>NC_091862.1:15000000-20000000 GCF_037783145.1 Equus przewalskii
TTGCAGCTGAGAGCGAGGAAGACGTGCCGTAAGTAAATGTTGCGGAGCAGAGTGAATGTGTACAAGGATCCTGTGTTCAGATAGACTCCCCAAATGGTTTCTTGTGCCTGTGTGCAGCCATTGCTTATATTGCTTTTATTCCTTTTTGGTTTGTAGATCTGTGTGCAATTCTAGTTGAGATCTAAATATATCATCATGGTAATTGCTCGGTGTTTTTCGAATTGTCATGGTAAAAATATTTGAAGTAGAAAAGGATGTATTTCCTGTTCAGCTGCCTCGCCCTCTGAAAGTTTTAGCCGGTACTTGTCAGCTGTTGGCAATGCAATGTGTTTATACCCTTGAGAAAACGTAAATATGTGCTAGGCTGATAAATAATTTGAGGGTTGCAACTGAACCCAAAGAAAGAGATGGTAACATTCACTTATTGTGCAGCCTAAATGTTAGTTTTACAAACCAAAACCAAACTGCCGTCTCCATTATGAATTTAAATCTTTTGAGAAGCTTTTGGCGCCAGCGCTGGTCATCTACCTGTTTCTCGTTTCAGCTATTGCTCTGCAGTAGCAAATGAAAGCAACACTTCCTTGGTGTGTAATAAACACTAGAGAGAGAGAGCCAAGATGCTGAGTGGAGATATTGAATACATGACTATCAAAGAGAAGAAAAATAAAGAACTCAAACAATGACCTGTAGTCATATATAGTAGTAATATATTAATAGCCAGCTTTTCTAAGTCTTCCATATGTACTGGTCACTTTCTTAAATTATTTTCTTGTTCATACTCTATTAAGAGCCTACTGTATTCTGGAACAGAGGACAGTGCTTGGAACAAAGTAGATACTTGTTTACTGTAAACGATAAACATTTGTTTAATAAATTTTGGAACAAATGAAAGACTAAGTTAAAAAGGAAGAAAGTAAGGCTTCAAGAAGATGAGTAACCTTGTCCTGGTCGTATCATTAGTAACTGATGGACACTGTTTTTGAATCTCAGCTGCCTCTGGATACTGGATCGTAATGTTAAATTGCAACCTGTATCAAAGACTCAAGGTTTGCTGGTCCTGTCTTGTTCTGACTATAAACAAAAGGCTCAAATTTATCTAAACTTCTGTCTCTGTCTCTGGAATGGGCATGATAATACCTACTTCTCAAAGAAATAGATGATATTTTTCTATTATATGGTCATCTTCCCTGCAGATGTGGTTGGGAAAAGCCCTATAATTCATTCTTGCTCGTGGCCAAGATTTGGGGGAAGGGGACAGGAGGGGCTACACATAGCAAGACCTTTTCATCTTAAGTCTGAAGGGCAAGGGATTTCTAACCTTTCCTTGAAACTGTTACTTTGGGTGGTCCCAATTATGAAAATATAGCTTCAGCTTGGGCATCAACTGAAACAGAATTGTAACTACCAGCCACACTCCTGACTCTGATACTCTGTGAATGAAAGAGAAAAAGCCCTATCTACCAGAAACTTCAAAATCTCAGCATTCCAGCAGAAGATCAGAATGCACTCTGCTGTCAGAGTTTGAGAGGAAAGTGGTATTAGAAGGATTGGGCTCCCATCTTCAGTCTTGGTCTAGCTTGACATAGGCAAAATTCATCTCCAAAACTTTTAACCTGTGTTTTCTTAGCCTTTTCCATTCCTATCAGTACCAACCCAAGTAAATTCACTGCCTTTTTGGCTGTTCTGTGTTTTTCTGCCTGGAAGAAAATTTAATGGTAAACTGAATTATACTAATGGAGACATACTTAATGGATTCATCAGTGTCACCCTACCCAGAGAAAATTTTGTTTCAAAAGATCATAATTAATTCAAAAGAATGAATTTCTAATGGTGATGTTTCAAAAACTATGGTAGGTTATGGGCTCATTACCTAGGCAGCTTCTTATGCCTAAGGCCAGCCCTGGCATAGGTATCCTGGTCTGATAGCTGAATTGCCAACTCTATCCTTAGATACAGAATCACAGACATTTGAGGTTGTGTGGGACCTTGAATATGATTTACCTAATCATTAACAGAGCCAACCCTATGCAGAATTGCTAATTAGGAAGTGTATAGCACCTTAGATATATTTTCATTCTCATTTTAAAAAGAAAATTGGTTTGAAGTGCCTCGAGAAATAAAGTGATTGATGGATAAAGGAATATATGTATTAAGGCAAATGTTAACAATTTTAGAGTCTAGGGAGTGTATCATGGGTGCTTACCATACAGTTCTTTCAACTTTTCTGTATGTCTGATGTTTTTCATAATAAAATGTTGGCAGAAGAAAAGAAAATTGAGAGGGAGGTGTTTAATGCAATGGAATGAATGGTGGCATGCCTCGCCTCCTCAACATGGCTGTGTAGAATATCGAAGACCTTCTTCTTGCCACTCAAATCATTATATTTTGCTAACATGTAGTTTAACTCAACTAGAAACATTCCTTAGTATCTCAACCAGCACTGCAAAAAGAAGAGGATGATGACATCAGAAAATGTTAGAATTCTGGGAAAGATCATTCTAGACCTAGAGATAAGGAAATAGTCCCATTCTATCTATAATGTATAAAGAACTATTACAACTCAAGAATAAAAAGACACCCCAGTTACAAACTGGGCAAAGGATTTGACTAGATACCTCTGCAAAGAAGATATACAAGTGGCCAAGGAACATGAAGGTTCTCAACCTCGTTAGCAATCAGTGAATTGCAAATCCAGACCACAATGAGATACGACTTCACTCACTAGGATGACTATAATCAAAAAGACAGAATATACCAGTGTTGGTGAGGATGTGGAGAAATGGGAATCCTTCTGCTGGTGGGAATGTAAAATGTTGTAAGCATTTTGGAAAACAATCTGTAGTGTTACTGTGTAACCCAGCTATTCTACTCCTAGGTATATATCCCAAGAGAAATGAAACGTATGTCCCCACAAACACCTGTACACCAATGATCATAGCAGCATGATTCAGAATAGCCCAAAAAGTGGAAACAACTCAATGTCTATCAACAGGTGAATTGATAAATAAAATGTGGTGTATCTATACATCGGAATATATTCAGAATTATAAAAACGAATGAAATGCTGATACACACTACAACATGGATGAACCTTAAAAACATTATGCTAAGTGAAAGAAACCACTCACGAGAGACCACATGTTGTATGATTCCATTTATATGAAATGTCCAGAATAGGCAAATCCATGGAGACAGAAAATAGATTAGAGCTGGGAAGGGGGAAGGGTGGGGGGAAGGGAGTGTGTGCTGATGGTTTTTTTTGAGTGATGAAAATTTTATTAAATGATTATGGTGATGGTTGTAAATCTCTGTTAGTATACTAAAAAAAACCACTGAACTGTACACAGATAAATTGTATGGTATGTGAATTATATCTCAATTAAGCTGCTATGCCAAAAAAAAGAAACTAAGCTAAATAAATAAAAAAGAAAGCAGGCAGAGACATCAAAGAACTTGCCCAAAATAAAATGATCAGTATGGAGCTGAGCCATAGGAATTACGTCTTCCCCTTCAGGCCTCTTTCCACTCTGTCCCTCTGCTCCACTCTCCAGATAGCTGAGACTCGATTAATTCTTCCTTCTTTCTTTCCTTCTTTTCTTGCCTTTCTGCTTTCCTTCTTTTCCTGTTCTTTCCTATTTCTTTCTTCTTTTTTCATAAAAGTACATTCAGTGATTCTGTATCATCTACACAGAATCAACTATACTGTGAAGCTGGATCGTTCAGATCCTTTAATAAGCATGGGTCTCCCCAGGAGGGAAGTATGGGGTTCAAGGTCTCCCACTGGCACTTAGTGTCAGCAGATCCTAGCTGGGAAACCTTGCTAGAGAGAGCTGTGCTCCTGGCACTGGACCTCAGGGAACAGTGACCTAAAGAGGCGCACCACTATTGCTCACTTCAGTCCACCCTACAGAGTTTGGTGGCTATTTTCCTCAGGGTAATGACTTCCACTCTGATAATCCTTTTGCATTTCTCCCATTTTAAACTTGTCAGCTCTCCTTAAGGCGGCAGCAAGTAAGTGAGAGGTTGAACGAATGGGCAGTCTTCAGCGAAAAGAACAAGGAGCTTTGCGAATGGCTGACTCAAATGGAAAGCAAAGTTTCTCAAAATGGAGACATTCTCATTGAAGAAATGATAGAGAAGCTCAAGAAGGTATGGGATGCCTGACTACATATGTTTTTACTCTTCAGAATGCTCAGGCACACTTTTTTGTTTTGGTTTGGTTTGGGTTTTCTTCTTTTTCCTTTTTGTGAGGAAGATTGGCCCTGAGCTAACATCTGTGCCAGTGTTCCTCTATTTTATGTGGGATGCTGCCACAGCATAACTTGATGAGCTGTGCTAGATCCACACTCAGGATCTGAACCTGCAAACCCTGGGCCGCCAAAGCAGAGCACGCGAACTTAACCACTACACCACTGGGCCGTAGGGACACTTTTAATAGATACAGAAGATGGCCTTACTCATAATTACTTCCCTGTCAAAGGAGCACTCTATTATAAGTGTTTTATCTTTTTAGTGCAAAATAAACTTGCATGCAAAGGCCTCCTTTTCATACAAAATATATAGAAATATTTTCAATTTGTGATGAAATAGATTATCTGCTAATAGATAATGTTCAATATTGGGGTTTTAGCTACCTGATCATTAGGCATCAATTATGTATTAGTTTTTTGTTTTGTTTCATTTTTGTTTTTAAAGAAGTGAAATCTCTAGAGAGGAGCTGAAAGCAGAAATTCCCAGGATCAAGTAAACTGAAATTTTCTCTGTAAGACATCTCTATAGACAGTCACAGGAATAAGGACTTTCCTGAGAATTTTGGCTTTATATTATTTTCAAGTTAATTATAATTATTTTATATATTCATATGGATCCAGGACATTTTTCACATCTATAGGGTTGATCAAATTTGCTGACATTTAAAAATGTTTTTGATGATTTCAGTGGTGTTTCCACGTTGTTTTTGAACAATTAATCATTTCAATTCTGTTTTAGTTCGTTTCTCGTTAGCACATGTCACCACCTGAATACAGTGCATGTTCCCTGTTCACTCGTTCATTGTCCGTGTGCACTGGAAGCCCCAGTGGACTGCAAGCTTCGCTGGGGCGGGGACGTTGTCTGTTGTGTTTGTTGCTGTATCTCCTTCAGCCAGAGCTGAGCCTGACTTCTCATAAGTACGCAGTCAGTATTTATTGAATGAGTGAATTATGGCTTCATTCGTTGTAAAAAGAAATATACATCATTATTAGGGAAAATTATCTTTATCCATACAAACATATAGAGAGAAAAATAAAAACTGAAAGCCATCATGTAATACTAATAACTTTATAGGTTTCCACTTAAAATTGCAAATTCTAAGGATAAGCATTTGTATACATATTTGATAACATAAACCTTTAAAATGTGGGCTGAGATAATGCAGATTTTATTTTAGCGTCTGCCAACAGCTCTGCGCTTAGCTAGTTTCTGGGTATCATGCAATGCTCTACTAGACGTGACTAGTGTACTATAGGTATTATAGTGAAGTTTGCGATAGAATAAATTTTGGTTAAGTATATCTATATTCCCTTTGATTTTCTTCTTGAAATTTTATTTTGGGGGTGTAGAAAAATTATCTCAAATAAAATACAGTCATAATTTAAAATTTAGAAAAACTTTGGCTTTTCACGTAGATAATTTTGTTACACTATTTGGCACAATGTTAGGAATAATCCTTAAAATATTAGTATTTTAATATTAATATTTAAATATTAATATTAATATTTTGTATATAAAACAAATTATGGGATTTAAAAAGAAGTCTTTATGAACTTGCCTCTCATGGTATCTTTTTTGTAAAGGGAAATAACACTAAGGTTTGGTAACTTTGACAAAATAGAAACAAGCAATTAATGAACAGAGTGTAACCAAGATATTGGTGTCTACTGACATTAACACTCAAAAACATTTTAATTTAAAAGACAATCCAAAAGGATTGTTTTACTATAAATATTCTTTTAGGCTTGGAGTAATTCCTTTGAAATAAGCATTCCTCAGTAAAATCATCTCAAATCTGTGGTGAAATATTATAACTATTAATAAATACGTCCAATGTATTGGTCTTTGGATCCGATTGTGTTGAAGTAACATAAAGAGGAGGGTAGGTGGGGGTGCTGGGCCTGAGGAGGGCGTTCACCACTGGGATAGAATGAAATTTCACTGGCTCAGCCCATTCCTTTGGGGGCCTTTAGCTTCGGTAACTGACTTGAGAGGGTAGTTCTGTCATCACACTGACTTGAAAACAACAGAAAGTTAAAATATCCATGCTCCTATGATACCTGTCTTCGTATAATATTTTTCTCAGGAAATATGTGCTGCATAACAGGAGCTTAAGCCAAAAATGAAAAAATTGATTCTAAAGATTGAATCCTGTCCCTGTGGCCAGAGTAAGAAAAGCACTGGTCAGGGGGTGGGAGTGAGGGTGGAGGGGAGATGTCCACCCATCGCCACTTAAATCACACCATTTCGTGGCCTGTCTCTCGCAAATAGACCATATGCAGCCTGGTTCTTTTTATCCAGAACAATCTTTAAGAGGAGCCAGTGCAGCAAGTGGGTAAATGAAGAAGGTTGGAGACCCGTTGATTCTCTAAGATTAACGGTTGTTATTCTTGAGAGTTAATTTGCTATTGATTTATGTGCTGTAAATATTGACATTGTATAGAGAATCTCTCTTTAAAATGAAGGGACCCTTTTAAAACATTCTGCACAAATAACAATTGACATACACACACATATACACATATATATCAACTGCATATATACAAATACACACACAAATAAGCCTCTCGGTAACTATCCGGATGAGGGTTGATTCTAAATATAGCCTCAGGTTGGTGATTACAGCAATAAGGTATAATTTCCCAGCATTAAATCCTTCAAGTTTTGCCTTTTGTATGTACATACTTTTATTGTTTTTTTTTTAATGTCCATTTTAAGTAAATAGAAGCACTTCCCCTTCCTTTAAGAACGTCTATATAAAATTCAGTTGGACCTGAAAATAATACTGAAAATAATAGGTACCACTAATGCTTGTACATACAGACTGATACTCAGACAGTGTACCTCATGCCCAAACTATTTCCAAGCAGTAGAAAACTGTAATTATCCTGTTTCTAGTACAGCCAAGCTGAATGCATCAAGAATATGCTTTCTGACCTCTGTGATTGCTATTTATTATGCAGGATTATCAAGAGGAAATTGCTATTGCCCAAGAGAGCAAAATACAGCTCCAGCAAATGGGAGAACGCCTTGCTAGAGCCAGCCATGAAAGCAAAGCGTCGGAGATTGAATACAAGCTTGGAAAGATCAACGACCGGTGGCAGCATCTCCTGGATCTCATGGCAGCCAGGTAAAAAGGACTCCAGGCAATAGGACACGTGTGTGCAGAATTTTAACGCATTCAGTCTGCCTTTCATTTCAGCCAAAGATAACCCAATAAATCTTTCCCTGTGTTCTTTCTCCCACCATTTTAGTTCATGCTTTGCTCATAAATGGCACTTTCATTAACTTCGAAATTCTCCTTATCTCATAAATCCACTGGTGTTTGCATTGAGCTGAAAGCAAGAAAGTCATATCCAAACAAAATCCATTCCCACAAGAACATTCTTTCTTTGGGGGCTTCAACCTCTTGTAAGGAAGAAGGTGAAACTGATGAGCAGGGTCTGTGGAGGGTGTTTTTGTCTGCAGTAGCAAAAATTTTTTAAAAATGTCACATTCCTACTATATTTCTCGTTAGCAAGGTGTGGGAATAAAGCTAATTATTGCCACTTTGCTTTGTTGTAAAAACATTCTGCATTATTGTAATTTTGTGCTTAGCTTGAAAGCCTTGTATCTGAGAGGAATATTACATTCAGCTTCTGTTGCAGAAGGCAGGGTGGGTAAAAGAGATCAAAGGCAAAAAGAAAACAATATATAAGGGTTATACTAACAATCTGAAAGTCTGCTATGATTGAATGAGGCACTATGCTGTTTGGTATAAAGAGGGAATGACTAACAGATGCTTTATTTTAGGTGAACTTTGCTTCATATTGGAATGGAGTCTCCATGAGGGCAGCCTCTTTGTCCGTTCCATTTCCTGTCTATTATGAGAACCAAGCGCAATGCTCAAACGCAATTGGGGCTCAATAAATATTTGAATGAATGAACACGTGAATGTTTGAATGGCTGTTCTCCTTTATGGCAGTTAGGAGAGTTGGAAAGTTGTAAATGCTTCTGATTCACAGCCATTTAGGAGCTATCCCACAATGTGCCTTTTTAAATCTGGGTTCTTCTCCTTAGCCATGTTGCGTAAAGATGGACAGGAAATAGTGCCTCTTGAATACCATGTGCCCATAAAAACTGCATGTGGGTATGACAATTCCATGTCTCGATTTTGAAAATATTTAGTAGACTTTTTTCTACAAGGAGTTCTCAAAGAGGGTCTAATTTAAGCGAGAGTATAATTTATTTTAGTGATAATGAAACAAAAATGGACTAAACGTTTACCAGCTTTCAAAATGTTTAGCAATAACACTGCAATTGAACCCTTAGTTTGTGCCAATGACTGTGCTACAGGCTTTATATATATCTTGTGTGTTGTTCCTAACACCCTTTGAGGTGGGTGTTGTTCTACCCATTTTTCAGATGTGGAGGATGAGGCTCCCCGTGGTGACGCACATGCTGAGTGGCAGAGCCTGCACTGACTCCACAGCTCGTGCTCCAGAGCACTGTGCTCACCCGCCTGCCAAGCGTATGACTTCCTTGTCCTTGTTCTGGAGAATGCAACTAAAAGGAAATTAGGATCTGTTGTTTATTTCGACAGTCTAATTTCCCAGTCCTTTGTAAAGTACTGACAATGTTACAGGACTGTGAGAGACTCAGGATGCAAAGACAGAGGTCCCTTTCCTCAAGGAGCTCATGGTGGGAATACAGACATGCAAAGAAATCAAGTAAAACGAGGGGCTAAGTGCCCTGAGAAAGGACTATGAAGGGAGACAAATGCACAGTTCAGCTTAAGCTACTCTAAGCATGTAAGCATATGTAGGTTTTAGAACCCCAGTGCTATGTTTAGCCTTACTTCTCAGCCACTGATAACAAAATCTTGTTTCAGAAGGAGAAATTAAAGCCCTTGTGCTGTAAATACCCGTCTTAGGGAAGCCGCCCATGTGGGAAACATCCCTGGATTTTTAGGGTCAGGTTATGACTTGTTGATTGGTTTGTGTTCAACTAGTTAATAGTCTTTCCCATTTTTAGTGGCTCAGTGGTGTGGGATATGGGAATGCTCTATGTCAAAGATGCCTTAAGTGAAATTTAATATAATTTCATGGTACCTCAGTGTATGCCCAGCTGTTAGCCAACAGTACCTCAAATAAGTTAGGTGCTTTCTCCTGAAAGCCATGTGTATTTATAACTTTGCTCTCTGATTGTTCAAGTGAGAATTTTCTAGATGTTGTTTAGTTTATTTTTCCAAAAGCGACATTAGTAATCTGGAATCAATTAAATATTTACAAGGTGCATGCTTTGCACTATGGTCACTAAAATACTCATATCTTTCTACTTTTGTAGAGTCTCATCTTACACAGATGTGATTCCTGCAGGAGATTTTTGTATATACATTGTCCGTTTTTAATTGCTCTTTCCAAAGTAGACCAGAAAATAAGTTGACCGTTAATTTGTCCTGGAATTTAATGCCACGCTGGATTTATAGTCTTATTGCAGCCTCTCCTACCTGGCCCTCAGCCATCACATTGGCTTTCCATTTCCTTGTTTATCGGAGCTTTGCTAGTACACAGACTGGCTGACCATCTCCCACACCCGTCTTCAACTATGCCCTGCCAGCTGAAATATTAAGTTTCTATGATTCAGTCTCATTCATCACTCTTTCCCCTTCCAGCTTTTTTTTCACGCTAATTCATTAAAGCAGAACATAACCTAGTTATGCCTTTTGGTATTTCTATGCTCTTGTGGAAATGGAGGAGTTACTTTTGAAGATGATATTTTCAGGTGAACAGCTTCCCAGCTAATAGAAACATGAAAAAGAAAAGAAAGAAAAATGATTCGCTAATAATACACGGTCTACTGTTACATACAAATAGAGTGCTTAACTTTGAGTCAACTTCCTGTCACCAGTGGATTAGCATAGACTATTCTGAGTTCAAAATAAACGTATTTTGCATTGAATTTTTAAACTGACTGTCACCAAGCGTTGTTGGCTTTGTAGGGCAACAAAATTTGCTCAGTTAT
Organism: Equus przewalskii; assembly: GCF_037783145.1. NCBI lineage: Eukaryota > Metazoa > Chordata > Mammalia > Perissodactyla > Equidae > Equus > Equus przewalskii. Next base: position 15,010,255 of record NC_091862.1, read on the forward strand.
TTTTAGGGCTCAATGGATAACGTTCTAGTGTCCTTTTCTTACTTTCTAGACCTGCTCAGTCCAGTATGACAGTCACTAGCTACATGTGGCTATTTAAATTAGCTGGGTGAGATACAACTAAATTACGATTTAATTTTAATTATAGTCTGCTGTACTAGCCACATTTCCAGTGTTCAATAATCACATAAGGATAATGTCTAGCTTATTGGACACTGCAGATACAGAACATTTTCATCATTCTAGAAAGTTCTATTGGTCAACATTGGCCTAGGCAATTAAAAGCCATTTCTGAACCATTGGCTTTTGTTGTGTCAACATAAGAAATAGTCATTGGTGTAATTGTAATTTCTGTAAGACTGTCTTCAAGGATTCTAGTTCTCATGATGTCAGTGAACCCTATGCAAAAACCCACATAGCAGTTTTTCCAGAGCTCAGGACTCGCAGGAAGTCTGTCTGTTAGCATTAATTGTTTAGTGCTTCTTACAACAGACAATGCGTTATTGAACATTTCCCATCTAAGTATCTGGGAAGGTCAGGCTCAGGTTGCTTGCTCCTTTGTAATGACTTTTTTTAATTAACTGAGCTCTTTAATATAAGGATATTCTTTCCTCTACCAAACCTAAATCCCCATCACCAAAACAAAAGCAGACTTTAGTTATCTGGCTCTTTTTTTCCCTCCAATAACAGCTTTATTGAGATATAATTCACATACTATACAACTTATCAAAACTACAATTTGGTGATTTTTTAGTGTATTTACAGAGCTGTGTGTCCATCACCCCAGTCAATTTTAAAACATTTTCACCACCCCAAATAGAAGCCCTAATCACCTTTTTCACCCCTTAGCCCTCCCTTCTTCCCTCAGCCCCAGGCAACAACTAATCTACTTTCTGCCTTTCTAGATTCTGGACAGTTCACATACATGAAATTGTACAATATGTGGTCTTCTGTGACCCGTTGCTTTTAATCTGTGTATTTATCGTAATTCCCTCAAATGTTGTGTAGAAGTAATTTAAAAAAAACATTGAATGCCTGCTGTATATGAAGTACTGTTCCTGTTGCCCTAGGGCAGAGGTTGGCAAACTTTCTACCCAGCACCAGATAGTAAATATTTTAGGTTTTCTGGGCCAAATGGTCCCTGCTGAAACCCCTGTGCCTTCGTACTGCAAAAGCAGCCATGGACTTTATGTAAACAGAAAATCATGGCTGGGTTCCAACAACATTTTTACTTACCGAAACAGGTGGGCAGCTGTGGTTTGCTGACATCAGCTCTCAGGATATAAAGATGAGAAAGAAAATGGTTCCTAACTAAATAAGAATGACAACAAGTATACACATGGCTGCTCACCTCAGGGCCTTCCTCTTTCCATCACATCTTTTCGCTCACTCTCCGGTCCCTGGCTGTTGGGCCCAGCTGGCTTCTAATTATCCTTCGTCTTCTTCCCTGTCTCCAGATTAGATCAGATTTTTCTTGCTTGCTCAACAGGCCCGCTGGACTTCTCCTTCATTGCATTTCCCTCGACTGAAATAAATATCTAGTGTGATCAGTTGTTTAAATTTTCTTTCTCGACTAAATTGCAAGTGGATCTAACTTGAGCACCAGAGTGATTGCAGAACCGGGCTGAGTTCTTTGTCACTCCAGTGTCTGTTGAGTTTCCCTAGTCTAAGTCATGGGATGGGAAGCACCATAAGGACAGAGCAGGGGCTTGGGGCTTCAGCTGCCTGAGTTATAGCGTGTTTCTGCTTCAGCTCCCCTGCGGCCTCAGGCAAGTTACTTAGCTTCTAAGTACCTCAATTACCACATGTGTGAAAGGCTATTAGGAGGATTAAGTGAGATGGTGCCTGTAAATCGATTAGCACAATGAACTGCATGATAAACATCAGCTCTCATCCCAGAGGCAGTCTAGAGGCTGTGTGGGTGAACCACCTGTGCAGTGCAGGGAAGAGAGCGAAGTCGGAGCTGCTGCCCTCAGAAGGGGTTTCAGTCTAACAGGAGTTCTAGCCATACTAGAGGTGAAAGAAAACTTGATTCTTCGAATTTATGGCTGGCGTTACCTCATTGTGGTCAATTCAGAGATGTCTGGCCAAGATCAGGAATGCAATGATGCAGCAAGCATGGAAACAGTCCTGAATTAGTCACCAGTCTTGAGTTTAGGCCACCCTGTACTGGCTGTGTGACCTAGGGCTTACTGCATAACCTCTCTGAGTCCCAGATTCCTCATTTTTAAAGTGTTCCTTAAAATAAATACCACATTTCTTGGAGCCAGCCTGGTGGTGCAGCGGTTAAGTTCTCACGTTCCACTTCGGTGACCCAGGGTTCACCCATTTGGATCCCGGGTGCAGACCTACACACTGATTGTCAAGTCATGCAGTGGCAGGCGTCCCACATATAAAGTAGAGGAAGATGGGCATGGATGTTAGCTCAGGGCTAGTCTTCCTCAGCAAAGAGAGGAAGATTGATGACAGATGTTAGCTCAGGGCTAATCTTTCTCAAAAAAAAGAAAGAAAGAAAAAGAAAGTAACCACCACATCTCCAATGAGACAATGCAGGGGAAAGGACCATATATACTATAAAATGCTATATATGCATATCTTATTCTATTAGATGGCTACAGAGTATTCCATAGTTTTAATATACCATGATTTTTCTAATATCTTCCCTATTGGTGGTCCTTGATATTGTTGCCATTTTTTGCTATTACAATAATTTTGACTTAAAAGCCTTGCCTTATATTTAATTCATTGGAATAAATACATTCTGCTAATGATAATGAGCATGAAAAAAATAATTTTGTTTAATCCATGAGGAAAACTAAATAAACTAAAAAGGGATTAACCTAAGGAAATAATGGCAATAAAAATTTTTAAAAATCTCAAGCTTTTAGAATAGTTAATCACTATCAAGAATAAGCACATTTGCCTCCTGTTGTAGAACTGTGACTAATATATTCCTTTAACCAAAGCTCCTAGGGTGACAGTCCTGATTGTTAAAAATAATGTATCAGAGGAGTGATTGTTTTATAAGGGAATTCAGGATAGGATATCTTTAAGTAGCAAGATGTGAAAAATAACTTTGTTTGTAACTAGGTTTGCTGGAGTATATTTCTTATGTAAAATATAGGTTTGTTTCTGTTACAAATAAAATGTTTCTCTTTTAAAAGCAATCAACTCACATGACCAGAAGTGAATGCTTTCTTTTATTCTAATTGCAATTCATCATATAGGATGTCTAAAAACAATGTAGCAAATGTTTGTAATTTATTTATTTATTTCTAATTTATTTGTGTATCTGTAGACCTGAACCCAAAAAGAATATAAAAGAGCCAGCATTAGTCACGTTTTATTAAATTACCAGTAATTAATAATTTGGGAGGTTATTTTCTTGAAAAGCTTCAGTTAGGAAATTAATATAGACTCAGTGCAGAAAGTGTGGAAATGCCTGAAATTCACGAAAGAAAAATAGTTACCTGAAATTCCGCCAAGCAAATGAACTTTGTTATCGTTATCTTGAAATGAACATGTTATTTTTGTCACTTTACATCGTTATTTTTAAAAGGACGAAGGTTTTGCACTTGTAGGGAGAGAATAGCACTTCTTGCTTATTTTTCCTGCTCACAGACTGTTCAAAGGCAAAGACCAAGGTCTGTCCCACAGACTATCGCTTGCATCCCACCTTCCTAAATTTCCTACTTAGACCGCTTAGCTGGCATAGCCAACTGGAGGAAAAAAGAAACCGTTCCTTCGTGCTACTACAATTGGCTGTACTTGTAGAAGTTTTGTTTGTTTGCATTTAGGTGATTTCTTGTTTCCAGTTTAACAAGCAGCCCACAAGAAAAGTTGACTGTCTTTCCCGAATGGTGGAGTGTCTGCAGCTGGCTTTATTTTTGATATTCTTCTTTCTTGGGGCCTAATGCCCCCCCTCTTGCAGATTACACTGAGCCTTTTCCCCTTCTTACACTCGTGGCCTACATTCCAGGAGATCAAGCCTGGCACATGTTAATGAATGTAGGTTTTATTTAGAAACATGACCACTTGTCACTGCTCAGTGTCATGTTATCAGGCAGCGACTTACCAACATTTGTCTGGAGTGAGCATTTTCATACTTCCATGCGCAGACAAGGGGAAACTTTCATCCCCACACAGGATTTAGCCTTTTGCTCTGCAGACTTAACTTTTTGCAAGTAGAAGCTTCATGGTGGTGGTAGAAGATCTGTGTGCCCTGAGGATGGCAGAGGATGGCAGTGAGGACGCTGATCTCCCAGATTGTAACTGCGACGTCACAAGGCAGGCATCTCCTTGAGTTTCTTCCATTGTGCATAGCTTTGATGTTGTGTGGGTTTATGGGATAGATGCCGGAACTTTAATCCATAATTGTTTTTCCCAGTGTTAAGTGGAGATGATTGGTGTTAGGAGTTCATTGGCCATGGACTCCTAAGAGTTATTTATTGGTTTGTTTTCTTGTCCCCCTACTGGGCATGCGGAGCTGGATGAAAAGGTTAATGGACTTTGTTATGGCTTGGGATCCCAGTTGTCTCTGGACTGTATGCGTCATACATGGGGTATGGCTACAGTAGAGAGCCTGACACACAGGAAAGAGATTCAGAAACAGATCCAGTCAGTCCATCGTCTGCTGTTAAAAGGATGGGCTTCTGATGAAACTGAAATTCAGCCTTATGCAGCTGACAGCTTTGTAGCTGAAGGCTTTCTTTTTATTAAATAAAAATCTGCTCATATTTCAGGGGCCTGGAGGGTTTTGTATGTATGAAAAAGCTGATTTTATTTGGGTTTTTCAGTAAGTTTTGGTCGCTGACTAGTTTTTAAAACATGTGCAACACGTAGAAATTTAGGTTGAAAGTAGTCATTTAGTGTATTATGTAAATGTTTCTTTCATGATTTTTTCGGTTAGAATAACATTATGACGGGATTTTCATTTTTTTTAAATAGTTTTCGTGTACCATCACATCCCGCAAATAAACCCCCGCTGATGAATAGGATTCACTAATGATACTTTCGGTTCTATTATATTTAGAATTTTAATTTTTTTGTTTTGGTTTATGGGTCTACTAAATTAGTTTGAAGGAAAGTAGTGCTATATATATATATGTAAAATATGTAGATATATATGTGTATTGTATATATTTATGTGACAATGTTAAGAAGCTGGACAAATGGATTTAGCGGTAGAATCCTTCTCAAGAAGGGTCAAGAGCCTTTGATACAATTGGACTGTGAAAGGAGAACCATAAGTTGCCGAGACTTAAAAATTTGCCAGACTTGCTAAATTTACCCAGACTTCTGACATCTGTAAACATCTATTTTAAATTATAATCCTGGGTGCCACTACAAGCACTGTGCTCAAACTATTACAGTGAGAGATATATGAAAATATTGTGACACTCCAGCCAAGGATTTCCTTTAAAGGAATGACAGAAAAAATATGGGACGTTTCTCTTAAGAAAGAACGATGCTGTAAATATCAAGTGTAATAATCTCAAGGAAAATGTGTGGGGTCTTTACTACCCACTTCTCTCCAGCTGACATCTGCTCCCCCAACATACACAGAATGTATTTTGCTATTTGTAGTCAAATAGACTTTTAAAAAAATGAGAAATGAGAACCACTTAAATGTTCGCCCCCATTGACTTTACTAAGTTTTACACATTCATTTGAAAGAGGAACTTGTCCCTAATGGACTATATGAACAAGCATTTCCGTGTCACGATGCCCTTGACATATTGCTCACTAACTGCTCTGACTATGGGAACTTGTTCAGTGTATATGAGATTGCTAATCCTGTAATTTATTTTGCTAGTGTAGACAATATCCAATGGAACAGTGTTTACTCACATCTCATTTTGCCTTAGCTCTTTTGATTGTATTTGTAAGTGAATTTTAAACCAAGAAAATGAAAGAATTTTAGTATTTGACAAATAGACCATTTGCAAATGTCAAACCTAGAGGAAAAACTTAAGTATACAATTAATATCAACTAAATTAAAAATAAAAAAATATATTAACTAAATAAAAATATTTTACTTAGAATACTAATTATTAATGTTTAGCAGGCATTTAAATAGTCCCCAACTCTGTGCAAAGCACTGAGCTTAGAATGGCAGGGGAAGGGGAAGACCAAAAGTGGAAATTCACAGTTCCGGCTTTTCAGTGAACTTACCAGGTGGGAGAGGAACTTGTGCATAAATAATACCAGGAAGTTAGAATAAGGGTAAGACGGGAGCGAGCCTGGTGGCTTAGTGATTAAGTTCCTGCATTCTACTTTGGCAGCCCCGGGTTTGCAGGTTCAGATCCCAGGTGTGGACCTAGCACTGCTGGTTAAGCCATGTTGTGGCAGCATCCCACATACAATAGAGGAAGATTGGCAGAGATGTTAGTTCAGCAACAGTCTTCCTCAAGCAAAAAAGAGGAAGATTGTCAACAGATGTTAGCTCAGGGCCAATCTTACTCACCAAAAATAAATGAATAAATAAGGGTAAGAAGAAAACAAGCAGTGAGCGAGGCCCTCCTCCAGCCTTGAGCTACACACAAACCATGATGATATTATGAGGTTAGTATAAAACCCTATCCCAAAGCCTAGTAAGCACTCCAATTCTACCAAGTCTGAAGATGGGAAGTTGGCCAAGTGGGAGAGGTTTCCAAGAGGACATCCTTACAGGGCAAAACCAGGACAGACATCTTGTTGCAACCAGCCGTTCCTCAGTCCTGTTCCAGTGGGTTTATTGATTGTAGACCATCCTTTCAATCTGGGCCACTAAAGCAGGATGGCCACAGCCACGTTAAATTCCAAGTCCATGCTGTGGTCATTGGCAGAACGTGCGCCCCCAGCTTTGCACCCAGTAGCCATTCTAAAACTCATCCACTGACTGACACTCAAGTGAATTTTGTCTTATATATGAGAGAAATGTGAGTGAGTTGGATGTAAAAGTTCTTAGAATTACTGTTCAAGGCCAATACCTTGAAATGCCCTGGGGACAGGGTACAGTTTGTACTTAGAAAGTTAATTAGAGCAGTCTTATCTTGAGTGGAATTGTGAGTCATGATAAACATATTGCAACAGGTTTTCCCTTCCCTATCAATAGAACATATTATGAAATATGAACAGAATTTTTTAGATGCATATCTTTTTCAGAACACTGTAAGGTAATGCGCCTAACAGTGCTTTTACAAACTGAAAATATTATTCAAATATAGGTATTATTATAATTAATGAAAAACAGATATCATCATTAATAACCGACCCTAGTAAAAATCCTTTTAAAAGCATTTGTGTGACAAAGAGGAAGAATGATTTTGTCATGACTAGATTTTCATTTGAGAGAGAAATATTGATTTATAGAAACTGTAAAAGAAATGGTGACATAAGTTTTAAGGAATTAAATAAAAATGCTCAAAATACTTTGGTTAAGAGACATTTTCTTCTGAGTAGTGGGTCTTGACTAGTCATCTGGAGAGGAGTGGCGGGGGGTGCAGAGGGAGGTGGGAAGAAGAGAGTTAGCAGCTGGCACGTGTGGTTTGAAAGCACCCCTAGGTGACCCTGTAACCATCCCCACTTGAGAATCACTTCTTTACTGTCTGAAAGTAATAAAGTTGAGAAATGCTGGATGACTCTACGTGCGGGTCGTCAGACTTTGAGAGTATTCTATGGCAGATCCCTGCCTTGAAATATATCACCTCTCTAGAGTTTTAAAGGTCATGCTGCTCTTGACATTTTTTTCAAGCAGATGCCTCTTCAGTTGGACCAAGTTGACACCTTAGAGGCTGAAGTATTTTGCTTTTCTGCTAGCCGTCTATATTATGAGCAGTGTCAATAAGGTGACCACATTTCCTGAACTAAAAGGCAAGAGTCACGGCCTTAAACCAGAACTGAATTTTAAATAAGGGCTGTATCAGAAACATTGATCATCCCTATCACTTTTCTTTGTAGAGCTATCTATATACACTCAGCCATGTCAGGCCCTCACCGGGGACTCAGTAATCAGCTTTTGCTGCTATTTCTTGGTAAGAATAGAGCTAAGAAATACTACCTCTGTTCTTCCCAAACTCCTGCTCACACCCTGCCCACAATGGGAAGGCACCTTTCAAAACTAATATATTTATCCATGCGCTTGTGCCCTTGACCTGCCTCCTCGGCGTGCTTGCTCCATTGATTATATTCATCTGAAATTTCTCTCCTCCTTTTTCTCCTGTCTTTGGCTTCTTTCTTATGAGTTCCATACTCTCTGCCTGAAAACATTCTAAAGCTATTCCAAATATTAAACTGCATTGAACAAAACAAACAAAAACATCAATTTTTCCTTGTAGCCACATCATTCTACAGGTTTCAGACCATATTTACTCACCTTCACTGCCTACTTTCTTAAAATAATGAACAACCCTCCCTTGTCATAAGTGAACCCAAATGCATTCTGGGTTCTGTTTCCCCAGCCCTCGATGGAACTACTCACTTAGGGTCGGCAGAGCCCCCCGCATCGCTAGACCCCAGGTCCTCTTTGTTAGGCCTCATTATACTATACTGCCCTGCATTGGGCAGAGTAGACCATTGGTCCCCAAGCTTTAGTGTGCATAAGACTCCCTGCAGTGCTTGTTAAAAATGCAGATTCCCTGGCCACACCTTGAGAGGTTCTGATTCAAAGGAAACTGCATTTATTGGAGGCAAACCAGGTGACTCTGAGAAGGGGGTCATTCAGATTGTACTTCGATCAACAATTCCTTCTTTATTTTATTTTATTTATTATTATTTTTTTTTTTTTTGCTGAGGAAGATTCACCCTGAACTAACCTCCTTGGCAGTCTTCCTGTATTTTTTAGTATGTGTGCTGCCGGCACAGCATGGCCACTAACAGAGCGTGGAGGTCTGCATGTGGGAACTGAACCCAGGCCATTGAAGCGGAGCACACTGAACTTAACCACTAGGCCACCAAGGCTGGTCCTATTTTTATTTTTATTAAATGTATCTGACATATAACATTGTATAATTTTAAGGCAATGTGTTACTTCAATACGTTTATATATTGTAATATAATTGTCATTGTAGCAATATTTATCCCATTACGTAATTATAGTACAATATTTTTGTCTATATTCTTTATACTGTGCATTAGATCTCTGTGGCTTATTTACTATTCGTTGCAAGTTTGTACCCTTAAACAACATCAATCTGATCCCCCCACCAACACTTCCTTCTTGAAACTTTTCCTGCATTTAATTTCACGCTACCTTTTCCTGGTTCACTTCTTTCCTTTCTGGTTGTTTTTCTTTCTCTGCGATTCCTCCTTCTTTAACTGGCCTCCTGAAATTCATTCTTCTCATCCACACCCTTTCAGGTTGAAACATGTCCTTTCATAAGGCTTCAACTCTATGCCAACAATACCCAAGCCAATGCAATAAACTCCATCCTCTTTGCTGAACCTAAGAACTACCCGATCCCTCGGGCTCGTTGTATCTCAAACGTTCATGCACCATTAATCCCAAGAACTTGCTCCTCATCCTATATATCCTGAGGTGGCAGCATCCATCTAGTCACCCAGCTGGGAAACACATAGTTTTTAGCTCCTCCTCCCTCACATCATGCCAGTTCATGAATTTAGCAATTCCATCCTCACCTCTGTTACCACTGTTTCCAAAATGTAGGCTTTGGATGTAAGATGCTTGGGCTATTCTTTTTACTTCCTGAATGGGCTTCCAGAACACCCTCTCATCACACTTACATATTCAAAATCAGAACTGGTCCTATCATCCTCTGCTGGTAAATCTTGGCAAAGTTCCTGTTCATTTTTAAAACTGCATACAAACCCATTATCGTGTCACTGCAGGATCTTTATAATCTTGCTCCAGTCTTATCTCTTACCACTTCTGCATCTCTCTTCCCCATCCTCCCTGGCATTACCACACTGTTTGCCTTCAAAATCTCTACTTTTCTTCTTTCTGTTTCCTAGGCCAGAAATGTCCTGCTTGGCTTACATCCGTCTTTCAAGATGCAGTTCAAATGTTATTCCTCTATTTCCCCTCTTTCATCAAAATCTAAGTTCCTCCAATGGCAAGGTTGAAACGGTAGTCATCACTGTATTTCTACCATCGAGCACCGTAAACGTCTGTAGAAAGAATAAAGAAAGGAACGAGGAGTAAATGAATGAATGAACGAATAATTCCCTGAATGTGGCCAGACAGAATTGACACTTCTTATTTATCACCCAGAGACTTGGTTCATTTCTTTAGTTTGGTTCTTTCCACACTGTATTAGATTTCATTGTTCACATGTCTAGATTTCCAGTCAGATTATACATGTCATTAGGAAAATAAGTCTTATTTATTTTGTCCTCCTGGCATCTTGCACACAAGATTTTCACAGGTGACAGTTAGATAAATGGGAAACTTAAACAAATGAAGTTTTACTGCTTCCTGGAAAAGGTGGTAGACCTTTTTTGTGCGTGTGTGAAGCATGCAATGTAGCAAATACTGAACTGAAGTAAACTCTGAAAATGGAAGAGTGGATAGTGGTGGCTTTGTGTCTAGCCTCTGCTGTTTGCAATCCAGCAGGTCCTCAGTTTACCTTTAATGTGATCTGGCATTGGTAAAACTCAAATTGCTCAAATGCATGTGATAACTCACTGTTAGTTTATCTTAAGTGTGCTTTCTTCTTTAAACTGAGTTTGTGCCCCAAGAATGCTAAAATATATCCCACTGGGGCAAAAGGATCAGAACTGTGGCTTTGTAATCTGTGGATTTGGTGACAATCCACTGGAAATGTTCATTTTTTTCTCCCAGGTGTACTTCATAGGAGTATAAATTATATTTTTTGTGGAAATAATCATTTTTGTGACAACCATGAAGCTTCTGTCACTGTTCTATCATAATAGCTGTGTTGAGTATAATCATCGTTAATATTTATTGAATGTGTCCCACATATCCCACATTATTCAGCTCATTTAAATCTCACAAGTACTCTTACTTCATCTCCGTTTTATGGATGAGGAAACAGACACAGAGAGGTTGTGCAACTGCTCAAAGTCATACAGCCAGTAAGTCGCTTTGGCTCTAAGGAATTCAGCTTTAGACCCAACACTCCCTTCTGCTCACGAGGGAAACCTGAGTGGGGCCTCTCACAGAAGCTGAGTGCCCCTCCTTCTCTGCCCACAGGGTAAAGAAGCTGAAGGAGACTCTGGTTGCTGTGCAGCAGCTGGATAAGAACATGAGCAGCCTGAGGACGTGGCTGGCTCACATCGAGTCAGAGCTGGCCAAGCCGATAGCCTATGATTCCTGCGACTCGGGAGAAATACAGAAGAAGCTTAACGAACAGCAGGTAAGAGTGCCAACAACTGAGGGAAAGTAAGTAGGCTCTTGCATGTCTGTCCTCCTCCAGGAGAGAAGGGTGGGCACGAGGTGGTGAACTGGGATGGAAAATCAGGAGGAAGCTAGACAGGGTTGGTGAGAAAGGGGAGGCTTTGTCTAGGCAGGTGTTTGGGGCAAATAGGTCCCATGTCACCACCAGGATTGACTCATAAGAAGTTATGCCATCATAGGGTTCATGTTGGTCCACCCAAAGGCCGTCCTAAAATGGTTGTCTCCAAAATGTGCTGACAGTTTCATTTATTTGTGGGTCACTAGCTCACTACTCTAGACTTAGAAAGGAGCTTCTTTTTCTGCATATAGTGTTTGGAGAAAGATCACGGGGTGTGCTCAGAGTTTTAGAGTCTAAAGCAATTCTGTTTTACAAGGAGGATTGCGTGACCTGCACACCGAACTGTAGTTTCACCCTTGTGTGTGTAGTGAATAGAGCACATCGCACTGGCATACAACACACAACCCAACCACGCAAAACAGGGTAACCCTGAAACAGGCATAGAGAAGCGATTTTCACCTCCCACTCTCCTTGCTGTTTCTTACTAAGCATAGCAGACCCCAGTTGTCAGTATTAAACACCATAATCCCCCATGAGAAGTATTGCTACTCTGTGCCTTTAAATTGTCCTTGAAAATTCTATCCACGCTTTAGGCCATTATAGCTGAGTTACTTAAAAAATGTTAAGAAGTATAAAGAGGGATTGGCCTGGTGGCATAGTCATTAAGTTCACACGCTCTGCTTTAGCTGCCCAGGGTTCACGGGTACAGATCCTGGGCCCAGACCTACACACCACTCATCAAGCCATGCTGTGGTGGCATCCCACAAACAAAATAGAGGAGGATTGGCACAGATGTTAGCTTAGCAATAATCTTCCTCACCAAAAAATATATATATATATAAATAGACCTATTTCTTCAATCTTATGAAAAAGTTTATGTACTTGCTTTATTTTTCAGGCTCTTTAAACCAATGAGAATAGGTATTAAAATACAGTTTTTGGGTATTGGGGTTACTTTGATATTTCAAGTAGCGTTTCTTTTTAAAAAATATTGTTAGCAGGCCATTTTTCAATTGTGGTGAGATTACAACTCTCTGATAGATTCTGAGGTTTGAGATTCTGATGATGGAACAGTGGGGTGATGGTTACCCTCCAGCTCCCCAAATTCTCCTGGAGAAGATGGTAATGATGTCTACAGTGATAACTATTAAAATACTAATGGCCAGTATTATAATTTAGCAAATGTAAGAAAATCAGAACCGTATCCTGTTAAATATGGCAAGTTGATCATAGGGATTTATAACCCCGCCTACTACTAGAACCCCAAAAAAGGTTAAAACCCACAATGGCGTAGAGAACAGGAGAGAAGACGATAGAAAAGAGAGACATCCAACAGGACTTTGGAAGACAGAAAGTGAATAGATGAGTAGCAATAGTATGACTTCACCCCACTGCCTCAACTTGGTTCCCAGCATGTCACTAACCAGGCTTATACAACAGCCAAGAGATGGGAGGGACCCTCTCTGGAGAAACTGACGAGACCAAGAGAAGAGATCTTTGGGTAGTGATATTAGTATCAACCAAAGACCTGACCCCTACCTACCTTCCCTACGGTGAAGCCTCCCGCCTGGCATGTCTTGGATGCATGCATAGCTTCCAAGGGCTGACTCATTCATAAATAAGTGGATAGGCAAGAATCTCTACCACTAAAGAGAACTTCTACATGGAAAGAAGAGACCAAAATAAATAGGAAAAAAAAAATCCAAGAAAACGCATTGTAGAGCGAGGAAAAAAACAAACCAACAAAATAACCTCATAAAGATGAAAGATTTTGCATTCAGAAAAGAATATCATTTTTTTAAAAAGGGACTTTCAGAATTGAGAATATCTCTCAAAAAGCAAAACAAAAAGATAGATATATGAAAAGTAGAAGACAAAATATAACAAATTAAAGGATTAATGCAAGAGTTTCAAAATCTAATTCAGTTATTCCATAAAAGTCCCCCCAAAAGAATAAAGAAAACAGAGAGGAAGAAATTTATCAAAGTAGTAATGGAAAAGAATTTCCCAAACTGAAAAACACACTTCTAGAGCACAAGGCCCTCACATGCCCAGGACAGAGCAAAACCATTATGAACGTTCAGAACACGGGCAATAAAGAGAAGATCTTTAAGGTTTCTGAGGTGAAAAAGTCTGATTTCTCCAAAACAATGCTGGAAGCTGGGAGAAGCTGAGAAAATTATTATTTTTTTATTTATTTGTTTTTAGATTGGCACCTGAGCTAACGACTGTTGCCAATCTTTTTTTTTCTCCTTAAAGATTGGCACCTGAGCTAACAACTGTTGCCAATCTTTTTTTTTTTCCTGCTTTATCTCCCCAAATCCCCCGCGCCCCCCCCCCCCCGTACATAGTTGTGTACTATAGTTGTGGGTCCTTCTAGTTGTGGCATGTGGGATGCCGCCTCAGTGTGGCCTGATGAGCAGTGCCATGTCCACGCCCAGGATCTGAACCAGCAAAACCCTGAGCTGCTGCAATGGAGTGCAAGAACTTAACCACTTAGCCACGGGGCCGGCCCCAAAAATTATTAATAATTTAAAATATTATACCCATCATTCAATATATAAAATATTTGCCTCCTATGCACACATTCACAGGAAGCTACTGAAAGATATGCAACCAATACTAAAATGAGAGGAAAAATAATATTCAACCAGGATAAAGAGAGGGAAATTCCCAGGATGATGGTAAAGGAAAGTTCCAGATGAGAGCTGTACTGAAACCTAGAGAGCACACCTGCCCAGACAAAAGTAGAGAGATAAGATGCTCTGAGATGGAAGGAAAACAGATTGCCTGATGGGCTTAGCCACAGTGGAAGGAGTTTTATTAACTCCATAGGAGAGAGAATAGAAGCTGGCAATACATATTTTAGAGAGATGGAGAAAGAGAGGGAGAATTATTGATTCCAGAAAAATAAAAAGTTACATAAGAAAAGAAATCTAACCATAGCAAATTTTGTTACTCATACATGAAAAATGCTGAATAACCATAGTCGTGCAAGCAATGAATATGGCTCTAGCTATAAGATAAGCTAAAACACGTATTGGAGCCCCATGAGTCATGTAGAAGTTTATTCCTTTTCTACTATAGGAGAGTCAATAATATCTAAAATTAAAAATCAGGAGGGGGCCAGCCCCATGGCCAAGTGGCTAAGTTCGTGCCCTCTGCTTTGGCGGCCCAGGGTTTCACGGATCCTGGGCGCTGCTCATCAAGCCATGCTGAGGTGGCGTCCCACATGGCACAACCAGAGAGATCCACAACTAGAATACGCAACTGTGTACTGGGGGGACTTGGGGAGACAGAGCAGAAAAAAAAAGAAAGATTGGTAACAGTTGTTAGCTCAGGTGCCAATCTTTAAAAAAAAAAAAAATCAAGAAATAGCAACATAAAGGTGTTACTTAAAAATACAGAAGTAAGAAACAGAAGACAGAGCTACAAGAGGTGGAAATGGTTGTTTCTGAAGAAGAAGAATCTGGAGTGGAAAAGGGACTGCTTCATTGGGAGTTCAGTAGTAGTTTTTGACTTTTTAATATATTAATGTATGCTTATGTTGCCTTTTAATTAAATTTTAAATTACAGTTTAAAAAAACTGTGCACTGGTGGTTAAAAGTAAAGACGTTTTGGGTTCAAATCCTGACCTCACCACCTTTCTGCATGACCTGGAGCAAAGTAATCAACTGTTTTAACCCTCATATCCCTCCAGCCCAGTAGCATAGCAGTTAAGTTTGCGCACTCCACTTCAGTGGCCCGGGGTTCGCAGGTTCACATCCTGGGCACAGACCTGCACACGGCTCATCAAGCCACGCTGTGGTGTCATCCCACATACAAAATAGAGGAAGATTGCCACGGATGTTAGCTCAGGGCCAATCTTCTTCAAGTAAAAAGAGGAAGATTGGCAACGGATGTTATCTCAGGGCAAATTTTCCTCAGGAAAAAAAAAGAATGCTAATATTCACAGTGTTATTATAAAAATTAATGAGGAAAGCATGTGGCACAGGGCCTAGCTCAAAGTGGGTGCTCAGTAAATTTTATTTTAATCATACCATATTTACTGCAGTTTCCTTGGTGGAAAATGTTTGATAACGATTCTGTAAAATTTGTGGCATTTGGGATCCATGTTGTAAAAGACAGATAAATAGTAATCTGTCTCCAGAGGGGAAAAATTCTGACAAATATTTAAATAGGTGAAATGGATAAGAAATGTGTTTTCTCCTATTTCCCTGTGTGGAATTTCTGGGTGTTTCTCTTGACAATGTATCTAATTCTTACAGACTTAATTGGGCAGAAATATATGTAGACTTGAGATGGCCTCAGAGAACATTTTGTCAAATTTCTCTGTGTTATAGATGAAGAAGAATAAATTCAGGACACTCTGTGACCATTCGAGACCATTGCCAGTGGAGGTTCAAGCTGAGAATAAAATACCTTAAGCGTATTAGGGCACTTATATATAATTATAAAACCCCTCAATCCTTACTTCGTTTATTGATTTTAACAAAAACTTTTGAGCAGAAGCACTAGGGGACATTTCTCTGATATTTGCTGTGGGAACCTGGTTGAGTTCCTGGAGGTAAATCTCTCAAAATTGTGAGGACCCCCCTGTGAGCAGGTCCCCTGGCATTTTTAATTCTGAGTCATCCACACTGAGCCTAATCCACTCCGAGAGCTAATCGAAAGGATGTGGAGAAGCCATGTCATCAAGATGCGACACGGGTCATTCCTGAGTTAAGCCCCCGTCACAAGACCAACTAGCAACTATCCATAGGCAAGACACCACAGTGAACATCCCAGAACCCGGGGGGTGAGGCTGAAGCAACCCCTGGACCACAGAGACCAGGAGGAATCGCATTAGAAGGATAAGGGGAGCGGCTGGAATCTGACCGCATCGCCACTTGCCAGGCTGGCACAGCATTGCACCAAGAGGGTCCCTCTGGGCCTATGGCTTCCCCAGTGGGAAAAGAGAGGCCAACGTGGGCATCCAGCTCCCCTGGAATTATGGGATGCATCCCCAGAGGCCCACTTGAGTCTCACTTTACAGGAATCGCTAGGGGAATTGGTGGGGCTCGACCACTGGGATCACATAGAGACAGAGAAGGAGGGTGTGGCTGATAGCAACCAGCACTCAGATCTTCGCCGACCACATTCCTGCTAGTAGCTGCACCCAAGCAGAGATCCTAGCCAGCATCTCTGCCCTTACAGAGCCAAACCAGTGTCCTCATCTGGCCTGGGAGCTCAGTTGGCAGTTCTCCCTGATTGAGTCCCCAGACAAAGGGCCATACTGGCCATGGAGCCCTTTCTACCACTCGGCCTGGTCAGGGAAGCAAATTCTCAGCCTCACCCAACAGCTGAGCATGGCCTCCAGTCTCGCCCCACCGGGAAGCCAGGCCAGAGAACCTAGGCAACCATGGAGCCCATCCAACAGCCCTGCTTGGGCAGGGAGCCGAGCCTCAGCCCTACCCAACTGCTGAGCATAGCTTCTGGTCCTGCAACCAGGGAGCCTGAACAGTGACCCTCGCAGCTTCAGAGCCCAACCTACATCCCTGCCCAGCTACCCAGACAGTGTACAACCCCACCCAGCCATGGAGCCCAGCCTACAACCCCACTTAGCAGTGGAGTCCAACCTAGAGCCTTGTCTGATGGCTGAACACTGCCTGCAGCCTTGCCCAAGCAGGGAGCTCAGATCGTGACTCCACCCAATCACCAAGCATAGCCTGTGGCCCCATCCAACAAGAAGGCCTGGACAGTGACCCAGCCCAACCATGGAGCATAGTCTCTAGCTCCCCCCACTGTGGGATACAGCTGGAGGCCCCTGCTGACCAGAGAGCCCAGCCAGTGACCTTGACCAACAGGGGAGCACAGCCAGTGGCCTACCTGATCATGAAGCCCAGACTGTGGCCTCGCCCAACTTTGGGGCACAGCCTGCAGCCCTACATGATCACAGAGTCTAGCCTGAAGCCCAGTCCAACTGCAAAGCCCTGCCTGTGGCCCCAGCTGAACACAGTCCAGCCAGCAGCACCATGTGGTCTCAGAGCACAGCCTGACATCCCACCCAACCAGGAGCAATTGCAGAACCCAGCCTGTAGCTCTGCTCAGTGACAAAGTCCTACCAGTGGCCCCGTTCTGCCAGGGAACACAGCCTGGGACCTCACCCAACCAGAGGCCATGGCAGAGCCCAGCCATCAGTACCTGCTCCTTCATGCCACCTCAAAACATGGAACATTGTCCAAAAATAGATGATGTGTTAGACCACAAAACACGTCTCCACAAATTCAAGCAAATAGGAATTATATCAAGTATCTTTTCCAGCCACAATGATATGAAACAAGAAATCAATAACAGGAAGAAAGCTGGAAACTTCACAAATATATGGAAACTAAATGACACACTTCTGAAGAACCAATGGATCAAAGAAGAAATCAAAAGGGAAGTAAAAAAAATCTTGAGACAAAAAAAAGGAAATAAAACTTATCAAAACCTATGGGATGCAGCAAAATAAGTTCTAAGAGGGAATTTTATAGCCATAAACAACTACATTAAGAAAATGGAAAGATCTCAAATAGACAACCTAACTTTATACCTCAAAGAACTAGAAAAGAACAAACTAAACCCAAAGTTGGTAGAGGAAAGGAAATAAGATTAGAGCAGAAATAAATGAAATAGAGAATAGGAAAACAATAGAAAAGATTAACAAAACTAAGAGTTAGTTCTTTGAAATGATAAACAAAATTGACAAACCTTTAGCTAGACTAACCAATAAGAAAAGAGAGGACCCAAATAAATAAAAATCATAAATGAAAGTGGAGATGTTACAACTGATACCACAGAAATACAAAGGATCATAAGAGACTACTATGAATAATAATATGCCAACAAATTGGACAACCCAGAAGAAATGGATAAATTCTAGAAACATACAACCTACCAACACTGAATCATGAAGAAACAGAAAATCTGAACAGTTCAATCATGAATAAGGAGGCTGAATCAATAATCAAAAACATCTCAACAAAGAGAAGTTCAAAACCAGATGGTTTCACAGGAGAATTCTACCGAACATTTAAAGCCAATCCTTCTGACTTTTCCAAAAAGTTGAAGGTGAGGGAACACTCTCAAAGTCATTTTACAAGGCTAGCATTACCCTGATACCAAAGCCAGACGAGGACACTATGAGAAAAGAAAACTAAACACCAATATCCCTGATGAATATAGATGCAAAAATTCTCAACAAAGTACTAGCAAACCAAATTCAACAGCACATTAAAAGGATCATACACTGTGATCAAGTTGGATTCATCTCTGGATGTAAGAATGGTTCAACGTACAGAATAAATATGATATTTCAAATTAATAGAACGAAAGGTAAAAATCATGTGATCATCTCAATAGATGCAGAAAAAGCATGTGAAAAAATTCAAATGATAAAAACTCTGAACAGATTGGGTATAGAAGGAACATACCTCAGCATGATTAAGGTCATATATGACAAGCCCACAGCTAACATTATTCTCAGTGGTGAAAGGTTGAAAGCTTTTCCTCTAAGATCAGAAACAAGATAAGGATGGCCACTCTCACCAATCCTATTCAACATAGTACTGGATTCCTAGGCGGAGTAATCACACAAAAGAAGAAATAAAAGGCATCCAAATCAGAAAGGAGGAAGTAAAATTGTTTGCAGATAACTTGATCGTATATATAGAAAATCCTAAAGACTCCAACAAAAAACTGTTAGAACTAATAAATTCAAGAAGGTTGTAGGACACAAATTCAATGTACAAAATTCAATGTACAAAAATCAGGGGCATTTCTGTATGCTAACAATGAATTATCTGAAAAAGAAGTAGAGAAAACAATTCCATTTACAATAGCATCAAAAACAATAAAATACTTGGAATATAAATTTCACCAAGGATGTGAAAAATCTGTACAGTGAAAACTTAGAGTTTTCATAAGGTACTGATGAAAGACTTTGAAGAGGATGGAAATAAATGGGAAGATAACCCATGCTCATGGATTAGAAGAATTAATATTGTTAAAATGTCCATACTACCCGAAGCCATCTATAGATTCAGTGCAATCCCTATCAAGATTCCAATGGCATTTTTTTAAAGAAATAAAAATAATAAACTGGGCTGGCCCCATGGCCAAGTGGTTAAAGTTCCATGTGCTCCACTTCAGCGGCCCAGGTTCGCGTGTTTGGATCCCAGGTGCGTACCTACTCCACTCATCAGCCGTGCTATGGAGGCATCTCACATACAAAAAATAGAGGAAGATTGGCATGGGTGTTAGCTCAGGGCAAATCTTCCTCACCAAAAAATAAATAAATAAATAAACCTAAATTTGTATGGAACCACAAAAGACCCTGAATAACCCAGGCAATTCTGAGAAAGAAGAACAAAGCTGGAGGCATCACACTTCCTGGCTTTAAATTATGTTACAAATTTATAGTAATCAAAACAATGTGGTACTGGCATAAAAACAGACATATAGATCAATGGAACAGAAGCCAGAGCCCAGAAATAAGCCCCCACGTATATGGTCAACTAATATTTGACAGGGAGCCAGGAATATTCAATGGGGAAAAGATAGCCTTTTCAAAAAATGATGTTGGGAAAACTGGATAATCACTTGCAAAAGAAGGAAATAACCTCTATTTTACACCACTCACAAAAGTTAACTCGAATTAAAGACTTAAATGTAAGACCTGAAACCATAAAACTCCTAGAAGAAGACATAGGAAAAAAGCTCCTGAACATTGGTCTTGAAATGATTTTTAAATATGACACCAAAAGCACAACTAACAACAACAACAAGTAAACAAATGGGACTAAATCAAACTAGAAAGCTTCTGCACAGCAAAAATAATGACCAATCAAATGAAAAGCCTACCTGTGGAATGGGCGAAAATATTTGCAAATTATGTTATCTGATAAAGTATTAATATCCAAAATATATAAGAAACTCATACAACTCAATAGCAAAAAAAAGCAAATAATCCAATTTAAAAAGTGATTGAAGAACTTGAATAGACATTTTTCCAAAAGAGACATTCAAATGGGCAACAGGTATATGAAAAGATGTTCAGCATCACTAATCATAAGGGAATGGCAAAGCAAAACCACAGTGAGATATCAACTCACACCTCTTAGAATGGCTGTTGATCAAAAAGACAGGCAATAACAAGTGCTGGTGAGGATGTGGAGAAAAGGGATCCCTTGTGCACTGGTGGCGGGACTGTATATTGGTACAGCCAATATGGAAGGCATTATGGAGGTTCCTCAAAAATTAAAAATAGAACTCTCATATGATCAAGCAATTCCACTTCTGGGTATGTATCCAGAGGAAACGAAATTGCCGTCTTGGAGAGATACTTCCATCCACACGTTCATTACAGCATTATTTACAACAGTGAATATGTACATGGAAACTACCTAAGTGTCCACTGATGGAAGAATGGTTAAAGAAGTTGGGGTGTATATACAATGGAATATTATTCAGCCATGAAAAAGACAGAATACTGCCATTTCCAACAACATGGATGAACCTTGAGTTCATTTTGCTAAGTGAAATAACTCGGAGAAAGACGAATATTGTATGATCTTACTTATGTGTGGAATCTAAAAAATTGAACTCATGGAAACACAGAGTAGATTGGTGGTTTCCAGAGGTGGGGGTTAGTTATGGGGGAAATAGATGAAAGTGGTCAATGGGTACAAACTTCGAGTTTGTCTAAGTTCTGGTGATACAGTGTATAGTATGGTGACTATAGTTAACAATATCGTGTTGTATATTTGAAAGTTGCTGAGAGAGTAAATCTTTAAAGTTCTCAACACAAACACACAAATTCTAAGTATGTGAGGTGATGGCTGTTAACTAAACTTACTGTGGTAATCATTTCACTAGATACATATATCAAATCATCATATTGTACACCTTAAACTTACACAATGTTATATGTCAATTATGTCTCCATAAAGCTGGAAAAAGAAACTTTTGAGTACTTAGGGAAGAGTAAATCAAAATGCTAAAACTTCTTTAAATACATGGATTGTGGTAAGTCCCTATCACTGCTTCCTAATGTATATACTTGTACAAGATGCACTTTAAGACCTACAAACATGTGATCTCATTCACTCAAGTCTCTGTCTTTATTCTGAGCAAATGTTGAGTTCAATTTTTGTGATATTTTATTTTGTATTTTTAGACCAGCAATTCCTGTGATAGCTTCCATAGAAATGAAGAAGGGTATGCAAGAGATTTGAGAAGTGTTTAGTGAAATAGAAATATTTTGAAAGAATTTATCTTCTAGTGTCTAGTTTATAAAATCTCCAAAAATTAATCAAAAGCACTGTTATTGGAGTCAACCATAGGCTAGTGCTTGTAGAGAAGACATTGGAACATGGTGTTAAAGAGAATATACACACAAGGATGTAAATGCCAGCTATCTGAGTAAGTTGGGGAATTATCACCAGAACAAGATAACAGCTAGGCAAGTTCAAGAACTGCACCAAAGAAAAGGAAAATACTTTAAGGAGCTTGATGAATAGGGTAAGCAAAAGATGGTTATGGGAGGCCTCACTTTTAATTAAGGAATACTTTGCATAAATTGAGTTAAAAGCTCAACAGAAAAAAGAATGTACATTTTCCATTTACCTTCTATGCAGTATGAAAATTTCACATGGTAGACCGCTGGGGAAATTCAATGCCTTGTTTATCATCATAAGCTTTCTATTTCTGTCCTACATTTAAAATTGCTCACTGAGGAAGCTGCTGATGGTAATGATGTCATACATGATAGAGAACCCAAGTCCCTTAAACCATGGTGCCTTTTAATGATGGTGGAATTAACTGTTTAAAACAGTTTGTGGCTCTTTAGAGAGCAAATCCGAGCTCTTAACAGGAGCACCTGTATTCCTTTGATTGATTGATCGATGGATTGGAATGGAAGTGATATATCTGTGAAATGGAGTCTGGGGCAAGATTCATTTTTCGATCACTAAAGAAGCCAATTTTACTCTTAATATAGTTAATATAGTCTGTTTCATTTGTTCAGTTTATATTTTGATATTGCTCACATGGCTGAAATAGCTCTAGTTTCATTTTCTCATACTTTTGAGCTTGCCGTACTTTCATAAATGAAGTTGAACAAACCTCACCCAATCAAGGAAATGAAATATTTGTCAAGGTTCTGCCTGCCCATTTATCAGTCAGTGAATACTGCTACAGTTTCTCCCCCCTGTATGCAAGTATTTGAACCAGGTATGTCTCATTCCCTACAGGAGCTTCAGAGAGACATAGAGAAACACAGCACGGGCGTGGCCTCTGTCCTCAACCTGTGTGAGGTCCTGCTGCATGACTGTGATGCCTGTGCCACAGATGCCGAGTGTGATTCCATCCAGCAGGCTACACGAAACCTGGACCGGCGATGGAGA
The DNA here is from genome assembly GCF_037783145.1 of Equus przewalskii. Lineage (NCBI taxonomy): Eukaryota > Metazoa > Chordata > Mammalia > Perissodactyla > Equidae > Equus > Equus przewalskii. Next base: position 15,033,093 of record NC_091862.1, read on the forward strand.
AATATCTGTGCTATGTCCATGGAAAGAAGGCTCAAGTAAGTGGGATGTTCAAACAGTTGGGAAAGAGGGAGGACTGAAAGGAAGAAAAAGATGACCCAGAGTACCCATGGTTCACTATTTCCTTTTGGTTGCAATGTCCAAAAACAGCCTTGGTTTCACAAACTTGCCGTCGCCTACATTTAGTTGGGAAAATAAGTAGGTATAAAGGTAGTATATAAATAGAACAACCCCAAGTTACGCCTGACTTAACGGTTTAAATATAATTCAGAAAAATAAACATATGCCCTTGCTGAGTGAGTATAAGGTTACAGAATTGATGGTGTGAAAAAGCAACATTTTTTTATTAAAAATGAAATAATAAAACAAAGTGCTTATCTTTAAACCGTTTGAGATTCAAGGCACTAAAAATTAGTGATGTGTTAGAAAATTATCATCATGATTTAAGGCACAGAATCTTTGCCTCTCTGGGGAACGCTTGAAAGGATAACATTTGTCTTGCTATCATAGGTTGATTTTGATGATGGTGAGTTTGATGTAGGAATTGATGGATTTTTAAACATTAGATAATTTATTTTAGTGGAACCTTGGTGTGAGTGTGCACCGTGAACATCGTGTTGCACTTCTAAACTTCCTTTCGCAGATCCAGAACAGTTAACATTGTGTGCTTGAGACACTCGATTTGACTAAGTCCAAATCCAGAGCTGCAGGATGTGTTACACACACACACACACATACACGCGCGCACAGCTGTTTCATTTTAGCTCAAACAGTTGTCTCTTTTTCACTCTGGTCAAATTTGGCGCAAGGCACAGTTATTGTTTGGCACAACATTTGTTTGTTTGGGCACTCTTAATCCCGTTGCAGGCAACAGGCAGGGTTCTGGAGCATAAACAGTCTCAACAGTCCGATTCTGTTCTTTCGTTTCCTCTGTCAGAATTGAAGAGACGTGGCGACTGTGGCAGAAGTTTCTGGATGACTATTCTCGTTTTGAAGATTGGCTGAAGACTTCAGAAAGGACAGCTGCCTTCCCCAGCTCTTCTGGGGTGCTCTATACAGTTGCCAAGGAAGAACTAAAGAAATTTGAGGTGATTTACAATTCCAAATATTTAATCCTTATTTTGCTATGAGAACAGCCAGCTGGTGGTTGCTTTCCCGAGACATAACCTAAGTGTTCACCCTCACATTATTTGTTCCAATCGCTGAGTGATGACTTTGTGGTCATCTTTATTATTATCATAAGTAGACAAAGAAGGGGGGAAAGAAGGTTTTTATTTTAATTTAAGATGATCAAGAATTACAAACACAGTGGTAATGAAGAGAAGTTCTATTAGAAAACAAGAATCATGATTTCCCCCCAAAAGATCTTGGCATTCTTCTTATTTCATAATTATTCACAATCAACCATCTAAGACTAAAATATGATGGTTTCCCATACTATACAAATCCATCTTCCAAATATATTTTCTTGATTTTTTTACCTAATTGGAGCATTGATATATATTTTTTAATCATCGATAAAATAGAATCAGCTCCAGAATTGAATAAAACATTTTAGTCATAAGCCATTTCTAATTACGAATGAAGAGCCATGCCATTCTTATGAGTCACCAAGACTCTTCAATTACATAGAGACAAAAATAGCAGCAGTGAAATCATGTTCATAAAGGAAGGAATCGTTCGATAACTGATCCCTGTTCCTTGCTGGTTGTGCAATCTTGACTCTGCTCCGTCACTGTGATACTGTGAAACCTTGACTTCTCAGCTGTCTCTCATTTTCACAGAGGAGCTGGCATGACCTAAAGTGGCCCATTTTTTAATGTGAATTTTCTTTTCCCATCAATTCCCACTGATCGGCAGAAATATACTCATATATATTGACAACAAACAGTTCTGACGCACGTAGCTTACAAACATCATTCTTGGTTGCTAATTTCGGCCCCAAGCTTCCCAAGATGTTTAAAAATAAAACTAAAACTCCAACCAAATCCAGCTGAGTTCGTTTTTACCTTACAATTTGCGGATTTATATATAACTGTACCACTAAATTACAGGAAAAAAATTTTACTATATAGAAGGATTTCCCTTAGAAAACTTCTAGTAAAAATCCAGAATAAGCTCTGCAGTACATTCCAGGTCATCCGGTGTGAACCAGTGCTAGTGGAAGTGTTCACGTACTGCATCTTACTACACTCAGCCTCCTAGAGGTTAAAACCTTCTATAATTGGCTTATACTACAAAGCAGATTATATGAGGTCTTTTTGATGCTATTTTGGACTCTCAGATTTTATGGCAAAGGTTAGCCATATATTTGGCTTCTACAATGAATGATTTTATAATTTATCTTATAATTAATTTTCTTAAGAGACAGAAAGTAATCACTAAAACAAAATTTTGTTTGGAGACCAACAAAATTTAGTCTGGCCAATTGCAGGAATATTTGGGATGGATCTGGGTTTGCTGGGGTGCCCACATGTGGTGCCCACCATCACGCCAGCAGGCAAACTTTTACTCCGACTTCCAGTAATGGCAAAAGCTGAACATGCCCTTCCACTTCCTTTTCTGAGGAAATGACTTAAAGTTTGATAGAATAGAAAATTGGATTTATTAGGATGAGGGCTCTTAGAGCAACGCTCAGAAGGAAAACCATTTCAGAGGCATAAATGTGATAGCATGTAAACAGTGTGATGAGCCAAAGGAAACAGAACTTTGGGATTTAAATGACTATATACAGTCCAATTAATTAGAGTTTTCTATCTAATGCCAGGATAGAAATCAGTCATAAATCGTTTACATGAGTTTGAAAAAAAAATGCTTCATTTTATTTTGGCCAGATAATTCTTATGCTAGGGCAATGCTAGATTGCAGAGAGAAAGAAGAGAGTATTTTACCTTCAGAAACTCTAAACCGTGCATAGACTCACCTCCAAAGTAAATAGACAGTACCCTGTAAAGTGGTTCATCAGCTCTAACACGTTTTAGAAAAAGAGAATAATTCACGGGAGCCACAAAAAAGAAATAGAGCATGTTCCAAACTTTTTTCCATGTAAGGTTGCTTGTGTTTGACTGAACTGCTTTTCTTAAAAATAAATAATAGTGGGGCTAGCCCCATGGCCGAGTGGTTAAGTTTGCACGCTCTGCTTTGGTGGCCCGGGGTTCGCTGGTTTGGATCCTGGGTGCGGACCAACACACCACTCATCAAACCATGATGTGGTGGCATCCCACATAGAAGATCTGGAAGGGCTTATGACTAGGATGCACAGCTATGTACTGGGTTTGGGGAGGGGGGAGAAAAAAGAGGAAGATTGGCAACAGATGTTAGCTCAGGGCCAATCTTCCTCACCAAAAAAATTTTTAAAAATTAATAGCTTGCATTTAGAGGGCCATCTGTAAAAGGCAGTTTCATTTTTTTCCTTAATGGACACCAGAATTGAGGCACTTTCTGGATTTTGAGGAAATAACGTATCTTACAAATAAAAAACCAGGTCTATTGTGGATCTTTTTCTCAGTATTGAAATCAGAAGTATTGAACATTTCAATCACATTTCAGCACACTTAAATATGTTTGTAGTCTGTTTTATGGGAAAATTTTTTTCAGGCTGTTAATTATTTTAAAAGCTATATTCTATATATGTGTGTGTTATATGTGGATATGTACATGTACATGCTTGAACATATATACATATATTTACTACTGTGTACCATTTTCTTTCATATTTGTGTTTGATCCACTCTCTTTCCTTAAGCCACCCTGATTACAGCACTTTGCTTTAACAAAGGGAAGTATACTCTTGCTAGAAATGGCCTTTTCCCTATCCGTGACCATGTGACTTCCCATTCTCCCCGATTCTGCAGTATGACCTTGCTGAGAGCCTGTCCCCCATTTCCCTCACCCATATGCTTCTCTGTGGTCTTAGGCTTTCCAGCGCCAGGTCCACGAGAGCCTGACTCAGCTGGAGCTGATCAACAAGCAGTACCGCCGCCTGGCCAGAGAGAACCGCACTGACTCTGCGTGCAGCCTGAAACAGATGGTTCACGAAGGCAACCAGAGATGGGACAACCTGCAAAAGCGTGTCACCTCCATCTTGCGCAGACTCAAGGTCTTCATTATGCCTCTTCCGTAGCTTAGAGCCCAGAGGACAGGAGGGGGCTATTGAAACACAACGTTAAGACATAATCTCAGTGATTTTGTAAGACTGGGATGGCAAGATGAGTGTCAGGGGTTAGTTTTTGAGTGATCTGAATGTTCCATGCACAAACGTTGTGGGGCCTCTTGAAACATTCAGTTAAGCCACTGGCTCAAGGATCAGCAAAGGATGACATTCGGTTGTCTGAAATTCTAATGTGGAAGAAAGTTTCCTTCGATTTTTTGCTATTAAATGACCTCCAATCTAATAACATTTGATAGATTCCAACAACCTCCTTATGTAACACATTATGGAAGAGAAGTTGTGTAAAATTATAGGAGCATACATCGCCTTAATTTATATGATAAAGGATTGCAGGGTTCTCGTTGCTTGTTAAGAAAATGACTTTTCAGAAGAACATTGGAATTGGCAGTGCCATCTCAGTACGTGTATGTGGCCTTGTTAATTGTTATTATTTTCTCTCCACCTCCAGCATTTCATTGGCCAGCGTGAGGAGTTCGAGACGGCACGCGACAGCATTCTGGTGTGGCTGACGGAGATGGATCTGCAGCTCACTAATATCGAGCATTTTTCTGAGTGTGACGTTCAAGCTAAAATAAAGCAACTCAAGGTAATAGATTATTGATATTCCAAACGATCAGTGTGAGGCAAGTCTGAAGAGGAAGGCCTTTGTAGATCCTTTTGTGAAGAATATCGTAGAGAACTCTTCTTTTCAAAAAACTAGTTCTTCTTGATTGAAAAAACAATTCGGAAAATGCAAGTGATGTTAAAAATGAAATAAAGAACATTACCGAGAGATAACAACCATACTTTTAATTATTAACTTGATTGCCACAGTGTTAGGGGTCTTCCTTTTTGGTTGTTTTTTATTTTTTTGATTTATTTCTAGTACCTTCAAATTATTTGACCTCTGTGCTCCAGAGCAATACAACTCTCTCGTGTTAGGATTTCATTCCACATATTCAGCCCTCTTAGATGCTAAGTTAATTTGAAAGCATATTTGATGTGTTTTGCTATATAATTTCCAACACAGTGGCTAGTTAAAAACTTCAATAGGAGGCATGTATATTAGATATAAGGATTCCCTAAAAGGAAGAGCATTTAACAACTTGAATAATAAGCAAGGAAGCTTGTGAAATTTTCTTCCCAAGATAGTTAGATTTTTTTTTTCCCCTGAGGAAGATTCACCCTGAGCTAACATCTGCTGCCAACGTTCCTCTTTTTGTGTGTGAGCCACCACCACAGCGTGGCCACTGACAAGCGTAGGTCCCTGCCTGGGAACCAAACCTGGGCTGCCAAAGTGGAGTGTGCCAAACTTAACCACTAGGCCACCAGGGCTGGCCGAGATAGATTTTTTTAAAGAATAGTCATCATGCCCATAACCCTAGGTTTTTATAAAACAAGGAAGTTACCCTTAATTGTAGATTCTCAGAATGAAAAAATCATAAAATAGCCCTGATGTTCTGCCCAACCCCTTCCCCTGTTGCCCCCCTCCCCCCCCCACACTGACTCTCCCCAGTTGTTTCACAGGCAAATCAATATTTCAAAACTTTGACAAGAAATCTCTCCCAAGTGGGAGTCAAATCTTTTCTTTTTGGCCTCTGGCAGGGTTATAGAGCTCGTTACCAGCCTCCCTTCTCTCCTGGTATTCTTTTCATTATTGGACAATTTCTCCTATCCCCAAGTTTATTCTTGTATTGAGTTAAAATTTATCCCCTAAAACTTGTCCCCAGGAGCTTCACTCTTTGAACCATATAGAATGAGCCTAAATAATCCTCCAGAATTCCTTGTTTTTCAAATAGTTATCATCTTTCCTGCTTGTGTCCTGAAACAATAAAAGCATCATCTGAGAAGAATTTGTGACATTAATTGTCTTTTGGATGGTTTCTCTTAGTCACGTTTGACATATAATCAGGAAATTTAAAATTAAAATCTTCAGTATAATTCTTTAAAAAGCTAAATTTGTTTCAGGCACACTGTATTGCTTACCATTGCGTTTCATCGGGGATGACCAGTGCTATCAACTTTATGATGGGTTTCAATGTTTTTTCCTGTGATTCTCTACCCACACTGTCTATGGTGGTAAATTTTATTAGCCAAAGGCGCCTTTCTGGCCGTGGAATTCTAACGTTTCCATTTCTGACTCCTGTTGTGATTTAAAATTTTTACTTTTTACTTTAGAAAGTAATGGCCTCTTGGCTTGTCATTGTTTATGGTAAATTCAATATCCCCTACATGGTTTTTCTAAATATGTATCTTATAATTATCTCATGTCAATGTGAGCAATAAAAAATTACACGAGATTTGTGCTCCCTAGGCCTTCCAGCAGGAAATTTCTTTGAACCACAGTAAGATAGAGCAGATCATTGCCCAGGGAGAACAGCTGATAGAAAAGAGTGAACCCTTGGACGCGGCCGTCATTGAGGAAGAGCTGGATGAACTCCGACGTTACTGTCAGGAGGTCTTCGGCCGCGTGGAAAGATACCATAAGAAACTGATTCGCCTGCCCGTATGTATCTTTTTGTTTCATTGTCATTAAATCTAAAGAGAATTAATTATGTGAGGTTAGGTAGCATTGTACAGTGGATGAGAGCTCAGACTCTGGAGCCAGCACCCCCGGGTTTCAGTCCCAGCTCTGACACGTGATGGCTACATAACCTTGGACAAGTTACTTCTCGTCTCTTGCCTCAGGTTCCTCACCTGTAAAACGGGTTTAATAACAGTACCTACCTTGTAGAAAGGATTGCTTGGGGCATGAAGTGAGTTCATATATAGATATAAAGACCTTAGAAGAGTACTTAGCACATATCTTCTATGGAAGATAAAGAAGCTTCTGGAAGAAATAAGGAGAGGAAAGTGAGCCATGTAGACAGTTGCTCAGTTGATGAGGTTATTTAGTTTAATTTTTTCTCTTCTATTTCCCTAATTGCTACCATAATCGCATCCCATTGTCGAGACGTTATTAGAATATTTTGCATCTGGGATATAAGGTAAAAAAGGACCAGCTATGCCTTTATTAGTAATTTCCATTTGCTCCTGATATGTCCCATTGTGTACCTAGTGTGTTACAGGCAAGGTACTAGGTTGTCTTCATTTACATTGTCTTAGTTAATCATACATCAGTTTTGTGAAGTAGGTTTTAATATTATTTCCATTTTACCAGTGGAAAAACTGAGACTTTGGTAGATTAATTTATAAGACAATTTTAAAAGTGATCAGAAGATTCTTATTTATTTGATGATAGGAAGTTTAAACTTTTTCCCACTGAGGTTGAAATGTGGCCCAGATAAGCCTGAACACTGAGATTTGGTAAGAGGCAGAGCAAGAAGCAGTGGGGGCATCGTCTGCCCGCTGTGGTAACCGAGTGGGCTTGACTGCATTTCCAGCTCCCAGATGACGAGCACGACCTCTCTGACCGGGAGCTGGAGCTGGATGACTCGGCAGCTCTCTCGGACATCCACTGGCATGACACCTCTGCGGACAGGGTGCTCTCCCCCCCGCCCTCCTCGAACCCCTCCCTCTCACTCGCTCAGCCCCTCCGGAGTGAGCGGTCCGGACGAGACACCCCAGCCAGTGTGGACTCCATCCCGCTGGAGTGGGACCATGACTATGACCTCAGTCGTGACCTGGAGTCGGCCGTGTCCCGAACTCTGCCCTCTGAGGATGAAGAGGGTCAGGAAGATAAAGATTTCTACCTCGGGGGAGCTGTTGGCTTATCAGGTAGGGAAGAGCTCTTCCCATATGCCGGCTTGAAAGAAAATAAAAAGGAATGGATATGGTACTGGAAATATGTAAGCCAAGCTGAATCATCTTCTTCATTCTCCCATTAGGGGAAATGGTATATGATGGAATAATTGGATTTTAATGATTATCAAATACAAAAATTGTCATGGCCATTGATTTATTCCAATACACTTGCGTTCTTACTATGTGACAACTCTTTGTAAGTACTGGGGATACACGGTTCCTTTTCCCCTCGAAGAGCAGACAGTCTTGTGTGGCATGTAGACAAATAAATAAGAAACAGCTATGTGAAATGTTTGATGCCGGGATACCAATGTACACATGGCGGTATAGAAGTACCACCAAATGGCGACTAACTTGGAGCTTTGAGGAAAGGCTTTAGAGAAGAGACCCTTAAGCTGAGATCTGAAGGAAGTCAGTCAGGTGGACACTGCAATGTTCAGAGGAAGAAAGGATGGGGTGCCCGTGCCAGCTTTGTGGTTAGCCACAGTGCTTTTGGTCACCTGAAGTTCGTCCAGAGTGACAAGGCTGTAGATTAGGAGGCATGGAGTGGACAAAGAGGAGGGGGATGGCAGACCAGGACCTGGTTGTAAAGCAGCCCGTTCATCATGGAAGGGAGTTTGGCTTTTATCCTGAAGGCAATGGAGAGCCGTAGCAGGGCTCTCTGGAGGGAGCCATGTGATCAGATACATATTTTCAAAGAATTGTCTCGATACTATATGGAGGTAGCACGTTGGAAGAGAGTCCAAGAGGAAATGTTTTATAATCCAGGACAGAGATAGGATGGTGGCCTGAACCAAGGCTGCAGCATTGGGATTGGGAGAATGGAAGAGATGTGAGAAATCGTAAGAAGTCTCCTCTGTAACTGATGATCGATTGAATTGGAATTGAGGCAATTTTCTGGCTTGGGCATCTTGGTGAAAGATGTAGGTGGTCCTAGGTCCTGAGGACCACAAGAGGGAAAGAACGTTGTGTGTGTCTGTGGGCCAGGGCAGTGAGAAAGGGGAGGTGATGAGTTCAGTTGTGCACATCCTTTGAGATACTGTGAGTATCCAAAGGGAAAAACCCAGCAGTAGGTGCCTGGGTCTGAAGTTCAGGAACTGGAAGGCAGATTGGGTGGTTATTCACATGTAAATGGTAATTGTCCCTGAGGAAAGGGAGGAGATCACAAGGAAGAGTGTATAAAGGGAAACAACAAGGACAAACCCCAAGAAACACATGTAGTGAGGGGATGGACAGAGAAAGAGGAGTATTGTAAGGAAGGTGAGTAAAAATAAAATAATCAGAGGCCAATCTGTCACTCTTGTAAATGCATCTCACACATTCTCTGAGGATATTTCTGCTTCTTTCTGATGGTTCACATTTGGATTCCCAGGTTATGACACTGTCTAAAAAGGAAATGATTTCTCTCATTTCTATTTTGTTTTTATAGTCTGCCTATAGGCATTTTGCATCTAAAGCAGCACTGTGCAATATGTAGCCCCCAGCTACATATGATGGTTGAGCCCCGAAATGTGACTGGGCAAATGGAGATTGGCTGGGTCAAATGCACTTACACGAATACACAAATTTCAAAGACCTAGCACAAAGAAAGAATGTAAAATTGTAATAATTGTTATATTGATTACATTATAATTTGAATATATTGGTTTAGTAAAATAAAATATTGAAATGATTTTCATCTGGTTTTTGTTACTTCTTAATGTGGCTCTCAGAACCTTTAAAGTTATGGATGTGGTCACATTATGGCTCACGTTATTCCTGTTGCACAGGGCTGCTCTAGAATCTGACTCTGGGTTGAAATCCCAGTTCTGTCACTTGTTTACTGTTGAAACTGGAATCAGTAACTTAATGCCTCTGGACCTCAGTGTTCTCATCAATAAAATGGGAACAGCACTCCCATGCACCCTGTAGGGTTTCTGTGAGGATAAGCGAATGCTTAGAACAGTGCTGGCTCCTAAAACACTCATAGTCAATGCACGCTCTTATTATGATTCATTCCAGGAAACCTCTGGTGAGCGTGCTCCCCTTCTCTGTGCACCGGAGCCGCCTGTCTGGAATGACTAACTTCCTTTTTTTTCCCTAGGAGAGTTATTTTCCTGCCACCAGGGAATCGAACTTTCCAGAACTTAGCTGTCAACTTAGACTGTGCTCTTTTTGCAGATGTAATGATCCCCGAAAGTCCTGAGGCCTATGTAAAACTCACAGAAAATGCAATCAGAAATACCGCTGGTAGGCACAAAAAGTCGAAGCTGGCCTCCCACCCTCACCTGTAACCTGCCTCCTCTCTTAGCACATCTCCTGTTTCTCTCACAGCTCTGTGGCACAAGCATGTCGAGGCAGAACCTTCCTCTCTTACTGCTGTCCTAGGAAAAAAACCAAAACCATTTGGTTGATCAACACCAAAAATAAGGTTTCAATAATCAAGTGAAGTGAAATAACTTCACAATTTGTTAAATGGGTATGCGTCTCATGAAGTATAGACCTTCTGATGCCTATGAACAGCTGAAAATAGGAGATAGAAACACTAGTCTCCAGCATTTTGTGCCCTAGCGCCGTACTTGATTATAGCAGCGAGGATGTTGTGACTTTGAGGGTTGCAGACCTACTTCTGGCTGCGGACTGGGGCCTCAGGGCTCCGGTCCCAAGTCTACCAGTTTGCATGTGTGACCTTAGGCCCACTGTCCATCCTCCTGATCTCAGACATTGCATACAAGACAAGGGGTGGCACCAGATGTCCAGTTATAAATAGAAATTATCATTTTAGTTTAATGTCTTACCCCCAAAATAATCTGAAGTGAAAATCTATTCCAGTATCTTAAGACTTAGATTTTATTTAGCCATTCTCAATTGAATTCTAGAATATTCTACAGGAGAATATGAGAAAATAATAAGACCAACTTGTTTAAAGTATTTTGGGAAAGAAAAAGACTTAGATTTTTAAGGACAGAAATATTCCTGAAATAAGAAGAATTAAAGAAACAAAAATGAAACCAGTGTTACTTAATATTGCACTAGGCAAACTGTAGTTCAGGGTCCGTAATTTGGAGGACGGGGGGGAGAATAAGATTTGAACACGGTGATATGATATGGAACTGCAAGGCTGTTAGTTTACATTTAATGTTTGAAGAAAAACAAAAGGACAGGGAGCAAAGTCATCATGGTACTGAAATGGTGATTGCCTGAGGGATTCCCCCTGACAGACCTCTTCCAGGTATATTTAGAGGGCCTTTTTTCAAGAAAAACAAATTAATGAAGCTTACTAATATTTGTTCTGCTTTCACCTTATGCTAGCTTCACTCTGATAATCAATGCTCTTGTTCTGTTCAAAGACTATCATACACATAAACACACACACACGCAAATAATTATGCAAAAAGGTGCTCTATCTCTGAAAAAGGAATGAGCCAGGAGTCCTAGGCTGTGAGTAAAAGCATGCCGAGATAGAAATGCTAAAATCTTAGCTTTCTCCTAGTTTTGTTTCAGGTTGTAAATAAAAGCAAAAAGCAAGTCCTTGCTGGTTTGGTATCTCCATCCAGTCTATCCTGAGCTAGTCTTTTCTTGGTGACCTCAAAATCGTGCTTTGAGTGAATGATGCAGCCACCTGGTGAGATGCAGAAAGAAAAATTAGAGGGATCTTCCTCTGCTCAGTAAGTGACTGCAGAGGGAACATGAGAGGTAACTGCCTCCTAGTTATTAGGGAGCGGTAGGCACCACCTTAGGTTTCTAGAAAGACCTTCCGCTGCGTCCAGCATGCAGATTTTCAAGGGATCAGCTGGAAGAGCGAGAGACACACAGGCTGTTAGAGCCCACTGCAGGTGCCTTTTGCGATATGCAGTCTGCTAAGAGTCTTAGTCAAGCACACCCATTGATCTAGTCATTTGAACTTCTAACCCACCGGCACATTAGCACGAAATTTGCTTTATAATTACGCACACACATGCCATTTCTATACAGCCTTAACTGAAATAATGTCTTCAACTCCTCCTCGGATGTCAAGCTCGTAAAGCGTGTAAAGATTCTTATGGTTGCCCCCACAGCGGATCCCAGCGCCTTAGAATCACAGATCCGACAACTGGACAAAGCCCTGGATGACAGCCGCTTTCAGATGCAGCAAACCGAAAATATCATCCGCAGCAAAACTCCCACGGGACCAGAGCTGGACTCAAGCTACAAGGGCTACGTGAGTCTCCTGTCCCTTGTGCCCCTGGCATGTACCTGGAAGTCACAGTTGTGTGACAAAGAACGGTCCGTTTGTGCCATGAGGCCTTTGAGAGCTCTCCAGACACCGTGCAGCCCTTGACCTCAAGGGCGTGGATGTGCAAAAGAAAGTCCTGTTAGCAAGTTACCTTTTTTCTAGAACTGGTCTGTGCTCGGTCCCGCTAACCTACTGTAATGACCACCCTGTTCCTTTACATGGAGAACTCAGTGAGGTCTGTTTAATTGAAAGTAACAAAATGCTTTGGCTCCCGATAATGATTAGGCATTTTTCCAAATTCAGCTCATAACTTTTGGACCAAGGTTATCCTTGGAACAGCCGATTTTAGCTAACAGACTACTAACATGAATTTTTTTTGGTTCTTTTCCTGTGTTTATTGATTCACTTAATGGCCTTGGGAATGTTTTTATCCTCTGCTCTTAGTATGCTCATTCTGAAATCAACAATTCTGACTAGCAAGAGGGATTTAGGGAAAAGCTGGCAAGAGATCCTGTATATTACCAGTTCTCTTTTTGAAGCTCTTAGTAAAGTATATAATAACTTTATTTGCTCTGCTCAAATCATTGACCTAACAGTTTTTCCCAGAGAACTACCTGTGTTCCTACACATACTTAAGCAAGGAAATTTGAAAGTACATCTCTTCGATGCCTCTTACCTTCTTTTCACACCCGAAAGACTGCCTAGATGAAGGAAAGAAAAACTAATGTCTCTACGTCCAATAACAACTCACACATACTCCTTTTTGAAACCAGGGAGGAGAACCATTCTAGTTATATATGTGGATGTTAATATCCTCGCAATTATGGAAGAGTAATCGATCAAGAGTTATTCCCTATCCAGTGTGGCCTATTATACTGACTTACAGTGAAATCTCTTTTTTTTAAAATAAAGATAGTTTCATGGTGACCATGTTGACGTCACTGAGATTAAACTCAACCTCAATCAAAGGTAATCAAAGTTAACTCAATAGCAATGTGATTTGTGAAAGCCTTTATGGTCAATATAGCAAGAGTGCCCTGAAATGATTTGCTCTTTTAATCTTTGAATACTGTGCATGATATTAAACATGAAATTAGAAGGTTTTCCTTTCGTGTTAGAGTTTATTCCCTCGATATCTATTAAACATTGCTTAAATTTTCTCATGAAGTCGCTGGCTATAATATTGCTTTATGCTTTTAAGTATATTAATTCTTTAATACAAAAAAGTGTTCCTTTGAGCTTTGTGGTAATATTTTTATTCCCACATTTCAATTTAAGAAAGATGGAACAACTTGCCAAAAGTTATATATTGTATTGCCCGCTGAGTGCTCTGAGTTTTTAAATCCCACATGGGTGTAGTCTGTTTTGATTCATAAATTTAAAAGAAATTTTGAGGACGTCTTATGCAAAACCACGTATGCAAAGTGTATCTTCAAGGCATTGGTTTACATTTATATGAATGTGTCACGTGTTTCAGAAGCATGTTTTTGAACTTCTTTTTAGCAGAGTGGCATAGTCTTCACAGAGAAGTAAATCGTGGTCACTGTCCTTTTGAGGGACTATCAGATATTTTCCCCAGAAGCTGTTGCACTCCTGAGAATTTCAGAATTTTGTGACGGGGGCCTGTTTTCTGTGTCCGAACAGATGAAACTGCTGGGCGAATGCAGCGGCAGCATAGACTCAGTGAGGAGACTGGAACGCAAACTGAGGGAGGAAGAAGAGAATTTTCCTGGCTTTGTCAACCTGAATAATACGGAAACCCAAACAGCTGGTGAGTGAGCGGTGCCCCACTCAAGAAAGGGTGAGAGAGAAGATCCAGAAGTACTCTGTGGCACCCCGGTGTCACGAGGCTGCTTACCTCATTCTGCACCATTCCATCCTGAGAACTTTTCTCCACGTGACAGTGATCTCCTGTGACAGAAGAGGGAGATGAAAAGCAGCAGAGCAGTTTTTTCCATGTTGCATTTATTTTAACACATTGGCTCTAACATCATGGGCATTTTGACATCACAGAAAGGAAACAAAAGCTGAATGAGAGAATTTTGCTGTCATGCACGTTACTCCTTCATGCACATTACTGTTTATTACTTCATAAAGCTCTTTACAGTGTTAAGCCCTATGTAGCTTTTCTTTTTCTCCATTATCATTAACAAGGCAAATGGGAAAACACAGCCATTGTAGTGTTATTTACAGCTGCCAAGTACAGAAATGCTCAGTGGAATTACTTTTCTTTCTGTTGCTATTTAAAGTTAGCCACCAATGTGTGTTTAAAACATTTCCTAAACGTCATATGTGCAAGATTCTGTGCATCTCGTGTCTTGTCAGGCGTGATTGACCGATGGGAGCTCCTGCAGGCACAGGCCCTGAGCAAGGAGCTGAGGATGAAGCAGAACCTCCAGAAGTGGCAACAGTTCAACTCTGACCTGAGCAACATCTGGACCTGGCTGGGGGAGATGGAGGAGGAACTGGAACAGCTACAGCGCCTGGGGCTCAGCACCGACATTCAGTCCATTGAGCTCCAAATAAAAAAGCTCAAGGTAGCTGCCCTTGGCCTTTCCCCCAGCGGCCAGACAAAAAGCTGCCGTGTGGAATGCCGGGTCAGATGAGACCACTAGCTCTAGCCATTCTGTGACGCAGCAGCAGGGGACTGGTCAATAGAAATGAGCACGGATGCTCTCCTCTTCCCCAGCATCCCAAATCAGAGCGTCTAGAGAAGGTTAGGAAGGGCAGAAAGATGAACGATGTTGTGGAACCATCTCCCACGTGAATAATCATGTATGATTTAATGAATTGGCATTTAAGAAATGACCGATTAAAATTTCACGAAATGTCCAGGCACCTCTGGGACCTCTTTAACCTCTTTTATGAGAAATACAGATATGAACAGGTTCCTGCATGTTTGTATCGATAGCTGGAGGGGAGTCCTCTCCGAGGCTGCACCTGTGTGAGTTCCTGGGGGACCTGTTGAAATCACTTGACATTCGGGAATCAGCAGAACCTCCAAAATTGATTATAGTGGAGGCAGACGCAATCTTCAGTGTAATGAATAAAACAAAACAAAGCAGTGGAGTGATTGTGGTGAAACACCTGACGTTTGTGTTGGATTTTGGCCTGGATGGGTGTAGTACACAAGATAGCTTCTTTTAACTCCATTTCTAGATCTTCAAAGTCATCCTGAGCCCAGCTATTGAGATGCATTAATATGTGGAGACTTTTGTAAACACGCTGTGGATTGTGAGCTCAGTTTCTTTTTAATAGCTCTTTTGGTCCTATCTCTTTGTTTGGAAAACATCAAGATGTGCTCTTCCTCAGAATGTAGCTACGCAGGCTCTCGAGGCTCAAGGATTGAGTGCATTGCTTTTGTGCCTCTCTGCTCTCAGTGTATGCTGTTTCTTTTGGGGTGATGTTTTTGTGTGTTGTTTTATTTTAAACATTCAAGCAGAAAAATGAGTATTCCCACAGATGCTCAAGCTTCTTAAAGAGAAGCCTCTGCAGCAGCCCCATCAATTTTGGGATGAAGCATCAAATGGGAGATGCAATTTACATTATCCAGAGTATAAAATGCATTTTTCTCTTGAGTACCTGAATTACTTTAGCTTCTCTCTGGGAAAATGTAAGGCAGTATTGCATTATAACTAAACTCCTGAAAAAGTTGATGAAGCAAATGCTGGCTATAGTCCAAGACCGCAGAGAGATGAGGGTGGAGAAATGAGACCTTGAAAGTCAGCCTGTGTCATAAGAAAAAGTCACCCTTCACTGTACCCCTCCTGGATCCCTCCTATCTGTGTTTTCTGAGGATAAATCTGTTGAATAACCAAGTATCTTTCCAAAATATCTGTTGATCTTATGCTGTCTCTGTGGTTGAATCCATATTACAACATGAAGAACTATTGAAAAGTGAAAAATTAAAACAAATTGGAAACAAAACATAAATGTGAGAAATTATAAGAAAATATAGCCTGAGTGGATGTGATTTACAGGATCCCTCACCCGTACTTGATCTGGGGATGTTTAAGCAGTACCCAGATATTCAATTATTAAGACATAAGCAGGTGCTCAAGTTCTTGGAATTTAGTTCTAGATTTTTGGGAAATGCACAAAGTAATACATCAGTCGCCTGGTTTTTTGTGAAATCCAGCTAAATTGGTTAGGTGATGAAATGCCCAAATTTAGTCTCTGTACTGTCACAAGAATGTGGCTTGTGACACAGGCAGTGTTCTCAGCCCTTGAGACGCCAACCACTGTGTTTACAGTGGAAAGAGCTGGAGGCCCCAGCCTGGGAATTTGCTTTCTTACCAGGCTCGTGGCTTCATTCTTATGCACACAAGTGGAGTACCATCGGTCTTGTGAAGTGGGGTTCTTACATTAGACCTAAAAGCACAACTTCCTGCTGCTTGGAGCCAGGTTTTGTTTTGTTTTATTGAACTCCCACTCCAGATGTTGAGTTAATCCACTCCCTAGTTCATTGCACAGGGTCCTCAATGCTTCCTGCAAAGTTCCTCTTCATTTTGTTTATTCATCCTTTCCCCCTCCACTGATTTTTAATCTCCATTTCTCAAACCCACAGCAACCATTCTGAAATATTTAATGAGTATGCTTTGGTCATATGTATTCATGAAAAATTTGGATTTGTGTGTGTGCACGTGTATTTTAAATTGTATAAGTGCTATTTTGTTACACGTATCATTCTGTTTGACTCTTTCCAAGTATACTACAGTTTCTTAAGATCCATCCAAGTTATCAAGTATATGTCTGATCTGTTTCTTTTAGCTGTAGTGTAGTTCTCAGTGGTATGCACCCACTATATCTTACCTAGCCATCCTGTTAAGGCCATTTTAACGAATGGATCTTTTAATTTGAGTGAAGGATTTCCAAAGGTTTAGACTTTTTTTAATGTTATTATTTTCCTTGTTTTGGTGCTTTCCTTTCTCTTTTCAGGAGCTCCAGAAAGCTGTGGACCAACGCAAAGCCATCATCCTCTCCATCAATCTGTGCAGCTCCGAGTTCACCCAGACTGGCAGCGAGGAGAGCCGGGACCTGCAGGATCGCTTGTCCCAGATGAACGGGCGCTGGGACCGTGTATGCTCGTTGCTAGAGGAGTGGCGGGGCCTGCTGCAGGACGCTCTGATGCAGTGTCAGGTTTGTGGGGCTTTGAGCAAGCTGTGCTCCAGAGTCAGACGTTTCTAGTGTGGCTGAGTCTGTGACTGGATTTATCATGGTCACAAGAGGGATGCAGTTGCTTCTCAAAGTCAGTATTTGAGTGAGATAACTTTGTGCCCAAACTTTTCATTTTACTGGAGGGTTGGAACATATGACCAGGAGTTCAAAGCAGCTAGACCCCTCTCTCTAACAAGAGGCTGTTTCTATAAGTTTATCTCAGCCCCACTATTTCTTTTTAACTCACTCATTTATTTCATTCATTCATTCAACAGATATTTACTAAGCACCTGGGAAGACATTTCTTGAACATCAGATTGAGCATTACGAGTATTTACCCATCTATTCCTAGCATTGTTATTTGCCGAGTGTCCACTATCCGTTAGCAGTCAGGATATAGCATAGCCTCTACTTGTGTTGGGGAAGACAGACAATAAAATGCAAGTAAATGGTTAACCAAGATACTTCCAGATGTTGATGATAAGAGTAACTGAGAAAAGTCACTTTGGGAGGGTGGTCAGGGAATTCTATAGATCTTCGAGCTGATGCTGGAAGGCCGTTGCCATGAAGAAGATAGACCAAATGGGAAGTCCCAGAAGCAGGAAAGGGCTTAGTGTCTTTAGAGACAGAAAAGAGGCCAGTGTGATTAGAGTGTAGTTAGCAAGGTGATGGGTAATAAGAAAGATGGAGGAGGTGGTCAGGAACCAGGTCGTGCAGGGCCTTGTAGATTCTGGCCGGAAGTTAGGGTTGTATTCTAAGCAGGATGGGAAGCCCTTGCAGGATGTGAAACTCACTGTCCAGGTGTATATGTGCTCCAAGAGTAATAGCTCCTGAAAGCAGGTACCTAAGCTGTTGTTTCATCCCACACCCACTCCTCGTACGGTGCGTTATGCATAAGAGATCTTCAATAACTCTGTGTTGAATGAATGAACAAATGGATGAATGAAGGGGATAAGGGATTGGACTTAGGCTTTAAAAGATGGGAAGAGGGGCCGACCCAGTGGCATGGTGGTTAAGTTTGCACGCTCCGCTTCGGCAGCCCAGGGTTCGTGGGTTTGGATCCCAGGTGCAGACCTACACACCCCTCATCAAGCCATGCTGTGGTGGCGTCCCACATGCAAAATAGAGAAAGATTGGCACAGATGTTAGCTCAGGGCCAATCTTCCTCACCAAAAAATTAAAAAAATAAAAGTTGGGAAGAATTGAATACAGGGAGAAGGGAGGAGAGCAGAGTTGCTTCCTTCTAATTTGTATAATATCCCTATAAATTAAGTATTTTGATGCCAATTTTCCTTATGTCTAAAATTTCCCCCAAGTAATAAATTAGATGCTTTCGGCAAGAATGTGAATTCAGATCATTACAACTATGCCAGTGCCTTCCTCAGAAAGGAGTTGTGTATAAGACCTTAAAATCCATGTATCTTTGCCAGTGGTAGCAATTGTAAAGAATGGAAATGGAAGCTATGAGGGAAAGAAAATATATTATTCAACATTACTTTGTGCTTCCCATTTTTTTTCTATAGGATTTCCATGAAATGAGTCATGGTTTGCTTCTTATGCTGGAGAACATCGACAGAAGGAAAAATGAAATTGTTCCTATTGATTCTAACCTAGACGCAGAGATACTTCAGGACCATCACAAACAGCTTACGGTAAGACATGTGAACTCTGCAGCCTCTGGTTATTTTTAGCAGTGATCCATTTCATTTACAGAAGATGGATGGAGGTGGTCGTATTTTTTTTGCCTTTTGAGTTGTAGTCTCTGACTTAGTCTTTCTTTACTCCTCATGATTTCCAATCTTTTTGTAAAGCAAACATGAGCATAGACGATGTCACCTGTTAGTTTCAGAATCTGGTTCTAAAGTCATTGCTCAATTGCAGAAATCTTAGATGCTCTTAATCTTAATTAGCTTGTTTCTATTCAGGCAACTCTTTAGTGAATTACACTTATTTTTAATTGAAACTGTATTTGTTACATCTGTGTCCCCAAAGTATATCAGGTGGGTTATAATAAAAAGACATTAAAACTATTAAAATAGGGGCCAGGCCTGTGGCCAGGTGGTTAAGGTGGTTCAGTGGCCCAGGGTTCGCTGATTCAGATCCTGGGGATTGACCTACACACCGCTCATCCAGCCGTGCTGTGGCGGCATCCCACATAGAAGAACCAGAATGACTTACAACTAGGATATACAACTATGTACTGGGGCTTTGGGGGGAAAAAAGAAAAGAGGAAGATTGACAACAGATGTTATCTCAGGGCCAATCTTCCTCACCAAAAAGCATACCTTTTAAAAAATAGGAAAACTATTAAAATAGGAAGAGACCTTTAAGGCTTCTTAAGAGGAATTAAGTACCAGATTCCAAATTAACCTTAGCCTGAAGTTTTCTGAAAGCTGAGACAGAAAGGGAAACATGATGTGTTAAATTATTTTCATTATCTGACAAAAATAAAGCATACCACTTCTCAAGGAGCAAGAAACTTTTTCTAGCACTAAATTCAAAAGGTGATTTGCACAATTTGCTGTGTAAAATCTTATACAAAGCACTGTGGACAATATAATATACAGTGTGCTTAAGTGATTTTATAGAAGATAAAGAAGCATATTTGAATTCCATTAGGAGAAAATGATTTGAATTTTGTAGCTTTCTGCATTTTTAAAATGTTATTTCTTAACATTTAACACTCACTAACCTAATCCAACAGAATTGGTAGCTTTTAATTCAGTACCATAAAGGTCTTAAAAACCCAGGGAATAGCCTCGCAGCTGCACTTTTACCAGATTTTTTACCTCAGACAATAAGTTATGAATGATGATTCACACATATATCTTTTTAAAAATCTTGAACAGATAGCATATGCCTAGACATACTTGAGTTTTGCTGTTTATAAATTCATGTGTTACTTTTCTGTTTAAAAGAATATCTTATATCTCATTTGCATAGTACTTTATATTTTAAATTCTTTCACACGCACTCACCAATTTGAACCTTCCAGTGATACTCACTGTGAACAAAGCTGGAATTAATCTCATCATTTTACCAAATGAGAAAACAGATGAGAATGGTTCAGGGGTGTTATGGAATATTTTTGGCAGAGGCAGGATTAGAACACAGGTCCCTGATTCCTGAACGCCATGGGCTGCTTCCTCCTTCCTTGTGTGCGCACGGCCTTCTGGTGCTCAGATATAATTGCCCAGTAAGTTAAAGTGATGTCATTCTGCACTATCGGAACTCACTCCACTTATCGAAAATTCTTAGAAAACTATTTCTTATCGTATACATAGCAAATAAGGCGTGAGCTCTTGGAATCGCAGCTCAAAGTGGCCTCACTGCAAGACATGTCTTGCCAACTGTTGGTGAATGCGGAAGGCACAGACTGTTTAGAAGCCAAAGAAAAAGTCCATGTGATTGGAAAGCGGCTCAAACTTCTCTTGAAGGAGGTCAGTCGTCACATCAAGGAGCTGGAGAAGTTGTTAGACATGTCCAGCAGTCAGCAGGTAAGCTCAGAACAGACATCCTTGTGGAGCATTTCTTACAGGACACCAAAGAAGCATCATCTTAGCCATCTTAGAAAGACTTTGAATGTAGTCCTTGTCAGAATATTGTCCACTCTCAACCCCTCTCTTACAAATCCTGTCTCAAAATAAAAAAGCAACTCATAAACTTGGATAATAGGACCCTGTTTTTGATTCTGTTCCATCCAAAAGGCCTCTTGCAATTGTTCTGCACGCCCTGTTACCACACTGTTGTGGCATTTTATGTTACCCTATTTATTTAAGAAGTCACATGTTTTCAGTAACAGCTATGGTAGATCACAAGCAATTGTTGCCTGTGAGTTGTGTATTCAAACCCTAGAAGGCATGAATTCTCCTGACACAGACAGCAGTTCATTCATAGAAAATGTCCTCTGCTCATTTATTTTTAAAATTTTTTTCCTTAAATCTGCTGCATCAAGGTCATATTGTTGGTTTTGAAAAATGCATTTGCGGTTAAGGGTGGTCGGTAAGACTTCAAATATTCAATTGTGAAATCCTGTTATGGACACACAAACACTTTGCCCTCCTACAACATGGGAAAAACCAATGTGCTCTGAATAACAGCAGTTAACTGTGTAACAATACAACTTCTTGGATGCTAAAAGGCTGCTGGATGACTATCTTTTGTTTCTCACTCAAATGAATCAGTTTCTCTCTGGCCTGAGTGCCCTGCCTGTAGGGCAAATTCCTTCACCTCCCCCAGTCAGCTTCTTCACATCCGTGTCACTAAGAAATAATAAAACTATAAGTGGCACAGTAATAACAAAGCTATAGCTGTATTTTCCAAAAGGGACAAACTTCCAACCAAGAAAGCCCAATACACCAGAAGAGTTAGGTCCTGTTTTTGTAGATGTCTGATTCCATTTTTCCGAAGGAATGGTTTGATTTTTGGGGAACGGATAGGGATGGGGTGGGAAATACATTGTGTATTACAAAGCCATCATGGCTCTGTGACATGGCGTCGTCAAAAGCACCTGTTTCCCACGTAGGATTTGTCTTCCTGGTCTTCTGCTGATGAATTGGACACCTCGGGGTCTGTGAGTCCTACATCAGGAAGAAGCACCCCAAACAGGCAGAGAACGGTAACTCTCCACTGGTCATTTTCAGTTAGCCCATGGGAGGCCCACTGGGGAAGGACAGTATTTGTGCCTACTGCAGGGTCCGCAGGCTCTCCCCACAACAAAGCAGGAGTCCCTAAACAGGAGGGGGTTGTCACACGGTGACACAGTAAAGCGCTGTTTCCACAGCCCTGCTGCGTGCCCTCCCACACACACTCGGGAACCAAAAAGAGCAGTTCTGTGTTTCAGAGGAATCAGGGCTCAACGTGTGGTTGGTGTGCAGGGAGAACACCTACTTTTCTTGCTCCAAGGGCCATCTCTAGAATGGTGCTCCCTGTCCCTTTGGTGGCTCCTCCTTTCAAACCACCGCCACCATGGTCCACCTAAAAGAAGCACAAAGTAGGCTTCACTTAAGAGGTGGACAAAACTCTGAGCATCTCCTGAGGCCATTGAATTTATAAGACAAGCAGAGGTTCTGTTGACTCTTAAGCGAAGCTTCAAAATAGTCCTGGAGGTTTTCAATGACAGTGCCACCCCTAAAGTGGCAATAACCCACGCCGACTCACCCACCCGGCCAGTCGGGGCTGCCTCGCTGGCCTGCAATGAGGAGGAAAAGACAAACTTGGCCTCTGCTACCCTCTATACCTTGATTTCTCTGTGTAATTAGAAGCTTTTTTTTGTTATTTTTTTTTGTCTGGCTTTATGATTATGGTCATTTTTATTATCATTCCATTTTCCTTAGTTGTTAGACGTATTGGTTTCATTTGTTACTTTTTTTGTTATAAACACTTAAGTTCTATGCTGATAAATGTTATGACCTTTTTTAGGATTGTTTTTACTACATTCGCTAGTTTCCTATAGATCCTAGTTTAAGAATGTGAAGGAATACTGGCTTTTCGAGTCAAATTTTAGCTTTCATTTAACTTCAGTATTTAACTTGTTGGGTCTTTATCACTTTACAAAGAACAATTTCATATTACTATTGTTGTTTTTTACCTACCAAGAATTTTAGTACTGTTTCAGTGTTCTAGAAGATGAAAAAATAATGGCGTGGTATGGCATATTGAACTTCATATTTATTGTAAGTAAATAGACAGAGATCATTGGTTAGCATAGAGTCATTTGTATTTCTGCCATGAAAAGTGGGGGCAACATACCCACTGTGGTGTGGACTCCTGAACCACCACAATTTGTGTTTCTTCAATGACTAATAATATAGATGCAAATTTATTTCGTTTCTTCCACGAAAGAAAAGCCAGTTTCCTTAATTCATGGGTACTGACCATTTCATTTGATTTATTTTTCCTTTGCTGCACTTTTAGTTTAATTTTCATCAGTAGCTTGTCTTTATTTGCCTGGACTGAACATTCTTCTTTCTTTACCCCTGTTCATTGCAAACAGCCACGAGGCAAATGTAGTCTCTCACAGCCTGGACCCTCTGTCAACAGTCCACATAGCAGGTACCTTATTCTCCTGGTTTCCACACTGTTCTAGAACTGCAAGAGGATGATGAAAATTGTCCATGATTTAGGTAGGCCTCTGTCGGGTCTGCCTCAGGGTAGTTGAGAAACGACTCATTTCAGCACATACGCCTTCCTAATAAATTGGAAGAAACTTTTCTAAGTGAAAAGTACAAGTAAATCTCAGAGCATAACATATTTGGACCCCACCAAAATTTTGTTTAACTGTGCATAGGCCATCTGGTACTTTTCATCAAATGGTATTCTGTGTGCACATGAGGATTCAATACGACGGATCGCACCGCCGGCATTTGACTCATGGCAGACTTTTATCATCCTCTTTATTTCTAGATTTTACAATAAGACAGGTAATAGATCAATGGATTTTTTTTTTACCATTCCCAGAACCCACAAATCTGAATAAAATATACTAACATCCCCAGCTTTTTATTTTATTTTCGTGTTTTATCCAGATTGTGGGTTTTGGATTCTCAAAATGGCAAGTCCTAATTTGGTATTATTAAAAATTTATAAGCACCTTCTCTCGTCTGCTTATCCAACAATTTCTCTTCAGCCAGCACACTCAGTCACTCACCTTCCTGACCCTTGGCCAGCTCCTTCACTCTAGAAACAAGATCAGCCAGTGCCCCTGCCCGGGAGCCTCCAGAGAGCCCACTCACAGCTGCCATCTGCTTGACGCCTGGCTTCCCACAATCCCTCGTTTCTGCAGTTAGCGATGCTTCGCCTTCTCTGTTGTTGCTGTGACGTCTGCTCCCTGCCCTTCCACTAATCAGTCCGTGTTTCCCCAGGCAACTCTATAAAAATGAAAATACTGTCCTCGGAGCTGAGTTTATCATTCCAATCCCAAGCAGTTCACTGTTAAAGGAGTTTCCCTTCTGGAAATTGGTCACCCCTGAGCTGGAATCTAAATTCCTGGAAGGAGGGTGGGGCATGAGGGAGCTTAGAACTGTAAACAACCCCTGAGTAATAGCTGTAGTCTTCCAGCTGTGTGCTGAAGGCACTGGCTGTTTGATTTGGTCATTCCCACTCAGCTGAAGTATGCGGAATGTATTTTGATGTGATTTCTGGTTTTAGCCTCCCTTTAATATGTTTTTTTTTTCTTTCCCTTTGGTTTGGCTTGAAGACAATTTTGTGGGGGTTTTTTGTCCATAGCAAACTATCGATAATGAGATATTAATGGAGAAAAATTCACAGGGATTTTTGAACATAATGATGGACTTCTACAGGTGCTCTGATGCTTTCTTAGCTCCCCACAAGAAAAGACAATTGTGTACTGGAGACAGATCATTGTTTTATATAGTCCATCACCTCTCCACAAATTGCTGATGTGCCGTGATGGGGAATATGATGTGTCAAAGATGGGGACTATCTCCATAGCATTCCTTTTAGGATACCAGAGATTGCTTCTTTGGTTGACATAAATGATGGTGATACGAAGGGAAAAATCCTCTTATTAGGCAACAGCAATAGCAACTGCCCTTTGGTTCCCAAATATCACATTGATCTGCTCTGCCAATTCTTTCAGAAAGTTGCACAGGTCTTCTGAAAATGTCAAAGGCATCTTTTCTCAGGGCACCGAGTGCTTCCCCACGTCTCCTAACAGGGCTTTGCGGCTGGAACAGCCACATTCTCACTGTGACACCCACAAGGGGCCTTTCAGCTCTGCTCTGTCCAGCACTGTTTATTAACCTCTGTCTGAGCAAACAGCCCAATGTTCTTTGCTGCTTAGAGGGCCTGGAATACAAATGATCTTCAGCTGAATGGCAAACTCCATCAGACACCTTGGCAGACAGGTCGTGGTTGAACATTCTTGGACTTCTTAACTCCTTGGCACCTCTGTGTAGGGTGCACCCAACCCCGACCATGAAATGGGGAGTCTGCTGTGAAAGAATGAACTTCACTCACAATCCAGGCTGTCACGGTGTTCCTTGTCATGGAGGCTGATGAGTACCTTGTGTTTGATCTTGCACTGGTCCAGCAAACTTGAAAGGTTGTTGCAGAAGCACAAACAGTTTACAAGGTTGACCCCAGTTTTCTGCAAGGGGAAAATTTTAGACACGTGTTCTTCCTGAGAGAGCAAAGAGACTGAGTTGGAAGAAATGGGTATTAATTTGAAGGGAGGGGTTCTTCTGTTCTTTTTGTTGTTTAAAGTCAGATGATAATATCAGTTGCTTGTCTGCTGTATATTTCAGTTTGATTGTGTGGTCAGTGTTCTATGTCCTCTTACACAGTATTCTAAGCTTCAATACAAATTGATGCCGATATTTACTCTACACCTACTAATTAGGTGTACAGGCCCTGGGCCTACAAAAGTAATACACTGTGGTTCCTGCCATTAAAAGCTTTGCAATGTGTCAGAATCTAGAGATTCTCTAAATCAATTACAAGGGGCTCCCCAAGACTCCTTAAAATCATAAACGTTTGGGAATCACCTGTGCATGCATTCATAATAACTGTTCATAATATTTGAGATTAAAGGTATTTAAGAAGTATGCTTTTTGAAGCAATGTTTATGATGGTCCAGCTGGTACCTTTTTTCTGCTTTTGACTTAAAATTGTCTAACTGATCAGTGGCCAATAACTCTTCACAACTCTACTGTGGATTAGTTGAAGTTGACAAATGGGAAGTTTTCACTCCAATTTCCAGCAAGCCAAAGGAATAATTGCTCTGTAGTCTGGATAGAGTGAATTGGTGACTTCATTCCAAGGTTTAGAATTGTAGAATGAAAAATTTCCCTGCACACCTTAGGTTTCTGGCACCTTCTACACAGAGAACTAAGACAAAATGAGAAGTGGCAAGTGACTGGCTGGAACACTGAAAGGGAGGGAAAAAAGATCTCATTTTAAAATGTGTTCGAGGTAGCCAAGTATATTTAAGCAAGACCAGTTGGTTTTTTGCGTGTACACGGGGGCATCACTGTAAACAGTATTCAGTTTCTGGTGGAATTTTTGTTCTTTTCTGTCAGACTCCAGCCTGGGGATCTGTTTATTCAAAGTGTCTAAAGAGCCTCAGCATAAAGCAGTCTTGCCTCCAAGGCAGGCTTGCCACCCGGGTTGAGGGCTGCTATAGGTTAAGGTGCCAGTATGTTTCTTTTTTAATATTGTGAGGTATGCACTCCCACTGTTTCCAGGGAACAAGTCAGGTGCTTTGGGAAATGCATCACATCTTTGAAAGCAAGACTAGTAAATCCGGACTGTTTCCCTGGGAGAAAAGGCTGAAGTCAGCCAACCCCTTAGGGTATGCGTCAGCACATTCTTGCTTTAATATACAGATAATAATGATAGTTGCTGACATTTATTGAGCTCTTAATGTATTTTAAGCACCATGCTAAGCTTTACTTATCTATTACCTCATTTAACCCTCACAACATCCCGTGACATGGCTGTATTCCTTGTTTTACAGGCAAGGACAATGGGGATTTAGAGGCATGAAGATTTAGGATTTGAACCCAGGTCTACCTGACTCTGGATCCCAGTTTGTTAACCTCTCTGTCTACCATTCACACAAGAGTAGGCAACAAGAACATGGACAACCTAGATACTTCCTCACAATAAATTCCTGTAACTCTACTGCCAGTGTTAGCTAACAAGTAACAAAGGAATTGGAAGTTTCTTTTCACTTGTGTTTAAATGATGTATGCACAGAATTAACTCGTCTTATTTCCTTGATTATGTAAAATTTTCCAGATGAGTCACACTTGATGTGCACACTCTCAGGCTTCTCACATCTCTTGGTCATACTTTCTTTTTTGTGGTGTGTTACATATTGCTCCCTCCACTATCATCCTCTTTCTCCCACAACTATATGTATTTTGGGACAGAGATGAAACAACTGGGTAATTGTTTACCCAGAAATTTGAATGAGTGCAAGGAGTGAGAAAACAGTAAAATATTTACTTGGAGAGAATTAGGACATTTTTGCTAGATGGAATTATGTGAAAAACTGCCATTGATTAAGTTCCTTGAATAAGTTCACACATTGAATTTTGCTCTATAAACACAATCTCAGCTGGCATCCATTTAGGTAATAAGGCCATTGGCAAGTGATGAGTGACTAAGTCAGTAAGTTGTCTTTGTTCTTTTCCTTGTCAAATTTCCCAGGACTCTTGAACTTAGGTGAATTTAGGTCAATAGATAAGTGTTAAAAGCACCCTTTTACCCTGGTATCATTAACCTGTTGGTTCTAGAAGCTCTAGGACAGATTCACCCTAAAGAAGAGGCAACTTTGGGCATGTTGAAACCCTCCTGATTGCCCCAAGGTGGGGCTTTTTTCTCAGTAGGTAAATTGGACATTTCCAAGAGCAGTCAACTGCATGGAAGCTCCCTAAGCACAGTGTGTTCTCTTTGTCCCTAACTCAGCCCATTACTTCCTCCCACGTTGGCATTCTTCAACATTAGAAGGAACATGCTAATTAAATTTTAATAAGGAATGCTCTTGATGCTGTGCAATGTGCCATGTCCTTCAACAGACTCTGTAACATATGAGCCCATATTCCAAAGATGGTGACCTTTCTGCTTGTTCTCAGGAGTGGACTAGTCAGTGTCCAACCCTGGTTTTGATCTTGATCTTTGGCCTAATTGCTCAAAGAAGCTAATAATTGACAAACAGGGGCTCTTTAGCTCATCAGTCAGATGGTATTATCAATCATGTGCATAAATCTGCCCATCACTGGTGTCCTTAAATGTCTCCTAAAGAAAGGAGTCAGTTAGAAATCTCCCTCATTTTATTTAAACATTGAATAACGGAGAAACATGGAGCTCTCTTGTGCTTCTGTTATAACTCATCCAGTGACAAGTGGCGAGTGTTGTTTGAAGAAAAATCCCATCCAGAGTTCGTGGCTAGCTGTTCTGTCCTTCTCAAGACACTTTAAGGCAAACCACTGAATTCAAAAACTGTCAGAGCCAAAATGATTTTAGGATATGAATGCATCCTTCACCTCTGTAAATAAGAAAACTGAAGGCTAGAGAGACTAAATTACTTGTCTGACATTGTACAGCTGCTGCAAAATAAAATGTCGTCGTCCGTACACTGACTTGATGATCCACGTAAAACTGTGAGTCTCTAGATTAGAGACGTTTATTGTAGACATGAGGAAACTACTCACCTCCAAATATTTTTATTTTCTTTTTAAAGATTGGCACCTGCGCTAACAACTGTTGCCAATCTTCTTTTTTTTTTTTTCCAGCTTTATTTCCCATCCCCGCCCCCCCACTCCCTGGTACATAGTTGTATATCTTAGTTGCAGGTCCTTCTAGTTGTGCGATGTGGGACGCTGCCTCAACGTGGCCTGACGAGCGGTGCCATGTCCGTGCCCAGGATCCGAACCCTGGGCCACCGCAGCAGAACGCATGAACTTAACCACTCGGCCACAGAGCCGGCCCCCAAATATTTTAAGATACAAATATTGCCTTCTTTGCTTCTACGTATGAGATACCTGTGACATAATATGACCTGGATGACCTTCCTGCATGTCACCAAACAACAAAACGTTGCAGAGAGCGTGGTAGGCAGGAACTTGGGAACCCTGACTTCCTGCTAGATCTGCTCCTTTAATTGTGGGATTTGGGGCCAGTGAATGATCCTATCCATAGAGGCCAAGCTCTGGAAGTTAAAGTCCCAGGTTGAAATCTGAATTCTGCCACTTTCTGGCTGTATAACCTTGAGCCAGTTACTTCACCTCCCTGAGCTCCTATCATCTATAAAATGAAGATAAAAAGCACACTGAGGACTACTGTGGGAATTAAGTGAGAGAACCCAAGATAAATGCTTAGCGTGCTGCCAGCAGTTAGAAGAGTAAATGTTAACTCTCCTTAGTTTGAAGATGGATTAGATACTCTTTAAGGCCTTACCTCAACATGAATATTTTATAATTAGGTGACTTCAGAAGTTTCTGTTCTCCCCTTCCATTAATAGGTATGTGACATACTTCTTTTGTGCTCTGCTATATTTTCGTGTAATATCCAACGTTTCCGATTCACCTCATTAGGAATAACTCTTTGGCCTTAGCACAGGGGCAGTTAATCGGTTTGACCACTAGATGGTGATTGAATCTTGTGGCCTCTCAGCTGGTAGACTATTTGTACTGTCCAATTAGTGGCAGACGTAAAACGTATAAAACATGGAACTTTCAAGTTGGAACACCATCTGGAGTAACTTGAAGGGTTTGAAGAAGAGGGGCCACATAGAGGTGAAGAGAGTTGTTCAAGGTTACACAGCCGTTGGTTGTAGACTTCACTCAGAAAAGAACACAATCCCAGTTTAGGCCAGTGACTTGTTTTTTCCTTGCTCTGTAAGAACTGCACTAGAAACACAGCATGCTGCGTGGCTGCTTGGGGCCCCTGCAGGACTATTCTGTCTGTCTCAGATATTTTTTTCATGGTTTAATGAAAGAGTTTTGAGTAGTCCCTCTGTTCCCTTTTAAGGGGATTATGTCAGTTTTTTATTTTCACATTTATTTTCTTTGGTGCCACCCCTTATCCCTCACTGATACCAGTGTAATCTGTTTTCAGAAATTAGCAGATAATGGGATAGCTGGAAACATAGTGTTTTCTAGAAAAACATACAGAGTAACAAGTAGAGTTTTGACGCACCTTCGTATTTCTCCAATGGCCTCACGTTCAATGTCCTTAGTGATATTTCAACCATTAAGGACTTCATACTACATATAGGGGAATGTGTCTCGTTGGTACATCTATTTTTTTTTACTCCTGCAATGTTTTATGTGTGTGTGTGTGTGTGTTCATATGTGTACAAAATGCCTCTTGTAAATGACATTTCTTTGTTCATCTTTTCCACTAGTAACCAAACAAAACAATAATGAATGCTCACAAAGAGGAAACGGTTCACCCCACTCAGGACCTACTTCCATATTCGCTATTTCGTAGGCAGTCTTTCTTGTGAATTCTGAAGTTCATGCTTAATCTTTAACCCACTGTTTAAAAGTAGATGGGAAAATAAACGCAGATTGAAAAACTTGGAACTTTGAGGCTAGAAGGAGCCTTCAAGATGACAACCTATCCCCCTCAGAAAAACTGTCCGTTTCCCAGTCACAGAGCTAGTGACAGATAGGATCAGCCTAGAATCTCTGTCATTCAACACCAGTGTTCTGCAGACTGACTCTGCTGCCTTCCTTGCTCATACAGCTTTGGAACCCACTAATGTCAGGGCCAGGTGCTGATTCAGTGCAAGATGAAACCAGGGCGTACTCTGAGATTCATTAAACTTTGTGGGTCCGTGCAAAATGACTGCAGCTCTTCTGATGCCCGTTGCGTGGATTTTGTCACATCCAGGATGCCTAGATGGTACACTTTATGTGATTCTGACAGCAACTAATTTTGCCTAACAGTGCTCCTGATATTGTTAAACCAAAAATGTTCTGCATTAAACGTCCACATTTTAATTATCCTGGATCTACTTAATTTATGTTGGTAGAGTGTGTGTTGAGCAATTATCTTTGTTGATGGAAAATGTTTTACCCAATTAGGGGGTGGGATTTGAACCCAATTAGTTACCTTGAGTTGACTGACTAAATGTTTGTTTTTCATCAATGCAGTTTCCAAACAACCTTCATTTGGTGGTGGGGAGATCCCCTGGGCATACTGCAGAAGCCTGGCTGCGGATTGCCAGGTTGGGTTGTGTTTGGCATGGTCCTTTAGTTTCCAGGAAGGTGAGGAAGCAAAAAGCAACATCCATCCAATATTTGAGAGATTTGAGTTATTTATGTCAATTCTTCTCTCAGGTCCATAAAAGGTGGCTCCGATTCCTCCCTTTCTGAGCCTCCGCCAGCTCGGTCCGGCCGAGCCTTCCTGCTCAGAGTCCTCCGAGCGGCTCTTCCGCTTCAGCTTCTCCTGCTGCTCCTCATCGGGCTCGCCTGCCTTGTACCGATGTCAGAGGAAGACTACAGTTGTGCCCTCTCCAACAATTTTGCCCGATCATTCCACCCCATGCTCAGATACACAAATGGCCCTCCTCCGCTCTGAACCAAGCACAGTCGCCGTCTGCAGCAGTGCTGGTCGCATGCGGAGGATGTGGCCAAAAGTGATCCCAAACTCGCAAAAAGAGGACCCAAATCTTGGCGAATGCCCTCGGTGTGGCGGCTTTAGTTCTCCTGCCATGTGTGCAAATCATGGCTTCAGAGGTGGATGATAAACCGTAACAGGAGGCGAGCAAATAAAAGATTTGGAAGAAATTTTATTTGAAACTCTGATCCTCAGCATTAGAGATGAAGGACCTCCAGTGCTCCCTGGATGCGTGACTTCTGGGCTTGTGGCCCATTCTCTGGGTCCCCAAGGACTTGAGTAGACCGACTGGGCAGCTTTCCCACGGTGCTGCTCCACCCACTCAATAGATGATGCTACCTGGCCGCCATGTCAGTGTTGAACAGTCCGACAACCAACCAACCAACCAGTGCTGGAGAGATTTTAGAACCTTGTACCATACAATTTTTAAGAGCTTATATGGCAGCTTCCTTTTTACCTTGTTTTCCTTTTGGGCATGATGTTCTAACTTTTGCTTTAGAAGCACAAGCTGTAAATCTAAAAGGCACTTTTTTTAAAGTTATAAAGAAAAACTGGATGTAATAAATAAGAACATGGAAGGCTTTATGTGAAAAAAGAAGTTGAATGTTATAGTAAAAAAAAGATATTTATGTATGTACAGTTTGCTAAAGCCGTTTTGTTTGTATTGATTTCTTTGCATTTATTATAGATACTATAAAATATTTTGTCTGTGCTTTTTTTTGCCTAAAGAAATGACTTTCGATTTCCCTATCAAGCAGGCACTTATTGGAATGCAACCTAAATTATCTTTTTTGCAGAATGAATGAAGCTGAAACATAGGTATATATTAACGAAAAAAGATGATTCAAGGCAGTGCATATTTAGACATAGAGAACTCTGGATGATTCCTTCCTCCTTCCTCTTTCCACAGCCAATCATCTCTCTTCAACTCTTGCTTCCCGTCATCTGTCGTACTCTCTTTTCTTTTCTGTTCCCTTTGCACAATTGGAAGAACCTCCTATGATCTCCTGACCCCTTTTCCCCCTTTTCTACTCCATCTGAAGTGTACCCAACAGCCACAGGAATTTTCTTAAAACTCATATTCCTTGTTTGCTCCAAAACCTTTATTGTTTTTCATTGTCTACCAGAAGAGAAAGCATTTTAGTTTGTCTTTCAGGTCCAAATACAATATGATTTTGTTCTGCCCCTCTGATCTTGCCAACTAGTGGCCCTTGTGGAATTGTTTGGTACTCATGGTATTTAATCCATCATTTAATAATCAGAGGCGGATGATTTATACAAAACCTAGGTTTTGAGATTCTCTTGAAATGGAAAGTTCTGGCACCCTAGGTGCATGTTCCCGCGCCACAGTAATTGCTGGAGCTGCGTGGATGCCATCCCTTACAGAATAGGAA
Source organism: Equus przewalskii (assembly GCF_037783145.1). Classification (NCBI taxonomy): domain Eukaryota; kingdom Metazoa; phylum Chordata; class Mammalia; order Perissodactyla; family Equidae; genus Equus; species Equus przewalskii. Next base: position 15,065,824 of record NC_091862.1, read on the forward strand.
GAGAAGTTTTTACATCTGCACTTAAATCCTGTCAGCCTCTCTCATTGCCTGTACCAGCCTAACTCTTGTAGGTATTTAGTTCATAAATCCGGCTCTAAATCGAGAATTTAAACCAAGTGGAGGTACTCAAAATTACCTGAAACTGTCTTCCATTGTTTCCCTAACGTTCGCAGCCCCAGTGCCTTCTCAGCTAGGGGTCCTGAGGTCGGTCAGGCTTTCTGATTTCTGCAGACCTAATTCCCTCTCTGTGGGCACAGCCTGGGAGCTTGCATTTTAAACAGATGCCTGAGGTGATTCAGTCCTACTCACTTGAAAAGCATGCTCTAGCAATTCTTAGCTCCATCTTTTTGTTCTCACCAACCTCCTCCTTGAAGACTTTCCTGATCGCTGTTGGACTATCTTTGAGACTTCCCTCTCCTGAACTTTCCTCATGTGGCATTTCTCTCATACTTGTCCTGCTTTCTACTGTCAGGTTATTCCAGCCTCATCTCCCCTGGACTCCCACTCAGGGAACAGACCAGAGTTGAGCTGTTCTTTGAAGACAAACCCATGAGTAACGTGTTGCCTATCTCCCTGCTTCTGGGAAAGCTGGGGAGATTGGAGCTGAAGGGTGCCTTCCGCCTTCATCTGAGATAGGTCACTTTTTAGGCCTCACTTTGCTCTCTCTTCACGTCCCTGTCACCCCAGCTCCAAGTACCTGGAAGTCATGGTCTTGCGCTTCAGGGGACACATGTTGCCCCTGTGATGGAAAGTGCCACACAATGAGGCATTAGTCGTGGAAGAGGCCAGCACAGAAAGCTGCAGAGCCATTTCTTCTCCATGTTGCAATTCACTAACTTGCTAGGCATCTCCCATCCATGAGGACTCAAATATTAAAAGCGGCTGAGAAAAAAATTTTCTTAAGAAAAATCTTAGAATGTAGTCCCATTTGTGCCTCTCTAAAAACCCTTGTGGAACATCCAATGGGATGCATGATGTGCATTTCTATGGAATTTTTTGAAGACTTACACCACAGAACATTGGAACAGGACAGAAGTAGGAAGGCCCAGAGAGTGGAAGCATGGAAGCTGTGAGGTGATGGCTTCCCAGATGATGATATGAGCAGTCTAGCAAGGACCAAGCCAGCCACAGATGAAACTAGGATGTCTGCCTAGAGCCCTCACGATCCCACATGCCTACTGAGGGAGGGGACACAGGGTCGCATTAGGAGCATGCTCACTTGCACCAGCAGCCACCCTGGCAACAGAGAAAGAGATGATGTTCAACAAAGACTTTGTGGATAACGTGGGGGCTTTGAAAGAATATTAAGGAGATAAAAGGACACTGATGACTGTTAAAGAGGCTCTCATTTCGGGAGTGGGGACTTTCAGGAGCCCTACTGTGGCCTGGTGATAAGGAGTGATGTCCCAAGAGAGTGACCATCAACTGACCAGGAAGGGTGGGATTCATAACATTTTGCTAATGACAGTTGCACAAGCAACAAGAAAATGTTAGAAAAGCTAAGGAAAGAGAAAATCCCTAAAGCTAAGGTGGAGAAATAAAGGGTTAGAAATAAAAGTAGTGACTTAAGAAGTCCAGGGAGAAGTGAAAGGTTTTCGTGGAAGCAATGCCTGGGGAGCAGGAATGTTGCCTTCTGGAATATGGAGCGGCAGCAGCTTCCTTTGTTTTCATAAGAAGTGAGAAGAGACACCTTCAAAAGGCTTGGGTGGGCAGTTCAGCAAGCCGAAGGCTGAGATTTACTGTAAAAGGGCAGGTTGGGGTAGACTGATTTATAGCCTATGTCCTGGGGCCAAATATTAAGAAACTACAAAATTTTATTGGCCAGCCACATAAGAGATCATAAAGCAAAGAAAGGTGGAGTGAATCGATTTATGAAAGCTGATCACAGCCAGAAAAGCAAGTCCTCAAGGAGTGGTCCGGATAGGAGAGCAGTCCCAATAGTTGAGTTCTCTACCCATCCACCCCCGGTCCACCGTCACCATCACCAAATGTGTCCATAGGGAATTTTGGGGAAATAAAATACTTGCAGAGTATGTGCTGAATAGGTTCAGAAACGCCCTGGCGGAGCAGCATCCACTCACATCACAGGTGTTTACCGGATGCCCACTCTGGAGCAGAAAGTGCTCCAAACTCCTTGGGAGTCAAGTCTCAGCTAGAACCTCATCACATCTTGTTTAATCACCCGTTAAAAGCAGTCATCACTGGGCCTTTGACATACGGAAAAAATCCATGTTTTCCTCCACCAATTATGTCCTTAAAACGGGATGAAGGATTATGAGGAGACTAGAAGGGAACCAAATAGAAACAATATCTAATTCAAGGAAAAAAGAGAGATTCAGGCCTGTTAGATCTGTCTTAATTTTCTGTCAGCAAATTTCCTCTCCTTCTAACTTCTTTGTCACCTGGTTTATGTTACAGTGGGACACGTTTTGAAGAGCATGAATGTGACTCTGGAAATGGAGGCAGCTGGAGTGGTTTACAAGCATAGAGGCAATTTCCAGCGTAGTCACATGCAGCTCCAAGAAGTTAATTCGGGTGATGAGAGGTGGTGTTTTAGCGAGAGTGGGTATTTCAATTTTAGATTTAATAACACATTGTGATAATTGTGGCTGATTGTCATACCTAAAGTGACCCAGAGATAATGAAACTTAAAAGGAATGACTTACGTTCTTCAGTTCCTACCTTCTCACTAACCTCTCCGTCCGAGTTTTAAAATATCCTCGAGGACGCCATTTGGGACTACCACAGAGGAGCCTAAATTTGGGGAGAGAAACTCATTCCGAGTAGTAAGGAAAGAACTGGGTGAATTGGGGGCACTTGCTGCAGCCTCTGCTAAATGGCTTCCCAACCTGAGAGGGACTTCTGCCTGTTACTTGGGCACAAGGCAGGACCTGGAGGAATTCATTTGAACTCTGTGGTCAGCAAGGAGCGTCTTGGAAGGTGGAGGAAGTTGGAAGGTTGAGAATGACTAATGAAAAATAGAACGATATGCTGTAACACAAGCTGAACAATGAGGGACATTTAATCTGGAGAGCCAGAGCCCAGGAAGCCAGCTGCGACTTGGATGTAATCTTTCTAAAATATGAAGGTCACAGTAAAATGAATCAGCCTTGTGAATTTTTTTTTTTTTACCTATTACCTAACACAGGAGGAGGAACATAACTGAATTTGAAAACCACAATTATATCAGGAGAAGAAAGTCCTTTGTGAGCTGTGCCACAGATGATGGCATTGGATGCTATAGGTGGTCGAGAAGAAATCCAGATCTCCCGGCTGCATAGTAACATCAGGGCCTCACAGATGTGCGTTCCGGGCCCAGGCCTAAGTCCTGCCAGACACATTCTTGAGGCAGTTGCTGTGCTCGGAAAGTTTCCAAGTGGCTGCCAACACTGAGGACAGTTCCAGGCCGTTACCCCCAACCTCAAACCTCCCAGCACAGCTCACTTGCCATCCTCAGTAACACCTCTTCCTGTGGCATTTACACGTTGACCAGAAACTATAGGGATGCGTTTTGCTGCAAGGCAGTCTTTCCATGCCAGCAGTGTTCCAAGTGTGGTCCAGATCAGCAGCATCAGTGTCACCCGAAAGCTTGTTAGGACTGCACCACTTTTGGCTCCAGGGCTGGGCTTCCAGGCTACCACCTGCCCTGGATTTCCCCATCTTGGGATCATTTAATTCTCTCCATCTTGGGACCACTTAACTCTCCCCAGCTGGCCACAGTGGCAAGCGATGTAAGCAATTTCCCCATCCTCTCCCCCATCCTGCTTGTAATGTCAGCTTCATCAAATAATAGGTGTCCATGTAAGTCTGGATTTTTATTCTGGACTCTATCCTGTGCTGTTGCTCTATCTTTACATTGCTGTCTTAATTATAGCAGTGCACAGTATAACTGATTATAATAATAATGTATGTATTTATATTACATATAAATATAATAAAATACATAAATAAACAATACAAATATATCCTAATATGTATCACGACTATTAATACACAAGTATTATGTATTAATGCACTAAATAGTGTATTAGTTACTTCGTATACAAGTTACAAGTTTTAATACATCTTTGGAAAAGCCCCATTTCTTTCCCCTTTTTATATGTTATTTTAAAGGCTAATTATTAAAAAAAAATCAACCATTTGAATTATAAAACATTCTCTTGTTTTCTAAGGGAAAATTAACAGTTTCCTGTCTCCCTCTTAGTGATCTCCCAATTTGATGTTACATTTCCATGCTTTTGATTCTTACTCAAACAGCACACACATATGTTTTTAAAAATTGGATCTATTTGTATTATACTATGACTTGCATTTTTCACTTAGTATTCCACAGACACATCAATACAAATGTGTTCACCTTCGCTGCATTAGAAAGCTCAGTATCTTTTTGTCAGCAGTCGTTTCCTCCCAGGTTTTTGCTGTCAAACAGTGTCTCATTGAACAAGCCTGCAATCACATGCATCATATCTTAGTGTATTGCTGTTTTATTTCCCTAAAATGTGCTGTTCAAGGTGCAATTACTCAATCAAAAAGGTATGTACATTCTAAACTTTAATAAATTCTGCCAGATGATTTTCTGAAAAGTTGGAATGATTTACAATCCCACCCACAGGGGAGAAGAGACCCCCTTTCCTCGTACTTTCCCTAAATCTAGAGTAGTGGTTTCCTAATAATTAGGGGAATTATTCCCAAATTATGACTGTCCAAATTCTGTACATTAGAATCTCTCAGGGAACTTTTAAAAATGGAGAGCCCCAGGCTTCATCCCAAACAAATTAAATCGTAGTCTCTGGCGATCAGTATTTGAAGTTCTCAGGGTGATTCCCATGTGCAGACAAATTTGGAAGGGCTGGACTAGATGTTATCAATTTTGTAAAATATTGCCCAACTGAGGGCAGCAGTAGCTCATTTTTTTTTAAATTTGCATTTCCCTGACCAGTTTATACCATTATTGTTCCATTTGTCTTACCTCTGTGTAAAGTCCAGTTTATTCTCTATTTTTCTATTGGTTCTTTTCTTTTTCATACTTATTTAAGGAACTCATCGCATATTAGGAAAATTAACCCTATTATATCATTTATCTTCACTTCATACAATTCCTATAGTCACACGGATAATGGGTTTTTTTAAAGCTTAAGTGCGTGGCTGTGTATCCTACTTGTTAGTTTTAGTTCTCCATGTGAGCTGAGACCACAGTATGACAACTGACAGACAAGTGGTGTGGTTCCACCACCAGGAAACAAACCCAGGTTGAGGTAGTGAGAGCACCATTCTTAACCACTAAATGACCAGGGCTGGGTCAAATTTTTATTTTGTCAAATCTGACAGGTTCTCTTTCTCTTATAAATTCCAGATAGTTTATATCAAGAAGGCCTTTCCATTCCAAGATTATGCAAATGTGTGCTTCTATTTTCTTCTTGTAGGTCTGGAATGATTTTTATAGTTGATGTGAAGTAAGGAACTGCTCTGTTATTTTCCAAATGAATAGACAGTTGTTCCAACACCAATCAGGAACAAGACGGGGTTACCACTAGTTTTTAGCAATCTAGACATCAGTCAGCATGGAGCTTCTTTAATAAATTAGAATGCATACGTAGTATTTACTATAATGCAGTTTTAAAAATGAGATCAATCTATATGTATTTATTGGGGAAGACACCTACCATATATTCTTAAATTAAAAAAAAGATATAGAATAATTTCTATAATATACTCCCATGTTTTTAGAAAGAAAACCCATGTGTATATATTCATTGTATAAGGAAAAAGAAAAAGTTTAGAGAAATACAAATGAAATTCAAGCCTTCACATTGTGAATAGAGTCATAAGGGGAGAAAGTTTTAAACACTTATTTAAATTGTGACAAGGAGCATGATTTGTTTTTGAGATCCAAATTGCTGTAATAATAATGATTATTTTAAAAGACAAAGGAAAATATACTTTGTTCTTGCATTCTAATTCTTTTTAATTAAAAACATCTATATGGTATGCCCAAAATAAATGGTGGCAGGCAGCTCATTAAAAGCACAGAATCCCAGCAGCTGACTCCGCTCTAAGAGGCCATCTTGAATTTATTGTTGGTTCCAGGGCATAAGAACAAAGGTGGCACCAGCTCCTGATTTCAGATGAGGAGGCTCCCTGACCAGGACACTTGCTGAATCCTGAGAGAAGAGCTTTCCTGGGAGAGATGTCCTCCGAATGAGACTCATTTGTTCAAGAAAAACCTCAACTTCTTAACCTCCCATCCTCCTGCAGACGTCCCCCTGCTTGGAGATGAAATCAGCCCACCAGAGAGAGCCAGATCACCTCACCGGAAGTGATGGGGGCCGGGACACCAACACTCGCTCTCGGAAGTCACAGGCAGCTTCTACTAAGTGCTTTCTTTCCTGGCGCAGGAACCACAGATTCACCTGCTTTCCTTCTTCCTTGAAATCTGCTCCTACTCAACAGCCTCCCTCAGGATTCCGCCCACTCAAGCCGGGCTTTGGCGTGAGGCTCCGTCCCTCCCTTTCCCCACCTCTCCCATGGAGTCTGCTGTTCAGAATGGGAAACTGAGACGGGAACCAAGGAAGGGTCTGCAGGTTTATAAAGTCCTTTTATCCAAGTCTTATTAACAAGGCTCTGCCTAGTAGAGACTCGGGAGCCAACACCCCGGTGCTCAACCCACAGCTCAGCTGAGCAAATGACTTAACCTTTCAGTTGCTCAGTCCCCTGCTCTGTAAAATAGCTTAATGATAGTCCCTAGTGCATGGGGTTGTTAGGAAGATGAAGTACATTGTTCATGTGCTGTACAGTGCAAGACTGATACTAAGGGACGGTTATGCTAACCATTTTATGATTGTTTCCTCTAGCTTCAAATCGATTTCAGAAATGGCAACTGGGAAAACTTTCCAGATCTTCTTCCCACACTCGTTTTTTAACTTTTTTGGGGAGGAGAAAGGCTCTTAGAATTTTTAAAACCCTACTGGTAGCTCTAGAGTCAGGCAGCAGGAATAGAGATGTATCTCCCAGGTGTGTGCATTTTCTGGGCCCTTCCACTGCCCTTGCCAGGCGGGATTCTCTCAGGGCATCACCTCGGATTCTTGCTCTCTTCTTAGCCAGGTGGGGAGGAGGGGACCTGTGGCCTGATGATGCCTGATGAAGGTTGGCAAACCACAGCCTGTGGCCTATTTTCGTAGGCCTTGATCTAAGAATGGGTTTTATATTTTTAAAAGGTTCTCAAACAAAAACAGATAAACAAAAAATGTTTGCAGACCACATTAACATACTTACTCTCTGGCCCTTTACAGAAAAAGTTTGCTGACAGGCAAGATAGAGTTGCCCAAGACACACACCATTAGTGGCCTGGCTGCACTAGGCGTGACCCTGGGTCCTTTCAGACTCCCTTCTCCTGAGGAGACTTCTCAGAACGACATCCTCACTGTGTCACCTCAGCACTTGATCAACCCTCCCACACCTCAGTCTGGTCACCATTTGGGGTTCTTCCCCTGTAAACACTTCTATGGCACCCATGAAGAATTCCCCCTTCCTTCCTTCCCTACTTCCTTCCTTCAAAATTTTTATTGGCTTTTGTTGGGGGCAGGGTGGGACTAAGGTTTTCATGTTTGTCATCAGAATGGAAATGGCATCTTCACGCATGACTAATAGGCATAGAAGGCTTTGGCCTCTCAGAAGCTGCGTGTCCGTGTCCTAGTTGGGGCGCCTGCCAGGGCTGCGATCCTTGCTGCTCCCTCAGCTGTGGGTGCTGACATCAGGAAGGGGAGGGTTCTGGCTCCCCTGCAGAGCTTCTTTCTCAGGGCTGGGTACTTCTCGTTGGCAAAGAGCGCACACATGTGGCTCCTCAGCACTCAGCGGGACTGGGAAGTGTGGGACCGAGATGGTGACATAATTTGATGGGTGATAAACCTTGTTTGTTCAGGCTTTTGGATCCCTTTTATTGGCTTAATGAGGTCCCGGCACATTTCCCTGGGGGCTTCATCAAGCAGTGTCTTCTCTTGGTGGCTCTTGTGGGACCCCAGAGGCCTACACAGCCCTGGCCTCTGCTGAGCACTTGGGTCTCCAATATCACAGAGGAGCGGGGGCCTAGGGAATGAAAGGACTCACCTGTCAGGACGCTTTACTGGAAATTCGACACCAGGCATTTGAAAGGGCATCTCTTTTATCTTTCTGCCTCTATGCAGTCATAGAAAAGAAATGAAAATCTCCATATTGCTCTCAGCTCTCTGATAGATGCTTTCCATTATGTTTTTAAACCCAGGCCAAAGCTTAGCAGCTTTTTCCAGAGGAACAAGCCTGGAGCCACCTTTGGTTCTCTCCTTTCAGGGTCCAGGTCTTTCTACTTCCTAGACCCAGGCTCTCATGATCCTGGGCTAGAAGCAGTTGGCAGCAACATTGCCAAGTAATTAAAACAAGCTTCTCTATCCAAACCTCTTGTCTTTTCATAAACCTGCTAATGCTTTTCCTTGTACACATTTGTTTAGCACTTGAGAACGCATCAGATGACAATGTTTGTTAAGGGGCACTTTTAAATATTTAATAATAAATTCAAGCGTAAATGAATGGATCATTTGCTCCAGTTTGTGATCCATTCTCAGTGAAGTGTCTAGCAGCTCCAGTTTGGCATCTTTAGCCCTTCTGTTCATTTTAAAGGAAATGCATCCCTCGCTGGGGTTGAGCCCCAGAAACCTGTCTGCACCGGTGTCCTTGAGGGACCGGGATGACAGGCACAGCAGCACCCAGAGCCGGTGACAGGATTCCCTCCTGCTGACCGTACCCTCCCCCTGTCCCCTCCAGCCTGTGGCCTGGGGCCCTGGCTGTTGACACATGCTCTTTCTGGTTGTAAATGTGGAAGTACTCAGGAATCTTTACAGCTTAAACTCCGTTGAGCCTGGGTGAACTCCAGAATTCAATTAGCCCATAAAAATGTTTACTAGCTCACAAACCTTTCATTGGCCTTTCCCACAATTATTGACTTCTCAATGGAAAGGCATCTGATGAGAGGTTCCAGTGCTGCAGAAAAGCCCAGCGGTACCCTAGAGCTGGGACATCACCCAGAACACTGTCTGTCCCGTGGCCTCTGGGTCACCAGCTCTTGGCAAAGAGTCTAGCGTTGGCCACTTTGGAGTTCCTGCCCCCATTTCTCGCTGGCCTGGCCACTGAGGTTTTCCCACCTAGTTTCGAAATCACTTTTGAAGATGTTTGCCCCAGTGTTCCCTTGCTCCAGTTTTTTGTTTGTTTGTTTCACTTTTATGTAGTGAGAATGAAAGCTATTATTTTGTCAGTTTTACACAGATACCAAGTGCGCTGGCCGGGGGCTCTATTCCTTTCCTGGGCCACCACACAGGAGCTGGTCCTGTAGCAAGGGGAGGAGGGAGCCTGGCTCAGGTGCTGTCACCTCTGACACAGGCCCTGCTGATAGAGAGGGCGCCACCGCCTCAGACTTCAAGGTCTCAGGTCATCAGCTAGAAATAAAGGTCCTCCCGGCGTGAAGGAACAGAGGAAACTCACTCCTCAGCTCACTTCCACTGCCGGCAGAAACCAGGGCAGCAAAGGCGCCTGCTCCAAGTGACCTCAGAAACCAAGAGCCAGGGACAATAACCGAAGACGTACTTCTCAAGCTTTCCCACCCAAGGGCCACCCACTAGGAAGAGGGGGGACACTTTTCTCCAGAACTCAAGGAGCATAACATTAAGCATGCTGCCCAGAGCACCGTATTTCTTCGAAGAGTCACATTTTGCCTTAAAAGTTGAAGCGAATTTGTCTTTCTACTCATAAAACGTGAAACCTTGTTTAAATACAAAATTAACACTTTCTTTGGTCCTGAGTAAAATTTCGTAGGTACTCTGGAACTTTAAGGAACTCCCAGGAAGTTCAAACCCCAGTTTAGGAAGTACCAATGATGTTAGCAGTCAGCATAACTGATCCGATGTCTGCCAGTCACGAGATTTCCGATCCTGGGAACCTTGCTTAATTGTGTTAATCCTCAGTTACCTTGTTGGTAAAGTAAGAATAATAATATATCTATCCTATATTGTAACTGGAAGGATTACCTGGAAAAATTTATGTAAAGCTTGTACGTGGCATAGTGAAGACCCCATAAATGGTACTTTTATGTGTATGTGTTGTGACTCAGGCTTGAAAGGAAAATAAAAGATCCTTCCACCTCCTAAGAGAACTTCAACATTTTGGCTTAGAGATTGTCCAGTCCATGCAGAGGTGCCTCCTATTGCAGGGAACCCACTCCACCTGTACCTGCAGCCAGGTGTCCCAGATTGTCTACAGGCAGTTCCGTTAGAAAGTGTATCCTATCTTGAATGAGCCTTTCTGCCCTGGCCTTAGCTCTACTCTTTTGGTGGTAATTAAAAATATTGCAATTTTAAGCAATCATGAAAGTGAACTTAAAACTAGCTTTTTAATACATGTATTCCAAGTAATGAAAGACGTGAAAATTGCTGCCCCAAGGCATACAGCCTGTATTTTTGGAGAAGCAAATTTAAATATGACCCTGAATTTAAATCTCCTCAAAGGCTTAAGAATATATCACCTTGGAGAATGGGATCTGGAGCCAGTGTGTGAGTTGAATCTACCCCCAGCCAGGAATTCCAACTTTACACGCTCCAATGGATAGATTTAAAAGTTCCACAGATTGCTAAATGGTCTCCCAAAAGCTTGCACAGGGCACATGCAGATGACTCTGTTCCTTGCTATTTCAAGAAAGACATTAAGGGATGGACAGGGTGTCTGGAGAGGGGAACTTCCGGCTATGGCTGAGTGAGGATATTGGTAAATCCTTGCTCCAAAAAGCAACTATAAAGCTGAACAAAATTGACAAAAACCGCCATTTCAGCGCTCTTCAAGGTGACAAAAGGCATACAACAATATGAGAGATGTTTATGCTTGAAAAACTGCCCAACTTTGGGCAAGTACAATGCAAATCTGTGGCATTCTTGCCTGGGGCTGCTCCAATTTCCCCACGCCCCAGAGTTTGGTCAGCACCAGAGCAGGGCAAGGCATAAGGACTGACAGCTTTGTTGCTGTGGCCATGGTCTCAGGCCGCTCCCTTGATTCGGTGGATGAGCAGGGAAGGTCAAGCCTCTACTAGCCTGAAGTTGTGGGTGTGGCTGTGGTTGTGGCAGCGCATTTCTGGCTGAGGCTGCGTATGCGTGTAGCGGAAACCAGAAAGTGCCCAGGCTAGCCCCGCACTCCTGTCTGACCCTGCAGGCAAGAAGCTGGCATCAGTCCTGAAAGCCTGAAAATTGAGTGTGTTCCCCTATACACACACAGATCCATCAGCTGAGGATAGAAGCCTTACTGGCTCTAGGTGTTGGGTCATCTCTGTCCAGTGATTGGATAACCGTGAAGTTACACAGACATGGGCAGTTTTGAGGAAGTCAGGCTTAAAAACCAAAATGAGAAAATAATTTAAGAACCTAGCAGAAACATCAGAGGCCAAACACTGTAGGAGAGAGAAATTTCACATATTTCACCAGGTAAGTTACCAAAGAAGGAAACAAACAACAGCAACAGAATGAAGCACCACCAGCAACCACCTTAGGATCAGGATCCAGAGTAACTACATCATAGTGTCTAAAATGTCCAGTTTTCAATAAAAAATTACTAGCCATGCAAAGAAACAGGAAAATGTGTCCTATACTCAGGAATAAAAGAGGTCAAAAGAAACTGTTTCTGTGTCTCCCCAGATATTGGATTTAGCCAACAAAGAACTTCAAGTAGCTACTATAAATGTGTTAAGATCTTTAAACGAAACCATGTTTAAGTAATTAAAGTATGACAGCAATGAATGAACAAATGAGGATTCTCAATAAGAGACAGAAATTACAGGAAAGAAAGAACCCAATTTTTATGATGTAGCTGAAACAGACAATAAAATGAAATGAAAAATTCACTAGAAGAACTCAGCCTCCGATTCAAGAGATAGCAGATGAAAAACATCAGTTCCCTTGAAGACAGATGACTAGAAATTACCTAGTTTGAAGAAGAGAGAGGAAAAAAGGATTAAAGGAAAATAAACAGAGCCTCAAAAAAGTTGTGGGACAACATCAAATGTACCAACATGTATGTAATGAGAATCACAGAGGAGAGGGGAGAGATAAAGGGGGAGAAGAATTTTTTGAAAAAACAAGGGCTGAAATTTCCCAAACTTAATGAAAAACATCAATCTACACATCCAAGAAGCTCGGTGAATCCAAAGTAAGATACATACAAAAAGATCTACACCTAAACACGTCACAGTCATGCTGTTCAACAAAGACAGAGAAAATCTTGAGAGCAGCAAGAAAAAGCTGACTCATCAAATACAGATGAGCTTCAAAAGGGTGCAAGCCATGGAGACCAGAGGTGGAGAGAAGATATGTCCAAACTGCTGAAAGGACAACAAAAGAGTTCGCCAAGAATTCTACATTCAGAAAAATTATCCTTCAAAAATGAAGGATGAAATAACTACATTACCAGATCAACAAAGACAGAGAATTCATTGCTAGCCGACTTCAACTACAAGAAACATTACAGGAATTCCTTCAGGCTGAAAATGACACCAGATGGTAACTCAAATCCACAGGAAAAAATGAATGAAGAGCACTGAAAATGGTAAATATGTAGACTAATATCAAAAAAGCCTATAAATATATTTTTTCTCATTTCTTATTTTAACTTCTTTAAAAGATATAAAGTTGTACAAGCTGATAAACATTTTATTGTTGGGTTTCTAATATATAGATACATATGACAATAATAAAAAGGAGAGAGGAGAGAATGGAGCTATATTGGAGCAAAGATTATTATTTTATTAGATTTAAGTTCTATTAATCTCAAACAGACTGTGATAGGTTAAGGTGCATAGTGTAAGAGCAGCCACTAAGAAAATAATTTAATTTTTTTGTTTTTTATGAGGAAGATTGGCCCTGAGCTAATATCTGTTACCAATCTTCCTCTTTTTGCTTGAGGAGGACTGTCACTGAGCTAACATCTGTGCCAATCTTCCTCTATTTTATGTGGGACACCACCTCAGCATGGCTTGACAAGTAATGTTAGGTCCACACCCAGGACCCAAACCCATGAACCCTAGGCCACTGAAGCCGAGTGTGCGAACTTAACCACTACGCCACTGGGCTGGCTCTGAAAAGAATTTTTAAATAGGAAAAAAAAAATCAACAGAAAAATTAAAATGGTACCCTAAAAATATTTATTCAACCAAAAAAAAAGGAGAGGCCAGGAAGGAGGAAAAGAGGAATGAAAAAAGACAGGAGACATGTACAAAACAAAAACAAAATGGCAAACATATATCTAAGCCTATCAATGATTCCACTAAATATAAATGCTCACAGAGAGTAATAATAATTACAATAATCATAGCTAATATGTATTGAGAGCTTATGATGTACAGGTCCTATACCAGGCACTTTAGATATTCATCTTTTTAAATCCTCATCATAAAAAATAATAGCCCTATGGGGTGGGTATTGTTCTTATTTCCATTTTAGACATGAGGAAAACTAGGAAAATTGAGATCGAAGAACTTGCCCAGGGATGATAGAATGAGAAAATGAAAGAGCTTCTTGGAATCAAAGTGACTCAAACAGTGTGAAAAACCTAAACTCAACCTAATAAGGAGGTGAGCACAGACATGCAGTGGGAGAGGGCTCAGGAAAGGGGGCAGCAGTGCCAGCCAGTGTCCTTAAACTCTCCAGGAATTAACCCGTGTGGTCTTCACAGCAACCCTGCAAAGCAGGTGGCACTACTATCTCTCTTTACAGGTGAAGAAACTGAGGCACAGGGAAATTACCTTGTCCAAGGTCACACAATAAATGGTAGCGTGAGGATTCAAACTGAGTAATCTAGCTACAGAGCCTGTATGCATATCATGTTGCCTCCTCATAAGTCACATTATACCCATCACTTAAATCACAGAGAAAATGGGGGAAAGAGAATGTGCAGGTGGCTCTGAAAAGGGAAAGGGGTCCTGAAATGGAAACCTGAGGTGGGCTGGGATGGGAACGTACTAGTCATTCCCGCTTTACCTTTGTGATCGGGGAGAGTTTGTGAGCAAATTATGTAAATTTCAGATCATTCATTCACTTGTTCATTCATGAATACCTACCCTCAAGCTTCCCTCTTCCTCCTCACAGGGAAGAGGCTGGAATTAAGCATTAGGAAACAACTACTATTTGTGTGTGTGTGTATGTGTGAGGAAGATTGGCCCTGGGCTAACATCTGTTGCCAATCTTCCTCTTTTTGCTTGAGAAGATTGTCATAATCTAACACCTGTGCCTAACATCTGTGCCCTCTATTTTGTATGTGGGATGCTTCCACAGCATGGCTTGATGAGTTGTGTGTAGGTCCGTGCCTGGGATCCAAACCTATGAACTCCAGGCCATGGAACTGAAATGCACTTAACCACTATGCTACTGGGCCAGCCCCAAACAACTACTATTTTAATGAGTGCCTCATACAAGCCTCATAACCACCTTGTGAATTAAGTGTTACTCTCAACATTTTGTTGAAGCAGCAGCAGAAGCTATGAAAAATTCCTTGCCAATGATCACAGAAGTTGTATTTCGTGGCGCCAAGAAGTGAGGCCAGGTCTACCTGACTGCAATGTCCACACGCTTCCCCCTAGGTCTGGGGGGCAGGGGAGGCGAGGGAGGGGAGCCCGGTGTTAGACTGAGGGTCAGGAGTCACTGTGCTCTGCAGATGCATTTCATTGCCTTGATCTTAGGTGGTCAGTGGTGAACCATTAGCAAGAAGCGGAGCTTACGAAAAACAAATTTGTTATCTTTTGTTTAATTCTTTATTTGAACATCAAATTGGTTGAGAAAAGTGTTCAAGGTGCTTGAGCATCCCACTGGATTCTTTACTTTTTAAATGTGCAAAAGAGGTTTACAAGTGTGTTTCATTAAACAAAGCAAAGCTGCGACAAAATAGAATCACATCAATAATAGTATGCATCAGCAAAAGGGCATATTAATCCATCAAACACAATCTGGCATTTGAGCCTTTTCCCATAAAACAAGAGCTCTACACTAAAGAGTATGTTGTGCACCAAAAGCATTGTTTATAAGCTGTGAGAAAGCATAAACTGGCATAATGTCATTTATTAATTCAAGTCTCTATGACCAATGACCTCTCTGAATGCAAAGGGGTCCATTTCTCAGGCACCTGCTTATGGGTCTGTATGTTATTTCCGGG
This sequence comes from Equus przewalskii, assembly GCF_037783145.1. Lineage (NCBI taxonomy): Eukaryota > Metazoa > Chordata > Mammalia > Perissodactyla > Equidae > Equus > Equus przewalskii. The sequence goes on from NC_091862.1 coordinate 15,081,028, forward strand.
GTGCACTGCTCTGTACAAACACACTGAAGATGGGTTTGGCACATGGCAGCATTTACATATTTAAAAAGTTCAGGCACATTTGGATGCAAAAAAAAAGAATAAAAATTTTTCTTGAATCTCTAAAAGACAGTGCAAAATTGAAGTGCCATAATAGAGGCAGCAATTACTTAGAAAACAATTTTAAATGACTTCGAAAGAGGCCACATTCACTTTACTCTAAACAGAAAGGAAATACAGCTAGAAACAGAGTAATCACACTAATGAAAAGGTGGCTATTTGGGACCACAGTTAAGTTCATTTGCTCCAGTTGAGAGTAAGTTTTCAGAGAGTTCGCCTAGGAAGTGTACAGTGTAATCTGGATCATCTTCCCATGACTTGTACCAAACAGAATCATGGCGGCCTCATAAGCTACTGTATGACTCTATTTGCCTTCTCAGTAACTGGTTTCCTGAAGCAGATTTACCTGCGAATGGTAGATAGACATTACTACGGTCCCAGTGACCATTCCCAAAATCCACAGTCCATCTCAGAGTTGAAAAGTATGAGTGGGAAGCGGTTTGGAATTGGTTTCATATAGGGTACTCTAAACCAATGGCCTAAATCAGTGGCCATTTCAATGTGTGAGATTGTAATGTGAGACACCTTAATACGATGGAAAGTAAATTATCAGTAAGTCCCTTATTTGTTCAGCCCCCAAGAGACACGGGTTATGTCATGGTTGCATCCTTGCAAGTTTAATAGGGAAATCTAATAAAAAACTGCACTTTCTTAGGGGCTGGACTTTGCAGCCTACGTGGGGTCCTCTCTTTGGATGAACTAGCCTCTCCGATTGTCACATGGCAGCATTACAGAATCACGACAGCAAGCCTAGAACTAGGCAATGGCTAAAAGAAACACAGACCACTAGCTATTCTTTGGACTGTACTTCAGATCCCACATGTTCTTCCCTAGAACTCAAGCTGCCATTTTGGAGATGGCTATCAGATAGAGCTAATTATTTGTGGTTTACAGGGCAGAAGTGGAATTCTGAGCCCTGGGGCATACCCTTAGACACCAGTATTGATCTGCCTCAGAATACTTTCAAGACTCTTATTATTATACTTCCCACTCTCCAAATTCCTAAACCCACTTCCCCCATGCCACCCCACCCCCCAGGTAGATCATGTCTTTCAAATTCTAAATTTGCCTCTGAGTGGGGGAAAAGATACAGCATGTTCCCTACACCCAACGGCAACAACCTCAGCTGCAAAGTGTCAGCTGTCCATTAGTGGCACTTCAAATAAGAATAAAAAGAGATTTCTAAAATTATTTGAAACTGCTGGGCTAACATTCCAACCATCTGGTCTTCCCTGCCCATTTCAAATGTAGTAGTATCTTAACATGAATACAAACACATTAGAGGAATAATGTAAAACCCTCCACTGTATTATTGTTTGGATTTAGCTGGTATTATATCATCTATAGTCCTAGAATTTTTTTTTGTTTCTTTTTATTTTTTTAAAAGAAAATCTAAGTATAAACATTAAAAAGAACCCACTGACCCATTAGCTACTGTCCAAAAATATTACTACTGATATTTTGGTTAAGCAAAGTTAGCTGCCCTGAATAATTTTCCTTTTCAGGCATAATCTCTGCTACATATGATTGTCTATCATTCAATATCCAACAATAGGCAACTGGATTAGTGCTATTTTGTCTACTGTGGATATAAAAGTTGATATGAAATGTGATCTTCATTTAAATGAATAATCACCAGGCCTTAGGCATCAACAACTGCATACAAAAAATCTAAATATTTTTCGTTGGTTTTGCATGTTAACCCAGTCAAATCAAATCCAGAACAGAATTACTACATTCAGTTGTCTAATAAACAAGCATTGCAATTTCAAAAAAATATATACTATATAAGGTGCTTCTTAAACAAAAACAACAAAAGAATTATGTTCTAAACACATTCTTAATGCAGCTACATAAAATTGTCCCCAAATTCAGATGCACATATATGAAAAAACCTTTTTTTTTTTTTTTTTTTTTTGCCCTCCCAGGTTCCCAGTCCTTTGGTGACCACTTACTGGGCAATCAGAAATGAATGAGATCTACTTTTTGAAACTGACATCCCAAGAGAAGCCCTAGCAGCTTGGCTGGGTTGTTGGCTAACACATCACCTCTCAGTTGGGTTCAAATTATAGATAATGAGGTCACCAGAGGAAAGCAAACTTTCTTTGGCCCAGGGAAGGCTGCCCTGGGACTGGAGTGAGGCCTTCCTTTTTAGCCTATAGGTCAAAGGATTCCTGTGGCCTAAAGCTAGTCTCGCTAGCCTGGCTTATAAAGTTTAGAGAAATGAGCTCTGGGGGAAGTTGTTATTTTTTTTCCCAAGGCCAAACCCTGATTTTTAGATGAGCTTGAAACAACCAAGGGCATGACCCAGGCAGCCTGATAGGGAATGCTCTTAAGCTCTCCCTCATCCCTGGCCCCACAGTGCGCTGGGCCGCAGCTGTCTGCTGCGGCTTCCAATCAGGGCCATGCCAGGAAATGAAGAGGAGAACTGCTCCGTGCATCCCAGGGCAGCCCCGCAGTGCAATAGGGGGTCTGCCAGGAGCCCTCCCTGGTAGACGCAGCCTGTGGCAGGGCCACCCTGAGCCTCACAGTTTTGTCCAGTTTCTACCCTGCTTTCCTCCTTGTTCTCTAGTACCTACAATAGTCATGCACATTTGCCATTTAGCCCTAAAAGTGTCACCAGGGTGCCCGCTCATTTAAACTACCCTTGGTCCTAGGCTGGGCACTACACATGGCTCTCCACCTCCTGTGTAAGTTACACGCTAGGAAGATTCAAGTAGAGCGCCCTCTGCTGACAAGTGTGAGACCACACCAGAACCGGTCCAAAAGCTGATTCACTGCCAAGTCCTGGGGGCTTTCTTTTATAAAATAAAAACAAAAAACAAGAATTTATCCCTCACAGGGACACTGGTCTATGTGGAGGTGACATAACTGGGGTCAACAGCTGTTTTCATAGGTTCATGGGAAGCAAGAATTAACTGGAACCCATGACCCGTACTTAGTGCTCACAAAAGCCAACGGAAGAACATTCAGCAAACATAAAGGTTCAGTGTATTAAGTTGACAAACTCTTGACAATTAGGGAATCTTCCTTCCCTTTGTGCATCTTGTATTCCTATAGGGGAAATGAATAGACAATTGCTGGATATTCTGTTACAGCCATGCAATAGAGCAAAAGCTTTAACGTATTACTTTAATAAAATGATATATTTCTATAGGAATACAAGAGGATGCTATAATGAACCTTTGACCTAGCTTTCTCCAAGTCAGCAACTGAAGGAGCCACTTTCAATTCTTTCCTGTGGCTTATTCTTAGATTCGTTAAAAAGTGCTTCACAGAGGCAAAATGCCCACTCTACAGGTCTGGGTCTCAGCTGGTAGCTTAAATGCACAGAGTCCTCTGAGCCCCAGCTCACAGACTGAGTTCAGTCATGAAAAGCTATAGGAATCCTCATGCTTAGTAATATAGCAAAGAGAGAAAGAAAGCTGTTGCAAAGAATTTAGCCCTGGAATCCCTCTGGCTGTTCCCAAAAGAAGGCGTGCCACTAAGAGCTGAGCAAGCAAATGAATGGCCACTCATATTAGAAAGCCATAGTGGTGGATGCATGCTGGAGTGTGTGCAAGAGCAGAATTCTGCTAGAGTGATGCATGACGTGGGTAAAATGTGGCAGGGATTCTCAGAACCTTTGGGGAGCCAGGGAGCTCTCATATTGTGTTGGGGAAACCCTCTGCCTCCCCAGTGATGTAATATGTTTGCATGGAATGCGGTGAAGTTGAGCCAGTCGTGGCCAGCTGGCTTTGGTTTGTCTCTTCCATGGGTGCGCCCCCGTGGTTGGCTGGGGCGTGCAGGCGGTGGGCATCCAGCATCTCCAGCAGCAGGTCGTAGAGGGGCACCACGTTCTTGCACTTCATGCTGTAGAGATGCTCCATGCCTTTGTTACTGTGGGTGGGAAGACACAGAGAGGGCCACTTTAGACCATCGCAAGCCCCAGGACTGCTGAAACCCCTAGGAAGGGAAGTAAGAAAAACTCTAAAGACACTTGTATGCCAATCTCTCTTCCTGTTTAAAGAGCCATTTAGGATTTCCTATGCAGGTGACTTCCCTCCACTGACTCAAATGAAACCCTATTTCCCTCGATCGACATTACATCTAAAAAGAGAACAAATGAGAAATACCACCAAGTTGCCTGGATGATCGGTCCCCAGTTCTTAAATGTTCCCTTCTCTGAAAGGTCTCCTGCTACCCCAGTGACAGTGGCCTCGAGTCCCTGAAGCTTCAGTCATCCTCTTTCACATTGCTCTATTTTCTTCCCAGCTCTATGACAACCTGAAATTCCTCTATGTATGTGTGTATGTATGTAGGTAGGTAGGTATGTTTATTCTTGCCTCCTCAAGCACACACATGCACACACACACCCCAACATACGCAGTGCAAGTTCCATGAGGGGTAGCGATTTGCCCATCCTGTGGGCCTACAACAGTGCCAAGAACATGGTAAATGTCCAGAATATATGGGATAAGTGGACACAGGAAAATGTAGGCAAATCGGGTTTTTCCTTTCACAACTCCTTTCCTCTGTCCACCTCCACCAGCCGCAACTCTGCTCTGTCCTCACCAACCACCAGGAAAAAGAAATAGAACAATTATTATTTGCTTGAAATTTTTTTTGAAAAGAATTATGTACTATGAGTAGGCAGGACCAAGAGGATGTCTTAGAAAATCTTTGCATTTTCAGTAGGGGAAAAGGCAGCCTAAGCTGGAGACGTGCCATGAAAACACAGCCTCAAAGCTCTTCAGGCCTTACAACCCAACCACCTAAATTACGTTTTTAAGTGGTATTTTGTTTTTCTATGTTTTTGTTCTCATTTAAAATGCTGTTAAAGTTTAATGCCCCCTGGATCTGACACTATCTTGTTCATGCAACCTAATGAATCGCATTTACAGTCAGATGAAATCTGGTGTTAAATTCTCTGAGTAACAACATATGGCTGGGGCCTGGCTTAACAAAACAGAGTTCTGTGATTTAGATCGGCTGGAACAAGGCACCAAAATATTATTGTGTGTGTGTGTGTGAGAGCGCGCAAGAGAGAACGCTTAAAGCTTTCAACAGAATACCACCTTCTCTCCAGCTTTTCACCCAATTCATACAAACTCTAGAGAGCTTTTCTCTGCTGCTGTCCTTGGCCGTACATTGCCAATAAAACTAGCAAGGCCTGTAAATTTAGTGCAAATATATTTGGTATTAACTAATTAGGCTTGCTACTGCTGACAAGCAGTTAATGGGTTTGAAAATTCAGCAATTCCTACTAACAAATAAAAACCTTCATCTGTAATACATGCTTTCTACAACATCATTAAAATTCCCAGTTCAGAGTAAAAGCTAATACATTTTCTTCAAGGGGAAGGTTACTCTCTCAGCCAGGAAATTTGGAGGGGGATTATGTTGTTCTGATCCATTCCTCACTTTCCTCTTCATCAAGACACAGATGAGAAAGGACTGGAAATGTGTACCCCTAATGCAGTCACCCACTCCACCAGCCAATGTGATCCCTCATCTGACACACCGGGATTCTTGGCGAATGCCTCAGAAGAGATTGCTTTCTCCCAAACTTTGCCAAGTGGAAGCCATCATCTGGGAATTTCAAATTTATAGGGTAGGGGAAAACCTCAAATAATTTGTTCGTTCATTCATTCACTCACGCCTTCATTCATTCCCTCAGTAATAATGCTGTGAGCACATACAACTTATGAGACTACACATATGGTACTGTGGGGGATATAAAGAAAGACAGATACATTTATTTCCTCAAGAAGCTAACAATTTGCAAGGTTGTCTCCAGAAAGGGTGGCACCTGGGACTTTGATGGGACAAACTTCTTGCCTATTGACTCATAGTCTCAAGATTTGAAGGCCCCTTAAAAAATTCCTCCAATGCTCTTCAGACACCTTGGCCCTTCCCTTATAGCCACTAAGAAAAGACATCTCTTTTTTATTCCTAGGGTCCTGGTGTAAGCCAAGGTCATGTGGATTTCATCATGCATGGGTACCTGTCCCTCTAGTGTCATCACTGCACCTCATTGTTGCGGCCTTTTTAAGGCAGAGCATCCACTGCTTTCTTCCTCTCCTCCCTCAGGCTGAGTTCTGTTCATGGCAATGGTATCTACTAAGCTTCTGACCAGCCGTGTTACATGACTATTTACGCTGGAAATGAGGCCACTTTCACTGACTGGCACAAAGAGACTCTATTTTCTCTGCTAATGTCCTTCCTTAGCTCCTACAGAACATATTCATTGAGTAGTTACTATGTGCAAAGCCTTGTACTAGATGGTATTGGGAACAGAGAGGGACCAGGATGGACGGTGGTAACTGCCACACAGAGTTTGCAGTCTAATGGGCAGAAAGATAATAAAATGGGCAATAACCATCCGGAAGAACAGGGTGTAAGTCCTAGCTGGGTTTTAAGGGTCAGGAGATGCTCCTACAAGGAGTGGTAACTAAGCTGTGATAGATTAGCTTACTGTTCAGAAATACTCACTCCCCATGTGTCCATGATCCTTGACTTTGGGCTTCATCATGTAACTTGTGTGGCCAATGGAATGTTAGTGGATATGACTTAACCAAAAGATTAAAATGCATTTGCGCAAACAGCCTTGCTTTCTTGTGCCTCTGCCATCACTATAAGAAGAACATGTCTCAGCTAACCTGTGAGTAAAAGGAGGATGATAGACACGTGGAGCAGAGTCACCTGGCCAACCCTACAGGCCTGCAGCTTGAAGCAGAGTCTCCCAGCTGTGCCCAGCCTCAATCAACCGACCCCCAGATGTGTGAGTGAGCCTGTGGAGATAACCAGAGCTGCTCAGCCAATCTGCAGCCCGAAGCAGACCTCCCCACAGCTCTCAGAACAGGTGATGATGGCTAGATAGCTAGATAGCTAGGTCACAGGAAGTAATATGAGCAAAATAAATGGATTTATGCTTTTCTTTAAAAGCAAGGGGAAGCAATATCAAGGTTTTAAGTAAAGGAATGATGTGATCATGTTTGATATTAGAACGATCACTCTGGCTCTATTGTGGAGAATGGATTAGAAAGGATCAAGATTGAAGGCACGGAGATGTGTTGGGTGGCTGGTGCAGAAATCCAGATGGAAATGATGGTGGCTTGGACTAGGGTAATGGCAATGGGAATGACAAGAAGGGATTTGAGAGGGATGAAGGAGTCAACGTTGACTCTCCATGAGGCATCCAGACCAAGAGTCTCTCAATTAGGATTTCTGAGTGTAAGTAGGGAGAGTATGACGCAGGAACCATAATGGATATGCCCAGTGCCTTCCACTGATGTGGAATGCTCACAGGCTTCCCTTGATTGGGTGGGACAAAGGGAATGACCAAACATCGCCCTCCCCCGACAACCCATACACTGCACACTCTTCGCCCCCATAAGACCTTGCACATAGTTCAAACTGAGCATAAATATCACTTTACCTATGAAGCCTTCTCTGATGCTTGCCCCCCATGCCCCAGAGAAACTGAATGCCTCCCTCCTCCATCCTTCCATAGCATATATGCTCATTAGGTGCCAGGAAGTGTTCTAACTGTGTTATCCATATGCAGGCATCAGCCCTTCCTGGGGCAGCTGTAACATATGTTTGGGGGTTTGCTTTCTTTATTTTTTTGGTGAGGAAGATTGGCCCTGCACTAACATTTCTTGCTAATCTTCCTCTTTTTGCTTGAGGAAGGTTATCGCTGAGCTAAAATCTGTGCTGATATTCCTCTATTTTGTATATGGGATGCTGCCACAGCATGGCTTCATGAGTGGTATGTAGGTCCATGCCAGGGATCTGAACTGGTGAAGCTGGGCAGCCAAACCAGAGTGCGTGAACTTAACCACTATGCCACCGGCCCGGGCCCTGGGGGTTTGCTTTCATTATATGGGGAACCCAAGGATGCCTCACCTCATGTGCCTGATGTGAGAAAGGATGAGGAGGAGTTGGGCCAGGCGCCGGTGCTGCTGCTGCAGAGTCAGGCCCGATTTGGCCATCAGATGGATCAAGGTGTCTGTCATCTTGTCCAAGACACGGTGGATATGGTCCTTCTCTTCCAGAGACTTCAGGGTGCTGGACAGAAATGTGTACACTCCTGAATGTGCAGAGAGAGAGTGAGAGAGAGAAACTCAAAGAGGATGATATCTAGGAGACTAGGAGTGTGCATGGGACATAACACTGAGCCAGCATCTCTCTCCAGCACAGCAGTGAGGAAGTTTGGGACCCATTTGATCCAAGCAACTACACAAAATTCCTAATCAATATACACATCCGGGAAACTGAGAAACCCATGTGGACTCCTGTGTGTGAGCCAATATCCAGGATTTGTCATCAAGATTCCCAGGAAAGACACTGTTAGTCTTGGGGCCGAATGGTTACACTAGCCCCCCTTCTCTGACAGGTCTGACAGCAACACAAACTATCCCATTAATGCTGATGACAACCCCGTGAGGGAGGCATTATTGTTCCTTTTCACACAAAGACGCTGAAGGGCAGAGAGATGCATTAACCTGCGAAGATAACTTGATAGGACAGAGAAGAGCTAAGAAGAAAGCCCAACGTGCTGACACCACATCTGGTCATTATAATGGGGGCCCTCAGGAGAAACGTGACACTCTTGGCGAGATTCACAGAGAAAGTGAAAGTGGTTTGCTCAGTGATTGACAGGTAATCTTTCTAGGTAGGATTTAATTTGCTGTTATGTTTCAGGTCAAGTTTAGTACTTTTCATCTTCAGCTGAAAGGTTTATGACGGGTGGGTATAGAGGACCTGGCACCTGCTGTTTTTCACTGCCAGGCATGATTTTTTCCCTCTTGCCTTTCTTCTGGTAATAGATCCTACTCCCTGGGCCATAACGAGACTCAGGACTGAAACTAGACAATCAGGGCACTCTATTCTTTTGGCCAGTATTAGCCCTGAGCTAGATAATCAGAGCTTTCTCTGGGATTGTATATAGAAGTTGTGAGACAGAAATTGTTTCCTCTAGGGTTGCTGAGCTGGGAGAATGAGAATATGGGACTTTGAGGTAGTGGCATCTTCCCAGCACACGGAGCTCCCGTCTGCAGAATGGAGCCAAGCGACAAGCAAAGATGATAGTTATAAAGGGGGTGGGGGTGGGAGGAGAGGAGATAAGAGAAATCCTGGTTCCAGTCACAAGGTCCTGGTTCTTACATGTTTTCATTTGACTTTGGAGCTTCCGTGGTATCCTTTCTAACACATGAATCCATACATTCTCCTTTTGCTTAAGATACTGTGAGTTGGGTTTTTGTCACTTGCACCTGAAAGAATCCTGACTATTCTACTAAGTTGTGAGCTTAGCTCAAGGACCAGAGGAAGGTGAGTGATAAAGAGGTGGGAAGTCTTAAAACCAAGAGGAGGGCTTCTGGATCCGTCTTGACTTGGGACCATAAGGATGGATTTTCTACCCAGCAAATGCTCCAGAAATAAGCTCCATTCTGCTCAATCATTCCGTCTTTCATGGAACAGATAATATAGTATTTTTCTCCGGATGATTCATATTTAGCAACATTTTTTTGGTCTTACCCCTATTCCACCCACTGGCTCTCTCATAAATAAATTTCTTCTCCTCCCCTCCCTGTCTTCCCCATACCTTCAAGTTAAGGCTCTCAAGTTTGTCAGTCCCTGACTTTGTACTGGTAGCGTGGTGACAAATTACTGCTCACACAGCAGCCTGTAGGTGGGGAATGGGGAAAACACCTACACAGAGGAACTCCTAGTAAACAGAGTTGTAATTGCCCAGAATGGAAAATGGCTGAGCTTTAAAACAAATACAACAACAACAACAAAACGAGAATGGTCAGGATCTTGGCTGACAAGCAGTGAATAGAATAATGCAGCTTTTGGTACCCAGAGGCACTTCGAGCTAAAGGAAATAGAGCACAGAATGAGTAAGCAGCAGACACGAAGTGGGATAAGAAAGAAATTGCTGGATTACTTCACTTATGCTCCAAGTGGGCTGCTGATAGGGAAAGAATGTGTCCATTAGACTAACGGGCAGATGTCCAGTGGCCTTGGCATTGGCCCGGAGGGATCGGATGGCAGGGGAGGTGTGAGCCGGTGGGCTGGGGTCAGAGGCGGCCTCTGCTGAGTCACCATGACCCTGCCTCTCACCACCCTCTGTGACATCACACACATTCTAGCCTCAGTCTCCCAGGGCCCTGTGTCTGGCTGGAGATCCTGGGAGCCTGCCCAGGCCACGGAGCTGAGTTAATCCAACTTGGATGATGTGCTTTCTACCAATTTCCTTTTTTGTTACCACCCAGGATGCTGGCCTTATTCACCAATAATCCCGTTCTTGTTCAAGGAAACCACAGAATCAGGGAGCAAGCAGCTTCGATGGCGCTGCCTGGGAAGGTGACAGTTGTGCCGTTCTTGCTCTTCCTGCCTGTGTGCACAGGGTTAGAGCACACAGTGCTAGAATCCCGGACATCCTGAGGGCCAGTGTGGCCCTCTGCCCTTTGCAGTGGAGGTGACAGCCTTAACACTCAGACTTCAGGGTGTGACATTGTTCTCTTGGGCTGCTGATGCCCTGTCTTTCTTGACACACACACACGATGTCATTGAGAACTCACGCTGTGCACGGACTACGCTAGTGATAAGGATTCCAAGCCTTCTTTTCTTTTAAGTGTTAATGTTTCTAGGAGCTGATATTGCCTGTGGAGAAAGAATTTTCTGAACACCGACTCTCGGGATGCAGGCCATTCTCTGAACAAGCCTGTTTTTCTAGTCCTGTCTTGGCACCAATACAGCTTATCATCTCATCCTTGTCAGCAGATGCTTCTTAGCTGCACAAATATACTTAGAAATAAAAATACAGTCCTGTTGAAATGCCAATAATTGACAACAGCAGCCATCATCTTTTTGGGCTTTTCTGGCAAAACGTCCATGTTTGCTGCCTGTTGCCCCTAAGGGGCCAATGGAGAGAAACAACAGAAATCCAAATTCCCAGGGTGCTTCATGTGCCCTGGCAAAAGCAAACCAGGGCTGCTGGTAATTTCCATATCCCAGGTGGTCTCTGCCACCCTGGATGGCGGCATCACTGTTCCCAGCAGCACAGAGCCAGCGATCAGACAGTGAGGGCCTTCAGAAATAGTCTTGCAACGAGGCAGGCTTTTGCAACTCTCGAGGCTGCTCCAAATCCCAAAGATGGAAAAAAACAATCTGTATGTCATTATCCAGTCTCGAAGTGTTGTTGGCACATCTGACGGTCTACATATTCTGAATCTTGCAGCCAACACTGGGAGAGGTAGGAAGTCTGTGGAGCAAACCTGCATGGACACCCCAGATAGAAGAGGTCTCAACTCAATCTTTCTCGCTTTCTTGCTCTCACTGACTCTTGATTCCACTCTCTCCTTCTACTTCTCTGGTTCTGCTTGAACACTCTCTTTCTTCTTCTTTTTTGCTCTCCACCCTACAGAAGCCCCCTCTCCACCCCTCATCACATTTCCAGATAATGGAATCTTCTGGAAGCTGAGGGGACACCGGCATGGACACTGCCGTACACATATGCACGTGGCCATGCCCCGAAGGAAGCACGAGCATCACCAGGGGTCCCCAGCATGCCCTCCCATGGGCCCCCACTGAGGGACACATCTAACTGTTCCTGGAGAAGTGAGGAATGCTGAGGCCAGTGGCTTACCAGATGCTGGAGGACAACTTCTTCAAACAGGGCCACATTTTTTCTTTTCCAAAAGGAAGAATGTGACAGCGGGCCCTGGGAGAGTTCTCCAAGCTATGGCAGCTTGACCAAAAAAAATGGGAATGACTCAAAGGAAAAAGATAGCGAAGAAAACTCCTTAAGTCCACAGCTGTAAATGGTCTGGGCCAGAAAGCTGTCACTCCACTGGGATAAAAAGGAACTTCTTTTTTTATCCTGTTCACCCAGTGATTTATAGGCAGATCAGCTTTCCAGGTTTTCTGCTGGGAATTCTTTCCACAACCAAACAGCATCTTTGCTCCAAAGTGCCTTCGAGGTTAACAGTTTGTTGAGCACCATGTTTGTTTTGTGCTTGACCTATGACTGCTGTTCTTCTTGGGGACAGTACTGTCCCTTGTGGGGTGTTTGGACAGCTCGTGGTTGCTACAGCCATTTAGTGGGAGAGGCTGTGCTGGGTGTCTTACGATGTGCAGGAGAGTTCCAAGTAACAAAGGATTTTTTTCTTGAATGTCCTACTGAACTAACTGTATTACAAATAAAAATTTGTAGTGAAAAGTTTTGAAAAGCTTTTACAAGGTTGTACACAAAAGGTCCAGGATGCAAATTGACTAGACAGAGGGAACCTTAAATGGCATAGTTTTCTCAAAATTATTAAATAATTTATTCACTTTATGCAGTCTGCCAGTAGAATGTATTACGTAAGATTTCCAACTATACACTTAATTGAAATGATTTCCAAGTGGTTCTTCTGGTACCAAAAGGCAACACAACTGGTTGCAAATATATAGAAGAGATGGAAGATTCTTCTAAACAAAATTAGAATCAACTGTTATAAAATAGTAGACATCAAGGAAATATTGTGTTATTTCCTCCTACATGTTTTTAAATAATTTTGTAGCATGATAAGAAATTCATTTTGTGAAAAGTGCATGTTAAAATTATTTTGGGGTTCTTGTCTCTCTGTCTGACACTGAAACTGCCTTCAGAGGTTTCCCACATACTTCTTGATTGAATACTATTTCTTTTTCCCATTCATCATCTCTTTTCCATTGTTTATCCAAAGGATATGGTTTCCACAGCCTTTTAAAATTCTGGAGACTGTATGTTTATTTGCCTTGAATATAGTGGGCTATTAAGATGGGATATATATTTCTATTTACTTTGGTACTTCTTCATCCTGTATCATAACAAAAGGAATTACCTTGAAAATACACTTATAATAAAGCCCAGCTCATTTGCAAAATTATGTTACTTCCTCTTTTTTGTTTGTGTGTGCTTTGACAGTCTTTGGCTTTTCTCGGTATGTTATTACTAAATCAATTTAATTTATTTCTCTCTTCTTATCATCTGTTAATAGGTCTTGGTTAGTTTTTAGTTTTCTTTTTCAGATCTTCATCTCCACGTCTGCTTTCTCATATGCCTGTGCTGCTTCTATCATCTTCTTATATCCAAACGTTCGTTATAAACACATGTAAGCATTTTACTACTTTATCATGTTTTCTACTGTGGTCACGTCTGGGCATCTGCATTGAAATACATATCATTTTATTTTAAATTAGTTTAACATCATTTCTCCTTTATATGACAGTTACGAAATTACACTTTTTTTTTTTTTTTAAGAAAACTATGTGTACAGATAAACTATTATCTGTTTACTTCATTTCGGGATACTCAAAGGGATATGCATGTTTTACTAGACTGGTATTGTTTACTGGCAATTCTAAGAGAGTTTTCTCCAGTACATGATTCCCACAGGTGGCTGTCTTTCAGAATCCCCATGGAGTTTTCCAAGATGCAGCCGCCTACTTTTCACTTAAACCTGCTGACTGGAAGCTGAGGGTGGAGCTCTGATAACTGTGTTTTTAAAAAACTCCCCATTGATGACTCTGATGCACAGCTAGGGTTAGGAATCACATGATTATCACGGTTTCTTCATATTGTGGCCATTAAAATGTAAAGTCTTGAAGACATGGACTGTGTCTTCATTCTGCAAAAGTTGCCTTATGATGCAAAATGATTTTGAAGATGTCTTCTCTATGCATTTTCCTGCTCTGAATGGTCCTCCATGCTTTTTTCCCCTTTCTGGCTGGCTGGTTAGAATGGAGATGACTCTTAGGATGACCTTGGAAGTCACCCAATGAAGACTGCAGCGTCCACCTCAGCCTGAGTCCCTGGATGACCACACAGAAGAGGGCTCTGACACAACCTGTTCGTGCACCCAGCATTGTTAAGTGAACAAGAAATAAACCTGTGTTGGAACTGTTATACATTTTGGAGTCTATTTGTTAGAGAAGTAGTCCTCTCCAATGCAAGATGAGAAGTGTTTTGTGGCTTACTGACTGAATAAATGAATAAATTTGTAACACGAGAGATAAAGTCCCAGGGATTTTTTGCATACCTCCTTTTGTTGCCATTTTTTATATTTGTAAGACCTTAGGTTGCATACTTTACTTAGAAGTTATTTGTCTTCCCAAATCCAATATTGCCACGTTTTGTTATAGAAACCACAATCTAGGTTCTAGAACCACCTCATTATCATCTGCCATGCTAACCACTCATTCTAAATACTAACAGCTATGTGCTGCACAGTGACATTTCAGTCAATGACGGACTGTGTATACGACAGTGGTCCCATAAGATCAGTACCACACACCTGCGTGTGTAATAGGCTGTACCATCTAGGTGTGTAAATACACTCTACAATACTTGCACAACGGCAAAATCGCCTAACAACACATTTCTCAGGCTGTATCCCCATCATACATGTATCCCCTGTGCTTCATAGCAACCAATAAGGTAAAGAAGCAAGAGGCAAGCCCAGGACATCAGAATGTTTAGTTAGTTACGATTCACCTCCAACACCTCCCAACATTACCAAGGATTTCAAAAAGAGAATGCTCTATGCCATCCAGGAACTGACTTCTCATTTCACAAACTCAACAAAAGAGTATTGCTATCGGCAATCTTTGTCCGTAGGTAGGAAACTTCCATCTTTCTATTGATGCATGAATATTTACCTGCAAGGTGAAGAGCCCGTTCATAACCAATGCTTGAGCAATGTTTACTGTTCCACTAGTATTTGTAAGATCACGTGTGTCATCCAAGTCCTCTTCTAAGTGTCTCAAAGTACGAGGGATCACAGTGAAGACAAGTGTTCTTGCCAGAACTCAACATGGGAACATGGTAGTCCTGTTCACTTGGCATCATTATATATCCACAAATGCCCCTTCAGCACAGAACAGAAGACTATGAAATCATAGGCTAATGATTCATTGACATTTATCAATTTAGTATATTTTTTAGTGAAATCTGCTAGATGTTCTAGAAGATAAACACTTGATACATCAATGCATTCAAACTGATTCAAAGGACAAATCTCTTACTGATGATTTCAGATGGTGAAACTGATGAACTGGCTCGACTGACTTGAGAAATCTTAAATGTGCACACTTTCAAAAAATAATTTAAGTGGGAGCCATGTGTCTCCCTTTTATATATGAAATCATAGTTTTTAATTTTTGTAATAAATAGTATCCTAGCCTTATACCTTTTAGGATAAAGCCATTATGGATCTATATTTTGCTAAGGAGTTTTATTTTTGTTAGTTATATCTGTAACATGTTAAGAAAGAGCCAGGGTTCTGATTTTCCTATTCCTCTGTCAATTACTAGCTTCCTGAGATCAAAGAAGATGTTCTGAAGAGACATTTGATGGAAAATGTGCAGCCCCTCTATTACAGAGGAATTTGTTCACAAGTTTCCATGTGGAATTCCTAGTCCCAGTGAGCTGCTTGGTCTCAGGAGGCCTTGAGGTTTTCATCTTTTTCCCCAGAAAATGCAGGCCGAAACTGCCTGGACAAATTCATTTCCTTAGACCTTACCTTTCCTTGCCTGGCATTTCAAGGACAGCGGGGTAATAACACAGAGCAGGAAGCAGCTCTTACACATGGGGCAGATGGTATTTTCCAAAGATTACCACAGCACTATCTCCCATCACCATGCTCCTCTCCGCGATCTTGGCGCTCCGCCCATGGAGGTGTGCAATGCAATGGATACCCTTCCCTTGAGTCTGAGTGGACCCATGACTTGCTTGTAGTTAAAAAAATAGTCTGGAAGTGATGCCACATGGCTTCTAAGGGGTTGTCATACAAGGCCATGCAGCTTCTGCCTTGGCAGCTAGGACACTTCCGGAGCCCTTGCCGCCTTCTAAGAGCTACAGCGCACCAGGCTGTGCAGAAGCCCAGGCTACACAGAGAGACCACAGATAAGCATCCTGGCTGACAGCTCCAGCTGATGTCCCAGCCAATAGCCAGCATCAATTGCCAACATGTGAATAAAGACGCCTCAAGATGACTCCAGCCCACAGCTATCAAATTACCCCTAGTTGGTGACTTTCCCCATCTGAGGCCCCAGACATGATGGTGAAGAGTCAAGGCATTCCCTCTGTGCTCTAGCCAAATTCATGACCAATAGAATGCAAATCTTTTTTTTTTAGCTGTTAAGTTTTGAGATAATTGATCACACAGCAGCAGTAAGCAGAATACACCTAGACATCTACACCAGACACTTAGGGAGGAAAATGATCCAGAACAGGCAGATTGTAGATTAGACCCCTGATCTGGTACATCATGAGATAAAATGGCATTTGAACACTTCCTGCTCCACATTTTGAATTCTGTTGCCTACCAGTGCCTTAGGCCAGCCCTTGACCTTCAGCCTCATTGATGCAATGGTAGAGCCTGAGCTCATCTTATCAGTACTGTGTGCTTTTTCATATGATGCCTTTAGCCCTAATCACTGCTCAGCTGATTATCAAAACATGGATCTTCCACTAACTGGCAACCCAAAATATCGTCTCTCTAGTCTCTCGCCAGAGAATAAAGCGCTTTGAGTTTGAATTGACAATCCTTATCAAGTGCTAGTTGTAAGAAATAGACTTTGTAGAGGTTTTCCTGAAGGAGAGTTTTTATGTTGAACAACTGCTCTATTTTATTTTATTTTTATTAAAAGCCTGTGAACCTTATAACGGAATGTGTTCTCCTCTTTGCTTTGGCCAAGCAAAGGGAATTTAGAGCCAAATGTGTTTCCACTCCTGGGAACTATACAGATGTACTTCTGTCTGCTCATCTGACTCCTGGATTTATTATTTTGCTCACATTATTTTCCCTTTTTCCAGATTTTGACAATTCTCGGCTTATTCCCTTTGCATCATATAAAACAATAAGCCATTTCAAATCCTCTGTGGAATAGGCAATATATAAATAAAATAATAAAAAAGACGTCCCTCCATCGCCTGCCAAATCAAAAAAGTGTTAATGTGAATATAGATGTTTATTAAACATTCATCTGGGTTAGCCTCAAATCCAGAAAAAGTGATGTATGATCTAAGAATATACAATTGGCCGAGATGCACATGTTCACGTCATCCTGAATTGGACAGCACTGCTTGAACGGTATTCAGCACTGGCCACGAATAAATGAAGGGAGCACCTCCTTGGTTCTGACTTGCGTGTCAACCTCCAGAGCCACAAAGTTTCAGATATATTTTTCGCCTTTTTCCTAGACATAGAATTGAAATGGCTGATAGTTCTCTCCGATTATTTTGAAAAAGATAATTAGGGTCGAGAATTACTATTTCGGAGAGAGAAGTGGACATGTAGATGGCACATATTCTTTAGGTCTATCAGCTCCATCATTTCAAGTGAACACTACAGTGGATAAAATTGTACTGAAAGAGTGTCACTTGACTGTGACAGGTTTATCTCATTTTTCCTTATGGAAAGAAAAGTCATATTACTTTGCAAAAAGAAGATACAGAATTCCAGAATTATGGATTTAAAAGGGGCCTTAAGTCTATCTAGTTCAGTGGTTTTCGTATAATTTTTAGAAACAAAATCCCTTAAAAAAAATAAACCTCACAAGGCTGGCCCCATGGAATAGTGGTTAAGTTTGGTGCATTCCACTTTTGTGGCCTGGGTTCACGGGTTTGGATCCTGGGCATGGACCTACACCACTCATCAGCCATGCTGTGGCAGTGACACATATAAAGTAGAGGAAGGCTGGCACAGATGTTAGCATAGGGCTAATCTTCCTCAGAAAATAGATTAATTAATTAATTAAATAAACTTCATGTGAAATCCTCACATATAAACTGGGTGAAGTAAAACTTCTCTGATTAAAGCAGGAGAAATGAGGAGCCTGTAGCCCACTCACTCAGCCTCTCCCCCTTTGCCCCACATCCCCATCCTCTTGGAACCCAGAGGCTCCTTCTGGAACACAAGCTTCAGCAGAAGAAGGTTTAAAAACCAATGATCTCAAAAGAATGAGAAGACAAGCCACCGACTGGGAGACAATATTTGCAAAAGATATATCTGATAAAGGACTGTATGTAAAATATACAAAGAACTCTTAAAAATCAACAATAAGAAAACTAACAACCCAGTTTAAAAATAGGCAAGAGAACTGAATAGACACCTCACCAAAGAAAAAATATACAAATGATAAATAAGCATATGAAAAGATGCTCCACATCATATGTCATTAAGGAATCGCAAATTAGAACAACAATGGCATACTACTACACACCTATTAGAATGGCCAAAATCTGGAACACTGACAACACCAAATGCTGGTGAGGATATAGACAAACAGGAACTCTCATTCATTGCTAGTAGAAATGAAAAATGGTACAGCCGCTTTCGAAGACAGTTTGGCAGATTCTTACAAAACTAAATACCTCTTACCGTACAATCCAGCAATCATACTCCTTGGTATTTACCCAAAGGAGTTGAAAATTTATGTCCACACACCCACACACAGATGTTTATAGCACCATTATTCATAATTGCCAAAATTTGGAAGCATCCAAGATGTCCTACAGTAGGTGAATGGATAAACTGTGGCACATCCAGACAATAGAATATTATTCAGTGCTAAAAAGAAATGAGCTATCAAGCCATCAAAAGACATGGAGGGGAGCTGGCCCCATGGCCTGGTTGTTAAGTTCAGCACTCTTCACTTCAGCAACCCAGGTTCAGTTCCTGGGTACAGACTTACACCACTCATCAGCCACGATGCTGTGGTGGTGACACATACAAAATAGAGGAAGACTGGCACAGATGTTAGCTTAGGGTGAATCTTCCTCAGGAAAAAAAAAAAGATATGGAGGAAACTTAAATGCATCTTACTAAGTGAAAGAAGCCAATCTGAAAAAGCTACATACTGAAGGATTCTAACTATATGACATTCTGGAAGAGGTGGAACTATGGAGACAGTAAAAAGATCAGTGGTTTTCAGGGGCTTGGGAGGTGGGAGGGATGTACAGGAAGAACGCAGAGGATTTTTAGGACAGTGAAACTACTCTGTGTGATACTATAATGACGAATACCTGTCATTACACATTTGTCAAAGCCCATAGAATGTACAACACCAAGAGTGACCCCTGTGGCGAACTATGAACTTGGGGTGATAATCATGTGTCAACGTTGGTTCATCAGCTGTAATAAACGTACCACTCTGCTGTGGGATTTTGATAGTGGGAGAGGTTGTGCATGTTTGGGGAGAAAGGAGTACATGAGAAATCTCTGTACCTTTCACTCCATTTTGCTGTGAACTTAAAGCTGCTCTAAAAAATAAAGTCTATAAATAAATAAATAAAAATAAATAAAATTAAAATTTTTTAATGTAAAAAAGAAAAAAAAACCCTGCTGATCCACTCCAATTATTTTAATCATTGGGAAAGAGAGGATCAGAGAAGTCAAGGAAGCAGGCCTATTGGATGCTAGAGCTGGGAGGGTTTTCAGACAGGGCGGCTGGGCTGGACTTGCCCGAGGTCACCCTGTCGGTAAGTAAGTGGCAGAGCTGGAACTAGAACTCAAAGAGCCCTCATTCCTGCCCCAGGGCTCAAAAGCTACACAAAGAGTTTCCTAACTTCAAGGTTTGTGAGAAACTAGAGGTGACTGCCAATGGCCTCGCCTCCAGAGAGATTTGAGAAAACTAAGAATTTTCCTGGAATGATTTAGGAGACATCCGGCTTTTCAAAGGTGCAGGGTGGTGTGGAGAAAGGATGGAGTGCTGATGTGGACGGCCAACTTCCAAGAGTCTCTTTAATTAAGAACTTTCACCAAAGTGTTAACAATGATTATTTTTGTGTGATGAATTTATGATTACTTAGGAAATTATTTTTCTTGGTGGTTTTTCGATATTTTCCAAATTCTCTGCCTGGGGCATGAATGACTTTTGTAATATGGTAAAGGCGAATGCTATTAAAAATACAAAATCAAAGTCCCTTTCATTCTTATTATTTCACAAGCTTTGTCAATGCCTGGACCAATAAAGGGGACACATAGCTGAGAATGGATATTCCAAGGAATAAAGAGCTTGCTGTAGGAAAATTACTTATTACTATTTTCATAATATTTCTATCATCCCTTAGGCTGGTCACATTTCTGAAACTCTTCAAGGCTTGTCAGTTCGGCAGTAAAAGGAGCTAACAAATTTGTCACTAAAACTTCCGAGCATCATTTTCTTAGCCAGAAATAACTCTGACATGCCATCAATAACTTGAGCTACATATCTCAGTACAAAAAAAGATCAGCTTCAAAGATTGGCAATACAGAATCCCCAGAGGACTTGCAGGTTGGAGTGCAAAGAAAGCACAGCATTAAGGCTTTCCTAGAAGGTGCTATGTGTCTGGCTTTCACTGAATGTGAAGGTAATGTTGTCTCACTCAAAGAGTAACATTTGTTATACCAAGAGAAAGAGTGGATGCTTCACCTGTCAGGATGAAAATGAATTTTACTTTTGGGGTTTAATTCATCACTATTGTTGAAGCCAATTTTAAAGAATAAACAAACTTCTCCTGCCAGTTCCCCCCTGACATTCATGCTTTGCCGTCCTCAGAGCTGACTCCTCTTCTGAGCTGGACCACGGAGCCCAGCATCTGTCTGCTTCCAGGTGCGAGAATCTGCAGATCCGACTTCTCCAGCGTCATGTCAATCATACAAAGTCCCAGAACCTAGAGCGAACGAAATCACTGGAGGAGTCGGTTGTCCTTCCCTAGATGAGTTTTTAAAGGGAGGTGCAGTTCCACTCATTCAACCTCTTGTCTTTCTTTTTGTAAGTATTACTTAAAAAATCAGTGGCAAAGGGCCACAGGCAGAAAGTAAGACATAAAAAGCCAACCGTTTGTGCACCCTGACTGCTTGGAATAAGAGCAGTTCACCAGCAGAGTGTCTGTGCAAGCCGTAAATCTTAAAATTAACATAACAAGTACCTATATAGATAATACAATAAAACCAAGTTCTCTGAGATGATAATTTGCTTCAAAAGGGGTGAGCTTGGGATGTTTATAATATGATGTTCACAATAGGACCCGTGTAGAACTTCCTGACTGGGGGTCTTTCATGGCAGAGGGCAGGAGGTGGGTGGGAGGAAGGTGTCTGCTCCCACCTGTGTCTGCCACATTGCGTGATAAGGTTACATTCCCACAAAAGTGCAATTTGATAAAACTTTCTGGAGGCAACATGTATCAAGAGTCTTAAAGATGTTTATATCATTTTACCCAGCAACGTATCCACTTCTAGAAACATATCCAAAGTCACAATCACAAGCCGGTAAAAGATCTATTAAAAGAATGCAAAACAAGCATGATTTATAATACCACAAAGGAGAAATCACTTCAGTGTTTAACAATATCAGATTTCTTGAATAAATGATATTATATCCTCATGAATGATTATGCAGCCATTTAAAATCTTATTTTTAAAGAAAGTACATGTGTAAAATCCTAATTAAAATTCATAAATACGAATATGAAGACAAATATATATACACACAGTATGGAAAGAAAAGAAAATAGCACCTAGCACGAATTGAGTGTTAGTCTAAGTAGGCATTGTTCTGAGAGCTGACTTGTATTAACAGGTAGGCGCTATTATGATTGGTGGTCTAGGTGCTAAGATTTGGTGCTCTCACCGCCATGGCAGCTGGGGTTCAGTTCCCAGTCAGAGAACCACACTACCCTCTGTTAGTTGTCATACTGTGGCAGCTGCGTGTTGCTGTGATGCTGAAAGCTATGCCACTGGGATTTCAAATACCAGCAGTGTCACCTGCTGGACATGGCGGTGGACAGATTTCAGCAGAGCTTCCAGACTAAGACAGACTTAGAAGAAGGACCTGGTCATCCACTTCCGAAAAAACTGGCCATGAAAACCCTGTGAATAGCAGCGGATCGTTGTCTGATAGAGCGCGGGAAGGTGAGAGGATGACACAAAAGGACCACGCAGGGGCGCTAGGAGTCAGAAGCCACTTCATAGGACTAACAACAAACTCTTAGGATCTCCATTTCATGGACCTGGACACAGAAACACAAAGCATTTAAGCAACTCATCCAAAGCCACACTACTAGGAAGTAGAAAGGGGATTTGAACGTGGAACTGGAGTCCTTTGCTCTTTGCCCTTACCCTATGTTGCAATAAGATACATCAAAACACCCACATGGTTGGTTAACTTTGGCTTGTTGTTTATTTCCTTCATAATATATTTTGTACTCTGAAACTATCTAAATTGAAGATATCATTTTCTGTAATCATAACTTTATTTTTAAAAAGAATAATTCTCTTTTCATGTCTGTCTGTATCTTCAGATCATGAGGTCCTTGAGATAGGAACTGCCTTACTAATGACGACTGCTACCATCACTCTTGGTGTGACCACTGGGTCACCTTGATGGAGCAGTCCCCAGGTGCCAGGGAGCAGCCCCGGTGCCTCACTTCACAGAAACCACAATGGAGGACCTACTACTCTCTCCCATTTGACAGATGAGGCAACTGAGGGCAACTGTGCATTTCTAGTGCTGAAAACAATGCCTGGAAAGTAACAAGTCCTCAATAACAGGTAGTGAAGCTAACAAATAGTAGCTTATCAATCCTCGGATGTGACCCAGTTCAGTGGGGTATTGCTGTCTTTCTTAGATGCCAGAAGAACAACAAAACCTAAAAAGTAGATGCAAATCAAAAACTCAGAGAAAATAGAGCTGAGACAACCTCAATACAACCTCAATCTACCTCAATGTACCCAAGTAGCCATACGCCTTCTGGGGAAAGTGCTGAAGGAGGCTGAATCTGACGCAAGCTCCATGACACCGTCTGTGAGAGGGGCAGGAGAACTCAGAGCAGGGAGTTGGTTTTTCCATCTTTCTTTCAACCAAGAGAAGCAATTGGATGTAGCCATGGGGCCATGAGTGAAAGGCTGGGCCCAGAGGAAGGTCTTGCAACTACGGGCAGGAGTGTTTGGTTTGGAGTGAAAACCCATCAGGACAGTTTGACATTCCAATGAAATGTTTCAGGAAGCATACATATTCTATTACGCTTCTCCTTGTTCAACGAGTAGCATGTGGAGAAAGAAAAATCCATTGCAAACCAATATTTTATTTTATTTCTGAGCTCAAGAAATTAGTGGGGTTTTGTTGTTCTCCCATGTTTTTCTTGAGTTCAAGAGTCAACACACTTTTAGATTATAGTTACATACACCTGGCATAGGGGCAGAGGGAGAGCACCTAAGATCCTTCCAAATATGGGGCCTGAGTGTCGTCCTAGTCCTTTGATGAGAACAAGGAGATCCTGACACCAAAATCTTGGGAGGATATTAGATTGCTTACAATTTTCCCTTGGGTAAAAAAAAAAAAAAAAAAGACTATAATAGTAATGATGATATTGGGTTATGTTTTTAAGCTATCTTGCCAAATCATAACAAAACTATAGAGTTGACAGGAATGTTTCGAATTATCATTTCCATTTAATAGTTGAGGAAACCAGTGAAGAGAGGTCCAGTGGCTTGATGACACCCTCACTGTTAGTTTAATGGTGGAGCCAGAACTTCCCCCCTATCCTTCTTCTGACTCCTGCTCATCCTCAAGACTCCGCTGAAGTATCAGCCCCCATATAAGGACCTATTGTCATGTCTCTGCAACACTCAGTGCTTACCTTCATCACAGCTCTTACCTCATGATATTGAAATAATTAGTTGTCTGTTCCCCCACCCAACCCCATGTGTGAAAGAAACAGATCTTTTTCATTTTTTTGCTTCCAGTGCCTGGCACAGTTCTGAGCACAAGAAGATGCTCCCTCACAGTCTGCAGAATGGTGAGTTTTAGAACATACTAGAGAACTATTGTAACTGAGCTGAAATTTCATCATCCACACCAGTAGTTTTCAAACTAGGTTCCACATACTCCTGGGAATTAAAGATACATTCTCAAAGGTCCTTAAATTGTCTTTTAGAATTTTAAAATTTTGTCCTCTTATCTTAATGCTATTTTTGAAAATATCAATATGAGGTGAATATTAGAATGTTCTGCATCGGTTAGATCAATGGTTCTCAGTCCTGGTGAGATTTGAATCTTGGTGGGGAGTTTTAAATAAATACTGGTATTCAGGCCCTGCTCTGAACCAATTACACTGGGATCTCTGGGGGTGAGTCCCCACATAGGGGTTTTTTTCAAAAACCCCCCACATGACTGAAATGTGTGGACTATTGAGACGTACCCATCTAGATAATCTGGATCTAGACTGTTTCCTGAGTAACATATTTTCACCATGCTTATGATTACCTTAGAATCTAACAGTCATGTGTTAAGGATCTCAGATAAATACAGAACAGAAGCAAATGAAATACAAGTGATGTGTTCTTGCCAAAGCCAGATGACGTCACAGCACGCAGCATCAGCAAAGGTGTTGAGGTCATTCTTAACACAGGCAAGTGGTGGCAGACCTGAGTCATCGCCAGAATGCTTGGTAGACCAGCACACCAGAGGTCTGCCTCAGGCATGTTGCAAACAGCAACTCAATTTCTGCAAAAACATTATTATCAGTTTGCCTTTTAGTTTTACTTAATTTGTGAAGTTGTTTTGGTTTTGTACTTATATAAGAGGTGTAAACATAGGGACTTGGTTGTCTGTTTAAATAATAGATATGGTTATTCGTATTTAAGCAACATTACAATACAAAGAATGTTTTAAGTCAGCTCTGGGGGAGTCTGTGTCATTTTTGCCTTTTTAAATGGATCCATACATTATTCAAACTTAAGAATACCTGTTTACGTGATTTATGGACCCTAGAGAAGGTGGCTCAGAATGGTCGTTCAATCAAGGACCTAGGTGATGGCTCCTCCTTTTGTTGATGCTCTTGAGGACTCAAAACGATAAGCAGCTGCTCCCTTCCTTGAATGGAAAACTCCTCCTAATATCAGGAATGTTGAAAGATTTCTAGTCTCTTAATGGCTGCTGCCTTTTGCCCCAAGATGCAGGACCCAATCCGCTCTGTCTGGGGCTTGAGACTATTCCATTCACAAGAAGGACACTTTTAGCATCAGAATATAATTTTTCTTTGAGGAAGATTATCCCTGAGCTAACATGCACTACCAATCCTCCTCTTTTTGCTGAGGAAGATTGGCCCTGAGCTAACATCCGTGCCCATCTTCCTCTACTTTATATGTGGGCCACCTGCCACAGCATGGCTTGCCAAGCGGTACATAGGTCCTCACCTGGGATCCAAACTGGCAAACCCCAGGCTGCCGAAGTGGAATGTGCAAACTTAACTGCTGCACCACTGGGTTGGCCCTCAGAATGTTATTTTTTGACCCCAAATGGCAGGGGCAAAGTCCCACTGCAGAATTTGCAGGCAGGAATTTCCTTATTATCTGCTAAGAAGAACACAGTCATTTCTTTCAAAGGGACAATTTCTTTTATAGGGACAAAATTTCTTCCAGGGTTTTAGTATTTGGAGAGTAAGGATAAAGCAAACTAACATTTGTATGCGTCTCTTATGTGCCAGGTACTAGGTGGCCATTCTTTCAACAGTCACAGCAGTTCTGAGTGAGGTGTCATTATGTCCATTTGACACCTGAGGCTCAGAGAAGCAGCTTATCAAAGGGTATCACCCTTCAAGTAAGTGTCAGAGTTGCTTCTCTTGAATTCTAGGCCTCTCTGATGACAAAGTCCATACCACACCAAGTTTTCAAGAAATTAACAGAGGCCATGAGGCTTGTTTCAGGCTACACGAGAAGTTGGTAGCAGAGAAATTCTCCAAGAGTTGAATCGACTGCCTACAGAGTCCAGTCAGCCACAGAGAAGACGACAATGAACTACTCAATAACTAGGAAGTGCCATTTATCTCAAACTAGTGACCATAAGTAGACTCCCTGGAGAGGAAGCTTGGCATCACAAAGAACTCAAGAGAGAACATAATCAAATTTTCTCCATTGTGAGAACAATGGGCATACCTGACAATGTGTCTATTTGTGATTTTCAAGGCCTGTTCCTTCAGAAACCTCCAACTGTTGAGAATTAATGATCTTCAATGTTTACAGTCAATATGTTTTTAAAATGTTCGTTCATCTAAATATAGGGACTCTGAATCATTGTCTTATTTCTAAACTTAAAAATATAAATGCTCTAAACGATGGTCTAATAATTAACGGAGAGAGTGCAAAGAATACAGCTCTGGAGAGAGGAAATATTCTTTGTGATGAAAGCTTGTTGTAATTAATCAGGAAATAAATGCTTCTCTGACCAGAGTGAACACATAAACAGCAAACAGATGTCATCAGCTTCAGCATCATATGTTTCATCAAGGCATCGAGATGACAAGATATGTCATATTAACAAAGCAGACCTAGATGACAGACAAGAGCTGGTACCATTTTTATGTTTATGTTTAACATATATGCACCTGTCCAACATTCCATATCATATCCCTTTTTCTCTATATGAACACCAGGGTACACACTTTAGAGATGTTGCCATAATTCTTTCTGGTATTCTATTTCTCTTTAACTTCTCACCCTATGGTTTTTGGCTCTTTATTACTCCACCAATTGAAAGAGAAAAGTTGTCTGAAGATCAATTGGAATGAATCAACAGTGCAAAATTTCTATAACATAAGACGTTTCAGGAGTAACAAATGGGCCTGCTGAGGGTAGCATAGGGATCCAGCAGACACCGAAAAGACTTCTGGGTAATGGGACTTGGTTTGTGGGTCAGGAAAGGAAAGAGGATCTATGTTAAACAGAGGACAGAGGAGCTGGAGTCAGGGGTCTCAAAGGCTCTCTGGGAGCCAGTTGGACAAAGTTACCAGTGAGTGAAGTGTACAAGGCTCTTTGGAATTACTGGGGAATACAAAGAATTGTGGTCAGAAAGGGGTTCAGAAAAAAGGTAGAAATAATTATTCAATTGAATATGAAGGTTAACTCAAACATTTATTAGAGTTTCTAGGTTTATACATGTAGGAACAGCATGGGACAGATGAGGATTTTCCATGTCCTCCTGGTCATGTCCAGCCAATAAGCATCTATTAAATGACTGAAAGATGTAATACCTGTTTTCAGTTCACAGGTTAAAGACGGTGAGGAATACAAAAAAAGCATTAATAGTTTATGGAGAAATTAAGATCCACATGCATAAAGAACTAACCAGGTTAAACAAAAAAAACTGAAAAAAAAAAAAAAACCCTCCAAAACTGTATCACTCATTTTTGCATATTTGGCATAAAGTCCATAGTAGGAATTCAGTAAATGTTGAATTATTGAATAAATGGATGAAATTATTGAATAAATGAATGAAATCAGCTAATCAATTGACCAAATGCTAGATTGCGTGGTACTGGTTCTAAGAATTAAAATAGTCTAGAGAAGCAAAGCTCATTATGGACTTGGGTAGTCACAAGATTTCCTGAATGAGGTGAGATCTGAGCTGGGCCTGGAAGAATTAGAAATACTGGAATAACAAAGGAGAACTGAGGTCACATTGGGTACAAGGAATACTGTGAACAGCCCCAAAACCTCCTTTCTGGTCCCTTCTGTGGCTCCAGCCCCCCTCCTTCTCTCCTACTGCTGCTCCCTCACAGCTGTTTTGCCCTGAGCTCATGTGCTCTATTCTCATTTGCCCTAATCTTGAGCTCCGTCCAGCTAGTTCTCAGAATGCCTTGAAGCTGGCATTGATTTTGCCAAGATATCTCTGGATTAACCAGGAACGCCTCTGTCCTTTGGTGGGGAGTGGAATGACAAACAGTGTAGGTCCCATGGATGATTCTAGGCTTTTGCAAGCAAAGTAATAAATTATTCTAAATGAGGCAGAAATCATAACAAATATCTCCCACTCCCAAACAGTTGTGCAAAGGGCTTCCCATGGAAATTTTGGCATCTGAGAGACCCTCTCTAGACTTCCAGAAAGACATTCCTAGAAGGTCCTCACAAAACGTTTCAACTCCCATTTTGCCTCTGCCCCAAAGTCAAGACCAGTGTAAACACACCCTTCTCAGACTTTGGTGACAGAGGCTCAACACAAAACCCAAGGTTTCTCCATACACTGAGGTCTCCACACACCCAGGGACCAGAAAAGCATCTGCTAGCTCAGTTCTCCTGAATCATTCCCAGCTTGGCTTCTGTCAGACATTCATGGAAATAGAGTCACCCTCTAATTTGTCTCATGACAGGTGAAGAGCTGTTCCAGAGGAGAGCCACGAATTAGTTGGGTTTTTAGAAAAAATCAATACTTCCAGTTGTGGGGAAAAAAATTGTTGAGCAAGGTAATCCTCATATGACTGATAGTCTTTTACTCTGGAAAAGGCTCCCAGAACCATACCATTGTGTTTCAGAGTCTTGTCCTCTTGGATTCTGTTTTTCAGGAGCAATATGACACACTGGGAGCTGTGCTCAGCAGCAGATCTGCTTTTCCAAAACATAGCTCGCTTTTGAAGTGAGAAGAGTGATTTCACTGTGTACAGGTGGAGGGACAGCTTCTGTTCGGTTACTGCTTGCAAGCTGGCAGCATCGTCCTTGATAGAAAAGACGAGTTGCCGTGCTGATCCCATGAAAAAGACAGCTGTAGACTATCAGTGAACAGTGCCTTGTATTTCCAAAATAGCGTTCCAACTCTTCAAGAGCAAGAAAGACCACAGAAGATCTTAAGAAAGAGGTGAAACATGGAGAGAGGAGGAGGGTTTAACCAAAGTGAGGAGGAAGCAGGTGGAGGCCCAAACTCTGCAGTGGGAAATAGTGTTGAGACTCTGGTGCCAGTCTTTAATAAAAGACTTTCTTGTGAGGCCTGAAAGTTTTTTCCTCTGGGACTTAAAAAACCTAGGTCTATAAATACAATATTTTGATGGCAAAAGTCTTGCCTTTTTTGTATATAATTTTTTTAAAAAAAAACACCCTGTCATAGGAACAGAACAATAATGCAGGAAAAGGCTATATGGATCTGAAGGAAATACTTCTGGTTACCAAGATCAGAGCATCTACTGTGTTGATTATACAACTCTGGCTAATTTCACTTCCTGCCTGGGGGATTATTTCCTGGTAAAAGTGGGAGAAAAGTTCCAGCACTTGATAGGCTTGCTTTCCCTGAAGTTAACAGATCGCCCACATGAAAGTCATTAGCATGTGCCAGCCTTCTACAGAAGAAGGAGCAGGTTCAGGACCTGGCACTGTGCAGCCGAGTGGCACTGCTCCCAGAACACTCATCCAATAAAGAGCCATTGTGGGATCTGGACCCTTCAGTGTACAGGACAAACGACTAAAATGAAAAGCACAATGCATATGAGTGAAACCAGAAACTTGAATGGAGTGGTAATCATTTCCTTAGTGTCCGTCACATTATTTTTCATGGAACTTCATTCTGTAATTCAGTCCTTGCCTAGTGTAATAGTACAGATTTCCATTTATCAGTTGATAAGTGAGAATGATTACTATGAGAACCATTAAGCAATGTAGGTTGCTAGCATCGGTGGGGAAGAAAAGTGGAAAATTTTTAGGGGAGGTGGGAAGGGATTGGCATGCTTCAGGAAGAAACAAAACATTGGAAAAGAGGAGAAAGTGCTGATGCTCTATGTGTGTGATCAGTACAGACCATAGTTTGGCTATTGGGAAATTTGAAACTGTATCTAATGGTGTAAGAAACCAAATCTAAATCAGTCCTAGGGCATTAGAATAGCTATGACTTCTATGTGAGAAGGAGGTCCAAGACAAGAAGTAGGGCCAAGGATGGGGGTAAAGTCCAGGTTAGGGGTCGACTGTGCAGCTGACACCCAATTGTTGAGCATCAGAGCCCACAGACTGGCGATCTAGTGCTTGGATCCAAACACTGAGGGGGCAGGGAGGAGTCAGGGTACTAATTCAGGCTGAGCCATAGTTTCCATCCGGGTGACCTGGAGTGACTCTTTCTACAACAGCCAACCTCACTACAAAAAAAACCCAAAACAGATGCCGCTCTCAGCTAAGCTTTCTCACATGAATAAATAGGAGGGAAGAGTTGAATTAGACACTGTAGACCAAATGAAATCCACCCTTTCAGCTGGACCAATTTACTGCATTCCATGGTCTTCAGTTTTAGGACCAGGTTTTTCTATCTCTGAGCCAATTACATTTTTCAGCTAATCGGTTTTAACCAGAAACATGGTCTGTCTCAAATAAGCCTCTTTCCTTATGATCTGGAGCTTGGAATTGGTCACAATTTCTTAACAGGGTCATGTGGTCTACTTACTTTCTGACATATATAAGTATCAACAGACATATGTCTACATACATGTACCACTTTAATAAAAACATGGCCAGTATCTGCAAAAGGATGTAAATATTTCAACCAAAAAACCATTTGATTCAATGCCCAATTTAATCCCCAAAGCTGAATTTGGGGCATATGTTTGAGAGGGACAGGAAAAAGTTAAAATATTCTATGCATATCCAAACATATATATGTGAAATATATGAAAATTTGAAACGTGAACACTAAACACATTGTCCAGTAACTTGCTTTGTTTTGTTTTTAATTTCATCCATCATATTTAATCAGCATGGTTCCATCTCCATAAGTGATCTACAATGATGATGGGTTATTTAAATGTGTCTGCTGCTTCTATCAATTTATGATCATGCCTTTGTAGTAGGTAGCTTGTCTCTGGTTGAAAATCAAAATAAATATTTCTTCCAGTAACCCAGCATTAAATTCTCCCATGTTATCAACTCACCAGAATTAAGCAAAATGATGGATTTGAGGCACACAAACTCTTCTCCCTGGAGATTCATCATACGGAGCCGAGATGACGTAGCCAACAACATGTCAAAGATCTCCACCATGCCCTCTACACATTTCCCCTGGTTCCTATAAAAACACAGGAAAAAAAGAAAAAAATATTTAAAGGACAGAAAAGCTTCCAGAAGACATGATAAGGGTCACATTCATAAAAATCTACTGGCTCAAATCTGTCATGAAAAACTGCAGCCCATTCTCTTCATGAAGCATGACCCTTCATTTGAATTCTAGAAGGCAAAACAAAAAAAGATTTTCCATCAACAAAACATTTTCATTTGAAATTCTTAAAAGAGATGTGTTGTTCAATCCCCAAATCTGCCATGTTGAAAATAGAGTTTTTCAATATATGGATGATCAAGAATTATTAAGATTCAGGTAAATGATTTTTCTAATAAATATTTACAGATTTGCTACTATATTCTAGACATTGTCGTAGTTATGGGAATAAAAACAAGTTGCTACTCTCAGTATGCTTGTGGCCTTGAAATAATATAACCTGTTTTAACAGACTTGTACGAAGTGCTTTGGAAGGACAAAAGAAACTATGATAGCCATGGACTATGGCTGGGTTGGAACTATTGATGTTGCTGAGGATGACAGGTAAGGATTTGTCTAGGAGGTGGCATTTGAGTTGGCATTTTAAGAAAATGTAGGATTTCATGAGCAGAGGTGTAGAACATCATTGGAAGAGGGTCGTAAATGTAGAAAGGAGGAACAGCATGAAAAAGAACATAGAACAGTGTGCTGGAGGTAAGGAGGAGACAGGGTATTAATCTAGGAAAGCAGGAAATGGTCAGGTGATGAAGGATGTCCTACATCATTATAAAAAGTTTAGGCTTTCGCCCTGCACAACAGAGTTTTGCCATCAAGGATTTAACATTAATAGTTGTAACTATTAAATAAGCAAATCTGAAGGTTTATAACACTTACTATATAAAAAAGAAAGTATTGTATCTTTTCCATAGGGTTGCTGCAGAAATTAAATAAAACAACACCTGTGAAAAGAATTCATTGATCTTTTTGTTCACAAGCTGAATTCTGTGCATGATTTGTTTGAGCGGGACAGGAAGATGTTAAAACATTCTATGAATGAGCAGACATATATTTGTGAAATACATAAAAATTTAAAACATGAACACCAAACACCTTGTCCAGTACCTTGCTTTATTTTGTTTTTAATTAATATATTTTGGAGTTCCTCATCAACAGTTTTTAACAGCTGTATAGGTTTTCACTAAACACAATGCTATAATTTCTTTAACCACTTCTTAGTTTGTTGACATTTAGTTTGATTTCAAGTATTTTGATGTTACAAACATTTCATGCAATGACTTATTTTTATGTCTTTGGACACATGTACAGATAGCTATAGAACAAATCCCCAGAAATAAAATTGCTAGATCAGAGGACTTAAGTGTTTTTAATTTTGATAAATAGATCAAATATTGTACCACTAGGTTCTTGGTAGGAGAATAAATTGGTACAAGCTCTTTCTCTGAGTTGCCTGATCTTGTCCTTTGTGCAAATTCTTTTCATGGGTTATTGGTCATTTTCACATTGATTCTTAAGAGCTCTTTATATGTTACAGTAATTAGCCTTTTGCCCTATGTGCTTTTAATTCTTTTCTCCTTATTTGTCATGTTTTTATTTTGATTTTGTTTCTGCTATTTTCTTCTTCAAAACATTTAACTGTAACATAATCAAATTTATCAAACTTTTCATTTATGGTTTTAGAGTAGTATGTCTTGCTTGAAAAATTCATTCTCCCTTCCAATAACCTATAAAAAACAATCTTAAGTTGCTTTCTTTTTTTAATTCCATGTTTTTCCATTTTAGTTACATGCTTTTAGATTTAAATCTTTGATCTTCCTGGATTTATTTATTTTGATGACAATTTTAATGAGATATAATAATATATCATATCATTCACCCATTTAACGTGTACAATTCAATGGATTTTAGCATATTCACAGAGTTGTGTAACCAATATTTGGGATTTACTTTGGTGTAAGATATGATCAGGAATTCAGCTTAATGTTTTTTCCAGGCAGCTAGTTAGTTTTCTTAACACCATTTATGGTATAAACCATCTTTTTCATGCTGACTTGAAATATGCTAAGCACTTTTTCTTCTATTGTGGTAACGTTGGTTTATAACATCATATAAATTTCAGCTGTACATCATTATATTTCGATTTCTATATAGACCACATCAGGTTCACCACCCAAAGACTAATTATAATCCATCACCATGCACATATGCCTAATCACCCCTTTTGCCCTCCTCCCGGCTCCCTTCCCCTCTGGTAACCAATAATCTAATCTCTGTCTCTATGTGATTGTTTGGTGTTGCTTTTATCTTATACTTATGAATGAGATCATACAGTATTTGACTTTCTCCCTCTGACTTATTTTGCTTATGCTAAGTACTTTTGATAAATTCATTTACTTACAACTGCCCTCCAGGGTTAATATTATTTTTCCCATTTTCCAAAGGAGGGAATTAGGACTCAAACCTGTTAAGTCAAATTACTCTACCTACCAATCAGAAGAAAGAATTCCAACAATAAGATTTTCTTTGCCTTCCTTTCAAGCTCTACATTTATTCATTCAAACAGATATATTGAGGGCCCATTATATACTAAGCTTTGTGTTAGACATTAAGGTACAGAGAAGAAAGTCATGGGCCTCGTTAATAAAAAGATCCAGAACAGGGGCAAGACAGACAAGGAGAAAGATGGATTCAATGCAGTGGGATACATTCCCCAGAAAAGGTATAGAAAGAAAATCTCTTACATCTAATGTCAGTTTCCCCAAATTTCACGCGAGTCAGTATTGAAGCATAAGGTAAATGAGTTTTTACATAAAGTGCTTAGAATGGCATACAACACACAGTAGAGTCTATATTTAAGTATTAGCTAAAGATATATTGATAGATTCATAGATGTCAAGGAAGAGATTGGCCTTTTTACCCAGGGTATCCAGAAAGCAATTGCCAGGGTGCATTTTGCTTTGATTGTGGCAATCTGGGTGCATGGAAGCTCTATATAAGCAGAGCGGAATCTTTGAAAGCTCTATCGCTCAACAGGGGGATGGCACAGTCATCACACTAAAGAGTGAGCTGGCCTTGAGCAGGGAGGGCACACTTAGAAATGAGTTTTTCTTGTCCCATGGTTAAATTTTTTTAAAGGAGCACATTTTCTTTCTAGTGAAAAGAATAAACAAGGATAGGGGAAAATGTTTGGAGGATGAAATTTTAAAAATAACAACTCATAGCCAAAATAGAGAAATGTTCCTTTCTCAGTATAAAGTCTCTGTTTACTTAACAGACTGCACACCGGCAGGGGAGGAAATCTCAGTGTGGGAGGGAGCCTGAGTTCACCTGCTGTGAGCAAAAGTTCAGCGCAGAAACTGAGAAAGTGGAGTCTTCACAAATCTCCTTTCTTCTCCTCCCTTTTCAACAGTCTCCCACATTTCCCCAAGAGGAGCTTGTTCTTTACTCTTCCAGCAAGAGTGGATTCTTCTGAGCCTCCTCTCACTGGCTATCTTGTTATTTCTAATCAGCAGTTACTATCCGTTGACAGCACAATGCTTGCTCTTAAGCACACATTGGGAGCCAGAGACGGAGCCCTCAGCCATGGCACACACCCACAACTCCCAGTTCAGTTCTCGTTGTGTGTGCGTGCATGTGTGTGTGTGTTTTCCTTTAAAGGATGTGGAGGGAGCATAGATGAAGTATAAATCATTGAGACATTATGATAGGAGGACCCTGGAGCCTGCCATCTATGCACACAGCAGTGCTTTGTGTTTGCTGGTGGACGTGTCAACTTTGAGGGCTCCTGGGGGAACATTCATTGCGGTGAAGCTGCGATTTTCTAAGCAGTGCTGTAAGGCTCTAGAAGAACTTTAGGCTGATGTCCATAAGAATGAACTCACTATTCTTACAATGGGAAAAACTCACTTGGTCTAAACACGCCAGCTCATCCACTCTTTGTATAATAAATAAAAATTATGTACTTTGATGGCTCTGATATTTTCAGTAAATCACTAGAATGGTGCCTGCATGGAAATGACTGAGTGATGATGTGGTAGCTGAGGGTCGCTCACTAACGTTACCACAAGGTGAAAAGAGCTAGTGATTTGTCATCCAAAGATCAGGTACAAATCTATGTGGACATTGAAGGTTAACAGCTACCTGCCTGACATAAGGGAACTCTTTACCGTCCACTGAGGTCAGGACACATTGGGGCCAAGGCTTCATTTTCAAAGTCCTGCTGAAATAGTCTATGCTAACTTCAAGGAGCCAATCAGACTAGAGTGTTTAACTCACTTCCAGAAGGAACAGATGAAGCAACAGTATCAGAAGTGGGGTGATGTCTAAGAATCTGGAGGTAACATTACTATAATAAGACAAAATTAAGCTAAATCCATGAGGTGCTCCTGAGGCTGAGAAATAGGTGGGGTATGGAAGAACAAGATTTATTTTTAAAGGAAGCACAGCTTCAGTCACAGATCAGGAGGAGTTTACGAAGCAGACCAGCCCGTGCCCCCCACTATGAGACGTGACAGCCTCCAGTAACAAACTCCTCCACCGATTACATCAGTCTGGTGTCCAGGGCACCTCAGAATCTCCTTGTGGGGAAACCTTATGTGCTCCTTACTCTCTTCAAATGCAGTCCATTTGCACGTAAGTAACGGGGGGAGGAATAGGGCTTGAAAGAGCATTTGCTCATGGCACATCCAGGAAGTTTCTCCTCTATGGAAATGAAAGCCCGCTGTTCGGGAGCCCCAAAGTACTTATTCCTCCACATGGAAAATAAAAAGCCTTAATGAGGTTGTCCACATGAAACTAGCCCTTTTATGCCTTCAAAAATAATCTTACAAAATGTAGTCCCCCACAGCTTCTCCTTGTATCAAAAAACATTGAGAGATGGAAACTGAGAAAACCTAGGAGATCGACATAAGACATTTAATTTAGCTGTCCTGAAAAAAGTACGACATAGATAGAAAAAAGGTTACAAATAAGATGCTGTTTAAAATCAGTAGTGGCAGGTTTCGTTGTTTTCAAAGAGCTTCTGTATCTTTGATGCTATAAAGTCTCATCACATGCTCTGAAATGCTGTGACTCCATAATATTTGTTAGATGAAGAGGGTTACATATACAACTCTGTAATGTGTGGAACAAAATACTGAAGACAGCAAACTGTAAGTCACATATCTTGAAAGATGCCAAATTTGAACGGCTGTACCTCAAAGATGATTACTTTAGATGAAGGTGGTTAAGATTTTGAAGTCCGACTGCCTGGGTTCAAATCTTGATGCCACTATTTACCACTTGTGACCTTGAACTGTTTACTTAAACTCTGTGTTCCTGAATGAGTACATACACAGAATCACCCACTTTGGACTGTAAGTTGAATAAAAAAGAATTAAGCCATTGAGACACTGTAGTTCTTTGCCATAGTAAGCCTACATGGATCAAGAAAGAAACTGGAACTGGAAGCGGGGTACAGCCATGAAAAATGTTCACTCCCTTAAGGCCAAGTTGCAAGAAACATCTATAGCAAGCTAGAGAGCCCTGTTACAACATTGCAAAATATCTGGTAAAACTGTGGTCTGAAATAACTTGCAAGGCAGTTCGCACACCTGGGGAAGTGGATAGAGAGAGTCAGAGTGATGGTATGTGGCAGACATTATGGCTGCCTTTAGTGAGGCAGAAAGAGGTGAGCTTAGGAAAGAATTGAGTGGTTAACAAGCACAAATTGAAAAGAATGGGGAAATATCAAAGATAGTTGGTCTTACCAGTTTGGAAAAGCAACTGCTCTGGCAATGAAATATTAAGAGATGAAATCGAAAAGCATCCTGAGTATGAAATGTTCTGTAAGACTTCTCAGTTTACAAAGTGACTCAGTCTTGTGGTAAAGGGTGACACCAACAGAGTGTTGCCTCCCCACCCAAGTTCATTGTTTCACAAAGCTTCAAGGTAGTCACTAACAAATCCTGAGGGAGACACCAAAGGACAAAGAAGCAAATAAGAACATCAGATTTGAGAATTGGGTCTAGGAAAGAACTCTGGGTGTGGTTACAAGCAGATGGAACTGACAAGAGCAAATAGAACAGAAACCTACTATTTTGGGGGGATAACTGTACTGTCAAAGAAAGCAGAAGCTTGAACTAAAAACAAAAAGCCTTTGATTGCTCAAGCCTCCAACCCTAAAATTTCAGCTGCTCAAAAAATGAAAGTTTATTTCTTACTCCAGTCACTGTCCAATGTAGGCATCTTCCTTGGTAGGTGATCTTCTCATTTAGAGACCCAGGATCCTTCTAACCTCTGGTTCTGCCCTCTGCTAGGTCCTTGAAGTGTGCTTCATTCAGACAGGAATGGGAAAAGGACTGGGGCAGGCACAGAATGTGCCCCAGCAGGAAGTGCTATGAACACTATAGAGCTCATCAAAAGGAAAAGCTTCTCTACACTCACTTCAGATGTGGCCCAAGAGAATAACAGAAAGAAAGAACCTCCTGGAAGGTGAAGCCAGGGTTCATGGAGAACAATGGAAAGTTCCTTTTTCCAAGAGAGCAGATTTAGAGACTAATCAAAAAACTTTCAGATGCCTCAGAGTAGAAGCCTCCTCATTCTGCCCAGTAGGATTTCATAACTGCTATGAAAGAGCAATGCTGACTACCCTCTCTTCTCTTTTTTCTCAATGGGAGTTTTTATTACAGTTATGTTGCCCTTACTCCACCATGGGGTTTTGTGTATTTGTTGGTTGAGGCTGCCAAACCAGGAGGAGCAACATCCATGCTTGATGAAAGGACTGCACACCACTGAGAAATCTTTGAGCTGGATGGACTTGGAGCTGGGCACAGTGGCTGGATGCAACTTTGGATTGTCTCTCTTGGGGAGGAATAGTATGCATTCTATATGGAAAGAATAGATATTTTGGAACTAGAAGTTGAGAGTGTGACAAAGACTGCTGTATTCATCAAAACACATTTCCTTTCCCTCCTGGGTTTCCTCCTAAGCAACATTTCCCAGCCTCCCTTGCAGTTAAGAGTGGACACGTGACTGAGTTCTGGCTACTGGAAAGTGAGTGGAAGTGATTTACATCACTTCTATGATGAAGTAGTTAAGAAACAGGTATGGTTTCCCCAGCCATTTTTTCCATCTACTGCCTTAATGAAGCACTTCCAGAACATAGTAGAGGGCAGAACCTGAGGCTAGAAGGAACCTGGGTCCCTGAATGTGAAGGTCACCTACCAAGGAAGATGCCTGGACATCTGGACAGTGACCTGAGTAAGAAATAAACTTTCATTGTATTGAGCACCTGAAATTCTAGGGATATCTGCGACAGCCATTAGCCTGTGCCCCGTGATGCTGACGAGACGCACGGGTCTGATTTCTCCCCAGCCCCAACTCACTTCAGACATATTGACACACAAATACACTTAAGATGCCAAGATAGACTTATCTTCTGTAGACATGGCTACTGACTGATCAAAGGGATATAAGAAATGCATTTCTATGGCACCTCACTTTATAGATTCCAATCGCTTCCAACTGGCATTATTAGGAAAGAGGTCAACGAGTATGTGGCACTTGATGTAGATTTCCGAGGAGAGATTGAGTAAGAAGAAGGGAATTCCAGGAATATTAACGGGCATCAGTAAAAGTCAAGAGGTAGGAGAAGATAAGGCATATTCAGGCAGTGGTGAGTAATCATAAGATTACTCATAAGATCAGTGAGGCATATTTTGGGAATCCTCTGTGAAGGAAGAATCCATAGACTTTGGTGAATGATCCACAGTGTTGGGAAAAGAAAGGAGGAACTTAAAGACACCTCTGAAATTGTATGCCAAGATGACCGGAAAGATGATGAAAAAAGCAGGAAAGTTAACTGAAATAAAGAAATTCAGAGGGTCTGTCATATGCCACTAGAAAAAAAATTTCCTTGAAAATCACTGAATTTAAATTTTCACAGAACTATCTAAGATGACATGCAGAAAACTGAAAATGGAGGTGTAGAACTTGAGGGAGAGGCCAGGATTAAATATATGAGTTTGGACTAGCTTTTTCCTCTTATTATAGGGGGCATCTCTTCAAATCAGTGCATCAAAATATACCTCACCTTTTAAATTAATGTCCAATATTTTAATGTATTCATATTTACTTAAGCACTCTTCTATTGATGGGCATTTATATTGTTTCCATTTTTGGCTACAAAAAACAATGTGCAATTATCATTCTTACACACATTTTCTACACTTGCAAAAGTGTACAAAAAAGTTCTTAAACCTATAATAGCAGAGTCAAGGAGTATGAATGTTTAAAATTATAGTAAATATTTCCAAAATGCCTTCCAAAAAGGGTGTACCAATACACTGTCCCCAACAGAGCATGAAAAAGTCTGGAAACAGAGATTTGGGGGATAAAACTGGGAGAGGGAGTGAGATCATCAGAGAAAGTAGAGAAAGAGAAAAGAGGAGAAGAGAGAGAGAAGGAGTGGAGAGAAAGACAGAGAGAGAGAGAAGAAACAGGCAGAGGGAGGAAATTGATGAGCAATGACATCTCCAGCATGGGAGCCAACATGGAAGCAATCAAAAAGAGGAGTGGGAAAAGAAGTGACAGAATAGGAGGGACCAAGATGTTGAAGGTTAGAAAATCAAAATAAAAAGGTGTGGGGCAGGATAGACTAAAGGGAGACACTGGGAGAGGGAGGGACAGACAGAGACATGGAAAATAGTTGAGTGCAGACTCAACATCATCATAGGAGAAGGAAGGCTTTATTCTAACTCAAGAATAAGAGAAGTAGTAGTGTGAAAAC
This sequence comes from Equus przewalskii, assembly GCF_037783145.1. Lineage (NCBI taxonomy): Eukaryota > Metazoa > Chordata > Mammalia > Perissodactyla > Equidae > Equus > Equus przewalskii. Next base: position 15,120,704 of record NC_091862.1, read on the forward strand.
TGAGAAATTCTGAGAAGTTAATGTTAGAAATAGAATCATCTCAAATCGTTTAGTAAATGGGAAGTGATTTTGTTTGCAGAAAATATGGGAAGGTAGATTGAGGCTGGAGACTCCAGGACGTGGGAGGAAACTGTAAACATTGTTGGGGCCTAGGACCTGAATAAGGCTCAAGATGTCCTTGAATTTCTGGCCCTTGCCCAATCTTCTCAAGCTCATTTCTTACTGTCCACCTTGTAATTTATGCTGCACAGTGCTTCTGAACAAATGCAGATTATCCACAGCACTTACTCATGATGTCTGTTTGGATTATCACCTCCATCCCCCCGATCCTGCTCTTGGATATCTTTTTCTCATCTTTCAAGGCTCAGATAAGTATCTCCTCTTCCAGGAAGACTTCCCCAACTGCCCACCATTCTCTACTCTTTTCTCCCTTGGGTTATACACTTTTCTCCTCTTCTCTGAGACTATCCTTTATATCAGTGGTCAGCAAATTTTTTCTCTATCAGACCAGAGGGTAAATATTTTAGGCTTTGTGAGACATACGGTGTGTGTTGCATCTACTCAAGTCTGACATTTCATGTTGAAAGTAGCCATAGAAAATATGTAACCAATGAGCATAACTGTGTTCTAATAAAAATTTACTTACAGAAATAGTAGCAGACTGGGTTTGGTGTGCCATGCTTTGCTCACCCCTGCTGTATACATTGTTCTACATTCAGTGAAATTATTGAGCACCAACTATGTGCCCACGTTGGGTGATAAGAATGTAATGATGAGCAGGACAGGAACATGCCTACCTCAAAAGGAACTTACAGTCTATTTGGGAGGTAGACAGTTAAGAAAAGAAAAGAAGAAAAGAATAATTAAATAAAGTTGTAATTAGTGGCATGAAGGGAAAAAAACCTAGGTGCTAGGGCAGTGAAAAACAGAAAGCCATATGTGAGAGAGTAATTTGAGATGGCTGTGGGATATCCAAATGGATCTTAGAGATCTGGAGCTCAGAAAAACCTTGGAGTCTGCAGATTCAGCTTTGAGAGGTAGCAAGGGAGAGTGTCTGAGTGCAGAGGGAGAGGAGCAGAAAAAGAAACCAAATAACTCAAACATAGAACCTGAAGAACACTGAGACCAAGCTTCCTATCATTGTAACAAAGCACACTATTAAATGGCTGATTAAGAGTTGACTAAAGCTCTGACTGTTTTGAAAAATTATGTGAGGCGCATTTGTTGCTGACCCTTCAGAGACCTCCCAAGTTTGAGGTCTTTTCCTTTGAAGACTATTCTGAACAAATGAAATGACCTGAAGGCTGCAAGAATGAGCTCAATGAACTCACTGAAGGAGAGCATGTCCTTCTTATGCCCAACCTTCCCTCTGCACACCTGCCAACATGTACACCTTGTGGCGCTGGGCCAAATTCTGTGCTTTGTATGTTAATGTACTTTAACTATCGCAGGCTATATGTCAAGGCAAATGAGATAAGAAGCATATGATAATAACTAGCAAAAATGTCATTCCTCTTAGAAACCGTAGTGTTTAGGCAGATAATTACAGGAATAATGGAATAAAATAAAAACTAATAGGGGAAATTTTAAGAATATGGCCAGAAGATCATCTTCTTAGAGTTATTCTGATAAAAGGGAGATAAAATCCATGTTGTATGATTCATTTAGAAGGACTGGATTTCAAGTGGAAATAACTTTTGGTCCATTACCTTGAGAAGAGTTGCTATGAGACTGAAAGCCAGTTCTATCTTCACTGCAAGTTTGAGGAATAAATGCATAGGGCAATTTAGGAGCATCTTAGAAATGAAACGTTCTCAGAAGGCACATTCCAAGTCAAGCAGGCCTTGCTGAAGAAGTTGGGAAGCACGACCACAGGAAGAAAGTTTTCAGCTCTGCTTTTCTTAGCTTAACTGATGTTTAGCTTTGTTGCTGTTGTTGTTTTCATTTGAAACAGAAGCGAATCTACCAAGAGAAGCCAGTCAACATCGGTACCCAGTAAATGGACTTCCAATGAAAGGAGTAAAAAAGCTACAAAGATTCTTTTAGTATCAGGAAGTCCATGCTCATTGAAATCAAAAGAAGGAGTGAGTATACCTCTCAGGCAGTGTCCTCAGGATATTTTCATCTCAAGGAAAAAGTCGCTCTCCCTCAGAGACTTACTTTGCTGAGGTACTAACTCACTGATTACTGAGTGGTTGCCATAGGTTACCAGGCTGTGCATACACATCTAAGTCTATATCCACCCATTCCAGAATGAGGTCCTAGCTATGCTCCCTCTAATCATGCCCCAACACAAGGCCAAGGGGACTCGCATTCCCTCTTCTCTCTTTATTGCAGTCTGCAAGGGTGGACTTCAGCCTCACAAGATTTATGAGCCTACCTCCAGTCTCGGTGACACAGTACAGATAATGATACACTCATTACTCACCCAGAAGGATTCAAACCCTCTTTGTTCATGATGGTGCAAATGGTGGTCACTCAAGGGTACACAGGAAATGTTAGATTGGCCTAATTGAAAGATATGTCTGGATATTCACTTCAAACACTTAGTCAACTAACATTCAATTATTTTTATTAAGCTATCTATCGTACAGGACTAAGACTCTAAGAAACTCTTTGCAACTTACTTTTCTCACATCAGGAGGTTGATAGTCCAAAGAAGTCTTAAGCCAAGAGATACTTTCTAATAAATAGAACAAGACTTAACATGCACTCTTCTCATACACTTTTGGGGGCTAAAGTGTCAAGAAAGGAGTTTAGAGTTGGTTATTACAGACGCTTCTGTCAGAATGCGTAAAACACACTTCTGGGTTTGAATGGTTTGTCCAAGAAAGATGGAATTCTGCACTTCTATGGATGATGACCCACTTGAGTTTGTTGGTACAGTGTACACAGTTTGAGAGCTAAAGTAAGTCCCTGGAGGAAAATTCTCTAATGGATTTGTCTACTCAAATATCCAGCTGAAAAGAGACTGGATCAGTCTTTTAAGATACTCACATCAAGTGTATAAAACCTAAGGAAGAATGCCTCAGCTACGCACTCTTCATTTGGATGTTTTGGAATTATACAGACAAGGCAATTAGGTAGTTTTTTCTCCACTGTACTTAGATGAACAGACTCTGTTAACTGGAATGAAGGCAAATAAATGAACAAAGAGAGTGCCATTCCTGTATGTGAGCCAGGGTTTCTACTTTTCATAAGCCAATCATTGTTTCTCTGTAAAGAGATTTCTCTGTAAAGAGATGATTGGGGCCGGCCAGGTGGCGCAGTGTTTAAGTTCGCACATTCTGCTTCAGTGGCCCAGGGTTCACCGGTTCAGATCCTGATTGCAGACCAATGCACTGCTTGTCAACCCATGCTATGGCAGGCACCCCACATATAAATTAGAGGAAGATGGGCACAATGTTAGCTCAGGGCCAGTCTTCCTCAGCAAAAAGAGGTGGATTGGCAGCAGATGTTAGTTTAGGGCTAATCTTCCTCAAAAAAGGAAAAATATATATATATATATATATATGATTAACACTTCATTTCCTCATTAACTCAATTTTAGTTGTGCACTATTTTTTGAGTCCATTATATATGCCAGACTCTGTGCTAGACACTAGAAACTCAAAGATCAGCTTTATTTATTCAGTAAATATTTATTGAGTCTGAATCTACTATTTTCCAGGCACTGAGTTAAGTATTGGCAGTATAACAACGAGCAAAACCTTACTCTCCTGGAGTACACAGTTTAGCAAGGTAGACAGACATTAAATACAGACACAGCAATAGAATAAAATAAAACTATTAATTGTGATAAATGCCAAGAAGGAAGGAAGAGTGTCTTATGAGAGAGTATAACAAGAGAATTGTCTCAGATAAGGGGGAAGGTGGGTGTCAGAGAAGCCCTCTTTGAGGAGGTGACATTTAATCTGAAACCTAAAGAACTAGGAATTAGCCAGGAAAAGAAGTGGAAGAATGTACCAAGGACAGCGACCTGTGTGCAGGTTTCAGAAGGAAGAAAATGCTTGATGAGTTTGAGAAACTTAAAGGTCAATATCCTAGAACTCTGGAACTCCATGATCCCAGTCACAAGTGGTCCTGGATCAGGTTAAGAGGCTGCAGCAGAAACAAGGCACTAAGGCTTTGATCAGGAAGGTGGTCTTCATCCCCAGGCCAAGAGAGGCCATTGCAACTTTAAGAGAATTCCTAGGAAAATTTAAGAGAAGAGTATCCAAGATTTGTGTTTTCCAAAGATCAGACTCACAGGGGGACTATTTCCTCAAGTCTCTACAGCAGGAAGAAAATCAAAGTCACATTTCTTAACCTGGCCATTCCAATTGCAAACGTTCTTAGGCACACCAAAACCAAAACAAAATTTTGTGATGCGAAAACAAAATGTACCACCATCAATCATGGCCATTGAAATACCTGAAGAAATAGCAATGCCTTTCTTTCCCTCTTTCTTTTACATAAAACTTTAATCCATTTGCTATCCTTTAAGACAAGTGACACGTATCCAAAATAAAGTGTTGGAATTCCAGTAACTAAACTGACACCCTAGGAATTCTCATAGGGATTCTAGTCACTCGTTCAATTAGTATTTATCAAGCTCTTATTAGGTCCTAAACACTTTGCAAGTTAGTCAAGGTTCCGACTTCCTTGGAGCTTCCATTCAAGTGGTAGAGACAGAAAACAGACAAGTAAACACACGAACAAGATAATCTCCAATTGCGACAAGTGCTTTCAGGAACGAAAACAGGGAGCATTAGGCAAGTTGGCAGACAGCCACTTTTAGCTAGCTTGTCCTTGAGGAGGTGACATCTGAATTGAGGCCTGAGTGACAAGATTTTTGAAATAATTGAGACTCAATTTTTAGAAGAGAAAATTTTAAAATGTTTTTCATTAGGACAAGAAATAGAACGAGGTAGGTATTCCAAGGGTTGGTTTAAAGGCTAGGAAAAAGTGTTCTGGCTTTGAAACCGAACAAGGAAGCCCAACAAATGCAAAGGACGGTGCCAAACAAGCCAAGAAACTTGAACTGAAAAAGTAGAATTAGAAGTGGCCCAAACACTGCCTTCTGCTTAAAATCTCCAGGCTTCTCATGCTAAAGTTGGATCTGCAACCATTAGGAAAATAAAAGCTTTCCCTGGAAACCAATTCACAAACAGGCCCGTGAACAGAATCAACAGAAGATGGAAGGACTTTTTAGCTCACATTTGCAACAATCCTGTTTTATTAAATGCATCTTTCTTTAATGTTGACAACTCTTTCGGAGGGTTTTTTCCCCTTCTTTTTATTTTGTCTTCTTTTCTTTTATTATGGACAATCTTTGCCTTGAGTTCACTCTATAATTTCTACTTTCTAACTTCATTTCATGCTTCTTGATCTAAGTTTTAGTCAAATAAAAATATGGCTATAAAACAAACATATTTATTTGAAGAAGGGCAAGTGACACTGAAAGTCGAACTCCCCAACAGTGAGGGGAGTAGCTATGCATCTACTGAGTTGAATACTAACTCGTTCTTTATTGGCAGTTGTTTTTTGTAGCTCCTGCATTTAGGTGCTAATTTAGAAGTGTATTTTTAAATTTTTCTTTTGATTATGCTAAAAACCTGAAAAGTATAGTAATCTTGCATCGTGCAGCAACACATAGCATCATGTAAGTAGTAAAGATTACTGTACCAGAAGGAGTGGACTTGCGTTCTTGGACCCACTGTCAGTAAACATCTGTGTAACCTTGGGCAAATCACTTAACATCTCTGGAATTCTATTTCCTCATTTGTAAACAAGGAGGCTCGACAAAATCAATGGCATTCAAACCATTTTTAGAAATAGTATTCTCTTATGAAATAAAATACTATGTGACATTCCAATTATAAAAAAGAATGAAGCACATCTGCCTCAGGAGAACTGTGAGGGTGTTCCAGAGACCCACCCTTTCTTCCTTCCTTCCAGCAACCCCTTAGCCATCTCCTTGGAAAGACCTACAGAAGACAATTTGCAAAGCACTGCCCTGGGCCTTAAATGCTATTACAGTTCTAAAATAATGATTCAGTGATTTCACGACTGCAAATAGGATAAGCCTCCAAAATAATTCAGAATCAACCTTTTGTAGACTTACTAACATCTATAAGAAGGTAAAAGTATTCATGCATTCTCTTTAATTACTAAGCTCTACTTTTGGTGGCCAAACTTCTTAAAAGTACTGTTGCTCTTTTGTTAAGACCAACCAAATCTCACAGGTTAGGCCGTGATGCAAATGAGCTTCCCTACCAACACTAATGCTGGCAATAGAACAACAATGAAAGCTAACTCCTATTCAGTTCTCACTGTGGGCTAATACGCATGGTATAAGACTTGATATCTACTTAGGGAATTCTTACAAAGCTCCATGAAAAAGGTACTATTATTATAGAAAAAGAAATTGAAGCACAGAGAAGTTGATTGCCCAAAGTCACAGTTAGTTGGTGGCCAACCTGCTGTCTGGCTCCAGAGCCTGGGGTCTCAGACATCACACTGAGCAGCCCCTCCACGATACCCCCTTCTCTGGTTAGGCTCGCTTCCATGTGCCTTTAGTCTCTGCTGCCCGCATCTCGCACTCACCCTTCTTAGAGGCCTCTCTGGGACTCCCTTCACATCAGTGTACCTGAACACGAGTGTGGTGAACCAGGCCCTGGTGGATTTCCAATGTGCTGCTACTCTGTGACTTTAAAAATTCCTACAACTCTCTTTTGGACAGGTCTCCAAGTGTGCTGAATGGCCAAGTGCATGGTGTCAGTCGTGGACTATGACTTGGGAGCTCAGGATCAGATTCATGGACTGAAGATTCCACTGCACTTCCTTCTTCTTCCTGTGCCCTGGGAATGAACCACTCATCTACCCACAGAAATTAACCCTCCTGCTTCACCATCTACCACTCCCCACTGCCACTTCTCCCAAGATTAGGCCTGGACCAAGTCGTTCCCATAGACAGCACCTACCACCTCTATCCCTCGTTTGGTACTTATCTACTTTTTGTTGACATACTAAGCCTTATATATAGTCATGTAAATGTCTTTTTGCCCCGAGTAGATTATGTGCTCTCAGAGGACAGGTTGTATCTTATTTTTCTCTATATTCTTGATGACCAAGAAAATGTTGATATTTTTAATCAATGTCACTTATTAATGGTGGAGTGAAAAATCATTGGCACTGGATTGAAGGGTCCTGATTCCTGCCACTAACTAGCTTTGAAATCATAAGCAGGTATCTTAACAGCTATAAATCTCATTTTCCCAGAGGAAAGATAAGCATTATAATGCCTGTCTTAATATCCTCAAAGAGGTGTTCCAAGGATAAATGAGAGAATGTGTAGGGTAGCACATTATAAACAAGTATGACATATATTGTAGAATTATCATAATCACTTAAAACTTACCCTTATTTTCTCAAAGGGTTGACTCTAAGGATTGTTTTAAGCAATGCAGTCTAGGAGAGGGAAGGGAAATAGCTCATGAAAGCTTATTAGAAGCTGAAATAAAAATTTAAAAAGCCACTGAGTTTCATTAACAGCAAAGTTCAACTTTGTCTATGTGGCCCCAAAGGCCAGATGAACCTGTTCTACTCCAACCAGTCACGTGTACTGCATTTTCAGGAAAGAAATAAGAGATTATCTATGTGTCCTTTATGGATCGATGAGTCTTCCTCAGCATCCTTACCATAAAGGCAATGTTTTGGGATTTTGTTTTGTTGTTCATTTGTTTTTATGGTATCTCTCCCTCTTTCACTCTCTCTCTCTCCCGTTATTAAATATTTCCAAGGCTTCAGGCATGTAGAAATTATATCTTTTGTCTAACAGAATAACACTAAACTGGGTCAATGCCATTGCTCTAATTTACCAGAAACTTCGTTAAGAAACTAAAGTAGGGATCAAAGATAATCCTACCATTTCATCAGTGATTGGCACTATGGTATATTGCTCTAGAAACAACTGATAAACAAAACTTGAGGCCATTTCTGGGCTTTTAGAAAACCATTTTTACCTTTTCTTTCCCTGTCTGGCGTATTCTCAAGGACTTCATGCTGCAGTCTGACCTCCCAGGCCTCAGTGATGGTTAAAATGGATTCTGAGCCAGTTAAACAGGGTTCCTCCCAGGGGCCTGGACAGCTCCAGACTGCAGACAGCTAAGGAAGCCCTTGAAGCAACATGCTCCTCTTCCACTCATACTTTATTGAAATGCTTTTGAGTCTGATTGTGTCGTAATTACGACAGAAAACTCAACCAAAATGTACTCCAAGGATTGGGCCCAGGACTCTTCCTAAAACATTTCAATTCCATTTTCCTGAACATACAATCTCCAAATGCATCTATGAGGGCCCTCCATGAGTATTTCCATTTTACATTTCAGAAAACTTAAGTGATGCAGGTTCCTAACTTAGCTGATGATAGACATAAAGGGAATGTCAACGTGGTCTGTTTAGGATTTTCTCTCTTTCCTTACTACATTTTCAGTGTAACATTTGATTCACACAGAAGAATTTTGATAATATTGATGTATTTCATAAAGCATAATAAAAAATAAATCCCCATTTCTCCAGCAACCTACCTTCTTTTTATTTTCTTTATGAAAGTTGTTAATTTTAGAGAGATCAACTTTATGAATATTTCTCTTATGGTTAGTACTTTTTGTGCCTTATTTAAGATATAATTCCCCACCTAAGATAAATATTTTTCTACATTTTCTTATAAAAGTTTTAGCTTTGTCTCTCAATTAAGTCCTTCATTCATCTGGAATTAACTTTCTCACATGCCATGAAGTAGGATCAGATTTTCTATTTTTTTTTCTATGTAGACAACCAATGGTCTCAGGACCATTAACGTAATGGTTCTTCCTTTCCCTCACAATCTCAATGCTGTCTCTATCATAGGTCCACTGTTCATATATGTCAAGTTTTCGAACTCTCTTTTATATTTCATTAGTCAATGTGCTTATTTCTATGTGCATACCACATTGTCTTAATTATAATAGCTCTATGACTTCATAAATTCATTATTATAGTTTTTTACCCAATCTTCCCATCTTAATTTCAGTTTTCAGAAGTATTTGGCTATACTTGGTCTTTGACCTCTACCATATAAATTTTAGAATGAACTCTGGATTTTGATTGGAAATGCACTGAATTTATAGCTGGATTTGTGGAGAACCGATACATTTTCAACAACGAATCTTCCTCGCCATAAACACGGTATAGCTTTCTTTTTAATGCTTTAATTTTTAATACTTTATGTTCTTAATATCTTTCAATAGAGGTTTATAATTGTCTCTATAGAGCTCCTGAAATTTCTTTATTAAATTTATTTCAAAATACATTATGATTTTTGTTGTTACCGTAAAAAATATATGTAATTATATGTATTGTAATTGTTGCTGGTGTAAAGAAATAGAATTGGTTTTTGTATATTGATTAACTAGGCCTTCTTGTAAACATTCTTATGGAATTGAATATCAGAAAGATAACCATAAAACTATAAAACCCCTAGAAGAAAACAGAAGCAGTAAGCTCCTTGACATAGGTCTTGTGGATGATTTCTTAATCTGACACCAAAAGCAAAAGCAACAAAAGTAAAAATAGACAAATGGGACTACATCAAACTAAAAAGCTTCTGCAGAACATGGGAAACCATCAACCAAATGAAAAGGCAACCCACTGAATGCGAGAAAAAATTGCAAATCATATATCTGATAAGGGGTTAATATCCAAAATACATAAAGAACTCATACAACTCAATAGCAAAAAGCCAAAAAAATCCAATTTAAAAATGGGCAGAAGATCTGAATAGACATTTTTCCAAAGATGACATACAGATGGCCAAGAGGTACACAAAAAGATGCTCAGCATCATTAATAATCAGAGAAATACACATCAAAACCACAATAGGTGAGATATCACCTCACACCTGTCAGAATAGCTATTATCAAAAAGACAAGAAATAATAAGGCAAAGATGTGGGGAAAAGGGAACCTGTGTGCACTCTCGGTGCAGATGTAAATTGGTGCAGCCACTATGGAAAACATATGAAGGTGCCTTTAAAAATTAAAAATAGAACTACCATATGATCCAGCAATTCCACTTCTGGGTATTTATCTGAAGAAAATGAAAACACTAATTCGAAAAGATATATGCAAAATTATTTAAAATACCCAAGACATGGAAACAACCTAAGTGTCCATCAATAGATGAATGGATAAAGAAATTGTGGTATATATATAAATATTATTCAGTCATAAAAACAGAATCTTGCCATTTGTGACAACATGGGTGGACCTCAAGGGCATTATGCTGAGTGGAATAAGTTAGACAGAGGAAGACAGATACCATATGATCACCTTATACGTGGAATCTAAAAAAGAAAAATACATGCTCACAGATACAGAGAACAGATTGGTGGTTGCAAGAGGCAGTGGGTAGGGAGGTACAGGGGTGTGGGAAACATGGGTGAATTGCCTTTTTATTTAGTTTAAATAAGTCTTTTTTTTAAAAAAAAGATAACGAGAAGTTCTCATCTAAGAGTGTTCTAAATTGGATATATCAAGTCTGTCTAAATTGTTCATGGTTAAAAAAAAAAAACACCTGGAATTTTTTATTTGCTGGGATGCAAATTCTAGAGAATGGAGGTTAATCTCATAGGATTTCTGTCTCCATGACTAACAAAATATAAAATCTGAGTAGCATGAAACCTAAATAGCTTCTTCAGAATGAACTTACACCACATACTTGGTTAGCAATCATCTATTGTTCCAAAAATCAAAACACATTTCAATGAAGAAAAGAGGTCTTTTGGAAGCTCTGTCTGATAGTTCAGAGTCCCTCCAATGAGGGATGATGCTGTGTTTATGTCCATTTTCAGCTTGTATTGTTTCCTAGTTGCTAGTAAAAACTTGGTCTGGTTGAGATCTATGATTCATTTGGGTCTGCTTTGACAATTCAGCTCTTCAAGGTACTGCTTTCCACAAAGCAGATAAAAACTACAGCCTAATATTTCAAAATGAATTAAAAAGACTGAAGAAAATGGTTATTGCTTTGAAAGAGTTGTACATTTCAGAAATAGAAAATTCAGAAATGATGTGGTCAGGCAACAACAAAAAATAAAACAGGGAACTGAGACATTTTAGAAATAAATTTGAAAATTAAAAACAAAATTCAGAAACAGACTAAATTAGATAGGACATAACAGCAAATAGACTCTAAGGACAGCTCAGTGAGGGGAATAAAGGATGGAACGATAAAGAGTAAAGAAAAAGAATAACAGGATTAAGGAGAAGGTCATAAATATAGAGTACAGGTAAAGGGCATCCTTTGATGTATAAATGAGTCCCTAAAGAAGCAAATGAAAGCAATGTAGCAAAGCAATTATTCAAAACTACAAACCGAGAGAGTCAAGAAGTAAAAGAAGATCAATCTATCTATTCAAAAGATATACCACACACCTGGGAAAACTGACCTAAAATGTTCAGTACAGAGACATGTCTTAATAAAATTATTGAAATTTAAGTCTATGAGAAAAAGAAACTTTAGGCATTCACATAAAAAGACAAAAAAGGGAAAGAAAATCAGACTGCCATCCAACTTCTTGGCAACAACATTTGATATTAGAAAACAATGGAGCAATCATCCAAGAACACTTGAGGAAAAGTATGAGCCAAAGATTTTGCATACAACCAAATTTTTCACATAAATGACATAGAAAAACAATTATGAACGTTTTAAAACTAAAAGACGACGTTTTCTCATGAACCTTTCCTTAAAAACCTGAAAAAAAAATGAAGATTTAGATTAAAAAAAAGATTAGAGAGCCATTAGCATATAGTCTGAGGGTGAATTTTAAATATATATGATAAAGTTAACACTAAAACTTGGGGTTGGGGTGACAAAAAAAGGGAAAAAAGAGCATCTAAGTATTATAAGCTCTAACAACATATAAATACATAAGCAATAAAAATAATACTAACAACATATAAATACATAAGCAATAAAAATAATATGAGAAAGGAAGAGTGATGAAAATTATTATTAGCTATGATTACCTCATAGGTATTAACTGAGTCAATTGATATCATTTGATTCTGACAAATCAAACAGCAGAAGCTTAAGTGTATTTAACACTATGAAGTTTGACACTAAGATAATTCCAGTGGCTAAAATTGGAGGGTGGTAGAGGAATGTTAGGTTACCAGCTAACTTCACTACTACTCGTAGTAGGAAATGAACAGTTTCTAAAGGAAGAATGGACTAAATATATATAAATCTCACAACCAGAAAAAAATATTAAATTCCTAAAAAACAAAATAATATAAACAAAAAATAAATAATAAATAAATACAGCAAAGAAAAGAGATCCTTTAATATGTGGGAAATATAAAATAATATAACATAACTTGAATCGAACATGGTGCTTATACCAATAAATATAAATGGGCTTAACTCATCTATTTAAAAATGTTCTCAGATTGGCTAATAAAGTAAAATCCAATTGTAGACTATATAAAATAGAGACCTAAAGCAAAAGTATTTGCATGTTAAAAATAAAAATGGGAAACAGTATATTAAATTAGTAAAGATAAAAAGAAGCTGGGGTCAAGATCATGATATCAAACGGTAAAATTCGATCCAGAAAAATTATTAAATGAATAAAAAGTTTTCTAATACAAAAAACCCATAATGCACAATAGAGATGAAGCAAATATAAATACTTATGCAGCAGATAACAGGTCATAAATTTTCATTAAGCAGAAATTACAAGATATAAGAAGAGAAATAGACACAGGCAGATAATTTACCTTCAATCTTACTAACAGTAAACTTTCATATCAAGTGTACATGGAACATTTAGAAGAACTGAAATGATACTAGGCTACAAAGAATATTGAATAAGTTCCAAAAACAACTGCAATAATGCAAGCAGGATTCTCTGATCACAAAGCAAAAAATGCTAATTAATAACGAAACTGAAAAACAAAAAAAAGTGCCCTTTGACCCTGAAAATTAAACCGTTTATTAAACGACACTTGAATGAAAGGGAAAATAAAATATGAAATTGTTGAATTTTTAGAAAACAATGATGATGAAAGCAAGATATATCAGAATCTATGGGACATAACTAAAACAGAGCTTTGAGAAAATTATTTGCATTAATTATGTATATTATGAAATAAAATTAATGAATTAAATATCAACTCAAAAATGAGAAAGAACTACAAAGTTAACTGACTAAAAGCAAAAGGAATGACATAATACAGCTAAAAATATAACAAATTAGAAAGTAGAAAACCAGGAGAACTAATAAAAATTTAAGCTACCTCTTGGAGGAAAAGAATTGACAAAATAGGAAACCACTAGCTGACCTAAGTTTTCTAAAAGAAGGATAAATATACAAAATAAATTATAAGGTAGAAGTAACTATTAAACCAGAAAAAATTTTAAAAACTCATCAGAAACTACTTTGTCCAACTCAATGCAATAAAAATGGAGAACTTTATCAGATTTCTATATCCAAACTGACTCCAGGAGATAGAAAGTCTAACGAGATCATTTACTACAGAAGAATTTAAAGTTTCCAGAGAGCTCCCCTCTGAGGGAGCCACCAGGTCCAGATGGTTTCAAAAGGGAATTCTACCAAAATTTTAAGTTTTCACAATCAAATAACCCCAGTGTTGCTTTCCAGGGCATAGAAAAGGAAGGAAAAATCCCAGACTAGTTTTATGAGACGTGTAACACTGATAACAAAAACTTGTAAAGACTACACAAAAAGAAATTTTCACAACAAATTTTCTCATCAATTTTGATTCAAAAATGGCAATAACTTTCATTCCTGATAAAACACCTAATAATATAGAAATCCATAGAAACTCTTGTAACATGAATAGATAGAAACAAGGAAATAGTGTCCATTATTGTCACTATTTTTCCAAGGTGTCAGAGGTATTATGCAATGCAATTAGACAAGAAAAAACATTTAGATGCTTAGGGATAGAAAGAAAAAGTTTGTAAAACAATTTCTATTTGCAGATGATATGATTGTATATTAGGAAATCCCATGGAAATTAATGGAAAAACAACTGTAAATAATAAGAGAATTTAGTAAAGTGGTAGACTATAAAAATAACATGCAAATATCAACTATCTACATATATACAATATGTATATTTATTTACACTTACGTATTTTATATGTATGTAATAGCTAGGCATAATCTTAAAAATATGTGAAAATATATTTAAGGATACTTGAAAACACTTCTGAAAGACACAAAAATTTGAACAAATGAAAAGGCAGACATTATTCTTGGATAGGAAGATTCACCTTCATAAAGACATTAGTAAATCTCTAAATCAATTTATATTTAACATGATTCCAATAAAATTATCAACAAATTTTCTTATGAAGTTAATTCTAAAGGTCACATGGGAAAAGAAATAAGGAAAAATCACCTGTGAACCCTGAAAAATCAGAAGACAATACTGGAGAGAGAGACTGACCAGAATTCAAACACAGTTTGGAGCTGCTATAAACAAAACTATGTGATATTGACTCAGAAAAACCTTAGAGATAATTAAAATTTCACAAAGAAACTTAAGTTTATAAAGAAATTCAGTATGTAATAAAGGATACATCTCAAATCACTTTAGAAAATATTAACTTTTTATAAATAGTGTTGGGAAAACTGAAAAGCCATCTGGAAAAATATGTCAATATTTACTTCACACTGTATATCAGGATAAATCCCAGATGGACCCGAGATATAAAAGTGAAAAGCACTAAAAGCAGGCCGGCCCCTTGGCATAGTGGTTGAGTTCTGCTTGCTCCACTTTGGCAGCCTCGGTCCATGGGATCAGATCCTGGGCACAGACCTAGACCGCTTGTCAACTGTGCTTTGGCAGCGACCCACATATAAAATAGAGGAAGACTGGCACAGATGTTAGCTCAGGGCTAATCTTCCTCAAGCAAAAAAAGAGGAAGATTGGCAACAGATATTACCTCAAAGTACTAAAAGCAAGCAGGAGTGAATATGACTATAACTTGAGGGCAGGAAAAACCTTCTAATAAAATAAGAAGTTAATATATTTCTGCTATAAAACTTAATACACGAAAGCTTTTCACATGGCAAAATCTTCCATAAACAGTTTAAATGCAAATGAGAAATTGAGAAAAGATATTGGCAATTTATATTGAGAAAAGCTAGTTTATCTCTAACATATACTGAGCTCCTAAAAATCGAGGGAAAAAAAACTAATACAAAAATGGACAAAAATATGAATATACAGTTCACAGAAGAAGAAGTGAAAAGGCCCTTCAACGTAAATAAGATGCTCAGTTTCATTCAGAAATGAAAGAAAATGGAATTAAAACTATTCTGAGATACTTCTTACTTATCAGATTGGCAAAAATCCAAAAGTTTGACAACATATTCTGTTGGAGATGCTGTGGAGAAACAGGCCCTCTGACACATGGCTGGTGGGAAAGCACAATGACACATCATCAGCAGTCAATTTTCCAATATCTAGTAAAACGATGTATGCAGGGACCTTTTGATTTAGTAATCCCACTTCTAAGAATCTATCAAAAAGACAGACTGAGAAAAATACAAGTGACTTATTCACAAAGTTATTTATTGTGGCCTTTATTTTGTTGTTGTTTGTAGCATAAGATTGGAAAGAAGATACATGCCTATCAATTCCACACAATGGAATATAAAATAATCAAGAAAAGGAATAAGGAAGATCTTTACACACATACAGGTAGTAACCTCCAAAGTAATATGTAGAATATTATATATAATATTTCACTTTTGTGTATGGGGTGGGGATATGATGACATACAAACATACACGCATACTTATATCTACCTCCCTCCCAATTTTGATTCACATTTGGCATTACGGGGGCATCCAATGGAGGGGCTGGTAATGAATGTTAGGCTCTTTAAATATATCTGCTTATAAAGTTTTGAGTTTGGAAACAAATATTTTGCATATTCAAAAAATTAAATAAAAAATATAAAAATGGAAATCAAGTTGAATGATTCTTACTCTATATTAAGTTGGGGACATAACCTCAGAGAGAAGGGTTATTTCAAATGTCTGTAAAGTACAATATTTTGACTTTCCATTCTTAGTGGAATATAGCTGAAAAAACAGAGCTACTTAGAAATCTTCAACTATATTCAATGGTCTAACTGCTAGTTGAAAGACTGGTATTATTATTTTAAAACTATTTTTACATAATGTCAGATGATCAAATGAGTAATTACATTAATATTGCTAGGAACCAAGATTTGAATTGAAAATATAAGTATGAAATAATTTATATTTTCATTTCAAATTTGCTTATATAGTCATGTGCCATATAATGACGTTTCCATCAATGACAAACCACTTACACGATGGTAGTCCCATAAGATTAGTACCATACACCCCAAGTGTGTAGTAGGCTGTACCATCTAGGTTTGTGTAAGGACACGCTATGATGTTCACACAACGACAAAATGGCCTAACGACACATTTCTCAGAACATATCACCATCGTTAGGCAATGCATGGCTGTATCCCAACTTTATCTATTGAAAAGGCCAAGAAGCAATGGCATCTCTAAAGTAGAGAACACATCAAGTACCAAGACTGAGTTCCAGGGGCTGGCCTGGTGGCACAGCGGTTAAGCTCTCATGCTCCTCTTCAGTGGCCCAGGGTTCACTGGTTCAGATCCCGGGTGCAGACCTACACACCACTTGTCAAGCCATGCTGTGGTAGGTGTCCCACATATAAAGTAGAGGAAGATGGGCATGGATGTTAGCTCAGGGCCAGTCGCCCTCAGCAAAAGGAGGAGGATTGGTGGCAGATATTAGCTCAGGGCTAATCTTCCTCAAAAAGAAAAAAAAGATTGAGTTCTGAATACCAATTTCTCTGAAACGAGTAAGTGCCCCTGGTAGAAATAGTTCATTCCAGCTCTGGGGCAGGAAATATATACTGAGGTTGGGAGACGTTATTGTGTTATTCAGCAAGGAGGCATCAAAGACTAATTGCTTATATCAAAATGACACAAAAGTCAACATGAAGGAGCTCTCATTAGCCAAAGATGGGACAATTTGAGTATCAAAAAAGGCTAATAATTCAATTGATTAATACACACAGAAAAAACAAAAATCCATGAGTTAATAACACCGCTAGAAAATTTCCCATTGGACATCACTGGATGGAAGCAGGATGCCAGTTTCCCCTTGGTGCTGTTGCTCTCGAGAACTAGAGCTCCACCGCTTTTCACTACCGAACATCTCAAAAAGCTAGTTTCTATTTCCTTTCTCTATTTGTTCCCACCCATTTTCTCTTTCATACGCCATACTTTCATTTAACACATCCATGCTCTGGGTTTTTTCACCGCCTCTTTACAAAAAGTGTTCTCTCTAGGGACAACAATGACTCCTTAATTAATAATTTCTTAGTCCCTCCCTTCCTACGCCTTCCCACCTCTCTGAAGTATTTGCATAATTCAGCATCCTTTTTCTTTTTTCGCTGAAAGCCATCCTGCTTTGGAATCAGAGACTTTGTGCTTCTACCTCTCAAACAACCCTGCCTTAACCCTAGGCTGGGATTCTTTTCTACTTACAACTCTAGAAGCCAGGCTTTTAAGGGATCTCCCCTCATCCTTTGGACACTTCTTTCTCCACTGTCTTGCCTACTTATCACATTCATGCTACACTTTTAACTATTGAGATGACTCAAATCTTTCGTCTCTAGCTTTCTATCTCCATCTCTCTTCTGAGCTCTAACTTTCTGCTGGACAAAGCCTCCAGTATATCCTCCCTGGACCTTAAAGCCAACACATATAAGGACAAAGACATCAGATTTCCTCAACACCTACACTTTCTCCTGTCTTCCTAATTCATATTAATATCATTGCTATCCTATTCATTACCAAGAACACAAACCTTGAAACCTTCTTCATCACGGCACTCCAAGCCACACCCACACTGGACTAAGTGCTCGCTCAGGCTCCCCTCTCCTCAGAGACTAAGATAGATCCAGTCACAGGCCCAGCTGCACACAGCATTAAGCTTGTCCTGACCAAACTTGGAGATACAGGAGAAGCTCTTTTCTTATCAGGAGTATGAAGTAACCTTTCCTTATCATCGTAGCATGTTTGTTGCATCCTATTTTTCAACAATAAAGCCATGATGGATCTTAGAAAATGTGCCAATGGAAAGCGGTAAATTTGTAAACAAGTTAAGAAACTGATTCTCTGCTGTTGGTACAAAACCAAAGAAAATTCCGACAGTGTGTTTTTTACATCTCTTTTCCATTTGATAAAATAAAAACACATGTAAAATAACAACCAAGAACACTTAATAACTTAAAAATGCCTCCAGATGCATCAGAAGAGAAATTTCATCCTTATTCTTTGGATTAGGAGCCCACAGGGAGAAGTCAATAACACCAAAGAAGAGATTAGAACTTAATTATAGATCATAAGGGCATGCAACCATGACACTAACAACAAAGACAATTTCAACTTTCAACAAGAAATGGAAATAGACATACTTACTTCATTTTATTTGAAGGCAAACCTCTATCCATTCATAAAATTAAGAGCTGTTATCATAGGAAAATATCCAAGCAGTAATAATACCTTAACATAAGTAATATTTCAAAGATGTGTAAATCGTGGCCATCTACCAGGGAGTTTGATAAACCTCTGCCAAAACCCCTGCTGCCCTCCTGCCAGCCCCAAAGGACCAACATATGGAATCATCTCACTTTTAGAGTTGTCCATGTTAGAGTATACTTCAGGCAGGATAAATGTATAATGAGTATAGTTTTGCTAGCATGGAAATGTCAAGAGTGATTCAGTTTATAAATGCAAGTACAAATCAGGGGTTGATTTTCACTTAGAATCCTAACCATTAGAAATTGATAGACACTGATACCGCAGAAATCCAAACGATCATAAGAGAATACTATGAAGAATTAGGTGCCAACAAATTGGACAATCTAGAAGAAATGGATAAATTCCTAGAAACATGCAACATACCAAGACTGAATTGTGAAGAAACAAAATCTTAACAAACCAATTACTAGTAAATAGATTGAATCAGTGATCAAAAACATCCCCACAAAGAAATGCCAGGACAAGATGGCTTCACTGGTGAATTCTACCAAATTTAAAGAAGAATTAATACCAATACTTCATAAAATCTTCCAAAAAATAGAAGAGGAGGAAATATTTCAAACTCATTTTATGAGGCTACTTTTACCCTGATACCAAAACCAGACAAAGACACTACAAGAAAAGAAAATTACAAGCCAATATCCCTGATGAACATAGATGCAAAAGTCCTCAACAAAATATTAGAAAATCTAATTCAGCAATACAAGGATCATACACCATGATTAAGTGGGATTTATTCCAGGGATACAAGGAGGGTTCAACACTTGCAAATCAATCAGTATGATACATCACTTTAACAAAATGAAGGATAAAAATCATATGATCATCTCAATAGATGCAGAAAAAGCATTTGACAAAATTCAACATCCATTTATGATAAAAACTCTCAACAAAGTGGGTATAGAAGGAACATAACCCAATAATAAAGGCCATATATAACAAGCCCACACTTAACATTATACTCAGTGGTGAAAAGCTGAAAGGTTTTCCTCTAAGATCAGGAACAAGACAAAGATGTCTATTCTCACCACTTTTATTCAACATAGTATTGGAAGTCCCTAGCCAGAGCAATTCTTTCAAATAGAAAGAAATAAAAGGTATCCAAATCAGAAAGAAACAAGTAAAACTGTCACTATTTGCAGATAACATGATATTATATATAGAAAATCCTAAAGACTTCACCAAAAGACTATTAGAGCTAACAAATTCTAAGTTGCATGATAAAAAATCAATATACAAAAATCAGTTGAGTTTCTATACACTAAGAACTATCAGAAGAAAAATTAGGAAAACAATCTCATTTATTACAATTGCATTGAAAAGAATAAAATACCTAGGAATAAATTTAACCAAGGAAGTGAAAGACCTGATATACTGAAAACTATAAGACATTGATGAAAGAAACTGAAGACAGAAATAAATGGAAAAATGTTCCATCTTCATGGATTTGAAGAATTAATATTGTTAAAACATCCATATACCCAAAGCAGTCCACAGATTCAATACAATCTCTATCAAAATTCCAATGGCATTTTCCATAGAAATAGAACAAATAATCTTAAAATTTGTATGGAGCCACAAAAGACTCTGAATAGCCAAAGCAACCTTGAGAAAGAAGAGCAAAGCTGGAGGCATTTTGCTCCCTAATTTCGAACTATATTACAAAGAAGTAGTAATCAAAATAGTATGGTATTGGCATAAAAACACACACACAGATCAATGGAACAGAATCGAGAGCCCAGAAATAAATTCACATATTTATGGTCACCTAATCTCTGACAAAGGAGCTAAGAATACACAATGGGGAAAAGACAGTCTCTTTAATAAATGATGTTGGGAAAACTGGACAGGCACATGCAAAAGAATGAAACTGGATCACTATCTTATACAATATACAAAAATTAACTCAAAATGAGTTAAAGATTTGAACATAAGAACTGAAACTATAAAACTCCTAGAAGAAAAGGTAGGCAATAAGCCCCTTGACGTTACTCCTAGCAATGACTTTTTGGATTTGACACCAAAAGCAAAGGCAATAAAAGCAAAAATAAACAGTGGGGCTACATTAAACTAAAAATCTTCTGCACAGCAAAGGAAACCATCAACAAAATGAAAAGGCAACCTACCAAATGGGAGAAAATATTTGCAAATCATATATCTGATAAGTTAATATCAAAAATGCATAAAGAACTCAAAATAGCAAAAAACAAAAAAATCTGATTAAAAAATAGGCAGAGGATCTGAATAGACGTTTTTCCAGAGAACACACACGGATGGCCAACAGGTACATAAAAAGGTGCTCAACATCACTAACCATCAGGGAAATGCAAATCAAAACCACAATGAGATACCACCTCACACCAGTTAGAATGACTATTATCAAAAAGACAAGAAATAACAAGCGTTGATGAGGATGTGGAGAAAAGGGAACCCTTATCCACTGTTGGTGAGAATGTAAATTGGTGCAACCACTGTGGAAAACAGCATAGAGGTTCCTCAAAGAATTAAAAATAGAACAATTATACTATATGGCAATTTTACTTCTGGATATTTATCCGAAGAAAATGAAAATAGTAATTTGAAAAGATGTATGTAGCCCCAAATTCATTGCAACATCATTTACAATAGCCAAGACATGGAAACAACCTAAATATCCATTGAGAAAGGAATGGATAAAAAAAAATGTGGCACATATATATATATAAAATGGAATATTATCAGCCACGAAAATTAATGAAATTCTCCATTTTTGACAATATGGATGGACCTTGAGGGCATTATGCTAAGTGAAAAAAGTCAGTCATGGAAAGACAAATACCATATGATCTCACTTATATGTAGAATCCGAAAAAACCCAAAAAACAAAAAGTGACCTCACAGATACTGAGAACAGATGGGTCATTACCAGAGGTGGGGATTGGGGGGGTGAAGATAGCCAAAAGGTACAAACTTCCAGTTTAATAATAAATAAGTCCTGGGGATGTAATGTACAGCATGGTGACTACAGTGGATAATACTTTATTGTATATTTGAAAGTTGCTAAGAGAGTGAGTCTTGAAAGTTATCATCACAAGAAAAAAATTGTAACAATTTTGGTGATGGATGTTAACTAGACTCATTGCAGGGATCATTTTACAACATACGCATGTATGGAACTATCATGTGGGACACCTGAAACTAATTTAATGTTGTATTCCAATTATATTTCAATGAAAAAAAGAAAGCGATGAAGGAAGATAAACTAGACATGAACAATGTAGGGTGTGGTGGGGGCCTGCTTATAATATCTTGCTTTAGCTTACATTCCTTTGTTTACTAATCTGACTCTGCCACCAGACAGAAAATTCCCTGAAAATAAGTCTGCCTCTTACATATCTCTCTTTCTATGTCCTCCAGTATCATGCAGAACCCTAGAGATACGGTGGTACTTAATACATATCTATTGAGTTGACTTATACTCCATCCTCACACAGACTTGAAGTTGGTCAACTCCCTTTATCATTGGATTTTAATGGCACTCATTAAAATAAATGAGGATCTTTCCAACACTGGCTATGGAGCTGTGATGAAAGCAGATATGAGAGCAGAGTTACTTGGTTATCCCTGCGTAGCATGCGTGACTTGAATAATATTAAGATATTTTAGAATTAAACTGTTAAAATATTATTTTGATTATATTTTAAATCAACTAAGCTGATGTTTAATTATTAATAATATATGGCAAATACAAAACTAATGTGGTATGCAAAAATGTAAGAAAAGTCTAATCAATCTCCTATATAGGATTAATTCTTTGGTTGGAATTATGCCTCTCCCTCTGGAGTGATTTTATATTGAGTGGATTCTGTTTACAGGCTTATTCTTCTCAAGGAGTTAGACTTGTGGCTTAGCAAGCTTTATAACATAGCACTATTTAATTGCTTTTGTTTTTAAGGAGAAATTTTAGTTTGAATGTTTTGTTTTTTATCTTTTTCCAACAGAACAACTATAAGCACTTTCATGATTGATGGTCCTGTTGACTTTTCCTGAAATTCTAAATGTACGTGTGTGTGTTTAAAATCTTTATTGAGATGTAATTCACATATCACATAACTGACCCATTTAAAGTATATAACGCAACTGAATTTTAGTCCAATAAATACTGTGATTCATTTTCAATCAGAAAGCAGTAATAATGACAGTTTGGCAAATTTCTCCTTTCTTTTGGCCTCAATTTTTCTCCTCTACAGTTTAGTTTCATACTCCCAGGATTTGTCAGAACATCAAACCAAAGAGTTTTAAGAGTCAATCAATTGGTATCTGCTATTGAGTGATTTAGGGGTCAGAAGTGGAAAGAACCAGTGGATCTAGTAAAATCCTTTGCTACCTGTATTCTTGTACAATGAGGGCAATATGGTGTCAAAGAGAACCCAGCACTTACTGTACACATTAAAGAAGTTAAATAAATGTTGGCTTCCTTTCTTCCCGTCTTTCATTCAGTTCTATAAGGTAGAGTGAAAAAAGTTTATGAGCCAAGTTCTTGAGATATGAATAGGGCAAACAGGCACACAAACCATAGCACTCTTGGAAACTTATGGAGGGAAATCAGCAAAGCTACTGGAGTAACTGGAACTGTCTCCTCCCCAGGACTGACTTTGCTGGGGGGTAGATCGCTCACTCCCCTCCAGCCACCTGCTCCCCCAGATACTACAACACCCCCTTCAGTGTAACACACATTTTTCAGAGGGGAGAAATCTGAAAAGAGAGTATAAAGGGAGGTCCTTCTCTTCATGCCCAACAAACCTTTGGAAGGATTACATTCTGAATTCATCAACTTATTTCAGAACTTTATTTTTTTAATCTTCCAAGTAAAAGAATTTGTGAAGAATTTATATCATTTTACACAGCAAAAAATGGCCAATAAAAGCATTGCTGGAAGCTTTGTTTTATTGGCATGTTTTTATTCTCATGGGGTTTTTTCCTGAAGTATTTTCAATAAATAATCTAAAATGAGAATGCTCCTGCTTCTAGAAAATGACTTTTTTTCCATTTAAAATGAGTGCCTCATCTGAAAACAGTCTGCTATTTAGTAGAAGAGGCAAAATGTTCTCTCTAGGGCAACAACCTGTTTTTCTCTTAAGGAAGAGAACTTATTCCTATTCCACGCCTACAAGTAAAAGAACTTTCTGTTGTCTAGTACTATTTCTTGCAGGCAAAGCCTCCTGATGCAGGAGAGATGGAAAGAGCTAGACCAACAACCCTCTGGCCAGATGCTCAGGAGAGAGAGTATTCTGCTTGTTGAATTAAGCCCTGCTTTTCAAATGGATGAATAGTTTTTTCTCTGAGAGTGAACAGGAGTCGAAAGAGACTGCTTTGGCTCCACTGAGAAATCCACAAATATTTCTCAGAATTTGTTAGCACGGATAGTGCCAGCAAAACAGGATTAGACGGGCCCTTGGAAACTGGATGGTCTTCCTGAACAAGCAATTTACATTGTTTCCTCTAACATCACCTCGGCCTTCCAGCGAGGGTCAATTCTACTCCTGCAAAAACAGACACCCCACAAAGAACCATATATGTTGAACACTTTTGCTTCTGTCTTCAGTCCATATTTTTCCAGCATGAGCATTCAAGCAGCACTAAACGAAGAAGTGCATTCCTAGTTGACACAGAGGACATATTTTGTGTTTTCTGGTGCCAAAACACACCAAAGGATTAGGTGCTAGAATGGAAAATGAGTTTTCTCCATTTCCTGATTACTTTCACAGGCGTTCTTATTATCTTTAACTTTCCTCTTGTAAAATACACACACACACACACACACACACACACCCCAAGAGAAATTACTGGGATCTTTCTTTATACCTATAACAACCTTTATTTCTTGGGTTTCACAGGAAGAGATGATTGCATTAAGTGCTTGGAGCTCACTGTTGCAAGATACAGGGAAAAACTGGAAATTATGGGTAGGCTAAGCATGGTAAGGATAAAATTAGCCTTCAAGCATATGACTACTAGGAAAGTTATAAACTACCAGAATCAAGATATCATGGGTTGTCAACAGGGAATAAATCAAGTAATAAGTCTTTTTAAATAGATGCAAGAGAGGAAACATGTCCTCTGCTCACAAATGTGGGATAGCAACCCAGCAGGCTTTTATATTCCTATAATCACTAACCCCCACTTGCCAGTACTAACATGTGAGCAATTACAAGGAAAGACTGGGGTAAATGCTATCCTCCTGATGGCCTTGGAAGGCACAAATGCTTGGGTTTGCAAAGAAAGGTTGAGAGAACAGGACATCGATATCAAGCCCAAATAAACCCCTGACTCCAGTTAAGAACATTGATAATCCATGGATGACAGCATTACTTGGGACCCTGGCTTTCTCTTTTCCCTGCTTACGTGCAGGGGTAAACAGCCTATGGAGGTAGCTGACTTTTCAAAGTTGGTATCACAAAGCCTGAGATATAATAAAAATGATGAAGCTGACACTCATCTTCTGCTCACCAGCTCTCAATCAAACACTTAGCTTTGACATTCATGGATTTCTACAATTTGGTACAAAAATGTTTACTATGTACCAGATGATGGGAAAAGAACTACAAGAAGACCAGAGCGACTTATGGTAATCAGTTTATTTGAATTTTATCAAAGGGACTGGGAGCCTGTAAGTCAAAAACATTAAGAATGTTCTCAGCCATCACTCAAAAGCAATCTTCCAGATATATAAAATTTCAAATGAGCTGCTGGGCACAATATTTTTTACTGTTATGAATATATCAATGTCATCAAAAGTAGTTATCCTCTAACACCAAGAGCATAATTTAATAATATTGAAATTTTATAATATTTAAGTGCAGGTTAATAATTAGAAAAGTATAGAAAATTTTATATAATAGATCATATTTTTAATATTTTATATAATTTATGCTTATTTATATACCTTTCTAATTATTAACATGGATGTAAGTGTTCTTAAATGTATTAAGATCTTGAGGATTTTACTCAATAGTGGGTTTAGTTGTGGGAAAAAATAGGATCCTTTGTTTACCCTCATTCAGAATTTAAAAGTTGCATAACAAGTTTGTGGAGTATAAGCAGAATTGTAAGCATAAGCCAAATACATTGAGTAATTTAAAAAATGCTTCCAAAACAGACAGATATTAATTTCTGCAAAATCTATAAGAGACTTAGCCAGAAATTGATGAGTGGCAATGAACAAGATGTGAGTGATATTGATGACAAAAACAGCTGCAATGACTATCAGAAGATGTGGATTCTCCGGACCTTGCCATGTTCTGCCCAGGTGACCTTGGCCAGTGCAAGTAACAAACATTTACTGGGAATCATGGAAGACTTTATACAGTGGAGGTAACAAAAAGAGGAACACAATCTGGTTCCTGCTCATAAGAAGTTTATGAGCTGGAAGGGAAGAGAAGACATACAACCATAACCTGCATATGATGGAATGAGACTAAGAGAAGAGCAAATAAACCCAATGAGAACTTAGACAAAGGAAAAACTACTTTCTGTCTGACGAGGAGAGTTTGAAGGATGGTTTTATGGACGAGTGATGTCCAAAGTGAGCCCTAAAGAATGTCACAAGATTCTGACAAGGAATCCTGAAGGTAGAGGGCCTTTCAGAAGCAGTGAAAGTAAAACTTGAAATGTGAAGTTATGTTCATAGTTCTCTGGCTGAATTCGGTCCCCAGGTGTTTTCAGCCTGCACAAGAGTTCACCAGGCTCACTTAATCCCCAGAACTCCCTTTTGGACTCACAGTCCCTGGCCTTCCTCGTTACATCGTCTGACCGGCTCCACAGATGTTTGTGTCTGTGACACTTGCAATAGGGATTCATAATTATCAAGATAAGAAGTCTAGACAGTACCTTCTGAAGAATGGAGAGAGCCAATGAAAGCTGAGTCAGGAAGCATCAGGACCATAGCTCTGCCTTAGAAAGAAATCTCTGGCAGCACTGTGGGGATTAGACTGAAGGAAAGACGGGCAGTGGCTGAGAAAGAGAGACAGTAGTGGAAAGGCAATCATCTGGAGAAGGAACCATGAGGACCTGTGCTAGGGCAAAAGAATGGAGACAAAGGCCAAGTATGGATTTCAGAACTGACTTGATGGTTAACTGGATAATCTGGTGAGGGGGGAAGTGGGATCCATGGTTAATTTAAACTTTATAACTTCAGTGTCTAGGAGAATGCTGATGTCACTAATAGAAAGAAGAAAAGAAAAGGAAAAAAAATTGATGAGGAGGATAACGTATTCAGTGAGGGATATGGTGAGTCTGAAGAGTTTATAGACATTGAAATAGGCAAATCCAGACCAGCGATTCTCAACCAGGGACGATTTTGTGCCTCTCCTCCCACCACACACAGGGGACATTTAGAAATGTCTGGACATACTTTGGGTTGTTATGACTAAGGATGGAGGTGTTATGAGCATCTAGTAGGAAGAGTTCAGAGATGCTGCTAAATATCCTAAAATGCACAGGCCAGTCCCTCACAAGAAAGGATGATCAGGCCAAAAAATGTCAACAGTGCAGAAATTGAGAAATACTGATCTAGAGGTAGCAGGAACTTCAGATCCGGAGTTTCAGAAGGCAGGAATGGATAGAGATGAGAACTTTTAGTCACTCACACTGCAGTTAAACATAGGAGAGAAAATTAACCACATTAAGAGTGTGTGGAAAAGAAAGAGAAGCAGGTGGCTGATAAAATCCTAGCCAATATTACCTCATGGGCAAAATGAGCTCATTGTGGGTAAGATAAGGTCACAAATCCTTTCATACTCTAAATGCAATGATTTGATGTCTGTTCTCTGAAAGTGTGTACCAAGAAGATAGATATGAGTGAGGTTGTAAATCATGGAGCAGATCAGTTCAGTTATGAATGTCCAAAAAACCTAAACATTGAAGACATATTCCAACCTATAGCAGTGAAACATTGTAGGAATTTCCTCCAAAAATAAAAAAAAAAGGTCTAAGATTTTCACCTGCAAATGTTTATAACTTGGTCACAGAACCACACCACTGTAACACAAGAAAATTAAAACGAGAAATTGGGGGCGAGTGCCGTGGCTGAGTGGTTATGTTTATGTGCCCCACTTCGGTAGCCCAGGGTTTTGCCAGTTCGGATCCTGGGCACAGACATGACACTGCTCATTAGGCCATGCTGAGGCAGCGTCCCACAAAGCACAACCAGAAGGACCTACAGCTATGTACTGGGGGCCAGAGGATGAGGAAGGGGAGGAGGAGAAAGAAGAGAAGGAGTAGATGAATGAAGAGAAAAGAAAGAAGAAAGCAAAGGGAAACAGAGGAAAGAGGTGGAAAGGACAAGGGAAGGGAAGGGAAGGAACACTATAGAGATCCTGGCTAGCTCAACGCTTTTGTAAGTAGCAGCGTGTCTCTAAAATTTAGCATCCTTTCTTATAAAATGTGACTGATAAGGCTCCTAGGAATGCTGTGAAAATTAAATGAGATCATGTATGTAAAGCATTTAGCACAGCAGCTGGTACCGGGTAGGGACTCCGTCAGTGGTAGCTGCTGTTGAAGAATGTCTAAATTCTATTATTGTGAGCAATCACTGCAAAAGAAAGAACCATAGGACTCACATTCCAAGTCAACCAAAATAGAATACATTAAATAAGGTAGCACATTGGAAAAGTGAAATCTTCATTTTCTAAAATAAGCCAGTAAGTTTTCTGAGCTCATAGAACTGGAAGTGGCCTTCAGAACGCTGGTCAAATTTCCTCATTTACTGATGGGAAAATTGGAGAAGGTAACAAAACGGTTGCTGTAGTTTGGATGTACATGGGCCAAAGTATATTTTGATTAAATGAAGGTCATTCATCATTTTTTGTATAACACAAGATGAAGGTAGAGTTATAAAATTACAGCTCATAGTTTTATAAATGCACACACATATACATATGTGTACATTTACATACATATGTATATATGTGTAGATATACAGATACATTTTAGAAATAATGGAACTAATCTGGGGAGCTATCTAGCAAAAGTTACCCTTAGCTTTCTGTGAACTCGAACAGCCTACATCACCTGAATTCATCCATTTGTAAAGTAAACCTATCTGATAAAGTTCTTAGATGCTTCATGGAGGACTGAATCAAGGGGCTTCAGGCACAAACTGGTGATCACAAAGGATGTGCTTCCCTCAAGCTACAGCCGGGTCACTCACCTGTCCAGGAGCAAGTTAGGAGCAAATAGGAGCTTTCCTGGGTGCTCCATGGAGCGCCAGACAAGACCAATCATCAGGATCTCTAGCCAGGCACATTCCAGAAGGTGGACCTGATCATGGAGGGACAAATCCACAAAGCCTGAAACAAGACAAGAAAAATCTTGCCGACTTAAAATGAAAAGTAGTCATTACTGGTGAAACGATTGCAACCAGGGATTTGAATTGGTGGTCTATTTTCCATTAATAACATGTAACAGAAACACACTAGATAGGAAAGTCAAGTAACTCTTTTTTAAAGCTAGTATATCAATGAATTTTCATGAGTTTCTTAGTGCTTAGTGTCACATCTACAGAAATATACTAAACTTACATGACCCGCTTAGCTTTCTATGAAGTTCTGTACTTAAATAGTGTTAAAATTTGTATTCTTTTTACTTAGAAATGTCTAATATCCCTATGGGATTATGATATTTCATTTTTGTTTCAGTTGAAGATATGTAGGTGTAAGAAATTCAAATTACTTGCCTTAAACCAAATAGGAATTGGAACATGGGCAGGACCAAAGTCACTAAATTTCTCTTTCTTTTCTTCATCACTAAGCCATGCTCTTTTTTTCACAACATGGAAGAGAAAGCCTAATAAAATAGTACATGTAAATAAATCACTTGAGGGAGAATGAGTCAGATGTATAAAGGTGATATTATGATGACTTCTGTAATAAACATAAAATGTACCACGTTTTCTCGTGGCTTATTGGGAGATTAAAGGTTTTCCAATAATGGACAATATGTTGGATGCCTAATAATAAAAAGAATGAGGAAGGGGGTGGAAGGGGGAGAAGAGGAAGAGCAATTTATTGAGTCCTTACCATGAGTTAAAAGCAATGCTAAGTACTTCCTTATAATTTTTTTAATCTTTATTGATACAATAACTCTAAGAGGTAGGAACTGATGGGGATATCATTTTACAGATAAGAAAATAGATGTTCAGAGAGTTTATATATTTGTTAAGGTCAGAGATGGGAATATAATCTCCAGAACATGTGCCCTTGAACACAACTGACACTACCTCTTATGAGCTGCAATTAGAGAATTTGGATCAAGTGACTAAATAAATCCAACCACATAAATTAAGACATGCCAGAGGAAGAGGGGCATTAAATAAACAAGATGGGCATAAAGTTTGCTGATTTCCATATCAGTTCCCTGTTGTTTTGCCCTGAGGTATCCCATCTATTTCTTCCTTCTCTCTCTGTCCTCAACTCTTTGTTCTCGTATATTAATTAAAAAGCCACAACACGTTTATTTTCCTTAGGCAGGCAAGTAGAGATGATTTGCCTACTGGATGTTTCTTCTTGAGGGTCTTGGAGCTTTCACAGAATCGGCATTAAAGGATGAGCTCATCATTTCTTATATACTTGAAGGCCATCTTTCACATAATCCTTACCACCAAATAGGTGAGGAGCCACAAAGAGAAATCCAAGCCAGAGAAAGAGCTCAGAGTCTATGGCGCATCTAGAGTCTCTCAACTTTCTGTCTGATTTCTTTAAATCACTATAATTATTTTGTTCTTACATGTATGAATAGTTGGTTCTTTTTTTTTTTAATATTGGCACCTGAGCTAACATCTGCTACCAACCTTCTTTTTCTTCTTCTTTTCCTTCTTATTCTCCCCAGTGCCCCCCAGTACATAGTTGTATATTCTAGTTGTGAGTGCCTCTGGCTGTGCTGTGTGGGATGCCACCCCAGCATGGCCTGACGAGCAGTGCCATGTCCATGTCCGGGATCCAAACCGGTGAAACTCCAGGCCACCGAAGAAGAGCACATGAAAACCACTCGGCCACTGTGCTGGCCCCAGATTCTTTTTTTATTTTTTTAAAGGTATGCTCTTTGGTGAAGAAGATTGGCCCTGGGCTATCATACGTTGCCAATCCTACTGTTTTTTTTCCCTCCCCAAAGCTCCAGTACATAGTTGTGTAGCCTAGTTGTAAATCATTCTGGTTGGTCTATGTGGGATGCCACCTCAGCATGGCTTGATGAGCGGTGTGTAGGTCCGCACCCAGGATCCAACCGGTGAAGCCTGGGCCGCCAAAGCAGAGCATGTGAACTTAACCACTCAGCCCCAGTTTATTCTTTTTATTGCTGAGTGATAGTCCATTGTGTGGCTTTATCCAACAAATAAGCACAATTTGCTTATCCTTTCTTTGGACATTTGGGTTGTTTCCAGTTTGGGGCTATTACAAATAAAGCTTCTATGAGCAATCTATGTACAAGTGTTTGTACGGACATAGGCTTTCATTTTTCTTGGGTAAACACTTAAGAGTACAATGGCTGGATCATATGGTAAGTATATATTTAACTTTTTAAGAAACTGACAAATTGTTTTCAGAAGTGTTTGCTCCATTTCACATTCCCACCAGCAATAGATGAGAGCGCTATTTACTCCACAACCTCACCAATACTTGGTGTGATCAGTCTTTTTAATTTTAGACATTCTAGTAGACACAGAGAGGTATCACACTGGCACTGTGGTTTTAATTTGCATTTCCCTAATGGCTAATGATGTTGAGCATATTTTCATGTGCTTCTAACAGACCATTATCTTACACTATATTCATATTAATTATGCACATAGCTGTAAATCCTTCTAAACTGGATACTCATTAGAAGCACAAGATGCATGATTCTATCAAATCCTTCTTTTTTAAACTCCAAATTTATTTCGCTTTCTGTTACATCACTCAGCCACGCCAAGGCCCAAAACACTGTAGTGTTTATCAGAACAATTGTCTTCCCATTGGAAAGAGTGGGTTCCACTTTCCTCTTTCTAAAACAGGATTTGGAACTGGAGAGAAAGTGGGCAGCTTTGTTCGTAAGGAAAACTAGAGGATTAAAAAACAGTGATTGGGTTTCAGGCCTCCTGGGGTAAAAAACGGAACAAGTATCTATTGCTACAACCAGCAGCGATTTACCTGTAGAGTGCATGGGGTCAAAATGGACTAGGTTTGCTCTGGAGGAAATGCTGCCTAAGGCTGCAGGAAATCTTCTCTTTCTCAGTATCCAATGTCTAATGGGATAAACCAACTCCAGGAAGCAGGCCTTAAAAGGAAAGCTCACAGGAAAGGTCTGTCTCTAAGGTTTCACCCCAATCTTTTTGATGAAGTTTCATAATTGCAATATAAATTTATACTATAAATTAAATCCACTTTCAGAAATGTTAATATTGACAAGGGAGGTCTTCTCTCTCTTCTCATGATATTCCTTGCTTTATTTGGAAAAAGTTGGAATTATATGATAATATCACCCACGATGATACCTACACCATGTTATTCATTCAATACCCTCCATACACCTGGAAGAGTCACACAAGATGAGACTGGGGGATCTAGCAAGATCTACAGCTGGCCGTATAATCAATCAATTTCAGAAGACCAAAGGAGCACTTTCTGGTGGCAACTCGACATATTAAACTGAATCATACTTCTCAAATCTCCCTTCAAAATTTAAGTCTGACAGTTATAGCGGTCTTTTGGAAACCTAAGAAGCTCACCATAACCATTTGTACCACACAAGTCTGGTGATTATGAAATCCATCTGAAGTATGTCTATTAGTAATAGTTTTCAGTCTGCGTATAGCGGAATTGCTGGGTCCTTCTGTTGAAATGATGTAGATCTCTCAAAAAGAAATAGTCTACTTAATTATCTTTCTCAGCTGTGCATATTGCCCACAGACAAGGGCTATATATCTCTTGCACAGTGTCCTTTGCAGGTTCCTGTGGCAGGGTTGGCAGGAGTATGCAGAGAAGACTGCCAATTAACCTTCTCAATGAATGTGAAGGAAGGAAGTTATTCGATGGAGTGTCTCCTTTCTACCAGTACACTGGTCTCAATATGATTTTAACCATACTGGAACTAAATGCCCCTCTGGTGTGAACTAAAGGTCCATTAATACTCTCCATTCATAACCAAGGGAGAAAATTAATGTAATAAATCCTGAACAAAATTAGAGGGCCAACTATCTACAGACATCAAGTTTCAATCCCTTAGTTTATTTTCCTTATGAAAAGGAAGAATGATCTAATACGCAATTTCAACTGGATCTGCTATAATAACTTAGAGGCATTCAACAAGTAAATTTCATTCTTTCTGGAACACTTGAAAGTGTTGCCATAAGGAAGATGAGAGCTAGAAGCTCCTATGTGATGTGAGTAAGGGCATCAGTGACAAATTTTCTTGTAGGTGACACAGTGAGAGGTGACTCAACCCTGTCCCTTGGGGACTCCCATCTTAGTGACAGTGACAAGGGAGCTGTGAGCCTGTGGACTCCTCACCAGTGAAACAGAATGTATACCTAAAAAGTAGTAACAATAGTTTATTGAGAACAGGTGAAATCTAATGCTCAGAAATCTCATTTTATAAAATAAAATTTTAAAAGAAAATGAACACAGGTCTTTTTCTCTGGTCTATTTTTACAGGTCTAGCAATAAAGTATCCAGTGACAGAATATACTAGAAACAGACAGAAATGCCTCAAGTCCTACTCCCTACCCTCTGTGTGGGTAGGGATCAAAAGAAGCTGAGGGCGGCCTCTTTCATAGAAAAAGACTCTCTCTGTACATACAACCAGCTCATTATTTCCTGCCTCTGTCCTCTATTATAAAGTAACTGTCTCTCCTCCAAGATTTTTAACTAAGTTTGGACTGTGAAAGGAGTTTATGGCATGTCTTCCCCGCTTCCTTGGGTCTCATGAGATCCTAAGCGCTCTACCCAACTCTGCTAGAGACAGCCACACAAATTCTTTCCTTAATGCCTTGACACACAGGAGATCCCTAAAGCCTCACCCACTCTTATTGGGTAAGGAAGGCTCTTAGAAACGATGTTGAAAGTGTGCAGAGATCCTTAGGCAAAACGACTAATACGGATGCTGTAAAGTTCTGCACTGCTGTGGAGTAAAAGATAAATCAGAGTGGCTCTTCAGTGGAAGCGTGAGAAAAAATAAGCATTAATTATATTTCTTATTTCCATGGGATACAATCTATGGAGACGCAAAGTGAAATAGAAGCCCTGTGAAAGCCGGTTTTCTCGGGGGTGTGTGATCTACAGAACTAGAAGCCAGGTGGTTGGTTTCTTCAGTAAATCCATCGGAAAAAGTATTAGTTTTCTGACCTTCAAAAAAATTAATCATGTTCTCGGTCATATGATGACCCCAATGTTGCACAAAATGTCAGTTATGAAATTGCCCGTTGCATTTTCTGTATTGCCTTAACTCAGTGGAAGAAAATTTAAATAATTCATCTCTTTTCCTCTTGATGCCAAAGACTCAAAAGTGGAATAAGGTAAAGAAAAATAAGACACAATGGAACAGGAGACTGTAGCACACTGACAGCTACCAATTGAATAAAAGTTGGGATTTCTGGGAGAAAGCCTAGAGAAGAGATAAGATCAGAAGAATCTAGATCCCAGTTCAAATGCTACACAGGCTTCATGTCCTCCATTTTGGAATTTTTTTCTCCAGAAAATAGTAACTTAATTCAATACTATGGACCATGGATCCCCTGGTCTAGTTGAATATGACCTTCTACCCTCCAAACAAAATCTTGGATTCTTTTTTATATGCAGTCCCATTACAGAGAGACCCATTAAAACTGTGCGTCCCATTCTATGCCACATCAAGATGTCTCCAGTAACATACAAGCTTTGAAAAATTCTGTTTTAAGAAATGAGTTTAATCTACTTCAACAAATAATGTCATGCACCACTCTTACTAAATGCATACGACCATTACAAAATAAAATAAGTAGTACTAGAGTATGACTTGTTTAGAAATATTGAATCACAATGCAAGAGCATGGCCTTCTCCCTATCCTGCCCTACGTCACCATCCCTGTGTGGATTCTGGTCTTCCCCTGCTATAATAA
Organism: Equus przewalskii; assembly: GCF_037783145.1. Lineage (NCBI taxonomy): Eukaryota > Metazoa > Chordata > Mammalia > Perissodactyla > Equidae > Equus > Equus przewalskii. Next base: position 15,155,488 of record NC_091862.1, read on the forward strand.
AGGGAGGTGTGCACAGGTCCCCCTCTGGCACAATTCCACCTACCCAATGATCTTAAGCAACCTCCCTACTAAATATCCACCTCACCAATACCAACCTGATGCTTCCTTGAGGCTACCGTAGCCCTCATCCTCAAGCCTGATGACCTTCCCAACATGGAACTTTTTTATTATCTGGAGGGTACACACTCCCTCAACCACAGCCCCACAATGGAACAGGGAGGATGGAAGTAATGAAAAGAGTATGAGTGGAAAAGTCACGTAGACCTGGTTTGAAATTCTTCTGTGACTCATGGCCAGTTACTTAACATCTCTGAAAGCCCTTCCCATCTTTAAAATGCAGATGGACGGACCTACCACATAGGGCTACTGCAAAAATTAAGGAGTTAGCAGATGTCCCAGAGCACCAGAGTCAATGAATATTCGCTCTCCTCTCAACTTCATCTCAACAGGCCTGCAGCTTCTGCCCAGGAGAAGGGGCACTACTTCTGCAAAGCACCAAGAGAAATGTTAGGTTTTAAGATATTCTAGATGTAGAACTTCAACCTTAAATTGGGCACTTCGTGTTTGCCCTAAGTCATGACGTCATGTTATGTTTTCTGTTTATTTTTTCTTTTTATTTACATATAAAAATAACCTAATAAAAAGAATAAAAGACTTCCTAGACATCAAACAGCTCTTAAAAACAACATTTTTATGATTTAAAAGTGGAAGGAACAAGAGCATGAGGATTATATTTCTCCTAAGATACACACGTGAAAAAAATGAGAAAAGAAAGCACGTTTGGGCTTTTATTACACTCAAAACACTTCAAGATGTTAAGCAAACCCAGAAGGCAGCTGTATCTGGACACCCCCAGTATAAATGGTCAATGGCTCTGCATTGAACCCAGCAGACTTGCGCACTGGGTTTGCTGCTCCTTGTTTGCCTTGGGATAGAGAAAACGAAACTTGCCCTCTGGTGACCACCTGCCTTGGAAATCAAGTGGTTTTCTCCAGGCAAATACAAAACAACAAAAACCAGCAGTAAGTGAAGAACTGAATGTGACAAATTTAATATTTTAAAAATACATCACACTTAGCATAGCTGACAGCCAATTAATTTGAGTAAAGATTGGAGAATGCAGTCCAGGGGTTTTAAAATAAACAAAAGTACTGTGTTTCAAAATTAACAGTACATACTTCAAATATCCCTTATGAAGATGACCACATGTTGAAAGAAATACAGATGATGAAAGTCATGATAGCTATATAAATCTACAAACTTTCCAATCTTGACAATGCAGCCTGACCAGGGCACCATGTTTTATTTGACAGAATATTATGAAGACATTTATGACATTATGACCAATTCCTTTAGAACAATGCAACAGAGCTTAGGGCATCTTACTCTGAGAATTACTTTTGCTTATCCAGATTCAAAGGTGGTGTTTCTAGGTACATCCAAAATATAAACTAAAAGTGTTGTTTGTGGTAATTCCACTTCTTCCTCCATTTTTACCTAAGTGAAGAGGAAAAACCAACAGAGAGCTTGCTTAGAAGGATCTGAGATATTTTTCAATGTCTCTCTTACAATGCATACTTGATGTATAATATAAATGCAGAAGACTTTTTCCTCTCAAAAGGTCTTAGGTACCATGAATGGCCTACTCAACGTAGGCTACTTGCTAAGGAATGAAATCCAGTGACAAAACTGGTCTCAAGTTTGCTCAACAATTGCTTGATTTTAAACCCCCTCCCAGAACTACATTCAAGGAACCACACTCCTTATAATACACCTTTGAAAAATCATTAGACTTACCCACAGGAGTGTATTCAGACTCAGCTTCAAAAATTTTCTGGTTTTTCCCTTCTGGATATCAGCCCACATTTATTTAGTCATCATACGTGCTTGTGGATATGCATTTGTGTGTGTAATATATTATGGTACATTTTACTCATCCACCAGTATTTGAGTATATCTACACACCAAAGCATAGGAGATAAAGGGTGTATGGAAATAAATTACTTCTAATCTAGAGAGCTAATTATAGAACTTCTCTGATTAGAAGAAAAATGGAGCTATTGTGTAAGGGCAGCTCAAGATTTTAAGGTTTAGAATTATATACTGTAGCATATGTAAAACAATTATAACACAAAGAAGGAAATTATTCTTGACTTTAAATATGAACTTCACAAAATACTTCTTTTAACCTTATGTAGCAATTTAGCCTTTAAATGGCTAGAAATGTATTTTCTTATTTTCTTATTTTCAAAGGCTGGATGCATCTTAATTCTGATCACAGCATGTATGATCTTGTGAAATGCTGAAAATGTTCCTTTAAGAAATTATGTTCTCATTTTTTGTAAGTTGATACCAGAAAATATCATTGCATCTTTGGTACAGCAGTGGATGAAGGTATTGCGTTGTGTCGCTCAGGTAAGTATTCATTTATTTGGCAAATTTCTCTCCAAATTTAGTAATAGGAAAAGATTTTCTTCTCCTGAAGAACTGATGTGCTCCTTTTTGTTGGAAAGTGAGAACAACAGAGCTTATTAGAGACTTCATGAAGCCCTACCATCAGGAGGCATAGATGTTAATACAATGTTCAAAAGCAATAATCATTTTACCTGTTCCCTGGGAAAATTATTGCCTAACTGCTACTTCTTCTGACCTCACTTTTGACTGCACTATTGAATTACAAGGCAGTTCATATCAGGCTTTGCAAAGTAGAGAGAGGAATAAATCATTAAAATATATGTACGTATTTGTTTACATACACACACACAAAATTATCCTTTTTTTCCTCCATTTAACCGTAAGTTGTGTGATGACAGATAAGGAAGTAGTTTGTCAGAAGAAAAGAATTAATCTCACAACTATATCTGACTCCAGAAAGAAAAATAAGTCAAGACTTTCAGATACGAGGATCAGATTTGGGGATCAAAAAAACATGTCCCTCAGAGAAAACAAAGCAGATGGCAACTCTACCTTGTTACCAACCCCATCTGTATTACACTCAGAGCCTTGGTTTATGAAGAGATGGTTGTCATGACAATAAGCATTTGAGAAGAGTTCTGGAGAAGCTGATGGATTTAAGAGTGTCTCCTACCTTCCCAATTTTCCAAACACACACAGAAAACCCATCCCCCCATTCACCAAACAAACAACTCTCTCACTTCTTGTATTGGCTACAATTATTCTATATTGATATTATAAAATTTTGCACTCTCTCATGTCAAAATCCCCCTTGGAGGGACAGAAGAGCTCTTTATCTGATACAGCACAGCTTGAAGGTAAACTAGTCTTTTATTTTTATTCAGCAAAAGCTATTGTACTAACTACAGCTTAATTTTTTTTCTTACAAGCTCAGAAGGAAATCAATTTCAGCTTAAATGAGAAAGGGAAAAAAACGTAAAGGAAATTATTTTCCAGTTTCTGAGAGTAGATTGCAAACTAAAGAAGGAAAAAAATTAATAAACTATAAAGTAAAGTACTCAAGACTGTCCTTTGACGTATTTGTCAAATGGACAGGAAGGCCAGCATAGCAGAGCGATTCTAAGTTCCCGGATAAAGAGCACGAACTGGCTGTGTTTGAAAAGTCAACAAGTACTTGTACCTTAGAACATACATTTTTTCCCTGTCTACCTTGAAGCAGACCTACAGAAGCATTTGAAATACTATTGTCATCAGTCTGAGTTTTCCCTATAACTGTATGCTCCTAGTAAACACTACAAATGTCATGAACACAAAGAGAGGGAAGCAGACAATCTCCTCTTCAGAGCAAGTCCCTCCAACAAATGGACAACAATGATTTCCTCCTCCTTCCACCTGGCTCAGACCCCTCAACGAAACCAAAATTGATGACTATCTGATAGTTTTAAGGAGCATTTCTTGATACATGTGCACAAATTTGATTTAAAAGCTAGAGGAACGCTTGATGGTGCCAAGGACCCAGGGACAACTAGTTCTGGAATGCATCAGGAGTGAAAAAGAGGCTTATGCTCCCATGGTTTTACTTAAATTCACAATGCTACAGTGAAAGTTTTATAAGGCAGAATCACCAGGAAGTAACAGAAATGTTGAGTACCAAATCACATAACAACATTTCAGCTGAGAAACCAGAGGAGAGAGTGCAGGGCCCCACACCAAGAGGGAGGAAGGCAGCAAGTCTGGGGCTGGTGGGGGTCTGAGGGTTTCACAAGCATATGGAGGATTTATCTAGAAAAGGTTGCTCCCTCCCTTCCAGTCTTCCCACAGTTCTCCTCTTCCCAACTTCTTTCCATTCTCCAACACAAATTTCAGCCCAGAGAGAACAAGAAGCAAAAGAAAAGATAAAGAGTTATTTCAGCGTCTTCCACTCTAGAGCCACTGACCTTACATACACCATTGTAGAGAGAAGCCAGAGGAAATTAGAATGCCAGAGACTATCTTCCTTTAACCCATAGTGGATCCTTTTATAACCACAGCAGATCCCACCAGGCCATTAAATAGCCATTCTAAAAGTGGAGTGGGTAGGTAGGCCAGCCTAAAGGAGAGATTCCCTAAGTACTAATTACCATCAAACAAGAATAATTCCATTTCTTGCTAGCTCAACATGACCCCTGGCTCAGTATTGGGTCCCATCAATAACGTTGACTTCCTAAGGAACTACAACATTATTTCCTAATAAAAATAAAGAGTAATTGTGTTAGTTTTGTACAGCTGCTACAACAAAGTACCACAAACTGGGTGGCTTGAAAAAACAGAAAATAGAAAACAAAAGTTCTGGAAGCTAGAAGTCTGAAACCAAAGTGCCAGCAGGGCCCTGCTCTCTCTGAAGACTCTAGGAGAGATTTCGTCCCTTGCCTTTCTCTTAGTTTCTGCTGTTGCTGGCAATCTTTGGCATTCCTTGCCCTGTAGATGCATCTTTCCAGTCTCTGCCTCCACCATCACATGGTGTTCTCTGTGAGTCTCGGGTCTCCTCTCTTCTTAGAAGGACACTAGTCATATTGGGTTAATCAAGTATGACCTCATCTTAACTTCATTACATCTGCAAATACACTATTTCCAAAAAGGTCTCATTCATAGGTACTGGGGGCTAGGACTTCAATATATCTTTTGGGGGGACACAATTCAACTCACAACAAACTGGAAACACTACTTCTCACACAACCATGCTCAATATTCCCCAAATAGTTACTGAGCATCTCTAATATATATAAACCTGGCATGAGGCTGGGTACCGTGGGTACAGAGATGGGACAACATTCTTATTTTCAAAAAACTCATAGTCTACTGGGGAAGTAAGGAAAATGAACATATGATAATAATGGCATGCGTTGAGTGCCAAAATATAGGAAAATATCTGAGGAGCGGGCACTGTAATCTCTGAGGCTGGAGAAAAAGTTATTCCTTGGGCCACTGCATACGCTTTTCCCTCTTCCCAGTACACTTTGCCGATGACTTAAACTCTCCCAGCATCAAGATCAAGTTCTTATTCCTTTGTTAGCTCTTATCTATGTAAACGTCTATTTGCTTATTAGTATCTCTCACCAGATTGGAAACAGACTGAGCACAGGGACTATGTCTGGATAGCATTATACCTGAAAAACTTAATGCAGTGCCCGGCTGAGAAAAGGCTCTTAACAGATATTTGTTGAATGAATGGGAAAAAAAGGTAAATGAATGAGACGAAGATGAGTGTAAATGAATTATCTTCTGGCAGTAGGCACAGCAATTTGAAGGACTCCAACTTCTCAATGAAGAAGGAGGTGAGGTCTTTTATTGAGAGGGATAAGGAGGTGATAGGGGAGGGTGTTCGAATAGCATAGTGAAGGACTGAAACAGCTGCTGTGGGCATAGGTGAGCAAAAGGAAGAGCAAGAGAGAGGGAACGTGCTAGAGAGGTAGGTAGAACGTTCAAAACACTTAGCTGTTAGACTCTCCAATCTATCTAAAAATATGTCTAAATACGATCATAGATTAAAATATTAACATATTTTGCCCAATACTTTTTTATTTTTTTAAAATACCCAATACTTTGCTTTTCCTACAAAGAAAGAGAAAAATATTTAACAACACTCATAAACATAGTACTCTTTGGAGTACTTAAAACATGAGTTAATTACAGAAAAATTAACTGCTTCACTCCTTTGAACACCTACTATGTGCCAGGTACTAGATTGATGTTAGGGACAAGAAAAATTCAACATGTCTTGGTCTCTGACATCAATGCTAAGAGAGAAGACGGCCCAATTAAAAAAGGATTGGAAAAAGTATCTAAGACCACATTGGAGGGCTGCCCAGGGCTCCCTGGAAGTACACAGGACTGGCACCTAGTCCAGAGTGACACAACTTCCTAGGATTCCTAATTCAAGTCTTGATGACATGCTTGATGGAAAAGGAGGCAAAGCTACAGAGGGACCAGACAGTATGGCATGTTCTTGAAACTGTCTCTAGACTAGACATGTGGGGGCACAGAAAGCAGAGGGAGGAGTGGTCAGAAGTGTGGCTGGAGCAGGAAGCAGTGGCCAGGTGATGCTAAAGAGCTTAGGTTTTACCCTTGAGGTAAAGAGAAGCCATTGAAGGATCCAAGTCTTAACTAGGGTGAAGGCAAGAAGAATAAAGAGAAAGAGACCCATTGGTGAGATAATAAGATGGTGAATTAACCTAATTTAGCAACTGATGAGATGAAAAGAGGAGGAGAAGGGGACAGGGTCTCTTGAGGATCTGGGTGATGGAATTGGCTACTGTGATGGGTGCATATAAAGAGAAAGTTCATGGGGCAAGGCAGTGAGTGCTGGGTTGAACATGTTTAGTTTAAGATTTCCATGGAGTAACCATGTAGAAATGTCTAGTAGATAGCTGAAATAAGGGTAAAAGGCTGAGAAGCAGGGTGCAGCCTGAAGTCATAGATTTGGGTCTTATCAGGATATAGGTAAGAATTGAAACCCTGAGGATGAGTGATATCAATCACAAGGGGGATGCAGAGAGAAAAAAGACAAGGACGTCATGAAAAATGCCAGTGCATCAAAATGATAACCATTTTTTCCATAGTGACGACAATGACTTGATAAAACCTGACTTTAAAACAAAGCCTTTTTCCCCAAAGAGACCATTTCTAAAGTGAAAAAAAAAAAAATACAGCATGGAGCTAGCATATGCTTTCCTTTCTTTGTACTCATTACGTCCAAAGTTGTTAGATGTCCAGAAAGGGAAAAATAAACATCTGTTATTTACAGATCAACTCTGGCCATGTATGTGACTTTTTATCAAAATACTTTAGACAATGAGAATTCATAAATGGCACAAAATACATTGTTTCCTGATCATTCCTGGCTGGGGTGAGGCAACACTTCCACTTTCTCACGTGAGGAGATTAGAATGAAAGGATTGCTTTAATTTAATCCCAAGGGGACCCTGAGAGGAGACAGGGTCCCAGCCCTTAGGAGGCTCCTGTCCCTGAAGACCTGAGTTTGTGTTCTCCCTCCCCACTGGCCTGGTGAAGGCCCACTTAGACAGCAAGCGTAGCGCCTGCCTTAGCAATGATGTCGCCTGGCACCACCCAGCAGACCTCGTGCCAGATTCCTCTTTGGGGAGAAGCTGAGCTGCCTGGAGGCCTCAGAACTGTCCACTGCTCCCCTCTGGGGGACTGAGCAGAGCCAATGAGACAGTTTTTTTCTCACAAAGCTGGTAAGCAATTTGTCAGCCTGGAAGGAAATTTGAGGAAAATGAAACTCAAAATTACCTTGTCCGTTTTGAGTTCTTGGAACTAAAAGAAGTTTGAACATCATTATTTTTTTTCTTCTTATAGACAAGCTGTCTTTATTTTTATAAATTAAAATTAAAGAAAATATCCATGCCTACTAATTTGGAACTAGTCCAATTTTCAATCTATATTCCTCTGTCATAAACACAAAAGGAAAGATTTTTGTTGTTGTTGTCTTTCTCTTCCTACCACCTATGACGTAGCTAGGAAATTCTCCAGGGAACAGTTGGCCAAAATTCCTCACCCTCAATATCTCTTAGTGTCATGGTCAGTTTCTCAAACCAGCTTCCAATCCAGAAGGAGTTAAACCAGAAGTGGAGATGGGCACAAAGGTGTCTCTTTGATTCCAAGAAATTTTGCTTATCAGCACAAACTTGGCTTGCTTTTAGTAGTGAAAATACAATCTATCTTCAAGATTATGAAATTTCCTGTTCTAAGTATTTCAGATGACAAATGAGAAAATCTTGGGATTACTAAAAAAACAAACAACAAAACAACTCCCCTTCTAGCACACACGCAAACCAATGGCACATACACCAAATTATAAGCCAGGTTTACAAATATTTAGTGAGGTAGAGGAGTAGGTATCTTTTCTTGGATACAAAGACATACAGTTGTCCTCACTGAAATGACATATGTTCTCATTTTGTGCCATGATCCCAAGACTAGTGATGGTTCTAGAAGAGAATTGGCTTATTCCAGGAAATCACTGATTGGGCTCTGTTTTGCTCAGGCAATGCTAGAATGAAGAAAAGCATAGCAGAATTACTACTTTCCAGGAAGAGCTAATTATGTTTCATATTTACATAAAGAGAAAAATATCTATTGGCTACCTTCTTAGAGTTCCATGTGTCTCAATAGAATTTTTAACATTTCACTACAGAATGAGATTACAAAGATGCAATGTGTGGTGGAAGGGACGATTGGATTTGCTGAGCCCAGCTCTGCCACTTACTAGTTATGTGACCTTGGGTGAATTGTTCCATGTCTTGTGCATAGCGCAGTGTCTGCTCTTAATGTGTGCTCTATGAATTGTTTTTTAATGAATTGCTCTGGGCTTCAGTTACTTCATCTGAAAAGTGGGAACAATAATAATATCCTTGCAGCATTATAGTGCAAACCAAAAAGTATATAAAGAACCTACCACATTGCTTGGAAAATACTGGCAGTCAACAAATAAATAGCAGCTATCATTGCTTTAGCTCCTTTTTAATGACAACAAGTGCCAAATATCACACCCTTACTAGGAGTTTCACCATCTAAAATTTATAGGTTGAAATACTATAACAGGTTTCTTAAATATTTTTGCTCCAGTTGGAAGTCTGGTGAAGTCTATGGACCCTTTCTCTGAATAAGGTTCTAAATGCATAAAATAAAATGTTAAAAAATCACAAAATAAAAGAAATTAAACTGAAATTCAGTTCTTTTTAAGAACTCTGTTGTTCCATGGATTCCAGGTTAAGAACCTCTGATAGGGGAAGAACAGAAGTCAATGGCTTCTCAGGTGATCAAAGGTTGCTGGTCATTTCATGCACATCCCGTTATAACAGGGAATTCCTCTCCCCCTCGCCCACTTTTCTTGGAATGCTCTCATAAAATTATTGAAGAGCAAAGAGAATATTATTATTAACTTCGGGGAATTCTTTATACATATGAGACAAAGAGATCTAAAAAAAAAAAGACACAATACAGATCTAGTAAAAACAAGCGCTATTTAAGAGCATGCATAGGAATTGGCCTTAATGACTCACTTTTGATGACTCGCTTCACAAGGTATTAAGGGAAATCATTAATATCCTTCTAACTAAAGAGTGTCTGTGCAAATTCATCAGGATTTGAAGACTAAAAGTAAATGGCAAGTCTTAAAATAAAGAGATTATTTAACGAATTATAAAATGACTGAGATATCAAAAAAACACATTTTATTTACTTTTAAGAGATAAGCAATATCTGTTAAGAAGTTAGGTAAGAAATAGACAGGTAAAACCCCAAAAACACTCACTTCTCATCCTTTAAATCTCTCATAAAGGCCTGTAGGAAGTGTGAAGTTTTCTCTGGTGCCTGAACATAAATGGTCAGCCAAGGACCAGCCGGGAGGACCAGGACACCCACTTGGTCATTGACTTTGATACGACTACTGTGAGAAGTGGTCAGAATGGATGAGGTAAGAACTTTCTACCCAGCCCACTTTGAAGAACTTCTCTGGATTCTGTCCAAAGCATCTTAGACACGAGTGAAAGTCAAATTTTAGGACTAGAAATTGATAGCAAAGCCAAACCATCTAAAAGGCATGCAGCTGTGAAAGGATTCTGCTTTGGACAGAATAAGAATGTGAAAAATACTTAAACTTCAGAATGTAAGCTGACAATAAGAAAACAGATCCTAGTCATAAACAGATCCTATGAGAACTGACTACATTTGGTTAAGTGGACCAATGATATGGTCTCTATATGGAATCTGCAAGACTGTGCACAATTAATGACGTGCTTTCCGAAAAATGTAATTGGATGGCGGAAAAAGGTTTCTGATCCTTTTTCTCAACCTTTTTTCACTTCTAGAAGGCACTAGTCTTCCGATGCGTGACCTACTGGGTCATCCCTAATTCTGTACTTACTAGAGAGGAGGATGTAGGCCCACTCATCTTTGCTTTCCCCAAAGACCCCAGAACTGTGCTTTTCACAAAAGTGACATCCAAAAAGATTCTGAGTGAATGTTTGCAAGGAGCTAAGAAAGAATAGAAAAAAAGAAAGAAATGAATGCTGGTTTTATTGGCAACTATAATATCCCATTGGTATGGTCTCCTAAGCTAGGCCTCATTATCTTTGTAGCTACATGTAAATGATATGTTTATACATCAATTTTACCTAACCATTTAATGTCTCTCCCAAATTGGAACACTTCAGACAAATAACAAAGGTAAAGATAAGAGATAAAGAATAGTCCTAACTACACAGAAAATCTAAAAGAAATATACCTGAAAACAAATAGTTTTCCTAATAACAAAATACTAACAAGTAACAAGAAGGGCTGGAAATTCTCTCGTCGCTTCTGGAAGATTTTAGAGACACCTGCCCTTTCCCTCCCCTTGGCTCTCAGTGGTTTGTTTTCTATTCTTTTCAGCATGGTGGCACCACTAAAGCTTTTCCATTCCCTTTCTCGTCTCTTCCCTTTTATTTCTGTTTTTTATTCTGCTACTTCATCCAATGAAGTTTTAGTGAAGTGAACATGACAAATTTTGAACTCTAACAAAAATTTCAAATAACTTTTGTCCTGCTAAAAGTACAGCGAATATCAAGAAAGAGCCAGAAAGCAGAACAATGGTTTGTTGAAAAATAACTTGGGTTCTTGGATCTATCAGCTTCCAGCAATCATAGCCACTCTGCACATTACTGCTCAGGGTGTATTTTTCTCCCGATGCTTCAGTATTAACAGTTGTAATGGGTTATACTTGTCCATTTGAAGTTCCTACAGCTAGAATGTTAACCCTCTGGGCTACTTTGTGTCTTCTGTCTCATTTTGCAACACTGGGACTGAGAGTGAAAACATTTTTGTTTTTTATCAGAATGTTAAAAACCTTCTAAATTTCCTAAGTTGCTACAAAAAGAGATCATGTAACTTGAGCACAAGGGTTTGGATTTGCAGTTATCTGAGGTCTCAATTTCTATTTCTTGAATAGTCCATCACAGATCTTTTTATTTAGTAGTTGATTAGTAAATTATATGTTAATGGGATGGATGAAAAAATAAGTATATTACGAGAAAATTCAGAAATATCAATATTGATTTCCCCCAAAACACTGATAAAATCTAGTCCTATCAACTAGGTTTGGGCAAAATAAGCAAAACAATAAACAGTGACATGCTCTTCACATTGTATTTTTGTTTTATTTTGCTGTTTTGTTTTGGCCAGAACTAGGAAGGGCATTTACATAGGGAGAGAAAGTACCTGTTTGTGACAGGTTCTTATTACCCCATTTTGCCTCCTGAGGTCAAATATTAGAATAACACCTTTGGATGGGCTGGAGACCTTCTTGTTGCTCAAATCTCCTTTGTCCTTAATAGACAGTGAATGGCTCCCTACCTGTTTGAAATGACCCAAAAGATCAGTTTCTCTGTACTTTACTCAGTGTGACACTTAGGGATTTGTGCAGGAAAATCAATACAAGAAAAAATGTCATCCCTCAAGGATTTATTGAAAATCTATTATATTCAAGGCAATGTGTTAGATACTGAAATTAGCGTACTTTTATTTATTTATTATATTAAGATGGACCCCAAAGTTCTAATTTTACCTTCTAGGTATGTGCTTATTTCTCTATTATTAGAAAGTAAATTATAAAGAGCTATACAACATGGTCTTATGTTATAGGTATCAAAATAAGGCACTACAAGACTTGGCATCCAATTCAGAGACACAATCTACAAGCTTAAAGAGATTTCAAGGGGAGGAAAATCAGTGAGGGACAGGGGTACTAAGGCAGAGGGGTTTGGTGCAGTCCACAGGACATGATGAAGACATAAATGAAAACATAATGACATAAACGAAGACAGCAGAGCAGAGGAGGGGTGCATTTTCTGCAGAGGCAGCGACATATAAATCACACAAGCAGAGACTTGTGTCTGGGAATGAGTATAACACATCTAGATAACAGGGTTTGGCTGTACTGGCTAAACCAGAGGGTGTGTGTTGAGAGAAGGAAATATTTTCCCAGGTGGAATGTAGTCAAACTCGGGAAAGTCTCAATCCCTCGCTGAGAAGTTTGAATATGATTCTGTGTTAACCACTATGGTAACCACAGCAGGCAATTGTGAAGTTCCTGTCTTTAAGTGTCAAAAAATGACATTGTTCCATACATACTACAAAACTAATAAAATAAGCTGTTTTTGAAAAGATAATACCCTTGATAGGCAAAGTCTTTCCTCAAAGGAAACTTCAGTGGAGGTAGATAATATTCAGTGTGAAGTAGCTGTGACTATTTAAGTGTGACCTCTGGAATATATAGCCTTGGCTCATCTATTTCATAGTGGAGAAACTGAGAAAGCTACTTACCTTCTCCATGCCTCAGTTTCTTCATCTGAAAAAGAGATTTAAAAAGTACCTTCCCCATAGGGTTACCATAACGAGTAAATGATCCAACAGATATGAAGTGCTTAGAAAAGTGCCCTGTACCTGGTAATCACTCATTAAGTGTTAGCTTAGCAGTAGGGGTACTCACTATGATTCAAGGTGCTAGAATCAGATTGGTGTAAAGTACTTTTGCCACAAGGGTACTCAATTTCCCCTAAAAATTTTGCCATTCATGTGAAATAAATGAAATAAAGTAACAGTAATACTGATAATTGAATTTTTGAAGGTTTGGCCAAAAAAAGTACAAGTGGAAAACAGAAATTAAGAACATAATGTGTTTAGAATTTCAATGTTGAGCTCAAAAATATCATCAACAAATATTAAATGTACATTTTAAGTCATAATTTTACTTTAAGCATCACTTCCCTTATGAAAATTTTCTTAACCATGAGTTCATGCCCCTAGAAGAATTGTGTACAATTCTCTTTTGTATCTTCAGCGTACTTTCTAGCATATAAGTACTCAATAAATCTTGGGTGGATGGATGGATGGACGGATGAATGGACGGATGGATGATGGATGAATCAATGGATGGGAAGATAGATGAATGGATGGATAATGGATTGATAGATGATGGATGGATGGATGGATGGATGGATGGATGGATGATGGATAGATGGATGTATGGATGGATGGATGGGTGGATGGAGGAAGGAAGAAAGTTGAGCAGTTAGGCAGACCAGAAAGCCAGAGTCACTTGCTCTCCCAGAATGGGAAGTCAAAAGGCTTTATGGATTCAGGAGTTTGGGATCCAGGTCCACCACTTCTGTGGTGAAATCAGGGGTTGATTTCCACGTAGACAGTCCACTTCAGAGCACAGAACAGTGATCCAAGAGTTCACTGTAGCTGCTGAGTGTGTGCCCCCCCCCACTTGTTGCTCTTCATGTGTCTTTCTAAATAGGATTCCACACTGGCGTTTGTAAAATGCTGAAGGTATGTGTGGCCACATGAAAGGCATAAAGTTTTCCTCTTTGCTTCTGGGAAAATGACATTATTTAAATATTATTTATAAAGATTGATTTTTAAGTCAAGATAAGAAACCTGCCTTGGAAACTAGGAAAATTTATTCTTCCAATGATAAATTCTCAAATGAAATCACCCTATGCAAAAATAGGCAGGCTTAACTAGTCTCTCTCTCACTCCTTCTCACTCTTTCTTGATGAGCATCTCTCTGCTGGTTATAAAGATTTTTTTTAATGTGATTTATTAGGCTTCCTGCTATCCTGTTCGAATACACTGAATTTCAAAAAGAGAAAGAAACAAGAAACCCTCTTTACTTACTTTGACATAGTTTCCTGGTCTCACTTTTGATGAAAGATTTTTTGATTCTGCCTACTGTCACAGAATAACAAATGGGAAAGGGTTTGTCACCCATAGGTCCTGAGTCACCAGTATGAGAAGCATGTTAGACATCAGTGGACCGTTATGTTTGGTTTTAGAGTTATTTGGAGGACTATTTTGCAACTTAATTCAACAAGTTTTTATTGAGTATATGTGTGCCTGGAGTTGCTCATGCTCATCAGGAAATACAAAGGAGAGACCAGAGATTATATTTGGAAAGTTTCCAGCAAATTTAGTAGAGGTGTTTTTTTTTTTTTTTTTTTTTGAATGCCATGGTTCTAGTTACCAAGAGCCCAGACTAACATCTTCCATGTTATGTGGGAAGGAAAGAATCTAATCTTCAGGCTGGAAGGGACTTAGGGTTCTATAGTTCATGCATTTCTTTTATAGATGAGGGAATGGAGACAGAGAGAGAAAAAGGTATTTCATGTGAGCTGTACGTATCACACAGAACGTGTTCATTCAAATTGAGCACACTAAGGCTTTTGCCACTAATCAGGCTGCCTCTGTGACCTTGGGGAACTTATTGAATATCTCTGTGCCTCAGTTTCTCCATTTGTAAAAATGGTTTTAATAATAATAACTACTTCATATGATTGTTGGAAGGAGTAAATACAGTACTACATACAAAGTATTTAGAATCATGCCTGGCAAAGATCTAGTACTAGAAGTTATTTGCCATTATCGTTATTATTATTTGCAATGTAAAACATCGAGAGAAATCTAGTGCAGAATTTCTAGTATTACTTCATCTACAAAGACAAACTAAGTACCAAATTAAGTGATGGTGTGGTCTAAGGTAGAGCATGAGTACACATCCTAGCCTCTCCATTAAGTGGCTGTGTGGCCTTGGGCAAACCATATAACCTTTCTAAAATTCGATTTCCTTAACTGTGTAATGGGGATAAAAACAGCCACTCTGTCTCCTGCCACAGTGTTGAATGGTTCAGTTGAGATACTGGATAACAACGCAAGTTGCAAATTTCTAAGTGCCGCGCATATCAGGAATCATAGAGCAGGAAGCTGGGATCAACGCAGAGACCTGAAGAACAAGGCTCCCAACAAGGAGCTGGGAGCTGGAACTGTCCCAGGAACTCAGGAGCAAGTCATGCGTCCTCATTCTCTGGTCCTTTCCTTGGCTTGTGTCCTTTGTGGCTTAACTTGTACAACTTAGTTAGGAAGCTGTGACTTGTAAGGAGTAGGTAGGTCCTGTTCACCGTCTCTGGGCCAGGGTCTGACTCAGAGAAGACAAGATAATATTAGAGCAACACATCGTGTTCCTACCTTGCTGGCTGTAACACAAAGGTGTTGGGTGTTTCACTGGATAACACGTTAGTGGCACTTTGGCAATTGAGTGTGATTTTATTATCTCAGTGGAATTCAAGAAAGTTCTCTCATTTATGAGTGAGTAGTTGCCCAGGACAACTGTGTTTAAAACTTTAGATTGTAGAAGAGTCAGATTATCTTATTTATAAATTAATCACCTAAAAATACATTGTCATTTATATCAAGGAGTACTGTTCACCTCATAAAAAGTTCCTTTTCCTCCTCATAATTTCATTTTTAAAAAGTGTGAGTGGGGGAAAACTCCACTTCTCCCTCATATCAACATTTTGCAATGCAAGCAAAAATCACAGAGTAGCAAGCTAGGTATGCTTAACTGTGCAATACAGTGTGCTCCTGTGTGGGTTTTACAAATACTAATAAATAATATATAGTATATCAGATTTGTTTACAAAACACTTGGCACTCCCCATTTCCTCAGGCTCGAATTCCTTCTCAATCTGCATCTCTTCGCTACTACTGAGGAAAGTCACTAAAACAGTGTTCCTCAGACAAGCCACAAGAGCAATCATTCATAAAATAGGGATAAGCACACTTAGGAAAATTGAGACATTTACCTCCTCAAAAATTTTCAGTGGTCCATCACTGCCCCTTCCCATTCTTGCCCCACCCACCTTGTCAACATCATCTCCCATAGTCTTCTTCCAAGCTCCGCTATCGACATTGGAGTGTCTCTGTCCCCAGGAAAGCCTCTTTAGTGTCCCTAGAATATGACATGCTATTTCTTTCTGCTCTTATGCTTTCATTCAAAAGACATTTGTGACTGGCCATGTGCTGGGCACTATGAACTATATAGGGATATAAAAATGAATAAGACAACATGGATCAATCTTGAAATCATTATGCCAAGTGGAATAAGCCAGGCACAAAAGAATAAATATTGTATGATTCCATGTTTATGAGGTACCTAGAATAGTCAAATTCATAGAAAGTAAATTAGAGGTTACCAGGGACTGTAGGGTGAGGGGGAAAGTAAGGACTTATTATTTAATGGGTACAGAGTTTTCTTGGGATGATGAAAAGTTCTAGAAATGGATAGTGGTGATGGTTGCACAACAATGTGAATGTACTTAATGTCATATTGTACACTTAAAATGGTTGAAATGGGAAATTATATGTTACATATATTTTTCCACAACAAAAAAAAAATTAAGGATAACGAAAACAAAATGAATAAGACTCTCGGCCATCAAAGAGCTCACTGGGTAGTCAGGGTGACTAGACAGTTATTAAACAAAATGGTAGACGCAGTAATTGGAGTGTGCATGACACATTATGGAAGCCTGGAGAAGATTCAGCCTGGTGTTAGCGAAAGTCCCCTGGATAAGGTGATTGCCTGCTCATATCAGCATCAAAAGATTAAAGGACAAGTCAACCAGGAGTATAAGGATGGGATAAGATGGAGTGGCAGGGAAAAGGTGAGTGGGACAAGGAGCCAAAGAGGCGCAACTGCATGATGGGGCAGCCTGGAGGGAATACAGCACCTGGTTTGTGTGGGGCACTGCAGTAGTCCCACCTTACCCATAATTTTGCCTTGTGTTGTCTCAGTTACCCACAGCCAACTGCTGTCCAAAAACAGTGAATGGAAAATTCCAGAAATAAACAATTTATAAGTCTTAAATTGCACACCATTCTGAGCAGTGTCATTAAATCTCACACTGTCCTACTCCATCCACTTAGGTTGTAAACGGTCCCTTTGTCCAGGGCATCCAGGCTGTAGATGCTACCCACCCATTAGTCACTTAGTAGCCATCGGGGTTATCAAATTGGCTGTCCAGGTATCACTTGTGTTCAAGCAATCCTTATTTTACTTAATAATGGCCCCAAAGCACAAGAGTAGTGATGCTGGCAATTCAGAGATGCCAAAGAGAAGTTAATGTTAATCTCTTACTGTGCCTAATTTATAAATTAAACTTTATCATAAGTAGGTAAGTATAGGAAAAAATGTGGTATATATAAGGTTCAGTACTATCCGTGATTTCAGTCGTCCACTGGGGTCTTGGAATGCATCCCCTGTGGATAAGGAGGGACTACTGTACGTGCATTTTAGTGTGGCATAATTATAAGGGGAAAGGCAGAGTCATAAGGCATGAAGAGGAAGAGGTACTTTTGCCCACCACAAATGTTCTTTTCCTATCTACTCCTCACCCCTCATGCCATCTAGACAAATCTGATCTATCTTCCAACAAGCAGTTCAGGGCCCACTTTCTCTGAAATTTCCTCTTTCCAAGGTAATCCATGATTATCTTTCCTATCTCTAAATTCTCACAACATTTCTCTACCACTCGTTTTTCTCCTAATCATATCCTCTTTCTGGGTCTTCTTTCCCTTAACTGTAAACTGTATTCTGAGCCCTTTGAGGGTAGAAACTACGTCTTGTTTTGTCTCTCACAGCATCTAGCCGGCGGGATTAAAAGTTTCTTCCAGTAAATGTTTTGGAGTTGAATTCTTGAATTCCCAACTCCTGGATTCTAAGAAATAAAAATGAAACTCAACCACAAATTCTACAGAAGGAATATTTCCTCCTAAAAAATAATTCATATACAGATAAAAAAGTTCAGAAACACAAACGCTGCACTAAGCTGTGATTCAAGCTCACTTCTCGGTCACCCAGAAGTCAATGAGTATTTTCTCTGTCAGCACAGAAATTCAGGAGTCATTGATTTCAAGAAATTGCATACTAGCAGTATGGAGCTAACATGAAATGGGCTTTTTGCTTAGCATTCTCCTTTTAAAACATCTTTCTCCTAAGGGACCATATTAGGCAAAAATTTAGTGCACTGAAAGAGATGTGGAATTGGATTTAGAAGATATGGCTTCTAGGTTTTCTCCTAGTGGTACTGTGTGAACTGGACAACTAACAATTATTCTTGGTCATCCCTAGTGTAAGATGCTAATTTACATATCTGTTTATAGACAACTTCTCAACTGCTTATATCTATAATATGTAGCATATGTGCAAAATTAAATTACAGAATTAGAAATGGAATGGAAGGATTATCTATTTGCTGACTGACTTTTAATGATAATTACTCATTTATTTGTATTGCAGCCCACTACAAGGACAAGGTCAAAGGGGCCTCATTTCAATATTATACATGGATGGCTCACTATCCACCAAAATTCCCACTCCCCTCCCACAGTGCACAATTACCACTGGCAAGAGGCTGCTTATCCAAGGGCTAGATTTCTCAGCCTCCCAGCTGAGAGCCACCATGTTGAGGCTATGAGCCACCATGTCACTAGTTCTTCCCAGTGAGATGTGAACAGAAGAGATGTGTCAGGTCCAGTCCAAAGCAGTCAAGAAAGATGTGTCCTCCACTGTATGTTTTCCTCATCTACAAGCTAGACGCAGAGGACTTCAAAGCTCTAGAGAATGACACCACCAAAGAAAGAAGAAGATTGTTTCCTGAATCACCAAGTAGAGTACAGCCTCTCAATGAAGAACACCGGCAAGGGACTATTTTGTGATCCAGGAATAAATTGTTATTGTGCTAAACCACTCAAATTTGTGAGTTTTGTAAGAGCAGCTAATATTACCTTTTCTAACAGTCATATGTGTTTCTCTCTCTATATATACAACACATCACATTCATAGCACAAGTGGGATAGCACTTAACAAAAATTAAATAAGCAAAAAATACTGCATTAGTAATAGGTAATCATAATTTAACTTTTACTACATTTTGGAAGATGTTTAAGCTAAGTGCAGTAAATTTACATTTACTTACATTATGTGTTAATATTACTTATTTTTATTTATACTTATTAACATTACTAATTAACCATTCATGTAACACTCCACTGAGACTCATGAAAGGTAGTCATCTCCAAAGGCTGGACACCTATATGGTAAATGACATATTTCTATACACGGAAAGAAACACAAATTGGTGGAGAAAAAGTTTGCAATGCTACACATACAAATATGCCAACACAGAATAGATGTGCATCCATCCTCATCCTTAACACACACACGTGGAAAACAATTATTCTAATAGAGACAATACAATGTCTAAGTGTCAATGTCATACAGTAATATAAAAGTACATTGAAATTAATATATATATTGGGAATATGCACAGAATAATCCTTTTACCTAATTGCCATGAAATCCCAGTGATCTGAGAACAATGTCATAATATATTACTCAATCTAGGTAGAAAGTAATAGGATTCAATAATTTTAGCTATATAGACCCTTAGCTGGTCTATACGTATTTTAGGGACTGCATTAATCTCAGAAAAATGTTGATAACCAAGTCTAATTCTTTTTATCACTAGATTTTTTTCACTGCCCTGCACAAACTTGTAATAGTTTTAAACTATTTAAACTTGTAATAGTTTTAAATATGATGATTTTACAATACTTCAGAAGTTAATTATTTTTCATGGTAGAGGGAACTATAAATGCCATAATGTGAGCACTACTATTATATTTTTTTCTAATTAATTCTGCTGAAAAACAGCAAAGAAAATAATAGTAATGAAAACTGCAAAGGCTATATTCATGAAAGTATTTATTAAACTTGAACTAGATCATCTTGTTTTTGATTAACGTCTTTTAAATATTTTTATCAATTAGACAATAATATAATTGATAAAGATAATATACTGCTCATGATAGGTCTTCTTACAGGTCTTAAACTTTATTTTTAAGGGCGTTAGGAGGGCAAAGTCTAGATAAAATAGTAATCAAATAAAATAGTCCTACTTAATTCATGTTGACTGAATGACTCTCCCTACATCAACTTACTAAATTAAGGAACGCATTCTAATTCAAGAATCTCATCTTATGAATTTTTCTGGAGTTGAAAATCCATCTAGGAGATCCATTAGGATATTCAGGAAAAGATACGATATTATCTTTATAGAGGCAGCATTCACCAAGTGAGTCGCTATGTAATCTTTAAAAAGGTGCCTTTATCATCTACGCCCTCATTTTGTAAAAAGTATTGATAAAATTCCTGACCAATGTACCTGACTTGATTGTTCTGAAAATAAAATGAAAAAAGGAAGAAAGAATGGGAGAGAGAGAGAAAGGAAGGATGGAAGGAAGGAAGGAAGGAAAGAAGGAAGGAAAAAACATTGATTCCTTGGAAACACATAAAATGCAAACCTATTCTTCAAAACTATCTTAAGTTTAAGCTTTTAATTCCATTGACCCCACAATTAAACCCAAACAGGCAAAGGTGATAATTACTTATTTGTACTCTTTATCTTATTTGGGGAAGGAATTGTACATATTGATGAGGTACCCAAGTAACAAAGCAATAGATGCTTAAAAGATAGACTGTGGTTTACTTTTTGTAATTAATACTAACAATCCAAGAGCCTGTTAAAAATAATAACAATATACAAAGAGGACAAATTCTTAAAAATGTTATCAACTGGAGGGATATGACATGAACCAACCAAAGACTTTGGTGAATTCATGAAAGAGAGATGACTGATGAGATGGAGCACAGCGAAGATGTGAGTGTGAGAGCCATTGCTCACAACAAAGCCCATTGGTACTCAGGCTGAAGGATGAGAAACAATCTCTGAGGAAACGTAAGTGATTGGCCTGGAAAAAGTCAAGGCTCCAGCGTGTGCATCCTTCCTTGCAGGAGAGATGAGGGAGGCAGCTACTCTGACCTGTCTTCTTCCTGAACTAAAGCCTGCCAGACAAAATGGACCCAAGCATGTTCACACACGCACACACACATGCACAAGCACAGGCACACCCACCTGCACATGAAACAAAAATTGAAAGGTGGAGAAAGGGGAACGGAGAGGGATAGAGCAGGTGATCTATGCTCCTTATCTTTCACAACAGCAAGTCAAGACATTCTGCTTGACGTTGATAAACCAAGAACGAGAGACACAGGCAAATCATTTAAAAAACAGCTATGGCTACCAGAAGAACTGGTCAAAAATAGTTTCCATCAATGAAGAGATTGAAGAGAGGGTGACAGGAAGGGACTCAACAATTTTTCATTTAATACCCGCTTGCTGGTACTGGAGACAGACTGTCTACTGAGCACAGCTAGGGTACAATAACAGAGGTAAAAATTACTTTGTGTAAAAAATTCTGCATTTGCAATATAGGTACTATGACCATTGATTTTAGCCTAGCTTCAAGTGCCAAAATTGATTACCAAGCTTATTTCTAGTGTTTTGGTTCTCAAATTGAATCCTGCTTAGACATGCTATTTTCTCACAGTTAGATTTGAATGGACTTGCTAGCTTTCTATTAAAAGTCTCTGATTTCACCTTAACTCGTGTTTCTCAGAAGATAAAAGAATTTTATTACCGATGGGAAGCAGCCTTACTAAAGACATCCAATGAGAAAAGAGACAGATTAGATTTTAGGAAAAGCTTCCTATAACTAGAAAGATTATGAGATACTAGAAAACACAATCGAGGGCAGCAGTAAAAGTCTACTTCACTGAATATTTTAAAGAGCAGACAATTATCTTGTAGACAATAGTCTTGAGAATCTTTCTAGATGTGCCAGGCTATTCTTGTCTGCGTTTTTCTTTGTTTCATTTTATTTTTTGGTTTGTTTGTTTGTTTTGTGTCTAATCTTCAGGGAGAGTTGGTGAAAACAAAGCAAAAGGCACAATCTACACAGAGTCAACTGAACAGAAATCTGCAATTTGGGAGTCTACTTGATCCTTACGAGGGATCCAGGATTGCAAAATAAACAACATGCTGAGGGTTCTCCGAGGGTCTCAGCTAGCAGCTGAAATGAGTCATCTAAATGTAAATCATTATCTATTTGTCTCAGGGACAGGTCTAACATCCCAGATAGGTGACAATATAGCAATCCCTCCCACCATTGCCCCAGGTATTCAATATTCAAGTAAAAGAGCCAAAGGCAGGAATGGAATTTCACCCAATCCTGCTTGACAGTTGAAATGCCAATAAGCAAATGACTAGTAGATCCCAGATGCCATAGGAAACCTTCAGTATGGGCCATGTTGTCTTTGCCAATCACAGGCAGTAACAAAAAAAAACAACAACAATAAAAAAAAAATCTTTCTTTCATGGGAAATGAATAAGCCAAGTAAATTTTCTTACAACTCAAAAAAGTCTTATTCACAAGGAAATCTTGAAGAAGACAAGCTAGAAATCTGAGCTTCACAAGCAACAGCATTTTGGCACACCCAAGATCACACCAGTATCCACCTCTCTGAAAAGTGGGCCCCCAAATGACAGTTAGATTCTAAGAAACTTAAACTAGGTCTATATAATTGAAGCCCCAACACCTAGTCCATGCCTCCCACATGATGCCTGCTCAAGAAGTTATTGCCAAATAATTAAATGAGTCTACTGTTGCTACTTCACATGCTGTCAAGAGATTGATTTGGAGTGTTCCCCCTTCTCCCCTCTACTTGGTAAATTCCTACTGGTTTTCCAAGATCCACTTCACTGATTCCTTTCTTAACTCCCCAGAGCTCTCTGCTCATGCCTCTATTATAGCATTTATCATACTGAGCTGACATTCTACAGCTGCCTATCCAATATGATAGCCACTAGCCACCTAGGGCTATTGAGAACTTAAAATGTGGTTAATATAACTAATGAACATAATTTTAAATTTTATTTAATTTTAATTAGCTTAAATTTAAAAATGGATGGTCAATTCAGTTATCAAAACACATTTAAGTAATCTTAGAACAACTTGGGTACGTGAATCTACTTTTTCAATCCTAAAACTTATGAAATCTAAATACAGATCACAGGGCCGGCCCAGTGGCACAGCCCTTAAGTTCGCACGTTCTGCTTCGGTGGCCCAGGGTTTGCTGGTTCGGATCCCAGATGTGGACCTACGCACATCTTGGCAAGCCATGTTGTGGCAGGCATCCCACATACAAAGTAGAGGAAGATGGGCATGGATGTTAGTTCAGGGCTAGTCTTCCTCAGCAAAAAAGAGGAGGATTGGTGGCAGATGTTAGCTTAGGGCTAATCTTCTTCAAAAAAAATATTAATAATAAAATAATAAATAAATACAGGTCAAAAAAGTCAGTGAAAACTCAACATCCAAATTGAGATCCTGTAAGCGTAAAACACAAACCAGATGTCAATGACTTAGTAAAAAACAAAGAATGCAAAATATCTGATTAATAATATTTTATGTTGATTTCGTGTTGAAATGCTAATATTTTGAATATATGAGATTAAATACAATATATCATTAAGATTAATTCATCTGTTTCTTTTTACTTTTTCAATGTGGCTACTAGAAAATTTTAAGTTACATATGTGGCCTGAGTTATATTTCTGCTGGACAGACATTGTTCTAGATGTTCTATGAACACTCTCTCAATGCTACTCACTAAGATAAGCATTTTCTATGTTAAACTTGTTTTACCAGTAAGGAAACAGAGGCACCTAAAGGAAAGTCATGGAACATGCCCAGGAGCACAGCTAAAGTTTGGGATTTGAACCAGGTGTCCATGAACCAGGTGTCCATGGCTTCCTAGTCCTGGCTCCAACACCCTCTTTTTCCCTGGTGTCTACGTGTCAGCCTTCCCATTAGACCGTGAGCTTCTCCAGGGCAGCTTCTCCAAGACCCTGCCTTAATCATACTTATGTCTTCATAAGATCAACTTGGACATAGTTGGTAGCCAATGAATTTCTATTGAATGAATTAAACACGGAGTGAATGAATGAAATGAGATTATCTATGTAAATATACTTGTAACATAAAAAGAAATCTATATAATGTTAAACTCGAGTTTAACAGCATATAGAGGACGAAAACACATCTGACTTGTCTGGAAACACTGCACTCTTTAGTTTTGGTGTTTACACTTGACCTAAGATGTATGACACTTTTTGAAGAAAATGTGTTCATTATGGATACGAAGAGTGTAGTATAATGACAGACAGGCTGCTGCGAAAGCAGGTGGGGCAAAGAAGAATGTCTACCAATGGAAGAAGGGATATGAAAAGATCGTATTAACATTCAATATAATTGGAACTGCTCGAGTTAGAGCAGCAATAACTTGGGGTGAACAGCTGGAATAATCTGATATTCTTAGGTTTTGATTTCACAGCAGACTTTTTAATAGACTTTCTGCACACATTTTTCAAGTCCATTCCATTGGCCTTGATCTATCACTAAGAAATGTCTTATGTTTTAATGTGGATTTGTTTTACAAGGAAAAGACTCAGGATCCAAAAAAAGAAGGGGAATATAGAAACTTTAGTCTTGATATTTCCCTTGGGTTGAAAGTTTCTGTAATATTCTTTTCTTTATTGTCATTTCCTCTAACAATAAATTCAATTGAATTCCATAAAAACAGCCAAATGCCTGCTAGGTGTGCTCACCGGCTTGGTGCTGGCTATTAAAAAGTGAATAAGAAACTCCTCTGGCTCATCAGTTTCATCATTTCTTTCCCTTCTTACCCACTCCTGGAAATTAGTCATATTTTTAGGAATGGCAATATGGGAAAAAATAAGTCTGTAAAGAAACAAGACAAGATAAAATACTTCTAAAGCTTAAAATGTAAGTATAGAGTGAATAAGACTAGAATCACTGAACAACTACAAATAGAAACTGCTCAGAACATCCTGTGCAGGACATGAGAAACGAAGCATCTCCCTAGAGTTCATGGTCTGGTCATTCTTTGTAATTCATTAGGAAATAAAATTAGCTCCTGCTAAGACACCTGTAGCCATTTAAAAACTTCAGATAGTTCCAGTTTGCAAAGCTCATCTATTGGAATTTCTTTTGAGCAAGATAACCTGGACACGTTGGAAGCTACAGACTGATGGTCTAATTCTGTCCTTAATGGCTACCCCAAAGAGAAAAGATCTCACTAGTAGTTAATTGTGCCAATTAGTTGTCTATTTTTGTCACCTATCTAGAAAAATGTTTTAGACTATTTAGACAAAAATAGTTTTTGCCTCTTCTTTAAGAAAAAATATATATTCTTTCCTTCATTGCTTCTCCCCTCCTCAAAGTCAAGAAATTGTCCTTGAACAAATGCCAGACTCTGAAAATTATTCAAAGCATTATAGTGACACATCAAAGAGAGAAGAGACCAGGAAATTAATTGCAACAATTTCTTTTGAACGCCCTAACAAGTGCTTTAATTGGTGTGTAGGAGTGTCAAAATCCAAGAATGCAAAAGGGGAAGACTTTAGGGGAAGAATACAAATTGGAATGTAGCTGACCATTTGAACTTATCTTCTTGTCTAGTAAAATTAGCAAGCAATGTGGTCCAAGAAAACCCATCACTTACCAACCAAGAAAGAATCCTTTACAAAATGTGACATCTAAAAGTGCATTGCTCGAATCTTTCAACTTAACACAAGCAAATATCGAATAAAATGGCTGTCATTAAAAAAAATATGTGTAATTAACCAGGCAATAGCATTATCCAATTTGGGAAATCTGTCCTTCTGATTATTTTTAAAATTCTTATATGATCCACTCTGTAACACAAAAAAATTCTTATTAAAACATCAAGAGTAAACAAAGATTATGCCTGTTGAGATTACAACACTAAAAGATCATTAAATTTTAATTCCATGTATAATTTGGTATTTAGAAGGCAAATGTGTCTGAGATTTATGTTCCAGTATCTAGGGGAAAAAAACATATTAATCAAGAAAAGCAATATTGCAAACAATACTGAAGAGGAGAAATACTTATCCTGGTTGAAACAGATTATTTTCAAAAACTACACGTAAATAATTTTTCATTGTCAATCATTCTTATCTATTCATAAGTAGGTTCCACACTCTGCTTTCCTAATTTGAGTCACTGTATATTCTTGAAAGCAAATTAAAATA
This sequence comes from Equus przewalskii, assembly GCF_037783145.1. Lineage (NCBI taxonomy): Eukaryota > Metazoa > Chordata > Mammalia > Perissodactyla > Equidae > Equus > Equus przewalskii. The sequence goes on from NC_091862.1 coordinate 15,181,815, forward strand.
TGGGCTTTTTTAATGATTCTATTTTTATAGAAATGATAGTTTTATAACATTAAAGTAAGGAGCAGTAAACTGAGTTATGATTACGAGCCTATTGTTTATTTTATTGAGTTTTTTAAACATCAAGTCATTAATAAAATCATAAAGGAGAAAACCTGGTATATTTAACATCAATTTTCTCCTAAAATATTCTTGGGTTAAATAACCAAGTTCAATCTCCAAAATAACTTTGGTTTCTACCTGTTCCAGAAGACAGAATTTTACTATGAAAGTTGCATTTATAACAGTTATGAGCTGAATTGTGACCCCCCCTACATATGTTGAGGTCCTGACCCCCAGTACCTCAGATCATGACCGCATTTGGAGGAAAGGTCTTTACTGTGGCCATTAAGTTAAAATTACAGTGGGCACTAACCCAATGTGACTGGTGTCCTTATAAGAGGAGGAAATTTGGACACAAAAGACACACCAGGGATGCAAGTTTCACAGAACCCTTCAAGTCTCATCACCTCCCTCTATTGATACTATTATCATCCCACATTTTAGTTCTACTTAATTATTTAACTTCCAAATAAGACATTATCATTGTTTGATTAGTCAATGCTTATTTTTATTTACTCCCATCTTTCTCAATATTTTACTCACAACTTCTTCTTGCATATCAGACATTCCTTCTAGAATCTTCTTAAGCTTAAATTACATCTTCCAAAATTTCTTTTAGCGATTGTTTCTTACAGGAAACTCTGTTTTTGTCTGATAATGTCATTATATCCCTCCATTCTTGACAGATGATTTTACTATGTACACAATTCTAAGTTGAAAATTGTATTCTCTCAGGATATTTAAAACATCATTCCACCAGCTTCTCACTTTCACTGTTGCTCTTGAGAAATCAGTCATCTCACTGCCTCTTCCTCTGAAGATGATCTGTCTTTTATCTCTGGCTACATTTAAGCAAGCTCTTCATCTTTGATGTTCTACCAAGCACTAAGGTGGATTTCTTTTTACTTTTCCTGCTTGAAAATTGTAGGCTTCTAAATCTGAGGATTGGTGTCTTTCAACATTTCTGGACAATTTTCAGCCATTATATTTTTTGAATGTTGTGTTTTTCCATTCTCCCTACTATCCCCTCTTTAACTTTGGTTAGAACTTATTACACCTTCATGCTCTCTTCTCCATATTTCTTAAACTGAAGTTCATACTTGATTAACTTTGTTCTTGATTAACTGTCTGGATATACTTTTCAGCTCACTAAACTTTTCTGCTTATCCATTCTACTGTTTAACTCATCTAATGATTTTCTTCACTAGAATTATTATACTTATTATTATTATTGTTACTGCTATTATTATTTCCAGAAGTTCTGTTTGGTTTTGTTTTTAAATCTGCTTGGTAATTTTTTACAGCTTCTTACTACTTGCTAATATTTTCAATCCCCTTTTACTTCTTAGACATATTTAATATACATCTTTGGTATTATTAGTCTAAATATCCAATATCTGAAGTCATTCTCTGAGTCTAATTCTATTGTCTCTTTTTTTTTTTTTCCTGCTGGCTTGCTCATGGTGGTTTGTTTCTGGAAGGGGTGTGTGTTTGTTGATGTCTTTTTTTCTTTCTTTCTTTCTTTCTTTTTTTTTTTGAGGAAGCTTAGCCCTGAGCTAACTACTGGCAATCCTCCTCTTTTTGCTGAGGAAGACTGGCCCTGAGCTAACATCCATGCCCATCTTCCTCCACTTTACACGTGGGACGCCTACCACAGCATGGCTTTTGCCAAGCGGTGCCATGTCTGCACCCGGGATCCAAACCGGAGAACCCCAGGCAGCTGAGAAGTGGAACATGTGAACTTAACTGGTGCACCACTGGGCCAGCCCCTGGTGATTTCCGACTGTAGGCATATATGCTTTGAAACTTTTTTAGTGGGATGTTTTTGAGACCCCATTTGAAATTCCATTCCCCGGTAAGGATTTGTTTCTTTTTTCCAGCACCCTTGTAGTCACTATCAACCTGGGTCCACATGGAAGCACAAAGTCTGGCTGTCGTTGTTTTGGACTACACAAGAACTTCAATCCTAGATGCAAGCTTACATGAGGGCCAGCTTGTGGTTATCATTTCTCAAGGAAGACATTTTCCTTTCCTCTCTGCAGAGCCAAATTGTATCAGACAAGCTTTGTTACTACTCCTTTCTGCAAAGACTGTTGATTTCTCATTCATTGTAACACCAAGGGTGTAGTTTTTGGAGCCCCAGATTTATGTAGGAATCTCCTACTGGACTATGTGGGTCAAATGGAAACTCAAGGCCCTCAAATTTCATAAATATCTTCAGGCTTTCTTACTTCCCAGGATTCCTGTCTTCACTTCCTTTTGTTCTCTAGAATGTCTATACTTTCTTGCCAGCTCAGTATGCATTTTGAGAGATTTTTTTAAACATGTAATCCAGTGTTTACAGTTGTTTTCAATGGGTTTTCCACGATATCCAGTCACCGTACTGCCAGCAAAGGAAGTCTCTAAATAAATTCTTAAAGATTTCATGGGGCCGGCCCTGTGGCCGAGTGGTTAAGTTCATGCACTCCACTTTGGTGGCCCAGGGTTTTGCTGGTTTGGATCTTGGGCGCAGACATGGCACCGCTCATCAGGCCATGTTGAGGTGGCATCCCACGTGCCACAACTAGAAGGACCCACAACTGAAAATATACAACTATGTACTGGGGGGATTTGGGGAGAAAAAGCAATTAAAAGAAACTAAGATTGGCAACAGTTGTTAGCTCAGGTGCCAATCTTTAAAAAAACAAAAAAAGACTTCAAAAAGACTCCATTGAAAATTCTCTTATTGTTTTCAATGGGAGATTTAATTTTAACTCTATATTTATAAAGTTACATAAATTTTATACATAGATACATATAAAAACTTTGGAGTTTCTGTGAGTGCTAAAGGAAAAAGAATTATCAAAACTTTATACTGTTAAAGGAGAATTCAAATAAAGAAGAAAGCACTGCATAAAGGGTTAAATATTTAAGATATTAGGTGAGGATGGTTAATATAAAGATAATTTAATTTCTATCAATGGCTAAAATTTTACTTTTTGAATTTTATTAGCTCTATATGTTGTGTTTGTCTGAATAGCAAATAAAAAATAAATGTAAGACAGTTATTACTCTTACGATATTTCTCAATAAACCCAAATAGGGACACAAGGAAACATCACAAGAAATACTATTCTCACGAGATACTTCACTATACTTTCCAGATAAGCAGGACTTGTAAAACCAAAAAGACCTCAAAGGTACCAATAAACAGTAAGGAAATTGAATCAGTAATCAAAAACCTCCCAAGAAACCAGATGGCTTCACGGGTCAATCCTACCAAACATTTAAAGATGAATTAATGCCAATCTTTCTCAAATTATTCCAAAAAATTAAAGAGGAGAGAACACTCCCAAACTCATTTTAAAAGGCCAGCATTATCCTGATACTAAAGCCAAATAAGGACATTACAAGAAAATCAAACTACAAGTCAATATCCCCAATGGTATAGATGCAAACATTTTCAACAAAACACTAGCAAACTGAATTCAACAGCAAGTGGGATTTATCCCTGGGATGCAAGGATGGTTCACCATACACACAAATCAGTAAGCGTGACACACCACATTAATAGAATGAAACGTAAAAATCATATGATCATCTCCATAGATGCTTAAAAAGCATTTGACAAAATTCAACAACCTTTCATGATAAAAACTCTCAACAAAATGGCTATAGAAGGAATGTGCCTCAACATAACAAAGGCCATGTATGACAAGTTTACAGCTAACACCATACTCAACAGTGAAAGTTTAAAAACTTTACTCTAACATCAGGAACAACAAGGGTGCCTATTCTCATCACTCTTACTCAACATTACACTGGAAGTCCTAGGCAGAGCAATCAGGCAAGAAAAATAATCAAAAGCATCCAAATCAGAAAAGAAGGAGTAAATTTGTTTTGGTTTACAGATGACATGATCTTATACAAAACTGTTAGAACTAATTAAAAAATTCAGTAAAGTTGCAGGATATATTGTCAACATAAAAAAAATCAGTTGCATTTCCATACACTAACAACAAACTATCTAAAAAAGAAAGAAAACAATCACATTTATAAGTGCCTCAAAAGCAATAAAATACCTAGGAATAAATTTAGTCAAAAAGGTGAAAGATGTCTACACTGAAAACTATAAGACAGTGATGAAAGAAAATGAAGAAGATACAAACAAGTGGAAAGATATCCCATGTTCATGGACTGGAAGACTTAATATTGTTAAAATGACCATACTACTCAAAGGCATCAATAGATTCAATTCAATCTCTATCAAGATTCCAATGGCACTTTTTTACAGAAATAGAAAAAACAATCCTAAAATTCATATGGAACCAAAAAAGACCTCACATAATCCTGAGACAGAAGAACAAAGCTGAAGGCATCACACTTCCTATTTCAAACTATATTACAAATATATAGTAATCAAAACAGTATGCTACCAGCATAAAAACACACACATAGACCAATGGAACAAAATTGAGAGCCCAGAAATAAACCCATGCTTATATGGTCAACTAATATTTGACAAGAGAGCCAAGAATACTCAATGGAGAAAGGACAGTCTCTTCAGTTAATGTTTCTGGGAAAACTGGATATCCACAGGAAGAAGAACGAAATTGGACATCTACTTTACACCACTCACAAAAACTAACTCAAAATAGATTAAAGACAATATTTACGTGTATGTACATATATATGTACGTCTGTATTTTCATATATATGTGTGTGTACGTATATACATAGGAATATATACACACAATAAGAAGAAGAAAATCCTGACATTTGCAACAACATGGATAGACATTGAAGGCACTATGTTAAGTGATATAAATCAGACAGAGAAAGAAAAATACTGTATGATCTCACTTATATGTGAGATCTAAAAAAGATGAACTCAGAAACAGAAAATACCAGGGCCTGGGGAGTGGGGGAAATGAGGAAATATTGCTCAAAGGATATAACCTGCCAGTTACAAGATGAATAAATTCTGGAGATCTAATGTACAGTATGGTGACTATAACTGGGTAGTTAACTTTACAACTGCTCAATTGTACATATGAAAAGACAAACCTTTAGCTATCACCGTTGGAGTTATTATGGTTAGTGTTATTACCTATGTAGAAATAAAAAAATCAAGCAGTGCAGAAGGTACAAAATGAAAGTTAAAATCTCCTAGTCCTTCTCCTCAGAGATATATTTGATTATGTTTATTTTTAGTCCTGGTGCTTATTCACACTGCATCTAAATTGTCTATTTACCTTAGAAAGGGCCCATATTTTGAAAGCTTAATAAAAGCTTGAATTGTGTACAAAGAAGTGTGGCATATTATCTTACTTTTACCGAAAGGAATTGCCCCATCATACCTTTTATAAACAGACTTTATTGAAAAGTTCAGCATAGAGCTCTAAAATATTGATATTTAATGTATGTTGTCTTTAGTACCTGACACAACTATGACCAGCTTCACTGCAACCATTACTAAATGTACATTAAAATATTCATGTAAACTTATTTGAATAAATTTCATTCCTTGTAAAATCTAAAGAACTTTTTAAATTCGTATGGTGTTAGAATGTTTCAAGAAATAAATTTGAATTTAAGAAGAGCTTTATCAGAATTCATGAAGGTTATATTGTGGCATAAATGGACATACTACAAACGCATGGAGAACAGAAAGAGAAAAAATCTAAGATTGGATAAATTCCTGTTGGATATACTGTTACCAGTTTATTATTCTGGGATCATTATGAAAGCATTTGTTAGCATTGTCTTCTCTTACTCTTCAAGCACATGGTTGAACTCAATCAGAGTGTGATCCTCCAACTTCACAGTAATTAAAAGTAAGGATTCTGAGGGGCTGGCCCTGTGGTCTAGTGTTGGGTTCAGCATGCTCCACTTCGGCGGTCAGGGTTTTGTTCCTGGATGCGGACCTATCCCACTTGTGGGCAGCCATGCTGTGGTGGCCTCCCACATACAAAGTGGAGGAAGATTGGCATGGATGTTAAATCAGGGAGAATCTTCTCAGGCAAAAAGAGGAAGATTGGCAACAGATGTTAGTTCAGCGCAAATCTTCCTCAGCAGAAAAAAAAAAGTGAGGGTTCAGATAGGGAAAAAAAAGAAAAGGTTCTGTAGGTATAGCGCAAAAATTAGCAATTGATTAAATCAAGTAACTGTGAACATTTTAAGTTAAAGTAGCTGGCTTAGTGTTGTGTTAAACTTCCTTTCTCCACTAAAATGTAACTGGTTGATGGACTTTCAATTAATAAAGACAGTAATTAAACTAGGCCAAAATCTCACATAAGCAGAACAAAATCTCTGAGCCTTAGGTACAAACAAAGCTGTGATGCTATCAAATGACAGGCAATCACACTTTCCTCTTACCCTCTTTTTCCTTGTTCTTTCCAATTTTTTATGATGCTTGTTTAATTGAGCATAAAAAAATCAAATCTTAAAAACAAAAGGAAAGAACCCTTTACAATTCTTGGGCTGGTAAAAATAATAGATACCATCATCATCTCCGTCCTTTGCAAACAATGTTACTTGAAATTAATCACTGCAATATTATGTGCCTGAAGCCAAACTCTGGGAAAATCTCATGGGTGAACTGTAAGGCAGAGTAACCTGCAAACATTTCACTCTGCCTTCTGAGTTAAGAAGAGGCTCCTTGCCTTGTTCTATATAGCTTTAAAGGAAAGGATTAGGGACAACGAGTAAAATTATGAGGACCTATATTTTGCCTCAATATATAGAAAAACTTACTAAATTTTAGTTGTTAGAAGAAATGACTTCCCTATCACTAGAAATACCCAAGCAGAAGCTGAAAGGTCACTTTGTAGAGATGTTGAAGAGATGTCTTTTATTAAAAAGAATACTACATCAAACTATTCTTCACAAGTCTGAATTGTCACAATCTTGAAGATCTAATGCATGCTCATTATTTAAACGATTATCTTAATACAAATGATTTCTATATCTCCCTCTTTTTGATTTTCTCACAGTTTTTGAACTTTTCTACCAGGATTGCTCTTGTCATGGGTTGAACTGTGTCTCCCAAAAAGATGTTGAAGTCTTAACCCCCAATACCTGTGAATGTGACCTTTTTGGGGAATAGGGTCTTTGCAGAGGATCAAGTTAAGATGAGGTCATTAGAGTGGGCCCTAATCTAATGTGATTGTGTCCTGAGAGTAAGCAAAAATTTGAACATAGAGACAGATACGCACAGAGGGAAGATAATGAAGACACAGGGAGAACACCAGCTACAAGCCAAGGAATGCCTGAGGCCACCAGAAGCTAGAAAAGAGGCCTGGAACAGATTCTCACTCATAGCCCTGAGAAGAACCAGCCCTGCTGCACCTTTATTTCAGACTTCTAGCCTCCAGTACTGTGAGACAATAAATTTCTGTTGGTAAAGCAAAAAAAAAAAAAGAAGAGGCTCCTTGACCTCTGCATTCCACAGGACACTGTTCAGAATGACCAGCATTTCTCTCTACCTTGGGTTCGTAGATAGGCTATAATGATAACCTGGTCATCAATACCAAGTTATCAATACCAAGTGCGATGGCTAATTTTATGTGTCAACTTGGTTAGACTACGGTGCCAAGTTGTTTGGTCAAACACTAATCCAGATGTCGCTGTGAACGTATCTTTTAGATGTGACTAATATTTACAACCAGTAGATTTTGAGTAAAGCAGACTATACTCCATAATGTGGATGGACTTTGCCCAATCAGTTGAAGGCCTTAAGAGAAAAGATTGAGGTTTCCCTAAGAAGGAATTCTGCTTCAAGATCGCAACAGAGAAACCTTCCCTGAGTTTCCAATCTGGTGGCCGGTCCTACAGATTTTGGAGTTGCAATGCCATGAGCCAATTCCATAAAAATAAGTATTGCTTGATAGATAGGTAGGTAGGTAGATAGATAGATAGATGATAGATAGATAGATAGATAGATAGATAGATAGATAGACAGATAGACAGACAGACCCTATGGGTTCATTTCTCTGGAGAATCCGAATATATCAAACTGATAAAGGCTTTTATCATCTCTTTGTATATAGACTTTTATTATCTAAAAACATAATAAAAGAGAGTCGAGAGCTAAGGAAAAAATAAAGGGGAGATTTTACTAAACACAATATTGTAAAGGAATTGCCTGGGTGAAAAAAGGAGCAATGTTCAAGGTTGTCTCCACTCTTTTATGCTGTGTTTCCTTTCAGATGGGGAGATGTGCACCATTGAACCCCTGTGAGTAAGCTGCTAACTTTTGGCCAGAGGCTGTGCTGGGGGATGGAAGAGACTGGGGAGGGGTGCCTCAAAACTGTGCCAGCCAAGTCAATCTTTAACAAGACTTGGTTAAGTTAGGATCATACATTTGAACTCTCTAAAAACCTAACTATGCTTGATGTGGCCTTGGCCTCTTTCTTTGCATCTTGGTCTGTCCTCTACCCACGCCATGTCCACCCAGCCTAAGTGATCTAGGAAAAAACTTTAGTCTTGCTCAGCAGAGCAAAGGAGAAAAAGAATAAATGGTACACCTTTCCTTCACTGCAAAGATGGGCCTTGATGCAGTAACAACGGACACCTAGAAAAGGTTGGTGTTCTAGGGCAGAGAGAGATCAAGGAGAAAAATAGGGAAGATGGATTTCTGTGTCAATACTCTTACAAATATCTTAGAGTTTCAAGAATTTCATTGCTTTTCTTAAAAATTTTTATTTCACGTTAAAAAAAGACTAAGATTTCTCCAAATGACAGACTAACAACTAACAATTGTGTAGTGTTTACAGTTTGTAAAGCACATTCATATAATCTTTTATCCTCACAGCAATCTCTAAAGTTGGTAGGGTCAGTCCTATTATTATTCCCCTTTTATTGGTGGGAAAACTGAGGCTTAGTGTTAATGTAAGTTTGCCATGGAACGGAGTTGGGATGTCTCAGATTTCTGATTGTAAATCCCATGCTTTCCCCTCTCAATTCAGTATCACGATTATCTGTACAGGTGTTCATGGATCCTATAATCAGACCACCTGTATCAATATATGGATGACATGTGACCTCTGGCAGGCTATTCAAGCTCTCTGTGACTCAGTTCCCTCAGCTTAAATGGAGATAATGACAGTACTAGTTTTATAAATAATAGATAGCACATAAAGTGCTTAGCAAAGTGTCTGACGCATAGCAAATACTCAATAAGTGTTAGCCACTTTTATCTCAATGATTAAATTAGATGGATGTGTCATCAATTTAGTCATTTCCTGCCAAGTGAGTTTTAGAAAAACGTAGAGAACACAGAGTCAAACATGGTAGCATCCATTAAGCATAGCACATTTTGTCTTGGCTTCAAATCAGGGGTCAGAAAGCTACAGCCCAGGCTGATCCCCTCATTTTTTCAACCAAGTTTCATTTGAACACAGCCATGCCCATTCATTTACATAGCCTCTATAGCTGCTTTCCCGTCTATGGCAGAGTTGAGCAGGTATGCAAGAGATTGAATGGCCCACGAAGCCTAAAATACTTACTATCTGGCTCTTAATAGAAAAGGTTTGCCAACTTCTGCTTTAAATCAGTGATGAAAATTGAAACCAACCAACCAACCAACCTTGCTAGGTATCTGACATGAGGTAAAGGGAATTATGGGAACAGGAAGGGTCTATGAGCCATTTGTGAATCAAGAAAGCCAGGGAGCTGGGTTTTTCCAGTTCAGGAAACATTCACTGAGGATTTATAGTACGCAAAGCTTCACTTCCTACCAACGAGATGACCTCATTGGCCTTCCTATGAAATTGTGTTTTGTTTCCGAAAGCACTTGGAAAGTTATGGAAACTTACACAATGACCTTCTCAGCACCTGCTTCTAACATAGTGGAGGAGGGAAGAAGACCAGGAGCCTGTAAGGCTGGTGCTAGAAGCATAGTAAGTTCTTGGGAAATGAGAAGATTGACAGTGTAGTAACAGCTCTGTATCATTAGCCTTCATTAACCTATTTACTGAATGCTGAGCATTGCGGTGAGTGTGTAGAGGACAGAGAGGGAAACAAATGGGGAGTCTACCTTTGAAAAGAGTCGCATCTAGTCATCATCAGAGCCATGCATTGGAAGGGCCTCTCTGGAGGCACAGGTAGAAATTATGGGAAGAAGCAATTAGAAGGCAGAAAACCAGCAAAGAGACTAGTGCAAGAGTCCAGGGCTATAGGGATTGCACAACAGCAGCGTCACTGAAAAGGAGGAGACCCATAGGGATGACAACGAATAAATTAATTTAAAATTAGCGGAAACAAAATTAGGTATGTTTCGAAAGAAAAGTCAAGTGGGGAAGAAACATGTCACCAACAAAGAAGCATAGAATAGGATCAGGGAGTGCAAAGAGACAACGAGTTTAGTTTCGTTTCATTGAGTTCCAGGGTCCTGAAATGAGAAAATGTGTAAGGCGTTTGTGGCTCACAGTGGACAAAGGTTAAGCAAGTCAACTGAAGCTGCCACCACTGCTGCTTGAGGGAGTTGTCTGCTGCAAGAGAAGAGGTAAGTGGGAGGGAAAGCCATTTCCTGCTGACTCAATATTTTACTCCTATTGTTGACATGGTTGGCTCCTGCACAGATTCTTACCACAGCCACTGGCACCACAAATGGTGAAATTTCTGCCACCACCCACCACTAGGCTGCCTGCTCTGCTGGAATAGTTAGATGAGAGGAGACATAGAGAAAGGCTGTGTGTGTGTGTGTGTGTCTATGTGTGTGTACGCACGCATGCGTGCATATGCACACTCCTTTGCAGGGGCTTGTGCCTGCTGTTCATCTGGATGGCTGATTTAGAAAAACATTTCCAAGCATTTTGGAATACAGAATGTTATTTTGGTCTATTCCTTGCTTTCACATGAAAATAAAGGCTGATTTTTGATTACAGGTTTAGAAAGGTTTGACTCTGGATCCAAACACTAATAATTTACAATAATAAAGTTTGTGAGTCTATAAAAATACAAACTCTTATTTAAAATAAATCAGAGGGACTTCTGGTTCAGAGAAAGGAATGGAGCACACCCAAGTGCCTCTCCTTTCTCCCGAGGTAGGAACAAGATGGGACAAACTGGAGCAGAAGTTAGAGCAGAGGAAACCAAAACACAACACATCAGAGGTAACCGGGTTCTTCCTAGAAGCCAGAAACTCACAAATGCAAAGCACCCTGGAGCTATTATCAGGGTAGTTCATTAAAGAACTGCATTCAGATCAGCTTGCAGAACCATGTCCTTCCCCCCTCTCACCCAGTAAACCTGGACCTTTAAGCTTCCACCCAAAGCCTGAGCTCTACTTGCTAAAAATGTGAGTGATCTTCATGAAGAAGGCTCTTGCCAGGGGTTTTGATGCCAAAGAGAGACTAAGAAACTCTAGATCTCAAGTATAGACAGAAAGAAGAAAAAATAAATCAAGAAGGCAGGTCTGATCAGGACCATGCACAGAGGAAGTCTTCTCTAACTTGACATTGTTCCAGCCCATCTCCCTGCTTACTCCCACCCATCAGCCTGGAGGTTTGCCATCCAGAGGAAATGCTCCACCCACTGACCCAGAACCAGATCAGCTTGCCCAGCAGAGGGAGAGGCATGGCAAGGAAACAGATTCCCACAACCACAGCGAAATCACTGACCAACTGCCTGTGCCAACCTTGACTCTAACTAATAAAAGTGAACAGACCACCATGGACCACCAAGGTTTGAGAAAAACCAAGAGTGAGAGAGAGGACACAGGATAAACAGAATTAATGAGCCATGAAAAACATAAAATAGAGATCATTCTGGGAATAAAAGAGTACTTATTCTGCTCTCCATCCTTGGAGAGATCTACAACAGGTTGTTGCATCCATAAACAGGAGAAAATTGTAATGAACAAGGAGTGTAGTTAAATGGGATCCTTCCCCCTTCACAGCCTTTATTTTTCTCACCTCACTCTAAATACAGGAATACTAAGTAGGATTGACAACGCAAATCTGAGTGACAACAACATGAAATGGAGTTTCATTGGTTCCACTACAAAGAGTGATAGTAAAATGAAATTGGAATTTAGGGGTGGTGCGGAGGGGTAGAGAAAAAGAGAGTAAGGGATACTCGTAGAGGTGATAATTTCTGCATACCAGGGAGACCTGAGACGGACAGTAACACAATGTTTGCCCCAGCACATACTACACTGAGTGTACTCCTAATCAGCTACGGGTGAGAGTAAGTTCTTTCTACGTATTATGGGATGTAAAAGTAGAGTTTTAGGAAAAAGTAGAACACAAACAACAAATTCTTAGAGATTAAAAATATGGTTACCAAAACTGAAATTAAAAATGTAAGGACAGACTTATTAATAAAATGGATGGGACTAAAGATCTAATAGGAGGTGTCCTGAAATGAAACAATATTCAAATGTAGTGCAAAAAGAAAACAAAGATAGAAAAATATAGGTAATCTCAAAGACCTGGAAGATACAGATAGGGAATCCAATGTCTATCAAAAAGGCATTCAAGAAGGAGACAAGTGAGACATTAAAGGGGAAAAAGAAAACCAAAATATAATAGAAGAAAAATTTGCCAAGCTGAAGAAAGATGAGACTTTAATGGAAAAGCCTAGTGAGAATCTACAGGATTAAACAGAAGAAACACTCATACCTAGAGACATGATACAGCAGTTTCATCATTCAAAGGATAAATAAGAGTTTCCTAGAAGAAAAAGCCAAGTGACCTCAAAGAAATAAGACTCAGACTGATACCAGAATTTCTCATTGGCAGCAACAGATTCTATAACACAGTGAGGCAGTATCTTCAAGGTTCTGAACATGAACTTAGAATTTGATAATCAGTCAAACTGTTAGCAAATATAAAGGCAAACTTTTTGGACATATGAGATGTCAGAGTTTATAACCCTCGTACTCATTCTGAAAAATTACTCAAGGATATACTCCAATCAAAAGAAAAGGGATACAAGAAAGAATGATACCAAAAAAAAAACGACCTCTATGCTTAGTGACTTCTTCTTTGAGTTTCTTTGCACAATTAGAGTAACTAGTATTTACACAACAATGTTGTGAATGATAGTTGTGTAATCAACTTTTATATGAAATGTGAATATGTTCTGTAACTGCAGAATAGTAATTATTATAAATCTTAATCTTAAAGCAATAATAGGCAAAAAAACTGACAGGAGGAAGAAATAAAGAAGTAACTAAGTATCACACACATATATGTATATAAAAATATTAAAATATTTAAAAACTATAGCAGTTTTGAAAAACTGTTAGAGATATATGTCATGGCTTGGAAGAGACTCATACTATACTAAGTGAAAAAGAGCAAGTTGCAGATCTGATGATATATGATACCAATACTGTAAAAATAAATTATGTGTGTGTGTGAACATGCCTAGAAAATATTTGGAGAGAGATTCGTAAAACTGCTCAACAATGTTTATCTACTAGGGAGTGGTTTGGGGGAAGTAGAACAACATAGCTTTTGCTTCTTAATTTATAAACTTCTTTATCACTTAGATTTTTTTCAACAAGCCTGTATATACCACATAATCAAGAAAATAGTCAGAGAATATGATCTATTACTCCTAAACAAAGAAAGATCTCCCCATCAGTGTAGAAATGTGCACAACAACATATGATTTAATTATGAGATTAACTTGAACACAGTGTTTGGCAAAGCAACAGCTCTCTCTAAATGGATAAAATTAATTGCACACTATCAAGAGTCTTAACAATTTCATAGTTAATTACCTACTCTGTTTATTAAAGAAAGAACTAAACTGTATCTATAAAGTAATTTTCCTCTTTGCAGATTATTTATACACTTCTTGCTCTACCACCTATAATTTGCAGCCTAAATCGACACCCAGTGGTTCTGTGCTGGAGTTGAAAGAGAATGTACCTAATTCATTTCCTACTGCTTCCCATAAGAGCCATAAATGATTTGAGGAGCCTGTCTTCTTCGAGGTAAACAATACATCTCCCTTTTACCAACAAAAAGAATCAAGAGATCACCGTAAGACTATCTAGAGGGACTATCAAGCGCCACAGCTTTTTGATTTCTGAAAAGTCAAAACCCACAGCCCTGTCTGAAAAGAAAGTGGCAATATGCGGACTTCAAAATTTGTCTTGAACAGAAGTAATTATCATAACATTTATGCCCTGTCCGATACAAATTGTCTGGTGGGGAGAAGTGTAGCAGGAATGTAATTAGTAATAAATCAGCTAAAATATCTTTAAAAAGTCTTGACCAAATAACCACAATACGTTATGCTAAATATTGCTCAACCGTAATGAGTTATTCTAAAAAACACTCAAGACAAAAGGATTCTCTTTACTGAATGACAAATATCAGAATTGCCTACAGCTTCTATTCATTTACACTGATTTAGGTTATTGATTACTAAGTCATATGGCAAAACAACAGCTTAAACTTTAAATAATTATGAAAATCACATTATTTATAAGCAGTAGAGCAAAAAGTGAAAGAAAGATTTTATCACAGTCAGCTGTTATTCAAATGGAAATCTCGTTAAGTGGGTCCCTAATAACCATTTAGGAGATCATAAAAACAGCAATATAATGATGTGTAAGACTTACAAGCTGGGTCTAAAGAATTTTTTTAAATATTTTCTAAAATATTTTGAGAAATGCAGCATTACTGGCTCCAGTGTACAGTTTCTTGAGTAGAGCTGAAGGACAGCATTCATTTGAAAGCATACGTTTTGACTTTCTTTTTTTAATGGAAGTTTATTCACATTATTGTAAAGATTCATATATGAAAAAGAGCATTTAACACATAAAAATTCACTCCACCTATGAAAAATATTATCAGGTAGAGGTACTTCTGGTACATAATACTACACTTTGAGCTTCTAGCACTTTTAAAACTTGAAAACAGAAACTGAAAGGATTTAGAATCTCTATGGTCAGTGGCCCCACTGTGTGTCCAGTTATAAGAGAACTGTTCCTGCAGACAATCGTGTGTAGGTGGGCAGCCTCCCCCAGAGAGAGGGGTTTCCAATGGAGAGGTAGAGAGTACTTTAATCAAAGGAAAAAATATCTGAAAGAAAATATGTTTATTCTCTGTCTTGGGAAAGAATCTAAAATTCAACTTCTAAAATACTTTCATCTTTTCAGGAAGAACACAAGGGGTAGATGGTGGAAAAGAATATCAGTGAGAAGCAAGGCAACTTCCCCTCAGAATCCTAGAAGGGCTCAGAGGGATAAAGTTACACATAGGCACTGGCTAAGAAATCAGAAGAATTGGTGGAGGATCTGTATAACAGGTTAAACCAGCAGGCCCCCATCCTACCCATCAATGGCAGGCTTCACATTTTACTCCCTACTCCCATCTCCCAAATCCCTTTGAAGATACTGGAGTTTTATTTTCTGGAGAAAGATAAGGAGTTTCATAGTTTGGGATATCAAGTGGGGTGGGGAGAGGTCTAAGGATAAAAACAAGCAAATTAAGGGGTCTGCATTCTGAATAGGGGGATCACTCCACCCTCACTTTCACTTCCATAAAACAGACAACCAAGGATTTCACTCCCTAGAAAGGAGATTTTTTTCAATCTTTTTTCAATTTTTCAATTTTTTCAATTTTTTCAATTACAGATCTGGAGAAATTAATAAATCCCAGAGAAAGCCTCATACTTATACTGAAGTCCACTATTCCAAACCCCTGCTGAAGCTGCAGTCAGGGCTTCTGATGGAGATTCTTAGTTCCTTGTACTTATAAATGAATGGATGGTCAAATATTTGTGATGAGCTTCCAAAATGAAGAGCAAGAGGAAAGGAAGGAAGGAAAGAAAGAAGGAAGGGAAGGAGGAAGAGAGGAGGAAAGAAAGAAGGAAGGGAGAGAGGAACAGAGAAGGGAAGGAAGGAAGGGGCAAGCTAGAGAAAAAAGATAATTCATGGAGTAGAAGAAAAATGTTTTTAAAATTCCTAGAACTAATGTAATATCCTCAGGGAAATAAAAAGAACACTGTAACAATGAACCAAAATCTATGCAAAAGTACATGTATATATTATTCATTTCATTTTTTTAAAGAAACTTTCAGAAGATAAAGAAAGTCTCCTGGAAATTAAAAATAGGCTAGACATAATTTTTAAAAATTCATTGGAAGAGTTGGAAGATAAAGTTGAAGAAATTTTAAAAAGCAGCCCCTCTCCCTCCAAATAAACCCAAAATCTGAAAGGGTCTACTGACTGTGTGCCCAGCACAATGAATGAAAAAGACCACATAATCATGACATCTCAGAAGACTAAAGATAAAAGAGCCAAAGGCTTGGATGAGGGAGGGGACTGTGGTAGAAAAGTCACATACAAAGAATGAGTAAAAAGATTAGCAACAGATTACTCGATAGCAATAAGGAAAGTTAGAAAACAATGGATAAATGCCTTCAAAATAATAAGCAAAAATTCCATACCCAGCTAAACTATCCTTTACATGGAAGAGCAGGCAAGAAGACATCTTCAGATATGAAAGAACCTAAAAAATTTAGCTAACATGTGCCATTTCTTAGGAAGTTCCTCCCAGATTTGCCACATAAGACAAGACAACAAAATAAACCAAAATAAAAAGATGACATAGGACCTCAACTTGAACAGAATGATGGAAGAATCTGTCAAGTATTATTCCAGGGGTAAAAACTGTAACTTTGTATTTGAGCATATTAAAAATATTATGATAGGCATATTATATAAATGCATAAGAATCTGGAAAAAATTAGAGCTTTAAAACTGGGCAAAGGAAAATATGAAGCAATTATTAACCATAGGAAAAATGAAAAGTTTTTACAAAAAGAAAAGTATAGCCATAGTGCTCTGTGTGGGTTAGTAATGGGCAATCTTTACACATCATAGAAATGACTTAATCAATAATTGTGATACATTGGAGGAAAGGAAGAAAGAGAAACTTGTGTTGAGTGGGGGAGAGCTAAATTCTCTTTCCCCATTGTGAGTCAAGGGATAATGGGACTAAAATTAATACATAGGTCAAGAAATAAGCACAATATCTATATAACTGGATACCAGGGAAACAGCAAGAAAAGTGGAAATTTGTTTCTGAGGTGTGGGCATAAGAGGATTGTTATCTATCACGATTGTTATCTATCTCAATTGTTATGTATCACCTTACTATGGTACTAGACTTTTATAACTAAGTGTATCTACTGCCATAATTAATCCTTACAAGTCTGTGAGATGTATACTAGGATAGATGACAAGTTTCAAGAGATTAATTTATCCAAGGTTAACCCACTAATCAGTAACAAAGTACAATCCAGGTCTGTCTGACCCACAAGTTTGCGTGCTTCACCAGGGCTCAACCAGCTTCAGACAGGCTGCTTCAGATCACCTCTGAAAGGACTGTTGTGTAAAGGATATCAGTAGGTAAAAGTTTTGCCCAAGTCTCTACTCAACTCTATGAACAATTTGTCTGTTCCAACCCCATTTCTTCCATTCATGTAATACTGTCATGGCATAGCTCATCAATAATACGACTATACAGTAAAATTATCTATGCCCATCTCTCTTTTTTTTTCCTGCTTACAGGTAGAAAAAGATCTCTGCATATCTTCTCTCGCAGAAGATTGAAAATCATGTGGCTTCATTTACAGTAGTACTTAAAAACCATGTCCTTTGCTTTGTAATAAGTCCTCGTGTTCTGGAAGAGTCCCCTGGATAAAATGGACTGGTTTGATTTAGTGAAGAAGACAATAAACTTACATTAGTAGCTGCTTTTGAGTATCTGCGCTGCAGAATTTTTATTCATAAGACATTTAGAGTGCTTTGCCTATAACAATGAGTGGGCTATTTCAGGGTTTCTGGTACTAAAATGCTCTCTGCTTTTTCTTGCATTTGTTTGTTTATTTTAGTTTGGTTTGGGGTTTTTCCCCCTTGGTTTTGGCTTGTAAAGGAAGGAAAAATTCAATCACAATTTAGTACAAGATTCTATTTGAAAAGGAATTACATCAACGAGGAGCCCTACACTACACCCAAGGAAATGCACTAAAGGCTATGAGCACACCGAGCAGGAAGGAGGATAGCAGAGCGGAAAACCCATTTCAGAGGGCGCCAGTGGTCCTTGCAGCGGTCACTGGGTGGAACAAGTGGGGGCTTAGGTACCTACTTTCATTTCAAGCAACCAAAGAAATTCTGCCATCAGAGTCTCCTGAAGGGCCTCAGCACAAGGATACACAGAATGCAGGTCTTCCAAACACCCCTCTGAGCAGATTTCAAAGCATCCATGAAGAACCCTCACTTAAAGGCTTCCTCAAAGCAGCAGAACTCCTGGGAGATGCAGGAAGCTCTTTATAAGGGAAACAAGCACACATGGATCCTACTCCCTTCTCACTGTCCTCTACCCACTCAACGGCCACTCTTCCCTCCTCACCTGCATCATTTTCAATCATTAGAATGCCTGGCCCTTCTCTTGATTCATCATACAGAACTGCTGCCCTGTTTAAACTCAACTCTCTGCCAGCTACCTCTGCAGCTGAACTGACTAAGGAAAACACACAACACACCCAGTGTCAAGTGGGCTTGTCATGTGACCCAAGAACCCTACTATTCTGCCCCAATCCATTCACTCTCCCTCTTTCCTAGAAAACTGCTTCAAACCTGCTCCTCAACCTTTCACACTTTCTCCCTCACACTCACTTTCAGCTAATGACCTTGCTCCTAATTCCCTAAGAATTGAGGCAATCAGAGGAGAGTCTTCACAGGACCACACCTGCCCACCTGTGGGCACTGCACCCACACTCCGCCATCCTGCCTGTCCTCCTTGGTGAAAACAATCCCTTCTCTAGTGCATTAGGTTCTACCCTCCTCCTACTCCCTGATTTTTCCTCCTCTCTCCTTTATAAGAATTGCTTGTACTTGCTGTTTCCAATTCCTTTCCTCCCAATCTCTTATGAACTCACTCTAGTTAGCCCTTCACTTTGACGACTCTATCAAAACTGCTCTTGTCAAGATAACTAATGACCTCCGAATTGCAAAAATCCAATGGCCTGTTATCAATCCCCAGTGAACTTGACCTAAGAGCAACATTTGACACAACTGATCACTTTTTCTTCCTATATTTTCTTCATTTGTCCTTCAAGATGCCACAGAGGGTCTCCATCCCAAACTCCTTTGCCAGTTTCTCCTCTGCTCTCTGACATAAGGTCTGTTCACCCCAAGGCTCAGGCTTTGGTCTCCCTTTTTTTTTTTTTTCCAACCCTAATGAAATAATTAGGCATCTAGTGGTGACTAAAACTATTAAGATAAAAGGCTGACAGGAAACTTAATCATGGATAAGCTGTTAACACGGGAATCACTGATTAATCTTCACATCACTAAAAGTGGTATTTCCAGATCTTATTGCCTTGATGCAACTCAATAATTTCCTTCCCAATAATATTGAACAAGAATCTAATAAAGCCTTAAAATCTAATTAACAGTTAACAGGTAATGAAGGAAGAGAGTAGAGGAGATTATGCTAAATGCCATCATGAAGATTCAATAGGCCAACTCCAAGCTGTAGAATGTTTTACAGGACATCTGCCCTGCTTCTTCAGTAAAGAAATGGCAAGGGAAAAAGGGAGGATCACACCAACCCAATGTTTGGACCTTGTTTGGATACTGATTGGAACAAATCAACTGTAAACAGACATTTTTGAGATGACCGTGGAAAACTGGGACCTGAATATTAAGAAAATTATTAGTTATTTTACTGTTAAATATAGTTATGGTATGGGGCCATATTTTAAAATGTCCTTCTCTGGTAGAGATATATACTGAGGTATTTATGTTTTTTCCCTCCGAAATATTATGTCTGAGGCTTTCTTTAAAATACTCACACATATATACACAAGCAGGTTGGAGGGAATTATCCCATTCTCTCCACTTTTTTCAGGTGTCTGATAATTTCTAGATGTTAAGAAAAAGTGATATAATCTAACAATAGAGTAGATATGTAAGATAAAGGTAAAGAAATATAAAAACACTGGTCTCCTTCTCTTTTCTCTCTATACTCACTCCCTTAGTGATTTCATCACCTCCATGCTGAGGACATGTGACATTATATCAAATCCAGACTCATTCCCAAATCACAGACATCTCCACTTGGATTGTCTGAAAACATCTCAAACTCAACATGGCCAGAACTGAACTGACTTTCCCCCGCCCCAAATTTCTACCTGTAGACTTTCTTACATCAGTTGTTGACAACTCCACCTTCTAATTGTTCAGGCTAAAATAAGTGGAGTCATCCTTGACTCTGTTCTTTCTCTCACATTCTACACCCAGCCCATCAGGAAAATCCTGTCAGCTCTACGTCAAGATGTGACCACTCCTTACCGCCATTCTATTACCACCCTGGTCAGAGCTACCATCAATTCCTCATTTCTCACCTACTTTACTGCAGTGGTCTCCTAACTGCTGTCCCCACCTCAATCCACAGCCCCCTTTGAGTCTCTTCTCAAACCAGCAAGCCAAAGTGGACATTTGTAACTTGAGTCACAATATGTCTCTCAAAGTCCTGCATGAGTCTCCATTTCTCTCAGAACAAAAGCCAAAATCGTAGTTGCCACAGGGACTCAAATGATCTCCCCTTCTCCCTCCTCTCTCACCACATCTTCTCCCACTCCTGCCTCCACTTGCTTTAGTCACACTGGCCTCCTTCGTATTCTTAGAATATTCCAGAACTTCTCTTGCTTTCAAGACTCTGTACTTGCTGGACCCTTTGCCTGGAATGCTGTTTCTTCCACATGGCTAACTCTCTCACTTCCTCCGTCAAGTGTTGCTCAAATGCTGTCTCCATGGGGCATACTCTAACCTGATCCCTCCCCACCCCAGCATTCCTGCTCCCTTGTCTCCAGCTCTTGTTTTCCTTGGTGCACAGTATCTGTCATCTTCCAAATGTAGATAATTTACTGATTCATGATGTTTGGTTTTTTCTGTCTCCTCCACTAGAATGTTAAGCACCAGAGAGGCAGGGCTTGCTATATCCCAAGCACTCAGAACAGTGCTGGGCTTCTAGCATGCTCAGTGAAAACTGTGGAATGAACAAAGCAATCAATGAATTGGTAGCTGCCATTTCCAACCATACTATGGGCTCATTAGGGCAGTGTTTCTCCACACTTTTTAAGTGCAGAGACTCCATTCAAACATCAGTAAAGTCTGAGGACTTGTGTCTAGCCCCTCCCCTAAACACATCCATAAGTTAATGTCCTTTTAGTGAGTGTTAATTGAAAAAACACATGATAACCAAAAATACTGGGATGCGTCATGCATAGACCGAATTTGTACTTTATTAATCATGCAACATTCAACAAATATTTAATAAGTATCTTTATATTCCAGGTATTGTTCTAGAAAGTTTCTACTTGGGGGGGCAATAATGAAAAAAAGGTTGAGACATATTGCAGTACGTGTCAAGCCCCGTGGGTTCATGGGTCTCAGATTCACCACCCATGCTCCAAGAATTCCCCCAACCCAGCTTTGCAACCTCTCAGGGTTGCAGGTCCCTCAAGAGCTGGTCACTAGATAGGAGCCAACTACAGCACAGCACTGCCATGGGGACACTTCAGACACATAGGAATATGGAGCATAGAGACTGAGAAAAGATACGATCAGGAGGGAGGGGAGAGACGAGAAATGAGGCTGTGATTATTTAACCTAAGAAACTTTTTTTAAAAAAAAGAAAAACTCGTGAGAAAGTCAGCATTTGAGGTTGTTCACGGGCAGGGAGAGGTGTGTGCTGCACCAGTGATTCCTAACAATTAAGAGTTTAAGCTTTCACAGATGACGAAGCAAGCTGTCACCAAGGTTGATTAATGAAATGATTCAAACAAAGATGGAAGAAACAAGCCAAGCTCTAAACCTGAGTAGATAGAGGTTGAAGAGGGGGCATTTCCTGCTGAACATTTCGGTCCTAAGATGACCATTCCATACATTGGTGGCGGTGACATTTATACACTTAGGTGAGTGATTCTGGAGCCCCTGAGTGATGCCAGTCCTGGCGCCACATGCCCTCCTACTCTCCTCTCCCCCTGGCCCACCCTCCTTGCTAATGGCGGCACTTCCTGAAGATGCATGAAATGCATCTAACCACACACACTCACACACACATGCTTATAGAAACTTTGTTTCTTCCAATAGAAGCAGTGGAATTCCACTTCAAATTCATCATCTTTGAATCCTAAACAGGAGCAAAAGCAGAAGTGATGCAAAAACTTCAGTTCGCTGAAGCTGTTGGCTCTCAAGTGGCCCTGACGCTGGGTTCTGGGACTTAAAGTAGTGGTGCCTTCTGAAGACAAGCATGTAATATTTTTCACCACTTGTGCTCAGACCATGTTCCCCGACATAGAGAAAATTTTCCTTCACTACAAGAACTGTTCTCAGAGTTGAGCATGAGTATGCGTAATTTGATCTCTAGCATACATCGTTTGACATAGGCACACAGTACAACCTCATGTGTACAGAATCCCAACAGTCAAATAGTATAAATGGCCAAAATTTTCACAGAACATAGAATAATAATTGATGCTCATGATGCCCAACTGCAACATCCTGGAATACTTTCTAAATTTCAAAGTAAAGCAACATCGTGCAATGGCCTTGAGAGCACTGGGTTAGTTAGCCAGACTGCCCAGAAAAGAAGTCTAGATTTATTTTATGTGAGAGAAAAATAACAGACATTAGCTCAGGGCCAATCTGCCTCAGACACACACAAAAAATTACTCTTGAGGGGATTCTAACTTCTTTAAAAAAAAAGAAATGTTTTTTTCTTTGTTGTAATAACATGTAAAAACAAAAGCAAAGAAACACCAATCAAATCTCAATTAGTTTTGGTTAAGGCAATAAGATTATTTAGAAAAAAAAGCATAAAAGCATAAAGACAGACCACACAATACAAGTAAAAAGAAATACATGTGCTGAATTTAAAATGCATTTGAAAAACTGATTTCTAGCTTAGTTTTGCAAAGCGCCAGGTTATCTCATGATTTTATTGTACAGTTACAAAATAGTCAAAAATTAGACTAAAAATTCATTATATCAACAACTTCAATAATAGTCAATAGTTATTGAATACTTACTATGGGCTTGGGTCATCCAAAGACAGAGGTCATGCTCTTAAATCACTGGAATACACAGATCCTCTTAGTGAGGGCTGTGACATATGGTAGGAAAGGGAGAGGAGAAGGTTTTCTTAAAAAATCAAGTAACAATAAAATGGTACAACTCTTTAAAAATGTGCAACTACTCTTTTAGCCTACTCTAAGATTTTCACAAAGGAAACTTCTAGAATTCAAATTGTGTCCCTAATGCTAAACAACTCTATTGTTAACCTCTCTGTGCCTGTTTCCTCATCCACAAAATGGTGACAATAAAAGCACTCTGCTGATTTAATACAGGTAAAATGCTTAGAACAGCACCTGACACATAGTTAGCTACTATTTGCAACAGATAAATTACTAAACTCAGCTCTGCTTCTACTTCTTCATGTATAAAATGGGCAAACCACAATAACTACATTCACATTCCTCATGTGGTAACAAACATGGTAGAATGGAAGTTCCTTGAAGGCAGGAATTGTGTCCGTTTTGTTTCTAGTACATTCCCACACATGGAACAGCATCTAGTACCTAGGAGGAACTCATTAAACAACTGTTAAATGAATGACACAGTTTGTGCTCTTATTATAAAAGACTCTACAGGAGCTTGAGATATAACCTGCTTCTATGTCATTATTCCACTCCACCTCATTGGTTTATCAATTTATCTTCTTGCAATATGTTTATATTATTATCTAAAATTCAAATTCAAAGTTTTGGACAAGAGAAATGACCTCTGAATTTAGTGTTATTTTTATCTATTACTTTTTTGCCATGCAATGCGTGTTTCCTTTTCATATATAAAGCATTATATCTGTTTTTTATTGTTGTAAAATATACACAACATAAAATTTACCATTTTAACCACGTTTTAAATGTACAGCTCAGTGTCACTAAGTACATTCACAATGTTGTGCAACCATCACCACTATCCATCTCCAGAATGTACTTCCCTTTAAAAAATGTGGCTTCTAGGATACAGTCTTAAGTTGTACTTATTAAAAATAGTGCAGACAAATCAGAAATTGGTTGACTAAGCTAATAATCATTTTCCAGTTTTTTTTATTAATGTTATGATAGATTACAACCTTGTGAGATTTCAGTTGTACATTATCGTTAGTCATGTTGTGGGTACACCTCTTCCCCCTTTGTGCCCTCCCCCCACCCACCTTTTCCCTGGTAACCACCGATCAGATCTCCTTGTCAATATGTTATGACAATCACTTTCACGCTAAAGATTCTGTCAAAGTAGTCTGCTACTTGTTAGGCAAGAAAATTAAAGATATTTAAGTAGATCTTTCTGGTCACATGAAGATTGGGAGCCATATGTCTTAATACACATTTATTAGATAATAACTGAATATGTGATTATACATCTTTATATTGGAAGCCTTTCATAACCAGTCTCAGTGGAGCCTTCCACACCCACAGACCCAGAATAAAGGCACATTGTTCTAGATCAGTTTGGGGAAATTCAAGATCTCTTTAGGAAGGGGCAATATATTTCTCAGTTTATATCACTGAATTATGTACACCAATAAAGAAAAGCCAAATCTGATTATATCCCATTTCTGCCTTATTGATAGAAGAAGAAAACCACTGCCGGATATAACTTGAATGCATACTTTAGAAAATATCCTTCCACAGTTCAAGGCCTTGAATGAGTTTTTAAATTCATAGCATTTATCTGCTAGTTTTCAAATATGCTTTTCAAACACCCTAAATGAATTTAGGCAAACATCTTGACCAGGTAAAAAGAATCAAATGTTATTATGTGACACATTATTCTATGAAGAGAGACTTTTAATACCCTCCAAAGAAGGGAACTGCCCACCATTTTATTAGATTCTGTGTTTATAAAATGGTCACATAATAAACACATGCTATAGTACAAAGAGAAAGCTTAATTTTCTCTAAAGAAGGGCACTGGCATCATTTTATTAAGTTTCACCTTTATTTAGCCATCACGTTTCTAATTTTTCATGTGATTGTGTTAAGGGCTCTGCTAGGGGCAACTAAGTGATAAATCCTAGACCAAAAGGACAAGGCCATTTGTTTTTTTAAACTAAATCATGGTGAATTTGACTCAAGAACTTTTAAACAGACCTTAGATTTTAACACATTAAGCAATTTACTTACAAGGGAGAATGTTCCCGAGGGAAGTACCCATTCAAAGTGAAGCAAACTGCAAGGCACAGTTTAGTAACCAAGGCAACAAAGTTGAAACCCTAAGTAACAAAATTGAAACCCTAAGATTCTCTGACCAGGAACAGTTAATTCTGTCACTTAACCTTTTGAAAAAGATGAACAAAACACCAAGCAGCTTGTGGTGACTCAGGTGAGTTTAAAATTAAACATAAACAACCTCAAGGTTGTATCTAACTTACTGTTCATGTTAAAATAAGATAAGCAATAAAAGGACTTTCCTGCTGTACTTTTTCTAATTCCCCATCCTCCGTACAACCGCAGGGGTATAAAGTGGGCATCTATTTACCTAATGACTATTTCCTTGCAGCAGTGAATCACCTTAAGAGAATAGTTACACTGCCTTCTCTGGGAAAGCAAGTATTTGATTTAGAGAAAAAGAACGTATATCTATGTTATATCTAGCCTAATATTAATACTTTCCCATCTGCTTCAATGTTTAACCACTTGCTGGAAGCAGTGGATTTATTGTCACATTAGCAAGAAAAATGCTTAACATAAGTATTTGAGAGTTAGGTCTAGGGTGTGGGGTGAGGGAAGAGAAGTAGTGATTGTGCCAAAAATAAACAGTCAGTTTAGACTGCAGTCTAATGTAAGGACTACAGTGCAAACCTATCAATTAGTGCTCTCTGGTTCCTGTGAAAGAAAACAATAACATAGCGGTGGCATGAAACAAATTTCGAATCAATTTAGTGAGCTTAGAAATTATTAGTTATATAAGGAGTTGTATAGGAAATAGGTGAATTCTCCTCTTTTAATTCTACTCCAATACTGAGAATGCTTCCAAGGTTCTCACTGTTTTTTATGTCTCCGCTTACTTGGGTCTCATTAGAGTCAATACTGATTTTCTCTTCCCTTTGCAGCTCTCTGGTCTTCAACTCCCTAAAGAAAACTAACATCTTACGTTACGGAGGTGTAACCTCCATTGTAGAGCAGGGAAGTCAGGACTTCAGTTCGGCCATGTTGATGGTTAGGACACACAGAGGCTAAGGCCACAGCAGGTCTAAAGATACCACCATCAGGGGTAAACAGACTCCAGGCATCCAGATACAGAATAGATTAAGCCAGCAGATAAAGTGCAGTCACTCAGAAAGTCAGTCACATGCATCTTGGGGAAGCCATACAGTTTCAGGGTCACTCTGAGAATGCAGCTATACTATAGCCAGTCCAAAGGGTCATAACATTAAGAAATCTCAATTTGTGAAGAATCATATTTCAATAAAAAGGAGGAGAATCTTTGTTTTGTCAAAAGAATGCTCATTTCACATAAATATCTGTAGTAGGTTTCATTTAAATGAGAGACACCCTTACTACACTTAAAATATGATTCATTTAATATAAATTCATTTGGCACATATACAACTTTTAAAGAACAAGTTTCTGGCTTAAGTAAGTCAAACTCAGATTTTAGAAATACTTCACCCTTGACAGTCTCTTGGACAAAAACAGATACCCAGCCAACAAAAACTATTCATCTTTCCACCTAACAGAAGAAATTCAAGCATTGTATAAATGAATTATCCAGCAATAAATCCATCATTAGTGAAATAAGAGTAAAGTTGAAGAGTTGTCACTGTGTTTTAGACCCCAGGTGATTTAGTTCAGCAGTATATATCCAACAAGACACTCTGGACCAAGGACTAGCTGTCCTGTGATGGAAAACTCAATTCAAGATTATACAGGTTAAAGTAGTTTGAAGTTTCAGAAAGGAAGTAGAAGGTGAGGTGACCATTTTGGGGGGGGGGGGGAAATGACCACAGAATTGAAAGAGAGAGGGAGATGCAGGGATTCAAGCAAAAGAAAGATAACATGAACACGTTGTATGAAGGGAAGAATGGCAGGGGGAGGGGGTGGGGTAAGGAGATCATGTTGGAAAGTAGAATCAAGTAAGATGGGAGAGAACAAGTTGATGAGTAGCTTTTCTACAAACGTCCTTCCCAAGGGTCCTTCTAAAAAGCTTAATCTAGGACTGCATCTTAGGCTTTGAAGGACATTATCATTCATCTGTAAAAGCCATTACTAAGTTAGATAATAAAGTCCACTGCCAAATTTCTGGTTGAATAGTTGTCTCCCCTAAAATTTGTACCCACCCAGAATTTGTGAATATGAATTTATTTGAAAATAAGGTCTTTACAGATGTAATCAAGTAATATGAGGTCATACTAAATTATATCAATCCAATATGATTGGCATCCTTATAAGAAGAGAGAAATTTGGACACAGACAAAACGGGAGAACATCACATGACAACAGAGGTAGAAGTTGGAGAAATGCATCTGCAAGCCAAGAAACGCCAAGCATTGGCAGGAGACGCCAGGAGCTGGAAAGAGGGAAGGAAGGATTCTCCCATGGAGCCTTCAGAGAGAGCACGGCCCTATTGACACCTTGATTTCAGATGCCTAGCCTCCAGAACTGTGAGCGAGTAAATCTCTGTTGTTTTAAGCCAGCTAGTTTGTGAAACATTGTTACTGCAGCCATAGGAAACTGACACAGGGAGTGAAGCATTCTGAAATGATGATTCACAGCTATTACTCTGGTGGTGATGAGTAGGATGAATTGAAGGGAGGAGAAGCTAGAACCAAGACCAACTAGGAGGGGCTGGCCCTGTGGCACAGTGGTTAAGTTCGCACATTCCTCTTCAGCAGCCCGGGGTTCGCCGGTTCAGATCCCAGGTATGGACCTATGCACCACTTATCAAGCCATGCTGTGGCAGGCGTCCCACGTATAAAGTAAAGGAAGATGGGCATGGATGATAGCTCAGGGGCAGTCTTTCTCAGTAAAAAGAGAAGGATTGGCAGCAGATGTTAGCTCAGGGCTAATCTTCCTCAAAAAAAAAAAAAAAAAAAAAAAGCTAGGAGGATATTATACTAACTGAATCTTGGAAAGTAATGAGGATGTGGACCAGGAACAGAAACAAAGCCAAAATCTAGAGATGTTGAGGAGGAAGAACTGATGGTACATCATGAAGATAGAGCCAGACACAAAGATGATTCCAAAGTTGGATAAAAAAGAAAGGTGGAGCCCCTGGCAGAAATGGAGTGGATCAGGAGAAACAAATGAGTTTGCTGTAAGGGGTAAGAAAGGGAAAATGGCGCATTTGGTTTCAGATATGTTGGGGGAAGTGTGATATTTAACTGGTGGTCTGTGGGCAGCTGAAAGTGGGAACTGAATATTTAGGTGTTTGGGACCTACAGAATGAAATCTGGAAATCACGAGCCTAAAAGTAAACAGCTGAAGCTCCGAGGGGACTAACTTTTCAAGTTGGTTAAAAGCGGCAGGAGCACTCAGGGTTGAGTACTGGAGCATCTGGGAGACAGCTACAACAGATGAGAAAAGAGAGGAGAAGCCTGGTACATCCTTCTTTTTCTCTCCTGGGAACCACTTTTCTGTCCTGGGGATATTGAATGGTAACTCACCCAGTTACCTCCTCCCAGCCTTGGTCTTTTCAACATGTATCAAGTCTCATGAACTTTTGCCTCCTATTTCTAAGATTAATGGGGATGTTATGAAATACATCTACACAAGACAGACTAATCACACTACATATTCAGTCATTATAAATTAGGCAAAATTTATAATCTGTGGATAAATCACTTGTTTTCTTTTTTCTTTTTGATTTCAGAATTGGGCAAAATAACCAAACTTGTAAACCAATGGGTCACATCCATTGCTCTACTTTTAAAGCTCTTAGCAAAGAGTGAACTTGGAAGGTCAACTGTAAAAGAAGCCTTAAAAATACTTCTGTAGGAGGCTGTTCAACAAATGGAATTGAAACAACTGTGCAGCCATCTGTATAAAACAATGTTGGAGCCACACCTCACACTGTATACCAGAATGAATTCAAATGGATCAAAGATATAAATGTAAAAAGGGAAACTATTAAACTACCAGATAAAAATGTTCTTCTGCACATTAAAATTTTTTTTAAGTTATTTGCCAGGTAGATGCATGGAACTGTTAAACTGTTCAACTTCAAAGCCAGAAGTTCAGTGAACCACTTGGGCAAGCAGAGAAGAGAAAATATGAGAGTAAATGATTAGCCAAACCTACACTAAGTGAGCCAAGCTAGCCTCCTTAATTCAAAAGTTTCTTATTTCTTTTGCCTCAAAAATACAAGCATTTTTTATTTTTTATACCACTTGTATTCGTTTCCTAGGGCTATCATATAGGGTGGCTTAGAACAACAGAAATGTATTGCCTCATAGTTCTGGAGGCTAGAAGTCTGAAATCAAGTTATCAGCAGGGTCATGCTCTCTCTGCAGCCTCGAGGGGAAGCTCCTTTCTTGCCTTTTCTAGTTTCTGGTGTTTGCTGGGAGCCCTTGGCATTCCCTGGCTTGGAGACGCATCGCTCCAATCGCACGGCTGTCTTCTCCCTTTGAGTCTTCACATCATCTTTCCTCTGTGCATGTCTATCTTTCTGTCCAAATTTCTCCTCTTTATAAGGCTTAGAGCCCACCCTAATGACCTTATTTGAACTCGATTACCTCTATGAGGACCCTATTTCCAAATAAAATGACACTCTGAGGTACTAGGGGTTAAGATTTCAACATATCTTTTTGGTAGGACACAATTCAACCCACTTCAACAGACTTCAATAGTAACATACCTGTTTAGCACATAAATAGTTACAAAAAACTGTCATTCTCTATGGCAAATCCCCCCTGGATAGCAGAGCCACAGGCCATGGGGTGACCTGGGGACACGCAGGACCACACGTTGCCCACTGAGCTCAAGATAAACATGCAGATTCTGGGGCCCTGACCCAGCCTTACTGAAACAAAACCCTGAGAAGGGTGGGGCAAATAGGCCCAGATGGGGCATTTTTCTCAAATACTCTCAAGATGAGAAAAGAATTTTTAAGGCTTAATAGCATCTGAGCCAACAAGAATCTATAAGATCTTCAAAGTTAGATGTGAAAGAAAAATCAAGGAAGTAGCTGCTTTCCTTGGGTTTCAACCAGAGCCTCCACAGGAGCAGTGAAGTCAGGTAGGGCTGAATTAAAAATGGAGAACTCCAAAGAAATCTCTAGATTGCCGGCCCAGAGGGGCTGCCACCAGTCAGGCCAGGGCAATTCTAACCCAGTCTCGAGATTCTTATTAAGGAATGGTTGCAAAACCCAAATTATAAATCTTACCCTTAAACATACGTATCTGACACCTTTTCAGGATGTCACCCATACTTCCATGTCACCTTACCTTTCATCACCAGCCCACGCCAAAACAGGCTGGAACACCATGACAGCCTGAGAGCAGGGTCCACTGATCTGATTATAGGTTGGGAATCAAAGTACTGGGTTGTCTTGCTGAGTCCCTGAGATCCACAGGAACATCCCAGAGTAGAATGTGTTCCCTGAAGATGATCCCAATTGCCAGACTGGAATATTGTACCCTTTCCCTGTCCCCTTGTCGCTACTCATTTTAAGTTTTAAATTATACTCACTAAGTGAAACTAATGTGCTGATAGCCAAGTGAAGCCTGTTAAAGTCCCATGAGCTCAAGCTCTGGACGTGCATCTGAGTATTGCTCTGCCCCTTACAAAAGAAAGGTTGGAGATGAGCCTCACTGAGGCAGCTGCTAGAGAGATGTAACAACAGCAGG
This sequence comes from Equus przewalskii, assembly GCF_037783145.1. Lineage (NCBI taxonomy): Eukaryota > Metazoa > Chordata > Mammalia > Perissodactyla > Equidae > Equus > Equus przewalskii. Next base: position 15,212,783 of record NC_091862.1, read on the forward strand.
TGGATTCTGAAGAGAGGCAAAAAAGAGGAACATCATAGCCTTAAAGATCACTTCTACTTTGTGGAAAAATTGAGTTCTAACAGGGCTCAGAGATTTCTTAAAATCAGGAGTTTTGAAAGCTACCTTTCATTCGTTCATTTATTCATTCATTCAATAAGCATTTCCTGAGCTCTGTTCATTGCTAATTTGAACAAGGCTGCTGAGCATTCATGTCAGGAAAGATAATTACTAAATTCCTGGTGAACACAGAGGCAGAAGAAGCCTTGAGCCCTGGAATGGCTAAGACAACCACACACCCTTGGAGACAACACAAGAGGCTTTGGAGAAAATTCAGCTTGGGGTTGATGGGAGACATTTCCAAAAACACTGGAGCCTCTCCCCCTGGCGCCAAAATTGAGCAAGGAGGGAACCCAAAGTAAAATGGTGGAGAGTCTGGGCTCAGAAGGAAGAGGAGACTCCTGGTGTTGAGTAGAAAGGGACTTGGGCAGGAAAGGGAAAGAAGAAAGGTCACTTCTCCTTCAGCACACCCTCCAAGATCTGCACCCAGTGGTCAGCAAGGCTGTCAGGCTTCTAGTTCTCAATTTTTAAAAGGCAATGAAAAGCCCAGGGCCAGCTATTTACCCAAATATTCATTGAAATAGATAGAATTACAACACGAACTTGAAGTATGAAATTCCCCTTGAGGTACACAAAATTATAATGAATTTTGGAAATGGCATAATTTTTAATAAATCAAAGTAATAGTTTCATGATGCAATTCAAGCTTCTGGGGACACAAAAATCAAATGTACTTCATTAACACTGAAACTAAGAATCAGGCAGTCAATGATGCAATTGAGTGTTATGCAGAAATTAAAAATATAACAACTTTTGCAGCCATATTTTTTTCTTTTTTGAACTTCAGCTAAATCATGTTACATTTATTGATGAGTTTCACCATGGATAGTATAATAGTAAATTAAGATTTAATAATCTGACTCTTTTAAAACTAAATCTTCATTCAAGGAAAGATTATATAAAATGCTTCCTAAAGATTAACGAATTTTAGACCAAACAATAAAGAGAAAAGCCTTCTCTATAGTTAGATATCAAAAAGCAGATATGTAACATGTGTTATAAAAAAGCATTCCTTGCCACAACTGAGTAGATAGGTTTTATAATTTTTGTGCCACTGTTGTTTTTAAGTTATGAAGAAAAACAACAAATTTCTTGATGTGGTCTTTAGCTAGGTTTAATATAAGTACTTCACAGACTGGAACTTGACCATTGCACTAGTATGATGCCTAATGCTCTTCACATCTTGATTCTAAGTAAAGACATATATAAAATCAAAAAGTATAGCCCAGCTGTTAAGAGAAAGAAAAACTCAACTTATAGTCACCAACATTTGAAAATTCTGACAATATTCTGTTAGTAAAACATATTCCTAGAACTACTAAAATAGTCTAATATATTTATTATTTTTATTAAAATTCTCATTCCAAATGAAGTAAGTTGAGGGGTCAGGTCCAAGATGGTGACATAGGAGGCTCTTGAACTCACCTCCTCCCACAGACATACAAAATCTACAACTACACACAGAGCAATTCTTTCTGAAAGAAATCTAGAAACTAGCTGAGTGGTTCCTCCATATCAGGCAAACAAGAAAATACCCACATCAAAATGAGTAGGAGAGTCTGAGACACACTCTTGCCATAAACTCCACCCCTGGCACAGCAACATACACTCAGGAGGGAATTCACAACTCCCAGCTTCTCCCTGTGGAGTGAAGGATTTGGATCCAATATCTAGCACTCTAATTTTTAAGATTTACACCCAAGGGACAAGCCCCCAAAACACCTAGCTCTGAAAGCCAATGGGACACACAAGACTATAACAAAAAAACTATTCCTAGCGGGATCACAAGGACTCACTATGGCTATCCTTCTCAACCTCAGCACAGAGGGAGTGGACACAAATCCCCATCTCTCAGTCTTTCCCTGAAAAAGACCTATTAACATACCTTAAAAGCTGCTACCTGAGGGTCAAGCTTCTAAATTTGCACCATCTAGGGGCTGACCGTGATACTCCCTGGAGACCAGTGAGGCCAGCAGACACCATCTCCTCATTTTCCCTGTAGCCCACTTTAAATTACCAATGTCACCCTGGAAGGAGCTTGTACATGTCTGGCACTCAGGCTTTTGAGGCTGCCACCCAGGGGATGCATCTTTTGATCCTCTGGCTCTGGTGGCCAGTGGGGTCTGCATTCACCAGTCCCATAGAACTGTGGCAAAGAAACAATTTTTAACCACCTATCCCCTCAGGGCTCAGTGCAGAAGGAGCAGACAAAAACGTGCATCTCTCAGTCTTTACCCAAAAGAGATCTAGCTGCATACTTTAAAAGCTGTTTCCTGAGTGTCCAGCTACCAATTAGCCTGCATCTAGGTGCTGACCGAGATCCTCCCCTTTGGGACACTGACAGGTCTTTGTACACCCTCAACTACTTGGATCCATTAAAAACAGAGAAGCTGGCTTCGACAATCACAAAGATTTACAGGTTCATCTCCCATACAAGGCCACTCTGTGAAGACCGGCAGTGGTGACTGTTTTATAACACACAGAAACCAACACAGAGAGTCAACGCAAATAAAAAAGACAAAGGAATATGATCCAAATAAAAGAAGAAGAAAAAGTTCCAGAAGCAGATCTTAATAAAATGGACATAAGTGATTTACCTGATTAAGAGTTCAAAATAATAATTATAAAGATGCTTACTGAGGTTAGGAGAACAATATATGAACAAAGTGAAAATTTCAACAAAGAGAGAGAAAATGTAAGAAAGTACCAAACAGAAATCACAGAGCTGAAGAATACAATATCTGAACTGGAAAAAAATTAATAGAAGAGTTCAGCATCAGACTAGATCAAGCAGAAGAAAGGATCAGTGAACTAGAAGACAGAGTAGTGGCATTCACCCAATCAGAGGAGCAAAAAGGAAAAAGAATGAAAAAGAGTGAAAATAGCTTAAGGGTTTTATGGCACACCATCAAGTGGATAATACATGCATTAAAGGGATCTCAGGGGCTGGCCCCATGGCCTAGTGGTTAAGTTCAGTGTACTCTCCTTCTGCAGCCCTGGTTTGGTTCTCGGGCATGGATCTAGACCACTCATCAGTGGCCATGCTCTGGCAGTGACCCACATACAAAATAGAGAAAGACTGGCAAAGATGTTAGTTCAGGGCAAATCTTTCTCAAGTAAAAAGAAGAAGACTGGCAACAGATGTTAGCTCAGGGCAAATCTTCCTCACCAAAAACAACAACAACAACAAAACCAGAATCCCAGGAGGAGAAGAGAAAGGGGAAGAAAGCTTATTCAAAGAAATAATGGCTGAAAACTTCCCTAGTCTGAGGAAAGAATTCACATCCATATCCCAGAAGCCCAGAGGGATCCAAATAAAATGAATCCAAAGAAACTCATACCAAGACATGTTATAATTAAATTGTTAAAAGTTAAGGACAAGGAGAGAATCTTAAAAGCAGCAAGAGAAAAACAACTTGTTACATACAATTGAACCCCTATAAGACTATCAGCAGATTTTTCAGTAGAAACTCTTTAGACCAGATGGAAGTGAGATGATATATTTAAAGTGCTGGAAGAAAAAAATTGCCAACCAAGAATACTCTACCTAGCAAAGTTGTCCTTCAGAATTGAAAGAGAGAGAAAGAATTTACAGACAAGTAAAAGCTGAAGGAGTTCATCACTACTAGACCAGCCTTACAAGAAATGTTCAAGGGAATTCTACAAGTTGAAACGAAAGGATGCAATCAGCAACAGCAAAACGTATGAAAGTATAAATCTCACTCGTGAAGGTAAATATATAGTTAAGTTCAGAATACTCTAATGTTGTAATGTTGGTGGGTAAATCACTTACAAATCTGGTATGAATGCTAAAATATAAAAGTATAAAAATAACTATAACAATAAATTGTTAATGGATACATAAGGTAAAGAGATGTAAATTGTGACATTAAAAACATAAAGGGGAGGGATAAAAATGTAGAGCTTCAGCATGTGGTGTTCAAAGTTATTGGCTTAAAATAGACTGTTATAAATAAGATATTTATGTAAGCTTCATGGTAACCACAAAGCAGAAATCTATAGTAGGTACAGAAGATAGAGCAAAAAAACCTCTAAGCATACTACTACAGAAAAATCATCATGTCACAAAGGAAGAAAGTGAGAGACAAGAAGAAGAACAAAGGAATCACATAACAGCCAGAAAACAATTAACAAAATGGCAATAGTAAGTCCATATCTATGAATAATTAATTTAAATGTAAATGTACTAAATTCTCTAATCAAAAGACACAGAGTGGCTGAATGGATAAAAATAAGACCTATCTATATGCTGCCTACAAGAGACTCACTTCAGCTATAAGGTCACACAGAAATTGAAAAAAAGTGGGGAAAAGAAGAAACTAGAACATTATCTTGTACCATACACCAAAATCAACTCAAAATGGATTAAGGACTTGAATATAGACTTGAAACAGTAAAACTCCTAGAACGAATCATAGCAGGTAAGCTCCTTGACATCAGTCTTGATGATGACTTTTCTAGATTTGATGCCAAAAGCAAAGGCAACAAAAGCAAAAACCAACAAATGGGACTACATCAAACTAAAAACCTTCTGCAGAGCAAAGGAAACCATCTACAAAATGAAAAAGCAACCTACCAAATGGGAAAAAATATTTGCAAATCATGTATCTGATTAAGGAGTTAACATCCAAAATACGTAAAGAACTCATACAACTCAATAGCAAAAAATAAACTATCTGATTAAAAAATAAACTGAATATACATTTTTCCAAAGAAGACATGCAGATGGCCAACAAGTACATGAAAAGGTGCTCAACATCACTAATCATCAGGAAAATTCAAATCAAAACACAAATGAGATAGCACCTCACACCTATTAGAATGTCATCAAAAAGGAAATAATAAGTGTTGGTGAGGATGTGGAGAAAAGAGAACCCCTTTGCACTGTCAGTAGGAATGCACACTGGTGCAGACACTATGGAAAACAGTCTGAAGGTTCCTCAAAAAATTAAAACTAGAGGGGCCAGCCCGGTAGCACAGTGGTTAAGTTCACACATTCTGCTTCGGTGGCCCAGGGTTCGCCAGTTCGGATACTGGACACAGACCTATGCACCGCTTATGAAGCCATGCTGTGGCAGGCAGCCCACATATAAAGTAGAGGAAGATGGGCATGAATGTTAGCTGAGGGCCAATCTTCTTCAGCAAAAAGGGGAGGATTAGTGGTGGATGTTAGCTCAGGATTAATCCTCCTCAAAAAAATAAAAATAAAACTAGAACTACCACATGATCCAGCAATTTCACTTTCAGGTATATAACCAAAGTAAATGAAAACAGGATATGGAAGAGATAGCTGCACTCCTAGGTACACTGCAACATTATTCACAATAGCCAAGATTTAGAAACAACCTAAATGTCTGTCAACAGATAAATGGATAAGGAAGATGTGGTGGTTACACATAGAAGGGAATATTCAGCCATGAGAAAAAAAAAAAACTCTTGCCATTTGTGACAACATGGATGGATCTTCAGGGCATTATACTAAGTGAAATAAGCCAGACAAAGAAGATTAATACTGGATGGTAGCACTTTTATGTGGAATCTAAAAAGAAGTACAACTCAGAGAAACAGAGAGTAGAAAAGTGGTTGCCAGGGGCTGGCGGATGGGGGAAATAGGGAGAGATTGGTAAAAAGGTACAAACTTTCAGTTATAAGATGAATAAACTCTGAGGATCTAATGTGAAATATGGCGACTATAGTTGACAACATTGTGTTGGATAATTGAAATTTGCTAAGAGAGTAGAATTTAAATGTCCTCACCAAAAAAAGATAAACGTGTGAGGTGACGGATGTGCTAATTAATTAGATAGGAGGAATCCTTTCACGGTGGATACATATATCAAATCACCATGATGTACACTGCAAGTATCTTAGAACTTCATCTGTCAGTTATTCCTCAATAAAGCTAAAATTTAAAAACTGAAGTCAATTCACAATTTCTGTTCTGTTGATAGCCATTCTGAAGATTATCCAAATGTCCCATGCTGGCTTTTGTATCATCTAGCTTATTCCAGGTACTTCTAGATCTGGCTTTCGTGCTCTTTTTCTTGCTAATGATGTCTCCTATTCCTTCTTTTTAAAATTACTACCATTATTATTCTCTATTACCACATAAATGTAATATTGTCTATATTAGATTTTCAATGTGGGCTATTTTTTTAAATGACAGATGATATGTGGATATATGAAAGCTTTTCAAAATGTGACTTTGTCCATTTTTCTGAAAAGCTTGATAGTCATCTTCAAGGTTTTTCCAGGAGACGTTTTTCTTCCCTCATTTTTCATCTTTTTGAAATCAATGACTAATTTTATTCTACTTGGTCATACAAGGAGGCTTTTGATTTATAACAGCTGTATTCCTATAGTACACACCCACGCACATATGTAATTTCAATCTTTTTTTAAAAAACCATCAAGCAACAAGATATAGTTTGGCCCAAGGATTTTAGAATTACTCAAGTCTTTTAAACTAACATAATCAAATTATAGAGTGGTTTTGCTACACATCTCATTACCATAACTGTGTTTAGTTCTGGGTTTAACAATGAGATGACTAGGCAAGGACATGGCATTTTCCTTCTCCTGATTTCTGCCTCCATTTTATTCTTAAATTTGGAAGATTGTTACCATGAATTCATCAGCCACTGGTAACATATTTGAGCTTAAATCCAGTTGTTTCAATTTTTTCAATTTGTTTCAAAGTTTTTCAAGTTGTTTCAATTGTTTTCAAGTTGTTTCAAATTTTTATAATTACAAAAACGTCATGATAGGAATCTATTGATATGTATAAGAAATAGACATCTGAGTTCAGCAATGCTCTGGAACTAATATCATCAAGACTTCTTGAGGGAAAATATACACTTATAGGACAAAAAAACTTAGCAACCAAAAGTTAGTTCTCAGGGATATGGCCATTAGTTGTCATTTGTTTGTTTTTTTCTCTTCTCCCAAAGCATTTTTTTAAAAAAGGCATGGGGCTTGCCTGGTTGCCTAGTGGTTAGGTTCTGCATGCTCCACTTTGGCAGCCTGGATTTGGTTCCCAGGTGTGGACCTACACCATTCATCAGTGGTCACGCTACAGCAGCGACCCACATACAAAATAGATGAACACTGATGACAGATGTTATCTCAGGGCCAATCTTCCTCAAGCAAAAAGAGGGAGATGGGCAACAGATGTTAGCTTAGGGTGAATCTTCCTCAGCAAAAAAAAGAAAGGCTATAACAAACATAAAGATAAAACCTACAACCACGTTACATTTAGATTCCAATATTTGCCTATCATAGATCTGCTTCACATGAGAATGCTAACATAGGTAAGAGCTCAATAAAACTCTCAATTGCAAAGATAGCTAGGAGTTTTTACTTGTCAGTTGGACTAACCCTGAAAATCTAAATATGCCTGTTAGTCTCCATGTTTCCATATAACCCAATCTCCACTACCCAAATGGATGCCCTCTTCCAAGTCTGGATCACAACATCCTTATTCAAATGACCACATGTTTTTATGTTAATATATGCAAATACATGAAGTAGTCTCTAAGGCCAGATATATGTTCACTTGGCCTATAACAGATTGGTGAACTTTGAAATACAAGTACAACACTCCACATTTATTTGGTTTAATAAAAAATCCCATGCTTCATGGGTAATAATTAATATCACCTATTAAAAGAAACCAGATGAGAAGCTCTCTGTCTAAATCCATTACTCATTTGATCTATAAGCCCAGAAAAAAGATCTAACTTCCTCTTGCGTTGGCTCATCTATGTTAGCTCCTGAATGGACATGTTGGGGGATGGAGAAGGTCATTTTCTAGTCTTGTTTCCATAATAACTAGAGTTCTCCGCAAACAAAGAGACCAACAGTCAAGTTTTATAGGAACTTCAGGTCTGAGAGAATCAACTGAAGGACCAAGTGTCATTTCAGCCACCATATCTTTCTACAAACTCCTCTCAGGGATGAGAAACTAATTTATTTTTCTACTGTATTACCTTTCTCATAAAATATTAAGAATAGATGGTTGAGTAATAATTAGAATTCAATAAAGAATGAAACGATGGAAAGAACCCTTCTATTATCTCTTTAGTTCATAAATACCTTAAAAGAAAATACGTTAAGGTAAAACTGTTTATTAATAATTGAGGTGTTTTGAACAAAAGTCCTCAATATTAAAAATTTGTAGAGCACAGATCTAGTGTCAAAAATTCCTGACACTGTGAACATATAATATTAAATGCATTTATTATGTAGTGTCCATCCCAGACTTTTTGGAGAATGAGTTAAAAATAAATAATGTCAGGTTAAAGACTTTAACCTTCTAGATTTTGATTTTAAAACATCATTTCTTAATTTCCAGGAGAATTACAGTGTATTGATACTGAAAATTAACAAATTGTGGTGTAACCTTGAAACCAATTAGATAACAAGTTGTCGTTTCCCACTATTTCTCCCACGACATCACAATTAGTTCATGAATATCTATTGCCTCTTAAAATAAAAGTTGAGCTTTGTATTCTTACCTGGCACTCTCTTTGCCCAGTTGATCATGTGAACCAGCTCCCTGTCTGCGAGGTTGGTTAGCAAACCCATCATGGAAGCCTCGTTAAATGGTCTGGTGGCATCGTACTCGGAATAGAGGACGGGGGGCTCGGCATCCAACAAGGCACTGATCATCTGCTCGGCTGTCAGGGACAAGACGGGGCTGTTCTTCTTCGTGTGTTTAATCAACAGAGGGCTTGGCCAAAAGTTGGCAGGCCTCCTGTCTCCAGAGGGCCCCGCTTCATTCCTGCCCTCCCCATCATCTCTCTGGCGCTTGTGTTTCAACATTCTCCCTCCTCTTCGGTCTTTCCGTATCCCTGAGAATACAGATTAAAAAAACCAGTTTTTTTTTTTCAAGTAAACTTTCATACTAAAACCATCATCAATGCTAATAGCCTTTATTTTCTTTAAAGAAATACTTTGGTGCACCAGTAAGGTGGTAAGAGTTTAACAACCAGCTGTCCAAGAAGGGGGGAAAAAAGGCTTTGATTTACAGTATTTACCAATTTCCATGGTGTAAATACCACCACCACGGCAAATTTCAAGCTACTTGTCTAACATCAAGCGGCTTATAAAACTCCTGAAAATTTAACAATAGGCTTTTGTGAGACAGCACAAGCTGGGTCTGACAAACCATTTGTGAGTGTGCGCATTTGTGTGTGTGTGTGTGCGCGTAACAGATGCTATAAAAAGAACATAATTATAAAAATTAGTTATTCTTGCCATATGGCGTAGCATCAAAGACTGTTTTTGCGATGAATATTCTTTTAATAGTAAATTTAAAAAGCATCTTAAAAAAGCATTTCGTAAACATCTTTATCATCCAATTAGACCTCTTCAGGGAAGACATTAAAGAGAAATAACTTCTCCGACATGTCTCTGACAGCCCCTAGATCCCACGGGTGCTCAGCAAGTCTTTCACTGCTACTAAGCTGTACCCCATCACCTCAGGAATCGACCCAAGAACCTCAAGCAGTTTACTTGGTTCTAAGATTTTCACAAATGTGGTTCTCTTTTCCTAATATAAAAATTTTTAAATCGTTGAAAATAATTTCCCTCCACAGGTTTACCCAGCTGTGGTTCTCACTAACTAAATTACAGGCGGGAGGGAGAACCCCATCTCTTTGGTAGTGATTCTTTTGGGTTTCAGCTCAGCATCTTAATCTGGAAAAGGACAGGCTGTGGTGCTGAAGCATATCGGCCAAAACAAATACTTAAAAAGACAAAAATTAATACAAGCTTCTATATTTTGAAAAATGTCAATCTTTCCAAGATAGGTTAGACAGCAAGAGGTCTTAGATTTATAAGAAAGTAATCATCATTTTGGTAAAAAGTTAATACAATGATGTTTTCTGTTAAAGACACGAGATGTAAACACTCTTTATAACGTATCCCCGGTTCTACCACTTTACAACAAATGAATAATTAATGTCAGAACTTTGCTCTATTTTTTAATAATTTGTCAAGGAATTTGGACAAGTGTATGGCTATGAAGTTTCTATACATAACTTTTATTCTTTTAGGTCTAGATTATATTTATTAGATGACACTTTAAAAATATAATGAAGCCACAGACCCTTCCTATCTGTTCAGTACTAAAAGAAGCATTTCCCAGAACTCAGAATAAGTAATAATAGCAAAGATTATTTTCACTAATGCCCACTGAGCACTCACCATGTGTTTTAAGCACTTTATATCCAATTGACAACTAATTTAGTCCTCACAATGATCTTGTAAGGTAAATATTGGGGAACTCCTACTTAGAGAGGTTAATGAACTTATGCAAGACCATTATCTATTAAGTATGACTTGAGATCCTGGCTCTAAAATGAAGATTTTTTCCTTTCAGCTAACGGAGTTTTAAAGTTTTATCCATTGTCGATAAAGTAGACAAATTGAAGGGCACGTAGAAGTAAACTAGATCAGATGAGAAGAACAGTTGCATCTGAACTGCCACTGTCTTTAGTCAGGCATTTCAACTATTAATGAGATTATAATATCTGAATGAAGGGAAACGACACTCACGCTCTAGTCTCAGCTCATCAGAGCACATCTGGAGCAGCACACTCATTGCTGAATGCTGTACATATAAGGAAAACAAATCTATTCAGATTAGAGTAGCAAGGATGGTGAAGGGGCATGAAATCAGGCAACACAGAGAACAGCTGAGGAGCTAAGAGGGGTTAGCCTAGAGAAAGGAAGACTCAGAGGAAACAAGAGCATCCTTCTCAGATGGGCTGTTATGGTCTCAGATGGTGCTATGGTCTGAATGTTTGTGTCTCGCCAAAATTCATCTGTTGAAAGCTAACCGCCAATGTGATGGTAGCTGGAGGTGGGGCCTTTAGGAGGTGATTAAGTCAGGAGGGTGGAGCCCTTATAAATGGAATTAGTGTCCTTATAAGAAAAGCCTAGAGAGCTAGCTAGCTCTCTTTACCATGTGAGGACTTGAGAAGACAGCTGTCTGCAAGCCAGGAAGCAGCCCCTCACCAGACACTGGCTCTGCCAGCACCTCGGTCTTGGACTTCCCAACCTCCAAAACTGTGAAAAATGAACGTTTGTTGGTTAAGCTACCCAGTCTATGGTATTTCTGTTACAGCAGCCGAAACTGACTAAGAGAGATGGGTTCAACTTGCTCTTTATGAGCCCAAATGACAAAATAGAAGAAATATATGGAAACCATGAGTAGTTAGAGTTCAGTATAAGGAAGCAGTTTGTAATAATCAAAGCTGACAACAAAGATAGAATCTGCTACTGAAGGAAATGATGCACTGGATAACTGGAGGTTTCCAAGAATAGGCTAGATGAAGGCTTTACTAGGATGTTGCCAAAGGACTCAATTATCCAGTGAGCATCCACACTGGGTGTCCTTCAACACACCTTCCATCCTGAGCCTGTATGACTCCGTTGTCTTCCATTTAAAATGTAAGACCAGTAGCCTTGGAATGAGAACCAGAAAAAGAAGATCAAGAGCAAAGAATTCCTTTAGGTTCACATTTCTTAGGAAATTCTGAGGTCAGGATTTTGAGAGGGTGAATTCTGATTGGTGTTTACCTACTTTTGGTGGAGACTGGGTTTAAAAAGTGCATTGTTTGTCCATATTAGTCAGTGTATTACTCAAATACAATTCCTCTCCCTACTCTACAACTTTAGAACGAGATCGAGAATGTGAATAGATCTCACAGGCAAGCTGCAGCAGCAACTTCAACCTTTTAAGATCAGCCCTACAGGGAAATATAAAAGCAACTGATTTGACTAAAGAAGAAATGGTTAAAGGTGATATTGTTTTTCCCTACGGAGTTACTTGATTACAACCAAAAACAAGCATTTTACTTTTTAAAAATAGAGCTTATGCTTTCTATTATAAATGTAATTTATCTTCCTTTTAAAAGATTTCAAAGATAAAGACAAGTAGATAGAAGGTTAATCAAACAATACAAAACACAGTATTACCACCCACTTTCAAAGGTCCAAGAAGTCACAATGCAGACAATCTGATTTCCAGAAGGAGAATTTTAGACTCAATTCAGGTGCTAGTGGTGGCAGTTATCAAAAATTGTTTAGCAAAGTCTTTGTTCAATGGTAAAAAGTTGTTCAATGCATATAATGTATATGTACAGATGATGCAGTGCTAAACAAACACAGATCACGTTACCCTCCGTCAGGTTCTCAGCTTGGAGGGAGAAAGACATTAATCAAAAGTCATTCAGTGTTTGTTGAATGAATCAATGATTTGCCCAAAACACTATAGAAGAGACGAAGTGACGCAAGGAGGAGACAAAGCAAGCTTCTCAAAGAGAGGAAGTTACATTTGAGCCAAATCACGAAATTTCCTTTCTTGGAGAAATTTAGAAGCAAAGTACTTCGATGGCTCAGGTGTAGCACTACTTACAGCGGTGAGTTGAATCACCATGCCTCTTTGAGTCCCACAGAGGTGTGATTCAGGTTGTTGAACACAAGACAAAAGTGGCCACAGTTTGAGATGTAGAACAATAAAATATAAGTGGAGAGATCAAGGAGAAAGTTGAATATTCATGAAATCGAAACCATAAACTAGTCATTAGCGAAAGGTAGACTCAATTAGCATTAACAAATATTTTCTCTAATTTGCCCCCAAATGTACTCTGTTTTTCAAATGCCAAAGTCCCTACAAAATGTACAAACAGAAAAAAATAGAAAATTGTATGTATGATGTGGCCAACTGCAAGTGATAGAATCCCAGGGCATGGCTTAATGAGGAAGGCATCCTTTTCTATTTATAAGCAGTAAATGTCACGTTACCAGTGACATACCAGTGTGCTCACCATTGACAATATTGCACAAACATTTTACAGTAGTTCAAAACAAAAATCTACCTGGAATTGAGCAGAAGAAGGTAAAAAACGGCCCAGCTTCTACTTCTATTTTAACCTGGGTTAAATGACAACTGCAGATCAGAGCCAATGATTACAGGCTGTGTCTCTATGGAACATACAGTCAGTTCTTAATTATACAGAGTGATGTGGCCTAAGGAGTGGCATGCATAATGGAAAGCCAAAGATGAAATTTAAAACTCATTCTCTGCTCCCTACCAAGACATTTTACAGAACTATCTGCAGAGCAGCAACATAGATTGACAGGTATTTTACTTAAGCTCACTTCCCTTGATCCAACTTACTGTAACGATCTGTGAAAAAAACAAGACGGAACTATCACTTCACAAAGCAGAGGGAAAAAAACAATTAGCTTAGCTCATGCAAATACGAAACAGGCAGCCTCTTGACAGTCAAGATGTTTATTTGTAGCAAATAGCATTTTGGCTTGGAATGCCATACAAACAAGACTGCATTGTCATTCACTACATGAAAATGTCACTTTTCAGAATGGTTGAGCAAAATATTCAGCGGCATAATACAGATGTCATGCAATGGATATGCTAGTGTGCACACATTATTAGCTCTCCAATATGTCACTGATTAGACAATACTTGTGTCAAAGAAAAGTTCTTTACACTCCCTTAATAAATTTTAAGCTTAGGAAATTCAAGCATGACCCACTGGTTTCACATGAGGGATTGAGAAAACAAACTCTCTCTCATGCAGCAAGCCCGCCATTAGTGCGAAATGCCACCAGTTTCAATTTTATCCCCTTGGGTTAAGCCTGCTCTAACATCCTCGTCACACTGTGGTAAGGATTTAGAGAGGTTAAGTATAGAATCTCCACTTAGTAACATTCAAAGTAAATCTGAGTGATTCTTATCCAAAGGAAGTGTGCATTTAAGGGAATTTATTAAACTAATAAACACTGGCAATTGGAATGAAAATGAAGGGGAGAGAGGGGGTGCACAGGGTACTCTCTAGATAAGGCAGGTTATAAGGAATCTCTTCCGAGGCTGCCTGGGATCTGGGAGGTATGCTGCGAGGCAGAAGAGGGACTGAGACCCGACAAGGAGAAGGGCTGAAGACATAGCAGTTGGCCAGCAATCATATCCTCGCACTAAAACAAAAAGATCTGTCTTAATGTGCCAAACTAGATGTTTTGAAAGACTACTTCTAATTACTTTAGAGTTTAATTGTTCTTTTTTTTTTTCATTCTTTATATTCTTTGGCTTGGCCATTGTATCTCAGGAAAAATTAATATACTATCTGAATATTCATTAATTAATGGAATTCACTGGATTATGGGCTTCTAATGAATTCTACTTTTTAAATTTCTTTTCTGAAATGATCTTTTTTCTTCTTAATATCCTACACCACTACAAAAAACTAGTACCTCAGTAAAGTTATTTTTTCAGTTCCCTCAGACTATTTTCATGTATTATTAAATATTTCAAACATTTGCATAATCACCTTTCTTTTCTTTCTCAACAATTCCACATTATTCATGAGGTTTTAAGAAGCCAGACAAAGATATATACTAAAAGCTTTTTAATTCAACACACTGAAGAAAACAGAAGTGCTGAGTAGTGAAGAATTAAACAAAGAACTAATAAAACTTGTTCCAGAAAAACTCTCCTGCAACAATTCTGATGCTTTCCCTTCAAATACTAGAAATAAATCCCATAAGGTAGGAAGTGCTATAGTCCCCCATTTAACAAAGAATGGTTAGAATAACTATCACGCCCGAGGTCATACCAAAGGCAGCACACATACTTGAATCTAGGTCAATTATGTTGTTATGGATTGTTATTAATAGTGTTATAGCCTCTAAGTGCATCAAGTCAAGAGACAATGAATTATCCAGCTCATTTAAAGGTACTTAATGCTCTTTCCCTCCTTTCACATCTAACAAATCACTACATCTTAGTATTTCCTCACATATCTCTTCCTTTAGTCCCTTCCTTTCTATCTTCACTGCCACCATCCTAGTTGATACCCCTATCCCTTCCTGTCTAGATCAACAGCAGTAGCTCCTAATTTGCGTCCTTCCCTACCTTCAATCTCCCTTCCAATCCAATTTATTGGAGATTGATTCATCTCCATTACACACCCATTTTATCTTGTTACTGTGTGTCTAAATCCATAAAAAATTCCTTAGCCTACAGCAGGAGTTGTTGAATTATGCCCAAGACTCAAGAGTTCTAAGGGGGTGTCAGAGATGGTGTAGTTGGGCCTTCTGGAGCCCCCATTCCCCCCATTTGTCTAAAGTAACTATGTTTATATATATATATATATGTGTTTTATCTTGGGATTAGAGAAATAACTTATTTTTGAAAGTGTTGACCAGTTTTATTTTAAATTTTAAAAACCACTGACCTACCAAACAAAATAAAATCATTAAGATTTGTGAATTTCTACAAATAATAGCTTTCAAACCTATCTTTACAAATCCCCTCGACAAACCTTTATTTTTATGAAACAAGGTAGGGTCTGTGCCACTTTTTTAATACTTCCCAACATCACCACCTTGCGCTCTTTCTACCCTTCTTATACCAGCCTCCAAAGCCCAAGTAAAATCTCATCTCATCCATAGTCAATCTTGGACCCCACCGCAGTCTAGCGGCTCTACCTCTTTCTGTTCTTTCCTATGCCATTCATTGGACAACTATCATGGGTTACCTTTTACGTTTAATTACACCTGAGTTTCCCTCCCTGAGCTATGGCCTGGAACTTCTCTCCAGGCAAGAAGCTGGAGCAACTGTAGAGCTCACCTCATTTATTTTCTCTTTCCCAAGAAACATTGCCCCACACTGCCTGATATCCAAGGTTTAAAAACAGTTGTTTCACATATTTTACACAGCTTTTTTTCTTAGATATTTCTGGTGGGAGGCAACATAGTTAGAACTGAAAGCAAAACAGACAAATCTACTATTATAGTTGGAAACTTCATCATCTCTCTGTCAATAACTGATAGTTCAAGTAGGCAGAAAATCAGTATGGATAGAGTTGACCTCAACAACATTATCAATCAACTTGATCTAATTGTTATTCATAGAATATTCCATCAGACAACAGATAAATACACATTATTCTCAAGCTCCAATGGAACATTCACCAAGACAGACCACATTATGGGCTATAAAAATACCCTTAACAAATTTTAAAAATGGAAATAATACAAAGTATGCTCTCAGACCAGAATGGAAATTAACTAGAAATCAATAATAGAAAGATACCTGGAAAAATCCCAAATATTTGGAGAAATTAAACAACACACTTTCAAAGAGCATATGGGTCAAAGAAGTAGTCTCCATAGAAATTTTAAAATACTTTGAACTAAATGAAAATAAAACATTAAAATTTGTGAGATGTAGAAAAAACAGTGCTTAGAGGAAAACTTATAGCATTAAATGCATATACTAGATAAGAAGAAAAATATATCAATAACCTAAGCTTCCACCTTTGGAAACTAGAGAAAGAACATCAAGTTAAGCCTAAAGCAAGCAGAAGAGAAATAATAAAAATTAGGGCAGAAATTAACAAAATTGAAAACAGGAACACAATAAACAAAAATCAAAACTGGTTCTTTGAAAAGATCAATAAAATTGATAAATTTCTAACCAGGATAATTAAAAAAAAAGGAAAGACACAAATTACCAAAATCATAAATGAAAGAGAAATCACCATCACTGGTCCCAGGGACATTAAAAGGTTATAAAGGAACACCAGGAACAACTCTATGCCCATAAATCTGATCATTTAGATGAAATGGATCAATTACTTGAAAGACACAAACGACCAAAACTTATACAAGGAGAAACAAATAACCTGAACATCCCTGTATCTATAAAATAAATTGAATCAATAATTAATTTCCTTCCAAAAGAGAAATCACCAGGCCCAGGTGGTTTCATGAGTTAGTTCTAAAAAATATATAAGAAAGAAACCATGCTAATTTTCTATGGCCTCTTTCAGAAAACAAAAGCAGAGGAAACACTTCCTAACTCGTTCTGAGTCCAACACTAACGTAATACCAAAAATCAGATAAAGACATCACAAGAAAGGAAAACTACAGACCAACATTTCTCCTAAGCATTGGCACAAAAATCCTCAACAAAATATCAGCAAGTCAAATCCAACAATTTATAAAAAGAAATTATGCACCATGACCAAATGGGATTTATCCAGATATGTAAGGCAAGTCCAACATCTGAAAATAAAAGCATGTAATCCACCACATCAACAGAGAAAACAGGAAGTCATGTGACCACATCAATAGACACATAAAAAGCATTTGACAAAATCCAATACCCATTCATGATTAAAAAAAAAAAAAGCCTCTTAGCAAAGTAAGAATAGTGAATAATTTCATCAATTTGTTGAAAGACATCTACAAAAAAACCTACAGCTAACATCATCCTTAACTGTGAAAAACTGGAGGCTTTCCCCATAAATTCAGGAGCAAGGCAAGGATGTCCTCTTTCAACCTCCTACTCAACATTGTACTGGAAATTCTAGCAGATATAATAAGACAAGAAAAGAAAAGAAAAGGTATACAGATTTTAAAGGAAGAAATAAAACTGTTTCTATTTGCAGATGACATGATTGTCTATGCAGAAAATCCCAATGAATTGAGGGAAAAAAACCTCCTGGAAGTAATAAATGATTATATCAAGATTATAAGATACAAGGTTATTACACAAAAGTCAATTTCTTTCCTTTATATCAGCAATGAACAATTGGAATTTGAAATTTTAAAAACAATACCGCTTACAATAGTACATGAAATGAAACACTAAAGTGTAAGTCAACAAAATACGTACAGGACCTACATGTAGAAAACTATAAAACACTGAAAAAAACCAAACACTATCTTAAAAAACTTAAGAGATATTCTATGCTCACAGATTGGAAGTTCAATATTGTTCATGTTCATATTGTTCAATATTATCAGATGTCAATTGTTCCCAACTTAATCTACAGATTCAGTGCAATCCCAAAGTCCCAGGAACTTATTTTTCAGACATTGACAAACTGATTCTAGAGTTTAAATGGAAAGGCAAAAGACCTAGAGCAGCCTTTAATACTGAAGAAGAGCTGACATACTGAAGAAATTGGAGGACTCACGCTACCTGATTTCAAGACTTGCTATAAAGCCTACAGCAATAAAAGACAGCATGGTATTAGTGAAATTTAGCATTAAATGCATATACTAGATAAGAAGAAAAATATATCAATAACCTAAGCTTCCACCTTTGGAAACTAGAGAAAGAACATCAGAATAGACAGGTAGACCAGTGGGCCAGAATAATGAGTCTGGAAATAGAACTACAGACATACAGTCAACTGATCTTTGACTAAAGAGAAAAGGTAATAAATGGAGAAAAGATAGTTTTTTCAATAAATTTTGCTGGAACAACTGGACATCCACATGCAAGAAGAAGAAATTATACACAAACCTTATACTTTACACAAAAATTAATTCAAAGTAGATCATTGACCTAAATGATAAGGAGAAACTATAAAAACTTCATGAAGAAAATATAGGAAAAATTCTACATGATCTTGAGTTTGTTGATAAGTTTTTAAACACAACACCAATAGCACAATCCATGAAAAAGGAATATTAATAAGTTGGACTTCATTAAAATGAAAACTTTTACTCTGAAAAAACACTGTTAAAAGAATGAAAAGACAAGCCACAGACTGCGAGGAAATATTTGGGAAATATATATTAAATAAAAGACTTGTAATGAAAATATGAAAGCACTCAAAACTCAACAAGAAAAACAATTTTAAAATGGGCAAAAAGATGTAAACCAACACTTCACCAAAAAACATATACAGTTTGTAAAAAAGCAGATGAAAAGATGTTCAATATCACTTGTCATTAGGGAATTGCAAACTAAAACCACAGGGAAGTATCACTACATATCTATTAAAATGGCTAAAATCCAAAACACAGATAACACCAAGTGCTGACAAGAATGTAGAGCAATGGAAACTCTCATTCATTGCTGCTAAGAATGCAAAATGATACAGCTACTTTGGAAGACAGGTTGGCACTTTCTTATGATGCTAAACACAGTCTTACCACATGATCCAGTGATTATGCTCCTAGATATTCATCCAAGATTTGAAAACTTACATCCACACAAAAACCTTCATGCAAATGTTTATGACATCTTTATTCATAACTTCCTTAAACTGGAAACAACCAAGATGTCCTTCATAGGTGAATGGATAAGTAGAACAGTGGTACATCCATACAATTAAATACTATTCAGTGATAAAAAGAAATAAGCTACCAAACTATGAAAAGGTATGGATGAAATTTAAATGCATGTTGCTAAGTAAAGCAGCCAGTCTAAAAAAGTTATATACTATATGATTCCTCCTTTTTTTTAAAGATTAGCACCTGAGCCAACATCTGCTGCCAATCTTTTTATTTTTCTTCTCCCCAAAGCCCCTGAGTACATAGCTGATATTCAAGCTTAGGTCCTTCTGGCTCTGCTATGTGGGATGCTGCCTCAGCATGGCTTGATGAGCGGTGCTAGGTCCACGCCCAGGATCCAAATAGGAGAAACCCTGGGCCGCCAAAGCAGAGAGCACGAACTTAACCACTCAGCCACAGGGCCAGCCCTATGATTCCATTATATGACATTCTAGAAAAGACAAAACTATAGAAATGTTTGAAGAGATCAGAGGTTGCCAGGGGTTTAAGGCAGGAGGGAGAGGTCGAATAGGGGAAACACAAGAGATTTTACAGGGTAGAAAAACTATTCTGGATTACGGTAATAGATACTATTCTATTTTACAGTAACTGTGTTACTGTAATGATGAATATAAGACATTAAGTATTTTTCAAAATCATTAACGTTTTACAGGACAGAGAATAAACCTAATGTATGCAAATCTTAAAAATCGTTTAGGAAGTCAGAGGATTCCAGGATGCGCTGCAGAATGTCACAAAAGAATCCAAATGCATGAAACAACCTCACTGAAGGAAGTAAGGAAATAAAATGCTAACTTAAGTAATTTGGAAATAGGTGGAGTCTATAAGAGGAAAGGCAACAGGAACTGTGCATAGACACTGTACTCTAGCTGATAAAGTTGTTAACAATTGTGAAACCACTATATAGGTATATCGGAAAATAAATAATTAAGTAAATGAAAGGCAGATGGTGGGAGCTAGGTTTCACACTGTTGGAGTAGGAAGTGACAGGTAAATAAAAGAAAGCTAGAATGATCGATCCATGCTATAATGATTAGAGTTGCAGACATCAGTATATATTCATGTTTAGCTTAACACAGATACAGATGGTCGCATATAAAAATATTTATAGATATGTGTACATACGTGAGGTAGTATACACACATACATCTCCTTGCATTGTCAGCTTAGAGGGCCTAGAAGTAACAACACTCCAGTAACAACAAGTACATCTATTGTCTGGATCTTGGTTTCCAACAAGAGAACCATGACTCCATGGAGAAATGGCTAATTTTAGGACTGGGGCAGGAAATATACAAGATGAGTCTGAACCATCTTGTAGTGACAGAAAGTGCTCAGAAAAAAAATCGCACCATAATAGGTGTACGTCAAAGGGATAAAAGAGTCAACGGAAAGAGCTCCCAATGCCAAAGCCAAAATAAATAAAATAGTGTTATATCATACCCTCAAACAAACATCCATGAGCCTGCATGGAAAGAAACAAATGATTGAATAAATAAGTTACTGGAGGAGAACAGACAATTCCAAATAATTTATGTAGATTCTCCACCCTTAAGGAAGGGGAGCATAATTCCCAGCTCCTTAAGTATGAGCTGCCCACGACGACTTCCTTCCAAAGAGGACTGTATGGAAAGGGAGAAGAAAAGAGTAACTTCACAGCACAGAAAGCTAACAAATACTGCCTCGAGCCGGGTGATCAGGGTTAACGTCAACAGGGATGAGACACATTAACAGCACATACCCCCGACATGATGTGATGACAATGGCAGTTTACCTCTGTGGTCTCCCTCTCAAAAACACATTAACCCCCAGTCTAACGATGAGAAAAACATTCGATAAATCCAACTTGAGAGACATTCTATAAAATATCTGGCCAGGAATCCTCAAAACTGTCAAGGTCATCAAAAACAAATAAAGTCTCAGAAACTATCAGAAGAGATGCCTAAGAAAACATAACTACTAAATATAATGTATCCTGATGGGATCCTGGAACAGAAAAAGGACATTAGGCCAAAAAACTTAGGAAACCTGAATTAATTATGGACTGCAGTTAATAATAAAATTTCAATATTGGTACATTAATTGTGATGAGAGAACCAAATAATGTAAGATATCAACAAGAGAGGAAACTGGGTGTGGGGTATACAAGAATTCTCTGTACCATCTTTGCAATAATTCCATAAATCTAAAACTAACCTAAAATAAAAAGTTTACTTTTAAAACATCAAGGGCAAAACATTGAGCGAGAAATATTTTTATCTCATACAAAAATTAATTTTATGCTTCCCCTACATTGTTTGGAATAACTAGTCATGGCCATTTACACTGCTCTGTTGGAGGACAGCTGAGTCACCCTACCTGAGAGTTTGAGTCAAATATAATTCTATAATAATGATCGCACTGTATATGGAGAAGACCATGAAGTGGGTCAAGAGGAAAAATTAAGGCTGTCAGAAAAACCGACCTGTAAATCGAAACTCCCAAGATTGTATCTTTGCTGCTTAAACAGTTCTCATCTCTAGCTTCAGGATGCAGAATGAGCTTTGTAATTGGGCACATAAATATAACCCTGTTGTAGCTTTCTATCTTTTCCTAAAATATAGAGATAGAGGAAGACACAGAGAGAGAGAGAGTGATAGAGATACAAATACAGATAGAGGTAGGTCTGCCTAGATGGTTCTTCCTCCTTCATGCGCCCTCTCCATTCTCTTGCCTACTTAACTCCTGTTCAACTCTTTGAGTCCAGTCAAACGTCCCTTCTGCAGGGAAACTTTCTCCAATCCTGCATACTAAATCTATCAAACAACTGCTATTTTCATAGCACCCAATGCTTCTCCTTCATAGCACTTATCAAAACTACAACTAAATATCAGCTAACTTCTTAATGTTTAAATGATTGGTAATCCCAAACCGATTACAAGGATGGGGTCAACATGTTCAACATGGAGTCAACATTTTATAACCTCTGAACTTAACACAATGTCATAGTGGGCCTCAGTTAATATTTATTGAATGTATGAATACAGCATGGTTATTATCATTTTCAGATCTAACCCAAAAAAGTTCTAAGACCACTAAAAGACCTACTGCAGTAAAATTGGCTCCCAGATATTTAATTACATGACTCCAAAAACTACAAGTATTTAAGGAGCGTACATGCAAGCCTAGCTCTATTGGGCACTAAGTTTTTCTTTAAACAAAAAAGAAAAACCAAACATGTTGCTGAGTCTCAGAAACGTGTCACATTTTTATCCTTAACAATGAACATAACACAAGTTTAAATTATAAGCTTCTCCGATGAAGGGAGTGAAACTATGACAACAAAGTATCAAAGACTACTCAGTTACAAACCACATGAGAGCAGAGACTACATCCGTCTTGTTTACCATTAGACGTAATTATCTGTTAGACTTAAACACACATGTCAGTTGAATACACAAATGTCTTGGTATGACCCAAAATCATACTGAATATATTAATAACACAAGTTTGATATATTAAAAACATCCTGGCCACTATCAGTTGTTGCAATTTTATTATGGCAGTCCTCAAAATAAGTCTTTCTGGTGAGGCAACACACTCCATAGAATCAATTTAAATAACAGAAATCTTAAATAAACTGCTAAATAAGAGAAGTTAGGATCAGTCTTTCTGCATTAAATCACCTGACTCAAGTTTGTAACCTAATTAGCCTACGATCTAATTTTATGGCTTGATCCCTTTGTCCCCTCTCCAACATTTTTTGTCTCATTATCTTATATAACTTTGGAATAAACCTGTTAGTAGTGGGGAGAAGATTGTGGACATGATACCAATAGGATTCATATTAGTTCAGTTTTCTTTAAAAGTAACTATTACCAACTCTTCTGCCACACTACTATCACAACCACCAGTTAACTTCAATTGACCCAGGTGCTGTTTACCAACTAACTTGTCCTTCTCTCTCAGCCCAGCAGCCTATCTACCATCTCCTCAATAATCTTCTGTATTCATGAGTAACCGCAATATCCCATGGTGTCATCTGCCAGCACCCAAATTCAAATACACTGGAAAGTTCTTTTAACACTAGGGTCTTTGGGGTGATTAACCATTGTGAATCAATCGTCCTTGATGAAGCTACTTGGGTACAGATGAGCAGTGATTCCTCCTGGAGGTACAAAGGGCACATCTTCCCCCTCTCCTCCTAAAGTAGAACCACATTCCAGCTGTTCTAATTGTTCCACTTGCATAGGAGTAACTAGGGTGCACCACAGTGGCCAATCACGTTTTCCAAGCCCATTCTGTGCTCTCCTTCATCCCAGACCTCAGAGCTAGGTTCCTCTTTGCTGTGACAATAGGAACTCAACAGTGATGGAGGGGAGCAGCTGCAGGACGACAACCGAAGGAAATTTCATTGATATGCTGTCAGCCCTGCCTGGTCATGCCTGTTCCATCACAGAGCGTGTGCTACATGTTTACAACAACTCAAGTCTCTGCCCTGTCGAGCTGGAGTTGTCTGACCAAAAGAGCACTTGATAAATACACACTGCAGAATGACACAGTGAATCTTCTCTGCAATTTGTATGTATTTATGTTCACAATCAGGAAAACAAAATCCATATATGTTATTGTTTGTCAAATTAATTTTTCTGCAAAGTGAGCACACAGAGAATATGAGTCTCCCCTCTTTGCAGGATCATATTGGAAAATCATAATTTTCTTTGGTAATATTTGTTTTAAATTTAATTTAAGAAGGGATCACATCTTTCCTGCTCTGCCTTGCTGCTGTACTGTTCAAATAATGTTCCCCATGGAAACTGAAGGCAACAAAGAGGTAGACCTCATATAAGAATGCACTGTTTTGGGATCTTCCCAGAAGTCTAGGCAGGGAGTGCCAAGAATGGGAAGTCAATCACAGGTTAATCGCATGCCAAATCATACTGCTTTATCCCAGCACCACAACCAAGAGTTAAGGTCCAACTCAAGTAAGGAGTAAGTAACAACCACACATGTTCTCAATGACATTTGTTTTGACTTAAAAGTATAATGTTCACTCTTAAAACTACTGTGCATTTTAATAATTCTGCTAATAAAACCTTGTTTCTAGTGGCAGCTGTAGCAGGCTCTTCTATAAGAATCTGATTTATTAATAACAAAATTTATGGGGTGAGGAGAAAAGCAATACATATTTTTCTTGCCTGGCTTCATTTCTCTGTAATATCTTGGTGATGAGTCTCCTGCTGGCAGGCATTCTGTAGCCAAGAGGAATAAATACAACACCGAGGTTCAGCCTGTGAAGTTTTCTCTTTTTTCTCCCATTCCTTCTCAGTTCTGCAACTCAGACCTGCAGTTTTCCTTCTCCCAATTGTAAAAGACTTTGCCTGCCCGCCTTCCCATGGGTATCTTCACTGTCTCATGCTGATGAGTACAGAGTTGGGTACAAATAAAGTCCCTGTTGTCTTTAATTTTGTCATGGATGAGTCTTCCCAGGCTCGCTTGAGTCACCAACACCCAATTACATTCTCTTGGACAAGAAGTGCCTGCCAGTACGACAGTCATCACGCAACAATCCTACCATTGGATCGCAAAGTAGTTCACCCCAGCTGGGAATTTAACGAATCATCAAATGGGTGCATGGCATATTTCTTGAGGCTTAAAAGGGGTTATCTGTTTGTATGAACTCTCATTTGTGAACTCCATCACCTTAAACATATCAAAGATCTTTGATATGCCCTATTGGACTGAAGGCCAGTGCTGGGAAAATTAGAGGCTCAATAAATACATTTTAAACGACAAATTTATGTCCTTATCTTGGGGGCTAACAGAAACCACTGGGGCCCCTTTCCTAAAATATTGGTCTGTGCAAGTACTAATACTAGGAAATGACCAAATTGAGAATTATCAAGAGCCTTAATGATCACAAAGTTCTACTACCCTTACTATGATAGAAAGCTCAGCAGAAGGAAATAGCTCATTCTTATCACTGATATATCAGGAGCAAGTCTTTCTCACCATACTTATGCCAAAGGAGTCTTCTATTGCCCCAAGCTAGAAAATTCCTCTGTGAAACATGCTAGATTTAAAAGTTTTTAACAATAAGCACTAACTCTTTGTATTTTCCTCTAGACTTAACTCCGTGCCTTGCAAATAAATTAGCTTTCCTAAGTAACAATCAATGAATGTTTCCTATACTGAGTTGGACCAGTGCCTTTCAAAGAAGACAACATCCCACTGAGGGCAGCAGTATTACCCCAAGGCCAGCCTCTCCTCTGTAAAATCCCTATTTTTCTTTTCTCTGACTATATTTCAGTATTAGCGACTCCTTATTCAATCCAAACAAAGTAGGACATTTCTTATACTGTGGTTTATTCCTGAATATCAAATATCTCACTCCATCTGATTTGAATTCCATTATTCACTCTCACAAGTTTTTATCCACTTTTCAGAAAAATTAATGCATCTTGATGCAGGCAGCATGTCCACATCTGTTTATTTCACCAAATACCAACTGCATCCTTTGCTTACAATTGCCAGAGCAGAAATTGTATTGAAAATATCTTAAACAAACTTGTTTATCAAACGTCAAATGCTAAATATATACTGCTGCAGAATACTTGTCCTTCAGTGGGACGATACTTAGCAACCTGACATAACTATTGGTTTTCTATAAAACCTAGATATTACTGCTGGAGATAGGAGAAGAGAGAGAAAAAGAGGCCTTCAGTCAAAATGCAAAAGCTGATGTCAGAGATGTCTACAACAGTTAGGGTAGCAGAAGAAATTTCAAAACAAGCTGGCCACAACACCCTTAAATCCAGACAAGATACATATGTAACCTTAAGAAAAAATCTGTAAAAACGTTCAAGACTTAGGTAACTCATCAAGTATGGCTAACAATCCAATCATAAGTCGAATTTGAAGAGCAAGGTCCATTTCATCATTCGATTCTTTGAAGTCCTAATACTTTGTAAAGATAATTAAGTGGCTTCCTGGCCTTGTATTTATTGTACCTGTATCCATTTCTAAAAGCCATTCATTCTGCCCGGGTTCAGTAGAAATCAGAAGTTATGATAAAGGATAAAGGATTGAGAATCAGAATGAAGATTACTACTTAAATGAAAAAAAAATGCTCCTATTGCTATAATTTCAAAGAAAACTTCTTAGAATTTATTCATAGCTCATGAAATCATAAATAGTTAGTATATGTTCCAAAGGGAGATACACATGGAGAATTAATAAGCAGATTCCAAGCTTTCTTGGTAATGAAAGGGTTTCTGCCAAGGCATGCTTCCCCTTCTGGAATAACACAGGAAGACTTAGCCCTTTTTCACAATGGCTAGTGCCGCATACATACCAACTTCATCAATTGTTTTGATTCTTGACAATTAGTAAGTGTACACCTCTTTTAAGCTTTACTATATTTTTGGAAATGGTTATGGTATGTAAGGTATATTTTTATTATGATTGTAAACAATATGAAAATATCCTGTTTAAATTGGCAAGGCTTTGAAACAATTAAGAAAGAAGCTACTTGAGTTGAACACATGGACTTTTACGTTTATTCACAAGGATCTCAGTGTCTAAGACGTCTAGCCTTTCAGAAGACGCTTGTGTGATCATTAAGTTAAGGAAAACTGCCTGAATGATCTGACCAGGGAAAAGGTAGAAGAAATTCTTTCAAGCCAGGTGATAGACTTGCTTTGTAACTGAATTCGAAAGATTTTTAAAAGCTAGAAAGAATAGTTAGTTGAGATTTGATCAGATGAGAAATTCAATCTAATTTCTTTAGGGCTGATACCAAGGTTTGAGTTGGTAGATGAAGTGAGAGAGCGAGTTGAGTTACCCACGTAGTACATTTATGCAATAATGATCAAAGGAAAGCGGCTCTTATGAAAATGGTTCTTTCTAGGCTGAAGTTCGCCTATCCTGAATTCAAAGTAGAAGTGTCCATTTTTTGTAAGGAAGAGAATTGTCATCACAGAAAGCTATTGTACTATGTTCTGTGGAGGATACTTTACATATCTCTTCATGAAACATTTGAGATATTAACCCCCATTTTACAAGTGAAAGGCTCAGAGAAGTTATGATGGCTTAGCCCAAAGACACACAATTAGGCACTGACAAAAAATTAGAACTGCAGACTGCTCATCCGGATATCCGTGCCCTTTCCCCTGCTATTCCATCCCCAATACTAGAATGATTTGTCAAATTTCTGATAAAAAGGTGATTTGCCTTATGCGCTTGTTGACCCTGTGCATGGGATATGCAGATTCTCCTTGTTATTTCTTGATATTATATTCAATGTAAGCTATTTCATTTCAATTTTACTGAGCATAATGCAGTCACCTGAATATGCTAGAAAATTCTTTACAGTACCTGATGACTTTTAACTCATTCAGAATTTACACATTCAGGGTGATTCAGCAGGATGGAAAGTGAGTTCAGTCAATAAGCAGCTACATTTTAAATACGGCAATATATAGATGATGAAGTCAAAAGGAGACTGCAGTCTTTTTTTTAATGAAAAAGTAGACACAAGTACAAAGGCCAATCTGAGAAACTCAAAGAAATTGTGCGCCCTGAATTGCAGAGAATGGAGCAGAGTAAAAAGTTCCCTATAGTAGACAGAAGAAAAAGGAGAAAATTGGCTCACTGAAAATGATGGGGGAATTGGAGACAGGGATAAGGAAATGACAGTTATTTTTCTCATGATTTTAAAGTGAAGGAATAGAACACAGAGCTCCCGAAACTAAAGATTTTCTTTTTCAGGGAGAAAGCACACAAAGACCACACACAGTGGAGGCAAGAAAAATTTTAAGTTTTGATGAAATGTCCTAAACAAAAACAAAAGAATAAGAGGGGGAAAAAAGTTTCTAAAGATGCTACTTTGAAAACTACAAGATAATCGCAACTTTTAAAAAGGAATCATTTTTGAACTAAGGACCTGATTGTTAAAATAATTTTCTGGTAATTTGGTGATGCTTATAATTTTTAGCTCGCTAAGTAAAAAGAAGAGCTTATATACGTTATTTTTCTTAATAACAGTACAATTTTACAAAATCTAAGACATCACACTGAAAAGGATTCAGCCTTCTTTGGAAGAAGAAAATTAAAACTGAAGATATATGGATGAAAATGGGAAAAAAGATTACTTTGGTTACTAGGTCCTATCAGAAATAAGTTGTTCTACTTAATCTTCATAGGTATTCTAACAGAATAAACTTCTTAGAGTTACTATCTGTATATTATAAGCTAATAATTCCAATTATTGAATACTATAACTAGCTTATCTGCCAAAGATATTAGTTGAACTGTCATTTTAATAATTCTTTTTTGTACCAGCAAGTGTCATTATTCAAAATAGGGTGACACTTAACAGAATGAACTTGTTAAAAATAAAGTATATGCATCTACAAAATCTTAATTATAATTACATAGTCATTTGTGATCATTTTCAATAGTTCTTGGCAAAGACAAATGAGCATAATGAGTTCCGTTAATAGACTGAGGTGTTCTGTTTACGTGCGGGGGAGGGACTTAACAAAAGTGTCGGAAGTAGCAGGAGGGCACACCAAGTGAAATGCTAGGGAGAGGTGAAAATCTGCACCACCATGTGAGCAGAGGCATCATGTAACAAATGAGATTGCAATTTATTGGAGAAAGTGATTCTCACCGGAAGTCAGGAAATACTCAGCTGGCAAAATGGCTACTCTTAGCTTTTAGCCTTTTAATAAGTGGAAAATTATATTAAGGTCGATATTCTCCTCCTCCTAATGTTCCTGTTATCGTAAGAGCCTGCAGTATTGGCTTGTTATGATGTTTATATTGATGTACTATTGGAGCATGAGACCTGTCCTTCCTTGGATTTCACAAATGTCATGGTACAAGGTAAGGATTGACACGATGTTTTCCTTTGGTGGGATTAGAAACCTTGAGACTATTTTCGCCAGCTGTTCACCTCTTCCATAAAACAATACAGATTTCAGAGGGGATAACCTCTGTGATTAAATTGTTTTTAAATGGCACACGCAACAAAAACAAGTTAGGGACTGGGTGAGATGCTGCTATAAACTCTCATAAGGGAGATAAGCAAATCATATGAAATCAAATCAGTCCTTCACTTAAATTAACCAAAATTCATTTCAACTGAATTCAAAAATTAAAGGATTCATAAACCAAGTTCCAAATGCAATGTAAGATGTAGCATCTACCACCACACAGATCCTTTGGGTTTTCTGTTCTGCTGTACCCTCCCTCTTTACATCTCCAATTTGATGTTTCCCAACTGTTAGCACAGCTCGAAGGAATTCTCTGTGGTGATGGAAATGTTCTACAGCTGAGCTGTACGATATGGTAGCCACTAGCCACTTGTCGCTACTGAGCACTTGAATGTGGCTAGTGCAACGGAGGAATTGTAACTATAATATTATTTCATTTTTTTTTAAGATTTTATTTTTTTCCTTTTTCTCCCCAAAGCCCCCCGGTACATAGTTGTATATTCTTCGTTGCGGGTCCTTCTAGTTGTGGCATGTGGGACGCTGCCTCAGCGTGGTTTGATGAGCAGTGCCATGTCCACACCCAGGATTGGTGTGTGGTGGGCCACTTGCAGCAGAGCGCGCAAACTTAACCACTCAGCCACGGGGCTTCATTTAAGCTTAACTGGCCACAAGTGGCTAGTGGCTACCTATTGGGCCATGTAGTAGACCAATGTGCCACAACTAAGTAATATCTGATGATGCTTAACAGTGCTCAGGGATAACAAATACAGCCATCTCAGTGGGGCTCAACTCTGATGCACATTAGAATCATCTGGGGGAGTTTTGAAAACAATTCTGAGACCCTCCCTCAGAGAGTCTAACCTAATCGATTTGGGGAGGGGCAATGGCAATACTGCTATTGCAATCTCGACGTCAGAACAATAAATGAGCCTAAGAAAGGAAGATGCTCCCAGGACCAGAGTTTCTGGCACTGCATTCATCGTACATCACTCGTGGAGGCAGCTGTGAGCAGGGAGGGAGGTCTTTCCAGAGTCAGAGCAGGTTACAAAGTGAGATTGCACAGTTTTGAAGCCTCTGGTTGATTGTTAGAGGGAGATGGTTAGAGGGAGCCATAAAGATACAGGAAAATGAAACATAGGGAAGATACAGACAGGGGAAGAAATAGGAAAACTCACCGAGCATAAAACAGAACTATGAAACTTATAACAAGTGAACAAGCTAATATAGTTATTGAAAATACTGTCAAGAAAAACCTCCAATAACTATACTTTGCCTGTTACTATGTCATCAAAATATCTGTGATTAGGATAAACATTTAATCACACTGGTTAGCCCCAGGGACAGGTCTTTCTATAGGATGTACTACTAACTAGAGAGCTCTACGTTTCATTGACTATACCTCTCTATTAGGAAACAGTATTTGAGCAAGCACCCCCAATAGATGCACATATTTTAATTACATTAATGTACTAGTGTATTAACATATTATACGACTATGACACATACAACCCGAAATAAAATTTTCTTAATGAGACGAAAACAAATAAGAAATTATATTATTTTCTTCCTTTACTTGAATACATTGTGTTGCCTGCTTCTGAAACTCTTAGAAAACAACTACTATACAGTTTAACAGAAATATTCAGAAACTGACCCGGTAACTTTCTATACTGCTTGTGACCATTACCAATAAGATTTTAATCACCATTTTACAAGTGGACAAACTGCAGCACAATACAGATCTAGAAAAAGAATTCAGTGCTCTCTCTGACGGTGCTGAATCTCAATAACAACATGAACTTTCACCATTGCAGGCAAAGGAGTTCACATTTTATAAACTAAAAAATGAATGCTACCTATTTGGGGTTGGGAGTATGGCCAAAGCCAAAGGGAAGACCCATTTGGGCTCTGCCCTGCTCATTTATAATTATTAACTTATTATTCTCAATATAGGATTTGCTGCTACCACTTACTCTAGCATCTGAATCTCCTCTACCCAACCCAGGTAGCCATGAGCCACATGTTGCTATGTAAATCTAAATGCAATCAAAGTTAAATTAAAAAGTTCCTCAGGGGACCTGCCCTGTGACCTAGTGGCTAAGTTCAGCACACTCCCCTTCAGCAGCCCGGGTGCACAAGTTCGGATCCCAGGTACAGACATATACCACTTGTCAGCCATGCTGTGGCAGTGACCCACAGGTAAAATAGAGGAAGACTGGCACAGATGTTAGCTCAGGGCTAATCTTCCTCAGCAAAAAAAAAAAAAAAAAAAAAAAGTTCCTTAGTAACACTAGCAACATTTCAATAGCCACATGTGGCTAATGGCTACCAAAATAGACAGAATAGAACATTTCTATCTTTGCAGAAATTCTATGGACAGTGCTACACTAGATATGTAGTATATCCTTCTGGAACTATGTAGAGATGAAAAAGATGTTACTGCCAATAGAAGGTCCTACCCATCTATTTTTTGCAGTAATGATAACAGCAGACAACACCCCCTCTTTTGTCCTCTGTCTCCACGTCCATAGCTTCTTTATAGCCGGATTCATTGGTGGCCCCCACCTACAGTTCAGTCCCTCCCTAGTCCCAAGCCAGCCACTGCAGAGAGAAACAGTATGTCAGCATTCCTACTTGTCCACCTGGTGGAGCTCATAATCAGAGCATGCTCCCAGATACAGCATAGAGTCCACATGACACCCAAAGCCTGGGCAGAGAGCTGTGTAGGTCACCAAATGTCCCCCAGTCCTCACCTACACCTCTTCCTGAAGGCTCAGTTGGTGAAGTTCCACAGGTAATGCTTCTGCCCAAGCTTTTCAGAGGTGAGTTCTAGCCCTGAACCTAGTGGGGGCTGGGGAACTGTTTATGGCACTTGCCCACGTGCCTTCGAGAAATAGACCCCATCCCCAGAGCCCTCTCCTGCTGGTGGGTGTCCTGTCCCTTGTAGGCAGATATCTTGACACTGGGTTATGCAGTGGCTCCATCTGAAAACCCTTGCAGTGGCTAAACCCAGTCTTCTTTGCTACACTCATTGAATACAGTGCCTTGGACTGACATCAACTTCCTGAAATCCATTTAATTTTTCTCATCCTCCACTGTACTTGGGCCTAAGGTATTCTAGGAGCTCTCTCCCAGCCTCAGTTGGCCCTCTTCCTTGGTCTCACAACCAGCTTCAAGTTGGAGACTCTCGAAGTTATGACATGATTCACTAAAAACTCCACACTCCTTTGCCTCACTGTGAATGGCTACCCCATGTCCCCGGGAGTCTGTGCCAATGCAATGGGGTTTTTCCCTTGAGTTTCACTGCCTTGTAATGGGATAGAACCCATGACCTTGGTGTCATTAGCACCAAGCTCTCACCAGCTGAACTAAGCCATCTCTAAGTTTCAGTGGAAGTTTAAGGTCACAGAGATTGAGTTGCCTTTTTCCATTTTATTCTCTGAAGATAAGGTGAATTACCTTGATTGCAGAAGTTGCCCAAATAAAAATATTTCAACTCTGCGATTTTTTGGAACAGTATGTACTCCTAGTGGATGTGGAGCAAGCAATCAGAATGAGCTGCCATGTGTCAGTTACAAAATCCCTTTGAAAAGAAAGCTCATGGTAGTGGGACGCCTCGCTGGGAAGAAAAAAGAAAATTCTTTTGAACATAAAATCGTCGAGCTCTGCCAGTCACTGCCTTAAGAAAACACATTCAAACAAAAGGATGGGGCATAAGTTATTGTTTCAAAACAATTTTTTTCTCAACTGTTTGGGAAGCTTTAATTGTTTGCGAAATCTCTTTGTTCCTTATTTAGTATGGCTCCCTTAACCTTCAAGAGGCATTGAAAACATTCTGATAAGGGATGGAAAATTTAACTTATTCCTCTCCAGCTTCAAGAAGTAGTTCCCAAGTGAATCACACTGATCATTTGTGCTTCAGTCTTAAGCAAGGCGGGGGAAGAGTGGGCAATTAATGGCTGTCATGTATTCTTGCTGTTTGCAATGGTAGCTGCCTTCCATCATCAAAAAACACAAATGCAACCAACAAGAATATTAATACCCAGAAAAACAGTCATTTGATATTGATATTTCAATATCATGAAGATAATGTTGAATGAGTTCATTCAATGATATTTCTGCACTTACCTAAAATACAGTTAAGTACCAATTGGGGAATAAAATAATTACAGTTGTGAAATTTATCAGCTAAATACAACAACAGTGTACACAGTTGCTATAGTAAGACAGCTGGTCAATCTCACTCCTCAAAGAAAGGAAGAATCATATAAAAAGAAAAATAATTGCCATGAGGAAGTTTCCTCAAAATGAAAGAAATGAAGGAGAAAGATTACCCCACTAAACCTAGATAAGAATATCAAGGTTTTTTATTTTATTCATAAATAATTCACATACATTGTTGAAATTAGAAAATACAGAGAAGAAAAAAAGTGGAAAATAAATTCTCTTACAAAAAACATAATTCCCTTACCCAGGGCCAATTGCTGTTAGCTCTTTGTTTGGCGTATCCTTCCAGAATCATTTATTCATCCACTTATTCAATCTTCTCTTTCTTGTGCAACACAAGCCTATATAAATTAAAATACTTAAATACTATTTGTAATCTGCTTTCTTCCTGATATATTCTGTCAATAAATGTTTCTACATATCACAATTTATAATGTTTGCTGAGTACTCTTTTATACGATATATCGTGATTTCTGAACCCACCATCATTGGATTGATTTTGACAATATCTATCAAGAGTCATGGAAAAAGTGCAAACCTTTTGACTCAGCAATTCAAGTTCTGGGTGTGAATTCTAAATAAATAATCATTATGGTGTGCAAAGCTTCAGCAAGAAAGCTGTTCACAGTCTCGTTTAAAATTGTGAAAGTTAGAAACAATGTAAATACCAATAGTTAAGGAAATAATTAAGCAAATTATGGTATGTCCATTATGAATATTAATGCAACCCCCCTAAAAATCTTGTTTTGAAGGATACTCAACAACATGGGAAAATTTTAAATGACTAGACAATGCAATTCCAAATTTGTAAAATTTTTTAAATACATGACATATCTGAAACAATAAGATAATGAAATTTCTTTTTTTTAAGATTGGCACTTCAGCTAACATCTGTTGCCAATCTTCCTCTTTGTTTTCTTTCTCCCCAAAGTTCCCCAGTACATAGTTGTATATTCTAGTTGTAGGTCCTGATTCTGCTATGTGGGACGCCACCTCAGCACGGCCTGATGACCAGTGCTAGGTCCACACCCAGGATCTGAGCCCTGGGCGGCCAAAGCAGAGCGCAGCGTGTGACCTTAACTACTTGGCCACACGGCCAGCCCCAAGATAAAGTAATTTTTTTTTTTTTTAAAGATTGGCACCTGAGCTAACATCTGTTGCCACTCTTCTTTTTTCTTTTTTTTTTTCTTTCCTGCTTTTTCTTCCCAAATCCCCCCGGTACATAGTTGTATATTTTAGTTGTGGCTCCTTCTAGTTGTGCCATGTGGGACGCCACCTCAGTGTGGCCTGATGAGCAGTGTCATGTCTGCGCCCAGGATCCGAACCAGTGAAGCCCTGGGCCGCCGAAGTGGAGCACACAAACTTAGCCACTTGGCCACAGGGCCGGCCCTGTAATTTTTTTAAAAGACATGTCTTCAAAATATCAGTAAAATGAAATAGTTATGAGTAATTTTTTTAAATATGCAAGACCTTTTGGAGAAAATTTAAAAATTTTATTGAAAGTCATTTGAAAAGATCTAAAATAAATGGAGAGTTATATAATGTTAATGGGAGGGAAGACTAAATATCATAAAGATGTCAATCCTCCCTAAATTAATTTATAAATTCAATGCAATTTCATTTAAAGTTGATTTAAAAATTCTTTTGGAAGCAAAAATAGCCACAAATAGCCAAAACAATTTTGAAGAAGAACAAAGTCCTTTTCAAGAAGGATTATAAAGTCAAAGTAATTACAAAGCTATGGAAATTAACACTGGTTTTAGCGAAGGCATAGACAGATAGAGGAAAGAAATAGCAAAGAGCTCAGAACCAGATTCTCTCTCCTAGGGGAACTTCATATATAATGAAGGTAGCTTTACAGGTCAATGGGGAAAGAATGCATTAGTTAATTAATAGCTCTGGGACAATTTGGTTATCCAGATGGAAAAAAGTAAATTATATTCCTACCTCATATCATACACAAAATTCTCCCTCGGGTAGAATAAGTAACAAAATGTGAAAAAGGAAAGCTTTAATACTTTTAAAACAGAATATAGATAAATAACTTCATGGTGTCCAGTGTGGGAAGGATTTATTAAAAGGAACTCAAAGCACAAACTATAAAGAAAACGGATGATAAATTCCACAAGTTAAAAAAATTTTCTGTGAAACAGGTGACACCATAAACAAAGCAAAGACAAGCTACATACTAGATTAATATATCTGTAATACATAAAATAAATTAAAAATTAGAATTCGGAATATATAAAGAACTCTGAAAAATTCAGTAAGAGAGCCAGCCCTAATGGCCTAGCGCTTAAAGTTTGGCACACTCCAATTTGGCCATCTGGGCACAGTTCCCAGGCGCGGAACCACACCACTCGGCTGACAGTAGTCATGCTGTGGTGGCGGTTCACATAGAATGAGAAGGACCTTCAACTAGAATGTACAGCTGTGTACTGGGGCTTTGGGGAATGAAGAGAAAAGAGAGGGAGAGGAAGATCGCAACAGATGTTAGCTCAGGGCGAATCTTTCCCAGCCAAAAAAAAAATCAGTAAGAAAAGATAACCTAATGTTTCTGTACATTTTTCTTGCTGGTATCTTGTTGCTATAGTAGTTAGACATAAAAATTCAGAGCTTTTATATGCATCTCTTTAGGATCTCTTTTTTAACCCAGTCCATTTTTTTTAACATTTGTCTAGTCCATTTTTATTAAATATTAAAAATGTTTTATGGGTCCTAAATAAAATTCACTATCAATTTATTTTTCATGGTAATTACGTATTTTTAATTTCCATTCAGGATTTTAAACTGTTTCTTTTTTAAGTCAAAATTAACCTTAATTAATATGCTTTCTTAAAAATAGTCATCTGTTTTCAAAAAAAGTTGTGCTTTTAATTTCCTCAATTGACTAAGTAAACTCTGACCATCACTCTAGGGTGGAATATAGACTTGATTGTTTGGGTTTACCCTTCCCCACCTGTTGTACCACATGTGCAGGCAGTTTTTAAAATATCTCGTAGCTCTCAGTCTCTTCTAATTTTTAAAATATGGTGCCTAATTTAATCACTTATTTTACCTTCTAACATCGACTTTTGCTAATGTATTAATCTATTACCCCTTCAATGTCTTACATCTGTTTTCAACCATCTTTTCAAATGTAGGTGTGGAAGCTACCAGTGAAAACTGATTTAGGTTTTCACTAAAAGTTTAAAGCTGATTAATTTTCACAGTGGAAACTAAATCTTGAGATAGTATCTTCCTGCTTTCAAATAGAAAAGTTGGCTTCCCTATAAGCTGTGCTGTGGCCCTCATGAAATCTCTTCATTTCTATGTATTTTCTTAAATCCTTATACGCCCCAAATATGGAGAAATAAACTCTTGGAACAATTTAACATCTTACTTTTAACATTAAAGTTTCTCTCTCTCTCTCTCTCTCTTTTTTTTAATAGAAAAGCAGATTCTACTAGTCTAGTCTGTTTTCGAGAATTATGCCCCAAATCTAGGTCGTTAGTTATAGGAATGTTTCCTTTATTTAATATGCTTGTTAGTTCTCCTTATATCGCCCCATTATTTGAAGTTTAAACCAATCTTTTTCTACTGTAGGCTCTACCAGTTCTGCCTGAATTATCATCAGCTCTTTGTGTAACTTAGTTTGATGCCAAACATTTATTTGCTTTGCACCAAGCTTTCACTCCATGTCTTCCACTGGTGTTCTATGGCTTCTAGCATTCTAAGCACATTGTCAGCATAATACCCCAATATCTGCCACTCCACCTCGTGTCAGTTTTCACCTGCTCTTTTTCCTTTCTGTCCTTTAAAGTGCTGTCAGTTCATCCCTTGCCTCTCCAGAAGCTGTTTTATGCCCTGTTCCTGCCGGCTTTCCCCCAGTCAGCTCTGCCCTTTCCTGTTCCAGCTCTCTTTAATTGGACCTGAGTGCTTGTTGGAGTATTTGATTTTTTAAATAGTCTCAGTATTTTTGAAATTTCTCTTGCTAGGGTTTACATTGCTGTTTGTTTCGTTTTGTTATTTGTCCTTGTATTAGACAATTCTGTTATTTTTAAATTGGATTTGAATCAAAGAAGTCATCTAGCGTTCTTGCTCACTCTCTCACCTTCCTGGTGGGTTAAATTGCAAAATACACCCAGAAAATATATCACAGAGATGAATGGGCACTTTTCTGACCCATTACCACTATTAAAAGCCAGAAATCCACACCTCTTAGGGAGTAAACAATACATCCATGTGAAGTGAATCAATTCCACATGTCCAACAGTTAATTCTGGGAAAGATTCAACTCAATAAAGGGTGAACTACGGCCCTGGAGCAAATGCAACAAGTTATTCCCAAATCTATTATTATTAAAGAAATTGCTTAAAATTTATTTTTTTAAAAAAACCCTTTCCTTTAATAAATTAAAACCATATTGAGAGAGAGAAAGAGAACGTGTGTGAATATGATAAACAAAAACCAAATAGAGCTAGTATCTGCCTGCAAAAAAAGAATACCTGGAAAATTTATGATGGAACTGCCATCATACTACAACTAATATTTTATAGGAAATCCACACATATAGGATAGAATGCACATTTTTGAAACCACCACAAAACAATATAATAAATATGAAAGTATAGGCTAAAGAAAAAAAAAAACAGGAATTATCATTCAATAGTCAAGATGCTACACCTATAACTTCTCAAAAAACGTTTCAGCCGCCAACAAAATCGTTCATCTTATCTGTGATACTGAGTACTATTAAAATAATTCAATAGTAAGGAAATCTTATTTTAACTTAATAATTTTGGAAACGGCTTTCTTACTCCCGTAAAACATGCTTTTCTTTGACAATGTATAGTTTTGTTTATTTGTTATGCTACTTGGAGTACGTGGTGTCATTAATTTTCATGCTTAAAATTATGTAAATAAATTTTCCACAGGTCTATGCACAATGCAAAATGAGAAGGAGAGAGAGAGATCATTATTGTCGTGGTTTTACTCAGTCACGCTCATGTGATCTGAATAAGAGACTTACGCCAAGGGAATGGTTTAGCTAGACACTGAGATAAACCACCTCTTTTCTGTTATCATTAAACTCACCATCCATAACAAACATTTACAAAAATATCACTGTGCTATGAATAAAATAAGAATATGACTTCCGTCCCTATAGAAATTAAAAATCGAACTGGATAGATATGAGATAAACATATTTTTAAAATACGGTACTAAGTTGTTAGCTTGGCTCAACTGTATCTGGCCCATAGAAGGTGAGTCCTATATCCCATTCAATTAAGTGTTCAATAAACAAAGATATCTTAAATGTAGTGCCAGACAGTTGGCTGGGTGCTGGTAGAACAGCACGATCAAAGGTCCAGAAATTAGCTGGCATTGACACTCTGCCACTTGAGAGGCCAAGCAGGGGATGAGACTTGGCGACAGTATTGAGGCCAGAGTTAAGTGGTTGGCATCTCTAAGGGTAAGTGACAGCAAAGTCTGCACATAATTCATTCCAGCAATGAGAGAAAACGAGCAGTCAGATAAATGCCCTAGAAGTCAAAAATCAAACCTTTGTGTAGATGGGATCATGCCAAAGATTAGAAACGGAGGTGGGGCAGAGGACAGACAATGAAGCATACGTTAAAATCAAGGGAAGTGAGGTCAAGCAGGAGTTGAGATCCAAGATGACAGAAAATGCTCTCTCACAGTTAGAGCTGACTGCACACCACTCTGTCCAGCTTGTCCTCAAGGTGGCAGGGTTCCAAAAGCTTAGTGCCTAGATTAACACAGGGGCTATGACAGCCTCACTTGACCTTCTAATTAACACAGGGAAAGAATATTATAGGTACTCAGAGGAAAAAGGTGATGACTGTCCAGGGAATCCTAAACTAGTTAAAGACAGGGGCTTTAGTAAACAGGGAAATTTATTACTAATAAATAAAATATTAATAACTAATTGCAGATTGAAAGGAGGCATAAAGGGACAAGGTATGTCCCGTGATCAATGAGCAGACCTATTTGCTACAGCCAAAAGCTTCTTAGGCAAGTAGGAAAGAGGGCCTGAAAATACAGGTGTGATTCAGAAGGTGGAGGAGTTGGAATGCCAGCATTAGCAGGAAGCTAAATTATAGGTGCCTCGGGGCTAGGTACTATATTTTATGTATCATTGATTATTCAAATTAAATTAAATACATAATAATGAATTACCTAATAATGCTTGACTAATTGTGATGATGATGATAGTATGGTGGAATTGCATTTTGTCTGGACATTAGACTAAGTACATAGGCAAAATTTGAGTGTACTTTTTATCACCCATTGTAGCCAACTTTAATGGACGTTTGCTACAAGCCAAATTCAACCCTGAAAGCTATACAATAATTCTTGCACAATCTTATTAGGCAGTTGTTGTTGTTATCATCATTTGACAAGTAAAGAAACTGGGGTCGGGAGAGGTTAAGTATCTTGTTCAAGGTCACACATCTAGACAGAGCTAAAATTGAATCCAGGTGGTCTGCTTCCAAAAGCTAATAACCACACTGCTACACCATATATGAAAAATAATACCCAACATCTGTGTGTCGACTCATGATTATCAAAATACCATTCATGCCTTTGATTCTCAGAATAGCCTGATGAGGTAGCTGATGTTTTCACACCAGTTTCTATGTTTCTATGAGACTGGGATCCACAAAGAGAGGGAAATAAATCAAGGATGGGCAGGACTTAACTTGGCAACGGGACATATTCCCAAGAACATTAGCCAGAGGTTGAAACCACAAAGTACAAAGGGCCAGCCAGCAAACTGGAGCTTGCTTGATCCCTGGGAGCATAGATATCAGCAGGATCAGAACTGGTGGGTGAGCCGAGACAGCAGGGATTTTTAGGTCAACTCTAATCCTAGGTCTCTTGAGGAAATGAAGGGGTTTGGTCATCTTTTTACGTAACTGGCCTCTTTTCACCATTAGGTTGCCTGGACTTTGTGGTCAGTCAATGACCACCTTTTTTCTTCTTCTTCTTTTTCTTCTTCTTCTTCTTCTTCTTTTTCGGTGAGGAAGGTTTGCCCTGAGTTAACGTCCATTGCCAATCTTCCCCTTTTTTTTTGGTTGAGGAAGATTCGCCCTGAGCTAACATCTGTGCCAATCTTCCTTTATTTTGTTGTATGTGGGACGCCACCACAGCATGGCTGATGAGTGCAGTAGGTCCATGCCCAGGATCCAAACCCACGAACCTGGGTCACCAAACCCAAGGGCACGGAACTTTAACCACTCAGCCATGGGGCCAGCCGCCAGTGACCACTTTTTAAACCACCTTGTGTCTCCAACAGCTTCACATAGTAAATGCTCAAGAAAGGTTATCTATAAATGATTTAGGCTAAGAAGTTTGGACTTGGCCTGGCATTGGTTATGCAAAATTTTCTAAATAAAACTGTCAAAAATTTAATACAAAATCAGTGTAATAATAACATCTTTTAAAGCAAGCTTTAAAGATATAAATGCGTAAGTATAATTTTGCATCTTTCTCACTAATTTTTATTTGCTCAGTCGAGCTTAAGCTAAACTACATGTTGCCTGCAGGTATAACCAGAACATTTCTTTATAGATGACTCTGTACTTTACATTAGGATCTCTCTTAGGGCTGGTATATATTTCTGTAATTTCCAAGAAGTCTGACCACAGATGTGTTCAGAAAAATTAAGTGATCTCTCCAAGAGTCCCCAGAAGAACCAGGCTCATATGCTTGACCCTTGTCAGGACTCCTTCTACTTGACGTTACCTGTTCTTACACCAGAATAGTCTAACCGTTTAAAAAAGAAAACAGACACGCTTTATAATAAATATTGAAATTGCTATCTGAAAATAGTGAAAACCTGTGGCCTGAAGGAGAAAATGTCCTTTTTAAATTATATTAAACATTAAGCAATATTAAGTAATTAAATATTAACCAATTGTCTTAAAAATATCCATCATGCTCTCCATATAAATTTACTTTGGTGTTTCTGTTGTGCAACTAAGCCAAATGTGTTGATCAATGTTTTTGAGGAAGAAGAGTAGTATCTTGTGTCCACAGTACTTGTTCCTAAGTCACAATGTCGGTCTACATGATGTTAATATCCTACTGATGCATGTGTCTATCTTTCATGAGGATCTAAGTTACTATAGGTCAGCAAGGCAGTGCAGTACAATGAAAAGAGCACTGAACAAGGAGCAAGGAGTCTTGGCTTCAAGTCTGAGCAGTGAACTGGCTGTGTGACTTGGACAAGAACAATGAGCTGAAAAACAACAACGTAGACTAAATGATCTTTACGTTCTTTTCATCTCTAAACACCATTCATTATCCTAATCACAATCATTGAAACAAAAAGTAAACACATGAAAATTCTTGAATTCTTATGCTTAGGGAATTTAAACTCAGCAATTCATTCATACAAATACTTCCCTGAAAGTTCTGCATTTATAGGTTCTAGCCACAAAAAGGGTCCTTACATCATTTCAAGAACAATCTACTTTTGCACAAGCAAATTACAGGAACAAGAGAGACTGCCCAAAATTTTTGCTTGGCCTTAAAAGACCATCAGCATTTCTTTTAACATTTAAGGTGAGATGTCCATTCTTGGAAAGGTAAATGAAGATCCCTCTTTCCATCTTTTAAGAACCAAAATGACCTCTACATAAGCAATCAAATTACTTCAGCATAAGAAAAATTTAAATCAGTATTCTAACTATAACTTAAATTAAAAAAAGTATCATTGTCAACATTGTTTGGTTAATTTTACATATGTAGTGAACTTCTACTGAAATATTAAAATCGCCTTACATTTAATTGTTTTTTAATCTGCATTCATAAGCAATTGTAACACACACATGCATATACTAAACCCACATCTGAGTAAATTAGTGAAATCAAGCATATCTAAAACTAGCCCCAATTTTTCTAGAAGTACTGGCTCACATCTACTCCCAGGTTTTTCTGCCTTATTGTGTCCACTCATCATGTATATAAGAGAGGCATGAAATAAAATCCGCATTTGTACCCAGCACTTCAACATAAGCTGTCAGGAATGCCACATAGGGGATTCTGACACTGAGTGGGAAAGAAGGTAAATAAACCCACAGGTAGGTCACTTCCTGGTCTAAGATTCTATAACTCTGTAATTATTTTTCAGCCTAAAATCTGAAAAGCTCCTATTTCTGGTTGTGATAGACTACAAAAATGGCCCCACCTTTTCAATCTTCGTCACATAACTCTGAAGCCCCCTGTCACAAAGCCAAAGGACTCAGCCATTTGACTTTTTTTGGTCCAGTGAATATCATCCCATAATGCAAGCAAAGGCTTGACTGGGGACGTGCTGTCTCTTGGGCCTCTGCCATTACCATGAGAGCATGCCCGGGCTAGCCTACTGGGGACACGATACAAGTGAAGCAAAGCCCAGTCATTCCAGTTGTCTTAGCCAAATCAGCCAGCTGACCTCCAGACGTGAGTGAGCCCAGCCAATCTCAGCAGTCTCCTCACTGGTCTCCCTGACATGTGAGTAGTAGATGCTTATTGTATGCCATTGAATTTTGAGGTGAGGTTCGGTTATGAGGAAAAGCTAACTACTATATAGGTTTTAACTTCCAAGCGGATATTCTCCATTAATTAGAAGAACAGGACTCTTAATTCTCAATCTATTCATAGCTCTACACTTAGAAGGTATGTTCGGTTTTCCTCATTCATTCATCTATTTCATGCAGGCTAAATTTATCAACTGCCTATTATACACAGACACTGATCTAAGTGCTTGCAATACATCGCTGAAGAAAATATGCAAACATGTTTTATGTGTTTGTAAACTCCCATCTGGAGCTTACGTTCTAGTAACAGAGACAGGCATTCAACAGTAAACATAACCTAAAAATTAATTATGTGGTGTATTGGAAAGTGGCAATGCAATAGAAAAATAAGGAAGCAGAGCAGCATGAGGGCATAGAAGATTGAAAGGATTGAATGATGTACGGACAAAGCAAACTGCACTATTAAACAGCATGGTCAGGGTAAGCCTCATTGATAAACTGATGATGGAGCAAAGAACGTGAGGAAGGTGAAGGGGTTAGGCATACAGATATCTGATAGAATGGCTTTCTGGGAAAA
The DNA here is from genome assembly GCF_037783145.1 of Equus przewalskii. Taxonomy (NCBI): domain Eukaryota; kingdom Metazoa; phylum Chordata; class Mammalia; order Perissodactyla; family Equidae; genus Equus; species Equus przewalskii. Next base: position 15,256,357 of record NC_091862.1, read on the forward strand.
GGGAAGAGCTAGAGTAAATGGTCCAAGACAGAAGTGTGCCTGACACGAAAGAAAGCCCACATGGCCCGAGTGGAGTGAGAGAGAGAGTACTAGGAAAGGAAGCGAAGGAGTAAAAGTGGGGAGGAGGCAGTGATGTAGGGTCTTATGGCCACTCTGATGACATCGGTCGTGGGAAATGGGAAGCCATACAAGGTTTTGAGAAGAGAAGTGATATGATCTGATTTCCATTTTTAATGTATCTGTAGGGAGAACAGACTGTAGAGAAGCAGGGAACAAAGCAAGTAGGACTTCAGCGACAAACTGGGAGAAAGACTGTCACCGACTCGTTGCCTCGAGGAACTCAAGGGTGAGTTTGGAAGCATTTAATTGTTTTTCCAAATTGTTTTTTTCCCTTTTTCTTACATTAAGGAGATGCAATCACCACCCACCCTGAACCAGACCAAGCCTAACCATGACAGCTATGCCTACGACCTTTGCCTTATTTTTAATGCTGAGATCGCTCCAGGAGGAGCTTAGGCCTTATTATGGAAACCTACAGTGTACGTGGAAGTGTGTTTTCCAACTGAGCCTGCACAAGTGAACACCTGCCTCTCCCCTGTGAATATTCATTCCCCATCCAAAATAAAAGGTGCCTGTTTCCCTATGTTCGGGGATGCCATGACTTTGGAAATTATTCCTCATTGTCTCCTTTTTGCCGCAAATATACTTTACTTTGTGAGACAACTACTTCTGGTGGAGAGTCTGATTTAACTCACCAGGAGGGAACCTACTTTGGTTTCAGTAACAAGATGAACGGTAGTTCAGACCAGAGTGACAACAGTGAAGGTGGCAAGAAGTGGTCAGATTTTGAAAATACCTGAAGATAGAGCCACCATAATTTCCTGAACTGGAGGTGTGGGAGAAAGAGAAGAGTCAAGAATAACTCACATTTTTGGGCCTAAGCAATGCAAAAGATGAAGTTATCAGCTAAGACAGGAAAGATTGCAGATAAAGCATATTTGAGGGGAGAGATAAGGGATTCAGGTTTGAACAAATTGAGTTTGAGATGTTTGTCAGACACCCCAGGGAGGAGAACACATGAGCAGTTGCACATAGAAGTCAGGGACTTGGGAAGGAGTTTGGGCTAGACAGATAAATTTGGGAGTCATCAGTCATAAATACCATAAATAGTATTTAAAGCCATGGGATGCCACCAAGGAGTGAGTACAGACAGAGAGCAGAAGAGGTCCCTGGACTATACCCTGGGCCACTCCAAAACTAAGACGTCAGAGAAGAAGATGAGAAACACACAAGGAAGACCTAGAAAGAGTGACCGATGGGTTAGGGAGAAAACTAAAAGAGTGTATTGTCTTGGAAGCGAAGTAAAGAAAATACATTAAGGAGGAGAGAATTATCCACTGTGTCTGATGCTGCTAATTGGCCAAGATGAGGACTGAGAATTGACTGCTGGGTTTAGTAACACAGAGGTCATTGGTATCCTGGACAGAAGTAGTTTCAGTGGAGTGGTCAGCAGGGCATCAATCTTTGAATTGAGCTGATCCCATCATACTCTGCCAAATTTGTAAGAATGTCGCTCAATCTACGTTAAGAGATCTGGAGGTTGCATGGTTCTTAGAAGGATCAAAGCACTGGGCTGCCTGCCATCATGCTCCACCCAATTGAACTACATCACCTGCCTCCATCCCTATTAGGCAGTTGAGGGCACAAGGTATCTGGACAGCTCTTCCATTTTTACCAAGTTCTGGACAGAACAAGTAACTAGTCATCTCATTTCTTTTTTCATTCATGCTAAATTAATAAACATCTAAATTTCTTTTTTCCTTAGAATTTCACAACTATGATTCCTATATCTTTGTTTCTCACCACTCATCTTTTCTAACTCCAATGTGGTCATTACCCACCACCTCTTTTCTCTAAATTCTACAACCCAGACTTAGTCCTGACACATTCCACATCTCCTACTACTACCATTGCAGTCACCAGTACTAAAGCAGATATCGAAAGCTATTCATAGGTTAACTATGAATCTGTTAGGCCTAATTTCCTTAGCTTCCCTGGTTAACAGATCACTGAGATCTTGGTATCATCATATCATCTGGAAGAATAAAATAACATGGTTCTTTTACTCTGGATTTCTTCTTTCTGGAGTATATGTATGCATTTGTGTGCTTTACCTTAGTTATATGCCACCTACATTTTTAATTCAACTATTTTTCATGTTAAATGTGAGTTGTAACATGGAGTGCTATAGTAAAGAGGTGTGCTGGAAAGAGAAAGAATTCTGAGTCTAGGTTCGAGAATTCTAGGCTCAATTCTTCTTTGGAGAGGCTGTGGAGAAAAAGGAACCCTCATACACTACTGGTGGGAATGCAAACTGGTGCAGCCACTGTGGAAAACAGTATGGAGATTTCTCAAAAATTTAAAAATAGAAATATCATATGACCCAGCTATCCCGCTACTGGGTATTTATTCAAAGAACTTGAAATCAATGATCCCAAGAGATTTATGCACCCTAATGTTCATCGCAGCATTAGTCACAATAGCCAAGATGTGGAAGCAACCCAAGTGCCCATCAGTGGATGAATAGTATATTTTAATATTATAAATATATAGGTTGCTGCTTAAAACAACCAGAATCTCTTTGGTCCAAAGCAACTAGATTTTCTTTAACATTCTTCTTAAATCAAATCCTAAACATGAACTCCCAACCCTGCCTTCTGAAAAACCTTGGATTCCCATGCAGCTACAATTCTCACAAGAATTGTTGGATAATTCCAAGAAAGAAATTCACATTTATGTTTTTAATTCATTGATTTGGTTCCACCATCGTTAACATTAATAATCAGTTGATTACTTTTGGTAAAACATAGCTAATACAATATTAAAGGAAACCTAATTTTCTGGATTAGGAGCTTATCCAATCAATAAAACAAATTACAGTAACTCATGACGATAAATTTTAAACTTAGGCAACAAGGAAATATTTTATTTTCCAATTCTTCATTAGTTTTCTGAGTTATTATGGACATATAATATACATTTCCCCATCTGTATTATTATCTTATTTTCTCACTTTAAAATTGTAACATTAATATTTTTAATTTATTTATTGTTTTAGAATATTTCTCAAAATTAAACTGCACCATTGTCATCAAAATAAAGACTAGTCGACAATTATTACTTTATCTCAAATTTCTTCTTAATGTTTTACGAGGAAACACACCAGGATGGGCACTGCATGAGTCCTGCACATCAATTAATTTCTGTGTGTCAATTTCCTCACCTGAAAAATGAAAACCTCACCACCAACACACTTCTGAGTCTATTATGAGGAAAGAATTTTAACAAGTTTGTGTAAATCTCTGGCGTCATAAAATGATAAACAACAAATCTCACTCATCATGAAACTATATCCAGCATATAACACCAAAAAGCAAAAAAAAGCAGATGTATCTGGGCCAGGTTTTTATTCCCCATAAAGGAATTAGATATTTATACCTCGTACAAGTGACGAAATTGCTGTTCTCTTTCGTTCAACTAAAAAACAAAAAAGCAGAAAAGCAGTGCTGAGTATTTAACTAAGATGGGAATTATTTTTAAGATAGAAAAGATATAATAGCTAACACTTCTATGGTACTTTAAATTCACATGTTACGAATTGTGATCTTCACAATAAACTTAAGTAGAACTTATTTATTTTTATTTTACACCTGAGCATAAAGAAGCTCATAAAAGAGACTGTAATGGGATTGCTCAGCAGGGCTTCAGAGAAGCCAGTATTTGGACCAGGAATTCCATCTCTAAAGTCTTCCCCTCTCCACCAAACCAAACTAGACTGCCAAATTCTTGGGTAACCACATACACCTTGGAAGTCAGATGGTCTGAATAAAACTCTGGTTTGGACTAAACCCAGGAGTGGTTGGGTGAAGCTCTGAACTTCCATCGGCCACTGGTCTTCCACTCTCATCTTCATCTTCCAAACCGGTCTCAACTCGTCTTCTGGATTTTTATTCACCACTTCATATGCAAATATCCTCTTTGCACTGTGAGGACATTGATGGAAGCTTCTAGGGTCTTATTCATATTTGCTTTCTTCATAATAGCTTACACATAAGAAGCCCTAAACAAGTAACTATTTCAATGAATTAATTCATTAATTCTTGCAAAAAAATTTCCTGAACACTTACTCTGTGACTTGCTTAGTGCCAGATCGGTCAACAGTTCAGAGAGGATCCCTCCCATCATGGAATTTATGGACAGACGTTGAACAAGTAACAGCAATAGTGACGAGAGCTCAGGGAAGAGTTGTTTGCTAGGAAAGGTAGATCACACGTGGAACTAACCCAGTGTGAGGCACCAGGAAGGCCTCCCTAAAGAAGGGACCTTTAATCTGCCACCTAAGGTTGACGGGGAAGGAGACAGATGAGGAAGAAAATGCAACCTAGGCAGAGAGACCAGCATTCACACGAAGATGGGACAGTGCCCCCCTCAAGCACATCTTAAATCCTGCTTCTTACTGAACTACCTTGGCTCAGACCCAACTCTAATAAAGATGTTGGGATTTTCAGGACACAGTAGGCATCACAACAGATTAAAATAATTTCTTCATATAGATAAATCACCCACTCTTTTGTATCTTTAGAACACCTCAATAAATTTACTCAGCCTTGCTATAAAAGTAGGGCATAGTTATATGGTTCTCTCTATCTCTTTTATCTGAAACATTGTATTTCATATGTGCAGTTCCAATATTCTAATTGATGTCCAGCCTGGGTAAGAAATGGGCTTTTTGTGGAACCAGTAGGAAAACGTTGTAAAGATCTGTTCAGTCACAGCTGTTCTTTACAAGTGACTTCAAATTTTATAGCTAGCAGTAACTGTACTTCCGGTTGTAAATTTAGTCTTCATTCAGTGGGAACTGGGGAGTTGTTGTACAAGGTGTCATGAGGTTGTGTGTGGTATCCCATGTTGTGGAAAATACAATAAATTATATTGCTTTATAGCAAACGCTTTATACATATAATTAAAGTAAGATGTTCTCACAGACTATAGTTTTACAACTTGAAAACTTGGCGTAAAGTTTACACACATATATAAACTGCCAGAAAGACACATGTTTTCATTATATGTAGACAGACGCTGAACAACCACTGGGGTTGCTGAACTGTGTCCCTTTCAAAATTCATATTGAAGCCCTAAGCCCAGGACCTTCAAATGTGACTGTATTTGGACACAAGGTCTTTAAAGAGGTAATAAAGATTAAATGACATCATAAAGGTGGGGCCCTAATCCAACAGGACTGGTGTTCTTATAAGAAGAGGAAAAGAACACAAGGAATGCACGTGCACGGAGAAGAAGCCACGTGAGGACACAATGAGAAGGTGGCCACCTGCAAGCCAGGGAGAAAGGCTTCCGATGAAACCAAACCTGCTGGCACCTTGACCTCGGACTTCCAGCCTTCAGAACTGTAAGAAAATTAATTTCTGCTGTTTAAGTCATGCAGTCGATGATATTGTGTTACGGCAGCTCTTATAGTCTCAACCATGTCCCACCAAAATTCCTCTGTTGAAGCCCCAACTGCAACATGACTGTATTTGAAGATGGGACCTTTATGGAAGCAACTAAGGTTAAATGAGGTCATAAGGGTGGGGCTCTCATCCCATAGGACCAGTATCCTTATAAGAAGAGACACACCAGAGAATGCTCCCTCTCTGTCCTCACCAACAGAGGAAAGGTCAGGGGAGGACACAGGGAGAAGGAAGCCATCTGAAAGCCTGGAAGAGAGGTCTTACCAGAAACTGAATTTTCTAGCACCTTAATCTTGGACTTTTGGCCTCCAGAACCGTAAGAAAATTAACTTCTGCTGTTTAAGCCACTCAGTCTGTAGACTCTGTTATGGCAGACCAAGCAAACTAATACAGCAGCAAACTAACACAGATATATATTTTACAGTCATAAATATACATGAATGAGTATATGCATGCACACACAGACCGGCTATGCACAGGCAAATTATCTCGAGTCCTATTTGAAAACAGTGGGAAGGCTTTTACTATGCATTTGCATATTAAAATTTTTGTTAGATTAAAAATGAGTATCCATAATTTATATTTATGCAGTCAGAGTGTATCTGGATATTAATGAGAAAAAACAAAGTTGTTTTTAAGAAGTGGGGTCAATGTATGGGTACGCTCAAAAAAATGCTTCGGACATATTTATAAGTTGATTATTTCAGCTTTCAGAGAGAATGTAAGAGTCTGGCTCAATCTACCTACAATCGCCAAAGAAGAATATTAAACTTGGACTCTACTGTTTCAAATTAAACTTTTTATATGTAGCTGTTATATTCCTGTCACTTATCAAGTTAGCTTAAGAAGCTTTTTGTGAGTTTAATTAAGCCTGACTAATTCTCCACCAGTATAAAGAAAGACGAATTCCTTAAATATTTAATCCATTTATGACTCAAAGTGTCATTTTCTGAATATGGCTGTTAAATTCTTAGAATTAATTACCCTTTGAATTAAAGCTGCTTTTTCAGACATTCAAGACATACAGTCACAGCTCACACAATGCGCAAATTCAACATTTCATCTGTTTATCAAGAGAATTTATTCCAAACGCTATATTCAAAAATCACAACCTGGCAGGCTTATTTTTGACCATGGAACTAAGGAATCTTTGACTGTAAGCTTCACAACAATTGGCCCTGTCTTCATCCTGATCTCCACTCTTGGTTTTTCCACTGCTTCTCCCTTCATCCACATATTAATGAGTTAAAGGTTAACTGCCCTCTATCTACACAATCTCTATTCTTTTGGGGCGGGGGCGGGGGGGGGGGAAGGTTAGCCCTGAACTAACATCTGTTCCCATCTTCCTCTATTTTATATGTGGGGCGCCTACCACAGCATGGCTTGATAAGCAGCGTGTAGGTCCGCGGCCAGGATCCAAATGCATGAACCCAGGGCCGCCAAAGCAGAACATGCGAACTTAACCACTACGCCACTGGGCCGGCCGCTACAATCTGTATTCTTTTTTATTGTGACTTTGTTCTCCTTAACTCATCCCAAGCCTCGCCTCCTTCTGAAAGATTGTCCCCATTATGATCAGCAGGCAGCACAATCATAGGTCCATCCTTCCCTCTCGTATCATCTGAAATGCTGAATGCACCCGTGACTTCATTTTAATTACACATTTCCTATTTGTTCTCTCCTAGAATTTTGAAGGCTGCCCAAGACTAGAAGCAGTGTTCCTCAAGACTAGAGTCCCAAGAACCCAAGGTGATCAACCAGGCAACCACATCACTGAGCGCTCCATATCCCCAGAAATAGACCCTGGATTCCTGTATAAGAAAACTGAAGACTGGATACATGAGGGAACAGCAAACCACGTATCCACACACACACAGCCACCGAGACACAAGCAAAGGGGCACCAACCCTGAGTGCCTTGTGATCTGTTAGTGCTCAGTCATCATTTCAACATTCCCCGCATCTTGCTGGACGCTGAGGTTATGGGAGTTGCTCGTTAATGCACCCTCTAAAGGAGAAAGCTACCTTTTGATTGAAATTAAAATTCCCTCAGGGACATGAAGAGATTGAAAGACTATCAATTAGTTATTTAGCTTTCACATTTACAAGTCTCAGTCTGGGGAAAGTTGATTCTCAGATACCATTTTCTAGTCTTAGTAATATAAACATTGACTGAAAAATATTTCTAGAATAATTCACTGAGCAGTCTGCCCTCCCCCCCACCACCTCCCACACACCTCTGACTTAAGATACAATTATTTACATTTAAAGCATAAAACACAAAATGGCACATTGGAATTTCCAGTGCCAGCCACTTCCTATTTTTTTTAAATAAAATGTATTCTAAAAATACTTTGGTTGTGGAAAAAAAAAAAAGAATAGAAAAAATTCATTAGAAGAGAAAACACTAAACTCCCGTGGTTACTGGAATGGAAACAGCCAGCCCCGGTGGCAGACATGGACATCCATGGCGGGGGCCCCCCTGCGTCGAAGGTACATACCACCTTTCATCATTCCTACTTCGTAGCATTTGCGGAGCCGGCAGGCCTGACAGCTCTTCCTCCTGTTTTTATCAATCGTGCACTGGTTGGTAGCTGGACACATGTAGTCATTATGTCCTGTTAAAAGGAAAAGGATGTAATTAATGTTACTTCAGGAAACATAGCCAGTCAGAATCTACAGGGAGTCTGTCTGGAGGATTAGCTCACATCACGCACTGGCCTATGTTGCTACCTCAGCCACAAATCCTTTTTCTGTCCTTCTCAAAGTGTGAAAAAACCTCTCCTAGAACTTAATTTCTGCCTCAGCCAATTGCTTTGGGAGTTCTTTGGGCAAATCATCTTCCGTTCATACAGCTTATATTTTGGGGCACGATGTTTTACACACACTCACAAGGTTAAGTTTTCTCTGCAGATAAGGCTTTTTTTTTTTTAACTCAAGCCACTAGCAAAATTGTTGTCAGAATAAAACTATTGGACCTTTCAGAGCATTTCAAAGTCGGCTTTCTTAAAATATAATTTCAAGAATCTTTAGGTATTCAAATGCAGCGCAGAACACCTGGATTCGAGTCGTGGGTGGTGGGCTGAGGCAGGCAAAGTTCAGTCCTCACGTTAGTAAGTTAGACCATCGCTTACTAGCTGGAGGACCCTGAGCAAGTTAGTTAACATCTCTAGGTCTCATTTTTCCCCTTCTCTAACCTAGAGAAAATAATGGCGCCCATTATATAACATTATTCTAAGAATTAAACATAAGAATACATGTCAAGGGGCTTACCACAGTGTCCTGGATATGGTGAGCCCTCAATAAATATTAGTTGTTTTTGTTACTATTATTTTATTATTAGCCCTCTTTCTTTTCTCCCTTGTTTATTGAATCTTTCTCACTCAAATGCTTCTTTCTCATTCATTTTATCATGGGCATGTTGGTCTCACAAAAAGGTCTCCTTTGACCTCACATCACTCTAGAACTTCATCTTCTCTCCTGTCCCCCCTTCTCAGCTCCATTCCTCAGAGATGACTACACTGGAAGTCCCCTCACCTCTCCCGCATGACTCAACCTACACCACCTGAGGTGCCCCCCAAAAGCAGCTTTCTTGATATCAGCAGTGACCCTTATTGCTGAATTCAACAGAGATTTTCAGTCCACATCATAATAGACCTATCTGAAGCATCTGAAAATTCCTCCCTTCCTCTTGAAACATGCTTTTCCCTTGGGTTCCATACCCCAAAACTGCCCCAGCGCTCCTCCTCCCGCTCACGCTGTGGCTTCCCAGGGTTGTTTGAAGATTGGCTGCATCCTACATTAAGCCAGAGCAGCATAGGGCTCAAGGTCAGGCATCCTCTCTTCCTGTGACTCCAAATTCTCCCACAAGAAAATACATTCCACGCCTATGCCTTCTGTTGCCATTAAATACAGACAATTCACAGGTTCGTTCTCCCACCCAAACCCTCCTCTCTGAGCTCCAGGTGCATCTATCCAGATGCCCACATGAAGCTCTGCTTTAAGGTTTAGAAATCATCTCCATCTCTTTATCCATCAAAACAAGTCTGGTTTATAGTATGCAGAATATTAAACTTCACAAACTAATAAATATTGGCATGGTATTCATAAAGAAGTCCATTTATATAAAGAAGTCTAAATTCTTAGACTTCTTGGGAAAATGGTTTGAATTTACACTAAGGAGATGATATGTATTATTTTAAAACATATTTCCTATTCTCAAAAAAAAGTGAGTATATACTCCACCCTCTAATTCAGATTGTCTGGTTAAGTTTCTATTTTGTCATTTACCAAGGGCAAGATGCAACACGTAGTGAAATGTGTGAACTACAGAACTCTTTATTCTTCATTCAACTTCAGGGTCAGTTCCAATCAGAACAGGGTGGAGTGGGAACTTGACCAGAAATGTTGGTCTCATAAAACTTGCTTCTCCATCTTTCAATATACATTATAAAAGTCACTGTATCAACAGGCTTCAGAAGAAATTAACATCTGCACTGTTCTATTGCATAAGAGGCACGAGCAAACTAGCCAGCAGAACCATAAACTTGTAACTTTAGTAAGAGACCACACAACGCTTCAAACATCCAGGCGCAGTTATTATTTTTAGAATTGTCCTTACTGATAGGGACAAATTGAGGAAATAATAGAACCAGAAACAAAATTTACCTGGGCAGATGTTAATTTGAAGCAAAAGGTGTATTCTTCTGACAACTCAAAGAAATTTTAGTGTTTGGTCTCCTATAACGTTTATGCAATACATATGATTTATTGTAACTCTAAAAAACTGAGTTGATATTAAGTCTCAGAAGAAAACTGTCAATAATCATTAGAACCAAAAATTACTTTCATCTACTTTTTGGCCCCAAAGCCAGTTGTTCCGCAAGTCAGAAAATGGGAGAACCGAATTGGGTCAGAGGTCAATTGGCTAAATATTATGTTTGTCTTGGCCATCTATTGCAGATGTGTATCTTTATAGAACCAAGCGAACTTTCTAAACTAACATGTTTAACAAATAAAATATGCTGGATTTGTGCAACTGAACTCATCCCTTAATGAGATTGAAAATAGATGCCCAAAGGACTCATGTTCATAATAGAAACCTTTGTGACAAAGTGGGTTTTCTCTTGCCCAAATTACATTAAAATTTGGAGTTGAGGGACCAGCCCAGTGGTATAATGGTTAAGTTCACACGCTCCGCTTCAGTGACCCAGGGTTCTTGGGTTCCGATCCCAGGTGCAAACCTACACACCACTCATCAAGCCATGCTGTGGGGCAGTCCACATGCAGAGTGAAGGAGGGTTGGCACAGATGTTGGCTCATCAACAATCTTCCTCAAGCAAAAAGAGGAAGATTGGCAACATATATTAGTTCAGGGCCAATCTTCCTCATCAAAACAAAAAAGATCAAAAAAATAATTTAGAATTGATAAATTGGCAACACGAAAAATTTAATAGGTACTTATTTGATATTTACAATTAAAACAAATTCTTCTTAACCAAACACCATTAACAACTATTTGTAAGTCTTCAACTTACATCAGAAGCAAAACGGCAAAGCAGTTTTTTGTTCTCTTATAACTTAGCAAAGCTGTGTTATTAAAGCAATTGATTTAAGCTTCTCTAAGAAGAAACTTATTTTTAAATTTTATTATTTGGTCTTGCAAAAACAATGCATGAGACAATCCTATTGAAGTAGAGTTAACTTTTTTAAAAACAACCCACATCAATTATATTAATGAAAGGTGCAGTGTTTTTATTGAAGAAACTGATGACCTCTGTGCGCCTGTGACCAGATCAGCCCCAAAGTGGCTTTTGCACAGGCCTGGATGAAGCGCAAAAGGCCAGCGCTGAGTGTGAGGTTCAGGAGAAGGGCTGGAGAAAGAATCGCCATTTTCTTGCCCACCAAAAAATAAAAATAAAGCCTCCAGGTTAATTTGGGGTTTGAGTAATAGGAAGTGGAGAGGAGAGGAGGTGAGTGAAACAGAAGCCAGAAACATGAAGAATGGAGCCAGGAGGCATCTGTGAGCAGGAATTACCAGACTTGACCCACTGCTCCTGAGGCAAGACAGGCTCACTCAGAGCTTGTCCCCACGCTTCTCTGGGATTCTTTCTCTTGACTTTTGGTTTTAGCTTTTCATCTTATTTTCCCTCTTTCACGGTAGCAGCTGTTTTTGCATTGTTATCATCACACAGAAAGTCAATATTTGTTAATTACAAAACTAACCAAGGACTCATATTCAGAGATACAAAAGATAAATACAAACAGAGCAAATTAAAACAAGCAGGTAAGGATGTGGAGAAAAGGGAATCCTCGCGCACTGTTGGTGGGAACGCAAACTGGCGCAGCCACTACAGAAAACAATACAGAGGGTCCTCAAGAAATTAAAACTAGAACTACCATGGAAGCCGGCAATCCCACTTTTGGGTATTTATCCAAAGGAAATGAAATTATCTCGAAGAGTTATCTGTACTCCCATCTTCATAGCAGCGTTATTCACAATAGCCAAGTTATGGAAACAACCTAAGTGTCTGTTGATAGATGAATGGATAAAGAAAATGTGGTGTGTGTATATATATATATATATATATATATATATATATACACCATGGAATATATTCAGGCTTACAGAAAGAAATCCTGTCATTGCAACAACATGGACGAACCTGGAAGGCATTATGTTAAGTGGAATAAGCCAGACAGAGAAAGACAAATACTGCGTGATATCACTTACACGTGGCATCTATTTTAAAAAGTCGAACTCATAGAAACAGAGAGCAGAAAAGTTGTTGCCGGGAGCTGGGGGGTGGGGGAAATGAGGGGAAGCTTTTACTAAAAGGTACAAACTTTCATCTACAAGATGAATAAGGTCTGAGGATCTAATGTATAACACACTGACTATAGTTGATAACACTGTATTGTATAATTGAAATTTGCTCAGAGAGTAGAACATAAAGGTTCTCACCTACAAAAAAAAGGTAAATACACGAGATGATGGGTGTGTTAACTAACTCAATGGGGGGAAATCCTTTCACAGTGTATACATACATCAAACCATCATGACGTAGATTTTAAGTATCTTACAATTTTCTTTGTCAGTTATACTTCAATAAAACTTAAAAAATAATAAAACAAGTAGTAGCCTGAGAGGATTTTAATATTGTATATCTTTCCTTTTGTCACATTTTTCCCTCGGTACATTCTGGCAGTCACCTCAGACCAACTCTCAGACCAACTGAGCTTCACATATCCACCTACCCTCCTGCCATGGTCGGTTTAGTCTTGACTGTCTCACAGACTCTTCAAGATGGACGTGTCCCAAGCATCACTGAGCATCTTCTTTCCCCACCAATCTGTTCGTCTTCACTACACCAGGAAGCCTGAGACACACGTGTTATTCTACACTCTACCCTCTTCCTCACTCAAACCCCACAACGCGTGCACACACTGAGCAAATCAATTATTTTAAAATTCTTTTTCAAAGCAAAACCAGTTTTTCCCCTGGGCCCACCGTCACTACCATAGCCCATACCATGTCCACACAGATTATTGCAAGAGCCCACTAAGCTACTCCTGCCAGTCATTCTCCGCCATGTTGCCAGAGGTATTTGTCTAAAATCATACACCACGTGCTGCTATCCCGCCTTAATATTCTGATGCTCCTTGAAGCTCTAAGGATAAAACCTAAATGCCTTAAGACAGCTTACTAAGCTGTTCCTGAGCAGCCCTTAGCCACTTTCCTAGCCTGGTTTCTCACCATTCTCTAAGACACATCCAAGTTCCAGTCAGTCTTTCTGTTTAAACACACCATGCTCCTTCTTACCCCCAAGAGTTTGCATATGCCCTTCCTTCTTGTGGAAACACACTTGCCCTACTCTTGGCCCAACTGACTCCTGCTCATCTTTCAGGTGTACTGAAGGTGTACATATTGGATTTAATTGCTCATCTTGGTCCCCAGGTCACTTTAGGCTTGACTAGAGATAAACTATATCTGCCTCACTTATCACAATTTACCCTGTGCCCTGCACATTCTCAAGCACACAGGGGAGCTCTACAAGTATTTGTTATCTGAACAAAATGGAGTTGCTAAAGATCTGTGCTACCCTCCATCCCTAACCTCATCTGTGATGCACAGGCCTCCTGAGGGGGCAGATTGGAGTTCCATTAGGGAGTAATGACAGAGAGGACGATGATCCCAAACAAAGCAATGGCCGCTACACCTCAGGACCCCAAAACTCAGGTCCACAAGAGCAAGGCTTGATCCTAAGGGTGTGTTGAGGAGCATGAAACCAGCAGAGAGAGAGAGGCCAGTCTGCTCTTCAACACTGGGTGGGGCCAGACATTCACATAAAGGAGCAGCTCTTTGCAGATGCAACAGGCCAAGAAATTAGAAATAAGATCTTGTATTACCCATGAATTATCTCCACTACTATTTCTATTTCAATGCCTTGCTCATTTTCTAATATCAGTGCATTTTATGACTGACCCCAAATAAAGATCAACATACTCTAATAATTTCAAAGCTTGTTCTTTATAGAAATGTTCCCTGAATTAAAATGTTTTTTTTCTCTACCATTTCATAGATGCATTTTAATATGGCTCATTTTACTAATAATGATTTATTTTCATAGAGTGTTTTAACTCTTTTTGAATTTCTACTTTTACTTATCTGAAGTTCAAACCCTACAAGGTAATTAACAACTTCCTTGATTCATCTCCCAGCTCACCAACATCACCAAAGGACGGGTGTAAATATAATGGGTCCATTTTATTATTTCCCATAGAAAATTAAAATTCCTATAAATGAATTACTAACAACATCAAAGTATTGTAGGGGAGGAGGCACACCTTCATCAAAGGATTTCCTACACAGAGAATATATCAACTGCTCAGTAACTGGAGCTAAAGTACAAAGTAGCTTAATAGTTGAATAGAGAGAGATTAAAAATATTTGCTTCAATCACATTACATAAATCTGAACATCGATTTGCCTCAGTAATGCAGTTCTGTGATATAAATGTCTAATAGAGCTATTTTTTTCCTTTCTTACTACTTTCTAACTTTGGGGAATCAGGAGGTATACTCGAATTGTGCTTTCCAGCTATTTCTATCTCTAATTGACACATTTCAAAGCTTAACGGAAGCACACATACAGATTTAACTCATAACCAGAAAAACATCAATATCTGACGTCAACACTTATGTTATGACTTTTTATAAATGAGCTCAATAAAAATATACACAGTAGTCTGGAAAAAAATGCATTAAAATTAAGCAGACTTTTCTGAGGTCAGGCAAAAAGCCAAGTATGAAAACTAGAAGAGAATTTACACAAGTAAGGAATAAACACTTAACATTTCTTATCAACACATGTGAGCATTTAGCTAACTGTTCATATTTTTAAGGCAAGGAAATGAAAGTAAATTCTTGAAGATAAATTAACTCTCCAATATTTAAGCACACACAAATCAAATAAAAGCCAATTTTAGCTAATCTTAACTAAAAGCCTCATAACAAAATAACATTTTGTTTTCAGAGGCCTGTTCTTTTAAATCTGATTGATCCATAAATTCAGCTAACCTCAATAAGGCCTGGCTAGCTTTACAGTCTTTTTATTAAAGGCTCTCATTGAATATTTGCATAAAATTAAACTAGTGTTTACTAGAATTTGAAGTATCCGGGAGCTGTACACAAACAGTTTGCTTAAGGTAGCAAGCAAGATGTCAAAATCAGTATTTCTTTATACTTCTAAGCATCAATATGTACATAGAGTGTTAAATTCAGCAGTAAATTTGACATGGAATCACAGGACCCTACACATATTTAGCCAAAAGGAAACCTATGACTGTTTAGTTTTCAGTGAAAGGTTCTATTTTTCTTTCGGTGTTAAAGTCCAGAAATATGTCAAAACCTAAGTTTTGAACCTTAGCATTGGGAAAATAATGAGAGTCCGCTCACAAATTTTCAAAGCACCATCCTATAAACTAGCAACTACTCCCGACCTGAGCGGGAGCTTCCAACTAATGTTCCTCTTCAGCTTGTTCATTTCACACTTGTGCTCAATTCCTGTCTGGGGGCAACTGCCTGAGATTATCTGACCAACATTCTCTTTACTAAGAAAACCTACCGTTGTGGATACTGAACATGACGTGCCAGGCACTGTGTTATCCGTGGATTACTTCATTTAATCCCCCAGCAACTTTATGAGGAAGGAATTACATTAATCTCCATTTTACAGATGCAAAACTATGATAAAAGTTATAAAGCCTGCTCCAAGCCACACAGCAAGCAAGTGGCAGAGATGGGGTTTGAATCAAAGTCTCCTTCATTCCAGAGGTCAAAGTCTTTCATTCTAACAGCCTTCATCCATGAAAGGCCCAACTTCCCCAAAGGACAAGAGCTTCATTCAGGAACTGTCTTTATTTTCCAGAGTCAATAATGGTAGGATTCTCCACAACTGGTTGACCACTGGATATTGTGCTTCTTAGGAAGCTCATGCATAGGAAAGTAAAAAGTGAGGAATTAACAGAACCAATGTTATCATCTTCTAATTAACATGTCTGCAAGATAAATACTCACCAAGGGCAAACCAATATTGAATTCTTTAGGCAATAAAGCCTGACTTAGTTTACGGGGATGAAATGAACAGTCCAATGCTCCTGGACATGACCATACAAAGGAAGGGAAGTCTTGCCCTTCCTTAAACTCTGAGGAAAATACTGACTTCCTGCATTATCTCCATTATTACTCCTTTATTTATTTATTGCTCCTTTATCACTTTATTACTCCATTATTGCTTCTTGAATTATTACTCCAAGCCCCGACTCGCGAGTGGTGCTTTATCTTGGTAGTGCCACACACACTCATTTACTGTGACCAAAGGAAAGAAATGTTATGGGAGTTTCCAGGAAGAACTGAAGAGTCCGTACAAACTGTGATGTTGTGGGGTCCACCAGCAGAAAGAAAAGGAAGATTGGCAAGGAATTTGTTGTAGAAAGGAGACTTTAAAAGATTTTTTAGTGAAAATGGGAGCATATGATTTTCATTAAAAAATGAAAGATTAAAAGTATTCAAAGTTATGCCAAGGAAAAAATCATAACAAAAATGCACTATCATCTCTGGGTAGTAAAGTAGGCAAGGCAGAGAGAAGACGTGAAGAAGCTTGAAACAGCTTTGTCAAATTCTTGGGGCTAGAAGCGGTGGAGGAGGAAGTCAAAGATTCTGGTGGTTTGTGCCGGGGTCTCTTGAAAATTGTTCTTATCATTAATCAAATAGAGAGTCTCATTTGGGTGGGGGGGGGTGGGAAGAAGAGGTGTGGAACAATTTTAAACAGCTTATATTTGAGATTTTAGTAGCCCACCAACAAGCAGCTACCCAGCAGGCTATTGTCAACGTAGTACTGAAGCTTGGGAGGCATGTCAGAATGAAGTTGGAGATCATATGATCCAGAAAGGCCACTTCTGGGTATATGCCCGAAAGAACTGAAAGCACAGACTCAGACAGATATTTGTAAACCTATGTTCAAAGCAGCATTATTCACAATAGCCAACAGGTGGGAACAACTAAAATGTCCATCACTGATAGATAAATGGATAAACAAAATGTGGTATATACAATAGTCCCTCAGTATCCAGGGGGGATTGGTTCCAGGACCCCCGCAGGGACCAAAATCTGAGGATGCTCAAGTCCCTCATATAAAACAGCATATATTTGCACATAACCTACGCACATCCTCCTGTATACTTTAAATCATTTCTAGATTACTTATAACACCTAATACAATGTAGATAGTTGTTATACTGTATTGTTTAGAGAATAGTGACAAGAAAGAAAAAGTCTGTACGCATTCAGTGCAGACGTAACCATAATAAACCTTTCAACTGTGGTTGGTTGAATCCATGGGTGCAGAACCTGCAGATACAGAGGGCCAACCGTACCTAGAATGGAATTTATTCAGCCTTGAAAAGGAATGAAATTCCGATACATGCTAAAACATGGATGAAGCCTGAAGACATTATGCTAAGTGAAATAAGCCAGACACAAAAGGACAAACATTGAATAATTCCACTTAGATGAAGTACCTAGAATAGCCAAATTCACAGAGACAGAAAGTAGAATGGGAGTTACCAGGGGGTGTTGGGAGGGAGAAATGGGGAATTATCGTTCAATGAGTACAGAGTTTCCATTTGGATGATGAAAAAGTTCTGGAGGTGGACAGTGGTGATGGTTGTACGGCAATGTGAATGTACTTAATGTGAGTAAACTATACACTTAAAAATGATTGAAATGGTAAATTTTATGTTATGTATATTTTACTGCAATTTTTAAAAAGTTAATTTGGAGGTATAGAGAGCATCTACGTGAGGCAGGGCAGGAAAGGGAATTAAAGATGTGCATCTTATGTTGCCCTGTTCAGATTTCCTCCCGTGAAAGTGGACCCAAGGACAGGCTAGGAGTACTGGCCATGTGCTCTCCATGGATCAGCCACCATGCTAGGTTACTTTAGCTGTTTATCTCATCTAAACACCACAACTGACAAGTCAGGGTTATTACGATTTCTATGTTATAGAAGCAGAAACTAAGATCCCAAGAGATTAAATAACTTGCTCAAGGTCACTTGGTTACTAGATGGCAGAGCCATGATTAAAATCCAGGTCTGTCTCATCCACAAGTTCTTGTTCCTCCAGGAACATCACAGTAGGGTTGGTGAAATGGAAAGGACTCGATAACTACTGAACCATAATGCCTAAATATCATTATACTTTAAACTATAATCAAAACCAAATTCCCTAATGTAATTACTATATTGTATCATTGGGAAAGCATTTCAGAAGCAGCAATGAAATTACTTCCAGAAGCTGTGACTCCTAAAGATACGAAAGATTAATCACAGGAAATAGATTCATCAGTAGATTATGACATATATTATTGAAATCTTTCTGGAAAACCTTTCAGCACACTTCAACATAAAACAAAGAGAGAAAGAGAAAGTAGAAAGCAAGGTATTGAGGAAATAAATAAGAAATTTACATTCTGTGAAAGAGCAACTGGAGTCTTATGTTTGGAAATAAATTTTGACTCAGATATTAAAGTGAATATTCTCTGATTTACAGCCAGTATAATGAGCCAAACAAAATGAAATAGAGTTTGGCTGTCTCCATGAACACATTCCTAAAAATCCAGCGAGGACATTCAATGTGCCATGATTTGAACTATTTCATAACCACATCTGTACATAATGGCGTGCAAATAAAAATGGCATGCCTTAATAATGCATCCTAAATTATATTTTTACAGCTAGTCAATTCTAGTATATCTTATCAGTGACAACCACCATCTTTGACTGACATTTGACCTTTATTTTTTAAGTGAAAAAAAAATATTATTTGCATCTAAGTATATTTTTAAAGGAAAAAAATCTTAACAGAATTCCAGGAAAGATAATTGTCCTGGAAATTTTCATTTTCTAAACGAAATTGAAGTAAAGAGGAAATTCTCCACTGATTTTCCCTCCTCAGACCCCAGTCTGCTAAAATTTTGGCCAGGTCAATGACGATCCCTATTCTTGTCCAGCTTTGCTTACCATCAGCAAAACCACAATTGTTTTAAGCACCTGGCACAGGATCAAACGAACAGCTACAACAAAGGAAAACATAATGAAATCAGTGACCACCATCTTGTTGTAATACCCCAGAGACAATGAGCCACTTTCCATAATGCCTCTTGGGGCTCAAGAAATAAGCAAGTGCTATTCCACAGCCCACAAAAGGACTTTCTGAAATTGCTCCTTCTTGGGCAACGGATAAGCATCAAAGAGGAGAGCACTGTGACAATTGGTGTGATTAGTTCAACGCAGGCAGCAATTAGCTCACCTCGAGACGCCTCTCCTTTGTTCTGTTTAATTGTTTCCAGAGAGTTCTCCAAGCTTTCTTCTTACTTGAACTCATCTAAAGTCCAAACACTGGTGTCCAAAAGCAGTAGAAACAATTTCAAACTGTTCTTGTGCAAAGTTGAAGAGGCAAGGAAGAGGAAAATGGTCTTGCAATCAGAGCAAGAGGGGAAATCTCAGACGCCCTGAGCAGAGTTGTGCTGCCTGCCCAGATTCCTAGAACTGCTAACAAGCACATTGTCCTGCCCTCCCATTTCCGAGTCATTGCAGTACTCAAGGAGAGAGTAGAAAGATTGTGTTTACTAAGATCTGGTGGGGTGTGGAATACAGTCATGCACCACGTAATGACGTTTTCAGTCAACAACGGGTGGCATATACGACAGTGGTCCCATAAGATTAGCACCACATAGCCTGCAGGTGGGGTAGACTATACCATCTAGGTTTTTGGAAGTACATTCTATGATGTTCACACAATGACAAAATCGCCTAACAATGCATTTCTCAGAACGTATCCCATTGCTAAGCGATGCGTGACTGTATGAAGGTCCCTCAAGCTGCCACACCTGACTGGTTCCTTGTAGACCTCTGACCACCTAACTGCTAAATAAGGAGCTTCATCATCATGAGGAACCCTCCAAAATTAACTCCCCAGGCGACGTTCCTCTCAGGCATCCTGATAAAAGTAATGAAAGAAGAGTCAGGAGCTTCTGTTTCCATGGTTGGAGGGCTCCTGTAGCACATTTTAACACAAGTTCAGTCATTGCCTTTTTTTTTCTTTAATTTAAGTCCACTTTGAAAATAAGAAAATAAACCAAAAGACAGTCTGTCAGACTTAGAAGTCACTACTATCCTACTTTCTCAGCTAGAATTACAATTTCTCTAACAAGTAGAAATAAACAAATGCTGGTTTTTATTCATTGTATTGCCAACGAACCTTTACAAGATGTTGGTTTGATAAAACAAAACAAAATGTATGCATAAGGAGAAATTTTTTATATTTATTTGTACTTATTTGCATGGTAAATGTAGCCCAGCGTAGCATGGCTAATCTCACACATTTTGTGGTCCTCATGGTTGAGGATAGTTTCTTTGACACAGGCTGCAGTAGCCTTGCAGCCTGGAGAAGAGCTGTGCAAATATTAGATACTCAGTAAACGACGGAGTGGGGAGCAGAAGTGGTACTAAAATCCACACTGCCAGGGCATCCAGATAGCTCAAGTCTATGTGGTCATCCTGCCCTGTAGGGAGAATTCTCAGACGAGCCACTGCACAGTGCTTGGAAAGCAGTTGTCTCATTTCTCAAGGGTGTTTGGGCTTCTCAGTCTCTATGCTGTCCACACCCTAGTCTAGCTGATGGGAACAAGAGAGCGTAGAAAAAATCTCAAGTTTCCTTTCCTTCTCCCCTCCAAAACCAACCTCAGGAAACAAAATGACCCAACTGTGTGTCCTGAACAGGCTCTCAGATTTCGTGGCCCCGGATCCTCATCTGTACAAGGAACGGGAAGAACCCATTGATCACTAGGGCCCACTCTAGTTCTCAACTTTGATGATTCTCTTCTCTCATTTTCCTGAGGTCCATATTTCCTTTTCAACTGGCTTCCTGGGGTTCCAGATTGGTGAATTTTTAATGCTTCCAAAGAATTTACCTCCACTTGTGGTAGCTGCACTAAGTGGAAGGAATCCAGGAGTTTGTAGGAAATGTTACAGAGGTGAGCGCAAGGGTCTCCTGTTGGAGTCCCAGGGTACATGTGACCCGGAGAACCAGCCAACCCCTCTGGGTCTTTGATACCTCCCCCAGGGGCTGCTATGAGGCCCAGAGAGATAATATATGTAAATGCTTCATCAACCATAAAACTTTTGTGCCAATGGAAGGTATTACTATGGACTCAAATGTAGCCATTACAAAAAACAAGTGAGACCTATACGTACTGATACAGGAAAATTTCCAATATACATTACTCAGTGAGAAAAGCTAGGCACGGAATATGTGTAGAGTACAATGCTACCTATGTTACCAAAAGATACATATGTGTATAACTGTGTATGAGTATATATACATGTAATTTTTGGAAAAAACTGTTAATAGTGTTTACCTATCAAGAAAGGAAATGTGGATTTTGGTATGGGACCAAAGGAAGATGTTAACTTTTCATACATACCATCTTGTACCATTTAACATTTAACCATGTGTATTTGTTTATTTGTTTAATAATCAAACAAGAAAAAAATATTGTAAAAATTTCTAACAAATACCAGCCTGTCGTCAACAATCTTCATTTCTTTTCTGGTTCTGCTGCGTTCTCATCCAGTACCTATTTCTCTCTCATCTGCAACCCACGGACTAAGCAATAAACTTAACCACCAGAACCTTGTTAAGCAAGAGAAAACTACCACATTTCCTTTGTAAAGAATAGGAAAAGGGCTGAGCGTAAGGTATGTTTTTCAATCTTCAGGTACTCCAGCAGAGAACAAGTAGCAGACACAAAAACCACAAGCAGAGGCTCCAGTCTGTTTCTGCTCCTGCCACAAAGCCATCCTGAGCATCTGTGACTCTCCTTTGCCCCAGGTGGGCCAGGCAGCCCTTGCTTTTGTGGGGACCTGGAATTGGCCACCCAAAGATATGTCTCTTTGGCATCAGGATTATTTGAGGCTCATTGCTTTTGATAAACTGGGACAGGCAAGGAGGCTCTGAGGAATGGAACTTGCCCTTTGTTAGGACACGTTTACATTTGTAAGGTAAATCTCTATCTGTAAAGTTGCCTCCCTCTCTGTACCAGGAAGAAGAAAGGCGATGACCTTCTCTCTAAAAACTCTTAATCAATACCAAAGGCAAGGACTTAAATCTGCATTTTATTGTGCTAGTCTGGTAACCTCCTGTAACTGACTTCCCTCCCCCTCCCAACGTTGGCGTCTCCTTAAAGATTAAGCATCTTTCTTTGGGCTTGGAACCGATTGCAGCGCTCATCTGTGACCCCCCTCCCCCAGCCTGAGGCAACACACCTGCCACCCCGCAGCGCTCACTGAGACAGCAGACCTATCTGTCGTTTCCATCAAGCGCTGTGCTGACAGAGCAGCCTCGTGACTATTGTAAAAGGGACATTTCAATCACATGTGAAACACCTGTTTGGGGGTATATAATCACTGTGTGCACCCCACTTCTTCAGTGCCCTTTCTTCCTTCGGGAAGAAAGGCCCCGGGCCATGGTTCCTCATAAAGCTCTGTTTAATTTTCTCTTGCTATTCTATCTCATGTGAATTTAATTCGTTCTCCAGCCAGACGAACCCCCATTTGGGGAGAGGAAATGTCCTCCTCCCCTACACTTTCCACTGACCCAAACCTTTATCCCTGAGAAGCCCTGGTCTCCTCTCCATATAGAGCGTGGAGGCATCCTTAACATTTACCCTACACCTGATAGGATACAGGGAGCCACGTGGGGTGTTGGGTTCTGCCCAATGCATGGTAACAGTCCCATTTCCCCTTAGTAAGCAGAACTAACCCAAGCCAACTGTGTGCCCCGCTCTTCTTGCCTGTAAACCTAAAGGGACAAGGAGCCAGAGATGGTCAGGTGTCAGTCCTCACTTCCAGTGTCCCTCTCACAAGCATTCTTTCCTTGGGGCAGACAATAGAGCACAATGATTAATAGAACACGATCCATTCTGCAACCCAAATAGCTGGTTTCAACAGTGCTTTTGTTTCTTATATGCCTCAGTTTCCTCATCTGTAAAGTGAGGGTAACTATAGTGCCAACTTTCTAAATTTTGTGAGGAATAAATGAGATGATGCATATAATACTCGTAACATCAAGCCTGGTGCAGGGTCAGCACTCATTAAACGTTAACCATCATTATTATTAGATACTAAATCTCCAGACCAGCAGGGTTCAAATTTGTAGGAACGGCACCTAAACGACAATGCTCTCAAACCAGTATATAATAACCTATCATTTTCTTGGTAGTTAAACAATCCTTTCTTACCCTTAAGTAATTCTCTTTACATCCTATAACTTGCTAGGCTACATTTACGCAGTCAAGTGTAAATCATCTAAAACCCTTCATCCTATCCAAGAAATTGACTCCACTCAGCAGAAGCCCAACTGTAGAAGCCAGAAACTATTCTAATACTTGAAAAAGCAAGCAAAAATGTATGAAAAATAGCTATTTATTTGAGCCTCTTAACAAAATACATTCAAACACCTTTTTAAACAACTGAGAATTACAGTCTAACTGTCCAGGAATGTGGAAAAGTCATAACATGCCTCTTTGACAAGAGTTAAACTAGGCTAATAATTCAGTTCTGGGCTTTCAAATGAATGTGGCTGCCTTTTCTGTCCAAGAAGATAAAGGACAAAAATCACCTATCATCAAAAGTAAGCCCAAAGCTATTAAGCCAATCTGTGGAAGAGAGAAATGTACTCCAATTCCTGATTCAAGCTACCTGAATTATCCTCACTGCTTGCAAATGAGAACAGGGAAGAGGGACTATATTTTATTTAACAGAGTATATTTCGAAAAGTGTTAAATTTGGTATAATTACCTTTTTGAAATCTACTCTCCTTCTATTGATTAATAATTTGATGCCATTCCAAATTCTCATTCTGAAGTGGCAATTATAAAGGTTATTATGAAGTAGACTTTTTTTCAATTTACTACAAAATGCCAGGCTAGTTTGGAAGCAGAGCCCACTCTTCAGGAATGCTCTCAGAGAAAGAGTTTCTACTCTTTGGTGTCATTATCAAAGACACAGCAAGATGAATGGACTATTTAGACTCACCCAACTATAAGATAAAGTCTATTCCAACAATTTGTATGTCCAAGAAGTTTTAATTTAAAATTTTTTTGCCTCTAATTTGATACCAAGTTAAACACTACGTTTGTTCTCTTTTTTTAAGTATGTTTTAAGTAAGGGAAGACTAGTTAAAATTTTTACCAAAAAAAAAGTGATGTAGCAATTAACAAATGAAGAATATTCATTCTTTCAAGGAATTTCGAGTCTCTGCTTTATGCAAGAAGCTATATACTTGATATTTTAAGAGACCCAAGGATAGAGTGTCTCTGCTCTCCAAAGCTTGACATTCTTAATAAGGTAAAGAAGCAAAGGTAAGAGAGAGACAGCCAGAGAGAAGTTCTCAAAACTCAGACTCTCTTCTTTTGGTTTTGTAATAGAAATGTTAACTAATTTTCAGGTGCTGGCTATGAGAAAGAAATAGATGTTTAAGAAGTAAGGGGTAAAGACTGACTTAGAAGCAAAATAATGAACTGTTAAGGTATTTGCTCTGCTTAGCTTCAGAGCAGAAAAATATCCTAGGGGAAACTTGGTAGAGCCAACTGGAGGTACTAATGATGATGACTCTTGACAGAGCACCTTCCGGTGAAGAATAATCTCTATTCACTACATCAATCCGGCAAGAGAGGAATCATTGTGCCATTTATAATTGAGGAAGTAGAAGTTTGGCAACATCATGTAACAGTAGAAATCAACAAGACTATGCAGCTTACAACGCTGTCCTCCTCTCTCAACAGCCCCCTACGCAGGGTAAGCCCTTAGGATTACCTCTGTAATGTGACTCTGCCTGACAATAGCCAGTTGGTTCAAGAGTGTGTCCTTGACCAAAGTTGAACCAATCAGAGTCCTTCCCTAATATTTCCTAGCTGGAAAAATGTCATAGGATGTGAGGTTTGGCAGCTGTTGCCAGCCCTGCTTCCCACCTTAGGGAAAATGTGGGTTTACAGAGAGCATAAAGCTGGCTCACAAAGAGAAGCAGAGGCAAGGCTAGGGTCCTGAGAGGCTCTGAGTCCCTCGGCCCAGGGTCACTGAGGTCTGGCTGCACCCCTACCATGTTTGCCGTTAGCCAAGACACTCAAGCATCCTTCCACCAAAATTCGTTCTTCCTGCTCCCTCCTCAAGCTAGTTGGAATTGGATTTTGGTCACTTGAAATGAGAATCCCTCACTAACATATGAAATAATTTTGCTAAGACTATACAACTGATGAGTCATAATTATGACAATTAATATTTCTATGACAATTTATAATTTGTAAAGCCATTTCTCATGTAATAATCATTTTTATTACTTACATTTTATAAATTGTGACAAAATATGATCCAGATTAAAAATGCAAAAATGCCGTTTGGGGTAAAGAATAGTCATGCTATTTTGTATACCATAAGTCATGAAAGTTAAAAAAAATAGGTGAAAGAAAGGAGAAAGTGAAAGCTAATGAACATGAAGGCCGGTTTGACTGACCCTTTCTGGACCTACTGTCATATTGGCAGGTACGAAGCAGACAGCCACATAACGACTGTTGCTGTAAAGATTTTCTCAACAGAACGCTACCGTAACCTGACTCATACACCGTTGTACAATAATTCACTCCACTTAATCAGTAAATGAGACAAAGCCGATTTTGAAGAAAAGAACAAGTCTCTACTAAGTCCTGCAGGGATAAATCAATCTGACCTGTTATTTCTTGCTAAATGGTTTAGTCTTTAATTTCGATTCTTTTCATTTCAAATATACTATTAAGTACTTAAACGGCTTCATACCACGAAGTATAAATCACAGTAATGCCCAATCCCGTTATGGTTTTAAGCAAAAGGGTAGTCCTAAACAGGATGGCACCAGACCAGGTGCAATTATGGTCTTGTTTCTACTTAAAATACAAAGCTAAACTCCGTACGAATAAAAGGAAGCAACTGAAAGTAATATATTAATTCAGAGATAAAATACTAAACATAGGAATGGATCAAGAGGCAAGGTGGTAGGCCAGAACACATCTCCAATTCAACCCCCAATTTTCTGGTGCAGTGGTCCAAATGCATCATTTTTAAAAAATGTTTTCCAAGCATCAGCCTCCGTGTTCTTCCAGTCATCCTGACTCAACATCTCAGAATCATCCCCTTCCTCTCCCTCAAAATCTAATCTGCTGGGAATCACAGCCAGTTCTGCTTCCCAATTAGTGGCTGCCCCTCCTTTAGCAAGGCAGCCTTTCTACGTGGCGACGATAGGGCTCCCATTGGCTGCTGGGCTGCACATCTGTGACCTTCTATTGGTTCCCAGTTCCATCCAACTTTCATCACCTCTACCCTTGTCTATTTCAATGGTTTCTTGACTCCAACATAGTTCACCAGATGCAAGAAAACCCACAAGAGCAAAGAGACTGATCTAGTAGTGTTTTAAAAGAGATCCCTTCTCAAAGAGGTAAAAATGAAGGGCTTAAAAAAAAAAAGTGAATGGCCTCAAAAACTAAAATTAATTTGGATAAAGGACTCCAGTATTATGCGAGTCAAGTGAGAAAATTTAATCTCTCTGAAAAGAAACACTAAGACACTCATTTGACATTTCTAAGAGTTGATGCTACAAAATATTGTGTTCCTGCCCCCGAGGCAAGAGGAAACAGTTCATTTAAGGGGCACATTAGCACAGAGGAGATGCCCCACACCACTGATCCTGACCTGGGACAGCCAAGTGCCAGAACTCCCTGGCACTTCAGATAGTTTATCCCTGAAGACCAGAGCATCAGCTCCTTGTCATTGGGCAATTTCCTATCCCAAAGACTTCCTAAAGGCATACATTTACTTTTTTAAAAAAAAAACAAACAAAAAATAGAACCATTACACCGATTAGTCCATTACGGTCAACAATTCTGCTTTCAATTTTTCCATCTGCTTCAAGAAGACTTTCCTACCCTATATCCAACTACTCTCAGAATAAAAAATACAAAATTTCTAAATGAGGAAGTGGGAGCAGAATGACTTGCTAGAGTTCATGCCATTAGTTGCTCTCAGTGCCATTGGCACGGAGAGTTATGGCAAAGGGCGGACAATTAACATGAGGATCAAGCACTGCTTCCGGACAGATCAACTAACGTATTTAGTTCACACGTAAATATGAAAGCTTGTTGTCAGGATGTGTTTTCTCAACCAGAGGCCACTGAGGACCAGTACAACCACTGTCATCTGCAAGTCCTCAAATTTTATCCCCTTTCAAAGTGATCCTTACTTTTGAAAAGTCCGGAAAATGCTGGTCTAATGCATCAGCCAGTGCCATAGCCAAAAGGCTAAGACACCAAGGGAAAAAAGCCACATTCCACCTTCATGAATTTCAATGTCTGTTCTGCCATATTCAGATCAAAGGGGGACAAACTCTTGCTAATACCAGTCCTCTTGAATGACTAAACTTTAAGACTTTGATTGACTGGGGACATCCTTTGGGAATATAAAGATGACTTTTTTCTGTTGTGGGTCTTGAGAGAGATGAAAAGGAAGTTGAGAGCTGCTACCTCTGAACGTCATGTCTGCAATTCCTCATTTCAACAGGGTTTAGGTTCTATTACTGTGCAATTGTAATCAACAACTGATAACACCCAAGTGCCCCCCGAAGGCCAGCTCTTCCTCCCTGGAATGTATGGGCAGGGTAAACAAGCACTGTTGGCTGTACGGCTAAAATATTTCATCCTTGCTGGTCAAGTCACTTGCTCTGAAGACCTAGATTCCTGATGGTGTCATTAACACAAGACCTTTCACCTCCTTTGTCACAGTTTCTCAACAACTCAGAAGGAATAATATTTGATTGGCCTCAGCTACCTAATGTCCACCTGTGAAATGCAATTTCACTTGGGTTCATGAATAATAAAATGAAAGCTGCACTTCATTGCAAACTTGTCCTCTGGCAAATAGAGAAAAAAGACATTTTGAAAATAAAATATGAAGACTTGCTAGGTACACAACCATCTTTCTCTGCTAAGGAAGGAGTAAAGACATTAGTTAACACGGATCTTTAACATAATGTTGTTATTATGCAAGTAAAAGATGCTTAATGTAGAAAAATTAAAATGTAGGTAATCAAAACAATAAAATTTAGCCATAATCTATCACTCAGAGATAGTCAATATTTTGTAGTACATACTTCCAAAGTTTGTACGTACTTCTTATCCTCTATAGATATAGGTGTGCATGTGAATATATATATTTATGTATGTGCTTATGTGTGTGCATGTGGTGGTGAATATATATGCACACAGACACACATAAAAGGAAGTGTTTACAAGAAACCTTTGATTCAAACTCTTTCTTCTGTCTTATATTCAGAAAAAGTGGTTACCTAACATGCATTTCATGAGCGATAAATTGTCCACAGGACCCTTAACAGTACTTGTATTTCTAGGAAAAATGGATCCAAAATCAGGGATTGGACCCTAATGCCCTTAGTAACAAAAGCAGGAAAAAGGAGCATGGTACGTTAGCCTCAAAGCTGAACTAGCACAAATTCAGCTCCTGCTCCTCCCTTGGCTTTAAAAAAAGCCAGGAAGGAACACAGCCATGACAGGTGGCAGAGTGAAAAAAGTCCATTTCTGGGATCTAAGTTCATTGATTGCTATTATCTCATTCATTTACACCAACTGCATCAATAGTACCAACCTTAAGATAAAGTATTATAGAGAGAGAACGGAGAAGCAGGGAACTGAAATCGTTCCGACACCCTGCACATAATTGATAAAAGCTAACCAAACCATTATCTTCCTTCTCCAAGACCAGGTTCACTGGCACAATCTTAAAAATTAAAGAATGTACCCAAGTTTATCATCTACTAATGGTTCATGTTATGAGAAAGTTTATGTCCACTCTTGGAAGCAAAAGTCTCTAGCCATTTTTTAAAACATCCTTTCATAAGCATCTCATAAAATAAAAACTAGGAGAAAAGTCAAGAATGTTACAAACATAAAAATTATGGAGTCTAAGCTGAGCCTACCTGAGTATGTCTTAGCTTGGGACCAAATGCTGTCTTCCACATCAAATATCAAATACAGTTACCTGCATAATAGCTACATTAGATATTACCACAGAGAAACATCTTTAGATTTTTGTTAACATCACTCCCATGTGAAACTTCAAAAATAAGTTGGAATAGCACATTACTCACATCCTGGAAATGAATAAAGTATTATCAACCTCTGGATACATAATAGATTTATTGTTAATGATAGCAGTACAGATATATGCATGGAATATGTTTTAAAAATGTGTTAGAAATAGTAAAAATATCCACACTCTTCCAAAATACTATATAATGCTCTACATATTGAATATGCAGACATGGGCCATGAATCACAGGGCATTTACAAAAAAAGAACTCTTTGCCTGCTCCACTGGACAGACATTAATTTAAACACCATCTTCTCCATAACATCTTCGAGTCGACTCCAGGGCACTGTGCCTACTCCTTTCTCTCAACTCGTAATATTATCTTCTGAAACACCCCTTTCTCCCTTTGCACTTCTTTGAGGCATCTCCTGTAGTACTGAGCTTCACTATTCCATGGTTTAATGTGTATCATTAAAACCTGTCCATTTTTGTACAAGCCAAATCTTTCATTGGATTTTAGGACCTATGGATTATATATTTTTTGCTTTTCTGCCAGTGCTAAAATAAAACTGCCGTTCAATGAATATCTGTTGCATGAAAAAACTTGTTTTAAATCCCTGAGCTCAAAGAGTTAGCCCTCTTTGAGAGAGAAGCTGCAAGGAACCTCATCAGGGAAATGTGTAGGTGTGTACACATGTGCTAAGAAGACAGCAACAAGAGAAAACAAGAATTGAGTCCGGTAAAAGAGAGACGTTCTTTAGAAGTCAGGTTGGATGGCAAGAAAGGGAGATGGCATGTACCAGATCACACAGGCAGAGGAAAAACAAATCCCATGAGGGGTTGGTGAGGACGTGGGGTAAATTAGCTTAATAAGAACAGAGACCAGTACAGGATGAAGTAGAGAGGGGAAGATGGGCGTGTCTGCAGGCGCTTATGTAGTGGGAAGACAGTACTTGGAGCAATCAGCATGCTAACAATCAGAAAAAATAAAAATAATAAAGAGGAAAACCATCTCCACAGTGACTATAACTTACCATCATGGCCCTGGTTAATAGTAGGGGATGCACTTCTATATAATTTTCAAATGAATCCCCTTATTAGTAACTCCGAAGTGTCAAAGGAACAAAATAATTACGAATTTTGATTATCTTGAGAATTTTAATTTATCTTCTCTGAGGTCTAAGGAAATCGTCAGCATCAATTACTGAAATACACTAAAGTGGAGCAGCCATTCTTTTAAATCATTGTGCTTAGATTTCAATCACCAAAAAATCATATTTATAAATGTAATCTAGGCACCCGCTCTTGGGTGATGACTTTAGAATTTCTCTACTCATTCACTCTGCACTTTTTAATACATGATTTTGAAACCGCCCAACGAATCAGATAAAGATGATGTTTGTTTAGATAAAATTTTAAATCCATAGACTCTTTATCAAAGAAAATAGAATAGTATCTGTCGCAGAGAGAAATTGCAATTTAATAATTAAGTTTTTTTCTTTGTTCTTTTATTGCTTCACAACTGAAAAAATAAATTCTATTTGTATTTCAGCTAAAGTAAGATGAAAATGTGGGGAAAATAATAGGAGTACTTTCCCCAGTACCTTCTCTCTTTTTCAGGTAAAGCATTTCTTTCCTTTAAAAATATCAACTCTGCTCTATAATTCACACATGAATGGAGAAGTAACATAATAGCAAGAAAAAGTTTTACAAAGTAGATGGTAGATTTACGAAATGGATTTTTCTTGCTCCTTGTTATTTTTCAGTCAAAAAGCCAGGCAAGAAGGTAGAGTAATACCCATATACGTAGTCCTGAAACAGGAAAGGATAATATGTAGTTCACAAATGAGTAGCTTACAGCTCAAAACAGACTTTTCCCTGAATGAGTATCAGAGAAACAGGCCATTCTCTTTAAAAAGGATAGAGCATTTTAAATATCGACAGCAACTTTCTATGAAGGAGAGAGAAATTTCGACAGGATTAGGCCATGGGGCACCATTGGTAGGTTTTGTAAGAACAGTGTCAGCACACAATTTTGAGGGTTAGTTGATGCCCTTTGAAAACGTGCCCGTTAAAGGCGATCTGTAATTTTTGGGTGAAATCATTGCCACTCATAAACAGAGTTTTCTAACGGAATTGCTGATAAGCTTAACCACTCTATATGGGCACAAACTATACCACTTTAATGGAAATAGCCAATGCCATGACCAGGACAGAACCACTTAGTAGGGAAATTGGGAATTTAATTTCAATCAGATGAACAAAAAAATGAAGAATGCTTGAAGTGGTAGCATAAAAAACACTAGCGATTAAAACCATTTGGAACCTTTGCTTACCCTTCAAAGGCATTTGTTGCCATGGTTTTGAAAGACCTCTGAAAGCTTCAGCTGTGTCCACAAGAGCTGCCAAGAAATAGGGGTTCTATACTGATTTTATTTGTCAGATTCATTTTGTCTTATCTCCAAGATAAAGATTACTTGGCCAAAGGGGGGCAAAAAAGAGGAGCTGCTGTCATTTCACTGGTAGAAAGACTATGATTTTGCTTTTCTGAGCCCTTTTTCAAAGGCATGCATGCATGTGTGCACACACATCTAATTTTCGTCCCGTGGCATTAAGAGTAACTGGCACCGAAAATTGGTAATGGGGATGGCATTCTTACATGGAAGGAGGTTGTCAGGTCTTTAATTTCAGGATTGTGCCTTTATTTTTCTCTGATAAGAACCAGGAGTCAAACATCTAGCAAATTTATCAATATCTGGGGGAAGGACTTTCTTTTAAAAAGTTTCATTATAAATGCTTTTGTTTAAAAATTACTTAATAGCTCATACGTGTACATACTAAAATTCTTCTTCCCTTTGGCCTCGATATGCTTATTTCTCTGTTGCACAATATGCATGTTACCACAAGATGGAGAGTAAAAACTAGAAGTAGAAATAATGAAAGGATTAGGAAATCTCTGGATCAGAAAAGATGTCTATGGACCCCCACAGCATGAATAAATTGAAGGAAAAAAAGCTTGCTTTTTACGTGAAAATCATAAAAATGCTTATATTTGTTTCTGTAGTTTACTATTTGTACAGATTAATGTGTTGGTACCAGCATGTTCTCTTTTAAATTGTAAGCTTCTGGAGAGAAGCATTTGGCCCTGTTGGGCTAATTTGTGATTTTCCTATTTTGAAGGACCTTGAATGTACATTTTTAATAATTACAGTCCTTCTTACAAGTTTTTAGTAAGATCCAGGCAACTCATACATTATTAAGAGAATCAAGAGGAAGATTTTGGAGTTACTGTGCTATGAATAATGGTCAATCTTCAGCAAGCATTAAACCATGCTTTTTACCAAGCTTCCTTAAAATTAATTGAGGAAATTGATTCAAATCCCCACCCCTGGACTGTCTGCAGAGTGCTGATTCTGTTTCTGTAGCTGCTGGATAATTCTATCTGGAACTCCAGCTACCATATCAAACTCAGGATGTCTGGAATTGAACTTACCCCATCCTCCCTCTAACTGGTCTTCCTCTTAATTTTCCTGGTTTAGGTAATGAGACAGCATTCTCTCTCTGTTTTTGAACCTCTTTAACTCCTTTCTCTCCAAGTTGAACCATATTGAATGATTCCATAATGAACCATCTTAAAACAATGTAGATTCTTTCATTATAATATCCTTCATCCTATTCCCTTTTTTTCGCATTTCACAAATACCAAAAAGCTCAGATTTTTAGTATGAATATTGATATTCAAATAGATTAGAATAAATGTTCACCTATTTATTTGAATATCAACTTCATCAGCCAAATTAGTCTTCATGCTTTCATTCTCTCCCTTCTCTGGTCTCCCCTATATGCCTCTGGCAGGTTAATTTTAATTAAAGACCATTTTGTCAGATCTTTCCCATGCTTGAAAAAGTGTAATGGCTTTGTGTTGCCTAAAGCCTGCAAACAGATCCTAAGTTTCTTTTCATTCTTTTATTTATTCATTGAGGGACTCCTATAAGACAAAGACTTGGTTTGAACCTGAACTTTGAGGTGCTCACAGTCAATAAGCAAAAGAGACACAGATAGAAAAACTCGCAGTCGTAGGCAGTGGAACAAAGTGATACAAAGAGCCACAGGAGAGAGACAACCTCTGCATTAATATCAGAGAAGGTTCGATGACAGTCACTCTTGACTTGAATAAGAAGAAATTTTACAGGTAAATTTGGAAAGAAATTTCCCGGAAAGAAATAGAATAGTCATATTTGAGGAACAGCAAGCAGTCCAGTCTAGAGAATCTATTTCAGAAGTAGAAACAGGGAGTAAAATGACAAAAAAGATAACTAGAGCGAGATTGTGGAAACCCTTGGATGGTTATCTGTGGATGATTCCATGGGCCACAGAAGTCATCAAAGCATTCTGTACAAAGTATTGACATGATTAGTAATCCGCTTGAAGAATGTTAATAGACGGCAGTGTGCAGAATGGCTTGGAAGAAGGAAAGACACATGAAGCAAATGGCTTAAGTGAAAGGAGAAGGCAAAAGGAAAAATTAAATTATTGCAATGATCCTGGTGAAAATGAATGGGGCTAATTCTGAGTGATGGGAATTGGATGGACAGACATTTAAGAAAGAGACTCAACAGAATTCCACAACAGTTCTGATGGGAAACAGCAGGGGCAAAAGCTACAAAGTGAAGAGATGGAGATTAGCTAAGTCCAAGGTTGCAAGTGTGCATTCTAAGGGAGTGGTGAGGGGACTGCCATAAACAGTAGGCAGGAGGAGGAATGGCTAGTGTCTGATGGAGACACACAGGAGTCACTAAGAAACAAGGTTGCGGCAGGAGCTAGATTTGGGAGATACCTGCATGACTTTGATACTTTAGGCCTTAAACATTGTTCCTGTGGCTGCCATAACAAAGTATCACAAAAGAGTAACGCAAAACAACGTAAAGTATTGTCTCACAGTTCTGGAGGCTAAAAGTCTAAAATCAAGGTGTCAGCAGGGTCATTCTCCTGAAACCTGCAGGAAAGAATCCTTCCTCGCCTCTTTCTAGCTTCTGTGTTTGCCAGCGATCTTTGGCATTCCTTGGCTTGCAGAAGCATTACTCCAATTTCTCTCTCCATCTTTTCACAGCGTCCTCCTCCCTGTCTCTGTGTCCAAATTTCCCTCTTCTCATAAAGACATTAGTCATATTGTATTAAAGGCCCACCCTATTCTAGTATGACCTCATCTTAACTAATTACATCTGTAATGACCCTATTTCCAAACAAGGACACATTCTGAAGTACTGGGGATTAGGACTTCAACATATCTTTTTGAGGGACACACTTTGACTCATAACAGACAGGTATGAGATTGCCTGGGAAACAGGGCAGAGACAAGGACGAGAAAGTGAAAGGAGCAGAGATTGCAGATGCTGAGGAATGCCTACCTTTAGAGAGCTGAAGAGGGAAAAGAAAAAGGCAGAGAGGGGACAATAAGCCCTCTGTTCTCTCCAGGCTGATTTACTCATTGTTCACTGAGCATATCTTGGTTTAGGCTATTTCACATTTCTAGAATTCTTTTCCAAATATCTTATTGCCTAGAAAATCGTCCAGTTTCCAGGCCTATGTCAAATATACCACTTGCATTAACGCTTGTCCTGCCAGCTTTCCCCAGTGAAATTTCTGCCTTCTCTGAGCTTCTCTAGCAGGTAATCTACCATTCTTTTGACCTCTTGCCATATTCTACTGTTATCAGAGATGTGCCCAGCACCACCAGAGGCAGCGGAGCTACAGTAACAAACAAGGCAGACCAGACCAGCAACCAGCTCCCACTGAGCTTACATCCAAGTTTGGGCAGGAATATGGGGAGGTGGCACCTGGTGCAGACAGACAATAATAAACCAAATGAATAAAGAAGAGAACTTCATAAAAGGTTTAAGGGCCTTAAATAAAACTAAGGGTAATAGAGGATGACAAAACTAGAGGCAAAGTATTGTAGGGTTACTTTTGGTAAGATCATCAGAGAAGATTTCTCCGAGAAGGTGATCTTGGGTGGAGATCCGAATGACACGAAGCCAGCCAAGGAAAGATCTGGGTGCTTCAAGCAAAGGGGGAAAAGGAACCACATGTGTGTGCTAAGGTCCTGAGGAAGGAACATGGTTGGGTGAGTTGGAGGAAGAGAGAGAGAAGGCCACTGGGGCTGGATTACAGTGAAAGGGGGGAGAAGGAAGCAGGAGTAAGAACATGCAGTGTATTTTAAACCATAGCAAGGAATCTGGACTTTAAGTGCAGTGAGAGTTGTAAGTGTAAGACTACACCACTTGATTAACATATCTAAAAGGCCTCTCCTCGGGCTCACCCAGTGGCGTAGTGGTTAAGTTATCGCACTCCGTTTTGGTGGCCCAGGGTTCAGATCTCAGGCATGGACCTAGCACTGCTTGCCAAGCCATGCTGTGATGGCATCCCACATAAAATAGAGGAAGATGGGTACCAAAGAATTAGTATTTTTGTCTCCCTCATTGCCAGGATCTCACCTTTGAGGTGTATCTCTGAAAGGACTCCAGAGATAAAATTGCAGTGTAATGAAAGAGCAGCCTCCACTTCTTCCTCATCCTCTGGTCTTTTCCAGGCATGGGAGTACATGTCAAGCCAGAAAGTGGAAATGTGAGACTAAATGTAAAACGAATCCATCTTGGGTGAAGAAGGGTGAATTCCTAAGAAGAAAAGAGCTAAGTTCTCTTTTACTAGAGCTCTAAAATGCAGACAGAGGCAGCTAAATGGGCCTGAGGTTGTTCAGAATCTAAGTCTCTGCTTACACTCAGCAGCTGGAGAAGGAGCTATCCAGGGTGCTGGACTGTCTCAGCCTAATGCTTTCTAAGGCCTGGTGGATTGGGCTGTAAGTTATCCTTGTAGGACCTAAGGTCCCCAGTGCACTGAACAATAACCAGTCTCCACCCTGATACCGTGTCCTCCTGGTCTTAGCTAACCTTTAAACCAACACCTGCCTGGGCCATGCCTATTTGATTTAATGTTAAGCATCTCCTAAATATGACTTAGAGAGAGAATATGAAGTGGCAGCATAGCCAGAGGTGTATAGACAGACATGAGCCTCCACTGTCCCTTGTGATGATTTGAAATAATAATATAAGAGAAGCAGTGAGCTCAGTGGAGCCCTTTTTCCTGGGAACAATACTAAAAGGTAGTACCTGGCTGCTGAACCTATAACCAAGTCTGCTTATATAACTCGTCCAAGAGTCTCTGCCCACAATACATCTTAAGGAACAGTCCATCTTCACCTGCAATGATTAATAAATTCATAGACTATCCAATTTCACTCCCTCCCTTAAATAATGTCCTTGACTTTGCTTTTAAAAAAAAAAAGTATGTTCCACTGGAGGCTATTACTCAATTTCTTGAGCAATCAAGTTTGTACACTCAGTAGTGGATGAAAATTTGTATGCTTTCAAGCCAAACACTTTACCTCTTCAACTAAAACACTTAGAGCACGAGAGTAATCTGATGGATACTCATTTCTACCTCTCTTCTTAAGTAACAAGAAAACAGGGAGAGCTACTGCATCTTCAGAAGTTTCTACCTGCATATCAGACTCTTCACCGTCCTTAAATAGGTTTGAAGGGCAATGTGATTTATAAAGAGCCACAGAAGGTCAGTAAAACTTTTTAGTCTCAAGTTATCAAGAGTATGATGAGAAAATGGGACTAGAAAGCATTAAACTTGCTCTGGCGTTTCCCTTTTATATGCACAAACAAATCAATACACGGAAATGCTATTAAAGTGAAAAGGAAATAAATTACTTTGCTTTTCAGGGTGTATGAATAAATACACAGAGCAGGAATGTCTTTGTTTAATCTTATAGTAAATTAATTTTGTTAATTTTTATTCCTAGAACTCCCCAAACTCTATCTTACTTCCTGGTCTTTGCTCATATGTTCATTTCTATGACTGAACACTCATGTCTTCCTTCCTCATTTTGCTTACTTGGCTCATCCTCCAGAATTAATTTTAAATCAGGAAACCTTCTCAGAGCCTGACTCAACCCCCACCAGGACTGAGGGAAGTTTGGATTTCTGTAAGACCCTGCACTCACCCTCATCTTGGCGTTTGTGACACTGTAATTTAAACGCTAGTATATTTGTCCATCTTTCCCTCTACCTTATAAGCACTATGAGGGTAAGGACTCTGTCTTTCCTATAATTGTATCTTCAGGGATTTGCACAGTGCTTTGCCTAGGAGAGGCAATCAATGAACAAATGAATTAATTAATGAACTAAATAATTTTTAACATCCCTCTCTTCCACTAAAAGTTAATAACTCTGCCTTGTTTCTAGGATTCTTCCAGAACTTTGCACTCAATAGTCAACTCACTTAAGAAACCTTATATAAGTGACCTCATCCCATGATAAGGAATAAGTTTTTGAAGCCAGGTAGAAATTCACTTTTACACCCTTTATATAGTACAATTTTTCATAGTACAATGAAATCCTACTATTTAGTCTGTATACACAAGATGGAGATCAGATATACATTTTCACTATCAAAGAATAGCCAAAAATTTTTTTAAATATTTGAACTCAAGATAGTGCCATACTAACAAAATATTTATTTTCGTTAGCTCACATTTTCTTCATTGATTTTTTATGTGTATTTTTCTTTTTTTCTGTGTTTTCTGTTCTGATAGCTTAATGCCTAGAGACAATACTAAGTTTGGGGGCCAGCTCCGTGGCCAAGTGGTTAAGTTCGCGTGCTCCACTGTGGCAGCCCAGGGTTCGGATCCTGGGCGGGGACATGGCACCACTCATCAGGCCACGTTGAGACAGCGTCCCACATCCCACAACTAGAAGGACCTGCAACTAAGATATACAACTGTGTACGGGGGGGTTGGGGAGATAAAGCAGAAAAAAAAAAAAAAGATTGCCCACAGTTGTTAGCTCAGGTGCCAATCCATAAAAAAATATATATATATTAAGTTTGACGTGAAGGTATGTAGGACACAGTACACTCCTAAATGCCAACTGTATATGATGAAAATAATTTGTAAGAATATTGTTATTGCTTCTTGCAGGAAGATCATTTCTGTCTTCGTCTCAATAATGTTACATTTATAACTAACAATATTTTCTTTTATTTTACTCATCTATTGTTTTCCTTATCTTTATCATACAGTAAGTGCTTTATACTGACTTACTCTCTAATTCTATCATGAGACCAAGTACCTTTGCCTCTCCAAATAAACTTCCCAAATAAATTCTAAATTTTGTGGGATTATGGATTGTCTTACATGCATTTTTATTTCCCTCAGAACATCTAGCGCAGGTAAGAATAAGTACTCAAAAAATATCAAAATGTTAGATTTAGAAAACATCTATTCCCTGCTCATACATTAAATCAAGGGTCAGAGAATTACGGCCCACAGGCCGGCCCTGGTCAGTTACTTGGTTTTGTGTATAAAGTTTGATTGGCACACACCCATTTATTTACATATCCTCTATGGCTCCTCGCAGGCCACAATGCCAGAGCTGCAACAGAGACTATATGGCCTGCAAAGCCTAAATAAATCACTCTCTGGTCCTTTACAGAAAAACTTTGCTGCCCACCGCTCTAAATCATTTTTACTGATGAGGGAACTCAGTTTCACATAAATGACTCCTCCAAGTTTGCAGTTGAACTTACGTGCTGAACCTCCCTCTGTCAAATGACTTTTCAATACCAGACTAAATGTTTGGTGAAAATAATGGTATTGTAGATTATATAACATCAAAGAAACAATAAAATCACAGATGAAGATAATTGCCAAAAAACCTTTAAGGGCTTATCCTAACCTAAACCAAAATATAAATATCATTTTTCTAAATGGAGATAGCATTAGCTAGTAAAATTAAATAATTTATGTTGAGATACATATATGTGTGTATTAATATATACAGAAACAAAAATTTGCTCTCGTAGGATATCATAAGTTTGATTAAAATTTCTAACAAAAACGTCCAAGTCTTACAGGAGATTTCTAAAAGATGGTGAAAGCAATAATTGTCAAAGAAAGTGCTTTTAAAGTGGACCAAGTTGACCTCACATGCTACTCTATAAAGATATGAACAGCGTTTTTTAAAAAGAGAAACCTATCTTACTAGCAATGGAAGGAAAAATAAACAGTGGGCATCAGCCCCCAGCTTTCATCTCATGCCACGACACTGGAGAACTGCTGCAAAAAGTCCATACGAATTACTTCTTCCATCAGTACCTATTAATTTAGTAGAGTCTGGTTTTCAACAAATTACTTAAGTCTTAATTTCCACAGAGGGAATCATACAGAAACTCCATCAGAAATATTCTTAGTATTTATGCACTAAACTTTACTTAAGCTGAAAAGGTAAATAGAGAAAAATGCTCCACCATTACAACAAAAAGTGATTCAGTTAGCCTAAACTGCCCTCAGACCTCTGTTGCTGTCAGACAGGGAATCCTTAGCATTGACATTTTAGGTAGCAAAGTAATTGAGGTTTCCCCACAGTATCCTTATAACACAACAATATAGAATCTCCTGGAATAGAAATAAAATGTAGTTGGCAGTATATCAGAGAAGCTGCACTTAGTAAACTATATGCAAGAAAAGGATCATGGCACACTAGCAAATGAAATGTTACAGGTGGATATGTAATAATTGCTTGGTACAAATAATATGCCCCCTGTTACAAGTCACAAGCCATTGGGTCTTCTCATTTTAGCAAAAGGTCATGTCATCCATTGAGATGACAAAGAGATGGAAGAAGAGCAAGAGAAGAATAAGTTAAATTAGAATTGGTCTGGAACAAAGATCAGAATGGAATACTCATCTGGATAAAGTCAAGGCAGAGACAGAATATGTATGGACAATTAATATCACACTCTATCACATAAGCCTAGTTGCCTGTAAGACACAAATATCCACCTGCCATCCCCTAATCAGGGCATGGACATCAGCTCAGAGACCCAGCTATTGAAATCCTCCTCCTGTGGACTTGCTCAAGACTATTTGGGTCTTGCTAAGTGGAGGAAGCATAATTACTCAGCCACAACTGCCCTGGCATTTGTCAACTCCTTCTCCTGAGATCCTGTCTCTTCTCCACGTTTCTACCAAAGATATTAGCAGACTTACTAGATATCAATGTTTTGTACAAATGGCTGATCATATGCCTTCCTCAGTTGTGTCCCCTCTTAGGATTAAAAATGGAATAAGTTGTTTTCAACACACTATTACCTTGAATACTTCTCTTGAAGAAAGCCTTACAGCCCTCACAGGACCAGACTCCATAATGGTACCCTGAGGCATAGTCATTGCACACTGCACAGTAGCGAGTCTCCTTAGCAGATTCCATGGCCATGCTCCCCTTGTCACCGGAGCTGGCCAATCTCTCTCTACCTCCCTGGCGTCGATTATCTGCATTTGGCCTGGAAAAAAAAAATAGGAGAAAAAAAAAACAGTGAATCCATTAACAAGAAAAGTGTAAAACATGCACTCTACCCTAAAGAATAAGAGGCTGGGAGATGCAGCAGATCCACTTTATTCTGACATTTTGAAATAATGAAACATAATGTAAGCTAATCTTTCAGTACCTCGCTGTCTGTTGCAGCAAAAGGTGTTTGCCTATTATGTTAACCTTGAGGGGAAATTGTTTATTGCAAACTTGCTTTAAAAATGGACTGCTTACATCAGAACATATTATCCAAAAACTGACAAAATGAAATTAGCTGGTTTCTAATAGACTTATTCGGTTTTTTCAGGGATTTGCAATTAACTCAGAACTGTTAGAGACCAATGCTCATTCCAATTCTAGACCACATTAAGGGTCTTTAGGAAACAGAGACAAAGCGTAAAACAGCTGGAGCATTTGAAACTCAGATGAACTGATCAACAGTGTAGAACAGGTGTAGAAGGATAACAATTCTGGTTTTTGTGTCATTGTTTCCAGATAACCCTGGATATCAGCTTTTATAATTCAACCATAATTTAAGGATACTATTCAATATTCAATATTCGTCATTAAGAACACACAGGATGAGAACAGAGGAACAAAAATGATTACACCAACC
The DNA here is from genome assembly GCF_037783145.1 of Equus przewalskii. Lineage (NCBI taxonomy): Eukaryota > Metazoa > Chordata > Mammalia > Perissodactyla > Equidae > Equus > Equus przewalskii. Next base: position 15,297,681 of record NC_091862.1, read on the forward strand.
TTTAAAAATTTCACGGAGGAAGCATATTCCAGAAAAGGAACAGAATAAACAGTCAGAAAGTTCTCAGAGAACTAAGGAAATGGGGAAGTAAGAAGTTTTGAGGAAGTAAAACACTTTAATAAGGTGAGAGAGATCAATAGTGCCCAATGAGGCAGAAAAGTCCAATAAAACAAGGACTGATAAAGTGAAGTTGGATTGGACAAAGAGGACACTGAGCAAGGAGTTTCAGTACAGCATATGGGCACAAGCCAAAATCCAGTGGGCAGAAAAGTGGATGGAATACAGGGAAACGAAATGAGCCAAGGCCACTCCTTTAAGAACTTGGACGAGACCAGGAAGAGAATGAGCTAGAGTGGTTGCTAAACAATATAAAGACAAAAAAAGGTTTTTAGAACCAAAGAGACCTAAGAAGGCTTCATGGAGACCGAAGGGAATGGGCCAGTGGAGAGGGGATGGTTGAAGGTATGAAGAGGAAAACAGAATAAAGCCAAGACGGAAAGTAGAGCATTTGGGATTAAAGACACAGGTAGAAGGAACAGCCTCGATGAGGACACCTGGAAGAAGACAGAAAGAAAATAAGAAAAGGAGTAGATAAGACTAAGTTTGCATCTCTCATCTAACCAGGTATAGGAGCAGAAAGTATGTCAACCCAGGATTTTCTAGGCATGTGCAACTAAATAAAGTTGGTATAAGAGAATTGGAGGTATACAGCCAGAGCCCAGCACAGTGCCTGGTATGTAATTGGCACTCAAGAATACATTTAAATAAATGAATAGAGTGTTCTAGGGTGTATAGAACAAAAAGAGAAGTAGAAAGATATTGGAAGGATAGATGGAGGGAAGGTTCCTATGAGACTTCAAAAAAAAAAACCTAGGATGAGCTAAAGTGAACTGAAGATAGAGCTTCCATGGTCTCTTGGACAAGGAAGATCATGCTTCTTGTTTCCATTCTCCATCCTAATAACCAAACCACATTGACATTCATCGGTCCTCCCCTTCCCAAGGACTGTCTTTCCTTTTAGTTCAAATTTTACGATCCTTCTCTACCCTTCTCCCTCATGAATATCGTCCACGATTTTGTGGCAGTGGTTTGCCAATTACACTTGCCATGATAGTCACAAAATACCATCCTTGGGCAGAATATGTCTGACTTTGCCAATTTTTTCCATTCTAAATGACTTAGGTCTTAGGTTGGCAGCCTCAAAGAGGGGTTCTTTATCTTTTAATATCCTTACAGAGCACTGGCTTGCAGTTTTCAATTCTAATTCATATTGTCTTACCCATCTCTTTCCATTTCATCATCATGCTGTCGAATTGTTGCCCCCAATCAACCTCAAATCTTTGTACTGTTGCTTAATAATGTCTTATGCATGATTCAAGTCAGTAGGAAAGAGCTGTGAATATTTAACCAGAGAAGCTTAGTGTCTTTGGTGAAGGGGCAGTTAGTAAGTATGTCATGGACAGATTCACAGTGACGACGAATCTTATTAAGTATTGGAGCCCCAGTACCTAGCTCAGCGCCCAGCACATAGCAGGCATTCAATACTTGTTTGTTGAATGAATGAATAGTATATACGTGGGCAAAAGTTCCAAGTGTCTTCCACTCATCCCAGCATAATAAAACACTGCATTTTTTAAAATTGTAGTAAGAGAAACATAACATAAAATTTGTCATCTTAACCATTTTTAACTGCACAATTCAGTAACGTTAAATGTATTTGCCTTAGTATGTAACCCATCTCCACAACTTTTCTGTCTCATAAAACTGAAACTCTAACCCATTATGCAACTCATTTTCTCCTCCCGCTAGCCCCTGGCAACCACCATTCTACTTTCTGTCTCTATGCATTTGACTACTCTAGGTGTAATCATATAGTATTGTCTTTTTGTGACTGCCTTATTTCACTTAGCATATGTCTTCAAGGTTCATCCATGTTGTAGTAAGTGTCAGAATTTCCTTTCTTTTTAAGGCTGAATAATATTCCAGTGTGTGTGTGTGTGTGTGTGTGTGTGTGTATATACACCACATTTTCTTTATCCACTCATCCATCCATGGGGGTAGGTTCCATCTTTGGCTATTGTGAATAATGCTGCTATGAACATGGATGTCCAAACATTTCTATGAGATCTTGCTTTCAATCTTTGGGATATATACCCAGAAGTGAGATTGCTGGATTATATGGTAATTCAATTTCTAATTTTTTGAGGAATCGCCATACTGTCTCCCATAGCGGCAGCAGTATTTTACATTCCCACCAACAGTGCACAAGGGTTCCAATTTCTCTCCAACCTTCCCAACACTTATTATTTTGTTTTTTTAATAGTAGCCATTTTACTGGATGTGAGGTGATTACTGCCTCTTAAGGTTACCTTTTGCATGAATTCCTACCTTGCCAGCCACTCTCAATCCCCACACACTCAAAACAACTTATCTCTATTCTGAACTCGATAGCAGGTTTTTCTTTCCTTCTCTCTGCCACTTACTATATTATTACTCCTTCAATTGCACATTCTCATCTCCATTGCTGTCTACTACGTTCCTTGGATCTTATTCATCTTTGGAACCCTGAGTGTTTACAGTATAGTGCCTCATCCAGAATAGGGACTCAAAAAGTGTTGTTACCAAATGAATTAATCAATGACTGAATCAATAAAGTGATAGTTCTCACAATAATATAAATGTTCTATTCAAATATTGCTTGTTAAAGTACTGGTAAAAAATGTAATAGCAACAGTCCATTTTCCCCAGATCTAGCAGAGATGTATGCTGTCAGCAAAATGTCTTTCATCTATACTTTTTCTTTGAGATGTCCCTGGAATACTGAAAATCCACTGCAGACATAGGGCATAAGACCAGAATGCATCCAAAAAGAAGAGAGGGAAATTATACATGCCATATTTCCTCTCCATAAAGCAACATTTTTATCCAGCTTGGAAATTCATGTATGTAACATTGTCATTTATCATTTTGGCCCAGCCCTGCTCTAAGGAGACTCTCAAACCGAGATGTCATGATAAAGAATAAAATCCAGATCAAGCTAAAAGGCAAGTGAGATCTTCTCATGGGCGGCAAAGCCTTGTGGCACCTTGAAACATACTCAAGTTGTCTTGAGCATCCATTAGACCAAGCTAATTTGTACAACTGCCTCCAGGCAGAGATCTGTGTCCCTAGAACGCAGAGTAACTTGGCCTAATCATCTGCAGTGGAAAGGAACAGAGTGGGAGGTGTCCATGTCTGGACTCAGACCAAGCCACAGGGGTGGGCCAGCCACCAACCTGTGGTTAGATCAGTCCCCAAGGATGAGCCCAGTTAGAGATCCTGGACTCATCTCTTCCTGCTTGCTCTCTTCTGGCCCTGCCCATCTGCACCTGTCATCCACCTGGCACCTTTAGCTTCCCCTCTCTTTAGTAGGAAATGTTTATACCACATTTAGGGCAGTCTTTCTTCTTCTCTCTCAGCCTCTGAGGCCCTTTGGCTTCTCTTTATTTTCATAGGACCAAAATTCACTACTCTCATTTCATGTTCTAAATATCTGCAGGTTCCACCTCCCTAATAAGAGACTTCAGAAAGTCCTTATCCCTTTATTCTAAGTGAAGATTTAAATAATTCTTTAGACAAATAGCTAAAACATCTCCTTCTCTGTAAAATTCCTACCTCTTTCTCACTGAATTGTCACCAAACCTCTCTAGTTTCTCATCTTGGGCTCTTTCTCATAATACTCGGAAGATAAGAAGTTGACTAGTTTGTCAAGCTACATATTAAAAGATTAGACGTTCTTCAGCCATACAGATACCTTTAAAGAGTCTCTGAAAAGAAGTAAGGCTGAAGCTCAAGTGAGAAATAGAGGAATGTTTTGCATCAGTGACAATACATTGCAAGTCTAAGGCAAACAAGTGGCTAAGGAACAAAATAATGGAAGGGAAAATGATGGCAGGACCATGACAGATCAGACATCAAAAGATGACCCCTGTGCACCTATGGAAATTGGAAACTCAACTGACTAGTCTTAGTTCCACTTTCATTACATCAGTTGACTACTGCATATTTCCAAATGGATACCTGACTGATTTTACATATTCAATATGATTAAGAGAGATGTCTGAAGGCATTCTTATTGGGTCCAGACTCTCTTGGACCCAGTAAAAGTACAGCACAATAAAAAGTATTTTCCAGGAAGATTTTCATTAATCAAAAGAAAAGTTTGAAGCTCAAAGTAATCAAATACTGTTGTTTTTCTAACTGTAAATCATGGTATCAGCCATCCTAAAAGCATTATTCCCCTGATTAGCTAAGCATTTAAAAGAAATTTTTTAAGCCTTGGTTTCTGGAGGAAATATTTTTGCAAAGCTAAATTAAAAGAACCAAGAGATGTCCACTCCCTAGAAATGTGGGGTAATTAAGAACCAGCGGGATAACTTCGTGAGGCCCCCTCATCAAATTAAGCCCCCCAAGTTACATGCATTCAAAGTTCCTTACAGTTTTCTCTTAATCATATTGCATATGCAATATCAATGGGGTATCCATATAGAAATATTTAGTAGTCAATTGATGCAATGAAAATGGAATACATTTTCACATTACCACAATCTCCAGTCTCATATCTGAGTGATTATTGACAAATATATGTTTCTTAGTAAACAGTAAATTCGATGAAGGCAGGGACCGTGTCTCATTTGCTCTCAATTTTAACTGACCCACAGTAGGTCCTTAATAAACTTTTGCTAAACGTACCTCCTGCATCTAATCCATCATCGAATTTAGTCAACTATTTCTTCAAAGCACTATGCCTATCCTTCTTTGCATTTCTTGTTTTCATCATTCTTGCCTGAGACATCAATACTAATAGCACAATTCATGTCTGAATTACTAGAATTAGTCTGCCTCCCATATTCCTCAAACTCATCCTGCCAGCCACTGCCAAAAGAACCATCATATGATGGGAGGGCAAAAGGGGTGATTAGGTTCACATGTGAGGTGATGGATTATAATTAGTTTTTGGGTGGGGAACATGATGTAATCTACATAGAATTCAAAATACATTACAATGTACATCTGAAAGCTATATAATGTTATAGTCCAATGTTACTGCAATTAATAATAATTTTTAAAAAAAGAATTGTCGTAAGATACAACACTCATCTTTCAATAACTTCTCATTGCCTATATCTGCGGACCATGACCTTTTTCGGGGGCTATGGACCTGTTGAACAATATAATGAAAACTCTGAAACTATGTTTGGTAGAAAACACACATAAACAAACTCTCAAACTTCCGTCTCTAATTCTAGGGGAGTTATAAACCAGGAAAACTCAAGTTAAAAAAGTCATCAACATACACGGACCCAGCCCCATGGCTGAGGGGTTAAAGTTCCATGAGCTCTGCTTCAGAAGCCTGGCTTCACAGCTTCAGATCCCGGGCACAGACCTACTCTGCTCACCAGCCATGCTGTGGAGGTGTCCCACATACAAAAAAAATGGAGGAGGATTGGCACAGATGTCAGCTCAGGGCTGATCTTCCTCAAGCAAAAAATAAAAAGAGGAGGATTGGCAGCAAATGTTAGCTCAGGGCAAGTCTTCCTCAGGAAAAAAAAAAAAACACATACAATTACACCCAAATTTTGAATTCCCTGCTCCAAGCAGTATTAGTCTCTTTGCAGCTCCTGAGCAAAATTTTATCAAACCCATCTCTGAGAAATTGCTCACACTAATCTCCCCACATAGCACTGCCTCTCATCGTCTATACACATCTCATCTATCAGATAAAACCAAGCTGTAGTTCCCCATCTTCCATGAGGCTTATCCTAAGTGTTCCAAATCACACTGCTTCACCTTTGAATTCTCACAACACTTAAAGTCTTCACCACTTCTCTTGACACCTAGTTAGACACTGGCTTCTATCTCTGGCAACTACTCCACCTCTATTTCCTGTGCGGTGTTTTCTTTCCCCACCAGCTCAATGTCAGTGTCCCTCAGGCTTCTGCCCTTCACCCTCTGCCATCCTCAGTTGACATCTTCTCTTTGTGGGAATCTGTCATGTGTGTGGCCACACCCAACTGCCATCCCATAACCCTCTCCTAGACTTCAGACCTAGATGCTAATTACCCACTCTGCAGCTCCCCTTGAATGACCCAAAGAATGTGACCTCAAACTTAATGTGCACAAAACTAAAGTATCTTTCCCAAAAAGGCTGCTCCTACTCCTGCATTCCCATTTTGGTTCTATGGACCCATGATCCACCCAAGGCATTCACACATACTGTTCCCTCTGCCCAGAACACCCTACCTTGCCCCTGAATAGCTCCTATTTACTCTCCAGTTTGCAGCTTAAACTTACTCTAGAGAGCTTTGCTGACCTCCATGAACTAGGTTAGATGCATCTTGAGCTCTCCCTATTGTCATAGAAGTCTTTCCACTCCCTGTGATATTGTGATTTATAATAAGACATATATATTTGGTCTTTGTCCCCATTCCTGGGACAGAGCACCTAGAATCCTTGGGATTCCTAAGTGATGGAAGAGACCAAGTTGTCTCGTTATGTTAATCAGGTGACCTGTGGACTCCACCGAATGATGAGGGCTGGTTTCCGGGAGAACCAAGTATGACCAGAGGGTTGGAAATTTCAGTCCCACCCTCTGATTTCTGAGGAAGAGAGAAGGGCTGGAGGTCGAATCAATCACCTATGGCCAATGATTTAACCAACTGTGCCTCCATATGAATGAAGCCTCCACAAAAATCCAAAAGGACAGGGTTCAGAGAGCTTCTGCCTTGGTGAACACATGGAGACTCAGGGAGAGTAGCACACCTGGACGGAGTAATGGAAGCCCTACAGCCCTGCCCCATAATTTGCATCTCTTCCACCTGGCTGTTCCTCAGTTATACCCTTTTATAATAAACCAATAACTGAGTAAGTAAAATGTTTCTCTGAGTTTTGTGAGTCACTCTACAAATTAATCAAACCCAGGGAGGGGCTCGTGGGAACCTCTGATTTACAGCCAGTTCGTCAGAAGCATAGGTGACAACCTGGGCTTGCAATTGGCATCTGCAGTGGAGGGCGGTCTTGTGGGACTGAGCCCTTGACCTATGGCATCTGATGCTATTTCCAGGTAGATGGTGTCGAAATGGAGTTTATTGATTGGTGGTGTGTCAAAACACATAGACACACGTTGGAGTCAGAGCCACACTCCCCTATTCAAAACCCTCTCTGCTTCCCACCACACCAAGAATAAAATTCAAAGGCCCAGCATGGTCTGTCCCCTGCCTGTCACTCCAACCTCAAGTCCTCACACAGCCCTCCCTCTCTCACCAAGTTCCAAGTGCTGACGTTGCTGTTCCACCAAAGCCAAGCGCTTCCTTGTCCCAGATCTTCTCTCTGACTTGCTTCCCCCTTCCATGCGGAGTTTCTCACCTTCTCAGAAAGCCTTTCCTGATCTTTCTCAAGGATCCTCTCTATTACTTTTACACTGGTTTGATTTTTTCTTTGTAGCACTTACCACCACCCAACAGCAAACCAGATTTTAATGTTTATTTTATTGTGTGTCTTCCCCAAAGGTAAACTTCATTCCCTCAAAACCTTGAAGAGAGCCTAGCATAGAAACAATTGTTCAATAAACAAGGGCATAAATAAACAACTGATGCAATGGATCAACACTTTGTTGTGCTCTGTTTAATTACGTGTCTTACCCCATCCACCAGAACCTCCACCACGGCAGGGACTGTGGTTGCCGTACTTCCCACAGTCTCCCAGCTCGTGCTCAGCACAGACTGACACACAGTTCAGTGATAATAAATACCTGCTATCTGAATGCATGTACAGACATAATGAGTTTTCCTGAGAGCCTCTCTAGCTCCACGTCTGCACACCCCACATCACAAAGCTGTCCTCCACACCACAGTGAAGCGATGGTTCTACCACGCAAAACGGACCTCTATGTGAAATCCTTCATGTCTCCTCAAGATCTGAGGAAAGGCTTCTTAACCTTCTTTAGATGGTGGACTCTAGGAAAATACCCTTATTTACAGATACACAGATTTTGCTTATGATCTTAGGGTATTCACAGGCCTACTGAAGTCCACGAATGGCCTCCCCAAAAGACTGCAGACTAAGACCACCACCCCTCCTGATCTGCGGGAGGAATGCAGACTCCTCAGCATCAGCCAATATGACTTGGCCACTGTCCAGTCTCCGGCCTTATCCCTCCCCATGATGGTTAATTTTGTGTCATCCTGCCTGAACCAAGCTAGCACGTCTCTGGGCCTATGCTTCCTATCTTGGCCAAATGGCAAATATCTCCTGAATGACAATGCCCCTTTCTCAGGTAACAGACACTTTCTCAATAGAATCAACAAGTGCTCCCAGACTATCACATCTTCTGGAATCCTCAGTATCATCACACGTGTTCACTGTCAGTCTCCAGGAAAGAGATCCTATTACAGTCACCTTTGCTTCCCAATATCCAGCACAGTAATGACAAATAGTAAGCATTCAATAGCTGATTGCAGGATGAGTAAAACTGTAAGTTCCATATTGTATGTCTTGCCTTCCCAACTGGGCCGCAAGATTTTGAAGAGTGTAGAAACTATGCTTTAACTATTTTTTTATCACCCCCAAAGCACCTGGTATGGTACTTTGCACACAGAAAGTATCCAAGAAATACCTGCTGCATAAATTAATCAATAAAGACTTAAGAACAACTTTGCAAGTGGCACAGCTGAACCTGTTCCAATAACAAAATGCCGTATCAAGACAATGAGAAGCCAATTACTGATGCCTGTGTGTGCACCAACGTACAAATCAATCTGAATGTGGTCTCTTGTATACTTCTCTCTGCGTTAAATAACGATGGGCATGGACATAAGCTACAGGTGGCTCCCGTCTATGACCAGAACTTACCCGGGTATTTTGCCTCTCCATACAATTTTGTATTTGGATTTTAATATAATCTCTATTTTCCATGGCAGTAAATAGATGTTCTTAAAAACAATGGACAAGTTGTTTTAAAATGGTAGAGAGAGAGAGAAAAAATCCTAATCTCATTTTCAGAAAATCTCAAGTTAAATGAGTCCTGGGCCAGATCTGGGCAACCCCCTAAACCATATGATAGTTATGTTCCGGTCTAGGAAAATTAAAAATTATTTTCTGGATGACGAAAATAGGTCCTTGCAACTCTTTTGGAAATTAAAGACTCCAGCTCCTTTACACTTCTTATCTGAAAACTTATCTCTTGCCTCATACTATCCATTTGATGAGTATAATTGTATTTGTATTTATTGTGCCTTCTGGTAATAAACAGAGGCTGGTGGCATAGCAGTTAATTTTGCACGCTCCACTTCAGTGGCCTGGGGTTCGCAGGTTCGCATCCCAGGTGTGAACCTATACACCACTCATCAAGCCACACTGTGGCGGCATCCCACATACAACATAGAGGAAGACTGGCACAGACGTTAGCTCAGCAACAATCTCCTTCAAGCAAAAAGAGGAAGACTGGTAACAGATGTTAGCTCAGGGCCAATCTTCTTCACAGAAAAAAAAAAAGAGAGACAGATAATGTTCTTTCCTGAAAGGTGCAAAAGAAAACCTCTTCCAAGCCAGCCCCCATGGCCTAGTGGTTAAGTTTGGCACACTCCACTTCTGCACACCGGGTTTGGTTCACTTGTCTGTCAGTGGCTATGCTGTCACGGCAACTCATACAAAAAGAGGAAGATTGGCAATAGATGTTAGCTCAGGGAGAGTCTTCCTCAGCAAAAAAAGAGAAAACTTCTTCCAAAAAACGACTGGTGATATACGTACTTCAAGGTAGCTCCATGAAATCATGTAGGGAGAGACTTCTGGCTGCTATTTCAGCTTCTGCTCAAAGTTCAGACAACAACCTGGACTTCTGGAAAACCCACCACGACCTTTAGTCTGACAAGATAAAAGGATCTGGGGAAGCAGGTAAGCAAATTTTCACACTAAATTTATGGTTGCGGCAGCACTATTGTAAGTGCTTTGCATGTAATTAAATCATTTAACCTTAAAACTACCCCCAAGCAGGGGGCCGGCCTGGTGGCATAGTGGTTACGCCCACTGCTCGACTTTGGCGGCCGAGGGTCACAGGTTCAAATCCCAGGCACAGATCTGGCACTGCTTGTCAAGCCATGCTGTGGCAGCATGCCACAAAAAATAGAGGAAGATTGGCACAGATGTTAGCTCAGGGACAATCTCCCTCACAAACACACAAATAAGACCTACCCCAAGCAGTATTATTATAACTGGAGTGCTTTAAAATGAGGTAACCCAGGCAGAGAGAGATCAGGTAACTCAGCAAAGCCATGCAATCAGGAAATGGTGGAGTCAAGGACTCAGGCAGCCTGATCTCAGAGCCCAGCTCCCAACAGAGAATGGAATCCTTGGGAACTCCACCCAGATGCATCCCAAACGAAGCAGAGTGCATCACATCTGGGAACAAAGTCATTACGTCAGATCTCATCCCCAAACTCATAAACAGTAATCCCATTAGAACTTTCCACAATTATTTATTACAAATCCAATAATACATTTTTAAGGAAAAGCGTTAATTCAATTTCTAGTGCAAAGGTTGAAAACTCTGTTGAGTTCCATGAAAACGGAGTGAATGGAGCTGACAGTTGCACAGGACAATGGCTCAAGGAAAGTTAGAATACCTCCCAAAAACAGGATTACGGAAAATGCCTACTTTAACTCATAAACAAATAGAAAAGGATGTGTCATTAATGTTCAGATATAAGAGTTCTGAAATTCTTTAAGCAGAAAGAACATTAGCATTCGCCGCTCAAAACTTAAGGCTGTCTGTAAAATGTCAAGAGGTTTTTACCACTCACTTAAGAAAAATATCTTCACCCCAAAATACAAGCAAGTGTTGATTTTCCCCACTAATGGGAAACAAGAGCAACCTGGTGCAAAATTCCCTAAAAACCACATTTACTCAATATCTTTTATCAGTTACTAATGCAGAACCAAATGACCTGATCTGAGCTTCACCACCTCTCCTTTCTCTACTCACACCAACCTGTCACGAGCGCTAATGAATGGTGAGGACAAGAAGCCCAAAGCGAGATGGGAAACAAGGCATACGGCTGACACAAAAGGAGTAAGTGGAGAGAGAGATGGGTTTGACATCACACTTTCTTAAAACAAGTCTGATTTCCACACAAAATATGACGCCAAATTAGGAGAGTTAGAGTCTGTTCACACGCAGAAATAGTAAGAAATGCATTCATTCATTCATTCATTCATTCACTCAACAGCACTGCATCAGCATCTACTTACTACCAGCCAGGTAATGTACCAGGACAAAGGACAGATACAAAAAGAGGAGAAACAGGGGGAACAGAAGGAAGAGACAAAGGATAGCCTCTGCTCTAGGACAGGAGACAACTCAAGGAAGAAGACTCGAGCCTTTGGAAAAGGCACTACAAGTGCCGAACTCCAAATACCAAAAATCAATCCTGCTCCCACACTGGCCTCCGGACTGCTGTTGAGCGTGATCCATAAATCATTCAATTCATTATCCTATCCGAGAGATAGGGACAATATGTTATCACGTAAAAAGTCCACACAAGCATGTCCAAAATGGCAAACAGAAATTTTTACTTACAAAAATTGTTTGGGAATCTGTACGTCATTAGGGATCGCATCACTGCAAATGTAATAAACTTGAGGATAAAATAAGGGAGGCAGGGTATGGTGGTGGAAAAGTTCTAGACTGAGACAGAACTCCTGGGTTCTAGACAAAAAGCTTGCCAACAGCAGCTGCACGGCTTAAGCAAGTCACCAAACCTCTCTGGGTCTCCGCTTCTTCTCTGTAAAATGAGAAGTCTCAACTACTTTTTCTGAATTCCTTTCCAGCTCTGGGATTGTGTGACCATGATTCTGCCCCATGTTTGTGACCAATAATAACATCTGGAGCCAGCTAGAATTTCTTCTAACGACTGCCACAGCCCATTTTTCAGAACTTCTTCCCAAGAGTAATAAAATGCATAAAAGATGAGTTGGAACGAGGTGGTAACACTGCATGTAAGTCTACCCAGCCTTCCCTCCCATGACCCAGTAAAGATGACAAATACCCATTCTGTCGGGGGAGCTGTCAGTGGTGGCCATTGTGTTTCTAACTCTAAAAGGCCTTTCACACAAAAATGTCACTTCTTTAATATGAGGCATGAGAAGACAGGAAGAAAAAAACAACTAGAGGGAAGGGAGACAAGACATGGAGAGACAAATAAAAGGGGGAAAGTCCTTCTGTAAATTTGACATATTCTCAGTTCACTGAGCTCTATCAACAATGACTGAGGTGGGAACTTGAATAGAAGAAAATGCAGCAGAGATCTCAAAGACAAAGTAGACATAATTCATTTGCTGCGGCATTGCCCAGGTTAGCACGCATGGCTGCAGAGGGTTCCAAAGCAAATGAGCGATTCTAAATAGGAGATAATGTGGATACGGTTTAAAATGAACAGAGGTTCTTTTGCACAGAATAATTTCATCATTACCAAGGCCAAATTTAACACAAATCACAATTCCAACACAAATTTAAACACCATCAGTGACCAGAAATATTAACAGCTCTAAGTCAGTACTAAAGGCTCTCTTAGATGTGAAAGTGAAAACTAAATCTTCAGGGTTATTCTTCTTTGATTTTGCTATCCAGCCTACAGGAAGCAGGCTCAAAGAGCAACCTATCCTTCTGCTACTGATGCAAGAAAGAAATAAAAGTCTTGCATACTTCTAAGAAGACACGATAGATCGCTCTGTAGTATAGCAATATCTATGTTGGCAGAGCTTGTTATCCAGAGAAATGAGGAACATGCAGGATACATAGAGAGCCACACACTACATGGATCTCATGGAGAGAAGATTGGGTCGGTGGATGTGATACACCCTACCATGGCCAGCAATTCTGTAACTCATGGGGAGTTTTGGAGTTTGGAATGCTATGAATATCTCTTTGACCTAGGGTAACATACGCAAAGTGCTCTCTGGAACACCTCAGTCTTTTTCTCCAGACTCATCTCCTGCTGCCCCTTCACCCATTTTCTCTGTTCTTTGTATCCAGCAACCAGTTATGGGCACTTCCAACCTGCCACGTCTTTGCCCTCCTCGTGCCTCTGCTTGTGTTGCCGCCTGCCAGCAATATCGCCGCCCAGCCCCTCTTAGTCTGGAGAGATCCTAATCACATTCAGACCCAACTTCTCCACTCTGCTACCTCTGTATCTCATACCCACATCTTGCTGGCTCCCGTTCACACCACATTGCAATTAGTGGTTATACGGGTTTCATGCCTGTTAGACTGTGGAATCCTTATGAGCAACATCTAATGTATAGGTGGTAGCCAGTAAATCTTTTGAATTTATTTAAATTGAATTCAATTTAACAATTCAATTGAAATATATGAAACTAATTTCATGATAACCCTTAAAATAATTTAAAATACTTTGAAAGGTTAGTAAATTAGTCCTGATGTGTGCCCAATTGCCTGCCTGAATTTCCCATAGACAAGAATAGATCATAGAGCCAAAGAAATCTCAAGTTTGGATAAATCACGCTCAGTTTGCCAGAATTTTCTAAACCACTATCTAAGGGACTTTAGAATAAGTTACTTAACACGTAAGTAATTCTGTGCCACTTTTCTTCATTTGAAAATAGGAAAAACAGTATTTTCTTTAGCTGGAGAATTGATGGCACTGGAAACATTTATGAAAAGAAACTAAAAATCCTGAAGCCAGATGCCGATGTTAATCTTTAAAACCTATTTTGAAGTATGTATGTAGTAGTCTTCCAATAAATGTATGATACTGAAAATGATTTTCCTTACTGCCCAATCCTTGACTCCTCTCTCACGTGCAACATCCAAGCTGTCAGGAAATCCCACCAGCTCCACCTTCAAAGTAGGAATCAGTTCAAATTCTTGATATTTAAAGAAATAAGGTTAACTTTTAAAATACAATAATATGGGGCTGGCCCCATGGCGTAGTGGTTAAAGTTCAGTGCTCTCCACTTTGGCCACCCAGGTTCACAGGTTCAGATCCCCAGCATGGACCTACACCACTCGTCAGCCACGCTGTGGCAGTGACTCACACAAAAAAGTGGAGGAGGATTGGCACAGATGTTAGCTCAGGGCTAATCTTCCTCACCAAAAAAAATGAGGAAGATTGGCAATGAATGTTAGCTCAAGGCAAATCTTCCTCACCAAAAAAAAATATATATATATATGATAACAATAGTATAGTTGTGCTTTAAAAAAAATAGTCCTCATCCTTTAGAAATGCATACAAAAATATTTACAAATAAAATACAATTGTTGAAGCTGGATGATGAGTACATGAAGGCTTGTTCTACTCTTCCATTTCGGGAACGGTCAGAAAACTTTCCCAACAAAATGTCAGATCAGCTCATTCCTCTCTTCAAGATCCTCCATTGGATCTCCAGCTCATGCAGAGTAAAGGCCACAGTCCTCACAATGACCCACAAAGGCCCTCCTCTGATGCTTCTATGGCTCTCCTTACTCACCTCCAACTTCTCACTCCACGCCAGTCCTTGTGGCCTCCCTGTCTCATACACACCAGGCATGCTCCTACCTCAGGGGCTTTTCACTGCTGCGACCTCAGCCTGAAATACTTTTCACTGGGATATCCTCATGGTACCATTCCCTTCCCTATTTCACATTTTTGCTTAAATGTCACTCACAAGGGAACCTTCAGTGATTAGTCTGATTTGCTCACTGGTCTATTCTCAGTGCCTAGAACACTGCCTGACGTAGAGTAGATGGTCAATAAATATTTGCTGAATGAACAAACGAATCAATGAATGAATGGGAAAACTGTGTCAGCCATCCAGTGAACCTGGGTGGAGGTCTTACAACATTAACAGAGTGAGGTAAGAGCATGTCAGCAGACTGCAATAGTCACTCTTAACCAGACTGCCAAAAGTGATTTCAATGACCCCTTAGACCAATGGTCCAACGCAGTGCCTAGGAAGTCAGAGAAGTTAATACAGCAAGTTTTCTAGAGCCTGAGTCCTGGGTAGCCAGGACACCCACAAGATCCCTGAGCTGACCCCAGGCTCCACCAGGCAGCTGGCCACTGACATTGACTACCCGATCAATGTGATGGACAGCCTGGGCCTGCAGCCATCCTCCACCCTCCAGAACATCGTGACACTCTTAAGGACCAAACCCAAGGATTATAGATAAATCAGCAAAGGCCTGCCCCACCACCTCGTCACCATGGTGGCCGCCATCCAGAGTTTAGACTGCTGACCCCCCACACAGCCAGCTGAGAAGGTCAGGGCTGGGGTTCTGGGATCACAGCAACCCTCCAGAATGGATTTTCTCTCAAAATCTGCCCAGGATTGGGCAGAATTTGTTTTTAAAAGACTTGGTGCCTTTGCATAATCAAAAAAGGATTGTAAACTAGAGGTATATAATTTATTAGGAATTTTCAGATTATTTTTTCAATGATCTGATCTTGAAAATGGAATTAATAAATACTGTGAAATAAAACAAAAAACCCAGCTGCTCTGCTAGGCTTTGGAAACATCCGCGTCTCAGGCCTCCCAGCACAGGCTGGCACGTTCTTGCTTCTGCCTTTGAAGAGTTTCCTCTCATTTCTGGACAGCAGCCTCTAGAGCTTTCTCCAGTTTCTGGACAGTATCCTCTGATGATTTAGTCTAGACAGTGGAGTCAGAAGCAACCTGAAATCTCTGGGGATAAGGACTCCGATTCCCAGTCTCTACCCCATTTACTCGATCTTCTTACAAGACTTGGCTCTGGTCAGAGGGAAATCAACATTATATATCTTTATTACCCTTATAAGTGGTATTTCAAACTTTATAATTAGCTCTGAAATACTCTTCTTGATTCTTCTGCCATAGTTCTGCAAGCCATAAGTGTGCTATGATGCCAGGAACAATCAAACAAATGAACCTTTGATTCACTGCCTTCCCATCGCCAGGGCTCCATTCAAACTTGGCACACAGCCCATTGGGGCAAAATCACTCAGCTGTTAGCCAGTGGCCTCAGCTGCCACCAGCTAAAGCAACAAGTTCCTAAGCAGCTGAGAACTCTGGAGAACACACTTCTAGCCTTGCTCCCATTCTTACTGGGAGCGCTATGCCTTGGAGGGTGACTCTGGGAGTTCTTCGATGTCCCTGGGTTAGGATTGAGTAAAGGCAATATATCCCAGGACTTGGGAATTCTCATTCACACTCCGTTCCCCATGGTGACACGAAAGACTTCAGCAAATTTCTCCGCAGCAAAATACACACGTACAGTTATCTGACCTAAACCCGGAAGATTATTGGAGCATTTCCTTATCTCTCTGACTCATGTGCATCCTCTTTTTTACCCTATAGCCTTGATTCTCCACAAACCCCATTGGATCCATGCACTTGGGATCCCCCATGCCGCATGTCATCCCTCCAGCTAATTTGTACCACCTAGGTCTGTCATGCAGCATGCCAATCTCCCATCCTACTCCCGCCAAGCTCAACTTCTCCTGCTATGAAGTCAGCCACCCCATCGTACCACAAACAGAAGAGGCAGAGGAGGGGGGAAAGCAGATCTGTTTAAAGTTTTATCTAGATAGGAGTTGTGTTTTTTCTTCTAAATCTTTCACGCTCTAGAAAGCACTTCAAAGAATTATTCTTCTAACTACTATTCTCTGAAATCCAATAATGCTGCAAAAGTCAGAGAATTCCCCCAAAACAGAGAACAGTGTTATTTCTATAGCACTCACTATATTACTCACTCACAAAAGTTACCTAATTAGTAGTTCTCATGGCAAGGTCTCTTTTTACTAGATCCTACTGGTTGATTTTCTCCTCATGCAGAATTATAATATTGTAATATTACACTGTAATACTTTCTCTTGTACTTTAATTGTTTATCTGTTCAGGTAATAGATGAATAGCTATGTCATTCTGCGTTTACTCTAAACCTACATCCTTAATTAGAATTAATACTGATAATAAAAATAAGTGTGCAAATTCTACATCCATGTACCTCCTTTCCTAGTAGAAAAAGATAGGGGGACATCTGTGTCCTAGCTAGAAAGGGGAACCCTAAAAGATAACCTTCAGGCTTCAAAACCAAAACACAGGAAATGGTGAGGCAGCATTTCCAAGGCTGCCAGATTTAACCAATAAAAATGCAAGATGCCCAGTTAGATTGAATTTCATATAGACAACAAAGAATTTTTTAGTAGAATATCACATAGGGCACAGTTATACTAAAAAATTTTTGTTATTTATCTGACATTCAAATTCACCTGGGCATCCTAAATTTTATTTGGCAGTCCTAAAATGATGCTTTTAAGAGAAGGCAACAGAGATACATGAGTCTGGCAGAAATTACAGAGCTGAGTTCAGGACAGTGGGAAAGGCTAATTATCACAGGCTTAACCGTGCTTTTCTCGTCAAGAGACAAAAGTCTGTTTTGGACAAAATTAGGCAATTTTGAAGGTGCATTAACTCTTGGGCTGATGGGTTAGCACAGTAAATTAATGTTCACCAGTTTACTAAAATTACCTAGGAGTTTAAAGGACTGATGTGGCTTCTGATTCACATTGCATTGGTCAGCAAAGAGCAGCTCACTCCTGGTTAAGTGCTATCCAGCACAGTACCCTGAGGCACGTGGCTTCATATTAATTGATCTTTCTCACTTTTTGTCCACCTGCTGCTGCTCTCCTTCCTGTAGATCCAATTAGAAAGTTTTAGCCCAGACTTTGAGAAGATTAAAGTGACCGTCTTCCAAGGAGAAATATTGACTTCGAAAAAGTTACTATTGACCTAATCATCCTCTCTGTGTATAGCATCACCTGTCTGCAAGAAGCTACCAGAATGCCGAATGCAGCGCAAAAGCTTCTCAAAATACCACACTGGGAGACCTGCCTGGTGGCGCAGGGGTTAAGTTCACACCTTCCACTTTGGTGGCCAGGGGTTCGCCGGCCTGGATCACAGGCGCGGACCTATGCGCTGCTCATCAAACCATGCTGTGGCGGCGTCCCACATATAAAAGAGAGGACGATGGCCACAGATGTTAGCTAAGGACCAATCTTCCTCAGCAAAATAGGAGGACTGGTGGCAGATGTTAGCTCAGGGCTAATCTTCCTCAAAAAAAAAAAAAATACCGCAATGATAGTTTTGTTTTCCACTTCTTAGTGGAAGCCATTTTGCTGAGATGATACTCACAGCACTTTCACAGCCAGAAGAAAATACATTTCAGTCTACAATTTTTCACAAAAGAAATGGGATGGGCAGCCTCAAGAAGTCTAGACTAACTTCTAACACCTCAAATTGCTTTTCTTTCACACATATAACAGTCATAGAATGTTAACAAAGGCACATTTAATTCCTGCATGCTCTCTTTACAGTGTTGCAAGCTGTAAGATTATTAATATCTCCTTTTCATATATTTTAATTGACAATTCTAACAGTTCTTTAACTCATTAAAAAATTGAAAGTGAAAAAATATTATAGTTTGTTTACTTATAAACCCTATCCTGATAAGTATAAATTTTTACAGAATAAATGGTGTCAAATCATCCTGGTTTAGCATAGATATAACTCATCAACCATGCCCTTCTTTAACACATTTATCAGGAGCATTAATTATACTTAGGACATACAGTTCCATCAATTGAGATTCTCATTAAACTTGCATTTCATTTCCTGAAGCAATATTAAACTACAAAGGGAAAAATTTAATAATAAACAGTATATAACCAGCATTGGGTTTAGTGTCCTCAAAGAAGACACATTTTTCAACACAGGAACCATGTTACAAAAAAATTTCTATTGTAACTTGGCTGCTGGATCAAGCATAGTTTGAATTATCTTTTAATTTTGTCAATACTAAGGTGAAATATCCATTGTGAAATAATGCAAGTTCCATTTCACATTGGTAATTGTGGAATAAAAATAGCACCCAACTACTTTAGAAATTTGAAAGGAGTCCGTAGAAGTCTCTAGAGAAACCTGGTAAGGTCATTCCTAACCTTGGAGCCCTGGGAATGGAAAAACAAAAACAAGAAAGGAAATCTTCGATCACAAAGTAAACAGGATATATTTATTAGAACTGAGAGGAAATCATCTAAATGTTAAGCATAGGAAATAAGTCTCCAGGAGATCCTTAAAACTAAAGTGGCAAACTGAGGTTAAAAAGTGGTTAAGTTTGCACACTCCGCTGTAGGCGGCCCAGAGTTTCGTTGGTTCGAATCCTGGGCGCGGACGTGGCACTGCTCATCAAACCACGCTGAGGCAGCGTCCCACATGCCACAACTAGAAGGACCCACAATGAAGAATATACAACTACTTACTGGGGGCTTTGGGGAGAAAAAAGGAAAAAAAAAATGTTTTAAAAAAATAAAATAAAATATATCCAGAACCTAACTACTTCTAACCTTTAAAAAAAAAAAAAATTTCTCACGTGGACCATACACCAAGTAAACTGATGGCCTGTCTAGACAGGCATGAATAGGGTACTCCCTTTAGCCATCATTATGGTTTTGCAGCTGTCAGTGTCCGGCATTCCCCCATTCCACTTTGCTTGAGCTTCCATTCTACCTGCTAGACTACAGCAATGAGCACAGCATGGCCTCTACATCCTCAGTGAACAGAGGCTGCTCATGCCTCTATCTGTTAGGTGTGAAGTGGCGGGCTGGAGGCAGACATAGCTCCTAGTCCTAGCTTTCCTGCACCAGTGGGAACCGTGGGGAAGTCATTTCACCCCTCCAGACTTCAACTCTTTCACTTGGAAAATAAAGAGATAGGAATACATCGCGCCTAAGGTCCCTCCAAGATTTAAAATACTGTCATTTTATGATTTTATCTGTATAAAGAGAGGATTGGACCAAAGGAACATGATAATGCCGTCCAGATTCAAAATTCATGTGTGGGTTTCACATGCAGAGAAATGCATAAGGTTGCTATCAGGAAGTCTTTAGTAGGATTTTATTTAATTTTTCCTTCTGATACTAGAAGGGAAAATATACCTCTGTTTAATGGAAAATTTGTTTAAACATACTTTTAGCAAGCACCATAAAAACTGCCATTTCCCATGAAACTAAAAGAAGCAGCCTTGGGATGTGGTCTAAGATTAAAGCATTGTCACAACTAAATATAAAGATATTACAAGGAATGAGTGAACCAACTCCCAAGTGAATGGATCAGTGACAGAAGACACCCTGTCACTTTTTCTGCACAATGTAGTGGGTTAAAACTTGAGCTCCAAAGTCCACTTTCTAGATTTAGAACCCCTAATCCTCCAGTACTGGCTGTGTGACCTTGGGCAAGTCATTTCCCCTCTCTAAGTCTTAATTTCTTCATCCATAAGATGAGGATAATAAGAGAACTATCCTCTTATGGTTGGTGTAAAGATTTAACAAGATCATCCGTTTAAGGCTTTCAGTCAGGTGCCTGGTGCACTGTGCTCAAAAAGTACTAGCTATTGGTATTATTAAAATTATTTCTCTGACTTTTAAAAACTTACCCTCCTTTTGTTGACAATTTGGCTCTATAAATTATAGGGCAGTTATTCTGCCAAAGGAACTGAGCTGAAACTGTAGGGAGTACCAGGGAACAAGACGCAGCATCTCTTCACAGCCTCACCTACCCTTCTCTGCTTGGCTAACTCCTCCTTCCATCAAATCTTTTTGGACTTCTGCATCCATGGAGGGAGTCCTCCACCTGGTTAAGTGCCCCTCTGCAATGCCCCTTGTGGTCCCTTTTCGATGACAATTCTTACTCCCGTTTTTTAATTGTCTATACACTTATCATCTCCCTCACTAGACTACGAGTAATTTGATGACAGTGTCCAATCTCTGCACCTACCACAGAGTCAGCACGTGATCAACAGTCAATAAAGCTTACTGAGAGAGTGACTATTTACATTAATTAATAAACTCTATTAAATTACTTTTAAAAATTAACGAAAACTATTAAACAGATGAGGGAGACAAATCTACCTACAGTCATAAGGATAGGCATTCTACGGTGATTTCTATAATAGAGGTACCAAAAAAGATGCTATATGTGCACAATGACCACTGAAAGAATGCCAGGTGGCAAACCCACCTGGGAGAGGTGGCATCTGAGCTGAACTTTGACTTCTGGGCAGAATCAGCCTAACAGGGATGGGACAAGAAGGAAGAAAGTTACGTGTTAGAGATGGAGATGACTGTGAAGAGAAGTAAGAAAGTGCCTTTTAAATACGGTTTTGAACAAGATCTTCATGAAGTGACGGGAGAAGATTGTTTGGAATCAACTTACAAGAGCTTCAAATGCCACACTACAGAATACGCATGTGTTCTGTGATGACTGAGAAGCCACTGAAGGCTTTTAAGCAGAGGAAGGACCAGATCAAGTATATACTTTGGGTAGTACGCTCTGGTAGCAAACTGAAAAACTAATTAGAGTTTGAGAGCTCAACAGCTGAAAACTAGTAAGGAACCTATTACAGCAATAATAGAGAGATGGCCATGACCATGTGTAAAGAAAGGAGAGAATGACATGAGAGACATTTGAGAAGAAACTTCTTGTCTGTGTTTTTAAGACATACTAGAAAATGACTCATACTGCATTTCTGTGAACTATGGTTGTTCAATATAAAAATGCTAGAACCTGTGAATGCTTCCACAAGGTACCTGATAACTTTGCTAGTCATTTCTTAATGTCAATCACAGACTTCTTAGAAGAGGGTTGGACTCATTATAGACAAGCCACTTGGTTTTCATGAATCACAATTGCTGAGCATCAAAAACAAGGAGCAAAGAACCAGAGAGCGCTGGGTCAGGGGGTGATAGTCCCTCATTGTGTGGGGCCTAGAACCTTTATTATTTATCTTTTAGACTGGCACCTGAGCTAACAACAGTTGCCAATCTTTTTTTTCTGCTTTTTCTCCCCAAATCCCCGCAGTATATTTTTTTTTAGTTGTGGGTCCTTCTAGTTGTGGCATGTGAGATGCCACCTCAACATGGCCTGATGAGTGGTGCCATGTCCACACCCAGGATCCAAACCGGTGAAACCCTGGGCCACCGAAGCGGAGCCCATGAACTTAACCACTTTGCCACGGGGTCGGCCCCTAGAACCTTTATTTCAAGTCATGTGGGCACTAGGAGAGACCCATGTTCACTTTGAACCCAAGGAGTTGCATTTATACATGTTTTAAGATTTCCAAAGACTTGCTCTTAGCTGCTGATTCCGGGCAGGGTCTCAGGAGGAAAAGAGCAGCCTTGAGAACTGAGCAATGTGGGAAAGCCTTACCAAAGTGTGCCCCGGGCTTCCGTGCCAAGGTGGAGTGCCTGGAAGCCCATTTCACTTATCGATAAATGAGTCTTCGAAAATGAAAAGTGGTGGGGGCAGGGGGAGAGCGTTAAACATAAAACACATTTTATTTGCAGGAAGAATTCTGCAAATACTTCATGGAGAAAAGAGCACACGGGGAGAGCTGTAATTAAGTCCTCCACAGAAAAGACTCCAAAAAACTTTCCAAACACACAACTGGAAATTTGGTGCAATTAATCAATTATACTGATATTTAGGGGTTTAAAGTTGTATAAACAACTCTAGAGTCTGGTGCGAGGCACCTATCAGAAGAACTAAGGGTAAGAGAACTCCATTGTGAGGAAGGTTCGCGGGCTTCAATTACCTTCAATTATCTAAACCCTTAACAAAAACCTAAATCATGCAGGCGAATCGCCATGGGTGTGGACTTGCACCCATGTTTTAGGTTTTTTCCTCATTTCTTCTTCATATCCTGTGGAAAAGTATGGCAGCCTCATAATCTGCTTCAGTTTACTTTCTTTGCATCTAGTCAACATCCAATGCAACTGGCTACTTCGAATCTTCTTTTGGAAAGATGAGGGGTAGAAATTAAAGATACTGTCATCTTTCTCTTTGGCACTCTGTTACCCTCTGCTGCTGAAACCCCAGTGGCTCAGGGAAATGAAGACTTGGCAATCAGGCAGACCTGGGTTTGATGGTCCTCCTCAGGGTTAGAACACAGCAAAGCCTCAGGGCACACAATGGGATGACACGATAGTTAGGAAGATTAAATATGATAACACTTATAGAAATGCTGGGAGGCCGCAAATCAGTGAACTGCACAGGAGAAAAGCCCGTGGAGTTTTTTTGTCTTGTTTTGCTTTCTTAATTGCTTATTCCCGCTTCCACCATGGAGCAATTATCAGAGCTCCTGAGACAGACATGACCTAGGTCTCAGTAGTTTTTTAATCATCTGGATGATTCTGAAATCGTCCTTAATTCTAACGTGCAGCCAGGGTTGAAAATGCACCTTTGTAGATGCCCTAGAAATGTTCGTTTCCGTCCCTCTTCCTACTCCGTGTTCCTTTTGTCCAAATAACAGAGAATTCCCTCCTTGCCTTCCGTACATCATAGCTTCTTCATCAACCGCTTACCTCGGTTTCCATTCCTTCCCTCTCTGGCATTGCTTCACTCACAATACTTAACATCGCTCACTCTTTTTTATTGATTTATTTATCTTTACTCATTTGGAGTTGATTACAGCTGCTTTGTTTTTCCAGCCCAGTCCCTGGCATAAAGTAAGCATTTCAAGAAATACAAGCTTCCTGCTTCCTTTAGGAAAAGTTTAACTTCTAATTACAATAGGGTATTAAAGTTGGTCTCCTGAAGGCAAAAGAAACAAATACAGGGAAGTTGCAAACGCTCCAGACTCTTACAGAGCTCGCATATTCACCTTCTGTGGTGTAAAGTTGCCAATTCTCTTCTAAAGAAATGATAAAAAAAAATAATGGCTTGCTCTTCGCTGGGCATGTTTCAAGCCCTTGAGACCACAAATTGGTTGAATTCTCACAACAACCAAAAGATGTCGGTTCTATTTTGATTGACACTTCACAGATGAGTAAACTGAGGCACATTGAGCCAGAGATTACAATCAGGCAGGAGTCAAGCCAGAAACACAAGCTGCCTGGCTCCCAAACCTGGGCTTTAATCATTCTATTATACACAATCAACTCTCATTATTTGTAGTAGTTACGTTGCCACAAACAGTGAATTAGCGAATACTGAACCATTGCTCCTACGGGAAATACAAGGTTAGGTTCTTGCGAGCCTCTGGTCATAACATTTTCATCAGCTAATCAATGCATAGCCTTGTTTTTCATGTGTGTTTCAGTTGAAAGACATCTTATTTGACATATATTGTTGATTCATTAACACTGAACACACTGCCAGCAACGCTGTAACTCATGCCTGAATGAAGTTTATCTAACAAGTATATTTTCTCCATAAGACACATCACAGCCTTCTCACACTTGGGAACACTAGACAGCACTTCAGCACCATGCTTGGGGGATCATTTTAAACAGCAAAATCACTCACAAAAAGCACAAAAATGCAAAAAACATGGCACTAGCTAGACCTAGAACAGGACCCTTGGTTACAGTAGGAGAGGTGAAACAAGAAGGCAGAGCATTGCCTTGTCTGACCACAGCAGGGAAGGTGCATGTTGGATGACTCAAGTTTTTCACTGCTCTGCACACGTCTGCAAATGACCAAGAATGCCACGAGTATTGATTTTGGGCTTACAAATAAATTTTAGCAACAGGTCAATTCATAAATATGGAACCCGTAAACAACAGGTATCGACTGTACTTGGAAAACCCCGTGGAGTCCTTCTTTCCACTTTTATTCCTGAGGGAAGGGGATTCACAAACTCCCCACATTCTTCCATTCATATCTAAAGATCCCTTTCTGAATGGCCTTTCTCCCAGACAGGAGACCTGAGCGCCTCAGTGTAACTGGTGCTCCCTGCCCACCACCAGCCATTCATGCAACTGACAGCTTCTCAGCACTTTCACGTGCTCTGCACTTTGCTAAGGGCTGAGAGAAATACAGTGATGAATAAGACACAGCCTCTGTTCAGACCAGTACTCAGGGATTCCTCCTATTAGAAATCAAAGGGGCTTCAGAAGGTCCCACAAGTTTTTTTCCAATAACTAAAGAAAATAACTTCTCAACGTAACTAAATTGTATCTTGTACTCAAATTGGAGGGTACATCCTTTCTCACCAAATTGTTTGAAATATTCCAGCAGAAATAAATACAACTATTTGTAAGGTCATCAAAAAAAAAAAAAAAGCAGAAGTCAAAGTTAGCATAAAGGACCCTTAAAAGCAATTATGTTTCTAACAATGTTGCACTGTGAAAGTTTAACCAAAAAAAAAAAAAACACCATTTAAAATATCTTCATGATATTTTATCTTCATGATATATGTAAAATGAATCATGGATGCACCTATGATTGTTCAAAAACAATCATTTTCATTGACAGAGGGGGAAATTACAGTCAGCTTTAAATGCCTGCTACAAGTTCATATGGATCTAGGACTCCTGAACCTGGTCCACCAGTAGCCAACAGCCAAGGCTGCTCTTCTACTTCTGTCCATACCAAATGCTCATGCAGAAGAACGAGGTGTTAGGATCTCGCTCACTCATGCAATAAGATTTCCTGGCTGCTATATGCTAACACTGACACATGAACTGCTAGAAAGACAAAAATGCATTTTATTTCATCTTGGTCATCGATGACTTACACAGTCTGGAAGGAGGTAGCCCAATGAAAAAATGATGAATGAGCTGTCAAAGCAATTCCACTAAGAGAAAACCTCTTCCTGATTTTCTTTTAAGCTTCTATCCCCAGAAACCAGAAAGAATCAATTTTGAAACTTTTAATATAGTTAATGACACTCTGGGTTATGAAGGCATACTCTTACACCACTGGCTTTCCCACGCTGGATAAGAACTCTGTTGAGCCCTGTTCCAAATTTCATTAAAATAACAGATGAAACAGGTCAACAAAGAAATAAACCAGAAAAGGTGGAAGGAAAAATCTGGGGATAATACTCAGATGGAGCAATTAAAATAGAAAAGGGAAAAAGAAAGCTTGACAGGGGAGGAGAGGCCAAAAAAAAGTTGAAAGGAAAGAACACTAAAAGTAAAGCAAAGAAACAAGAAAACATGAGAAAGGATGGTTAAAAAAAAAAAAAAAAAGATTGGCGGAGGAAAAGGGAAGGATGCCAATGCAAAAAATTAGTTTTTCTAACATCATTTAGTTGCAGGAAACTAAAAGAGAATCGTCTTTTACTTTCAGGGTCTTAGAAGAAATCCCAAGTCTTTCTGTGGGAAAAGTGAGTCAAGATGCCAAGAAAACTGCCTAGGAAGTAGTGGCTGTCACATGCACGTCGGCTGCTGGGGCCCTGCACATGCCATGGTTTGGGAACAGGCAGAATGAGCTCGGCCGGAGGATGTAGGCTGGGAGTGGAGCCACAGCCTTCACACCAGACAGCCCTGCAGCTCCCAAGTTGGAGGTGAGATTCTGAACATTCACAGCAGAGGTCATGTGCCTTCTTGGAGTTGACAACATTTGGGGAACTTGCCAAAAGAAGAACCCTATTTGACTTTCTCGAAGACTCGTTTGGAAATCTCTAGTCCTGAACCTTTCTTAATGACCTTTATCAACTTTAAGTGAACTTCTACAGTATCCCCAAGCATAATTCACAGGAGCTCCATAAAGGAGAAAATTACAAGACAAAGTAGCCTGCTATTTCATTAAAGATGACATATTTGATAAAGTAGAAGATGTTACGGGAGCAAACTAAGGACGCAATTGGTCCCCCTGAAAAGCTCAGAGGAGAAACAAACAAACAAAGAGCCAGGCTTGTCTGGATTTTTCTTTTTTAATTTTATGCGTACCAAGTATAGGTACTTATTAGATTTACAGTATTAATTTTACTAATAATGCCATGATTGAAATTTTTGACTATTTACTTAAATTATAACTACACAAAAACGACCAAAGTACATTAAAAGGATTTTATTCCTGGAGAGAATAAAGGTCTCCAGGCTATATAATAGGCGTCCAGAAACACTACCTACCCAAACTGACACCAACACTTCATTGCCACCATTATCATCATCCTCCTCACCACTGCCACCACCACCACAATCACCATCATCCACCATCACTTATAGGAGTCAGTCACACCCTGATTTGACCTAGCTTCTTGAAAGCATACTTTATTAAACTACATAAAATTTTGTTAGTGGGAAACAAAATAGTTGTCTTTCTATCCTCCTATTTTTGAGGGGGGATGAGGAAGATTGGCCCTGAACTAACATCTGTTGCCAATCTTCCTCTTTTTCTTTTCTTTTCTTTTAATTTTTTTGGTTGAGGAAGACCGTCGCCAAGCTAACATCTCTGGCAATCCTCCTCCACTTTCTATGTGGGACTCTGCCACATGGCTCAATAAGCAGTGCATAGGTCCACGCCCAGAATCTGAACCCAGGAACCCCAGGCCACTGAAGCAGAGCACGCAAATCCAACCACTATGCCAGCAGGCCGGCCCCTCTCCATATTTCTAATAAGGTCTAAAAATATACACATAGTCAAAACTATTGTTGATTAATGCAAAACTTCTCTCCTAATTCCTAATAATATTCTTCAGCGTGCAGAACTCAGCAATTGTGGTTTCTTCCCTCATGAGATCAAGAAGATCATAAAGGTGCTCCCCTTCCCCTCCAGCCCACTTCACTCCTCAGATTTCTGACAGCCGTCAGAACATAACTCACGTCTTAAGGGGATGTTTTAAGGATGGAGTAGGCGACAGCTCAGACACAACTTTTACTAAAATGACACGATCCATCAATTCATTGGCAGAGTTTAAAATATGAAATAAAACTATCCGATGACTTTGATACTCAGCTTCCTTTCTAAGAAATCCTGTACACTTTCACTTTGTTTGGTTTGTGTTCAAGTGGGTGTATTTCGGAGATTTATACAGCACGTTTTTCTGGAGGATGCATTTTGGTTCTAAACAGTTATGGCCACTCTGTTTTTCTTTCTTCGAAAAGCAAACTGAGACTTGGAATTAAGCTAAATGACTAATTCGCCCTATCCATGTAATGCATCCTGGAAAAGAAGGCAATACGCTTAGCCCGTTCATCTCCCCACTGTGTTCTTCTAAAGTTACAGTAAAAATAATCCTGAAGTCACAGGGAAGAGTTAGATGTAGGAGTTTTGTGCTGAGTTTGCATTTTAGAAAAAACATAATTAAAATTCATATATTTCCTTGTGTAAAACTATTTTCACATAATCAGGGTTTTGACTTTTGAAAAACATATCTATAAAATAAGTGTTCTTTATGACAACCCAGGCTGCAAACAACTATTGTAGATGGTGATAAAGATTTTATTTAAATTTGGCTTCCACAGAAAATAATTTCATTATCATCATTCTATATTTGTAATGAAACTCCTGAAAACTTAAATCTGTTCTTCCCTACTGTTTTTCTAGCTTACAAAAGCACCAGAACAAATATTAATGTGAATAAAATAAAATATTGAATGCTTGTATAGCTTATGTACACTTTCACACAAACTAACCAACTTGACAAAATCACTAATGTCTTATCATTAATGGAAAATTTGACATCTTTTATAGTTTTTCCTGATACCTATTTTTCTTGCTATTGTCAATTTCTTGCCCCTGTCTTTTAGATCCTTAAAACAATAAGAAACCAAAATGCTGAACCTCAGTTTTCCCAAATTAGGAATGTGACTTCCTAAATAGATTCACAAAAGTAATCCAGGGGTCTAAATGAACTGAGCACGTGAAAGAAGATTAGAATAAGTGGCAATTATCTTTCAGGCGCTTTTTACCAAACAGGTACAAGCCACATGGAGTAGGTGAAAATGAAATGGGGATCGGAGATATGATTCGTTTTCAACCTAAAATACACTGAATCTCAAGGCAATCTGTGGCTTCTTGAACTATTCGCAGACGAACCCAAAGTGGCAGGCAAACAGTAACAATTTAAATGAATGAAAAATGCAAGAACAGAAAGAAAAGCGTGCTAAAATAACACCTAAGTACAAGGAAAGAATGATTGGAAACTTGAAAATGAGCCATTCAAATCTCTCCCTAGAGGTAAGCCTTGTTCAAGGTGGAGAAGTAGTTTCAGTCACCCGTGGATAAGTTAGTGATTCGAAATATGCATACAGCCAGTATACAAATTAGAGGGCATTGACTCTGATGCAAAAGGTTTGTGCGTTTGTCAAGTTTTTTGGAGAAGTGGGCAAATTTGCCCTTAAGAATATTGAGTAATAAAATTAAAATAAGCAGGGAGCATTAAATACTTAATTTGAATTTTAAAATTCATGGTGGATATAATTAAGGTTCATCTTTAGTTGTATTCAAACTTACTA
The DNA here is from genome assembly GCF_037783145.1 of Equus przewalskii. Classification (NCBI taxonomy): domain Eukaryota; kingdom Metazoa; phylum Chordata; class Mammalia; order Perissodactyla; family Equidae; genus Equus; species Equus przewalskii. The sequence continues at coordinate 15,326,930 of NC_091862.1, forward strand.
AGTTGTTTGAACTCTAAAAAGGAACCCAGGATAAGATGATTCCCGGTTGCCTTCATCATGAAATTTCAGGTCAGATTCATCTTGCAAAGTCACAGCGTGCCTATTTACAAATTTATTCCCTCTTAATAACAATTTTTGGGGACATGCAACAATCTTTCTCACATTATTATATGTCCAGGGTATTTTTATGTATTACATTTCTTCATACAAAGATACAGCTGCAAATTGTGGCCAAATGAAGAAAGTTGCCATAGCATCTTAACGGTAAATGATGCGAACTTCACATAAATTTGCTGAACAACCCAGTGGGACATTCAGGCGGACAATTTTACAAATGGAAAAGTTAAGAATCAGAAATAGTTCAGCTTAATCTAACTGACCTAAAAACACTAGCTAATTTATAGGAGAAAAATAAAATAAAGATGATCAAAATAGCTTTTTGGTTTGTGTAGATAAAACGACCAGCCACTTACATAAATTTTTTGTTTTCTACTAAGCGTAAGATTTTAGGCTAGTAGCTTTCAACTTCTTTGACCTCAACCCACAGTAAGAAATACATTTTATATCACAGTCGGCACACACAAGCATGTTAAATTAAAACAAATTTTCAAGAAACAAAACCCCCCCTTACTAAATATTATGCCCTTCCAGTATTTTCTCATATTCTTTTCTCTTTTATTCCTTTAAAAAAATGTTCTAGACTCACTAAACGGATTTCCTGATACTCTGGGTTATGGCAAGCAGTTTGAAACACTGCTTTCGGCCCCCAAAACTTTTGATAACTACTTAAGAAAGTTAAAAGTTCTTAAAAGAGTCGAATCAATTCTTTTCTTTTTACCCAGTTATTCAAGCAGGAAAACTGAGAGGGAAAATTATTAAATAACATTTGTCTATTTGAAACCACACTTGTGTAGATGCTTCCCTCCCTCTCTGAGTAATAAGACGCAGAATTCAAACAAAAAAGGAAGGATGTTACGGGAAATAAACTATAAGGGAAAAATCATTCTAAAACTGAATTTCCACACAGAATCCCATTTGTGTGAGTTTTCTACTTTACTTTTAAAAGCTCCATGTCATTTTTTTCATTATTCTAAAAGTATTTGAATATCACCTAATGCAAAAAGTTTAAGATGGGGCATATTATAGTGCTATTATTTGCTACTGGGATGATGAACAATTTTGAATAAAATGTGATCCCCTCTTCATTTGACCATGCTCATGTAATTATTAGCAAGGCAGTAAATAACCCACCGACGAGCAGTCTCATTAGTGCCCATTGAATTTCAGTGGCATTAATCTGCAATAAAAGAACTGAAAATTAAATGGAAAAGAAAATAGTTTCTGGAGTCCACCATAAGGTTATGGAATTCATATCATACCAGTGCCTTTCTTCACATTAAGGAGTTTAAAATGTGTGAATTAGACTTAATCGTTATATTTTGTTCTAACACTTTTAAAAAAGTGGGCAGAATAAATTCTTTTTCTCTTTCTATTTTAACCCTGAATTAAAACAAGTGAAATTAATTTGAAACATGCCAACTTTTTAAAGTTTCGTTCATTGCTTGTCTTTTAGGTAATAACTGAGGCTGGACCTGCTTGGCTGCGGGATGCTCTGAAGTCTTTGAGGAGGCTGAGGGATACGGGTATGTGTTCAGATACCCCAAGTGTGTGCCCTTCAGGATCCTCTGAGGCTAATCTTCACTTTCCTCCTGTTTCTTCTGCTATAAATATCTCTGGACATAGAATACTAACTAGAAAACGGTCCACAGCTTGCCATGCAGAAGGGTCCGGGTGAGGGCAGGACGCAAGTCCAGACATCAGTGTACCTTCACGCAGTGCCGAACTCAGCGCGCAGCCACGTGGGCGCCCTGGGGCCACCCAAACCCACTCCAGGGTATCGTCCAGCGGTGGCCTAGGGCACAGGTATTCACAAACACCCGCCCTCCCCAGGTCCATCAGGAAGAGAAGGGAGAAACTGTCAAAAGGAAAATGGGAGAAGTGGGGAGGAGGAAAGTCTAACATCTACTAGGGAAAAAAAAATAAGGACGCTTAAGTCACAAAAGTGTCCCGTGTGTCCTGGACTGCCAAGGCTTCTTTCACAGAGACTGAAAGGTGAACCAAGCTGACCCGGCATCCCGCTCCAGGGGCATTCTCTGCCTGGTAGGCTAGAAAGGGAACTCAGCTGGCAGGAGAGGATTTCAAAACACTCATGGTTGGATATGGCATGTTTTAAACTCACAGGACACCTATCAATTCCCGGCTGTCAGAAGTCATATGCCAGCAATCTGCTTCAACAGGGATCCAGCCAGATAACTTGGAAATCAGAAACTTGTTAAGACCCATTCAACCCCACTGTGCTCTCCTGAGGAGCGCAATTCAGTCCGAAAGCCCTGGAACTGGAACATGGGATGGAGAAGGAGGGGGAAAAGCAGGTGCTACAAATAGCGTCCCCAAAAAATCATCATCATCATCATCACCATCATCATCATCATCATAGCGGGCTATTTCCAATCCGAACTTCTAGATGAAAGGTACTTTGCGAGCACATTAAAACAACATTTTAAAATAATAATAATAATAATAAATAAAACTCTGAGCTCCGCTAACCCCAAACACCTCTAGCCTGAAATACCAAAGCGGGACATTTACCAGAGACTCAAAGAGCCTTGTGTTCATTTGCTTTGGGGGTTTCCCCTACAAATAACTGTTGCTTTGTACGGTTTTCCAACATTTGTTTGGTTAGGAAGCGCACAGGGTTTCGGATCTGCCTCTCACGCAGACGGCAGTGGGCGAAGAATAGAATTTGTTTTAAGCTGCCAAGGGAGAGAACTCAACTGTCAGAACGCGAGATCCGCGAATCCTCCCCGGGCCGGGCAGCGCGCGGGCCCTCGGGTGGCCGTCCCGCGGGTGCCCAGTCCCGCGGCCTGCGGCCTCGGGCGAGCTGGGGCGGCGCAGCCCCGGCCCCCGCTCCCTCCCGCCTGCCGGGCTTGCGCGAGGCCACCCCGACGGGTGCGGTGGGCGGCGCAGGTACCTGTAGAACGCCTGGGGGCCGGCCTCGCACACCGAGTAGCCGCTCGGCTCATTCTCCAGGTAATAGGGCACCTGCTGGCCTGGGGGATGCAAGTAGGGAGAGAGCTGCGGTGGCGGGTGCAGCAGCATCAGCTGGCTCGGAGACACGCTGTTGAGCGGCGGGAAGCCCCCCAGGCCGTTGGCGCCGAATGCCGCCGCCTCGGACCCCGGGCCGTAGGCGAGGCCGGACTGGCCGTAGACGGACGCGGAGGCGGCGGCCGCGGCGTTGAAGTCATACGCGGCGCCCTCGGGGTAGTCGTACACCGGGGGCTTGCTGCTCTCCACGTACACCTCGCCCAGGGGCCGCTCCAGGGGGATCTTGAACTGCGGGAGGTTCAGGGTCTCCAGCTCGTTCCCTTGGATCTGGTGCAGCAGGGCCATTCCGGATGCTTTGGTGTGGAGGGTCATGGTCATGGACAGGGGCCGCGGGCAAGGCGCATACCGTCTCCCCGCACGGCGGAGGGCTCAGCAGCCGGCCGGCCACCTGGAAGAAGAGCACAGCCCGCGGTTAGAGGCGGCGCAGCGCATGTCCTGCCGCGACACCAGCTCTGGCCCTGCCCCGGAGCCGGCCGTCCCGTGGCACTGGGCGGCCAGACGCGAGCAAGTGCAGCCCTGCGAGCGCGCTCCGCCAGCTCCCCGGGCTCGGGTCTCCAACTTTAAGTACTGGTCTCCCGAGCTCATATGCATCACAAAGGTGCGGGCAGCCGGCCAGGGGCTGTTGCCTTGCCCTGACATTGGCTCAAACTTCACTCTGGGCGCAACTTGTTTTGGAGCGATCCCAACGGAGCAGCTTCCCTGAACTTTACTTTACTTGTCGCTGCTGGATGGAGGCTGAATTTCCCTGCCGGAGGGCGGGGGAGCAGAGCAATCTCCTAAAGGTGGTCCGGGGAAGATGGAGCTTAAAACCTACTCGGAAGACTAATTCAGGGGCCGGCTCTCTCTAACGTGCTGCCTTATGTGCCCCGTGCCAGGCTCCAATCTATCTCTGTTTGTCTCTCTTTCTGTTTGATTCACTCTCCTAGTTGGCTGGAAATATGGCGTGTGTACATAGAATGACCCTGGGGAGGACCACTCTGTAACTGAGATATGGCAGATAGAATAGGGTGTACGGTTGCATATGCAGCCAGCCACAGACAGCTATATTTAGCAGCTGCATGGACTGACAGAAGGCATCCCGGGAGAAGGGGGTGGAGATTTAAGGTGTACGTATAGCAAGAGATGCGTTTTGTCATCAGGAGAACGCTGCCGGAGCTCAGTTTCCTTATCTGCAAAATTCTCCCAAAGCGGTCCCTTCTGGTCAGGACCTCCTGAGGTTCTCGCAGCCCGACTTGTCTATTTGTGTTGGACCACGGTGCTGTACTTCCTCCCACTAGGAATTCTCATGTGAATGATGATTCACAAAAACCTTTGGTTAGGCGCACATGGGTGTTCATGCCTGCCACAGGTTATGCAACGAAAACTTCAGAAAACTGAATATGAAATATGACCTTTTCAGACAAAACATAACCTCAGCTCATTAACCAAATCTTTGGCAATTATGTTACACTGTTGGTCTAACCAAGAAATTTTAAAATGCAATGACACATTTCTTGTTCTTTAATTTTACAATTGGACCTACTCGGTTCACTTGGGGTGGGATATGCAGAATCAAATATCCAGATAAAAAGGAATAGGAAAAAGTTTTGAACTGAATTAAAAGTAAAAGCATACACACATATACACACCATATATATAAACAAAAAAGGGGGTAAATATACTGTGCACCCATATTCTTGGGTAGTTTATACTTTTTCATCAACTTCCTTTGCCCCAGCCTAAAAGACTCTGATGTGATCATCAGACACAACCATGTATACCTTGCCATAATTGCCATCCCAAACACCCAGCAGAGTACCTGACAAATTATTCATGGCATTTAAAGATGCCAAGGTTGCTGTTACTAATAACAATACTTTTGGTTATTTTTATACTAATAAGTACGCGTTTTACCTAATTCTTACAAGAACAGACAGACTATCTGGGGACAATATGCAGAGTAGCTGATTTCATATGAAGCTAAAATTGAGCTTAGCATCAGTAACTATAAATTATAAGCAAAGAAAGGGTTAAAAACACATTAGGTGGATCACAGATATTTCTCTTTATGGCCAGCAACCATTACTTTCCAAAGCAATTTTTTTACAGATGATTTCGTTTTCGTAAATCACACTTCCAATTTGCAAATGTCTTTTTTAAACACATGCAAAAGCACTTCCTAGGGCTCTTAAGAATCTGAACCTGCCAAATTATATAGAAATGGCACAAAGAATCCTACAAGTCTTGGAAGAAAAAAGAGACACACACATCAACCCATGGATAACAGCAAGTCCTTCTCTGCCTGCTAGGATACAGACACCAGCCAGAAAGGTAAGTTGCTTTCTCAAAATGCTAAGCCTACAAAGAGAGAAATCAAAACAAGCCTACCCTGCTGGATCAAGAGCGTCTTTCCAGAAATGTTCCATGGGCTTGGTGAATCAAGGGCTTGACAGTGAGAATGAAGGAAAGAATGTGCTCGCATGTGCGGGTGGCTCCGTGTGTGAGCACCGCAGAGCGTGTGTGGATGTGCTTGTGTGTGGAATGGCAGGGATTGGGGAAGCAGCCAGTAGGCAGGGCGCTGGGCAGCCCCTCCCGGCAGACGCAGCAGCTGGGCTGCTGCACAGAGCTGGATGAATGGCAGTGGGGAGTGAGGAGAAGCTTGCTGTCAGCTCCTGGGGAGCAGTGTGACACAGCTAGAGTCAGCATTATTGAAGAGAAGCAAAACTCCAGCCTCCTTTGCTCCTTATCCTGGGAGCCTGGAAAGTGCCCCATGCTTTCCACTGCCACCCTAAGCAAGAGGGAGAATGGGCTTGCCGTAAATCATAGGCTTACGGCTAAAATAGAATGCCAGTCAAAAGTATACGGCTATCAAATTTACAAAATGTAACATGGGCGGTTTCTCCTGAAGAATATAATTTAACAATAAAGGCCTTCTGGGATATACTTGGATCACATGCCTTGCTGGCCCTAGCCCCTAGGCTCTGAACAGACACACTATTGCCATGCCTCCGATTGCACCAGGAAACCAGACTTTGGAATAAATGTTTTGGCATTCTAGGGATGTGTTTCCAGCTGAAATATAATATTCCTCCACCTCGTCGACCAAACCCACAAACCTTTCCATGAAGAGCTCAGTTGACCGCTTTCTGTAAACATACAAAAGAAATATAGTGTTAAAAGTATGGAGTATGGAGATAAGACAAAGGTGGGTGTCTTTGTTTTAAACTGGTTTTAGGCTCTCTGGTTGTACTAGTGTCAGTATGGGAAGGGGGCTCTCAATCCCCAGCGATGCCCACATGGATCCACCTGGTCTTCAACTTTTCTCTAGACCATGATACTAACACACGATAATAAGCTACTCCTAGTGCGCCCTCGCCCAGGCTTTCAGGACATGTGACACCTAGTGGACCCTTTGCTGCCAAACATTAGTCACTGCCTTGGGTATTAAATGACCCTAATCGCAATGCCAGGAGTGGCCAGTCTCTGGCCATGGGACCCTATGCAGTTACTAAGAGATTTATGAGTGGCTCTTTAGACCAGTACAAAGAAAGAAGTAAAAAGTTATTTTTCCAAAAATTACAAAAATGTTAATGATGTCATAATGCAAAAATAGATCTTGTACTTTAAAGGCCCATAATATCGGAGCACAGAGGAGCCCTCTCCACAATCAGCAATAAAGTCAAATATTGAAAAGTAAGCCAGTTATCCTTTGTATGCGGGTGACGATGGTGAATCCTAACTCCTCGTTTGGGTCAACGTGGCCACCCATGCACGAGGCCCGTCCAAAATGAAACAAAATGGTGCAATGAAGGGAGGAGAGAGAAGGGAAGAGGAAGGAGAGAAATAAAGAAGGAAGGAGGAAGAAAGAAAGGATGAGGAATCTGCAGGTCTTCCCCTTGAGTGTAAGAAGGACAGGAAGTCTAGCTCTCTCTTCATAGACTTCGATTATTATCAGGCTAACAATCAAAGTTACTCCAAGATGTCCAATAAAGGCAGTTTTCTGGAACACTTTCTCTCCGGCATTCTCTTTCTTCTCCTTTGTAAGATTCATCCCTCAGGCTTGGTGATAGAGGGTAGAAAAGGATGTTGAACCTTGCCAATTTTCTTCCAGTGCTTCTGCCAAACAACCTCACAGTCCATCTCCCAGCTCTCTCCTCTTCTTTCTCCACCCCGTCACACTGGATGACCTCACACCCTGCCCTGACGTCCTGGCACTCACAGGCGAAAACGATCAAGTCTGTTTCTCTAGCTCCACCCCTAAGTGTATCTCCAGACCCAGCTTTCCAGCAGTCTCCTGGGCATTGCTGGCTTGTTCAAAAGATGAGTCACCATTCTCTCACCACCCAAAATGGTGTTCCTCTCAACTCCCGTCTGTGAACACCGTCACTGTCCCTCCAGTCACCCAGATTAAAGTTTCACAGTCTTCTTTGAGGGCTGTCATTCCCTTGCCTGTCATATTCCAGAGCATTCTAGCCTTGCCATCTGTCCCTTTTCCTTCCGGTTCTATGACCCTGCTTCCGCCCCTCATTACCTTACCTGTTGTAAGAGATTCCTCGGGACCTCTGCTTCTTCCTTCCCCCCACTTCTTCCCCGATTCTGCTGTCTTTTATTTTCTTGGTTTTTATTCCTTCAGGATCCATCTTCTCGGTTCCATCCTTCACCCGAGTCATTGCTTCCTCAAAGTCAGGGCTTCCTCTCTTCCTATGACTATCCTGTCTAGTGTCTCTCCTCCGACATGTAGACTATGCTTTGGCCAAGTGAAAACTTGACACTCCAAGCACTCAGAGCTTTCCTGATGATGCTCTCTGCCTATGATCCCCATTTTGCTGGCTTGTCAGTGGAAGGCATACCCTGTTTTAAGGTCCAGCCCAACTGCCACCCCATTCATAATGCCTTCCTTTGTTCCTCATTCAAAGGGAATTTCCTCTTCCCTGAACTCCAATGGTATTTCTCGTGCATTTATTACATTCTTCCCTGAATTAGAGTTTTCTCATGCATTTATTACATTCTTCCCTGAATTAGAGTTGTTTATGTATTTTTTACACCCTCCTCCTGCTCAAAAGTTCCTTGAGGACAGGGTCTGCATAGAGGTATTTGGGAATTCTCTGAGTGCCTAGCACTGTGTCATATTAGGTCATCAAATATTGGTTAATTTATTAATCCAGATTCTTAAAAGAATAAAATAATATTACATCTACCTGGATAACCATCTCTGAAAGCTAACTTCCCATGTAATGTTCTACTATTTTTCAAAACTGTTTTTGCTAAAAGATGATCTTTGTGTGTCCATACTGACTGAGGCCATAAAGTCAAAATTCAAATTCATACAATCTGGAGGTTAAGGCTGCAATTCTTGGCAGCGTGATTCACAAGAGAGCTCTGAATTTTTAGTTTGTAACCAGATAATATTATGACCAAACATAGTTTCTTCTCTAGCTCCATTAAAAGCTTTTTACATTTACAAAAACATTATTCCTCCAACAGAAACACGAAAGAAAATAAATGTGGAAATATTTCCAAAATAGCTTATATTACTAGAAATGGTCCCTTCACTCTGAGACATGAAGGTTAGCTAGGTTCAAACTGATCATTATTTTGATTATAAATGCCCCATTTGGGAGCTTGTCTTTGAGCATTTATTTGACACCATTCATTTTCCTCTAAAGTGGAACTAAAATGAAAATTTTCCTTTTAACTTTCTGCTCATTTTAAAAATAGTTCAGAGTATTTGTTTTAAGGGCTTTTGATTAGCTCCCAGACTTTTTTCAACTGGCTTTTGACTTTTGTTTTATGGGATAAAATTTATATGCAGTGAAATGCACATGTCTTATGCATACAGTGCAATGAGCTTGGATAGGTGGATATGCCCATGCAACAACCATCTCAATGAAATCACAGGGTATTTCCATCACCCTAGAATGTTCCCTTCATGCCCTGTTCTAGTCAACCCCTAGCCCTTCTAGACAACCACTATTCTGTTTTTTATCACCATAGATTTATTTTGCCTCCTGGCCCAGAATGTGGACCATAACCTCTTATATATTGGAGGACCTATACCCCATTTCCAACTAATGACACAACTAGTCAGGTGCTGTGCATGCAGCTTTCCAGGGCATCAAGGTACAGAGCTATCTTTCTCTCAGCCAGAGCCTTCTCCCTGGGATCAGCTCCCTCTAGGCCACAGAATTTTACCAACACTATCTTCATGGACCTTTTTAAGTATAACAGGTTTTACATGATCACCTGTTACCTAAGCCTGCAAAAATACAAGTTAATGAAAAGCCAAATGGAATCAAGAGTCTTCACTATGCTTCTAAACAGCCTTTTCTCCCTACTGCCACTCCAAAACAATAACAAAAAAAGGCGTAATTTGTAAACCAAGAATCGAGCCCAAGATCCTTATTCTCACAGACCCTGAGAACCTCAGATGCCATTTCCTGGCTTCCCACCCAGGATTTGATGGAGGTAGTTTGAATTTGGGGTTGTCAGGGAGAACAGCTACTCCTTATTGTGAATCAGCCAGTGATTCAGATTTAATTCACCAGCTTAATAAAATTTAGTAACTTGCATCTTACATTTCCTTAGAAATTATTTTTTAATATTTTAGAATCTTTCTACATAATTTACCTGTATTGCATGTGGCAGAAGACAATTTAGAAAGTAATTCCACTATAAGTACCATGAGTGATAAAAGAATTTCAATTATTTCAATTATTATTACACTGTGTCCCTCTTGCTTCCTGTATCTGTTGTTTACGTGAGGAATCTCATTGCCAGCTTGGGGTATTACTTCTCTGTGGAGAGCAATATCCAGATTGTGCCTAGTTTCACATTGACTCAAATAGTCCTCTCTAATGTTAAGGAGGGTCTTTACACACATGCACACACACACCCAATAATTAACCAAGAACCATACCCAATTTCAGAACCAGTGTTAGCCAAATGGTAAAAAAAAAAAGATTTGTGCATTTTGAGACTTTTCAGGTCTTTCTTCCTCTTTTGTTACCACACTCATCTAGATAACCCGCTCCCTCTCACTCTCCCTAAGTACCCAGGACCCTCATGCTAGCCAATGCTCCTCCTCTCTCCCAACCCCCTCAATTAAAATTACACCATTTCAGAGAAGTGATATATTTATGGGCATGCCAAGGAATGACTCATTCATTCCATTGACTGAAAAAATACTGATAATACAATGTCATATGTCAATTGTAATCAATAAAATAAATATTGTTTGCTTACTATTTACCAGGACTATTTCCAAGTGTCGGGCACTATCTTAATTAGCTCAGGCTGCCATAACAAAATACCGTGGACCAGGTGGCTTAAAAACAGAAATGTATTTGCTCACAGTTCTGGAGGCTGAAGTCTGAGATCAGGGTGCCAGCGTGGTCAAGTTCTAGTGAGGGCTCGCTTCCTGGATTGCCGATGGCCGCCTTCTCCCTGTGTCCTCACATAGCAGAGAGAGCTCTCTCTTCTTATAAGGCCGCAGTCCTATTGGATTAGAGCTCCACCCTTATGACTTTGTTAATGACTCTTAAAGACCCTATCTTCAGAGATGGTCACATTGGAGCTTAGGGATTCATTGTGTAAATTTTAAGGAGACACAATTCAATCCATAGCAGGCACCCCAAAAATGAGCTAAACAAGTATGTCTGTCATCACAGAGGTTACCTCTAGGGGTTTAGTGTTTAGTCCTATGTTAATGGCTCCTTCTACTCAGCTTCTTCTGCTAGCATCTCTGCCCCGTCTGCGCTCAGGTGCTGGTATTTGTCTGGGTTCAGTCCCTAGGCCCCCTTGTCTCCTCTATAGTCCTTCCCCCGGATGATCTCAATCAATCCCAGGGTTTTCAGTTTCATCTGTACATCGAAGACGTAAAAATAGAAATCTCCGACTGAGATCTCTTTCTTGGTCAGGAGATTCACATTTCCAGATAGCTATTAGACATTTTTACTTGCATGTTCATTCATTCAATAAATATTCATTGAGTGCCTACTATTTACTAGCCATTTGAAGCTCAACTTTTCCAAAATTAACTTATCTTCTCCTCAGATCTACTCCTCCCTCTGTTTCCTATCTCAGCAAATGGCATTGCTGTTCATGTAATTGTACAAGCCAAAAAAATCCAGCCCTCAGCTCTGACCCTCTTTCCCATTCCCTATATTTGATCTATCACAAATCTTTTTTATATCCATCTCCTTGATCTCTTTTGAGTCTACTCCCTTTTCTCATCGTCATTATTTTCAGGCCACTATCCTCTCTCCCAAGTTGTGCTTCCAGCCTTTTTGTTTCACTATCCATTCTCCACATTACAGGAGTTACCTTCATCCAGAGTAAAAGAACTTGAATTATTATTCTGCTTTCTCCACAGTTCCCACCCACTCGCCCACAGATTCTGTTCTCCTGCCATAATGAATTACTTTCAAGTTCCTCAAACCCTCTGGACTCTTGTCTGTGTCTAAATATTCACATACGCAATTTACTCTGCCTGGAATCTTCCTCCCATCCCTCTTGATCAAACTTACTCCCATTCATCCTTCATGTCTCCCTTGAGACATCACAGCCACCAGGAAGCCTTCCTTGATTTCCTATTGAGTGCCTCTCCTGTGAATGCCCAGAGCTCCCTAAACACCCCTGGTTATAGCCCTTATCACGCTGTTGGAATTTCCTATGTATTTCTCTGTATCCTCTCACTGATCTTTAAATTCACAAAAAGATACACAAGGATTGTCTTTTTCCAAGTCATGAGTCCATTGCTTAGTACAATGCCTGATGCTTAGTTGGCCCCCAATAAATACTATTTGAATAATGAATGTTTAAGCCCCTCCTAGATATCATATTTGCATTGTTGACTGACTTCCTCAATAACTTAACTCACAAGGAAAGAATATCATGGCTAGAATTCAGAACCACAACTTACAGAAAAATTTGGAAGCAGATTCATATTTTCTGGAACAACTCAGTTTTTTTTTATCATTTCTTATCTTAATAGGCTATTATAATTGATGATCCCTTTATGCATTGTCAAGTCCAATTGTATTTATAACGAAACTGAAGCCCAGAAAGGCAGAGGAGTCTTGCTGGAGGTCATACAACCAGAGGAGCTGGACTAGAATCTGGGTCTTCAAATCTAAGATGCATCCTTCTCTCTACCCCAGCCCTCGTCTCTCCATATGGATACTGCATTCTTTCTTCTTCTGTGTGGGCCACTATCAGCATAATCAAATTAAGACATAATCTTGATGGCTCAGTGGGCTATTCTTACTGTCTTAAAAATCTCCAACTCTTTGGAAAACGCAACAAGACACATTCTCAAATCACTAGGAAAGGAATGGGGAGAAGTGTTTGAGAATATAAGTTAAAAACATTGAAACAACTTGTGTTCAGAGAAATGACTTGCCTTATAAAAGATGAAGAAATGAGCTATCCACCTTCCACTCATTACTCTCGGAAGACAGTTCATTAAGGTCTGACACATATCCATATCATTTGAATTGAACTTTCTAGCTAAAGCAAAACTTCAAATCCTTCTTGTATCTGCTAAATTGTACAAATGTGAGGAATGTAATACCTTTAACCAAAAAAATTAATTGCTTTACTTTATTTGATACATTTCAATTTCCAAAAGAATCTAATTTGAAAGACATTAAAGTGCCTTTCCATTTTGCCATCACACTTCTCAAGGAAACCACTTTATGATCAAAAAGTGCTAATCTTCCTGAAAACTGTAGCCTCTTAAAAGAACTGGAAAGATTATTGGGAATAAGATTATAAACACTCAAAGATTCAGAAGAATTTAACAGCAAATTTTTGGTTGATTCTCAAAGAAAGATATTATTTTTAGTGACATTTGCCGGCAGCTTTTTGTACCATAAATACAAAGAAAAAAATAATCCCACAAACTTTTATGCCAAACACTGATGAATGATTAAATTGTACAGATTGTAATTTTTTTCCCTTTTCTCCACCCTGTCCTTTTTCTCAATTTCCTGTCCTCAATACATCTCTACCTCATCCTTATCTGCTGTCAAGCCTGTTTCTGCTCGAGGTCTTTGCAGGCCAGACCTAATCAACATGGATCACGCCACTAAGACCCAGAACTCTAATCAAAACTCACAGCAGAGAAAGATGCCTGCCCGGCCGATGTGTTCTCTCTTACAGGTGTGTCCTCAACTCGCTCAGCTTCCTTTTCACAGCCCCAGTCCCTGACATTCCTTCCTCAACCCAACATTCTTAGGCCTCGATTTCCATGGGGAGCCCAGAGTTCAAGTCGTACAATTGCCTCACCCTCCCAACCCCCAGCCTTTCAAAATTCCAGTCGGCTCAAGTCTTAATTTCAGCCTGCAGTTGATAGGAACATAGCTGATTGAACTAATTTCCATTGTTGCCTCAGAGGCAAGTATTTGAATTTTAAAAAAGGAATTCTTATTAAACTAACGAAATCTCTACTTTGTCGACATGCAAAAGCATGAAAAGGAAAACAGAGGGCCAGGGAGGAGGAATCTGCATGTAAAACATAGTCTGTGCTTTTCTTTCACAAGAAATTTGGAAATTCAAAATGAGAATGAGCCGTATCAAACCATCCCTTGGTTAACCCCTACAGAGCTTAAGTAAATTTCTTCGTATTCCCATAGGGATGTGTCCTTCTTACTCTCACAGGGACAGTCTTTCTTCTTTTGTAAGCAATTAATAATCTGTAATAAACAAGCACAAGCATGTCAGCAGGGCAGAGGCATGGCTCTCATAGGACACGTTCCATAGCAGTCAAATCATAGGGACTAATGATTTTCCCAGAGGAAAACTAAAGGCGAAACCATTTCAATACCTGAAATTTACTCCCTCACTATATTGTGATGCTAGAGATAGAAGACCATAAAAAGCAATAAGATTATTTTCTGAATGCTTGTATAAAATACCCAAAAGTTTAAGTCTATCAGTCCCATTTCTGTTGGCTTTTCTTTCACACAAAATGTGATCTCTGACTCTTTCTGATGTGATAATTTAGCTTTTTCAGAATGGGCATAAAAACGACCCAACTAAATATAGCTTTTCCTCATGAACCTGGACATGCTTATTCTTGAAAATAAATGCTGCATTCATTCAGATGAATGTTTCCCAGTCAGCCTAAATTCATACTTTGCTATATACTTAACATACTTTTCCACCTTTGCCCCCCTGACCTGCTTGCTGTTTTGGGTAATCTAGCATTTTCTCACTGGTCAATTGCAACTCCAGTTATATACTCTTTACGTTGTTTAAAGGAATTTCTGTAGAAACTCTGAACCAGAACCTCATGAATCTGAGCCTGTACCCCTTTGGGGCCTCACTCACAATGGCTTTAATAGCATTGTATCTTATTGAGAGCTTCATTATCTATCACCCCGGTCTATACATGGGGAGGAAAGGAGTTAGCAAAGGAAACCAATTGCCTTGGTCTCTCTGAAAGCTGGACTGGCAGTAAGGATTATTTCTGTTCACTCTAAGCTAGTGCAGTATGAGCATGATCATCAATTTTTGAAACTTTTCTTCAGATTAGTTTGACAACAACCAAAATATCCAAAAACATCCTTTCTCTAGAGTTGATTTCTTTATTGGTATCTCTACACCTCACCAGACGCCTAAGGTAAATCCTGATAACTGTTAATTGAGCACCTGTCATGTGTTTTCAGATATTATTTCATTTTACAATTTCATTTATAAGTATATAATGCAGATTGTGTTTGAAACCTTAGATGATATTTCCAAAGCCATATTGAGAAAATGTCCTCCCACCTCTGCCTTTCACTCACCAATTCCCGTCTCTAGAGGCAACAGATCTTACTAGTTTTTAAAGGTTTCCTTCAAAAGATATTCCATGCATTTAAAACACACACACACACACACATTCTTCTACATCCTTTTTTAAAAATAGTAATATGTGCCCTATGTTGTGCCATTGTGCCATACTCTTTGTGTTTATTAACAATATGTCTTGGATAGCTTTCCATTTTGCCACATAAACATCTTCCCCCTTTTTATGGCTGCATAGTATTCCATTGTGTGGAAGAACCATAATTTATTTGACCAATTCCCCATCAATGTCAATTAAGATTGTTCCCAGATTTTTCCAATTATCAACTATGCTACAATTAGAAATGTTGTACAAAAGTCAGTTCTCACAGGAGTAAATACGTGCAATGTTAATTTTAGTAGATGTGGCCAAAATGCACTCTATAGCAGCTGTACAATTTGAACTCCCACATCCTCACAAATATGGTGGATCTTTGAACTTTTTGATGTTTCTCAAAATAGTGTCTCTGTGCAGTTTTAATTGGTACTTTCTGACTGTGAGTGAGGCTGACCATCTTTTCACGTGTTTTGGTTTGAATACTAGCTCCACCACCTAGAGGTTGGATGAATTTGGACAAATTAAGGCTTGGCGATCTATAAAGTTGGAACAGTTCCTACCTCAAAGGGTCGTTGCAAAGATTAAACACAATGATGTAGGAAATGCACATTCTTCTTCCCAGTTGCTGTCATTATTTTCTTGGTAATTAACAATTACTGGGAACCAGAAGCACAAGCTAATAGAGTATTAAAGGTAACAGAAAGTGTGATAAGGGCCAGAGTTGTGTGGCCCGAAAGTTTTAGATGAAATAAAGAGTTGTTGTTGAAGGTTTGCCTGCTACCATTCCAAAATGATAGTTTGCTTAACACAACATCATTGAAATTCAGTACAAATCAGGACTGTTTCCCTGGGGATAAAAAATAACCATGCGTAGTGGCACCTTAGGTGTGGAGCAGAACATTGACACCAGAAGCAAGCTATGTAAACTTGAAAAACAGAAACTCACTTATGAATCCAGTATGTTTTTGGAATGAATTGTTAAAATGCCAGATTTTACTATTTTACAGTGTTTTTACACCCATTGCAAACCACCTTCTCTTTCTCGCACTGAAGCATTGTAGAGCACAAGCAAATATTTTAAACTCCATAAATAAATGGTAGATTGTCGACAAAATTGTGGCCATGATTTCAGGAAAAGGGCTGTGGCTTTCATAAAAATAAATGGAAATATTTTGAAGCTGAACTGTCAAATATTAGAAATTAAGATGCCTTGATATACAGCTAAAATGTTGGGACTCAAATGGCAAATGCGTCTACAGTCCAATTTAAAGATTTCATTTTTTTCCTTTTTCTCCCCAAAGCCCCCGGTACATAGTTGTATATTCTTCGTTGTGGGTCCTTCATAGTTGTGGCATGTGGGACGCTGCCTTAGCGTGGTTTGATGAGCAGTGCTGTGTCCACGCCCAGGATTCGAACCGACACAACATTGGGCTGCCTGCAGCGGAATGTGCGAACTTAACCACTCAGCCACAGGGCCCACCCTGTCTACACTCTAATTTAGAATCCTTTTATGCACAAAATTATCAATAAAGTTGAAACCACGAATCATGCGATTTTCCTTAACCATATCTTTTAGTCTTTCTACTTATGCATATCAATAAATACAACCTCTGGATTTGGAGATTGTGGGTCCCAATAAGAGACAGGAAAACAATGGTTGTGACCTTTAACATACTTTTAATGGAAAGAAGCAATTTTATATTTATAATAAATTTTTCATGTTTACAAAAGAAGCTAAATAGCTGGGGCTGGCCCTGTGGCGCAGCGGTTAAGTCTGCGTGCTCCACTTCAGCAGCGTGGGGTCCACAGGTTCAGATCCCGGGTGCAGACCTACACACTGCTCACCAAGCCACGCTGTGGCAGGCGTCCCACGTATAAAGTAGAGGAAGATGGGCACAGATGTTAGCTCTGGGCCAGTCTTCCTCAGCAAAAAGAGAAGGATTGGCGGCAGATGTTAGCTCAGGGCTAATCTGCCTCAAAAACAACAGCAACAACAACAAAAAAGAAGCCAAATAGTTGTTTTTCTATTAGAAGAAAACCCAACTGTCGTATATTTATGTTTTTTCGTCTGTAACATAGACATCAAAGAAAGTTTTTTACTAAGACTCTTTTTCCACGTTAAATTTAACCTATTCCAAATTTTCAGAAATCAATTAAGAGAAAATTAAATACACTGTCATCAAAGATACCATCCTATTCCTCTAATATGTTTTAAAATGTGTTTTTATGTTACAAGCACATGGATCTAAAATTAACAACTTAACCACATAGATTTAATCCTCCATGGGAGTAGGTATAGGATTGTCGCTTTGAATTGCACAGATTGTTTTTGATTTGGGGTTTTTTTGCTGAGGAAGATTCACCCTGAGCTAACATCCACTGCCAATCTTCCTCTTTTTGTATGTGAGCTGCCACCACAGCATGGCCACTGACAGACAAGTGGTGTAGGTCTGTGCCCGGGAAATGAACCCAGGCCACCGAAGCAGAGTGTGCCGAACTTAACCACTAGCCCACCGGGGCTGGCCCCACATATTGTTTTAGTGTTATGCTTCTTACTAGATTTTGAGATCCTTGTGGGTCCCTAGCTCACTGCTGGGCACATGTGCTCAGTAAATGTATTGGAAGAGAATAAATGAATGAATAAAATTACTCCACCTGTTGTCTAACTACACGTAGATAAAAGGTTGTTTCGGTGTTTTGCCTGTTATTTTGAGTCACTTAGCATTTCCCAGGTGTTTATTACTATCTAAAATATGGAACAATACCCATTCCTCAAAAAGTAACGGGTGAGAAGACACGTTCTGATCAGCAGGTGCCCTGAAACCCGCGTGTCTCCAAGTGTCCCAGCCCTGCCCTAACAGCTTAAGATAGTTTCTTTGCAGTAGGACACTGAGTCCACTCTGAGATTCTTCAGTCCCAGCTCAGTCCACAGCTTGGACTTCTCCTCTTGAGGACCCTCAGGGACTCTGTAACAATGTGGCCCAGTGGCCAGAGATCCACCACACAGCTGACAAAGTCAAGAGATATGAACAGAATGGATGCGAGGGCCCCTAATAAGATACACCCAGCAGCAGGTCAGCTGGCCTGGAGGTGCTCTGTCTGTGCAGGACCAGATGCAACACTTGTACTCAATCACCATAAACTCCTCATGATCATTATGGCATTTACTGCCTATATTGGTACTTTTGGGAAGTCTCCTGCTGTCCAACTTTATATAGTCTTCTACTCGACGTCCAGAAATTCCAATTATAAAACCAATTTGCCAAATAATATTATAAACTCCTTGAAGGTGGAGACTAAGTTCAGGAATCAATCCAGGATGACATGATGGAGACTCCTGGTGGTAGAATGATTGGCCTTGTTATTTCAGTTTTGTTAGCAACTGAATTAAGTGATTTGACGATCAATAGGTTAAACAAGCTGAACCATGTTTATTTGGTCAAATGTAGGTGTATATACACAAACAGAATGTTAAAATGGAGCCATTTAGTCCCAGTGTTGGGCTGAGAGCCCTAAATATCAGACGGCACAATCCAAAGTGGTCTAAGACCGCCATGCAGTATTTGGGGGAAAAAGGTAGCGAGGGGCATTTCACTCTTCTCTCTCACATATCAAGAGTATAAAAGGATTGGTAGTTGGGAAATCAGAGGATTTTTGGAGAAAGTTGTTTGCTGCGAGTTGCCCTCCACCTCAGGTGGAAGAGGCAGAACATGAGCACACTCATCTCAAGCCCTGGGAAAGGAGCCTCAACACAACGACCAGCAGACTTGATAAGTGTCTTCTGAGAAATGGCAGACAGTAGCCTCCTGTGTCTGATCCACCTGGAAATCTTAAGGACAGGAGAATGCTGGCCCACAACTCTGATGGCAAGCAAGAAAAGATGGCTGTGTTGGGACTGGGCTATGCTCCCAAAGTTTATGGAGGTGAAGGATAGAGTTGATGTGGGCCAGATGTAAGAGAGAACCAATGAGGTTCAACTTGGATCCAGCCCAAGAGGACTGCCTGAAGGGAACAGGTGACCTCAATAGCAAGTGCATTGCTGATTCTCAAGGCTGAGCAGGGACCATCCATAACCAGCCAGAGGATGTGACATTACCTGCATGGAGGGATCCACAGGTGAAAGATACCAAGAGCTGGGGTAGAGAGAGTGTATCAAAAGAGCCCAGGAATGAGCCCCTGAGAGAGGGAGGCAGCTCCTAACACCTGCCAGACCCAGAAAGCATGACACCAGCTCACCACAACATTTCCTGTCCCTTTCCTCTCCTCCTAATCCCCCCATTTCAACCCTGCAGGGATTAGAAATTCAGCTGGCAAGATGCACAAAGAGGAGCACATTTGATTGAAGGAAAAAGAGGCCCACTGCCCTCTATCCCACTGCAGGCAGCAAGCTTGTTGGAGACCTGAAGTGGGAAAGGGGAGGTGACACAACATTAAATGAAACTTGCACGGTTTGATATTTGCATTGGACTGGTTATATTAATTAGTGACTAGAGGCTCTTTATTGCTCAGAAGTCACCAGAAAGTCTTGAGATTTGCTTTACATTTCATCCAGGGAAACAACTGGCCCCAAAGGACAAATTTAAAGGCACAGTGAATACTCCCCTTTTAGACTCCATGAGACCTGCTTTTCAGTATAATGGTCACATTTATGTTCCTTCAAGAAATTCAAGATCCCCGACTGCCTTTAATAAATAGAACAAATGGATCCCACAACTGATAGTTGAGACTAATGGGAGTGAAATTTTCTGGGCCAGGAAAGTCAACACTCTGCTATCTATTTTCAAGGAGAGACTGGTGTCTACCAGCATAAAATTCCTTAATAATTCTGTATATGTCAAATTACGTATTTTTAAAATAAGTCAACAAAAGGCACTCTAAGAGGTTCATATCCTTGTATAAAGAGGTTTATACTCTTGTATAAGGCCAAATGTTTCCTTCAGCAACATTTGTGTATATAAATGGTTGTTTGTTGATGGTGTTGTTTAAAAATGCAATACTGGGGAAAATGGCATGCTCTTCATTAACTGCTCTCTAAATCAAGTCCAGTGAGGATGAAATGAAGAAAGAGTATATTCAGTTAAAAGAGTACCAGGCTCTTCCTGGTCTTTAGCTTTTGGAACAGCGCCTCTCCAGCATAGCTCCTTGCCCCACAGCTCACCTGGAACTGGGTCAAGGGCGAGAAAGACGAGCCTCTTGCTGGACGGGGAATGGTGCAACTGGAAATGCAGGGTTTGCAATGAACATCCGACTTTGGAGGTTGGTCCTCGCCTGACTAGAATCAGGAAAATTCTCTCAGGAAACAGACCACTACCAGCTACTTCTCCAGCAGCTGTGATCTGCAGCAGCTTTGGGACTTTAATGTTAAAATTATGTCAAAGTCAGGAGTATTGTGAGCACACTGTGAGGACAAGCCAGGTAACCACAGGATGTGAGGGCTAGAGAGGATCTTAGAGGTCATCTAATTTAATGGGTCACAATCTTTTTCCTCACTGCCCACTCACCTGAAGAGTGAGACTTACAAAAGCTGGAACGTTCCTCTGTCCAACCCTGGGCTCTCTGCAATCCCTACTACACCAAGACTTTCCTCTCATGGAAGAAAATGGAAGGGTGAAGAGGACATTGATATAGGAATAACCCCTTCTTCGCACAAAACACACATCCATCACTTGATGACAAAGTACTTGAACCATACCTCCCGACAAATCTCATCACACAAGTGTGCCAACCCAGTACGTGGCAGACTTGCTTATCCATTATAATCTCTTCTCTGTGTAGATTAGGAACTGAGCCTCTATTGGGTTAAGTGGCTTTCCCAGAGTGACAACCTAGAATCATGGCCTCATAACTCATTAAAAGCTGATGGAATTTGCATGGAGCATCACCTCCAAGGAAGCCTTGTGCTCACGTCCAGCAGGCCTTTATCCTTACTGGGTCCTAGGGTCTTTCAAAGCTTTCCTCTTGAGATTCTACCTTCTCAACAAAACTCTCAACCTCTCGGGCAAGTGAGATAGGCATTTTGAGGAAAATGATCACTCTGAGATGCTAAGGGGCCTTCCTAGAATTAACTGCGTAATAAAAGAAGTGCACCCTTAAACCAACATGGTCCTCCAAGTGTGGTCCCAGGCAACTGCATCAGTATCATCTGGGAATTTGTAGAAATGGAAATTCTTGGCATAACTGGTTCTTCTCCTTCTTTCTTATCTTTCCATACCTCAGCTCAAACGCTATCTCTTTATGATCACCCCAACTAAAGTACATTCCCATTCCACTTCCCATTCCAGTCTCTCACTGTCCTATCATCGGGATGTTGTTTTTTATTTTTTCTTATAGCACTTTTCTGTCTTGACTGTAATGGTTAGTTTTACAGGTCAGCTTGGATAGGCTATAGTACCCAGTTATTTAATCAAAGAATAATCTAAGCATTGCTGTGAAGGTATTCTGTAGGTACGGTTAACATCTACACTCTGTTGACTTGAAGTTACCTTCCATAATGTAGGTGGGCCTCATCCAATCAGTTGAAGGCCTTAATCAAAAACTGAGGTTTCCCAGAGAAGTAATTCTCCCTGAAGACTGCGGCATTAATTCTTGCCTGAGTTTCCAGCCTGCTGGCCTGCCCTACAAATTTCAGATTTGCCAGCTGCCACAACTGAAAATGTGAATGAAAGGTATAGGTTTGGGGTGGGGAATTCTCATGGAGGTACTGTCTAAAACGAAAAACTAGAATATGCAAAAGCTTTTGAGTGGGAAGAATAATATCTTAAGGGAACTTTAAAAAGTCCTAGCAACTGGAACCCAATGAGGGAGGTGACAGTGGCCACAGTGACTACACCACGTAGCCCAAAAATAGTGACATTAAGAGTTTTACCCTTGTCCCAGGAGCAATGCGCCATCAAGGAAATTTGGAGAGGAGGTGGGGAAAGCATTTCTTTAACACTGAGTCACACATTGCCTAACTCAGCCTTGAGCACTTGTCACTTTTTCTCTGATTTTAGCACATTGGAAAACAAACAGCAATTTTTAGACTATGAGCAATCAGAATTGTATTTGATGGAAGATGGTATAAATAAGACGCATTAGGAAAATAATAAAGCATTTTCCCCTGTTACTGAAGTTGACTTAGTTCTTTGATAGAGTGTTTTTATATTTCAAAATGTGTCTTCTCCCCAAACTGGAACAATTTGAACAACAAAATAAAGTATTGGATTATAACGCAAAGTATAAAATAAATATCCATGAATCTGTATTGCCATAAATATATGATTGAATAAATAGATAAGTGGGGGAGAATAGACATTCTTCCATGCGGAATTCCAAATAATAAATGTACATACTCCACCGCCCAGGATCAGGGCCGTAACTCCCCACTCCCTGAGAGTGAGCTGTGCCTAGTGACTTCCTTCCAGAGAATACAGTCTGGAAAGGGGGCTAGGAAGTAACTTGACAGTGAAGAAACCTGACAAACACTACTTTAGTCTCATGGTCAAGGTCAACATCAATAGTCACAAATCATATTGATAGTGTGTACTCTTGATACGACGTAAAGAGAATTGGCATCTCATCTCTATGATCTTCCTCCTAAAAAGCCGTAATCGAACCCTAAGCATGAGAAAAACAACAGACAAATCCCAGTTGAGGTACATTCTATAAGATACCTGACCAGCTCTCTTCAAAATTGACAGTCATCAAAACCAAGGAGAGTCTGAGAAACTGTCACAGCCAAGACATAACAACAAAATGTAACATGGCCTTCTGGATACTGGAATAGAAAAAGGACATTAGGGAAAAAGTAAGGAAATTGTTATAAACTATAGACTTTAAGTAATGATAATGTATCAGTACTGGCTCCTTTCCTGTAATAAACATACCACACTAACGTAAGATCTCACCAACAGGGGAAACTGAGTGCGGGGCATAGAGGGAAGTTCTGCTATCTTCACAAATTTTCTGTAAATCTAAAACTGTTCTAAAATAAAGAGTTTATTTAAATATATGCAAACACACGCACATATATTTTCTATGAAAAGTGAAATATGCAATTATTTTCTAAACAGACACATACAGAAATTCTAATACCATTTCCTGTTAGACTACTCCGAATCCACCTATTTTGGTTATTGTCTACACCAGGCTTACAAGGCTCCTGCAGCTCCGAGAGTGTTTCCTCTGCCTGTCTTGCCCTGCACGGACCAATGGCACTTAAGAATCCGGCTCCTGGCAACAAATCCTCTGTCCTCTTCCAGCCAGCAAAATAGCCAGCATCTCCCCAGGAGAGGGAGAGGTGGCCCCCAGGGCGGCTGCTGCTGCTTTTGAGGGAACTGGCAGAAGGTACCGCTTCTTCCAGGCGTGTGCAGCCCTTTGCAAATGTTTCAGTTTGGGGAGCAGATTGGAGCGGGATGTCAGCCATCACTTGCCCCTTCGGCCCAACATAAGTTGTCACACAAGTTGTAGTGGCTTTAGGGCAGACAGGATGATATGCAGGCAGCTGCAGCCTCATGAAGGCAGTAGTGCTGGAGAGGAGAAGTCGGTCCATGCCACAAACCACTAGCTCAGAACTCTGAAGTGTCGTGCAAATAAGGTTAAGTTTTATTTTGAATTGAGTGCTTGAATGTGAGATATTGGGAAGAACAGGGACAAGGTGGGGGATTGGAGGTGTACTTAATATTTCAGTTGACTTTGATTTATCCTTAACGTTTTCCCACGTTTGTTCAGGATGTAATTGTCCGTTCACACCTACACTTCCTGTGTTTAAACGGTTAGATTTCTGGAGGCGAGTCATATATCAGGTAGCCTGATTCATAGAAGGAGGCCAGAATAACAGAGTGGTGAAATGGGCACCTCCACACACTTTTAAATTGATGTATGCATTTCTGGAGGGAAACATGGAAGTATTTCTCAAGAGTCATATAGTTTTTCAAAATTTTTATCTTAAAGAAGTAATCTAAGATACACATTAAGATAAATAGAGATGTTCGTTAAGAATCACTTGCCAAAAACTTGGAAGTAAACTAAAAAACCCAACATCTGTTAATGGGGAAATGGCTAAATAAATCATTATGCATAATAAATCCAATTATAACATTGAGTTATAATAGTATTCTTCAAAACAATTTGTTCAAAAATAGACTCATCATCTTGCATAAAGTGAGGAAACTGGATTATAAAAATACAAACAATGCTTGTCCTCTTACAATTAATATTCTATATTCACATTTCTATATGAATATATATTACATTCATAAAAAGAAAACGACAACTGATAAATTTCTTTCTCTTGTATTTTTTAGTATCCCAAACAAGAAGGATGGAGAATCAGATTCAAGTTCCAATTTCAACAGGCTGTAGGTTGACCTTTAGTCGAGCAAAATTTGAAGTACTCATTTTTAAAACGAGTTTGAACCCAATAACCCAAGTTCCCAACTTTTCATAATTCCATGATTTATATGACTATAACATACATTTCTACAGTGTATTACAGTTAACAAAGAACTTTGCCCATGTGTATCTTATCTTTTAGAATTTTAGTTGTTATTGTTTATTCAGTACTACTTATCTTTGCTTCCTGCTCTTCTTTATAGAAAACAGTAACAACAAAACCAGTTATACCAGCTACTCTTAAGAGCTCTGCTGTTTCACTAAAAATTTAATTTGGAGAATATATCCTATCCTAAAAATGTATCTTTTGCATACTACTTTTCAAACAAATATTTGTCACTGTTTATTACAAAGATATTTTATTCTGCTCCATTAAATAAAAAGTTAAAGTCATTCCGACCTGTCTGCTACCTAATTGGGATGCGTAACAGCTAGAAAAATGTGTTGAAAATAGATGAGGGGCCGGCCTGGTGGCGCAGCGGTTAAGTGCGCACGTTCCGCTTCTGGCAGCCCAGGGTTCACCGGTTCGGATCCCATGTGCGGACATGGCACCACTTGGCACACCATGCTGTGACAGGCATTTCACATATAAAGCAGAGGAAGATGGGCATGGATGTCAGCTCAGAGCCAGCCTTCCTCAGCAGCAAAACAGCAGAGGATTGGCAGCAGTTAGCTCAGGGCTAATCTTCCTCAAAAGAATAAAAGAAAGAAAATAGATGAAAATACAAAGAAAGGAATGGAAACTGGGGAGAAGCAGGATGCAGAAGAAAGAATGTTCTGGAATGGGAAACAGTGCATCAGGGTCCTGGCCTCACTTTCTCTGTCCTTAACTAGCTGTGTGCCCTTAGAAAAATCACTTCATCTTTTGGAGTCTCAGTTTCCTCATGTATAAAGATAAGGGCTTACGTTAAAATAATCTTCAAGGATCCTTCCATATATAAAATTCTACTTTAAAACAAGTTTGAAAAAAATGCGTAGATTTAAAAGCAAAAAAAAAAAAGATGTAGCTCCAGTAGTATTTGCATTCTACAACAACGATGACCAAAATCTGAATATTTAGCAGCCACTTATATTTAATAACTTTGTTACATTTTGTTTGAAAATCATGTAAAAAATGAGACAACGTCTAACTAGAAATTTCTACTACACTGTGATGATAGGGACAAAGTAGCAAAAACACTTTCAGGACCATAAAGGGTTAGAAGCTGACCACGGGTCGATATTTTCGTCCCGTGATTTTGATACCAAATGCTGTCCTGGGACGTGTTGAGTGGACTGAGCCATTAACAACCAATGACATCAATCTTTCATTTGAATTCTACCCAAGTCTGGGCTTCACCTTTTCGGAAGTACAGAGAAAACTTCAAAGTCCAGTGGCTTTCAATCCTGGCTACACCTTAGAATCATGAGACGAGCTTTTAAATAATATTCCTGCCCAGGCCCCACCTCGTACTGATGAAATCAGAATCCTGGGGAAATTAACCATAGGCACATTTTTTCAGAATCACTCTCCTGAATGATTCTAATGTGCTGCTGGTTGACAACCACTGGGTTAAATAATGAAACATATGAGGAAATGGAAGGACTGAGAACTGCCAAGGCTCAAAGAAAACAGCAGTGGGGGACAGGCTTTTCTTAGCAATATACAAGAGCTCAGGGCTGTGTCTGCTATCCTATACTCCACACTGGGCACAAAACAAGAAAAATGGGCTTAACCATGAGAACTCAAATGACCAAAAAGGGAGAATTCAAGAAGGGCTGCTGTCGATGATTTTCTGAGGAAGGTGGAAACTTCCTTGAGAAATTAGGCCAGGAACTAATTCTGTCTGGGGAAGTTAAGTGTCAAGATGTGGATTTCCTGGTTTTGTACAATCTATTGCGAATTTTAAGCACTCACACTCACTCGTCTCCTCTGAGTTAATCGTTCTGGCCTCTGTTTACCTCTTGTGGTTCCTGGTCCTCACATTTTTCTAACGACAACTTTGCTCTTCGCATCAACATTCAGCATTTGTGTCCAGTGAAATAACCTAATTGCTAATTTCACCTCTTCTTGCCAATTTCTACAGCCACCATGTTAACCAATGCCCTTATTTGAGATTGGTAAAAAGGAAAAACAAATCCAAACCTCAGAGCTGGACATGCCCTCCTCCGGCTTCTCACACTCAAAGCTAGCTTCCACACAAACCTGGATTAACCTTTCTCGGATGCCATTCTCATCCTCAGAAAACCATTTTGGACGTTTTTTGCCTCTCCCATAAAAGCTGAATACCTACCAACTTAGCCCATCTCATCAACTCAACATCTTATTCCTCCCCATACCAAATTCCTTTCCTGACTTGTGGCCAGTCTTCTGAACACAACCCATTTTCCCTCCATCTGAATAAGTGAGAACTCATTGCTGTTTCTTGGCAGTTAATAGCCACCAGCACCCACAGCTCTATGGTTTGCTTCAGCTGCCAAACGATCCTGCCAGTCTGCTCACACAGGGCAGAGAACATCCAGCCTCTGCTTTGGTGTTTCTCATCATAAAATTGCTGCAAGAGCCATTGGTATTGCCCCCACCCATCCCTCCCACCCTGAACTGAACCTGTCTCCTTTTCCTAGTACTTCTGTATGATGGTTTCTACCTGCTTGTGCTGGTCCCTTTCAGCTAGGGTGCTCCCTATTTCCCCAAACTATTCTCCATTCCTGTCTTCTGTTCTCCAGGCACCCAACTAATGTTTCTGATTCCTGCTGCCAGATCCACCCTGGCTCAGCCTCTTTCCTTGAACTTGCCTGTTCTTCCCCGCCTCCAAAGTCCTGAACCTTCCTACTTTCAACCAAAATTGCCCATCTATCCCTTATCCTCCCCTCAGCTCCCCTTCTGGGATATAATGACCTTTCACGTCCATTCTTATGGTGACTCACTTCCTGCCCACAACCCTTGCTATCCAAATCATAAAAAGTCAGTACATCTTCTGGTTAGACCAGACTTCGGGGCCTGACTTCTCCTGGCCTGCCCAGTCCGGGTGCTGTCTGACACCCAGAATGGGCAGGCCTTGAACATCCATCACCTGCAGGAGATTTTGTTTCTCTCTTCCCAGTGCTCTAAGCTATAACCTCCAGGACTATTTGAACTTGCTAGTATTTCTCTCCATCAGTGAGCAATTCTCTTGTTTTGGGTATAAGTGAGAGATTTCCTTCCTTTTAACATCTGCTTTTTGTCCTGACTCCTCCTTTTACCTCTCCTGACACTTCAGTCCTCGCCCAGTGATGGAATTGGCTGCTTAGAGAGTAGTCATGAAGATGACATTTTGAAGTTCCATCTTTGCTGAAATCAAAGGAATACGTTGGTCTAGATCTTGGCTCAAGATCCACCCCAACCCTATTATTCCATTATTTTCCTATGATAAGGTGAGAGATAAGTCAATGAAAATGACAATGAAATGAAGTCAGCAAACAAACCAAAAGAAAAGCAGTTTGAATAAATGTATAGTTATTTACTTGTTCACAGGGACTTCGTTTCGTTCCAGGTTTTTTTCTGCTCATCTAATCAGCTGATTCTGTTAACGTACCAATAAAGGCCTACAAAGGTTTTGGCTTCTTTCAGTTTCCCCTGAAAATGTTCAACACTGGATGGAGGATACTTTTCCTAAACAGAGACTGTCTGAACTGATTATCTCTAACCACTGTGATTATCACAGGCCTCTGCAGACGGACATTGGTGGTAAAAAGCAGTGAGAACCCAGCTCTCCTGATTCTGTGCAAAAACTAAGCTGAGGGTCCATCACAAGCAGCGTACGGTTTTAGACATTAAAAGAAGACCACATCCAGTGCCACTACCCATCCGTGACTAATTGGTCCCCAGTGATCCAGAAACTGTTACCCATTCTTCGCATATGATGCCTTGTTCAGGGGCAGGAAAGTTCAAACAACACAACTTAACTTCAAACAAAATGTCAAAGTTATTCATTATCTCAGAAAAACCATTTGTTCCCCTACCCCACAGCAACTTCATTGTTTTCTGTGAGCTGTTAGACTTCCCAAAATGGCGCCATTCAATGTGACCAAAGCAACTTTGTGGCAATAGAACCACCAGGGCAAGGGAGAGACATTCTCCAGCTCCGGTTGCTAATGAATTTAACCAGCTAGCGAAATGGTTTCAATCCCATGTCACTGCAACAAGAGCGAAAACTGACCGAACCTTTCTAGAAGCCTTCTCTAACTCCCTAACAGCAATGGTCCTTATAATAGACCTGTTTAATCTAACTTATTCCAACTCTATAAATGCCTACTGGCCACGTACTTTGTGTAAAGCATTGTGTCCCAATCTGTTTCTCGCTCTTATTTTAGAGAGTTTTTTCTTTACCAAAGATGTTAGATATGTTTATTTAGTTGAAAGCCAATAATATTACTGATAACAATCGAAAAAAGCAACTCAACTATCCCTTTGAACTTGTCCCGGGGATCAATTTTCCAGTGAGGATCTACACAGCCCCATCATTTGCCAACAGAGGAAATGAAGGGTGTTTTAAAGGTAATTAGACTCTGTCTGAAAATTCTTCTCTTGACTCTACAACAAGCAAGATCACCCCATACATATATCAGTGCAAAAGAGAAGATGCCACAGTTCCTACTTGTGCAAAGACCCATGGAGCAAGGAAAAAACCCTAGTTTTCCTGAGTCTCTGGGTTGCCTGACTCCACGAGTAGACTTTCTTTCAACTAGGACAAAGTTGAAGGCCTCCAGCTACCTCCCAGGAACCGCCTTCCAACATACACCCTAGCAAAATAATTATCCTTCATAAGTAGGCTTTCCACTTCTATAGAAGAATGAGTAAGGATTGTTCCAGATCATTAGTGTTACCACAAATGAGAGAATGTAGTCATTTGCCAGGGCCGCCACAACAAAGGACCACAAACTGGGTGATTTAAACATCAAAAATGTATTGTCCCACAGGCTAAAAGCCCAAGATTAAGGTGTCAGCAGAGTTGGTTCCTTTTGAGGGCTATGAGGGGGGAATATGTCCCATGCCTCTCTCCGAGCGTGTCTGGTAGTTTGCAGGCAATCTTTGTGTCTCTTGGCTTGTAAAAGCATCAAGCCAATTTCTGCTGTCATCTTCACATGGCATTCTCCCTGTATGCACAGCTATGTCCAAATTTCTCCTTTTTATCGGGACATCAGTCATATTGGATTACGGCCCATCCTAATGACGTCCTTTTAACTTCATTACCTCTGTAAAGGCCATCTCTCCAAATAAGGCCACATGCTAAGGTTTGAGGGACTAGGACTTAAATCTTTTTGGGGGAGACACAATTCAACCTATAACAGAGAGATTTTAAGAACCTGAAGGAAAAGGATGTTTAATAATCCAAGAAGCCATAGATTTGAGGTATGGTCAAATGAAGATGAGGATATTTTAGAAGAGATGATGGAAGGAAAAGCAAGCCTACTATTAATGCTTTACAATTTGGCCGTTCTACAACCACTCCGAGCTTCTATCTTTGTAACCCTCCTACCAAATAGTCCTTTAGGATTTACGTACATATTATTGAGACTGTCCATCAGCTAAGACTACAAAGTTTTCAACAGTTGGTTTCAAATCTGGATCTCCCGGTTGACAGAACTCAATTTTGAGTTGCTCAGTAGCGTGGAAGTTGTCATGGTGCAATCATCACTCTTAGCCCTTTGTCCCTCGGGCTTCATTTTTCTCAAAGCTCCTCCAAAGAAGGCCTCTACCATATATCCTCTGAAAAGTCTTTTTGGTCAATAGTTGACGAATCTGCCACAGATTTTACTAAACTCCACCTTAAAAACTAAAACCAAAAAGGGATCTGAACCTACCTCTTTTTTTTTTTTGTGCACATACCCATGGCCACACAAAATACAACCCACCCTTTGTAATCTGATGCAAAAGTTATTACAAAAGTTAATCGCAAAAATTTTCTCTTTATTACTTTATGGTGAAATCAAGAAAGTTCAGAGAGATTCAGATTGGTGCATAAATTTGAAGAGTCACTGTTTTGTGACATGTGGATGCATGTCACAATGCCCAGTACATTTGAGAGCCCTACTGGTACCCTACTTCCTGTTGTTCCAAATCTCCTTTCCTTCTCCAGTTTGATAAATCAACTGTTAAAACAAAAGCATGGTTTCCCATTGACGATGGCAGTGTGTACTGCCCTTGTGAACACCCACATTCTTTGATTTACCTTAAAAATCCACATGTAGCATTTGTTACTAACAAAACCAAATGAGGAATTTAGGCTGGAGGTGGAAAGGTTGAGCTGTTCATTTCATTAGAAACATTTACCCTTCCTTCTCAAAGCAACCTCCTGAGAAAAGCAGGGGAGTTTTGATTTAGCAAAAGAAAATAATAGTCAAGTAGCACATCGACAAATTAATTATTTAAACATATTCCACTCCAAGTAATTTCTTACTCCCTATAGTTTTTTGTCAGTTGTTTTTGTTTTAGCTACCAAATAATACTTGCTCATTTTAAACAATTCAAATAACACAGAAGTGTATAAAATAAAAGCACCATATAAAAAGTCTACGTCTCTTTCACTTTCCCCAATCTCATCCCCAGAGATAATCACTCTTCATAATTAAGCGAACATCTGAACAGATATACTGAAATGCTACATATACAGTTGCTTATTCAAAAAATAGAGTTTATTTGACATTTGCTTTATACCTTGTTTTTTTTCCCTCCGTGATATATTATGGACTTTTCTTCATGTCATTCCATGTTTCTTTTCAAAGGATCCAATTTTATTTTTCGATCAGTGGTAAAATAGCAACCAAAGGTGTAACTACATGAACATGGATATCTAGGCTGCCACAAGAAAGTCCAGCTTCATTGCCTGTGCAGGACTAAATTTTCAACAGGTTATACCGGGGAAAGTGGGAAGTTTAGAACAAAGATGAGTGAAGAGTATTTCCTGTGCCGTGGACAAAGGTGGGGGATTTCATTACTTCCAAGTGCCCAATTTTTCTACTAAAAGAGGATAAACGCTTTCAATTACATGAATTCCCATCAGGCAGACAACAATAGGCACGGATACAATTCTATAGCTCTTGCGCAGTAGAAAGTATATCACAGATGGAGAACGGGACAAAGAAAAACAGCTCTGCCTCCATAACAAGGTGGGGAGTGAGAATCGTTATCTGCAAAATGCTGCTGAAGCACATTAACTGAAAATTTTAAGCAAATAAGTTGTACACTATTTCTCGGTGATTTACAATACTTCATAGAAAATTCTAGTATAATCCAGGCTGCCAGTGCATATCTGGCGTATTTTACCAGCTTAGCTGCTTTCTTTGTATTTCTACTGCTTTTTTTCTCTTTTTGACCTTCAAACTTTTTTCCCTCTGATCTGAACACTTTACTTTCTTCCTTTTTTTTTTTTTTGCTCAGAAACAGCTGAAATAGTCAAACTAATCATCTCCAGATCTAATTTGAGGTACAGAGAGATTTCTAGAAAGAGTCTTCATCTCTCTAACCTTCTTTTGCTTCCTGTTATGCCAAAAATCTTTGTAAAAAAGAAAATAGACTCAATCAGATTTATGATAGCAAAATTACATACATAACTAATCAATTATACCAAAAACACCTTTGTCTAAGGTTCTCAGTATTGGCTCAATTCTTCTTTGCTTTATATATATTAACTTAATGACATGACCATTACCTCTTAGAAAGCAGTGGTCAGCTTTACAATGCTTCTTCAGATAGCTTAATTTTAACCTTTCAGTTATTTTTATAAACTATATTTGATTATGGTTGTATTAAATTAAATATTACAGTTAAATTATATATTAGTTACAATTATGTTTCAATTATATTTAGTAACTGGAGTGTTATAAAACAGTCAAAATTATGCTTGGTTTTGTTAGTGATGACTACATTTTTAATGCTGCATAATAAATATGTCCAGAGTGCTTTACCCTAATTTATAAATATTTATAATGAAACCTCTTCCAAGCAAAATAAAGAGTTTGTCCATTTTAATTGCATTAACATTCTCAGTTTAGCTCTCAGAAAAGTGTGGTAAGTGTTGCGTAATATTTTTGTATTTATAAATGAGAAAGTGAGAGCACATACGCTGGAGCGACTGGTCTTGGATCTGCTAGAATGACAACACATCATCTAGAGCCACACACCATCTGAGCTGCTTGTTGAGGCAAGGAACTTCCTGCCTAACTCACCCACCCTGCCTGTCCCCCAACCCTTCTATTCCATCCGGGTTAATATCACCTGAGTTCTCCCATCCCTTGTCAGTGCTTTTTTTAAAATTCTTCCACAGACCACCATATTAAGATATCTTATTAAGATCTTCCTTTCCTGTTGTTCAAAGAAATCTTAAAATCTCATTTTCTCTGAAGCTTATTGATTGATGGGAATATTGACATAAATATCCAGCTCTCTATTTGACATCTCCATGGGAACATTTCACGGGAACCTTGTTATGGACTGAATGGTATGTTCCCCGAAAATTTATACATTGGAGCCATGACCCCCAATGTGATGGTATTTGGAGGTGGGGCCTTTGGAAGGTAATTACAGTTAGCTTAGGTCATAAGGGTGGGGCCCTCATGATGGATTAGTGCCCTTATAAAAAGAGGAAGAGACTCTCTCTGTGTGAGCACACAAAAAAGAGGTCATACGAGGACAAAGAGAGATGGTGACTAGACAGGTGCAAGCCAGAAAGAGGGCCTCACCCAGAATCAAATCTGCCAGCACCTTGATCTTGGACTTTCCAGCCTCCAGAATGGTGAAAAATAAATCTTTTGTTAAGGGCACCTGCTTATGGTACTTTGTTATAGCAGCCCAAGATGACTAAGACAAACCTCAAACTCGGCAAGTCTCAGATGGAACACATAATCTACCCCTTGCCTATCCCAATCAATTTTCCCTTCAGTGGTCTTTACATCTCTACATACACCCACATCCAATTATTGGCAGACTAGAAATTCACTGTCCATTCAATCAGTCATCAAGCCTCAGATTTTAAATGCTCCCTGTCATTCCATTACTCATGATTTCAAACGCCATTATGACAATCAATAGGAGAAATAAAGATAGTGCAACAGCGTATGTTAAGTCTATGTACTAGTGGGACTATTATTAGAATAAGTTCTGCTATTTGAATTAACCTGTTGGCTCAGGCTATTTGAGATGGTCCATTTAAATGTTGGGAAAGTCCACCCCAAAATGAAGAGTTTAAGTCTGGGGAATTTATTCGGAGTTGCTCCTTTTAGCAAAACTTCTAGTCAAGAAACAATAAATTTGTGACACCAGTACCAAACAAATATTCTTGTCTTCCATTTTCTATAACAAGATAGAATGTGCTGTTTGCATGGCAGTTATACCAAGTGCTCTGGTATAAACTTGAGAAGTAAATACAACATCACGTGATACCATTGAAAACAGGAATTAATTGGTCTACAAGACTATAAACTTTGCGACATCAAAGACCCTGGCTTGTTTCCCACTGCATCACCAGCAGTTAACACCAGTCGTAGCATGTAATAAGAGCTCAATAAATATTTCCTGAATGTATGCAAAGCTCCATTGTCCCTTCATTTTATAGTAAAATTGTGATGCAAAATCCAAAAGATCAGTCATAGTTCTAAATCAAGGTAATAGTTTGAATCACAAATTATTTCTGGCTATAAAATCAAAGGCTACTGAAAAGTCCATGGAGATTGAAAACAGCTTTAAGTTTCCTGGGCAATGTTTTTCAAGTTGACAAACTCCCTGTAATATGGCAAGTAGTGGCAATGTGTCCAAAATCTCTTTTTCCCTTGCAGTGGACTCTGCTGGTGCCAATCCCAAACCCATCTCCTTCGGTTTAATGGAATCCCAATTTGAATGCTGTATCCCCACCACCGCTACATTTGATACCCACAAAAACTCTATGAAGTGGACACCATTAGTCACATTTTAGAAAAGGAACTGATCGCACAGAGGTGAAACAACTTGACTAAGGTCGTGGAATCCCTAAGAAGCACGACTAGATCCTAGGACCGTCTAACTTCAGAACCCAAGTTCTCTCTACTACTCCCTGTTGCCTTCCATAATTAAGTTTGGCAAAAATTGGGTCTAATACCCAAATCTGGTAAGCTGATGGTAAAAATGGTGTGTCTACACCACTGCTAACTGGTAAAGACACTTTGGAAATAATACACGCTAAGAGTATGCACACACACATCCAAATCTGTATGTCTATATATTCATCTGCAAATCTCAGATATAGCAATCTTATTCTTGGGAATTTACCCTCAGAAAATAGTTCAATAGGAGGACCAGGTATGTAGATGTTTTTAGGAGGGGTGGTTCTTAACTTTTAAATTGGGGGAAAAAATTTCAAATTCTAACAATAATGGACTAGTTGAATAAATTCTGACACAAAATTTAATAATAGCCTTTTAGGTATAGGTTGCCAGTAATTATTAATACTGTGTAGAAATATCGAAAAGGATTTATACGCCAAAAAAGCATAATGCAAATCATGTCTTCGATTTAAAACTATAAAACATAAATCCATATGAACAGACTGGAGTGGAATCTACACCCAAAAAATAGATAAGGTAAATAATGATTAAGATGGTAGGGTTTCGCATGAGTTTAAATTTTTTTCTTTAGTGCTGTTTCTAGTTAAACTTCTTTTGTTTGTATGAGGTCTACTATTCCAAATACATTTTAAACAATTCAAGAGTCAAACAATTTTCTGGAGCCTTTTTAATCATGTTAGTAATTGGCTGATCGTATTTTAGCTTGGAAACATTATTGGCTCTCAGCAAAGGGACCACGGTAGGACTATATAGTTCAGTAATTTGTCATCAATAGAAATGTACGCCTTTATAATTCCTCTTGAAATAGCAATACCTGAGAAAAGGTATACTAAAACACAGTCTTCAGCACTGCACCTGAGAGATAAGCCTCCTTCCACTGATATTTCTTTTAATACATGTTTGGAACAGATAAATTACTTATATAAGAATTGAAACTTAATAAGGTTGGGGTAGCCTCAACTGGATTTTATTTGCTGTGGAATCGCGACGAATACAACAGAGTCCTTTGGTTTGGGAGTGTCTTTTTTCCTACCAGTGTACAGTACCTGATTTCTAAGGCAATGACAGTCAGACTGGTTCCAACAATCTAAGATGTAAGACATCAGTTAAAAGTGGATCTTCTGCCAAAATATGACTATCATAATGCTGTCAATAGATTATCTATACGTTATTAAATGGTCATTAAAAATTATAGAAATCTTCACTGCACTTTAACTACCATATCTCACTGGTGTCTGTGTGCGTGCATGCCGAACACACGCATGCAATCAGTGAAGACCAGGGATATTGAGGATCAAAATAAGCTTAATAATAATTCATCACTTCCAAAGGGTGTAAAAAAATTATAATGGTTGCTCTTGGTAAGAGATGAAAGTGAATATTTCCTAAGATTCCCAGAGGCTGTCATTCAACATTACGAGCTTTTGTTAATAAACGAGTTTGACCAGATCTTTTCTTCTGCGATTCAAGAAGCTGTGCTTGGAGAGATGCCTTTTGGAAGTAGACTTCCAGCTCCAGATGAAGTTCTGGCAAAACCACTGACAATTCTGACATTCAAATCTACCTACATACATAAGATGATATCAAGATACTGAAGTGTTTCAGAACTAGAGGATTGGCATGCAAATTACTAGGCAGTAGCTATACATTACAGCACACCAAATTACTTTTATGCAGAAAAGGCATCAAAATATGGAGAACTATCTTCTTTCCACATGGCCAGACACTCCTAGACTTGTACTCTGATGTTAAATAGAATACCAGTGAGCAACCACAGGAAAGCACAAGGCATACGAAAGTTTGGATCATCCTCCTTGCTTTCATAAGAGTCAGGCTTAACCATTTTTCTTTTTTTGAAATATTTCAGACTTAAAGGAAAGGTTGCCAAAATATTCCCGTATATATTTTACCCAAATTCTCCAAATGTTAACATTTTGTCACACTTACTTTATCATTCTATCAACTATTTACTACCGTTCTATCATCTGTCTATCTCTATCCATCTGTCTATCATTTACCTATTTTTTTCCCTGAGACGTTTGAGAATAAGTTGCTGACGTCAGTATGCATTTCCAAAAACAAGGTCATATTTCTAACTTAACCACAGTACTCTTTTCAAAATCAGTAAATTCACATAGATACAAGACTATTACCTAACCTATAAACTTTATTCGGATTTTGCCAATTGTCTTACTAATGCCTGTTTTCTGATTCAATATCCAATCCAGGATCACACTGGTATTTAGTTACCATGTTTCTTTAGCCTCTTTTAACGTGGAACAGTTCATGATCTTGACAATTTTGAAGAGTTCTAGTCAGGTATTTTATAGGATGTCCCTCATTTGGGTTTTTCTGCTGTTCCTCACGTCTAAGTTCAGGTTCTGCAGTTTCGGCAGGAACGTCAAAGAAATGCTGTCCTTCCTCCTTTGTGCACCGAATCAGGAAGCACGATGTTAATTTGCCCTGTTACTGGTGACCTCATCTTTGAACACTTGGATGAGCTGGTGTCTGCTGGATTTCTTCCTCTCTGTAAAGGTACTATTTTCCCTTTGCAACTAACAAGTATCTTGTGTGGAGGTACTTTGTTACTATAACAATATCCTGTTTCTCATCATAGATTTCCTTACTAGTTTTAGCATCCATTGGTAATTCTTTCCTGAAACAATTATTGCTCCATGCTCCCCACACATCACCTTCCTCCTGGACACACAGCTGAAATACAGTTCCTGGCTCTCTTTCTCAGAGGGGCCACACAACTAGTCCTAGCCCATAAACTATGACTTAAGTGGTATATACTGCTTCCTTG
Organism: Equus przewalskii; assembly: GCF_037783145.1. Taxonomy (NCBI): domain Eukaryota; kingdom Metazoa; phylum Chordata; class Mammalia; order Perissodactyla; family Equidae; genus Equus; species Equus przewalskii. The sequence continues at coordinate 15,364,195 of NC_091862.1, forward strand.
TTTGGCCCCCAAATGTCTCCTATTAGTATCTTACAAAGCCTTTGCTTGTCAGTCAATGGCATGCATAATGTCTAGTAAAGGACTCCAAGAAGGTTGTGGTAAGTACAGAGCCACTGGATCCTTAGATCTGTACCATTCAGGGAGTCCTATGAACTTGGATGGGGAGAATCTATCTTTATTTTCACAAAAGTTTTAACTTGGACTTAACATTTCCTTCATCGATGAATGTGCACAAAAATTACAGTAGTGTTAGCAAAACTTGGCTTTGTCACCAATAGAAACCACAGCTATTTCACCTCACATTATACTTGATGCAGATATCTTGAAATAGATTTACCAATCACTAATTTGAAATTGACTTTGACATTTATGGATTGGATCTGTCACTACATCTTTTTTTTCGCATTTAAAAACATTATTCTCAGAGAAGACCCCTGGGTATCACTGGGCTCCTAGAGGGTTCAAGGCGTAAAATAGGAAAGATGGAGGAAGCTGATTCCTGAATCACCAACAGAGATAAGCCACCAGGAAGCAGCTGGGGAATATCTGCATTAGAATCTGTGTGTGAGAGAGAAATAAGCCACTGCAATTTATGATAATATTTGTTCAGCAATTATCCTATTCTAATACAACAAAATCAAAAATAGAAGCCAAGTCCTGAACTTTGGGCAATTGTCACATTTTAAAAAATAAGATGAAAAATGGTTAAGGAAGCAGATGGAAGAATTGTCTGAATAGCAGAAAGAGAACCGGAAATATACGGTGCAAGAGGTTATATAAATGACATCGTATTTGAATTTCTCAGATGTCTTCATGTAGAATAAGTCCTTATATATAGTCTCTGCTAAAAAGATAAACAAAACGATTTCAGTAGGTTTTCTGAACTATATCTGTTATTTGCTAATGACAGGCATGGTACTTCTCTAAATCTAAGTTTCTTTATCTACAAAAAATTGCTACTCAGATTAAAGGAGGTTATGTAAGCAAACACAAGCAAAAGAAGCCAGTACAACTTCTGACATGTCCCTGTCACTAAACCTAGCATTTTTTCTCCCCCAAACTTTCCCCTCTACTCCCCATTTCACACAATATCTTAGAGTTAAGATAAGAATTAAAGAGCGCATTAAGAAAACTAAAAATTCTTTTGAGTCAAAAGCATGGATATTAGACATTCTACTAGTTACAGGATGAATATTCTAGCTATCAAACTAAAATAAGCAAAATCCTGATTAAAATTCAAACAGAACCTTGATATTCTATTCGGGAAACAGACTGAGTGATAATTACAGAAAAGGGAGTCTGTGATTTTAAAAGGTCAAAAAGAATCAAGAAAATACACCGTTATGTGTGGGGTTTTGTACCAGGGGTTCTCAGCAGCTATTCAAAAGATGTACATAGGTCCTTAGGAAACCCAACTTGAATCTCTCCAACTTCTCTTGTTACTAGTTCATCCTTATCTCACGTCCCTTTATCACAAATGCAACGTGAAGAGGAGGGGAGGGACGTTTCAAAATGTAAAAACATGAATTTTATGCAGGTATATATAACTTCAGTTACATTTTATTGTTAAGTTCTTTCAATAATGGATGTGAATGCCTTACATACAAAAGCAGTATGAAACCCTGTATGCATTCTAAAAAATTCAATTACAAAGTCGAGTGGATATTGAAAAAAACAGATTAACTTTGCCATAGTATATAAAACAAAAAACCTCTCATCTGCATTGAAAAGTTTTATTAAGTGGCGCTTGGAATCATCATTTTCAAAGTGTGGATGCGAGCAAACAAAAGCATTCTGATGAAAGTCCTTTAATTGCATCTCTTTCTCCTCTCCCCTTAGAGCTTCTTTTCTCTCATCCCAAATTGAGGAATGTGCAATTTTCTAGATTGGAGTCTAAGAGATTGTTTTCATAATCAACAGTCATCTATGCAGAATGACAATAACACTGAAAGGATTCTAACTTATGCTACCAAAGAATTTTCCAGAGAAGTGACTCTTTCTATGAAAAATCCCAGAAGTTGAGTAACAGGTCCTAGCCACTCCTTCCCGTCATAGTTTCAGGAAGAAAGTGCTGCCATCTACAGGAAGTATATGGAACTAATACAGGAGGATAGGGAACCAATGCCTACAGAAAAAGATGGAGAATCTACTGAAGTTTAGTTGTACTAATTAGCTAAAAAGAAAAAAAAAGTAATTCTGTGACAAAGGAGAGTAATAAAATGTGCCCACTTTTAAATTCTTTTACTAATATATTCTGCTTCTTTGCTGTACAATACGACAGCCACTGGTCACATGTAGCTATGAAGCAATCGAAATGTGGCTACTGTGACTTACGAATGGGCTTTTTAAAATTTCATTTCACTTCAATTAATTTAATTGATTTAAAATTTGAAACTAACATGCTTCAGTCATTGGAAAACTTTTAAGTATGTTTGTAACAACTTAGTTATATGGATCTACTTCTTCAACTACAAATTTTAAGATATCTACATAGAGATCAAATATTCCTGATGAAAATTTAGCCTCTGAATTGAGATGTGCTATAAGCGAAAAATATACACTAAATTTCAAACATTTAGTACAAAGCAAAAAGAATGTAATATATCTCATCAATAATTTTTATATTGATAACATCTTTATATTGTAATATTTTGGATATAATATTTGGATATATATTATATATGCATTAAGGTTAATTTCATTGGCTTATTTTTCCTTTTTAATGTGGTTACTAGGAAATTTTAAATGAGTCTTGTGACTCACATTACATTTCTATCACACGGCACTGTTCTAATTGATTTAAAGTCCATAAAACAAAAAAGAGGGAGAGAGAAGTAAATGTGTCTATACAATTACATGAAGTGCTATATTTAAAAATGTTTTTAGGTTCTATCTGACCCCAAGATTAATAACAAATGTGCGATAGACACTGATACTTACATGAGTTAATATAACACAATTTTTTTCTTTTCTTTTTCTTTTTTTTGAGGAAGATTAGCCCTGAGCTAATGTCTGCCGCCAATCCTCCTCTTTTTGCTGAGGAAGATTGGCCATAAGCTAACATCCGTGCCCATCTTCCTCTATTTTATATGTGGGACGCCTGCCACAGCATGGCTTGATAAGTGGTGTGGTGCGTAAGTCTGCACTTGGGATCTGAACCGGCATACCCCAGGCCAGTGAAGCAGAACATGCAAACTTAACCATCAAGCCACCAGGCCGGCCCCAATATTACAGAATTTTTATAGGAAATTATCTAACACCATCTTCAGTGATCCTCCTTGTGACTGATAAATACCTAAAAATAGTAGAAAATGTGACTCTTGATGAATGTAACTACATTACCATCCCTATCATGGTTAATGAATTGATGACAGGATCCATTCATGTTTTTAGAGAAATTCCAGTAAATCTGTCTCCTGTTCCATTTCTTCCATTAATCTCCAGGATTATATCTTCAGACATTATATTTCAAGGACTCTACCCTCAGCATCTCCCACTGTCCTTCATTCTCACAGGTCCAGTGCACGCTTCTTTGTGGCCCCTCCCTCTGACTTTAGCTGGGGAAGCAATCCTCCGTAGTATGAGCACATCCTTCATCACGCATGTCTTTTCCGAGCTATAAAAATCATACCTCCCCTTTCCTTCTTTTCTGTAACCTACTGTCTATTCTTCTGTTACTCAGACAGAAAACATGAAACAAACAGGCCCATGATTCAGCAGGCAGATACCCACACAAAGATAGGGTGTTTCATCGTCCTGGTTTGCCAGAGATGATCCAGTTTTAGTACTGGAAGTCCCACCTTCTGGCAAACCAGGACAGTTGATCACCCGACTTGCCAATCTGACCTGTTGACAGCCAAGCAAGAGAGAGGCGAGCGTCACAGTTTGTGCTCCGGCAACAGGCCACTGCCTGCGTTTCCCTGAAGTTACCAGCCTCCCTTCCATTACCACAGGGCCACCTCTCTCCTCATGCCCTCCTCTAACTGGCCTGACCTACAGTAATCTTGCAGGTACCATTCCCTCTCAGATCCTTCACTCACTCCTCCAGGCTGAGGTAAGTCATACTTAACAATGTATTTTAACTCTCTCTCCCTTCCCCAGCCTCCCATGAGCTGTGAGCTCCTCCAAGTCAGAACTCTCTGCCATTCATTTTTGTGTTCTCATCACAAGTTGGCTGAATTTGCGAAAGAATGAAGGCTGATGTGTCTTAGAAAGGCAGCTGAGATCAGGGAAATTTCACTGGCCTCCTTGCTGACACACCCTTCTTCTGCCATAACAACCAACATTTTCATGCCTGGATGTCTCTGCACTTCTCAGCCTTGGAGAATCTGTCCTTATTTTTAGCCCCTCCAATGCAGTGGATAACACCATTCTGTCACTAACCCCTGACTGACACCTTCCCCACTCCCACCTCTGGGGGACAGGCAGGAAAGACACACACAAAAACACATACACACACCAAAAAATAACCCCTCGTTTTTATTTTCTATACCGAGTAGTAATTTTTGCTTAAAGTCCTACCTACATATTTCTTTCCATCATGGCAGGAAAGGTAAGCTGTCTGTGCCACTGAAGAAAGCAGCAAGGTGGAGAGAATGTGTAAAAATAATGGCAGAAATGAACCTAGAGGTTACCACATATGGAACAGAGACAAGTGGTTCTCAGAGTGGTCGGTGCTAAGGAAGATACAAAAGAATATCATAATCCTACGTTTCCGGGAGCTCCAGTGCTTATTACTTGGAAATTACGTAAATATGTTTTATAAGTATTACATAATGCATAAGGAAATGAATTGTTTTTAGAAATACAAAGAAAATTTTAAACACATAGTAAACTTTTTAACACAATAATTTTTATATATTTCCATTGTGTAGTTTAAATATCTATTTTAATATATTCCAAATAAAACTTACATATCTAAACATAAACAACATATTGAAATATATTCAAAGTGTTTACATTTTAAAATATATTTTAAAACACTGGATTATTCATGGTCATTTTTGAGTGCTAACTGTGCAGAATAACTTGACCTGTATAATTCTCAAAACCCTACGAAGTGGGTTCTTTAATTATCCCCATTTTACAGAGAAACCTGTGGCACAGAGAAGTGAAGAAACTCTCTTTCAAGGTCGTAGAATTTGTAAAACAAAGAGCTGGGACTGAAGGAGATTTATTACCCCTTAAAGGTGATAACAACCCCCTGGATGCAGAAAAAGATGTCCACACTACTCTCCAAAATACCAAATCAAAAAAACTGATTTACGAAAATAATCTGGAAAGTCCAAAGCAATATTTCAGCATGCACCATCCTGTTTTGCTACAAGCTGCACAGCATGTCCCCAGGGAATGCTCCAAAGATGAGTACACACCTTAAGAAAGAAACGCTTATTTCTCAGGGAATAAACCCTTGTGTGAAAGAGCAGATAATAGGGTCTTCATGACAAATTCATTTTCTTCTTGATTTAAGTTAGAATTAGAGTCATTTTTGGCCTGGAAGAGACCTTAGAGGTATTTGCTAACCTTGACTGCTCAGTGGGAGCACCTGCAGAACTTCAACAGCTATTAAGATCTGGTTGCCACCTGCAAGATTGTGATTTAATTGGTCTGGGTTACAGCCTGAGCCGGAGGACTTGTAAAATTCCTAGAGGATTCTAATTGCAGCCAAGGAGGAAAATCACCACTTTGCTGAGAGTAAACTAAAGATTCTCAAAGTGTGGTCTCCAGACCAGCAGGACCAGCCTCACCTGGGAACTTGTTACAAACGCAGATCACTGGACCCTCCTAGATCTACTGAAGCAGAAAATCTTCGGTAGGGCCCAGAAATCCGTGTTTTAACACACCTTCCAGGTGATTCTGATATACGCTTAAGTTTGAGAAACATGGATCTACTTCAATTCTTTCCTTTAGAGATAACCGACATCCAGATTTAGATAATTAGCTCAAGGTCACATGACTCATCAGTGATGGAGCTGGAAATAAAATATTAATAATAATAGCTAACGTTTACTGAGGGCTTGCTGCTCCAGGTGTACTATTTTGCATTGACTGATTCATGTAATCATAGCAACAACCTAAAAGGATATGTTCTATCATCATCCTATTTTACAGATGAGGAAACTGAGCCACAGAAATTGCTCAAGGTCATAGAGCTGAGGAGTAGAGAAGCAGAAGAGAGATTTGAACATCTATTCTCCAGTCAGGAATACAATAGAAATATACCCTAGAACCCATGAATCTTATTCTGTCTAAAAAACAAGAGTGGTAGAAATCTACCTTCCTATGCCGAGGGTTAGGAATATGAGCAAAAGAGTCTAGGGAAGTGTATGTCTAAATTTTCATTTCCATTCATGATTGCTTCTATGATTTTGAAGTACTCCATGAGAATGGTTACTCTATTCTTTTTTTAATTATTTAATATACACCAAAAAATATATATAAATTATATATAAGGATAAAAATAAAATTAAAATGAATACATAAGCGAGCATCACTCAGATATTGCTGCTGGTAACTCTTTATATTTTTGACCTATATTTCTATGTGTTAAATAATTAGCTGTAGAAGAAATCACATCCAGACAGTAAGAAATGTCTGAATACTATTGGCCCAGCCACTAGAACAGCATTCAAGCAGAACATGATGTGTACACATCTTCCCGAAAGTCACACCCCTAGCCGTAAATCTAGGAGATACGTAGTGAAATACATTGATATGCAAAACAAACTTACCCATAAATATTTTCCAATATTCCATGGCAGGAACTCAATCGTAAAGTGATTTGGTATCTTTTAAGAGCTTACAAATTGAAGTTTGATAGATCCATTGGTATTTTGTGAGCATCTGATCATAATAACAGTGTCTATAATTTGTCTGGCACTTTTCAAAGAGGCTGCAGTTTCACAAATAGCTTTCATTTAGGTCCCATAACAGTCTACGGGATAGGTATGCACATGGAGTTTACTGTCGTGGGGGGGACTGGGTGGGGAGAGAAGATTCTGGGAGGCAGCAACTAGCCTGGAAGGATGCTAGGGGAAGCTTCTTGCAAGAGAGCATTGGCAGACCAGGCTACAGAGCAGTAAGAAACCCACCTGGGAAGCCCACATTTACCCTAATAGATCCATTAATATGTCTGTATATCTACTGGCATGTCAACATTTCTACTCTGAGATTTTTCCTTTAACAGAGATCCAAATAATTTTCATCAAAAATTTTTTTCACAATCCATATTTCTTCATGGAAATCATGTGACTTGTAACCGACATTGGGATTATGAACATTTTTCTAAAGCATGGAAGAAAGATATACGTTAATTTACCACCCTTACTAATGTCTGTGCTCAATTCTACAGATGGCATAAAGGGTTAATTTATTTGATTTTTGGAGAAATATCATCAATGAAATACTAACTGCATTGCACTTCAGCTGTTGCCCCTCAATTTAAACCAATCTTGATATTCTAGCTACCTTCTCATTAAGAGAGAAATTATTCCATTGTTTTCCTACCATGAATAGATCCCACTCTCCTCAAAGCTGGAATATCTTGCAAAATATATGCTTTAACATTTCTGATAAAATGGTATAAAAGCATAGAACACATGGCTTTTCATTGATTTGGTATTCAGGTAATAACAATCATTTGGGTGTATTTCTAGCCTCCCACTCATTTTAGTAGTGACCCATCCTACTGATACACCCTCCACACAGTGGACAAGAAAAAATTAAATAGTAGAATACCAGTTACTGCAAACAGAGCTCACACTGATTAGGGCAAATCAGAAGGTAACCAGATACAACATTTTAGTAGGAGCTGAAGACCTCACGAAGGAACACCCAATCCGGAATTTATTTCTTCCACTCCAAAGCTGGAGAAGCCAAAATTCCCACTGCTGTAGGGCAGCTCAGAGGCAGATGTTTTGCGGTAGACAGAAAGTGCTTAAAAGAGCTGTACCTTCATCATTTGCATGGAACTGGACAAAAGTTGTAAAAAGAAATAGCTAGAACTAGACACCAAACACCATACATGGAAGTCAGATCCTTAAGCAACTGCAAACAAATTGAATTTTCTCTGTACTTAGAGTAGGCCATATAAAAGGAAACTCTTACCTGAGGTAGATGAAATCCAAAAGGAGATTGACTGAGGATGCAGAATTTTCCCTTAGCTACCTGGGGCTAAAATATTCACCAATCCTTAATGAATGACTAGAATTAACATCAAGCCTGCATTATTGGAGTTATACATTAATTGCAATTAAGTGAGTGTGTTGATGTAATAACTTGTTTCTGTATTTGTAAAATCTTAACAAGTGGCACCTTGCGAGGGTGGGGGTCTTCACTTAGAAAAATATTCAATGGCACATTGTTTGTTGCAATGGCCCTTTGTTTGTTTGTTTGTTTTCTAATGCACTGACTCAAGTAAAACCAGAAAGCAGAGAACAACACAAAGGATGAACCAAAACATTCTGCATAAGACAACAGTAACAAAAACTACAGAGGTTGGAATTGCTTTCAAGATGGAAATAAGAAGAAAAGAAGACAGGAAAGTTGAAAACACCAGGGACATAGGAGTCTGAGTTAAACACGGATTTTTAAGAAGAGGGATATTTAATACTCTCTTTCCAGGTGCTTGTTTGTCGTGTTATAATCTCATTCTTCTTTGGTAGAATCTGGCAGTAGCTACAAGGTCTTGTCTGCATGGCCTTTTTTGGAAATCAAAGAAGGAGAATAAATTCCACCTCTGAATCCACTCAGTATGGAACATGGACATGACCCACAGGAGGGTAAAATGACCCTCATGGAATTAATTCAGGAAGAAAGAGCTGAGAGCCAAAGATAGCCCCAAAGTCTCCTGAAAATCTGCGTATATTAAAGGGAGAGGGAAATTGGTCTTCACAAATTGAGAGTTGTAGCCATCTTACCTGGATTTTACACAGTATGGTGACCCCTGCCAAAGCTTGTTCACACACACGCGTGTACGCTTCAGTTAAAGCATTGAGTAAACTCTACATAGCTTAATCTGTAGCATAGATTCAGACACATTTGATTAAGCTTTCACTGACTTTATAACTTCTGATTTCCACCAAGCTTTTCCAATTCTGCAAAAGAAAGGTCCCAGAGGGACCAAAGATTCTGACAATCAGGAGTGAAGCTGCACTTCTCTAAGAATGGCCCCTGAGCAAGGGCTCTTCCCACTTGGGTCTACCACCTGATTTACATCATCAAAAACATTGGCAAAGTGGAATCACAACGTTGTGCTATTTTTATCAAAAATGAAAACCCATCCCAAGATTTCCATTGTCTAGATATCAGCCACCAGGCAGTGTTCTGCAGTGCAAAGTTCGACGCATGGCACGGCAGGGCGGGGCATGCCAAGGAAGTATTAACATTGCTTAAATCCTTTGAACATGTAAGTACAGTAAAAAGAATCTAATTTATAAACACAGGTTTTTTTTAATATGCTAGCAGAACCGTGTTGTCTTATGCAACGGAAATCACAGCAATATTCTGGTTTCATTTTGAGTTCTCTAGGCCACCTAGCGGGTCTTGATGAGTTTTTTTGCTGTCATTAAATTATAATAATTTTTATTTTTCCATATAATCAAAAAACACAAAAGGCTACTTTGAGAAATAACTTCATGCTATTTCTTCATTTTGAGAAATAACCTCTTTGTGATTTAAGGATAAGAACAGCTGAGAGAGATTATGAGCGGAAGCTTTTAGTGCCCGGCTCTGCCAGCAATTCAGTGTAAGACCTTGGGCGAGTCACCGGCCATCCTCTTCTGTAAAATAAAGCATTGGGCTGGATGTTCTCAAAAGTCCCCTGGAACTCAAACATGCTGTCATTTTATGATTCTAAATGCATCATTATTGTTACTTCTCTTGGAGTATTATGGAGCAATTTATGAAGGACAAAATCAGTTGAAGACTATTAAATAAATGCATTAAAAAGGACTAAAGAAATAAGTGTATTTTAAGCTCCCTTGATGAAAGGAGGCCCCCTGAAGCATCTATAATAATAAAAGAATAAAAGTAGCTTGCTTCATAGCATCTATTTTGCTATCTCTTTTAGGAAAAACAAACCAGCTTATAACTAACAAATTTGCACAAAAAATCCTGTTGAATTTCTATCATGCTGATATCTCTAAAGAATGCTAAATAGCCAAGACATGAAACTACAAAGAATTCAGATGGCATGAACATTGGACTTCAAAACTCCCAGGGATTTTGGCAATTTGGCAATGCTTTATATTCCTAAGGTTTTATAAGTTATCTCATAGTTTATAAACTACCTTGTTTCAGGATACAATTGAAGGTAAACACCACTCTCCATCCAACCCTAGAAATAGCCTCCGTGTTTAGGAGTATACTTTAATAGGTTCCTCAAGGTCAGACCATTGCCTTATTACAGGAAATGGATGAAGTCATTACTGGCTTTCAGTTTGTCTAAAAATCTACCTGCTTTTTCAGTTTAACATACCACACTCCACTATCTTTCTCTTTTTGCCTCCTTGGTTGTGGCGCCTGTTCTCAGAACCAAAGCTTTCATCTTAGTTCTGGTTGGACATCAAGAAACACCTGGTAGAAGGCACAAACAAATAAAGCATCTGAGTGACACCTTCTACTTCTTGGGGAATCAACAGCTTGGTGAGTTCTTAATAGTGAACACGTCTGAGCTCACTGTTAGAGGGCAATATTTGAGTAGCAGTTCTGAGGGCAGGATCCAAGGTTCTAGGCCAGCTCCACCCCAGTCTGCTTGGACCATAACACATTTCCTCCAGACTCTCAGGGTCTTGTTTTCGACCATGTGGGGCACAATGAAGGGAGATGAGAAGGAAGGCAAGAGACAAGAGAGATGGAAACTTTTTAACATGTCCCTAAAAGCCTCTTTATAGAGATGAGTAATAAAAAGATTGAGGCCAGCAAACATATTCAACCTTTCCACATTTTCTCTAAACCGTTATAAAACTGAGAGTCTTCTAAGGTCAGAGTAAAAGGAATACAGCCTTGTTTTTGTATTTTAAATGGTTTTTAGTGGAATGCTAAAACAGCCTCAGCACTAGTAAAAGGTGTGCTCCAGAGTAGTTTTGATTTGAGTCAGGAGGGGAGAATGGGGCCCACCAAGCAGGGAGGTTAGATCACTTTGATGCAAACTCCCACCTTAATGCCAAGGATGGCACTCTGCAACCCCTCCCCCACTACACGCACATTTCCCTTCTCATCCAATCAGAGAAGGACACACTGTAAGATCACCAAATTTATTTTGACCAATCATAACTTGTTATTCTCAATTCATTCACAAAACATTAACTGAATGCCTACTATGTGCCAGACACTGTGCTAAGCACTGGGGCTACAGAAGTGGACAAAACAAAGAACACTGCCCTCCTAGAACTTATATTCAAGTGTAGGAAGACAGAAAAATGAATAAGTGAAGTACACAGTAGGTTAGAAGAGGATAAAGAGAAAAACTAAAGTAAGGAAGGGAGCGCCGTATACACAGGGAGGAGGCGGGAAGATGGAGAGGGTTGCAATTTTCAATTGGGTGGTCAGGGGAGGTGTTGCTCCAGGTGAAATTTGAATAATGACCTCAGGAAAATGAAGGAGCAAGTGATGTGTTTGAGGAAACAGCCAATGTAGAAGTTTTGGATCAGAGGCATGCCCAACGTGTTTAAGGAACAATAAGGCTGCCTGCGTGCCTGAAGCAGAATGAGCAGGAATTAGCAAGAAGTCAAAGAGGTAAGGATGGGTGGGGGAAGATTTGGCCTTTAAAGAGGGAAAGTGGAGGTTACAGGGAGATTTTGAACAGAGTCAGGACATTAGAAATGGCTAGAGCTGACCACTTATGTGCAGGAAAGGCAGAAGCAGGGAACCCAGTTATAAGGCTGCTAAAACCCTCCAGGCAGGACACGGTAGTAGCCAGGACCAGGGCCGTGGGGATGTCAGTGGTGAGAAGGGGTTAAATTCCAGATATATTTTAATCCTAAAGCCAACAGGATTCTCTAGTGTTTAGATTGGCAGTATGGAAGAAGGGAGTTAAGAATTACTCCATGGTATTTGGCATGAGAATTGGAAGGAAGGATTTGCCATAAATCAAGATAGGCCATGTTGTGAGATGAATGGGGTTGGGGAGAGATTAGGAATATGTTTTCTCAAACTTGTTAAGTTTGAGAAACCTCTTGGACATCCAAGTGGAGATGTCAAGGAGGCAGCTGGATGGACAAGTCTAAAATTCAAGGAGAGAGAGAGAGTGATAGACGGTCTTTAAAGCCAGGACACCAGATGTGACTGAGACAAAGGAGAGAAGTCCAAGGACCAGATACTGGGGAGCTCCAACACCGAGAGATTGTGGAATTAGGAGCAACCAGCAAAGGAGACGGAGAAAGAACAGCCAAAGAAGAAGGAGGAAAACCAGGAGAGCGAAACATGTTAGAAGTGAAGAAGGTTTCAAGATGAAGGGGGTGATCAACTGGGTCAAATGTGGCTGACAGGTCAAATAAAATAAAGACTGAAAACTGACATTGGGTTTAGCAATTATCCCAAGTAAGTTCAAAGAGGATTGACCGTTGCTGTAATATGACCACTAGACTGAGCAAAAGAAATTGATCAAGTTTTTGGCTATGCAACTAGATCTCAGGGGAATAAAACCTTATCATCTTCAATTATTCATAAATATTAGTTGAGAAAGAGAGTTTTATTTTCTCTCCAATGACCGTCAGACTTAACACTTCTTAGCTAACAATGGAAGGTTTAATTTCATGTCAAGTACAGACACTTTTTGCTTTCTAGACTTAGGAAATTATAGATGATTTTCTTTCTTAATTAAAAATAAACTTTTGTTCCTTTTCTAAATCTTACCTGGAATGCCAAAATTGTCATTTCTGTTTACTATCTTGATTTGAGTTTTTGTTTTGTATTTTTCTCTTCTTCCTGCTAATTCTGAAAGTTTTCTCTGTTTGTATGAGCATCTCAGATCTCTCCCTTTCCTCGTGCTCTTGCATTCTCTGACTCCTCTCCAGATACTCCTTCTGCAATCAATTGATCACAATCAATTTGATCTTGAGCATCACAAAACTCTACTTTTTCCCACAGCAGCAGCCTTGATGTCACTGACAGAACGTGATGGAATCTAAGAACAAGCCAGCAAGAAGAAAGACAGGCAAGGGCAAAGATAGGTAAGAGGAAAAGAGAGAAGCTGGGGGGGGGGGGGGGGGGGGCTGTTATTTGACCATGTGCTTCCATTATTTTCCACAAAAACAGGTTAAACCAGAAACTGCAGGATTTAGAAATTCCATGTTGATGAATTCTAGCCAAAGTTTTACCTAAATAATTGTATATGTTTAATAAATAAATCCTATGGCAATATCTATGCACCTCAACTAATGATACTGGTTGGGGACCAACCCACTAAAATTCAGCCAAATAACCAGTTTGAGAATAACTTCCTATTTGCATAATTTTTCCAAATTGGTTTGTGTCTATAGAAATTGTCTAATTCTCGGCGGTTGGCAGTACAAACCAAAATAGTGACAATTTGTAGGACCTTCTTTCCATCATATCACAAGCCTAACTTTAAAGCACATAAACAGTGGAAAATGTCAAGTAGTTAATGAGTATGTTAAAAAGCTGCCATTTTAATAGCCCTCATTTATTCATTATGGTGAATCTCCGAGTACGGTCAGCAAATAAAAGTTATTATATGTTCTATATTAGATTTGATTATTTTGGTGCTCTTGGCACTTTTAAAACAATTATGACTGAGAATAAAGGAAAGGTACACCCTCCCGTTGCAGTGAATTAATTATTAGTCTATTAGTCTTATTAGTAACTAGTAGCTCGAGAAAATGCTGAACTCAACAGATGTCTTTCTCCTACAATATTCTTTAAAAGAGAAAAAGCAGTAAATCACAAAGAAGAAACATTATACTGTCCAGACATAATTTCTCAATGTAAACAAACACTTTCAGGAAAAGGGTATCAAATGTTCAAGGAAACAAATGCTGAAAACACTTTAAAATAAGTACTATGTGTTGAAAATAACACTTTAACAGTATATTGGAGTCCTTTCCATTGCAGTGAATTGGGAACCTTGAAACGAAGCAGAACATTTTTTTTTCTATGTCTGCAATTTGGAACTGTGATTTTTACTGTCCTGGTGAAAAAGTTTTGCAGAAAATCAGGGAAACATACATAGGGAACCTGTGGCAATATTACAACTTTCTAAGGAAACAACTGTAATATTAATATGAAAATGAAATTCAAAATTTGGAAGTAAACTGTGAGAAAATAGTATTTTAAAATAATACAGTCTTGGGGGCTGGCCCGGTGGCACAGTGATTAAGTTTGGTGTGCTCCACTTTGGCGGCCTGGGTTCACAAGTGTGGCTCTCGGGCTCAGACCTACACCACACATCAGCCATACTGTGGCAGTGTCCCACATAGAAAATAGAGGAAGATTGGCCACAGATGTTAGCTCAGGGCGAATCTTCCTCAGCAAATAAAATAAAATAATACAGTTTTTAAAATGTCACTGACTGTACATTTCCCTCCATATTCTAAATTAATATTAACAATGCATTTCAGAGTGCTTCTGTTTTGCTATTACTAATTTTCCTTTATTCTCCCAGAGTATAACATTTTTGTTATTCAAAAAAAATAAAGAGCTATATTAAGATTCAGCCTCAAAAGAGGCTGAATTCCTAGTTACTGCAGGTGTACAGCACTTACTGCTAATTGGACGTGGCTGCTTTTAGCAAATCTGGCAGCTGCTAAAAGCTAGTGTTGCCGTAGTACTGTCTCACCAACACACAGGGCCCGTGTATACCGTGCACCACGGACCTTTCCTGCACCCAAGCTACACGTCTGCAAAATTTGCCTGTCAAAATGCAGCGCCAACTCCTTCACTTAAATGCATAGAAACCAAATTCTTAAAGTGACCTACAAGGTCACTGCCAGAAAAGGCGGCCCTCCTACTGCATATTCAAATTCCCATTAAAATATTATTTCAGTACAGTATGTTCCTATTATAATATGTTGTTTCAACTTCTGTACCATGTAGAACGGACTCTGAAATGAAATCCTGTTAGCACATTCTTAATTATCTTCTCTCCAGTGTGCCTGACCAACCGGCTGGTGGACTGTAGATTTGGAAAATATTGTGAATTAAGTTATATCTATATTTCATATTATCATTTGTGTTTATGTAGGGATGTTTGTTTTGAGAAAACTAAAAATACTCTGTTTAAACAGGACCACAATTTACCATTAAGTAAAACTTATGAGGTAAGTCTCCTCGTTTGAATGTTAACTCTTTCCTTTTTTTTTTCTAAATTGACAGCTTCAGTACATTCTACCAATACTCTCCCACAACAATTCCATAAAACATTTGAGTTGAGAGAAGAATTTCCTATGTATGTGATTGTTTCCATTCTCATTCCACGACTCTGTGTCTTATTGTCTGCATTGGATGCATTCTGTGGCAGTGAGCAAGTGATCAGAGAGGGATTACTGAGAACAAGTGAAGAGAGAAAAATCCAGACGTGGTAACTTTAAAACAATCAAACTTTGACTCTCAAATGGCCAAGGAATGAATTTCCCAGCTGTACGATTATGACTCAAATATATGTAAATATTATACAAATCAGCATATACTCCCTTCTATTTCAGAGCTGGGACCCTACAGATCATGACCCACAGGCAATCCCAGTGGAGATCCTTTCCCTAAAGAAGTTAATATTACCCCTTTCAGGCAAATTTGTCCAGGATCATATGGCAAACTCAGATTCAGCCAAAGATTGAGTGTACTAAATTGACGCCTAGCAGATTTATCATGCCTCCTTAAAGATCAAAACTGACTATCAAATGCTGTTTTATGTGTCTGAAGATTGGTGCTGAGACCATTTACGTTATGTAGATTGCCGTTCCTCGAGACTGTCTGTTTTTACTGCATTTCACATACAAGCAAGTTTTTTCTCCACTCGGGTTAGTTTTCCAGGATTCTCCTCAAATAAATCTTGGACTCCTGGAACAAAAGCTTATAGAGGCAAGATGAACGGTCTAAACTCTGACCTTTGCTTTCCAGTTCAGAGAATGTGATTTTTTTTAAATCATAGTCATAAAATTGGAACTGATTTCCAGAACAAAGCTGACCTGCTTGGCAAGGACTTCTAAAATCCCGTATCCTCAGAAATTGCACATTTGGTGCCAAAATAAAAAGCCTGTCTGAAAGGGGCTTGTTTTGGGGTTAGTATTCCACAAGAAGGGACTTCTACTCAAGAAAATCAGAGGATTGTTTCTCACCTAAAAGAAAACCACTTTGCAAAACTTGGCAAAATTGTACCAGGTCATTTAAAAATTTTTCATCAGGAACCTGGAAAATGTTCTTCATCAGAGACATCCTTCTGTTGGTTCTAAAAGAAAACTACAAAACATCCCTTTTAAAATACCTACAAGTAGGGCAATCCCTACCTAGAATACTGAATGCTCCTTGCTCATCAGTGGTCTCAGGGAACATTGACCCAAATCTGGGAGTGGTGGGGGAGAAGAAATCAAACAGCACCTCACCTCCTCACCCACCGTCCCACCAAATATACTCTACAAATTATGAGCCACTGACTCTCCAGCAAAGTCCAAACTGCCATTGCTTAGAACTATTGAACAGCATCGCTTATCAGGAACAGTAACATAGGTAACTTTGCTTTCCGGAAAACCTTTGCTCTAGGAGAAATATACTCAGAAACGCACAAAAATAAAAATTTAATTCCTAATATGTGTGGTTATAAAGAACCACAGCTATGTTTTTCATGGAGAGTTTTGAAAATATAAAATCTTTAACTCCACGTTAAAAAATGAGGCATGATCTTTTTGAATAGCGTGTCTATGCAGGCAAGGGAAATGAGAAAAAATAAACAAATGAGACTACATCAAACTAAAGAGCTTCTGCAAGGCAAAGGAAACCGTGAACAAAATGAAAAGACAACCTACCAAGTGGGAGAAAGTGTTTACAAATCATATATCCAACAAGGGGTTAATTTCTAAAATATATAACGAACTCATACAACTCAACAACAAACAAACAAACAACCCGATCAAAAAATGGGCAGAAGAACAGTTTTCCAAAGAAGATATACAGATGGCCAAAAAGCACATGAAAAGATGTTCAACATCACTAATTATTAGGGAAATGCAAACCAAAACTACAATGAGGCATCACCTTACACCTGTCAGAATGGCTATAATTAACAAGACAAAAAATAAATGTTGGAGAGGATGTGGAGAAAGGGGAACACTCATCCACTGCTGACGGGAATGCAAACTGGTACAGTCACTGTGGAAAACACTATGGACATTTCTCAAAAATTAAAAATAGAAATACCACACAATCCAGCTATCCCACCACTGGGTATTTATCCAAAGAACTTGAAATCAACAAACCAAAGAGATTTATGCACCCCTATGTTCATTGCAGTATTATTCACAATAGCCAAGACGGAAGCAACTCAAGTGCCCTTGGATAAAGGGATATGGGTAAAGGACATGTGGTATATCTATACAGTGGAATACTACTCAGTCATAAAAGAGAGACAAAATCATCCCATTTGCGACAACATGGATGGCACTTGAGGGTATGATCTTAAGCAAAATAAGCCAGACAAACACTGTATGATTTCACTCATATGTGGAAGATAAACAAACACAGGGCTAAAGAGAACAGATCAGTGGGTACCAAAGGGGAAGGAGGTTGGGAAGTGGGCAAGAGGGGTAAAGGAGCACATATGTATGGAGAGGGATAAAAACTAGACTACTGGGGGGGTTACCAGAGGGGAAGGGGAGGGAGGAGAGTGAAAGGGGTGATTAGGCACATGTGTGTAGTAATGGATTATAATTAGTCTTTGGGTGGTAAACATGATGTAATCAACACAGAAATCAAAAGATAATGATGCACACCTAAAATTTATATAATGTTATAAACCGACATTACCGAAAAAAAAAATGAGACTATTGGTGGTGAGCACAAAGAAACTGACAAATAATAGTTTACCCCTGAAATTACTCAATGTTACAAAGCGTTATGATCTCGATAAAATAACTGGAAATAAATTTAAAAAATAAGGCTTGAAAAAATATCCTGAAGAGTAGGTATTCATTTACATAACACAATATCAAACATATCTTAAGGGTCTTTCCTTGACGACACCAATTTATACTCATCTCTCAGTCTCTCATTTCTTTTATGTTTAAGCATCAATGCCACAAACTAGTATTTCAGATAAATCTTATTCCATAGCATTTATTATACGATCATGTGAATCATATGTATTATGTCACCATAAGATTTTACGTAGCGTAATCTTGTTCATTAATCACTTTGGGACTCTGTGACTTGTTTCTCAATGAGACTGGAAGCTCTGTGTTGACAGGGAACTATCCAGCAGTTCCTTTTTCCTCTTTAATGTAGTGTTAAAAACATCACAGCAGCATAGCTAGTTGCCCCTCCATCTGCCTCCCATACTGTGGAGCCGAAATCCACGCTCCCCTTTCTCCAGGGTAAGATGGAGGCACATGGTCACCAGCTAGAGGTTATTTTCCCAGCCTGCCTTGCAACTAGAAGTGGCTTGCCAATGGATTTTGAGAAGTAATGTGTACAACTTCCATGTTTCTTGCTTTAAAAGAAATGGTTTACTCTCGAGGTCAGCTCTTTCCCGTTTTCCACAAGCTTGTTTTGTCTCCTCCCAAAAGTAACCTTCCAAGTATTTGGGGGCCCTCTTTTCTTTTTTTTCTTTCCTTTTTTTTTTTTTTTTTTTTTTTGCAGTAGTTTAGCCTGTAGCTCAACAATGCACACAGCTTACACATAGTTGTACGTGCCTGTATTTCATGTTCATTATGAGTGTTGGTTTATGTGTGTCTCCCTTACTAGACCATATATTACTTGTGAGGCTTATATGTTTCTTATTCATCCTTTCTTTCTCTAGCACTTAAAGTTCTGCCTGGCGTATAGTAACTGCTGAATAAACGTCAGCTGAATAAATCAATGCACCACTAAACTTTTTCATTTAGCATATGGTTATACTCATTATTAAGGCAAATTTAGACACAACCCCTATGCTGGAATTTATTTCAGAAATGTGAAAGCCTCAGCATATTATCTGGGGTTCTTCAACACATTTGGAAGGTTGAACTTCGAGCTTTGTAACAACATACACTGGGTTCACTCCTTACAGGTCCAATTCACTTTCCCTAAGCTATTTTTCACCTATCACATTGGCCAAGGTGGGAAAGTCTGATGACACAATGTCATGCTGGAGAGGTTGTGGTGGGAGCATAAAGCACACAATTTATTTTTCCTATGAATGTCCTCATGAAAGGACTCAAAGACAATTCACAAGCATGTGCATGGGATCATTATTTGTAAAAGAAAAATACTGGAAACAATCAAAATGTCCTTCGATAGAAAAATTTCTCATATGAATTATGGTATATCCTCAGAAAGGAATCAGAGGTAATCTCAGAAAGAAATCCCTTTCTGAGAGTTAACAAGAATGAAATAGATCAACATGTTCTTCTATAGATCAGCATGTTCATATTGCCCTATGATGTATTATTAAGTGAAAAAGAACACTGCAAAAGAGTACACTGCTATATGTACTTTTTTATTATATATCTAAGGATATATAGTATGTGCATAGACAATTTTGGAGGACTCTGGAAAAAATTATAACTCTGGGAGGCAGTCTGGGCCTGGACCGTGCTTTCTATACTATTTAAATTTTATTTTTACTCTATGTGCTGCTTTTTCCAATTCAAAAAACATATTTCTATCACTTCATACCAGTTGTGATGGCTAAAATCAAAAAGACAGACAATAATAAGTGTTGACCAGGATGTTGAGAAATTGGAACCCTTATACAGTGGGAATGCAAAACTATGCAGCTATTTGGAAGTTCCTCAAAATGCTAAGCATAGAGTTACTGTATAACACAGCAATTCCATTCCTAGGTATATACCCAGGAGAATCAAAAACATATGTCCATACAAAAACATACACAAATGTTCATAGGAGCATTATTTTTAAGAGCCAAAAACTGGAAACAACCCAAATGTCCATCAAGTGATGAATAGAAAAACAAAATGTGATATATTTGTTTGATGGAATACTATTTGGCAATAAAAAGAATGAAGTACTGATTCATGCTACAACATGGATGGCCGTTGAAAGTATTATGTTAAATGAAATAAGCCAGACATAAAAGACCAGATATTGTATTGTTCCATTTATATAAAATGTCCAGAATAGGACTCTGTAGAGACATAAAAGAGGTGAGAAAGTTACAAAATTAGATTGTGGTAATGGTTCCATAATTCTGTGGATAAACTAAAAACTCATGAACTCTATATGCTTCAAATAGGGAAATTTTACGTTATGTGAAATATATCTCAATAAAGCTGTAAAAAAAAATAGCTTTGAAAGTACGATGGCATACGTTCTCTCATTCGATCTTCAAGCTTGTCCTGAGAAATGATGGTTGTGAAGAGCAGATGAGATAATACATATGACAAAACACAGAAAAGAAAAATAGCGATGGCTTTAAAATTAAAGAAAGTCTATAGTCATGAAGAGTGGTCTGGGTGTTTACCTCTCAGAAAGATTTCTGTAGTAAAAGAAAAAATTTACTAGGGGTTTGCCTCCCACAGCCCATCTGCCTATTCAATGAATCATTCATTAAAGACTGTTAGAATCACCCAGAATATATTTGTGACGCACTCATTGAGTCTCCTGGTGTTCCCTGTGCATTCACAATCTAAGAGCTTTCAGGGTACAAGATGTTCCATCCATCATTATTTCAAATTATGCACAATTAATTGACTGAAAGGAAAGGGGATTTTAAACCTTTGGTTAGTCTGTATTTTAAAACCATTCAGGAAAAAGAAAAATCTATCTTTTGCAGATGACAACAACATTGGTGCCTGGGATAATACAAGGAATGCAGAACAAGCTAAGAATTCGTGGCTGGTCCTAGAAAATCAATAGTAAAATCTCATATAGCACTCCTTCCATAGCACTGTTCTAGCAAGTTCCATATATTAATTCACTTAAATGCCAGAACAACCCGTTATTCACTGTAGTTTCCAGATGAAATGTGAGTTCTGAGTAGCTTGGCTAGTGTCACACAGCTAGTGAGGGACAGAGACCGGATGGGCACGAAAAACTCTGACAGCAGAATCCCTGCTCTCCATCTACTCTACCAGCTCCTCATCGACATACCAGTTTGATATGGAAAAGAGCAGAAACATATTATGCTTTCCCTAATAATATTTTTAATCAAAGTACAACATAAAATTAAATTCATATAGTCACCCTAATTTGTACCCTTCATCGACTTAGTCTTCCTCAACCAGATTCATTTACACTGCATTTAGCACTTCAGTTTCAACTACCACATCACGTGGAATCATAGCTGTGCTGCCTGTCAGCTAGAGGGCTTTGCTGAGTATCTCTTCTCTGTATTTTGATAGAAAGTAAACTCTTGATGGAAAACAAACTCAAGGTATTAAAAAATTTAACTTGTGCGTTAAAATACAAAGGGTCCTGTTATAAAACAAAAACAATCATGAACAATTTAAAGAAAATTACTGAGATACAGTTGTTAGAGGGACAATTTAAAATATTCATCTCCTGCATGGGCTATATTTAAAATGATACAAACCTCACAAATTTAAAAAGACCAAAAAAAAAACCATTTAAAACAACCAAATATTGGGTCTACATACTTCTCAAAAAAAAGAAAGAGGGAGAGGAAATCATTATCTTTTTCACTGAGATGATATATTTTCCCCTGAATTGAATAATGGTTTTCTGGAGTAGCATGGAACCAGCCAATAGCCCACCAGTAACAACAGTGATTGATCTTGTATTTTAAGGTCCACAAGTTTGATTAACTTCAGCACTTCCACTGTTTGAGAAAGAAAGTACAGGCAGGTGGAATTCACATAGTAATTTGTTCATGGTTATTCTAATGGGATCTGTCTAAAATGAAGCAAAATATAGAGAAATGTTCAGAAAACAATGAAAAGGCTAAATCAGGAAATAAGAGTCATTGGCTGAGAATTACTTGATTATTCAGTAAATCTAAGAAGATGCTAACTGTGAGTCCAGATAATCCAGAGGGAAATAAATCACCTTCATTTTAATTATCCACACAGTTGGTTACAAAAGTTTGACCTAAAGAAATAGAAAGCCATTTATTTTGATGGTCATCTTGGTACGTGCAATCTTTACAAATTTACAAAGATATTTTCCGTCAGGAACACACCTTTTGAAGGTATAAAGACACTGGAAGTACCCAGGTAACACTAGAGACAAGAACCTAGCTTATGTTCCCATTAGGAAAGATCAACTGAAAAATTAATGACTTCTCCTCGCGCACTGTTGGTGGCATTATAAAATGGTGCAACTGCTATGGAAAACAGTATGGCAGTGCCTCAAAAGATTAAAAATAGAACTACCATATGATCCAGCAATCCCGCCTCTAAGTATATATCCAAAAGAATTGAGAGCTGGGTCTCACAGAGGTACTTGCACACCCATGTTCTTAGTGGCACTATTCACAATAGCCAAGAGGTAGAAGCAACCCAAATATCCAGAGACATCTTACCTTCTTTTTGTAATCCCAGTCAATCTGTGAGGTTTGAAGGAAAGGACTAAGGATTTTATATTTCTTTGTCTCCATAATACCTAGCATCTTCATTCATTCATTCACTCACTCAAAAATATTGATTGAATGCCTGCAGCCTCAGCTCTATTCTAGGTGAATGACCACCAGTGTACAAAATACATATCTTCACTAAATAAATGACTGATGAACTTGATTATAATGATTCCATTAAACTGAATTCAATGGCTAGTAGCAAACATTTAAATAGCACTTATTATATGGCAGGAGCTGTTCTAAGCATCATCTCCAAGTTGCCAATGAAAAAACTGAAGCACAGAAAGGTTAAGCAACTTGCCCAAGATTACATGGTTAGTAACTGGCAGGGACAAGATATGAACATTAGCAGGCTCATTCCAGAGGCAATGCTTAGAACTACTCTGCTGTATTTGCACAGCATGAATAATCTGCTAAGCAGAAGGAAAATAATATTAATAATACTGTGCGCTTATCCCATATGAGCCCACGAGTTAGCAGGGTAGAGAGCTATAATACGAAATGACAAGTGCTATAAGAGAACGATATGCATCAAAGCACAGAAGAGGATTCAATGAATTTTATTTTTAAAATATAAAGGCTTGAAAGGGAGAAACATTT
This sequence comes from Equus przewalskii, assembly GCF_037783145.1. Taxonomy (NCBI): domain Eukaryota; kingdom Metazoa; phylum Chordata; class Mammalia; order Perissodactyla; family Equidae; genus Equus; species Equus przewalskii. The sequence goes on from NC_091862.1 coordinate 15,387,497, forward strand.
AAGTTAAGCCTTGATAAAGGAGCTAGGAGGAAAAATGGGAAGAAGCAGGAAGAAGAGAAAGGAAAGAGGAGGAAATGACTATGATACTGGAAAGACGACCATCAGGGCACAGAGCATCAAAAACTGACATTGCTGTGGATTGTTAGGGAACAGCAGTGAACGACAGACCCACCTCTCATGCCCTGATCAGAAATGGAACAATTTCCTCCCTATAAAGGAAGCTGCCTGGCCGGAGGCAGACACAGCCACAGCACTAGCCCCGTCTCTGCTATCAGCAGTCACCAGGGAAGTCACAGGTGGTCACAGCAAGTAGAGTGGAGGAGAGGCTGCCACTTAAGCATCAGTGGTCTTGGAGCCACACTCACTCACCTAAAGAACAGAGCATCAGCCCCAATACTTTTTCAGTAAAAGCCTAGGCTTTAAGTAGAAGAGGCAGAAATGGTAAACAAATGACTACAAAGAAATTTTCAGAGGGAACCAAATTCTGAGTGATTGGGCATCAGATTAAAAGAACTATTAACACAGACAAAGACACGTACATGCCAGAAACAAGTTCAGATAATATTTTGTTTAGTTTTAAAAAGATAGATAGATAGGTAGATAGATAGATAGATAGATAGATAGATAGATAGATAGATAGAAAATACTCATCAAAAGATAAATAAGGAAGCTCCAAGAAAATGTGAAGAATGTTTCTGGAAAACAAGAGAGAAGCTCAAGACAGAGGTGAGGGCAGAGGTGAGAGCCTTTAGAGGTAAGAGCTCATTTTGTCAGCTAGGGGATAGTGCAGTGGATTAAGGGCCTAGGATGCAGCTTGGATATACAGCCTGTTCATAAATGGAAATATCTTCAAGGAACGTTTGCTTCAATATAAACAAAGGAACCTTAGTGATAACGTAGCTGTAAATCTCAACCAACCTGTTAAATATTTAGTGACATAACAAGCAAAGACAGTGTGTGGATCCAGATCTTAAGGAATAAGTGCTTTTCATACAGTAGGTTTTCAATAAATATTTGTGGGTGGATAATGGACAAAAAGGGATAGATGGAAGGACGAAGGGAAAGAAGGAAAAATGGAGGGAAGAAATAGCAAATAAGGACCATGTAGTAGATGACCGTAGGTAGATTACTCAGAGATGAAACTGAAGGGTGAGAAGGAAAGAAATTCTGCCAGAGACAAATTGAAGTATGATACCTATAAATTAAGACAGAAGTTCAAAATCAACTCAGGGCATGAACAAGGTGAAGTTAAATAATTGACTTTAATCTATGTCATGGCCATATTTTGGAAATGGGATCCAAGAATTTCGGAGGTAGAACCTATAAGGGCTTCGTGTCACTTGAGAGTGAAGGAGAGTGGCTTCGTAAAAAACAAATCTTTGAGGGATGTTTCACAAGCACTCTGAATACTTTTATAGTCCTGACTCTGCTGACGACAGCTGCTTCTCACTTGGCTTGGCAACAGGCAATGAACTTGGAATCCCTTCACGCTCCTGAGAAGAGAGAAAGAAAAGCCGTCTACACAGAAGATAAACAGAGGATATCTGGTGCTGGTAAAATTCCCCTGGCAAGAAAGCCACGTTGTGGCTTTTTCACCTTTATCTTGAGAATCTGGAATAATAAAATCTGATTGGCCTCAACAATACGATTACAAGGTAGAACAACGTCAACAGTCACCACGTTTATGTAACGCTTACGTGCCAGGGACTTTGCTAAGTGCTTTCCATGCCTTGGCTCATTTAGCTCTCCCAACAACTCTATGAGGTAGGTACTAGTGTAATTCTCTCTATTTTAAAGGTGAGAAATCTAACAATTACCAAGATTAAGAAACTTGAGCCTGAATCACCTAGTGGTCAAGCCAAGACAGTACTGCTTGCTGAAGCCTCATCTTATGAATAAGATAAAGCATGAAATATTAGAAGGGACTCAAGATAGGGAAATCTCTGCTAATAGCTCATATCCCATGATTTCAAAATGGATACTTTCTTTAACGGACATTTAGCCACCAACAACTCCCAGGTCAATTGAAGGCTAACCATCTCAATCAACTTCAATTCAAAATTAAGCCCCCTTTGACCACAGGCGCTGAATTTCAGCTCATGCCCATTAGAAATTATTTTATCAACGAGTCATATGTAAAATGGAACTAACTCATAGAAGACAGAAGTCTTCCAATTACAATTTCTCATAGACTTGTCCTAATTTATGATATTGCTTATATGGAATAAGTGAAGCTGGAGGGATGTTGCTTGGAAACTATTTTTTAAAGAAAATAAATGCTGACAGAAAAGTTATATTCCAAACAATTGATCCTCACATCCATTAGGATGGCTACTATCAGAAAACCCAGAAAATGCTGGGTATTGGTGAGGTTGTGGAGAAATTGGAACTCTTACTCACTGCTGGTGAGGTCATAAAATGGTGCATTGGAAATGGTGGTATGGAAGGCAACGTGGCAGTTCCTCAAAAAATTAAAAATAGAACACCCATTATGATCTAGCCATTCTGCTTCAGGTATATAGCCAAAAGAACTGAAAGCAGGGTTTCAAAGACATACTTGCACATCCATGTTCATAGCAGCATTATCCACAAAAGTCAAGAGGTGGAAGCAACCCAGATATCCACAGACAGGTGAATGGATAAACAAAATGTGGCACGTGCAAACAATGGAATATTACACAGCCTTAAAAAAGAAGGAAACCCTGTTACATACTACAACATGGATGAACCTTGAGGACATCACGCTAAGTGAAATAAGCTTGTCACAAAATGATAAATACTGTATGATTCCACTGGTATATATATTCCACATTCATAGAAACAAAGTAACACAGTGGTTGCCAGGCGGGAGAAGGACATGGTGAGTTGCTCTTTAATGAATACAGAGCTTCAGTTTTGTGAGATGAAAAGTCCTGGAGGTCTGATGCACAACAATGTGAATGTACTTAAAACTCCTAAACTGCACACTTAAAAACGGTTACAATGGTAAAACTTCTCCGCCACACACATACACATTACTGTAAGGAAAAACTTCCATAATCTTTGAGGGTTTTTTCTCACAATATTGTTTCATAGATTTTAAATAATACATCTAAAATATGGACTGTTGAAGGGAGAATAAAAAAAGAATACCTTTTAAAAAAACAACTGAATGACTATATGTAGAAGAAAAAACAGTTCTGTTTTGTGTTTCTTAAGAAGCCAAAACTAGACGGAAGATTCCAGGAGATATGTTAAAGCTTTTCTCAGTAAAGGGCTTTATAAAAATCAGAGCTGGCCAATGGAGTGGGTTTTGTTAGGTGGTGAGTTCCTGGTCATTGATTTATTCACGTAAAGGAAGGCCTATATCTATCAGGGTTGGTAGCGGAGATTTTGCACTGACTGGAAACAGCTCCTCCATTAACTCTAAGGTCCTTCTAGTCCAAACTCCATGATTCCGCGTCAAAGAACCCAAGTAAGAAAGAGACAATGTAGCCTTTGATCATCCAGGAAAATCACTCACAAACCAAATCATAAAGACTGATAGATTTGACTGCATAAAAAGATTTCCCTATATCCACACCAAAACAAAAAATGAAGCAAACAGCAACAACAAAGGAACTACCACCATGAAATAAAATTAAAAGGCCAAAACTAAAATATGAAATAAAATCTGCATCATTTAATACAAATGGCCTGCTAATCTTATTACACAACAAAACTTTATAAACCATCAGTAATAAAAAAATTAAAACCACAATAAAAAAAAAAGGTTCCAAAAACATTGACAGGCAATTACAAAAGAAATGCCCAAAGCCAAGAAACAAATGTTAAGACTTGCAACCATTTCTTTATAATGCAATAGTATGTAGACATTAAAAATAATTAGATAGTTCTTTGTTTACTGATATGGAATAACCTCCAAGATACTTTGTTAAGTGAAAAGAGCAAGAGGCAAAACAACACGTATAGCATGCTTCTGTTTGGGTGGGAAAAATCAACACACACATACACGTGTGCGTTTGCTTGTACGCATCTTTGCTTGTATATGCATAATCATTTTAGGAAGTCTACTCGAGAAAATGTAACAGTTATTGCTGCCTAAGACAGTTTCTGACCGATGTCTGAGAAGCAGACATTGGAGGTAAGTATAATTTTCACCGTATATTTTCGGTTTTTTAATATTTTGAACAATGTATACCTATTCAAGGAATAAATACATAAAATGTTTGTTAATTTTGGTACTTTTTGCAAATCAAAAAATGCACAATGAAATGAGAAACTTTTTGTTTTGTTTTGTCTATTTAATAAAAAGAGTAGAAAGAATAATAACCAAGAGGCACCCAGTGGTCAGGAAAACAGGCGCTCCTGTTTGCTGCGAGCATGAATGTGACTTGAGACCATCTTCCTGGAGGACAATTGACAAGATGAATAAAGGGACCTAAAACGTGCACATCGTTTCCTCAGCCTCAGTCACTCAGAGTGAATCTAGGACTTTATCTCAAGGACATAACCAAACATATGACTAAAAATAATGGGCAATGATATTTATTGCAGATTTGGAAAGCACATAAATGTCTTTTAATGAGAAATTTAATTATGTAAATTTTGTACTTTCATACAATGGAGCATTGTGCAGCCAAAAATTCATGGTGAAGAAGAACGATTCTTGACATGGGAAAGTGCAAAAGGGAGTTATATAAGTGTATGTGCAAATAAACTACCATTTTTATTTTTTAAAAGTTTATATGCACATAAAAACTCAGAAAGTACTGTGTAGCTAAGTTTCTTCCCCCAGCTTTATTGAGATATAATTGACATGTAACATTGTATAAGTTTAATGTGTACAACATGATGCTCTCGTACAAGTCTATATAGCTAAGTTTTAATTGTTTCCTTTTAACAGATATCTTTGAATGGTCAGAAAATGGGCAGTTTTTTCTCTTACTTTTCCCCCATGTTTTTGAAGTTTTTCTGCATTAAATGTAGCACAGTTGTTAGGAGAATGGGCTCAGAAGCTGCACTTCTGGAATTCAAATGCCTACGCTGCTACGTGCTATGAGACTTTGTGCAAGTTACATAACGTCTCTGTGCCTCAGTGACTGGGCTTCCCTTTGCTGTCTGTAAAATGGGGATAATAATAGTTACCACCGCAAAGGTATTGTGAGTCCTACGGGTTAGTAGAATCATACTGTTCCAAACGGTACGTGGAACACAGGAACTATTTAATATTGTTTTTGTTACTTCTAGAATTAGAGGGGGAATCTTTCAAAAACTCAAGTTTTTGATCTATTACTCATTTCAGCTTTCACTTTATTACATATGGCTAAGAATAAAAAAGCAAATGTATCGAATTTAGGGGGAAATGAATGAAAAAATAATCAGAAAATTCTCGCAATGGAATGAACTTTGTTATTCATATTCTTATTCGAAATCAAACAAACAAACAAATACCAAAAAAAATCACCTCCCCATTGACGCGAGACTTCTGCAATGTTACCTCCTAGGAGTGCGTTACCTCATTTGGACACCTGATGGTAGAGTCACAAGTAAGATATATTTTTCCACTAAATTGGTGGAAAAGCAGGCTCAACAACAACAACAAAATACTCTAGGGATGTGCTGTGAGTGCTAAGAAGCAGTATAAAACTTTTACCAACCTGTGGGAGACTGGTGATCAAGACAATCCTACTTAAATGAGAAATCTGTTGCTAGGATTCCGATGCCTCGAAACTGCGGGACATCTGGGGACTGATGAAGCAGGCTTGGCAAAAAGAATCACAGACCACGAGGATCACAACAATGCATGATGCTAAGAAACCTAGTCCAGAACTATGAGAAAAACCATAGACGTTAGATTAGTTCAATTAGCTATCTTCTATCCTCAGAATAACACGATCGTGAAAGGTAGGCTTCTTGTCTAACAAAGGAACGGCCTAAGGATATAATCTGTCTGCTCACGGGGTGCTTTATAAACGTGTTATTTTAGTCAATCTTTGTTAAATCATCCAACGGTCCATTAGGACCTGGACTTCGTTTCAGTTTACACTTTATTTCTTTTCGTTTTTGGTCTTTTGGAGCTTGGCTTTGTCCCTTTATGGAAAGCAAGAAGTGCAGCAAGAAGCCCTGAGCCCTCTTGTCCCAGTGGTGAGTCCCCTCGCCAGACAGGGCTGGAGTGATGAACTGGGTCAGATGGCAGGGGAGCAGCAAGCCGCAGGTGGGAGTCTGTCAGCTAGAAGCCAGGCAGTTCCTTTGAAGTTCCCCAAGATTAACCCTGTCACAGCAGCTGAGGTGGTCACAGCTGGGCATTTGAAGCCATTGGCACAGTCTCCAAAGACAGCTCAGGGGAAAACGGCCTTCAGCGACCCTTGGAGTCATGACCTCCACTCTGGTCCTGACAAATCACAAAGAAGATGGAACTTGACTTTGATTATAACTACCTCTTTTCCTAGATCTCTCGTGAATATGATAACCCCTCTCAACCTCTCTCAAGCAGTCAAGCCTCTTGACCAATTGGCTGTCCAAGGAAGCCCAGGGAGATGCTTCATTATTTAAATGCCAGTTTACCTTTCTTAAAGTACCCCTATGCTCCAAAATAACTTCTCAATCTTACACCCAATTAAAATTCCCATTTCTGCACTGGTATGAGCTGACGTGTTACAAGCAAAATAATCTGATTCAAGAGCTCCGTACTAAGTTGGAAACTAAGTGAAAGCTCTCATAGTTTTAAAATGAGAAAGATGACCCAATTTTCCCAAATGAATATGTAATCAACAGAATGTGTGGAAGAAAACAGTTGCGTAAGGTGGAGGCACCCATTTAGAACAGAAGTGTCATTGTGACTCCAAGAAAACCAGGATGAACATACTCGCCTGTCCCCTTGGGGAGACAGCTACACATGATCTGAGCATTCTAGAATCTAACACGAAGAGAGAAGAAATCCTAACACCTGGGGAAGCAAAACTCGTCATGTCAATGGTTTTTTTCACACCTACTCAGTTCCTTTTTTCTTAATTAATTGAGCATATTGTGTAGAGTGGTTAAGGGAAAGGATTCTGGAGCCGAATAGAGGGGTCTCAAATTCCCATTCTACCATTTCCTAAATGCAAAGTCTTTTTTTGTTGTTGTTGTGGTCTTCTTTTTTTTTTTTTTTTTTTTTGCTGAGGAAGATTTGCCCTGAGCTAACATCCATGCCAATCTTCCTCTCTTGTTTAGTACGTGGGCTGCCAGTACAGCGTGATCAGTCACAGAGTGGTGTAGGTCCATGCCCAGGAACTGAACTGGGGCCACCAACACAGAGCATGCCAAAGTTAACCACTAGGCCACTGGGGCTAGCCCCTTAAATGCAAGGTCTTTTCAACTATAAAATGGGGATAACATGAACCTCATAAGATCATTGCAAGAATTAAATCTAATTTATGTGAAGTGTGTCTGACAGATGGAAGTGCCGGGTATGTGGTAGGTGATGATGATGATGACAATGATAATAATTAACAGTTATAGGGCACCTACTGTATGTACTCCCAGGTGCTGGAAGTGGCACATATTCCTCATCACAAGTAGAATACAACTAAGCAGAAGAGATAGACATGCCTTTGATTAATTATACTATGTGATTATGCTGCATATTTGATCTGGGTTCAAGGTGCAGGATAGTGTGGTGGCCAACAACATGGGTTCTTGAGTTGGATTGCCTGGGTCCAAATCTTGACTCCACTACTTGCTAACCATGTGGTCTTGGAAAAGTTGTCTAGCCCCTTAGTGCTTCAGTTTCCTCAATTGTAAAATGGGGAGTTTCCTGCAATTGTAAAACTGTCTTATTGGATTGTTGTGAAGATTAAAAGAATAAGTATGTGTAAAGTACCACAGTGCCCAGTATATGGAAGTGTTCCATAAATGAATGTTATCTGTTACTGTTCTCTGGGTTCACCGGTCCAGAAGGACATGAGGACTCCAGGATGAAGGAACAAGAGAAACAAAGGGTGGTGGTTTGGGAGGGAAGAGACGAGCACAGGGTGTGTGGTCAGGCAGCCCTGGGAGATGTGGCTGGAGAGGTAAGACTCACAAGGTCAAAAACCTTTAGTTTTTTGACCATCCCTTTCAATCTCAATAGCATGGCCTGTAGGTCCGTCATGGGTCATGGGAAAGCAGCCACAGTCTGCAAAATGGATCTGATGGCTGGGAAAAAAGACCCTCTGCCCCAAAATATATCCCCTACAAACATCTATGAGAATCCAAAAGTCATTTTCAACATTGGAGTTCATTTTCTGGGTTAAGGCACTATATCCAAAAAATTTTCCTAAAATGTAATAGGTCAATGGTAAAGATAACCAAAATGAATTAACTCCCACCAGCATAGAAGCATGATTAATATACATCCCATATAGTCATATACACACAAACAAAATCAAGGGAACCCCACTCACCCATATGCAAGTCCTGAAAGTGAAAAGTCCTTTTTAGTTTTATCAGAGAAACAGCCATGGTTTCTTGCTCATAACCAGAATAACTTCAATTAGCAAATACAAGTAAATTATTAGTTCTTTGGAATTATATTGGCAAGGTTACGATATCGCTTTTTATATTTCTGAGAATAGAGATCACAGGCAATATGTGACAACAGATAGCAGTTACTTTTTCATTTTAGTTTATGACTCATACTTTTTTTACAATGTAAATTAAGACTGATGAGACTAATACCCTTTGAACTTGAGCTGGCTATTTATAGCAGCAATTTTATAATTGAAATAAAAATGTTATCCCAGAAGAAGAAAAGCAGCATAGCTTTCTAAAATTCTAATAAAGTGACCAACTATAGCTTGAAGAAACTTGCATTTTCAAATTTATCTTTCTAAAAAAAATGAAAATTATGGACAGACTTTCAGAGTAAACAGCAGCCAGTTAATAACAAGTGATTTGAAGTACAGGATGGAGAGGCCAATGTTAGGCACCTTCTGTCATTGCTCACAATTCCACATAGTTGGTCTGTTTCTCGCCTTCTTTTTCACAGTGGGCCCATTTCATTATGACTAGCAATTTCTTTCTCTGCTTAGTAGGAAAATGGCATTTTCTACTGATGTAGATGCCTGTTACAGTCTATCAAGACATAACCATAAATTTAACCTCTATTTGTTCTTGCAACTGCACATGAAAGTGGTAATGGTGACAGCTTATTCTGTCTCCCCAAAGAGGGGAGAGGGAAGATTATGAAGGTTATTAGAAACCAAAGACCTACAACCTCATTGTGATCACTTGGCTATTATTCCATGAGGTCGGAATAAAATTTAATCAGTGTTCCATCACAGGTAAGCCATGGCCAAAGCAATGGATTGGTGTCAGTTCTCAGAGAGTTTTTAGAGTCTTATACGAAGATTTATGTGAGGGGCAGCACTGACATGAAGCAGTTGACACCTGGTGACATCTCAGACCGCCACTCCATGCCAAGCCTCCACATGGACACAGGAAGCAGCTCTTCCATTTCCACATTGTTCAAGGTGCCAGCCAAGCCCAATCCTTCTAAGGCTTTAAATTTTAAAAAATTGTTTTAAATTTGATCTGCACCCACATTTCTGTCTGCTCATCAATTTCCCTGGAGCAGAAGAAGGCACAAAGAATGAATGGGCCCTTCACCCTTGGGTGACACACAAGCACCTTTCTAGAGAAAAGAGGCAAGTATAACGTCTTTTTATGATTCATTTTATACAAAGATCCTTCTAGCTGCAGTTTAGCTAGACAGAGAAAATTGAAACTATTTAATTTAATGACCTAATAAAAAATTGTGTGAAAGGGGTCTCGGAGATCAATGGAAAAATTAGGATGAACATTTCACCAGGGAAGACTAGTAGGAATGGCTTCAGTGCTCAACTTCATGCTTCTAACCACCGTGTCATCACATGCCCGTGGAACACAGGGAGCCTAGTTCCTCTTGGTGATGTCAAGTCACTCAATATGAGATATTGCTTCCTTGGAAGATGCTGGACTAACGTGAACTCTAAGTTGGAAGTGATTCATTGTGAAGACTTGTATTTGTTTGTTAATAATTCATGCAGCAAGGCCAAAGTTAGATCAAAAAAGGAGAGAAATTCTGAAAAGGAGGTAGTGATGAAGTCAAATGAGACAGGTAAGAAAGGTGTCAGGCTTGGGACCTGGAGAAGCCAGAACTTGAACACTTCTGAGAAAGAGCAAAACTTGAGGATAGATGAGCTGTGGAAATTGGAAGGCTGTACCAAACCAGAAGAAGATGGTCAGAGAAGACAAGACCTGGGACCAGGCCAGACCAAGTCAACAGGGCGAGGCAGGGAGTTCCCATCAAGAGTGATGGGCAAGCAGAGTACAAGCTGGAGATGGGGAAGCAGGCAGGACGCAGGGTTGAACTATCAGATGGACAGCATCAGGGGTCTAAGGCAGCAGGAAGAAAAGCCCCAGCGACAGGGCAGGGGACCAGGATACCTGGCCCTGGCTCTGGGAAGAAGAACAGGGGCAAGGTAGGACCCTAGTGTGTGGGCCTCAGAAATTCACAGACTGGTGTGCATAAAAACTGGATGGGGGAAGAGGCAGGGCTTACAGCAGAAACCAAGCAGGAATTCATTACTAGACCCAGGGTACAACTCACAGCAGGGACAGTAACAAGACAAATATGATGAACAGTCACAGAAGAAAGATCCCAAACTCTAATTACCCCTTTACCACTTTCAACCTTGCCGCTGATAACTATGGAACCTTGAGCAAGTTACTTAACCTCTCTGGCCTCAGTTTCGCTGTCTGTAAATGGGCTAATAGAACCTATCTCATAGGCTTGCTGAGATTTAAATAATGCAATGCGTGCAAACCATTTTAGCATGATATTTAGCACAGGGTGAGGCTCAACATTATTACTAAACTCAGTATTACTTACTTTCCTTTACCCTACTGCTCCTTTCACTTTATTCCTACTAAACTCTAAGTTGCTTACAGATAGGGCCATGCCTTATTAATTCCCCTGTGTATCTTGCCCAGTTCCTGCTATAATGCCGGGGACACACAGGTCCTATATGCTTCAGGCAAATTGGCTGACAATGGTGAACAATGAAGGGATGGTACAGTGGGTGTGACATATAAAAGTATCCGTCTGTCATGGCAGACCCAACAAGATCTCACCTTGGTTGCTGGAAATTGAACAAATAAACACTTTCACCTACATGCATTTTTAGCATCACCCTTTCTGGAACAAATCCTGCATTTTAGTACTGTGTTTGTGTGGCTCAAATTACATCTATGTTCATTAAAATCCAGAAGAATTCCAGAATGGGGAAGCATTTTCACTGTCTCTCTCTATGGGGTTTTCGAGACAGGGTCAGACTGTTCCAGAGCACGAGCAGCCATTTCTTGTTGGCCAGTGGGGTGGAGAGGGGCAGAGAAAAGAGGTTAATAAAGGAGACACAGCAAAATGTTGGGGTTTGGGGGTAGACATGTCCCTTATCTTGATTCTTGATTATGGGGATAGTTTCATGGGTATATATACGTCAAAACTTATCAAATCATACACTTTAAATATGCATAGTTTATTGTATGTCAGTTGTACCTCGATAAAGCTGTCAAAAAATTTAAAGGTTAGAGGTCATTGAACAGTTCAGATATCATAAGTGAGTTTTGAAAATTAAGAATTTAGATCAAAACTTTGGCCAAAATGTCAAATAGCTACTCAGTGTTTTCAGTCGATGAAAGAATTTCTGATAAAGACCTTAAAAGATTTCTCAGAGCCAGCCCATTAGTGTAGTAGTTAAGTTTTCTTGCTCTGCTTCAGCAGCCTGGGGTTCCTGGGTTTGGATCCTGGGTGCAGACCTACACACCACTTGTCAAGCCATGCTGTGGCAGCGTCCCACATTCAAAATAGAGGAAGACTGGCACACATGTTAGCTCAGGGCCAATCGTCCTCACCAAAAAAAAAAGAAGAAGAAGACTTTTCAATGTTCAGTTGAACTTTCCATTTATAGGATGTCAGAGTAGATTTTTTTTCTCTAATAACAATAATAATAGCTGAAATCAAATTGCTTCCTATCGTGTGGGAGTGATCTATATACTTCACTGTGTTGTATCACTTAATCCCTGGTATAAACCTGAGATAGACTGAGTATTACCCTCATCTATGGAGGAGGCCACTTAGAACTAAGCTCACCCACCGAGTGAGTGGCAGAGTTGATATTTCAAACCAGGCAGTCTGAGTCCAGAGCCTGTGCTTTTAGTCACAAAGCTGTGCTTCCTCCCCTCACATAAGAGCATCCTGATTTGGCTTTGGGCAAAATCCTCTTCTCCCATTAGAGACTGTCAGTCAAGGGGGAGGGCTCTGTCTTCTCCTGTCCTGGGTCCTTTTTTTTCTGAATCTAATTCATCAACTTGTCCTTTGACAAAAGATAATGCATCACAATCAAGTTAGATATAGTTCAGAAGTGAAAAGTTCATTTGAAAATCAACTAATGTAATTCATCATATTAACAGATTGAGACAATATTCATATGACCATCTCAACAGATACAGAAAAAACATATGGTAAAACTTACATTGATTAATAATATTTTAAAAATAAAATGATATAATAACAATAAACTAATTTATTTTTTTAATTCATGATTTAAAAATAACTCAGTCAACTTGTTAGGATTAGTTAATTTAACCTGATTTTAGAAAGTATCTACAAAAAAATGTAAAGCAAACATCATCCCTAATGGTGAAATGTTAAAAGCTGTTTTTCTGAGCCCAGAGATGAGAAACGAATGCTCACCATCACCTTCTATTCACATTGTATTAGAAGGTCCTCGTCAGTGCAATAAGACAAGAAAAAAGAATAAAGTTATAAAGCCAGGAAGAAGAAATTAAAATGTCACTGTTCATACATTACATGATTGTATATTTGGAAAATTCAAAAGAACCTATAAACAAAATTATTATAGTTAATAAGTTACATTAGCAAGTTTCCTAGATATGACAATATGCAAAATTCTGTTATATTTCTATGTAGCATCGACAGTTTCATTTTGTAAAATATCTTTGACAATAACAAAGTATTAGCTGTCTAGAAACAAATGTAATAGAGATGCGCGAGTCTTCTACACAGAAAACTATTCAAACTATAAAAAAAAAAAAAGTAAATGTCGCTTAAATAAATAGAAAGATCTATCATGTTCTTAGATTGGAAGACCCGATATGGTAAATTCCCTTTTTTATCTAAGCAAGTCAGAGTTCGTTTTGGCTCCTTACAACCCAAGTCCCCTGACTGGTCCAGAAGTTTTGAATTAAGAGTGCCCTCAAGACATACATCTGGTTGCCTTACTCTCTGTCCATCAAATATGCCCGGTGGTTTTCCACCCCTTTATTTTTACTCCACTTTCTTCTTCTGCCCAAATCCATTTCTCCAACACAATGCCACCTTTTTATAGGTTCTTCCTTGTTCAACTCAGTTTATTTCTCTTGCCTTGAATTCTATAATAATTTTTGACATATAATTAGTCTGATTAATGTTTGCAAACTCTTATATCACATTTTGTAAATATTTGTTATTTAACTTTTCACAACTCATTTCCCCAACTAGAACACTCACTCCAAGAGGAGAAATATTCAGACCCTATATTTCTTTGTTTCACCCTTTCATAATACCTTCCACATAAGACATGCTCAATACACATGGACAAATGTGATTGTTTCAAATGCAGTGTGTTGCCACAATTACTGGATAAGAATTAGACAACATGTTGGTTCCACCACAAGTAGATGCAATAGCCCAAGATCGTAGAAATCTAAGATTTATATGGCTCTTTTCCTATTAATGAGAACAATATGACGAACAGTAATTTTGGAAGCCTTACCAGTTCCTAAGAATTTACCCAAAAAACTAAGAATTGGAGACTCTACCGAGAAACTCTATAGTCCCAAATCAAAGAACATAGCCATAAGCTTTCCTGGAAAAACAAACAAAAAGACTCAAGGCTCTTTTAATAAATAATTTGTGTTCTTGAATTTTTATAATACTAGAGGGACACAATTAAACATACCACCCCCACATGACCTCAAAATGCATGAACGGTGGTTCGGCAAACAAAAAGCTGAAGCTGCAATCAACAAAAATTACTGAGTAGCCCAACTGCCCTGTGGACAAAAAATATGAATTTAATGAGTTGTCGTGGAGAAGACTGTGCAATTGTTTAATGAAGGGGTGGAGGTGGGAGAGGTGTAATAAATCTATGGCAGCAAAACCCTCCACGGGATCACACACAAATCAAAAATCTCATCCTTCTAAATCCTTGGCTCTGAATGTGAAATACCTGAGGCAAAAATCCATAGAATGACAGCAAATGTGTTCCCTCATTTCCGTTGCCGACAATACAGGATAAAATACTTAAAATCCCAAAACTTAGATTTTTAAAGTGACCAAATAAAAGTGACTTTCCTAGGTTGCCTCAGATTCCTAGAAGATGAATGATGAAAACAGATCCACGAATTTGTTCCAGGTGTTACCACCTGTAATAACTCTGGATTAAAATCTGAAAACGAGGAAGAGCAAGGACAGACCAGGATGGACCCAGGACAAACACCGATGCTGCTAACACCAAGCAGATTTTCTCTGCCTCCCAAAGATCTCTCTTGGGGTGGAGTTAGCATAGTCACAAACGCATGCAATCCCTCCTTTTGGCAAACAGTAGCCCAAGAGAGATACAAGATTTTCTCCATCCTCCATAGGTTCTCCAACAGGAAGGGGTTGAGGGGTTGTGTGCAAATGTGTTTGTTTGTTTGGGTGTCTCTTTCATGTTACCAGTGTTATCTGGTCATCTTTGTACAGTCATGTTCCTGTGTGGGCATCTCTAGAATAATCAGGTGGGGATCTAGTTATTTCATTGTGGGACCCTTAAATATCAATTTCTGAGGCTCCTTGCTCTTGGACTGTTTCCTCAGAGATGACTCCCCCAGACTCCTGGCCAAATGGTACAAGTCTTGCTGCCAGTATTGAGGTGAGCAGGGATAGGGGGGTCTCACCATTCAGCGTGACAGCCGTCACTTAATCTCTCTATTTTCAGGAAGAAATTTACCCCTCTCCACTAAACTGTAGAGGGTTCGGAAATCTGCATGGTATGTGTGACTTTGATGGCTCCTTTTAATGACTGTCAACCAATTCTTTGTTTTCAGCCCCATTCCAACCCTAGTCTTTGGAGGCACCTATTGCTTCCAAGTCCTAAGCCTTTCTGGGGTTCCATAGTTTGATGGACTTGCTTTTTAACGGCTGCCCCTTCCCCATAGGCTTAGTTTCGCCTGAACTGGTCTGTTTAGTTGGTTACCAGTCATCCACGTACCATGTAATTTCACCTACCAGACATCCATCACCTTTCCACATTCTAGAATTTCACATACCACTCCACTTTGCTGTTGTCTCCTCTCCCGTCACTTGTGTTCTGATGAATTTACGCCTTTATTCATTTCTTTGCTGTTGTTTTAGCAGTGTTTCTGAAGAAGTATATTTTCTAGGTTCGGTCAGAAGCTCACAGTTATATTTTATATGTAATCTAAAGGGCTTCTCTCTCTCTAAACACCTTCATATGCCCAACGGCTACCCAACCCCCACTCCCTGCCTAATCCATAGATTAGATCCACACTTGGATGAGCTTTCCAGGGGTAAAGAAAGGCTTATAATAAATATTACCAAACACAGTTAGCTCAAAAGCGCTGATGTTCCGCCTCTCAAAACTCCTTTAGATCACACTGTAACGTGACAACTTGCTCAGATAATGAATTTGTTTTTAACAGGATTTTGCCTCAGTGACTTAATGCGAAAATTATTGTGATTAATACCATTTTATGGAAAGATGATGGTTTTAGAGAACTCTGGATTTTCATTTCAATGTAACAAGACTACAGCATTGCTCAAGTCCAGAAACATATTGGGATTTACAAACACCAGAATTCTTATTGGTGTAAAGGCCACACTTGGGTCATTTGGGCCCACAGGACCGTTTCATTTGAACGCTCTTCACTCTCAGCCGTGTTGGTTTGCATAGAATTTTTTCTACCAAAGGTGCCAACCTTCCCACACACGGACAGAGCTTCGGGCAGCTTTGTCCTCTCCTTCTTCCATCTTCATCCATATCTGCCTTTTTCTCTGCATTGTCACTGCCTCCTCCCTAGCCCAGGCTCTCCCCAATCGAATCCTCCCTATACATGGGGACCTTTCAGTGGGAATCCTTGCTTTCAATGTGTCACTTCCCTGTGCAAGGAGCTCCAATGGCTGGCTGTTACCTGCAGGGAGAAGCCAACACACCCTAGCAGGCAGGTCTGTCCCAGTTTCCGCAAGCTGAGCACATGTGCCCACTCCAGCTCAAGCCCTCACTCCTCTCAGGCCTCACCATCCTCTCAGGATGTACCATCCTCTCAGGTATGCCCTTCTCTGCCTCAGCGATTCCCATCTATTTTCCATGTTCCGGCTATAATCTCTCTCCCTAACAAGATTCCCCCAATGCCACTAGGGTAGGTCAATCTCTTAGGAAATAAGGTGTCATTGTCTTTTGGAAGGCAGATCATACTTTGTCTGGTATTACTTGCCTGTGATTCACTTCAAATAAAGTGAAACTTCCTCAGCATATACAGCTAGCTCCCCAAGAATCTACTACAATGCCGTGTGTAATTATTTAACAAATATTGGTTGGATGAAGGAGTGGTTTTTGAACAAGAGTGAATTCCTGTTAACATGGATATGCCAAAAGTCCATTCTTGCAACTCTGAACCAATGAGTCTGCTAAACTGATGTTCTGAGAAGAAGGGGTCGAAATCCTCCTCTTACCAGCATCTCACACAGTGACTTGTTCTCCCATCATTGGGCACATTGCCTAGAGCCAAGCAGACTCTTAATGCATAGATGTTAAACAAATGAATGAAAGTCTTTAGCATCTTCTTCTCCAAACACTCTAGTCCCATCATTTCTCAAGAGCTAGTAGGTCTGTCCTGATTTCACTACCTCAAATTTCTTTTCATACTTTTAAAATATGCGCAGATGTACTTAAATGGCCCAATCCCCTCCTATCTCCCCATGAATCTTGCTCCATCATTAATCCACTTCACCAAGCTCCATATTCCAGCCAGAATGCTCTTTCTAGGCTCCTATCTGATTTTGTAATTTTGGTTTTGGTAGCCTGCCAGGTCATAGCAAGCCCTTGAGTGATCTGCTTACTCCCAGTCTCTCCACGGAGCTCTGCACTCCAACCATCATGAACCACTGCAACTCCCCAGCTGTGCCAAATCGTGCCTTGTTAACCAAACATGTTTCTTGTTGCCTATTCTTAATACTTGCCTCCAGCGTGATACCCTGGTCCTCCTGAGAAATGTCTACGCATCTAGCCCCCTTCTCGGTTGTTATGTACCGCTAGGTTTTGACTTGGCCTTCTCTCTGAAAGCTACCAGTTGCATCGTGTAACTTGTTGAGTCACATTTCTAAGCAGTCACAAATCCTAAGCCAGTTCCTTCTGCCTTCGCAAACGTTAAAGAGAAATACGTAACAG
Organism: Equus przewalskii; assembly: GCF_037783145.1. Taxonomy (NCBI): domain Eukaryota; kingdom Metazoa; phylum Chordata; class Mammalia; order Perissodactyla; family Equidae; genus Equus; species Equus przewalskii. The sequence goes on from NC_091862.1 coordinate 15,404,989, forward strand.
TACTCGGTAGTAACTTGAAAGTATTTCTATCTCATTAACACAGGGAGAACTCTGCTTTCATTTTCTGCAGTTCACTTATCGTTCTTTTTCTATTGGTGATTAAAAGAGGAAGAGATGTTTACAAAACAAAATTTAAGTAGAGGACTGAGGGAAGGTTAGCCATGTAGCAGTGTGCTTGCCAATCAAGTTTTCAGAGGAAAGTGAGTTTTATCGATAGTAGGAAAACAAATTTGAGAAAGTTTTTATTTAAATTTATCCAAAGTATTACCCTTTGAACTCTCCAATTGAAAAGCAGTTCCCTGCTCTGGCCCCTCTCTGACCCCTCAGATCTTCCCTCCCTTACTGGGTTCCAGTTACACCAGCCACCTGTGGGGAATGCTTCTGCCTCAAGGCTTAGCAGTGGCTGCTCCCTCTGCCTGGAAATTTCTTCCCGGGATATTCACTGTCTTGCTTCCTCACCTCCTTCATGTCCTTGCTCAAATGCTCCCTTCTCAAGGAGGCTTACCTGACCCATCCTTGTGATCCTCCCTCTGCGCTCACATAGTCCGTTACCTTCCCTTGGTCTACTCTTGCTCTTTGCCAAAGCACTTACCACCTTCTGACATCTATACGTACTTGTCAGGCTTATTGTTTATCATCTACCAGCCTCTACCATAAGATGCAAGCTTCATAAAAACAAGATCTTTGTCTATGTCGTTAACTGCTGGAGCTGAGCATCTAGAACACTACCTCTACATAGTAGGACCTCAATATTTTTTGAATGAATGAATGAATACTAGGTATCAGGATTGCAAAGGAAGGCAGAGCTTGATGAAAGGGAAGTGACAGAAGGAGGAATGAAGAACTAGCAAGACTGGGGTCTTTACTTCTTTCCCCACCTCTTACAGATTCAGGTTGCTTTTCCAACCTCCAAAGATGGAGAGGAAGAAAAGAAAGGCTAAGATAAGAAAGAAGAGGGGAGCAAAATGGTAAGATGAGAAAGAGAAGAGGAAGAAATGCAAAGCGTAGTCATCTGAAAAGAGGAGAAGGAAATTTAAACCTTCCAGCAAAACATTGAGGAACATTGCACACTCCTCAGCCCTTCTTTTCTCCTGCTGAAATTGAAACTAACTGAAAGATATTTTTAAGGCCCAATAAAACTGCATGATTTAAACAGACACTACTAATTGTCAGCAAGCAACAAGCACTTTCTTAGGGCACCATAACCTATTTTGCAGTCATTTAGATAGTAAAACCACTCCATCACTCCACATTCAGCCCATTGGCAAGAATAGATGTGAATTTTTTCTTCCAGCCCTTGTATAATTTTTCTCACTAGTATAGTATTTTAGCAACAGGTAGAAAGGCAGAAATCTCATACATGTTTTTAAAATGAGAAGCCTAATAATACTCAATTCTTTGGTCACTAAAAGTAATCCAACATTTTTTCGTTAGTTTACCAATACTCCTAGAGTACTTCATAAGTGCTAGTCTCTGTGCCAGGTGCTGAAGTACTAAGATGATAAGATATGACTCTTAATTGTAATTTAATGCTATGTTTCTCATTCTTTGTTTAAATACATGAATCTCATTCTCTCTTTCCAGATAGAACCCTCTGGAGAGAATTGGCTTCCTTGGTACAACTTCTTATTACCAATTCATAGAAGAGAAGATGTAGTTTTTGTATATTCTCACCAACCGACAAGATATTTTTATTGGATTTTCTCATTTTGTATTATGAAAACAATAGGTTTTTTGGTTTGTTTTCCAAATACAAAAGGTTACAACATTTTGTTACAATGTTTTATAACATTCATTCATTCATCAATTGTTCAGAGTATGTCTAGAGACCTGCTGGGAGCCATGGTTGAAACGGCGTATGATAAGGAAAATGCTTTCCTAAATTGCATATACAGCACTAATAAAGAGCCCTCCCCATGTCACATCACCTTTCCTCCTTGAGAATCACTGATCTAGGGGAATAACAATAGAATTTCATGTATTCTATTAAACTATTGTACATATAATTTCCAAGACACTATTATTCCCATTCCACTTTAAAAATAAATTTTACTAACTTCTTACCCTTATGAAACTAACACATGATCAATATGGAAAAGTTGGAAAATATAGAAAAGTGGGAGAAGTAAAAATAACTCATTCATAATCCCTACCACGAGGGTCAACTAATGTTAATGTTTTGATACATTTCCTTCCAGTCTTATTCCTCTTACTAGACTCTTTTTACTCTAAAAGAAAATATAACAAGAAAGATATGAGATCAAAATGAAGAAAATTAATCCTATGAAAGAACCTAACACAAGGTCCAAACAAATGTAAACACTACAAAACTCCCAAACCACTGAAAATTGGAATATACATTGAAGTTAGTTACAATCATAAACCCAATATGCTTTACTCTTATTTATTTTATTTTTTAATAAAATTCATGTGGAAGTCTAAAGGTTGAAAACTAGACCAAAATCATGAAAATAACAATAATGAGTGGGGGATATCAACTTGCCAGACATTAAAATATACTACACAGCTATTAGGCAACATGCCCCAGGCCTCACAATAGATAAATAGATCGGTGAACTAGAGAGAAGCATCAAAAAACAGATACTAGTACATGTGGGAATTTGATTTACTAGAGAAAAGACAGTTTGTCAAATATATGCTACTTAAACAATTGGCTATTCATCTAAAAGAAAATACAGTTGGACTCTCTACCTTTACAAAACAATTAATTCCAGCAGGAAAAAAATACTAAAATATTAAAAATAGAAATTAGAATTTGAATTAGAAGAAAATAGGTGGAAATACCTTTTAAAGTAGGACAGGAAATCCAAATTCTGTAAAGGAAGAGAGGTAGATGTGATATCATAAGATTATTTTTCTAATTTTTGTAGAGAAATTACAAAAATGAAATCAAAGAACAAATTACTGATGGGGAAAGATATAGCAACTTACATGACAAAAAATCTATAACATTCAAAGGGATTTTACAAATTAATAAGAAAAAAGGAATGATCTAGGGGGAAAATGAGCCAAGGATGCACATAGCTAATTGACCAATAGGGAAGTCCAAAGGAACAATAATGATATGAACAGATACTGAACCTCATTAGAAGTCAAGAAAATTAAAATCAAATTAATAAAGCTTACTCATTAGACCAGCAAAACTTAGAAAGTGGAGAAACTGGAGTGCTAGTGGAAATATAAGGAAAATTATATTCCTAAACATCACTAGTGGGAATGTGATTTGCTATAATATTCTTAGAGAATAATATGGGAAAATCCATTAAAGTTTAAAAATGCACAAACTCTTTGAACCAGTAATTCTACTTCTGGGAATTGGACTATAAAAATAAAACCACCAATAGCTAACAATATGTGTCTACGAATATTTGTAGCGACAGTAATTTTTTATGTGTTGCAAACTTTTCATAGCAGAATGCCTACTGTTAGAACACTTGAATAAATTTTAGCAAATTCACAACTAATACAACTATTGAAAAGAATAAGACAGAGTTCCATCTTTCTCAGAATCTTCAAGATATATTTCAAAGTAAGAAAACCAAGATAGAGAGTAATACACACACATACACACACACATATGCTGTGTATAGCCTGATCCCACATTCTAAGATAAATAGGGTCCATTCCCCTGTATTTCGATGTGTGTGTTTGTACAGGTTGTGTGAGCTGGGAGAAAGGAGTAGACCGACGCACAGCAAGCTGTATTCATTAGTTTCTCTGGAGAAGGACAGGCCAAAAGAAAGAAAGAAAGATAAAAAAGACTATGGCATAATAGAAACTGCATGGCACAACAACAAAAGAGAATGTAGAAAAATAAAATTATATTCATCATCTTAACAAAAATAATCAATAGTAGAAGAAGTTCATGGACAAGGACCAGAGGTGACACGGCCAAATAAAATAATAATTTGATTTCTGGATGGGATGGTGGACAATTTTTGCTTGGAATCTTTAAAGAGAGTTTCTGCAATATAATGATTTTCAAAAAGAAATAAAAGAAATCTGGCAAGCCCCCCTCAAGAAGCTTAAAAGCAGCTTTGCCCTTTGCCACTGTATTTGCACGTTTAGGCATTATTTTTAAGGAAATAGAGATGGAGACAACAATGCTTCTTAAAACACCTAAGTAATTAAATAAATCCTAATGTTAAATAAATTCTATAAGATACAACACAATTTCAATTTGCCAAATACTTACCTGTATGTGTATACTTGTGTTTGTATACATACGTGTGTGTATATTATGTATATATGTTATGCATATATACTATACAATATAGTATTAATGAAAACCTGAGATACAACATAATTTCCATTTGTAAAATACATGCTTCGTATATGTGTATGTATATATGTATTTTTCATATGAAAATTATGCTGTATTTGGGGCGTTTTTTTAATTTGCTTTATATATGTATATATATACTTTTTTTTGGTGAGGAGTTTGGCCCTGAGCTAACATCTGTTGCCAATCTTCCTCCTTTTGTTCTCCCCAAAGCCCCAGGACATAGTTGTATATCCTAGTTGGAAGTGCTTCTAGTTCTTCTACGTGGGATGCTGCCACAGCATAGCCTGATGAGCAGTGTGTAGGTCTGTGCCAGGATCCACACCAGCAAAGCCCAGGCCACAGAAGTAGAACAGGCGAACTTAACAACTATGCCTCTAGGCCAGCCCCGTATTTTGGATTTCTGTTAACACTGTATTGTGGGAATTTTTTCATTTTAATATACAAATATATACAAGTAAATATATATACATATACATATACATACATACTAAGCAAAAGATCACAGGAAAATATGCTAAAATATTACTAATGATTATCTATGGCTGATGAGCACACAGGTGATTTCTATTTACATCTTTATTCTTTTCTCTTTTCAAAACTGGTTAAATTAATGTGCATGCTATAATATGCAAACACAATAACTATTCTTAAATGGCAGCATAAGAAAGGCAATGAATTTATTTAAAAATGAAAATGGGCATTTGTAGTCAACTCTCAGTGTTCAGAAACATGACGTTCCTCCAACGCTCCTTCAACGTTAGAAATTAGTGCCAGGGCTCTCAGCACCCTAAACCTACGTCTACATCACCTGGATAAAAGTCAAAGCCACCTAGACTGGTAAATTATCCCTCCAGCCTCATACAAACCCTGGAACACGGTAAATCAAGTCATGAAGATGAATCCCTCAGGCAGGCAGGTCTCAGAGAGGCTATGTAGAAAGCCTTCCTAGGAAAATCAACAAAGCTGTTTTTCATATTACGTCTACTGAACAACATTCAGAATTTATTTCTTCAAATTTCCAGTTAGAGCAGATATCTATAGTTTGGTCTATGATCTCAAAATTGGAAATACTTCCGCCATTTTCTCTCTCTGTTCTCCTCCTGGATAGAAACGATTTCAGCCAAATTGCAAGGTGAAGGTACTGATGTGGGAAGACAGACAAGCCTGCAATGAAGGTTGCTGGTGAGGCCTCATGGCACAGCAAGGACAACCAATACTCTTTGTTCTTATCCCAGAAAATCTTCCCTGAAAGGACCCAAGAGGCCAACAAGATAAATGCCAATCCTCCGAGGCACGCTTCTCCCCTCCCTCCTACCTCCCTTTCTACCCATCCTTTGGAAGGACTTTTGCTTCCTGGTTGATGCAAGAAGTGTCTCCTGCTCCATCTTGTTCCTGTGGCCCAGTGGAATTGAAGGAATATCAACATAAATATGGACGCATTTCTTTAAAACACACTAGCCAGTCTCTCTTGTTGTCAAAGTAATTGGAAGAAATGTGTTATGCATGCTTGAGCTCAGTAAAAATCACAAGAGTATTCCAAAAAGTTTCTTAGTACTCAACTAGTAACAAAATATTATTTATACTTTGATGAGCAATAACATTATTATTTAAATAGGTGCCAAAACAATGGCTTCATATTGTAATGGGAAGATAAGGTAGACATGGATATGTGCATGCATGTCCTTAACTGATTCTAGTTCCTGGTGTCTGCCTCTCTTTGGCATCATGGAACCCAAACTTCCAGATGACTGAGATTTTTACTTCTTAAGAGAATATATTGTTGTTGTGTACCTATGGCTTCAGACTGGATATAAAATTCTGGTCCATCTTATTTGCTACCACGTATCAGATCAACAAGATGAGTAGAAAGCTACTATAATTATCTGTGTGGTGCTGTTAGGTAGACAGGCCAAAAGAAATTGAATGAACCAATCTGAGTCTGCTAGACTCAACCAACGGTAATCAACGTGTGTATTAGGGCTTCTGTTATTCCAGACAGAACAAATTAATAAAAGAAGTCCCTTCTCTTGGCACCTGGCATAAAGGCAGGAATTACAATAAGCAATACTGGAATATATTTACTGGGTTGCAATTTATTTCGAGACAAGATTAAAGCCACAAGACAGGGTCAAAACTGGGAGAAATCATAGCAAATGGGTACCCATAAGAATGGAAATACAGCAGAGAAGTAATATGACCCAAAGGGAGAGTGAAGAGAGCATAATGGTAGCTTATTTATTAGTGGAAATGAACACATATTGTTATATTGTATTCAATTCTTGATTATTCATGTGTAATTTACCAATTTTGTGGATTATCCTTCTCTCGGCCAGTCTTCATATATCTGAGTCATCTCTTGACATTTTTAGCTGATATGTATCCAGGGACCCCAAAATAATGTTTACCTATAATCTATGTCAAACTTAATTAGCAAAGCAATGTGATGGTATGGCTTTGGTTTACTGATCCAAGGACCCCTTCACTTCTCAAGTTTAGAATCAAATCTGGTGACACATTTTCACCAGTGGGAGAGAAGTCAGAATGGGAATTGAACTTGATAAATAAAGATACTGGTCAGCTAATCCTTGCCTGTTGTCTTTTCACTAAGTAAAATTGATCCAAATATGATTGGTCAACCCTATAAAGTGTCATTTATAGGCAGGAAAGTGTACTCATATGATAATGAAAAATAGAAAAGGCAGCACTCAAGCCCTGTAAAGGCTTAGACTCAGAGTTCTTGACTTGAGTGGATGAGTTCTAAACATTAAAAAGAAAATCATAAGAATTTGTCCTATGCAATGGAAATACAAATATTTCACAGTGGAAATTTGAGTTCCTCATTTCGGCAGATTAGAAGCTTCTCAAGGCAGGAGATTTTTCCTTTTTATCCTACTTCTGTATTTCCTTCAGCATTTAAGCCCTTTGCTTGCAAACATAACTGAAAATCCATATGTACAGCAGCCAGGATCTTGAGTTTCTGTTCTAAATTCAAATCTTGTTATACCATTTACCAGCTGGATGGTCTCCAGCAAACTATTTGATTTCTCCAAGCCTTGGTTTGCTTCCCCAGAAAGTGGGTATAATGATACGCACTCCTATAGATTTTGTAATGACTAAATAAGCTATTCTCTGTATGTGCAAAGCATCATGGCTAACAGAATGTGATCAATCAACGGAGAGGTAGTATTACTGTCATTATATTAATTACTTGACTTGACTGACTGACTCTAGGAAGGAGCAAAGTAGGTCATAAAAGAAATGGGATTTTAAAGAATTTATTTTTGCAACTTGAAAGTTGGATCTTGAGAAAAAAATGAACGCACATATCCATGTCTACATGTGGGCACTATATCAACCTACTAACATACACTTTACATATTTTGTTGGTTAGCCCTTCGATTCTTTCTATGTAAGACCAACATTTAATATTAACAGAGCCAAATATCTTTGGGAGTGGAAGAAACACTTATGTGTTGTTAACAAAAGGCAATAAAAATGAGGGGATATGATTCTGTTGTTATTGCCCATGACATAATTATTCAGATAGGTGCACAATGAGCCCCAAGTTCGATGACCCCCAGCATCTAGAACCCCAATGGTTTTGTTTCAGACCTCTTTTGAAGTCCCAGCAACAGCACAACCTTAGGCCTTTCTGGAATAATCAACTTCAGATCCAGGAGCTCAAAGTGAGAAGAGAAATGGGAGATCACTCAGAGACTGACAAGTGCATAGAAACACAAAAACTCCAGGAAGGGAGTCACATCTTGAAAATGGCGTGGAACCCAAACTCCCAGGGATTGGCATTGGTTCTACTTTCTTCAGCCCCAACAGGGCAAAGGACTTTCGTCTGCTAAAATCGTTTCCTTCCTTCTTCTTTCTTCATTGTCTTTCTCCTTGCTCTCCAAACGAGCTGTCTGCATTGAACTGGCAAATAGCCACAGGCTATGTCTCATTGGGAGTAAGAAGCCACAGCAGTCCACCCCATTCGCAGCTTTGTGATTCATAGCAGAGTTCATTCACAGCTGCTCAGACCCTTGATACAAGGATTAGCACTATAGCTGTTTAAAATTCCTAAGCAGAGGAGTTTTTGTGGTGCTTCTAAGCAGCCTGCCATCAGCCATGCCCTTGCAATGAGGCTGACAGTTTCGTGTGCCCAGGAACAGTTGGGCATCTCCACGCTCGGAAGACTGGCCCAACCAGTCCCACTGCACTTTTGAGGACAGTGGCAAAGCCTGGAATTGGTGACGTTATTTAATATTTTGGTTAGTCACTAAGTAAAGTCTTTGCCTAGAAACCTTGATTTCCTATACAGCAGGGTAGACAAGGTCCAACAGAAAATTTTCCTGAAATATTTCACTGAAACAAGCCAGTTCCACAATGAGGAAGTTACCACACTAAGCAATATATGCCAGTTTGATCCTTTGTGAAATCGAGTTTCATCCACTGTTAACTCTAGCTGATTGACAGACAGACATGTGTCCCACACACTAGCTCTCCCTTGCAATTTGGGCAGGTTACATAAAAAAAAAGCCTTACGGTTATTATTCAGTTGACTCAGACTTCCTGTGGTTTTGAACATTTTGAAGGACAGCATAGAATTTACAAATCAGAGGGACTTTTAGTCTTTTCTATCACATGCCTGGTACTGGATTTGCAAACTGCTAAATAAACACACAGCCTCTCAAGTTAGCTTCTAGGCAATGGTAACAATTTGTACTTTCACTGTAACACTGTACATGCATGGCTTTTCAAGAGGTTTGCTAACTAGTTTGAAATGTTCTTCTTTTCCATTTGGGATCCCTTTTATTTCTTTTTCTTGCCTGATTGCTCCAGCTGGGACTTCTAACACAAGGTTAAATCAGAGTGGCGAAAGTGGGCATCCTTGTGTTGTTCCTGTTCTTAGAGGGATAGCTTTCAGTTTTTCACCTTTGAGGATGATGTTAGCTGTGGGTTGCTCTACACAGAAATTGAAATATAATGTTGTACACCTGAAATTTATATGATGTTATAAACCAATGTTACCTCAATAAAAATAAATAGATAAGTAAAATAAAGCACATTTCACAAATAAAAAAAGAAACGTTCTATGGAGGAAACCAGAAATGGACTTGAAAGTCAGTTAGTTATTTTCTCTTTTAAATTTTAAATAAAAAGTGGTGTGATTGCTTGGTGATTGCAAATACAATTGACATGGCTGCTTGTCCACCTAACAGGCTTTTTTTTCTTAAAAACTGCCACTTGTCACTTTGAATAATTAAATTGAATACAAATGTTTCTCAATGATTGAGAATGTAGGAATCATGTCTCTCTTTTTAGGCAGGAAACTGAATCCACAAAGTCCATAGTCTGAAGACGCTCTCCTACTTTAGGGTTAAGTGAAACACACACATTTTGCTTTTTAATAGCACGGTACAACTGGCAAGTGAAGGAGGAGGTTGTGAAGTTCAAATCAGGACATGTTTTCACTTGCTAGCAGCTACAGTAAAGCTCGGAGGGGAAAAAGAATGAAATAAAAGATTTTTTTTAAAAAAGCTGGAGTTTTGTGTTTGTAAAGTGGACTACTGAGCATTGTAGATAAATTTATTAACTTCCTGGATAACATGTAAAGAAATTTCGACTACATATTGTACACGTGGGATTTTTTAAATTATCATAGCTCATACATTGTATCCCTCACTTCAACTCAAGAAACACACACGGGGTGTTCATCAAACACCAGGAGTACTGCTAAGCCCCTAGCAATACACGCTTGATAATCAAAGAAATTAAATGAAAAAAATCATTCTCCAAACTGAATGGCCAAATTAGGTCTTACGTATTCATGGAAGAAGTCAGGAGGGAGAAAAGAGGAAACTAACTTGTTCACACATCCCTCAGCCGTGATTCAAAATTCAGATTAATATCTGTATCCTTCCTCAAAAAGAGTTGTGCTAAGATTCGGTCCTACGGTCCTGGACAACATGCAGATGTTTTTGTGCTGAAGTCTTTCTAGTTTTCTTCTTCGTTTTGTTTTTAACAGGGAGTAAAAAGATGGCATGGGTGATTTCTAAAGATTTCCTTAATTAAAGCTGGTTTGATTCCTCACTTAAATGAAACAAGATGGTTGAAGATAAAACAAGCTTACTTATCAGTAGACACTGAAGAATCAATCTTTTGCTCGTCTATTCAGCTCAAATTCCATGATCATAGTCTTTTACAAAGCAAAGTAGGGCATAAACCATTTACCATTGATGCCATTAGCAAGCATTTATGCAGAATGCACAGGCCACCATCCATTCTATCAACTCAGGTCCATAGAATGACTTCCATTTCTGTAGGTCAATTTTACCATTAGAGCAAAAGGTCCTGGCCCACAGTATGTCCAATCATGTATTCGGCAGAAGAGTTACACCTGCTGTGGCTGTGTGGGATGGGTTTCCCACAGAGATTCAGACATGACCATATGATGGGGAAAGCAGTCACTGTACAGCACAAGGGAAGAATTTAGCAATGTCACTTAATACATACCTTTATCCCGTGACTTATAAAACAAATTTCTTAATCCTTACTTGCATGTAAAATTCTTCTTGAATTTTTACTTTATTGTAAGATATTCCAATAGACTCCCTTGGAGTCCTTCCAGAATATTCCATGGGCAATTTTCACTGTGGATTTCAAACATCAGCCAAAGCAACTGAAAAAAGTAGCCCTGGGTTATTTTTGTTTGTTTGTTTCTAAGATGCTATGTAATGGCTTCAAATGTTCAAGACATGATAGAGTGAAAAAAAAATACTTGTTTAACTTTGGTTTTCCCATCTGAAATACTAACATGGCTGTGTTTTCTTCTTAATTCCAAGCAGCAGTGAACCTAATTTATGAACTTTTTCTCAATAAAAAATCAACAAATGGAAGGTTTAACATGGCACTAAGGAGTCTTCAGGATTACCAGGTATACAGCGATGGATTTATAGAGGCCAGTGGGCTGATAACTATATTTTAGGTCTAGGAAACATCTGTTCAGAGTAATTAGTTTATGGTTTTTATACCAAATAGAAGGGAAAAAAACACCACATTGATCTGAGACTTTGGTGGGGTTTTTTTTAACCAAAAGTAATGCAAATCCCATTCTAGTAGACTTATATACTTCATTGATAGGTTCTACTAAAATCAAGGGGATACTGAAATTGCCACATGAGGAAATGATAAAGTAACAGAGAACCAGGAGTTTTCAATGGAAAATTCCTAAGCAATATGCTATGGGGGGAGAAAGGCGAATTAAATATAACACTCAAATAATCCATAAAAGAAAGTTTTTCTCCATGTAAGTCTACAGATAATATGGGCTTCCTCAACAAACTTGACCCACCAATCTAAAATATCCTGGAAATATTCAGAATTAGACATGTCACAGATAGTCCTACGGATATGAAAAAGTTTTGCACAAACATGCAACAACCTTGGTAACAAATTCATCTTCTTTTTTTAAAACCTCAGTCTTTTAGACTCGTTCTAAATAATTACATGAAGCAAGGAATTGGCTGTTATCCAGTGAATTTGGACTGTGGACACTGACCAAATTGTTTGACATTTTACCCCATCCCTTCTATTTTCAGTCCACTTTTTCCCTCCACGATGACTTTCTGGTTAAGTATTATCTGGTTTTGGCCGTCTCACTGCCCACTTCAGATAATTGCTCAACTCTCCACTTGGCTTCTTGCTGGATAGGCTTGACCTAAGAGAACAGATGAAGAAAGAGCCAGTATTTTCCTTTGATCTTTAGAACTCAGGATTCCATTACATAATCTACCATAAATCCTGGCAGTAGAGATTGACATCGGCTTCCAAACTTGCCATAATATGACACTCTTAGTTGATTCATTATGGATTCTGACAATTCTTAATTAACACAAACTCAATACTTCAATTTGTCAGTGATAAGACATTTTCCTTAGTTGCCTTCTCGATATTTTTAAGGGTTGCCTTGATTAATTTTTCTCTTCTGCAATCTAAGCCTCATATGCCAAATGTTCTAACTGGCTATCTGCCTCTAAGGTTTAAGCTCACAGATGTTTCCTTGTGGCCACAGCAAATACCACTCCTCTGAGAATAAGTTTGATAAATAAAATTGGCAATAAATTTAGAACTGAAGAGCTGGATTAAAAAAATCAAGTGCAGCACTTGTTTGCTACACTTTTATAAATCTACAAACTTGTCCAGTGGACTCAGTTCTCAAAGATCCGTGGTAGTGGAGTCTAGGAATCCCATCAATAAATTAAAGCCTTAAACAATCCAAAAAAATCCTTCTACTTAACAGTATAAATCCTTTTTCCTACTGAACATATTACCATGGCTGCTAACAAGTAGAAAATTGGCACACTTAAATCTCACTTCTATTCCAAGTGCTGAGGGAGGAGTGAAATGGACAGAATCCAGATGGTGAGAAGGAAGTGAAGCAAGGGCCCTGCATAGTCTAAATGTGAATAATTTGTGAACCACTCTCAATGATTAACGCTCAACGACATTAATAACGCTTATGCAACATGAATGCCATAGTGAGCAAGAGATCTTTGCTTTCTGCTTTTTCCTTTCCTAGAAAACATTTTTCTAGACTCTTTTCCTTCACAAACTAAATTTGAAGCACGTTTTTGCTTGAGTCGTGAAACCTAAGTGATCTGGAAGAATAGACCCACCAACCAACATGAGTGATGTTCTTCACGCTGAATATCATGATGTCACCCTCTCCCTCTACTTCCGTGCTTGAAATACAAAGCCCAGGCATTGTTCACCACGGAACATTCTCAGAAGTGTTGTATCATCACTTGAGATTTATTGTAACTGAAACTATGTTAGTGTACTTGACCTTCCCCTCCACCCGTCCAATACTTCTTCACCTTTTCTTTTTTCTTTTTTTAAATTGGTGCCCTAGCCTTTTATTTCCCCTTAGATGAGAAGAAAAAAGAGGGAAAGCACAATCTTCCCCCTTCCCTCAATCCTCAAATCACTGGATTCAGCTCCCCCGTTCCCATAAGCATAAAGCATTTTAGGCAGCTGCAAGAGATAGCACCATCTTCCTTTCCAATTAGAGTCCTAAATCAATGGAAGGATGACATGTCTTTCTTTTATTCCCAGGGTATATGCCTCCAGGTTTGATTGTCCTTGGGATATCATTGTCTCAACTCATTGTTCTAAGCGGTTGTTGCTAAAAGAAAGAACTATGGAATCATAAAATGGTATGGCCACACGGACCATAGAGCTCCCCAAGTCCAATGCCATCATTCAATGAGCGAGTGAAATGGGGCCTCAAAAGTGAAAGACTTGTTCAAACAAAGCTGGAGGCATCACATTCCTGATTTCAAAATATATTCTGAAGCTACATTAATAAAAATAGTAAGATGCTGGCATAAAGACAGACATAGGGGACAATGGGACAGAACAAAGAGCTGAAGGAAATCCACAAATACATAGTCAAGTGATCTTCAGCAAAGGTGCCAAGAATCCACAATGGGGAAAAGACCATCTATTCAACAATTGGTCTTGGGAAAACTGGATAGCCATATGGAAAAGAATGATATTGAATATTGTCTTACATCATACACAAAAATCAACTCAAAATGAATTAAGACTAAAATTTAAGACCTGAAACTATAAAATTCCTAGAAGAAAACAAAAGAAAAGCTTCATGACATTGGTCTCGGCAATGATTTCGTGCCTATGACTCCAAAAGCACAGGCAACAACAAGAACAAAATAAACAAATAGACTACATCAAACTAAAACATGTCTAGAGAGCAAAGGAAACAATCAACAGAGTGAAAATACAACCTATGGAATGGAAGGATATATTTGCAAACTATGTATGCGATAAGGAGTTAATCTCCAAAACGCATAAGGAACTCTACAACTAGATAACAGAAAAACTAATAATCCAATTTAAAAATATGCTAAGGACTTAGCCATTTCTCCAAAGAAGACATACAAATGGCCATCAGAAAAAAAAATGCTCATCTCACTAATCATCAGGGAAATGCAAATCAAAACCACAGTGAGATATCACTCACACCTGTTAGGATGGCTATCATCAAAAAACAAAAAGACAACAAGTGCTGGTGAGGATGTTGAGAAACTGGAACCCTTGCACACTGTTGGTGAGAATACAAAATGGTGCAGCCTCTATGGAAAACAGTATGGAGGTTGTTCAAAAAATTCGAAATAGAACTACCAGATGATCCAGGAATCCCACTTCTGGGTATATACCCAAAAGAATTGAAATCAGGATATTGAAGAGATATCAGCAACCCCGTGTTCATTCCAACACTATTCAAAATAGTTTGTTTAATGTGGAAACAACATAAATGTCCATCAACCGATAAAAGGATAAAGAAAATGTGATATATAATACAACGGAATACTATTCAGCATTAAAAAAGACGGACATTCTGCAATATGCAACAATATGGATGGACCTCAAGGACATTATTGCTAAGTGAAATAAGCCAGTCACAAAAATACAAGTACTGCATGATTCCACTTATATGGAGTATCTGAATTAGTCAAAGTCATAAAATCAAAGACTGGCATGGTGGTTACCAGGGGCTGGGAGGATGGGAAAATGGGACTTATTAATCAGTAGGAATAAAATTTCAGTTAAGTAAGATGAATAAGCTCTGGAGATCTGTTGAACAACATTGTACCTATAGTCCACAATATTATATGGCATGCTTAAAATTTGTTAAGAGGGAGCCAGCCTGGTGGCGCAGCGGTTAAATTCGCGTGTTCCGCTTCCGTGGCCTGAGGTTCTCGGGTTTGGATCCCAGGTGCAGGCATGGCACCACTTGTCAAGCCATGCTGTGGCAGGCGTCCCACATATAAAGTAGAGGAAATGGGCATGGATGTTAGCTCAGGGCCAGTCTTCCTCAGCAAAAAGAGGAGGATTGGCGGCAGATGTTGGCTCAGGGCTAATCTTCCTCAAAAAAAAAAAATTGTTAAGAGTATAGATCTCACATTAACTGTTCTTACTACAATAAAATTTTTTTAAAAAAGACTGTTCAGTACCCAATATAAAGTACCCATTTAATAACTATAAACAAATTATAATAATCTTAATCTAATCTAATAGAAATATGAGCTATTTTCTTCTGATTCTATATCTTGTCCAAATAAAATAATTTCAATTACTATAAAAATATTCCAAGTTAATAGCATTTTACACATATATAAGGTGTGTTACTTTTCAAATTCCTATCACTTAGTCTCATTGTATCACTAGAATAATCTTTGGTGGAGTTTGGTAGCTGTTATGCCCATTTAACAGTTGGGAACACAGAGCCCTGAGCATGCAAGTTGTTTACTAAGGTTATTCAACACATCCGCGGCAGAAAAATATCTTTTGACTCCCAACCTCCTTCTTTCTCCACCAGTCATTTCTGGAACAAAATCATTCCAACCATAAATAATCACGATTTCAAAAAAGCAAGTCCTAAGAAATTTTTCAAATTGTATCACCCCTCTCTTCAACTATGCCAATCACTTCCAGATTGATGCATTGACTCTTCATCTGAAAACTTCAATCCACCCAGTCTTTTCCTAAGGTTCGGTTTTTATTTCATTCCAATCCTATTCAAAATCTTTAATGCCTACACTATCAAGTTCAAATATAGGGCATTTAACTCTCCATTCTTCAATTCTCTTGCGCCACCTTCCTGCTCGCTGTCACCCATGTTCCTGTCAGGCTGGCTGATGATTCCCCAAAACCTTTATGCCCATGTCTCTGCTGTGCTCCTTTTCTTACATCTTCCTGTGTAAACATTAGCCATCCTTTAAGGTCATGGGCAAATGTCACTTCCTACATGAAACCATCCCCCCATTCGCCTCCCCCACAACCCCTCAGCCAGAAATAATTTCCCCCTCTTTGCCCCCACACCACAGTGCCCATCACTCCCAGAGCCCTCCTCACAGTCTACTCCACTGTATTATATTATGTGACATTATGGTCTGTAGTACTGATTATAGTTATTATGTAATAATCATGTGCCACATCATGTGCCTTACTGATCATAACTGATAGTGAACGTCTTGGGATCAAAGAAGATATCAGCTTCTATCAAACACAACCATTATGTTCCAAACAGGCGGTGTCTCCCAGCCCCTCCCGAGGCACTGGGGTGCAAGCTTGAACAAAACCCCGTCTTTGGACTTGAGGCCCTTTGTGTCTGGTTGGGAGCACAGACTCTGAGACAGACCTTAATAAACCACAGCAGGGCCCTTGTAAATGTTACTCATTCCTCAAATAAAATCAGGAAAAGAATGGAACAGTGTGTGTCAAGTGCAATTATACTGGATTCCGAGTAACTCTAATCTCCAAACACCCTTTAGTAAAGCTCGATGCGAGAACGATTATCAAAATTGCATATCAGAAAAAAAATCATAGTTTTAAAGTGAAATATAATAAAATGAATTATTATATATGATGTGATCATCTTTATTCAATACTTTTCTGTACTTGGTTTCAAGAAAATGAATCCTGACAAATGATCGGCTGCCGTCAATAAAAATGACAGTCCAAAAGATATGTTTTCTGTGAGATAAACTCAAAATTTCTTGTGGATTTCTTGGTGATTTTATCGAAATTCTAGAAGGAAATACCCCAATGAGACCATTTCAAGGAACCACAGAGAGAAGAAAGGTCTCAGAGTGCAGACTACCCATTTGCAAAGGGCCTTGAGGGTTTCTTCTGAACCAACCAGGGGAAGAGGGACATGTAGAGAGCTCGGCTGCCTGCCATTTGATTTAAGAACTGTTTGATGGGATCAGAGAAAAAAGAAATGCCAAAACCAGGGGCGGTGTACTATCCCAGCAAAGGCAGGAAACTAGAGTGGGAAGCCTGACTGCAGAGACGACAAGTCTTACACTTTTCAACTTCCCCAGGACTCTGTTGGGGCCCATCTCTCCCCTTTGTGATTGGCAGTACCCACAAAGGGCCTGTGTATTGGTTTTCAAGGCCACAAGAAAGGGCAACTGGAAGGCTGTGCCTCATCTGTATCCATTCCTAGCAGGAAACCCCGAAGAACTGAGAGTTGGGGACAGCTATAAAAAGGAGAGTAAAGCCTGATTAAGCTCCTGAAGGCTGGGATTAGGAGAATGAAGCTCTGGGTGTGGAGCTGATACAAATCTTTGTGGTTTTTTACATCAGAAAGGCTAGGACAGCTCCTAGCCACTTGTCTTCACAAAGAAGTCGGAGAGCATCTTGAAGACCTCAGGGACAGCCCAGGAAGAGAGTTCCTCAGAGAGGTAAGAGGCTGGCTCTGAGTCTGCTACCACCATCCCTACAAAGCCCCATGCATCCTGCCTGCCGTGTTCGCAAGCTTTGCAGTGCCTGAGAGACTGGCATTCTCCCACGCACGCTTCCACCACTGCCCAGACTCAGTTCTTTAGAACATAAATCAACCCGCTTCTCATACCCATTTCACAAGCACCACACCACAGCTACTCCCATTCACTTGGTGGCAAGATCTTACATGTAACTAAGTAAGAACTTATGCATTCCATGAAAAAATTTGTATTTTAGAAGACAACATTTACAAAGCTTTTTTACATACATTACTTAATTTAATCCTCACCAATAGCCATAAAACGTCTGTAAATCAGACATCATTATTCCCCTTTTGCAGATGAAGATGCTGAGGCTTAGAAAGGGTATAATATTACCTCTTATTAGCCATAGATGCTCAGCTTGCTTCTCCAAGGCAAGGATCCTATTGATCAAAACCTTTAGAAGTTAACATTGTGTTGAGTAATGGATGAGAGCATAAGCTTACCTTCAAGTCTTAGGACTGTCATTTGTAAAGCTGTCTAACATTGGCTGCCTTACCTAACTTTGCAAAGCCTTGGTTTCTTCATTTGTAAAACTAGAATCATAATATTGTTTACCACTTGAGGTTGTTGCAAGGGTTAAATGTGATAATGCCCATAAAAAGCACTGTACAAAGCAAGAGCTCCCTAAACAGGTGCTAATATAATTGCTATTCCTACCACCTCAAGGACATTAAATATTTGTTATGGAGCCAGTGAGGGAGAGAATATTCCAGGTCTTTGGCATCAAGTTGAATTCAAAGTTAGCGTACAACGCGACATGTGCATAGACTCAGACCCGGCCCAACAACCAAGCAAAACACTTCTTCTCATATGAAAACAAATGTGAAGAATTTATAACAAGATTTTTACATACTCATCTCAGCAAGAATTTGCCAATTTTTTTTGCTACTTTTCCCATCGCAAAGGGATGTGACTGTCCTTATAGTCACAAAGGAGAGGAATAACAGAGGGAAGAACGTTGGAGGTTTCCGTGCTTCCTCTCCCAACGCTTTGTGCTCATTACAAAAGTAGCAGCATTTCAACAGGTGGCTCGCCCAGCTGGCTGGATTTATTGCCCTTTTGTTTCAGGTCAAGTTCCCAGTTATGGTCAGGTGGACACAACTCCTAGCAGCTACGGTGCTGACCATGAGTTCTGGTCATTTACTCCACCAACATATATTATCAGGCACTTTATTAGGCTTGAAAATAAATGACTTTGGCATATTGAGTTTCCAACACTTGAAGACTGCAAGTGGTTGATTTCATTTATTCCATACAATTATATCCGGTAGCTACGCTCACTACCCCTACTTTGCAGATGAGAAATTTGAGGCCAGAGGTGGAATTGCACAGCTAGAAAGTGGTGGGAGCTATAGTTTGGACTTAGCTGTCTCCTACAGATTAGAATTGAACTACCTAATGTCTGACTCCTCACCAGAGTTACTGCTGTGGAAGACCCGAGCAGGAGCAGAAGCTTTCTAGCAAAATATTCTCAGGGTTCAATAGGTAATGCAAGCCTCTTCATCCTCCAAAAGAGTCACACTCTTTCAGAGAGAAAAATTTTATACTCCTTAGGAAGAACCATAAAACTCACTGATGTATAAGGTTTTGCTGTTGTGGTCCAGTGGGAGTGATAAAGAGGAAGTCTACTGAGATGCTGCCCAGAAGACAAGCTCACCATCATCACTATCACCTTCATCAAAAGCCACCTGTAAAGTACCTGCCTTAAAAAATATTGCTTTACTACACCCAATGCAGGGCAGCTTCATAGGGAGGCTAAGGATAGAGACACAGCCCTGACAGAGAAGAAGGGGCAGGACCACATCTCAATCGACATCGATGAAACATATGCTGTGACTGTTTCACAAACAATGTGGAGGGTCTTCTCAGAGCTGGGTCTCTCCCATTCTTGCCTATTTTTCTTTGTAGTCAGTCTGCTACCACGGAGCAGAGCTATTCACTGTTCAAAGAAAACTGAAACCCAACCACTGGGCCCTCAGCCCGAGCAGTTGTTCTGACCAACTGAGCTAAAGGAATACGGACAAATACTCAGAGAACCCCCAGAAAACAGTGTAAAATGTCATCAGACATCCAGTGTAAGTATTTATACTGTATAGAGGTTTAGAGGGAGGGTTGGGGGCAAGGTGGGGGGTAGCTAGCTCCAAAGCCTCAACTGAATGGAAGACACAGAGTTAATCTAATTGAAAGATAATTGTTCGACTTTGTTCTTGCTGCAAGTTTAAGACACACGCGCTTCATCCCTTCCCTGACCGCAACGAGCAATAAAACAAAGAAAATACCACCCAGGGTCTAAGAAAAAATATCCTGCTAGTAAATATGCCCCTTATATTCACCTTCAGAGGTTTCGGGGGTTTTCCTACATGTTATATCTCTGATACCTATGTTAATTTTATTCCTGATTTCTTTGAAAAGCTAACAACCTCTGCAGTATTGCATCTAGCCTCTGGAGTCTGACCGGCACGCAACCTAAGGCCTAGCGGGTAGCCTTCATAGGATAGTAAGATAATCGGGGCAAATATTTGCTTTTGAGAAATAGGAAGGAATTGGATAGAGTAGAAATGGATGCTGAACCCTCCATCTCAGAAGTTCCCATCCAGTTTCATTTCCTTTAGCTCTCTGAGCATTTTAAAATAAAATTCAGATATTTCTATCTCATATTCATAATTTCATTCTCAACATTAATATATGTCATATATTACGTATACGTATATATCCTATATGTGATATATCTCAGATGAGTTTCCCAGCAACCTCAAGCTTGGAGTTGCTCTGCAAGCCTATTAGATCTGGCCCATAAAGTCAATAGAAATCTGGCACATTCGAACAGGAATCAATGCCATGATCCCAGTCCTGATAAAGCCCAACCCTTAGGTTAAGTTTAAAAAAACAGAAAAATCACGTTGGCTTCTGTGGCCATGTCTGAGAGAACAAAAACTGGTTGCCCTCTTGACGAAGCATGAAACTTGCAACTTAACACACATTTCCTGAAACGTGCAGCATTCCTCAGACCAAAATGAAAGTATCTTGCCTTGTCTTTTGTGACTGCCACATCATTACTCGAGTAGCACATTGCTCTCTATGGGGGAGGCATTCGTGTCCACACCGTCCAGCTGCAAAAGGTGACCCATAGCTTTTTCACATAACAGCAAACTGAGGCAGCAAGACTCAGAGGAACCTACCCAAAACCACAGGGCAATTTCAAGACAGGGTGTCTCACTTTTGTATTGCTAGATTGCGTAGCTTTTCAGAAAACTGGACTGCCTTCGGGAAACAAATAATGGCTTATTCAGACTGCTGAGTTCAAACTCACGTAAGTTACGGCACCAAAGATTAAGAAAACAGGTAGTGTGCTCCTGCTGGCCCGTGATCAGTCCAATTAATAACTTTGAAAATCCCCACGCATTTGAATGATACAGTACCTCATTGCTAGAGCTGGATCCAATAAATATATGTTATCTGGGGCAGGCAGACTGCCTGTCAGTACTAGACTAAGAAAAAGGTAGTCATGTTGCCCTCTGACTCAGCTCAATATTATTCCAAAAGTGAATTTCCACTGTACCAAGTTTAGACTTTAACATTTTAATGTTGTAGTGATACTTGCCAGCAACTTTGCAAAATATCCCCGGAGGATTCAGAGAAAAATGAACATCTTTTAACATGAGAGGGAATCTCTCAAGTTATATCACGCTTGTCAATAGTAGCACATACAGCAGAAAGGGAAAAAAATAAAGGAAAAGAAATAGGAGTACCTACTTGAAGAGAAGAAAATCACTCAAAGACTGTCTTCTTATGCTATAGAATGGGCAAGAGAAAGGAACATTAACCTTTCGAGCCTGTTAAGGAGCTTCTCAGCATGGAGGCTGCCTTTTCAGTTTTGGTGGAATGCGTTCTGAAGCTGTTATGACCATGAAATTAGGAAATGCAGTAACTCAAAAATAAAGAACTAGCACCACCATTTGACTAGCAGTGGAAAATCTCCTGCACAAAACAGGAGGGGGAGGCCGTCCTTTCTCCACTCCAAACCTGGTTCTTGCTTTCCGAGCACTTCGGACGAGATAGATGTTTACAAGGGGTGGGGAATATATTTCATCTGCCTGAAAATTTGTTACGTAACCCAGCTGACTTTCTCTCTCCTGCTAATAAAGCTCGAAGTCTAGACAGCCATGTCGAGCCGGAAAAAAATAAGTAAAGCATTTATTCAGCACATAAATTTTGTTCATCCAAAATTAGTTTCAGCTAGGAGCAGGAGTGAGGCCATCTCTTCTGTGAGGGTTTTCATAACCTTCTCGTTCAGCCATTGACTCAACAGTTCTTGTCACTGATGAATTAGGCTCCTGACTTCAGTCACCTGCAAGGGTTGAACTTCTCTCTGTCTCCAAAGCCATTCCTTCTGTCATCTGATCTTTCCATAAACTCTCTGGCATTTCCTGCAGCCGTTTAAGAGTAAGCAGGGTGTTTTGTTGTGTTTTGTTTACACGGAGATCAACGTTCAGAAGGAGAAAATGGGCTACAAAGTAATATTGGAATTTTTTTAAATGATATTGAGATTTTTACTAGCTTATAAAGTCAGCTGTGGTTTATGTAGTGTGTGTTTCAAAGGATTTTTTAAAAATATATTGGATTTTTCTACTCTTCTTTAGAAAGGCTGGTTTAATGGAAGTGAGAATGGTGGAGAAAAAGGTAAAGGGGAAACGTTCACTCACTACTGGGCTTCCTAGAATCTCCAAGTGCACGTAGACATCTGTAGGGTGAGAGATGCATCTCAAAATTGACTCAGGAAAGGAAGGAAATCAAAATTCTCATAACCAACACTCAAAAACATTTTGAAATAAAAGGATCTTAGCTGCCTTCCATCATCTCTATACATGTGAGTTAGCCCATAAAATAACTTGAATATGCAAATTTCAGATTAATTTCCCCAGAATACGTAGGCAGAACATATTTTAGCTAATATGTAAAGCATTAAATTTCAACTTAAGAAATACAAAATTTCAACTGGATTCACTTAAAAAAGAATAATCACATATATGTAATGTGGGGGTTTTATTAGCTTTTTATTATTTTTATTATGATTTCTGGCAAAAGGTAAATTATTTACTCAAATGTTTTAACAGCTTAAAATTTTCAAAAGCAAAATGTTTTTTCTAGATTAAATTGTTCAATTATTGTTTTGCCAGAATGGGTGAACTATGTTTTTCAAATGGCATTTAGCTATCTGTTACAAAGTCAGTTATACACCTCAGTACAGAGAAGAAAATTACTAAGAGCAACAGCTCTCTGAATAGGACACCCAGTGGATTCTGAACTGAAGGTTATAGATTATTTTCTTTTCATTAGAAAATACAAATGCATAATATAAAATTCATATAAAATATAAATTAGATTAATTATCCTTAAAAGACTGACTGACATCGTTTGCATTCCAATATGTGCTTTCTCAAGTGGGAGAGAATGAAAGTAACAACAGATGTCTCCTGGGCACGTGCCAGAAGTCAGATACTGTTCACAGCGCTTTCACAGCAACCCAATGAGGTAAGTAATATCCCAAACCCATTTTACAGATGAGGAAATCATGGGATACAACATTAAGTACCTATAACAAGATCTCACAGCTGGAGGCAGGGTTCAAACTCAGGTAGTCTGCCTTAAGCACCCAAGCTTTTCACGCTTCATACAGAATCACAACCAGCACATAGGAACACACATGTTTTATATGTGTCATGGGAAGAAAAAGTGGAGAAGTTATCAGTAAATTGATAAGAACAGTGTTTATAGACTGATGTAGAAAGATTATTATAAATCATCTTAAAGTTTATCATTCTAATGAAATCATTAAAAATTAAAATATCTGCATGGACTAACATTGTTTGAAAATATTCTATGCTTTCTCATAGAAAAAGAAATCTTTGGAGGAAAAGTTTCTAATTAAAGCACATTTACCATTGTTAGTAGACCGAATAATGAAAAAACAAGAAGAAAAGAATTTACATACAGGAGTATAATACTATTCTAGAAAGCTTTCCAGGTTCCAACCTTTTTTTAATACGTTCTCTCATTCCAGAAGCAACCACTAACATCCTGGTCTCCACAAGCAGAGTACGTAAAGCAGAAAATTGATGCACTCTGTCTGGGTCATTCAAGCAAAATCCTGCTATGATCCGGGTGATTCAGGTTAAAATAAAAATCAGCTTTCTGACTGAAAGTGTGTGTTTTATGCTTGATGCCCCAGATGATAGCAGAGTTTGGGACTCAATTATGTAGTTAATTGCCTAAATTCTTATTTGTCCTTATTAGCAAAGATGTGGAATGGAAAATTGGAAATGGAAATTGGACACTGCTGTAAACACTATCTGGATTCCGTCAGACTATGAAAGCAGCTCTGAGCTTCCAGTTTTTCTCATGGAGAGCAATCAAAATTGAAAGTCTGCTAGCCTTGAGATATCAGTCTGTACCTCAGCACGCACTCACTCATCTTTCCAAGGGGAATTGCCCTACCCTTGGCTGCTGTTACCCAGACAACCAAGTCACATCCATGTGACCCTCAGCCCCCACCTCGGATCATAGTTAAATAAGCTGGAGATAGACACCTGATCAAGACAGGCCAGTGACTGAGGACATGAGCTAACGTGAAAAGATGAACCTGACCGATCACATTGAAGGTCTCCAGAGCACGAATTTTGGAAATCTAGACTGACCTAGCGAGACCCACAGGCTTCAGGAAGGATGTCGTGGGGTGGACTGGAGGCCATGGTAAGCAAAGGCCCTTAGGAAGTGAAGTTAGTTGGGGACAGAAAATCCCAGTGAGCCAAGGTGAATGAATATGAGGCTGTGGGCCCACGAGCACACAGTGGGGTCTGGTTACAGCTGCGCTGGTCACTGGCGGGATTGTGGACGTCACACAAATTCTTTGATAATCCTTATTACCAGGTCCCCAAAGGAGTTCTGTTCCTTGCAATCTAGAGTGTAACTAAAACACTCATCCAAGATCACAGGTACTAGTTTTTGTAGCAGAAAGCACACAATCCAGCAGTCCTGTTTTCAGCATACAGGTCCAGGGTATTTGAAAGCAGAGTCTTAACATGACCATACCTGATGACTCTCTCTGCTGTCATTTGCGCAACATTGAAGCTCCCTAGTTGAAGCTTACAGGAATAAAGATAGTCTCTTTCTGAAAGATAAAAAAAAGGACCATTTTCCTTCAGATAATAAGGTCAGGCAGAAAATACTTTTGCAGAAAAATCAACAAATTCAGTTAAACCTTACTCTTCATCTACAGAAAGGCCTTTAAAACCTGCCTTCGTAAATGACATGCCTCTTCTTTTTATAGGAAAGGATACATATCAAGTCACAACATCCTATGTGAGGAAATAATTATGGAAAAATATTCTGTTAGGAGAATAAATGGGCTTTCATACTTATAGAAGTGACAAGGGAAATAATATCTGAAGAATACAGTGATGTAAAATGGAAAAGCAAAGAAAATAGCTCTCTGATCCTTCTTACTCCCATAAGACCCTGCACCTCAGTTCTTCCCAAACACTGGTCTCTAACCACTGACCAACTCCATCGGTCTTGGGCCAGATACACACATGCACACACTTCTCTTCATGGGAAGAAAGATCTCAACTAGGATTCCGGGCGGGGAGAGGGGAGTGGTCCTTCCACTACTTTATTTTCATCGACTGCTAAGGTGAGCTTTTAAGGGGAAAAGAGAACTCCGTAAATTTCACCCATGCCCAAGGAGCTAGTGCCAGAGAAAAACGATTTCTAAATACAGCACAGAATTTGTGAAGAGTGCCTCAATTGCCCAGCTTGCACACACACCTGAATCGTAGTGAAAGGAGAGGTTGCTATAAAAAGCAGAAGAAAAATCTCCGTGAGACATTGAGAACAAAGAGAAGCCTTGGTTCCTAAGTCAGATAACAATGAGGAGAGAGAACTCCCTGCTTGAGGACACAGCTACCTTGGCAAGTGAGTCCTGCCCATGTTGGCACCTCTGATTGGCATCAGCAGCCACCGTTGGTGGCTTCCACGGGCCCTGCCATGAAAATCAGCATCTGCAGCAAGTTCTACAGCATCTACTTATTCACCTCACACACAGGATGAGAGATTTTGAAAGGACTGAAAGTTGTAAAAACAGTTGATGGAGAGCAGAGTGAGAAAAATTAATTATTTATTTGTTTTTATTTATTTATTTATTTGCTGAGGAAGATTTGCTCTGAGCTAACATCTGTTGCCAATCTTCCTCTCTTTCTGCTTGAGGAAGATTAGCTCTAAGCTAACATCTGTGCCAATCTTCCTCTATTTTGTATGCAGATCACTGCTAAAGCATGGCTGACAAGTGGTGTAGGTCCTTGCCCAGGAGCCAAATCCGCAAACCTGGGCCACTGAAGCAGAGCGTGCTGAACTTAACCACTCTGCCATGGAGCTGGCCCTAGAAAAACAATATTTTGTTATTAATGTTTTCATCCTATTTTTTTCCTGAGCTGGTTTATTCTAAAGAACGATGGATGACAAGAACTTCAGACTCCACCTCCAAAACATCTCCAACCTCCATCCCTTCTATTTCCTTCTCCATATCATGACTCAAGCCTTCTTTAGCTTTTACCTGGACTACTGCAAGAGCATTGCAATTGGTCTAACTGCCTCCAGCCTCTATTTCTAGTTTGTTAAACATACCTTCACCGGATCACCTTCCTGACTAGCCATCATCGTTGTGTGACTACAAGAGCAAATTAAGCACAAGCCACTCACCATCTCCTTGATAATCTGGTCCCAGCCACTTCTCCAGCTTCAAGCTCCGATCAAATGGGCTCTTCCCCTGCTCCCTAGACCTGTGCTTAGATGTCAGCCTCATCTGGGTCACTTATGATCCTACCACTTCTTCAAGCTTCATCTCCAAGAATGCCTTCTCCATGGAGCCCTTCCTGATTGCCCAACATTGCCCTGTTCTCACCCACCTCTGAGTGCCCATGGCATACTGCTTGCACCTCTCCCCTCCAGCAACACATCCAAATGAAGCATCTCCTCTGTGCCAGGCAAGGAGGGATAGATGTGACCTTGAGGAGTTTTCATCTAGGAAGGGAGATACATGCTTCAACAGATGAATTGTATGATGCCCTGATACCTGATGCGTCAGCACTGAAATATACTTTTACTGAACACGTGATAACATTCTTAGGTAAATGGTACATTTAGTCTGGGCCTGAGTTACTGGTATATCTCCCACACCTCCCACCACCAATTGATTTCAGTTGGTTGCAGATTCCCTGGGAATGTGTCTTAGTTCTAGATCCATGGGAGTAATTCACACGATGCCTGGCACACAGACATTTATTTTCATTGAAGTGAATTTCACTGTGAACAGAAGGGACAGAAAGATCTGTTCATCTCCAGTCCATATCCTTCTATCATCCCCAGTGGCCTAGGAGACTTCCATTCACCTTGCTCTCCAAGCACTAGAGAGTAGAGCTTGACCACTTACAGGGGTACCAACTTGCCTCAACCCCCAAGGACATCCCCATCTGGTTTTGGAAAGCTACCTCTACAATTTCAAAATCTATACTGGAAGCTATTTTTCCCCAAGCCCCCATCCCTTCAAGATCCTTAAAATAGGGACAAGAAGCAAAACATAAAACATGGAAGCAAGGAACAAAACTAGATAATTACATCAGAGACAAGACATCACATTTAAATTGCACAGTATTGGCATTAAGTGAAATAAGAGGACAGTGGCAGATAAAGAGCAAGCATTTGGATAGCTAGGTCACCATAAGTGTAAAATGTGCTTAAAATGGATAGCAATATGAGTAGAATTTTGTGCCATGACTTAGGCAATGAATGTGTTTAACATTATTTTCCTCACAACTAAATTTTGGTTGATTACTGTATATCTATATTTCTGTTTCATAAAATCATTCTAGTCTTTACTGGTTTGCTTACTCCATCCTCCAAAGGAAAGATCCACATGGAAGATACTGGGGGATTTGGAATTCCCTGAAATTAGATCGAACCTTGAGTACATAGACGTGCATTTTTCTGAGAACAGTCTAGAAACTTCATCTAATTCTTTAAGAAGCCTACCAAGATTAAGAACTACTTAAGAAATGGGATTCTCCTGGTAGATGGAATATTTAATATGCTGCCACATATACAATTATCTTTCCTCAATATTTTTAACATCACCTATAATGTTTTCTTCTTTCCAAAATTAGCACCTTCTACCAAATTAGTAAAATATTACAATTTGTACCTTTCTTCTAAAATAAAGTGGGACAGTCATTTCTCGTTTGTGAAACTTTTACTTGTAAAACTCCAAAGAGCTCTTAATTTTCAAGACATCTATTCAACAATTACCAAGTTGTGATATGAAGCAGCCCCTGGAGCTCAGAATGAGTAACACCAGGACCTCACCAGTTCCATCCTTCCCTTCACACCATGAAAGCTTCACCTCTGCGGAAATGAAAGATGGGAAAGTCATCTGAGAGCATGGAATAGGGTCTGCCTCTGCTGGACAAGCCAAGGGTGCTATTCATTTTTCTCCAACAGGAAAACACAGGAAAGAGAATGAAGACAAAGGTGTGAACAGTTCAAATGACAGGCTATGGAATGAGTCATTTGGGCTTCGGGAAATTATCAAACGCTCCACATGAAAATCAAAAACGTATGCCAGGACATGAGGGTTCAACACCACGTTACCAAGTAAACGGTTTTCCTATAAAGGCAGAGCCGACAGTTGATACTCCTGTGAGTGTTTATGACTCTGGATTTTTTAACCTTTCCATTTCAGGGCTTTGGGCGGTGTTTCTGCACTTAGGAGATGTGTGGAAGGAGCAACAGCAGATTTCCAGCTGCAGACGCCCCAGCGCCTCAGGGGGAGCCCGTCTTCCAGAGTCACCGCAACTGCCACAGGTGGGTCACTGTTTGCTACTTGTTGACACACTTAAAACGTGTTTTGGCAGAATGCACGCTCCAAGAAGGAGCCCTGCAGGAAGACCCGGGCCAAGCCGAGCTGTGGGCCACCACTAACCCCACCGAAGTGGCCGGATCCCTCAGAAACGCTGGAGCAGAGGAAGCAGCCCGCCCCAAACAGTTTGTGTCCTATTTATTCAGGCAAAGGATATTCATTTCAACCAGCAAGGGAAATGTTAGGTTATGTAACACTGGGGATCAAGAGAATGAGGCTTTTTTTTTTTTTTCTTTTTCCTGGAGACAAGTGTTGTGAAATAGTCCAGGAACAACCTCCAGTTTCCACAGTCACTCCTGCCCCCAGAAGCTTCTATATCACAAGATGGGCAGTCAGAGTCCTGGGTTCTGGGGTGGGGCTAGTGTTAGGAGAAGCCAGAGGAGAAATGGCGTGTATGGGACTCTCCCCACATCTCTCGCTGCCCCTCCCCCAGTTGAGCCCATCAGGGTTATGGGAAGCTTAAGCCACACAATATCATCCATCATTTCAGAACAACCATTTCAATCATCCTGAGGCATTTTTCCTGCCTTCTCACAGACCAATGCAACCTTAGAAAGAATTCTTATTCATGTGGTCTGCTGTGTAGAGCCAGCCCTGAAGTATAATTAAGAATTATTCAAAGGAATCTCAAGCAGGACTAGAGTCGAACAATGTATTAAAGTTCCAGAAGATGAGCAGCTGCTAGGGCCAGGGAGACGTAAGAATGTGAGCCCACGTGAGGTCTCAGCCCGGACATGGTCCAGAGAGTGAGGGGTGGATGGAGTGTGAGTGCTAGGAGCAAAGAATCCAAACCAAGACCCCAACTGGCTGACTGAGTAGGGACAAGGAAGTGACCAGCAACGGTCTCAGCAGTTGGTAGAGCTCCAGGTGAGCAGGACAGGTGAAGAAGTTTCTCAATAGGCCATGGAGCCTCTGGTTCTCCCAGGCCTGGAAAGTTCCATCTCTGGAAGACAAGGGTATAAGGCCAAGACTTGGTTACAGAGAAGCAAGGCAAACACAGTCACTGGACAGGATTTTAGAGAGTATCTAGGACACCAGTTCATTTTCTTCATTCAATAATTATTTATTGAGTATCTACAATGTGCCAGGTATTGTTCTAGGTGTTGGGCACATAGCTGTAAACAAATAGACAAAATCCCTGACCTCATGGAGCTTATATTCTAGTGGATGAAGGGAGGAGGCAAACCAACCAACCAATAAATAAAATTCAGAGAGAAGGCCAGATGGTGACAAGTATGAAGGTGAAGATAAAACAGGGAATGGGGACAAGGAGTCCAGGGCAAGGGTTGAACTTTGGAGTAGGGCGATCAGACAGGGTGACCTGAGAAGATAGCGTTGAGCAGCCACCTGAAGTCAGTGAGGAGACAAGTAGCTCCCTGGGGGAGACCATTCTGGGTGTACAACAGCCCAGAAGAGTAGCAGGTGCAAAGACAGGAGTGTCCCAGACATATCTGGGAAGCAGGGAGAAAGCAACCGGCTGAAGTGGTGCCCACAGGGATAGAAGAAGAAGAGGTAGAAGAGGTAACAGGATCGCCAAGTTGTGTAGAGCCTTGAAGTCCATCCAAAGAGGATTAACTTTTTTTTTTTTGGTGAGGAAGATTGGTCCTGAGCGAACATCTGTTGCCAATCTTCCTCTTTTTGCTTAAAGAAGATTATCCTGAACTAACATCCGTGCCAATCTCCCTGCATTTTGTATCTGGGATGCCACCACAGCACGGCTTGATGAGTGGTGTACAGGTCCACACCCAGATCCGAACCCGCCAACCCCAGGCTGCAAAAGCAGAGCATGCAAAGCCAACCACCACGCCACTGGGCCAGCCCCAACTTTTTTTTTTTATTGAAGTCATATTGTTTTATTAATATTATATAAATTCAAGTGTACATCATTATATTTGACTTCTGTATAGATCACATCATGTTCACTGCCAAAAGTTTAGCTGCCGTCTGTCACCACACACATGTGCCCCTTCCTCTCTTTCACCCTCCCCCTGCCCCTCTGGTCACTACCAACCTGAATTGACTTTTACTCTGAGTATGCTGGAAAACCACTGGGGGCTTTCAAGCAGGAGTGACATGATGTGGCTCATGTTTTTAAAGGCTCACTGCAACTGATTAGTATAGACTGGAGAGTGCATGGGGAGATGGGAGAGGCAGGGACCAGTTAGGAGGTCACGGCCACAACCAGATGAGAAGCGATGGTGCCTGCACCAGGGTGGTGGTGGCGGGCAGTGCCAAGCAGTTACATTCTGGGAGTATTCAAAAGGTAGAGCCGCCATGTTTGCTGATAGATCTGATGTCCAAGGAATGAGAGAAAGAGAAGAGGCCAGAATGAATCCAAGGCTTTTGGTCTCCAGAACTCTAGCATGGAGCTGTCATTTACTGAGACGAGGAAAGTCCAATGCAGTGCAGGTTTAGGGGAAGGGAAAGTTCCAGAGTCCAATTTTAGACACGTTCAGTGTGAGATGCCAATTTAGAGAGCCAAATAGATATGGCAAGTTGGCAATTGGAGATCAGTAGAAAGGGCTTGGATGGAAATATAAATTTGGGGTCGTCAGTATATGCACGGTATTTATAACTTCAAAGCCCGTGACTCCAGGTTGGCAACAATGGACCCCCATCTCTTCTCTTTGACTGCCAGGGTCCCTCCCCTCCCTGTCTCAGGCTGCCTGTTAGCTCTCTCTTCTCTGGCTTCCCTGGGGTTTGCTCTCTTTGCTCCCGGCTGTTACCTCCCTCTTTACCCCAAGCACAATTACTTTTTTTGAGTCCCATTCTCTCAGAAAGCTCTTCTTTGGATGTAACAGACTAAAAGATAAAAACCAAATTAACAGATCTATAGGTCTGTAAATTACCTTTCCAAGCTAACGTCAGTTTTTTTTTTTTAATAGGGGACTTGTAGGCCATGTCAAAGGAACAAAGCATGTCACATTTCGGACATGTGGCATCCTTTGAATTGCACAGGGGAAGACAACTGGCTCCAAGACTGAAGGCATCGCCTTAGAGACACAAAAGTGAGAAGTCAACCACACTCAAAAATCAATCTTTCCACAATTGGGTCCTCATTTTTGACAAAAATATATTCCA
This sequence comes from Equus przewalskii, assembly GCF_037783145.1. NCBI lineage: Eukaryota > Metazoa > Chordata > Mammalia > Perissodactyla > Equidae > Equus > Equus przewalskii. The sequence continues at coordinate 15,436,691 of NC_091862.1, forward strand.
CTGCAATTTAAATAAAGGCAACCAATACTATTTCATTCCATTTTGTTCAGCATTTTCATAGTATCCTAAACGCTCCAGGAGTTCCACTGAAGAAAAGCATTTTTTTTTTTTTTTAATTTAAGAAGAGCCAGATAGTATGGGAGCAGTGTCAAAAGAGGAAGCCTATTGAGAGCTAGAAAAAATCCATAAATGCGCGTTGGGCCCAGACAGGCGGCTGGTACTAGGTTCCCTGCCTGGAAACACTTCCACGAAGCAGTTTACTCTTGGTTATCAGTAGTTCTCCATCCTGGCTGTCAACCGAGGAGTCTTTACCAATGTCTATGCCTACACGACACCCTGAGATGTTCTGATGTCCAGGGAGAGACTCGAGCATCAATCTATATATTTTTTAATCTCCGGGTGATTCTAATGTGCAATGAGAGTTGAGAACCCAAGTTGGATTCCTCGCCATTTCTCTAAAACTCCCCCATCCAAGCCCATTCATGTACCTCGCACACATATAATCAAATCAGACTGTGACATAGCCAGTTCCTCATATTACCATTTCTATGCACTTACTTCCTGCTTCTTTCTTTACATTCGCTGTTACATACTTTTCATTCAATTTCTTTCACATGTTTAACAGTACAGCTTAAGAGAATTTGTGAACTTTCATTAGTGAAAAAGAATAACTCCCAAGAAACAGTTCCAGCATCTGGGAAAATAAAGCCAAAACAATACAATATTCCAAACTTACGCCTAGCAGTCCCGCATTTGCAAACTCTGCTGCAGAAATTACACGGCGTACCCCATTCCCAGAGCGATTCTATTATTGACAATGTGGGTAAAGAAGTAAACAAAAAGAGCCATGCTCATTTCAAGCCGCTAAGAAACACAGGCCAGAAGGAAAATAAAATCAATCAACCTTTGCCAAGTGGAAAAGAACAAAACCAGCAGGGACTCAAGTTCTATATTCAGCTTTTGAAGGAATATTTCAAACAATAGAGAACAAATACTGGCTAATTACTCGAAAGATTTACAAACAATGTGGCGGAACAATACAAACTGAGTCAATACTACTGGGCATGCGTTTCTTCTGGAAAGCAAAACTGGACGCTCGGAACTTCGTTAAAACGCTCTGCGTTATTTGTACTCATTCACAGGAATCCTCTCGCTCAGAGAACCACTGGCTGTCAGTAATATTCTCCAGTCTCACCTTAAAAATCTTTGTGAAAGATTGTCAGCAAGCACTTTAATTTTCATCTTACAGAAAAGGGAGACAAAGGCAGGAAGAGGTTAATTACTCCGATCAACAGAGTGGCAGTTGCGCTGCCTCTGGCACAGCCAAGGGTAGGCACCAATCTCTGCTTGTTGGTGTCATCACTAACCAAAAACTTTCCATCCATTTTCTCAAGGAAATCAGTGGCTATAGTTTCATGTTCTACAGCCTAAGTCAAATTTTCCTTCTTTTCCAAGAACTCCTTCGTGAATTTCTCCTTTGTCTTTCTTTCTCCAGACTCTGTCTCCATTTCCAAATTGCCTTCCACGGTCCAAACTCTGTTATAATTAGCTCTAAGGCACAATCCAAAAGGCTGTCTTCTGCTGGGATTTTGGTGACTATATGTGTCTTTAGACAAGCAGCCATCTGCTAGGACCTGGTAATGGTCTCTGTTGGATGGTGGTTTCTCCGGTGAAGCAGCTGACATGTGTGGTGAGGGGTAGATGGGGAGAGGGTGCGGATAAGGGACTCCAGAAGGCCTTCCCCGGAGGGGTGCTAAATGCAGCATGTGAGGATGCCAAGGCAGGGGAGGGAATGGTGCCCAAGTGCTGGCTCTGTTAATTAACACCAGTTGAAGATAATTATGACAAGACCACACAGGGAGAGCACGATGTTTCAAGCGGAGTAGACCATTAAGGAAACAGGAGGACTGAACTGTGTTTCATGGGTGGTTGTGAAAAATCTTCTACGTGATGGACAGAAGGATGCTGAGGGTTTTAGTTCTTTGGAGGAACCAGAAAGAAAAGCCCACGCAAAACTTTGCCACCATAGACTGATCACTACCAAATCATCCCAAGTTTTCTCAACTCATTTCAATACATGTTAATAAAACAAGAACTTTACAATCTCAGCCCAAGAGAGAGATGTGGCTAGTGCCTCCCATATCTCAGTCCATTAAGAGCTATTGCCCTTGAAGACCAAGCAGGACCAGGCATGGACCTGGCCACTGTGTTGGAAGACGCTGGAAGAAACGCTGGTGAAACAGGCTGACTTCCCTGGGCACCTCCTGTCTACCCACCCACGTTCGCCGCTCAGCTCTTGGCTTCCATCAGTCCTGCTTCCACTTGCATTCTGACCTTTGTGGTATTTCTAACTCTCTTGCTTTCCTCCCTTCCTCTCAGATACAGGGTCAAAACTTCAACTTTACTTCCTAACTCATCCCCACCTCCTGTGCACTGGGATCCTAGGGTCCTGCGCAGACCTTGCCTTGCGTGGACCTCAGCCGCTCTCTGCTGCCCCCACCTGGACCACCTGGTCCACAGTAGCATCGGCTGATGGTCATCCGACAAATTGGCCCTTAAATCCAACGCAGCTTTACCTGATTTCTGGCAACAATTTGAATTTTGCTAATTTTGTTTCACCATAGCCTGACTTAATATATGGATTCCAAACAATTCTTAATATTTAATGGGCAATTTATGCTAGTGAGTAAACGAACTACTTTAGGAGAAGTGTTTTTTTAATGTAAGTGCAGAGTTGTGATAGCATAGTAAGCTTTCTGAAAAGTCCAGCCTAAAATGATAGGTTTGTTTTTTAGCATCACTAGGACACACCATGTAAATGTAAAGTTATTCCAAAAAGCAACCATTTACATAACATTGATTTTTTCTTTCCTCCTATTTCAAATTTCTTGTAATAGCAGTAAAGAGGGCAGGAAGAAGAAAGAGGAAGAGAAGGAGAAGGAGGCAACACTTTTGGCTTTTGAAGCAGATTGGAAACTTAGAATAAATTCCAGCATCCGAAACCACTGAGTTAACCATCCAGCCATTTGCATCCAAAGAAACAGCAGGAGCATAAATATGCACCTGACATGTTCACCACTGCATCACCAGCACCTGGCTGGAATGAGGTACACAGTAGGTCTTCAACAAGTATTTGTTGAATAGATCGATGAATGCACATGTAATTAACAGCACTTTGTAAACCACACATTCACTCAGTGCACTATAAATATTGGCTACTTTTTATCGCCTAGAAGTTACAGCACTTGCTGGTCATATGCACAGATACTCAATAGCACATACCCACTTCTCTCTCCTCTGATGCCTTCGGTTATTTCTACCTTCGCGTTCCACATTACTAGTCAAAAATGGGTCTAGGAGTGAGAAAAAGATTTATTTTCATGAATCACCAAAGCACTTCAATGCCCTAGCTCACAAAATAGTCATCTAAAAACACATCTCTACATTTTTCCTTCTTTAGAAAGCATAGCATTTCTCAATGGAAAGCTAATGTGGCCTCACGAAGAGTTTCTCGTCCGTGTACTTGCACCAGTGTCTGGAAGGTATATGGTGGGACTGGTGAGTCTGGTGGTCTTAAGTAAAATGGAACTGCAACTTAGATCCAATAGAAAATTAGGCATTATCTTTTATAATGGAAAAAATCATTTAGTTATAATTAACACCCAAATTAAGCACATTGGGGATAGATATTTGTTTTCAAAATGGCAAAAAGTGACATGGAATTTTTTTTTTTTTTTTGAGGAAGATTAGCCCTGAGCTAACTGCTGCCAATCTTCCTCTTCTTGCTGAGGAAGACTGGCCCTGAGCTAACATCCATGCCCATCTTCCTCCACTTTATATGTAGGACGTCTACCACAGCATGGTGTGCCAAGTGGTGCCATGTCCGCACCGGAATCTGAACAGGTGAACCCCGGGCCGACGAGAAGCGGAACCTGTGCACTTAACCACTGCGCCACTGGGCCGGCCCCAACATGTAATTTTTTATAGACTATCTTGTTATACTCAGGATTGAGATATACAGTCTCAGATAAATCCAAAGGCCCAGTACTATATGACGGGAGCAGAGTCACCCAAGCTACTTTGAAAAAGAGTAACATTAATACCATGGCATTTTAATTAACTATGGAAAAAGAGACCTACAAGATAAAGAGAGATATCACGTAATATAACAGGTTATATTAATGTAATATAAAGGGGGTATGACGGTCAATAAACTGGAGGGTCCAAACAACACAGCAGCTAAATATATAAAGCAAAAACTATTTAGAAGTATATGAACTTGATTGACTGAAAGACGATTATAGGTGATGTCAGTACATCTCTTTTAGAAGTGAATCAATATTACATTCAATTATCTGCCTTTGATAGTGATATAGGGATCCTGACATATTTCAACTAGAGAATATTTCTCTCATTTATCCATCAACCATTTCCAAAATTTCATTATGAACTTGGGCACAAAGAAAGTGCTTAAAAAAAATTTTTTTTTAAAGTATAGGTTTACAGGACAAATAACCTGATAATAATCCAATAAAATCTGAGTAAAAAGATATAAACAAAATATTTACTTAAAAATTAAGAGAGATATATAACTACCTTTAAAATTGAAGAAATCAAAGGTGATATTCAAACTGTCTGGATGGCAATGGAAAAGAGGCTTCAGACCAAAACCTATGGGTCATGAAAGAAACTGACTTTTTAAAAGTTTTTTACATATGTCATATATATAATTATGTATGATTATAATTATAGCTATACATCTATATAATTTTATCTATATATAACTATGTAGATATAATTATACACAATTAACCTACAATTATCTGTATAATTATATTGATACAATTACATTCCAATGCATGCAAAGATTTACCACCACACCAAGCACATCAAAATAATTACATCAATATAATTACATGATACATCATATAATAATTTCATCAATATAATTATATAATTATAATTATATAATATGTGATATTATATAATTATATAAAATAATAAATATATAATATGATAATACAATATATTATAATATACGTGTTATATATAATATATTTATAATATATATTATATAATATAATGATATATGATACATCAAAATAATTATATGTTATATATTATATATAATACATATTATACATAATTTAATACTCATTTTAAGAAATCAGAAAGGAGTAAATAAATCCAAAATAATTAAGAGAATTAGAACCTGAAGCTAAAGAAAGACAATAAAAAAATAGAAAGAATATATAAATTTGAAAGCTGTTTCTTTGAAAAGACCAATAAAATAAATAAACTTCTTATAAACCTGACACAGATAAAGAAACATGGAGAAAGAATTAAAATATGCAAAACTAAGAAAGAGAAACCAGTAGTGTTTAAGAGAATCACACATGCAAACCTGAGATGATATTAAAAACCTACTGGCAAATCTTTCTAGAAAAATATAAATTACTAAAATTGAAATTGTGGGAAAGTTGAGTAGATCACTTATGGAGAGCAGGAAAGGTTTTAGAGCTGTCTTTGAATAGGGGTCTGCGACCTAATGGGATCACAGCTGAGTCCTATTTAACACATAGAGAAAAGACGAATTATGAGAAAACCTTCTTTCCCTACACACCCCAGTCAGGGCCCCCCTCCTCCGGGCCAGAGGTGTGGAGTGGGGTCTGGTGCGAGTAGGGCCAGTAGATGCCCCCTCTTCATTCCCGCTTTTACTTTGCGTCCAAAGCAACAATGAGGCTTGAAGCTGGGCCGAGGTGAGGAGCAGCCTGGGAAACCTGCCCTGACCGGTCTGGAGACAGCACAGATGGCTGGTGGAGGGGAGCGGTTAACACAGTACACGGCTGGAGTCGGGCCTGGGAGGGGCTCCTGGCACTCCCACTGACTAGTAATTTAATCACTCTAGGCCTCCATTTTCTCAGCTATAAAATGGGACTACCAGTGGCAGCCACTCCAGGGGTTCCTGTGTTGATGAAATGAGCAATAAATGCATACAAAGATTTACTGTGGCCCCAAGCACATGGTAGATGCTCAAAAAATGTGAACCGTTGCTGCTCTTTCGATTAGGCCGAGAAAACTCCAAAAAAGATAAAAGAAAGCATGAAGAGCAGGAATTTCTGACTCCTGCTTACCCACCTTGTACTGGCAATTCCCGGGCCTGCTCTTGAAGAAATTTCCTCTCCATTCCCTGAGGGCACAGCTGCACCATCACCTCCTCTCCTGTCACACACCACTTCCGCTTGGACTCCTTAAGACATTCCTCAGAAACCTATTCTGAGCCCAGAGCCCCAGTGCCACCCCCTCACCTCCTACATATTGTGTTACTTCATGGTTTTTAGAAGAAGGAAAGGTAATTTGACTCGATGCCCTCAGCTCCGTCCTCTCCTCTTCAAAACACGTCTTCTTCACCTAGATCTGCCTTCCATTTTTCTCACGTAGTAGAGAAAGATACATTCCTTCATTCATTCAACAAACATTTCATTGAGCTCCTACCATGGGTCAGGAGGAAAGGAAACCGTGATGACAAAACAGAAGAGGTCTCTGCCCCAATGAAGCTTGGATGCTAGTGAAAAGAGGAGGACGATGAACCAACAAATAAAGGAGAAAACATCCAGTGGTCATAAATGCAATGTAGACATGGAAAAGTGAGTAATGGGATAGACGCTGATGGCTGCTTTGGAGTGGATGTCAGGGAAGGCCTTCACAAATTTAAAATAAGAGATGGGTGTTGCAAAGGAGCCAGCCAAGTAAGGCTCTGCAGGAAGGGTGCTGTGGGAAGATGGAATAGCTAGAGCACAGGCCCAGGCAAGAGCAAGATGGCAAGGCTAGGAAAATGCAGGAAGAATAAAAGGTGGTGGGAGAATGGGGGAAGATAGAGCTGGAGAGGCGGATAGGAGCCAGTTCCTAGGCGGCTTTGGATGCCCAGGTAAAGAGCCTGGCTTTTATTCCAAGTGCAAAGTGAGGCCATTTTTCCTCCCTCTAAGACTAAGTTTTCCCCCCGTGCATTTATTCCATAGCCTCTGGCCTGGTCTAAATTTACCTCCAACAAACCCTCTTCTATATCTTGCATTTCTTCCCTCTCCCATGTGTCCTTCCCCTCAACTTTATAGGTGCTTAAAGATCTCCTGTTAATTAAAAGAACTAAATTTCCTTTGATTCTGCTTCTCACTCCCACCAGTCCCATTTATATAGGGTCATGCACCACGCAGTGACATTTCGGTCAACGACAGACCACATGTACGACAGTGGTCCCATAACATTAGTACCATACAGCCTAGTAGTGTAGTAGGCTCCACCATCTAGGCTTGTGTAAGGACACGCTATGACATTCACACAATGACAAAATTACCTAACAATGCGTTTCTCAGAACATATCCCCATCGTTAAGCAATGCATAACTGTACTCATTTTCACTAAACTTCTTAAAAAGCATCCTAATGACAACAAGCACATACCTAGCTTATTACCTGCCAGGGTCTGTTCTGAGAGCTTCATGTTTATTGACTCATTCAATCCTCACAACAACCCTATCAGGTGGTTACTATTGTTATCCTCATTTTACAGAAGAAGAAACTGAGGCACAAGTAGTTAATAACTCATCCAAACTCACTCGAATAGCAAATGGAAACCCCAAGACTCCAAATAGAACATTCTGGTGCCTGAGTCTTCACTCAGTCTGGACTTGGTGCCCCTGGGGCTCACCAAGTGCTCTTTCCCTCTTTGGAAGAAGAATTTTGCCTCCTTGGGTTCGTCAAGCGATTTCCTCAAGGGCCTCATTGTCCTTTCTTCCCCCACCTTCCTCAAGTTCTCCGTCGATTTGACTTTGTTGACTACCTTCTCCTTGGTGGGACTCCTTCGTCCTGCAGTTTCTCTGCAGTTCACCAGTAACCTCTCTCCTACCTCCCCCGACACCACCCCATTTCCAGAAGTCAATACCCAGTTGAGCAATGGCTTCCTCACTGGCCCCGCTCACTTCAGGCTTCCCAGCTCCCAAAAAGCTTCCCCACCACTGCTGTGAATCTCTCTGAAGCCCAGTTGCAGCCAACACCCTTCTCAGATATCTGCTCTGGTTCCATATTTCCCATAGAACAAAGTCCAAATGCCTTTAGCCTGGCCACAACCTGCCTTTCCAGAATTTACCACAGGTCGGCTTCCTGTAACCTGCTGTGGCTGAACTGAGCTCTCACTATTCCCATAAATGCCTGGTGCTCTTCCACTCTCCTGGCCTTCTCTCCATTTGGGATGCCACTTCCAGTCTCCAAATATCCAAATCCTGCCATGCTTAATGGCCAAGCTCAGATACCCCTTCTCTGATGATGCAACAGGACGTAATATTTCTTTCCTTTTAAATCTTTAACAAATAGGAAAAGCAAGTGGGAGAACTGATAGGGAAGTGGAGGGTTCTCTTATCCCACTTGACACCTTCTTTGCTGTATATTCGTTATGCACATGCCTTTCTTCCCAACTAGATTTCATGATCCTTGAGGTCTGATTTATCTTTTTATCCCTTAGCATTTTTCCCAAGAATACATTCAATCATATTTGCTGACCAAATGAATATATACATATAGCAATATAGACTTACAGACATAATTCATTGCTCTGTCCTTTTCTGGGTCATTCTTCCTTAGCACCCTGAAGGATCAGGCTTGTCTCTGAAACACCTTTGTGGTGAACTTGCCATGACTCAACACATCTTCAGGTCCACAATAAATGTAGAGGCAACTCCATCTTTCCATAGAAATGGCTGGTTGTTCTCTTCCTTCCCCACTAATGGGGAGAGACCCTGCCACCCCCTAGGCCCCGCCCAAGGTCCTGTATAAACAGTCTCCCAGGCAGTCACAGTTTGCGTTACAAGATCTTGAAGGTCTTTATAGACAATATCGCTGTCTTCTTGGGTTAAATTATTTCTGGCATTCAGCAGGAAGCCATGTAGACACAAAATCATAAAAGACAGGTGCTAGGCTGGGGGCCTTATGTATCAACTTAACCAACCCCCTCCTAGCACAGATGACAACGCTGCAGCCCAGAAACCTGAAGTGACTTGCCCAAAGCACTAGGCTTTCAAAAAATATTTAACTATTTATTATGAGCAACCATCAGTGTGCTGGGGCCACCATGATAAAAATATAGACCATTTATGACCCTATATGACTGTCTGGTGGGAAAGGAAGTTAACAAAAGGCTATTTTAATAAAATGTCAGCAAGTGTTCTGATATGTAAAGTATTGATTTCTATGCGGCCATACAGCCTCCTTGTGGAAGTAAAGGAGGTTGTAACTAAAGGACGAGTAAACATGAGTCAGCAAGAAGGAAGGAGGAAAATTCTAGCTAGCTAGTGAAATCTAGACCAGATATCAACTCTGTAAATTTTTGTCTGTCTCACTCTGCTTTTGACTCCAGCTGTTTCCCACTCTCTAACTCTCCTCTTCTAATTCTAAATTCCTACAACCTTCCAACTCCTTCACCATTTTTCCCACCTCTCTTGACTCCTTCCCTCCCTCTCTCCTTTCCTGACTCTCCTTCTAGCCCCTCCCACTCAGCTCACCTTACGCCTCCATCTGCTCTCTTGAGCACTTCACAACGCTTACGCTCTTGCCTGAGTTGAGGTACCTTGAGAGTAATAACAGAGCCATCTTCTTGCAGTGTGTGCATTCACTCATTCCACAAATGCTCACAGTTAACCATGTGTTTCCTGAGAAAGGTAGAGACCTCAACAGGGTAGGTAGGAATCAGCCAGGGGAAGGCCTTTTTCACAGCAGACGTGCTTCTGGACACAGAAATAGATGCGTGAAGGCCAGGAGCTCCAGCGCTCTCAAGGAACTGAGAGGTCATAGACGTAGATCAAGGAGAAGACAACAGTGGGCAGGTAACATCAGTGGAGGATGGACGGGGGAGACAAGTGGCCCAGGAGCTGTGGGTACTTCTGTCACACTCATCCACTGGGAACCTGATTACGCCTCCACAGGAGAGTGGGAACATGCCATTTTCCCCACAGAAATAGCTGAGAGTATTAACCAAAAAATGCTCTTTGAAAGTTTCAGTATGATAACGGCTAAAGGAGAGACCATGTGTCTCTCCCTCCACACCAGCTATGCAGCTTCTTTTCCTCGCTTTTAACCACTGATCAAGAGAGCCAGTATTTGGGGTCCTCTGGGGGCAAGAAACTTTTTTTTAACATCTCCAAACCTGACTTAATTTTGTCAATGTAGTTTTTCCTCCCCACTACAGCTTTAAATCAATTTCAGAATGCCAGTTCCCGATAGGGGACACGTCTCAACAATTTTCTACGAAGAGCCCGAAGAAAGACACTGAAATTAGCCAATTTCTTCTGATCACGATAGTTGTGCTAATGGAATTTTTTTCAGTAATTTCTTAGTTTTTCAATGCAATTCTTTAGACTCTGACAAAGTAAAGTGTAATTTTTAAGTGATACAAGAAAATATAGAAGGAAATAACCATCCAAGAGATTTAGAGGAATTGAAATAAAATAACTAAAATGATTTAAGAATGAAAATGGTGCAAAAATCCTTGTCTCTGTCTCTTTGGAGCAATAATTTGAGATAATGTCTCTGTATCTCTAAGGGGGAATATGGATAAGAATGAAATCATTTCTTAATACACCACTCTGCTTTTGGAACATGTGATAAAACATTTTTATGAGGTGATTTAGAAATCATTTATTTTTGAAGTATTGGAAGTCTTCTAAGTCTTGGCATGGGAAAAGGGAGGGAAGGTATGTTTTTTAAAAAGAGGAAAAGAAGACTGCATGAAATGATAGAAGGAATAATACCGGCCTCATGGCATGATGATGGGGCTCGTCGTCCCTCGGGCCATGACCAGCTGGCTGTCACCCCCTCCCCAGCCCCTTCGCCTTCAGCTGGGGCATCAATAAAAAGAAGGGGCCACTGGCTTAATATCTGCCAAAAATCAGAGTTCACCCTGAATATAAAATAAATTGTCCACATTTATTCCCACAAAGTTCAGAGTGGGCTGAGAAAGGAGTATGAAGAGGAGAAAACAGCCGTGAGTAAATTGTTGTGCAGAAGACAGAGGAAGCCACACAAACACGGTCAAAACCGGCTGCTCCAATCATGGGAGAGGCCGGCTCGCTCAGGTCCAGCAGCTTCCAGCTCTGGAGTCTGTGCTTCCAAGTTCAGACCTCATGACTCCGTCACCATATTGTCTCTTTAAAACCAAATCTCTCGGAGGCCAGTTTAATGATGAAATTAACAATGATTTATATGTCTTGACAGATACTTCTAGAAAACAAACCACTTAAAAAAATCAGTGGACTGGATGACGCTTGGCTTCGAGTCCGATTCCCTGTTACTGTGTTAGGTCTCTGAACCACCCCACCTCATTTCCTTGTTTCACGGAGGCAGCATCCAGCCAGGAAGATGAGAGCCTGCAAGCGACTGTGCTGGACACAGCAGGGAGCGAGGAAGAACATTAATTCCGCTCATTCTAAACTACCCCCCACAGATGGCATTTTAGGTGTTCCCAAAACTTGATTTAATTTTTATCCTGCTATTTCTGTTCATAATAATAGTAGTAATGCTACAAAAAAATATTTGAAGGACTGCAAGTTTTTGGCAGTGAGACATGGTTTGTACCTGTTTTGCAGTAATTTGCAGTAATACTTATTACTCTGTAAACTCAAACTCGTCATAATAATAAAATGGTTATGAGTATGATCTCTTTTTCCTAAGACCATTTTAGACACACTTCACCGTCTTTTTTTCCCTATTTCCTTCTCAATTTTGAAGTGGGAGAGTTTTGTTAGAAGTGTTTAAAAGAAAGAGTGGAAGGCAGAAAAAATTAGACACATCACCTTCATCGTAGCTGACTTCCAACACCACCACCAACTGGTCTCTAGTGTGAAAAAGGAAACTAAAACTGCACACAGGATAGAGAAATTCTTTTTTTTTTTAAACTTTAAGAAAACAGTGCAGTTTGGGTCAAGAAAAACCATTTTACTGTTTTTGCCTCGCAGGTGCTGTATGTATGAACTTGTTTGGGTGTTCAATCGTTGACCTTTATCAGATCGGCCAGAGAGAAAGATTTTGGCAGGTCATGCTGTCAAAGATAAATCTGGGCCTGGTATTTTTCTGCCTAAAGAAAAATTATCTTCTCTTGTTATCTAAAGCTTCATCCTTATCATAACCTGATACGTTTTCATAGTTATTTTTTTGGTAATAGTTTTTCGATTAGCTACTGGGTTTCACAGTAGATCATTTTGAGACTATGTCAATACCAGCATTGCTTAAGTTCTCTCAATTAATTGACTTGAAAATGTGGTAATGGTGTCCTTGTTTATTTGCTCTTTCAGAAGGGTGACCTTCTTCCAGCAATCCTTAAAAGCAGTGTTCGCTTCCATCTGGTGGTAATGGGAGTTTGCAGTGTTTCCTAGAATTTAAATATGGTTTTCTCCATGGGATCTTTATTTCCTCACTTCTAAGTCACCATTTCAATCTTTTTTTTTTTTTTTTTGGCTTCAAATTATGGTTACCCTCACTCACTGAGCAAGGGTGTGATGTAACTAGTGTGGAATCAAAGAATATAAACCAACAGGCAGTGAGGAAGCTGCAAAACCCATGCAGGATCTTTCATAGAAAGGACATCTTTGAAGAACTGGGTCTGAGGCAGAGAAAGCCAACACAATCACCCCAGAGAGAAGCCCACACCAACAGGAGAGCATCCATGAAAACCTACGTGCTCTGAGTTCTCTTGGGAGTTCATCCATTTCCCTTTTAGGTTGCCTATTCTCTCAGAATCTTATTTCTCTGCTATCTAGAAGAATTGCTGCTTTGTTTTAGACCATGGCCAAGAAACACCTACAATCAAAACTTCTGTGATGTGTTGTTCTTGTGTCGTTCCCTAGTTGTTCCATGTGTAAGGCTTTTTTCTCCAACAAGATTGTCATCTCCTTGAATATAACACTGCACTTTTTGGGGCCACTGTTAGCACCTTGCACAGTTCTGGGGACATGGCAAAAGCTCTAACAGGAAGTGAATGGAATTGAACAAAGAAGAACAAACCTAACTCTCATGTCAGTGATTAAGAACCCACACTAATGCTTCAATTATCATGGGCAATAAATGTAAAAAAGAAAAATTGAAACCAAATGCACCAATCCTTTGGGGGAAACTAAGTCTGAGCCTATGCTAGTCCAGTTCTTACTAAATGTACTTAGCAACATTTAGACTGTTGTCCAGAAATTCACTTAGTCACAGCAAAAGAAAAGATCTCGAAATAAAAGTGATGAGTAGATAAATACGAATGGGATTTTGAAGTACCCAACCCACATGAAGATCTAGAGGCCCTTCACTAATTAATTACCTAATTAGTTTTTAAGCCAACTCCTTACTGTGGTGGAGACACGATTTCAACACCATGCGTCCCGAGTGCTGTATAAAAAGCTCTCCACGGGGCTACCGGGTGGTGTAATGGCTAAGTTCACTCACTCCACTTCGGTGGCCGAGGGTTTGCAGGTTCGCATTCCCCTTGTGGATCTAGCACCACTCTCCAAGCCATGCTGTGGCGGCATCCCACATACAAAACAGAGGATGATTGGTGGAAATGATAGCTCAGCAACAATCTTCCTCAAACAAAAGGAGGAAGATTGGCAACTGATGTTAGCTCACAGCCAATCTTCCTCACCAAAAAAAAAAACCTCTCTTGTTACCACATGTAATTGAATAATCACTGAAAAGGAAACTGAGGCTCAAACAGGTGAGAAAATGTATCCAAGAGCATACAGCCAAATCCCACCTTACCAGGGACCAACCACAACTCTCTGTTTAATAGATAACTATGAAACTCAGGTGTTTAAGAGACTTACCCAACACTACAGTGGATTTGGGTCCCAACCATTCCTAGAATCAGGTCTCCTGAGTCACGCTTTAGCTACACTTTCCATTACATAGAATAAACAATGACTTCATTTACTAGCTGCACAAGTTTAACAGGAATTTTCCACAGGAGCATGGGAACACTCTACGTTTTTTTTTCTCATAAACAAAACCCTTTGTTTTCCAAATACATGAAGACTTTGCAAACCATTCTATGCAACTAATTTTGAACAAAAACTGAGAAGGAATGCAGTTGTCACTCATTTCTCTCTCCTTCCTGGGCCCCGGGGCTGAGGGCTCCTTCAGGGAAGAGGGAGCAGAATCTCCGAGCACGTCCTCGTGGTCGATCTGCCCTGGCTGCCACCCCTCACTCACCTTTGCTCTTCTCTGCTCTTCCTGCCATGAGCCCTGGATTTGCTGATGCAGCAGTGAGGGACGAGGAGGTCGGGAGAATTGGCAGCCGAGTCCTGGGCAATGTGACACAGACTTGGAGCTTGGCTCAAGACCCAGACAGACCTGGGTTTGAAGCTTGGTTCTTTCACTTCCCAACCATTGATTGAGGGCAAGTTGTTTAACCTGTCTCCAATCGCTTTTAAAATGGTGCCTACCCCAAGCGTTGGTATGAAGATGAAATGAAATCATCAGTTCTCAGTAACTATTAACCATGATTATTATTTCCCAGAACTGGATGGAGAGCTGTGTTGTTGCCCATTAACTATATGCTGACAGCTAAAGAAAATGGAGAAGGAAGTGGTGAAACTCTGAGTTCTGTGATGGGTGGCAGGTAGAGCTAATCATCACCCTGCACACACCTGGAAAGCCAGCCTATGTTAAAATATTGAGATGACTCCACACCAGTTGTTAAAGAGCCACTAACCTGAGTCCCCAGAGCACCCTTTCATGCCACCTCAACGGCCTCGGCCCCTCCCCAGGACTCCCTCCTCCCTTCTCATTCCACCCAACAACTAAAGGGTTAGCACCTGGCAGGGTGGCAGATGGGTCATGGGGAGCCGCTCAGAACTCTGCTCATGTGCCAGTGGCCAGCATCACTTCTCATTGGTCAGTGCTCATACAATACAGGCTGTGCCCATAGCTATTTTGAATATTTGTGTTTGAAAAATGATTGTGTGACATTCAGTCGTCTTAAGCACCAAAATGAAAGCCATGCCTATGGGACCAAGCTAAGTATTTTTGGAACCTTTGTGCTCCTTAGGAAAAACCACTGCTTCCTCCTATTGGAAGCAACCCCTCCCCCAAGAGACACATCTTGGGCAGCGGAATACAGGCTGGCCTTCAGCCTCCACTTACCTTCCATCGGGACACCATGTCACAAGGCACTGCCTTATACAGCAGCTCTCCCCTTCCTACCCTCATCCCTCAGATACAGACTTTAAAACAGAAGCCATACTATGCTGCAAAATCTTTCTAAGGAAGTCCAACAAAGTTGTGATTTTTCCCATGATGTCTACACGGGAGCTGTTTTTAAAATATCAACAAACTATTTTAATGATTTTATTATTCCCCCCCTCTTTTTTGTTCCATGACTATTGCACTAGCTCTTATAAAGTAATCCCAGTGTTGGTCAATTTTAACTTTACATTAGAATCACCTGGGAAGCATTTACACAAAATGCTGATGCCTGGACCCAACCCCAAAGCAAGTAAATCAGAATGGGGGGGGGGGGGGGGCCTGAGCATCAATATATATTTTAAGGCTCATCAGAAGTATCTAATGTACATCCAAGACTTAAAGCCACTGTCCTACAAACCGCTAGAGACATCATTCAGAAAGACGTAGAGTATGGGGGCTGACCAATGTGTGTGCACACGCGCGTGCGTGTGTTATCCCTCTCACTTGTATTTAGAAATATTTATTGTGAGAGTGAAATATACATACAAAAGAGTCTACATAACACTTATGTATGTTTTTTAAAATTAAAACAGGAAAAAAATACCTGAAATACAGTCCACTCAACTCAAGAACTGGAACTTTTCCAAAATACGCAAAGCTTATTTTTTATTGTTCATTTCAGTGTCTTGTCTTCCCCCTGGCCAGGTAACCACTACCTAGAATTTTGCTTCTATTTTTCCCTTTTTTTCTTTATAATATTTTGCATAGATTTTGTACTTTGAAACAAAATCTTGTTTGCTTCTGCCTGTTTTTTAATTTTTATGACTGGACTCCTACTGGAAATATTCTTCTTAGACTTGGTATTTTTTGTTCAGAATTATGTTCTGATGATTTTTACGTATTTTTCATCTAATCCTCACAACAACCCCATAAACGAGGTTTTGCAGACGAGGAAAGTGAGGCTTGAAAGGGCAAGTAATTTGACCAGAGGCACGTTCTAACAGCGGTAGAGATGGAGTCAGCACATAGATCTGTCTGTCTCAAAACTTAGCCACTGAACCATGGTGACAAACCATTGTGCTGAACTTGCCATAAAATCATAAAGAATATAAGAAATAAAGTCTCTAGAAAACAAAGTTGAAAGTTTAAGAACACAGATTATGCCATTTCCCCATGCCTAAGCTATGCTGGGTTCACTGAAGTTGCCAGAGCAATTCACAAAGTCCTGTGCAGAGTTTACTGGGAATTTTACATTTTCCCATGGAATAAATGCATTCGTTTCACCTACCAGCTGAGTGTAAAGAACTGATGTTCTTTCTGATTTCTTTGAAACTATTGCACTCTAAAGTGCTAAACGCATGACTATACAGACATATCTATTATAAGATGGACGTATTACATAGGGATAAATGCTAGAATTCTCTTAATCTTTTTACCATATTAAATAAAGATGTTTTTCCCACAAGCAACTGTTAACAGTAATGTGTTATTTTAAAGACAAGTTATGACTAATAGTTCCTTGTGTTTCTACACCTGTTGCCTCCTTAATTTGGCTTTAATGATCAGCCATAATCTGTTATGAATTCTAGGGGTAATCATTACAAGTTGTGTATATCACATACAGTCCTTTTCTTTTTAACTTAGTTGAGATTCACACTATAAAGCTTTAGGCTGTTATTTGAAGAGAAAGCTCGTGGTGAGATTGGAGTGTTGGCAACGAAGACATTTGCCTTGGTGTCTTAGTCCTATCACGAGTCTAATCCCAGACCTTTCCTACAACTAGGGAGTGGAGCCTTCCTTCAGAGGCTGGCTCACAGCATCCTATGGATAAACCCAATACCAATTTATTCCTCAGCCACGAGAAACTCAGTGGTAAAAAAGGCTGGGACTCTTGCATCACTGGGCAAACCACATGGCAAACCATTTTATGAATGGAATTTTGAAGATAAACAATGGAACCAGAATAGGGGGGAGTTGCTGGCTGATGGTATGTAGGAAAGACTTGTCCCTGGGACTGAATGAATCTGGGGTTCTAGTCACCACCTCTACTGGTCAATGCTTGCCTTAGCACTTCTCAGTCAGTCTCCCTTTAGTAAGCCCGAGGCTGGCTATCTTCAGAAAAACCTAATCTAGTATTTTTATGCACATTCGTCCTATAGTATTTAAAAACTGGATTTAAATCCACTCTTGGCTGCTTTCCCAGTTCTGTGATTTTAGTTACACATAAATTCTCTAAACCTGGGCTTCCTTGTCTATAAAGCACATAATATTCCTTCCTCTCAGGATTGTGTGAGGATTAAATGAGATAATAACTTGAATGCACTTAGAACAGTGTCCACTGCATTGCAGGTACTTAATAAATGATGTCTACTATTATTTTAAATAACAATATTAAAAGCACTTATTATTTATAAATTATATTTAATATTGGCATCTTACTTTTTCATGGAGGGGGAAACAAAGCAATATAATTGACTCATTGAAATGAACAACAGTCCTTAGAATAGGGCTTTGTGCATACTGGGGATCAACTGTTTTTATTAAATAAGGAGTATTAATAGGCACAATTTCAATAAAAGCAGCAAATAACAGCACTGATTGTGTGTGAGTGAGGATTATAAAAACTTCTTAAGGGGCCGGCCCCGTGGCCGAGTGGTTAAGTTCGAGCGCTCTGCTTCTGTGGCCCAGGGTTCGGATCCTGGGCGTGGACATGGCACTGCTCGTTAGGCCATGTGGAGGTGGCATCCCACATGCCACAACTAGAAGGACCCACAACTAAAAAACTGTACAACTATGTACTGGGGAGATTTGGGGTGAAAAAAGCAGGAAAAAAAAAAAAAAGATTGGCAACAGTTGTTAGCTCAGGTGCCAATCTTTAAAAAGGAAAAAAAACACACTTGTTAAATTCAGAGCTCAGAAATGCAGAAGGGAAAAAAAGATTTCAGAATCAATAAGCACTTTTGTGTGTCATTTCATCTACACAAAAGAAAGTATTTAGAGAAATTAAAAGGTCAGACTAAACTGAAACTCATTTTTATTGGCAAAAGTTTAAAGTTACCTTTAGCAAATTTCATCACACTGTAATCCAGACCATCAACAAATATTTACTGAGGGCACTCAAGACACTGCAGTGTGGGCTGCTTGTATGGTGAGGTGACATAGAGAATTACTAAGACGTATACCATAGGTATTAATCCTGGATGATTGAGAGCTAACTGGGGAGACAGAACATAGCATAAAAATAAATCTGTAAAAAAAAATTGTGAAAAAACCAACCTACAAAATTTTCCAATGTATTTTGGGATGTCCCTACGTACTCTGATATTGAAAAAATATTTTAAAACATAAAGCTTAAGAAGAGGGGAAAGAGCAAATAATTCTCTAGTCATTACACATTTTTTTAACAACCACACAAAAGAAAGATTTTAGATTGAGTGACATGAACAGGTCAATATTCAACCACTTTTTACATGCAAAACCAGAAATTTTATATGGTTCTGCCTTCATTTCAGTGAGCCATTTTTAAAAGTCGAATACAAATGAGTCTATGTGTAACACTTATATTCTTTCCACTTTAACCTCTTGCTTATTTCTTCTGGGGCATTTTCAGATTTGAGGTAAATTTGGGGAGAAACAAATCACATAATGTTTAAACTCAGGGATTGAAAAACTAGCACAAAAAGTTGATCAGTGATGCAGAAAATTTCACCGGATACATTTCATAAAGAGCAAAAACTTAAATGCACGTGGTAGATCCACTCCAGTCAACCGTGTGAATGCAGTGATAACATCTAACAATCAAATTTGAGAATAATTTTCCCCAAAAATGACTGATTTTGCTTAGAAGATTATGCAGATTGTGAACACCTATGGAATACAATTACCACTCAAAATATTTAACTTCATAACTGATTGTAAATGGTTTCAGTGTAATATAATGGGTAAAGTTTTATTTTTAAAGGTTCATAATCATTCAGTTTGACAAATGTCCCTTTTCTCATGGTTCAATGGATCTTAAAATTTGAAATTCATTTTTACTTTGCTGTGTATTTTCAAAATAATTTTAAATTCCTGCACAACATTAAACTTATTAATGACCATAAATCTAAAATCTGCATTTTTAAGAAGAAAGACGTGATAACCTTACCTGAATAGACAAAGAAAAATTAAAGTAAACAAAATGTGTTCCCTGTAGAAAAGATATAGACTACTTTAACGTAGTTGAAGAGAATTTTGGCTACCATTTCGTGATAATCTAAAAATTCTCCTAATGTGAAAGACTGTCATCATAATTTAGGAACTCTGAAAATTAAGGAACCAAGTAGCAAGTCCTTGAAGACACCAACCATTGTGCCCATATATATCCTACATCTGTATCTTGGCATACACTTTGTAATAGACAGATGCTCTTTCTGCCTCATATGATTTTAACCCATTGTGTGAGGCCCTTGTCTGATTACATCTTTTCCTAGAAATTACAAAATTATTTTATCCAAGGTAAATTTAACAGAGTAGAAAAAATGAAAATGTACCTTTTTTAACAGGTAGAGAGCATAATTCCCAAACAAATGGATTGGTATCAGATTCTGAAGATATTTGAAGCAACACATTCATTTATCTGACTGGTCAGAACCTTAGTACCTACCAAAATAAAATCTATTAACCAAATTTTTTTTAGACAAAGCTAACAGAGTTTATCTAGACGTTGATAGCATGCCTGGGAAAGTCATTTCTGCTTTCAGATAAATTTTGTTTACTGAAAGAAAGCACAGAAGAACCGCCTCAATCCCCATCAGTAAGTTTTCCAAAAGATGGCAAATATGCTATTCACAGTGAAGGGAAATGCTGACCACCACTGGTGTCCATGGTGGATGCATCACAAGTTAGTGAAAAAGTGATGTAACGAGTAAGAAGCTTGCATTCTGAGCCTTAGAGCTAAAATATTGTATTCAGAAAAAATATCTTGCAAAATACTAATTATGATGGGCAACAGGTTAATATTCTTAATATATAAAGAGCTCTTAAAAATCTATTTTTAAAAAATGGAACTTATGAACAGAAAAACTAGTAAAAGATTTACAAAGACAAAATACTAAAGACCAGGGGTGGATTCCAAGATGGCGCCGTGAGTAGTCCTCTTTGTCTCTCGCCCTTCGAGTCTACAATTATTTGGACACTTATCGCTTGACAAAGGATATCCAGACAGCATCTCAGGACGTCTGAGACACCCACGCGACTATACATCGGAAGGCGGACGGACTTTCCTCCGGGAGGATGTGGAAATAGGTGAAAACTCTCCGACCCCGACGGGCAGCCTAGTACCCGCAAGCGGCTTTCTTCCAACGGACGCCCCCAGAGGATCCACACACATCTAGGGCAGGAGCGAGAACACAACAGAGGAGCGACGGTGGAAACAGGTGACCAGAACCCTACTTAAACCCCCTGCAATTACTCCTAAACGCAGAGGGAAACTTTGGAGTTGCACACCTGAGCCCGCGGGGAGAGTCTCTCCCCGCCATTGGCGGGGAGACCCAGCCTGGTGCTCGGGGCGCCCGGAGGGTCCCAGAGAGACGCCCGCCCCGGGGGACTAGGGATTGCCGGAGATCTCGGAGAGGACCGGGGCGGGGGAACTTTCAAAGGCGGGTCCGGCGACCCGGTGGAGAAGCGCCGGAGCTCCGCCAGGCAGCAGACAAAACTCTCTGTCTGCCGGTAGCAGAGGGGCCACGCTGAGCACTCAGGGCTCCCGGCAGAGGCCCGGAGAGAAGCCCAGAGGGCGGGGCGACCCCCAGCTGCCGTTGCCCGCCCCGCGGGACTAGGGATTGCCGGAGATCTCGGAGAGGACCGGGGCGGGGGAACTTTCAAAGGCGGGTCCGGCGACCCGGAGGGGAAGCGCCGGAGCTCCGCCAGGCAGCAGACAAAACTCTCTGTCTGCCATTAGCAGAGGGGCCACGCCCAGCATTCAGGGCTCCCGGCAGAGGCTCGGACAGAAGCCCAGAGGGCGGGGCGTCCCCCAGCTGCTGTTGCCCGCCCCGTGGGACTAGGGATTGCCGGAGATCTCGGAGAGGACCGGGGCGGGGGAACTTTCAAAGGCGGGTCCGGCGACCCGGAGGGGAAGCGCCGGAGCTCCGCCAGGCAGCAGACAAAACTCTCTGTCTGCCGGTAGCAGAGGGGCCACGCTGAGCATTCAGAGCTCCCGGCAGAGGCCCGGAGAGAAGCCCAGAGGACGGGGCGACCCCCAGCTGCCGTTGCCCACCCGGTGAGGCTAGGGATTGCCGGAGATCTCGGAGAGGACTGGGGCTGGAGAGAGTTCCAGAGACCCAGCTTAGTAGCCTAGGGGGAAACCCTACAGGCTCACAGAAGCCTTAGGGAAAGCCTCTGCACAGCACCAGTAGAAGGCACCCAGCCGCCAGCCACAAGGCTGGAAGACCCCAGGGCAAAAGCAGCATAGCTAGGTGTACTAACCACAGACTGTAGAAGATGCCAATAGCTCTCCTGCGACCCATAGAGGACAAGTGAGATTTGGTGGGTGCCGACAGCAACGGAGCGACAAATATAAGTGATCCCACCCCTGGCCGCTGGAAAAGCCCATAACACCGTTGCAGACCCCAAGGAGAGAGCGCATCTAGGTGGGCAACAACAGTAGGCCCCTGCAGCCTGAAGCCCCCCGTGACGGCCCCCACGGCAGAGGAGGGAATCCAAAGGGCCACTGTGGCTACGAAGAGGGGCCCAGGCCCAGTTAGCAACTACGGACAGGGTTCCTGGTTGGTGAAGTATAAACAGCTGCTCCCCCCACCGCAGCAGCTGAAACAAGTGAAAGGAGCAACTAAACTCTATCTCCATGCGGAGGCACAAATCAACATCATCAAGCAATATGAAAAAATACATTAAATCTCCAGAACAGAAAGAAAGTAACAAATACACAGAAAACAATCCCAAAGAAAATGAGATATATAACCTAAATGATGATGACTTCAAAACAGCCATCATTAAAATACTCACTGAGTTAAGAGAGAATTCTGACCGACAACTCAACGAGTTCAGGAGCTATGTCACAAAAGAGTTTGATACGATAAAGAAGAACCAAACAGAAATATTGGAAATGAAGAACACAATAGAGGAGATTAAGAAAAATCTAGATGCTCTGAACAGTAGGGCCGATAATATGGAGGAAAGAATTAGCAATTTGGAAGATGGCAATATAGAATTGTTGCAGGCAGAGGAGGAGAGAGAAGCAAGACTTAAAAGAAATGAAGAAACTCTCCGAGAATTATCAGACACAATTAGGAGATGCAACGTAAGGATTATAGGTATACCAGAGGGAGAAGAGAAGGAGAAAGGGGCAGAAAACCTATTCAAAGAAATAATGGCTGAGAACTTCCCAAATCTGGTGAGGGAGATGGATCTTCAGGTGACAGAAGCCAATAGATCTCCAAACTTTATCAATGCAAGAAGACCAACTCCACGGCATATAGTAGTGAAGCTAGCAAAAGTCAACGACAAGGAGAAAATATTAAGGACAGCCAGGCAAAAGAAACTAACCTACAAAGGAACCCCCATCAGGCTATCAGCAGATTTCTCAGCAGAAACTTTACAGGCTAGAAGAGAGTGGAATGATATATTCAAAAATCTGAAGGACAAAAACCTACAGCCGAGAATTCTCTACCCAGCGAAAATATCCTTCAAATACGATGGAGAAATAAAAACTTTCCCAGATAAACAAAAATTAAGGGAGTTCATTGCCACAAAACCTCCTCTTCAGGAAATCCTCAGGAAAACCCTCATTCCTGAAAAATCCAAAAAAGGAAAGGGGCTACAAAACCAAGAGCAGAGGAGATAAGTAGAAGGACAACAACAGAGAGTAGCAGCTCTACATCAGAACAGATTAAACCATGGGACGAGAAACAAAGGAAACTGAAGAAAACCGGAAAACAAGACACAAAATGGTAGTGGTAGGTCCCCACGTCTCAATAATCACTCTAAATGTAAATGGATTGAACTCCCCAATCAAAAGACACAGAGTGGCAGGATGGATCAAAGAACAAGATCCAACAATATGCTGCCTCCAGGAAACACACCTCAGCCCCAAAGACAAACACAGACTCAGAGTGAAGGGATGGAGAACAATACTCCAAGCTAATAATGAACAAAAGAAAGCAGGTGTCGCTATACTAATATCAGACAAGGTAGATTTCAAAGCAAAACAGATAAAGAAAGACAAAGAGGGACAGTATATAATGATAAAAGGGACTCTCCACCAAGAAGACATAACACTTATAAATATATACGCACCCAACACAGGAGCACCAAAATTTGTAAAGCAACTCTTAATAGAACTAAAAGAAGACATCAACAACAATACAATAATAGTAGGGGACCTCAACACACCATTAACACCAATGGACAGAACATCCAGACAGAAAATCAACAAGGAAATAATAGAATTAAATGAAAAATTAGACCAGATGGACTTAATAGATATATATAGAACACTTCATCCAAAAACAGCAGGTTACACATTCTTCTCAAGTGCACATGGAACATTCTCAAGGATTGACCATATTTTGGGAACCAAAGCAAACATCAATAAATACAAGAGAGTTGAAATAATATCAAGCATCTTTTCTGATCATAACGCTATTAAACTAGAAATCAACTACAAGAAAAAAGCAGAGAAAGGTGCAAAAATGTGGAGACTAAACAACACGCTTCTCAACAAACAATGGATCATTGAAGAAATTAAAGAAGAAATCAAATATTATCTGGAGACAAATGAAAATGAGAACACGACATACCAAATCATTTGGGATGCAGCAAAAGCAGTCCTAAGAGGGAAATTCATCGCAATACAGGCTCACCTCACTAAACAAGAAAAAGCTCACGTAAGCAACCTCAAACGACACCTAACAGAACTAGAAAAAGAAGAACAAACAAGGCCCAGAGTCAGTAGAAGGAGGGAAATAATAAAAATAAGAGCAGAAATAAACGATATTGAAACAAAAAAGACAATAGAAAGGATCAATGAAACAAAGAGTTGGTTCTTCGAAAGAATTAACAAAATTGACAAACCCCTAGCCAGACTCACCAAGAAAAGAAGAGAGAAATCGCAAATTAATAAAATCAGGAATGACAGAGGAGAAATCACAACAGATACCAATGAAATACAAGAGATCATAAGAGAATACTATGAAAAACTATATGCCAACAAATTGAACAACCTGGAAGAAATGGACAAATTCCTAGACTCCTACAATCTCCCCAAACTGAATCAGGAAGAAATGGAGAATCTGAATAGACCAATCACAAGTAAGGAAATAGAAACGGTAATCAAAAACCTCCCCAAAAATAAGAGTCCAGGACCAGACGGCTTCTCTGGAGAATTCTACCAAACATTCAAAGAAGACTTAATACCTATTCTCCTCAAACTGTTCCAGAAAATTGAGAAAGATGGAGAACTCCCTAACACATTCTATGAAGCCAACATCACTCTGATCCCCAAACCTGACAAGGACAACACAAAGAAGGAGAACTACAGGCCGATATCACTGATGAACATAGATGCAAAAATCCTCAACAAAATTTTGGCTAACCGATTACAGCAATACATCAAAAAGATTATACACCATGATCAAGTGGGATTTATACCAGGGACACAGGGATGGTTCAACATCCGCAAGTCAATCAACGTGATACACTACATCAACAAAATGAAAACCAAAAACCACATGATCATCTCAATAGATGCAGAGAAAGCATTCGACAAGATCCAACACCCATTTATGATAAAAACCCTCAGTAAAATGGGTATAGAAGGAAAGTACCTCAACATAATAAAGGCCATATATGATAGACCCACAGCCAACATCATACTCAATGGACAAAAGCTGAAAGCCATCCCTCTGAGGACAGGAACAAGACAAGGGTGCCCACTTTCACCACTCCTATTCAACATAGTTCTGGAGGTGCTGGCCAGAGCAATTCGGCAGGAAAAAGAAATAAAAGGAATCCAAATAGGTAACGAAGAAGTAAAACTCTCGTTGTTTGCAGACGACATGATCTTATACATAGAAAACCCCAAAGAATCCACAGAAAAACTATTAGAAATAATCAACAACTACAGCAAAGTAGCAGGGTATAAAATTAACGTGCATAAATCAGTAGCATTTCTATACACTAACAATAAACTAACAGAAAAAGAACTCAAGAACTCTATCCCATTCACAATCGCAACGAAAAGAATAAAATACCTTGGGATAAACTTAACCAAGGAAGTGAAGGATCTATACAATGAAAACTACAAGACTTTCTTGAAAGAAATAGGCGATGACATAAAGAGATGGAAAAACATTCCTTGCACATGGATTGGAAGAATAAACATAGTTAAAATGTCCATACTACCTAAAGCAATATACAGGTTCAATGCTATCCCAATCAGAATCCCAAGAACATTCTTCACAGAAATTGAACAAACAATCCTAAAATTCATATGGGGCAACAAAAGACCGCGAATTGCTAAAGCAATCCTGAGCAAGAAAAACAAAGCCGGCGGAATCACAATCCCCGATTTCAAAACATACTACAAAGCTACAGTGATCAAAACAGCATGGTACTGGTACAAAAACAGGTCCACAGATCAATGGAACAGAATTGAAAGCCCAGAGATAAAACCACACATCTATGGACAGCTAATCTTCGACAAAGGAGCAGAGGGCCTACAATGGAGAAAAGAAAGTCTCTTCAACAAATGGTGCTGGGAAAACTGGACAGCCACATGCAAAAGATTGAAAATTGACAGTCTTTTTCACCACACACCAAAATAAACTCAAAATGGATCAAAGACCTAAAGATTAGGCCTGAGACTATAAGTCTTTTGGAAGAGAATATAGGCAGTACACTCTTTGACATCAGTTTCAAAAGAATCTTTTCGGACACTGTAACTCCTCAGTTGAGGGAAACAATAGAAAGAATAAACAAATGGGACTTCATCAGACTAAAGAGCTTCTTCAAGGCAAGGGAAAACAGGATTGAAACAAAAAAACAGCTCACTAATTGGGAAAAAATATTTACAAGCCACTTATCCGACAAAGGGTTAATCTCCATAATATACAAAGAACTCACACTGCTTAACAACAAAAAAACAAACAACCCGATCAAAAAATGGGCAGAGGACATGAACAGACATTTCTCAAAAGAAGATATGAATATGGCCAATAGACACATGAAAAGATGTTCAGCATCGCTAATCATCAGGGAAATGCAAATCAAAACTACACTAAGATATCACCTTACCCCCGTTAGATTGGCAAAAACATCCAAAACCAAGAACGACAAATGTTGGAGAGGTTGTGGAGAAAGAGGAACCCTCATACACTGTTGGTGGGAATGCAAACTGGTACAGCCACTATGGAAAACAGTATGGAGATTTCTCAAAAAGTTAAAAATAGAAATACCCTATGACCCAGCCATCCCATTACTGGGTATCTATCCTAAGAACCTGATATCAGATATCTCAAGAGTCCGTTGCACCCCTATGTTCATCGCAGCATTATTTACAATAGCCAAGACGTGGAACCAGCCTACATGCCCAGAAACTGATGATTGGATAAAGAAAATGTGGTATATATACACAATGGAATACTACTCAGCCATAAAAAAAGACGAAATTGGCCCATTCACAACAATGTGGATGGACCTCGAGGGCATTATGTTAAGCGAAATAAGTCAGTCAGAGAAAGACGAACTCTATATGACTCCACTCATAGGTGGAAATTAGCATATTGATAAGGAGATCTGATCGGTGGTTACCAGGGAAAAGGGGGGGTAGGGGGAGGGTACGGAGGGGGAAGTGGTGTACCCACAAGACTAACAAAAATGTACAACTGAAATCTCACAAGGTTGTAATCTATCATAACATTAATAAAAAAAAAAAAAAAAAAAATACTAAAGACCAATAAACATAATTTTTAAAGTTCAACCCCACTGGTAATCACAGAATTACAAATTTTTTAAACTGTATTCTACCAGTTTTGAAACAATATTTGTGGTGCTGGCGGTATAGGGAATGAGTACTCTGGAACACTGGTAGCGGAAGTATAGACTCTTACAACCTTCCTAGAGTGCGATTTGACTTCAGTTCAAAATCTCAAAACATTCAAGAAGAAAAAAAAGCTTTCCTAGTGTCTCATCTCCAGTTCAGAATAATATAATTGAAAAAGTATCCCGTCACTGAAAGCAAAAGAAAAATCTTTTGTATATGTAAAGGATCTCAAAAAATTCAAAACGTTATAGACTCAGAAACTTAGTGTTATAAGTATAAACTTATTTCCAAAAGTAGCCTCTAAATGGAGGCCTGTTAGAAGAATAGACATATGAGAATAGACTAGACATATCTGAAAGAAGAAAAGAGTTACCCCACAAGTTATCTTTAAGCATTACTATAAAACTAAAGATTGATGCCATAATAGACAGCTCATTAACACAACCAAATTACAAGTTTAAAACAGTACTGTTATGAAACGAATTATGCCCCCCCCCATTCACATGTACCCAGTACCTCAGAATATGATCGTACTTGGAGATAAGGTCTTTAAACAGCTAATTAAATTAAAATGAGGTCATTATGTTGGGCCCTAGTCCAGTGTGACGAGTATCCTTATCAGAAGAGGAAATTTGGACTCAGACACGCACAAAGGGAAGATGACAAGAAGACACAGGGAGGCCAAGGGGAGAGGCCCCAGCAGAAACTCACTCTGCTGACCTTGATCTTGGACTACCAGCCTCCGGAACTGTGAGAAAATAATTTCCGTCGTTTAGGTCACCCAATCTGTGGTATTTGTTACTGCAGCCCTAGGATACGTGGACCAAGTATTTTTAATAATTTAATATATGATGAAGATGGCATTTCAACTCAGTGGGGAAAGGATCAATTCAACAAATTATTTTGAAATAACACATTTGGAAAAAATGAATTATTTTGAGATAATAATTTGTACCTATACTATAAAACTTAAATGAAAAAGACCTGGTTGGTCTTAATTTTTAATGAAAAAATTACTATAGTAATAGAAGAAAAATAAGTATAACCTTGAAGGATAGATAAGCTTTTCTAAGCAGAATCCATGTAGGAAAATATTGGTAGATTTGATCTATCATGTCACCTTTCTCAAATACCAACCTTTGATTCATGTATGGGTCTGTTTGTGGGCTCTCAAACCTATTAAATTCTATATAGCAAAAAAATCCCATAAGCAAAACTAAAGGTAAAACCACAAATGAAGGAAAATATTTACTACATATAGAGTAGACAAAGAGTTTTTTTTAACATAAAGAGTTCTTACTAATCCATAAGAAACAAATATCACAGCAGAAAAAATTAGCCATCCATTGACAAAAGAAGAAATAAAAATGGTGAAAGGACATAAAAAAATATTCAACTGCACTGTAATAACAAAAATACAAATTAATGAATGAGATATAATTTGTGCTCAAACTAGCAAAGACTTTTTAAAATTAATAACATTGAGCGCCTTTTATAGTTAGCACTTCTAAAAAGATATTGTTTCCTACCCAAAGTCCAATATACAGTCACCAAGTTTCCTGCAAAAATTTTAAAGTTTGGTTTTTGACATTTAAGTCCAGAGTTTGGGCAACTTCTCGGACCTCTTCGAGCTTCCGTTTCCTCTGTCAAAAAGGAAAGGTTATCTTGTGGACTCTTTGGAGTATTAAATAAGAGTTTCTGTAATGCTTCTGAAACGGTGTCGGGCACAAACAGATATTCATTAAACCTTTGGCCGTGGCTCAGGGAACTCCAGGAAGAAGACAAAGAAAAAGAGGACGAAGAGGGAAAGGAAAAGGGAGGATGAAACGGGGTAAATGTGCTCCTTCCTCTCGTAGAGACAGAAGAACCTCAAATGCTTTAAGTTTCCATAAATTCCTTTATATTCGTTATCTCATTGCATCCTCACAATGGACTCATGAAATGGACAAAGCAAGTAATGTTTTTCCTTCTGTACTAAGGAGAAGCTGAGGCACCGTGCTGAATTAGGGACAGAGCCAGGCCTAGAATCAATGTTCTGACCCAGGCTCTGTGATTCCTCTGCCTGGTCCACATTTTTTCGAACATTTGAAGATGACACCTACAACTGTCCAGTTCAGAAACATCTCCCTCCCCCACCAAAATCAGAATATGATTGCCACTGATATTACACCCCGAACAATCTCTTCAGCTATGTATGCAAAAAGAAAATAGTTTTATATGTGCATAAAAGTGATAGATACTAAAATTATCGTCTAGTCTGGTCATACAATTAGGACAACTACATGCAAAATATTTCAGATTATGTTACCTTATGGACATGAGCTGCAATTCTTCTCAACAGGGGCTGCATATCCTCTGACATATTGTTCTAAGTTGCATCGGCTATTGAATCAACACGGACATTGGATTGTGTGACAGCATCAAGCCAGGACGAAATCTGACTTCTTAGTGTTCCTCTGTTAGAGAAAAGATGGCCTCATAAAAAATTCTTTCCATATTTTGTATTTTGCGATTTCAACAATATTTAGGGTAGGAAAGCAAATAATTCCAGCAAATGTATCATTGCTATAAAGTAGAGCTATGAAGGGAGACATATACGTTCTACTACAGAACAATAGCTGGCTCTCATCACAATTTCAATAATACAATTAAGAGCCCGCAGTGAATTTACCCCTATAAAGGGAGTTGCAATTCAAGGTAGGCTCAAAAATGTTAGAACGAAGAAACATTAGAAATTATGACTTTAACCACCATCCCCCTGCTCCATTTTTAGATGACGAATCTGAAGATAGGTTCAGATTCAGAGAGGTTAAGTAACTTTCCAACCTAACATAAATACAGAGCAGTAAGACAATGGGAAGACTTCAAGATTTGGGCTCTGGAATTTGAGTTGTGTCTCTCCATCATGCCACTTCTATCACCTTTCTTGTGTCATTTAATAATCTATACATAATCTATATGTATATTTTGGCACTTTGGGGAAAAATAGTCCAACTGTTTTCTCATAGTAAAATGGTATAACGATAAAAAAATAATAGTGTCTACATCTTAGATTGTAACGAGAATTAACCAAAATGCTCTTTGTATTAAAAAGCGCTTTGTAAACTGTAAATTTCCAAGCAAATGTTGGTTATTAGTAATAGGATGCTGAGTGGTAGAAATTTCTTACTGTTTTCTCAGACTGCTGGATTCCACCAAGAGTTCCCAAAAGGCCGAGACTGTCTTATTCATCAGCCTTAAAACCTATCACAGCACATGGCATACAGAAAGCACGCAACAAATGTATGTTAAATTGGTGTGTTATTTTTGGAAATCACGTAGTCAGAATAAAATGGAAGAAATCTTGTTTCCGTAACTCA
The DNA here is from genome assembly GCF_037783145.1 of Equus przewalskii. Lineage (NCBI taxonomy): Eukaryota > Metazoa > Chordata > Mammalia > Perissodactyla > Equidae > Equus > Equus przewalskii. Next base: position 15,467,290 of record NC_091862.1, read on the forward strand.
CATTATTGGGTAATTCTCTGATGATTTTTCTTTTGATCTCAAGGAAAATCTCTATGTCCACTAGGACAAGTTTTTAAATTAGGGAGGAGGGAAACAAGATGGTAGACTGAACCACGCTTCTTCCCAACTCCACATCCCTAAAAGTGAGAAGAAAAAAAAAAGAAAAGATAAGATCAAGTTCCTATGTTCATTTTTTTAATGACCTTTGGGCTGCATTCCAGAAAATTATTTGACTTAATCTTCTAGTTCACTAGTTATTCCTGTCCAAGTCCTAGATCCTGTTTTTCGTCTCACCTATTGAAGTCTTTTCTTTCCCAGCACCACGTTTGTATTTTCTAAGGTCTGTTTGTTTCTCTCTCATGGATACAGTATCACGACATCTCCCTGACGTGTTTATAGATATTTAACAGTGCCTATCCTAAAGTCTGGTTCTATTTGTTTTATTAACTCTGTTTTCTCTGTGTGCTGAGTTTGAAGCCTTTTTCCTCTGTGGGTGACCCCCTGGATATTGTTTTGTTTTCATACTTATCTTTTATTTTGAGCTTTGATATTAGCTTATCTGTGAACACTGTATCTTTTTATCAAAACCTTCTCCTAGAGATGTAGGGAGAGCGGAATGTGTTGCCACAGAGTGAAGTAATTACTAATTTGGGGGTGTGATGTTCCCCATACTCTTAGCAGATGCCTGCCTGCCAGAGCGCTTCATGCCTGTCCAAGCCAAGCGCCCACACTCACAGTGTCTGCTGGAGGATGACAATTTTGTCATTTGCTACTTGGCTGCTGCCCGTCTTCCTGGAGCTGTTCCTCAACCAGGCATCCTCTCTTTCACCATTTAGTCCCATCTCTGATGAGGGGTACCTCTGGAGATGCTTCTGCCATGCTAGCACTGCTCCCCTGTGCATGGTTTGCACAGTATTTTCCTCTCATAGGTTCATCTCGAAACATCTAGTGTGTCTGGGCTTTCTCGTATCTCTTGACCTATCAAGGTCACCCCTTCTATTTCTAGCACAGCTATTGATTAATTCTTTTATTTCCTCTTTAGGCCAGATCCAAAAGTTCAACTATTTGAAAATAGGAGTGCCTGAAGGAGAGAATAAAGAGAATGGAAGAAAGGAAATAGTGCAACAATAGAAAGAGAAACGTTCCAGGACAAACAAAAAAACCTCAGATTGAAAGGCAAAAGTGAAGAAAAAAATGAAACACATCATGCATTACTGTAAAAATTTCAGTACACCAAACATAAAGAGAAAATCCTCAAGTCTTGCAAATAAAGAGAAAATAAAAACAGATCTTCAACTAAGAAAACAGAATCATATTGACATCAGACTTTTCTTTAGTAACTCTAAATGCAAGATGCAAATGAACTTCAGAATACAAATATTTCTAAATCCAGCAAAAGTGTGAGAGCAAATAAATACATTATCACACTTTCAAAGTTAGAGAAAATTCATTAGCCACAGACTATCTAAAGTTTTATTGGAGATGTTTTCCAAAAAAAAAAAAATTAATCCAAGACATAGAAGTTAGATCAAAATGTAGTGATAACTAGCATAAGGATAGACATAGATCAATGCAATAGAATTGAGAGTCAGAAATAAATACATGCATTTATGGTCAATTAATTTGACAAGGATACCAAGACAATTCAATCGGGGAAAGAAGACTCTTTTCAACAGTGGAGGAAAGAAGTGTCTTTTAATGGGGGACAGCTAGATAGTGACCCTCAAAAGAATGAAGTTGAGGGGCTGGCCCCGTGGCCGAGTGGTTAAGTTCACGCGCTCTGCTGCAGGCAGCCCAGTGTTTCGTTGGTTCGAATCCTGGGCGCGGACATGGCACTGCTCATCAAGCCACGCTGGGGCAGCATCCCACATGCCACAACTAGATGGACCCACAGCAAAGAATATACAACTATGTACCGGGGGGCTTTGGGGAGAAAAAGGAAAAAAATAAAAATCTTTAAAAAAAAAAAAGAATGAAGTTGAACACCTACCTCACACTATATACAAAAAAATTAATTCAAAACAGATCAAATACATAACTGTAAAAGCTAAAATTATAAAACTCTTAGAAGAAAACAGAGGTATAAATCTTCATGACCTTGGATTAGGTAATAGTTTCTTAGATATGACACCAAAAGCAGACAACAAACTTTAAAAATAATGATAATTTGGTCTTCACCAAAATGAAAACTTCTGGTTTCAAAGGATACTATCAAGAAAATGAAAGCCAGCACAAAGAATGATAGAAGATATTTGCAAACCATATATCTGGTAAGAGACTTGTATCTAAATATATAAAGAGCTCTTACAACTCAACAATAAAAAGACAAATAACTTCATTTTTTAAATGGCCAAAAGATCGAATACATGTATCTCCAAAGGCAAATAATGGCCAATGAGCACCTGAAAATACACTCAACATTATAAGTCATTAGAGACATGCCAATCAAAACCACAATGAGATAGCACTTCACACCCACTAAGGTGACTATAATCAAAAAGATAGACAACAAAAGGTGTTGGAGAGGATGTAGAGAAATTGGAACCTTCATTCATTGCTGGTAGGAATTTATAATAGTGCAGCTGCTTTGGAAAACAGTTTGGCAGCTCCTCAAAAAGTTAAGCATCGAGTTACCATAGGACCCAGCAATTCTACAGCTAAGTGTATTAACAAGAGAAATGAAAACTTACATCCACACAAAAACTTGTACACAATGTTTATAGCAGCATTACTCATAACAAACAAAAAGTTAAAATAACCCATACATTCACCAATGAATAAATGGGTTAAAAATGTGGTGTATCCATATATTGGAATATTATTCAGTCATAAAAAGGAAGGAAGGACTGACACATCCTACAACTGATGAACCTTGAAAACATGATGCTGCATGAAAGAAGCCAGTTACGAAAGGCCACATATTATATGATTCCATTTACATGAAATGTTCAAAACAGGCAAATATATAAAGGCAAAAAGTAGATTAGTGGGAGTTTCTTTTAGGGGAGACTAAAATATTCTAAAATTAGATTGTGGTGATGGTTGCACACACTGTGAATATACTAAAAAAGCATTGAATTGTACACTTTAAATGGTTGAATTGTATATTATATGAGTTATATTTCAATAAAGCTGTTTTCTAAAATAACTAGTTAAATAGAGAATGTTAGAAGCATTGGAATGTGTTGAAAAGGATACTAATAAACTGTGAACAGGGAGAGAAAAACCAATGGGATACCACTAAGCGATATTCAGAGGAAAATTCAGAGCCTTAGATACGTTCATTAGAAAACCAAAAAGACCAAAAATAAATAAGATGTGCTTTCAGCTCAGGAAAGTAAAGAACAACAAAATAAACCCTCCCCCAAAAAAGGGGAAGAGAGGAATGAATAAATAGAAATGCGGAAATCTATAAATTTGAAAATAAAACTAAATGGTAAATTTAAAAACTGTTGACCAATAATACTTAAAGCTTTCTTTGAAAAGAACAGTAAAATAAGCATAATGATATTAGAAGGTGCTCTCCACATGACTTGCTTTTTCCTGTCCTCTCACTGCAACACTCTCCCCAAAGTATTGTGCTCGTGTGAAGCGCCCCTCCTCCAACCCTAAGAAGTTAGCCTCAGAGTAGACACTCCATCTGCTTTCACCAGCACCTCTGATGCTCAGTGGCTGAGAAAGTGCAGAGCCCAAAGGTGAGGGCAAATATGGTCAGTGGGGACCACCAATGATTCCCTCACCATTGAGACACCTCTGCTGAGGCTCTGAGGGTGAGTGACAGATATCACAGCGATCTCTGGCGTTGACATCGTCATGAACCATCATCTGCTGAACCTCACAAAAGAATCTTATAAAAAGTCCATCAACGATTACGTGAAATTAATCAAAGGCAGACTCAAGGAAATGAAACCAGACAGAATAAAACCTTTACAAGCAGAGTTGTGAGCAAAGCAGGCACATAGCACATGGGGTTAATAACACTTACACCAACAATAGGTAGCATTTACCTGTACCACGCACAGTTCCAAGTTCTTTACACACTTTAACTCATTGAATTGTCACACTATTGCAGGCAAATACTATTATTAACCCTATTTTACAAATAAGAACCTGGGGCAGAACTGTTATGTGCTAATAAATGGTGGAGCCAGGATTCGAATACAAGCCTTCTGGCTCCAGAATCTATGCTCTTAGCCACTACAAATAACCCCAGTAACTTAAAAACAGCAACAAACTTGAATCCAGATGGCAGCAGGATACCTTGACTCAACAAATAATTTCGTTTATGAATAGTTCTAAAAAAGAAAAATATTTTGAAATTTGGCTAACTACTTTAGACCGATGAAATGTCGTTGTAACTGGCTGTTGCTTTTCCTCATCCACAGAATATCAAGATTTAGACAAAGAACTTGATATCACCTTGAGTTCTATATGGTTGTTTTCACTTATATTTATTTGTTACAGAGGCTTAAAAAAAATTTCATGCAGGTCATCCAAAATAAAACATTTTTAAAAAATGGAATAAAAAGTTTATAAATATAGAGATTTTGAAAACTAAGGGAAGACTAGGTAAAAACTGGCAGGAAGACTGAAATCTACATAATACAGTTGAATTTCTAAAAATAATATGAACCGTCAATATTGGTACAAGAATAAATCAACAAATATACCAGTGAGCATGTAATAAATCAGAAAGTTACTCAAAGTCCATCTCCTAAGAAAGGCACTGGGTCTGAATAGTTTTACAGGCAAATTCTATAAAACTCTCAAGTAACAGGTGCTATAAACATAAACAAGCACCTCCGAGACCAGGGGGCAGGAAACGACAGCATATGTTGGCCCACCACTTTCCTTTGTAAATAAAGTTTTATTGGAACGCAGCCACACCCAGTCCTTTGCATACAGTCTGAGGCTGCTGTACTGCAACAAAGGCAGAATTCATGGCTGCTTTACTGGGACAAAGCCCTAAGACACTTACTATGTGACCCTTTATGGAAAAATTTCCTAGAGGAAAGAAATCCAGGTGGTCAATAAACCTCAGTGGTGGCCATGAAAACGCGCCCCCCACCCCCAGATCACCTGCTGTGGGAAGCATAATTGACAGACGTCCTGGCTGATGTATTCACACTGAGGCCACTATTCCCATGGGCTGCTTCAAGCTGGTGACTCAGCAGGACACGGCTGCTGGGTACAGGACACCTCTGACAGCTTACTGGCTCGAGGGCTGTACATGGGCCTGAAGAAAGTGTTCTTAGAACCGCTAGACCTGCATGGCGGTCTGACAGCTTCCACCACATCCTTTGCTCTCTCCCCTTTCTCTTCACAAGCATTGTCCCTGATAAACCTCTTGCACAACTAATCTAGTCTTGGTTTCTGCTTCTCAGAGGACCTGAACTAACGTAACATGTAAAAATTGCTACCTATGACTACTCTTGCATCACAAAAATGCAAAATAAAACAACCACCCATCATCTGTCACTCAATCAGATTAGCAAAATTCTAAATTTGATGCTATCGATTGCTGGGGACCTTGGAGAAACTGATTTTCTCATAATCTTCTGAAAGTAAATTGGTTCAGCCATGTAAGAAAGCAATTTGAGGAGTGCACACTTTAACCCAGAAATTCTGCATCTCCGTGAGAAATGCTTGAAATATGTACAATGAACCGTATATAAGGTATTTCACTGCAATATTGTTTATAATTATGAAAAATTTGGACTATCCAACAGTATGATTAAATAAGTTATGAAAGGTCTATGTTATTAAATACCATGCAGGATACCATGGGAGGGGAGATAGATGTGTATGTTCTGAAAGATCGCAAGGACATCCCATTAAGTGACAAAAGCAAGATGTTGAGTAATGCATACTATACAATACCATTTATGTTTAAAATACACCCAAAAACCTATACATCTGTGTCTCTCTATACACACACACACACTTACATATATGTATAAATTGGTATCGGTGATTATGTTTAGGTAGAGGAATGGAATTAGGAGTGGTGTAGGAAATTTTAGCTTTACCTGATTTTTTGTTAATATTCACAAGGAGAATCTATTCATATATTATTTTCAGGGAAAATATTTTTTTTTAATTCAAGTGATAGCAGTTCTCTCCTTTCTCCCTATGGGCTGCTCGGCAGTATCTGGGGCCGCATAAACACCACACACAATGGCATATGTTACATAGGTAGGATCTAGAAAATCCTCGGAAGATCAAGGTTACAGAGAAATCACCTTATCTGAGCATTTGTTTCTACTAATTCAACAGATAAGCACTGCATGTTTATCAGTGAAGAATCCAGAAAACAACTGCTTCCAGTAAACTTTCTAATAGATAAAAGAAGACATTCAGGATAGACAGACAGACAGATAGATAGATAGACAGATAGATAGATAGATAGATAGACAGACAGACAGATAGGTGGATAGATAGATAGATAGATGGATAGATAGATAGATAGATAGATAGATAGATAGATAGATAGATAGATAGATAGACAGACAGACAGATAGGTGGATAGATAGATAGATAGATAGATGGATAGATAGATAGATAGATAGATAGATAGATAGATAGATAGATAGATAGATAGATGATAGATAAACAAGAAGAAATACAAGCACATATATTCAATAATTATCTAGATGTATCAAAACATAAATTACCCTATTGTTTGTAATCTGCCGTCGGTATGACCCAGACTAAGCATCAGAAAGAAAAACTTGCTGTGTTTTCGGGGGCAGGTTTTACAAAGGGAACTGACAGTCCCTGAGGAGCTCTGAGAAACAAGCTGTCATTCTTTGGATGCAGTAAATACTTCTGTCCTTGGGACTCATAGTTAGATAAAGCATTTTGTGAAGACCAAGCCTGGAACCGAGGAACCTCGCCCAGGCCACACGCTGGTTCTTTTCCCACTTACTTCCATGGGACTCTTCTAGGAAAGATGAAATAATTTATTTGTCAGCCCATCACTATCCATCTGTTCCTAATATCTCTCCAGTGAAATCTTTGAATACTGCACAAGCAGCACATCCATTCCTAATAGCAGTTACGGCACGTGTTTTGGCTTCCTCTACAAAACCATCAATAACTCTGAGCTAAGTTCTTGTCGCCCTTAGCCATCTCTTCCATATTAGACCATGGAGCAAATTGCGGAGCAGGATTTAGCAATCACATAAGCAACAACATTTCTTAGTGTTTGAGGTTTTATGGTTGTTGACAGCAAACTGAGAGATGACTGGCTGTTATGAATCAATTTGCATCCCAGGTGTTGGGAAGTTAGGGTTCTGTAGGAGCTTTGCGTATGGTCACTGCAGGCTGGCCATCTAGAAGTGAAGTTTGCCCACAGTCTTGTCCCTTTACCCACCCCTGTCCCATCTACAGTCAGAATATGCCTGTACCACAGGGATTCTTGAGTTCAAATGTCCTTGGCCTAAGGCCAACCACAGTATAGAGAAAGAATACCAGCAGAAAGATATGTTAGCCCCACGCCCCCTGTACCAAGGCAAAGCTCGCTCCTGCCTCCTAGCACCAAAGTCTTAGTCTAACTGCCTGGAGATTCCAGGGGTTTGCCTGTCTCTACCAATGAGACTTGGCATTCCTCCCTCGGCTTGTGCAAACACAATTTTATTCTTGTTTGTGCATCGTTAGTTCATTTAACATAATGATGACTAACATCTGTGGAGCCCCTGCCATCTGCCAAGCACTTTCTACCCGTGTTCACGTTTAATCCTCACCCCCACCCCACGAGACAGGCATTACTTTTGGTCCCATTTTACTACTAAGGATGAGAAAGATACTTTGCCCAAGATCACACAGCTTGAAAGTGGCAAATCAGAAGTCTGAGCTGCATCTCTCTGGTTTCAAAGCCCAAGCTCTTAAACACTGTGTAACAGAGTCCCCAAATATGACAGTGCCACAAGCTGGTCATCAAGTGGCATTCAAGATTGTTTCCGACAGATCCAATTTCACAGAAACTTTAGAATAGTTTTAAGTTAGTATACATTCATTCATACATTTATTCATTCGAGAAACATTTACTGAAGGCCTACACGCCTCATCTGAGATGCAGCAAAGATTCGAGTATCAGGAAGATACTGTGTCTCAGGAGTTCACAGTCTAGCAGAGGAGGCAGACACACAAATAAGCACAATACAGCGAGATGGAAGAAAAATAATGGAAATACACTAAGTTCCCCTCTTCTCTACAGATTTTCCCTATTTCTCAGCCTTTATTAGCCTATTCTTTGATAATTTTCATAATTACATTTTTGCAGCTCCCCAAGAATGTTTATTATATTCTCTCCTTCACATAAAATTATCAGATTTGTTAAAGAACCAACAACTTAGCAATGATAAATTTGATCATGATAGCTGATATATTTATATTTGTTCTTAAGATTTTTTATTTTATGTTTACACAATGCTAAGATTAATTTAAATCTCTCAAACATTATTACCTTAAAAGAAACTGTTATGGGAGAAAATATTTGCAAAAGACATATCTGATAAAGGGCCGTTATCCAAAATATATAAAGAACTCTTGAAAGTCAACAATAAGAAAACGAACAAACCAATTAAAAAATGGGCAAAGATCTGAACAGCGATCTCACCAAAGAAGACGTAAGGATGGCAAATAAGCAAATGAAAAGATGCTCGACATCATATGTCATTAGGGAATTGTAAATTAAATCACCAATGAAATACCCCTACACACATATTAGAATAGCCAAAATCTGGAACATTGACAATACCAAATGCTGACAAGAATTTGGTGCAACAAGAGCTCTCATACGTTGCTGATGGGAATGCAAAATGGTACAGCCCCTTTGGAAGACAGTTTGGCACTTTCTTACAAAACTAAATAGACTCTTACCATATGATCCAGCAATCATGCTGCATGGTATTTACCCAAAGGAGTTGAAAACTTATGTCCACACAGAAACTTACACATCAATGTTTACAGCACCATTATTCATAATTGACAAAACTTGGAAACAACCAAGATGTCCTTCAGTAGGTGAATGGATTAATAAACTGTGGGGCTTCCAGACAATGGAATATTATTCAGAGCTAGAAAGAAACGAGCTATCAAGCCATCAAAAGACATGGAGGAATCTAAAATGCATATTACTAAGTGAAAGAAGGCAATCTGAAAAGGCTACATATTGTCTAATTCCAACTATATGACATTCTGGAAAAGACAAAACTATGGAGACAGTAAAAAAAATTAGTGGTTTTCAAGAGTTAGGGAGGAGATGGGAATATATGCACAGAGCACAAAGGACTTTTAGGGCAGTAAAACTACTCTGTATGGTACCATAGTGATGGATATATGTCATCATACATTTGTCAAGACTCACAGAATGTATAATACCAAGAGTGACTCCTATTGTAAACTATGGACTTTGGGTGATAATGGTGAGTCAGTGTAGGTTTACCCACCGTAACAAATGTACCACTCTGGCGGGGGATGTTGATAATGGGGGAGGCTGTGCTTGGGGGTGGGGGAGTACATAGGAAATCTCTGTATCTTTCACTCAGTTTTGCCATGAACCTAAAACTGCTCTAAAAAATAAAGTCTACCTTTAAAACACCTGTTCACCAAATTGATGTTGTTTTATTTATTCTATCTTAGTCATGGATTAAATGTATTTTTTCCCTGAAGATTTATAATCCTCTTCAACGCCAAAACCACTCAATTCATTTCATCTAAATGCAATGAATAAAAAGCAGTTCAGGAAAGGGAAGCTGAGTCATTAAGATTCGGTAGCATTTGGTACATGTACCTAAGTCATCTCGTGTAGCAAGGGTAAGTCGCATGTCGCATCTATTCAGCAGCCACAGTGCAAACAGGCTCGTGTCCCTCCAAATACAATGATGTTCAATATAATCTAGTCCACTTCTTAGAGCTCTCCTAAAATAACCCATGTCCTTACTCTGCTCTTCCTACTAACCACATGTTTTAGAAAAACACCATTAGGGTGCAACTGGCACTGACATTTTCCAAATAAAACATTTGTTTCTGAAAATATAAATTGTCTTATTTTTCTGTTGTAAACACTGGTTTTGTTGGCAAATGGACATGCAAGTTGCAATTATTGTGGTGAGGCAGTTGGAGTGCCTGTGGGGGTTTTTTTGTGTATTTCCACAGGCCAGCGGCCACAGTGCTGGCTTTCCCATGAGCCAGGAGTCCCGGCAACTCCCTAGGTGCCTCTGATGGACTTCTTGGCAACAGGACAGGGGCCCATGATGCAGAAATGCTACTCTGAGCTCTTTGAAAATTCTCTTTCCCCACAGCTGTCGGCTTGCCATTGGGATTATAGCACTAGTGCTGTGTTTTTATTACTACAGGTTTAGCACAAGGTTGTGTTTCACAGTATTATGCAAACATTACAGAGGGTGTTTCAGCCATCTATCGATGCATAGCAAACCGCCCCAAAAAATCAACGGCTTAAAACAACACTACTTTATTATTTCTCATGACTCTGTGGGTTGTCTGGGCAGTCCTTCTGCTCATAACTGGAGTTTCCCCATGTTGTTGCACTCAGCTGGAAAACTGGCTCAGAGTCGGGCTCAACCAGAACACTGGTATGGCTGGGCCTCTCTCTCTGTGGTCTTAGCATCTCTCTCCAAGAAGAATGGCCGGGTCTGGTCTTTCTTGCATAGCATCTGTGTTGCGAGAGGGCAAGCTCCAATGTGCACGTGCTCATCAAACCTCTGCTTACATCACACCTGCTGATGTCCCCCTGTCCACAGCAAGTCACATGGCCAAGCCCAAAGTCAACGTGGAGCGGGGAAGTCTTGTGCATCTAAACGTCCATGCCACTGGCTAATACGCATGCGCAGATACAGCTCCCGCTCTCCTTTAGGACGGGGCACGACCCACCTTCAGGTCCTGGAATGGGTTCCTCTGCAGAGGAGTCAGAATAGCACAGAGGAATGGCACTGGTTAGACCACCCAGAGGCATCATCTGACACCGATCACGTCACCTCCCTTTGGCTATTTCTTCAGCTTTAAAATGAGGCTAATAACAGTGTCTGCCTCAGAGAGTTTAGGGGAAGATTAAATTAGATAAAGCTTACAAAGAGCTCAGCTGCGGTCTCTGGTACATAAATAAACGGTAACTATGATTATTAAGTGCTTTTCAGAACTTTTTTTTTGGAAGCTGCCACTTCCTTGCAACAAGTCACATACTCTGAGAGAAGCCTGCACAGGATTTTATCACCTGTGGGGGACCGTCTCAGGACTATCAGCACAGCCTCGTAGCCTGTATGTCAGCTTACTTCTAAGATATAATCCAAGAAAAGTTTTAAATAAGCTACCTGACTTAGCCAGAAAAAGAAAAAAGCAATGTAATTCTCGAAAGTATGTGACCCATGTCCCCCAAAGTCATATATTGACTATCCTGACAGTTGATATGTCAGCCCAACCTCTAGACTGAGGGTAATAAAATCAAATTGAATGGGCGAAGAATTACACTGAAATGTGCTCTTTTTAATCTTTTACTTAATTTTATGTCTTTTTTTGCTAAAAGAGGAAAAGTTCAAAAACAAATGCTGAGTCAAATGTTTAAAGAGGCATAAACACTTTGTAGATTTTTTCATGTGTTTTACGTAACTAAAGTTCCATAGATACGACAAGCCGTTAAGTTTGCAAATGGTGGTGCTAGAGGAGTATTTTATGTTACTTACAAATCTATCCAGTTGCTTTAAATACTATCACAAGCAAAAGGAAGCCAGGAAAGATATGAAACTACAATGATTCCTGCAAATAATCTTCACAGTTCGCTATTGCTTGTAGATGCCAAGGTCCTATAAAGAGCAAGATGTCTTAGGAAGCTTTTAGATAAAATGGGCAGCTTCAAGACCCATTAGAACGTCTCCTAAAATGTGAAAATTTCAGTCTTCCTAATAGTCCGTTTTGAGTATTCTTTCACTTATACTTACCTTGGACAAATAATGAAAGCAACAGAGACATCCTCGTACAGTAGGAAAAGCGTGAGCTCACGCTTTCAGAACTGAGTGCAAATTCCACATTCTTCCACTGGCTAGTTTAACGACCCTGGATGAGCCCCTTTTAAAATCATTTTCACTCTTTTCCCCCTAATCTGTAAAAAGGAGAATCATGATTCCTGCTTTAACGATTGTTGTGAGAGGGGCTGGCTCCGTGGCCGAGTGCTTAAGTTCGCGCGCTTTGCTGCGGCGGCCCAGGGTTCGGATCCTGGGCGGGGACATGGCACCGCTCGTCAGGCTACGTTGAGGCGGCGTCCCGCATCCCACAACTAGAAGGACCTGCAACTAAGATATACAACTATGTACAGGGGGTTTGGGAAGATAAAGCAGAAAAAAAAAAAAAGAATTGTTGGGAGGATTATATGAGTTATTGTAGATGAAAATGCTCGGTGCACCATTTGGCACAGAGTAGGCATTTGTTAAATGTTTATTTGTTCTGCCTTCTCAATAGGCTTTTCTTTTTTAAAACCAATTACCTTCAAACCTACATGGCATTAGAAAAAAGTCCTTATTGAAAGCCTCAATCATTGGCAAATTTAAGCCTTTATCTAAAAGCTCTACATTAAGGGATTAAATTCTTTACAAACCTTAAAAGTGAAATTAACAATCGCCTTCCAAACATGGGGCAGGTGAACTAATCGTACACTTCATTTTCAATACCTCCCATCACGCTCTGAGAATGAATCAGGAGATTTTACACCTATGTGCATAATCAGGAATTTAATTAAAGCCAAGTAATATTTTTTAGGAGTATAATAGTTGACCCACAAGTGCATTTGCCATCAAGACTGCTTTGTGAGCTTAATCCATCCTCTATTAACAATTACAAGGTACCAATCACCCTTTTTGTTAATTTTCCCAGGTAAGCAGCAATCAGGTCGTTAGCACACAGAGCGATCACAACACTCTTACTCACAAATGGAGAAACTGCTGTTGCAAGGACCAGAACCCACTCTCTTGATTCTAAATCCACTATACACTATGTCGTATAACCAAGTTCCTTCTGTGAGCAGCCTTAAATCCTTTTTGTTAATTCAGGGGCAGGGGAAGGGGAGAGTAAAGTATAGTGAATATTGTGGATTGGCACTCAACATCTATTTCTCCCTTCTTGTAGTGCAGTATTTTTTTCAAACTGCCAGTTGCCATCCATTAGTCAGTCATGAAATCAACTTCATGGGTCAAGACCCGCATTTCTTAATGGAATGGAATAACCCACAGTAGCATAGAATTGCACAGCAGAGAGTAGAATAGAAGCCATCGGGGGCGTTACATTGTCTTGTGAATCTTTTATTTCGGGTAGACATGAATGTGACTATGTGCATGTATGAGTCAAATGAATTTTACAATAGAGTATGTCAAAAAGTTTGAAAAATATTGTTCTAGGATTCCTTTCTGTATCTCCAACTTTAAGAAGCTAAACAGTATGTTTCCTGGAATCCCTTGAGAAAAGATCCCAGTGTGATTTGGGTTTGGCCTGTCAGATGCCCAAGAGTGAGATCTGGAAGATGGCAGTGGTCACACCTCTACTGCCACAGCTATTTCTGTTGGCAAGCATTGTGGTGGACACTTTTGATCTTCTGCGGCATCCTAAGCAGATGACTCAACATATGGTCACAAGATCCATGTGTCCTGAGAGGCAAGGAACTAGGTGTCCATTTCCTGGCCCAGATGGCAGCAGATGCAGTGACCTTCTGGAGTTAGAGGCAGGAGAGGAGGCACCCTGAAAGTGGTGGCTTCCAGATCTTGGTAGTGTCAATGAGATTCTGGCTCCACTGGCTTTCTGACTATAAAAGTAGCAGCAGCTCTCTTGGTGGTTCACTTCTGTGATGTGCCTCTGGAAACTTCTATGGAAAGTTCAACCTCAAGTCTATTTCTTCGGCCCTCGCACAATTCTGTAAGTCACTTAATACCCTATAATAAATCCCTTCTTGCTTAAGCTACTAGGAGTAGTATCTATTTTGTACTCTACTCTGTTAAAACTGACAGGAAATGGAAAAATAAATAAAATAAAGACTTTTTTTGGTACTCAACATTATACTGGAACTGAGTTATGAATCTCTATAGAGAATTCTATAAAGAAGTAGAAAACCACGTACTTTGTAGTCATAGATATTTTTGGTTTGGTTTTGTTGTTTTTGTTTTTTGTGGGTCCTATACCACAATAATACCTGTTGATTGATTGATAAAACCACATGATGCTAAATACCAAGATGGCTTGGTACCTTCATAACTGGTTGCAAGGAGAATGAATGAGTCTGTCTTAGATCAGATTTCCCGGAAAGACTCTGAGATGGGAATTTGGATGTGGGGGGTTTGTTGAATTGTACACTTAGAACAAAACCTGTGAGAAAGCGGGACTGGGCGGAGGAAGCAGTTGCACTGTGACACAGTTGAAACTGCTAACAGGTCTCAGCTGATGTTACTGGGGGAGAGGGGAGTTCTGAATCTGAGGTGACCCTTCAGAGTGGTTCTGAATTGAGAGAAGAAGGCCAGGACTTTGTACCCCCACATTAACCAGTCACTGGATGCAAGCTGCCCATGGGAAGGGTCTGTAACCCCAGATGAGGTAACTCCCTTCAGCCAAGGGCAAGTCCTTGCAGGGGACTTAACTATGGGTTGTCAGAAGCCAACAGCTCTAGGCAGCTGGAGAATGAGTGCTTCAGTCCCAAAGCGGGTACCTGGGTGGTGCTCCACAGCATCTGCTCAGAACCCAGAGAAGTCTTTATCATGTCCTACAGTTTCCTGAATGCCTCGTGAAGACATTCAGCCCAGTCCCTATCAGAAAACACGAAAGGGATGTTCTCCCAATATAAATAATGTTCAGCATGATAGTAACAATAAAATCTATTTTCCACTTAGCAGTACATCCAGTTAAGTGTGATTTTCAAATAGAACTTTGTGAGCCTGGAGCCAGAGAGCACGAGTGTGGGCTTTGTGCCCTATCTTTTATTTCTAGATCAACAGTGGGTACAGTCTCTCCACTTTTATTTTAGTTTATTTTGTTGGCCATTACTACTTTGAGTAGTAGCATTTTTTATGCCATCCTCTTCCCTGCTGTCCACTAGGTCAATAATTAATCACAAGTTTGCCTGAAAGATTGAGGGAGAGGCAGCTTTGTAAAAAGGAAAATTCATGGGACCAGGACTCAGGAAACCTGAGGCCTATTCTCAGTTCTGTCTTCTTTCTCTCACTCTCCCTCTTTCCCTCCCTCCCTCCATTTCCTAGGAATAACCATGCCTGCCCTATTGTACAGATCCAAAAAAGTAATGCACGTGAAAACATCGTGGTAAGTAAGAATTATAATACATCTGTAAGCTTTCATTATTGGTCAACTGCCCACTTTATAGTTACTTATGCAAATCACTATGCATTGAGAACCCATCAAATCTGCATACAGTTGAAAGTCTTGGTACACAAGGAGAGGAAGAACCAACCCACCCGGATGGTCAATCTCCATCCCATTAGCAGGTTCAATCAGACATTCAACAAATGCTCATTGAGCATCAACACGGGCCAAGCACTAGACACACAATGAACAAGTCTGCAGGAGGCGGCACGGCTGAAAGTGAGTACTGTGGGCTTCACTTCTCCAAGGCTCGATGTTTGTTCATGAAAGGAGATAGTACCATAAGGGGCTGTTGCAAATAAGTGCTTGTAGACTTATGCACAAAACACCATGGAAACTCATAGGTGGGTCACCCAGCCCAGCCTTAGGATATCAGAGACATCTCTTTGGTGAGGATGACATCCAAACTGAATCTTTAGAATAAAGTAGGAATCAGTCAAGCAAGGGGAGAAAAGATAGACAGTCCAAAAGGTTGCAGAGCCCTGGAAGTGAGAAAGCACCGGAGAAACTGCAGACGTGGTTTTCTGTAAAGTATGGTGTTCAGAGAGAATAAAGAGAGGTGTGAGCCCTGTGTGCCATGCTGGCAAGGCTGGCTTTTCTCCAGAGAGTAGGGAGAACCACTGAAGGGCATAAGGCATGGGGCGAAGGGGTCACATCTGTATTTTTTTTGAATGATCACTCTGACTGGAATGGAGAAGGGAGGGGACAATCCCTAGTGCCAGGAACACCAAAGTAGAGCCTGAATGAGGAGGAGGTAATGGGGTATAAATGAGTAAGAGATAATTAGGGTTAATATCCCATTAATTAATGTGGAAGAGATTTGGATAGATGAGGGAGAAGGCAGGAAGTGGAGCAGACAGGATATAACAAGATTCATTGAGCACTTGTAACATCCATGCTCTATCCATCCAGGCACCTTATCTACATCAACTCACTGAATCCTTACAAGGACTCTACAGGGAAAATAATCTTATCATTCCTATTAGTCCTGAAGCACTACAAGGTTCAAAGAGGTTATCGACTAGCCCAAGTCATTCAGTAGAGCCTGTATTTGAACTCCAGTCTTTTGTGCTCAAATCCTACATGTGTCCCCTCCACACGGTATTGTCGTATACATTAGTATGAAGATCTAATCTAGATCTAATCTAGCCAAAGTTCTAATCTAGAGAGATAAAGGTTGACATCACCATCATGTTGATGATAATTAAAGCCACAAGAGTAGATGGAACTGGTTAGTGGTATTTAAACAGCGATGATGTTAGCTAACATGCATTGAGTATTCTCTATGTGCCAGGATGTTTTCTAAACACTTTACATTATTTAATCCTTACAGCAGTCTTTGAAGAACATACAACTATGTACCAGGGGGTTTTGGGGAGAAAAAGGAAAAAATAAAATCTAAAAAAAAAAAAAATGTAACAGAGATTTGCCAACAAAAATGTAAGAGCCAGTGAGCAGGGACAGAAGCCAGGTTGCCATGGATGACAGCATGAATGGGGCGTAAGACCAGAAAGACAGCCGTATAAACCACACTTTTAAGTGGTTCAACTGTGAAGAGGGAGACAGAAATAGGCTCTAAGTAGAAGTTGTTGTGGAGTAGAGGGAGTGATTCTTTAAGATGAACATATTTAAATACTGATGGAAATAAGCCACCAATGAAAGTGAGGTTGAAAACATTTCAAGAGAGGAAAATAACTGGTGGGACTAGGTTGCTGAGGATGCGAGTAGCCAGTTAGAGGAAATAAGCTGAGACAGGAGGAGAGAAGGAGGCAGGGATGAGGATGGACACATATCAGACTGTGTTCGGATCTGATATTGAAGGTATTTCCTATAATGGCTTCTATTTTCCAGCTGAAATAGGAGATGAGATTATCTGCTGACAGTGAAGAGGGAAGAAACAGGGTAAGAGCCTTGAGGGAGAGAAGAATATTTGCAATAGTCATTTTGAAAAATGGTAGTGACTCTAACAGAGAAAACAGTGAAGGATTACCAGTTAATACAGAGGGCTCACGTGAGATCAAAGGCCATGAATTTGGCATGCCACTTAGCTGTGATTTTGTGTGATTTCCTTCAGTCTCATTCAGTGAGACAAGAAAAGCAGCAGAAATATTGGTAGTTGGGATTAACTCCAAGTTGAAGACAGAAGGGCAAGGGCACAAAGAGTTCAAGGTGTTAGGAGGAGAGTGATTGAAGAAATGAACCATAATGTCTAGGCTGGCTTTAGATGGAGTGAAGATTGGTAAGACTAGCAGGGAAAAAAATACGAGGACCAAGGAAACTCAAAGAACAGCTATTTGGGAGTAAGAGATAGAGGTCTGGGATGGTAAGAGATTATGGAGATTTTAATATAAGATTTCAGAGGTGGAGAAGTTCTAGGTGATTAGAAGTTCCGGAATTTGACCATAGATGTATGTTGTGTGTCAGTCCAGCTTCTCTTCCTTTGGGGAACTTTCCTTCTGTCATTACATGTGGTCCTGGTTGAACAGATCATCCTGGAGCCTCACCCTATCCCACCCTCACTACAGGGATTGGCATGGAATGCAGGCCAATGAGTTCATCCCCTGGCTACAGTGCTTGGTTCAAGGATGGGCATATGACCAAGAGGAGAACATCAGACTCTTCTTTGAGATTTCTTCCACAGATGTTGGAGGCAGAGAGTCTCTCTTTTCTCAGCTCATGAGTTATAAAGACCATGTAGCTGCTTGTCATCTTTCCTGGCAGCATGGAGGAACCCATCTTCAGGAGAAAGTGAGACCAACATGCAAAGACAAGCAAATCAAGATAATAATTTTGAATCCCTGGATCAAGTCATGCTGAAGCTAGCCTACCCCTGAATCTTTCAAATGAGCCCTCCAAATTCTCTCTTTGGATTAAGGTGGTCTAAATTGGATTGCTATAAACTTCAATCTAAGGTGTGAGTGGTTGGAACAAAAGGAGATAAAGGTATGAGAGCTGAGATGCCCAAGAAACTAACGATATAGTGTTGCATGGGTTTGCCTTATGGGCATTAAAGTCATCCAAGATGAAGGTAGTACTTAATGAGCATGGCGAAGACACCTAAGATCCATTTGCAAGAGTCTTGTAGGAAGAGCAGACACTATGATAGTAGGCAAGCGCAATGAGGACCAGAAGAAAGTTATGTATCAGTCAGCAGGAGCCTCAAAAACTTTTATATGAAGGCAACGGAATAACAGTATGGAGGCTGCATAGGGGAAAAAGAAGCACACAGACCCCACTTGCTGATGAGAAGCTAAGTAGGATGTGCAATAATTGGATAAAGAGGGTGGAGCCTTCCCGGTCAAAGGTTATATAACCATGAAATGTTCCCCCAGTGAAAATTAGACTGCATTTCTAAGTCCTAATTATCATTACAATGTCAATAATATAGACATTTTTTAACAGCTTTTCAGCCCACCAACCCTAGACCTTGAATCACTCACTGCTGTTCATCTGTAAGATAGACTATAAGGTAAAAGTGAAATGTAGACAGATCAGGTTTAAATTTTTCCTAATGGAGATATTTTATGCATATATTTAAATGTTTCAGGCAATGACCAGAATGATAACCTCAGTAGCAATTACCACTCAAGTGTATTTGGTAGAAGAGTTAGTATTAAATATTTCAAAACTCTATTTAGAAAATCACATCAATCTAACACATTTTATTGGGCAACATAAAATATACATGGGTATTATGGCAGAACAAAATCTAACATAAAAATGTGAAGCTGGCCTGCCAAGTCTGGAATGAATGCTGCAGAGGGAAAGCCAATAAGCAACTGGCACTTCAGCAAAGAGGGAAATGGACTTATTAAGGGATTGCCAATTTGTCCAAATGTCAAATAGTTAGTTAGCGTGCATATGGACCATATACATGGACACAATTTATTTTTCTTAGCCCATATAGTCTTCCCCATCAAAATCCCTAGGGATTATATTCAAACATTTTTAATATTTCTGTGTGTATTAAAGATTATTATATATATGCTTGTCATATATTGGAAATATTATATAAACTTATATTAAGATAAATGGAATGTAATTTTGGATAATAAAGAGAAAGTGTAGTACTAACCACTATGGACCATTTCTAATCTCTTATGTGAATCTAGAGATGTAATAACTCAAAAATGGAAAAATAATATTATGATAGTGTATGTTTTTAAAGTAATGCTGTGAAAAGCATCTTTGAATGGTGTCAAAAATAAATTTACAGAGAAAAATAAAAGAAGTTCATTAAAGATTGTATTTGGACAATGAAAACAGAGAGAATGCACAGAAATAATCCCCCCACCATCGGACCCCTCTTCTATGACCTGAGCAAAGGAGAGCGACTTAGCCTCCAGAGACCCAAACAGTGAAGTCACTTCCTCCTCTCTGGGTGAGTGTGGGTCCAGAGCGGAAGCCACTGCATCTGTGAAGCATATGAGGGACCCTCCAGAGACTGCAGGCCTTCCTCTAGGAAAACACGAGGCTGCCTCTGCCGCCTGGTGCAGACCTAGCTTGCGTCCTCAGGCAGCGTTGTGTGGGTGTATTTGCTCAGTTGCAAAATGCGACTTCATACTGTCCTTGCTCACGAAGGAGAAAGCCAGGCAAAGCTGACCCACCCCGCAGTGGAGATCCTCGGTCATTCTTCCTCTGCGTGGTCTGTTACCCAAGCTGTAAGTGACACACTCGTTCATTTTCTCTTAATGTTTGGGTACCACCTATTTTTCCCCTCTTCTTTAATCAGACACCAATGCTTTTTTTAAGGGACTATACAGAAAAATTTCGTATGGCAGAAATCAGATAACCAGCCAAAAGAGTAACACGTTTTTCTCGGTGAAGAATCTTGTTTCCTGAAAAATATCTGTGAAATACAAATTTAAAAGGAAGGCAGAAAATGACAGTAATTCTTAATAAAACCCTGATCCTGGAAAAGGACCCTTGCTGTGAGAGCATTTGATATATTGGTGAATGAAAGTGTGTAAGATTTCTTTGTCTCATAGGTTTCACGTTAAAGGTCTCATTTTTGAAGTACTGAGACCAGTCTTGTTGAAACATTAAAAATTACCACCAAATGTGCTCTGGTAGGAACATTTAAAACAGGTAAGTTTCTTACAGGATCTCAGAACCATGTATGTTTTATCCAAATATTTGGTGTATTGCTTTTTAAAGAAATCATATTGGTTACCCTCATAAATCTTAGTTACTTTCAGACTTCAATTCTTGATTGTATGGATGTTTTCCTTCCTTCGTGCAGTCAATTTCCACCAGAACCACAGAGATTCAGGGGAAACCGGAGGGCTGTGGAGTAGTAGAGAAAGCACAGCCTTTGATGTTGAGCCAACGTAGTATACATTCTGTCACTCACCAACTGCAATCTCAGAGAGATAACACCCTCTCTGAGCCCCAAAGAGGTTGTAACATAAAAACATTAAAGCTTATCCATGTGGATATTATGAGAATTAAATTGGGTAGTAAAGCCTCTGACTCATAAAAGATGCCCTATAAAAGTTAATTCCCTACTGCCATTTCCCACTCTAGATACACGATCTCAAGGAATTCTTCTGGATCCTAAAGTGCTAGCAAATGAAATAATAGTGTTTTTAGTGCCGTACATTTACCTACGACAGGCACCTTTAGGATCTCTTTTTGCCAATGATGGAGTCTGCTCTGTCATCAAAGTATACAATATTCATACACAGATCCAATTTCAAAGGTTAGGGGAATTTGTGAAATAGAGAACTGCGTGCCATCTCTTAGCTTCACCTCCCTCAAGAGATGTAGCATTCAATGAAGAAGTTTCAAGTGGTCTTTCAAGTGCCTGTCTCGCCTGGTAGTCACATCTTTGAGGCAGGCACAGGTGACAAAGTGATGCTGATGTGAATGGATCAGTCTTTCAAGACATTTGATGATTTCATAGTCAGGAAGAGCGAGGCTGGTCAGGTTCAAGCCCAGCATCTGGGAAACCACCTCTCTGAAGTCTATCAGCTGCAAAGTCAAACAGAAACACATTAATTGAGAGAGCAAAATGTATCAACTACCGCTAGGCCAAATGCAACGCAAAAACTGTGAATTTTTGTATGAGGTGGTCAAATTACTCTCACTAGCCTTAATTCTCTCATTTATAAAATACAAAGGCTAGCGTTCTAGAGTCCTTTCAAGAATGAACCTTTGACAATTTCATGTCTACTTTTCTGATAAGCCACTTAATGTGGTATTGGCTACCAAGTCAAGAATCCCAGTTCAGCAACCATGAATGAGACTCTGACCTCACTAAAACTCCATTTTCTCATTTCCGGGGTGGGAGCGACCATACACCTACCTCCCAGGAATATTCAGAAATTCAGATCAAATGAAAGGATGACCGTGTGTGTGCTCTGCAAACTAGGTAATGCTTTACAAACGTTGGTGTGGTTGTGTCTATGGGTGATAAGCACTATGCACTGGAATTTTAACTGGGCAATGAACCTCTTAAACTAAAGAAAGAATAAATGGAAAGAAAGCAGAGGACTTCAAAGTGATGATCAAATCACACAGATTGCCACCTCACAACCCATAACATTGGACTCTCTAAGGCTACTCTCTCTCCACCACGAAAGGAAAACTTGGAGGGTAGGAGGCTGGAGATAATGGATGAAATGTGCCTCGTACCCCTTCAAATTCTCATAGACTGGTTGCTGTGATTCTAAGCTAAGGCAGAAGCAGATAAATTAGGGGACCTGGGCAATCCCTCACCAGAAGTACCTTTCATTTTAGAAAAGATGTGATCCAACCTGAAGACAGTTGTCGCATCCAGAAGAATTGCCTTCCGAGTCGTCCCACCACGTGTTCCTTCACTTCCCAACCTCCTTCCTATGCTGAGTCCAGGTTGGAAACCACAATGCTCTCTTCAGCCTAGTCTCCCCAATGAGAAAGTTTCCTCAAACTCTTCTGCCCTTTCACATATGGCCAAAGCTCTGTTTCCCTCTGAGGACACTCTTAAAGTTTGGCCTTCCTCAACTCTGCCTGACACATGAGCCAAAGCAGAGGTGGCCAAAGAGGAAAAATAACCTAGGATCAGAGTCCCCTCTATGCCTTTTTGAGCTTCAGAAAAAAAGCTGATGAAAGCCAAAAGCAATGGAGGTCAGGCTGCCCAGCACATGCTCCCTTATGTCTGACCTTCTGATGGGCTCCGCAGATAAAACCCCTCCTTGCAACCAGCCAGCACTGAGGACTGTTTGATGGTTTACATCTGGGCTTGGTTGGCCATCAGGTCTGGGTGCCACTGTTTGAGATTTGGGATTGTTTCCTGCAACTGATCTCTGCTGGAGATAAGGTTTCTCTCCAGAGGCTGAAGCCCTGGTTAACGTTAGAAGATCTGGGATGATGCAACTTAGAGGCAAACAGGGGACACAATAAAAACCTTTCCAGAACCAGAACCTGGCTCTTCACAGGCTTCCCACTTCTGTGATAAGAACATCTTTTCTTTCCTACAATTCTGGCCATGAGAATGTGAATTATTTTTCTTGGTGGAATAAATTACAATGGTTCTTTTAATACCAAAAAGACACTAGGGGACAGGCAACTATGTTGATATGAAATAGAAAGCTTTGTAAATTGTTTATGAAGAAATGTATGAATAATTATCAAGCTTTTGCATTGTCCTAACTTCCCTAAATAAGGTTTCACCATGAAATTTCTACCCACCTGCTTTTCTCTCTTTTCTGCTTCTTCCAGAGACTTTTTTAGGGTCTTCATTTCACCGGTTATCGCTTCGATCATGTTCCTGGCCCTCTCTTTATCCTCTTTAGCCTCATGCTCTGTAGTATCCAGTTCTGACTTAACAGACATTAGCTTTTTCTCAGCTTTCTCCTTCATCTTCTCCAGTTTGTCTCTCGATTTATTTAAGTCTTCAATAGCTTTGGTCTGTTCCAAAGCTTTAATCTAAGACGTCAAGAGAATACTGGTCATTTCTTTCATATTCATTTAGGAAAATTGTATAAACAAGACAAGTCAGAAGTCAATGGAATTCACTTAACTTTTTTTATGAATGAAGAATAGAATCCACTCCAGTTATACAGACTTTGCTAAGCATATATGCTGGACAATCAAGTCTTAAGACAGCTAGAGTTTATAAACAGCATACTGGAGAACCACTATTTGGAAAATACATGAGATAAAATGGTAGATAGCATGATTCCGGGGTTAAGTATTAAAATAAAGTCTGCAGGCACTCACACGCAGGCTCTAATGAGCTCCACGGGTGAAAGCAACTTGCACTTTTTGCTCCTACCAATGAGTCGTCCTTGGTACAGAAAGATTAGGAAGAGCAAAATACCTCCTCTTCTAGTGGTTTGCCACAAGGAAGCCCCACCTAAAATCCCCTTGGCAAGTCATCATCGCTGCTGTGAGGAAAATTAGCAATTTTTCAAAAGAAATTTCTTCTGACTTTACCAATGAGTATGGGAGGTGGGAGGCGGCCACAGCACTCCACTGAAAACAAGAGGGAAGGAATGGTACCTCTCTCTAAGAAGCTGTCCCAGGATCTTAAAGCCAAAACAGAGCATCTTGGATTATGAGGACCATTTTCTTTAGTAGGTTAATATTTCAAATTATGCGGATCTGCTTACAAAAGGAATTTGAGTAAAAAGGAACAAAATTCTGATATATACTACAACATGGATGAGCCTTGAAGAGATCATAAGTGAAATAAACCAGACACAAAAAGAGAAATGTTGTATAATCCCCCTCATATGAGATACCTGGAATAGGTTAATTCACGGAGATACAATATAGCATAGAAGTTGCCAGGAGCTGAGGGAATGGGGAGTTAGTATTTAATGGCACGAAGTTTCCATTTAGGACAATGAAAAGTTCTAGAAATGGATAGCGATGATGGTTGCACAACATTGCAAATGTACTTAATGCCACTGAATTGTAGGCTTAAAAATGGTTTAAAAGGTAAATTTTATGTTATGTATATTTTACCACAATTAAAAAAAAGAATTTGAGGTAGTTCTGCATAATTAGACACAAAATTTGTTAAACTGACCATTAAAAATAAATGTGAATGAGCTACCACTTAATCATAAGATGGCTATAATCAAAAAGACAGACAACAACAAGTGTTGGTGAGGACGTGGAGCAATCGGAATGCTCATGTACTGCTGATGGGAATGTAAAATGGTGCAGGAGCTATGAAAAGCAGCTTGCCAGTTTTCAAAATGTTAAACATAGAGTTAACATATGAACTAGCAATTCTACTGCTAGGTGTATAAATCCAAGAGATTTGAAAACTTAAGTCCACACAAAACCTGCACACGAACGTTCGTAGCAGCACTAATTATAACCACCAAAAAGTGAAAACAACCCAAATATCCATTAACTGATGAGTAGATAAATAAAATGCGGGTATAGCCATACAAAAGAATATTATTCGGCAAGAAAAAGGAGTGAAGTACAGATACATGCTACAACATGGATGAACCTTGAAAACATTATGCTCAGGGGAAGAAGTGAGTCTCAAAAAAACACTTATTGTATGATTCCATTTGTGTGAAAGATCCAGAAAAGGCCAGGGGCTGGTGAAAGTGGGAAATGGGGAGTAACTGCTAACAGGTATGGGGTTTCCTTTTCATGATGAAAATGTTCTGAAATTAGACAGTGGTGATTTTTACACAACTCTGCAAATATACTAAAAACCATTGTGTTGTACACGTTAAGAGGGTGAGTTTCACAGTATGTAAATTATATCTTGATAAAGCTATTATTGGAAAGTGCACTTACAAAGAAACCTTTAAAATGCATCAAAATAAATTACTGAAATAAACGAAGAAGTACAAATGGAAGGAACAGACAAAGAACAAAGACCAGGAGAGCTCTGAATTTCGTTCTGAGCTTCCTAACAGTTCTGACAAGACCTACAGGCATATTCTCAAAGAAAAAGCATAATTTTATGTTTCAATTTTGTTGAAAATCATTTAAAAGTTAACAAAGAAAAGTGATAAAAGATACCAAAGAATGAATTTGAGTAAAATTTGTTTGCTGTCTTCTCTTTTTTCCCATCTCTTCTTTTCTAAGAAGGGAGGATGCTTTCTTGCTGCATCTGCCCGCATCCTGCTGTTCCTAGGGCAGAGTCTCGGTTAAGGAGAGAGTGTCAGAAAGGAAGAGAGCCTGAGAGACCAAACTGGTCTCCATGATAAAGAGCTGAGAGACAAGTGAGAAGAAGCAGTCTATGTTAACTAGGCTGCAGGAGCTGCTTTTTGAAGAATCTTGGAATGAGGTGATAGCAGTGTCACACAGCAAGGAAGTAAGAGAGAAAGAGAAATGGGGAAAGATGCTTAAAAATATTCCCACTCCTGATGAATGAAAGCCACCTTTGTATTTCTCTTTTCTCTTTTTTTTTCTTTTTTTGAGTAATGATAATAAAGCTAATAATCATCATTTAGTTGCTAGACTGTTGATTATTTATTGATGAAGGATTTTGAGACTGTTGTGATTTATCTAGATTACATTTGGAAGCTACTGTCAAAGGCTAAAATCTTTACCGAGGCTCCAGCTTAGAGAGCATCTTCACTGTGACCGAGTATCAGAATTATGGCGCAAGGAGCACAAGTTGACCTGATTTAAACTCTGAAGTTTCCTCCAATACCACTGGAAAGTCAGAGGAATGGTAGAAACTATTCTAAGATCAGAATTATGATATGAGATGGGGGAAAAGTGACTGCTTGGGATATAGATGTCTAGGTGGAAAATCAGATTTATACCACCTTGTGTGACTTCACTGAATTGAGGAAGTTGGAATCAAGTACTTGAGTCAAATACCTAAACTGGAAAGTTGATTTTACCTACTATAACACATACAACTTCTTAAGAAATTAAATTTCTTCCCAGGGAGAGGAGGTCAATGGCAGACATGCTTGGACAAGTTCAAAACTTTTGAACTGGTTCCATGCAAAAGAGAGGAAATCTCTTGGGAAACTGACAGCTGCTCTGAGACCTACAATCAAGAAGGGTTAAGAACAACCCTTGTAGCTTGGGAAATATGCAGGAAACAAAGTATCAACAACAGCTGGAGAAGGGACCCTGGGTCAGCTTCTTAGTCGATGAAATGGCACCAGCAGAGCAGCACTTGAGACAAAGAAAAGACACCCACGAAGTGCCGGTCTACAGGGCTGACCATGGAGATCATTCATGGATTCCCAGTTATCACATCAAAATCAAAATCAAAAATTAGATCCTAGCATATTAGAGTATTGTCTCTATGTTGGCTCCTGAGTGTGATGACCATATTGTGGTCACAAGGAAGAATTCACTTGTTCTTAAGAGATACTTGGTAAACATTTAGGAGTGAGGTGTCATGATGTCTACAGCTTACTCTCTTCTCTCTCTCTCATTAGGCAAAATATAACAAGCAGTATAACGTTAACAATCTACATGAACAGGAAAAGAGTGTCTGTATACTCTTCTTGCAACTGTTCTATAGATGAAATTTTTCAAAATAAAAAGTCGGTAAAGGGAACTTTCCCATGCATGATCAATACATGCATAATGCATCTTCTCAGTAAAAATGTTTGAATATATATGTGTATTTATTTATAAATTACATAAACAACTGCTCTAAATAGGTAGGTTGTCAAATAGTTTACAAATTGAGGACATTAGATGGATGAAATCAATATCAATTTTGAAACCAAGTTATCTCCCTTTAAAACAAAGAGATTCCCTTCACGTGCCAACTCTCCCACTACGGCAGAGAAAATCTGTGGCAAAGCGGGATGTTGCTGGGATTGGAATGTTGAATTCAAAACCTTGAGTTAACAGAGAGGAGATACATTCAGCCTTTCTGCTCAGATTGGAAAAACATGCACAGTGGGCCATCTACCAAAGGCGACAGAACACAGCTTGGAAAGCTAGGAACACATAAATCAAGTCCTAATGAGAAGAATTTATAGCCAAGAATTTCCGAAAAATATGAGACTTTATCACAATCCTGAGGGCTGCCTGAATTCTTGTTGTCAGGGAGCAAGAGCAAGTAATGAAGTTCTGAGCCAAGCCACCAGGTCAGAAGTGGGAGCCAGCAGCGGGGATGAAGGCCTCAGCCTCCTAAGTCAAACCCAACAAACAAGATTCCAGGGAGCAAGACAGGGCTAAGTCGGTTTCTTAATTTTCCTAAGGGAGCTTCTCAGATCCAGCCCAGAGTTCAGTGAGAAACCGTGTCCTTAACATTCTTCCAGTGGGACAGAGCCGGTCATAAAGAAGACTGAGGTGCCACCCAGACCCCAGCGAGGACAGAGAAGATTCCAACTGTGCTTCGTTTCCGGTCAACATCATATCTAGTGTCTGCCTCCTTGAGGGAAAGAATTGCAAAATCCGGTGAACAATTCTCTCTCATGTTACAAGGGCCAAAGACACTTAAAGAGAAGGTGATTCAATTTAGCATTTGATGTGTTGAACCTCCCAGAGGAGCTAAACTCTCCAGCTGGAGGGTTTTCAAGAGGCTGCATTGAAAATCCTATCCTGCAGGAGCCAGGCACTGCACACAGGCTCTCTAAAGGAGGTGGGGCAGCAAAGTAGGAGTGTTTCCCAGGTGCCCAAATAGAGGCTGTGCCCCGTCTAAAGAGAACCATAGAGATTTAACTAGGAGGAAACAGTAGCAGAAATCAAAGGAGGATGTTCAACTTTGCAGTCTGCGCACACCTCCACTCCCCTACCACTCCACACCCGAGAATGTTCCTTCTTGCAGGTTCTGCTTGGGGCATACATTCAAAATGGGGAGAGCTCAGAACAATTCAAGATCAATGAATCTACATAATCAGAGCTGAGTCCAAGATGGTAGGTTAGGAAAAAAATATAAAGAAAGGCTGCACTGGCTGGTCTGGAGAAAGTTCTGGAGGCAAGAAGGAGCATGGGGAGCAGCTATCTTGTGTGGAAGATTATCAAGAGAGTTAGAACGAGGCTGAGATCTTTGCTGGTGGCTGAAGAAGGTGATCCCCTTGGTGTCTCCTTGAGAGACTACAATGAAGGTAATAATGGCTTTCCACTAGTTTTTGATTGTCTGACTACTGAGTTTGGGCCACAGCTCCCTACTAAGAATGGGCCACTTGGTACAGACTAAAAGCGGATAGCTCTCCACCAAATATCCATTCTTTCTTTCTTTCTGACTGCCCAGAATAAAGACTCACTTCTCACACTGATTTCATGAGTGAGGCCCAGGGACTAAGTTCTGGCCAACGGAGACATAAGAAGTGTTGTAACATTCCTAGAAAGTGGTATAAAATGTGTCCCTCCAGCTTTTTCCTGCCTGATGACTGGAATAAGGCCAGCAGCCAGCTTGCACTGAGAGGTGGCATTGAAGATGAAAGCTGTTGCTAGGATGGTGAAGCAGAAAGATGGAACAAGCCAGGATTTCCAATGACCATGGAGCTATCCTACTAAGTGTAGAACGTCTACTTCCAAGATTCTTTTTAGTGAGAAAGGAATAGACATCTCTCCCATCTAAGCCACTGTTATTATGGGGGGTGTTTTGATGTATTCAGCTGAAACTAATCATAACTGAGGCAGGCTATGAAGCAATGGTGTTATGTCAGTTACACAAAGCATTTTCTGGATGCCCTGGAGTTCTGCCACATGATTTCAGTGTCTGCATTTGCATTTGTGCATAAAGCTATGCTTACGCCAATTAGTAGTACTACTTTAATTATCCTAGGTTAATGAGGAAAGAGCAAAGGTAGAGTTAATACACAAATAACATGTTCGTGCCAAGCAAAGGCCAACCTATGTCATGGTGTATGTACAAACAATGTATCTACAGTAGTAAAATGAATCACATGGTATAATAATTGCTCTGCCTTTATAACACAAACTATAGGTGTGCCAAACTCAACAGAGCCTGTGTTATGAGGAATTGGTACCACATATTCTTATTAATGGTGATTTTGGTAACATAATCTAGCATATTGAATTAATATTGCTAATTTTTTTAATTCTATTTTTACACTTTATTTTGATTTCTAAATTGGTTTGGATTTTATAATGGTAAAAACATAATAAGATTAAGAAATTTCTCTGTAGTGTTAGGGTTGTACATATGAAAGTAATATTACAACAAATTATTTTGACTCAACACGGGGAGGGGAATCTATGAAAGAACATTTTTCTTTCAAAAAGGGATTTCTATAATACTTACGTTTGCCTGCCAAATTAAAATTTAATAATTCATCTGGAAAGGTCTACTTTTTTCTGGTCTAGAATTAAGGCGGAAATTTACTGCATGGGTCTTAAAGAGGCAGATTTGGACATCCTAGGAGTCAAGGTCTTCAACAAGGGTTTTGCAACAGACAGAAATGCATACAAAAACTTGCCCACAAATGTTCATAACAGTCTTATTCATAACAGCCAAAAAGTGGAAACAATCCAAATATCCATCAAATGCTAAATGGATAAACAAAATGTGATATACCCACACCATGGAATATTATTCAACCAGTAAAAAGAACTGCGACAGTTAATTTTATGTGCCAAGTTGGCTGAGTCACAGTGCCCAGATATTTGCTCAATCATTATTGTGGATATGTCCATGAGGATGTTCTGGAGGTGAGATTAACGTTTAAATTAGCGAACTCTCAGTAAGGCCGATTTCCCTTCCATAATGTGGGTGAGCTTCATGCAATCAGTTGAAGGTCTGAATACAACAACAGACTGACTTCCCCTGAGCAAGAGGAAATTATGGCAGCTGACAGCCTTTGGCCTTGAACTGCAACACTGGCTCTTCCTCAGTCTCCAGCCTGCCAGCCCATCATGCAGATTTTGGACTTGCCTGCCTCCATGATTATGTGAGCCAATTCCTTAAAATGGATGTCTCTATACATGTCTGTATATAATAGATCTCTCTCTCTCTACATATATATGTACATGTATATATGTAGATAGATATGTGTACATATATGTAGAAAGAGAATAAAACACTGACACATGATACAATATGGATGAACCTTGAAAAAATTATACAAAGTGAAAGGAATCAGAGGCAAAAGGCCACATATTGTATGATTCCATTTATATGAAATATCCGGAATAGGCAAATCCATAGAGATAGAAAGTAGATTAGTGGCTGCCAAAGGTTGGGGAAGCAGGGGATGGGCAGTGACTGCTGATGAGCATGGGAGTTTTTGGGGGTGTGGAAGGGCATGATGGAAATGTTCTAGAATTAGGGAGTGGTGATGGTTGCACAACCTTGTCTAAAAACCGCTGAATTGTACACTTTAAAAAGGTGAATTTTATGGCATGCGAATTATATCTCAACTTTTTTTAAAAAAACACATGGAAATGTAGTCCAAATTATTGTTTTATGTTGACCTTCTACAAATGGTGAAATTAATTCTTAATTTAGTAAGTGTAGTGGGTTGAATAGTGTCCCCATCTCAAAAGATTTGTCCACTCAGAGCCTCAGAATGTGACTTATTTGGAATAAGGGCCTTTGCAGATGTAATTAAGGTAAGGATCTTATGAGGAGATCATCCCTGATGAGGTGGGCCCTAAATGCCATGATGGGTATTTTTATAAGGGACAGAAAAGGAGAGACACACAGAAGGGAAGATCACATCAAGATGGAGGCAGAGGTTGGAATTATGCAGCTGCAAGCCAAGGATGGCCAGCAGCAGCCAGAAGCCAGAAGAAAGGCACGGAATGGTTCTCCCTCAGATCCTCCAGAAGGAATTCAGACACCTGGCTTCCAGAATTGTGAGAGAAAAAGTTTCTGTTGGATTAAGCCACCCAGTTTGCAGTAACTGGTTATGGCAGCTCTGGAAAACAAATACAGGAAGGCGGTTTTTGCCAATTCCAGAAATGTTACTTTCTGAGTAGTAAAGTTAGCACAGTGACAAGCATAGGCAACGTACAAAGATGGACGGTTGATATCATTCATCTGTCTCGGACACCAATAACTCAATGTCTCAAAGAAAAAAATAAAAAGCTATTTTGTAGTTGAAATCTCTGATAAATTCACGAAGTGGGCATTTACTGTGTTAGTAAGTTAGAGAGGTCTCTCAGCTCCACTGTAAGGCAGAGTTGGCATTCTATTGAAACAGAATGAGGGGTCTGAATAGACCCTGAGTCAGTCCAGTCCAGTCTCTCCTAAACCTTTCCTATATCTTATCTGTAAAAGCATGTGGACCTCCTTAGGCAAAATAAACCAACAAAGTAAACACACAAGCCAACTTTATTTACTTCCCCAACTCTCTTCTTTTCATCCAAATATTTCATCCAAGTATTTCACCATCTTTGTTTCCACTTCTCCTTCATCCTTCAGCCAAATGAAATTCAGCTTATTCTCAGAGTCCTCTCCCCATCACCATGATCTACTACCATAGACGCCTGAGCCACAGATGTCCCAAAGCCAAGTGCAATGAACAGTCCTTCAGTCTTTATCTTACTGCTGCACTTGATGCAGTTGATCAAGCCTCATTCTGGAGACCCCCTGCTGGCCTCAAGCCTCTGTTCCTTTTTAGTCTCTTTCCTATCAATTTCACTCTCCTGCTTGAACCTCTCCAGTGGCTCCCCAGGACCCAGAGGGTAGGTCCAATCATCTTAACATGATATGCAAAGCCCTGTGTGACCTGGCTCTTGCCCACTGCCCAGCTTCTTCTCCCACCACTCCCTGACTCCCGGAGATTATCATGCTGTTAGCAGCAGCCAATCGGAGCTTCTATTCTCCCGCTCATTGCACTTAATTATCACTCTCTTCTCCAATCTATTTTGCCTAGGAATACTGTTTTGTTTTCATTATTCAGTGTTTGTTTTATTGTCTACCTTTGTGGCAAATTCTATTGAAATCATATAAAATTCCCCTTAAAATAAATTCATTTACGTTAAAAAGGCGATTGAGTTAAAGAAAGAAATGATTAATACAGGTGATGTGGATATAACAAAAATTGTGGAGGTGGAATGCGAATACTCCACAAATGCCATGGAGCTCACATTGAATCTTCCATCACTACCACATCTTGTTTCTGAAACACACTGGTAGTCTTATTAGGAAAACCTCATTCAGGTCCTTCTTCTGAGAAGGTAATATGCATTAAGCTTCTTTAGGGTCACTCACACTTAGTTATTGACTACTCAATATTATTCTCTTCCCCTTGACTTTGTGGAGCTCTGCACAGTTGAATGCATGAAAATCCACAATGCCATTGACCCTTCCTTTCTATCAGAGATTTCTTTGAAAAAGTTGGACTATTCCACTGACACATTCTGACAATGAAACATGTCCTTTTCTTTGTGATTGAATTTACTTCCCCGCTTTGAAACCCAAGTCCACTTTGCTTATCATTCCTATTTTATGCATTGGTACCCATCAACTATGAGAGCCATTCTCATCTATCCTCCAACATGAGAAAGTCAGTGAACAGAAGAGGGTCTTCCTAGGCCCAGGGGCAGTGGAGTAGCAATAATAGTAGGTGGGCACTCCAGGCAGTGCTTCTGGAGTAATCCAAGATGTCACTACAGTCCGTTGATAGCTGGAAAACTGTATTGGAAACACAAGAAGATATCTCCCTTCCTTCTCAACCAAATTGAGCCCAAACAGAGGAATTTTAAGTGGTGTAAGAGAGGCTTTATCAAAGATCAAGTGTTTGCTTCAGATATATACCTGGTGGACTGAAGAAATACTTGATCCATAGATCTGTGGTCTGCAAAGTGGAATGCACACGCAGAAAGATTTAGAGATTGCTGCCATGGAAAACTAAGGTAACTCTCCAGTAGTGTACCCCTAAGATTTAAACGAACACCATCTTCTTCCTCTGTCACCTTTTGGTCATCTATGGCGTAGAGTTTTCCGCATATCTATGTGTGTATTTTTCTAACTCCCCATTAAATCACTGCTTACAATGTCTTCTTCTGCCTTGGAAAACGGAGACCAGGTAGTTCAGACTGTCTCACTGAATACAATTTAAGAGGGGAACAAGAAAAAAAAAAGCCTCCTTAAAAGTTCAAAGAGCTTATAAGATACCGAAAACTACTGGACCAACATCCAGGAGAGGCTAGGAACTCGAAGGTGCACAAAGTCTTTGGGACCCTTCGTTCTGTGGGAGCGTTTGCTAATCTGGAAGGGGTGGCTGAGGGGTTTAGGGCATTTTGCCAGCCTCTCAGAGATGGAGCACAGGAGTGAGAACCTGGTTCCTGCCTCTGATGGGACCCCCAATAAGTCACTCCTACTGGGGACTGGGTCCCTAAAAGGCTTCGTCTCACTAGTAAGGAAAACGGGGGAAACTCTCTCCCCCATCTAGTGTGTCACTTCACTTCATATCAACAGAGAGTCTCAAAATACCTTAAGGCTTAAATTTGGATTAAGATGGGCCAGAGCTATGAGGTTAAAATGCCCTCTGGAATCTAGAAAAAGAAAATAAATATCCTCTCTGGAGGAGGAGAACATCACCCTATAAACCTCAAATTACTTCAACAAAGATAATTACGAAATCTCCAAATACTTGGAAATTCAGAGATGTACTTCTAAATAATCTGTGCATCAAAGAAAAAAACCCCAGAGAAAATTAGAAAATATTTTAAACTAAATGACAACCAACCTACTATATAACCAAACTTTTGGGATGTAGCTCAAACAATACTTAGAGGAAAATTCACAGCCATAAATACATGTATTAGAAAAGAAGGAAGACTAAACATTAATGAGCTGATAAACATCTCAGGAAGATAAAAAACAAATAGCAAAATAAAGTAGAAAAAAAGCAAATAATAAAGAGAAGAGAAAAATTTGATGAAAGAGAAAACCTATGTTTCATTTTCAAAGCTCTGTATTACACCTTGGCTATCATGGCGAAGTTCCTCCTTTTTTTTTGCTCCATGACGTGCCCCCATTATTAGCTGCCTTACCACTGGTTTCCACGTCTTTAACTTTTTCTTCCTGGCTTCTCTGGAAGTACTTAGGGGTCCTTTATCTCTCTAACAAAACAGTGCTCCTATGGCGCCATATGCAAGGAAGTCAGGGGCTGCGTGCCTCCAGCCTGGAGATAAACAGGCCACACATCCTATGGGTCAGGAACAGCCAGAGCAAGGTCCAGGCACATCAACTTTAGGATAAGCTGTGTTGTCTTTTGGAAATAAGAAACCAGTTTCCATCACCAGCACCCCAAACTGTTGGAGCAAATGGTATTTTCTAACTAATCATATTTCCTCTGGCTTAAAATGTCTTTTCATTCCTGCACTGCTCAATCTTTCTGGGATGCTTCTCTCCCCTCCTTCTTCCTGAGATAGTGTCTAGGTGGATGAAAATCCGTGGGATGTTAGCAGAGGTGATTCTGGCCCACACACTGGCCCGAATCTTTCCTGTATCTGATATCTGACTGGTGAATTTGTGAAGGTTTGCTGATCAACGTCAAGACCTGCTCATTGGCCTTGGGTAATTCAAGGCTTGGCTGGAACTGCCACTGGATCGCAGCTTAGGTGATCTGGCCAAAGCCTCTCATTCAGGATCACTTTGTCCCTCACTTGAGGAGACCACCCTACCTGCGCCTACAGTGAGCTGTCCAGCATGCATCTTGAGCTATCTTCCATATCCGCCACGAGTGCAAATGGAAGTTCAGGCTCCAGGGAACCGGGATGCAAGCTAGCTCTCTGCTCAGCACCTCCCGCAGACGCTGCCAGCCAGGGCGAGAGCAGCAGCATGCTGACTTCAGGGATTCCACCCCCACCGCACCACACCCCAGCCCCACAGGTCAGTCTCAAAGTGTGAGGGGGGTCAAGGGTACTCACCTTGATATTTTCTCCCCACCCGTGGTAGTCCATCAGATGGTTTCCCTTGCTTCCCCCTTCTTTGTGTTCAAATACGTCCCCTCCCCTGAGCCATGTCTGCCCTCCCCTTCTCTAGGGAAATAACCCTCAACTTAGTGGCCTGGTCCTGATGGCAGAAGGACTTTAGAGGCGAAAGAGCTAATGACTCAGAAGGGAAAATACAGTGAGAAATATTTCCTAAAATTTCCCCCACTACGCATATTCGTGCCCACTACAGTTTCGCCCACTACACATCTCGTCCCCACTACACATATTCAAGGGGTGGCTTAATTCCAGGTTCTTTTTCCCTAGTGGTCTGTTTCCAGCTCTGGAAACATTCCAAAGGTCTGGTTCAGAGCGCTCGTCGGCAAAGAGCCAGGACATTATCATCATCCGTATTCACAGTATGCATATCTGCCAGGGACGATATGTGCATATGAAGTTACATATTATCGCCAGTGGCACACATACGTGACACTTACATATTTTGATTAAATTCTTTTAAGCTTTTAATTTTTTATTGCATATGGGCTTATAGCATTGTGTAAATTTCAGGTGTACATTATTATATTCCAGTTTCTGTATAGACTGCATCGTGTTCACCACCAACAGTCTAGTTTTTATCCATCACCAGACATATGTGTCCCTTTACCCCTTTTCCTTACCCCCGATTCCCTTCCCTTCTGGTAACCACCAATCTGTTCTCCTTATCTATGTGTGTGTGTGTTTGCTTATCTTCCACACGAGTGAAATCATACAGTATTTGTCTTTTTCTGCCTGAGTTGTTTCACTTAGCATAGTACCCTCAAGGTCCATCCCTGTTGTTGCAAACGGCACACTTTTGTCTTTTTCATGGCTGAGTAGTATTCCAGTGTATAAACCCAGGAAGCACATTGCCCCAGTCCGCTGTCCACTTCTCTAGTTGGTGTAATGCCCCCTCCAGAGCATGTTAAACAGTTACCTGCCTGACTCTTCAGCAACTGTGACTTCGTTTCAAATATCAAAGGGACTCTAAATTGATCTAATACGCAGATTTGTGTAATTTTTGCATTCCTCCCACAACTCAAGAAAATCGAAGGAAGGGTTCATCTTTTTTTTTTCTGGTGTGTCCATCATAAAGCTGTCACTCTTTTGCATACACTTTCATGGTAATGAGCAAAAAGCAGCAAGGAAGTAAAGCTGAGGACTTGCCTTGAGCTCACTGGTGTCAGCCAGCTTGGCTTTAAGCTGAGTGTTCAGTTCTTGACACACGCTCAGCTCTTTCTGCAGCCTCTCCACCTTCTTCTGTAACTTCCTTATGGTCACATTGGCCTCGTCCCTCTCCGCGGCCAGGGCCGTCCGCACCTGCCTCTCTTTCTCCAGCTGGGCTATTTTCTGCCGGAGCAGGTTCATGTGCAATTCTTTGCTCTCCAGTCTTTCTTTCTGAGTCTTTAGCTGGTTTGATACAAACAGGGATTTTTTTCTAATAATAATTGAACAGTCAGTAAATATAAATGAATTACTCAGATAATGCTGATCTTTATCTAGACTTCAATAAGACTAATTTGGAAAGCATCAGAAAAGGTTATTGGATTCCTTTTCCTGATTGCATTTTTCATTCCTATTTTTCCAAGAATTAATTTTGTAGCTGCAAAGTATGAGACAAAAGAGCCACCGAAAATGCACAAAGCAGCAGGCTTTCAACATCTGATTCCCTCCAACAATTTGTGCAGCGTGATAAAAATGTAAAATTACTTTTCAAACTACTGAAATGGGCTTATCAAGAGAAGAATATAATAAGACAGAGAGACAAAATCCTCTTTAACAGCCCAAGGCAACTATGCTTGCACCGGTCTTTTCTGAAGGAAGACAGGGTGCAAATTATTACTGAAAACCTAGACTGACTAATTTCAGTCCTTTAGAACCAGACTGAGAGGCACCAAGTGTGAGAGTGGATATCTTTTTAAAGTAAGCTATACCAAAGAGATTTTTAAGAAAGCTTTGTTTATATGTTTAAAATCTTAGAAATCGAAGGGACTTCAAGAAGGGTCTAGTTCACTGGTGTCTTTATTATAGGACGGCCTATACCATCCACCACCCAAGCAGAGAACAAGGTTTTCAAACAGCACTTATCATTGACGATCAAACTTGATGAAGGAAATTATAGTGAGTTTTAGCAAAACATTATGGACTCTAACAAGGAAAAAATTCTTCCTGGGTTTCACATGTCACAATTAGTGAGTGGAATATTAAGTACAGAAACCTTTCATCTGTCACAAACATTGGGGATTGGAATTGTGTACAATTACAGAAGCCCTGAAGACTGTCACATTTTCCCTAATTATACTCTTTGCATTTATAAAGTGTTCGGAGGTGTGACAGACTTACCGAAATGAGGGCTTAAGTACCTTGCTTAACAGTGACAGCAATGTCCATACCCAGATCCATTTTTAAGAGGCTCTTTTAATATTTTTCTAATAAACTCCCTTCTTTGAGCTTCTCCATGTCAAATTCCACTCTATTGTAAATGTACACTGGTAAGTTCTGTACACTGGTAATTTTAATAATGACACAATGCTTAAGATGGAATGGTGTTCAACATGGAGAAAAAATCAATTATCTGACGAGAACTTCAGAAAGAATTGTGGCTCAATTTGATGTCTCCAATGGTAATGGGGTTGTCTGCTTTCTTTTATAAAATATTCCCAAAGATACGGTAAATGGAGAAGAGGTCAAATGTGAATAGAACATCTTTTATGTGCCAAGAGTTCAAAAATGTTATTTATTAAAAATTAATAATCTCTTGAGGTAGGTATTATCCCCATCTTAAATATGAGGAAACAGAGACAGAGAGGTATGCAATTTGCCCAAGGTCACACAGCTTGGTGGAGCCAAATTGGGAACCCAGATGTGAACCATTACACAGCCTGCACACTATAATTCTACCATAGAATTTTCTCTTAGGAACTATTATAAGAACACATCTGTGTTTTCCTCTTTCTTTCCCAATACTAATAATTATATAACTAATAATTATATTTTCATCCATTCATTCATTTAGTCTAAACTGTTTCTAACTCTTCCTTTGAGCGAGGAAAAAGTAAGCTCTTCTCCTCTTTCTACTTTATAGCGCAATAGAGTTTATAAAGGCACAGCCTGCTACATGTTCCCATTTTCCTTTTCTCCCCTAGTAATAGAAACAGTGAATTTTTCAGCCAGGGAAATGGCTGGCCAGAGTGAAGGCTACAGTTTCAAGCCTCCTTTGCAACTAGGTTTAGCCATCAGAATGTATTTTGGCCACGGAATCTAAACACATGTTCACATAGCAAATTCCAGGAGCCTTCCTCAACGGACAGCTCACGGATGCTCTTCTGCATCCCCCTTCTTCATCCCTTTCTTCTGCAACCTACTGCCTGGAACACAGATATAATGGTTCTAGGCACCATTTTGGACCATGAGGACAAAGACCACCCTAGGGATGGGAGAATAATGAGCTGAAATGAGCCTGGTTCCTTGAAAACTTTACAGAGCAGAGCTGCCATGCTCACCCTAAGCTGCCCACCTCCAGAAATTTATGTGAGAAAAGAAAAAACGAAACACTTTTGCTTGTTTAAACTATTGTTAGTTTGGGTCTTTGTTATTCATAATCAAACACAACCTTAGGTAATGCACTTCCAGCCCTTCAGACTTGAAATAGAGACTCAGACTCTAAGTATATTCTTATAATATGTTTTCTAGCCACCTTGCTAAATACAGTGGGGGCTAATTATCTTTCAATATTTAAATTTCTCAGAAATGTCTTCTTTCAACACTCGCAAGTTTTAATCTCCCCTACCTTTCTCTGTAAATTGTGGGCGATAGTCTTGGTTTCAAGGACTGCGTTGCTCTCGAGGCGGACCAGCTGCTCTGCGCGAGCTAAAACTACATCCAGACGCATGTCAGAGCCAAGTTCAGCAGCCATCTGGTCCAGTTTCATCTTCTCTGAGAGCTGATCCAGAAATTTAAGATACTAAACCCAAGAACAAAAATGAAAAAAGGGGCACAAGAGTAAAGTAAACAGATGATCATACAGAGTCCTTCTCTTTCTCCCAAGCTTACTGGGAGTTCGCACTAAACCCGGTATGGAGCCTGGCACCTGACACCAATGTCTGGTGATGACCTTCTGAACCAGCCTGCCAGTTCCACGCCCTGCTCCTTCTCCAAATTCTCTTGACTTTCCTGGTTAGTGACCTTGACGTTCAATCTAATATTATACTGCACTCTTTTTAACCCTGTCATGTCACAAATTTGGCATGCTCTACATCTGTATATTTCTGCTTTGGCTACATGCCACTTCCACCACGCTCCTTCCACGCCAATATAGCTCCAGAGATCCACTCATCCATGTACCTTTTTGGGGCGATTTTTTCCACCTACTTTGGCCCTTGGCTTCAAAGGTGGAAAATGATGACTTAATCAGTTACCACTTTACTCTTCTTGGCTTCTACGGATCACTCCAAAATTAATGATCTCCATATAAACTTGGACAATGTTTTGGTTTTCTAAGTTAAAATGCTTTAGAAAATGTCTTGAAGAGTTCTTAATGTATCTAAGTTAAAGGAACAACATTCTAAAATACAGCCATATCAAGGAAGTCAAGGTTCATATTTTAACAGGTTACACTTACAAAACTGTTCTAGAATCTTCCTCCACTTGCTTTCCGTGGCTTATCTGGCCATGCCCAGGCATAGAATAACGCTTACTAAGTGCTTGCTGGATGAGTAAATCAATCAACAAGATTTCTATACCATAATTTCATGATTTGTGTTTTATCTTTGAAATGTTCTCATTGCAATAACTCCTCACCCATCTGGCATTTTCAGGCAATTATATGTTTAAATAAGTATAATTTCCTGATGACTGAAGCATGCCAGCTTAAAAGCCCAGAACTATCTATATTTTAGTCATCAGGATGAAATTATTTCTAAGTGTATATTTTCTAATTTTGCTAAATAGCATTACATAAAATTGAATCTCTTCTTTATAAGTCACAGTCATTACAAATATCACTTATTTTACTGTGCTACAAGACAATAAGGTGCTTTTGTCTCTGATCATCATTTTGTCACTTAATGTTGTGTCTGCTCTCCACTTGGAATTTTCCATTTCTAACCTGTGTGAACAAAAGTGAAATAACTGCTATTGTTTTTATTTTAAATGAAATAGAGTTGGGATCTTTCACACAAGGTACAAAAGCCTCTTTTTCTATTTCTACATGTGGCCCGTCTACTTAGCATAGAAGGATCTACAACAGGCAGGACGGAATTAAGACAAGATTAAGTCAAGACACCACAATGGAAGCGCCTATTTTAAGGATCTTGGCAATGTCAGAAAGTCAAGGTTGCTGGAAGGATTACTGTATATTTCGTTCATTTGAATCACAGTTTAGAATGTATATATTCTTTTTTGTGGGGAAGGGGCACCTGGATAGCATGAATATATTCTATACTATTTTGTGTAAACCTCAATGACCTATATTTAAATCTAAATTCTGTATAACTTTGCTTTGCAATTTTACATGCTTAGGATCCCTATGAAGACATGCCTTTCATAGGCAGTTATATATGAAAAATTCACCATGGACAGAATCAGTTTACATAATTTACTTTCATAACTGAGAACTATTTTGGCACAATCTCAATCAAAATTAATGAGTCATTACAATGAAGGGAGGGAAGAGACACCAGTCTATCTAAAATTCATGCCTTTGATACATTTCTCCTATAATTTAAATAATGTTTATTGACTCCTCCCTAAGCCCTGGAGAAACCCAGGGAAAAGATTTCCCCTGGGCTCAAGCAGTGTGAAGTGGTTTGGAGAAGATGAATTAAAAAATCAATGAATAAGGGATATAAGTGGCATGGCAGACACAGGCACATGTTGCATGAAGGAGAACTAAGTCTCTTAGGGAAGACTTCCAGAGGCACTGATTCTGGAGCTGAGTCCTCAAGGGTCAGTTATTACAAGGTGAAGGAGGTAAAGAGAACATTTTCTCAGAGAGTACAGCAATGCGCAGTATGAGATGCTAAGGGAGCTCTCTTTCCTTTGGCCAGGCAACTGGCCAGCTTTTTACAAATTTGAATATGAATATTTTTGACCCAGGCATCACTCACCACACACCCTACCAGGGCCCTGCTGGTCCCAGGAGGCCTCTGAGTGAGTTTGCCACCATTGGCTGGAGAGATCTCAGGCGAGGGGGAGCCTGGAGAGGGAAACTGGCTGGGTCACAGAATGCTCAGCCCTGGAAAGAAGGAATCTGTAGCTGATGCTGAGGGTCGTAGAGAGCCCCTGACCAGTTTTAAGATGGAAAAAGATAAAATTAGACATGCATTTTATTAAGACCTCCCTGGCAGCAGTGGGAGAATCAGCTAGAAGGTTATTTCTGTAGTCCATGCAAATTATCATAGTGCTCTGAACTGAAGCACTGTTACTAAATACAGAAATGGGGGTGGCATCTGAGGCATATTAAGGAGATGGAATCTACAGTGCTTAGGAATGATTTAAAAGAGGGAAGCATTGAGGATCACTCTTGGGTTTTGGGTTGAACAACTGGAGGCAAATTATCTTGTCATCACTGAGGCAGGAAGGGGTAAATTTGGGGACAGGTAATCATTTCCATTTTGAATATGTTTAGTGCAAGGTGTTCATGGAACATCTATCTAGATGGAACAAGGTCCAGCAGGCATAGTTCCTCCAATTTAACATCTCATGCTCAGGTGCAGTATTTCCTTTCAAACTCAAAATTTCAACCAACGCATCTTTTTCAGCTATCTGATAGAAAAATTCCCTTCACTCTCCCAAATTTCTCAATTCAACCCCTTACCTTCATTCACAAAACCAATGCTTGGTCCAGACCCTTATTATCTTCCAATCTGGACTAAGAATCCCCCACGGGACTCCCAACGTTTAGTCTCTAGATGCTCAGAGCCAGTCGGCCTCCAGAGAAAACTTTCTTTTCCTCAAAAACCTTCTATGGCTTCCCATTGCCTACAGAATAAAGCTTTGAGTAATTAGCCTGTTCTATCTCGATTTTTCCCACCTGCCTCCAGAGCCACCTCATGCCTCTGGCCTCACCAAGCACCATTTCCAGTCCCCCTGTGCCTCATTCCTCTTCTAAGCAGTCCTGTCACACTTCCATTCCTTGGTCCTTCCTGCTGTTCCCTCTACCCTGAATCTCTTCCCCACCTCTTCTGCCTCACAAATTCCTATGCATTCTTCAAAGCCCCTCGCGAATGTCACCTCTGGTGTGAAGATGGCTCATTTCCTCACACACAGAAACAAGAAAGAAGTAATTACTCCTTTATCTAAGTTCCTGTCAAATGTTATACCTACCTCTATCATAGCACTAATTGTACTAATTGTGTCCTGATTCCTCTGTCTCATCCACTGGACTAGGATTTCCCACAGATGCTTCTTGTGCATCTTTGCATATCCAACCCTCAACGTAGGCATGATGCTTCCTCAATTTTGTTTGAGTACAGAAGAATGAAAATGAATGAGTTTCCAGAGTACACACTTTTCAACCTAAGAGTATTTGGCAAGCCAAATTCTGCACCTGTGCTGTTGACACATTTGTCTCTCTTTCCCTTCCCCTACGGACTCCCATGCTTCACAGATACGTACCTTCCCAATCTGTTCAATAAAACCTTTCTTTGATCCTGTTTTTCACAGCTTCTGCTTCTGCCTCTTTTCTCTTTGGTCACCAGACTTCCTAGTAGTCTACTAACTCTTCCCTTACTAGTGGCTGTTCAGCCCAATGCAAACTGGCTTCTCTTCTCCGCCACTCTACTGAATCTGCCTCTCGGAGGTCATGGATGATCTTCCCATGGTCAAATCATAACTGTGGACCCCTTCTAATCTTCTGGGTAATTGCCATTGTCATTTCTGAGTCTCTCCATACTGCAATCTCAGCTCCACGATGACGTCACATTATCTTTCTAAAACATCGTGGTGTGTAAAAATCGCTTATTATATCTCATATTCTACAGAATAAAGAATACTCAATCTTCATAATTCCAAGCCATTCCAGTCTTCTTTCCTGCCATAGCCCCACCAAGAATGTCACATTCAAGCCATATGAGAATAATCATTCTGCAGTCTCTGAAGGTAATGTTATGTACTTGCGAGCTTTTGCGCAATTTTCCCTACAGTCTGCCCCTTCTCTTCACTAAAATCTTATCCTTCAAAGATGAACTTAATGATTTCCTTCCCTGTAAAATCCTCCCCTTATCCAGAAGTTATCCTTCCTTTCACTGCTCCTATAGCACTTTATTAATCAATACATCTCTCATAACACTTATAGTCTTACAGTACAGCAAATTATTTGAATGTCTGTCTTCTTTATTGAATTATGGGCCTTTTAAGATCAAGAACTATATGCTATTCATACTTCAGTTTCCAAACCTTCAGGGACTCATATATAATAGGTGTTCAATAAATACCTGTTGAGTTTAATTGAATTTAATTGAATTAATTTCAATTAAGGAAGCTTCAAAGAATAGGAAGAGACCCCAAAAAATATCTACCATGCTTTGAAATTTACTTAGGACTCAAAACTTAACCAATCTACCAAAGTACCATACAATTAGAACGTTTTCAGGTAAAATTTTATACTGCAACAGACACTTCCACCCATGGACGTGTCCTCAGGTTATTACTTTTTGTTTCTCAAACGTCAAGTTGTCTCTCAAAACATCTCCAGAAATCAGCTCTCCCTCCAAATGTGTCAGCTGACCCTGAAGAGCTTCCAGCTTGTCTTCGGCTTTCTCGGCTCTCTGTAGAGCTTTCTGGTGAAACCCAGACTCATTTCCCAACTGTTCAACAAGCTCCGATATTTGGGCTTCAAGCTGGGAGACCATCTGGAAACAAAGCAACAGAACA
The DNA here is from genome assembly GCF_037783145.1 of Equus przewalskii. Classification (NCBI taxonomy): domain Eukaryota; kingdom Metazoa; phylum Chordata; class Mammalia; order Perissodactyla; family Equidae; genus Equus; species Equus przewalskii. The sequence continues at coordinate 15,511,306 of NC_091862.1, forward strand.
AGGATAAGCTTTGTTTGAGATGCAACAAAGTGTTAAAATTTAGTGCTCAGCCCAAGCAACATGACTATTTATAACACCAACTTCCAGATTCTTTGTAAAAATTAAATAAAAACAGGTAATCGGTAGATGTATTTGCCTCTGCTTGAAATAAATCTGTATTTGCTTTCTAATAAAGCACTTTCAATTGGTATTTTTAATTTTTATGTAATTCCTTAAACGGGTTGCTCAATAATTATTACAGATGATATTTACTTATCCCTAAAACAGCCATTAATTTAGGAGTTTCAAAGCTTAGTAGGAAAGAGCTCAGACAGAAAATACCTTAAAAACCTATAAAAGTGTCATTGGCCAGAGGAACTCTCCCACCACACACAGTGGATTAAAGATTATACAGTGAGTTCATCTTTATAAGCAACCTTCAGGCTTGATCAGGAATTCAAGAGCATAAAGATATTTTTTCAAGCTTTTTGTCAATTTTCTATTGAATATTGGGTACTCATGCACTCAACTTCAGTGGTTCTGCCCCTGTGCCGAATAGTTATCCCGTAATGTTATCACTTTAGCATTTGAAAGGTCAAAATTCCTTTAACGTGGTGACTCTAAATAGGGTCAATGGCGACGCACAAGAAGGCAGGAGACTCTGATTACCCCCTCCTCTTCTATGGCATAAAATCACTGCTTCTCCAATAAAGACCCCAAGACTCTTCACAACCCCCAGAACTTGGCTTCTCTTAAACCAAGATGTAAGTTTACCAAAGACCTCAGGTACACTTTGAGAATACTCAAACTGATTCTACCAAATCGAGTTTTCATAAAATATTGAATTCAATAAAAACACCAAGTTTGAGGGGGTAAATTTGTCATTTTTATGGTTTGTTTTAGAAGAGAAAAGGAAAAATGTAATAGATATTTGCATAGTACCATTTTCACAGAAATGGAAATATCTTGATGGTTTCAGATTTACAGTCTCAGTCTAAAAAAAAAAATTCTGCTTGCCTCTCTATAAACAACCATGCTTAAAGGCAAGAAGACATTCAAGCTGTCTTCAAATATTTGGAAAGGCTGTTATATGGAAGAAGCACAGAAGTTGTTCTGAGTTGCCCACAGAGCTCAAGTCGAGGACCAACAGGTAAAAATCACAGGAGGAATTCCACTGCAGTGTAAGGAAGGCTTTCCCCTGGTCCCCACAATTTCAAAGTAATACGTGCCCATTGTAAAAGATTCATTAAAAATGAAAAAAAGTATAAATAAGCAAAAACTAATCCCCATTATCCCACCACCCAGAGGCAACAACGATTAATATTTTTAAATAATTTATTTGTATGCATTGCTAAAATATAGTTGAGACAGTATTATATATGCACTTTTGCATCTTTGGGGTTTTTTGGGTTTTTTCCTTTTTTTTTTTTAAGGTATGCTTTTTTGGGTGAGGAAGATTGGCCCTGAGCTAACGTCTGTTGCCAATCTTTCTCTTTTTTTTTTTCTTCCCCAAAGCCCCAGTACATAGTTGTATATCCTAGTTATAAGTCCTTCTAATTCTTCTATGTGGGATGCTGCCACAGCATGGCTTGATGAGCAGTGTGTAGGTCTGTGCCCAGGATCCAAACCAGCAAACCCAGGGTTGCGTCACTGAAGCAGAGCGCATGAACTTAACCCCTATGCCACCAGGCCAGTCCCTGTATCCTTGTTTCTATCTTATATTTTAAGCATCAATCCATGTCAAATAATGGCTTCTCAGTCTCTGGAGATGGCCAGAAGTTGGCCAACCATTTGCTGAGAATGTTACGAGGTAGCCTGAAATGCTACAATCAGAAAGTTAGACTACTTGCTCTCTAAACTCTCTAATCTGTGTGTCCGTGGCTCTCAAGGTCCCAGGCCTATAATTCAATTCAATCTATTTTCCTCTGGCCACTTGAAATCAGATATTTGATGACAAGCTGCTCAGCAGCACATCCAAGGAATGGTATTTCCTAAGGAAATTTCAAATTTCACTATAGAATATGAGTCTCTGAGAACGCTCATTTCATGTTTCCTTCCCTTAGTACTTACTAACTAATAATGGATCTGATTTTAACCTTGGCACAATACAAAGCAACCTACAAAACAGGGGCCATCAACCAACTTCCCCGAGATACTGCCCCCTGCGGGGCTGTTTAATGATATTCTAAGATACAAAGTACGACACACGCTTCTGTGCAGCGGGAGATGTGGTTTCACCTTGGACTCCAAATAGGAAGGGCGTCTTTCTACCTGAAGAGCCTTCAACAGTTCTATCCACCTGTTGACCTAGCAAAGAGAATGAAACCAAAGAGAAAACAGACGCAGGAAACCTCAGCTGGAGAGATGGAGAATTACGCGATCACTTAGCCACAGTCAGCCTGCTGCAGAGCTTACCAGAAGGAAGCAAAGTCTTCCATGGAAATTAATCAGTAAAGACTTCATTTTGAAGATGACACCACGAGCAATGGCAGGAAGCTAGACTAAGGGAGTGATAATGACCCTGAAGGAAGAAGCAGACGTCCTGATGTAGACCAGACCATGGGACAGGGACTTTGGACTCAGAGAGTCCTGGTTTCAAGTTCCCCAGTCTATCACTTGCCAGCATGTTAGCTGAAGCAAGTAATTAACCTCTCTGAAACTTACAGACTCTGCCATGATGATTACATGAGCTACTTCAAACAATTTGAGTAGCATGATGTTTCATACCCAGTTGAAGTTCAGCATGTTGCATCCATTTTTTTTAACATGGTTCTTGCCTTCTTTTTTTTTTTTGAAGACTGGCTCTGCGCTAACATCTGTTGCCAATCTCCCTCTTTTCTTCTCCCCAAAGCCCCAGTACATAAATGTATATCCTAGTTGTACATCATTCTAGTTCTTCTATGTGGGATGCCACCACAGCATGGCTTGATGAGCCAGGCTAGGTCCGTGCCCAGGATCTGAACTGGTGAAACCCTGGGCTGCCAAAGTGGAGCACATGAACTTAGCCACTCAGCCACGGGGCTGGCCCCACATTGCATCCATTTTTATCACCAGTATTACTATTTCCAGTATGTGGGTTGAGTCAATCCTAAGCTTTTGTCGTGAGAGTTAAAGGACTCCTTCCAGGAATTGTCCTATGTCATGTTTCTCAAACTATTTTCAGTCTGTAGAAACTGTTTTCAACTAGAAGTCTTTCTGTGAAGGACAAATATGGGGAAAATGTGCTTGAATCAAAGGAGGGTGGGTCCCTCCCGCATCCTCACCCTGTGTGGACCTGAAAGTGTTCCAAGGAACCTGAAGGCTCAGCAGAGCACAACTTTTAGAGCCGCCCTTATGCAGACGGCTGGACGTACAGAATCTACCCAGTCGCCCTCACAAGATTCTGGTGTCCAGAGAGGAGCGAACAGCTGAGCAACTCCCCATATTGCACACATCACAAGACTTAGCTTCCTAAGGTTATTTAGATCTCAGTGCATATGGTACCACCAAGTTTTTTCAGAGCCAAATTTACATAAATTATTCAAATAAATTAACATTCCAATCTGACTCATTCTCAGGACATCAAATGCTGGTGCTCGGGTGAACATATGCATCCTGCCAAAACTGTAAAGTTGTGCTGTGTTTTTCACACCAAGAAGTCTAAAGAATCAATAAGCTTTTCTTTTCCTCTTTTCTTCAACATCATCTGTTAATATGTCCCCGATATTCTGTGAGACAAAATGTATCAGGGATTTCAACACTAGAGATGTAGGGAATGGCGAGCAGGTTGTGATAAAGAATACAGACCTCAATTTTTTTTTTTAACAAAAACGGCACCGAAGTAAACTATACTTCAAAAACAAGCAGCTTGGTTTTTGGAAATGAAGTCATAGTGCCCTAAAAAGAATTAATTCATTTCCCAAGGACAAGTACTTGTCGATTTTGCCAGAGAGGCATTTCTTCCCTAAGATTAAACCAAATGGAAGCACGAGAGCTATAAACTGAACAAAGAACCACTTGGGTCCCTTAAGAACCAGTGCCTTTTGGGCATAAACAACTCTTTTATGATTATGCAAGCTATCATGTTCACTTAGGAAATATATGAAGTAAGTTATCAGGAACCAGGAATATAACATCAATCAAATTCTCCTTCCTTCTTGTCAGTATGTGTGGTCAGCACTATTGACTGACTAGCCCTCCTCCCCTTTGTGGGTGTCAACTTTTGTTATGGGTTGAATTGGCTCCACCAAAAAGAGACATGTTGAAGTCCCTTAGTACCTCAGAATGTGACTTTATTTGGAAATAGACTCTTTACAGAGACAATCAAGTTAAAATGAGGTCATTAGGGTGGACCCCAATCCAATCTGGCTGGTGTCCTTATAAAACAGGGCAATTTAGACAAAGAGACACACACAAATAGAAGGAAAATGATGTGAAGACACGGAGAGAATGCCATCCATAAGCCAAGAACTGTCTGAGGCTATCAGAAGCTCGGTGAGAGGTATGGAACAGATTCTCCCTCACTGCTCTCGGAAGAAACCAGCCCTGCTGACACCGTGACTGTGGACTTCCAGCCTCCAGAACTGTCAGACAATACATTTCTGTTGTTTAAGCCACTTAGTTAGTGGCACTGTGTGATGGCCATCCTAGGAAATTAATATACTATAGAAGCTGGGAAAGCTATAATCTCTGTGCTCCCTCTCCCAGATGCCCTTGTAGCCAGGGGTGACCGTATAACATAATTTTGGACAATGAAACGTCAGTGGAAGTCTGCTGAAGCTCCTGGGTAAACGTCTGGTTTAGTATATTGGAGAATTCAGAACCGAGCAGAATGATGAGATCAGAAGGGGGCGTCAGGGAGTTATGGAGCACATCTCTGGTCCTTTCGGGCATCAGATTGCGTCCCCACAGCTCCCACAGGGCCGCTGGACTAAGAAACCCTCCAGTGGAGGAAATATAACCTTACTCGTGCCCTAAAGTGAACAAAAGAGCAGTCTAGATGAACGGTGGTGAGCTTCTATCAATTTGTCTTTAAGTTAGGAGATGACATAGAAATCGATCATGTCATGTCCTCTCTGTACGTAATCAATTCTCACCTGGATCATCAGCCAGTTACAAAACATCTAAAAGTAAGAAAAAGATTTTTGTCTCAAAATTCTAAACTGAAATCTGAAAATGTCACAACTTTCTGTCGTTGTGCAAATCGCTATTTCAAAAAACACCTGCTACACGTGTCCTCAAATTTCAAGGCTAAATAACATCTAAATATTCATTTGGAATTTCTGGGAACCCAACAGTGGAATATTCTTCTAAAAGAGTGGTTTTCAACTGGGGGCGATTTTGCCCCCCAAGGACATTTGGCAATGTCTGGAGACATCTTTCGTTGTCACAAATTGGGGAGAGAAAGGGTTCTATTGGTGTCTATTAAGTAGAAGCCAGAGATGCTTCTAAACATCCTACAGTGCCCACAACAAAGGACTAGCCAGCCCCAAAGGTCAAAGGTGCCAAGGCTGAGAAATTCCGTTCTGAAATACAGTAAAGCTTCCAAAAAGGAAATCAGATTTTGCTATAAGCAGGAAAGCAAACGACAAGTAGAAATGACCTACTGAAAAAGTGTGGGTGGTGTCCGGAATTCTACTGAGAATTGCAAACACAGGAGAGTGAAAATGACTAACAAAGGGGTAAAAAGAAAAGCAGCGTTCAGGCGGTAGGAGCTGACAAGTGAAGTGGAGAATTTGCCAGGCCCAAGCTGAACCACCATTGGCCTTCATATGGGTATTACTCAACTGTCAACTGTGTGTTTAAACCATGGCAGCTGGCAAGGGGAGGCAGCCTCCTCAACAAACAGACTCATCAATTTGTAAAGCTCCCATTCTTCGGAAACATTTCTAAGACAATATACGAAATCCATTTTCTCCTGATTTTACTTGAAGATGAGTCACCCAAGACACCAGCTATATGCTTGATTTCAGGCTTTTAAATAGTGAAAGCAGCTATTGAAAAAAATTACAGGGTAGCAGAGGCAGACAAAGGCACTGAAAAGACTCTGAATCATTCTAATTTTTATGGGGAGTGGGGGAAGGCGCATCCAGCTTAACCAATTTACATCATTTTGCTTTAGAAAATAAACATATACATCATGCTGACAATTTTATGCCGTGTTACACAAGCTGGAAGGAAAATAGTTTTAGGAAAACATTTGGAGAAGTAGAAGGAAGCAACAAAATGAAATGGCACAGAACCATTAGCTATTGAAGAACGTCTATTACTATTCAAGGTAAATAACTTGATGGAGTTTTTCTCAGTCCTGGAAATAATCTCCTCCCCCAGTCCAGCACCTATGTGTGTACCGAATCACGAGAAAAACTAGTTACTCTCAGAGACCCACACATGGTACAGGGATGGACGTTTTATATCCACAAAGGGAATCTGATGCTCAGACAAAGGAGTCGCCAGGGTTGCTCCTACAGCACACGTGAATTTTGGAGAATTTCTAAAGGGAGTTCAAAGTGTTTTATTGTTAAAGAAAATTTAGAAATGCGACCCTGAACTTTGAGTCAGTGATCTCTCCAAGTTTCTTAGGAACAATAAAAGATGGAAAAGTGCATTTTCTCTTTTTGAGCAAAGCATGAACTCAGTAGAAGAAATAGTCTCTCATGGAATTATACATAGAATTTGGATATTACTTACTTTAAAACCTCATTACGTAGGACTTCAGCAATTTAAATTTGACGATAATTTAAATAGAGTCGGGCTGAAGTTGACTCTGCTAAGCAAAGCTTTATAGAAAATGAGAATTATTAATAGTATAAACAAGATAAAATTTAAAAAGCTTCAGTGGTTTATGTGAATTAAGCCATTTTTCTCCACTTGTTAAATGGGTCCCCTAAAAAACTGTTCTGGGCACCAACGTATTGCAAACAGGAGGAGGAGAGCAAGGACAAGAAAGGGCAGCAAGAGTTATTATTTATCATTGTCATTTGCCAGAAAGTGGATTAAGGACTTCACAACTTTTTTTTTCGTTTAATGCTTACAACAAGCCATAACCTTATGAGGCACATACTGTTACAGGTCTAGGAACCCTTCAGTGCAATTCTAAACTCCAAAAGGAGCTGAAAACTCACAGTTTTTTTCCATAACGCATTTGCTGGCAGAGCTTGACCTGGCTGGATTTGGCAGCCAACCCTGACCTGAGGTGACCTGAGGCTATTCATAGTCCGGGTGAATCCCAGTGGTAGAGTTGCTCCCGGTTTTGCTGTAGAACCATGAATGTGGCTGATTATGGGGTGCTGCCCCAGACCCCAATGAGGGTGAATGCATAAGACTGCTTTCTCTATTATCTTTCTGTGTACGATTTTATCTTTGTAAACCCTAAAACATTCTGAGTTCAAAAACACATCGGGCCCCAAGGGTTTCAGATAACCTGGGCTGTCCCTGTACAGAAGGTGAGGAAACTAAATCTCAGAGGCTGGAATCTCAGGACCTGCCCCAGGTCACCCCTGGAGTGAGTGAGTTTGCAGTAGAGACAGGATTCAGCACGGGGTCACTCTGACTCCAGAACCCGTATCGTGGTTAGCTATCACTTGAGTGACTGTCCGGGCTTGGTAAGTATGATGTATAATTGAAAGTCATAAACCCACATTTAAATGATACTTTGAAGTAACTTAGACATCTCATTTATTGAGATGCTAAATGAATGAGTTTACTGTGCTTAAAAAACTTAGAAGCCGCCATTACCCACTCACCCTTTTCCTGCTCTCTTCCTGGCTGCCCATTTCTCGAATCCCCTCCAGGATGGCGTCCTCGGTGGACCTCGTCAGGCCCATGCTACCCTTAAGGAGGGCTGCGATTTTCTCCCTGAATGAGGAGCGCTGGCTTTGGGAGGCCGCGGCTGCATCCACACTGGCCTTCAAACTCTTCTCCAGTTCGCAGGAACTTTTCTTCAACAGGCTCAGCTCCTGCTTCGAGGCCCCCCAGACCCGCTGGCCAGCAAGCAGCCTTTCTTGGAAGATCTTAACTTCCCTTTCCAGAGCTTCTTTCGCCTCCACAGCACTGAGCAAGTCCTAATATAACCACAGACAGTGAAGACAGTAACATTAGCAGCCAATTAGGGACATGTGCATTTTCTTATCACTTACTTTGCTTACTAATGACCTCAAGGAGTTAAGAGTTCAGTGCTCATTCCATTTTTAACTCTAAGTTTCCTATCCTCTATTCATAAAGTTATTAAACTGTAAAGGTGATGTCAGGTTAATTTAGGTGTCTAAAAGAGAAAAGGGATGTTAAAAAAAAAAGAACACTGACATATAAGCCTTTTCTTTGTGGACCTCTAGAAAGAGTTAATAAAAACAAATTGTTGGCTAACATGCTAGTAGATTCAGTCCAGAGGTAGCATATGCTTACAGAACTGTCTGTTCTCGAGCTTGGTACACATGGAAATTGATTTTGAGTAAACCATAAGCCCTAACTAGGAACCAAAAATTATTTGAATAAAGATGTCTCCTTGATACTATTCTAAATAATAGAGTAGGATTCTCCTAAAGACATCACTGTGTAAAGAAGAATCAGATTTTTCTTTCAATATTCGTTGACTATGTATCCTCTTGTCTCGTAAAGACAAGACTGATGCCAATAAAACCTGAAGGAGATGAAACAACTAGCCATTTGGTGGGTGGGAGGACTGAAAACAGAGGGAGATAAAGTACCACACTGAGAAGAATAATTTTAACTAATATAATACGTATGATTAGGTTCATAAAAATAATGCAGGGCATTGGGAAGGTTCTCTGCACACCTACTTCTATTTGCCAAAATCCAGAATGATCCCAAGAGTCATGAAAGGGCCATCTTTAAAATTATTATATAAAAAAAACACATGTTGACATCAAGCTCCACAAGACATGAATTCACATCAAATAAGATTAAGCAGTTGGTTAACCACTGCTATAGTATTGCAGCCTAGTTAACTGGCAAAAAATATTTGGTTTTTTATTAAAAATAGTATGTTGGGGCAAAAATATCTAAAAAGGAACAATAGCTTTGAATAACAGATTCTAAACTGGCCAGTTGCAAACATCCATTTTGCTTTAGAACTGGCCATTAAAAGGAGTTTATCTCCACCAACATCTTGGAGACAGGAAAAATGTTGCTTGAAATGCTACTTGCTACTTTTTATAGAAAAGAGAACATCTTATTTTTTTTTTTCTTATGGTGATTTTTTTAAATCCAGGAAGTCTCAGGCATCCATTTGAAAGAAAAGTCATGGAGTGGGGAGGTAGTTAGAAGTCTGCCCTTTTCAGAGATGTAATAACTAAACCAATTATGGAACGTTATTCTGTGAAATGCTTAGCTTCTCAGGGTTCTGGCAACAGCTTCATTTCCCCACTCCCTTTCCAAACTAGTCCTCTTTGCAGAGAAGCCCCACTCCTGCTGCTAATTAAATTATGGCCCTTAAAGTAAAGCTCAAGAGCACTTTATCACCAATTCAGTGTATTTTTTTATTCTTTATTTTTTTGCTGAGGAAGATTTGCCCTAAGCTAACATCTGTTGCCAGTGTTCCTCTATTTTGCATGTCAGCCGCCATCACAGCGTGGCCACTGACAGATGAGTCATGTAGGTCCACACTCAGGAAGAGAACCCAGGCCACCAAAGCAGAGCGTGCTGAACTTAACCACTAGGTCACCGGGGCTGGCTGCCAAACACGTCACAGATTTCTTTTCAGATAGTAATACAACAGCTGCTCAATTAGACTAAGCAGTGTCAGCACTGGTGATCAATTGGGTCCATATTTTACTTAGAAACTACAATTTAATGTGTGGATAGAAAATTGAGGTCCTAAATTCAATGATGCAGGGATGAAACTTAACTCTTCTCCCCTGGGTTAAAAGCCTATAGAATATAATATATTAACTTTTATATTCAAAGAAACCCCCTTAAGCTAAAGAGAGGCATTGCCATGACCAATAGAGTGATGTTTTTATCCAAGTATTTACAACAGGTCCTCAAAATACACAAAAAACATATCAGAGGCTTGAGCACTATAGACTTAGTATCAGTTTGGAGTAAGCTAGTCAACTGGCAGCTGGTACCAGGAGACCAACACACACAATGCAATATTTCAGCCGTGAGGAATATTTTCCACCCTGTTGTCAGATGGTCAGCTCACTGCCTGAGAGACAGTGGGCTCACAAATTCAAACTCCCCACATTTACATCTAATAAAAATCAGAAAATTCATTTGTGATCCCAGACTACAGAGGCACATGGCAGCAGGTCAAACTTCTTTTCCGGACACGTGTCAGCCCACTGAACTATTTCTCCTGTGAAACACAGGACTCAGGAGCCAGTGACAAGGCCTTGGGGACGGCCGCTCCCCCAGCACTGTGATTCAGGGGCCCTGAGCTGACCTGCTGGAAACAGATGTCCTTAGTCCACAAATGCAATTACCTGTAGTGCTATCAGGAGGAAGCGGCTGGAGTGGAGTCGGGTTGCGTGGCTACCTCAAGGACACACTGAAGTAATGAGACATCGGTAGCATTGGCCAGGACCTGGGGACTGCTGTCAGACCACACTGACACACAGAACAAGAAACCAGGAGCTCCCTCCGAGAAAAATCAGGGCTGACCTCCACAGAGGAAACTGCATTTGCAGATTTGGATAGACCCTTATAGAGACAGTGATGGGACTCACTTAAAACAAATGTTCTTAATTAACAAATCTTTAGATTCAGTCTTACTAATGCAACAAATGAATAATGACCCCTTCACAATTACTTTTAACAAAAACGTTTGTAAATAATATGATTAAGGCATTCAATTTAGCTTCCCAATGAAATGTGTCTGCGTTAAATAATGAAGCCATTCAAAGGTTTGTGTTTTTGAAACACAACTGATTTCTGTTATGATGCTGCTAACTGTGATACGGATCAGGATGTGCATGAGCTCAACTTGCCTCTCAAAACTACAAGTGATTGCCCTCAGAGCAGAGAACTTCTGGCTTGAGCTTAATTCATTCAACTCTAGACAACTTTTGTAAAATTAAAAATCAGTTGGTTACTTCTACCTACCGCAAATAAGATTAACAAATAAACTCAGAAATTCCCCCAAATAGACACTCTCATACATTGCTGGATGAAGGGTGAATAGGTGCAATTTTGGCATAAGGATCTAACAAAATTTGAGATGCACATATCCTTTGACCCTGCAATTCCAGTCCTAAGAATGTATCTGTGGGATCGGTTACCAAACACGGACAACGAGGTATATGTGAAGTTAGTCAATTACAATGTAGCAAAAGATTAGGTACTGCATGAATATTCATTGACAGGTGGCTGGTTACACAAACAGGAGACATCCGTACCATAGGACACTATGTAGTCTTAGAAAGAAGTGAGGAAGCTTTTCATATCCTGATATGGACAACTCTCCAAGATATAGTTAGTAAAAAACAATTAAGGTGCCTAACCATGTGTCTAGCACCGTTTGTACCTACATGAAAAGAATCTCAGGCCAGCCCAGTGGCTAGTGGTTAAGTCTGTGCTCTTCTGCTTCAATGGCCCAGGGTTCACAGGTTCAGATCCTGGGCGTGGACCTACACACTGCTCATCAAGCTCATCAAGCCCTACCGTGGCAGCATATCACATATAAAATAGAGGACGGTTGGCACAGATGTTAGCTCAGGGACAATCTTCCTCAAGCAAAAAGAGGAAGATTGGCAACAGATGGTAACTCAGGGCCAATCTTCCTCACCAAAAAGAAAAAAAAGAGGATCTCTAGAAATATGCACAAGCAAATGCCAATTTTGATCATCTCTGCTGAAGGAAATTGCAGCTGGTAGGCAGAAATGGAAGGAAGATGTGACAGAACAGTGACAACTATGACAACACCTAGGGAACTTTGTCCATTTAAAATTCTGAATCAATAGTGTTATGAACACATACACACACACACACACTAAGCTTAGGCTGCATTGGTAGACGTAAAGTATCTAAAACAAGGGAGGTGATGTCCTGCTGCTTTTCCCTCAAACTAGACCAAACCTGGAGTTTTGAGTTTGAGATTCAAACTCTAACATAGATAAAACCCGTCCATAGTGGTGCTTTTCAAAAGGCAACTTACAGACTAGTGCCGCTCTTGACACTCTTCCCAGTCCCGACAACATAATTTGAGAAATTAAGAACAAGAGTTTAGTAATCTCTATAGCAATTTGACATCGATTTTTTCGTACCATAAGAATTTAATAATCTTATATTGTTATATAAGATGTTTATTCATGACTTAGGTGAAATGTAAGTAGCTTAGCAAGTAGCTTCAGGTTTTACCAAGTACTTTTCTGTGGATAAGGGCATTGACATCAATTTTTTAACAAGATATGGACCCATTCCGGTTTCGTTGAACTCACAAGTTAAAGGGCACGTGACATGAGCCTCATTTCTGTTGTGCAAGTAGGAACACATTACTACATGTGCTATTTTAAGGTGGGTTGCCAACTATAATCCAAAAGTGAAAAGTATGTTTGGGGCTGCCCCCAGGCCGAGTGGTTAAGTTCACTCTTTCTGCTTCGGCGGCCCAGGGTTTCACTGGTTCGGATCCTGGTCAAGGACATGGCACTGCTCACCAGGCCATACTGAGGTGGCATCCTACATGCCACAACTAGAAGGACCCACAACTAAAAATATACAACTATGTACCAGGGGGCTTTGGGGAGAAAAAGGAAAAAATAAAATCTTAAAAGAAAAAAGTATGTAAGATCCAGAATCCATTTCTTTCATCAAAAGTTAATTTAAATTTCCATCAAAAGATCACTTAAATTTAACAATACCTTTACGCAATAAAGTGATAAAACTGTCTATAGATGGAGAACTGAAGATGGATTTTTGAAAGCACAACGTTTGTTTAATTTTGGATACAAGTTGCAAATAAATATCTTGAGCTAGCTGAAATTGCCCTAAAACCTCTTCTATTGTCAACAAGCCTCTGTGAGACTGGCTGTCTACTGTAAGTGCTTTAAAAGCGAAACATAGAAACAGTTTTAACATACATTATCTCCTGCATGTAACATTGTCATCAATACAACCAAAATGACGTAAGTTAAGAAGCAAGAAGCTTGGGGCTGGCCCAGTGGTGCAGCAGTTAAGTGCACACGTTCTGCTTCAGTGGCCCAGGGTTCGCCGATTTGGATCCCCGGTGTGGACATAGCATCACTTGGCAAGCCATGCCGTGGTAGGCATCCCACATATAAAGTAGAGGAAGATGGGCACGGATGTTAGCTCAGGGACAGTCTTCCTCGGCAAAAAGAGGAGGATTGGCAGCAGATGTTAGCTCATGGCTAATCTTCCTCAAAAAAAAAAAAGAAGAAGAAGCAAGAAGCTAGCACATTGTCACAATAAAACTTTAAATATTGGCATAAGTGGTATTTGTTCCAAGTGACCACATATGACTTTAATAAAAGGATTTCAGTAATAACTTTTTGTTCAAATACAATTTCAGAATGACAAAATACTATCAGTTTAATAGTATTCTCTATATTAAGCCCACACACGTATTTTCAAAGAAGAATGTGTACAGTTTATCTAATTCTTTTCTTTTCCCCATGTCTATTCTGATTATATTTATTGAAATTGAATTTTATGCCTCTAGCTTCTAATATTTAACAGTTAGACTTGTGCCTCATATATCTTTTTAAATAATTTTCTCTATTAATTCATTTTTAATGACTTTACAAAAGTATCGGTCAGCAATGAATTGGAAATAAAGAAACACTGACCCTTCCCACAGATAGTTGGGAAAAAAACAGACTAGAGTACATTCAGAGTTTAGGAAGGAGAATGGCGGAAGTCTTGAAATCATATTCTTAGAGGAAATATGAAAAGAACTAGAACATTTAACCTGAAAATGTCTTCAAATAATAGAAAGACAATCATGTAGAAGGAGAGTTAGGTCTCTTCTGCTTGGGCCCACGATCGAACGGAGTGAAAGCTGTAGAGGAACATTTTACTTCAAAATGTGGAAGACCTTCACAAATCTGAGCTGTCCCCATGACATCATCAACCTTGGAAAATAATAAGAATTCGGCTTATGTTAGAAATTCTCATTTCTGACAAACTCCCTACAAGTTAAGGTTAATTTCGCTGCCCACGAGGCCAGTGTGTTCCTGGGCTTCACTGAGCGCTGCAGATGCTCTGCCCTGGACTGGCCAGACTGTGCCGGGAGGACCATGGACAGTTCCCATCTGGAAATTTTAAGAGAGACGTTGTCAAAATGGAATGGGTTCGGCATCACATGCTAGGGCTAAAGCCATAATAAAAAGATTGATGTAATCATGTTATTTTAAATATTGTTCTCATTTATTTTAAACGTGTCAAATGAACCTAAAGACAAACCATTGAAGACGTATAGTGACCGAACAGAATGTAAATATTACAAGCTGTAACAATGGAAATACAATGCTATAATAAAAATTAGGAGGAAAAAGAGGGGAGTAAAAGAGTAGGAGGTAGGGGCCAGCCTGGTGGCATAGTGGTTAATTTCACCTGCTCCACTTTGGCGGCCCAGGGATCGCAGATTCAAATCCTGGGCACGGACTGAGGCACCACTCATCAAGCCATGCTGTGGTAGGCCTCCCACATACAAAATAGAGGAAGATGGGCACAGATGTTAGCTGAGGGCCAATCTTCCTCACACACACACAAAAAAAGGCAGGAGGCATTAAATTCCTCATATTTCATAGCAGAAAGTCTAAAAGCACTATCTCATATTGGTGAATCAGGAATAGAAATGTATAACTTTAGAGTCAATGGTAATTATCAAAAGTCAATGCAAGAGTGTAAAAGTAAGGCTGGAAGGGGAATGAGAGAAGGTTTTAAATTTTCTTCAGAGTCTTATGAACAGTTTTAACTTTTTATAATATGAGCAGATATTATTTTAGTGTTTATTTTCATTTTAATTCCTCACCCAAAGGCTAGAACTCACCAAACCTCACAAATGATAAGAAATAAGGTTCAAGTAAGAAAAGTTTGAAAGATCTGGGCTGTTCAGATAGAAGAAGACACTTAGAAATTCATGATAAATAGTCTTCAGATACGTGAAGGGTAGCCATAAGAAAAGGGATTGCCGTTTATTCTGTACAGTTTCATTAAGATAGAACCAGGATGAGGACGTGAACTATAGGATGCTGATCTTGACTTGCTACGGTGAGGAACCGTCAAACAAGGAGGTGGACCTCCTTGAACAGTAGTGAGTTCCCTGCTTCTGGAGGAGTTCAAGGAAAGACTGGACACTAGCCATGCAGGGACATTAGAAAGATGATTCTTATTTCACACAGAGAGTGAGATGACTTAGATTCTAAAAGACCTTAAGGTCACTTCCAATGTTATGATGCTGGGATTGTAAAGCGATCTTTTATTATTTTAGTAATTTATCCTGGCTAATAATTTCTCACTTCCAGGAGCTATTTCCATATGCCTGTAATCCTAAAATAAGCATATGTTTATTTTAATCCCTAGATAAAAGAAAATACAAATAAGAGAGGGAAACAAAAACACTGAACATCAATTATGCACTAGGCTTATCCTGACGACTTCATGTAGATTATATCGTTCAATCCTAATAGTGATTGTAAGAGATAGAGCCTTACATTATTTTCCTATTTTACAGAGAAGAAACTGAGCTAAGTCAGACGCCTGGGGTCACACGGACAAACGGTTCTGGAGCCCAGAGAGAAGCCCCAGAGCCTGGCCTCTTAGCCACTCTGCTCATCATGTCTCTTATGCTCTCCTCTCTTACACACATGACTGCAGAAAAACAAACCAGAAGGGGTATCTTTCCAAACCAGGCCTGCCTGAATCCAAAACCAGTATTCTTTCCTAGCTTCAATTCTAGTTATTGGAAGTAAACAAAATGTGAACCATATGAGGAAAAGAAGCTGTTTGAAATCCAATATGTAAGCTGAGTTTTGGATCCACTGATTGGAACGTGTATAGTCTGTGGGAAACACGTATGTGGCCTGTGTAGGTAAAGTGACTACTTTCCTCAATATTGGATTATTTCAAGACAACTAAGAGAAAAGGTACCAATCTTTGATAGTTTTTAAAACATACTTTAATATTGCCTACTAAAGATTTTCAAATAATGTATTTTCCATATGTATAATAAATCACCTGGATTTTTATTTGGGAAATTTTCATAAAGTAACTTAATAGAATCATTAAGGAAATCAGAAAAGCTGAGTTTGGTAGAGTGAGCATCCCAGCCCTGCAGAAGCTTCCACGTCTGCAGTCATTCTGGACTCCACTAATAAAGCAAGTTTCCTACCTCAAAAACAGAGCTTTAGAAAGCATTATGAAGACTCTTCCCAAGCCCATTAATGTGTCAGCAAAACCACTTGACAGTATTTTTCACTAGTAAATCTTTGGAGTCATACTCTATGAATGAGCACTTTATTAAAGAACTCAACTTTTTATTGCCCATATTTTTTTTTACGATTTTTATTATTTTGGCAGGAACTTCATCCCAAAGTGAATGTGTTTCCAAAGTCTGAACAACATTGCATCAGTCATTTACAAGTAAAAACGCTTATATAAGAAAAGGAATAAATCCTGTTTTTTTAATGTGCTCTTACAACACATTTTCATTTCCTACTGCTAATCCCCAGAAATCCATTTTTATAGGTAAATATTAAGTTCTTCATAATTTTCAAGGTTTGATAATTTAATAACTACTATTTGTAATTGAATTAAAGTTATTCCTTCACTGAGGAAATTTGCATGGCTACTTACTGTTGTTGTTTTACTGATAAATAATATTTGGTATCAGACTTGTATGTAGGATGTAGATGTGAATATACATGTGAAGGGGATTACTGATGAAAGCACAATAATGTAACGACCAGGGTTCAAATCCTAGCATTGACACTTAATAGCTGTGTGAACTTCAGCAGAGTACATAAGCTCTCTGAGCACTTAGCACAATGACTGAGCAAAGTACATAACCTCTTTGAGTACTTTAGCACAATGACTATGCTAATGGTAAGTGATCGACTACTGAAGACTATTAAACTAATCATTGTTGACAGTATTAACGTAAAAAGTCTGAGAGCCTTAAACTTTACTTAGAAGGTCTATTGATAGGTCAAATATTGAAAGTGCAAATCTGAAGTAATTTTATGTATAATATAACACAAAGCAAATGAGTAAATATTATTATTAAGATTCAAAAGATACTAACATAAAATGAAAGATGTTAAGAAAAATCTAGAATATTACTTTTAATTAAAAATATCAGTACTAATTACTAAAAATGTATTTCCAGCTCTATCCACTGAAAGAAATGATATTCCAATAGCAATGAGCACACCTAAAGCCTAAATCTTGCTTTCTAAGCAGCATTTCCCAGTAAGAAGAGCCAAAGGTCCTTTGAGAATAAGCTTATTTAGTTCTGTGGCCTGGAAATTTTAAGTGAGGCTAAGATATCGTATTCTATCAGAAAGCAAGGAAGTGTTGAAAGACTAAAGGAATCAGATGGCATGGTCACAGAGACCATCTTGAAAGGACTCCTACTAGAGAAACTTGGTGGATTCGAAGCACCAAAAAAAGAATAATTGATTGTAACACAATAAGCAAATAAAAATCCATGTGTCCCTAGAACTGAAAAGAAAAAAATAAAAATCTTGTCTTTATGGAAGAATGCCAGCTAATGAGTAGAAGGAATGATAAAATTAGAGTATTACCATGTTGCCATGCCTGGTGTAAATTAATCCAGACAAGAATCAACAAATGATACCACTGCTAGGTAAGGTCAAGGGGGAAAAGAAATAACCTGCCAGAGGAGTTCAACAAAGATGGCAGCATAGGCAGACTCTGAACTCACCTCCTCCCTCAGACACAACAAATTTACAACTACTGCTGGAGCAATTACCCCTGAAAGAGAACTGAAAACTGGACAAAAAGAACCCCACAACAAGGGACAGTGCTGACTGAGGTGGAAGAGGCAGAAATTCCTTTGTGTAGAGAAAAAAAGCCACTTTCACAAGCTACGACACTTCAGTCTTGGCCAGGAGCAAACCTAAGGTATGCAGCCTTACCTGGAGGAGCAGGGAACCTGAGTGGGGGAGTGTCAACAGTTTTTGGACTCAGCATAACCAAGATGAGTGTCATAATATCTGGCTTTGCTGGCTATTAACTACAAGAGGGAATAACCCCAGAAAAGCTATTGGACATAAGGGGGTGGGGGGAAGCCCACTCTTAAAAGGGCCCATGCACAAATTCACCTGTTTCAGAAGTAACCTAAAATAACCAGAAAGAAAGATGCACAGTCCTTTGGTGAAAAGAGACTCACCTGATAGGTTCTGGGTGCATCTCAGTGAGAGGTGAGACCTCTCCAGGGATTGAGACATTGGCAGTAGTCATTTATGTGACTTAGTACAAGTGTGATGACACAGATGCCATTGGAATTCTTCCCTTGGATTTTAGTGCAGGGGTCTGGCTCCTCCCCCCCCGCCCCCCGACTAGAGCACTGATTTAATCCAGCTCAGCCAGGGAAGGCCCCACCCAAGAGCAAGTCCTCAGGCAACTTTTGGCCCACATAGACAGAGTGGCTGGAACCTCTGCAGCTGGGCATGTGAATCCACCTCTCGGGGCAGGGTATGTACAAGGAGCAAGTACAGTGTGTAGCATTCAGTGGGGTGTGTGGGGCCTCTGCAGTGGGGCAACTGGGTCTGCTTTAGTGGGTCAGGGCATGCACATGGGGTGGGGCTATGCTGACAGGATGTGCGGCCCTGCAGGTGGTGGGGCTTGTCAGCTGCAGCAGACTTGTGCTTCTCAAATAGCTGCATAGGGGATTGGCTCCACTTTCCAAAGCTTGAAACAGTTGGGTGCTCCTATGCATCGAGCCAGCCCCACTCAGCTGCAATCTTGAAAGAACTGACAACAGCTTTGCAGGCCAGAGGCCTACAGTAATGGTAAGCCCCTGAACCTAGCAATCAGCCACTCTGGGAGCCTACTCACTTAACAGAAAAATTGCAACAGGAATGTGCTATTAGATCTTGCTTGTGCTGGGGCTTCCTATACCCAATAAAGTGACCAAAAGGTCCATAGCAGCCACACACAGCTGAGCATTAAAACCAGCCAGCCAGGGTAACAGCCTAGCCTCTCTGGGAACCTGTAGCAAGAGCAACCCAGCCACAACAGAAGGACACACATAGTCCACAGAAG
This sequence comes from Equus przewalskii, assembly GCF_037783145.1. Taxonomy (NCBI): domain Eukaryota; kingdom Metazoa; phylum Chordata; class Mammalia; order Perissodactyla; family Equidae; genus Equus; species Equus przewalskii. The sequence continues at coordinate 15,530,470 of NC_091862.1, forward strand.
GGACACACCTGGAACATTTGGAACTGGTTACCAGAGGGAAGCACACTGCTGGGCCTCATAAGGCCACTTCTCCAAGATCAGGAGAGGTAGCTGATACACCCATCTAATACATAGATATAAGCACAAAGAAAGGAATACATTCCAAGTAGGTGAACAGGACAAAACACCAGAAAAAGAACTAAAAAAAAAAACAGAAATAAACATTCTATCTGAGAAAGAGTTCAAACAAAAAGTCATAAGGGTTCTCACTGATCTTGGGAGAGGAATAGATGAACATAGTGAGATCATCAACAAAGACATGGAAAATATAAAAAAGAACCAGTCAGAAATGAAGAATACAATATTGGAAATGAAAAATTCACTGGAGGGACTCAATAGCAGAGTCGATGATACAGAGGAACAGATCAGTGAGCTGGATGAAAGACTAGAGGAAATCACCCAAGCTGATCAAATAAAATAAAAAAGAATTTAAAAGACTGAGGACAGTCTAAGGGACCTCTGGGACAACATCAAGCACTCTAACCTCCGTATTATAGGTGTCCCAGAAGGAGAAGAGAGAGACAAAGAGGCAAAGAATTTATTTGAAGAAATGATAGCTGAAAACTTTCCTAACCTAAAGGAGGAAACAGACATCCAGGTACAGGAAATGCAGAGAGCACCAAAGAAGGTAAACCCAAAGAGGCCCACACCAAAACACATCTTAATTAAAGTGTCAAGAATTAAATATAAAGAGAGAACCCTGAAAGCTACAAGAGAAAAGCAACAAGTTATATGTAAGGGAAACCCCATAAGGCTATCAGCTGACTTCTCAGCTTACAGGCTAGAAGAGAGTGGCATGATATTTAAAGTGCAGAAAGGAAAAAACCTACCACTGAGAATATTCTATCCAGCAAGGTTATCATTCAGAATGGAAGAAGAGGTAGAGTTTCCCAAACAAGCAAAAAACCAAAGAAGTTTATCACCAAGAAACCAGTTTTATAAGAAATGCTAAAGGGGCTTATTTAAGTGGGAAAGAGAAGACCACAAAAAGGAATAAGAAAATTACTTTTTATAAAGCAATAAAAGGACTAGTAAAGGCAAATATACAATAAAGGTAGCAGATCAACGATCTATGAAGATAATATGAAAATCAAAAGATGAAAGTACTAAAATTATCTATTTCCAGGATAGGAGGGTAACGGATACACACACACAAAATAAAAAGGTTAGATATGATATAAAAAACATAAACTGTGGGATAATGGGAGTAAAAGAGTAGAGCTTTTAGCAAGAGGCCAAACTAAAGAGATCATCAACTTAATATAGATTCATATATAAATAAGTTATTATATGTGAACCTCATGGTAATCACAAACCAGAAAGCTATAATAAACACATAAAAAATTAAGAGAAAGGAATCAAATATAATACAAAATTAAGAGAAAGGAATCAAACATAATGTTAAAGAAAACCATCAAGCCAGAAGGGAAGAGAGCAAGAGAAGAAGAAAGGAACAGAGAAGAACTTCTAGAACACCCAGAAAAAAAGTAATGAGATGGTAATAAGTACATAAGTACACACTTATCAATAGCTACTTTAATTGTCAATGGTCTACATGTTCCAATAAAAAGGCATAGGGAGGCTGATTGGATAAAAGATAAAAAGACCCATATATGTGCTGCCTAAGAGAGACACACTTCAGACATAAAGACACTCACAAACTGAAAGTGAAGCGATGGGAAAAGATACTCCATGCAAATGGCAATGAAAAGAAAGCTGGCATAGCAATACTTATATCAGATAAAATAGACTTTAAAACAAACACTGTAACAAAAGACAAAGAAGCACACTACATAATGATAAAGGGAACAATCCAACAAGAGGATTTAACACTTGTAAATATCTATGCACCCGACATAGGATCACCTAAATATATAAAGCAATTATTAACAGACATAAAAGGAGAAATTGACAGTAACACAATAATAGTAGAGGACTTTAACACCCCACTTATACCAACAGATAGATCATCCAAACAGAAGATCAACAAGGAAATATTGGCCTTAAATGACACATTAGACCACATGGACTTAGTAGACATATACAGAACATTCCATCAAAAAACTTCAGAATACATATTCTTTTCAAACGCACATAGAACATTCTCCAGGATAGAAAACATATTAGGCCACAAAACAAGTCTCAATAGATTTAAGAAGATTTTAATAATACCAAGCATCTTTTCTGACCATAAGGGTATGAAACTAGAAATCAACTACAGGAAGAAAATCAGAAAAGCCACAGATACGTGCATATTAAACAAAATGCTACTGAACAATTGGGTCAATGAAGAAATCAAAGGAGAAATCAAAAAAATACCTGGAGACAAATGAAAATGAAAATATGACAGCCACACAACTGTAAGAGGAGGGAAGGACAGCCTGGCCTGCACGAACACTTTTGGAGTTGCAGCCCAGCCCATGGGAGCACCCACCATGCCATGGCAGCCCCACCAGTGGGAATGCTCTACACCAAGTGGCGGCAGCTGAGCTCCTGTGAAGGCACCCACCCACAAATGCAGCACAGGTGAGAAGGCTCCTTGCCCATTCGGGAGGCGCCCTCACCTGTGGAACACAGGAGCCCATGGGATCCACCAAGTGGTGGCTCAGCCCCTACATAGGAGCCCCTCCTGCTTAGTGTGCAGCAGCTCAGCCAGTCCCCTGCCAAGCACAGAGGCCCTACCTAAAATGCCTGACCTACCCACCAAGTGCAGAGGCCCTGCCCACATGAGCGTCATCTGCAGAACAGCTGGGGCCAGCCCAGGTGAACACAGAGTAGCCCTACCTGCACAACTCCAGCAGATGGGGTGAGATCAGGAAATAGCTCCTGTGTCCCACCAGAGGTGGCAGGTGGAATCTGCAACCTGATACTACCACAAATGCACCTACAAAGGTCCAATTCATCAAACAATGTGAAGAACTACAGTAATATGTCTGACCAGAAGCAAAATGACAAGTCTCCAGAAACCAATCCTGAAGTCACAGAAATTTACAATCTAAATGACAGAGAATTCGAAATAGTTGTCATAAAGAAATCAGTGAGTTACAAGAAAACTCAAAAATACAGTTCAATGAGTTCAGGAATAAAATTAATGAACAGAAGGAATATTTCACCAAAGAGACTGAAACTCTAAAAAGAAAACAAACAGAAATTCTGGATATGAAGAACACAATTAATGAGATAAAAAGTAATCTAGAAACTGTGAAAAATAGAGCTGATGTTATGGAGGATAGGATTACTGAATTAGAGGACAGAAATATGGCAATGCTTCAGGTAGAGGAGGAGAGAGAACTAGATTATAGAGAAAGGAAGACATTCTCCAAGAAATATCCAACTCAATTAGGAAAATCAATATAAGGATTGCAGGTATTTCAGAGGGAGCAGAGAGGGAGAAAGGAGCAGAGAATTTATTCAATGAAATAATAGCTGAGAACTTCCCAAACCTGGGGAAAGAAACAGACTTACAAGTACATGAAGCCAATAGAACTCCTAATTACATCAATGCAAAAAGACCTTCTCCAAGGTATATAATAGTAAAACTGTCAAAAATCAAGGACAAAGAAAAAACATTAAGAGTAGCAAGGCAGAAAAAAATAACCTACAAAGGAGCCCCTATCAGGCTTTCAGTGGATTTCTCAGCAGAAACCTTAAAAGCTAGGAAAGAATGGAATGATATATTCAAAATACTGCAAGACAAAAACTTTCAGCCAAGAATACTCTATCCAGTGAAATTCTCTTTCAGATACAATGGAGAAATAATAGCTTTCCCAGATAAACAAAGCTGAGGGAGTTCATCACCACTAGACCTCCTGTACAACATATGATGAAGGAAGCCCTCCTACCTGAAACAAAAGGCAAAGGTTTACAGAGCTTAGAGCAAGAAGATAAATAGACAGACAAAATCAGAAAATTGAAGCTCTCCATCATAATAGTTTATCAAACACTTACTAATAACATAGACGATAAAGGGAAAGAAAGCATCAAAATAACTATACACACTTCGATTTAGTCACAAACTCACAAGAGAAAAAAGAAGAATTTGTTGCAACAATAGCTCAGAAGGGGAAGAGGAAAGGGATGCAATCTGCTTAGGCTAATGGAGATAAGAGGCTATCAGAAAATGGACTACCTCAGCTATGAGATCTTTTATACAAACTTCATGGTAAACACTAAACAAAGAGTCAGAATACAGCCACAAATCCTAAATAAAGAGAAAACCATCACAGAAAACCATAAAACTGAAATGGCTGTCAGAAATACAAGGGAAGAGAAAAAGGAAAATATAGAACAACTGGAAAATAAGAGATAAAATGGCAGTTTTAAGCCCTCAAATATCAATAATCACTCTAAATGTCAATGGATTGAATTCTCCAATCAAAAGACACAGAGTGGCTGGATGGATCAAAAAACAAGACCCAAGAATATTCTGCCTCCAGGAAATACATCTCAGCTCTAAAGACAAACAGAGGCTCAGAGTGAAAGGATGGAAGATGATACTCCAAGCAAATAGCAAGCAAAAGAAACCAGGCACAAGCCATCCTTATATCAGACAAAGCAGACTTCAAGATAAAAAAGAAAATGAGAGACAAACAGAGGCAGTATATAATGATAAAAGGGACATTACACCAAGAGAAAATAACACTTATTAATATATGCACCTAACACAGGAGCACCAAAGTATATAAAGCAACTATTAACAGACCTAAAGGGAGAAATTCACAGCAACCCAATAATAGTACAGGACCTCAATACCCCACTGACGTCAAGGGATAGATAACCCAGACACAAATTCAACAAGGAAACAGTGGCCTTAAATGAAACACTAGACCAGATGGACTTAATGGATACACATAGAACATTCCATCCAACAACGGCAGAATACACATTCTTCTCGAGTACACATGGAACATTCTTAAAGGTAGACAAAATGCTGGGAAACAAGGAAAGCCTTAATAAATTTAAGAATATTGAAATCATATTAAGCATCTTTTCCAACCACAATGCTATGAAACTAGAAATCAAGTACAAGAAAAAAATCCAGGAAAGCCACAAATATATGGAAACTAAACAACCATTAGATTAATGAAGAAATCAAAGGATAAATTTAAAAATACCTGTGGGGAAAATGAAAATAGAGCATACAACCTCTTGTGGGATGCAGCAAAAGTGGTTATAAGAGGGAAATTTAGAGAAATACAGGCCCACCTCAACAAACAAGAAAAATATCAAATAATTAACCTTAAACTATACCTAATAGAACTAGAAAAAGAAGAACAAACAAAGCCCAAAGTCAGCAGAAGGAGGGAAATAATAAACATTAGAGCAGAAATAAATGAAATAGAGGGTTTAAAAAAAAAACAGTAGAAAAGATCAATGACACTAAGAACTTATTCTTTGAGAAGATAAACAAAATTGACAAACTCTTAGCCAGACTCACTAAGAAAAAAGAGAGAAGGCTCAAATAAATAAAGTCAGAAATGAAAGAGGAGAAATTACAATAGATACCACAAAAACACAACAGATTATAAGAGAATACTATGAAAAACTACACAGCAACAAATTGGATAACCTAGAAGAAATGGAGAAATTCTTACACTCATACAACCTCCCAAAACTGAATCAAGAAGAAATAGAGAATCTGAATAGACCAATCACAAGACATCGAGACAGTAATCAAAAACTTCCCCCAAAACAAAAGTCAAAGACCAGAAGGCTTCTCTAGAGAATTCCATCAAACATTCAAAGATTTAATATCTATCCTTCTCAAACTATTTCAAAAAATTGAAGGAGTCAGAACACTTCCTAACTCATTCTATGAGGCCAATATCACCCTGATACCAAAACCAGACAAGGACAACACAAAGAAGGAAAATTACAGGCCAATATAGCTGATGAACATAGACGCAAAAATCCTGAACAGAATATCGGCAAACAGAATACAGCAATACATTAAAAGGATCATACACAGTGATCAAATGGGATTTATTCCAGGGACACGGGGATGCCTCAACATCCGCAAATCAATCAATGAGATACACCACGTTAACAAAAGGAAGAAGACAAACCATGTGTTCATCTCGATAGATGCAGAGAAAGCATTTGACAAGATCCAACATCCATTAATGATAAAAACTCTGAATAAAATGGGCATAGAAGGAAAGTAACTCAACTTGATAAAGGTCGTATATGACAAACCCACAGCCAACATCATATTCAATGGTGAAAAACTGAAAGCCATCCCTCTGAGAACAGGAACCAGACAAGGGTGCCCACTCTTACCACTCCTGTTCAACATAGTACTGGAGGTTTTGGCCAGAGCAATTAGGCCAAAGAAATAGAAAGAGAAATAAAAGGTATCCAAATTGGAAAGGAAAAAGTGAAACTCTTGCTGCTTGTGGATGGCATGATTCTACATATAGAAAACCCCAAAGAATCCATCATAAAACTATTAGATATAATCAACAACCATAGCAAAGTTGCAGGGTAAAAAATCACCTTACAAAAATCAACAGCATTTCTATACACTAACAATGAACAAACATAAAGAGAAGTCAAGAATATAATCCCATTAACAACTGCCACAAAAAGAATAAAATATTTAGGAATAAATTCAACCAAGGAGGTGAAAAATCTATACACTGAAAACTAGAAAACATCATTGAAAGAAATTGAAGAAGACATAAAGAAATGGAAAGATATTCCATGCTCATGGATTGGAAGAATAAACATAGTTAAAATGTCCATACTACCTAAAGCAATCTACAGATTCAATGCAATTCCAACCAGAATCCCAATGACATTCTTCACAGAAATAGAAAAAAGAATCCTAAAATTTATATGGAACAACAAAATACCCCAAATAGCCAAAGCAATCCTGAGAAAAAAGAACAAAGCTGGAGGCATCACAATCCCTGACTTCAAAATATGCTACAAAGCTATAGTAACCAAAACAGCATGATACTGACACAAAAAAAGACACATAAATCGATGAAATGGAATTTGAAGCCCTGAAATAAAACCACACATCTACAGACAGCCAATCTTTAACAAAGAGGCTGAGAACATACAATGGAGAAAGGAAAGTCTCTTCAACTTGGGAAAACAGGACAGCCACATGTAAAAGAATGAAAATAGACCATTCTCTTATGCCACTCACAAAAATAAACTCAAAATGGATCAAAGACTTAAAGGCAAGATCTGAAACCATAAGACTTCTAGAAGAAAATATAGGCAGAACACTCTTTGACGTCAGTTTTAAAAGGATCTTTTTGGACACCATGTCTTCTTGGACAAGGGAAACAATAGAAAGAATAAACAAGTGGGACTTCATCAGACTAAAGGTCTTCTACAAGGCAAGGGAAAACAAGATCAAAATGAAAAGACAACCCACTAATTGGGAAAAAATATTTGCAAATCATATATCCAACAAAGGGTTAATCTCCATAATATACAAAGAACTCACACAACTCAACAACAAAAAATCAAACAATCCGATCAAAAAATGGGCAAGGGATATGAACAGACATTTCTCCAAAGAAGGTATATGGATGGCCAATAGGCACATGAAAAGATGCTCACCCTCACTGATCATCAAGGAAATGCAAACCAAAACTACGCTAAGACATCATCTTACGCCCGTTAGAATGGCTATAATAACCAAGACAAAAAAATAGCAAATGTTGGAGAGGATGTGGAGAAAAGGGGACCCTCATACACTGCTGGTGAGAATGCAAACTGGTGCAGCCACTATGGAAAACAGTATGAAGATTTCTCAAAAAGTTAAAAATAGAACTACCATACGACCCAGCCATTCCACTACTGGGTATCTATACAAAGAACTTGAAATCAGCAATTCAAAGAGACTCATGTACCCCTATGTTCATTGCAGCATTATTCACAATAGCCAAGACATGGAAGCAACCTAAGTGCCCGTCAACTAATGACCGTATAAAGATGTGTGTATATATACACATACACACACAATGGAATACTACGCAGCCATAAAAAATGACAAAATCATCCCATTCACAACAACATGGATGGCCCTTGAGGGTATTACGTTAAGCAAAATAAGCCAGATAGAGAAAGACAAACCCTGTATGACTCCACTCATATGTGGAAGATAAACAAACACATGGACAAAGAGAACAGATTAGTGGTTACCAGAGGGAAGGCAGGTGGGGGGTGGGCACAAAGATGAAGGGGTGCACTGATAAGATGACTGACAAATGATAATGTACAACTGAAATTTCACAATGCTGTAAACTATCATAACCTCAATAAAAAAAAATGGGCAGAGGATCTGAACAGACGTTTTTCCAAAGAAGATACACAGATGGCCAACAAGTATATGAAAAGATGTTCAACATCACTAATTACTAGGGAAATGCAAATCAAAATTACAATGAGATATCACCTTACACCTGTCAGAATGGCTACAATTAACAAGACAAAAAATAACAAGTGTTGGAGGAGGATGTGGAGAAAAGAGAACCCTCATACACTGCTGATGGGAAGGCAAACTGGTGCAGCCACTATGGAAAACAGTATAGAGATTTCTCAAAAAATTAAAAATAGAAATACCATATGATCCAGCTATCCCACCACTGGGTTTTAGCTGAAGAACATGAAATCAACAATTGAAAGAGATTTATTCACCCCTATGTTCATTGCAGCATTATTCACGATAGCCAAGACGTGGAAGCAACCCAAGCGCCCATCAACGGATGAATGGATAAAGACGATGTGGTATGTAAACACAATGGAGTACTACTCAGCTATTTAAAAAAAGACAAAATCGTCCCATTTGCAACAACATGGATGGGCCTTGAGGGTATTATGTTAAGCAAAATAAGCCAGACAGAGAAAGGCAAACACCGTACGATTTCACTCATATGTGGAAGATAAATACACACATGGACAAAGAGAACAGATTAGTGGTTACCAGAAGGGAAGGGGGTTGGGGGTCCACAAAAGGGGTAAAGTGGCACATATGCACAGTAACAGATAAAAGCTAGACTAATGGTGGTGAGCACGATGCAGTCTATACAGAAACTGATATATAATAATGTACACCTGGAAATACACAATGTTATAAACCAATATGACCTTTATAAAATAATTGAAAAAAGAAATCCTTAAAGTTGAACAAAAGTAAGACATATTCTTTACAAACTGTTTACTTTTAAGTGTTTTGTATTTCTTTTTTTCTAATTAGAAAAACTATGTGTCAGGTGGCCTCTTGAAGTCACTGAACCCCAGGCTGCCCCCAGCCCTCCTGCGGAGAGCAGCCTTTTGAAACTGTGGTCAGTGATGCTGGTGTGCTCACCCACATCTCCTTTTCAATTTCTGCTCCATAAACATGATCACAGATGCACACACACTTCGCATACTGTACCTGGTTCAGCTTATCTTTCTCTTCAATACAGGAGGCCGCTTTTTTCTGCTCTCTGTTTACTTCTGAAACCAGCCTCAGGATCGTTTCTCTGCTAGCTTTTGCCTCCATCTCATGGACATTTATAGTCTCTTCAAGAGTAGCAATTTGTCCTTTCATGAATGCATTTTCCTTGCACAGCTCTCTAAGCTGAAGAGAAAGCAATTACAGCCATCCCATAAAAATCAACAATTTCGCCCCACTTTCTCTAAGCAACTCTGATCTATATACCTCATTGACTTCATTTTCATATGAAAACAATGAAAGCACCATCCCGCCATCCACTCAAAAGATCACATTTTCAAAGGCAGTTTCTAAACACTGTCGTTATGTGCAAACCTGGCAGCCAAATTAAAACTAATCAAAAGGTAGCCAGCCACAAAGTAACAATGATGAGAGTTCAACCAAAAGCTTTCCAACAGAACAAGCATCAGCAGGCTCTGGCTGCTAAATAATCAAGAAGCAATGTTCTACAGAGGTTACGGCAGGTGAGGGAGCGAGGGAGTTCTATTCACGCCACGTCGGCCAGCACCAGCTGTGTGCAAGGTGCTACATGGCTGAGGTGGGTGGGGGAAAGACAGAGAAGAAGACAAGACTCTCTTTAAAAAAAAAAAAAAATCCCAGGGCCGCCCAGTGATGTAGTGGTTAATTTCACATGCTACGCTTTGGCAGCCTGGGGTCCCCAGGTTCTGATCCCAGGCACGGTCCTACAGACAACTTGCTCATCAAGCCATGCAGTGGCAGCATCCTACATACAATAGAAGAAGATTGGCACAGATGTTAACTCAGGGCCAATCTTCCTCACCAGAAAAAAAAACTCTCTAATTAATATAAGCAAAGAAAAATCCTGGATAACATGCTCAAACAGTGGTTATCATTGGGGTTAGCAGGACTCTCGCTCTCTATGCTATGCATTTGAATTGTCAAGCAGGAGCATTAGTAAGATATGTAAGATTTACAAGGAGGGAAAACAAACCAGGCTCCTTGGCAGCAGGGAACCAGCCATGCAGACAAGTTCACTCTGTAAGGCCAGGGGACGCTATAGGAAGACCTGAATTTCCCCGTTTCTGTTACAACTCTCTGTAAAAGTGACAAACCGTTCATCTTCATGGTGCCAACAGGGTGCCCTGCTCCAACTTAGGGCTGTTCCCTCTCTCCTGAACACTTTTCCTCATATATGCGTGCTCACTCCCTAACATCCTTCGTGAGTCCCCCCCTCAAAGGGCGCTCTTCAGCCAGTCTGCCTAAGCTGGAGTCCCAGCCTCCTACCGGCTTTGCTCTCTGTCCCCGTAGCCTGATTTGTTTTTCTTTGTTGCACCTTTCACCATGGGGGATAATATTAGATATTTGTTTCTTTCCTCTCCATCTTTACCCCACGATAACGAAAGCTCTAGCAGGGCACAGACTAAGTCTCGTCTCACTCCCTGCTGTATCCTCGGCACCCAGACAGTGCCAAGCATGCAGTCATCACTCCCGAAGTATTTGAGAAGTGAATGACTGTCAAACAAGTTCTTAGGAATGCCTCTTTTCCACCAAGTTTCCTTGGGAGTGTGGACCCTTGTGTTTATGATGGCTATGAAAGTGAAGAAATGGCTTTGAAATTAAAGGAGTGGCTTTGGTCCACTTCTCAGGGGAACACTTAGTGAGTGCTGATCAAGACAGCAGCTTTCTTGCTCTTGGCCAGTGATTTTCTTTTAAGATAGGTTCCTGTTCAAGTGATGGGGATGCTAAAGCTCTAGGGTCCTAGTATGTGTTTTCAAATGCAAGTTCTATTATCATTCAGATATGATGAGGCCAACAGATCAGGAGACAGTTGCCACTGCAAAGATAGTCTGTTACTCACAGTTCCCAAGAGGAGGGGCACCCATGCCATGCAGGGCCACACGGGGAGCACCAGGGTCAGTCAGGAGACAGAAGGAGCAAGGGGAAATTGTGTATTCCACAGGAAGTAATGGGTGAGGCAGCGTAAGCAGGTTTGGGATTGGCTAGTTCGAATAATTTCAGCAGGCTCTGTAGTGTAGGAGCTGTCCCTAGGTGTCTGGTACCTGGCCCTGGGGTGATCAGGGCAGCTGGCTAGTGGCCCAGAGTGTGAAAGCCTGATAGAAGAAGTGTTTGGGGTGTGGGTTCTGGGTTAGTTGGTTTGCTCCAAGGAGAGTCATTTCTAGGAATTGGCTGACCCTGGGAGCGGCCGTCCCTCCTGGGTCAGCAAGGCCCCAGATGTCAAAGGTTAGAAATACAGAAAATAAAAAGGGATGATTAATATAGTATCAACACACAGATTAGCATCTGCAGATCGTCCCTGATGTGGGAAAGCATGTCGTAAAGGAAGGAGCTTCTGAATTCCCTCTTCTTTTCCCCACCACTTGGCTTTAAAGGCAAGCCCCCAAACTATACTGTCGACTTTGACAGCCAGGCTCCTGGTCACATATTAGCAACAAGGAGGAGGAGAAGACGCATCTGGCACCCTCAAGGGTATCAGACAGATCTAGGCCTCAGCTACCAAAACCCATCGGTGAAGTCAACACTTCCAGAAGTAAGATGAAACCATTCTGCAGCTTTCAGAGAGTTCCTGGGAAACTTCCTAATAAACAACTGAGAAGTGGCCTTTAAGAACGACTGCATGGAAACCCATCAGGAAGCAAGGATACAAAAGGTGTGTGGATGACAAAGATGTGGTGAGCGCTCAAACACTTTCAGGTGCCCTGATGAGTCACTATGGGCCACGTGAATTATTCAGTTGATATAACTAATTTCCATCTTAATGGCAACCTACCATTAAAGTAGGATTTTCATTATTTGGTTCCAATGTAAAATTAAAAAGTACTTTAGAATTAATCTTAACCTTATATTCAATAAGTATCCCCAATATGACACACAGTTGGTTTTGTTTTTGGTTGGGTATGTGTGTATTTCTGTCTATAACCAAAACAAACAAACAAACATCTTCCTAAAATACATCATTAAAACGAATAATTATATTGACAAGCTAAATATATTTTAGACGAAACAATTAATCTAGAGGACAATTAATCCCAAATAACGCTAGAAAGGATCTTGGAATTGAGGCTCAGAGAGGTGATATGGTTTGTCCCAGGTCATACAGTATATTAATGCTACATTTGGGCCAAAGTCCCATTCTCCTGCCACCCCTAGACTCAGCCACAGCTCTTGCTTTCATGGCACGTGTCAGAAGGACACTGAAGATGTGGACTCTTTAACTCGCATACAAACACCTTCAGAACGAAGTCTTCTTCTGACGCCGCTCCATTTTCCTTGTTTGGATCTAAGCAGTCATGAAGTTGCGCTAGAAATTCCTCACGTTTCCTGCAATTCGTTGAGATTTGATTCATATTCTTCTCATTTTCCTTTAAACACTTTCTATCAAGCAAATAAGAAATGAGTCAAGTTTTAACACCATAGAAGATTAACATTCACCAAACGAAGTTCAGAACTCAAGCTCTCGGCGAGGAATAACTAATCATCATTTTCAACACAACACAGCTTCCCAGACACAGAGCACATCATTGTCGCGCAAGCCCTGTAAGAGATGGAAAAACCTGGAAGCAATTCTGGGCACTGACACTTCACAGAAATGTAGCAACATCTTCATGGCATCTTAGATCTAGTAACAGCGAGGGAGACAGACTCTTTGCCGCCTGTCCCCGATCTTCCAGGATCTGCCGAAGTGGCAGGAAGGTCTCTAGATCACACATGGATCCATATAGTCATGGGTCTCTGTTGGGCCCCATAAAGGCGGACAGTGCTACTACATTAGTTTTAGGAGACCATGCTTCCTTTTATTTTCCAATGCTATACAGTGATCGATAAGGGTTAGTTAGGCATTCCCTGGTTCATGGTCAAGCATAACTATAAAAAAAAAATGCATCAAGAGCACGAGTTGTTCCCACCTCTGGAAAAGAGGTGTTCAATCACCAGCAAAGCTCATTATAGTCTGCATACACCCAGAGTTTTCAAAGAGTGTTGGAATGGCCCAATCAAGGAAAATCACTTATTTATGCCCCGCTCTGAATATTTTATTTCAAATCTCCGATAGGTTTGCTAAAATAGCAGGGTCTATTTCTAATGCTTTTAGATCATCAAAAAATGGACATATTTTAAAGGCAAATTAGAATCATTTTGGTAATTTGGTATCATTTTTTCAGTACCCTAGATAATAAACGTGATTATTGCTTTCCCTTTTTAACATGTTGAGTGTTTACTGCAAATTCTTTCACTCTATTCAAAGATTAACAAAGCATATAATTGCATATACTCAAAAACATATCATATTTCTATTTAGAAAAATGTATAACAATAAAAGACCAACATCAATATATCTTTAAGCTCTTATTTTCAGCATATGAAAGGTAATATTTGTTCTCTGACTCATGGACGACACAGCAAATGCTATAGTTCTGATTAACATTTATAATTCCAATCCCAAGATTTCAATCTTACTTCTCCATTCCAAGGTTCTTTAAACTCTTTCCACTTCTATTTTCATTTCACTTTGACCCAACAAATTTCCAGGAATCTATCCTAAAACATAATCACATAAATGTGAAAATATGAATATACCTAGATATTCATTACAGATTGGTTTATCATTTTTTGCATAAGTAACCTAAGTCCTTATAGGAAATAGCAAAGGGAACAAGTGAATTATGATATTTCAAGCAATAGGATATCATGGGCCATTAAAATGATATAGTGAATGACTTTTCAAAATATCTACAACATATTATTCAGTAAAATCATTCATTACATGATGTCATTTGTGTGCAATATTCTTAAAATCTGTTCAACAAAATGTTAACTCAAGCTTTTATGGAATCACCAGGTTTTGAGTAATTTTAATTTCTTTTTGGCACTTTTCCATATTTTTTTAAATTATTTTACGAGTATGTATGATTTTTATTATTCATTTACTTAATAAATATTTATTGGGCACTTACTATGCACCAGGCCCTATCAAAGGTATTAAAGATATAGTAATAAACAAAGCAGATAAACATCCCTGCCTTCACAGAGCCTACATTCTAGTTGGGAAGAAGGACAATATCAAAATCTTATTGTATGTAAAATGTGTAGCATGTTATAAAAGGGCTGGAGAGAAAAAACTAAGCAGGAAAGAGGGAAGGAAATATTTGTGGTGAGCGAGTAAACTTTTAGCTGTAGTTACTCATGGAAACTCTGACTGAGAAAGTGACTTTTCAGTGAAGACGTAACAGAAGCAGAGAGGCAGCCATGTAATAACTGGGGGACGAGCTTTCCAGGCAAAGGAAGAGCAAGTGCAAAAGTCCTGAGGTAGGATCACACCTGGTATGTTCAAGGGGCAGCAAAGGAGCCAGTGAGCTGGAATGGAAAAAAGAAGAGAGGTGATGGAAGCAAACCAGGTCAGGATGAGCCATTTAGGTCACAGAAACCACTCTTTATTCCGAATCAGATGGGAAGTCATTGGAAGGCCCTGAGCAGAGGGCTGATATGACCGAATTTGTGTTTTAACAGCATCACTTTGGCTGCAGGGGGCAGAGGCAGAAGAGGAAAAACACTTACGGGGCTGTTGGAATAATCTGGCTTGGACCAGGTTAGTGGCCATGAGGGTGGCAATGGGAAGCAGTCAAAATTTACATTTATTTTGAAGGTAGACGCGATGGACTTTGGTGAAGGATCAGACATGGAGTGTGACAGAGAAACAGAGCTAAGGATAATTACCACGATGTTTCACCTGCTCAACTAGAAGAATGAAACTACCATTAAATGAGATGTGGAAACATCGGGAGCTGTTTGGGATAGGTCAAGTTTGAGATGCCTGTTGGACGTCCAAGTGGAGATGTCTGGTAGGTAGTAAGATGCGTGGGTCTTGCGTTCTGGGAAGAGATCCAGGCTAGATTTAGAAATGTGGGAGTCACTAGCATTTAGACCAGACTGAAAGTCATACGACTAGATGAGATCACCGAGAGAGTGAAGTTAGACAGAAACGAGGAGCGGTTCAAGGACCGAGCCCCGGGGCACTCCAACATTTGGAAGTCAAGGAGAAGGGGAGGAAACAGCAAGAGACGATGACAGCAGCTGGAAAGGTTAAGATAAAAAGCAGGCTTGTGTAGTGTCTGGGAAGCCAAGAGCAGAAAGTGGTTCAGGGAGAGACCAACTGCGAGTGATATATTGAAAGGTCAAGTAAAATAACGACTGATCATTTAATTTGCAGTGTGCGGTCACCAGTCACTTTAACGAGTGGTTTCAGTGGAGCAGATCCAAGAGAGGAGAGAGGAGAGAAATTGAGACAGCGATTATATATAAATATTTTAGGGAGTTTTGCTGTAAGTGGAAGGAAAGAAAAAAGACAGGAGCTGGAAGCATGAGCTTTTTTTTTTTTTTTGAGATAGAATAAGTAAAATAAATATCAAGTATCTTATTAATAAAGTTATCTAAGTTATACATAGAATTATAAAAGCACATTTTAGGAACCACTAGTTCCAGTTTTGTCTCAATAATCACCTTTGGCCAGAACTAAGTGTGGAAAACCTCAATTTCATGAATTCTCTGCAAAAACTGGCAATAAAACCTAACAAAGAGTGTTCGAGGTGGTCTGGGCTTCTGGGGTATTTTTATAACTAGCTTCTGAATAAACACCTCCCTCTGGGCCCGCCCACCACCTCCAGGTAAACGTCCACTTAGAGGAAATCTTCCATATTGTACAAATAAGCATTTGCAGCTCTAATCAGTAGGACATAAATATGCTTAGGACGAGGCCTTGTTTGGACTCTTGGTGACATTTAGAAATGAGCTTGGGAAAAATCTTCAAGACCCCAAAGATATTTGAGGACAATACATATATATATATAATTTTCGAATTGAGTTTCAGGGCCAAATAATGCACAATGCCAGTACCTTCAAGGGTAAACTCTGCTGTCAGAAGCTAGTATTTTAACACTAACTCAACTAAGCCATATCCTGAAATATCCTTACTGTAATTTTTCATCGAGTTCTGCCACTGTCTTCTTTAACTCCCGGTTCTCCTTGATTGCGGTGTGAGCCGTGATTTCTGTCCTAATTTTAGAGGAGGAGAGTGCTGCTGAGTCTTCTTCTAGCTCCTGAACTCTGTCTCTCAGAGAGGTGAGGAGAGACGATTTCCTGGCATTGTTTTCTTTGTAGTTTTCCACTTCAGCTTTCAATTCTTGACAGGAAACTTCTTTCGAAAGCATCTTGGATCGGAGATCTCGAAGCTACCATGGAAATGAGGTAAAAAAGAGGAAAAGGATTTCAATGGTATAAGTTTGAAGGACCTTTAAGAAACCCCAACCCATACTTCAAAATTTCACTCTTTTATTCATATTTTAATCCAACTTTACTTTCTTGTTTTCGTATTTGTATCTGTATTACCAGATGGGAAGTTAGGCCTAAATTAGTGAGCTTCACGTTCTTTTTCAAAACCAGTTGAGCAACGTCTTATGGTGGTTTAGTCTCACTCAAGAGATAATTGTGGTGTACTTTGCAAAAAGCAATAAAATATTTTGCAGTAATAACTCTCTTTCTAAATCTGTATTGCTACTATCGCTGCTGCCAATGAAATGGGGAACCTATAAGTCACGCTATTTAGGATTTCACGGCCACAACAGTTTGCCAAGCAAATACAGACTTTTCACCATATCACCACATTCCTCCCACATGCCTTCTGGACTTTTATGAATTCTGTGGCATCAAAGTGTTGAATAATGTTTGTGCCCTGTTAAGGTAAGATGTCAGGTCCACCTTATAAGAAAACTTGATGAATGCAGGTATTTCTTTGGAATTGTGAGTATGCATGCATATGTTTATTCACACACATCTTATGGACTCATTGTTCAATGGGGTCCTGGCAGCCCAGTGAGACCACTAGTTACCTCACAGGCAAGTCTGGGGTTCCTCAGGGCCACCAGGCTGTGGGCAAAATGGGGATAGGCAGACTGTCTCAGAAATGCCACTATAGACCTGATCCAGCCAGAGGTTGGCTGGATCCCAATCATCTTCCTAGAATTTCCCCCAGCCAGTCAGAACTACCAGCAGAAAAGGATTCAGAATTCCAGCCTAAGAGCTCCGGATTACAAACAATCCGTATTAAAGGAACATATTCTGAGAGATGCTAAGAGTCCTCGAAAGCCCTTGCAGAAAAAAACCAAAGTCCTCAGGTGCCTCCAGACCCCTCAAGGCTGTGGAGCTCCTCTGAGATCTAGAATCCAGCCCAGGCAGCATGGCAAATGCATAACCTTTCAGGAATTCTCTAGAACTAAGGGGTAGGTGCACAATAAGAGAATAAGTTTAAACTTTGCCGAAAGGTTGAAATCTGCATCCTGCTGTGCTATTTGTAATCACCTCTACGCTCTGCTTCGCTCTATAAAGAAGCTAAAAAGGCCCATTTCTGAGTTACAAAGATGCATAATCTTACCTCAGACTGAGCACATTCGAATTTGACCAAAGTTGCTGCAAGGTCACTTCGAGCATTTTCAGCCACATTCCGATAGTGGTTTAATTGCTCCCGAGTGACGGGGACTTCCAAAAGATGATCGTAAGTTCCCTGATAGGGTTCCCACTAAAGACAAAATATAGAGAAGAGTCATAAACAGTCCTTTCTGTGCAGCTGTGCAAAGCAAGATGAAATACAGAAGCATTCCCTCAGCCCAAATGTGTCAAAAATGCTACCCAGAGAAATGTTGTGTTCAGATCACTTCATCCTCACGCTCAAAGTTCTGAGGCGGGAGACAGCCCAGGCACAAACAACATGCTCCCCCAGGATGGCAGTGAGGGTGGCGTTGACAAACTGGCCTGTGCCACTTCAGAGTTTCCTTCCACCCAATCCAAATGCCATTTGAGCTCTGACCAGAACCAACAGAGTTAACAAAGGCATGGCAGAAGAGACACAATGTGACACCACACCGAACTAGGAGGCGGTTTTTATTGTTCTTCTGTTTCCAGACTACAAAGATGATCAACTCACCTCGTCTGTGGAATAAAGTGTTTCATTTGTTTATGCAAGAGATCATGTGAGTTAAATGCAAAAGGCTGCCTCCTTCCTAATTATTCCTGGTGCCATTTATTCTCCATCTCATAACCTATCTTGGGATCATGAAGGTGACTCAGAGGAATGCCTGAGACCACAGGTAGTGTGATGGGACGTGAAGAGTCCTTGCCCCTTCTAGAAAGGAACAGCTCCCAAGGCCACTGATGGCTGCCAGTAACAAAACATGGATCCCAGCGTGCCCAAATTATCCCAATTTTTCAAGACAAGTCATATATCCAGACTTTTCAAGGTAAAACGTCCCAGTTTTTGCACCTTGGTTTAAATGCTTAATAAAGAAATCCTGTACGAGCCAAATAAACTCATCTGCAGAGCAGATTTGACGGGTGTGGCCTGTGGGTCACAGTCGACAACATCTAGTTGTGTTTCTGTCCTGCTTCCTTCAAGAATTGTTCCTGAGCTTGGACAGGTCCTATGCCCACCTCCGAGAATTTTCCAGGGCCTGTGGTCTTTGTGAAAGACGTACCAGAAAGCCACTCATTTTTGAAGGAATATAAAAGAGGTCACATAAAGGAAGTTTTCCTGGAATTATCTAAGTGGCCTCAGAGGACACCCCAGTAAAACGTGTTTATGACCGCCCAGCTACTCAAGTGCCAAAGACTACTGTTTGAAAAACTCATGAATGTAAAAGTCATCTTAAAGTCCTTCACTTTACAACAAGCGTTGTCATGACAAGCGTGTTTCAATCCACGAAATGCCAAACCAAACCGTCAGTGCACTTAGTAACAGCCTGTGTTTGCCAATCAAAACACACATCCAAGAAGACGGTAGGTGTGTACGCCTGGGGAAAAAGCATAAAACGTTTAACTGCATCTAATAAGAGAACCACATCCTGTTCAGCCTCCCCCAATATTCAGAAGGACCTTCTCCACCCTAACCACACAGCAAGATTGTCTAAAATAGGCCACGTGAGGACCTCGGTCACTTACGAGGTTGGAACTATAGGATCCATGGCACGCGATTGTATAAAATTCGTTAGGAAAATAAGTTCCTCGGTAGCTATGATTCTTTCTTTCAATGACTAACATCCTTTTTTAGGAATGACATTAGTAGTCATCCCGTAATTTTATACCTCCTCCTCGTGAAGAAATATTGTGTCCAGTGGATGTAATATTAAGAGTCACACAAGACACTTCAGAGATGGCCCTGCATTTTAGGAGGTTACAATCTAGGGCAGAACACCAAAAGCGTTAGCATCTTCAAACGCTCATGGGGGAAAGAAACAGCCCATTAGGATATCATCTCCTCTCACACTGGACCAGCGCCTACGTTCGGAAGACTCCTTTGATTACTGAGTTTAGAAGACAGTTGCTAGGTCTAAACCACCTTTAGAGTCCAGCAGACTGGAGATTCTTCATCAACGATTTACCGAAACCCTACTCTGGGTCTGAGCTTGCAGTCTAGTAAGCAAAAGAGCGTCTATCAAACAAGCACACTCATGATTGCATGATTACAAACTGAAATAAGGCAAGGAAAGAAAGACATTGACAGACAACAAAGGAAACTGACCTAAGATTAGGGAAATGGGAAGGAAAGATTTCCCTAAAGAAGTAATTAAATAGGAATTAAAGAGGCAATAGGTATTGAAGCATTCAAATAGCCAAAAGTCCGAGCAAAGGCCCTGTAGCCTGAGTCTGCCCTGTGTGGTCAAGGATCTAAGAAAAGCCAGTGAGGCTGAGGGACAAGAGCAGTGGAGGCAGCACTCAAAAAACAGCTCTGAGCTCATTAATATAGTTTAGTACCTGGTAGGGCTTCTTTTTCAGAGTATTCCTGGCTTTTCTTACTTGTGCATTTTACCATATGAAATTCAAATCAACTCATCAAATTCCAAAAAATCCTGTTGGTATTTTTATTGGGACCACATTAATGTTATAAATAAACTTCAGGAGAATTGACATCTTTTAAATGTTGAGTCTTCCAACTAAAATCATTTTTTCCATTTGTTCAGGAATTCTTTTTTTTTTTTTATTTGAGGATGATTAGCTCTGAGCTAACATCTGCCACCAATCCTCCTCTGTTTTTGCTGAGGAAGATTGGCACTGAGCTCACATCTGTGCCCATCTTCCTCTCTTTTATATGCGGGACGCCTGCCCCAGCATGGCTTGATAAGTGGTGCATAGGTCCGCACCTGGGATCCAAACCAGCAAACCCTGGGCTGCCAAAGTGGAATGTGCAAACTTAACTGCCGTGCCACAGGGCTGGCCCATGTTCAGGAATTCCTGTGTGTCTGTTAGTAGCTGTGATGGTTAATTTTATGCGTCAGCTTGACTGGACTGGATATTTGGTTAAACAATATTCTGAATATGTCTGGGAGGGTGCTTCTGGATGAGATTAACGTGTGAATGGGTAGACTAAGGAAAACGGATTGCCCTCCTCGGTGTGGGTGGGCCTCATCCAATCTGTTGAAGGCCTAGATTCTTCATCGCCCAGTAGCACTCACATTCTGGCTTTACGAATGCTGGTGCTGTGTTCGGCGGTGCAAAGATTCAGAACTTTCACAGCTTCGTTGTGAGGTGTACCACGTAGCATCATGATGTGTGCTGATTCATCTGACTTCATCCTTCCTGCTCTGAATTCAACCTTTTCTGAGAATTGAGACCATGATCCCTGATTTCTTTTTGTTTGCATCTGACTACATCTACCTGTGTTCCATTTTTTTGCTTTCGACCTTTCTGCATCCCTTTTTTCAGATGTCTCCTATGGAAATAAAGTTGAGTGTGCCTTTGTGATCAGTTCTAAAATTCTTTTCCTTTTATTGGATGGCTTTACTAGGTTTTCACTTGTTACAATGACAAGTAAGTTTGATCTTAGTTCTGGTGCATTATGTTATGCTTTACTGCTCTTCAAAATCTTTCACTATGGAGGCTGTTTGCTTTCCTCTGTTTTGTGTGTGTTACATCTGATAATCAGGAAGGTTTGTATTTTTGTTCTAGTTTTAAGTTGATAACTGTAACTTTAAATAAAACCTTTTTTTCCGATTTTTTTTTGTGAGGAAGATTGGCTCTGAGCTAATTGGCAACATCTGTTGCCAATCTTCCTCTTTTTGCTTCAGGAAGATTGTCACTGAGCTGACAGCCGTGTCAATCTTCCTCCGTTTTATGTGGGATGCCACCAGAGCATGGCTTGATGAGCAGGGCTAGATCCACGCCTGGGATCTGAGCCTGTGAACCCCAGGCCATGGAAGCGGAGCACATGAACTTAACCACTATGCCACCAGGCCAGCCCCTAAAACCTTAGTACCTTTCATCTCTCTATTTATTTAGGTGATATCTACTAATTTGCTGCCATAGCATATCTCCTCTTCCTTACCCCTTTCTCCTTCTCTTCCAACTTCTAATTTATGATCTTTATATTACCCTTCTAAGTACTTCTCTTGCTAGTGTAGCAGCAAGTTATTAGATGAGAGAGATCAAAATGCGCATGCTCCCTCTCACCTCCCCTCCTCATGTATGCTAACTAGTTTTCTTTTCAGGGAACTCTAAGTATGCACGTGCTTAATCTCATTGGATGTATTCTATTTCATTCATTTCCTCCGATTCCTTTTCAATTCTTTATTTCCATTTCATTTTTCCTGTTCTTCTCATTTCTTCTCTTCGTCTGCCTGTCTCCCTGTGTACCTTCCAGCCTTGCTATTGTAGCTGGGACAGTTTCACTTTTTCTGTCTCTTTCTGTCCTGAGCTCTCCCAGGTCACATTTCATCTCCCCTTCTTGCCTTGCAGTAGCTTTCTTGAGGTCCTATAGCTCTCCTTTCTGAACATGCTTCAGATATGTCAGCTTCACTCAACTATTTTATTCATGATGAAATATGTGGTCACAATTTCTTCTTGCATCATCGCAAGTTTCTGGTAGACATTCTTCCTCTGTCATATTTTTCCTATTTCTTCCCCCTGGCTTTTTTGTTGTTGTTGTAGCCTTAAATAATTCCTGTGCTATCTCTTTTTGGATTGCTTATTAGAAGGACAAGCTGGGGAAGAGGTTTGCATGCAAATAGGAGTAGAAAAGTTGGGTCATTCAGGTTCCAGCCAAGCAAGAGCTTCCCTAAAACTCATGGTTTTGTGTATAACTTCATTTGACCTAGAGATCATTCTAGCCAATGGAGAGACAACTGGGGGGCTTAGCACAATGCAGACTCTCCACGGCCCCCCTGCCCCACAGCTTCCTACAAATCTGGCTTGCAGAGTGATTTTTATTTAGCCTTCCCTCATTTTGGAATCCAAGTGGGTTCACAGAAGCTCCCACTGCCAGTTCACACACTTCCATCTTCTCTTGCAAACAAGAGATTTCAGCTTATCTCCTCTAAGTTTGCCACTTGTCTTTTTTTTTTTTCAGCGAGGAGATTGAACCTGAGCTAACATCTGTTGCCAATCTTCCTCTTTTTTTTTTTCTTCTCCCCAAAGCCCCAGTACATAATTGTATATCATAGTTGTAAGTCCTTCTAGTTCCTCTATATAGGATGCTGCCACAGCATCACTTGATGAGCAGTGTGTAGGTTCGCACCCGGGATCCGAACTGGCAAACCCCAGGCTGCTGAAGCAGAGCATGTGAACTAACCACTCTGCCGCGGAGCAGGCCCATGCCACTCATCTTTGAAAAATGAGCTTTCCCAGCGCTTTCTGCCATTTGCAACTGTGATGCCCCCTACACACACCTCCGTTAACCTCCACTGCTTTGGGAAGGCCCTCCACTTATTTTGTGTTTTAGAATTTCAGCCATTTCTTAACTGCAGCAAAAATGGAGTTTGCTTCTCATTTTCTTTGTTGCTTGTGGCTAATTTCAAGGAATAGGAAAGAGCAATGCTAACTATACATCATTATTTTAAAACTAGAAGTACCTAGATAGATAGATTTTTAAACTAAATAGCCCTTTGGTAGCTTAAAGGCATTTTAAAAAATGCCCTTTTTACAATTCACATTTTGAAAAAAAATCTGATTGAAACAATGTGATACTCAGCAGGAAATCAACAGCAGGATCAATAGAAACCCTAGGAATTGTCCTTAATCTCTAGTCCTCAGAAGAATTTAGTATACGAAAAAAGAGGCATGACAAATAGTGGGCAAAGAAAATATCGGTCAATAAATAGTGAAGCTAATTACTAAAGAAAAAAAGGAGAAAGACTAGCGCTGTACTACACATTATAACCAGAAATACACATGGCCAAAAAACACATGGAAAAGACGCTCATTTTTTTCAAAAAGTCTTCAATTTTTTCTATAAAGCTTAAACAATCTTCACTCTAAAAAAACTAATTTTACCCCATTCAAAATGGCAAGACTTAAAACTCATCCATTTGTCCTCACCTGAGGACAGTCTAAGATATTAGGTATCTCTCAGCTACCCCATGAAGCAATTTCATATTAATTTTAGAAAGCCAACTACATATGATTTGATTCTGCTACTGATATTATTATGATAATGATTGAAATTGCTTCGCAGGGTGGCTCATAGTCTTTTTAGAATAAAGGATGGTTTCAAAGCTCAATGGCATAAAGAAGAGAGAAGCTTATTCATAATTTAGTACACAATGTGCCCAATTATCTGACCTAGGGACAATGCCTTGGGCCAGTCTTGCTACTATGGTATGGTTGTCTCATTATCCCATGGACAAAAAAAAATGAAAAGAAAATGACTGCCTATCTCTGACACAAAAAAAGCTCCTAAATCCATTCCTCTCTCTCTATCCCATAACCAATCTCCCCTTTGTTCCAGCATATTCCATACTGCAGTGCACAATTGTGTTAGCAAGGCTCTTCCATTACAGAATGCTTCCTTCAGCCTCTCTCTCCCTCTCTCTTCTAGCTTCCCATACTGCCCCAGTGAGCAATCTTCCTGCTCTCTAATTTCCTCCCACCAAGTAAAGTGGTGGTTCCCTAATTTGCAGTGCATAAATTCAGTCTTGCAAGTTATGTTTCTCCAGCCTATCAATGCTCCCGTCAATTTTTGACAATCAGTCCTTCTTCCGCCTTTGAAGGATCTTCCTAGCCAGCCTGCTTTTCTTTCTTCTGATATCTGCATTTGCTTTCACGGGCTCACTATCACCTGCAGGGGAGAGCATGAGGGGTGTGGGATCCGGGAAATAAATCTGAGCATCTACATCTTCGTGGCTGTCGGAAAAGCTTTGGAAGAGGACATTTCTGCATTAAATCAAGTTTTGTGAAATAGCTGATCTATTATTTTCACATGATTTTCTCATCCCTTTTCTCTCGGATGTCACTCTTCTTCACTTAAAAACGCTTCCCATTCAATATCCCCATTGAAAGGAACACAGTATTCCAAAATATTCTTAATACTCTGGCTCTGCTAAAAGAATTTGAGACATCTTTGCGTCGGGTGGGGAGCGGCTGCAGTGAGAAAAATTTAAGTGCCAACCTTTCAGGAGTTTGCTTCAAGTACCAATCCTGGTGTGATTCTAAAATACACATATATTATTAGATATATAATTACATATAATTAATATGCATAATTCATATATAACACAACTAATTTAATATTATTGTATGTATCATATATTATATTATACATATTAATATATCTCATATATTAATATGTTATGTGATTATACATGTATAATCACAGCTAATATTTACCAAACCAGGAACTAGTCCCATTTAGTCTTCTCAACATCCCTCTGAGTAGAGAGGGTTCATTCTTATCCCCTTATCTGAAAACGAGGCAGTTAAGGCCCAAAAAGGAAATTCTATTGCCAAATAGCAAACAGCTAGTAACAGATCTGGAAGCCACGATTGCTTTTCTAAGCTTTACCCCTTTTAAAATAACTTTAAAGCATGGTGAATGAACAGGCATGTAAAACACCCCTGCCACTGTGGGGGCGCTTTGGCAGGTCCCCTGTGACCCCCAATTCTGCTTCCAACTCTACGTGAATGCTCACGTTCGCAGGGTCCATCAGCACAGGCACCGGTGAACCATCACACCTCGATACAGTCTCATCCCTGAGACGGGACTCTAGAAAGCAGTTCAAAGAACCCAGCTAAATCTACTTGGAGCCACACGGATAGATCTCATAAACGTGCTATTTTTACAATAAAGTAAATTAGAGAACAAAACTAACAGTATGATACCATTTATTTTTAAAATACATATTAAACAAAATAAGATACTTTCTATAGGCATGAGTATGAATCAAAAAAATGTTTTATTTAATGATCTGAAGCATACCCACCAAATTTAATTACCCCTGGAGTGACTATAATTTTAGTATTAAAATTAATTTCCCAGTTAATTAAGTAAAAGACAACTGAAAGCATGTTGAAAGAGTCCAATTTACTACTTCTTAATTTTCACATTCTAATCTTCCTATATTTCAGACTTGAGAAATTGAATGCCATGCTTGTGAATTCCTTACTGGTTGCAGAGGCAGCAGGAAACCCCAAACCTGAACCTCAGCGTGCACAAAGAAGGCAGAAGCAGAAAGAAGAGTCGCTGAGACTCCAGCAATATTGGAATGCGTTTGTTGGACAACTGTAGAGTTTTGACTACATTTGGAACAGGAAGTTCATCATTAAACTAAATGGGATATAACTAATATTATAGCCAAAATAGAGTCTTCAAGTATAAAACAAGAATTCAATGATTTTTCATGCTTTTCTTCACTGTAAGAAGATCTCCAATTAACAAAGGGCAGGGCAGAGAGAGAAAATGACCTAAATAACTTCTGTGTGACATCCAATCCTTGCTTTCTCTTCCAAGGTGGCCCTTAGCTTTGCCCAAAGAAAACTCATGAAAAATGATGCTGCTCCATCATTTCTAGGAGCATTTCTTCCATGAGAAGGAAGCCATGATGTCCAGCGTACACACTCTTGATGGCAACAAAGCCTCCACAGAGGACGATTGTGGAAAAAAAGAGAAGACAGTGGCAAACATTAGCAACACGTGATCTCTCCAGGTTTCATTTTAGAAAAAAAAATCAAACCATTTTTAACCTTCCTATAGGAATCCTTGCAAAGAGACAAAGCAAGATCCACGATTAAGGTTTTAGAACTAATTTTTCTCTCTTTAGAGTCCAGAATAAATCAGATCAAAGGCAGATTTCAAACCTTAAACCACAGTGCTTAGCAACTCTCATTACTTACCATGAGGAGGATGAGAATGTCGTCTGCAGGCTCTGAAGACAGACTAAAGTGAGTAGACGCCTCCCTTTTGAAAGATAGAACTCATAATCCCCTTTATAACTAGAGCTCACCCTCTCTCCTCTCCATGTCCTGCATCATATCCTCTCCAGAGGCTCCAATAAAAAGCATGCAGGCCAGCCCCGTGGCATAGAGGTTAAGTTCACATGCTCCACTCCAGCAGCCCAGGGTTCACCAGTTTGGATCCCAGGCACAGACCTACACACCACTCATCAAGCCATGCTGTGGCGGCATCCCACATACAAAATAGAGGAAGATGGGCAGAGATGATAGCTCAGGGCCAATCTTCCTCAGCAAAAAGAGGAGGATTGACAGCAGATGTTAGCACAGGGCTAATCTTCCTCAAAAAAAAAAAAAAATAGCACAGCAGGGGGCAACTGGGGAAGACAAAGAAGGATCAGTGAACCACGAAGAAAATCAACTAGTAGACGGTGTATTCACCTTAATAATAATCCTCTCACTTTTCTCATATTTACAGTTTAAAAGTCTTCCTAATGCATTTCTCCTCTGTCTAATTTTCTGGAGATCTTAACCAACCAGAACTCCCACTGACCACACTGCCATCTTCCAGGTGTGTCTCACAGCAACCTATGCTTTTCCTTCACAGCCCTTAACACAAAGGTAAGGAAAAATTAAATGTGTAATTAAGCATTTCATGTCTCCATCCCTCAGAAGACTGTGATGTTTACTAAGTCATACCTAGCACCTACACAGGACCCCACAATGCAAACGCTCAGTAATTATTTGTAGAATAAGTGAAGGGATGGCCGGATGCTCTTTTTACTAACATCCTCGTCCTCTCATTTGATTCACTGCACGCTGTCATCCCATTCTCATCTGCTACACCAAATGCCACCAGCCCCTGGAGCTGGCTGACTCCTACTGAGCCACCAGCTCCAGCAATGGGCTGGGTTAAGGAGCCCACAGACAGTGCCACTGCACCGCATCTCAGCCTGTCCCACTCCAGCAGCATTAACAAAGCAGAAACCACGACTACGTCACATAACCATAAGCCCCAACAGGAGAAAAGTTGCCTTCCTTTTGACCCTGTGGGTGTTCTGGAACACACTTCCGAGTAACTGGATAGCTACTCCTACACCAGGGCAGGGTCATAAACTCAAGGCAAGTCCCCTCCCGCTCATGTTTCCTGTAAGCCTGACAGTTTACCAAAGGTCTAGATTTCAGAGAATGACTTCAACTTCCATCCTAAGTTTCAGGTTTATTTCTTATCCAGTGTCAAAACAAGAGAAACAAAAGAGGAAGTAAGCAAACAGCAGTAAAGAACAATTAACAGAAGGAACGAAAAAGAGGAAGCGAGTATCATATGATGTGCGCTCGCTAGAAGTGGACTCGGCTCTTCCAGCAGATCAGTGAGCGACACCAGCCACTGGGGCCACGAGGTAAAGCAAACAGGTTGCTCAGTAACAGCACACCTGGCCACTACAGGAAATCAGGACAAGTTTCAAAACCCACAGAAAAATCCAACGGCATGATGCCAAGCCTTTGTTCATTAAAATCACATCTGTAGCAGGTTCAAAACAATGGAGTCCAAGGAAACATCTATCTCGAGTCCTGGATTTTCAAAGATAATTTTTTTTTTTTGGCAAGGAAGATTGGCCCTGAGATAACATCTGTTGCCAATCTTCCCCATTTTGCTTGATGAAGATTGCCACTGAGCTAACATCTGTGCCAATCTTGCTTTATTTTACGTGAGATGCTACCACAGTGTGGCTTGATGAGCAGCACTAAGTCCACGCCCAGCATCCGAACCTGCAAACCCTGGGCCACTGAAGTGGAGCACGCAAACTCAACCACTAAGCCACCGGGCCAGCCCCTCCAGGGTAATTTTTTTTTTTTTTTTTTTGAGGAAGATTAGCCCTGAACTAATATCTGCCGCCAATCCTCCTCTTTTTGCTGAGGAAGACCGACCCTGAGCTAACATCCATGCCCGTCTTCCTCTACTTTATATGTGGGACACCTGCCACAGCATGGCTTGACAAGTGGTGCCATGTCCACACCCAGGATCCGAACCAGCAAACCCCTGGTTGCCAAAGCAGAACGTGCACACTTAACTGCAGCGCCACCAGGCTAGCTCCCTCAAGGATAATTTTGAAGGAGAGCATAGAATGCATGAATGCATGTTCTTCAGCCAATCCTCTGAATATAGTTTGACAACGTTAATTTAGTTATTATCAGAAACACATTTATGAGGCCTCTTGTCCAGGTATTGATTGCATTCTTCATCGTCTGGATCCAGCTTCCTGCTAAGACCAGAGACATGTGTCCTATATCTATATATGTCTATATAGCCAACTATATCTATATATGTCTATGTAGCCGTATCTATCTAACTCCAACTTTCAGCCCATTGTTCACCAAAATGTTGTTATGCGGCACATAGCTATACAATTAAATTATTGGTGGGAATGTAAATTGGTGCTTCTTTTTGTGCAATATGTACAAATTCCTTAAAATTCTTATTCACTTTGACCCAGATGTTTCTCTTCCAGGAATTTATCCTACGGAAAGAATCAGAAATTCTAACAGATTTATAATAGTGACAGATAAGAAAAAGAACTAAATCTCCCAAAACAGGATAATAGACTAAATTACAGCTTTATGATGGAATATTGTGAATCTCAACATTTTTAAAGAATACTTAGGAAAATATTAATATTTAGTGAAGATAGGACACAAAATTAGAGTTATAGTGTGACCCCAATTGTGTTTTTTTTAAAAGCACAAAATATACGTGTACAGTCATACACCACAAAATGACGTTTCAGTCAACAATGGACCACATATACGATGGTGGTCCCACAAGATCAGTACCATACAGCGTAGGTGTGTAGCAGGCTGTACCATCTAGGTTTGTGTAAGTGCACTCTATGATGTTCGCACAACGACACATTTCTCAGAACGTATCCCCATGGTTGTGACACATGACTGTAATAGTTTCACGACATTATGGGTCACTGCTTCATCAGTCCCTTCTCAGTATTTCTACATCACTTTGAAGGTGCCTGCATTTTAATATTTATCAAATAATAATAACAACCATAATATTAGTTCTCTTTTGAGGACTTGATATAAACAGACACAACGTAAGCACTGTGCTAACATCGTTGCACTCAATCCTTACAGCAATTCTTACAAAGGGCGAGGGGCTCACACTTGCCCAAGGAACCGCAGATAGTGAGTGACAGAACCTGACTTCAAGCCCACTGGTCTCTGTGATTTTTAATCCATGCTTTACCCAGGAGTCTGCATGTTTTGTTTATGGAACCTATCAGTATGAATTTATGGAATAACTTGGAATATTCATTTACCTGTAAATTATATATATACATATTAGGCACATTACCAAATATACACAAAAATATAAATTAAGATGAGATTAAAATAAATAAAAATTCAAATATTTTCTCCCTGAGCGTCTCATAAACCTTTTTACGCACTCCCTGTAGCCACAAGAGCACTTTGGGGAGCACGGCCCTTACTTTCCACACTAGTTTTCATGTCTCCCACTAAAATGTAAGCACCATGAGGGCAGGCCCTGGATCTGTTTCTTCAGCACTGTATCCCCAGTGTCTACAACAATGCCTGGCACTTTGTAGGCACTCATGAAATACATGTTGAATATTAATAAATGAATGAATGATTCAGGTACAAGGTTGTGGGTTTGAGGGCAGAACCTAGAAATCAATTATATTTATATGCCTAGCACCAAGCACATTTCCTAGCACATGAAGGACCCCCTATAAATGTCTGTTGAGTGGATATAGAGCCAGTGTTTGCTAAATGGATGGGTGGATGGATGGATGATGGACGGATGGATGAGCAGATGGACAAATGGATGAGTAGCTGGACAAACAGAATGGAAAATCTTCTTCCCTCTGTTCACATCTCTAGAGTTAGCATATCAAAGATAAAAATAACTGGCTGAACTTATTTACTTAATTATAATAAAAACTTACTATTACTAAACAACGGTCCCATTGGAACAAGTATAGGTAGAATTTCACTCACCTCTTGTAAAAATACAAAATAATAAATAAGCCTCATATTTTCAAAATTAGCCCTGGCTGTGATCAACCTAGAGCAGAGATATGAGCTTCAGAAGAAGCCAGAAAGGAGAAGAGATAGTTCACCAAGATACATTGCAGAAATGGCCATGAATTCCTCATCCACTTCTTGTTAGATAAGGATAAAAGTTTAAAACATCTATGAAATACTTACCTTGAAGGAACCAAAATTACAACCCTTAATCCTTGTCAGGGTGAAGCTCCCTTCCTACCTAACTTGTAATTTTTCTGTATCTTGTTATGAAAATATCTTGGCTAATAAATTTGCAATTGTTTCTTTAACACATCCAGTCTTTAGAAGCTTATTGTCACTTCCTGTGTAACAGTTAATCTTGATCTCAGGGTTTTACATGCTAGACGGATGTTCTGGGAAATTACAATAATCCACATTCTGTAACTTCAGTATCTTTATTCTACAACCTTGCTGACACATGTCATTTACATTCACTTGTTAATTGGAAAACATTAAGATGTTTTGTCTTGCTTTTCCCTCAGTTATGACTGTGATAAATAATTCATCTCTGAAACTAGCATAAATGTAGAATTTTTCTTTGAAGCTCTTTAAACAACTATGAACCTCTCTTTGCTTATTTCCATTCTTGGGGAGGATAGTCTTACCTCGCCAGAATGTAAACATCATGAGAAAATTATTAATAATAATAAATTATATATTATTTATATATATAAATTATGTATATATGTTATAGTCACCAGTAAGTAACTACTTATTATGCTAGGTCTGTAGTAAGCATGATTCAAATGCAATGTGGCTTAATCCTGAGAGCACCGTGTGAAGCTGTTACTACAATCTACATTGTATAAAGAGGAAATTGAGGTTCCAAGATGATAAGGAATTTATTTGATCAAATCTCACAGCTGCATTTTCTGGCTCCTGTCCCTCTCCTCCGCTCCCCTCCCCTTCCACCTCCTTTCCTCTCCTATCTCAACTCTCTCTGGCTCACTCTATCCAGACAGTTCCAGAGCCTCAATCAACAACCATGAAATTAGGTTCTTGTGTTATTTGCTTTCATGGCACCCAATACTTATCTTTCACGTTATCATCGCTTGTAACTTACTTACTTGTATGATTATTTACTAATATCTACTTTCCCCATTAGATTATGAAGTCTGTAGAAGCAAGAAAATTCCTATTTTGTTCACCACTGTGACTGGGGATCAGTAAATATTATAGAATGAATGAAGGAGTGAATGAAATGGCACAGCCAGAATTCAAACCAAATCTAACTCCAAATCCTATACTCTTGGTCACTATATTATTGCCCTATATACATCTGTTTAAATGTCGAAACAATCATTTCCCCTAAATTGAATTATTTTCTGACCTTCAATATTGCTGTCTGCACATCTGGCTGTTGTAATAATGAGTTGCATCTCCATAAGTAAAGTTCAAAGAATTTAACTTGAATCGATTCATTTCCAACCACTGTTTGGAAGACGCCCTGTACTTTCTACAAGTTCATCAACATTGTACAGGTTGGATCTAGTTAATTTAGAAGCTTATATTTTAGTTTAATATAAAGTTCTTCGAAGTTTTTTTAAAAATCTGTTCTTGTGAGAAAGATAACTTCTTAGGCTGGATGCAAAGAAAGTCACAGGCAAATTAATTAACTTCACGTCCTATTTTAAGTGACTAGCAGTTTTTTAGAATTTATATTGGATATATCTCCATGGGAGGTATTGGGTATACTGTCAAGACTAATAATGAATGCAGATTTGGGAACATTGTCACATATGGAAGAGCGTCTGTGAGAGGTATGGGGGAAACAAGAATCTCTGTTGACAACTAGATGGGACATTTTATTCATCATCATCCTATATATATCTGTTCACATGTTAAAGACACTAGAACTCTTTCCAAATGGGATTTTTCCCCTCCATCTATTATAAAACACTTGATAAATTAGTTTAAAGTGAAACTTTTTCCAAGATGTAATACTTTAGCTCCTGTGCACAGCACTGTGCTTGCTTCAAACTCCAACAAGTTGTTTCTTCAAATTGACTCAGAATATTACCCTTAGAGTGAACTTGAAATACAGTTTCTCTCATCTTCCCAAAGAGCAATTCTCTAGCACCATGAAACTGTCATAAGGAGACTTAATTCTTGTTGGACTTCATTTCAATATTCATCAGTTTCATGTCAGCCTATAGAAGGAGCGAGCAATTTTAAGGTAAATTTTTCTATTACCTGTCTCTGAGTACGATCTGTTCTATTACTCATCAGTGCTTTCTATACATCGTTTCTACACATCGTTTCATCTCCCTAGCTTTGTAAACTTGAATAAACCCAAATATTTTAATTTTGCTTTTAAGTAAATGCCAGCCTGCCCATTTTCCTCCATGAACAGGGGATAAGCATTCTTCTTTACCCAAATGGCATGGTTTAAAATCATGAACCAGAAATGGCTTTAAAATACATTGTTAATGACTATCAGAAAGAAACATTTAACAGCCAATATAGCCAAAACCATAATCATTGTTTTTGGCAGCCATTCTCTAAAAGTCTCATTGTTGATTCTAAATAAATCTATCCAGTAAGTCAACTCACTCCATTACTCGGAGGTATATTGTGCGAGTAAATGTTGCTGGTGGGTCGATGGGGATGTAGCTCAGGCCCCTGCTTAGAGGATCCACAGGAGCTCACAGGAGCTATAGTGCTCCGGATTTCCAGAACTCGGCTTTCTGAAACAGAATTCTTTAAAGTTTCAAAAGCATTGTTTTGCATATAAACAGCAAAGCCTCAAAGACTCCCAGCACAACAATTATTCCTTCAAATTGTAGAGAAGAGAACAATCCGTGCTGGAGAATCATTTTCCCACCCAAAAGGCTCTAAGACATGGAAAAAAGAGAAGTGGAGGGGAGACGAGATCAGCGCTGAGATGTTGCCGCCCTCTTAGGAACTGACACCTGAGATGAGGGGTGGGAGGCGGGGAGTAATAAAAACTCCGGCTTCCCAGGATGTCACCCGTGGAGATGCATGCTTCTTTGAAAAGCCCTTCAGGCAGCACAGCTTCTGGGAGCAGAATGAATGACAATGACTGAGTGATGTGCCCATTGGGCCTGAGGGCAGCTCCACCTTCAGCACCCACTTCCCTAGGAAAGCAAAAAGGTAGACACAAATAAGGCAAAAGACTTAAAGGTCTTGGGATGGGAATAAGGAGCATGAAGCCCAGCTGGACCTTGAGGAGCCAGGGCAAAGCCAAGGACTTCAGCAGAGACTGATGTCCAAGTCCATGAGGGAAATCGGAACCAAGGAGAGCCGAGGATCGTGCTCAGCCAGAATGCTCCTTCCCTGGTGCCAAGATACCCCTAACCACACTCCATCCCCACCTGCAGGAACTTAATTCACCTAAGGGAGAGAAGGAGTGAGGAAATTGGAATAAGTTTCCTTAAATTGACCAGATGGTGTTTTTCTTCCAAAGAGAGGAAAGACTGTCTCCCGAGCTGAGTTGTTACAAAAAGTTTCATTTTTGCCCAACTAAGTTACTAGCTTCTAAACCTACATAGGTAGTCTCTGTACTTCAGGCACTCACCAAAGGGAGCTATCCATCTTCCACTAAATACCTAAAAAACCTGGCATGGGAGCAAGGAAGTAATAGAAACTGGCTAACTAGGTACTTCAGGTTCCATAAGTTAAAGTGGCAGAAAGTTTATTGCTCTAGAGAAGTAATTTCTCTAAGGTAGAGTGTCATATACTTCAGCCTTTAGGGATAAATGTTATGAGAAACCTTCATATGAAGAAAGTTTCTGCAATTAAACACACTGTCCACTGTGTTCCATCATAATAACACCTTATATTGGTTGGAAGGCCTTTGCCCTAAACGGGGAGTGCTGGCTGTGAGCTCTGAGTGTGTGCGTGGTTAGGCTACCTTTAGCAAAGAGTGACTATTAGCTTGGGCCGCTGTAACAAAATACCACAGACTCTGGGGCTTCAACGACAGACATTTATTTCTCCCGGTTCTGGAGGCGGAAGTCCAAGATCAAGGCGCTGGCTGATTTGGTTCTGGAGAGGATTTTCTTCCTGGCTTGCAGATGGCTGCCTTCTTGCTGTGTTTTCATACGGCAGAGAGAGCTCTGGTCTCTTCCTCTTCTTATAAGGACACTAACCACATCCTGGGGGCCCCACCCTCACCACCTCATCTGGTTACCTCCCACAGGCTCCATCTCCAAATACCATCACACGGGGCTTAGGGATTCAACCTACGAACATGGGAGGGATGCAAACATTCAGTCCACCTCAGACTGCAAGCTGAACTGCAGAGTGGGAACAGTAAATCTAACGGATAAGCACGTGTGGGGGCATGGGGAATTAAGGCAGCCAGTCCATGTTCTGTTCATCAGTTAATCACCCTGATTTCTTCCTACTGCCTAATCCATATCCATGTCTGCCAATTCCAAGCATGGAACCTTCCAGAGGTCTCTGGGAAGAACAGGTCTACCTCCACTGCTTCCTTCTCCTATGTCATTTATTCATCATCAAGATGTCACTGCCTTTTTGTATTTTCCAGAATGGTTAAAAAAAAAAAAAATCTGGTCTTATTCTAAGCAGTATTGGGAATGATTCTTTTTTCTGTTTTTCCTTCTTTTAATGGGGTTTAGAGAAGCAGAGAACATAAACACATGTACTCAGCCCACCTTGTTGTTAGTGCTGTTGGGTCGATTCTGACACCTAGCACCCCTGTGAACAGCAGAGTGGACCCCTGCCCGGTCATTTTGGACCATCTTTTCACCTTCTGCTGCTATGTCAGTCAATGCTCCACTGCTGTTCATAGGGTTTTCATACTGGTGGCCAGGTCCTTCTTCCTAGTCTGTCTAGTCTGGAAGCTCCACTGAAATGTGTCTACCACAGGTGACCCTGCTGGTATTTGAAATTTCGGTGGCATAGCTTTCAGCGTCACAGCAACACGCAGCCACTACAGTATGTCAACCAACAGACGGGTGATGTGGTTCCCTGACCAGGAGATGAACCTGGGCCAGGGCTGTGAGAACACCAAATCTTCACCACTAGACTATCAAGGCTGGCATTCAATCTTGAGTGAAAAGCCCAAATCAGGTATTAACACTCCCATTTTCACAAACAGGACACTGAAGCCTAGAAGGGTTAAGCAACATTCACAAGGTCTCACATTTAGCAAATTGTGGGGCTAACTTACACCACGTCTTCTAACTTGCTGTTTTCTATGTTTCTGTTATAAGCCTCTTCAAATTATTTTCAAAGTTATGATTAGTTTGTTAATATTTCTTAGAAAATTTGAAGTGGAAATGAACCTTATAACATAAAGAAACCAGAACTAGAGAGGTTAAGTGATGAGCTCAAGAAAACAAAGTCAGTTTATTTCAAAGTCAATAATACCCAGGTCACTTGACTCTTGGGTTAATATTCATTTTAGGCCAAAAAATATTTGCTCAATGAATAAATGACGTCCTGACTAGGTGCCTATAACAGGAAGAATTCATTCCCTTCGTGTCCTTTCAGTGTCCCTGTCTGCTCCCCCTCAACCATCACATCGTAAAATTCAAGGTTAATTTAAAAATTCCTCCTCACTCTCTCCTGGGAAAATCTCTTATTTATTCATAATTTCACAAACCATCTATATGCTGATGAGCCCTGAATATATGATGATCCCCAGCTAAAACCTCTCTTTGGGGCTCAGGATCTACATATCTAACTGCCTACTGCGTGTAACGTGGACACCATATAGACACCTTGCACCCAACACATATAAAACTGAACTCGTGCTCTTTTCCCCCAACCTGTTCCTTCTCCATCTCACTGAATGGCACCAAACATCCACCCAGCTCCTCAAGCCAGAAGCCTGAGCTTCACAATCTCTCTCTCCCTTCTCCCAGTTCCAACACATCCATCTTGTTGATTCTCACATCTAAATAACTATTCACTCCCAGTCTTGTCCACCATCCAAGTCGAGATTACCACAATAGCCTCCAGTCTCCCCCACATCAAACTTATTCCCCACCCTCACCCTCCACCAAATCTCTAGTCCATTTGTAGCCAGAGAGATTTTTTTTAATGTAGAACTGCTCAATATATCCCAAGGCTCGAAATTCTCCAATGGCTTTCCCCTTGCTCTCAGGACAAATTCCAAACTCTTCTAAAGTCCTACATGGTCTGACCCCTGCCTGCCTCACTAACTTCCTCTCTCTCTACTGTTCTCACCTCCCTGTCCACTCCAGCCACACTGGCCTTCTACACTTGCCTAAATGCACCTCACCTCTTCCCATCCCACAGCCTTCACCCACACTTTGTGTCTTCGAGAAAGCTTATCCAACACAAGCAACACCAACCCTTTGCCTAGCTAACTCCTACTCATCTTCCCAAGCTGAGCTTAAATTTTACTTCCTGGGAGAAGACAGCCCTGATCACCGAGTTCAGAGAGCACTTTTTACTCCTTACCTGACTTGACTTTCCTTTAACATTTGACACACGAAGCATACTCTCCTTGAACGCTCCTTTTTCATCTCCCATACCACCGCCCTCTTAAGCATCTCTGCTTTCTCTGACTTATCTGGCCCTCCCTTCTCAGTCTCTCCTGCAGCTCATCCTCCTTCACCCACTCCTTAACTTGGTATTCTCTAAGGTTCTGTCCTCAACCCTCTTTCTTCCATCACTTGAGACACCCTCACTGACTTACTTCATGCCCTCCTGAGATTTCAACCACTTCCAGTATCTGATGACTCCCAAATCTGCATCTTGAGCAGAGATTCACATTTCCAACTGTTTACTGAACATCACCTGGATGGCCTCCTGGTGCGTCAAAGTCAACATCATCTCCCCACCACTACCACCATTGCCCCCAGTAACCTTGGCAAAACTTCCCCTCCCCCATTCCTTCCCCTGGTTTTCTAGAGCATCCTGTGGAATTGTTTGCTTGTCTTTCCCTCTAGATCCTTATCTGAGGCCATTATCTTTACTCCAGCCATGCCTGCCTCCTTCCTTTTTTAAGCTTTTATTTATTACCATTTATTAGTTGCTTAGCTACACTGTAAGCTCAATCGTTAGAAACAGTGCCTTCTACTTTTTAATCCACGTATTGCCAGAAACTTATATTTTCATTTCAATCTTATCGAAAAGTTGCAAGAATAATCCAATGAACTCAAGTATATGCTTCACTTAGATTTTCACCAATTGTGAGAACATTTTACCCCATTTGATCCAGTGCATGTGATAATGATGATTGCTGAATCATTTGTGAGTAATTTGCAGACATCACGGCCGTGAACCCCTAAATCTTTCAGCACGTATCTCCTAAGAACAAGGATATTCCTTTGCACACAACTGTCAAAATCAAGAAATTTAACAACTATACCATTTTATTCACCATTTATGTTGTAATGTTCCATAGCGCAGATATAAATATGTTGCATGTAGTTGTCAGGTATCTTTAGTCTGTTCATCTGAAACAGGTTTTCAGCCTTTCCTTTTCTTTCATCATATCAATAATGAGATAAACTGACATAAGGTTCCTCACATGATGCACTGAGAAGAGCACAACATCTCTCCTATAGATTTGCCAAAAGCGCCAAAAATGATTAACCTGAACCTATGATGAGGAAACATTAGACATACCCAAACTGAGGGACACTCTACAAATTGTTCTCCTTTTAAACACATTGCCCTCATTTCCATCTGAGAGCCTGCAGTTGCCTTGTTATTTCTGAGACACCCCCTCCAAGCATCGTTCACAACTCAGCACAGATGTCACCTCCTTGGAGAGTCCTCTCTGCCCCCCCGCATCCGGACAAGACCCCACCCTTCCCCCAGTCCATCTCTACCCCGTTACCCGGATTCCTTGTTTTTCAAAGTATTTACCATTCTCTGAAATTCCCTTGTTGATCTATTGGTTTACTTTTGTTATCTCTTTCCCCGACTAGAATAAACTTTTATGAGAGTGGGACCTTATCGAAGACAGTGCCTGCTTGAGAATAGACACTCCTTTTATAGTTGCTGGAGGAAAGACTTTCCATATCTTCAGTGCCTAACAGAGTGCCAAAGACTCAATGGATGTTCGCCAGATGGGTGAGTAATTCAACGTATGATTCACTAAGCAAATATTTCTGGTTCAGATCTCCTCCTAAGTTGTCATTTTTGCTTACTCCAAACATTCACAAGATTTCAACAGCAAGACTTCCTTTTTGGTATTCTCCACAACTACCCATTTCTTTTACCCAGAAGTAGAAGAGACTCAGGGAAATGTGCTAATTATAGTCAGGTCTTAAAATTATTCCTCTTTGCACTGATGTTGAGGTTAGCCTATGATGGCCTGAACGTGCTGAAAAGTGCATTTCTGTACAAAGCTAACAGGGAAGATTCAAGACAGAAATCATAAGATAAATTAAGTCAATGAAAAGCAAGTCATTTCAGTTACTCAGAAGTATAATTCGTATATTTATTTTTATTAGCAATATTTAAAATAGTTTATCCACGCACTATCCAAACACATAGCTATAGAAGCCCTAATCAATAGTTACGTTGGTATCAGTAAGAGAAAGAATATGGTGCTACTGGTCCACCTCAGCAATGACTTTGAACTCCTCTCCCGTAGATCAAAGCCACCAGAGCACCAATTTCAAAGGGAAAAAAATTGGAAGCAAAACAAAGAAAAAAAGAAACCTTGGGTAAAGAACATAGCATAAATAATTCCTGGTCCAGCAAATATTACTCCCTTTTTCAATTAAACTTTTTTTTTAAGTTGTCCTTGAACACAGAAAAAGTAAGTCTTTATAATTAGTCCACTTAATTCAAGTACAAACCCAGAAGCACTCACTATTGTTTCAAATATACTACATATTATATTTGGTAACATTAAGTAAATACACACACAATCTTTTAGAAACGCGCAAAGGAAAATTTGCTCTCTGTTTGGTGTCCAAAATGTTTTTCTCTCCTACCTGACCTTTGAACGCTTTCTCTCATGCCGCATTCTAAAGCCCGTGGTCAAAGAATAATTAGATAACAAGAGAAACTGAGTGTTGCAGTTAAAATAAACAGAATTGAATAGACAGACGAATTAACTGGTTATCATTTATTTTTTAAACTTTTATTCTGCAATACTTTTAGACTTAAAGAAAAGTTGCGAAATTAGAACAGAGAGTTTCTTAATATACTTCACCCAGTTTCCCCTCATGTTAATAACTTGCATAACTGAGGCACATTTAATAAACAGGAAATTAACACGGTACAATACTACTAACTAAGCTACAAACCTTATTCAAATCTCTCCAATTTTTCCACTAATGTCCTTTTTCTGGCCCAGGAGCCCACATTGCATCCAGTTGTTATGTCTCCAAAGTCTCCAATCACGACCTTGACCCTTTTGAAGAACACCACTCCTTTATTTTGTAGAAAATCCTTCAAGGTGGTCTGTCTAATGTTTTCTCATGACCAGATGGTTGTCATTTCTTTTTGATAGTGTAAATCCTTTCTTCATTTAAAACAAGGGGAAAACTTCTAATTACTTGTCTAGTTCAATCCCTACCAACAGAGTACACTTTGTAGAATTTTGTCCAATTGATTGTTTCATAGTCTAAATGTATTTATTCTCTTGGACAAGGGGGACAAGTCAGCCTGTTAACTTCCACTGCCATATTCCAAATATTTTATATACTTTTCTTCTTCTTCACAATGACTTAGCCTAGTTTGTATTTGTAGCTTTTTAATAGCTCCCCTACCACACTGTTGTCTGGTTGATCTCTCAGATGCTAACAGAGGTATGTTAAGAAAGTTCTAATCTGGTTTGGCTTTGTCTATATCTGCTTATAGACTTTTGCTTCTGCCAACTTTTGTTTTGTGTATTTGGAAGCCAGGTCTCGGTGGCATGTTACTGCACAAACATCTAGAATTGTTACAACTTCCCAATGAATGAAAAGTTTTATTATTATGTGATGATGACATAATCTGTATATTATAGTGACTTTCTTTACCTTTAGTAATACTTTTTTGCCTTAAAAGTATTTTGTATAACATTATCATATCTAATTAGCTTTCTTATGCTTATTATTTGCCTGGTAAATAAAACACACTTTGTTTTTCAATTTTTACATGCTTTGCTTTCAACTTTTCCATACTTTTTTTATTTAGATGTGTCTTTCACAAATAGCATATGCCTGGGTTTAAAAAAGTCAATCTGACAATTTTGTTAGTTAACTGAGTATTTAGTCATTTATATTCACTGTAATTACTGATATATCTGTATTTGTTTCCATCATCACTTTTTCTTTTTTATCTGCTTTTTTTCTGTCCTTTATTGCCTTTTGGGGCAGACAGGTTTTTTCTTTATATCTAGAATAAGGAGCCTTCTGACTTATATTTGTATGAAGACATATGATTGAAGTCAGATCTTAAAACTGAGTTTGATTAAAAAGAGGGGGGAATAAAGAAAAGAATAAACCAGAAGAGGTTTTAAAAAGTGGAAATGGATAGCACCTCATACTAATTAGGATGGTTACTACAAAAAAGAAAGAAAGAAAGAGAGAGAGAGAGAGGGAGGGAGGGAGGAAGGGAGAGATGGAGGAAGGAAGGAAGGAAGAGAAAGAAAGAAAGGAAAAATACAAGTGTGGACAAGGATGTGGAGAAATTGGAACCTTTCTGCATTGCTAATGGGCAGGTAAAATGGTGCAGCCACAATAGAAAACAGTATGGCAGTTCCTCAAAAAATTAAAACTCAAATTATCATATCATCCATCAATTCCAATCCTGAGTGTGTACCCAGAAGAACTGAAAGCAAAGTCTTGAAGACATACTTGTATACTCATGATCACAGCAGCATTATTCACAACAGCCAAAAGGTGGAAACAACCCAAGTGTCCATGAACAGATGAATGGACAAACAAAACACAGTATAGACATACTGTAAAGTGGAAGATTATTCAGCCATAAAAAGGGAAGAAATTCTGACATGTGCTACAACATGGGTGAACCTTGAGGACATTATGCTAAGTGAAACAAGCCAGACACAAAAGGACAAATATCGTATGATTCCACTTATATGAGGCACCTCGAGTAGTCAAATTCAGAATCAGAAAGTAGAAGGGTGGTTGCCAGGGGCTGGGAGAGGGGCGAATGGGGAGTCGTTGTTTAATGAGTGCAGAGTTTCAGTTTCGCTAGATGAAAAGAGTTCTAGAGATAGATGGTGGCAACGGACGCACAATAATGTGAGTGTACTTAAGGCCACTGAAGTGTATACTTAAATAGGATTAAAATGATAAATTCTATGTTATGTGCACTTTTCCACAATTTTTTAAAAAGTGGAAATAGTGGGGAAATAAAGGGAAAACCAATTTTACTTCTTTCTTAATTATACATGACCAGCTCTGAGCCCTTTGCTGTGAGGAGCTACAGGTGTTGCTAGAGCATGTTGCTGTTTGTACTTGCTGCTCGTAACAACCTGTCAGGCAGTTACTCCATGTAACCCTTGCTTTACAGAGAGGAAAGAAACTTGCTCGACTTCCCAACAATGGCATACCCTGAAGCCATGACTTCAGTGCAGCTCTTATAGGAGTGTGAAAACACTGACATAGCAAAGGGGCTGACAAGCCACCATAAGTTTGTGGCCTGAGAGCAAATCCGAGCCCTTCTCACCAAAGGACTGCTCTAGCTTTTTACTGACTCATGATATTATTTTATAATTTGGTAACACTTTTCAGCCTCCATACCTTATTTTAAGCGCATGGCGAAGTTACACTGCTCTGCTTAAAGCTGTATTTGTAAATATCCCCAAAGCCTGTCTCTGTCCTCCAGGCTGGAGCTGTTACACTTCACTTCACATAATATTGCTCTTAGTATTTGTCACATTTTCTAGCCTAGTAAAGTGCTGATGATTTGATTAGAGGTAAACCCAGCTTAAAACGCAGCATTAAATTTGGCTCAAGGGTCAGTCATCTCTGTCTGTTTCTCTTGATTGTGAACTCTTAGTTCTTTATTGAGAGTAAGGACTGTGTCCGATTCATTTTGTATCCTCAGTCCCTCACACAGATTCTCAGTAACGACTGTTAAGGTGGTGGCTGAGGTCTTGATGGAGGTGTCTGTGATGGCCACAGTTGTGGGTAGTAGGAGTGTTGATGCCCAGGTAAATCCAAAAGTTACAAAAAATAATAACAGGCAATATTACTAAGCTCTTATTCTGTTATTGTATTGGCCACTTTACATACGTTAACTGTGAAATCCCAAAACTACACTATGTGATACGTATTCTGATCTCATGTGTCAGATACAGAAATTAAAGTCTGACATTAAGTAATTTTTTTGCCCAGGTTATCACAGATAATGAGTGCTATAATCAGGATTGTTTGAACCCAAAGCTAATACCTCAGTCCCTGCAGGTTTCTATTTCTTCATACAGTTGCATGCTATCCCAGCTTTGCATTTTAATCTGTTTTTCAGTGCATCGTGGTGTGGAAGGAAAAGCACTGAACTTTCAAAAGAAACACATTTAAGTTCCTGCTCCATCATTTCCTAAGTGAGCAAGCCATTTTGTCATCTATACAACAGGAAATTCCTGCCCTGCCTACCTGAGCTGTAAGATGATCTCAGATGAAGTATTTAGTAAACTGAAAAATTAATTATAATAAATGCTGGCCTTTCTGTGTCTACTTTTATTCTCAAAAAAATTTAGGTCTTTCAGGTCAATTAAGTTCTTGGTGGAAATTTTCCTGTATGTGGGTAGTAAAATTTATCCTAAAAATCTCAATATTAATCAATGAGATTACTCAATATGATCACTTATTTATTCCTAAAACACTTATTTTTCCACCTTTACAGTGGAAAACTCTGGAAGATTCCAACAACTAGGACCATCAACAATAATGGGACAAAATGACACCATGCACCTGCTAGTGATGCACTGAGGCGCATCACTTACATAGTATTCCTACCAAAATCTCATCGTGAAAACAATCAGAGAAACCGATTCTACAATACAAATGCCCTACATTCAATAAACATGTCAGTATCTTTGAAGACAAAACAAGTCTGAAGAACTGTTCCATTTTTAAAGAAACTAAAGACACATAACAACTAAATACAATGTGATCCTGAAACGACAAAAATGTTTTGGTAGTAAATTGGGACGATTGGCGACATTTTAGTAGACAGTGTACATTAGATGATATTGTTGCAACAATGTTAAATACCCTGAATTTGATCACTGCATTTTGGTTAGAGAACGCCCTTGTCCTTAGGAGATACACACTAGGCTATTTAGTGATGAAGGACCATGATGTCCTTAATTTGCTTTCAATTGGTTCTCAAAAAATATATAAATAATGCATATGCTGAGTGAAATAAGGCAGAAGGAGAAAGTCAAATACCGTATGATCTCACTCATAAGTAGAAGATAAAAACAACGACAAACAAACACATAGCAATGGAGATTGGATTGGTGGTTACCATAGGGGAAGGGGGGAGGGCAAAAGAGGTGATTAGGCTCACATGTGAAGGGATGGACTATAATCAGTTTTTGGGTGGTGAACATGATGTAATCTACAAAGAATTCGAAATATGTTACAATGTACACCTGAAAGCTACATATTGTTATAACCCAGTGTTACTGCAATTAAAAAAATTAAAAATAAAAAAAAAATTTTAAAACATCATATCATAGGAATGATTGAATAAATTACGATAAATTCAAAGGATGTAAAATCCAAATATTAAAGAAATAAATTTGAAGAAAATAGAGAAATGTTCTTTATTCACCATCAATTAGAAGTAGTATTTACAAGCTGTATATATAGTTGGAGGCAAATTGTATACTAAAATGCACTCAACATGTATACTCACAGAAAAAATTTTGGAAGGAAATACAATAAAATGTTAATCCCTATCAAAAAATATATATACAAAGAATATAAAAATATTACATACTTTTTTGTACGGACTAACATGCTTAATTCCGAGCAGACACCATATTGGGATAAAATATGAAAATGTCAAATGGAAGAAAAATTAGCTTTCTTTGTAGAAGAAGGGACTAATTTTCCACAAATATACAAGTAATCAGAGAAATCTAAATATAGGTCAGATGTAAGGCGACAATCAACGCTGCTGAATATTGGAATTCCTCTAGC
Organism: Equus przewalskii; assembly: GCF_037783145.1. Taxonomy (NCBI): domain Eukaryota; kingdom Metazoa; phylum Chordata; class Mammalia; order Perissodactyla; family Equidae; genus Equus; species Equus przewalskii. The sequence continues at coordinate 15,575,326 of NC_091862.1, forward strand.
GTATTGGAGACCCCATCCAAGGTCTTGAATCTAAGAGCGTCCCCCAGGGATAGATATATATATATATCTATATATATATAGATATATATATATATACACACACACACATATATATACACATGTATATGGCTAATATGGCTGGGCTGAATACACCATTCTCCCGTCTCTGGCAACTACCCTTAACATTCTCTATGCCTAATAGGACCTTGAAGCCAGGTCCAGAAAGGGATGCTTAAGCCAGGCTGAGCCAGCCAGAACTTTCTGTGTGTGTATGTGTGTTTTACAGAATATCTGATGCTTGAAAGTCCCCAATGCCTAAATGCCTCCCGGGAGTAAACGAGTAAATGGCTACAGCGACAACTGAATTACCAATGTTTCCAGGGTGATTAGCCACGAAAAGGCCAGCGATTTTACTCAGGACAGGCGTTAATCCTACCATGCCAGACTTTGAAGAAATTGCTCCGAATCACGTTTTAGAAGCTCAGTAAAGTGAAATGAAGGAATTAATTGCTCTTGAGAGAGGGGAGGGGGTCGAGGAGGCTCTACAGCAGCCAGACACACTGCGTTTAGAGTTTAAGCCGTTTAAACGGTCAGAGAAGCAAACTGGCACAGCCGAAAGTTCAGACGCACTTCACACATTCGCGGCCTGCCCACAACTTCCTGAAACTCAGCGGCCCTGACAGCTCCGGTCCGCTTCCCAGGCGGGGCCGCATCCACCGTGATCTAGCCCCGCGCTCAAAAGGAAAAGTTTGCAACCCAGGAGCGTCCTTGCGCATCCCGGGCCGCCCATTCCTGGGTGTTAGGAGACGCCACCGGGGCCACCCCCGCGCGCGGCCCGCGGGCCGGGACCGTACCTCGGGCGCGGGCGACGAGGCACCGAAGGCGGCGTCGCTGGTCCGGTCCAGGCTCCTGGAGCCCGAGGAGCCGCCGCGGCTCATGCCGGAGCCCCGGGCGCGCTCGGACCCGCAGCGGCGGGGAGCGAGGCTGCGGCGCGGGACCCGGCGGGCGCGCGCGGGCCGTCTCCTCGGGCAACCGGTTTCCAGGGCGGGGAGGCGGCCAAGCCCGGACGCTGGCGGCGCCCGCGGGACCCGGCGGCCCGGCCGGGCTGCGCACCAGCAGGGCGGACCCCGCTGCTCCGAAACGGGCACCGGGACGCTGGGCGGACCCCGATCCTCCCGGGGGCTCCTCTCCGGCGAGGCGCAGCGGCTGAGCGGCGGCGGCGGCGGCCCCATCTGGCCAGGCCAAGGCTGTGCTGAGCCGCGGACGCGCCAAAGCGACTAGGGGACAGCGGGGTTGGGGGTGGTCTTCCCCGTGGGACTCCACCGCGAGCGCAAGTCCAGGTCTTGTCCTTAAGTCAGGGACAGGTGACAGCGAGTGGTCAATGTCAACGGTGCTGGCACGCGCGAGGTGTGGGAGCGTGTTGACACCAAGGTGAACAAGCATTTATTCAACACCTCCTGTGTGCAAACGCTTCTGCTTCTTCCAGCTCCAGGGCCGGCTTCCCGGGCACGCAACCTGTGCAGCTGCTTGGGTCCCGGACTCAGAAGGGTCCCGAGCTTGGCTTAATGCTCTACTGCTCCACTGTCGAAATTCTTAATGATTTTTGAAAGAAGGGCCCTACATTTTCATTTTGTACTGGGCTCCAGAAATTATGTAGCCCATCCTGGCGAGCGTTCTTTCATTTAAACTTCCCAATGACCCTGCAGGGAAATATACGTAGTGATAATACTGGTGTTAGTAACAGCCACAGCGTCTGGTTATGGAACACGCACGTGTGTTCTGAGAAGAGCTGTTCTAAGTGCTTTCGATGTATGATCTCGTTAAATCAAACAAGATTATGAAGTGGATATTAGAATATTCCATTTTTAAGATGAGGAAACAATCATAGAGAAACGAAATAAACTGTCCAAGAGTATACAGCAGGTCGGGGGCAGAATGAGAATCAGACCCCAGACCACAAGACTAAAGCACAGAGAAGGCCAGTAACCTGCCCAAGGTCCCACTATTTGCAGGAGAACCTAAAACTGGAACCCACATTGACCTGACTTGAAGGTCCTTGCTAGACCTGTGTGCTGTTCTGAAATTGAACAAAATTAGAAATGCGGTAGCTTTTCTCGGATTTCATCTGATCATCCTACATGCATCCTTCTTGTCTGTGAAGATTTCTTGGCCTTGACAATGGCTTTTGATTTTACAGTAACATTGCCACATCTCCAATCCAGAGCCACCTCAATGCTTTCACTTGAAGCAACATTAATAATAATAATGATGATGGTAATAATAATAGTCCTTAATGGAAACAAAGGCTTTCAGAAATCTCCTATTAATAGTATACTTTGTAGTAAACAGGTTTGTGAGCTGCAACATTTACTTGCAGGAGAGTCGCTACACACTTGAAACATCACTCAGTGAAATGATGCTGCCAGAGGAAACCCAAAAGTGGATGAAATTTCAAGGCACCTGGAAGAGAACCAATCCGAGAAAGGCCCTTCTCTATTACGTCCACATCCAACTGTCTGAATTCAGTTTCATCAGGTCTAATTCTGGTCATCCTGGTCACCCTTGAAGCTCTTCTTCACGACAACGGAAGACAGAAATTCACAACGGTCTTGAAAAGTCAGCGTTGGCGATGGAGGTGTTAGTTAACTAGAGGGGAGGAATGTTTTCACAATGTACACGTATATCAAATCATCACTACGTACACTTTAAATATCTTCCAAATTTATTTGTCAATTATACCTCAATAAACACACAATAAAACATTATTTTAATCAGTGTCAAACAGATTTTTCTCCATGTGAAAGCAATGTACTTTTTGTGGTAAGTGGGAGCAGAAAAAGTGCTTGGTTTGGCGTCTGCCCAGTTGCCTTCGAACTTTCTGGGATGTCAAGACACAAACTGAGTGACTCTTCAAGGCTGCATCTGTTGACGGGTCCTTCGAGCGTTGAGAGGGAGGGCTTTGAGTCCGGATGTAGGTCTGAGCTGGACCCTGGAAGGGACTGCAATGGGACCAGTCAGCCCTAAGGTGGTGGAACCTGCAGGCTGGCAGTGGGGGAACTCTAGATGTGATGACAGTTTACGCACAGGAGGGAAGTACAAACACACAAAGCAGCCCAGATTTCTCTCAACACTGCACGTGTGGGCAATATATTATGATCTGTAATCCCTCAGTACAGACTTCTGTTTTTCTTTACAGTGACATAGAGATGGGAAGCTTCCAGCTGTGTGACCCAGTAAGTCTCATATAACTGCTTCTTTATAGAAGAGGGATGGTCCTAGTTAGATGCCAGGCTGAGTTTGGACCATGGTGTATAGGACTCTTCCGCTGACCACGCCTTTGAAGACCAACACTGAGCATGCTGCACCCAAAAGAAGACAGCAGGGCAACAGTAGGTGGGATACATAGAGGAGACAGCGGGGAGGCGAGGAGGCTGCAGGAGTGCTGTCACCGGCCAGGTGAGAGCTGGGACTAGCAGGAATGGGGGTGGTGATGGCGACGGGGGAAGATCGGAGGTGGAATCAACAGTCTGAGCTGACCAGCCGGGCTAGAAGGCTAGTGAGGCCTGCCAAGCAGCAAGGAGAAGAAGCGGAGGAGGGAGGAGGAGAGAGAGTTCAGTTTGGGACAAATTTAGTCTGAGATGCTGATAGGGGAAAGCAAACAAATATTTTGCCATTTGGGAACAGGAAGTCCTGGGCACATCCAACTTAAACCAGAATTTCAGCTCCTGTTGTAACGTTAAATTTTATCCTGAAATATATTGATACACCTGGCAGGCTGAGATACGTGTTAAATAAACAGAATATCTGAGACAAGATAAAAATGCCTCATAATTCACTCTGGAAGGAGATAAAGAACTCTCTCCTCTGGCATTTGGATTTTATTCTGGAACTTTCTTGTGGGGTCATACATTTATTACTCTGGTTTCCTCCTTGTGTTTGCTTACTTGTTTGTTTTGCAAATGTACATGTTTCTCATAGGAAAATTTGTAACTCGATAACCACTTTGGGGACTTTTGACTTATATTTAAAAGCTTGTCCCTGAAACCACTATTGTGACATTTTAGTTGTCTAAAGACTGTTTTAAAAGAGTATGCTCGATTGAAATATCATCCTAAATAACCGAATAAAATGTTGCCAAAGGCTGCAAACAACTTTAGTCATCTAACGGAAGATTCCTTGATGAGATAGAAACCTCTGGAAGCTACTGCTACCAGAAGTGACAGCATTTAAAGGTCTTCAAAGCCATTCTCAGCTCTTTCTTAGGCTTGTTCCAGTTGGCTTGCTGATCTACGATCTCTCTAATAAATGAGTCCTTCTTCTGCAATGATTTGAGTTTTATCAATTCATTCATCAGGGATTCTAAAGCAAATCCCCTGTCCCTTACTTGTTCTATCATGACAGTTCAGCTAGTTGTTAAATAATTTATGAATGTCATTTCCAAAAATCTTCATGAATTTTTGTATCATTTATTTTTAAAGTCCATTTTCTTTCTTTTCCCCACACATATGACTGTTTCCAGTGTATGTCATACCTAAAATAAATGTGACCCATTTTATAACATCACTACAGTCTAAGCTTGGAGAACCTCTGAGCTCCCTTGATGGAACATACCAACAGAGAAAGCCTTCAGTTTCATCATTAAAGTAAATTATGGATTGTTCTTTTTAAAAGCAAAATCCTTATCAAAAATCTAAAGTACTTTAAAAATACTTTACCTGGGTAAATATAAGCTTTTGAAAAACATCCATGATAAATATGTATTTTCTGGACCTACTTGACTTTTATCTGACCTTAAATTCAACACGTTTTAATTCAGTTTTAATCTATATTTTCTCAACTAGCCAAAAAAGATGTCTTGTACCTAGTACCATCTCTCATGGCCTTACTGAAGCAACCATTCAGTCGTAAAATTGCAAGTTTATAATAGTTTAACATGTTAGGACAAATTTGGAGGGAGTCATTGGGCAATCAATGTTAACGTTTTTCTATTCTAAAAGGAGAAAGCATTTTCTTGCAGACTGCCAGAAGAACCACCTTACCGTAAGTCTCTTAATAGGAAAAGTGTCAACCAGTCAGGAGTCTGGGATGAAGCGAGAGCCCAAAAGACATTCCTTGACTCCTTTCTCCTCCTCACCCCCTTGCAGCCAAGTCTTTTCCTAAAGTCTTTCCCTTTGCAGTTCCCCTGGAGGGGCCGGCAGTCAAGATTCTTAAGGATGTGGATTAGCGACAAGTGATCCTAGGACAAGGATGTTGAGGAAGATAGAACAGGGTGTGGGAACAAGCCGCTCAAGCATGTGGCCAAGCCTGGAAACTGTCCCACCCTGTACCTGCCTCCCCCAAATCCCCCCCCCCCGACCCCCCTGTCCTGCGCTGTCCCCACCCCCCAGCCTCACATCAACTAGTCATTAGCAGGTGGGCAAATCTTCAGAGAAAGAGGCAGCCTCTTATAGCCAGCACTCGCTGGAGCTCCTGGGAGGAGGGGTATCTCCACTAAGGAAAGGGATTCCAGAAAGAAAAACACTTTCGACTACACAATTCAATCTCAGAAATGACTCTTCAGTCTATTTCTCCTTTTGCCATGCTCACTATCATTGCCTTAGAATAGATTTTAAGGAGTTTTTTTTTTTAATCTGGTTTCACACCAGTCTGCTTCTAATCCATTTTCAAACCAACACAAGAATTATTTTCCTAAAACCCAAATCTGATCAGATTCTTGCCCTGTTCTCAAACCTTCAGGGAAATCCCACTATTTATAGGAAAAGAGAGAGAGTCTTAACATATATGGTTCTTTTTTGAGTAATTTTCATAGGTTATTATTTTTCCTCTTCAAATCACCTCCTCTGAGGCGAGTTTTATCATCTTCTTATTACAGATGTGAAAACGAAAGTTCAGAGAAGGAGCTTGCTAGTGTTCACACAGCATAAACGGCAGTACAGGTATTCCAAGTGAGTTCTCTTGGCCTCCAGGTTCTCTACTCTTTGTTATCAACATTATCTAACAGTCGGTACTTCCCAAAGTTGAACCTATCCACTCTGCCTGCTGTGTTTCCCTTATGCAACGTATGCTACAGTCCAGGCTGCCATGTACAATTGATCAGGTTGTGCACTGTGCAAAGGCACAACATTTAAGGGCACATCGTCCACAGTAGAGACGTTTTTGCTATTTTGAAATTTCTTTGTATTTTTCTAACACTTTTGTTGACTTTAAAGATGGGCAGTTTGTACATTTCTTATAACATTTTTTTCAACTGATAGACATGAAGTATCTTTTCTAAATGGTTAGATATATACCAGCTGCTTTGAACTATGAAGGAGGAACAAGTTTATAATTGAATAATACCTAAAACCATTTGGGTTTGTAAATAAGAAACGGGTTTTCTGATGCACTATTCAGTGCTTATCTTTAAGTTTTAAAAATACAATCAATCTTCATTACTTGCAAATTCACCAACTCACTGAAATTTACTTACAGCTCCAAAATCAATACTCATGGAGCTTTCAAAGTCATTCACAGATTTGCACAGAGTGGTGAAAAGTTCGAGTCATCCCACACGCACATTCCCAGCTGACACCAAGGAATGTGATGCTTTGTTTCAGTTACATTCTGTAAACAGGTATCCTTTTCATCATCTGTATAGTGCCACTTTTTTCTTTTTTTCATCTTTGTGCTTTTATTTATTTTTTATTATTTTTTATTTTTTATTTTTTTGGTGATTTCACTGTAATGTTGTCTAGTATCCCAAGGGCACTAAGGCCGTGATGTGCCTTCAGGCATGAGATATAGCACTGTTGGCCATGAGTTCAAGGTGAATGAATCAAAAATGTATATTAAACAAAGAGTCTTTAAATGGAAACACACGTCGAACAAGGTTACATATTGATCGGTTAATGAAAACGCTGTGACCACAGGCTCCCGCGAACCTAACCCTGTACTTCCCGCAGGAGCAATAATTCAGTGTTTGAAGTGACTTTACAGAATATAACTCCTATGAATAACTAAGAATCTAGTATATTCCACTGGAATTAGTTGCTGAGCAAATTTGACATTCACATTGTTAGCTTGTACAATTTGCTGTTTACTTCTTGTACAGAATCAAATCTAAGTTTCCAGTTTAAATCTACAAGTATTTTCATTATGACAACATTGCCATCAAATAATTAATATTTAATAATGGGATAATTAAGTGAGATAAACCAAATGTACATCCGGTCTTTTCAGGTAGGTGAACATGTAATATGAATTTTTAAAATTATATATTGTTAAAAACTATCACCTGAAGGAAAAATGGATTTTCCAAAACACTCTACAGGTACAAAGTTTTGAAAATTTACCACACATGACAAAATGATGAAAAATCAATCTGTGAATCCTTGTTATTTTTTCTGCCTCATAGTATTTTTTATTCTATCTATATTTTAAACCTTTTGGGGATGAAACAATGAAATTAAGAATAAAAATGAGTTCAAAGATTTGCAGCATTTATCACACGTTCTAAAAAGCAGGCAAAATGTTACTTGAAAAAAATAATAACTTTTAAATGCCTTTGCTCTGTATTAATTTGGTATAATTTTAGAAATAAAATTAATGTTATCAGCAAAAAGATACAGAAATCAAAATTCATTGTGCATAATACCCTTGAAAGCATCTAAAAGATTATGAAATTCTTTGAAGAAAAGTGAAGCAATGATGCTTATAAAAATATTTTTGGTTGTTATAAGCAATATGATCTTTAAAAGAAAGGTTTACGATATTGAAAGATTATCACTGCTGTACGACTTCAGTAGACGCATTACTGAAAAATTAGAACTGATCCACGTAATTGGCAGATTTTCCCCCAGACAAAAGCCAGCCCTCCTTCTTGGTAGCTGGAAATAATAGACCACGCAGTGAAAATGTTGTGGGGTCAAGCATTTCCCTGCTTTAACAAATTGGCAATCAGCAAATTGAAATCAACTTATAAATGAGATGTAGTTCTTTTTATATTATGAAAAAAAAGGCACCAGTACAGTATAAACATGTGTGAGAGATCTTGTCCTTTTTTAAAAATACTAAAAGTTGGGGCCAGCCCCATGGCATGGTGGTTGGATTTGCGCACTCTGTGTCAGTGGCCCAGGTTCATGGGATTGGATCCCAGGCACAGAACTACACCAGTTAGCCATGCTGTGGTGGCGTCCCACATAAAATAGAGGAAGACTGGCACAAATGTTAGCTCAGGGCCAATCTTCCTCAGCAAAAACAAACAAACAAACAAAACCTAAAAGTCCTTGGATTTATCCCTATTCTTGGAGGCCCTCAAACAGTGGACAGGCCTTGGAGCTGGGCTGCCTGGGATGACATCCCGGAGTTGCCATCTCCTGGCCTTGTGATCTTGGGCAAATTTCTCCACCTCCTTGGGCCTAGTCCCTTATCTGTACTATAGAGGTAATAATAGCACTTAAACCATGGGTTGTTGCAAGGATTACGTGAGTTAAGACACGTAAAGTGCCTCATACAGAACTTGGGACAAAACACAAAATAAGTGTCAGCTATTAGCATCATTATTTTAAAATACGGAGGAGAAAATTCCCCCACGAGACACTGCAAAAAAGGACTAGAAAATCAACATGTTTACTCATTCTAAATTACTCAGAACTTTGGAAGATCATAGGCTTAAAAATTTTGTTTAATTATTCAGTATGTAAGACTAAATTCTTACAGCATTTTTTTTCCTTTTGGAAATTAAGAATTTTAGAAAGGGGTTGTAGGTAGCAAGCAGGAGCAGTGAAGAGATACCTCACCTCCAAAAACTTGGAAATTAATTGGCCTTCTATGATTAAACCAAAGCAGAGATGGGCAGAACACCTTCTAAAGACAGTATTTCCTCTTCGGATGATGAACATGACGTAATCGACACAGAAATCGAAGTGTAACAATGTGCACCTGAAATTTATATAGTGTTATAAACCAAGGTTACTGCACTTTAAAAAAAAAAGACTTTACAGCAAAAAAAAAAAAAAAAAAGACACTATTTCCCCACCCAAGACAGGACTGTAACTTGACTGAATATATTAACGTATATAAGGAGAGAATACGGTAATCACAAAAGAGGCCAGCGCACTATGGAAGTTCAAGGGGAAGATATTGCACCTCAGACGCTCATTTCTTGTCCATTTGATAGCTTGATTTCTCATCTAAAATAATAAATAGGCTTTCAGGTTTTTAAAGATCAAGATCCCACCCTCAAAGCCACAAGCCTGTGACCACGAATTCTTCCCTAAGGACCTCATCTTCCCTCGGGATTCTCATCTATTCACAGGATGTGTCAGGGCGTGCTCAAGGTTACAGGATCCTAATGTCACAGTTATGTTTTTGTCAGAATTACTGTAAGACAGTGATGAAAACATGACTGCGGTTTTTCGGGTTCTTTGTGCTCCCTTACGTTGGCGCTCATGAAGGACCAACGTTAAGAATTCCCGCAAAAAAATATGATAATTTGCCAAACATTTCGTTAAAATCAACTTTCCAAAGCAAATGGGGTTTCTAAATTAAGCAAAACTCCAGCTTCTTCTGGATCTTTCAGATGTCTTTATTATTTTGGAAAATCTTCTGGCTTTGGGTGGAGGAGTGTGGGATTTTCCTGACCCCATTTTAGACACACTTTGGGTTTCTTTTAAAATTCTGCCAACTTTCTTTCAAAAAACAACAAATAATTCTTGTTAATAAAAAGTTTGTAGAGGTTGAGAGTGAAGACTGTTGCTCATATCCACTGCTGTGGCTTCTCAGTATCGATACTAACTTCCTGCTGAGGTTTTCACAAAAGTATTCAAAAACATTTTCATGATTTTTCTGACTCAGCCCAGGCTATATTTTATTACCAATTGAGGTTTAGCCAACCCTATCCATACATATAAATTGATCCTCATCTACTCTTCTCAACATCATAAAAATAGTCTAATTTTTGGAAAGAGATTTTATCTTCTGCTGATTCACAGATTTGACCTCAATTAAAATACCCTCTTTATAAGCTTGCATTGCTAGTCATAAATTTCCTTGGTCTGTAAAATTTCCTCTAATAAAAGAGAAAAAGAAGGAAGCAAGATACAGGAAGCTACGCATTCAGTTAATCACTTTTTTAAAAAAATGAAAGCCTCAGACTCCCCAGGACAGATGTCTCTTGTGATGGTTCCTAAAAGTTTCATCATTGATACAAAATACTGATTTATGGAGTGTAAACTGCCTTTATTTCATTTGCTAGATCAGCCGCAGTTACTTAAGACCTTCTCAATACTCGTGATCAGAATGCACAGTGAGTTCAAAAGAGTAAAAGATATTTAAGTCTAATCTCAAGGACTTTCAGATTAAGGAGGAACAATGAGATGCAGAAAATAGAAAAACGATAAAACACAACCACAAAAGAGTTAGTCACAGAACAACATTGCAAACATGGTAAGTCAGAGCTGGAGTTGTAAAAGTATCTGATGATCGGTTGGGAAAGGCTTCACTGGGGAGATGAATCTTACCGGAACTCTGAAAGATACAACGAGAAAAAGTAAGAATTTTCCTAGCTCCTACCACACCATGCTTCAGGGGTAGCCATTTTATAACATGTGAACAAAACTCTCTGAATCCGTTCTTAGACATTTCGGTTTTCACACGTAGGTGTTACCACATAAAATTGGGGATCTCTTGCGAGAGGTGCATTAAAAAAGCCAATTATCACAACATCAGCTTTTGGGAAAGGAACGTAGCTTTATTTTGTGAGACTAATCCTCAAGAAGATGGGAGGCAAGTGCCCTCAGATCTGCCTCCACCATCCAGGGCTTGGGGCACAGTTTATGGGATGAAGGGCTGGGCAGTCTGAAGTGTGGAAATTCATGACTGGAGGTGAGGAGAGGTGCGGTAATTGATGACCTGTGCAAGCGTGGTCAAGCTTCATGCCTCTTCGCAGGATGCGTGTTCCCAAAATGGTGGCCTTACCATGATCTGAGGGTGAAGTTTTTAGCTCCTTAATGTCAAAAAGGTCAGTTATGGAGCATTTGCACACGCCCAGTTGATCGGTTGGTGGTCTCAACCCACCTGAAGTGGACAAGGGGTCTCAGTTCCTGACAGACAACTCTTAATTACTCTGTTGATAAGATGGTGTTGGTTGAACTGGTCCTGGAGAGCTTGTGGTTTCATAGTCACAAACACTCAGACATAAAAGCCACCTGACTTGCCCCAAGGCAAAAACGTAGATCCAGTTCCCAGGTTTATGTTTTCCAATTTTTGCATCACAATCGTATATGTGGCAGAGACTGGTTAGCTGTTCACCAAATCTGTTGGGTGTGGCCCTGAATTCTGGCCTTTGGTGTGTGGGCAGAAGTGAAGTACGTCACTTCTGGGTTTGGCCCATGAAAACTTCCTGTGTAATTCTGTGTGCTCTCTCTTCCCCTGTCTTCTGGCTACGTCCTGCTTCCAGGAGGACATCTAAAGCCACGTATCGGGGTGGTAGAATGGGGAGAGGACTCGGAAGCCTTTGAGTTCAAGCCTCAATATAGCTACTTATGAGCTGTGTGGACCTCGTGAACATCTGTTGCCCCACAGAACAAGTCAGGGTAATAACAGCCACCTCGTAGTGCTCTTGTGATGATATGACACAGTATGTAAATTCTTTTATAAACAACAAAGTGCTTTGCAAAATGTATGATAGAGCACTATTATTATTATGAGAGGCAATGTAAGTGGTGGTAAAAACTATGGGTTTGAGCCCTTTTGACCTCGTTCAAATACAGGTTCTGCCACTTGCTACCACTGGCAAGTTTCTTATTCTCTCAGAGTCTGTTACCCCGTGTGTAGAATGGAGCAAGTATAGTACCACACCCAGACATGAAGACCTCAGAGGAAGAAGAGGGTTAACCCCTTCCATAAGCCTCTTTTTAAGAGCAGGGAAATCTCTTCCAGAAGCCCTCCAGGGACTTTGCCTCACCTTGGCCAGAGCTGCATCCTACCCCTAAAGCAATCATTGGAAAAGGGAGTGGTACCAACATGGGGAAGGATGCTTGAACAAGATGGTGGCTGTGCCAGGGAAAGTGACTTTTGTATAGTCATTCAACAGTGTCAGCTTCAGTTTCTGCCCTTGGAGTCCTGCTGCTGAGGCAGGCTCCTCAATATGGTAAGATTCTATTCTATTATTCCATATTAAGATTCTTCTATTCCATGAAGAATTTCTGTCTATGGTGTCTACAGTCTATGTTGTGGAATATTTTTGATCAATTCTTTTTACTGAAAATAATTTATATCCTTTGCTTTTTACTTACCAATATATTTCATTATATTCTCATGATTTGTCTTATAGAAACCATTTAAAATTTCCGAAATGGCTAAGCTTGCAAAAGCTCTTTGTCATAGGTACCACCGATCTGCCCAGTGTGAAGGTAAGATTCATCATCTTATGGATGGTAATCATAAGGGAAATTAAGCAGTCTTTCAATGGATTAAAGAGAGATTAGCAGAGGGAAAAAGTAGAGTTTTCCATAAAGAAAAAAAAATGGCATTAAAGTAGGAAGAAGGAGGTAGAATTTTCCACAAAGATGAAATACCAACTTTTGTGGATGCAGAGTGAATAGGATTGCCCTGTGTTGGTGCATGGCAGAAAATACAATTAGATTACAAAATCTTAGAGCTAAAAGCAAGTTTACTGCTTACATAGAAGGACATTAAGTAGCAGAATGATTGAACACCTAGCTAAAAATCACATAGTTAATCAGTAACAGAGCTGGGCCTGGAATTCAGATCCCTTGCCCAAGGTACCAACTCTTTGAACAAGAAGCCACCTCATTAATGGAAGGTGGCTGATGGGTTTCTCTAAAAGCATCACTATTAGGGTTTAAGTTCAAATCACATTCCCTTTGGGAACCGATGAGAAGTGAAATAGAAATATAGAATTAAGACGTATTTCTACAGGTTAATATAAAATTCTGTCTCATTTAATTTTAAATAACTTATCAGTAATGCTATCAATGACCCCACAGGAATTGGAATCATTTATATGAACAGAATTTTGGATTTCACCAAGACAGCAAAACAATTTTTATATCATTTCTTTGGTTGGAAGAATGAGCCAGTTCGTTCTTGTCAAATCACTTCCATCTGTTCACAAAGATAATTTCCCTTCAAAATAACTACCCACTGGTTTTCAGCTGGTTGGTGGCCTGAAACATGAGAGGCGTCCTTTTCATTACTGGATTTGCTGACGTTCAGCCCTCTACACTAATGTTCTAGAAAAGACTTCCTTTCTCAGTGTGGCGTTCAGCCTATTGTAAAATTCCATGTACCCAATGATACAAAATGTAATGATACAGAGAAATAATCCCCACTCCCACCCCCTCTCATTATAGATCACTATTTTAAAACATATAAGTGGTATTTAGCTCTTTTTCCCTTCTTCTCCTGAGGCTCCACTTATTAATAACTCTTAACATGGCTTATCATCCACATAATCTCACGGCTCAAATTTCCATTGAGAGTATGTTTACTCATTTTTAAAAGGAATTTAATTACATGGTTACAGATGATGCTAAAGGCATAGTAACTTCAAATACAAAGCCATAACTTGCGTTTTGAAGTCCAGCAAATCAGGGTTTAAATTCTGCCTCTGTCATTGACTCACTGAGCAGTCTTGGGCCCAGGAACTTGAGATCACTTGGTCTCGGTGTTCGCATATACATAATGGAATAAAAATATTTACCTCCCAAATTTTTATGAGGGTATCATACCACATTACAAATAAAGCGCTTAATGTTGGGCCTGGAACATAGTTCTTCATAAATGTATCTATTCTGATTATACTGTATCTATATATGTTTATAGATTATACTGTATCTGTATATTAAATGTATCTAGATATGTTTGATATTCACTGATTGTCAATAATTATCATAAAAATTGAGAATATATGTGAAAGAAATTGGGGTTGAATTTTGCTTCTTGTCATATTTTAAACAGCTCCTTCAGATTTCTCATTTTTAGGACCTCTAAAATATTTTGATAAAAGTCCTAAATAGGAAAAACATTCCAACTCCTTTTTCATCCCTTTTCATTTTAAAAAACCTCCAAATGAGAAGGTTAAGGACGACTGAATTCACGTACGCATGTGATATCTTTTATTTCTTTTATGGGTGCTTTAAAGGCCCCGAAGTGGACAAGAAAGGATTAGTATTAAGTGACGTTTGAGATGGGAAGAAAAAAATACAGTATAATGTGTCTCCTCTTTGCCTCAGAAAAATAAAAATAAACCTTGGGATGCCTTCCACCAACTTTGTGAAAAGGAAAGATGGGAAATTGGAGGAAAAGGAGAAAAATAAGGGCAGGTGTTCTTAACTGCTTTTATACCATGAACTCTTTCTCTAAATGAAATGCTTAAATGCCTTCAATAAATAATACAAAAGGGAAAATTACATTGAAATTGTTATCAAAACATTAAAAAGATGAATATGTAATAAAGGCACATATGTTATTCATTATTAGCACATTGAGTAACAAGGTCTAATATGGTAATTTTGACATAGTGAGGAAACCATAATTCAAGACAGTGGAAACGATTGTGACGCAGGATGAGATCTGTGATTTCCACAGGTGTCAAAGACACAGCTACTGCTAATACTGCTGAGGTTCCTGGCCCATATTCAAAATTGAAGGAAATGCTAAATTTCAGTTAGAGATTAATGAAAACAAAGATGAAATTTTTTCCACCCAATTTCACCCCTTGGATACCTGTTGAAGAATTTCTGCGTTGGAGACATACCGAACCCAATTTGTATCTCCTTAAATTTAAGCTAGAATTGGAATATTAGGTATTTTAAATCTCAATCATGGTAAAAATTAATTTGCTGTATTATAATTAATAAAATCAAGAAACAAATATAGTATTGCTTCTTTCCTTTAGTTTCTTGTGTGCAATATTCAAGCAAAGTTTAAGTGAATGGAAAGCAATTATTTTTATTTTCTTGCAGAGTTTTTCTCGACTGTGACTTTTCCACATCATTAACCAAATTCTATTTCTTTTTTCCACTTTTCCTGAATTTTAATTTTATTTTCAAATTCACCTATTTTGATATACTTCTCTGACAAACCACAGTAATACCTTGTCACAAGCGTCACATGTAGATATAAAATTTAAGCCAAGAAAGAAATATTTTTTATATTTTATATTTAACATATTTTGTTAGCATCAACCTTACCGTGTTTTACTCTGGTAGACACCAGAATCCTAGCTCCAGTGTTATGATTTCAAAGTCAAAACCACAAGAATGTGTGCAGTCAACAAGGAAAATTATACTGTGCCAGTTTTTCTTGCTGAAATCTCTATACTAAATAGTACAGAAAAAAAAAAAAAATCCAGTCACTTTACTGTACTCCCCCTTGTGCCTAAACTTTGTATTGAATTCAATGAGGATTGAAAGTCATCAGCATGACATAGGGTATAAATTTAAATTTTTTAAAAAAGGAGAAAAGCCACTTCTCTTCTCATATAAAGCAATTTCTCAATATTGAGAGTTTGGAGCTGTAAGTCTAATACAAAAAGCTATTCCAGGATGACTAGAATAATTGAGTGGCTTAAAATAATTTGCAGTAAGTGAAGACTTGCAAATCTTAATGGATATTCGTTATCTGAAGATGTTCATTTCAGCTTCTTATAGTAGCAAAAATTTTGAATGGTTTACGTGGCAAAAGAAAATACGATCTAGCTGTATGATGAAATGTTTGTAGCCATTAAAAATCACATTTTGGGGGGCCAGCCCTGTGGCATAGTGGTTAAA
Organism: Equus przewalskii; assembly: GCF_037783145.1. NCBI lineage: Eukaryota > Metazoa > Chordata > Mammalia > Perissodactyla > Equidae > Equus > Equus przewalskii. The sequence goes on from NC_091862.1 coordinate 15,591,102, forward strand.
GTTCTGTACACTCCACTTGGGTAGCCTGGGTTCACGGGTTTGGACCTCAAGCACGGACCTACACCACTCGTTGGTCATGAGGCGGTGACCACATATAAAATAGAGGAAGATTGCCACAGCTGTTAGCTCAGGGTGAATCTTCCTCACCACCCCCCCCAAAAAAATCAGATCTTTGAGGAATTTTGAACAAATGGGAAATTGATCACAATATAATACTAAAGGAATAAAGCAGCATTCAAAGATGCACACATTTATGGAAAACTACCAATTAAATAATATACATTTCTTTATTCATTCAACAGGTACTAACTGATCTAAATGATCAGGCTTTCTAGCAGAACCATTTCATCCTTCAGACTTCAATTTAAATAGCATCACCTCAGAGGTTTAAAAAATTATTTCAAACGCTGGAATTTGTCACCTATCAACCCACTCTGTGCTCAATATTGTGTGGGGGGCAAATACACAGAAGATCCAGTGGGTGGCTGCTCCAGGAAATGTATGACTAATGGGAATCAACAATTTAGAAGTATCTTCTATAAGAACTAATTTTCCCTTCTGTTTTCTAAAAGGTCTAAAAAAGGGGTGAATATTAAATAAATTGAAAATGGGAAACGTGACCCACCAAAGGAAAGCAGGAAGGAAGGAGAACGATGTGAACGGTGGTCTCTAACGGGATGGCGCAGAGTGTACTAACTGATGCTCCATGGCAACAGTATCTCCCCATCTGTAGTTTGCAAAGGAGGGGAAAAGGTCAGGGTTTATGGAATATTCAGGTGGCCACTAGGGGATGCCAGAATGCCGACAGCTTTCAGCATGACTCGTTTCCCTTGGGGAATCTGGGTTTGAGATTGAATATAGTTCAAGTGCACCAGAAATAACTTCTCCTTTTCCAGTAAAATTGTGAGAATGTGACTTAGGTCACACAGTTAATAGGAGACCAGGGATTAGAAATCAAGCGTTTATGAGTCCCAGACCATTACTGAGTTCCAGGTCATACTGCTATCCAAGAAAACAAAATCTTCTATCCCTGCGGCAGGACACTGCAAACTAGACAGAAACTACAAAAGTAAAATGACAATGACAACAACAACAAAACCAACGAACCAAACAGAAATGCCGGAAGTTGGAAATACACTTTAGAATTTAAAAAAAAAAAATTAAGTAGTATGATCCTGCTTTTTTTGTCTTAGAAATGTAAAAAATATGTCTATACAGGGAGAAAAACTTAGAAATACATGTGCCAAAATCTTAATAAGGGAATTTGGAGGTGGTGGGATATTGGTCTTACTGTTTTCTGGGGTTTTTTCCCTCTGCTTTATTCATTTTCTATAGTTTCAAGATATCACTTATGGCATACCATGAATATCAGACATTATATTAGCACATTATCTAGGTAAGACATGTCTGTGTGGCACCGTTCAGTCTCCCCTACGCCCACCCCTAGTCCTAGAGGGGAGAAGAAAAGTTCTGTGGATGGAGAGGCTCCTGAACAAGGCCCACGGGGGTTTCTGGCAGAAAGAGCTGTTAGGAAAACAGGTGGAAGAGGGAAGTTTAGTAAGTCTAACTCTGAATTGCGTTTTTGACCCACCCTAGGGTTTCCTTAAAATGCAAGTAAAGGGTTTGAACTATGTGGACATTGCCTTTTGTGGCAGGTATTTCTTTTACATGACCTTGAGGTTGAAAAGCACGGGTTCTGACTTAGAAAGATTCAACAGCATCATGCATTTCATCAAACACAAAATGCCACCTCAAATTATAGAAAAAGCTGGATCATCCCAGAAAATCTTGTCCATTTGCTGTTTAATCAAAAAGTAATCAAAAAAGTAGATCTATGTCTTGATAAAAATGCATTGCACGAAATTTATAAGCTTCTTGCTTGATCCAGGAGTTACTTCATACTTAACCAAGTATGGTACTGTTAGCAGTTGAAACAGTTGAAGATGCTATTTTGGGAAAGTTTCCTGAGATAACTCAATTCTGCAGTGGAAAACTCACCCCCAGCTGACTCCAAGGTTTCAGCTTTCTCCATCATGCTCCTCTGTACCTATGCCAAACATATATTGGCTGCGTTTGCTGGGGTAGAAACAAGTGAGGGAGCAGGAGAGGACCATAGGAAGAGCCCTGTCCACTGGGCGTCTCGGTCCCTCACTTCATTGGCCCTCAAGGGATGTTAAGGAGTTCAAAAACCAATGTTTTGCAACAAAAGGAAAAACAGATAAAGAGGATTTCATCAAAATCTAAAACTTTTGTGCTGCAAACGATACCATCAAGAAAGTGAAAAGACAACCCGTGAAATGGGAGAAAATATTTTCAAGTTATTTATCTGATGAGATTTGTATGCAGAATATATAAAAACTCTTACAACTCAATAGTAAAAAGATAATCTTCCTTTCTTCCTTCCTTCCTTTCTTTCTTTTTGGTGAGGAAGATTGGCCCTGAGCTTACATCTAATGCCAATCTTCCTCTTTTTGCTTGAGGAAGATTGGCCCTGAGCTAACACCTGTGCCAATCTTCCACCATTTTGTATATGGGATGCCACCAGAGCATGGCTTGATGCGTGGTGTGTAGGTCCATGCCCAGGATCAGAACCCATGTACCCCTGGCCACTGAAGTAGAAAGTGCAAACTTAACCACTATGCCACCATGCTGGCCCCATAATCTAACTCTTAAATGGGCAAAGGAATTGAAGACATTTCTCCAAAGAAGATATACAAACGGCCAATAAGCACATGAAAAGATGCTCAACCTCGTTGGTCATTAGGGAAACGCAAATCAAAACCACAAGGAGATACCATTTAATACTCAGTAGCATGGCTAAAATCAAAAACACAGACAACAACAAGTGCTGACAAGGATGTGGAGAAATTGGAGCCCTCATGAATTGCTGGTGTTACCACACCAGGTTCATTTTTGCTTGTCACCTGGAAAGCCAAACACCGAGACAATGAGATTGCAGCAGAGAGAGAGTTTAATCACAAGGCAGCCATGTGAGGAAACGGGGAAACAAGTTTCAAATCTGCCTCCCAAAAATGGGGCCTCAGAGACATTTATGGGGTAGGGGGCAAGGTGGTCTGAAGTGTGGAGAGAGGTGACTGGAGGTGAGGAGAGGTGAGGTAATTGATGATTTGCACAGCGTAGTCAGACTCCATGCCTCTTCATAGGACCCGTGTTCACAAAATGGCATCATGAGCATGATCTGAGGGTGGAGTTTTTAGCTTCTTGACCTCAAAAGGTAACTTGTCAGGCATCTGCATGGGCCCAGTTGATAAGTTTGTGGTCTCAACAGGCCCAAACTGGACAAAAGGGTTCTAATTCCTGAAAAACAGCTCACACACCCATCACCATGGTGACCCAGGCTCCAGGGAGATGTTATCTATAGGAGCCTAGTGGGAGTCAGATAGCATATTGCCTAAGCAGCACAGTTAACAATGGGCGGGTGAACAGCTGAAAGCTAGAATCAGTAATTGCAAAAAGGAAAAAAGCTTTAGTCACTAGCTCCCTAATCATCAATGGTTAACCGTTGAATGGTTTCACCGGTGGGAACATAAAATGTTACAAATGTTTTGGAAAACAGCTTGGCAGTTCCTCAAAACATTAAACACAGCTGCCATATGATCTAGCACTTCCACTCCTAGATTTACACCCAAGAGAACAGAAAACACACATGAACACTTGCACATGAATGTTCACAGCAGCAGTATTCATAATCGTCAGAAAGCGGAAACAACCCAAAATGTCCACCCACTGATGGGTAGATAAACAGGGTGCATCCACATGTGGTATATCCATACAGTGGAGTATTATTCAGCAATGAAAAGGAGTCAAGTCTGAGACATACTACAACTAATGAGCCTTGAAAAGAAACCAGTCAGAAAGACCACGTATTTCATAATTCTAATTATATACGAACATCCAGAACAGGCAAATCTAGAGATAGACAGTAGATTACTAGTTGCCAAATGTCAAGAGGGGAATGGGAAAGGACTGCTAATAGGCAGATGATTCTTTTAGGGGTGACAAAAATGTTCTTAAGTTGTGGTAATAGCTGCCCAACCCTACAAATATACTAAAATACTGTACATTTTAAGTAGTTGAATTGTATCTGAATCATATTTCAAGAAAGCTGGTTAAAAAAAAATCAGGGGCCAGCCCAGGGGCATAGTGGTTAAGTTCACGCACTCTGCTTCAGCGGTCTGGGGTTCACGAGTTTGGATCCAAGGCACAGACCACTCCTCAAGCTATGCTGTGGCAGTGTTCCACATACAAAATAGAGGAAGATCGGCACAGGTGTTAGCTCAGGGCCAATCTTCCTCACGCAAAAAGAGGAAGATGGGCAACAGATGTTAGCTCAGGGCCAGTCTTTCTCACCAAAAAAAAAAAAAAAAAAATCAACTGGCAAATCTACAGGAGGGCCCTCCCTCCTGCTAAGCATTTTTTTAAATGCCATCTTGAGCCGACTTCCTCTTCCACAGTGCCACTTTCCTGCTTGCTCTAGTTTCCTTGCTCTTTCTTGTAGGAAGTGAACTACTTCCTCATACATTCTAATTTCCTGTTCTTAATAAAACATGGTAAACACAGAAAAAAACTCAAGGCTTTGGAAAATGTACCACATTCCACCATAGTTCCCACTGTGGCTATGAAGTCAATACAAATACACAATTGTGTTCTAACCTATGTCAAGTGTCTAGAAATAATTCTAATATGCTCAGTACCTTAGTAACAATGTTTAAAATGGGAACACATATAGATAAGGAAATAGAGTAAATTCAAATTATATATATATTTTATATATAAGCATTATATAAACATTTTACAAAAAAATGTTTAAATACTTAGTGAGGGCGTAGACTATGGCTTCTCTGAAGTGATGTAATTTAACAACTGCTTGAGCAACATCTGTCACACACATTCTGAGTCTCCTCATCACACACATCTCATTGTTAATCCTCCCTTCTTGACTTTCCCCAATTGGAAAATAAAACCAACGAGATTTTCAGTACAATTCATTTTATTATTCTAGTGCAAGAAAACATTTCCAGGTTTATTTCCAATTTCAGTTTCAAAACAAACTGACCTGAAACTTACAGTCTTTCATATCTGGTGCTCACCAATAAACATGTAAGAATATAAAAAATGCATTAACTTGTTGGTAGTACCACAAATTCAATGCATAAGAATCTTTTCTATCTAAAGCATTTTTTTAAACTGCAGAGCAATCTAAAAACCTGTTCATCTAAAACACTTATGGGTTAAAACAATACACTTCAATTGATCATAGATACCACAAATCGATTGTAAAAGATATTACAATTCTTCAAATACCATTTGTTTCATTCTGTTCAGTCTGGTGTTTCCTGACAGCCACTCCACAGGTCGATCAAATGCATGTTAATAAAACAGACTATTGAAATGAAATAAAATTCAAGGACAACAAAATCTAGAATTAACTTAGGAGGTAAGTTTTACTTTTGTGTGTTCAAATATCACAGTTGTAAGACATGCCTCTCTTCACAAAACGTATTTAAGATGTATATTCTCATGGAGCCCTTGTTTCTAGAGCCCCAAATAAAGTTAAATAAAATTACATGCTTCCTACAACATTAAATACCATGCAGCATAGTACTAAAAAAAAAAAAAAAACTGTTGGGGTCAGCCCTGTGGCGTAGCAGTTGAGTTTGGCACGTTCCACTTCAGCAGCCTGGGTTTGTTGGTTCGGATCCCGGGCATGGACCTACACCACTCATCAGCCACGCCGAGGCAGCGACCCACACGTCAAGCGGAGGAAGACTTGCACGGATGTTAGCACAAGGCCAACCAAAACAACCCCAAAATGTTAACTTTAAAAGCAGAATTCATTTATATGTTGCTTTGTCTCCAATTAAAAGTAAGTTCATTAAAACCACTGGAAATTATGCATTTAACTTGAATTAAGTTACTAAAGTTTCAACATAAATGTAAATATCTGTAACTAGCTAATCTATCCCCAAAACAATGTAGTGAGGCAAAATGTTCAGAGAAAAAAGCATTCAGAGCATATGCAAGTGAGCCCTGAGAGGCCAGGCTTCCCAGAGCTAAGGCAGAGCTGCCACAGTTCTAAACCCACACCTGCTTTTCTGGGGATGAAAGTGCTGTCAGATCTTTCTACACAACCCAGAGTTCCAAAACCAGGTCAAAGTGGACCATCGAACTGAAATATTCCATATTTCCCACAGGTCAGCCAGCCGGGCTCAGAGGCTGCGAGCCGCTCCCCTTGCCCAGGCTGCAGACCGACCTGAACCTCAGCCTTCAGTGTTCTTATACTGCAGAGAGGCGCGGGGTGGAAGCCACTCAAGGCCTGATGGAACGGAACGGTAAACTCCCACTTTCTGTCGCCTGTCAACTTCCTATAATTCAAATCACCCTTGAATAAAATTAAATGTGCCTTTTGCAGTTCGGCATATAAGTCAGGTGCGACCTGAGACATTGCACAGAACTCATGAGGAAGAGTCCAAAATATATGATCGTGATAAACCCATCTGCCCGTTTTTATATAGTTTTCCCAGTCGGTCCCACACTTGGACATCCACTTATGATCAGACCGTTTTACTTGTTCAATTAACCAGTTAAAATCACGGACAGTAGTATCAGAAACAAACCATGGAATCATTTTTCCATAAAAATGGATCTCGGTCGCCAGTTTAGAGGACAAGAGGAAGTCGGCTAATACTAAATCTGTCACAAGTTCAAACCCAGAATTATCCAGAACAATATCCACTCTAGTAACAGGTACTTTTTCTCTTGTTTTCTTGCATTTGGTAAGCAATGACCAAAGACGTTCCAAGTCATTCACTAAAATGAAAGGTTTTAGGTCTTCCAAAGAATTTATTATATTGGTCTTCTGAGAACTGGTTTCCCCGCCGGATAGAGACAGATCGCATCTATTTCCCCACAGTGAAATCTGAAACAGAAAGAGTACCAAACAGTTACCCTTCTTTTGAATAACCAACAAAAATTTTATTACGTAGGACATGGGGGGAGGGGCTGCTAAAAATATTCATAAAATCAATTTCTACAAAACTCTTTAACATAAAACGTCCATCAAATTTACACCTTCTCTAATAATGCAAAGACTGTTTTACAACGAAACCTTTAATTGGTCAGTATATAACGACCAATTAAAAAAAAACGAGCCTGAAAAATCTTAATGACCCATATTGTTTAATCTGCAGGAAAGTCTTTGTCTCTTACAGATATGAGACCATGTGACCAGAGCCAGGAGACACATGAAAGTTCCCTTCCAGTGCCCCTCACCCGCTGTTTCCTTTACTAGCTGTATAACCCCAGGACCTGGCAACCTCTCTGGGATTTGCTTCTCTCATTGATAAAATAAAGAAATTGGACAGGGAGATGTCTAAAGACCCTCCAACTCTAATAATGTCTTATCCCACTTTAAACTGAAATACTCAAGCTTATTTTCTAGGAAATGGTACGTAGCCCTATTTTTTCTTTTAAAGCTATAACTAAAACTATACGTTTAGGATGGCAGGCTCTGGAATCAGACAGACCTGGGTTCAAGTCCCAGCATCTCCAATTAATGATCCTCAGTGAATTACAGACAATCTCTAAGGCTCAGGTTCAGCAGCTGAAAAAGGAGCTAACGATAGTACTCACCTTGCACAGTGACTTAGGAGAACTAATTGACATACTCTGTAAGCAATGTACCCGACACCTGGCGTACAGAAGTACTCAATAAATATTAGCCAAAATAGACTCTACCCTTCTGTGTCAAAGTGAGAGGAAAATGCATGTTCCAACTAAGAATATTGTTTTTAAAAGATAAACAGAGAGGTTTTTTTTCACGTTTCAGCCTTAAAGAATAACTCAAGTGCACGAGTCTGACGAACAAACACAGGGGTACATGATGGCACCCCCAGCGAGGTCAGGGGCTGGGCTCGCATCCTGCACCTTTGTCACACCATCATCCAGTTTGTAATTCTGTATTTATTTGTGCCATTACTTGATTGTCGATATTCCCTCAAGATTACAAGTTCTAGGACAGGAAAGGTTGGTCTCTTTTTCTCACCATCACATGCCTGGCATCTAGAACAATGCTGGACTGAGTAGGACTAAAATATTTGTGTGGACAGTGGTGGTGCTCTGTGGCTTTTAAAGAGAGATCAATATTGGGGCTGGCCCCATGGTGTAGTGTTTAAGTTCGTGTGCTCCGCTTCAGCAGCCAGGGTTCCAGGGTTCAGATCCCGGGCATGGACCTACACTGCTTGTCAGCCATGCTGTGGCAGCAACCCACTTATAAAATAGAGGAAGACTGGCACGGATGTTAGCTCAGGGCTAATCTTCCTCAGCAAAAAAAAAAAGGAGAGAGAAAGACAAAAAAGAAAACAGATCAATATTCCTTGCAAACTAAAACACCTCAGGCTTCTCATAGCCAGTTAACCTGCTGGTCATCATGAGCACTAATGGGAGGCAACTTTGGCCTCCTTGACTTGGGAGCAGAGTGGCAGTTGGGGTTAGCTGGCTGAATTAGATGACAGAAAACGGACTGGTATTCTTTCTTCTTCACAACTGATTATACTTACGGGACAAAGAGTATATCGAAGAAGACTATTCCTTGAGAGAATGGGCTAGCTAGGGGTCAAGGGGACAAGTGGATCTTCTCTTTCTTTAATTCTAAGCTAAGCACAAAGGACAGCTCACAGGGGCAAAGATAACTAGGTCTGTGAGCTAACAGTACCCTGACAACTTTTCTTCCAAACTCAAAATAAGCCTTTTCCTCTCGGTCATTCAGCTGACTCTGTGGGCCCTTAAAGTTTCATCAAGACCACGTCACATCCCACAACCTGTCAGCACCTTCTGCAGCCTCTACTTTCAAAGTCTATGCAGATCTGGTGACATTCACCACCTCCTATGCTACCACCTTGCCCCAGTCATCCCTCACCTGAGTCACTTCAGTAACAGATCGCCCTGCTGCTACCCTCGGGCCCCTTCAGTCTGTTCTCAGAAGTAATCCTTGAAATAGTCATTTAACGCTACTCCTCTGATCAAAGAGCTTCCCATTTCATTTTCAGTAAAATTCAAAGTCCTGACCTTGGCTTACACGGCCTCCCATGCCTTTCCAGCCGCCCCCCACCTCTCTCATTTTCCTTCTGAGAGAATCCCCGTGCGGTTTCTCACACACACCTGGCAGGCCCCCCTCAGAGCCGCTGCAGAACTTCCACCCCAGCTGGGCACGCTGGCGACCGCCCCTTCACTGGCTTGGGGTCCCGCCCCCTGCTCAGCAGGCCCCTCCCTGACATTGCCTGCCCCCTCCCCCTGCATTCCCAGGCCCACTTCTTCCCTGCTTTATTTCTCTCCTAGCACTTTCTAACATCTCCTTCTGGAAATGTTGCTAACTGTTTCCGGGAAAAGTGAGGGCTAGGGAAATTGCTGTGTCCTGCACGTTCTCAAATAGTTCTAATTCTAATCACGTATTTTAAATTTTAGGATGTTTTGAATGAGAATTAAAAACTAAATACAAGCTAGATGAAGGAATGTAACAAAACCATATTAAACAGGCCAGTGGCCACCAGAGAGCTCCCAGCTGCTGATCCTAACGGCACGCTCTCAGGCCGGGCTCTGCGCTCAACCTCCCATGAACAGACTAGTCTGGTTCAATTCTCACATCGAATCACGAGGTACACATCACCGTCCTCATTTAACAGATGAGGAGACGGAAGCGCAGAGAAACTAAGTAACTTGACTCAGATGCAACGACAAACAATGGACAGGGCCAGCATTCAAGCCCAAGCTGGGCTGGGCCAATGAAATGACTGCGGCGTATTCTCTCAGGATGAGAAGCTATGAAGCCAGACGCCTCGTGCGCCACTAAAATCACCTCCAGTTGGAGCAGAAGAGGTTTCAAAACCCATTTTCAGAGGTTAAATGGATTTGCATTTCTTGAATAATACTATTACTAAAATGATAAAAAATGATCCATTATAACTAAAATGACAATATATACATGATTTGTTGTTAAATGTGTACCAGTTTATTTTCTACCTGTTTAAATAGAAAAAAAAATATACTCAGGATATTAATTATCACATTTACCTGAAGAAGCTTAAAAAACTCATTTTTCAGCTGATTTTCATCTAGGCCTTCAACAGCGCTCGCCAACGCTTGCAGGTGGGTACATAAAGCAATGACAGATTCCTGCGACTCAAAGAAATTCTGGTCTTTTGATTCTTTAAATACATCAAAGTCATCGATTGGGGGACTAAAGTAGGAGAAAAACATCAGTGAAACATTTATACAACTCTGCACCTTTTTCCTTTAACATTCTCATTTCTTTAACTGCAATTCTTTAAAGGAAAAAGAATAGTACTGTCCAGGCGCAATAATTACTGATGACAGACACTGGATATAATACAGATAATCAAATTCCAAAAAAATAAATCCCCAAACTAATTTTAATTAGTTGTCAAAAGTTCCCTAATCAAATATTTTACTGAAAGTATTAAATAATTATAGTGACTACATCCATAATTATTTACCCAATAGAGTGTCCAGAACAATAGAAAAAGAGAAACAAAATATTAAGATAATTGCTTTAGATCAACAAACATTTTTGTGGGTACTCAATGTGGCAGGGTTCCAAGTAACAAACACACATGGATATAAACAGAATATTTGAATGCAATGCAGTGATCACAAATAGAGTGAAACCTAGAGAATTTTGAGAACCCAATGACTACTTGAGATAAATCACACTTAATCATACTGTAAATTTTATTATAGTAAGTTTTGATCATTTATGCGTAGATTTTGGGGGGGCCCACTTTTCCCTCCAAGTTGCCTTTGATCCCAGATGATGTACGTGCCATGGCCACACCTTCATGCTGTCCAATGAGAGATCAAAGAATATTAATCCTGGCCTAGGAAGACCAACACTGAGGTATAAACACTAACATAAGAGCCTTTACAGGAGCAAACATAAAAGACATTCAGATCATCTGAATCACCCATTTTAGGGTAAAAACAGTATGAATGATGTAATGGGATTGATTAAAAAAACCCAAAAACATACCAGAATGTATACATCCAAATGACTGCCGGCTCCCTCCAGTCAGTCCGTCCCTCGGGAAGTACACTCTTATTCCAAGGATGCTGCCATTGCTCAAAGCACTTTTGGAACCCTCCTCTGGAACCTCCTTCAGAACCTGCGGCACTTTGCTAACTGTCCTCTCAGCGGTGGCAGATCTCATCCTTTGGAGTTAATTGCTTTTTGGAAACAGCCAAAAGTCACTCCCAGCAACTTCAGCAGAGTGAAGTGTGCAAATCAAATGGAATAAAAACATTTTTTAGTCGAAATGAGTGACTGAAAAATAATGAGACTAATTTTCTTTTTGAGGCTTGCAAATACGGCTCTGAAAGAAGTTCCGAAGAATTAAAAGATGTTTTTAGCAATGGCAGCATTGCTGAAATAAACCAGTCTCTTAGGGTGACTGAAAAGGATAAAAATTATTTGGACGCACAGGTTCCAGTGCAAGGGTCAGCAAACAGCAGCAGCCCCATCTGGTCCGCCACCTGTCTTTCACGACCTGTAAGCTAAGGATGGCTTCTACGTTCTCAAATGGTTGCAAATAAATCAAAAGAAGGATACTACGTTATGACACATGAAATTGCCATCTCAGTGTCCATAAAAGAGGCTTCACTGGAATACAGCCACGCCCGTCCACTGACCTCCGGTCCACGGCTGCTTCCACGCTGCAAAGACAGGGCTGAGGAGCTGCAGCAAAGACCACGTGGCCCCACAGCCTCAAATACTCACTCTTCACAGAAAAAGTTTGCTCACTCTCATTCTAGTGTTTTAACAAATCATTCTTTGCTTTAAAGTCGCACTTCAGATTAAGAACGAGCCTTATTTCTTATATTTAAGAGAGTAAACTCACATAACTATATATGATGTCTGATTTTAAAATGTTTGCTGTTTTAGAACCTACTGAAGCTGACTATGTGCACACACTATGCCCCGGTGGTTCACTCTGAGGTGTACACCCAGCAGAAATAGACACACGTCCCCAGAAACATGTGTTTGAATGCTCGTGGCAGCACTCTTCATGATAACCCCAAACTGGAAACTCTTCAAATATCCATCAACAATAGAATAAGTAAACAGATTGCAATATATTCATACAATGCAGTGCTATACAGCAATGAAAACGAATGACTTACAAGTATAAGCAACAATACAGATGACTCTCACCAACATAACGCTGACTGAAAGAAGCCAGGTACAAAACTACATCCCACACAATTTCATTTAAATAAAGTTTAAAAATGCGCAAAACCAACATAGGTCAGGATAATGGTTATCTTTGAGGGGTGGTGATGGTAGCAACTGTACGGGGACCCAAGGGGCCTTCTGGGGTCCTGGTCCTGCTCTTTACCTGGGCAGTGGGGACACGTGTGTTCTGGTAAAGATCGCTGAATACCTAAGACGTGCACTGTTCTGTACATATATCACACACTAATAAAAGCTAAAAAATGTCTGCCATTTTCTCTACACTTTCATTTTTCAATATCTGAAGTATATTTACTTAATATATTTAAATTTCACATATGGCTAAAACCTTGAACCTTAATTTGGAATTGCAGACTATTCAACTATTTAACGGTAATAAAAACCAAAACATGTATCTCAACAAAAAAATTAGAAGCACATTTCAGTATAAGAGGCAAAATCAACGTAAATATGTCTTAAAGCTAATGTGTGCTTTGGGATCCTACAAAAGTTAAGAAAACCCTTCTTTGGTCACTTGGGGCTGTCACTGACCCAGGCTGTCACTGACCCAGGTTCTTTCTTTTTTTCTTCTTTTTTTTGGTTTTGTTTTGTTTTGTTTTGTTTTTGGTGAGGAGCTAACATCTGTGCCAATCTTTCTCCATTTTATATGTGGGTTGCCACCACAGCATGGCTTGACAAGTGGTATAGGTCCACACGGGGGATCCGAATCCACAAACCTGGGCCGCAGAAGCAGAGTGCGCCAGACTTAACCACTATGCCACAGGGCCGGCCTCCTAACCCAGATTCCTATAGGTGGAATTCTTCCTACAAGAACCCTGACAAGTTGGACATTTAAAAACGACCTCAAGGGCCGGCCCCATAGCCGAGTGATTAAGATCACATGCTCTGCTTCAGCGGCCCAGGGTTTCGTGGGTTCAAATCCTGGGCACGGACATGGCACCGCTCATCAAGCCATGCCAAGGCAGCGTCCCACATGCCACAACTAGAAGGACCCACAACTAAAAATATACAACTATGTAGCGGGGGGCTTTGGGGAGAAAAAGGAAAAATAAAATCTTAAAAAAAAAAGGCCTCAGAGCTAGTTCCACTGTAGGACGGTTGCTGGTCACACTGAACGGGAACCTGAGGTCTGGTACAATATAAGACAAATCCCCGCTGCAGAGGTCACCTTAGGAGAGTTCCACACCCAAAGCTGATCAATATTCTTGTTTCTGGAACTTAAAGATAAACTTTGCCTCTACTCAAACCAGTGGATCTCACCCCAGGACGCACAATACATTCTCCCTGAGGCATGGAAAGAAAAAAACTGATGCCCAGGCTTCATCTCAGACAAATTAAATCACCAGTATCTATTTTAACATAACAATTTAGAAATCTGTAAGTTAAAAAAAAAAAACAAAAACCCCTCCTCAACTGGGTTATAAATGTGCAGCCAGGTTTAGGAACTTCTGCCCTGGATTTTTAATTCTCTGAACCTGATCCACCTCTAAAATCAAACTCGGAAACAGAATTCCTTTGGTCTTTCTACCTTCCAAACTCTGTGCAGGGTGCTATCCAGACTTTCAACACCTCAGCAGCTTTGGCTAATAGCACAGATATTTTCCAGAATTATGAAACTGTCACCAAGAATGTCAGACTCACGTTAGTCCTCGACAGATATCCAGACCTACTAGTCAGAAAAGCACAGATTGATGAGAGCTCCAAGCTGATCTACACAGACCAGGCCCAAATATTGCTTCTGCCATTTACTAGCATGTCACCCTGGGCATGTTATTACCCTTTTTTTTTTTTTGAGGAAGATTAGCCCTGAGTTAACTGTTGCCAGTCCTCCTCATTTTGCCGAGACTGGCCCCGAGCTAACACCCGTGCCCATCTTCTGCTACTTTATACGTGGGACGCCTACCACAGCATGGCTTGCCAAGCGGTGCCATGTCCACACCCAGGATCAGAACCGGGGAACCCCGGGCTGCTGAAGCAGAATGTGTGAACTTAACCGCTGTGCCACCAGGCAGGCCCCTGTTATTAACCTCTTTGACCCTTAGTTTCTTCAACTGTAAAATGGAAACCATAATAACACCTACGTTTCACTGGGTTGCAAAGTAACTGAACCATAGCTGGTTTTCAATCTATGGCAGCTCCTGCGATTAGCAGTAGTCTTTTGCTTGGTGCCTTCTGTGTGCCACAGTGTGTTAGATTTTTATCAGTGTTATTTTGCTTCTAGAGCATAAGTCCTAAAACATACTTACTCCGCAAAAACAACAAATTGTGATTTTTAAAAAATAATTTATAAAGATTAAGACAGAAAGAGCTAATGTATACTCAAATTTATGCATGTGTCCCGAAATAATTTTTTCATTTTACTATTAGTGCTGGTTTAGCTGATTGCTTTAAATTATCCTATGCTATGCTTAGGATCAGATGCCACTGGATTCCTCTTATTCGGCAAACCTGTATTTCTGTAACCTGTCAGCTAAAAGAATGATCCACATTGCATTTTCTTCTGCTCTATAAATGAGTTCTATTATCAGAATTTTCCTAGGAAAAATTAAATTAGTAAAAATAAGCCTATAAAAAGTTATTTTGGACATCTATTTCGCTGTTAGAGCCTTTCTAATCTAGCCATTAAAAAAAAGCAGAGCTAAAGAGTAAGATAGTGGATTAAACAATGTGGATTCACTGTTGACTCCTTATCCCAGATCACTTCTGACACATTATCCAATTTTATAAACAAAACAGATGTTTGCTTTGTCCCATCTTGATATTTTTATATAAGTAATTATTTCAAATTAACATTTTTTGCTCAGTAAATATAACGTTTTACTCTAGAAGAAAAGTAACTCTTCCAAAGAATTTTTAATTAGTTCCTACTCCAGATATTCAATCTTATATCTATTCCAGGCAAGTGGATTATAATTACCAAGAACCTATTGTATCAACAACATTTGCATAAATGTCCAACAACGCCATTAATATTTGCTGCACTGAATTCAGGCTTCCACTGGGTTTTATTTTTAAACTTATCATTTTCTAATTTTCAGAAAAGCATAAATTATCTAAGCATTTATCACCTGACGGTTCTGTACGTACCTTTGGATGATGGCTTCATGAAGTCTACGATACATGTAGCATTCTACAAACAACCACGGTGAGTAAAACCACCTTGGTTTCCCATCACTTTCATTTAAAAGACTTTGCTGATAATCGAGGTACTGATTCCATATGTCAGTATCAACAAACTTCTCAACTAAGGGGACAATTGGTTTATCTGTCTGCAGTTCATTCCGTAATTTAGAAAGAAGAGAAATAGCTTTCTTTTCAGCTTCCACACCTCTCTGCAGAAATACGAAAAAAATTATAAATATAAATCTGTACAAACATATACGAATAATCTATATAGAAATAAAATATATATACACACATACATATATATAAAATTCCTCTAGGGTAGTATATTTTTATGGGCCTAAACTTAAGAAGGAAAAAATACTACATTTCAACGCTATATTTTATGTCCTTCGCAAACTATTATAAAAATTTAAATAGCAGTTAAATGATGGCCTAGCAGTTAAAGTTTGGCGCCCTCCACTCTGGCAGCCTGGGTTGGGTTCCCGGTGCAGAACCACACCACTCATCCATCAGTAGCCATGCTGTGGTGGCAGCTCACATAGAAGAACCAGAAGGACTTACAACTAGGATACACAACTATGTACTGGGGCTTCAGGGAGGAAAAAAAGAGAGAGAGAGAGGAAGATAAAAATAAATAAATAAATAAATAAAAATAAAGATAAAAAACACAAATTTGGAATTCTTAAGTTGAAAATCAAAGAATACACACAGATCTATCAACACTATCCTGCCTAATCTGTTTTGTTTTTCTTTTTTAAGTTTCATTTTATAAGCTAGAGTTCTTTATCTTTAGGTGGAATGACCATTACCCCAGATGGAAAATTGTTTATTGTGTTTCTGTTAATGAGTTAATAATAAAGTTAAAACACAATTCTTACCTCTCCATGTTTCTCAAAAAATTCACTTTTATGTCGATGCAATGTATCAATAGCCTTGGTTAAGATCTGCGGTGTTCTGTCTTTAATTGTTATATACGCAAATGATCTAGAAAGAGAGTCAGACACTTTACTTAGTAGCATTAATACTAAAGATTGGCCATCTTTCAGTTTCTGGAACACTTCATTTAAAATTCTTTTTCATACAACCATTACAAGGTAAACAATACAATACAAGGTAAACCAGTATTGTCCAGCTACTATATTAAGACATAGGAAAATCTGAAAATGTCTTTGGAGTGTCCTGAAAGCTAAGCGGTCTTCGTGCCTCTCATGCCAGATTCTCCCCGGGGGTCTGTTTAATCACTCTTACCTTTCCCATTCTATCCCTTGTGTTTTCTGTAATCAGAAACCAGTTTAACAATGCGACAGGACAGAAAAAGAATGAGTCTAAAAATCACACAGGCTCTCCTCCCAGGTCTATTACTCAGTAAGCGGCTTCACCTACTTAGAAAGATGAATGAGGCGAAGGATGTAAAACTGCCTGGGAGACCATACAGTGCCAGAACACAAAATGAAAGATAGAAAGAACGGAAGAGACTTATGAACCTGCTTCTCTCTTTTCTCTATATATTCAGTCTATATTCTGAACCAATTTTAATTTTTTTCAAAAATTTTTCCTGCTGCCCTCCCCACCTCACAATGACCCCTTCCAAGCTGTTCTGCCCCCAAACAAAATTAAGGCGTGTTACCATCTCACTCTCCCAACCAAGAAATCAGAGATTCTCTAGAAGTATCAAAGAATGAAGAAAGCTGGGATGAGGAAAAAGGAGTACACATCCATCAAAAAATTTAAAATAGTCTTGATTTCAGACATATAAAAACCAAGATTTACAAATTATCATTTTATATATAATTAGTTTGTTAAGGAAATACATGATTCAGTTAGAAAAAGCAGATGTTAGTAAGGGATGAATTTCTGTGCACTTGTCAAATAGAGAGCACAGAACTTAACTGATCAGTTCAATGATATCTTCAGATCATCAGAGAGAAGAACAAAGAAAGTTGATAATTTTGAAAATACCTCTGCCCAAATTACCTCTTCTAACTTTAATTTGACTTCACCACACTTCTAAAAACTCAAGTACCTTATATGCATAGTAACTACTATGATCAGAATTGAACTTTAAAAATCATTACTAGTTCCTTGCAGGAAGACACAAATTTCAAGGCAGCAGACACAAAAAAGAAGTGACAGTCCTTTGAGATTTTATTCAACTGGAAAGTATTACTATTTTTCCAGCTACTAAAGTTCCTCAGAGGCTTGCGTCTCCAGGGTAAGGTCCCACCCAGGTCAGGACTAGGGTGAGGCCAGAGGCGCCCACCGCTCAAAAATTAAGGATGCAAACACCCTTTATTATCTGCACGACCCCGAGGGAGCGTCTGCTTAAATTTGGGGCCATTCGTACCTCTCTGGCCTCAATCTACTCCTGATAAAGTCACTGTTTTCTAGATATTCCTGTGTTTTGCAATATTTTGGAGTAAGGACACATCTCAACGATAAATCTGGCCATTCAATTTATACAAATGGATATACAAACTGTTTTACGATCGTCCACAGTTTCACCTAGAATCTGTGACATGACGCCTAAAACGCAAAAAGCCACAGGCATTTTTAACAGTGGCATTATAAATTAACCTGAGCCTAGGAAGAAATACGTTTCTGAATACATCTGAGATTCTTAACTTGTACAGAGAATCTGAGGCCCCCAAAAGTGCGTTTATTAAAGTAACTGAAGATGATTACAGCCATGAGCTGCAATACTCTGAAAGGGGGAAGAGGGGATACAAAGTCTCGAGACAGACAAGCGGGAGTGAAAAAACAGAGCGTCAAACCACTTTAGAGACAAGTTAACGGCTCGATACACATTAACAGGAGCCTAGTAAAACGCCCGACGGATCCCCGCCGAGAGAGGGGGGGTCACCGGAGATTTCCGCCGGGGGTCGCAGTCCGTTCGCTGCGGTCCGGGACCGGCTGCACCGAGGAGGCGCCCGGGGAGCGGCGCCCGACGGCGGGACGGAGCCCTGCGGCCGCCGCGGCGTCCCGGCGGGGAACCCAGAGGCTCCCAGCGGGGCCTGGCTTCCCGCAAACAGTGAGGAGGAGGGAAAGGAGCGGGGGCCTGGGCGAGGAGCGCGACACGAACCCTTCTTCCCGTGCCGACAGCGACGCCGGCCGCCCCGCCATCCCCCGCCGCGCTGCCGGCACCGCCACTGGGGCCGCACCCGCCGCAGGACGAGAGGCGGGGCGAGCGCGGAGGCGGGGCTCAGAGAGGGAGGGACGCGCGTTAAAAAAAAAAACGTGCTTTTGAATGACGAAACTTTATTTGGCACCCGCAGAAGAGACAAGCAACGGTCGGCTCGAGGACGCGGAGATCTTCCGGGGACGAAGGCGGGGACAGCGGCGGGCGACGAGAGGAGCGGAATCAGGAAGCGGCTGGAAGGCGGAAGCAAGCAGCGACCGGGAGGGCCAGCGCCAGGGGCGCGGAAAAGGTCGCGGCGGCGCGGGTCACGTGGTCGGGCGGTCACGTGGCGAGGGCGGCTCGCGCCTCGCCGGGCTCGGAGCTCAGTGCGCCTGCGCAGTGCGGCGCGCTGGGAGGGGCGCCCGGGCTGGGCTGGCTGCGGGGAGCGGGAGGGAGCCCTGCTGATCTGTCAGTGCTGTCGTGGGGGCCGCGGAAACTTGCGTCCCTGGCGCGTCCCTCTTCTTTTCCGGCGGAGAGGTTAGTGCCCTGCCTTTCCCTAGCGGCTTGTACGGTCCCGCCTTTGCTCTCGTTCGCCTTGATCCTCCGGTGTCACAGGTGTCACCGGCACCGCCATGGCCCCCTGCCTCTTGCAGTGATCTTTGGTCGACTTAGCCGGCAGCAGAAAGCACTCAGTCTACAAACACTTCCTGAAGCCCTTTTGGCCAGTGCACAGCGGTAACTGCAAAGATAAAATAAGGTTGAGCCTAAGGAATTGGAAGGCATGCTCCCAAAGATTAGCGCCGCATCCATTGAATCGGAGCCCAGCTGATCTGGTTTGCTTAGTAGATAATGTGCCCGAGAACTGATTAGTGCCTCGTATTTCATTCAGAAAATATGAGCTGTATTATCAACTGTTTCTGGGCGCTGTGGTCACGGAAGACACAGCATGAACAAAAAATCTCTGTCCTCAAGAAGCCTGCATTCTACGGGAAGAGAGCGACAAAAATCTCCTATCCGTTCCTCTCCTATTTTTTCCCCTTAGCATTGTCGCTATTTAATATATATTTTGCTGATTTACCACTTTTACTGTCTGTCACCCTCAGTGTGATCTAAGGTTTAAAAGATAAGGTTTTTTGTCTATTTTCACCTGTAGGACAAGGTCTGTCACATGGTAGGAACTTAGTTCATATTTGTTTTGTGAATTAATAAATTAAAAGTAAAGGTATGCAAGGAATGTTAAATGCAACGGAGAAATATAAAGTGGAGGGAGACAGAATGGGTGCTGGTGGTGCATTTTAAACGAAGCAGTTGGGGAAGACTTCACTGGGTAGGAGATATTTGAGCAAAGGTCTGAAGGAGGGGAGGGAATGAGGCTAACAGATACCTGAAAGAGCATAAGGAACAGTAAGTGCACAGATCCAGAGGCCAGAGTGACAGGAACAAAACGAGCAGGGGAAAGAAGTTTAGGAGATGTTAGAGTGGTGATAAAGGGTGGAGAATGGAGAGCCATGCAAGCCATTTGAAAGGCTTTGCCTTTTATTTCAACTGAACTGTGAAGCCATCATCAAATTTTGTGCAGAGGAAAGACGTGATCCAACTTCAGTTTTCAAAGGATCACTTTGGTTGCCGTGTTGATAAGAATCTGCAGGAGGGCCAAGAACAAAAGGAAGGAGACCAGTTAGGAAGCCATTACAATATAATCTCTGGGAAAGATGGCAGCTTGGACCAGGGTGCTAGCAGGTTGGTGGTAAGAACTGGTCTGAGTAAAGTTAGTGGGATTTGCTGACAGACTGGGCATGGAGAATGAAGAGACAAGGCGGACTCTAGGCTTTTCGCTTTAGCAAAGATAAGGATGTAGTTGCTATTTCATGAATGTGGGATACTGTGGGAAGAATAGGATTTGCAGCAAGATTCCAGAAGCTTGGTTTTGAGCCTGTTACTATTTTTTATGCGTATGAGAGTGATTTAGATAAATATTTGATCTTGATTAATGTATAGATGTTACATAAAACTGTGAGATCACCAAGAGCTGAGAATACAGAAATGGCCCAAATACTGAGGCTTGGCTTTTTCCATTCTTGAGGGGATGGGAAATCAGAAAAGAGATGGAAGGTACAACCAATGAAAACAGCCAGTGTGGTATCCTAGAAGCCAAGTGCTTCAAGGAGAGTAGAATGTACAGCTGTATCAGATGTTGCTGATACGTCAGGTAAAATGACGACTGAGAAGTGACCATTGGACTTAGAAGTGTGGAGGTCATTGGTGGCCTTGGCAAGTGGGTTTTGGCAAAGTGGTGGGGATGAAAGCCTGATTGGAATGGGTTCAAAAAAAATCAGAGAAGAGGAGTTGGAGACAGTGAATGAAACACCTCTAAAAGGAAAGGAGCTCAGAGAAAAGGTGCAGTCTATGGAAAGGAGGATGGAGTCAGGGGAGAGTTGTTTCTATAAAGATGGGAGAAATTAAAGCACAGTTGTATGCTAATAGGAATGTGCCAGTAAAGAGAGAAAAATAAATGGCCTGGAAGAGGAGGGGAGAAGGGCTTACTCAGTCCATCTGGAGGCAGGAAGGGATGAGATTCAGTGTGCAGATGGAAGAGCTAGCTCTGGATGGGACCACGAGCAACTCTTCTGTAGCAACAGAAGGGAAGACAAAGTATAAGGGCACAGAAGCAATAGGCGGGTAGATGGATGATAGCAGAGAGCTTGTAGAAGTTCTCTTCTGATTGTTTCTGTTTTGTCAACAAAAGGTAAGCCAGGTAATTACTGAGAGAGAAGAGGAGGAACATTGAAGGTGTGAGGAGAGAGTGGAGAGTAGAATACAATAGGAAAACACGGTTAAGATCGTTGAGCAGTGTGAAAAGCTCACCTGAAGCGAGTGGTCGTGATTTTAAAGTGAGACAGTGTGGTTGGTTGGTTGGTTGGGTAGTTGGTTGCCTGTAGCTACTGTCAGCTGCAGGAGTACAGGCACAAATTAGGTGAATTATGCTTAATTCAGGTAGGGGGTATGTCACGTGGGTATGTGGAAGTGAGAGGGGTGCAAGAGATTTGAGATGTGTGGAAGAGAGAGATTATAATGGTAGTCCAAAGAATATCAACTGGGTGTGGAGGAAGTGAAGTGGGGACTGGGGGGCAGTGAAAAGGTGGTTGGATAATTGCATCGCAGGTCCTATTGGGTTGAAGAATTATTGGAATTGGGTGATAGAAGTGATCTTGAAAGATCAGAGGTGGTGTTTGGAGAGCAGAATGCTTGAAATTGAGAATATGAGGTTGTAGTTATTGGTAATACGGTCTAGAGTACTGCTGTCCGAGAGAAATAAAATCCAAGCACAAACAGAATAACTTTTCTAGAATCTTTAAAAATAAATGGGTGAAGTTACTTTTTAATTTACTTTAGCCCAGTATATCTAAAAATATTTCAGCAAGCAATCATCATAAAACTTATTGAGATATTTTACTTTTCTTGTTTTAAGTATAAATTACAAAATTTTCTTTAAATTTTATTGAGCCACATTTCAAGTACTCAGTAGCCACATGTGCCTAATGGCTGTTGTAGAGCTTGGAGTGAGTGGCTGAGGAAGGAAGGAAGACCACGATGATAGGTCAGGGAACTTGGGGGCCAGGAGATGGGAAGAACCATGCCCTCGGCCAATCTGCCTGGGTGTAGAAACCATGAAGAATTACAAGGATGATGTGGAGGAGCATGTGAATTCAATGCCAACAGTGTTACACAGAACTCTTAGGGTAATTAAAAACCTAGTGTACTTTTTATCCTTAGTTTGTAACAAAATTTCACTTTACTGAGATGTGTTTCCGTTTTTAACAAAGACTAAATATTTTTGTGTGTGTGTTGGACACCTTAAATGCTTCACCTGTGTCTTTCTCTGCAAAGAGAGGAAGCACACCTGTTGTTTGTCCTGTAGCTCTTGCCTTCTTTGTCCTAGGCTTCACGGAGCCTCTGTGGGAAGGCAGTCTTTAGAGTGTGCAGCTGAGAGTTTCCTAGAAGAGGATGGAAGAAGCCCAGTCTGTGTATACACATTTATGAAATTTTTTATAATTTGTTTTTTCAGAATCCCCTAGTTCAACTGGAAGGGCATAGTACCATTAAAGGTGAACTAAAATAGCTAGTTGGACTAGAAGTAAACACAGAATGCCCACTTTTGAAGGTATTTTGAAAGCAGCAGGTGCTACCTCCTAACTACGGCGGTGACGACTCCTTGTCATCTTCCTTCTAGAGGGAATAAGATGGCGCAGTGGTCGCAGTGTTGTGTTTGGAATTGGAAAAGCCGGGGACTTAATTACATCTCTGAAATGTGCTAACTGTGAGCAGTTGGCCTCTCTAAGCCTCAGTTTCCTTCTCTGTAAAATGCCTCACGGGGTGATTATGAGGTGAGGCAGAGTACTCGGTGGGTGGAAAGTACTCAGTAAGTAACGTCTTGGTCTCTCTCAGTTCCTCCTCTACGTCATTACAAAGTATATGTTTCTTGAACATACATTTGACCATGTGAGTCTCAGATTTAAAAGCTCTGGCTTCCCTCTACCCGTAGAAACTCTTTAGGATCAGTTATGATCCGGCCACTGGCTCCTTTTCAGTCCTGGTCTCCTGCAACTGACACCTCCCTCCCCTGAAGCCGATCCCTGGGTGTTTCATTTGCTGATCCCTCTGCCCTTTAGAGACCCAGTTCAAATGTCACCTCTGTGCATACGTCCCACTCACCCCTCACCCCCCATGCTCCCTTCTCTGCACCCCACGGCATTTGGTACATAGGTCTGTTTTAGTGTTTATCACATTATTCTGTCTGTTTCCCCTGCAAGACTGTGAATTCTGAGATCCTTGATTCATACCTGTATCTCCGGCATCTAACATGTTATTTTGTGAAAGAATTATTGATTGTCTCCTATAGACTTGCTTTTAAAGAACAAATAGTTTATACTGTAATAAGGGGGGAACTTACCCTGTACCCCCATTGCCATGGCCACCCCCAACCTGAAAAGTGCCTTCCCCGTGGAGAAGCAGCTGAAATCTTTCTGGGAGCCTTTCTGAGTCTTCATGTAGAGTTAGGCAACCTCCCCGTGTGTTTCCTCAGCACCTTGTATGGTAGTTCTTTTTAGGGCGTAGGGCCTATTCCTCTAAGTTAGAAGGAGCCCCTGAAAATGCCTGTCTCCTCGGGGAGACCATTGGCCCCAGGATGGGAGAGAGCCTGTCCTTTCATGGAAGCGTCCCCGGCACTAGCTCATTGCTTATCTCAATGTAAAGGCTCAATAAATTTTGCGTAAAGGAATTTATAAGTACAGATTTTCATGTGCTTATGAAGTAAATGAAGAGAGCCCATTGCTCTGTTTTTCTTTTTTAAGGTCCTTGTCATGTCAAAAGCTTTATAATCCTGTAATCTTCCAGAAAGAAGGCCAAAGGTCAACTAAAGGAAAAGTGATGGAAATACTTATATTTATTTTTTTTAACCTTGTTGTTGTTTTTTTTTTGCTAGACTTAGGTTAAGAAGTATCCATTTTGCAATTTCTTTTTTTACAGAAGTAAGCTTGTTACCTAGGAAAATATTATGTAAGTTTTAAAACCTTTTTGAAAAAACTTGAGCTTTAAATTCTTCACTTCTTTTTCTTATAGCTTGGGATGTGGTAATGTCAACCAGACTTCTCAGAGCCCTGGCTGGATCTCACTGTATTTTATCAAAAGCACGTCAGTGCCAAAGATTTGTTCCTCGAACGGTAAAACCACTCAAGGAATTTGAGACTGCGTGTGGCACCCTGACAAGAAGTCAGAACTTGGATTTGTTCTTTCCTGGTACAGCAGCTGATGGTTTGAACCAGTCCCAGATCCTGGAAATGAACCAGAAAACATCAAGTACAAGCGTACACTGTCCATTAAACGCTGTGCATCGCCGGCATGGAAAAGCACACCTTCCAACCAGCAAGTCTTTTGGTACTCACAGGAAAGTGACTCACAAACCAAACCTCTTAGGTTCTAAGTGGTTTATAAAAATATTAGAGAGGCATTACTCATCTGTATCAACGGAAACACTTGTTCCTAAACAAGATTTTCCGCAAATCAAGAGACCACTAAAAGCATCGCGGACCAGGCAGCCCTCCAGGACGAACCTCCCAGTTCTCTCTGTGAACGAGGTAAAAACATGTGGTGGTTGCACCTCTGTTTCGTAATGATCGTTCACTCTCTACACTATGCGTATTGCACCACAACCGTACTGCCAGTGTAAGAGAACTGGCAAACAGCTCAGCATGTTTTCATCAAGATCTTTGAAGCCTGATAGTAAAACCTTTATAGCCAAAGGGAACTAAAAATCTTAATTAATTAATTAATTTATTTTGGTGAGGAGGACTGGCCCTGAGCTAACATCTGTTGCCAACCTTCCTCTTTTTGCTTGAGGAAGATTGTCGCTGAGCTAACATCTGTGCCAGCCTTCCTCTTATTTTATATGTGGGATGCCACCACAGCGTGGCTTGACAAGCAGTGTGTAGGTCTGTGCCCAGGATCCAAACCCGTGAACCCTGGGCTGCTGAAGCAGAGCGCATGAACCCAACCACTACACCGCGAGGCCAGCCCCCCCCAAATCTTGATTTTAAGAATTAGTAATACATATAAGGACAGAATCTAGGCAATGAAGTATGAATTTATGGTTTATGAAAGGTTTAGTTGTTGGTCTAAGGAAACTTTGAAAGAGGAGACTAGTGTTAAGGGCAGTCCAGGAATGGTAATGTAAAAAACACCCATTTAAGAAGAATCAAACAGTAGAAATTCTTCATTAAATTAAAAAAATTTTTTTAGTAACTATGCAGACGGGTAAGCTCGTGTTAGCCGCTGGTGACTGCCTGGGATGGGGTGGTGAATGACGCGGCGAGGCACGATCAAAAAGCAATGAGAAGGGGGGCTGGCCCCGTGGCCGAGTGGTTAAGTTTGCGCGCTCCGCTGCAGGCGGCCCAGTGTTTCGTTGGTTCGAATCCTGGGCGCGGACATGGCACTGCTCATCAAACCACGCTGAGGCAGCGTCCCACATGCCACAGCTAGAAGAACCCACAACGAAGAATATACAACTATGTACCGGGGGCTTTGGGGAGAAAAAGGAAAAAATTAAAAAAAAAAATCTTTAAAAAAAAAAAAAAGCAATGAGAAGGTTTTTGCTTTTTCATCCTTTGAAGATTGAAAGGGGTATTTTTATTCACTAAAAGGTTTACAGGAATTTCTTAGGTACAATCGCATTTCTCTTTTAAATGATAAATATTTAAGGTCAGGGTCAAGCCCGTTGTTAACCTTTCTATCTTGCATAATACCTAGAACTGAGCCTTATGCCTAATGCATGTTTGTTAAGTTGGAAAGAATGGAAAAGACGCAAAGGCATCTTTGATGTCAGTAGTCATCAACATCAAAAACAGGGATGGAAAATATTTAAAACTTGATCAGGCCTGCTGAATCTATTAGAAAACAGGCTAGAATGTCTGTCTTAAAATCTGGATTCTGAGAACTAGGCCCTGAGTATGTTTAATTGGTTGTGGTTTTTTCTCCTGCCCAGTTGAATTCCTTTGAACAAGTATACAGATTCTCAGGTTATGAAGTTAGGCGTCAATTAATGATTTTTATTTTGGATTCTAGTTTTGTTTAAATTGTATGGTTTCTCTGAACCCCAGGTAGAAAGGATGGGAGAGTTACCCATGTATTGCTCTCACGCCTTCTTCCTAGTTCCTGATGGGGTTTTTTGGTCTTTTTTTCTTTTTTGAGGAAGACTGGCCCTGTACTAACATCCATGCCCATCTTCCTCTATTTTGTTTTTTTTTTAAAGATTTTATTTTTCTCCTTTTTCTCCCCAAAGCTCCCCGGTACATAGTTGTATATTTTGTTGTGGGTCCTTCTAGTTGTGGCATGTGGGATGCCGCCTCAGCGTGGTCTGATGAGCAGTGCCATGTCTGCGCCCAGGATTCGAACCAACGAAACACTGGGCCGCCTGCAGCAGAGCGCGCGAACTTAACCACTCGGCCACAGGGCTGGCCCCCATCTTCCTCTATTTTATATGTGGGACACCTGCCACCAGCGTGGCCTGACAAGCAGTGCATAGGTCTGCACTCGCGATCCAAACCCGCAAATCCTGGGCCACCAAAGCAGAACGTGTGAACTTAACCACTGCACCACTGGGCCAGCCCTGCTCCTGATGTTTCAATGACATTACTTAATTGTGTGATAACCCAGGAAATCCGGTATTTAAGTGACTGAGATGAAATTAAGTGTAAAAACCTGAATTCATGGCAGATCCGAAAAGGAGAAAGATCACCTCCGTTTTTCCTTTTGTTACGTCTACAGCACAGAGCATAATCAGGTTTCCTGCAAAGAAGCTTGTAAGGTCAGAGATGTCGCTTTTGTTGTGGTTATTGGTTGAAAACTATCAAAGAGGCATTATTTCTTTGGGCTGTCCTTAGACTTGGAAGCAATTTTCCTGAATTCATTTTTTTATTTTTCTTTAGGATCTTTTTTCTGCTTCCAGGAAAGGATTTGAAGTAGATTTTCAAAACTTAATGCCGTTTCAAGTGAGATAATAAAAGCATTACATTTAAGATAGAGCAAAAATTGATACGAACAGAGAAATAACTGTTACCAAGTACCTGGTAGGAATAGCTAATCTAGTTGAACAGTTCTGAGAAGCCCAACAATTAGAGAAAGGACGGAATCCTCCTGGGTGGTATGTTTCTTGTTTTCTGATGGGGGAAAAAAGAAAACCATGAAAATGTCTTACAAAAAATAATTTTTTCTATCACCAAATTGGAGTCATATAGTTCCTGGGTCCTTATTATAGGAGATATAATATCATATAATAGACATGACATTAGTTGGAGTTTTGCAAAAACGAAAACAGGATGTTGTCTCTCTGAAAGCACAGGGAAATAATAGAAAATCTTACGTTTCTGAAAGCATTTTTTTTTTAATCTTTTAAAATTTTGTGTGTGTGTGAGGAAGATTGGCCCTGAGCTAACATCTATTGCCAATCCTCCTCTTTCCTTTTCTCTCCCCAAAGCCTCTGTACATAGTTGTATATTCTAGTTGTAGGTCATTCTCGTTCTTCTATGTGGGACGCTGCCACAGCACGGCCTGATGAGCAGTGTGTAGGTCTGCGCCCAGGATTCAAACCGGTGAACCCTGGGCCGCCAAAGCAGAGTGCGTGAACCTAACTACTTGGCCATGGGGCCAGCCCCTCTGAAAGCATTTCTGTGATCAGAGGTAATATAGTTTTGGAAGTTTATTTGCTGATGATCTTGCTTTTCGTAGGCGAACACAGTCTTGAGGTGTGACAAGGTGCTGTGTCCCTGGGGCTGAAGACTGGCTTCTCTCTGACCCCTCCTTCCCCATGTGGGCGTCACGAGGCTGGCAAATCCTTTGTTGGGGCAGAGCCCTTTCTGCCCCTCTCGACTGAGACGGGAAAGGACTCTACTTTGTACCAGAAAGCAGACGTGCTTTGTGTCGTTCACCCCACGTGCTCCTGTCTCGTCCTCTTAGCCCTGCCACACAGCATTCCCTCGGAGTTGACTGCATGGAGTTACTCACCCACCCTCCATACTGGAATCCACTCTTTACCTGGTCTCCCTTGCTGAGATCGTAGCCTGCTGAGATAGTCAACCCACACCCCTTGGTTCATCATTTCTCATGGCAACGACTGTGCTTCTGCTGGGTGTGTCCTCTCTTCCAGGAGGAGGACACTGCAGCCCTGAGCATCATGGAGCCTGGAGGGGAGGAGATGCCAGGGTGCCCACAGCGGTTTTCAGGCTCACCCCGCAGTCTGTTGTGAAATTAACTAGTGGGTGGTTAATAGCCGTTTGTATTTTAATAGAACAGAAAATAGCAGAATGCATTTCTCCTGGTAACAGTAGATACCTTCTGTGAAGCTTTGTGTCAGTTATTAGCGTATGTGCACATATGTGTGTGATATGTGTACTGTGTGTAGGAAAGGATTTATCACCACAGGTTGTAGTCAAAAAGCTTAAAAGCTAAAGCATACTAGTAATGTAAAATCTATATGTGTTTTATAGCTTTCGTCTGTAATCTGTACGTAACAGGAAAAACATGCACTTTTCCCGCAGTAGTATAGAAGCAACATGGCTGTAATGCACTAATTCTCTTCAGTAATAGAACGTGAGTAAAAATAAACTTTCTTTTTTAAGGTAGGGTTCCATCAGAGTGTGTGATGCTCTAAAACAGGAATCATCTGTAGATTTCTAGCCCCATCTGCTGGAACATGTTTTCTGTGGCCAGAAAAATGAAACACATACTGAAACGTGGTTTTCTTGGCTTTGGGTGTATTTTTTTAACATTTTAAAATGGAAAGACTTAAATTTAGGTCTGAAATGCAATAACTATTTTAGGTTGGTTTGGCACGTTTATTTAAGAACAAGGTGTTGATCCCCATCCTAAAACCTGAGATTTGCTATCTCTATATATATTTAATGGTTAATAAGTAATGATTTATTATAAAAATCCAGAAAAAGACAAGTATGAAAATGAAACCTTATCACAGAGTAACAACACCTTCAGTTAATAGTGATGGGGCCGGCCTCGTGCCCGAGTGGGTACGTTCGCACGCTCTGCTTTGGTGGCCCAGGGTTTCACAGGTTCGGTTCCTGGGCACAGACCTAGCACCGTTCATCAAGCTGTGCTGAGGTGGCGTCCCACATCCCACAACTAGAAGGACCCACAACTAAAAATATACAACTATGGACTGGGGGGGCTCTGGGGAGAAGAAGGGAAAATAAAATGTTAAAAAAAAAAAACGCTTTTAATAGTGAAAAAAGTGCAAAAACAGGACACTCCATAGTCCTCTTTCCCTTTACTGGATAGATTTAAATACAGTCTTGAAATTTAAAAGCAAGGGAAATAAAAACCAAAACAAGATGTGTAACAAGTCAAACTGAAAAACTTTGTGAGTCGTTTATTAATAGAAGAAGCCATGACTTAAACAGAGACTCAGATCAGGATGTTTAAGGATACAGAAAGTGGTGTGGCAAGCCATATAAGCTGTGTGACATTGGCCAGAACTTTGAGCCAAACTTAGTAGGATATGATGAGAGAAGAAAGGTGACAATCTTCAGAAAATCTGCAAACGTCCTTAGAATGGCTAAGTAAAAACCAATTGTGGGGGCCAGCCAGTGGTGTAGTGGTTAAGTTCATGTGCTCCGCTTCAGCGGCCTGGGGCTCGCTGGATCCCAGGCATGGACCTATGCACCACTCATCAAGCCACGCTGTGGCGGTTTCCCACATACAAAATAGAGGAAGATTGGCACAGATGTTAGTTCCGGGCAGTCTTCCTCAGCAAAAAAAGAAAAACAACAAAACAGTGGTGTTTAAAAATTTATTTATAATCTGACTATTTGGATACCAGAATATCTTTTCTCATGGAAGTCATGATTGAATGCTTTGTCTTGTCCCATTTTTGAGAGTGCACAAAAGTATGAGTTTTTAGCCAGATGGGCCTGGTTGATAGCATAAATGATGGTGAAGCAGACGTGAGACAGTGGGGAGTGGTAGGGACTGTGTGAGCTGCAGAATTGGGCCCCTCCTCAGCCCTAGTCCAGATCTTCCACTTGGTCCAGAGATGGTGGAAATCTGGATTTTGCGTGAAATCACAATTTATTGTTGATAGTTCATTCAAATCTTGAAAACCCTATGTGGGTCCAGTCTTGAGTTGGATAATCCTCTCGGCTGCCAGTTTACAATTCTGATTCTAGAGGCAGTCGGCCTTTGCCATTTCTAGTGCAGTTATGGGAAGATCCTCTGCTGGACTGGGTCTTGACCTTCTTATCTCCTCTTCTTTGTACCTCCTGCTCTTCCCACTCTGGCCCAAACTAAGCATGTCAGCTGTAATACTCCCAGAGGTCATTCTGACATGCAGCCTCATGTCCTGCGATTTTGCTTAGCAAGCTTCAGTAAATTTGCTGGGTCTCGCAGAGGGGACCCTGCCTATTATGGCTTTACCTGATGCCTCATCACAGGTTTCCCTTCTTTCGGCAAGCTTGTTCTCATCTCCTGTCAGCTCTTTGTAACTGTGTGGAGCCTTAAAGGAACAGATGGTGCCAGCAGCTCTCCACCTTAAGCACATGACTGATTCCTGTGATCCAATAACTATACTTTGGCCATTTGGACCCGTATGTTTTCGTTTATTGATGTGTTCCCACCTTCATATGTGACAGTGGGAATCAGCGTATCAGGTGCCTGCCAAAGGAGGGGACTGCATCCATTCTGCCTCACGCTCAGCAGTTTCAGCTTTGTGTGACTTTTGTTTTCTAACTGAATTAAAATGGTTTTGCTTATGAGCAGATACTGTATTGCTTTTAAGTTTTTCCGTTTGTGTTGTGACCTCAAGTCTTCTGTTTATTGCTCTGCTACTTTTCCAATCACGTGTTAGACTGTGTAACAAACTGAGGAAAAGGCAAAGCAAGGTTAGGCCGTTTCTGGAGAAAGGGCCAGGAGTTAGGAAACAGAAGTGGGAGGAAGGAAGGAGTCAATATACTGCTTTTCTTGAGTTTCATACTAGGAGTGGAACAGACAGGGAAAGAATTTAGGAGGTGAGAGGAGTAAATCCTAGGAATAAACTTTGATTTAGTGATCCATAAATATCTTTGACCAGTGTTGGGCCAAGGTGCCGTATGTATCAAAAGACAATAGAGTCACTAAAATTCGGATCAACAGATATTAAAATATAAAATTATGAACATATCAAAATATAAAATTATGAAAACTCAGATGTGCATTACTTGATAAACTTTTTTCTTTTAAAGATTTTATTTTTCCTTTTTCTCACCAAAGCCCCCTGGTACATAATTGTATATTTTTAGTTATGGGTCCTTCTAGTTGTCACATGTGGGACACCACCTCAGCATGGCTTGATGAGCAGTGCCTTGTCCGTGCCCAGGATCGAACCAGCGAAACCCTGGGCCGCCAAAGCGGAGCATGCGAACTTAACCACTCGGCCATGGGGCCGGCCCCTTGATAAACTTTTTAACCTCTCAGAAGTTTTTTGTTTTTGTTTTTGTTTTTGTTTTTATATTTTTTTTATTGAGTTATTGATAGGTTACAATCTTGTGAAATTTCAGTTGTACATTAATGTTTGTCAGTCATGTTGTAGGTGCACCACTTCACCCTTTGTGCCCACCCCCCACCCCACCTTTCCCCTGGTATCCACTAAACTGTTCTTGGTCCATAGTTGTAAATTCCTCATATGTAACCTCTCAGCAGTTTTGATGGTTTAAACATATCTGTATGTGCAATGATAGTAACTATAGCAGATGTTGAACTTGTGTGCCAGTCCTGGTTCCAAGCAGTCGACATTCATCAACGTCTTTACACTTCACAACAGCCGTATAAAGTAGGCATTATTGTTATTCTGATTTTTTTTAAGTTATTCAGATTCTGTGCCTGAACTCTTAATGCCTATGCCAATAGTTTTCAAACTTTATTGACCACATCCCATAGCAACTCAGTATACGTGCATAGGCATATATAAGTGATACAAAACTTCATAAAATAAAATTTACCCTTACTGTAAATAATGCGCTGTAATATTTTCTGTTTTATTCTATTTAATTTTTTTTAGGAAGCTGATTTGGGCCAACTGAATTGATACCAGGACTCACTAATGGCTTGTGACGTACATTTTGACAAAAACATTGCACTATGCCATATTGCTTACCGTATGTATACTGTCCAGACACACACAACACAAGTGTATACGTGTAGACACAGATGAGCCTCATGGTGCAGGAGCCAAGGCACTAACCACACTTGGACACATGCTCAAATTTACAGAACTTTTTGTTTAATATTAACCAGAGTTGGCCAGCCCTGTGGCCGAGTGGTTAAGTTCACGCTCTGCTTCTGTGGCCCAGGGTTTCGCTGGTTCAGATCCCGACCATGGACCTAGTGCTACTCATCAAGCCATGCGGAGGTGGCGTCCCACGTAGCACAACCAGAAGGACTCACAACTGGAATATATACAACTATAGACTGAGGGGCTTTGGTGAGAAGAAGAAAAAAGGAAGAAAGAAGATTGGCAACAGATGTTAGCTCAGGTGCCCATCTTTGCAAAAAAGATAGTTAACCAGAGTCAAAAATGTGTAATTCCTTTGTAGATTTAAGGAAACCTCTGCCAGTACAAGGCTAGCAACAAATGATCAAATGACATCAAATACAATGTTGCTGTGAAAAAGAGCCACGGGGACTCAAAGTTGGAGGGACTAACTATCCGGGTGCCCATATGACTCGCTATTTTGATCATTCTGTGCTTGAGAGAGCTGGGGAGTGGCTCCCCTTTCAGGATAGCCCGTCCCACTTTTTTGGCTAGCAGGAGAAAGTTCTTTCATGGATTGAGCTGAAATCTGTCTTCCTATACGTATAACTTCTTTCTCTACATGCTTATCATGTCCCTTGTGTGAACCTTTGAGTCGTTTGAAGGAAACTTTCGAGTGCTGGCTTTGCAAAGTGGAGTTTTGCAAGCTGACAGCCCTCACAGATGCTTCAGCCTCTTGGTAACCCATGTCACGCTCCTCTCGCTGGAACAGGACCTGATGCACTGCACAGCATTTGCAACAGCGGATGAGTATCATCTTGGAAATCTCTCTCAAGACCTGGCCTCCCATGGATATGTTGAAGTGACAAGCTTGCCTAGAGGTACATCTTCTTGAGCCTGGGGCTAAGTATGTGAAAATGTGTTAGAAAATAATTTTCCTACGATACTGTCTTAAATATGCATTTGTTTATGTTTCATTTTCTGTTGAAACAAGGATTGTAGCATAAAAGTGGTGTAGAATCTCTGTACAAATGACATACAAAGATAAAAAAAAACATTTAGTTTTTTTTAACTTAGTTCCAGATTAAAAGCAATATAATTTATTGAGCTTTATTTATAGGATCACTGTTACTTGGGATGATGAAAGACCATGATACTTCATTTCTCTCACATTAAAAAGTTATTTTAGGGGCCAGCCCAATGGTGTAGTAGTTAAGTTTGCACGCTCTGCTGCAGGGGTCTGTGGTTTGCCGGTTTGGATCCTGGGCACAGACCTACACGCCGCTTCTCAAGTCATGCCGTGGCAAGTGTCCCACATGTGAAATAGAGGAAGATGGGCACAGATGTTAGCTCAGGGCTAATCTTCCTCCAAAAAAAAAAAACTTATTTTGGTATTACCGAAGAACTATGAAATTGATAGAAATGTTGGGAAGACATTTCTTTAAAGAACAATTTAACAGTACAATCCAGTACTTTGAAACTAACAAAATTAGTTGAAAGATAAACACAATGAATATTAAAAATGAGAATCAAAATAAACTTAAGATGGGGGGCCGGCCTGGTGACGCAGTGGTTACGTGCACACGTTCCGCTTCGGTGGCCCGAGGTGTGGCCCAAGGTTTGCCGGTTCGGACCCCGGGTGCGGACGTGGCACTGCTTGGCACGCCATGCTGTGGTAGGCATCCCACATATAAAGTAGAGGAAGATGGGCATGGATGTTAGCTCAGGGCCAGTTTTCCTTAGCGAAAAAAGGAGGATTGGCAGCAGTTAGCTCAGGGCTAATCTTCCTAAAAATAAAATAAAATAAAGATGGTAGGATAGTATCAGAAAGGATCCTTGAGAAAATACCCTGCTTTACATTAAAAAATAAGTAACTTGGAACCTTTTGATGGAAATTCACAAATTTACTGCGGAGGAGCAAAAATAGCAAGTTAAAAACCTCCCTGCTAGATAGAAAATTCTAGAGTCATTGACCCCGGAAGAAACAGTGGAAATGTCATTGTGCTTTCTCAGCCTTGGTTATCTGAACAATTTGTGCTATTTGATGGCAAAACCAGACATAATTGACTTATGAAAACAGAGCTATGTCCAGGGTGCTAAGATAAAACAGTGCCCAGGGTGTCCTTGGCTGATTCCAAAGGCTGTCAGCAGGGCGATTACATTACAGGTGCATTACGGGCATGAAGCCTGCTCGTTCCATTCTCACTGCCCTGGGTCTTGTCCATTTCATTCGTGTTGCTCTCGGCTGCATAGGTGAACTTTGCCCTCCGTGGGCTGTAGGACTTAGGGAAGTTAGAGTTTACTCAGAAAAGGTAGTTTAGGATTTGGTGCCTACCTGAATCCCCCATTTCTGAACCTCCTACCAGGAACTCTGAAGCTTTGAGGATCCTAATTTTGGGTTAAGAAATTATATATAACTTTTTACATGTAAATATTAGTGTTTTTATTCATTGATATATTAACATATTTATAATTTATGTTATACAATATATACTTATGATAAATATTAAACTAATACATAAAGAAACTACTTATTTTTTTTTTAAAGGTTTCCTTTTTTTCCTTTTTCTCCCCAAAGCCCCCTGGTATATACTTGTACATTCTTAGTTGTGGGTCCTTCTAGTTGTGGCATGTGGGACGCCACCTCAGCGTGGCTTGATGAGCAGTGCCATGTCCGTGCCCAGGATTCGAACTGACGAGACACTGGGTCGCCTGCAGCGGAGCGCACGAACTTAACCACTGGGCCACGGGGCCAGCCCCAGCAACTACTTATTGATGAATATTTGTGTATTTATGTATTTAATGCTATTTAAAAGGTTAAAATATTTAAATAGTTGCAGATGACTCCCGTGGTAGTTCTCATGATTAACTTTGAAATCAGATATGTTTTCAAATGGTCAGTATCTTTGTTTCTGTGTATGTTCTATTCTCCCACAATTTCAAATTCAGCAGAATGAGTAGTTTGAGAATATTCAAATTATGTTATTAATAAAATAGTATTTAAAGGAAGAGAATATATTAATGGTTCTTCAAATTTTATTGGAAATTAATTTTGTAGAAAGAAGTTTAATTCTTAAACCTTAGTTGTATTAGAACTAAGACTTTGGTAATTATTAACTGGACTAGTTATTACTGAATCAAAATGGGTACGAGTGAGTAGTTTAAAATAACACTAATAATAGTATCACAGGTTGTTCCATATTTTGTGAAAGTAATTTCTTGTGGTCTTTTCATTTTGTATGTTAACTACTTTCAGAAACTATAGTAAAAGATGGACGCCTTACAGAGCACTTGATGGCATAGGAAGAAATGACCATAAGGACTTCATTAAAGTTTTGTAGGTCACTCTTAAACCTTGTGTTACCTTGGGACATAGCTTTTTGCTCATTTATTTTAAATCACAGATGCAGCAAATATTTTGGTGATGGGTGTGGAAAATTCTGCCAAAGAAGGTGATCCTGGAACCATATTCTTCTTCAGGTAAGAGAAGAAAGCAACTCCACTGGGAGATGGCCTTGTGCTCAGGTGATGGTGCTCTTTAAAGGGGCTCTTGACAGTCAGTGAGTTCGTCACGTGTTTGTGGTTTAAATCACTTTATCATTGATTCTTATTTGATCTAGGAGAGTTGGTCAGTTTTAGGAATCTTTACTAAATCCTCTTAGAAAATAAAGAATTTCTAAAAGCAGTAAATATTCTTCCCCTGGCTTGTCTTTATTAGTAAATCTGGATTTTCAGTCACTAAAAATACGTGAAGCCTTCTATTTCCTTTCGTCTTCAGTGCCACATAGCAGACTCATGCTACCTGTGCTGTCTTTTCTTTGTTCTCCTTCTGGAGCTCTTTAGCGAAAGTTTTAGTCCATTTTACATTTCCAGAGACTTCAGACCTGGGAACCTGACTCACAGAAAGTTATTCCTTTTATTTAAAG
The DNA here is from genome assembly GCF_037783145.1 of Equus przewalskii. NCBI lineage: Eukaryota > Metazoa > Chordata > Mammalia > Perissodactyla > Equidae > Equus > Equus przewalskii. The sequence continues at coordinate 15,627,338 of NC_091862.1, forward strand.
GTTTTTTTAATAGCAAATACTCCAGAGTAGCTGAGTGGGAATGCTAATGATAATAGAAACCATTTAAAATAATCTCATATAGGCTGCCAGCCCCATGGCCCAGTAGTTAAAGTTCTGCGCACTTCGCTTTGGCGGCCTGGTTCTCAGGATCGGATCCCGGGTGCGGACCCACTCCACTCATCAGCCCTGCTGTGGAGGCATCCCACATGTAAAATAGAGGAAGATTCCATGGAATGTTAGCTCAGGGTTAATCTTCCTCAAGCAAAAAATAATAATAATAATAATCTCCTGGTATCCTCATAACACTTGAAGAAGATCTGTTATTCCCATTTTGCGGCTGTGGAAACTGAGGGTCAGAGAGATTAAGTGAGTTACCCACAGTCGTGGGACTGATAAGTGGCACAACAGAAGCACATGGAACGTCCGTCAGAATCCAAACTTGAAGAAAGATTTTGTGGACTTAGTCATAGTGGTTGATGATAATTGGAAGCCCTGGCTTTGTTCCTGTCGATGCCTCACCTTCGTGTTGGTGTTACTTTGGAGATAATCAAGAGTTCAACGTTTTGTCCAAGTAGAATAGCGTCCCGTTTGACCCAGGTGAGCAATTTGGATTTCTGAGGCCCTCTAGGTCAGCTCTGTATCCAGTACAAATACAGCAAACCTCATATGTAATGATACGTTTTCTAATAGCCACATTTTTAAAAGTTAAAAAGATGAATTTAATTTTGAACACACTAATAATATGATCTATTGCCTGAAATTAATCTTAATAGTATATTTTATATATATTTTAAGTGTATTTTATTTAACCCATTATATATTAATTAAATATTAGTAATTGAATTAAATACTTAATCAGTAATTAATGAGATTTTACATTTTTCTTTTCACACTAAGTCTTTGAAACCTGGGTGTGTGTTTTACGCTTGCATCGCCTCTCACTTTGGGCCAGGCGTATTTCAGATGCTCAGTGGCCACACGTGGCTTCTGAGCGCCATATTAATAGCACAGCACAGCTCTAGACGGAGCACGGTGCCCAAGACCTGTCCTCTGCCCGTAAGTGATTCTCTGAACTAAAACTCTGGCTGTGGCTTTAAATACCTCTCAAATCCGTATCCTGAGACTTATGCTGGCCTAGCGCTACAGCTTACTGCCTGGGCTGCCTGTCTGTCCCCCAACGCCACCACCAGTCTGTTCATCTGTTGTAGGCAGGATAATTTTTCAATAGGTGGTTCTGATCACTACACTCTCTTTTATAAAATTCTGTGGAATTTGACCAAACTCCTTGTCACAACACAGAGTTCCTTCAGGGGTCGGCTCCCTCCTACCTCTCTAACTGACTGGCCACTACTTGCCAACATCCACAGCCATTCAGACAAGTAGCTGTGTATTCTGAGATGTTTCCCTGCTCCCTCAGGCTTCTCCCTGAGCCCAGGGTCTTCCCTCTGCTGTCGCCTCCTCTCGTTTTTTCATTTGGGTGGCTCTGCTCCTCCTTTAGGAACTGTGTCCCTCTGATGTACATCGAGTGTCTTCTTCATAACACTGTTACAGCGCTGGTAACGCTCTGTGGTAATTGGTGTCTGTCTATCAGTCTTTTCTAGATTGAGAGTTCCTCGAGGACGGGATCTAGACCATACTCATCTTTGCATCCAGACGCTAAGCACAGACCCACACACATACTAAGCACTTTGCTTAAGAAGTGTTTGCAGAATGATACGGGCCATCACATTTCTACCTTTCTCTCCTTTCCACCTTTCCTTCCTCTGGTGCAATAACCAGAGCCATAACTCCTTTTTTTATTTACTCCCTAAAACAGCTCAATACGTCAGACTGCAGAAATCAAAACAAGTTCATTTATAGTTTTTAGACCTTAACTTCTAGCGAAGCCAGAGTTGGATTCGAGGGTCTGCTGGGCTTCATTGTAATTCTGCTCTGAGCGTTGTGGGGATGGGGTGTTATTCCCAGGGGCCTTCCGCCGTCTGAGGCTTTCGTCTGTCTCAGTCTCGGTTCCACAGCTATTAAAAGCATGAGCCTTTGTTCTTTTCCTTTAGCAGAATCTGCCTAATGAGAGCTAAGACAGGTCTCAAAAATTTCCTTATTCTGATTTCTGTACATCAGAACTGAACCAAGTATGAAACAGTCTGGATACATGAAGTTAGATGGTATTAGATTCAGGCGTCGCTTAACGACACGGATACGTTCTGAGAGATGTGCTGTGAGGTGATTTCCTCGTGCGAACATCACAGAGTGGACGTCCACAGACCTAGATGGTAGAGCTACTACACACCCGGCTCTAGGGTCCTCATTTTGTGGGGCCACCATCGTGTATGTGGTCCATCATTGACCAAAATGTTGTTATACAGCGCATGACTGAACAAGAATAGTTATTTATTCTGCAAACCTTGTGCGAAATCATGCATTTTTGAGAGGTCAGGTTTTATGAAGAGTTCAAAAAGTAGCTTTTGTTTTACCAAATCTATCTAGGAACCGTAATGTCAAATCAATAATAAAGTATCTATTTTTTAATTGCATTCTGGATATGTTCTAGAAGTTACCTAAGCATGGCTTTATGTATGGTCCTCAAGAATGTATTTTACCTTTAACTTAGTTGATTCTTTTATTCTTTCAAATCAGAGAAGGAGCTGCTGTGTTTTGGAACGTGAAAGACAAAACTGTAAGTATTAATAAAGTATGAAAGTATAAAAATTTAGTTTTCTGAGAATAAATTGTTAATTAGCTCTCAATAATCTGAGCCATTGGAAGATAAATTAACAGATAATCCTTAACTTATTTGCTCTGCATCGTGTGATATTTATCCTAGCAGTTTCACCTTCTAAAATGTATTGTATTTTGGCTTGTAAGTTTCCTACATTTTTCCATTCTCTGGGCACACGCTGATTTGCGGAGAATCAGGACAATTCTAGCTACACTGCAGACAGAAGGGATTATATTTCGTACGTGATAATCTACAAAGTGAATAATGTACACCCAGTTCACTGGAAGCCGGCTGCACAGAGTCTTAGTTTTGATCCAGTTTTGCAGAACTTTATCACTCACAGGGAGTAATTTTTTCAGTGTCCCAGTCAGGATTTGTTTCAAACAACCTTTTTAGAAGCAGTTTGGTAATACACATGAAACCTTTGTATTTAACTCAGCAATTTCACATCTAGAAAGTCATCCAAAGGATAGAATCGCAGTTCTGCACAATGAACGACCTACAGAAATGGTCATCAACGCATTATTTACAACAGCAAAAGTGAGAAATAACCAGAATGCCTAATAGTAGGAAGTTTGGTAAATACATGCATAAGCTAGAGTATACTATGGCTCTTAACAATCATGGAAAAAGACCTATTCCTGGGAAATTGCTTGTGTGTATGATACAGTTAACTTAAAGAACAGGGTACAAAATATAACCAATGTAATCCTGGAGCTGGTTAAAAAATATGCCTCCTACAATCCCAGTTTTACTAAAAGGAAATACCTGCCACACACACACACACACACACACACACCCACACACACATGGAGGGGTGGGGGGGTTCCTGAGGAAAAGGAAATATAAATGACCAATAAGTATAAGAAAAATGTAACACAAATTGTCAGTTTGAGATGGTGAACATGTAGAAGGCTGATGATACCCAGTGTTTTTAAGCATGCTCTCACAGATGTTTGGGTTCCAAAGCTGGAAAAACTGTTTTGAAGGGTGGTTTAGCACTATTTATCGAAGTTATAAGTGTGTGTGTCTTTTGCTCTAGCAATTCCTAAAGAAATATTCCCACAAGCCTACACAGACGCACACCTAGGCTGGCGCATTGCGACTTTGTAGCAGTGGCGAGTAGAAGCGATCGCCCGTGGGTGGCATTTGGGATGGTTAAACAAACCGCGGCTGCTCCATTGAGGAGAACAGCACTGAAAATGTCCATATGCACAGTATGCTCCCATTTCATGTAAAAAAGAAAATAAATGTATATGCACATGTTAAAAAGTCTGGAAGGCTATGCGCCGTGTTGAATGGTTCCCTTTGGGGATAAGGAATTGAGGAGAGCAGAGAGAGAAGGTCACTTTACCTCCGTGTTGCTTAAACTTTTACAAGTATGTTGCTTAGACAGTTTTTAAAAAGATGTGAAGGATACAAGCCACAATGTTACTAATGGTTTTTTGGTTTGTGGGATAATGATAATTTTTATTTTCTTCTTTATTCTCATCTGCGTTTTCCAAATGTAAAAACGAATATGTCATCCTGATGAGTTTAATATCACAATGAATTTGCCTTTTCCTTAAAAACTAAACAACAGAAGAGATATCGTGAAATGTAGTGACGTATTATAAGCAGTAACACTGTTGTAACATCCTTCTTTACTGAGGGAGTCAGGTAGAATTTCCGATTAGTCTTCCTTTTATTCCAGATGAAGCATGTGATGCAAGTTCTAGAAAAACATGAAATTCAGCCATATGAAATCGCCCTGGTACACTGGGAGAACGAAGAGCTTAACTACATAAAAACAGAGTAAGCCACTTTTTATCAAATTTACAAAAAGGGCGGCTGGAATAACTGGGTAAAGCAGTAGAAGAGGTAAATGATTTATGATTGTGGAGACTAATTTTAAGAAAAAAGTTATTGGTACAAATACAAAGCCTGAACAATATAATAAATATTAGTAGATGAACATTATTTTTTTAACTTCTTAGGCTACCCATAAATTAAAACAAGTAGATAGTATAACCCCAAAATGGTAAATTTCCTCAGCAGCCTGAATCAGTAAAATTGTATGCCTTCATCAGAATGAACCTATCAAATCATTCTAGTAATGTTTTCTCTGAAATAAATCCATTTTTTCCCTACTGATTTTGGGTGTAAATGGGATGTGTAGTGAGGGTCTGATCTAAGAGAACCCCTTGTAGAAATGGGGGTGCCTGCAAAAAGTGGGGGCCTGACATACTGTTCTCAGGTAAGAAATAGGTAAGCAACATACCAGCTGATTTTCCTGTGTCAGCAGAGGGAGAAAGTGAAGAAGGATGTTAGGGCGGAGAGAGAAGGCCGTGCGACCTTTCCTCCTGGAGTTACCCGTCTAGTGGGATACGATAAAAAGAGAAAGTCTTTGTCGTAAGAAAGGAAGCGATGAAGCAGGGCTTTAGGGAAACTTGGAAGAGACTCCAGCTGTGGAAAGACCAGATGGGAGAAGAGCTAAGCGACAGTGGCCAGCAAGGGTTACCTGCACACACCGTGCCAGGCGCCCTTCTTAGTGCTTTCCGTGCATCGTCCCATTCAGTCCCGACGAAACCCTGTAATGCCATGAGCTGGCTCTCAGGTGAGGTGCGGAGAGGCTGTGTCTTGCCCAGCGGCTCCTGGCTAGTCAGTGAGGGCCCGGGCCCATCGCGCTTGCCCTCAAAAGTGAGAATGTGAACCTGAGCGACACAACAAACAGCTAACGGAAGTTACTAATTTTCTTATGAAGCACTCAGCCTTTGGTTAAGGTTCCATGGATTTCCCTGCTGTGCTCTGCCTCCAGATCAAACTGTTCCTTACTAGGCACTCTCCCCGGCCCACCACAGACACACACACACACACTCACACTCACACACACTCACACACTCTCACACACTCACACATTGCAGTCTGTGGAGGAGTAAAGTCCTCGGCTCCTTGGATCCCAGCATCAGTGATTTATTTTCGTCCAAAGACCCGCATGGCCGCTACCAGCGTGTGGTTACCTGAGTCCTGCCCGTGGTTCAGGGCCTCTGCTGCCCCCCTCAGTTCTGTGCAGGCCCGAGCTCCTTCGTAAAGCATCTTGTCCACTCTGCTCCTTCCCATCGTCTCTTTCTCCCTCCACCCGAGGGTGTCAGCCGATTCTGCCTCTCCACCCTCTCGTTCGGCCTCCTGTCCACCCCGTTTTCCATCTCTTGTCATCTCACGTCTTTTGTGAAGGTTTACCCTGTACTTTTCCTCTTTGCTTGTGACATTTGCCTTCTCGAATCCCCTCCCTTTCCACAGCTCCCCCGTCTCCCACCGCATCCCTACCACGTCGGTGTGATTTTAGATTACACTGTGTATATAGTTGTTAGTCAGCAATTTTTCACTTAGCAATTTATTGTGATCATTTTCCCTTTCTATTAAATATCCTTTCAAAACATGCTGCTTAATTTTTGTTGTGAGAAATTCCCATAAATGAACTTTTCTCTTATTGAACATTTAGTTTCTTTCCTCATTTTTTACTATTAAACATTTGACCATAAAATTTTTTTGTACACCAGTCTTTGCATCTTTGATGATTTCCTTAGGATCAGCTCCTAGAAGTGGAATTACCTGGATCAAGAGTATAAGAACTTCTATAAGACACTTGATTCAAATTGCCAAAATGACCTCTAGAAAAGATTGTAAGGTGACTTTTTCGAAAGGAAAAATTAAAGTGCTCTTGAAGATTTAGAAGATCATTTTTTTTTCCTTTTCACAGGGGGCAGTCCAAACTCCACCGAGGGGAGATCAGGCTAAATTCAGAGCTAGACTTAGACGACGCCATTCTAGAGAAATTTGCTTTCTCAAACGCTCTCTGCCTTTCAGGTGAGTTACTGCTACTTAGCAGACAAAGTACTGCCTCGTTTTCTTTTCATTGAGGGAAGTTCAAGTATTTGGTAAAGATTTTGGCGTGTTTTCACAGAATACGGAGCAAAGCCTTAGCATTCCTTTCCTTTTTTTTTTTCCTCCAAAAGAAAAATATTCATAGTATAAAGTATAAAATATAGTATCTGTGCTGCCTTACTCATTCTTTATTAATTGTATTGATAAAGTTGACCCTCTCCAAAAATATTTTTTATATCCTTATTATTACCACCTTTGATTTCTCTCCCTTCTCTCTGCGTGATTGCCAGTCTCAGGTTGTCTCTAATCCAGGCAGAGAAAGCCCAACCCCGTGGCTGGGCCCAGGCCTCCGTGTAGAAAAACACTCTCAAGTTTTTCACGGGAATGGGCCAGAGAGTTACAGCAGCTCTAAGTTTTTTCCGAAAGATTCGTGCACCTGAGTAAAACTGTAGAAGTTGTCTAAGAAAAGTTTTCACCCCTGGTCTACACTAGGCTGCTGCGTGGCTTGTCCGTACTGCTCTAGGAGGCTTCAGGGCCTTCCGAGCCCAGCTCACAGCCCTGGGGGTGGAAGGGGAGGCCGGGAAAGCCTAAGTCCGCCCCGTCTGCAGAGCCGCCCTGCTTCCGGGGTGAGCCTGAGACTTGGGTTTCTGAGGTGCAATATTAGAAAATCGAGTTCTACCAAATGTCGCTTTGGTCTGGAGCAGGGCGTGAAAGTGTCCTCGGTTTCTTCTGTCTTTTTCCACTTCATGCTGGCCTTTATAATACTAAATAACTCTTCTTAAATTTCACTTTCAAATTTTTGGCACATTTGTTTCTTAAACTATTGTTGAAATGGTGGTGAAGGTACTGCGTAATTATGCATTTTTATAAACATGAAGATGATGATAAAGAAATGTTCCATTGTTCATTTTTTCCCCCAGTGAAACTGGCTATTTGGGAAGCATCACTGGATAAATTTGTGGAATCTATTCAGTCGATTCCAGAGGTAATTATACCAATTTTATGCTTATTTTCAAGTATAGATTTCTATTTGGGAAAAACACAAATTTCCCACTATAACAGTATAGTTAGGAGTACAATAAAGTGTTAATAAACACTAGGAAAGCTACACTGAATTTAAGCAAAAAAAGAAACCCCAATTACATATAAAATGTTGAAATAAGAAACTTCATATTGATTTTTTTTTTACTTTTTAAAACTTAAAATTCAAATTACGTTCCTCTGATGGTGCAGTATTTTTTAGAGTGTTTTTAGGGTTTTTAATTTTTTTTAGTTTAATGTCTTTTAATAGCAAACATACAGGAAGAGCACAAAAGACAGACAACATTAAAAACATGCACGTAGGACAACTCAGAAAAGTATAGTGAATGGATGGAATCTACTGTATGACAGAAATGCTACAAACACCATTGAGTTGCCGTCAATAAGAAATTTGCTTGTTTTAAAAAAAAATCCAAATGTGCACATTGTGCAGAAAAATTTAACAGGTCTGTTTATAATTGATAGAAAGTTGAACTGCTGAAAGTTGTTCTCTGAAACATTTTGACTTGCCATTGATGCTTCATGTCCCCGTATTTATATTAAAAATTCACACACAAATGAAAATGGAAAAACAGCCAATACCTGGTTTCTGCCCCCTATTTTTCCACTTGCAGTCATATACTTAGGTACTTTTTGACCCCATGGAAAAAAAATATTTAACATTCAGAACTACGAATAACAGGAAGGAGAGAATTTTTTTTTAAAGAATGAAATGTTTCCCATCGTAGTGGGTTCTTAAGCACGTTCTCCACGTATGCGCGTGCTAGCTGGATGTCTTTTGGCATAATCATTACACGTTTGACACAAATAGCACACAGGTTGGTGTCTTTGAAAAGGCCAACCAGGTAGGCCTCACTCGGCTCCTGCAAACCACCAGTAGCTGCGCTCTGAAAGCACAGATCTGTTTTGAAGTCCTGAGCAATTTCCCGCACCAGACGCTGGAAGGGAAGTTTGCGAATCAGGAGTTCAGCGGGCTTGACGTCTCGTTTCACGGAGTGCCACAGTACCAGGCCTGTGACGATGAGGCTTCGTCACCCCTCCAGTAGAGGGCGCACTCCTGCGAGCGGCTTCTGTAACCAGTTGCTTCCTCCGTGCTTTACCACCGGTACAAAGCTGGCAGTCATCTTTGTACGAGCCGTGGTATAGGGACCTCCTCACTTACCCCACTTCTCCTTCGGCTGGAGCTCCGTGAGCTGGAGGCAGCACCAGTGGTGGAGAGCAACAGTGCTGATAGTGCGGTTTGTTTTTTTTTTTTTTTTTTTGAGGAAGATTAGCCCTGAGCTAACTGCTGCCAGTCCTTCTCTTTTTTCTGAGGAAGACTGGCCCTGAGCTAACATCCATGCCCGTCTTCCTCTACTTTATATGTGGGATGCCTGCCACAGCTTGGCTTTTGCCAAGCGGTGCCATGTCCGCACCCGGGATCCAAACCGGCGAACCCCAGGCCCCTGAAGCGGAACGTGCGAACCAAACCTCTGCACCACCAGGCCGGCCCCGTGCAGTATGTTTTTTTTTAAGATTTTATTTTTTCCTTTTTCTCCCCAAAGCCCCCCGGTACATAGTTGTATATTCTTAGTTGTGGGTCCTTCTAGTTGTGGCATGTGGGACGCCGCCTCAGGGTGGCTTGATGAGCAGTGCCATGTCCGAGCCCGGGATTCGAACCAACGAAACACTGGGCCGCCTGCAGCGGAGCACGCGAACTTAACCACTCCGCCACGGGGCCGGGGCCCCCCGGTGCAGTATTTTTAATGTAACTGAATTAAAGAAAAAAGTGAACTGTTTCTTGAGGAAGGAGATTATGACCACTTTTCTTGATTAAGCAGTCTTTTGATAAATTATGAGAAAAATTCTGGCTTGAAAAATGCATATAATGTTATATCAAAATTTCACGGGCATTAAAAATCATGTTTACTGTAGTTGATTTTGTTTTTACTGTAAAAGAATAATCTGATATATTCAGGCCCTGCTTTTTCAATAAAAGATTAGGGATGCTAGTGGGAAATGCTAAATAATAGAAATAGAAAATGCTAGTGGGAAGGGAGATGGAAAAAGGGAATATGAAATTTGTACCTAATAAGATTTTGAAGTCTCAGAGTGAGGTGACTGGGAGATGCTCATTCCAGAGATAGACGTTACATAGGATCAAAATTATGCTGCTTCAGGATTTGCATCATGGTCCTGTTACTTATTGGATATATGTGCGTATGTGTGTATGTACGTATGCATCGTTTTTCCCTCCCAAATAGGCTTTAAAAGCTGGGAAGAAAGTGAAACTCTCTCATGAAGAAGTTATGCAGAAAATGGGTGAACTCTTTGCCCTCAGGTAAAATTTCCTCTGTAAATAAAATATTTCATATATTTAACAAACCCAAGAAAACATTCTTATAATTCTGTACTAAAGAGCAAACGTTTGTACCTTTCTGGGAATTGCAACTATTTTCATTTCATTCACTATAAGCATGGAGAACTCATCTATTAGAAGCAACTGGACTATGAAGGAATGTACTGGAAGAAATTCTGCATGGGCAAACGAGATCGTAATTAACCTACAGTAAACCTACTTCAGGGAGCGTAGTAGGTGTTCTTTGAAGGTAGAAAGGTATATTCTAGAATTTGGATAATGGGAATTCTCAGTAAAAATATATCACTGCTTTATAACGTTCAATAGACCTAATTGCTGCTGGAAAGTTATGTACCATATTTCATTGACTCTGAGACACCGTAAGATGCCACGGGAGAGTAAAAATGCTGCCAACTACACTCTGATACAGTGCTTTTTTATCACAGAATTTTAATTTTGCACTTACTGAAATAGCTCTCTTAGTCTTACTTGGATGTCATTTCTCTCACATTCCCTCTTGGGCAGACGTGGAAAGGAAAGCATAAGGGAAATCAGTGGTTTAAGGCAGTGACAGCTAAGTCACGACTGCCACCTGTGAGACAGCATCAATTTTCAAGATGCCTCCCGTCTTCAGAGTTGTTCGAATGGGGGGAACTGTGACTTCAGTGATGAAGTACAATAATGCATCATTTTGAATAAGCATCTGAAAAGGTTTTCAGTTCATTTTATTCCTGTGATTTTCCCAGGATTTATGGAATGGCGCATCCTGAATCTCGGCGTTATTTTCAGTGGGCATCACCATTCAGTGTTTCATTCCTTGTGGTGAATGGGATGCGTTACTTGAATCCATCGTAAATAGTTTACCTGAGAGCTGTTTTTCCACATCCTCCTTAGGGACTTGGCCTGGAGAGAAGTGGTCCAGTGTTTCATCATCCATGCCTTTCTCATGGCTCAGGGACCCTAACTCAGGGTACCAACAAAAATGAAAAACCCATTCATGACGAGCATCCCCCAGCACATCTAAGGTCTTGAGTGCTCTAAGAAGTGGGGTAGACAGATTCTTCTTTCCTCTTCTCGTGGTAACGCAAGTTTGATACAGTGAATTATAATGTCAAAACTCAGAAGTTAGGACTAAACATACTTATTTCGTTTGTGAATAGTTTGTGAACAGTTTTGTGAAAAACGTTTGTGAATAGTTTCTATAGAGTCTTACTGTTCTTATCCTGTTTTCTCTGTGAAATAAAAGTGCTTATATGTTATTAAAAGGAATGTGGTAAACCTATGAATAGAAATTGAAATAGAAATATGGCAGGTTATATTAGGTGAAAAATTGTCACAAATTACATATGGTATGATCTCATTTGTGTAAATAAACAATAAATATTCATATTTATCTTCATATGTGTACATACTACAAATACATGTACACGTGCATACATGCGTGTGAGTGCACGCACACATATGGACAGAAAAAGACCTAGAAGGACACAGCAAAGTGTCTGCAGGGCCTGAAGGATTTGAGCTGTGTGTTAGGATAAGAGGGCCTACCACTGTTTTCTGAATTCTTCCTGAGGATTTTTCTTTTTTATATATAATGAACAGCTACTTATGTGTTACTTTTATAACTTAAATTTTCATTTAAAAGTAAGCTCAGAAAGGGCTAGTGCCATGGCATAGTGGTTGAGTTTGGTGTGCTCCGCTTCGGCAGCCCAGGTTCACAGGTTTGGATCCTGGGTGTAGACCTATACCACTCATCAGCCATGCTGTGGCAGCGTCCCACATACAAAATAGAGCAAGATAGGCACAGATGTTAACTCAAGGCTAATCTGCCTCAAGCAAAAAGATGAGGAAGATTGGCACAGATGTTAGCTCAGGGCAAATCTTCCTCAGCAGAAAAAAAAAGGAAGCTCAGGCCTCTTATGTAAAAAAGGTAGAAATTAAGTGAGAGAGAGAGAGAATGTGTGTGTGTGTGTGTGTGTGTGTGTGTGTGTGTAGTTGTTTGTCCAGTGTTTGCACAAATACTAGGAGGCTACAGAGGAAATTAACAGTGGTGACCTATCGGGGGTGGGAGAGAGGGAAATATGGGGATAACACTAGGAGTAAGAGTGATCAATTTTTACCTTTTTTCATCTTTTTTATTTTTGAGCCATGTGATTACCTATCTATAAAATATATGTGCATGTATATTGTAAAAAACTTTAATGAAAACAGAAACAAGCTTAGAAATGGAAAACAAAATGAGTTTTTTTCTATCTACTTCATAAATATTAATATAAAGATTGAATTAATTTGGTTGCAAATTTCGAAACTCTTTTATAGATTTTTTTATTTGTATGTTTCTTAGAAGTATTACAAAAATCAGCATTCAAAAATATTTTCATAAAGCACCATATAGATAAGAAATAAAATAGAGACCATGATTTTTAATTCAAGATGAAAAATAAGAAGCTCTAATTTTCTTTTATTTAAGACACCGTATAAACTTGAGTTCAGACTTCTTGATCACGCCTGATTTCTACTGGGACAGAGAAAACCTGGAAGAGCTTTATGATAAGACTTGTCAGTTCCTTAGCATTGCTCGTAGAGTTAAGGTAAGTATTTTGCCCTTTTACAGAGAGAGAAAGACACAACGTTGCCTATAATTTCTATGACCGTGCTAAGAGAAATTTTAAATTAAGTAAATGTGTTAAACTGCTTTTGGAGCAATATCTTACTTGAATTCTATCCAGATCTCTAGATTTCCTCTTCTACTTCTCCTGTGTACAGACAATTTCAACTTACTGCATCAAAGGATATTCTAATATTTGCTCCACAGGCTAGATGGGATTGGCGAGAGGTTGGAGGCCTAGTGGTCGATTGGGAAGTTCTCATCAAGTTTCAAGCAAGAGTTCATGGGGTCCAGAATGTGATGGTGACAATGAGAATAGAAGTGAGTTTGAGAGAGACTCCTCTAAGACGAATCAAGTGCTTGGTGATGGGAGGCCAGGGAGAGGGGAGAGTAAGGATGACTGATGTTTGCCTGTGGGTGGCGGGCAGAAGGATGGCAAAACATAGAGAGTGGGGACGGGAGGAGGTGAGGAGCCAAATTTAAGATATGTTGAGAGTAGAGAAGCAAGAAGACATCCAGTTAGAACTATCACACAGGCCTTCGGCAGTGTGGAAGCTCAAGTTGGGAAGAGAGACATCAGTATCAAGATAATGATGAAAGTGGGTGGAGGTGGTCATGATGAGGTAAACCACGTGGGGAAAGAGTAGAAAACAAAAAGGACGTTAGTACGATGTGTGCACATAGTTCTGTGACGTTTTATCATATGTAGTTCCATGTAACCACGCAATCGAGATACAGAACATTCCTGTCACCACAAAGACCTCCTTTGTGCTGCCCTTTTATAGTCGCACCATCCCCCCGTCGCCCACCATCCCTAACCCCTGGTGATGAGTAATCTGTTCTCCATCTCTACAATTTTGTCATTTTGAGAATGTTATATAAATAGAATTGTACAGTATGTCACTTAACATTGGCTCTTTACATGAGCATAATGCCCTTAAAATTCATCCAAGCTGTTGCCTGTATCAATCTCTGTCTTCCTGTGAGTTACTTAAACATTTTTTGGAATTCCATTTTGACTTACTGATATTGGGGCTTTTTCTGAGTGTATCTCTGCATAGACACTTAGTGGCTGCTCTAGGTATTACATTATACATACATAACATCATATTTCCAACTCTCCTGGTTTCGACGTTTTACCAGATTAAATCAAATGTAGAAACCTTACTACCCTTTCCCTCCATTTACCCTCCAGCATGTACAATATAATTGTCATAACCATTCTGTAGACATTGAGAACTTCGTCAGTGCTATAACGTTTGCTTCAACCATCAAACATAATTTAGAAAACTCAAGAGGAGAAGGCAATTCTATTGTATGTATCCATATTTTTATTCTTTCTGTTGTTCTTTTTTCTTTCATGATGTTCCAAGATTTCTTCTTTATCCTTTCCTTTCTGTTTCAAAAACCTTCCTCAGCCGTTCTTTTAGGGTAAGTCTGTGGAAACATGTTCTGTTAGTTTTCTTTCACGTGAGGATGTCTAGAGCTCCCCCTCCTTCCTGAAGGATATTTTCACTAGATATTGGACTCTGCGTTGATAGTTCTTTTTTTTCAGCACCTAAAAATTGCTGGGCCACTGTCTTCTGGGCTCTGTGGTTCTGATGAGAAATCTGCTATCGTTCTGTGACATGGATGTCAGATCTTTTCTCGTCCTCCCACAAGTCTTTGAGGCTCTGTTCACTTTTGTTCTAGTCTGTTTTCTCTCCATTGTTCATAATAGGTAATTTCCCTTGTTCTTCAAGTCTTCGAGTTCACTGACTCTTTCCTCTATTACCTTCCTTCTCCTGTTGAGCCCATCACTGAGTTTTTAAATTTTGGTTATTGTATTTTTCACTTCTAAAATTTCCATTTAGTTCTTCTTTATGTTTTGTATTTCTTTGCTGAGGCTTTCTGTTTTTTCATTTGTTTCAAGTGTGTTCATGATTGCTTATTGAAGCATTTTTATGATGGATTAAAATCCTTGTCAGATAACTCCAACATCTGATTCATCTTGATGTTAGTGTCTGTTGGTTGTCTTTTCTCTTTCCCTACAACTAATTTTAATACCTCCAATTTTCCACATTGCCTAAAGTGTTATGTTTATGATCAGTGATGCTGTAAGAATCAAATTTCAGTGGACTCCATCAACAGTTTCAGATACTAAATGTCTCACTAGATACAAATTTGACAATCCAGTTGTCTGGTTAGACATGAAAAGCCTTGGCCTTTTATGGTTGTGGACAGTGTACACAGGCTGAGGATCCAGGGGATGAAGAAGGGGGAGACACTAAAAGTTTTATACAGATGAGCCATCTCCTGTGGTCGTCTCAGTTAACTATTACTGTGAAACAAATTGCTCCAAAACTTAGTGACTGAAAACAGCACTTACCATCGTACAGTGTTTATTGGTCAGGAGTCTAGGAGCATCTTACGGGGTCCTCTGGCTCTCTCACAAGGCTTCAATCATATCCAGGATTGGCCGGGAACAATTCCCTTCCTATTCCTAGTTCACACATGTGGTTGTTGGCTAGATTCAATTCCTCTCAAGCTGTTGGGCTGAAGACTCAGTTTCTCTTGAGCTCTTGGCCAGATGCCTCCCTCCGTTCCTTGCCACATAGGCTTCTCCATAGAGCCTGTCACAACATGGCAGCTTGCTTTGTCAGGGTGAGCAAGTGAGAGAACGAGAGAGGGCGAGAGAATGTTAGCAAGACGAGTCACAGTCTCTCCCGTCGCTTTTGCTGTATTCTCTTTATTAGCAACACGTTAGTGGGCCCAGTCCACAGTCTAGGGGAGCGAATGACACCAGAGTGTGAACACCAGGAGGTGGGGATCTTTGCATGGCGTCTTAGAAGTCTGCTTACCACAGCCTCTGAAAAAGTCTGAAGGCTTTTTGACAAAGGTTTTGAAAAAGGCGGCAAAATTTTAGAAGCCTACTTCATAGGCTCTGTGACCGACATCATCCTCACACTACTGTTATTTTAAAGATTCCCAGCTTCAGGCCACCAAGGCACTTCCACCACTGCTGATCTCCTTGTGTTCAGAATCATCAGTGAACCAACTGCCACTGCCACTGCCACTTGACCTGTGCGAGGTTGAGGTCAAAAGAAATGTTCTGGTCTTTGACCTGGGAGGTGGCCTTTTTTATGTGTCTGTCCCCACTATGCAAGACGAAATTGTTGATGACAAGTCTACATCTTGAGGACACCTCCTTGAGTGAAGAATACCTTGACAACCAGTCAGCCAGCTAATTCATGGCTAAGGTCAAGTGCAAGCATAAGAAGGATATTCACGAACCAAGAAGGCCGTCTAAGCCTGTCCCTCTGCTACTTGTAGTGTGCTGGGTGTGT
The DNA here is from genome assembly GCF_037783145.1 of Equus przewalskii. NCBI lineage: Eukaryota > Metazoa > Chordata > Mammalia > Perissodactyla > Equidae > Equus > Equus przewalskii. The sequence continues at coordinate 15,643,231 of NC_091862.1, forward strand.
TTTTTCTTCCAGGATCAAGGCCAGTGTGAGGTCAAGTCCCTGCACGAAGAGACTGACATCTGTCCCTCTGTTACACACTCATAGTTGGAAGAATCGGATGCTCACCCACTCTCTGGCACCCTAGACCTTGGAGAAAGCCCTGTGTATTGCCACCTAGACAAGTCACCAATCCCTTGTGGGTGGCTCTATCTGTAGCCACAAGATTTAAAATCTCCTATGAGAAGAAATAAGACTGAATTTATTCACAGACAACATGATCTTGTATGTAGAATATCCTATAGCATATACAAAAAAGCTACTGGAACTAACCAGTGAGTTTATCAAGGTTTCAAGATACTAGGTCAATACATAAAAAATAATTATTTTTCTGCATACTACAGTGAAGAATTGGAAAATGAATTTTTAAAATACCATTTACAATAGCATTGAAAACTTGGAATTACTTAGGAATAAATTTTTTTTTTACGTTCCGTTATGTGTCACTAAACAACAGGGATATGTTCTGAGAAATGCGCCTTTTGGCAATTTTGTTGTGTGAACATCATAGAGTACACAAACTTAGATGGTCTAGCCTACTACACACCTCGGCTCTATGGTACTAATCTCACAGGACCACCATCGTATATGCAATTCATCGTTGACCAAAAGGTCATTATGCGGTACATGACTCTGTAAGTCAGGCTTGTACCCTGAAAACTAAAAACCATGTCTGAGAAAATAAATAAAGGCATATGCCATGTTTGTAGAGTAGAAGACTCAGTATGATTAGGATGTTATTTCTCCCACAGATTGACCTGTAGATTCAACTCAATCCCAATCAAAATCCTAAAGGCTTTTTTATTTGAGAACAAACAGCTGATTTTAAAATGGAAATGCAAGGGGCCAGCCCGGTGGCTGAGTTGTTGGGTTCGCTCCATTTTGGCGGTCCGGGGTTTCGCCAGTTTGGATCCTGGGGGCAGACATGGCACCACTCATCAGGCCATGCTGAGGCAGCATCCCACATAACACAACCAGGGGGACCTACAACCAGAATATACAAGTATGCACTGGGGGCCTTTGGGGAAAAGAAGAAAAAAGATAAAAAAATAATAATAAATGGAAATGCAAGAAGCCTAGACTAGCCAAAGCAATTTTGAAAAAAGGACAAAGCTGGAGGACTTTTATCTGATTTTAAGACTTACAGTAGATCAAGCTACAGTAATCGAGATAGTTGAATGTTGGTATAAAAATAGACATAGATTAATGGAACAGAATACAGAGTCCAGAAATAAGACCTGCACACATTTGGGCAATTGATTTTTGACAAATGTAAATTAATTCAATAACAAAGGGACACTCTTGTCAACAAGTGGTGCTGGAACACCTGGCTAGCCATATGTAGAGGAATGAGCCCTACCCTTTACTTTACACCATTTCTAAATGAATCAGAGACCTAAAGATAAAAGATAAAATTATAAAACTTCAGGAGAAAAATATAGGAGAAAAGCTTTGTGACCTTGGGGCAGGCAAAGATTTCTTAGGACAAAAAAAATGAACTTTGGGGGAGAAACTTTGACAACTTGAACTTCATCAAAACTAAAAAGACACCATTAAGAATATGAAAAGACAAGCCACAGGCTGGGAGGAAACATTTTCTCAATATATATACCTGAAAAAGGACGTGTCCAGAATATGCAAAGAACTCTCTTTATTCAGTAATAAAAATACAACCCTGTTTGTATAGTGGGCAAAAGGTTTGGAAAGACACCTCACAAAAGAAAATATGTGAATGGCCAAATGGACATGAAAAGATGTTCAACATCATTGTTTATCAGAGAAGTGCAAATTAAAACTACAATGCAGGGGCTGACCCCATGACTGAGTGGTTAAGTTCGTGCACTCTGCTTCGGTGGCCCGGCATTCACCAGTTCGGATCCTGGGTGTGGACCCACACACTGCTCATCAAGCCATGCTTTGGCAGTGTCCCACACAGAAGAACTAGAGTGACTTACAATTAGGATATACAACTACGTGCTGGGGCTTTGGGGAGGAAAAAAACCCTACAATGTGATATCACTATACACCCATTAGAATAGCTCCAATTAAACAGACTGATAATACTAAGTGTTAGTAAGGATGTGGAGCAACTGGAACTTTCGTATGTTACTTGTGGGAATATAAAGTGGTACAACCCACTTCACAAAAACAGCCTGGCAATTTCTCATAAACTTAATCATTGTGTTACTATATAACCCAACAGTTCCACTCCTAAGTATTTACCCATGAGAAATGAAAACATATGCCCTCACACTGATTTGTACATGAATGTACATAGCAGCTTTATTCTTAATAGCCAAAAACTAGAAGCAGTCAAATGTCTATCAATAGGTAAATGGATAAACAAACTGTGGGGTGCCCCTGCAGTGGAATACCACTCAGCAATAAAAACAATGAATTACTGATCCATGGATGAATATCAGAGTCATTATGCTAGTAAAAATGTCTAGACACAGAAGCTTACATGCTGTACTATTTATAGGAAATTCTAGAAGAGAAAATCTAATCATTAGTTACAGAAAGTAGATCAGGGGCCAGCCCCGTGGCCAAGTGGTTAAGTTCCACTTCGGCGTCCCAGGGTTTTGCCAGTTCGAATTCTGGGCATGGACATGGCACCACTCATCAGGCCACACTGAGGTGTCCCACATGCCACAACTAGAAGGACCCACAACTAAAATTATACAACTGTGTACTGGGGAGATTTGGGGAGAAAAAGCAGAAGAAAGAAAAAAGAAGATTGGCAACAGTTGTTAGCTCAGGTGCCAATCTTTGGGGAAAAAAATTTTTTGTAAAAAAGACAGTAGATCAGTGATTCCCCAGGGCTTGGGGGTAGGGTGGGTGGGTAGGACAGTAGATTCCCACAGGGGCAACAAGGGAACTTTTGGGGATGATGGAAATGTGGTGGTGATACTTCCATGGGTATATATTTGTCGAAAGTCTTCAAATTGTATACTTAGAATGGGTGCATTTTATTGTATGTAAATTATGCCTCAATAACGCTAATTTGAAAATAAAGTCTCTTGTGAGAATTCTTTTCTTTTTTAGGTATCCTTTTATTGGTGAGGAAGATTAGCCCTGAGCTAACATCTGTTGCCAGTCATCCTCTTTTTTGTTTGTTTGTTTTCTCCCCAAAGCCCCAGTACGTAGTTGTATATCCTAGTGTATGTCCTTCTAGTTCTTCTGTGTGGGATGCCACCACAGCATGGCTTGATGAGCAGTGTGTAGGTCTGCACCCAGGATCCGAACCCGTGAGGCCCAGGCTGCCAAAGCAGAGTGTGCAAACTTAACCACTACTCCACTAGCCAGCCCCTGAGAATGCTTTAATGACGTTAAACAAAAGCGTCAGCCTTGATGAGGCAGCCATGTTTACTAGCGACAAATTTGAAAATGCTCAGAGTCACTGCTCTTGAGAGTCTCTCCCTTTTCTCTTGGAATGAAGACTTCTAGTGGACTCGTGATTGTTGTGATGGGGTGTAAGATCGTTGCCACCAAGCAGATGCAGACCGTTTCTGATAACCAGCCTGTTGTGCTTAATTAAGTCAATAGAAGTGGCTGAGCAATAAGCAAGATGAACCAGCTTCTGGGCAAGTTTGAGCTCCGGCACCCCTCCCCCACTTCCTATGTCCTTGCTCAAATCACAGTATTCTTTGATATTTATGTCCGTGGTGTCCTTCACATGTCCATCTGGGACAAGAGTGCAGGAAAAGAGAAGAAGAGTACGGTCACCAACGATGAAGGTGGTTTCAGGGACGCACTCCTTGAGTGTATGGTCCAGAGGACGAGAAGTATAAAGATAAGAGTGTTTTTCAAGAGCTTAATGTGAACACTACATTCAACAGGAAAGCCACAGTTGAAGATGAGAAATGTCAGAGCAGGATCCGTGATGCAAATAGACATGCGCTGAAATAATCAGCCAGCTGGAGGAGAATCAAAGTGCTAAGAAGGAAGGGGCGACCTGGAGAAATGCCGCTAACCCAGAGGGAGGGGACATGCCGATGGGCCCTTGGGACTTGTCTGGGGCCAGAGCTCCTCCCAGTGGAGAGGCTTCTTCTGTGCCCACCGCTGGAAAGTTGTGCAGCCCAGAGAGCAGGTCCACTCAGCCTGGAAACTAGAAGAGTCCTGGAACAAGTCAGTTCTGTGGCTTTTTTTTTTTTTCATATGAACTCTATGTAGCTATAGTACTACTGGCTTCAGAATCCTTAAGCGAGTGCACAGGGAGGAGGTGTACATTGCACTTAATCAGTTCTGTACGCAAGTGGGAAATTCAGGTAGTGTCTTGAAGGATAAAAACAAAGGTCTCTTTAAATCTGGCACCATTAAATGTGTGTGTATGTGTGTATGTGTATGTGTGTATAAAGTCTTCTTTCCAGTTGATGTGATCTGATTTGTTCTGTACCTCTGGGCCAGGACCATCCCTGACTGCATTTTTGCCTGATGAGCCCAAACATCCCCTCCCAGGAAAGATTTCCCCGTCTTTCTCCCAGAGGCGGAGCCGGTCTCTGCCCCGGTGCTTCTGGAGTGCTTTGCACGTGTTCCTCAGGAGCGGCACTTCACACGCTGCATCGCCGTGATTACACGTGCAGCTTCGCTTCGTGTGAGAGCCCGCTTCCTGGCCTTCCACAGCATCCTTACATGGCTGGGAGAAGGCACGCGCTCCAGCGTCTCTTCCTCTTCGGAGAAGGACACTAATGCCATCAGAGGGGCTCTACCCGCATGACCTCTTCTAAACTGAGTCACCTCCCAAGGGCCCTGCCTCCCAATAGCATTGCACTGCGGCTTAGGGCTTCAAGATAGGGATTTTGGGGGGATACAAACGTTCATTCCATGACACCAACAGTCCCTGAAAATCCGCTTTAATTTTACTTTAGGAACTAAAATTCAAGATTCGTTTAAATTATCTTTATAAATTACATATTTCTACCACATCCTTATTGGATTCTATGTTAGGAACTGGGGCAAGATAGCTAAAAGTGGAAGCAGCACTGTATTAGGGGAAAAGGGACTGACAGGAAATTGGAGCTACACTCGTGGGATCCCTCCTCTCCTTCCTTGAAACACGTCAGCGAAAGTGATGGGAGCTGCTTTCCCCCTAAAGATACTATGAGTCCACTGGAGACAGAGGGCTGATTCGGCTCCAGGGCCCAGCGGGCGAGGGATGTGGATCCGGACCTGTAGTTGGTAAATGCCTGCCAGTGTGATGGCCGTGGGGGTTTGAATTATGTTTCATTCTGTGTGATGGATTTGGACACTTTGTTCCTGAAAATTCATTGTATAACAACTAGAACTTTTGCTTGTCAAAATTCCTTTGGCCACTGACAGTTTTCATGGGACTCTCCTCGCGTTCCATTGAATCTGTCTTCCAAGTATCAGAGGTGTCCTATGACTCTACCATTGTCATCCGCCCAGCTTGGTTCAGTCACTACAACTAGTCGTTCTCTGTTCCATTCCCCAGTCTCATCCTGAGTTCTCTCTCTGGTGTTAGAGCTTCCGCATGAGTTATGAAGCGTGCCCACAAGTTCCCCAGCTGCATTTCTCAGAGCATCTTCTTTGCACCCCGAGGGCAGTTAGAACTAGTTGGATTATGTGAAGATTATTTAGAATGAAGTAGAAGAATTTAGCCTCCCTTCCTGTGCTCCACACAATGCCGGCACTATAGATGATACAAAAGAAGAGTAGAGCTGGTCCTGACCTTCCACAAGCATTACGGTCTCACAAGAAGGCACACAGAACAGGGAGAGGAGTGGTAGTGCCAGGAGAAAGTTGTGCATATTTTTTGTTTGTTTTTTCCCCAGAGGAAGGAATCCTGAGAAAAATAGGGGTGATGAGGCATGAGATGGGCTGAGCAGCAGTCCAAAAAGTTGGGGACGGAGGTAAAGTCATTTCATTTGGTAATGAAGAGATCACTGAAAAAGATCAGAGAGTGGTCACGGAAGTGTAGGAAGGACAGAAACGAGTTGGCAGTGGGTTCTTCGCTCCGTTTTCTCAAATCGATGTCCTCTGAGCTTCTGGCATTGCTTCTCCTCTCCTCACGCTGCCTGCTCCTTGAACGCTCTCGTTCATCTCCATGACTTCTACTCCCACCTCTTCCTGATGGTTCTCATGTGTGTATCTCGAATCTCACGCTCTCGTTTGCCTTGCGGATGTTTCCAGTCACCTAGTAAATTCACAGATCTTCCACGTTGACATATCTTGTAGCATCCTTTTTAGAATTAATTACGTGTCACTCCCCACTAGAATGTAGGCTCCACGCGATCAGAGACTATGATTCTTTTCTTTGCTGTGAGATTTCCAGTTCTTGCTAAGGCCCCACATAGAGTATGTGCTCAATAAATATTTGTAGACTTAATCAGTGATTACGATTTCAAGGTGAAACTCACTGTATTCTCCCAGAAAATGTTGAAGCTTCTCTCTTCTCTATTCTGGCTAACAGCAGGACCAGCTGACCTCAGCCAACCTGTTGGTCAGCCCCAAACTTGAAACTCATCATGTTTCCTCTTTCTGCTTCATCCTCCACATCCAGTTAGACAATCCTTTCACTTTCTCCTAAGTGTCATTCCTTCATGGGCAAATGTTTATCGAAAGTCTATATGATAGACGCTGGGCTGGTGAGACAGGGCGGGTTACCACACTGAGCCTTCCTCCAGCCCCCAGTTACTAACACGCATCCCCACTGCCATCCACCCTCTTCCCTCACCCTCTTCGCTGTCTCTCAGCCTCGAGTCTGGACCCTTTAGCCAGAAGACACGTCTGTCTTATTCACATTCCACCTCCTCTGCCCAGTCCGGAAGAGTAAATATTAAACAAATATTTGAGGACTGAACAAAGGACTCCTCCCCACTGCCTGCAGAATAAAGCTCCAGTGTTACAGTAGGGTATTTGTTTCCTACTGCTGCTGTAACTAATTACCACAAACTGGCTTAACACGGCACGTCCTCATATAACTCTGTCGGTCAGACGTCTGACCTGGGAGTCAGCGAGCTAAAATCAAGGTATGAGCAGGGCTGCATTGGTTTCTGGAGGCTCCAGGTAGGGTCCTTTTCCCTGCCTTTTCCAGCTCCTAGACGCCACCCACATTCCTTGGATTTTCCCATCTAGCAAAGGCAAGTGGAGTCCTCTTCACGTTGCATCACTCTGGACTCTTCCGCCTGCCATTTCCACTTCGAAGGACCCTTGTGGTGACACTGGGTCCACCCAGAGAAGCCAGGATCATCTCCCTGTCTTAAGGTCAGCTGATGTGCAACCTTAACTCCATATGCAATCTTAATTCTCCTTTGCCGTGTCATCTTCACAGGTCCCAGCGATTAGGGTGTGAATGGCTTTCAGGGGACGGTTACTTGCCTACCGCATGTGGTCTACGTTACTTTTCACAATTTGGTGCTAACTTACCCAACCTCACTTCCAAGCCCTTCCCTGCAAGTTTTCCGCTGTCTGGCTATACTTGCCTCTGAGCTGCTTCCTCTGCTGGAAATGCTCTGCCCTCGGCGCCCCACCTTATCTTCCTGGCACCTGCCTATTTAGAGCCTGCTCACGTTTACCGCCTCTGTGACACCGTCCCTGTTGTGTCCTGCTTCCCCATCAGTGTGCGTGTAACGTGCATGACTCTGTAGCCAAATGAAATAGGAGGCATGCATTAGCGGGGACTCTCTCGCTTGCACAAGACAGAAAAACAATTTGAATGCTGCTACTTGTTTATCACCACATACTGACTCACATGACGGAGCGAACAGGGCAGAGCGTGGGAATAGGGAATGTCTATTGCACAGGCCCAAACAGGTCATCAGTGCTGTCTCTCCTCAGCATCCTCTGTGCCAGCCTGGCCTCCTTTCTTCTCAGTGGCATCCTCTGTGAGATGGGGAGAAAGGGCTGTTTTCAGAAAGAGGGATATCCAAGCTGCATTTCACTCTGCCTGGCAACTTCAGAGGATTAGGCCATGTGTCCAAGCCTTGGGTAGCCACGTGCTAAGGGAACTGGGCATTGTGTTTGGCGAAGCCTGGGTCTTGTACCGACCCCACCTACCCTCGGGCTTTTCAGGGGAGGGGCGTGGTCAGGCAGGTGTTGCTGCCATGATTGGCAGCATCGCGTGGTTGGAAATAGTGGGAGAGTCACTCCCCAGAAGAGGGGCAGGAGGGAAGGGTGCTGGGCAGACCCCAGATAACAGTGGGGCAGAATGAACTCAGTAGGGAATCAAAGCGCCGTGGGAGCACTGAGGAAGGAGCAGAGGTCGGGAGGGTCTCACAGCCTGCGCCTTCCCCCTGGAAGAGGGAAGATGCCACCATGTACAGAGCGATTGGACTGAGTGAGCTGGGATTGTTTTGTGTTATAGAGAAGGCAATGGTAAGATGTTTAAAGCTTTTGAGCAGGGCAGTGCCGTGGTCCAACCTGGTGAGGATGGGAACTCTGATGCCAGTGCAGAAAAATGGAAACCCCCATCCACCCAAAAAAAAAAAAAAAGTTTTTGGGAGGTAGTGAATAGTTGATGAAGGCCCACCAGGTGGTATTAAGAAATGAGAAGCAGGGGGCCAGCCTGGTGGCGTGGTGATGAAGTTCGCGCACTCCACTTCGGTGGCCCAGGGTTCACCAGTTCAGATCCCAGGCACAGACCTAGCACAGCGCTTATCAAGCCATGCTGTGGCAGGTGTCCAACATGTAAAGTAGAGGAAGATAGCTCAGGGCTAATCTTCCTCAGCAAAAAGAGGAGGATTGGCAGATGTTAGCTCAGGGCTAATCTCCTCAAAAAAAAAGAAAGAAAGAAATGATAAGCAGGGGCCAGATTCAAGACTCTTCAGAGCAAAGAAGAAGTGTCAGGAGTGGGGATTAGAGAGCACAGGTTCCTGTCCTGAGTGACTGAGAGGTAATGTGACCTGAGTTGAGATAGGAACCCAAGAGGAGGGACAGCCTTGAACAGGATGTCAGTTTTAGTTTGAGAAATGCTAAATTTGAGGTGCTGGCAGGAAGCCCATAAGAAAATGTCTCACAGGCAGTTAGAAGTTCAGGTAGGGGAGAAGTCAGGATTAAGCACTGATATTTGGGACTTATCAGAAAACAGATGGTGGTGTAAATCATTCTTTCCCAAAATGTGGGATATGTACACTTGTACAAGAGATGAACTTAGGTGACGCATGGACCCCGCAATAACATTTCAGCCTTGCAGCAGGTCGCATTTCTGTTTCTGTCGAGAAGAAATGCTTCGTTTGGTTTTAGTGCATCTCGATGGGTCCTCTGAGGTGCGCTACTCTCCCACTCCATGGGTGTCAGGCTCAGCTTCGTGTAGCAACAGTTTCACATCATACTGGATTTCCTTTTATGGCAATGATAGTTTCCTTTTAAAATAAACATTTCTAAGTTAAGTCTTTTGGAATGTGAATAATAGTACAGCTGGCACCATATATCACAGAAATAGTGACGGTGGCATGGAAATGACTGAAGTTTAGGAAGCATCTGCACAAACCAGCATGGGTGAGATCGTGCGAGGAGAGTGCAGAGCTAGAGGACACGGAGGACAGGGTCAGGACTTGGGGAAGTGTCATCTAAAGGCAAGAGGAGGTAAAGAAGAAACAGGAAATAATGATGGTCAGAGGCAAACTTAGCTCTTAGGGCAGAAAAAGCCAAAGGAACTGTGCATTTCAAGGTGTCATCACATGCTTGAGTTAACAGAGGTCTAGAAAAGTTGTTAGGTTTACTAATTAGGAACATTTATAAGTTTCAGGGGAGTTGTGGTGATATATTCAACTTCCAATGGTTAAGGAATAAGTTGGGTGATGAGGAAATGGAGGAAGAAAACGTTATCTGTTCTTTAGTCAAAGTTGAAAGAAAATGGAAGAGGGCTGGGTCTGTATTTTGAAGAGAGGCTTAAGGATGAGCATGTTTATAGACCAAGATCAAGCAGCCAACAGAAATAGGAAGAGGAAGAGAGGGAGGGAGGAAGGAAGAGGCAGGAGGAAGGAAGGAAGGCAGGCAGGAAGGAAGGAAGGCAGGCAGGAAGGAAGGCAGGCAGGAAGGAAGGAGTGTTTTAAACATCTATACAGATTAGAAACTACAGGATGGCCATAAAGTCTGGAAACATGCACGAATATATGCTTATTGGTGTGGGCCCACGCGTCCTCTCATTAGTAAGGCAGTGTAATGCTCTGCACTGTCACAGTGAACATGGTGCACTAACACATTTTGACCAGTCCTCAAGCATGCATCTGTGACTTGTCTCCAATTTCCACTGACCAAACCTGCACCCTCAGCATACCCGGTAAGTAATCAATGGGAATCAAACTATTTTTAAAAATTGTTTCCAGACTTTCCAGTCTACAAAAGAAAGTGAGATACAGAGAGGTTAGGAGGTATAGCTTGCTGTGGTCACATCCAAGTCTTAAATTCAAAGACTGTTTTCTGGGAACGGCCTCAGCGACCTCGTTGGAGGCTTCAGAAGGGAAGCTCTGCATTTCAGCGCTGGAAGCAGCGCCGTCTAGTGGCGCGTCGCAGCAGGTCAAGAGTTAACGTTCTGGGCTTTTTTAACAGTGGGACTTGCGGTTTTAGTAGAAGGTGAACATTGTCTCTGTCATCTTAACGCCGTGCTAAAAGAATCATATTTCAAGTTTGCCATTCTTAACTGCTAAAAATCCAAGGGCAGCTACCAAAAACTAGGACTCAAAAACTTAATTTTTAGATCTCCCATCAAAATCTTAGAAATGTAAGAGCTTCGGTATGTAAAATCGTCTCTTGCAGTTAAATCTGTGCGTTACAAGATGTCTCTAGATGGATTCACAAGAGACAGGTGACATTGGCAGGTTGCCTTTGGGAGAGGACTGGGGAGGAAGAATTGAAGGGGTGATTTTTCACCATTTACCTATTTCAGACGTTTAGAATTTTGAAGCATGTGACCGTGTTACTTATTTTCCTAATTAAAGTTGTTTATAAATTTATAATACAGGATGCTTTTTTAAATTGCGGTCACATTGGTTTATAACATTATATAAATTTCCGGTGTACATTATTGTATTTCGAATTCTGTGTAGATTACATGAGTTCACCACCCAAAGACTAATTACAGTTCCCTCACCACACACACACACACACACACACACACACACACACACACACACACACACACACACACACACACACGCCTAGTCACTGCTCTCACCCTCCTCCCTCCCCGCTCCCCCTCTGGCAACCACCAGTCCAATCTGTCTCTATGTGATTGTTGGTTGTTTTTATCTTCTACTTATGAATGAGATCATACAGTATTTGACTTTCTCCCTCTGACTTATTTCACTTAACATAATACCCTCACGGTCACAAATGGCCGGATTTCATCATTTCTTATGGCTGAGTAGTATTCCATTGTGTATATATACCACATCTTCTTCATGCATTCGTCCCTTGATGGGCACCTAGGTTGCTTCCAAGTATTGGCTGTTGTGTATACTGCTGCGATGAACATAGGGGTGCAAGTATCTTTATGCCTTTGTGTTTTCAAGTTCTTTGGATAAATACCCACCAGTGGAATAGCTGGATCATATGGTAGATCTAGTCTTAATTTGTTGAGGAATCTGTACTGTTCTCCACAGTGGCTGCACCAGTTTGCACTCCCACCAGCAGTGTATGAAGGTCCCCTTTTCTCCACATGCAGGATGCTTTCTAAGACTTTTCTAATGCAGGTCATGAATGAAAAACTCCAGCACTGCATGGAGCTGACGGATCTGATGCGCAATCACCTGACTGAGAAGAGGGCGCTCCGCTTGGAGTGGATGATCGTCATCCTCATCACCATCGAGGTAGATGGCTTTCTTACAGAATAAAGGTAACTTGAGAGAGAGAGAAAATGATAGCGGGAAAGAGCATGACTTTGTCCTAATCCTTAAGTCTATTTGGAAGTGAGGTAAGTGTCAAGTGAATACAGTAGTATTTTGCAAATGCATTGTGACTTTTGGAAAAGTTCCACATTTTTAAAGATATCATTTAGAGAAAGTTCTAGCTGTAAATTCATAATGTGAAGGCCAATAGCAAGTACTTCTGCCTCAGATCTGCAGCCTGCCATGGGGGAAAGACACTTATGTCAAGAGCATTTATCATTAATTACAACCTTGGAAGTCATTTTAGGCTGTGCCAGTGATTTGCCACGAAATTACTAATTGTCACTTTTTATCACTCTAAGGTAATGTTTGAGCTGGGACGAGTATTTTTTCTGATCAAGTGACCAAAGAAAAAGTACCACTGCGAGACAGAATCACGTTCTACAATCAAAATAAATGCCCACTGTTGGGGGATCGCTTATTTAATAGGTATTTAATTTTTTAAAATCAAGTTGTTATAACAATCTTTTTCAGCTCCTAAATGTATTGCTGCTTGAATAAAAATTATGAACAACCTGGTGTTTGGGTCTATTAAAACTGACAATTTGAAAGGAAAATGTTCATTTTATTTTAAAGAACTTTGGCTAAGTTTACCATCTAGGAAATCTAGGCAAGATACTCACTAAAGCCAAAAGGCTTAAGGTTTGGACACTCTTCCAAGCCTGTCCCCAGGGAGTCCCAGGCACGGCTCTGGCTAAGAGAACCATAGAGGAACTCAGGAGTGTTGAAATAAAGATCGAAAACAAGACAGGCCTTTTGATGCCAGAAATGAATTTTATATACCTATTTTAGGTGCCATAATTTGAGTATGACTGCTCACTGGCACTTTGCCTTTTATTAATAAATACTTTCCATCCTTTCACTACCAAGTTAGTCAAAATATTCTTCCCACAAACTTTTTTTTTTGAGGAAGATTAGCCCTGAGCTAACATCCGCCAGCCAATCCTCGTTTTGCTGAGGAAGACTGGCCCTGAGCTCACATCTGTGCCCATCTTTCTATACTTTATATGTGGGACGCCTACCACAGCATGGCTTGCAAAGCGGTGGGTAGGTCTGCAGCCGGGATTTGAACTGGCAAACCCAGGGCTGCCAACATGGAACATGTGAACTTAACCACTGGGCCAGCCCCGAAACATTTTTTTTAGTTTTGCACATACCTTGGGTTTGGGGAAATTTAAAAATATCAAGTATAAAGAATTTAACATTACATGCTTAACATCTTGAATTGATAACATTTTTCTTAAAGTCCTTTTTATCTTTGTTATTTTTATAAATCATAACTCCCCTTGCCCCATTACCATCCCTACCACAATGAATTTAAACATTTTTTTCATGCATTCTATATATATCCATTAACAGTTTTACTGTTTTAAACTCGGGCACTGTCATTTTGCAACTTAACTGCTACATAGTATCCCACCAAGAGAGCACACACTCGCGCCCCTCACTGATGACATTCAGACATTTATTTGCTCTAAGGGTGCGAAGGTAAACATCCTGGTGTCTTTTTCAGCATGTGCCTAGAGTTCCTCTTGAGTAGCAGTCTTCTGAGGTGCCTACACCCCAAGGGTAGCAAAGACTTTCCAAGGAGAATGTAGGCATGGATAGTTCAAAAACTGCTTTCTGTGCCCAAGGCCCACAAGTGCACTTCCATAGACTTGCTGGGCCTGTGCGCACCCCTGCAGTGTGTGCAGCCTGTCCTCCTTTCCGTCTTCCCTCCGCACTGTACAGAAGGCATCTCTCAGGCACCTCGGATCTTAGTTTGGCGCACGTTATTTAAAAACCTTTAAATATATTTAACCTATGTTTAATCATCTTTGGGAAGCCAAACAGGAGCACAGTTTGAGATACTGGTAAACAAAGCCTCCTTTAATGGAGACCATATTATCCCCCATCTATTAACGGGCATTTCCAATAGAATTTTACGCCAAGTATCAATGTGTACAATTTGCTGTTTGGGTCAACTGTGTACTAATTATAATAATTTTAATAGCCAAAAAAAAGAACATGAACATTGGGGGCCTTATGGTCATGGCAAATTACAATTTAACATTTCAACTTGTATACAAATATGTTGCAAAGAACAAAAAGACGACTTTCAAGCACGGAAATTTATTAGGATAACGTTCTGTGGGGAACGTAACACAGTTTTCCAAGGAGAAAAAGGAATAACGTTAAATTGAACCATTTACTTAGGTTTAAATGGATCATAGTGGACATCAACTCATTATGGTATTACATGCCACTAGATACATTAAAGACAGATATAATAATTCTATTTTTAAATAATATTTATGATACATTAGAGGTTACATCTTTTTCAGCTATTTAAATTTATGATAAAAAGCTTCGACTTAAGTTAGAGAAAAGTTTCAAAAATTATTCTAGGTATAACACAAAAAAAGTTTTTCAAGATCACAACTTTTCTAACAAAATGACCAAGAAATTATACCAGAATATTGAGGAAGGCCTAAAATGTTAAGTACATTCACCAGCGGCTCCAGAAGCAGTCCTCAAAGTGGTATCAAATTTCTCTCTCTCAGTAGAGTACAGAGCTTAAGACCAACCTGGATTTGAATTCTTGCTCCACAGCCACTCGCTGAAGCTCTCTGGGCCTCAGTTTCCTCATCTGTAAAATGGGCTCAATAGAGCACTCCCTCACAGAGCTGCAGTGAGGATTAATGGAATTAATGTACATGAAGCTAGGAGAGTTAACTCCTGCTCCAGTCCATCTGGGTGGAAACCCATGTATGATTCTGAGATTAAGTGGAGGCTGAGTCGCATCCCCAGGACGCCCCTTTGAATCCACAGTTAAGACACGTCGTGAGTAGGACTTACACCAGGTGTTGGTGAATCCTGCGCCGGGAGGGACAGTTCATTTCGATATGAAGCAGTATTTCCCTGTTTAACGTGAGCTGGCTCTTCAGTGCAGGCCCAGAAAGGCTGTCCAACCTCCGTGGACCTGGCCTATACCAGGAGCTGCCACACGCCTTCAGGGAGCCTTCTTAGACCGCCGCGGCAGTCGGAGGCAGAGACGTTTTCATTTATAAAATCAATATTTTCTAGTATTATTTTTTGACAAAACTTAGCCTATTTTTAGTTCTTGTCCTGTCTCGCAACCACTTAGTTTTCCCAAAGTATGGGCCTCAGACAACTGCATCAAAGCCCTGGGCGCCCGCGATTATTACTGACTCCTGTGTCCACCACGAGAAGCTGAGGCGGCAGCTGGAAATGTGCTGCTTACAGCTCTCCAAGCTCCTTAGGCTCACTCACTCTTGAAAACCACAGACTTAGAACCTATTTATTGGTCTGCACTCAGTGTATAGATGGACTTTGAATAACTCATTAGCACTCTCTTGCTCCATTTAAAGTGCTAAGCACTACACCTCACGGCTGATTCAATTCTTTCTAGCCCTAACCCACCTCATACTCTCCCCTCCCTGCCTTTACAAATTCTGAGTCGCGTGCGTGTTGGGAGAAGGTAAGGAGGTTAAGTAGAGGAAATTTTCCTGAATACCTCCACTCCAAATCTATTTCCTTTTGACTCCCTCCATTGGTTCTGATTTGCCATTTGGAAGGAAGATTTCAGGTCACTATACCAAATTCCCTTTCAAGGGAGCTTTCCTCAGAGGCAAACAGGATTTTGCAAAGGCCACATTTTCACTCCTTCTGCACAATTTGAAACAAAATGTAGATTTAAATGTTTCTTCAAAAACAGACAGAATGTTTCAACATCCCATAGCCTGTTATAATAAAATAGCCTGGAAAGTATGCAGGATTATAAAACCTACTCACAGAGACAGTCATTTTCTCATGCAATTCAACAAAAACTTATCCAGAAGGTACGATGTGTGACTCTAGGCTCCAAGACAGTGGTGAAGCAGACAGAGAGGGCCCCACTCCCATGAAGCTTCCACTCTAATGAAGGCAGCGGGAAACAAGTCACAACTGACTGAGTAACCTGCTTCGAGAGAGAGACGCTCTACAAGGAAATCTACAGAAGAGGTGCAGAGGTGGTATGAAAAGTCAGGAAAGGGGAATACAATAGTTAAAGAACTTAACATTTACTTTCGGTTTAGACATCACTATTTGACTTGAAACTCAAAACACACGAGATCCTGTATAAGCTTGACTTTTAATTGAGCTTCTACACGAGACTTGAAAATTTGCTTACCATAACAATTTTTTTAAATATTGCTAAAACAAAAATATGGCGTGCTTCTTAAATTCATCAAATGAAGACTTACAGAAGGCGACAAACGAACAAAAGAGGATGTAATTCCAGTCAAGTCTAAACCACTAGACACCAGTCCTTAAATTCAAGGTTTTTGATCTTAATCAAAAAAGCCTCATGTGGTTTGGGTTCTGCTTATCTGAGAGATTTTGACTCGGAGCACCCTGATGGCAAGTAAAAGGTTAGCTGGGATCCTTGTCCAATGCTTCACTAACGGAATCTGGAACTAGAGTCCTCGAAGTTTATGTGGCCCCTTGAGATCCTGGGTTTCCTGAAGCAGCCAGACTTGCAGTGGTAAGCTGGGAAAGGCCTGGGCGAGGTAGCCACCTGCTTATCCTCCCTTCAGACCACATTGTAGGAAGTAATGAAACAGCCAGCTTTTTAAAATCAGGACTCTGCTGCAACTCTACAGACCTTTAACACGGATAAATTACTAGAACCAGGAAACTCGCCTACCAATGAGCAACCATCGTCATAAAGAAAAACAAGTTAATATACACACCCAGTTTTTTATCAATCGGGGGAAGCAGTTTTTCTCCACAAATTTCATCATTTATTTCACTTTCAAATATAAGAATCTCAAGTCAAACACAACTCCATAAGCAAAAATTCAGATTCGTATTTTGTTTTTTAAGAAATATTTCAAAACTAAAATAAGTGTCTTTAAAAACCAGTTTTGACTCTTGATACAACTTGGATCCATCTTCGCTCCACTTGGCTGAGTGAAAGCAGCCAGTCTCAAAAGGCTACATATTTTAGGATTCCATTTATATAACGTGCTAGAAAAGACAAAACTGGCGATGGGGAACAAATCAGTAGCTGCCAGGGGGTCAGGGTGAGAGGACGGTAAGTACATAAAAGGCCAGCATGAGGGAGTTCTCTGAAGTGACAGAATGTCCTGTATCCTGATTGTGGTGTGGTTACACAAACGTACACCTCTGTCAGAGTGCAGAGAACTGTACACCAAGAGGAGGAAAGTCAATTTTACTGTATAATTCTACAAATTTCTTTAAATCAGTGATTATTTCAAAAATATATTAAAGATCCTATCATTTACTGAGGTATCGTGCTAAACCCCCTGACGTACACTCTATTTTATACTCACACGACCCTATGAGATAAACATTATCCCTATTGGAGTAAAACAACACACTGAGGCTCAGAGGTCAAGTAACATGCCCAAAGTCAAACAGCTCAAGGGAGGGAGCACAGGATGCCAACCCAGCTCTGCCTCCAAAGCCTCTAGGCTATTTTTTTTTTAAAGACTGGCCCTGAGCTAACATCTGGTGCCAATCTTTTTTTCTTCTTCTTCTTCTTCTCCCCAAAGCCCCCCAGTACATAGTTGTATATTCCAGTTGTGGGTCCTTCTGGCTGTGCTACGTGGGACACCACCTCAGCATGGCCTGGTGAGCAGTGCTAGGTCCACGCCCAGGATCTGAACCTGTGAAACCCTGGGCCACCAAAGCGGAGCACGCAAACTTGGCCACAGGGCTGGTCCCTCAAAGCCTCTCTTCTAAACCACTGGGATAGCTATACTGTCCACGCTCTATTCAGCTGCCACTCCCAAAGATGTCAGGAGGCTATGAAGTCTCCTACTTAACACACTACAGATAATGTGACGATGCGCAGAGGAACAAAACATGATTCTAGGGCAGCACTGTCCAACGGCACTTTCTGTGACAGGGATGTTTGACATCATCTGCGTTGTCCAATATGGTAGGCTCTAGCCACACGTGCCTACTGAAAGCACATGTGGCTAGTGTGACGTTACTTTACACAGCCACAAATGGCTAGCAGCTACTGACCTGGACAGCACAGTTGTAGAGAAACAATCCAACAAGAAAGTGCATGCCAGAGAAAGAACCAACATATCAAAATGTGATGGCAACTCACCAACAATAAATCAATGCAAGGTAGATGTATAACGAAGGAGTAAACTGAGACACGCACAACCCTCAAATATGTCACAAAACTATCTTTCAAACATCTACTCACCCTTCAAAATTCAGTTTAAACATCAACTTCATTTATACTACCACAGCTCTTTGCACATGTCTAATGTAGAGCAAACTGTATATTAAGTATATGGTTGTGCTCTTCTCTCCCACCGGACTGTGAGCATCTTACAAGAGACAGTTATTAACATGTATTCCACCAGCACCTACTACATATACCCAGAGGCTTTCTACAACAAACATTTTTTCATTCGGTTCTAGGGGGGGAAATTATCATTTTAGGTCCTTCAACTACAAATTCAATTCAATTCTGCAAGCATCTGAGTACCAGCGGTATACATAAAAGGCAGTCCCTGGAAGGAGCTTACAGTGGGGATGGGGGCTATAGGTAGACAGACAACAAGTGAGAAGAGTCATCACCCAAGTACTACGACCAGGGCTTGAGGGCAGAAAAGGAACCATCAGGTGTCCCAGTGGTAAGAGAAACTTGAACAAAGCAGCCATTATCCAATTCTCTAAGAGAAAAAGACTAAGACAATTTACTCTAGCCCCACCTATTACTCACAAAAGCCTATCACAAAAGCCTAATGGATTTAAAAGAAAAAAAAATCAAGGAAGGCCTTAGAAATTTATCCTAGCTTCCCCACACTACCAAGGGCCGGGACTCATCCTGCTCCTTGTGCCAGTATGCCACAACCAGTCTTAGAACAAACCCTTCTAAATCAAAAGTTTCCATGAAAATGGCACAGCAGAGACAAGTGGTATACTTTTCTTTACACTTATCCCCTGATTATCTTTCAGTTATAACATCTTTTAGGGCCTGGAAATGTGCTAACTAGAATAGTTTCACAGTACAATCTCATGGTAATAGGCAGCATCTAGAACTAACAGTAAGTAAAATAGTTTGAATTCATTTAATAAATACATTTTCTGTTTCCTCTAAAAATCAACAGCGGGTACTGGTTAGAGGAGTCTGCAAATTCTAAAGACCCCAAGCATTATCCGTAGGGCACGGAAGGGGAAAGTATAACTGCTGTCATGTAGAAGCTTGCGAACTGGAAGACTAGAGAACGAGAGTTTACACTGTAACTTCCCTAGAAAAGATTCCAAAAAAATCACCAGCCAATTTGC
This sequence comes from Equus przewalskii, assembly GCF_037783145.1. Lineage (NCBI taxonomy): Eukaryota > Metazoa > Chordata > Mammalia > Perissodactyla > Equidae > Equus > Equus przewalskii. The sequence goes on from NC_091862.1 coordinate 15,662,433, forward strand.
TCACCTTTATCAGCACACAGATTATTCATGACAAAAGTCAGAGAAAATGTTTAGTTTTCCTAGACTGAATGGCCTCGGGCCAGTTAATTGCTTAACTTCTTTGAGCCCGCTTTCTCAAATTTAAGATTGAGGAGGGACTGAGACTAGAGCCCCCAGAGAAAAGTGACTTAATTAACTAAGATAATTACTTACCGACTGACTTCAGCAAGGCTTCTGATTCAACCCTAATTCACCCATAAATAGCAAAAATACAGAGCTGCAATGATTAAAATATGACAGAAATTCCTTAATACTCCTCCCTTTAAGACTTGGAGCTTAATTTCTCTGCCCTTGGCTGTAAGCTGGACTCAGTGACTTGCTTTTAACCAACGGCATGTGGCAGTGATGGTGTGGCTTCCTCTCTGCTCTCGCCTGGATCCCTCACTCTGGGGGAAGCCAACCCCCCCACGCTGTGAAGACACTGAGCAGTCCAGTGGAGAAGGACTGAGACCTGCGAAGTGCGAGCACTGGCACCGGAGGCTGAGCCACCTGGGGAGCAGGTCCTGCAGCCCCGACAACAGCCTGACTGCAACCTCACGAAAGACCCCGACCCAGAACCACCTAGCGAAGCTCCTCGCGGACTCCTGACCCACAGAAACTGAAGCAGATAAACAAATGCTGGTGTTAAGCCATTAAGTTTTGGGGTAATTTATGACAGCAAGAAAACTAATATACCAGTGTTTTTTCAAACTGGGGACCCTGATCCATTTGTGATTGAGGAAATCAATTTAAGTCACCACTATCAGCTTTAAAAAAAAAAGAATCAAATAGTCAGAAAAGATAGAATATATAACTCATTATAATAAGTACTATTTCCTGGAAACTGTTTCACTTTTACACATGTGAGTACTGGGTAGAATTTCATAAAATGTATTTCTTAGAAACACAACCGAAAAAGTTTGAAACCTAACAGCCTGCCCTAACAGGTTTGAAACTAAATTCCCTAATATAAAGGGAATCCTTGAGGGAATATGGTCTCAATAACAACCAACTATAAAATAAGCATTTTCTATGAACTTTATAACCAAACCAATGAAATGTAAGACACTCTCAAAATACATCTTTTCTGGTTTATACGTTAAGCTTGATAAAAGCACAGAAAGTGTGGGGGCTGGCCCAGTGGTCAAGAGCGCATGTTCCGCTTTGGCGGCCCAGGGTTCGCCAGTTCGGATCCCAGGTGCGGACCTACACACTGCTTGGCAAGCCATGCTGTGGTAGGCGCCCCACATATAAAGTAGAGGAAGATGGGCACGGGTGTTAGCTCAGGGCCAGTCTTCCTCAGCAAAAAGAGGAGGATTGGTGGCAGACATTAGCTCAGGGCTAATCTTCCTCAAAAAAAATAAAACCCACAAAAAGTCTGTTAACTGCCCTAGACTTGTAACTCAAGCATATAAAAAGCATGTCGGGGGGCTGGCCCCGGCTCGCGTGCTCCGCTGTGGCGGCCCGGGGTTTCGCCGGTTCGGATCCTGGGTGCGGACACGGCACTGCTCATCAGGCCATGCTGAGGTGGCCTCCCACATGCCACAACTAGAAGGAGTCACAACTAAAACATACAACTATGTACTTCGGGGATTTGGGAAGAAAAAGCAGAAAGAAAAAAGATTGGCAACAGTTGTTAGCTCAGGTGCCAATCTTTAAAAAAAAAAAAAAGAAAAGCATGCCATTTTCCTAATTTAAGAGACGACCCAACAGGACATCCTTCACATATGCAGTGAAAAAAGCTGCTTTGGGATCTACCCACATTCATTTCCTCTTACTATTACTTTTATCATCAATGTTCAAGGATACATCTTCAACCTGAGCACACACAAATTTTCACCAAAAGAGTCAACTACAGTACTATGGAACGGCTTTCTGCCCAGTGTCCGAGGCTCACTGGAAGTACCCTCTTCAGGACACAAGCAAGCACGTCGTCTTCTGGGTGTACCCCAGCATAACACATCTCAAAACTTTCAGCAGCACAAGACTCTGCAGAATGTTTATGACTTAACTTTTGATGACTCGACTCAGATCATTTGCTTGCACTGTGATTTTCTCTGAAGTAAAATGTGTGAAACTATTTTTGAACTCCTAATTTGCCAAATGTATTTTCAAAATGCAAACTAAAAGCGTAAACACTAAACAGATGATTTAACTCAGTTTTCTTAGTACTTAACTCTGAGCATTTGTGGCTCTCCCACAACCAGACTGACAGCCTCCGGTGGTCCCATCCTGAGATACACTACCAGCCCTTCTCTGCAAGGACTGTCTTCTCTCCAGCCTTTGCATATGTACTCATCTAAATGTTTCTACGGCAACAAGTTGTAGAATGCAAATCCAATTTGTATAGCATTCCTATTACTCGGTGATGGCGACTAAAAATCAAAATAATTGGGAGACTTGGCAAAAGCCAAGTTGGCACGCCTATGCCTTGGGGGAACCAGCAGCTAAGGAGCCCAGTTCCAAATCCGGGCAGCAGCTTTTGAAGAGAAGACCACGATGCCCCGGACAATACTTTCTCTAGAAACGAGATTCAGAATTTCAGAAATAACCCGAGCTTATTTCTATACAACTACATAGACCACAGTACTGGGAGACTATTTGCTCCTCCAAGAACAAGCAGAGCTAGTCTGAGTCAAGGCCAATTACTCTAGACACAGAGGCAAGCCATTTCTACCCAACAGCTTCAATCCCAAACTGTAGCATTAGTTCTGCCCACTTTAGTTTCTCCTAAATCAGTTCACTCTCCATGTGAGCACCCATCAGACCATAAACTTGAAAGTTCACAGTCAAGGTCTAAAAGAATTAAGAATCCAAAGGTCTCTAACTATGACTCTCTCCCAATCCAAATCAGTTTAGCGTCCCAAGGAGATGAAACAGATCTCAGCTGGAGAGCCAATTCAAGGCCCCTGGCATGTCAGTCTGAAGGCCGACTCTGATGTTTTAGGGAGAGTGCACTAGAAATCCTTCTATCAGGGTCAGAAGTTGCTTTTGCAAGACAGGCATGTAACCACTCCACAAGTCACTTATCTAGCTAATCAAAGAACAAGAAAGTTCAAGGCAGGTATAGACTAATTCTATTATTCACTTTGGGACCACTAAAGTTACACAGCTGCTTATTTTGTCTTCAAAGAAGGAATTAGTCATCAGTAGCCCCGGGTATAACCGGATTACTAAACTAAACTCTGATTTTTAGGAGGGACACTTCTGTATGTTAAATTAACTCTTAAGATAGGAAGGTGGCCTTAAATATTTTGTAAACTCTGTGCCAGGGCACTGTGCTAAGGTCTGGCTATGCAAACTAATGGGTTCCACATCAAATCAAGGACCTTATAACTCGGATAGCATGCTTTGAAACCAAAGAGTACTCTGGAAACTGCTGCCTCCATTTCCTTACGAATCAAGCCAGTCTTTGTGAAGTCTTCGAAATCCTAGACATGTAAAATAAAGAAATCACTAAATCCAGTCCTGAAAGGACTAAACTGTACTTCCAAAGCTACAAATAAAATTCTAGCAAAATGGCAAGAACACAAAAGTCAACTTTAAAATGTTAAGAATGACCATCAGAGACTCTAAGTCCATGTTTCAGGACCTCTAAATTTAACAGAAGGGCCAACTCTGGAATCCACTCCAACAGCACCTCAGAGACCAAAACTTAACAGGAGAATAAACGGTTCTTAAGTAACAAACATGATTTGCAGACTGACTTTTTTCGGAACAAAGCTTCACAAACTAAAACCCAATTACTGACATAGCATCGAATTCCACCCTAACAGAAACGTCTTACATCACACTCAACTAGTCCGTGAGGAAGCACGTCTACCTCGACACCCAACACAAACAGGCATTTCGACTTCAGTCTGACTTTTCAAGGACCACTGGTGACAGCAAGACACCAGTGATTTACAAGGATCGCCCTGGTTCTCAAGTCCACTGCAGTCCAAGTCTTCAGATCAAAACTCAGGCTAATACGGGGAGTCAAGGGGCAAGGGGAGAGGCCCAGGGATGTCAAGCATGAGAAGCCTGCAGAAGGATCCGAGCGGTCGTTCTCCATCCCTTCCGCGAGCATCTCCGGGATGGTCCTACCTAAACACTGTATGTAAACATGGGGCTGGTGACTCAGGCCTCCAGCCCCAGTAGGTGGAGAGAAGTTTCCTCGCCTCGGCTGCACATGCTTTGCAGAAGTTTGGCTGGAGCGGAGCGCGGAGCTGGGTGGGAGCGGCAGGGCAGTGCTGCAGGCGGCGGCGGCGGCGGCGGCAGAGCAGCAGGAGGCGGAGGCGGGCGGGGGGAGGGGAGGCGGCTGGGGGGGCGGAGGGGGCTCTTGCCGCCACTGCTCTCTCGCCGCCTCTCCCCCCCGGCGGGAGCCGCTCTCAGCCTCTTTGCACTAGTCGCTCCGCTCTCTCGGTCATGTGACCTTAACGTAACCGGACAGGAAAAGCCCCGCCGCCGCCGCCGCCGCCGCGCCGGAGACACCGACCGCGGCGGCAGCAGCAGCAGCAGCAGCAGCGAGCGCAGAGGCGGCGGCGGCGGGGAGAGCGCGGCCAGGGCTGCCCAGCGGGGCCTCCTCCACACCCCCGCCGCAGCAGCAGCACCGGCGACAGGTAAGCGCGCGCCGCCTCCGCCTCCCGGGGCCGCTGCCCACGTGCCGCCCCCGGCCCGGGCTCCGGGGAGGCGGAGGGGGGCGGGAGCCGCCGGGGCTCGCCAACCGTGCCGGCAGCGACGGTGGCAACAAAGAGGACGAATGACCCCGGCCCCGGGCTCGGGGGGAAGGCAGGCGGAGGGCCCGGAGCACACGGGCCTGGTTCTGGGAAGCGAGGGCTCGGGCGCCCCGCGGGGGCGGCGGCGGCGGCGCCTGGCGCCGGGGCTCTGGCCGCCTGACAAAACCATCCCCCGGAGCCAGGCGGCGGCGAGTCGGCGGCGGCTCCATCCGGGGCTTTGCGGGAGGGGGAGGGGACGGAAGCCGAGAGGGCGGGCGGCGGATCGGAGGAGGGAGGGAGGGAGGGAGGGAGGAAGGGGAGGGGGGCTATTCGCGTTCCGTTCCCCGTCGCCGGTCCCTCCCTGCCCGCCGCCACCGCGAAGCGCGTCCCGAGCGGCGGCGGCCGGTGAGCGTCCCGCGCTGGAGCCCCGAGAGGCGGGCCCGTCAGGTGCGTACTCCTCCCGACGCCTCGCCGCCGCCTCCGGCTGCTGCCGCCGCTGCTTCTTCGGCGGCAAGGCCGCGCGAGCTGCGGAAGTGGGTTTGGGGGAGGGGAGCGGAGAGGGAGGGGGAGGGGAGGGATCCGGTCCGACCGGAGCAGGCCCGGCCTCTCTGGCGCTTCTCCCAGCTGCAGCGGCTCCTACAGCTGCTGCCGCTACTGCTGTGGCTCCGCCTCCTCGCTCGCGGGCGGGGGCGCGCACGCGCGCTTCCGGCCTCCTCGGGTCTCGCGCTGTCTCCGGCTCTCGCGCGCGCTCTTCCCCTCTCCCTGTCTGGTCACCCCCCGCCCCCGGCGCCGGGGCTGTTGCGCCGGCCGGGGCGTTGCGCACGGCGTAGGCGTCGGCATTGTGTTAAACTCCGCGGGACTTGGGGCGAGCGCGCGCGCGCACGCGGGGCTGAGGGAGGCGGAGAGCGTGCGGCGCGGCCGGAGTGCGTCGCCCCACCCCTCCTCTCAACCCCTCGGGGCCGGGGGCGGGGCCGGGGTGCGCGGCTCCCGGGCCCGCCGGGCCCCTGCCGGTGTGGCCGACCCCGCCCCCGGCCGAGCCCCCGCCCCCTGGGGCGGGGCGGGGCGGAGCGGGGCGGGGCGGCCGTTGGGCCGCTCTCCCCTGGGCGGGGGCAATGCGGGCGTCGGTGGGCGCCGCCCGGTCGCCGCTGCGGCCCCGGGCGCGAGTGTGGGCGCGCTGAGCCGGCGGCCTCGAGCTTCCGCTCGGCGGGCGATCTTCGCCCCGATAAGGCCGAGGCCGGCCCGGAGCTGCGCTGCGGTTTCTGGCTGCGCCGCCTCGGGGCGTGGGACCCGCGTCACAGCCGCGCTCCCGGCCTCACACCCCGGCGGGGCTCGGCGGAGGGGCGGAGGGGCGGTGGGGCGCGGGGGCCGCTCCAGGGACCCGAGCCGTGCTCGGTGTAACGAAGCCCCCAAGCCTTTAATTTTTAATCAAGGCTGCCGAGAAAGTGATGATACAGAAGATGCTCAGGAAGCACGGGTTTTGTCTCTTGTAGCTGGTAGTGAATTGCAGAGGGCAGTAAAGAGGAAAGCAGGGTAGCAGAGCAGGCGAGGCAGTGCTTGGACCGTGCAAATACTGTTAGTTGCTGCCACGCCGTTTACTGCATGGGCTTCCAGCTGCTGCCTTAGGGGAATCAGCCAGGCTCTTTGCTCCCCACCTGTCTGCAGTGTTCCTTTGCTCTTCATCATAGAGTAAGCCCACTTGGGGTACGAGCCTCGGTTGTGTTGCTTTCCATAGGTTTTTTTTAGTAAAAGCACAAAGAAAGTCGCAATTACGGGCTCACAGAACTCCATGTGCTCTGGGTTTCCTTAAACGGACTGCCCTGTCCTTTCTAGCATGGACTGTCTAGGTGGACCTTGTTGGAGCACCGGAGCAGGGTGTACATACCGCGAGCACTTTGCTCAGAGAGGCCTGAAATTTTCATAGAAAATCAGAATTGACATTTCAAATCATTTCTCTGATTTATCATAAGCCAAAATTAATTGTTAAATTTTCTTTTGCATCCTAAGTAACCTTAGTCTGTATCCAGGGTGTTTTCACACTGTTACAGGTAATTTTTAAGTAGAAAGTTTACAAGCAATACTACGTTCCTTTAAACTGGGTGTTTTTCACCGTAATTTGTGGTTTATTTTCTAGCCAAGGAACTTATCGGTTACTGAAACCATCGTAAGATCTCAAAGTACAAGAAGTAATATACCAGTGGTATTAAGTGCCACCAAAAGTAACAGTGGAGGGGTCCATTAAAAAGTGGCAGATAAACCACCCCTAAAGCTTTGTTGTATAGTCCAGCTACTTACTTGTCAGTTTTAAAGCTTCTCTTCGAAGAGGGTGTAAATAGGTGGTGTTCCACAAGCTCTTCCACCCAGATACTCCAGCAGCAGAGCATAAACGCTACACATTTAAGTCATAGAATAAAAGCTGCCATGGTGACAGTTTCTTTTCTATCTTAAAGATTAATGTGAACTTTGCACTGTCCTCCAAAATCTGTACTTTTGTAATATAAAAATTATATAAAATTTTCTTTAACCCAACCCTCTAAGAAGATGCACCTTGTAAACCCTGCATATCCCAAAAAGGGCCTGTGATTTCTCCAGCTTGAGAATGGCTGAAATGGAGGTAGGGAGTGATGGAGATTTCTGAGGCATTGGCCTGGGATCAGCTTCTTGAGATCAGCTTCGGTCATCTCTTAACTGTCTCTTGGTGCTTTGTCCCTAGACCCGCTCACCTTTCCCGGAAGTAACTCTGGGCAAGTAGTGTGGCGCCAGGCTGTCACAGTAAATGAAGAACTGCTGATCAGCTGGAGGCTTCACCATCAATTGCAAAAGGGCATGTGTCATTTTTCCTACTTCCTTATGGTTGTCTGATCACCAAGGCGTGACCTCGAAAGCCTAAAAGGGAATTGAGACTTTTTATTTTCCTGAAGAAGGAAAAAATGTAAACATTCTAAGCATTAGATCGAGAACATTCTTTAAACCTTGTTTATGCTCAAGTAGGTTATAATTTTTATTAGCAAATTAAATTTTAATTAGAATATTACTTTACGTTGATAGTAAATAAGATTCAGTGTTTTACAGTGCTGATAGGGTGTTACATGATGGAGTCAGTAGATACAGAACAATTAGCATAAGTTGACAGTCCAAAACATTTAGGACCTTTTCTTTTGGTGAGAAAGATATTTGCCCTGAGTAACATCCATTGCCAATCTTCCTCTTTTTTTGCTTGAGGAAGATTAGCCCTGAGCTAACATCTGAGGCCGTCTTCCTCCATTTTTTGTATGTAGGATGCCTCCACATCATGGCTGATGAGTGGAGTAGGTCTGCGCCCAGGATACGAACCCACAAACCCAGGCTGCCAAAGCGCAGTGCCCGGAACTTTAACCACTCAACCACGGGGCTGGCCCCTAGGACCATTTCTTTTTATGGTACAAAGGCCAAGTTAGAGTCTGGTATTTATGCTCAAACACAAAATCTGCAGTTCACATGCTTGTGGTATGCATCATGTGACTTTCTCATTTAAAGAAAGCTCAGTGTGCAAAGATAGGAGTTTGTAAAGCACTTTTATGTATCTGGGTAAGTACGTACAAAACAACTTTTTTACTTTACAAGAGGTTTTAGTGTACACTTCCTTTAGACAGTGTGCACCCCTAAGTTCTGCACCAAGCCAAGGTGAGCATCAGAATCATCTTGAGATGGTTTCAAAGTGTGCGTGTGTTCTCCCATGCTACGCCTAGTCACTTAGATTGTCCAAGACCCCAAACTGACTCTGAACAGGGGTTGTCTAAGTGTGGTCTCCGGTCCCTTGCGAATCCCCAGGACCCTTTCAGGGTTCCACAAGGTCAAAACTATTTTCATCATGACACTAAGACGTTATTGGCCTTTTTCATTGTTGACAACATGTGTTGACATTGGAAAGATCTGCATAACTCACTGAGCTGATATTTTCCAAATGGCCACTGGATGATGTTAAAATTATGCACGAATAAAAGATCCATGCAAAGTGCAAGAGAGAGCAATGAATTTTACTGTAATAGAGTAGGGAAATTTCGTTCATTGAGATACTTTTATATCACACAAGTAACCTTTGAGAAACTACCATTTGTCAAGTTTTGGTGTAGTATCAAAGAAGAATATGCACACTTACCTGAAAAGGCTATTAAAATACTTCTTTTTCCACCTAAATATGTAGGTGAGGCTGGATTTTCTTCAATCCTCAACCAAAACAGATTTCACAACAGAGTAAATGGAGAAGCAGAGTAAATGCAGAATCCAGATGTTTTTATTAAAGAGATTTGTATGGGGCCGGCCCTGTGTCCGAGTGATTAAATTCACTTGCTCTGCTTTGGCGGCCCAGGGTTTCACCAGTTCGGATCCTGGGCGCGGACATGGCAGCGCTCATCAAGCCATGCTGAAGCAGCATCCCACATGCCACAACTAGAAGGACCCACAACTAAAAATATACAACTATGTACCGGGAGGCTTTGGGGAGGAAAAGGAAAAATAAAATCTTTAAAAAATAATAATAACATAAAATAAAAAGAGATTTGTAAAAATATAAAAAGATACCACTTCACTATTTCTTTGTTATTTTGGAAAATATAATTAGTTTTTCATAAAATGTTATTTATGTTGACATGCAATGGGCTTATTATTGCTATTTTTAATTAAATTAATATATTTTAAAATTTTTCTCAGTTTTAATTTCTCTTATGGTAGATATCAATAGTTATATTCCATATAAACAAAAGTTCTTTCTTGTCCTCAGTAATTTTAAAGAGTGTCCTGATACCAGAAAGTTTGAGAACCCCTACCTTAAAATATTGAAATAAATTACTCAGTTAAGACTCTGAGTTAAAACTCATTTGCAGCTCCTCTCTGACATGCGCTATAGGTGATTATATTTTCTTCAGCTTGAGTTTGTTAATCATCATACAACATATAAAACAGGAAGGCAATATCTACTTTGGTGGGTTATTAGAAGCAAATTAGGTTAGGTTTTAAATTTTGCTGTTTGGCCATATGTAGCTTTCCTTAAAATTGGTTGTAGCATAATGCCTTTAGAATTATCACTTTAATATCCACTCTTTATTAGCCATAAGTCTCTGACCTGCTTCTCCTTGGCACGTAAACTGTCCCTGAACTGCCTCCTTCTCACCTCAACTTATACTCAGAAATTAAAAACTAATTTTAACATTAACTTCAGCAAAATATAATGGAAAAGACAAATCTTTTACAAAGGCAATGCTTTCCAAAGTCAAAACAAGTGTTACGGTTTGCTCATGTCCCTCCTTTTTCTAATTACTATGGAAGAGGACTGACTAAAGAAATGCTAAGAAAATTATCCTAATCTGTCACCACAACCAAATAAGGTACATTTCCTAGCTTTGAAATACTTTAAAAATATGCTAAAATTCAAATGACCGGCCTCATTCAAGTTTACTTTATGGGTCTTCAAATATTAATTATTAATAATACTCGTTGAAAAAGCCATTTTTTCAATAGTAAGTGGTCTAAACTGCTTGAAAGAATCAATCTTCCTCGCGGGTGGTGCTATCTCTGTTACTGGTATGTCCCGTGCATTCCAGCGTTCATTTATGCTTCTCTTAAATGAAATCACGGGCTTCCGAAGAAGACCCTTTTAGTGCCCTTGAAGTGGGTAGTCTAAGTGGTATTTAGTATCTTAGAAGAGCTATTATCTTTAAAAAATGAATCATCAATTCCCAAAAGCTGTTTCGTCTCCTGTTCTTATACTGAAAGTGAAAGAGGAACTTAGGTTGTCAAAATAAATTATGATTATATTCATCCCATTTGGCTGCCCGTCCAAAAGGTGAGTAACTTAAGGATGAGCCCACATGTGCTGTGTGGTGGAAGCTGGAGGCACTCGACGTCTGGGTGGGATCCCGTTATCAGTGTGGGAAACAGGGGTGAAGATCAAAGCCAGAGCATTAAATCATATACATGATTATTTATATTTGGCTTTGAAACTGTTTTTTACAGTTTATCAACATGATACGTCTTAAAAGTCTCGGAATTTACTTAAGAAAAAAATCACTTTATACACATATACATACATAAAGAAGACGTTCTATGAAAACCCGCATTTAAGAATTGCCTCTCCACCCCGGCTCTACTTTTCTTCAGTTCTTCTCTGCTCACTATTCTGATTTAGGAAAGGTAAATTTTTTTTTAAGTTCCGTTTACAGTGTTAAGTGGTTGGGGGGGCTTTATTTGGGTCTTCAGTTTCGTGTCAGATTGTTGGCCCCCTGTGACTAGGATGAATAAGAACTTTTAGGAATGATCTGTAGAGCAAGGTAGTGGAAAGAGCATGAAATTTACACCCAGAAGACGAGTGGTCATTGACTCCTGTTTGCAGTTTTAACCTCTGTGAACTATCACGTAGTGATTGAAGGCTGTGACTTCTGGAGTCAGACACACCTGGCTTCTCCAAAGACTCTCCGACGGAAATCATGGTCCAGACTTCGGAGCTCCAGACCAACAGAACCAGCCTGTCCTCTACATCTCTGCTTGGCTGTCTCAGGAGTATCTCAGTCCAGCATGTTGAACCTAACCTCATGGTCTTACCCACAAAACTGGGGGTTTTGCCTGTGTTCCTTCTCCTGGCGGAGCCCCACAATCTATCCGGTTACACAAGTTAGAAGTCTGGGAGTCATCGTGGACACCTTCCTCTCCCATCCTCCTCCATCTCAGCCACCAACTAGTTGGGTTGACTTTTTGTCTTCTAACTATCTTTCTAATCCTGCCCTTCTCCTTCCATCTTCATCACTACCACCCCTCCACCCCCCCCCATCTGTCCTCTCTCTTCTAGACTACTGGAAGATCTCCCTTCTCAACCACATCTGTCAGGTCTCCCTTCACCTACCTCTTTACCACCCCCCCCCCGCCCCCAGTTTGGTTAGTTCTGCAGTTGCAGGCATCTGATCACACAGATCAGATCAGAATGATCTATATATTGTAGATCACATCACCCTGTCTAAAACCCCCTTCAGTGGCTTCCCACTGCTTTTAAAATGCAGACCAAAGTCCTTAAGAAGACCTGCGTCGCCAGCCTCATCTTGACTCATTCTTCTCTGGCTCTTTGCCCATCAGCCACACTGACCTTTCAGTTCCTTAGTTGCATCTTGTTCCCTCCTAACTTAGGGCCTTTGCAAATGCTGGTCCCTCTGCCTGGAATCCATCTTTGCCCAGTTAACTCTTCTCATCCTTCAAACATCTGCTTAACTGGCGTTTCCTCACAGAAGCCTTCCCTGACTCCCAATCCCCAAAGGAGCCCCCAGTTTTGTGACCTGAGATTTCCTTGTATTTTTCTTTGATAGCTTTTATCAGAGGTGACTGTTATAAATTTGTGTACTTATTTGATTGCACCCTGGAACTCTGTGTTCTGCATGCCATTGCGTCCGCTGTGCCCGGCACCTTAGAAAACTATCCAAATATTTGACCACTTCCGGATCTGCTTCTTAAGAGCTAGCCCTACCTGTGGGCAAGTTACTTAATTCCTCTAAGTCTAAATCTCTTCTTCTGGAAAGAGGATAACTGATCTTTGGCACATCATAAGTGGTCATTTGTTATTAATGCTGTGGTTGTTAATTACTAGAATTAATAATGACTTGAAAGACAACAATATACCATGGTATTATCAAGGATTAAATGTTATGTGTGAAGGGTCATTGTAAACTATAAAGCACTATTCATAACTTAATCATTAGCATGAAGAAACACGAAATGGCATTTTAAAATTCTAAAATCTAGTATGCAGTAAATCAGTGAGATTTTTTTAGGTTAATCTAGGATAGATAGAAATTGAACTTTTACCCCAAATCAGCCAGCTAGTGAGAGGCCACACCATGACTGGAACTCAACGCTCTTCTCCCCTCCAAACATACAGTTATTAATTTATTTAACAAGTAGTGAACACCAGACAATATTCCAGACACATGGGATAAAGTAGTAAATGATAAATGAGACTGAGTGCTGGCTTTCCGGAAGCATCAGGCAGGCGTGTAAACTGGCATGTTCACAGATCCTCAGGAGGCAAGAAGAGCCTCCTAGTCTTGAGGGTCAGGGGAATTTTGCAGAAAACAGGTAGCGCTGGAGGAGGTGGGGCAGGCGGTAAGTGGTATGTGCCTCTGAACGCGGCATGTGCAAAGGTCCAGTGCACAGGTTCCAAGGCTCTGTTCAGACAGGCCCCCTCTCCTGATTGTGTAAGTGGAAGTTGAGTTGCTAAGCTGCCCAGCATTGGGTGGAGGCCTCTGAACAGTGAGTGTTGGAGACTGTCAGGAGCCCAAGAGTGGCCTGGGCCTTCAGGACCTCCGGGAGAAAGAAAACTCCTCTTCTTTAGCTTTTCTCAGTTTTTCTAGAATTTCCAACATGAGTGAAATAACATTGTTATGTCTCCATTATCATCGACATACTCAGATGAAACTGGATTTTTGATAACGCTTGAACTTCAGAACAAGTGGGACACTTGATGATCTCTTCGTAAAGATCACCAGATGGACAGTCTTGTATCAAGAAAAGAATTAGGCACAACTTAATGTCATAAAGTAAAATTTTATGTTGTAATGTTTTTGCAGTAGAAAAAAATGATTTTTCCATATATTGAACATGGTGCCAACTGTCCTTCCTTTAGAAAGATATTCTGACATTATGTCCATTCTGCCTATTGATATTTAACAGTCCCCCATTCCTACTGGGAACATGAATACTTTATGTCTTTTCTTGCAAAGTAAAGAGGGAACCACACTCGGGTGGACCCCCAGTCTCAAGGTCGTTTGCTTTGTGTTCAGTAGGCCTGTGAAACCCGCAAGTCTGGAAACCATTAGTGTAGCTCAGCACTAGAGCATGTAGCGCAGAGTCAGCTGGGGTTAGGGCATGCGGGACCGGCCAAGCTATGCTGAGGAATTTGGTTTTCATCCTAAAGGCAGTCGGGAATCACAGGAGGATTTAAGCAGGATAGCAACATCAGATGTGCCCTTTGGAAAGATCGCTGTGGATGGATTGGAGAGGCTAGAGCTGGAAACAGGGAGATGCGTGGAGAGGCAGGGCTAAGGCATGGCGCTTGGATAAAGAGTTCACATTGGTGGGATGTGGTGACCGACGGCTGTGGGGAGCGAGAGAGGTGGAGGCCAGAAAGGGGAACTGAGATTCCTGGCTTGATCAAGGGCTGGGTGATGACGCCATGAGCTGGGGGTACAGAAGGAACAAGTTTGTGGCTGTGGCTTTTATTGTCCTTTGGGGGAAGTGGGGGTGAGGGGAGGGGGAAAATGTGAGTTGTTTTGCCCAGATTGAATTTAGAGTTCCTGTGGGACAGCCAAGTGGAAGTGGATCAAATCACCGAAGAGAGTCTGCAGAACGAGAAGTGGGCTGTGAACCAAAGGCAGAGGAGCATCAGCAAAAGAAGAGTCTTTGATGGAGATTAAAATAGAATAGCCAGAGGTGAGATGAAAACCAGAGCACAGTGGCCTGGAAGCCAGGACAGAATATTTATGGAGCAGGAGGAAGCGGGTGAAACGCCGCAGAGAGGTCGAGTGAGCTGCCAGTCCATAGAGCTGGGGAACTGAGGTCCTCTGGGGAGCTGAAGTCCTCTGTGACCTTGTGGAGCCATTTCAGCGTTGGGGGGGAGGGGGGCAGGAGGGATGCGGTTGACAAGCAGACATCCATTTCCACAAAGGGGGAGTAGCCGCGAGCAGAGCCAGCGCATGAAGATGCTCCGTCCTCAGCCTGCGCAGCATTCTTGTGCAAGCAAAGCCTCATGGAAAAGACTATGAAGGGGGCCCTGATGAGGAAAGAAGATTTGGAAAAGGGCAGTAGTGTCAGCTGAGCTGGGGTGGGATAGGAGCCGCTGGTGATACACTTCTGGTAGAATCCAGGCCAGTCCCCGCCCTCCTCCCTTCTCCCTCCTACTTCGCACTCGATTTTCTCAGGCTCATTCACATTGGTGAGAATCTAGGGGGGTTGATTTTATTTTTCTTCCTGAGAAAGGTTTTTTGGTGCCTAAAATAAGATTTGTAGAAATTGATCTGTGCGGAAGTTTTTTCTTCTATGTGAATTTTGAACATATGATTCGTTCTCTTCTTTTTTCCTCCGTTTATTTGGTTTTTACACTTCTCTGAGACTCCTGCACACGTGTTCTTCCCTCTATATTTGAAAGACATGTTCAGTTTGTTTCCTATTCTAGATGTTCCTAAATTGAGATCCTAAAAATAACTAGTAGACACCCTTAAAAAATAAATGATTCGCAGTTTTATCATGGCTTCATCCTTATGGTCTTAATAAAATACTTATATTAGTCTGTTTATGGAACAAGAAGGAGCCATACATTTTGCTGTATCAAAGGAAGTGATATGTATCGGTTAATGTTATAATGAGAAAACCTCAAAATCTTCCTATAAAATATTGATAAATTTGGTGACATTAAAACATAAAATTATATATGTTAAAAAGCCTCTATAAAACAAAGTCAAAAGAAAGTGCAAAAAATATTAGCAACATGTGTGACCAAGGGCTTATTTTCTCATATACAAAGGGTTTTAAAGATGGATAAGGAAAAGACAGCCCCATAGAAAAATGGGCAAAGCACATGCAGAGATACAACAGGAAATATAAATGATCAATAAACATAAAAATGTACTCAGTTCATCATTAAATCCATAGAAGGTAAAATGATATTGGCAAAGATTCTTTAAAAAATAGCAATACCCCCCAAAAAAAAAATCAAAAAAAAAAAAATAGCAATACCCATTGTTGGCTGGAGTCTGGGGAGACCGGTGCGGGTGGGTGGGGTGGACAACTGTCACCATAATATTTGAATCTCTTACAACAAGTATATATCCTTTAAAGCAGCAATAAAAATAGTATTTCTTAGGGGCCGACCCCGTGGCTGAGTGGTTAAGTTCACGTGCTCCCCTTCAGTGGCCCAGGGTTTCACTGGCTCAGATCCTGGGCACAGACATGGCACTGCTCATCAGGCCATGTTGAGGCAGTGTCCCACATGCCACAACTAGAAGGACCCACAGCTAAAATATACAACTACGTACTGGGAGAGTTTGGGGAGAAAAAGCAGAAAAAAAAAGAAAGAAGATTGGCAAACAGTTGTCAGCTCAGGTGCCAATCTTTAAAAAAAAAAATAATAATGTTTCTTATTAATTTGAAACAAACAAACATGCCTACACGTAGTACGTTCTGACAAATCAAATGAACCCCAGTTTAAATCCCACTTGCGTTATGGATTCCATAATCTTGGGCGACCCACCTAACCTTTCTACGCCTGTTTCCTCATTTGTAAAATATGGGTGGCGAGACCTCAAAGAGCTCAAGTTAGTGTGAAATTAAGTGAATAACATGTAGAAATGAATGGTTAATAGTAAACACTCCGTAAGTAATAGCCACTCTTGTCCTTGTCACCAAGGGATAAATAGTAATGTGTGACTGTACTTGAAGCTCCATCTGCGAAAGTGACACCGGAAGCTGCCTAAACGTGTAGGTAATTGTGATCAGAGTCAGTGCGTGATAAAGCAGCTCATCACAGTCTGCTTTTAGAGGATATTATTATACCTTTTTGTAGAGGAAGGCAGGTTAGAAAGATGGAAAATGAATGTTCTGGCACTTTCCAGAGAACAGCCTTGAAGACAAGCTTCTAAGCGTAGATCATGGTGGAGATCAGGTTAGAGATGTTTCCTTGTAATCTGGGTTACTTTGCAGCCTGGCAGCGTCTCTGGCTTTCATCCTGAACCCCATGCTTCTTCTCTGCCGCCCCTGCCCCATCTTAGTACTTTCACCTTCTCTGACAGACACACAAAACGTTGGATAACTAAGTTCTGAGCCATACCATTGATGCCCGTGCTTAAATGAATCCTCAGTCTAGGTCTTTGTACCTCCATCACTGCAAGCCCTGCTCCTCTCATCTTTGGATGTGGCTCTTGGGGAAAACACGAAACTTGACATCCTGGCTTCTTGCTCTGTGACCTGATCATTCACTTAAAGTCGGATTCTCTTTCGTTCTGGGAATCATTTGGGAGCTGGCTTGTTAATTTCCGAATCTGCCCCGACTATCCCCAGAACAGGAAGGAGAGTGGGGAGTTCAGCACCAGCTGAGTAAGAATTGCTGTGTGTCCGTTTTGTTTTTCTTTTTTTGTTTTTAAGCTTATTGGTAATGCATTCTTCACAGTAGCTTCCCTAATTCTGAAGATAAGCATCATAGTTATCCATTGTAAAAAATCTGGCTAATTAATTAATATGGTGGACTTTTTTTTAATTAGCTTTTTCTTTTGACATAGCTGTAGATTCACATGCAGTTGCAAGAAATCAATCATTTGAGAGATCCCATATACCCTTTACCCATTTCCTCTGCTGGAAACGTCTTGCAAAACTGTAGTACAATATCACAACCAAGATATTGACATTGAGACAGTTGAGCTAGAGAGCATTGCTGTCCACAAGGATCCCTCATGTTGCCCGCCTTTAGGCAAACCCATTTCCCACCTGCTCCCCTCACCCCATCTCCACTACTCATATGTTCTCCATTTCTGTAATTTTCAAGCATGTTATATAAATGGAATCATGCAGTAGGTAACCTCTTGGGGTTGGTTTTTTCACTCAGCGTAATTCACCCACCTTGTTGCATGTATCAATAGTTCATTTCTTCTTATGTGACTGAGTAGTTTTTTGTTCTATGGGTGTACCACACTGTGTTTAATCTATTTACCATTGAAGAACATCTGGGTTGTTTCTATTTTTGGGGTATGAGGGATAAAGCTGCTGTGAATAGCCATGTACAGGTTTTGGGGGTTTTTTTTAAAGATTTTATTTTTTCCTTTTTCTCCCCAAAGCCCCCCGGTACATAGTTGTGTATTTTTAGTTGTGGGTCCTTCTAGTTGTGGCCTGTGGGATACCGCCTCAGTGTGGCTTGATGAGCAGTGCCGTGTCCGTGCCCAGGATCTGAACCAGCAAAACCCTGGGCCGCCGAAACAGAGGGCGCGAACTTAACCACTCAGCCACGGGGCCGGCCCCACCATGTCCAGGTTTTTGTGTGAACATAAGTTTTCATTTCTCTGGGATAAATATCCATGAGTGCAATTGCTGGGTTGTATGGTAGTTGCATATTTAGTTTTTTGTTAAGAAACTGCTGTTTTCCAGAGTGGGTACACCATTTTACATTCCCACCAGCAATGTATGAGCAAGCCAGTTTCTTGGCATCCTTGGCGGCATTTGTTGTTGTCATTATTTTTTATTTTGGCCATCCTGATAGGTCTGTAGTGAAATCTCATTGTGGTTTTAATTTGCTTTTCCTAATTGCTAATGACGTTGAGTATCTTTTCATGTGTTTATTTGCCATCTGTATGTCCTCTTTGGTACAGTGACCTTTCAAGTCAATTGCCCATTTTCTAACTCAATTGTTTTTTTACTGTTGAGTTTTGAGAATTCTTTATATATTCTAGATGCTAGTCCTTTGTCAAACGACTAGTTTGCAAAGCTTTTCGAATATTTTCTCATAGTCTTTGGTTTGCCTTTTCATCCTATTAACAGGATCTTTCACAGAAGTTTCTAATTTCAATAAAATCCAGTTTATCAATTTCTCTTTTTACGGATTGTACCTTTGATGTCAAGTATAAAAACTCTGTATCTATCCCTAGATCCCTAAGATTTTTTCCCATTTTTTCCCCCAAAATTTATAGTTTGGTGTTTTATATTTGAGTCTGTGATGCATTTTGAGTTAACTTTTAGATAAAGTATATGACTTAGATCAAGGTTCTTTTTTTTTTTTTTTGGCCTATGGAAGTCCAGTTGATCCAACACCATTTGTTGAAAACATTATTCTTCTTCCACTGAATTGCTTTTGTGCTTTTGTCAGCAAATTGTGCGTATTTATGTGGGTCTACTCCTAGTATTCTGTTCCATTGATCTGTGTGTTTATCCTTCCACCAGTCCCGCACAGTCTGGAATACCGTGGCTATATAATATATCCTGAAATCAGATAGACTGATTCCTCCCACTTTATTACTCTTTTTGAAAATTGTTTTAGCTGGTTCTTTACCTTTACACGTGCATTTTTAAATATTCTTGTCTGTCTAGGAAAGAAATCTTGCTGGGATTTTGGTAAGAATTGTG
This sequence comes from Equus przewalskii, assembly GCF_037783145.1. Taxonomy (NCBI): domain Eukaryota; kingdom Metazoa; phylum Chordata; class Mammalia; order Perissodactyla; family Equidae; genus Equus; species Equus przewalskii. The sequence continues at coordinate 15,681,263 of NC_091862.1, forward strand.
TCAATTTGGGAAAAAATGGGTATTTTTACTCTGTTGAGTCTTCCAAACCATAAGTATGGTATGTCTCTCCACTTATTTAGATCTTCTTTAATTTCTTTCATCAGCATTTTGTAGTTTTCAACATACAATTCCTGTACGTGTTTTGTTTCATTTACACCTATGTGTTTCATTTTGGGGGGATTGCAAGTGATACTGTATTTCTAATTTCAGTGTCCATGTGTTCACTGTTAGTATATAGAATTACAATCGATTTTTAGATGTTTATCTTGTATCCCATGGTGTTGCCAAACTCATTTATTAGTTCTAGGAGTTTTTGTAGATTCCCTGGGATTTTCTACATAATAATCATGTCATCTGCAAATGGGGACAGTTTTATTCCTTCCTTTCCTGTCTGCTTGCCTTTTATTTCCTTTCTTGCTCTATTGCACTGGCTAGAACTTCCAGTGCTGTGTTGACTAGAGAAAGTGGCCATTCTTGCCTCGTTCCCAATCTTAGGGAGAAAGCATCTACTCTTTCTAACCGTGAAGTACACTGTTCAGTATAATGTTGATTGATGTGTAGTGGGCTTTTACAAATGCTGTGTGACTCTGGGAAAGGAGCAGGCTGCTGATTTCATGCCCCAGCCCCTCTAGAGGCACGTCCTCCTAGAGAGAGAGTCAGGCCCAGTGAGGAGCTTGGGTGAAGTGTGAGGAATGAAGATCTTAGAATTTGGAGTCTGAACATTCAGATTTAAATGTTGACTTCCCCACCCTCTACTGATGGCCTTGTTGAATTACTCACACCTCTCAAAGCCCATTTCCTCCCCACAAAAGGAGAAGGGCACCCATCCCACTCCCTCACTCTGAGTGTGAGCGCCCAGGACGGGAATGAATGTGTCCTTATTATCTCCTGTCCCGGCAGCCCTGTTCTCGCAGTGGGAGCTGGAAAACTGCCCCAAACTTAGGAGATCTTGACCCCACCAGGCCGCAGCCCCACCTTGATTTATTTATCTCTGCAGAAGATTTGACACTTCTGATGGGTCATTAGAATTGGCATTTGGAATCTTAAACTAAAAGACTAAATGGTCCAGGAATATTTGCTGTCTCAAGGGCAGACTACCCGAGTTCATTTCCTGGCGCCTCCGCTTACCATCTGTGCAAACTTGGACAAATCACAGAATCCCTGAATTCACCCTAAATACATCATTCTATAACAGGAGTAAGGACCGAACTACCCAGAGGGCTGATGTGAAGACCACGCAAATTAATTCCTGTAACGTTTTGAGCAGTGCCTGACGCATTACTGTGATCGTTACTATTGGTGACTATAAACGACACATACTAACTTGTGAATCACCTTTCTTAAAAAAAAATTGTTTGCTTTGCAGATTTTTAAAAACATGGATTTGGCCAACCATGGACTTATTCTCCTGCAGCAGTTAAACGCTCAGCGCGAGTTCGGTTTCCTGTGTGACTGCACGGTTGCCATCGGCGATGTGTACTTCAAGGCACACAAATCAGTTCTTGCTTCATTCTCCAATTACTTTAAGATGTTGTTTGTCCATCAGACCAGGTAACTAACGTGGTTGCTAATTTCTAATGACTGTGGACTCTGACTTCCGGGGCCCTCTTTCCCCCTAAACCTGCTCTTTGCCCTCAGCAAGACCACGGGTCTCGCTCCCCTCCCCAGGCTCCTGTGCTCCCAAGTCCCTCGTGACTTCGCTTGCCTCCTTCCCCATCTTGGTTACTCAGGCTTTCAGGAGCACTTGAGAATCATGGACCTTCGAGCCCTGAGCAGCCCCTCCACCTCCAAACACCCTCGCTGGTTTCACCTGTAGTCGGGGTCAGCAGGGTCTGGTCCATTACCAGCCAGCTGCAGGACCTCCTTAATGCCTTCCTCTCTCTCCTCCAGCCCCAGCCCGGGTATCCCCTGACGGTCAGTGTTTATCCTTGTCTCCAACTCAGTGAGAAGCTTGATGGCATGAATTCCCCCAATTTCCTTCTTTTCTCTCTTAAAACATATCAATCTCAGTCTCTGCACTCAGTTTTTTCACCCATCTCTCCTATCTTGCAGAAGACGGCCTCTCCATGTCTAAGGAGCACCACCTCCCTCCCGCCTCATGCTTCCAGATGCTACCCTTCATTTTTATCCTGTGCTTTTCATTTTATATTTTTACACACCCCACCCCCAGTCTCTGAAAGATCAGCGCTTTCTTCCACTGCTGTCTACTTGAGTTATGGGGCTGCTTCTCCTGTATTTCACCACGAAAGTTCTTGAAAACCGTCTGTGATCTAAGGGTGATCTGTGGCCTTGCTTGTACTTCCTTATCCCACTCGCTTCCTATCCATTGGCGCTGCGGTTTCTACCCCATCACTCGACTGAAATCTGAAGTCATTTCTCAAAGGTCACCCCTTCAGCAAAACCACTGCTCTCCTCTCAGCTCTCTCGTCCTTGTCCTGTGCAGCATTTGCTCCTATTTTCTTCCCTGTTGAGGGTCGTCATCTGCATTTTGATAACTCTGTCCCTTGGCCCTCGTCCCTCTCAGCAGGAGCCTCTGTGAGTTGGGGTGAGTTTTGGGCTTGGGCTGTCCTGCTTCTTTCTGTGAGCGCTCCCGGTGGGAGCGCATTTGTTTCCTGGATCTTGCCCCTGGCCCTGATCTTTCTCTCTCTCCACAACTCCATTTCCCAAGGCCCCAGGCTGCCTGCTAGATATTTGGAATTGAATATCCTCCTCTTATCTCACTTAGCATGTCTACAACTGGGTGAAGTCTTCCCTGTAGCCCCTCCTGACTTCGCCACATTTTTATCTTCAAGTAACTCATGCTTAAAATCTCTCTAAAATCAGATCTTATCTGTCCCCAAGTCGGTTTTTCTTCAAAATACCTTTCGTTAGTCTTTCATTCTCCTTCTCACTTCTGTGTTCTAATCATTTTCCACATTACTGTCAGCTTAATATTCCTAAGCGTTGCTTTGATTTCAGTGTGCCTTTGATCAGAAACCTACCAGGTCGTCTTACTCGTTTGATTGGAAACCTAGAGGATACCCATTGCGTATCTAAACAACGCACAGATTCCTTGTTCTGTCTTTCGAGGCCCTGCTCGGAGCCTGATCTCCTTCCAGCCTCGTCTCCGACGGAACCCCTCTGGGAGGCCCCCCGCACCCGAACCACAGTTTGCTGGTGTTCTGCCCACTGCCTAAGTCCCAGGTCACTTGTCACCTCTTCCCTGACCCCTCCCCTAATCAGGCGAACCAGAGTGGTCCACAGCAACCTCTTCCTCTCTCATGTTTCATAGCACTTTATTTATGCCATTTTGTAAGATCTGCACATTTTCCCTTTCTTATTGTTATTTGTGTACCTACCTCCCCTCCTCATTCATAAGTTTCTCGAGGGCAGAGACTGGGTTTTACTAATTTTTTTGAACACCGCAGTGTATAATTCAGGTATTTGTAGATAATAGCCACTGGATACATGTCTGGAGGAGCAGGCTGGGCAAATGCTAAGATTAATGGCAAGCAGAGGTGGCTTTATCTTGTGACACCAAAGATGCTCCCTCCTGCTTCATTGTCAGAGACTTCATAGCTAATGGGTGCTTCAAAGTCTCAACACAGTGAATTAAATTGTCTTAAAAAGTAGGAAGATTTTAATTTTGAGGAATAAAAGAATACAGTGTAATTAAATGCAAGAAACTTAAGTATAAGGCAGTAAGCCCAAGTTTAAGCAGTAGTGTGTTATTGCACAGAGGTGGCACATGCCATTTGGGCTGCCACCCGGTGGCCTTGCCCCCCTCGTTGAGATAAGCCAGACAGGAGGAGAAGGGCAGGAACATGCTCTGAAACCAGCACCCCCAAGGCACTGTGCACTGCCACCTGGCTGCTCAGGAGAGCACTGAGAATAGGTGTTTCCCACAGCTTAGCGAGTTATATGTCTTTAGTTACCACTAGAGGTCTCTGTCCTATGTTCGCTCCTCGAAGGGGTAAGTTTTAAATCCAGTAGCCTGCAGACTTGGAGCTCTCAAAAATACAAACTGAAGAATAGGCCTTGCTAAGGACAACCTTTGACGATGTCTAACATTATTTAAAAATCCTTATTTTCAAATTTCTTTAAGCCCATCTTTTGAGATCCTAGTAAAAGGAAAATTGAAAATTAAATGACTGGGAAAGTTGATATGAAGGGCTTGTGGCTGTGCTAAACTATATTTTCCCTACATAAAAGTGTTATGTCACACAGACATCTGCAGGTCACACCACTTAGGTGTAATCACATCGTAGAGAGCTGTGTGCTTCCCAGAGGACTTGAAAGTGACCAAAGTCTGGCCCCCAGCGAGCTGAGTGATTAAGAAAGGAAGTCAGGCTGCCTGGGAGGAAAAGCAAAGGATGGAGACGGCTGGCATGTGCCATAAGGAACTTTCTTAAATAATTTTTTTAAGTGTCTGTGTGTGTATATGTGTATACATGTACTTCTGCTTTAAGAAAAAAACCTAAACAAATCAAGATAGATTGGTGTCTGGCAACCTCCCTGGGCCCTGGGTGCTGGCAGTAAAGCCCCGGGGACTCCGCATTCCTCCCCCTGGTGGTTTCTCCCTATCTCTGTGGGGGGGCGGGGGGGGCCTTGGAGTCCTTCCCTCAAGGCCTCGCTGGGCCTCCCCATCTCCACCCTTCTTTTCCGTCAGAGACTACACAGAGCTCTTTAAAATTTGAGAGGTTAAATGTTGAGTGTCCATCCTTCACAGGTGGTAGACAATGGACAACCTATACAGTAACAAAAGAGGGGAAATTACGAAACTTACAACAGAGTTTTTATGGAAGGGGACCCTGCGTCGTGGTAGTTACCTCTCCTGGATACTGAAAAACACAGCCCCATGTGGGATTTCTGCCTGTCCCTTTTCTTTTCTGGGGGCTGAGGGGCTCACTAACTATCCCCTCCTTCTGCCTGAAGGAACATTCCATCCGGGCAGAAGAAAAGGTGCCCTAGAGTCTCTTGGGGGTATTTGCATCTCTAAAGGCTGTCGTTTCCCAGTTTACTAGGCCTCTGCCTGGCCCTGGAAAGATCCCTCTAGCTGTCTTCCCTTTGGAGGGGATTGTTTACATTATTCTTCTTCTCCACACATCATCCCTGAAGTTTTGTGCTGAGTATTGAACTTCCTTAGAGCATCTAAATATGGGCTAGTGTACACCTAATATTGTGGGCACTCACCTCATGCTTAAAGGGAAGACCGCCTGTATTTGCATTCCTATTTAAAGGAAGATAAATAATTTAAAAGACTATAAAAAAAAAACTCCAAATAAAGATATGAATGATCTGTGTGTCTTTTTTAAAAATAGTCACATAAACTCTTCCCTTTATACTGTCAAAGGAGTGCTAGTTTCTATGCTTGATCTTTATTCTTTGCTTCCATACTTTGTAGTTAAACATTTTGCATGATTATTTCTTTGTAGTCGTCTTGAAATGTACACACATTGACACATTGATAGCAGTTCAGTACTTATTCAAGTCTGTCCTGTCACAAATTGCTGCTAAAGTCACTTTTTCCTTTTTTTAATAGAATAAAATATTAAATTTAGAAGAGCAGGGCACACTGCTCCTATTTTAGCATATTGGAAAATATTTGTTAATAAGATAAACAGCAAACGGAGCCAAAAAGAGTTATACTAGTGAGAAGTAGTATAACAAAAAGTGATTATAAATTCTAAAGGCATTCAAGGAAGGTGACTTTGAAGTTGAAAATGCATTGTCTATAGAATACATTCACTCAGTAGATGAGCACACACCTCGCAATAGGCACATACATATCTCACTGATTTCTCATGATGCGTTGGAATCCCTGTCATTGCCGATGTTCTAGGAAGAGTGCTCAGTGACCTCTTGATTATTGCTGCTTGATCAGGATGGTGTTTCTAGAATGATGCCAACACTAGAGTCTAAAAGTTAGAAAATCAGCAACACCCCAGCTGCTTTAGGTGCCTCAGATAAGTCACTTGACTTTTCGGGACCTCAGTTTCCATACCTGTCAAATGGGAATAATCAGATCTGCCTTAACTACTACACAGGATTGTTTTAATGCTCTAAAGAATCTTGACTTTGGAATTAGACCCAGATTTAAATCCCACTTCCACCAATTACTAACCCTGTGAAGTTGAGCAAAAGTTTTAATCCCCTTGAGCCTCAATCCCTTATCTGTAAAATGAGAATGAATGGCAGTTAAATGAGATAATGCCTGCAAAGCTCCGCTGCGGTGGTGATGACGATGGCGATGATGTCGATGATGATGATGATGATGACAACGATGCTGCTCACATTTGATGAGGAGGGGCGCTGTCCAGAGCCGCCTTTTAATGCAGTCTAGCAACACTGGGAAGGTGATCTGACGCCGTCAGAGCTGCACTGCGGCTAGCCTCCCCTTTAGGGCACCTCCACCTTCACGGTGGAGCCAGATCAGAGCACTGAGCAAATTAGGTTTTATTTTTCTCTCATTTCCATTGTCTTGCTCTTAGGCACCTGTTCTTACTAGTCCAGCTCCCTCATGTCATTTACAAGTGAGGAAACTCTCTAATCAGGTAGATTGCCTTACCTTAAAAGATCTGCTCAGCTCTGCCGCGATTGGGTCAGTACAGAATCCCAGACTTTTAGCTAAAGATCTGCCAGGGCGGTGATTCCTAACCATTCCTAGGTCACAGGCCACTCTCAGACTGATAGAAAAGCAATGGATCCTCTCTGTGAAACACAGAATTTTTTGTAGAGAACTCTTGAAGTTCTCTATAAATGATACAATGTTACATAGATTAGTAGGAGAAAAACTGCTTCAAGAGTCTATGAGTTAAGATATCACATTTGTTTAACATGAACTTTTCCTTCTCAGTCCTTTAAACACATTTATTATATTTCTCCCTGTTTTTAATATAATTAAATTTAAACTTATATAGGTTCCAGTTATCTGTCTTGAGTATTCCATTCCATTTCATGAAACTTACAGTAAGAAATGGGGAATGTTCGTGTTTCATTTGCCTTTAAAAGCGCTGTTTTTTTCTTCAGGCTTATGTTATTGAAGACGTAGATTGACACTTAACAGACGTTTTCCTTGTTTCTTTCAGTGAGTGTGTCCGTTTGAAACCAACTGACATACAGCCTGACATCTTCAGCTATCTCTTACATTTGATGTACACTGGAAAGATGGCGCCCCAGCTGATTGATCCTGTTCGATTAGAACAGGGGATCAAGTTTCTACACGCTTACCCTCTGATCCAGGAAGCTAGCCTGGCCAGCCAAGGAGCCTTTTCTCATCCTGACCAAGTTTTCCCGCTGGCTTCTTCCTTGTATGGCATTCAGATTGCAGACCATCAGTTGAGACAAGCCACCAAGATTGCCTCCGCACCTGAAAAACTTGCCCGAGAACCACGGCCGCAGGCGTCGAGGATGAGCCAGGAGCCGGTCCCTGAGGCCTCCCAGCTCTCTCAGCTGACTTCAAATCTGACCCAGGTGAATCGGACACACATGACCCCCTCGGATCCCCTGCAGACCTCACTGTCTCCGGAACTCGTTTCCACTCCCGTTCCTCCCCCTCCTCCTGGGGAGGAGACCAACCTGGAAGCTTCTTCCTCTGATGAACAGCCTGCATCCCTCACCATAGCCCACGTCAAGCCCAGCATCATGAAGAGGAACGGCAGCTTTCCAAAGTACTACGCCTGCCACCTGTGTGGGCGGCGCTTTACCCTCCGGAGCAGCTTGCGGGAACACCTCCAGATCCACACGGGGGTGCCTTTTACATCAAGCCAAGCGGGAGAGAGCCGTGTGCCCCTGTCTCTTTGTAGCAATGCAGCTGACCTGGGAAAAGACGCCATGGAAGTGCCTGAAGCTGGGATGATAAGTGACAGTGAGCTGCAGCACATCTCAGACTCTCCAGTCATCGACGGACAGCAGCACTCGGAGACGCCGCCACCCTCTGACATCGCGGACATTGACAACCTGGAGCAGGCGGACCAAGAGAGGGAGGTAAAGCGGCGGAAGTACGAGTGCACGATATGCGGACGCAAGTTCATCCAGAAAAGCCACTGGCGGGAGCACATGTACATCCACACGGGGAAGCCTTTCAAGTGCAGCACTTGTGACAAGAGCTTTTGCAGGGCCAACCAGGCTGCCCGGCACGTGTGCCTCAACCAGAGCATCGACACGTACACCATGGTGGACAAACAGACTCTGGAGCTCTGCACCTTTGAGGAGGGCAGCCAGATGGACAACATGTTGGTCCAAACCAACAAACCCTACAAATGCAACTTGTGTGACAAAACGTTCTCCACCCCCAATGAGGTTGTTAAACATTCATGCCAAAACCAGAACTCGGACGTTTTTGCCCTAGACGAAGGGCGTTCCATTCTCCTGGGCGGTGGGGACTCGGAAGTAACGGAAACTGACCACCCAGTGTTAGCTTCCATCAAAAAGGAACAGGAAACAGTGTTGTTAGACTGAATGTTACTCACCTTTTTAAAAACTGTCATTTTTACAAAGACTATCTTCCTTCCCTTCCCCCAATTCAGAACTATAGTTCTCCATGGCATGATGCGAACAGGACCCCGGGCCCTCTCTCCTCGCCCCCTTCCGCCGTCCCCAGCCCCTCCTCCCTAAAGGTTTTGTGCATTATCAACCTGGAACATATTTACTTTAATTCAGGGGATATTGGAAAGATAATGGTCAGTAGTACTTATAAACTCAAATAGATTTTGAGAAGCTTAGATTATTTCAAAGCATACTTGGAACTAATGAAGGGTATATAACAAAACAACTAGAATGCAATTTGGTGAGCTAAAATTATGAGTGTCCCTGGGTAATAAGTCTTCCTTCTCAGAAAAACGATGTTCGAAAATACAGCATGCTTCTTAGACATACCGCTGGGCTCTGAACTATGCAAAATCTAGAAGGTGTGGGAAAACTTTAAACCCAAGAAAACGTTCTTAGGATTCATCCTCCAGGCGTCTTATTTCAGAATGCACCCTTGAGATTATGTCCAGTCAAGAAAAATCATTAGTTAAGAAATCTACTTGAACAAAACACAAAAGAGAAAAAGTAATAATGTGATGGCAATCTTAATTTTTGGATAAAACATGACAAGCTGTGAGTTTGTGTGATTGTAAGAGAAAATGTGTGGGTACTTGGTGTAAACAGGTGGACTAATGCACATGCCTTATCCAGTTGCTGGCTTCTTTCAAAGTTGAACAACGACAAAGTACTGTATTTTAGTTTCTGACAAATTTGTTGGTTGTTTTAAACATCAGATTTGAAGGTACTATTCTATACGTTGTCTTTCTGATTAGAAAAGGACAGCCCATTCTCGCAGTTGCCAATGGTAAACTTGTTTTAGCACCAACCATCTGCTCTTTATTCGGAGTTCATACTGCAGGAAGAAGGGTACCAGGATGTGTATCTTACCGGGGAGGTTGTGAGCAGAAGATGTAGTAACTTTAATGTCTTTAAAAGTTCATGCTAATAGTTTACTGGCAACGTTCACTGAAACATCAAAAATGGCAAACAGAAATCAGGACAAAAGAACTAACTGCTCTTGGGGAAAAAACTTGATTTTGATGTTTGGTCTCCAAATTTTTTTTTTTTTAAACACCTGGAATTTTTTCCATTGGCCTGAAAGCAGTAAAATTTGTCCATTAATCTTCGCTTGGGCCAATAACAGAGTGGTCTCACAGGACAAAACAGGAGCCAGAAATAAGGACCGAAGGGGAAGGGGAAACAGTTCATAGCTGTGCTGTACGTCTATGTTAAAAACTGAATATCTCGTCATCCTATTTCATGTATAGTTGAGTTCTCAGATTTGTAAGTTTTTATACATACTTTCATTGAATAAACATTTAATTAAATGGGAATATGATTTTGTCTGTGTATTACTTGGTCTACCCAAAAAGATGCAGGATGGGGAAGTAGAAAGCATCACCAAGGCGTCGCTTTCTCACTGGATCTCCTCTTTCTGTCTGCAGAACTTTGGGCAATTCCCCTGAGTGGCATTTTCCACCTTTTCAAAATGAAGACCTTGATAACTGCATTGGGGCATAAGATGGTGAGAATCAAATGAGTAAACTCCATATGAAGATGCTACAGTCTGCGTTTGACTAGGAATGGGTCTAGAGAAGGTCTTATCCAACTTTCTTTTACAAGAAGGGAAAGAGGCCAAGAGGCGTTTGCCCAAAGATGACACACATTCATGCTATATGAACCTAGATTATTAAATATTGAGAGGTTTCCACTGGTTTCATCTTTTGCTTTTTAAACTATATTCACACCTCCCAACTTAAATGAGAGTGTTGTGCCAAGTTGACGTCTCTGAATATCTGTGAAAGGGGAAATCTGGGTGATCCTACATAGCCTTTCTCATCACCCCCAGGCAACCTTGAAGGGACAGGAGGTGCAGCCAAAGGGTTCTGAAGACCAGAAAGTCATGGGAATCACAGGTCCTTGGTTGAGGAAGGGAGAGAGGTGAGCTCCCACAACTTGGTGGAGAAGGAGGGGCTGACGTGTTCACCTCCTCATTTTATGTGGGGTGCAGGGGTCTTAGCACCAGCTTATGGCCACCACCTCCACTGTGACAGACCCCAACAAGGCCAGTTCCCTCCCAAAATAAAGAGCTGGGGACAGACAGGGAAGCCCACCCACCCTACCCTGGAATGCTCCATGCCTACATAATCCCAAGAGGTTATAAATTTAAGTTTATTCTGAGTTTTTGATGGTACCAGTTTCAATAAGCTTTGGAAATTTCAGCTGATGGCATGAGCAACCTGAAGACGTAAGCTTCAGAATTAATTTGAGGGATCATTCTCCAAGTTCTAGCCCCTATTAACACCGCTGGTTCTATTACTTTTCCTTTCATAGGGAAAACAAAAAATGAGTCACTCATTCAACAGATGTGGGGGAGAAGATCCAAGATGGCGGCATGAGCAGACTTCTTTGTCTCTCCCCCTTCAAATCTACAACTAATTGGACATTCATCGCTTGACAAAGGATATCTATATAGCATCTCAGGACGTCGGAGAGACCCACACTGCTATACATTGGAAGGCAGACGGACTTCCCTCCAGGAGGAGGTGGAGATAGGTGAAAACTCTCCGACCCCGACCCCCGAACAGCCTAGAGCCTGCGGGCAGCTTTCTTCCAGCGGACGCCCCCAGAACATCGCTGCACGCCAAGGGCAGGAGGGAGCACACACCAGAGGAGCAATGGTGGAAACAGGTGAACAGAGCCCTACCTAAGCCCCCCGCAATTACACCTGAGCCCAGAGGGAAGCTCCAGAGTTACATACCAGAGGCGGTGGGGAAAACCCCTACCCACCATTAGCGGAGAGGGTTTACCCGCCCAGCATCCACAACACCTGGGGGCTCCTGGAGAGAATCCCAAATGGCGCGTCGGCCGCCAGCTGCCGCCGCTGGCTCCTCTGACTGGGCTTTCGCCCGGGAGGGGCTTGGGACTACCGGAGATCTCCTGGGAGAGGACCGGGGCTGGGTGGAGCTCCAGCAGCCGGCTACGCGGCCTGGGGGAGAAACTCTGAAGTCCCGAGCGGGCAGCAGGCAGGGTCTTTGCCTGCCATTATTGGAGAGGCCCCGCCCAGCCTCCACGATGCCGGGAGGGTCCCAAAGAGGAGAATCCCAGGCAGGGCAGCAGCTGACCAGCTGCCACTGAACTCAAGGTATCCGGCTATCCCCCAGACAGGGCAATGGGCTCCCCGAGATCCTAGGGGAGAGGACTGCGGCTGGGTGGAGTTCCAGCGACCCGGCTCTGTGGCCCAGGGGGAAACTCTACAGTCTCAGAGAAGCCTCAGCGATAGCCTCCGCACAGCACTAGTAGAGAGCACCCATCCGGCAACCACAAGGCTGGAAGACCCTGGGACAAAAGTAGCATAGCTAGGTGAGCTAACCACAGACTGTAGAAAATGCCCATAGCTCTGCTGTGACCCATAGTGGACAAGGGAGATTTTGTGGGTGCCAACAGTGACAGACCTACAAATATAAGTGATCCTGCCCCTGGCTGCTGGGAAAGCCCATAACACCGCTGCAGACCCCAAGGAGGGAGCACGTCTAGGTGGTCTGCAACAGTAGGCACCAGCAGTCTGAAGCACCCCTGTGACGGCCTCCACAGCTGAAGAGGGAACCCACAGGATCACTGTGACTGCGAGGAGGGGCCCAGGCCCAGTTAGCAACAGCTGATAGGGTCCCTGGTTGGAGCAGTATAAACAGCTGTCCCCCCACCACACCAGTAGAAACAAGTGGAAGCAGTAACTAAACTCTATCTCTATGTGGAGGCACAAATCTACACCATCAAGCAATATGAAAAAATATATTAAATCTCCAGAACAGAAGGAAAATGACAAACACACAGAAAACAATCCCAAAGACAATGAAATATACAACCTAAATGATGATGACTTCAAAACAGCCATCATTAAAAAACTCAATGAGTTAAAAGAGAATTCAGATAGACAACTCAACGAGTTCAGGAGCTATGTCACAAAAGAGTTTGACACTATAAAGAAGAACCAAACAGAAATACTGGAAATGAAGAACACAATAGAGGAGATTAAGAAAAATCTAGACGCACTGAACAGTAGGGCCGATAATATGGAGGAAAGAATTAGCAATTTGGAAGATAGGAATATAGAAATGCTGCAGGCAGAGGAGGAGAGAGAGCTAAGACTAAAAAGAAATGAAGAAACTCTCCAAGAATTATCTGACGCAATTAGGAGATGCAACCTAATGATTATAGGTATAGCAGAGGGAGAAGAGAGGGAGAAGGGGGCAGGAAGCCTATTGAAAGAAATAATGGCTGAGAACTTCCCAAACCTGGGGAGAGAGATGGAACTTCATGTGACAGAAGCCAATAGATCTCCAAACTTTATCAATGCAAATAGACCAACCCCAAGACATATAGTAGTGAAGCTAGCAAAAGTCAACGACAAGGAGAGAATACTAAGGGCAGCCAGGCAGAAGAAATTAACCTACAAAGGAACCCCCATCAGGCTTTCAGCAGATTTCTCAGCAGAAACTTTACAGGCTAGAAGAGAGTGGAATGATATATTCAATAATCTGAAGGACAAAAATCTGCAGCCGAGAATTCTCTACCCAGCGAAAATATCCTTCAAATATGATGGAGAAATAAAAACTTTCCCAGATAAACGAAAATTAAGGGAGTTCATTGCCACCAAACCTCCTCTTCAAGAAATGCTCAGGAAAACCCTCATTCCTGAAAAATCAAAAAAAGGAAAGGGGCTACAAAACCAAGAGCAAAGGAGATAAGTAGAAGGACAACAACAGAGAGCAGCAGCTCTCCATCATTCAACAGATGTGGCTTAAAAAGTAGATTTGTAAAGTACTGTAGGATTTTATTTTGCCGTAGGAAATACGGTTTTCATGGGAAGAACGCATTCCATTAAAACATATTTGTCAATTATTCTTCAATAAAGCTGAAAATAAACAAGGTAGCTTTGGATAGTGCTGTAAGAATGGAGAATAGAGTGGACCCCAAACCTTCTCCTTGTTAAGATTATAGGAACTAGCCACTACTGTTTTTTGTAATTTCACCCTACAAGAAAGGGAGAGCTGAGGCATTCAAAATGAACCCTTCCGTTCAAAATGGACTTCATTCACACATTTCAGGTAAAACACCGAATGGCAGTGTTCAAAAAGATTAGGCACTTAGAAGGCTGGTTGGAGAGGATGGCAGGTGCATGGTACCTCCCATAATGATGGGAGAGGGGGAACCCTTGTCACTAAGTCACTAGGAATGAATTCTAAGAGAAATTATTTGTATGGGGCATGTAGTTAATTGTAATAGAATGTGACTTGTTCTTCAGGTTGACTTTGCATTTTTATGACAATTTTCAGAACCCTCAAAATAGCTAAATTGCATTTTGCTTTGTTTTAGTCTTCCATGTTGGTCTAGAACAAATTATTGCTAAACATCATTTGCAGGTAAGCAAGATTTAGGCTTAGAAATCTTTAAGCAAATAAAAAATTAATTATCTCAAGATACAATCAATTAATCTGCCTTTTCTAGAACTCGCTTCTTAAACAATCAGAAGAATAGCGAGTAAACTGTTAACAGCTCTCTCAATAAAATAAAAATTAGCCTGAGAATCTTTAGTGTAAAAAAAATGGACCAGGAGGAAATGATATTCTGGTGCTTTCAATCTCTTCAGGCAAATCAAAATATTTTTGGACACAAAGGATGGTTACTAAATTCTTAACTCAAGCTTGTGCTGTTTTCTGGAAAATGGACAGAAGCAGCCCTGCTTGAAGTCCCTGGTTGCTGTGACGATGGCTCCTTGTGAAGAACGCATTGTCACCTGAAGGGCTGCATGGGGAAACGGGGAGACCCCGTATTGGGTGTCCACATGCTACGTGCTTATCTTTACTCTTCCTGACACTCCTGTCAGACACGTGTCCTGTTTTTACAGATGGGGAAACTGAGGCCCAGAGACGTAACTTTTCTTAGGTTACCCAGCCAAAGAGAGACAGCCAGGATTCAAACCCCTATGTGGCTCAAATGATGTTTTCCCAAATGAGCAAACATTTCTATGGGCTAGAAACAACTGGAAGGGTAAAGCTTTTTCACCTGTTAACCTGTTTGTTTTGCTGTTGCGGCAATTAACTTCAATCCGTTTTGTATATTACTACAGTGGTCTTAAAACTTCAGCACATCAGCATCTCCTGGATGGCTTGATAAAACAAATGGCAGGCCCGCCCCCCGAGGGTCTGACTCATTTGGTCCTGGGTGGGGCCCAATAATCTGCATTTCAACTGGGTTCCCAAACGATGCTGCTGCTGCTGCTGCTGCCAGTAGCCGCATTTTCAGAACCACAGCACTACTGTGTAATTTCTGCTATAGTATTGCTGTCCTTTCTTGGGTCTGCTTTCTTCTCAGAATTAAAATAGCCAGGGGAGCTAATAAAGGGCCAGAAAGCAATCTGCGCCACTTCCAGGATACTTTCTTTGAAGCAAAGAATGAGACAGTGCAGAGGAACTAGCGCAGGAGCCCTTGGAAGAAGTGCGTGTTTGAGGGGCCCCGGGATTTATTCCAATCCTCTCTGTTCTCATCTAATGGCCTTTGTAATGTGCAAGCTCAGAAAAGAATGTAGCCAAAGTAACAAAATGCCCTAAGGAGTTTTTGAGGAAGCCACCTAGACGACCCTTCTACTGTATGAGAGGCAAGGATCCAGATGAGGAAACAAAATGGCGTCAGGGAATTGGCCAAGATCATCCAACGACATCCCGTTAATTACAGAGCCCAGGTCTGCCGATTCGGGGCCCTTTCAGCTACCAGGACACTGCCCAGGAAACCTTTCCTAGCCATTAGTTGTTTAAATTTGTTTCTATAAATTTTTTGTTAGCAAAAGAAAATGGACTAAAGAATTCTTTTATCTTTCTAGTTAGGTAGAGATGCCTGTCAGCAGACAAAGGTCACACGGCAGCCAGCCAGAGAGAACCGATACATGGCCAGGGCAACCCTGGGAAGGACCCTGAAGAGACTGCAGGTTTGGCTTCCTCCCAACCAGAGTCCCCCACCCCATGTTGCACCCCCACCCGCTTCAAGTCTCCCTGGGGAGACGTGCCAGCAGGCCATAAATGATGAAAAGGCCACAGGAAGAGGAGGAAAGAAAAGAAAGGCACACGACACAAAGTGGATGTTTCATCCTTAAAAAAGAGCATGTCTAAATAAGTTGTATATTTATGATATTTCAGGAAGACCAGTATCATTCTTCTGGATCTACCAAAATATCCAAGGACACAGCAGCCATCAGCAGTCGCAACATTGCGGCTGGTGACCAGTTTTATTAAAGTCTCTCCCTCTCTTCTAATTCCTAATGGTCACGCATTATGGGGGCATTTTGCTTTCTAGGTTATAAAGCGTTTTCACAAGAGGGAAATCTTGGGAAGTAGTTAGTTATGCATTCAGAAATGAGGAAACTGCTGTGACAGGGTGAGTGGCCCCAACAGCCTCAGCTTTCTTAGTCACCAAAGTTTGTGCATGAGATCTTAGGAAATGTTGCACAGACTTGTGTAGGTTATTTTTCCCTCCGCGTCTCCAAGGACACAGAGAGGACCAGAGACCCACTGCTGCCTCTTTGTCCTGTTTAGAAGACCCATATATCCAGCTGACAATTCTGCATTTACCCCTGTAGACCTCATAGGTCTCGCAACATTTTCAAAACTAGTATTACTCTTCCGCCCCATCCATGTCAGGATGTGGCTCCATACCCAGGTTGGCAATCCAGAAACTTCATTCTTCACCCAACCCTGTTCCCATGACAGACAATTGGGTATCGCAACTTGTTAATTCTACCTCCTAATATCTCTTGATCTCACCCACATCTTTCCAACCAAACAGCCACTACTTTATTAGAGACCATTATCAGCTCTTGCCTGGGTTATTATAACGTTAGCTAGTCCCTCCCAACCTCCAGCCTTTAATTCTCTAGAAGCCAGAAGCAACTGTCTAAAACCACTGGCATTTGAGGTAGAAACTCCTTTCTTAAAAAGGGCTAGCCTAAACTTTGTGGGATCTTAAGCATCTGGGGCCCCAACTCATTAAGTTCCAGTAACACCCTGGCTATAGTGATCACAAAAAGCTACAAGGGAGAAGGGTGGGACAGAGTCATAACCCCCAAGACTGCCTTGGGGATCACTAACACAGAAGGAGAGCATCACTTCCCTGCTCGACTATTTTAATGACTTCGTAAGATAAACCGCACTCCTTAAAATGGCTCACTGGCCAACTCTGCAGTATCATTTCTGTAAACTCTTTAGAAAGAAGCCTAATTGTGTTCTGTTTCAAGTTCTAGAGGCAACCCCACCTGCTTTTCCCGGTATTAGGTGAGCTCCTGAGGCGACCAGGAATAAGTAGGATCAAGCACAACGTGGGTTTTAAATTAGCCTAATTTATAGCATTGGCTCTGTGCTCCTTGATTATACCAAGTTGTTTGAGATAATTTGAACAAATAGAAGGAAAAGCATGGGCTTGAGTTAAAGCTGGGCTTTAGCACTCAACATCCTGCTGTGGGAGAATGCTACACTGGGTCCTACCTTTTTCATTTAGGAAGTGACATTCTACCTCGTCTCCAAACATGAGTGTTATCGCAAAGCTTCTCTGAAGAGGTTAGGTAAATACTTCTCGTGTCAACATTTTTAATGTCAACAAGCAATGGAAGAACACGCAAAGTTACGAGAATACCTCGTTCCGAACTGTACGCCACTCTAAAAAAAGTCATAATTATCTTCACCACCAAGTCCTGGTCACCTGAGCCAAAACCTGTTATCACTTAAAAGCCGGTGATCTAAATCTCAACTTCCTCATGTAAAAAAGTAGACCCTGGGTCATTTTCCTACTTGCGGTGATACGGGCTGGAGATGGTAAGGAATTTGGTGGAGTTGAAACTTGCATTTGCACAAGAATTGTGCCACGCTGCCCAGCAGATCCGTTTTCAGAATCACAATCAAAATGAATAGTCGTGTAGACTTGAGGTTCCGTGACATTGGTTGTGTTGAGGTTCCAACCTCTTAGTGCCTGGGAATCCTTGGACCGTATCCATTTCCTTCTTGCGGAGTTAGATAAGGGGTCTCTAACTCTGGTCCTGATTATTGGTTGGGATTTCAGAGAAGGTCTGTGCAATTATCCAACAACTGTACACAAAACTGTGTTCACTTTTGGGAGCTGGAGGTTGGACAGACGCTTAATGAGATTCTAGTCAAAGGGGCCCAGACCCAAAAAGGTTAAGAATCACCGACAGAGATTTTTCTGCTTTCACACGTATCCCGGATACATTCCAAACTCCCACAATGCTCTGTGGACAGCGTCACAAAAGATGGCTAAGCAGTTTTAAGTAGAAGTTGAACGTGTCATGAATAGCACAAGAGTCAAGAGAAAACGAGTCAAAACTGGTGAAATTACGTAAAGGAAATCCATGGCATTTAACTAGGTTGCATTTATTTAGATAAATGAAAATTTGCTCCCAAACAGAACTAGTAACCTAATATTGTCTCAGATTCAAGGAAATTGCTAAACTTGAAGCTTACACCGAAAGCCAGAATTTCCAGCCCTTGCCTATCTGTAGCTCCGAACATGGAGGGAAAATATCGGAACAAAGCATCTGTGGACAGAGAGGCAACTCACGTGTACCGTCAGCAAAACGACCCGGAGGCGAACATGTTATATTCCTCAATTACAAGAAGTGGCGAGAGTTTACAAGTCTTGCATTGTGTTCTATTGTACATGGCTCCATAGAAATGCTGAAAACAGCAAAATTGAGGCACTTGCTCCAACTTCGGCAGTATACATTGGATTATTACATACTTCATAAATTAACAGCAGCTTTAGAACTATAACACAGAATTGTCTTTCAGCTACTGTTAATAGCATTGCTCTTGCTAATAAAACAGTGTTGCTTAACGGACATAGGAATAGAGTTTGCACAGCAGGACTCCAGGGCAGATCCGGATATTGGTACCGAAAAGCACAGTCGTGAAGCAACTACCACCAGAAAACCAGCCGTGATGGCCAGAATGACCTGGCCACACATGGTATGAGAAGGCCAAATATGGATGGGGTGAAGTGGCAGGATGGAATTGAAACCAAAAAAAACCCAAAACACAAAACTACCCAAATCTTCAATCTGTTCAAAATAGCACAGTTTCTTCCTACCATAGAGAGGAAGTCAGTCAACATTTGAAACTACCATAAACTCCTTAACAAATTGCTGTCATCTCCAACACCTTTTAGTCAATCTTCAAAAACTGACACCAGCACGTGGATCTTTTTTTAAGTTCAAAGTTGGCTAAAGAAAGATATTTAGATCAAAGAGGTTTTTTAATTTGGAGTTTAAAAAATTTTAATCATTAAGCACAGGTGGCTAGTTTATATATATGAATAACTCCTAAAATGATATTACATGTTTTCCAACCACAAGGCCATACACTGTGATCAAGAGATGTTTGTTTTGTTTTGAGGAAGATTAGCCCTGAGCTCACATCTGCTACCAATCCTCCTTTTTGCTGAGGAAGACTGGCCCGGAGCTAACATCTGTGCCCATCTTCCTCCACTTTTTATGTGGGACGCCTGCCACAGCACGGCTTGCCAAGCAGTGCCATGTCCGCACCTAGGATCTGAACTGGCAAACACCGGCCCACCGAAGCGGAACGTGCGCACTTAACCACTGTGCCACCAGGCCAGCCTCACGAGATGTCTTTCTAATATGGCCAATTTTTTTTTATTGTAGTTGCGTTTGTTGGTGTAAGAGAAATTATTTTCCAGTTTTAACAGCAAATCTTCTTTCTGTTAAAAGACTATTCTAGTCTTTCTAGAATGTTATGCTTTAAAATCGTTAATGGGCCATCAAAATTTGAGTAAAATTAAAGCAGCATATATGCCAGGCTAGTTCCACATGCAAAAAAGTGGAACTTCAGGTGACTGCTCTTTGTGTGGCAATTGTCTGACAGAATCCTTTCTATATTAGCATGAATCATAAATCATTTGGACATTTAAAAAATTTGCCAAGATCATCTGTAAGGCAAGGCATTTTTACTATGAAGCCTTCTTAAAATTTCTTTCTAGAGACATTTGTCATTAACAAATATTAACACAGAAAATTGACCTTTTCAGAAAAGATGCCACCAGATGGTAGCATTGCATCAGTGCTGTCACTCTGAGAAGCTCTGGTTAATTTCAGCAGCTGCCTCTGCCATGACTTCCTCTGAACATCAGCTCAATGTGGTGTGAAGTGGTGACATCATCTAGCGACTACATTGGAAAGTTCTAGCTTATCTGCTTTTAGATTGCAGTAAACATACATCCCCAGGCTTCCTCATATCTAATAAAACCAGCAAATCTAAATGAAGCAAATATTTTATTTAAATCAGTTGTCAAATCACAATTTATCCAAATGAACAGACTGCAACATTGTTCTTAGAAGAGTGGGCACAAATATGGCACAGACAATCCAGCATCTAGCAAAATACCATCTGTGAAGAGCCTGACTTCTTTTATGCTGTGCGTGAACGGGGTCCAGCATGTGAGAGTAGAATCAAAAACTTAAAACAGTCAATTCTTTTGATAACATGAGAAACATTTCACCGCTCGGCCTCAGGACTAAGCACACTCACCTGTCCCAACAACCATGACAGTAGGAGAAAAGACTTAAAGTTAATCCATTACTGGAAAAAGCTTCCTTCCAACCTCCACTGGGCTAGAAAGGAAAATTTCACAGTAACAATGGAACATTCTGTGTGTTTCAAAAAAAAAAAAAAGCTTTTTATTTTTAGCACACTGTGCATAATAGAAAGTGACCAATTTCAGAGTAATACTAAACATGGACCTAGTCCTTAGTGAATTTTTAAAATAAGAATTGTAGCTTCTGGTCAGGAATGTTGTTTCTAGGAAGCTCTGTTTTCACAGGGTATAACTGAGGCTTAAGGCTTCCCCATGGCGGCACGCCCCATCATATAGTGTGTGATACAAAGGAAATGTATACTACACTGCACACTGCCTGAAACATTCAGAAAAAATATACAATAGATACAGAAGGAGGAGTACTTAAAACATACATATAAATACATAAAGAATGATGCTCCAGTTTGCGAAGTAGGACCAGGTGTTGCCACGTCCAGTTCCAGGTTAAGAATTTAGGATGTTAAATCAGAAACATTATATTGTATCAAGGGACATTAACAGGGTGGTCTTGAAAAGAGGAAATGCTAAATGGCTCTCGCTCCTGATGCAGCCTCAGGATTGTCGGGGGTTCGAGACACGAGATCAGCTGACGTGCCTGCTCTTCGGGTCTCCGAGTTCTGAAATCTCACGGTCTTCAGTCTTCTCAGCAGCATTCCTTTTTCTTCTACTACTTGTCTTCACATTCTGGTCTTGCAAATACACCATGTACCTATAAAAAGAAGCAAGAATCAAAAGTAAATAAAATCTCCCTTCCCTCCCTCATTTAGTTAACAGAATAGTTGAGAAAGTGAGCTGCAGTAACTGGAAACCGTTAAGAGCATAATTTAATTCCGTAAGAAAGCAAGCTGGTGGGGGTCCGGAAAACATCATGCTGCGTGGCCACAGAGCTGAGGGCTGTGGTTGCCCCACACCCACAGTTAGGCTGGTCCCAGGCACTGGAAAATTTTTTAAATGCTTGTTACTACTGCTGGAAAAAATCCATTTTTTCTAGAGAGCTATAAACTAAATTTCAAGCAGTATGACTGAAACTTCCTTTGGACTTTTAGTTATAAAAAATTCAATAAACTTGGTATGGTGCTCCGCGAGCACGACATACTGCTTATGTCTTTGAGCCAAACACACACACAAACGCACACTTGTGCACACACATTTCCCTTTATTTTCTTTGAAAGCAGTCACATTGGCGGTAAAATGAAGTTGTTATTTTCATGACACCAAGAAGACTGAATGGCATTTCAATGAGGAAAAAAAGGGAAACTAACCTAGACTCCTAGTCTAGTTGATGGCTATTTCCCCCAGTTGAAGGTTTTGCATAAATTCATAATTATTGGAACTCCTGCTTCCCTTGTAACAAATTGGCCATCAAATGGCATAAAAGAGGGAAAAATACTTTTAGAAGACCTGGAAGCTTACTTACATGATGTTTTAGGATTCTGTAAGTTCTGATTTTGCTGGTTCTCTCTCTTGTTTCTGTGTTTCCTCCTGTGTTTGTGTTTTGCTCTCTTTTTCTGAATCGCTGTGCACTTTTCCTTCCTGAAGTTCTCCTTCCCGGCCAGCTTCCTTCTCTTTTAGTTTTGGTCCATTTGCATCCGAGGACTCTCTGGTTAAGCCTCCTGAGGCCTCAGCATCTTCCAGGGCCGCGTTCTGGTCCTCAGGGTAATCAACAGCGCCACCCTTTCCATCTTCCTGGGATTCAAGCAGTGACTTCTCTGTTCTTTCTCCTAACCCGACACCATCATCTTCTTCCGGCACAGACTTTGTTCCAGTTGCTTCTCTGTCTCCCTCTGATGGGTCAGTTACCTCTTCAAGCTGCTGGTCATTTACCCTGGAGCTTTCTACTTCAAAGGTCGTGGTCTCTTCCGAAGCGTCCTTCCCATCTGTGGAAACATCTGAATGTGTGTGCTCCACAGTGGTGAGCACAGACTCCTCTTCGGCTGCCATGGTAGGTGTTTCCTCCTGCACAGAGGCCTGAAGTTCCCTCTCTCCTTCCTCAATTTTCTGCCCAGCTTCCTGGCTGTCAGCTATTACGGGTTGAGCCTGTGTCTGGAAGTCAGAGGCGGCTGCTTCTGCACTGGCTAACTGGTCAACGACCGTCTGAATTACATTTTGCACCAGTTTACCGCTCTCAGTCTCAAGTTTCGAAATCTCATTTTCAGCCTTTAAATCTGCCTCTCTTGTTTCCACCTTTCTGACTTCCAGACAGACAACCTGCTCACCATCTTCATCGAGCTTCTGTTTCTGCGACGTGGTTTTATCTTCTTCCAGGTCAGCATGGATGCCTCTCTCGGGGGTGGCAGATATTACTTCCGGTGTAGATTCTGCCTGAGTCTCAGTTCCTGTGGGTGCTGCCTCGTCCCCCGGCTGAGCACTCAAGTCTTCATCTTTCTCAGAGGATTTTTCTTCTGGTACTAAATGTGCGTCTGCAGATTCCAAAGTTTCAGCCTGTGCTAAAATCTTGACGGTTTCTCCTAAGACCTTCTCCTCCACTGCTGCCACTGTTAGAGCTAACGGTGCCTCAGAGCTCTGAACTTGAATTTCTGTGCATGCCACCTCCTCTTGAACTAGCAAAGACGAACTTTCTTCAAAACTGACAACTTCCTTTTCCCCATCTATGACGGTCACCTGAACTGTCTGAACTAGTTGCTCACTGAGCATTTCAGACATGGGAACAGCTGGTTTTTGCTCAAGTTTCTCTTCACTCATTTGGGTTGGCTTTGCTTCCATTTTCTCCTTTTCTTCTTGAACGACCATCTCACTCTCTACTGGGGTTGGAAGAGACTCAGCTTGACTCTGGATTTCAATATCATCCTTCTTTTGCAACTCAGCTTCTTCAGGAACTTCGTCTTTAAGGGTAACGTCAGTTATCTTTTTCTGACTGGTTGTTATTTCCGTGTCTGTAGACACCTCAAGTCCTTCGACAAATGGGACGTCTTTGGTTTCCTCATCAGCACCTCGGGCAGCCTCTTGAATCACCTCAGTCTTTGAAAGAACGGGTACAGTTTCTGCTGATAGCTCTTCATCCGTGTGTTCTAGAACGTCTTCCATTTTTGAATGTTCTTTATTTTCTTCCTGGGGCTGAAAAGTAGAAGGTACTGGAGATATCTCTTTCGGTTCAGGAACTGCCTCATCTTCTCCGACCTGTGATTGTGTACCAGATGCCACCTCCTTATCTTCATGGATTTCCATGACCTTGTCTTGCTGTGTTACACTTAGAGCTTCAAAATCTGCCACTGGGGTGCTTCCATTGGTCTCACTGTCTGTAAGGGTTTCAGCTGAGTCTGGAGCAACAGCCTGTTCTGGTATAATCTCTGATTTTACCCCAACCAAGGTTTCAGCTTGACACGTGGTTACGAGCTCACTGGACTCGACACTCCCCGTGACTTGAGGAACTTTTTCCAAGCTTTCTTGGATGGGCTGTGCAATCTCCTTATCTTGCATCAAAGTCTCAGTTTTAGTTTCTTGTAGGTGTTCTTTCAACACTACGTCCATCTCTTTCTTCACTTCTACTGCCTGAGAATCTTGTGCTTCTTCCACCTTCTCTGGTGTTTTTGACTCTTCCCTCTGCGTCGTCTCCATGGTGTCTTCTGGCCTTCGGGCGTCAGGCAGCTGAGATTCTTCTCTCACTTTTTCTGCGACGGCTTGCAGGACCTCCTGAGTTCGCCTCTCTTGGTCTTCTGCGTCTGGCATGCCGCCTTCCACCTCCTGAACTGGTGTCGCTTCCTCTGTGGTGTCTGGAGACTCAGTTAACTGGGAAACAGCCGAGACCATGTCCGTGGTCTCTTCGGCACCAGAAGCTTCTGTTGTTTCTTCAGCACAAAATGCCTCGGTAGCTGTCACAGCTTCAGAAGTGAACTCCACCTCACTGGCATCTTGGCCCTCAGGCAGAGTTTTGGGAACAATGGGTGCTTCCTCGGCAATGACTTCTCTTTCAAATACCTCCCCAGTTTGCGCTTCAGCATCATCTTCGGCTTGTTCAAGAGGTTCTGTCACAGAGGCAGATATCCAAGAAGGCGACCTTTCCTCAATACTGGTGACGGCCCTTGTCCCGTCGACGACAGCCACGGTCACCGCTTGAACCAGACTCTTACTGAGCTCCTCAGACACATGAACAGCCGCCTTTGGCTCAGGTGCCTCCTCTTTTTGGGCTTGCTGAGCTTCGATTTTTTCCCTTTCGACTGCATCGTACTCAGACAGAGGTACCACAGCCGGGACATCAGAATCATCTTCGTTGACCTCGGCTGGCCCCATATCTTCAGTCGTGGCTTGTTCTTGCTTCCCATCTGCCCTTTTCTTCCTTCGTCCAGGAATAAACTTCTTAATGGAAACCCAAGACTCTTCTTTTCCGGGTTCAACATCCGAGGCGGAATGTTCTAGACCAGACCCAGTTCCAGAGTCTTCACTTCTCTCTTCCAGTTTCGCCTTCGGTTTTTTCCTGGCGGTGACTAATCTCTTAAATGACTCCCAGGTGGAAACGCCCTCCCCTTCGGAGGGGCTCCCAGGCTGCTCAGGCGAGGAGCTTCCTGGCCCTTGATCGTGCTCCTGGGAACCAGCAGGCACAGTGTCTGCTCCTGTTTCTTCTGGCTTTTGGCTGTCTCCTCCCACTGTTTTTGGTCCTCCTTCCTCGTCGGAAGAGGATGCTTTTCTTGCTCTTTTCTTGGAAGATCCCACACAAATTAGAGCTTCCCAGGACACCGACGTGTCCACCTTGCGCTTTGGTTCTTCAGGCTTCTGCTCCTCTCCGTTGCCTTTGCCTTCCTCCTGCATCTCCGAGGCGGCGCTCTCAGTGGACGACAAGGTGGCACTCTTCATCTTCTCCAGTTCCTCCTCTTTATCACTTTCAGAAAGCCTCCGCACACGTTTCTTGGGCGTCACCATCTTTTTGAAGGATGCCCAGGGAGTAACACCCTCTCTCTTTTTTTCTCCGTCCGAAGTCGTTCCTTCTTCGACGTCGGCATCCTGGTGGACATCGGCGACGCCCTTCTCCAGACACGTGATCTCCTCGGGCTCTTCAGGGGACGAGGCAGAGCTCTCGCCCTTCTGCTCGTCTGTACTATCTGGAGAGTCTGCTGAACCTGGGTGTTCCCCTGACTCTTCATCTTCTCTTTTCCCTTTCTGTTTCTTTCCAGAAAGCTTTTTTAAGCCAGTGCTGGTAAACAGTTTCTTTAGAGGACTTCCTTGCACCTTTATTCTCTCTTGTGACGACAGCATTTCCGCCTCGCTTACAACGCCTTCGGGCTGTGTAGACACTGGTTTTTCATGAAGACTTAGTTCGCTGGGCTTGGTCTGTTCCCCTCCGGGGGCACACGTGTCCTCGGCCTTCAGATCCTCAGCAGGTTCAGCTGCCTCAAGTTCCACATCTGCTTCCACCAATTTCTCAGGCAGCAAAGACTCTCCTCTTTCCTCGGCCTCAGCTGTCTGCTCCTCTGTTTTCTTCTCTGTAGTGCTCACATGGACTTCTGCAACAATCTCTACTTTCTCATCAAAGATTTCTGTGGCTAAAGGGGCAGTTTTCTCTTCAGGAGGTCCCTGCACTTGATCGCCAGATGGCACCGCCGCTTTTTCATAGTCAGTTAACAATCCGGCGTCTTTAGGGCCCTCTGTGGGCTCCTGCAGGTGGGGTTGTTCAGAAGTAGCCAGTTTCTCCGAAGCATCTTCTGTCTTCCCATTCTCTTCTGTGTCTACTTTTTCTGCCTCTTGTTCCTTCTTCTTCTCTGACGCTTCCAGCTCCTCCTCCTTAGGCTTCCTGAAACTCGTCTTTTTTCGCCAGCCAGCCCACCCTTGAGTGAAGAATTTCTTGAAGGGGGATGCTGTTTCACTGGCCACCGGGCTGGTCGGGGACTCTGGAGATTTGGTGGGTTCTGTTTCTCGTTTCTCTTCTCCTTCCTCTTTGCCCTCCCCAGCTGCTGGACCAGACTCAGCCGGAAGAGGAATTTCCGGGCTGCTCTGCTCGTGTTTGAGAGTCTCTTCAGGCTTCTCCGTGGACTGTCTCAGTTCGCTTTCCTTCGGTGTTGCTTCTCCGGTCTCCCGGCTGGGCTCCGGGTGGTCACCAGCCCCATCCGATCCTCCGGCAGCTTCGCCTTCATCTTTTTTGACGGTGAGTAGCTGGACACTGTCAGACTTCTCGGCCTTATCCTTTTTCACAGTGAACTTGAAGCCGACAAACTTGAACACCTTCTTAAATCCAACATCATTAGCCTGGGACTCAGCAGCTTGTGTCAGCTCCCCCAGAGTACTCTCTGAAGAAGGAATCTGTTCCATCATTTCAGGCATTTCCTCCTGCCCATCCTTTGTGATGTCCTGGACAACCGCCGCGTTAGCAGCCATCTCTTTATCTGAGTCCCTTTCACTCACATCTTCAGATTCTCTCTGTCCAACTATTGACAGAAAAAAAGAGAGGGGAGGGGGACAAGGGAGAAAATGATTACAATTCAAGAAAAGTAAACATTTTTAAAACATGACCAAGGAATACTTTTTTTTTTTTTTTTTGAGGAAGATTAGCCCTGAGCTAACATCTGCTGCCAATCCTCCTCTTTTTGCTGAGGAAGACGGGCCCTGAGCTAACATCCATGCCTGTCTTCCTCTACTTTATAAGTGGGATGCCTGCCACAGCATGGCTTGCCAAGCAGTGCATAGGTCCACACCCAGGATCCAAACTGGTGATCTGGGCTGCTGAAGCAGAACGTGTGAACTTAACCACTGCACCACCGGGCCAGCCCCTGAATACTCTCTTTAATGTCAGGCAATTCCAGGATAGGGTAAGGGTCTTATCAGTATTTGTAAATCTCAATAGATTAGGCAGCATCTCCTTCTTTCAAATGACATTTAAAAATTCAGGTTCATTGGGCCGGCCCCATGGATGAGTGGTTAAGTTCGCACACTCCACTTTGGCAGCCCAGGGTTCATGGCTTGGGTCCTGGGCACAGACCTACACACCAGTCATCAAGCCATGATGAGGTGGGGTCGCACAGAGCAGAACTAGAAGGACTTACACTAGAATATGCAAACTACATACTGGGGCTTTGGGGAAGAAAAACTAAAAGAGGAAGATTGGCAACAGATGTTAGCTCAGGGCCACACAGAGGCAAACTGGCACGGATGTCAAATTCAGGGCTAATCTTCCTCAACAAAAAAAGAGGAAGATTGGCAGTGGATGTTAGCTCACGGCTAATCTTCCTCGCCAAAAAAAAAGAGACAGAGAGAGACAAATCAATGTGATTTAATAAAAGGAGGAGCACCATGCTAAATTAAGAAATTTAAGTAATATTAACCACCAGAGATGGCAGGCATGGTTCTGGATTGGATATTCGTTTGGGCAAACCAGCTAAAGGACACTTTTGGGTCCTCTTGGGAAAATGTAAATATAATTTGGGATTAGATGAGATAAATTTTTACTGAAATGAACGAGTAGAAATTTTGACTGAAGAAAAAGCAGGTTACCAAACAGTATATATAGTATGACCTCATTTTGCTTTAAAGAATCTGTCTCTTTCACATGCACACATCGCCATCACATACGATCTCCAGGGGGTGGGAATGTGACATATTTTAGTTTTGATTGTCTGAATTTTCTAATTTCCTACATAGGATATGTATTACTTTCTGCGGTAAACTAAAAGGTCAATTAAAATTGACACAAAGAAAGGTCTTAATAAACATATTCTAACAACATACTTAATGTTGCAGCACAAAATGAAGCTTAACAACTATAACTAGTCTCTATACCAATAGGGAACCATTAGAACACAGCAATTAATATTTGAAATACAATATTTGGAAATATAGAACCACACGCTTCCCAAAATCCATAAATTCCTTCAGTCTATAAAATCCTATTTCCCCACAGATAATTTTATTTACTTATATATTGTAAATATGTAAAACATATTTACAAATCTATGTTTACAAATTTCCATCGTACTATTTATTGGGTTTTCTCTGGAAACTGAAGCGTAGAAATTAACTAAAGAACTGTTGAAGGTGCTACACCAAGTTAAGACTAGAGCCCTGTTTCAGTGTGCCTTGGATGGTGCTGTAAGTTAACCGAATGTCCTTTTTTTCCCACTTGCTTTTTCTTTTCAAACATCACCAGATGTATGGATATTCATACATGAAAACGGTAGATTATCTGGGCCTGTTATTCCGCAGAGATTAAGGAAGTGTACTGAGGACAAGTGCTAATTCTCCCCAGAGCGGCTGTGGGGGGCGGGCCTTTGCCCTGGTGACAGGGCCACAGTCGTTTCTGTCAAGAGTTTTGGGAATGAGCCAATCCTCACTTATTAGAACTGATATCACCATCTAAGGGAGCCTTAAAAAAATAAAAATTTGAAAATACTGAGAACTGAACATTTCAGATACCAAAGGAAGTTGGAAGGAAAACCAAAAATCTCATTATATGGACCTGAAGTACCCTTCCTAAGAGATTTTCTTTTTTAAAAAAAATCACTATGGGGGCCAGCCCCATGACTGAGTGGTTAAGTTCGTGAGCTCCACTTTGGCAGCCTCGGGTTCACCAGTTCAGATCCTGGGCACAGACCTAGCACCACGCATCAAGCCATGCTGAGTCAGTGTCCCACATAGCACAACCAGAAGGACCCACAGCTAGAATATACAACTATGTACTGGAAGGCTTTGGGAAGAAGAAGAAAAACAAAAAGATGAAGATGAAGATGTCAGCTTAGGTGCCAATCTTAAAAAAGAAAAATCGCTATGGAATACACACGTTAGTGACCAACTTTAGATTTCATAAACAAGAAAGAAACAAAGATCATCCACATTAAACACGGAGGCAAATATTCTAAGAGAGAGAAAGAGCCAGACATCTATGTCCCACCCCCAACAGTGTTGTTTTTAGGTCAGAGTCTTCCAGGGAACATTATCTTTCCATTATTTTTTTTTAAACCATGTATAATCTTCAGAAATGAGAAGACAATGCTGTCAGTTTCCATTTTTTCCCATTATAGACCTCCTTGTAGTTAAATCTCAAGATTTCTTTAAGTGCATTTCAATGAACTACTTCTTACAAATTTCCCCAATTATTAAAGCATACCCACCACAGAACTTTCTACAAACACTTCTAATGCAACACAAGAGACGTGACAGTCTTTTTTAAAAGGTGGATGATATCATTGGAAATACACTAGAGAAAAAAGTCAAACCCCAATAATAAACTGTGTTCCAGTACAGTATTATTAGTAATGAACACAAACATAAGTTTCCTGCCACACGTACGAGTTAAAAACACTCATTAACTAACTTCTAGAATTCATTGGAAAAGGCAGACGTTTTGCTAACATACTGGGAGAAAACAGGTATTAAACACACCATATTCCCCCCAATTTTCCCTCCATGTTCCTAAATCTGTGTTTCCATTTGTAACACTTTTTTTAAAATTCTGGGATTGATTGGAATGTTTACAGTCAAATCTAAGGAAACAAGGACGAACAGCTGCCAACTGGCAAAACAAAACAGCTATTGATAGCCCTGGAACAGCTTAGCAATATTCAGATCTTCTCTTTAGATAGAATGTTCTACGAGCTGAACACATAAAAAAAGAAAAGTATAGAAAACATCACAGGAAAGTTTTAAATCCTAACTGGTCAACTGGTCTGTAGTCCCTTTTGACCTAAGTAATCCTGGGAGCTACTGTGGTCAGAGGAACCTTGCAGCCGGAGCCCCTGCTGGCCCAGATGACGCCTTTGTGCCTTGTGCACAGCGTGGGCAACCCAGCTCAGCCCTGATTGCAGCTGCCACTTGCGTTCTGCACAAGGCCAGGCCCCCGTAGAGACCTTACAGGGCCCAAGGCCGTTTAAATTAGGTTTCAACAGAAAAATCGAACTCTGATCGCACACTTGCACATCAGAGGTATGTATCCTGCCCCAAAACACGTGCGATCACGAGGCCAACCACTCGGAGGCTTGCAACCCGCAATGAAACCCACATCTTATTTTTCCTGTTACTCGCTACACATTCCCCAGGTTGCAGCCCCAGCAGCGAGGCCTGTCCATCCTGCCTCGCATCCCACATTTCGCTCGTTTCCAGACTCTCTAATGAAAGCAATTTCTGGCCTTTGTGATTTTTTGAGACCTCATCAAATTATCATTTGAAAATGATAATTTTCTACCTCTTCTCCTGCCCAAAGCCCTTCCCAGCTGACTCCAGCCCGCACAGTCTCTATTCCAACCCCGACACCCCTTCCAAATCAGTGTCTTCCAGGCTGCGCGCTCTTCCGGCAAGAAGCACCGAGCGGCCCGGGGCATCGCCTGCACTGCGGTCCTGTCCTCAAATCTCCGGGTTGGATGAAGGCTCCAAGGACGGAGGGTTTGGGCAAACCCTGCCGAGGGCAGGACAAGATCCGGGGCAGCAGGGTCTTGTGTTCGAGCCGGGAGGGTCTCTCCACAGCCCCGGGCATCGCCTGGTCCCCTCCCAACACCTGCCTGCGTGCGTCCAAGGATGGAAGCCCACAGGCCTGTCTTTGGCCGGTGCTAACGGACACCAGGCGTCCCGCCCGCCACGTCCCCGGGGCGAACCGCCGCGGGGGGACGCGCCACTCACAGCAAAGGTGACTCCACCAGGGCATGGCGCGCGCCCTACAGAGGCCCGGGAGACCCAGCCTTCCTCTCCCGGCTGCCCCATCGCTGGATGGACACTGGCGGCGGAGGGCAGGCCGGGCCGCTGACGAGGGCGTCCCCTGCGGGCCAGCGCGCGCGTCACAGAGGGCGCAGCCGCCTCGCGCCTGCCGTCCCCAACGCTTCAGGCCTCCCAACCTGCAAGGAAAAGCCCCCGGAGACCCCGTGCTTCCCCCCATTGGGGACTCTCATCAAATCCCAGCACACTCGAGGCCGAAAACCAGTCCTAAATGGTTAAATGACTGCCAACATGCCGCTCAACCTCACTGCTGTTGCCTTCCACTGCCGCTCTGTCATCCGCACTGCAATCCATCAAGTGGCACATTCCAAAAGCAGCACAGCACGGCAATGGCCGAGGGCACGCAGGGACCGGGGCATGGGGGTGCCTGGTTGCCACGGCTTTAATGTCTGGGGACCTCGCACATGTTCACATGACAAAGCATCATCTGGTGTCATAGAGAGCCCTAGAATTTGAAGCTAGAGGTCACCTGGTCCCTCCAAACCGGTTTACCGGGAAGGAAACTGACTTCAAAAAGGGTTATATGTGGGAAATGCAAAATAGAGCAGTCACTTCGGAAGACAGTCTGGCAGTTTCTTACAAAACCAAACACACTCAACATTGGATCCAGCCATCATGCTCCTTGGTATTTACCCAAGTGAGTTGAAAACAGGTCCATACAAAAAGCTGCGCATGGATGTTCACAGCAGCTTTATTCTTAATTGCAAAAACTCAGAAGCAAGCAAGATGTTCTTCATTAGGTGAATGGATAAATAAACTATGGTACGTCCAAACAATGGAATATTAGCGCTAAAAAGAAATGAGCTATCAAGTCATGAAGAGATATGGGGGAACCTTAAATGCATATTATTAAGTGAAAGAAGCTGATCCTAAAAGGCTACATACTGAAGGATTCCAACTATATGACATTCTGGAAAAGGCTAACGATGGAGACAGTGAAAAGATCAGTGTTGCCAGGGGTAGGGCGGGGGAGAGAGGGACCCACAGGCAGAGCAGAGGAAGTCAAGGGCCGTGAAACTACTCTGTATGATACTATAATGGTAAACGGATGTCATTATACACTTGGTCAAACCCATGCAATGACACCACCAAGAGTGAACCCTAATGTAAACTATGAGGTTGGGGTGATAATGATGTGTCACTGTAGGCTCATCAAATGTAACAAACGGACCGCTCTGGTGGGGATGTTGATAGAGACACTATGCATGTGTAGGGGCAGGGGGCATATAGGAATTCTCCATATTTTCCACTCATTTTTGCTGTGAACCTAAAACTGCTCTGAAAGATAAACTCTATTTGTTTAAACTGGTCATATGACTTGGCCAGTGTCATATAGTAGGTGTGTGGCATCTCTGGTGGGCCAAAGGCTGGCACCAGGGCACGTCGAGTCAATGCATTAAATAGGAGCAAAACACAAAGTTTGTCTTTTTAAAAGAACAATTAATTCTATATACTTTCAAAGCATTAAAATTCTTGTTTTCCGTAAATCGTTAAAACTTTTTAAAATTTGTAACTGTCACGTATGACAAGAAAAGGTATTTAGGCATGTCAACTCCCACATTTAGATGGAAAAATTGCTATATGTCTGGTGTGAACAGCAATTTAAATTCTATTTCAGCGTAAAAAGTGTTTTTTTCATGGTTACAGTCATGCTTTAAAAACAAGAAAGAATGGATATGCCCTACCCACCCACTCACGGACAGTGATTCAAATGATGACCTGACCATCCTTTTGCAGCCATCAAGGTAAAGACTGGATAAAGCCAAGAATCAGTGGGTTCTTAATTGGGGGAGTGGGCAGGATATTTACATGCTTGATAGTCAAAAGAGTGAGGAAACCCCACTTATGCAGTGGAGAAGTCCGGCAACAGCTTAACATCGACCCATGAGGGACAGCTGGACACTGTGTGCAATACCCTGAGAAGGACACAGTAGCATCTGTGGCTAAGAATGCACAACCCAAATTGAATTAGGAGAAAACAAACAAAAAATAAAGAATTCGGTGGAAATGGAGAGAGGAGAACTATATGCTTCGAACATGTCAGCGTCTACAAAGGCTACAGAAATGTTCCAGATTGAAAGAAAGTAAAGAATATGGCATGTAGGGGCCAGCCCTGGTGGCACAGTGGTTGAGTCTGGCGTGCTCTGCTTCGGCGTCCCAGGTTCAGTACGAAGGCACAGACATACACCACTCATCTATCAGTGGCCATGCTGCGATGGCAGCTCACATACAAAACAGAGGAAGACTGGCAACAGATGTTAGTTCAGGGTGAATCTTCCTCAGCAAAAAAATAAAATAAAATAAAATAAAATAAAGCCTCTTACCACCCCCCAAAAGCATATGGCATGTAATACCCAATCCAAAGATGGATCCTATAATGCAAGGGGAAAATGCTAAAGGAAATTATTAGATTAACTGATAAAACTGGAATAAGGATGGTGGATTAGTATAATAATAATGTAAACATATGGCATTGATAAGGGTACTAAGGTTATAAAGGGAATGCCTCTATTCTTAGGAAATACACAAGTATTTAGGAGTAAAGGAACATGCTGTATGTAACTTACCCTCAAATGGTTCAGAAACTTTTCTATCTCATGCCTACATAAGACACGACACAAACCTCCAAGCTGGTTTTTGTTTTCGTTTTGTTTTCCAACAGAAGAGATCAAATGAGGTAAAACGCTAACAGTGGGTAAATCTAGGTAAAGGGTGTATATATAAGGATGTTCTCTATACTATTTTTATTTTTGCAACTTTCTGTAAGCTTGAAGTTATTGTTTTAAAAAAATCACTCAGATGAATAAACAAGTGCGGATAACTAACAAAAATAGAGAAAACAGCAAAAATAGAAGAGAGTGAAGAGTCACCCTACCTGATTTTAGAGGAGGACACTGGATCTTTGCCTCACATCATATACCATAATAGAAATTTTATGCATGTATTAAATCATTGAAAAACTGCCTTCCTTCTCCCTCCAAAAAGAGAGAGAATTCAGATAGAGGGGAACAAGAATGAAGAGCATAAATTCTGGAGACAATCTGTTGTTCAAATTTCCGCGGCACCACTTAAGCACTGGGCCCTTGGGCAAATTTCCTGAAGCTTCTTAGTGACGTCACCTGTAACAGGTCACCTCCAGAACTTCCTGCAAAGGCTGGTTAGGCGGAGGAAGTCCCAGTTGGCCATCTTTAATGATAATAAAACAAAAACTCTAATGGTTCCTTTGTTTGCTTCTTGTTTTCTTCAGAACAGAACTACTTATTTTTTTTTTTTTTTTTTAAAGATTTTATTTTTTCCTTTTTCTCCCCAAAGCCCCCTGGTACATAGTTGTGTATTCTTCGTTGTGGGTTCTTCTAGTTGTGGCATGTGGGACGCTGCCTCAGCGTGGTCTGATGAGCAGTGCCATGTCCGCGCCCAGGATTCGAACCAACGAAACACTGGGCCGCCTGCAGCGGAGCGCACGAACTTAACCACTCGGCCACGGGGCCAGCCCCCAGAACTACTTATTTTTAATTACTTTTTACCGATTCCAAAAGTAATCAATATTAATTGTAGTAGACTTAAAAATATGGAAAATTGGGAATAACATCCATAAAGATAATGTCCAGAGATAATCACTATTAATATCTCTGAGTGTTTTCTTCTGGATTCAATAGTCTTCAAAACTACAACATAATGGCTGCATAATTAATTTTCACGTCTCCCTCATGTTAGACAATTTATGTTGGTCCAAGTCTTCACTATCGCACTACGTCACAAACATTCACGTGCACAAAATCACTGTCCAAACCCCAGAATGTGTCTCTGAACAGCAGAGGGCAGCATTGAGCAGCTTTCAGATCTTCCACGCTGGACCTCTTGAGACTTTCCCGGACCTTCAGGACCAGAAGATGCTGCAGAAATCCACCAATACATCAAGTGTAGGTGCCCTTTCAGATTCTGTAAAGTCAAACATCATATTGCACCTATTCTTACCTCTTTGACTTCCAACATAAACACTTCATAGGGAAAAAACAGGGCACAGACATCTTGAGTTAGCTCCCTGTCCTCTCTCTTTATTTGTGAAGATCTAGACCCTTTCCTCATTTTGGGCCAAGAGCAAGTCCAATGTGGCCACAGCCGTTCTTTCTGTGAACTCCCTTCCTCACTTTTCCTTCTCTCCCAAACCAAACCGTATACAGTTCATCAAAATCACCCCACATTTCCCAGGGTCTGGCTGAAGGAGGAGATCCCCAGGCAAGATCATCGTCATTCCCACTCGTGTTCTAGTTTGTGGTTAGTTTTTTAAAGGTATTTCTATGTGCTGTCTGCATATGGTTCTGAATGAGTGAAAGATCACAGGTTGGTGAGCAAAAGGGAGGCTGCTAAATGCATACAAGAACAGCCTAAAGGATGTGGTAGCACGGACGAGAGGACCAAGCCAGCAGGTTTGGCTGTTGGGAATGAAGGGAGTACGTGAGTGACAGGAGGCTGACATTAATATCTTCCAGGTATCTTAAAGATAGCCCAATGTTCACCTGTTCAGACTCAGCATAACAGAATCCATTCACAACCATACTCACAAACATTCATTAATAAATTTGCTCTTAAGCAAGAATCTCAAACGCCCATAAAGTCAAAATACGACGCTCACTTATTCACTGATGCCACCATTCAGCTAGAAACTCCACATTCTCCCCAGGCATCAAAAATGGCCCAAAGGTTTGGAAAGAGAGTCAATCCATGAGTCAACCAGAAATGCTGTAGGAGGCAGGATTGGCTGACACTTCCAGCTTCATACTGTCCTGCTAGTCCCTGGTCCTCTCTCCCCACCCTACAGACACTGAAAAGGGCAGAAAAGACTACAGACCTTGCAAAGGTCCACACATTCTTTGGCACCACCCAGCACAGTCTTGCCTGGTATACAGCTTGTGTCGACATGTTTTTCCACATCCACCATTAGTGGAAGCAGCATCATCCAAGTCTTGTTTCTTACATGAACCCTACCACAGAAACCATGTCTTTCTGGTCTCTTCTTCTGGGAGGAGATTCTAATCATATGCCTGTCTGAGTGTCCGTATCTTGAAAACATTACTTGGAAAAGAAAAGAATGACTTCAAAAGTGACCTAATTTTCTGAACATGCCCTCGCAGGAGGTTCCTTAGGATGAAGGTATGGCACAGAGATGCAGGAAGGGTACAGGCTGGACACGCACAAAGTCGCTAGTGCAGCTTCTCAGCAAGGCTTTGGTATGCTTTTTGTTTGTCTTCTGCTTTTCTAAGGGAGATGAAAGATATCCTCAAATAAACAGTGAAAGGGAGAAGAAAAACGACAACCAGCAGTGCACACTTTCTGGAGTGAACATCTGTCACTATATTTTCATCATTAGAAGTATGAACTACTGTCAATTACATTACAGGAAAACTTAGAACACAGCGTTAATAATGATCTCTTATGCATTTTTTAATATTTTGAACAGGTTTGTCATCGCAAGTCCCTTCCAGGCTTAAAAAAAACAACTCTGGACTGAGGAATATTCATGAAGTCGAATGAACGTGGTATTACATGAAAAGTTGTATCTTTAATGGTGTCTCAAGACATCAATGCTTGAAATCATTTCACGTACACAAACCCCACTTTGGCAGAACTGTTAAAGCTTTTCCCATTTAGGTGTTATCTTCTACTAAACTAAACTATGGTTATCTGTAGACAAATGTCCAGTGAATCTCAATGTATAAAATCAATCACAATGAATACAGGAAAATATACATTCTCCTTGTGAAAATATCATAATTCTCCTGCCTCCCCAGTCTCAAAGGGTCCATGATCCCAAAAAAGCAAAAGCTGCTTTCAGCATGGACACCCTGCCCTCAAGTTCTACAAAATGCAATAATCAGTTGTTCCAAAAGCTGCAAGATTGCCTTTCTTTTCCAAAAACTCAGAGATTAAGAGATGAAAGTATAACTTGTTTTCTTTTATTTTACAGGTATAAAAGAAAAAACAACACTTTGAAGGAAAATTTCCTATTCTGTATTACAAAATTTTAACTTTTTTTAATCCAAACTTAGCTATCATATTTCGATGAAACAACTATCATTTTTGTTAGAGAAAAAGTGCAATACCGCAAAAAGCTACAAGGCTGATTGTTTAAGTTTGGCGTAACCGAGTGTTCCCCACTCCCCACGCACATCGGGGCCGCTTGCTTCCACATCTGGAACTGGTTAGCTTTCCCCCACGATTTGCAGGGTTGTCCTGGAATTTTTCCAGGAATTCTCTGCATTCTAAATTCATCCCTTATATCCTACACACCCAGCGTTCCTTGTTCCAACCTTCATTAACCACAAAACCTCCAAGGGGAGATGTTTCACTGAGATTAAAACTCAGAGAAGCGAAACCCCATACAGGAGCTCACAGGAGATGGTCATCATCGGCCCTGGTCTTGACAGTGGTGTTCAGTGATCCCTTAGACATCTGGGCAGGCTTGTAAAAACGTGGGTACCACTAGCCAATATCAGCATCCTTCACACCACGAGAAAGATTCTCACCAAGGCGCTCTGCAGGGGTGCTTCTTGTAGCTGCGGAGGGAGCACCAAGAGAAACTTCGTTTTCATGATGAAAAGGGGGGTCTGCAACCACTTTTTGCAGGATTATCGTGGGGAACAATAATGACCACACAGAATGAGCACTCAGTAAGCAGGAGTCATTACTCAATACTCAGACAGTCTATTTGCATAGAAAAGTGAGTTATAAATAAACTAGAATGTTAGGGAAATCAAGAAAGATATTTTCCCAATTCAAAAAGCTTTTTTTTTTTTTTGCTGGCATGCCATGGATATATGGGTGGTGGAGGGGACGTGTCCATCATCATCGGGTCAAATTGCTTATTTCCTAGTCTGTAAACTAAGTTATTGCTACCATGATGTGAGGGAAAGGCTTCAGGGAAGGCAATACTATGGAATGTGAAAAATCAATCATTTCATAATTCATGTTCTGCTGCATCCCTGTCAGCGGTTTGTGTGTATGGGGTCCAGGGCGGGTGGGGGGGGAGTGGGGGGGGTGGGGAACGGTCAGTCTTAAGTGTCAGCTTTCCCCTCCTTTCGGAAATGAAAACTCGTTCCTAAGAAGCTCTACAAAAATATCATTAGTCTTGTTTCTTTCCCATTAATTACAAACTTTAAGCACACTCCTCAAAGAAGGTAACACTACAACAAGGACAAGAATAACTTTCTTCCACATTTTAAATCAGTAATCCCAAAAGTTAAAGAAATCCTTGATTTTTAATTAATCTTTAACGCCAATTTTAAAACCTTCACTGCTTTTCAAGATTCTAACCAACGATTTCAAGACTACTGACTATAAATCTTCTTTATCTGGTAACTTGTCAGAGGGGAAAAAAAAGCAGTTGAAAACTCTTTGATTTTTTACTTCTTCCACTAAGAAACGTTTGCTCTTAAATTTTTGGAGTTAAGATTTGCTGTGCGTTTTCTTATCACCAGGAAAAAGTACCAAAATTTTGCTACATCCCTCCATACCCACACTGTAATGAAAGTAAACCTCAGACAGCAACAGATCCAATTACATGAAATTGCCTTAAAAATTAGACAGTCTTTCCTACTGTTTCTGTTCATTAATCATTCCATTGGGATTATCTGAACCAATTTTTTAAAGCCCCAAGTACCCCAAGTTTAACTCTTACTTACTGTTAAAATGGACCACATTAGGGGCCAGCCGGGCGCAGCGGTTAAGTGCACATGTTCTGCTTCGGGGGCCCCGGGTTCCCTGGTTCGGATCCCGGGTGTGGACAAGGCACCGCTTGGCAAGCCGTGCTGTGCTAGGTGTCCCACATATAAAGTAGAGGAAGATGGGCACAGATGTTAGCTCAGGGCCAGTCTTCCTCAGTGAAAAGAGGAGGATTGAGCAGCTAGTTCAGGGCTAATCCTCCTCAAAAAAAAAAAAAAAAAAAAGGACCACCTTCCTTTCCCACAGGAAACTCACCCAGGAAAGAGCTGGGGTGGTAGAAGCCCCACCCCCTGTGACACCCCACAAACCACACTCCCAGGCAAACTTTCTCTGCATTGGGTGTTTCTATGTTTCATTCACAGAAAAATAGATAATCTGGAAAAATGGAGAATTTGGGTTTTTTATTTTATTTTGTAGAGTCTATTTAATAATAATTTCTAGGGATCATATGAACTTTCATACTGAGTAAATTGTAGAAAGGCTGGTGAAATTAACTTGGGAAAGGAATTTTAAGGAAATCTCAAAATAAACAAGCTAATCTATAGGAAGTGTGAGATATTTTTAGTTTTGCTAAACTTTCACATCATTTAAAATTCCAAAGAAGGACAAGGCTTTGCTGAAGCACTTATAGTGAGAAAAATTTTCAGTCCTAGAAATTCTATACTGTGCTTTTAAGAAAACGTAGATTTGGTGCATAATGATCTCAAATATTTAGAGAAGAACAGGTTTTATAAATCTAAACCAGCAAACGGAGGTTAATTTTTCTTGATGGGGGAAAGGCAGAGAGAGGAAGAGGAAACAGGCAGATTCTTAAAGAGTCAGGCCACGGCACGAAGTGCACAAAACAATCAAAGTTTTGTTTTGTTAACAGAACGGCAAGGGAATTCTGCAAGTTTGATATATGTAACTTATTTGCTAGAAGGAAGTATTAAACATTATACTTCATACAGCCACACTTGTAGAAAGCAAGCTTATGAGGAAACACACATTTTTGTTTATTCATTGCCTAAATGCTATTGCCTGCCAGCCACCAATTTTGCGGTAACTATGGCCTTCTTAAAACCATCATTTAGACCTGAGTTGAAAGTTGAGTCTCGTAAATCGCCAAGTGGCCCTTTACTGAAAGTTCCTAACAGGCAGGTCACAATGCCAAATATTGCAATTTCTCAAAAACAGGAACGTACTTTCTTTAGGACTACAGCAAATAGGCTGGCTTTCACAATCTATTTTCAAATTCATCCCAATTTAACATGGATCTCTTGGAAAAGTCATTCGAGGTTCCCCCAGGCACAGTGGAGAAGATTCCTTCACGGGTCGAAGGAAAACGTTAGGTTTCTCTGGTTCTTGCTAAGCCAGAGAGAAGGCTCTTCTGATGAGCACAGTGAGAGGAGCAAATGCCAACCGCGCGTCCAGCCCCTGGCCTGGAGGCCCCCATCCAAACGCAGGTCGGAGGGAGGGAAGCACTTCCTCCACCTGCCGCCGCCCAGGGAGAACCCAGCAGACTGCCTTCCGCCTTACCTGTGATAGCAATGATCCCCAGCATATTTACTAGCACGCCTGCAGATGAGCGGAACGGCCCTGCCCTCCTTCGGCAGGTGGCTGAAGCGGCACGGGGTCTCCCCAACCCCGCGCAATCTTGCTGTGATCAGAAAGAACGCCGCGCCAAGCCCCCTTCAAGGATTCCGGAGAACTGGAGGTGCCTTCGGAGCTGCAGCAAAAGGCGGACTGAGGATGCATTTCCCTGGCTAATTATAGGAGGACCCAGCCCCCCGGGGCCGGGCGGGGGTCCGGCCCCGCCCCCGCCGCGCTCCAGGACTTGGCAGAGCGCTCCGCAGTCATGTGTTTCATTTTAAAGGAGGGGAGCCCTCCTTGTAGCTGAGCTCTTCGTGGTCACTAGGGCTCGGCAGAGAGACCCAGGGAGGGTTTAAAAGTTGCTGGGATGAATAAGACCGGAGTCAGCAGCATTTTTATCTAAACCATTACTTCATTCCTGGCACCGATCTACTCCTGTATCTCAGCTTTTCATATTACTTAAAGGAAATAGCCGCACAGATATTAAATTCTACTGCCTTTTTTGCATACTGTCTTTTGTATCCTTATTTTGGTCTAAAGGCTGATGAGGCGCAAAACACAGTTTCCTTTTTAGCACCTATAGTATTTTATATTTTCACCATGTTTCACACACACGTTGCACTGATGTGAGGGGCTAGCAGCTAGCTCTCCGTTCCAGGACTCTTTGAGAAGGGCTGTCACGAGGGAACATTGTGTCTTTAACACTTGATCAAGGCAACTTGTAAAAGGTTCGAATATTTGAGCATTAAATCTCTTATTTTTGTTTTATGGCAGAAATTAGCTAAACTTTTAGACGAAACTATGCCATGTTCCAATACACAGACACGATCACACCTCTCATATCCAAGCACACGGCATGAAAACCCGTCAGAACCTAGTTTTTAAAATTCTGAAAATTTCAGGCAGCCCTAAATTCTTAAGTTCTTTTCACGGAAACTTCAGATTTGCTCTCTATGTTGATACACAGTGTGATAAACAAGTTGGTGTATTCCTACAATTTTGGCACACTCTTTGGTATGTCAATTTCCTGTTTCTTCCTTTTCCTATTTATCACTTCACTCTTTGCCTGTCTGACCCCATTAGCGCCAGCCCTTCCCCTACGCAAACAAAAGAACGGTTTTATTATTGCTCTTTCCTCCAGACGATGAGGATCTTACTCATTAATTCTTAGGGCCAGGGAGGAGGTGGGGGCCTGGGATGGCCCAGAGTGGGCACAGGAAAGAGAACGGTGGAGGAGAAGGGAGTTATCAAGAAAAAGCTGATAAGCGTGTAAATTTCAGGTGTACATCATTATATTTCAGCTTCTGTAGAGATCGCATCGTGTTCACCACCAACAGTCTAGTTTTTATCCGTCACCATATATATGTGCCCCTTTATCCATTTCTCACTCCCCCCGTCTTTTGTCATAAGCCACTATGACTTCAATAAAATAAGAAAAAAGGAAAGGAAAAAGCTGGGAACCGCGAGCGGGCGGGCTGGGGGCATGGCACGTAGTTGCTCCTTCCGGCCACTGGGGGGCGCGGCGCACCACATTCGGGCCCAGACAGAGCAGAGCTAAGGCGGTGTTGCCGGCAATCAGACCGTGTTATAAAAATCAGCTTCAGCCTCTGCACAGACCGGGCTTCCCCCTTATATTCCGGCAAACACCCAACCTGATCCAAAGTATACGTGGGAACAGGGACTGATGCGCCTTATCCTGATGCCTGGGACTGATTCCCAGAGCGAGCCAGTTAGCAGCTTCCTAACCTTTTATCTTCCTAGAGGAGTCTTGATTTTGGTTCACAAAGTGCTTCAATTATAATGAGATTCTGGAGTGTGTGAAATGCTGCTGGTGCTAATGGTGTCTCTGCAGTCAGTCCACACAGCTAAAGGGTCAGAGCAGCTCCACATTCCTCTCCTCCCCAACCCACGTCCCCAGGCCCGGCCCTGGGGCATCCTGGCTGTGCAGAGCCCCCTCTGGCTGCTGCGCTGGTGGTCTGCATTAAATGAGCAGTCTACAGTCTTTCCAAGCCTGATGATCAGCCCAGACACTATGCCCTCAGGTGAAGCCCAAGCCCCTTCTCTAGAGGTGTCCCCACACCTGGGGCTACCTTGGGGATCTGAGGTCTCAGTTCTGCATCATGTCTCAGCACCAGAAGCTGGGGACAGCACATGGCCATCCGCTGGTGCCACCTCTGAAATACACGTCCTCATCTTCTCTGAAATACACGTCCTCATCTTCTGGGTGCATCTGTTCATTCTGACCTTGCTTAGCTGTGGCACCACTCCTTTCCTTCCTATAAGTCGAAATTCTAAAAATAGGACAAGCAACAGCTGTTGCCCTGAGCTGGACAGGAAGAAACTTCACTAGTTATGAATTTAAGGCCCCAAACAACATTTTAAAAGGTATATATATTGCTGTTTGGTTTTGTCACAAACTTTTTATTTCCTTTTATGGTGTCGGTAAAGATGCTAACACAGCTTTGATATTCTCAAAGAAGTAGTTAAAGCCACGAGGCAGAGAGCAGATCATGTGGCAAGTTGCTGACCCTCAGCAGCCAGTTCTGCTTTGATCTCACCTCTAGGAGTGATCAAGGACAGGCGTGTAGCACAGCGGCCCCGTCAGCCTCTGCGTGTCTGGATTTACAAAGAAAAGTCATCAATCAGGAGAAAAGCAGGAGGAAAGATCAGTGTACAACGCAGGCATCTTTCTTTTGTTGTCACTTCTATTCCAACTTCGCTTGTTTTTGTTAAATCCGAATGTTTAGATGAAGGCCTCATCACCCAAAGCATAAATTATGGGGAAATGTTTACCATATCATAAATGAGTGCATGGCAAAAAAAAAAGTATTTTCCCAAATCTTCATAGTTCATTCACATTTACTGAGTTCTGGCTCCATGTTAATTGCACTAAGCACTCAGAGAGACAAGTGGATATGGTCCTTGGCCTCAGGGAGCTCAGTCTTGGGTTGCAGACCACCTGAGGGAGAAGTGGGCACACTCCACTGCAGCTTGCTTCAGTAAGGATGGGGGGCAGGTGGGGGACAACCCTACCTGGGCACAGAGGAAGGCAGAGGGACCAGCATGGGCAAAGGCATGAAGAACATGACATTTAGGGAATCATGAGTGAGTTTCTTACAGCCACAAGCTCAGAGTCTACAGGGGAGGGGAAGGGAGGCACACCAGGGATAACTAGAAATGAGATTAGAAATATTACGTGAGACCAGATTATAAAGGGTTTTGAAGGACATCTAACAAATAACCCAATTAAAAAAAGGGCCAAGGATCTGAGTAGACGTTTCATTAAAGCAGATACACAATGGCCAATGAGCACATGAAAAGATGCTCAACATCATAAGCCATTAGGAAAATGCAAATCAAAACCACAATGAGTTGCCAATTCACATTCACTAGGATGACTATAATCAAAAAGATGGACAATAGCAAGGAATGGAGACAGTGGAACCCTCATACGTTGCTGGTGGGAATGGAAAATGGTGCGCCTGCTTTGGGAAACAGTCTGGAAGCTCCTCGAAATCTTAAACATAGCTTTACAAGATGACTCAGCAACTCTACTCCTCGACATAGACCCAAGAGAAATGAAGACGACGTCCACACAAAAACTTGTACAGGAATATTGACAGCAGCATTATTCACAGTGGCCAAAAGGCAGAAGTGTATCTATACACTGGGATATTATTCAATAATAAAATGAAGCATTTATACATATATATAATATGGATAAATATTGAAAAATTTTGCTAAGGGAAGCAGCTAGTCACGAAAGAGCACATATTGACATACTGCTTAATCCTGTTTATATGAGATGCCCAGAATAGGCAAATCTATAAGACATAAAATAGATTACTGGTTACCTCCACCTGGGGAGTTGGGGGAAGAGAGGGAGTGACTGCTAACAGGTATGGGGGGGCGTTCTTTATGGGGGACGAAAATGTTCTAAAATTGATCGTGGTGATGGTGTATAACTCTGTGAATATACTAAAACCCAGTGAAATGCATACTTTCAATGGG
Source organism: Equus przewalskii (assembly GCF_037783145.1). Lineage (NCBI taxonomy): Eukaryota > Metazoa > Chordata > Mammalia > Perissodactyla > Equidae > Equus > Equus przewalskii. The sequence continues at coordinate 15,725,390 of NC_091862.1, forward strand.
CCAATTGCATGGTATGTGAATTACATCTCATTAAAGCTTTCGTTAAAGCTAATCTGATATTAGTTCTGAAGGCTGCATGGAACCACTGGAGGCTTTGGAGCAGAGTTAGTGGCACGTAACTCGAACTTGATTTAGAAAAAGATAGCTGGGCCATAATGACCAGGAGGAAGGTACTCCCGAAATAAAAGGGATAGAAACTGTGGTGATCAAGGTGAGGACGGAGTCAAAAGTGCCATCACCCACTAACTGAGAGATGCCTGTAGGGCCAGGGAAAGGCAGCTGAACGCACGCAAATCGATGAGATCACCTAAATGGAGTGATGCGTGTGAAATAACAAATACGACGCACACCTGAAATTTATGTTATCAGCTGACGTTAGCTCAAAAAAAGAGAGAGAAAAAGGGCTAGGACCCTGAGGAAGAGGAAGCTGAAAAAGGACTCTGACAACGGACAGAGATTAGAGGCGAGCAGGGAGGAGGTGGCATCGGAAGGCAAAGGCACAGAGGACTGCAAGATGGAAATGGTGGTCAACAGCCTGGTGACACAGGCAGAGAGCTGAAGAGGCCTCACGGTCTGAGGAGGCGGGACCAGGACACAAATAGCTGCCATAAAGACAGATCCTTTACTCTCTTTCCTGAAAGGGAGGGGACAAGAGCCAATACACCAGAATTAGCACCCACACTAGGTTCATTCATTTCCTCCAAGCTTGAGTGTTTGACCCAAATATGGGAACTGGCGAAACTAGAGAAATGGATTCACCCACCAAATCCAGCCCTCCCGTCACCTCTCCTTTCATTCTCTTTTCAACCTGGCATTATTATATACTTGGAGGGAAATAAACCAGAACCCAGTGAGGTCTCTTTTCCTCTGGCCACTGTTACTTCTTTAAAATGCTTCAAAGATAACCTAAGGTTGAGTCAAGAGCTGTGGCAGACTGGGTAACCGACAGAGGAGATGAATATAGACACTGAATCTACAGGACACTGGCAAGTTATACACAAGATGAGCAGATTCTCCTGGACTCGTGTGTTTTCACACAGGTCTCCGCCTCCTCTGATATGAACACAAGGACCGGCTGATTGAATGTTACGGTCCAGCTGAATTGGACATGTTTATATAGTCATGGTCAGTGCCATTCAAAATCCAACGCAAATAATCCGAAGGCTAGTTCCTCAAAGGGACTGTTCAAAAATAACAGCTAATGGAAAAGCTCAGGGGGATTTAAAAATCACTTAACAGGACAATTTACAAAGCAAAGGGAAATTAAAAAACCCAATCCAAATAATAAAAGTGATGTAAAAAGTATTATTTCTCCTCTTATTAAGTTCATGTATTTTTATATTCTTTGATTTGGCAATTCTACCGAATGAGAGGTATAGATTTATGTATGAAAATGTTTACTGCTTGAGATGTATAATATTTAGAAAGGAAAAAAATCCTGACATGTAAGATTCTACTTAGAGGAGGCACCTAGAGTTGTCAAATTCAGAGACAGAAAGTAGACGGGTGGCTGCAGTGGCTGGGGGAGGGGAAGGGAATTGCTATTTAATGAGTTTCAGTTTTGCAAGATGAAAGCGTTCTGGAGATGGATGGGGGTGACGATTGCACAATGTGACTGTACTTAATGGCACTGATCTGTGCGCTTAAAAATGGTTAAGATGGTAAGTTTTATGTTATGTGTATTTTGCCATAATTTTAAAAATTTTACTTTTTTAGGGGCTGGCCCCGTGGCCGAGTGGTTAAGTTCGCGCGCTCCGCTGCAGGCGGCCCAGTGTTTCGTTGGTTCGAATCCTGGGCGCGGACATGGCACTGCTCATCAGACCACACTGAGGCAGCGTCCCACATGCCACAACTAGAAGAACCCACAACGAAGAATATACAACTATGTACCGGGGGGCTTTGGGGAGAAAAAGGAAAAAAAAAAAATCTTTAAAAAAAAAATTTTTTTACTTTTTTAAGTCATCCCTCCCACATTGTATAGCCATGCGCTCTTCAGTCACCTGTCCCAGGATGTGATGGGAGGTTTATATTCTAAACAGGGTTAAACTGAGTCTCCAGGCGCGGGGAGTCGGGGGGGGGGGGGCAGGCACACCCAAGGACACCATCATGAAACGCCCCTTGAGTTTATGCATCCTACTCCCACGCTCCCCCCCACACTAGGCTCCAGAATGTCAGCAGTCAGGCATATGCATTCCAAGAAGAAAGAGTCTTCTTGGGGGAATTGGAGTAGCCAGAGAAGAGTTGTTGAAAACAATCAGATCAGCCTCCAGAATGTCTACCACTGCCCCAGTACACACGGCTTCCAGTCAACTTTTGAGTATGACAAATTAGCCCCAAATCAGACATGGAACGAAAACCCCAACTATGAAAGACAAAAAACGAAAAAAAAAAAAGCAATTTGGAAAAGACAGAGGCTATGCAGAGAAATAAACTTTTAAAGAAATCCTCAGAGAGATCAAAGATATTGCAGCCAAGAACAAACAGGATACTTCAAAACGGAGTCTTTAGACCAATAAGATCAGTTCTTAGAAATTAAAAATATAGTAATATGAAAGCTAGCCTTGAAAATGTTTTCCCAGAATCTAGAGCCAAATACTAAGAGATAGAAAACAAAGGAAAAAAGAAGAGTTTTAATTAGGACCATTCTAGAAGTTCTAAAATCTGAATAATAGTAATTCCAAAAAGAACAAAGAAAAAGAGGAAAACGGAAGAAATAATTTCCCAGAAATGAAGTGCGTGAGATTCTAGGCTGAACGAGGTCATGAGAACCCAGCCTGTTGAAGAAATGGATCCGCGTGGAGATGCACCATCATCAGATCTTCAGAAGACTGAGGACAAAAAGGACTCTGAGCTATACAAGCGATTAAGAATCAGATTCCAACAGAAATGCGTCTATCATGATGACACTGATGGAATCCGAATGTGTGTGAACGCTGAATGGAAATTAACCCAACTGGAGGACCGTTCAGGGCCAAGATTGACAAGCCTGAGGAAAACGTCGTACTTTTGTAAAAAGGTCATCACTGAGCTTACAAGGTTGAGGCCACAGACCTTGAGGTTAACCAGAGAGACTCTGCAGAGGATGCTGAGCCCCAAACCTGGCTCTGCCGAGGCCATTCCGCTGGAGAATGGATCTTCCACTTTATTTACAACTAACGATTATTTGGAAATTGGGAATTCTCTTAGTCTTATCTCTAGCTACTGTATCATGTAAGGCTGTATGTTTATGATCGTACTGAGTGAAGTACCAAGAGGGTGACATGATCCAGGGTAAGAAATACAAATCAACGTACATTACGTTTTTCTTTCTATCTCGCTTTAGAGCATTCAGCAACATCTTTCATTAAGGGACTCCTTTATATCCTTCTGTATCAATTTACTTATCTCCTCTAATCAGTTCTTTAGTACATAATACTTGGTTTAAAGCAAACTAAGTTATGTTTCAAAGAGTTTGAGAAATAAACTATTTTTTAAACGCGGGACTATCGAAATGGAAACCCAGTTGTGCTTGGCAAGCTTCCATCAAACACATTCATATCTGAAATATATATAGAAGCCCTGGCATTTTTCTTTTAATGTGAGACAGCTTGTTTTCCCTGGAGATGTTTTGCCTAGAGAAGAAGATGAAAGGAAAGACATGATAAATGTTTTCAAATACCTAGAGGGCTACAGTGTGGAAAAAGGAGGTGAGTCTGTCCTAGGTGATTCCAGAAGGCAGCGCTGGGAACAGAGGCGAGCAGTGGTATGGAGGCATACTTTTGCTCCAGTGGAATAACAGGCTTCCTTTTATGGAGAAACTCCCCAGACCTCCCAGAGCTTAAGCAGAAGAGCCTCCTGCATGGGGGCGGGACCCTGGTTTAGCCAGCCTCGAAGTTCCCTTCCACTGGGGCTTCTTGGTCTCAAACCTGACTTTCCATCTGGTCAATCATGAAGGTGGCAGGTGTGGTGGGCGGAACTGTGTGCTCCCCAAATCCAAATATTGAAGCCCCAAGCCCTGCACATCAGAATGTAACTGTATTTGCAGTGAGAGGTTTTGAAGAGGTGATGAAGCTAAAATGAGACCTTTAGGGTGGCCCGAATCCCATCTGACTGATGCCCTTATAAAAGGAGATGGGGACCCAAAGAGACACCAGGGATGTGTGCGTGGGGACACGGCAAGAAGGAAATCATCTGCGAGCCAAGGAGAGGCGTCGGAGAAACTAAACCTGATGACACCTTGATCTTGGACTTGCCAGCCTCCAGAACTGGTAAATTTCTGTTGTTTAAACCACCCTGTCTGTGATATTTTATTATGGCAGACCGAGCAGACTGATAGAGCAGGACAATGGCCTGGTGCTTGGTGGCAGTCGAAACATTGCATGTCCTGTTAAGACACATTAAAGCAACAGTCCGTTCAATTGATTAACTCTAGCATATGTCGCTTCTCACCAAAATAACTAATGAGTGTGCCATTAACACTGAGGGGTCTGGCGGACTACTTGATATCCAACTGTCCAGACACATCACTACAAAAGCAGTGTGTGAAAATTTGAAGTATGGCACTCAGGAACAGACTCAACTGAGAGGCTAAAAAGTGGCAGAATTGAAGCCCAGAGAATGTATCTTCCGGAAGTTATCAGAGCATCCTTTATCTCACATAGGGACATGTGCTCTAGAACACCCCATTGCCAGAACCATTTGGGGGATGCTATATTGGGTGAAACTGGATGTCTTTGAGAAAACACCTAAAGGATTTTCATAAATAAATAAAATGGCTGAAATAATTTAATGTTTCTGTTAGCAGCTTAGTCACAATTAGAGAACCGTTAGTGGTGGACCAGCCCAGTCCTGCAAGGGAAAGGGGATGGATCTTGGCATGTTACTCGGACAAGCCTATAGGCCATGTGATCTATGCTCCTCCTCCAGTGGGCCAGAACAGCAACCCTAGTCACAAACGGACTGCAGCACCCTCAGAACTACAGCCATTTATAGATAAGTCTTTGCAGTAATTTAAGATTGACTGACGGTCTTCAGTGCAAGTAGATAAGGCATTATTCAACATCTATGCGCCATCTTGTACCACAACCAATCCCTATGACAGAATTCAATCTTCTCCATCTAGGGAGAGAGAGGGTACCTTGTGGCACATTTATGAGGCAATTTCTCTTTCTTTCATACTTAAATGACTCTATATCGAGACATTCTTGAATAAATTTTCCCCTCTTGAACTTTTTGTTCATTAAACTAAAACTTCAAATCTAGAAGATGGCTTTTCAGATCAGACTAAAAGAAAAAGCATAAAAATGTTTTTATAAAAAGGCATAAGGAAATTGCCAAGTAGATGCCCGCCTGCCCAAGGTCACTTGGAGGTCCTCAATGGCCAATCCATCATTGGGTTTTTAATGCCTCTATTACTAGCAATACTGATATCACTCAGTCATAGAATTTCAGAGATGGAAGAGAAGGCTCATTTTACCGATGAAAACACGCTCGGTGAGATAAAGGAATGTATCCAAGGTCACACAGAAAAATAGCAATTAAAGCAGCCTTACACGTGTTTTAGTTCCCTGGAATGAACTGATTATAAAAGGGAGGGAAAAGGGATAGAAGTCTTGCTCCCCTCCCCCCCATTTTTCAAGTTCAAAGGAAAAAGAAAGGTTCGTTGCACAGTCAGACTTGAATACAGTTCAGAGGAAAAAGGTCTTCTCTATACAGCTTGGCTGTTAATTACTAAAAAATAAATCTGTGTTTCTTTAAAGACGAAAGCAGCGGAGTGTGTGGACCGGCCATTTGTCAATGATAAGTAATTTCAGAGAGGCACGCTAAAAATACTGCTGCGGAGCAGAGGAGGGAATTAAAAGCAATTCCCAGAAACTGGATACTATAGTCCTTTCGCCTAAGTTCAAGGCCTATTTTGTGAGTGTTCTCCCTAGTTTTCAAAACATTGCAAAACAGGATACAGCTTGAGAAAACGTCATGCAATAATATTGCATTCGAAATGCCAAACCGTTGCGGGGGTTGGGGACCCCTCTCTTTGTTGAGCACTCATGTTTAATAGCATTGCTAGGAGTCCTCACTTAATCACGAGCCGGCCAGGATCTGATTTCACATTTGCAGGCAACACTCAGATAACCAAGAGTGAGCACCCGTGAGAATCCAGCACAGTGGACTGAGAAGTACCTAGCTTTGTTGGTGCTGGTGCAACCAAGGAAAGGGAGCTGTGGATGAATCTGTAAAGCTGCGGTATTTAACTGTGCAGGAAATGAACTGATGTAACGTGAAAAGCCAACAGACCATCCTCTCCCGTATGAGTAAAAATGTAGTGTTGCTAACAAACTTAAAACTGGGACTTCATTTATTCGACTATTTGTTGAGTACTTCTTCTGTGTCAGACGCTGTTCTAGGCTTGGGGAATTCAGCACTGAACCAGTTAGACCCCGTCCGTCGTCCCAAGAAATCTCTGCCTTCACGGTTCTTCTATTTTGGCAGAGGTGGGGGTAAGAGAGGGGCATATTGAACGCCATATGTTGACAGCTGATGTGGAGAAAAATTAACCAGGAATAGAGGGTAGTAATTGGGGTGTCAGGCATGTCTTCACGAGAATACTAACAAGATACCTGTTACATCACAAATTGAAACAGAAAGGGGACTGAATCATGAAAATGTTTCTTCCCAATGGAGAAGGCAGCCTCTCACAGAAAAACAAGTATTTTGCAGGGGTCATCTTTTAAGAGAGACCTGGAACAGCTCAAGAAACTCGCCATCCAGATGAAGTTATTAAATGATCAAAAAGCAACGAAGAACTACTGGTAAGTCCAGAATGGATTTTCTCTAAGTTCCCAAGGCCCGCGAGGAATGGGGCTGTGATCGCGTGGCGGTAACCTCCAGGCCCATCCACATCCCAAAGGGTACACCAGGAGTGGCGGATTCAAACAGCAAATTTAATAAAAGCAAAGACAGTGACAGTAAGCACCATTAGAAAAATGAAATTCTCCAGTGTCGCAAATTAAGCTTCTAGATAAGTGATGCAGTTTTGTTACTGTATCTGGGGGGAAATATCCAGATGTAGAAAAAGTGGAATCCTGTGAGGTGTAAGAAACACTCTCTAAAAGACTTCTGCTTTAAGCAATAAGATTTTGGGGCTTTTTTGGGTTTTACTCTTCTTATGGGGATGAGGGGTTGTTTTCTGGGACTGCCTCCCCGATCAGAGGATACGAGCAGATATAACAGCAGTGGTCCACAAGCACGTAACCCTAAGTAGCTTCCTCCTCATTCTGACCACATGACGAAGCCTGTTTATCTGCTTAGCTGGCTAATACTTTTAATGCAGTTGGCCTCAAAGTGCCAAGGCCAAGCGCAGAGAACCAACTGATGCTCCATTGCTGCCGGTGTTATGTGTGAGTATGCAGAGAGGATAAAGCATAGGCGAACAAAAATTTAAAAACCAACAAGAGGACCGCCATTGTTTGTTTCCTCACACAAACAAGTGTGACCTGTAGAGGATGCAGAAAACATGGCATATTCATACGCTTTACGATGTTTGCTGGGACTACCCTGCAGAAAGGCAAATCTCCAAAAGAAAACAGAAATCACTGCCTTGTAAATGATAAATTCAAGTGTATTAAGATCTGAGACATCCCTCGATTATCTGCATAAGGCAATGAGTTTTAGGAGGCACTTTATTTAACAAACAAATATGTTATTATCAAAATAAAGACGTTTTTGTTTTATAATATTGAATTTTTCCATCTGTTGGGAATGGTCTGCCTAACCAATACTAAGATTGAATTTAAAAAAAAAATCTAAGAGTTCTAATTTGCAAAAGTTTTAAATCTGAAATTGGACCTGGACCAAAATGTTTCTAAAATCATTCTTGTTCAGGCATTAACTCATGGAAACCCAAATAAGGCAAAGACTACAGAACAAATGACAATTTGGTTTGGGAGGGGTCTTTTAATTTTTTTTAAATCTTTTCAGCAGAACCAGACTTTGCACAAAATTAATGGCACTTGTGCAGCCCTTGTGAATGCTGCGTGGCATGGCATGACAGAATTTTCTAGAAGGAAAAGGGCTGCACTTCTATAAGCAGTTTTGATAAATGAGAAATCATCTAAAAAGAATTCAGAAGAAAGGGACTAAATGTCCAAAGCTAATTTTTTGTGAATTCTTTTTCTTTTTTTCATTTTAATAGCTATTTGTTTTCATGCCTGATTGTGTACCTGCTAAAAGCTGACTCCCAAAACTACATAATCTTCAAGTCCCCCCCAAAAAACATATATGTATGCTGCACAGCTTAGAAAATATTTAGTAGGCAGTTCCCTTTATCCATCATTTAAAGAAAGTTTTACAAGGAAACAGGATTCCATTTTCCTTATAGTGAAAGGATTGGTTCTGAATTACCAGTATTTCTGGTTTCAGAAAGCGAGCAAGCAAGTCAGGATGGGAAAATATTTTCACTTTTGACTTTGTCTACATATTGTCTATCATTTTAAATTAAAAACCCTCTGGCAGGACCACCTCCTGTTCATAGTTTTCGTCCATCCATTGATCAACGTGGCAGGACCAAATTCCACTGCTGGTTAATCCTCCCAGGGACCAAGATGGGTCAGATCGTCTTACTGAGGGGACAGTAGTAGAAACCAAGGTCCCAAGAATCCTACAATGGTTCCATACCAAAGTATGCCATAACCATAAAACCTAACCATCGATTTTAGGCTATCACTGATGTCAAAAGAAAAGCATGAAAAAATATTGTTTAATAACTTAGAATACAGACGCTGTATTTACATTGCCAGGCAGACAAAAATGGGGCAAGAAAAAACAGAACAAGTATTCCAGGCTGCCTCAGAGACCATGATAAGCCAAATGAATAAAAGTTCTGCCTAAAACAGTCTAAGTTCATCCCAAAGCCAGGGCCTCTGGAAATGCCTCTGGTGGTGGCCTCTGCGGCCCTGGCCCCAGGGGGTCCTTTCCTAGGCAAGAGGGCCTTTGTGGACCTTTTGCAGGACGAGCTATATTAATTACTGGTCTTCCTGCAGCAGACATTTGGTATTTGCTCAGCCCCCCAAGGCCATGTTCAGAAGCCTGAGTCGGCTCAGGGAGACAATGGAATAATCAGAGGGTGGGGACAGAATCACTTTCTATAAAAATCTGTGTTTTCCCACATGGTTGAAATGTGAAAGAAATCACATCTGGACGAAAGCAAGATAGCCAGCCAACCTCCAGTAAACACGCCACAGGTTAAAAAGGATTTCCACGAGGCCTGCCCAGTGGTGGAGCGGTTACGTTGAAGCGCTCCACTTCGGGGACCCAGGGTTCACAGGTTTGGATCCCAGGCACGAACCTACACACCACTTGTCAAGCCATGCTGTGGCGCCATCCCACATACAGAATAGAGGAAGACTGGTACAGATGGTGGCTAAGCAACAATCTTCCTCACCAAAAGAAATAAGTAAAAAAAAAAAAAAAAAAAATCAATCAATAAAAAGGATTTCCATGTTATCTGGTATTATATGGAAATTTGGGCATCTGCTAATGCCTGTCCTCACCTGTTCTCTCAGTCCTCTTATCAATCCTACACATCAGATAAGATGCTGGCCTCACCCTGGCACACCCTTGTGGCATATTTCAGTGACCCCACCTTGCCTACTACTTACTTTCTGAGCTCCATCCACTCTGCTTTCAGATCCCTATTACTCAGCCTGTTTTCCTTCCTGGGTTTTCATTGAACTCTCTGCTCAGACGACGCTGTTCCAATAGACAAGCCTGAGCATGCGCCCTGCACAGTAGCAGCGCAGCGGTGAAGAGCTCGTGCTTGGGAATCTGCTGGTCTGGGTTCGAATCTTGAGAATAACAGGGTAGCCAGCTGTAGCCAGTACAGGCCATGTGAACTAAAGGCACAATGCCGGGACCCATAATAATTAAAGATGGAGAAGTGTGGGCTGTTACTCTCCTCACTATGGCTGGTGTCCCTTGTCTCACGTCTCAACAAATCTAAATGCCATCTCCCCTCAGTCCTCAGATCTTACTCTGCCTCTCAGAGTTCAAAGGATTGCTACACCTGAACACTGAGCAGCTCTCATCTCTTGCAAAATTCATTAGATGACCACCACGTTGCCTTGTCTTAACCTTATTTCTATCTTCTGTATCCTTCCATAGACTAGCTTCTCGCCTCGTAAGTGATGGACCATTTCTTAGCTCTCTTTATCTTCTCTGCCCCCAGAGGCTTAACCACGGAAGGCTCAAAACTGCTGTGGTTTGATTGGATTCAAAAGTCACCACGGGAAGAACAAAGCGTGGGACTTGAGATTTTAGTTGGGGCCATTCCAATTATTTTGGTAGAAATTATTTGGAACTCTCACACTAGGTCATGAAAATCCTCTTCTGTGAAAACGTGTGTATTTCTGACTTTACATCGTGCCTGCGGTGCTATATAAAGATCAGTGTTCCCACCAACTTCAAAAGCAGCTCTCCGCTCGAAGCAGCTCCACGGGGGCCAGTGGACAAGAAGAGAAACAGGTTCCACATGTTGGAGGAATCTCATCTAACCGAGGCCACGGCCAGCCTCCTTTCGCAGGACTTTCCCCCTCATTTGTCTTATTCACGTTACCGAAGAGTCAGTTTGCCGTATGCCAGATCATCTTATATATCTTTCACAGTGCTTGTTAAATTATCCCTTTATGATCAAATGGAACGATGAGACAAGAACTCAAGAACAGAGGAAGGTTATTCTCCAACATGGGGCCCTTCACATGGAGCTTGATTCTGCCTCCACGGTGTGATTCCCCCGCCCCACGTGGGTTGAAATCAAAGCAGTGATAGTGTGCTGAAAGATTCGCTTGCCAATGCCCACGCCTCTAGGATCTCCAGGCTCAAGAGCTACAAAACATGCAGCATATCGTAGTTTCGGCAGAGAGAGGTGTGCATTTTGAAATGTGCACTACCAGAAAAATCCAGGCACCGTAGCAGGCTGCTCTCTAGAGTGAGAGAAAATGACTCTCAGAGCAAGCACAATTCCAGTGTTTCCAAAAAGAAGTCACATTCGACACCAGACAAGTAGTTGGGGCAAGACAATCATAATGAATAATAGTAATAAAGTTCCGAGTAAGGCTGTCTAAGAAAGAGAAAGCACGACTTTACTTTCTGTACCCAAGTATAGGTATAACTTCCTATACCTGAGTATAAGGGTTACTCCAATGATCAGATAAATACTTCCTTTTGTAACCAATGGATTGCTTTTGTTGTTAACATCATCCACCCCCAGCAGGGTGACAATACATATCCTGCCCAGGCCTGTGTTTACTGTTCTCCGTGGATTTGTTTCAAGTGCTACCCGCCCTCCGGCCCCTGATTCTGCACTGGAGCCTGGAACAGTGGCTTACCATCATCGGTGACAATGACTTCCTCCTCCTGGCCATTCAGGGCTCCCTCCTGGAGGCTGAGCTCTTCTTGCTCGGCTAAGCCGTTGACAGGGGACAGCTGACCATTCTTCTGGAGGAGCTGTGGGGAAGACAAAACCATGTCAACTTAATTTCAATCTTCACCGCCAAGTGAGAAGCAATACCATTTAAAGGAGAAATCCCAAGAAATGGAGGTTCGAGGACAATGAAGATTTGTCTTTTATTGTCCGAAGGCTCCCACCACCTTACCACATGTACCGGGAGCAATTACCAGGCAGACAGGGCTTTCCTTCTGGATAAATGTGCGCACCATTCGTTCATTTCAACACCATGCACGCTATCCACACCCACCATTCCAGGCCTACTTGAGATCTAACAATGAGTCAGTCAGGTGTGGTCCCCATCACATTGAGCTCACAAACTACTATGGAAGGCAAACTTTTAAAAAATATTTTTGAGGGGCCAGCTCCGTGGCCGAGTGGTTGAGTTTGCGCGCTCCGCTGCCGTGGCCCAGGGTTTGGATCCTGGGTGCGGACATGGCACCGTACGTCAGGCCACGTTGAGGCGGTGCCCCACATCCCAGAACTAGAAGGACGTGCAACTACGATATGCAACTGTTGTACACAGGGGGCGGTTTGGGGAGATAACGCAGAAAAAAAAAAAAAAAAGATTGGTAACAGTTGTTAGCCCAGGTGCCGATCTTTAAAATAAATAAATAAATAAATAAATAAAAATATTTTTGACTTAAAAGTTAAAAGAAACATTTCCTTGTGATTAGACGCAGGCCATGCCTATTTGACTCAAACATACAGAAATGACCATGTGTCCTTCTCAGGGTAGAGGGCAGACATTTAAACAAATAATTAAAATTGCAGCTATGGAAACAGTCCTGGGAGGAATGCACAGAGCAAACGACAATTAGCAGAGGGCCCTGACCCAGGCGGGGATGTCCAGAGGGCTTCTCCGAGGAAGTCAAGGTCGAACTGAGACCTAAGCTCCCAGGCAACGGGCATGTGAGAAAGGGGTGCAGGGGTGCAGAGAAGGGAGGCACATTAGAAGGCACCGTGGTTCCAAGGCCAGTGCATCCAGTGTGAACAAAGACGAGACACGTAACACACGTTTTCATGAGTCATTGTTTTTTTCCTTAAAAATATTACTAAAATGGTCATTTGCAATATTCCCCATAGAATGGCCTGTGCAATTGATGTCGTCAGTTCCAAAAACAGTAGACATATAGAGATGTCCCTATGTCATTTTTTTTTTAATCCTGAGACTATAGGTAAAAAATTTTAAGCCACATAAAAATAGCACAATGACCATTATGAGTCTAAAGATTTCAACAATGCTTTATAGGTCATAACATTGCTCATTTGTCTTAAAACCAACTTGGGCAGGTGCTACGGTTTCCATTTTATAGATGAGGACACTGAGACCCACAGTGATCACAGAGGGTAGGGTTGCTAGGCCACAGGTCCCACAGCTCAGCAATGGAGGCACCAGGGCTCAAAGGCCAGGACTCATCAACTACTTCCAGGGTTTTTCCACAACACGACGAACTGCTGAAGGACCTGTTACTACACACAATAATAAAATGCCTTCAAGAATATTCCACAGTGCCTCCCTACTCCCAGGTCTCAAAGCTCAACCCTCCATTTGGCATCATTCCATCCTGCTCATAGGCCAACGGAGCACGCTGGCCAAACCACTGACTTCCATCAGGGCCTTGAAAGGATGGCGGGTTCAAGACCATCAATCCCGAAGGCTGGAACAGTGCTAAATTGATTTCACCTGGCCGCTCCCTGCTCCCAGCAAAGCCGTCCTTCCACCGCACGAGCTGCCTCCTGAAATAATACCACAGTACTTGAATACTTACACTACAGATGGAATAGCTGGCTTCAAAATGCCCATGCTGAGTCCATTTATTAGAATACTCGGATCAGGTTTCCATTTACAGTCTTCTCTTACCAAAACATGAAAGATAGGAATTTTAAATGAAACCTAAAGACAAAAGCAGGGGGAGAGAGGGAAGGTCCTCACAGTGACCATCAGCAAAAATGCTGGCATTTAAGGGAATTTTAACTAAATATCACTAGTTACGTACGTAAGCTAGACTTAGAATTGATTGGTAACATGAAAAAGAGCCAGAGGAGGAAAGCAGGAAACATTATTGTGGGCTACACGGTAACCCAATGAATCTTACACCTAAAAAATGTGGACATACACACCACGATATGGCAAACTAGATGGGCAACACGACACGGCCGTTCTAATACCTGTTTCAATGCAGTAAACTTTTGGTCAAGTGTGTCCTTGCTTAGGAACAAGAACTCTGAAGGTCTATAGAGGTTAGAGTTCCACAGAGTTTCTACAATTCTTGAAAGAGTACTCCTAATTCTTTGTGAATTGTGAAATCCAAGAAATCGCTAACCGTAGCCAAACTGAGTATCTTTAAATGTGAAGGGTCCATAGGACACAGGCACAGACTTTTGTCTACTCTTGTAGAAACGTTACCCGTTTATAAAGAAGTACATTAGATGATAGAAAATGGGTCTGGAGAACTGCCGTCACCTGCCAAGCCTCCGTCTATCTTAAGTGTGACAGGTAAATTACGGATTAGTCATTCCCAGTGACCACAGGGCAACTGTCTCTACTTCAGAGAGGCACTTGATAAATTATTAACTTTGGTGACAATTTGGGACAGTGACATTATGGAAACTGAGTTTTGAGTCTATTTTATTATATTCACAGCTCAAGTCCAGCAAGGGTACCCAAGCTTTGACACCACGGGAGATGTCTCGAGTGAGTATTCAGAACCCATGACACACCAACACTCCACACAAAAACAGGACTTCCTTCCTCGCCATATTCAGACATTTCCACATTCTGTGTGTCACTCAGAGATGCTTTTTACAAAATCTCATGGGTTTTTGTAGATGGATAATTCACTTTTTTCCATGCCAAAAAAAAGTTTGTTTTCCTTTTCTCCCATCCTGAACCATCAAAATAATTCAAACTATTAAGGGTTCAGGTGCTTCTGAGAGTTATCAATACGTTAAAGTCACCTGAAAGCATAAGAAACCTAACCCACAGTTCTTTAACGTTTGTTTAAGGGCTTCCTGTCTTTTCCACGTGTGACATATGCACATAAGCATTCTTTTTTTAAAAAAAAAGAAAAAGAGAATACATGCTGTTTTATAACCTGGTTGCTTCATACACTGTGGATGCTTTCTTATCAATAAACACATTATCTGGCTCATCCTCGTTCTTTTTTTCTCTGTAACTCAAATGCCCCCCAAAAGACAACGATTTATCCGTTATGCCCAGATAGACCTTGAAAGACCCAAGGACACAACCTAGTGACAAAGGGGCTAGGAAGTGTTGGAGCCAGATGAGATGCAAGGGCCATGTAATTCAGAGAGAAAGTAGTATCAGGACTGAAGCTTTCAAACAAGAAGAAAAAGGAAATTTCTATTCCACTTTTTCCCTCCAAAGTTTCCTCGCATAGCTTTATCCATACATCTTGTACTTGCTTTTATGAAAACAGTTATGTCTTTTGAGATGAGAACTAGACACGCTCCTTGCACTTAAACATAGTAAGCACCAGAAAACCTCTTTTCCCACTAGATTTGTGCTTCAAAAAGCGTAAATGCCTCCTTTGAGCAAATCAAAACCCTGAGTGTTTTCAAGCTTATATCCTTTGAGTGGGTCAGCCAGAGTTTATTCCCGTAAAGTATTACCACATTACAACTAAACAAGCTTTAAAAAAAAAATCTCAAATGCTTCCAGCAACAGTGTTTTCCTCTCATTCCTGTAAGAATAACTGAGAATATCCAAAATGGTGGCCAAGGCATTGTGGAAAAACTACCAGCCGTCTCCGTTCCCCTTTCTTCTCCACAGGACTGCCCACAACTTGCTCTGAACCCCTCTGTAGGGTACGCAGCAGGAATGTCAAGATCTTTAATGAATGTGTTAAACAATGAACAAAACAGATGAGCTCTTGACATTGTCGGGATGTTGGGGTAGAGGAGACGAGCCTGCTACAGTGACTACTCTCGCCACACAAACGATGCTCCTGGCTCTGCATCCTCACTGGATGACCAGCACAGGTGGCCCCTTGGCCCAGAGTCCTGGCCCCAGCTGGTAGATGAGGCCCCGGCCAGGGCATTTCACCCCAACTATTGCAGCAAACCCAAAGAGCAGAACTGTTAAGTGGCTGTAACCAGGAAGGAACCAGAAGTGGATCAATCTGACACGGATACATGCACAAATGATCAGAATAAAAAGATAATCTGGAAGGAATTGTAAATCCATGACAAAACTTGTCAAGAAAACTCTTCAATGTGTTTTTTCCTTCATTCTAATAGAAAGTGTTTTGAAAGGAAACCTTTAAAAATGTCAACCAGAAGAAAATAGAAATCAGAATATAATTAGTAAACAATATCTCTGGAGAAAAGTTTTAAAACAGCTATAAATATTTTAAACGTACATACCCACTGGCTCCACCATCCCATTCTGATAGACATGGCTTTGCCTACTTATGCAGGTATAGGTACAATGATGTGCAATGCACAATAATTTATAAAAGCAAAACCCTCAAGTATCTATCAGTAGAGGGGGAGAATTAAATAAATTATGAGACATCCAAATAATAGATGGCATCAAAATGAATGAGGTATTCCAGACACACGGATGTGGGTGGATGTCTCCGATTTGAGTGGAAAAAGGCAAGTTTGCTGAGAATATTTGCTCAAAATAAAACAAAAATAACTCACTAATAGGGGTGGGGAGGGCTGGCTCCAATGTTTGCGTAAGCATTTAAAAATAAGCCTGGAGGGCCAGCCCCGTAGCTGAGTGGTTAAGTTCACGTGCTCTGCTTCGGTGGCCCAGTGTTTCACTGGTTCGGATCCTGGGGACGACAGACATGGCACCGCTCATCAGGCCATGCTGAGGCGGCGTCCCACATGCCACAACCAGAGGCACTCACAACTACAACACACAACTATGTACTGGGGGGCTTTGGGGAGAAGAATTAAAAAAAAAAAAAGAAGATTGGCAACAGTTATTAGCTCAGGTGCCAGTCTTTTAAAAAAAAAAAAAAGTCTGGAATAATATATACCAAATCTTGAACACGACAACCTCTGTGGATTTCTGTTTTTTTGTTTTATCCTTTGCAGAGGGGTTGGGGGAAGACAGTGGTTTTCTTTTTATTCACTTTATCATTATAAAGGTGAAACTACATTGAACCCTAAAGTCCATCAATTCTTAGGCACTTAGCATGCTACTAACCCGGCTTTCCAGGGTTCATAAACCTTTCGGACCATCTGAACCAAGGGACCAGGCTGCCCGGATGCAGCTTTAACTCCTCTGTTCACATTATCTCCAAACGAGATTAGCATATTAATGTCCTCAGCCAAACCATTACTCAAAAACAATGACCAAGACACAGACAAGAATATCACGGTTCAGAGGCTCCTGATGCAGTGATGTATGTGTGATGTACCTACGGCACAAACATGTTTTACACACATTTGCTCATTTAATCCTCCACCTTAAGGAAGTTATTGATCAAGCCTGCTTGACAGCTGAGGAAGCAGAAGCACCAAAGGACAGAGCGGGTGTGGGGAAGCCAGGACCCAACCCAGGGCTAAGCTGCGTGCACAGCCTCCGTGTGAAGGACGTTCTGTCTCAGGACTGAGTCTGCTAGTCCCTAAGTCAGGAAACAACGGCCAACCCACTTCACAAAAACGGTACAGGACCTAAGAATGTAAGTCTGAGTCATCGTCCTGACGATACTGACCAGCCTAGGTTGTTTCATGCTGAAAGTCTCCCCTCTAATTTAGGTGTCATTTACAGCACACTAACAGAATTACAGGTGTCAAAGGTTTGCTTTTGTTTTGAAAAGTAACCATTTTTATTTCGAACTGATCCAAAGAGAAAGCTTTGTAAAATCCAAGTCTAAACACAGTTGGAAACCTTTAGGACAGAGTTTGAGGCACAGGAGAGAAGATGCTTGAATCACTTCAACAAAATTGATCCAACTCCCACAGTGAAGGTCACTGTGAAAAACAAAAACCACAAAACCACACAGAGCTCCGAGGGGGGCCGGCCCAGTGGCGCAGCGGTTAAGTGCGCACGTCCCGCTTCCGCGGCCTGGGGGTTTGCTGGTTCGGATCCCGGGTGCGTACATGGCACCGCTCACCAAGCCATGCTGAGGCAGGCGTCCCACATATAAAGTAGAGGAAGACGGGCACGGATGTGAGCTCAGGGCCAGTCTTCCTCAGCAAAAAGAGGAGGACTGGCGCAGATGTTAGCTCAGGGCTAACCTTTCTCAAAGAAAAAAAGCTCCGAAGAAGGAAAGCAAAAGATAAACAAAAAATTAAAATAGGAAACAATTCTAAATACCCCAAATTTGAAGCATGCTTATGGCATACCTTCTAGGTATTAAAAGTGAGACCTACAAGGCATATCTAATAGTGTGGAGATTTTATGTTCTAGTATTAAATTTAAAAAGCAAACTAAACAGTTATAGATACAACATGATTACAAATATATATAAGAACACACTGCAAAATAGCGACAATATTGCCAAATTGTTAACATCACAATATACCAAGTTATCATTGGGGAGGGAACGAGGCATATTTGATATTCTTTGTTTTTCTACTTTTCTGTGTTCTGTTCTTTATCTAATTAACATTATTCTTTTTACACTTGTGTGGTGGACGAGCTTTTCCTTCAAAAGTTGTTTTGTCTTGGTTTATTTATTTTTAGTATGGGCAGGAGACAGTCAAGAAAATGCTACTTGCCAGGGGTTGGCCAGTGGCCAAGTGGTTAAGTTCACGTGCTCCACTTCGGCAGCCTGGGTTTGTGGGTTCAGATCCCAGGTGTGGACCTACACACCGCTCATCAAGCTATGCTGTGGTGGCATCCCACATACAAAATAGAGGAAGACTGGCACAGATGTTAGCTCAGGGACAATCTTCCTCACCAAAAAAAACCCGAAAATGTTGCTTTCCAGTAAAGCATTTTAATTCTAACTTCTGCCAGCCACATGAATTTTCATGGGAAAATAGAATTGGTTTAAGATAGAACCTTAACAGTGAAATCATATGTCAAGAGCTTTTTCATGCAAACTAACCCACGTGCACTCCTCAACCTTGAGGACACAGTGGGCTCAGAAGCAGAGCACACGGCCAGGTACTCTGGGACAACATTATATACGTCAAATCTGGTATTTATAATTGTCCCATCATTGTCACAGGCTGAAACTTGGGAACTCCAGGCTAGCAAACAGTCAAGAAAACTTCAACACAATCAACGGAATTTCAAAATGTATGTTTTAAATAGCAAAATGTTTCATTCCTTGGTAATGATCTAATTTCTAACTAGCTCAAGATACACAGTAAGGAGTGCTAAGGCAAGCCTTATATAGTAAGGACGATACGGTAATATTCCACAAATTTAACAAAGATTTAAGGCGATCCACAAAAGAAAACCATGAGGCAATCTCTTAACTTGCAAGGCTTTTCAAAGAGAGAGAATATGACCGGCTTATCAAGTTTCAGGGGTATTGTCAAAACGTTGAGCCAAAAGCTCTCTCAAACCACACGAAATTGAGAAGAGCATCCACCCAAGGTCAAGGGCGACTCTAGTGACCTCTGAAAATGTGTTTATCTTTGAGAAACTGACCTTCGAGATCTCTTTCTGATCCCAATTCCCCCCTAAAACATATGAAGGACCCCCCTGTAAGTGTGGTCACAGTCCCACCTCTTAAAACACTGGTGCCCTGAAGCCTCATTACCTTTAAATAAAACCTCTGCTTGTTTTTAATTTCATGCTCCTTCTTTCTACCCTTACATTCAGCAAAACAAAACCAACAAACTAAAATAGCCCTTACTGACGGGTGACATTACTTTAAACATGACCAAGTTAATTCAAAGGACCCAGAAAAGGGGGTGGGTAACTCACCACCATCATCCAGAGCCAATGAGGCTCCCTTGCCTCCAGCCCCACATGATGAAAAAGCACGGTCCAGCTCTCTGGACCCTATACATACTATCATTTTATCTAGCAAGTCTTTTACTTCTGAGATCTGACTTAGAGCCCACAGTGCTGTTCAACCAGACCACATCCTTCAACAAACTGCCAAAAGTAAAAAATACTCACCAAAAAGCACCTTTTTTTTTTTTTTTTTTTGCTGAGGAAGATTTGCCCTGAGCTAACATCCACTGCCAATCTTCCCCTCTTTTTGTATGTGAGCCACCACCACTGCATGGCCACTGACAGATGAATGATGTAGGTCCACATCCAGGAACTGAACCCAGGCTGCTGCCAAAGTGGAGAGTGCCAAACCTAACCAATAGGCCACTGGGGCAGGCCCAAAAAGCAACATTTAACCAAGCTCAAACTTGACTGGCTTTGAACGGTTTTGTTGTGCTCCATTAATTTAATTAAATCCTACTGGAAAAAATTCTAATGTTCAGAATACAAGGATTGATCTTATTTTGCTTTTGAAATCCCAATGCTCACTATTTAAGGGATGTTTCTAGAATACTATCTGTACAGCACATGAGCTTGTGGGTCCTTAAACGCCCCTGGTGAAGGCTGGATACACGAGACAGAGCGTCTCTGGTCACTGTCTACAAATCCGCCGTCTCCTGTTTCTCATCATTTTCAGTAAAATTCATGAAAATTACTTAACATAGTAGCAGGAGGAATAACTCTGGACGTGAGAAAGAATGAAAGCTAAGAGAGAGCCACGCAAATCACTAGTTGGCTCTCAACATGTAAAATTAATTTTTAATTCAATCGAATGTTAATATTCAAGCTGTTGAATGTCTTAGAAAATATCTCGTTTACTTAAATCCCAAAGGACTTGACCACTACAGCGAACTCATTTTATTAAGAATGTTGTCTACAAATTGGGCCTCTAAATCTCAAAGATCAGCTTTTTTCAAACTGGTATCCAAGAACGTCAGTATACCGGGTGTATCAATGCCATTATAGAGACGCTACTGTGCATTCCGAACCCCTACAGAGGAAATCATTGCAGCACCACAGAACCCTTCTCGAGCCATCTATTCGCATCCCCCATCACCAAAGACACCACAGTAAGTGTAGTATGTCTTAACACACAACATTTCAGTCAAATATTCCCCTCCTTTAAAAAGTTATAGTTGTTTTAAAAAGTACTAAAACTCCCGGGTTCTCTGGGAAAGAATGTAAAAGAAAACAAAACTCTAAATCTGGTGAGGTGAGAGATCAACCACGCTGATTTCAGGCAAAGGGAATTTACAAGAACTCTGCTTGAGAGAAGGAAATAAAATGCAGTGCCGCCAAAGACAGCATGGAGATGGTCCACCATGCAGAAGTCCGTGACATGGCACGCCTACCTTGCAAGGTTTGGAGCGCCCACCATATTTAGGTCTTAGCACAGAGAGATGGCTCCATAAATACAACTGAATAAATCTGACTCTAGGCCAAGCCTCTGGCACCACCAGCATACTCGTCTGTGTGTGAAAACGATGCACAGGAATTGCAGGGCACGAGGCATCGTGGTGGTCTCCACCCTAAAATGTGCCACCTCTCCTGGGGCGGTGGTCCCAACGTTCCTGGTTAAGAACCACTCCTGAGCCTCACAGAATCAGAAAACAATTCTAAGAGCTGAACCTGAACTGTATTCTTTTTTTGCCCAATTTGCCTTAAACCTAGAAAATGCATTCCAACTTACATTGTCTTGGATCAATGATACAATCCATCTAATGCAGATCTTATTCAAATGAACCATGGTGGAACTGGGGTGCCCACTCGGGGGGAAAAACTAAGCAACCCAACAATTTGAATGGTCCTTGTGTCAGGGACAGGGAGCAAGCCCCAGTCTCAGGTCACTTAGTGTCTTCTTAAACTTCAAGGCAACGCCGAAGTTCCATGTTTAACAGACAACAAAGCACGTAATGTCCTTGGTTAGTGATTTGACTTTGGGCCCCAGTGGGATGGCTCCTCTTACAGATCTTGTCAAGTCAGACACTCAGGATCCAGACCCCGAAAGCCTGTATTCTAGCATTATGACATAGATGATGAATATCCAAGACAAGCTATTTTTCCCCTTCGGAGCTGTACCTACAAGATGGACAAGACAAATCAATTTGCCATCTTGACTTCACAGGCCTCCACAGATCCCAACGCAAAATACGCGAGATATTACTGTGAAGAGAACGTGAAAATGAGTAGCTTAAAAGCACCAGATGGATGCTCCAAAACATTTCGGACAATTCTCATGCCTAGTTTCTTTTGAGTCCCTGCGCCTGCAAGTTCACGCTAGTTTCATTCATGGTAGATATAGAAGTCAAGATTCTGATTCCCACGTCATCCCTATACCCGGCATGGCATCGCATTCAAGAAATTACTCTCTTGTTAGGCAGCTGCTTTTGTCAGAGGCACCTGTATTTGGTAGCAAAATAATTACATTACATCTTTGCTTAGGAATTTGATAATATAAAATGTTTTGAAATCCACTGCAGGCCAGACAAAGGCTACACAGTTTCTTAGTCTGACAGATAAACAACTTGACAAAGGAGGAAACCAACACCATCTCAAGAAAAGTTTAGATTTTAAGGTTCAAAAAATTTTAGATGCTAATTACTTCTTCTAATCAAACACACACCCCTAAGACACAATATCAGAAACTTAATCACGGAGGGAGTCAGTAACGAAAAATATACAGTGCAAGACTCTGCGCAATAAAACTCCAATATCCAAAACAAGATACAGATCTGGGATTGAATGAGAGTCCAGGGGTAGAGGCCCGAAATCACCTGCTTACAGGAGAGAAGCAAGGGGTGGGAAGGGGACACAGCAGAGTCTCTAAGTGAAGGCAACTGCTTTATACTTTTTTTTTTTTGGTGAGGAAGGTTGGCCCTGAGCTAATATCTGTTGCCAATCTTCTTCCTTTTGCTTGAGGAAGATTGTCCCTGAGCTAACATCTGTGCCAGTCTTCCCCTACTTTGTATGTGAGAAGCTGCCATAGCATGGCTTAATGACCGGTGTGTGGGTCCATGCATGGGTTCCGAACACACGAAGCCCAGGCTGCTGAAGTGGAGGGCACAAACTTAGCTACTGGGCTGGCCCAAGAGAGTCTCTCATAAGAAGTTTTACTTCCTACTTTATTTGTTTTAAGCAGCCCAAAGAAGCATGCATCACCACCTCTTGCCAGTTCTAAACCATCTTGATGACTGCAATACAGGGAGATGCCAACAGAAGTTTACTCCAAACTGCCCAACAAAGGCAACATACTAATATTTAATTAGGAGGACAACTGAGATCACTCTCAAAGTTCAATAACATAATTATCAGTCTGCAAGTTTAATGGCTGTCCTGCCTTTGAACCACATTGCTTAACTGATTGCTGATTTTTTAAAAATCCAGTTAGACAGAATTTATCGATCACTCTGTTTCTACTTCAGTTCGAAGTCTGTGCTCCACTTGATTGAACCAGAAAATGAACAAGCGGATTTGCTTGTCATTCAACAGAATGAACTGGATTTGCAAAGATGGCCCATCTAAGCTAATGTGATTTAACCAAGAATCAACAATTGCCATCCTGTAATGTTCTGCTCCAAATATTTCTAGCACAATCACTGAGAAAGGAAGACACAGAGCAGAAAAGCAGCAAACTGCTCACCCACAAAGAGCCAACTCGTGGTTGCTGAAGAGCATCATTGCCTCCGAGGCTGAATTCTAAACTGCCTCTCCGTTGATTGTCAGCCTCACAGCTGCTTCTTTGTGAAGACAGCTGAGACTCTCTCCCGCCCGGAATGTTCAGGACTGAGGGCGCTCAGCAAGGAAGGAACCGGAGGGGGCCAGCCAATGGGCAGCAGGCACTACGTGAAGGATCCCGAGGGACTCTGAGAAACGCCTCTTTCTATGTGAAAATCTCAAGAAAGCTTCCTATGCACTGCGGCCCGGATTACTCAATAAAGTTCTTGAACATTTAGCTCTGAGAGTGGGCTCATAGATGCCGTTTTGCAGAATCCATTTAGGGTCTGGGGATGAATCAAAACGATGAACTAAAGTGGGTTTCTCTGACGTGTGCGCTTGGCCCTTCCACCCCGGAATTCAAATGGCATGCTGCATGGCAAAACAAAGGTGACGTGAAGCCAGTCACTTGAGCACAGCCCGTGTTTAGCAGGAAGTCTGGTGGGAGTGACACAAGGACTCTGTCTAGGCCCACTGTCTCACAAACGGCAGGTGGCGGCAGGACCCTTCCCCTGACCAGTAAAAATGCTACAAAGCGTCTCTGGATGCAGCACAGCACAGCACAGGGCAGTAGATGCAGAGAGAGCCCGTTACAACGAGACACATGGGAGGGAACCCCAGCCGAGCCGCTCAGCAGCCGCGAGACATCTGATCTGAGCACGTTTCTCGTCCCGAGCCCACATTTCTTCACCTAGAAAATGGGGATAATACTTTGCCGAGCTGTTCTTGTGGCCACATCCCATGGAGTCAGGACCTCTGGAAATGGGACCCAGGAGTTAGCGGTTTCTCGAGCTCCCCACGTGAGTCCAATGGTCAGCCATGTCCCAGAGGAGAGGCATGATACTGCCCAGAGGAACCTGACAACTGGTAAATGGGGGCACGGGATTTGGTCCTTTGCAGACACTGGAAACCAACTCTCAAAAGGAAAATCAACTGGAATGCAGGTAAGGTTATAAGAGGTAGGTTTACACGCACAGGGAAGGAGCTTTTATGCAAGTAAATTGATGGGCAGGACCTGGTGGGAGTAACTTCTAAGGAAGGGGAGGGGCAGTTACGTGCTGGGGCGGGAGGAGAGGCAAAAACGAGGATCTGGTGAAGGTTGGGAGTCACCACTGAGGAGAAGAGGAGAGGAAGGTGCATCTGATAAGAAGATGGTGGGGAGTCCTGACTGAACTCTGAGGCCTGGGGCCAGGGATCACCTGGGCTTGAGGTGTTCCTCGGGGAGCACTCAACAGTGTGGATGTAGAAATGAAGGGATTTGAGAATTGGAAAAGGGATGCAGTGGAAGAAATGAGATGGGGGCTGGCCCAGTGGCACAGTGGTTAAGCTCGTGCTCCGCTTCAGTAGTCTGGGGTTGGCGGGTTCTGACCCCGGATCCCAGGTGCAGACCTACACACTGCTCATCAAGCCATGCTGTGGTGGCATCCCACATACAACACAGAGGAAGACTGGCATGGATGTTAGCTCAGCAACAATCTTCCTCACCAAAAAAAAAGAAATGAGATGGCAGTGAGTGCTGCTTCTCCCTTATGCGCAGCCAGTCCAGCCCGAGACTCGGCTCATGGCGGCGTCCAGCTGACACAGCTATGGCCTGTTGGATGGACCTCCCACCCAGCCCTCCTTGGGGGTGTTTAGCAAAGATGGCATTCTGACCTCTGCCCCGTGTTCCTGTCACCTAAATAGCCCATCAGGCTGCCTGAACTCAGTGGAGAAGGAACACCCTAATACTAGTTCCTATAAACAGTAATGGGCGCTAAATAATTTTTCCAGAATGAAATAGCAACTATTCTAAGAACAGGTTTGTGGTGGTCAATCCATTGCTTCAGCCTCAGCAGTAAGCTTCTAAAACGTCTTGATCAGATGCCTTTCCCAAGTCACGCCTTCTGGACCAGTGACAAGACACTAACTAAAACAAGGCAAAGCGAACTGACGCGAGCCCTAAACATGCTAGGGATCGTGTTACCTAAAGAGCAGAGAATCACAATCCAGGTTACACACAGAAGCGTCTGCCATGCAGCATCTCTCAGCCTCTGCGTCGAAAGATCTAGAGTCAGGCCAACTGCTAAAACCGCTGGAGGGAGAGTGACACCTGGGCGGCCCCACCGCCCTCTCCTTACAAGATCAGCGCAGCCACGGCATCTGTACTCAACAGTCCTGTGCTTCCGTCCTCTTCCAGGCCAGCCAGATTAGATTAAGTCATTCTAAGGGAGACAACACCTGGATAGAAAAACGGCGGCTCTGCTTTCCTTTTACTTTCTTACTTTCTTGGTTTTAAAAAATTACTCAATAAATTTGCAAGTTATTTAATAAGTTATACTGCACATATACCACACATATCTTCTAATTAGGATCTAACCCTACTCAAGGGAATGGGGGGCTGGCCCAGTGGCGCAGCGGTTAAGTTCGCACATTCCCCTTCCATGGCCCGGGGTTCACTGGTTCGGATCCCGGGTGTGGACCTACGCACTGCTCATCAAGCCATGCTGTGGCAGGCGTCCCGCACATAAAGTAGAGGAAGATGGGCACGGACGTGAGCTCAGGGCCAGTCTTCCTCAGCAGAAAGAGGATTGGTGGCAGATGTTAGCTCAGGGCTAATCTTCCTCCAAAAAAAAAACAAAAGGAAAGGGGAGGGTGTTTCTAAAGAAGAAGAAGTTGGACAAAGCCTTTTCAATGGCAAAGCCCTACGAAAACCACAGCAACTTCAAGGTTTTAGGGCAGACATTTTTGTTTGGTTTTTGCTACCAAATCTAGACCCTCATACTTTGGCTTCCAACACATAAAGGGGGGTCAGGATATTCACTAAAATAGAAGCAGATGCTCTAAGAAGCCCAATTAAAAATACATTCAGTCTAGCCAGGCCTCACGGTGAGTTTGCAGAGAACTGCAAAGCCGGTAACCATCCCTCTCAGCCTTCACAGTGGAGAATCTTCGCTTCAAGCTTAGTCTGCACGCAAAGAAAAGAAAAAATACGTATGTCCCATTTGTCAGTTTTTCAAAATCCTCCAGAAAAATACAAGCGTAAGAGAGGAAAGCACTTCCAGTAGGAATTTAATTATTACTTGAATGTAAATGATCTCATACCAGTGAAGTTTCAATTTAAAAAAAGAATCCATTAACCTACCTTATAAATCACGTTATACCTGTCCAAATAGCTTTTAGCGTTGCCAGCTCCTTTAGAGACCGTGTAGGAATGCCATCAATACCGTAATTTTTAGCTTCCTCAGGAATACAGGGCAACGCAGAGGAGGGCTCGTTCTCCACCTCAACACGCTCCAAGGAGGCCTGTCCATTTAGGAGGCAGAAAGCATCGATCCGGGAGAAACCCACTCCGTCCTCCAAATGCAGAAGGTTTTACTTCTGAATAAGGGTGGGAGCAGTGAGGGGCAACTCAGACATATCCCAAACACCCCGAAATATGAATGCTACCTTCCAGGAGGTCTCTGTCATCCTGAGTTAGAGCTTCCAACTTCAGAACAGCACCTACTGTTTGAAAAGTCAGCCTGAATCGTGTGCCCCAACTCTTTAACCTAATGAACTGTATCTGCCTCCAGCTCAGCTGGCCCTGCCACCCCAGCGACTGTGGGATCTTGAGCAAGTCAACAGTGGCAGCTCTGGTTCCTGTTCGTCTTGTTCTATAAAATGTAAGCCCTGAGATCTGAGCTCTGAGCTCTGACCTTCTTTGAATGAGATCACATTCAGGACTCTCAGTCAAGAGGAACATGTCACTGTGCTCTGACAGCTGCAGAGACAAAGACCCGAAAATGGCTTGTTTAGTCCACAACGGTTTCAATAAATAATAATGGACATCTAAATGGAGGTGCTCTATTCCTGAGCCACTTGGCAAAGTAAATGATTTCCAGAAGTGGAGCCTTTAACTGCGAGCGAGATAGTCTCCCATTCTCCCATCTGAGTGACTACCAAGAGGAAGCTTCTTTTGTTTCTGTTTTTTAAGAATGCAAGCCAACGCCCGGTCTAGCTAGAGGTGGTGGTCCCTCAAGAAGCAGTGTGGGCTTCTGGAAAATGCCTCCCCCATGCTGCCCTTGACCTCGAACCTTGAGAGCAACCAGGGAGAAACTACGTGGATATCAGAACTCAGAGCTGGGCAGGCAAGTGCCAGCCTCGCTTGCTGACTTCACTGGAAATACGAACAGAATCCTTTCAACTTGAGGCTATTCCTAGAGCAAGCCTGTTTCTCCAGGTAAAAAGGCTGTGCCCTAAGAAGTGTCCTATCAATGAGCCACTCTCAAAATGGCTATTGCCTTCATCTCTTTTTATTTTAATTTATTTTTTCTTGTGAGGAAGGTTGGCCCTAAGCTAACATCTGTTGCCAATCTTCCTCCTTGCTTACGGAAGATTGTCACTGAGCTAACATCTGTGCCAATCTTTCTCTATTTTATGTGGGATGCCACCACAGCACAGCTTGAGGAATGATGCCAGGTCCGTGCCCAGGATCCAAACCTATGGAGCTCATGAACTCAACCACTCCACCACCAGGCGGCCCCCATCTCTTTTTAAATTACAACCTCCAAAAGATGATTATTTTATAGATGGGAATGGCGACAAAGCCTTTGCCTTTTTTTTTTTTGAGGAAGATTAGCCCCGAGCTAAGCTAACATCCGCTGCCAATCCTCCTCTTTTTTTGCTGAGGAAGACTGGCCCTGAGCTAACATCTGTGCCCATCTTCCCCTACTTTATATGTGGGACGCCTGCCACGGCATGGCTTGACAAGTATTGCGTAGGTCCGCACCTGGGATCTGAACCAGCGAACCCTGGGCTGCCAAAGCTGAGCGTGCAAACTTAACCACTGCGCCACCTGGCGGGTCCCAGCCTTTGCTCTTTTTGGACCAAATGCTGACTTACAAGAAACGATTTGCTTTAAACTCACAGCATAGAAAAATTATCTTAGAAACCGGGAAATAGACTTGGGATTCATGACATAGACTGTACAAAGGATTTCCCCTCCCCCCACAACCCACCCAAATGGTAAACTGTAATACATTTAATATCTTTTGTTTTCCTTACATAATCTACTCCCCCCATTTTTTGCATGAAACTGATTTTTTTCTAAACAATAGTAGATTATGACTAGAGAAGTTACTGCAAAAAGCCTTTAATTGTTTTAAGACTCATTTTTTCTCAATTTTGTGTATTATTCTTCCAAAAAACATGTTCTTTCTATCTTTCCCTAAACTCTCCATTGAGGACGGTAAGCTCTCTGGCAATCAGTAGTTTTGAAAGTCACACAGAAAATGAACTGCGGTCTCTCTGATGTGTACGGTCACCTCTGGCAGGAAAAAACAGTTCAATGGCAAACTCAACAACGTGAATCCTTACCGGAACAGAAAGATATCATTTGTATCCATTCATATAATAAAGAGGAAAATGGTTTTGAGATTGAAAAATTTTTACATGAATTAGGGTAGCAAATGCTCTATAAAACTGTTTCCAGTCACTGCCTCTGGGGGGAAGGGGACAACATTTTCCTTTAATATGTAAGTTTTTATGATGGAATTGGTCTCACACAATCCCAATATACTCCCCACTCTCTTGCTTCGTAAATTATCTTCTTCGCACTAACTATTCTTAAAATAAAGTCACAGAATCTTGCAACCTAGACCCATACACACTCATACTGCATCTTGCATTTCACTCTCTTTATTGACCTCGGTTCTAGCTTCACTCTCCAAAGCCACTCTATTGGTCTGCTCCAGCTGCTGTAACAAAATGCCAGACCGGGTGGTTTAAACAACAGAAGTTTGTCTCACGGCTCTGGAGGCTGGGAAGTCAAGATCAAGGTGTCAGTCGATTTGATTTTGGTGAGTGCCTGCTTCTTAGCGTAAGATGGCGACCTCCCTACTGCGCGCTCATACGGCGAACGGAAAGATGAGAGAGTGGGGCCCTCTCTGGCGTGTCTTCTTAGAAGGACGCACTCTGACCTCGTTTAAACTTAACTACCTCCTATTTATGGGCCCTATCTGCAAATACAGTCACTGGGGGTTAGGTCTCCAACATGTGAATTTTGGGGGACACAATTCACCCATAACAGGCGGTGATCACTGCAAGGGGCCACAAAGGAGGCTTCTGGGCGCTGGAAATGCCCTACAAAGTGACCCAGGAGGTCCTGACACACACGTATGCATTTTGTAGGAATCCGCCAAGCTATACAACTTAAGATCTGTGTGCTTTACCGGATGCAAGGTGACCATAAGCAAACAAACTTAAAAACCCCAAACCATCCATCTGGCTGCAAAGTTGTTTTCTAAACTCAGACAATGGAATGAAGGAGGCCAAGGGCGGAGGCAGAGAGGCGGCTCCTCACCCAGTTCCGAGCCCGAACCAGGGAGGAGATGCTGCTGGGGACGGGAAGGGACAGGAAGGAGCGACCTCAGAGACGTTTTGGAGATGAAGCCAACACAACCTGCCAATGGAAAAAAGGACTCCCAGGTTTGAGGCCTGCTTATGTCAGTAACAGTTTCTGAGTTTAGAAAAAACACATCCCGTTCATTGCTTTTAATCCTGAGCTTTCTGTTTTAATATTGAATTCTCTCTCTCCCCCTCTCTCTCCTTTCTCTCTCTCTCTTGCATTCTCTGAGCAGAATGCCGGGTCCCGACAAGAGGCCCTGGTCGCATGGTTCCTTAGTCTCTAGGGACCTGTTTCCTCATTGGTAGAAAGAGGATTTACAGGTTTATTCGTACAAAGTGCTTAGGACAGCGCCTGACGCTTAGTAAGCACTCAATTCATGTTAGCTGTTAGGAAAGAACACATCCTTGCTTCAGGTACCCTTCACCTCCGTTGTGCCAGCCAACACTTGAGCTACGTCTTTTCTTGATACTACGTCTTTCTAGCAAAGGAATGATGTCCTAGGGGCAAGAGCCTAGAACCTGGGGATCACCTTGGGCTTTTCTGCTCCTCGTTCATCCCCATGTTGATGTTCCCTCGGATCCTGTCGTTTCTTAGGTTTTCAGTGCTGTCTCTATCCATTCCTTGACTTCTGCCTTAGCTCAGGCTTCAACATTTCACGTTTGATTAATGCAATTAAGAGCTCATGCCTCTGCCTGTTTTGTTCTCTAACTGTCCGTCTGTCACGCTAGTCTCCTTTATTCCTAAAGTGGGACTCCCCACCGTCTACTACACGAGGCCCAGGCTCCTTATAAAAGAGCCTCCCTTTTCCATCATCTCCCCCTACCCTCCTTCCCACAGGTCAATCCTGGGCTGATCAGGAAGAAATCCCCCACGTTCTTCATCAGTCGCCTCCGCATTTTTACACAAGTGCAGGCTGGGCTGCAGCGAAGCCAGGATGAAAGCTCTAAATTCCATGAAGCTGGGGGCAGCATCTCTCTTACACATCCAGCACCTCACACATAATATACTTTAAGTGAAGAATCACTGAACTCAAGTTGGACTAGCCTGGCCTCTAGAGTAACGACATAAACTAGGGGCAGACAGCAGGGAATGGATCAAGTCAACAGACAAGAGGCATCAGAGGAAAAGCAATTGCTTCCAGGAATCTCTAAGAGCAACAGCACCATTAGACCCAGGCCAAAGAGCCCCCACTTCAGAGAGTGCCATCCTGGCCTCCTCTGACCCTTCCCCACAGGAACCAAGGGGACAAACCCATCCGCAATTAACATCCCACCTGCCCCGGGACCCAAGACTGCGGAGTTCTCAGGGACCCCTAGACCAGAGGGCCAGCCAAAGGGTGTTTGCTATGGTGGAGGATGGGGTGGGGACAGAGCCTGGACAGTGGGCTGGACAATGATGTCCATGTGCTGGAGACCCCTGAAGGCGCAGGGCAGCCAGGAGCGGGAAGTGGACGGGCTGGGGGCTGGTGGCCCCAGCATCACCACGTTCGGGCGTGGAAGGTCTAGGGTCCAAGAATTCTAAACTCAGATCTGGCCTCCTAGGTCATTATGCGGATTTAATCATCAGGATGAGAGGGTACAACATTTCATTTAACAGTTGATTAGCTTGATTAATAGTTTTTAACTATTCCAATATGTGGTGTGTGGGTCTTCGTTTGTATTCCCGCCCCGGGCCCTGCAAATGTTAGGAGTGAGTCTACACAAGAGCCAAATCCGGGCTTGGATCAGTCCAAGGACTGAAGGGAGAGACTCAGCATGCTCCACAGAGGAAGCCCAGGGGTGCAGAGTCCAGTCTCGGGGCCGGACCTCTAGGATTCCAACCCAGGCTCCACTTACCGGAGCTCCGTGACCTCAGGCAAGCTTCTTCACCAGTCAGGCTGTGCCTCAGTTTCCTCGTCTGTAAAGTGGGATTAATAGGATCTATACCTCATAAGGCAGTTGAGAGGATTACACAAGTTAATATTTGTAAAGTGCCTGAAACAACCCCTCAAACACAGTAAGCACCTGCAACAAAGAAAGGAGAAAGACAAGAGTCACAGGAAATTGGGTCCCAACTCCACACAGAACACTTTACCCACCAAACGCCAAATCTTAAAGTTCTGTGGTACCGTCAGGATACGACGGGTTAAGTCAGGACTCCAGCTTTGCCTGGAAACCCAATCCCTGTGGGTAGGAAACTTCGAAGGAAAGACATTTCCAGCAACAACTCGCCAAAAGAAATTTGGAAAAAACTGTTAGCTGAGTGACTGCCTGCAGATGTGAAAATATAAGCCTTGAGCTTTGAAGCATATAATAAGACCCCAATAGGTAAAGTGGGCAATAAATACTGTTTATAACATGAAGTTAAATTACTGATTCAACACACGGAAATATATTTATCTGCTCCAAGAAACTAAAGGAACACAAAACTCAGAGGAGGCTTAAGATGCCATCCTCCACCTGTCAAGGTCAACGCTGCCAGTATCAGTAATACGGCAGTGAAATCCACACACGTCCCAGTGGCATCAAAATTGTCTCCAGAGGCATCAAAGTTAGCCAAACTTATGCAAGCATACCCTTTAGTAAGCTTCTCCCCAATTTGTAGAGGGAAGCTCAGAAGTTAAGCCACTGATCTTAGGTAAGTGGCCGACTGAGGATTCAAATCCACGTCTTGACTACAAACCACCCACTCTTTCTACTTTGTCATGAAGCCTGGAAGTTGACCCTACAGAAATACCAGGAGGAGAGCACAGAAACAAAGCCACTCCCTACAGAATGTAAACAGGTGCACGGGCAAAGAACAAGAATGGCTTAGTTAACTATCTTTTAAATGACATGGAAACATAAGGGAAGACTATTCTTTTTTTTTTTCCTTCTCCTTCCTGAAGCCCTCCAGCACACAGTTGTATATTCTAATTGTGGGTCCTTCTGGTTGTGCTAAGTGGGACACCGCCTCAGCATGGCCTGATGAGTGGTGCCATGTCAGTGCCCAGGATCTGAACCAATGAAACCCTGGGCTGCTGAAGCAGAGCGCGCGAACTTAACCACTCGGCCACCAGGCCGGCCCCAGCGAAGACTATTCTATAAATGAGAGCTAAATGGGAGTGTTTCAGGCCAGCCCCAGTGGCCTAGTGGTTAAGTTCAGACCACTCTGCTTTGATGGCCCAGGTTCGGTTCCCGGTCACAGACCTACACCACTTGTCTCACGTCAGTGGCTCACATACAAAAAAAAAGAAGAAGATTGGCAGCGGATGTTAGTAAATCTTCCTCAGCAAAAAAAGAGAGTGTTTCAAGCTAAGTGCAACTCAATAAAAATTCACATGCTTATGAATTCATAAATTATGAGTTAAGTATATTGAATTAAATATAAATTAAAAATTCATGTCAAAATGAGGGGGTTGTTCAGAGTGTTTTGTAAAGTATCTAATATTATAATATTTTAAAAAAGGAAAGAGACATAGAGTAAAATTATGAAACATGAGAGTTTTGGGGACAGCCTGGTGGCTCACCCGTTAAGTTTGCACATTCTACTTTGGTGGCCTGGGGTTCGCTGGTTCAGATCCCGGGTGCAGACATGGCACCGCTTGTCAAGGCATGCTGTGGCAAGTGTCCCACATATTAAGTAGCCGAAGATGGGCACGGATGTTAGCTCAGGGCCAGTCTTCCTCAGCCAAAAAAAAAAAAAAAAGATTGGCAGTAGATGTTAGCCAGAGCTAATCTCCCTCAAAAAAAAAAAGTAGCGCTTTAAGGGTTCCATGTCAAGATCATCTAGAACAGTCCTCCATTATGCTGCTGAGAACAAAGCCCTGAAAGAATGTCCTGTGTCCAAGGGCACAGTCCTTGTTAGGAATAGAAATCACACTAAAGAATTCTCAGCTTCCAGGCCACTGTTCCCATCTCCTTCTCTCTCTATCTCTATTTTTTCTTAAAAAAAAAGAAAAAAGATAACATTGTAATAAGATAATACCAGTGAATACAATCTTATAGAACACTAGAACCATAACCAGGTGTCTTCTGAAGAGTTAACGTGACGTTCTAAGTGTGGACACCAAATGCTACAGGTAGTAATGACTCTCAATGTTTGTTGTTCTCAATTGGAAATCCACTATAACTTTGTTTAAAAATTTGTTCAAGGAATTGTAGACAATAAGAATGAGGTAAGTTCTGATGAAGAACGCTTCTAAACTCATTGTCCTAGCTAAGTCATGAACTACACACTATCTTTTAATAACTACCGCACCAAAACATCATGGCAGACAGAAAGTGACCTCCAACACAACTGTGTTTAAGGAATGGACCTTTCCAAAACCCACAGTCCAACCGGATTTACAAGGCTTCTCTCCCAACAATCAACTACTTGGATTCTCCTTCATTGGGCATTTATCCACATTCATATATTATAGACCCAAAGATTATCTTCAACATAGAAATTAATTCACGGGGCTGGCTCCGTGGCCGAGGGGTTAAGTTCATGGGCTCCACTGTGTCGGCCCAGGGTTTCACCGGTTCGGATCCTGGCCGCGGACATGGCACCGCTTGTCAGGCCACGTTGAGGCGGCGTCCCACATCCCACAACTAGAAGGACCTGCAACTAAGATACACAACTATGCACAGGGCGGGTTTGGGGAGATAAAGCAGGAAAAAAAAAAAAGAAGAAGATTGGCAACAGTTGTTAGCTCAGGTGGCAATCTTTAAAAAAAAAAAGAAATTAATTTACGAACTTTTCAAATACTATCTAAAGTAATAAAGTTTCATCACTGTAGATTTTAACTAAAATGTGAAAGATGGGCAAATTCTACTATCCCCCTGCCACAGCGTAAGAGAAAAGAAACGTTTCCTCTCTGCCAGAAACACACACACAGGCGCACACACGCGCATGCGCATACACGCGCAGAAACCTATTAGCTATTCCCTAAGGATCTGGAAAGGGAAGGCTTAACATGTCTCATATATTTCAGTGATTAATGCTTTATTTAATCTTAGGAAAAACACCAGTGCTCGGGGAACCCAGACAGTTGAAGAGTAAACTCTTACAAAATCCACACATCACTCCTAAAATCTCTTCCTACGTATATTCTTATTAGCATTTAAAAATGCCTTTTATATTTGTTCACAAAGAACCAAGGTGAAAAGCTAGAAAAGAAGGATTTATAGGTTGTTAAAATAGAGTACACCAAAAAAATGGTTAAATAAGAAGAAATAGACTACTCGCATGTTTAAGTCTTATTGTTAAGGAAACTGGTTACTTTTAAGACCTAAGAGTTAACCCAATCAATAAATATCTATCGAGCGTCTATTATTTACTAAGCATCAAATTTTGAGTTAAAAGAATTTAAAAGGTATTGTTTCCAAGTATTTCAGTTCTACAGAGTTCTCCGGTTGTAAACATCTAGATGTTTAGAAACAATACGCCAGGTGTCCTCTTTCCATCCATTTTGCATTTTAAACTCTTTAAAGAGGAGTAGATCCAGAAAGTGAGTTTTATCTGTATGGATGTGGCTATTATGTGTTTCCCACACCCAAAAAGATAAAAATCCAGGCTTTCTTTTAAATTAGGAGCACACATATTGCTTAGTGAAGCATTCTAGTCTATGTAACATTTATAACTGACAAACATTTCTTGCAGCCCCATCAATTAATAATAACCATGCTCAGACAGCTCCACATCTTCTCCTGCTTTGATGAAATCTAGAGCCCCAGTGCCCAGCCCCACCTGTAAACAGCTGCAGAAGTAATTACCCCTAGGAAAGGACAGACTCATTTTCTTCTGTATCTTCAAGGTTTCATAAGCCGCTGTATTTGTTTTCAGGTTTGTTTTCCTGTTAACTAAATGACCATGAGCAAGATTTGTTTAAGTTGCCTAAATTGCGTATGTGCCTATGGAAACACACATACAAGGAATTCCACCTCGAAACTGCCAAGAAAAAGTCAATCCTTCCATATCAATCCATCAAGGACAGTCTTTGTATTCTTATTAAATAGATAAATCAATAAAAAGGGACAAACTGCAGAAAGTGATGCGTAATACACCTGAAATTACACAATGTTGTAAACCAGTATGACCTCAATAAAATAAAAAGTAAATAAAAAATAAAAAGGCACAAACATATCAATGGGTTATCTAAATCTTCCATGAAAACATACGACTGTGATAAAGCACAATCGGCGACTTTCTTGGGGGAAAAGGTGAAATAAATGATAAATAAAGTTCCCCCAATCTCCCGGTGTATTGTGCTCCTGGAGCCACTCCCAGCCCTGCTGGCTTCCCTTTGTGCGAGGCTCCGGGAGGCTGTGTCCACAGGGAGATGCGCTGCAGTGCCTGCAGAGCACATTCAGAGCTGGGAGCAAACCGCATCCCTTCCATGCCTGATAGGATGAGAAGCTAACTGGGTTTCATCAGCCATCCTTGCTCTTTTCCACTAAAGCAAAACAGCAAAAACAGAAACATGCACTCAAATGTTTTCGCACCTATGAAAATGTCTTAATCGCTTTCAAGGGTGAAACAGACACCTGGAGGGGAAAACCTACATTCTCAACTCCTTCCTGGCTCTTTACAAACAAATCTTCTGCAACAATGACTCCAACTACCAGAACACAGGCCCCAAAAAATTAACGTTTACAGTTTTAGCTTTGCTACATTTCAATTTTGTTCAAGATTTAAAAAGATGTCCAAGAACATGGAAGGATAAAAAAAACACAAGATTTACCGTTCTACACTGAAAATTGTACTGCAAGGTCTCTTTAGGCTCAACACTACCATAGTTTGTGTTTACACACAAAATTTCAGTCACTGGTGTCATCAATTAATTATTATGTTCAATCTAATTTTTATTGTTTACTAGCTATTTCCTTCCTGCAAAGATGAATGCTAAACAATTAAAACCAGTCTGTCTAGAGAATTGGAACAAGTCAGTGAGGCATTCTATTGGTTTAATCTGCATAAAGTCATTTAACAAAATAAGAATAAAAACAGTCGTGCAGTACCACACTGGAGTGGAAAATACAGATGCATAACTTGATGGTTATAACATGACATGCAGGTGGTCCTGCTGAGACAGATGGCAGGAATACAATCCCATAAAACCCTACGCCTTCCAGGGATGGTGGCATAGTCTAAGATTTCTTGTTTTTAACATTCACACTACTAAATTAATACAGGGTGTATTAAGCATTCTGATAAACAGGACGATGATTCATTCACATGTCTTCCACAGCAGCATATGAACTTTAGAAATGTGAGGTCTCCTGTAATCGGGTTTCTCAGGGAACATCTTAGTCAAGGTCTTTGGTATTTTGGAGGGTAGATTCGTTTTTCAAAAATTCATTCTCCAACAGGTTTTTTCCCTTTTCTGGATGTGCAATGTACACGCCTTCATAAAGGGTTTACTCTGACAGCTCAATACCCTGAATGCGAGGATCACAGGAAACCTCCAACTTTCAACTACCCAGCGATAGGTTCTCTCACACGCAAAGCCTCCGGCCGCAAGCTAAGAGCCGGCAAAAGGAGATGGAGGCATCGTTGCTGCGAAGGTAAGATGGTGGTTAGCATAACGCGATCAGCATCGTCGCTGGACCGCATGTGGGCCAAACCGGTTTGTTAGAAGTTGCTTGGAATTCTTATCTCCATTTTCATACCATTGTTTCTGTGAGTCTGAGTTTGTTTTTTTTAATGCTTTCGAACTTAGCAACTATCTACGAAATTGTGAAACGGCACCAAGTCACAAGCATTCCTTTTTTCTAGGAATATACAAATGAGATGGTGGTTGTGTTAAACTGAAACATCTATTTTTTTTTTCCTGCGACTTTTTAATCTTTCTACAGTTTCTAATTTCCGTCTTTGTAACACTTAAAGACCTCTACCTGGTCAGGGGCAGCACTTTTTTTGTCTTGCTTTATCATATAATTCACAACTTCCTTCAGGAACAAAAAAAAGGGCATTTCTTTCTTTCTTTTTTTTGTTTTTTGAGGAAGATTAGCCCTGAGCTAACATCTGCTGCCAATCGTCCTCTTTTTGCTGAGGAAGACTGGCCCTAAGCTAACATCTGTACCCATCTTCCTCTACTTTATATGTAGGACGCCTACCACAGCATGGCTTGTCAAGCGGTGCCATGTCCACAACCGGGATCCGAACCAGTGAAGCCCGGGCTGCTGAAGCAGAGTGTGCACACTTAACCGCTGTGCCATCGGGCAGGCCCTGAGCATTTCTGACAAAACGTTTCTGATACACTTTAATGAAATTAAGATCTAATTATTCCAGTGAACTTCTTCCCTGTCACTCTACCCTTCCTCCTCCAACATCACCACTCATACCACGTGATCCTCAGGAACTGAGGGTAACCATCTTGGTCCCATCCTTTTAACCAGTCTAACAATAATTATTTAACCATTCTCTTGTTCTGTTCAATGTCCCAAAGATCTTCTATACAACGAAAGCCAGGCGTAGAAATGTACAAAGACTGATGCATGAGAATGTCACCATTTTGCAACCCCCAGTGTGATTCGGGCGAGGATCATCGTGGATGCAACACATTGGCAACAGAATAGTTGGCATCGAACGATCATATACCTCACAGAGGAAAGTACAGCTCTAACGAAGGGATGTGGTGGGTGCCCTTAATCAAATCAGCAAACTCAGCATCCCCTATAACGGGGCAACCAGGACTTTCTAGGACTCCTGGTGTGATGTGACAGTAAGTACTCAGTATCAGGTAGGCATAGTCTTGCTAAAAATGTTCAGCCTGATCTAATCATAGAAAAACAAATCTGACAAATCCACTATGCAAGAAACTGGCCTGGGCTCTCCATAAAAATAAATCCTGTGAAAAACAAAAAGGCAGGAGAAGTATTCTAGTTTGAGACTAAAAGAAACCTAACTGAATGCAATTCGGGGACCTTGATTAGATATTTTTTTAATGCAAGTGTAAAAGACACTTAAGGAATGAAAAGGGAAGTTTGAATACGGACTATATATTAGATATCATTAAATTAATGTTAAATTTCTCAAGTGTGATAATGGCGCTGTGGTTAAGCGGAATAGGAATTTATTCTTAGGAGACAGTACTAAACTCCGCAGAAGTGAAGTATTTTGACGTCTCAGAGTTCAGTTAAGAACAAAAGGTTACAAGAAAGAAGGAACGCACATCTGGGGAAGCGTCTGTGACTGGTGCATCTTATAGAAGAAACCGCTTCTGTGTATTTGGTGAGAAACATATTTAACAGAACTTGTCGCCACCATCATTCGCGCCCGCCATGGGAACATTTTATTATTCGAGCAACTCCCCCATCTAGAAACAGTACTTCTTATCTACTAAGTCAGGGCTGTAAGAACCATTTTTTCAGAAGCCAGAAAATCATGTGCTTTAATTGCACACGACATGACGCAGAATGTTCACTTGGACTCATCATGGTGTCTGTCATACACACGTTCATTTCAGAAGACGTCTTTAGTTTTTAGCTTTACTTGGGCGTATAAGAAGAATACCAGAAATTTAGTTCACTAGAGACAAGCTGGATCAATACCATTAGCCATCAGAGAAATGCAAATCAAAACCACGATGAAATACCTCTTCACCCCTACTAGGATGATGATATAGTCATGTGCCGCATAAGGACATTTTGGTCAACGATGGACCACATCTATGATGATAGTCTCATAGCATTAGTACCACATAGCCTAGGTGTGTAGTAGGACCCTGCAGCGTTGTATAAATACACTCTATGATGTTCACACAACGACGAAATTGCCTAACGATGCTTTCTCAAAACATCCCATTGTCAAGCGATGCATGGCTTTAATCAAAAAGGCAGATTAACAAGTACTGGGGAGGATGTGGCAAAACCAAAACTCTTACACTGATGATGGGAAAGTAAAATGGTACAGCTGCTTTGGAAAACCACCTGCTAGTTCCTCAAAAGGTTAAACAGAGTTAACACGTAACCCAGCAATCCTGCTGGTTGGTAAATACCCAAGAGAAATGAAAACCTATGTCCACATAAAAACTTGTACACTAATGTTCATAGCAGCATTATTCATAATAGCCAAAAAGTGGAAACAACCCAAACATCCACCAGCTGATGCAAGAATAAATAAAACGTGGGGTATATCCATATAATACATTATTATTTGGCAATAAAAGAAATGAAGTACTGATATGTGCTACGACATGGACGAACCTCGTAAACATCGCATTAAGTGAAAAAAGTCAGACACAAAAGGCTGCATGTCATGCAATTCCATTTATATGAAATGTCCAGAATAGGCAGATCTTTAGAGACAGAAAGTAGATTAGTGGTTAGCAGGGACTAGGGGGAGGGGGAAAATGGGAGGTGACTCTTAATGGATATAGGGTTGCTTTGGGGGGATTCAAAATGTATAATAGATTATCATGATGATTAAACAACTCTGTGAATGTACTAAAATCCACTGAATTGTACACTTTAAATGGTATGTTAATTATATCTTAATAAAGCTGTTATTTAAAAGACCTAGAACAATTAATACTCTTCCAGCTATTGAGACTAGGAAATAGCTCAAGGGAAAGTCACCCATCAATAACTTCCTGGTGGAAATACATCTGGCTCCAGTGTTCATTTCCGATTAATTACAAACAAGATCTACAGTGCTTCTTGAGCAACAATAAAATGTCGTGACAAATCAGATTTAAATGGTATTGACTCCTGAAGTAAACAAAATACACCCTTTGATTATGAAAACCCTCCCCAGATGCCTTGGCAAATTCTTGATAGAAATAATCTCCTTTTCTACTAAATTTGGAGGGGAAGACTGAATAGCATGACAGGTCTAAAAAGTTATCGAGAGAAATTCTTCACTAAATTAAAAAAATTTAGGAAGGATTTAGGACATGAAACTTAAAAAATCTTAAAACTCAGATGACATTTTGGGATTATCGTCCACTCTAGAATGGGCAGGGCACGGTTACTGATAAGCCACAACTCCTTTTAGAAAGACAGCTAAATCTAAGGAGAGCCATTCATATGTCTGCAGAAATCTTTTATGAAAAAGATTTCACCTAAGATTCAACATCTTTCATCTTGACCATGAGATTGAGTCATTAGACATTAAATGTTTCCCATACCTGGTACTAGGGAGCTTCCTTCCAACATTCTTAACACAGAATTCATATTACACTAAACTTTGATATGCCTCAAATTTTAATTCTTTCCATAATACTAAAACAAAGTTTTAGGGGCCAGCCCCATGGCACAGCAGTTAAGTGCACACGTTCCACTTCGGTGGCCCAGGGTTCGCTGGTTCAGATCCCGGGTGCAGACATGGCACTGCTTGGCAAGCTATGCTGTGGCAGGCATCCCACATATAAAGTAGAGGAAGATGGGCATGGATGTTAGCTCAGGGCCAGTCTTCCTCAGCAAAGAGAGGAGGATTGGCAGATGTTAGCTCAGGGCTAATCTTCCTCAAGAAAAAAAAAAGTTTTGCAAGTTGATCAAATACACTGAAAATTATAAACCCAAGTCTGTGTCAATATTGACAGATTCAACCTAAACTTAGATATAGATAGCTGCCAAAATTGTATTTTTGTTTTAAATACATATATTTCAGAACATGTTCCATTGTTTTAACAATGGTGACTTGCTTGGTCCCATGAGGGTTCCTGGGTGAAAGCTTAGTAGGAAATCAAAGGATAAAATGGGGTCTTTCAGGGCTGGCATCTGTCAGGCAGGAAGGTGATGCCCAACAAGTGTGTGTGGGAATCAGAACTGGGGCAGGCTACAAAATCACTTGGCTCTCTCCATCAGCAACGCCTAAAGAGAAAGGTTCGGAGGGCCCGAAGCACGGATGTCTCCCTGTTGGACACGGAAAAAACTGGGAGCCTGGAGACCCTGCTTTGAACCATCTCAGCTACCACTAAAAAGAAACTGCACCCTACGCTTTCCATAGAGCCTTTCTTTTCCACTGTAATTTCCCATCATTATCCCTGTTACTTTAAGCCTATGAAAAACCTCATTAATAGCGATAGCTTGCCAACCTGTGAGAACAGCTACAGTGTCTTTTTACGGTTGCATTCTAGAAATTAAATAAAACTTGACAACAGATCAAAAATGGTATACAGGGGCTGGCCCAGTGGTGTAGTGGTTAAGTTCATGCACTCTGCTTTGGCGGCGTGGAGTTCCCGGAACTACACACCACTCATCAAGCCACACTGTGGTGGCGTCCCATATACCAAATAGAGGAAGACTGGCATAGATGTTAGCTCAGCGACAATCTTCCTCAAGTAAAAAAAGGGAGATTGGCAACAGATATTAGCTCAGGGCCAATCTTCCTCATACACACACACACACACACACACACACACACACACACACAAAATGGTATGTGATGACTACAGACACAAAATCTGGTCCTTTGTTCTATAAATCTATAACTCACCTTGCAAAATTTGTGATAGGAAATGGGGTTGGCACTATGAAGACCACCCTATTCCAAATAACTCTACTCCAAACCCCACATTCTCTGTCCTCCAGGATTTGGCATTTTGTGGACTCTGTTATGACAATTAAAATACCCAGCTTTTTGGGGCCAGCCTGGTGGTGCAGCAGTTAAGTGCACACGTTCCGATTGAGTGGCCCAGGGTTCACCGGTTTGGATCCCACGTGTGGACATGGCACCACTTGGCAAGCCATGCTATGGCAGGCATCCCATGTATATAAAGTAGAGGAAGATGGGCACGGATGTTAGCTCAGGGCCAGTCTTCCTCAAAAAAAAAAAAAAATACCCAGCTTTTTACTTCCCTCCTGCTTTTAACCCAGATCCTCTTTTAGCCTCAATTCTGTCCCATATTGATCTATCTGCTGCTTCTTCCATAATCCTAAAAATGGAAAATGTTACAAGAAAGTTTTGAAAAGTTGAAATGATCTAAGACACTGTCATTCTAACACCTCTTCATTTTCATGTACTCCTTTTAAATTTAGCCACATACATACAATTTTTATAGAATGGCTGTTGTGGAGTACAGTTCTGCATATTTCCCCCATTTTGAAATCATAAACATATCCCCAAGTTGTTACAAATTCTTCTCATGCGTCCTTTAAATGACAAGGACCAGGTGTATGTACCACACGTAATTCACTTAAGTGAGCTTTTTTTTAACGATTGGCACCTGAGCTAACATCTGTTGCCAATCTTCTGGTTTTGTTTTTTCTTCTCCCCAAAGCCCCCCAGCACATAGTTGTCTATTCTAGTTCTCCGTCTTTCTGGTTGTGGCACGCGGGACGCCACCTCAGCGTGGCTTGACGAGCAGTGCTAGGTCCACGCCCAGGATCCAAACCGGTGAAGCCCTGGGCCCCCGAAGCAGAGCCCAAGAACTTAACCACTCGGCCATGGGGCTGGCCCCTTAGCTAATCTTTCACTATCTTAAGACAATGATAAACACTTGTAATAAACATTTTATGGAATATAGTTTTCCTTCCCTT
Source organism: Equus przewalskii (assembly GCF_037783145.1). Lineage (NCBI taxonomy): Eukaryota > Metazoa > Chordata > Mammalia > Perissodactyla > Equidae > Equus > Equus przewalskii. Next base: position 15,768,313 of record NC_091862.1, read on the forward strand.
GTATTATTTATCTGTTGAATTTCCAGAACTAGGAGCAACAGAACAAAGAATGAGAACATGCATATGGTTCAATGCATTGCCAAATTGCTTTATATTTGATTTTTGTTAAGCACAGGAATTTATGCATTTCAACGGGATGTTTATCTTCCGTCTCCTTAGATGCAGTCTTCTCTCCTTCTCCTCCAGAGATCCAGGGCCTCCCTCTGTCGTCTACTGCGTGCCTCCAGTCTGTCTGCTCTGGTGCACTGAGAGCTAAACCCCTCTTTATCCCAAAACACTGTCACCATCCCTAAGTTTGGAAAAAAAGACCAATCCATCATTCACTTTCTATTCTAACTTTTCAATCATTTGTCACTTTCAATGTCTGCCTTCACTTCTTATGCAAGTTCATAAAATATTAACTCAGTCAAGGCCAAGAAGTGTTTTATACCAGGCAAATTTTCCTAGGATTATCAGTCAATTACGTTTATTCAACCATACATTTGACCAGCCTAGATTTAAGGAGAGTTGCTGAATTGCTCAATTTTGTCAAATCTCTGGTGAAATCCCGAATCATCATTAGTATATTCTAAAAAATCTTATAGTACGGGAAACTGAATAACAAAAAAGACTAGGAAAAGAAGAAAAAACAAAAAGGAAAATTAAATAAATTTGATTATTGGGTTTATTTTTAGTGACCAAGCTGACTCTTAGTGATCACCAATTTTTCCTCACCTATCTGCTGAGCAATCCATTCTAGGCCAGGAAAGATGTTATAATCACCATTAACTGTGGTTCCTTCTGATGCAAAAGACTGTTGGAGGATGGATAAGGAGAAAGAACAGCTTTTACATATGTATGTATGTTAGATTTTTTAATAAGCCTTATTATTCTTGAACCCGTTAAAACTTTTTTGTTGCTGAGGAAGATCAGCCCTGAGCCAACGTCTGTTGCCAATCTTTTTCCACTTTATATGTGGGTCACTGCCACAGCGTGGCTGACAAGTGGTGTAGGTCCACGCCTGGGATCTGAACCCCAAACCTTGGCTGCCAAAGTGGAGTGCACCAAACTTTACCACTAAGCCACGGGGCCAGGCTCTATTCTTGAATTTTAAAAACCTGAATTTAAACGAAGTGTTCCTTTCTTCCAGAAGGTTAATATATTCAGGTTCATTTTCTTCTGCTATATTTTTTCAAGTTCATTTTCTTCTGCTATATTTTAAATCTACTGGATTGAAGTTGGTTGAGCGAACTGATTTAATGGGTCATGAAATCCCTGCAGTGACTATTTAAAGTTCAAATAGCAACAGGAGCCCTTTTCTATACTTCTGATTTTCAAAACTTTTTAGAAAGAGCCAGCTGGATTCCTATGAAGGAAAAGTTTTAAGCAGCCATAAGAACCTAAGTCAGATCAGTTAACAAATATCACCTGCCCTCAGTTATTCAATGGTGACATTTTTCAGCTAAGAATATTTTGGGAGTTGTCCCCATGGCCTAGTGGTTTAAGTTCAGCGCACTCCACTTCAGCGGCCTAGATTCCATTCCTGGGCGCGGACCTACACCACTCATTTCTGGCCATGCTGTGGTGGCAACCTACATGCAGAGTGGAGGAGGACTGGCACAGATGTTAGCTCAGGGTGAATCTTTCTCAGCAAAAAAAAAAAAAAAATTTTTGATTACTAAAAACCAGTGAACCATACACTTTAAATAGGTGAACTGTATGTTACGTTAATTTTATCTCAATAAAACTGTTGCAACAAAGAAAAGAATGCTTTAATTTACATGTATAAATTTAACTTTGTCCTTAAAACATAAGCTTTTAGACAAATTCTATTTCCCCAGATTTAAGCTTCAGTCTATATCACCCTCTGCAAATGAGATTTTTGAAGCTAAAGTCATTATTTAACCAGAAATATTACATATATGTTTATATTATCTAAAAATGTATCTTTAACATGCATTTGGGTATCATGCTACTTTGATGCAGAATTTACTAGCAAAGGAACCATTTATGACTTTTCATTAAATATTGATCTTATTCTTTTCTGATGTTAACAAGGAAAACTAATCAATTACTTTAAATATATAACATTTTAGAGCTAATAGGCTTTTGTCTGTTGTCCTCAAGGCGTGTCAGCAATTCATTCAAGGCCCCTTTCAGGGCCACACCCTGCTCCAGCTGACATCTTGGCACACACAGACTGCCGGGCCATCCTCCAAGCTCCTGGTCTCCATTCCCTGCCTTTCTTTCCTTCAATCCCTTCCGTACACCACTCGCTTTTCTCACAGAACAGTCCTTCTCCCGATCCCAAACTGGAGTCTGCACTGACAGGGGAAGAAAACAAAAGGCAGAGATTTGAAGTGGGTGGGCTCAGCTTCAAGAAGCAAGAGACAGGGACCGGCCCCATGGCTGAGTGGTTAAGTTCGTGCGCTCCACTTTGGCGGCCCAGGATTTCACTGGTTCGGATCCTGGGCACAGACATGGCACCGCTCATCAGGCCATGCTGAGGCGGTGTCCCACATGCCACAACTAGAAGGATCTACAACTAGAATACACAACTATGAACTGGGGGGCTTTGGGGAGAAGAAAAAAAAGGAAGCTTTGGGGCCGGCCCGGTGGCACAGTGGTTAAGTGCGCACGTTCTGCCTCTCGGCGGCCTGGGGTTCCCCAGTTTGGATCCCGGAGACGGACATGGCACTGCTTGGCACGCCATGCTGTAGTAGGCGTCCCACATATAAAGCAGAGGAAGATGGGCATGGATGTGAGCTCAGGGCCAGTCTTCCTCAGCAAAAAGAGGAGGATTGGCAGCAGTTAGCTCAGGGCTAATCTTCCTCAAAAAAAGGAAGCTTGGCAATAGATGTTAGCTCAGGTGCCAATCTTTAAAAAAAAAAAAAAAAAACCACAATGAAATAAACATGTCCCAGGGAAAGAGATGGACAGTTTTCGGACTCAACATCCGTAGATGTAATGGTAGCCAGGGCAGTGGACCAAGACGTCTTCAGAGAGCTCGTGGAGTAAAATGAAGAAACAGCAACAGGAGGAATTGACTGTTTGTTGAATGGATGCCTCAATGACCAGTTTTGCAGGAATATAACTAAGAGAGTTGTGAGTTAGAGAAAGCCCAAAGCTACTAGCTCAGGAAGTAGGTAGTAATTCTAGTTCAAGAAGTAGTAATTCGCCGGCCATTAAGTATTAATTCGCCTGCCAGATTCTCAGAGAATCACTCCGTGAGTCAAAAAGAAAATTTAAGTTTAAGAGAAGAAAGGACTCTGAAAAAGTCACATGAACACATTTTTTCACATATAAGTCTAAAAGGCTGACAATTTCAGCTAATAAACCATCTTTTATATACAAGCAAAGAAAATGGGCTTAAACTCTGAAGTATACTTAAACTCTGCCCAAGGTGGTGGAAAATTGACTTCAGTTATGTAAACGCTTCTTGGAGGCCACGCTACCCTACAGTACATGGAAAAGCATTTAAAAGCAAACAAAGGCCATGAAAAGAGCTTCACTTTGTCACCACACTCACTCACTGAATGGAAGAATATATAGAAGATGAAAAGAAAACACCCAACAAACCATTGGTTTTTGTCTTCTCTCCTAACCCTCAAGAGACACTTGGGGAATGAAGGATAAGGAGGCAAAAGAGGGAAGTCGAGTGGGATATATACACCGGCAGGCAGAGGGCCTCTCAGACCACAGGCTTCCTTCCACTTTCTGTCTCTATCTATAAAGCCATCATGTGCAGAGAAAAATGGCCAGAAGCAGGAAGACCAATTTGAAGATGGATGCTGCATATATTGCACTGGATAATTAAAACTGGAGAATGAGGAGAAGATCTGAGGAAGCAGAAGTAGGACCAACAGAACTTCACGATGGGCTGGATGTTGGTGAGTGAAAAGAAGAGCAAGAGAAAGATGGTGATACCATTCTGCAAGATGGGGAAGATACCAGAAGAGAGTTCTCTTTACTGGGGGAGGAGGTCAGCAAAGGGGACAGAAGAAACGCTGTTCTTGAGGTAAACTTGTCCAACACATAGATACGTGGGACTGAAACTTGGTGGCTATAACCGATTGTTAAAACCCTGAGAGAGGGCCAGCCCCAGCAGCCTGGCGGTTAAGTTTGGCATGCTCTACTTTGGCTGCCAGGGTTCAGTTCCTGGGCTTGGACCTACACCACTCATCTGTCAGTGGCCATGCTGTGGTGGTGGCTCACATACCAAAAGAGGGAGATTGGCAGCAGATGTTAGCTCAGGGCCAATTTTCCTCAGCAAATAAATAAATAAAATACAACCCCAGGAAGAGGACAAAATCCTCCAAGGACAGTGCCTCCATCTGGGCTGGCCAATCAGCTGGGGGATGATCCAAAGGGAGGAAATGTGTTTAAATGGAATGGGGGGACCAGCCCCAAGGCCCAAGTGGTTCAAGTTCCACACACTCTACTTCGGTGGCCCCAGGTTCACGGGTTCAGATCCTGGGAGCGGATGTACTCCACTCACCAGCCAGGCTGTGGCCACATCTCACACACAAAATAAGAGGAAGACTGGCACAGATGTTAGCTCAGGGCTAATCTTCGTCAAGCAAAATTTAAAAAGAGGAAGACCGTCAATGGATGTTAGCTCAGGGTGAATCTTCCTCATGAGAAACAAAATAAAATGCAATGGAATGGGGTTCAACAGGGTAAAGCAGGATGGATGAACTAGGTCATCAGGAGGACAGAGCAGGGAGGGAGAAGACGGTCACCGTATGGGCCTGGCAGTCAGTGACGCCCAAATTAAAGAGAAAAATGAGCGATATTGATTGTTATTTAGGTCTCCGACGGCCTCCACACCCAGAGAACTCTGATCATGGCCTGGCATCAGCTGTCTCCAGGCCATGATGGGGTGGAAGAGTGGGGACACGATCTGAATAACTACCTGGCCAATAAAGACGAATTGTTTGCCGTTTACTTGATATCTTGCCATTCCTTGCTACCTTAGCAGATATTGTAATACATCCTAAAATCCTAGAAAGACAGAGAGCATCAGGATCTTAGGAGCTGTCTAGTATTCCAGATCTTGACAGTATAAGAGACATCTTCTCGGCATCATAGCCAAGCCCCATGTCACATTGCAGTGGTACCCACCAGACCCAAACAAACAGGGGAAACCTCAAATATTGAACTCAAGAGCTAGTGAATCAAAAGCTCCACTTCCTAGTTAAATTTTTGCTTTGTTGACTCTTTTCTTTTTTTTTTTTGAGGAAGACTAGCCCTGAGCAAACATCTGCGACCAATCGTCCTCTGTTTTGCTGAGAAAGACTGGCCCTGAGCTAACATCCGTGCCCATCTTCCTCCACTTTACATGTGGGACGCCTACCACAGCACAGCTTGCCAAGCGGTGCCATGTCTGTACCCAGGATCTGAACTGGCGAACCCTGGGCCGCCGAAGTGGAGCGTGCAAACTTTAACCGCTGCACCACCAGGCCGGCCCCGACTCCTTTTTTAAAATGACCCCAGACCTCAGAGAAGCTATCAGCTCTTGGTCAGATAGGAAAAGGCAAGTCCAAGTGCCCAAAAAACGGCCTGGTGCCGAACAGGTCCACAAATGCAACAAACTTTAGTGAACGGACAGTCACTGGGAGAAGGGATTCTGTTTTTTGTATTTCTCCATGCACCTGATCATTAAGGTTTATGCATTTATTAGTTTCCTCTCTCCAGATTCCAGCCTTGTAACCAACACAGAAGTGCTCAGTAAAACAAGTGTGTTAGGAGCCCTCAGACGTGGGCAGAGCACACAAACTGGCACACCCCATCTCTCATTCACATCAAGTTACAGCTTTGTGTGAGAATAAACACACGAAGTGACACTGAGCAAAGGGCCAGTAAGTGGGTATATTAAACTTATTTATATATATAAGCTAATTTTTAAAATAAACAGTTTTAGTAAGTATTTATTATGGAGGAGTCAGTATTTTATGCCTAAATTGACTTGTTCCTGCTTATATGGCCTAAAGCAATCTTACAAGAATAGCCCTACATTAATTTTTAGGTTTCACAAACCAGTAACTTTCTTAAAAATTTAGCTTAGTTACAATCCCAGAATACAGTTATTTGCTTTGATTTGCTTTGATCAGACTCAAGGAAAAAATATATCAGTGTCTTTCTCAACTTATCCGAGGCCGAAAGAACCCAGCTGGTCAGCTCATACCAAAGGAATCATAAGCTTTGGGGATTTTTCCTTCTTCATGACCATAAAAAGCAACAAACGGGTGACATTTCCTTTACTCCTCTTTGCCAGAGGAAGAATTTGCAACTCCATTCAAGAAGGCTCTGTTTTGACCTCCCGTGATCTTTGTTCAAGTTCACAAACGGTTACAATACCTCCAGTATTCACGGCAGGAGCTGGAAAGGGTTTGAAGAACACAATAATTTACAGCATTTAACTCCACAGTAGTCCAATTGTCTCTGGCACCAGAAAATACAGTTAAGAGAAAGTTTAAAGGAATAATGTGGCTTGCACTGGGATGTTTAGCTCTAAGCACAATTAATTAAGTGCCACAGAAATTGAGTCTATAGGATTATTAGATTCAATGCAGACTGAAAATAAAAATCAAATCTGATGCGATTATCTGGATTATCTGAACAGTGAAATTAATCCAAAGTGTACTCAATCCCAAAATTTTAATTTTCTACTCCTTTCTCAACTTTCTACTTCTTTCTCTCTCAACTCCCAAAAATGTATCAGCAAATCTTGGGGCCCGCCCTGTGGCACAGCGGTAAGCTCAGCACACTATGCTTTGGCGGCCTAGGTTCGCGGGTTCAGATCCCAGGCGTGGACCTACACTACTGTCAGCCATGCTGTGGCAGTGACCCACATAGCAAGTGGAAGAAGACTGGCACAGAAGTTAGCTCAGGGCTAATCTTCCTTAAGAAAAGAAAAACTGTAACCCAAATTTCCTAGACTATTTTCCACTCAGTTGTTTTCCCAACATGAGGTTCTGTCTTGCCTCATCATTTTATTATTTTTATATTTTTATTATTTTATTATTTTCTTGCCTCCTTCTCTGAAGCATCTCCATTCTTCAACACTTGACCATAAATTCCATTTTCTCTGTCCTAGCTCAGGCCGCTATGACAAATTACCACAGACCGTGTGGCTTAGACAACAAACACTTATTTCTCGCAGTTTTGGAGGCTGGACGTCCAAGATCACGGTGCGGGACGATCTGGCTCCCGGTCTGGAGAGTCTCTTCCTGCTTTGCAGAGGGCTGTCTCTCCTTGCACCCTCACTCGGCCGAAAGCGAGAAAGGAAGCGGGCTGTCTCATGTCTCTTCTTCTAAGGGCACTGATCCCATAGTGAGGGCTCCCTCTCCACGACCTAATCACCTCCCAAAGGCTCTATCTCCTAACACCATCACATTAGGGTTTAGAGTTCCAACATATGAATGTGGGGGGGACACAACCATTCAGTCTGCAGCATCCTCCACACCCCTCTCCTGGTACCCCAGTGTGTATATGCTCTCTCCTGTCTTTGGGACTTGTCATGTTTGTGCCTCTTGCCCAGCACTCAGCTACAATTCAAGGCAAATATGGTTTCCCGGATCTTGCGAAGTCCACTACAGACGGTGGGCACTGCGGTCAGACATAGTTATGGGGACTCAGCTGGCCCACTGTGGCGCTTCACGCTGGCAGCAAAGAAAGACCCCCAGCTGATTTAACAAGAACTCCCCGATTTTCCTTTTCTTCCTAAATATACTTACACATCGTCTATTTTCATTTGCCATTTAGTCTTTATATAATTTTTTTCCAAGATCATGCAATTAAGAAAAAACACATCAATCACCTCCATGATTTTTTAGTCACGAATCTATAGGCCTAGCTTTTTATTTTTGGTGTTGGGAGTGCAGGCACACGTGGCCAAGCTGCTACTTTTAGCCCAGGCTTCCTAGAAAGGGAGAAGTTAATTTAGCCATCTAATTTGCCTAAGACTAAAGCACCTTGGGTAAGAAATAAGCAGGAATCCAAGGACCCTCGAGACTGCTTGAGAAACTTTCCCTGACAAATGTAGTCTCTAAACCATGACCTACTTCCCTGAATACTCCAGCATTCTTCGAATTCCTCCCTGTCATGGAAGACTGTTTATCGGGCACAGTTCCAGGCGGGACTTGAACTCTCCCGTCACTGGTGCAATTCCAGATAACAGTGTAGGTCCCTCTTTGGTCACCACAGAATCTCCACATAGGACAAAAACATTTGGGGCATTCAAAAGACCTTAGTGTGTCTTTCATTAGTATCAAACGAATAACCAATCTTCATTTTAATCAAAGCAGAACAAATTTTCCATACTGTAAACAAAAGACAGATCTAAAACTTCCATCAAATTGAGTTTTAAGTAAACTTAAACTCTTGAAGGTGGGCCAGCCCGGCAGTATAGTGGTTAAGTTTATGCACTCTGCTTCAGCAGCCCAGGGTTCAGATCCTGGGCACAGACTGACATACCATCAGCCATGCTGTGACGGCATCCCACACACAAAACAGAGGAAGACGGGCACAGATGTTAGCTCAGGGACAATCTTCCTCGGGCAAAAAGAGGAAGATTGGCAACAGATGTCAGCTCAGGGCCAATCTTCCTCACAAAAGAAAACCACAAAAACCTCTTGAAGGTTTTACAAAGAAAAACTCAGATATGAAATGAAATCAACTGGGGTTTTGCCCCCATTACCGTCACCTATTTTTTGTTTAAATTTTATATACTAGCTTTTGTCCCAATTAAAGAAAAGATCTCAATCAGGACTGATTTAGTAAATTTTAGCCGTGACGTGTTCCACTGCTTTTCAATAACTTACTTCATATAAAATGAAGCAGAACAAGCATAAAAATTTCCATTCAAATATTTGGATTAACACAAAGGAGTCAAGAACTCATGTCTAAATACTGGTTTTCTGAAATAATTGAGAAAAATTCATCATAGAGAGACTGGCTAATTCTAAGCATTTGCCTCTGGATTCTAATCCTATCCCCACCCCTAACCCCGCCCCCAGCCCCAGTTGGTACTGCAGTGTATAGCAATCATAAATTCAAAGCAGATCGACCACATCTAAGGTTGAACTTTGCATGGCATTCAATGTGACTGGTGTGGAATAAGCCTTTTTACATATAGAGCCAAGTGGAGGATAATTTCAAACAAAAGTTTCTTAAGAGGCATGCGACAAGAGTTTGGTAATTTAGTGAAAAATTACCCCCCAGAACTGAAAATGTATAAAAAGGTTAAGACCTCCAAAATACATGAACAATCTTGTTTTCTGCATCACAACAATATGTATTTACAAGGAAAACTATCAAGGATGCATTGAAGCATGACGAATAAGGATGGTCAATACAGAAAATTGATCATCGCGCCAGACAAAACCCAGAGCCTGGAACGGCTCAATTCAGTAAGAAATCATACGCTCAGACAGGAAGAAAAATAGCAAACCATAAATCGTCCTCTGAACAACAAACCAAAGGGCAGACGCAGGAGATGGAAAAAATGACAAAGAAGAAATATCTTCTTTAAAAGTAAGGATAAACATTCCTCAGGCTACCTAGTGTCTTTGCCTACAAATGGAGGGAATACAAGTCAACCACCAGGCTCTTTGATTTGTAGGTGGCCCCAGATGCTCAGGGGTGGAACAGTCTCGGTGGCAAGATGAAGCGGTGATCCAACAGCTGTTCACGTCAGCGGCATCTATTTCATCCAGTCTTCTCTTCTAATAATACTCACTTTTAGTTCCACCTTTCCCATAGCGGCCACCACCAGTTCCTTCCACGTTATCATCTCTCATCCTGGGCCATCAGCTGTTCCTCCCAGGGCCACCCCTCGGCAAGCCTGGATTGCCCAAATGCCCCTGGTCTCCGCTCTGAAACAGACCACTCTTAGAGAAGTGGTACTGATCACGTGGATGCCCTCTGTCATTCCCTACAGAGTCTGCCGCAAACCCCTTCTTTACTTTCGATGTCCCAAGTTGTTCCCATCATGTGATGTTCTCCCTTCTAAAGACACTTTCCATTTAAATCCTTGTTTGGCATGGTGGGTCACACAGCAATAGGCAACTGAAACAGACGTCATGGGAAGATGTTTTTGTCTGACTACTGAAGAAAGTGAGTTATTTAGAATTCCAAGTCTTGAAATCTCAGTCATATATATACATATTTTTAAAGATTTTATTTTTCCTTTTTCTCCCCCAAAGACCCGCAGTACACAGTTGTATATTTTTAGTTGTGGGTCCTAACAGTTGTGGCATGTGGGACACTGCCTCAGCATGGCCCAATGAGTGGTGCCATGTCCGCACTCAGGATTCGAACTGGTGAAACCCTGGGCAGCTGAAGCGGAGCCCACGAACTTCACCACTCAGACGGGGCCAGCTCAAAATCTCGGTCATTTTTGACTGCCCCTATGCCCATACCCTGCGCCCAGTCCCAGTGCCCCCTGCTAACATCTGATACATCATCACAGAGTGGAAACGTCTGCCAACACAGCCTCCCCAAGTCACCCCTTCCAGTCTCACTTCGCCCCACTCTCCTATAGATGTCATCTCTGCCGTGTAGGAGACGGTCTCCCAGGAGTCCATCATCCACTCGTGGGGCGTTTCTGCATCTTTGTTCTTCATCAGAAGCCTTCACTGGCTCTCTGTTGCCTGTACTGCTCCTAAAATGACTGGCCATGACTCTATTCACCAGCCTCTTTCCATATTCCCTTCCGAACCTTCAGCTCCCCAATATGCCCTGGACTTTCTGGTCTCCCAGCCAACAGCCTTTTATCTGCCTGCAACACTTTCTTTCTACAGGACTTATCTGGACAATTCAGTGAGCAGATATATACCAACTAATGACAATTCTTTTTTTTTTTTTTGAGGAAGATTAGCCCGGAGCTAATATCTGCTGCCAATCCTCCTCTTTTTTTGCTGAGGAAGATTGGCCCTGAGCTCACATCCATGCCCATCTTCCTCTACTTTATGTGTGGGACGCCTACCACAGCATGGCTTGCCACACGATGCCATGTCGGCAGCCGGGATTCGAACCGGCAAACCCCAGACCACTGAAAGCAGAACATGCGCACTTAACCACTGTGCCACTGGCCCGGCCCTTGCAATTCTTCTACTGTCCATCCAACTTATTTGAATGATTGTTACTGAATACTTCCTCTAGGGGAACCCCAGCCCCACACCTAGATGATGAGGTGCTCAAGAATAACACTGTGTGTTCTTATTTCTTAATCTCCCAAAGCATCTACACCAGTGTCTTCCACACGGTAAGTGGTTAGGAAATACCTGACTATCTTTAATGCATAATGTTATTACACACCGGGAAAACAAGCTAAGTTTAGAAGATAACATCTGCTCCCCATTTTTTAACATTTCGGTAAACTCACCACAACCACGAGACCAGGGCAACACCTGAGATGTAGGATAGAGAAGTATTTTAAACCATGGGCTTGCTCTCATAATGGACGCTCCCTTAATGCTTTTAATTTACTATACAAAACACAGCAGGAATTTTTTTAAAGTAAAGAGAAATCAATCTAGGGCTGGCTGGTGGTGCAGCAGTTAAGTGCGCACATTCTGCTTCAGCAGCCTGGGGTTCGCCGGTTCGAATCCCAGGTGCGGACATGGCACCACTTGGCATGCCATGCTGTGGTTGGCGTCCCACATATAAAGCAGAGGAAGATGCGCATGCATGTTAGCTCAGGGCCAGTCTTCCTCAGGAGAAAAAAAAAAAAAGAGGAGGAAGATTGACAGATGTTAGCTCAGGGCTAGTCTTCCTCCAAAGAAAAAAAGAGAAAGAGATGTTCATGGAGTCAAGATGGAACAGTAAAGATGTGGTGGGGAAAGCCAGACCCCTATTCTGATTTTCAACGACTTGGCTGGGTTTTAAGCTTTCTTCACAGATTTCTGGACGAGCCAATTGCCATAAATTGAGCCCTCAGCCACTGTCTTACCTTCCTAAAACAAGGGAAGTTTTAAATTGATAAATGAGGAAAGAGGTTTAAGAGGCAATCCGTTGGAAACAGAAAACATAACATAAATAACGCCTCCTTCCTCAGAAAGGATAAGGGCACTGGATTCAACACCTATTGACCCCGAATAGCACGTTCTATTTCGAAAGGCCTCTACTGGCAGCACACTTGTTTTCGATACAGTAGAACAAAGGAATGAAATTATGTAGGAGAAATATTTCCCTTTATTTTCCCCTCAAGACGTGTGGAGGGGAATACTTACTGTTCCAGCATCATCTGAAACCCTATCTCCCACCCACACAAGCTCCAACCCCAGTCAGCCTGGGCTCTCCTCGGCCCTCCATCGGCTCCTACACCCCACAGCCCTTCCTCAAGCCGATGGTGGCTACACCGGCAAATCAGAATACCTGACGAGCACGAGACTGCGGACTCTCAGACCCTTCCATGCCCAGGATGCTGAGTCAGTGCATCTAGGATGGGACCCGGGGGGCCTTTAAAAAGCTCCCACAGTGATTGAATTGTACAGCCACGTTCCAGAGCCCGGGGGAAATTTAATCTCTCAATACTCCGCAATTTGCAATGTCTGCATATAATAAGCAGACCAGCCAATGAGTCGTCGTAATCTCCCTTTCTTAAATTTTGGCTTATCTCATTTTCAAATCAAACATAACATTGACATTTTACTCAAACTGGGATTAAGGTGAGGCAGAACGAAACTCCTGGGTCCTCCCCTCACCCCACCTTTTTTAAACATCAGAGAAACGGTGGGGAGGACGACCACCTTTGACCTTGAAGGAACTCTTGTATGAAGAGAAGCCTACCGGCATCTGGAAGACCCTGTCGTTGCCCGTGCTTTGAGTTTTTCTGGGAAAACACACTGATTCCAGTTAACAGAGCCAGACTGTCGTTTGCTGTGAGAATGAGAAGGAGCCCAGGAGAGGGCCTGCAGCCGACTGCTCCCCCAGGAAAGGATTCCTGCTGCCCCCAATCCCTGAGTCCAACATTTCAGGGATCAGAGGAATGAAGAAATTTCTGGCAACCAGATGATTCTAGATTGTCCCCAGAGGAGAAATTTTAAAATTGATAGCTCAAGAAGTAGGTCATTGTCCAAGCAAATAAAATGAAAGACAGTTTACTAATTTGGGAAGGAAAAGGAGTAAACAAGAGCAGTCCTTCAGCCACCATTTTACTCTTAAACTTGCCTTTTCCCTATTTTAAGTAATTCCTGGGTAAAAAAAGAAAAAAAGTCTTCACAAATTAATTAATAGTAAAATAAACCAGAGCGTTTAATGCTCTGAGAGTCAGTGCAGTTCACGATCAGGCGGAGCACAGAAGAAAAGCATATGGCCACTATACATGACAAGGCGCTCAACTTCGCAATTAAAAATGTGTCAAGGAATTTGAGGTGCCAACTGAGGTGCAGATTGGCAAATATCAGAAAATCTGATAGCCAGTGAGGCAAAGGCATCGGGAAGCCAGTGCTGACCTCCACAGAGCAGGGAGGCAAAGTGGCAGAATCTCTCTGGAAGGTCATTTTGGCAAGAACTATCAAAATTCTAAATGCATATAAATCCTGTGATCCAACAATTCCACTTGCAGAAATCTATCCTAGAGATGCACTTGCACACATACAAAGAGATCTGTGCTAGAGTATTCCCTGCATCAATTTATTACAGCAAAACTCTAGGACTTTTAAAACATCAATGCACAGGACTGGTAACATCATTATGGTACTTCAACCCGTAAAGGAGAAGTTTACATAGCCACTAATTATAAGCCATTCTTACTAATAATAATGGGGGTAGATCTTCATGTCCTGATATGAAAAGACATCCAACATCTAAAGTAACAGAATGTAAGGGATATGATCTTATTTGTTCAAAGGAAAACCTGGGGCTATTCTCATCTATGTCCTTGCACATACAAAAAGTTTGTGAAAGAACATTCGAGAAACCAACACTGATTTCAAACTATTAACAGTGAATACTTGGAGGGTGAGAGGAATGAAAGACTTTCACTTTCACCATACTCCACAAATGAAGGTTCTCAAAGTTGACCGTCTTAGAAAAACAAACACGAAATGCATCCTGTTATGCAATCACTTTAAATAAAAATCCTTTAATAAGAGTAAACAAGTGCTTTTGATCATCTTACAAGGCCTGTATGATTCGAGAATGATGATGTCAGATCTACAGTCAGTTTTAAATAAGTAAACTCAAGTACTCACAAGAAACACAAAGACTGAAATTATTACAGGTTATTAATATCTTCACCCCAATCTTTTTTTTTAATTAACATTTTTTTCCATTTATCTGTTTATTTTCAGATGGCCATCATAATATATTTCGAGGGGCTGTCTCCGTGGCCGAGTGGTTAAGTTCGTGCACTCCACTGCGCCACCCAGGGTTCGGATCCTGGGCTCAGACATGGCGCCACTCGTCAGGCCACCTTGAGGTGGCATCCCACATCCCACAACTAGAAGGACCTGCAACTAAGATATACAACTGTGTACAGTGGGGTTTGGGGAGATAAAGCAGAGAAAAAAAAAAGACTGACAACAACTGTTAGCCCAGGTGCCAATCTTCCAAAAAAAAAAAAATCTCAAATTCTGTGTAGATTGCATCATGTGACAACATGGATGGACCTCGAGGGTATTACGCTCAGTGAAATAAGTCAGAGGGAGAAAGTCAAATACCATATGATCTCACTCATAAGTAGAAGATAAAAACAACGACAAACACATAGCAATGAAGAGTGGATTGGTGGTCACCCCAATCCTTTTCTTAGATGTACTAACGAGTAGAGAACAAAAGGATGGTCATAGGTACAAAACCTTACCCTTATATTCTCTAATAAGGTGCTGATTTGCCGGAAAATGATCCCAAATCGAAATAGACAAGTCAAATAATTATAATTATAGATTTGACAGAATTTTTTAAAAGAATTTATTGAAAATAAGCTTACACATTTATAAAATATAGTGCTACTTCCAAGCCCAGCTTTTTTCCTATTTTCCCACTGTATTATTTTAAAATGAAACCCTCTAAACTGTAATTTTTTGAGGTTACAAGAGAACTAAGAATTGGGTTCAAGGATATTTAGTTTTGTTTTCTTCATAAGCTAAAAGTCCTGATAGATTTTTCTCAGCACGCAGACTGCTGTAAATTCTAATTTCTCCCTTTATGAATGACTACGGCATGCAGAATGACAGGGGCCAAGGATGAGCGCCATTTAGCGTGATTTTCCTTTCACTGGTATTCTATCACACTGAGTATGTGCTAAAACTGATGAAGAAAAAGAAAAAAAATTCCTAGGACCTTGTAAAACAAAACATTTTATTTCCATTTTATTAATTATCCTATAAGATACCAAACGAGAATAATCTTTATAACATCACTTTACAGCCATCAAGGCAGAGATCTGTCGATGCAAAATGAATTCAAAGAGGATGACATTTGGGGCCTGTTCTTCACAGAGGGAAGTATTTCAACTGGAAATTTCCACTCATCTCATACATCTAAGAGCCTAAAAGGCTATTAATGGATTAAAAGGGAGGCCCTGCCATCCTCACAGGCTATCATTATCCTAAATGACCATCCTCACACCCACTTCTCCAATTTCTGGACTGTATTCTCATCAGAAAACAGCGTCTCTTCTAATCTGGGGGAAATGCATAGGAATACAGGTAGCCACGCACAAAAACACCATTCTATTAACAAACACAGAATTCTCTACTAATCTTCTTAAACTTTGGTCCTTTTAGTGTAAAACTGGTGACATAATCACATTACAGGCATCTTCATTCTCCATTCCCGTTGTGGAAACAGAGGGCAAGTGGGAGAAAGCATCCTACTTTAGGGTGGGAGAGGAATTATGAAATGCAGCTGGCCAACTCAGTTGTCTGTTTTCATGCACGAAAGGTAAAAACATCCTTAACTCTACTAACAAGACAATGCATTCTTCTAGTTGAGTACATCTTGATGTTTGGCTGATTCTCAGCTCTTGTAACCAAATGGAACCAGAGCTGAAGGACTGTCAAGAGTCCCCATCTCCCCAGCTACCAGGTGCATTGTCTCTCAAATCATCGACTGAGCAGGAAAGACAGAAAGGCTAATTCAGAGCGTTACGATTGTCCAGATGGTCTAGAGCTTGGCTCCAGAAATCAAGATTTGCCAAAAACACATTAGTAAATGTGTCATTGGTCACCCCACCCTTGACTGCTACCTGAATGAAAATACTCTTTTGGAGATAAATTTCTGAAACACAGTTGATGGATAATGAGGCTTCATTCACCATCTGTGTTCAGGCAAGCTAATCTTCCTACCCCTGCAGTAAGCAAAATGGCCAAGTCTCAAAAAGTACACCTGGAAAATTCCTGATCGAGCCATTCCCCGCCCCAGAAGCAACACATAGAGACTTACTGGAAGATAAGACTCCTTCCATTTTATTGAACTACATCACAGATAAAACCGGGACTTTTGCCTCAGTGCATCTAAATGTTAAGCTTGAGTACTCAAATCTGTATAACTTTCCATTTGACCTGATAGGGCTGATAATTCAATTAGTGTAATGTCTTTTGAGGTGCAAGCACTTACTCATTGAGTAACTGGTAACTAAAATTAGCAGAAAAAAGGAAAAGTAAACTGAGTTGCTAAGAGGCAGCACGCATATGATGTAAATATCATTTAGATGGAAAAAAATCTGCTAATAGCCTTGAATTAATAATCAGCATTCTGGGGGTGGGGGAGATGTATTAGTCTAAACCTCCCCAAATGTTCCACAGACGCAATCAAGAAAGCTTAAGATGTAATTCATAACTAATTCAATGTATAAAGTGGTCTCACTTGAGCCATTCGTATTTGTCTGAGACTAAAGGCAATTCAGAATTGCAATGCCAACAAGCCATTCTATTTCTAAAGAAATAGAAACCAAAGTCCCCAAATCTGAGGGTTTTTCTGCCAAAATATTCCCTTGGTCTTTGGTGAAAAGCGGATGTGGTCATAATGAAAATATTCACTTTGGTTAATAACCCAACTGAATGACTTGACTTAGTCACTATCTGATACATGAGACAGACCGTGATGATGAGAAGATCAAAGGATAAACTGTAGAAAAAGCAAATGAGCCAAGGTGTTCCCCAACTTGACATCCTCCTATCACAATCCAGGAGTCAGCAGCACCCTCCATGCCAGGTAGCATGTCACATGGAGAGGCCTCACATGGGGGAACATCTGTTATGAGCAAAACCAGATATGGTCCTTGGCCTTGTGCTGCGCTTAGAACAGCCAAGATAACACTTATTAGTCAACTCACTAAACCCACAAATGTGGGAACTGCTGAGAAGGGCCCGTGGTACCATGGGAGCCTAGAACGGCAGATGTGATTATTCAGGGGTTAGGAACCGGGGCTTAACAGGGAGAGGAGGGGAGGCAAGAGCTGTGTGCTGAGTCATTCTTCATTAAGGAGTCCTTTGGAGAAGACTTCGGTCTTCAAAACCTGAGTAATAAATTTTGCTAGTGGAAATGAAAAACTACACATTTTCCAAGGATACACGTAAGTGTATTGATTTATCTCCAAATTGATAACTGGGCAGTATGCCAAAAAGTTCAGTGATATTCTGGATGTCATTTAAGTAATTTTTTAAAGGAGGTCGTCTGGCTATTTCAAGATGGTGGTGACCAGGAAAGAGGGAGAAAGATAAGGTTATGGAAGAAGGATGAAGAGAAGACAATGGAAGGAATATTTTTTAAATGAACAAACTCAAGTTTCTTGGGAAGGGAATAAGTACCATATTTCAGTGTGAACTGTTAAGAAAACTTGAAGGACTAGTAAAAGCCAAGGGAAAAAATGTCCCCCGATTGCAAGCTTTAGCAATTACACCTTAAAATTTCTTCCATTACTGGGCTCTAAATGCTGGTTATGCAGCCATTTTGACGGTAGTGGGCATCAATCAGTGATGTACAGTTAAATATTAAAATGTGACTTAGACCTCAAAAGGATGGTACATTCCTCAGGCCCAAGGTTTGGGCATCTCTTAGAAAATCTGGGTATTCCAAGCACGGTTAGTACTTGTTAGTATCTACAGCTCTAGGGACCATGGGTATTACAACTAGTTGTAAGTCAAAGACTGGAGGTGATCTAGTTACTAAGAGCAGTCTCTCGGCCCAAACTAGACTAGGACAGCTAACGAGGTCAAGGCAATGAGACTAGTTCTGTGAAATTTACCTGGACTTCAGCCTTTTTTTTTTTTCACACTGTAAACACCTACGCCTCCTGAGACAACTCTTAAAGGTCCTCAACTATTCTGTATCCTCAAATTCGACACATGGGTTTTTTCTTAAATATTAAGCGTGGTTGTCCACATCCTCCTATAAGGATATCACAAAACGGGTTAGGGGAAGCCTTGCTAATGAACACACGCGTTGGAAAATAGATCTAAAATACAGCGATGGGAACAAGTCCCAGTCTTGGCGCCTGTAGTGGCCAAGAACAAATATTTCAGCCTTGAAGACTAAGACCATAAAATGCAAAATTTCTAAGAGGTTCAGACTGCCTCCATACACCGGCGTACTGCAGGGAACGCTCGCTTACGCCTCTGACCGCATCCTCGGAGAACTTCTAACTACTGCTCCAGTATTTGTTTATCCAACTGAGTCCACAGGCAATGCACGGAGCCAAAAGGAGGACGCTGCCTTTTTGCTAAACCTGTCATTCCCTTTGGAAGTGCAGCGTCTGCCCAGGTTTTCTTTGGCTCCGAGCGAGCTACACCCCAGGTTTTCTCTGCATCAAGAAAGCAGTGTCTGCTGGAGCCGCTGCCGCAGGAGGACAGGGTACCAAACCCGGGTTGCTCCAGCCACAGCTAGTACCAAAGGCGGTACGCGGCGGGAACCCATGGGTGGCCCGTTCGCCAGGCTGCAACACGGGTCATGGCCCAACAGCTGACTTTCCGCATCCGGGAGAGAGGGGGGGCCGGGGGCTCGACACGCTCCGCCCGTGGTCAATTCTCCACGGACTCCCCCAGGCAGCCCATCCGTCTCGGGCTGGGTGGTTCCCACCGGAAGAGTGTGGAAAAAAGGCTCCGTGAGCGGCGGGCAGGACGCGGATTTTATTACTGCGGATGGCGCAGTCGCCTCCCCTGGAGACCCACGACAAAGATGCGAGCCCCCGCCGCGCGCGCTGTGCCTGCTCTAGTCCCGCCCCGGCGCAAAAGACCCCGAAAAGCCCAGAAAGAGGAGTTGGTGCTCCCGAGTTGGCAGATGGGCTGGATGGGTGGGAAGTTGTCGCAGGCAGGAATCGGAGAGACCACCACCCTCCCCACCCCCGCCTCCCCGGGGCAGGTGGCCCGGCGCGCCCGTACCTTGCTGGCGGGGTCCGGGGCGGCGAGGGTCGGGTCCCCCGAGGCGCCGGGCGCCGCCTCCGCCGCGGGGCCGCCGCTGCTGGGCTCGGGCTCGGCCGGCGTCGCGCTCCCCGCCTCCGGCTGCTCCGGGCTCCGCTGCTCGGTGGAGCTCCCGGCGCCCATGGCTTCTCCGCGGTTCTCCCGCGCCCGGCAACCCGGTTACGCCTTCCCCAGCCGCAGGGACGCGGGCAAGAGCAGAAGCCGCGAGGTCCCAAGAGCGCCCTCCTCTCGCGTCCTCCTCCGAACGCGCCCAGGCTGCGAATGAAGGAGACGCGCTCGCGGCAAACTCCTTAAAAGAAAAAAAAAAAAAAGCCACCTCTCTGCCGCCTCCTCCTCCTCCCCCTTGTTTTTCCCTTGCTTCATCACATGAGCACAGCCCCAGACACGCCTTGCAGCAGCATCTCCCCCCAGGCTGCTGGGACCCGAGGCGCAGTCAAAGCCTCGAGCCAGGGTCCCGGCCAGCAGCCCACCCCAACCCCAAGGCACCACCCGACAATAAACGGCCACTAGGGCTGGGGGGCGACCCGGGGCCGCCGAAGGTGAGGGTAGGGCCGAAAGCCCCCCGGGAGATTGGCTTAGCTGGGGTTTATTAAATGAGTGCTAACCCAAGGCAGGGCTTCTGCCGCAGCTGACTTGCAACTTGCCCAGAAGCGAACCCAAATCACCATTTGCTTTCCTTTACATTGTGTTTGCCTCCGAAGAACCTTCGTTCCTGCCTCCTCCTCGTTTGCAGGAGACAGCGCTCCTTGGCTGGTCCGGAGTCTGACCATATTAGGACACCTCACGTGGCAGGAGCAGGGAACCGAGAGGTTAATGCAGTCAGGCCACAGATGAGGTGGGCCAGGCGGCCCCGCGCTCTCCTATCATCCGAACCAGTGATGTCAGGCGATGCCATCAGCGACAGTGGCCGCCCTCCTTCCCTGGGGAATTCAGGGAAATGAGACTGTTACTGGAAGTGTGCCTGTCCTTTGAGGGCCTGATGCTGGCGGTCCAGGCCACGTCTCCCTACGCCATGCTGAAACCTGACGACGTAGATCTGTTCATTTGCCATCAGTATTTCTCTATGATAATGGCTTTAAATAACGTCAGCCAAGTGGCTTGCATTCTTTCCCTTCATCCTCTTGAGTATAATACACGGTATAGGACTATAGCAGGCAGGCAATAAATATTTGAACCAAATTAAATTTGTTGCTGGATTATTTTGCACACAAGCCTAAAGGTGATGCGGCTGGAAGAAAAAATACCCCAGTTCTAACTGGCAACTAAGTGCCTTACCTTTTGCAAACAGTTGGAATCGTCATTAAAAATGAAGAAACTTTCGGAAGAGCGGAGCTAGATACCAGATAAATATCCCATACTCAGATTTGGTGCAATTAGTATAATTTAGTACAATTGATGTGAGCAGTAGTTGAGCACTAGGATATTTGGGGCCTAATTAATTCCATGTAGTATAACAGCACCTGAGAACCATAGGTTAGTTTCCGGCAGAAAATTTTTCTGAATTTACCATTTTTATTTGAAGAAGTCAGAAAGGGCAGTCTTTCTGGACTTTATCCCATAAGAAGCAGTATACTTGCAAAATGGTTGGTTTTCAGGGTTTTAAGCATCGCACCCATTTGGACTTAAATTTGGACTACCTGGGAAACAGAGTATTTATCTGTACCAGGCACTGTTCAAATCACTTTGCATATAGAATCACACTTAAGCAGTACAAGGACCCGATGACGTCATAGATCTTACTATTCTCATTTTACCAGTGGATGGGAGAAAGTAGGCCAAAAAATTAAATCAGGCGCTCAAGGCTTCACAGCTGGTAGATGGAAGAGCAAGAAGGCCCCCCACACTGAACGGCAGCCCAAGCTTCCAATGTGTTCTCTGTTCTTGGGATCGTTAGTGAAAAAGGGCGTGTAGACCTGGTGGAGGACGCTAAGAGCCAGAAATGCTGGGAAAGCCCATTTGAGAATGATGAACGTCAGCACACAGGAAAATGTATCAGTAAGTAGTACAAATGCTATCAAAATTTCCCATTCTGTGAGATTATATTTATTCAGTCCGTGGGAAATTCTTAACAAAGCTTTTCACATCTACTGGCCTTTAAATTTTCAGAAAAGATCGCAAGGTCAAACATTTCAACAGTGCACAACCCACATGCTTTGGAAGACATTGCTCGTGTCTGCTTAGATTAGCAGCTACTTGCTTTCTGGTTCTTTTTCAGGCTATGAAAATGTTCATAGTCTTTTTTTTTTTTTTTTTTTTGAGGAAGACTAGCCCTGAGCTAACATCTGTTGCCAATCCCCCTCTTTTTTGCTGAGGAATACGCCCTCAGCTAACATCCATGCCCATCTTCCTCTACTTTATATGTGGGACACCTACCACAGCATGGCTTGCCAAGCGGTGCTATGTCCGCACCGGGAATCCAAACCGGGCAACCCTGGGCTGCCAAAGCGGAACGTGTGCACTTAACCACTGTGCCACCTGGCCGGCCCTTGTTGAGTTATTTTTGTTAAGAAGAGTAGCTATGTTATTTATTATCCCTAGCAGTGACATGGCCCAACCTTCTGGATATGCTACTTAGTGCTCAGAACATTACAAGCCTCATTCATTCTTTCATTCATTCACTCAACACATATTTATTGAGTGCCTGTTGTGTGCCAAGCACAGAGTTCCTCTGTCTCCCACTCAAGGCTCTAAATCAAGTCGCCAAGGGTTTTGGAGACCCCTTCAGAATTGCTTGCGTTCGTGGCGGTGATGAAGAGGAAAGCAGCTGTCCTCTGTTTTCCACTTCTCAGTCCAAGGCTGTCAGTTACCCTGAATTCTGTCCAGCAGCCTTTTCGCCTCCAAACAGCAGGACGCAGGTGTCCCCTCACATCCTCTCCCATGGGGCAGTCGGTGGCAGAGTTGTTTCCCCGAGAGAGTTAATGCTCATATAAAGACAGTTTGAGAATTCTCAACAACAAATACCCGTTGTCCACACTGCCAGCTGAACTTGTCTGTTTACTTGTATGTTATGTTTACTTCTGCAGAAAGACAGGTCACACGAGATTTTCCAATACAATTGAAAGTCATAGCTGGGCATCTGGTACACCAAAACATTTCCAAATATGTTTTAAATGAATTCACAAATGTGAAACATTTTACAAGTGAGTTACTACAACCCCTGAAAGCACAGTAATAATTAGAATGATTAAAACAGAATTTAAAACCAACACTTGACTCGACCCCACAGATTCATTCTCTAGCTACAAACCCTTCAGGCAATTCCACTTGGAACTGGCAACTCCTCAGCCGTGAAGACTTCCCGCTTCTTTGCTTTCCCTAAATAAAAAGCCGACTTTTTTCTGAACCAATTACTTACATCCAGATATCTAAGAATCTAACTCCGACTCTTCTCTCTTTCTAATTAGAAACTAGAAAACTAAAAGAATGATTCATTTTATTCCATTCATGAGAAACTAAAAATCCAACATTCATATAGAAACTATAGAAAAAGTTCAATCTACAGACGAAGTTCAAAGGTCAACCACCTGCAGATACACGTCACAAAAATAGGCGAATGTTATTTTTCTAACTTTTCAGGAATGTCTTGCTTTGGGGTAAAGTATAATGCCAGCTATTTGTATATCAGTTTCATTTACTAAGATTTAAGATTGGGCTCCTGACTCAAATCTAAGATTACTCTAAAATAACAAAGGTGGGCAGGTAATCCTTTCATTTATATTATTTATATATATGTGTGTGCATATATATATATATATAATTTTTTTCCGGTCACTGTGGAAGACTTTATGGAAGGAATTATTGTGGGCTGGTCCCATGGCCAAGTGGTTAAGTTTGTGCACTCCACTTCAGTGGCCCAGGGTTCACCAGTTTGGATCCTGGGTGTGGAACTACACACCACTCATCAAGCCATGCTGGGGCAGCATCCCACATAAAAGAACTATAACGACTTACGACTAGGATATACAACTATGTACTGGGGCTTTGGGGAGAAAAAAGGAAATCTACTAGAAGCACTGATTTACAGAGAATTAATTTGACATACCTGCCACCACTTTGTTAAAGATGTGGCTAAATATAAACAAATAAATGAATGTAATTGCAATGCAGTCACCAATAAGCCAGTATAGCTTTGGCTCCTCATTTTTCTAGAGTCGGGCTGCTCTCCACCCCCTTATGACTGGAACCAAAATATAGTGAATAATTTGTCCAATATGGAGAGAGAATTTCTTAGGACACGTTTTTGGAGGGTATCTGAAGGTGTCCAGGGCTTCATGACCAGAATCCTCATGACTTCAAAATCCTTCACAAATTCTACAAAGGATGCTGTAAGTATCCAGCATTTTAAAAAAATATATTTTATCACACTAATTCCACAAACTTTTATTGAGTTAAGTGCCAGGCAAAATGCTTGGGACCTTTCAAAGTTTGTTTTCATAAGTCAACATTGCTTACTCAGAAAAGACATTATAAAGACATACATTGTAAACTATCGAGAGATTTTTATGTTCCTCTATTAACTTCAATCCCTTTGTGAATTTTTAGTCTCAGATCTGCTATGTGTTGTCTTTGACATCAGAAAATAGTTCAGTTATGGGGCTGGCCTGGTGGTGTAGAGGTTAAGTTTGCACGCTTTGCTTGGGTGGCCCGGGGTTCGAGATTTGGATCCTGGATGTGGACCTACACACTGCTCATCAAGCCATGCCGTGGCAGCAGCCCACATACAAAAGAGAGGAAGGCTGGCAACAGATGTTAGCTCAGGGGCAATCTTCCTCTCCAAAAAAAAAAAAGCTTCAATTATTTTTTGCATGTGATTAAGAACCCAATGAAAAGACCAATACCTGACCTAAAGAAGAATTACTGGGCCGTCCTGGTGGCACAGCCGTTAAGTTCTGCTTCAGCGGCCTGGGGTTCACGGGTTCAGATCCTGGGTGCTGACATGGCACCACTTGTCAAGCCATCCTGTGGCAGGCATCCCACATATACAGTAGAGGAAGATGAGCATGGATGTTAGCTCAGGGCCAATCTTCCTCAAAAAATAAAAAAACCACAATTACTAAAATAGTATATAAGAGAGGTTGACTATTTCTTTCCATTTTATAGTGTTCCCATCCAAATCTCAGCCCATGTCCTGATGAGATTCTGTATTCCTAGGGATCGATCTCAATTCTATCAGCTGCTTTTTTTTTTCTTTTTTAATGACTTCTTATCACTCCTACAAATGGATTATCTATAGGAGGGGTAGCTGTGACAAATCAGAAGAAAAGATAGATAGACAATCAGTAGTGAAACTAGATACACTCCTCCTTCCTTCCCGCCCCCTGCATGTTACTTCATTACAACTTCACCAGGAGTATAATCAATTACATGAAAAAGATTCCAAAATCTGCAGCTGCTTATGCTGCTAAATCAATGAAAACTCTGAAAAGTGAAACAATCATTTGAATATGTTGTTTTGAATATTATCGTGCTCTTGAGAATTCTATGGAAGAGGTTATGAGTAAAATATTTGAATTTTACTTTCTATGAAAGAATTTGAAACACTGATTACTTCACAATGTGAAATTATGGAGTGTTTTCCTGAGTAAAAACAATGGATTATTGAAAATAATATCCAGTAAGTGATTGCAATATCCACTGTTTCAAGTAAAGCTTTACAGAAGAAATTCCACGATTGGAAGTTGCCAACAGTCCCCTTAGAATATTTTTTGACAGCTTTATTGAGGTATAATTGGCATAGAAGGAGCTGCATACTTTTAAAGTGTACAATTTGGGGCTGGCCCAGCGGCGCAGTGGTTAAGTTCGAGTGCTCTGCTTTAGTGGCCTGGGGTTCACCGGTTCGGATCCTGGGCACAGACCTACACACCGCTTATCAAGCCACGCTGTGGCAGGCATCATCCCACATATAAAGTAGAGGAAGATGGGCACGTATGTTAGCTCAGGGCCAGTCTTCTTCAGCAAAAAGATGAGGATTGGTGGTGGATGTTAGTTCAGGGCTACTCTTCCTCAAAAAAAAAAAGGGGGCTGGCCCCATGGCTGAGTAGTTAATTTCGTGCACTTGCTTCGGCGGCCCAGGGTTTCGCTGGTTTGGATCCTGGGCGCGGACATGGCACTGCTTGTCAGCCCATGCTGAGGCGGCGTCCCACACAGCGCAACCAGAGACACTCACAACTAGAATATACAGCTATGTACTGGGGGGCTTTGGGGAGAAGAAAAAGGAAAAGAAAAAAAGGTTGGCAACAGTTGTTAGCTCAGGTGCCAATCTTCAAAAAAAAAATAAAAAGATAACGGGCATAACTATTTACCCAAAAATCTTGACATGTGCCCTTGTAATCCCTTTATCCAGCCCTGCCCAGTCCACCCAGCTGCCTCAGGCAGTCACTAATCTGCTTTCTGTCACTGTAGGCTAATTTGCATTTTCTGGAACTTTATAGAAATTCATAAAAGTGGAATCACTTACTATATACTTCTCTTCATCTGACTTCTTTTACTCAGCACAATTATATTGAGATGCATCCATGATTGTATTGAGTTGCTGCATTTAACAATAGTAATAGGTGATTTTTATTTAAAAAAAAATAATTGGGGGGCTGGCCCAGTGGTACAGCAGTTAAGTGTGCACGTTCCACTTCAGCAGCCCAGGGTTTGCCAGTTCGGATCCCGGGTGCAGACATGGCACCACGTGGCAAGCCATGCTGTGGTAGGCGTCCCACATATAAAGTAGAGGAAGATGGGCATGGATGTTAGTTTAGGGCCAGGCTTCCTCAGCAAAAAGAGGAGGATTGGGGGCTGGCTCCGTGGCTGAGTCGTTAAGTTCGCGCGCTCCGCTGCAGGCAGCCCAGTGTTTCGTAGGTTCGAATCCTGGGTGCGGACATGGCACTGCTCATCAAACCACACTGAGGCAGCATCCCACATGCCACAACCAGAAGGACCCACAATGAAGGATATACAACTATGTACTGGGGGGCTTTGGGGAGAAAAAGGAAAAAAATAAAATCTTTGAAAAAAGAAAAAGGAGGAGGATTGGCAGCAGTTAGCTCAGGGCTAATCTTCCTCAAAACAAAACACACACACACAAATAAAAATAATTTTTTTAATTTTTTGCTTATGTGACTTTTGTAAATATTCTATAGTGAACATGTATTGGGTTTTTTCTCTATAATGAAAAGATTTAAGCATATATGCATAATAAATGCATACATAGCACAGAGATATCCTCCTACCGAAATCCAGAAAATGAGAAGTCAGTTGGTGCATGAGTCTGAATCAGAGAGAAATGCAGCTCCATTCGGGGTGTTTAGTAAATCTGTATTCACTTTATGTGTTTTTCCTGGATCATATCCTCATTATAGTCTGAGTAGTCGAAGGATTTAGAAAAAAAATGATAATTTTATTATCTTTACATAATAGCTATTAGTTTGGCTGGGAATGATGCATTTTTGGCCATAATTCCAAATGTGTATATATGTTAGCAAAGGTATCAGGAGTAATTTGTCAATTTAGGGGGAAAATATTTTGGCAAGTATAGTCATGTGTCTTAAATGTTGTTTTACAGCAATGTAAAATGACTTTTTAAAAACTATGTCTTAACTGCTTATACCTACAACCCAGATCAAAGTATGTGAAACTGTAAAAATTATGACAATTGCAAACCAATATTAATTCCACGCTTTCTGCTATTGATACTAATTTTTGCATTTATTTATCGTATATCTAAAATAACTTAAAACTATATTTAAAATATTACTTCAACTTCTAAAGGATAAAAGCTGAAAACATATACGCATATATACATTTTTTTGCATATATGTGTGTATGCCTAGAAAAAAGACCAGAATGTTACAATAATTCTTTCTTTCTGTTTTTTTTTTTAGAAGACTGGCCCTGAGCTAAGATTTGTTGCCAATCTTCCTCTTTCTTTTCCTTCTTCTCCCCAAAGCCCCAGCACATAGTTGTATATCCTAGATGTCGATCCCTCTGGTTGTACTATGTGGGACACCACCTCAGAATGGCTTGATGAGCAGTGCTAGGCCTGCGCCCAGGACCTGAACGTGTGAAATCCTTAACCACTCAGCCATGGGGCCAGCCCCACAATAGTTCTTTCTTAATGATAGAATTTAAAATGATTTTTTTCCCTTCATTATGCTTGCCTGTATTTCCCCAAACCTTCTACACTGAACATGGGTTACTCTTGCCAACAAAATGAAAAGAATGTTAGAAATTTTTTAATTATCCAAGGAAGACGACAACCCGAAAGATATAAGTTCATACAGTATATTATGACAACCCAGGACACTGTGTTCACAGTACTGAGTGATAAATTATAGCAACGTTAAGTTCCATAGAGAAATAAACAGAAGAGGAGAGAGACCTCAACCATTGAGCAGTAGTTCTCAAACTTGGCTGCATCCTGGAATAACTGGGGAGTTTCAACAATTCTAATAATGCCTGTGGCCCAGCCCCAGAGATTCTGATCTAATTGGTCCAGGGTGCAGTTGGGTACTGGGATTGTAAAAAGCTCCCTAGGTGATGCTAATGCACAGCCCAGGATGAGAACCACTGCGCTGGGACCGAGAGATTGAACTGACTTCCTTGATGCTGCCTGGCTTCCTGAGGGGAATGAAAAGTCAACTGAGTAAGGATATAGGAACAAGGAAATTTCCTTTTAGCATAGTTTCTTAATGATATTAGAGGAGGGGCAAGTCTATGCTCTGGAATCATCATAATTACATATATTCAATCTGGTCCTTCCAAGGAGATTTATCAACCTACTTGGAAAGGGCCCAGCGTAGGGCCTTATGGCGTAATGAATTTTACAGTGGGAATATCTTATAGTAAGACTGTATTTTTTTAAATCATGCCAAAGAAGATGGTTATTGCAGTATATAGTTACAGATAAGTATAAAGTTACCCATATGCGATTATACACTACTTATCATATTCTTAGGCAGAAAACCTTCAAATTTATGAAATAATGAATACTTGCCCCTAAATATAGAATTTAATCACTATAGAAAATATTGGGTCAGCCAAAACCCACATACCTTCAGTCATGAAAATAATCAGTGTGAACTGATAAACATCTTAAGCAGGAATAAATTGAAAGCAGATAAGTTGATCTAACATTTCTTTTGCATTGCTCTGAATTGACTTGCTAAATGCTTTTAAAATAAACGTAAAATAATTTTATAACACTTTCAATAAGCCCATACAAATAGGCACAATTGATTTTTCACAAAGGTACAAAAGCAATTCAATGGAGGGATGACAGCCTTACTCAACAAATGTGCTGGAACTGTTGGACGTCCACAGGCAAAAAAAGTAACATTGACCTAAATCTCACATCTTATAAAAAAATTAACTCAAAATGGATCATGGACTTAAATGTAAAACATAAAGCTATACAACTTTTAGAGAAGAACATAGGAGACAATCTTAGGGTTCTAGACCTGGGCAGAGTTCTTAGACTTGACACAAACAGCACCATCCATAAGGGGAAAACCTGATAAATTAGACTTTCTCCAAATTAAAAACTTTTGCTGTACCTAAGACCCAGTTCAGAGAATGAAAAGACAAACTACAGACTAGGAGAAAATATTTGCAAACCATCTATCCTATAAAGGACTCGCATCTGATATATAAGGAATTCTCGAAACTCAACAGTAAAAAAACAAGGAATCCGAATAGAAAATGGGCAGAAGTCCCGAAGAGACATTTCACTCAACAATAAAAGGAAACAAACTGCTGAGACAGGCAATAACCTGGACGAATTTCCAGAGAATTATGCTGAAAGAACATCACCAATCTCCAAAAGTTAGGTACTGTATGATTCCATTTATGTAACATTTTTGAGATGGCAACATTATAGAGTAGAGAAGGGATTAGTGGTAGGCAAGAGTTAAGGACTTTGGGGGAGGAGGGGGTGGGTATGGCTATAAAACAGCAACAAGAGGAATCCTTGTGGGATGAGAACGTTCTGTACCTTGACTGTATCACTGCATGGATGTCAGTATCCTGGTTGTGATATGTGCTATAGTTTTACAAGATGTTGCCATAGGGAAAACTGGCTAAAAGGCATGTGGGATCTTTCTGTATTATTTCTTACAACAGCATGTGAATCTACAATTAACTAAAAAAAAGTTTAATTAAAAAAATATATATTCTCAGATGGACTGAAATGAAGATCCAAGATACCTATTTTTATTCAGTTTACAGTTTCAACTTTCCATCATCCTTGAAACACCCTTTAAAATGAAAACTAAGCCAAATTAGTTGTCAACACAGTGTTAATAGGTTGGTATTTTGTTTTGCTTCTAAGCTCGTTAACTCTGAAACAATCAGACTTGATAAAATACAGGAACAATAGATTTCCTGGCCCTGCCCGGCTGGGTGAAGACACTCTTTTAACTCCGTGGTGTCATCTCGCCAATGAAGTAGGGGACCCTCCAGTAATCATCCTGGCCAAAATCATTTCCCAGTTCCCCTGCTTTTGAAGGGCTTCAGAGTAACCAGCTCAAACAAGAAATGAAGCAAGAGGAGCCGTCAGGGCGAGATCAGCTAAGAGGAATATCTCCCACTCAAGGACAGTTTCTACAAAGCTCCCTCCTTTCTCTGCTTATCTCGTCACCAATGTTTAGCATGGCTTTAGTTTGCAAAAACCATATTGGAATCCAGCAGTGTCACATTCAGATATTAGATAAAGAAAGATCAAAAAAATCAGATAAAGAAAGAATGAGAGGGGGGACTTTGGTGTTTAAAAATGTTCATTTCCTAGGGTAAATTTAAATTGAACAAAATTGAGCATGGTTTATATTTTCTGGAGTTAAAAAACACATATCTGGGGCTGGCCCCGTGGCCGAGTGGTTAAGTTCACGTGCTCCGCTGCAGGCGGCCCAGTGTTTCGTTGGTTCGAATCCTGGGCGCGGACATGGCACTGCTCGTCAGACCACGCTGCGGCAGCGTCCCACATGCCACAAGTAGAAGGACCCACAAGGAAGAATATACAACTATGTACCAGGGGGCTTTGGGGAGAAAAAGGAAAAAAATAAAATCTTAAAAAAAAAAATCCTTCTTTGGCCTATATTTAATAATAACTATTATATATTTGCTTGTCTATAGATCTTTGCAATATTCAAGGCAATGCAGCAAGGCATTCTTGAAGAGCAACACATTAATAACCTTTTATGGGGCCCCCAGGCTTCCTCAGCAAAAAGAGGAGGACTGGCAGTAGTTACGTGAGGGCTAATCTTCCTCAAAAAAAAAAAATAATAATAACCTTTTATAATTGTATTTTTAAAAAGCTCTGAAAATGACAAAGCTCTCAGCCAGCGAGCACATAGCAGCCACCAATATTAGAAGCTGATTTTTGACCAGAGTAAGACTCAGGCCCTGGCGGTCACCCCAAAAATGTCCACATGAGAGGAGTTATTTCCCACATTTCACTGTATTCAGGTAAAATGGTTTCTAGACACTTTGGAGATATGCAGAGAAAAGTTCTATCTTAGCGTCTCTTCAGAATAATGGTGTGCCTAAGTTTGCGGGGAGAGGAAGGGGTAAGAGGACTTTTAGAGATTTGAATGGTTTACATAGCTCATTTGCCAACCAGAGACGAAGACAGTGAACTTCCTCCATTCCTGAAAAGAAATGGCTCAAGATGCTAATTCCCCATTTGTCTCTGGCCCCAACGTTTCTTTGGTATCCATGAGATGGGCTTGGTATGAACACAGTAGCAACCGAGTTGAAGGATGCTTTTATTTCTTATATTTATTTATTTGTTTATTTATTGTTTTGGTGAGGAATGTTGTCCCTGAGCTAACATCTGTGCCAATCTTCCTCTATTTTGTATGTGGGACCCCACCACAGCATGGCTTGACAAGTAGTGTGTAGGTCTGCACCTGGGACTTGAACCCAGGAACCCCGGGTGGCCAAATTGGAGCGCACAAGCTTGACCACTACACCATTGGGCTGGCCCCATGATTGCTTTTCTTGTGGAATAGTTTCCCCCTTGCTGATGAGATTTTTCTCAGCACAAGTTGTTTTGCAACTGCAAACTTCCTTTAAATGCATTATCATGCAGAA
Source organism: Equus przewalskii (assembly GCF_037783145.1). Taxonomy (NCBI): domain Eukaryota; kingdom Metazoa; phylum Chordata; class Mammalia; order Perissodactyla; family Equidae; genus Equus; species Equus przewalskii. The sequence goes on from NC_091862.1 coordinate 15,799,737, forward strand.
ACTCAAAACCACTTAGATCATTTAATGGGAGTCTCTTCTCTCCCACCCAAGCCACACTTGGGATTCAGGAATGTGTTTGGAGCTGGTAAAAAGGTTTGGCCTTGGCCTTCATTTGAGTTTTTCTGTCCGAAAGCTGCAAAGTTTCACTTTGCTTCCCGTCACTGCATCTTTTTTTATTTATGTTGTTCTGGTTCATACATTCATTGTGGAAAGTGCTGTCCTGATCTGAAGTCCTTTATCTGCCCCCATCCTACCCCACCCACTCACTTCCGACTCCCTCTCTCTTGTATTCTCTTCCGGCATCCACATCCCTGTACCAGCCAGGGGAATCCCGGGGATGAGGGAGGGAGTTTGCTGTGGGGGAAGCTCACCTGGGGCTTCCTTGCTGTTCCTGGAGCCTCTAGCAGCCTGAGCCAAGGGTCCTGGAACCCCTAGACTGTTGGAGAAACAGCACAATTATGGGTGTCTTGGGGGCATAGGGGCGGGAGAGGTGATAGAGAGGAGAGGCTGGCCTGGGGCAGGGCCAAGGACAGCGAAATTACTCTCTTGATAAGCCGGATACATTTTTAACTGGCACATTTGTATGTTTTCTTTTTTTATTTTGGACTATGAAGTAGGAAAATTTAAAATGTAATTTATTTCACCAGCCATTATGTGGTCAAAAAATTATGTCTAGACCACTTGTGGATGAGAATGTTATCTGGGGAGCAATCGCTGACAAGCAAGAGATGAAATCAGTGAATATTACAGGCTTAGCCACTGGGGGAATTTATTTTCTAGAGGAAGCATTGGTGAAAACAATAGGAATTACAACCCGTTCAATCTGTCCATAAGACCGAGAAAATGAGGAGAACTGCTTATCCTGAAAATAATCATTTAGCTATGATAATTAAAGCAGCTTTATTTCAGATTATTTCTTCCGGTTGCACTCTAGGCCTATCATAATTTCCCACTAACACAAGGATTCTGAGACTAAGATTCTCTCAGAATTTTCCATGAGCGGGCCCAAAGGTGCGTCTTGGAAGGCTGCCCCCAGCCAGCAGGTTCTGAGATGCAGGAAGAAAACAGGAAAACACCTATTTATGAGGATTTAATCTCATCCTATCCAAATGACTAAGTTGAGTATATTACACAATATTACCTAATACATTAGTGCTATAGGAATACAAGTGCAGCATTTTAAAAAATATATATATATGTAAGTATATTGGATCTGAATGTTCAATTTTTTAAAAAATCAGTGGAGTATGCAATCAAAAAGGCTGGAGACCACTTTGCTCAGGGCAAAGAAAATCAGTCTTCTTCAATCAAGTCCATAGAAAATGACCTGTGCTCTATAACCAGAAGCTCGTAAGTGGTATTAGTGACTGACTATTAATTTCTTCATACATCACGCAATGCCTCAAGGATGGGAGCACGTTTGGTAAAGGTTTGTTTCCCTATGGCCTAGCATAGTCTTTGATCGTGTAAGAGAATTGCTAATGGAGGGAAACTGGATTGTGAAAGGGAGTTGAGAGGAAGAGAGAAGGGCTCGTCTTAAGGTAGTTTACCTGGATTTGAGCCGTGGCCGGCCACTTGGCTGTGTGACTTTGGACAAACCTCTCTGTGCTTTGTTTTGCTCACTGTACAGTAAGAATAATATTAATACCCTCCTCATAAGGTTTTGAGGAGTGAATGTGAGGATGTACTTAAAGGACTGAGAACAAGTGCCCAGTGCCCAGGAAATATTTCAACAACCGTGAGAGTGAGCTGGGAAGTGGAGTCCTCGCTCCCTGCGAGCCTTGAGGTGACGACAACCCTGACTGACAGCTTGAATGCAACCTCGCGAGAGACCCTGAGCCAGAATCACGCAGCTAAGCCATTTCCCAGTTCCTGCTCCTCAGAAACCATGTGAAATAATAAATGGTCGTTGTTTCAAGGTGTTTGAAAATGCTCCGTGTCTGTGTTTAAAGGACAAATAAACTACATTTGAATTTGCAAGCCCAAGGCTTTTCAGATGTCTATAAAAGAAGAAGGTGGTCGATTCTTACGAGTTTTAGGAAATGCCTATTCCTCGGGGTCACTAGACCTCTGTCAGCTGAGGCCTCCGTGTTTCTCGTGTCGTAGTTTGGCGACAGCGGTGCTCTGCAAGGCTGCGGCACTGTTTAGTTTCTAGACAGGATCTGGATCGAATTCTTCGAGCTCAGGAAATGGCAGGCAGAGCCACAGAACAATTTCACAACACAGACATTGCTGTAAAGAGGACCAGGGTAGTGACCACAGAGGCAGCATCAGCTGTGATAATTTCATGTGCAGATAAAAACCCAGGAGGGGCTCCATTCAAAGCAATTGAAATACGACTGGAGGTATAATGGCCTTTTTATCATACTTGGGGCTGTCTGAGAGGCTTCAGAATTTTATAAGATGACCCTAAAACAATACCTATTTTCAGATCTAATCGTGGAGTGCAAATATATCTAAAGTTGAATACTGAATTTTCATGTGGAAGAGTCTTAGGGATCTGGAAGTTTCAGGCGGGTGCAGAAGGCATTTGGACAAGCAACCAGGAAATGTAAACAGCTCATGTGGAAGGAGTGATGTCTCGAGGGAGGCCAGGCAGAAGTCAACAGTTTCTGCCACGCAAATAGAACTGCAAAGCACTCTAAAGTGTAGTAACTAAAATCAATATTTGTAAAAGACACAATAGCTTGGCTTAAAGACGGTAAAAATAGATATTAGATCTCCCTGGAAATTTGCAACACGCTAAGAATTTGAGGAGCCAAATTTTTAGAACCTGAGACCCTGTCTTTTCATTCAAAGGAGTGCTTTAGGGGCCGGCCCAGTGGTGTAGCAGTTAAGTGGGCGTGTTCTGATTCTCCGTGGCCCGGGGTTCGCTGGTTTGGATCCTGGGTGTGGATGTGGCACCACTTGGCAGGGCATGCTGTGGCTTCCTCTACTATAAAGTAGAGGAAGATGGGCATGGATGCTAGCTCAGGGCCAGTCTTCCTCAGCAAAAAGCGGAGGATTGGCAGTAGTTAGCTCAGGGCTAATCTTCCTTTAAAAAAAAAAAAAGGGGTGCTTTAAAACACCTCCAGGGGTTGGCCCTGTGGCCCAGTGGTTGGGTTCACATGTGCTCTGCTTTGGTGGGCCAGGGTTTTTCACTGGTTCCGATCCTGGGCGTGGACCCAGCACCACTCATCAAGCCATGCTGAGGTGGCGTCCCACACAGTATAACCAGAAGAACCTACAACTAGAATATACAAGTATGTACTGGGGAGCTTTGGGGAGAAGAAGAAAAATTTAAAAATAAACAAGAAATTAAATAGAACGTCTCTAGCTTTTTTTTTTTTTGCTATCTTTTATTTTTTTATTTTTTTGAGGAAGATTAGCCCTGAGCTAACATCTACTGCCAATCCTCCTCTTTTTGCTGAGGAAGACTGGCCCTGAGCTAACATCCGTGCCCATCTTCTTCTACTTTATATGTGAGACACCTGCCACTGCGTGGCTTGCTGAGCAGCGCCATGTCCGCACTTGGGATCTGAACCGGCAAACCCAGGGCCACTGAAGCGCAACGTGCAGTTAACTGCTGCGCCACAGGCCAGTCCCCATCTCTAGCTTTTGAATGTGAGATTTCAATCATCTTCAGCTCTAATTTAATAAAGACGATGACTTGAGGATATGACTTTTTTTGGCACTGTGCTCTTTAAGAATGGGAGGCCCCCTTTTTCGTTCCCATAGCAAAATTAAATGGTAGATCTTTCACATTAAACTGTCCATTTGTAAATGCTGGGCCTTGCATTTTTGTCTCAAGTTTCATTATTGTGTCCTCCACAGTAGAGAAGCACAATGAAGAGGCCATTGTCCCCGTTGTCCTCTGTTCACTGCATTTGGGCCACCCTGGTCATCCATCCGCCACAGGAGGCTTGTGCCTCTGTGTGTGTGTCCGGGTGGCATCTCCCCAGGTGGGGACTGTTAATACACTGGAAAATAATCACTTTGGGTTTTCCAAAATTTTTTGGCCCAAAACAGAGCATCTCCTGCTCTTCCTTGCCACCGAGCTCTCATTAATTCTCCAACTCATCAGTTCCGGCAACTTCTTCATCTTTACTCCAGCATCCTAGCAGATGGCAATGACAGAGGCTACAGTCTGAACACTGGGCAATTGCCACTCCGCGGGGCCACTTCCCCTGCCCCAGGCATATCTTAATTCCCTTCCTCTGTTGACTTTTTCTTTTATACAAACATTGAAATCTATTTTAGATTTTAAAATAAACAACCACTAAACTTTGCTCAATGTCCTTAGAGACTGCCCTCCTTTCACAATCAAGTTTCTTAGAAGAACAGTCTACAGAGCATTGGTCTTCACCTTACCCTCCGTCCTTGCTCAACTCTCTGCCATCTGGCATGTGTCCCCACCCCTCCAGCGGGCTGCTTTTGTCCTGGTCACCACCAGCAGAGAACACGCCTTAGCCTCCATCTTTGTTCTCATCCAGCAATTCGACACCGTGGACCACTCGCCTTTGAAAATCTTTCTGTGGCTTCCCAGCTTGAACTTTTTCTCAGGCCCCTGCCCTTTGGTCTCCTGCAAGCGTGTTTTGGCTCTCCTTCAATGTGGCAGCCCCTCAAGGCCTGTCCCAGGCCCTCCCCTGGCCTCTTCTCATCTCATCTCTTACTCTATCTCCTTCCTGAGTGAGCTCGGCCCGATCACAGCTCCAGTAGCCACTAACTTGCACAGGATGCCCACATGTGCCCCTTAGCTCTGTCTCTTTCTGTGATCCAGAGCAGACTACTCAACTGCCCTTTTTGTACATCAACAAGTACTTCAAAACGAACTCGACTCCCTTTCCTAAAAACGTCTCCTTCTCTTGGATTTTCTATCTTACTAGTTCATCCAGCCGGGAAGCTGCGAGTCACGCAGAATTCCACCATCTCCCCCCTCAGCCAGTAGCCAAACTTGATTAATTTTGTCTCCTGAGGGTTTTTGTACTTGTTCCCCTCCTTTCATTTTTACTGCTGCAGAGCCTTATGATTTAAGGCTTATTATTTTCCCTGGCTATTCTGTCCTGATTTACCTCTGCAGCACAGACACACGCAGGTTGACGTGTGTATGTTTGTGCACGTTAACTTTAATCTACGTGCTGGGAGGGGTTCGTTGACTTTTAAAAGACCCCGATCATCATATTATTCAGGCTTAAAAAGGAATAAAATTCAGATACATGCTACATCATGGAGGAAGCTCGAAAACATTATCCTAAGTGAAATAAGCCAGACACAAAAGGACAAATACTGTAAGGAATCCACTTATATAAAGTACCTAGAGTCATCAAATTCATAGAGACAGAAATTAGAATGGTGGCTGCCAGGGGCCGGCATTCTGGAAATGGATAGTAGTGGTGGCTGCACAATGTCTGAATGGTTTAAAATGGTTTAAAAATGGTTAAAATGGTTCATTATATTTGTAGATTTTACCATAATTTTAAAAAGTGAAAAAAAGACCCTAATCAGAAGTCCACTCCCAGAAGGCACTTTAAATATCTCACTTAATCTGCACTAGAGCATTTGTTGATTAAAATAAGGGATGTTAAAGATAATTTTGGGAAATGAGGTGATCAAGACAAGCGGCTGCTATAAAGACTCACACAGGCATTTCCTCCTCCTGTATGAGCGAGTGCAAGAATCAGTGAGCCTTTGGGGCCGGCCTGGTGGTGAAGTACTTGTGTTCGCGTGCTCCATTCCAGTGGCCCGGGGTTCATAGGTTCCAATTCCGGGCGTGAACCTAGCACCGCTCATCAAGCCATGCTGTGGCAGCATCCCACATACAATGGACCAAGATTGCCAGGGATGTTGGCTCAGTGACAGTCTTCCTCAGGCGAAGGGAAAAGGATTAGCAACAGATGTTAGCTCAGGGACAATCTTCCTCACCAAAAAAAAAAAAAAACAAACAGAATCAGTGAGCCCTGAAGGCTAACACCTTCAGAGTGGCTCCTTAAGTCTAGGGATTCTAGAAATCTATTGGTGTGGCTCCCTAGCTCCCCTCCACTAATGGAGGATTCCTCCTTTAAGGAGGGCCTGATGCCCTCCCGCCCTCAGAACATTGCTGCATTTGCCATGGATTGGCTCCCTCCTGCGAGGTGTCTTGGCCCCAAAAGGGCAGAGAACTAGGATTGCATCGTGCTCATGCAACAGGTTGTGTGACTGCTTTCCTATCTGCTCGCTCCTAGCTATTTGCTAGGAGCAAGGCTGCTTTTATTGTAATCTAGAGCTGGAAGTGAGCTCGTATGGGAGACGATAGCTCTGGCTGCCCGATTTCTCCAGTCATCGTCCTAAAATGCAAATCGGGCCATGTCAGTGTCTCACTCCACGTTCTTCAGTGGACCCCTCCCCTCCCCCTGACCCCCTGGTTGCAGAGTGAAATCGCAGTGCCTAGCCGGGCACACAGGCCTTTCCAGACCTGCCCCTGCCTTCTTTTCCCTTCTCTTCCCCCCTTTCGCTCTCAGACACCATCATGCAAACTCCGACCCCAGCACACCAGCCCTTGACCCTGCCCCTGTCCCTCCCACCTTCATACTGCTACACGTACCTTTGATTCTGCCCAAAAGGCTCCTCCTTCTGCTGTGCTCTGGCTCATGTTTCAGGGAACACAGCCGGATCAGGGACACCAAGTCCTGGCCCAGGATGACAGCATCTGTGCCTGGCATTTACATTTTCATGATACTTTCAGCAGCAATGAAATCACCCAATTTGCATAGAGAGAAGGATGAGGTAGACACAACAGAGAGAAACAGAGATGACTGCAGCCTTGAAGAGAGAGAGAGAGAGAGAGAGAGACCCAGGGAGCAGTTTCTTTCTTCTCCGACAGGACCAGCTCCCTTTCCTCCTGAGAAGCAAGGAAGCAGCCTGTCCTTGATCTGGGAGTTCATTTTAAAGCTCTTCTGTAGTCAGTTGAGTCTTTTTTTTTTTTTTTTTTTGAGGAAGATTAGCCCTGAGCTAACATCTGCCACCAAACCTCCTCTTTTTTGCTGAGGAAGACTGGCTCTGAGCTAACATCCATGCCCATCTTCCTCTATTTTATATGTGGGATGCCTACCACAGCATGGCTTGATGAACAGTGCGTAAGTCCGCACTCGGGATCCGAACCAGTGAACCCCAGGCCACAAACATTCATACAAGACTTGTGTTTGTAGCTGATTTCCAATGAGAAACCAAGGGACTTTTTGCTCTAAACCTGCACCTGAGGACAAGAGGAGCCTTATCTGATGAACATCTCCCAGCCGTGCTGAGTGGAGGCATCCGCACTTGGTCCTCCAGAGACAAGACCTGTGGCCTGCAAGCTGATTTGCTGATGACACAGAGAGTGCCGAGCAGAAAGGAGGGTGGAGTGGGCCCCAGGTGGGGGAAAAACTCATCGACGACAAGGACAGGATACAGGGAACGAGCAAAAAATAAACCTGAACTCAGTCTCAGTTACAGTTAAGTGTCAGCCACCAGAAAGCAACAGAAAACAGAAGGCCAGCACCTCCTCTGCCAGTGCCTGCGGCTCTCATGAGCAAGCCCGCTGTGCAGCCATTCTTACCCGCGGTTTCTCCCAGCCCAATCTGGAGTAGAATTTAGAAGAATCTTCTACCTATAATAAAGAGCCATCCTTTCCCCTTCACTTCTTTATTTTTCATCTTTGCGCTGCAGTCTCTGTTAGTGCATGTTCTGGACATAATAAATGTGTCTAATTCATGCAGCAAAAGCCTGTGGGGAGGTGGCCAAGCATCGGGATTATACTAGCAGAGGGTAAACGGAGGTCACAACTGGCTTTCTTTGTTTTAGAAAGTCTAACTCCTTCTTTTCCTATCAATTATACTAGCTCACAATGAGTTTGCTCTATTTTTTTTTTTTTTTTTGGAGGAAGATTAGCCCTGAGCAAACATCTGCCGCCAATCCTCCTCATTTTGCTGAGGAAGACTGGCCCCGAGCTAACATCCGTGCCCATCTTCCTCTACTTTACGTGTGGGACGCCTGCCACAGCATGGCTTGTCAAGCGGTGCCATGTCTGCACCCAGGATCCAAACTGGTGAACCCCGGGCCACCCGAAGTGGAACGTGCGAATTTAACCGCTGCGCCACCGGGCCGGCCCCTGCTCTTTTTTTAAAAGCCTGTTCAATTCAAACTGGGTAAAGCTTTATTTCTTTCAAATGTGTTCCATACGTGGGACACACGTCTATCAACATGCACAAGGCCTCCCTGTATGGTTTCAGTGCCTATGGATGCTGCCCTTCAATGAGTGTAATTTCTAAACGAAAATGTTCTCAAACCAGCAGGAATGTTCATCCCAAGGTGAATTAACTCTGGCCCCATCAACCTTATTTGTGCCTTCATTTGTGGAAGAGATTCTTTCTTGCTCAGCAACGTTGGCTGGGTTGTGTTGTTATAAAAGCCGCAATGTGAATCTGAGAGATTTTCCGAGACCCTCCTCATCGGGTTGGGTGTGTCTCCCTAAGGCTAGTTGGAGGGCAGAGAGAGGAGTCCCTGTGTGAGGGCAGAGCACCTGAGTCTCGGGGTTTGGCGTGGGTGATGGGTGTACAATGAGCGTAGATTTTGTGGGAGACAGATAAGGAGGAAACACACTGGGGCCAAGAACACAGCCTTTGCTGTCAGACACACTCAGCTCTACCACTCTGTGACTCTGGAGGAATTGCTTAAAGTGTTCATTTTCTGTTTTCTCATGTGTGAAGTAGGCGTATAAAACTCAATTTACACACGATCGTTAGAAGGATTTCATAAGATGAAGGATGCAAGGGATTAAACCCGGGAGACAGAAACACTAGCTATGGTTATTGTTCCAACACTAGCTCCAGCACTTGCTGACTCTGGAAGGTTGGGCAAAGCCTCGTGAAACCTGGCTCCTCATTTGTAAAATGGGGCTGTTAACCTCTGCTTCGCGGGGTTACCTTGACCATGAACGGACGGGATGGTGCATGCGCAGGGAGCCTGACACGTACACACTGTCAATCAATCTCAGCGCCTCCTTTCCCCTTCTAACCCCTTCCTGGGCTCAGAATTCGATGGAAGTCTGCCTACTAATTACTTAGATTTATCTTAGATAGGTAGCCATTGTATTTGGAGCCAGAGAAGGACTAGCATGGAATAATTTAAAACACCATTTTCGCCTTCCCTTATAATGGGTTTTGGTCACATCCATGAAGTTAGAACCTCATTTACTTAGCCATTCCTCAAACTGTGACAGTCTGCTGGACCTGTTGAGATAAGCAACAGCGTCTGCCCCCTGGGAGTTTGCAATCTGTGGGGAGACTGCAACATGAGCAGGGGATTACAATACAGAGAGCTGGAGGCGGGGCTGAGATCCAAGGGGTTTCTGAGGAAGAGCCTTTCACAGAGGCCAGGGACAGTGGGTCAGGGGAGGTGGACCTGGGCAGGTTACAGACTGAAAGCAGAGTGGTGGCGGGGTGAAGGGTGAGGCATGGATGAGCCACGTGGGCATCAGGGAGAATAGGATGCGAAAGGCGTCCTCACAGGGCAGAGCATGTCCAGAGGCCCCAGGGAACGAGGGAGAGCTCCGTGCGTCCGGGCAGCTTTGCGCAGTTCGGCAGGACTGGAGCACACAGTGTGTGTTCTGGGGGTGTTTGGGGCGAGGACTAAATATAGTTTATAGGGGCGGCCCCCAGAGGCAAGCTAGGGTCGGATCATAACAGATCTTATCAGGCACCAGGATATTTTCAGTTGGCCTTTAGGGAGTCATTGAAGAGGTTTTTTTTTTTTTTTTTTTTTTTTGCATCTGTAAGATTTATTAATGTGTATATTCTATTCATCAAATTTAGAAACAATTAGGATTTTCATTTTGTTTGTTTAATTCTATTTTTAAAAATTATCATATCTAAAATTGACCTTTTTGGGGGCATATAGTGCCATGAATTCCAACACATGTAGAGTTTTGTGTAACTATCACCACAATCACTATACAGAGCAGTTCTGTCACACCCCCCACAAGTCCCTAATGCTACCCGTTTGTGGTCACACCTATCCCCTACACCAACTACCAGCAACTACTGATCTGTTCTCCTTCACTACGGTTTTGTCCTTTTTTTTTCTTTTTTGGTGAAGAAGATTGGCCCTGAGCTAACATCTGTTGCCCATCTTCCTCTTTTTGCTTGAGGAAGATTGTCCCTGAGCTAACATCTGTGCTAATCTTCCTCTATTTCGTAGGCAGGATGCTGCCACAGCATGGCTTGATAAGCAGTATGTATGTCCATGCCAGGAATCCAGACCTGCAAACCCCAGGCTGCTGAAGCGGAGCGCACAAACTTAACCACTATGCCACTGAGCCAGGTCCAATTTTGTCTTTTTGAGAAAGTCATATAAATGGAATCATATAGTACATAGACTTTTGAGACTGGCTTCCTTTCTTCAGCCCAATGCCTTTGAGATTCCTCCAAGGTGTTGTATGTATCCATACTTTTTCCTGTTTATTACTGGGCAGTATTCCGTTGTATGGACATACCACAGTCTGTTTATCCATCCCCCATGGAAGGATGTTTTATTGAAGAGTTTTTCAGATGTCAGAAGAAGAGATGGGAAGAAAGCTGGTTGGAGGAGAGGGGGCGAGTTGGACATCTATTTCAGGAAACTGAGACAGTGACTGTGAGGCCAGGACAAAAGGGGACAGATAGAGAGAGTTCCAGGAGGAAGAATGGACAGGACGTGGACTCATTGGACAAGAGCTGGAGGGAGAAAGAAGAGTGTAGGATGAAGCCCACGTTTCTGGTTTGGAAGGAAGGGGGATTACAATATAGGGAATTCAGAAAGAGGAGCATGATGCAAAGCGTGTCAGAGGCCCAGATTTGCCCTTGCTGTGAAAGCCCCTCACGGAAGGATGGAAACATGTAAAGCATCCGGCACACAGCAGTGACTCAGTAAAGGTCAGATAATTGGGAACCTGGTGTGTCCCAGGCACGGGGCTAGTGCTTCAGGCACAAAGATGAAAAAGACGCAGTCACTGGCCCTGAAGACTCAGCTCTGGAAGCAGCTGTTCTAAGATAACTGTGAGAAGCGCTGAACTGGAGGGGTGTGCTGGGTGTTTCCAAGTACCTAGGAAGGGCCCTTAGCTGAGCCTGGGCTATCAGAGATGGCTTCCTGGAGGAGGAAGTGGCTTGATGCAAAATCTTTCCTTTGAGGAAAACACTGTCCTCCAGATGGGACCACTCACAATACAAATATTAACTGGGAGGGACAACAGTTTAACTCTTTGGCATCAGTAGCGTGCTGGTCTGTATTACATAACCAGTTCATCTAAGCTAAGAACGAGAGGCCAGCCCAGTGGCGTAGTGGCTAGGTTCATGCACACCACTTTGGCAGCCCCGGGTACGCGGGTTCAGATCCTGGGTGCAGACCTACACACTGCTCACCAAGCCATGCTGTGGCAGCATCTCACATAGAATAGAGGAAGACTGGCACAGATGTTAGCTCAGCAAAAATCTTCCTCAAGCCTAAAGAGGAAGATTGGCGGCAGGTATTAGCTCAGGGCCAATCTTCCTCACCAAAAAATGAAATAAAAAAAATAAAGCTAAGAATGGGAATGGAAAAGTTTAATTGGAGGATGTGATGAAAACCTGCCACCTGGGAGTAGAAGATGCTGTTATCTAATTTGGGAAAACTGACTCAGCAACGAGAATCACCAAGGAGGCTTTTGAAAATTCAGATAATTAGCCTTACCACTGACCAAAATAAAAATTCTCTGGGTGTGAGATATTAAAAAAAAAACAACAACAACTCCCAAGACGATTCTACTGTGAAGTTAGCCGGACCCCAGACAGTGTGGACAGTTTGACAGCAGAGCCTGGGGACACTGAGCGCTACCTGCCCGGATTTTTGCCACAGACATAGTCCAGCTCCTCTTCCTCACTCATGCTGGCCAACGGTCATGAGGGAAATGGAGCCTGTGAATGATTCAGTCCAGCTCATCCGTAGTCTTGAAAAACCAACTCCAAGAACGGGCCCCACTGACTAGGAGTGAGTTGTCCTTATTTTATGGCCAAGTAACCCTACTGCATCCAGTAAAAAAACATAGACAAATTTAATGCATGAGTTTTTGTTTTTGGGTGGGGGGGAAGATTAGCCCTGAGCTACTTGCTGCCAATCCTCCTCTTTTTTGCTGAGGAAGACTGGTCTCTTCCTCTACTTTATATGTGGGACGCCTACCACAGCTTGGCTTGCCAAGTGGTGCCATGTCCGCACCTGGGATCCGAACCAGCAAACCCCAGGCTGCCAAAGTGGAACATGGGCACTTAACCGCTGCACTACCGGGCCAGCCCCTAAATGCAGGAGTTTTGTAAAACAGCAGTAAAAGCTCTAATTTTTTGAGTTCTCACTATGTTCCAATTTTGCGTATGCATAAAAATTTCTCATCTTTTTAACAGCTCAGGGAGGTAATTGTGAAATAGGCCCGTTGTTACTCCTTCAAGGTTGTGCATCTCCCAGGGGCTGAGCCGTCAGCTTCCAAATTTCATTCTTTCTATTATATCAAATAAACGACCTTGAAAGCCCTGTAATGAGGACAAGCGTGACCCCTCAGTAAACTGCCAAGCGAACCAGTAAGAAAAAGGAATAGGACAATGAAGTGCGTAATAAATCGAGTAGAAGAGATAACGGAAAATAAATGAAGGAAGAGCGAATGAATAGAATTTAGGGCAAACATCTGTTAGCAAAAGAGATTGAAACGTCTGAGGGAAACTTTTGTGAAAAATAATGAAATAAGCGCAGCATTTCCTGATCCGTGTTTTATGTGTGTGCAAGGCTGGTGTTTATAGTTATTTCTGAACATTCCCCACCCTGCCCCATCTCTTGAGTTTTTTGACCTCAAGAAAATAGGTCTAAAGAGATTGTGTCTGTCATCTCCAGTCGTCCTGGTTGTCCATCAGATCCAGGCTTTGTGTCTCTTGCAGCCTCTCTGCCTCTCAGAGCAGCTTCAGCCCCGTCTCGAATTGTCTTAGAAGCTGAGGGAAGCCTGACAGCTGAATCCGAGTCCCAGAGACACAGACCTTGACCTTAATAGCACAGTGACCTACAAAAGACATCAATTAATACACATAGGAAGGGAGAAGAAAGAGAAGGGCAAAAGAGGACAAGGGACCATCACAGGAGGAATAAAGGGACTGAGAGTCAAGCAGGCCAGTCAAAGTAATCTCGATTAATGATAACGGAGCCAGGAGACGGCTCTAAAACTGCTGTGAAGGGTCACGGTAACGTAAGTGAGTTCATAGCCACTTCTTTTCGTTTCCAACCAGGGCCAAAACAAAGGAGTTAAATATAGTCTGGAATTTAGGTTGGATGTAAGGAGAACTTTCAGGGAATAAGGTGGGTTTAATAAAGGAAAAAATTATAGATGAGGCTATAAGGATAACGTGGAGGCATAGTTATTGTTTTCAAGCACCAACCATATGCTCAGCATATAGTTATAATGCTCATGATCATTGTCAAGCACCAGCTTTGTGCATGGCAGTATACCGGGCACTTCAAACACATTTGTTTCTTAGTTTAATCTTTTTAAGACTCCCAAGGTGAATATCATTGCCCACGTCTTACAGAAAAGTAAACTGAGGCTCAGTACTGTTGAGGAACTTTCCGGGGACACCTGTAGTGAGTGGCATCACTGTGACCAAGTTATCTGTGACCCTGAAATCGATGTTCTTGCCACCATGTCAGCAGGACCCATGATTTTGAATTGCTTCAGACGTGGGGATGACCAAGTCAACTCAGGTGGGTCCCAACCCTGCCTTATCTTAGGGGCAGGGTGGAGGAAACGAGAAAGGAGGAGAGAGGAGCTAGAGTGAGCTCACAGCGGGCAAGTCTCCTGATACTGCCTCCAGCACAAAGCCAGGGGAAACCATCACCTACTTCCTTCGGAGTAAATCTGTTTAGATTTAATGGCCGATGTTAGCACTGCAATGTATGCTTTACGGCACTGTCCAGAGCTGCATCCATACTCTGAGAGAGAGAAGGGCGAGGGTCAGAGAAAGAGGCAGGGGCCTTGCCCCACGCCATGAAGACCACATTGAGTAGAGGGAACAAAGCTCGGCCCAGGTTCCAGATGCAATAACAAAGGATACCAGCGAGACGGCAGAGAAAGGACCTCTGAAAATTCTCTCCTCCCTAAGAGTGATGAGAAAATTGGCCTATGTTCTAGGGTACCATTTCAATTTCCTAGGATAATCCTAAAGGATATCTTTTAAAAAATTGTAAGGCAGGTTGAAATGAAAGGAACTAGACAGTAACTCGAATCCACATGGAGAAATAAAGGACATTGGTAAAAGGAACTACATAGGTAAATATAAAATACAGCATAACTTTATTTTTTGTTTGTGATGCTTTTTTTCTTCTGTCTGATTTAAAGAAGAACACCATGCAGCGACGCTTATAAATCTGTGTTGCTGGGCACACAATTTATAAAAATGTAACCTGTGTAACAATAACAGCACAAAGGAGAGAGAGGGAACAGATCTATACAGGAGCAATGTTTTCGTGTATGATTGAAATTAAGTTGGTGTGAATCTAAACGAGGTTGTTATAAATTAGGATGTTAATTTTAATCTCCAGGGAAACCACTAAGAAAATTGCTAAACAACACTGGTATAAGAAACAGCCAGGGAATAGAAATGGTAGACTACAAAATATCTAACAAACAAAATATTTATATTTAACAAACATAATATTTATATTTTATAATTAAGAAAATATCTACCAATACAAAATATTTAACACACAAGAAGATAGTATGGAGGAATAGAGGAACAAAAAGACATAAGACATAGAAAATAAATGGCAAAATTACAGAATAAATCCTACTTTATCAGTAATTACATTAAATATAAATGGATTAAATACTCAAATTAAAAGGTACATATTGGCAGAATGGATTAAAAAATAAACTCATGATTCAACTATTTGCTGTCTGCAGGAGACACAGTTCAGGTTCAAAAGACATAAGTAGCTTGAAAGTAAAACTCTGAAAAAAGATAAACTATGCAAACAGTGACCAAAAAAGAGCTGAAGTGGATATACTAATATCAGAGAAAAATAGGCTTTAAAACAAGAAATGTTGGGGCTGGCCCCTTGGCATAGTGGTTAAGTTTGGCATGCATTCTGCTTTGGTGACCTGGGTTCGTGGGATCAGGTCCTGGGTGTGGACTCACACCACTTGTCAACCAGGCTGTGTCAGCGACCCATGTGTAAAGGGGAGGAAGATTGGCATAGATGTTAGCTTAGCGCTAATCTTCCTCAGGGGGAAAAAAAGACAAAAAATGTTAATAGAGAGAAAGGAAGATGTCTATCAAGAAGATATAACAATTATAAACTGTTGTGGATTGAATTATGTCCCTGCCAAAAGTTATATTTTGAAGCTCTAACTCCCAGTATCTCAGAATATGACTATATTAAGAGATAGGGTCTTTAAAGAGGTAATTAAGTTAAAACAAGGCCTGTAGAGTAGGTCCTAATCCTATGGACCGGTGTCCTTATAAGAAAACGAGATTAGAATACATATACACAAGGGATGCACAGGAGGACAACCACATGAAGAGGCAGCAAGAGGTGGCCACCGGCAGGCCAAGAACAAAGGTCTCAGAAGAAACCAAGCCTGAGGGCACCTTGATCTTGGACTTCCAGCATCCAGAATTGTGAGAAAATAAATTTCTGTTGTTTGAGCCACCCCATCTGTGGTGTTGTGTTCTGGCCACTCTAGCTAACTACTACACAAACATGGATGCAGTAAACAACAGAGTCTCAAATCCGTGAAGCAGAAACTGACTGAAATGAAGGGAGAAAGAGACAACTCAACAATAATAGTCAGAGATTCGATACCCTGCTTTCAATAATAGAGCAACTACACAAGAGATCAACAAGGGACTAGAATAAACAATACTATAAACTGTTTAGAACTAATAGTCAGGGCTGGCCCAATGGGGCAGCAGTTAAGTTTACATGTTCCACTTTGGCAGCTCGGGGTTCGCCAGTTTGGATCTCAGGTGTGGACCTATGCACTGCTTGTCAAGTCATATTGTGGCGGCATCCCACTGATAAAAGAGAGGAAGATTGGCATAGATGTTAGCTCAGGGCCAATCTTCCTCACACACACAAAAAATGATAAAAAAAAATACATAACATAAAACTTACCATCTTAACCATTTTAAAGCATATGGTTCAGCAGTGTTAAGTATATTCACAGTGTAGTGAAACAGATCTCCAGAAAGTTTTCATCTTGCAAATCTGGAACTTCATAGACATTACACAACAACTCTCTTTTCCCCTCCCCCCAGCCCCAGGCAACCACCATCCTACTTCCCGTTTCTGTGGATTTGACTACGTTAGATACCTCACATAAGTGGAATTCTACAGTATTTGCCTTTTTGTGACTGGCTTATTTCATTTGGCACAATGTCCTCAAGCTTCATCCATATTGTGATAGGATTTCCTACATTTTTTTTTTTTTTGAGGAAGATTAGCCCTGAGCTAACATTGGCTGCCAATCCTCCTCTTTTTGCTGAGGAACACTGGCCCTCAGCTAACATCCATGCCCATCTTCCTCTACTTTATATGTGGGATGCCTGCCACAGCATGGCGTGCCAAGCGGTGCCATGTCCGCACCCAGGATCCAAACGGGTGAACCCCAGGTCGCCGAGAAGCAGAATGTGCGCACTTAACCACTATGCCACCAGGTCGGCCCCTGGATTTCCTACATTTTTAAGGCTGAACAATACTCCATTGTATGGATATGCACATTTGTTTATCCGTTCATACGTCAAGGGACACTTGGGCTGCTTCTGCCTCTTGGCTGTTGTGAACAGTGCTGCAATGAACATGGGTGTGCAAATATCTCTGTGAGACCTGCCTTCAATCCTTCTGGATACATACCCACAAGTGGGGTTGCTGAATCCTATGGCACTGCTATTTTTAACTTTTTGAGAAACATTCATACTGTTTCTCATAGGGGCTACACATTTTATAATCCCACCAGCAGTGCCCAAGGGTTCTGATTTCTCCACATCCTCAACAACACTTATTTTCTTTGTTTTGACAGCAGCCATCCTAATGGGTGTGAGGTGATGTCTCATTGTGATTTTGACTTGCATTTCTCTGATAATTACTAATGTTGAGCATCTTTTCACATACTCGTTGGTCATTTATATATCATCTTTGGAAAAATTCCCATTCAAGTCCTTTGGCCATTTTAATTAATTAATTTTTTTTTTTTTTTTTGGAAGATTAGCCCTGAGCTAACTACTGCCAATCCTCTTCTTTTTGCTGAGGAAGACTGGCCCTGAGCTAACATCCGTGCCCATCTTCCTTTACTTTATATGTGGGATGCCTGCCACAGCATGGCGTGCCAAGCGGTGCCATGTCCGCACCCAGGATCTGAACCGGTGAACCCCAGGCCACTGAAGTGGAACGTGGGAACTTAACCACTGCACCACCAGGCTGGCCCCCCTTTGGCCATTTTTCAATCAAGTTATTTGATTTGTTGTTGTTGTTGAGTTGTAGAAATCCTTTATCTATTCTGGTTAACACCCTTTATCAGATATATGATTTGCAAATCTTTTCTCCCATTCCATAGGTTGCCTTTTCACTCAGTTGATTGTGTCCTTTGATGTGCAAAAGTTGGATGTACTCCCATTTTTCCAACCTTTCATTTAAAGTCTGATTTTCTTTTGTTTATTCCAATATTATTTTTAAAGCTGCTTTCCTGCCCCATGTACCCCCATATGCCATATAACTTTACTCAGTGACTCTCAAATTTGGATATGCATCAGAATCTCCTGGAGAGCTTGTTACACCATAGACTGCAGAGTCCCGCTAAGGAGGTGTGTTTTTTTTTTTTTTTGGTGAGGAGGATTGGGCCTGAGCTAACATGTGTGCCAACCTTCCTCTACGTTGTATGTGGAACACCACCATAGCATGGCTTGATGAGCAGTGTCTAAGTCTGCACCCAGGATCTGAACCTGTGAACCACCACACCACTGGGCAGGCCCCTCACCATGGAGTTTTTGACTGAGTAGATCTGGGGTGGGGCTTGATGATTGACGTCTCTAACACTTGTTAGAAGGTTCTCAGGCGGTGCTGATGCTCATGGTCTGGGGACCACACCTTGAGAACTGCTGCTCTAGACAAACTCAGTCCCTCCTCGTTTTTCAGAGATAACTGTCATGCCCGCCTGCCTCTGCTCCTGCCGTTTTCTCCGCCGAGCATACCCTTTCTCCACACACCTCCTCTGTGAACTTTCACTGAACCCTCAAGCTGGAATGAATCTCTCTCCTTCCGAGCTTCTGTGTCGCTCTCTATTTACTTTGTCCCTTACTACCTTTCACTTTCCATTATCCTTACTAATGTACCAGTGATATCTTCTAGTGGGATAATAAGCTTTTTGATGCCGGTGCGCATGTTTAGTTTATCTTTCTACGGTCCCACAGAGCCTAGCACTTCACCTGTACTAAGCACGCAAGGGATATCTGTTAAATGAATGAAAAAAATTTTAAAATGCCCAGCGAATAAAAAGATAGCAGCATTCAGGAAAGAAAAAATAAATAAAAGATATAGGAAAAGGCAGGGGATAAACGTAGTGGAATCAAGTGGAGTGGGCGGGGGGAAAATTCTTTCCAAAAGGGAATTTGGTTTTGCCAACTAAATGGAAGGCAAAAATAGACCGTCTTCCCAGCTGTTCTGTTTGTCTGTTTTCTGGCAGCTGTGCTAAAATTCTTTTTTTTTTAAGGCTAAAATTGCTAATCACCATGCCTGTAGGGCCCTTGTGATTTAAAAAGAAAAAAAGAAAGAAAGAGATTAATTACTTTAATTCCCAGACACTTAGGGAATTGAAGTGTGGAGGGGTGCAATGTTCTGGTGTATTGACTGGAAATCTACGACGGCTGTGCTTTTCATCTCGCAAAAGACCAGGACACCTTTCCCCACGGGGAATCAGACAGGTGCCACTACAGTAAAAAACAAGTGTTGAGGAAACCGTAATGAACTCTAGAATTAGTTCTCTGTGAATGAAATTTTAAAGCGATGTTTATAACGATGATCCCAATATATAATTCTTTGTCACATTTACGGTCCCACTTCTCCAGCACGTTGGACTGGGCATGATTCCTAACTTTTGCTTATTAGTTTGTTTATTAGGATGGCCTTCATTTAAAACGAGCAGAGTGCGATGGGGTGTTTTCTCTGCCGTACTTGCCCTGTGGCCTGGCAGAGAGCTTGGCCTGTGCGTTTCTGAAAAAAACCCTTGAGCCTGGGGATGCAGGCTCCTTGCAAACACCAGACGCCAAGGAAAGAAACAAACCCTGGGGAGCCCAAGGGTTCCCGCTGGAACCTGTGACCTGAGCATTCTAGAAGTTTCTGTGATTTCTGTCCTCATAGCAGTGGTGTACTTGGGGTCAGAGCTGCTACCCTGGGATTATTCTATTTGGCTGTTTGCTATTCCCACTTCTGTTTCCTTGCTGCTTTAACAGTTCAGGAAGCTCCTATTGTATCATAAGTCATTTCTGTCCCCTGGTGCACCATGAGCGCCTGCTAACCACTGGACAGGTATTGCTCCTTAAAATTTAGAGAATCTTGAGAGCTGGACTGAAAAACTTATTAGGCTCTCACTAAATCTTCATCTTTTAAAATCATTTCTCCATGGCATGGTTGTACCTACAAGAACTGGAAATCAGATTCTGAGCTTCAGATTCTGTGAAATTAAACACGTCCAGAAATCAATCATTTTTTCTCATCTCTTCTGTGAATATCTCGGCAGTCAAATTATCTCCTGGTACCAGGGGATATTCAAGAGTAAGAATTTGGAAGCTATTTCTAAAACTCTTTACACAAGACCTTGAAATAGATTCTTTGCATTTGTATGCAAATTTATCTTTAAAAAAATTTATCTACATATGTTGAGGGAAAAGATGAAGATGTCTAGCTGTGTCTGTGTGTCAAAGCAGAGGTCTGTTTTTTTCTGGTTGGTGCTTGGGGAGATTAAACATGGGTATAACAGTGAATCAAATTCAACCCAAATGCTCAAAATCTTGGAGGAAATTGGACACATCAAATATGATGTATAACACCAAACAAATGAACTATTTTGATGCTCAACCAAGAGAGAACCACAGGTGACACTAAGCTGGACATCAATCACCCCGTTTTCGTGAGGACTCCCAATGCATGGTGAACACGTTGAACCATAAATTGGACAGATAAGCTGCAGGTCATTCGAATTAAGACAGAGTAGAAATAAAATTGAGAAAGATGATTTTCACCACCCAAAACTTTTTCTTTTTTTTAAAGTGATCATATTTTAACATTTTGGAAAAGAAAAGCCATAACTACACATATAGTAGATATGTGGTTTTTTAAATTTTTTATTTATTTATTTATTTGTGGAAGATTAGCCCTGGGCTAACTGCTGCCAATCCTCCTCGTTTTGCTGGGGAAGCCTGGCCCTGAGCTAACATCCGTGCCCATCTTCCTCTACTTTGTATGTGGGACGCCTACCACTGCATGGCTTGCCAAGCTGTGCCATGTCCGCACCCGGGGTCCAAACCAGCGAACCCTGGACCGCTGACGTGGAATGTGTGCACTTAACCGCTGCACCATTGGGGTCACATCAGTTTATAACATTGTATAAATTTCAGGTGTACATCATTGTATTTCGACTTCTGTATACGTCACATCATGTTCACCAGCAAGAGTCTAGTTTCCATCCGTCACCACACATATGCCCCCTTTACCCCTTTCACCCTCCCCCCGTTCCCCTCTGGTAACCACCCATCTGTTCTCTGTATCTGGGTGTTTGTTTGTTCATCTTCCGCATATGAGTGAACTCATAAAGAGTTTGTCTTTCTCCATCTGACTTATTTCGCTTGGCATAACACCCTCAAGGTCCATCCATGTTGCAAAGGGCAAGATTTCATCTTTTTGTTTTTGTTGTTGAGGTCGTTTGGCTTATAACGTTGTGTAATTTCAGGTGTACATTATTATATATCAGTTTCTGCATAGACTGCATTGTGCTCACCACCAATAGTCTAGTTTTCATCCGTCACTGTACATATCTGTCCCTTAACCTCTTTCCCCCACCCTCCCACCCCCTTTTCCTCTGGTAACCACCAATCTGTTCTCTTTGTCCATGTGTTTGTTTATCTTCCATATATGAGTGAAATCATATGGAGTTTGTCTTTCTCTATCTGGCTTATTTCATTTAGCATAATACCCTTAGGGTCCATCCATGTTGTTGCAAATGGGATGATTTTATATTTTTTATGGCTAAGTACTATTCCATTGTATATGTATATACCACATCTTTATCCATTCATCTGTTGCTGGGCCCTTAGGTTGCTTGTAAGTCTTGGCTATTATGAATAATGCTGCAATGAACATACAGGTGCATATTAGATATGCTGGGTTTTATTTTGAGGAAGATTAGCCCTGAGCTAACATCTGCCACCAATCCCCCTCTTTTTGCTGAGGAAGACTGGTCCGGAGCTAACATCCATGCCCATCTTCCTGTACTTTATGTATGGGATGCCTGTCACAGCATGGCTTGCCAAGCCGTGTGTAGGTCTGCACTCGGAATCCAAACCAGTGAACCCCAGGCCGCCAAAGCGGAATGTGTGAACTTAACTGCTGCGCCACCTGGGGGGCCCCAGATATGTATTTTTCTGATGTGTCCAGTACCAACCCTCGTTCTTGGGAACTGCTCCTTCCATCGCTTCAAGCCTACGATTCATGCGGGAGGGGGAATGCTCTTATGTGACCTGGCCCCTTGCCTATGGCTGATTGAACAAAAAGTAATGCCAATGGTTCCCTTCTCTGGGTTATTTGAACCTGATTCCAGGCTGATCGTCAGTATCCATTACCAGCACATGCGGACTGAACAGCAGCCTTGCTGCTCAGCGTGCAACGAGTCCCTCTCTGGGGGCAGAAGCTGTTAAGTGTGACTGGGGGAGGCCGTGTTTTCTGCATGGAGACAAAGCCAACTGCAGTCAGTAGGAATGAGGCCAACAGCAGGAACTAGAGAAGGAAAGAGACTCTCAAAGATGTTGAAACTCCTGGGCGCAGTTGTTCCAAGGGGCCAGCTGGATTCCTGCTCTTCCGTGGCTCCATTGCTCAACCCCGCCTTGGGATCTGGGAGCAAACAAATTCCAGTTTTGGCCTTAGTTAGTTCAAGTTTAGTTTTCTTTCCCCCTGTAGTAAAGAGTCCTAACTGATTCCACATTAAACAACTATATTCTTACTTACATATTGCCTTTTAATCTTGTCAACAAGTATGGATAATTTTTTATGTAGTAACTAGCAGAGTTTTGTATAATTTTGGTTTCGCTTTCTCTTATTTAATAGTATATTCTTAATTTTTAATATAATATTTAAATTTTTCTTGTATTTGATACATTAAATATCTTAAATTATATATTAATAATAATCATTAAAAGTATCATATTTAATATGATATATAACAAGACATGCTGCTACATGGTCTTCAGAGTATTCATTTTAATGCTTGTATAATATTCCATCTCATTGCTATGAGAGTTAAGAGTGGGCTGGCCCAGTGGTGCAGCAGTTAAGTGCGCATGTTCCACTTCGGTGGCCTGGGGTTCACCGGTTCAGATCCCGGGTGCAGACATGGCACCACTTGGCAGGCCATGCTGTAGTAAGTGTCCCCACATATAAAGTAGAAGAAGATGGGCACGGATGTTAGCTCAGGGCCAGTCTTCCTCAGCAAAAAGAGGAAGATTGACAGGAGATGTTAGCTCAGGGCTAATCTTCCTCAAAAAAAGAAAAAAAGAGTTGCCTTTATTGAGTGCTACTTCTGGTTCTGGTGTTACATGTATATCGTACATATTCCTCATAACAGCCATAGAGGGATGACTGTCTCCCTTGTAGTGATGCGAGAACTGGCTTGGAGAGGCAGTTTTACTTGCTGAAAATCACACAGAAAGTAATGACTAAGTCTTGGTCTGTCCCACTGGAAACCATCGCTTCTTTAGCACTTGTGTGGCTCCTTACTACCATGGTGTAGTAGTCACTTGGGTGCCATAACAAAATGTCCCAGAATCTGGAAGTCCCAGATCAAGGTGCTGTCAGGGTGGGCCTCCTCTGAGGCCTCTCTCGTTGGCCAGCAGGGGACTATCCTCTTGCTGCCTCTTCACATGGCCGTGCCTCTGGTCACACACACTCCCGGTGTCTCTTCCTCTTCTTATAAGGACTCCAATCAGATTGGACTAGGGCCCATCCATATGACCTCGTGTTGACTTAATCACCTCTTTAAAGGGCCTGTCTCCAAATACTGTCATTGTCTGAGGTACTGGGGTTAGAGCTTCACCTTTAACACAAGTTTTAAGGGGACACAATTTAGCCCGTAATGTGTGATTTACTGTAGCAGTTCCACCCTTGGCTGGCGTTTACATTACTTCCTGGATTTGGGATACTTTGGCTCAGGTTAGGTGTTTAGCGTTTAACTCTTTGCTTCTGCTGACTTCAAAATTCCTGTTTTTGGGGGGCTGCCCCGTGGTCGAGTGGTTAAGTTCGCACGCTCTGCTTTGGTGGCCCAGGGTTTCGCCAGTTTGGATCCTGGCACGGACATGGTACCGCTCATCAAGCCATGCTGTGACGGTGTCCCACATACCACAACTAGAAGGACCTGCAACCAGAATATACAAGTATGTAGTGGAGGGCTTTGGGGAGAAGAAAAAGAAGAGAGAAAGAAGATTGGCAACAGATGTTAGCTCAGGTGCCAATCTTTAAAAAAAAAAAATTCCTGTTTTCATTTGCAAAGAGCATTTAATCGAAGATATGCACATTGTGTCAGATGGCTGGACTCTATTTTATTGTTATCCTGTTGGGTCCAGTTAGTCTCCCTTTATTAATTTACTAAACAAATATTTATTGAACAGCCAGCACGTATTAAATATTAATATCTAATGTAAATGTGAAGAAATATGAGACCCTTGGGAATATCAAGGTGGATCAGCCATGTCTGAAGCTTTTAGTCTAGTAGAGAAGAAAAGACAGAAAACACCAATAATTATAATAAAAAGAATAAAGTTTTAAAGCAAAGCATACTTTAAGAGCTGTACAGGCGCCAGCCCAGTGGCACAGTGGTTAAGTTCGCATGCTCCACTTCGGCAGCCTGGGGTTTGCCAGTTCGGATCCCAGGTCCGGACATGGCATGACTTGGCAAGCCATGCCGTGGTAGGCATCCCACATATAAAGTAGAGGAAGATAGGCACGGATGTTAGCTCAGGGCCAGTCTTCCTCGGCAAAAAAGAGAAGGATTGGCAGCAGTTAGCTCAGGGCCAATCATCATCAAAAAAAAAAAAAAAGAGCTGTTCAGATAAATACTGTAGAAATTCAGAGGAGGGAAGCTAACTTGCAGCTAGGAAGACTGGAGAAGACTTTCAGGAGGAGACAGCACGTGAGCCAGGATTTGAGCCATGGGCAGCCTTTGAGTCCATGAAGGACAAGGGCATTTCAGGAGCAGAGATCAGCATCAGTTCTGCGCTTGTCAGACAGACCTGGAAGGCCAGCATCCTCCGAAGGAAGCGCTAAATGAGAGCCCAGACATCCCCAAACAGGAGGACGGGAAAATAGGTCAGTACTGTGGTTAATCAACCTGAAACGTGTTATTACGCCAGAAGATGGAGCTTATTTTCCTTGCAGATAATGTTACCCTACTCACTCACTTCCCATTCCTCGCATCCACTGCAATCTGACTTCTAAAGTCAACAAAAACCTGCTAATTACCACATCCAGGGGTCCCTGTGCAGTCTGCCTTCCTCTTCCCTTTCTGCGGCATCGCACTTTTCTCCTCTTGAAGTTTTTCTCCGCTGGCTCTCTGGCACCCTGTTCTCCTGGCCGTCCTCTGCGCTCCTCCCAGGCCCGCTCCCAAGTCATTTCCTAGCTCCTTACCCGCCATGTGAACACTGGCCTTTCCAAGTCGTCACTTCCATCTTTTAGCTACTGCCTGTTTGCTAGTGCCTTCCAAATCTGTGTTTTCAGGCAGATTGCTCTTCTAGTATTTTTAGTCTCCACCCGGATGTGTCCCGGGTCTCTCAAACTCAGGATTCAGATTCATGTTCCTTTTTTTTTTCTTCTTCTCCCCGAAGTTCCCCAGTACATAGTTGTATATTCTAGTTGTAGGTCCTTCTGATTGTTATGTGGGATGCGACTGCATGGCCTGATGAGCGGTACTAGGTCTGCACCCAGGATCTGAACCAGAAAAGCCCTGGGCTGCTGAAGTGCAGCGCGCAAACTTAACCACTCGATCAGGGGGCTGGCCTCTCGTTATCTTTTTTTTTTTTTTGAGGAAGATTCTGGCCTCCAGAATTGTAAGACAACAAATTTCCGCTTTTCTAAGCCATCCAGTTTGTGGTACTTGTTACAGCAGCCACAGGAAGCTAATACATCATTTGAAAAATACAAACCTTTATAGATATGTGATTAATTTTCTTGTTTAGGCTTTGTCTAACCTGAAGTTAGGCACTGAAGTATCTTTGGATAAACGAATTCATTAAGAAGAGTATTCTTCTCATTAGGTAGTCCATTTTTAAAATGGAAGGAAAGTTAATATCCACCATAGCTTCAAATCAATGCTTATTGATTTGAAATAAATTACTGAAAAGTAACCTGTGATTATGCAAAATTATAGGCATTTAAGGATATTTATTGCAGCATTATTTACAATAGCAAAAGACTGGCAACAACCTAAATGTCCATCAATAGGGGAATTAGTCAACTGTTTGATGATTGTATATCTGCTCAGCTATGAAAAATTATGACTTTGCTTCAGGTGTGAGAAAAGCAAGTACAGACCCATATGTATAGTTTGCTATCATTCATGCAAAAAAAAGAAAAAATTATATATATATGTATACACACACACACACAATGTGATAGAAAAGTCTCTGAAAGGAAATACAGGAAAATGGTAACAGTGCAATACTTGCTTCTGGGGAGAAGAAACTGATGCTCTTCAAATAAATAAATAAATACAATTGAAAAGTAGAGTGTGTGAAAGTGTAAACATTTAAATTCATTCAGTGTACCATGATGTTTGGTGGCATTTCACTGGATTTTTCTATTCTCCCGCCTAAGAGGAATATTCCGTGATGAAAAATCAGAGGATAGGCAAAAAGTAAATGAGAGAGAACAGATAACTATTATAAAATGGTCTTTAGTTTAAATTTTTAAAAAGTTTAATAATCCAAATAGATAGACCACTTTTTTTTTTTTTTGGAAGACTGGCCCTGAGCTAACGTCTGTTGCCAATCTTCTTCTTATTCTTTTTTTTTTCTCCCCAAAGCCCGAGTGCATAGTTGTATATCCTAGTTGTAAGTCCTTCTAGTTCTTCTATGTGGGATGCTGCCACAGCATGGCTTGGTGAGTGGTGTGTAGGTCCACACCCAGGATCCGAACCAGTGAACCCTGGGCCACTGAAGGAGGGTGTGCGAACTTAACCACTAGGCCACAGGGCCGGCCTCCAGACCACTTCTTCTTATGTGGACTTTTTACTTGAAGTATAACATGCAGGCAGGAAAATACACCAGTCATCTGAGTAAACACATCCTTGTAAACACCGCTCAGATCAAGATACAGAATGTTTCCAGCACCCCCAAAACCCCTTTGTGCCTCTTCTCAGTCTTTCCTCCCACAAAGACAACCACCGTTCTGCCCTCCATCAGTGGAGCATGGTTCCGCCTGTTTGAACTTTACTGATATGGAACCACACAGTCTGTCCCCATCATGCTGTGAGACTCACACGGGGCTGCCACCACCCTCTGTTCTCCGTGCTCTCCTGCCCCATTGTATGCCCAGGCCAGTTCATCCGCCAATCCTGTTAGTGGCCACATGGGATATTGCCCACTCTGGGGCTCTTACAAATGACACTGCTATGAACATCACTGTACACATTGCTGTTGGGTATTGTATTAGTTTCCTATCACTGCTTTGACAAATTACTATGAAGTTCTCAGCTTAAAACAACACACATTAAGTATCTCACAGCTCTGTAGGTCAGAATCTGGCCTGGTTCTCACCAGGCTCAAATCAAGAGGTCAGCCGGATGGCTTCCTTTCTGGAGGATCTAGGGTAAGACCTGTTTCCTGGTTCATTTGGGTTGTTGGCTGAGTTCAGTTTCTTGCTGCTTTAGGATGGAGGTTCCCATTTTCTTGCTGGCTTCCAGCTGAGGGCATTCCCAGCTTCTAGAGGATTCTGCATTCCTTGGCTCATGACTCTTCTTCTCTATCTTCAAAGCAGGCAAGAGCAACTTCGACTCCATCTCCCACGACTTATCTCTGACTACTCCTGCATAGTACCATCTCTCGCTGACCACAGTGGGAATGGTTCCTGGCTTTTAAGAATTGATGTTATTAGATTGAGTCCACCCATTTAATTCAGGGTAATTCTCCCCATTTCAAGGTCTGTACGCTCAGTCAGTCTGCAATGTACCATTCGCCAGGTAAGGTAACATGGCCACAGGTTCCCAAGATTAGCACATGAACATCTTTGGGGGAGGGGCACAGTCTTTATTCTGTCTACCGCAGGTATATACCTGGGAGTGTTGGCTCCTAAGGTGCATAATTCAACTATAGTAGATACAGTCAATAGTTTGTCAAAATGCTCCAATTTGTATTCCCATCAACAGTGTGTGAGAGTCCAGTTGCTCCATGTCCTTGCCAATTCTCAGTATTGGTAGCTTTTATTGATGTTAGCCAAACTGTTGGGCACATAGTGGTAAATAAATGTGGCTTTAATTTATATTTCCTTAGTGATTAATCATTGGTACTTTTCCATGTGTCAATTGGCCATTGGTATGATATGTTTTGTGGAATGCCTGTTCAAATCTTTTGCCCATTAAAAAACATTGAATTGAAAGCAGACTACTTTTTGAATTGTGAAAATGTTCATCAAGGTGCGATTTTCCATCTGAACATGTTAAAATACCTAGAAGATAAAATGGATCATTCTAATGCATTTATAGTGCCAGCAAAGGGAGGAAACGAGCTAGCTTACACAGATCTTTTCTTATCTTTTTTCTTCTAAGTACAGCTTAACAAATAGTGAATTCAATAACAATAAGTCACATCTGTGTAGTGCTTTAGGATTAACACAGAGCTTTGAGATCCATTTTCTCGTTCTGCTTTTGTTAGAAGGAACAAATGAAATGTTGCTTGCTAGTCCTGTTTTCATACCATATTTTATTTTCACCAAATGCAAAAAGCAAGGCAAGTGCATATATTAAAAATAATTGTAGTTGGGCTAATCAGCGGCATGATGTGTGAATTTGATAATTTTTCTCCTTTGCTCACAATTATCTCTGATTTGGTGATAAATATGATGTATGCTTGCAGAATGTCTAAAAACCCTCCATCGTGTGATGCTGAAGGGCACTGCCTTCCGGGAGCTGCTGTTTAAATCAGGAAGAGGGCATAAATCCACAGAAGCCTGGTGAGGGAAAATGCGTCTGTTGCAGAGAGGGAAGCAAACCTCTATTGTCCAGAGCCGCAGAAAGATACAAATCAAGTAGACATTTTTTCAAGCAGCAGATCACAAATAACCTTTCTACACTATAGATGCTTTCTTTCATTCCTTCCAGACTACACGCTAATTAAATTAGCCTTCTGGATTCCAATGCTTTAATAAAGAATTGTGCTTCTTACCTGATACCACACTTTTCCAGGACTAAATGTGTGTGTCTAGGAGACTACTAGCTATCTGTATGTATGAAGTGAGAGAAACTGTTGAAGAAAAGCAATGAACACATGTTAAAATTCTCTGGCTAAATGGTACCCTGATTTTTTTTTTTCTTCTTGTCCCCAAAGACCCCCAGTACATCATAGTTGCATATTCCAGCCGCCAGTGCCTCTGGTTGTGGCACGTGGGACGCCGCCCCAACGTGACCCGATGAGCAGTGCCATGTCTGCACCCAGGGTCCGAACCGGCAAAACCCTGGGCTGCCTCAGTGGAGTGCACAAACTCAACCACTAGGCCATGGGGCCAGCACCGCCCTGAACGGACCCCAGGATTTTTTTGGTTCTTGAAATTTTAAATGCTACCATGCTATAAAAATATATGACCTCTTTTCCCATCAAGTTTACAACCTTAAAAGACAAGACAGGCAAACGAATAATAGAAATGAAAAATATAAATTTAATGACTTTTTAGACAGCCATCTGAAAATCAGAATCATAGCTCATAAGAAGTGAAGTTGTCTCCTTCTAATTGTGGTAAAACCCACCAAGGACAGAAGGTTTTATCTGCAAACGTGGTAGCTACAGCAACTATGTGTGGGGGTTCTATTCCCTCTTGTTCTTCTGTTTTTGCTGAGGAAGTTCAGCCCTCAGCTAACACCTGTGCCCATCTTCCTCTGCTTGTATGTGGGTCGCCACCACAGCATGGCTGATGAGTGGTAGGTCCATGCCCGGGATCGGAATCCGGAAATCTGGGCTGCCGAAGTGAAGCATGCTGAACTTAACGACTATGCTCAAGGGCCTGCCCCTATTCCAGCTTCTTAAACCACTACCTATCTAACACCGATTATTGTCTTGTGCCACCTCTTTATCTTTTGCATTTCTATTGCTGTTGTATCACTCATTGAACATCATGGTACCTCAACATGCACTCTCCTTTTCCTGTTAACTCCGCTGCTCGGGGTCCATTCAGATGTCCGCACCTCCCCCATGCAGCTCACCTGCTCCCTAGAAGCTGAATGACCTCCTGAGTCTATGACGGACACGTGGGTCAGGCCCAAACTCATCAACATAATCCCACTCTTGGCCAGGGATGGGCACGTGCCCCAGTGTTGCAAAGAGGTTGACTGGGGCTTGGGAAGGAAGCTGCCCCAGTCTCTTGAAGAGACCTGGTTTCTCTCCCTGGGCTGGAATAAGGAAGCCTACGGGCCTGGGAGCGGATGGATGAAGCTGATACGGCAGAGTACAGGTGAGAGATTGGCAGACCCTGGGTCCTCGAGGACATCAGGGAGACTGAAATAAACCAACTCTGGGGGCTGCCTGGACTCTCAACTCACAACACCTCTCCTTCATGGCATAAGGTGGTTTGAACTGGGTTTTCTGTCACTTACAACTGAGCGTATCTTGACTGGTATATTGTTTTAAAAATATAGTGTATTCGTAGAAAATTTGAGGTATAGTAAGATCAAAATATCAGGAGACGATTGCCATTGACAATTGCCATAGCTTGTTACTCACAATTCCCAAGAGGAGAGGGAATGTCACACCAGGGGGTCCACGTGGAGAAGCCCCAGGGGCCATCAGGAGGATTGGGGGATGGAGCAACTGTGGGCAGGAACCCGCTGTTATTGGGGTTTCTGTGGGAAGGAACAGGTGAGGCACAGTAACCACGGTTAGGATTGGCTAGTTGGGCTAACTTCAGCGGGCTCTGGGGCCTAGGGGCTGTCTTACTTGTCTAGTACCTGGCTCTGGAGTGAGTAGGGCAGATGGATAATGACCTGGAATGTGAAGGCCCAATGACAGAGGTGACTGGAGGGTAGAATCTGAATTGGTTGGTTTGGACTTAAAAAGCACACTCGTAGATGAGTTGTTTACTGTCTCTAGGAACTGGCTCACCCTGGAGGGCCAGTCAGCAAGGCCCCAGATGTCAAAATATCAGAATACAGAATATATACGACATGGTAATATATATATATATATATATATATATATACACTAAAAGCTTAGTCAAGGCACCTAAGAGATTATGTTCTTACTACTAAAATTGCAAAAGGAACAGGGAAATAGCTAAAGCTGATTTTTCATCATGCCATCCTACATTTCCTGACCAAAAAATGTATTGATTATGTGTAATCTTCATGGAATGAAGAATTCTGGATTGTCAAGCTCTCCATAGAGCTATTAATTACTTGTGCATGGTTGCCTTTATTTTATTAAAGTCCCTGATATCCTTTGCTTTCTCCTTTATTCATTCCAGTGTTTTCTGAGCTCCTAGTACGTGCTAGGTACTGTCCTGGGTCCTGAAGACACAGCAAGGACCATGAAAAGGTCCCTCTGTCTTACAGCTTATATCTGATGGTGGTGTGGGTAGACTATAAACAAGCAATTGAAGAATTATATAAAACAATTTCATATAGTGATAAGTGCTAAGGAAAAAAGTGAATAGGGTGGGAAGATGATAGGTGACATAGGGTGAGGCCTGGGAAAGAGTGTCCCTATTCGGTTGGACGGTCAAGGAACATAATCCATTGCCTGCTGCTTCTCCCACCTGCTCTCCTCTCTAGATTCATTCTGGAGGTATCTTATCTCACGCTTAGGCCTTCAAGAGCTTCTGAATCAAAGCACAGGTGGCTTTTGCCCCTCCACTTCCATCCCACTGCCTTAGATGTTGAGGGGTTTTCTGCCCTATGCCTGTTGTCAGAACAAAGGCAACCCACCAACACCGTAGAGGCTCTCTCTTCCTCTTTCTGTTCTCTTTTTCATAAATTCAATCAAGCCATTGCATCCTGTGTGTCTTCTCTGGACAGGACACTGTATGAGTTGCTGTGTCTTCCATCCCATCCTGGCCCTTGGCATTGCCCAATAAAGCTTGGAGTGTCACAGTCCTTCCCCACAGGTAACCAACCAGTGGAGTATTTGTGCAAGTGCACCTTTGATTTGTAAGTCTCTTGGTTGGATTCTTTTGTTTGCTTGCTTGGTTTTGGCTCTACACTGGTTTAAAGCCTGTCTCAGTCTGTTCTAGCTGCTATAATGGAACACCATAGACTGAGTGGCTTGTAAACAACAGAAATTTATTTCTCACAGTTCTGGAGGCTGGAAGGCCAAGATCAAGGCACCAGCATATTTGGTGTCTGGTGAGAGCCCACTTCCTGGCTCACGAATGGCCATCTTCTTGCTGTGTCCTCACATGGCAGAAGGGACGAGAGTGTTCTCTGGAGCCTCTTTCATAAGGGCGATCATCCCACTCATGAGGACAAAATGAATCACCTCTCAAAGGCCCCATCTCTAAATACCATCACATTGAGGATTAGGTTTCAACATGTGAATGTTGAGGCGACACAAGCATTCAGCCTTTTGCAGAGTCATTCCAGAAACCTGGGGATTCTAGAAGCCTAGTTTCTAGAGAGGACAAGTTTATCTTTCAAGATAGTAGGTTTGATTGATTTAGGGGCATCTGGAAGATTTGTAAGAACTGGCCGCCCACACCATTCAGCTGCACTCATCGCATTTTCTATAAAAATATGAGAAATCCACAATCTATGGGTTTCATTAGTGTCCTTGTTGACAACAGTGAAAGTCCTGGACTGAATTGTATCCTCCCACCCTCAAATTCATATCCTGAAGCCCTAACCCCCAGTGCCTCAGAATGTGGCTGTATTTGTAGATATGGCCCTTAAAGAAAGGACTAAGTTAAAATGAGGTCGTACGGATGGGCCCTAGTCCAATTTGACTGGTGTCCTTACAAGAAGAGGAAGAGACACCAGGGGTGTGTGTGACCAGAGGGCCGGCCATGTGAAGAGGCAGCAAGACGACGGCTGCCCGCAAGCCAAGGAGGGAGGCCTCAGAGGAAGCCAACCCTGCCAGCACCTTGCCTTGGACTTCCAGCCTCCAGAACCGTGAGATAAAGAAATTCCTGCTGGTGAAGCTACCTATTTTGTTATGGCACCCCTAACAAACTAATACAGCGAGCAAGAAGGGGGGCCCTGCCAGCACATTTCTTCCCTACACGAATTTTCTCTTCCCCTCAGCCCCTCCTGTTGCATTCATTCCAGACTTTGTACCTTTGCTTTTCTTCTTCTCTGCCCTAAAATTTGAACAATATTCTTCCCAGTATCCATTTCCCTTCTCCTGTCAATAGCACCTCACTTTGCCTTTAAACAACCGTCCTTCTTAAACTCTCAGTCCACGCGGTTTGGGTGGAATGATGCTACATCAACTCTTTGCCCCACCCACTGCAGAGGTGGGAACATGCCCAGGTCTGCAGAGGCAGAGACACGGGAGTCAGGCAGGCTGAGGGCTTCCCTGAAGCCCTAAAGAAGGAGATAGCCTCCACCTGGACTGCTAAGCTGCCAGATGCCACCACATGCCTTATGATAACACAGTGAGCTCAGGAAAGCAGCGCTGAGACCACATCCTAATGACATCATCTGGTCTTGATCCAGCCTTCCCTGAGCTTGCCTCTTGCCTTTTTAATTACATGATCCAACCTCCAACCCCCTCCCGCCCACTTCTTTTTAAAGTGAGGTTAGAGTGAATTTCTGTAACTTGTCGCTGAAAGAGTCACGACTTACAAACTAAATTGGATTCATTCCTTCAGGCCTGGCTCATGCCTCCTCTCCTTCTTCAAACCTGTAATCATTTACTCCAGTACGCTGATTTTTTTCTCCTTTGAATTCTCAAAGGACTTAAAGTTTGTGCTACACAATCTTAGATATTTCTCTACGCATGTTATTCTTTAAGCACAGGGACTTTGGGGTTGATTAGTTTTGTGTATATCGCTTTTTTCTCCCCGTCCCCTCCCCCTCTAAGCCGTACTGTGTTACACAGGCCAACTAAAACCCCCAAGTGCTTTCTTCTATTCTCTCATTGGTTTATCTCATGGGGTTCTCCCAGCCACCCTGGGAAAGGTTAAGTCACTTGCTGAAGGTCACAGAGTAGGAATTGAGGTGTGTGTGTAATAGAACGGTGCCCTTTTAGTAGTTAGGATTAAATTCACCTGCAATGACAAAAACCCCAAATAACAATGGCTTAAATTAGATAGACGTTTACTTTTCTTTCATAGGAGGGTAGCGGTCTAGTGGAGAGGCTGTGCTATATGGAGTCAGGTCTCTGGGCTTCTTCCATCTTGTATCTCTGCCATGAGTGACTTCCACTCCTAAAGCTGCCTCATGATCCCAGATGGCTGCCCAAGCACCAAAGTGCCGATAGGCAGGAAAGAGGAAGGGATGAAGAACGGCATTGCTCTTTTCCTTTAAGAATCTCCATCAGGTGTTGCATTTGTCATTTCTCCTTTCATCCCATTGGACAGAATTTAGCCACACTAAGCCACAAGACAGCCTGGGAAATGTAGTCTATATTCCAGAGGGCTGTAGTCCCAGCTAGCAGTGGGTGTGAGTTGTCTTATGAGGAAGGGGAAATGGACACTGGGAGGATAACTAGAGTCTCTGTCACTGTCCTCTGAGTCTTTTCTGCTCCCTGGTTGCTCAGCCCACCCCCACCCTTAGGTGGTTGTTTATTGTTTCATATTTGCGTTCTTTCTCCCCAGATAGTCTGTGAGCTTCTGGTGGGCAAAAGTTGCATTCAGTTCTTTGCATTTCCAGCTCCTTGGAACTTGCTTTTTACCTTATATCATGATGATCATAAATCTATATATGGTAAGGAGAGGAGGATTTGTAACAGGAAACCAAAAGCTAGGTGTAAGGCAGCTTAATTATTCCCCAAAGACACCACCCAGCATGAAGCCACGCCCACAGTCTTGTTCAGTCTATGAAATCAGACAGTTCAGTTCCAGAATCTTGGCTTCTCTTCCTATGAGCTGGATGGACATGAAAAAGGAATAAAGCTCTCTGAGCCTTATTTTGCTTATCTATTAGAATAGGGATCATGATACCATCCTTTCAGGCTTGTGAGAATTCCAGAGATGATTTGTGTAAAACACCCAGCACATTATGTAGATTCACTCATTCATTCTTTTCTTTAATTTGCACTGATAATAGATGAAGGGTTGGTTATAGCTGGTGTTGACGAAAATAATCCATAACCAATCTATAAATGAAAATTTGGGAGAGTTTATTCTGAGCTAAAATGTGAGGACCATGGCCTGGGGCCTTTCTTCCCGAAGGAAGAAAGGGCACCGAAGTAGTGGGGTGCACAGAGTGCTTATATACCCTCAAAGAGGATGTTTCACATATGATTGAAATGTCCATTTTACGATAGTCACGAGACTGCTCTGTGGGCGCAGCGATTGATGGACACAGCAGGTAGGTCTGCTGTCTTGGTGGACACAGCAGGGTGGCGGGTCTCTTGTCTCCAGCTGGGTGGTCACAGGTGAGCTGGGTGGTCACAGGTGAGCACAGCAATCAGTTCCTAGTCTAAAGAAAGATGCTTCTCCTTAAGGAAATGCCAATGTGGGGAGAAGTTGCACCTTTATCTTAAGGCCATTTGTTTTTGCCATAGTAAATGTTTAAAGCAGATATGCAATGCGTGCTCAATGGACATGTCAGGCCCTTTTGGAAAAAACAAAGTCAGGCCGAATTAGGTTTACACCAAATGGCTTCCTCATATACTCCAATGTACACTATTGCTTGCCATTTCTATTTGTCACTGGACACTCTCCAGCTTTGTGTGTGTCTAAGTCAGCAGATTGGGATCACTCTAGGCCATGAGGAACGTGTCCACATTTAAGACTTAATCCTTGTCCTTCAGGAGGAAAACAAAGGACGATCCTGAATACAATTAACGTCAGAAGTATCTCGATTTGCACACATGACTGAATAGGTAGCACCTATTGGGAGATTTCCTCTGCAGTCACTTGCAAATAGAAACTGTCACTTAATTATTCAGAGACCTTCCAGGCACAATCCCTTCGCCTTTGCAGCCCCCTCTTCTGGAACATCAACAAAGCATTCCTTGCGCGACTTTGAGCAAGTTATTTAGAAGGATACTGCAGCTCCACTATAGGGTCCTTTTGGTCCTCAACCGTCAGAATTATAATAGAATTTACCCTTTATCAGAAAACTGCTTCTTCTAAACATGTTTCTTAATGAGCCAATAGACTAAGTTTTTGCTTAATTCATGTTAAGTCAGGTTTCTGATGTTTGCAGCTGGAAGAGTCTAATGCACAGGGATTATAAATGACCTTTTTTTTCCTTGTCAAAACATCTCTTCTGTATTTTAGCACAGGGCTGTATCCAGCAAACATGAGCTTGTTCTCACAAGCTTGGCTGAGTTCAGAAGGGAGCCAGAAATTTCTCTCATTTAGAAGAAGAAAGGAACTACTGAAAAGGAGAATTTTCCAATTTAGGCTCAGCCAGGGGCAAAATCGTTTACTGAGATAAATGCTACACTTTCTACGTATAATACTCTGTTTCGTTCCCTCCAGTAATGTGCTTCTCTTCTTTCCTTTAAACATCTTCTTAAGACTCACCTAATTTAGCACCAGGCACCTTCAAGGCTCCTTCCTATGCCATCTCTGTTAAATCCACCTGTGAATACTGCCCCTATTTCATGTGCAAAAACGTCAACACTTGTGACCAGAGAGCGACTGGGCTCCTTGACACCTTTCATCCTCTGTTCTCATTCTGTGACCACTGCTGCACTTTCCTTCTTCCTGCCTGCGTGTCCTCCTCAGCAAAGCAAGGGGGTCCCTTTTAGGAGGGACATTCTAGTGCAGGAGCTAGACACATCTATTTCTTTTGTGTGTGTGTGCGAGGAAGATTGACGCTGAGCTAAGATCTGTTGCCAATCCTCTTTGTGCTTGAGGAAGATGGTCCCTGAGCTAACATCCATGCCAGTCTTCCTTTGTTTTGGATACGGGACGCCATCACAGCATGGCTCAATGAGCAGTGCGCAGGTCTGCGAACCCCAGGCTGCTGAAGCCGAGCGTGCAAACTTGACCACTATGCCACTGGGCTGGCCCCTCTTTTGTTTTTTTAATCTGCTCCAGCACCCTTTGCTTTTATAATTGCCCTCCTCCCATCCCATGTGACTATAGCGTGTGTGTTGATTACAAAGTATAAGAGTATAAGACGTGACTCAAGCTGGTCCATGTTCCCTACTCCTTAAGACAGCTATGAGTTGAGATGCCAGCACGGCCAGGCCAGGCTAGTTCTGAGGGACTGAGATGGATGCAGGAGGGGAGACAATCTCTCTCTTCCCTTCTGGGATTGCAGTCTACAGGAATCACAGCCTGGACACCGCCAGTGGCCATCTCTCCCACTACGTGAAAAGAGCCTGTCTGAGAACGAAATAATAGAGAAGAAAGCGGACTGAGGGAGCAGAGAGAGAGAGAGAGCCCAGTGGCCAAAAGGAAGTGGCTCATCCAAGTCTGGAGTTTTCATAAACAGGAGCCAATAGACAAATTTTATACTTAATTCATATGAATTCATTATGCTCTGATGCTTAATTCATTACAGTTCTGATGCTTACAACTGGAAGAGCTCATACACAGGACGTACACATAATCATTTTTCCCCTCTTCTTGTCAAGCACATTTCTTCTGTATTTTAGCCCAAGGCTCTGTCCATTAAGCACGATCCTGTACAATTTGGGGCACTCATATATTAAGCAAATATTCTTAGGCAGTACCATATATTTCTTCACTTTAATACAGACTGGGACTATATATTTGTTTAAAGGCTTATTTGAAAGGTTTAAAGTTTTTCTTATGCATATATCTTGCTGTGTCAGCTTTGATGTTAGCTCCTGGAGGGGAGCATGGACACTGCCCAGTATAGCGCAGGTACAGAATTCCTTACCCAAAGCCCTGGGGGCCATTTGTGTTTCAAAATTCAGATTTTCTTTTTTTTTGGTGAAGAAGATTAGCCATGAGCTAACATCAGCTGCCAATCCTCCTCTTTTTGCTGAGGAAGACTGGCCCTGAGCTAACATCTGTGTCCAACTTCCTCTACTTTATATGTGGGATGCCTGCAACAGCATGTCTTGATGAGTGGTGTGTAGGTCCGTGCCCGGGATCCAAACCAGCAAACACTGGACCGCCAAAGCGGAGTGTGCGAACTTAACCACCGCACCACCGGGCCAGCCCCCTTCAGAACATTTTGACGCAGAGAATAAAACTCCTCAGTGGGACCTCAGGAAGTTTCCTATAGAAATGCAGTGATATATTTGCAGATGATTTGAATATTAACATTAATTGGGATAAATTAAGACTGAACAGCCTCAAGTCATTTTAGGTCAAGGTTTGCTACCACATAAGTTTTTAAATATCTTTGTGTTTTGGAGATTTTGGGGATTTAGAATTGTGGGTCAGGGTTTGCGTCCCTGTGCCCTGCCCCTCATCACCCTTCTCAGAGGGGGGACTAAATTCTGTTCAGGGTGATACTAAATTCTGTTCAGGGTGATCCCGAGGATCATGCTATATTTTACCTAAAATTCAATGGCCATATAAATATATAGAAGATGTTTGGAATAAATATATTAGACACACACAAGAACATATACACATATGCAAAAACATAATGGAAAATATAAACCAAATTGTCTTCCTTTTTTTTTTTTTTTTTGCTGTGGAAGATTTGTCCTGAACTAACATCTCTTGCCAGTCTTCCTCTATTTCATATGTGAGCTGCTGCCACAGCATGGCCACTGACAGATGAGCGGTGTGGGTCTGTGCCCGGGAACTGAACCCAGGCTGCTGAAGCAGAATGTGACGAACTTAACCCTAGGCCACCAGGGCTGGCCCTCCCCCCCCCCCAAATTGTTCATCTTTAACAATAGTTTCCTGTTGTGAGAGGGATTAAGAGTGATTTTCAAATTTCTGCTTTAAACATGTCTTCTTTTCTTTTTCAAATAAAATGCTTCTCTTGGATTTTCTATGTAGTCAAACATGTCATCTTGACTCGCCATCTTCTTCATTCGTTCCTTCCTCATATTCTTGTCTTTGTTTCCCTGGTCTGACTTCATTTACTGGGATTACAAAGGTGTTGAATAGCAATGTCAGAAGGACCATTCTTGCCTTATTCTTGATTTCAAGAGGAAAAAACAGGGGCTATCCCCGTGGCCGAGTGGTTAAGTTCGCGCGCTCCACTGCAGGTGGCCCCGTGTTTCGTTGGTTCGAATCCTGGGCGCCGACATGCTGCTGCTCATCAAACCACGCTGAGGCAGCGTCCCACATGCCACAACTAGAACGACACACAACAAAGAATATACAACTACGTACCAGGGGGGTCTTAGGGAGAAAAAGGAAAAAAATAAAATCTTAAAAAAAAAAAGGAAAAAACATATTTATAGAATAAAAATTAAATGAACATTATTTTTTAAAGCTTTCATAATTTTGATTTATACCATATAGGGAATCTATTTGGGATAGATAAAGGATCTTTCGAAGTAAATGGATCCAAACAAGGGTATAATATAAGCTATTTCACAGTTAAAATCTTCACCACTGATTTTCTAGAGGATAGACAAATGAAACTGGAAATACGAAGTCAATAATCATCCAAACACTGATTTATTTAACTATACTTTGAAGAATTCAGTTTTATAAAATAACTTCAAGAAAATATAACCTGAAAGTTAAAATGAAAATATTTATCCCAAAGGAATGGGAGAAAAAGTAAGTTGAAAAATATAGTTACAATAAAGTGTTCCAGGAAGACTGCCGGGAAATAAACAAACAAATCAGAAATGGAAAAAGGTCTAGACAGAGTCAAATAAGGGGAAACGAAGGAACAAACCAAACAGGAAAAACTCACAAAACTCCAGGAAAGTTATCTCTTGAGTTAATGACTAAGGAATAAAATGGCTTAAAACTGTGTTAGGAAAGTAAGATACATTGAAGATCAGTTTAAAGTTTATAAGAACAGATTGAAAGGAAAGACAGAGAAAGTAAGAAAGAGAAATGCACTTTACCACCCTCAGAAAAGAATGAATTGTGCATCCGTGTGCGCCACACTTAGTGCACGGCAGCGAGAAAGCTACGAATTGGGGATGTTGTGTCTCTGAGACTGGAGTCCCAGCTCCTGCCTTCCCCTGGCCCAGCACTGGGATCTATCCTGGGCACTTACTAGCTTGTTACAAGCCAGAGGGAGCCAGAAATACTAACAGAAACTTACAATTCTTTTCCTCGGGCCATGAAATTGCCTTTTATTCAGGAGGATTTGTGTAAACAGAACGAAGCTCTGTAGAATCAGGCAGATCATAACGTTTTAAAAGGAAAGCAGAATTCTATTTTAAGTGAAATTTTGTTGACACAGTACTGGGACCAGCTATATCTGGATCACAAGATGCTTTTATACCTTAAGGGAGAGACTATCCTGTTTCCTGTATAGCATTTTACAGGAAATTTTAGCTATTAAAAAGTTGTTGGAATTCTATTGTTTTACGTGTTTTTTTATAAGTAACTTTCCTTGCCCCATCTATTGTCATGATCTCATAAAAACTTCTCTTCTCACATTCAAAGTGTTGAGTTTCAGCATATCAAAAATATTCAAATGACCATGGAATTGTGACTTGATCACACATGACTTTTATTGCCTGGAAAAGTCGGGTTTGAGGTCTTTCCAGAAGGAGCACAATTTTAGGAGCGAAAGCTCTCTTCCAACCCAAAAAGATCCCAAGAATGAGGTGGAAGTTCACTTACAAGCACATGCGCCAAGCGTTTACACCCAACCAACCCACAGCGGTAGGTCAGCCATCCGCTCTCGTGGCAGGGTGACCTGCCTCCCTCCCCTCCTCCCCTGTCCACCAGGACCTGTGTGTGGGTCCCCTTCTGCAAGAACGGGAGCTGCAAGACTGCAGGCTGAGGGCTGGAGGCCCACTTGGAAGCTGAGCCTGGCCGAGAGCAGGAGCAATGGGCCAGATCCAGTTTGGGGGATTGTCTTGGGGGCTGGGAGCGTACAAATCCCCACTGAGGGAACAAGGAAAGAAACCAGCCCCAGCCTGAAGAATATCTGTCTATGGGTTGCTGTGAGCTTTACCCCAAAAATGAATGGGACCACTTCTAGAACTGAAAGCAGGGACTCCAGCAGATGCTGGCACTACACCATGTTCACAGCAGCACTGTTCACAAGAGCCCCAAGGTGGAGACAGCCCAAATGTCCACCAGCAGATGAGTGGATTAACAAATTAGGGTATATCCACACAACGGAACATTATCCAGCCATAAAAAGGAATGGAATCTGATACAGGCTGCATCGTGGATGGACCTTGGGAACACGCTAAATGAAATAAGCCAAACACAAAAGGATGAATATTGTATGATTCCACTCATATGGCGTACTTAGAATAGGCAGATTCATAGTGGCAGAAAGCAGAGGTGACGAGGGCCCAGGAGGGGGGGGCAATGGGAGTGACTGTCTGATGGGCACAGAGTTTCTGTTTCTGATGAAGAAGTTCTGGAGATGGAGAGTGGTGATCGTTGCACGACATCGTGAAGTACTTAATGCCACTGAATTGTACACCTAAGAATAGTTAAAATGGTAAGTTTTATGATACGTGTATTTTACCACAATCAAAACAAAATAAAGGCAATACATACTCAAAATTTTTAAAAAATAGCACAAAGTTGCTATCTTCCCATCATGGCTAGTGCCCAGTAGATGCTAGTTTCTCTTCCTTCTCTCTTGCCTCTTCTGCCTCCCCTCCCAACCCTCCCATGTCCCCCATGCTTAGCTCTCAGTGTAACACTTAACACTCTGGGACACTCTATACACTTAATTTAATTTTATTTCAGAGAAAGCTGTTCTTTTTTTTTTTTTTAGGAAGATCAGCCCTGAGCTAACTTCTGCTGCCAAGCCTCCTCTTTTTGCTGAGGAAGGCTGGCCCTGAGCTAACATCCGTGCCCATCTTCCTCTACTTTGTATGTAGGGAGGCTGCCACAGCATGGCTTGATGAGCAGTGCCATGTCCACACCCAAGATCCGAACCAGCGGACCCTGGGCCACCAAAGCGGAATATGCGAACTTAACCACTGAGCCACCAGGCTGGTCCCATGAAAATTGTTCTTAGACATCCTCCAAAGAGGTTGCAAAGTAGTTGTGTAACTTCATCCCAGTATCTTCCCTTCTGCCTCCGGCATCAGAGACCCTCTCTACTAGGTCATTCCCATAGACCCATGAGTACCCCATTATTAAAAACAACCAACCAAGCAGCAAAAACCCTTGAGCCCATATTCCCCTCCAGCGACTGCTCCAATTCTTTGCCCTTCTTCACCGCAAAAGCTCTTCAGAACCACCCAGGCTGTTTCTACTGAAGCCTGTCCTCAGCACGACCATCTGGCCTCCATCTCCATCCCACAACCGAAATGGCTGGTGTCAAGATGACCAGTGAGCCCCACTGCCTACACCAAGCGTCAGTCCTCATCTTCCTTGGCCTCACTTGGCATGTGGTGGTGGACCACTGACTTGGCATGTGATGGTGGACCACTACCTTTCCTTGGCTCCCTCGGCACCACTCTCCCCTGGCTCACTCCTACTTTGTTGACTATTCTTTCTCGGTCTCCTTTGCTGGCTCCTTTTCCTACGTTCTAAACTTTGAAGTCCTTTTCTTCTCTATATTTTTGTCCTCGGCGATCTCCTTCTGTCTCACGGCTGTAAATGCCATTCATGTGCTAATGACTTCCACATTTATAT
Source organism: Equus przewalskii (assembly GCF_037783145.1). Lineage (NCBI taxonomy): Eukaryota > Metazoa > Chordata > Mammalia > Perissodactyla > Equidae > Equus > Equus przewalskii. The sequence goes on from NC_091862.1 coordinate 15,842,022, forward strand.
CTCTAGTTCTGACCTTTCTCTTGAACGCCAGACTCAAAAATTCGATAGCTTACTGGACTTCTCCAAGACTGTTTGAAAGGCATCTCAAACTTAAGAGGTCTAAAATAGAACTTTTTATCCCTCCTAACCTTCCCACTGACAAACACGCTCTTCCTTCGTCTTCCTCATCTGAATAAATGTTACCACCATCCTCTTAGGTGCCCAAATCTAAACCCTACAGATCTGATTCCTGCTTGAAACCTTTCAGTGGCTTCCTATGTAGTCAGAATGAACAACAGACTCTAGACAAAGTCTATCAGGCCTGATGTCATGTGGCCCCTGCCTGCCATGACATCATTTAACATGCTCTCACCTTCTCTCAAGGTCTTCTTTCTTTCGTGCCCATGGTGCATTGAGCTTGGTCCTGCATTTGTGCCAGCTGTTTCCTCTGCCTGGAGGGCCCTTTCCCTAGATGTTTATCCACCCGATTCTTTCTTATTTAAGTCATTGCTCAAATGACCCCTCCTCTGAGAAGACTTGCTTTACTTTCTAGTCTAAAACAGTGCTTCCCTGACCCTTTCCTATTCCTATCACCCTCTTTTATTTCCTCAGAATTCATCATTATCTGCAATTATCTTGTGTATTATTATTTTTTAAATTTTCTGTCTTCTCCAATTAGAATGTAAGTTCCATGAGACCAAGAATGTCATCTGTCTTGTTTACTGCTCTACCCCTGGTAACCAGAACATGCTTGGAACTTAATAGGTGCTTAATAGAAATATGTAAATGAATGAATAAACGAGTAATTCTCTACTTTAAGAAATGCAGCACTCATTGTCCTGGGCTTTTAAGGACCTGGCCCTGTGCTGGCTCCAAGACTCTGATGGATTCAGCAGGCTGAGCAAACAGCGTGTCAGGACCTTGGAGGGACAGAATTGCAAAGATGGAATACGCACGAGTGTTTATGCAACAGGCTTTAAGTTTATGTGCACGTTTCCTTGGTGAGGGAGGGCAGGCTGGGCCGATGGCTTCTCGGAACCTGTGTCTATAACACTCCCTCTAATGAAACCCACAGGAAGCATCTTCTGTCAAATTCAGGCTTACAAGCTCCGTCTTCAGATGCTCTATCTGCTGCCTGGTGTCTCTGAATTTGTAATCATCTCATCTGGTTGCATCTCATCAGCCTGTTTAGGAAGCTGGTAAGGTAAAGCACCTCAGGACTGATCTGGAAATGTTTCTTTTTCAAGGGAAATTTAATACAATCTATTTTGTTTGATGAAATTGGGAGGGAGAGAGAGCAAAAATGAACAGTGAATACTGGAATCTGAAATAAGGCCCTGGAAAAGATTGATGATATCTGCCTGCGTCCTGCCAAGGAGTCTAGGGGAGATAAATCCCCATTAGGCTAAATATGACAGGGTAATTTGCAGGAGTTTTTAAGTGTGGCAGCGTAATTAGGACTCCCACTTGGACAATGCCGGTTTCCTTAGACTGCGATTCCATGAAGATATGCTAGTGGACTGTGGTGTCTCTTTTCCTGTAGCCCTAGAAATCCACAGCGGGTCATCGTGACGTTATTGCACAGTGACCAGGTACAGGTAGTGGACTAAGCATCTACGTACATCATGTCACCTGATCCTCACCACAGGCCTATGAGACAGTAACATTACTGTTATCAATACTGTTATTGATAAGTAACTCACCCAAGGCCACACAGGAGTTAAGTAGCAGCATTTCCATGGGCCCCATGTCCATGGACCCAGGTTAGGAATTCTTACCCAGATGACTCTGGGTGGGCTTCAAGTTTCCTGTGAACTCCATGAAATTATATGTGAAAATATTTGCCTTATGCAAATATTTCTGGAGAGAGGGTCTACAATTCTCATCAAATTTGCCAAGGGACTGTGATCTCAAAAGATAAAGAACCACTAAGGGGGCCGGCCCGGCGGCATAGTGGTTAAGTCCGTGCACTCTGCTTTGGTGGCCCAGAGTTCATGGGTTCAGATCCCGGGTGCAGACCTATACATTGTTGATCAAGCCATGCTGTGGAAGCATCGTGCATACAAAATAGAAGAAGATTGGCACAGATGTTAGCTGAGCAACAGTCTTCCTCAAGCAAAAAGAGGGAGATTGGCAACAGATGTTAGCTCAGGGCCAATCTTTCTCAGCAAAAAAAAAAAAAAAGAACCACTAAGGAAGGGGGCAGGGGAAGGAATAAAATATAATTTGGCCTAGAGTAGTTTCTATGCTTTCTTGTTGTTGTTGTGAAAGCTGCATGGTAGAAGGATATTTCTTTTCTTTTTTTTTTTTAAAGATTTTATTTTTCCCCTTTTTTCTCCCCAAAGCCCCCAGTACGTAGTTGTATATTCTTCGTTGTGGGTCCTTCTAGTTGTGGCATGTGGGACGCTCTCTCAGCGTGGTTTGATGAGCAGCACCATGTCGGCGCCCAGGATTCGAACCAACGAAACACTGGGCCGCCTGCAGCAGAGCGCGCGAACTTAACCACTCGGCCACGGGGCCAGCCCCGGATATTTCTTAGATATCTATCACTTGCCAGTCTCTCTGCTTTGACTGAGGCCACAGACATGTGTGCAACACAGTTCTTGATTTCAGGGTTTAATATTTGAGTAGGGGAAACAGATAATGTAAGTGAATTTCCCTTAATTTATAAAGAGTTCCTATAAATCAATATAAAAGACTCACTTTCCAGTGAAAAGGTGGCAAAGGATATTAAGAGGCAAATCACAGAAAAGGAAATGCACATGATCCTTAACCATGATACTGAACTTCACCGAATCCATAGGATGCGATACACAAAGTAAAGGTAAAATGAGATTACCTTCTCACCTGTCCTACGGGCAAAGGTAAGACACCCAGCAATTACTGACTGGAAGGGGTTGGGAAAGGCACTATCACAGGTGCTGCTGGTGGGAAAGCACACGAGCACATTTATGGAACAATTTGATGGCATTCACCAAAATTTAAAATCAAAGGGACAGAAGAGACAATGGAAAGAGTTCCCAAAGCTTGAACAGTCTGAGCAAGAAAATAAACAAAATAGGGCTGGATTATAACCTAGAGTCTAAAATAATTATCCGGGAGTCCATACTGATATAAATAAGTGATTAATAAATAAACGGGAGGGGCCGGCCTGGTGGCCTAGTGGTTGAGTTCGTGTGTTCCACTTCGGCCGCCCGGGGTTTGAGGGTTGGGATCCCAGGTGCAGACCTACACACCACCCATCACGCCATGCTGTGGTGGCGTCCCACATACATAAAACAGAGGAAGATTGGCACAGATGTTAGCTCAGGGCCAATCTTCCTCACCAAATAAATAAATAAACAGGAGGAAGCAGCAAATCTCCTGTGCAGCAGAATTCCAGATAATTTATGTGGACACTCTGCCCTCAAAGAGAGGGAGCCTAATGCTTAACATCTTAAGTGCTGGCTGCATATTATGATCCCCTTCCAAAGAAGACAGTATGGAAAGAGGTGGGGAATGACTTTAGAGAAAACTGACACCTACCGTTGCAGCTAGGTGATCAAGACCAACATCCACTGCGATAAGGGATGTTGATAGTGTGTACCCTTGGTAGGATGTGATCAAAATGGCGCTGCACCTCTTCCTCTCCCAAAACACACAACCCAGTCTAATCATGAGAAAACATCAGACAAATCCCAATAGAGGCACTTTCTGCAAAAGAAGTACTTGACCAGTACTCCTCTCTATATTTCTAAGGAGATGCTAAGGAGTGAAGGAACAAAGACAGCCAACCAGGGACAAGTAATAGGATCAACGGGGGACAACAAGGCCCAGCTGAGACGGGCAACTATACATTTCCAGTGACAGCAATGTGCACTTCTCTCTCTTCTCGAAGTAGCCTGTAGTAGGAGCAGAGAAGACAGGCAGGGTGGACAGATCCTGGATTAGTAGACGAGCGGAATAGAGGGACTAAGGGGCCTGGGAGTTGAGAGCCAGAGAGCAGTGCAGTGAAGCTGTAGCCAGGAAGGGAAGGCAGCAAGACCAAGAGGAGCCTGGTCCTGCGGGAAAGGGGGGGGCAGAGGAGCTGGATGTGGTTGGAGCGGTTGGAGAGCACAGTGAAATTCTGGTTTGGGTCAAAGTGTGGGCTCTTGAAGTGTGAGATCTGAGGGCCGTACCACAATAAACTCTGGTACCTTCACATAAGCAAATGTTAATTAGCTCTTCCACAAGGTCAATGGGCAGAGCCGAGGTAAAGAGATGGGAAAATGTAAAGCGTGGTTGAGAAATGCTAAACAACCCTGTTGAGTTAGAATGGAAGGTCTGTGTATGGATCATTGTGGGACATACATCAGAAAAGATAAGCTGGGGGCAGATTGTGCCAAGTTTCTGGTCTGGAGGATGCATGTCTGGAAATAGTGCAAATAGTGTCTTCTAGTCCAGCCTCCTATCAGAGGGTAGGAGATGGGGATGGAGGTCACAGAAGGAGAGAAAGATTAGGGATGAAGACAACTATCTCGATTTCTGCAGAAGGTCAATGACATTCAAAAAAAAAGTGAGAGGAGTCTTAAGAGGCACAACAGGCAAATGAAATATATGGCTCTTTTTTGCCTAAAAAAGACAGTCTTGTGAAATAGGGGACATCTGGTATGGACTGTCATTTAGATAATATTGAGGAGTTACTGTTAATTTTTCTTAGGAGTGACAATGATATTATAGCTCTGTAGAAACTGTCTGTATTTTTCGAGCCACTTCCTAAAAGTATGAGGGGCTGAAATTATGTCATGTCCAGGATTTGCTGTAAACAAAGAGGATAAAAGGAGAGATGAAGAAATGTGCAAATCCTGTTAATTGTTTAATCTAGGGGTTTGTGGTACCATGCGTTCTACTTCTGAGTATGTTTGAAAATTTTCATAATAAAAAAAAATAATAAGAGCTGAAAAAGACTGGGGTTGAGGGTGGAGTTAGAAAGGTTCATTCCACCTGGAGCCTCAGGTGAGAAAGAGCCCAGGGCGACACCACCGTGGCAGGTAGGCTGGTGGGCAGGGTAGGTGATGAAGATGGTTGGGCTGCCCCTCCCTCCAAAGCAGAGGCAGGGTGGTCTCTGGGTTCAACCTGGAGTTGGGATGGGAGTCGACCCCTGTGGGACCCATTTTCTCCTCTTTGCTCAGTGCCTGGGAAACCCGGAGACTCCTTCGTTTGGGTTACGCCCTGCTCTCCAACCCACGGCGGCCAGGCTGAGTGACAGAAGAAACAGAAGCCCCACTCCACTTGTGCGTTTGCGGCTACTTAGCAGTAGTCGCTGCTCCGGGGTAGCAGGGTGATAAACAGTGATTATGGGTAAAGTTTGTGATGTTTTCCCCAAGATCAAAATTCTCTCTCCCCTCTGTTAACATAAGCCATCACAAGTCGATCTGTATCTAATTTTCCCTGGGTGGTCCCGGGTTGACATCTTGCCCTTTCGTCTCGCCCTAGGAACCGGGGAACCCAATCTTTCATTCCATCTGCTTCTAAGACAGCCCGCCTCCCGCTGCCGGCCTGGCGGTTCCAGCGTGGCTTCTGTGTTTTGAAACCTCGTCTAGTGTTACAGGGAACAAGAGATCCTTACATTTCATGTGAACATCGGAGTGAAAAGCATGTGTCCCGGCCACCTTCGTGCACAATTGGTCTGCAGTCACGAGAAAGCTGCAGTCCGGGAGCGAGGCCGAAAATGTGACCCTTCTCTGCCCTTACTTCTTAAAGGCTCCCCGAGATTGGAGAGACTGTCCCGCTGCTGGAAATGGACTCAGTGAACTCCACTTTGTGGGGAGTGAATAGGCCCTGATGGGTGGCGACCTGGCTGGGGTTCGCAGTGACCGGACCCTGCCTGCCCTGTGGAACGTTCTCCCGGAGGTGGCATCGCGGGGGCAGGGTCAAGACAAAAAGTGGAGATAACAGCTCCCAGCAATCTGAGCTCGCTGCCTTTTGAAAGCGCCTTTGCACGCTGGAATTCTTCAGAAAGGCCACTCCTCTTTCTTCAATAAAGAGCACAGACGAGTGGCCAGGCCGACCCCACGGAAGAATGTGTTTCTTCAGCACCTGCAAGGCGGGGCTATCCCAGAAATGCAGAAATGTGCACAAGGCCACGTGCTCGGTGACCAGTCGCAGTTCCCAGGGCACACGGAGGCCAGTGGAGGCGCGCAGGAAGTCCAAGGGTCGTCCTTCCCACGCAGCTCAGCCTGGAGCCACCCTCTCACCGCGCAAAGAAATCCACCGCTTTGTTCTTACCTTCTGGCACAGGGCAATCGTGTTTGAAATTTAGCAGTCATATGAAACTTCATATCATTATCCTTCTTTTCATTTCCCTCGAAGTCTGAAGTCTGTTCCTATTGAAAACCCTAGGAAAGCTGGAGCCAAATCATAAAACACAGCTCGTATGCAGAGTCACTAGGATGTGGCCGTCTTGAATTCATTACGCCTATGGCTTTATAGGGTATATTTAAAATGTATACACCAAAGTGAATATAAACTTTATGATTCATTTTGCCCAAGAGGAAGAAAAGGATGAGTGGAAATTAAAAGTTGTGCCCTGGCATATTCCGCCGGCGGAGCCTCCGGCAAAGCTGCTGGTAGATTTGGATCCCCGCGGGCTGGGCAGCGCCCTCTCTGAGCACAGCGTTTCTTTGCGCGCGTGCTGCTTTCTCCGGAGGCTGACTCGCGTTTTCAAAGGTTCCCGCTCATTATCAATCAGGAATCTGCGAACCTGAAACCATCTTGTAGCTTGGAGCGAAATTGTTTGCATTTTTCAGATCCATGGAAAAAAATGATACGTCTAAAGATGCGGGAGTGTAACTTGTGCGTGGGCATTTATCAGTTATGCCTGAGCCTTCCTATGGATGGGTTCAGAGAGAAACTCACTCAGACGTGACCGTGAAATTTGAGGCCGCGAAAGCAGACGTGAAAAGCTCCATTGAAGCAATCTTGCTTTTCAGGTGAGGCAGAATTCCCTGAGCTTGCTGCCAGAAGCTCTGATGAAATGCGGGGCAATGCCCGGGCTCCTTGACAGTCCACCACCCTTTAAAGTCCTTAAAGTCACTTGTGGTCCCACAAAATGTCTGGATGAAATAAGTTGTACATACAGGCTTTATGGATAAATTAAATCAATATATGGGAAACACTCAGAATGGTATTTGATGCATAATAAAATGCTACATGCTATTTGTTTCAAAATCTGGTTTCCAAAACAAGATGATCTAGTCCATTTATCATCCATCTATCTATCTATCATCATCTATTAAGAGACACTGGATTCGAATCCTGGCCCTGCCACTTGGTAGCCATGTGATTTCAGGCAAGTTAAGCGATCTTTGCATCAGTTTCTTCCTCTGAACAATAGGAATAGGAATAGTACCATGTAATACTATTTTGAGGATTACATGAGTGAATAGCAAAACTCTTAAAACAGGGCTGGCCCCTGTACGTCATTTTATGTTGGGTGACTTTAGCTACCTCCAGGTTGGGGACACATTTTCTCGGCCTTCATAATCTTTCTGTGCCTAACACTGTGCCTGGCTGATAGTAGCTGCTCAATAAATATTGAACTCAGCTGTTAGGATCATACTGGAAAATCAGCATCTGTCCCAAATATCCTCTTTATTGTCTCATATTTTCCTAGCTATTTAGTAAGTTTCTAAACTAAATAGGTAAAGTGAGATGAAATAAACAAAGCTTAGTAAATACCAATCAACACGAATGTATTTCTTACAAAATTGTGTGTCTTTTTCAAGACTCCTCGAGGGCTCAGATAATAGATTCTGGGCTTGTCCTCTCAAGCAAGGCCCCTCTGTAAGCCTGCACCATGTGGTTTGCCATAAAAATAACAAACTACTAGTTAATCATCTGCATAGGTACCCATTGTACCGGTGACCCCTTGGGACTGGTAAGCAAATGAGATTTTATGGAAGTCAGATCTCTGGATAGGCAGAGAAATTGGCAGTCAAGAAAAACCTACACAGCAAAAAGCAGGATTACAGGAAAGCATATACGGTATGATTCCATACGCATGTGATATTACATGTATAAATCTATATGTACATATATGTAGAGAATGTCCTAAATAAAGTGTAAGTGGTGGTTATCTCTGGGTAGTGGAATTTGGGGTGATTTTTTTTCTCCCTTTATGCTTTTTCTATACAGGAAAATATGTGCACACACACCCACATATGTTATATACGAGAAAAAGAAAAAATAACCACATACTTTCAAATAAATACTCATCAAGGGAACTGCTCTGTTCAACAGACTGCAAAAATTAACTATAAAGACTTCAAATCTGATGTCTGGTAGGATTGCCAGATTTAGCAAATAAAAATACAGGATATCCAGTTAAATCTGAAGTTTGATAAACAATGATAATGTCTCATGCAATATTTGAGACATCACCTCTTTTCTTGTATGGAAAAGTAGAAGAAAAGAGGCAACTCTTCTACCATTATTTATATTTCTTTCTGTTCTTTTTTCTATAAGTAAAATTTGTTTCACACAGTTAAAATTTCATACTGTGTGTACGATTTTATTCTTTTTTTTTAAAAAGACTTTATTTTTCCTTTTTTTCCCCAAAGCCCCCTGGTACATAGTTGTATATTTTCAGTTGTGGCATGTGGGACGCCGCCTCAGCGTGGCCTGATGAGCGGTGCTATGTCTGTGCCCAGGATCCAAACTGGCGAAACCCTGGGCTGCCGAAGCGGAGCGCACGAACTTAACCAGTCTGCCACGGGGCTGACCCCTGATTTTATTCTTTTACCAAATTTGTCTTGAATCCCTACTGTAAATCAGGCACTGTGCTAAGCGTTGGCAATACCCTAGGGGTAACATACTGTTGACTTTCACATTATTTTTTTATTACATGGTTTTTGCATAAAACAATTTAAATGAGTGCATTATCCGCCATCAAGTTGGCATATTCCATTTAACTTAACCGATCTTCCATTGTGGGTTAATTTACTCAATCATTTACATGTTGGCTTTTTGCTATCATAAATAATACTGACTTGAATGTCTGTGTGCATCAAGATTTTTTCGTGTTTTAGCATTATTTTATTTTTAGGATAGATGGAATTTCACATTAATTTGGTAAAAATGTTGGTTGGCTAGAATGACTTAAAGAGTTGAAGTCTGTTATTTCTTCGATTACTATATTTGATTTTCTTTCCGTATATGTGATCACTAACTCTATTTACTAGATTGTCTATTTATTTTCAGGGGTAAGGTCATAGTGATTTTTCTTTCTACTTTATGAACTCATAAAAAGGCTGTTTACTTTGTATCATATTTGTTATTTACATTTTTCAGTCTGTTGGTGTTTATTTTTGGTTATTGGTTTTATTTTTGTTTATTTATTTATTGAGGAAGATTAGTCCTGAGCTAATATCTGCTGCCAATCCTCCTCTTTTTGCTGAGGAAGATTGATCCTGGGCTCACATCCGTACCCATCTTCCTCCACTTTATATGTAGGACGCCTACCACAGCATGGCTTGATAAGCGGTGCCACTTCTGCACCCGGGATCCGAACGGGCAAATCTGGGGCCACCACAGGGGAACGTGTGAATTTAACTGCTGGACCACCAGGCTGGCCCCTTATTTTTATTTTTGACCTAGAGCAATTTGACACTGTACCTAGTAAAATCTGCTCATCTTTTGATTTCTTCAACTGCTTCTCAGGATAGAGTGTCATTTTTCTATCCAGATGTTTACTACCTATTTAATTCTATCATATTCCTTTTATATTTTAAAATATATTAAAATCTTAAATCATCTGGAATTTACTTTGGTGTTGACTTGTAGTGAACAGCTAATAAGGCTGACTTTCCAAACGACCCACCAATTATTCCCAAAGAAAACTCCATTTTTCTTTATCTTTCCCATTGAGTTTTGTGATGACTTTTTTTTTTTATCATATATTGAATTTTCTTTGTAATAAAGGTTATCTCTGGACTTTATATAATATTCCTTTGATCTGTCTGTTTAGTTGAATACCATTATTACACTGTTCTACATTATAACATCTAATAGCATTGTACTGTAAAGTATTATACTTTTATGTTATAAAGTCTATAGAATGCAAATTGTTACAGCTTTACAATATATTTTTAAACGTTAGAATTATTCCCCTAACTCTAGACTCTTCTTTCTGAAAAAAAAAAAAAAAGATTAAGCTCTACAAAATTTCCATTGGGATTTGAGTTAGAACAGCACTAAAGCTATATATTAATTTGATAATAATGGACATTGCTCTGCCCAGAGGCGTGGAATTTCTCCATTTATCCAATTCTGCTCCTACATGTGTTAATAAAATTTTATATGTACTTCACTTTATGTTTCTCTTATGAAGGTTCTACTTGGGTTTCTTATCTTTCAAGACTGGATTCGGCTAGATCCACACTAATCTAGCCAGATTAGCTCTGCTCTTTTCTGTTTTGTTATCTCTAAGTAATCTTTCAGTTAAATAAAGGGTTTTGTGGTTTAACATGATTTGAAAAATCACTGGACTAATCAATCTGTTAACATTCCCTTCCACCCCTGGAAGTTTTTTTTGTTTTTGTTTTTGTTTTGTTTTGGTGAGGAAGATTGGCCCTGAGCTAACATTCATTACCAATCTTCCTCTTTTTGCTTGAGGAAGATTCACCCTGAGCCAACATCTGTGCCAATCTTCCTCTATTTTGTATGTGGGATGCTGCTACAGCATGGCTTAATGAGTGGTGCATAGGTCCACAGCAGAGATCTGAACCCACAAACCCTGGGCCACCAAACCAGAGCGCTTGAACTTAACTACTGTACCACTGGGCTGGCGCCCACCTTCAACAGTCTTGATTCTATTATCTCCTAAACTCTTGGTGCTTTCTTGCCTCCGCCTTCGTTAGTGCTGTTCCTCCTACCAGAAGTGAGCTCCCACTCCACATCTGACCGCAGCCATTCTCTCCAAAACAACTCAAGCCTCCCTTCCTCTCTTCTCTCCTCTCCCCGCCTCTCTGGGGCGGATACGCTCTCCATCTCATTGGCACTTAGTCACATATTGTCTCTAACTGCTCGTCTTATCTTGATTTTTCAATTAGATTATAAGCACTTTGAGAGCAAGAACCATAAATTTACATCTATTACAACAACACAGTGTTTTATACGTTGTACATATTCTTTATATACTTATTAAACGAATGAAGGAGCAAATGGCAAGCACAGAACCAGAAACGTATTTGTTTGCTTGTTTGTTTTGATCCTATGAAAATACAGCGAAAGCATTCGTTAGTTTTCTGGTGTAAGTAAAACTTCATCACTGAACACAAATGGAATCCTCGGCCAGATGCCCGTAATTGGTTTCCTCAGTCATTAGCATTCACTAGCCTAATCAATACAGTGCCTATGACATAACGAGCTCCTCATCATTGCTGGCGTTCAAGAAGCACTGGGTGAGTGTTGGTGAGGAATGTGGTAGAGTAGATTTATGTCTAGATCCCTTCTAATTCTGAGAGTCACTCATTCATCACATGTTACACGGCTGGATATAAAGATGAGTAAGATGTGGTCCCTGATCTCAAGAAGTTCACAGTCTGGGTGGGAAACAGTTACATACGGGAAAAGCAAAAGCATATACTGTTAAGTTGGGAAGTGCGTGAAATATAGAGGGAGCAACGAGAGTATTTCAAAGGAGCTTGTGGTGGAGGCAGAAGTCAGAAAAGACTTGGGGCCGGCCGGTGGCGCAGCGGTTAAGTGCGCACGTTCCTCTTCTTGGCGGCCTGGGGTTCGATCCCAGGTGCGTACATGGCACCACTTGGCACACCATGCTGTGGTAGGCGTCCCACATATAAAGTAGAGGAAGATGGGCACAGATGTTAGCTCAGGGCCGGGCTTCCTCAGCAAAAAAGAGGAGGACTGGCGGTAGTTAGCTCAGGGCTAATCTTCATTGAAAAAAAAAAAAAGAAAAGACTAGAGCTGGGGATCGACTGAGGCTTGAAACTTGAACAGGAGTTTACCAGTCAGGTGTGGGTGAAGACAACGGTGCTCCCCATGGAGTGAGTGAATTGAGCAAAGGCACGGAGATGTGAAACCAATGAACTCCGGTAGGGTCACCGTGGTGGGGTGAGCCAGGGCTGGAAGACCCTAGATCTCTGTGAGTGGGGTCGGTTCAGAGCACAGACCAGTGAGGCCAGGGTCCACCTCCACATGGTTCTGTTCCAGGGACGGGTCTGACCTTGGCCAGTTCACCAAATGGAGACCCCTGGACTCTGGGGCCCAACTGACCAATGTGGTCCAACTGACCAATGTGGTTGGATAGGCCCCAAATAATTCCTACCACTATAAAAATAGAAGATATTCATGTCCTTATTTTCTCTTGCATAAAATATATAAGTATTAAATTAAACATAATACAAATATATAATTATGTATAATTTTTAGTATAATTTTGACATATATAATTATATAAATATATTCTTTTTTTACTATTTATTATTTATTTTTTTATTTTTTGGAGGAAGATTAGCCCTGAGCTAACTTCTGCCGCCAATCCTCCTCTTTTTGCTGAGGAAGACTGGCTCTGAGCTAACATCTGTGCCCATCTTCCTCTGCTTTACACGTGGAACACCTGCTGCTGCATGGCTTTTGCCAAGCTGTGCCATGTCCGCACCCGATTTTTCAACTGGACACAGTGCTGCTTAGCAAAAAAGCTGCATTTCCTAACCTCCCTTGCAGGTAGGATGGCTGGTCAATGAGATAAAAGCAGAAGTATGGTGCAGTATTTCTAAGAAGTCACCCTCTAAAGGGAGGGGCACCCTCCTTCTTCCCTTCTTCCTTCCTGCAGGCTGGAATGCAACCAAAGATGCAAATGCTGAAGCTTAGAAATCCCTCTTGGACCATGAAGTGGCCCTCAAGGTGGGACGGCTGTGGAGGGCCAGCAGGATGCTGGGCCTTTGATGAGAATGGAGCTGCCACACTGGCTCTCAAATGCCTGCCTCGTCTTCCATGAGGGAGACAAAGAGTCCTATTTGTTTAAACTACTGTTATTTTTATTTTAGTTTTGCCGTTGTTCAATGAAGTTCTAACTGCGCAAGATCTCTGAATTATGTCCCACCGAAATTCATAATGAAGTGCTAACCCCCAGTACCGCAGAATGTGACTGTGTTTGAAGAGATGGTCTTCAAAGAGGTGATTAAATTAAAATGAGGCCATTAGGGTGGGCCCTAACCCGATAGGACTGATGTCTTTCTAAGAAGAGATTAGGATACAGACAAACGCGGAAAGAAGACCATGTGAAGACACAAGAAGAAGACTGGAATGGCAAGCCAACGAGAGAGGCCTCAGAAGAAACTAATCCTGCTGACACCTTGATCTTGCACTTCCAGCCTCCAGAACTGTGAGGAAATAAATTTCTGTTGTTTAAGACCTCCACTCTATGGTACTTTTCTTCTTCTTCTTCTTTTTTTTTTTTGGTGTGGGAGATTGGCCCTGAGCTAACATCTGTGCCAATCTTCCTCTATTTTGTGTGTGGGATGCCACCACAGCATGGCTTGAGGACTGGTGTGTAGGTCTGCACCCGGGATCTGAACCTGTGAACCCTGGGCCGCCAAAGCAGAGCGTGCGAACTTAATCACTATGCCACTGGGCCAGCCCTATGTGGTACTTTGTTATGGCAGTCCTAGCAGACTGATACAGTCTCTAGAGGAAGCTCAAATAAATCCATTGACATACTGGTTTCCTAGTTACTTTAGAAATACATAAAAGTAATTATTTTTTTAAAGACTTTAAACACCTTCCTCAATCTGTCTCCCCAATTTTTTGGAGATCTGTATTCCTGACATGGCCACTTCTGATTAGCATGACCAATTTAAAGTTTACTGAAACATCCAGAGTTATCTTGAATAAACACGGTTAACTTGTTATATTAGAGTGAATGAATAGGCGTGGATTCCAAGATTCGCTCACAGGGCAATAAGTCACTTACTCTCACCTTAACATTTGTGTGAAAACCTACTTGTGATCACACTCACACAGCCTCCAAATGTTAGAAAATGTGTGAGAAATTACCCCTGTGGGGTGAGGGGTGGCAGCTTTGGAGGCCAACATCAATTTTTTTTTTTGCCAACTAGGTTTTCCTCTGATTAACACAATACAGCACAAACCGAGAGAGATTTCTGTTGTTGGGTAAAGTGAGACATTCTGAATAAATCTTTCTTAAAGAGGAGACCTTAATATCCTGGCACTTTGGCAAAAATCCAAAAAAGGTGTGGAAGCAAGCACCATTGAGCTGGGCTGGGTCATGGGGTCAGGGGTAAAGGTCACAGCAGTAAAGCTCATAGGAAACCTTTTTTGAATATGTTTTTTCTGTCCCTTGTGTAATCTCTAGCAGAGGAACCTTTTCTGAGGGTCTGCTGTGTGTCAGGTACTGTCTGAAGTCCTCCCCAGGACAAGAGTCACTCTCTATTTGACCTCTGCTGGATATAAAGCATTGTACAGAAAGCTGATAATCCCATAGTCTTGCTTCCCCTTGCTGACCCCTCCAGCCCCCCTGATTTCAGCACCAATTCCTGAACACAGAAAGGAAACGAGCTTAGTATTTTTGACCCTTCTCAACCTCACAAGAACTCAGAAGCAGTGCAATTTCTAGAAAGTACTTTAGAGATGATTAGTTTCCTAGAGCTGCCAAACAAACTGAGCTTAAAATGACAGAGGTTTATTGTCTTACAGTTCTGGAGGCTAGAAATCCAAAATCACAGATTCAGTATGGTCCTTCTGAATCTTGTAGGGGTGTATCTTTCCTTGCCTCTCCACTACCTCCTGGGGACAACCAGACATCCTTGGCTTGTGGATGCCTCGCCCGGCTCTCTGCTTCTGTCATCACATGGTTCTGTCTCCTCCTTGTGTGTCTCTGTGTCTCTTTCCTCTTCTTATAAAAACACCAGTTATATTGGATTCAGGGTACTGTCTTATTGCAGTATGATGGCATCTTCACTCATTACATCTGCAACGATTCTATTTCCAAAGAAGGTCACATTCTGAGGCACTGGGAGTTAGGGCTGCAACACAGCTTTTTGGGAGACGGAGTTCAATCCATAACAGAGATCATCCCATCTCATTGACTCCTTGTTTCCAAGCAAAGTCAGGATCTCAGAGGCTGAGTGGGAGAGTCAATTTAGATGAAATGTGCATTGTTACTCTTGGTGCTCTTGGTTTCAAGAAACTAGAAACCCTTCTTCCTTTGGATTAGGCTCAAAGGAGTTCTTGGATCATAGAGTCGAAAGAAGAGCGAACCAATCAGGCTGTGAGAGGTCAATGTTCCAGCTCGGTCTCAGAAGCTACTAGAATAAGGCACTAGAATGGGTCAGGATTTTTCTCACTCTCTTCTTTGGGCTTCATTCTCTCTGTTGAAAGGATTTCTCCAAATCATGGGTCACATGGCTGTTGTCAGTTTCCAAGTTTTACCCTTAAGCTTTCTAGCATTAGAAAAGGACTGCCTTCAACGCTGGATCCCAGGGGCAGACGCCTTCAGTCCTTGGGAATAGGGACGCCTAGCCATGGACCAATGAACTTTGGCCAGTTGGATGGAGTCCCCAAAAAACAAGGTAGTTGCTGCAGCAGACACAGAGATGAGGACAAATGGAGCAGGGAACTGAACAGACAATATTACAGATGTCCTCTATAAAAAGATAATTCAAGAGAGGAAAATCCAATTTTTATGTAAACTATCCAGATGGGCTCCAACATTTGTTCGTATTCACCAGAGAAATTACCTTGCTCTCTATTTTGAGTCATTCAGTAGATCAGGTTTATATCTGTGCCCCCGGGCAATGACCCACGACATTTACCAAATCTGAATTCAAATAGCAATTTCAGATTCATTTGAAAATTGATTAGGTCAGATATTTTTGCATACATGGTTTTTATCCTTTTAGGGTAGAGGGGAGTCTAAAACCTCTAATGTACATTTATGGATCCAGGATTTATTTGTTAAAAACAGACTTTCAAGTCGATTAGTAACATTCACTGGAGCTTAAAAGCGATCAATTTTAAAGTCTGTATTTTAGCAAAGATATCTTTCCTTTAATTTCTTTTAAAGCATATGTTTAACCATGAGAAATAAGCAACTCTGCAAACGCTAATTCACTCCAGGCCTACAGTGAGCTCATTAACTGTACTTACATATTTCTAGGCTATCGCTGCTGATTGTTTGGCTAAATTAATTATAGAAAGTAAAAGCAATTATTATGTCCTTTCTCTAAACTAGAGTGATTATGGGACCATGACCTTTGTCTTAGCAAAATGTCAAATTCTCAAGGTCATAAGTGATAAGGGCTCTACTGAGCAGCAGGCTGGATTCCCAGCTACTGGGACATTTCTATCTGGATACAAGTGGTCACCTCACATCCAACTTGTGCAAAAGCCCCTTAACCCCCTGCCTTCCCCGGAACTCCCTCCCTCTGTCAATGGTGTTACCATCGTCCTCAATGATCAAGTCTAGGGCCTAGACAACTCTTTCTTTTTCCCTTTATCCCTGCCTTCTGTGAGTCATCCGAATATTACCGACGGTACTGCCTATGTCAGTGGTTCCCAAACTTGGCTGAGTGTCAGAATCACCTGAGGGAATTTTAAATGAATTCATATTGGAGGCCCTTTCCTGGGCATTCTCAGTCCATAGGTCTAGAAGTGGCCCGAGTATCTGCATTTAAAGTCCTCTCCCAAGTGATTTGATGACTACCAGGATTTAGGAGCCACTGTCCTAACTATTGCAATTGCCACTGCTCCCACTCTCTTTCAGCTCCCGCTGCCTCTAGTCCCCGCCCCCCACCCCCCCAGCATCTCCATTCATCCTCATCGCTAACCAAGTCAACAAGTACAACCACACATGCATGCGAAGGCCTATTTTTTCCAGGCACTTTGCTAATCAGTGGAAGTACAAAGATAACTAGAGCGTAGGCCTCCTCTGAGGACAACTCTTTAGTGAAGGAGCTAATCCAGGAAACAACTCTATTTGTGACAGAGGTGTGGTAACTAGGAGAACAGGTATAACCTAGGGTCCTAAACGAGACACTGATGAACTCAACCTAGGAAGGTCTCAGAGAGCTTCACAGAAGGGTTGCTGAACTTAGGATGAAGACGAATTTATCAGACAGAGAAGGGAAGAGGGAGAGAACATTCTAGACAGTTTTAAGCAAAGGAATAGTATTAGATTGGTGTTTTGGATTTCTCCCCAGACTTACCTTTTAGAATTAGCCTTCGGAACCTTGGTTAACTCTGTTTGAAAGTTCTTCGGGGGTCCCCACTGTCTACAGCATCAACTCCTAACTCCTTGGTCTTGAGGTCAAGGCCCTCCGTGACCAATTTCTCTCCTGTCTCACTCGTCTGCCTTTACTATCTTGCCCACTCTGATTTTTAAAAATTCATTTCTTTACCTTGTTCATTTCAAGAGACTGAATATACAAATAGATGATGGCCAGACTATACATAAAACTAGAACTCTGACCTTCAACCTGTAGCAACCCGTTTATCTTCCGTGAACAGCCCGGGAGCCAGCCTGCTGTAAGTCGGACTTGTAGGAAATCAAACTGCTATCTCTAGTAACAATCCAGGAAGCGAAACAGTAACTTTTGTAACAATAGGCCCCAAAAGAGCAGGACTTGATTAAGAACTGGCAGCTTTCTTAATTTTTGTCCCTCTTCCAACTTAGGACCAACCAGAGAAAGCCAAAAATGCACCCCTAGCTGATCACATGGACGCCCCGCTTCTAGTAAGCCACCTACAGCTTCCTGTGTCAACAGCCTCCGACCGACACACCGGAAGACTTCCCACTCTCTGTCTGCCTCTGAGTCTGTGCCAAGTGCAAGTGACAGTGACTGGCTCGCTTGCCATAGCAAGTTCTGAATAAATAGACCTTGCTTTTCTCATTTCGTTGGTCTTTTTTATTTCTACAATTTGTAAAACTGTTTAAAAAAAAAGGCAAAATGATGGTATCACCAATCCCCATTTTTCGTATATTCAAAGAGATGCCCATTTCCATCTTTCTTTTTTAAATCAGTTCCCTAGTCTGCATGGAATGTGACTAATCACCGTACTAGCCTAGAGACAAACGGTCAGATGCCCCAGGTCACTATGGGAGTCTTCTAGCCCATTTTACTGGGTTTTATACACACATTGCTATAATAAATCTTGCCTGTTCACTGGGTCACTCTGTTGATATTGATTTGATGTTACTCAACTCACAGTTGACATTTTGCTTACTAGAACCACTTACCTCATTACCTGAAAGGCTAAGACAACATCGTACTTTTAGCTTGTAACAGCGATGTTCCTCTTGGCAGGCGTCAGCCTTCTCCAGCCTCTTAGGCCACCTCTTGGGCCAGCCTCCTAAGAGCTTATCTGGTCATTGTCTTCTGCTCCCTTTAACCCTAAAAATTCTGATCCCTTGAGGTCCCGAATCTTAATCTTTCAAGACTTCCAGAAACCCCAATTAAACAGTAGGAGTTTGAACAGCCTGCCAACCTGGTAGGCCCATCCGGGTAGGACACTGTTCTTTAAAATGAGTTATTTTATCCTAAGGCAAAGTTTTCAAGCTTTGGTGGTTTTTCAACTGACTACAGAATAATGTCCAGATTTGTGAGCCTATCAACCTGGCCTGGTTTCCAGTCACTATTGTCCTAGCAGGATGCTGTGCTCCAGGAATGCCAAGCTACCTGACTCCAGTTCATGACTCCCATCTGCTTGCTTTTTTCTCGTGGTTTCTCCTGCTCAGGAGGCCCTTAAACCAGCGTCCCCTGGATAGGTGGCCTCATCTGTCATTCATCAAATTCAGTGTCAGCAGTGGGAAGAGCCCAGTGTGGGGAGTCATTCTGTGCCTTATGACTTCCCAGCTGTGGGATGCTGGGCAATTTGCTCCACCTTTCTGAGTCTGTTTTATCATCTGTAAACCAGGTTTAATAATAATTACCAAATAAGTCTGTGCATCTAAAGGGAAAAATGCTTATTAAAACATTCCCAGCCTCGTGTTCTCTTTCTTGACATGGCTGGTTACACAGGCATTTGCTGTGATCATTCATTGAACTCTATATTTACGTTTGTGTACTTTTCTGTGTTTGTGTTGACGTCAATGAAAAAGTTAGAAACAATTATCTAGTCCAGCTTAGTAGGATCTTAATAAACATTATAAATATTGATTGTCTTTCCTTCTCTTTTCTTGCTGGAAGGCAGATGACTCAGAGCTGGGTTGGATGGCTAATGCAGGGATAACAGGTTAAGAAAGAGTGCAAATGTGCTGTATTGAAGGACTGAGAGCAATAAGAGGAAGTTTAATAGGAATCAATACGCAGCAGGTTCAAAATGAAACAGCGTAATAATGAGTAGGAGAGTGCTTTAAGAGGAATTGTTTTGAAGAAGCTCAGAGATTTCAGCTAACCGCAAACTTGATCTGAGTCAACAGTCTGGCTTGGCCACCGTGCTCTACGGCCCTCTACAAAACAGACAAGCAAACAAAACCAAAAGAAAATGGAAATCTCAACACCATTTTAGGCTTCAGTAGAGGTGTAATACTCAGATCCCAGGAGGTGAAGGAAGCCACTGATCCCTGCAGCTGTCAGAGCACACCCGTGCTGCGTGCTTTCCGCCATGGAAGCCTCTTCTCAAGATGGGCCCAGACCAGTGACGAGCTACGGGGTTCAGTGGCTAGGGTCCCAAGAGAGGCCTAAAACGACATCATATGAAGATCTGGAGAATTTAGCCTTCAGGGAATATATGGAGGCTGACTGGGAGGACTTCCTATAGGGGAGAGGATGTTGTCAAGAGTGACTAGATTTACTCTATGTAGTTGCATAAGGCAAAACTGGCATCAATAGGTGAAAGTCTAGAGCGGTAGATTTCGGATCACATTAAAGAATGAGGTAGGCCATGACTGGGACATCCTGAAAATGGAATGGATTGCCTGTCCATCACTGGCAGTATCAAAGCAGAGGCTCTATGGTATGCATCGTGGCCACTGTAAATTGTACTTTTATTTTGGGTGGGATGATAGATTACATGCCTTCTGTTATGGGCTGAATTGTGTCCCCTAAAAGATTTATTGGAGTCCTAACTCCTGGCACTTGTGAATGCGGCTTTATTTGGAAATAAGGCCTTTGCAGACGTAATCAAATTAAGCTGAGGTCGTTAGGGTGAACCGCAGTCCAATGGTTCCAGTGACCGAGGTCCTTATAAGACATACAGAGGCAGACAGAGAGAAGGCCATGTGAAGACACAGATGCATAGAGGGAAGAAGGCCATGTGGCAGCGGGGGCAGAGACTGGGGTAGAGCTGCGAGCCAGGGAACCCCGAGGTTGGCAGGCAACAACCAGAAGCTGGGAGAGAGAGCGTGATCTGATGACACCTTGACCTCGAACTTCCAGCCTTTCAGAACTGTAAGAGAATAAAATCCTGTTGCTTTAAGCCACCCAATTTCTAGTACTTCTCACAGCAGCCCTGGGTAGTTTACACCTTCCAAAATCCATCCCCATCCTCAGCCTCTGAATCCTTCCAGTCGGATAGCAACAGCACAGGCAGGCTTGCCTTACAGGCCCTATGCCTGGACATACGGATGTCTGTGTCCCTCCGCAGCCACCCTTATGGGGACAGTCTCAGCCCAGACCCTCTCATCCTTGGTGCCTCCCCCAGCAATGCCCATGGCTGATGTACCCCTGGGAGACCCTAGGCCACGTTTCTGCTTTCCCTTCCGGCCCTGCTGTCAGGCCCGGTGGACTGGGAGCTCTGTGAGACCCGAGGTCAAGACCAGGGGGCTACCACAGCTCTCTCCGGCTGACAGTGGGAATCAGCAGACTTTGGGAGCTCTAGGCCAGAATCGATGGGAAAAGCATCCTGAGTTGCAAATAACTCGTCTCCAGATGAACTTTTGGAACACGGTCATTTGTGAGTTCAGGGACAGCCCGTGTTTGACACTCACGCTCAGTTTATAGATAAGGTGGTAACATTGCAGCATGTTGTAACGCTCAACCGTTCAGAAACACGCCGAAAGAGCTCATCAAGCAACTCATTTTTCCTCCCACGGAGATGCAGGAATGTCATTTGAGGACTTTTGCTGAGATATGTGAACGATTTGCTTTTAAAAAACTAAATCAGGACCGCCGTGTGATTCTCGCAGAAGTCCTGCTGGTCACGTGCACGGCACCTCGGGGGGCCTCATTCTCCTCGTGGTGAGGCCGACAGGGCCTGCGTAGGCTGAGACCCAGATCCAGAAAGGGAGGCACAGAGAAGTTTCCCTCCAGGACAGCAAGTACAAGTTGGTCCTCCCTCTGACCTCCTGAAACAGACAGCCAGGACTCGAGTCCTTGAATCCCCACCATCCGCTGTGTCCTTGATCTAGTGTGCTCTCCAGCGTGCTGGTCTCCCTGCCCCCCCTCAGCCCCACAGCCCAACTTTATTGCTTTATATATTGGGGTTCCACATAAGACTGCATTTTAAAAGCAAATCCGCTGCCATCATATGTAATGTGTGTGTGTGCCAATTTGAAAACGCTCTTCGTGGTCTTGAAGAACATGGCAGTGAGTTGAACGGTGGTCCGCCAAAGGTCATGCCCTCACCTTTACCCTTGAAACCTGAAATGTGACCTTATTTGGAAAAACGGTCCTGGTAGATATAACTAAGTTTTAAACCACAATGAGCTATCACCTCATGTCTGTCAGAATGGCTATTACTAAAAAGACAAGAAATGGGGTTGGCCCCATGGCCTAGTGGTTAAGTTTGGTGCACTTTGCTTCGGTGGCCTGGGTTCAGTTCCCAGGCATGGACCTACACCATTTGTTGGTGGCCATGCTGTGGTGATGACCCACACACAAAATAGAGGAAGATTGGCACAGATGTTCACTCAGGGACAATCTTCCTCAAGCAAAAAGAGGAAGATTGGCAACAGATGTTAGCTCAGGGCCAGTCTTCCTTAGCCAAAACAAAACAAAAAAAAGATAAGAAATGACAAGTGCTGGTGAGGATGTGGAGAAAAGGGAAGGCACATATACTGCTGGTTCGGGAATGCAAACTGGTGCAGCCACTACAGAAAACAGTGTGGAGATTCTCCAAAAAATTAAAAATATAAATATACCATACGATCCAGCAGTTCCACTTCTGAGTATTTATGCAAAGGAACATGATAACACTAAGTTAAGAAGATATATGCAGCCCTGTGTTCAGTGCAGAAATATTTGCAATAGCCAAGGCTTGGAAGCAACTCAAATGTCTATCAATGAATGAATGGATAAAGAAGATGCGGTGTATATGTATACAATGGAATACTACTCAGCCATAAAAAAGACAAAATTGTGCCATTTGCAACAACGTGGATGGACTTTGAGGCTATTATGCTAAGCAAAATAAACCAGATGGATAAAGACAAATACTGTATGATTTCACTCATAAATGGAAGATAAAGCAACAACAACAGACAAAATCATAGACACAGAGAACAGATTGGTGGTTACCAGGAGGGAAGGGGTCTGGAGGAGGGTGAAAGGGGCAAAGGGGGACACAGGAAACTAGCAGAGCCATCTCGAGGCATTTGAGTGTGCCCTGGAGAGGGGAGTGGAGGGTTCAGCCTTGGACGTGTGCATTCTCCAGGGACACCAACCATCTGCTAAAGGAAACATGATGATTCTACTTCTGGGAAACTTTTCTGAGGAAGTAACTACGAAAACATGCAAAGATTTAACTCTATATTCATCGCAGTGCTGTTTAGAATAAAAGAACGTTGGAAAAATCTGAATGTCTCACCAGAGGGATTAATTAAATAAATTAGGGTGGGACCATACGAAAGAAGCCTATGCAGCCATAAAAATAAAATTACAGAAATGTAAGTATTGGTCTGGAAAGGTGTTACCAATTTACTTGTGTAAAAAAACATTATGGCAAATCAGAAATGAGGGCCGGCACGGCGGCCTGGTGGCTAAGATCGCGTACTCTGCGTCAGGGGCCTGTGGTGCGTGGGTTGGAATCCCACGTGCTGACCTACTTATCACCCATCAAGCTGTGCTCTGGAAGCAACCCACATACAAAATAGAGGAAGATTGGCACAGATGTTAGCTCAGGGCCAATCTTCCTCGAACAAAAATAAATAAATACCATCTATAAAAAAAATTCAGAAATGAAAGAGGAGAAATTACAATGGACACCTTGGAAATACAAAAGACTATAAGAGAATACGGTGAAAAGCTATATACCAACAAATTGGATAATCTAGAAGAAATGGATAAATTCTTAGAATCATACAACCCTCCAAAACTGAATCAAGAAGAAATAGAGAATTTGAATAGAGCAATCACCAGTAAGAAGATTGAAAAAGTAATCAAAAACCTCCCCCAAAATAAAAGTCTAGGACCAGATGGCTTCCCTGGTGAATTCTACCAAACATTCAAAGACTTAACACCTATCCTTCTCAAACTCTTCCAAAAAATCGAAGAGGAGAGGAAGCTTCCTAACTCATTCTGTGAAGTCAACATTATCCTGATACCAAAACCAGACAGACAACACAAAAAGAGAAAATTGCCAGCCAATATCACTGATGAACATCAATGCAAAAATCCTCAACAAAATATTAGCAAATCGAATACAACAATACATTAAAAAGATCACGTACCATCATCAAGTGGGTTTCATTCCAGGGATGCAGGCATCGTTCAACATCTGCAAATCAATCAACGTAATACACTGCATTAACAAGGAATAAAAATCACATGATAATCTCAATAGATGCAGAGAAAGCGTTTGACAAGGTACAGTATCCATTTATGATAAAGACTCTGAATAAAATGGGTACGTAAGGAAAGCACCTCAACATAATAAAGGCGATATATAACAAATCCACAGCTAATATCATTCTAAATGGAGAAAAACTGAAAGCTATCCCTCTAAGAACAGGAACCAGACAAGGATGCCCACATTCACCACTCTTTTAACGTACTATTGGAAGTCATAGCCCGAGCAATCAGGCAAGCAGAAGAAATAAAAGGGATCCAAATTGGAAAGGAAGAAGTGAAACTGTCACTATTTGCAGATGACATGATTTTATAGACAGAAAACCCTAAAGAATCTGCCAAAAACCTTTTAGAAATAAGAAATGAATATGGTAAAGTTGCGGGATAAAAAATCAACATACAAAAGTCAATTGCATTTCTATATGCTAACAACAAAGCAGCAGAAAGAGAAATTAAGAATACAATCCCATTTACAATTGCAACAAAAAGAATGAAATACCTAGGAATAAACTTAACCAAAGAGGTGAAAGATCTGTACACTAAAAACTATAAGACATTGTTGAAAGAAATAGAAAACACAAAGAAATGGAAAGATATTCCATGCTCTTGGATTGGAAGAATTGGCATAGCTAAAACTTGCATACTTCCTAAAGCAATCTACAGATGCAATGCAATCCCTATCAAAGTTCCAACAACATTTTTCACAGAAATAGAACAAAGAATCCTAAAATTTATATGGAACAACAAAAGACCCCAAATAGCCAAAGGATTCCTGAGAAAAAAGAACAAAGCTGGAGGCATCACAATTCCTGATTTCAAAATGTACTACAAAGCTATAGTAACCAAAACAGCATGGTACTAGCACAAAAGTAGACACACAGATCAATGGAATAGAATTTAGAAATAAGCCTACCCATCTATGGATGGCTGATTTTCAACCAGAGGTTTTGGGAAAACTGGGCAGCCACATGCAAAGGAATGAGGGTG
This sequence comes from Equus przewalskii, assembly GCF_037783145.1. Taxonomy (NCBI): domain Eukaryota; kingdom Metazoa; phylum Chordata; class Mammalia; order Perissodactyla; family Equidae; genus Equus; species Equus przewalskii. The sequence goes on from NC_091862.1 coordinate 15,866,711, forward strand.
GACCATTATATTCTACTATACACAGGGGTTAACTCAAAATGGATTAAAGACTCGAATGTAAGATCTGAAACCATGAAACTTCTAGAGGAAAACATAGGCAGTGCACTCTTCAACATCAGTCTTGGCAGCGTATTTTCAAGTATCATGTCTGACCGGGCAAGGGAAACAATGGAAAAAATGAAAAAATGAGACTACATCGAACTAGAAAGCTTCTGCACAGCAAAGGAAACCATCAATGGAGCAAAAGGACAACCTAACAATTTCAAGAAGATGTTTACAGACCGTATATCTGATAAGGGGTTGATATCCAAAATATATAAAGAACTCATCCATCTCAACAAGGAGGCTAGCAACCCAACTAAGGGACGGGACAAGGGATCTAAACAGACATTTCTCCAGAGAAGACGTACAGATGGACAACAGGCACATGAAAGGATGTTCAGCCTCATTGACTGTTGGGAAATGCAAATACGGTCTACAGTGGGATGTCACCTCACTCCTGTCAGAGTGGCTGTAATTGACAAGACAGGAGGCGGCAGGTGTTGGAGAGAGGGGAACTCTCATACGCTGCTGGTGGGAGTGCAGGCTGGTGCAGCCACCATGGAAAACGGTGCAGAGGTTCCTCAAGGAATGAGAAGTAGAACTACCATATTATCCAGCTATCCCACTGCTGGGTATTTATCCAAAGAACTTGAAAACATGAATGTGCAAAGATACATGCACCCCTATGCTCATTGCAGCATTAGTCACAATAGCCAAGATTTGGAAGCAACCTAGGTGCCCATCAAGGGATGAATGGATAAAGAAGATGTGGTATGTATACACAATGGAATACTACTCAGCTATAAGAAATGATGAAATCCGGCCATTTGTGACAACATGGATGGACCTTGAGGGTATTATGCTCAGCGAAATAAGTCAGAGGGAGAAAGTCAAATACCATATGATCTCACTCATAAGTAGAAGATAAAAACGACAACACACAATCACATAGAGACAGAGACTGGATTAGTGGTTACCAGAGGGGAAAGGTTGAGGGAGGAGGGTGAAAGGGGTGACTAGGCACACTCGTGTGGTGATGGATTGTAATTAGTTTTTGGGTGCTGAACATGATATAAGCTACACAGAAAAAAAAATACCTTTATGATCTCATTTAAAAAACTTATAGGGGGCTGGCCCTGTGGCAGAGTGGTTAAGTTCACGCCCTCTGCTTCAGTGGCCCAGAGTTTCATCGGTTCAGATCCTGGGTGCGGACACGGCACCGCTCATCAGGCCACGTTGAGGTGGCGTCCCACATGCCACAACTAGAAGGACCCACAACTAAAATATACAACTAGGTCCTGGGGGGATTTGGGGAGAAAAAGCAATAAAAAAAAAAAAAAGATTGGCAACAGTTGTTAACTCAGGTGCCAATCTTTGGAGAAAAAAGAAAAAAAAATGTAGGAACATATATTATGTATAAACACATAGAAAAATCAAGAAGAGAATGTCAACAGTGGTTTTCCTTGAGAAAGTGGCTGTTTTAGGTGCTTTGGGTCTCTACGTTGTCTGTAATTAATCATAATTTATAATAAAAGTGAAAAGTATTTGTAATAATAATAAGAATAAAAAGTAATGAAAGACATTTCATTTGGGGCAAGAAAAAATGTGAGACTTGTCATCAGCCACACCATGGAGAATACTATTTTGCCACATGGAGGATTTAGGGAGATGAGCCTGGAAAGGGGTTAATCCAGCACCAGGAGAGCCCTCACTCCTGGGAGACCAGAATGTTGCTGGGGGTTGGAGTGTCAGGAGTAAGCTAGTCAGCAGGGAGATGCTAAATTTGACAGCTGCAGGACTTCTCAGTGCCTTCTACACGCTAACGCCATTGCAAGTCTCCAAGAGACGGATGGGGTCACAATTTCCCTCCCACCTTATTTGATCCCTGAGCCAGGAACAGATGACAGTACTCTGCTCTGGTAAAACAGTTGGGGAAATTTTGGAATACTATTTGACAAAAACCAGTTCAATTAAGTGAAAAGCAAGACTTCCCAGCTACGAAACGAGGAGGAATGTTTTCCGTTTCTATGTCACTGAGAAAGATGGGCTGCTCCCCATGAGCTATAAGCTGAGCACAAACAACAGTGTGCTAAGAAATACTAAAAGTCTGATAAATAAAAAGACATGGAAGCAACCCAAGTGCCCATCAATGGATGATTGGATAAAGATGTGGTATATATACAATGAAATACTACTCAGCCATAAAAAAGACAAAATCGTCCCATTCGCAACAACATGGATGGACCTTGAGGGTATTATGTTAAGTGAAATAAGCCAGACAGAGAAAGACAAACACCGTATAATTTCACTCATATGTGAAAGATAAACACATGGACAAAGGGAACAGATTAGTGGTTCCCAGAGGGGAATGGAATCGGAGGGCGTGGGTGAAAGGGGTAAAGGGGCACATATGTCCAGTGACAGAAAAAATTAGACTATTGATGGTGAGCACGATGCAGTCTATAGAGAAACAAATAATAATGTACACCTGAAATTACACAATGTTGTAAACCATTATGATCTCAATAAAACCACTGAGAAAAAAAGGAGAAAAGCTAAAAAAAAAAAAATGTCTGGGAAATAAGAATGAGGGGCCTGGAGTGATTCCATCCTCATGGCTATATGGGTTCTGCATTTTAGAAGGAAGGTAGAAATTTTAGAGAGGGTCCTGAGAGTCGTGGCAATCGACAGTTATAGGAGGCACTTATATTATACGAGAGGGAGAGGCAAATGAATGAAAAGATCGACAGGCGTTAGCCGAACGCGATCTGTGTCCAGGGTCGGCATGCATGAAGACGCCTGCCCGCAGACATCTTCCTCGCGCTACCTGCTGGGCAGTGGACCAGGCTTTCCTGAAAATGGAGGCAAGGGCTCGCTCAGCCTGGAGGAGGCGGTGTTCCCAGAGTGCCCATTCAGACTGCTGCCTCCACGCAGGGGGACTTTCCTGTCCTGCCCAAATGGACTACAGCACTAAATTGGACTTTTCTTTTTGTCCTTTTTCTAAATCCTTTTCTTCTTCCCTCAAAATGGGCCTCTGGGAACTCAGAGGATGGACTCTCTCCACAGCTCTGTGTCAGGCCGGCAGCGGGGAGAGGGCAGGTGGGGGCTGGGGCTCGGTTCCTGGCCTGCACAGGATGCAGGAGGCCCCTGACCGACAGGAATGCAAGGGGACATCCTGCCTCGGTAGGATACTCCTGGATTGTCACTTCCTGCCCTGCCACCAAACACCCTCTGCTCCGGGCAGAGCCCTGGCCTCTTCCTGTTGATCTTTCCCCTGCTCTCCTCTTCCTTTCTCTCCGGACAAGATATTTAGTGAGAGTGGCAGCCCAGGTGCTCTTCTGAAGCTGCTGTTTAGCTTTTTAAGGGCTCAAAGTTTATGTTCGCTCCCCGCGCCCCAGGAGCTGAAGGCCACTTTTGCCCCTGGAGCCCACCAGGCTTGTCCTTGGGCAGCGCCAGCCCCAGGGCAAAGCCGTGCCCTCCTTCCCACTGCCCACCTGCCTCAGGCTCTGCTCTCAGCAGCAGATCCATTGCTGCTGTGGTTTCCATACTTGAGCGTGCGGGACAGTCACCTGGGCAGACTGTTAACCCTACAGCTTCCGGGCTCCTCGCCCAGAGACTCTGATTAAGGGGGTCTAGGTTAGAGTGACTCTGCGTTAAAAACAACAACCCCAAGTGGCTGTGATCTGGAACCACTGCCAGCAGGCGGCCGGTACACACAGGCTCAGTGGGCCTCTCAGCTCTCCCCCTCCCCCCAGGTCTAATCTCAGCCCCATTCATTTGTCCTGTTAATACTTCTCACTTCTGTCCCCTTCTCTTCGTTTCCAATGCAATCGATAAACAAAGCCCAAATCCTTAGTCTATCATATAACCAGGATGTCTGCATAATTGATGGTCCAAATTGAGAGACTTCAGTGAGTGATGGGGGCACCATTAATTTCATGCTGAGAAATAGGCATGACCTGGCCGAGCTGGATGAATGCCCTCTCTGCACAGAGCCCTCTGTCATCTGGCCCCTCCTTACCTCTCCACCTTCTTCTGAAGACTCTCCTCCTGAGACCCCCAGCACCCGCCACTCCTATAGACCCCAGGCTCCCTCTACCACCTGAAATTCCTTCACATGCCCCGCTCGCTCTGGCTCTTAACTCCAGGGCATTGATCCCACTGTTCTGCCATCTTCATACAGTTAATTCCCCTCCATCAGGCCTCAAATTAGATGTTACTTCCTTGTGAAGTCTTCCCTGACAGCCCCCACCCCAGATTAGCTTAGATCATTCCCCACCATGTGCTCCTGTAGTGTGATGCTGCAGACACCCCATTGTGGCCATATTTTTCCATAATCATCTGTTTACTGGTCTATCACTCCTCCCAGGAGGCTGGAAGCTCCTTTAAGGCAAGGACTAGATTTTGTTCTCCATTGTATTAGGGCCTAACTTATCTAGGAGGAGGAGGAGGCCATGGCAGTCACTCAACAAAAGTTTGTTGCAGGGCTGGCCTCATGGCCAAGTGGTTCAGTTTGTGCTCTCCGGTGGCCTGGGGTTCGTGGGTTCAGATCCTGGGCATGGACCTACACACTGCTCATCAAGCCATGCTGTGGTGGTACCCCACATAAAAATAGAGGAAGACTGGCACAGATGTTAGCTCAGGGCAAATCTTCCTCACCAAAAAAAAAAAAAAAAAAAGGAAAAGTTTGTCTCATAAAATAATGTACACAATACCATTAATTACTCCCAAAAGTTCATTCAACAAATACTTATCAAGCATGGACTTCCAGAAATCCTGCTGAGCCTGGATATACAGATAAAGAAGGTCCCCGTCCTCACCAGCTCCCTTTCCAGTCCAGAGTTATTCCTCTCAAAGCTATCTGCCTTTAAAAAGAGGATGTTTCCAAAGGTCTGCCTTGAGTGGAATTTTCTCCAGCTGTAATTTCCAGATGGAAGTGACGTTAGACACCTTTCAAGTGTTAAACACTTTTTGCATGTTGGCAAAACAAAAGAGCCACAACCACAAAATAGACAAGATGTGGACAAGAGTTACTTAAACAGCAACTGAACGTGGTGCCTCTGCCGGCTGACTGCTGTCACGGCTGGGCCCTGCCACATTCTGGACCAGTCACTTACACTCTCTGTGCTTCCGTTTCTGCACAGTAAGTACTCAGTAAGTATTCCTGCCAATAGATGGCATGGTCCAGGGGCTGGGTCTCTAACTGGGGCCCCGCATGCAGAGTCACACGCACGTGGAGGAGACAGGCGGGCTGCGTGGGCGCCTGCAGCACAGCATGTAGGCCAACCTCCTATCTCTTTTCTGCTGTTGTAGAGAAACATCTGGAGGGTTAGGACCAGCTGGAAGCAGCTTTAGGTTTGGATAACAGCCATTCTCAAGTTTTGTCCCAACCAGAGCAATTTTGGCAATCAACTTGGGACAAAATAAATAGAAATACAGCAGGAGGCTGGGCCTTGTGCGGAGAGCAATGCAGAGAATGCAGAGGATGCTCTGCATTTGAGATATTTCAAAGATTAAAGGAATCCGGCTTCAAAATTCCATTTGGGGGCCCCTGATGTTACCTGCCAATCACTGTCAATCAATAGTTACTGATCAGCGGGGCTTTGTGCATGTTCCTTTCATGCGGAGAGCAAGAATAATTTTGACAGTAGAAGCTCCATTTCATGGATGAGCAAAGTAGAGAATACTGCTGTTGGAACTGAATTTGCCCAAATGCCCCCACTTACTGTCAAGTGGGTTTAATTCAACCGGGATCTCTCCCCCTGGGGGGGAGCTCTCCAGTTGGTGAAGCCCAGTCACCAATGCGGGCTGGTGATCAAAGGCAGACGAGGGACCCTGAGCGTCTTCAGAGTATATTTCTGACTTTGAAATCCTTTTGGTGTGGCAGCTTCTCTCCCGCCAGGCTTCTCCCTGACCCTGCTTGCCACGAGAGGCGTGGCCAGGACTAAGGGAGTGTACATCCGTGTCATTCGTCTCCCTCCGAGGTATTTTGAGCCAGGCTTCATACTAGGCACTGGGGGTAAGCTCTGAACAAGGCGGAGGCTCCCCCAGCCCCCTGGCTTCTCCCTTTTTTAGGAAGGGAGAGTTGAGAATTAAATAACAACTACACGGGTACTGCAGACCTGGGCTTCTAGTTCTCCTGGTGGTGTCATTGCCAAAAGATGGCCCATGGGGCCAGCACCCAGGAGAGGAGCTGTCTGAGGAACAGGCTGGTGAGAAAACTCCTGGGGATTCTGCTTGCCTCCCCTGCCTACAGGGCATGGGACCCTGAGGGGTGTGTGTTTGTGCGTGTCTGGGCCTCTCTAAAACTCTTTCTTCCTCTGGTTCACACTCATCATTGTTTACCCTTCAGCCCAGATGTTACTTCTGGTGGAAGCGTTTTCTGCCCATCCAGGTCTGGGTTGGCCACACTGCCTGGTGCCCCCTTAGTCCCCTGTGTTCACCCTGTTGCAGTCCTCAGCACACAGTGCTCCAATTGCCAGCTTCCTGCCCATTTCCTGGTGTCCTGAGATCCATGAAGCAGGATTAATATTGCCTGTCATGCTCACCACTGTATCCCCAGCCTAGCACAGGCCTGGTGTATGATAGTCACTCATCAAACATCAGTTCCATGAAAAGAAGAAGGAAAGCAAGGGGAGAAGGTGGAAAAAAAGGACTTTCTTATTTTATTTTATAGAACTTGTATTTGCTTATAATATTGTGTAATTTGAGGTGTACATTACTAAATATCAGTTTCTGTATAGACTGCATTGTGCTCACCACCAGTAGTCTAATTTTTATGTATCACCATACATATATGTCCCTTTTCCCCTTTCATCAAACCTCTTCCCCTCTGGGAACCACTAATCTGTTCTCTTTGTCCATGTGTTTGTTTATCTTCCATATATGAGTGAAATCATATGGTGTTCGTCTTTCCCTGTCTGATTTATTTCTCTTAACATAATACCCTCAAGGTCCATCCATGTTGTTGCAAATGGGACGATTTTTGTCTTTTTTATGGCTGAATAGTATTCCATTGTGTATATATATACCACATCTTCTTTATCCATTCACCTGTTGATGGGCACCTGGATTGCTTCCACATCTTGGCTATTGTGAATAATGCTGCAATGAACATGAGGGTGCATAGATCTCTTTGTATTGTTGATTTCACGTTCTTTGGATAAACACCCAATAGTGGGATAGCTCGATCATATGGCTTTTCTATTTTTAATTTTTTGAGAAATCTCCATACTGTTAGGAAGGACTTTTCAGCAGTTCTCCACATGCAATACAGAGTGGATATTACTTTCATTTACTAAAAAAACACTGTGTTGAACACATCTGGAAAGTGTCTTTTTAGAAACATCTTTATAAGAACAGTAATTAGACAATTCACTACACGCATACAGAGTGGGTGTCACATTCACTCACTAACGTAACACTGTGCTGAACGCATCTCGCAAGTAGCTTAGTAAAAAGATCTTTGCAAGAAGTGTCTTCAGGCACTTCTCCTCGTGTGTTACATTGTGGCTATTAATTCCTTTCGCTTAAATAACACCGTGCTGAATGCATCTTGCTAGTATATCGTGAGGAACAAAGAGGCGAGGCCTGAAGAAAGCTGGGACTCCATTTTGTCTCACCCTTGCTCACTGAGCTCCCGTTGAGCACCCTGGCTATTTAAAGAAGGCATGTTGGGTTGGAAGAACGAGGCCCTTATCCCAGCTTCCCCATCGCTTTTCCATTTGACTTTGGGCGATTTAGTCTAATTTCTGGAGCTTCATTTTTTCAGCTTTCAAATGAGGGAAACACTAGGAATTAGCAGATGTGTGTTGAAGTTCAAATGACATGTGTGCAAAATAGCTATAAAAATTCAGTGTGTGTTATAAACTGCAAGAAAACATTTTTGCATATAAATATAGAGTTAAAGGAACTTTATAAAAAATTTCTTAAGTCAAATTGGTAGCTCAGGGGTAGAAGTTCCAGCTGCTACATCAAGGGCCTGACTGAGTGCACTTTTTCTGGCCGGTAGCGTTTTCGGCCTGGGTCACGCATAGGCCTAGTGTCTGAGATGCTCAAGGCATTGAGTCCAGATTGCTCTAGGGGAAGAGAAGAGAAGGTACCATGTTTGACTTGACTAGACCTCTGAGTCAGAGATGTGGGAAAACACACCCTACTGGACCGCCCTGAAATCCTCACTGGCAAGAACTTTTAACACTATAGTGTAGGAACGATTTCATGAAAAGAGAGACATCAACACAGATCACAGGATTTCAACAGCACATGCAAATGTTCAACCAGAAGACCTTTGATATCAATGGTGGAATGATATTCTGCTTCCATCCTCCTGTCCTTTTTTTCCAAATCTTTCCCTCTCTGCTAAACCACCAGGCGCTCTTCTGATCCCCACCTCAACCCATTCTCTGTAGATGACCGAGCTTGCCTCCCACTTCACAGAGAAAACAGAGGCCAAAAAGCAGGGGCTTCCATGCCTTCCTGTCCCCCATCATCCACTCCATCATCCAGTTAGCGATCTCTACTGTCATCCTGCCCTCCTTTCTCAAGGGAAGGTGTGTTATCTTCCTTGTACAATCCTAATTCCTCCATTTGTGTTTAGGATCTTATTCTATTTCCTGCAGAATTTCATTCAATGAAATAGACCTTTTGCTACATTTTAAATTTCTCCTTCTCTACTTGATGCTTCTACTCAGATTACCAAGTGGATACCACACAGCCCTCTAACTATTGCTCTGTTTTCCTCTTTCCCTTGAGAGCCAAGGTTTTGGAAAGAGTGGTTGCAAAGCGTTCCTGGACTTGATTCCAACGTGTGTCTGTGGAAGCTTCCCCACACCAACAAGCAGTCTTGAAGCGAACAGGCTGTCTGAGAATTCAACCCAGTTCTGACACTATCTACCCAGAGATAGCATCAGATTCCACAGGCGAAGGGCTCGGTCCTGCAGGCTATCTTCCACTTCTGACGCCAGTCACAAGCCCAGGCTGTTACCTGTGCTTCTGAGCAACTGGCTATAAATCAGAGGTTCCCACGATCCCTCCTCGATTAATTTGCTAGAATGGCTCAAAGAACTCAAGAAAACCCATTTACTCACTAGATTACTGATTTATTACAAAGGATATTAAAGGATGCAAATCAATGTCCAGATGAAGAGATATATAGGGCACGGGCCTCGAACAAAGGAGCCTCTGTCCTTGCAAAGCCTGGGGCCTGGCACAGTGGCACAAGAAAGTGTTCTGGTTCCCCAACATGGAAGCACTCCAAGAAAAGGGCTGATGAGCTGACCAGTTGGGTTTTTATAGAGGCTTCATTACGTGGTCATAACTGACTAAATCACTGGCCATTGGCAATTGATTCAACCTCCAGCCCCCTCTCCCCTCTCTGGAAATCAGGGAGCGGGACTTAAAGTTCCAATCTTCTGATCACAGGGCTGGTTCTCCTGGCAGCCAGTTCCCATCTTTGGGTACTTTCCCAAAGTCACCTCATTGACATAACAAGAGACATGCTTTGTCACTCTCAACATTTTGGAAATTCCAAGGGTTTGAGGAGCTGTGAGCCAGGAACTGTGAACGAAGACCAAATATATATGAGAAATATATTTTGGTCATCTGAATATGCATTTTTTGTAAATCAAATTTTTTTTTTATAAATCACAATATCATACTGGTTTGCACCCATGGTCTCTGCTTCTTCATCTTCTGTGTCTTGTATTTGCTCCTGAACCCATTGTAATCTGGTTTCTGCTCCCTTCACTCCACAGACACTGCTCTCACTAAAGCCAATTCTTTCCTGTTCCTTGATCTCTCTGGTCGCCAGAACACCATCTCTCCTGTTTCCCCTTCCACCTCTCTGACTGCCCTTTCTCAGCTCGTACGGGCTCCACATCCTCCGTCCTCCCCTTGCATGAGAGTTTCCCTAAGTTCTATGTTCACACTTGTTCTCACTCTACACACTCTACTTTGGGGATCTCTCCTTCCACGTGAGTTGCCACCTGTACTGGGTTGAATAGTGTCACCCCCAAATTCCTTCCTTCCTGGAACCTCAGAATGTGACCTTACTTGGAAAGAGGGTCGTTGTTGCTGTAATGAGTTAAGATGAGGTCATACTGGAGTAGGGTGGTGTCCTTATAAGAAGGAGAAATGAGACACAGAGACAGACACACAGGAAGAACACCATGAGATAATGGAGGCAGAGGCTGGAGTTAATGTGGCTTGAAGTTGAGGAACGCCGAGGATTGCTGACACCACCAGAAGCTAGAAGAGTAAGGAAGGATCCTCCCCTGGAGCCTTCAGTGGGCACATGGCCTGCCACACCTTGATTTCTGATTGTAGCCTAGTGTCAGTGGGGCCAGGGTCTCTCCGAAGATTCTAGAAGAGGATCTTTCTTTACCTCTTCCCAGCTTTGGTGGTTGCTGGCAATCCTTGGCATTCCCTGGCTTGTAGATGCATTACTCCAATCCAGTCTTTGACTTCGTTGTCACGTGGTGTTCTCCTTGTGTGTGTGTGTCCAACTTTCCCTCTTCTTATAAGGAACCCGGTCATATTGCCTTAGAGACCACCCTAATCCACCACGACCTCATCTTAACTTGATTACATCTGCAAAGACTCTATTTCCAATTAAGGTCACACTTATAGGTTCCAGATGGATATGAATTTTTGGGGACCGTATTCAACCTGGAGCAGTGGCTTTTGACAACTGATTCTTTCAAAGCCTACATTTACAGAAAACGTTTGCTGAGCCCTCATCTACACATATGCATATTTTTATATACATATAAAAATAAAAAAATATTTGGGCCAGACATTATAGCATCTATCTATCTATCTATCTATCTATCTATCTATCTATCTATCTATCGTCTATCGTCTCCTCCCTCACTCCACAGAGGGTTCTATCAAAGCAGAAGGACTCCCAAAGGTCCTCAGTCTTCTGCAAAATAAGCTCCTTAGCTGTATTGTCGTGGTATCCATGACCTAAAAGCTGACAGACAGAACACATAATTGAACAGTCTGCTGTGTTCAGTGAAAAATAATGAGAAATTTGAGAGGCGTGATGGAAGAAAGTCAATATGGAAGAGCAACCTCAGCTAAGAAAGGTGATTTACAATTTGTATAAAACTTCAAATTTTCAAGCATATTTTAATTCCCTTTTATCAGTTTTCCAATGACTCCTTGATGGTCTATGTTATGCTAACTACAGAAAAATCAAAGGAAAAATAATCGTCTATGTAGATGCTAAGCAGTGATCTATCAGTCTAAAATTTGTTTTCTGGTGCTATATTCATACAGATTTTAAATATTCCTGCTTTCTCCTAGAAGTGATTGAATTGTGTTCTAATAGCCGGCACTGGTATGATGTCTTCCTCTTAGATTTGAAAATGGTCTTTAAGCTCTCAGGGTCCCTCAGTTAAAGTGGAGGATTCAAAAGACTGGAAGAGAGAAGGGCAGGGCTGGGAGGGAGGGCAAAGAGGAAAGATGAGTCTCGTCCCTGATCTGGGCCTTCTGGATTTTCTTGTCTCAAAGACCTACACAAAGTATGGTTTACTCTAGGGGTAGGGTGGAAGAAAGTGGAGGGGAAAGAAAAGGGGAGAAAAACAATATACTTGAAACTTGGCAAAGCAGCTGAGGTTACAGAAACAAAAACACCAAAGATATTTTCCTAGACACCCCTATTCAGGATGCTCATCAGCCAAACAGATAAATGCTCCCCACTTTATATATTCAACCCTCCCCAAAGACAACCTTGGGCCATTTACTCCTCTGGCCCAGGAGGATAAGAGTGACTTATGCGGCTTATTGCTCAAAAAGCAAAGACAGTGTGTGGTTTGCCACTGTGCTGTCTTCCTTCCCCAGCTCCTGAATTATGGGACTGTGGGCTGGCTGCAAACTAGTCTTTATTTGCCAGGAGGAAAGAAGGAGGAAAAAGTCAAAGTGTGAGAACCAGATCAATTACCGGCCTCAAGCTAATTCTTTGAACTCTGAAGGAGTCGTCCCCTGTCCCCTCGTTTCTGAGAGAATTCCTGGGATAGATGGAAGACTGCTCTGTGGGTCCTCTGTATTCGTTTGCTGGGGCTGCCTTCACAAATTATTGCAGACTGGGTGCTTAAACAACAGACCTTGATTGTCTCACATTCCGGAGGGGAGAAGTCCGAGATCAAGGTGCTGGCAGGGTTGATTCCTTCTGAGGACTCTCTCTTTGGCTTGGAGACGGCTGTCTCCTCCCTGTGTCTCTTCAAGTTTTCTTCCCTCTATGCATGTCTGTCTCCAAGTTTCCCCTTTTTATGAGGACGTCGTTGCTATTGGGTTACAGCCCAACCTCATGACTTCATTTTAACTTGATTACCCCTGTAAAGGCCTTGTCTCCAAAGAAGGTCACATTCTGAGGTACTGGGAGTTAGCACTTGAATACATGAATGTTGGGGGGACGTGATTCTACCCAAAACATCCTCCCACATCCCACCATCCACTCCAGTTGTTTGCTCTTCCAGCCTTCTGCCAACATCCTCTTTTTCCCATGGCCATGCCACCAGCTCTGCCTTCCTCCCTCCTTCCACCTACAGGGATCACTATGCTGTATGCACTGGGCTTTGACAATTCTTCTCGGATTTCCTCTCCATGCGCATTTTTACCACATCCTGGATGACTTCCCCTGTGTGTGGACAGCCCATTCCACACCCAAACCTGTCACTTCTTTGACCTCTTCTTCACCAAGGTGATCTTTACCTTTGTTTCTTTCAGCTCTAATCTTCTCCCTGGATGCAATTTGGACCTTGGCAAACACATGAAGCTACCACTCGAGTCTGAAATCTTGAAGACCAATATCCCACTCTCCGACACCACCTTCCTAGGTCCTTTCAGCTCCCTCACTCCCACATGCCCATCAAACCTGCTCTTTGAGTTGACGAACCCTTGTGGTCCCCTGCCTCCACGCATCTTCTCAGCTCCCTTCTAGCAATTTCTTTTCCAGCATGCCATAGATCTCTGCTGGCCAATACAGTATCTGCTAGCCATATATGGTTATTTAAATTTAAATAAAATTTAAAATTCAGTTCCTTCGTCATACTAACCACATCTCAGGCGCACAATCGCCACATGTGGTTCATGGCTACTGTGTTGAACAGCACAAATTGTAGAACATTTCCATTACAGCAGAAAGTTCCATGGACAACACCACCCGAGTCTTCTGAGTCGTCCCGTGAACTAATTTTTCACGCACCAGCATCCTGTTGAGTAAATGAATAAATCCTTAAGTTTTTTACTTCCTTCTCTTTCCTCTGCATGCCAACCAACAGACGCACAGCTGTGAATCAGTCCTACCATCTATCTGCTTTTGTTCCTACACTCCATATTGGTATCACCTTATGTTCCTCTTCCAAAAAATGGGGATAATAATAATACTCACAAGATTATTGGAAGGATTGAATGAGATAATGCCAAAAAGTGATTAACATAATGTTTGGCAAATAGTAGCTAAATAAATCTTAGATATTATTATTATTATTTTTTTTATTAAGATTTTTTTTTATTTTTTCCTTTTTCTCCCCAAAGCCCCCAGGTACATACTTGTATATTCTTCGTTGTGGGTTCCTCTAGTTGTGGCATGTGGGACGCTGCCTCAGCGTGGTCTGACGAGCAGTGCCATGTCCGCACCCAGGATTCGAACCTACGAAACACTGGGCCGCCTGCAGCGGAGCGCGCGAACTTAACCACTCGGCCACGGGGCCAGCCCCTAGATATTATTATTTTTTTAAATTTCAAACCTCAGCTGGACCCTCACATTGTCTTTCTTCCTATTTTTCTCAGTAACTGCATTCCCACCCATTTCTACTCCTACAGAGGCATTTTCAAAGCTCTTCCTCTTTCCCCGCCCAAAAAAATTTTATTACATTCTTCTTCTAGGTGAGCGGGGGCAACTTTTCTTTGCAGTAATTCATTCTTTGTAGAATGAGGCAGATGTGCTTTAACATGGTTGTTTTTAGTCTTGAAAACTGGTGGTAATACTCTTAAGAAAAAAAAAATTTCTACAAGTACCTCTTGGTAAGGTGTTGTATTCGTTTCCTGTGGCTCTCACAACAAATCTCCACAAATTTCGTGGCTTAAAACCACAGAAATTTATTCTCTCCTAGTTCTGGAGGCTAGAAGTCTAAAATCGAGGTGTCAGCAGGGCCATGGTCCTTCCAAAGGTTCTAGGGGAGAACCCTTGCTTGCCTCTTCCTGCTTCTGGTGGTGCCAGGCATTCCGTGTCTGTGGCAGGATCGCTTCAATCTCTGCCTCCATCCTCAGATGGCCTTGTCCTCTGTGTGTGTCTCTGTGTCTTCTCCTCTTCTGCCTCTTACGAGGACACTCATCATTGGATTTAGGGCCAACTGTCTCCTTTGTAATTGTGGGGTTATTTATGGAGACTGAGTGATGACACAGATTGGTCACTGCCAATGAGAGAACTTATTGTTCACATTTCCCAAGAGAAGGGGGATCACCATGCCACTCAGGGCCACATGGGGAAGACCAGGTTTGGTCAGGAGGGTAAAGCAGGAGACGAAATCCCAGGCCCCAGCCTTTATTGGAGTTTCTGCAGGAAAAGCAAGACAGGGTAAATGTCTCAGGATTGGCCAGTTTGAATAATTCCAGCAGGTTCTGGGCTAGAGGGGTGGTATCTAGTTGCCTGGTACCTGGCTCTGGGATGATTTAGGGCAGAGGAAATATTGGCCTGGTGTGTGAGAGTTAGCTAAGGAGGTGGGTGGGGCCATAGACTCAGGATTGGTTGGTTTGCATATGAAAGGTGTGCTTCTGGCCAAGTGGTTTTTAAAAAAAAATTTTTTTTTAAATGTGTTTGTTTTTTTTGGCAAGGAAGATTGGCCCTGAGCTAACATCTGTGCCAGTCTTCCTCCATTTTGTATGTGGGATGCTACCACAGCATGGCTTGATGAGCAGTGTGCAGGTCCATGCCTAGGATCCGAACCTGCGAACTTGAGGCTGCCAAAGCAGAGCATGTGAATTCAACCCCTCGCCACTGGGCTGGCCCTTGGCCAAGTGGTTGTTATCTTTAGGAATTTGCTTGGCCTAGGAGGGGCGGTCTCTCCCCAGTATGTAGGGCCCCCAAATGCCAGAGCATCAAGAATACAGAGGGGCCAGCCCTATAGCCAAGTGGTTAAGTTCACGTACTCTACTTCAGTGCCCCAGGGTTTCACTGGTTCGGATCCTGGGCGTGGACATGGCACTGCTCATCAAGCCACGCTGAGGAGGCCTCCCACATGCCACAACTAGAAGGACCCACAACTGAAAATACACAACTATGTACTGGGGGGCTTTGGGGAGAAAAGGAAGAAAAAAAAAGAATACAGAAAATATAGTTAATGTAATTGGCCCTGTAATGAATGGATGCCAAATAGACAAATATACCTGGTTAATCTGGGATGAGCTCATGTCAAGATCCTTAAATCACTTATATCCACAAAGACCCTTTTTCCAAATAAGGTCCTATTCCCAGGTTCTGGGTAGACATATCTTTTTAGGAGGTGCCACTGTTCAGCCCCCTACCAGCACCGTGCTAGACACACCTCTCTTACATACCCTCTCCCACGACCCCGGGTCACCTCCTGTCATTTCTTGACGGGACTATCATAAAACTCGCCTTCTTGCCCCCTCTACTCTCCTCCAGGCCATCCTCTGGGCAGCAACAAAATGATTTTTCTAAAATCTAAAAGTGATCACGTCTCTCCCTTGCTTGAAAAGCTTGTTTCTAAAAAATGGGACTACAGCAGCACCATAATTCTGAGTGTTGTGGAAAATATGTTGTAAAGAAAACATTTCCAAGCTTTTAAACTACAGAGAATTTGCTCCAATTTGTAGATTAGAGCAATTCAAACACGTGCATCTGGGTGATGGCTGTGCCTAACCCCCGACTCTGACACCCGAGCTAAGGAATTAATATCAGGAGCTCCAGGTTCTCCCCAGCTGCTTTATCTAACTGGATGCAAATCACATATGTATACTTAATAAAGTGAATTTGGAAACTCCATCATCCCTCAGAGGAAACGAACTTCCAAATGTTCAATGTGGCCAACCAGTTCTCTTGGACGCCAGCATGAGATAATTTTCTTAAGTTTTCCACACTTCATCATAAATTGAGAATACAGAACTCCCCACGTACGTGAGCTCGCACGGGATGAAGAAATGGATAGAGCAGCCCCAAACCCAATTCCCTGAGACCAGGCAAACCTGCCTTACTTCAGCAAACGCAAAAATCCAGGTTAAAATGAGCAACATCTTTTAAAGATAACTCTATCTCAGTGCTCCTTATAAAATGCTAATCCGCAAGGATGCGCTGGGCGTTACCTGCTGGACCACTTATATTTCCAAGATCACTGTACAGACCAAACTCCCGATGACTCATGAGCCTTTCCTATTGGAAAGCAAATCATATTTTTAAAAAATATAATTGTATCATCTCCAAAGCCCAGACAATAAGTGTTTAAGACTTGAGTCGGGAAGTCTCAAAGCTATCACCCAATTGAAGCTTTCTCACTGGGCCTGTTCAAGGTGGCCCAGCCTGACCCCTGGCATGTGCCTTTCTGGGGGATAGGATTGAGCACTGCATAGTGCATCATTATAGCTTGGTTTTGGCTCTGATTATTAAGTCTCTTGTGATGGCAAGTGGTAGAAATTTAGCTGAAATGGGTGTAATGCGAAAGAATGTTTTTGTTGGCTCAGTGACTGAAAAGCTTAAGGAATGGTTCAGCTTTAGTCATGATCGAATCCAAGGGCTTACACAAATGTCATCAGGACGTGGTCCCCTTCTCCATCTTTCACTTTCCTTTCTGTTGGCTTCATTCTCCAGATGCCGGTCTCTAGGTGGTACCTTGGCAGCTCCAGGCTTACTTCCCACCAACTCAGCAACCTCAGTGGAAAAACTAGGACTTTGTTCCTCTTCCTCTCCCCCCAGAGTCCTGGCCTTGGCTTTCACAAGCCTAATTTCGGTCATATTTGCCATCCTAGTGGCTGGCAGACCTGAGTCACTAGCTCATACCTGGAGCCAGGGATGAGGTTTGTCCCATCAGAATCACTCAAGAGTAGAGAGATGCGTTTTCTCAAAGGAAAAGCAGGTGCTGTTTCTAGAAATAGGGGTTTGGACACTGGCAGGCAAAAGCAAAATCTGTCCACCACATACCAAGATGTGAGCTGGCAGTGCCTAGATGAAAGTAATGAGAACCTACTTGCCGCTCCGTATTTTTCCTCTCTGACAGCACACAGAGAAGGAATTCATTCGTGTGTACCTATATACATGTATCTGTTGCCCTTTTTATTAGAAGTTACAGCTTCCGAATTTTATCACTTTTCATATGCTGAGCCACATGAGGCTCTGAAGGGACCAGGTAACGACATTCAGGCTTTTTTGTGTCCAATATAGTCTCGCGGTATCTGCGTGGGATTGGTTCCAAGACTTCTGTGAATACCAAAATCCACAGATGCTCCAGTCCCTACATAAAATGGTGTAGTATTTGCATATCACCTACGCACATCCTCCTGTATGCTTTAAATCATTTCTAGATTACTTAGGATACTTAATATAATGTAAATGCTTTGTATATAACTGTTGTATTGTTCAGGGAATAATGACAATGAAAAAGTCTGTACATGTGCAGTATAGACGCAACCATCTTAGGCGGTTCAATCTGTGGTTGGCTGAAGCCATGGATGTGGAACTGGCAGATGCAGAGGGCTGGCTGGATGTCCCACTGGGCCTCAGGAACCGCTCTTCTTCTCACGTATGTTAGCACAAGTCTGATTGTGAGCATGCTGTGCAGGTCAGTCACTTCTGAAGGACCAGCGCCCTTCCTTCCTCACTGCTTTAGGCCTGACTTCACTAGAATCCCCCTCCCAATAGTCTGAATCTAAGACAGGTCGGCAAAGTAAACTCTGCCACTTCTAGGTTTGTTTTCTCAGCCCTAGAAAGGAGAAGCCACAGAACACGGACTTACTGAGTACAGTTTGTGCTTTGAAAGCTTAGAAATGTGTTCTCTGGACAACACACTTGGCCTAAAACAGTGTCCCACCACACACGCACCCCACCCCTCACCCCCACATACCATCCATGGTAGGATGGCCACATTCACTGGTTACAAAGGTCTGTTCTTTAGGACTGAGTCATTAACACAATCCTGTCTGCATCCCTAGGCTTATTGGAGAAAACTAAGATAGGATATTTGGATCCAAATGCACCTCCAAATCCATCTTCTTTCTCATTGGTTGCCTACCATTTCTTGAAGATGGTCAACCAGTTCTGTTTGCGCATTTCCCCTGAGAGGAAAGTCACTACTTAGAGATCCTCCAGCTTCTTTCATTTTGAAACAGTTTGTATCATGAGAAAGTTCTCTCCCATAGTGATCTAAAGTTGGGCTCTCCCTAACACCCACCTCTTCTTAAAGCAACAAAGCAAATTTTGAGGACCTCTTTGTGCCTCTTTTTAGTAATAGATCAGACTTTGCACTTCAAACGATTTCTTGGGTGTCTCTTTATGAGTCAAAGGCTCATCATCTCTATTTCAGATCAGTACCAAGGCACCTTTCTGGGATGTGTATATGGCTTTGGTATAAACAGTCCCCAAACTCATGGATCAACCTGACAAAGTCTAGACTCAAGAGTTTGTTTCAAGAAGAAAAACAAGCCAGCTGTGATAGAAAGAATCGCAAGCCTATAAATTGTGCCGAGGTGTGTTTATACAACTACATTAGAGTTTAAATAAAGCCATCTAAGAGTAAACGAGACTGCAAGTCATCGTTGTAAAAACAGCTTCAGCAGGTCAGCTGAAAGGACAGGTTCTTACACTCGCCTGCATGGTGCACACAAGCGAATACAGGTTTCCAAGCAGATGGCCGGCACCCCAGGAAATTGCTTCCAGGGGGTAAGAGTCATCGTTATCATTCTGATCTTGAGAAAATGAAGTTCAAAGAGATGAGCAGCTGCCTCAAGTCAGACAGAGCCCTCATTTCAGAGGCCAGGAATACCTGTGACCACGCTGACCTAATCCAGGTGACAATTTACAGCTGATTCATATGACCCTGTTGACTCGGGCCAGGACCCTAAAGATACTTCCCATCTCAGGAGACACAAGCTCACCTGGGGGGCCCATGTGTGCTGTGAATTTCCATCAGATTCTTAGAGATGTCTGTGACATGCCCCCTCTCCCCCCTCACTCTACGAATATCCAGAACTCCTGAATCACAGCCCAACCATTTCTAGAGAAGCAGGGACATAATTTGCTCAGTAATTTTGGCTTATGTTAAGGATTAAGTAAAGTCAGAAAAGGAAGACAGAGGGACGAACTTAACATATGCAAGTAATACACTAAAAACCGGTCCAACAAGAAGCTATATGAGGAGGTTTGTGGAGTTTATGAGAAAATCAATGCTTGATAAAATTTCCTAGCCATTTGTTAAGTAAATGTAATTTTAAAGCAAACTGCCTTATGCAGTATGTGTATGATTGCAAATACAAAACTATATCAAGTGTATATCTTTAAGACCTAAAATCTATTAATATTAGATGCTAGAACTATTTGGGGTCCTTGCTGAATTTAAATCAGACAGGAGCAAAAATGGACAGACGGTGTAGACTCGTGGCTCAGAGACGTAGATAAATGTCATTGTCCAGACTCCTGACGTATCTCACCCGGACCACTTTAATTAGCTCCCAGTTGGTCTCCTTGCCTCTTGCCTCTCCTCTCTCTAATCCATCCTCTCCAGAGCCATGAGGGCAATCTTTGCTGAAAATACTTCAATGGCTCCTCAGTGTCCCTGGAATAAAGTTCACACTTTTCATATGTCATTTAGGACTCTCTGAAATCTGGCCTTAACGTATCTTTCTAATCCTATCTCCCACCATGTCACCAGACACCAAATAGTCCCCCTTTATCTGTGAGCACCCACCTAAGACTCTCTTCGTACCATGGAGCACATCCCTGCAGAAATCAGCTTTAAAGCAGAATTTTCTAAGGGCAAGTTGTATTTTCCAAAGGTGGGCACACCTACCGATGGACCTCACTCTATGAGCTCTTTGATAGCGCAACTGACATTCATCCTTTGAGATGTGAGTCTATGTTCTTTCCCCTTGAATCTGGTTCCTGCCCACGCCCTTCGGCCCTCCATCCCTGATGAGGCTAGAGCATCGTCACTGAGTGGAATGAGATTGCATAGAAGAAATAGCTCCTGGCTGGACATAGGTCTTATTTTCCAGGCTTATAGTTTTTCCATAGAAAAAACTCCTTGAATCTGGGTGGAGTCTTGTGATCGCCTTGATGGATGGAGTATGGTGGAAGCTAAGCTGTGTGAGTTCCAGGCTAAGTCATAACAAGCACACAGCTTCTGTCTGGCGCTCTCTCTTTTGGAATGCTTTCCTTTGGATCCTAGCCACCATATTGCGAGGAAGCCCAGGCCACGTGGAGAGGCCATGTGTGGGATTTCCAACCAACAGTCCTACTTAGGCCATCAGCTGACAGTCGTCAGATGATTCCAGCTCCTATGTTGCAAGCCTTCCTACTGAGACCCCAGTCCTTGTAGAACAGAGACAAAACTGTGCTCCCGCTGTGACCCACATTTCTACCCACAGAAACCTTGAGAGATAATAAATGATAATCGTAGCTTTAAGTCACTAAGGTTTGGGGTAATTTGTTATGCAGCCATAGCTAACTAATACATTGCTACCTACCTGGTTTTACTCACTCCAGGTAACAGATCTTGGTTATTTGTAGTTAGTATGCAATGCAGAAATCTCTACATAAAGGTATCACCAAAGACCTTTTAATTGATGGACTTTATAAGAAAAAAAAAGAATATTTGGATACTGACTAAGAAATGAAGGGTGTGTATATATGTTTAGTATCTTAAGCATAAACAAATATAACAGAGTCCCAATTCTAGTAAGTGGAGCTCTGATTACAGCATCAGCTCCTCTTCACTCAGTCCTGGTGAGGAGCTTTAGTCATTGTATTGGGAGCCTAAGGTCAATACCAGTTCAAACGCTTGAATTTAGATTCCCGTTATTCGCCCCTGAGCTGCTCCTCCATTGCATCCCACGCGATTCTTCTTCCAGGCTGTTTGTTGTGGCATTGGTTGCTTCTTGTTGAAGGATCTCGGCACTGTTTTTAGCTCTGTCTCCATGTCTGCAAGGATGATTGCTCAACTTGGCTTCAAGCTCTAAAGCTTTGTCCATTAATTTGGATGTTGATTTGCTCCCTTAGAGATCTGACATTCTTAATGCTGACACAGGATCATTGTATAGATGTTACAATGATTTTTTTTCTGTTATCTAATTCCCAGGTTGATTGTCAAATGATTTTAATCAACAAATGTCGATACTCCATGGTTTTGCCATAACCCTGGGCAGCCAAGGCTCAGTTGTAGTGTTGCTGCTTTTTCTTGCTTTTCTTCCTGCTTCTCTGGCTGAGGGTCACTGGCCAACACATGAACATGCCATTGTGCTTCTTGCTAAGAGCTCTAATTATTGCTGTGATTAAGGGTGACAGAAAACATCGTGGTTAAAACAGACTTAGAGGATATCTGAAGGTCAGTGAATCTTGATTGCATAGCTGAGAGGTAGCTGATGTCTCCTTCAGAGCCTGCATGCCCAGGAAACCAACTCTTGATTATATTAATGGTGGGGAATAGGAGTAAACACAATGTAAAAATAATGCCTGCTTTCTCATACATATTTTAATTACACTGAAATAAGGATGTATCTAATTTGGGGGGATTTCAATTAGCTTAGGGTGAAATAATGAAACCTACTATGAAGATCTGACTTTGTAAGAGCCAGCAGGCTGACCAGTTTGCCTGTCTTGCTTCCTGCCCATGCCCTTCAGCCCTCCATACTTGATAAGGCTGCAGCATTGTCACCGAGCAGAATAAGAAAGCAGAGCAGACACGGCTCCTGGCTGGACATGGGTCTTATTTTCCAGGCTAATAGATTTTCCAGGAAGAAAGCTCCTTGGGGGTTTGGCTCTGACATTCTTCCTACTGCAGGACTCAGCAGCAGCCGAGAGCTGGGCTCAGGGGTCCCGTGGACCTCAGTCCAAATCCCGCCCCTCCCACACGCTCGCTGTACAAAGATGTCACCGAACCTTCTAAGCTTCAGTTTCCTCTCTTTCCGATGAGGACAGTCATACCAGCCTCCTGGGATCCTTGTGCGGTTTAAATGAGGTCATGCTGATGAAACGTGTAGCAGGCAGCATGGTACATGCCACGCTTCAATAAATGGAAGCTGTTATTAAATCCTCAACTACAGAGCTATAAGACACTGTAACAGACAATCCTTTTCAAACTTCTCATTTTACAAGTCAGGCAACTGAAGACCAGAAAAGTGAGGTGACTTTTATTTAAAGTCACACAACTCGTTAGAGTCAGAATCAGAGCGTACTTAAACCCCAGAGATAAAATGGATAAGAATGAGGAGACAAAATTTGTATTGAATGAGTCAAAAGGTCGTAGATTTCTGATACTTAGTATACTTAAAAAAATTGTTTTCAATGTGGCAAAATATACATATCATGAAATTTACCATTTTAACCATTTTTAAGTACACAGTTCTGCGGCATTAAGTACGTTCAGTATGCAACCACCACCACCACTCATCTCCAGAATTACTTCCTTCTTCCCAAACTGAAACTCTGTACCCGGTAAACAATCATTAATGTACTTTTGAATCAGAAAAAAAAAATTTATATTGAAAATAAATTTCCAGGGTATCCTAGCATACAATCATGACCTAAAATCCTACAAATTCTCCCCTTCACCTTCAACCATGAGTGGAGCATCGCGTTACTCTCGGTCGCTTTTACTTAGGAACATTTTGTGCATTCTCAGGCTGTGGGCGCTCTCTGTTTTCAGCTCTCCATCCCTGGGTGTGCACTTTCTCTGCCCTCAGCTGACTTGAATCTTCACAGTATGTATTCTTGCTTCCAGCCACAGCTCTCCCATCTTTCCAGGATTCTTCAGTCACTGGGGTCCCTCCTACAGAGTGTTGGGCACTGATGCCCAAGTACTCAATGACAGCCAAACTTTGTAAAGCTAAATCTTTACATCTCAAAACCTGAAAACTCCTGCCACTGGCTGAGCTCCCGTGAAACTGAAGCTGCGGAGGCTGAGAGGACTGTGGATGATGGAGATCCTGTCCCTCCACCCGTGCACTCGCTTCTCTCCCTGGAATGATTTCCCATCGGGCCTGACACCTTCAAAGCCGGATGCCAGTCCAGATCGAGCCAGTGGCCATTTCACACACTTCCCTGTATGTGACCGGGTCTGGAGTGGTTGTTAACAGGTCGGAGAGCTAAGGGAAACAGAAGGTTAGGGTGATGCATCCCAGGAGTGTTAACAGATAAAGTGCCAATAATAAGAGCAAACTGAATTATAATAATGAAAGGGACTCTGAGGTCCATTTGCCCACAGCTGTGATTCGCAGCTGTTGGGGACCAGAGGCTCCCGTGTGATCAGGCTGAGGCACCCCCGAGAATGACTCAGCCTGGGCTCGTCCTGCTTCCCCAAGGAGACACCAGCAGGCTCAGCCTCACCATTGGGGAATGTTCTGGAGAGCTTCATGTCCTTTCTCAACTCTTAGGACTGAGTTTCATCATAAGCCTTTGAGCCATTCTCTGTGGCTCCTCTCTTTGAGTTTGTTAGTACTTCTTCATCATTTTTCCCCTTAAATCTCAATCACTCATTACAAAAACCTGAATTCAGGGGCCGGCCCCGAGGCGGAGGGGTTAAGTTTGCACTCTCTGCTTTGGCAGCCCAGGGTCTCGCGGGTTCGGATCCTGGGCGCGGACATGGCACCGCTCATCAGGCCATGCTGAGATGGCATCCCACATGCTACGACTAGAAAGACCCACAACTAAAATACACAACTAGGTACAGGGGGGATGTGGGGGGAAAAAGCAGGAAAAAAACCAATTCTGCATTCTGTCATGATAATAGTAATAGGAATAATAGCTTAACTGAGAGCACGCACTGTGTGTTAGCAGTGTATTAAGCACATTACACTTACAACACATTTTATCTCGAGACATTTATTGTGATTGTCATACCATGTGGAAACTGAGGCATTTTGAGCACACGTGACTTGCTGGAGTGACGCGGGCTCTGGCTCTGCCTCTGGTTCTGGGCCCGTCTGGCCATTTCCAGGCAGTCTGTGGTTACACTGTCATGTCAGCTGAGTTCTAAAGACTTTCAAAATTGGAGCTGTATGTTGGAAATAAATGTCATTACAATGACTTTAAATACAAGCCAATAAAAATAATGACTCTAGTAGTCAAAGATTGTCACACTAATAAACATCTTGATTTTTTCATTTTTTTGTGCTAAAATACATATAACTTAAGATTTACTATTCTAACCATTTTAAGCTCAGTTCAATGGCATTAACTACATTGACAATGTTGTGTAAACATCAGCACTAATTTCAAGCTTTTTCTTCACCCCAAAACAGAAACTCTGTACCCGTTAAGCAACAACCCCCAGCCCCTGTTAACTTGCAATCTATTTTTTATCTCTATGAATTTGCCTATTCTAGATATTTCATACAAGTGCAATCATACAATGTTTGTCCTGTTGTGTCTGGCTTATTTCACTCAGCATAATGTTTTCAACGTCCATCCATGTCGGAGCATTTGTCAGAATTTCATCCATTGTATGTATATACCACAATTTGTTTATCCATTCTTCTGTTGATGGACACGAGTTGTTTCCACCTTGTGGCTTTTGTGAACAATGCTTCTACAAACACAGTGTGCGTATGTGTTTGAGTCCCTGTTTTCAATTCTTCGGGCGTATACCTAGGAGTGGAACTGCTGAGTCATATGGTAATTCTATATTTAACTTTAAGAGGAATTCTTTTTTGCTATGGAAATAAACAGGTTTAAAAAAGGAGATACAGAGCAATTTCATGGAGTAAATTTCATTGCTTTGCTTAAAAACCAAATCAAACAATCCCATTTGTGGTTTAGAATGGCAAGGCTATTCTTGACGACGTATTTTTAGTTTGATCACACAAAGATAAGAAGTAACTGGATTGTTATGAAAACTGTGTTAAAAATTCAGACAGTCCCGGGCAGGTGGAGCCGGAAGGAAGGAGGGCATTTCTAAGGCAGTGACTGGGGTGGAGGGTGAGGAGCAGGAAAAGCGGTTTCTGTCTGAAGTTACTCTTTGGCCACCAAAAGGTCACAAGTGAATCAGAGGAGACACAGTTTGGAGCCGCAGGTGATCTGCAGTTTGTGAAAGCAGAGTTGTTACGAAAACTCTGGGTTCCACCGCTGAAGGCATCGAAGAGGTGTCTTGGTGAAACCAGGATGGCCGACGGCTCCTTAAATCCCTCTGCTTCCTCGGGAACATCAGGTGGCAGCTTTGTTGCTGTTGCTTAGTTCAAAGCACTTTTTCTGCCTGTGAGGACTCCATGTGTGGGTGGCGGGTCCAGTCTCTGGGGAGGCAGGCCGGGGGTGGGCCAGGGGACACAGCTGTAACTTTGGAGATGCCCTCCTGGCCGTTCTGATGCCTTAATCTGTCCTGAATCGCTGTAACCAGGTCACGTTAAAACGGAAACACCTTAGCAAGCGGGTAAGAAAGTGACGCTGGATTAAATTCACTCATAAAGCACCCCAGTAAGTGCGTTTTCTCTCCAGTCCTTTACTAGGGCTGCCCTGAGAGGAGGAGGAGGAAGAGATTGTTCGAGAGTGGCTCTTTAAGGGGAAGGGGGCCGTGTCATCAATTCTCCAGGCCTGGCCCTCACCTTGGTCCTCCGTGGTGGGCATCACATCTAAACGGTGAGGCCTCTGTGGGGGCAGCTGGAACTTTCCTCAGGGGTCTGCTCCAGGTGTGGGTGGTTCCCTGCCCACCGAGGCCTTGGCCAGCATCTGCACTCACAGCTCCTGGCAACCTCGGTGGGGGGACCCCAGCGCAGGCAGGTACTTTCCAGGGCTTTCTGGGCCCTGGCTACTCTAACTCCCTTTTCTCATCACTCAGACACCAACATGTTACAGCATTCTGCCCCTCAGGTTTGCAAGTCTCAACCTGGTTACAGTGTTTAAGCAGATGGAAGAAGCCTTTAAGGAAAAAGTCCTATTCCTTAACTTTATAAATTATTTGCTCTGCATTCCTGTTGACCCCTGGACATGCGTCAGTCAAGGTGAGGTGGGCGTGTCCATCCTTCACTGTCATTTTCTACCCACCTCCAGGGAAAGTCTACACTCTTCCCAACGGCACCTGACCAAGGGGTTCTCTCTCTGTCCTATTTCCTGCTGTCATCTTGGGCCATTGTAATGTCCACGTTGATAATGAGTTGGTTAATTCATTCATTCAATGAAAAAATTATCAAGCAGCTATTAACATTGGCTACACAGCAGAGTTAGAATAAAATACAAAATGGAGGCCAGCCTTGAACATTCTCTGAACAGACAAAACCACTTGAGCCATGTAAGCGAGACTTAATTTAGTTAATCCTACAACTCTGGTGACATGAACTTGGGTTGCTTCTTATAAATGCCTCTGAAAATCATAAATGAAACTTAAACCGTTTCCCAAAATTGGCATAAAATAACCACGTTTGACCAATCCCATGTAATTAGGAAAAACATCTATCCTATAATCAATTATTGTAAAGAAGAAACAGCCTCCACATTTTCACTGTATAAGCTGCCCCATAACACACAGCTCTGAGCTTCATTCCACTGCTTGTTTGAAAGCTCCCAGTTCGTGAACTATTATTATGGGCACAATAAACTCCTACTAATTAGTATTTTATTGACTGGATGGTCTTAATTTTGCTATTCCTGGATTTTTTATGGTATGAATAGAAATAATACTGTTATTAGTAATAATAATAATTAGTAGTAATAGTAAGGAATCACCTGTTTGTTGTGCTTCACATTACAGTTGGGTACTTGCCTGCCTGCACTGAGTCCTTGCTCATCCTGGCTATGTCTGCCTCCAGCTGAGGCTCAGTACCATGCATAGGATAAGTACTTAACACTGAAACATGTTTCTAAATTTGGATCAAATACCCCATAAAAGTTGCTGTTTATCCCTCAGACACAAGGATTCAGAGATGATTCCGTAAGACCACAGAATTTTAAGCAAGATTATCCTAGAAATATCTGGGTGGAAATCTTACCAATTTTAATGTTAATTTCTCCATTTTGATCCCAATTCAGGTCTAGGACCTGTGGCAGGGCCGGTGATGTCTATGTGGAGTCGGTGTGGAACTGGCAGATTTGCACAGCGACAGCAAACCGCACTTCCATCCTTGATGTGGGAATGTAGGCCACTTGGTGGGGAGAAAGCTTTGCCTCCCGGGATACTTGCCCCAGTGAGCAGAGATTGGTGGCCACATAAGAGAGGGCACAAGCTCCATGTTAAAGGTCCTTTCTTCTTACACAGTCTCTCTGGCAGTTAAATAAATAGATCTCACTTTACTCACTCATTTCCTGTTCCTGTTATCTGGGTGGCTGTGAGCCTTCAGACTGTTCCTTATCTTCCCTGCAGGGCTGGTCTCCTCCTCTCCCCGTCCTCACGGGCAGTTGACCGGGCTTAGTCTTCGAACTGCCAGCCACAGTCGGGTGTCTGCACGGATGAGGGACATCTGTTCAAATCTCTGCTTCCACTTCCAAATCTGCTAAGAACTGAACTTTCCATGCTTAATTTCTCCTTTAGCAATGACCAATGTTGCCAGCTAATTTGGGGCCTTAATTCTCAGGTTACCTGCCAATTTCATTAAAGTTTGAACGGAGTTTCTTTTTTTCCATTACCTTCGCGTGTTTGACCCGGAACACCTGTGGTGGCGAATGGGGGCCCGTTTTGGGGGACAACATCAATATTCTTTTACCTTAAAACCTGCTGTGTTCTAACTAGCTGCTTTGAACCCTCCAAATTTTTTAAAATAGAGGAATCCCAAACTACTTACCAGTTAGCATATTCTTGCTCCCAAATTGCCACTCACTATAGGAAAGTGGTGCTTTTAAGAAAATTTTTGCCCCAGCTCCCTGTGCAGAGAGGCGGGGCTGTCCTGGGGTGGAACGCTGCAGATGGAGTGTTATTTCCTTGCTGTGTCTCTTGGTTCCAGGAGGACCTCGAACATCTCATATATTGCGTATTTTCTTCTTTTCACGTTGGCCAGAGCTCCATCTGTCACTTTCCCCTCACTGAGCTCAGATTTGTCAGAAACCAGAGCCCACCACATATTTGTCTTTTTCTGCACAAGCTCAGCTCCTCACCACTCCCCCTTTCTCTCGGCTGAATCCCAGCCCTCCTCTTCCAGCCGGCTTCCGTCTCGCTGGCTGCTTCCACTTTAGTCCCAGCTAGCCCATCACTCGAGAACGACGGCCTCCCACCTTCCTTGGCTTCTCTCCTCCCCAATTATTTAGCACTTCAGTGGATTTTTCTGTTCGTCTGTAGTTTGTTGTGGATGTTTCTGTTTCTGTCACTTTTGTTTATACATATTTACAGTTAGTTCAATTGCCTGTTTTAATTGCGATCTAGGTGGCATCCATAACTTAAAAATAATTTACATTTGGCTTTGGAAAGCATTTCGGTACTCACAGTTGAGTTTAAGGGTGTCTCATATTCTGGGAATTCATATTTCAAACTCAATGGTGAAGCCACAGGATAAAATGCCTTGGGAGGAGCGGGGGAGTTATTCAGCAATTTTTCCCCTGGCCCCTGAAACATCCTTTGGCTCCCAACTCCATGATGAAGTTGGAAAACATCACTCCTCATGTAGTTGGCTTGTTCTGAACCCAGGAGAGCCTCCCCAGTTCCCTTCAGGGTGTCTGTCTCAGCTGCTTGTCTGGTACACATTGTCTCATGAAACGGGGGGCTGACCTGGAGAAAAATGATCAGGGCTCATGTAATTATCTGAGAAAGAATTCCTTAATTGTAAGACTTTGCCAAACGAACGTGTATTAAGTTGGTCTTCTCGTCAGCGCACACACAAATGTAACGGGTCTGATTGTTTTGAAAAATTGCCTTCGCAATCCTTATTGTAAACTATGTAAGCAACATGATGTATGACGGAGAGTATTAACTGGGTTTAAACTAGCAGGGTCCTTTCACATAAATAGAGATGCCCACACAGGGTTGGGTAAACAGATGACATTCACAGTGCTGCGCTGGGCAAAGGTTTGCGGCTTTGGCCACACCACGAGAAATATTTAAGTTTAGCTGATTTGTTACAGAAACACCAACCTCAGACTCAGTCTGAGCAATCACATGGCTGTCCTCTGAGCTCTGCCCTCCCGACATGGACAGGGCGCGGGCTGTTTTCAGAACAAATCTGCCTTTAGTCTCATCCTAACTGTGGGATGAGATATGATTGACAGCGTATCTGAAAATTGGTATTTTTAAAGCATTTCTGGTGACTAAACTACAAACCCAGGATGCTAAAGAGACAGGAAGGCTTGCTGCTGAGTGTGATTTTATAAAAATGAACTCAAAGCACGGCTATAACCCGTGTGGGCCGGCCTCATGCTATTTGCAGGCCTCCTGTCAGCCCCGGCCCCGCCCTCCAGGATGCTCGCAGTGGCTTCTGGGATCATTTCACCGGCCCTGCCCTAGTCTTCCTCACCTTCTTTAATCCACCGAGCCTAGCGTGAGGTCTTGCCTGGCTCAGCAGTCAACCCATCCTGGATGGTTAGACAAGATTGTGGGGTGGAAGATCCTGAACTTGATTGACCCCATACATTCATTGTCCCTTGCGCTTTCCTAAGAGGTCTGTGGTTGCTGAGATGCATAGGACTAACTCAGGAGGCCTGGGGCCATAGAGAAGCCATAGTGGAGGAAGGCAGGGGAGATACCCATGAGAAAACATGTAATTCCTTTGGCTCTGAAGAGGTATCAGGTATTGACAGGGCTGTACTGGTGATGCATAACTTGCAGGTGGAGCCACAATGGGCCAGAGATTGACTTCCACAAATGTTTACTCATTCTTCTTCTTTTAGAGTTATGCTTTTTTGGTGAGGAAGATTGGCCCTGAGCTAACATCTGTGGCTGATTTTCCTTTTTTGCCCCAAAGCCCCAGTACATAGTTGTATATCCTAGTTGTAACTCCTTCTAGTTCTTCTGTGTGGGATGCCACCATAGCACGGTTTGGTGAGCAGTGTGTAGGTCCACACCGAGGACCTGAAGTGGTGAACCTCGGGCCGCCAAAGCAGAGCTCGAGAACTTAACCACTATGCCACCAGGCCAGCCCCTACTCATTCTTTTAAGAGGTATTTATTTAGCATCTTCTATGTGTTAAGCATTTTTCTAGGCACAATGGTGATACAAAAATGGAGTTTCGATTAATTCTTACATATTAATTTTAACTAACAAAACTTTAGTATGCAGGAGAATTATTTATTTATTTATTTAATTTTTTAAATTTTTATTTATTCTTTTGAGTAAGATTAGCCCTGAGCTAACTGTTGCCAATCCTCCTCTTTTGTTTCCGAGGAAGCCTGGCCCTGAGCTAACATCCGTGCCCATCCTCCTCCACTTTATACGTGGGACGCCTACCACAGCCTGGTGTGCCAAGTGGTGCCATGTCCGCACCCGGGATCCGGGCCTGCGAACCCCTGGCCGCCGAGAAGTGGAACATGCGCACTTAACTGCTGCGCCACCGGGCCGGCCCTGCAGGAGAATAATTTAGTGAACTTGTTAAAATGCTGATGCCCAGGGTCGACTGCACAGAGTCCGTTTTATTAGGTCTAAATGGAGACGGAAACTGCATTTCTAACAAGCATCTCAGGTAATTCCAGTGCAGATGGTCCTAGGATCAGTTAAAAACAAAAAGCTTGTGAGTAAAACTAGCTTAAATGCTTGGGAGTCTGCTATTAATTGCCCAGAGACGACTGCTGTGTTCACCCAGCTCATGTGGATTTAGCTTACCTTGAATACACTGACGCGGCCAGTCATGAAAAGCGTCCATTGTAGCTGAAACAGCACACCCAGGGCCTCGGACTCAGGAAAGAAATGCTGGGTTAGGTGGCCACACTTTGGGGCCGGGGAGAATCCCCAAGCCCAGAGCTTAAGCGGCACAAAGGCATGAGCACTAGATGACGCAGGAAGGTGACTCACACTGATGAGGCTGAGATCAAGGAGGGTGGACAGTGAGGAATTCCACTCTTTTTTGTCTCATGTTGAAGCTTCAACTACATGGCCCTCCTCCATTTTTGTGAAGTACTTTCCCCATCCTTTTTGCTTCATGACATCCACCTTCTGTCCTAGAATCAACCCTCTCACCGAGACCTGAAGGCAGGTCAGTCGTCATCTGTAAGAACGGCTCTTTGGCCAATCCCCTGCATCTACAGTTATTTTAATGCACGTTCAGAACATGAGGCATCGGCAGGTAACATCCCACAAACAGCTGCCAAGTAGGGGGACTCTGGCCTTTCATGAAGGGTTGCTGGCTATTCAGCTCTGTCCCACCTCCAATGACCAATGGTGTCTGCCCAGAGTGTGGACACTGGCTTGCTCGTAGGAAATGTATGGGCTCTAGCAGACATGTTGCCTATCTCTTGAATGGATAAAGGCTTGAAAGCAAACCAAATCTCCTAATTGACCAACAGCTAAATCTGAAAATGATGGCTTCCCTTGAAGAGTGGTTCTCAAAGTGTGACCTGGGGTCTGCGGGGCATCCACCGGGACATGACGTAGGCCATGAAATCTGCCCCATGAATTTGAAACTTTTGGTACTTCTGTATCTCAATATTTTCTCATGACATGAAATAAAACGTTTTGCTTATGAAATTCTCCGTTGGTTTATGCTCTGAGACTAATTCTCTGACACCAACTGGGTGACCTACAGCTGTTCAATTCAGTTCTGACATCACTACGTGGAGTTAGTGCAGACTCCACCCCTTAAAGGGCCAGGTCCCCAGTTAGACTGCCCCCACTTCTAACGCCAGCTGCAAGCGGGCTGCCAAGTGCTGGATGAATGGATGAATGCATTCACTCAGAAAATACCTAGGGATCAACTCCCTTCCAGTCCACTAGTCTGTGGGTTGGGGATACAGTGAACACCCCAACATGTTCCCTTAGGTCATGGAACTTGACCGTTTCTTCTTAAAACATTCTGCTTTACACCTGGTAGTGGCCCAATACATTTGTAGAATGAACGAATGAACAAATTAATGAATTAAAAAATAAGTTTATTCAACAGTGGTAAGATCCCTTGCCAGGAAAATCATATAGTAACACCTGAAATTTTGCAGAAATGGCATTACTGGTTACCCTGAGCCTATAGGCCCAGAACTAGGATGCAAGCTGAGGCCCTCGTTGGGGGGGACAAGGTCAGGTGGGGACTTGGTTGCCAGAGGCAACATCTAAAGCTACGTGGGGAAGTCTGGCCCCAGATTAGGGCACGAGTGGGGAGCTCAGGAGCTGGCTTAGGGGGTGGGGCTGCTCACCAAGCTGTACATTGACACAGCACTCTACAGTTTCCAGAGCTTTTATATTGTCTGAGTTGGGCTCGGGAGGGCTCCAGTGACAGGAGCTGCCAGTGCTGGTCCCAGAACAAGTCTCAGATACAGACCAGGACCCTGGGGCAGGGACCCTCTGGGATGGCCTGGAGCCGAGATGTGGATGGCATTGGCATCCCAGAGCAGCAGGGTGCTGCCACAGACCTGGGACGTAGGTCGTTAGAATTTTATCTGGTCCAGGGGTCAGAAGGTTTTTGTATAATCTTTAACAGTCTGGTGAAGTCTGTGCAATCCTTCTCAGAATAATGTTTTTAAATGCGTAAGCTAAACCATGTATGATTATAAAGCAGCCAATGACGTGAAATGCAATTAAAATATTGAAAAGGTAATCATATTTGGTTACAGCAATTTATGTGCCTCTCTATTTACTCATGAAATAACAAGGATAGTGGCAGATCTAATAACTATCATAATTTTGAGGTAGTGATAAGCATAAATGCCACTGCAAATATCTGCAGAAACTGTAATGTAATATTAAAATATCAGTGACTTCTCTTGGCGACAGACACAGGTTCTGTTAATACTGCTGTGGTTTGTTGCCGATGTTCATAATTGAAGGAAATGCTACATCACAGTTAGAGGTTAGTGAAAACAAAGAAGTAATTTTTTCCCATCCAAGCTCATGGACTCCTGAATTCTAGTCCATTCGTCCTTGTTTACAGTGGAGCTGTAAAGAGCCTTTTTGAGGTCTCTGTCTGCAGCTGCATTAGCGTTTGAGAAACCATGAAGATCTGTTTACTAACCAACTGCTCTGCCACCACGCCCAACACTTCCAGTGGGTATGCACTGCAGGTGTGTACCACATGCTATAAAAATGAACTTATTTTTACTCCCTTGTACACATACGTCTATACAAAAGCGATGGACAAATATGTAGATTTTTCTGGAATAAATCAGCTTCATACACCATCTTATTTATGGGCACATGTAAATTATGATAAAAAGCAAACCCCGGCTAATGTCAGAGCAGAGGACTCTCTTAAATGTCTATTTGGAAGAAGACTCATGTATTGCTTTAATGGAGTCCACACATTCTAGTTAAACAAACTAACCATGAAATAGAGGAGGAAAAGGGACAGTCATGAACGGATTGGCTAGCTGCTCTGCTGCAACGTTCCTGGGACCCCATACATCGCTCCCCTGTTATCAGTCAGTCCCTAGAGTGTGTTCCTGTGGGAGCTTTCAGAGACTCTTCTGGTCCGGGTCCTAACCTTTGCAGGTGTTGCGACCACAGGACTGCCAGCAGAGAGGGAACAAGATGGCGTCTGTGTGCTGCAATGGGTCACTGGGGCCCTCACCAAGTCTGGTCTGTTAGTGGTTTCTTACCCTTCAATTACAGAGGCAGAGAGAAATCAGAATCCATGCTTCTCGGGAAGATTCTGACTTAAACCCCCCATGCCAAAGGTTATGTGAATTTTTTTCTCATGCCTTGGCCTCAGAAGGGACGGTAGCTAACTAGCTCCTCCCTAAAATTACACCTTCTCCTCTCTCTGAACGCCTTGAGTGTCATGAGTTGATAAGTCCATTAATTCACGTGCCAAAGACCCCTCCTGTCAGCGGAGACCACTGTCACTCAGAAGGAGTGTGTTCTGGCAGGGTTAGGAATCCATCAGAGCACGAGTCACGACCTCAGAGGAGTTAAGATGAGCCCACACGATGGGAAAGTTTAGAGCTCCCAGCAACACCTGGATTACAGGTCCTTCAGCGTGAGCGTTGGAAAGCTCTCCCACATCTGTGTTTAGGATGCTTTTTTTTTTCTTTTTGCTGAATTGTTGAGTTGCCTGATGAAAGCAGGTAAGGAAGGAAATTCCTGGCCTAAAGCCCTTGGAATACAGGTTTCTAAAATATTTTTTTTTCTAAGACCTTTTCAAAAACAGACAATGAAACATTTGGAGCCAGCCTGGTGGTGCGGGGGTTAGGTTCATGCGCTCTGCTTCGGCGGCCTGGGGTTCTCAGGTTCGGATCCCGGATGCAGACCTACACACTGCTCACCAAGCCATGCTGTGGTGGCGTCCCACACACAAAATAGAGGAAGACTGGCATGGATGTTAGCTCAGTGACAATCTTCTCCACCAAATAAATAAATACATACAGACAACAAAACTTTAAATGGCAGAGGAAAAGAAAACTCAAATAGCAAAAGGCAACTGCTTAAAAATCAATTCACCAGAAAGACTGCTGACTGAGTGCATTACAGAGAGAACAGATTTACTGTGAACCCTTATAATCTTCAACTAGATTTATGTATCGAAGATACTAGGCTCATTGTGTATTTGGAGAGGTTTACTCCCAAATGAAGGGCAGGCACGGGGGAGGACGGGGACTTCAGAAACACCAAGTGAGATTATTCTTGGGACTGGCAGTCTTTGCGTGGGGAGGTCTTTAGTTATTAAACAGTGTTTTGGAACAAATTAAACTGTGCATAAAGATACATTATGGGCAGAGTAACTAATGAGCAGGCTTACTGAAGGATGCAGGACAGGGTATGCAGGAAAGATCCGATGGCCAGGACTCCTGCAGGATGTGCCTGGGGGCCATTTCAGATATTTATGGTGACTATTTTACTTACACTGCTTAAAGGACAATCCCTTCTTGTTTGTTCCTGAATCCTTGGTTTTGTCTTAACTTTTATATAATTTTATATTATTGTAGGAAAAAAAATGGAGACAGAAAAGGGTCAGGAACTCCCAAGAGGGGGGAACAGGCCTTAGAACATTCTTTACTACACATTAAGGGTTGGACAAATGGAAAAACATGTGCCAAACACCTGACCTTTAAGAGTCACTTTTCTTTGCCTCTGGGTCTTCGAAAGCTTAATGGCCACTGAGATTCATTCTTCCGTGGAAGAACCTAACACAAACCCATTAGTTTTTAGGTAAGTGATGTCAACTTTGCTGGCACTGAAAGATAGTTCTGGATATAAAATGCACTTTGTTCCAAAGGATATTACAAATCTTCGACAATCAGAAGATGGTTCCCGTGTGTCCAACACGTGGTTCTGGCATATCTGAGCCACAAAACAACGCTGTGAGGTAGGTATAATGATTACCCTGATTTCACAATTGACCAGATATTTCTGTGTGTGTGTGATTCTTTTCGTGCTATGTTTATAAAGCTCTGGTCGCATTCACAATTTTCCAGGAAATCGGTGTTGGGTAACAGCCCTGACATGAACGGTTAGCTCCAGAGAGCAGAGTTTTATCTGGCGCTGAAAACTTGCCGGTTGGTTTTCTAGATACATGTTTATTTTCAGTTCAAAGTCAAAATAGAAAACTCCAGAGTGGAAAATGTTACCTTTTCGTTCACACTCTTTTAATCCCGCAGCCCCCATAAAATAAACATTCTAAAGTGTAAGCAGGGGGAAATAATGTAAACTCTGCAGAAACAGAAAATAAATTAGTCTCCTCCAAACTTGGTGGAGGTCCTTTTACTGAATACTAGACTCTGCTGTGAACAGGATTCGTCTTGAAGGAAGAATAAATCTTTGGCCTGTTTCACCATTTCTCCAGCATTGCGTAACAAGCATATTTCAAATTCACTTTCTTCTCCAGCTGCAGCCAAAGGGAAGGAGCAGTTTGCCTTTCAGGAGCCTGAAAACAGAAAAAAAGGATTCATTGGTTTAAGGACAGCTTTTGCCTGTGGTGTTAAACTGTCAATTTATTATAGCTCTAAAGTTGGAGACTAAAAGAAAATCCAAGAGCAGATGAAGATGCTCTTCACAGGGCTGGGGTCACTGTCTGGGAGCTTTTTACGCAGAAGCAGAGGACAATACGCCTCTGCCGCACTCCGTGACCAGGTCGGCACGGACACGGCAGGCAGCGCTCTGAACTTCCTAAAAGATCAAGCAGAAATTCCATGACTTCCCAATCTGGGATCGACAGTCTCCAGGATCCCGTCGACTGAGAGCGCTCAGGACTTTAGGTTAGGAATCCTATCGCCTTGAATTTCAGTTTCTCTTTTAAGGTGGGCACAGAAAATGAGGTCTGAAAAACGCATTTAGAACAAATGAGTCAGTAGGCCTGGAACTTCGCATTATTGTTAAAGCTTTGTTGCCATCGCTCAAAGAAAGTTGACTCTGCCGCTGTTGAATCTTGCAATCTTTTAGAAAGAAAAGTGATCAAACTACATTTTAAGAAGGAGAAATGAGCCAGCCCAGTGGCGTAGTGGTTAAATTTGCATGCTCCCCTCTGACAGCCCAGGGTTTGCTGGTTTGGATCCCAGGCACAGACCAACACACCGCTCATCAGGTCATGCTGTGGTAGCATCCCATACACAAAATAGAGGAAGACTGGCACAGATGTTAGCACAGTGACAAGCTTCCTCAAGCAAAAAGAGGGAGATTGGCAACAGATGTTAGCTCAGGGCCAATCTTCCTCACCAAATAAAAATAAAAATAAAAATAAAATAAAAAGAAGACACAAACAACGTGTCTTTCAGAACCTCCAGAAAAAATGTGTTCACTGCTCCAGAAGAAATGTAAATGCAAGTATTTGGCCTCTAATATGAATTTATACACGGAGGAATTTATCTACTGGGCCAAGAGTTCACACCTGGCTGCAATACAGCAAGTCGGCCTCCCACAGATGGGTTAGGGGTCTGGAGCCAGAAAGGATGCTTGATTAGCTTCAGAACAGAAGACAGGGCTGAAGACAGGGGCCCAGGAGACTATGACTTCCTCCCTGGAGTCTGATTCAAGTCAGGGAAGTAAACAGAAAACAGAAGCATGGCAAGCAAAATAAACATCAACACAGAGGAAATATTTTAGATGTTAGGAAGGAAGGTTTGCCTGGTGCCCCTGCACTCAGAGACACGGCCAGCCTCACTTCAGTGGCTCTGGTGACCCTAGACATGAGGCTCGGTGAGTCCTGGGGAGGGATGGGGGGCTGGGGGGGAAGAGGGTGGAGGCAACCTGAGGCACAGCTGGAACAAGGCCTTCAAAGCTCCAGCGGTGGGTGGGGGAAGACCAGCTGATTCACCATGTTACCTTTTATCTAATGTTTTGTGTTTAAAGGGGTTTAGAATCTTGTGGTTCCATATTTTAAGAAAATTCGCTGGGTTGGCAAAAGTGTACAAAGTCTGATTATAGATTAAAAAAGTCAGAAAAGCAATAGCTAAGGTGAGAACATAAAAATAAATCAGTTGTTTATTGTTTATTCAGTGGAAAGAAGTCTATGAAGATAGACCATATAAAACATTCTATCTCGGTTTGGGAATAATAATAAGTCAGAGTGCCCAGAAAAAGTTTCTTTAAGAGAGAATTAAACATTTGCCAACTGTTAAGCTTCAAAACATTCCATTTTAGAGAGAGGAGATTTAATTATCACCATCTTTTAGATGTCAACAAGATGCTAAATATGTCATCTTTAGATTTAACAATCACAGAGCCAGCCCTGGTGGCCTAGTGGTTAAGTTTGGCATGCTGTGCTGTGGCGGCCGGGGTTTGGTTCCTGGGTGCAGACCTACACCACTCAGCTGTCAGTGGCCATGCCGTGGTGGTGGCTCACAGACAAAATAGAGGAAGATTGGCAGTGGATGTTAGCTCAGGGCCAATCTTCCTCAGCCAAAAAAAAAAAAAAAAAGAAAAGAAGAAGAAGATTTAATGATCACAATCTTTTATTTAAGTGGCTTGGGCTTCCAGCTTATTTTGGCTCTTGCCTGGAGGAGGGAAAAGAAGAGGGGCTTGTTTTACTCCAAGGATGGCTCAGGGTGATGAACAGAGGAGCTATTCTTGAAGCACAATGGTGCTGAGCAATTTTTGAGCTGCTCCTTGAAAAGATCGAGTTTCAAGACTTTGGTCCCAAGGGAACCACAAAACCCTGTGGTTTGCAACTTGGGATGACAGCCCTGACAACAGAAGGGCTGCAGGCGGCAGTGATACCCAAGAGCAACTTGGGATTATTACACATCACTGAAAATTTCTGCTCAGAAGGCAGTTTTGAGAAGAAAGGAGCTGGTATTATACCCCTTTCTGGGTGTGCAATTCAAGAAAAACAAGTCTTTGGGAAGTAACTAACACTTACAGCAGGACCAGAGTCAGTCTGATTCTGTACTGAACATAACTTGCACACCAGCACGAAGCAGGGAGTCTCTGCGTCCTTCAGGAAACCTGCCAGAATTGACTGCGCTCATTCGAACCCTGCCAAGGCTCCAAAATATGACAAAGGTTCAGAACGAGAAACCAAAAGTGGGGTGAGGGTGGAGATCAAACCCCCAAATCGAACCGTCTTCAAACAAGAGACTGGACGGTGATGTCGCAGGATCCGTTTCCCGGGGACAAACAACTTATTTTAATTAGTTCTCTTTGGTGACTTCCAAAAGAATGAATCACGCCCCATTCTAACAATAGCGAGAGCACACAGCAACATCTTGGAAAGGAGGAGCAGGAGCTCAAATTCTAGTGCTTTCGTGGCATCTCACGCTCATATGAAGTCTCCCACAATTTCCTCGAGGGTGAGGGAAGCAGGAAAGGAGAGGAAGCAGAAGGAAAGAAAACCATTGGCCCAGCGCAGGCTTCTTCCACGTGGTGCGCGTCTGCAACACGCTCTGCAAGGAAGAATGCGTGTGCTGCGCGGCCGCTGAGTGCACAGAACGATCTGACCACGATGTGAGCAAAGCAACCAACCAGACGTTTCCTCTTCTGATGCCCAAAGTGGTCCAAGTTGGCTGTCATCCAAGCTTTCAACATTTTTCTTTTATGCATTTTTAATAGCCACAGACCTCTGACTGTGAGGGGAGGTGCCTGCCTGCCGTGTGTGAGAGGACAGGAAACAGAAAGAATGTTTGTGGGATCATTATAGTAAGGGGTCCCTGCGAAGGAATGTGTGCCACGTACAGTGGTTTTCTCTTACGACACCAGATCCACTTTTAATTCAAGCGGGGTCAAGCGATGGGCTCTGAGCCACTGCCCACCAAGCCTAGAACGGGATCTGGCAGTTCACAAAGAAGAAAGAAGCCTTGGATAAGTGAGAGGGAAAATGCCATTCGGTGGGGGTGGGAACTAAGAGATAGCCCTGTTATACTTTGACGAAAAAGAATTTTGACAGTCATAGCTTTTAATATTCAAATAATTAGCTGTTGCTATTTTTAAAAGATCACCCGGTTATCCCCAAATTACAGGTCTGTTCAAATAGCTGGTTATGGTCTTTCAGAAGGGCCACAGTTCATTTATCCCGTGACTGAAATGAAAGAGCATCCTTTGGTTGGAGGCATGAAGGATGGGGGAGACTGACAGTAAGCAGATCTTGGTTGAATCTTGGCTTTTGTACCTATTAGCTGTGCAACTCGAGCAAGTTGTTGACCTCTCTAGGCCAGAGTTCTTGCAGCTTCAAAACAAGGGAGAGCAAATGAAAATGGACCCAAAGGCTGGAAAAATACTGTCCAAGAGACTAAAAGGATTGCACAGACTTGTTCTGGAGAAAAAGGAAAAATGGCAGAAATGTAGCATACTGGGTTCTTGACATGAAAAGGGAGATTAGGCAAGATAGGGGTCAATTTTCAGTTTAAGAGGAATGATATTGTGATTTTCCCAAGGCCCAGCTGGGAAACCCAAGACATTCGCACACACACAGTCACACTAAGACCAAAATAACCCTGTTATCCAAGCTCAA
The DNA here is from genome assembly GCF_037783145.1 of Equus przewalskii. Lineage (NCBI taxonomy): Eukaryota > Metazoa > Chordata > Mammalia > Perissodactyla > Equidae > Equus > Equus przewalskii. Next base: position 15,906,842 of record NC_091862.1, read on the forward strand.
GTTTATGGGCTTCTTTGTGAAATTCGTCTCCCTTAGTTCATTTTCTGGAGTTTTCTCTTTCAGAAATGACAAAGATCTGAAAAGTGGTGGTGGTTAAAACTAAATAGAGCTCCTACTCCCCCGCAAAAAAACACATACAAACACCACCAAACACCACACACACAACGAAAACCAAAAATTCCATGCCGGGTATCAGTATAATCTGATAGGTGTGATCCCTCAGCTTCCTCAGCACAGCCTAGGTCTGTAGTGTTTTCGTAACAAAGACATATATATATATATATCTATATAAAAATCTCCCCATGTTGACTGCTAGCAGCGAAACAGACGAAAGCAAGGATTCTGTCTGCCTGGCTTGGGGCCATAACTCAGGGACAATTTGGAAAGAAAGGTCTTTAGGTCAAGAAAGCTCATCTGGAAGGCCCAGAGTATGTTGGCAAGAGGGAGGGGTGCTGGGCTAAGGGACAGGAGCAGGAGTGAGCAGGGAGAATGAATTGGGGGTGTTTTGGGGGAAGGAATGTGCCTGGAGAATACGGTGAGGACACGTTTGATAGATGGGTTGGGGAAAGGCAGCTCGATGGCTTTAAAACTTCTGATTGGGCGTTTTCCAGGGCGGGTGGTCATTTTTCTTCATGATGGGAAGCTAGGACAGAAGCCAGCGGGTGTGGCTGTAGTTCTGAGGGGTAGACAGGAATAAGACAAGGGGCCCCAGCTGGGGGCTGCCTCAGCCAGCTCCAAGTCAAGATCAAGTCCCTCAAACTGGGCGGGCCGTGAGCCATTCAGGGCTCTTTCTGTTGCCCTGTCCTTCCTGTGACACACAGGGCCCCCGGAGTTAGAAGATCTGTCCCATCTTTATGTGTCTTTCCGGTGGCATGAGAGCCTAACCCACCTCTTGTGCCACAGTCGAGTGTTACGGGTTGAATGGTGTCCCCCAAAAGACATGCTGAAGTCCTGACCCCCAGGACCTATAAGAGAGACCTCATTTGGAAATAGGGTCTTTGCAGATGTCATCAGGTTAAGATGAGGTCAGCAAGGTGGGCTCTAATTCAGTATGACTGGTGTCCTTATAAGAGAACACCATGTGAAGGCAGAGACGCGCAGGGAGAATGCTACAGGACCCTGGAGGCCCAGCCTGGAGCGATGCGTCTGCAAGCTGAGGAATGTCACGGACTGATGACAACCACCAGCAGCTGGGAAGAGGCCCGGAAGGATTGTGCCAGAGGGTCCATGGCCTGGCTGACACCTTGACTTTGGACTTGCAGCCTCTGGAACTGGGGAGAATAAATTTCTGCTGTAAGCTACCCAGCTGTGATATTCTGTGATGGCAGCCCTAGGAAACACGCACCCCGAGTTCCTTTATCACATGACTCTAAGTCTGCACCAAGAGAGAAGTGGCAGGAAGGTATCGTTATTCTTTTAAAATGATGGTAGATATTAGTTTTAATTCTAGAAAAGGAATAATGAGTTTACAGGGTTCCCTTGTTATGGCACGAGATGCCTTAGATAAATCTATATTTGGAGAAAACATGATTTCACTGGACTTGAGTCCAGGGACGTCAAGAGCTTGTGTCCTGACCATCGAACTGCATATCCACGGCCAGGAGTGATCCAAGCCACGCACTGGCATTAGGTAGAAATTTCTAGTAACCACGTCAGGAAATTAACTTATCAGACCACTTTCGTAATAAATATCAGAAAAACAAAACAAAACAAAACTAAAAAAGACAGGGGAAAAGAAAAAGAAAAAAAAAGTAAAAGCACAACAGCCTACCTGAACCGGGTCCTGTGAAAGTCTAGAACAAGCCTTTAACTTGCTCTGTTTCCGTATCGAGATCGATGTCGTAAAAGCAGGGCCGCGTGGGCAGCCCTGGCATGGTGCTCATCTAGGGGAGAAAAAAGTCCGGTGTTAGCAGATGCCAGGGCGTGATCACGCCAAACACTGTACCTCTAATGGCATAAATTAATTAGATGATTCCATTCAGCCTCGTAGAACTTTAGGTCAGATATCCACGTCTCTCTTTAAATCCACTGTCTGCTGTTTCCACTTTTGTTTAGGAAATGAAATAGAAAAGGCAAATGTCAACTTCCTGAAAATCCAGACCATTTACTCTCCCCACGGTCCCACAGCACACCATAGCTGCAAAAGAGTGATTTTTAAATCTTTTTTTCCCTAAGTCAAATCTTAACGCTGAACCCCAACAAAGATGAGGCCCTCTGGTTGAAGGGACAGTGGCCGTGAGTGGAGTGAGCGATGGCCTCCACCTCACCCCCAATTACGGCGCCCAAGGCACATTTTTGTAAAATCTACCACTCTTGGAGCAGTTTACAAATGCCTATTCTCCAGACAGAGATTTCTCCGGCTCCTGAATAACAGTAACTGACGTTTATTGAGAACTCGCTGGGCATGAGGCTGAGCATGTCACTTATCCTTTCGACTATGCTATGAGCTGGGTACTTTTATTATTTCCATGTGACGAGGAAGGAAACTCAGGTTTAGAGAGGTTAAACCACTTGCCCAAGGTCACCCAGCTAATAAGCAGTAAATGGGAAATGTTGCATCATGTCTGTCATCTCAAATTACTCCTTCAACCACCACCACTGCCACGGCCACCACCGCTGGGGCACTCTGTGAGTCTCACGTGGGTAACTTAAGTTCCCTACCTGCCTCAGAGGTAGGTACCAATTTTAGTCCTACTTCACTGATGAGGAGAGAGGCTATTTAGGGACAAAGGCATGTGCTTAAGGACATACAGCTAGTTAGTGGTGGAGGCAGGACTGAACCAGGCCCACGCTCCTCACTGCTTCGCTGCACTGCGTCCAGATCAGTTTCCCAAAGTGCGCTGTCTGCCCACGTGCATCAGCAACCCTGGGAGACCTGGGGAAGACTGCCAATTCCCACTGGTGATTCTCAGCCAGCCCTGGGGGTCTTGTGGTTAAGATTTAGCGCTCTCTCTGCCTCCACCCGGGTCTGTTTCCCAGTCAGGGACCCACCTGTCTGTTGGTTGTCATACTGTGGCAGCTGAGTGTTGCTGTGATGCTGAAAGCTGTGCCAACAGGATTTCAAATACCAGGAGGGTCACTCATGGCGGACAGGTTTCAGCGGAGCTTCCAGACTAAAACAGACTAGGACGCAGGTCCCGCCCACCCACTTCTGAAATATTGGCCATGAAAATCTTATGAATAGTGGTGGAGCATTGTCTGATACAGCGCTGGACGGTGAAAGGATGGCATAGAAAGACCGGGCAGGGGTCCACTCTGCTGTCCACAGCGTCCCTAGGAGTCAGAATCGACTCCATGGCATGAACAACAAATTGGTGATTCTCACCCACTAAAACAGAGTCTAGGATCTAGATTGCGAGGCTCCTGGATGATCAACTCCTTACCGACTCTCAGATCTCCTCCTGTGCTTCCATAGTGCACCTTTCATACAAAGGATGCCTGTAAAGCAATGCTGTATCCATCGTTCAGAGGAAGGACACCTGGGATTCTGCTTAGCCTGGCTCACCTGAGGGCTAAGTGCTGTGTCTCGCAAAACTCCTGCCTGCCCTGGCCAAGAACGCTCTAATGAGATGACGCCGTGACACAGCTGGCCCTCAAGGTCATCCAGGGTTTGCCTGCTTCTTCCCACCTGGCAGAGAGTTCTTGGCAAAAAAAGACCCTAGATAAGCCCTGTATAATGGAGCTCGGCTCTCTCACTCTCTACTTCCTTTCTGTAATGACTCAGGATTTCCCTCTCTGCCACCGCCCCCCACCCCCCCATGATGCTGACAGACTCTGGCTACTCATACTGGGCTTTGTGGACCAATAGCGTTGGCATCACTGGGAGCTCACTGGAAATTCAGGATCTCAGAGCCCACCCCAGGCCTGCTGAGTCAGAGTCTGCAATTCCAGCAGGTCCCCAGGTTAATCGTGTGCACATTACAGTACGAGAAGGGGCTGGCTCAGGGGCCTGCCCAGTGGCGCAGCGGTTAAGTTCGCACATTGCACTTTGGCGGTCGGGGGTTCACTGGTCCAGATCCCGGGTGCGGACATGGCACCGCTTGGCAAGCCATGCTGTGGTGGGCGTCCCACATATAAAACAGAGGAAGATGGGCACGGATGTTAGCTCAGGGCCAGTCTTCCTCAGCAAAAAGAGGAGGATTTGTGGCAGACGTTAGCTCAGGGCTAATCTTCCTCAGAAAAAACAAGAGAAGGGCTGGCTTAGACAGTGTGGCCTAGGATGCCTCTTGCCACTACTCCTGCCTCACCCCCCTTGCTTTAGCACCAGGCAGGGGAGCTCCGTGGCAGAGGGGGAGAGGCGATGAGGAGGAAGGGGAGAGAAAAGCCCGTTTCATTGCTGATGCTGCTACTTCTTCCCGGCCCGAGCAGCAAGTCGGGGAAGAAGTCTGTGCACCTGCAGGCCTCATTAACCACCTGGCCCGGGAGACTGTGAGTGAAGGGGCAATGGGATGTGGTCTCCATGTGGCTGAATGTATAAAACACTCCGCTCTGTGGTGGCTAGCTCCTGCTTTGCTGATTGCAGAGAACTGTCCTTTAGGTATATTATGGGCTAAAAAGGCTTCTGAGGCCTGCCCGGAATACAGGTCCATTTATAACACAACATTGGGAAAATGTGCTCTGGATTTCAAACAATTAACTACAAATAACCTGCTTGTAGGTGGTGGGGACTTCTTGTGTCTTAACACTGTAGGTCTGTGGATGGCTACTTATCTTCCTGAAGTTTCTGTTCCTAGACGAGAGATAACATTTTTCTCTGGTTACTACAGTGGCTGCACACATCCGGGGAGACCCCAGAAAGAAACCCATGCTTACTGGTTTAGCACTGGGACATCAAAAACAAGGGACGTCAGTGGGAATGGCTCATTTTTTCCCAGTTGCCTGGGTACCACTCACACCAGTACTCCACATTCAATTTTCCTGCCTAGCTGCATTCTGACATGAGCATTTTAAGATGCCTCGATAATCCGTGTGGTCTATGGATTTGGATAAAGCAACCAGAATTTTATAGTTTAAGAGAAAAAAAGGAATGATCTATTCAGCCACAATGATGCTGCCCCATCGCTTAAGTTAACTCTCTAGGTCGAAGGCACATTTCCGAGCAAGGATGTTACCCAGACTTTATGGCTGCTGCTTCTGAGGCTGCAACACTGTTCATTCAAGGTCAGAAGCCAGTATGAGGCAGGTCCACATCCAGGTGAGGTGAGAACATCCAGGAAGAACCCCGAAGGCTGTGTATTTGGGCCCATCAGACCAACGATACGATGGATGCTTCCATTGTGGATAACACACAGTTGCACTCTCTGCTTGTTTACATGCTATTTTCACAGACATGAAAATTCAACTCTCCATCATTCACTTTTAGCTGCTCCAAGACTAAGGCTGACAAAAGTAGAGTGTGATTCGTGCGGTTCCTGGAGTTGAGCATTGGCCAGTGAATCAGAGTATGCCTCTCTGATCATTCTGATTGTCACAAAACAGGGAGCTAAAACTGGCCAAAATATTAAATGCCAGGAAGTGTGAAATATCTTGCCTCTATTTTCAACTTATTTCTCTCAAATGAGGGAAAAATGAGTTCAATCAGAAGACTCCCACGCTCCTTTCCAGTGATGCAATCGTCACTTCCGAGAATCAGGGCGACTTATTTAGCATAAGCAATAACAGATAAGAAAGCACATGGAGCCTGCAGAGCCGAGACTCCCTGCCTGGTGGACAAAGAGCCATGTCCAATAAATCTGCTTTTAAAATAAAACTCCCGCTGGGCAGCCATAATATGGAATTATGTTAACAAGACCTTATACATTCGCATCAAATTCTCTCCCAATAAAAAACTCGGTCATCAAAGGACCGCAGCCCCCTGACAAGTCAGAGCAGCACCACAGGAAGGAAGAATTCGGACAGCCCTCGGGAGGTGACCTCTGACCCCACGCCTGGGGTCAGTGGTGATCTATGTTGACTTTATTTCTGTGGCCTTGAAGGAGGCCTCCTGCTTAAAATAACGAAGGAGCCACTAAATTGTACTTACTTGTCATGCTGCATTAATAAATTCTTTTACAAAAGCTGAAAAATACGGCTTTTGCCCTTCATGACCCTAATTCTAACTACAATGAATCTTCCAAATCTATCCTGATTTCAGGTTAAGCTCATTTTGGAGAAATGATGAGTTCTATGAATAGCCTTTATAAACATACATTAAATTTAGGAAAGAGAAAATAGTCATATAGTTAATTAGTCATTAAAAAATAAAATTAGTCATTAAAAAATAAAAGAATAGTCTTGGCATGAGTAGAAAAATTATTACTAATTCTGTTTCATAAAGTGATGGAATCATAATTTCTACTTTAAGCAAAATATCCTTGTAGTTAATTCTGTTGTGTTTGTGAAATAATTTATATTCTGACTTCTCCTCCAATCTACTATGTTTTCCTACTGAATAAATCACCCCGTTTTATTTTGGTTCAGGAAAGAAAGCAGCATTTTTGCTCACATCTTTTTTGTTCCCACCATTCGGGATCTGAAGTGAAATTCCTTCTACCCACTTCCTTCCTCCTCTAATAGGCAACTGAACACAGCTGATACATAGCATCTCGTTTCAAAAATTTGACAACAACCCAAAAGACTATAATGGTTAACTTCATTATGGTGTAATTTAAATAAAAAGGGTTTTTTTGATGAAATAATAACTTAAAAATTTAAAGTCTTCATTAAGCAAAAGTATTTTCTGACTAGTAAACACAGTGCCCATCACTTCTTGGCCTTTTGGCTAAGATCAAGTGTGCATATAGTGCCTGATAATATTAGGCGCTTCATAAACTTTTTAAAATAGATGCGTAAAACTGGAAAAATGCGTAAAAATGGAGAATTAGGAAACAAACTAAGAAAAGGCAAACTTCTCAGGGATTGGACTTTCTCTTCCCATTTCTTCCCTTCTCCTTCTTTGCATGTGAGGACAGAACCATTTATATCTATTGGTCATTCAGATAATTAAACGAGCTACTCTAACATGATGCATGAGGAAACATGGCCCATATAAATGTCCAGGGACTGAAAGGAAAGAAGAGAGATTAAAAATCTTTATAATGAAAACAGATGGTGCTGCTCCCACTGGGACTGCCATTTTCTTGACTTAGTGGAGATGGATGTTCTGGAACATTTTTCAGGGCAGTTAGGTAACATCTACAGTCGTGTGCTGTGTAACACATGTCGGTCGACAACGGGCCGCACATACGACAGTGGTCCCAAAAGATCAGTACCATACAGCCTAGGTGTGTGGTAGGCTGTACCATCCAGGTTTGTGTAAGTGCCCTCTATGATGTTCACATAACGATGCAATAGCTTAATGACATTTCTCAGAACGTATCCCGGTCGTTAAGCGACTCACGACTGTATTTGTATGACCACATTCCAAAGGTGGCCTCTGTTTAGCAGCCAGGGAAATTCTGGGAGCCGGGGGGGGTGTGTGCTGTCAGAGTGCACTTATCTTTCCTGGTGGCCAATGCGTGCCTGTCACCATGTGAAAGGACACGGCGATGTTTCATTCAACCCACCAACCTTTGCTGAATGCTCCCTATGAGGACACCCAGGTGACCAGGACCTGGTCTGCTTCCAGAAGGACAGATCAATAAAGCAGATCACTGGGACATTTGGGTCAAGTCACTCTACTTTTTATTTAAAAAAAACACCTCTTTTCATTCTTTGCTTTTTATATAAAAAGGAATGAACATAAATTCTTAACTTATGGTTTTCTAAGATGGAAGTCCTGTTCAATTACATAAAAACTACCACATTGTGCCCGTATCACACGGCTCAGGTTATTCCAATTTACTTCAACAGCCTTGAATGAAAGGCTGAGCAAGTACAGTTCTTTTTCTCTTCTTTTGTAAAGGAAACTATAATTTTCTTTCAGTGGTAGAAAGCCTCTCCCTCACTAACTTTTCTATCAGTTTTTAAAAATTTACTTGAAAAATATTTTCAACATAAAAGTAAAAAACAGTAGAAGCAAAAGGTCAAGCCCCCCTCCCCTCATACCGCTTCCCAGAGGTAACCCCTGTCAACAGTTTCTTGTGCAAACGCCCAGGTCGTTTTCTATTCCTATATAAGCAATGTGCCTATATAACGTATATTTGTATAGTTACGTACAGAAATTGGGTGATTCCACATGTATGATTCTGAAGTTTGATTATCAGGGAGATTAAAACTTAAAATAGGTAATTGGGATAATTTCTAAACCAAGGAATGCCGCTGGAGTGGGCAGAGTCAACAAGAGTTGTCACTGATACGTTCTATGCGTAAAGTCAATGGGCCTGGCTTTGGGAAAATGAGAGATCAGAGGGAATTCTTTTAGATGGAAAGAAAAATAAATGTGAGGCAGAAGGGTCAGACAGACCAGAAAGGAAACGACGATGTTCTCCTCCTTTCTTGCGTGCCTGAAGCACAAGCCAAAGAATCAGATATTACAAAGGACTAACGAAAAGACCACTACGCATTTGACAAGACTTCCCCCGCACCCCAAATAATTATTTCCCCTTTATTTGTTCTGATTGTAAGGACGGTACCCCTTACTCTGATTTCATCTGTGGCTACCAGGAACGCCTCCATGCTGGTTTGCTCAGTAGATAATGTCCTTCCAGTCCCCATGCCCGGAAGACCAGAGGTGGCACACTGCAGGCTTGGCTGTGTCCTGCAGCCCCTGGTTTCTCTCTCTTGTCCTCTGGGTGCTGGTTTCATGTTCAGGCCTCCTGCTCTATGTGGGCAGCTCCAGGCCAAAGAGCCACCCCGTCATATCCAGTGCAAGAAAGAATGTCCTTTTTAGTGGCTCCTTTTCTTGATTCCTTTCTTTTATTTATCAATTTCCAAAGCAATAATTTGGTGCCCTGGCAACTCCAATGGTATTAACACCTCTGGTACTATGCTAAGCACTTTACGTGCACTCTATCTCATTTAATTCCTACAACCCCACAAGGTCAGTGTTACTATATTTGCATTATCCTCATTTTGTAGATAGGAAAATGAGGCATGGAGAAGTGCAATCATGGGTCCCAAATCACAAGGCTTATACCTGATGGAGCCGCAATTCAAACACAGACAGTATGACTCCAAGGTCCCGACCCTAACCACTGAGCCCTGATGCCTCCCTTGCATCATGGCATTGAGTGTCACTGCCCCTTGGTGGCAGCGTGTGTGCTTAAACTGCAGAGGGGAAGGACGAACTCACCAGGGCTGGAACTGCACACCGAAATGTTCTGAGCTGTCTCTGCGATGGGAGCCCACACATCCTGTCAAGCTGCTGCTATTTCAGCTACAATATCATGTAAATAATTGTACACGAATTGGTAAAGTAAATTCACTTTCTTTACAATTTTAGTCTTGATTCCTTTTAAACTGTAACACTTAAGAATATGTCACACAGCTTACACTCGAGGTAGTATCTTTCCTAATGACATCTTAAAAAACTTGTCATGGCAGTTAGCCATGAGTAAATCACACCTTACAACTGTCAAAAAAAAAAATCTCCAAAATGATACACATCCAGTAACAGCAAGAGTTTTTCCTTAAAAATAACAGGCTTGCTACTCTTTAGGGACCAGCTGTGGGACACGGATTATTTACTCCATCTGAAAAGTGTAAATACCATTATCTGCTGAAATAACCTAACAGCCGTATCAATTTTTACTTAAAAATTTCAGGGAAAATGTTGCATAACTATGTTTGGAATTTGCTCCGGTAACTGACTTTAGTGGGTTGGCAAAATCCAAGAGAGTTTTAAAACAATGCTACTGTTGATCAACCAGTTGGGCTGTCAATCACTTACATGCCTTGTTTGTATTCATTAGCAAAAAGATACATCAAAGCCCCCTTACACAGGTATTAAATTGCTTACATTCCATTCTCCATATTTCCACAGGAGAGCTGTGGCAACGTGGCCCTGCCCTTCCTCACTTCGCCATCACGGCCATGGCTGAGCCTGTCAACAGCTCCCTGAGACAGAGCAGGGAGGAGAGGTTTCAGATTGCCACTTACAGGTTGTGTGGCGTCCTCTAGGCCAATTAGGAACGAGATGTGGAAGAGTAAAGATTCCAAGAGGTAGTCAAAGTCGGGGGGGTAGCAATAACCCAATCAGGACTCTGAATGGGTGGTGGGAAGAGAGCCACTCCTGCACACTTGCAGGTTCTTGGGGAGTTATTTCACTGAGCCTTGGCTCCTTATCTAGAAAGATGGTCGGAGTATAAAAATATCTACATGACCCAGTCTATTTCAAAACTGAAACCAGATAAAGAAAAGATCCTAATTTAGTGTTTAATACATAATAGATACTATTGTCATTTTATTAAAGAATCGACAACATAATTGTCTAGTTGAAGTGAATGTGTTGTAAGTTATGAAAGAAACAGAAAAAGAAAATTTGAAAACAAATCTGATCAATGACTAATTACATGTTTTTTTTAATGAGAAAGAAGTTTTATGAGATTTTCCCCTAATTTTTCCGGCTCTACAATTTCTTTTTTCTTCCCCCAAGCCCCACTGCATGGTTGTATATCCTAATTGTAAGTCCTTCTAGTTTTTCCATGTGGCCACAGCATGGCAACTGACAGATGGGTAGTGAGGTTCCATGACCGGGAAATGAACCTGGGCTGCCAAAGCGGTCAGCGCTGAACTTTAACCACTAGGCCATCAGGGCTGGCTGTACAATTTTAAAAGCCACACTTGCTGTTATTCATAATTACGGCAATCACATCTGAACCTAAACCCAATAGCCAGGAACCTAAAGTCTTCAAGCAAACAGGGACCGCTCTGATCAAGGACAAGGATTGTTTTAAAAGAGAAACCTTCAGAAGTGTGACGAAACTAAAAACAGGTATGATTCTAAACTGAGCTTTTTCAGGAAATGAAAAGAAGACTACTCTCTTTGTGCAGGCCGAGCAGGAATTCGATTGCCACAGGCTGCTGCTTTCTCCTAGAATTTCTGCAGCGTGTTCATTCAGCAGCCATTTGACTGACAGGTGGCATGCCATGAGCATCTCCACTAGCTTTGGCAAAACAAACCAATTTAATAATGTTTCACTGTCTGGAAACTCAATATTAAGTAATCAAATTCTAGTTTCTGAGAAGCTCATTTTCTGCAAATGAACTGTGATGTTCTGGGCATGGGTTTTCAAGGTCCTACTGGCAATTAAATCACTATTCTGTAAGCCCTTTAAGCAGAGAGAAGATGGAGGGGAAGGGAAGAGAAGGCAGGCACGAGGGATGACTAAAATGGCTTTTACTTAGCCGATCTGGTCTTTTTCTGCAAGGAGCTTGTTATCAAAGACAGCTGTCCATGTAATTTAGCATTTCCCTTTTGTTTTCACCGTGCCCCCACCCCCAGCTCCTCCCCAGAGATAATGAGCTGGTAAGCAGGAAAACAAGACAGAGGGAAACTATATCCACTATTTAAACGTCCCCTTTATGCTTCTCCTGGGACAGGGGCAAAGGAGTGGTCTGGGGGAAGGTGGGAGGGGGGCGGATGGGGAGGGGTGGGAGTTGCCTCCTCGAATGTTCGCTAACCGGGCTCTTGGCCAAGGCTGGATGAGGAAACTGATCAGGAAAGAATTTGTGACTGCCCTGCCACCTAATGTAACTACTTTAACTACTAGAGGCCTAGGTTGTTCTGCAACTTTTTCTTACAGGTGGGTTCAGATCAGATGCCGATTGAATGCTCAGCCGCAGACTGGGTCTAGACGTGATCTGCGGTATGTAAGGGACTGAATTGTGTCTCCCTCAAGCTCCTATGGTGAAGCCCTAGCCTCCCACATGACTGTGTTGGAAGACAGGGCCTCACAGAGGAAATTTACATTAAATAGGGTCGTAAAGGCGGGGCCCTAATCTAACAGGACTGGTGTCCTCATAAGAAGAGAAGGAGACGTCAGGGACGCATGCACATACAAGATGGGCCGTATGAGGACAAGGCCACCTGCAAGCCAAGGAGAGAGGCCTCGGGAGAAACCAACCGGCTGACACATTGGTCTTGGACTTCTGGCCTCCAGAATGGGGAGAAAATAAGCTTCTGTGTTTAAGCCCCCAGTCCGTGGTAATTTGCTATGGCAGCCCCAGCAAACTAATACAGTCACGTGCCGCATAACATTTCAGTCGACAGACCGTGTGTGTGACGGGGGTCCCGTAAGATCAGTACCCTACAGCCTAAGTGTGTAGTAGGCTCTACCATCTAGTTTTGTGTAAACACACTCTGTGATGTTTGCACAACGACAAAATTGCCTGACGATGCACTTCTCAGAACATATCCCCATTGTTAACAGACACAGGACCGTACATCAAACTTATATGAGTACTTCCTTCCCTCTATCCACTTTATCAATGAACATCAACAAAATACGTTTTCCCCCTACTTTAACTTTCCCCAGTTCCCGGACTGAGAGTCCTAATTATGGTACTTGCAGAGGCTTCTCTAAGTAGAACGCTCTTTCTCACGGCAAGGAGACAATAATTAAAGACAATAAAGTTCTACGTGGGTGCAGCTACTAACTGGGAAGTGCGCACCCAGCTGCCCCTCCTGGGGCCTCCAACACTGCGGGGTCACAGCAGCCGCCCAGACCTGCTTCCTCTGGGTTAATGCAGTGGAAGAGAAAGAAAACTGTGGACCAAATATCTTTAGATCATTCGCAAATCATGCACCTCTCCCTCTGTTTCTCACAAATACAGAGAAGATATTAAAAATAAGGAGAAACACTAAGAGAGCAAAGATGACAGATTCTCTTTTTTTAAAGTTATTTTTTATCAAAGTAAGTCATGCACCTGGCTTGAAAGGTCACGCTGTTCCTTAAGGCATACTATAAAAAACGACAGTTCCCTGTCCACTGCTGTCCCAGCTGCATTCCTTCTCCTCGGAGGCAACCACCATCATCTCTCAGCTTCTTCTTTTAACCTTTCACTGCTCCTTCTTGATGTGCAACTTCAGATACTATCTCTTGGCTTTCTAATACAGAAGAAGAGGATTTAGCTCTCTTACAGCCTACTACCCGTGATCCCCCATCCTCTTTCCATCTCTCAAATACAGAACTATCATTCCTTTTGGTTCTATCAAGATTTATGAGGACTATGTAAATATCATTCACAGTGAGGCCCCCATACATATTCATACATACATCACACATCTACATAGCTGTCTGACCCCTGTTTCTCCTAGAGTTAATAACTGTCTTGTATCTTTGTTAGCTTAGGTTTCTACATCCCCGTCATTCATGCACCAATGCACCCTGACAGCTTAGGTCATCCCTTTGTACGTCCGAGCATGAGATTAGTTTCCCTTGCATCATCCTGTAGACCTACTGGGATCTCTCCCTTTGCCATGAGCCTAAGGATTCTCCTCTAGTCTTTTCTATTGTCTCATTTTCCATTTGCTGTACCCAGATTGGGGTGACTCCCAATAACTCCCTCTCCTCGAGTGCAGGTGAGACTGCGACTTGCTTCTAACCAAGAGAACACGGCACATTGATAGGATGTCCCTTGGTCTCCGCAGATTCAAGGGCAAAACTTCCCCCCACGTTGGCTCTCAACCAGCTACTATGGTATGAGAGAGCCTAAGAAGGCCACGTGGCAAAAACCACACGTGGCCTGCCAGACTTGAGTGTGGCCTCCCACGGAAGCCAGCAAAAGGCTGGGCCCTCAGTCCCACAACCGTGAGGACCCGGAAACTGCCAACAACCCGTGAGCTTGGAAGAGGACTCCATCCTCAGATGAGACCACAGCCCCAGCTGATGCCGTTACTGCAGCCGGAAGCAGAGAACTTCAGTAGGCTGCGCTTGGACTCCTGATCCACAGCAACTGTGAGACAACAAGCACGTATCGTTTTAGGCTGCTAATCTGCGGCAATTTGTTATACAGCATAGAAAATTAACACACTTATCTTTCTCTTTTAAATTTTTTTCTCTTAGTTTCCTACTTTCTGGAACTTTATTTTAAAAACATCGCATTATTTAGTACACAATAAGCTGCCCATATTTAAGTGCAAAGTTTATTGTCTGCTAACACAAAACAAGCTGCTACGAACATGTGTGTATGGATCTTTATATGGACGTATGTTTTGTTTCTCTTGAGTAAATACTTAGGGATGGAGTGACTCGATCATATGGTAGGTGCGTGTGTAACTTTTAAAGAAATTATCAAACTGTTTTCTAAAGGGGTTGTACTATTATATATTCCTACCAGCTGTCTATGTCAGTTCCAGTTGTTCACATCCTCACTATCATTTCATATGATCAGTCTTTTTAACTTCAGATATTCTAATGGCTATGTAGTAGTATCTTGTTGTGGCTTTAATTTGAGTTTCCCTAATATTTTCATGTGCTTATTACCCGTATTATTTTCCTGGGTGAAGTGTCCATTCAAATCTTTTACTCCTTTTTTAAAAGAGTTGTTTGATGATTTGCAAATGTATTCTCCCTCTCTGTGGCCTATTTAGTTTCCAGATATTTGGGGTTTTTCCAGATGTCTTTCAGTGTTGATTCCTAATTTAATTCCATTGTGGTTAGAGAACATATTTTGTATGATATGAATCCTTTAAAATTTATTGAGACTTAATTTGTGGCCCAGAATATGGTCTGTCTTGGCAAACACTCTGTGTACATTTGAAAAGAATGTGTATTCTGCTGTTGTTAGGTGGAGCGTTCAATTAATGCCATTAGGTCAAGCGGGGTCGTAGTATTGTTCTAGTCTTCTATCTCCTCATTCACTTTCTGTTTACTTGTTCTGAGAGGGGTTTTAAAATATGACTACATTTGTGGTTTTCTCTGTTTTCTCTCACAGCTTTGCTTCATATATGTTGAAGCTTTGTTACTAGATACATAAACACGTAGGATTATTATTCCTGTTGATGAAACGGCCCATTTACAATTATGAAACAAGCCCCTTTTCCTTGATAATATTCCTGCCTCTACTTCTATTTTGATAACCACTCTAGCTTTGTTTTTCATTAGTACGAGCATTTTCCCAGCCTTTTTCCTTTAACTTACCTATGTCTTTAAAATGGCTTTCTCATTGGCAGCATACAGTTGGGTCTTGCATTTTAAGCCAATCTGACAACCTCCGTCTTTTAATTAGGGCATTTAGATCATTTATGTTTAATGTAATTATTGATAGAGTTGGGTTTAAATCTACTGTCTTGCTAGTCTTTTTTCTCTTTGTCAGATTTGTTCTTTGTTCCTTTTCTGCCTTCTTTGGATTATTTTTAATGATTTCATTTTATTTCTTTGCTGGTTTATTAACTATAACTCTTTGTTGTGTTATTTCGGTGGTTTCCTTAGTGTTTATGACATACACAACTTTTCACAGTCTACCTTCAAGTGATATTAAATCACTTCATACATAGTATGAGTCTAACAAAGTATATTTCCATTTCTTTCTTCCTGGACTTTGTGCTATTTGTCCTATATTTTCCTTCACATATTTTATAAACCCCACACTACCTTTCTATTATTTTTGCTTCATATAGTCATTTATCTTTCAAAGAGACTTAAATAAGAACAAAAGTCTTGATGTTTACCCATGTGGTTACTATTTCTGGGGCTCTTCATTTCTTTGAGTAAACCCAGGTTTCTGTCTGGTGTAATTTCCATTCTGCCTGAAGGACTTCTTTTAATATTTCTTGTACTTCAGGTTGGCTAGTGATGGCTCTTTTCAGGTTTTGCTTGTCTAAAAAAGTCTTTATTTCGCCTTAGTTTTTGAAAGATATTTTAACCAGGTAGAGAATTCTAATTTGAGAATTTTCATTTTGAGAAAGATGTTGCCCTACTGTCTTCCAGTCTGCATTGTTTCCGATAAGAAATCAGCTGTCAATTTTTTTTTTTTTGAGGAAGATTAGCCCTGAGCTAACATCTGCTGCCAATCTTCCTCTTTTTGCTGAGGAAGACTGGCCCTGAGCCAACATCCGTGCCCATCTTCTCCTGCTTTATATGTGGGATGCCTACCACAGCATGGCTTGCCAAGCAGTGCCATGTCAGCACCGGGGATCCGAACCGGCGAACCCCAGGCCACCGAAGTGGAACGTGTGAACTTAACCGCTGCATCACTGGGCCAGGCCTCCAGGTGTCAATTTATCTTTGTTCTTCTGTACACAAAGTGCCTTTTATCCTCTGCTTATTTTTAAGATTCTTTCTTGTCAGTTATAAGCAATTAAAAAAATTTTTTTAACAAGTTATAATTGACATATAATATTATATTAGTTTCAGACATACAACATAATGGTTTGATATTTGTATATATTGCAAAATGATCACCACACTAACTCTAGTTAACATCTGTCACCATACATAATTACAAGAATCTTTTTCTCGTAATGAGAAATTTTAAGATCTATTCTCTCAGCAACTTTCAAATACACAATACAATATTATTAACTATAGTCACCATGTTGTACTTACATCCCCAGGACTTATTTATTTTTATAACTAGCAATTTGTACCTTTTGACCCTTTCACCCATTTAAGCAATTTAAGATGTGCCTTGCTGTAATTTTCTTCACATTTCTTGTACTTTGGGTTTGTTGAGCTTCTTGAATCTGTAGGTTTATAGTTTCTGTCAAGTTAGAAACAATTTTGGCCATTATTTCTCAAAATATTTTCAGTCTTCTCCTTTCTCTCCTGTGGGACTCTAATTATATGTATTTTTCAAGACCTGAAATTGTCCCAAGGCTTACTGATGCTCTCTTCATTTTTTTCAGCCCTTTTCTGTTTCATTTTGGATAGCTTCTATTGCTCTGTCTTCAAGTGACTAATCTTTTCTCGGTAACACCTAATCTGCCATTAATCACAGTATTTTTTCATCTCAGACATTGTAGTCTTCATCTCTAAAAGTTTGATTTGTCTTTTTTATATCTTTTTTGTCTCTACGTAACATGTGAAATCTTTCCTCTAGTTTCTTGAACATACAGCTTACTTTCATAATAATTGTTTTAATGTCTCTGTCAACGAAGTCTATCATCTGTGTCATTTAAGGGTTAATTTTGATTGATTTTTTTCATTATAGGTGGTATTTTCCCACTTGTTTGCATGCCTGATGATTCTGGGTTGGATGTCAGACATTTCATCTTCTTGGGCACTGGATAGTTTTGTATTTTTATAAATATTTTTATACTTTGTTCTGGGACACAGTTGAGTTACTTGGACCCAATTTGATCTTTTTGGGTTTTGCTTTTAAAGGTTTGTTGGGTGGGACCAGAGCTGTGTTTGGTCTAGGATTAATTTGTTCCCTACTACTGAGGCAAGACCATTCTCAGTATTCTAACCCGTGTGCTCAGATTATGAAGCTAAAGCCTAAGAAGCAGGCCCCCCTTCCTGGTCCTCTGCAGGAGCCATAGACGATTCCTTGGAATTCTTTTGGGTGATTATTTCCCTGGCTTCGGGGAGTTTCTTCACATGCATACACTGATCAGGACTCACTCCGATACTCAAGGAGGACCCTCTGTAGAGCTTGAGAATCTCTCCCTGTGCAGCTCTTTCCTCTCAGGTACTCTGCAAACTCTAGCTGCCTTGGTTTTCCTGGACCCCAGCTCCATGTCTCCAACTCAGGAAGTTTGTGGAGCTCTGCCTGGGTTCCTTCTCCCAACACAGCAGCCTAGAACATTTCCAGGCAGTAGGCTGGGGCAACTGGAGGGCTCAGCTTGTTTGTTTCCAGTTTCTCAGGAATCAGTGTCCTTTGCTGCCTGATGTCCCACATCTTATGTGATGTTTTTTCATATACTTTGTCCAGGAGTTTAGTTGCTTCAAACGGGAGGGTAAATCTGGTCCCTCTTACCCTACCTTCACTAGAATGCACTTGACTTTTAAGAATATTATATCTCAAGGGGTGAGATATCATTGGCTTATAAATCTGAGTATGAATTTTATAGGCTGATGGAGGTTTTAAAGCTTATTATGCCACTCATTCCATCTAATTAAAGAATAAGGTTAGTGGAAAAAATGTACTATTATATATAATGACAGAATTTGATTTTAAGATAAGCGGTCCAATAATAGAATTATATTAATAATAGAAGTCCAATGGCACACAATTCAATGAGCTAAAAACTAAATCACTTTCTTAAATCCAGAGCCAAAATTCCATTCATTTATTAACACATGAAATAAACACAGAAATCTTTTTGTTTGTTTGCGATCTTTAAAAGGAGGCATGAGAAATTCTGTACTTAATGTAGATTAATATTGTGTACAATTTTTAAGAAGAAAATTGTAGAAATGACCAGGAATTAGGCAACAGACATTTTAGCTTTAAATTTATAAATTGAAAAACAAAAATAAAAAAGACGATTCTTTAGTTACTGCTCAGTTATCTCTTCTCTCTATCAAAACAAGTCGGTTTTCTCTGAACTTGTCTTTTTTTGGCAGGCCAGCTCCTTACTTCACTGCTCCGCCTCCGACACGAGCAGCAAGAACCGTTTGAAGCTCAGTGTGCCTCCCTCTGCTGCCCTCTCCGTGACCTTGGTGAATGAAAGCTTCCTATGATGGCACATTCTCAAATAAGTATGTGGCTCCAGCATCTGACAAGCGTCTGAGTAATTCTCCAGCATGCTGAAGGACAGCCACACCATCAGCCCACTAGCTATTTTCCCACAGAAACCCAGCCAATAAAGCCTGAAGTTTTCATACACGCATATGTAAATAACACAAAGCATTAATGTCGATGTACTTTACCACAGCACGCAGTTCCATCAGCGTCACCTGTCTCCTAGCTTAGGATGCTGTTCCATTTTGACCAAAATCTCCCTTTCACTTTCTCCTCCTTCTATCTCCATGTCCCACAACCATTCTTCCTATTGCAATGGAATCCTCTATAAGCCAAAGGAAACTGGGCGCTTATGTGAAAATTTAATTTCGAGCACATATATCCGCTAGATGTGGCAAGACTAGAAATAACACTTATTTCGTATGCTGTTATATTTCAGAGTTGAGGCAGAGTGACCTGCAGCAGGGCTTTGAATTCCCTAAACAAACGGGAAATGGCTGGGGGCTTCCAGCCCAGCTGCTTCCCCTCCCTGCAGTCAATGGGGATTTCCGAGAGGGTAAGAACAGGGCTGGCCATCTGCCTCAGGGAGTGGCATCTCCGCCCTTTTCACTTCATTCCTACCAGTACTTGGGGACACTGGGAAAGCAAAACCAGTTCCTAAAGGGAAAGAAGTTAACAGGAGTCTTGAGACAGTTTTGCGTGCTTATTATCCAAACATAAAATTGTACGGACCTCTCTTTTCTTCTAAATCACAGGTTAGAAAACTATGGCCCACCAGCCAAATTGGGCCAGCCGCCTGGTTTTATAAATAAAGATTTATTGGAGCACAGCAGCACTCATTCGTTTGTACATTGTCTGTGGCTGCTTTTGCACTATAATAGCATTTGTGCCAAGACAGCAGAGTTGAGTAGTGAGGACAGAGACCTTACGGCCTGCAAGGCCAAAAATATTTACTATCTGGGCCTTCACAGAAAGTATCTGCTGACCTGTGTTCTAACAGACAATGTTACAGACAAAAGGGTTTAATAAAAGCCAAGAGAGATGAATTTCAGAGGAATGTGGGTCTTCTGTAACTTAAAGACACCAAAACCATTTTATAACCAGTAAACTGCAGATGTCAACCTGGTGACGGTGTTTCGAATCTAGATTACTGGTTCGACAATACACACATTTTCCAAAAATGAAAGGTCAAGGGCATTAGTCCGGTATATTCTCAATTCTATAGGAGAGTCATTCTCAGTTTACAAGATATGAGTGGTGGTACGTTAATCATAGTGTTGTTTGCTTAGAGTCCACTTCATAGATTTTAATTCATGGAGTTCTAATTTGCAGCATGCAATTCATTGATTCTAATTCATAAAACCTACTTTGTAGATTCTAGCTACAACTTTTACTTGGAATCTAATTTTCTTCCATTGGGAAAACACCTGAGTTCTTGGAGATGTGACATCTTCTTGCACCAAAAAGCAAAACCTTCTGTTCCACTTGGGCTAGAGGTGGAAGCCTATGTGTGTGTCATCTGAAGGCTGAAAGAATGACACTCACTCTTGCTCACTCAGAGTAGGACAGAACCAGGTACTCTGTGTCAATGTAAGAGCGGCACCCACTCGTCGATGTTTAAGAGGCGGTGTTTTGTGCACTGAAGTAGAAAACACAGCTTCTGTGGCGTGTTCGGTGTATCAATGGGATTCGTTGTGGGATCTATGAGAGCTCTGAAATGGCACTGGGGTGATCTAGTACTTGCTAATTTCCTTTTAGACCTGGCCCGTTGTCACATGGGATTGTCTGGCAAATGGCCCCAAAGGCCCCAACTGGCTCTGAGATGAGAGGGTCACCAGAGGGCCCTTAACAGGGAGGTGATCCTTGGATAGGCAGTTAACTAGAACCAAGGACACACGATGCTCACTGAAGAAACACAGGCCTATCGAAGAAGAAAAGTCGCCAAAGCAAAGGGGTTTAGCTAATAATGGGAGGGGGCGCTTTCCGAAGATGAAAAACCAAAGTTATAGATCCAGGGGAGATGAATGCAATAGGAAAACAGCATCATAGGGAATTTGGCCAAGGTGAGGAGTAGGAAAGGGAAAAAGCACAGAGTAGGCTAGAATCTACTGTATGGATTCTGTATTTAGCTTTTGTCATGACGAGCCAGCATCTGAAAGTCTTCTGCCCTACTGAGCCAGCAAGGGAACAACTTGTTTGTTCTTGACCATGCCTTACCCTTCCTGGCTGTATAACCTGGAGGGCCAGAGGTCCCTATCAAGAAAAAGAAAAGCACCTAATTGAACATTGTGTAATCGTGTGGTCTCATGTACCTGGGTTCGGGCCTTATGTCTGCAGTCACTTTGGAACCAAGCCACAGCTGAAAAACCATTGGGTAGAGGCGGCTGCACTGAAAACATGAAATCAGGACTTGCTGCACCCCACCCCCCTTGCCACTGGCCCCGCCTTCCCCAGCCTCCCAGGCTGAATTCCTCATCTTTCGCCAAGACTGTCCCCAAATTATGATTGATGTAAGGATTGCAATAAAACCATACCATAGTTTTAGTCCTTTCCAAAAATTTAATGAAATCAGGCACACTGGCACAAGTCCACAGGGAAGGAATCAAAGCTGAATACCAAGATCAGTGCTTCAAAGAAACCAAGCTGAGTTCAAAAGAAGGAAGACTGCGGACAAGCAGTGATACCACTCTTAAGGATATTGATGACCCCTTCCACAAATGGGTCCTTGTCGACAATGCCAAGTGTGGAGAGAACAGTAACGTTCTCGCCTACTTAAGTTCTTAAGTCCTTAGCTTTTATATACTGTCAAGTATAACTCTCTTAGGTTGTAAGGGAATGATTTTTAAGTTAAAAAATTTATGCAATTCATATTAAGCTTAAGAAATTTCTATTTAACCTTTGAAAAAAATAATCGGGCTGTGTACTCAGAATACTGAGAGAGTCTCCTGGGATCAGTGGATGGAAACATTCAAAGTCTGAAAAAATGCTGAAAGAGTGAAGGGCAGGGAGCGGGCTGGAAAGCATATGGATGTTGTAACGGAACCTTCAGTTCAAGAAGAACCCGACCCGCAGCAGCTACTTGGAGCCACGGGGAAATGCCTCAGGATTTGAAAGATCTGGCAGCGTTATTAACCATGTCCAAGAACAAAAAGTGAAAAACGATACTGGAAAGTCCTGAGGTGTCTCCATCTCCATCATCGATAAGATCTTGGCTCAAGTTCCTCTTAATGGCTCCCTGGGCAAAAGGCAACAGCCCCCCACAAAATCACAATGTGGCTTTTCTACTTCAGTGTGGTCAGGCAAGCACGCCTCTGTTGCTACAGACAGGAGGACTAGCACAAACTTTCCTCTGTCATCTTTTGATTTAATCAAAGCACAGTGCCGTTATCAGATCTGTATTCTAGCTGTCGTTGGGCTTTGTTTACCCAGAAGTCTCCTCTGTTGCCAACGGAATTAATCAGAATTTTGTTATCTGTTTAGCATCACTCACCTCTTTTATGTAGCCATGCCTGAGAACAAACTTTTTATTCAAACACTACTTTCAAGTCCTCCTGGATATCTCTTAGGGCCTGACTAAAAGTTACTAACATGCAACCAAGAATAGCCATCCACTGTTTACATGCACCAGAGGTCCACATGCAATACACGGGACACGTCGGAGGTCGTCTGGCTGGTGTCCGCACGACGTCAGCAGAAAGGAAAGGAATGAATGGTGATGCCAAGCTGGCAGGTGGCCACCACGTTCCAATTCCCGGAGAAGAAGCGACCACATGGTAAGCCTCGGTCAGTGGGTTTGAAAGATTTCACTGTACGAGTACATGGAGATATGTGTTTATATATACATAGTTGTCTACCTGTATTTAAGTTAACACAATCTTATTTCCAGGGTTATCAGGCAATAAGCTGGTATTGGATTACTTATGAACCTAACAAAAACTGCGATTTAAAAAAAATGATTAAATAATTTGTGATACTTGTAAGTGGTTAAACTAACATAATTTGATTTTATAATAATTAAATTGATATGTTTTTAACACTAATATGGACTACAAAGATCTACATAAGCTGCTTTGATGTTGACTATGAATAAGGAATAAGATAAGTAACCGTAGGAATTTTGTGAGAATGAGATGAGAAACCTCAAGTCTGGGAGGACACAGGTAGGGGCTGGAGGGAGGTTCATGCATTGCAGAAAGGATGCCCTCTGGCCACTGACTCTTCGGAAGGGCCAGGAATAGACTAAGGAGCAACCCACTTTTCCTGTGGTTCTTTTTAAGCCAAAACATTATCTTATTTGATTTATTTATTTATTTTTTAAAAAGTGTTTCCCATTATCTGGTTTCCCTTTTACTTGTCATTTTCCCTAAGGCACAGGAAGTACAATGGAGAGCACATGAATTTGGGATTAGAGAGATCTAGATTTAAAACTTTATTTTTTTTCTCCCCAAAGCCTCAGTACGTAGTTGTATATCCTAGTTGTAAGTCCTTCTAGTTCTTCTATGTGGGAAGCCGCCACAGCATGGCCTGATGAGCAGTGTGTGTGTCATGCCCAGGATCCGAACTGGCCAACCCCAAGTCGCCAAAGCGAGTGCGCGAACTTAACCACTATGCCACCGGGAGGGCCCCAAAACATTATTTAAAAAAAACTGAATGCTATCCAACCTTTATGAGTATGGTGACCTCTTTTTGAAGAAAATTAATTCCTATGCAGTAAAACCCATTCCACGTGAAAATGTGTAATGAGAAGGAGCTCCTAGAAATTGAGTGTTATGCTTTTAAATGACTTTGTATTTCATATACGCAAACATCTATGTATAACTAATAGTAGTTTTTGCTTATGGGAGACACCAGACTTATTCACATTCATTCACTCTACAGACCAGGCGCAGTCTGAGCAGCAGCCTTTGGGGTCCTGCCTCATCAGCGCTCTCGTCCTGGTCTTCTCGTAAGTGTGGAGGCCACTTGCAAGCAGTGCGTGGGGTCTGTCCCTCCTTCCCTCACAGGATGAACATGACAGTCACCCCCTGGCTGGCCACACGGATGGGTCAGGACTGGGACAGGAAGCTAACGGGGCTTGTCAGGGGACTCCTGAATGCTGACATGCAGGTGGTGAGAGAGAAGTTTCCTCTTCCTCTGGGAGAGTGAGCTTGAAGTTTGAAGTAGGCCACTCAGGGAGTGGAGGGCATCGCTCTGAGGGAGGCAGGGCTGAGAAATGCAGAGCAAGAGCCAGAATCCTGACCCCAGCCGTGGCTAAAGCCAGACCCCTGGAACTTTTTGGTTATCTGGGTCATTTCATTCCCTCCTTTTACAGAAGTTTGAGTTGAGTTTCTCTTACTTGCAACCAAAAGACAGTTCTGACAAACACAATGAGTGTCAGGCCTCACTGGCTAGGAAGGACTCCGCCACAGCCCCCTGCCCAGGGCCCTCAGAGGGGGAAGTGATGGAGGGAGTGGGGACAGTAGCAAGGACGGCCAGGGGAGGTGGAGCCACCACGGCCTGACGCCCCAGCAGGCCTTCCCTCCCACAGAAAAGGAGGTCATCTGCTTGCCTAAAGAGCTCCTTCTGTGCTAACGTGTCCTCGGCTGTTAGACTGCAGCGGCATTTCAGATACTCCTAAATTAAATCACACCACATCGGCACAAAACTGTGAGGAAATGTGCAGGAGGTCATCTAAGAACATTGACACATTTGTCAAGATTAGCAAACATCTGCCACCTTGAAAAGTTATAAGCTATGAGTGGGTTTAATATTTTAAGAGATTTTTTTTTTTTGAACAATGGTGAGTATTAAACCAATCTTCACTAAATTGGAAAGAAACACCCTATTTCCAACAAGCTAAAAAAAAAAAATTAACACTTCAAGGAATTTACCAGGAATTTAAGAAATGGCATGAAGAGAAAAATTTTAGACTTATGACATACAAAGTGAATTTCTTTGGAAACAAACTCTGTAAGGGAAATCAGAGTTTTTTAAGAGACCACTCCTCGAATTGATTACTTTTGCCAAATATTAACCTTATTTTCATTCTTTGATTCTTTTAGGACTTTAAAATAGTTTATTTTTAAGACAAACAATTTGATTATGTATTTTGAGAAACTCGCAATCTGTGAGTTCATCCAGGAGTGGCCTGGTCCCAGTGGAAAGATTCATGACAAAAATACACTGAGTATCTTTTAAAATTCTAAGCAGCATGTGCTGAAAGTGAACACTCCCAGAAATACTCCTAACGCCCTGGGGCAACTATATAATATGACCCTGTACTTTATTCGAGTTATCGCCCTGTTGAAAAAAAAATGGAACACGATTCAGATCGTTAGTTTTAAAGGTATATTTTCCAACACTCGTTAACTTCCAACTTGAGGCCAGATAATGTAACATGACAGCTGGTGTTACTTTCTTCTTCCCATTGTTGACATTTGGATGTTTAATTATTCTATTCAGTTAACTGTCTAAATACATTTGCATAAGTTTGCAATAGTATCAGATGGAAGGCTTCATGGATTTGTCAATATTATTTTTGGCTAGCTTAATGGAAAGGAAACACGCTCTGCAAAAGCACAAAATTTTGAACAGAGAAATATGCAAACTGCCCTTCCATCTGCATAAGACATATTTGTTGGTAAAGTATAAAAGAAAAGAAAGATGGGCGTTTAACTAGATTACTCATCTTACAAAATATTCAGCCTTGTTCCTATGCTATGCTGCACAGTTTCAATTAATCATGTTTGAAAGCTGGAAGAACAAAGACTGTTTGGATGACAAATGAGGCAGTAAATGAAGCTGAGATAGGAATAAAGATTCAAGAGGGAAATATTCTGTTTCTTTTTTAATATGCATTTTGAGATCATGCAAATGACCTGCAACTTGTTTGAAAATCTACACTCTACTACTAAGTTCGACTCTGCACGTCTTTCATGATATCCCGAGACAATTCAGAATAATGCAAAATTCTCTATTTATACTCACCAAAAAGTAGCAAACACATATAAATGCATGCAAGCTAGCCATAAAAAGGGCTAGAGTGGACATCAGAGGTTATTTCTTTAGGGGCCAAAGTTAGCTCCTAAAACCAAGGCTGAATTACAAGTGTTGAGCTAAATGGATGTCTTACAGAACAACAGTCAAACTACTTTCTAGTACTTTTCTATCCGAGTGTCAGGCCACCCAAGAATGAAATCCAAAACTGAATAAATAGGCAGCGACCTCATCTTACGGTTTTCAAGTTCCACTTTATCCTTTATCAGAGCTTCAGGCAAATAATTAACATGTTTTGAGTTTGGCTTATTTTCATTTCCCATATCCAAGGGCTCACCCTGCCTACTCTCGCCCCCAACACACTCCTGGTATAAAAGCTGTTTCTTTCCTGGCCCTAGAAAATAAGCAACTTGAGGGCAAAGACTTTGCCACATTTATCTCTTTATTCTTAGCAGTGAACTGACTGCCCAGAAACATAAACATTTGTTGAACAGACAAAAGAATAAAGAGGAGAGAAAGGCCTTAACTTACTGCCCTTTGATAATCCATGTTGACTGACTTAGAGGCTGCTTAGAAATCCCTTCCAGGTGGAGCCTTGATGGTATCAATCCCACTTTTCAGGGTCCAAGGATCAAACGCATTGTGAAATAAGTTGTATTAAGCAAACTCACAAGAGTTTGTTTCATAATCTAAATACCATTTTATTCACTATGGACATCAGACGACTTCGCCGTTCTGAGAAGGCAGTGTGGAATGATGGAAGCATCAACAGACTCGGAACAGAACATTGTGCCGCCGAGCCACAGCATGGTGCCCTTAGTTTTCTCATTTACATAATGAGAAAGTTGACCTAGATGATTACTAGCATGGTGGTTTGGAGAAATACAGGGTTGGGTTTTCTCTCTCTGAGACCTTGCTTTTCATACCCATGTGAAGCGTTAATGACTCCAGAATCTTTAATTTATAGTACACATCTCTACACCAAACTCTAGATCCAGTAAGCAGTTGTCCAGTGGACACCTTCACTTGAACTTAGAACAAATGCTTCCGACTCAACATGTTCAAAACTGAATTCACTGTGGTGCAGAAAAGAGTTTACACAGCAGGCCTGAGAATGCTATCCTTAGACCTGCTTGCAAGATTGGTGTCTGGGAACCTGGATTTTGGAGGGTTCCCACCATCCTCTAACTCGTAAGGATGGCTAACAACATGGTGTATACTGAACATCTGCTTTCCTTCTGGGAGCCTGGAATTTGGTATGTGCCAGGTAGAGGGTGCCCATGTGACCAGGCCCCAACAAAACCCTAGGCACCGAGTCTCTAAGGAGCTTCTCTAGTAGACAACGTTTCATATGTGCTGTCACAATTTGATGCCCGAGGAACTAAGCGAGTCCTGTGTGACCCCACTAGAAGAGGACTCTTGGGAGCTTGCGCCTGGCTGCCTCTGGACTTCACTGCAGGGCCTTTTCCCTTGGCCGACTCTGTTCTGTATCCCTCGCTGCAATAACTCCCAGCTGTGAGTATGACTATCTGCTGAGTCTTGAGTCCCTCCGGTGAATCACGGAAGCTGGGGGTGGTCTTGGGTACCCCGAACACAATTATTTTCCTCTGAAAATTGGGTTTTCCTCTTTTATTGCTTCTCTAAGTTAATGACAACCCAACCCACCAGGGGAACAAGCCAGAAATTTGAGCCATTCTGGAATTCTCTCCTCCTCTCCTGTTCATCGAGTCCATTTCATTCTCCCCCATGATATCTCTTGTACCCGCCTCCTCTCATCTCCCTGCCTCCACCTCAGTCTAGGCCTGTGTACTTCTTGCCTTCATAACCCCTACCACCTCCTAACTAGGTCTTCAGGCCTCTAATCTCCTCTCTCTGTCCACCCTCCAGGTGCTGCCTGATGGGCTTTCCAAAATGTGAACACAAGGATGATACTGCTCTGCTTAAAATCCCAGGCCCTGCAGAATAAAGCTGGACTCCTAAGCTTGACCCTCAAGGCCTCCCATGACCCGGGCCTTGCCTTCCTGTCCAGTGTCACCGCTGACACTCATTCCAAATGTCCTGTTGCCTACACACATGGCCACCATGTTACAGGATTTTAGCAACGCTCCCTCTTGCCTTGATGCTTTATATTTGCTGCTTTCCTCTCCCACATCACCTGGCCAACCTGTTCTCATCCATCACAATTGGGCTTAGGCAACCTGATGCCCAATTTGACCTCCCCAAGCTTGCCACTCCTCCAGGCCATCTGCTCGTTATGGGCTCTGGAGCACCTTGGCATCCCTCTGGTCCCTCAGGTGCCTACATATTTACCTGGTGTCCCTCACTAGCCTGTGAACTCCTCAAGGGCAAGGTCCAGGCCTTTGGTGTTATTTTGTTTGTCTGTTTTTTCTCATGGCCTAATGGACAGCACTATTCAATAAGTACTGAATGAATGAATCAGAAATAAGGCATTTGGGTGGTCCCACAGTGATGCATTCATTAAGCTAGAAAGGCCTAATGAATCACCACCACTTGCCTGCGTATCTGAAGAACATCTAAGGCAAGAGGATTGGTCATTCCAATGAGAACTCTCATCTGGACTCTTCTTGGTGAGACAATAAAACCCTATTCTCCAGGCTCCCTTTTCTAAATCCCATGTGGTCCTCTACCTTCTGCTGTCCTTCCCCACCCCAGGGCAATGCACTTGATTGTTTATTATGCAAATATTAACTGAGTTGTCTTCAGCAGATTTTTCTGAATTGCTTCCCACAAATTCAGTGCTGTTTGTCTTAGAGATGTCTGCTTGCTGACCTTGGCCTGCTTTGCCTTTCCCTTAAATCCTAATGTCCTTCTCCAAGTCTCTACTGTTCCCACCCTACATTACATGAAGGATTTGCATCTGGAACCAAGCAAAGCCAAAATCCACTGGAAGCATTGACTTACTCATAAATAAAATTAATGACTCCCGGGTGCATTATGTCATACACTGAGGAGGAGCCCTTCCTTTCTCTCTCGTGGCGCTCATCTATACATGCCCACGGACAGAGAGCACGGCCAACCCCAGGCTGAGGGGTTTAAACGCATTGCTGGGTACTGAGTACTTGAGAAACTGCTCTGGAAAATGCCAATGTCCGTGTAGTCTGATTAGCAAGAATATTTAATCTCTCTAACAGTTTTCAAAAGTAACAATTAGTTAACAAACTGGTACAAGAATAGCCTTAATCCTTGGGAAGTATCTGATAGCTCTGACAGCATGTGAATCCTTTGGGAGTTGTCATTTCTTATAAAGAAGAAGATTCTCAAATTTTATATTCTGATTTTATAAAAACCAATCAGCATCCAGTTTAGAACTGTAGATGCTTGGCGTTAAATGGGACCAGAGGACATCATCCCACAAAGAGCTCAAGGGACCTTCTCTGTGTCAGGGACAGAGTCCATATGCCCCAAGTCCTTGTTCAGTGTGCTCACTCCTGTGCCACCCTGCCCTTCATTGAGATGCTGTCTCACTTTTGGTAAAAAAAAAGAAAGAAAAATTTCCTTTAGAAGCTTTGTGAAATGCTTAATTTTGGTGAAGTCCTATCAAATAAATTAAGACAGTAAAAAATAACCCTTGGTCCACACCTGCAGATGCCTTCCCACACAATTGCTCGGCCTGGCTACACCCAGCCATGCAGGAGGGGCAGGACCCCCGGGAAAGGAGGAGACCAGGGTTTTGCTGCAGGCACGGGGTCGGCTGTGTGCATGAACCACGGCTCTCCCTTCTCACTTGGGCAAGTTACAGGGACTCACATAAACGATAATTTTCATGATACAGCTCTATCTTAGGAGTTAAATGGGCTTCTGTAGGCCAATTACCATCTATCATACTAAAAAATTTGCAAAGGTATGACGGAATTAATGATTCTGGCTGGCCGTCAGCCTATAGGGCATCGTTAAAAGCAGGCAAACAAAACACATTTCTGCAAAGTGTACTGACAAGCTTTCCCTAAGATCAGAAGTGCAGCCTCCACCCCCAGGACAAAGGCCAAAAATGGATGTGACTGACCCTGAAAGTCAGTGTCCTCACACTTCCTGCTCCTCCACGAACCCCACCACGGCCCTGAGCCTCCCAGAGTGTCAAGCTGCAACAGATACACATCCTTCTTATCTCTCTTCGTGAAGGTATTTATATTTCATTAAAACATCAATGTGGTAAATTAGCTTAAGCCCTTACTAGGTACGGAAATGAAACAAGAAAAGAAGTTAAAACCAACCCTTCAATAAATAAGCCATAGGTTGTCCCTGGATGGCAACGAAAATAAGGATTTTGTGTACAGCTTTCCTCAAAGGTAAGATTATTCCCTGGAGGGTTTTAATTGACAAAGATAAGGTAGGAATACCATCTTATTGCGTATGTCTATGTGTATTTTTCTTTTTGGAAAGTTTAGATCTCCTTGGTCTTGGAGCATGCTGGGGTGGCGTCATTATTTATATTTTGCCCCCTAATCTTCTGTAAGTCTGTTCCAGAAGGTGGTGGTTTTCAGCAAAGAACTTGAGGAGATTTACCTTATAATAAAACTTAAGAATTAGATTGATAGAAATCAGGAGCATGGGAAATACATACTGAATAAAAGCCAAGACCTGGTAGGAAAGTAGGCACGTGCTCTGGGCTTCCTACAATTATTAGAGTCAAGCTGTCGATTAGTTTTAGAGCTTCTTGGCAACCAAAGCAAAAAGGGGAAAATATTCAGCCCTAGAATGTGCCTTATTCATATGAAAAAGGCATTTTCCTTCCCAGGGGAAAGAAGCAAAGAAAAAGTTAAAAAAAAAAACCCAAAACATTACTGTTACTGAGTACTGGAGGAAATTCATTCAATTGCTGGAACCTACCATGTGCCAAGGGCTGGGCCTGGCATTTGGGACTCAGAGACAAATCGGACGTGGTCCCCGCCCTCCAGGACCGAACACTTTATGGGGAAGCAGACATGCACAGAGGCCTCATAACTCGGAGCTGCAGATGCTCCAACAGGAGTCCCAGAGCACAAGGAGCGCACAGAAGCTGAACCCAGAGCACCCTTTTCCGTGAGGCTTCCAGCAGGGACCCCAGGTAAGAGGGCAGTGTCCTGCAGTAGCACATCGGTAAAGTTGTTCCTCACAGCACCAGTGTCCCTGAAAAGAGGACAGTGCTCCAGAGGAAAAGACTGTGGAGTCTTCAGATAATCCTCCAAAAATACCATTTCTCAAGCAGGCTTTTGACAACCAGTCAGGCAGCCGGCAGTTCCAGGTTATAATCTCTGCAACGGCCTGGCCTGATTCTATTCGATCATGCTGTCTATGTTTCTAAGCCTAGCCGATCCAACACTTGGCAGGCGCGTACGGTGGACAATATTTTGGTGAAATCGAGGAACCAAATCAAGCCTCACTAAAGAGATGACCAAATCATCCCAAATGGAGAGAGAGGCCGGGATTTCTCTTAGATCACAGTTCTGGAACAGATTCAAGTACATCAACTGTGGGTGACACAAACGCCAAAGTCCACGCCAGAAATAGTGGCTGACGTGATTCTGGCTTAGAAGATACTCAAAGCAAGAGTTTCAACCACAGAAGAATCTCAACACATCACAATTAAAAATTTACCTTGTACAACCAGAAGGACCTACAACTATAATATACAACTATGTACTGGGGGGATTTGGTGGGGAGGGGGAGGCAGAGAGAAAGGGGGGGGAAGGGAAAGAGGAGGAGGGGGGTTAGGGGGGAGGAGGGAGAGGAGGAGTGGGGAGGGGGAAAGAGAGGCAGAGGAGGGGGAGGAGAAAAGAAATCTGGCAACAGATGTTTGCTCAGGTGCCAATCTTTAAAAAAAAAACACTTACCTTTTGAGCAACATAGCTTTCTGCTAACCAACCAGAAAAAATAGTTAGAAAGTTTATCCTAAGTTACCAAAATTTTAAAGGCTATACGGAATTAATGGGTATTAGGCAATAAGGTTTCAGACACCATCTGCTCCCATAATGATATTAGTTTTAGACTAGATCACTTGAAGCCACTCTTTCTAACTGGATGGTTACCAGAATCAAGGGTCCCTTTCAGCACAAAGATGGCGTAATACTTCCGTGGAGGCAGTGCTGGCGTGGAATCCTGCTTCTGCCACTTACCAGCTCTATGATCACGGCGAGTTAACCTCTCTGTGCCTTGGTTTCCGCGTGTATATAAACGAGGACACGATATTTCCTACCTAGAACGGGTGCTGTGAGCACCAAATGAGGTAACACGTACGAACTGCTCAGAACACTGCCGGGCACCTAGCGCGTGCTTGATAAATGTTAGCTCTGATTACGGTTTTAATTACTATCATTACAATTTATGTAAACATTCCTTTATTTCTACTTGCTTTTCTCTGCACTTGTACATTGTTGACACTATGCATGAGGAATCTCATTTATTTTCCCACTAAACAAATCAGTTATTTCTCCAAGTCATTACCCATTATAAACAGAGAATCACTGTATCTATTTACAGACATCATTCTGGTTCTGAAACTATCCAGACATCAGTATATTTAACCCGCCTTTCAATGAATCTTTTTTGGACTACACAGTACATGTAGGGGAAAGGAACTGATTATTTTGGGGCTGGAAAGATGTGAGCTCACGTGCTCAGTAGAGAAGATACAGAAAAACATAAAGAGGAAATTATAATTGAAGATCTGTGAAAATGTACTGAACTACCGCAGGCAGCGTTTTTGTTTTGAAAGTAATAATACATAGAAAGCAGTGTCTGCATGTTGATAACATAGGAGGGAGCAAGATGTCAAGGTAAGATGCAAAGGAGACGGGTGCACTTGAGATGAACTGGAACACTCCATCACTGTCCTCAGCTTGAATCTGTGATCACAAAGACGTGCTAGAGAAGGATTTACGGGCAGATGTTTCTCAGAGCTGCAGAGACTCTGCATCATGGTATCCATGTACCATTAACTGTTTACTGTCCAAATCAAACAAGAATCTGTCTGAAGTTCTAATCCGTGAACTTAATATTATTGTTCTTCCTGAAAACTTCTGTTCTTTTTCCAACAACGCGGTTGCACCAATCTTTTTTTATTTTCTGTCTGAAACACTTCCTACGCCAAAGAAAGATATAAGGTTC
Organism: Equus przewalskii; assembly: GCF_037783145.1. NCBI lineage: Eukaryota > Metazoa > Chordata > Mammalia > Perissodactyla > Equidae > Equus > Equus przewalskii. Next base: position 15,939,410 of record NC_091862.1, read on the forward strand.
CAATTTATGCCTCGAATGAAAACTGAAAGCACTTCAAAGGCGCCGAATACATCTCCTATTGGAGTCCCATTGTTAGGGGGTGTCTCTCTTCTCTCTCCATGCCAAAACCCTTCCATCCCCAAAAAGGAGCGCATTCCATTCTTTATGACCAACTTATCAAAATTAAAATAACGGCCTCCAGCTGTCAAAATAGTTTCAAGAGAAGAAGTCAGTTATGGTCATCATAAATACTAAAGAACTTACAGCTACCAATGCAATGATCGTGACCCACAGAAAAAGTATTTTTAAGTCAATTGTTTTTAAAGGGCATAAAAGACTACATGGAGTCATCTGTCAAATTCATCAGGTAGAAACCTGGGAGGGAACGCCAACAACATCATGGACCCGGGAGCTGAACTCACCACCCTCAGCTTGGAGAACTGACCTTTTGCAGACAAGGCCTTATAAGTATTTTTGGGACCAAACTAAAAGCTGTGTCAATCTGAGCAATAGTCCCCAACGAGAACTTTTCACATGTCACTGTGATTTTATAGCTTTGATGACAAGCTAACTCTTTGCCACTTGGAAGTAGCTTCAATCGTGCCATAAAAAAGAAAGAGCAAAGATAATGGAAACCCAGGCTTCTGGTCCCAGCGGACTTCTAATAATTGTGATAGACAGCAAGTAAGTTGAAAGTAGAGGATTCTAATGGATCGGAAATATTTGTGCAAGTCAGACAAATAATGCATGGTGCCTCAAACAGAGAAGAGGTTACTCCCTTCATTTGTAAGACAATTCTCTGTTTTTGTGTAATGTAGTTTGAAACAACTTTAAAAGCTTTTGATGTGTAGCAAATAACAGCCCTTTCGGAAATCAACTTATTGAGGCCTAATGACTAAATGGATATAGAAACAGTATTTCATCATCCTCTCCACAGGCGCTCCTGGAGTAGAGAAACAACTCATTGGTCCCCTGACTCAGCGTGGAGCGCCCATTTTGAGACTTCGGGCCTTCCTGATTACCTCGCACAAGATCCATCCCGTAACAGGGCTCATACAGCCTGGGCGAGGGAAACTGCTGGAAGTTTTGCTTTTCTGCATTAAAGGCAGTAAAGAATGACCCTGAGACTTTGCATTGTGGGCAGGCAGAAGGTGGCCCTGCACACCCCCAGGGACCACCATTCACAGAGACTGCCACGAAGGGGGCCCTGGAGCTGTGTAAGGCAGAGGTCTTGGAATGGCCCATCATTCCATTGGTTAAGGGCTTCCAAGGGCTCCCTCCCACTGTCCTCAAGGTCAAGCTCAACTCCCAACTGTAGTGTCTAAGGCTCTCTGTGGTCAAGCTCCTGCCCACTGCTCCATCTGGAATGCTTCACCCCTGTCTCCACCCCAGTGAACACCGCCCTTTTTTAGGACACTCAAGGGCACTTCCGGGAAGTTCTCTGCACTACCGCCCTTTCCCACGGGAGAAGTGAGCACCCCTTCCTTAGTGTCCCTTTGCATCCGGGTGCCTTCAGCACATTGCTTGCATGTATTGTTTTGTCTGCCTCCTCCCAGCACGAAGCATCCAGGGCAGGGACTGCGTGTTTCCTGTCTTAGTAACCTCAGTGGACAGTGCATATTAGACATGCAAGAATGTTCTCAACTTGAAGAACATTTAGAGATTGTATATCACCCCAGTGTAAAAAACTCCCCAAGTTTTAACCCTGGCCTCTCTCCTGAACTCTGGAAACTAACTCCTAACTGTTTGAAGAACAACTTGACAGGAAGTCCAACAGGCACCTCAAACAACATGGCGCTCGCCAGTCCATCACACCCTTTGCAACACCAGTTTGCTACCTTTGCTCTTTCCGGGTCTATCCTTCGAGGTCTTCCAGAGTCACCTTGTGCTCCTTCCACAGAAGGCCACAGTTCCTGGGACTCCTACTAGTCTCCTCTCTGCTTCTGCTACTACCCCTGTCCTGGGCCCATGACGTTCACCCAGGCCTTGGCACAGGCCCCTCTAGGTCCCCTGATTTCAGTTCTCCCTCCTTCAGGAGACTGCTGCCAGGTGGTCCTCTGCCCCCAAAATCTCAAAAGCCCTAGTAAGCCCCAGTATGTCATTCAAAGCCCCGATCTCTTTAAAGAGTCTTCTTAGCCTACCCAAAGACTCAATGTGGTCCAAACTAAATGTGGGAGAAAACAAGCAGGATGTAGATGGAAGTGGAAGAGGGATGGAGCGATATTTCACCAATCTCTAGCGAAGACAAAGATCAATATGCTGAGCATAGGGCTGGACATTAGGCAGAGTCAACATGCGGGTATTAATAGCAGTGGGTTAAAAATTTAACTCAATTAAAAAATATTTAACTCAATAATAGAAATATCTGATGATGTTATTATCTAGCATGTTCCCCCAGTGGAGGCTGATTTCATTTACAGTAATTTTATATTTATGTTACAAACAAATGAGCATCAAACCAGAGGAGAAAAGAACCTTGAAATCCACAGACTGGACCGAGATAACCTTATGTGACAGAGGCAAACATTTTCATGAGTCATAGAGTTCCTCTGTCTCATCAATGATAAAAGTTTCTGGAAATTGACACTGCTGCTGGTCACCTTCCTTTCCCCTAAGCATGCCATACTGAAAAGACAGGACGACTTCTCTCCCACTGGACGGACACGCACGGGGCTTTCCTCTGGACAGTGGGGAAAAAGGCATGGTCACAAAGCAATTGGGCAACCTGCTGCAAGGACGTCAGGATAAGAGGAAGTGAGTGGATGCCTGGCCAGGGAAACGGCGTGTTTGGAAGAAAGCAGGAAATTCTGATGTGGCGATAAGGAAGAGAGTGGGAAAGAGAGCCGAGCTGGGTGGGGAGGAGGAAACTGACCAGATCCTCGGGAATGGAGCAAAAGGACACAGGGACACACACAAGAAAGTGATGCCAGAAGGGGAGGGGCAGCTCGTGGGCAGGTACAGAGTCCACTCTGGTTTATTTCAGGTGTCAGGTTAACTGGCGCCAAGCTCTGGAAACAGGAAGGCCGTTTGCAGAAACTTTAAACAAATAACCTAAGAGTTTCTTTATTTATTTGTGGCGGCAGAGGGGAGAAGGTACGGGAAGCAGAGAGTGAGGGAAGGGAGAAAAGAGGAGTGGGTGATTTTGTAGGAAACAGGTCCGATGCTGAGCTTGTGAGGGATGCTCTGGGCTAACAGTTCCGCATGGTCTGACACCAAGGTGAACTCTTTACTCCACGACCGCTCATCCATTTCATTTCAAGTGCAGCTTCGGGAGCGAATGTTTAATTTTTTTCACTATGTAACTGGCCATAAATCTCTGGCAAATGTGAGGAGTAATGCATTTGATTTAAACCTACAAGGTCTGAAATAATTCACCTTCATGCCTGATTGAGTGAAGCCAGTTTATACCCACGCATCCCTAAGCAGGGCCGGTCCACAGAGGAGAAAACATATCCCCACCAGGCTTGGGAATAACTCCATCACTGACCTGAATCGGATCCAGCGGAAACTAAACATTCAGGACATACTTTTACAGGAGAGGGAGTAGAATGGAAAACAAAGTGAGCTTAACCGAAACGTGAGAAAGAACAAAGCGGCAGGGACTCTGCTGGGTGGGGCCGCAGCTCCCTTTCATCAGCGCCCCCCCCCCCCCCCAGTCCAGTGAGGCTCCACCCAGCATTGGTTGTGGATGACATCACCAATTTCCCAAAGACGCAGGCAGTTTCCTGCTTTCCAGAGTCAAGCCAGCGATGCCGTCAGGGGTGCACCTGGGCAGAGATGTGGCCGGGTCAGGTCACGCAGAGTGGAAACGGAGGCCACACCAGGGTTTGTTTGTTAAATAAACTGCTTGCTAATTTGGCTAATCTTTTAGTCCTTTTTCCTTGGACAGACTTCCACGCTGTGATGGGTCCAGCCCTGACCAATCAAGGCAGGGAAAAAAAGGCCATGTACCCATCTGTACTGCCCACAATTGCATCCTCTGCTCAAGAAAGACCGCAGGGACCAAGTGAAGGGTGTAGGAAGGGAGGCGGGAACAGCCCGGCGAGAACCACTGAGGCCGACAGGCTGGGAGCTCTGAGCCGCTGCCTCCTCCAGTCCCCTAGTCAAGACGCCTTTCTCTCCTCATCCCTGTGAGACAAAGGCACTCTGAGTCTGTTTCTCTACAGTTTCAAGCAGCCACTCCGTCCCCCTGAAATGCTCCGACTGGCATCGACCACCCTGTAAACACTATAAGATGTCTTAATTCCTGCTGGGTGAACTGAGACACAGCTTAACCCTAGGCTGCTAGCCCAGATTCTTGTCCTTGATAGCCATCATGTCCTAATTTTATGGCCTATGTTTGTCAATAAAGAAGACTTCATATTCCAGAAGATTTCATGTCCACAAGAAGACTGCTAAATTCTTCAGGAGCCTCTCACTGCCTCAAGGTGATACCAAAGGAAAACAGTTGGACACTCCAAAAGCTCAGTCCAAACGGACTTCTGCTGGAATTCACACTGTCGGACACCTTGCCATCCCGACTGCTTTGACAATGCCTCATTGTGGAAGAAAACCCTGTGAGCAGGAAGGAGGTCCTCATTCTCCTTCCACCTGATGACAGGAAACAAGAAGAGCCCTGCGGCAAATTAACACAGAAAACACGATCTTGCACTTCCTCAGCAGTCTGGGGCCAGCGAACATCAGACAGAACTAGACAAATCATACTCCAGAGCGCATTTCTTGTCGGAACGTTCTAGATCTTGTGTCCTTTCTTTGGTGGCCCAGCTCTTCAGGCGTTAAAACACTGCCAGCCAGCCAGGATGGGCAAGGAGAGTCCATCTGCCTAATTCCACCTGCCGTACAACTGTTCTGACTCCCTTGCAACTGACTGGCCCTAGTGAAACATTTCTTTCCAACTACTCTTAGTTCATCATCTCCCTGTTTATTGCATTTTCACGTTATAAAAGTGACATGTGCTCAACACAGTAATTTGAAGTAAGCAGAAAAGTCAAGGAAAAAAACTATTCATAATATCACAGCCTGATGTTAACATTTTGGCGTCTTTTTCTATATGGAATGTAATTTACTTCTCAGTAATATCATTTCATATACTTTGCTTACATATTAATATTTTCATGTCACGAAATTTATGCCAAATGATTCAATGGCCCTTGTAAATTACAGAAACTTAAAGATAATATCAACACAACGTGACCATAAGACAAGACCACCTACTAAATTTTGTTTTTGGCACGAGACTGTTTGGGAGACGTTTTAGAAGCTATTGGGTTTATTGAACACTATAAACCGTAAGCTTTGAAAGAATTTTGGAAACATAACATAAAAGGGTGATCCGTAGAATACAGGGCTGGAAAATCTTAAAAACAACTTGCTCTTTTCTCCCCACATCAAAGATCTGTATTTGCTAAACTGTTTCTTACAAGGAGATGTACTAAGTGGTGAGGTGCTGGTCAAGGATCTTGGGCTATTTTGTAGCTTTCAACAGTAATTTGGGGCCGGCCTAGTGGTGCAGTGGTTAAGTTTGCATGTTCCGCTTTGGCAGCCCTGGGTTCACCAGTTTGGATCCCGGGCGCAGACATGGCACCGCTTGGCAAGCCATGCTGTGGCAGGCGTCCCACATATAAAGTAGAGGAAGATGGGCACGGATGTTAGCTCAGGGCCAGTCTTCCTCAGCAAAAAAGAGAGGGATTGGCAGCAGATGTTAGCTCAGGGCAAATCTTCCTCCAAAAAAAAAAAAAAAGGAAAGAAACAGTAATTTGTACACATGTATCATTTGCCATTGCCCCAAAACCTATGAGGCACCACGAGAGACTTCTGCCCCTTGGTTGACGTCTATTCCATCAATGGGCACTTGGTCTCGCAGCTGTTCACCCAACAGTAAATCCACTAATGCATTACACCTATGTATTTTCTACCCACAGTAAAATTATAAACGATTTTGTCAAATGCTTTGCTTACAGTAAGAATCACTTTATCTATGGCATATTCCTTTCCCAAGGAACCATTCTTGTTTCTTAAGATCACTCTTAGTATTTTACCAGCGATGCGCATTCAGGTTTTCCATCTAGCATTATGGAAGATTTTTCATCTCCCTGCACACACTTGTTTGCCTGTCTCTAGTCTTCCTGGATTTCCCCCATTCTCCATGATTCCGCAGAATCTGCTAAAGGGACACCAGATTCAACCTCTGATTTTCTAATAAAGTGATTGATCACATCAGCATTTATATTAAAATCTCAACCCATTCCTGCTTACAGAAAGTATACCTGTTCTTTAGCATTGTTACGTTCTCTGTTGTACAACCTGAGTTGAGACTCATTGAAAAATCAGCACTAAGTATTTAGTTAGTATTTAGTTAATATGACGGAAAGATATACTATAATGTCATATAAAGTAATATGGAGCTTGGTAGGAAGGAAGACAGGCATTTTAGGAAGAAAAAATTAGCTACAGCAAGATGGAAAACACTGCCAGTGAATGTAAAAATAGCAGCAGAGGTCTTGATGTGCGTAAACTGAGTAATCCCTATCCTGGGAGCTTCTATAAAAACAGCATGGGGAACTGCAATGTACGAGTGAAGGGTCTACACCAGTTAATGGTATTTATTATCATTATCATTTTATCGTGGTGATCAATGCCAATTAAAAGCAGTGACTAAACAGAACATGATGAAATAATGAAAAGAAAGAAAACCTCGGCCTATAAGGAAAGATGGAGGATAAAAGTAAATATTTAGAAAGCAAATCTGGAGGGGAAAAAGCCTGAACTCCCCAGCATTTCACCACGTGCTCAGTGCTGGGGGAGCCCCCAAAGAAAGCAGCTTTCTCCACTTTAGGCAGCTGACAGCTAGTAGAAGTGGATAGAAGTGAACGAACAAAGGAAATGGTTTCCCCACAGCTAGCAAGGCTGCAGATGTCTATGGTTCGAGGAGGGACTTTGTGCTGAGATTCTCCACTCTTAGACCTACGAGGGAACTGGAGGGGTGGGCCTCCCTTGAGGACACAGCAAGACAGGATTTCTCCTTGTGAGAAAGCCCACAGCATTCGGACTTGCACGGTTTTATTTACTAGAGTCTATCATGCAAGCTGTGAGAGAAGGACTGGATGTTGCTCATGGCCATGTGGTTTACAACACCTCACGCACGCTGTGGTATGAACGAACGAACGAATGAATGAATGAATGAACACTGCAGACAAACAGCTTTCTGATTTTGGGGCTCAGTTTGGGCTTTCTTTCTGGAGTGGTTACACGAATATGAAGTTCAAAGGCACTCAAATAAGCACACGGCGAGTGACTATGAGTAAGAGTGACTCACTACCCCAGAATTTTCCCGCCTGCAGGAGCTCGTGCCTCCAGCGGCCCCATTCCCTCTTCCCTCGGTCATCTGAGCAGGAAATTGCTACACTCTGTCTCCCACTCGGGTGACGAATGTTAGAAGCATTTTAGCAGACTGTGGCAGGGCCCAGAATGGGGTCAAGTAAAAGTAAATACCAGCCCTTATTAGGCGATCCCAGCCTCCAGCCGTGTGTTTGCCGGACACGCGCAGCTTCCTGCTCTGTCATAGAAAGCAGAGCTCGGAGGCCACCGCCTCCACGAGGACGGTTTCCTGACCTCCAGGAACCTCTTTAGTCAGGCACCACTTCCTTCCTCGCTCCTTACACCTGACTGTTCCAGGAAGATTTCACCACCGTGTACTGTCGCCCACTGCTGTGCCACGGTGTGGAGACACCGTAACTGCCACAGAGGGCTCTCTTCAGGAAACCCAGAAAGCCTGTGGCCCCCCATGCAGGACTGGTCCACACCTTCATCTCCTAACTAGTCACACGTCAAAGAGGCGCAGAGGCAAGGATGGATGGACTAGTGTTCACACTCGAGCCGCGGCTGATAGAATTCTGATTTTCCAGAGCTGGATTACTTGGCTGTGGATATGGTGGTGTTCATTGGGAAGCAGGAAGATTCATCATAGCCTATATTTGCTTAGTGACCCCCTTCAAAGATTTTAAATTATGTTTTTAATTTAATGACTATTAAATGCTCAGCGACTAGTTAAGGCATCACTTATTGATCCATAATTTTTACACCCAACCATTTCCTTTGTTAATTCACTTCTATCTACTTCTACTAGCTGTCAGCTGCCTAAAGTGGAGAAAGCTTCTTTCTTTTGGGGTTCCCCTAGCACTGAGTACAGTGCCTTATGCACACAGGCTGCATGAATGAATGAATGAATGAATGAATTCGTTGGGTGAACTACTGCAGGATTTAGAATCTGTCCATCACAAGACAGGAGAGATTATGAAGCAGGCTAGTTTTCTCCTCAGTTACACCCACCGTTGCCTGCTCATTTGGGAACCCTTATGGCCCTCACCCCTCTCGGTGGTCCAGGCTCTCTGGGTCTGCACTACCTGACCATGCTCTTACTCCTAAGCAGAGGCCTTCATCCACTAAAGCCCAGGAGACCTTAGTACTACGGGGCTGCCATCGCTGAGGCCATTCTAAGGAACAGAAAGCAAGCTCTTCTCAGCACACGTTTTTGTTAACAGAGGTATAATCAAATCACACTCAATAAAACTCACCCTCCCTTTAGGGGTGCACGTCTATAAGTTTTGACAAATGTATACAGACATGGAACCACCACCACAATCAAAATATAGAGTATTTCCATCACCCCAAAAGTTCTCTTGTGCCCCCTTGGCAGTCAGTCCCCCCACTGATCTGAATTTTTGACCTTCAGCTGTGCCTTTTTCAAAATGTCATTCGTCACCTGTTTTACTTGAACCCCTCTCCTTATACCAACATTGTTGCCACCCCTCCCCAAAGCGGGAACTCGCCCGGCTCCTGTGGAACCCCCAGGTCTCCTGTCATGCCTCTGATGGCTCCTTCCAGACCCTAGGAGGGCTCCTGGTGCTCGGTTGGGACTCGTAAATGTCAATGTTATGAGAGTATCGTTCTTTACTGTCTTCTCATTCCCCTTGTGCTTACCCCGGTTTCCTCCCTTGTCCAAAGTCTGCCTTCAACTGTATTCTTCAAACTCTCAAAGTCTTCTCCCTTCCTGTTCCTTGCTTCTGAGTGCTGTGTCTGTATTTCTAACAGAGCCACAGGCTATCTTATATATCCTGTTAACCCTTCTGGTTGTCTATGCCCAAGCCAGACTCATTCTGGCTCTGCCAGTCTGCCTCCTGTGTTTCTTCCACGACCGAGAGCATCACCACGCAGAGGCATCAAGCTAGATGCCTCTCTCCCCACCAACTCCACATGTAGACGGCTACCTTTAAAACAGCGTAAATTCGTCTCTCTCTCCATATTTACTGCTACAGCCACAGAGCCGACCTTTACTACCTCTGGCCTCAGCTGCTGGCTCCCTGGCTCTGCTTCCCTTCCCTCTAAACATTCTCCACATTGCTGCAGAGCCATTTTTTAAAAATACAAATCACATCACATTCTTATTATTATAAAAACTTAAAAAATCCAAACGAACACAAAAAGCACCCTAGAGTGACTCCCCAGTGCCTATGGGATAAAATCCAAGATCCTTAGGATGGCAGCCGAGATTCTTAAAGCTTGGCCTTGTCTTGCTTTCCCAATCCCACTTCTCACCCCTGTCCCACTCCGGGCACACTGGACCACCCTGGGCAGGGTTCGTCATGTACTTCTGTGCCTTCGAGTCATAACTCACTCTACTTCCCTAGTCAAAAGCTGACCCCTTTATGAAGCATTCTTTTTTTTTTTTAGGAAGATTAGCCCTGAGCTAACATCTGCCAATCCTTCTCTTTTCGCTGAGGAAGACTGGCCCTGAGCTAACATCTGTGCCCATCTTCCTCTACTTTGTATGTGGGATGCCTACCACAGCATGGCGTGACAAGCGGTACCATGTCTGAACCAGCAAACCCAGGGCTGCTGAAGTGGAATGCGTGAACTTAACTGCTGTGCCACCAGGCCAGTCCCTGTGAAACATTCTTGATTCTCCTCTTCTACACACACCTCCTGCTCCTCCCACCCTGGGCAGAACCAGCTGTTGCCTCCCCTGTGCTCTGAGGGCATTCCGAATGCCAACACCTCATGTCCTAGATGCTTCTGTGCTATTCAAACCTATACTCCTCACACTTTCTCCTCTTCGTATCCCTGGGCCTCACTTGCAGCAAGAATTCAAAAAATGCTTATTGAAAATGTTTTGCCCAATATTACGTGTAAATATCAAGGCAAGAATTCTGTACTTGTTATGACTTTTGGCCTATTCATCGCTTGCTTACATAACAATAGAGCCCACATGGTTTATTAAAAATTGTCATAATGTTTCCTGTTTGGGTGTGGATCGATTTGAAATCAATGATGACGGAGAACGTCTTTGCTCTAAATCTAATCCACGGAGCATTCCCATGATGAGAAGTCCAATTTCGGCCCCTGATGGTTACCAGGGAAAAGCTACCCCAGCATCGCGTGGCTGTAATGAAGCACTTTATGTACGAAGCCCATCACCGTGGATTTTAAGTGCTTTGATCAATTTCATTTCTTTGCTATCTCCCCTCCACCCATAGAGAACCTGAAATAAGATCATAATCATCCCATAGCAATGGAGTCCCACTGCCGTGTCGTCGAAAACGAGAACTCATGGGATTCACTCATTTTCTAAGGCAGAGCTTCCCACTTGATGTGCTGAGAGAGGGGGCAGAGAGTGAGACACTGATTTCTCCGGCCCTTGAGGGTCTGGGCTTGTCCTGTCTGATCTGAGTAGTCCCCTCCATTTATCCCGCTGCCATAAAATCTCATCGTTTTGCGTGCACCGATGAGAAAAAGGTCCAGAAGCTCTATACTAAGCCATCCAACCATTGAAATAGCAGCCTGACTTCTCCCAAGTTATTCTCTTCCGTGTGCTACAAGGGGAATCAGTTTTATGACTCGACGGATCCTGAACACACGATCTAAAAAAAGAGAAAAATCCAAACCACAATGGCAGATATGCCTTTCACAGAGGAAGAGAGTGTTTAGAAAAATAGCAAATATCGTCCATTACCTTCCCAATATCTGATTTGCAAAGCGTTGGCAGAGCGTAAGGATTTTAGGCATCATGACAACACAGACCGGGGGAGGACCTGGAGAATGTTACTCACTCACCGTTCCAACCAAAGGGTAAATGAACCCAGCGCCGATGCTGGCCCGGACGTCACTAATGGGTAGAATGAAATCCTTGGGTACACCTTTCTTGTCAGGCTGGTGAGACAGAGAAAGGTGGGTCTTCGCCATGCAGATGGGCAAATTTCCAAACCCCTGTAAGAAAGCAAAGGAAACGTGTTCGTTGAGCATAAATGCGAGTCTCCTGGATTTGTTTAACTTGCACATCATACAATCCCCGAGGCGCAGACCCAGGCACACAGTAGGTGCTTGTTACAACCTGTTCACCAAGCAAGAAGATGGGACAAAACCTCATCTCCATGTGATCACCACTTGGCAGGTCGAGCGGGTCTATTATTTATTTTGGAGAAGTCTCTTTAAGGGAAGGCGTGTTTGGGGGGAAAGTGAGCTATTTTCAGGCAAAGCAGCAGCAGCAGCAGCTGTAGAAACCACTTTCCAAGGATATTAATATCCGGGACTCAGAAAGGTAATCTGGAGAAAGGCTCCGGAATGAGGCTTTTAGTCACGTTGTTGGCTCATTCGGGAAGGCCGGCAGGAAGCAAAGGGTCCCTTTGTGTTGGTTTATGAATCATGGCTATTTGATCTGTGATTACATTCTATGAACTAAGATGAGGTCACTATTTAAGCCTCTTATTTTTGAGGACCAAAGGCGATGCCTGACCCAGAGTTCCAAAGGTGAAAGGGCAGGAAGTCACATGCAGTGTCCCACAAAAAGGACAGTGTCCTCACAGCCTGGTTCCGATTAAAGGCTCCACAGTACCCCTTTAGAAACTTTGCTAATTAATGGCGACCACATACTTGACATGTAACTTTAAAGGAACATTCTCTTCGCAGACAGAGAAGAGGAATTCGATCTTCAGAGGTAACCCATGCAGAATTTCTTATGACTCAACTTACAACTATCTGGAAGATTTTAGAGTCTTATCAGCTGGGGGGTGGGGCACTTTTCTGTTTGAAATGCTTATATATACTGATCAGAACTCTGCTGGGGGACAATCACAATTGCTCTGCAGAAGCGGTGCCCCAAATTCTGGGTTTCGGAGATCTGTCAAATATCAAAATAATACCTATGAACTGATGTCAGTTTGCCAATTTAATATTTTGTCAGATATTTAAAAAAATAACCCAATATGCCATATACCATCACTATATTCCTTCACAAAAGAAAGAACTTTTCCTGGGGAAAAAAAACCCATGACAGTGACCTTATTTTACTCATTTCATTGCACATGAGTGAAAATTTCACTGCAGACAAGTGCCAGTGTACACAGCAATGTTTGGGAAGCATTTATGTTTTTTTTAAAGCACAAGCCAAGAGCATACCTGGAAAATTCGAAGAAAAAATGAGTTGCTATCTTACTAAGCCTGGGAGAATACACTGGTTGACACTGGCTATATTTAAAAAGTATATATTAACTATGATTTATAAACAGGATTTAGGAGTTGGGGAATTAAAAAAGATATAGATCAATGATACTCATCATGAAGCGCTTCTGCCAGCAAGCTCTTGAAGTGCTTTGATCTATCTACCGATCCCTCTATCTTATCACAGCAAAGTGGATGCGTCACTGGAGACGTACGGGTGGCTGAACAGGCTGCCATGGAGTCCACTAGACGTGACCATTATAGGACTAGACTCAAGGTGCTGACTCACAGCTGGTGCCAACTTGCCTTTGTCATGCTCTAGTGGCAGAAGATGATGGAGCCTTTGGCCTTAGTGGTCAACCTCAGCCCCAAGCCGATGAAAAAGAACACCAAATGTCCCCACCTTTGTATGCCACACCCCTATTTGCAGCACCCCTAACCTGGCACCATCCTGACATTTTTAAGGCAGTAAGAGCCTGCAATGAAGGGGAAACACTACAGATCATCCAAATCTGACCCCACAGCCACACATCCAACGACATTTCAATGTTTCTGGCTGAGCAGGAGGAACTGAAGATCGCACACCACAGAAAACACGGATACTACCCCCGTTAGACACATTTATAACCACAGAAGTCAATGACGTATATATCAGAGGGTATCCACCCTCACCATAACGCTCCACCCAAGGATATTAGTTCCATCTCTGTAGACTGTAACGTGGATTAAGCCAAGTTCAGTGGGTGAGACATATGCCCATCCTCAAGCCAAGGTGAGCACTGCAAGAGTCTAAGGTGGATTTTTTCATAAAAGTAGAACTTTTACCTGTAGCGTGTAACGCTCTATTTTGGCTTGTGCCTCAGGAGAGAGTTCAATATCTTTGGCTCCGTACACAGCCTGGGCGATGGTTCTTATCTTTTCTACAATTGGAAGCTGGAGAAACACAAATGACAACAGAATCGTTAACTTTATTCTGGTGAAAGAATTAAGAAAAAGCTCAGTGGGACTTTCTGTAAATGCTTAAAATTCTCTACCAGATTCCTTCTACAGCAACCGTGGCATTTGAAGCCAACAGTCTTTTCTCCTTCTGTCACCCTTTGAGTATGAAATGTTCAGATCAGAGATGAACTGGCATGTAAGAAGCCTTACATGTTCAGCCATTTCAGCATCAGCTTATTTAGTTAATCATTTTTATCCACTGCATTGTTTTAAAGGATGTAGTATGTACTATGCTTTTTAATGGTCTGATAAGTCAGAACAAGAGTCGCCTAACTAAATACTTAGAGCTGATTTTAAAGTGAGTCTCAATTCAGGTGACATGACAGAGAACGCAACAATACTAAAGAACAGGTATACTTTCTGTGAGCAGGAATGGGTTGAGATTTTAATATAAATGATGTGATCAATCGCTTTATTAGAAAATCAGAGGTTGAATCTAGTGTCACTTTAGCAGATTCTGCGGAATCATGGAGAATGGGAAAAATCCAAGAAGATTAGATACGGGCAAATAAGTGTGTGCGGGGAGATGAAAAATCTTCCATAATGCTAGATGGAAAACCTAACGCACATCGCTGGTAAAATACTAAGAATGATCTTTTTTTTTTTTTTAAAGATTTTATTTTTTTCTTTTTCTCCCCAAAGTTGTATATTCTTGGTTGTGGGTCCTTCTAGTTGTGGCATGTGGGATGCTGCCTCAGCGTGGTTTGATGAGCAGCACCATGTCCGCGCCCAGGATTCGAACCAACGAAACACTGGGCCACCTGCAGCGGAGCGTGCGAACTTAATCACTCGGCCAGGGGGCCAGCCCCAAGAGTGATCTTAAAAAACAAGAATGGTTCATTGGGAAAGGAATATGCCATAGATAAAGTGATTCTTAATGTAAGCAAAGCATTTGACAAAATTGTTTATAATTTTACTGTGGGTAGAAAATACATAGGTGTAATGCATTAGTGGATTTACTGTTGGGTGAACAGCTGCTGGACCAAGTGCCCAGTGATGGAATGGACATCGACCAAGGGGCAGAAGTCTCTCGTGGTGCCTCACAGACTTTGGGGGCAATGGCAGATGGTACATTTGTATGAATGACTGTTGATACATACAGGAAAGAGCGTTATCCAACAGGAGAAAATAAAAACTAGCCCCATCCTCCCAATCTGACAGAATCCCAAACTGCTTTAAAATGTGTTTTTCATTACTGGTTTTTACTACTGTAGAGTTGTTCTGTGGTCTGGAATTTAAATATCGGATGTTTCAACAAATAAAAAAGAAATGAACGTGCAAGTCATTATAACCTTTCATTGAAGGACATAAAAGAGGGTCTGACTCCACGGAGAGAGATACTTTGTTCATGGATGAGGAGAATCAATATCGTACAGATGTCAGTTCCCTCTGTTAGTCCAACGCTATTCCAATAAAAATCCCAAGAGCACTTTCGTTACTTGGCTAACCAATTCCAAAATTCCTAACGAAGAGGAATGGCATAAATAGGTGCGATAACTTTAAAAATAAGCGAGACCAAAAGAACAAAGACACAGGACTTGCCTTACCAGGTATCAATCACTCTACAAAATTATGCTAATTAATTCCATGTGGTATTGGCCCAGGACTAGGCAAATTAATCAATAACAGATAAGAAAGAAGCCAGGAGGATATCTCAGCAGGTGTGGGACAGCACATAGTAAAAAGGGCACAAAATGAGGAAAGGCAGACTATCCAGTGACTTTCGGCTGGAGAGAAGTAAAATGAGATTCCTTCCTCACACCAGGTCCCCAGTAAAGCCAACACGGGACAAAGGCACCACCTTCAAAGTTAACTCTCCAAATACTGGAAGAAGACATTGGGAAGTCTCTTTATGATCTTGAGGTACAGAAGGATTTCTTGAACAAGGTAACAACAGGATACACCCGGAAGGAAATGACTTATAGATTCAACGACATCAAAATTTAAAGCTTCTTGTATAAAGAGGTCAAACATTAGAACAATCTGGGAGAAGATACATACAAATATTTAAACGTCAAAAGATTCGTTACTAGAAGGAGTAAAAAACCTCCTGCAAATCAAGAAAAAGACAAACCGATATTTAATACTGGGCAAAAGGAGTGACTACTAACCATATCAAAAAAGGCCCCATCTCAGCCCAGTGGCGTAGTGGTTAAGTTTGTATGCTGCCCTTTGGCAGCCTGGGGTTCATAGGTTCAGATCCCGGGCATAGACTTACACACTGCTCATCAAGCCATGCTGTGGTGGCGTCCCACGTACAAAATAGAGGAAGACTGGCATGGATGTTAGCCCAGGGCCAATCTTCCACTTTTTGCTTGTGGACAAAAAGTGGAATCTTCCTCAAGCAAAAAGTGGAAGATTGGCAACAGATGTTAGCTCAGGGACAATCTTCCTCACCAAAAGAAAAAAAAAAGAAAGAAAGAGAAAGGTTCCATCTCATTAGTAATCAAGGAAAGGCAAATTAAAATGATGCAAAACCAATCCACATCCATTAGATTGCAAAACTAAAAAGTATGAGAATATCAAGTGTAGGTGAGGATGTAGGGAAAAACATGCTTCTAAGTCCTTCTAAGTGCTCTTGGTTGAGATGCTAATGGTCTGGCCTGCTGTGAGAGCTTCCTAACTGGTCTCTTCACTTTGAATACACCCTCCACTCTACTGCAGGTCTAACCTTCCTAAAACGGACCCAAGTAAGACAAACTCAAAAACCTTCAGCTTCCCAGGGCCTACTGAGAACAAAATCTGGTTCTGACACCGAAGCATCTGCACAGCATGTGCTCTGAAGCATCACTGGATGAGTCCTGCATCTTAATGTTTTCTTCTGTCTTCTTTCTTCTGGGCCCTGCACATAGAGCCTCTCTCCCTGTAATCTTCAAAGATCAACGTCTGCTAATGCTCCCCGAGCTCTCTATGATGGACCTCACAGGCCAGCTTCCCCAGGAAGCCTTCGCCCATCCTCCTCGAGCACGTGGAGGCATCCCTCCCTTCTTTGCTGTCCAGATGCTCCTGTGATGCTCTTACCCAGGTGTGACAGAGGAGCAGAGGTTCAACTGGGCCTGCAGTGGGTGGTGGCCGGCAAAGCTCATGCTATCTTGGGGTGCACGGATGGCCCTCAAATGGTAACAGTCCAGGGTCAAACTCTGACACTGAAACCTACAGAACGGCAAGAGGCCTTTTGTAAACTGTGCCATAGGAGAAATTGGAGAAGAACCTCCATCTCTGGAAGGAACAGCTCTAGAAAGAGATGATCGTTGCTTTCCCGGGAGGCGGAATGTGAAGCAAGGACAGAATGAGAAGGAAGTAATTTTCAGCCTAATAGTCAAGGAAAAGCTATAATAACCAGAGTTGCCCCACTAAATAGTGCCTTGTCCATTCCAGTAGAGTTCAGTATACGCCAAGGAGGATGCTGGGAACACCGTAGAAAGAATTGCTGCCTGAGTGCAGTGCCTGAGTGCCGGGCCAGCCAGCGAGACAACCTCGAGGGGAACTTCCAATGTAAAAGATCCCACAGTGCTATCAGCTGAAGAACAAAGACCGGCCTGTAAACCCTCAGAGGTCAAGGCCCTCCTCTCGTTCACCCCGAGGTGTGATACAACACGGCCCCTGGGGGTACAGAGTAGACCCCCCAACATACAGTTCAACAAATGAACGAGCATTTCTGAATTTCCTGTTGACTAAACAAGGATTCCACGTGGTGCAACAGTGACAAAAGAGTGTAAGAGAGTTCAGGAAGTGACGTGCCGAAGACATCAGCGAGAGGGGCCTTCCTACGGGAATCTTAGATGTCACTCGTCAGCATAATACGGTGATGGGCACCGAAGTGCTTGCTGTCGACACTGCACTTAAGTAATGTGATCTCCTCCGTTGGTCAATAAATGTCTCGCAAACAGCAACCCTTTTTAAGAAATAAAAGTTAATAGGACGCTGGAAGATATTTCTAGCACCCACACAGCAAGCCCAATGACCACACTCTGTCAGGGGAACTGTGCTTTGTCTCAGGGTACTATGTTCCCCAGGCAGTGTAACAGCAGGTCCTGGGAAAGAGGCAGCGTCCCCATCGCATCCAGTCTCCGCCTGTGCCTCCCCCACTGTAGCCATTCCAGCCCTTCACGGGCACTACAGCAAGCTGGGTGGCTGCTGTGGGGCAGGAGGGCCAGGAAAGACCACGGCCCCTTCTAAGAGCTGGTTAAGTCATGTATCCTCTCTCAATTTGTTTCCTCATCCCTAAGACGGGGATGCGAATATTCTACTGCACGTCATTTTACTGCAAGCACCGAGGAGATGCAGAGAAAGCGTGTTGAAAAGGTCACGCTACACAAAACTAAAGTGATGTTATTATTACGGAGTGAGGGCAATGGGGTTGACTAAAAGAATTATGCTTTCTCTGGAAGGGAAACAAAACGACAACAAAACAGATATTACTATTCATAACATATTTAATGAACAAAACGCACTATTCACTGAACTCTAGATTATGATTTGGAAATAAAGTCAGTGAGTGTGACTCTTGTCTTAAGATAATAATTAGGGGCCGGCCCCATGGCCGAGTGGTTAAGTTCATGTGCTCCACTTTGGCGGCTGGGGGTTCACCGGTTCGGATCCTGGGAGCGAACCCAGTGTTCGTCAAGCCATCTTGCGGCAGCATCCTACATGCAAGAACTAGAACGATTTACAACTAGGACATATAACTGTGTACTGGGGCTCTGGGGAGGAAAAAAAAATAAAGAGGGACATTGGCAAGAGAGGTTAGCTCAGGGCCAATCCTCCTCACCAAAAAAAGGGGGAAAAAAGCTTTAAAAAAGATAATAATTGAAGAAAAACTCACATGTGAACAAGCTAATAGTAAATGGATGACTAGTGAAGGAATTAGTGTGAGTGGGTATTTACCTGATTTATTATTAGTTTTTAAACACGAAAATATTTCATTTCAAGAAATATATATTTAATTTTTAATTGTGGTAAAACACACATCGCCCAAAATTTACCATCTTAACCATTTTGAAGTCGACAGTTCTGTATTGTTAAGTACCTTCACGTTGTTGTGAAACTAATCTCCAGAAGTCTCTTCATTTTTCAAAACTGAAACTGTGTCCCCATTAAACACTAACGCCCCCGCCCGCCTCCCCTCAGCCCTGGCACCCACCCTTCCACTTTCTGTCTCTGAATTTGACTACTCCAGCTACCTCAGGTAAGTGGAATCATACGGTATTTGTCCTTCTGCATTTGGTTTATTTCATTCAGCACAAACCTCAAGGTTCCTCCGTGTTGTAGCAGGTGTCTGAATTTCCTTTCTTTTTAAGGCTAATATCTCATTTTTTATCAACTTCTTTGTTATCCATTCCTCCGTCAATGGACACTTGGCTTGTTTCCCCCTTTTGGCTGTTGAGAATAATGCTGCTGTGTGCAGAGGGGGACAAACAGCTCTTCGAGACCCAGCTTTCAATTCTTTTGGGCCTAAGGAAATACATATTTTTTGTCAACAGCTAAACTGCCTTCCGTTCGAAGGTTTATTTGAAAGTGTTTGGGGAATGTCAAGCATGTGCCAGGCTGACTTTGTAAGCTGTGTAGTTGTGGTTTTATTTCCTGTAGGAAAACTACAACTACTCGCATGGCAGATGACCCAAACTGACGGCAGGGGAGGAAAGCAGGAAGGGGCCAGCAGTGTGAGTGAGTCCCAGCTGGGACGCCTTGCTTCTCCTCCTCATCCTCAGTGCCTGAGCTGCGTGCTTCCCCAGAATTCTGCACTCTGATGCCCCAGGCCCAGCCTCGCCATGCCTGGAGAAGATGAAGGCGTTCCCCAACGGCTCCGACGTGCATGATACCGTCCGATGTGTCTAAGAGAATGCACCATCGACACCTTGGGTGTGACGGTCCTGGAGCCCAGGCTGAATAAATAAAGTGATTCAGCTCACATAGCAAAAAATCCCAAGACCAGAGTTCTCTCGAGACTCCTAGTACAACTTTTTTTTCTCACTCAAACGTACAAGCAAATAAAGAAAAAGAATATCTCAGTAAACATATCTCTTGGGTTTAATATAAACTACAACTGCCCTGATAAGGTAGCTGCCACGGCAGATGATCTATTTATGCTGTGTCAGCAGGCAAGGAACATCCTGCCGTTTCTCTGCTTGATTTCAGAGAGAAGTATAATCTTTAAAGCAAAAAGAAAAGCCGGTCTTAGCCCAGTGATCTTGACCTGAACTTGATATTATTCACTTGCACTGCTCTGTGGTAGACGATAGTTTTTATAAAACAAATAAAATGGTAAAATAAATGATGAGTGTTTAAACATTAATCATCCCCGGCTTTCCCCAGGCTCTGTAAATATTTACTCATTCATTTCTTCACCACATCTTTCATCCTCATAGCCCCTCCGTCTAGGAGAGTGGCTTGCACACAGTAGGCATTCCCAACACATCTGCTGAATGAATAAATAACTATCTACGGCAAGTGCTTTCAAGTTGTCATGGCGTGCAAAGAACTTGAGGGGCTTTGTGTACCAAGAACTCCTGATGGAGTGGGGACAATGACACAAGAGCCAAGTGCGACAGAACAGTCTGTGTGATAAAGGCTCCGCGTAGATGTTGCTATTAACGTCAGGAGATTAGAGATCAGGGGGAGGCAAAGAAGCCAGCAAAAGCTGGCAAGATGTAAAAAGGACCTTGAAGGTGCTTGAAGGACGCAAAAGATTTTAACAAGCAATGAAGGGAAAGATTATTCCACAGAAAGAGACAGGGACAAGTCGAGGTGTGAATGGCGGCGAAGGCAAGGCTTATTCTGGGAATAGTGGCTCTTCTTTTTGTATCGGTCACAACCACCTAACATATTCATAAAGCTCCTTTTCAAAGCCTGGAGTCTACAATAGGACCTTTGATCATTTTTGAATGACTACTGAACATATTCTACATCAATTCCCTCCCAGATCTCTTAAATGCACACTTAGGAGACGGAAATATTCTAGAACAGAGCAGTCCAACAGAAACTTTCTGTGATGACGGAAATGTTCTCTATCTGTGCTTTCTAGTCCAGTAGCCGCTAGCCTCACTTGGCTGTTAGTATTTGAAACGCGACCAGTACAACAGAGGAAATGAATTCTTAATTTTAGTTAATTTAAATTTACATAGCCACCTGTGACCATTGGCTACCCTACTGGGCCGCACAGGTCTAGAAAATAACCATGACCAATTGTTACACTTTTGTACAGTCTTACATGGAGCTCACACCATAAACTCTTGCTGGGTGACATCAGAAAGGTAAGCTGGAGGATGTGGTGGCCTTCATGCTTCATTATATTCATTTTGTAGATGTGCCAATCCAGGCTCACAGAAGCTGAGTTACTCAAAGTTAGATGGCATATCTTTTTTGAAAAGGTCTGAAAAGCTCACTGGAATTATTAAAATAAATTACTTATGTCTTGCTTGCTTTTTTTTTCCCCCTTGCTGAGGAAGATTAGCCCTGAGCTAACATCTGTGCCAATCTTCCTCCACTTTGTATGTGATATGCCTCCACAGCATGGTTGATGAGTGGAGCAGGTCTGCACCTGCAACCTGAACCCGAGAACCTGGGCCTGAGCAGAGCGTGCTGAAGTCAACCACTATGCCACGGGGCCTGCTCCAAGATTTGCTTTTTAGTGGAATAAAATTGATCTACAAATTCCAGAAAAGCGGCTACTTAAATTTTCAAATTACTTTTTGAGAAGAAAATGGACACAAATAAAGGGAAATAGAACAGAAGTTAAAAATGAAGCTGTTCCAACTGAAGAAGCTAAGGAAGTATGAAGACGAGAACACAGTGGGATCTCATCTCACATGGAGGGCAGGTTCTAGGTCAGCCCCGTGAGGGTCTCTTGGAAGCCGCGTGAACACACTACACGGTGCTCTACCGTCAACACTCTGCTGTCTCTTGAGCCCACGGCTGCTGAAGTGTTGAACTCGCTGCTGTTTCTTCAGCGGCCACCTGAGTGAAAACTACACTGTCCTCCGTTTCACCAATGCCAGAGAGTGGAATTCACACAAGTCAAACGTTCCTATGTTGGGATATCGGCGAAATGTATTCCAATGCCCATAAAACATTTAAAGAGAAGGATCAATTCAGAAACTTTAAGTTGAATAGCAGTCTCTGGCCACCCAGGAATGATCACAATTTGTACTTTGTATTTTAAATGAAGCATGAATTTTAGGAGATCGAGTGCAATTTGGTAAATAGCCTTTCCTGCACTTCAGATAAAAACATAACATGAAACTGTCGATGTTCGTTTATACCGAGCACACGAAAGGTGCAAGCAGTCATTACAGCACACCCTGGGGTCACGGGAGCGGCTCTGTGTCGTCACTGAGAACACAGACCCTTGCATCTCTGACACAAAGCATGTTCTTGGCTGAAACCAGCACATCTGAGCCACCAAAGGTGTCCGTGCCGGCTTCCCTGAGCCGGCTCACCGAGCGGCTCTCCCCGTGGGCTCGCTGGCCCCGAGCACAGCTTAACCAGGAGACTCAGAGGACTCTCACCCTCCCAAGGCGACCGGGACGTGCGGTGGAGATAGCTGGGCCCTGGGAAAGGAAACAACGTTCACTGCCAGAAAACGTGCCTTTGTCCATGTGAAGTGATGGCGATAAGGAATTCACAAGGGTGACCTCATTTACACTCCCAAACAGAACACCCCAGCGATGTCAA
This sequence comes from Equus przewalskii, assembly GCF_037783145.1. Taxonomy (NCBI): domain Eukaryota; kingdom Metazoa; phylum Chordata; class Mammalia; order Perissodactyla; family Equidae; genus Equus; species Equus przewalskii. The sequence continues at coordinate 15,961,553 of NC_091862.1, forward strand.
AGGAAAGAGACATCCAGGAGCAGGTGACTGTAATGGTCTCTTCTCACCCAGCTGAGGGGAAAGGGCTGACGGTGTCCTGAGCACTCCACTGGGCCTACTACCTGATAATAGCTATTAGTTGATAGGTAACAATTAGCCCAATAACATGTATTTTTATAACATATCTGTTCCTCTTTCCACAAACCTTACTTATAAAAGTCCAATATGAATGAACACAGGCACAGTCTGGGCTCTATTTTCACATGCAAGGAGTTTCCCTCCTCCCACTTCTTTTATAAGTGGCTCTTTTTCTCTTTTTTTTTTTTTTGAGGAAGATTAGCCCTGAGCTAACATCTGCCAATCCTCCTCTTTTTGCTGAGGAAGACTGGCCCTGAGCTAACATCTGTGCCCATCTTCCTCCACTTTATATGTGGGACACCTACCACAGCATGGCTTTTGCCAAGCGGTGCCATGTCAACACCTGGGATCCGAACTGGTGAGCACTGGGCCACCAAGAAGCAGAACGTGTGAACTTGACCCCTGCACCACTGGGCTGGCCCCTGGCTCTTTTTCTTGATTGTACAACATGAGTCACAGCCCCCTCACCGATCTACTCAAGATGAGCTTCCAAAAAAATCCAGGGCTAAGACTAAAAGTCTCACTCAAGAGAGAAGTCAACTACCTACAAGAAAGGATAAAGAAATCATTTTCTCATAAAAATTATTACTAAAACAAATCCCCAACCTCTCAGATCCTGGGGTGACTGGAAGCTGTGCTGTTTTGAGTGTTTTTTTTCTCCCAAATCCTAAGGTTATAGTTTTACCTTTTCAAGGGTCTATTATATGCCGTACCTTTAATGAGAGCATCTGTGATAATATTTAAATAATGTTCCTTAAGTGCTTGCTTTTTAGGTTGAGAAAATGGATACCGTCCCTACACAATGGTCTCATGTCACCAGAATTCAGGCCAGAAAGGCGAGGGGATGGATGGAGTGGTGGTAGAAGGTGAGTGGACAACACGTGGTAGGACTCAGACAGTTCATTTTACATCCTTCAGTCTTTCTCGATTGGTCCATATTCTAGATAAAATAACGCCTGTTTAGAAACTTCCATCATAGTGACATTTCATTTTTCATGCTTGAAGAAAGCATTTAAATGAAATGATAGGAATCCTTGTGAGATGCACAAGTGACACAGATATAGACCACGGCATCTTTCTCATCAGGAGCTATTTCTAGCATCAAGCTAACAAAGCTGGGACATGCTGTGACAGCGTCACACAGGGCTGAGAAGGATGTGTTGAGAAAGTTGGGCTGCTTCTAACAACAGGTTCAGATCTGATGAGACCTTAGAAACACCGATGAGTGAGGGAGCCCATAGGCTGAGGAGGTAAGTGTTATTCTGCAGGCCAAAGGAGACTTGACAGAAAACCCAGAAGCCAGTGTTGGAGAAGAATCTAGTTTCCATAGAGACCTGAGGTGTGTCTGTAGAAGGATGTGGCATGGTCAAGGGAGGCAATGTGGGAATCTGGAGCTGAATCACGGAAAGAAGGCCAGGGGTGAAGAGGCTGATGAAGGGCTGGAGGCAGTTCAGGTTGGAGGACCAGAGCTCAATCATAAATAAGAAAGCAGAAGAGGAAAGAGCGTAGGGAAGAGAAACGAATTTCTGAATGGATGCTTAACTGACTGGAAAATGCAAAGAGCATCTTTCTATGGAACACTCCAAAGATTCCACTGCATGGAAAGGGGAAACGAGTGAGCTGAAGAAAGGGTCAGCGGGAACAGGCAGACCAAGGGCAAGTCTGAAGACAGGAAGGAAAGAGCTGGAAGAGGCCAAAGGCCCTGAGTAGGAGACAGCAGTACAGACACAAGGGCAACAAGGATAAGACACAAGGATAAGAAAGGATGCCCCTTCTCCTTGGAGCACTTTTTCACAATCACTGTGGAATATAAAAGACATACAGAGATGTGCATAAATATCATTGTAAGTTTTTAAATTCTACAGTGAAAACTATATACACAGTGTGAATGTACTTAACGCCATGGAACCGTACACTTAAAAATGGCTAAAATGGGAGATTTCATATTACGTAGATTTTTTTTTACCACAATTTAAAAAACACTATTTTTATATATACAAGTATTTATATGTATGCATCTTTGCATCTTTATTGATTTATTTAAAATTTGAGGCTGTGGTTGCAGATGCTCAGAGTCCAGTTAAGGGATAACTCAAAAACCCCACCACCAACCGGCATATGTTCACGTTTGAATCCGAGGGAAATATAACACAATTTCTCGATGACCAGCCAAAACACAAAACAAAAGCCCCTAGACCAGCCCTGACTTAAACAGACCAGCAGTGCTAACCATCTGGGCAGGGAAAGTGCGCCGTGCAGAAATCGGCCATGCCGGCTGTGGCCGGGCTGAGTCTTCCTGCTCTGTTTTGATCTCTCTCCATCCAGCCCCGCTGTGATCAAGAGAAGGGCTCCCCACAAAGAACAGGAAAGACTCTTAATAAAAACAAACACTCTCCTGTCTTGCTATCAAAATTACACCTCGAAATGACTGCAGGGTGAGAGGAAGGATACAGACAGACACGCAGATGATTTTCAACCTTAACTCCTAATTTAACAAACAATATTCAGACTCCGATTTGCAAGGTGACTCTCAGTGCCACACATCCTTCACAAAAGCGACAGATTTTTTCTTTTCTTTTTGTTTTTTTTTTTGAGGAAGATTAGCCTTGAGCTAACATCTGCTGCCAATGTTCCTCTTTTTGCTGAGGAACACTGGCCCTGAGCTAACATCTGTGCCCATCTTCCTCTACTTTACATGTGGGAGGCCTGCCACAGCATGGCCTGCCAAGCGGTGCCATGTCCGCACCTGGGATCCGAACCAGCAAACCCCAGGCCACCGAAGCAGAACATGCACACTTAATCACTGTGCCACTGGGCCGGCCCCATGACAAACTTTTTCTTATATCACAAATGGCTCCTACTTCTAACTGAGAAGGAATGCTAGACGTCTTGGTTTAATCTGCTGGTGCCCTTCTTTCTTGGTGCACTGGGAGCCTTGGCTTCTCATTCCTGGTTTTAATCTACTTGAACAGGAAACCAACCCCAGAGCCTGACACAGCGACTGTGAGCTCCAACACAATTCTCGAAGGTCGACTCAGGAAGCCCTTTCTCCTCCTGGAGTGAACGTGACAGGAGGAAGAGCCGACGTTGATCGCCAGCTTCCTATGTTCCAGCATTTTACTCCGACACATTTCACTGGATCCTCACAGCAACCAAGTGGAGTTGGTGTTAATATCAGACACTATTCTATAGATAAAGAAGCTGAGACTTTGAGAAATTAGCTAACTTGCCCAAATTTATATCCGTAGTAGGAGGCCTGGTCGAGATTTGAACTCAATCCCACATGACCCCAAAGCTTTACCCATTTCACTACAATATATTACTTCTTCCATCGAGTGTCCATTTGTTCGGGGGCAGGACCCTCACCTTCTCTGAGCTTCTGTTTCTGCATCTATCATGCATACCCATGGGACAGGGCGAGGTAGGCCTGAAAGAATGCATGGGCGAGGGATTTATTAGCTAATCAAGTGTAAACAGTCTAGTTTTTCTTTCAGCTGTACATTTTCCTGCATGCTTGCAAATATGGAGATATACTAGTTAACCGTAAAGATATAATTGTCAAAAGTAAAATTAGACAGGCAAGCCCAGTGGCCTAGTGGTTAAGTTCAGCACCCTCCACTTCGGCGGCCTAGGTTTGTGGGTTTGGATCCCCAGTGCGGACCTACACCACTCATCAGCCATGCTGTGGTGGCCTCCCACATACAAAGCAGAGCAAGACTAGCACAGATGATAGTTCAGGGCAAATCTTCCTCAAGCAAAAATTGGAAGACTGGCAATAGATATTAGCTCAGGGCAAATCTTCCTCAGCAAAAAAAAAAAAGAAAAAAAAAAAGGAAAAAATTTAGAAAAGAAAAAGTCAAAGAGAAGATGATTTTGTGGGGCACTTTTAACAACTTCTTAAAGGGACTGTGATCATCCTAAAGGGCTGAGGGGAATTGATGCACTATTTCAAGTTTAAATACATTAATTCTCACATGATAAACCACCTTTGAGCAATTAGGCCACTGTATTTTATTCCATAATTTTCGAATTATTATTCTGAGTTAATCAGAGCTGCCTCCAGTACCATCATCAAAAGCTGCCTACTCTTCAATTAGAAGCTGTTCTGGTAAGACAGGTGCAGAACTGTTCTCTAGAGAACAGGGGCCGCTTACCTCAATCTTCTATAAAGTTCAGCACAGGCTGCCAAGACAGCAGCTTGCTTCTCACTTTAACTACGAGCTCATCTTCATGAAGCCTCGCACCCTCTGAGCTGTGTCGCCTCACAGCATCTTCTCTAGCTGTCCCTCTTCCCTTTTGTGGTTTGGAGACAATTTCAACTCCCCACACAAAAGCAATCAGGCCCTGTGCTCCTATTCAAATTCCCCCAGATGAGCTCAGGTGTCTTTCTTCTGCAACACAAGACTGGGGCGGGGGTGGGGCAGGGAATAAGACGCCATCGATCCTGGAGTAAACACATTCTTGGTGGAACAGAGCTGAGGAGTCAGCAAAAGGCACAGAGAAGCCCAGTTTGCAGTGAGGAGCAAAAGCGGCCGGGCGATTTATCCAAAACCATTTTATCACTCCTTTTTTCCTAGAGGGCAACCCCACATCCATCCAGCTGCAAAGCACCAAAGGCTTGGTTGTGGGGGAAAAAAAAGAAAGGGAATAAAAAGGGTTTCAAGAAAACCATTACTTACTTTGTAAAGGTTCACCTACACTGAACATGCAAGAAATCAGGGAAAAAACGTTTGAGCTTGGTTATGACTACACCAGTGAATTCAGATTTCTATACCGTTAACAACACTGTAAACGGTCCTATATTATCTAACATCGTCTTGCCAGCGTGAGGAACACAGCCATTATGGAGGCAGCACTAGCGAGCAAGAAGCAACAAGAGCTCTTTGCATAAACCGTCACGCAGCAAAAGGCTGACACGCTGATTATCTAATAAACAATTACGCAGCTCCAACCTAATTTCTGTGTTTTGAAAAAAGGGAGAGGAGAATGTTGGCAAAGGAGGCAAGAATCCTGGCCTTGAGGCCAGCTATCAGATGTAGGATGTTAGACCACATTATTATAACATTTTCCCCTTTCACAAGAGAGCAAACGTTTTAACAGCATTATCTGCATGAAGAATGGGAATTCTGAAAAAAAAAAAAAAATTTAAAATATCGGTGGAAAGGAAAGGGGTTCATCTTAGGGTTAGTGCGTGTCTGAGACAGCGTAACTCAGAAACGTTTCTGCTGTTTACTGACCTTCTCTTCACCTGGGATGGTTTCCTTGAAGACAGCCGCACTTTGTGAATCATTCATTAAAAAGACTGCCTTTGCCACTCAGAGTGGGAGGTCCGCGATCAGATGGCGGTGGTCAGAGGCACTCAGAGCAGGCGGGAGAGAGGGAGTCTCCTGACAGTGGCTTGTGTAAATCGGCCATGGGCCATGCTAGGTGCTGTAGACACCCCGGCAAGGCTCTCCCGGGCAACCAGGCCCAGCCAGGAATCCAGGATCGCCTGGGCCAACTGCCATTGGAGTTGGCTTCACTTGCCCTGATGTGCCCACTGCAGGTGACATCGATCCTATGCTTAACATCTCCAGGATCAGAGAACTCACAGCTCTGATTAGAACGTTTTTCTTTACGTTGAAACCAAGTCGCCTCTCCCATGGATCTCCACCACCTCTGTAACCCAGAACATTCTAGTCTCTCATTCATAAAATGGCCTTTCAATAAGACCAGCCTGTTCTGGGCAAACCATCCCAATTCATTCCTGAAGTCCTTCCTTCCACAACCATTTGGCACGCATTCATTCCACTGTCGTCCTTCCTCTTCAAGCAGGTCAGCAGTTACTGCCCCTTTAAGGGGTATCCCCACCCCCACCCCTGCTTTTGAACACAGTACTGAATTCTGAAGAACAGAGCAGGACGGTGACCTCCATCATTCTAGATACTCTCCCAGCTCTGACTCTTTCTGGCTACGGGACACTGTGTGGGCAGCTTACTTAATCTCTTTGTGCTTTACTTTTCTTATCTGTAAAAATGGGTGGGTATCACCAGTTCCTGCAAGCATGTTAGGAAGAAGTTAACGTGTGCAAAGTGCCCATGTGGCTGGCGCAAAAAGCCCTCCTTAAGCGGGAGTCCTAGCAATAAGTTAGCATCATCACGCTCCTGCGGAAGCAACTGTCGACTTAGAGATGCTGCTGCTAAGCCCCTCTCTTCACTGATGCGGCCGGGTTTTGCATCGGGACAGAAAAGAGGAGGGATGTTGCTGTCTGTGACATCTGAGACACAGACCAAGAGAATCTGCGAGGGAGGAGGAATGGGAGACCAGCTATCGGCTTGAAGGCTGAGCATGCTCCCTATGAGGACGATCCGACAGCTAGAGCTGGACCACAAAATTCAGAACAGAGACGGTCAGGCGGCTGCCAGGATAAACGGCGAGGAAGAGTGAGGTCCTGGGAAGTTCAGATTTTCTGACTGAAGACTCATTATCCAGATACGCGTAAAAATATACTAGACAACCCAGCAACTCCATCTCTGGGTATATACCCCAAATAACTGAAAGCAGGGTCTCAAAGAGGTATTTTTACACACGTGTTCACAGCAGCATTATTTACAATAGCTAAAAGGTGGAAGTAACCCAAGTGGACATCCACAGGTGAATGGATAAACAAAATGTGGTCTATACATACAATGCACTATGATTCAGCCTTAAAAAGGAAGGGAGTTCTGACATATGCAATAACACGGATGAATCTTGAGGACATCATGCTAAGTGAAAGCTACAGACTGAACGTTTGTGTCCCCCCAAATTCCTATGTCGAGCCTGATCCCCAAGGGACGGTACTAGGAGGTGGGGCCTCTGGGGGCGGGGAGAAGGTCATGAGGGCAGAGCCCTCAGGAATGCGATTAGTGTTCGTATAAAAGACCCTACAGAGACCCCTTCCTCTTCCACCTTGTGAGGACACAGTGAGAAGACAGCCGTCTACGAACCAGGAAGTGGTTCCTCACCCGACACCGAATCTGCCGGTGCCTTGATCTTGGACTTCCCAGCCACCAAAACTGTGAGAAATAAATTTCTGTCGTTTATAAGCCACCTGGCCTATGGTATTGTTACGGCAGCCTGAAAAGACTGAGACAGTGAATCAGCCGGTCACAAAAAGACACATAGGGTATGGTTTCACGTATATGAGATATTTCAAGTAGACTGACAGAGACAGAAAGTAGAATGGGGTGGCCAGGGGCTGAGAAGAGGAGAATGGGGAGCCGTTGTTTAATGGGTACAGAGTTTTAATTTTGCACGGTGAAAAGCGCTACGGAGATTGCACAACAGCGTGAATGCGGTTAGCACCACTGAACCGCGCACTTAAAATGGTTAAGACGGTACATTTTCTGTTATGTGTATTGTATCACAATTAAAAATTAAAGCACAATGAGAGAAAAGAGCTATAGCAGCGGCTGGCCCAGTGGCACAGTGGTTAAGTTCCCACATTCTGCTTCAGCGGCCCGGGGTTCGCCAGTTTGGATCCCGGGTGTGGACATGGCACCTCTTGGCAAGCCATGCTGTGGTAGGCGTCTCACATATAAAGTAGAGGAAGATGGGCACGGATGTTAGCTCAGGGCCAGTCTTCCTCAGCAAAAAGAGGAGGATTGGCAGCAGATGTTAGCTCAGGGCTGATCTTCCTCAACAACAACAACAACAACAAAAAGAGCTATAGCAGAAATGGACAAGGAAAATACTGCCCATGATTTCACAAGCCTTACGAAATTGCTCAAAAGTCTTGTTCTTGTGCAAATCCTGCATGTTAGCTGTTGAATTCTGTTTTCCAAAACCTCTCTCCCTGAGGCCTGCTATCTGGAAGTAGAGCATATAGCCTTCAAGAGCACAGGCTTTTGGACAAGGATTTGGGGGGGTCTGCCCTTGGCAGGGCGACCCTGTCAGATGACTTATAACCTCTTTCACCTTTAGTTTTCTTTCTTTTTTTGAGGAAGATTAACCCTGAGATAACATCTGCTGCCAATCCTCCTCTTTTTGCTGAGGAAGACTGGCCCTGAGCTAACATCCGTGCCCATCTTCCTCTACTTTATGTGTGGGATGCCTACCACAGCATGGCTTGCCAACTGGTGCCATGTCTGCACCCGGGATCCGAACCGACGAACCCTGGGCCACTCAAGCGGAACATGCAAACTTAACCGCTGCCCCACTGGGCCGGCCCTACCTGTAGGTTTCTTATCTGCATGGTTGCTGTGATGACAAAATGGAACAGTCTATGCAAAGCTCTCAGCACTGGCCTGGCGCACAGTTAAGGTGCAAGACATATTAGCCACCATTATCCTTGTTGTTGGATCTTACCTGAACATCATAAAGGAACTGGAAACGACTTCCTTCACTTGCGGCTTCTCTCACAGCCCGAGCCAGGTCCACCGACCCTTTTCCGCCAACCGACCAGTGATAGCAGGGGACCGCATCAAAGGCACCAGCCCGCTTCGCGAGCTCACACACCAAGTCTATCTCAGCACGGGTGTCGGTCCTAGTGATGAAAGCGTTTGTGGTTTTGCATCTGTATTCATTTAGTGATGTTTTTCAAGAAAGACTAGCTGCTTCTCCAGAACTTTGCTCCTTAACACTGAATATATTCTAAACATCAAAAGTGGTTACATTGTGTTTAAATAAATCAGACTTAAAGAAAAGCATGGGAAAAAAATCCTCTCACAGGACGCAAATATTTCAAGTTGTTAAGGGTTTTATCGAGAAAATTCCATAAGGTTTCTCTTTGATCATCCAGTCTTTCAGACAGAAATGCTGGGTGGGATTAAAAAAAAAAAAAGCCAAAGAAATGGTAACTGACTATATAGATTTCATCTCCCTAATAACATTTGAGAACACTTTAGCTACAATGAAACCAATCTAAATCAAACCAACCAAACAAACAGAAAGAGCTGAGTATTTCTGTATACTTTGAGATGAAGCAGAGAAAGACCAAACAGCCACGAGACACAAATACAGTTCACAGGGTGGCCCAGTGAAATGGCCGCATTTAAAGCAGGGGGCTTAACTTACTTAAAGACATTGAGGGCCACAACAACTGGAACCCCAAAGAGCTGAGTGATCTGAATCTGCTTCTGAAGGTTACAGCAGCCGTCTGCCACCAGCGGGATGTTCTGCAAGAAAACCAGACCCCATGGATCTCCTCCCACCAAACCGGCCAAAGGAAACTGGCAGGCCCACTCGGGCGGGTATTGCTTCCGTCTTTGCTCACTTTACTGTCCTAGGAGCTATGAAAGAAGACTATAAATCACTTTCTCCTCCAAGAAAGATGGCTGCAGAGGGAGGAGGCTCATTTTCGAAATCATTTCTAAGATTATTCTGGGTCCCTTGGCATATTTGGGTTTTGAGCCAGGCAGCTATTTCTGCTGCTGACTGTCGGCCAGCACATAAGCGAGGTGCCCACGCTCTGAAGGCTGATGGACAGGAAGGCACGAGGCCCAGGGAGGGCGAGCAGCGCTGTCCAGCTACGCTCTGCTCCAGTCCCTGGTGCCACCTGTAGGAGGCAAGAGGTACTGCTGCCAGTAAATCGAAGTCTGTTTACAGAAAGCAGTCGGGTAGCCTCAGCAAGTCATAAAGCCAATTGTGTATCCTCCAAGGTCAGCTTTTTCCATATCAAAAGAACACGTGGGAATAAGCCTCATGTTTGTTTCTGTGCTGGACACTTTGAGCTCCCGCTCTGATGGCTGCCCAGGGCGTGGGGACCGCACAGAAAGCCTGCATCCACCATTTCTCAAGATCGAAGAGTTCACGGAACGGATCTCATCTCTTCCCCCGACCCGTTCCCTCTTGGGTTTTTGGAAAAGCACTAAGAGGCCACGGGTCTAGGACGCATTCACTGATTGAGAATCAACTGCAAGCCAGTGGTTAACCGGAACGGAATGATTCTTCACATTAGCCTTTTAAACAGCCACTCTTACCTCCTCTGTATATTCTCTCTTCAGAGGGATGCCAGCAGTTACCTGAGACAAGAGACAAAATTAAGAATAATCGGATTAAAATGCTTACTCTAATTGATACAGATCTGAAGGACAAACAAATCATGGTCGCTTTGGGGGAAGGTACATTTAAAAGCACACTTTGTTTCCTCTAAACGGAACTGGCAGCCCCGGCCGAACATAAAGTCTTGTGGGAAGATTTCACCAAACACTGGGGCCTGGGCCCCACCCAGACCAATTACACTGGGGCTTCTGGGAGGGGGACCCAGGACCAGTAAGATTTAAAAACTCCTCAGGTGACTCTAATTTGACCCAATATTATGACCTTTCATACTGTTGCCCATTATCTCAGCATAAAGTGTAATCTGTAAATGATTAAATACCCAATTTACACAAAGTGCATCATCATTCTAAATAAATTCTAAACCACTGTGAAGTGATTGCCATTACTTTTTTTTTTTTTTTCAATTTGTCCATATGCAGCTTTATTCTGAATTAACCACCTGTCAAGAGTGCAGGTCCAAAGAGTAGAAAAAAATAAAGGAGCCCATCCAAAAAAGTTCCCTGGCAAGTGTGAAGGAGGGCATGACGTTAGGAGCCATGTTTAGGAAAAGAAATGTTGTCCAGCTTGTGAATGCCATTTTTGTCAATGATTCGAACACTGAAGGCTGGCAGATTCAGGATGAAGTGTTTCTGGAGCTCCTCTAGACATTTCCTAAGAAGCTCCACTGCCCTCTCACGTGAGAGAGTTGGTGTGTAGTATCGGTCCAGGATACTGAGAGTCAGAAAGGCACCATAGCCGTGGGCTGCGAAAGGGGCCTTGGCCAAGGCGGCCAGGTAGTCCATGTAGTAGAGAGCTGGAGCCTCATGCTCATTGTAGCCAGCCAGGAGGAGGTTGACATGATATGGAGTCCGACTCCGGAGACAGTCAGCCAGGTTTCGGCGTGTGAAATTAGCTGCTGCTGTGGGAGACAATTCATAACCATTTCGCATCTTGTAAAGTTGCACATTTTTCTGAATATATTCTGCAAACTGTGCAGTGTCTCCAGCCTCTCCAACACATAGGAGTAAGATTTTTTCACTCATCTTAAACATCTTGTCATGATCGTCCTTCATCTGGACAATATTGCAAGCGGCCACCGGGATGGAGGCAACAAGGACATAGTCGGGGCCCTGGATGCCGATGAGGTACTCCATGCTGGTGGGTGGCAGGAGGCTGGGGGCTGCAGCTTCAACAGAGTGCCTGATTGCTGTTACTTTTGCTTTTATTTGGCCTAGTTACTCACAATAACCTGTGGGGTTGGCAGTTTAAAGATGGGGAAATTGAAAAAGCTGGGAGAAGGCAGGAGTCTTGCCCAAGGTTACACAGCAAATGAGAGGCAGACGGGGACCTGAACATCATGGGGTTCTGAAACCCCAATCTAGTACCTTTCCACAATCCCACGCTGTTATTGTGTGGAGCCCGCTGCTGGTTTTGGTGGGAAACACGACGGGGCATTTGGATTCTCTGAGCACGTGGTGACTTACTCTCCTCTCAGTAGGAGAGACCTTGAGAATATCAGAAAGCCTTTGGAAAGAAGTTGCCTCTGTGACAAATTGTTTTTCGATAACTTGTGGGAACATAATGAAGTATTTTCAGAAGGGTTTTCCAGCAGTGGCGTAGACAAAATTGGAACAACTAAAATGCTAGATTAAAAAAAGAACGTAAAGCATTGCTGAGCTTGCACACATGCAAAGTTCCACAGAATCAAAAATTAAGCAAAAGCAGGAAGAATGGATTGTATACAAATGCCAAAAAGTAGAGAGGATCAATAAAACTGAAAATTGGTTCCTAAAAAGACTAACAAAATCGACAACACTCTGGTAAGATTTTTAAAAAAAAGAATGAAAAAATGCTATAACTGAATGTGCTGTAGACAGAATTAATAGGATACTATCATCTACTTTCTACCAATACATTTAAAAACACAGAGAAATGCATAGGGGTATACCTTTTATTAAAACTCATTTAAGAAGAAACAGAAAACCTAAACAGTTCTATATTCATTAAAAAAATTAATTTATCCATCATCCCTAAGCAACAGACCCAGACAGTGTTAAAGGTGTATTCTTCCCATTTTTGAATAAACCGATTATTCTAATGTTACAAAATCCTTATAGAGTATATAAAAAAGAAGGAATCCTTCCCAATTTATGTGGCTAACTGATAAATATAGATACAAAGATCCTACTTAAAACATTAGGAAAGCAATATGCAAAATGTAATTATTCATCAAAAAAGATAATATATCCTCAAGTTGGATTTATTCTAGGAACCTAAGGTTCATTTAATACTTGAAAGATAAGTAATATAATTTGTAACAATAGTAGGTTAAAGAGAAAAACCATATCATCTAATAGATGAAGACAATTATTCAATATCTATTTAGTATAAAGACTTGGCGAACTAAGACCAGAAGGCAATTTCCCTAACCCGATAAAAAACGTATACTAAAAATCTATAGAAAACATCATACTTAGTGATGACCTCTTAAAAGCATTCCCTTTGTGATAGGGAATGAGAAAAGGATGGCACCTGTCACTACTATTTAATACAGCATTGCAACTACGAAGACTGGTCAGTAACAAGAAGAAAAAGGATAAAGATGGGAAAAGAAGAAACAGCTGTCATTATTTTTAGGGATGATCGCCACAAAGAACTCCCTAAGGTATCTCTAGCTAAATTAGAACAATTAATAAGAGAATTTAGAGAGGTCATGGGATATAAAAGCAATATACAGCCCGTGTCACTTAACGACAGGGATACGGTCTGATAAAGGCGTTGTTAGGTGATTTTTGTCGTTGTGCAAACATCATAGAGTGGACTTACACAAACCTACATGGTATAGCCTACTACACACCCAGGCTGTATGGTACTAATCTTATGGGACCACCATCGTATATGCGTTGTATATACATTTTAAAAGATCTAAATCAAGGAAGAAATATCCCATGCTCTTAGATGGAAAGCTGTCTAACCTCCCCAACTTTATCTATGGATTTAATGCCATTCGATCAAAATCCTAAGATTCTTTGTGAAACTTCCTGAGCCAATCCTAAGATACACAGGGAAATGAAAAAAGCCAGTAACAGGCCAGGCACACGTGAAGGACCTGATGAGCTTGCCCTACAGGGTGCCAGCGTGGCATAGACACAATTCTATTTAGATAGACTAGAGCAAGGGAGATCCCAGAAAAAGACCTACAAGCATGAGGAGAATTGATTTATCACAAAGTAGCCTTGAAGACAAGGAAGGAGGAGGGACTGTGTAAGTAAACAGTGCCAGGCCTATTGGATATTAACACAGTCATGGGTCACTTAACGACAGAGACACCTTCTGAGAAATGCGTCGTTAGGCGACTTCATCATCGTGTGAACATCACATAGTGAACTTACACAAACCTAGGCTGTATGGTACTAATCCTATGGGACCATCTTTGTCTATGTGGTCTGTCCTTGACCGATATGTCATTATGCAGCACATGACTATATAGAAAAAATGAAATTAGATCTGGTCTCTGCACCACACACAAAAATCAGCAATAATGGGTGTAATGGTTAAATTTGTGTCAACTTGGGCCATGGGGTGCCCAGATATTTGGTCAAATATTATTTTGAGTGTTTCTGTGAGGGTATTTTCAAATGAGAATAACATTTAAGTCAGTGGACTCTGAGTAAAGCAAATTGCCCCCCAGGATGTGTGTGGGCCGCATGCAATCAGTTGAAGGCCTAAATAGAACAAAAAGACTGCAAGAGAAAATTCAGACTGGGACTGAACTGGAACTTAGGCTTTCCAGAGTCTCCAGCCTGCTGGCCACTCTGTAGATTTCGGACTTGCCAGCCTCCACGATTAGATGAGCCAATTCCTTATAATACATCTCTTTTTATATAAATATACATCCTTGGGGCTGGCCCAGTGGCACAGCGGTTAAGTGTGCATGTTCCATTTTGGTGGCCCAGGGTTCACCAGTCTGGATCCCGGGTGCAGACACGGCACTGCTTGGCACGCCATGCTGTGGTAGGTGTCCCACGTATAAAGTAGAGGAAGATGGGCACAAATGTTAGCTCAGGGCCAGTCTTCCTCAGCAAAAAGAGGAGGGTTGGCAGCAGACGTTAGCTCAGGGCTAATCTTCCTCAAAAAAAAAAAAAATATATATATACACACACACACACATCCTATTGCTTCTGGAGAATCCTCCGTAATACATTGGGTTTAAAAAACTAATTGAAAAGGAATATTTGGATCCAAAATTATGAGATTATTATATATATTTCATATTATAACAGTATTAGTTCTTATATTGCACCAGGAATAGTCGGTACTTTGGAAGACAGAATACGAATTTAAAATGATTGGGGCTAAAATGGGCAAGTTCAAGGGTCCCAGGACTTTCCACTGCACACACTATGGAAAGAAACAAGCTGAATAAACATAAAAGGCAGCCATGGTTATTTGTGTAATGATATCAAAAGGAAATAGAAATTATAATGGATCAAAAACATTACCACAGAGTTGTTTCAAGTATGAAGGAATGACACTGCAATGGGTAACATGACATATAGGATTAAGAAGAGAAAGTTCATTTATTATTCAATCACTGAAAACATTTCCTTGATACCGACTCTGCCAGGCACTAGGGATACACAATTAATAAGACACAGTCCTTAATCTCAAGGGGTTCAGAGTTGAGTTGGAGACACACATACATTCACAAAACAACAGGATGCAGAAGGATGCTAAGCTTCGTCTAGCTTCCTGATTCCTCTTCCATATCTGTGCCTGCAAAGCTTGAGCCCTGTCACCATCATCGCTGGCGTGGAACCATGACTTTAAGTGGAAGTGGAAGAGGCACAAAGAATTAAGGAGGAAAAAACGCAATCACTGTGAAACAGCACATACATTAAGATGAACGGAAATAGGATTATAAATCGCGTCGAGGATTTTTACAGGACAGAGACCAGCGCCTGGAAAAAATCTGGACTAGAAGTCAAGAGACCTTGATTTCACATCTGATTAGTCCCCTAAATGGACCTGTGACACTAACCAAGCGTCTGAATCATTCTGCACCTCAGCCATTTCATCTGTATAAAGACGGAACCAGACTAGACAATTTCGAAGCCCTTTCCAGTGTTGAAGCTCTTTGATTTTACAATTTTCAGGGTGCAAAACAGAGAGGGAGAATTTCAAATGCATCTTATATCGGCAGAAATAGTTTTCTGAAACTCGAAGCTGGTATACAGATTCAAAGTCTGACGTCAAAGAGTGATTGTAGCAACAAGTGGTGTTTTGGGCAAAATCAAAATTCTTTAGGATTCACTGTCTTATAACATGTGTTGTGTCAACTTTCCATTTGAAATAACGATGAAGCTTTAGGCTAAAATGAGGTGCTTAAGTGTCTGGTATTATGAATGGATTGGGATTCAGAAAATGTTTACCCATCATTAACATTCAGGTCTTCACAGTGGATAGAGAAGGGGGTTTGGAGCCAAGTCCCAGTTTGGCTCTCTGCTGGCCTGGTGACACTGCCCACATTCCTTAAACCCATCCAACCTCAGCTTCCTCATCTGTAAAATGGTACAAAATAATGTCTGCTTCTCCAGGACAAAGAATTGCTTAGATGATTAAATGATGCACAATATGGTGTTTCATGATGGCAAATCTGTTATTTATTTTTGCTATGTAGTTAGTCATTGATGATATGACTTTCGTGTACAAAGTATACCAACGAAGAAATCAGATGTGCCAGTTTGTCTAATACCTTAATAATATAAGTGACAAAGAAACTTCGAATTATTTTATTTCCAAAATGATTAACCAGTATAACATTTTTTTCTTCTCCCTCTGGAAATACCTAAAAATGAAAGAGAAAAAGACTAAACCTTCTGTGGAAGGAATTTCTTTTCAGATGTGTGTAAATTCTCTATATAAGATAGGTTAATATCAAAAGTCTTTAAAAACATTAAAATTTGTGTTTTCCAAGCAAAGCTGTCTTAGAACTAAGCAATCCAGTGCTATCCCAGAGTTATGAAGTGAAACCATAATAAACAGAAACAGAAAGAAAATAGTTTTAGATGAAATCTGATGCAATGCAGCATCAGTGAACCAAAAAACTCTCTGTACAAACAGTGAAAAACCTCACCCACAAAAGCCATCACTCTAACCCTTACGCTCTCTGCTCAGGAACCAGAGCCTCACTCCTCTCATTAATGCGGGGTTATCAAAGGTTGACACGAGTTTCAGATATAAATCTTAGGACTAAAAAGCGGTTCCATGATGCTCCTTTCCAAAACACTGCTTAGAAATAACTTGGGGGGTGCTGCTATTTGCTTCAACTTGCTAAACTGTAGGGGCCCCATAATGATGATTTGTTAGAAAGGAGCTGCTTTAGGAAACTGGAGTGATCAAGCAGGTCTGAACGTTTCAAATGCTGAATTCTGCTTTATCTTAATTTTAAAATCTGTTTTATTAGGAAGGGTGGGACTTACGCTCGGCCCGCCTCCGTGCATCTTCAGAGCTCGCACCGTTGCCACCAGCACGACAACGTTGGGCACCAAGCCGGAGGCCCGGCACTTGATGTTGAAGAACTTCTCCATTCCAATATCGGCGCCAAAGCCAGCTTCGGTTACTGTGGAGAATCAGATCGGACACTTGCTATTACCTTTTGAAAACGAGAGTAGGTTTCGGCAATCATGGGTCTGACTCATGTTGCAAGGACAGCTGAAATTCCCCTCTACTTCTGGGTTACATCTTGTTCATATGCAAAGGTAAGGCGATTTTCGAAAATGTTCTACTTGCTCACATTCCGTAAAAAGATAGCTCTCCACTCTGCTTCACACGACCGTGTGTAACGACTCATTGCCAAGGCCAAGATTTTCCCGCTGGTAAATAACTCAAAACAAAGCTTTTCTCAACACAGATGGGATTTTCAATTTTTTAATCAGTTGCCAAATTGTATCAAAGGACATTGAAAGCATGATTACCATGGAAGATCCTTTCTCAGTCTTTATAACATGCATAGAGGACTAGTTATTTTAGGGCCACCTGGTCGTTTCTGTTGATTGACAAAATTCCAGGTAGTTCAGTGGTTTAAGGAGGTGGATCATCAAGTTTGGCATAAGATAGCATCTTTATTCCATAACCACAGAAGACGAGCATCTTTAGCCATCCCCTCCCCCACCCCTATAGTGCTGGAAATGTTACTGTGGCAAACATGGACACAGCAGAAAGAACATCTAACATTGTCTTCCAAGATAATAGTAGTGACACTGGGTCAGCAACAGCATCTTCACACATAAACAAGAGCTCTAGGACCAGCAGTACCAGCAGCCCCTGGGGGCTTATTAGAAATGCAGAATCTAGGTACCCCAGACCTACTGAATGAGAATCAGCATTTTAACAAGATCCCCAGGTGAGATGAATGCCCATTAAAAAAAGCACATTGCTCTAGAAAGGAATACTATTAATGTAATAGAAAGTAAATATTTATGAAATATGAACTATCTATTGACAGTACTACTAAGGCCATAATTTAAGCCAGAGATAGGAATTGGCAGTAAAAAAACCTACTAAGATAAAATAAAAAACACTTAAAATGTGAACGAAGGAAGATATTTGTCTCCAGCATTCACTGAATACACACATTTTAACAAGAAGTAAGGAAACAGGGGGCCGGCCGGGTGGCGCAGTGGTTAAGTGCACATGTTCTGCTTTGGCGGCCTGTGGTTCACCGGTTCGGATCCTGGGTGCAGACATGGCAATGCTTGGCAAAAGCCGTGCTGTGGCAGGCGTCCCACATATAAAGTAGAGGAAGATGGGCACGGATGTTAGCTCAGGGCCAGTCTTCCTCAGCAAAAAGAGGAGGATTGGCAGCAGATGTTAGCTCAGGGCTAATCTTCCTCAAAAACAAAGAATTAAGGAAATAAATGATTAAATGTCACACATAATTTCAAACTCTAAATACATCAACAGTTGTTCTAATTCTTTACAGTTTCCTTTAAGTCCTTCATATGCCTATATAACTTTCACAGAATAGGTAGAATTTCATAGTCTGCCCCTTTACTTTAAAATTATCACAGAGTTTTCTTGCTGTACTACAAACATTCAAAATTTATGATTATATGTGGCAGCTTATAATTTTGTTGAGTTGATGTACCAAGATTTACAAAATTGTTCCCCTTGTTATTAGATGTTTGGGTTGTTTCCAACATAAACAATGCTGCAAAATATCTGTGCATATGAGCTCGAACCTTTTTCAAATTATATTTCGGAATAAATTCCCACGGGTGAGAGTATGGTGCCAGAGGATATAAAAAATTTTTATGACTGTTGATATGCTTTTGACAAATTGAAAAATATTCCTTTAAAAATATTCAATTTGGAATGGAGATAGCTACAAAGTCATTTTTTCCTTCATTATGTTTTCTTTGAACAAGCGATTTAGCAGAGTAATTTAAAGACGTAAAAGACACTCCTTTTTATATAGTATTTGGGGCAAGTCTAGTGATTTTATTAGCCGTAGTCAAAACTGGAGAAAACCATTGACAATAACAATGTCTACCTCAGTGGTACTCCTGTAAAACCAACGCTCACTTTAGCCTGATGGTGGACCCCAGAAAAGGAATATTCAGATGACTTTGTCCAAAGTCCTTATAGAGTGGCCTCCCGGTGGGGGAAAAGATGGGGAGCAAGGCCATGAGTACTGGACTACAGTTGACCGCCCTGCTGGTTAGTATCACAGAGAGATAAGCAGACAGACAGGATCCAGAATCCCCCCCAGCTGTGCATATGAGCTGACAATTGAACAGTGATAATTATCAATTGAACCCTGGTGAGTTACTTGATCTATTTCAGTCTCAACATCCTCATTTGACTTGCCGGGAGGATGAAGTTAGAGAACACACATAAAATACTGAGTTACTGGGTTTTTGGTGCCTAGTGGGAGCTCACAAAAATGGTTGGCATCATTACTGCCAAAAGAACAATTCTCCCACTTGGTAGAAATCATATTCAATTCTTCAGCATTTGTTGAATTCCTACTATGTCTTGGCATTTTTCCCAGTGGCAGAAGCCCAGTCTTAGGGTCCCTAACCTTAAGCACTCCAGGGACGTAGTGAGAGAGACCGTCTGCTACTGGACTCCAGAGAATTGGAGCTCAGCAAGCCACCAGGGATGGATTTTGCCCAGGAGGTTTGGGGAAGGTGATGATAGAGTCAGGCCCTGAGGGACAAAGAGGTTTCCTCCAGAGTTTCAGAGAGTTGGGGGAGGAGAGGGGAAAAGGAACAAAGGGATTCACAGATAAAGGACAGAGAAAGAGTAGAAGCCAATTTGTCAAGAAGAGAAATGATCTGTGATGACTGGAGAAGTCATTATTTCAACTACCAAGACCCGTTCTCTGGTCTGATCAGTTCTGAGGAGGAGAGACTCAAGGAACCAAAGTTTCATACGTTTTTTTACAAAGCTGTGCTATTTGAAAAACTGTTCAATGTTGCCCGATGGCCAGAAGTAGAGCATTGCGTACATTTTACATAACGGGGTTTGATTACGTGATCTCTAAGGTCTTTCCAACCGGAAGCACGTTTCCACTTGAAGCTCCCCTGGTAGACTGTAGGCTCCGTGAGGACAGAGACCATGTCTGTTAGAGATCAACCCTGCAACGCATGGAGTAGGCACTGAACAAACAAATCACAACCTAGTTACCGCGTTCGCCTTCCTTCATCAGCTCACTTTGCTTAAAGGAAAAAATCCAAGTTCCTTAACATCAAACCTGAGGCCACCCTAATGTAACCTCAAGCACACACCTCAGCCTTCATCTTCCTCACGCTCTGCCTCAAATTTCACGCTTCGGGAATATCCAGCTTTCTGCAGAGCTCACACACACTATGTTACTTGTCGTCTCCACCCCTCTTCTCCCACCTGGAACATTCTGCTCTGCCCTCTCCCTTCTTTAACTCGTTGTCCAAGCCTCAGTTCAGAGGTCGCATTTCCTGGAAGCTTGCCCTGATCCCCTCAGGCAGAGAGAGCTACTGCCCCTCGCCCATCCCGGGTGCTCCCTCGTGGGGCCCACATCTACCTCTGCACCTAGCATCCTAATTTACACTCAGGTGTCATCTTGCACGTGGAGCTCAGGGACCCTATCTCACTCATCTTTGCATCTCCAGTACCTAACACAGTACCTGGCGCGAATAAATGAATGAACTGACAAAGATATGAAGAAACTGTCAGAATTGGAGCCAATGACGATATAAAGTCAAGTCTACCATTCAATGGAGATAGGTAGATAGACACAAAAAATAGAATTAAACAGAATTAAAAATATGTTCTTATTCCTCCCTATCAGACCTTTTTCCTAACAACACCAAAACACTTTTAATACAAGGTATAAATATCATATCTGATAAAGATACGGCCATCTCAAGTGTCTACATAGGCTAGCTAAGCTTCATTTCATATTTTGAGAGATAAATTGGAAAAAAAATAGTAGTAACAGAAAACTTCAGTTAGGAAGAAAACAGGATGCAGTTATAAAGGTCCACAAGCTGTGGCTTCCAAAGGCAAAGGAAATATGGAGGCAAATGATGTGAGGAAAACAGAAGAAAGTGCCAAATTCTCACACTTTGAAAACTGTTCTGAAATACTGCATGGAATCACTTTTATGTTATTTGTTTTCAAATATCAGCTGCTAGGGAAAACAGAGAGCATGGAAAAGGTATGCTGAGGTACATTAGTAATACAAAAGTAAGGACCACGTGATGTGTCATCAACGAGCATTATCTTGGAAATGGACCCTTCGAGGGCTGTGTATCTGTGTCTTAGTACCTCAGAGGCTTTGATATGAGAAGGGGACAAGCCACCCTTACTGGCAAGTTCCATTTCTCAGGCACTCCCTGGGAACTGTCAACATAGAAAGCCTGTAAGTTAAGTTTTCCTAGTGATCTGAAGTAAGCAATTTATTCCCTTCTCATATTTGCTGCTCTTAATAAATTTTAAAAGAGATAAGAACTAAAGAACTACTTAATGGCGACTTTAATAGAGACGTGTTCTTGAAGCAAGTGCTCTTACTCTGATTTAACATTCCTGAAAAGCAGGTAATGCAGACTTCTGAAAGCTGCATATTTAAAAAGGCTTGCAAGAAAATGCTTGCACATGCCACGACAATTATTTGTCTTGGCAATCTCTTTGCAGGGGTGGGGGTGGGGACACAGTTATTCAACTTAGAACATGAATGAAAACAGGAAACGCTGGCTGATGTTTATTGTGGAGGCACCGGGGCTATTCGATAGCAATTTTTCACATGGCTTGATTCAAACCTCAAAACCCACAATCTGTTCAGAAAGGAAGTGTCCGGGTTGGGAAGGGACTGACCATTTGGACAAATCCTGTTAGGAACCTGCACAGGAAGCAGAGCTCTGGCTTCAGGTGGAGAATAAAAACCAATACTGGACAGCCAGGCAGCTGGCTTTCCATGCTGATCGGCTAGGGCACCCTGAGTCATGCTGCACAAACTGAACAGCATCCACAATGACAATGACAAAACAGTACTGGCAGGCACACATGACATCTATGAAATTCCTCAATGAGGCAGAGAGATGATTTTTATATCTCAAATTGTTCTATCATATAACTTGCAGAAGAAAGTTTCGATGTCAGTTAGGACTTGGATAAGTAATCACCCAGCTGCTAACTTACAAAAAAGCATTAACGTCATCACTACACAGGCGGGCCCTATAAATTATGGGTTCATAAAATTCTACAGCTGTGAGGGAACTAACCGCCCCGGGGTTCCTATGTGCTGGGGAAGTTACCTTCTTGAGATAAGAGCCCACTGCAGTGTCCCGGGTCCCTCTGATGCCCAGCCCAGAGCTCTCCTTTCTGTATGACACATTTTCTGCCACTTGGCATCTTATTCAAAAGCATTTTCTTTTTTTAGAGCTAACATCTTTTCTTCTTCTTCTTCTTCTCCCCCCCCCCCCAGTACATAGTTGTATATTCTAGTTGTGGGTCCTTCTGGTTGTGCTACGTGGGACGCCGCCTCAGCATGGCCTGATGAGCCATGCCATGTCCACGTCCAGGATCTGAATTGGTGAGACCCTGGGCCCGCGAAGCAGAGCGCGCAAACTTAACCACTCGGCCACGGGGCTGGCCCCTCAAAAGCAGTTTCAATTAAACACATGCATCCCAAAATTTAAGAAAAACTTTCACTTCTTCTCATTCAACAATTACCGAACTTCTGTTATTTTCCCTGGCATTTAAGCAATTACCTACGTACTCATGATTTCAGTTAGAGAGGAAACAGTACATTTTTAACACGACAAAGATGAGAGATTAATTAATTACCTGATGAAAAGGCATATCTTTCTGAGCTTGCCTTTTTCAGTTTTTTTTTTTTTTTTTTGCTTGAATTCCCTTTGATATTTTAACATGTTTATTTATTTGCCAGTAGGCAGGTGAGTTTGAATTCGGTTTTGTTTCACGTCTACTTCTCAACGGTCTCATGCTGTACTACATTTACGGAACCCATTTCTATGGGATCACAAACCATAACTGTAATCAGTGGTTCTCAGCTGGCAGTGATCTGCTCCCCAGCGGGCATCTGGCAATGTCGAGTCACTGTTGGTTGACATAACTGGCACCAAGCAGGCTGAGGCCAGGGATGCTGCTAAACAACCTCTATTGCACTGGACAGTCACCACCCCACAAAAAAACCCACTAAAACCAGAATTATCTACCCAAAATGCCAACAGAGGTTGAGACTCTCTGCTGTAGCTTTGCACTTTCTAGATACTCTTCCTAAGAATGTTATAAATGCATCAGATGCTAGAATAAAAAATTGTGCAAGATTATGATGTGAATGATAACCTTTTACCCCATAGGATCTGAAATAGGAATAATCCCAGTAAAAATTCTGCCCAGCACAGCTGATGTGCTGCATTCGTGGTGCCTTCCCTACGACATGGCAGCTCCTGGTGATGAAAAGCAGTGTCTCACTGGGTGACTGGGGCACTAATTTCATGAGGAAGGAGGGAGGGATGGACAGAGAAAATCAATATGAGACAGCACAGGGGAGAGCAAGGTCAGTCTTACTGCCAAGAACAAACAGCTATGATGGGGAAAAGCTATTGTAATTAGTGACAAAGCTATTCTGATTAGTACAGGGAAAGGCAGAGAACTCACATTTCCTAACACTGTCTATGTGCCAGGTACTGTACTAGCCTCCTCAAGCTCATTTCCCTCTTCATCACCTGGGAGGTATCTCAGTCTTCTGCTTACAGCTTATGGAGCTAAAGATTAGAAAGTTTAAGTAATTTTTCCCAAGGTCACACAGCTACAAGGCGATAGAGCTTGGGTTGACACCATAGCCCCTGTGATGGCAGTCTATGCCAGAGTCCCTACCCGACACGGCCTTGTCAATAAACAACCCATCACACAGCATTTCTCTAGCTCAACCGCTGGTCAGCTGTGCTCACCACGATGAAAATCTTAACACCTAGTGCTTCTAGAATATTTTGTTACATAACATGGAGCTCTAAATTCTTTTCCTGAACTCTGATAGGTAAGTGTGTCCAGACTCATTTTCTAATTGCAATATGGCCCTGCTGTGATAACAGAAAGCACATAATCTGGACTTTTCTCTGTTACGATGTGCCTTTCTTTCTTTTTTTGTTTACTCAATTCAGAAACTTACTTTCACTCTTAGAGCAACTCATTTAGGGATAACAAATCACGTCCTCGCCTAGATCTTAGACTACGTGTCAACAGTGCTGAGCCCTCGCAGTGGCAGGGCGTATTCTGGTGAACAAAGAAAGACATCCCGGAGAGGAGGCTCCGAGGATCAGTACATCTGGGCTTGGTACCCAACGCCAGAGGAAGAGGCCACAGGCAGAGAACACTCGCTCTGCAATCTGCCTCTTGACAACCAAATGATCTCCTGGGGGCCAGAAGGTATTTCATCACCTTTCACTGGTCCCAAGATCCCAAGAGTTGACTTCCCAGCCTCCTCCAGCCAGGCATCCGCCCGCCCATCACTGGTTGGGAAACGAGCCACTCCAACTCTCCAGCTTGGGTTTTCTTTCCCAAACCGCGCGTCCTATAATTATCACCACGAGCACACTCTGGGAAAAAAGGCGGCAGAGACCTTAGATCTGAAATTCTCATTTTGTTTTTACCTTGGGGAAAACCCTTCTTGGACCCTGAGACAGAGTTCAACTGAGGCACCAAGAGAATATTCCCTTGAGTTTCTGGCTACTTGATACGCCTGAATGTTGTCACCAGAACTGCAAATTGAATTTCCACCTTTCGATGTCACGAAGGAGTCCTTTATTCCATGGATACTCAGAGGATTAGAACTTTCAGGTTTCATAGCTTTATAATGGTAATAATTTTCCTCTCCATGATACATGCAACAAACATACATATCAAATACACAACATATTGAGTTTCCCATTACTTTGGACATGAACTTGAATTTATGGCCCATTAGAGGTCTCACAGAAGAACGAGTCCTTACAATCAGCTTGGCTCAAAAGGGGTTGAGATAAAAAATATGTCTGCCCAGGGCAGATTTTGCTAACTTAATTCTTAAGAGAATTTCTGGTAAACAGAGGGAGAAATAAAACTGTGGCTTTCACTGTCAGCACTTTACTTTCTCATGACAAATCAGAAATAAAAATATAACCTTTGCACAGGAAGAACCAAGGTATATGCTGGACGAGACTTCGTTCTGAAGCACAGTGAGCTATAATTCCTGAACAATACTAAGGGAAATGGAAACTAGACTCTTCAAACTGCCCTTTTCTGCCTTATGTAAACACGTCTATTCAGCTGCAGCTGTCTGCAGATGAACTCAGGAAAGCTGAGTTCAGTCACAGAAGCATACGAATTCTGCACTTGAGCTCAAGGTGAGCAGGCCTTGGGGAATTTTAATTATTTTTTCCAGTGACTAGAAGGAGAATTAAGTAAACCAGGATGAATCATTAAATTAATTACAAGGGAAGCGCAGCATTCTTACAACAGCTGAAAAATAAATGAATCTTGATTCAGAACATATTAATTTTGAGGATCCAACTCATCTTAACTCTATGAAATTTTACAAAAAATGAAATCCTTTCTGCTGTTTTGGATTTGTCTATTTAATCTATGACCCTCTTACCTTTTGTGGTGAAGGCATTGTATACACACATTAGGGGAAATTTGGTAGTAGTACAGAACGCATGAGAAAGTTATTGGGGATTTATTTGGGGAAAGGGAAAGAGAAGATAAAGTGTAAAAAGGACATAGGTCCACCTGAACCACATGTTTTTGGTAGTAATAAAATCTTTGAAAATCCAGAAATGCCACTTAGATGCGGTCTGGTATCAAGACCCAGAATTTCCTTCCTCTAGAGAATTAATTAGTTACAGACACTGGTTCTCATTATTTGGAACCACCGTTAATCATCTTGTTTTGTAAAATGATTTTGACCCAAGCGAAATTTAATTTTGGAAAAACAATGTTTAGATGAAAATTAAATGATACATGTTATTTTTTTACCTCCCTTATAAAAATCCAAATGAATTAAATTCACAAATCCATTACGCAAACAGCTCCCATCTTCTTGTAGGGATCATGAGCATTTGTACAATGTCATTGCTACGACCAGGGTTTAACCCTTCCGTTTTTAGCCAACAGTGGTATCCCCAACTTCTGGCTGGAGGCCTGGAATTTTGGACGACTGCATGAGGGCAGAACTGTTCTCCTGCAGCTCTTGAGAACTGGACAGTGAAAACGTAAATAAATTCTGAAATGATTTGCTATGAACATGCCTTAACCTAAAATGATGGAAAGATGAAACAGAACATTTTCCATTGAGCAGTTTATGAAAACAAACCCAAGGAGGAAAAAATTATAAACATCAAAAGGTAAAATATATCTTATTTATTTTTTATTTTTATTTTTTTTGCTGAGGAAGATTCACCCTGAGCTAACATCTGTGCCCATCTTCCTCCGTTTTGTGCATGGGTTGCTGCCAGAGCATGGCCACCAACAAGTGGTGTAGGTCCGTGCCCGGGACCCCAACCCAGGCTGCTGAAGAGGAGCGTGCTGAACTTAGCCACTAGATCACAGGACTGGGCCCCAAATATTTTATCTTAAAGGTTCCCAGGAAAAAACAACATCAAGAAACCTGTGATAGTTTTTTTCTGCAAGTGCAAGAAACCCAGCAAGTGAAACTGTGATTAGCTGAGTTTGAAAACAATTAAATACACTAACATTCCTACTATGGCAACTTTTTTATAGAAAAAGAAATTAGAAGGAAACCATTTTAAACTTGATTCTACTAATCTTCCCAATATTCACTAAATACAAGCAGGCAGAGCAGGGATCTTTGAACTGAAGGCAGAGACCTGCTAGCATGTCACAAAAATCAATTTACTGGGTTGAGACTGGAATTTAAAAAAGAAAAGGAAACAGGATAGGAAATATTAGGACACATCGCCCACAATGAGAGAAAGTAGAATTGCTTCCTAAGACGTTTGACTCAGCTTTTGCACACACGCACACAGGTGTGCACAGGCATTTGTGACACAAAATGTACTTCACGCTCTGGGTTCCAGTCAAAACATCCAAGAGCCACTGGCCCAGACTCTGCCTTTGTAGATTTCTTATCTAGGAGGAAAGAGACGGACCTGCTGCTTTTACGGGTCATGTCTAGCCCTCCTGGTTTCTCAGAAGGAGATCAATTTAATGATTATTCAGGCCTGGCTCCATTCCGCTCAGCGCTGGTACAAACAGCACTGCTAGCTCCCGGGAAATAACTACCACGATCTCTGTGTTATCAGCCATTATATTCATCGTTAGGGTCACAGATGCAACTTCCTCCTGTGGCTCTATTCTTGGGCGTGGAGGCAAGAACAATCCACAGTGTTCTGCCTTCCATGTCTCCTTCAGTATGTCTGACGTGGGCACTGGCGTGATGCAAGGCCCACGGGCTGGCCAGTGGGACTGCATCTCGAAATGATTCGATTTAACAGAACAAATGAGGACATGATACCGAAAAGGCCAATAATTCATATTTAAATCCATAAAAAAACTCAAACTAAAGATAACAACCTGAAAAGGAGGAGTGAGCATACTTTTTTCCTTTGGTATATTTTCAAAATAACCTTTTTCCTGTTTATAAAATGAACGTATTTTTAGAAATATATAAATCTGATGTGCAGAAGAAAACAAACAGGCATTTTGAACCATTTTCACAGTAATCTGTTTCTGGCTCTCTCTCTACTGTTGACAGAAGAACAAGGCCCCTGAGATGCCCAGGTAGACATTTTTTATAGGGAAAAGGTAACAAAAGGTCAGGAATAATTCTCAGTCCCCGACTCCCGGCTTCTACCCCCATCCCTGAGCCCGGGAGGAGCTGAAACTAAAGTTTAGAATAATTCTTGTTTTGTATAAAAAAAGGGCAAACCCTCAATTTACCACCTCTCTCTCCTTGCCTCCTCACGGCATGTCCCCAGGTTGGCCTTATATCAAGAAGCGGGTCTGACCTGGGTAAAGCAGCTGATAAAAATATGGTTACTTGTATTTTACAGGAAAATGCTAAATCTATATAAAATCTTATTATTATGTTTATTACACTGGCAAAGGATATGCATTCAAACAAGGTTTCATTAGGCCCATCTGGCTTGCAAGTTTCTGAGATGGGTTCCTGAAGGACAGGCGGGGACTGTCCCCACAGCGACCTCTACCTACGTGTTTTTATCGTCAACGGCATGGGTGTCACGCTCTACACACACTTTAACACCCTGATCTTCTCAATTAACCCAACGGGGAGCATTCCTCCCAAACGGTAACATTTTTCAAAATCATATTTTATTGCATAACATTCTGCTCTAAGAAGGAGCCCTACTTTTGGACACGTGTTAAGCTCTTCTTCGGAAACGATCTTTGATCTACTTAGGAACGAAAGTGGGCCAGTCACTTGGGCTGACTTAGAAGACCATCCCGGGCACGTTTGTGCAGAGAACTCAAAGGTTTGCTCCCCTAAACCCTGCCTGGCCACCTGGCAGATGCTGTCAAAAAGGAAACGGGGATGACGACGTGGATGACTTGGCATTAGCTCAAGTCTGTCCCTGGGAACACTTTTTGAACTACGTCACGATGACAGCGGATTAGCAACTCACCTTTCTATTTGAAGGAGAGCGTGTAGAATCAGAAAACGTCTTCATTTCTCCCGTAGCTGGGTGCGGTTGTGGGACCAAGGTTGTTAGTGAGATGTAAAGAGAGGTGTTGTATGCAACTTCCAGAATGGCTCCTGAAAAGGGGGTATGCCTTTTTTTCTTCCTGCTGCCTGGGATAGAGGTGTGATGGCTGGGACTTGTGCAACCATCCTGGACTACTAGGTAGCACAGAACCTATGATGATCAAGGAGTTGCCCTACCAGCCCAGACTGCCTATCCTGGATTTCTTTTATGTGACAGAGAAATAAACTTCTCTTTGCTTTGGGCCACTCGTTTTCACTGTTGCTACTATTCATGGGTGACCCTAATCCTAACGGATTCGTTCATGAAAATAGAGCCTGCTTAGAAACATTATAGCATTTTTCATTTCTATCATTTCAGTTTGCACATTATTTGAACATCATGCAGGGTTTTCTTTCTCTGCACAATAGCAACTCTGCAACTGAAGTCAGGGTGCATTCCTAATTTAGAAAAGATGTGAGATTTGCTCAAAGTTTTGCTGATGAAAGAAAGAGCTGAACTTTCGGAGGCTGAGATGTGGCCCTAACTCTTTGATAGATGCCCCAAAGCTACATCACTGAAAGGAACTGAGAGAGGGCCTGCTCCCAAGCTCCAGACACAGAATAAACTGAGACAGCAGAAGCCAATACGCATGTCGGTCTGCAGTAGCCAAGGATACACATGTAGGACTCCAGAGGGCTTCCTGTTCATCGACCTCAAGAGCTGTTTTCACTCTAAAGTCTATCTCCTTTGTACGTGTATGCGCTAAGCAAAGAAATGCTTTTTGGAGGCAAAAAACTATTTTTATAGTTGTTTTAAATATTTTTAGAACTTCCATCATTAAACTATTGCCTGAGCCTAAAAAGTCCAAATGATCCACGGTCAAACAAAACATTCACGCAACTTTATAAAACAAACAAAAGGACTAAACAAGACGGGGGGCAAAAATCAAAAGAAGGGCCTCAGATGGCTGGTGTGTGACATTCAGAATGTGTGTGTGCATGGACACCTGAACCCATGAAAAATTAAAAAGAAAAGCCCTCATTTAGTAGAACATGACTGAACATCTCGGTACAGAATACGGAGTGTTTAGTGAATGAATAAGCGATCTCATTGCCCGTGGACAGCAGGCTACACGGGAAGCCACAGAGAAATACACAGCCTTGTCCGTTTCTCCCAGCTCAGTTTGCAGCAAGTCTTGCCCTGGGCTCAGTCGGCCTGACTCCCCCGGTCAGCTGTGGTCCACATCTCTACCACTCATCCCCGCAAAATGGAAGAGTGTGGGCAGCTCTATGCAAACCATCACTCCTTCTAGAAAGTAACCAACTTACAGCCTCTGACCCACTAAACACGACTATTAACATCCAGATTTAGCTCTAAAAAAGTAAAGACTGGACCACATACTAATGACAACTGCCAAGCTACGACTCTAGCCTCAGCTGCTCTCCTAAATGATAGATCATATTTCCTTCTTTTTTCCCCCATGCATAACTCACAAACATTAACATTTGGCCGCAATTGTTTATTTTCCTTTTACAAAGAAGTCAAACGGCACAGAGAGCATGGAAGTCGCCCACGCACAGGCCCCACCCAGTTCAGCTCCCTCTCTCGGTCCCACAGCCAGCAACTCGGAGGAACTTGGAGCGTGTCCAGGTCATGTTTTCACACTTGTACATATGGACAAAGGCATAACCAAAATACAGTATTGTTTCTGTTTGAAAAATGTGTTAGACTGTATTTGTAATTCCACAACCTGCTTTTTCACGCAGTGAGGTTTCCCTGAGATCTCGTCTTGTGGAAATACCCAGAAGTGGTCGCTGGTTGCACAGCGCCTCCATCTTTGACTACTGATGGCGTCCCTTCCCAGGGAGGGAGCCCCAAGAGGTAAGACTTTGGCCTCTCACCTATTGTCCTTCAGGAAGGTGGAATGACTTCGCTGGTGGGGAAGGGAGCTTGGAAAAAAACACTGTCTTCAATTGGAGGCCTGGTAACATGACCTCCAAAATGACCTCATCCGATCGTGCGCATTTCTCCCTCACTGCATGTCAAATTACTTACATCTTTTCAAGTTAGTTTTTCCTTTAAAAAAAATTACAAAAGTACCACATACTAATTGTAAAAATTTCAAGAATACCAAAAAGGCATAAAGTATAAAGTGAAGGTCACCATGACTTCATTTCCCACAGATAAATAAAAGTAATCATCTGATGCACTTCTCTGATACCCTTTCACTGCATGGACAGATATTTATTTCATAATGTTTTAAAATGAGAAATATATGATAAATATTGTTTTGCAACTTGATTTCTTTTACTTTATATATATCATGAACATCTTTCCACATTCCATATAATCTATTCTTTGTAATAGCCTTGCTCTTATGCCAATAATACTAAACTTTTTTGCTTTTTTCTTGAAGCTTTAAGTTTTAATTTTCACGTTAAAAATTTAATCTATCTTTCTCCTGAATATATTGTGATACAGGATTCTAAAGTTTATACTTTAAAATTAATGGCCAAATGTCCTCACATCATTTAATCATTAATCCATCCATTTGCCAGTGATTTGAAACATCATTTTATCAAATTATTAATTTCTACATATAATGGAGTAAGTCTATTTAGGTACACACTAGGTGTTCTTTTGAAACGAGTTCTCTTTGTCTAGCCCTCTTTATAATTGTGGCAGGATTACCTTGTTTTCATGTCTAGAGTCAGGTAGATCATCCATCTTATTCTTTTAAATTTTTCTGGTCTATCCTCATGAATTTTATTCTTCTAGACTCTAGACACATGTTATTAATTTAATGATGAAGTTCATCTTCGCCCACAGCTTTTATGGTAACTATACAAAATAGTGTAATATTGAATAGTAAAGTCTATTATGGCACGGTATAGCATAGTAATTTTATGGTAATTTATACATTAGCTGGACAGAGGAAGGGTGATTGTTTATTACAGATTATTCCCATCCAAGAACACGCTGTATGTCTCATTATTGATTCTTGCTCTGTGTCTTTCAATAAAATTTTATAGCTTTTTCTTCTATGTGCTCATTTCTTGTTACATTTATTCCTAGCAATTTTATAGTTTTGGGGACACATACAAATAGGATATTTTCCCCATTACAGTATCTAACTTTTTATTGCTGACATAAAGGAAAACTATTGACTTTCACATATTTACATTGCATCTGACTAGTCAACCAAAACTTTCATTATCTAAAATACATTTCTTGGACTGATTATCTAGTTATATAGTCATACTGTATATAAATAACAGATTTGTCTCTTCCTTTCCAATAGTTGTACTCTGTTATTGTTCATGTTTTATTACATTGGCTGGGACATCTAGAATAACGATGAGAAGGGTGGTGATCATAAGCATTCTTGTCACGTTCCTGAATACATTAGCTGTGCCTTTCAGTCTGCACTATTTAATATGAGGCTCACTGTCAGCGTCTGTTTTACAATTCTATTTACATTTGTCTATTGCATGAGGTCGTTCTTTATTTTTCCATTGAGATACCTCTTTCATCCCTAAAGTTACCTTTTTTTTTTTTTTTTGCTGGGAAAGATTGGCCCTGAGCTAACATCTGTTGTCAATCTTCCTCTTTTTTTTTTCTCCCCAAAGCCCCAGCACATAGTTGTATGTCCTAGTTGTACATCCTTCTAGTTCTTCTATGTGGGATGCTGGCACAGCATGGCTACTGACAGACAAGTGCTGTGGTTCCGTGCCCAGGAACCAAATCCAGGCCTCTGAAGTGGAGGGCACAGAAGTTTAACCACTAGGCCATCAGGGCTGGCTCTGAAGTTACTTCCTCACTCTCCTTTATTTGGAATTGGACACACAAGCACTTTGTAATTTACAGAGTTCTTTTAAACCTTAGATAGCCTTTTGGATTGATGTTACTTATCAAAGCATTAATGCTGAAAACGATATTTATGGCTGAAGCTGGTAAGAGGTTGACACTTTTAGAAGGCACCAATAATCAATGTGTTTTTCCCTGTCCCAAAAAAGATGCAAAGAAGTCCACAAAAGGATCCATTACTCCTTTAGCAATGGCCAGTTTCTTAATATTCCCTGCTCAAAATTCTATTATATTTTCTTTGTATAAGAACAGCACAATACTCTAATTATACCAAACACTGCTAAAAGCTTAAAAACAACCTCAAATAATTTAAATTTTCCAAACTACAGTTAATATATTAGGTAAGAGTAATTTGAATCTTTTCAGGCTGAAAGTTCTCAGCTAAGACGGGGTAAGAGAGCAGTCATACAGTGTAAAATTAAAACTCGTTGCACAGTTGATATTTTTAAAAAACTCCTCACACATCTACAGACAGCTAATTTTTGACAAAGGAGCCAAGAACATAAAATGAGAAAAGAAAGTCTCTTCAGTAAATCATGTTGGGCAAACTGGACAGTCACATGCAAAAAACTGAAAGTAGATCATTATCTTCCGTCATACATAAAAATTAACTCAAAATGGACTAAAGACTTGAAGGTAAGACCTGAAACCATTAAACTCCTAGAAGAAAACATAGGCAAGTACGCTGTTTGACATCTGTCTTAGCAGCATCTTTCTGAATACCATGTCTCCTCAGGCAAG
Source organism: Equus przewalskii (assembly GCF_037783145.1). Lineage (NCBI taxonomy): Eukaryota > Metazoa > Chordata > Mammalia > Perissodactyla > Equidae > Equus > Equus przewalskii. The sequence goes on from NC_091862.1 coordinate 15,994,489, forward strand.
GGAAACAAGGGAAAAAATAAACAAGTGGGACTACATCAAACTAAAGAGCTTCTGCACAGCAGAGGAAACCATCAACAAAATGAAAAGACAACCCACCAACTGGGAGAGGGGATTTGCAAATCATATATCCAATAAGGGGCTAATATCCAAAATATATATAAAGAACTCATACAACTCAACAAAAAAAACCAAATAACCCAATTTAAAAATAGGGAGAGGTCTGAACAGATATATTCCCAGGGCTACGTGATGATAAGGGATGAAAGTGAGCACTGAGGAAGCCATGAGGCAGCGTGGGAAGCACAGGCTCTGGGCTTCAGGCTCTGCTCTCCCCTGCACCAGCTGCTGGCCGTTGGGCAGCTGCTGACTCACAATGAGGCTCGGTTTCCTCAGCTGTAAAATGGGGGTCGTTCCAGTAACTACGTCCCAGGGGTGTTATAACACATACAAAGCGCCCAGCAGGGTGTCCAGCACCCAGCAAGTCCGCAAGGAAGGTAAACCCGGTTACCACTAGCAAAGACTCATCCATGCCAGGAAGTGCCCCAGGTGCTTCACATGCATCATTTCCGTAAAGTTGCTGTATGTCTTCGATCATGTTATTTTCCCTCGCTTTACAGACGACAGAACTGGGGCGCAGAAGGGCTGTCAGCTCCCAGTGGAGGGGGTACCGCCCCAGGGTTATAGCCGGTCATCTCAGCGACAGGGAGGAACTGCCGGCGTTTGGCGGGGGCGGGGGGGGGCGGGGGGGGCGGGGGGGGCCGGGAAACTGGCCGCCTCGCAACGTGCAGGAAGCCCCACAGGGACTTGCCTTTGCCACACACGAATTTCCCTGCAGACGCGCTCGTAGCTGAAAAGCCTGTTTATGATTCTAAGAATCTAGACCCCGCCCTCTATTCTGTTTTACGTAAAAACGCACACTAGTTCTTCAAGCTATCACGATGTACGGAATTTTTAAGGAATGCCAGCAAGGGTGAACGTTGGGGGAACGCTGATGCTGTTTCCTTTGGAACTTTGCCACGAGCTGCTCACTTTTTCAGAAAATCACTTCAATGATGCCAATAACCGCTTGGGACGTCCGAGCCGCCACCCACACACCTCATCCTTCCGCATCTGTGGCCGTCCCGTGTCCTTGTTCCTGCATGTGTGCAAGCACTTGGCCACTCAGAATGTCTTCTACTGAAGTCGAAACACTTCTAATTAATACATATTGAAATACATATTGTATCACAAAATACTTTTATATCACAACTAACACATTATGTTGTGTTTTGAAATAATGTGAAGAAACTTACAATACCCGAGTTTTACTTCAGGCCAGTCAGGTGTTTGTTATAAAAAGAGGGAGTGGGCATGTTAAGTTTGAGACCACACTGGGCTGTATAACTCGCTCCAAGTCACAGAGCTGATAAGCAAAAGAGCCAGGATTTGAACCCGACTGTCCCTGGAAGCCATGTTTATAATTTTTATACTTATGAGATGAAAAGTAGGGGTGCTGGGGAGAAGGTGGGTGCTCTTTGCCAGAATGCACACAGAAGGCCTCTCAACAATCCAACAGAGACTTGAATGAAGCCAAGGAACAAACCCATGTAGTTATGAGAGAGCTTTGAGAGTGAAAACAGCATGTGCAAAGGCCCTGGGGTGGAAGGAGGCCTGGTGTATCCAAACCAGGTGCTAGGCAGGAGGAGGGAAAGGCAGGGCAGGAGGAGATGAGATTCGAGGGTTAGGTGGGGGAAAGACTAGGACTGGGCTTATTCTGAGAGATACAAAACACTGGAGGGTATGAGCAGAGGTGGGGTGGGATCTGACTCAGGCTTCCAAAGGACCACGCTGGTGGCGTTGTGGAAACAGACGCTGTGGTCGGGGTGGTGCTGGGGGCAGACGGCTGTTACAATGCCCTGGTGAGAGAGGGTGGTGACCTGGGCCAGGTGGGGCAGCCATGTGACAGGCGTGGTTGGGTCACCCCATTCTGATGGACTGGGTGTGGGGTGTGGAGGAGAAAAAGGAGGCAAGGATGATTTCAAGGCTTTTGGCAAAAGCATCGAGAAGAGTGAAATTGTCATTAACTGAGATGGGGAGGCAGGCTTGGGACCTTAGGAAAGGGAATCAAAATACGGTTTAGGGATTTTAAGTCTGAGGAGGCATCTGGACCCACGAGCCTGGGAAAGTCCTGGTCAGAGGTCCAGAAGTGCACAGATGGGTGCTCATGTTACGGGGCGAGCGTGTGGACAGGCTAGAGAAGGGACCAAGGATGAGCCTGTGCACCCCAAGGTTCAGAGCCCGGGGAGATGATGCTCCAATAAGAGAGGCTGCACGGGGAGGAGCAGCCAGAGGCAAGCCAGGGAGGCAGACGTTTAGGAGGGGGCTTCAAGGAGAGGGACAAAGAAGTCCTGTCAGATGGAAGAGTCAGAACTGACTGTCGGAGCATCAGAGACAACAGATCCTCAAACAAAAAAGTGGAAGGAGGAGAGGTCTGTATGAAGCACTCTGGACAGGGACACAGGTGGAAGACAGCTAAGCCCTAAATCAGCCACGGTGAACAGCACTGCAAGGACAGGGTGGGGGTGATGGTGGGGATGCGGAGGGCAGACGGGGAGACACAGTTTTGAAGACCGATTCTTCAGATAACCGAGGTTCAGTACACTGTTCTACACACAAAAGGGCTAAAGGATCAAACGGAGTAACTCATTTCAATAGGATGATAACAGTCCTTTAAAAAGAAACCCACACAGCAGCATAGGGCCCGGCCCCATGGCCCCGTGGTTAAAGTTCTGCATGCTCCACTTCAGTGGCCTGGGTTTTCAGGTTCAGATCCTGGGCACAGATCTATTCCACTCACCAGCCACACTGTGGAGGTGTCTCACATACAAAAAAAAATAGGAGGATTGGTACAGATGTTAGCTCAGGGCTAACCTTGCTCAAGCAAAAAAAAGAGGAGGATTAGCAATGGATGTTAGCTCAGGACAATCTTCCTCAGCAAAAAAAAAAAGAAAAAAAAAAAGAAAAGAAAAAGATGAAACCCACACAGCAGTATGGAAGTATTAGAACAAAATTTGAATTATCTTTGAATGGAGATATTAGAGATGATTTGAACTCTCTTCTTTACTTATGGAGATTTTCTGATTCTTCTAGAATGATTAGCGTATTACTTTAACAAAGGAAAGTTATTTTTGAGATTGTTTTATATTACGCATATGTAGGATGTTATCAACATATTTAAATTTCTTGTAGATAAAATTCTTGCACAAGTGCACCAGGAGATAAGAGCAAGATGCTCACTCATCGCAGCATTTATCCTTTATAATAGCACAACGACTGGAAACAACCTAAATATCTGTTGACGAGAGAACGGATCAATAGATGGTGGTGTATTCATAGGTATCAGATGCAACGACTTGGATGAGTCTTAGAAACGTGATATTAAATGAAAAGAGCAGGTTAGAGAAGACACAATACAATACCACGTTGTTTTTGTAAATTCTAAACTCTTTTCCTGTTATTTCAGTAGTGAGAAAATAAGACTTTTAAATTAAAAGCTTTGTTTCTGTTAGTTTATCCACATAATGCATTTGGCATGGTAACTGTATCAGAACACAGCATACACAGGTCAGCTTTAGGTCTTGGGATTCTTGTGACAATTGGTTGGAATTTAAGGGTTACATGATAACGGCAAGTTAATTTACCTTAATTGCTGTTTTTAACAAAAGTCCTCGATTTGAGCCCTTAGAAGATACTCTGACTTAAGAAGCCAGGTTCTAAATTTAACCAAAGCAAACACATTTCTAAAAGCTGCCCAATTAAGTTTTGCATCATTTACTAGCACTTTCATTAAAGTAAATAAATTTAGAGTATAATCAGACGTCACATTATATGGACCCATAGACTCTGCAAGGTCGGTGGAAAGTAACATACGCTCAATGCCTTGGCTCCTCCATTTTTTCAAATCATAAAAAGGTTTGTCTCCCGTCTCCCTCCCCTCGGCAGTGATGCTCTTTCCCACATAAGGAGCTGAATCCCCCACGTTTTGATTCGCATCCTTTTTGGCACCAAGAGTATATTTGAGATGTTCAATACGCCAGTTGAATTTAAGAACATATGTTCTTAATTTCAATGTTTCATGCCACTGCAAAGATTCTCTGCATTGTTTCTCAAAAATTTCCACGTTTAAGTTTCTCCTACTTTTTTGCATTCCAGAGGAGAGCGAGGCTTAGGGGAGAGAGGGCAATATATTGGAATAATATCATGCGCCTGTGAATCTGCTGGGCTCCAGCGCATCTTGCTTTTTCCCCTGGTAACTACGAAGCATTTTAAACAAGGCTTATAGAAGGCTTCCCCTAACCCAAAGAAGGGTTTTGAAGTAATCGGATCCCCTCCGATCCCCTCTAGGACAATGGTCCTAAATGCCTTTGGATGAGAAAGGATACAAGCAGCAGTGTTTTCCATCGTCCAAACTCTAATTGCTCTGAGTTTCACTTTAACAAATGGACTCACGCAGGTATTCTTCACGGGAAAGAATGAATTAGTATTTGTGAAGGCTTATCTCGAAAGGAAAGATCCTTAGCATCTTAAGGGAGTAATAGCAGCCGGCATCCACTGTTTGTGGCAGAATCTGTGCTTTTTGCACCAGTACTGCACTTCGTCCCCAGAACAAGCCTTGAGGGAGGAAGGGGAACCCAAGATCTGGGGAGGTTAAGCGACCTACCCAAGGTCACAGCCAGCACAGGGCAGAGGGCAACTCAAGCACAGGCGGCTGGAGCCTGCTACTCAATACACTTGGCTGCTCTGAAGACCTTGATTTTCAGTGCATTACAGCAGAAAATGACCAACACTCTATACTGATAGCCAGATGAACCAAAAAATATTAGTCTAACTTAATATTACCCTAAGTTCATTCCACTGAACCTCTGAAAGACCAGGTTGTAAACTCTGGTGCCTTTAATTAAGAAATCCTGTCCCTAAGTTTTTAAAATTTTTAATGAAATATTTGATATATACAAAAGAATATGTGTAAGTTAGTAGCAATAACTAAAAAACCTGAACACCATCAATGCACAAAATTCAGGATGGTGGGCCTTCTAGTGGGGAGGCAGAGAAATGGGGTCAACGAGGGACCATGACATCTAACGATTTCCTACCCCAAATACACCACAGAGAAAAACAAACAGAGACGAGGCTTCTGATTACAAAGTCTGCAGTTGCTTTACTATAATAAAAGGGAAAAAGTTTATAATCACTTCATATTCATTTGTTGTGTATTTTTCTTCTGAAAATAAATTCTGGAGGACTGCACTCATGGTGTACCCCTATTCCCGCTGAGCCAGATCATAAAGGCCTTCAATTTCTGTTATCTTGACTAGTGAAGGTTCTTTCTTCCTTATCTCAAAGTGCTTCTGGATTAATTCATATTTAATGAGCATTTTAGCAAAAAAAAATCAAATAGATAAACTGAAAGTGTTCCACGTAAAGGTAGAGGAATTTTATTCAAAGCATCTTCTAAAAATAGAAAAGTAAATAGACAATGTAGAATTTGACCATAAAATTAAACCCTTTCTTTTCAAAGCTCTAAAGGGACCTTTTATGATAAATGTCCAGAGCTGGACCACATAGGATCAACACAGGCGTAAGAACGGAGATTTTCTCTTTTCCAGAAAGACCAGGTACCACTGCCAGGTGACGTTCAGCATCAACACTGAAGAGTCACGAAGAGAAGATACCAGGAACCCCTTCTAGAAGAAAGCCCTAGTCTCCACGGCTGACAAGCAGGCTGGAGAAGCATCCCCCAGGCTCCTCCTCCTTGGGCGGGCAGAGTAGAAGGCGGCCCTGGCATTTCCTGGGTGAGTGGATCTAAAAGGAGCTCCAGAGGCAGGTCCCAACAGCCAACAGCTGCACTGGCCTTGAATACCTTGGGGCACAGGATGAGGGGAGCAGAAATCCCCATCAATTTACAGCTATTGAGCCTTCTTGGCCCTGTTTTTTAGGGCTGGGGCTGAAAGCTACCTGTGAAAGAATCACTGAGCAAGAAAAGTTTGACAAATTGTATGACTTAAGGAAAAGGGATACCATAAACTGACATAAATTCTGAGACGAGTAAAGGCACGTGTAAGAGGCAACATTTTATAAGCCAATGTCGATTATCTTTATGACTCCAAAAGCAAGAAACCAGGAAGAAAAAGGACGAAAAAGAAAAGGTACAATGAATACATTTAAAAGATAAGCCACACATGGGAGAAAATATTTGCAACACATAATGGCAAAGGATTCATATTCAGAATATAAAAAGGATGTTATAAATTAATACAAAAAAGATAACCCAAAAGAAAATAGGCAATTCACAAATGCTCTGAAATGTCCATAAATATGCTTATATTCACAACTATAATGAAATAGCATTTTACTACCACCAGATTGGCAAGACTTAAAAACTTAACAACACAGAGGATGGCCCAGTGGTGGAGGGGTTGGGTTCGTGCGCTCTGCTTCAGCGGCCCAGGGTTCGTGGGTTCAGCTCCTGGGTGCAGACCTAGACACTGCTCATCAAGCCATGCTGTGGCGGCGTCCCACATACAAAACAGAGGAAGATTGGCACAGATGTTAGCTCAGGGCCAATCTTCCTCACCAAACAAACAAACAAACAATACAAACACTGGGAAGAACGTGGAGAAATCAGAAATCTCATAAATGACTGGTGGTAATATAAATGGGTATGACTTGGAGGAACAATTTGGCTTCATCTATTAGTTGATGCTGAGCATACCTGTAACACCCCAAGTCTCACTCCTAGGTATAGACCCCAGAAAACCTTTCACACACATTCTTAGAGACATAAACAAGAATGTTCCTAGTAGCATTATTTGTAACAGTACACTGAACGGAATCTAAATGCCCCTCCATGAAGAATGCACAAATACATGTGCTGTATTCATGCCCCAGAAGACCACACTGCAAGTAAAATGAGGCTGCTTTGATCACAGCCACTTGGATAAATGCAGAAATGTAACATTGAACAAAAATAGCAAGTTATAGAGCAGAATTGGCAAACTATGGCCTGCATCCTTCCTGGTTCTGTGTGGCCTGTAATTTGTTTTGACTTTTTAAACTGATTTTGCATTTTTTAATGTTTGAAAAAAAATCAGAAGAGGAATAATATTTCATCACACATGAAAATTATATGAAATTCGAATGTCAGTCTATGAATAAAATCTACTGGAACACAGCCTCTCTCACTCATTTATGTTTTATTTATGGCTGCTTTGCAGTGGAGTACTGGCACCAAGATGCTACAACTCACAAAGCCTAAAATATTTACTACCTAGCCTTTTACGGAAGGAGTCTGCTGATCCCTGTTATAGCACAATGCAGACGGTAACATTTATTAACATACAAAATTTTAAAGCAAGGGCTGGCTGGGTGGCATAGTGGTTAAGTTTGCGTGCTCTGCTTCGGTGGCCTGGGGTTCGCTGCTGCGGATCCTGGGCACGGACCTAGCACCGCTCATCAAGCCATGCTGTGGTGGCGTCCCACATAGAGGAACTGGAAGGACTTATAACTAGGCTATACACCTATGTACTGGGGCTTTGCAGAGAAAAGAGAAGGGGGAAACAAAAGAGGAAGATTGGCAACAGATGTTAGCTCTGGGCCAATCTTAGGAAAAAAAGATTTAAAACATATAAAAATACTATAAAAACATATCTGTGGTTCCCAAATTGATGGGCTCAGGAGCCCCAGGGCACTGCGGTGAGCTCAGAGGAGCCATGGGATATTTTACATTTTGGAGGGAAACTCGGCAATACGCGACATCCGTTGGACACTGCAAGTTCCACTGGTTTGAAGTAGTTCACTGTTTCAACATTATCGCTGTGCATTCCTTTCAGTGACATCACATATTTGCAAAGCTAAATTTTTGGCAGTTGCTGCAGGAAAATGCAAGAACTGTGTGAAAACCAAGGTGGATCAGGAAATGAGGTTTGAATTGTTGACTGAGTCCAAGGATTGAAAAGTTGTTGAGTGCCCAAGAAGGACACACATCTCATTAATAAGTTATGTTGGCTATTTAAGAATGCAATAATATTATTGTTTCTTTCCGTTCATGTGTATTCTTTTTTCAGACAGCTACTAAGTTATTAGAACACAAATACCCACTAAGTTCTCTGGACCTAAGTACCTAATAAATGGAAGTCTTAGGTATTTCTTTTGGCCTGGGCTGCCATGAAAAAAATTGCTGAGACACTAGGTGTGTCCTGAATAGGGAAGGTTGGAGAATCTCTGTTGTAAATCCTTTGTAGATAAATATGTATGTGATAAAAGCATAAAAGCATGTCAGGAAATGATAACCCCCCCAAACCAGGATAGCAGCTTCCTCTGGAGAAGCAGAAAAGGAAATGGGATCAGGGTGGGATTCACGCGGAACTCTCAAATATTTCAGTAAAAAAACCTAAATGGAAAACAGTATAGTGGTTCCTCAAAAAATTAAAAATATAATTACCATATGATCCAGCAATTCCACTTCTGAAAAGAACAGAAAGAACTGCCTTGAAGAGACACCCATACCCATGGCAGTCATTACTCACAATACCCACACAGCGTACACCCATGTCCACAGCAGCCATATCACAACACCCACACATTGTACACCCATGTCCACAGCGGCCATTGCTCACAACACCCACATATTGTACACCCACGTCCATAGCGGCCATTGCTCACAACACCCACACATTGTACACCCACGTCCACAGCGGCCATTGCTCACAACACCCACACATTGTACACCCATGTCCACAGCGGCCATTGCTCACAACACCCACACATTGTACACCCACGTCCACAGCGGCCATTGCTCACAACACCCACACATTGTACACCCACGTCCACAGCGGCCATTGCTCACAACACCCACACACTGTACACCCACGTCCATAGCGGCCATTGCTCACAACACCCACACATTGTACACCCACGTCCACAGTGGCCATTGCTCACAACACCCACACATTGCACACCCATGTCCACAGCGGCCATTGCTCACAACACCCACACGTTGTACACCCATGTTCATAGCAGCCATTATTCACAATAGTCAAAAGGTGGAAACAACCTAAGTGTCCACAGATGGATGAATGAATAGATAAAATGTGGTCTATCCATACAACGGAATATTACTCAGCCTTAAAAAGTAAGGAAATTCTGACACACGTTACAACATGGATGAACCTTGAGGACATTACACTAAATGAAAAAGCCAGTCACAAAAAGACAAACACCGTATGATTCCACTTTCATGAGGTGTCAAGAGTAGCCAAATTCACAGAGACAGAAAGCAGAAACATGGTTACCAGGGTCCAGAATCAAAACAAACAGACAACTAAAGCACACGCAGCAATACGTTACCATTTTGACACAGCTGAGTGGTGGGAACCCAGGCGTTTATTACATTAATCTGCGTACTTTCCTGAATGATGTCTACTCAGAATATTTCACTTACTGTTTTTTAAGGGCAGAAGACTAGAGATGAAAGAAGAGAGAGCGCCTTTAAACAGAAGCATGAGAAGAGACAGGCAAGGTAGAATAAAGGCCAGTCCAGAGAGTCAGGGGAGAAAAGAGCTCAGGCCCCAAGCTCCACAAAAGGTCAGAACTCCTGGAATAATAAAAAACATCCTTCTCTTACTAGGCTTTCCTGAATATAGGGGTTCAAAAACACTGCTGGTGATTAGCAGTTTCTGGAAGGTTAGCACATAAGACTCAGCCACGGTCTCCAATAATCCAGCACTTCCCAGCCTTGATTTCATTATGAGTACGATCACTACAGGAAAAAACTGGAAGGATCATAACACAACCGGAGCGTAGGCTGACATCAGTGTTTCTCAATAATGTCAACAGAGCGAGGTATGGGAGAATGAAAGTTTAGAAAGCTGGAAGGTCACCTGACGTCAGCATGTTTTTAAGGGTGGATGAAATTATAGGAACGTTTGGTTTAGTCTGCTTCTCTTCCACCAAAACAAAGGAATATTTAAAATTTCACGGCAATAAACACGGAAACAGAGAACAAGCCAGTAAGTGGGTGTGGCTGCCAGCAGAGTCTCCTGGAGCCCTACTATGTGGCGAGATTTAAGCTGTTTGCCAAAGGACAGGTGAGGGGAGTCGTAGGGAGAAGACTCAGTAAGAAAACCTTTAATTAGCAATATATTAGGGAGAAAGATCTTTTAAAGCAGTAAAGAGAAAAGAAACAGAAAAAAAAGGAACCAAAAGCATTCCACTACTGTTGGCAGACATTCCTAAAAATCGGCACAGTATAATTATAGTGGTACTATTTTTAAATATGACCCTCTGTTATAGACAGGTCATATGAAACTAATTATTTATTAATGGGAGTGGATGGGAATCACTGTAGGCAGAAGAGCCGACTGACCACCTGCGCAGGTGTTGGAGCGAGGAGCCCTGGGGGCGCCTCGTCCGCCCCTTGCTGGCTGAGCGATGGCGGACATGTACCATAATCTCGCTAAACTTCAGTTGCATCATCCGTAAGATGGGGACAATCACACCCAGCCCGCAGAACCGTTTCAGGATCAAGTGAGAATGTATGTGATGGCTTTAGCACAGGTCTGGAGCTCACCAACTGCTCAGAGAATGAAGCATTTATAACGAAAATATTAACAAGGCCGTTTCCCCATCCTACTCAGTTAGTCTCGGAAAGGCTATGGCTATTCTGATCCCGAAATCCTAATCCTGAAATGTTCCAGGCACGCTCAGTGCACGGTTTCATGGGGCCTTGTCTAATCTTTCTCTTCTGCCGCACGGTCTGTTTGTGCTCACGTACCCAGGCAGCACGCAGAGAAGCCAGCCTGGGGCTGCATGATTTTGTACAGCCAGCAAGGAGAAGACTCGCAATCAGTTAGGTAACTTCTAGACGAGTGCTTAGGACGAGGGTGTACGTGTCAAATGCGGATGGAACATCAAATTCACCAAAGCTTCAGAGATCCCTGGAAGGTAAGGTTAATCAGCTCACAACAGCCCTTAGGCTGTGAGACGCAGACCATGGCTCTGTATCGTTTTTGAGTCATGGTTCCCTTTGAGAATCTAATGAGAATTGTGGAGCCCTTCTCTGGTTGAAAAAAGAAAAAGTACATATATTCACATACATAAGTTTGTATTTAACGATGGAGGGGTGGCTGGTGACGGTCAGCTGAGAACGCCTGGCTATAAAGACGACCGAGCGCACGCTGCATTCTGGAGTAAAGGAAAGGTGTTCATTCGAAACTGGAATCAAAAGCAAATTAAGAGAGCCGAAAGCAAATTAAAAAAACCAAGCTTCAGGGGGGCGGGCCTGGCGGCACAGTGGTTAAATATGCATGTTCTGCTTCGGCAGCCGGGGATTCGAGGCCGGATCCCAGGTGCGGACCTACCCACTGCCTGTCAAGCCATGCTGTAGCAGGCGTCCCACACATAAAGTAGAGGAAGATGGGCACGGATGTTAGCTCAGGGCCAGTCTTCCTCAGCAAAAAAGAGGAGGATTGGCGGCAGATAGCTCAGGGCTAGTCCCTCAAAAAAAAAAAAAATTAAATAAAAATTAAAAAAACCCCAAGGTTCATGTGTAAATTTGAAATCCCCACAAATGGTTGAAATATGAGATAATTTTTAAAAACCTAAGAACTCACTGTTGTTTTCCTTTTCTTTCTTTCCCTTCTTTTTGCTTTTGAAAAAATAACACGTGATTAGGGTTTGATGTCAAAGAAATGTGGGCCTTTACAGCACCAAATGGAAGTTAAGTGGACTCTCATGAGGACCGTTGACTAAGAGACAGAGAAATTGAAATCACGTGACCACAGCATTTTTTCCCAAATCCTCATGAAGAGTTTTGCTCTAGCCTGACAAGTTGATGCAATTAATTAAATAAACTTCACTGTGTTTTAAGTCTAAATGGAATATTGATTCCAGTATCCTGGAATAATTATTGCAGAGCAGCCAAAATAATTCCTTCCTTGTGTGTGTTGGGATAGAACAAAAAATTAGACTGAATGTACCTCAGCAAAATCAATAGTATGGAGAAAATTCTAAGAAATGTCCCTCATGTCTTAAGGTTCCTTGTTAATTAATATGATACTTAATCTCGTAAGTGCATTGTACTCATTACTGATGTTCTGTTTCTGGGCTTGTCTCCCACACCATATTATAAATTACTGGAGGGTAAGAAACCTGTCTTAGTCATCTTTGATTCCCAGATCCTACCATATATTACTTGACATATAGCAGAAGCAATAAATGTGTACCAAAGTAAATTATTTCCAAGGACTTAAATACATTTTTAGTTACTTTTTTTCTAAGGCATAGCTAGAACCAAAATTGTTAGAACATTGGCTTATTTTCAGTTTGACCCAGAAATTCTGTCAGATTGCTCTTTTTCGGTGAATTACCTTTTCAAGTCCTTTGCCCATTTTATTATTGGATTAGTCATATATATATTTTTTATCAATCTGTAGCATGGCTACCGACAGACAAGTGGTGTGCTTCCGTGCCTGGGAACCGAACCTGGGCCACCGAAGTGGAGCATGCCGAAATTTAACCACTAGGCCATCAGGACTGGCTCACAACTGATTTTTAAATGTTACCCAAATTATTAATCTTTTTCTTTTGGGTTTGAGCTTTTTTATATCTTAACAGAGACCATGTCCGATAAACAATGCTTTTCTAAGGACATAAATTCCTCCTCAGGAATCAGATAAACCTACACCTACTGCATTTAACTTCTGTAGAAGGATGTTACAATGGGGCTGTTTTGGTTTCACTTTTGTTTGAGGCCCCAACATGGTGTCAGCTGCTCACGTGCAAAAAAGGATGATGCTAGACCAAGCAGCATTTGCAGAAAAATTGTTTCAACATGGATTTTGCATCGCTTAGCTCAACCTCGAGGTGTCAAAAGGGTTGGCAAGGTTAGAAGCCAGGAAAGGATTTCCTCAAAGAAAGTCATCATTGTGCTGAACCCAACTCCCCACCTCCCATCAGGAAGGATGAGGAGCTGCTCCCCTTTTCTCAAGCTAGTGAGCAAGGCTTTAGAAGAGTGACAGGAAATGCTCACTACCTGTGCCTGCCTGCCTTATATAGACTGTAAGACTCGAGACCTGTAGTGTTGAACTCTCACGAAGGTAGTAAATGCTGCAGCTCCAGAGGAATGTTGGAAGCAAAGCCAGTGTGTTGAACAGCAGAAACAGGGTTTGATCAAGAAACAGTATTTTTTTTTTTTGAGGAAGATTAGCCCTCAGCTGACATCTGCCACCAATCCTCTTTTTGCTGAGGAAGACTGGCCCTGAGCTAACAGCTGTGTGCATCTTCCTCTACTTTATATGTGGGATGCTGCCACAGCATGGCTTGATAAGCAGTGAGTAGGTCTGCACCTGAGATCTGAACTGGCGAAACCCAAGCCACCGAAGCGGAGTGTGTCAACTTAACCATTATTAAGTGTGGGGGCAGTGTGGGGGGTTGGGGTATGAAACAAGTCTATAGGCTGAAAAGAAATCACCCATGGCAGTGGACCAGAGGGCAGTGTGAGAGATGGAATTGCACCCCCACCAACAGCAGGTCAGAGGTCAAAAGTCTAGGATACCCGGAGACCAGACGTGGAACCCACAGCAGGATTTTCTAAAAGGAATGCTGCCCCCAGAGGGCTTCTGCCACGCGTGTGGGACCTCAGCTGGAAGAGGCGGGTGTAGACCATTGAACGCAAAAGCTTCAACCCAGGGAGGCCAGAGGAAGCCTAAATGCAGGAAGTCGGGAGACAGGGAAGCAGCCACCTTCCCTCCCACAGTCGGCTAGAGGCCAGCCCAAACGGGGGGAGGAGAAGCTCGACTCTGAATGAAATCTGGAGATTTTGATTTTTATATAAGACTGGACACACTTTTTTTTTTTACTAAAATGAGACTCTTTTTATGACTGAAAGTGACCAGATGAATTTTTAAAAAAATACTTTAGAGGCACCTGATACCTTAATCGAGAGCGAGGAATCTACCTAAATTTCATCCAAGTGCAGGGAATGAACAAGCCCGAAGAGCAGGTGTGACCAAGCAATGGGGGACAAAGTACTGTTTCCAGGGTCCACACGGTGGCATAATGGTTAAGTTGACACACTCCGCTTCGGTGGCTTGGGTTTCGCCAGTTCAGATCTCAGGTGCAGACCTACTCACTGCTTATCAAGCCATGCTGTGGCAGCATCCCACATATAAAGTAGAGGAAGATGCACACAGCTGTTAGCTCAGGGCCAGTCTTCCTCAGCAAAAAGAGGATTGGTGGCAGATGTCAGCTGAGGGCTAATCTTCCTCAAAAAAAAAAATACTGTTTCTTGATCAAACCCTGTTTCTGCTGTTCAACACACTGGCTTTGCTTCCAACATTCCTCTGGAGCTGCAGCATTTACTACCTTCGTGAGAGTTCAACACTACAGGTCTCGAGTCTTGCAGTCTATATAAATTTATGTAAGTCACTGCTGTCACACAGTTATATGTAATGGGATCACGACACCTCAAAAGTAACATAACAGAGTTGTTTGCACACCATGTTCATAGCAGCATTATTCACAACAGCCAAAAGGTGGAAGCAACCCATGTGTCCATGGACAGATGAATGGATAAACAAGATGTGGCACACATCCACTGGAATATTACTCAGCCTTAAAAAGTAAGGAAATTTGAACACATGCTACAACATGGGTGGACCTTGAGGACATTATGCTAAGTGAAATAAGCCAGTCACAACAGAGCGTATACTGATATGAGGTATCTAGAATAGTCAAACTCAGAGACAGAAAGGAGAAGGGTGGCTGTCAGGGGCTGGGGGGCTAGGAAACGGGAAATTGTTGTCTAATGGGTACAATTTCAGTTTTGCAGGATGAAAAGAGTCCTGGAGATGGATGGGTGACGGATGCACAACATGGTGAAAGTATCTGACAACTGAGTGGTACATTTAAAAATGATTAAGATGATAAATTTTATGTTATATATATTTTACCACAGTTAAAATTATTATCCAAAAAAAATAATAAACCAATAAAAAAAGGAAATTTGACTTTCATTAGCCATGTATCAGTAATAGGGAGAATAATAATGAGTGGTGGCCAAGAATTATCCAGTCTTACGATGGGTCAGGCACTCTGCCAGGACTTAACATGCATGGTCTCATTTGATCCTCATTTCGAACCTATGAAGCCAGATCTATTATGAGCCCTATTTTACAGATACGCAAACTGAGGCACAGAAGGGCTAACTTGCCTAAAGTTCCACAACTTGAAAAGAGTTGAGCCAGATAGTCTTGACTCTAGAGCTAGCCCTGTAATCCATTTGGCAACGGACAGATTTCGCTGAATTCTCCTCCACTTCCAGCCTCTTAGACTACAGAGATCATTAGCATAATCGCTGACATTTGCACAGTTCTCTATGACTCACAAAGTAATCTCCCATTCGATACTACTCTTTAAAATACTGCAACATGGGTGTTCTCCTTTTATCAGAAGAAGAAATTGAGCCCCAGAGAAGTTAAGTAACTTGCCTCAGGTCAGACTACCAGTTAGGATTCTGATCCCACAATTTCTAACAGTCCACGGCTACCCATCTATATTGAATTCCTCGTCTGGTCCAAACTCTCATTTCTCACATGAGAATGTCTACAAGGGACATGCCAAGAGAGGCTAATAGCTTGTCCAAGGTCACATGGAGAGCTGGTATGTTTTGCAAACATCATCAGCATATACCTTTAAAGATGCTTTGCTACAATACCCCATATTCTATAAATACATGTTGACAAAGTAAGGATTGGAATAGAGGCAGAGCGCTCTGTCAGCATAAAACAGAGTGCTTTCTTCTGGAAGCTCTTTGATTTGTGGAATTGATGCATTAGAACCATTTCACACAAGCACCCAACTTTTCAGTGCCTGCCTCCTTTTCCATTAGCTCTATAATTATGCTGTGATCAATCGAGCAAATCTGTTTAGATGGCCCGTCTAGCCACTCTCATAGTGGAGTTGGTATCGAAGCAGCAAAGTACACAAGAGCTGTACAATCCAGACCTTTGAGGAACAAAGTACATAAATCCTCGTTTGACCCTGACTGCGTGTCTAGAAGGAATTCTTAAAACCGTCTCAATAACCCTGAATGAAAACTATGATGGCTAAGTTCAAGCTCAGAGCCAAGTTCTTTTGTCCAGCAGAATCTTCTGAGTTTGATACAAGGCTGATGATTAATGTGAAAGAAGCAACTGCTAGATTTCATGATTATAGATACTAACGTGGTAAACAGAAATTATCTGTTGGCATGTGAAAATCTGCCACTGTAGTCCCTCAGATGTCAAATTAAGGTGTTACTCCAAGAATCCTTGTTTGTTTGTCTTTTGTTTTCTCACAGCCTTAATACCAAGGGTGAGACTGGCGCTGGCAATGACTGAACAAACTCTGTGGCAGAGTTGTCCCCTCTTTCTGGCTGGAATATCCAACAAAAGCCAAAGAGAAGTCCACACCACAAAGGAGAGCTTGACAACAGCAGAAAGTCTCAAGTCTGCCAATTAAAATTTCCAAGTTTAATGGTCGGGAATCTCCCTTCCATCCAGCCACAAAAGCACACTCCAATTCGAGGAAGAGCACACGGACTTCAAGTTATTGTAGTACAATTACTGCTCCTAATGGCTAACATTTAATGGGCACTTTCTCCTATTAAATTATATACACCATGAGACAGTATGCTCCGTGAAGCTGGCGGCTAAGTCTGTTTTGCTCACCACGTATCCCCACCTCTGAGTAACATGCCTTGTATATGGTACATTCTCAATAAATATTTGCTGAATGAATAAACAATCTCATTTAGTTTTCACAATAACCCTATAAGGTTTCATAAAATATTGTAATCACCATTTTGCAGATGAGAAATTGAGGCTGAGAGGTCATTAAAATGTGTCCAAGGTCATTCAGCCAGCAAGTGTCAGAGCTTATATTCAAACTCCTAAGTACCTGACATCAGAATCTATGGGTCAACTGCAACATCATTTCACGCCTGTGGACCAGACCTTAGGGCTTTGCCAATATTGAGACCTTCTAGGGAAGGTGGGCCTAAAAGAATATATTTCAACCCAGTATGGATATCACTCTATTCCAGTCATCATCTTTTCGATATCTTGCCTATTCCACAATGACTTAATTTAAAGGAAATGACTTACCTACAAATCCTTCTTCACCAACCAGTTTCAGGGCAATTTTATCAGCCAACACTGAAGAGTTGCCATGCGCGATGTTAGCAAAGGGGCCCGCGTGCACAAATACAGGTGTCCCCTGTGGAAGTTGAAAAAAGATTAAAACCCTAAAAGACAAATGAAAGAATGTAAACCAAGATCAGGTGGGGCGAGCGAGGTGGGACACCCTGTTGGGAAGCAAAACACTCATCTAAACCATTCCGCTTTTATTAACGTAGCATATTTAATGCACAAATTCTCTCAAAGAAAGTTAAACACCATAACTCTCTCAAAGGACCAAAATCCCTGTGTATTCTAGAACAGTGTTCCTCTACACTTAATGTTGAACCAGGGAGAAAAAGCTCTAAGAATCAGTTATTTCCTACTGTAATTTCGATAAGCTACTGTGTTAGCTGCCTCAGCGACTATGAAATTAACTATTGACCTTATTTCAGATTATTCTGTATTCTATTTTTAAAAAGAATGGAATTAGAAACTGATAGTCTAAGAGACTTATTTCAATGTTTTCTTTTCCATCAAGAAGTTAATAACCTCAAGAAAAACCTAAAGTAAGCAAAAAAAATCAATACAATTAACAAACTGTGAAAGTCAAGGCAGGGCAACTACATATAAGTTTATTACAGGCCGTTTTTATATTTACAATAATAAACTTGTTATTCTGATTTTTAAAAATTCTGTTTCAGGGCTAGCCCTGGTGGCCTAGTGGTTAGTTCAGTGTGTTCCACTTTGGTAGCCCGGGTTGGGTTCTGGGGTGTGGACCTACACTGCTCTGTTAGCAGCCATGCTGTGCTAGTGGCCCACATACTGAAAAATAGAGGAAGACCGGCATGCATTTTAGCTCTGGGTGAATCTTCCTTAACAAAAACAAAAACAAACAAAAAAAAATCTTTTAAGTCTTTCTCATTGTTTAATTGTCTTATGTGCTAAAAATCTGATAACTATTAAGACAACAAAAGCAAAGAAAAACATCACTCATAGTAAAATGTTAGATTAAGTCTTACTAAAAAGGCAAAAGAAACCAATATAAGGAATTATCAAAAACTTTAGATTTAACGTCTTTAAACAAAATCTGTGTATATATATTTATTTTTAGTGCCATTTCTATACTTTTCCTTTCCTTTATCAATGAAAACAGACTGTAGCTCTATGTAAAAGAATTTATCCACATGCACTAAAATGTTGAGGCTTTATTCAGAGCCCAGCCAGGGCCACTGGGGTCTGCGTATGGGAACGTTGGCTCCACCTGTGAAAATACAGGCTGCCCTTTCAGTGACATGACACCAAGTGAGGCAGGGGGTGGGGGCCGGGAGCCATGGAAAATTCCCAGGAACCACGATGGGCTGTTAGCTGAACATGTTTCAAAGATGAGAAAGCTGCACAAAAGCAGGAAGGGAAGGGAAAGAAAAATCATCTCCGAGAATGAAAAAGACAGAGTTTATCAAAGCCACTCTGTGAGTCCTCTGTTTACTTCTCCTCCCCAGGTCCTCAGGAGGGACAATGACAGGGTCCTGAAGAGGTCACACAAATGTACGTGGAAATAAAGTTGGTACTCTGAAACTCAAATCTACGTGTTTATGGATATGTATGCATGTATGTTTAGTGTCTAGATCTCTGTCCACCCATCTATAATTTCTCACTCGTATCCAGATAAACCTTTTAAGTGCTCTAAAGAAAATATCGTTTAAAAAAAATAAAGTCTTCATCACCTCCTAACCTTGCCAATCCTAGGACGTGGCTGCCTGTAGTAAGCTACCGGAATTGGGAAGAGAGTAGTGAGGACAAGGTCACAGGCTCCGTCCCTGGGTGGCAGCCGGCTTCACATCTCTACACACTGCAACCCTCACTGTGGCCAAGTGTCTGAGATGCACTGGGCGCTGGTCTCCAGCGGGGGCAGGTGACAGGGTGTGGCTGGATCAGCCTGGACACATCGCTGTTCCTGAGAGAAGCTCTCTAAGGGCTAGATCAACGGCATTTTAATTTTAATTTAAAATGAAAGGCCACACAGGGGGATAATCACTAACGCAGTATTAGAACCTTGGTTTTGCACCCAGTGTGGAGTCTGAATGGAAAAATTTACAGATCATTGTTAGACACTCAAACACAGAGAGACACACGCGCACACACACTCAACTGGTGTTTGTAGCTATATGATACCGTACACTGAGCGAAATACTTTGTCTGAAAAACTCTATGACTGATCCAAAGACATAAAAATATCTATCAAGAGTTCAGTATTTTATTTTATATGCAGAACATTTAGGAAAGTAATGCAAGGACTCACAAATCCATAGCTTTGGTTTCTCACAAAGTTATGGATATTCTCCATAATGGACTTTTCAAACATTTCATAAGATTAACACTTCAAAGACGTGTCTGCTTGCCAGAGCTCTAAAAGAGCTTTGTCCAAAGAACTTTCTGCAATGCCAGAAATATTCTCTATCTGTACCATCCAATATAACAGCCACTGTTACTGGCTACTGAGCGCTTAAAATGTAGCTAGTAAAGAAAAGATCTTTTTCATAAATAAATATACAATAGAAATACAGCGAGTCTGACTGCAGAACTGAATTTTAGATTTTATTTAATTTAAACTAATTGAGATTGAAACAACCACGGGTGACCAGTGGCTACCATATTGGACAGCGTTGTCTCGCAACTGGGTGTCCCCTCAAAGCCACATACGGCTAACCCAGGGTAAAATGTTAAGACCTGTCTATTTCTTTCTCTTCTTGATGGCGTCTTCCACAGGGAAGTTCTCAACGAGAATCACTGGGGTACCCAGGCCTTACCCCCTCACATTCTGGTTCACTTGGTCTCGGGTGAAGCATGGCATTAGGATCTTTAAATCCTTCCAGTAGATTCTAAGGTGCAGCCAGTGTTGGGAACTACTGACCTCCTGGAAACCTGCAGCGATGCATCCTTTCTAAAGCTACTATGGGATTAACCATCACCTGTGCTCACACACAAGCACGTAAGCACCATCTGTACATTAACCAACGATTTTAGATCATATTTGCTGATTTAGATTCCTAGTGCCACTGATCAGCCAGATTAATGTGGAACAACTATTTGGGACTCAGGTGGCAGAGTTAAAACACGCAGATATTTTAGCTGAATGCTGTGTTCATTTTTCCAACAACGCCCATTGTCGGTTAGAGTAATGTCGAAATGGCCTGTGTCTTAAATAGAAATATAGACACAAACGTGAGTACAATAAGGACTGCTTAGGGGCAGTCCAA
The DNA here is from genome assembly GCF_037783145.1 of Equus przewalskii. Taxonomy (NCBI): domain Eukaryota; kingdom Metazoa; phylum Chordata; class Mammalia; order Perissodactyla; family Equidae; genus Equus; species Equus przewalskii. The sequence continues at coordinate 16,014,941 of NC_091862.1, forward strand.
CCCACTAACTCATTCGCTAAATGGAAGCTAGGCTTTTAGAGTGGGAAAGATCTTAAAGGTGGAAGTAATTTCTAATTTAGGAAAGATAATTGTTTAAAACAATACCCCCAATAAGAATAATGTGCTCATTTTTTGAGGAGTAAATGGTATGAGGAAGTAGTATGACCTCTTTATATATATTTTTCTCACTCATTCAGTTATTTATTTAACAAATATATATTTTTAGGAGCAATGTAGTAAAAATAAGTATCTATTTAATTATTCCACAAATGTTTACAGAATACCTAATATGCGGAGGTACTTTCTAGGAGCTGGGGATACAGTGGCGGGCAAGATGGAAAAAGTCCTCCTCTCATCCTGGTGGGAGGAGAAAAACAGTAAGCAAGGAAACAGGAACACTCATAATATTCTGCACCAGGCAGAGAATGACAACACAGTGACAGGACAGTGACTGGGGCTGCATTGGACTGAGTTGCTCCCGAAGGCCTCTCTCAGGAGCTGATATTTAAAGGACATGAGACCTGAGGGATGGGAAGGAGCCAGATACTTGAGGATGAGGAGCCCCCCAGGCAGTGTCTGCGTGGAGCAGGCCTGGGCAGGGCCAGAGACGAGAAGGAGGGATGAGAGGCGGAAGTGGGGGGCCAGATCCTGTGGGATTTCCAGGCCAGAGTGGGGACCAGGATAAACTGCCCAAGACTCTAAGCAGGAAGGCAACAGGACCTGATTTGGGTTTTAGAGCTCTCTGGCTGCTGAGCAGAGAAAGGATCATGGAAGAAAGGGTGGAACAGAGAGACCAGTTGCGAGGCTGCTGCAGTGGACACACTGGTGGCTGAGTGAGGAGGAGCCAAGGAGAGAAGTGGACAGATCCGAGACACACCATGGAGGAAGTCTCTGCAGGGATGAAACAGGAAGGGGAACTCAGATGATTCTTGGGTTTTTGGCTTGAATCACTGACCAGGTTTGGGGAAAGAATGAGTTGGAAGGAAGTGGAGATGGAATCAAAGACCCTTTTTTTATGCATAAATTTGAAATGCCTTTTACCCACCCAAGTGGCTCTTGGTAACTACACCCACAGGTCTGAAATTCTGAGGTCAGGAGATTCAGAACTGGAGTTTGGGGCCATCACCTGGCTGATAATGGGGGAACGTGTGGCTGAATGAGCGAGGGCTCAGGCCTTCAACATTTAGGGGCTGAGGAAGAAGCCAGCAAAGAAGATGAAGGAGAGGCCACCGAGAAGGCGCAGGAGCGTGAGGTGTCACCAAGGGCAGAGGAAGCCAGTGCTCCAGAAGGAGCATCAGCTGTGTCAGACACCGCTGAGAGGTCACGGAGACAAGGACAGAGAAACGAAGATTTGGTCACACACAGAGACAGGTGACCTTGACAAGAGCAGTTAGCAGAGATGGAACCTGAGGTCAGGCTGAAGCTACTGAGGAGAGAGTGAGGTTGCAAACAATATGGTCCAACTGTGAAGAGGAGCAGAGAGATAGAGCACTAGGTGGATGGGGACACGGGGTCATAGGTTTTTGGAACTGGTTTTTCTTTAGGGGGGTGAGGAAGATTGGCCCTGAGCTAACATCTGTGCCAATCTTCCTCTATTTTGTATGTGGGACCCTGCCACAGCATGGCTTGATAAGCGGTGTGTAGGTCCACGCCCAGGATCTGAACCTGTGAATCCCAGGCTGCCAGGGCAGAGCATGCAAATTCAACCACTACGCCACCTGGAACTTTTTTGTTTTAAGGTAGCTTATATCAGAGCATGTTTACAGGCTGATGGGACGATCTAGAGAGAGGAAGGAACTCAAGCTGCAGGAGGGCAAGGCCAGCTCAGGGGACGTCTTCCCACCCGACTCTCTTTGGACCTTCTAGCTCTGACTGGTTCCACCATTCCTGTCATGTTGTCTTGCATCTGGACTCTCACTTCTGCCAGAGGCCTTCCATGTGAGAAGCACATTCCTACCCAGGGGCCTTTGCGCAAATGTTCCCCTCTGCCTGGAAAGCTCTTCCTTAAGACACATCTATGGCTCTCTCTCCTGGTTTATTCACATCTGTGTTCACATATCACCTCATCAGACACCCACATCACTCTCTGTGCCCTCGTGCCCTCTTCTTTTTCTTCTTCAGTCCTTGCCACCAGCTGACACGCTATGCATTGGTTTATTTCTCCATTGCCTGTCTTCCCCACTAAAATGCAAGCTCCAAGAGGACAGGGGCTGTCTTTTTCCTGGCTGTGTCCTAAGCAGCTACTACAAGGCCAGCCCGTGTTATGTGTTCACCAAACATTAAATCTTCACAATAACCTGTTAGGTTTGTCGTTGTTACTCTCACCATTTTACATGGGAGAAAATGGAGGCTGAGACATATTAAAAAACTTGCCCAAGGTCAGAGTTAGTAAGTGGAGGGGCATACACTCAAACTAAACTTTGTATCAGCTGAATGAACGGATAAATGGATGGATATTCTGCTTGTCTTTCTGCTGTGTCTTCCCCCAATGTACTTGCCCTCTGGTCACTTCCACCTTCCTATTTCTCATACAGTTTGAGGACAAATAGCCCATCTGTACCACTGAGGGTGTGCATTTCCTCCCAACTCCACTGTTCGGTGACATCTGGAAGGGAGCAAGAAACTGGCCACAGTGGGAATATTTACACCACGGAAACTCACAAATGCTACAAACCAGGGAGTTCCCCCCCAAAGACAGCTGGCTGTTAAAACACTTAGCAGGACCTCGCTGTCTCTCCAACCTTCCCACTCCCAACCCTCCCACTTGTCTCCCTGGCAACCTGACCCAGATGCTGCCTCCTTGTTTGTCGATGCTCCCCAAATCTCGAGGTCTCATTAGCTAGGAGGAAGGAACTGGACAATGACCACATCAAAGGAGCAAGACAAGTGACTAGGAAACTGAATTAAAATAAAGATATTTTGATGAGAATATTTAAGTTCAATGAAGATAAGAGCAGGGCACGTCATATATAAAAACAAAATCCTTGTAAAAGTGGAGCACAGCACACTTTCCTGGAAAAGATTTCTCAGCACTTACTAGGTGTTTTGCTTGGGAAAAACAAACCAAAAAACCCAAAACCTAAGGATTGTGAGAGGTTAAGTCAAAAAAAGGGCAAAATAGAAAACATCACACAACCGTAGCTACACAACTTACTGAGATATTAGACACTGACTTCCTAAGTTTCTACTCTGGTCAATTAGTATTTCATGAGCTGAGATAGGAATCATAGCAAAGAATCAATAAGTATACTCTTTATCTTCTTTTGGATGTCCACAGAGTTACTCTGATGTTCCTTGCAGACTCACATTGACTGGAAACGCTCACATTGCGTGGAGACACACAAGCAACCCAATTAAGGCAAACTCTGTCAACAATTTCTATGAAAAGAAAACCACTTACTTCCAGGGTCTGCATCAGATTTGGTTTTATTGCATCTTTCATCAAAACCGTCAAAGCACCTGTCACCCCCTAAAGGAGAGGAAAACAAAACAAAACACTGATTTAGATTATTGACAAAAGACGATCCATGCAAGGGTGAATCCCTTGGCTGTTTCTCGCCAGCCTGCCTCCTAGGTGGACATTCCCACAGGCTGCTGTCACCTCTGGGCTACAGGTGACACAGCGCTGTTGCCTCCATCCATCTCTCCCCACTTGAATGGATGTCAACCATTCTTAGACGTGAGAAGGAAGGAATTAGACAATTTCTTCTTGGGGAAGTAGCAGTCATTGCATTTTTTTCAAAACCTTCCTTGATGGTGTTTAAGAGACTTGCCATACAGCAGATATTTCAGTCCACCTAAAAGTGTTTTTTGGCAATTATGCACGATTTTTTTATTACCAGAGATTATATTATTGCATGAAGAAATTAGACAAAGAATGAAAACAAGAGTATTTACAGAGCAGGAATGAAGGGAAATGTTTAAAGCATCCATTCTGCTGTCCCACCTCTCACAGAGAGAAGGTGCTCCAAAAATGGCTGCATTGGACGGGCTTCTCATTTTCTGTCTCTCATGCTATCTGCCTAGAATAAAGTCGATGCTACTTGTACATAAAATGTGGCTGCCTCCTTCCAGCCCTATGACTCTCTGGGTTGGGTTCCCTCTAAGTCCCCTTTCCTCATTCAAGGAAAAGAAGAAAGAAGGAAGAGGCAACAGGGATGAAGTCTAAGGACCACTGGAAAAAGTGTGCCAGAGAAGGCCACCAAGTTAAGTTTTTACCAAAATCCTTTCCAATTTTTCTAAAGACACTGGGCAAGTGTCTTTCAACAAACTGGTCAGTTATTGGAAGGCTATAAAGTGAGCAATAAAGTGAAAAAATAAAAGTGGCATGCAACAGATCTTAACAGATCAGATGGCACAGTGTAGAGCATCGTCATCTCTCCAAAGCACATTCGTTTATTACTTTCTCCCTCGAATTCTATTACCAACGATATTAACTGTGCCTCTTATGTGATCAATTTCTATTTTTATAATATTTAATCATGTAAGATTTACAAGAAACTCCAATTTATTTTCTACTTTATTGCACAAAATATACATTGCAAGAAATGTAATCTATCTATTATAAATATATTAACATGTTTTATTGTGAAAGGTGCTGGCCAGGAAGAGCTCAAAGAAATGAGTTCTTTTTTCCTAACACAGAGCAGGTGGAAGAGAAAGCAGTGGTTGGCCTACTTTTCTGCACACCATCCTTGCTTACATTTCCCAGTCAAATAAATCCAGCACAAGAAACTAAAGGAGGAGGGAAGGTGGACATTTCTGTTGGAGTGTCTCAGGCAGGTTGCCTACCACTGGCTTATTTTTCCGTGACACATTTCGTCTTTTGTTGCTCCTTACACATTGACTGTTATCAAACCCAGGCAAAGAGATCTCCACCGATGTGAGAAGCTCGGTGACTGTAACGTTCACTATGCCACCTGTTCCATAGCCCAAGTCCACAGTGGGGAGAGCTTGGACACATTCTTCTGGGGGATATCAGAATCAATCACCTTATACGAAATTTTCAGGGACCATCCATTTCAATTCTTACACAACACATAAATTCTTTTGACTAAATCAAAAACAAGCTATAAAGCAGTAAAATGAAAGGACAGAAGATCCTAAGCTCCTCCCTCAATTTTCTACAGAGGACCAACCAACCAGTGACAGCTCCAGCTGGATAAAACGCATCTGAAGAAATTAGGTATTTTTTTGCAAACAAGAAACATAAAAGATAACTAAAAAGAGTAAACTTTGGGTTTCTTCCAGACTTGAGATTTTTATCACATACACAAACAAATTTAGGGAAATAATATTTGAGGATTAAGTTTCAAACTTCTTCTGACACAAATCTACGGCTACAGAGAAATATACTTAAACAGAAGCTGTAATATGTTAGTTTAGATAGAAATGTTGAGATGTCAATAATTTCTAAAAAGCAATACTTTCATAGCAAGCTGAATTGGGGTTTTCTCTCCAAGCTTTATACTAAGCATTCCGTAGGGCTGCTGATAGAGACATATCTATTCAATTTACTTGACAAGACCTATGAGATGAGTCAGGTAGAATTCTGTCTTCAAAAGTAGCCAAAAAGTAATCAAGACATGTTGGCCAAGGATTCAAATTACGTCCTAAGCCCTTGGAAATAATAAAATATTAATCTGCCTTTCTCCTCTCACAGCTGCTTTTCAATTGTCAGCGTGCATTTTAGATTCCATTATGTATGTGACTCCGTGTGTGGGAAAGCAAGCTTAAAATAGAGTAATGGCAGTCGAAGAGGTCTATGTCCTATCTAAGCACTTATAAGCATGTACAAGTACATGAAATAGCTACACCATCGTGGGGTTGACAGTAAAGGTGGTTATTAAAAAGGAGGAAAAAAATTAGTGTGCCAAATTAGAATAAAAACGGAAAAAGGTGGTAGTGTGCCAGGATATCACAAAAGCTTTACAGAAAGCATCATTCCACTCAAAAGGGAGCTAGGAGGGGCTGGCCCGGTAGTGCAGTGGTTAAGTTCATATGTTCTGCTTTGGTGGCCTGGGGTTCACCGGTTCGGATCCCAGGTGCAGACATGGCACTGCTTGGCAAGCCATGCTGTGGCAGGCGTCCCACATATAAAGTAGAGGAAGATGGGCACGGATGTTAGCTCAGGGCCAGTCTTCCTCAGCAAAGAAGAGGAGGATTGGCGGCAGATGTTAGCTCAGGGCTAACTTTCCTCAAAAAAAAAAAAGAAAGAAAGAAAAGAAAAAAAAGGGAGCTAGGTGAGTAAGACTGATCATGGTGGAGATCTGCTCTTGTAACGTGAAACCTCAACCTAAGTCACAACATTAAACCAGCCAGGGTGCCCAGGGAGCGGGCCGGTGCCCTAACTGTGCCAATTTTCACTTTATCTTCTCTTTCATGAAGGTGGAGCCACTTTAATATTTATTTCTTGGAAAGGCGATTGGCCCTCAATTTAAAGCAGTCACAGATGGCACCCCGCCCCAGGTAGAGCAGAAATCAGGACTGGCAAGAACCAGGAAAAGCTTATGAAATAAATTTCATGTGCTAGGGTTGCAGCCAGGTGCAAACACATTACAAATGTCCGTGACAACATTCTGAAGCTACAAGACCAACAGGCTTGTGAGGGAAAAATGTGCGTGCAGAAATTCTCTGAATTCCCATGATACACAGTGATAAGAGGAAGAAAACTTCCATTCTCCTGATTACACAAGAACAGGGACAGCGAGCTCTCTGGAGCTTCTGAGATGAACATGCTCACCAAATCTTCTGCTGTCACGGGCTGCCCACTTTTGTCACTGGCCACCACCATTCTTCCCAGCCGCTCCTTCATGTCCGTGAGGCTGTCGGTCAGGGCCAGCACCGCCATAATCTCACTGGCCACCGCGATATCAAACTGCGCCTGCAATGGCAAAAGCACAGGGATTGGTCAATGATGTCACCATCTGGATGGCCATTTCCACAAGGAGCTGTATTGCAGCATTTATGTTCTCACAGGCCCAAGGGTCTATCCTCGGTGGGCCATTCTTGAATGGACAGGTTTTCTGAGTGTCTAGAGCATGCGCGGTCCTGGGCTTGGGGCTCTTGATGGTGGCCTCCCTAGGTGGCCACACTCTTCTTTGATTTGCTCTGCCGAGCAGGACTTGGCCTGACTAGGCCTCCATTACACCCACTCATGGCACTATGTGGTCTGCTTTGGTATCTCAGTCTTGCAGTTAATGATTAATGTGATTATCTGTGTCACACATGTCTCCACCACTAAATGGCATGAAGCCAGGGACCATTTTGGGGAGGGTTCACTCTTGAATCCCCAACTTAGAGGACTGAGTGTAAAACCCAGTAGGCACTCAATACGTATCGACTGGATAAATGAATGGCCTACTGACCACCTCCACTGTTACTCATCAGTGTGTCAGGGGGGTGCATACGTCTGTCCAGCAAAGAGATGGGGAGCAGACAGTGAAAGAAGACAGTCTGAGGCCGGTTTCCCAAGAGTTAGAGCTCAACACAGTAGGGAGGACACGCTGACTTATGTAATCCACCAAAAGGTGACACGGAATCAATTTTCAGCTATCCCTGAGGGCTTGGCCACATCCGATCTTGAAGTGCCCAGCAATGAATGCTGGAGAGCAGCTACTTTCTGTGGAACGTTCCTGGTCTTCCTAGTCCCTCTGCTGGCTCTGACTCCAAGCTGTACACAGTCCAAGAGGAACTCAAAGAGACGCAAGAAACGTGTGCCTCCCCCTCCTTGTAATTCAGCCACTGGACAAAACCACTTCATTATGCTCTGGCTGAATTCTCTTCTCCCCAAGGGGTGTGTGCGCCAGACAAGTTCAAGCTTACACAGAGAGAAAGTGGCTGTGCCCTGGTGGGATCACCTTATGAGACATTTTATTGTCCATTTCCGTCACTGACAAGAAAGGAAATGAAGGAAATAAGGAGCTTTCTGGCTACTTCCTGGTTGAGATTTCATTAGTCATTGATTTGGTGAAAAAATATTACCTGAAAGTCAAATACAACTCAATTCAATTATTATATTCTTAACATAACCCTTTCCAAACATAAGTGATTTTTTCATTGTATGACATTTAGGATTCTCTGGATCATCATCCCATTATAAACAATGCATATAAAAAAATGACTAAAAATATTGAGACTTTCTATACAAAACATGAGACTAGAAACATTCTTAAACTGTGTAACTAATAAGTGGAATTTATAATACACAGACAAGTTCTTCATTTGTAATTGTTACGATTTCAAAATTGTGCATCTGAACATAAAAAATGATACCAACTGGGTCAATTTAAATATCATTCTTACTCATTTTATTGACTCAGTGATGTACCTACTAGAGGGCTGCTCATTTTTGTTTTGAAAATAAAATATTTCAAGTCATCTACAGGTGTAAATGAGATTAGTGTTGTTATTTATCACAAACTTAACACAGGACAATATGCAATGTTGGCAAGGACGTGAATCGACGTGGCTTTTCTGCAAGGTAATATGGAAATAAACATCCACATTTGAAATCTGTAACCTCTTTGACTCTGCAATTGCAGATCTGGGGCCTTGTCCTAAGGATATCAGGCAAGAACACACACAAATCTGTGTGTATGTTTCCTATAGCTTATATGATCACTCAACACTGCAAACATCCCGAATTTCCATTAACGGAACTGGTTCAATAGATTACGGTACCTCTACAAAATGAGATATTACATAGCATTAAGCAATGATGATACGGATCTACCTTTATTGACATAAAAAGATGTCCTTAATAGAGTCTTCTGGTTTCAAAAAGCTGTGAAAGCTCTCACGTATAACATAATCCTTTTTTATTTAAAAGTATGTATGCATAAAGCAATACAAGATATAACCTTGGGCAAGCTACTTCATAACATGCCCACTTTTCTCATCTGTAAACCGGATTTACAAAGTAAATGTGCTAATGTATGTAATGGGCCTGCCAATACACAGCATGGAGTGGGTGTTCAAACCTCAGCCATCATTAGTCTTCCGTCTCTCTGGTGCCTAGTTACAGCACAAAAACACGCAGAGGAAATGTGAAAGGCCTTCCTGACCACTCTCTTTCTTTCCCAGTCCTCTTTCCAGCGGTAACTAATGTCAGAAGCTGGCGTGCATCTTTCTAGCTTCCATTGTATGTGTTTATATACATATACGAATACATATGCTGGCATTTTCCTTAACATAAACTGATTTATACTATATGTATTTTACTTCAATTTTTTTTAATGCATAGGAGTTTTTTTTACCTTTCCATTTCACTATCGGTATAAGAGCGCTATTTGTCATCACTCCTTCTATATAAACTTTATTATTTTCAACTGCCACATACATAGACATTTTTTTTTCCCATATAAGCAAATATTCCTCCTCTTCCTTCTTTTTTTAACATCTTTAGTCCTGAGGTTGGAACTGTTGGGTCATTTTAATTTTTTTATTTTTTTTTAGGAAGATTAGCCCTGAGCTAACATCCATGCCCATCTTCCTCCACTTTATATGAGAGACACCGACCACACCATGGTGTGCCAAGCGGCGCTATGTCTGCACCCGGGATCCGAACCAGTAAACCCCAGGCTGCCAAAGCAGAACGTGCGAACTTAACCGCTGCGCCACCGGGCCGGCCCCTCATTTCAAATTTTAATTCTAACAATCTGTCATCCAAAAGGATTTACTAACTTATATGCCCACTAACACTGTAAAAACTCTCTATTTCCTTGGACCCTAACATTTAACATTAATTTATTCATGTTCTGATAAGCTCACAGGTAAATAAGACTTCACTGTGGTTTTAATTTGCACTTTTATGATTACTTGTTGGCATTCTATTTTTGCTTTTTTAAATTGTCTTTTACTTATTCTCTTTATTTATTTAGCAAATATTTCTTGAACACCTACTACTTAGCATGTAACAAAGTTCTCAGGACTGAAAATCCAGCAGTGAACAAAACAAAAACCTCTGCCCCCATAAAACACATTTTAGTGTGGGAGGCAGAGAATCAACGAGGGGAGCAAGGACAGCAGGGAAAAAAGGAGTTTGGGGACAGATGCAGTTTTAAAGGTGACCAGTGAAGGCGTACTGAGAGCAATATCTGAGTATTAATTTGTGGAAGTTCCTTTTGTGTTTGGCACCTTAAGCCTTTTTTATATAGATAGCAAATATCCCCTCTCAGTCTGTTACTAGTCTTTTCACATTTTTGTATGTGTCAATTTTTCATACTGAAGATTTAAATTTTTACTATCTGATCTTTACAGTTTCTGTATTTTATGTCAGTGCCAGTTCATATCTACAGCAACTACTACCGAGTTTGACTTATTCCTGCTTATTTTTTTCTATTCAGCATGTTTTATTGTTGCCGCTGCCATTTTACGCTTTCTGCTTAAGGATTCCGTGTTGACAATCCTTTTCCTTCAGAACTCCAAACCAATTGTCCCTGTGTCACCTCGCATTTGGTGCCATCAGTGAGAAACCCGACGCCAACCTGCATCTTCCTCCTTTGTCACTAATCAGGACTGTTCTCTCTCTGGCAGCTTTTTGGAATTTTTTTCTTTTTTCCCTTAGTTTTCCAAACTTTCAACATGATGTGTCTGGGTCTATGTCTTTCTTCATTCATCCTGCTCACCACTTATTAAGAGTCTCTAATATGAGAATTCATCTTTTCCGTCAAATAAACAAATTCTCTTTTTATTATTTCCTTGAAAACATTCTTCCCTCATCCTCTGTCACTTCCATCTGTAACTATTATAAGCATATGGGAACTTCTTGACGCGTGCCCTGTATCTCCTCACTTTTTGTACTTTCTACGGCTTTCCTTTTGGTGGTGTGTGCTGGAGAACTCTGGGCCTGGACTTCCCTCTCTAAATCACTTCGGCCTACTTTCTTATTCAGTCCACTAGCTGGATTTTTATTTTGACATCATTGCTTTATTTCCAAAATTTTAAGCGATTTCTTTTTTGCAACAGCCAGTTCCCACTCCTTGTATGATGGCTCTCTTAATCCTCCGAGAATACTGATGGCAGTTTTTTGTTTTTTTTTTTTTTTTTGAGGAAGATTAGCCCTCAGCTAACATCTGCTGCCAACCCTCCACGTTTTGCTGAGGAAGGCTGGCCCTGAGCTAACATCCGTGCCCATCTTCCTCTACTTTATATCCTTTATACCTGTCTGTGGACCCGATTTCCGATGACCCGGGCCTCTCTCCAGAGATGAGGTAGGATAGCACACAGGACATGCCGCTGCCTGGCCTCCAGTCCTGTAGCCACTCACAGGGCCACCGGGGTCCTGAGGGCGCTCTCTGTGCAAGTGAGAAAAGGCTGCCCTTTCCTTAATAAAGCATCACAATATTCTGCTTCTCTTTGTACCAGACGCTTCTCACTACCAGACAGGAAACAGAGTACACAAGGAAATCTGTGTCTGTGATGTGAGGGGCGTCCCCAGGGCTGGGCGGCATATGCTAGGCACTGGCCTCAGGACCACACTGAGGCCCCAAGCTGCCAGCTCAGCACCCGTGTCACAGGAAGCCCGTCCATCTGCTTCTTGAGAGCTGTCCCCAGTCACTCCCCCTGAGGGTGTGCCAACCCTCTCCTGTTTCTGAGTAAGATATCTATCACTCTGAATTTACAGAACCCCTAAAACATTCCCACTACATTCTGGGCTGTGCTTTTCTCCAGTGATCCAACTCCATCCTCCTATCTTTCGGAACCTTCCCAAAATTACATGGTGATGAGTCTGGTTTTCTAGCACAGATATGGATTAATTGTTTGAAATCCATTTATATGCACAAGTTCCAGGATTTGGAGGAGGAGGAAGGGCGCACGGGCTTAGCCTGTCCTCTCAATTCAATCCTCATACTCACTTTTTAATTAAAAATATTTCAAAAGGTCCAAAAGTCTATTTGGTACGAGGACTGAATATCAGAGTAAAAGTGATTCTTTCTTCACTAATAAAAACTTCACAATGTAAAGCCCATAATCTAAAACTGTCTGAAAACCTAAAGTTTATTATAAAAAAAATGATTTAGAGGCTTGCTGTACCTGGCAGAAAAATCATCGAATTTATATTGCCGAAGCGCCACTGCCCCACACGGGAGACCTATTGAAATGAAGGCAAACAGCATAATTTATCTTCCACATTTTCTGCATTTCAGTAATAAGACATTATCCTTAAAAGCTCCTCAGGCTATTAAGCCAAATAACTAGGTGTTTGTTCTTTGGTTTAAGGAATTTGAGTAATGTGTCTGAGATTTTCATTTTTCAGCTGTTATGAGGATATAGTACTAAATGGTGGGTGTGCAATAAAATATGTAAGAATTTATATTCAAGAGACATGCTGAGTGGTTCTTCCCAGGAACACGACTCAAATGACACAGGAAAAGGATCGTAATATAATACGGGAGCCTTTCTGCCTCCTGACCCTCTCCCAGTCCTGCCGAAGGACTGGAAACACCCTGAAATGGTGGGAGACCCACTGGCCACTGCAGGTGAAGGAATGAGAAGAGAGAAGCAGAGAGCCAGCTTCTGGGCCGGTGTAAATCCAGGAGAGTTAGGACAGAGCCACTCCTGCGAAGAGAATGCCACCTACCTGCCGGGAATAGCCCTTCTCTGTGTTTGCCTGCCCGATGGTTATTTTTCGTAGAAATCGGTCATTTGTATCCAATACTGAAAGAGAAGAGAAGAGATTATTCAATCAATGAACACACACTAGTGGCCCAGTGTGTGTCTGTGCCAGGGAAGCAGTGGAGAGCCCGAGACAAGGTCTGGCTTGCCTGGAGCTGACAGTCCAGAGGGTGGACACAAGGAGGGATCAAAAAAACGAGAAAATATCAGCCATTGATAAAAGCCTGAAAAAAAAAAAAGGGAGGTGATATGATAGAGCATGTCAGGGTGGGGGTGGAGTGCCATTTTTGACTAGGCAGTAAGGAAAAGCACTTCCGAAGTGGTGAGTTTTTACACTGAAACCTGAGTCACAGGAAGAAGCCAACTGGAGCCGGCCCAGTGGTGTGGTGGTGAAGTTCGTGCATTCCACTTCAGTGGCCCGGGGTTTGCAGGTTCGGATCCCGGGAATGGACCTAGCACAGCTCATCAAGCCATGCTGTGGCAGCACCCCATATAAAATAGAAAAGGATTGACACAGATGTTAGCTCAGGGCCAATTCCTCACAACAAAAGAGAAGAAGCCAAGTGAGTTTCTCAAAAGGTTAAACATTGAACGATCAGATGATCCAGGAATTCCACTCCTAGGTATACATTGGATAGAAGTCAAAGCAGGGACTCAAACAGATACTTGCACACCATGTTTGAAGAAGCATTATTCACAAGAGCCACAAGGGGACACAACCAATTGTCCATCAACAGATGAATGGCTCAACAAAATGTGGTATATCTGTACAATGTAATATTATACAGCCAAAAAAGAGAGTGAATTTTTGAGAAATGCTACAACATGAATGGATGTTGAAAATATCATGCATAGGGGCCAGCCCCGTGGCTGAGTGGGTAAGTTTGTGTGCTCCACTTTGACGGCCCAGGGTTTCACCAGGTTCAGATCCTGGGTGTGGACATGGCGCCGCTCATCAGGCCATGCTGGGGAGGTGCCCCACACAGAAGAACCAGAGGGACCTACACCTAGAATATACAAGTATGTACTGGGAGGCTTTGGGGAGAAGAAGGAAAAGAGATTGACAACAGATCTTAGCTCAGGTGCCAATCTTAAGAAAAAAAATACAAAAAAAGAAAATATGATGCATAGTAAAATAAGCCAGATACAGAAGGACAAATACTATATGATCCCACTTGTCTGAGGTTCCTAGAATAGGAAAATTCATAGAGACAAGTAGAACAGTGGTTACTAGGGGCTGAGAGAAGACAGCGAGTTACTGTTTCATGAGTGCAAAGTTTTTGCTGGGGATGAGGAAAAGGTTTTGGGTATAGACAGTGAGGATGGTATAAGTGCCGTTAAGTCCTGTGAATGTATTTAATGCCGCGGATTACACACTTACAAATGGTTAAAATGATGTTATGTATATCCTACCACAATAAAAAACAAAATAAATCAAGCAGTATGGGGAGGGGCGAAGAAGGCAATCATGATTCGAGCAGGCATCAATTATCTTTACTTTTTTGTTGGTTTGTTTGAATTGCCCTGATTTGCATTTTGTTTGTGAAAACTAGATTTGGCTTAGTGAAAACTAAATTTACAACTCCAGGAAACAAAGCCAGAAGGACAGAGAGTTCATTAATAATTTATACGGCTTCAAATAACAAGCTGCCCACACTGACGACTTAGATCCAATTTACTAAACATTTAACAGGGCACTGACAAATTATGTATTTGAGGACTACATCATGTATTTGGGGACTAAAAGCATCTGCAGGATGAAAAATGTTAACCTTTTCTTTCACACACAAAGCACCCACAGACCTGCCTCGCTGGCCACCTCTGTTGTTCCCTGACTCAGCGGCTGCTGGTCATTTCCTCTACAGACGATATGTCCTCTCTCACACACACACTCAGACACGCTAATACTCACGCAGACACTCAAGCAACACTCATCAAACACATACAAACCTTCTTTATGATCTTAAGATACAAGGACAGTACATACAGAGAAAGGAATCTTCTCAGCGTTATCACTAGCTAGTACTTAGTCCCAAGACCTACGGTGCAGAGTCATATAAAGTAAAAATATTTCCTATTCTCATGTGTAGGATACACAATGTTGGTACAAGATCGATGGGATCGTCTTACTGGAAATTCAGCTGTTTTCTATTTAGCAAAGAGAACACAAACAAGGCAAAAAAAAAAAGTTGGCAAAATCAACTCCAACAGCAGCATCAAGAGCACAGCTGTGCATTCACCCCAGCCCCGGCGGAGCAGGCGTCTCTCACACACGCGCTTCTGATGCACGGAGAGAGAGACGAGCCAATGTCAGCGATACGGAAGAGAAGAACCATGCCGACTGAATTCGGACACACACGGAACAAAGATCCCAGGAAGTTACCCTTCGTGAGTGATACATCATTCGCAGCCTCTCAGTGCCAGAACCAAAATGGAACGAGAAACATATTTATTCATTCCGGGAACGCTTATTGAGGGCCCACCTTGTGCCAGGGCCCATGCTAGCTGTACAGGGATCCAAAGAGAACAAGACAGGAGTCTCTGATGTAAGGTGCTCACTGGCCAAGGGCAGGTACGGAGAGCACAGCAAGTGTTTGGGGGGAGATGTCTGATTTTTCATTCTTTGCTCTAGACGGTCCCTTGAGTACTGCAGTGTGGACTACGTCTTGAGGACCATGCAGAGGGTGCCTAACGGCTTATTCCAACACCATCACCGGCTCAGGGTCTGGGCAGCACAAGGTGCTCCAGTGGCGGCAGGCCCACTATGCTGGCTTCAGCAGAAGAACTGCACTGATTCCCTGCGAGGCTGCCATTTTCGGAACCGAGAACCTGATGTCAGTTCACTGCGGGTGACTGAGGCTTGGGGCCCTCAGTCTAATGGCCTGTGAGCCCCGGGGGTTCTGATGCTCAGGGAGGGAGGAGCTCACGCTCCTCTGGGAACAACAAAAAGGATGGCTGTCTGCTGTTGCTTCTGCTTATGTTAAGTATTTCTGGAACAGTCTCCAGGCTCCCAGTTCCACTCTGTCACCAAAGCCTTTAAGCTTCTGAGATGAGGCATAGAATGGAACAACCATCAGATTTCTCACACAGGCTGAAACGAATAAATATGGGACATCCTTATGGTCTGAGAAGAGTTCCCAGCCCCACAAGGTCCCTCAGTGTCCCTCTTTAGTTATCAAATCATCTAAGTATCTGATCTCATCATAGGCTTATATATTTCTAGCTTATATTGCCTTAAAAAAAAACCTCTACTATGAAATGACCTCAATTCATTTGATGGAGTCTTATTTCTTATATTAATTCATGGGAATAAGAGCCAAACTGCTTATGAAACATCATTCCAAACTCCTCTGACCCAGGTGGCTTGTCTGGAGCAATAATATTTTCTTCACTTTCATGCCCTAAACAATAATATGATTCTAGTGTTTATCTGGAATAATTTTTAAATTGTCACTTCCATTAAAATTGATGCACAACCACAGTACGCTTCAGTCCCTTCCTTCTGCACTTTACCCCCAGGTGTAAGGGATCACATAGTCTCTCTTCCAAGACCCACTGCAAGAGCCATGGCCCATTTCTGATGGCTGCCTTGGCTGGAGCCACAATGCAGACGTGGAAGAAGCCCCATGTGGGTCAAAATTTCTCTTTTAGCATATTCACACACCAGGTTTAGATACACTAATTTCCACCGGCATGATTTTTCTTTCATAAGTAAACCTCCAAAAAAGTTTAAAAGAGTTAATACAAACTCACAAATGCCTTGGAAAAGTTGACTATGCATTTTGGAAATAATCATGTTATAATAAATCCTCCAGTTATTAAAAAAAAAACCAAAACATGGGGGCTGGCCCAGTGGTGTAGCGGTTAAGTTTGCACGCTTCACTCTGGTGACACAGGGTTTGCAGGTTTGGATCCTGGGCACGGAAGTACACACTGCTCGTAAAGCCATGCTGTGGTGATGTCCCTCACAGAAGAGGAAGACTGGTACAAGATGGGTTAGCTCAGATTGGCAATGGATGTTAGCTCAGGGCCAATCTTCCTCACCCCAAAAAATAAAAAAATAAAAAATGACGTTAGTTTGTTCAGTAACAGAGGCGTGCTTAAGTTAGTTGTAGTTCATCCACAAAGGAACATTCTAGAGCCATTTAAAATTACTATCACAACAAAGAGCTAACAAAGTGGAACACGCATATTATGATGTAAGTGAAACTAGGAGGATATAATTATAATTGTAATTACACACAAAACACAGATGCACACAAAAACTATGAATAGTAGTTTTATTAGTATAGTAAATATAGTATTCTTTTAGACATTTCCAAAGCCTTTACAGTGTTATTGCTTTCATAATTAAAAAAAAAAATCTTTAGAAGATTCCAAAGAGATTTTCCTTTCCTTTAGGAGTTTGGGAGACAGACACACACAGAAAAACCACATCACACAACTTTACCACAATGGCGTCTACGATCATTTAGGGGCTGCTTTAGCGTCTGGAAAGGACTCTCGTGTTTTAGGAGGGCCACCCAAGGGGGAGGCTGCTGTCATTAGTCCATCTTAAAGAGGAGGGAAACCGAGTAAGTTGTTCAGCCAAAGCTGCACAGTTCACAATGGTAGAGGCAGGATTGGGCCTCCAGCCTTGGTCTCTCCACCTCACTGAATTCTTAATGAACTGGCTGAATGGATGCCCAGGAAGGAGGCTTCAGGAAAGGTTGGACCTGAGCTGTGTCTGGGAGGGCCAAGCCAGGGAGACGGGGTGGGGACGGCTGAACAAGGGCGGGGAGAAGGACAAAGGTGGGCCTGTCTGACCGGAAAGGAGACAGAGAGCACAGGGATATGCAGCAAGACGGGGGTCCTGCAGGCAGGCCATGTCATGGCGATTTTCCCACACGGTATGGGAGGGTTTTCCCACACAGCGTGGAAGCTTCTGAACCAGAAAGTGAGAGGACAACATCCCTACAATCTGAGTCTACTGAACTGGGGGATGGAAATGGAAACCTATTCAAAGGCAATTGCAATAAATCAGGCATCTGATCAGAATGTTCTGGAAGTAGGCAGAAATGGGGAACGTGGTGGGTAAGTCTGAGAACAATATAGAGAGAATCAGGGATACGCATCACTAACCCTCTGTAGCACCTTAGGTTTTATCAAGTTCAAGGGCTATTACCACATCCCCGTAAGATTCGTTATCATCTCCATTTCCTTCTCCAAGAGACCAAGGCCCAAAACATGTATGTGACTCACTCGGGGTCACGCAGTAAGTCAGTGGCAGGGCAGAGACACACAACAAGGCTCCTGATTCCACGTTTAGTGCTTTTCCCACTGTCCCGCCCTTGGCGAGAGCAGTGTGGGAGAAGGAGGGGAGACACTGATAAGAGGGGCGCAGGGAGGTGAGGATGGAGATAGTGGGAGTCCCTCCATGCTGCATTCGAAGCGTTAGAGGATATTCTAGTAGCGGCTGGAAGCATGTCCTAGACTCGGAGAAAAAATTCAGCACAGAAAATAGAAATGTAAGAGCTGCTTAAAGTTAACGGTAAAGAAATAAAGGAAGAAATTAGGAGGGTGGGTAGAGAGGGCAGTGGGACAAACAAGGGGAGAGACAGACATTTAAATTTCTTCTTTTTAAAACAAAGACAAGAGGCCAGAGAAGAAAGAGACAGAGGAGAGAAGTAATTTTCCTTGCCAATCTAAATGAGTGGGAGTGGATGCGACCGAGCCCAGAGAGAGCAGTCGGTTTGAGAAGGGTGCAGCCTTTTCTCCCCAAAAGGAGGCCAGGATGAGAGAAGAGGAGGTAAAATGATAGTGACTGAAATAAATGGAGGGATTATGAAACACAAGCTGGGAAGAGAATGGGAAGAGGTAAAATCGTGCCTTTGTGAAATTGATTCGAGAGCTTCAGCTGGAAATCATCACGCTCCCGAGCTGGCCGTCAGCACCTACCTCTCTGCCACGTGACAGTGGAGGGGTCGATGTCAAGCCGGGCGAACTTCCTCATTTCCTCTTCTGTCAGCGTGTTGGGATCTGTCTTATTTATTCCCAGTCTCTAAGGATGCAGAAGAAAAAACGCGATCGGTTTTGGGAGGAAGAGAAAGCAAAATGGAACTAAAATGATTTCTCTTCTCTTATTTTGTCCATGACTAGTAAAGCCTTCTTACAAACTGAACTTTGAGTAAGTTGTTGGTTAGGCCAACTCATAAATGCGAGTCCAAATATCTCCTAAGTGGAAGACATGATATTTGTAATATACCCTTAAAATGACAGATCTGAAGATGTAGTGTGGTTGACAGTACACAAAAAACACTGTTTGCTGTTGTCTGTGTCGGCCTGAGGCCCTGGGAGCCGCTCTCCGTGGTCGCCATGCGCTGTGCTCAGAAGGGACATTGCTGTCCATATAAAGGATGCTCCAGCTCGTTAGTTCTTCTTTTCAAATACAAATACCAGTCATTCAAGGAAAGTTTATGTCTGTGTTTTCAAAATAAGTTATTTGTAATTCACTGAGGAAAAAAACATTAAAACTTGTAATGCATCTATTTCTATAAAGGAAACATTCTAAAAAAGTGGCTTTTAGTAAAGAAGTATAAGAAAAGAATCTGGGAAACAGAAACTATACATGTTGTTGCTGAAGATAGTCTACTGTGCATTATTTTCAAGAAACTCAACTTCTAAGAAGCAAGGGGGTGAATTTTTAAAACCAATCATTACCAACCAGTGGCTGTACATTATACCAGTACAGTTGTGTTTTAGTCTCTGGAAAAGAGCCAGGGGAAATCAATGTGACTAGTAGGACAAGCAGCAACTGGCACTAAGAAATAATATGCACAAGAATGAAGATCACTTCCACGGGTATCTTAGTATCTTGCTGCAGCAAAAGCTGAGTAGACGAATTTTCATAGGCTATATCTTATTTCCTAGATAAGAAATTTCACGAAAGAGCACTCTTTGAAATTCTCATTTGTTAGCTGTGTGTTAGGGCCTCTAGATGAGCAAAGGAGCCCTCTCATTTTATGGATGGAGAACAGACACCTAAAAAGGTGAACTGATGTGTTCCAGAGCTCTTTGGTGCAGGATCTGGTGTCAGGCTTCTAGTTCTGCGCTTTCTTGGCTATCTTGTTCCGTTTCTTTAGAGCTTAAGACCCAAAAGAGTGTCTGAAAACCCAAATCAAATCAAGTTCAAAATCTCCAGCTCTGACGATTTTTCTGATTTGTTTCTGGGACATGTTCTTTTTAAAGAAACACTGACTGGAAACTTACCTTCAGCCGAGCAAGTTGAATTTTTGAAAATTCTCGGACACCATTCACTGAAGGAACCAGTCGATTATACAGGGCCTAAAAACACAAAACAAAAATAAAACCCCACACAAGTTTAAGGGCCAACCATGAACTCGGACAATTCATAGGATATGACAAAGTTCATTACATTTATGACGAAACTGTTTAGCTAACAGACCCTATTAAAATTCTTGGCTTATATGAACAACGCAGACTTAAGTTCTGTCGTTTTAATAAATCTGACCAAATCTGACATAATGCACATTGCAAAGAGTGTGCATACATATATATTTCTTGAGCTACAGCCTTATAACTTTCAAATTAATATTAATCTGTATTTGGCTTCAAAAACTCAGGAGGGAGTTACTTTAATTACTTACTTCAGTTACTTTAATTGGAGGTAGTCAGGACCCCTGTAAAACGTGCCAGAAAGTCTCACTTTTATCCATGTCCTATGTCTATGAGGAATTAGCACCCGGTACTGTCCCCTTCAGGTGTGCGATTTACATCTCAGACTGTTTGCACCTGAAGCCCAACAAGGGGGTCTGACCTCTTTAACAACCCATCTCGGAGAGCTGCAGGTTAACACCACAGTCTAAACAGACACCTCTCCAATCCCCTTAGTACAGACAGATATTGGACCTATGGGCAGAACCAAGGGCACTGGTCTACCACCACCTTCAAACCTAAAGACTCATCTCAAAGAATATTTGGCTTGAAAAGTACAGCTAACGTAATTCACCTAATAGCCTGGCGGTGGTCATACACTCATTTGAGAATCTGACCGAAGTATGGATCCTCTCCCCAAGAAATACGGACATGTACAAAATTCACAACATTTTGAATAAAATTTCAGAGAGTTTACAGACTCCAGAAGTTTCTCCATGAACTCCTTAAGAATCCAGGAATCCCAGGATAAGATGGCCAAAATGGCCAACAAGGAGCCTTTCTCACCTTATCTGTTTGAGTGTTTTCATGCAAAATCCTTGTGTCGATAGCAGCGGCTAGCAAGTTATTGGCAGCGGTGATGGCATGGATGTCCCCAGTCAAGTGAAGGTTGAACTAGAAAGGACATGAAAATATGTTTCTACTTGTTTCAAACAACCATGGCAGTATTCAAGGACTTTCTGAATAAATAAAATATGCTAACTATATATCCTTATAATAAGCTGAGTCCATAAAACAGCCTAAATTAGCACATCAATGTCAAGGTCTCCCACTTGACAGCAGAGCACTCGAGCAAATCTGTCATCAGAAATTCTTCCATTCTCAAGTTAAGGGTAAAATAATCTGATGGACTTAATATTGGTTTTCTTATTTCATTGACTTTTATGTATTCTTATATGATTTAGAAAATAATATTGTGTCAAATATACTTTGGAATGAGGCAGGGAATAACATAAACAGTAATAGAATAATATATGACAGAAAGTCTGAGAAATACAAAAAATATATCACCCTCATAACTCTATTAATTCTGCTATTTTCCTTCTAGTCTTATGTGCGCACATTATTATTTGTAGAATCAGCCATACTTATAATTTGGTACTTTCTTTTTTAAAGAACTCATTCTTATGTAATAATCTTGCTTATGGATATTACAGTTTATCGGAACTGTATAATTGAGTAGATAGACCAAAATTTTTCAGTCTCCCACGCCTGGACTGCTTTCACATTTTCATTTTTGCAAAAAAGGTTATAATTATAAAGAATAGATGCAAATAGCTTTTTTAAAAAATTAGTTGCTAAAAAGCAATATATTTCCAGCAGTGTGGTTACTGGATTAAGGCGCTTGATAATATCACCAAATTGCTTTCTGAATGGGTTGAAGTGCCATCTGCAAAACAGGAGATCAGTTACTTCAGAAACAAAGTAAACTCTGGACTAAAATAGAAGTTAATCGAATAGTTGAAAAAGTGGTGTTCTGTTTTAAGATGCATTTCTTTAATTTCTTGGAAGGTTAAACATTTATATTTTCTTGTTAAAATTTTATTTTATAACTTATAAAATACATGATCACTAGAAAAGATGAAAAATTACATACGAATATATATTTTATAACATATACTTGTAATTTTAAATAGTGAGACCATAATACCATAATACCTTTGACCTTAGCTTTTACACCTAGTGTTAATATTACTAGCATTTTTACATCACTAAATAGTCTTCAAAAAATAGTTTACTTGATATCCTATTATTAAACATTTAAGATTTTTCTAATTTTTTTTTTTTAAGATTTTATTTTTTCCTTTTTCTCCCCAAAGCCCCCCGGTACATAGTTGTATATTCTTCCGTTGTGAGTCCTTCTAGTTGTGGCCTGTGGGATGCCGCCTCAGCGTGGTTTGATGAGCAGTGCCATGTCCGCACCCAGGATTCGAACCAACGAAACACTGGGCCGCCTGCAGCGGAGCACGAGAACTTAACCACTCGGGAACGGGGCCAGCCCCTCTAATTTTTTAATGCTACAAATTATGTGATGATAAATGGTTTTAATATTAAATTTTTGCATACACATTCGATTTTTCCTTAAGATAACCTAAACATGAACTTATTTGGGCCAAAGGACATGAATATTTTTAAGGTACTTGATACATATTTCTAACTCCCTTCCAGAAAAGTTTTACGAACATACACTTCCCAGCAGTGCCTGAGTGGATTTCAATCTCTGGCAAAACTTGGTATTATTACTATTTTAAAAAATCCAATTCTGTCAATTTGACAAGCAAAATGATAACTGATAGTGGTTTTAAAGTAGATTAATTTGCTTATTAGTGAAGATAAACATTCATTGGTTAGTTAATATTTCTTTTCTGATGTTTCTTTTGAATCCCTTGCCTATTTTACAATTGGGATATAAGCTTTCCTTTCCAACTGTCTATCTGATGTTCACTTGGACGTCCACAGGTCCCAGACGGGACTCTCTTCTTCTGACCACTGTCCCCCTTTGCCACCACAGCTCAAACCTCACCCCCATTATTTCCCCAGTCCTCCATTTTAATAAATAATTCTACAGAGTTGCTCAATTTAGTATCCTGGATATCAGCCTTGAATTCTCCCCTTTGCTCACCCCCACATCTAATTCTGCAAACATGTCTAAAATCATTGACATCCCT
Source organism: Equus przewalskii (assembly GCF_037783145.1). Lineage (NCBI taxonomy): Eukaryota > Metazoa > Chordata > Mammalia > Perissodactyla > Equidae > Equus > Equus przewalskii. The sequence continues at coordinate 16,037,941 of NC_091862.1, forward strand.
TTTTCCATCGTTACTGCCACCATCCTGGGCCATGTCACCATCCTCTCCCCCCTGGGCTACTTGCATAGTCTCCTCACCGGACACCTAGTGTCCACTCTGAGCCCCCATCAATCTATTCTCTGCACAAAAGCCAGAGTGATCTTTATAAAGCTCAATTTGCGCCATGTTACCTGTCAAGATTCCTTCAATGGCTAACCATGCATGATTCTCCCAATAAAGTCTAGCGTCTTGGGTATGAACTGCAGCAGCCTGAAAGAGCTGGCCCATCGCTGTCCTTCACCCCCTCACTGCTCGCTGGCCCACGGGCTCCAGCCACGCTGGTGTCCTCTGGTTCCCTGAACAGGCCAAGCCCTTTCCTGCTTCAGGCTGTTCGCACCACCTGCGATGCCTTCCCTCATTCTTCACGAGTCTGGCTCCTTCTTGCCCTTCAAGGCTTACTATTTTCTCTTTCGATTCTTCATCTGGAATTTATTCAACCATTTTCCGCGATTATTTCTTAATTAAGTATCTTCCAGTATGTATTGTCTGTTCATGGTGCTCAGTCATCAAACATCTACTGAGCGTCAGGCACTGTGCTCAGAGCTGGGGAGCGAGGCATGAAGAAGGTACCAGAGATCCCCGAATTAAAGGAACAAACTGCCTGACTGAGTTTGGCCTACTCATCACAAGGTTGTTCCTTAAATTCGGCCCAACTCTGAGCTATGCAGCTAATGCCACATGACAGCAGGAGGCCAATGCCCTTTCAGTGCCGTCATGTGCTGCACAAGGACGCTTCGGTCAACGACAGACAGCATATACAATGTGGTCCCATAAGACGAGTACCACAGAGCCTAGGTGTGTGGTGGGCGACACCATCTAGGTTTGTGTAAGTACACCCTGTGATGTTCACACAACAACGAAATCGCCTAACAATGCATTTCTCAGAGTGTGTCCCCACTGTTAAGTGAAGTGTAGTTGTATTCCTCAGCTAAATCCTGAGCCGTTCTGGGCATGTCCCTTGTACTCCATCCCCAACCTGGCCTCCTGGCTCTGGATCCTCCGGGCTCATCAATGTCACTCAGTCTCCATCAGACGTGAGGCTCAGGGCTATTTTTCTCAGCAATGCCTCGGACTATTCTTTATCCAAATTTTCCCTGTAGTGTCCCTGACACCTAGGCCTCCATGGGGAAACACTTCTCCTCTTCCTTCAGCAAAGACAACAAATATTTCCTAGCGAGGAGCTGCCACGTGCTGGGCACTCTGCTAAGTGCTGGGGCCTACAGCCTCTGACTCCCCACGGCCGACCACACCCGATGGAGCAAACACACAATCTGTGGGGTGGAACAGAACCTAGGGAAGTCCAAGCTGGGCAAGGAGAGCAGAAAAGGAAGGGGAGAACATCCCAGGCTTAGGAAGAAGCTTGGAATCCAGAGACAACAGGGCAGGAATCTGCAAGGAGTTGACGGGGTGGAGAGAAGGAGGGGCGCACATGGGAACCTGAGACAGTGAGGCGGGGGAGAAGGTGGCAGCAGCGCCCCGGGACCTGCCATGCTGTGCCGGATGGAGAGTCATGGAGTAACTACTGAAACACACTAAACAGGAAAGTAACCCGCTCAGACTTAGGTTTTCGGAGGCTTTCTCAGGACCCGAACTCGGAGGCCAACGCAGAGGACAGAAGTGATGGGACCTGGTCACTGGTCAGACACAGGAGATGAGGGAGTGGCTCTGAGGGTGTGGAAGGAGATCTTGGCGAAATAGGAATCGACACCATGACCCTTTTCCCCGTTTTTCTTTGGCTTTATTTGATTTTGGAGTCTCAGTTTACAGAAGTGAAGAGTCCAAGTGTTCCCGAGCTCGGGATGAACGACGGAGCTCAGGGCCCACATCCTGTTCTCCAGAAACGCTGAGGCCAGACAAACTTCGGGATTCAGAATATTTTGGAATTTAAGAAAGGCACTGTGATGGACATACAATTTATTTATAAAACACCCCAAGCAGGGTCTAGCTCAGTATCCATTAATCAAAAATAATATTTCTGCAGCAAAACATGAAAAGTCACACCAAGTGGCATCAACAAAAGCCTTAAATAGCTCACAACGCTGTATGTCAGGTTTTGCCACCAAATGAGCCATGAAAACATTTTTGGTTTTCTGAGTCTTTAGGACTTTAGGGGGTGAAGGATATAGGACTGTGGGCCTGTGCTGATGGGAGCACAGAAAAAAGGTGTCAGGAGGGAAAAACGGTGGCACACGACACACGTCTCTTTGCAGTCTTACCTCCTCCATGGGGATGACCTGGGCATATCCGCCGCCCGCAGCGCCTCCTAAACAGATCAGGCATCAGTTGATGAGTCACCAGGTACAGCTACACAGGACAGACAGAGCCCCAGGGACACAGCTCCCCAAACTCAACAGGGAGGCTTGTACCCCAAGATAAAATAATAACGGGCAATGAGAAACATTAACTGTCAATCAAAGCACAACAGAAGAGGAAAAAGTTCACGCTACGTCCAAGCGTGCGAATTAAGGACGGTGGTCTTTTTGTTCAAAAAAAGAGTAAAAGTAGGGGCCAGCCCGGTGGTGCAGCGGTTAAGTTCGCACATTCCGCTTCGGCGGCCCGGGGTTCACCGGTTCAGATCCCGGGTGCGGACATGGCACCGTTTGGCAAGCCATGCTGTGGTAGGTGTCCCACATATACAGTAGAGGAAGATGGGCATGGATGTTAGCTCAGGGCCAGTCTTCCTCAGCAAAAAGAGGAGAATTGGCAGCAGATGTTAGCTCAGGGCTAATCTTCCTCAAAAAAAAAAAAAGGAGTAATGGTAATACAGCAAATGTCATTACAGCAAAATATCCATCAGGATATGAGATTATTTTTTTAATTATTATTAGATCTATGTGGCTATGCTTCAGCTAATTCGCACATGTATGTAAGTATCAAAAACTTTGTTAAAAAAAAATCCACCCGATAAACTCAGACTAACCCACAATATACTTCAATCTAGTTTAGATAATAGTATGTAAGATTTATCAGGCTGTTCATCCCTCGAAATAGTAATGCTATTACATTAAAAAGACTTCTCTTCCCTAAAACAACAGTGAGACCTTCCGCGTGCATATCCTGTTTTTTACATGCCATCTCATTTGGTCTTCACAACAACCTGTGAGCTTAGTGCTATAAGATTTCTACACTTTTGCAGACGCGGTTCAGAGAAATCATGAGTGGCTAAAGGTCACACAGCGGTTAGAGATACAGCCACGAATAAAACCTCGGCCTTCTCGCTCCAAGTCTAGTGTTTGCTCCACTACATAACGTATGACATTCTACGAGTTATCAATACTTAATGAGTTAGGAGTTATTAATACTTGTAACAGTAATATAAACACAATCCTGCTAAAACCCACAAAGTGCCAAGAACAAAAAGTAATTGCAGCAATAAATGCGATTGTAAAGTGAGTTGAAGAATGATTCATGATAAATCAATGAAGAAAGAGGGGTGGATGGGAAGGGGCCAGATGTGAGCCGAGCCACGGCCCAAGAGGAATTCCATCCCCTCTCTCTGTCCACAGCCGGTCAGTTTCCAGTGCCCCTCAGGCCCCACCCAGCAACTCTGATGAGACGAGGCTCAGAGCCCAACCAAAGGGCCTCTCACTGCCTGCGTGGGGAGCCTTTCTCCATGCAGGCAGTGAGGCTAGGATGATCAAACATCACTACAAATGGCACTTTCAGCATCACTGGCACAGAAGGTACCGATGAAACAGGAAGCTTCTGTGTGAAGTCAGAGTCCTGAGCAGGAGCCCCGCCATTGTTTGGGGGCACCAAGGGCTCCACTCACACCCCCCTACAGCTCCCTCTGCGGGAGGAGCAAGTTGGGGTGACCTCCACATACTGATTGTGCAGGAGGGGGCGCGTGTAGGGATGAAATGCACCAGTTCCTGATAAGTTTCAACTCCATGTCTGTTAATGACGTTCTTTTTAAACTTTTCTTCCCCTAAAATTTTGCTCTGAGAAATACACTAGTGACTAAATAAAGTACCTTTAACTCCAAAAGTCGGTCCTTGAGAAGGCTGCCTCAGACAGGCAAATGAGTTGACGTTCAGGTGAGCAGTCAGTGCCTGGACAAGCCCGATCGTCACTGTACTTTTCCCTTCTCCAAGAGGGGTGGGTGTGATCCTGATTTGGGGGGAAAAAATGGTGAATTTAATAATATTTTCTAGAGAAGCTACAAAAAAATCAACCTATGAAAAATCAACTAAAATCAACTTATGCAAAATCAACTAAATCAGAGGATATTGGTAAGAGAATATACCAATCCAAAATACACTTAATAATCCAAATTTCTTGGACCATGATGGTCTACCCATATCACAGAGGCCATGCTTAAAGTCTGGATACACACATCTTTGCCAAGAGACCAAAAGAAGTTATTCGGCAGGGGTACTAATAACATTATCAACGTCAAGAAACGGCATAGAATCATCCATCAAAATGGTTTAAATAATTAAGCTGATGTCATTGCTTGCTGATGGGTAATTTGGTGTTTGTTCTTCCAGGGTCATTTACGGGGGCATAACGTGGGCACAGGGCCTAACTCAACGGTCCATGAGTGAGCGAGGCTTGGACAGGCACTCAGGATTAGAAGGGATCCTAACGTCCCCACTCATCCACCTCCTTCTAGATATCAGTAGATATCAGTGCCCAGGGTTGTAGCCGCCATGTTTGAACACAAGCAGCGATGGAGTTCATGACCTCCCGGATGGACCATTCATTTCCAGCCAGGTTTTTTCTTTAAAGATTGGCACCTGAGCTAACATTTGCCAATCTGTTTTTTCTTCTGCTTTTTCTCCCCAAAGCCCCCCAGTACATGATTGTATATTTTAGTTGTGGGTCCCTCTAGTTGTGCCATGTGGGACGCCGCCTCACTGTGGCCTGATGAGCAGTACCATGCCGGTGCTCAGAATCCAAACCAGCGAAACCCTGGGCTGCTGCAGCGGAGCGCGTGAATTTAACCACTCGGCCAGGGGGTCTGCCCCTTCCAGTGAGCTTTTACAGTTAGAAAGTTCTTTTTCCTAAAGAGGAAATGTCTGCATTCCTGTAGCCTCCTATCTCTTGGAATCAGACACACAAAGCCCCACCCCTTCCCATACTACAGCCTCTCAAATATTTGGAAAGACTAAGTCCAGAGATTCTGAGGACACTACACTAAGGCTCTGAGGAGCTCACTGTTGACTACAACCCCCTACAAAACCCAGCATCACAGGTTCAGGACAACATCACAGAATCAAGTTATAGGACAGGTGTGTACTCCACTCCCAAGTAAGGCCTCATAAAATAGGTCCTGAGCTACTCTAACCATTGTAACAAGTTTTAAAAACTGTCATTTGGGCTTGCAATTTGGTCCTCCATGAGTCAGATGGTGCAAATCAGGTTGCCTAGGATATTCAACCACAACAAAACCGGTGATAGAGTTTTCTGACCCACAAAACCTAATTATGTGACCACAAAGAAGTAATGCCCTTACTTCATCATCCCCAACCATCTCAGGCCACCACAGCAATCCAAATATGTATTAAGTACTACTATGGGCCAGGCTACTGACTATGGGGACACAATGATGACCACGTTGGATTCCACTGCTGTCCTCACAGAGCTTATGGCTGCCAGAGGATGTGCCCAGACAAACTAGCAATTACAATGAACGTGATAAATACTAAGACGGATGGATAGGACAATTAGACTGTATTATGAGAGCACCTGGAAGGAGACTCTAATTAGATTTGGAACACCAGGGAAGGCTTCCTGGAGGAAGTAACATCTAAGCTGAGATCTGACAAATGCATAAATATTAACTGGATAAAACTGAGGCTGAGTTTGGAGTAATTAACGTGCTAGGCTCTGTGCTTTATATTTATCAGGTTAATTATTTTTATCCCCACTTGATAGATGAGGAAACTGAGGCAGAGGGAGTTTAGGTCACTTGCCCAAGGTCACACAATTAGTAAGCAGAAGAGCTGGGAATCAAACCCAGGAAAGTCCCCCGACATCACTAGGTTATTTCTATGGATGGAAAACATTAACTATAATTAGCAATTTAAAGCATGGGAATGAGTGAGATTACTCAATGAGAGCGTGAAAAAAGACAAAGACAGAATTGCTAGGAACATTTCCTCCTGAGGAGTAGTCAGAAGCAGAGAGACCGAAGGAAACTAGGGAAAAGCAGCAGAAAGTTGGAAAAACCCTCAGGAGGAGGCAGGGGCTTGTCAGGGGAGCCTCGGCAGGACACCAAGGGTGGTCCAGAGTCAAATGCGTGGGGTCTGAAGCCGGGTGAGGTCTGAGAAGCCGTCACTCGATTTAGCAACGAAAATGCTGGTGACCTCTGTGCAGGGGGAGCTGGTGAGCCAACCCGAACACAGCTCGGTGAGGTCAACCTCAGACTCCTCCAGCCACACGACACTGGGTCAACATGAACACTCAGAGTTAGAGGAAGGTGTTTATGGGTTGAGCCAACTTTCTAGTTCCTTAGGTACAACATGAAGAAAAGCAGTGAAAAAGCCACAGGCATCCCAATGTCACCACAGCCTGTGAAGAAAATGCAGTGTCAACCACAGGGTAGTGGAAATACCATAGTGAGCACTGACTGTCTGCAAAGGACGAGGTGGTTGACTTCAGCGTGTCACATGAAGGATTAAAGGATCATTCCCAAGGAGATGCTAAATCAGCTGCTGGAGACAGCCCAGAGCCGGCACGCCCAGAGATGACCTCCGCACAACTTCAGCTAACGTCCAATTCTTAATTAGAAACACAGGGCTGCTTAGCCTTCTGCCAACTAAACGATTCAGGAAACTCAGAAAGGAGGAAGTATTTATTCGGAGCAATAAAAGGAGAGCTCTGAGAAAATCTGTTGCACGTCATTCCTACATTTGGTATCAAAATTCGGTTTAATTGTTGTGCCAGTATCTTGATCTCGTTTTCCAAATTATCAAGTTGACTTAGAAAAGACCAAGAGCCATGTTAACCTAATTCCGTGAGAGCTTATAGTTTCTGGAGATGGAATTGTAATTGCTATTCACCCCTCCCTCAACTTGACCCAGCAGATTTATGTGCCCCCTCTGATATCCCACAGCATTATCGTGTGTTTATGGTGTAATTTTTGCGAGGGCATTATGCTAAGCTTCCTGACATGTCTGGCTCACCTACCAGGCCACTAGCTTACTGAGGTGAAGGACTATGCCCACTCTCCTTGATTTCTGTCACTTGTCTAGGGTACAGATGAGTAAGAAACAGTTGACAAACAAATGACATGGGGCTGGCCCGGTGGCACAGCGGTTAAGTGCGCACGTTCTGCTTCAGCGGCCTGGGGTTTGCCAGTTCGGATCCTGGGTGTGGACATGGCACTGCGTGGCAAGCCATGCTGTGGGAGGCGTCGCACATATAAAGTGGAGGAAGATGGGCATGGATGTTAGCTCAAGGCCAGTCTTCCTCAGCAAAAAGAGGAGGATTGGCAGCAGATGTTAGCTCAGGGCTAATCTTCCTCAAAAAAACAAAAGAATGAGACTGTTGCTAAGACAAATATTTATTGTCAACTACAGTAAAAATGTATTGAAGTCCTCTGTGACAATTTGGACACGATCTGAAAGAACTTGACCGTGTACTCAAAAGTCAAAGAGATCGCTTAGGCAGAGAGAAGTCGTAAAACTCAGAACCGCTCTCAAAATCTAGAATCTTGTTAAACGCATATATTATTGCCATCAGCCTGGAGTCTAACCATGAATTCCAAAACTATACGCTCAAACACTGTATGAATGTATATCACTCATCCCAGGCACCTTCACGATTTGAGGGTTTTTAACAAGCCTTGTATTATCTAGCGATAAACTCTATGTTCCATTTGGTTGTTTCCCATCACACTTGACTGAGGTCAATAGTTCAAAGGCCCTGTCAGTAGTGGTTTCTTCTAAATTCTGCAAGAAGTGCAAATAAAAGAAAAACTCACAGACAGTTAAATAGTTACCCAAGGCAGAAAAGCAGAACCTTAGAAAAGTTAGTAAAGGTTTCTACATCGACCAAAATGAGTTGAAACATTTAAAAAAAGAAAAAACTCAAATCAGGTATTTGGCATTCTATAGAAAAAAATGAAGCGCCATGAATGATTTTCATTTTTCTTTAATGTGAAATTCAGTCGACTCACAGACCAGTTTGAGTTTTTTTTTTAACGGCTCTGTCCAAGCAATTCAGAGAAGTTCTAGAAACTTCTGCACAGAAATCGGTAAAGGGCCGATGGAGACGGATCCTGCACACATATTCAACGCCCCACAGCTGCAGTCTGAGTCAAGTTCTCAAACAAATTCCTTTTCATTAGTGTAACTGGGAAAATATGTAGAACCCAAGAGCCCCTAAGATTCTTTTGGCATATTTCCCTGAATAATTCCCAATGCTTCTCGTTTTGTCAGGCAAAGCAAATACAGTGATGTGTAGGTGTAAATACCAAGCGATGTGTAGCTGATGAAACACAGATGATGCTGATGGAGTAAGAAATTCTAAAGTTTGAAGAACAGCTTTTTAAAACGAATTAATCTGTTCTGCATTTGGGTTATTAATAGTAAAAGATTTTCTTAAAAAGCCCGTTTTATATTTTAATCCCATTCTCGATATATTTAAATCACATTTATACATAAATTCAAATGTACAAGAACAAATAGATTGTTATTTAGGTTTACGGAAAAATTACTTGGGTATCTGAACTCTAAAGCATGAGAAAAGATTTATGTTATAGTATTCAGAAAAAAGGCAGGACACAAAATGGTATTTATGGAATGATCTTAATGCACAGATAAAATCCTGAAGAAAATATAAAAAATTTTAATACTTTTCACTAAAGAGGTTTAGTCTCCTTTTTACTTTCCTTTATGTTAAGTTTTTATACAATAGGCCAATATTTTCAGAATAAAAAAGCTTTCAGAAAAAGGAGTGATTTTCCATTTCACAGAGTGGTCATTTATATTTCTGTAGAAGTTGCAACAGTGTGTCTAACAGCTTGCTGATGTCATTTTTCCATAATTGACCTGACCAAAAGTAAAACTATGGAGGTGATTTTTATTTCAAGTGAATTTTTCATTTTAATTATTTTTTCTCCTCTTTCTCGCCAAATCCCCCCGGTACATAATTGTATATTCTAGTTGTGGGTCCTCCTAGTTGTGGCATGTGGGACGCCGCCTCAACATGGCCTGATGAGCGGTGCCATGTCCACGCCCAGGATCTGAACCAGCGAAACCCTGGGCCGCTGAAGCAGATTGCACGAACTTAACCACTCGGCCACGGGGCTGGCCCCATTCATTTTAGATTATAAGCAAAATGATGGTCTGTGTTCTAGGCTGATCTCAAGCATCCAGCTATTAAAAGATTAGAAAATGAAGGTAATTTACACACTTACAAAAATATGATTTGCTGTGCTGGTGGGGAGAGTTTATTCCTCCCTCATGGAAGAGAGTGTGGTATATCTTTTCCAGGAACCATCAAGTTCTGCTGGAGATGCATGCGTATCTCAGAATCCTACCCTCACAGCTTTGTTTTTCAATACAGTTGAACAGAATGCAATTTAACTTCTGTTCCTTCATCGGTCTTTGTTAAGTAAGGGAACTGATACCACAACGTCAGAAAAAGAACTGTTGATCTCCAGGGGTTAAATTTGTACTTGAGAATTCAGGTTTAATTTCATCTACAACATGGCAGCCCAGCTTCTTGAGCTCAGTTACACACATCCATGCTAGCAGAGAGACAATGTGGAGGAACATTCTACTGGGTGAGGACCAACACGGGGCCGTAATCCTAGGTAGCCAGGCTGGTGGTCACTCTCCAGCCCGTGGCTGGAGGCCAGGCCTTGACGATGTGACATCAAGGTTGAAATCTGCTAATGATACCCTCAGAGCTTTTGTTTAGAAGTATCAATTCTGAGATCCCAGCTAAGGCCAGGGGCATGTCCGGATTTGTGTTTTTATTTCTAATACTGACAAGTCCAAACCTCAGTAAATCACAGCCGCTCCATATGAAAAACTCTGGCATGAGTCTCCCTTTGCAAACTGAGAACACACCCTCTTGAGTTTTTCTTAAGTCTTCTTACCCGAAACGGGGTGAGGACACCAGCACACCCACCAATGCACATCAGCCTGGAAGAAGGGGACAAATCCGCAGACAAGATGCTGAACTTGCTTTAGACGTTCTTAACGTCCAAGAGTTTGTTTATTCACTGCAAACGAACTTGCATGAAGTATACTCCCAGGAAAGAGACACTGACTAGATGTGTGCTGGGCCCCAGGAGTCCCCCGAGGAGGCAGCTGGCTCCCTTCACGGATCTGGCCCAGAGGGGGCCTACAGGTGGGACCAACATCTCCCCTCGGGAAGGAGCTTTGCTGCAGCTCTGTTATGGGGACATTAGGGTTGGGGTCCTAAATTGGAAAGGACCCCATTAGGGTCAGGAGTTCAACTGGAAGGGAGCGGGAAGCCTGAAGGAGAAGGTTTAAGCCACAGGGAACTGAGATGCTACGGCAAGGGAGGAATTCCTTAAAACTACGGCTGCCGAGCGACTCTGAAAGACTGTGGCTGTCCACCTCTCCTCAAAACAGTAACAGGAGGAGGTGGAGAAAGAGGAGGAGGACGGGGAGTGGGTGGGAAGGGAGAAGAGAGAGGGAGAGGAGACATGAAGGAATTATTAAACCATTAAAGAGGTGAGACTATGGATGCTATCTTGCTTTATCTGTAGCTTTGTTTGTTTGTTTTTCGGTGAGGAAGATTGGCCCTGACCCAACATCTGTTGCCACTCTTCCTCTTACTGCTTGAGGAAGATTGGCCCTGAGCTAACATCTGTGCCAATCTTCCTCTATTTTGCATGTGGGACACCGCCACAGCATGGCTTGATGAGTGGTGTGTAGGTCTGCACCCAGAATCTGAACCTGCAAACCCCAGGCTGCCGAAGTGGAGTGCGCAAATTTAACCACTATGCCAGCGGGCTGGCCCCTATTTGTAGTTTTAAAAAGTTGAATTCACCTCTAGGCATTTTTCCTAGGGAGACAATGGACAAATGTAACAAGACACATGCCCAAGTCGTTAATTTCAGCACTGTTTATAATGGCCGAAAAGGGGAAACAATTTAAGCGTCCATCAACAGAGAATTGGTCCAATGAATTACGAGGCATCCCTATGATATTTTCAAGCCGTTTTTCTGCCTCCATATAGTTGAAGAATTAGAAACATGCAGTACTATCTTATCAGCAACTGAGCCAAGGCAGTGCCTCTCAGGGCTAGGAAGATGTGTAAAATGGAATCCACCTTCATCTCAGGCATTTTTATCCCCCCCCCCCAGGACTCCCTTCCCTAGCACTTTAAGAATGTTGGATGCGAGCGGTGGAATATTACGTAGTCATGAAAAAGGACAACACAGCTCCATATGAACTCCCATAGAGCTGGGTACACAGCACTTTGTTGACTAATCAAGTCACAGACAGAACAGCATGTATGGGATGGTCTCATTTGATGGTCTCAAATGTTAACAGTCTGGGTGGTAGGATTCAGGAAGGTTTACTTTCTCATTCATACTTCTGTATTTTTGGAATATTTGTACAATGAGCATGCATAATTTTCTAACTAGAAAAAGAAATAAAGTACTTATAATAATCATTAGATATGTAAAAAGGAAGTTAACGATGAGTCAAGTCCAGTTATTAGAAATGTCTCTGCCTGTTAACAAATAAGTTTTTGTACCTCAAGCCTTGGCTTACATATCATTTGCATGTCTATGCAATGAAATTTCAAGACAACAGAGGAATTTATATGGTCTCATGATGCTCCCTCAGGTCACATTGAATGAATATTTGAAATCCCTTGCTTTCTATCATCCTTCAGCTAGTGAATGTATTTCTTTTTAAAAAGAGAGAAATTAAAGCAAACCCTCCTTTTCACAAAAACTGCACATTTGCCTTTTGTAAAATGACCAATGCAAATGAAAATGGGCCAACATTAAGTCTGAAATGCAAGAAAAGAGAAACAATGAGTTTTTGTAAATACAAAAATGAGAAATATTAAGGATATTAATAGAAAAACATGAGTTTCACACAATGATTTGTACATTTTCCATTAAAATGTTTTTTTCTGAGAACACACACAGAAAATCTCTACTCTGTTCAAAATATTTCACTTTAAATTCTTATTTTGATTTTTATCATGAAAAGCTAAATGAAAAATCCAAAGTGGAACAAGGGTGATCAAGACATCTTAAGAGAAAGAGAAAATAAAGGGCTGGATTAGGAACTCCCTTTGCTTTATCTTTTGTGGAGGAGGTTAATTTGTTTTGCGCCGAAAATAAAAACTTACCTCATGTCCAACAAAGGGATGCCAAGTGAAATGGACAAAATAACGCCACATTTGAGAATAGGATGGATTTGATGGGTGTGACGACAGATATAAAGATAGAAGAGAGTTTTGTAAACAGGCCCTTTTTAGTAAAATAGATTTGAAAGTGGTCTTACCCAGCCACTAAGACGTATTTTCCATCTGCTTGGTCCTTTAACCTCTCCAGCAAGGACAAACGTACTTTGGCTTTGCTTTTGCCATAGATCTCAATTTCATCTGGAAGCAATCCTATCTCCTTGGCGAGGACATCCACGGCTTTTGGAGTCTGCGCTCTTGAAATCTCAATATCACTGGGGGGAAAACACAGAAGGGGCAAGAGTCTTCTCAGCTTAGGTGGTCGCTGATTGAGCGAAAAACAGCCAGACACCACGCCAACAATTAAATCAACGCAATGGCTTTGTGGTCCTTTGTCCAAGCAGTATTAAGCACAACTGCTAACAATTAATGTGCATGAGAATGGTACATTTCTTTAGAGAAGCAACTCCTAAAAACTCATAAAGATCCTAGAATGCTGCCCAGGTACAAAGATGACACCTACACCCAAGGAGATGAGAATTGTCTATTACAATGTGTCCTTCGGCCTCCTGTAAGTATAAATCCATTGTGGAGTACGATGCTTTCTGTGGGTCATCAGTGCACTCGAAAACCACAAATACATGGGTTATTGCATAATGCTCTTACTGGGCTAGGATCATGTGTCCCTTGCCTATTCAAAAATGTGGAAATGCTATTGTGTTTTATCTGTGTCCATACTTTCCCTCTCTCCTTCCTATTTCAAGTCTGAAATCATATTTCAAAATGTTTAATTAATTGCATAACTGTCGGTAAATGGACCTAGTGGCCGAAGCTCAACCTCAGATGCAGGAAATTTTAGGAACTCCAGAGTGTTACTGGGCAAATGATTTAACTGTTCTCTTTCACTGGCAAGATGAGAACCCCACTGCTCATCTTACAGGAGTGCTGCGAACGTCAGCATGTGCTGAGATTCTCAGAGACAGCCTTTCGGGGCTCCTGAGCTCAGCCATTTCTCTTCATCCATCTGTCTGTCTGAACATCTGTTTGAGAGTGCGACCTGGCAGGCCCAAGCCAGACCTTAGGAGACCAGGCATCAGAGACTTTGTCTTAAGGGCTGACATCTGAGAAGAGCGCAGTGCCCCGACCGTGTGCCCCGACCATCCTGGAGCCCTTATGTGGGGGCACAGCAGCATCCCCCAGTGGAGGCCAATCGCCCTCTCCACTGGCAGGCAGCCTCTGCTCTGGTTTTTTCCTGTTGCTGCAGCTGACAACTTACTCTCAGCCCCCATACTATTCTCCACAGCGGTCTGACCTTGGGGCAAGAGATCACAGTAAACCTGACTCCAGTCCTGACTTTTCTGAAGGGCGCTAGAGCAGCTCGGAGAGGGGAGAGCACGCCTGGGGCCAGACGTGGGCTGAGCTCTGTGCGGCGGCAGCAGCAGCAGTCCCCTCCCCAGGCTCGCCTGCGTCTTCCCCTCCCAGTCCTCCCTCCAGCCCGCCACTCACCACCGTCCACACTCCTACTCCACTTTTGCTTCCCTGGCTCTATCTTTTTTCTCTTCCTCTCCTGCCACAGTCTCCTAAACTGAACAGCCCACTCTTGGAAAACCTCCACGGTTTTCTCTTCCCTAGCTAAAGAGTGCTAGTGACATCATCTTGATTTTTTGGCTGATTTATAAACTCCTCAGCCTGTCTCTCTTTCCCCAGGGGCTCTAGAATTCAAATTTGGTGAAGCAATTAAAGCACTTTTTCCCCAAGCAGAATTTATTTTGATTTATACAAAGATTTTGGTATACGATTTGGGGGGGGGTCCATCTCAATTTTTTTTAGCTTTCTGTAAGGAGAGTTTACTCATTTGCTTTTAAAAATTAAGGTCCTATAACAACATAAGGAACTGCAAAAATAAGATATTTGATGAAACAGATTGTAAAACTACAGGGGTGATATTACAAAGAACAACAGGCCTCGGAATCCATGTATTAATGAACACAGAAGATGACTATGATGTTTAGTCTATTTCTGGGGCAAAAACATAGCCTGGAGGGTTTCACCAGCCTGGGGCCTTATAATCACACCACAGTGTTCAGCTGACTGCCCAAGGAAACAGAGGTCAATTCTAAAAAGCAACTGGTTATCAACTGAAAAATGAGTCAATTACTGGAGGTTTTATCTACCGACACGCTGTGTATTCCAATGCTGGTGGACTGGCCCATGCAGAGATGGGCTGGCAGGATGCACACCCTGGATGAAGGGGCTGGGCCTGACTCACCGGAGCGGAGGCAGTCAGCGAGGATTCATTATGAGGCTGGAAAATACATTTCTCTGGCTCAGATATCATATCTAACTAATTATTCTAAGTCACATGCTGAGACTATGGCCTGCAGTCTGTATTTCCAGATTTACACAGAGAGAATATGTAGCTTACACTTCATTAAATACCACTGAAGAAAATACCCATCTGGACTCTCACAGAGCATCCTGTCAGACAGAAGACAGCACCACGTTCTTATGAAAGCTGAGCTCACTTCCCACATGGAACGGAGTCTGGTTTGGCTGGTCATTTACCCCCAGAGGAGAAACCGACCTGGCCCTTAGGACCAAGCTGACATGTGTGTTGGGCATTTCCAACACTGAAAAGGTCTTCCAAATATTACATTACTACATTTTGTCAAATCAAAGACATCATTATTTTATGGACCACTAAGAAGAGAAAACATTGGCATTGAACACAAGATAGACCATCAATGGTCATGTGCCTCCTGATCTGAGAAATGAAAAAGTACGCGTCGTAGAATTTATAGAATATGGTAAAAAAATGCCCATTATGACTTAATTTTGGAGGGCTTCAGAGAAAAAATTGTACAGTAATTTGATTAGAGAAAATTATCTACCCACAAAGCCGTAATACCATGAGTTGTACCCCCACCCAATGGATAACCTCAATATCTAAGGCCCTTTGGCAAGCTGACATCAGTGTAGACGAATCACCCAGATACCTTGGCACGGGGGAGAGAGGCTGAAGCTTCAAGCAGTGAAGTCTCCACCTGGAGTACTGCTGCTCCCGGAGCCATCTCCTGCCACTACTGACCACGTTCTTCAGCAGGGACAGAAAAAGGAAAGCATGTTACAAACGTACAAGCTGACAGTGATGTGTCCAAACCATGAAAATACCGTTCAGGGATGTTATGTCATGAAAAAGATGATAAAGTTGCACTATAACCCAAGTGAGTATCAAGAATAATTTTTTTCACATAATTAAATCGTAGGTTTTTCTTAGAAAGGAAAATGTGAGCTATTGCACATTAAAATAGTTTAAGAGCTCACTAGACATGAAGTATATGGTAAAATTATACTGAGTGGGTTCTCCATCTTCATTAGGAAAAAAATGAGGAAAATATGAGAATGCATGAACGATCAGCTTCCAGATCCAGCTTCCAAAATTTGCAACCCCATTTCGAGTACAACCCTCCTACAGTTGATATAATAGAACAAGCAAATCGAATCATTAAATAGTGAAACACACACACACAGAAATAAAATTTGGCTTTCATTGAGATGTAGCACATAATCCTTACAGAAACATATTATATCCCACTTTGAAGTAATAAGTTGTAACTGTGTACTACTACGAGTGTAGGAAAGAAATGAACTACAACTTGCTTCTGTTTAATTCTACTGCGGCAGGAACTGAGGCCCAGCTTTCTCTACTGCTGCTCAGTGCCACTGCCAGCAGCCATGACCACGGCAGGCTCCAGCATCACCAGGACACGAGAGCTGCAGATCTTGGGCTCTGGGTCACACAGATGGTGGTGGCTCGAAAAGATGTCCACAAATTCTTTAAGACTCCTGTCCTCAGAAGGTGAGCCTTGGTGGCTCATTTATAGCAAAGAGGAAGAAAGGAAGTGCCAGCCTGTGACTTTGAAGATTAGGTCATAAAACCTACTGCGGCTTCCTCCTTGCTCTCTCCTTTGGATCACTCATTCTGGGGTAGGTGAGCAGTCCTATGGAGACGTCCAGATGAGGAGGAACTAAGGCATCCTGCCAACAGCCAATGAGGACTTAAACACCACAGGCCAACAGCCATGTGAGTGCGCCATCTTGGAAACGGATCCTCTGGACACTGTCAAGCTTTCAGGCGACTGCAGCCCCGACTTATCTCTTGATTTCAACTGCATGAGAGACTCTAAAGCAGGACCATCCAGCTAAACTGCTCCCGAATCTCTGACCCCAAGAAACTGTGAGGTAATAAATGCTTCTTGTTTTAAGTTGCTAAATGTAGGGGGTAATTTATTACATAGCAACAGACAACTAATAAGGAACCCTGCTTTGGGTCCCTCCCTCATGCCTCATGTGATAAAAGGCAAGTAACTTAATTTTTCTGTCTCCATTTCCTCATCTATCAAATGGGAGTAACATTTCATAGGGATGTTGTGAGAATTAAATGACATTATGTGGGTAAGGTGTTTAACACCGTGTCTGCTAAACAGAAAACACTCGCAAACCGTTAGCAACTGTCAATCAAAGCTCTAAACTCAAAAATTCTCAAACAGCTGCGTCAAACATACCTGAATCCGCAGAGCTGCCGCGAGAAGAGACACATCGTTGTCCGCGATGAGGCCGCTAAAATGTACCACGGGAGAACCACATCCAAGTTTCCCTGTTAAAAAGTGAGGAAAGAAACATTTGCAGCATATTATCATTTATAACTAATTGCGTGTTGTAAAAAGCCAGCACGTTGAATCTTGTTCTCATTTTCAGCCAAGGATGTTAGGATGTCACGGCACAGCGATAGGTAGGCCACCAGTCCCTGACCCACCTTGGGGCTCCTCACTGGCCCACAGACTTCAGAGTTAGACTGGATTAAAATGTCGCCTCTCCCTCTTACTAGCAATTGTGACTTTGGGCCGGTTAGTTAATGTTAATCAAGCTCATAAAATTTCGTGAGAATTGAATGTGATAGGGTCTGTAAAGTGCTTGGCATGTAGTGTGTATGTTTAAACAATACATATGAAATAAAAGCAATTTCACTTATGAATATAAAGTATAAGGAGGACTAGGGGCCAGCCCAGTGGCAGAGCGGTTAAGTCCGTGCACTCTAGTTCCAAAGCCCAGGGTTTCAGGGGTTCAGATCCTGGGTGTGGACCTGGCACTGCTTATCAAGCCATGCTGAGGCGGTGTCCCACACAGCACAACCAGAAGGACCGACAACTAGAATATACAACTGTGTCCTGCGGGGCTTTGGGGAGAAGAGGAGAGGAAGAAAAGATTGGCAGCAGATGTTAGCTCACGGCCAATCTTCAAAAAAAAAAGAAGAAGGGGGACTGAAACTTCCGTAGGACGAGCCCAGCCAAAGTGTCACGTGAAAGGTCAGGCTTTCTTTGCTAATTCAAGAAATCCCTGCTAGAAAAGTAATGTGACCAATTTTCCATCAAAACTGAGAAATTACATTTTAGGATATTAATTTTAGGGATTACCTGGATTTCCAAATAGGCATTTATAAGAACTACTTTCCCCTCCTTTAGTTGCACTTATGAAGTTTATGAACAGCAAACACACACATAAGACGTCTACATCCTCCCGCAGAGAAAAGAAACATTTCTAACGGCAACTTTTTTGAACTAAGAAATTATCTTCTTTTTTTGGGGACCACTCTACTTTTAAATTATCCATTTTTTTGACAGTCCTTTGCAAGAAAGAGCACAAAACACTTCAGAGTACGTGTTTTGTGATGTTCTGTTGTCAAATGTATTAAGGGTGTTGGAAAAATCATATCCCCCGGGTACTGTTTAAAGATCAGCAACACTACAGTTTTATAAATCATATTTAGGCAAAAGCCAAGAGTCCAGGGGAGGAGAGAGGTTTGTTTTGTTTTGTTTGAACTACCAGAGATCTGATCTCAAGATCCCGTCCAACCACTACGGAGAATACATACGCTTCTCTCTTTCTTATCTCTATCTTTAAATGATGGAGAAATAAGAAAAACGTACATTTTAGGAGCTAGTATCAATTTATAAATGCATGTTCCTAGAATATAACCACAAATAACCAGATGAATGAAGAAAATTTCACCCACAGAATTACATAGTGATTAATTCCTCCCATAAGCTCAGCCACCGCCTTGCAGAAAATAGAATGTGCCTAAAATCAACAAAGATTTTTAAACACAACGTAAAGTGAACATACACATATATTTTAAACTTTAGAAGAATCCTGTAGGAACCAATCTTTCTCTTTTTGAAGAAACAGTTATCTGAATTTCAGTAATGCTTTTAGTGTATTATTTTCTTCTCTTTCCATTCTATTCCATCCAATAAAATTAAATGAAATGCTTTTTTTTTTTTTTTGAGGAAGATTAGCCCTGAGCTAACTGCTGCCAATCCTCCTCTTTTTTTTTTTTTTTTGCTGAGGAAGACTAGCCCTGAGCTAACATCCATGCCCATCTTCCTCTACTTTTATATGTGGGATGCCTGCCACAGCGTGGCTTGATGAGCGGTGCCAGGTCCGCACCAGGGATCTGAACCGGTGAACCCCGGGCCCCCAAAGCGGAAGGTGCACACTTAACGGCTGCACCACCAGGTCGGCCCCTGAAATGCCTTTTTAATCAAAAAACGTACAACGCTTATCCTAAGATGACTGGATCAGAAGTTACTGTTATTTTCTTCTGTGTACTATTCTATACTTCACAAATTTTCTATCACGAACATTGTTATTAGATTTTTACTAGGAATCAATGTATCTTAAAACCAAATTAAACGTTCTGAATCCAGGGGATGTGAAGCAATTAAGATGGTAACTCAGTGACTCAGGAATATGTTCTTAATAAATTTCATGGCTAAAGAGAATCGAGAAAGGAAATCATTACCTCACTGCCCTACCTGTGTAGATGTAGGCCTCCACCAGAAGGGCTGTTTACACTGGCCTGCGAGTCCAGCAGGGGGCCCATCCCAAACCAAATGGGTCTTTTCACTTCCCACTATCACTCCCCAGTAACTCACGGTTGCTTCAGGAACGAATCAATGAATCATTTTAAAAGATAGCCTTTCCTTCATAGTTTCTCTATCACAACAGAACTTTCTACAACAGGAAAATCTAAGGCTAAAGTGTTAGAATGCTTTCTCTGCAAATCAGAGCAGCCCTCTCGCTGATGGGAGCTGTTTTGAGATGACCCTGGGAATTCTGCCAGAACAAATGAAACGGGAGGGACCAGGGCACATTCTTCTGTCTTCCTGCCATCTCTGCTCCGTTGGAAACGTTTCAGCCTTTCCGCAGTCTGGCCCAGGGCACCCCTCTCATCACAAAAGCACTGTCTGAACCCATAGGCCGACTTCTAAATATCTTCTCCTCCTCTAGGAGAACGAGCCACTCCAAAAAAATTTACATGAAGTTTTGAACACAGGAAGAGCTAAAAATTACAAATTAGTACAGACAAAAATTTCAAAAGACACTGGTGATTTTTAAGTTTTTAAGCTAAATCTATTAACCTTTTAGGATAAACAGTAAAACGCAATAAATGAAATTTTAGTAGAATTGTTGTGACAATGCTCTCAAGAGTGTCACTCGGAGCTTAAAATATCTGAATTCCACTATCAAATGACAATGTATTACTATTTTTTTAAAGGAATACAATACAAGAATCTTCAAAGAAAGGAATATAATTAAAATATTAGTCTCAACTTATATGAGTAGCTTTTTTGAAATGACGGAAACCAAATCAAGAAGGAATTAATAGTGTTGCATATTCTAAATGGCTTGAGCCTTTTAAAAATGTTAAATACATTGTACTGAAAACTAATTAAAATTTGAAATGAAACACTAGCAATAATATATCTCAGGGATGGGTCCAAAACATCCAGAATTTCCTGGAAAAAAATTTAAGGAAAACAGGTAATAGAAACAATGAATTTTAGAATAATTAAAGTTCAAAAGTCATAAGCAAATATCCTTCTTTTATTCTAAGTATATTAGGATAATGATTAAGTTACATGCGCAGCTAATTTCTCTAAAGCTGCCTAGCTTACATTCTTAGAACATCCTGGAACCTCTTCCTTCCTTGGGCTTGATTTTTCAAACACTGACTTATGTTCCACTAACATGATGTCTGAAAATTATTTCGTGTGCTGGCGGTGTGGCAACAATGAAGTGGAGCGAGCGTGTGGAGGGAGTGAACCGACATTGGCAGCTACTATGAAAGAGGTGCTGCACCTGAGGTGGTATCTCATTTAGTCCTTCCAACAGGCTTGCTTCCATCTTACCCACAAGGAAACTGAGGATCAGAGAGCTTAAGTTATTTGCTCAAAGTCACACAGCCTATTAGTACAATGCAATTAAGAGTTAAAAAACAAAACAAAACCCTCTTCTTTTTGAGTCAGATCAATCCTGACTCCAAATTGCATGTTCTTTTCACTACAGGGCCCTGAAAGGGGAGGCTCTTGGTCCCTCAGGATCTGCCAGCTCATCAGCATGAGCCCTGGGATGCAGTCCAGGTTCTGCTCTCGCTCTGCACTGAATAGAATTATGTTCACTTAAAATGACGCTGTAAACCACTCTGATCCACGAAGTTGCTGTGTTGATGCTGCTCTCTGGGCCCAAGACGACAGACCAGCGTCTCCTTCGTGCAGTTTGGTACATGTGAAATAAGCCCTGGTGGAGGGCTATAAACTGGCCTTGCTGGAGTGAATTCCGCTCTTTAGCAGACAGAGCATGACACAATTGCAGCCCACTTCTTTCATTCAAAATAATTTTTTTTTTTTTAAAGATTTTATTTTTTTCCTTTTTTTTTTTCTCCCCAAAGCCCCCTGGTACATAGTTGTATATTCTTCGTTGTGGGTCCTTCTAGTTGTGGCATGTGGGATGCCGCCTCAGCGTGGTTTGATGAGCAGTGCTATGTCCGCGCCCAGGATCCGAACCAACGAAACACTGGGCCGCCTGCAGCGGAGCACACGAACTTAACCACTCGGCCACAGGGCCAGCCCCTCAAAATAATTTTTTTAATAAAAAAAATTTAGTAATTTTTATAGCTAGAAACCTGAACACTGATATGACCCAGCTTTCAATCTAAACATTAGAGTCAAGCCATAGAGTAGTGAACAGATCCAGCAGGTTAATTGTAATTGTTTTCCAAGCTCGGCTTCTGGGATACCAGCCATGGGGAAAATCTCTCCTGGGATTATATATTCAATAAAATGCCTCTACAGAATTACCTCATCGTAAATCACCATATCCCACCTATTTTTACAAGGGGGGTGGAACCCTGTACCATTAAGATGAGTATGAAAATCTCATTATACAACGCTGCCTTCGCCCAATCAAAGTATATTAAAAATTCTTTTGCTCTTAAGCTTAAATAAAAGCACCCTTCCTTTGAATAATGTTTGAAAAAGTCTATTCATGTGTTTAAAGTGGCAAGATTATGTATAAAAGAGGGCAAAAAAGTCTTTCTTCAATTTACTCATAGATTAAATTTTCATACTAATCAAAGCTGCTAAAATTAAAACTTTGATGATTGAGAAATCTAATGCTCTTCTAAACAGTACCAACTGGAAAATGTTTATCCATTTTAGCAGCATAGCATTTTCCATTTTTGTCTTTGCTCTGCCCGCCCTGTTTTCAAGTGGGAGACGAGTTGAAGGAAATGTCTAAATCTACAACCAACTTGCAATGCAACGAATCTGACTCCAATTCTGAGAGCTCGTTTATTCACTCATTCAACACGGTGTTTACTGAGCGCTTACTATGCATCAGGTGCTATGCTGGGCACGAGGTACTCAAAGAAATTCTAGAAATTGAAGAGAACCACCACTGCTGGACCAGATCAATTTAAAATAAACTAACTGCCATCAGTCTACATACAGAATCGTTAACTCAAAACATAATGCCTTCATCTTTTTTCACCCAAGAGAATCGTTATATTGAAATCTAAGGATTTTAAGAATGCCTTTAGTAAATGTCCTAAAAAGAAACATTAAAAGTAAGGCACAGATTTATTAATAAAAAACACATCACTTTTACATAATCATGGGGATTCCAAAAGAACAGTGAAGTTGACTCTCCTATCTCCAGACAGGACTGTGCCAAAATTGTCCTAAATATATAAACTCTAATAAAAAAAAAGCCAGTAAATATTATAGTAAAGAAGCATGAACTAAAAAAAAACTAATGTCGTAACCGACTCTCCTAATCCAACTAGGATTCTGAGTAGAGGAGAAATCTACCGTGTCCACTGTTGATGGGTGAAGCATTGGTTTTTTCAGGAAAAAAAAATTTACACTCAGAAACTACATACATACACGTTCAAGAAGTTATTTAGCGCGTGCCTTCTATTTGCTAAAAAGAGCCATCAATCCCACATTCATGTTACATTGCACTTCTGATTGCTTCATTCATCCCTGTGCTCTCCATCCAAGAGCTGAGTACACGAGCATTCTGGGAAATTCCTGAGCATCTTGCCTTGCACTCTCCAATCCACCCCACCCACTTCAGCCCCGAGCGGTTTTCACTCTGATTCGTCATTTCGGGGAGGAGCTACATTCCCAGAGAGCAGGGTCCAATATTCTCCTTTTTGAAGAAACAGCTATCTGAATTTCAGTAATACTTTTAGTATCATATTTTTTTCTTCTCCTTCCATTATATTCCAATAAAACTGTTTATTGCCTTTTTATGGAAAAATGTAAAAGAGTTATCTCAAGGTGTCTGGGTCAGAAGTTATATTTATTTTCTCCTGGATCCTATTCTCTATTTCACTCTTTTGTGGGGCTGCCTAGAAGGTTTCAGGATCTAGAATTCCAGTGTGGTACTGGCAGAGGGGAAAGAGGGCCGAGGCCCCCACTCACACTGGCCCGAGTTCTGACCAGCTTTGGGGGGAAAAACGCTGGCCTGGAGTACAGGCCTCTCCATGCTGAAATTTGGAGGCCAAAGCAACAAGGAAGGAGAGTTTCCTCGCCTCCCTCTGGCACTGTCTCTTGCACACACGTTACTCAGGGACTTGAGGAGGTCGGCTGAGTGTGGTCCAAAGCTTTCTTAGCCTCAGAACGTCTTTCTGTGAATGAGAAAAGGTCTCCCGTCTGGGCCGGCTCCTACTGCCCCCTTGGTTGGGTGTCCTGGTGCTGGCACAGCTCCAGGTGTCCTAAAGGTGGGCCTGGTGGGGTCCGGGTCATTTCCTTGATCCTTTGGAGAAATACCATCAAATATCAACACCAAGCCTAAGCCCACTTCTGTTTCTAATGGTGACTCTCACACTGCTCTGAGGTGACTCTGGGCCTCCAGGAAGTGCCTGAGGGGTCACTGCAGGAGAACCAGGGAGACACGAGGCCTGGTCTCCATTCCCTCTTTCCTCTGCTTTCACCTGTTGAGATTCAGCTAAGATTTCTTTGAGAGAAAGGATTTTGCTGCTTTCTAAGAGATGGCGACGACCACTATTTCTAGTTCACCTTACACACGTACAAATTACATACTTTAGGTCACAGCCTGCTCCACTGCTGGATGCTGGAGGCCAGCAGGGGAACATTTCAATATGGGAGGAGGAGAAGGCAGCCACTGCAAATGGCATCTTGGCTTCTCTTTGCCTGACAATATGGTTCCAATATCAGGTGATCCCAAAAGTAGGCAACCAACCTTCTAAGTTTCTTATCTTGTGTATGTATGTTGACAATGACTAACATTTCAGGAACATACTCTCTTCTGAATAAGGCTGACATTTCTCATAACAATCTTGCCTACTTTTATCAGTGGCCTGGCACCTATTTTAAAACATTTACCTGATAGGAAGTCATGGGAACAGTTGAGAACAGTCGTTCCTGGTTGGATCCAAGAAAGGGGAATCTCCTCTGGCTTGGGCGAGCCTAAGACCACGATGTCAGCCTCCTGAAGCTAGAAAGAAAAAGGAAAACAGCACACACGTTTTAACCCGTAGCATAAAGATCTGCCTAACGATCGACGTCAAATGACTTCAAGGTGATAGATGACAACTGCATCTAACTAACAGAGTTTAGTTCCACACCGATGACGTGGCCAGAATCGCTTACTAATTTACTAACGTAGCACATTTTAGGACAAATAGAAGGTGATTACCATATCCTGTAAAGAAAAGGAGACCTTAAGATTTCTTCAAAGTACTACTTCCGCATGTACACGATGTGGAGTACCATCATTCACGTTTTCACCACCAACTGCGATATCAAGAAAAAAGATGGGACAAAGAAAACCATCCTGATGGAAGGAGGGCCTGAGAGGGGCGCAGATGGGGGGGGGGGGGGCATCCTGATTCACACAGCAGCTCAGGAGGAAAACGGGTTGTCAGAGCGAAGCCCCTTGAAGTTCTGACCAGGGTAGGGGGCCTGGCAGCCTGTACAATTGCACCATCCAAATGAGACCCATATGGAATTTTACTCGATTCATGAAAGAATTTTCAAGAGCTTGAGAAAAAAATCTCATTTTCCCTAGGCCCTGGTTAGTCTCGTCAAACTGCTAGTTTTTTTTCGGAGAAAAAGGAAAGAATGCAACCACGACTACAAAACACATTCATCATGTCCGTCCTGGTTGTATTTTGATAAAAGAGCACTGGAGGAACATTCTGGTAGGCAGGTTACATCTGGGGTAGGGTAAGAGCTTGGCTGTGACCTCTGTCCCGGTACCAACTAAACAACCGATGATCTCGAACTGGATCTCCATGTGGAGGGAGAGACGTGAGGAAGGAATCTCAGACCCCGGGGGGAGAATGGCTACAACCACATGCGTCAGCCCAGTGCTGTCAACACCCTCTCGCTGAATATCCCAAATATGTGAGGTCGGTGTTACTATACCCATTTAACAGACCAGGAAACTGAGGCTCAGCTGGTCTAAGTACCTCTGTGGTACTTATGGTATGTCCTGTTTCCCCTAGCAGACTCAGTCTTGGAAATACTCTATGAGGTAGAAAGAGAGGGAAGCTGCCCACCCTCCCATCTCCAACACCTATGGTCCCCACCCCCCAGGCTTTTTCTGCCGACTTCAATGACCTGCAACTGCCTGCAGACTCTCTAGAATCAGAGCAGAAGACAAAACACAAAAGTAGCCCCACTGCCATTACCACCACTCGACCACCGCCCCCCCCCCCCCCCCCCCCCGCCCCGTACACGGACGTGCCTCACGCGTCCTCGTCCACTCCCAGCTCAGACAGGCTGCCGGCTGAAGCTCTCAGGGGAGAACCAGGTCGGCTTCTGCCTGAGAGTCCGTAACACTGTTTGGGCAGGAGGTGGCATCAGCTAAAGTCCCTTAGGAAGCTTGGGACAAGAGATGGCAGGGAGAGGAAGCAAGCCCATGCCAGAGCTACCTGGTTTATGAATAGACCAGCCAAGATCAAGGGCAGCTCCAAGTTCCCCTGAGAGAGGAGGAACACGGTACCAATTTAAATGCACGGCTTTTCAAAGGGTGGGCAAAAGCAACTTTTAAAAGTTGTCGTTAGTGCCGTAGAGTCCACTCCTAGTGACCCTGTGGCCAGCAGAGCAGACCCCTGCCTGGTCTTTCTGCGCCATCCTCTCCCCTTCCAGCGCTGTAGCAGACACTGCTCTGCTGCTGTTTGCAGGGTTTTCATGGCCAATTTTTTGGAAGAGGGTGGCCAGGCCCTGCATCCTAATCTGTCTTAGTCTGGAAGCTCCGCTGAAACCTGCCCACCATGGGTGACCCTGCTGGTATTTGAAATCCCGGTGGCATAGCTTTCAGTATCACAGCAACACGCAGCTGCCACAGTAGGACAACCGACAGCCGGGTGGTGTGGGTCCCTGACCGGGAAAGGAACAGGTGCTGTGGCAGGGCTGCACGCCAGATCTTAACCACTAGACCACCAGGGCCGGCTTTTCAAAGTCAACATCCCAGAGATTTGATGGATTTGAGCACACAAACAGGGAAAAGTGAATTAAGATTCACCGAGAACCCATGAAGGAGCCAAACCGTGCTCGCTGCTTTTCAGTACCGCACTTTATCCAGGCACAGGAAGAACGCGACCAAGGTCACAGTGAAATGCTGTTGCCTTGAAACAGTGCATTGACTGTATTAATCCCACTAAAAAGAAGAGAAATCCCCACTGAAATGTTTGCCTGAACACATGCTACAGGGCAACAGCATGAACCTGAATTCAGAAGTTGACAGCCAATACTACCAGCAATCTAGCATGTTATTGCCACACATGTTCTCTATGCATAGATCTGAAAACAGCTAGACTTCTGGGTGACATTATATTTAGGGGGGAAAAAGGGTTCTTAGAGAAAGAGGATTTTAAACATCTAAGAAAACGTATTTCTTCATTGACCTACACCACTGCAGATACTCAACCACATTAACTGTCACCGAGAAACACAAGTGTTTGAGACCATGGCAAATGATCGGGAAATAAGAAACCAAATTTTGCTTTATTTTCACGCACAATCGCATCAAAACCAGAACATGTGAAAACATCTTTAAAAAAGAAGTCAGCATGAACAACACTGAAATGTTCATTTTGGAAAAAAACCAAGGATCACAGTTCACAGAAGTCCCGTAAGAACATTTAGTTTCCTCCACGTGGTGTCTTTGATGCAACCTGTTCTTTTCATTACCTATAAATCTCAGAAATCTTATTCTGACCCCTCAACTCCGTACCTAAATACAGCTCTAAAGTGGACTGTGCTAATAAGCAATGGGGGGATGGCTGATCCCAGAGAAAAGACAAAAATCTCCTCCCTTTGCAATGATCACATCGGAGATGCTAATGCTTTCTGGAAAGCGAAAGTGCTGGATGCTTAAATCAATAAATAATCCACTGAGGACCAGGGAAGATTTTAATGAGCTAAAATTCAAGGAGAATTATCGTCTCACTGGCTGTTTCTCCGTGCCTCCTCCCAAATGGGAAAGACCCTGGCCAAAGCCTGGCTTGAAACTTTACCTCATAACAAAATATCGCTTTCTCTGCTGAGACTTGAGTAGAAGCAGCTTCAAGAGAACCGCCCACTCCCCAGGCAGAAGACCAAATGTTAAAACGATAGTAAGACACAGAGACGCAGACAGTTAACGTGGAGCATGTGGGAGTACCATACAGTTTGGAGAACATGAAAAATATTTTTCTCTAACTCACTGATTTTTAAGGGGAGGCAAGAGTCAGAATATGAAGAGGGGAGAGGGAGGGAAAATGTGATTTGCAAAGTTATAAGGAACATCATAATTTTGTATTTAGCAAACTGAATGCTAAATTTAAAATTTTTAAATTTCAACTATCAAAAGTACAGCCCCAAACTCTTGGCTAGAAGACAGAATTTATCTTCTGCTATGAATATTTCTCGAAAGGGTACATATGAGAGTCTCAGGTATGAGATTTGTATATATACTGAAAGCTGGGATGGGTAAAAAAAAGAGGTTGAAAAATATTTTTTGAAGAATTGTGGTTTATATTACCTGTGACCTGTTTCTCTATCTTTCAAAAGTTTTCAGCACAGTTCAGAAAACAAAGTTCAACACGAAGAGATTTACTTTAACAATAAGCAAGAGGCAGTTTCTCCAGCAAAGACGCACTTCTAAAATGACAGTAGAGAGAACTAAAGAGATCCAGGATCCTTAGTGGATGTACTCATTCACCTGCCATCTCTAAAGTGCCACTTGAGGCAGACACTGAGGTTGGTGAGAGCCAGAAAATAAAAATCCCTGCCCACAAGATTTTAGAGCTGGGATCTTCAAGATGGGGGGGGGGAATGGGGCAAACCACTGTGACATGAAAAGAATGGATTAAACATTTGATTTCTACTTATTTTGCCCACATGGTTCGGAAAGTACACTTTACTAGTATCTAGCATCTGGATCGACATCCGCATTCTTATCAGTCCCTGTGTGTCGCCAGAGCAGCTGTCACACACAACACGCACAGGGAGGGGTCCCGAGGGACAGAGGTAGCCTCGGACTTTTTCTTTCACTTTCCATGAACTGGGACACACGGTGGTTTGCGAGCAGGTTAAGTGGCCTCACAGATGCCATTACCATGTTCCACAGAAGATTCTTCACGGATGACAGGGGGGCATCTGTGAAATCTTACATAGCATGGAGGCTCCTTGACTGTCTCACGGCAAAGTCATAAAAAGAATTAGGTATTTTCCTTTTCTGTGAAATGTCACTTTTTTTCCCATAAATGCTAAATTAATTTGCTGACGTTTTCTTGATGACAGGCAAGTAGCTGTCAGATGGGGCTACCTTGTCTGGTTGCCCACAGCATCAGATGGTTGCCACACCATCACACCTTCCAGAGCAGGAAGATTACTCTGGAAGCTGGACTGAGAACGAGTTGGAAGAGGTGAGAGCATGATACTGAAACACACAAGAGGAGGCGGCTGGTAGGAAGCTGGATGCACTCCACGGGCTTGGAACAGAGGACGGTCTGGGAAGATGAGGTTGTGGCCTGGCATGCATCAGCAGATAAATGTAGTTAAAACCAGAAGTATGGACAAGATTCCCCGAGGGACACAGACAGAATGGACAGAAAAAGGGGTGAAAGTGCATCCCTGGGGTGGCTGCATCTTAAATGGTAAGAAAAGGGGAGAAATGACAAGACTCTGGTATGGCCAGGAGGCAGGAAAAGAGGAACCGGAAGGTGTCTTCATGCAGGCTAAGGAGAAAGGGTGTGGTCCACAGGTCTGAATGACGCGCAGTGGCCAAGCAAGCTAAAAGCAAAAAAAGATCCATTTTCGGCAATTAGGAAGTCATCAGTGACTTTACCATAGAATGGGCATTCGCAACCACGCCTGTTAAATCCTTGCCATTTGAGTCGACTGTATTCCCAGCATCTGGAGATTTCATTCATGCAGAGTTTTTCATGAGCAGAGGCCCTGTTTATTCATAACTTGTTATTTTAACTTAGAATGTCCTTTTCTTTGAATTAATTTAACATCTACCAGAGGATTATTGGCTTGTATCTATGGATCGATATCCACATTTTCTTGAAATATTAAGCACACTCTCAAATAGAAACGTTAAAATAACTGTGTAATACTCTAAAATAAGAGTGTCAAATCATTTCCATTCAGATGTTGCAATATTTTGGCAAGATAAGAGAATGACAATTTCAGCAAAAGGTCCTCGCCCTGCTTCACACGCACCAGGTGACTGCATCCCGGGAGCATTCTTTTCCTTTCAGGAATTGAGTATATTTCTTGTCTCCACTCTCATCTGTGATCCGTAGAACAGATCACTGGCTTTTAAAATCAAAAGAGCTTTCTTATGGTTATTTCATAAATCAGAATGACTACAAGCCAAATGGACAATTAGGAATTATAATTACAGCACTATATACCACATTTTTCCCCCAGAGGATAATAAATGACCTTCCTTTTTCAAAATGTTCCTGAGTTCACCTCCTTCATCATTCAACGTATTTGTTCAGCATATGACAAGAGAATACCAAAGACATTCAGGTGTGTCCAGAATGATAGAAAAGACAGCTAATCCCTCTTCAAGCGAGCTTGATACTCATGTAAGTAATGAGTGACAGATGATAAAATCAGGAAAATGCAAGTCCAAAGATAATAATGGACATACTTGGAATGATTCATGAAAAATAATTCCCTTCTTCACACCCTAGGAAAAAAATTAAAAGGCAGAGAGAGAAAGTCTGTGGGTGCGTGTGTGTGTGTGGTGAGAGGGAATTTTCTATGACAAAGACTCAGAACCACGTGGCACAAAAATGAGGAAATGCCCAAGCGGCTGTTCCCAGAGTGACACCACCCACGCCGTGTGTCACAGAGGCACGACGGCCCGCACGGTTCACATATGTAAGTGCCTGCCGCGGGTTCAAGTTAACTCAGATTGATGTGGCTGTGGGAAATGTAGCTTTGCATTTCCTGACACGTTTGTGCTTTCCAATTCTGAACCTTGGATTGCACATCAACAGATTTCTGCATTCCACATCTTTTGAGTAAGTCTCCAGGTCTCAGTTGCCTCGTCTGAAAAGTGAGGAGAGTAAGGAATGGAGGTGCAGTGGCAAGAGGGCTGCAGGTGGAGTCATAAGACGTGGATTCAAACCCAGACTCCGCTCCTTTTTTTAAAGATTTTATTTTTCCTTTTTCTCCCCAAAGCTCCCCAGTACATAGTTGTGCATCTCTAGTTGTGGGTCCTTCTAGTTGTGGCATGCGGGATGCCACCCCAGCATGGCCTGATGAGCGGTGCCACGTCCACGCTCAGGATTCGAACCGGCGAAACCCTGGGCTGCCGAAGTGGAACGTGCAAACTTAACCACTCAGCCACGGGGCTGGGCCCAGACTCCGCTCCTTCTGGTCAATGACCAGGGACAGGGCACCCTGGATAACAACTCGTTTTCAGAGTGTAACTTTATGAGATAATATAGGAAAAAGCTTTGAAAACTAAACTTCTACACAAATGTAAGGTGCTTTACTGTTAGAGATTATGTTCAAGACCTTCTGATTAAAGTATTCTAATTCTACGTCCTTAAAAAGCGTTTACCCTGGAGAAGAAGGGGTGGAAGATGGAGACAGGCTCTGCTGATGGTGGCATGACACGTCGGTGGGCTGGAGGTGACATTACTGGCCTGTGCTCTGCAGGAGAGCCTGGGGCCTTTCTGCTTCTGTGCAATATACACTTTGACCCATCTAAGATGACTAAGATTGTCACTTTACATGGCCCCCTCTTGATCGCGTGCCCATGAGTTTCAACAGATTCTCTCACAAATCCTTCTCTCAACACTGCTAAAGATAAATGGCTTGATTTGGAGGCTTTTAAAAGAGTTCTATTTGTCTCCTTCTCTGGTGTGAATACATAATGCAAGGATCAGGCAGAAGCAAGAGAGAAAAGAATGGGAGCTGATAGCCAAAGGCACCTGCAGTTCATGAATACTGAAAGACCTGTCAAAGAAAGCTCAGGTCACTTAGTCACACATTACAGAGTAACCCTGGTATTTGCTCAGCATGAGACCTGCAGTGCCCGGGGTTGGGGGCTATCCTTCCATCCACCCACAACAGGTGCGACAGGAGAGGGACTCCTCTTCGTGAGGCTGTCCTGCGTGTCCACATATCTGAGCAGGGAGCCCTCGTCCAGCCCTCTCAATAGGATGGACACTATCCCTTCTGAAGAGGGGTCGTGAGCCCAGGCCTCAGGGAGGGAACAACAGCCAGTCTATTTCAGCTTCCTTCTCTTAAAAGGATGTCTGTGGGACTATTAACTGTTGGAATAAAACAACAGTGAACTCAACACAAGTCCAGTGTCTTGGGTCTTGGTCCCTCTGATGTTCCACATCCAAGCTGTTTTAAAACCCAAAATTTTGGAGTTTTAAAGATCAGAGATTAGACTTTATGTGATTATCTGGAATAACAGATCACATGGGACAGTGGCTAAAAACACAGGCTGTACTGCCACCCATCATTTTTAAATTATAGATATTTGGAAAGTCTCGACTTCTCTGAGCCTTGGTTTCCTCATCTGTAACATGAGAGGACAGCCCTGCCTCATAGGATGACCGTGCAGCATCGACGAGGTAACATGAGGACAGGAGAGTGTCTGGTTCACAGAAACCATCAACTCAATTAATGTTAGCTATTATTGCCGTTACAATATGTTACTGTTTTAAGTGTAGCCTCTCCTATTAAAAAGAATTATCATGCTTATCAAAAACCATGGAAGCCAGAAGACAGTGGGATGACATATTTAAAATGCCAGAAGAAAACAACCTGTCAACTGAGAATTCTATATCCAGCAAAACTGTACTGCAAAGATGAGCGAGAAATTAATGTATTTGCATATTAACAAAAGCCAAGGGAGTTCGTTATCACCAGACCTGCCCTACGAGAAACACAAAAGAGAATCCTTTGGGTTGAAATGAAAGGATGCTGGACAGTAACTGCAAGATGTATGAAGAAATAAAGCTCTCCAGAAAAGCCAGTATCATTGTGTTTCTGGTTTGTAACTCCACTTTTTATTTCCTATAGGATTTAAAAGATAATGCATTAAAAATTAATTTTAAAAAATTATCATGTAACTCACTCATCTAGCCCAGTTTAAAATCTAGAGGTTTTTCTTTCTCAATCTTTGGAAAAGAGATTATTCTTTTTTCAAGATTTCATATGTATAATACAAATATATTTAGAATTTTCCAGTTCACTTCTAAAAGCCCTTTATAAGCCATGCTATGCACTAAATTTAAACTGGAAATGACTTTGTGATCATTTAGCTTTGCTCAAAAACCTACACCCTTTGATCCTTCAAATGTGAAAGACCCATATTTTTTCCTTATTTCGTTAGTGCTGGATTTGAGGGTCTCTTTGCTCAGAAGGAGGAGAAATGAGATCCTCTGAGAAAAACGAAATAAAACAGTTCTCTTATTTCTAGGTTATTTCTTACACACGCAGCTGGGATGGACCCGATTCGTCACAGCTGGGGGCTGTTTGACCATCATCTTCCAGCTGTGTGTAACTGCACAGTCAGAAGTGGTTCCCCAGCTAGGGGAGCGAGGCAGGGGTGTGCATGCAGAGCCCTGGGTGCCTGTCACCCTCTCTCCCCTCGAGAGGGGTACCACTCTGCCTCATAAACACTAAACGCAGAGCATTCTCTCACCTCAGATTGCTTTTGGCATCAGGGTGAACTCATTAGGGTGAGGAAGAGGATATCTCCAAATCCAAGCCAGTTCTCACTGGGCGGATGGCTCTATCTGGGTCCCCAGATAGGGGTCCCTTCCACTCCAGGGGCCGAGGAAGCTGAGTGTGGGGCCTACATTTGGGGGGAGGAAAAAGGGCGATTCCTAAGCCCTACCCGAAAACATCACACCCAGTGTTCTGGCTTCCTGACATCTGATGCTCCACCACACGAGGCTAATTTAGACAAACGCCCAGACATTCTTCCCCTCCCTGACATGGAAATGCACACCGCATCTCAAAGCCCAGAAGGGATGCTCTGACACAAAGCAGGAACTTATTCTTCATTTTCAGTGATACACTCAGACGGCATAAGCTATGAAGCTGCCAAATACAGAAGTCTACTCCGTTTTCCGTCAAACTCTAAAAAGGCAAATCTCGGATTCTTCACGCTGAGGCTCTGCAGAGATTTTACGCATAATCGGTATGCAAAGAATATCTTTAGATTCAGGCAGGCGGAGAGAGAAAGGATCCATCTCTATTTAGCTAACTCGATGGAACTATTCCTCAAAATTATAGGGCCTGGAAGGAATAACTAGCAAACCAGGAATCCCCAGCAGACAAGATTAGCAGTGGAGAGCTTCTGAGTGGCACAGGAGTCCCAGCAAGGAAGAGGCCCACAGGTGGCGAGCACAGGGCTCTCCCTTCCATTCCTTAAAGCTGATAACCTTTCTGCTGAGTGAAGCTGGGCACCCACTCTCGCTGGGACATTCTCTCTTAGTTTTGCTTTGGTTTGGTTCCCTCGGCCTCCACATATCAGTGGGAGACCTCACAGATAGAGTGACTCCCTCCTTCCCCGGGCCATACATTGGAAATATGTATATCAGGCTATTTTATCAGTTTATCTCCTTACGATTTCATTGATCCACTTGCCCTTCCACATTATGGATCATTACACAACTGCATGGTGAAACTTGCCAGTCTTTCCTGACTCACCATTTACAGCAGCCAAGATATTAACGTGGATGTTTAGAGGTGCCAAGTCCTGTGCTGAGCCAACTTACATGAGGTAGGGAGTGTTATGACCCCCACTCTATGCACGAGCAGACGAACTCAGAAAAGTGAAGCAACAGCTAATGCTGTTTGTCACCAAAGCCAATGTTCTAATGCTTGACAAGAACACAAATGTTGTGTCTGACTCCAAACCTTCGAAGGCAGTTCCTACTGGTTGCAGCAGGCAGTGACCGTTTTCGGGTCATCCCAGACTTGAAAGGCTATGTATAGTCTAGGAGGTGGTAAACAGGACTCTGGAGTTACACAGTCACCCCGATCCCCAGACCCCTCACGCCCTTGGCTTCGGAGATCTCCAACTGGACAGCCAACAGCAGTCTTGTTCCATGTCAGGTACAAAAAAGCACGTAAGAAATGCTTTTCAAAGATGATTTCCTTCGACCTGACACCCATAATCCTTTACTTGCCCTTTTCTTTCTCTAACATTTATCGTGGCTGATAATGAGAAGCTAAATGGACTATAACCCTAGAAGGCACGTTTTATTCACTGACGGTGAAATGAGACAAAAACCCCAATCTGTTGTTAAATTTATACTTTCAGTGTTTTTCACAGAGACTTTCTCAAGGGGGCGGCAAGGCGGGACACAGCCTGTCCCAGTCGGGTGCCCCAGGATGTTAACTCTTGCTTAGGTGCTCTCTGTACCAATGAACTGCCAGCCCTGTGGTCTCCCCTGACCCTCTGGAACAAAACGCAGCAATGGTGAAAAGTGAATAGTGAAAGTCAAATGTCAGGGAAGAGCATGAGGCACATTCCCGGGGAGGAGAGTGGCTAGTGAAGTGCTGGAGGCTGGCATGAAAACTGGAAAAAGAGCCTTTATCTTGTGGTGGGATGGGAGTCTGTCGTATGTAAGTAGGCCAGGTAGAGAGGACCAAATACCAGAGACCAAATAACTTCAGGACAAGTATGGGAAGCCCTGAACCTTTCTTTCCGTATTTTTGGCTAAAAAGAGGAAGCCATAAAAAGAGTGTAAGTTGAAAGCCTCTCAGATTCACAGTGGTACCGTTACAAGTAGCCAGAACTTAGCAAACGGTGTGTGCACCATCAACCATGAAAGACAACCCT
Organism: Equus przewalskii; assembly: GCF_037783145.1. Lineage (NCBI taxonomy): Eukaryota > Metazoa > Chordata > Mammalia > Perissodactyla > Equidae > Equus > Equus przewalskii. Next base: position 16,073,035 of record NC_091862.1, read on the forward strand.
CTTGGCTGTAGGAAAACAGGAATGTTACCCAATTTCTAGGTCTCTGGAGAGTAAAGCCACTTAACTGTTCTCAAAGTTAGGATGAGATTTATCCCAAAGAAGAGCCCAGGTGATTTATGTGCATAATAAAAAAGTACTTTGAAACATGCCTTTGTTTTTCAAAAATACAGACACAACTAGCAAAAGTATCTGTGACAGCTGTGAAAACATTCAATCGCCAATGAAGGTTTTTTCTCTTTTTCACTGCAGCTGTTCAGTTCAAGGCAAGGTTTATTTTCCTCTTCCACTAAGTTTCCAAATCAAAAGTTCTGGGCTCTAAATCACAAAACACTGTCCTTGAATTTTCTTGAATAGGCTGCCACCATGTGGTGGCCACTAAAAAAGGACACAGGCTTGAGTTGAATTGCAAGACCACGGTTGAGAGCTGTCTTACAACAAGAAAGAATTGCACGTGTTAGACGCGCCTGCACTCAGGCATCGCCAGCCTCAGTGGATACCTGCCCTCCCTGGGCAGAGCCACAACTTGCTCATTTCCATTCTCACGCTGCAACACGAGGAAAGTGTATTTTTAGATTTTGTTCTGCAGTAATTTATTGTGCTTTCTGTTTAACTTTAATTTGCTCAAAATCTGTGAAATGCACTCATTTTTTTAACTTACAAACTTATTACCTATTTCAAATGTGAAAATGTAAAAGAATAACATAACACATCTAGACACCCCACCTTCGCCCAGTTTAAGAAAAAAGGCACGACCAGCATAAGTGAATTTCCTTTCTCTCTACATCCACATCTGCTTTGTCCCTGTAAATGGTTTTCCTGATATGGTTCCTAGTTCCCATTTGTTTCTTTATACTTTTACTTTTTATGTATACAGCCCACATTATTGCTTTTAGACCTAATATAAACTGAGTTATATGAAATACATCCTTCTGCAACTTGCTTTTTTTCAGTGAATGCTGTTTTACAAAATTCTTCCATGCTAATCTTTACAGCTCTAGCTTTCTTCAAAATTGTCTTGTTTTTGTCCCCGTGCCTCCAAATAAATTTTCGAATTAGGTTGTCAAATTCTACAAAACAAGAGTATGTCAGGATTTTGATTCAAACTTATAGATTAATTTGGGGAAAATTAATATCTTTAAGATATTGAGTCTTCTTATCCATGACCATGGTTTCTCTGCTTTTATTTGGGTCTTCTTAATGACTTTCATCAACATTATATAATTTCTTTCAAAAGGTCAGAAATAACTGTTGTTAAATACATTCCTAGGTACCTATATTTTTATTGCTATTAGAAATCGTATTTTTTAAAAAATTAATTTTCAAACTGTGGGTATGGTGTTTAGAAATGCAATTGGGTTTTGTATGTTGCTCTTATATCCAAGAACCCAGCTGAACTCTTATTACTTCTTAGATTTTTTAATAGATTCTTTGGGGTTTTTTATGTAGAAAATCATGTCACCTAGGACTGATGACAGTTTGTGTCTTCCTCTCCAACCATTATATATCTTCCTCCCTTCTTTCTTTATATTACTGCATTGTCTAGGAATTCCCATACAGTGCTGATTAAGAGTACTGATAACAGGCACCCTGGTGTTTCCTAATTTTAAAAGAAATTGTTTCTAATATTTCACTACTAAATGAGATACTTGCTGTAACATTTTATAGACGTTTTATCAGGTTAAGGAATTCCTTTAAATTCCTAATCTAAAAGATTTTTTAGAAAAAATCATAATGGGTACTAGATTTTATCAAAGGACTCTTGTGAATCTACTTTGGTGAGAGTATAGTTTCTAATCTGATAATGTGTGAATTACACTAATAGATTTTAATAGATTTTTTTTTTTAAAGATTGGCACCTGGGCTAACAACTGTTGCCAATCTTCTTCCTTTTTTTTTTTTAAGGATTGGCACCTGGGCTAACAACTATTGCCAACCTTTTTTTTTTTCTGCTTTATCTCCCCAACCCTGCCCCGTACACAGTTGTATATCCTAGTTGCAGGTCCTTCTAGTTGTGGGATGTGGGATGCCGCCTCAACGTGGCCTGACGAGCGGTGCCATGTCCACGCCCAGGAAACCCTGGGCTGCCACAGCGGAGCGCGCGAACTTAACCACTCGGCCACGGAGCTGGCCCCTTTAATAGAATTTTTTGATGTTAAACCACCCTTGCAATCCTATGAAAACCCCACCCTGGTGTTGGATCTGGTTTTCTAATATTTTGCTAATATTTTCTAATATTTTGCTCATCTATGTTCATAGGCGAAATTGGCCCGTAATTGTCCTTTAGCATCCTGTCCTTGTCTGGTTTGGGCACTCAGAAAAAGCTAATATTTCTTAATATTTTGCTCATCTATGTTCCTAGGTGGAAATGGCCCGTAATTGTCCTTTAGCATCCTGTCCTTGTCTGGTTTGGGCACTCAGAAAATGATTTAGGAAGTGTTCTGTCTTTTCCTAGTCTCTGGAGAAAAGATTATGATCTGTTCTTCGACTGGCAGAACTCACTTTATAAAACCAGCTACTGCCTTTTTGTTTGCTTGTTTGGTGCGTAGAATGAGTCAATGTCTTTAATGTATATAAGGCTATTCAATTTTACTTAAGTCCATGTGGTAAGTTACATTTTCTAGAAAAGTCTTCATTTCACACAAATTTTCAAATTACCAGCAAACAGTTCATATTCCCCTTTTTAAAAAATAATTCCTGTTTCTGTGGGTACGTCCCCTTGCTCATTCCCAACATTGCTGGTGTTCTCACTTCTTGTCTTGATTATTTTGGCTAGTGGAATGTCTATTTTGCTAGACTTTCCCAAGAACCAACTTCGGCTTTGTTGAGAATCTCTCATACATACTTGTTTTCTATTTCTTTAATCTCTGCTCTTTATTGTTTTCATCCTTTGAGATTTTCTGCTGTTCTTTCTCTAACTTCTTAGATTAAATGCCTGGTCTACACATTTCTTGTCTTTCTTCTCTCATACAAGCACTTAAGGTTTTATGTTTCCAACACGAAAGATGCTTACCTTGCTTTGAAGCTGAGGTGTCTTCCACTGGGAGCTCATCGTCATGGACCCTTTCCTCTGGAACAGGCATTGTAGGGCGGCTTCCAAAGACCCATGGGCTCCTATTACCAAGATCTTCTTCCCATCTAAGTTGACACCTAACCACCAAATGGAAATTCAGTATTATGATCAAAACTTCAGACCCTTCCTCCCATACAGCTTTAACTTCAGGAAAAATAATCATTTAGAACTCGGCCCTGTGAGCACCAACCTATATGACTACAGTCATGAGCCGTGTAACGATGTTTCGGTCAAGGATGGACCACATATACCACAGTGGTCCCATAAGATTAGCAGCACACAGCCTAGGTGTGTAGTGGGCTGCACCATCTAGGTTTGTGTAAGTACACTCTCTGATGTTTACCCAACAATGAAATCGTCTAACAATGCATTTCTCAGGAAGTATCCCGATTGTTAAGCGATGTAGGACTGTATGAGCTAGGAGTCATTCTGTAATTAACCCAAATCCTCTAGTCAGACCCTTTTAGTGTTGATTCTTACTGCTGAATTTCTTCCTAAAATGCATTGCTGTATTTCACTAGCCATGATTTACTCTTTCTTTGAGAATTTTATGGTAGAATGACTAAGAATCATCATCCTGATAATCCACATGATGGAAAAACAGTCCATATGGATCATCTCAGATATTTGAGCTTAATGGCTAATGACCTAAAGGTATATCTTGGAAGTTAATCTTCTAACAGTACTCTGGTATATATTTTGGAATTTTCTTTGATTGTTGCAAGTTCAGGTGTGAGATAGGGGCATCTGCCCCGTTTTTACTCAAGCTGGAATAGAGAAAAATTTAGTTAGTTGCGTTTTTATATACTCAGCTAGAAAGTCTTTAAACATATGAAACATTCAGTAACAATTTACTCTTTAAATTTGATAACCAAGAAAAAGAAATTATTCATTTCTATGTCACTGACATAAAAGTGCAAGGTCAAGGGGAGACTGGTGGAAATTAAATATTGATTTCTGAAAGAGACAGCGCTCATTGATAAATCCCAATCTATGTTTCTACACCTTAAACTATATCTAATATCTTCCTCATTTAAGCCTTAAATATAAGCCTTATCTGGGTCTAAATATTGACAGATTTGAGAAGTTGAAACTTGAAACATTTTTCAATGCAGTTATTTTGACTGTTTCATGAGAAAAACTGAGAATTTGTTTAAAACAGTTTAATCTTTAAAACAGTTTCATCTTTATCAATTTCTCTTCAAAATTGTAATACAGTTAATCTTATTAGAAAAATTTGCCATAGTCATTCATATCTCCCAAAAGGTGAGAAAATAAAGAAAGCCCACACTGAGTATTATTTCCATGTTTCAATTAGAATCTTCCAGAAATAAACCCTTATTAAAAAAATCACATAAATACCAATAAATAGAAAATAGCAGCATTTCTGAAGGACATCATACCTGACTTTTCAAGAAGTTCAATTACAGCTCTGGCCACAGGTGAAACAAAGCATTCATGGGCATCCCCGCGTACCAGCTTCCCCAGGTTTATATCTGTCACTCTGCATCCGAAAATAAGGGAACTGGTAAATCAAAACTCACTCATCTGTAATTCCCATGGATTAACTGCAAATAACATCCAAGTCAACGTTTGATATATAGGACATATTAGAAAATTAAATATAAATTAAAGAGTGGGCAGGAATAAAGGCCATTAGCTTCTTAGAGCAGCCCCTCGGGAAAATTCAACGTGGTCCCTGTGAGTCGGGACGACCCTGGCGTCCTGGTTCTGCCTGTCCAGCAGGACCACAGCTTGAGGCCGTGTGGGGCTGCACTGTACACCTCCAGGGAGCTCCGTCCAATGGACCACATGGAATGGTGCCCCTGGAAGTGTGCGATGCCACGGTCCAGCAGCAGAGCCCACTTTCCCCTTGAGGAAATTGATCTCTCAATTAATATCAAAATCCAGAATCAACCCTAGAAATCTGGGGTGACCCAGCAGGACTTGGATTCACAGGTCTGATCCCCTCTCGAGGTGAGGACTTATCTCCTCGGGAAATCAAGTGAAAAAATGAGTGGTATGTACTTTCCAATGGCTTCTGTGCCCTTCCTTGTTCAAATCTAGGATAAAACAGTCCATAACTATCTAGCTTAAACTGATGATCTCAATACAGGTGAATAACAAAATGGAGACACTTAAAAAAGTTTTTATAATTCTCCCTTTTATGAAAGGTTTGAAACTATGCCTTGATACCTTCAGGTTGTAGATGTTTTCTAATTGATCAGGGCTTCTTCTCCCTTTAGAGTTAGTCTACTACACAATCAGATTTTCATGACGACTTTTCAACCTGTGTTGGGGTCTCCCCTAAGTCTGAGTTACGACAGAAGGCTAGAATAAGGAAGAAGCCTGGGTGTCTCGCTGAGGCTGTGGCCTCTCCATCCAGCCCTGCAAGACGAACTTTATAAATTTGCTTACAACCTTATAATGCTAAATATGCTATGTTCTTTTGGGCCACAGTACGAAAGACTTCCTATTTTCACGTAGGAAGACGAGGCTTTTAATCCGTAGGCAATGTCCCGATTTCCCGGATGGATGGGCATTCCTTGTCCCATAAAGTTTATTTCACACCATGATGTGAGTCCAAGACCAATATGAGAACACCTGATATTTATAGTTTTTCCCTCAAATTGCAAATAAAACCTTGTGTTATGAATAAAAGTGCTTGTTTTGTCTTTCTTAACGGGCCTGGGACTAAGGCAGAATATGGTACTGCTGGGGAATCGGGTCTCTGGGCTTTTTCTCTGGTCTGATAGAATTATCAAGGAAAAGCGATTAGAAGAGGAGAGCTGGCCAAGGACTCTGTACGTCAGACAGACACTTATCAAATGAATATGATGGTGGAAGGAGATTACTTCCAAAGGGCACACAAGCACTACAAAAAAGGCTAGTGTAGTTTCCCAAATATGCAACTTTTTTGTACAGAATTTAACAAACCCTCAAACTCTGGAGTATTTTCAATGATTTCTTTCTCATCTTAATTACTGATACAGTTGAAACAGTGGAATAAAAAAATATCACAGTAGAAAAACTCGTTTACCACTAAGAGTTGATTTTCTTTTATACTTTCTTACCCATCCACATCTTTTTCTGGTTTCAAGGCATTGAGGACTTTGTTGCTAAACGAGCTCTCGGAGATCTGAAGGGCAAGGCCATGTACTCTGGTGTCTTCATTAATCTTCAAGATTTCATCTATAATCTAAAGAGAGAAAAAACGAAAGTCAGTTTTGCGAACATTAGCCCCAAGAAAAGGAGTTTTATATAAAAACAGATTCATAAAAATGCATGTGCTCTAGTTTCTTTTCCACTCCCCGTTAAAGACTTGGTATAAAACAATGAAGAGGTCTATTTTCTCTTTGTACCATGTTTATAAAAGCTCAGAAAAAGCTTGGCTGAAGTTTTTAGTGACTTTCGGTCTTTCTTATCGCTCTACTCTCTGCCAGAACAGAACAAAACCAAACCCAAGCTCAACAGCTAATCAAGTTTAGATAGCAAAAGACAATTCCTTGTCAACAGTCATAGTGAAGCCAAACACACTGCCAACTTCTGGGGAGGCCACGAAGCATGAATCTCGAGCATTGCAAGCCAGCCCAGACAAGCCTGTGTGTCAAACACAATGTGTCCAACAAAAGCTCACAAATCATGACATCCGTGAAGTCGTCACTCAGGCCCTCATGTTCTCTGGACCTGAATGGCATGGAGAAAGCATTTCCAAAGGCTCATGAAAGACAAACTCTCAGCACAGATATCTCCTTTTTGTTGGAAACACTAAAATAATTCACTATTTATGAAAAAGACCAAAGTACAGTTTGGGAAGCTAATGTAAGAGCTAATGAATGGCTCGGTATGTCTTTAAATGAGCAATGCTCTGCCCTCTGTCTATCTCTATTTTATGCCAGGAGATAACATACTGATTCATATCACTTATCAATAGTATTTATTTCTAAGTAAGAGGGCGATTAGCCCCCGGATATGGATCTCACTGTGAGGAAGCGCTGGTTTACCATTTTTGTTTCACTGTCTAGCAAAAATCACTATGGTGTTTCTACCTGGTAAGAGACGAAAAAGCTATCTGATAAACAAAACCCAGAAAGAAAATTTTTATTTCATTTATTCATCATTCTTTCATTCATTCAACAAACGTTGAAGGCTTGGAGCCCCTACTTTGTACCAGTTCTAAGTAGAGGAAGCACAGTTGTAAACAAAATGCCTGCCCTCAGGGAGCATATATTCTAGTGGGGAAGACAAGACCAAAAATAATAATCATAACAACAGACTAAGCCCTAGAAGTGGTAAATGATGTAAAGAAAAATAAAGCAAGTTAAGCAGAGTAGAAAACTAACAGTGATGGCGGGGGGGGGGTGGGGGGGGTGGTCAGAGGGGGTGACACCTAAATGGAATGAAGCAGGGGAAGTGCTGTCACCTGTAACCAGGATTTGGTAGATGCAGTCACAACCACAAAATCTCAACTGATAAATCAAGATCCTTACGCTTTTCCAACCTAATAATAATGCTACCATACAAATTCACATTTATCAGAATTTCAAAGAAAAATAGGGAATAAATGACTCCTTGTTAAAATATAAATTGAGGGGAAAAAAAGTCAAGGGCTATCAATACGAGTGGCAAAACAACCTAAAGAAACGCAAATTCTACCGCTGACAATGGGTGTCCTGCAAACGGACAACACATTTCTCCACATTTTGTTAACTCTGGGATGACAGGTGTCAATATTTGTAATATTTGTGACTTTCAGGAACCATCCCTGAAGAGATTGGGGGCCTGTCTTTGGTCTCTGTCCTTCCTTTTTCTTGCTGGTGACAAGAACTTGTTGAACTGAGCCCCATGATCCTGGAAAACAGGGAAGGTTAAGAAATGACCCCCACCCTCTGTGTACGAAGGTGGAGCAAAGAACCACCTTCCTCATTGGACTTAGACAAGACTCACTGATGCTCCAGGGTCTACCTAGGGCAAGGCCAGACACACTCCTTCAAATACATTCTTTGTCTCATAAGTGATTAGCTGAACTACTTGCCCCGACTGATCAGTCAGAAAAGGCTTGTCAATCAAACTTTGGGTAAGCGCTGCTCCTTCCCCCAGGTTGCTAAACTTTGGTCTACCCTCCCTTGGTTAGCAGATAACCCCTTCTGAGGACAGGCCGGCCTCAGGGCAAAACATTCTCTGTCTACTAGCCCATCAAGCCAACCTTTCATCCCACTTTCTCACACTGATTCTTTCGAGCCTTCTCTATGCTTCCTTATAAAAGAAAAACCCTTCTGCCTAACCCTCAGGGGCCTGCAGATCTCATGGTGAGAGAGCATTCGCTATTTCAATATTCCCTCTTCCCACCTTGCAATAATCCTTTTGCATTCTCTCTCCTGACTAAGTCTGGATTTATTTTTTAACTGACTCCGGCTAGAACGTAGATGTGATACGTAGAGTTGAGTCCGCCATCTTGGATATGAGGCAGCACAACAAAGATGGTGGAGCAGCCAGATGGAAAGAGCGAGTTTCTAATGACTCTGTGATGCCACCACACCAGCCAGGGGCTGTCTACTTCTACACTTTATTCAAGTACAAAAAGAATAAACTTCTGTGTTATTCCAGATTCTGTTATTTGAGGTTTTTCTACACTCAATCTTTACAGCCACAGGAGGACTAGACCCTGGCATGGCCCGTGGTCCAGTGTCCTCACCACCTATGGGGGTGGCTGCTTCTTCCAGGCTTGAGATGCTGCTGGTGAAGCCTGTTACTCCCTGCTGGCAAAAACAACCGAATCACATGCAACAGCAGCAAAAGAATCCCAGGGTTGCTTCTTATCAGCTGCCCCAAAACATTACTCAAGGATTCACAGAACGTTAGCCTGGAAAAGACCCTGAAAATGATCTTGTCCTCTTCCTTTATTTTATCGATAGGGCAACTGTGACCCAGAGAAACCAAAGAATGACCAAGGTCAAATAACCTGTCAGGACAGAGCAAACCAGAACTAGTCCTCCCGACACTGCCAGCCGGACAACGTCCACTAGACGATGCTGCTCCTACAGCTGAAGAAACACAATCAAAGTCACTACATCACAGCACATGTCTTCAAGAGAAACACACAGTAGGGGACGAACAGATCAAGGAGCATTTCCACTAGAGGGAAAAGTGAACTCTTTCCTCTCAAAGTTCAGTCACAAGAAAAGGCTGATCTGTTCCGACCACAAGTAAGAGATGCTACCAGGCATATTAGGTCTAAAGAGGAAAGCCAAGTAAGGATTCAGGGGCAGTGCTGTGGTTACCTCATCTTCACCGCTGTCTGGAGGAAGGCAAATGTGAGTGATGTTCAGACCAGCCTGAAAAGAGAACACGAGGTACTGGATCACTGGAAGAGAAGGCATCGTCAACAAATTATCACGAATGTTTGAGAATCAACCATCCTCACCTCTTCGGCCAAATTCTGGTTTATTTCTTGCATCAAGTTATCATCACCTGCCTTAGGAGAGGAGAGTAAGAAGAATGTAACAGCATAAAAATCTTGAAAAGGCACAAAATATAATACAGAGACTAACTTTGTGATTATAAATTATCTAATCAGAAAGATGACAGGGAAAATGCAGAAAAAGGATCTTATTGCTCACAAAAGGGGACTAACGGCTGGTATTTATTAACCTATCAGTTTCTCAGGCTTTCAGATTATGTCCACTTTTTTTTTGAGGAAGATTGGCCCTGAGCTAACATCTGCCAATCCTCCTCTTTTTTGCTGAGGAAGACTGGCCCTGAGCTAACATCTGTGCCCATCTTCCTCTCCCTTATATGGGGGACGCCTGCCACAGCATGGCTTGATAAGCGGTGCATAGGTCCGCACTTGGGATCTGAACCAGCAAACCCGAGGCTGCTGGAGCGGAACGTGTGAACTCAACCACTGCACCACTAGGCTGGCTCCAAATTATGTCAGTTTTTTTTTTATAACAGCCCTGGTCAGGCATATACAGCCACAGGGCCAGCATCCCTTTTAAATGAGGACACCGAAGACCAGGGTTTAGGTTTTGTGCCCTTAGGTGGAAAGCGACTGAGGAAGCAGACCCCAGAGACCCAGGCTCAGATCCACTCCTTTTTCTACCCTTCTCTTTCCCCTATCTTTGTAGGGGATGTGGAAAAGACCCCAAAGGACGCCAGGGACTTGAGCCTAGCTCTACAGTCTTGAAAACCACAGCACTGATGGATCTAGAGGCTGCGATCTTGACACATGGAGTGCACGCCAAAAACGACAGCAGCAGTCCGACTGGGGAGCTGTGTTAGGTTACGGGCTTGGCTCGCCTCATCATTTCTCTGCACCTGTTATCACACGGGGGCGCCAATGAGGACGGCAAACAGTGCCACGAGCGGTGAGGAACGAAGGGGCGGCGCCAACAGATGCACATGGAATGCAAAGTCCTCCTGACATGTAATGACTTTTGGCCCTTTAAACTCATGGCAGGCTTTAAAAGATTTAGTAGTAAGATTACCAAATACCACGTCTCAGCAAGCTTCTGTCTTCCACAGAAGCATTTATAAGCAGCCAGGGACCACAACACACCCTGTGTAATGTAATTTACACGGGTGTCTTACCTCCTGACCTCTTAAAGCTGCCCACACCAAAAGCAGAAACACTCACAAAAGAAGACAGGCTCCAGCAGGGCAGTACCTAACCTGTAACCCTGTGGAGGCAACATGAGCAAAGGACGGGGAAACAACAGCACTTCCAGCCACGCCATCTCTGCCCTCCATTAAGCCCAGAGGGGACTTCTGTGACAAGAAATGCAGCTGGTCTTCTAAACAATTATCTTCTAAATGGAAGGGCATTCTAAAATAGCAGGACTGAACCACGCTCTCGGCTTACCTGAATAATAGCAAGAACTGGCTTAAAGGCAGGGTTTTTTTCTTGCAATAAACTCAGAACTTCTTTTGAATTCTGAATGACTTCTCTATGTTGAGAAAGAAAAACAACATACAGTCACGTCTTTGTTAATGACCAGAAAGGGTGGAGACAACACATTTCCCTCAAAAGTCTGTTACTATAAGTGAAAATAGACAACATAAGGATGCGCTCCAAGCGTGGAAAGTGTGGGGGGAGGGGAGCAGGAAACAACCATGAAATACTCAAGCCGCGTGAAATGGACAATCTAATTTTAAAAATAAGCAGAGGTGGACAAATTAGATGTTAACAGAAATTTTCCAGGGCCGCATTTTTCTCTTGTATTTTCCAAGCTTACTGTAATAAAAACTTTGGGGTTCTTTTTTTTTTAGGAAGATTAGCCCTGAGCTAACATCTGCTGCCAATCCTCCTCTTTTTGCTGAGGAAGACTGGCCCTGAGCTAACATCCATGCCCATCTTCCTCTACTTTATACGTGGGATGCCTGCCACAACATGGCTTTTGCCAAGCGGTGCCATGTCTGCACCCGGGATCCGAACTGGTGAACCCTGGGCTGCCGAGAAGCAGAACACGCAAACTTAACTACTGTGCCACTGGGCCGGCCCATGGGGTTCTTTTTAAAATAATCCCCTCCTGCTCTATATTCCTCCCATACACATTGGGGGGGGGGGGGCGGGGAGGGTCGCAATAATAGGGGACTGGGGAGGGGGTCTGCTGTTGGGTAAGAAGTGGTGGGTCAGGACAAATTCCAGGTCCCAGAGTTTAAAGAAGGAATGGGAAGGGAGAGGTGGGAAGGGAAGGAATTGTTGCAAGAACACTGGGGCGGCATCAGAATTTGATACCCTCCCAAGGCCTCCTAGGAGTGAGCCTCTCCTTTCACTCCTCTGAGCGCCCAGAGTCTGCATCTGGACCTCCTAAATGTCCCAGCAGGGGCTGCCTCCTCCTAGCACCACTGGGAAGAGGAAACGGGTGCCAGCGCAGGGCGGGGCAGACCTAGACAACATGGCACAAGTCAGGCTGTCTTTCTGCAGTCTTCTGGGAGGAGCAGTTTCAGAGAAATCCTTCCCCGCCATCACTACGAAATGTTCCTCCCTTGCATAGGAAGTTGGCCTCGTTTCTTCCTCTCACAATAACAGACAAAAGGCTCAGCCGAGGCCGGTCCCGAGCCTCAGGGTTAAGAGCGTCTTTAAGTTTGGCTTTCTGTCTCTGACAGGGTCTTGCACGCACACAACAGCTTTCACAAAAGGCAAGGCCAAGGTCCAGCCACATAGCATCAGCAGCAAATCGCCAAGGGCAAAAAGGCACCCGGGGGCTGCCCCAAGTTTTGAGAGAGGAAGCTGAACATTAAGTGGGGGGCACTGTTCTCCTGTAGGTGGACGAGGGGAGGCTGCTCAGAAAACACTAAAAGGCTTCGAAACTCTCACCCAGGATGAGGCTTCCTGCTGCCAGCTGGGCTAGAATAAACGGAATAGGTGGCCACGCAACTGTGCACGACCTACAAGGTTTCAGTTTGTTTTGTTTCTAAACGCTTGGGAATAAAGCAACTGGATTCCCAGTGAAATAATCATGCTGTTGTGTTGACTAAATGAGACTGTACGTGAAAGCTTACAAAGCACCTTCTAAATGAGCTCTACAGTCCTCCGTCCAAGAACATGTGGCTGAGGCCAGGCGCTGCTCCTGCTCCTCTGCCTTCTGGGACCGCAAATTTGGGCCACGTTGGGTCCTTATTTCTGTCTAGTCTGAGAAGGCACTGGAGTGTGGGTCCCAAGTGGTTCTTGGCAATGTGCATGAGGGTCATCTGGGGAGCGTGGTAAAAAGAAAGGTTTCTGTGCCTCACCCCAGAAAGGCTAATTCAATAGGTCTGGGTGGAATGTGCAATTTCAACCTGGGGTCCAGGCAGCTCTGAAGCACCAATAGAGTGAAAACACCGCGCTGGACCAGCCCGCGGGCCTTCCACTGACTAGCTTGGGCAATCTGCTGAGTCTCTCATGAACCCCGGTTTCCTCATCTGCAAGATGGGTACCACAGTGGCTCTTTACCTTTGTTCTTAGAATTGCAGGGTTTTTTTCCCCTGGCCTCCAAGCTACCCTTGAACACAAAAAACACTCCTTCCTACAGCAATAATTTTCCCGGAAACATTCGTAATCTTGCCTGCCCCTCAGTAATATGAAGGGAACACTTGTATAGAAGCGCAAACCTGCTGCCAAGCTAATGCAACAAAGGTGGCTAGTTCCAACACAACTTGTTCTGTGGGGAATGTTTCATCCTCTGGGTTACTCAGTATTCTGATAGTGACAAGCAAAGCCAGCAAGAAAGGAGTCACAAGGCTCAATGAATCTAAAAAGTAGCATAAATGTTTCTCATCAGAGATCTGCCCTCTGGGGAGAAACTTGCCTTGTCAAGATCCAGTTGGAAGAAATGTGTGTCTCTAGCTGGGCTGCCATGTGTAGCTAAAACTCAGAACTGTATTAGCAAAGATAACAATTTAATAATAACTTAAGCCACCATCAGCAACTTTATTATTATTATTTTTTTTTTGAGGAAGATTAGCCCTGAGCTAACTACTGCCAATCCTCCTCTTTTTGCTGAGGAAGACTGGCCCTGAGCTAACATCTGTGCCCATCTTCCTCTACTTTATACATGGGACGCCTACCACAGCATGGCGTGCCAAGCAGTGCCACGTCCGCACCCGGGATCCAAACCGGCGAACCCCAGGCCACTCAGAAGCAGAACGTGCGCACTTAACTGCTGTGCCACTGGGCCAGCCCCAGCTTTATTATTATCGTGTGTGTGTGTGTGAGGAAGATTGGCCCTGAGCTAACATTCATTGCCAATCTTCCTCTTTTTGCTGGAGGAGGTCCTCCACCCGAGGTCCACACCCGAGATCCAAATCTGCGAACCCCGGGTTGCTAAAGCAGAGCGTGAGAACTTAAGCACTACGCCACTGGTCTGGCCTCCATCAGCTTTGTTATTAATACTTACTGCTACTGTCACACTGAGGCATCTCCTACACTGCCTCCACTGAGGCTCACTGCTATCCCTCTGGCAGTCTGTGAAATAATGCACATGAGCTGCGCACAAGGCTGCCGGAACAATGACCAGGTTTCTCAGCCTCCCTTGCAGCTAGCTGTGATCACGCCAAAGAGTCTGGGAGGCAGCTGCTGATAATGTTATTAAAACTACCAATTTAAGTATGTTCCCAAATGTTGAGCCTATTTATTGATAATAGGCTACACTTCAACTTTTTCAAAGGCAAAAGAGGTGCTTGTCTCCAAATACAGTGAAGACTTCCAAAACAGTCTCTTCCAAAGACAGCCTCAGTATTCCGAGAAACAGTCCAGGTGAAAACCACCATGGACCAGTTTAATGGGGTCAGCCCCATGGCATAGTGGTTAAGTTTGTGCACTCTGCTTTGGCAGCCCAGGGTTCACAGGTTTGGATCCTGGGTGTGGACTCATGTACTGCTCATCAAGCTATGCTGTGGCAGCATCCCACATACAAAATAGAGGAAGATTGGCACAGACGTTAGCTTAGGGCCACTTTTCCTCAGGAAAAAGAGGAAGATTGCCAATGGATGTTAGCTCAGGGCCAATCTTCCTCACCAGAAAAAAACAAAATAAGCACCATGGAGCAGCTTAATAAACCACTGCACTGGCAATCAAAGGCATATATGTTCCATATATTGTAACAGTAGTGATAATAAAGCTGATAACGATGGTTTAAATTATTAGGTACTTCCTATGAATAATACTTCCACGCCATTTTCTCTTCTTTAATAATAGAATTCTGAGTTTTGGCTGCACATGGCCGCCTAGCTAGAGAGCACATTTCCCAGTCTTGTCTGCACTTTGATGGGGTCATGTGACTAACTTCTGGCCAACAGGTTGTGACGGCCGACCAGAAAGAGGCCAGGAACATGCGGGTACGAGACTGGTGCACCAGCAACTTGGCCCCTTTCCTCTTGCCGGCCAGGAAATTCGAGTAGCTGCCTTTTACCCAGGGCCAGAGCAGTGAGGAGACATCAGAGGGCCATCCCACCTTCCCTGGACGGCTTCCCTCTTGACAGGAAGTGCACAGTTACTTGGGGTATCTTTATTAAAGCAGACTGGCCTGCGTCTTACATATGCACAGGTTGGGTCTGGGAGTGCTAATCTTCTTTCCTGTGCTACATCCAATTTAAGATAGAGAATGAAAGATACACCCTTGTTTTATGAACCACTAAGAAAAAACAAAAAATGCCCCCAGTTAAACCACAGAACTATGTTAACACAGTGTTTACAGACATGCGTCGCTTAATGACGGGGATGCATTTTGAGGATTCTGTCGTTGTGTAAACATCACAGAGTGCACTCACACAAACCAGGATGGTAGAGCCTACGGTACACCTAGGCTGCAAGCTACTAATCTTAGGGGACCACCATTGTATATGTGGTCCGTCGTTGACTGAAACGTGGTTATGCGGCGCATGACTGTATCCTGTAAGTATTAAGAGAATTTTTTAGACTTATTTAGACATAGATTTTTTTTATTTGCCATAAACCATTCATATAAAGACATAAAAAGGAAAACATATCAAACAAATGACTGAAGTATTCCCAAAACTTCTTTACATTCAGGATCTGACTTTTTGAGTGACTTTTTCGACTCAAGGTCCTTAGTGTCACTTTCTTTTTTCTTTTACACAATATCATCCTCAAGGCCATCAAGGGTGTTGGCGGTATATCATTTCTTCTTTTTTTTCATTTGGCTGAGGAAGATTCGCCCTAAGGCAACATCCAGGCCAGTCTTCCTCTATTTTTTAGTATGTGGGCCACCAGCACAGCATGGCCACTAACAGAGCGGGGTAGGTCCATGCTCAAGAACCAGGCCTGGGCTGCCAAAGCAGAGTACACCGAACTTAACCACTAGGCCACGGAGGCTGGCCCTACATGTCTTTATTTTAACTTAAACCTTGTCCTATGGATAACACCTGGAGCTTCCTGATGCACGCCTTTTCGATGTTTTTTTGTTTTAAAAAAATCTATGAAGACATGAGCATGCTCACGTTTAGCTTCTCACATTTTTCTTTCCTTATAAGTAGTTTAGAGCATGGAACACCAAGATAATGTGGAATTATGCTGCATTAAAAAGGTTAACAAGGGGCCAGTCCCATGGCCGAGTGGTTGAGTCTGCGTGCTCTGCTTCAGCAGCCCAGGGTTTCGCCGGTTCAGATCCTGGGCACGGACATGGCACCGCTCATCAGGACACACTGAGGTGGCCTCCCACATAACACAAGCAGAAGGACCTACAACTAGAATATACAACTATGTACTGGAGGGCTTTGGAGAGAAAAAGGAAAAAAATAAAAAAAAAGAAGATTGGCAACAAATGTTAGCACAGGTGCCAATCTTTAAAAAAAAGGTTAATGACTGCAAAATATTGCACAATCAACTTATATTACTGTAAATTAATAAAATTTGGGATGTTTGGTTTATGGTATATTTGAAAACCCTTTTATAGGAGGTGAAAAGTTCCTTTTGGGAAGAAGATTCTAACATATAGCACCTGTCGCATTCGACCCCTTGAGGTAGAAATGTTTTTACCAGCTTTGCACAGCGCCTGGCAATTTGTAGGCGTTTCATGAATATTTGATAATTGAACAGAGTCAAAAACTGGTTTGAGCCCAAAGCATGAGAAAAGCACATTGAGAGACAAAGGACAGAAATTAAGAACAACAGTGACTAAGTCGTTTCTAAACTTCAAGCACCCGCCCTCAGGAATCCAGCGTCACCGACTGCACAGTTTCAGAGTTCCTGTGCAGCCGGTCAGGGTCGAGACCCTATGCCCCTTTTCCGTCTCTTGGCTGTGGGTGTTCCAGAGAAATTTACTCCGAGTGAGAGTTCCAGTGACTTCGTACGCTAAGAATCTACGTGGTCATGTGAGAGTCGGACTGTCACACCCTCCTCTGAAATTCCGTTTAGACCGAAGCCTTCCCCATGCCTGGTTTCCATGATGTGAGGAGAGCAGAGAGCAGCCCAGCCTGCAGCGGCGGGGCTGAAGTCAGGGCAGGTGGAGGAGACGGGCCCAGCATGCTGAGGTTTTTGGGTGCCGAAAGACAAACTTGCCCACTTCCCAACAGTGGTGTATGCCCCTGGGCTAAGTCCACTTTATGTACCTATGAAAATCCGGGCCCGTGAAGCAGAGTGCACTGCTTAACCACTAGGCCACCGGGCCGGGCCCAATGCAGCATTCCTTAAAAGACAACATCCTATTTGTCCCTGGGGTTTTCATCAAGTTGCTGACACCCATTTTGACACATTTTGACAATGGAGCTTTCTTGATTCTACCAAACGCCAATGGAGACTTGTCAGACAACAACCAGAAAGCATATTACTTCCTAAAACTGCCATGACTTGTTGACAAAAACATTGGACATTATGGTTATCTAGTCGAAACAACAGGTCACTATGCTTTTGAGGGACCTTATTCTTTAACCTTTCTGATACACGTCCATGAAGTGAATTGAGAACTAAGACTTATTGGTTCTAGGTGACATCTAGCTAGGCCCACGTGCCCCCTTTCCTCCAAGTCCTGGGGGAATTCCTCGGAGGATGGTTTTGTTAGATGAGGCATATACGTCAAACAGGGACAACGATGTATATGGTTCTGACCAAGCTCCCAGAGGTACAGGCAATGGCAAATACGCTGTGACAGCCACCTGGCCAACTGTGATTAAAAAATACACCCAACTGAAAGATAAATACCAGTGTTGTAGATCCTAAGAATGCGCTTCAGTCCAGCACGGGGAATATAGTCAACAACGCTGCAATCACCTGGTGTGGTGACAGATGGCGGCTGGACTTACCATGGTGATCATTTCATAATGTACAAAAATATCAAGTCACTATGTTGTACACCTGAAGCTAATATAGTATGGTATGTCAATTACAATTCAATTAAAAAAGTGTCAGAAAAAAAAATTTTTAATGTGCTTCCTAACAGCACAGAAATAGTCACAACAACCTTCTAGAGCAGGTGATGTCCTGGTTTCCACTTTGCAGAGGAAGGACCGAGGTCAAAGAGCTTGTCTGAGCTCTCACAGCTAATAAGTGGTGGAGTCACGGGCGCCTGTCTCTTCACCACACATCCCATGAAGCAATAATTCACTGCCCAACGCTTCCTTCTTCTAGTTTAGACGAGGAGCTGACAAACGTTGGCTCACCTCCTAACAATGGGTTTTATATTTTAACTGGTTAAAAAACCACTGAAATAATAATAATATATTGTGGCATGTGAATATTATATAAAATTCAAATGTCAGTGTCCATAAACAAAATTTGGAGTTTCATCAATCAAAAAACTGTGAAAATTTGTTTTTTCTCTTATAAAAGTACCTACATAATATCTTCTATTTTACCTCTTGGTCTGCAAAACCTAAAGTATTTACTATCTAGTCCTTTGCCAACCTCTGGCTTAGAGAGCTGTAAAAATATACAATAATAATAGCCAAGATTCGTAGAGGGCTTAGCATGTGACAGTCCCTGGACTATGCATTTTGTAGACCACCTCTCATCTCATCCTTTGCACAACTCTGTAGGACAGCCCATCACTAGCCACCCCCCTCCAGCCTCCCCGACTCCTGCCCCGCCCCCCGCAGTGGGAGAATTGAGACTGGCCAGCCCAGCCCAGCAGGATCCTAACCCACATCCCCTACTGTCCATTCTACTCATCTCCGTCGTCCTGGCTTTAAATGAAAGAATATGCATGAATAAAATCCCCAAATGACCTCGAATCTTGCGTCATTCCTTCAGCCACCCTGCCACAAATGCCTGCGCTGTACCAGGCCCCGTTCCCAGCAGGAAGGGTCTAGCCGTGAACAGGACAGACGAGGCCCCTGACCCCGCAGAGCTTTCACTCCAGGCAGGGAGACAGACAATCAACGAACAAGAAAGTTTCAAGTGGAGGCAAGAGCCATCCAGAAAATAAGAGGGAGATGGAGGGGTGGTCTCTGTGTCCTACACTGTCTTCAGACCCTCGCCCATTAAGAAGAGCTCAGCTGTACACTCGTTGAAATCGAATGACCCGGAGAAGCCTAAAGTCACTACAACACTCAGAGAGAAGCCAAGGTAAACTAAACAAAAGGCTCCTTTAGAGTCATCGGCCACATCATAAAGAGGCTTGGAAACAGAGGGGGGAAAGGCAACCACTTTCAGAATGAAGGACAGAAGGCAAGAAGGGGAGGACGTGAGTGGATGGAGGTGGAACAGCCTCCGGTGACATGGCATCCTGGAAGGAGGAATCCCAGCTGCGGGGGGTAGGGGAGCCGGGGGCGAGGGGGAGGCCGTCCCGCCACCTCCAGGTACATCCTGAGCGCTTCGCTTTACACCACCCGGGTCCCCAGGTAACACACTCCTCCAGGAGGGCCCTGACCAGGCCTCTCTCCCACTGAGGGGCTATGAGGGCTGATGACTGGAGGGGGGCCTGCATGTGGCGTCTCCGGTGGGGGTGCCGAGGAAGGCAGGCCCCGGGCTCCCACCGTTGGCCTCTGCGTCCGGAGAGGACGTCGGAAATACAGCTAGGCCCGCGATTCCGCGCCCCCAGTGCAGTGATGCTGGGAAGCAGCCAGCCCCGACTTCCCAGGTCGCGTTCTGCTCCTTGCCGGGTACCGGCTCCGCCTCTACTTGTCCAGAAAAGATCAGGTAACTCACAAGGCGCGCTCCTCCCTCGCCAGAGGCGGCGGCGTTTCGGGACAGGGCAAACCGCCCCGCCGCCAGCCGCCCGAGCCAGCGAGGCGGACGCGGAGCCCCTGCGCCGGCGGCCCCCGGAGGGGGCCCGGGAGGCCCGCCGCGTCCCGCCCCAGCCCGGGCCCCACTGCGCGCGCGGGCGGGCGGGCGCCCCTCCTCCCGGCTCCCGCCCTCGGTCGCACCGCCCCTTTCCTGCCCTGCGCGCCCGGCGCCGTTGCATCAGAGCCGGCGGCTGGCGCACGTGGAGCGGAGCGCGCGATCTGGGCTGCGCGGCGTCCGGGGATGCCCGCGCCCGCCCGATCCCCCGCCCAGAGTCGGCCCGGGGGCGCGCTCTCCCCGCAAGCCGCCGGCGCCCCAAACATGTTGGCACCAAGCACTCGCGGCCCTGCGCCTTGCGAACCTCCCACGGAGATCTGATCACTCCGGCCGCCCCTCCTCCAGGGTCCCCTGGCGCCGCCGCTGGGCATCTGGGCGGCGGAGAGCGCCGGCCGCTCACCTGACGATCGAGTCCCGCGCCGGGGGCGCCTGGCTGCCCTGGCCGCGGCTGCTCCCGGCCTGGGTGTCCCGCAGCCGCTGCTGCCCGAGCAGGCCCTCCCCGCCGCCACAGCCGCCGCCGCCGCCGCTGCTGGCGCGACAGGGCACCCGGAGGCGGCGCGGCGGGCCCGGGGGCTGCGGCGGGCGGCGGAGCCCGCGCACGAGGAGCGGCAGGCGCGCGCTCATGGCGAGGCGGCGGGGACGCGGCGAGGCGGCCGGAGCGAGGGGCGGCAGGTCCTCGGGCGACAAGAAGATGCGGCTGCGGGGCACAGAGACGCGGCGGCGTCCACCTCCTCGCGGGCGCGGCGGGGCGGGCGCCGGGCAGGAGAACCGGGCTTGGCTAATAACGGGCCAGTGGCTCTTCCTCCTCAGCCCGAGCAGGGGCCCCTAGGGGGCACTGCACCTAGTGGCCGTGACGTGGGAGGGCGGGGGCCTGCGGGACGCGGTGCTGCTCATCCGAGTCGCCTGAACGTCAAGCGCAGGCTCTCTAGCTCTCTCATCCCTGCTTAAGTTTGGCTAGCGATAAAAATCAGAGGAGGGTGGGGCTCAGGCGCGGCCTTGAGACGGTGCAGCATTCCTAGGCCTAGGATGCTGATACCACCCTGGCCTTAGATACTAGGATGGGATTGTCTGGGCTGGAGGTGGCCTAAGAGAAGAGTGTGGGCCTTGAGTTCAAACGCTGACTTTGTAGCCTTAGGCAATGTACTTCACCTCTGTGAACCTTAGCTGCCTCATCAGTTAAAAGGAGATAACGATACTTTGTTTCTAATTTATCAGTATTATAATTCCCAAGTAAAGTGGGAATAAAACCAGTCAAAATTATAAACAATGGTTTTCCATCCGCTAAACTCTCCTAGCTGCTGGAAAGACACTCATTGAATCCTAAAAATGCAATGAGTATTATCCTGATTTTCAACCTTGGGGAAACTGGGTGCAGAGGTCAGTTGGTTTATTGGCAGAGCTGGGAGGTTGCCTGACTCCAGCGATCACGTTCTTAATGTTATACTATTGTCTGTATTTTTCATTGTGGGGTGATGGCCTACATGCATTGTAGGATGGTCTGTCAGGGGATGACATCGTAGGGTACAGGAATAGTTAACCTTTCCACGACTGTGTCAGGTAGGTAAGAGCACCATTTTACAAGGAGGAAACAAAATCACGGAAGTTATGCCTGGTCCAAGCATGTAAATATCAGAAAGGAAACTTGAGTGGTCCGTTCACCTGTTGCTGTGATGATCTTGGGCAAGTCACAAAACTCCTTGTCTCATGACAAATGGGGGGCCATTCATTTAACAGACGTTCATTGGACGCCACTGAACAGGGAGCACTGGTCACAGAGATGAAAATCACCAATCCATAGGGGACATATGGGAAATCTCTGTACCTTTCTCTTAATTTTGCTGTGAACCTAAAGTACTCTAAAAAAATTCTTTTAAAAAAAAAATAATTTGCCCCGTCCAGGCCCTCAGGAAGTTCCAATAATAACGCCCTTTGAGCAGGACAGTTGCCACTCCACCTCGCAGGTGCTGACAACAATAATGTTTGAAAAGACTGCGGAGACCACATATTGTATCGTCATCACATTTATATGAACTGTCTACAATGGGCAAACCTATAGAGAAAGAAAACACCTTAGCGGTTGCTTTCGGCTGGGAGTGCAGGAAATGAGGGGATTAGGAGGCAATATCTACCAAGTACAGGGTTGCTGTTTGAGGTGGTGAGAATGTTCTAAAATGGATTATGACGATGGTTGCGCCAATCTGTGAATTTTCTAAAAATCGCTGAATTGTACGCTTTAAATGGATGAACTGCATGGTATGTGAATTGCATGTCAATAAAGCTGTTAAAGAATAAAAAAGGGGGCGGGCCCCGTGGCCGAGCGGTTAAGTTCGCGCGCTCCGCTGCAGGCGGCCCAGTGTTTCGTCGGTTCGAATCCTGGGCGCGGACATGGCACTGCTCGTCAGACCACGCTGAGGCAGCGTCCCACATGCCACAACTAGAAGGACCCACAACGAAGAATACACAACTATGTACCGGGGGGCTTTGGGGAGAAAAAGGAAAAATAATAAAATTTAAAGAAATAAATTAATTAAAAAATAATAAAAAAGGCTTGTGAGAGGAGGTGGTGGGGAGTGCTCGGGATTAATTTTTCCTGGAGGAGAATCAGAGAGACTATGAGAGGAGCTGATGCTCGAGCTGAGTGGTCTTTACAAATATATATACCATTTATTTATAGTACATGGAAAAGCATAAAGTAAAAAATAAAATCGCCCACAACATTATTGCCAAGACTAACTTAATTTTGATCTAACTTTTAATTTTAAATTGTGTTATAAAATTGCAGCCATACTATGTATATAGATCTCTTCTTCACTTACTATATCTGATGTAAAGTAATTGGAAAAGGATAGTTAGTAGTTGAAATCAGGACTTTTAATGGTTGTATATTATAGCATAATCTATTTTGTAGATAGACCATAATTTATTTTACTTTTCCATGTTGTTGGTGGTTGTATTGTTTCCAATTCTTTATGTGAGAACTAATGCTGCCCTGAACATGCTTCTGTTCATTTATTCAATAGCTGTGTATTGAGGTCCTTCTGTGTGTTGGGGAAGGGATGGGAAGAAGTGGAGCAGGGGCCACACCTGTGGTGGTAACATTTATCCTTTACCATTGCATTTATCCTGTATCCTTTACCTTTAACGTGCACCCTTTGCAGAAGCAGTTCTCAGAAAACATATCTAATACAAATGTTAAGTGGAGATGACACAGCACAGCGAGGTGGAGGATAAACGTCACGGCAACATCTTCATGTGAAAACGCAACCCTCTGCATCATCCCGAATATCGAGGAAAAGTGTGGATTTTTATGAATTCCATGGCTCGGCATGGCACAGCAGGTCCCAAAGAAGACTTCCCAACATTTAATTAAATGCTCTGTGTCGAGGAAAGATTTGAATAGATAAAATCAACTTGAAAACCATGCACCTAAACCAAACTAATTGGGAACCGTGAGCCACAAAAACTAAC
The DNA here is from genome assembly GCF_037783145.1 of Equus przewalskii. Taxonomy (NCBI): domain Eukaryota; kingdom Metazoa; phylum Chordata; class Mammalia; order Perissodactyla; family Equidae; genus Equus; species Equus przewalskii. The sequence goes on from NC_091862.1 coordinate 16,096,287, forward strand.
TTGTTATTGGAATCTCCAACACGGAAATGACTCAGACCATCCATATGAGCTACAAACCCATTTTGGAGAAGGCACTCTGGACACTCTTCTCAGCCTCACCAAAAGCTTGTGGTGATCCACATCCTTAAAGCGATACTCTACATGTTTAAATTAGATGAGATGTTAAAGTAATAATAATGTCCCTCGGCTAGAGGCCTCATTATTTTTTAACTGAATTAATGTTATACTTTCTAGTCAAACAACTTTAGGTGAAAAGTTGTCGTTTTTAACATTAACGGAACTTTTTTTAATCAGAAAATTATGAGTTACAATAAATGTTATTGAACTAGTTAGGTCTCCCGCTCTGCCTTGACTGTGAAAATAGTGGAACAGAACAAGAATGGGACATTGTGTATGTGACATGTGGGGACATTTAACAGGACATCATTTCTTTACAATGGTTGAGGCTTCACTAAGGCCTGTCCCATTATAAGATGATTAATTATGATCTTAATATGTGATTTTAAAAAATCACTTTAACGTCTAGGATGACAAATGCTTATGCTGATCGAGCCAGTTAAAATATTTAACTCGATCTCTTCAAATCCTGATGTGGATGATCATGGAGGCCCCTGGCCTCTGTTCACCTTCATTTCCTCTGGGCCCCAACCCTGAAGTCAACACAGCCTGAGCCCAAGGTGCTCACATTCCAGATGAGAGGTATTTGGGTTCTTACACACTCACATTGCACACTTGTCGGATAGAGGAATAGGAAAGGCAGAAAGATTTATGGATATAAACTTTAGGATCCCTCATATTCACAGGTTGGTTACATAGGAAAGTGTCATGACCTCATTTTGAGAGAGATGTCTGAATCTGTTTACCCAAAACTCAAATACGTAATGGTTTACTTGTGAAAAGCCAACTGCACTGGGAGGAAAGGGCTCTATTACACTGAAGCCCTTAAAAATTCATTCACCAACATTCCTTCCCTAGTGGAGAGGGGTCATTTCAGTGCACTTTGAGACAACATTTGGATAGATGTCAAAGAAAGCTTGTTTTCAGTATAAGGAATATATATCTGAGGTTAAAATAATATTTCTATGAATCAAGAAAGTGAGAGTGCATTTACTCCATACCAGGCTGTGTGCTAGACACGTAGCAAAGGAATCAACTGTGAACAAGACGGACATGGCCCAGGTCTCACAGAGTTTCCCCTGCAGAGCTGTGCAGTAGAACACCAACACGTTAGTGGAAAGTTATGTGTATGATGGTTCAGAGTCTTATGAGTACCAAGAAGAGGCAGCTTTCTAGACCTGGAGAGCCATATAAAGAGCTCCCTGGAGGAGGTGACACTTGACAGCAAGACTTAAGGATGATTTAGGAGTCAAGCTGAGGGAAGGGCAGCTGCTGGCAATAAGTCTTCTGAGCAGAAAGAACTTTGTGAGCACAGGTCTGGAGTGAAACAGAGTGCCGACTCCACCTCCTGAGCCTGGGGTGTTGGACTGTAGGAGAAGTAATGCCATCCCCTTAAGAGAGCCTCAGGAGGAACAGCATCCTCGAGGAAGAGCTAAGATTTAGCTTTAAAAAAGAAATGAGGGGCCTGGCCGGTGGCATGGTTGACTTTGCGTGCTCAGCTTTGGCGGCCCTGGGTTCACAGGTTCAGATCTTGGGTGTGGACCTACATACCACTCATCAAGCCATGCTGTGGTGGCATCCCACATACAAAGTAGAGGAAGATTGGCACAGATGTTAGCTCAGGGACAATCTTCCTCATCAAAAAAAAAGAAAGAAAGAAAGAGCCGGCCCAGTGGCACAGTGGTTGAGCCTGAATGTTCCGCTTCTCAGCAGCCCAGGTATTGGTGGTTCGGATCCCGGGTGCGGACATGGCGCCGCTTGGCAAAGCCATGCTGTGGCAGGCGTCCCACATATAAAGTAGAGGAAGATGGGCATGGATGTTAGCGCAGGGCCAGTCTTCCTCAGCAAAAAGAGGAGGATTGACAGTAGTTAGCTCAGGGCTAATGTTCCTCAAAAAAAATAAAAATAAAGAAATAAAGAGACTACTACTTAATTAAAAAGATGAGGATGTAGAGGAGGTTAAGCATGGAAGTTAAGGTGAGCCAGAGCAGACTGGGAAAAGATGCGGGGAGAACAGCAGCAGCGAGAAGGTGGCTGAGGAAAAAGAAATAGGACAGGGATGCGAGCAAGGAAAGATGATCAGAGGGGCGTTTGTCCTGGCATGTGGCCCAGCATATCAGGGATATGAAGTGTGGCGATGGAAGTGATCCAAATGCCAAAGAGACAGACCCAGCAAACATCAGGAAGGTTCGAAGTGGAGCGAGGACTCAGACTTCCCAAGGGTCAGGAGAGATTGCGCGTCCAAGGGCGTTCTAGTCTTCCACGGGTGAACGACTTTGGTCTCTCAGGAAGGACTGCCTGAGGCTTCCATGGTTTGCTTGGACTTAGAGAGAACTTCTGAGTTTAATGCAGTTTTTCTGAAGCTCCCAGGGGTGGCCTGGGCCTGGGCTCTGTGTGTTTAGGATGGAAACCATGGCCCCAGAAGGCGCAGGCCTGATCCCTAGAAGGTTGGGTAACACACACCAACATTGGTCTGCAAAATCCACTTTCCTACCAACCAATTCTGCAGACAAAGCCATGCGTGGAGACGTTTGCTATATGTACCAAATCTTTAACCACAGCTGATGATTTTCTGAGAGTAAATTCCTGGATGTATAATTACTGGGTAAAAGACTATGACTTTTTAAATTTTTTTTATTTTTGAGGAAGATTAGCCCTGAGCTAACATCTGCCGCCAGTCCTCCTCTTTTTGCTGAGGAAGGCTGGCCCTGAGCTAACATCTGTGCCCATCTTCCTCTGCTTTATATGTGGGACGCCTATCACAGCATGGTGTGCCAAGTGGTTCCACGTCCGTACCTGGGATCTGAACCGGCGAACCCTGGGACGCTGAAGTGGAATGTGTGAACTTAACCGCTGCACCACCGGGCCAGCCCCAGGACTATGAATTTTTGATGTTATTGATCCATATTACCAAATTCATTTCTGAAAATCTTATACCAACTTATAGTCTCATTTACTTGGGAGTAAGCATCTTTCTCCATCCTTGACAATTTGGGGTAATAATTTAAAAAAACTTTTGTATGTCATGGAATTATATGATTGTCCTCAGACAACTCTCTATGGGTTTCTTGCACTTCACATTTCTTCCTGTCTTGTATTAGTCTTGTTCCAGGCTCTCATTGCAAGGACATTTGTATGCTAAACAGCCTTGGAAAATAAGGAGATAGTGTCTCCTTCTGGGGAAGAGGGCACATGTGCTTGCTGTCCAGAGAGTAAAGATAATGTCTCCCTTCCGGGCAAAGATGGGGCAGCTCTGCTAGCAGCCATTTAAAACTGGGGATTCCTAAGTTCAGTGTTCCTCAGCTGTGAAACAAAGCCACTGTGTGTAGTGTGCACCTGCCTGCTCTGCTGGGAGTAATAACGTCCTTTATCTTTTACCTAGGAGTCTGTGTCTTCTGCCCCATCCGTGAAACCGAGGCAGGCTAACACATTAGCTTGCAAGCTGAGTACGATCTCAGAGCCTTCACAGTTCTGGACAGTGATTTTGGAGATGAGTGTTAAGGAACACGCAGCTTTTCTCCTGGATGGTAAGGGAAGGGCCGTGCAGACAAAGGGAGCAGCTCCTAGAAAGGCAGAGACAGATTCTGGAGGGCTTTGTAGAGGATTTGATTCTGTTTGTGTTTAGAAATATTCTGCTGGCTAAGATTAGGAGGACAGAGGTGAACAAGTCTGGAAGTGGGCAAGACAGTGGCAAGACAACCAGAGAAGCAGCCATGGTAGTAGGCCAAGAAAAAAGTACCAACTGCAGAAGGAGCGTCAGAGGAAGTAGGAGTGCTAGACTGGGAACAATGACTGCTCTGGGGGAGATGTCCCGTAGGAAAAATGCTCCTTGCACTCAGGAGGGGAGCCTGAACTAGAGATGGTGTGTTAGGAGGCAGAGTATAAATGGTCGTTTAAACCTTAGGTGAGTTCATATCAGAGGCAATGGATTGGAGACCATCTGGTCTCCCAAACCTGAGGCTTATAGAGGCCAGGCAGGTAATATAAACTAGTCAAGTGGACCAGGTGTAAAATTTCCCCCAAGAAGCAAGAGGTTCTGCAGACTTTCCGTGACATAGGTTTATTTTACGTTAAGAGGAGAGCTTGCACTTTCTAAAATATTTGCATTCAAGTGCTCCACGGTTGTTTTAAATTTGCTCATTGAGTCTGTAATAGAGAGCAAGGAACACTCTCCCCAAAGGCTAAGGCGAGTCACCACCTCTTGGAGGAATTTTCACCTTTGGATTTCCTCCTTAGATCTCAGAGTCACCTCATCAGAATCTAGGCCCAAATAGGCCAGACCTAATTTTGTTTTTTAAAGACGTCGGCAATTCGGGTTTTTATGTTAAACCTTTTTCAAATTGTGCCGGCCAGATTCAGCCTCTGGGCCACCAGTTTACAGCCTCTGATTTAACCGGTCTATACAAGAAGGAATCTGCTTACTCCGTGGTCTTGTGGTGGTTATGGGAGCACTACATGGAGAGCCATACATGGCCATACAAACAATAGGATATTTGGGGGCTTGTATTTGCCCCACAGAGCAGATAATTTGCACCATCCAAGCCCTGTTCTTTGACGTTGAGCTGAACAAACATGGTTTTATAACCAGTGACGTGGAACTGCCAGCTGCTCTTCCTTTCCTACGGCACAATGCCCTGTGAATAAGCCCTTGTCAGGAAAATCAAGCTTCGTGGTTTTTCACAGACACGTAAAGTGGACTTAGCTCAGGGGCATACACCACTGTTGGGAAGTGGGCAAGTTTGTCTTTCGGCACCCAAAAACCTCAGCATGCTGGGCCCCTCTCCTCCACCTGCCCTGACTTCAGCCCCACCGCTGCAGGCTGGGCTGCTCTCTGCTCTCCTCACATCATGGAAACCAGGCGTGGGGAAGGCTTCGGTCTAAACGGAATTTCAGAGGAGGGTATGACAGTCCGACTCTCACATGACCACGTAGATTCTTAGCGTACAAGGTCACTGGAAATCTCACTCGGAGTAAATTTCTCTGCAACACCCACAGCCAAGAGACAGAAAAGGGGCACGGGGTCTCGACCCTGACCGGTTGCACGGGAACTCTGAAACTGTGCAGTCGGTGACGCTGGATTCCTGAGGGTGGGTGCTGTGAAGTTTAGAAACGACTTAGTCACTGTTGTTCTTAACTTCTATCCTTTGTGTCTCAATGTGCTTTTCTCATGCTTTAGGCTCAAACCAGTTTTTGACTCTATCTGGTCAGTTATCAAATATTCATGGAACACCTACAAATGGCCAGGCACTGTGCAAAGCTGGTAAAAACATTTCTACCTCAAGGGGTTGAATGCGACAGGTGCTATATGTTAGAATCTTCTTCCCAAAAGAAACTTTTCACCTCCTATAAAAGAGTTTTCAAATATACCATAAACCAAACATCCCAAATTTTATTAATTTACAGTAACATAGGTTGTGCAATATTTTGCATTTGTTAACCTTTGTAATGCAGCATAATTCCACATTATCTTGGTGTTCCATGCTCTAAACTACTTGTAAGGAAAGAAAAATGTGAGAAGCTAAATATGAGAATGCTCATGTCTTCATAGATTTTTTAAAACAAAAAACATTTTACAGGCATGCATAAGAAAGCTCCAGGTGTTATCGATAGGACAAAGTTTAGGTTAAAATAAAGACATATAGGGCCAGCCCCTGTGGCCTAGTGGTTAAGTTCGGTGTACGTTGCTTTGGCAGCCCAGGCCTGGTTCTTGAGCATGGACCTACCCCGCCATGTTAGTGGCCATGCTGTGCTGGTGGCCCACATACTAAAAAATAGTGGAAGACTGGCCTGGATGTTAGCTCAGGGAGAAGCTTCCTCAGCAAAATAATAAATAAAGACATATAGACATATGTAAACTAGCAAAGAAGTCAAAGTTTTGTTTTTGTTTTTTTTTTGGTGAGGAAGATTGCCCCTGACCTAACATCTGTGCCAATCTTCATCTATTTTGTATGTGGGATGCCCCCACAGCATGGCTTCACAAGCAGCGTGTAGGTCCATGCCTGGGACCCAAACCGGAATACCCCAAGGCCGCTGAAGTGGAGCACGTGAACTTAACCACAGTGCCACCAGACCTGCCCATGAAGCAGTTTCTTTTATTATAATCCCTTTCTGGCTGGTAGACTTGGGCGTAGTTTCCACTGTCCAGATAGAGGAAGTTATGTAGCATAAAGGATGTGAGAACTCTTGAAGGATTGTTAATTTCTATTTTGAGGAGCAAATGTTAATTTTTTATATCAAAAGACTACTTAATAGACAAACGTTATTGAATAGTCATGTTTAACAGCTGTATTTATAGCTCATTACAAACCTGATTTCTAAGATTTTTTTTCCCTCTAAGGATTTAATTATGTATAGAATTCATGCAGGGCAGAGTTTTCTGTCTTCATTTGCTTCTCTAAACTGAACTCTGATGACTCACACAAAACTCCATCAGTTTTCACCCTCCAGGGGGAACAGTCTGAGGGATCCTCAGTGTGAGCTTTCGAAACTCTCCACTCTAAAACACTCTAAAGAAAATTTTAAAGGCCGTTTTCCTCTGTATCAGGAAAGTTAGGCAACCTATATTTTCCTTATAATGGGGTAGGATATTATGCTCATATTTGGAAATAAAATTGTTTTAGAAAGTGTCGATAATTACCAATTTATATTAGCATGCTGTGTTCCCTGTAAAATTGTCTATCAAAGAAAACTCAGAACATGATGTTGCATGAAAAAACCTTAATTTGTGCCCCAAACGTGTTATATTAATTTTTGATTCAATAATGAAATAGTTAAAAGGATGTCTTCTGTTCCTACAAAGTAAAAAAATGAAAAAGATAATCTAGTGATTCATGTAATTTGGCCACCTATCAAGAAAAAAAAAATCAGCCCAGACTAAATTCAATATATCAAAAGAAACCCAAAGATACAGAAAATGGTCTGTCATGGGCCACTGAAACCTGGGATGTCACCAGCACCCTGAAGCAGTTTCTGCATGGCCCATACAGCAAGACAAAGTATTATACCTAAATGTCACTTGGAAAAATCTTGACCTTTCTAGAATAAACGCATTAATTCGCACTGTAATTTACTTCGTACTTTACAAACTTTATTAAATAATGAGCATTACTAACTTTCATTATCTTATATACAGTATTTAAACTATGTTTTCCTAGATGCATTTTTTTTTTTGCACAAAGAATAGAATACGTGAAAAGTGAACTTATAAAAAAAATTGAACTTTCCGTACAGAGACCTAATAAGAACTTGACATACTTTTAAGTACATATACCTTTTTTCCCCAATTATATACATCCCTACCCCACCTCCAAAAGAAACTATTTTAAACAAAAGCACTTAATTGATAACTTTGAGGAAAAATACGAACATGATTATATACATACACACAGCTCTCAAAATCTGCATTCCGGCCGACGGAAGTGTTCTATGAAACTACAGATTTGTCCTAGAACCTAAAGACAACCACAGAGACATTTTATACAGTAAGGTATCCACCTTCGTGCGGTGGCGTGTATTCCTATAGGCGACATCAAGGTCATGCAACAAGAGAATGGTGGGAAGAATTAATAATTTCTGAGAATAAGACACCACAGTAATATGGATAATACAGAATTGGGTCATACAAACTACAAAGCAAAAATGGAAAACTGCATTCCTGGGACAAGAGTCAGTGCACTTAGTTTTATAAAAGCACTTACAGACACCTCTCAAGTCTAAGAATACACTTTCTTACAACGCTTCTCTTTTCTGATACTGCTTAATCACGAATACTCACGTTTAAAGAAAGGCAATGAAAGAAGGAATGTTTGCAGAACCGTGATAGTCAATATGGACTTTGTTTTATAAGCTACAAGAAGAAAGAAGAGTATGGAAAAGCAAGAAATGGGGGTAATTTTTTGTGATTTTAAAAAACGAAGGCCTTAGGTACCTGTGTGTAAAATAGAATGGTCACATTTTATGTTTTCTACTTAAGAAAGAGAGGCATTAAGACTTAAAAAGAGGGCAAGAATGATGGTTTAAGATGTCCCTGATTCAAATCAACATCATTGCTCTCCTTTAAAAGAAAAGCCCACATCCCCTTTCCCCACACATATTATGGTATCTTTTAAAATGAAAATTGAGAGGCTGAGAGAGAAGCCACAGAATGTAAAACTCCTAAAAATGAGAATACCGTGGCCACTGTTTGAGAAAACATTCTTGTTGCATTGACTGAAGTCTTCAATAAAATATCTTTATAAAATAGCAATAAGTCTGCCTTCATTTTTCTCTTAGCTTGATTTTGCTTTTGACTCACAAGGTCTTATTTTGTTTTTCTGTTTCCTTCCATAAAGAGTTAGATTAGTACATAGTATCACAATGAACCGCTATTTAAAGACCATAATGACAACATCAAAGATGCTGTTAGTCAGAACTTGGCAACAAAAGATTCTGTTCTTTTATATGCCTCAAAACAATGAAAACTGTTATGTCGGGATTAGAAAATAAATTTCACTGCAGTCAACGAAATCCTCCAGGTTGCAATGAGGTCATTTGGCTGAGTACAAAACTCATGAAAATCCATATGAAGAGCTGCTCTGGATGGGGTAACTTTAAAGTGCTTCATTTTATTTCAGCTTATGGTTTACTTTGTGCTGATTAGGCAGGCACAAAAAATAGTATGAAGGGCTCTATTTACCCGCATCTTTCAATTGTAATATGATGAGATAAGTTGTTCCCAGATGTCAACCTATCTTTTCTAATAAGTCAATTTGCTCTTTTTTGCACTTGGCTTTAAGCCATTAGGGGAAGCATTCATTACCCTAGAAATCATAAAATAAACCTGATAAGCAGCACATTCTCCAGGCCTTGTCCAGGAATACAGTTAAGGACTTTTGCTTTCAAAAAACTGGTCTTGCTACATTCTAATTTCCAACAGTTACACAATTTCTGCATCATAATGAACTGATGTAGGAATAAGAGCATAGAAACCCTAAAATGGATCTCTAGCTTAAATTATTCCAGCATCTTGCCACAAATGTAACAAAAATGTCATATATAAGCATGATCCTTTAAACAACTTTAGTTTCTTTTCTTTTTTAAAATACATGAAAAACCCTCCTTGCTGCCTTTGAGTCCTAGGATAAAACTACTCATGGCTTCTGGATATCATGAGAGGATTATCCCATTTGTTAAAGTCTGGGCACTATCAGGACATGGGAAAAAAATATCACGGCCGCATGTTAAAAAAAAAAAAAAAAAGCCGGGGGCCGGCCCCGTGGCACAGTGGTTAAGCTTGGAATGCTCTGCTTTGATGGCCCATGTTCTGGGGTTTGGATCCCAGGCGTGGACCTACACCACTTGTCAGCCATGCCGTGGTGGTGACCCACATATAAAATGGAGGAAGATTGGCACAGATGTTAGCTCAGGGCTAATCTTCCTCAAGCAAAAAAAAAAAAAAAAGCCTTAAACTTTTCGAGTGAGATTGACTTACATGAAACATGAAGACAATCAGTATCAGAAAACACACTGTGAGCTGCTGACATCTGTTACAGTACAATCCTGGCTGGATGGGCAGCCATTTCAAAAAGTCGTGCTGTGAAAAGAAAGTATATTTTACACCTCAGGTTATTACAAAATTGTTTTAATCTGGTACATATAAAACACCTCTCAGTGTCTGTAATGTATGAGCATGATAAGAAATTAATTCAGGCAGCTGCTATTAAGAATCTCAGGCAAAGCTGCTTGAACTAAGACACTGAAATTTTTCCCTCAGAGACTGGACAATATTTTGCTGATTGGGAGATGGGCCCCTCCAGAGATAGTCATTCAGTTTGTCAGAATCGTTGTATGACGTCAGATATGGTGAAATCCCAAGTTTGCCGCTTATTGGTTTCTTTGGAGTACATGGACTATTCAAAGAGTAAGCGGTGTTGTTGCTGCAGACATCAGGAAAGTCAGCATCTACCATCTTTGGGTCAGATTTCCTCCTACGGTTGTCACATGGCTCCAACTCTGACTCATCTTCCTCTGACTTTATCTCCACATAGTCATCTTCGTCTCCTTCAGTCTCTCTGAAATTGGAGAAATAGTTCTGTGTAGCTATTTGGGCATTTAAAGGTGAATGTCTATTTACCACCAGAACTTTCTGTGAGTCTTGGAGGGTGAGATCTGAGCGTCTTTCAGGGCCCTGTTGACATGAGTCAGTGATACCTGGCAGCAAATCCTGGTGACTGTCACACCTGGGACTTTTGTGTAAAGACAGCAGCTGTTTCTTTTCCATTTCACTAGGGTAGTTGATGGAGTCCACTGACTTGTTTATTAAGATGGAGGAAGATGACTGGGACCTGTTATAAGGCTGAGATTTAGTACTGATTCCTTTCCGACCCAAAGAGTTGTAAGGATAGCCCTGAAGGGAGTTCTCTTTGTTGGGTTGACTGACCACCACGCTGTGTCTCTGTATGGAGCCCAGCAGAGGGTCAGAGGTTTGAAGAGAAGGCACGGAGCAAGCGGTGGACAACTGTCTTGGAGTACTTTTTGGACTGATCTCAAAAGTGGAATATTTTGACTTCAAGTCTTGCTCTGGTCGGAGACAGAAATCTGCTAACTCTCCATTACTATAGGTCGAATGCAGAAGCCAATCCTGGCTCCCATGTTGGGCCTGGGAAGGCGATGTAGACGTGAGGGTGGAGGAGTCTTGAGGGCTGGCCCAGGCCTCCCTCCGAGTCTCACAGGAAGGCTCTCTGAACACGATCTGGTCATACAGTTGGGAATACTCAGCAATCCTGGCACCTGGAAGGCAAATATTGAAACAATAAACATACACAGCATTATTTCTACACATGAAGATTTAAAAAATAAGAATATAACATTCTAACAAACCTATTTTAAAAACTGAAACAGTAGACCGGCCTTTTAAAAGTTTGAGCATGAGTAATCATTGAAAAGTAAGCAACACAAAGTAATAAAATAACCCACTGTTTAATAAAAAACAAAAATGCCACCTAAAAGTCCATTTAATTTGATCTAATTCTGGATTATTTCATTCCAACAGCAGGGCTGCAAATGTTTGCTATTTGTAATGAAAATTTCTAGCGTTCTTTATGGGCATGAAATAGTTCAGTGCTAAAAAGAGGCATCATAAAAACAAGAAAGTCAGCACTTAAACCTAGTCAATGAGAAATAGCTCGAGTAGTCAGCTATTAAAAGCAGCATGGCCACAATCCAGCAAGCAATGGCTACCCCTGGCTCCTCACCAGTGTTGACTGCTCTCAGACCACTACTCCCGGAAGAGCCTGCTCCCAGTGGCTGTTCCTGTACTTCTTGTTTCCAGTTAGCCCTCCACTGCCACTGTCTGGGGACCCAATGTCTACGGGAGGTCCTCCCTTCCACTACTTCAAAACCACATGTATTGACTGACCCACGCCTCCTTTCCCATCCCCAAGAAGCCAGGCGCGGAAGTCTATGCTTCCAAGTCATTAGGCATGAGCCATCTGGGCATATAATCGATCATCTAATGCTCTGTAATATTGGTTTCAGAACAGGATTTGACCAGTACTTCCATGAAAGCTATTGCCACTTCAAATGAAGCTCTGAGGCCATTCTCCTCTCAGCTCCACTTCTGAATGCAGGCATTTCTACAGATATTAACAGAACCATGATGTGGATAGAGCATTCTCCCGGGCCAGGAATGATTTAAGAGAGAGAGCCCAGAGATGTCAATTTCCAGAGCCATCTTCTCTTCCACCCTCCCCAATCCAGGTAACCCACACGACCACCCTAGAATCCAGGAATTCCATGTGCCCCTATAAATTGCTCAGGCCACATCTACACATCTCTATAAAGGGAATCCATCCTATATAGGATGACCAGCAAGTAAGTGACATCACATTTCTTCTTTAAGCTACCTATATTTTTAAGTAACCTGTTGTCTGTATATTATTCCTTGAATTTAAACTAAATAAATATTTGAGTTTCTGCCATTTCTTTCCAGTCTATGGTCTGTGAGGACAGAAAACCACCTGCTATAATTCTGTGTGCCCTTTAAATGCAACTCCCTCAAACTGCTTGCCCCTCGTCCCAGGAATCGAGGTGAATAGTCTGTTCAGTCTCTCATTATAGATCCTATATGCGGACCCTTCAGATTTGTTCTCAAGTCCAAATTCCCTTGAAGGACAGAGATTATTAGTTTGGAATGTCTAATAACAGAAACTCGAGCTATTACTTCTTAAAGGGCATAGTAAAGACTTTCAGTACCAATTAAGATTTCGCAAGCACTTAAGAGACTGGAAGTGTACAAGGACACCAAGGTGCCCATGTCCGCCGCCCTGAAATCCATAGTATTTCATTAACTATGAAATCCAACCCAAGGCAGCTGGACCTTCGGTTAGCAGTCCCCCCTGAAAGTCAGACCTTTCTGCTCAAGCCCCTCTCATCTACACTATGGCCCTGAGCCTGACCCCACGGCTGAATCAGGAAGGCTCTGAACTTTCACAAGGTTCCAAGAAGATGACAATTTTGGGGGAAGCAGTGAGAGCTAATTAAAAAATCTGGGTAAACTATTCCAGTATCAGAATATAACCATAAAGACTTGTGAGAACAATTAGCTCTTGACTTTAGAACAGGGTGGCCCAGATAATCTGAAACCATGTATTATCCAAAATACCCATATTATTTATCTTGCCTTTTTCTTCCTTATCACACTCTCTCCTCCTTCTTTTGCTTAATCAGACCCTATTTACCTTTCAAGACCTTCCAGAAGCCCTATCCCTTCCATGAATCCGATTCTAACTGATTTCTCTGATGTCTTATGCACTTGGTGTGCACCATTATTCTTAGCTATTGGCTGCACAGGCAATCCTGGGTTGCTAGTTGTTTCATATGGGCTAATTTATTACTCCAGCTAGTCCACGAGCTTTTAATCTTGGGGAAGAATCCCCACAAAGCACCAAGCATAGTTTCAGATAGAAATTGGTCTTAAGAACTAACTTCATTACTCAGATAATTTCTGGACTGCTCCCTTTTATTTTAAGCATAGTGTTAAAAATAGACGTGACTTTCCTAAGACCATACCACTGAGTGGAAAGGCAGCCTAGAAATCAGGGGCATGGCAGGAAAAGGGGAAGCCAGAAGACAGGCTTTGATTAAAATGCTTCCTACAGATAACTCCTAACGGCACAATTTGTCTTTGGATAATAAAAAGTTGACCATTTATAAGTTTGGAATAAAAAGCATCTCACAAGTAGACAATTTACTGTGCCTATCTAAGGTTTTTGTTTTTTGGTCTCAGCTTGACCTCTCAGGGGTCTCTCTAATTTGCTTGATGCCAGTGTGAACAAGACATGGGCTTCCAGAGCAATGGCTGCCATTAAACAGATTTGCTTAGCCACATACATAGGAAACAGCCAGCCAAAGAGGACCCCTCTAGCCTAAAAAGCTTAGCATTAGCCAGCTAGATCAAGGTTCTCTCTAATCCTTAGTTTGGTATTAATAATCTTTATAGAATATGTACATTATCATTATGTGACAACCCCAGGGCTGTCTCTGGTTTATTTCTCTTTCATAGGTCTAAAAAGTGGAGTTCTTATGATTCCAGATAAAAATTTGAAGTGATCCTTGCTGAGTGAGGCAGGAAATATTATTTCAATGGACAGAGGATTAAAATCAATGTTTCTGATGTTGCTTGACATGCAGACCAAAGGATAAAATGTTATTTTGCCTTCCCTACTTGACATGGGAGGAAAATTCCTCAAGCCTGTGTGGACTTTTCTACCACGTAAAACACCACAAAAAAATGGAACCCAAAGGCCTCCCTGGCCTCAAAGACCATCAGGAGGGAGGCCTGACTGAACGAGATGGCCAGCATGCTACAAGAGGCTCTGAAAGGTGGGAGCGACTAGACCTGGTTGGGTGATTTATAGGCGGAAATCTGACCCGGGGCCTGTAGACCCCGGCTAGAGAGGTCAATAAAGGTGCTCGAGAGTTTCAGCAGGTGAATAGGCTGCTCCTCCTTCCGTACAACACCGAGAGCAAGCTCCTGGCAAAGTGGCAAGGCCCATACGAAGAAGTCTGGAGAATCGGTCCGTTCGATTATGACGTCCTGTGCCCAGATAAACAAGAGAGAGAAAAGGAGTCATCACGTCAACTGATTGAAAGCCTAGTGGGCACAGGAAGTGGTCTCCATCCACCCAGATGGAAGGTTCCTCAGGTCCAAGAGATGGCAGGCCCTAGGGACGTGCTCCTGCCAGACAGCAGGGGGAGACTCCACTCTCAGAAGATGACTTTGGAGAGATCTTCTCCTCTTTGTTGGGGGAGAACGTCGATAGTAGCCCACCATGTCAAGAATGGACCCAGACACAAAGCCGAGAAAAGAGCCTATGGGAAGGCACCAGCAGGCAAACCAAAAAGGAGAACAAACTAAAAGCGAAAAGAAGCAAAAGAAAACCCCCAAATGGAACTCTATTAATACTTAAAAGGTGGGTAAAACAGAAGACTACTCAAGGGAGTTGTAAGCCCTAATGATTTAGTATCGATGCTTCTATCAAGGTCAGAGTTTGGCATTTTAATGGATGGTCCATATCCCAAACAACCTGGCTCAGCCCATTACCATTTCTCAAACGACAGTTTGCTGACATAATCCATCATCATCGGAGACCTTAGCATTATATTTTCTCCCATTCTGAGGAGCCCTAACCTAGATTCTGACAGCGGTTGCATTGCCACTGTTTCTAATGCCATCTATGCTCCAAAAAGACTCCTGCAGTCGGAACTCAGTCACTTTTTCTACATATAACAAACCAGCTTAGCAACACTGGTGTTGGAAAAGGAGCATGAATTAATTCAAGCATATTATTGCAAGGAGAAAAATATATCCGACTTCGTCTCTCTCACATTCATAGAAAAATCATTTTTAACCTTTATTTTACTTAAAAAGAAGAAGAAGAACTCAAAGAATCTGTAAAATCCTTCAGGTGGCAATTCCAGGGCTTAACTTCCCTGTCTGTTAAGAAATTTTACTCTATGATTAGCTCTAGGAAAAGCATACACAGCTTTAGACAACTCTTAAATACTATCAAACTTAAAAAAAAAACCCTACAGATTCTTCTCACTTGTGGATTCGTTTAGGACTTGGAGATTTCCTTCTTATTCTCTGGTTTCCATGGAGATAAACAAATCAACCCCAAAGAAAAGAGGTTAGTGGCATCAACTGGCCAGTTGAGCTATGTGGCCATCAAGCGGACGATCTGAGTGTGCCCTGATGCGGAGCCTCCTGGGTTTTCCATTAATTGGAGTGCTGTCCCCTCTCATTTGATACTGAGCTGGCCCTTTGTCAGGAAATCTAGGGCAAAGAGTCTTAAAATATGACTGACAAATCCACACTGTTTTAAAATGCAGACTCCTGGGTCTAACTGCGGAAATCTCTCTACGTCTGGAGGGGAACAGCTCCTGAGGTAAGAGCTGCACCTCTCCCTCGGGTTGTTCCTTTCCACGACAACAGTGTGCTGTATTCACATCTATGCTCTTCCACGGAGACCGGTGTTAAGTTCCATCCTTCAGAACCTTCTCTACTTTAGCCAGAGCATATGTGCTTCTTTATAACGGAGAAAAACCTCAAACCATGAACATGTCCTCCCTTTAGTCCTAAGCGTACCAACATCATACCTGAGATCCTGGTTTACTTCTGCCCCATAAAGGAGACTTGACGGAAAGAATTACACTTCTCAGAAGCATACATGAGAATACCAAATGCGACGGCCTTAAGCGCAGAACAGCAGCTATTTTAAAAAATCAACCAGTAACCGAAATACGTGAGAAAACAACTGAGTCATTTTGTGAACAGCTAAAAAGAAGAATGCAAACAGGGCTCCTGTCTGTCTTTGTTAGGATGTGTAGGGCTTTTTGCTGGGATTCTGGAGCCAAGAGCAATCCTATTCCTAATGCTTCCAAACCCTAACAGCTTCCACAAGCTACCACGCCTGAGAACACACTACTGATACCCAGGGAGCAGCTGTGGATGCCACAGTCAAACCAACTGCTATTTTCATACTTCAGATTCTATTAAAACATCAGATCTGTAGTCACCAGGTTATACGCACAATGAAACCCTCTGAACCACATCACCCCACCTTGTAGGATGCGGTGAAGTGGGAAAAGGTGAGTAACAGCCTTGTCTGTCTGTCAGTCAGTCTGTGGTCCCACTGTGAGAGCATGAACGTCGAGTGACAATGTTCTCACAGTTTAAGGACATTGAGAACCCGAGAGCTGCTCTCATGTCTTACTTTCAAGAAGGAAGAAAGGCAGTGTGAAGGAACGTACCGATGGCAGGCCCTCCTTGCTTCTTGTCTTCTAAGATGGCTGCCAGATCTTTGGGCACAGATTTATGCTGCTGGCTGGCCGGAGGCCGCTCCAAGTCTGGGCTTTTCACTCTTAAAAGCTGATTTGCCCTCTTGATCTTCTGGCTGTACTGCCTGGCCATCATAAAAACCCTGCTTTTTGTCTTATCTGTGGCATCCATCCCAGGCTCAGGGGTTTCCAGGTCTGTTTGGGAGAGACTGCTGGTGGCCAAGTCATAGGTATTTTCCATGGAAGGCATCTCACTGGCCAGGGAGAGCCGGTTTAGACTCATAAAGGAGCCTTCTTTAGAAATCAGGTCATCTTCGAATGGGCAGTGGGCCCGGCTGGCTCTGCCAGGCCTGTCTTTCCGCTGCGACAGGAAAGTGTGGCTCTCGGGAAGGGAGAGCATGGACACGGACCGCCCCGCGTCTCTGCTCAGCTCAGGGGTGCTCTCGGCATGCAGCCTGTCCTGCACGTCATCTTTGCTAACAGGAAATGCTGCGAGGAGCCGGTCTCTGGCTTTGTCCTCATTTTTCTTGATGTAATTCTCCAAGTCATTCCAGATTTCGTCCACTTCTTCAGACAGTTTATCAGATATAGACTTATCGGTCACAGACAAGTTGCAGCTGGAAGAGCTATACAGCAAACTCAAATAATCACGATCAGAGGGTACCTGGTGGTAAGGTGTCTCGTCCTCGCTGAACTGGAGGCTGTCCTGGGAAACAAAGGGCCTCAGACTGTCACAGCATGCAAAGTCGGCCTCCAGACCCAAGAAGGTGCTCTTTTTGGCCCGCTTTAGGCTGCTACATTTGAAATCCAGGGAGGGGGGATCTGGGACCCTGATAGTATCATAAATGTTCTCCTCAACCACCTGAAGCTCATGTGGGCTTTGGTTCAAGGCCTCTGGACCCATGAGAGCTCCATCTCTCTTGGTGTGCAGAGAGCTCTTCTCATGGCCGGCTTGCCTCTTTGAGAAAGCTAGCTCCGGGGTGCTCTTGGGGCGAACAGAGTCCCTGGCTGATTTGAGGGGAGTGGATTCAGCCTCTTCCCGTTTAGCAACCATTACTTTTAAGTCCTCGTAACTTATGTTATCATAGACATGGTCTATATCATCAATAGTCAACTCTATAGATGACCCAAAGGGAGTCATTCCATCCTGCCCTTCTGTTTTAGGGTCATTCTGTAGTTCCCTTCGGGGGCTGTACTGAGAGCCATCACTATCCCTAATTCTTATTTCAGGAGAGCACGTGTTGCTCTCACCAGCACTGCTGGCCCGCCTAACAACCCTGTGGCCAGAGCTGGAGGTCTCTGTGGACTCAATCTGTCCCATATGCCAACTGCAAGGGCGACTCGAAGTGCTGTCTTCGCACAGTCTGCTCGAGTTCAAATCCGAAGAGGAAAAGGATGGCACAAACATCTGATAATCATCGTCATCATCCTCGTTCTCCTGTGGGGAGCGTCGGCTGGGAAACAAGGCTTGCCTGATCTGGTGGTCCGTCCAGATGTTTCTGACGGCTCCACCCCCGCGAAGCACGCTGATAAAGGCAGAACCACTTGGCTGGCTGTTCCTCTGGGCGGAAGATGGCCCTGCTGAAGTCAGCTGGGGAGACCCTTCTTCTCTGGAAACCTGAGGACAGAAACATACGGATTGAATTACGGCACCATGGACACATAACTTACAATGTTCTCCTGTATTTGCACATTGCCTCTCCCGCTAGACTGTAATATTTTTAAACAAAATGATCAGCAAACATTTTTGACTTTGAGTTGAAAAGTACTTCAGATTTTTGCAAAAGGGACAGAAAGGACAGGAAGTGATACTTAGAAATAGGCTAGGCCATTTGCAGACACTCTCCAAACTTACTGTTCACCATCACTATATGAATTAGATACAATTGCACCAGTTTCACAGTAAGGAAATGTAGGCTCATAAAGGTTCAGTAATGTGCCTTCTCTAGTCAGTAGACAGGCTAGGAGACAAACCCAGGTCTGACTCTAAATCCCTTGCCCCAACATAGGGAACTAGTGAAATATAGAAAACTCTCAGATAATTCAAATAATTCCAATGTGCACTTGGCAAATAACATTATATAAATGAACAGACATAGGTATCAAGGGCCACAATATCTGGTTTCTGTTAGGGGCTCAACTCCTAGACATCTTATCGTGGTTTCTGGTATACCAGAAGCCCCTGTCAGTGATCTAATTGCCCACTGCAAGGATTCCCCTTAAATCTGCAGACCCGTCGTGAATCTGATGAGCACTGCCTTGGTTTATAGGTTCTAGCTAAAGAGTCTTCATTGAAGGAATGCAATTTAATCCATTATTGAGCTAATTAAATTTTTATTTTCTTTCAAAATACGTTTAATTAAGTAAAACTTAGATGCCTGTTAGGGAGTCAAATATGAGTGACATTAACGATTTCTAATAACAAAACACAATGCGGTCTTTTATAACCTGGAACTTTTCTTGATGGGGCTCAACTGTGCAGAGAGGGCGTGGATCGCTCTCGTGCTCTGTAGATATAAGGATTAGCTTCAAAGAGTTGAAATGGTTAAGACCCGTTCAAATTAATGGTACCAGGGACATAGTTTCTGATCAAAACATTATAGTAACCTATAAGGTCAAATTAGCAAGGACTTTTCACCACTTATCAATGAAACTGGCATACATATTGCTTTGGAATATCCATCTATCAATGTCTGTCTGTCTATCAGGGAGGAAAGAAGAAAGTCAGGAGGGCAAGAATAAAATTTCAGCCCAAATGATATTTTTCTATAAAAAATTTAAAATAAAAAAAATCCAATTGGTCATTTAATCTTTTCTTCACTTTTTTCACATAGTAAACCTGTGGACCATTTGAGGCCTAGGAATAAATGAATGTAACACACACACATATGGATCTATGTAGATACACATATATGTATATACTATATTTATGGCTTTAATGTTTCTTTTTTTAATCCTTTAGTATCTCTCCTTTTTCATCGTAGACTACACTGGTATAATGTTTATAAATATAGGCATCAATAACTACAGTTTATAAAATAAAACAAGTTGACATTAACCACTTAAATCACAACAATCTACTTGGAAAGTGTAACAAAACGATTTTGTGAACAGCCAGAAGTAATACCTTCTTAAAATCTTTCATCCCAGAAAACCCCCAGATGTTTTAGAAAATCAGGAAACCTGAATTGTTAGTATCAAAGTACATTTTTAAGGTAATTACACTTGAAATGAAGATAACAGTATTTTGGAAGCTGAAAATTTACATCGAATAAATCATCAGGAGAAGGGAAGAAGCTCTTAGATTAAGAAATAATCATGCGGTCAGCCTTGTGGCTCAGTGGTTAAGCTCGTGCGCTCCACTTTGGCAGCCCGGGTTTCTCCAGTTTGGATCCTAGGCGCAGATGTGGCACCGCTCATCAGGCCATGCTGAGGCGATGTCCCACATAGCACAAGCAGAGGCACTCACAACTAGAATATACAAGTACGTACTGGGGGACTTCAGGGAGAAGAAGAAGGAAAAAATAAATATACATATATATATGTGTATATATATATATAAAGATTGGTAACAGTTGTTAGCTCAGGTGCCAATCTTTAAAAAAAAAAGAAAGAATGAATCAGTACATGGATTGGAAACAACATAGAAGCATGTAGTTTAGATACCTCAATTTCATTAGAACCAGGATGAACATTTTTTTTCTGTTTTCCACATTCTCAGTATCATGGCTATTTAATAATAATATAATAGCTATCATTTATGGATCACTTGCTTTGAGCCAAATACTGTAGTAAGCACTTTTTAAAACACAGTATTGCATTTAACCTTTACAACAATTCTGTAAACTAGGAAACTAAGTCTTGGTAAGGTTAACAACCTGCCTAAAGTTATACAGCCTATAAGTGGCAAAAATGGATTTGAATCCATGTCTCAAGCCACAGCTTATATATGAGCTTAACCTCTCTCTCCCTATCAGTCCATTTATCTATCTATCTATCTATCCATCTAGCTATCCATCTATCCATCTATCTATCCATCTACCTCTCCATCTATCCATCTATCTACACACACATACATACATCCACATATACACACAAGGCCTTGGAATATATATTCTGAAGGAATATTAAGTGATTACTAAGGAATATTTCCTTTTATAAGCTCTTCAGTCATCAGTAAATCTGCTCTCCTTGCATCTAGTATACATTCATTACTGTTAGGACACGGAATTTTACCACTAAGAACAAGGTGCATCAGTGTTTTGTTTCTTCCTTGTCTTCAGATTTTATAAGGTTCAGTTAGCCGCCATATGGAGATTCAGCTTGATCACTGCTATAGAAGGTTTCCAAGAAGTTCTTGAGATTGTATCTCTAGTGACAGAGCGAGTCCCCGACCTGGTACTGAGTGGGGCTGGCTCCATGATCTAGGCTGGCTGCCTTAAAGAGCAATGCACGTTCTGCAATGTTTGTTTATGAAAACTAAGTGGATTAAAAAATCAAAGACTCAAGCCATATTTCAGGACAATGAACTAATTAGTCTTAATAAGTTTCAAAAGCTTCCGAACAAAAATATGTACTACCTGAAAAAAATCCACACGCCCTAATTTGAAGAAAACCACTTAAGAGACAGGACTATGTTGATGTTTAGACATTTTGCTGGATTTAACTGAAAGATACAGCATTGATCCACAAGGTCACCTTGGCCCTGTGCTAAGGAGTGGTGCAAGTGGAACTGTGGGGACAGAGTTTCATAGCCACATCCCGATAGATATGTCAACATCAAACAAAAAGCCACGATCAGTTCTCTAGGAATTACTAATTGAGACAATTGGTCAGGAGCCACATTGGACATGGTTTACTCAGGTCAGGATACAATACCTAGTCTTCACAGGTAGCAAATTTGGATATACATCTGCTAACAGAGCATCCCATTTTTATTCCCCATCTCCTGACATTTTATCAGAGGAAGAAAAATCAAAACTTGATAGACGGAGGGTTCCTTATGTCACATTTCATCATACCTCTTATACTTGGAGCAGGACCATGTCCTTAGAAGGGGATCTTGGCGACTAAAGGTTATGCTTTGAGACGGGATCAATATTCATAATGTGAGGCCTAGGTCTCACACGCACAGAGGCAGAGCGCCACATGGCGTGGGCCACACTAGCAGTGTGCAGTGTAAGATCCTAGGGCAACCTTGTAGCTTCTGGGCCAGAGGTGGGGCAGAGGGATGAAGAAATCATTGTCTCAGTTCTGAGAGATGAAGCAGGGAGTGGGGGAGGATGTTGATAAGCGGGAGTCCTCACTTAAATTGATTTCAAAATGTGAAATAATTGTTTATACTTGGCAGACAGGCTGGGAATGAGCTCTAGAAGGGTCCCTAATGCCGACATTTCAAAATAAGAAATGTAAGTGTGCTTACCTTTTGGATGTCTTGTGCTGTTTCTGAAAAATAAAAGTTGTTTTTTAAGTTTGAGAATTAAAAATGTATCTCATACATAGGTAAGCACTAATATTTTATGAGACTTTTAAACACTGTTAATAATTGAAGCCCGAGAGGTTTCATGGGCCCTTTAGACCCAATTTTCAGAGAATGAGTCTCAGTTATCCTATATCTATCCTATGCTGTATGTAAAACAGCCTGACATACAGCTGAGTGTTATCCATCTTCTTTAATCCCTGAGAGCAATGGATCAATCCATGTTAATAAATTTCAAAAGCTCCCCCCAAATATGTTACCTGAAAAAAACCCCACACATCCTAAGCCATGAAAATCATTTAAACATAAGATTATGCTTCTGTTAATTTTTAGACATTTTCTTGGTTTTAACTGAAAGACGTAGCATTTATCAACAGGGGTGCCTTCACGCTGCGTTAACGGGTGGTGCAAGTGGGACTGTGGGGAGAGATTTACATCTTTATAGACGGCCTAATTACGTGTGTTTCATCTGTAAAAATTGTTTAATTACAGATGCATATAAAGTAAAAAGTGGTCGAATCTTCTCCACAATTCCCACCTTGTGGAGGCAACCACTCTCAACAGTTTGAGGTCCATCTTCCCGGGTCCCATACTCATTGCCCCCATCCCACCACAATGCACAGTTCTGTTTAGTTTTTAATATAGAGGTGCAATATGCAAATATATAGGGACACTCTTTTGACAGTTGCAGAATGTTCCATGCAGCATTTGACGATACACTACAACTTACTGAACATTTCCCACTAGATGGGCATTTTATGTGGTGTCCTCTTACAAACTGCAAAGCGCACACACACAGATCTGTCCACACTTGCGCGAATGCTTCTATATGGCAAGTGTACATGGTGAAATTTATAAAAGTGAAATTGTTGGGTCAAGGGCAAGTGCGCATTTTAAATTTAAATGCACTATCAACTCTTGCTCCAAAAAGTCTGCAGAAATTGATGCTCCCACCAATAGTTTCGGAGTGCCAATTTTTGTCTATCTTTTGGCCAAGCTCATGGCTTGTCCCCCCATTTGTGTCAATTAAATGTATGGTTTTTCTGATTACTAATATGGGTGACCATTTATAAATTTTACAGGCAGTTTGTATTTCTTCTGTAAAACTGCCTAATTATATTTTCTGCCTTTTAAAAAAAGAGTCCTTCGTCTCTTCTTTTTGAGGTATGGGATTTCTTTATATAATATTAATCTTTTCATGCCTGTTATCTATATTGCAAACATTTTATGTCATTTGCTTCACATTTTATAACAGAGCACTTTGACTTAGAGAAGTTAATCCTTCTGTATTCAAATCTGTCAGTCTGTACTTCACCTGTATATCAATAAGAGTGGAAAAAGAAAATATATTTTAGGACTTACCACTCGTCTTCAAAACTTTATGTGATCTTGAGGAAGGTTCTGGGAGAAAAAAAGAAAGCCAGCATCATTTGCAAAACCAAATCAAGACTTTTTCTTTACAAATGAGTTATTACGTTATGGGCAAATTAACTGAGCTCTAAAAAGTTTTTATCAACCCCATTGCTTAGAGATACTTAGCAGCAAGACATTCACTCCATCAACATTGTAAGATAAACATTAAGCTTGTAATCAGGAGTCACATAACAAGCAAACCAACCTTCCTTAGCTTTAACTACCACCTATAAGCTGATAATGTTCAATTTTATCTTCTTATCCCCAATGCTTGTCCCAAGCCTCAGACCTCAAATGCCAACTGCCAATCTGACATTTCCCCAATGTGCCCATGACCTAGGAAACTCGGCAAGTCTCAGCTCAGTGGTCTCCCCCATATCTGCTCCTTCATCTCTATTTCCTACCTCAGTTGTCACTGATATTATCCTCCCAAGTTAGTGACCAGGACGTCCTTCGAAATGTCTCCTGTTTTCATCCATCACAGTCTTGTGAGATCCCAGTCATGCTCCAGCTCAGTCTCCACTGTCTTAATCCAAGCTGTCACCATCTCTCACCCAGACTAGAGGGACAGCCTGCTACCTGGTCTTGCTGCCTACTTCATTCTCTGCATCAGGTCAAAATTCTCTTTTTCGCAAGTTCATTGCTTAAAATCCTTGCAGGATCGAGTTCCAACCCTCTGCCTGGCCTCCTTGGCCTTCCATGATCAGGACCGTATCTGCATCTTCTGCAGCCACATCTCCTTTCGTTTCACCTTGCCCACCTCCACCTCCACCCCAGCTCCATCCCATGTGCCAGCCGGACCAAACGACCGGCAACGGAGGTCTGACCTAAGGTAGGCTAGCTCAAGTCTCAGGGCCTCTGCATGTGCTGTTCCCGCCCCTGACCTGCCTCCTCAGCCCCCAGATGCCACCTGGGGTTCTGGTCTTCTGCTCTGTGAAGCCTTCTCTCTCCTTTGTCTCTCCACTCTTCTCTCCATCCACCTCTGCCACAGCTCCATCACACACACTGGTATTTGTTCACCTTTTCTGACTCTCGCACTAGACTGTGAACTCCTTGCAAGCAGGAATCACGCATATTGTTTATCCTTGCACTCCCAGCCCTCAGCACAATGCAGGGGATTAGGCAGGCACTCAACAAACACTGATTCAAATAAAAAAATCTGAGGGCTAAGGGAGTGCTACATGGAGTCTGGTAAAGCTAGCGTGTGTTACAATTTTAGGTTGGAATAATCTTTTTATGTCATTTATAGCATATGTTTTTCCACGAGCAATAGTAAATAGGGTTTAAGTACCTGTGTGCCAATGGTAAGATGCTATACAAAGCAAAATTAGTTGACGGATATGTTTTATAGTCACTAGAAAACAGAGTTAAGTAGAAAAGAGTTTTAGAACAAAAGCCAGAGAGCCCCATCTTTGGCAGCCTCGAATGCATTCAGACTGGCAATGAGCTCAAAAACCAGAAAGAAGGGGCCAGCCCTCTGGCATAGTGGTTAAGTTCACGCGCTCTACTTCAGCGGTCTGGGGTTCATGGGTTCGGATCCTGGGCGCAGACCTACGCACTACTCATCAAGCCATGCTGTGGCAGCGTCCCATATACAAAATAGAGGAAGACTGGCACAGATGTTAGCTCAGGGCCAATCTTCCTCATCAAAAAAACAAAACAAAACCAGAAAGAAAATGCCCTTTGTCAGACTGAAAGGGACCTTTATTACTAGTCCCCCCATAATGATGAAATTTTGATTACAACACCCTATTTACCAGACTTTCTTCTCAGCCGATTCGGGGCAGACCCATCTCTAGAACCGCAAAATGCTTTCGTCTCTCCATCAGGACTGTAACAGAAGCCTGGATAATCTGTGAAGATAACCACATGCATCGGTAAGAACGAGGGGTTCAGGGACTTTGCAGAAAATGGGTACGACTTGGTTTGAATAGCTCTGGATTATTCCTTTTCATCAGGCACGGATACAATGCCTCCTTCCTTAATTGGTGTTGAACATGTATCCTGAGCTTTCTGTGAGACTTCAAGGAGTGGGCCAGCTAGTTTAGCTGCCTTCTCTCTCTCTCATGCACACGCACGCACATGCATGCACGCACACGCTTTCTATGTACTGTCCTTTTCCACCCTCTGGCAGAAAGAGTTATACCCATTGGCTTTACCCTTCCTAGACAGTCAAACGGTGTAAGGTGCAGTAACTCCCTCCTGCCACTCAGAATCATCGGCAACTCTATGACCCACAGAGGTCGGAAGACTCCATTCAAATAAAAATCTCAGCAGCTGAACTTGTTACCAAGGTTCCTGATAGACTTCAGGGAGGGGCCACAATAGAGGTCCTGTCAAGATAAAACCGTCTGGAGAATTCAATCTAAGTGACCATTTCTCGGGCATTTCTGCCCGGTGCTGTGGTGGAGGACATCGAGTCCTTCCCGCCCCATGGAAGCTGTCGTCCAGCGCAGTGACTCAGTATTCTTCTAGACACTGCTCCTTTGAACATCTGATGAATGCTTTAGCTTCTCTTACTGGGAAGGGGGTTTTCATTTAATTTCATAGTTTATGTCTTTCCACCCTTTCTAAGGCTACACAGACTTTGGATTAAGAAAATCTGGTCTGATCCTAAAGTAGTGCAGCATATTCAATGACCATCTGCACCCTGAAGGCTGAGGACAGAAAATTTTAGGATGCAACTGTAAACCAGTGTTCTTCAAATTGGGATTAAGGCTCCTGACGGGCATCTAAAGTTCCAGAGAGTTCTGAGGATTGTAAAGACCACATACTGTTCTCCAGTGTCAGTGGAAAAGTTATATAAATGAGGTCATTTGGTCCAATGGACTGGCCTACTCTGTTCATACCCAGCCAAGTCCAAGGAGAGGGTAGGGCAAATAAGGTTATTTTCACAGGCTGAGTTGTTCTGGCCTAGTCCTGGGCCTGGAAGAGAAGCATGTGGCACCAGTTAGTGGCTGGAAATCATTCTGTGTACTCCTAGAATCTTCCTGGTTTCCAAGCACGAGCCCACAGCCTGGGAATAAGTAAATAATTTTGCTGAAGAGAGCTAGTCACAGTAACAGCTGGCTCCTCCACGTCCTCACATTCTTCATCTTTCCTCCTAGTTTGCCCATCCATGGCCTTGCCCTCTCTTCAGAGCACTTTCTATTAAAAAAAAATTCTTAAAGAGATTTCCACTGAAAAACACATGGGGATTTAAAGAAAACAGGGAGCCAGCTCTCATAGCCTAGCCAGTTCTCATAACTAACCATGGTTAAGTTCCATGTGCTCTGCTTCAGCGTTCCCCTGGTGTGGAATCACATCACTCATCGGTCAGTAGCCATGCTGCGGTGGCAGCTCACAAAGAACTAGAAGGACCTACAACTAGAATATACAACTATATGCTGGGGGCTTTGGGGAGAAAAAAAAAGAGAGAGGAAGACCGGCAACAGATGAACAGATGTTAGCTCAGGGTGAATCGTTCCCAGCAAAAAATAAAAATAAAGAAAACAGGGCAGTGAGGCCCAGCCTGGGACCACCTAGCATCACTTCTCAGGATCTGCTGGACATGAAATGGGGAATCTCAACCACAGTGGCACCGGGGCTCATCTTTCTACTTTGGTAACACTTCCTGTTTCTGCTGGAGAGTTATCCACTGGCAGGTTGGAGGGTAACTGAATCAGTGTTTGCACTTGGGGAAAGATTCTTCAAAAGAAAGTTATTTTGAAAGTTTTAAATCAAAGTTTCTGTCAGGGGGCCAGCCCGGTGGCACAGTGGTTAAGTGCGCACATTCTGCTTCGGCGACCCGGGGTCCACCGGTTTGGATCCCGGGTGCGGAGATTGAACTGCTTGGCAAGCCATGCTGTGGTAGGCATCCCACATATAAAGCAGAGGAAGATGGACACGGATGTTAGCTCAGGGCCAGTCTTCCTCAGCAAAAAGAGGAGGATTGGCAGCAGATGTTAGCTCAGGGCTAATCTTCCTCAAATAAATAAATAAATAAATTAAAGATTAAAAATAAAATAAAATAAAAAGTTTCTGTCAGATCTGGTTGTCAGTGTTTATAGTCATTGTTTCTCTCTTCATTCCATTTAATCGGGGAGATAACAAGGATGTGGTAAGTGCCGTTGAACAAGGACTCATTTTATAGGAAAGACCTCACTTCTATTTATTCTCTGCCTGCTTTTATAAGCCTAGAAATACAATCACACGGTGAGGGGAGGCAGTTGTAATCTAAAATTTGTGCAGCATCAGGAAAACCAGTAACTATCTAGCTAGCGTGATTCTTGCAGATAATCAACACAGATTTTCTCAGTGGGGTGAGGTGGGAAATGCACTGCGGGAGCTTAAATTTTGGTGGTGGTGGAGGTGGGGGTAAGAGTTGACCCTGGAAGCATATCTTACATTGCTTAGTTGATACAGAGACCTAGATACGTGGCCAGTCATCAGGCGACTCACAGATAAACCAGGTGAAATCAGTGTAGAACCGAGTCAATGTGTTAGGAAGAGATTATACGGTCCACTGGCTCGATTCATTAAAACAGTGAGCAGAGAGCAGCTACTTTCTTACAACTGACATTTTTATAAACTTTAAGACAGAAAACGTGACAAGTACAAGTTGACGATGAAATTTCAAGTTGAGTTTAGAAGACAAAACTTACGAATGGCATCCATTTCAAGTATTGCTTGCTTGGCCTGAAAGAAAGAAGGCATAGCTATAACTGCAATCATCTTTTTTTGTTTCTTCTTTAAACTACCAATCCTTATACAGGTTTTACCCCACGTGAATAAGGGGATTTTAAAAAGCTTTAAAAAAACTCATTTCTTTTAGGCATTAACACATAGTTCAAGGGAATCAAACAGATGAGCGCCCCCATGTGGGTGGTAGGTGCTGCCAATTGATGCTGCAGAGCTAAGCTTGCAGGCCCTATGTGGAGGGGTGGGTGGGTGCATGGACTGAAGAAAGGAAGGAGGGAGGGAGACAAAGGGAGATAGGAGGAAGAAAGGAGAAAGAGAGAAAGGAGGGGAACCTTCCGCTAAAGTTTCTGAAACCCAGCTGATCATTAGCATCTGTTGGTCCGCTTATCATAAAATGCAGATTCCTGCTACCCAACCCTGATCTACTGAACCCAAAGCTCGAGGGACAGGGCCGAGGATCTACACCACCATATCACTGGGGCCTTATAACTACTTTGAGTTGATTGCAAAAACGGTTTCTGGAAGTTTCTCCTGTTTTCCTCTTTCCAAATAGCTATAGAGTTAGCCATTATCGTCAGCTAACTCTCCTGGCTCCCTACCGCACCCCTGCACCTACCATCCCTTTCGTGTGCCCTAGAAGCTCTCCAAGCGGGAGAAAGAGCTGCCGTCTGAAGGGCATGGATTGTGATCCCAGCTCTGGCACTTAACGAGGTGGGTGCTCTCACATCTCTGAATGTGTTTCCTCAAGCCTAAGGCTGTAAGATAGGACCCACCTTTCACAGTTGCTACTAGGACCCAATGATGGGCCCTGGACTCACGTTAGATAGCAACCACCCTCTAAGTTACCATCGGGCCTGATAAACCCTGATTCTGGCTTCCTCCGCACATACGCTCCTCCCCACTTCAACCCCAACCTCTGAGGCTTCTTGTGTTGTAATTGTTCCCACATGCTATCAATGCTTAGGGGACTAGGAAAAGATTAAGTTAATTGCTCCAACATGTATCATTCTGCTTGAGGATTCAAAGAAAAAACTAATTTAGATAGGCTTTCTTGCTCCTTTTATGTCATTTTCATTTTTTGATGGTAGTGTAATTTAACCTACAGACATTATGCTAAAAATAACCTGAAAAATAATTTTACTTGTCTTTTGCCACAATCTGTGATATCACAGTAGAAATATTTAAGCTAAGTGGCAATCATATTTAGTTTAAAAAAATCAGTTAAAAAAACCCTTGATGCAGTCACCTTAATTTCGAGAAAACAAACTCTTAGATTTTTTTTTATAATACTGAGATTTTTTTTTATCATATTTTCAGAGTTTGAGATTGCTAGTCCGAGTTAATTTCAAACACAAATGTCAGCTCAGTTTCTGTGAAGTACATTCATGGAACCACGTGAATATATAAGATGCAGAAGTCTACTTTCACCTTTATTCTCAATTAATCCGACGAGAGTTAATTTACATACCATGTCTGTGAATAGGCAATATGGCTATTTCCCAGAAGTTTCCTGGTACTTATAAACTTCAAGAACTCAGTATTGTTTTCCCTGTCTTGACATTTAATTTCCAGAAAGTACGATTCCCACATTTTCCACTAGGAGTCAGCCAGGGACCATCACTGAAGGCAAGGACTGGGAGGAGGTAGGGAGGAATACATACACTAACCAATTCCCAACAGCTCTGTTCATATCATTAAGAAATAGTCTTGAGGAAAGAAGTGAAAAGTTCAACTTGGTAATAACCCCGCTGAAACAACACACAAAATTATTATAACATTATAGTGGATAAAGTATATTAAATAAGTGTGCTTTCATTGCTCCCTGGGAACAACGTGGTTAAGACGCTCTTTGGAGCCAGACTGACCTGGCTTTGAATCCGGACTCAGTGAGGTACTAACTATATAAACTCGGGCAATGTAATTTACATCTCTGAGCCTCTGTTTTCATTTCTCTAGAATGGAGAGAATAAGACCTATCTCATAAGGTGTTTTGCGGGGGGGTGAAATAAGAATCGAAAGTACTTAGCACAGGGTACGTGTGCTCGAGAAGTTGTAGCTGAAAAAATACTGCTTAGATTCTAAAAGGATCAAGAACTTGGGCAAAAAAGTACGTAAAGGGAAAATTGCCTGGAACACACACCCCTCGTGTGGGAGAACGAGGGCAGTACGCAAGCTAGTCTTGTTTTGTAATGGCCTGTATCTGCCTTTCAGAATCCCTTGGCAGTTCTGATTTTCCTAGTAGACAGGTAAACAATAGGTGAGGCATATCAAAGACACTTCGCCATTGCCCAGAAGGGCATTCCAAGGCACAGGGCCAGCAACCTAATGACTAACCAGGAAGAAGACGCAGTTCTCTCTGCATGAGCTGCCTTACATCTTGGAACACCTCGATGAAATGAGACTCATGCTTAAGTCAAAGAACACACCTACGCCCATTCATTTCCTGGGTTCAAAGTCACTGCTGACAGCCTGAGAACGGGCTTCAGTGCTTTTCAAAAAATATACAAAGAGCAAAGTAGACTCCTTTCTCGGAAATCTCCGTTTCCTTATTTTCCACTCAGTTCTGCTCTCATGATCATCATTCCATTTTTCTGCTCCACTTCACTCCTCCCCGCCCCAGCATGGACCATTTCACCATCCATTCTCCACCCTCACCTTAGTTCACTTTATCTCTGATAACCTTTTGCTCCACTCCAAAACAGCAACACAGAATTCTGGCCTCATGGCCGCCCCCAGAGCCTTATCATCCCCCAGAACCACCCTAGCTCTAAGGCAGGGCGCCAGAAGTCCCTTCTTCAAGTACAGAACTCTACATTCCCACCTTCCCAGCTCTCCACCTGTAACTCCTGATGAACCAGTTCTCCGACTTTTCAAGACCAGCAATCCTTCAACCCAGGCCTCTATTCCCAGGTGGGTGCACTTGCCACTCAGCCTGGAAATCATGCTCGATCGTTGCCATTACGTGCTGACTGGCACCCTCCCTTCTCTTGCCCTGTTAACCGTACTCCTCATACTCCAACAAACCCCCAACTCGGAGAACCCACGCGCACCACGCTTCCTCAACCCGCGTTTCCAAGTTGCTGGGCAGACTTGCAAATGACCTCCTCACACTGATCCATGGTGGCCAGCTTCAGTCGGGTCTCGGATGCTTTCCACAAATTCTTGTAGTCATCCCTCCTGACGCTCTGGTCCATTTTTTAGTAAGTGTTCTGAACTTGTCCACATTCCCTCAGGTACCCAATGCCACCTCTGCTTCACTCACTCGGCAGATGACATCATCAAACCAAACCCTCCATCTTTGGGGAAATCAAACCCTTTATCTTCCCTCAAGTCCACCTCAAAGTTACTCTATCTTCTCTCATCTCTCTTCTCTCCCAGCTCAGAGAAGATGTTTCTGGCCCTTTCCACAATGAACTGTACACTATGGTGCTTTTGATCCTGTCCTGCCACCTGCCCAGGGGCGCATTCAAATGAGCATCTCTCCTCTTAACTTTACTATCTCCTTCCCCTCAGCCTGTTTATGTCCATGGCATCCTTCATCTACACAAAAGCTTCTTGCTTTGATCTTGTCTCCCCTCTAACTACCACCTTTTGTCTTTTCTGAACTTTGTTAAAAAAAAAAAGCCTACGCCCAGTCTGTTCCTTCTCACTTCCCCCTTTCTCTTCAACCCACTGCGATCTCCCTCTTATCTCTTAGTTGCCAAAGCGAATATCTGCTATTCTGTTCGAATCTGCCTTGGGCTCTCAGCATTCAAGACTCTTGCTCCACTCCCTCTCTTCGAGACTCTTTCCTTCCTTACCACACCTTCCTCCCCTAGCTTTCTTAACACCTCACTGGCCACTTTCCTTTGATTGTTCTCCAAATCCCACCCCCTTGCAGACCACTTAGATGTTGGGATTCCCAAGGTTCTTCTTTCCTTTACACATTTTTGTGGGCCACCCTATCAAATCTCAGGGCTTCAATGACTGTGTAGAGAGGGCCTCCAGACCCTCGGCTGCCTAGACCTGAATTTCTACCTGCAGCTGACCTGCCCCAGCACGAGCCACACTGAGAACTCCTCCCTCTCGCTCCCAACCAACCGGTTCCTCTCCTTTGCAGCCTCCCTGGGAACTCACACCACCATCCTCTTGGCCCAACGCCCGACGCATCCTTGACTCTGATTTCTCCCTCTCCTCATGCACCCAGTGCACAAATCCTCTTCCCTTTGCCTCCGTGATGGGTTTGGCTTCTGCGCCCCCTCTGATGCTGTGGCTGCCTGGCAGGGCCCCTCATCTCTTTCTAGACTATTGTGGTGGCTTGCCAAATCTCTTCCTGCCTCCAATCTTGCTCCTCCCACTCACATGTCTTATTTGACCTTAAAGTTACACGCTTGGAACACAGGGCTCACTGTGTCACCCCCTTACTCCAACACCTTCAGTAGTTTCCCACCGCCAACACAATCCAGACTCATCAGTGTGTGCGTTCAAAGCCCTTCACAGGTCGACTGCCTTCCACTTCTCCAGCCTCACCTCTTACTCCATCTCCTGAGGACTCAGCCCTTCCATCTAGGCACCATCTGTGTGTTGTGAATACAATGCAGCACTTCACATCTCTGTATTTTTGTTTATGCTGTTCCCTCAGCTTGGTTTTCCTTTTCCTTTCCTCCCACTTAATAAAGACACTCCTCATCCTTCAAGACTGAGGTAAAAGGCATTGTCCTTCTCCCCACTTGACTGTAAGTGAACACTGTAACCTTCCACAACACTTGGCTTAGACCTCTATTAATTCATTGTTTTTAAGCAAACGTTCATTGTTATATGGCTGGCTCCCTTTTCTACAAATTCCTGCACACCTGAGTCAGGATCTTGTTTCCCGAGCATTCCCACGAAACCTCAGCTAGTTTTATTCACTGTAGCTGCCTGGTACGCTTTTGAATAATTCTCAAAACTCTATTCTCAACTAGCTTTCAAGACATTTTCTTACAGTCTTCTCTTTTTCCTTCTTTCAAACCCCAAAACTCTCCACAGCTTCTTCCTACATGTGAATCTTTTCAGTATAAACGACTGGTTTAGTTGATCCCTTAAGCAGCCTCTCTCTCAGTTTTCTGTATTTTGAAGTGGAACATTTATTCCCGTCAGGCGGCCCTCCCAGGACCTGAATTCCTTTACGTTTTACTGTCTGTTGACCTCCCTGTCTTACCTTAGCCGGAATCTTTGCCGCGTGATTCTCCAGGATCAGTCTTTTCAGGTGCAGAACCCACAGGCGTTTGTCTTGTTGGGACTTAGCCTGCCAGGAGGAGAGTTGGACAGTCAGACAACTCACGCCTCCACCACTCCCAAGATTCAGATGCTCCTACAACCCTCTGACAAGATGGAAAATACACCATGTGGCCAGAAAGTTCTAGAAAGGCCACCTGGCACAGGGTGCTCACCATTCCCCAGAGTGAGCCTGGCAGGGTGGCGAGGGCGCTGCTGTTACCTGAACTGTGTGCTGCAGCTTGGGGTTCTTATAGTGGAAGACGCTGAAGCTGAGCGGCTCCTTGGGTATCACCTCCACAAGCATGAGGTTGCCACACTGAGCGGGAGAGTAGAGAGAGGGTGAGGCCCACTTGGAAGAGAACGGAACAGGCAACTGCAGTCCTTGCCCGCAACCAGTCTTCAGACTTACCAGGATGTGAGCTTTGTATGTAAACGTGTCGTCTCTCTTCTTCGTGATGAGAAGCAGCTTGTCAAAGAGGAAGAGGGTCCTCTCATTCTTGGCGCGCTGGAGGCGGAAGGTTCCCTCGAGCACCAGTTCCCCGTAGCTGGTCAGGTCCGGCCCCTTCCAGTTAGTGAGCAAACTCTGTATCTCCTGAAACGGTGAACGTTCCATGTGATCAGACAGGAGGTGGGAAGGTAAGGCAGCGAGGACAGGGGGCCCAATGTTGAGCCTTGAGAATGGTGTCTCAATGTCTGTGACGGGGTCCAATGGATCTACATGGTGTCCAATGGACATACATGGTGTGCAATGGATCTACATGGTGTGCAATGGACATACATGGTGTGCAATGGATCTACATGGTGTTCAGTGGATCTACATGGTGTCCAATGGACATACATGGTGTGCAATGGATCTACATGGTGTTCAGTGGATCTACATGGTGTGCAATGGATCTACATGGTGTGCAATGGATCTACATGGTGTCCAATGGACATACATGGTGAGCAATGGATCTACATGGTGTGTAATGGACATACATGGTGTGCAATGGATCTACATGGTGTGCAATGGATCTACATGGTATGCAATGGATCTACATGGTGTGCAATGGATCTACATGGTGTTCAGTGGAGCTACATGGTGTGCAATGGATCTACATGGTGTTCAGTGGACCTACATGGTGTCCAGTGGATCTACATGGTGTCCAATGGATCTACATGGTGTCCAATGGACCTACATGGTGTCCAATGGATCTACATGGTGTGCAATGATGTCTAAGGACCCAAGACATAAATCTACGTTTATGGGTGGTATCACTTAAGTGTTCATGAAAATGAGTCAAGCTGTCAGTTGACAAGTTGCCCATTACTTCTTTCCATTCTTTGATAAGCCCTCTACTATGGCTGGCAGCAGCCGTTAAGTCTTTCAAAAGCTAGGGAAAGAGGCCACTGGTATGTGACCTTCTCAGATAGGCATCCTTCCCTGACTCTCTGGACAAAAAGCTTCAGAGCTATTGACTTGGAAAC
This sequence comes from Equus przewalskii, assembly GCF_037783145.1. Classification (NCBI taxonomy): domain Eukaryota; kingdom Metazoa; phylum Chordata; class Mammalia; order Perissodactyla; family Equidae; genus Equus; species Equus przewalskii. The sequence goes on from NC_091862.1 coordinate 16,130,998, forward strand.
CTGCTTCCAGAATGTGAAGTCCACACCCCATAAAGGTAACTCAAAACCAAAGCTTGTGGAAAATCACACAAGATACATCTTCCTAGAAATTTCCTGATCTTAATCTCATTTATTTGGGGAAAGGAAATGCACATTTCTTTACCACGATGTTTCCCATGGAACTTGGTAAATATAAATTGATAACATGACTTTGAAGTTTCTTTGGGATTTACTGTACATCCATATCAACTTTTTTTTTAATCTTTATTTTTTGTGAGGAAGATTGGCCCTGAGCTAACATCTGTGCCAATCTTCCTCTATTTTATGTGGGATGCCACCACACCATGGCTTGATGAGCAGTGCTAGGTCTGTGCCTGGGATCCGAACCTGCAAACCCCAGGCTGCTGAAGTGGAGCATGCAAACTTAACCACTCTGCCACCAGGCTGGCCTCCCACATCAACGTTTTTTAAGGAAGCTGATTTTATTATTTTGAAAAATGAAAACATTCACAAATAGCATCTAATGAAGCAGCCCACAAGGCAACCTAAAATTTCATTGGTTGAAAGTAGAAATGGACGGAAATGGAGATAGTCTGAGTCAGAGCCTAATTTAGTAGTGTCTTCAGAATGCCAGATTCATAAGGTACGAAAAACCAGTCATGGGGCCATTTCTAAATATGCAATAGATGTTATGTCTAACATTATGTCTGCAAAACGCTTGAATGATGAAGCATGAAACCTTTCTTACTGCTGCAAAACCAGACACAGCCTGCAAGATTAGAAGCCGTCTTCCTTTGACTTTTGATGGTCAGTTGCATACACCACACTCTGGCTGCCTAGAGATGAAACCTACAGTTTTGCTTGGGCTTATGGGCCAAATAATGTATCTTTTTTCCCTGAGTGGTGTGTAGGTGCCCTGAATAGCATGGGGTCACTCTGGGTTTTTATATTTCACTCCAGGGACAAGCAGGAGCCTAGGACTAGCCTCTGGAACCACATGACCTTTTGTTTTTAAATAGCACATCCTTTGAGGTGCCCGGGACATGATCATTGGCTTAGCATTTATCAGAAGCTCCCAGGGATTTGGGGCTCAAAAATGTTGGTGCTGGAAGGGATCTTAGCAAATCCCTCGCCTGTCTCATTTCAAAAATGAGGAATCTAAAATGAAATGGTAGTCTCGTCCCAAAGGGCGTGGTTCCAGACTTAGCTCTCCTTTCTCTGAGTCCCCTGCCCTGTTACCACACATACACCACCTCATGACTCTGCAGGAATTAGTGCAAGAGGAACAGAGGCTTGGAAACCCTTTAAATAGTTTAGAGAAAGTCGCCTCTTGCAACAAGAGTTACTTATTTGTAATAAACAGACAAGAAGGCCTGGGGAGATTCAAATTTTAACTGGGGTCACTGAAGGGGCTCTGAGCAAACTGTTAGTTTCAAAGTTACCATGTAACTTTCTCATAAATAGCCACCTTCAGCAATGATCTGTATTATCAGTGTCCTGATCTTTCTTCAGGGAGAACAATGATAAGACCCCCAATGAGGTGCGACACTTGTGCAGCCTTAATGTCTGATTTGGAAAATGACAGTAAATCGTGCCTCCACAGCACCGCCAGCCACTGCCATCTCGGGGGCCCACCTGTAACCGGACTGCGTGCTCATGTTTCCGCTTCATGTCATTGATGTGCCAGGCCACTCGCTGCATCGTGTCTATAGCATCAAGCACCACGTCATAGCCGTCTGTGTCCTTGTCAAGGTGATTTTCTATTTCCTTGAAAAAGACAAGAACTGGTTTTCAGATTTTTTTTCTCATATAGCCAATGAAACAAATGGTACCTCTATGATCAGTTCTTCATATTTTATTTTTGCTTATTTATTTATACACTGCCATCATTCCTTAAGATGCTGAGATAACTTATCAGAGGCATCTGCAACAAAATGGTAAAATGGGAATAAAGAGGGAGCTAGAAAAAATAGAAGTAGATTAGAATTTCATGACAAGGAGGATAAAAACAAAACACGTGCACAGGCCACTAAGTCTCACAGAGATATCATAGTTAGCATAACAGACACGAGAGTTGACAGTATAGTTAGAGATTTCTGAGCTTTCTAGTGGCCAATGTAACATAGGTCTCATTCTTACAAGATAGAAAATTGACTTGTTTTTTTTCCTCCTAGAGGAAGTAAAATGTCTCGCATAGGACTTAATATGTAACAGACTTGAAAATATAATGGACCGTGATCTTTGAAAAACATTCCTATAGCAAGTGCATTTCAGGCAGTCAAGGCTTTAAAGTTGAAAGGAAGGTCACTGAAGACAGTCCTTCAGAGTGCTGAGAAAGATCTCACGGATCAAGTAGTCGCTGCCTGATGGTCACAGTGTGTTACATCAGCACTCGGCTTGGCACTGGAGTCCCGCAATCCCAGGGAGATGAGGAAGGGACACAATCTCTGTTCTGACTCTGTTCAGCACATAAGACACACATCCCAAGACTCCTCAAGAATCTTAGGATAGGGACTATCGATTGCCTTGTTCCTTTAACCCTTATCTTCCCAACAATGCCCACCAGAGAGCTGGGGTCAATAAATGCTTAGCAAATTGAAGCTATATCTTCTTAAAACAATAATACAGTAACCCTACATAACTATGTAAACCAGTAAGAAGATATTATAATCCATTAGATCTTTTCCATGACATTTATCATACATAATTGTCAAGCTAAAGGGTGGAGGCTGAATCTTCTGGTATAATTACAAAGATCAGTTCCATTATTTTATAGTCATACTTTACAAATCTTTATTTTTCCCAAGTACTCAAGATTTCCATCTAGCTAGAACCTGGAAAGGAATTTACATTTTCTTTCCACACTCAGACTCAGCTGTTCCAAAGGCCCTGTGGAACCATACGACTAAACTAGTAACTCCTGGCTAAGTTCAAGATCAACAGCAAATTAAAAAAAAATAATGATTTCTTCTTTTAATCTGAGAGGCCATCCCGCTCATCAATAAACAGACTCAGGAGTTGAGAGCATGTTCCTGTGGGGATCTTCACGGATGGCCGCACACCTTTGAAGTGAGGTGAATGACATAGAAGGGACACTCTAAAAGCAAAAATACTTCAAAGTCAACCGGAAGTTAGTTTTCCATTAATTTAACCACTGTTCTTCCCTCTTTTCTTCATTGCCAGCTGTTATGGACTAAAGGTTTGTGTCCCCCCAAAATTCCTATGTTGAAATACGAACCCCCATTGTGTGGTGTTAGGAGGTGGGGCTTTGGGAAGTATAAGGTCATGAAGGGGGAGCCCTCCGGGATGGGGTTAGTGCCCTTATGAAAGGGACTCCAGAGAGCTCTCCTGGCTCTTTCCACCAGGTGAGGACACAAGGAGAACTCAGCAGCTGCAACCCAGAAGACGGCCCTCACCACAACTCAATGGTGCTGGCACCCTGATCTCGGGCCTCCAGGCTCCATGAGAAATAAGTGTTTGCTGTCTTAGCCACCAGTCCCCAGCACTTTCTTATAGCATCTCGAGCTGACTCAGACAGCCCCTCTTAATTCAGAGGGTAAAGGCTCTTCTTCCTATCAATTAACTTTTCGTAAGGATCTTGTTACATCTGATATGCTTAAGTAACTGAGACCTTAGATTTTTCTTTTCATGGATGGCCACCTTACTGTCCAGAAGGCCAGAACTAGAGATTCTTGGGACACAGTCTTAAATGCCATGTTAGCAGAGGCCAGCAGACATCCATTCTGGGGCGGCCATTATTTATTTAAAGAATGATTCGGACGCTAATTTGGCAAATTAATCCCACTAATCTAAGAGGTCACGAATATCAATTTAACAATTAAAGTAAAACCTCTGATGTGGTTTCACAGGACACAAAGATGAGTCACCCAGGCAAACAGACAAAGCTGAGAAATTTTTGGTCAAGTTACACCCTAAGAGTTGTTAAAATTTTAAATGTCTGTGAACTGAGCAAACCTGGAAGGATTATCCAAGTTAGAAACCTGCAATCATTCAAAAAGAGATACATACAAATTGCAGGCACATTGATATAGAGAGAAGAACTCTGGATTAAAACCTTTTTAAGATTTTTAATATGGTATTAAAAATAACAGCTTATTTTTATTGACTGCCTGTGAGCCACAGTGAACACGGGCAATTTACAGGATTTAAACCCAGGCAGCCTTGCCCCAGAGTTCGGCTCCTAACCACCTAACTGTCTTGGAAAGGCAATCTGATCCTACTTACAGAATGAAAACTACTTTCAATAAAACTTATTTCCTTTTTTTTTCCTGAGGAAGATTGGCCCTGAGCTAATATCTGTGACCGTCTTCCTCTATTTTATATGTGAGAAACTGCCATGACATGGCTTGATGAGTGGTGTGTTGGTTTGCCACTAGGATCCAAACTGGGGAACCCCAGGCCACCAAAGCAGAGCACGTGAACTTAATGGCTGCACCACTGGGCTGGCCCCAAACTTATTTCCATTTTTATCAATATCCTTAGAGGATAAGAAATGAGAATGTGAGAGTTACTTTGTTTCTAAAGTCTCCTGGTATTTTGTATAAATAATGGAAAATGATACAAAGATGCCCTGAAGCGACACTGAGCCCAGCTCACAGATCATTCTGCACGCTGCTCAGCGGCGTCTGCTCTCTTTTCGGCCTCTTCTCATACGAATGCCAATCTATGACAAACAGCTCTCCCTCCCAACTGCCTACTGAATCTGGGCTCGTGGAAATAAAATAAAACATTAACAATCTGGTTTTTATTAAGATGACAGCTCCCCGTCTGAACCTGTCATTGTCCAGCATCAGGTACTTCTAAGGCCTGACAGAATCAGGGCTAAAACGAGTCTTTTTACTTGGCAGTTGTCAATGGGGCTGCAGGCCTAGAATATAAATATCTCTAATTCCTCAAAGCAGATTAGTCAGTTGTAAAGTATGAGCGCAGAAAGTATTTCCATATGTCTCCAGCCTGTTCTGATTTTTTTTCGCCCCTAAACTTAATATATACACACAAAATCCCCATCCCTCGGAAAGTCCTCGAGCGCAGGCAGACGCTTACATGCAAAAGCAGATGATACTTGAGAATCCGCTGAACTGGTTTTAAGAGATAGGAGCCCAGAGGCAGGGAGTGTTTCAAAGTTTCCTGACGTTCCCGGAAGAATTTGGCCAGCATCTTGTTCCTCATGCACTCTGTGAGCACAGCCACTGATCTGCAAGAAGAAGAATATTTTTATCTACACGGGAATGCTCAATGTGGGTATTCAAGTCTTAAATGCCGGCGTAAGTGCAAATATCCTAAAACAGGTAGGGCAGCAACAGAGCTATGGCTGGACTAGAATGCCTCTGGGCAAGTTAGAAAAAGATGCCTCTCTGGGTGGGGGAATGAGGAAAAGGCCTGTTTCAAGAGAATAGTACACAGATGTCCACATGGCTTCTAAGCAGCAAGCTCCTTCTAGGAGATGCAGCCCCCTGCCAGGACCCACAGCTTGGCAAAGGGGATCTGCGTTGGATGTTAGCTTCCAGTTGTGCCCCATCTGGGTGTCTTTATGACATTACAGGCAGGTGGTCAGAGACCTTGTCTCACAGGAAACTTCCCTTCGAGAATCTTTGACCAGATCCGTCTTTCCACCTCCAAGTGGTTCTCCTCCTAAATTCAGCTTCCAAAACAGCTCGATAGCCTTGCTCCTTAAGGAATGTGCCTCACTGCAGTGTTTTTGAAAAGTGGGTCGGGTTCCTTCTCCATCCCAGCTCCCCCAAAGGTACCGAGTACGCCCCCCTAACATCCCAGGGGAAGAGCAGAGGCAATGCTCATATCTCACACACAAAGCAAGGTAGGGGGCTCATGGAGTCTCACATGTGTAAATTAAAATCTTATGGTCTTGTAACATCCAAGGAAGCAGGTGGAAGTAATTTCAGCCCTTTCTCCCCAAGTCAGTAATATGTTTTCACGATAAATTTAGAAAACCAGAGAGAGGCAAACAGCAAAATAAGACTCCATGGGAGAGAGCAAAATGGAGGTTTCCTAATGAAGCTGTTAGAGCCCGGCTGCTTTGAGAAATATCTGTTCAAACGGGTTTATTTCCCCCCTAAGTCAAGATTTCAAAACTATTCTCCATCACGCAGCCTAGGAACTTTTCCGAGGTTCTTTAGAGTCAGAAGCAGCTGTCCAGCAGCCCTTTCGCGTCCGAAGGCTTTTTAACAATAAGAAACCTGCACCCATCCGGAGCACACGGAAGCCCAGGTTCAGGGCCGGGGAGACATCTGAGGACAGTGACCTGGTCTGGGGCAAAGACGGAGGGCCGTGCCCCTTCACAGCAGAATCGCTGGGGCGTGACTGGTATGAAGGAGGTGGCCATCTGTCAAGATGTGCCGGCGACATTTAATATCACCAGCCTGGCTCCAAAGGGGAAGACAAGTTGTCAGATGGGCTGACACACTTGGCTGAAACTCTCAGCTTCTTAAGATGGGGGAGAGGAAACCTCGGGCCTCAGAGAGCAAACAGCTGGGAGACACAGCAACAGAAGGAAATATTTTTCTATGAATTTGAAAACCATACAAGTGGGCAAGAAGCAGACATGCCCGATTCACTGAGAAGGCCTTTCGAGCATCTCTCTGCTAACACGTTTCTTTCCTTCTTCAAAGTCAGACATAAAAAAACCCCACACTTCCTCCAGGAAATTGTCCTTAAGTCTCCAGAGACTTATCACCTTTGTCTCATGCATATTTTGCTTCTATTACACATTACTGAGTTCGTACTGCATTAATTTGTATTTATTGATTTGATCTTCCCTCACACGCTATTCCACTATTGCATTTAGTTGAGTTCTGACCCTCAAAAGAATATAAACTGCTAGAAGGTAAGAGATACAAGTTCCTACTTCCTGCCAATACACACCCAGCTTGGAACCATGCTTTGTGAATGACGGGCTCTTAGAAATGTCCTTGCACCAATGATTGGCCTGTCCCCTGACCCTGAAGCAGCCTAGCATATAACCATCTGCCTTTATTTTGTACTCTTTAATATTGCTAAGGCAGAAAAATCTTAAGATAAACCTCCCAAATTACAAATTCAGAAGTTATTTCTTCAAAGGACATGTTTATAATGAAATTTACAGACATAAACCCCCAAACAAGCCCCTCCAGCATCTCAGAGCCTGATAACTGGCTCCAGAACTTTGCAGGTTCTCTAGTTTGAATGTCTTTCCCTTTTGCTCAGGAAGAAGTTTCATGGAAAAGATGAGGGCCAATTCTGTGCTTTTCTGAATTGGGGTGTGGTGTAGTACTGGTTTTAGCTCAAGGATGATGAGATTTAGTGGGGCACCCTACAATATCCTGCTATCTTCAGCATAGAGCTGGAAACAAATACTTTTGGAAAGAACACTCCTTAAGTGAAATTGTATAAACTGTGGGCGAGTCTACAGATAAGGATATGGCAGGTTTTTAATCTGCGTGTGTTTTTTTTGTTGTTTTTGAGGAAGATTAGCCCTGAGCTAACATCTATCGCCAATCCTCCTCTTTTTTGCTGAGGAAGATTGGCCCTAAGCTAACATCCGTGCCCATCTTCCTCTATTTTACATGTGGGATGCCTGCCACAGCATGGCTTGATAAGTGGTGTGTAGGTCCACACTCAGGATCCAAACCGGTGAATGCTGGGCCGCCGAGGCAGAGTGCCTGAACTTAACCACTATGCCACCAGGCTGGCCCCATAATCTGCATGTGTTTCTTTGTTTGTTTCTTTTAGGGGAATGCATGGTTGGCCATTAACCAAATAAATCACCACAGCATAATTATCTTGACCAATACTTAGAGGTGGAGACTAAAATGCACCAACGGAAAGCATTTTGCCATCAGTAAGTGTCAGCCTCTGGCTTCATCCCTTTTAATCCAGACTGGCCTTCAGGGCAGGGGGCCCATTTGTTCTTCCTTATCACAGTAGCTCTAGGGGCTCAGCCTGCTGGCTTCTCCTCTAGATGGATCCCACCGCCCACTTTATCCTTAGGGATGTGTCTCTACCAAGACTGGCGACAGACTGTCTAAATCTCCCTAATTCTCATCTTCCTGGCTGGTCCCTAAGATAACAACTCCAGTCCTGTTGATCATGTGGGAAAGCAGACAGTAAAAGGCATGGGGAGATTTACGAAGCTTCAGAAACTTTACAAGGATGTAGTAGCATGAGGTCTGAGGTTGGAGAAACCTCGACTGAAATCCCAGTGGGGCCACTCCTCAGCTATGTGACCCCTGTAAGATCAATAAGCCTCCGGGGACCTCCGATATTCTATCTGTACAGGGTGGCAGTGAACTAGTGCTTGTCAAGAACTTAATAGGAGCCCAGGCACTGTGATGGACGGATGTTCTGCTTTTCTCAAATCCCTCAATATCTCTGGATTTTGGTGAAAGTTAAATTCAACATCACTTTCATTTACAACATTTAACACAGGGCTTGAGAATCAATCAGTACTCAAAAAATGTCTTTTGCAGGAAAATGAAATTCCTACAGTGTGGCCCAGGTTGGGCCTGATGCCCTTACTGAAATGGTCAATATAGTGGCCAAGGATGTTCCCTAACCATCCTTCCTGCCATCGCCCCAGGGTCAGCAAAACTGAAGCAGTGATCCAGGGACTATGAGTCCTCTTTTCTCACATAAGCTCGATCTTTCCTTTCTCTGAGCTCCATAAACTTACAGTTCATAGAACTTATATAGCAAACACGTACCATATTCTCTCCCCAGCTAGATTATATAACCTCATTAACAGTGCTTCCCATATTCTGAAAAACATGGCACACATACGAAAGGGTTAATAGTCAAGCCTTAGCGCCAAACACAACTGGTTTGCTTAATTTTCCACTGAAGGACACTTAGCAATCTTTTTGCAATGTCTTTTACAATTTCTCTCTACACTGGCTGTGCTGGCAGCCTGAAGCCTGCACGGATCAACATCTGGGTGCCGTGGATTCTGTTCTCAGCATGTTCTGCAGATCCCCCCAGGATCCAGCACCGTGCCAGCCACATAATGACTCAGCACCACATATGTTGGACCGACTGACTTGAAACGTCTGAAAGCGAACAGGCCTCCTCCTGCACACACACAACGCATACCTGGGGTAGTTAGTGCAGTACTGGGTGTAAATGTGGAACTCTTCACTCTGCAAGGAAACAAAAGAGATTTTGATGGACCAAAAAGCGCAGGCATCAAAGGTCGTTTAAAAACAGCAGAAAGAAACATCATTCATACCTTTGTATTTGTTTCTCTAATCCCATGGGCCTGTCTCCTGAGCCCCTGTGGCAACCATCTGTGCCTGTTCGTCTACCTTGTTTTCTGCCTAGAATCCACACGCACTTGAACTCATTTGAGTTCAGTAAACACTTACTGAGCATCCGCTGTGTTACGGGGATGGATTGGGAAGGGAAATGGGAAGAGGAGGGATCTAAAGCTTCCGCCCCCACGTGCTCACAGCTTTCTGGTGGAGTTGCACCGTGGAGAGAAATATAAGCAGAAAAGTCAAATAGCACGTGCTGAGAACACGCTGGAAGTCTGAGCAGGGCAGGAGGAAGCTGCTGGATACTTTCAAGGCCCTGCGCATGCAGCTTTCTCTGCCCATGGTCTTTCCCATCGTTTTCACTGCTTAGCCACTAGGCATCATTTGATGTTGAATTTACACTTTATTTCTTCCAAGGAGCCTTCCTGAGCTCTTGGGCTGAGCCAACTGCTCCTACTCTGGGCTTCCACAACCCCAGTGCTTACCTCTCCTGTAGCATTTACCAAATGAGAGTGACATCGTCTGTGTGTCTGTCTGTCTCCCACTCTAGTTCCCGCGGGGTAGGGGCCATACTGTGTTCATCTGGCACATAATGTTTGTTGAACTACTGAATCTCACCCCCTCTCTTACAAAGCTGACAATTATTTGAGAGCAGGATCCAAATCTACTCATCTGTCTGCATCTAGCAGGGCAGTGATGCCTCAAATGACTAACCAATGTGGGGTTCTTGCCTCTTGCTATGATCATCTTTCAAGTTTCCTAGCATCTTTCGATACCTCGGCATATTATCAAATATTGGTCTTAGTCTTCCAGATGTCTAGTCACATGATCAAATATTGGGAAATATTAAATTAATACTTCTTGCTCTTAAAGGATAATTTGTAAAAAAAGTACAACCATGACTTCCATGCAAATATAGCATGAAGGCTGTCAAAGATTTTATTTAACTTATTAATCAGGAAAGCAGTAAGGTATTACCATTGGATCAAAGGAGAAAAAAAAGTATCACATTCAGATAGGTCGATGAACAACGCTGAAATGAATTTACAATTAGATACAAACCTGGCTTTATCTACAGGGATGAGTGGGTAAAGAAATCAGTTGTCCCTCTATGGGGCAGTATTCACTTGCATGTTTGTGGCCAAGAATCATTTACATTTCTAGCAGTTATCTACAATTTAGAGAGTTGTAAAATAGCTCAGAGACAATGAAAGGTGCAGAAATCCCACTGAATCATATAATTTAGAAGGGTAAATTGGAAAGTACTTAAGTTTTCTATTGGAGGCATTCAGTAATCTGTTTGGTCGATTTCAAAGTCTTCTGCAATTTTTCCCTACACTGCCAAGGCAAAGAGGTATATGTAAGTGGGAAGGCGAGGTGGCAGAAGTTAGGTTCTTAACTTTTAATTATAAAACTATTGGTAAGAATAATTAATTCAAGGCCAATGAACTACTAGCTGTTGCACACTCTAAAATGGAATTCCATTATGAAAAAAGAGCCATAGTCTACTTTCGTGGCATTTCACGTTCTGCTCTGACTTTAACTTTTTAAACCACTTCATGTTGGATTCACATGTGACTCCAGGACAGCACTTTTGTTTTGTTTTGTTTTGTAACTTTAATGTTCATTAATTTTTTTCTGATTTGAAAGGAATTTCTACTTAGAATCCTTTCTCTGAAACTCAGCTAGGATTAATTAGTTTTTGTTATAGAAAGTTTCAAGCAAATATAAAAGTAGAGAGGATGGTATAATGAATTGCCAAGTATCCATCACCTGACCTCCATAATCATTAACTCGTTATCTGTATCCACCTGCCTCCCTATCTCTCTGAAACAAATTCAAGACATCATTTCACTTGTAAAGATTTTAGTATACGTCACTAACGTAAGGACTTTTAAAGAGAAGCATCACCACAATGCAATTATCATATTTAAATAATTCCATAATATGGAGATTCAGTCACTATTCATATTTCCCATTTTCTTAATTTTTTCTTTTTTTTTAATAGTTAGCTTGATTTGTAATCCAAATAATATCTACACATAGCAACTGGTTGATATCACTTAAGACTCTTCTAATCTAAAAATTCTCCTTCTGTCCTTTTTCTCTTGCAATTTAGTTGAAGAAGCCAGGTGGTTTGTCCTGGTTTCCCATAGTCTCAATTTTGCTGATTACATCCCCATGGCTTCCTTTAACAGGTTCCCCGGCCCCCTGCACTCTTTGTGGTTTAGCAGAGGCTTAACAGACTTAGGTTCCCTAATGTGGCATGAATACATCATAGGTTATATAATATTTCCATCAGGAAGCAAATGATGTCTTCTCGTCTCTCTCTTGTGATATTAACAACCACTGGTAATTTTACCTAACCCTATTAATCCATTAGGGGTACCAAAATGGTGATATTTCTAATTCAACTATTCCTTCTTCATTTATTAGCCAGACTCTTTCCAGAAAAGGAACTTCCTTATATTAACTATCTCTTTCCCTGCAGTTTGTGGTTTGTGTGGGAAAGGCAGGATAAATGCTTCATTCTTTGTCTTAATTTTCAAAAAAATGCGTTGCTTCTCTAGTATCCCGCAAAGGCCACCAGTTTGGGTTTGTAGTGTCACTGTGAATTCATTAACATAAATATTTAATGAGTTTCAGTTGTTTTCAGTTAATTATCTTTACTGACGCTCAAATGATCCCATCTTTGGCCAGCAGGAGCCTCTTGAGTATTTATGACCTGACCTACAGCCTCCGGGTAGCTTCCTTGTTTTCTGGTGCGACAAGTTGTTCCAGACTGTCTTGTACATTTCCTGCCCACTGCCCTTCTTCACGGAGCACTGATTCCTTCTGGTCAGAAGCAGTAGTTAGCAATGTTCTCGCTATTAGGTTAATCATTATTTCTAGGCCTTTTCAACAGACTGAGTTAGGAATAGGTGTTTTTTAAAGATGAAATACATCCTTAGTTCAAACTTGCAGTTCGGATTCAGGACTACAACATTTTTAATTAGCCTCATTGTTACTCTATATCTTCTTTCTCCGAGCAATTCCAGCTCTCAATGACACTCACATAAATACCCATTTGCTTTATCCCACAATACACTCAATAATTTCAGAATAACAATATCAACGATACCATGTATGCTATCATTCTTGAAAACAGTTAAGGACGTATTTGCTGTATTTTGTCCACAGTATATTTTTAAATTAGATTGGAAGTTCCTCTGTGTGGTTATACCACAAACTGGACACTCAAACAGGCTCTTGGTTTCATTTTGATTTTAATTTTTGGAGACTGCTTTTGTAAACTTTAATTTTGTTTTATAATTATGTAAAATTTGTACATGGTTTCAAAGTCAACTCTACTAGGAAATGCATATTCAAAGAAGTCTAGCTTCTATTCCTTTCCATTCTAGTGTATTCCCTCCCTTCTTCTATCAGTAACCAATTTTTAATCTCACAGTCTGTCCTTTTTGTTTAAACATTCACATTTAAATATAGGCATCTCTTTCCCTATTCCTCAACACAAACAAGCTATGCCCGTGATTCTCAAACTTGACTGTGCATCAGAATCACCTGGAGGACTTGGTAAAACACAGATTACTGGGTGGCACCCAGAGTTTCTGATTTAGTAAATCTAGGGTGGGGCCCGAGAACCGGCATTCTAACAAGTTCCCAGATGATGTTGAAGTTGCTGGTCCAGGGACCACATTTTGAGAACCACAGTGCTATACACACTTGTATCCACCCACCCCCGCCAAGTAGTACACAGATATTCTTTATTTGCTTCCACTGCTTCATAGTACTCCATTATGTGCATATACCATGGTTTATTCAACCAGCTTCCTGTTTATAGACATTTGTGCTGTTTCTATGCATTGTATATTTCCATACATATATTTCCATACATATGCACATATATAAAATATATTTCTATTTATTGTATATATCTATAAATTATAACAATAATTACTGCAAAGAATAGCATCACACTTACTGGATTTTTGTCACTGTATCTTTGGAATAGATTTCTGGAAGTAGGACTGCTGGCTTAAAGGGTGGATTCAGACACAGTTTTGCTAGATCTAGCAAAATTCCCCTCCACAGGGCCTGTGCCATTTTGCTTTCCCACAATTAAGGGAGTGCCTGATCCCCCGTGGCCTTGCCAACTTAGCATGCTGCCAAAGTTTCAAGCACAGTCCTTTAAGAAAATCTAAATTAGTTGCCAACATCTAAAAGTTAGAAAATAAAAATATCTCGATTTCTAGATTCTTCCTGAAAAAGTATAAGATCCAGTGGCCCCGGGCCTAGAGTTTCACGTGATGCTTATGTCCCCACGACGTAAGTACCTCAATGGCTCTAGCCTCCACCTGGGCCCGTTCATGCCTGTGTTCACCTGGTTACTCCTGAAGGCACTGGGTGTCCAGCCCTGGCTCCATGGATAAGAAAGGCAAATGGTTTGCCCAAGGTCTTCTAGCAAATTGATGTCGGCCTGGAGCCTTTCTCTGGGTTTGTCACGTGCTCTCAAAGTTTCTTACTTATTTTTCCTGCCTCCTGCTACACTCAACCTGGGACTGAGTAACATCAGGCTGACTTTCCTGAGATTTAGGGACCTTTAGGATCATTTCGAATACCAAACTTAAAAACAATGGCCTCAATGAAAAAAAAGTCTAAATTACGTCATATATGTTACCTACCTACACCTGTGCCTCATAAAGCCTCAAGATTTCTGCACTATTGAATTAATGTGCATTTTGTGACATCATGGCTCAATTATTAAATTAAAGGGTTTTGATTTAAATCAGCTATATCCTCTTAATATAGAATCAAATGCACATTTGATCTTAGATTTATAAACTCTGTGGACAATTCAAAGATGGTTTTACACAAAAACCAATAGCCCCAGTTACTTAATCCTTAAAGACCTATTACTTATTATATATGCTGCCCCAAATCTTTTTCACAAGTATTTAGGGAAAAAGAAGGCAATGATAAAGAAATTATACAAAAGTAGATATTTTCTTCTGGTTATTCAACTCTTTCAAACTGTAATTAGAGATGATGTCTAAATGAGACATTTAATTATGATGGAACCAAAAGATAAGATAGTCAGGGCTGGCAAGTGAGCACACAGGGCACTCAAATATTGATTGAATGAATAGCCAGAGTAAAGAAATCTGTATGATTTGAGGGTTTCTTCTGCTATAGGGTCCATCTCTCTCTCTCTCTCTCTCTTTCACACACTCACGCACACACACGCGTGTGCGCACACACACACACACACACACACACACACACACTCTTTGATTTCTGGGATCACTGGAGACTATGAGAAAGGCTTAATATGTAAATAGCACATGGGTAAGGTAAGATGGACTCGAATTTACTCCAGTTATAAGAATATCTGATTTCAGTCCTTTCTTGAGGATAATCTCAATAAGTGGGTACGGGGTGTATGTGTGCGTGTGCGCGCACACGTGCATGCCTGGGCACTGAAGGAAAAGAGGTACCAATGGGAATGGGGGCCATGCATGGAGGGAGAGCAGGAGGTTAAAGGGAGGTTAGGTCTCTGAAGACAAACTTTGTCTGCCTCCTAAATAGGGCAGCCCCGCTGACAGTCACGACAAGGGATGGAAATGAGGGTGAAGGCAGGAAGCCCGGGAAACCTGTTCCAGGTGCTTCGAGAATCCTAAAAGCAGACAAAGGCTCAGCAGGGAGACAGCTTGGCCTGCCCATCAGGGAACTCATATTTCTGCCTCTCCAGAGGATGGGCTGTGCAGCTCCTATTTCTTTATGAGCACAGCAGGTGAGAAGCGCTGGATTCTCTTTTAGTCAGGAAAGATTTCTGTAACCTACACATCCCACAAAAGCAAGGTCAAAGCCGACGCTCTGTGTAAGCCCCAATGATTCAGATAAAAGCAGAAGTCAACCATCAGCTTTACCGCTCTCATTAATGGCCTCTCAATTAAAGCAATTTTCCCCAGAGTTGAACAGCTGGCTGTGCTTCAGAAAACGTACCATCTTCTAAATTTCAGGGTGCTGAGTGAAAAGCAGGTTGCGCCAGAACCAAACACCCCCTCACAATTCTCTGCTTACATGGGAAAGTGTAGCGTGCTCAAGTCGGTCTTCTAATTAAACTTGGCAATATTACAATGAAAAATAAGATTTGGGAGTTGGCATCGTAGCACATAAACAAACTTTTATGTGAATAATGAAGCCAGGGCTAAGCATATGCTGGACCGGCTTTAATCAGCTTGTGATTACAGTTACTAGTAAAAGCCCAGACATTTCCGAAATCTTCTCTGTTGTTTATGTGCTGTGGTTATTTTAACATATCTGCTTTGATACACGCAGCATATCTTTTTACCCATTTCTCCCTCTTTCTTTTTCCTTCTCTTTTTCAAATTCCTACCCTTTGGGAGAATTAATTATGACACGAGAATCTTGTGAAAAGAACTGTGTGCGTAAGCACGCGAGCACAAACATTTTACATGTTAACACACCCACACACCAAGTCAGGAGGGTTTTACCTACAAGCGCATCAACTGCCTTGAAGGAACCACGCTTCAGTAAAACCCAGGGTGTTATGTTTGGCTATAAAACCAGTGGATGGATCTGCAGCCATCAGAAATGGCGCTGTGGCTCCAGTCCAGAGCCAGGTCAGGCTGGGAGGACACATCACACAGTTCACGTTGGACTCTGGGGCTCTAAACGAGGTGCTAATTCTCGGTGGATCCCAAAGCACCATCATGAACTTTGCTTAAACCTTTGTACACTGGAAACCACAACGGCAGAAATCACGCGAAGTTTTGCTGCAAAAAAATTTCTGCTAGAGGTTTTCCAAGCAAAAGCGGTTGAATTTTTAAGAGAAACTTCAGATAGAATTCTATATCTAGTCGGGAGCATGTCCAGAACTTAATGTGGTAAAGGATGAACTTGTATGTTTCAGAACTCTACCTCCTATCTGGGTACAGAGCACGAACTGACTGTCATTTAAGCTTTAAAAGTGAAATCCTTTCCTTGTATTTTTCTAAAGCATCAGTACAACTGAAGTAAAATATAAGAAAATGAGAGTGCATTTTCTAAAAATTTCTTTCGTCATTTTTTTGCTGAGGAAGATTTGCTCTGAGCTAATGTCTGCTGCCAATCTTCCTCTTTTTGTATGTGAGCTGCTGCCACAGCACGGCCACTGACAGACGAGTGGTGTAGGTCCACACCCTGGAACTGAACCTGGGCCTCTGAACTTAACCACTAGGCCACCAGAACTGACTCAAGAGTGCATTTTTAAGATATAGGAGGTTAATTCTATTTCTCTTTATCCCCCAAATGATAATTATGCAGCCTAGGCTGGTGCCACATATATCATATATAAAATATTTAGATTCTAATAGATTTTTCTAACTGGTCTAGTGGTGTTTTATACATATTTATTTTTCTAACGTTTTTCTATTCGTGATTCTCCTCCCCTCAAGCTGAAAGTTTTTCCTAGGAAAGATGAGTAACACCATTCAGTTACTGTGCAAGTTGTAGGACAAATACCAAGTTAGCATTTCCTAACTGACTGGGGACAGTTAACAGTACATTTCTTTTCCTTGCTGGTGAAAAAAAAAACCCGAGTGAGAGAGATTAGTGGCTAACTTCATCCAACATGGAACAAACCAGTCATTTTAACTTTAAAATGAAAACAATTTGTACTCTATCTGTCTTAGCTGGCCCGGAGAAATGAACCGTGCTTACCTTGGCCACGAAACATTCTGCGATGGCCACAGGATCGTTTTCACAGTTTTCCAAATCTTGCAGAAGTTCACTAATAAAAAAATAATAGCCAGAAAGTATTAGATTGTGGTCTGATGGTTGAGGACGTTTTGTATAACTTAGAAGTTTAAATATTTATATGGCATTTACAAGGAATCATATTTAATCAGATAACTAAGGATCCGGTGTCACTATATCCAAAGCTTAGATAAGGGATTTCCCCCAGGTTTCGGCGGAGCAGACGTTTAAACACAGGTCTGAACTGTAAATCTCCCACCCAGAGAAATCCCTGACATTTAAGTCTTCTAGATGTTTGTCATCGTCTGCAGGCATCCTCACTCACATTCATTCACTCATCAAGTGGCTGTCGAGGTACCAGCTACTGTACAAGGCACAAAGAACAGACACATCAGTAAGCAAAAGGAGATGTGGTCCCTGGTCTCTTGGAGCTGGGAATCCATTGGAAGAGTCAGACATTCACTGGAAAATCACACTAACAAATACCAAATTATAGACAACAAAAGTGCTCTAAAGGAAAGATATTCAGTGAGAGAAAACTTTTCTCAGATGTAAATCTACATTATTATTATTATTTTTTAAAACAAGTACATTTTCCCCCCCCTTTTTCCTCCCCAAAGCCCCCTGGTACATAGTTGTGTATTCTTAGTTGTAGGTCCTTCTAGTTGTGGCGTGTGGGACGCCACCTCAGCTTGGCTTGATGAGCAGTGCCATGTCCGTGGCCAGGATTCGAACCAACGAAACACTGGGCTGCCTGCAGCGGAGCGCACGAACTTAACCACTCGGCCACAGGGCTGGCCCCTACATTATTTTTTTTATTTTTATTTTTTTATTGAGTTAATGATAGGTTACAATCTTGTGTGATTTCAGTTGTACATTAATGTTTGTCATTCGTGTTGTAGGTGCACCTTTTCACCCTTTGTGCCCACCCCCCACCCCACCTTTCCCCTGGTAGCCACTAATCTGTTCTCTTTGTCCATATTTTTAAATTCCTGATATGAGTGGAGTCATACCGAGATTATCCTTCTCTAACTGGCTTATTTCACTTAACATAATTCCCTCAAGGTCCATCCATGTTGTTGCAAATGGGACGATTTTGTTCTTTTTTACGGCTGAGTGGTATTCCATTGTATATATATATACCACAACTTCTTTATCCATTCATCTGTTGATGGGCACTTAGGTTGCTTCCATGCCTTGGCTATTGTAAATAATGCTGCAATGAACATTGGGGTGCATAGGACTTTCGGAATTGCAGACTTCAAGCTCTTTGGATAGATACCCAGTAGTGGAATGGCTGGATCGTTTGGTAGTTCTATTTTTAATTTTTTGAGGAATCTCCATACTGTTTTCCATAGTGGCTGCACCAGTTGGCATTCCCACCAGCAGTGTATGAGGGTTCCATTCTCTCCACAACCTCTCCAACATTTTTTACTATTAGATTTAGATATTTTTGTCATTCTAACGGGTGTAAGGTGATATCTTAGCGTAGTTTTGATTTGCATTTCCCTGATGATCACCGATGATGAGCATCTTTTCATGTGCCTATTGGCCATCTGTATATCTTCTTTGGAGAAATGTCTGTTCATGTCTCCAGCCCATTTTTTGACTGGGTTGTTTGATTTTTTGTTGTTGAGTTGTGAGAGTTCTTTATATATTATGGATATTAAGCCTTTGTCAGATATATGACTTGCAAATATTTTTTCCCAGTTAGTGGGTTGTTTTTTTGTTTCAATCCTGTTTTCATTTGCCTTGAAGAAGCTCTTTAGTCTGATGAAGTCCCATTTGTTTATTCTTTCTATTGTTTCCCTTCTCTGAGAAGACATGGTGTCCGAAAAGGTCCTTTTAATACTGATGTCAAAGAGTGTACTGCCTACATTTTCTTCTAGAAGCCTTATGGTTTCAGGTCTCACCTTTAGGTCTTTGATCCATTTTTAGTTAATTTTGGTGAATGGTGAAGAAGAATGGTCAATTTTCTTTCTTTTACATATGGCTTTCCAGTTTTCCCAGCAGCATTTGTTGAAAAGACTTTCTTTTCTCCATTGCATGCCCTCAGCTCCTTTGTCGAAGATAAGCTGTCCATAGATTGGGGTTTTATTTCTGGGCTTTCAATTCTGTTCCATGGATCTGTGCACCTGTTTTTATACCAGTACCATGCTGTTTTGATTACTGTAGCTTTGTAGTAAGTTTTGAAGTCAGGGATTGTGATGCCTCCCGTTTTGTTCTTTTTTCTCAGGATTGCTTTAGCAATTCGGGGTCTTTTGTTGCCCCATATGAATTTTAGGATTCTTTGTTCTAATTCTGTAAAGAATGTCATTGGGATTCTGATTGGGATAGCGTTGAATCTGTAGATTGCTTTAGATAGAACGGACATTTTAACTATGTTTATTCTTCCAATCCATGTGCATGGAATGTCTTTCCATCTCCTTATGTCGTCATCCAATTCTCTCAGAAAGGCCTTGTAATTTTCATTATATAGGTCCTTCACTTCCTTAGTTAAATTTACCCCAAGGTATTTTATTCTTTTTGTTGAGATTGTGAATGGTATTGTGTTCTTGAGTTCTTTTTCTGTTAGCTCATTGTTAGAATATAGAAACGCTACTGATTTATGCAAATTGATTTTATACCCTGCAACTTTGCTGTAGTTGTTGATTACTTCTAAGAGTTTTCCAATGGATTCTTTGGGGTCTGCTATATATAAGATCATGTCGTCTGCAAACAGCGAGAGTTTCACTTCTTCCCTCCCTATTTGGATTCCTTTTATTCCTTTATCTTGCCTGATTGCTCTGGTCAGGACCTCCAGTACTATGTTAAATAAGAGTGGTGATAGAGGGC
This sequence comes from Equus przewalskii, assembly GCF_037783145.1. NCBI lineage: Eukaryota > Metazoa > Chordata > Mammalia > Perissodactyla > Equidae > Equus > Equus przewalskii. The sequence continues at coordinate 16,150,833 of NC_091862.1, forward strand.
ATCCTTGTCTCGTTCCTGTTTTCAGGGGAATGGCACTCAGTTTTTGCCCATTGAGTATGATGGTGGTTGTGGGCTTGTCATATATGGCCTTTATTATGTTGAGGTAGTTTCCTTCTGTGCCCATTTTGTTCAGAATTTTTATCATAAATGGCTGTTGGATCTTGTCAAATGCCTTCTCTGCATCTATTGAGATGATCATGTGGTTTTTATTCCTCAGTTTGTTGATGTGGTGTATCACGTTGATTGATTTGCGGATGTTGTACCATCCCTGTGTCCCTGGTATGAATCCCATTTGATCATGATGTATGATCCTTTTGATGAATTGCTGAATTCTGGTGGCCAAAATTTTGTTTAGAATTTTTGCATCTATGTTCATCAGTGATATTGGCCTGTAGCTCTCTTTTTTCGTGGCGTCCTTGTCTGGCTTTGGTATCAGCGTGATGTTGGCCTCATAGAATGTGTTAGGAAGTGTTCCATCCTCCCTACATTATTTTTTAATGGTTCATTATTTTAAGTAACCCGTAATATTTCACTGTGTGGATGTACTATACTTTAACTAATTTAACCATGTACTATAATTTAATCTCCCACTATTGGATAAAGTTCTATAAGTGGAGTTTCTGGGTCAAAGGGCATCGCAGGGTAAATAACGCATTTTCAAATTGCACTCCATATAAGATGTATTAATATATATTTTACTATGTTGTGTTAATTGTAATTCTCTGTGTATTACATATTTAATAAAATGTTAAATAGTTCTACAGGAATTATGATAAAAACAAGCAATTTCTTGCTTTCTGTTTCCCATTGTTGACTGCCATTCTCCAGAAGCATTTTCCACTCTTTCGCTGTTTCTGCTGTATGTGTCCATATTTCTAACCAGGCTGATACTGCATTTTTGTTATTTCTCAGTTTTAGATATTATTTACTTCTTCCTCCTCCCATCTTCTCAACAAGTTCTGTTATGAAATTTGATTAGATTAAAAGTCAGAGCTTGCATTTTTAAGACTATGTAAACATTCTCCGCCGAGCCGTGGAGTATACCATAATTACATTTCCTTCCTTGTACAACCATGTTCCCTGGAGTCAAAATTGTCTCATTTTTTTGCCTTGTTTTCAAAGGACACACCACTAACTTACCCTCGAATTTTGTGCCAGAAGGATAACTCTCGTCTCACTGTGTTCAAACCTCAGATCATCTATTGGTTGCACTTCTTTCTTGGTGACCTCCCTCATGGAGCCCTCTGTCCTCCTGCTGCCACCTGAACAGGTTGCTCCCAGGCTTCTGTGTTCTCTCTTCAACACCATCCTGACAATGACCTCCACCTAGCCTCTGTGTTGGATGCCTTGTTTCTTAGACACCATTTCAGATGTATTCCTTCCTTTGGGCAATTACACTGCCAGTAGCTGTGTGTAAGCGTAATAGTAAATTTTCTGAAACTCTTCCTGTTTCAGAATGTTCTGCCTTCACGCTTGGCTGATAAAGTTCATGGATATAGAATTCTTGGTTGGAAGTCATTTTCTCTGAGTATTCAGGAACTATCTGTTGCCTGATGAATTCTGATGCTGCTGAGAAGTCCAATACCATTCTGATCCATGATCCAGGTTCCATATGACCTGTTTTTCCATTCTGGAAGCTTTGAGAGTTTCCTCTTTGTTCACATAATTCTGGAATTCTGTAATGGCTGGCTTTGGGATGGGTCTTTTCTCATGCGTGAGCCAATGTGAACATTTGGGAAACATTTTTGAGCATCAGTTCTCAAAATGACCCCTGAGATCCTGGGATTCCTTTCCCTAAAGGTCCATAACGTCACCATTTTCCTAAAAATACTTAGACATTTGGATTTTTCTACTTTCATTCTCTCATGAGAGTACAGTGGACTTTTCCAGAGGCTACATGACCTGTGATATCATAACCAATGGCGAGCAGAAGCAGCCATGAGAATCCAGCTGTTTTCTAGTAAGTCAGACAGTAGAGATTTGTAAAAACGTAAAACAATTCCAACACACAAAAAAGATTAGTGAGAAGTGTAGTAAAATTATTTTTCTAAAAATTTGCGGGTTTATTATTATTGAATAAATTGATATTTCAACAATTTCTCAGTTTTAATTTCTATCATGGTAAACAAAACATCATTGGGGTCCTTAGTAATTTTTAAGCGTGTAAGAGATCCTGGGACCAAAAAGCATAAGAACCTCTGTTCTTGAATTACATCTGATATTTCCTCCTCTCCATTTTCTCTTCTCTTTTGAAGTCCTATGATTCACATTTTAGATCTCTAATTTTTCTTATTCTTCCTCTCCTATTTTCATCTTCATGTTTATTGTTCTGTTTTCTGGGAGACTGCAACTTTATTTTCCATCTCTTCTAATGAATTTTGTTTCATTTCTATGATCTGATTTTTAATTTCAAAGTACCTTTTTTTTTTTTAATACGCTCTTTGGGTGTTTCTTACGTTCCTGTTCTTATTTTATGAGTGCCGAATCTTCTCTTACGTCCAAGGATGATATGATGTTGATGATGGTGGTAGTGATGGTGATGATGATGATGATGATGATGATGATGGACTATACTTCCCTGTTCCTTGCTTTCTGCCAAGCTCTCTTTTCTCTGTTTGATCATTTTGGCTTCTGTCATTCATGTGAGAGGCTCTCCAAACATCTGGGGAATCTTCATTTGTCCTTTCCTGTTTGACGGTGAGACACCACAATGCTGACCATAAACTCTGAGCAGAAATGGAGCTTCTCATGGGGTGCTCTTCACTCCCATTGTTCTCGAACATTGTGGGGTCAAGACCTGTTTACACTCAAAATCTCTTTATGTGGATTATATCTACCAATATGTATTAGAAACTAAAACTGAATAGTTTTTAAAAACTTGATCAATTCATTCAATAATAAATCCATGTTAGTAGAAATATCTTTTCGTGAATTAGATTTTATAGACAAAAAATTTAACGAGAAGAGTAGCAGTGTCTTGCAATTTTTGCAAATCTCTAATGTTATCTGAATAGAACACAGATGGATTCTCATATGTGCTTCTGAATTCAATTTGTTGCAATCTGTTATTTTGGTTGAAGTATATAGAAGAAAACCGACCTCACACAGATATCATTGGAAAAGAGAGGAGTATTTTAACATCCTTTTCAAATAAGTGTGGCTATCCTTCTTTGATATTACACTGAAACTCAATAAGTGGTAGTTTCTTAGAGTTTTGTTGGAGTATGAAACCATACCAACGTACTCTATTGTTACTTTAAAATCTATTGGTCTGCTCTGCACTTTGAAAGGATCTTTACCAATGCTTGATTTCAAAATAGTCCGGATTTCAAACATTTCTTCCTAATATTCCTATCAAAACATTCCCCTTATAAGATTATTATTAGTTTGGAAAATATAATTCTGATGTTTGTGTCAATGTCTTCTATAGAAAGATGAGAGTGGTTAAATTAAGGATAGTTGAAATCTAATCATTGGGACCTGAACACTGGATGAAGTAAGAGAGAAGGCTGAAGACAAACAATAGCCAAAGAAGCAACACTTTCGGGCCAGTGCTTTCCACTACTACCAGATGGAGCGCTCTGGGAGTAGGTTTTGTGTCCACGTCTTTCAAGATAAATCCTCTTTCTGAGCACCTAAGAATTTTGAGCAGAATCCATTATGTTACTTCTCATAGCTTAACAGACATACCCCTGATATTTATATTTAACTCCCTGTGTTCTACACGTTATGCTCATCAAGCTCCCCTTTGGGCTTGATGGCCTCGAGCCAGAGTGGACTTGCTGATGGAGGAAGTGTCTGAGGGGACCCACCCAGGCTCTAGGTATAGCTCACCTGGAAGTGAATGATTGGCATTCATTGCTCAAGAACCACAGAGCTGGGAGGCTGTTCAGACACCTTCCAGTGCCAACCCTTAATTTTAAGGTGAGGAAACCATGCTTCATAAAAGGGACGTGGCTTACCTTAGGCCACACAGTTAATAAATAATGGCCACAGCTGGGGTTGGTATCAGGGCTCTTGAATCACAGTCCTGCACTCTAAGATAAGTACATTTACTTGAAGATTTGTTTCCTGATCGACTCGAGAAAGCAGAGGGCTAGACTCTGCATCATCGTGTTCTCAACACGGTACTGCCCACCTGGGGGCCATGTTTGAGTCACCTGGCCAGCTTTCCTCTACAGTCCTTTTCTAAAATAGGATAAACAAACTAAACATGGGAACAGTGAGGAGGAGGAAGTAATGGGGTTTCTTTTGTGCTCTTGTCATCAGGGCTATCATCTTGAAAAAGTTGGCCCACCATCCCCTGAATGTTTGCTCTCCATTCAACAGTAATCCTTGAGAGCCTCGTGCGTCAGGCATTGTTATAGGCACTGAGGTTATGGAGTAAAGAACAGGGACAAAGGCCTCGTCCCATGGGCTTATGCTCTGATCAGGGGTGATCAGTGTTAGTAATTGAATAAACAAACAACACAGTATCAAACAAAAGACAACAAATGTTGGCAAGGATGGGAGGGACTGGAACCCTTGTACACTGTTGGTGGGAATTCAAAATGGTGCAGCCACCACAGAAAGTGGTATGGACGTTCCACAAAAAATTAAAACTAGAACTACCATATGATCCAGCAATTCTGCTTCTGGGTATTTAACCAAAAGAATTGAAATTAGGATCTTGAAGAGATATTAGCACTCCCATGTTCATTGCAGCAGTATTTACAATAGCCAAGATGTGGAAACAACCTAAGTCCATGAATGGATAAAGAAAATATGGCGTATACATGCCCTATCTATTATGTAGCCAAATAAGAGAAGGAAATTCTGCAATACGTGATAACGTGAACGAACCTTGAGACTTTATGTTAAGTAAAATGAGCCGGCCACAGAGAGATAAATACTGTATGAGTCCACTTATATGAGGAATCTAACATAGTCAAACTCATAGAATCAGATAGAACGGTGGTTACCAGGGGCTGGAGGGTAGGAAGAAATGAAGGAATAGCTAATCAACAGGCATAAAGTTTCAGTTAAACAAGATGAATAAATTCTAGAGACTGCTGTTAACAATAATATATTGTACATTTAAAAAATGTGTTCAGAGGGTAGAGCTCATGTTAAGTGTTCTTACACAAAATAAAATTTAAAAAGCCCATTTTGCTAAAAAAAAAAACCCACCTTAATGAGATTACAATAGAAACTCATACCATAATACATTATCACTTAATAAGAAATGTTCATGTGAAAAATAATAAAGTATTGGTTTTACTGAAGAACGAAACAAAATGAAAACAACAGAATAGGACATTGTATTATGTGATACAATGCAAATAAAGAGGGCAAATGATAGAGAGCAAATGAGGCTAGGTGGGGGTGGGAGAGCATTGGAGCAGTCATGGAAGGCTCTCTGAGGAGGAGATATGAGTGTGGGGAGGGTTGGAAGAGAAAGTCCTTTAAGAAATTAGTTATGAGTTCAGGACAGAATGAGCTTGGTGTGTTCTTGAGTGAGGTACACAAAGGAAGCCACTGTGGCTAGAGTTTGGTGAACAACAGGGAGTGTGGGAGATACAGGAGGAAGACTAACTGTAAAATAGGCCACGTACCATGGGACCACAGATGGGGCCACGGAACATGGTATATCGGCCACTGAAGATACTCCATACAGACCAGAAACAGGACTGTCCTTCTAGAGCTGCAGCTTAACGGGCTGGCGTCTTGGTTTCTCATTCCATCGCTGTAACTAATGAACATCTCTACATGTACATTAGCAGGAAGGAGTGACTCATCCATTATGTTTTGTACTCAAAGCTAAAATTTGAGTCATTCTATCCTCAGGTTTTGGGTATTTTCTCCTTTCCCCGCATTCCAAATATTTCCTCCTTTTTGAGTAGGACTATGAAAAAGAAAATGATACCATTTCTCACTCCAGCTCAAGTCCCTTGTTTAGGTGGGAAATTAGAGGAAACACTGTCACTTTTACAGCATATTACATGTAAAATTTTCTGACCACTGATGCGGACTTGAAGGCAGTAACTGTATTTTTGACCTTGAAGATTCTGTTGCCTTAGACACAGAATGAGATTCAGGAAGGAGGCCTCTCCCCTTCTGGTCTACGAAAGACCCTAAGCACCGCTTCCTCTCCCCACCCACAGACCTGGGTCAGCTAGCATTTTAACTTGTTGCATCCAGAGGCACAAGTGCACATGAGAACAAAAATGGGGTGAGGTTCACGGCACTGAATGTTCCAGTAATTTCACTGATACAATAGCAGCGGCCTTGAAAAGTCCACTTAAAAAAGCCTGCGGGTAAAAATATTTCCACCATCGTGCAGAAGTTAAAGACACTTTGGTGGTATGAAAACGCACTAAAAGAAAAGAACACTGCCCCCACCTTTCATTGCCTTATTGTTCCATGTATCGTATGAATCACTTTCTAAATTACATTTCACGGGAGAAAAAGAGCATGGCCCAAATAATTTTTTCGTCTTAAGACACATGTTACTTGCTCCGTGAAGCTTATCTAGCCCATTCTGACAAAATTAATTACATGCTCCTCAGAGTATGCATATACGACTCACTGAATCTGCTATCCAATGGTGTCATTCGTCTTTATACCACTACACCTAGCCCCGTGTTCACACACAGTAATGACTCAACACAGGTACACAAATAAAGAGAGAGTCAAAGGAAAAAGGGAAGATTTTTACTCTCATCTTTTGAGGAAGAAAGAGAGCTTCGATAGTTTAATTTGCTGTAAAAAATAATTTAATAATAGAAATTCAATATGAAGGAATGGTCTCTATTTCCTCACTCTTCATTCTTAAAGATTCAAATTACAGCTTAGACAGCTCTTCCCTATGCCAAGAGTGGGATGCTGTATAAAACAGTTGGTATTCTTCTTTACTTGGCAGCAAAAAAAAAAAAAAAAAAAGTTTTGGGATTTTCGGGGCAAGTTAAAATGGGGCAAGTGGTTTCTTTTGACTGACCTAGTTTCCCGACCATTTGGGGACTTCTTCCAGACACCAAACCAGAGACTTAAATTTCTAGGCTGTCACAGGGATTATGAGAGAAAGACAGATTTGGCTACAAAAAAGAAAACAAAAATTAAGTATCAATTGTATTCCAAAACTTTTTATGTTTGGAGATTTTGTGAGAGAACAATTTCAATTTACTTGTTTACCAAAACTGAACAAAGACAGCACAAGGAAAGAAATTATATACTACTGCCATTTATGAACATGCATGAAAAAATTCTTAAAAAATACACACGAATCAAACTCACCAGTGCATCAATATATAAAACACCATGACCAGGTATGGTTTATTCCACTAATGTAGGTATGATTAAATCAGAATGCCTCTTAATATAATTTGCCACATTAGGAACAGAAGGAGAAAAATCATATGCTAATTTTCTTAAAGGCAGATTAAGCATTCAATAAAATTCGATATTCATTCACAATCAAACCTTAGCAAAATAGGAACAAGTGTTTCTCTAAATCCCAGAGCAAACATCTTACTTAATGGTAAGATAAAGCATTCCTGCTAATGTCAAAGAAACTAAGGATGCCAACATCTAATCAACACTGTATGGGAAGATTTACTCAAAGAAACAAGACAAGAAAAAAAAACCTGGGTAGGAAAACTATAAAGGAAGACAAAAATTTCTCACTTTCAGACACCAGTGTCAAATAGAAAATCCAAAAGAATCTATAAGCCGCTATTAGAACTGACAGAACCGCTTAGAAAGTTAATTGGACACAGTATCAACATATAAAAATCAAAAGCATCCTAGATGACAATAACCGTTAATTAAAAAATAGAAAAATATTCTAGTCAAAATAACATCAAAAGGAATAATGTTTTAAAGTTACATGTAGGAATGTGATAGAGAAATTATAAACATTATTATGGGACATTTTTAAAAGGCTTGATTGAAGAGAGATATGTTTATGGACGGGATGACTCAATATCGTAAAGACATCAGTTGTGCCAAAATTATTCTATCAATTAAATGTAATTCCAATAAAATTCCCGAGACAGCTCTTTATGGAACTTGACAAATAAAAACGAAAATCACTAGACAGTGCAAAGAGTCAAGAAAAGCTGAACCCATGCTGAAGAAGAGCAACGTGGGCTTAACAATCTAGACAGTGTGGACAAACAGACCAATGAAACAGAACACTGAACTCAGAAACAAACCCATACATCTATGTACACCTGACATGAGGAATGCGGAACTACAAATCAGCATAGAAAGCAGGTACTTTTCAACCAGTGGTGATGGGGCCATTGACTAGCCATATGAGAACAAGAAGGTGCATTTCCTACCAGATTCCATACTTCCATCAATTTTAATTAGATTGAGGACATATATGAAAAGCCAAATTTTAAGACTTTTAGGAAAAAACTAGAGTATATTTATGAACTGAGCGTAGGAGATAATCTTTCAAACACAACACAAAATCCGCATACTACAAAAAGCACATTTATTTAGTGTAGTCAAACTTATGACTTATACAGCTTCTTTTCAAAGAAACCATAATGAAAGTTAAAAGACAAGTCTCACACTAGGAGATGATTTGCAACTCACATAACCCACAAGGATCACTAGCCAAAACTCATCAAGAACTCTTATACAACAATAAGAAAAAGCAACATCTGACAGAAAAATGGGCAATGGATACGAGCCAGAAATTCACAGAAGAAATCTAAGTGGCCAACAAGTGAAAAAAAAGATGCTCAGTCTTACTGCAATAAAATGCAAAGTAATATATCCCTCACTGGAAATTACATCACAGTTAAAAGACACAAAGTAGAGCTATAAATTTCAAAAATAATGGGGAGTGGAAAAAAAAACTCTAAGAGGCTGACACAATTTCTTCCATGTTTCAAATAAATGAAAGCATGTACATATTTTAAATAAATACTTACATTCTATAGTCATGGCAACAGAATCATACTTGGGAATGAAACACCAAGTCTTGACTTATAGTGGTCTGTTAAGCCAGTTTATAATGGCTTGCCTGAGCCAATCCTGCACCTCGCTTTCTAATTCCATGTGATATCTTGTTAGTAGCTTAAAACTCTGCTGTGATGTGAGATTTACAACAAAGAAACTGGCAAATACTATAAATTCCAGATTCCCCCTCCCTTGTTCTCACCCTGGAGGACTGGTTTACCAGCCCATCACCGTGCCCTTCTCCGGCCGGGAATGCAACTGGGAGGGGTGTATGAGGCTTCAACATTATTTGTCTAGTCTTTATGCTTTAAAGAATTTCTAAAGCAAATACGGCACAAGGAAAGGCTTTGACAGACCGGGGGTGGTTCATGGGTGTTTCTCATATTACTCTATGCTTTTCTGTATTTCGAAAATATTTCCTGAAAAACAGAATTGAGTCAGCTGAATTTTTCAGGCCAGCAGAAATGCATTTTCTATTTGCCCCCTTTAATTTTAGAGATTTAAATCTTGCTGAGTTGGTCACAATAATATTACATTATGTTGAAAAACCTGGACCAGAACTAATAATAGAAACTTTAAAATTATTTCAAGCCCCAACCATAGATTTGCTAGATAGTCGTAGCTTTGAAATCTACTGATGTAGGGTATAAAATAAAGGATTCATAAGAGGCATTAACATAAAAAGTCACATCAATACTCTTACTTCATCAAATATAATAGCAAAGACATTTGAGCTCTAAATTTAGACTCCAGATTTAAGAGAAAGGAAATAAAAACGAATAGGGACAAAATAGTACAGAGAGTTCAACTGTAAAAGTTAAACAAGGGGCTGGCCCAGCGGTGCAGCGGTTAAGTTCGCACATTCCACTCCTCGGTGGCCCGGGGTTCGCAGGTTCGGATCCCGGGTGCGGACATGGCACCGCTTGGCAAAAAGCCATGCTGTGGGAGGTACCCCACATATAAAGTAGAGGAAGATGGGCATGGATGTTAGCTCAGGGCCAGTCTTCCTCAGCAAAAGAGGAGGATTGGTGGCAGTTAGCTCAGGGCTAATCTTCCTCAAAAAAAAAAAAAGTTAAACAAAATGATATTCTTAAAAATAAATAAAAAGTAATAAAAAATAAATAATAAAATAATAAAAATAATAATACCATAGGGATTTGATAAAACCAGGTATTCAAAATAGGGTAGGTAGGTTGGATTTCTAGCTCTATGTCTGAGAGCTAAGAGGATTAAATGAGATAACACATGTGCACAGGATATATAAATGTGATCTACAAAAGGGATAGGCGTGAACACGGTCCCATACAATTGTGCCACTAGACTGATGCCTCATGTAACATCGGGGTACTCATTCACTCTGACTCAGGTTTATTTCAGACGTCTGACTTCCTCATTCAGAGGCCACCCAAGAGAAAAGAACAGAGAATTAATTCAGGAATATAAAGTTCTTCTGAGTCTTCCAACTTTTGCAACTGGGGTGTGGCGTCAACGAAGCCCAGATGAAGCATACAAAGTGATAATGCACATAACGCTCTACGGCATCTGGCATGAAGTGAGCACCAGATAAACAGTCATTGCCATCAACTTACAGCCAAACCAGCAGAAGGCTTAGGCCCGGGGCCTCCCGGCATCTGGACCTCGTCTCTCTTCCCAGGTTAAAGAGCCATTGGTGGGCTCTGGAAGGAGGAGCCACTTGGGGACTGAAAGGATTTGACTGCTAAATGGGAGCCTGCTTTAACGCCAACACATTACTAACGAACATGCAGACTCTGAATTCCCTAATTCCATTTTTTTAATGCCTTTTCTCTCCTTCTTATTATTGAGTTTATTTTATCTAGACAGTTTCTCAACCACTGCACATTACAAACATCTGAGGACCTTTGAAAAAACTCTGATGCCTGGCCCCACTCCAGACCAATTAATCGGAATTTCTGGGGGTAGGATCCATCATACGTTTTCTAAAAAGCTTCCCAGGTGGTTCCAGTGTGTAGCCCAGGTTGAGAATTGCTGTCTTAACACATGCAAACTGGTTTTCAAAGTCTACGGAGTCAAATGAAAAAAATGTTGCAACCCTGCCATGTTTTACATCCTGGACTTCCAAAATTAAACGATGAATTGATGCAATTCAACAGACATGTCTCTCAGAGGCCAGGCTTGAGCTAGGTGTTAAGGATTCCAAGGTGGCAAAGGAGATGTGGATCCTGTCCCCAAGGAGCCACATAGACCAATTTCAGTGAGCAAAGAGGGGCACAATTTATAATGGGGTTTTACCATAACAAAATCAATGTCACCACTGGTTAATATTTTGGTGTTTACTCTGTGCCAGCATTGAGGAGGGCACTTGAGGTGTATCAGCTCATTGAAGCTTCACAATAATCATATGAGCTGGATATTCCTATTGTTTCCACTCATTCCTTCACGTCACACAAGTTTGATGCTTCCTATGGACTAGGCGCTGTTTTGGGCATTTGGGCAGTAACGAGGCAGGCAGGATCCTGCCTGGGGGGGCATTCTGTGAGTGCAAGTGGGGAGGAAAGAAACAACAGACATAACCCAAAAGTCAGTCATATGGTATGCTAGAAACTGGTAAATGCCACCAGAAAAAAAAAGAGCAGAGCAGAGCAGATAAGGTGGGTGTGGGTGCTGGGGAAGCGTCATTGAGAAAGGAAGAGTTGAGCACAGACTGGAAGCGAGGGAGTTAATTATTCTACTCTATTTGAAGACTCACCCAAGGATACAGACATGGCTTAGCTGGCAAACCCAGATATGTTGGAAACCAGAGATGTCTTAACCTGGCAACTACCTGGTCTTCCAAGAAGTATCACAGTATAATAACTGATGTGCTTGCCCCACCCCCCCAGGCCCCTGTCTGTCTTGTTCACTGTGGGAAATTTCTAAGCCCAGTCTCTGCTACACATAGGCACTGAATGCATGCTTGAATTAATCATTTTAATTATTAATTAATCTGAATTAATACACGTTATGACTTAACACATATTCACTGTGTGTTTACTATGTCCTGCCCACTCCCTAGGCAGAAAGAAAAGTCTTTGAAAATCCAGGGGAGGTGGGCATGCTGCGGACGAAGCCAGCAGGTATTTTTGGGTACCCTGTTCAAGTTGTGTTGTGGAAGAAAGACGTCACTGCTTTGCCAGGGCAGAGGTCTGTTCTCTGAGGCAGGAGGATGGAGGGGGTCAGGAGATTGAATAAATGTGAGTCTCAAAGACAAACAGGGATGCTTGTAGATAGAAGACTTTGTGACATGATAGCCCACAAAAATCCACAAAGTCGAATTCAGGGACGACAGGTGCAGTTTTCCCAGGCCACGTTCATTTGAGAGAAATTCATCATGTTCCAATGTGAGAACAATCTTTTGAGTATTAACTTACCTATTAAAGTGGTAGATATCCTGTATGTTTCCAAAAAGGGCTGATCTTTCTTCTGTCCCCAGAGGAAGTTTCGTTTGGTCCCTGATGCAGTCAAGGTAATCCTGGGAAATCAACGAGAAGGATGTCTTAAACGCTCCTGTCCTGTTCCAAGTCATCTTTAGTTATGCAAGACGAGTCTTTCATATCAGTTTCAAGTAATTATTATACTAATGTGCTCATTAGCTCTGCTATGAGAATTCAGAGTCTCTTATTAATGATGATAACACTTATCTAGTTACATAATGGGGATTTTGAACAAGGAGACTGTAGTATATTAATGTATCTACCCTCAAAATGTACTAGAGCTTCCCTAGATGGATGATATAATGACCATATTTACCGAGAATGTCAGAATTTTGGCATAACAACATCACCTACTGTTTCCTGACTGATTTATATGCTAAAAAGATACTCCAAAATTCTCATAGCGGGAAACCAAAAATAAAAATTCCAAAATGTGACAGATGTTTTAAACACGACCTTTAAGTCGGAAAGCTATCAGCCGTTAAAGTATAGAACTAAATTCATCCTCAAATACCAATTTATTTTTAAAAACCACTTTTTAAAATAAAAGAAGCACATAAACTCACTTATGCTATCTAACAGGCTATGTTAATGAGCCATGGAAAACTCTGAAATGATTTTATATATTTTAACATAGAAACGATTCCCCAACAGAGCTAATGTGGGCCCAGACCCACAGTGGGTCACACGTACGTGGCTTAGAAGGTATTTGAACTGCTGAGAGAGGGTGTGATCAAGAGTTCATAACAGAGTGTTCCCCCTTTCCCCAGCAACGCTCGAAAAAAGAACTCTGTAGGAGGCAAGAAAACAGTAAAGAAAAAAGTGAAAACAGCTGAAATAACGTAAAATAAAAAATAAATACAATCCGCTGCCCTGGAATGAACAATGTAGCATGGCTCTCTACCAAACGTCACAGGGCGTTCTGCAGCGTGCAGAGGAAGCAACCCAGGGAAAAGTCAGCCAGACGGTGAAAATCCAGCATTGTGACCACATTCCAATGTTCAATGGCGAACACAGTAGTATTTAGGTGCAACTGGCGAAAGGAGAAACTGAAATTTCAGAACCATCAGATAATGCTTTCTTTTATCTTTTAATAAGCCAAATTTATTCTCTTGTGCTTTTAATGTTACTCAAATGAAAAACAGGCTGGGCTTCATCATAAATTTTCTCAGCAAATTTCACAGATTGCATCAAACAACTTTCCATTCTAGCTCTTTCCTGCTAAAATCATTGTCATGCATGAACCATTTGTTCCTAAGCTCTTTTTTCGTTTAATAAGTTTTGTCGTAATATTCTTTTCTCCTTAAGAATGTGGTCATCTCCATAAGAAATTAGATTCACAGGGTTTAAGTGTAATTGGCACAACAACCTATAAAAGCAAGACCTAGCCTCCTTAACTTTTATGAATGGAACGATTATAAGGAGCTTAAGTACCTGCAGAGGGTAAAGAGTTAATGCCCAAATAAGAAATACTAAAGAAGACTAGAATTGCAATAAGAGGACATTTTGAACAACAAGGAAACCTAACCTACACTTCCTCAGAAAACTAAATGGATTCATTGATATTTTCATAAAATTACAGATGGTACCAACAAATAGGCTAATATTTAACTTGCATTGAATGCTTATCTTTGATAGTTGTTTACTATTTTGACATTTTAAAAGGACACGTCATGTGCAAAATTAAGAAAGTCAGAAGGCTATACATGGGTATGAAATGAAAAGGTCAAACAGAAGGATATGGATGGGCATGATTCACACCCTATGGAAGGATGAAGGGTGGGGCAGAGATGACCCACATGTACCGACTTCACCTGGCTGGCTGCAACAGATGGTGTAACTAGAAAATGAGTTCAAAGCTTGCTCATTTCTAACTTAGAGTTCGAAGCTTGCTCATTTTTAGAAACCTGATACTAAATTCTTCATGTGAGGGGAAGATTGAGTTAAGGGGCTTGAAGAATTTCATCTGGGGTTAGAGACAGAGACCTGGCCCACTTCCAACAAATGATGGCCCATCTCCAAAGGAAAGAGTTTCAAAACCCCAGAGTCCATGGTAGAGAAACGAGATTTTAAAAGCTGTTTCTTTTTTGAAATTGCTGAGAAAATAGATTGTTAGGAGTCCACATTTTTGTAGGCCACTCTAGAAAACAGATCAAAGTCTTATGGCCACAAATTGTTCCCTCTACTGATCATAATTAAGTCTTTTAAATGCGATACTTTAACCCTAACCCAGTTACTGAAAACTACTGTAGCATGCCCTGCATTAACAGCTGTCATCATCTGAAACCAAAATGAGAGGTTGGCAGCTCAGTGATAATAACAGTTCATTCTGTGCTCAAATGACAGAGTAAAGGCACCAGAGAAATTTATTAGAGCCTGTCACGCTGCTTATTAGTTTTATTGGCTTGATGTCAGCACCTATGGCTACCCCACAGTTAACAATGAAGGACCAATTTAAAACTTTTGCACTGAAAACAACTATTCTCCAAGACGATCTAAGAATTCCCTGTATTTTGGGGAGGGTTGGGGAAGGAAGAGAGAGAAAAGAGCTTTGCACCACGTGAAAAATTTTCTATTATACTATTTGAAATTTCACCTGAAGTATTTTTAATCAGTTTATGTCCTTAAGATCTCCACCACTGTAAGATGTGTACACGAGTATCCTCTTCTCATTAACTTTTTCATTCCTTATAATGGCAGTTATTGACAATATCCAAGTGAAGCCTAACTCGGTGCTATGTGAAGTGTGGTAGAAGGGCAGGAGCCAGTGTGCAAACTGTTCGTTACTGATCGGCTCCAAGATAAGTGCAGAAATCAAGAGCAAGCATGTAGAAACTTTTACAGCACTTGACAGAACGATGTTTGTTGAATCTAATGATAAATTTGTATTTTGCATGTCTGATTAATTTGTATTATGCTTGTATTTTGCATGTCTGATTTCTTCTCTTTTATGTTTCTAGTAATTCATTTTTTATTATATTTTACATAAGTGTTAGTGTGTGACTGATTGGCACACGTGTGCACACACACACATTCCCTCACCACAGACTGTTTGAGAAGTCCTGGTCTAGATGACCACTCAGCAGAAACACCAGAGAAAAGATGCTGCCAGAACTGGGACAGAATTCAAATTCAATGTCCTTGGTAGCTTGCCTTATTTCTTTAATTTTTGGGTTTTTTTTTTTTTTTTTTTTTTTTTTGCTGAGGAGGATTGGCCCTGAGCTAACATCTGTGCCAGTCTTTCTCTATCTTGTATGTGGGCTGCTACCACAGCACGACTGCTGACGAGTGGTATAGGTCCAGGCTTTGGAACAGAACCTTGGCCGCCAAAGTGGAGTGCTCCAAACTTAACTACTAGGTCATGGGGCTGGCCCCTCACCTTATTTCTTTAAGGTGCCCAGAAAGAATTAAGTTAATGCCCCCCCATCTCCCTTTTTCCTCTAAAATAACATTTAAAACATCTAAAAATTATAACCTGCTTAACAGGATAATGAAGATAAACCATAAGAAGAAAAAAGATATTTATTTAGAATCAGAAAGCCTCAATACTTTATATCACTTCCACTCTTCTTTCTCTTGTAGATAGTCTCATAGAAACAACAAAAAAGGTTCTGTTCCTAACGTCTCTTGCTCACATTTCAAAATTCTACCTAGTGGTTTTATGGTTTACTCTTTTTGGTCTAGTTTCTGTTGTTACCACTTCCAAATTCCAAGCCCTTTGCTATAACTCCTATGTAAGATTTTTGGTCTTTATTTTGGAGAAAGCCTCTTTTTCTGGTTCTCCAATCCCTCCACCTTTTCTAGAAAGTAGTCATCTGTTCATCCCCAAACCTGCCCTCCACATTTCATGGGTTACACTGGGGATGCCACTGATACTACGACAACTCACATTTGTTTATCACTTTGCAGTTTAAAAGCACACTCACATTCATTCATACAAACCCTCCTTCCCTTCTCTTTTTGAGACATAAGAAGCGTGCCAAGTTCTCTTTTACAAGCTCGGAATTTAAAAGATGAATAAAACATGACTGCCTCCCCCAAGGAGCTCCCTCTGTAGTTGAAAGACAAGTGTAAACAAGCAAGCACAATGCAGTTTTTAGGCAGCACGAGTGATCAATGCTCAGTACACTAGTCCCCCCGTATGCACGGTTTCTGTTTCCTTCAGTCAACCGAAGTTGGAAATGTTAAATAGAAAATTCCAGAAATAAAGAATCATAAGTTTTAAATCACATGCTGTTCTGAGCAGTGGGACGAAATCTCATATGGTCCCACTCAGTCCCACCTGGGACATGAATCATCCCCTTGTGCAGGGGACCCACTCTACACAGCAGGCACCCATTAGTCACTTGGTAGCCATCTTGGTTACTGGATCCACTGTCGTGGCATGGTGGTGCTTGTGTTCAAGTCACCCTTATTTTACTTAATAATGGTGCCAAAGCCGACTTTATTATTAGTTATTATTGTTAATCTCTTATTGTGCCTAATTTATAAATTAAAATTTATCAGAGGTATGTATATAGGAAAAATTTTGGTATATACAGTTGGGTGCTATCCATGGTTTCAAGCATCCACTGGGGGTCTTGGAATATATCCCCCATGGATAATGGGAGACCACTGTACATAGAGAGAGGAGGCAGAGGAGAAAAAGTCAATTCCAGGATAGGCAGAGGCTTTATAGAGGTGGTGATGATGGCGCTGCATCTTTAAGGATGACTAGGAGTCTGAATGGAGAGAAAGGAGTAAGAAGGAAGAGAGAAAAGAGTAAACAGAGGCCCAGGGTAAGGAAAGGCAGGGCACAGTCAGGACACTGAAAGGAGCTGAGATGGGATAGAGGGAGCAGGGCAAGCGCATGTGCACACAGACCCTGGAGGTAGGGCTGCGAGGCGAGGTGAGGCTGGAGCCAGGACAGGACTGTTCATGGAGAATCTCTTCTCTCACTTTCTACTCCGACGAGGAAAGGTACCATTCTTGCTCCCAGCAAGGACATTTCTCATCCACCGTGGCAGTGACTGAATTAAGACACAGCGAGAGCAACCCCTCATCTCCTCATCCTTTTGGCTGCACCATGACACGAGCTGGGTGGCTCCTTCTGGGGAGAAGGATTGATCAGCTTTCATCCTTCCTTCTGATTTTCTTTCCCAGGTGTCTGGGGAGGTAAAACTAACCCAGGGCTGCTCCTGCTAGCCAAGCCTGCAGACGCCTTGGCAGGGTGGTTCTCGACCTTTCTGGCTCGCTGGAACTCTCTGTACTGGACTTCCTCAAACTCACATGAAATATAGAAAAAGCTACCTCCGGGGATTTGTGGAGGAAAGGAAACAAGGCCTATCTTTGGGCCTAGCTCATGTGCACAGGAGGTCTTCACGTGGCTCCGGCTCACTCATCTTGTTCTTGTTAGAGTCAAAGCACTGATAAGAAATCCGGGTTTTATTTCCCAGCGATGGTCCTCTGCACACGTGGCGCCCTTAGGGAACATCACGAGGGACAGGACTGGTTCAGAATCACAGGCCGCTGCTCACATACGCACTCATGCCCCTTCTCTTCCCATTCCTGAGGGAACTGAGCAGAAGAGGGTGGCAGTGTGGGAGGGAAGACTGTGTCAGTTTTGGACACATAAAGTCTGGGGTCACTGTAGGACATCCCCCAACGAGGGGTTTGCTGGGCATAGAATCTGGAAAGAAAAATCAGATTGCTCCGACAGCTCTTTGGGGAGCTAGAAGTGCCTGACTGTGCAGCTTTGGGCTCCATCTTAGGCAGCACTGACAGAACAGCGGGGCCAAAATGTCCTCTCATGACTCAGGCCCCAGGGCCATGTCAAATGCCTGGCCATGAAGAAGCACTTCAGAGCTGCTAGCTCAGGGCTAGCAAATTGCAACCTTGGTGGGGGTCAGCAGACCATGGCACCGCCAGGGGGTCTCCCACATTGCAGTGAGAACACCAAAAGGCCCTTACAAAAGAAATTAGCAAAGCAAATTCAGAGCTGTAAGGCCTTGGGTGGCAGAGATGCTGATGGGAGATGGCACCCTTAGGTGAGAGCAGTGGGCAGGGTCTTCCTACAGTTCCAAGGACCCTGGAGCACAGAGCTAGACATGTGGTTCCCACCTCTTTCAGAGACAGTCTCAGGGAAACTGAGGGACAATGGAGTCCTGAGTCCAGTGACTAGAGAAAGTTACAGACTGCTTTAGAAGTGGGGTAATAGAGGAGCATCAGTTTTGAGATGTTGGGCTGTAAGGAGAGTGGTGGGGCAGTAACTGGAAGAGACGTAGGACCAGGGAGGATCTACTGATTGATCCATCCATCCATCCACATGTCCACCCATCCATGCATCCATCTATCCATGCATCCACCCACCCATCTGTCCATGCATCCACCCCCGCATCCATCCA
Source organism: Equus przewalskii (assembly GCF_037783145.1). Taxonomy (NCBI): domain Eukaryota; kingdom Metazoa; phylum Chordata; class Mammalia; order Perissodactyla; family Equidae; genus Equus; species Equus przewalskii. The sequence goes on from NC_091862.1 coordinate 16,169,620, forward strand.
TCCATCCACTAACCCATCTGTCTATCCATGCATCCATCCACCCACCCATCCATGCATCCATCCATCCACCCATCCATCAACAGACTGGTGGTTGGTACAGGGAACGAGAAGGTGGAGGGAAGAATCCTGGAGTGACAAGAGGGTAAAAACAGACAATGGAGAGCACAGAAGATGACAGGTGACTGTTAGAGCCAAGGTGAAGGGATGAGAAAAGAAGCAGAGGACAGGAAGATAAGCACCTCCCTGGGAAGTCTGGGCAGGGAGCACTGTCTATCCGAGTGGGATGGGGAATGGCCAAGTTGACACTGGTCAGCTTCATTTTATGTTGTAGACAACAAAATTCTCACAAGTCAGAGCATATGAAGTCAAAAGTTCCTCTCTCCTGAAGGACCCCCCCTTTCCTCCCCAGATGTCACTCTCCAGAGGCACCTCTGGTTAATGATGTGGTATGCATGCTTCTAGGCTCTCTTCTGGGGCATAATCATATTTGTCAAAAATGAGATCTTATGTTTGATTCACAGTTTTGTTTTTCCACTCAACGTAGGTAAACCCACATAATTCCTATATGTAAACCTAGGTCTTCCTCATTCTTTACTACGGTTGCACTGTGTTCCATTCAATAGCTTTATTATAATCTACTTAATAAAGGTTTTTGGGGGGCACATCCTATGTGCCAGTTACTGTGTGAAAGGGGGCATTCAGAAACGAGTAAGATATGGCCCCTGTCCGTCTAGGTGCTCACAGAGAGTAAGGGAGAAAGACATGGAAAAGAAGTCAGTCAGCCTAACGATTTAAGAGTTGTAAGAATTATTTACAGAGTGCTGTGACGGTATAGAAGAATACATTTTTGAATAAAAGAAACCCTTTATCTTACTTCCCAATCAGCCACTAAATAGGGTTTATAGTAAAATTTCCTGCTGTAGGCTGCAGATAAAGTATCAGAAGTCTAATCTTCTAATCTTTAATCTCTTTTCTCTTCTTTCTCTATCTACATCCATGGGGAGGAAGGCACAGCCACAGAAATGGGAGCTGGGGGTCCCTGGCCATTCCATCAGGCTGGAAACAAAAGCTCTTATTGTGGGAACGACGTTTTCCCTGAGTCTACATAACATAGGCCCCCCAGCGCCGCAACAGAGCACCATATTGAAAATACAATATATCATCAACTTGACAATGTTTCTGCCAACATTGCTTGGGGGGGGTGATGAAGAATGGGGGAGAGGAGGAGACAGGAGGAGGCGGGAGGAGAGAATAGATGGGGGAGGGAAGGGGGAAGAGAAGGGGAAAAAAGAAGGAAGAAAATGAGGGGAATTGCAAAAAAAGAGGGGGAAAGAAAAGGGAGGGGGAGAAAGGGAGAAGAAAGAGTGAGAAGGGAGAAAGAAGAGAGAGGAGACAGAGAAGAGAAAGAGGAAAGATTAAGTAAGAGAGAAAGAGAAAGACACACACCTACGCATCTTGAGAGAGGGAGGGAGGGAGGGAAGGGGGGAGGAGAAGAAGAAGGGGGAGGAGGAAAGAGGGAGGAAGAGAAGAGGGAGGAAAGAGGGGAGGGGAGGAGGAAAGAGGAGGGAGGGGGAAAGAGGAGAGAGGAGGGAGGAGGAGAGGAGGGGAGAAGGGGGAAGGGGAGGGGGCAAGAGAGAAAGAGAGCAAACTCAAAGTTAAAAGCAGCTTCTGTTGTTGCTATGACATCAGTTCTCATTCAGAGTTTTCCTCATCAAAGGCATGGAGGCCGATCTAAAGTGGCGATCTGTACAAATCAGTGTGAATGGCTCTGAGATATCTGAGTAAAAGAATAAAACAAAACTGGGAGGTTTCAGCCTCATTTACCTTCCATAATACTTTCAAGACAGAAGACCTCGGTAAACAATGTCAGGCATGGCCTGCTTGTTAAGCTGTGACAAATGATACATGTGCCTGTTGGGTCCCTCTATTGTTTCACGTCTTCTTGAAAGAAGGAGCTATCCGCTAGAGAAGGAGCCGGGGTAGCTAGACCTAGAAAGGGGAAGATGGGGTAGTTCCTCCCAAAAAGAGAAACTTGGGGAGGGGTGGGGGAACAGGAATTCTGCTAAAAAACAGCAGTTGGGACTATTTGTTTGGTTTTCCCCAAAGACTTCAAAAGAAAACACTTATGAACTGCCAATCTACAGTAATCTAATGGAATAAGCAAGATATTAAGAAACCAGATTAGCATTCACATACTACAGTTCTTAAAGCAACTGGACACCCATCTTCTCTTATACTTCTTGATGTGGATTAAGGTTGCTCCAGCTAGAGAAGCCCAAGGTGACCTGGCCTACAGGCCAAACTATATGACCCGGTGGATTTTTTTTATGGTATGAATTAGGGCTGCCCCAAGGAGAGAAGCCCAGGGCATCCTCACCTACATGCCGATCTATATGGCCAGATTCGTATCTAAAAGTTATATGACCGCACAATAACCAGACCCCATCTGCACTGAAATCATTTAATGACTTTTTACATCATCTTTTCTTTTTCCAGTAAAAATAAGTCACATACCCATGCCTTATAAAATTAGCCCTAACCCTCAACTCAGGGCAGCAGCAGGAGCTCTGACTGCCCATGGGTCCTGTCCCATGGCAGCAGCAGGAACTCTGACTGCCCATGGGTCTTGTCCCCATGCTATTCCACACTATTCTCTAAATAAAAAGAGCACCACTGCCAGATCTTGAGAGTCCAAGAAATCTTTCTTTCGACTCCTTGGCTCACCCACCCCGCATCACTTCTGACAACTGTGATCAAAATCAATTCTTTCTTTACTTCATACTGATATCAGGAGGAAGAATTTGATGTACATAAATGTAAATTACTCTTAAAATGTTATAATTAAAAAGTTTGGCACAAATACAACATAAAATTAATCTCTTATATTACCTTTAGTTATAACAAGTAGAAAAGTTTTTACAAGAGTCCCTTCTGTAATAACACAGCAGAAAAACTTAATTTTCTATTGCTTTGTTAAATATTATAAAAATCGTGCTTAGAGTTTTCAAATTACATTGACAACATTCTCATTGGCAAAAGCTCCTCTTAAAACAGGAGAGGTGGACACGCCCATGAAGAAGTCCTGTTGCATACTGAAATATCTTTCCATACTTATTTGAAACCATCATTGCTTTTTTTCTGTACTCTGTAATGCTATTATCATTTCTAACGGCCAAAAAAAAAAAAAAAAAAGAAAAGCATTTCTGGGAAAACCTATGTCCTTGGTGAATATGCATAAATGTAAAATGTTTAAAATCTTCAACGTGGGTAACCAGAGAACTTGCCAGAATGGCTGGCCTGGAGCGCAACATGGCCCCAGGCTCCCAGTGGGCGCTGGGGAGAGAGGGCAGTGAAGGACGTTTGGTCTTTTCTCCAACTCTCTTTTCACGTTTTCCTCCTCACTCGGTTAACTGTATATAGCCTAATTTTTTTACTGCCTTTTTACTCTCCGGGTCCCAAGCTAGGTGAGGAAGCCAACAGATACAATTAGATGTGGCTGTAATCCTTAAAGAGGAAAACGGCGAAGCCTGATGAGGTGGCGGAAGGAGGTGATGTCTTGGCAAAGCTTAAAGTACCTGAAAATAAGAAACTGATTCATCTCAATTATGATCACAGCACTGCGGGTGTAATTTAAGATGTGGTAATTAAGGAAAATTAAATAAAGCCCAGAGGGTTTTGTATATGGGAAAGAAAATAAAAGATCAGTAAAATGATTTTCCATTACTAGATCATCAGAAGTTTAACTCCCCCTCACTGCTATTCATTATTATTATCATTAATATTACTATCGGGTTTTATTGCTGGGTACCGAGCTCACTGTTTTATATGCATTATCTCAGTTAGTCTTCACACCAACCCTAGGAGATGGGTCCCATTATTCATCCCATTTTACTGGAAGCTTAGAAAGGTTTGGTGGCTCCCTGAGGTCACACAGTGAGTGACTCAGTTGCTTTCAAACCAGGACCAGTTGGCAATAGCCTGGGCATTGAAACCCTGCACTAGGGCTTCAAAGGTTTTAGTCCTTAATACAGTATCTTTAAAGAGTAGGAGAGGTTTGCTGCTGACAATCTGGGGGTTAAATCTGGTTTTTCTTTAGGTATGAGGTAGGAGCCTACCAAAGATGACAATTCTCACTGATGAGGCACCTACCACGTGCCAGGATTGTCACATACTGTATCTGAATGAGTATTGGTCCATGCACATGCTGAAGCTACTTCCTTCACATGTTATCCACACACATCCCAGGGCATGCTTTTCCATCAGCCAAGCACACCAGCTTTCAGCCATCTGCCATTTTGCTTTCAACGTTGGCTCATGCCTTCACAAGTTCTCCTTCCATCTCAGAGGGCTCTCTTGTCCTTCGAAACATCCCACTTCCCTTGCCAGTCACCCCACAGTTGGTCATTTCATCTTTCTTTATTTGCACGACTCTACACAGCACTCCCCATAGAAACACAGTTCTTTCAAAACCAGTCATGCGGAATCACTGCCACTGAATTCCTCCGGCTCTCCCAGCACCACGCCACTCTTAGGTGGATAAAAAATTTTATACGTGATGGAGAGCTTGCAAAGCTGAGAGTTTAAAACCTACAGAATTAGGAAATTGCTATAAAATGAAGATCGATCAGAGAGAGAGAGAGAGAGAGAGAGAGAGAGAGAGAGGGCGCGAGCCCTAGCAGGAGCAAGCTCATAGGATGAGGTTTCTATAAGCGCTTTTTCAAGAGATTGTGTATGATGAATTTCAACAGCAGCAACTTTAAGGTCTGAACAGAAGCACACTACATGCTTTTTCTTGTAACACCTGCAGTTGCCATCAGCTGCAGATCTGCCTTCCCAGCTCAGCAGATTTGTCTAAGGACAGAGCACAGCAGCGGAGAAAGGACAGCAGATTCCTCAGGAGGCCGTAGTTCTGCGGCCCCAGGTGCAGCGTGGTGGAGAATGGCGGGCCGCAGGGGCAGGCAGCCTGGATCTGAGAGCTGGACCTTGGCGGGTTATTGGCCTTGGGGAGACTTGAGCTGTTAAGCATCCCTGCCTCGCCATCATTCTGGAGGTTAAACGACCAGGTCCCTTCAGGGTGCCCTGCACAGCGTGCCCAGCACACGCTGGGTGGTAGCCGGGGCTGCCACGCATCTTCTGCATCCCAGGTTCCTCCTCAGTAAGCAGAGGAGTCGCCAGATTGGAGCCCCTTTGGTTCAAAAGCAAATTAACTCTCTGTGCACACTGAAAAATTATAATACATTCTCCCACACCTTTCTCTGCCCCCAGTCCTAACAGTGCCACAGGCAGGCTACTGGGCTGGAGCAGCTTGTTATTGACTGTCACTGTTGGAAGAGGGTCTGAGGACGGTCAGCGGAGACGCGAATACAGGTTTCCCAGACGCCGGCCCTCTCACCTGCTGTGTCCACCTGGATGATAAATCTTGTCTCTCCCGCCCATCTCTCTCTTGAAACGGACCCCTCCTCTCTCTCATCACTGCTGTGGTCTTGTTCATCTCCGCTGGGACTGCTGCAAGGACATCCTAGCTCATCCCTCTATTTTGGGTCCTTCCCCCTCCAACTTTTCAGAATGAATCCAGTGTGATCTTTCTAAAACTCAAATTTGATGTTATGTCTCCTGTTAAAATCCTTCAACGACTTCTCTACAGCCCTAGGGGGAGGCCCTTCAAGGCCTGCCTACCTTTCTAGGCTCATCTTGTACCCCTTTCTTGCTCCCTCCCATCTCATTCGCCAGGCACAGCACACAGGCACTCACTCCTTGTACTTTCAGAAGGTCCCCTGTCCCCTCTAGCTTCACCAATTTTACACATTCTATTCTCCCGCCACCAAGAATGTCCCTCCTCCTGTCATAACCTGCTAACTCCTCCTTCGAGATTCTTCCCAGGCATCTTTCTCTGATCCTTCCTGCTCCCTGTCTGGGGCAGGTGCTCCTCTGAGCATTTACATTTATACTTCCACGATAGAGGGGGCCAGAGGAACCAACACACAGGGCTATAAAAATCTCTGTCGTTCCTTCTCTCCCACAATACTGACGTCAACTGTGACCAGGACTAGGCTTTCGCGTTCCCAGCACTGCATGTCTGCAGAGTGAGCAACTGTGGGGTGAATTCCTGTACACTTGATCAGTCTGCAACCTGGGCAGAGTCGAGCCCAGCCCGGGAAGGCGAGGGTTAACTGAGTGCCTGCTGATCTCTCCTGCTCTCTGAGTGGCCCAAGTTGTATTGAATTGCAACCCAACCCAGCATTCCTCTTCTGCTCCCTCCCCTCCCCTTTGTCTCTGAGAAAGCATTCTTACAACATGGCCTCTTAAGATGACAAAGGTTCCTAAACTCTGCATTTCATTTTTAACTCCCTTTCCATCCACCTAAGTCCCGCCTTTGCACAAGAAAGGAATCACTTCCCTAATCAAAAGTAGATTAACTCTCACCCTTTCTCTGCGTGTATTTGCATTTGCATCGCCATTTACGAAGCTATAAACAGACCCCTGGGTTGAGTGATTTATCCACAGCTTTATGGAAACCAAGACAAAAGCAGCCAGTCTTTTCAGCAATTCTGTGTTTATTGTAGGCTGCTGCCAGGGCGGGGGGGGGTGGGGGGGGGGAGCTGCACCCCTCCCGGCTCATCTCCCACTTTAAGCTTTCCAAAAGGTTAACAGCAGAACTCGAAGCCTCATTATAAAACTGAAGGAACACTTGTAACATTTCTTGTCGCTCCAAAGAGAAAAAAAGGTTTGCTTCAGAAGAAAATATTTTCCAGTGTAGTTTAAAGAAATGGTCACTCTGCCTCCCCCAACACACACACACACACACAGACAACTGAGGAGTAATTTTGCCTCAAAGTGATTTTGCCCTTTGAAACCACAGACAGCCTGCAGTCTCTCTCCATTTTGCACGTGGCCTACTTTGGAGGAGGGTGTCAATTTCAAGCACTCGAAACATTATGGATTTTCTTATATTAGTTTAACAAAACAAAGAATCTTAACATGTAGAATAAGCATTCCATTCTGCTTTGGGTCGGACAGACGCTTGCATCACGCCTTTCTCATCATGCCTTTAACATTTTCAGAATACCTTCCCTTACAGAGTAAGGAGGAGTCTCATTTTTTGTCAAGTGTTATCTCACTTTTGTTCAGGGATCACTTATTGGGCAAGAATTTTCTCCAAGTATTAAAAGTTAATTCTATGAATGAAAGTCTGATACATGCTACAACATGGATGAATCTTGGAAATATTATGCTAAGTGAAATAAGGCAGACACAGAAGGACAAATATTGTTTGATACCAGTAAATTCATAGATAGAAAGTAGACTGGAGGTTGCCAGAGGCTGAACAAAGAGGGAATGGGGAGTTGTTTAATGGTTACAGAATTTCTGTTGGGAATGATAAAAAACTTTCTAGAAATGAATAGTGGCAATGGTTGCACAACTGTGTGAGTGTGCTTAATGCCTCTGGGTTGTACACTTAAAATGGTTAAAGTGGCAAACTTTATGATACGTATATTTTATAAAAGTGAAAAACATTTAAGAATTATTAAAATTAAAAAATCACTTTCTTTATGAAGGCCAGGCATCGGACAGTATATTTTAGATACTCTCCTAAAGGTAATGAAAATTTTTCTTGCTACTCACACTCCTCGTTAAGGATTGGTTATGCTCTGAGCCATAATTCACAAGTAAATTCACCAGGGTGACAGAGGCGAGTCTGCACCCATTCTAAATGGCCTTCCCTTAATTAATCTGCTAAGGAGTTCTTTCCTCTGGCTCCACCTCTCCCCACCCCCTCTCTTTGCTGTGGGCTAGGAAACTAAATAATTAAGCTTATTTTCAACATGTAGAGTAAATAGGCTCTTAGAGCTTGGGGCCTCTCCTTGAGTAAAGACACAGCATTTACTGTTTGGTGTTTGAAATATCTATTTTGGCCGCTCAAAGGAGTCGCTGATTTTCTGGTTACATTCTTGAGAGCTGAGGCTGGAGGAGACGCAATCTCCAGTCATCTTTAGATTTTGACTTTTCGAATTAGACTCACAAAGGGGATGAAGCTGAGATCAGCCTGGCTGGTTGTTCACAGGCACACAGCTAACCGTTGGCAATGGACCAGAGCCCAGACCAGTGCTCTGTACGTTGAGTCCATCTCAGATTGACTCAGCTCAAATCAAAATTCTGGAAATAATTTCATTCCACCATTGCAGCCCTTGATGATATTGGAAATGAATTCCAACTACATGTAGATATGCCGGGTAAACTAAAAATCGCAACAAGATAGAATATATGCTTTTTAAATTACAAAGTTAGAATAATTTTCTGAAATAATACCTTAACATAGATTAGCAAACACATTATGATACTTTACTACCTACCAGAAATTATTGGCTTTTCCAAATAACACCAATTATATTAATAATCATATAATAATAATAATCTCTCATTTGAGTGCTTACTATATGCCTCGTTCTGTATTAAGCATTTTGCATGGATAGTCATATAATTTTTACAACACTCTTATAGTCAAGCATCACTTTACGGCGGGGATACGTTCTGAGAAAGGCATCATTAGGTGATTTTGTCGCTGTGTGAACATCACAGCGTGCACTTACACAAACCTAGATGGTACAGCCTCCTACACACCCAGGCTATATGGTACTGATCTTTTGGGACCACTGTCGTATACATGGTCCCTCGTTGACCGAAACGTCTTTATGCGGCACATGGCTGTATCCCCATTTTACAGGTGAGAAAACCAAACCTTAGAGAAGTTTAGTAATTTTTCCAAGATCACACAGGAAACGGCCGAGTCAGGATTTGGATTCAGTTCTTGCAGATGTTCGTTTTCATCATTTTGTTCTATTTCACAGGGGATGGGGGCGTTCGTTTGTGCTGCCTTTAAGTGTCTGCTGTTTGCGTTGTAACGAAAAAAATTCCCTTTAGGACAGTGGACCCCAACGTTGATTGCCTATTGCAATCTGGAGAGCTTTGTGAAAGACCGATGCCACCCGCAGGCCTTCGGAGGATTTCATTAGCCCAGGGTGCAGCTTAGGGAGCAGGAGTTATAAGAGCTCCCCAGGTGAGAAGAGCAGCCGCTGCTTTAGAAAAATCCTTACTTTTAGCTGCCTCTCCTCACCAGATTTCTTAGGTGATAGCTTTTAATTACTCAAATAATAGCCCCTTTGAACCTGTTTACGAGGGCCTATTCTCCTTGGTAAAAGTCCAGCTGATGACCAGTTAATTGCATGTTTCTCATAAGAGATCTTTCTGATGGTTTACTTTTTCCTATTTTTTAAGTAGGGACTTTCTCCTAGTGGATTTTCTTACCATAAGCAGTTTTTGAACATTCTAGATAATTTTGAATATTAAGTAAATTTACGCATTTTATCAGTACTTCTCTTTTCCTTAGTCCTTTTCAAATAGGACCTGGAACTTCAGAGCCAGCTCCTACTTCAGAACAGGATTTGGCAAGATAGGGTCCCAGAGGATCCATTGGCCTGTCAGTGATCACATGGACCAGTGCAGACAGACTCTCTGGTCTGGCAGGAGACAGTCTCTCATCCTCAAAGGCTGCCTATATCTGCGCTGGAGGAAAAAAGGACAATTTCATGGGTTGCTTTAGGCTTGTCCCAAGAAGTTGCTAGGAAGTGACCCCAACTGTTGCCACTTCCCCTCTGTATCACTGCTCTGGTTTTGTCTCAACTATGGGGTAGCTAGACGTAGAAGTGACAAGCTCCTCCCTCACACACGTCCACGTCAATTTTATCCTTGCCAATGGCTGAGATGTAGGTAACCAGGCAATAAAAATATGTTTCCAGAAAATTCCACTAACAAATATGTACGAGAACCCTCCTCATTTGGTATGTAAGGGGCACTCAATCCATGCTTAGTTTTCCAGTTGTTTCTAAATGAAATGGCTGGGAAACAGGACCTGGCTAGTTACACCTGCCAATGCTTAGCTGCAGGGTCTGGTCTTCAATCAGCCTTCGAAGGCCTGTGCTGTGCCAGGCTGTGCTAATCCCTCTACAGACATCACTTTCTTTAATCCTCACAGCCTCATATGAAGTACACGATCTCTCTCTCATTTTAAGATGAAGAAATTGCAGGTTGCAGGAGTTAAGTTCAAGATCAAAGGTAGTAAGTGACAGAGGTAGGATTTGCATCCAGTTGGAGAAATCACTTGGTTCTTTAGCTCTCCATTTTCCTCACCTATAAAAATGACCAGGCAGGACTAGATAATCCATTCAGCAAATAATCACTGATGGCCTAGGAAGCGTTAGATACAGCGCTGATTGCTAGGGATAGAAAACTTACCAACACACCTCACGCTTTCAGAACTTACAGTCAGACCTCATCAAGTTATTTTCCAGTTCTAACATTTGGTGTGACTCTACTTAATCAAAAATTCTGTGCAATCAGAAGCAATCTAAGTGTTCATCCATGGACGAAAGGATAAACAAAATGTGGTATGTATACACACAATGGAATATTATGCAACCCTAAAAAGGAAGAAAATTCTGACACATGCTACAGCATGGATGAACCTTGAAGACATTGTGCTGAATGAAATAAGCCAGTCACAAAAGGACAAAGACTGTATGATTCCACTTATATGAGGTATCTGAAGTGGTCAAATCCGTAGAAACAGAAAGTAGAATGGTGGTTACCAGGAGCTGAAGGGAGGGGGGAGTGGGCAGTTACTGTTTAATAGGTACAGAGTTTCGGTTTTGCAAGATGAAAAGAATTCTGGAGACTGGTTGCACAACATCATGAATGTAGTTAACGCTGCTGAACTACACACTTAAAAATGGTTAAGATGGTAAATTTTATGTTACGCGTATTCTACCACCATTTTAAAAAATAAAAAAGAAAGAAGATTGGCTGAGGGAAGAGGAGGGATGAAGAGTTATTGTCGAAGGGGCACAGTTTCAGCTCGCAGTGAGAGTAAAGGTCTGGAGATGGATGGTGGTGATGGTTGTGCAACAAGATAAATGGACTCCATGCCATTGAATCGTATGCTTAAAATGGTTGAAATGATGTCATGTATATTTCACCACAATGTAAAAAAGAGATTTAAAAAATTCCATGCAAGCTGCTATACTGAACAATGCTATCCCCCTTCAGCAGCAAAGTAGTCCTCGTGGGGAGAGGAGAAATCGAAAACATAAATGATCAGAAAACACTTAAGTGCTAAATGATGTAGGCTGACAAGTCGTGCAATGGCCCAAGCTGCCTCTTCCTTTTCTAGGTGTTCCAGAGCAGGGGTGGCTCCCACACACACACTTGTGTTACACTTAGCACACGACCTGGGTAAATTCTTCTCTGTGACTAGTTTCGGAACGTACAAGCACCATCTTCTCCTTGGAAGAAACTTCTGCCTTGGGAAACGTCTCCCAAGTGAAGACTGGTTTGTTTAGAACATAATTTCTTGAATTGTATAATTTTCTACCCACTCAGTATAATTGAATATTCAAGATGGCACACACCCAAAAGCCAGCATGATTTCAACCCAACTGAACAGGACCTGTTTTAGCAAATCTTCAATAGAATTTTGCCCACAGGCAGTCTTTGAAATATATTAGCACTTCCCTAGCAGACCAGTAATAATAGCTACTCAATCCCCGGAGTTAACTGAAGTTTTTGAAATGCCTTTTCATTAAAAATCAAAATGTTGCCTTAAAAGAAAAGCATAATAGAATGAAAGGGACTTGTCACTTGTAGGTATTTTTGCAAGGGCTTGATTGTGCAAAAGAAATGAATGTACTCACTTATGTCTGTGAAAAGTACAGTTTCTGTTTCCTTTTTCCCCCTAATTATGTCCTAAGTCTATCCTTTCCTTTAAAACATTGTCTAACTCTGAATCTCCAAGTGCAGGTGAAAATATTCTAATTTTAACATCAGAAACACACTAATATTTACCCTTTCAATCTGCTTGGTATAATAAGTTTCACAGACAGCAAATGCTATCATTTGTGCAAGAATATTTGACCAAATTGTGCAAATCCTTTCAGTAAAAGAAAAATTTCCAACTATTTGTATGTACAAGTAATCATATTTGTTGATCCCAGGTTAAGGTAAAAACATTTGTTTTCAGAAATATGAAAAACTCTCAAACTGCTAAGAGAGCTTGAAATTCTTTCATACCACTTTTTCCCTTATGAGGTGGAGAGAAAAAAACGCATTAAGGATATTTGTCATAGTCTTTCTTAGTCTTATTTAACGTAAATGGAAGACACCAATGGGTACAATATTCTTCAATCTTCCAGTCTGAGCAAAGGGCAGGGCGGAGTGGTGAGACCTATTTGTAACAAGTCATAATACCCCAAAGAATAAGTCAGTCAGTTCTTCAATAACGTCTGCTTTGAAAACGTGAATTTGTTCCCATGATTAATATATTAGGGGACAATGTGAACTTAATTCAAATTTCGCTTTTGCTTAGGATTTCATCCATCGGAAACACTAGATGAATGCAGAAAACTACACTGAGTTCCAGAGAGCAGACTAGGAATACAAACACACACACACACACACACACACACACAGCCCTCAAACACCTACCAGCACCTCCGCCCTCCTGCGTGCCTTATGAGCCACACCCATCCACGTCAGGTGTAACAACTCTGCATGGACGTCGGGTAACCCTACTTAGTAACAACTCATGAACTCAACCCTGCACATGGCCCCTCTCTAATTTTTCTCTTTCCTCTCAGCCTATCTTATGTTTTTCCCTCTCTCTCCCCAGTTCTTTTTCCTCTTGTTCTTTTTTCTCCCTCTTTTTCACTCGCTCCCTTTTGTTCTCTCTTCCTCTTACACAGAGGGTGGCAGGTGCAGGAACCAGGTGGCTTCCACAAGCAAGTTCAAGGTTTTCCACGGTGAAGTGTTATACTTACTATAGTAGTTATGCATTTCTTAACCATTTAACATGTATAAAACTGTGTCTCCATTTTTGTTAGAGTCCTGTCTTTTTTGGTGTGTCACTGATAATGTTTTTGAGTGTTGTGGCAGAACCAATTTTTCCTAGCAGCCCTATTTTTCAGTTATTTTGGACTCTGAGTGATTTTTAGGAGCACTCATCATGTCGTATTATAGCGGAACCAATTGTAGGCACTTAGAAACACATATGTAGGCACTTAGAGACTATCATCTGTGCTCTCTCTCTCTCTGGTCTCAGACATTTGATAGAGGCATTAAAAACAAACACTACCTATAAACTATTCTCAGATCATGAATTTTTGCAACCCAGTAAGAATGTCCTACAAAGCCTGACTCAGGGCCTCCAATACTCCGGACATCCTTAGATGGACCCCAACTGTTTGTTCCAGCCCCAAGTTTCAAGAAGTGAATCCCAAGTCAGAATTGTCAGGAACTCAGGGTGACCTTCCCATTACGTGAGATTTAGTATTTCTTGGGGAGACACTGAGGAACATCATTGCACCCATAATTATTATACAAATTGATGATCATTATGCTATTGCTGTAACGTTCTTGGTAATTTGAAAACTGGACCCCAGGTGAAGATTTACAATATAAGGAGACTACTATCTATCGATGGCAAATTTACTTTCTACAAGTTCACCTCTGAAAAGATGCAAGTTGACTTCAACTTCTTATAGAAAAGCATCCATAATGATGTCAGTTGATACGGAGAGCGTAAGACTTAAGACTGTATTAAAACAATTTTAACAATTTAGCTTTTCGTTGCTCACTTTTTCATCATGTCCAAATTCTCATTTTGGCTTCTTAGAATGGCTTCAGAAATGAATTTAAGAGAAAGGCACGACAGTCAAAAGGAGGGTCTTCAATTTTCTTGTAAACTCCATCCATGTGACAGTAAACTTGCAGCTTCCAAGCGCTGTTCTATGAAGTTTGCTGGCTTTAGTCCATTACCCTCAATGGCTCCCTTCTACTCGCAAGGTTTCCAGAACACCAGCAAGATGAGCACCATCTGTGCTTTAGAACTGTGCTAGCCCCAGCAGCACTCTTCTTAAACTGAAATACTACCTGTGGTGTTCCATAATTCCAAAGAGCTCTATTGGGAAGTTCTATGGATGGAATGAGTAGAGAAACAAAAGGGAGAGGTACTTAGCAATGATGGGAGAAAGGGTAGAGGAAAGTGGGAGTGATGGAGACATGTAAGAGAGGAGAGCAGATACATTGGTCTGAATCTGCTCCAAGCCCTAAATGAATAATTCCATCGGAAACATTCTACAGGGTTATTCAGTAGAGACAGTAATTATAATCTCAGCAGTAAGCATCATCAAAATCTTTCTTATGTCTTTTGATTTTTGGTGATGTGCTGGGGATACGTGGTGTAGGTTTTACAGTGAGTGTTTCCATTATATATAATGCATAGTGGACACTGTCAGTTGTTCATAAAAACATTTCCCACCTTCTTTGGGCACACAGATAGATTACATCTCCCAGCCTTCCTTATAGTTCGGTGCGGCCACCTGACAAGATGGAATGAGAGGCCACCCACGGAATGACAGGAGAAGTGTGAGCTAATTCCATGCCTGTCTCAGAAACAGCACCCCCATGCATGCCTCCAGGTCTTCTCGCCCTTCCAGCTGCCCGAGATGGTGCAGACCACAGAAGTCTCGGAAGCCACGTGCTGAAGACGGCAGAGCCTCATCGGCGTGGGTCTCTGAATGACTGTGTGGAGGAGCACCACTGCCACTAACCTGAATATTCCCACAGGACTGTCACAGGAGAAAGAAAGAAAGAAACTTCTGTTGTGATAGGCCCCAAATTTGGGTGTGTATTTCTTACTGTGGCTTAGCCTATCCTACTATATGGACTCAGAGCAGACTGGCCATAACAGTGTAGTGGTAGAAGGGGTGGGCTTTGGAGCGAAACCTGGGTTCCAGATCCTGCTCTACCGCTAACGACCTATGTGACCTCAGACAAGTTAGTCTACCCTGTGCACGTTCAATATTCTCGTGCTAAAATAGGAAAATGATGATAGTACCACACAGTAGGGTTCGGAGTGAGGATATAAGTGTTTAACCCAAAGCCTGATAGATGGTAAGTACTCAAATATTAGTTGTTGTTAATGTTATTACTTTTTAGTGTTTTTGTTGTCAAAGCAAATTTCTAGAAAATTGAGAAGTGGAAGCTACATAGCATGTTTACAGCTGTCAGGATCCACTGAGGTGAAGAGAATGGTCACAAAGCTTAAGGTGTCACATTGGTAAAACTCATTGTCTACCATGCTCCCAGGAGAATCTGACCAATATAGGTATTTTAATAATTTTCCTAAGTTTTGACTCAAGATCTGGCCATAAAGATTTGGAGCAAATAACCTAAACTGGCATTACTCATTAAAGACACGTGAATTCTTCTGAACAAGCAACAGCTACTTTTCCACAGCAACTCTGCAAACCTCATCTCACTTTGCTTTTACTAAATGTTGCTCACCTGGAACTATTCTTGTTGCTCATTAGTAATCAGTCAGTAGGTATTAACAGCGTATTCAAAATGGGCAAACGCATTAGGAATGGAAAGAAGAAAAAGACCGTTTTTCTGCCCCACCTCCCACATCAGACTGCAACGAGTAGAAGAGATGAAGATGCAAAATCACCATGTTCCTACCTTCTAAGTTTTTGTTGATGTTGAGGTGGCGAGAGAGAGAGAAGCAGATAGAGGTAGATAGGGAAGAAAGGGGCATAATCATAACGAGACATGGAAATGAATAGTCAAAGTGGGATTTGCGGGGATTATGTACAGTGATTAGATTTGCTATTTGAGGAATAACTTCTCCAGGAGCAGAAAACTACCAGGCTTGCTTCTAAATTATCATAGATCCTAAATCGTTTTAAGAAAGATCTCATTCACCCTTTCTGATAAAAGCCCTCGGAGGGAAAAAGAAATAAACACATTCAAACAAAAGTGCTTGAATGCCACGTGAAAGAAAAAGTACATTAAATTGTGCCAAGTACTACAGAGTAAGTCCTTTACGAAATCCACCCACGTAACAAGCCTTCATTAACCACAGCCCCTGCCAAGTTGTACACTCTAGCATCGAACACACTTCCCTCAGTATTCAAAAAACTTTAGTCTAGATGGACCTTATAAAAAGTGTCAGTCTAATAAATGTTATTTAAACTGGAGGGAAAAGTACTGAGTGAGGGCATGTGCAAATAAGATAATAAAGTCTATGAGAATTCACCTCTTCTCACCAGCCTTCTCCCTTGGGTCAGAACCTTTCTCCTCTTGTCAAGTGTCCTAAGCAGCTTTGACTGGTCCAGGGAATGCCCAAGCAGAATCAGTCCTTTATGGCTAAGGGCAGAGTTGTGGATTCACCCACCGTCCTTTCCACACCACATAATCTGGTCTCTCCAACAGAATGAACAGGAAGCCAGGCTTCAACAGAAACCACCTCCAACCTTGACAAGGTTGTCCTTGAGGGAGGGGTGGCCCAGGACCAAAGCCAACTCGAGTTCCATTTTATCCAAGTCTTGGTTGCCTTACAAGCCTAAGAGCTAAATCTCTCGGCAGAGTAAATGGTCAAGTCACCACCCAGCTCTGGAGGCTGGTCACGGGATTTTCTTCTTTCACTCTCCACCAATTTGGAAGAAGGCTTGATTCCCAAGTGAAAGACGGTTCTCTTTCCAACTAATTTGATACCTTGGGTACTAAGAGCAGCCTCTTCTCTAAGCTACGGCAACGGGCAGAATAGCTTTGAACGTGTTTCATGTCACCAAGTGTGTGAAAAGTATCCTTCTCTCTTCCACCTACAATGACAGCGTCTACACTACCAGGCAATAAACTGAGTCCACATAGACTAATAAACACAAGAGCTGGGGACTGGGAGATCACCATTCTAATCTTTTCTTAGCTATAGCTTTTTAATAACACTGAATGCTTTTAACAAAGCTATGCTTAGGGCCCTGGGTCTTTAAAGTTTAAACATTAAAGCTTTAATACTCACTCCTTAGCTTTTTAACACACTGTATAGATAACGCTGCTTGAAAAGGATGTTAGGCTCTCTAGAATATGATAGAAAAAAATGAAGTGATGTTACGCTTAATATTTTCCCCATTTTTTTCCACTAACTACAATATCCTCGACATCCCCTAAATGATTTAATTTAGCATCTCTTATAGTTCAAAGATGCCATTTTGTAGTAAGGATGTAACTTCTAATTACACAGCATTATATAACATTATGAACTATTTAAAAACTTTCCTAAAAGGTTGAAACAGGCCATGAACTATATCCGGGGCCAAATCTTATGGGGTTCTCAAAGGCTCTTTTATAGATCATTTAGAAAGATTAAAGACACCCACTCTACTCATGAGAGTCCCTGCTCAGTCAATCTAGGGTCCCATTAAACATGAAAGAGACCCTTATTTTCTACTTTCCAACTATGGATTTCTCTCTCCCCCCACAAATTATATCATTGGCTATTTCACTTCTAGCTTTTGAAACTTGCTTTCATGTTCATTATCTCATTTTATCTCTGAATGCTACTAGGAGCCATATATAGAAATGAAGATAACAGCTCCATTGTTCCTTTGAGTGAGGGGTGATGGGGAAGACCTCTTCTCTCTCTCAAATGTCAAGCGTCCAAAAGAAAATGACTAGGATGTTGGGCAAAGGAGCAGAGGATGGAGGAGGCGGGGGGGGGGGGGCGGGGGGGGGAGACAGGGGACCCAGAGAGAAGAGTCTGGAGGAATTAAAGGAATGAAGAGCAAGAGGAATAAGAACAACATTTTTTAGGTAAATTTTCAGAAAGCATTAGGAATTAATTTCTGGGTCCCTAAATGGCATGGGAAAGGAAAATTACCTTATACTTGGGATTATTTTAATACAGTGTCTCTATACATGGAGAAAAAAAGGCATACAACCTTCTTTGTGTGTATAAGCAACACCTGGGAAATCCTATTGCCCAAATGAGGTCAGAAGGACATCTTCTCAGAAATAAGCTACTGGGGCCGGCCCCGTGGCTGAGCGGTTAAATTTGCGAGTTCTGCTTCAGCGGCCCAGGGTTTCGCTGGTCTGGATCAAGCCATGCTGAGGCGGCATCCCACATAGAACAACCAGAAGGACCCACAACAAAAATATACAACTATGTGCTGGGGGGATTTGGGGAGAAAAAGCAGAAAAAAAAAAAAAAAAGAAAGAAGCTACTCTAATGGTATTTGGGACTATATTGAAGATGTCACAGCACATTGTGTTAACATCTTTGATACTAGTGTACATCAATGATCTTTCACAAAAATCTTTGCTGATAAATCCTAAAACAAAATCTAAATCTAGTCTGTGAGGACTCTGTATCATACAGAATACAGATAAAATGTACCACTTACGGGGGAAATTACTTCAACCGAGAATGACTATGGAAGGATATCAGATGAGATTTAATAAAGCAGAGCACACAAAGTCTGAAGTTGTGCTACTGTGTAAATGAAAACTAACTTACTAGTTATCTCTACAAACAATTAGACTTTTTTTTTTTTTTTTTTTTAAGACATAATCCTTGCTTCACAAATAAAGTAGAGGAAGATGGGCACGGATGTTAGCTCAGGGCCAGGCTTCCTCAGCACAAAGAGGAGGACTGGCAGTAGTTAGCTCAGGGCTAATCTTCCTCAAAAAAAAAAAAAAAAAAAGGAAAAGCAAAAATCCTTGCTAGAAAGGGCCAACTAGCTCTGCCTTTTAGGTGTGGTCAGAGCTTGTCACAGGAGGTTGTTAACCACAGAATGATAAAAACAGGTTGACATGGATCAAGGGAAACATTTTAAAGAATTGATATTTTGTATTTTCAAAGAATACCCATTACAACAGTCTTTATTGGGCAGTTGCCACAAGCTGGAAAATAAGTGCTTACTCTTCATAAAGGAAAGAACTAGACAAAACAGGTCTAGCCATTCTGCAATCTTGACAAACAGAGGGTCACACAGCACAAGTATGTGGAGAGGCTCTCACCAACTAGCCCCTGATGTGAAGAGGTTCTGAATTCTCCCAGGTGGAGAGAGGGTAAAGAACTCAAAGCATTCGGGTGACTTCTGGAACAAAGCAGCATCTGCTTCTTCCTACCTTGGTACCTCCCTCCGTGTGTGGACTCTTCTCCCCAATTACCCTCTCTCCCAACACCCTCCACCTTCCTCTCCCTGATCGTGTGCCACCTCAGATCTTCAGTGGATTCATCAGAAATAACCCAAATGCATTCAAAATAATGTTGGAATCACCTGTCTAAATTTTTTTCCTAATTAAATTTCTGCTGCAGTGAATTGACTGACCTGATTATTTTTGTGCAAGAATTAAGGTAAAACATAGCCTATAAATGCTAGTATATTGGCATGCCTCGTTTTATTGTGCTTCGCAGACAATTGTGTTTTTTACGAGACTCTCCACCAGCAAAAAGATTACGGCTGGCTAAAGGCTCAGATGATGGTTAGTATTTTCTAGCGGTAAGGTATTTTTTAATTAAGGTGCATACATTGGTTTTTTTAGATATAATGCTATTGCACACTTAACACACTATGGTATAGTGTAAACATAACTTTTATATGCACTGGGAAACCAAAATATTCGCGTGACTCACTTTATCGTGATCTTCGCTTTATTGTGGTGGTCTGCAACCGAACCCACCATATCCCTGAGGTATGCCTGGACATAAACGGTGATCACTCTCAACCATCATGGGAGGAGGCTAGTGAGGATGACAGTTTCCCTTAATTGCTTATCATACGGCAGGCACTATTGTGTAAGCTTTTCAAATAATATCTAGTCTAATTGTCATAATCATAACCCAACGAGGCACATACTATTTATTAGTCCCATTTTACAGTTGATGAAACATAGGCACAAATTTATAGTCTACTATAGAGGTCAGCCAACTATGGCCCTTGGGTCAAACCTTACCCCATTTTACTTGAACTTCTACGCCCATTCATTGACATAGTGTCAATGGCTGGTTTTTTTTTTTTTCTAGGAGGAGGATTAGCTCTGCACTAACTGCTGCCAATCCTCCTCTTTTTGCTGGGGAAGCCTGGCCCTGAGCTAACATTCGTGCCCATTTTCCTCTACTTTATATGTGGGACGCCTACCACAGCATGGCTTGTCAGACGGTGCCATGTCCACACCCGGGATCCGAACCGGCAAGCTCCGGGCTGCCAAAGTGGAACATGCGCACTTAACTGCTGCGCCACTGGGCCGGCCCCTGTCTACAGCTGGTTTTGAGTTACCACAACAGAGCTGAGCAATTGTGACTGAGATCTCAGGGCCCAGAAAGCATAAAATGGTTACTCTCTAGCCTTTTATAGAAAAAGTCCACCAACCCCTACTGTAAAACATGGTTAATTCCTGGGGAGAGAAAAAAATGCAAGAGTGTTCGCATAGCCTGAAATAGAACTTCCACCGAAATTTTCTTAAACAAAAAATATTCTGTTTTGATCTGTTTTCTTTCATTCATCTTTTACCTTATTTCTTCCTACCCAAGGTTTATCAACCAGCCTCAGAAAAAACAAGAGTGATCATGGGATCCCAGTTCAGTAACTAAAGGTTTCTCTCTCAGTATGGCGAGTTTTGAAGTTTCCAAGGAAAAAAAAAAAAGGATAGACCAAAGACAGCTTTGACAACCATTAATTTCCTGAGGTTGCAAAATTTTTGGCGGTTTCACAGGTATTTCTTCTCAAGTACAAATGACATCACTGTTGAAATTAAAAAACCAGTTGGCCGGGTTTACTCTACATTTGGTCTCACATATTGTTTCGGTTGAGCATCAATTGATTTCTATTTTTACTGGGAACTTATGTCATAACTATTTTTAGGAGACAATGTCTGGTTCCATCATTTGTGGAACTCAACACAATTGTGCCTTAGAATATTTTTTCTAAAGCTATAAGAATATATGTATTTGGTGGAGAACATGCTCATTGGCAAATATTCTGCTATACTCTGAAATATATTTTAGATTAAGAGTCTAAAACAGGAAGTTGGCACTAACCAATGAAAAAATTTGGTGTATTACAGGGAAGTGTAGCTTCATAACATATCAATTTGACTTTGAAATATTAATATTTTTAACATTGAGAATGAGTTAACAGCTGAGTTGCTTTGGTAATTCTTTATCTGTAAAAACTCATCTATAAATCAAAGTCAAATCAATAATCGGATTTCCAGAGTATGCGATCTGGCACATAAGCCGAGCTCAATTTGCATGGAGTCCAATAATTTATGAAAACTTGTTTACTATAAAAGTGAACAGGAAGTAAATGCCCCAAACCAGATAGAGCCCATAGTTTTTCTCTACCCTTCCCCACCTTCCCCAAAACACCAAGACAGAGAACAGCATCGAACAGCGGTTCCCAACCTTGTCTGCACAGTAGAATCACCCGGAGATCTCCCAGAACCCCACCACCCAGGCCACCCCACAGGCCCTCGAGATCCCAGTCTCTGGAGGTGGGACACAGCTGTGAGTCGTTTTAGAAGCTCCCAGACACCAGAAGACAACTGTGATGACAGTGAAGACACACCTGACACCTGCAAGTCAGGAGCCTTGAGGTCCGGCTCCATCATCTGCGAGAACCCTGAGATCTTCGGCGCAGGATTTATTAACACAACATACTGGTGTCCGCATTGGTATCATCATTCTTGCCTCTAACACATAATTCGCTAATGCAAATATTAAGAGGATTTTAACGCAGTGAGTACGCCCCTAGGGTTTGCCTTACGTTATGATCTGTTTAAACATTCACAATGTATTCCTTACACCTGGCTTTGCTCTGTATTTTGCAGGCCTATTTATCCTGCACGGCAAACTTAAAACAAAAAAGTGGGCCTTACCTCTACGATGCTTTTTAAATCTTGCACGTAAGTCCTTTCGGTCTCCAGAATTTCCTGAACAACTCGATCCACGTAGAGGAGCTTGGGGCTGGTGGCAGACTCTGCACCCGTTCTCGTGGCCCCGCTGGGCTCCCCTCTCCGCTGGACCCGGGGCTGCCTTTCACTGCCCTGGTGCAGGTTCTGAGGCGCGGCTGGGCCATCCGTTGGCAGCTCGCTGCTGGAGAACGGCCTGGCTGGAATCAGCTCCAGCTTTATGGCCCCCGCTTCCTTATCCTGGGGAAACAAGCCCAAGTGGCTGTTGGAAACTAAGGTCATTCTGCTGCCGAAGGAACCATGGCTGTCCCGGGAAGAGGCCGAGGACGACGTGGAGCCGAAGCTGACGGGCCGGTCGCTGTCAGAGAGCTCCATGGCCTTCAGGTCTTGGGAGCTGGAAGGGCTGGCTGTGGTCCTGGGGTCTGGAACTTCTGTTACAGCTGCTGGCGCTTCAAGACGCAACTGGTGCGCATCTACGTCCATGGAAAACAAGCAAAAGGAGAAGATGAGAAAAATAAGCAAGTATTTAAAAATTCTATTTAAGGAGAAGGTTTAAAGGAGGTTAAAACCCAACCCCAATGTCCAAGTTAAACCAGAAAGGTAGCGAGTTACTTGTAGAAGGAAACACAAAGGTCCCCATGGGAGGGTGGGCTGTGAAGCCAGAGTTTCTAAAGCATCACCTGGGAGCTTGTTAGAAATGCAGAGTCTCAGGCACGGCCCCGGACCAAGTGAACTTGTCTGCATTTTAACAAGATGTCCACGCCACCTGCATGCACATGAAGGTTTCAAAAGCACTGCATCCATTGCCTCAAAGTGTGACCACCTGGAATGAGTACTGGCTGCAGATTAATCCTGATTTACTAGATTAAAGGCTCAGCGGTCAGGGCACAAGGAATCTATAGGTTTAACAAGCACCACAAGTGATTCCTATGTGCTTAAAACTCATCCTCTGTGAGTCTTACGGATTTTCCAGAAACACCGTTCTACATTTTAAGTATTCCACTATAATTCCACTCAATTTTAGCCACCCTCCTGGAACCACCACTACTTGATTTAGTGGATGTTGACCATTTTACTTTTTACTTGCATACAGCATTAAAGAAAAGTGTCACACAGACAACAATTTTCTAATACTGGGCAAGGAAAACCAAAATATTAAGAACCACACCCCCTTTAAAACTTCCCCTCTCACCACCATATTTCTCTGTCTCTCCCTGAAAGCTGACGTTCCACTTGTGGTAGATGTGGAGTTACACTGTTACAGAGAATAACTGATTATCTACAACCCTCCACATGTAAAGTTAGATAACACCACAGGTAAATACACAATTAAATAATAAAAAGAGGCACCGCTTTTAAAGAAATGGGGCTGTTGGTGTCTAGGGAAGGGCAGAGAAAGAAAGTATCTGTAAAGTCAAAAGGTCACATATCTGTAGCACTTAAACCCTGGGTTCAAAAGGGCCCTACGTGAAATTTGAATTTTCAGCAGTTATTTTCGTGAAACACACAAAGTTCCAATCTTCTTTATTTGTAAGGCGGGATCACCATTTCTCCCCCTAGTAATGAGATCCCAGGTTTATAGAGATAAAATGCCTCACAACAGAGTGTGATCAATGAAGAAATTTGCCTCATTTTGGCAGGTTACCTTACCACCAAAACCCATGTTTACGAGTTTTGTTAGAAAAACAGAGGAGTAAAACTTATGTTTGGAAGGTTATAATAAGACAAACACAATAACAAGAATATAGATTAATGATCATTTTTCAAAAGGAATATGAACATTTGACGCTGTAATAAAGATCATCACACAACTGGTACCAATATTTCTAAAATATAAAGAATCCATCAAATCAACATCCTGACTTTTTCTAGATAGTTTATATTCATGGCAAACAGTGCAAACTTATAATGCAAATATTAAAATTATGAATATAAAATAAAGACACCTACTCAAGTCAACAAGAAGGAATGGTAAGTTGTAGGAAATGAGTAATTTATCAGCATAACCACCATCACATGGTATAAGTTTGCTGCACATTTTTAAAGCTTTTGCAATATTCTTTCTGCTTGCTCTATAACAACTTTATGGCCCATAAAACATGGATTGGTTATAGCAGTTAAAATGCACTTGCCCTAAAAGGCCTGATCCAACTTGAATGTGGCAAAAATCCAAGAAGCAGGCGGGCGTTTAGGTATGCTTGTAGCCAAGGATGCTTGCCACGTTCAGGACTGGCATTAAGAAAGTCCTGGGCAGTTCAGAGTAACAGCAGGCACAACGAGGTTTTCTTCCCATTGGCATCCACCATAACTATAACCATGAGGTTGATCTCACTTTCAGAACTGCGAACTAACTTGGAAAATATATGAGGATTCTCTGAGGTTCCAAGGGTCCAATGAGGTTATGAGTTAGGGCCAAACATAAGTTGGATATACTCTATATGAAAGTCGAAGCATCTGGAAAAGTCTAGATCAACTCCCCCCCCTCCTCCCCCGCTGCCCAGATCTGGATACACTGGTCTCCAGGACAAGCGCTGATTTTCTGACTAGACAAGAATCGATCTTCTCTCTAGTCTAGAGAACTATATTTAACAGTTATATAACTCTTGGCAAATACTCATTATCAGGACTGGTGAAAAATGAACACAACAGAGAGACTCATTTCTTTGCTTACTTTTACTCCAAGTTAGCCAGCCGGTACTGGGACAGAGGGATTAACGAGGAACAAAAAATTGCCCAATGTTTTAGAGGAATCCATGTTGTGCTGCCAGGAATGATAGTGCCTTTTATATTTTCAAAGGTAGAGAAAAGTGGGGTGTGAAACCCAGATCAACAGGGGACCCCCTCATGGGTGAATCTTAAATAGCAACATGAACTGGGCCCTGTTTCAAAGAAGGCTTCATATGTTCCCATACAGGTCATGCATTAGGCCACCGGACACACCTTTTCTTCAGACTGCCTACCAGGCACTATATTATAAAATAGAATATTTGAGATCTTTGGTTTCTGTAGTGTTTAAGCGTGGTTAATTAAATACCTTCCCAAATTACCAATGACTGAAGTGAAACATTTAAAGCTAGGTCATATGATGGCATATAATATGAGACTGCATTTGCTAATGGATAACATTTTTTATGTTGATTCATTGCTTAGAAGAAAATTATAGTTTTCTCACATAAGGAAACGTACCTCATAAAAACTGTCTAGTCTTGTTCTCACCTCCCTCAAAATAACTTGAGATTTCCACCCTGTCTGGCCTACTCTTCCTAAAACACTCACCAATGATTAATATTTCCCTCCACAGCTGTACTGTTCAACACCGCAGCCAGTAGCCACGTGACTATCGAGCACTTGAAATGCAACTAGACCCAACTGAGATGTGCTGTAAGTGTAAAATACACACCAGATGTCAAAGACTTAGTATGAAACAGAAAAGTATAAAATACCTCATTAATAATTTTTATATTAATTGCACATTGAAATAATATTTTGGAACAGTGGGTTAAATAAAATATCTTAAAACTATTTTCACCAGTTTCATCTTACTTTTTTAAATGTGGCTACCAGAAAATTACATATTATATATGTGGCTTGCATTATATTTTAGTTGGTCAATGCTGATCTAGAAGTCTTCCAGACAATTCGTCTGTAAGATTTGAATTGACTTCCTTATCAAGCTTTGTTCAAATAGTAGTGAGTGGAGAGGTGTATACAACTTGAAGTTTGACCTTTTCTTAGCCCATTCATTAATACACAATATTGTTAGGAGTTAGCAAAAATAGAGATGGTAGACAATCACTGTGTCCTAGATATTGGGGTAGCTGATTTCTGGTGATAAACTGAAATACCCAGATAGAAGGCTGTAGAGCCAGAAAGCTTTATCCTCTGTCCAGAGTGCAAGATGTTGGCAGGTTGTGTTAACATTTGGGTAATTTGCTATTTTGCTTTCCTTTCCTTCTCATAACTTCTCTTTCTAACCAAATTCCAAACGTAGGGCTAATAATACAGCAACTTGTGAGAACTTGCCAGATACTGCTAATGGCCCATGTCAGTGGGTCTTTTGACCACAAATACCCTAAAATAAGCCGGTTCTGGGAACCTTGAGGCTCTTGGTCCATGTGGCCCGTGGGAAAGCTGGAGGAGGTGGGGGTGGATGCACATGCAGAGGGGCCTTGGTGTCCTAATGACTCTTAGAAGTACTGTTCGCCCACAAGCTATCAAAATAAAATATTCCTTCTTGTGCCATCCTTAACAAAAAGAAAAAATGCTAAACGGCCCCAGTGGAGAGGCGCTTTTGCACATTTTCCTTCATGCCAGGTCCCTCTCTAAGTTTTGCTAGGTGGAAGAGCTCTAACTCCGTGCTCTAATTTGGTGGCTTTACAAACTTCCAACTGCTCTCCTTCGGAATGTTGCTGCCAGACTCAGAAGCAGCACTTCTTAGCTCTAACTTATCTCTCAGACTGCTTTGGGGGTGAGGTAGACCTTTCCTTGGCAAGTAAAGCACAGACTTGCTGTGACCATGTTTACAAGTGGGAGGGGGGCTGACCGTCCACAGCAACCACTCTCTGCCACAACCCCCGAGGAGTGCTCAGAAGGCGAGCCAGAGCTCAGTGCACAGCAGGGGCTGAGGAATGACCAGGATTCCCAAATTCGGCTCATTGCTATGCTAGACTTCGAACACCTAACCTGAGTTCCTTCGCAAGACTATCACGGAAATCATGAGAATGTGTTGTGCTCAAGACCAAGGATATCTAAAATTACATAGTTCCTTATGACATACACTGCCTGTGAACGACTCAGAAAGGGGAAGCAACAGGGAGACTAAGGTGTAAGCAAGAAGTTATTCTATCAGCCAGCAAAGCTCACTTAATAAAGAGCCAGTCGTTGGTAGAGCCTCAAAAGTCGGAAACAACTGACTTCGTGATTCAAAAACACCCCAAACTTTTAAGGGTTAAAGTTATGAGAAGTACACATTCATCCATTTCAAAGACAACACCAGGTATTTGGGGAGAATCCTCGTCCCCTATCCACCTCTGGGATAGTGGATAGCTTAATAGACACAAGCCACTACATTGCGACATGAATTTTCACCTCTCAGTTTTCTAAAATACTAATGTGATCCTTGTGTTAATGGCAGAGCCAAGACTACAATCCCACGTGTTCTTTCGTGTTCAGAGCATTCAATCTGAGAATACGATTTTCCTACTTATTTGCAGCTGTTTGGTAACGAAGAAGTAAAAACTCTTGTTACCACGTTCATTTCTTAGTTTTGACCAATGCACTATGGTTGGGCAAGATGTTAACACTGGGGGAAGCTGGATGAAGGGCGTATGGTAACTCTGGACTATCTTGGCAACTTTTCTGTAAACTTAAAAATTTTCCAAAATAAATAGTTGAAAAAAAAATCTTGTTCCCATTGAAGAGTCAGTAAAGCAAGTATTTGAACAAGATCTAGGCTGGGAAGAGACGTCTTGCAAAAACGCTCTTGTTCAAGTAAGAGGTGAGGGGTTGAATGGAGAACAAAGATTCCTGCAAGCTATGAAGTCTGGTACTGAATATTCAGATAACTTTACTAATTGATTCCTGTGCTAATCAGCGGAAACTAAGAGGTACAATGGCTACCGCAGTTGAGTAGGGGTTAAGTCAGATCGTTCAGGCAGCTAATGTAGTAGATAAATTGCCTTACCTAAGTGGTGACTCCAGAATTTCTACCTTTGAGGGCACAGGCATGCCAGTTTGGCTAAAAAGGAGCCTAAGGGAATTCCCTTAAGGCTTTTTATGCAAATGCAGCTGTTTGTACTTTTACCATCTGCTATTTTGTGGTGAGTTAGTGTGGAAGATAAAGGAGATGATAGACAGGGGTAAAAGATACACTAGGGGTTGTGTTATCACTTTGAGAGCCCACTGTTGGTTGTCTACCAAAATCCACTCCCCCTTCTTGTTGAGTGAAGTTTCAGCTGAGCGCACTCCCCAGCCGCCCTACCATTCGACACAGCCATGTGGTCAAGTTCTCACCAATGGAAATGATACGTGCCCCTTTGGGGGTTCATTCCTCAAGCGTTAGACATCATTCCTCCACATTCTTGCCCGTTTCCAAGTGGGCCCCAGATGCGGCAGGAACTTTGCCTGAACCACAAACCTGACACCCATGCCCTAGAGTATGGCAGAGCATAAAGACAGAAGGAACTTTGCAATAATTGGGGCTAGACATGCCCTGAGCCACCACATGAAAAAGTCTGGTTATCCTGAAGCTGATGCACTGGAGAAACCATGTGGGGAAACCACACGGATATGCAGAGAGATGCTCCAGGAACCCCAGCTGCCTGGCCCCCGCTGTTTGAGTGTTTCCAGCCAAGACACCAGACGCGTGAATGAGACACCTCTGTGATGACCCCAGCACTGTCAGGTCCGCCTGTAACTTCATGAGTCCCTGAGCAGAACCAGCTAGCAGAGCCTGTCCCAAACTCCTGCCTCACAGAAACTTTGAGAGATTATAAAAGATCGTTGTTGTTCAAAACTACTAGGTTTTGGAGTGATTTGTTAGGTAGCAAGAGATAGCCTGAACAGTCTCCATTAGAACAGGTCAGCCTTACCATAACATGCCACTGCTTTAACTCTATATCAAAATTACCCTTGGGACTGGCCCATTGGCCAAGTGGTTAAGTTCGCGCTCTCTACTTCGTTGGCTGGGGGTTCACGGGTTTGGATCCCGGGCACCGACCTAGCACCACTCATCAAGCCATGCTGTGGCAGGCGTTCCACGTACAAAATAAAGGAAGATGGGCATGGATGTGAGCTCAGGGCCAGTCTTCCTCAGCAAAAAGAGGAGGATTGGCAGTGGATGTTAGCTCAGGGCTAATCTTTCTCAAAAAAAACCCCACAAAACTATCCTAAAAAACAAACCGAACCAAGCCTCCAAGTTCATTCGCATGTGTCATTGCTTTTAAAAATTTTATAGAAGGAAAAAAATAAACAGAGAGGTTAGGTAACATCGGGCTCAAAGTCGAATTGTGAATCAGAGACTATGGTTTCTGATTTCTAGTCCCTTCTTTGGACGTGGATATAGACGCATAAAATAGTAGGGCAGCAAAGGAGCTTAGAGATCAGGAAATGGAGCATTAAACATAAGCTACTTGTGTAAAACCCATGGTGCCAATGTGCCAAAAGGGCTTCCATAGCGTGTGTGTCTGTGTGTAAAGGAATGGATACATGCCCAACCATGTGTACTGAAAGAGCTCAGGGGACCAGGCAGAAATGAAGCGATGACATAACACTCCCTCCTTTGGTGGGAGGATTTGCATTTCTGCCCTGGCCCTGCCCTGTTGAGGTCTGGATTGCAATCTTTGGGTCTCCGGCTTCCTTGTGTGTAAGTGAGGCCGCTAGACTAAATGACTTCCCCAGGCCCCATCTAACCTTCAGGCGGTGACTCCAACCCTGAAACAGACAGCAAGTCACTGGATGTCACAAGTGCCGTGCCCAACTCCTGGCTGGGATCACAGCATGAGCAGTAACCACAAAATAGCAATTTTCTTCTACTAATGCCAGGTCTTGGATGATGAAAAATATATTACTGACTTTGCCAAAGGCTAGACAACTCTATTTTTAATTTAGATTAAAAAATAATCTATGCTCCAGCTTCCCTTGGAACAGCATTTTCCTGTGAGTGTTGAAATCAGTCTAAAGAGTAACTAAACAATGACGGTTCTATATACAGACTCCATCCGTATTGAACACACGCAGTTGCAACAACATCTCTGTGCAGCTGAGAGGGAGGCATTAGGCTCAATAACATTTTCTTAGAGAAAAAGGAGGAGGAAGAGAATGCAAAGTGTCTAACAATAGAGTCCAGAGTAAACAAATCCATCTAGAAGGTACAGCATCAAACTATTAAATGTCATGTTCTTTCAAATCCCTAAGGGTGTAGAAAATGGTCATAATATACAGTTGAGCAAAATGGGTGCTTTACAAAACATAGGTACAAGGCGATCCCAATTTTGAGTTTAAAATGCCACTTATTTATGATCCACATTAGAAAAAGACTGAAAGGATATCTAATAAAATATTAACATTGGTTTTACCCAGTAGGAGAATGGATGATTTTTTTCCTTTGGTATTTATCTGGAAATATCACTTTTCTTCAACAAGTGTATTACTTTAATAATCTGTAAAGGTTATATAAGGAAGTTAAAATCACGACCTCAGTTTGTATCAAATACTTAAAATTAAAATAATTGATTATTATGTTCAGTATATGATGAATGAAAAGAAATGCCGAATAGATACATTTTCTTTCAAAATATTAGTATCACTAAATTAGAATAATTAATAAAACAAAATAAAATCAGATTTCAATGGGCAACAGCAGTGAACATAATCCATGCCTCCTCCCGAATCATTCCTTTGAACAAAAGTATTTTTTACCAATAAACACTCAAAATGGAACCTGCATCTCCTAAGCCAACTTTGGTTACCACCAGACTCAGACAAAATTTCATCAGTAGAGTTGCTAAGCATAAACTTTGCAAACACTTATTCTGCTCCCTGGCTTAGCCCACAGGAACCTCATAAAGAAAGCACATTAAAACGCTGAGCAAACTTGGGATTTTCATTTTCTCCCCAGAGTCTCAGACATCAGTTCTCTAGATCTTTCAGGCTAACTTTAAGGAAAGATAAACACCAAACCAAACCAGGCAAAAACCATCTAAGACAGACTGCCGTTCAGATGGAGAAAACAATCGCCTTCTAGACGAATTCCATTGTTGGAGAACTCTTTCTACGTCGCATTTACAACAGAACAGTTGTAACATATCCACGCCAGCTGCTGTCCTTGCACAGTGTTGTGAACACAATCCCTGGCGACAGCTTCCCAGCGCTGTGGCCGGTCTCCGGCTGCTCCAAGAGAGAAGGAGCGAGTTTGCCCAGGCATGGTTCTTCAGCCACATTCACGTTAGCACCTACCTGTCCTCTCCCCAGGGTAAGCCACATTGTCTGCCTGCCTTCAGCTGATGTAGTGACCTCACTGGGAGCTCAGTCAGGTAAAACAAGACGGCTTCACTAGTCTGTGCAGCTCCTTCCGTAGAAATATGGCATGAGTCAGCTTCTATCTCTCAAAACCCAACACACAAAGGCTTTACAAAAACCTGATTTGCAACTTTCTCACTGCCTCTTCCCCCCAGTGTGCAGACCACAGACTTCAGCATCACTAAGAGCCTTAAATGAAACATGACATCATTCAATTGAGAAACAGGACAATAGACACCACTGTGGGGAACTTGAAAATGCACACTTCGCTGAGCAACACCCCGCGACTGCCATTCTTTTGTAAACATCAAATACAACCCACACTCTCCTAAAGCAGCCGGGGCTCTACCTTCCTTGGCTCCAGCCACTGTTCTCATTAAACTCCACAAAAGCAGCAAGATCTTCGGAGCTCTGATATTTTCAAGTTGACTTCCCGAATTATAAGTTTGTTTCAAAGTAAATGGACACATCTTTAACACACTTTTTTTTGTTTTGTTTTGTTTTTTTGCTGAGGAAGATTAGCCCTGAGCTAACATCTGTTGCTAATCTTCCTCTTTTTTTGCTGATGGAAGATTAGCCCTGAGCTAACATCTGTCCAATCTTTCTCTACTTTATATGTGGGTCGCCACCACAGCATGGCTGACAAGTGGTATAGGTCCACACCAGGGATCTGAACCCACGAACCTGGGCAGCGGAAGCAGAGCATGCCGAACTGAATCACTGGGACATGGGGCTGGCCCCAGCGTAAGTTTTAAAGTGAAGTTTGGAGGGTGGGGGTGGGCAGTGAATAACGCATAGCTGAAGGAAGTTTGGATACTGTACTTAGCTTCTGTTAACAAGATATTTAATACAGTTTTAAGTAAGCAAATTTAAGTAAGAATACATTGAAGCTTGACTTTTTAAAAAATAGTATTTACAAATCGATCTGAAGACAAATACCTAAAATGTAAATTTAGAAGCATTTCTTAGAAAAACATTTAAGTTCTATGATTTTATATTCATAAATACTAAGTATGAACTAACTTCCAAACTTTAGTAGGAGAGACCTTCAAATTATTTTGGATTTTGACTTCCTTAAGGTCACTTCTCCCTCTTAAAATGCTATATCTATTTTTATATAAAGAGTCAAAAGGTTCATATTTGAAAAAGAAATTGAGTTCTTGGGATGAAGGTTTTCAGAAGTAAAAAACTTGCTGAAAACTGATACTACTGCACCATGGAACAAAAACTCAAAATATGGATTATGCCCAGGCATAGACACCTAAAACTAAACTATTTCAAAGGATTAATATCCTTTAAATAAAGTTCCATTTAAAGCATTCATTTGTGGTTATGGAAAATAAAATTAGCTGTTCATCTTTAATATAGCTGTTTCTATCATACCTATTAAGTAACTTTAAACTAACAACATAATAGGATAATTTGTTTTAATACCTATTTCCTTTCAAAGAAGGCTGAACATATAGAAGGCTACTTAAGTAAAGGAAAAGCCATTTTAATGGATTTATCAGTTAGTTCAGAAGACACTTCTTGCAATGATTTCTCCCCCCGCAAAATTCACTAGTGTGATGGAAATCACTAATTCACAGAGGCTGAAAAGGCAGTTTGAGTGGAGGGGTCCTCTGTTAATCCTCCGTTTTGACCTCCACGGCAGTCTCTCTTGCCCCCAGATTAGGTCCCCAGATCCATGTCTGTTTAGCTAAGAGTCAGCCCAGATCTTACAAGCTCCATCAAGTCTTCCACAACAACTCCAGCCCACTCATCTTTCCACTTGTTACAGTGCTGGTTATTACACTTACAGTAAGCATCTCGTGGTCTCATATTTACCTTTTTTCTAATCGTCTCTCTCCTACTCTGGACTATCAGCTTGGGGAGGAGGGAGCCTCCCTGTACTGTAGATTTGATATTCATGCAGAACATACAAAGATCTAAGTTCTTAGATGGGGTAGTATACACAGAGGCTCCTGGCTTCTTCTTGAGCCATTTGTTTTCTGTGTATAGCCTCAGATCACAAGTTAACTATGTCTATCTTCCAATATAATATTATTGTATTTGAATTTTTCTTTTTTTGGCCAAGAAACGTATTTTTTAAAAGCCGTTTCTGAGAGATGCTGTGTACATTGCAAGTGAATGAAAACAGCAAAGCTGCTTTGAGAGTGGCTGCTGGGCGGTCTGTAAACGTCTCCACTGGACAAGTGGCTCGGCTTGAAGGACAGCCTTGCAGTGACAGCACAGGCCACACTGGATCCCATGGGTCAGCCATCTGTCAGTTCACCTGCGATTCCTGCTTTAGCAAAATCATCAACTTGGATAAGTACAGACGTCTTGTTTCACTCGCAAGGTACTGAAACTGCTCTATATCGCATCCACAAACGTGCAGGATTCATAGTATTTTGAATCCAGTTTTTAAAATTGTGAGCTTTTTCAAAGCAGGGAACACAAACACACACACACATTTTTTGCCTGTATCTTTCTCCCAGGACCAAGTATTTGCTGGATGAATGAACAAATGAATAGAGTGCACAGGGCTTGGGCAGGGAAAACACAGACACCTAATAGCACAAAGGAAAAGAAAAGGAAAGAGAAAGTTACATTTCTTGAGCAACATTCAAGGTTCTTTCATACTTGAGAGCCTTCTGTGTCTCAGTATTTTCTTAAGGCCTCTGTTCGTTCCACCTTAGCTCTGTGATGGTTTTGCTTTCCAGTCCTTTCCGTCTCATATCCCACACACCCGTTACACTAGGCTATTAACATTTCCTGCAGGTGCCCTGCTGTCTTGCCACTGGACTTTGGTGCACGCAGCAAAATAAATCACATGACATGCAAAAGGCACAAATACTGGTCTCCTTGCCACTACCTGCTGCATAATTTATTTGGCAATATTAATAGTAGGTGAAAAGATTGTTTTTGCTCAGCAAAATCTCCTTTTAAATAATAGTGACAGTGGCCACAGATAAAATGCACATTTATGCCTTGTTGGGGAAAAAAGATACTCTTACTGGAAAGCGCTCTTAATTCCCTTGTAGCACAGGTTACACAATCAGGAAATATGGGAGCTATTCAGTGTCCCCGTCAGGAGTGGGGTCACAGAGGTAGAAAAGCAGAGCCCACAGGACGTGTCTACAGCCAGCAGGACACAAACCAGCCAGCGAGCCAACTGCAGGCGAGCCTCACGGCCCAATTAGAGGAAGACCAGAGAGCCCCACCATTTCAAAACATCCCTGTCCAGAAATTTCCCATAGGGCCTGCAATTCCATTAGGAAAAACCAGCTCTTTTTGGTTTAAGGTGAAAGCCATCAGTTAAAACTCTGCTCTCCCCTGGGAAGGGTAAGGAGTCAGCGCCACAGTAGCATGAGTTAGCCTGAGCATCCTTTCAAGGCAATCTACAGGTCTTTTAGGTAGGAGGCCAGGATGGGCTTGTCCGGGAGGGCGGGGAGGAAGCCCAGAGAGCATGCCGTTCTAGGGGCTTCGCAAGGTCTGACCTAATTGAGATACTCTGCTGACTTTGCAGCCAGGCAACGGCTCCAAGAAGCTGGGCAACGAAGGATGAAAGAATGGCCCGGAGAAAGAAAGGAGGCCAAAGGCATGCGCACATTTTTTAGAGTCAGAATGATTTTGCTTTATAGAATCAATACTGGATAAGGCAGATTTAGAAAATAATCTTACATGTTCAGATACAAAGGTGCTAGAAGTTATAAGGAATATTTCAAAACACAACTAATATTTTATATATGGAGCATAACAATTTAACTGCTGGAGGAGGGGGGAACCTGATTATCTTGTGACTTAACAGATTGCCATTGTGACACAATGCCCCCGAAAAATGGGAAAACCAACTATTTTCTAAAGCACAGGCCATTGACAAAATATTCTTGATTTTCTTTTAGTCTATTAGAACTTTTTTTCTTTGAAAGAAAAGGGCATGAGATTATATTTTCTACACATATCCCAGAATAAATGTGAGAAACATTAAAGTCAATTGCATGCCCAGAGGTGTCACACATCCCCAAGGATGTCCCTTAGGAGGACACACTGACCTTCCTCCAGAAAGTAAGACTGAACTACTAACCCCCATCTGCATTGTTTATTAAAAATCTACATACACTCTTCCAGACAGCCTACTCGAAACCCAGAAAATGTCGCCAACTATAAATTCTGCCTTGCTATTGTCATACAAACCAAACTATATACCGTGCGAAACAAACCAAGAAGCTAATCTGGTTTTTTCTTCCGAGAGGACTATTTTCAAAGTGAAATAATTTTAATGGGAAGTGAGTTTGTCTTCACAAATTTAAAAAGGTTATTCTTAGCAAAAGACACAGGTCTAAGGCAGACAAAAGGACTCAAGTGTAGGAGAAATTAAATGAAAGCATTATTTTTTGTTAGTCCTGGTGTGTTGAATCTAATAACGGAAACCAAACTATAAATAATAAATAGTTACCAGCTCTTGAATTATCCAACTGAAAATATAATTCCTCATCCCCTATTGCACTCAAATGCCAGTATTGAGCCATGGTCATAAGGAGTTTAGAAAACAAAGACACAAAGCCCATTATTCATAACACTTTTTCACATCCCATGCTTACCTCGCAATCAAGTTACGATGTACCTTCTCCATCATGTATCAGTCAGTCTGCCATGAAAACCAACTGAGGTCGCCTTGAGGGGCACACGTCTTGGACTCTGAAACCCTCCATGGGCTCATTCCTTGGCCTCTATGGCAATCATTAGCTCTATTTTTCACTCTGTTCTTCTATTAGGATATTTCGGTCTTTATTGTCCAGAAACGATGAAATCAAGTCTTAGTTATTTCTGAACTGAGCAATTTTTGGATAGCAAGCAAGCAATATGTTACAAATGGTCTCTTGCTTTCCATTCTAGATCAGTCCCATCTCTGAGGACACCCTGGGAGGACTTGCTGTGCTAAGCACAATGAACTAATTATCCCTCTAAGAATGCAGTCTGTTTCCAGATGCATTTTTCTCCAGGAGATAACACACATCTAATCCATTCATAACTACAGGCGTTCAGCACAATCTATACTTTCGAAAACATTCTTTCAAAAATGTACTTGAACTTGTAGAATGGGCTTGGAGACTGCTGAAATCCTGCAGGAGTATTTTCCAAAATA
This sequence comes from Equus przewalskii, assembly GCF_037783145.1. Classification (NCBI taxonomy): domain Eukaryota; kingdom Metazoa; phylum Chordata; class Mammalia; order Perissodactyla; family Equidae; genus Equus; species Equus przewalskii. Next base: position 16,205,567 of record NC_091862.1, read on the forward strand.
ATAATTAAAACAGGAATCTATTATAGTTTCAGAGGAGCAGCCATGGAAGTTCGTAACCTTTATGTGAGCTTGCAAAAAACCATCTCACGTCCTGGCAGAGAAGGGAGACAAGCCCCCTTGGGCAGCCTTTTCCCCACAGCTCCAGGGTGATGGAGTGAGGGGGAGGGCTCAGCTCATCGCCAACTGCACCCCAGCCTGCAGACACTGCAATGGTGGGTTCAGAGAGACATTTATCAAAAGCAGCAGAGGTGAGGATGTAAGCTTGTGGGGGAGACAGAGAGAAGCCGCGCAGAGCAGACATACATCTCTGAGCCGGCTCTGAACCTTCCTGACAGCGAATGCCATCCTTTATGATAGCCACCATTGGTCTTCTTCCCCCAATCCCAAGGCTGCCTTCAATGTCACACTGGCTGACAGCTTAACCTCTAGATATACGACCTGAGAGCAAACAGATTTATCCCGGGGGGGCTATCTAACTTCTAGAACTGAAATGGGGTGGTTTGAGGTTCTATTCATTTGGCCTCCTGAACCAAGTCATGAGGACAATCCCATTCGGGCAGAAATTTGTAAAAGCCCAATATAGGTCTCAGTCCAGGAAAGCAGAATTTACTCCTTTCTAAAGGAGCTGAGATGACTTGATTTTTTTAAAAACTAAAGAAGGCAACGAGGGCCGCCAACCTTAGGTGCGTGATTGCAACCATCTTAACTGGCGCTGGTTGCCATGTGTATCTAGGCTTTTCAGAGCTCTGGCACACATAGCAATGACCTGCTGACCTTTCGCCCCACACACTTTCTCTCTACTTCAACTAAGAGCATCAACCGCTTACTCACCCTCGTTCAACAAGGACCCACTCCACACCAGCTTCCGTGCTGGGATCAGTGAAGGGACAAGAGCTTTGCCTTCTGGAAGTTCCTGGCTAGTGGGACTGGCCAGGCAGCAGCTAAGTCACGACAAGCGTGATGAGTGTTACAAAGCATTCGACAGCTGCAGATGTAACAAGAACTGTGCCCATAAGCATTTCCTCTATTTTCCTAAACTGTTTTCCCCCTATTTTCAAACTGCCTTTCAAGTAATATTAAAAATGGAGAGGAACTTTCTGTTGACAGGAAAATCAGGCTAACGGAGTTTGCCTTCATGTATAGTCCCCTTTCCAATCTTGGAGGGTGAGCCCGGTTGGACTCATCTTTCATCTCATATTTAATTACTTGGTCTCCAAGCTGAGAGCCAAACTTGCTGGAAGTTTTTGTGAGTCTAAACACTTGCCTAATTCCCAGTTCCCACAGAGGGACATGAAGTAACTTGTTTATGTTAACAGAACAAAGGGAACAGAGCTCTCTGTTAGGCTACAGGTTCAATCTTAATTAGGCCAAGAAACAAGTGTAACCAAATTTATTTTGGTTTATTCGGAATAGAAATTTTCGAATCCTTTACAAGTATATGAAAGAAAAAAAGAAAGAAGGAGAAAAAGCCAAAACATTCACACTAGACATTGAGAGGTAGGATTCTGGGGGACCCTCACTACACAGTGATCTAGTGTCTACATTTTCTTTTCTTTCTTTTTTTTTTTTTTTGAAGATTAGCCCTGAGCTCACATCTGCCATCAATCCTCCTCTTTTTGCTGAAGAGGACTGGCCCTGAGCTAACATCCATGCCCATCTTCCTCTACTTTATATGTGGGATGCCTGCCACAACATGGCTTGACAAGCGGTGCCATGTCCGCACCCAGGATCCGAACCAGCGAACCCTGGGCCACCAAAGTGGAATGTGCACGCTTAACCACTGCGCCACCAGGCTGGCCCCTCTACATTTTCTTGAATGAATGTGTATTATTTGTGTAGTTCAAATAGAAGAAAAAAATCAGTTTATGTGATGGTTATTTCCCATCCTTCCCAGCCCTGCTCTGGTCAGGTCTGCATGCTCTGCCCCCTACTGGCTGCTCCCAGCTGGGTTTGGCCAATGGGAGACACCAATATTATGAGGCAGGAGGAGAGGGAAATATGGCCTTTCTTTCTGCTCCCTGGCTGATTAGGGGTCTGGTGTTTCACAGTGGCTGCATCTGAGGCCACCTCATGTCCACAGTTCCAGCTCTCATTGGGCTCTTTTAGCTATGTTGCCTCCTTGGTCCCTTGGGGGTCACTGTGTGTTGTCCCAGGGAATCAAGGTTAAGGCTTCCTGCCATTGTTGCAGTCTCTGGGTGATTCACATTCCTTGCTGGTTCCCTTGGCCACATCCCCTTTAAGGAAGTAGCCCCTCCAGAATCTCTGCTCTGAAAAGTTGGATTTTCCATGCTTAGTCAGAACGTTGACCATAGCTTTTTACTGGGTGGTGTACTGCCAAATGTTAGCTCACTTTTTGATTTACAGCCTGCTTGATTCTGGTCAATGAAACAAACACATAATTAGAACTGATTCTATGCCAGAAGCATAGTTTTGAATTTGATATCTACCAATATATTCACTTACTCAACAATATTTATTGAGCAGCTACTATGTGTCAGGCACTATCTAAGCATTAAAGACACAACAGGGAACTAAGCAGGTAAAAATCTCTGCCTTTATGGAGTTTGTTTTCGAGTGGGGGATGTATGAACTGAAATCCTATGATAACAGTATGTCAATATTGGAAAGACACTCTGAGGGTTTCTAATCTAGCTCCTTGTCTGGTGTTTGAATGATCACTTACAACAGCTCACTGAGCATGCCCAGTCTCTGCTTGGAGACTGTCAGTTGCCAAGCCCTGGATCCCTGCTCAGATGGTCCATCACAATTCGGGTACTTCTAATCTTTAAAGTGCTGTCTCACATCGAGCTGAAGTTCTTCAAGCACCACTCCAGGAAAACACAGGACAAATCACACCTCACCTCCATTTTGGTGTTCCTTAATTATCTGAGATGCTATCAGCTCTCCCACGTATTTTCCTCTTCCTTCAAATATTTATTGAGTAACTCCCTAAGTGACCCCTGGAGGCAGGGTTCAACAGAGTAGGGGGATGGGGGCGTGGGGTGGAGAGCTGCCCCTTGTGCTTTGGGGAACATGGGATAGCACTTAAAAATGGCATCTGATTACCTTGTCCATGTGTCTCAAGATCTCGCTTTCTTATGGCTTCCACCAAATGGTTTTCAGAATCTTAAAAATTTCCATGTCACCTTACTACTGTAAAAAACGTGGAAAAGATGCTATTTTTAGAGAACACCCTCTGGGAAATAAATGGTCGCCCTGCTCCTCCTAAGTCAGACTTTGAGATGCAGCAACAACACTCTGACCCCAAAGGGCATGGAGCGTGGCCAGGGAGACAGACACTGAACCATCACACGAGAAAGTGATTACTTCTATGAGATGTGTACTATGCAGGGAAGGCAAGGGCAGCTATGAAAACATGGAAAGGGGGACCAGGTCTGGTTCGAGGTGGTCAGGGACGGCTTCCCTGCAGAAGCGATGTGGGAACTGACACCTGAAGGCTGAGAAGAGGTTACCTAGGGGAAGCCAGGTGTAGAGAAGAGACCGTCCAGGTCCTCTTACTTCCTGGAAGCGTAGACTGCTGGTATCCTTGGCATTACAACCACAGGGACCACCAGCCTGGATTTTTATCTGGACACTCTTGTTTACAAATATACTGTTGCATATCACAATTAATAGCTACGTTTACTGTAGCCATGTCCCCTTATTACAGAATCTTCTGGTTTCCTTCTCTACTCTGGGGTGACCCCTACCTCTGATCTGCATCTATCAGCCTCTCTTCTGGGTTTTTCTTACTCCCCCTCCAGACACTGGGCAGCAACCATGACTCTGTTCTTGCTCAGTCACTTGGACGGGGCCCCCGAGTGGGTGCAGTCACAGCAACTCAAAACACAAACTTCCCTGCTCAGCATTTTCATCGAAGTATAATCAGATCAAAATGAACATCAAAGGAGCCCTAAAAGGAGAAGGGGTCCCAAAGGGACAGACTGGGGGACAAAAGGACAGTTTGTGTTGCTATTTCTAGGGGCCTTAACAATTGACCATGTGCATTCGAGCCTTGGGTATTTCCCAAGACCAGGTGGTCACCTTTCCCGGGGTACCCAAAGCCAGGGACAACTGCCCAGTGTCAGTATGACTCCAAACATAAGACATGTGCTTAGGAGTCTGGACAAATTAGGATGTGACAAATGGCAAACCCCAATGCATCACGCTGCTCTACGAGTATTGGGGAGGGAGGTTTTCCCCAATCAGCCTAGTGATGTAATAATAAAAACCATCCCTGAAGCTGAACTGAATTTGTTCAATCTAAACCATCATTTACTGCTCATGAAATGACACACAGACAGGACATAAGACTCGGAGGAATGGAGATGTGTGGCATCTCAGTTCTACCAGGCAATTTTGTTATCTTGGGCAAGTCAGTAACCTCTTTGGGTTCCAGACTCCTTCTGGATTAGTGAAATGGCAACTCTGGAGTCTGTGACATTTAAGAACACTTTCCAGATCTATGAACACGAAATTCCATGGTTTGGGGTGATGTGTTGACACAATGACCCACTTGTTAACTCCACAAACAGGCTCTCATGTAACTTGAGGATCTTAAATGTGGTCCCACCATTATCGCCAGATAACCGTGAACTGATGCAAAATCCAGGAGCCCGCGGACTCTGTATAGGAAACCTGCTTTAGATGACCTATAATTCCTTATATGGCAGAACTTGTGATAAACACTGTAACTCAACTATGATCAATAGAAAGCTTCCCCACAAAAACTTTCAACAATATCACCTGACTGTAGACCAATGTCTAGCATCAACATCATGCTTTTTACTTATTCATTGACATCATCTCCACTTTCTGCAAATTGCATTCTGGAAACCAGGTTATAACAAAGATTATGAAATAGTTCATTTTACCACAGGGGTATATAATTTGGGGTTGCATCCCAAATACCCATCCTAAACTACTCCTGGAAGAGTGTTAACATAAAAGTTGGTGTAAGTGTACAACTGCAAAAATTATGCTCCTCTAACACACAGATAATGAAGTATGGTTTGTTTTGAATTATCCAAGGAGCTCATATATTTTAAGTAGACGTTCAATTATGGTGATTAGAACAAATTCATTGTAATGAGTGTCCATTGAGCCTCCATGGAAATTGGGTGAATAAGACTGGGAGACACTTTGCAGCTGTCGCTGGAACTGGTTTACTAGCTTTGATTGACTGGCTGATGGGCTGACGGCTTGATTTTCAAGGGGCTGGTCTAAGATGGCTCCTAGAAAAAGAATCCTGACAATATGTGAAACTGGGATTCAGATATTTTCAGGTGTACATCACAGATTCTGTGAGGGGAGCTGAGGTGGGGCCAGAGGTGAGAGATCTGATGGTAATGGGAGACTTGGTGGCCCTGGGAGAGAGGGAGAAGGAAGTCTGGCATGATACACAGAATCAGCAGAAGGACACGGAGGGCAGGGGAGGTGCTGGTTTCTGATTTCCTAAGTGGCAAGTCCTCAGGTTGGCCTCACTCCTGCCATCCCAGCAGCCTGCGTGCGAATGCCCTGGAGGAAGAAGAGACGGGGTGGTAGGGATAACAGCTGTAACATCTCAAGCAACAGCCATGGGATTCTTCCATCTAAGAGAAGAAAACACAAGCGTGAAGGGAGCCCTTTCTCCCACAGAGAGAGGCAAGCATCAGCAGCCTGGGCGTAGGGGTTGAGTGGCCAACCAGGTGAACTCCCGTGGGAGCCTGGAGACTCCAAATATCTCAGGGAGGAGCTCCTGGGAGGGAAGGCATCCTGGAGTAAAGGGTGGTGACAGGGGGAATGGGGTGCCAGGGAGGGAAGCACTGCCTGGGAGTAGAGGAAAATGGGTGAGGTCTGGTCCCTGTGCCAGTGGGAAGGGACAGCTGAGCTGGCCAAGTTTAGTCTTTTAATCTCACTTAACCCACGCCCATAGGGCCTGTGAGGGCTGGCGTGAGCTCAAGACCCCCCAGAAGTTGTGATCTGAGGCTGAGCAGGCAGGGCGTGACCTGAAGACTTATTTGCCAACACTGGGTTTGAATTTCTTCGAATTGATAAACCAAATTTTAAAAATCGGGATATTTCTCATAAAAGTCCAGATTTTTTTGCTTGGGGAGGGGAGGCCAAAAAAAGAAACACTAAACATTGGTCACCAGTAGTCTTACAGCCCTACTTCACAGCCATGGGTGGAGCTAAGCTTGCCCCCCATACCCTGGCCATGACCTTTCCGCAGTCCGCACCATTCCCTTCAGTATTACATGGTCCGCCTTCACTCCTTTCCATGGGCTGCCTGGCCCCGGAGCCTGGTGGCCTTTGGCTCTGGGTTACACACCTGGACACGTGTGGACACCACACCATATACTAGGTGAGCCCAGAATGACCAGATTCCTAGAAATAATCTGGTTAAGAACAACTTATTTCTCTCATGAGTCACACGAAAGTGAAATATACAGAATTAAAAATATCACTTGTTGTTTGTTATTCCATCCAAGATTAGGCCAAAAAAAAAAAAAAGTGCCATAAGACCAAAACCACCATGGAAAGACTTAGTGAGGGGAGAGGGGGAAATGCGCACAGTGAGCGTGGGGAGAATATCAAGTGTCGGTCAAAAACTTTGAATTGCTTTTACCATTTAACCTCATGATCTCTTATTTTTGTTTTTCCATTCTTCATGTTAATCAAAGTCTTTATCCTACTCGTTCTTCTACCAACCTACAACATATTAGTAAATGGTAGAATTTATTCAGGGTCTCTATGAAGGGATTGAGATAGAAGAAGTTGTTTAACTGGTAATTCTGCCAAACCAAATACCCAAATAACTCGGTGTCACCGTTTTTGACATTTAAAAATCCTGGGACAGCAGGACAAAAACCGCAGTCCCGGTTGAATGAAGGAAAAATGACACATTATCTGGCAACAGTCGGGGGTCCTGCCATCTACAGACCCTCATACAAGTATTGAAGTGGGGACTTGTTTTTGATACTCTTTTGGAAAAACAAGCCACAATTCACCATAAATGCCAAAATTTACATGTATCCTAATCTCATAAAACATCAGTTTTGTTGTACTTTTAAAAAAAATAATAGGGCAGAAGTTAAGACTTGGAATTGAACATCCTAGTCCCACCAGAAGAAACAAGAGCTGTGAGACTGGGTTTATGGGCAAGAAAAACAGAGGAAAATGCAGCCCCCCCTAAGTTGGAAGCGCTTGTGTACATTTTGACGCTGAGCATTTAAGAGGCTACCCAGAGGCATTCATTAATCATCAGCATTTTTCCTAGAAAGGGGAAAACCCCCACCCTGTACCCCACACCATTGTTTACTCTTTCTGAACCCTGGAGATAAAAATTTTAATACCCAGAGGCCTCAGTGAAGATTTGAGGATGTACCCAAGTCTTTCTGAAGAAGCAGCGTCTCTGATATGCGATATCTTCCCTCAGGAACAGGAGGAGGAAGGGTGGGTGAGGGGGATGGAAAAACAAAACCGGCTACTTTCCCCTAATCCTGATGTGGGAGAAAAAGCAGAAAGCTAAACGCTCGCCTGAGGGCAAAAGGAACTCCAGACGCAGAGGAATCAAGCACGTCTAACAAACTTCAGCCCACTTAACCAGCTTACGTTTCTCTTCAGTTTTGTTTTTGAGGCCACCGGTTTCGGCACACCTGGCATCTGGCCCCTGGCCTTCAGAGGCTCAGGTGACATTCTCGGTGAGGGCCAGCGTAGGGCAAGGCCCGGAAAACCCCGATTCTGGACAAATGAGGACAGCCTGGTGTTTGCGTCTTTCCTCTGGGGTGCTTCTCTGGAAAGCCCATGACAAGAAAGTGTCAGAGAGATTCTTTTCCTCTTCTGCATCAAGAAATCCCGTTCCACGATTTTATTAAAGAAAAAAAGTTCCTCTGAAGATGACGTAAACCGTTTAAAATTTATGAAAATGAGTGCTCTGATGGCATACCTTCAAAATGGTTTGCGTTTCACTTTTTTGTAGACATTTAGAGATTTTCATCTATTTATATATTTTAATAAATCAGTTATCGGCATGGTGTTGTGAACCAGATGCTTGACGAGTGAAACTGGCGATGTTAGTACATGCTCTAAACCAGCATTTTCCCAGGTGGGGTTCAACACTTCTGCAGTCAGTGTTAGGGACTGAACTGTGTGCTCCCCACCCCGCAAATTCGTATGGTGAAGCCCTAAACCCCAATGCGACTGTACTTGGACATAGGATCCTGGAGGTGGTAATTAAGGTTAAATGAGGTCATAAGGGTGGGCCCTGATCTGATAGGACTGGAGTCCTTATAAGAAGAGGAAGAGACACCAGAGGGCTCTTTCTTTCTTGGCTCATACACAGCAAAGGCCACATGAAGACACAGCGAGAAGGCAGCCGTCTGCAAGACAGAAAGGGAGGCCTCAGCAGAAACCACTCTCCTGGCACACCGATACTGGACTTCTAGCCTCTAGAACTGTGAGAAAGCAAACGTCTGTTATTTAAGCCACTAGTCTATGGTATCTCGTTATGGCAGCCTGAGCTGGCTAACACAGTCACCAGCAGCTTGTTATTTTCAACAAGCAACCAGATTGATGGTTCCAGTAAACTGGAATCTTTAGGGATGGGAAACCAGAATGGGTATTGGTATCTAAGCTCCCTGAGGGACTTTTGGGCATTTGGGGTAAAGGTTGAGAACCACTGTTCCAGGGGATATCGGGGGACGGGGGACACAGACAAACTCAAGGCTGCCGCCAGCCCCCACCCTCTCCCTCAACCTCCCCTATTCCATCACCCCAAAGAGGAAAAGTTTTATGGGGTCAACAACACACGAGAGGCCTCAGGCACTTAAGATTAGGCTCCCCAGACAAGGAATAGAAGGTTGTAAGTAGAACTCATCAGGAATCAGGTTGGAATCCAGGGTGAGGTACTTTGTAGGCAAAGCCACTTCAGTCTCTCTATTGGGGCTCATTCTGAAAGGACAAGAGGGGCCCTTGAGACCCACATGAGATCTGTCCGGTTCCATGTAAGGGGACCGGAGGAAGGTGTGGGTGTGAAGCCAAAGGTCAAAGTAAGAGTGGCTGTGTGCTGTGGACACTGCCCACCCCTCAGGGGCCAGTGTGCAGATGGTTGGTTGGTGCTGGTGGGTTTGCACCTGGGATCCCAGCCATATCCTCCCTCCCTTCAAAGAATCAACCAAGACTGATTTTCAATACCCTAATAGGTAACAGCGGAGTTGGACCATCAACCATTGAGCATCCTTTCAACTCTGAAATTCAAGGGCCAATGAAAATAAATATTTGCTCTTGTTAAACTCTTTCTTAAACTCCTCACGAAAATCACCACAGTAAAGATTCTAGTAAGTCAGCCAAACTAACAAGACTTGAAATTAACGGAGTTATAGTGTCAGGAATAATAACAGGATATAAGCAAATTCAAAGGCACCAAGCATGTTCCACTAAGTAAACGCTACACGAAATCCTGCAAGTCTTCAAAAATCACGGTATGAAACAATAACTAAACACCATTTGAAAGACAGCATGTTCTGTGGAGGATGCGATCAGGGCACTAGGATTATTTCCTTAAGGTGATTCTTCCATATTGCCAAGGTGGACAGCCACGGCTGTGCGAAGAATGCTGCCATGCCTCCAAATTAAGGTAAAATTTAACAAGAAGGCAGAACATTTTCTAGATTTATTTTTTATATTACAAGAAGTACTCTTCAAGTAGAACAGAGCTCTCCTAATGGACAGAATAAAATTATCTTTCAAGTATTGAGTCAAAATCTAAAAATCCTCAGGACATAATCTGTGTATTCTAACCTGCTTCCATTTTGAATAAAATCATGGCAAAGAGATGTGTAAGGACCGAGGGAGGAAAGAACACTCTGGTTTGCTCGACTGTGAGACTGAAACCTGGGTGTGGCTTCGCCTCCCTGGCAGCTTGGATCTTCTCCAAGGACGTCGGCCATTTTCTCGTCTGAAGGTCCACCCCGAGAGAGGGAGAATGAGCAAGATCAACACACAGGCCTGGGCGAGGTCCTGTGCCTTCTGTAGGTGCAGATGAGAGAAGCACTGTTGGGTCCCCAGTGCCCTTCAGAAGGTGCTCCATACACTGGAGCTTTTGACAACCACTGCTTGTCCTGTTGTGCTTTTGAAGTAACAAACGATGTCTGTGTCTCACTTGCCGAAAGTTTAGTTTTATATTTTAAAAGTATAACAGCTAAACTGGTGATGTCAAAGGGTGACTTATGGAGTGAGATAGACCTAGTTTATAAATCTTGGACCTATGACATACCATATAATCATGGATGGTAATTTCAGTCAACTTCAGTCTCTCTCAAATCAGGGACCACCATATTTTACAGGGTTACCATTTGATTTAAGTGATATGACACTTACAAAACATCCATGATGGTACTTGGCACCCAACAGGCACCCAATCGTATTAGCTTCCTTTCCAGGATGGATATACAATTATCAAATGGCTAAAAAGAATCCCAAATACAGGAAGTCTAACCTCGGTTTATCCATTTTTTTTCCAGTTAGGACATGGAGGCCTTCGCAGGTCTCACACGCGACCCCATCGCCAGATTTGTAACAATCACCAACGCCTTCCTATGGAATGATTGCTTATTCTTTAAAAATTCAGTTGCATGGCATCCTTAGACAATCCCCCCATATGGAGCCTTCCTACGAATGAAAATTTTTAACATGTCTGATTTATTATCTTATTTCTTTAGCAAGTGCTTAAGAGCCCTTTTAATGCATAGCCCACGTATAGGAAATAAGGCTGTACAAGCTGTAACTCCTATCCTCTAATTTCCACAAGTTTTTAGGGGGAGAGAGATAGGTCTTCTGACACCTAACATGTGAGTTATTTCCTCCTGTGTGCCAGGCGCTGTTCTACGTGCCTTAGATCAATTCCGCACAACCTCCTCAGGACACAGGTGCTATTATCTCAATTTTATGGATGAAGAACTGAAGGAACAGGAGAATCCAGTAGGCTGCTTGGGAGTACGATGCTACTAAGTGGAGGCACCAGAATTTGGACCTGGGCAGTCAGATTTCAGTGAGTAACCCTCCTACTCACTATGCAGTGCTGCCAGATATGTAAATTTGCCTCACAGATTTATAGAATTAGCTTGGGATTTGCGTCTTAGAGTTCAGAAAAGGGGCCTTAGAAATACTTTACTCTTAATCTTCCATTTTATAGAAGAAGAAATTGAAGCCTGGAAAGAGGATCCCGCAAGGTAAGCCAGCCCAGGGGTCCTCAAACTTCAGCTGGCATCGAATCCCCTGGAGCGTTTGCTAGACACAGTGGCGGGTCCCACCCTCAGAGTCCCTGATTCTGTGGGTCTGGGGCAGGGCTGAGAATCTCTAACAAGTTCCCAGATGGTGTTGATTTGCAGGTCTTGGGAACGAATTTTAAGAATCAATGACCTAGTTAGTGGCTGAGCCAGAACGAAGCTTCTGCTTTTCTTGCTTTGCATCTTCCCAATAAACGGTGGATCCCAGCTGCTCTACAACAAGGACAGGCTGAGGTTGGTCAGCCTGCTAGAGCAGCCCAGAGCACAGGCCTGCAATGCTCTCCTCCCAACTCAGCTGAGACATCTGGAAGCTTCTATGTGGCACGTTACACTATGATTCACTATAGTATTAGTACTTTGTTACCATCCTATCTACCCACCCCAGCACATAACCCACCCAAAACAATGCAAACCTGTTTGTGCCCAATAGTAAAGATTATTCTCACTCGGAGCTACTTATCAAAACTTCTGACCTCAAATTTGGCTCTTTCAATGCAAAACATCGCAGGAGTTAGCAAAAACAGCAGAGGTCACCGACAACTGCCAGTATTTATCCTCAGAAGAGAAGGATGATTAGACAATTTCAAAGTTTTCTTTTGTTTACATTATAATTCAAAAGGAAATCCTTTTGTTTATTTGTTTAGCTAAGAGGCTCCATTGCCTTTCATTCAGATCCCTAGTCGAGGGAAGTATTTTGAAAGCAGGGACATTATTTAACTATTCTTCCAACTTGCCACGTTTAAAATCGCTTCGTTTTCGTGCCGTCACGGGGTGTTCTAAGCTTAAGTGATTTAATGAGTGTAAGGCATGACTGAGCCTGGCAAATACTAATGGCTCACAGAATGTCAGGCTCTCTGAACATTACTGCTCCTTTTATTTAAGAAAGCCCAGCGCTGGCCCCTTCACATAGGCAAGCTGGTAGGCATGGCAGAGTGAGTAGACAGACCTCATAATCAAAACTCTTTCTTCCCCTTTAGCAAGGTGATTCAGACACAGAGACTCAGGAAGCATTTATGGAGCACCAATATTTACGAGGCAATTATCTGTTACTTCACAGGACTTCATACTTGGTAGTTACTTAACGTTGAACCAAAGCATCTTTTCTGAAGACCTGCTAGGCACTGGAGACCTCAGGTAAGGGTTCTGGAGAACAGCTACATTTAAAATATTTTTAATTTGGAAATACAAATCCACAAGAAGTTGCAAAAAAAAGTACAAGGAGATCTCTTATATCCTTCACCCAGTTTCCCTGGAGTGGTAACATTTTACAAACTATAGTAAAGTAACAAACCAGGAAATTGACATCAGTCTAGCCCACAGAGTACATTTAAACTTCATCAGTCTGAAGGACAGTTGCATCCTGGTTGAGAAGGGCATAAAAACAAAGAGAAGAAATAAAAAGGAGATGTACAGGTGATGAAGAAAATCACCAACGTCATGTCATCTGATGTTACTTTGAAATTTGCCTTTGTACTAGCCATGAGGAAAAGATATTAAGCACATAAATTATATAAATAAGACGCTCCCTGAAAAAAGGACTTAAAAGAATTTTTTTTCAGAGACTGAGCTTAACAACTGTAATCAAATTAACCTGTTTTCCAAATCATCTGTAGATATGAAGACATATTAATGAAGTCAGCCTCTGAAAGAGGTGAACCCTAAAAAAAGTGAGAGGTGGGGCTGGCCCGGTGGCATAGTGGTTAAGTTCGCATGCTCTGTTTTGGCAGCCCAGGGTTCGCGGGTTTGGATCCCGGGTGCAGACTTAGTACCCGTCATCAAGCCAGACTGTGGTGGCATCCCACATAAAATAGAGGAAGATTGGCACAGATGTTAGCTCAGGGCCAATCTTCCTCAAAAAACAAAAAAAAAAGTAAGAGGTGAATCCAAGATTTGATATACACAGATCCTAACCCTGCTCAAACACACATACAATCTGCCACAACTGTCATGAAAGAATAAACAAGAAGCTTCAAAACCTTCTATATTGCCCTGCCTGGAGTGGCTTATAGGAGGTAACTGGATCTTGTTACATTTCCCCCACTAATCTTTAGAAGTCCTCATTCCTATATTTGCTATAAATTAGTCTTATTATTAGTCTTTAAAGGTTCCCTTGAGCACACTGTTTTCTTTTCTTTTTTTTTTTTTTTTTTAGGAAGATTAGCCCTGAGCTAACATCTGTTGCCAATCCTCCTCTTTTTGCTGAGGAAGATTGGCCCTGAGCTAACATCCGTGCCCATCTTCGTCTATTTTATGTGTGGGACGCCTGCCACAGCATGGCTTGATGAGCCATTTGCATGTCTGCACCCGGGATCTGAACCGGTGAACCCCAGGCCACGAAAGCAGAATGTGCAAACTTAACCACTTACCCACTGTGCCATCAGGCTGGCCCCTCTGTTTTCTTATATATATATGTATTTGGAAATATTAAAACTAAATATTTCAATGAGCTGGAATAGGTAAGGCTTTATTTACTCTGTATCTCATTTCCATAATATATAGTCAGGTTAGGGAGTCAAATCATTAACATGGAAACAACTTTCTTAACTAACAATCATCTTTCAAAATTGGTACAACAAAGAGAGTTCACAGCTGACCTCCTGGTTTGATGCATGCGCCAATGTTTGGCCTTTAGCCATAACACTAAAAAAAACAAGCAGCCCACCAGTAGAACACAATGTTCAAAGCTTCTAAGAAGCACATTCTCCAGGTCTATCAGAAAGGACTAGAACTACTCCCCAGGCAGGTGACGATGTGGTGACATTTCTGATTGTTCACCGTAAGAAATCTGCCCTGGTATTAGGAAAGAAAACACAGCATTTCCCCGCTGCACGGTGGGGAGCTGTCTGCGGCAGTCAGCCCCAGCGAGGCCGGCCAGCGTAAACAGATGTTCCAAGGGGTGGAGAAGCCAAACCCTGCCCCAGCCGTACACAGAGAGCTGACGACCCCCACTGGGGTCCCCTGAATTCTGAAAGACCAAGCAGAATCTGGCAAAGGCACCCCTCTTCCAGGGCCAGCCCTGGGAAAGATTCTGAAACAGGGGAAGGTTGTCCTGGACCACACTGGCGCCACCTCCCCCATCCCCAGGCCCCCCCCACCCCACGACCCACGTCCCAGTTGAGTGTCCGGAAACCTCCCCATCCTCCTCCCCCTGCCCGCCCAGGACTCCCTCCTTCAAAGCCTGGTGCCCTCAGCCCCAGCCAACCTGCCCCAGGCAGACAGCCAGAGAGTGTGAGCCAGACTCCAAGTCCAGTGCTCTCTCCACTGTCTACAGCAGGTCAAACTGGTCCATAGGTCTAAGGAGTTGATAATTCCCTACTTTATCCATTTTTTGAAGAAGAAGAAGTTTAGCCCTGAGCTAACTACTGCCAATCCTCCTCTTTTTGCTGAGGAAGACTGGCCTTGAGCTAACATCCATGCCCATCTTCCTCTACTTTATATGTGGGACACCTACCACAGCATGGCTTTTGCCAAGCGGGGCCATGTCCACACCCGGGATCCGAACCGGTGAACCCGGGGCCGCCAAAGCAGAACGTTCAAACTTAACCACTGTGCCACCAGACCAGTCCCAATCCATTTTTGTTTTAAGCTCAAGGATTTAGAAATTGCTTGTAATGCTTACTTTTCAGAATCAAAGGATCACATATATTCTATTTTGGCTCCTGGAGAAATTTTAAAGATTTTAAAAAATTTTTTTCCTTTTTCTCCCCAAAGTCCCCCGTTACATAGTTGTATATTCTTCATTGTGGGTCCTTCTAGTTGTGGCATGTGGGATGCTGCCTCAGCGTGGTTTGATGAGCAGTGCCATGTCTGCGCCCAGGATTCGAACCAACGAAACACTGGGCCGCCTGCAGCGGAGCACACGAACTTAACCACTCGGCCACGGGGCCAGCCCCTCCTGGAGAAATTTTAAAATGCTTAAAAGTATTCCTATATTTAAAAGTACTTCTGATAATAACTTATAGTTTCTAATCAATCTTTAGCAAAATGTAGCACAGTGTGTATATATATCTATATACGAGTATGTGTGTGTATATGTACACATATGTGTGTATGTGTGTATATATATATAAAATTTAGAGCCATCAAAATAATCAAAATCAAGGAATTTTTCATTGGCCACAGCATAATTTTTGCATATTTTTCTTGTAATTCAAAAGTAATTTCTTTCTTTGAAATGTAACAAGTTCTGCTATTGAAGAGATGACACATGAAGAGACAACCACCTCTGTAACAGTTTTCAAATTTGATTTCTAACCACCCCCCAGAACACCAGCACTGGACTCAGCCTCATGCACACAAAGAATACTTTTAAAGAATACTTACCTTGAGACCCTCTTCCTCTGCACAGACGATTTCTTAGATCTCTGGAGTTAAAAGTGCTCGTAAAATTACACTCGTGAATCAGTTATTCATCTTTCAAATTCTGGCTGGCTCGAGATCCCTTTCGTGCATTTAGCATAGAGATGCAGTTGTTCAGAAACACACCCACAGAGTGAGATCAATGGGGTTGACGAAAAACAGGCCCTTGGAACAAGCGTTAATGCATCCCCAGGAAGGGAGATGTGTGTGTGCATTTGTGTGTGTGTGTGTAACTAGATATTCAAAGTGTTTAGAGCAAGATTAACAAGTGTCTAAATGTCATCTTCTGATTTCAAATTAAAAACTGCAGGTTTTATTCCAGAGCTGGCAGCCTGCCATCACTGCAGGCCTTGAAGTGGCTCAGGGCTTTCAGGAGAAGGGAAAAAGACTTCCTCCGCAGAGCCCGCCACTTCTCCCGCAGGCGGCATTACTGATGGGCTCTCGGTTTTAGCATGAATTCCACTGCCAGACTTCCTAGACTTTCAACTCCAACTATCAAAGAAATGATTTAAAGGCTAGATAGACTTCTAAAAATATTTACAGAGGGAAGACATTCTAGAATATTCTCTGTGATCTAAACTCTTCCTCATCACGATCTTGATATATAGCCAGGGCTTTTGACATGATGTTAGGCTGATAACCAGCTTTCTGTACACCGTGCATAACTTGCGTAAAGAGTGCCCCAGGTTCACTTGACTAGTTGTGAAAGAGGCCAAGAAAATGATAAATTAACATTTTTTTAAGGTGAAGCTTCTGAATTTGTTATCTGAATGCTTCCCTCTTCCCCTTGCTTCCTGACTACTGTGCCTTAATTTAGTACACTTGGTCACTCTGTGGATATTTTCACAAAAAATTGCCCTCCATTCATTTTGTTTCAAGAAAACATTGATAACCAGATACAGCTCATCTTAGAAACTTTAGGGTCAAACCTCTGGAAAATGACAATAACGAACACTTGAGCACTCATGTTTATTAGGCACTGTCTCATTCAGTCCTCATAAGACTCCGATTATCCCCATTTCAAGAATGGACAATGTGAGGCTTAGGCAAGCGATATAACAAGTCCCAAGTCACGCAACTGGTAAGCACAAGAGTCAGGATTCTATCCAGATCTGCTTCCTCTGCTGCGGGTGTTCTTAAACACTGCCCTGTACTTGAAAACTTCAAGGAAAGAGGAATCAGCAGTTTTCTCTATACAGAAGAAATACTTTCTGCAGTCTAGGATCCTACTCTGTAGAAGAGAGATATTTCTAGTGCCATTTTCTGCCCCCTTATCTCAAACTAAGACCAACTAAAGGCAACTAAGTATCTAAAAACCAAGGACAATGTGCTGTATTTGCAGCTTTTAACAAGTCTTGCAAAATTATCAAATACGAAAGATTACACTTGGAAAAACATCAAGCTAAACTCAAGTTCTGGAAGCATAAGGCATTGAATAACCTCTCTGTAAAGAAAATGGAAACAGGATCGATTTCCAAGTAGGATAGATATTGTTCTCCGGAATGCAAACTTGCTGCTGAATCTCACCATGGAGCGAAAGGCTTGTAAACTTCTGAAAAAATAAGGTTTACATGGAAACGAAAACACAACAGGAACTCCAATAAAGAGAGCAACAGATGCTACGTGTCTTCCCAATTCTCTTAAAAGCTGTTGTTGGCTATCAAAATGTCAACGTAGGAATAGTAAACTCCAATGATGCTAGTAGTCCGGGGGAAATGCTTACGCTGAAGTTTTTAAACTTTGGTTTTGCAAAAATTTACTAGTGTAGAAGATTGATAGAAGATGACCTATACGGATAAGGCAGCTCCAGTTACTAGGAATAACTAGAATACATCTAAAAGATGGGAGTCACGCAGTCATGAGGACCACCTACTAATAACTAATAATGATAGCTAACACTTATTGAGTCCTTACTGTGTACTAGGTACCATTTTTAAACTTAAAAAAAAATTAACTCATTTAATTCTCACGACAACCCTAAAAGGTAGATTACTACCATCCCTCTTTTGCACTTGAGAAAAATGAGGCACTGAGAGATGAAGCAACTCTCAAAGTTATATAACTAGTGAGTGGTAAGGCTGGTATTTGAACTAGTCCAACTCTGGACCTCAAACTCTCCTCTGCCTGCTACAGTGACTCTCTGGAGCAGAGTCCTGCCTACAGACAGGGACCGTCCTGCATAACTGAACCGATAGTGGATAGAAAACAGGAAGTTCTGCCATGTTCCTTTCGCAAAGGCTCTTATAAACTAGACTTGTGATGCCTCCCTCTGAATGATTCACTGCCCAGTTAGAGATGACAGCCCCAGGTAAACCATCAGAACCACGAAGCAAGATGCAGATGGGGGAAGCAATAACTACATACAGAGCAATACCGGTTTGGTAGGGAAGAACTTCTAAACTCTTGTATGATAGGGCCTCCATTTTCTTGAAGTGTTATTTCAATTTTTACCATTTACCCTGCCTCTCAAGCTAGTCACAAGCTCCCTGAAATCTTGACCTGGGCCACTTGGCTCTGTGCAAAGGAGAAGCTCTATAGAAGCTGTTGCATGACTTCCATGTGCTCTGGATGCCTCCCACAGAGCCTGAGCACCGAGCTGGCACTTCATGGAAGTGATGCGTGAAGATGTGAGGACAGAGGGGGTGAGAAGGCAGCCAAACATTCGCGAACAAAGCCATGGCGGTTGTGAAGAGATGGAACTCATGGGGAGTGGTTGGTCTGAACCAAGGAACTGTGCTGGAGTGTGACCAAACAGAGTCGTTACTGATGCGGGACCTCAGTCTACCCGGGGGACTTCAGAGATTATTCCATAGGCAATTTGGATCACTGGCTGATGACACAGGGGAGGAAGGAATCTGCCAAGGGCTTTGTTTGCTGACACAAGAGCTTCCAAGTCCCAGAGTTAGAATGATCAGAGAGAGAGAAGCCAAAAGTCGAGAAGCAATTTCCAGGAAAGGAGGAGACAGTGATTAAGTCACACATTTTGTTTATTTATTTTTAAGATGCTGAATGGTAGGCTGCCAGTATACAAATACATACATCCTTACACTACTCTGTCAAAGCAGATAGAAACAGAAAGACTGACAGAGAGACAGTGAACCACACGAATCCATCTCTGGGCCTTAGGCCGGTGAGCTCTGGAGAAGCTTCCACAAGTTTCCACCACTCCTTTTTCAGAAGGACTCAGGTCCCAAGCCCAGAGTGAGGAAGAATAATCAGGCAGAGAAGGCCCTGTGCAGTGGAGCACAGAGATGGGAGCAGGCGGTTGGAGCTGACAATGCTTAGGATTGAATCAGCTTGTAAAATCATTATTACTTGTGTGAACCAGGGTCAGTTGCTGAACTGCTTTGGGTCTTAGTTGCCTCATGTGTAAAATGGGGACAATTTAGCACTTGCTACAGATTGCGGAGAGGATGAAATGAGATAAAGCGTATAAAGCATTTAGCCACATGTCCCCGTACATAGACTTTCTAACTTGGGTTTTCTTAGATTCTGTATTTGTCTATTGGGCATCCGTTAACTATAGGACCAAACTAACAGCCCAAGTTGTTGGCATCTCCCCTGTGATCCAGAGCCCACAGTCTGAATCACCTCCTTATCTAATGCTCATGCACCAAACCAATATTTCCCCTGCCCTACTCACCCCAGGGCCAGGTACCAGACAGCCCCTAGGCCCCAAGCCCTGCTGGAATCACTCACACTAGCCAACCCTAAGCTGCTTGCCCTGCCCTGCCCTGCCTTGCATGAGCAACCCCATGGAAATCCCAATAACAGCTCAGTCTAGGCTCTCCTCTCACTCCTTTCTGCCTCCTTGATCCACACTGGTACTTCCCCATGTGGCCCTGCGTGGCATGCCATGCCCCTCCTCTTGGGAAACATAAGTACTAAAAATCCTTCAGTGGCCTTAGTCTCTGCGTGTTGTCACTCAGTCATCTCAATAAATTAAAATCCCATGGGTACAATCATTGACATAACAGAGCTAACAAACAATAGCCACAATGACTTTTAACTAGGTCATAAAATAGAATCAGTTAAGTTTACACCTCTTCTATCCATCCTTCCTCTCTATCTTTACGGTCACTTTCATAGTTATTTATTTTTTTTTAAGATTTTATTTTATTTCCTTTTTGTCCCCAAAGTCCCCAGTACATAGTTGTATATTCTTCGTTGTGAGTCCTTCTAGTTGTGGCATGTGGGACGCCGCCTCAGCGTGGTTTGATGAGCAGTGCCATGTCCACGCCCAGGATTCGAACCAACGAAACACTGGGCCGCCCGCAGCGGAGCGCGCGAACTTAACCACTCGGCCACAGGGCCAGCCCCTCATAGTTTTGGCCTGAATCACTGCAATGATCTCTTTACTATATCTTGCTAAATTCATCTCCTTTCTCCTCAAACCATCTTTTCACATAGCTATCTTCTAAAACTCAGGATGTAGTTACCCTCTTCCAGGAAAGCTTGATACAGTTCTCTATGGCCAACAGATCAAGTCCAAGCTCCTTACCTTGGCAATCAGGTCTTCGAGGGTCTGGCCCAGAACTGCAGCCATACTGGACAAGTCAGCATTCCCCAAAACCAAAACACCCTTTGCTTTCCGTATCTCTGTGCCTTTTTCATACTAGTGCCTGCCTCGGACGCTCTTCCCACTGTTCTCTAAACACAGAAATCACCGAGGCACTAAGGGCCTCTGAATTTGCTTACAGGCTATAATTGTCCCTGACAATGAACTAAATTAATTAACTAAATTAATTTCAAGTCTTCAGTTTGACTTAGTAGAACCTTCATGACTTAAATAAGTCTGAAAGTGTAACAAGAGCAAATACTTACTTTCTATTAGCCCTAAATGCAGAGTGGAAATCATCTTCAATGGCTGGGAAGGCACAATTCAAGTTCTACTTACCTGCAAAACTCGATACTGTCTCTTAAAATTAATCATTTCTTCCTCCAATATCCGTTTAGCACTTATTTAATTCTATCTATTCATATTATATTCATTGTATGTCTTTACATTCGTTTTCTCTGGATCACAAACACTTTTTTGAGGTCAAGGATAAGCCTTAGACAGATCTTAAAAGTTGTCACCATGAGGGAAGAAATTCTTTAACTATGTATGGTGATAGACGTTAACTAGACTTATTGTGGTGATCATTTTGCAATATATGCAAATATTGAATCATTATGTTGCACACCTGAAACTAATATATGTCACATGTCAATTATACGTCAATAAAAAAAAAGGATAAGTCTTATTGACTCTTTTATCATTCCAGTTTGCCCACTTGTCTTACACACAGCAGCTGCTCGGTGAATATTTATTGACTCATGAGCCCTGTGATTATTCTAATTAAAATAAGCGGCTCTTATCAAATAGTAATTACATGGTTAGTTATGGGGAAATATGGGAAAAGGGTTATAAAAGTCATGTAAGCTGAGTAAAATTAGTATAGGTCAGAGTGTAAGAGTCTATTAAATTCCACCAGAAAACAGTGACTGATGTAGTTAATTATTTTAAAGCATTACTGTCATATTTAGTCATTACCATTAATTATAAAATGGGATTAATATTAATTTTGGTTTACAAAGATAAAATACTTTTAGTTTATAAACACATCATACACCAAGCTGTGATGTGCAACTTCTCAGTGTTCATTTTGCCCATGTTTGAAGAGGCCATATATGGGGTAAGGTTAAAAATTCCAGTTGGGGGGCCGGCCTGGTGGTGTAGCAGTTAAGTTCGCACGTTCCGCTTTGGCGGCCTGGGGTTCGCTGGTTCCGATCCCGGGTGTGGATGTGGAACGGCTTGGCAAGCCATGCTCTGGCAGGCGTCCCACATATAAAATAGAGGAAGATGGGTACAGATATTAGCTCAGGGCTGGTCTTCCTCAGCAAAAATGAGGAGGATTGGCAGCAGATGTTAGCTCAGGGCTAATCTTCCTTAAGAGAAAAAAGAAAAAGAAAAAATTCCAGTTGGGATTTACAGAAGCCCACACAGGCTCCTTGAGACTGCTCCCAGTCCTAAAGAAGGAAATGGGCCATGTCTTGGTTGGACAGGAAACCAGCTCCATCGCGGGTCCCTGTTCCTTCAAGTCTAGGCTAGAACTGAATAAGGAAATCAGGTTTGAGTAGAACTCAGGCATATTCTCTTTAACGGTGATCTGAAACTTGTCTCAGGTCCCCCACAAATATTTGGTGGTTCGCTGACTTTATCACCTGACTTTTCTCCCAGCATAATTGTTGAAAAAGAAGCTTGGCTGAGATTTACAGCTCCCTGTTCTCTCTAGGTGGGTGGCTGGGCTTGGGGAAGAAAGAGAACCATTCCAGTGACACAAGGAGAAGCTGTTCCCAGCAGACAAATGAAGGAAATGGTGGTTGAGAAAGAATCTTAAAAATGACTCAAAGATGATTACAGGCTGTCACTGGGAAATGAGGAAGGAAGGGCTTTCTTTTCGACTACAGGGTGTACAGCTCCTCAGTCAGAAATTATTATTTTATATTTAAGCCAATGGTAATCTGTATGCCTTTGAAATGGGAAAAGCAATAATAACTTAAGTACGTGGTGCCACTGACGAAGCATCAAGATAGATTACACAGACTAGATATGAAAGCAGGCTCCTCACGTTAGAACATCTTGCATTTCATGTTTCTGAAGTCACTGCTATCAAATAGTGGTTGAGCGTCTGCTCTGCGTAGAACCCTGGGCATGGTGGAGTCAGAGAGTATCAAGCCACAGAGCCCGAACTAGACTCATCATCTAGGTAGGAGGAACGACCACAGGGAAAGTGAACCACAGCTGCCGCACATACTAAGCTGAAAATGAGCGACACAACCAAGCCTTCTGTGTGTTCACAGGAGCATCACTGAAGGAGAAGAGAATTTCTGAAATAGCACACGCCCCAAAATGAATGTGAGTCTGCTCCACAAAGCAAATAAGTTCATTGCAAGTCACAATTTGCAGATGCTGTTCTTGACTTGATTTTGAGAAAGTGGGCGGGGCAACCATCTATAGCAAAGATATCCTTCGACGATTTGCGAGGCCTAATCAAGGGCTTTATTTTGCATTCTGCATTCTTTCTCTCACATCACTGCTTTTGAAAATAGTCAAAGCACAATAAGAGCCTGTTTTCAGGATGCTGAATGGTGGGCTGCCCATGTATATAACAAATACATGCATCCTTTATTTGGACAGAACTGGAGGAAACATAGTTACATTTTATATTTAAGGACGAAAACTGTGAATCACCCCATCCATCTTTGCTTCAGTTTCCTTACTCCAGAGAGGTGTAAAAGGGCTTCTTGAAGATGTAGCAGCTTCTGTTTCAGCCTGACTGCTCCCAGTTCCTGAGCCCAGCACTGAGAAAGAATAACCAGGTAGCAGGGCCCAGAGCGGCTATGAGTTGGAAAGACTTGTCTCAAGTCACACTGCTTAGCAGCTAGAACATTTCAATTACCCTCAATAAACAACACCGCCAAATATTCACTAAAGGCAGCTTTAGTCCCATGTCACAGGGAAATATTTATAGATTATGTAAAATATGTCCTTTTGATATTTAGTGATTAAAACAAGTGCAACTATAAATTTTTATGTCAAAAGAAAATATCTGTGCTCCAGAGAATAAAGAACTAAGGCATAAAGACGATCTTCTTTTTTATTTAAGATCTCTTTCCTGGCACTTAAAAGTAAAACCTTAAAAACCATTCATCTGTCCATCTCAGGAGAAATTTGTTGAATAAGTACTCTAGGCCAGGACCTGGACTAGGCATTAGGGACAAAAAAAATTCTTAAAAAGATTAATCTATGGCTCCTGCCTTTAAAGGATTAACTGAAAACAAATACCTTCTTAAGACTCTCTTCCTACTTTAAATAACTTACATATAAAAATACAGGTAGTCTGAAAAATACCCAAAAATACCTTCATGACAAGGTTAGAAATTAAGGTATATTTAAGGGAGGGAGAATAAAACAGAAGAGAATTAAGACACTATGCTTCCAGCCATAGAAAGGAATGAGGCTCTGGTACAAGCTATGGATGAATCTAGAAAACATTATGTTAAATGAAATAAGCCAGATACAAAGGGACAAAGACTGTATGACTCTACTTATATGAAATATCTAGAATAGGCAAATTGATGGAGACAGAAAGTAGATTAGAGGTTACGAAAGGTGAGGGCAGGGGAAAATGGGGAGTTATTGCTTAATGGGTACAGAGTTTCTGTGTGGGGTGATGAAGAAGTTTTGGGAAAAGATAGGGATGGTCACACAAAATTCTGAGTGTAATTAGTGCCGCTGAAGTGTACACTTAAAAATGGTTAACAGGACACATTTTATCTTATTTGTATTTTACCACAACTTAAAAAAATGAATATGTAATAAACCAGAACCCACTGAATTGGACCCTTTAAATGGGTGAATTGTATGGCATATAAACTATATCTCAGTAAAACTGTTAAAAAACCCACCATCCCTTACATGTTAGCATATTACTTTGTCATCCTGTAAAGCTCTGAATATTGTTAAATAAAGGTTCCAGGAGCAGAACTGGGTGACCAATGTTTAAAATACTATGATTCATACTTCTCCCTGAATGCCTAGGTTTTATAAATAATCACGAATCTTTTTGGCAGTTTAGAACACAGGAGCGCCTTCGAGCTTTGGCATATCTGGTTATGGAACTAATTTACTATCTTGCAATGAATACCTATCAAACCGTTTTCAAAATAATCTCTTGGCTTGATCCTTCTTGAGTACACTCAGCCTGAAAAGCATGGCTGGAAAGTACCGTCAGAACAAAACAAATGACAACATTTAGCTTTGACACCTCTCGAGAGCAAGTTACCTATAGATGAGAGCAGGCCAGCATCTAGAAAAATGCCTGGCACATGTTGGCTTTCTGTACATATCTGTTGATATGAAAGAAGAGTTGCATTTACTGCTTAGGAAACTGTCAGGGCTCTGGGTCAGATAAAAGCATTTTGAGGAGCAGCGGGCCAGCTCAGAAAGCCCCTGGGAGCTGACGGTTTCTGGGCTCATCCTTGCTTCCTCTGCTGGCTCTGCGATTCTCCCACAGGCCAAAGCATTCCCTTCTAATAAGTACCATTAAGCAGTCCAAGGTCTAGACAGAACAGAATGAGGTCATCAGGTATGGCAGAAAGTATTCCATTTCAATGAAAATTTGTTTCACAAAAGGCCACAGTAACCTCTTGAACGAAGCGAACAGGACAGCTGCATTTCTATCCCTAGTTCTACTGTTGCCTGAAAACAACAGTAACAAAACAGAAAATAAAAATAATTAATGGCGAAACCCAGAAGCTAACTCCTTCTACCGTTTCTCACATCAGAGATAACAAAGTAATATGATTTAGACTAGAATTTGCCGAAAGCTGGTAAACCTCTTCTATCCCATAGTCAAACTCAAATAACAGAACAAGGATTACACCTTAAAAGAAAAGCTTTTGAAGGAAAAGAAGGTGGGAATAATGATCTTTTACCGTGTGGCTACTGAAGGTACCCATGTCTTTGACTAGGCAAGGAGGAAATAAAGCTCGTGGAAGTGAGTTAGCCATAATTATAATAATCTGAGGGGAAAAAAGCTCTAGATTTGTCAATTCTATTTGAAGGAGGGGAAGAACTTGTAAGCTCATTCTCACCCACCTGAACCCTTTCAAAAAAGTTATACAGTCACAGCAAAGGGTCACAAACATACCCCGAATCCGAATTCCACCTTGGCTCTGTGGAAGCAGCAGCTTGGATTCGGCCCTTCGAGGAGAGCTTCGATTTCTCCAGCCCCTGACCAGAGCCCCCACCATCGTTGCTGACAGCATGCTCCCCAGGCAGCCGTGGCCCCGCTGGGCGACGGGGAGGGGGAGCCCTGTCAGGCTGCCACCGTCAGAAGAATCATGTCCACCTGGGATGAGGTGCTACACCCAAGGCAGACAGGTCCGGGCGGTTCCACCCACCCTTGTCCTCCACCCACATTCTCATCCTTGTCTTGTTAGTCCTCTCTCAGGAGGCCCAGGGAAAGTCTGAGAGGCAGACGAGAAAAAGCAGACAGCAGCAGAAATAAAAATGACGATATGAAGAGTCAAAAATAGCAGAGGATGGTCAATATCACAGGAGTGCCAATCTCCTGTAGAGAAGAGCTTTTTCTTTTGATTCTTCATTTTTCACTCCAAGAAGTCAAGTCTAATTTTTCAACATTTCAAAATGACTGCATGTATGGGAGTGGGCTGGGGCATGTACCTATGTCTCTATTTCTCTTTTCCCAGCCTATTTCACCTCCTAAATTGGAACAGCTTTTGGGCCACTGTTTTTCCAAAGAGAATCATTCTTCTAGATAAACAGGATTTGTTGACAATATATGAAAAGTATTTCTAATTCTCTGAGTATTCACAAAATTCAGGTTTTGTGGATGACAAAAGTTAATTAAGGGATTTAATAAAAATTTACAATCATGTAAACTCTCAAAGGTTCTTAAAAACAAATCGATTCCAAGGGCCTAATTCTCTCCTCTCTCCTGCTGAGCTGGCTGGAGTTGCCTCATAGGGAGTAGGTGGGACCTGAGTCTCAGTCATATAGTATATTGCTCACACGTGCCCCCTAATGGTCAGATGCCAGGTGCACATTGGTTAAAGACCAATGATTGCATTAAAGCTAGGGGAGGGGCAAGTGGTAGAAAGTTCTAGAATCCCTTGGTTATCTCTCTATGCAACATTCATTCAGCCTGGGTAGTACTAGGATTGAATTAACTGTAGGCAGCCTGAGAGGTTATGGTGTTATTTACTGTCCTTATGACATTTATGATTACACAGATGGAATGATCCATACCTGATTTCACTCTTTTTCTCCCTTCTCTGGTTATACTTTATTTAACAAGATCGAAGTTGTTTTTGCAGGAGGCAGGCAAATTCCCCAAATCTCTCCAAATTCATCACTTTTTTTTTAAAGCCTACAGTTTACTAAAAAGTAGCAGTTTTGAGGAGACACACTTTACATTTAGTTGAAATTTTCCTCCTTTGCTCATTATTTTGATATTTCCAAAATTTAGAAAAACTTTAGTATCATCGCAGATGGAGGGAAAATAGAAAGGAAGGATGGGAATTTGAAGTGGTACGAAAGTAGGAAGCTGCTGGCTCTACGCCCTCTGCATCCCAACCTCAGGGCGGGGTTCAGGCTCGCATCCGGGCACAGTGTGCCATCATGGGGGGCAGCATTGGCTGAGAGCTTCAAGCCCCATTCCTCCTGGCAGTGTGAAGGAGAGGGGGTTCCCTGTGCCATGGGCAGCTCCTGCCACTGGGCTGAGCTGGGCTCTTATGGGCTTCGCGGAGAGCTGCTCAGGGACAATGCTATCTGCCCTTTAGGGAAAAAGGCAAAGAGGTCTTCAATGGTCTCTCAGTCCCTGTGACCCTGAGAGTCACAAAGAAAGGCTGAACCTGCCTTCTGCTGGGGACACTCCCTCTGGGAGTGGGGAGGCATTGGGGGGACAGCAGGGCAGCCAGGCACTCGAGCCTGGGATCTGGTCTCCGCTGGGAGGTAAGGGATTAAGCAGGGGTCTTGAGGATGGTCCAGGGTCACAGTCAGGGGACAGAATCAGGATGCGGGAACACGGTGTATGCCTTTACTTTGAATCATCTCTCTTAGGAACCCTGTGTCCAACTGCAGGAAATTGACTGGACCAGGGATGAGGCATGGCAGAGATTCCAGGAGAATCTGCTGGTCTCTTCTCCACCCTAGACCCCTCGGAATCCCCACATTTCACTTGCATGTGATTTGGTAAGGCAGCTGCTTCCTGTCCCTTCCACCCCACAAAGAATGGCTCCATCTTTGCTTCCGATGTCTCAGGCCCCGGAGACTCAAAGCTCAGGCTTCCCAGCATCAAGCACTCTGTTGTGCTTAGTTGGCTGGTTGTAGCAGGTGGACGCTCAGTCTCCAAGGTTTTCCCTCCAAGGTTTTCCCAACAGGAAGCTGAGCAATGGCCATGACTGCTGTGGGAAACGTGGTCAGGAAGAGGAAGAAGGGTAATGTCCTGCCTGTGCAGGTCAACCCCACCCTTCCCAATTCATCCACATACACTTCCTCCAGGAGACCCACCATCGGCCGAGCGCACTCTTCCACCAGGACACAAAGGGAAACAGCTTAACCGAGAGCACATGAGGTCATCTCCCCCCAAATCAGTTTATTATAAGACACCCTCCCCCTCCACTCATGAAAAGGGACCCACTGAGGAAGGAAACACACTTTTTCTTTAGACAGGATATCTAGAAAACCAGCATCACGCAGAAGGCTTTTTACAGGCCAACAGGGCTGACAACAAACTTCAGTTCACAGATGTTTGCTTCCGATTTCCTATGGTGACTATGAGTTACCAACTATTCTGTGAATTTCATAAACACAAATACTGTCCCCATTCACCCTTTGGAAAGGGGAGGGCTGAATCGGGCCATTTGCTTCTTCGGAATCTCTTAGGACCTGTCATGGTTCTGGGCACCTAGCAAACGCTGATTGTACAAAGGCATGTCGAGCTGTAATGATGTGGTTGTCAGCTATTAAAAGGTGCATGAAGCCATCAGAACTAAGTATGACTTCCATCTCTGTAACAAATATGACCTCCTACTCTTACTTCGGGAAGGAGCTGTTGGGGTGGAGGGTGGGGCTGTGTGCGGGGGATTTCCTCTCCACTCCTGATACTTTTTTCCATCCGGGTGGGGTTCCAGGAGCTCCTGGTCTCTCTTCGACCCCTCGCACAGACTTCGCCAGGAGGCGGGGATCAGGAATCAGGTCGGTGAGTGGAGAAGGGAAAACTGGGCAGGCGTAATCTAGCCCCTCTCTTTGGCTGGTCTGGCAGAGAGCTGCTCACAGGAGGCACATGTGTTGCTCTACTTCTCAATGCCATGAGGGTGATGTACGCAAAATCCGCTCCTGTATGGGGAGGACTGTTGAGAGCACGGAAAAGCTTCTGATTCTGAGTTTAGCATTAGGATGCCCACCTGCTCACAGATATAAGGCACGATCTCCAATGTCAGCTTTATCACCGATGAAGGTAAGAGGTTAGTCTTACTCCTTTGTTTCAAATTCTAAAATTGGTTCAGAATCCGAGTGGGAGGAGAGGGTCTTTACTGCCCATGAGCAGTGGACTGGCTCATGGACGTGGCGTTTGGGGAACAAAATAAGTCCTGAGGACTGATGCTGCTGGAAGATGCCATACTAAGTGTGGGCCATTCATGTTGATTCAGCGATTTACAGCAAACTGTTTTGTGCCACAGTTAGCTTTCACAGGCATGCAGCTGGTGTTGTTGGTGACTTAGTGAGCAGCTTTAAAGCTTCTCCACGTACAACTTTTGCTTTGCCAGCTGATTCAGCTTAGATGACTTTGCCCACAAGTGAGAGGCTCGTTCCAGAGTGTCAGACCTCTAAGCATCAGGCCGTCACAAGCAGCACTCAGGTCTCACCCCCTAAGCAGACGGCTGAGTGGCCTCAGCAAGTGCAGGTCAGCCCAACACCAGGGGCCATTAGGAGGCAGGCCACCACTGCTTGACCTTGACCTACACAGGTGCAGCATTTCTGAAGCAGGTGTATTGAGGCAAAGAGTCAACAATAGGAAAAGGAGAGTCTTTGTATGTACAGGCCTTTTAGACATCAAGCATGGAACAATACTGCCAGGCAGCAAACTCTGAATGCACTGCCAAGGAGGCTGTGGCTTCAGATGATTATTGCCAGGCCCATCCAGACAGCTGCTCCGAATTCCATTCTGCATCTGAGGCCAAGAGGAAATTGAGGAGGGGCAAAATTTGGATTTAGGTGGCTCATCCCCAGGTTGGAGAGTCTCCCCAACTACAGGGCCTCAAGTTGACCCTAGAGCTCCTGGTTCTCTCTCTCAGGTACCACTGAGACTCTGCTCTGGACTTGGCAACGGTCTTTGGGTCAAAGTTTTGCATTTAGGGAATATAGCTGTGCACAGCTACCTGCTCCAGGGGATGGGAAATGAAAACCTGTTTTCTAAATTCGGAGGGCGTGGAGCCATTTCTCTTTGCATAGTTCTCAACATGAAGAACGTGGAGGAAATTCTAGAAAGCTTTTAAAAAAAGAAAATGAAAAGAAATGATGATGCTCTACCATCATTTCTTTCCTCCAAGTGATAACCACAACCCAAGCTGAACTGTTCCGAAGTGGATGCTGTACAGAACTCAACCAGGCATACACTGGCTCCTATCCGCCGTATTGACAGTCCTCAGCGCTATAGTGCTCACACAGGGGGAAAATATCAACACATGCGTGGTTTCTGCTAGTATAAATTAATCCCTGAAAACTTACTTGTAAATTCATATAGAATTTGGATTCACTCAGACACAAGCAGATCTTGCTGTCCAGAGATGTTTATTAATCGCCAAAGGTATCTCTTCTCTATCTGCCTACGGGGGGGCGGGGGGGAATGTCCTCCAACCCGCCCATCGAAGACGACTTTCCTGGATTCTCCCTGTGTCCAACTCCTCCAGCAGCAGCTCTTCTCTTCAAGGGTAAAAATCACAAGTGGGCTATCTGTACTCACCATCTTCATCTCTTCTCCAACTCACTCCAATCTAGTTTTCCCCTCACCTTCCCCAACCGTCAAAACAGCCTTGTAGGATGATGGTGTTTAATCCAAGAGGTATTTATCAGCCTCTTTCTCATATAACTTCTTGGCAGTGTCTGGCACTTGGGGCCTCTCCCTTCTTCTTGAAGCACTGTTTTCTCTTGGGGACCATATTATCTTGGTTTTCCTCCTACTTATAATGACATTCCTTTTCAGTCTTTGCAAGACTCCAATGACTCATTTCGATCTTTGGCCCAAACATCTGAGCACCAGCCCAGTGTATCCAAGTGACTATTTGATACCTCAAACTTTGAGGTTTCACAGGAAACTGAAACGTAATATACCCAAAATGAAACGCGATCTTCCTCCCAAACCTGGTTCTCCTTCAGTGAATGCCACCATTTTCGTGGATATACCAGCCACAAATTTTGGAGCCACCCTTTCCACCTTCACCCCAGATATTCAAATGCTTACCACCTCCAGTCATTTTTCTTTTTTTGCTTTTTCTCCCCAAACCCCCCTCCCCCAGGACATAGTTGTATATTTTAGTTGTGGGTCCTTCGAGTTGTGGCATGTGGGACGCCGCCTCAACGTGGTCTGACGAGCGGTGCCATGTCCGCGCCCAGGTTCCGAACCAGCGAAACCCTAGGCCACCAAAGCAGAGTGCGAGAACTTAACCACTCGGCCACCGGGCTGGCCCCTCATTTTTATTTTTAACTCCCTTTCAAACGTCACTCACTTTTCTCCATCTCTGCCCTGGTCATCTTCAACTGTACTAGTATAATATTCTCTTAAACCTTCCCTGGAGGACTCAGGACTATTACACCACAAACTTTTCAAATTGTAAATCTGATGCCACCTCACCCTTACATCAACTGAAAATTCTTCCATGCCTTTTCAATTCTTTGAGGACAATGAGCAAATCTTTAACATGTTCTCCAACGCCTCACACGTGCCCGTCCTGCCTCCTTGCTGACTTACTGGCCTTCTCTCTGGGGCCACTCCAGACTCAATACTCTTCTCTAAGTTTTTCCAGGGAGTCATGGTCTCTCCATATTGCTCTTCTGCCATGAACAACCTGCCACCCCAGCTATGGCTAATCGGCCAGATCTCAGTTCAGTCACCACCTCCTCAAGGCAATGCCTATGTTTTTCCTTTCTAGCATTTATAATTTGCAATGAATATTTGGTTTATAGTCATCCCCCCCACTTAGTCTACTCTGTAATATTGACGAAGGTGGGGGGCCATGTGTTTTTGGTCTACAGGAAATCCCAGAGCCCGGAACAGTGCCTGGCACATAGTACATACTCAGTGAATACTTGTTGAATGAATGAAGAATAACTACGGTGCCCTGAGGACTCTAGAATAATTAGTGTGCATAAGAGTTCTATCATGGCTGTGGTAATTTTTTAAAACATGCTATCATTATAATTAGATACTAAGTTCTGTGAAGAAAGCAGCCCATAATTATAAATCATTCCCATGGGAAAATATGGTCTACTTTATAAAACCTACTTTATTTGATGGATTCTTCAAAGAGAGCATGTGGTGAAAGTAGGCTGCCCATATTTATCTTCTATTTTGATTTAAGAGTCACATAATTGAGAACGATATTAGCTGTGGGTTTTTATATATGGCCTTTGTTATGTTGAGGGACTTTCCTTCTATATGCATTTTATTTAGAGCTTCTATCATAAATGGATGATGTATCTTGTCAAACGCTTTCTCTGCATCTATTGAGATGATCATGTGATTTTTAGTATTCATTTTGTTAATGTGGTGTATCACATTGATTGATTTCCAGATGTTGAACCATCCCTGCATGCCTGGAATAAATTCCACTTGATCATGGTGTATGATCTTTTTAATGTATTGTTGTATTTGATTTGCTAGTATTCTGTTGAGGATTTTTGCATCAATGTTCATTAGTGATATTGGCGTGCAATTTTTTTTGTTTGTGATGTCCTTGTCTGGTTTTGGAATCAGGGTGACGGTGGCTTCGTAGAATGAGTTAGGAAGCTTACCCTCTCTTCAATTTTTTGGAAGAGTTTGAGAAGGATAGGGATTAAATCTTCTTTAAATGTTTGGTAGAATTCACCAGGGAAGCCGTCTGGTCCTGGACTTTTACTTTTTGGGAGGTTTTTGTTTATTGTTTTGATCTCCCTACTGGTGACTGGTTTGATCTCCTTACTGGTGACGGGTCTATTCAAATTCTCTATTTCTTCTTGAATCAGTTTTGGAAGGTTGTATGACTCTAAGAATTTATCCACTTCTTCTAGATTATCCAATTTGTTGGTGTATAGCTTTTCATAGTATTCTCTTATAATCTTTTGTATCTCTGAGGTGTCTGTTGTAATTTCTCCTCTTTCACTTCTGATTTTATTTACTTGAGGCTTCTCTCTTCTTTTCTTGGTGAGTCTAGCTAAAGGTTTGTCAATTTTGTTTATCTTTTGAAAGAACCAGCTCTTGGTCTCATTGGCTTTTTTCTATGTTTTTTTTTTAGTCTCTATTTCATTTATTTCTGCTCTGATTTTTATTATTTCCTTCCTTCTACTGACTTTGGGCTTTGTTGGTTATTTTTCCAGTTCTAGGAAAAACTGAAAGCTATCCCTCTAAGAACAGGAAGCAGACAAGGATGCCCACTTTGACCACTCTTATTTAACATAGCATTGCAAGTCTTAACCAGAGCAATCAGGCAAGAAAAAGAAATAAAAGGGATCCAAATTGGAAAGGAAGAAATGAAACTGTCACTATATGCAGATGATGTGATTTTATCTATAGAAGACCCTAAAGAATCCACTAAAAAACTTTTAGAAATAATAAATGAATACAGTAAAGTGGCAGGATACAAAACTAACATACAGGGGCCAGCTCAGTGGTATAGTGGTTAAGTTTGCACGATCCGCTTTGGCAGCCTGGGGTTTGAGGGTTCGGATTCTGGGCACGAACCTAGCCATGCTGCGGCAGTGTCCCACGCACAAAATAGGGGAAAATTGCCACAGATGTTAGCTCAGGGACAATCTTCCTTAAGCAAAAAAAGGAAGATTGGCAACAGACATTAGCTTAGGATAAATCTTCCTCACTAAAAATAAATAAATAAACAAAATCAACATACAAAAATCAGTTGTGTTTCTATACACTAGCAACAAAGTAGCAGAAAGAGAAATTAAGAATATAATCCCATTTACAACTGCAACGACAAGAATAAAATACCTAGGAATAAACTTAACCAAAGAGGTGAAAGATCTGTACACTGAGAACTATAAAACATTGTTGAAAGAAATTGAAGAAGACACAAAGAAATGGAAAGATATTCCGTGCTCCTGGATTGGAAGAATTAACATAGTTAAAATGTCCATACTTCCTAAGCAATCTACAGATTCAATGCAATCCTGATCAAAGTTCCAACAACATTTTTCACAGAAATAGAACAAAGAATCCTAAAATTTATATGGAACAACGAAAGATCCTGGATAGCCAAAGGAATCCTGAGAAAAAAGAACAAAGCTGGAGGCATCACACTCCCTGATTTCAAAATATACTACAAAGCCATAGTAACCAAAACAGCATGGTACTGGCACAAAAACAGACACACAGATCAATGGAACAGACTCAAGAGCCCAGGAATAAAGCCACATATCTCTGGACAGCTAATTTTCGACAAGGGAGCCAAGAACATACAATGGAGAAAGGAGAGTCTCTTCAATAAATGGTGTTGGGAAAACTAGACAGCCACACGCAAAAGAATGAAAGCAGACCATATCATACACCATACAAAAAAAATTAACTCAAAATGGATTAAAGATTTGAATGTGAGACCTGAAACCATGAAACTTCTAAAAGAAAACATAGGCAGTACACTCTTCGACATCGGTCTTAGCAGCATATTTTCAAGTACCATGTCTGATTAGGCAAGGAAAGCAACAGGAAAAATAAACAAATGGGACTGCATCAAACTAAAAAGTTTCTGCACAGCAAAGGAAACCATCAACGAAAGGAAAAGACAACCTAACAACTGAGAGAAGATATTTGCAAACCATCTATGAGATAAGGGGTTAATATCCAAAATATACAAAGAACTCATACATCTCAACAACAAAACAACTAATAACCCAATTAAAAAATGGGCAAAAGATCTGAACAGATATTTTTCCAAAGAAGATATACAGATGGCCAACAGGCACATGAAAGGACATTCAACATCATTAACCATCAGGGAAATGCAAATCAAAACTACAATGAGATATCACTTCACTCCTATCAGAATGGCTAAAATTAACAAGACAGGAAATAACAAGTGTTGGAGAGGATGTGGAGAGAAGGGAACCTTCGTACACTGCTGGTGGGAGTGCAAACTGGTGCAGCCACTATGGAAAACAGTATAGAGATTTCTCAAAAAATTGGGAATAGAACTACCATATAATCCAGCTATTCCACTGCTGGGTATTTATGCAAAGAACACGAAAACATGATTGTGTAAAGATACTTGCACCCCTATGTTCATTGCAGCGTTATTCACAATAGCCAGGACTTGGAAGCAACCTAGATGCCCCTCAAGGGACGAATGGATAAGGAAGATATGGTACATATACACAATGGAATACTACTCAGCCATAAGAAACGATGAAATCCGGCCATTTGTGACAACACAGACGGACCTTCAGGGTATTATGCCAGGCGAAGTAAGTCAGGGGAGGAAGTCAAATACTGTATGATCTCACTCATAAGTAGAAGATAAAAACCACCACAATCACATAGAGACAGAGATTGGATTGGTGGTTGCCAGAGGGGAAGGGGGAGGGAGGAGTGGGTGCATAGGCACATGTGTGGTGATGGATTATAATTAGTCTTTGGGTGGTGAACATAAGAAAAATTTTTTTAAAAAAATGAGTCACATCTTCTGTGCCCCCAGAAATTCTATCTTTTATCGCCGAACATAGCCAGAAAGCTGAAGAAATTTAACAAATGACTAAACATCTCTCTGCAGCTTAGTATTCATTATAAGATTAAAATCTAGGTGAAATATATTAAAAACTGTTAAACTTGCACTTTACGAAAAACACAGCAACTCAAAGTAAAAGAAGGCAATGGGGCTTCCCATGCCAAACCCTTGACAGACTGTAAGAAGGATTCCCACATTTACTTTCTCCTCCACGTCAAAGTAAGGCAAGGCTCCATGGCTGTGCCACCTTCAGTTACAGATGCAATTTAACAAGAATTTAACATACTGATTTTGAAAAAATTATTCATTGATATTTTTGTCCTTTCATTTTTTTCAGGGATTTATTATCTATCTTCTCAGAAATGAAAGGTAATGTGTTTAGACTGATTTCCACTTTTCAATGATTAGTATTTAGAGATATCAGGATTTAAAAACTGCAATATCAATGTTAACCATTATGATAAAACCCAGGTTTTCTAACCATATTTAAAAGGCACCTAGAAATGCTTTGTCTTTACTTTACATACTCAGTCATTCGCTCATGGATGGTTAGAACAGATTCCCAAGAAAACCTCAACCTTTGGCAGTTGGAAATTACCAACTGCTTTAGCAAAACCTTTGTTATTTGTAATTCCACCCTGAAACCTGAACCCCATAAAATCGTACAACTCTTTATTAGATTGGTGCAGAACCTTAAACCAAAGAATGTGCCAACATTTTTCTCTCTTTTTAAAGGACTAAAAAGAGTGGATTAATTACAAGGCGCTGATTGACCTGGATTAGTCGTTATCCCCATCTGAACAAAATTAATTCCTACCACTTACATCAATTAGATTGGGTCAAGATGGGTAATTCAGGCTGAACCTAATATAAAAACTTGTTTACCAAGGCATCTGAAGTTAATATGGATTATTTCTGCTGTGGAATAATTCTTGTTTATACATGGGGATTTATTAATGGCATAAGGAGGTAGAATTTTCTATGGCCACTTTATAAAACTATTAGGGCTTGTTCAGGCACTGCTGAAATTAGGTTTTCATTCAGAACCGTTTGAAATCATCTGACTAGCATAAGTGGGGAAATATATTCATCTTTTTTGATACATTTTGTCTTCAAGTATCAGATATTACTCATACCAACATTTAAGGGGTCACAAATGCTATTTACATTAAAGACAGGGGAAGACGTTGAAAAGACCTTATGAGGCTTCCCTCTTCACTCTTGCTGAAAATACTCGATATCAGACTCTTTAATTAATAACAGTTGGCTAACTAGATTTTCTAGCTAGTGGAGTTTGGGCAATCTCGGAGAGGAGTACCTTTAACCAGGTCACCTCCTTGTAGTGACCTCCCTTCCACCTCCCAATCGTCTAAACCTCTCCCTTGATGCCATTGGAGGCATCTCCCTCACCCCCTTCCTCTCCTGCTGTGGTCGTTGAAGGCTCCAGAATCTGGCAGTCCCAGAAATCTGTTTCTTGTTTCTGCAGACAGCAAGGAAGTAAGCATAGAAATACAATTCTTATACATAATTTTAAATGGTTGTAGCTACTAATACAGTATAAAAGATAGTATTTCCATTAAGCATAGTAGGGATTAAGCAAGCTAATAGGTTTTGCCCAAAGTTAAATGGAAAACAGACTATTCAGACATCAGGCGTCAGAATTTAGCATTTCTAAAGAAGTTAGAAATAGACAGGATGATATATGAGTTGAGTCCAGAATTAAAAACAGGGATAAATAGGAGTTGGCCAGCCTGGAGTTGCGCGATGGCGTGGGGAGCGGGTATAGGCAGCGCCATGTGCAACGACCTATGGTCCCTATTTGGGGGAACGACAAGCAAAGCAGTAAGGCAGAAACTATGGGGTGTGTGTGTGCGTGTGTGTGGGCAGGTGTTGTAAGGAGGG
Source organism: Equus przewalskii (assembly GCF_037783145.1). Classification (NCBI taxonomy): domain Eukaryota; kingdom Metazoa; phylum Chordata; class Mammalia; order Perissodactyla; family Equidae; genus Equus; species Equus przewalskii. The sequence continues at coordinate 16,242,598 of NC_091862.1, forward strand.
GGAGAAACAAGAGACAAGACTATCCTGGTAAGCAGGAACCAGGCTACAAAGGAGCTTATATATCTTAACAAAGAGTTTGACTTTCTCTTGAAGCAATGAGAAGATTTTGAAAATCAAGGAGTGCCACGATTTGATCTATGTTTTGAAAAGAAGACTCTCCATGACGCTGGAAAACAGCGGAAGTAAGAATGCAAGTAGGCAGATAACGACTAGCTAGGAAAGAGCTGATGGTAGCCTGGATAATGGCAGCTGAAGTGAGGATGCGCATGGCTGGGGAACTGATTAGACGGGGCGGGGTGTGGAGGAGAGGAGGTGGCAGGGGGCTGGCTAAGGCCTGTGACGTAGGCTCTTGGGGGCCGGTGTGCCATTCACTCACTGGGAGAGGAGTAGAAGAGCAGAGGAGTTTTGGTTGTGGGCTGGTGGGTGACTCAGGAAAATAATGACTTCCCCATCGTTAGACATTTAGGCCACCACTAGTATTTTTTTCCCTATTATAATCAATCTTTTGAAAACATTTTTGAACACGCGCTATTTCAGTGCCTTTGAATTGCACTAGATTCCCCTTCAGATTAGAATTTATCTCCTCCATCTCCACTTCTATAGCTTCTAACACTGCACTTGCTCAATAAATGCCTGCCTCACGACATCCTTGGGGTAAATTGCCAGGGAGAGCACTGCAGGCTTAAAGAGTCAGACTTTAATAATTCTTATCATATACTGCCAGGTTTCCTCCAAAAAGATCAAATCAATTTACATTGTCAACAAGAATGCATGAGTATATCCCTTTTCTCTAAAACCTTTCCAGTGATGATATTTTGATATTTGATATTTATTCACTTGGTTGGCGTAAAATGTTTTCATTTTAAAATTTATTTAAGTTGACTATATCTTCAGATTTGGTTTTTTATTTGTTTTCTTTGGGTAAAATAGTTGGCTGTCTCCTTGGACCACTTATCCAATTCAATTTGACATTGAACTCACATTTATATAAACTCATATGTATGTATTATCAAGTCTCTAATTTCTGCTATGCATATTCTCTCATTTTGTTGCTTTCATCCCATTTTAGCTTTAAAAGGTTTTATATTTTATATAAATATGTTTGTGCATCTTTCCCTTTTCAGTATTTTTCCCTTCAACAAAATTTTCTTGGCAACTACAATTTTGGTGCTGATATGATGTAGTCTACACAGAAATCAAAATATAATGATGTACACCTGAAATTTATATAATGTTATAAACCAATACCACCTCAATAAAAAAAACAATTAAACAAACAGGAAAAAAGTAAAAACATGCTGCCCTAATTTTCTATTTTGAGACTCTACTAAGACAGTCAATTTGATGTCTCACCTCACTATTGTCAATTTAATAAACTGCACTTTGCTTGATCAACAACAAAATTTTTCTCCTTTATAGCTGAAACTGCTACTCCAAATCTATCCTTCTTTTTTTTTTTTTTTTTTTTTTGGAGGAAGATTAGCCGTGAGCTAACTACTGCCAATCTTCCTCTTTTTGCTGAGGAAGACTGGCCCTGAGCTAACATCCATGCCCATCTTCCTCTATTTTATACGTGGGACGCCTACCACAGCATGGCTTTTGGCAGGTGGTGCCATATCCGCACCCGGGATCCGAAATGGCAAACCCTGGGCTGCTGAGAAGCAGAACGTGTGAACTTAACCACTGTGCCACCGGGCCGGCCCCAAATCTATCCTTCTTTAATTCAATGGAAGTTCATTAAGGTATATACATTTTTTATGGTATGTGGTCTGAATATTAGATATTTTTTCTTTTGCATTTTATCTTGTGGTTAGGAACTGTATCTTTACTAATTTTTTACTCAATTCATCTATATTTTATAGGTATTGTGTCATGATATTTGTAAGAAATATTTACATAGGTTTATTTTTGCTATTTCATTTTATCAGCTTAGATTTAAAAAATCCTCGTGCTTATTCTTCCACTAAGAAAAAATAAGTTTTATCATTAAAGACAAGAGGCCAAAATAAAACTTCTTAGGAAGGGGGTAAAAGACTCAAAATCCTTAAATATATTAAAAATATGAAAAAGTGAAAGACGAGGCTGCAGGGGTAGGAACGCCCTTCTTGCAACCCCCCACCCCAGCCTGGAAAGCAAGAGAGAAAGAACATGAAAAGGAGCAAGAACGTAGGTGCCCCTCTATGTTCATCAACTAATGAACAGATAAAGAAGATGTGGAATACTATTCAGTCATAAAAAAAGACAAAATAGTGCCATTTGTGACAACATGGATGGACCTTGAGGGTATGATGCTAACCAAAATAAGTCAGATGGAGAAAGAACAAATACTGTATGATTTCACTCATATGTGGAAGATAAACAAACACATACATAAGGAGAAGAGCGTGGTGGTTACCAGAGGGGAAGGGGGTGGGGGGAGAGTGAAAGAGGTAAAGGGACACATATGTATGGTGACGGATGGAAACTAGACAATTGGTGGTGATACAGAAGCCAAAATATAATGATGCACACCTGAAATTTACACGATGTTATAAACCAATGTGACCTCAATAAAATAATTTTAAAAACAAGAGCAAGGACACAGGAGCGTATGTGAGAAAATGCACTAGAGACAGTGCATGCTCTTTGGTGTCCGACAGATCCGGGTGTGAGTCCTGATTCTGCCATTTAGGAGCTGTGTGACCTTAGGCGAGCTCCCCATCGTGTCACGGAGCATGGATTGAAGGGACAAGAAGGAACACAGGGGGACCAGTCAACAGCTGTCATCACAGGGTGGTACAGGAAGAACGATAAAATGTATGCAGTGCACTCAGCCCGCACTGCCTGCTGGCACATGGCAGCCCCAAAGTGGTGTCCATGCCTATTAAATATTTCTCAGCGAGGCCACTTCATCAATTCATCCGAAAGTTTTGAGTTTACCACTGCATTTTCAAAGAGGAAACAGCTCCCAACTTGTGCGTACCTTTTTTAGGAAATGCATGAGGTGTAACCCGGCATCATGCAATCTGAAATAAAAGTGAACCCCGGGCACCATAAATGTAGTTCTGGAAAAGCGTAGAACAGCTTGCCCTTGGCCGGCTCTCTGCTCCTCGTTGACATGGCTCTCCTTCTCACACGAGCTTACATAACCCTCTGGTAGCAAGTTGATTCCAACAAGCCAGGGGGAAGAGAGTCCTCTGAGGTCATTTGTTCTGTCATGATTATTCGAGTAAAACAGCAATTATCCAAATTCCTCAAAAGATGAGACGTTCTGCCTAACTGAACTTTCTGGTCACTTCAGGGTTAACAATAAAACCTTCTTTCAACCCTCGTTAAATTTTTTAAAAATTTTTTTGTAAACTGGGTCATACAGGGTCCCACCTCTCTAAGTAAGTACGGTGTCCAAACTCTAATCTAACCTTCCTCTGAAGGCTGGGACCCTTGCTCCGCCTCAGGGTCAACTCAGTGAACGGGGGGAGCATCACACAGACTCCCTTCTCTCCAGAAGGAAAACCTGGGTTTAATGAAGACTGAGAGGATGACATACTTCAGAACGGTTATCTTTTTCCCTTAAATAAATCCCTTATGCCTAAGTGCCTTGTGTGGGTGGTGGAAAGGGAGGGTTCGATTTTCTTCTAGAAACTGAGTTTAGAAAAAAATAGTCCACTAAGAACTTTGGCCTATGTAAATATTACTCGACTCCAGTTGTATATAATGCCTAAGTGAAGAGTCCACTGCCCTGAGAAGTGCTCTTAATATATCTCAGCATCTACAGACAGGAAGAACATCCACTTTGTCTGCCACACTCCTCATCTACAACACTTACGGATCCTTCTATGACTAGAAGCGTTGGCGGGTGGTGGTGGGGGGGGTGCATTGAATTAGCTATAACTCTGCGGAGGTCACACATTACACAGAATGGTCAAAAATATTGCAGCACTAGACAGATGCGCATATGCTTACAGATAAAAGGACGTTTTACGAGAATGAAGCTTACCTTGAAAGTGTTTTTGGAACTTGTAGTCATGATGATTTGCCCTTTTAAAGAGGATGCTAAAGGTTAATTTTCCATGGCGTAAGGACTGCAGACCAACGCCAAAATTCTCTTCCCAGACCTAAATTATATAATCCGAAATAGAGCATTCGCACCGCACATCAAATAGTCTCGAATTCTGGCAGACTACGAAAAAAGCCAGTTTCAGTGTTTGAAGTAGACATTTGTTTATATAATGCAACCAACCCTGGCTGCCAAACACAATAATTAAATGCTTTAACAAGTGAGAAATCTTGCCAGAATATGTAATTTGAGGGGGAAAATAAGCAGAGAGTTGATATGTAGCAGAAAATGCTGAATTATTTATTTCACGCAACTCAGAAGCCCACACTCATGCCGTGGTTCTACCTGCAGAAATACTAAAAGAGAATGGGGAGCATCAGAAGAAGCTAGTTATTTTATTTAAATCTTATCTTCCTTTTTATGTATCAACACTACTGTTTCTTGCCACCCAAATGCGCAACATGAGGACGTCTCTTCCTTTTTGTTATAAAATTATCTGTGTGGAAATGAAATTAAACATCTACAAAGCAACAATAAATAATCATATTTTTCTCTTTTCATTCTTTAAATTATCAACTAACAATTTACCCAGTTTGCACTGTGCCTGTGTTTCTCTCCTGGAGAGGAAAAGAGTATGATGTTTTTGTCTATGATAATGGAATGTTTGTACTCCATTTACTTCCGTAATAAAAATGGAGTGTTATACTTACTCATCTTTAAAAATTCCTTCTAATTTTAAAGCCTTTGATGCGATTTTCTGTTACAACATTCAAAGGAAAAAAATCATAGTATACTAACAAATAGCAGAAGATATTATGCATCAATGCTTTACTATTATTTAAAACAATAATGGAAAACATTTCTCAAATATGTCATATATTATAAGCAATTTAATGTATATATGATACATAAACAATTTAATATGTATAGTCATATATTAAATAGTTAATACTAATTATATTACACGTGTCAAAGCAATAAAGACTCAAAATTCTTTGTATTCTTTTATTTCACCTAAATGCTACTATGGGTGAAATACGGCATCAATTTAATATAGGCTTATAGTCACAATGAGCAACCAATTAGATCTTTTCAAAGGGTTCAACTTCTAAGACAACTGTAAAAGCATCCTTAATTTTGATGTTCCCTCATCTCCATGATCAAACAATATAAATGCCCGCTGGCTTCCCCCAGGAACTTCAAGGAACAAAGAGGAGAGGAGAGGAGGCAGCAGCAGTTTCCAGAATTTGCAGAGTGCTACAAAGCACCTCACAACATTAATTTATTCACGTGGCCATCCGTGGACTCAGGCTCTAGTTTTCTCCCTAGCATAGAAAGAACCCAGGCAGAGGGAATCCTGGGAATTATTGGGATGAAGACTTCTGGTTTCATCCTCCCTTTCATCACCCAGTAGCGGTTCCTTGACAACATCTGCACATCTTTTGCATGTCCTACAGGGTAATTTCTTTGGAATCAGAATCTCCTGGTCCAAGGGACGATTAGCTCTTGCTTAGCCTTCTGCACACAGCTCCTAACTGGTTACCCTTTTTTCACTCTTATCTGCAATTCATTCTCCACCCAAGAACTAACGTGAATCTTCAAGAAGCTAAACTGGGTTACGTCACTCCCCTGCTTAGAACCTGTAACTATATCCTCATTGCATTTAGAATAAAAGTCAAACTCCCTAACACGGCCTGCAAGGCCATGCACGATGTAGGCCTCACCTATGCCTCCCGCCCCATCTCACTGTCCCACTCGTCCATCTCTCTCTAGCCTCTGCCTCGCTGGCTTACATTCCATCATGTACCAACTTCAGACAGGCTTTCCCCAACCTCCTGCCAATGAAAGTCTGCTCTCTTGGGAGTCCTCTGTTCTCTTCATTCATAGCACTCACTGAGATTTGTAATTACACACTTATGATGGTTTTAAAATGATTTTTCAGCTCCACTAGACTCTAAGTTCCCTGGGAGTGTCACTTCTATTTTAACCACTGTATCCTTCGCACCCGCTCCAGTGCCTGGCGTCTGGAACCTTCCATAGGTGTTGGCTGTGTGAAAGGTGGAGCAAGTGAGGAGCGGGAGGACTTCTGACTTGACCGACGCCTTGACCCTCCTGGGCTTTGGTTCCTTCTTACCCATAAAGGCTCTGCCCTTCCCTCTTTAAAGGAACACTTTTTAGGATGGAGGAAAAAGAAGCAACAAGAGAGTTCTAACATTATGCCATTTGCCTCAGCCAAATGGACTACTATTTGGGATTAACCACCAACAGGCCCTTTAGCTATGAGTGCTTATAGGGTGCCCCCATCATTCCTAGGATAGTTAGTAAACCCAAAAGTTTGCTGAATGAGCATAACAATGCAAAAAAAGCTTATAACCATTAGCTCTAGGGCTGACATGTTGCACAACTCCAGGGGCCCTGTTCAGAGAGAGGTTCGTGGGATGGGTGTGCAGAGTAGGTCTTTGTAGCCACAGGTGGTGGACCTGCTCAGCTCCTCCATGTCCCCATTCTAGATTATTCTTCCAGCTCTATGCTCTGCTCCTAGGTTTGCTCTTTGTCAGAAACCCAACACTTACCTTATGCATGTATTTAAAAATATGATTAAACGGATCACATTCCTTATAAAGTCAATGAAATAAAAATCAGTGAGGGGCTATGAAGAGAGAATCTACTTAAGTCAATTTTTCATTAGAAAAACACCCTCCAACATCACTGATTTTTGAAAATTGATTGCTCATTGTTTATTTACTTTGAAAACATAAGCACATGTGAAAAAAAACTATACAAAATGTTTTTCTTCTTGATTATTTTTCTTGATCTTTCTATCAAAATCCATGGGGTTTATGAAGAAAAATAAACATCTATTTCATTGAGGGAGCAGGGATAAAAATTAATAAAGCCACTGCTTTCCTTAAATACAAAAATTCCTTAGTAATCCCAGGAATGGTTTCAAAAGGAAATTAGAAATACATTTTAAGGTCAAAATCTGGGTTAGTGCAATGTCAACGTGAACAACACCTTTGGTTAGAACCCGACTGAGTGTAAGAATCTTTCTTTACAATTGCTGCACAAGAATCCGCTAAAAGGATCTAAATAAGCAGTTCAAGTGAGTTTGACATCAAGTAGTTTTAAGTAAAGATTTACTCGGAAGAGCATCTCACGATCTTATATGTTAGCTAAAGAGTTAATTCTCCCCTTAGACTGAAGCCTTACGGGTTCAAGCAGAAGTAATTGCAAGGGAGTCCAGCATCAAACTAGGTCACAGAACGTCCTCTGAGGGAGCCCAAATGCCATCTTAGAAGCCTCTTCAACACCACCCCGACAGGCAAAAGTCACCTTTTCTTTCTCTTTGCTTCTACTCATTTTGTGCAATAAAGACCCATCCCAGCTCTCTACAATTATGAGCCTTAAAAGGCTTTCTTCTCCTTCTATTTGAGGGCTAGCTCTAAGTCAGAAATCTCCTTTTGTCTCTTCTGAATCCACAGTGTAACTGTGCAAATGTTTGAGTTAAAAAAGTGAACGCTGGTATTTACAATGATCTTATTCCAGCCATCCCATGAAACTAGGTGGGGGAGAAACGGTGCCCTGAGATGAAGGCTTAAGTCAAAATGTTTAAAAATAAATTAGGATTAACAATTGCTTTGAGTCATCACTACCATAAAATAAAAAGATTACTGCCAGATGTGTGAAATATATCGGTCGCAATAATTTGGCTCCCATCTTATTTACATGTAAGGTCCTATGAGACATTCTGTTTTGCATTACTTTGTACAAAGGAGGGGGATTGGAGAAACTATGCATTTTGTATCATCAGAAGATGAAAATATTTTTTCAAGGAACAAATCAAAATTTAAAGAAGTGAAAGGAACACAGATTTTTAAACCTTTTTCATAGTCTTCCCCAAAAAGAATCAACTCATTTTTCCTGATTACATATAAAGCATCTGCCTTTAGAGTCCTTTGTGCAAGCATTCCAGGTCGGCCCTGATTAGGGAGACTGAGCCCCAGCTGACTGGAATGCTGAACTCTCACTTGGCCATGAGCCAGCAAGACTCCATGGAAACCGGTGAGACCCAACAGATCCGAGAAGAGTTCGGCACTCAAGAATTGCCTCGAACCACCCAATACTAGAAACTAAGCTCAATACGGTACAATTTCTCAAAAGGACCATTACATTTTACTGTAGAACTCAAAATATCCCCCCAAATCCAGAAATTTACAGAGAGAACTGTTGGCTCTCAAAGAAAACCGTAATTCTTTCTTGGAAACTCGACTACAGGGAGTTAAAAATATTTGAGGCAGCCATGGAGAGCCAAATCGTTTTGCGCTTGGTCTAGAAGGTGTCCTGGTTGTTTAATGCTCCCATGACAATTTTTTGGCTTGTTTTTAGAACAGTTGCAAGCAGGGCAGCTGATGCGTTCTGTCCTGTCTCAGCGGGTACAGACAGCGTTGAGGTTCTCGTTCAGTCCACGTGTAGGCAGGACACAGCAACACACGGGCACAAGGAGCCTTTCCTAATTCACAGGAAAGCTCTCACACCCAACAGCACCCAGCCTAAAAAACCCAGCAAGCAGACTTTCAGCATCAATCTTCACGTATTCCTGCAGAGACTTATTTGTATGTAAATATTGTAGCCACTCTTGCATGCAAGTCTATCTTCAACTACTCGTGCTCTTCCTGCCTCTTTAGCCACACATCTCACAAACAGACCAGAGGGAAACCTTTCATACCTGTGGACGGACCAAGAAATCCTTGCAAGGAGCAAGTAGCACTCGACGACAAGAAGACAGTATTTTCACTTGCTATTGTTCCTGGATTTGATATCACCTTTAGTTCCAAAGGACGGTCAATTCCACTTTTCACAGTTTCATTTTTTTCCATACTTTTGAATTCATTTCTCTAAAAGTTCCTGAGCAGCACAGAGGCTGTGTCAGGAAGACCATGTGATCTCAGGTACTTTTAATGCAGGAAAATATTTCTGCGTGAATTACTAAAATATTGTTTAGGCACAACTGTTGCAAATAGGAAAAACAAGACAGCTATGAAGAAGGAAAATTAATTACACCATGGGAGGCTGTCCCTGGATGGTGTGCTTCAAACTACTCTTTTCCCAAATACTTTAACGTTAGATCCTGTGTAACAAACAGAATTCATTTTTCTTTGTCCATTCTGCCCAAACCTCATTTTACTGTCATCTTAAGACAACATAAGGCTGTCTCTTATAATTTCCTGAAAACATAAGACTTAACTGAACAGATACTAGAAGCCTGCAACCTTCTTAAAGTCAACCCTCAGTCAAAGACTAAGTACCCACAAAGTCACACGTGAAAATTCTCTCCAAAAAGTCATGTTTACAGCAATACAATATTTAAAAAGGCTGGTGCTTGAATATTTAGGAATACTAGAAACTTGAAATCTTAGTAGTTGGGTAACCAATGGTGATACAAACCTAGCCTTAATATGTGTTTTAAACAGGCCCAATTTTCATGTTGTAAGACTTAAATGGTTGGCATTCCCAGCTCCAGAGTAGTTTAGCAAATCAGTTTTTAAAAACCACCTTTCTTATTCCTCATCAGTTTAAAATATGTATGTGTGTGTGTTGTGTGCATATATATATGTACATATATACACGCACACTACACAAACCCTTTGTAGAAAAAATAATCTTACACATGCAGTTGGTATGACAGCAACTGTACAAGGCTAGAACACAAGATAACTTGATTCTAGTTCAGTCTCTGATACACATTTGCTGTGCAAATTTGGTGGCATCACCAGCTCTCTCTGGGCCTCACTTTTCTCATAAGTAACATGAGATATGTAGGCCCAGGTCCGTTCAGTAAGGATGAAGTAAGCACAGAGAGCGGTAGAGACACTAGGCTCACTGGCTATCTGGAAGGTAGAATTCTGCCCCAAGCAGAGCAGAGGGCATCTCATGAATGGTGCAAGATGACAAACAGATGCACGTTAGCAAGGAATGGACCAATGTTGCAGAGGGGGTATGGGATGGGGCAGTCACAGGAGAAACAGCTGGACAGAGCCAGACCACAGAAGCTCGTGAAGGGGGAAGCCAGTGTTATCCTGTGGTGGCCTCAGCCTGTTGAGAGGAAGGCCAAGTTTACCCTTGTTCCTAAACTCTTTCTGGGCAACATTCCAATCTGAGGACACTTGCTTACTTCAGACAACCTCCTCCATCGGACTACCTCTGACCCTTTTAATACATTTTGTCCACATTATATTTAAATAACTTGCCTCTTTTATCCAGGGTGGAGGGAAGACACAGAAGAAACCACATATCTCTGTTGCAATGTTTTATTGTTGCTGCTGCTGTTGTTGCTTTAAATGGGAAATTCTTGCTCAAACAAGAGCATTTGCAATGTGGAAAGAAGGGAAGGGGACACAGATCATCTATTGGATAGGCGTTCCACTTAGCAGGTGGAAGCAAGGCCCCATCATGGGCAGACAGGGCCGCTGAGGCCATGTTTATACATTACGAATTCCTTTGGCCTCAACTGTGCCTTTCTCTTAACTACCCGATTCCAGATTGGGGATTCCATGCTACCTCAACCAACGTCCCCGGATAGCCAAACCTTAATGAAAAAGACAACAAATGCCAGAAGAAGCTGGGGGTCTTACCATCTATTGTATAGCTAAGAGAACAACAGCCTTCCCCCAGTGGTCTGCACTGGTACCGTCAAGGAATTGAGAAAAACGATCCAGAAAGGCCCCTGCCTAGCCTTGACATTAATTATTAAATCAAATCATTAAAACCTTGACACATGCAGGAAAAAAGTTCTACTTTTTTTCTACAACTTTCTTTTCTGACAACATAGAATGACTGGGAAAAGAGGACAACAAGGAATTTTGTTCTGCATGATAGTGGCATAAGGACTACACTTTAGGTAAGTAACTTGCAACCTACAAACAGATTGAGTTCTCACTCATTCTGGGTCCAGACTCAAAGCCTGGAGTCTGGAACACATTTTCCCATAGACATAGCATTATAAAGGATAAAGAGGTCACAAAATCGCCTACATTGGTCTACTTAGCTTGGGTGCTAAATACCACAAGCAACCTGTTCTTCTGATTACAACCTAGTCCTACCCAGCTGTCCAAGCCAGAAGGCTGGAAGCCCTCCTCAGCAGCTCAATTATTGGTCTACTGTCCTCACGCCCTGTCTCTACAGCCTGTGTCTGAGTCGTAAAGATAAAAGGAATAGAGAACAGAGATTATTTTCTAAGAGTAATTTTCCTTTAAGACTCCATGAGATATTAGAAGCATCTCCCCAATACCCCATAGAATATAGTACGACTCTGGCACGTGTTCCAAAGAAAAAAGCCCCAATTGGCCAAGGATGGGCTCTGAGCACGAGTGATTCTGGACGGCAGGGTCGGCTGGATTGCTGGCACCTTCCAGCCATGGAGAACTTGCAACTTAGACCAGAAAATGAAGACAACACCACAGTCGTTCATAACATGAGATATGCTTCCTCTCCCACCAGGGTGCCAAGAAATAACTTGAGGAACTTGGTAGAAGGATGGGCAGTCTGCTACAGAATGTAGGGATAAGAGCCAGGGATTGACAGATAATACTCAGAACTATGTTTTATTTAGAAAACAAGAATCCAGTAATTAAGTACAACAGCCCCACTTTCACGGGCACCGTTGGCTGCTAACCCAGCATCCATTCTGCACTTCTCCCTCCCCAACAACAACCTGTTTTGTTCATATATCCACTCCCTTGTTCCTTCTACGCACAGCCATGCGGTACAGGCGCAGCTCATCCCATCCCCAGCTCTAGTGGTGGATCCTGATTAATCTAAGCCAATCAGTGCACGGCATTCTTAGCACAGTCATTGCTCTTGATGACATACGTAGCCTCATAGGTTCGAAGAAGAGACTTGTATTCCACAGCTGGGAAAAAGTTCCTCTCTTTCTCCTGGTTCATACGGACGAGGGAATCTGTTAATCCATCTGTATTTAGCAGCCATCTTGTGATCATTTAGGAGAAGCTGCTTGAGAAAGAAGCCAAGAAAGATGGCAGAGCAAAAAGATGGGAGAGACTGAATCCTCAGTGATGCTCCTGAGTCACCGAGTCAATGAACCTTAAAGGCCACTCTCCCATGAGAGTAGTTTAATTTCTTTTTGTTTTAGCAAATTTGAGTAAGAGTCTCTATTACAGTTGAAATGTTCTATTTGATAAAGTGAAAAATCAGTGGAAAAAACCCAATGAAACCAGTAAACCAGTGAACGTACAAAACGTTGGGGATGGGGGAGGGGAGATAAAAGATGCAAGGAATGTGAACATTCTTTGAATGTTAGGGAAGAAAGTGCCTTACATATCTCTAGTATTTTCTTCCTGAGCATGCACTGATCTGTTAAAATAAAAATTCTTCAGAACACAAGTCTTCAATTTGCTATAAATCTAAAGTACAAAATGCTCACCATTTGCTCTAAATGGTTCACTTGGGAACCACATTTTCCTGAATCAAGATATCACATTATTTAACCCATTTACTGAGCAACTGCTCAGTATACAAGAGTGAGAAAACTAAATAACTGGCTTTTAAGGCTAAAATCCGGTAGTGGGGGAGAGATAATGAATCCTCTATCTATATATAAATGTAAACATCTGATGTTTAAACTGGTGCTCCCCAAGCACGGATGATGTGTTTAACCGTAAGTCTGAACGAACTTCCCAGAAATAGTTGGAAATAATTAGAAGAAGAAGTTTCCTTGGCTGTCTTTCAAGATGGTCAGAAGAGCGATCACAGAAGAAGAAAAATAAATTAAAGTGTTCAATATCCCACAGCAGGTCAGCCGGTCATGTCAACGAACCTCCTTAACCATCTGTTTTTTGTTCTCCAAAGTGACCCCATGAGCGTCATAATCATTCTCCTAAGTGTTTAAATTTTCTCAGATAGAAAAGCTCATGTTCATAAAAAATCATAAATGTGGAAAACTTTGAAATTTTGCGTCTAAGAAACAGAGAGTTGAGACTGGTCTCTGGGTATACAACATAGTACAGAAATTCATTGAGTTTCAAAGGGAAAAAGCCCTCCAACCCGATGAGAGTCCAGCATTTTACTATTCTCTTCTCAGGCTCACTCAACTCTACACCTACAGTCAGAACGAACTTAAAAATGGAGCACTGGGGCCGGTCCGGTGGCGCAGCAGTTAAGTTCCCACGTTCCGCTTCTCAGCGGCCCAGGGTTCGCCGGTTCGGGTCCTGGGTGCGGACATGGCACCACTTGGCAAAAAGCCCACGCATAAAGTAGAGGAGATGGGCATGGATGTTAGCTCAGGGCCAGTCTTCCTCAGCAAAAAGAGGAGGATTGGCAGTAGTTAGCTCAGGGCTAATCTTCCTCAAACAAAACAAAACAAAAAAAAGGAGCAAGTTCCAAAAGACTCCTGGTAAATGGTTGTTTCTACAGGAAAACGTGTTACAGGTTCTAGTGTTATATATGGTTCCCGGCTCTGCCTGTAAAAGCGTTTTAGCCCATAATGATGCCTAAGAGTGGAATCTAACTATAGGTTATCAGCGTTTTTATGGAAGAAAATGTCTAAAATACCAAGCAGTGACCCTGACTAGGAAGATGAGGAGCTGAAAGGAGGAGGGACAGGCAAAGACTTCCTTACCCTCTCCTTCAACCCAGCATCACTCATAACTAGCAAATCCTCACCTTGGGATGTACAAGGGACTAGGACTATCGTGATATGCATGTTCCTCCTTTCCACAGCCCACTCTTCTCAATTATTTACTCTTCCTTCCTCTCCCAAAGAGGCTCAGACAGGCCATCACTTTCATCGTCTCCTCCTCCTCCTCTCAGGATACCAGGCCCTATCTTATCGTTCATTTCAAAGCACTCCACCTACACTCTTGCCACAAAATAAATATGTCTGGGTCTTAGGGTTTCAAAATTAAAACTGGGATAAAATATAAATTTGTAAAACTTTAAAGGGCTGTAGAACGGTAATGTGCTTCTATTATTGCTCTGACATGTCGATGATATTCTCTTGAATCATTCTTATACAGGATTACTCATGTCTGTGTTACTATAGTTTTACAGCTCATACACGTACCTCTAAACTCCAACATCAAGATCCCTGGCCTAATAAAAGACGTTAATGCAGGGGCCAGCCTGGTGGCATAGTGGTTAAGTTCACACACTCCACTTTGGTGGCCCAGGGTTTGCCAGTTCAGATCCTGGGTGTGGACCTACACACCACGCATCGAGCCATGCTGTGGCGGCATCTCACGTAGAAGAACTACAAGGTCTTACAACTAGGATATACAACTGGGGCTTTGGGGAGAAAAAGAAATGTTAATGCCACATTCTCTAGTTGTGAGAAGTTCTCCAGGACATGAGGTTCGTCCACAAATATTAGCATTTCAGTTGTTTATGGGAACAATGGGAAAGAATATTAGTAATAAAAATTGAGCCACCCCCCAAATGGCCCTAACTACATTTCAGGTACAATATGACCTAAATAGACTCTGCTTAGAGCCAGAGGACTTCCCATGCATAGCGTTACTTCTAATGAGGAAGAAATACACTTCAAAATATTTTTCAAATGAACTTTTGGAAAACAATTCTGGCTTAAATTGAAGATCGCACGCACACAACATATGCTGCACACAAACATAGTTTTACTGACTGAATCCTTATCAGTTCCCAGGACTTCCCTACAGAAGGCTAGTCCTGATTGTTCAAATGTTCTTCAACAATTGTGAAAATTTTGAAAATTTTCTTTCGAAAGGGCATTTCGCTAAGAGAGAGATCTTGTTGGATCCCAGTGTGGTGTGGGCCGAGGCAGCCCGAGCTTCTGCACCCTCTGAGGCCTCCTCCAGCAGTGCCTCACAGACAGATGAGTGAGCCTGAAGGCACAAAGCAAAGAATTCACTCACTGAGCCAGGTGTTCCATGGACAACACCTCTCCACAGCTGGGGGATGTGGCTTCTAACTCTTCGCTGTCCCTCCTTGACCCCAAAAAGGAAGACTGCCATCCCCCCTTTCAAAGGGCTCTTCCAAAATTTCACAACTTGAAGCCTGGCAGACCAAGGAGACTTCTGTTTTTCCTTAAGTAAATATTTCAACAAATAACTTTTTCTATGGAGGCAAAATATTGCCCAAATTAGTAATATATATTGTGTTTAGAAATAGACTTCGTGCAAGCACATTTAAATGTGACTTTAGGATGGAACACACACCTCGGCAGGTAAAACTTGCCTGCAACTTGTTTTTTCTTCCACCAATCCTTACATTGTTTAAAGAGCGGGCCCCTAAACCACAAGTTAAAATGACAAACTATGGAGTTTTAAAAACTGGCTCTGAATATGGGGTGATTAAATAAAGCGAAAAAGCCCACAATTAAGAAAACTATTCCTTCAGTTTTAAAGTTCCACCACATTTTTATCTCTATAAAAAGATCTTCTGGGTTTGGCCTGCTGTGGTAGTGGTTAAGTTTGGCATGCTCTGCTTCGGCGGCCTGGGTCCACAGGTTTGGACCCCAGGTACAGACCTACACCACTCATCAGCCATGCTGTGGCAGCGACCCATGTATAAAATAGAGGAAGACTGGCACAGATGTTAGCCCAGGGCTAATCTTCCTCAAGCAAAAAAAGAGAAAGACTGGCAACAGATGTTAGCTCAAGGCTAATCTTCCACAGCAAAAAGAATTGTTTAAAAATTAAAAAAAAGATCTTCTTTGACAACTTTTCCTCAGGCCTATTTTTACAGCACTATCCTCCTCACCAGACTTTTTGCAAGAGAAAATCTGGTTGAGGGGTGGGGAGAAAAAGTTATCTGGACTGACTGAAAAGGCAAAGAAGAAAAATGAAAATCTGCCCAAGAAAAAAAAATTTAAGCCTGGGAAATAATTGTTATTGAGAAAATTAGAACATTTCCTAATTTAGAGTTACTCCATGACTGCATATATTGCCATATTTTAAGAATGCCTTGGGTTTAAAAGACAGTTTTATCAGAAATAGTGGAAAGTAAAATTTGCTGGAGTTTTAAAATTCACTCTGCAACATTCTTCACATTCAGAACTATCAACAAAGAAATTTGGGCTAATCATATCAGATGGGGAAACCTACCTAGGAACTCCCTATACTTAAAACTGATTTAGCTTACTGATTTCCTATAAATGTATGTGAAATTTCTTAATTCTGAATCAAAGCTTGTGAATAGTTAGGTACAAGGCGCCAGGCTACAGAGGTACCATGCATAAGACCTAGTCTTGCCTTTGAATTACTTTAGTCCATCAGAGCAAGAATTAACAGTGCTCAAGAAGGCATTTCGAGAAGGATTTAGGATCAGGAAGCAGTGTCAAGAGGCACTACATAATTAAAATTGCTAAATGAATTGTTCAGAGGTTAACTGATACAGCAACTTCAAGGAGGGGGCAGATAAAATCAGGTCGGAGTAATTTAAAAAGGAGCAGGAATGTGAGCTGAGTTTAAAAGGAGAGATAAGGTCTACACAATAGTGTTACTGCCTTCTAGCTCCCTCTGAGAGTCTGCCAAGGGCCAGGCTCTTGCTACAGTTGGCATTGTACACGCACCCTCCAGGTCCACAGCTACACAGAAGTGAGTTCATTGTCATGATTTTAGAGATGAGGATGGCAAAAACGTTGCCCAATGTCTCTTGGGAAGGAGGTGAACAGAGATGCAAGCCCGGGTCCAGGTGACCCCAGAGCCCACGGCATTTCTCTCCCACTGACTCCGAGGAGCCTCAGAGAGAGTTCTGGGTGGTACAAAACACTTTTCCAGAATAGTTGAATTAGAGATGGGAAAAAAATAAGTTGGAGCTTACAGAGCAAGCAACAACATGTCATTGTGAATTTTAGAACGAGACAGCTCACACAATTTACTCAGCACTTTGGGTGGACTGGGCTGGTGGGCAGAATGAACTGGAGGGTCATGAGTTCAGACGAACCAGAGAGAAAGAGAATTGGTCCTTCTGCCCGATGCGGTAACACGAGGCACACGGGATGGCTGGGCGGCACTTCACATTTCACGGCAGTAAAGATGACAGTGGACTTGGAGCTCGTACTTGGGTATTTATAACTCTTCCTGTTTCAAAAATTACTAGTTGTGTGACTTTAGGTAATGACAATTTCTGAGGGCTTCAAGGCTCCTGACTTGTAAAGTCCAATTCATGATAATAATTGCACAAGACTAAAAGAAGGAAATAAGAAAGAGTATATAGTGTGTACCTTGTGGAAAACGCACAGATGTTCATTTTTTCCCTTTAAGAATGTCGTGGAAATAGAAAAGAAGGGACGAGACAGATGGTGAGGTATTAAGTGAGATTTGGTGACAAATTATATTGGGGGTCGGGGTGGGGACGAGGGAGGGACAGAGATGTCAAATAGGCATTTGAAATGATAAGCCTGTACAAATATATCTTCATTTCCTCAAACAGGAGTTAGGAGGTAGCAGTAGTTTCAAGAATAAGTGACTTCAGAGGCGACTGGAAGATCCCAATTGAAAACACCCAGAATAGCATTAAAAATGAGACAGAGGGCTTAGAAAGAAGAGAGAAACCAGAGAAAAATGATTTGGCAATCATTTGTCTAAGAGCCTGGTTGCTGTAATAGTCCATTTATGGGGACTTGTGAAATTGCTAGACTCTGTTTTTCTTTGAATGACTATGCTTTAGAAATCAAAGGAATATATATGAAGTTACAACATTTTCAGAAACCAGACCCCACATTTTTTAAGACAAAGAATATTAAAAGAAAATACTCTGCTTAATACAGGACTTAAGATCAATTGCAACTCCGAGTCTTTCAATTTTAAAACACAATGATTGCTTTAATACCCTACTTAACTCTGAAAAGTCTTTATCACAAATGTAATCTTCTTCCAGAACAGGCTTTCCTTATGGCATAGAAAAGGCATGAGGGTGTAAGGCAATAAAACACAGATTTCTAAAAGTATGCGGAGCTTGGAAAATGCAACTGCAATCTCCATGGTTGGGATCAGGAATGAGACAGGAAGAAAGGGACTAAGACAGAGGTGGGTGGTGAGGTCGGCCTTATTCAGTCAGGAAGCAGGCCTTGGCCACCTAAATCTGAGGTGGACAATTCTGTTTTACTGACTTCTTAAGCTTGGTGCGTCTGGTTCAATGCTTCCACAAGTTTTTCAAATATTATAACTAATTGTCCGTTGCAGACACTGGATTCATTATCTACAGCTGCTGAAAGCAGATCTGCCACCACTGAGGGCATCTGGCTCTTTGGACATTGTATGTGATGGCCTTTCTGTGCCCATTAGATGGTCCCTGGGCCAGCCCCTGGCAGGTGCATTCAAGGTTCCTCATTAGCTGCAGATGTCAAAAGCATGAAACCTTCAATAATCCTCTGTGATCCCATACTTCCCGGGGATATGCCATTCTATCTGGGTTCTAAAATACAACAATTACCTCGCATCCAGCAATAGAACAAGTTACTCACTTGCTAACCTTCACACAGCTTGAAACATATAAAGGAAAAATTGACAGAACCAAAAGAAAAAGTCGACAACCCACTCGCACAATGAGAGCTCCCAAATACCTCTTTCAGAAAACGAGGCAAGAGGAGAAAACGTTAAGTCAGGAAATTGATGATTGGAAGAACAAGGAAACAATTTTGATTTAAATGACAACTTTGTATCTGACCAAGAGAAAATAAGCATTATTTTCAGAGGCACAGAACATTCACAAGTGAACAATTTATACGGGAAGTACATCTCTTCATAGCTCTTTGGCAGTCTACATTTCTCATCTCACTTTTCATCACGGACTGCTTTGCAGACAGGTTATTTGTAGACGTGGGGTTTTTTTGGCCCTGAGCTAACATCTGTGCTAATCTTCCTCTATTTTCTTACATGGGATGCCGCCACAGTGTGGCTTGACGAGTGGTGCTAGGTCTGTACCTGGGATCCGAACCTGGGAACCCCAGGCCACTGAAGCGGAGCACGCAAACTCAACCACCGTGCTACAGGCCGGCCCCTGTAGACGTGTTTTACCTTCTCTAAGTCACTCTATCAGCTTCCCAAGGGCAGATGGCTTGTGTTCTTGCCTTTGCATACCTCACAATGCTTAGTGCTTTATTTGGGGTACTTTATTCAAGGCGGGCACTCATTCATAAAATGGCCATCCTAAACAGGTCACCTTTAATGACATATCCATAACAACTTACGCT
Organism: Equus przewalskii; assembly: GCF_037783145.1. Lineage (NCBI taxonomy): Eukaryota > Metazoa > Chordata > Mammalia > Perissodactyla > Equidae > Equus > Equus przewalskii. The sequence goes on from NC_091862.1 coordinate 16,261,821, forward strand.
AAGTAACATTCTGCTACCTCTCCTCCGATACTGTGTTGTCTAAGCAGTCCGAAGGAATCTATCAGATGTTATTAGACTGGAGGTCATTTAATAGCAAAAGATCTAAGGAAGCCTCCTTACACATTACAATTTCAGACCAACAAATGTCATCCTTGGCTGGTCCTTGAGTCAGTGGCTTAGCTAAATGGTTCAAGATGCCTCACAAGTTTCACGCCTGGAACATTCAGGTCAGTCTGAGGGGAGAGCAGGAGGTGAGGGGCTCTTTAAGTAGCAAACTTGAGGGCTGGCTCCCTTACCCGTTACCCAGATGGAGGGCACGCAGCTACTGGACAGGGCTTTGCCTTCCAAATGTCCCCTCTGCCTGCTCCTCCTACAGAGACAGGTCACAATATGGCTTCAATTCATTTATATTTCTTCCTATAACCGATTTCTGTGTTTGTGCTGGTCACTTCCTCTTTCCCATATTTGACCTTAAATCTGCATTTACCAAACTACTTTCCACAGCACAACACAGTAAGAGGTTGAAAACTAGAAGTCAAGGCAGGGGGCTGTGGAGAGGGCAGAGGTATGAGGTGCTTCAGTGAGTTTGGGAACCCCTGCCTGGGACACCTCCTTGGGGAAGACAAGCCCAGGGCAGCATGGGACCGACTCTGCGGACAAGGAATTTATTAGTCTTGCTTAAATCGCAAACTTATTTGACCATGAAGGCCCCCCTCCCTCCTTGTCTTTGACAGAAACCTATTACCATAATTTCACATAGTTGAGGACACACTGTCCTGAGTATCCCCAAAAGCTCAATGCCGGGACCGCGAACCAGCTCCTCATTCCAAAGGTCATCTCACGAGAAAACAGGGGCTTCTTTCTTTTTTTAACTTATATCCTTTTTCCTTCAAGAATGGTTGGGGACACCCTCAAACCTTCACCAACCATAATGAAGGACCTACAATGAGGATGTCCTCCCCCTGTGCCCCCAAAAGGGTCTAGTCGCTATACCAGGTTAAGCAAAGTTCTAGGAGATATAGTTTTAAAACTTTTAATTGTGGTAAAACACACAACATAAAATTACCATCTTAACCATTTTTAAGTATCCGATTCAGTAGTATTAAGCACATTCACATTGTTGTGCAACCAATCTCCAGAACTCTTTAACAGGAGAGACTGGTGTGGGTTTTTTTTTTTTTTTTTTGGGTGAGGAAGATTGGCCCTGAGCTAACATCTGTGCCAGTCTTCCTCTATTTTGTATGTGAGTCACTGCCACAGCATGGCTTGATGAGCAGCGTGTAGGTCCGTGCACAGGATCTGAACCCTTGAAGCCAGGCCGCTGAAGCAGAGTGAGCAGAACTTAACCACAACACCACTGGGCTGGCCCCAGGAGATACTTTTTAATAGAGGAGAGGTGCTCAACACTTAGTCAAATCTGTGTATCTTTCTGAATGGCATAATTTTGTGCTATATTTTTGTAACCATTATATTTACTTATTAAGACATTTTTCATCTTTGATTATACATTTTCAAAAATCATTTTCATGACACCGGTATGTCGAGAGACAATCAGGGGATTTTGCAGTAAGAGAAGCTGAAGGAAAGCATCCCAATGACTGTTTAAAGATCCCACAGTGCATCACATCCATGGACTCTAGCACTGTGCCAAGAATCCCGCCAGATGGTTATATTATTAGCAACATCTAGCTCAATACAACAAGTTATTTAATCATGATGTGAATCATTTATGCTGTAGCCACTGAAAATCGTATTAGCTATCTTCCAAACACTCGATCAGCCCTAAGGAAGACACTTACAGGGCCCTGGGAACACAGTGGCAAGGTCACTTACAGGAGAAGCAAAGGCACACACAGTGCTGATTCCTCCCTGAGCGTGCCTTCATCATATTGTTTGTAAGTCTCAGGAGGTAAGAAGCCATAACATTCCAATCCTACAAAGCCTTCAACTTTATACACTTTTGAGCAGCAGGTATGACCCGGGATGGGCTCAGGGTGGGCCTGCTGCAGTGCTCACGAAAGGGCAGTAAGAGAGCTCAGATAGGGATGGAAGGGGCTAGAGTGATGCTCACGCTCCAGAGAACAGCAAGACCACATGGTCGGGCCAGAAGGCACCATTACAGCATGCTTAGTGATGGCAAATTTTTGGGGGAAAACACACCATTTCTAATCTTTGGCATCTTCACCCAAAGGACTGCACTACTCATTCCCCCACTGGGCTTGGAAACCACCAGCGAGAAGAGTGGAGCAGGAGGCCTTGAGCACCCCGTGCTGTGGGTGCCTCGGAACATTCAGTCGGCATCTTTCTCCTCCTCAGCAGCTCAACGCTGGAATTCTACCAGCAGCTTCTCCCCTGACCCACTTGCGTCCAAGAACCAGGGCAGGCGAAACCCCGGACACGAAGACACTGAGAATGCAATGTGGTGGCAAGTATAGTCAGAAAAGAAATCAGTCATATATGAGTGCGTGTATATGTATATATTTGGTGGTCTTTCAAAAATGTGGTGTTGCAGCTGAATCTCACACACACACACACACACACACACACACACACACACACACACACACGATACCAACAGAAAACGAATGCTTCTAGTTCCTCTAGGGTCAAGAGACCCTGTAAAACAGGCCTACACTCCTCTGAGTTTTTCAAGTTTCTGTAAATCAGGACCACCTAATCAAGCAGTGCTAATTAAGGTCAGTATATCTAAAATTAATTATTTTGGAAATACAGGGTACTTTTTCCTTCTAAGGGGGCTGGGAAAAGGGACCGCCAAACCGGAAGAGGCCATCAGAACACCTTTCCTATTGTTGTTTCAAGAAGTTCTGGAAGAGTGAAAAAAGGTTCCTTCCAGCCCAATTGTCTGTTTTTGTGAAAGGGTAAATTGAGTCTCAAGATGGGGACTGAGCAGTGCAAGGTCATCCCTCTCTGGGGAGGTGACAAGGCCCTTCCAGTGACCGGTCTCCAATGTTATCACCGCAAACCAGAGGCCCAGAGCCTTGATATTCAGGGGAGGGAAACGACTTTTCTAAAGGAGGAAATTAGCTCATTCATTCTTTCAGCAAACATCTGAGCTTCTCTCATACATCTGGCTTTTTCTAGAGCATATAGCAACAAACAAAACATTCAAAGATCCTGGCTCTCAGGGAGTTTATATTTGAGTGGGTACCTATTTTGACAAAGATGTTCCTGAGACATGCAACTCACTTATTTTAAATCAACAAGGGACTTTCAGAAGATATTCTGTCCAGAATTTATATAGTCACTGCAGCTGAAGACTAACAAAACTAGATCACGGCTTCAGAAACAAACAGGACCAGATCAGTCCCAATAATTGAAAATGTTGTGTACTCAGTAAGCCAGATCAGCAACTATGGAAGAACCAAAATTCTAGACTCCCACAGCAGCAAGGAAGCGGGTCAGCCACTGTTCTCACGGAGCACACACCCCCGGGCAAAAACGCTTGTCCAAAATGGGACCAAAGACTCCTGAGTCAAGGCTTTCTTTCCCTTCCCTTATTTTCTGTATCACATTACCAAGCAAACAGAATGTCAATGGGTCTCTCAAGGGAAAAAGTATTTATTTTATTTTAGGAAAACAGAAGGAATGACCACAGCTATCTAACCTAACAATATGTTATTTCGTTCTTTGTAGATAGAAGCATGTGTCCCTCTGATGAGCAGACAAGTCCATGAACTCATTTATAGAGAAGATAATCATTTCTAAAAAAGAAATAATTACTACTCTTCAAAACAAAAGACACTCAAAGGACTGAATCTTTCACATATGTAGACTGCGCCCAACTGTGACCCAGCCAGGGCCACATGACAACTTTCGTGAGCTCTGGGAACTTTGACCCCTTCCTCCTTAAAAAATAACTGAAAATTGGGGCCGGCTCCATGGCTGAGTGGTTAAGTTCGCACGCTCCGCTTCAATGGCCCAGGGTTTCGACGGTTTGGATCCTGGGCGTGGACATGGCACCGCTCATCAGGCCGCGCTGAAGCAGCGTCCCACATACCACAACTAGAAGGACCCACAACTATGTACCGGGGGGCTTTGTGAGAAAAAGGAAAAATAAAATCTTTAAAAAAAAAACAACTAAAAATTATATTTTACGACTGCGTTGGTATAAAGAAAAACATAATCCGTATATAATCATTATTATATATTCATTACTATTATGTTGGTTTTTTCCCTGCTTTTAAAAGAAATTAAAATTAGAACATTTTCATGGGCCACTACAAGGATCATGGGCCCCAGGTACTGTGCCTAGTGGATAGGTCAGCTCTGAGACACAAAGTCTTGATTTTTAAGCTACTCAGCATTCTAGTCACAAGTCAGGCAAAGGAACTTGTGGAACTTTCTGCCCGTAATGAAGATATGCAGTAAGAAAACCACCATTTTACCAGTTCACAAAATACTGATGAACTCTGAACTCTGACACAAGCAAAGTCATCTTTACTCCATTAAAATACCCCTTGTCTGTGTAATAACTGAGTACTTCAAGAAGAATAACGTGGCGTATCAATATTTATGATTCTAATACAGCCTTATTATTTTGCTAGTTAAAGACAACCAAACTCTAACTCGTTGCTCTTAACACTCTAAATTTGGTTTTTATTTTACTGTCTGGTTTAAAAAAGACCCTGGTGTAAAATTGAAAATAAACTGATTAGTAAAAAGGGATAATGCTATGCTTAGCAGACTGAGTTTCTTCCTCCATTCCTACCATTTTAGGAAGCATGCGATACATAATGGAACAATGTTGGTTCAACATTTCAGGTCTTGACAAACAGCTTATGATGTGGTCAGAGTATGATAAAGTAAAGTACTCAGGAAAGAAAGAGAATCAAATAATTGCCTAGACTGGAAAAAAAAAAGGGGGCCATCTCCTTCCTTCCTTTGCCTTCTATCATTCATTGTGGTTTTTCAAGTACTCCCACCACAGAATTGGACTGAGCTTTTAAATCTGGAAGCCCAAGAAGGTAAAAAGGACAAGAAGAACTTTTCTGGCCAATGAAAAGCATTTAAAATATTACCTAAAAGACCAACTCATTAACAGTAGAAAGCCAACAAGAAAAATGACTCCAATCGGGCTATGCTGTTGTGGTTTACGCTTCCTGGCTCCATTTTTATTCTTCATGTATGTATTTTGAAGGATGCCTTTTCTTTTGCATTTCATCTTTGGTTACAATATTTGTCACCCCCTCTCACAAAACAGTTAAAAGCAAGAAAAATTTTGCCTACAGAGGGTACTGATACAAAAATAACCTAACAAATCTAAATTACGAATATGTTAATCTTTTAACATGTTTCAGACTCAAGTGGCAAAAAAAGATGAAGCCAGCTCACTTTTATAGTTGAAGTTTTTCCGAAGTCTTCACCCACAGACTCCTAACTTCTTCACTTCCAGCCACTGCTCACTTCCAGTCTTCACCTATAGCAGAAACACAAAAAATAAATTGCTTTTTACTTAAATATTACTTTTCCAGAATTGTTTTAATGCAACATGGATGAGATATCAGAGTTAATTTTAAGTGGCAAAAGAAAGACTGGATGCAAAAAGGCCAGAATTTTCCCAGGAAAATGCCCCATCAATGATCCTGGTCTATAAACAGACCTATAGCAATAGTCATAACAATTTAATTAAAAAACAAAAAAACCTTAACAGGAATGTGGTGTTAGAAAGTTACTGATGTCCAAGCTCTGATTTTCCCTTTCCCTTGAAACACACAGAAAATTCCAAAGAGACTTGAACTTTTGATAGCACTAAAAACTAAGTTCAATGACTCGCCAGAAAGCAGGCAAAATTTCCACCAGCAGGAGGAGAGATGAAACCCCGAGGAGCAGAAGGAGAATGAAGGATTTCACTCAGTCACAACCACAGCATCCCCATCTCTGAAACACGAGTCCTCCACAGGACGGCAACAACTTTCTACAGCCATGGCCACTCTATCCCTGAATTCCTCTCCGTGGTGTAGCCCATCATTCCTCTCGGCTTCCATCTTTACAAAGTAGTTGGGGTCGGGGGGAGAAGTTCATAGGGGTGATGCTTACTTCTGGTAACATTTGGGGTTGCTGTTTTTCTGGTCATTATTTTTTAAAAGAAAGAACCACAGACATTTCAATATTTGTGGAGTTCTAAAGGACAAATAAATGTGCCTAGAAATTTATCAGCTGGGTATCTCCATGAAAAAGTTACTTGAAAACATTCCAGCTGAAGGAGGGACGAATCAAAATAAAGAGTTAAGAGTGAAAAGTAGTCACATAGTAGCTGATGGAGAGCATTAAAAGCAGATAAACAAGGGGTCCGCCCGGTGGCACAGTGGTTAAGTTCAGGCACTCTGCTTCAGCGGCCTGGGGTTCACAGCTTTGGATCCCGAGCAGGGACCTACACACCACTCATCAAGCCATGCTGTGGTGGCATCCCACATACAAAATAGAGGAAGGCTGGCACAGATGTTAGCTCAGGGACCATCTTCCTGAAGCAAAAAATGATTGGCCCTGAGCCAAACTTCCTCCCCCCCGCCCCAAAAGAAAGCAGATAAATAAGCAGTAAAGTATACTAATTACTCTAAAAACAGTCCAAATTTTCAAAATTTTTGAAAAAAATATCTAATAAAAAAACTTTACTATAACAACTAGCTCCACCTAAGTCTGAAATCCCAGATCAGGCTATCAAAATAGGGGAATAAGTGGGAGCAGACAGGAAAAGTTAATTTCATTTTGTATATGAGGAGCAAAAAAATGCAGTTTAACCCTATGTTCACTGCAGCATTATTCACAACAGCCAAGGCGTGGAAGCAACCCAAGTGCCCAAAACTGATGACCAGATAAAGAAGATGTGGTGTATATATACAATGGAATACTGCTCAGCCATAAAAATGGCAAAATTGTCCTGTTTGCAACAACATGGATGCACTTGAGGATATTATGTAAAGCAAAATAAGCCAGACAGAGAAAGACAAACACCACATGATTTCACTCATTTGTGGAAGATAAACACATGGATAAAGGGAACAGATTAGTGGTTACCAGAGGGGAAGGGGGTTGGGGGGTGGGTGAAAGGTGTAAAGCACACATATATATGGTGACTGACAAATAATAATGTACAACTGAAATTTCACAATGTTATAAATTATTATGACCTCAATAAAATAAAAAAGAAATGCAGCTTTACTTGTGACATTAGTAACTGGTTCTTGTTTTTTGTAAATTGGAGAGAACAAAGAAATGAATACATATGTAAACTTAGTTAAGTTCAAAAGCAGCAATAAATAGAATATAGGAAAGGAAGAAATAAAAGTAAAAGCATGAATTTGTCATTTAGATATTTGAAAAAGCAGACCCTAGTTCATTACAGAATGAAATCCCTCACAGGCAGATTTCATGCAAATCTAGTTTTAAAATCCAACACAAAACTAGAATTATTAGAGGAAGATATCATGGGCATGGAAGAGATTAAAAAATGAAGAGTGCCATATAAAAATATCCTTGTGGGTCCATTTGAACATCTCAGTGGAAACAGTTTTCTAAGGTGGTATTTAATTATTAAAACTGAACCAAAAATATAAAAACTGAAAAACTAATAAATATGGCTGACTTCAAGGATTAGATAAATCCTAAACTATACAAAAAGCTTTCAGGGTATAGAACAAATAAGGCTCCTCTGTTTGTTTGATGAAACTAGCCAAGCCTGATAACCAAACTTGATAAGACACAAGGACAAAAAAAAGTTAAGAGGCTTGTTTGACTTAAATAAATAAGACAGAAGAATACTAAATAAACTGCTCAGAAAACTCGATTTCAAGTATACTAAAATAATGACACAACTATAATTTGGGCTTATTCTATAAATATTATGTAAATAGATCTGTTTTACTCTATCAATAAGTCGTAAAGATAAACACATATTCCTATTTTCAAAGATGCCAACACGACATACAATGAACTCAGCACTTCTCAGTAACCTAGAAACGCAAAGATCACGTACCATGGTTTTGAAAAAGATCCAAAACCAACAGACAACATTTTTATTAAAAAGTCAGGAATAAAATAAAAGATGCCCATAATGCAATAGTAAAAGGAAATGACCAAATTTCCACCATCAGCAGGTGACAAGGTCGAATACATAGAAAACGCAAGAGAAATATCTAAAAAGCCCCTATTGGAAATAGTAAAGGTGCCACAACATCACGTGAAACACAAGACTTAAAAGCAACAGCAGAAAGGACTAGACACAAACCAATGACAACAGAGACAATCTGAAAATAGATCATATTCAGAAAAACCATGTTTACAGTAAAGAATCTATATAGAAAACATTTAAAGAAATCTTTAGACAACAGTTTCCTCATGAGAAATGATAAAAAGTACAAATGTACTTTTTCAGAAAAGGAACAAAGCATATCGAACCAGGAAATTCAATATGAGGTAAACTAATGAATTTATATTTTTGGTCGGTAGAAGGTGAATTCTCATTATGGGACTATGAGAACAGCAAGACGCTTTTAGAATCAGGGATGCTTATTTACAGGTGAATGCTTGAGGACCCCAGAGGCTGTTCTATAAATTCAAGAGAGGGTTTTTAGAAGAAAATACATTAAGAATATTTGATTATCCGGCTGTAAGTGCAAAATCCACTAATATATTATACACAAGGCATTAACTCCAAATAAATTTGATGTTAAAAAAAACTCTACGTACATCACTACACTTTTGGAGGTTGGGGAGATGTTATAAACAGCCGTTGGTGTTATAGTTGTGAAGAGAAAATGCTGATTGCACTTCACTGAATCAAAAGAGGTCACGTTTTATTGCTTTTGGCCCAAGAACGATGCTAAACTTAGATCTTATGGTCTGGAATACATGCAAGGTGAGGTTTAAAATAAGTTATATAGGCAAAACACAACTAATGTGAATTTGAGAATAAAAATAAATAAAATGTCAGAGTTGGTTTTATAAAGAAGAGACACAAATCCAATATGTCACCATGTCCTTTTAGCTACAGTGTCTAAAATAAGCTGACCTTTAATTTTAGACAATAGAGTGGGGAGAGAAACTATGAGCTGTGTGTCCCTGACAATGACTATGGAACCAATTCTACTTCTTCTAGAATGAACGTTAATGAAAATTACCCACAAGAGGGACCAACTTTGCTCTTTATATGTAGGACAAAATAAAAGGCCTGTTAGTTTTGGAAAACCCGATGATGAGGTCAAAGCAGCTCTTAATGGTCTGAGTTTGGCGTGGTTTAAACAAAGAATGATTTAAAGTCATATCTGAAATAAAAAACACCCTACTTATGATAGTGACTGTGCAAATACCCAAAGCATAAGCATTTTCCCTAAAATGTCAACTACGTGAAATACAGAAGCCCCAAAGATTTGCTCATAAACATGAAATTTGTTATCTTTATTTTTTGGGTGAAAAACATGAACTTCATCGAAGAAAAAAAGTGAGGGTGGAAATCCACATAAGGGGCCACCAGAAATCACAGAACTTTAGACCAATGGGGACTATAATGTCGTCAACAGTAATAATGCTGAAAAGGGGCACATCTCCCAAGGTTTCTCCCAAAGTATCTAGAAAGTATTCTTAAATCAGTAACATAGATGGTGAAGTAGACAAACACAAAGTGAGTATTTTTCAGGGGATACACAATTTGATCATGTAAATCCAGAAGGAATCTCTTATGTGGCCTCAAGTCCTGCTTCTGCCCCACATCTGCCATCCTGGAGTGTCACTCCACATCTGTCCATTCTGATCTGGGAATGCAAAGTAACTTGTGACTCTAGGTCCACACAACATAAAAACCCCTTTCTTGCTTCTACCTGCACTTCTTTGAGCTGCCTCATTTCCTTCATAGACCATAAGTCAGTAACAACAGCTAGTGTAATGCAATCCTTCTGAAATTGGCTGCTGAAAGTGGGAGGAATAACATCATCTGTTGTTTCAGAAGCCCAACACCCATCTACCCTCGTTCTGACAATCACACCAGCATTTTCCTCTCCCCGGCCCTACTCCCAGCCCACACGCTCTGACGACATTAATTAGGCTAAGCCATTCATCAGCTTTCATCTGCATGACTACTGTGATTGATTCACAGAAAGGCACAGGGCCCAAGCCTGACCAATCAGGGCCAATGAGACCTAATTTGGGTTATTTTAGACTTACACATGCTCCAATGTGACTTGCTTTCTCCCACTCAGTATTATGTTTGGGAAATTCCTCCATGTTGCTTTGCTAACTATGTAGGGCAATGGTTTGCCCTGATGGACAGTATTTCACTGAATACTTTGTGGTATATGTATACGCTCTACTGTTGGACTTTTAGACTATTTCCATTTCACCCCCTGATCAATGTTATCCATGGCCCCTGTATTCCTGTTTCTACATTGTATTTACCTGAACTGGACTTACTGGATTGTTCATCAGACACATGCTGAATTTTACTGGGTAATGCCACATTTTTTTCCAAGAGTAACTGTACCAATTTACACTCCACCCACAGTATATGTGAGCTCCCTTTATTCCTTATTATGGCCAATATGGTACTATAAAATTTTAATTATAGCTATTCTGATGGGTGAGAAATGGTATTTTCATGGTTTAAATTGCATTTTCCTAATTATGTATGAGGTTGAACATGTTTTCAGATGTGTGTGGGCCATCCATGTTTCCTCCCCCGTGAAAAACTTGTTTATGCATTTTGCTCATTTTTCTACTGCATTATCTTTTTCCTATGACTTTGTTGGCATTCTTTATATACTCCCCAGTATATAAATCCATATGTCTGTTATGGATTATGGTTTCTGTTCAGTCTCTCTCTTGACAAACAGAAGTTCTTAAATATGATGCAGTTATTTATGTCTCTTGATGTTTTAACGATTTTGTGTCATGTTTAATAAATTCTTTTCCTACCCCAAGGACATGAAGATGTCCTTCTATATTTCTTTCAAAAGCTTAATAGTTAGGTATTTCATATTTAAGTCCTTGATCCATTTGAAATTGATTACTGTGTGGGCTGTGAGGCAGGGATCCATTTTAATTTTTTTCCATAAGGATAATCAATTATCCCAGTATCATTTATTAATTTATTCTTTCCACTGATTTGTAATTCAGCTCTGTCACATATCAAGTTTCTCTATATTATGGGGGTGTGTCTCAGAACTACTGTTTTACTGGTCTAATTGTCTACCCCTTTTGCCAAAATCATATTGTCTCAATTATTATGGCTTTATACAATATAAATAACATCTCTAAACCCTTTACTTGTTTCTTCTTCAGGATTCTTTTGGCTATTTCTGGATCTTTGTATAACATTTAGAGTCAACTCAAGTTCCATCAAACCATGTTGGATTTTGATCAGGATTGCTTTAGCTCTATATTTGGGAGAAGTGACATCTTTATAATAATGATATTATCTACAAACATATTATTCCCCCACCCCCATTTATTTAGGTCTTTTAAAAATATCTTTCAATAAAGTTAAAGTTATTCCATTTTCTACACAAAGGTCTCACAGATCTTTCATTAAATGTATTTCTAGGAACCTTATATTTATTATTACTGGAGAAGATACTGTTTAAAAGGTATCTTGCTTTTTCTGGGAAGGATATTAACTTAAAAAAATTGTATTTGGAAATACACAGAAAAGTTGCAAAGATAAGAAGCGTATGAAGAACACTCTCTTTTCCTAGCTCTCTCTTGTCAAAAGTTTCTTTATTCTATTAGTCCTTTCATAGAACCAGGTTTTGGTTCTGGGTTGCTATACATACATATAATTGTTCAATATAAGCAAGAGAACCCACCAGCAACAGAATTCACAATAGAAGCTGACTGACCAAGGTAGGAAGGGAGGGGGGAGAGCTAAAATGATCAAAACTTTTGGAATAAGAATGTTAAACAATCACACGAATTTTTCATTCATGCAAATAATTATGGAAAACCTCAGACTTGGTTTTCATTTATTCATTCAACAAGTGTTCAGGATCCGTTATGTACAGACACACATTTCTGTTCTCATAGAGACCTCCACACTCCACAGACAGACACTCTATAGCTTTCCTTGCACACTCAAGTCAATTTCAATTTCTAATTTGATATCTCCAATTGGCCATTTCTTGTTTTGAACGAAACCCAGTGGATCTCAACCACTTAAAAAAGCCAAAACCGTAGAATTTGGAAGTGCAGACTATGGAGAAGGAGTACGAATATTTCCACAGCTAATATTTATTGGTTTCCTAACCAGTACATATAGTAGTTTTACCCACAATTTGATTAAATTACATAGCAAGTGCCTGATATGTGCCAGGCACTACAGCAGGCACAGGGTTACAATTGAATAAAGCGTGATATCTCCAAAGAATACATCTCACCTTACACAATGGGTGTGTTCTTGGAAAAACTACATAAAGACAGCAATTTTTAATAAGTTGAATTGTTTTCAGCAGCATTTTAACATACATTAGGAAAAATTTGTCAAAACGAAGGCTCTACCCACTTAATCCTGATGTTGTGTGTCAGGTTTGCGTGTCTCTTTGGGCACCGTATGCTGCATATAAATAAAAATTATGAAATGAGTTCAGCTTTAAGACAAGTTGAGTTGTTAGTTTGTATCAATTCCTGGGTTTCACAGGATCACCCATCAGTACTAGGGAGAATGGATTAAAGTTCCACATACATTATTAAGATGTGTTACGCTGGGACCAGATGCTTCCCAAATCTGGGCTATATTTCATGGTGAGTTGGCTGTGAATTTTCTAAAAAGGAAACCAAAAGTAGAGAGACAACAAAAACTCTGCTTACCAGATTTTGATGCCCTAGACCTTAGATTTTGCCATTTCCTGTTTTATTTTTTTAAAGAGACTAACAGTTGGCATGATTACTTGACAAAGGATCATTAATTTTAACACTTAATCAGAGATTAGGGGTTCCAGTAGGTGACCTCTTCCTCATATTCTCCTCTATGTCCCTCTTTTGCATTCTTACAGCAAGGTGGGCCTTTTAATAAGCAACTGGACAAAGAACTGGGGATTCCAACCCCATTCTCCTTTATTTTTCCACGTTAGCGATGACACTGGGCAAAAATGTGAAGCAGTGAATGTTTCTTGATGAACGACCTTCATTCAAGTGCTGTCACAGGCACTAGGATTACAAAGAGAAATACTGAGCTTCTGTCCCAGACAGCAGGCTGTGAAAGGATGCACACGAGTGAACAGACTGGGTGGTAGCCATCTTGCAAGGCCTATAATAGAGTCATCAACACTTTCCTATCACCGAAGCAACCTGTGCTACTCCTAAGGTGCCCGGAATGCACCCCATCTCAGAGCACCAAGGATGCACCAGGCACAGCTACTGAGGACCCAACAGTGACTAGGATGGACACAGTCCTTACCCTCACAGAACCTGCAGCCAGTGGGATGCGGGCGAGGGGTCACAGATTCAGCCAGAACAATGTCCAGACACGGCTGCCGTTATACAGTGTGCTCTTGAAGGCATAAAAATAACACAATTCTAATATTAAAATTGGGGGCTTGCTAGCATCCCAGTGAAGGAATATTATGGGAAAGGCAAGACTTTCCAAAGATCCTCAAGTCTATGAAAGTTAAGACGGTTTTGGCAGACTCTGTCCTTAATAAAACGGAGGAAGCCACAGACACGGATGAACATTTCCAAGCAGAAAAACTTTATAAGCAACACCTTTTATAGATTAGAGTCCAAGAGCTTCTTTCAACCTAGATCAGTAACTTTAACCAATTCAGATGTGTCAGCAAGCAGTGAAACGGAGCAATGTTAATTAACATAGTGAAATTCCCGAAAATGAACAGTATTCAGATGGCAGTGGTTTTTAAAGCTGGAATGTCTCATAAATAAAATAGATTTTAGTAAAGGAAAACAGGATATCATGTTTCTTATTCTAGTTATTTAATAATCTAGTATTTTGGGAGACAGCTTTAGAAATGTGCATTTGTGGTTGCCTGTTTATTTAATAGGGAAGTACTGATTTTTTCTTTTTTTTAAACCAGGCTTCTGTAAAAATACTCCTTTTATTCAGGCAACATATGGAAAAAAACTGTTACATCACTCTAGAATGTTATATTTAGAAAGGTAATTTCCTTTCACTGAAGGCCTCTTTTTTTAACCTTTCCACATCAGTCAAGACAAGCAGACTTTGACATATCAGTTTTTTAAAAAATGAACTATCAAATAGATCACAGAGTTTTTATTTAACATTCACCCTGAGAATATTTCAGTGAGCTTTCAGGTTCAAGAAAAAAAAGGAAAAATGATTATGGAGGGCAGTCTTCCAATAAAACCTTTTACAGTTCCTACCAAACACAGATTTATTAATCTACACAACACTCGACACTCGTCATTACAGCAAGGAGCACTTCCTGGAAATCTTCGGTTTTGCTAATGTGGTCCGTTTTTACTTCTAAAAAGAGAGGAAATGCTAAAATTGAATTACATAACCCATAAGGAAAATTGGAGGGTGATAACTGACATATGCAAAGAAACTGTCATTTTAAATGTGTACTTAAGAAAATGATTTTTTTTATTAAACGTGTCATTAGCATATGTAGTGCATGCTTACCCAGTGATTTTGCTGATGTAAAAAGGTTCCAACTTAATATGAATGCCATTTCAAAAATATTTCAGGGAGTCTGACCTTAACAGAGCATCTTTTCTGCATAATGGTTTTGGTTTCCTTCACAGAAAACCATTAGGATTTTCTTCAATTTATCTTACAAATTTAGATTATATTAAATATGGTTTACTTATTGAATAACTAATTTTATTTAGAATAAATATATGTGGTTTCTAGTTTCTAGCACCATGAGCAGATTAATATTTCTTCAGATTCCCTTTTTAGCCCAGATACTTGGGTACATCGAAGTTCTAACAGCCTATAACAGCATGGGCATTTGGTCACGTGATATTAAACCCAGCCCAAAGGGCAAGAGAACTCTAGCAGTGTACAGATATGCTAGAGAGAACACACCGCCACAGATTTCACTGTGAAACTGAAATAGAGTACTTAAAAAAAACTGAAATGCAGGGGCTGCCCCGTGGCCGAGTGGTTAAGTTCACGTGCTCTGCTTCGGTGGCCTGAGGCTTTGCCGGTTCAGATCCCAGGCGCAGACCTAGCACCGCTCATTAAGCCATGCTGAGGCGGCGTCCCACATAGCACAACAAGGACCTACAACTAGAATACATAACTACATGCTGGGGGGCTTTGGGGAGAAGAAGAAAACAAAAAAAATGAAATACAGTACCTACTGCTATAAGTTAGAATACTGCTATTAGTTAGAATTGCACTTTTCAATCGAAGCGTTGAGCAAGTACAGACATTTGTTTGGCATCTGTTTTCCTCATTAGACCACACGAGACCCCATTTCTTTCATGCGTGATAGCATGCCCAATGCCTAGCACGTGGTGGTCGCTCACAATAATTACTAAATAAATAACTGAGCGAAATGTGCTCACTGGATAGGTATTCTAAAGAAGTTTAATGGAAAAGTCCAGATGATATATAAATGTTGACAGGGCAGATCTTTTAAAGAAGAAGGGGTTGAAAATACCAGAATAGGGTGAAAAGACAGAAGGAACTGGGACCCAGAGTCCAGAGCCCAGGACCCGGCGGTAAATAAGGTCTGGACACTTGTGCTGTTATCACAAGGGGCAGGCAGATGATAGTTATGAGAGCTGAAGGCAGGCACTAGCCCAGTGTGTTCTTGGGTGATTTCTATTTTATCTGGGAAGTAAGAGACACGGTCATCTTCTTTTTTTTAAAATTGGCACCTCAGCTAACAACAGTTGCCAATCTTTTTTTCTTTTTTTTATTCTTCTCCCCAAAGCCCCCCAGAACATAGTTGTAGATTCTAGTTGTGAGTGCCTCTGGTTGTGCTATGTGGCATGCCACCTCAGCAGGGCCTGATGAGTGGTACCATGTCCGTGTCCAGGATCCAAATGGGCGAAACTTGGGGCCACCAAAGCAGAGTGCGCGAACTTAACCACTCCGCCATGGGGCCGGCCCCCATGGTCACCTTCTGAATGTGATGGGCAAGAATGTACCTCCGGGGCGAGTAAGGAAAATTAGAATTAAGTCATTTGGAAAAGTCGAGCATGAGCTGACTAGGGAAAAATAGTAAGTCTGTCAATATCACATTCTGTGTCATCAACCACTAGTGACAGATCCTTAGGTGGGACATTGGCCTGGGCATGTGCTTAGCAGAGAGCACATGGTTGGTAGCATCCGGCAAAGCTTTGGTTATGGAATCAGGAGGCTTGGGTCCAAGCCCACGCTTCACTGGTAATGAGTTGCCTGACTTGGAGTAATCACTTCATTTCTTTAGGACTTAGCTTTTGCCATTTCTAAAATGACAAGTTGCATAAGAACCTCCAAGGTCCCTCCCAGCTCCACAAGGCTAAGTGTTTATAAAATAACCAGCAAATTAGTCTAACGGCAGCACAATTAATATAGAACAACAATTTCGAATTGGACAGGAACCATGTTTACTGTCTTGGTCCATGGCCTCATTACTTTCCGACATGGATTACACCATGGCCTCCCCTCTGGCCTGCCTCCAGTCCTACTTCCATCCTGCCATCTCTACGACGAATAGGATCTTGTGACTTTGCTTCAATCTTTCAAAAGCTTCCCCACTGCTGTCTGGACGAACTCAGACTCCTCAGCCCAGCCCAGATAGCCCTCCATTGTCAGCGCCTGCCTCTCTCACCACCTCTCTCAAATCCTTACTGCAAGAGTGTTTTTCAAAAAAAAGAGAAAGAGGATTTTCCCTATCAAGGCATAAATAAAATAAGGGTTGCTCTAATCTCATAAACATACCTCGTCCCTACTTTAGCAATATATGTATTGTCATTTGCTATTTTAAGACAGACGGTCCATTTAAAAAACATTATACTCAGAGATGTGGCCCAAGCACTTCTCAGCAGCAAAAGTGAGAATTTTGTGGCTGAGTTAAAATATACTAAAGTGAATTCCTTTCACTTTTCAAGGTGAGTACAATATAAGTTAAAGCCTTCCCCAAAGAAACGGGCTTTCCAGAGGAAGTGAAGAAAAAGTATAAATAACCTTACCCCATTCATTAAAAGAATGGTATTCAATGATGTTTACACAAGTGGTTCTCACTCTTTAAACTTAAGTCTAAATATATTTGAAAAGCTGTATGTAAAGTAGTAATTTACTGAAGCCAAACCACAAAGAAATTTCAGGAATGTATGTAGGTTATGTAATTCTATTCTCTGCTATATAAAGAGAATTTTAATAGTTTCTGTTTGGGTCGTCTATTGACTAATTGTTACTTGGAAGAATTTTGGAACATAAAATAATTTAAAAAATTAAGTTTCAGTCCAATTAAGTTTCTAGGTAAGAGGTAGAAATGTAAGACCCTCCCCACTGATTAGACATTTTTACCCAAGAGGTACCTACAGGAGCAGCATCTTCCTGCTCACTGGAATGCCCCATCCTCTCCCTTCCAGGCTGGAGAATTGTTTGTCCTCTTAACACCCTTATTTGCCTTCATTTCAGGAATCCTACTCTAGCTGTGATGACCTTCAGCAAGAGAGAGGGGAGCAATGACAAGAAAGGGTCAAGCAACGGTCAATGACTGTCAAGAGAAAGGGGAGCCGCTTCCGGCTGAGGGAGTTCCCAGAACCTTCTGTGTAAATGGGGTGGGAGGAGGGCAATCAGAACAGTCTTTGGGGGAAGAGTTGGGGCATGGAAGGAAAGATGCAAAAACAGAGGGAGAGCACAGGAAAGTAGAAAAACCTAAATTGTTCCAAGGAACCAAGACAGGCAACTTAGTGGGAGCTGGAGTTTTGGTGGAAAAGAGTAATACATGCAATCTAAAAATTAACAAATTAGAAAAGTGTTTGATGCTAGAAAAGAAAAATTCTAAGCAATCCAAGTTCATCTGTCAAGATCATCACTGTCAAGAACAATACTCTCTTAAGGGCTGGAATAATATTCATACATATTCGCATTCCTTTCTTGGAAAAAAGAATAAGAATGGAAAAGTTCTCGGAGTACTAAGCAAATAGATGCCGAAACAGAAAACTCAACAAACTAAATAGTAGAATTTATATGACTAAAGATCATCCAGTAGGATACAAAATTTAAGCCAAGACATCTCCAGAACATACAGCAAAAAAACAAAGAGAAAGAAAATGTGAAAAACATGGAGAATCAATTCCAAAAGGTCCCAAATCCATCTACTGGAGTTCTAGGTAAAGAGCACATAAGTATTCTTGGGGGGAAAACATCCCGAGCCGGAGGAGACTTTGGATCATAAAGGCCAACGAAAGGATTGATGAAGAAAAGACCGTTCATAAAATATCGGCGGTAAGGATAAAGTAAAAATTCCCAAAAGCTTCAAAGAGGTAGAGAGACAGACACACACATACACACACACACACAATCAGCTATGTTATAAGAATCACTCTTACACCAGACTTATTGGCTACACTAGATTGTAGGTATCGTGGGGCACTGCATGCAAAGTTGAACTATCATTTTAAATCTAGACTGAAATTATCAATCAAGCGTGAAGGCAAAATCAGACATTTTCAAACACGCAGGAACAGAGTTTACCATCCATGCATGTTATATATAAAAAGTGACTCAAAGAGACCAGTCTGCCAAATGAAAACAGGAAGCTAAGGAAGAGAATGCAAAACATAGTAGGAACCGAATATAACGCAAAAGTAGTGTGTCTCTAAAGAAATGAAGCCGTTGGAAAAATCTCCGTCAAGCAGTAAAATTCGGTGATCCAGAATAGGATTTCTTTCTCTACAGGTCTAATTATACTACTTGGCTCCACAGTGACTAACATCTGCATACTGGCTTTCGATTTTTAGAAACAATCCATGGACAAGACAAACATTCTCGGTTATGCTGTAAACATAAGTATAACAAGTGCATTAAACCAAGATACTGTAAAGATTATAGTCTGACACATTGGGAGGTTATAGGTAGGGGCTGCCTCTCCTGGGCCTCGGGGGTTCCCAGACGTGGGACTTTCAGTGCTAAAACTGGGAAAGTCCTGGGTAAACCAGGACTAGGTTGTCACCATTGTCACTGGAGAGAAGAGATGCATGAAGGATGCCAGTATCCTCATTTGGCAGAGCAGAGGTTCCATGGATGCTTTAGAAAAGAAACAAGTTGGTGACAACCAACACGGATACAGCAACTGTCAGCAGTGGCTACACTTGAGGAATGAGGTTTTTATATTCGATTTCATCTCTTTACAAACGATTTAGATTTTTCACACAATACATCCATTTAGAGGACAGTAAGTCAATTCTCATTCAGAGGCATCTAATGTCTAACACCTAGGGCTCCAAACCTGGGAAGCTAGTTAAAAATGATGGAACAAGGGATTTTTATCTAAACGCAGATTTGAAAACAAGAGTTTAAACAAAACCAAGGACAGGCAGATCTGTTCCTTCGTCCAGGGGCGGCATCGGTATCGCATGAAGAAGGGATGGTCACAGGAGAGGGCAGGAGGAGGTTCTCGGTGAACCAAGAAAAGGGACCAGGTGAGCCGAGTTAATCATGTAACAGGCCATTAGATGCTACACTGTCACCACAGCTGCTGCTGCGTAAACCAGAGTGGCCCTGGTCCCTCCACCTAAAAACTAACAAAACACACGCTACTCCCTCTCTGTAAGTGTGACTTTTTATGAGTCTTCTATATTCCACTAACTCTCTTAAAAGGCCATGAACGATATACCATGATGTGCCTGTTTTATGCCAAAATTGTTACTCATATAAAAAATTCAAAAGAGGGCTTCTTTTCATGAGCATTAACACTTTGAAGTTTGTCTAATGACCCTAAAGAGGGATTCTATAGATAAATGTGTTTTCTTGGTCTTTAAAGAGAACCCAAATCTTAGGTCTGCTGATCCACAATTATTTGCACAGGAAGCCATTAACTTATCTATAAATGATAACACAGCCCTGAAAGATAATAATTGTTTCATTCCCTTCAACTTAAGAATGTCCTTTGTTAACACCCAAAAGATGTAATATTTATTTTAAATTCAAAATAGAAAAAGCCCATAGTCCTGCCTTCTTGAAGTCACTAACTACCAAGCACATAATCAAAATCCATTATGACTGTTGTATGGTCCACGAAACTAGGGCCCTCAATACACTGAACAACTCAATGGATGCCTGCGAAATCACGGCACATCTGTCAAGTTGCCTTATTTTAAGACACGCTGAACGTTTTTAAAACATACCTGAATGTAGCTTATAATCAACATGACCATTTTACGGGGCTGGGTTTACTTCAGCTCCTTGTAAAGCTGTTACATCCACTGTGTATCTTAAAAATTCAGAGTCTAGAAACTGAGAAAATCCAAAATTACCACATTCATAACTCACTGGAAGCGGGCATTAGGACGACTAACATGTTTAAATCCATGAAAGGAATATAATAAAAATTTAACTCCAGATAAACTGAGATGTTGATCCTGCAAGTGAGGATAATTGAGACGAGAAACATTAAAAAGGACAAAATTAGACCCAAACAGACACATTTCCCAATTCTCTTGAGCTACAAGTTACATATAATTGATCCACAAATTCCAAAAGAAAAAAATAACAGAACTACGACTCCTCCAAAATGTCCGTCCATGGCTTTTATATTTTTTATTTTAATTACGAGACTCCTAAAATTCTCATTCAATTATTTCAGGGCATTAAAAACACGAAAAGTGTAATTTGTAGTATGTAAGCTGCCACAACTCCCCAAAACAAAATTTTTCAAAAGCAGTAAAATCTGCAATTTACTTGCTCTCCAGGAAATTAATTGAAATGTACTGGAGGAAACTTAATGAAGTAACGTAAAAGATTTGTGTGAAGTTCAAAGTATTCTGGTATAAGCCCCTTATGGGTAGGAATCCTATCCGCCTACATTTTCATTTCTTTTGGTTCCCAATGACAGCGCTATTGAACATTCAAATTCAACAGGATTGAGAACTGACTATTTCTCCAGGGGCAGAGTCACTCACTCCTTTAAAACCTGGGTTGTTTTAAGGTTCTGCATCCAAAAAAAATTCTCCTGACCCTTCCTGGAAGCATCATATCATTTACATCCCTACTCACCCTAAGCTGAAGTCCGTTACAAACCGCACCTTGGATTCTCAGGCAAGGATACTGGTGTTTCTACTAACCCTAAAGCACAAAAATGATGATGTATCTCCAAGCATTCACCGTAGTCTCTACAAAGTAAAGATTTACTGTTCCATTATTCCATTACTTTAATGGGTTTTCTCCCCGAATTAGGCTCCGAGGTTGGAATTGAAAGTTAAATTTTTCCATATGTCTGAATTTAAACCATTTGCCCTACTGATGGGGAAATGGATTTATTTTTTCCGTTAAAATATTATAAATGTTTATTTCTATGCACATTATTAAAAAAAATTTAAAAGCTTTCTCTCGGAACTAAGTTTCAGGCCTCTATGTAGTGTTCAAGTTAGTCTGGAATGTGGTTCAGTTATAGAAGTCAACTGAGCAAGGGAGAACTTATTGTGGGCATACTGTGTGCCTTTTGAGCCTCTCATCCTTTTTTTCTCCAACTACTGTTTAAAGTATCACCAAATCCATCAAGCTTGCCTAGACTACGCTAAGCCACACATTTTTCCTGTGCTACAAAACCATGTTTATATTGATTATTCTCTCCCACTCATGTGGCCACTTGATCACACACTTTATTTGAAAAAACATAGAGATTAGTTGACCTTTTCTCCTAAACCAAACTAAATACCAGCCTGAAGGTCAGGCAGTCTCTCTCACGCCTTTTAGTTACTCATGGGACTCAGCGCAGAGGTGGTGCCCCACATAGTGACTGGCACACAGTAGGTCCTCACATGTTTTTGCATGGGTGAGCATGTCATAGCCATCAATGCGTATTCAGTGCAGTCCTCTATTCTCAGAGCGGAGAAATAAGGGGATCTGACTTTTAATATTGTGCTGGACACTGAGATTCTCCTAGGCACATGCGCCTGAGTCATATGTGATACCATCGCAAATTTCCAGGGACATCACACATGGTTTTCTCTCATTACCACCTTAAACTTGAATTTGTATTTTGCTGTTGTTGGAAGTTTAGACTGCTTCTCATTTTATCTCACAAAAACTTAAAATGAACAATATACAAATATCACTAAAAAAATAAGGAAACATATTTAGGGAATTTGTTATGAACACATAATAAAAGGTTACAGTCCTACTTTTTCAACTCTTACTAGCTCCAGCCCCCTCCCCCTCCTTTTTCTCCAAGTAGATCACATCCTGCCTGGCTCACCCCAGCCACTCTTTTAACATCCTTCACTCCCTTCCATTCTTGAAGCTGCAAGACTGCCCAGAAACTTCACGATTGCCCAGAAAATACCAACACTGGTTAGTTTCCATCTTTCTATTTTAACTTGTATATCTCTGAGGATGGGAAACGAAGAAAAATCACACACACATCACGATACTACGGTAAATCCACGGTTGCCAACCTCAGTTGGGTTCTTGATGTTCTTCTCTTGACATTATCTTTTAATCAAACGTTAAATGAACACCTACTGTGTGCTAGAGACTGTGCTGGGATAAGCTGTTCCTGCCTTGATCCTTAGTCAGCTCCTTCTACAGTTTCTCTCTACAGCAAGTTTATCAGTCACTTGGCCCCTCAAACCTTCTAACTCACCCCGTCCCCTAGTCTCGGAAGACAGCCCACTCTCCTATGTTGAGGAAAAGGAGGCCATCAGGAATGAACTCAGCTCCCTGAGCCTTGCACTTACAAGCCACCTCTGGCTTCACTCTTCTTTACCAACTTCCTGCAGGATCAGAGGAGAGGATGGTCATAAACGAGGAGGGACACCTCGCCACCAGCATCCTCCATCTCGTCCGTACACCGCTCTCCTCCATACATCCATACTCTTCCTCATCATTGACTGTTTTCTCTCAGCTTACACACACGACGGCATCCCAATCAAGCTAAAAAGTGTCCCCTTTGGAGCCTGTACCCGCTCCCTCCTCCTCTCAGCTAGTGTCATCTTCCTCACTTGGCCACTCTTTTTTAGTGTCACTGGTTACGATCCTCTACGCCTCGTCTCTCAGTGACTGCGCTCACGCTTCTAGTCTCTTCTTCCACCACTGAGATGAGCGAGGCACAGGTCTTCAGGGCCTCCTGCATTTTTACTTACAGCTTTAAGCAAAGCCTTCAGACTTGTATTTCCAACTGCCTGGAGAACGGCTCCAGGACAGTCTCGTGGCTAATTACTCAGCAGGGTGAAGCCTCACATCCTGCCTGATCCTTGCCAGCTTGACTCCGACTCCCGCAAGCCTCACACTGCACTGCACGCTCCAGCAGTCCTGCACTGTCTGCAGCCACCGCTGCTGGGTGCGCCTCTTCCCGCCTCTGGACTCCATCCTGCTCTCGCCTCTGCCTGGCGAGGCACTCCCACCCTCCTCACCTGGCTGGCTCTCTCCCCCCTCAAGACTCAGCTCCACCACCAATGACCTCCTTCAGGAAGGCACCCCCGAACACTGCTTCCCAGTGATCCGTTCTCTGCCTCCTCATAGATCTGTGACCTCAAGGGCAGAGACCCCATCTCATCTGCGGGACCTCAGGCCCCGAGTCGCCATTCAAAAATGTGAAACTGAACTATGAGCCTTCAAAGGAGAGCAAATCTGTTCGTCGGTTGCTCCCAGATGTGAAGTGTGTTTTTCAGCTTAATAAAAATAAATAAATGGTGCTTGAAAAAAAAAAAAAAAAGCATTGCCTCAGGTATTTGCAGAGAATACTTTAAAAGCCTAAATAAATAATTCAGTCATTAGCAAAATATCAACTAAGTGAGAAAAGGGAAATTCAAATGAAATCATACTAGAAGTGCATGCAAAATTTTAGTCTTTGATATCTTTGAACTTAAGCTGGCTAGTTTCCCCAGAAACTTCTTGGTAAATAAAATCAGAGATGAGTTATCTGTATCATTTCACGGCAAAATGTCTTAGAAAATTTTTTTTTTTTAAAGATTGGCACCCAAGCTAACATCTGTTGCCAATCTTTTTTTTTTCTTTCTTTCTTTCTTCTTCTCCCCAAAGCCCCCCAGCACATAGTTGTATATTCTAGTTGTGTGGGTCCTTCTAGTTGTGGCATGTGGGACGCCACCTCAGCATGGCCTGATGAGCAGTGCCATGTCTGTGCCCAGGATCTGAACCGGTGAAACCCTGGGCCGCTGAAGCAGAGCGCACGAACTTAACCACTCGGCCACGTGGCTGGCCCCGAAAACATTCTTCAAAATTTCCCTTTGAGGTAGAGCTCTTCATTTCCCTTCCTCCTGACTATTAACCACCAGTATCCCTACCACCAACACTGCCTGTATAAGAATAAAAAGTTTGAAAGGTGAGTCTGCGTCTCCATCTATTGCTTCCCGAAGCTGGGCTCACAAAGCAAACTGCCGGTGTCACGGCTGATGAGGCCCTTGGAATCCTTCACCGCTAAAGCTTATTCTCTAAGAAATGCTCAATACGGTCACAAAACATTGGCTGCACAAGGCAGGCTGCAGACCAAGATGTGTAGGATAGTAGGATCCATTTTTGGAAGAAAGAAGAAAAAAAGGCGTGCCTGCAGGAAAACTTCTGGAAGGATGTAAAACAAAAATGTGACCAGTGGTTGCCTCTGGCTAGTAGGATTTTTACCTCCTCGTCTCAAATCGTCATGCATCATTTATATACTCTTCCTTTATTTATTTATTTTCTTAAGTTGTATCTCTTTTTTTAATTTTTAATTTTATTTATTTATTTATTGAGGAAGATTAGCCCTGAGCTAATACCTGCTGCCAATCCTCCTCTTTTTGCTGAGGAAGACTGGCCCTGAGCTAACATCTGTGCCCATCTTCCTCTGCTTTGCACGTGGGACCCCTGCCACAGCATGGCTTTTGCCAAGCGGTGCCATGTCTGTACCCGGGATCCAAACTGGCAAACCTGGGGCCGCTGGAGCGGAATGTGCGCACTTAACCGCTGGGCCACGGGCCGGCCCCACATACTCTTCCTTTAAATAATAAGTAAACTGAGATGCATCTCAGACCTCGAAGCTCTGATCCCTCTGAATTGCCCTCACTCGGTTCACTGGTGGGGCAGTGTCCTGAGCCTGAGATGAGCCTTGACACGAGCCAGATCTGCCAGAAAATGGTGACAATGCTTCTGAGGGCTGAGAAGCCTTAATATAACAATGTAGGACAGAGATGGAAACTCAGGGATTTCCCTATTTGTGCCTGACAAAATTTTCTAAATGCATTTACATGTTCAGTGTAATGTGTATAACGACATCGCTCCTTAATGCCTAATTCTTAAGACTCAGCGAATATGTAACCACCTCTGGGAATCCTTCCCCATCAGTCTGGGTTGGGCTAAGGGTGCCTCCTCTTTGCTCTCGAACTCTGCACACTTCCCCCACCCTGGGCTTCTCACCTCTGCCCTGTGATGCCTTATTCCTGTCTGGATTCCCAACTAGACGCTGCGCTCCAAGGTGTGGCTCCGTCTGTCTTTTCTCTTCAACAGCACAAGAACTGTGCCTGACACAGCGTCGTAGACGTTCAACAAGCATCGACTGAATGAATTAATCCATTGCCCGCATAGAGGACTCTGCTCTATTCCAGGTATGGTGGGGTGGCTGCCCTTCCACAAAGGGGGTGCCATACTCTGCCTTCCCAGAGGCAACGGGGACAGGATACCCAACAAACTGGCCTAACAAGTGATCAGGAGGCCTTCTAGTTAGACTGGAATAGCCCAGGGCTGCCCACGGGAAGGCAGCAGGCGGGCTGTGTCCTGAGGCTCAAGCAGATCTTTGAAACAGAAAGGAGAACTCCTAAAAGGACAATGTTGAGAGCAAAGGTGAGAGGCAGGAAGAAACACGGTGCACTTGAGACAAAGACACATCTCACACAAGCACACTGCGCATCTCTCTCAACCTCCCCGCCCTCCCCACGTGGCCTCGTTCCTCCGCTGCCTTCATCAGCATTATCCTCTCTGTCTGTCTCCCTCTCAGATGGAGACCCTGGGAGCACAGAAGGTGTCATGCCTTTTCAGATCAACAGTGATCTCACCTGTCACTTAACTCAGTGCTCACTTTCTATATAGACAATAAATCACATCTGGCCCCCTCCATGCCTGTGTGTTATTTTGTAGACAGATGTGTGTGGATACATCCTTTATCCTACTATATGTGCTAGAGAACAGTGTTATAACTTTAATTTTGGGTATTCCCAAAGTTAAATTAAGTTAATTCCCATTCACAGGGCAGTACTCAAACACACGGGACTGATTCATGCCTGAACAAGAATCTCACCTAACATGCAAGGGTCAAAAGTTTGGTACAGATTGTGCTGCAGCCAGGTCAGAGAACACTGCTCAGCACAGTATTCACAGTCAGAGATGCAACTTCAGGCTCTGCTGGATCAAGGAGTACCCGGGACTGTGAGCAGCTGCCTCTGCTGGCCATCATTCCTGCCCTCCTATAAGCCCTGTGATGCCTGCTAGAAGCTCAGTCAACTGACCTGCATGGTCTCTGTACCTGTTTGGCGGGCAAATCACATCTTAGTATTTGTGGGCCTATTGTCAGAAGGGACTTCCCTTCCTCGCCTCCTTTGCTCCACCAGCTGAACAGTCAGGAGCTGTCACTATTCACTTAGTTGAACTGCATGTATTTATTGGAACAAGTTTACATTGTGTTTGTCCCCATGGAAAGCTCTGCTGCATCCTTGAAAAGCAAGTAAAGAGAAGAAACTGTTCAAAAGACGGACCTTGTTCTCTGAGCCACGTCCCCCAGGCAGTGGACACTCACGGGTGGACACTAACCTCAGGGCGATCACGGCCAGCAGAACCCTCATTGCTTTCAAATGTCCATTCTCCATACAAGGAAAGGACTATTTTGTTTTATAATGATGAGGAAAGGGTTTAAGAAAAAGTAATTATAAGAATGAATAGTAAGGGTTTGTTTTGGTTTTGTTTTTTTTGGTGAGGAAGATTGTCCCTGAGCTAACATCTGTGCCAATCTTCCTCTACTTTGTATGTGGGACCCCACCACGGCATGGCTTGATGAGCAGCGTGTAGGTCTGCACCCAGGAGCCGAACCCTTGAACCCTGGGCTCCTGAAGCGGAGCATGCAAACTTAACCACTAGGCCACCAGGCTGGCCCTGAGGATTTTTTTTTAATACTAAAAATTATAATATCACAGCCTTTGTATACAATTTATGCAGAAGATGACACTTCCCAGGGATTGGATGCCTGTGCCACCAACAGATGGTGACCATGGAGACATAAAACTCAGCCTTCCTATTAAGCCTGAAGCCATTTTTTCTTTTCTAAAAAGGAAAGTGGCCCCTCTCCATCCTATTCATAAGAGAAAGTGATAATGTGGTCTGGATTAGTACTTTAGATCTTAAATGAACCAATAAGACTTATTTATTATTCTTTTTGTACCTTAATGGTTCAAAATAAGAGGACTGGACTAATCTTTAAATTACCACTTAGCTCCAAGATTCGGGAATTTGTATACTTTTTAGGTATATGTATATATACTATTTATATAAATTATGCATATTCATGTATGTAAATATGTATAACACCTATTTATAAATATGTCGCTGCTCTGGAAGTCAGAGCCCACAGTCTAGACACCAACAGCCAAGTGGTCTGTGTAAAATTCAGGACATTTGAGAGTCAGTATGCACAAGCTGCTCCCCAGCAAATAATCAGCTCTTTATACTCAGAAATCGACTCTCTCATGACAAAAGCATTACTATTCTCCAAAATAATGGAGAGTCATACAGAAGCCAACTAGCTTCACTGTGTGACTTTCGGTCAAAAAAGAATCATGACTGGACCAAAGAACACAGACATTTAAAATGTCCCCCTAACTCTCAAGTCAGATCAAAATGAAGGTTTCTGAAGTGGACGTGCAGGTCTTCACGGCGGGCTCCCAATGGCACCGCCTACCTTCTGCACCCGGGTTTCCCTATTTCTTGACTCCACGTCCAGCCTCCTTAGCCTCTCTCAGCACAGACGTCCATCAGCCAGGCCTGGGAGTGCCCTCAGAGCTGTGACTCCAAGTGCGACCCAGGCGTCAGCAGCAGCATTGTGGGAATGCAGCTCCCAGCCCTGCCCCAGATCTCTCCAGGTGATTCTTATGCAGAGGAAAGTGGAGAAGCGCTATCCTAGGCTTTACCACACGAGACAGGGCTTCATTTCTGGCCTCTAGATCTGAAGAAGACTCTCTGACCACAACTTCTTTACAGAGCAGCCCCTTCCCACCCCCGGCCCCATCACATACACACCCAAGCTTCTACTTTCTATCTTCTCTAGAACTCAAGAGTCGTCTCCCTTCTCGCTGCCCGTTACAGACCCTCCTTCCTTCCACTTTCTGTAATGCTACCCTTGGCACCACTGGATGCTTCCTCTTCTTCTTCCTCAGCTACTACCAAACCTGCAGGGTCAACTCACAGCTCTGGGCCACCTCTCTTGGGCTCCTGGGCTGTGGAGATGCCCTGGGAGATGGCCCTTGGCAGGCCTGTCAGGTTCTCCCTCCTGCTGGAACCCAAGCAGAAGCAGTGAACTCTGGAAGCAGAGGCCAGGCCACTATCAAGACTGGGGATTACGGCATCCAACATGGACTTGGGCCAAAGGACATGACTTAGGCAATGATTAATAAGCCTGGCACTGCGAAGACAAGGTGTCTAAAGGAACTGACCACCAGGAAGAAAACAGGTCAGGGAGTCACAAAGTCAGTGGAGAGTATCAAGATTGATAGCTTTTAGAAGTCAGAACAGGCTATGGGTTCAGAACACCTCTGGAACTCAATAAAAACGGGTTGAACTGCATGAGTCAAGGATACCCATACGTACTCAAGTCTTTGTAGTAGCTTTTGAGTTAGGTGCAGGGACACACACAAACACACAGCCTTTGACCTGAGATTCTAGACACATGATGGTGATGGGGGCCGGGGGAAGATGGCTGGGACCAACGACAAGCTGGGGGAGCTGCAGATAAATTCTGTCTCGCTGAGCTGGCAGAAGAAAGCCATGTTAGATGTCCTAACACGCTGTAGAACCTTGGCCCTCCATATCTCTGCGTCTCCTCTTCCACATTCATCTTCATGAACGTGCCTACCTGTGACTTCAGACAAGATGGCGACCATCAGACAAGATGGCGACCATCAGACCACCCTGGACTTCACTTCAACAAACAGATCCTCCAGTTTTCCTCTCATCCTCACCCGCTTTCTCAGAAGCGGTTTCTCTCTTCAACAAAGTGAGTTGAAAGCATGCCCTGCCACAGAACCACACATCCTTCTCTTTCCCCTCTCCCACCAATCCCCTACCTGGTCCTCTCCACGAGTTTCTTTCTCTTCATTTCCCAAGTAGGGCTCAGGGCCATAGTCTTTTAATGCCTACTCATCCTTCTGGCTAGTTCTGTTTCTGTTCATTTTTAAAGGAAAACACTGACCAAGCAGAGAATTCTCAATCCAGATACTTCTTATACCTCAGCTCCCTTGGGCAGATTCATGTTTCCCACTCTAGGGTCTCCTCCATAACTGAGGTGCACCTCCCCTACGGCAGGTTCAGCTCTTCCTTGGGGTCAATCGTCCTTTACCCCTCTGCAACACTGAACAACACTGAAGTAGGAGAGGTTTCCTCTAGAGGTGTCTGACACTGAACTTGTCTGAAGCACCTCCCAGGGCTCTGCTCTCCTCTCCATGCCCTTTGCTGGCTTTGCGTTCTTCTTTCATCCCTCTCGGCCCAGCATGGGTTGAGTCAGTGGGTTTCCATCTTTGCTCCTTGAGCACTAGCAATCATAAAGAGAGCCCCCATGGGGAAGGGAAATCTCTACTTCTCACTCCTCCTACAGGCAGTTCTGTTTTCTGGTATTTCATATCCATACATATTTTTCCATATAAAATTTTGTTTCAACATAGATTTCACGGCTTAAAAAGACTTGAAAACCACTGTTGACCAGTATAGGGAAACAGGCTTCAGGCTTCAGAGTTCCTGGGCCTGGCTTTGGAATTCACTAGCGGTGGAACCCCTCGGACATCAGTTTCCCCATAACCAGGCAAGAAGCAAGGCAACCATTCGCACCTACCTCGCAGGGCTCCTGGGAGATCAAGAGAGAAAACGCACGCTAGTCCTGACATTTACGTCCCTCATGTAGGATGGCCCCTGGATCATCTTCTCTACCGGCAGCACACGGCCCTGCCACCCTGTTGGGAACTCGGCATGGAGGTAGAGGGAAGAGAAGCCAGGAAGAGGGGCACGGCCATCCTGGGCAACAGCTTCAGCTCCCTCCTCTTTCCCATTCCCACCCAGCCTGGCCCATGCCCAGGCCACCCCAGTGCCGACCCCCCACTGCAGCACCCGAGTCTCAGAGAGCAGCCCGCTGGGAATCCAATTTGCCAAGGCAGGTCATAAAAGTAGACAAAAAGAGAACTGAATGTTGGAAGAAATCTTTAAATTTACTTTTCTTTTTTGTAAAAATAATAGCTGCATACTGTAAAAAGTCTAGACTAGAGTAAAGAAAAACAAGGAAATAGCATCTCTTATAAGTCAAAGACGATTGTGGCAAATACGGTGGTACTTTCCTCCCAGTCTTGTTTGTTTACAATGAAGAATGGAGATTAAACAATTTAGTGTACTCTGACTTTTTTTTTCTTTTTCTTTTTTTTACTGAGCCTCATAACACAGGCATTTCTTAGGAGAGAACTTTTAACCGTTGACCTTTCACTACTTGCAGCAAAAAGCTCTTCAGAAAATGTCAGAAATGCCACACGCTTGCTTTCAGAGCCAGAGTCCTGAAAGTGGGGAGACCATTCCCTTTCTTAGTAGGCCAGAGAGCAGGGAAACACTGGTGGACAGCCTGGTGGCAGCGGCAGAGAAAGTAGGCAGCCAGCTCCTGAGGGCAGCTGGGGCCGAGAAGCCGCGGCAGGAAGCTGGCCTCTACGAAGCCCTGTTCTCTGCTCTCTGGGGCCATCCCCCTTACATGCACCGCCTCCATGAGCCCAAATCCTCTTCTTCTCACCAGCCCGGTTCAACCCTCCATCCCCATCTTCAGAGCCCCCCAGTGCTCTGAAGCATCTGTAATCCTCCTGCTGGCCAAGTGGGGAGGGGTTGCTGGAAAGAAGAAAGAGAACCCTGAATCCATTGTAGCCAGGAAGGAGCATTCTGAAATGCTAACTCAGATCTCGTACGTTCCTAGAACTCCCATTGCACATGGGACTTCAGTTACTTTGGACATCTTGCTAGGTGACCTAAAGATGCTCCCATGACGACATGAGTGTCCACGCTTCAGGCCTGTCAGGCGACACTAGGTGTGAGGCGTGGCTGTCATGCTGGGCCTCTGGGGGCCCCACAACTCAATGTGTATGGGGCGGGCTGTCCTCAAAAGGACAACAGTGTCCGTTGCATCACTCCCCACACTCCTCTGGCCATTGCTTGAAAGCAGGCTTGGAAAGGCGGGTGCTAGTTGCAGGGCAGGTGGAAATGGTTTCTTGGTTTTAATTAGAAAAGAGAGAGAGAAACTGGGGTGACCAACTACAGTGCAACAGCAACAGACGACTGCAGAGTTGGAGCTGAAGGGCAGGTTTCTTCCAAAACAGGCTGGAGACCCAGGGCCTAGATGCCTTGGGACAACAGAGCCACAGAAGATCCAGAAGCCTGTACTCCATGAGTTTTTGTATTCCTGGGCCTCTGAGACTTTCTTTGTCTCTCTTCCTCCTCCATAGTAGTTAGGAAAATCTTGGAGAGCTGCAGCTTTCTCTTCTGAGTCAGAGGAATTATCCAGCTTTCGCCCCCTCCGCTCCATCAAAACAGCATCAAGGTCACCAGTGACCTCCGTGCCACAAAATGCAATAAGGGATCCTCAGCATCTGCCTTGACTTTGCAGCCGTTACGATATACTTTCTCCACTTGGCTTCCAGGAGACCACAGATTCCTGGCTTCCCTCCCCTGCTGGCTGCACCTTTCCAGACTCTGGGGCTGGGTCTTTCTCCTCATCTATCCTTAAAGCGCTGGGAGGCCCCAGGATCGCCTCCTGGCTTCTTCTCTGTCTATACTCTCTAAGAGATCTTATCTAGCCCCGTGGTTGTAAATATCACTGATTTGCTGTTAGTTTCGAGGTGTCTATTTGCTCCTCAGAACTCTCTCCTGAACACCAGATTTCACGCATCCAAGCGCCCACTCGCCACCACCATGTCGAGCCGACACGCCTGTCCGAGATCCAGGGTGACCACAGACTCCTAATTTCTCATTCGCTAACCTGCCTTTCCGCTGTGTTTCCCACCTCAGCAAACAATGTCAGCTGCACCCAGATGTTCAAGCCAATGTCCTTGGCCTCATCCTTGACCCTTTTCTTTCCCACACCCCACAACTAAGCTATCCTGAAATCCCATTGGCTCCGTCCTCAGTAGACATTCCACCATGGCTCACCACTTCCACAGCTCCCACCCTGATCCGAGACCTGTCCTCTCACACCTGGACTGCTACAGGTCCTTCGAAGCCATCCCCCTGTGCATACCTGTGCCTCCCCAGGGCTGACTCTATACACAGAAGCCAGAGCAATTCCACTCATAAGCAAGATCAAGGCACTCTGGGTTCAAACTTGGCCAGTGGCTTCCTACCACACGCAGAGTAAAGTCACGTCCTAACTGGGACCCATTCCCCAGTACCACTCTTCCCTTAGGCCCCCAAACAAACAAAGTAGAGTCTCTTTGAAGAGGCACCATGGACAGTACTGCTCACATATAAAGAATGGTCTCGTCAGTGATTTCCCCTCAAAGAGTCTTTGGCTCAACCACTCTGGCTAGGAAAAGGCTGCCCAGACAAGCCTCCTCAACTTTTACTTAACAAAGTAAACAATCTTTTTTTCTGATTGCAGAAATCTTGGAAATCCTGAAAAATACAGAACAATTAAATAAAATAAAAATCGAAGTGTGAAAGTCCAAAGATAACTATTATTTGCACTACTATGTTGGTCTAATTGCCTGCCATTCTTTTCAACGCTGTATTGATTATTTTTAATTGATTATTCTATGTTGATTTTATCCTCTTCTTTCTAACATATCTTAAATGTTTTACTTTTATCCTTTACAGTTCTTGGGGAATCTTAATGACAAAAATAGTCCCTCGGATGAATATACCATAAACTACCCAATCCTTTGTGGTTGAAAATTTCAGTTGTTTATTGCAGCAGTGTAAAATCGTGCATATGATCAGATGTAAGAAAAGTTTATTTCTCTAGGCTATAATCCTGAAAACGGAATTACTGGGTCAAAGGGTACGTTTGAGGTCTTGATACATACTGTCAAATGGCTTTCAGAAGCACACACTTCAAGCAGCAAAGCGTCCCTGTGCTCAATCCTCTGTTTCAAACTGTCCTGCATACGCACCACCTGGAGGTCCTGAAGTTGTCTCAAGCCCTGAGCCAGTGTGCTCAATCCTACCGTCCACATCCATACTGGCTCCTTGGCCAACGTTACTCCACAGTGGCCAATGTCAGTCTAGTCTCCCAGGCTAGAATCCTCAGCTTCTTTTCTACCAGTCTCTCAGCGGCTCCCCCTCATGCTCCTCCAGCATGTGTGCGTGTGCACGCATACACACACACACACACACACACTTCCTCTTGGGTTAACGTCTCCACTTCCACTGTTCTCCAGTCTCCTTTGAGGCCTCATCATCTGCACGTGAGTGACAGCACTGAATTCCCACTTGTCATCCGGACAGAACTTCTTAACGTTATGTGCCTTTGAACCACCTAGGAAGATTGCTACAACGCAGATTCTTACTCTACACGGTAATGCAATGATTGTGCAATCATCGTATCTTCTTTGCTAGATTATAAAGCCATTAATTGTTGGGGCAGAATATTAACCAACTCTATTGAACTAAATGAATTCAAGCCGGAGTCCCTGCACTGGAGTCAAGTTAATACATAATCCAGACACTGAGGGATTAGGCAGCACGGCAAGGACGAGTGCCTATGTGTGAGCGTGTGTGTGTTTTCCTACCTACATCCCATCCCCAAACAAATGTCCGTTTGCTGAGGACCCTTTGAAAATTGATCTCACAGGAATCTGAAGAGAAGCCAGGATTAAAATGCCATGTGTGGCAAGCTGCTACTTTATGCTATTCTTCCAGGCGAGGGGTTTTCAACTAGGTCAACATCCTTCTTGAAGTTTACACCAAGAAAAATAGACACATATTAAACAGCAGCGGCAAGTTACAGTAAAACAGAAAACCCCACTCAAGGCAGAAAACAACCCGAAACATATTAGATTTCAAACCTCTCAAAGTGGGAGTTTGAATGCCTAAATCATTGCTTCATTGTTCAGTTTTACTCCAGAAACAGCATTTCCTCAGACAGCCATTCCAATATTACCAAACCTTTAAAACATTTACTTTGGGTTCAATCTGTTTCCCATATGTCAGCTATGAGAATCGTTAAATTTGTGATAGTTATTGTGAACAAGAACCGGTCCTATTTAAAAATCCCGTTATCACTGGTTACAAGGATGTCATTAAAAA
The DNA here is from genome assembly GCF_037783145.1 of Equus przewalskii. NCBI lineage: Eukaryota > Metazoa > Chordata > Mammalia > Perissodactyla > Equidae > Equus > Equus przewalskii. The sequence continues at coordinate 16,296,415 of NC_091862.1, forward strand.
TAAATATTAATGGAGGCCTATATCTGTTCTTCAAACATAGAATAAAGCTTGCATTCCATAAAACACTCTGCTTGTCACACAGCAACATGTTTGCAAGGCAACGAAAGAGCAATTATTTATTATTATCTATGTAATCGGGGATTTAAGTTTCCGAGGATGGCAGATGGCAATAAAGCCCTCCAATATTGCTCAAGGCAAGAGAGTGATGGAAATCTTTCCTAACTGTGGCACGCATATGTTGACACAGATATTTATATTCATTCCTTCCAGGCAGGACACATGTACATCCAATTTTGTTAACCCTGTAATCCTAATCAACAAAATCGATGTGTCAATGTTGGGTTTTTCAGGTATGTAGTAACTCTTCTAACCTCATACTTTTTTAAGACGAAGGTCAAGAAAACAGTGCAGTTTCCCAGAAGGAAACCAGATGTTTAAGTTTTCTTCTCAAAATCATTTTAATCTCAAAAATGATGTTAGCGTTGATTTTTAAAAAAAGGACCACTGTTATTTGTAAGCTCAAGTTTCCTTTCTCTTCACTCCTGAGATGTGCACCACAATAATCCATGGAAATGTTCCCTCTTCTCAATGGAAGAAACCATGATAATCTTATTTTTGAACAAAGAAAAATGCTCCGTTCGGAACAGAGATTGTTGCCACGTTAGCGAAATTCAGGGATCGAGATAATGACGCCTCTGAGTCCCTCGTAAGTGTAAGTTATTTAAAAGCGGATTTTGTAGCTTATAATAGAGCTTAGGGAGGAAAATGATTAAACACTTTCTTTCCATCTCTGTCTGCCACAAAAATGCCTCTCAAGACATAAATATTTTTCATTTTTCAAATAAATATTGTGTCCAGAATTTGACATGGTATAAACAAACGCGTCTGTTTACAGGCTTGCTGCCTGAACTCGTTCAGCCACATCTCTAGAAACAGCGTCTGGGAGCAAACTCGTCCCTTGATCTATTACAAGAGAACTCACCACACCACGGAGTCTAGACAGTGGCTTTTCCGTCTTCCCTTCCTTCAAAGTCTCTCATTCACCATAAAGCTTCTTTGCACTCACCAGCCTTCCTAAGTTTACTAACAGTTGAGTGCAAAGATATTTAACTTTAAATAATTTTCTATAGCCTTGACCTAAAATGAGGGTAAAAATATCACACACACACACACACACACACAAATTTTCAGGATGGGAATGGAACTACTTAGTACTTGATAGGCTATTGTTCCTCAAGAATACCAAAAATAAGCTCGAGTCCTTTGATATTGGGCCTTTAAGCCTTTTGAAATGGAATTGATAAACATCTATTCAAAGAGCTTTATTTACCTTAGTCATATCCCATAATCCCTTGCTGGTGGCATAGCTGAACCTTAAAAACATAAAAAAACCACTTGTCAACAGGGTCCATCTCAGCCCTGCGGGGTCAGAAAAAGTGAGCTGGCCACCCTGGGCACAGCGGCTGTGGTCGCCTTCCCTTCACTGGTGCACCAGGCAGTGAACAAACCATTTACCCTGGCCCTCAGTGCCTTCCTCACAGACAGAAGCCCGGGGAAATCAAGACTGACCCCTGCTTGCAAGGCATTGGGTGGATCTTGCAAGGCCAGAGTTCAATCCTTAGCCTTCAGGAAAGACCACAGAGACTCGGCCAGGCCAAAGGAACTCGGAACCTCTGCCTTGAACACCCCTGGAGATGATAACACCCTCTCTTTGGGGAAATATGCAATATTTCTATACACCCTTCATTACTGGAAACAAAATATGCCCCTTTCTTTTCTTTTCTTTTTTTTTTTTTTGGTCTTTCTTAATGACCTGCAGGAGTCCTTATATATTTTGGACAATAAACTCCTATCCATTGCCTATGTTGCAGACACTTTCTCCGAGTCCGTCCTCATTATGGTGTCTTTTGCATCTTTTCATCACTTTCAAAACCTTTTGACGGTTGTTGAACTATTTGAAAGTAATGCTAAGATATCACTTCTCACCCTAACCTATTCATCATGCACCCCACAAAATGACATTTCCCTATCGAACCACAATCCGTTATTGCACCTAAGAAAACTAACGAGAATTCTATAACGCCATCTAATATCTAGGCCATGTTCCAAGTTAACCAGTTGTCTGTTATGGGCTGAATCACATCCTCCCAAATTCATATGTTCAGGTCTTAACCCCCAGCACCTCAGAATATGACTATATTTGGAGACAGGGTTTTTAAAGAGGTGATTAAATTGAAATGAGGTCATTAGAGTGGGCCCTAACCCAATGGCTCCAGTTCTCATAACATAATGAAATGTGGACAGACACACACAGAGGAAAGACCATGTGAAGAGACAGGAAGACAGCCATCTCCAAGCCAAGAAGAGAGGCCTCAGGATGAGACTAGCCCTGCCACCACCTTGATCTTGGACTTTCAGCCTCTAGAACTGTGAGAACATAAACTTCTACGTTTAAAGCTACCTAGTTATGGTACTGTGTTATAGCGGCAAATATACTATCCTAAGATTATTTTAGAGTCTTTGATCTATGACTCAATCAAGGTTTACTCATTACATTTGGTTGTGATGAAAAAATTATGGGCTTTTATTTCAGACAAACTGGATTTCAATACGGAGTTCCTGCTTGGGGCCAGGCGGCTCTGAGGGGAGTTCCTGATTTCTGGGCTTCAGCTTCCTCATCAGAGACCACAGCTAACACTGTCAGCCCCTGTTGAAGTTAAGCCAACTGCAGTGACGCCTGAGAAAGGCCACAGAACTACAGAAAGTGGCTGGGGCATAGAGAGTTTTCAGTAAACGACCCTCTTATTCCTTAATCCAAATAGAAATCCGAAGAGTAAGGAGGAAGAATTGATCGCTCTGCCTGGAAGAATCATGAGGATGATAATAGGACCCCCCCCTTCACTTTTCTTTTGCAAACTAAAACTGTCCTGGTTGAGTTTCTTGAGACTGTCCTCCAGCAGTCACATCTCCAGGTCCTGCACAAAGCATCTCCTTCACCCATCAGGAGTTATAACCGGAATGGGGTGAATGTACATGATTGAATCATTTTATTCACAATGGAAGGCACATCTGAGTCCTCACGTTGTGTTAGGCTCTGTGCCCAACACTTTGGAAATAAATTCACCTGTTCTCCACAACAACTCTATGAGGTAGTGATTGTTTTCTCCTGATAGAACACAGCAAAGAGGAAAACTGAGGCTCAGGTCTTGAGGGTATGGGGAGGAAGGCAGGGTTCTCCTGGAGTGTGGGCCCCTTGAGGGGTGGGAGAGAACCCCAAGGACAAGGAGCAGAGATGAATCCAGTAGGAGGGCACCTGCGTGAAGGCGCCAGCATGCCCAAGGCCCAGGTACTTCCAGATTGCCCGGAGCATAGGGCTGTGACTAGGGCAGTAAGGAGAGAAAGAGCTAGAAGAAGAGGCTGAGGGTCAGAGTGAGAAATGTGGAATAAACTCTACAGGCACTGGCAATCACTGTGGGATCTTCATGGATATGGTACCCTCCTAGGCACTGCATGCTGCATAAGGAGGCAGGAAATCCAGATCTTTCCTATTCTTCCCTTAAGAGCTCTTGAATTAGATCAGTGGTTCTCAAACTTTTCTCAGGATCCTTTCACATTCTTAAAAACTACCGAGGACCTTAAACAGCTCTTGACGATGTGGGTTATGAATTCTAATATTTATCATACTAGAAACTAAAACTGAAAAATTTTCAAAATGCGTATTAATTTAAGTTAAAAATCGTTAACCCATTACATTGTCACATAAAGAACATTTTACTGAAAAATAATATTTGTCAAACCAAAGACATTTAGTGAGAAGAGCAGCATTGTTTCACAGTTTTGTAAGTCTCTAGAACATCTGGCTTTACGGAATACAGCTGGATGCCGTTGGCTACTTCTGCATTCAATTTGAGGTGACATCAAACGTCACATAGTCTCTGGAAAAGTCTACTGTACCCTCGTGAAAGAAGAAAGTAAAAAAGGTAAATAACGTCTTAGTATTATTGTAAAAATCATTTTGGCTTTGTGGACCCCCGGAAAGGATCTTAGGAACCCACATGTGGACCCTAGACCATACTCTGAAGACTCCTGATTTAGACCCTAATGATTTTAAGAGGTAGGGGACGGGGGAAATGTGGCTAGGAACAAAACCCAAAATGCCCTGCTGATGCTTTTTATTAAGGAATATTTCAAATGGCACCCACATCCTCACAAAGTCCCACCAAGAGATGGCACGGTCATTGGCCCAAAAGCACAAGCTCTCACAAAATTATTGATGCTTCCCCCACAAGGTTATTTAACTTGCAAAATGGGAAGAAAAAAAATCTCCCCATCTGTTTTCCTCTTTCTGGCTGCACCTGTGTGGTTGAGGGCACGATAACATCAAATGTGGCCAGTGTCACTTGATAAATTATACCAGACTGAGGTTGGGGTGGAGGGAAGTGAAACTTCAAGTATGTGTCCCTGACATACAGGATACTTAACAAACGACAGAAGTCGCCTCAGCCAGCTCACTCATTTCCTCCAGAGCAACAAAAAAACGATGCTAATTAAGACTCCGTATCTATTGGACACAAAAGGAAGTGCCACCTCCCGGACAGACGGGCTGGAACAATGCAGCTGACTAGGTCTTTCTTCTTAGAAGGGGGGAGGGTGAGACTATAGAAGCCCCCTTTGTTTTTCTAGCCCGTAAAAGGGCCTTACACACTTTTAGACACTTAGCAGGTATTGAAACAAATATTTGTGGATTTTTTATTTCAGTTTAAGGGAAAGGTAGCCAGTTTCCTGTGGCAGTAAAAGAAGCATATTTTACAGTGAACAGCCAATAACACATCCCCTGGGAATACCTCCCTTTAACAAGACCCATCTGGAGGGGCTGAAGAGAAAGGTTCCTGCTGATCCTACAGTGGCCAGGGGCTGGAACGCCTTCTGGGGAACGTACATCTCGTTGGCCTGCCTGTAGGGTAGCCCAGTGTGCCTGAGAAGCTTTGGCACGAAAGACTGCCCCACGGCGACTGGGGTGAGCTGAGGAGACGGCACAGGATGGGTGCCCCACCACGCTGCACCACGCGCCAGAACACAGCCTGGTGTCTCCAGTTATTCAGATTTTTGCAAATTGCCAAAAAAATTGTCACTGGGAAGTCTTCCTCTTTGTTACTGTAGGTAGTATAACAAACTATTATTCTTTACCTTTGGGCTGAAGTTTCCATTGGTCACGTAGCATCCAGAATAGTGCCTTGTATATAACCAATGCTCATACAACACTTTTGCTTTTATCAAGACCCATTCATTTAACAAAGTATACTTCTGACACCCCACAGTATGATACTCCCATTTGGCGCTTTGCTTCCTTCCACCCGGTACAATGTGAAGAGCTGGTTGACACAACCAAGGAGACACCAGGGGTTGACAGAATTCTCAGGGGAGGGGGTCATGTTAGGGACCAGTAAGGGAAAGAGGCTCAGATGGAGTTGGATTCAAAGGTTCCTCTCTCATCTCCAGCTCAAGGTCAACAGTACTAACGCAACCCAAGTGGATGTGAGCAGCGAGGAGCACAACGTGATAAGGCGTAACCCCTGCCGCCCCATGGCGAATTGTAAGGCGTTCACATGACAAGATGGTACCCAAATAGAAAAGTGTCATCACATGGGGCCAGCCCCGTGGCCGAGTGGTTAAGTTCTTGCACTCCGCTTTGGCAGCCCAGGGTTTCGCTGGTTCGAATCTTGGGCGCAGACATGGCACTGCTCATCAGGCCATGCTGAGGAGGCATCCCATATGCCACAACTAGAAGGACCCACAACTATGTACTGGGGGGTTTTGGGGAGAAAAAGGAAAAGAAAAAGTGTCATCATAAAGTAAGGAGGACAGTGTGTAGCATAAATGATTACAGATGTATATTTTGATAGCAGTCATAATTAGATCCTTTAAACAGGTCATCCTCGGTCCCTGTTAGGGCTCAGTGTCACCATCACATTCATGTGATATTTCCCAGTTTTCAAACTGCGCTCTCACGCTGTTTAAACTGATTTGCACAACAAAACCCTGTGGGGTGAGGGGGACTACTGGGATCCCACTTTACAAAGAGGGAAACTGAGGTGCAGAGAGATTGGGGCTCACTTACCACCTGCCAGCGAAGCAGCAGCTCCATCACCATGACATTCTGAAACGGAGCCTCCTCGCAGCAGCACTCGACACTCACCAAATATCACTCCATACCCAATTAGAGCAAACACGCGAGGACTGAACTATTGCCAGGCACTGTGCTAATAAGCACATTACTAGGACGAACCCAATTACTCTTTGCAACAACTCCAGGAGTATGTTACTATTACCAAATTCATTTTAAAATTAGAAAGCTGAGATGCAGAAATGAAAGTAGGAACCTTGGAGATTCGATTGAAGAAAGAGAAGCCAGAGGTTTTCTCTTCTTTACAGAGGCGGGATAAACTGCAGTTTTATCCACTTCTTCTGGCTACCACTTTCAACATCAACACGTGAGATTGGAGAAAATGCACCCTCACTCCCCAAGCCAAATTCTTCTCTATCCTGTCACGCTGCCTTACTTTCCTTCAATGCACTGCTCATTCCTGATAATATGTTTGTATCTGTCTCCTGCAGAGAACGCGGACTTCTTGAGGACAGACCCTCAGCTTTGCTCATCCTTATAGCCCACGTGGCTGCACAATGCAGGAATGATGCCTGGCACCGAACAGGCACGCAGATATTTACTGAATGAACACACACGTACTCCTCATCCCAGCAGAAGTCTAGACACCTTAAAAAAACCCAGCTAAGTCAGTCAGAAAGATCTGGCGATTTCAAAGACAAGCAAAATAAAACACACAACTGGCCCTCTTCACCCCCACTTGGATTAAGTGCGTGTGGAGCGCCCGATGGTCACAGAAAGAGTGAGTGTTTACACAGAGCCCTTCCCCGCTTGCACAAATACTGAAGGGGTCTGGGGGGGACAAAGGACAGGCCAGGTGGCTGCAGCAATCTCCTGTGGGTCTGGCCTGGGTGTGGCCAGGGGTGGGCAGAGCTGAGGGGCCACTGAGTCAGGCCCTCTTCCGGTAATGAGAACAGAGCCAGGCTGCCGGGGGGGCGTCTGGGGCTTCCTGCTGGTGGCCGGGCAAGGACTTTGAGGAGTACAGGTTTAGAATTATTTCTAATGATCAAAGCTGAATCAGTGTTTTTCTTTCCCTTCACACACACTCAAATCCCCTTTCAGATTAAAAACACAATAAAAATTAGAAAAATATACACAATAAAAGAAACAATAAAAGTAAACACAAATAAAGACAAAAGCCAAAAATAAATGCCATAAAAACACAAAGATGATTGTTGCCAGTGATCAAATAAAACATGGCATTTATAGAGAGGATGCAACAGCATAACTGTTAGTGTTAATGAGATGCAACAGCATAACTGTTAGCGTTAATACTAGAAAAACATCCTCTTTAACTCAAGACACATCTTTTGGGGAAGAGAAATCAATTTATGCCAAAAACTATAAGCAGTGCAAACAGCAAATGGGCTGTCTTCTAAAAGTTCCTCATTCCAGCTGGACTCAGAGCTGGTTTTTATGGTGGGTAGTGCTCTTCTGAGCCCTGGGAGCTTTGGGCAGCAGAAAGTGGGAGGGAGGAAAAAAGAACATTTCTTCTTGCATGTCCACTAAAGAAAAGTATCTAGAAGCATGCATTTTCTTCTTTCTTCCTTTTTTTTTTTTTTTTGAGGAGGATTAGCCCTGAGCTAACATCTGTTGCCAATCCTCCTCTTTTTGATGAGGAAGACTGGCCCTGAGCTAACATCCGTGCCCATTTTCCTCTATTTTATATGTGAGATGCCGCCACAGCACGGCTTAATAAGTGGTGTGTAGGTCCGCACCTGGGATCTGAACTGGCGAACCCCAGGCCATGAAGTGGAACGTGTGAACTTAACCACTGCGCCACCAGGCTGGCCCCCATTTTATTTTCTCTACCCCTCCACCTGCTCCATAAAAGCTGCCCTTGGTCCTCAAGGGCTCCCTGCTCCAGAACTGCCTTCCTTCCTGCCTCATCATCTGCTCCCTTCGTGGGGGGGGGGGGGGGGTCTCCATGAAAAGCTGTTAACAGTGAATTAATAAATAAAAATGCATCAGAAAAATAGACGTCTATTTTTACAATCTTCTATTGCCGTCTAAGGCACTACGAATTGTGAGGGTCTGTTGTTTGCTGGGCTGGGTGACAGGTATGAGCAGATGCAAGGATGGAGAAAGCTAAATCTCTCTCCACGAGGATGGAAGAGGGGAGAATGTGAAAGAATGTGGCTTCATTCACAGGGGCAAGGGGCAGGGACTTGTGGAGGTGGCAAAGGCTAACGCAAGCAGGTGTGATGAAACTGTGTGGAGGGACCCTGGGCACAGAGCAGAGATGACCTTTAACCCACAGACATCTCACAATAGGTAGAGTTTAGAGGAAAGTCATCACTTGAGTGAATCAGTCTAGGATCCGTTCCCATAGCGAGTCTAAACTGCTTTTTACTTTCCACAGTTTCTTCCCGTTGATTTCTGAACAATCAGCTTTTTCACAAGCTTAACATTCCCCATTCTCCCCCTACTCCCCTCATTCCCAAGGAAGTAAAAAGCCTGGGGGTAACCCGAGGGAGATCTCCAGCAATGGCTGGGCAGAGGACACCACACTCTGGATTTTAATTGTCCTTAGTAACTCAGAGACCACCTTTATTTAGTTGCCTAAATGCATCTGCTCCATCTTTGGAGGGAAATCACCAGTGCTTCTCAAAATATATTTTATCAGGTCAAAAACTTCCAGATGATCACTGAGTGCTTCTCCCTCCATGCTTCTCTCTACTCTGAGAGTCAAGGCTCTCCTATTGGACTCTTCCTCAGCAACTCACAAGAGTCAACTATCGAATTTCAGGAATGCTGCGAGCCAGTTAAACAAAGCCACCATTAAAATGTAAATAATATAAACTTACAATGAAATATATAGTATTAAAAACAAAAGTACAAATGCCCAAAACATCACTTTTTGATTATTTTACTGTACTTTACTGTTCCCTATGTTCTTGAGGTTGTTGACATCTATTTTATCTGTTTAGTAGAAATCCTTTATTAATGGTATGCTATTGTACATTTCTTCCCAACTCTGCACTCAATAATGTCCCATGGGTAGCTTGGAAGCAGCCACAGTGAGAATACTTACACCATGGAAGTTGGCAAGCACTATAAATCTGGGCTTGATGTTTAAGAAAGTGTCTAAGAAAGTGCTGGAGAAAATGTCAATGATACAGATTAAAACATCAAAGGGTGTTATGTCTGCAGCTGTTACACTGTATAAATAGCAATATTTAAAAAATGAGGAAATATTCACCCAGCATTCAATTCAGTAGAGTTACTCATGTCATTGAAGAATGAATGAAGCTCTGACATTACGTCTTCATTGTTTTGTCTTATTAATGTGAAAGAAAATACCTAATGATATTCACGTCAAAACTACACTTACTTGAGCCAGCCCTGATGGCCTAGTGGTTAAAGTTTGGTGCTCTCACCACTTTGGCCAACTGGGTTCAGTTCCTGGTCACAGAACCACACCACCCGTCTGTCAGTTGCCATGCTATGGCAGTGGCTCACACAGAAAAACTAGAAGAACTTACGACTATGATACACAACCATGCACTGGGGTTTTGGGGGGAGAAAAGAAAACAAAGGGGAAGAGTAGCAACAGATATTAGCTCAGAACGAATCTTTCCCTACAAAAAAAAACCCAAAAAACTACATTCACTTATTAATAGGTTGGTTACAAATATAAGAAGTTCAGTAAACATTATAAAAGCCTAAATTTGCCTTTTTATTATTATTTGCAAATTGTGTGCTATACATCCTTTATATCAGTACAACTTATAATAAACATATGCATATCTGTATATACATATGTCTCCTAAGTGTGTGTATACATGAACACACACGCACACACATGCACACACATACACAGCCCCCTACTCCCACCCCAGCAGGTTGTTAAACATTTACCAGCACACACTGTATTAGCTTTCCATCGCTCCCGTGTTTGGCTGTATTCCCTCGCCCCTCAAGACCTGTTCCCACACCCCAGGCCCTCCACAACACAATGCTTGCTGATATGCCCATCAATAAGCTGCAAAAGTTTGTCTGTCAAATGTCCACAGAGAATGGAAGGAAATCCTTTGCATTTATAAGGCCTGGTGAGCCTCTGCTGCTCTGCCCTGCAGGCTCACTCACAGGAGTTGGCAGCTTTATTCACAACTCGCCATCAGCATCACTTGTGCTTAACTTTCTTGGGCAGCTTGGAAAGAGATAAACACCTTTAAATTAGACCCAAACCCTACTGAATTCTGCGGGAAAGATTGCCAAGGAGATTTAGAGTTCTGTACTTGCAAAGGCTTCACGACATTAACAAACAGCCTTGTCCTAAAAGTCCCCAGCCATCTGAGCAGTTAAAACATTTTAAAGTGCAAGTTTCTTTTGCCACACTAGGAATTACCTGGTTAATTACCGCTCATCAATATACTTTTAAATTTCACTAGGACATGAAGTGTGATTTTGGAATTCCAATAGAAGACATTTCCGTTGAGTCAACTGGAGACTGAAAGTGCTGTCTTAGCAAAAACTTTTTCAAAAGGAAGTCTCTTAATTCTTCCCTGGGCCACCATGAAAACCAGTGTGATTAAAGTGATTGTTATTCTTCAGACTCAGTGAAGCATAATGGATTCCATAATCTTCACCAGAAGCATACCACCAAATGAGTGTTTTTTTTAACGTACAAACCCTCCAACTCAGGATACCCTGTTACAAAGGATTTCCTGTAATTCTCTGGGAACATGCAATAGAGGAAAAATCACTGAATTTAAATTTTTGAAAATAAAGTACACAATTTAACTCAATTACACATCTTCAAACTCTTAATCTTGGCAAAACTCTTGTTTTCAAATTCTTGATTTTCTTTCTAATCCTCTTGGTAATATTTAAATCGCCCCTCCTTCAATTGAGGTCTTAATTCTAGAACTGCAACATTTACCATCTTTTTTTATCACAATAGCTTGAGAATACTGCAAACTCAATTATCTTTTGGATTAATCAGTTTAAATGTGGAGTCCTTCAAGGAAGTGTCTGATCACACACGTCTTTGACGGAAGACAAGTTCTTACAAGACGTTAAGCTGAAGAAGGCAAGTAGACCGTATCGGTTTTCAGGTGTTTCCTGATGTCACCAGGAATGACTGACATCCTATGATGATTAGCATCTTTAGAAGTTTCCTCTCCAGAAGAGACTGCTTCTGACTCTGTCAGTAAACAGCCCTTGGCAAAATGAAATGTTTGTTGGAAATGCCCAATTGTTAATCAAACACTAGTATCTAATATTTATTTGTACTTAAGTGGGGCATCTCATTAGATGTTAAATATTTCAGATATGGTTTTTTCCTTTAGAAAAGACACCCCGATAGTCACTCAAGTACTCCAGTAGCTACTGGGAACAAGAGCTTTGCAAGGCATGCAAACAGTACAGTACAGCAAGTCTGGCTCCTTGCCTCTGGTCTGCCAACTGACCTTGTAAGGTCACCTTCCTTTTCTCTTACCAAGTGAGTTGTCACTCAACTAGCCACTCTTTTCTTCTATCATAATGTAATCTTCAATTTTAACTAGAATACAGCTGCTCATAATTAAGACAACATCTCTCAGGGCAACAAGATAGAAGGAACTTGGGTGCCCATGAGCAGAGAGCAACCTACCAGCCTTGGACCTTCTCAGACCTGTGAGTCCTGTGTCCCCTTCTCTTCCCCACTTGCAGCTGAATCCAATTCGAACCCACACACCCAGTGTCCCACGAGCATGAGCTCTGGAGCCACTCTCTTGGGCACTGACTCCACCGCTGCCATGGATGAGCCAGGTGTCTTTGCGCAAGTTATCCAACCTTTCTGATACCTCAGCTTCCTCATTGATGAAAGGGGAATGAGTGCACACATCAAAGTGCTGGTGAGCATGAAATTAGTAAATACATGCAAAGCCTGGACTAGAAAGGACTCAATCAATGTTGCTCATATGTCCACTGCTGCCACCACCATATCAGCCAGTCCAGGGTCTGCTCTTCTTCGCTACTACAGGGAACTGCAAGGCAGGAGGCAAAGAGGAACCAGAGGTGAAGCTTCATAACCATCGCCATCACCCTCTGCACTGCCTTTCATTCTCCTACCTGCTCCCCAGATGCCTTGTTCCCTCCAGTCTCTTCATTCCTTATTTAGAATTTCCACTCTGTTCCTTACAGCACACTTCACCCACTCTAGTCCCTCCTCAGTGTGATTCTTTTCACAAGAAATTCTAGCCTATGTGAATTGGCATCTGTCTATTTTTCCTGTTTTGAGAATTTAAGTAAATGCATATCACAAGATTTCCATTGGGGAGATTTAGAGAGAAGAAGGGGCTGATGGAGGAGAAAGGGAAATAAAGCCGATGCTAGCTCTCAGGGGGTGAAGGAGCCCAAGCGAGGGCAAGCAGTGCACTCTGGGTTGTACTTTGGGTTGGTTTGAGGCAAGGGGCACAGACACGTAAGGCAGAAAGGGCTCAGCGGCGTGAGTTTTGGTACAAAGCTATCTATCAGAGGCGGATCCCACGCTTTGAAACCTTCTGTGCTGTGGAGAGGGACTGAGCTTTGCTGGGGTTATAGGTTATTCAAAGTTTTATTCACGGCAAATACCAGGTTAACCGGTGTCGAAGTCAGGTGCGGTCTTGGAAATAGAGACCAACTACCCAAAATCGTGAAATCAAGAAGTTGTTCCCATGAATTAGATGAATGATGGAGAGGAAAACTAACCTCGTCTCTAAAGTGATCATGAGAAATGATTTGCTGATGTGTTACTGACAAGACTAGTAGTGACCTCAAAATTTATTCGGGAGCCCAACATGCCTGACAATAATCTTACTTGGACAGGAATCTCAAGGGTGACCCAGGCATCCATTTGGGGGTTTGTAGGAACAGAGCTCTACTTTGCAAAGTGATACAACCATTTAAACTTACAGGACAATGCAAAATCCAATTCTCACATAACTCTTTTCCGCTAGTGTTTGCTCAAAAGAGAAGGCAGAGCGATAAGGATTTCTTCAAGACTCAGTATCAGAAGTAAAAGCTCTTCAAATTAACCCTTAAAAGGGCAGTGCACTTTCCAGAAGCAACACTACAATGCTGCTTTCCCATTCCACAGTCGACCACAGCAGAAATGAGAAACCCTAAAGAGCCAACGTGGATAGAAAGAGAAAGAGAGAGAGAGAAAGAGAGAGAGAGAAAGAGAGAGAGAGAGAGAGAGAGGGAGAGAGAGAGAGGGAGATGAGATGGAGGGGCAGGGCCTGGGGAGGAGACACGGTTGAGGGCTAGCTTCCACTTGGTAGCCCCTTGCCCCAGTCAACCCTTGGGGCCTTCCCCTCTGTCTTGGGAACTCTTGCCTTGAGATTGCCAACAACAGTGGCTTGGTGACAAGGGAAAGGTCACAACTGTCCATGAAATAGCTGCTAAAGGCCAAGAACTGTGTAACAGTTTACCCATTATTATTACATGTTCATAACAATCCTATATAGGAGTTATAATTTTCCCCCACTTTATGGATGAAGAATTAGTAAGTGGTACAGTTCATATTCAAAAGACAGTCCATTCAATTCTAAAAGTAGGAATCATGCTATCTTCATTCCCTGGTCAAGAAGGAGAGGAGAGAGGCCGACCCTGTGGCGTAGTGGTTAAGTTGGCGTGCTCCTCTTTGGTGGCCCGGGTTCATGGGTCTGGATCCTAGGAGCAGACCTGCACCACTTGTCAGCCATGCTGTGGCTGCATCCCACATACAAAATAGAGGAAGACAGGCACAGATGTTAGCTCAGGGCCAATCTTCCTCAGCACACACACACACACACACACACACACACTAAAGGGAGAGGAGAGGTGGAATTCAGACTCCTCTGAGACAAAGAGGCAGATTTAAAGACAGCCTATCCCAGGTTAGACTCTGAACATATTTGCTCATTAAAAGACACTGGCATTAGTTCCATAGTACTTGTAAACAATAGACAGGAGCTAAGCCTCAGCTACACTAAGAATCAAGTGGGCTTTCTTTCATTAGCCCAAGGTCACCATCACCATTGATAATATTTTTGTGGAGTTGTCTTCCAAAAATAAAATTGTAGAATACAACCTCTCACTCATTCATCTAAATACAATCATGTCCTTGGGATGTGGCATTGAACAAAACAAGCAGAAATCCTGGGTTCTCACAGGGAACTCTGACCTTGGACAGGGTGAGAGCTGATATGAGGGAACTACTGTTATTTTTATTGGGTGTATTAATAGTGTGGTGGTTATATGGAAAAGTGTGTCCTTAGTTGGAAACGCATATGGAAGTATTTATAGGTTAAATAACATGATATCTGGCATTTGCTTTTAATATACAAAGTAGGGGAGGGTGCCAAGTGGGGAAACGGATGGAACGAGATGGGCAAAATGTTTCTAATTGTTGAAGCTAGAGGGTGGGTACACAGGAGTTCATTACACTATTTTCTCTACTTGCATTTATTTGAAAATTTCCTTAATTAGAAGATGAATTCCTCCCTCCATGGAGCTTAAAAAGATAAACAGTAATTTATGTTGTGTCAAGCAGACAGCTATACATGCTATGCAGAAAAATAAACAGGAAGCAAGGTGGGAAATGCCGAGAGCAGGGTGGGCAAAGGTAATTTTTCTACGTGTATGTAAGATTTATCTATTCCATACCTATAAATTAATGTAAGACATGCATGAGTTGATAAGCTGCATCAGGGTAAGGCATTAATACAGATAAAGCTGAATAAAATGGTAATTAAAGGACACCTGGTTTTCTGAGAAAGAACACAGCAATTTGAGTTTTATGAAAGAGGTCAGTTTTAAAGAAATGTCGATGAAAATAATGGCTAACATTCACCTAACTTTTTTTTACATATTAGAACTAGGTTTTGCAAGCATGTTAAAGAATGACTGGGTTTGATCCTCATCATAACCCCAGGGGCTGGTACTGTTTCTGTCATCTGTAAGATGCTGTCCCTAAGCTTCGAGAGGCTGAGTAGTTGTCCAAGGTCATGCAGACCCTAAGTGGTGGAACCCAGTTTGAACCCGGGTAGCCCAGCTCCAGAGTGTGAACGTTTGACTGCCACACCGCTCTGCCTATTTGGATAGGTAAGTAGCATTTGGATAAAGAAGGGTGAAAGAGGAGACCTAAATATCTAGCAGTGGCTTGATATTTTCTCAGTGTCTGCCACACCTGTTGCTGTGGGTACCACGGAAGAACAAGGCCGAGTATGCGGGAGCAACCTGAGTGAAGTGGAGGACAGATAGCGGAGAACAGCCAAGAGCGAGGTTTTCTGGGTAGGATGGAGCTAGAGAGTAGACACTGCAGGCAAGAGGCCCAGGTGGACCTCCTGTGGAAAATTCTCCAGAAGCCCAGGAGTACGAGGGCAGGAATGGAGGACAATGGAGTCACAGGGCAGACTACCCACCCCTTCTACTCCCATGTACCCACCACCCCACCCCCACTCCCACCCCCCAACCACCCACCCACAACTCCCCGCAACACCTCAGCCTGCCCACCTCTACTCTAGAATGGGGTCTAGCAGTATCAGAGCCAGAACCTACCTTACTTAGAGGCAAGACATGGCAATTGCCGAGGTGATACGATTATTCAAGAAATGTCTAAGTTTCTGTCTGTGCTGGGCACTGTTGTAAAACATTGGAAATACAGTGTGAACAAGACAAGGTCTTTGCTTTCATGACGTGGTAGGACAGACAAGAAACAAATACATCCTCTGTTAGGTGTTGATCAATGCTATATGTAAAAATGAAGCAGGGCAAGACAGACATGGCTTGCAAGGTGCTGGGGATCCTATTTTATAAGGCATGATTGGGAGACTTCTTTGATAAGAGGACACTTGAGCAGGCAACTGGAAGAAGTGAGACAGTAATGCTTTGATGTCCGGGGAAGAATGTTCCAGGCAGAGGTATTGAAAACACTCTGAGGCTGGCGCTGGTTTGGCAGCCAGCGAGCTGAGGCAGAGTGAGCACGTGAGGAGGAGCTAGAGATGAAATCAGGGGGAGAGAGATCAGAGCAGGGCCAGACTGGGGAGGGTCTCGAAGGCTGTCCTATGGATTTGCTTTTGACTTTGAGTGAGATGGGAAACCATTAGAGGTGTCTGGATTAGCCAACACATGAACAGGATCAATTTGGCTAGTGTAAAGAAAGAAAGTAGTGACATGGGTCTGAGCAAAAAGACCAGTTAGGAACCTAATGCACTAATCCAAGAAGACAGGGAAAGGGGAGCGGACCAAGGAGGAGCAGGGAAGACTGGAGAAGTTGTAGGATTCTGGATGTTTTGGGAGGCAGAGGCCACAGGGTTTGCCTGTGGGTTGGACCTGATGTATGAGATGGGGAACATGACCAGAGAAACCCTAAAGGCTCTCTAACTGGGACGTTTATCTCTCCTTTAGGTTCTACCATCAGCCTTTCCTTTGAGTTAAGTCATGATGAGAGAGCTCTACGAAAATGCATCCGCTGGTCAGACTTGTGTTCTGGAGAGAGCAATCAAAGCTGGCTCAGCAATTATTCTAATGGTCTAGGCAAGAGATAAGCATCTAAAAGGATGGGAAAGGGGCACAAATAAGTGAACCCAGATTGAGAACTATTTAGGAAGTTATTGCTAACTGATTGGGCAAAGCAGGAAAGGGAAGAAAAATGGCTTGCCGTGAGCCGTGAATTATGGTGAATTGAAAAAGGAGGGGAAAAAACAACCCAGGAAGTTAGAGGTAGGTCTGGAAATAGAGATTATGAGCCCAGTTCTGGGTGGGTGACTTGGAATCAATTGTGCACAAGCCAATAAAATCCCAGAAGGCATGTGAATAAGAGTGGGAGGCTCACACAGGCCTACTGCACAGTTTTTCTGTTGATTTATTTTGAAACACTATTGGGCCATACTATTTGAGCCAGAAAACTTAAATCAGAATATTCTAAGAGAAATTTCATTATTTTCAAACAGGCATAGTAACTAAAACAAGGCTACCAGAATCCATTCCCTTTTAACATGAAGGGATCCTTCGAAGACATGCCTTAATGAACTAAATTTATAAATAACAGAGTAATTATTGTACCACTTAACACTAAACAATGTGGCTTAGCTATATTCATTTGTTTCCAGTACGGGGGCTAAATTCTGAATATGAGGATCACAAATACCGACTTCTCAAACTGGTTTTTACATTTCTAAGCACCAAGTTGGTAAACCAGAATTAAGATTTTCATCCAAAACCCACACACTAGCAGTGAACATTAGACACTGAACATCTTTACAGCGGAAATCAAGAAATGGACCCAAAGTCAAGTCAAACAACTGATTAAAGGTCAACGGTGTGCTGGTGGTGACCATGCTCTCTGCTGGGAATACAAGGATGAATATGACATAATCTCAATGCCTCAGGAGATTCACAACCTATCAGAAGATCTAGAGTGCCCTCCCCGTGCATAAGAAGTCATGTTTATAGGGTTGGGGGAGGGCTGATGTCCCGTCTGGAAATGCATAGCCGTCAGTCAACCAGCTCAGAACATTAGAAAGACTTCTTACCACTACAGTTTCCCTGGTAGTTGTTGCTATTCTGGGATAAACACTATTGAGTTTCCAAGTGCACTATAAACTCGTGAAAGGCAGGTAATGAACACACGTATTTTTTGAGCACCACATTTACTGCAGACTCACACAACTTTTACACCAACAGCTACTGGACTCTCCTCGCAGAAGACGGTTTGAACTTCACTTTTCTAAAGAAACTTTTATGAAGTGCTAACGCAGAGCTCAGAGCTCCTCTGGATCTCTCCAGCATGTTTCCTCCCTCTTTCTTTTTCCTCCCATCCTTCCTCCTCCTCCTCTTCCTCCTTCTCCTTTAAATATTCAGCTACCTACACAGAATTTCCTTTCTTCAACTAAGTTGTGAAAACTGAGATTTTGGCCTATATTTCTTAAAGCTCATTTCAACCAGTAGAAGAAAAAATTATTTTGTTCAAACATTTGCTTTTAAGGAGCTCATCATCAAGTGAGGGAGGGTAGACAACTAAATGGTTATCAAAAATACTACATTGTAAGTGCTAGAAATGAGGTAACGAGGATGCTAAAGCACTAGAAGGAAGAGGTACTTAGCAGTGAGGGGGTGTGTGGGGAGGTGAGCTTATCTGTCTCAGCTTCCTAGAGAGCACCACGGTTGGTCACCTGCTGCCTTGGAGACTTCACTTAGGGGAGCCAAAGGAGGAGGGCAGTGGCAGCAAGAGGTGGAGTCTGGCAAGCAGGTAGGACAAAGCAAATCGTAGTGGTCACATGGTTTCCCAATCCCCATCAACTCCTTCTCTTCAAGCTGCATTGTCTTGGCTGACATTCCAGTTCTGAGTCAACCCACTTCTCACCATCTCCTCTGCTAGAATCCTCTCTGTATCACTGCAATAGCTTCCCAACCTTTCTACCTGTTTCCAGAACTTCCCGCTAGTCACAGCCGCCAGAGAGATAGCTGGGCATTAATCAGATTACGTCACTCCCCTGCTTCAAACCCTTCGTGGCTTAACATCGCACTACTAAGCCACCATAAAGACCTTTGATATTATAAAGACCTACGCAGTCTAAGCCCTGTCTATCTCTCCAGCTTCACCTCCCACTTACCCCTGCTCCCTTTGTTCACACACACAGGCTGCCCCTCTGTTTCTAGAACTCACCAAGCTTATTTCTCTCCTAGGGCCTTCATACCGATTTGTTTCCCTCTGCTTAGAATATTCTTCCCTCAGATCATCTCAGAGTTACTTCTTTGTATTTAAACCTCAGCTCAATGTAACCAGCTCACAAACGCCTTTCTGACCACCCAGGAAAATGCCCCCACCCCAGACCCATTTCCCTGTTTCCCTTCTTTAAAGCACGGGTTCCACTGAGTTTTTCCTTCACTCCAGATTCGGTCTGTTTTGTTCATCACTGTACCCCCAGAATTTAGGATATTATGTTCGTTGGATAAACTAATTCTAACGTGAATTCCCAAGTGTAATGTATATTACATCTCTACTACAGTAAAACAAACAAAAAAACGTGTTCCTCTTCCCTCTCTTACCATTTGACTTTTGCCAAAGGAAACTGAGGGCCCTTCTTCAACCACCTGGATGGCTTTGCCTAGTTATTTTCATGTTGCTTTACTGTTCCAGTCATCTGGAAGCAAGGCATAAAACTTAAGTGTGACACCCAGTAAACATAATACAAGAGCCACTCTTTATCAAAGGCTGACTAGGTACTAGGCGCTATACATACATTATGCATTTAAACTTCATAACAACTTTATGATATGATTTTTACCCCCATTTTAGAAGGCATTTGCAAACAACTTCCAAATAACATATACAGACTGCCTAATTCCAGACTATTCCTTCATTTCAACTCAGAGTATTCAGACTTTAGAAAGACAAACTTTTCTGTGCACACCCTTTTTCCCATAATTAATGTCACAGAGTCAGTGTTTGAATTTGTACTACAATAAGTAGGCAAAGACAGCAATGAAGTATTAGATTTGATTGTTCTATCTCATGCATATTGAAGCATCAAATGAGAATTCTCATTCAAATGTATGGCATATAGTTTCTAAACATGTGCAAAGTATGTTTTCTGCACATACTAGTAATCCAAAACCAAGGGGATTTTTAGAATAGTTATTGCTAGCTACCATGTCTTTAGCTAGTACTGAAGTGTGCTCTCTTCTTCATTTATTTAAGAAGTCAAAAACAAATACCTGTCAACTTTCTATTTGGAAATTTCTTAAACTATGGGATTAGAGTAGACAGCATCACATCTCAATATGGCAGATCATAAAGTGAAACAAATCTCTTTTGCTCCGCACGGATATTCTGAATTTTGAAAGGCACTGCTACGATGGAGCTCACCACAACTCAATTTTTAGAACTTCATAGGATTTGCTTTCATACCAGGGTAAGTTTTCTTCTAAAAAGAAAGAAACAAAAACAAATATGAGTGCTTCATAATGACACTTTTTGGAAGTCACCTGGATTCTGAGTTGCTAGAAGTAATATTTCATTGAGATAGGCTACACCCGTGGGCCACAAGGCTTCCACATGCTACAAAAAACATTATTTCCACATTACTTTCTTTGCTATTTTAGTTTCAAGATCTGATATCATTAGACATTGTGATTAAGTGGTATTCCTTAGTGTTTAAACAACTCTTAAAGAAGAGGGGTAAAATAAGCATTTATCTTATATAGACAGTGAAGAAAAGTGGAAAAAAGCCAAGACCACCAAGATTTTCCTCCATAACAATATTCAAATGCTTCCAAAGATTTCCCAAAGCACTTTCCTAGACAGAGCCAGCCCTAATCAGCCTTGTGCGTGCCCATTTCCCGTCAGCTCCCTGTCCACCTCATTCCCCTTACGGCCCCACCCCCGTTATTCCTTAGCAAGTAACTCTCGAAAAACTCTGATCTAGGCTGGGAAAGGCATAATGTAAGGGCAGGTTTTTCTTTTAAAAAATTAACGTTTAAACTCTACGTCTCCTCTCATAGGCTCCTCCGCCTCCCACTCAGTATCCAATATTCCTGATTTTGACCCTCGTGCTGCATACTTCACATATTTAGTTGATTCAGATTTTCAAAAGTGTGAGACATCCGAATGTTTAAACCATAGGCTGTTTCAGACCAGCTACCATCTCCTTCTTGGAGGCAGCTATAATATTCTAGCACAACAGAGATGCTTAGACTAATAACAGGTTTACATGGTTAAAGGGAACAAATGCAGGATCGTATATTTATGCCCCAGATTACAGTTTTCCCTGTCTCCCAGCACATCAGAGAAGCACAGATGTTAGTGTTTGAGGACTGTCTGTAATCACACGGCCACGGGAAGCTGAACTCTGTGCTGGCCGCGGATCAGTCCCTCCACCCGCCCCTCTGTGGCCTCCCGTCTTCAGCATTCCCTCCCGTTACCTCTACCCCAACCAGCCTGCTAGTCACAGGTCGGAGACAGCCTTAAATCATCCTGAGGCTGGACCGTGCCCTGGAACGCCTCTAAATGGCTTTTCCTTTGCATCTACTTGTTTCCAAAGACTCCTACTTCCTCTAGAGTTGGTACCTGTTCTAAAGACGTCCTAAAGCGGGAGGGTTTCAATCATATGGAAAGGTGGAGGGAGGAAAGGAGGTGGCTCAGGCAGGGAAAATGGTCTGCACTGCGCTCCCTCCTTACCCAGGCGCTGAGCCACCCCTCCCAGTCAGGCAGGGTGCAGGAAGGGAACTTTGCTCGGCTTCAGTCCCAAGGTTGGGAGAGGATGGGAGGAGCTGAAAAGTGCCCCAAAGGAAGCGATTCCAGGGGGGTACAAGGAAAGGCATGCTGGCCATGTGTGGAGGGCCAGCACACTGCAAAGTGCTGGGGTCTTGGGTGACATTCAAATCAAAACAGCATGAAAGCACACTTTATTACACCTAGAAATAGCCAAGTGTTGTCAAAGGTCCCATTGAGTCATCGGGAAACAGAGGAGTTAAAGGAACCTTGGACAGAAGGGAGCTGGAGAAGGAGACACAATGGGCTCCAAACCGGGAGCAGAGAAAGATCTCGACGAGGATTCAGAGTTTAGAGGGTGGGCAGAAAGCAAAGACGTAAGCAGTATTTTTCTCTCTTAACAGGGCGGAGGATGGGGAAATACTGGAAGAGAACACCACTTGGAGTGTGAAAACCAGAGACGCGCCAGAGGAGGGAAGGAAGGCCAAGGGGTTTTAAACGGAGCCCCCTCCATTTCATTGTCAGAAAGAACCTACTTTCTCAGAGAGATGATCAGCCCCTTGGGACACAGAGAAGAGATGGAGTATTTATGTTAAATTAAATCTAGAAAACTGAAGTAAGCTCGAGCTAATGCCCTCATTGCCCTTAGGAACGCATTTATGTGCATTAAAGGTTCACACATCTCTGCAGACAGCTGCCAAAACGAATTATCCAGAGGCAAGAGCGGCTCAGCTGCACTCCTACTCAAGTTATGGGTAGGTCAGCGTCACTTAAACAGGATTCACTAATACGCTTTGTTCATTTAAGTGACTGAAGTTGTTTTAAACTATTTCTAAAATACATCAGATCACAAATGTCTTACAACACTTTTCTTTATTAGATTATTACTTTACTCGTTGCCAAGACCAAGTCAACCTCTCAGAGGTAAGAAATGGAAGAGAGAAACTCAGTTACAATGTGAACCATTGGAGCCAAATCTTGTAAGCCACCATAGCGTAACACGAATTCATTTGATGGATATTTATTGACCCCAATTTAATACATTTCGTTGATGCTAAGATACACACTTTTCACAACTTATCTATGCATCTTAGAGGAGATGGTGTCAATTTTATTGACAGCATTTCTTTTCTTAGTGGTACATTAAAATGGTGTATTTTGAAAGTGTCAGATTTGATGAAACAGGAACTCATCGATATCATTAAAGTCACAGTTCAGATGTTGCCTTCTCAGAGAGACTTCCTTGAAGCACCACTCTGAGGTGGCCCATCCATCACTCTGCTTCTCCCCACTTAGATTACATCTCTATGGAGACTGTCTCTCTTGTGTTCACCGCTATGCCTGGAACCACATTATTCTAGGCATAGCAGGTTCTCAATAAATGGCTCTGGAAGAAAGAAAAGTTACCATTTATTGAGCAAGGACTACATATCAGACCTTGAACTAAATGCTTTACCGAGGAAAATCTCATTTACTGCCAGCAATTAAGAGGTCATTCTTATGATCTACTCTAAAGATAGGGGAACTTGAAACAGCTAAGTGGAGAAGTCAGGACTAGACTTCAGTTCAAGCTAACTTCAAAGCCAGACATATAAGCATCATGCTATAGTGTGTATCACACACAAGCCCTGGAAAGTTTTGTGCTTGATTCTGTGACTGGTCCAAAGATGTAAGGCAAGACCCCTAAACCTACAAAGAGGAATAAAACCCACCCTTGAAAGGTAATATCTGTCCACTGAATCACCATATTCTTCTGTCTTTCTAAGTGCTTCATGTACAAGGTCCTGTGTTAATATGGAGGTGGAGGGGCCCACATCTCTGCCCAGTAAGACGATGAGAGGCTCCAAGAAAGAGATGGGTATTTAAACTTTGCATAGAAGGATCCAGCTATCTGTGAGGACAAGTGCAGCCCAACTAGGGCTCTGCCAGTTATCCTGAATGATACGGATGTAGGGGACATATGAGAAGGTGCCAGAATAAAAGTAGGTACAAGGGCTCTGGGTGCCATGCTGGAAGGGTGTGAACTTCATTTCACAAGATCCATGATCTTCATCAATGACCCGTTTCAATGTGGGCCTTATTCCATCCCAGCCAAGCTTCTCTCCCCGTTTGGCATCTAACCCCAGGAAGAAAGCTGAAATCTGGCCCTGCTACTCCTAGTCAACCGATCGCTATGTCTAGCAGAGACTTCTAACCCCAGCGTAAAGAAAAAACAAAGCAGAGCGTAGGACAAAGGAGTGACAAGCGAGATTTGATTACAAGTCAGGCTGTATCAAGTCAGCTTAGACAGAGCCTACAAGATTTGTCATTTTGGGTCTCCATGAAAATACCGAAGGATATAAGAAACATAAAATATTTCATTTAGAACAGAGCTGGTAAACTATGGCTGCAGGACGAACCCAGCCTGCACCCTGTTTTGTGTGGCTTGTGAGCCAAGACTGGTTTTTACATCTTTAAAGGGTTGTAAACAAAGCGACAAAATGCCCCCACCCCGAAGGAATACAGAACAGAGACACACACAGACCACAAAGCCTAAAATACTTAGTATCTGGCTCTTTACAGAAAAAGGTTTTCTGCCCCAATCCAGAACTTCTCCTCTTCCTCTTCCTCCTCCTCCACCTGTATTCAGACACAGGCCATTTAAACGTCAGTGTTCAATGTGACTAGACAGACAGAGAACTAGATCCATTTACCACTTCAAAAATTAGACCTAATTTAATGATATGATGATTTCTTGATTGAGCAGTTACTTTTACGAGAATTCTAAAGTTCCAATGATTGATAGACTCATACTCATTTTAACTCTGTCTTTGATATTTTAACAAGATGTCCTTATACTTAAGGGCTTGCTAGCTTTTGGCCAAATGCTGTAATGGTTTGATCTTCCTAGTGCTGGTGATAAGTGGCTTCTGTAGGCTCCCCAGCACGCTGGTTATTAAAGTTTACCCAAACAACCGTCTTAATTAAAGACTGGTGAAAACCCTGCCTCTCCTCCCACCAGGTTAGTACATCAAGTGGGCGTAGCTGGAAGCTTTTGAAAACCTGGCCTAACATTAACACTCTTCAAGTTGCCTTTCCTCTCAGATTATATGGGGAGAGGGAGAAAAGAGGAGGGCTATGGATTTGCCAAATCATGAATCCCATATACTTTAACTTTCCATCCAACAGTAATGCAACATTTCCCAAAAGAAGACGTTTGGGCTTGGAAATTTTTACTTGGCTTGTATCTCATCGGAAAAACGTTTTTGGGTAACCTTGTGTATACAGATTGAACAGATACTCAAACATGAAATTCTAGATAGATAGTCAACTTCCAATCGCTGGGATGGGAATTCTCCAGGCACACTTGAAGCTGTCTTGCAGCATCTGGGTAACCCGCGGCCCAGTGATTCTGCAACATACCTGGGTCCCCTCGCTAGGATGACGATTAGCCTATATTTCCATCATCTTTGCGAAGGCATCTGTTGCTTTTCATCAGCATGAGCAATATCAAGCCGAACATGTAGTTACCTCTTAATTACCTGAAGGCTGGCTCTTCTGTCGGTGAGCTCTACTTGGCACAGCCGCTTGTGGTTCTGAAAGCCCAAATGGTTTGGGGTCAGCTTTTCATTTCAGAACGCAGGATTGATGCAGGCTGTCACGAAACATTAATATTTGAGATGCCTGCTACACACAAGTACTACGTTGCTTGGGGTTTTTGTCTAGAAAATGTTTTCATTCCCATCCCTGCTTGAACACATGAACATTTCACTTTAGAAACAATGTTTTCCCTAAATCAAAAAAGACATGGGATTTTTTTCTTTCTTAAAGAGTGAATCATTACATTTAATTAAAAATATGTCTCCACCATCATTTCTAGGCCACGCATTTTGTGAGAAAGAGAAGTGACCCTGGGTGAAATCGTGGCCCTGCCGATCAAGAGCTATTTAACCTCCAGCAAAAAGACTCCTGGGACTCAGTTTACCAACAACAGTCACCTTTAAAGCACACGATGCGCCAAACGCTTACTACGGATTATTTCATTAATAATCATTGATGCTCAGCATGACTGCAGACGGGAAGCCCATGGTTTCCTAAATCACAGAGGAGAAATGAGCGGAGGTGAGATAATCCAGAGAGAGTGATCACTATGATTGTTACATTTTCCTGATTATAAAATAATCTAGGTCTAAATCATTTCCTGAGAGGGGTCAAGGTCTCCGTGCTAAGCAGCTGCGAGGCCGACTTCACGCACAGGTCGGCTAGCCCCAGAGCGCTGGACATTCGTTGCTGCCGCTTTCCTGAATCTTTAAGATGCTGCGGCTGGACTAGATCATCCAAGATCCATTCTAGCTTTAATATTCCATGGATCTAGTCATCCCTGCAGGAGGATTAAAAGCTGACAATTGTTTTCAAAGACCAACTACCAGCCACAAAAGAGGGGAGGGGGAAGAAACTTGCAAAAAAGTGGATCGCAGCCATCAAAGATCAGAGCATAGATGCAGAAACTGCTTTTAGTTTACTGAGGGCTCAAAAGATTTAGTGTTACTCAAGTCTTTCCCATATTTATGGGTCAGACTACGAACCATTAAATCTTAATTAAACCACTTAAAAAATCATACCCTCAAAGGAGAGAACAAAACAGTACCCGTTATTCTTGGCTTTGAAAAATGACGTTGCCACTTCCTATTGATTGCTTCAAAAGGGATCATTTAAGCTCTTGGAAGTACAGACTGAATCTCCCATGGAAATATTTACACTTCTATCCGGCAACATCATCCACCTTAAAGTCACTGAAGGAAGCTAGTGCCCAGGGGGCAGATGGAGATAAGCAGGAAAATTCGATCGAGGAAAAGCAGAATCAGGGCATGGATCTGACTGCCAGACAACTTTCTCTCAGTGCTCTGCCCTGAGCGGAGAGCTTCAGGGAGCTGCTACCCTGGGGGGGGGGGGGGGGTGTCCGGTGGTGGGGGAAGCGGAGAAGGAAGGTCCTTCAGTGACTTCTCTTGATGACCCATTTGAGGAGGAAGCCAGGGAGGCAGGAGAACTCTGGGAAAACATTTCGTCAGGTGGTCTGGTGGCTTAGACATGGGGCATCAAATAAAAAAAAAAAGGCAAAGTGAGGAACTGGGAAGACAAGCTCAAAGATTTTAAAGGGTCAAACATAAAACTACCACTTTTTTTTTTAAATCTAAGTCTTAAATATTTTAGAACAAATTAATACCACGGGGGGAGGCGGGGGTAGGGGATGCGGAGTGAGCATGAAGCTTTCGAATCCATCTGGTTCGTGTAACACTTCATGGGCGATCAAGCCAAGGCCACCAGAGGTAGCGTGGCTTGCTCAGGTCCCACCCGGCAAAGCCAAAGTTAGAATGGAGTCGTCTTATTCCCTGACAGATGCGCTTGGAAATGTTTTAAATACCGTTGAATCAAAGTTCAAAGTCTACAAATTCTTTAAAACTATGCCAACTACAGAACTGAGACGCCAGAAGACGCCGATTTAACACTCGATAGATATTTTGATGGCATTATACGACCTATCTAGGCCTGGAATTTAGTGAGTTGACAAATCTGACCTAGAGTCAACATTCTGGTCTCCTGCTGGTTAAAATAGGAAACACAAGGTAGTTCTGTATCCACTCCGTCGGAAAACCCCCAAACCAACTCTCCCTCCGAGATGGACAGTGTCTTCTGTGACGCCGGCGGGGAACAGCCTCCCGCCGGACTCACGCTCACCGATTTCAAAAATACGTGCAGTAGCCGCGGCCACCTGAGGGTGGTACAAAGGGAGCGTGGAGGACCAGGACTCAACGAAACGCCGGCCCCACAAACGACTCCGCCAGCGCATTTAAAAAAAGTCATCCACCTCATTGTTCCCCAGGAACAGAATGAAATTTAACAGCTTAACAACTTTTCCCAATTAGAACCTCCTTAAGCTTCTGGTTTAAGAACCTGACTCTCAACACAGGACACAAAGAGGGGGCGGGCTGCCGGCATCACCCGCAAAACCCAGCTGTCCTTCCAGGCCAGAGAGGTCGGCAAAGTCCCAGCGGATCAGGCGTTACCATTTGCCCCTGTGACGGACGAGCCATCAGCTTTCGCCCCCCTTTCCACCCCTGCCCCCCCCAAAGGGGGCATATTTGCAGAGCTGGGACACCCAGGCTCGTTTCTACAAAGGCAGGGATCCTCCAAGCCAGACGCGCCGCAGCGCCCCGGCCTCCGACCCCCGCCGTGGCTCACCGGTCCTGGGGACCAGCGCGGGAACCGGGGTTGGGGAGCTGACTCGGGTGGCTGGCCTCGGGTCCCGTTTTCGGACTGTCCGGTTTGACTCGTGGGGGTTGGGGGTGGCAACACTCCCGGGGGTACGCAGAAACCCCTTCTCGGAGGAGCCAACGTTGCAGCCGCCGAGGTTGCGGCTGGAGAAGCGGGAGCGCCGGGAGCGGGACTGGGACTCGGGGGCCGGGAGCCCGGAGCCGGGCGGCGGCGGCGGGTCGCCCCCTCCAGGCGGCGGCAGGCACGGCCGGCCCCGGACCCCGGCGGCGGGGCGCTCCCCCAACCCCGTGTGCCCCCACCCCGGGCGGAGCGCGCCCCGGACAGGGGCCCGGGCACCAGGCTCCGCCCGCCTCCACCTGCGGATCTGGGGCGCCGCGCCGAGGCGGCTCCCGGGGCCCCCTTCCCGTTCCCCGGGGTCCCGGCGAGCGGTCCCATCCCTGGAAAAGGACCCCGGTGTCACGCAGCGCGGGCGCTTACCCGGAGAGGGGCGGCTCCCAGCGCGGGGCGCGCGCGGGGCTGCAAGGAAGCGGCGGCTGCGCTGCGCCGGCTCCGGGCCCGCCGAGCGCCCTGCAGCGCCGCCGGCTCCGACTTCCTCTTCCTCGGCTCGGCCCCGCCGCTCGGCCCCGCTCCCCGGCTCGGCCGCGCCCGGGCCGCCCCTCCCTGCGCCGCGCTGCGGGCTCCGCCGGCGCGAGCAGCGGATCTCCCGGCCCGCCTCCCCTCTGCCCCGCGGCGAGAAAGGTGGGGAGGAGGGGGCGGAGAAGGGGTGGGGGGAGGAGGGCAGGGCGGAGGGGGGAGGAGGGGGGAGAGAAAGAGAGATTAGGCCCTTGGACTTGTCTCTGGCGCGTTGCCAAAGAGAGCAGTCAAATTACAGCCCCTGGGGAACAAAATTTTTTAAAAATCCCTGCTACTGTTTTCGCAGACACATCACTTTTCTTCATTTTCCGGGATCCTCAGGTTTAGCTTTCTCTTGGGCGTGATCATTTTCCATAGGATTTCTTTCAAGTCAGACCCAAAGTGATTCTTTTAAATCAACGTCGCAGTGTGACACACAAGCTCGCAGGTAATAATATGGAAAAGGAGGAGGAAGCTCGCTGGTTTGCAGGCATCGCTACCCTGGTCACCGCAGTTCGTGTACCGAAGAACCTTTGCTTCGAGAAAGTAAAAGCGAAAAAGGAGGCAAAGAAGACTAACCTTTGTCACTGCCAGATAGCTCTTTAAAGGCACCGACTCTGTAGTGAAACTATGACTTCAGTCAAAGGTGCTTCGGGTGAACGTCAAAGGCAAGCGAAGTGATTTCTTAACACTTATCTCCCTTCCAAGGCAGACACGTCGTGTTTGCCGAGTGACTCCATTAGTTTCTGTAATTTTTCAGAGTGCGGTCTGACATTACTTGTCTACAGACTTTCAGCTTGACCAGTTATTAGCTGTGTGGGCTTGAGGGAATTATTTAACTTCTCTGTGCTTCGGTGTCCTCATCTGTAAAATGGGGATAATGATGATAGCGCCTCCGGCATGAAGTTGCTGTGTGTGATTTAGATAAGATAATGAGCAGGAAAGCTTAGGAGCCTGCCCAGCACACAATAAAGCCCGGATAAAAGTTAGCTATTCTTGTGGATTTCTCCATTTGATCTGCTATCATGCACATACATGGTTATGGAAATTATAATACACATTTGAAACAAAATAAGATTTGGGGCTAAAAACCTTATTTTGGGCAAACTAAGGTAGGGCTACACAGTGTGGTGGTTCTCTCCCTACAACGTGCAGTTTATGTTCTGTTTTACGGTTTATTTTGTCTCCACAACCGATTTGTATTAGCTAAAGCTAGGAGCCTGGGTTACGCTCGGAATACATTGACCACAGAAGGTTTGCAATGGGACTAAAACAGAGATTTGCCATCTTCAAGGCAATGTCTCAGTGGGTCTTGCAATAACTTTGTGAGGTCAACAGGACAGATGCCACTTTCCTTTCACACACAGGAAACTGAGGCCGGGACCTGGAGCTCATATGGGCGCTCCCCTGTGCCTGTCACCCCATTTCTCTATGTTGTTACTTGCAGTAGAAGTGAGCAGAAGCACCTCACACCTGGACAGCACGTCTGTAAGCCAGTACCCCATTTATAGGCTCCATCAATCCTGTGAGATAGGTACTAGCCTCAAAAGACCAAAGGTTCAGAGAAGCTAACTGATGAGTATGTGTGTCTGATGGATGGGATTAAGGACAACTTGGAGAGGAAGAGGGGACAACTAGGGTTTCCTGATTCCTTGCCAAGTGCTTTCTCTGCTCCTCCACCCCCTGACCCCACCGAGTCCCCCATTTCTTAGCACAGATGACTTAGAGTGAAGTAGTATGATCTGACCACCAGTTGCAGACTCTGCCACTTACTGGCTGCTCACCCCTAGGCAGATAACACTTCTGAACTTTGTTTCTTTATCTATGGAATGGTTATTATATTTCCTTTCCAGCCACATCACTTCACCTTAGTTTATTCATGAAGTGGGCGGTGGGAAATAGAAACAGGAATGTGAAGTCTCTTTTGTTGATAATGAGTGCCAAGAGCGTCACTAGACATCTAACACACACACTGTCATTCTTGATTCCCTAGTAAATGCACTCTGCCCTTCAGATCCTTAGAGTAATCTTGCAATCCCCTGGGCTGACCCACCGTGTCTCTAGTGTATCTATGTGTGCCTGGCTCTTAGCTCGCCTCCTAACTCGGAATAGATATAAAATGTTCGATGAGTGGGTGGATGGATGGGCGGATGAGAGGACTGCATAGGAGTTGTGAAAAAGCTATTATGTAGCATTCCAGGTTAGGGTATGCTACTCTCCCCCTTTAAGGAGAAGAATCCAGTGGAATGACTTTCTAATGGTACATCCAGTATCAGCAAAAATCTTTTGGTGA
This sequence comes from Equus przewalskii, assembly GCF_037783145.1. NCBI lineage: Eukaryota > Metazoa > Chordata > Mammalia > Perissodactyla > Equidae > Equus > Equus przewalskii. Next base: position 16,326,898 of record NC_091862.1, read on the forward strand.
GAGGTCTTCCTAATACTAATATCAGTCAAGGTCAAAAAAGGGAAACAGAAATCAGTTAAAGTATTTATAGAAGAAAGACTTTAAGGCAAGGAATTGGCTCCACCAGTGATGGAAGAACCAAGAATCCGAAAGGAGACCGTGGGGCAGGCCGGACATTAACCACAGCAGAAAGCCAGGGCGCTAAAAACACTGCTTCAGTAGCTCAGAGCTGTGAGCATGTGGTGCATACTTAAGGGGTATGGACCGAAATTTTCTTAAACACTGTTTTGGCCAAACACACATTCCCTCAAGCCAAGTTCTTCCTCTGGACTCCACTTTGCTCCTTCCCTTTCGTTCCCAATTGCGTTTGGATAAATTTCCAGACAACGATAAAAGACGGGATCACTCCTCCCTCCTCCCTCTCCTCCTTGACCCTCCTCCTCTTCCTCTTTTCTTAAAGACACAGTCAACTGCATGGGAGAGGATTGGTAGAAAATACTTTTCTCCTCCTCTAAGAATTCAAGGCCATGAATGCTATAATTGAAATAATAAAATGAATGGGGAAAAAGTAAGTCTATTCTTGCCCATGAAAAATTAATTAAAAATGTCAACAATCAACTGGTGACAGAGGCCTCAAGCATGTTCTCTCGTTCATTCTCCAGTCTCTCTTCTCTTTGCCGATCTTGATGGTGTACAACAAATCCTTACAAGTTAGGAGGCACGATAAGGATCGCTACTGGTTTTGGAACACCGACCGTGTCCCAGCTTGACATGAAGTATTCTGCATGCATGAGCTTGTCTGATCCTCACAACTAGGTGTATGTTCTCCATTTTACAAATAAGGACACTAAGGTTTAGACAGCTCAGGTCCTGTGGCCAAGGTTTTATAAGTAGGAAGGAGCAGTGCAAGCATTTGGAATCAGGTCTGTGACCCCAAACCTATCCTCTTAACCCATCCTTAAACCATGGACGTTTGTCAGACAACTGTGAGATCCTACATTCCTCTGCCATCTTCCTCTCTCCATTGTGGTCACCTTCTTCTATGACTTCATGACCAGTAGTCATACGCCTTCTGTGACTTCTGAACAGTGGTTCATGAAAGGCACACATGTGCCGAGATAAGAAGATACTTGACACAACTATAGTTTACAGCCATTTTTGCTCAATTCGACAATCCAACAACCCTGCATACGGGAAGTTTTTCCTTAAATCGTTTGTACCCAAGTCCGCCCTGACCGGAACTCATTTCACAGTGAAACCCCGCCTGCAATGGTTGAAGACTCTTGGGAGTCTTCGTTTTTTCTTTTTAAATCCCATTTACTGTGAATTTCTATTCACATAACTGCAGGAATATTAAGGGGTTTGATTTTGGGGTGCTGCCCCAGACGCCAGCAGGACTATTGCAAAATATATGGTATATGTACTGTTTTGCCTTTCTAAAAAATCCCCCACCAAAAAACCCCTACAGTCTTGAATTAGGGATGATGAATCTGAAGTTTGAAAGAGCCCACAGTAGACTGAATAGAGACTGTTAAAACTATGTCTTATGGGGACCGGGCCAGTGACGCAATGGTTGAGTTTGCACGTTTCCCTTCAGCAGCCCGGGGTTTGCTGGTTTGGATCCCGGGTGCGGACATGGCACCACTTGTCAAGCCATGCTGTGGCAGGTGTCCCACATATAAAGTAGAGGAAGATGGGCACGGATGTTAGCTTAGGGCCAGTCTTCCTCAGCAAAAAAAAAAAAAAAAAGTTTTGTGAATGGTAAGAAGCAGTGGCATGTTGGAGTTGATTTGTACTAGTTTGCAAGAGCCGATTGTTAAAATTTCAGGAATTTAGTGAGCCAGGTGATGTCAAGTTGGTAGCTTGAAATCAGCCATGGCAGGAATACACCGCGGAAATAGGCAAATGCAACAAATCAAGGTCTTCCTCCTCTCCCTCTCCCTAGTTGGTTTTTAAACATTTCCCAGTGCACCACTGGAATGGGGATGAGATAGGAAGGGGAAAAATGTCCTACAATGAGCTGTTCCTGCTCGATCCTTCACTGCAGGTTGGAAGGTGTTAAGGAGGGTCCAGGACAGAGAAAGAGAAAATGTTTTGGTTTCACTGACAAGCAAACCACTTTTCAGAGACTCTTCTTATCTTTTTGTCTTGGGGGTCATTTTAACAGTGCTAGAACGAGATCATTTGGTGTGTTTAGGCTTATCAGGAAACTCAGGCTTAGAGAGTTTAGGTAATGCAGCCGAGGTTTTATAATGAGTAAGGAGCAGAGCAGAGCAGAAATTTGGAGAGACAAGGGAATAAGGAGTTGTGCATTTGAGGTACCTTTTATTTGTGCATCGATAAACGTAGATCCTGTCGAACTGCCTCAGCATGTCCATCCATGTTCTCTCTAGGGAGTTGGGTATTGCGAAAAATTATTGCTGCCATGATGGGTCAATTTCAGTTTTACAAGTGTCATGATGAAGACCAAGATGTGAATTTTCTCCCCCTTCTCTCTCTCTTTTTTTTTTAAAGGAAGACATGAAAAATAGTAAGATTAAGGTTTTGCCATGCAAAGATGGTTCACCAAAGGCCACCAGAAACACAGAGACTCTGGGATGTTGGGCAGGGGCAGAGCAAAGGACCAGTGAATGGCGCCACCTATGGTGTTGCTGGTCACAGGATTCCTGGATCCCATCCTTCCTCCCACTCAACCAGGGAAGATGCTTGGACCTTATTTGCCACGTGGAGTGTAAGGGTTGGAAGAAGAGCATGTGGGAAGCTCGGTCAGCTCATGAGCTAACCCAAATTTGGAGGGAAAAGATTTTTAGCCCATAGAAGCCCTTGTATGTTGCTACCTTCAAATGGAGTTCATTGATTATCTAGTCCTTTCTTCTATACATCTTCAGATTTCACCCTACTACCCGTGAGGAAAGGAATTTTACATTGAAGATCTGAAAGCACATGATGTAGCGAGGGATAAAAAGGGAGCTGGATAATTATAGAGAGCAAAGTGATCACCCCATAATTATCCATATTCATTAATGCCAAAAAAAGTTCTTTGAGACTGTGAATTGGCAGTGCTCTTTCAGACACAACATCATTCTAGAAATAATCCTCTAGGGCCATCACTGAGGACTCAATAACGACTCTTAGAAGCTGCTGGCAAATTTAGAGACTTGAAATATTCAACAGAATGCCAGTCCTTTTTTCCATTTCCATTTTAAATGGTGCCCAGCTGTGTTTCTTGAAGAATAAAAAAATACCTTATTCCAAGCGAAAACTCTGGAAGGAAAAGTTCCAAAACACATGGTTCTGACACCTACATGGGGCTCATCAAATATTGGATGAATTAAGGATGCATTCTTGCATTTATGCATGAATGAAATAATGTAGCTACTCTTTAGGTAGGCAAGCCATCGCATCCAGGACTGCCCTTCCAAGCGATCGGCCCGCGAGGGTACTTTGGCTCTACTAGATGGCGTCTTTCTACCTGCACCATTCCTACGCCAAGCCCAAGAAGTGAGTGTAGGACCTTTCCCATACAAATGTTACATCCCCACCTCTAAAAAATCCGTTTGCAATCCTGACCGGAAAACACCCGTACTGCCTGAGCACCTCCTCCATTTCCTGGGCTGGTGAGGACCGTCTTTCTCCCTTCCCCTCACACTTACAGCTCTTCTAAGGGATCTAACAGATCTGCTGAGAAAAAGCCATCCTCTGCCTCCCCCGGGTGACTGGCTGTAGCCCAGGGGCACGCTGGAAGCCGCTGTGCAGACCGTTCCTCCCATCACTGGGTCTATCTCTTCTCACAGCAGAAGTCAGTTATAAAAGCTGCTCCACGTATTAGTCATCTGTGAAGAAATTGGCATTTTTATTTTATTTTCTTGACAAGAGTTATTTGGGAAATTGTTTGAACGGTTGCACTAGACAGTCTTAAGTTTCTTTTCAGTTCTGAAAAATTCTGTCCGTCTGTGATTTCCTGGTTTTGCACTTCAGACGCAGCAGCCATAGATTTACAGCAGTGTCTCACTCACTGAAAGAAGCCGAAGAGCATCAGACTCCAGAAAGTTACACAGCTAAGTGGAGAATGGCCTCTTCTGTTTAAGCTTCTTTCTCGCCTCTACTCCTGCCAAGTAGTTAGCTGTCTATTACAAAATACTTTCGTAGAGAGGCTGCGACTTTAAAGAACCCATCAAGGAATCATTTTGTTGTTTGAGTAGCCAGCTTCAATTTTATCGATTTTGTTTGCGGAGGTTTTTTATAAAACGAAAAATCATGCACATGCAAGTCTGACCATTATGAAACTGAATATGTCTCATCTGTCTTAATCCATCATTGTCGGTAATCACACTGTGAGGTTCCTCCATCTAGAATGTAAGCTCCACGAGGAGAGGCGCTTCTTCTGTCGAGTTAAATCCACTATATGGTCCTTGAACATGAATGACTCATATATGGCATGTTCTCAAAGAATAGCTGTTTTTTTGTTTGTTTGTTTTTAAAGATTTTATTTTTCCTTTTTCTCCCCAAAGCCCCTCGGTACATAGTTGTGCATTTTTAGTTGTGGGTCCTTCCAGTTGTGGCATGTGGGACGCTGCCTAGCATGGCCTGATGAGCGGTGCCATGTCTGCGCCCAGGATTCGAACCCGAGAAACCCTGGGCTGCCGATGCAGAGTGCCCAAACTTAACCACTGGGCCACGGGGCCGACCCCCTCAAAGAATGCCTGTCAAATGAACAAATAAATGTACATCATTTTACTTGTCAAAAATAAATAAATAAAGACAATGAAAAAAATCTACTAAAATAAAATCACCCTTTGAGTGCATACCTGGAAAAGCATTTTGGTCCTTGTTGCAATTTGGGGGAAGAGGATCCAGGCAGTGCACAGTTTGGACATTCTGAGTGAGGAGCTCGCCCCTGGGATGTTTAGGAAAACTGAATACAAGAAGTGGAACTAGAACTTCTCGGAAGAAGAGCACATCTCCTCAAGAAACGCAGAAAAGCAACAAAACAGAAATTCACAGTGTGTGATATGATGTGGGAGGCTACTCGTTGGTAGATGTGGTTAACTGAAAGTTTGGGTGGAATAATGATAATAACAACAACAACGATGATGGAAAGCAAGGTAGTCAGATAGGGGCTAGATTAACAGGCCTTGAATGTTGGCCTAAGGAATTCAAACTTGATTCTAACCCAGGGAGCCTTGAAGAACAGCAGAGAGCTGGTGTACATCACTTACATGCACCCCAGGCACCCCTTTAGCAAACTTCAGTGGCTCCTAGTTCTTGAAGAGCACGTGTTCCCTACCTTGTCTGTGTACTCTGAGAACCAAATTGCAAGCAGGGTCCCCCCTCGTTCAAGCATCTTTCTTTAACCATCTGAGGGATTCTTTGAAACATAATAATGCGTAGTCGTCAAACAAGAAATTAATTGAAAACTTAAGTATCCACATTATAGGATGAACCATATACAGTTTTTTAAAGCAATGAATGTAAGTAAATATGTAAACAATAAACTGTAAATAGTATGAGATATCCTAGTCAAGGGTTTGAGCCTTTCTTACTAAGAAATTTGTGAAACAAGGCTAATTGATTTTATGAAGATTCACGTCCAACACATTCTTTAAAGGGAAATATCTTTGTCCCAGGCCTGCCAAGCTCTCCTTCTCTCATCTTCCTGATTTAGGATAAGTTGGTGATCATTGTAGGTATCTAATTGGTCCAGCTTCCATGATAACCCGCAATGGGTTGATTATTTCTTTGCATCAGAGATAAGACAGAATATAATTCAAATATCAATTCCCAATCGAGATTGGAATTTTTCGGAGTTGAGTGTGTAAGTAGAGAGACCTCCTCAACTATAATCCTAAACTCTAGCTACATTTTTTCTGCTCAACTCCTGTGCAAGTCTGGACAATGCTGACATTTAATTTGGCTCTTCTCCAGTAAGAGCTCTACAGAGCTACCAGCCCCAGCTCCAAGTGACTTTCCAGGAAACAGCTTCCATTCTGGACAGGACCTTAGTAATGATGGGGTTGGGATGGCGGCGATACACCTCATGGCTTGGGAAGAGCAGTGGCCGGGGGTTAGCATGGAGAGAGAGAATGCGCAGGTTACAGGCGATTGGCAAGTCTCTCCATTACTCAAAAGTCTTTGACGGGCTGGTCCATGGTGTAGTGGTTCAGTTTGACACGCTCTGCTTCGCAGGCCCAGTACGCAGGTTCTGATCCCGGGGGAGGACCTACACCACTCGTCAGCCATGCTGTGGCAGCGACCCACATATAAAGTAGAGGAGGATTGGCATAGATGTTAGCTCAGGGCTAATCTTCCTCAGCAAAGAAAAAGAAAAGTCTTTGAGTCTTTGCGGACTCTCTGGGTTACCTCTCAAAGTCCTTCCTGGCCACACAGCTTAGTTTTACTTTTAACCATTTAGGGCCCTCTATGTGTTGTTAGCCAAGCAGACAGTGTCCTACTGAGATGGGGCTGGTGGCAGTAGTGTGCAGAGTGTGTGGGAGCCGGAAGGTGGACGTATCCCATTCTGGGAGTTTCGTGCTGAGGACTTGAACTAAAGCCTAATAAGAGGACTGGAAAGAAGAAATAGATGGTAGTGTTCCTAGGAGGTATATGGTTATTTCATCTTTATATATTATATATATATATATATATATACACATTTTTTCTTTTAAGGAAGATTAGCCGTGAGCTAACATCTGTTCCCCTCTTCCTCTACTTTATATGTGGGACTCCTGACATTGTATGGCTTGACAAGCAGTGTATACGTCCACACCCGGGATCCAAACTGGAGAAACCTGGGCTGCTGAAGGAGAATGAGTGAACTTAACTGCTGCTCCACCGGGCCCGCCCCTATGTATTAAATATATATATATATTATTTTTTTTTTTTTGAGGAAGATTAGCCCTGAGCTAACAACTGCCAATCCTCCCCTTTTTGCTGAGGAAGACTGGCCCTGAGCTAACATCCGTGCCTGTCTTCCTCCACTTATACGTGGGACGCCTACCACAGCATGGCTTTTTGACAAGCTGTGCCACGTCGGCACCCGGGATCCAAACCGGCAAACCCTGGGCTTCCAAGAAGCGGAACATGTGAACTTAACCGCTGCGCCACCAGGCGGGCCCCTATGTATTATATTTTTAATTGTAAGATTACAGGAAAGGTTTGTTAATTTAATTAGCTCACATCAAGGTTGTCTTCTTTTGATGAATAGCTTTTTTTTTTTTTTTTACTTGCTGAATTGTTTTAAAAGACCCCTTCTGTTCTTAGGTGAAAGGATATATTTCCTGAAGAAATAGGAGCTCAAAACATCTTGCTAGGAATGTGGGAGTCAACTCTCAGGAAAGTATTTGGTTGCTGGAAAGTGATCATGAAATTGGGTTCTCGGTAAACAAAGTCCTTCTGTAATTACAGAAAAAGTTACTTTGAAACCAGTAGACTGAGTGTGCCCGGAGTTAATCACATTACAAATAACTCCATCTACCCAGGCAGTGGAGTCCGTGCAGTGTGTGGGATTTCCACCCTCTACCGTATTTCTGTCTTGATGTTTGGTAGGTGAGCTTTGACTATACAAAGTCAATTGTCCAGCTATGGTGAATAAGTCAAAGGAAATTTTAAAAATGAAGAAATGAATTTTCAAAAGAATGATTTTTTTAAGATAAATTTAGAAAAAGGCAGGATGTTTCTTTGGCTTCTGGATTAATTTGCTCTATCACAGAACTCCAGAGAAAAGGGGAACATCTCAGAATGCATACATAATATGTTGATGTTATGTAATAAAGTTTTGCTAAATTAAGCTGGAAGGAAAACGCTAATGGAATAAGAATTTTGATAATGTAAATAAATTTGAGTTTTATTGGGGGAAGGGAAATTAGAAATTAAAAGAAAAAAGAAAGGGGCTGGCCCCGTGGCTGAGTGGTTAAGTTCATGTGCTCCACTTAGGTGGCCCGGGGTTCTCGGGTTCAGATCCAGGGTGTGGACTTACGCACCGCTCATCAGGCCATGCTGTGGCAGCATCTCACACAAAATAGAGGAAGATTGGCACAGAAGTTAGCTCAGGGCCAATCTTCCTCACACAAAAAAAAGAAAGAAAGAAAGACAAGAAAAGAAAAATCTGGAAGAGTGGGTCTGTACAAAGAGGCAGAAATATATATACAAATGTGATTGTGTTGCGGAAGTTCGGTTTTATTTCTGTTCTGAAGAAAGTGATAAACACAGGTGAAACACATCTCCCCAGTCCTCAGCTGATGCAAAATGTGATTCTAAATATTTAGGTTGTATTCATTGAGCAAGCATGAATTTTATCCAGGATAAAGTTTATCCAAGATACTTTCTGTATTAACAGAGTCTGATTGCTAAAGGTGATGAATAAAATAATTCCCACCTTTAATAATAAAAGAATTTGGAGAAAAAAATGAGTTTGAGATGTTTTATTATAAATTACAAATGAGGCAAAAACTCAGTTCACCATAATATTTTCGCAAATCAGAAAGTTTGACCACGCTAACTTGAAGAAGTATCTTGGGGTTAGATTGATGTCATCTTCAATTCTCACTTTTCAAGAAGCTCCCAGAGATAAAATAGAAACTTAATCTTTCTCCGCTTGCTGTTTAATTCAGCTTTGCTGCAATATTGTCACACTGTTCTTCCAAGAATGTGTATTATGAGCCTGCTAAATCTGCTTCTTCCTCTATTAAACTCTGTTTAAATTTCAGGTCTTCGGGCTGGCCCCGTGGCCAAGTGGTTGAGTTCTTGCGCTCTGCTTCAGTGGCCTGGGGTTTCGCTGGTTCGAATCCTGGGCACGGACATGGCACCACTCATCAGGCCACGCGGAGGCCTGATGCCACATGCCACAACTAGAAGGACCCACAACTATGTACTGGGGGGATTTGGGGAGAAAAAAAGCAGAAAAAAGAAAAAAAAAGGTTGGCAACAGTTGTTAGCACGGGTGCCAATCTTTAAAAAAATAAAAAAATTAAGGTCTTCATATTTTCCAGTATCAACGTACCCCATTCAAAACGAATTTTCCTTTTTTTTTTGATTTCATGGGATTTAAATTTTTCAAAAATTTTCTATTTGGCTTACAGGATTGATTGAACTACACGGAGCTACGTTTGAAAGTTCATATTTTAACTTATTAAATATGTAATATGAAAACCCAGTTCTAGATCCGTTTATTCTTATTACCAAACATTTTAACGATTTTATTTTTTTTTGCTTTTTCTCCCCAAAGCCCCCCGGTACATAGTTGTATATTCTCAGTTGTGGGTCCTTCTAGTTGTGGCATGTGGAACGCTGCCTCAGCATGGCTCAATGAGCGGTGCCATGTCTGCACCCAGGATTCGAGCCAATGAAACACTGGGCTGCCTGCAGCGGAGAGCGCAAACTTAACCACTCGGCCACGGGGCCGGCCCCACCAAACATTTTAAACAACATTTTGCAGTTGATGTGAGAACAACCTTAAAAGTCATAAGAGGCACAGGTGGGTAAAAGTGATCCTGTTCCAGTCTGTATGGAACCGCTGTGTGATGGAGGAAGCAGACCTCAGTGACGTAACACCGAAATCAGTATAAATCGCCGACCGTGGAAGTTAAAGGATGTTATGAAGATGTACACAGAGAAATTAACCTACCCTAGAGGTTCAGGGGAGTTGTCGCTAAAACCGTCCTTTGAGCCAGAATCAGAAGAATGAGTAAGGAGTTAACATGGCAAAAGGGAAGGTGCCAGGAGAGAGAACATTTGCAGCCGGTACAAAGGCCCTGAGGCCTGAGGGGGTAGCCACTGGGAAGAAGGTCTGTGTGGTTGGAGGGGCTTGAGTGAGGAGGGGACCCAAGTCAGAAGGGTGTCGCTTGGATGGAGGCAGTGGGTGCTTGATCTGAGTCATTGACTGCAGGAGGCAGAGCAATTGGGGTCAGACGACCGAGGCAGAAGGAATTCCAGGTCAGTGCTGTGGGGACCAGGATTTGTGGGGCCAGTAGATTTGTGACCTCGGGCTCGTCACCCGATTGCTCTACATTTTGGTTTCTTAATCTCTAGGAAACTGATTGCAGTGGGAGGAGAGCTAGAATTGGTTCCCGGCTCTCCTGCTGACTGACGGGGTGATTAGGGAAACTAGTTAACTCCCCTGCTCCTCAGCTTTTTCATCCAGAAAATGACGAGGATGATTCCTACCCTGTCTGCTTTGCAGTGTAGTTGTGAAGAGAAAATTAGATAATAAATGGGAAAGCACTTTAAAAAATCGGGAAGCATGATACAATGAAGGTAATAACACAATATGAATAATGATATTGATGGCTAGAGGTTCGTCAGCAGAAATGTGGATACTCCTGAGGATGAAGTCAGGCACAGGGAAGAAGATCAATACTAAGCTGAGAGCTGATTTTTCCAAACTGTTATGGAAATGAGTTAGTTCTTTATTCCACGTTAACCAATTGAAGCCAGTTTTGTGATTAGACTGGAAGTTGTCTTATCCACTTGGTTGAAGCCAAATGGATCTGAGTTTGAATCTCAGCTCCTCCACTTAGTAGCTGTATTGGTTTTCTATTGCAGCATAACAAATGTCCATGCATTTAGCAGATTAAAACAATACTCATTTATTATCTCACAATTTCCTTAGGTCAGAAATCAGCATCACTCAACTGGGTTCTCCACTGAGGGCCTCACACGCAAGGTGTTGGCCAGCTGTGCTCTCATCTGAGGTTCTGGGAAAGAATCCACTTCAAGCTCATTCAGATGGTTGGCAGAATTCTGTTTCTTGTGGTTGTAGGACTGAGGTCCTGGTTTCCTTGCTGGCTGTCAGCCAAGGGTCATCCTCAGCTTCTAGAGGCATCTCTTTAGTCCTTGCTTGTGGCCGGCTCCATCCTCCATCTTTGAGCCAGCAGTGGTACATCAGGCGTTTTCCTGCTTTGAATCTCTCCATCTTCTTCTTCCGGTAATGGGCAGAGAAAGCAATTGGCCCTTAAGGATTTATGTGACTAAATCAAATCTGTGGATAATCTCCTTATTTTAATGTCAACTGAGCCACAGGATATAACATAATCAGGCGAGTGGTATCTCATTATATTCACAGGTTCTCGGAATCAGGGCATGGAATTTTAGGAGCCATTTTCAGAATTCTGCCTACCACAATTTCTTAAGGTGACCCTGACGACTTTGTTACTTAACCTCTATCGGTCTTAGTTTCTTCATGCATACAATAGAGTAAATTCATACCTTGAAGCATCATTGCATTGATAACTAAAATAAGATAGACATTGTGCCTACAACATAGCAGATATGCAACAAATGTGAATGCCCTTTGCCTGACATCTCACAGCCTCTATTGTACATTGAAAGCCTGGCTAGCTCCTAATGCCAGAGAAAATTTTCTGCAGAAAGAGGATTGGGTCATCTGCCTTACAAGTTTGGATGTTCTTTTAGAGTTTTATGCTACTGTATTGCATAAGCAAGTTTTGATTTCTCCTAAGTAGTTGGAGACTGATATTTGCTGCGTGTAGGCATAAATTAAGAACTTGGACCAGAGAAGAACCTCCCAGAATTCCACCTCGGGGTGTCTGTGTCTGATCTTTAAAAAAAACAAGAATGTATGTCTCGGCAGTAGCAGTAACTTCTTGGTAGTGGTGGTGGGTAAGACAAAAACAGGAATTTATATATAATTGCTGGAGTTTAGTTTGTCCTGCAAATTTTATGGGTAAATTCCTTCAAAGCCTACCTGCTTTTAAGACTGCAGAACTTGGTGAAAGAAAGCGTGTTTTCCCTACTTTAGTTGTGAAGACATCATAATGCTTGCACTGTGATGTTTCATGCATTCCCTCCATGCAACAGTAAGTTTTTATAGAGCCCCCTTCTTTACTAATATGAATTTCAACAAAAGAGCCAACAGCCCTTAAATCCATCAACTGGTCATAAATCTAAGCAGCTGCATTATGAGTCAGAGATCAGCGCAGTGAATGGGCTACTGTGTTTCCACCCGGGAGATGGAGCACACCCTCTCTGAAATGGTCATTCTCCCTTCAATCAGTAACGTTCAGGTTAAGGGGAAGTCAGAACGGCAGCTCTTCACGAGTCTTCAAAGGCAAGGTGGTAAGGAGAGGTGATGGGGGATGTCGCAGACCTGAACGTGGATGTTAGTCAGAAAGGGGTAGCTCTTATTGTGAATTTCAAGCTTCCTTTCAACTACTTACTATCCTTCATTTCTCCAGTAATAGAAAGGAATTAGTAATTTCTGTGTATTAATATTTGCCTCAGAAGAGTCTGTTCAGGGTTAACGTTATAGCATGAAAAAATGCTTTGCATGGAGCATATTATCTGGGGATTATGCATTTTCTGTGTTCTACTCCAGGGCCTAAGCCATTGATAACGACTAATGACATAGTCTCAGAGGAGGACAGAAAAAAGAAATGTGATGTACGCTAGTTCAACCACATGAGCCAGAAATCTTCCAATCCACAAATGTTCTTTACCCACTCAGGTTAGTAAAGTCTGGATTAAATAAAACCTTGGGAAATGGGATATTATGGCTTACTGAAATTTTGGGTCACCAGAACTTCTGTTCCTTTGCAATACACCGTATAAAAAACCTTTAGACATACCAGTGCCTTAAAATGCCATCTTAAGATAATTGGGTCTTTTTCTCACTGATCCAGGTATTGTGGTAGCTCATGGTTGCCTGTCTGAATATTCATTCTTACTGTGTAACGCTGAGGAAGATCGTCCCGAGGGCAGACTGAACCGATGCTCAGGGCTCATCATAGAAGTCACTTTGAAAAATTGCCTGTGTCTCTGATGGGTTAGTTTCTTTTAGTTTACTGCTTTCTCCATAAATGGAACACAGACAATTAATCCACTATGAAACCAAGGTCTATTTAGTATCTGGATGACTGACATGTGCTCCAACACCCCACTGTCTAGCACTGTTTAATACTTTTTAAAAAGGACAAAAATATATACTATGTACTATAGAGTGTATGAAAGAACATGGGAGGTGGAAAAGAAAATTTAATAACAACCACTGTTTATTCAGATATTTCTGTATTGCTACGTATTGCTAAGTGTTTGCCTGGATTATTTCATTTAGTACAACAGAGAAGCTTATGAAAGAAATGTCACATCGTGGTTGCCCTCACCTCCAATTTACTGATAAAGAAATGGAGGACCAGAAAGGTTGGGAATTCCCAGGGCCACCCAGCGAGAAGGTGCTGGGGGGCTCAGATTTGAGTGCAGTTCTATGTGACTCTGATTCCGTAATGCTGGTGATGGATGTGCTGTGAAGCGATGTGTAACATAATGGCATGTAATAACCTCCTGGTAGAAGGGAAGCTGCACTTTCAAGGCAGGCTGAACTCCCTGAAAGGCCTTTTCTTCAGAAGAGGAAACCACACCAGACGGAGAAGTGACGTTATACGGAGACCCTTTGGTTGGGCTTGGTCTAGACCCAGCTTCTGATGGGGTGTGGCCTGGGGCCTGCCAGCCTCTGGGGGGTGCGTGGAGAGGCCATAATCCTTGTCATCGCTGGCTGTAGCTGCTGGAGAGCGGCTGTCAGGCAGCCACTTGGGGTAAGCTGCTGAGAACAGGGGGCTCATTCTTCTACTCAGCCAGACATGAGGTGGGATGGGTGGGAGGCTGGGGCGGAGGACAAGAGTGGTGTTCTGCCCGGGAAGGAGCTGTGTAGACCAAGGGTGAAGATGATGTTCTATGAGGCACTGCCACGCTGCCCCTCCTTGGCTTTCTGAGAATGACAGTATTGGTTTAAGTGGGCAAATGCTGTTATTTACACAGAGTTCTACCATGTATGCCTTCTGAGATGCTCCAGAGGCACCCACTGGGTGTGCTTGTCACTCTGAGGCGTGATAAAGGAAACACCAAGCCCATTGCCTTCACTCATCCAGTTTAGAGTACGCTGGAGATAACTATTTTAACATAAATCTTGAACGGTTTAATGTGAAGCTTTAAAATTAAGCAAAAGTTACAGTGGAGTATAGTGGAAATATTGTCATTTACAAGACTGGCATAACAGAAAGTGTTATTTCAGAATAGCATAATCCTCTCTCTTTTAAAATGGATTTTCCTGATGCTGCTGCATCAGATTGGACCTCAGATTCCAGAATCCGCAGCGCTGTCTCACCACTCACTCCCATGCAAGAGGGCAGCTGTAGGAGTCAAAGGACCTTCTGACATCCAGAGCCAATGCTGCCTTTGGCCAGCCATTGGAACACCGTCATCAGACATGGTCCATGTACTGATGAGGAACCGTGCTTGGTGCTAAGCAGAGATGCATCGCTTCAAGGACAAGAGAGACAGCTGGGAAAATTGCTCTAGAGGATTATAAAGTCACATCAGAAATAGAATCTCTGAGAAAGGGTGGAAGGTAAAATCATTTTCCCTTCGTATAGCAAATCTCAGCATCTAAGACCCCCAGATTTCAATGGAAATCCTTTAAAAGAGATGATAGAAGAAAAACATCAGGCACACCTGTTGCATCAATATCACTGAGCTATGGTAATATCCGTGCAGTGACCTCCAGATGGCCTCGTGACTGATGGTAGAGAAGCACCTGAAACCCATTAGAGGATTTTATCATCTTCATAAAACCTGACCCCAAAGCAATTTGTCATTTGCCTTTACAATGAAAGCAGGAGAAATTTTTGTAATATCTGACAATAACCAACATGGACCACGTGGGAATAAAGAGGAAGACAAGTTGCAGCGGGGGATGACGTGCCCTTAGCCTGCCCTCTCATGAAATTCTCACAGGTTAAATGAGCTGTGTCACTGTTGGAAGGCAGAATAAGAATCAGCAGTTAACACATCCAGAGCGAGAGCTGATCTTCGGCGACAGGTGACATGAAAATGCATTCTGACTTTCTAAGTTTTATGCTATGGAACTAAGACTTTTAGGAGTCACAGGAAGTACAAAAGAACTCGAGAGTGCTCAAGAGATGCGCTTTATCATCCAAGGGAGGAGTTTTCCTTATTTTAAATTTATTAATAATTCACCTAAACGTTTCCAGTCTAGGAGTTATCTAACCAGTCTGTTTGTCTTTCTTGATGGGAGCCTCTATCTGTAAGGCTTTTGAACCCTGTGTCTCCTGGTGTGAGAAGAGAATTTTGAGTTAAAAGACAGCAAGAGAACTTGCCCAATATCACCATCAAACTAGAGACCTAAGCAAGCTGTGGAGACGAACTCCCGTGCCTGTGAGCTGAGACAGGTTTTTCTTATTGAAAACGTGGGTGCAGGTGTTGGGGGACCCTCACCTTCAGCCCTCCAGTAGTTGGTTGAGAGAGGGTGAACCACTTCTCTATGAGCAGATGGATGACAGCCCTGGCCATCTTGGGTTTCTCCCTCTGCTTATACCTATTTGATGTGCTAACGATTGTGTGGGGTTGGGAGTCTAGCAGAGATTTCCAGAAAGGGGTAAAAAATCCCAGAAGGGAAATACAGAACCAACTTTGTCCTTCCACATCTTCCTGTGCATGGAAGGAAAATCCGAGATTAAGTGGGCAAATACTTTTATTTATAGAGTATGAAAAGCTTCATATGTCCACTGCAGCATGCACTCAGTGTTCTGTTCATTTTCTGTTTTCAGGCTTTTCAAAAACTAATTTCCAAACCACATAAGCAACACATTTAGGTATATAAACAAAGCATGAGTATAAATTTTCTAAGTATGCAAATACATAGGAAAAGTTTCTGGAAATCTCTACAGTAGAATGATAATAATGGCTAACTCGGTAGAAGGGATGAGAGAGGACGGATGGAGGAGCCAGGCTGGAGCAGGGGTTGGTCAAAGGGGACTTTTGCCTTATTTGTAACATTTTAATATTTTACATGGAGAAGACTTTTTACTCATTTGCCTTATTTCTAGAAACCTCTGCAGGCTTGCCAATTATTCCTACACCTCAGCATTCCCCACTTGGGAGTCCAGTTGAAAAATTCAGATTTGGGGAGTTGAGTATATGCTTTTTGACCAAAGGATTATGTTATTAATAAAAGAAAGCAGCCTACTGGAGTTCGATAGAATCAGATTGGTAACACTCGCCATAGAGTCTTTCCACAAATAGATAACAATCCACTCTCTTCCTCCTCCTTGGAGAATGCCGTTCCAAGGCCTGATTTCTGGTCCTAAATAGAAAGCCATTGTTGCAGGCTCCACTCAGTCTAGTTGCAAGGACAGATAGGAGGCCTGGAAAGTCCCTCCATCCACTTAACACAGAACAACTGATTCTCGGAACCAGATGGGAAACGGAGGTGGGGCAACACGGAAGCCAGCCAGCTCCCTTCACCTTGGCCTCCCTGCTTCCCAACCAGCTCCTCACTGCTGGAGGCGCCATGTCCTCCCAGCCTGGCCCAAACCCTGCCCTCCCTCTGGCTCCTACTGCTCTTTTCTATGCACCTCGTGCTCTAGCCAAAGGAAACCACCTCCTGTTTCCTGAATGTTCCCATGCTTTCCTGGAGCATGCCTTGTTCACGCCTATTCTTCTGCCCACTGAAATCCTGCTTGTCCTTCAAAGCACATCTCCAGCGCAAGAGTCTTTCTGAATCTGCCCAACCAGACGTCATTTCCTCCTCCTCCGACCCCTGTCCTCATCCGAAGCTTCTCCACGTCTGGTTAGAAATGCACGTGTCTCGTTCTCCCTGAGTGAGTGTGAGCCCCGTGAAGGCAGGGTGGTGTTTGAGCTCACATTCCATTCCTCTGTCCTTCCCATATGCGACGCCTCATTCTAGGATCTGGAGAAATAAAAATGGACAAGGAATTGCCCCATTCTCCTGGAGCTCATACTTTGGAGATTTCGGTAATTACAATGCTGTTGGGTTAGGACAATGTACCCCCAGCTCTCAAATTCACAGACTCTGTTCACTGGAGGCCCTCTAGGAACACAGGAGCCTGACCTCTTCTTTGCAAACTCTGAAACTTCTCGAAACTGAGAAGAAGACTCATTCTGCACAGGGTCAATGGACCCGGGTAGGATGCCGGAGGGGAGCCCACCTTTCCAGTGGAGAGGGAAGAGAGCAACGTAAAATGACGCAGAGATGAGCAATTCAGTCATGGAAGCAGAATCAGTAACTTACCCATGTGATCACTGGGGAGACCAAGAAGCATGCAAGTCTCTCTGCTCCCTGGTGTGTGTGTATGCATGTACGTGTGTGTGTATGCATGCACGCGTGTGCGTGTACACGTGTGTATGTGTGTGTGTCTGAAGAGAAACAGCTGTTGGAAACCCATGGTACTTCAAGTCCTCACATCGCCTTCCTTCCTGGATGGGTTGGGGGGCCCAGCTCTGGCCACAGGACTGCTGGGTCCTGTGGGCCCTTCCCACCAGTGGCTTTAAGGCCTGGCCCCCATTTCAGGGTAGATGGAAGATGGAGACTCCAGCCTCCACCTAGCTCCTTGCTGTGGGCACTCTTAAAAACATATTTGGCCTTTAGGAGAATAAAAGAGAAATGAGATGGAGCTAGGCTGTGCCCCGGGGAGCTGGCAGGTGAGGGTAGAGATGAGAAGGATGTAGTTCTGGCGGTGTCAGTGTCCCAGAGGAGAAAACTGCCACTGGCCTTGTGTAAAGTACCTTGCACGGTAGTCAGGCATCTGGCTGAGAGTGGACTCTGGAGTCTGAGTGCCTGGGTTCAAATCCTGGTTCTGTCACCTACTGGCTGGCAGCCCTGTGACAGTTAATTTAATGACTCTAGGCTCCAGTTTCTGCATCTGTGAAATGGGGACAGTCCATCCTCATAAAGTTGTTGTAAAGGCTTAAATGAAAGTGCTTAGAGCAGCACTTGGCACAGAGTGAGTAATCCATAAATAGTAGCTGTTCTGATTAGAATGGGATGCAATGAATCCTAGATCGCATCTTCTCCTTCTCATTAATCTTGTATGACCAGACCAAATTCAGCCATTGACAAGGATAGCATTAAGCACAGTCCACCTGACTAGGGAGTGCTTTTTCCTCCTTTGGACTAATTCCAAACCTCCCCCACCTCCCCTCAGGCGTCCAGGACCCCCTGTAGTCTCCTTGGCTGGTTAGGTAAGGTACTCCTTCTGGGTACCCATCCAAGGATGCCCACACTAGACAGAACTCTAATTCTGGAGCTAGCGCAACAGCATTTATCTACCCCCTTAGAACTTTATAAACTTAGAGGACAAAAGCAGTGTCTAATTGCTTCCTTTCTTTTTTTTTTTTTCCTTTCACAAATATTTTTTAACAGGTTCTTCTTCCGTGTCAGATGCACAAACATTTGTTCATCATCTGTGTCCTTCTCTAGAAAGCTGTTTTTCTTAGTTGGAAAGGAGCTGGCATTCATTCGTGCCCGTGAGTTTCTCCTTTTGGCCTGAAACTCTTGCCTTATCTAAGTGATGGTGACATTTTAGGTGTCGTGTGTTGGCTAGAGAGAGAGACGTTTTCGAGAAGGAGGTATGAAACTGGTCCAGAACGGTTCCTGCCAGCGCTTGGATTTCACACCACAAAGGCAACCCGGGACTCTGCTTTTGTAAAAGTCACCGTTGGCACTCAGACCCACTGACCAGGCTCCATTTCCTGCACCCACCAAAGGGGATTTGACATAAAATTAGTGCAACCTCATTTCAATCAATTTTAACCAATATTTTTATATTCTAAAGCACAATATCTGTAATATCCTGGAATATTGAACAAAAATGAAATTTTGGCTTTGGTTTATACACGTAAGCATAGAGCAATTTGGCGCCTTTCTGTTTGGTTTAATTGCATTTTTACAAATATAATTTGATCGCATTAGAATAGATTTGTAAAAGGACAGATTAGGAAAGACGAGGATGGCAAGGAGTGAATAAACCGGGAGATTGAAGAAAGCTGACATCAGAATCGTAAGCACTATAGTCTACGAGGCAATTCCTCATAAGTACTTCATTTGAGGCTTAGAGGACATAAGCGTTATCTGACCCATTTTATAGATGGGAACACTGGGGTGCGGGGGTATCTGGCTTTCCACGAGGACTTGAATTTTTATAGATGCCATACTTAGTGCCTATGCCATACTGCCTCTCGAAGGAGGTAGTGAGGGTAGAGGCGGACAGGAGACGGGTGCCAACAAGCTTGAGGTGAACACAGAGGGTGCTGGCATTGGGCCAGCAGGAAACAAAGCCAGAACTGCTGCTGACCAGCTGCCAGCACAGCTGTTATAACTGCCACACCTCTCTGTGAAGGGCCAAGTGGGCCGGGCTGGCCTGGGCTATCCTGGTCTGCCTTCAAACCCAGGCTGCAGCCTGCTCTCTGTGGACTTGTCCCATTGCCCCATCACTGGGAAAACCAGGAAAAGATATTGCTGTCCCCTAAGTGCTGAGAGACCTCCTCCACCTCCACCCCTGCCTCCCGCTTCTGACCTTTTCACCCCAGAGGCACCCTGCAGTGCTCTGCAATAAAGTTATGGATTATTCAGTGACCGTTCCCCTGCTCTGCTCCTGCTGGCTGACATTGCTGACCACTGGGCCCTGAGCTGGGTCAGTGCACAGTCTGGAGTGATCCCTGGTGACGCTGGGAAATGAACCTACGACCTCTTCTTGCCGAGGGTCAGTGAACTTTCTGGTGGTGCACGGGTCCATCAGAAGAAAGTCAGCAGGGCCAGCCGGGAAAAGTGCTGACAACTGTGGGCATTTGCAAAGCAGCCTCCTCACACGGAAGACTGATAGCTATCTGTCCTTATCTCAGCTTTCCCAGCTTCCACAGCCCGGCCCTTTACTTTGAATAAGCAAATTGACATTGAGGTCATCTTAAATTAACCAATCATATTCCCCAGGTCATTTTCTCAAGGAAAGAGTTGAACCCAAAGAAGGGTGTGTATCCTTTGAAAGGATCATAAATCTATGCTTCTCTTGGTTTTTCTTTCCATTTTTCTCTTCCCTGTGTTACTTATGCTTTTATACTCATCCTATTGTCTTTCATTTATATTTATTTTTCTATTTGTATATTTAATTGAATATGTAGTCATACTCTCCTGATATATTTATAAATACTACCCTACTTACACAAATACTATGTGTTGAGGTACGTGCTCAGAGCTGTTACACATACAAGGAGAGGTCTTTGCCCCTAGGAGAGTCTGGTTTGATCAGGCAGCTAGAATACACGCGCAAACATCCACGCGACAGATAGGATGCAATAAATATCACAAAAGGGACATGAAGACATTGCTATCGGAGTATAGAGGAGAGTAAGTCCGTGTTCAGACTGGACCCACTTTCAGACGAAGTGATCAGGGAGGCTCAGGAGGTATGACATTTGGTCCATGAACTGACCATTGATGACTGAGGTGGCCTGGCACTGGGTTCTTTCGCAGGGTCTGGTGCAAAGTGACACCTCACACATTCCAGGTAGAAAGAGCAGCGTGAATAAGAATGTGGACACAGTGAATGACAAGCAGCCTCGTTTTCCTTCACTGTTTCTTTTGGCAAATGTTTATTGAGCATCTACTGTGAACCAGGCAGGCATGGCTCTAGGTGTTGAGGATCCAGGAATAAAATAAACGCACACAGTTCCTGCTGTCACTGGCCTTACCTTCTGGTGGCAGGAGAAAGACACTCAACAAAGAAAACTATAACATACCAGGTGGTGTTAGGCACTGAAAAGAAACGCAAAGCAGAATACAGGGGCAGAGAGTGACAAGGGAAGTGTTATGTTAAAGAGGGTAGTTGGGAAAACCATTCTGACAAACCAAAACTTGATGGAAGAGAGAGAGGCCACCATGCAGATTTCAGGGGCTGAAACCCCAAGGCAGAGGGAATAACAAGCGTGGAGAGAACACACTGGGTGTGTGTGAGGAGCACAGACGAGCCAAAGGGGCAAGTGTTTGAGGGGGTGAAGTACAGGGGACGAGGCTAGAGAGAGCGTTGGGATCACATCCTGTGGGGCTCTGCACACCGTGGTAATGACTTGGTACTTACTCTGACCACTTTGAGCAGAGCAATGACATGATCTCACTCATACTTCCAGAGGAGACTAGACTGCAAAATAGGCTGAAGCTGGGAGATGAGCTAAGAGTCCTATAGTTTTCCTTTTCCTGGAGCATGGTGTACAGATATTGTGCATACGGAACTAGTTTATTTTTCCAGGAAAAAAACCTGGAGGAGTAATTTGGAACCAGAACATGGAGGTTCTGCCTTGCGAGCCAAGCCAATGACATTTTTGGAGACAGCGAGGAGCCATTGGAAGAGTTAAGCAGCTAAGTGCTATGATTGTTATTTAGCTTAGAAAAGCTAAACAGGGCTCAGATTCTAGGACTTGAGGGGTGTGGGTCCTGCTTCTGCCAGTCTCCAGCCCTGAAATCTTGGGCAACCATTGAACCACCCTAAACTTTAGTTTCACCATCTGTAGTTTATTCATATGCTCCTCTCCTCTCTATACTGCCAAGAGTTATTATGAAGATGATGTGATAGGAATATATATGAAAGCCTTCCATAAACCATGACACAGAGAACCATAGCAAGGATGATGATGATGGTGATGGATTGAAAAGGGGTGCCTGGATGAAGACTTATTGGGGAGCTGCTGCCACCGTCCAGGTGACCTGGACAGGCCTGAGATGAGGTGATGGGAGTGGGAATGGGAAGGAAAAAGCAAATGTCAAAGACATTGCAAAGGAAGAATCTACAGCTCTGAGGGATGGGCGGTGAATACTCTGTAAGTGCTATAGTTAGGGTCAAACACTCAATCCTGCAGCCTGCTGGGAGACTTGTGAGTTCTCATGCAAGGTTATAGTTGCCACCATGGGCTTGCTGCAACGATGGGCAGAGGGATAAACATGGAGGATCAAAGGCTGGCCCGGTGCAGGAAGGAGCAGCAGAAGATACACTGGTATAGGAGATGTGGGAATAACTGTCAGAGAGGGAAGAAACCAAATGAAAATTGTAGCTTGGGAGAGGGGGCAAAGAAAGGCTGTACAGAAGATCCCTGGTGAGGTGAGAAATATGACAGCTTGGATATGAAGATCAAGGAATAGGAAAGACTCCAATGTCAGGGGTTTTAATATCAAAGACAAGAAGTGGGATGAGAGGTATCAGAAATGGGGCCACTGGGAAGGGAGGTAGTTTTAGGAGGGAAGATGCTAAGTTTGGACATTTTCAGCTTACAGTACCATCAGGACAGACAATGAGAGCTATCTTGTAGGCAGTTGGACACATGAGATGGGGCTCAACACGAGTTGAGTTGGTTGAATTGACTATAGACACATAAGGGATTAATGCTTGTAATGAGGGTTTAGATGGAGTGGGAGAGTAAATGAAAGGTCCTGGGAAGGAGATGGGCAGAGGGAAGCATGCCGAAGATAGAGACCTGAAGGCACCCACAGGTAAGGTATGGGAGGATGAAGATGAAGGGAGATGCAGAGGTGACATAGCATCAGACAGAGAGAAAGGCTGAGACATGGAAGGCAAAGGAATTATTTTTAAAAGGATATAGTGGTCAGAAGTGTCCAAGATCATTATATATTAGAATATTACTCAGCCATAAAAAGATGAAATCTTGCCATTTTTGACAACATGGATGGACCTGGAGGGTACTATGCTAAGCGAAATAAGTCAGACAGAGAAAGCAAATTCTGTACTATTTCACTCATATGTGGAAGATAAAAAACAAACAAACAAAAAACAAACACATAGACACAGAGAACAGATTGGTGGCTACCAGAGGGGAAGAGTGGGTGGGGGGAGGGCACAAGGGTAACGGGGCACATTTGTACGATGATGGATGGAAAGTAGACTTCTGGTGGTGAGCATGATGTAGTGTATACAGAAGTTGAAATATAATGATGTACACCTGAAATTTATATAATGTTATAAGCCAATGTGACCACAATAAAAAAAAGGTATCAAAGATCAAAGAAGGGCTGAGAAGAAGACAACATCAACCAACCTGCTGAATTTGAATTTGGGTCAGAGGGTAGCGGGAGAGCGTGGCCAGGAGAAAGAAAGGAGGAAGAAGGAGGGAGTGGAGGAGAAGCAGGAGGAGTGGAAGGGAGACGGAGACTTTGAAAGGGGAGGTCCCACCTGGAGGTGCAGCGCAAACTTCAGGAATGGAAGAAGGGACTGAATGGGTGGACACAGATTTTAGCAGGAAAATGGCAGAGTCTGGACAAGAAGGTAGATAGATACGGATTAAGTTTAAGCGAGGGATAGTTTTCCGGGATCCCTAAACATGTTGATGGAGGAAGGGAAGGAAGACTGCAGGCCTTCAGCGAGTGGCTGGTGTTCCTGAGCACCGAACTGAACATCCACCCTCTGAGCCAGGACTCATTCCCCACAGAGCCTTGCATCTCCACCTCCTTCTGGTGCTTTGGGACGGAAGCTATACTAAATTACAATAAAATGTCTTATGTGACTAAATGTTCCTTTTAAGGTAAACTGACATAAACAAATATTGATTTATAACGAGGAAACAAAACCCTTAGCATCATGAAATAATTTTCTTCCATCCTTGTGGCCACATGAGTTGCTGACAATTCCCAGGACTTGGTAACAGACCTCATATTCGGGCCATTCATCACAGACGGCTCCAACCGGTCACCTGGTTCCTCACAGCTTTCATGAATGGAGCCTCTTGACATCTCTCAGTTAGATGGCCCGTAGATTCCTCATTTCCAGAAACGAGGCATCTTGTTTTCATTATCAGCTGGTTTACGAAAGAATTGACTTCCGAGCAGAATACACCCACGCTCCCTCCCTTGGCGTTTATTTGGAACCAACAAGCTCTCCTGCTCGGTACCAAGGGAAACAAGAACATTTGTGAGTCTCTTGTAGTCTGAAACCTTGGACTCGTAGCCACAATACAATAAAAAACATACAGTTTTCCCCTTTGTCTGTGCGAGGTCTTTCAGAACGACGCTCCCCTGTCCTGTGTTTCATAGCACTAAACATCAGCCATTTTCAGAGACTCTGGCATATTATAAGTATTCTGAGAATGAACTTAATGTGTATTTTAAGCAAGTGTTTCTTTTACTCAACTGTAGTTCATTAAGGGTTCCTGAGACCAAGTCCTTATCTATGTCTACACAGTCTTGAAAGAAAGTGACGCATTCCTTTCATAGCTTAGTGAAAAGGATAAGCGACAATAACAAAAGGATCACTTGGCTCACCTGCCAAACCACAGCCCTTTTTCCTTGAACTAAGGAAAGCACATTGGGATGGGTGATTCATCCAGGCCCTGCGGTCACCAGCTAATCACACAATGTGTGTGCTCCGACACTGAAGACAAGAGCTCAATTCAAATTCCATCCTGCTAATCCCTCGCTCCACCCTGAAGCCTGGTGAAGGACGCCACAGAGTGTCTAGGAACTTTCTGCCCATGTCTTAGAAGCCTCCTGCCCATCAATGATGCTGACAGCAGGATTTCACTCTTGCTGCATGAGAAGGGAGCGAGCCTTCCAGCCTTTCACCAGCTGGCATGGAAGACCTTGCCTCCCTCCCCCGCCGGGCACCTGTCGACACATCTGATGATAACACTCAGGCCACAGGTGAATTGTGTTCCTGACTACTGGATGACAGCTTCTGTCAAATCCCGGGTGACAGGGCCTCTCCTGTCTTCCCTGCTCCTCGCGGCTGGAGGCTGGAGGCTGGAGGACAGGATGTCTTTGCCTGGCTAGGATTCCGACCTCACAGGCAAACTATCTTTTGCCTGTTTTGAACCATATTTGAGGTGCTATCATGCTCTCCACTGGGAGAAAGAAATGTGTTGCTTCCAAAATAATTTATTGGCAAAAGTCTCTCTCACCTATATCTATAGACTAGGGAATACTTTGAATTTAATATAGAAAGTAAAGTAGAGAAATGAAGCAATTATCCTAGGGGAAAAAGACACTTTTTGTTGGAAACGTTCAAATAACTAAAGCCAAAATATGTATGTGGGAGGAAAGGGCGCAGTAGAATTACAGGGATAACTGTCCCAATTCATTGCTTTACTTTGTATGTGTAGACACAAAAGCGTTCAGTATTTAAAGTATCCGTTATCCTCAAAAATGAAACCCCAGCCTCTGTGAACTCACTCTATGTTAGAAGGCAGTGTCCAGAAACACTGGAACCACGCCAGCACCATTGTTTGCCGTGCATTTTGGTGTCACTGAAGTCAGAGAGAAATTTGTTTTGAGGATAATGTGCCATGTTTTTATGATGGCGCTTTCACACTGAGGCGTGGGAAGGTGGAAGTTTCGAGCTCTTCGTGACAAGCCCTTTCGCTCTGTCTTGAGGGAAGAAAGAAGTACCTCAAGGGCAGAGCTGTGCCTGAAATACTTCGCTTTCAAAAGCTGCAGAATATTAGCATTTCTCTTGGACTCTGTATAAGAGCTATGCGACTTGGTAAACACACTCCAACTGATAAGGATGATATCTAGAATGGAATCTTAAGAGCGTCTCAGATAGCAGAGGTGGTTCTAACCTCTAACTCGCTTAAAAAGTCCTGGAAAAAATGTGCTGGGTGAAATAAAAGGGTACCTTTGGTTTGGAAAGGGGAAGCCAGCTTCGGGGGGAAGATAAAACCAATGCTTTAAACATTTCTTTCTCAAACCACGATTTTCTTGAGAAAAGGAATAAAAGAACAAGTCTTTTTTGCAAGTGAGAATCAATCCGACAGAACTGGGTTAGATATTAATAAAATAGGTAAAGATGGTTTTGTGTTGAAATTGGCTACAGAGCCCTGTGAAAGATGGAAATCATCTTTTAGGGGACCACTTACTCATCACAAGGATGAGATTTTCCCTTCCGATCTTTTTTCTCTCTTTTTTTTAGCTTCCTAAGATTTATTTCCAGCATTTAAAAATTAGTACCATTTCTCACTACTGTGTAGGAGGGACAGACACATGGGCACAGCATTGAGAGACATCACGACAGGGGCTGCTGCGGGGGGTTGGACCCCAATGAATACAGTTGAGGGGAGGTGGAAGGGAGTTCTGCTTCAAGATTGCGTGTAGCTCTCTGAACCAGAAGGAAAACGAACATTCTCTCAGGCCATGCTGAGGGTGGGTTGCACAATTAAGGTTTTTGACCTGGACAGGCAGACCCAAAGACAGAGGTACTAGAAGCCAAGAAAGTACCTGTTCTTAGTGTAGGGTTGAAATGTGTGGTTTTGGAGCCCAAATGCCTGGCTTTGAATCCTGGGCTCTCATTCACTAACTCTGAGTGGGGCAATTTACTTGGCTTCTCTTTATCTCATTTTCCTTTCCTATCAAATGAGAAAAGTAGAACCCATCCCAGAGGTTGTTATGAGAATTATAGGGGCCAACATGGGTCAGGTGCTTAGAACAATGTCTCACACATCATAAGACTCAATAAATGTCAGTTCTTACTCGTTTATATTTAGCTGGGTGAAGGCCTGACCGCGGGATGAGCTGAGCTAATGTCTGGTCCACGAAGGTGCCAGTGTGCTCTGGCTTCCAATGTGGTCTGAGAGGGGAGGTGGGTTCTGTTAACCAAGCTTTTCAGTTTAACTGGCACCCAACACCAGGAACCATTGAAGATTTTAACACAAATGTACAAATATCTAAGTGTTCGTGTTAGGAAAATAAGTATGGAAGGGAGAGACTGGAGGCAGAGACCCCACTGGGATAGATACCAGATCAACACAAGGTAGACATAAGGGAAGACATGTTGTAGAAAAGAGACCATTGATTCTTATTATCTTTAAACTAAATCAGGGTATAGGGCGTTGCCCTGGTCTCTGATGCATATCCAGAAAAAAAAGAAGATTATCAGAAACTAAGGCCAGATGTCTGTCCCACCCAGAGACTAGATATCTGCCTCACCCAGGAACCAGATGCCTAAACCCCCCTCTCCAGACCAACCCCCTGTATAACTGGCCTGTAGTCTTTGCTCTGTATAATGGTTCTTTTGGACATTAGTCAGCCATCTCCCCCTCACTAGCAAGCTGTAATAAAACCCTTTCTCTCTTCTCTTCTACCACTTTGCCTCCTGACTATTGACATGTCTTGCAGTGGGCAAGTGACTCCCATTGGGGTGTAACAGGGCAACGCTAGTGTAGCTTAGGTTTTCTCTGATAGGGCCTGCATTGTGGAAGACTAAAAGGGAAAGAGCGTGGGGTGTGAAAAGATGTGAGAGGGAGGAATAAAGCAATATCATAAATCAATGATGTCAAGGTTTCCTGCCTCGGTGTCCGGGAGAATGCCATGCCAATGAGCACAACAAGAAATGTATAGTTCCCAAATTTAGCTGAGCCCTCAATAAAGCTCAGTCCCTCAAGAGAGGGATAAATGAGGTTGAATCAATTGCCAATGGCCAATGACTTAGTAATCATGACTTGGTGGTGAAGCCTCCATAAAAATCTAAAGGACAGCTTGTCAGCCTTTTCCAAGAGCTTCCACATTGGGGAACCAGAACACTTCCATGTGCCACTGTGCTAGGCCCCAAGCCCCATGAGGACAGAAGCTCCCTTGTTTGGGACCTCGCCCTATGTATCTCTTCACCCAGCTATTGATTCGTGTCTTTTGTAATAAATCAATGATCTAGTGAGCAAATGGGTTTTCCTGAGTTCTGTGAGCCATTCTAGCAAATTAATCGAATCTGAGGAGGGGGTCGTGGGAACCTCTGATTTATAGTGACAAGAGATTTTCATATATTGAGGTGTGTGGGTTAACTATTCGGGTTCAAAACTGACACAGCTTGAACTAAAGAAGCTTGACTTAATGGCCTATCAAACGTACATTGTACATCTGCTTTAACCATTAAAGAATGCACTCTCTTAAGATAAGATGCATACTTCCCCTCCTGCACCCTATTGGTAACGCCCTGTTGGTAATGCCGGGATTAGGCCCCTTTCCTGGACATCAGGGTCATGTTGACCTGCTAATTTGCAACTGAATATCTCTTTGCAAACTTTGAATATGTATCTTGGGCGTGTTTAATGTGTGTTCTTTGTCCTAAAAACATATAAGAGGGTACTGAAAACCACGTTTTTCCAGAACACTTTCTTCCTTTCTGGAAGAGCCTTCCTGAGTTATAACCCTCAGTTTGGCTGAAGTAAAACTCACCTCTCTCTCATATCTGTAGAATGGCTATTGTTTATTTTGTGTTGACAATAGCCAGTTGCTCAGAAGGATGGGTAACAACCTGGACTTGTGCTGGCATCCTGAGTTGGAGGGGGTCGTTGGTAGCCTGTCCGTCAGAAGTGATGCGGGGTCGGTGAGCCGAGGAGTCGAAAGAAAGATTTCTTGGACTCTCAAGATCTGGCAGTAGTGCTGTTTTATTTAGAGAATAGAATAGCATGGGGACAGGACCCATGGGCAGTCAGAGCTGGTGCGTGGGGACAGGACCCACGGGCAGTCAGAGCTCCTGCTGCTGCCCCGAGTTGAGGGTTAGGGCTAAATTTAAGGCATAGGTATGTGAGTCATCTCTTTACGAAGACAAAGGAAGGAACATGAAAAAAAGTTAAAATGGTATCAGTGCAGGTGGGGTCTGGTCGTTGGGTGATCCCATGACTTTTAGACAAGAATCGAATCGGATTAAGTAAAGGTCAGAAGCCACCACCCTAAATCAGTTACATGAGATTGCCAGACAGCAACCAACTTAAGTTCTTGCCTTCCCCATTAAGAGTTTCTAGGGATAAGGTCATCTCTCTTCTTCTTTCTGGTAAAGAGAGGGAGGCACCTTTTACAGATAGAGATTTACCTTACAAATGTAAATGTGTCCCAACAAGGGCAAGTTCCATTCCCCAGAGCCTCCTTCCCTGTCCCAGTTTATCAAAAGCAATCAGCCCAAAACAATCCCGATGCTAAAGAGTCATATCTTGGGGTGGCCAATTTCAGGTCCCTACAAGCTCATCCCCCATTTCCTTCACAAATGTCTCTCAAAAGGGCAAGCAAAATTCCAGTCCTCGGAGCCTGCTTCTCATCTGTAGTTTTAAAAGTAACCAGCCTAAAATCCTCATCAAGAAGCAACCTGAGCTTGTGACAGGCGTCCGAAGTAGAGGACAGTCTTGTTGGGACTGAGCCCTTTAGCTGTGGAATCGGATGCTATCTCCAGGTAGACAGTGTCAGAATTGGCAGTCCAAGAACTGCTTGTTGGTGTGAGTAAGCCTACACAAACACACACACACAAACAGATACACACACACACAGGTTGGAATTGGGTCCTGGAACTCTTTGCAGAATCATCTTACATTCCCAGCAGCAATGTTTCAGAGTTCCATTTCTTCCACATACATGTTGACACTTGGTTTTGTGAGTCTTTTTAATTTTAGCCACTCGAGCAGACATATAGTAGTATCTCATTGTGGTTTAAATTTTTATTTCTTCCAATGACTAATGATATTTATCTTTTCATGTGCTTATTTTCCATTTGCCTGTCTTCTTTGGTGAAGTGTTAGTCAACTCTCTGTCCCTTAAAAAAATCAGGCGAGTTGATTCAAAGAGTTGTTTTCATATTCTGAATACAAGTCCTTCATCAGATATATGTTTTGCAATTTGTTTTCCCCAGTCTGTGTCCTGCATTTTTATATCCTTAACCATGCATTTAGAAGGGCAAAAGTTTCACATTTTGTTTAAGTATAATTTATCATTCTTTTTTCTTTTATGGTTCGTGATTTTGTGTCCTGTTTAAGAAATCTTTGCTTAACACGACTTTTTTCTTATTTTTTACTAGAATTTAAAAAGTTTTAGCTCTTATATTTTGGTCTATAATCCATTTCAAATTAATTTTTATGTGTGGTGTAAAATATGAGTCAGAATTCATTTTTTCACCCCTTATGAATAGCCAGGTTTTTCACCACCATTTGTTGAAAGACTGTCCTTTCTTCATTGAATTCCCTTCTTAGTATTGTCAAAAATCAATTGACAATATCTATGTGTGTAGTATTGTTAGATTCTCTATTGTATTTCACTGATCTATTTGTCTATCATTATGTCAGAACTGGTCTATGGTTTTGATTATTGTGGTTTTATAGTAAGTTTTGAAAATCCAGTATTGTAATTCTTCTACCTTTCTTGTTGTTTTTCAAAATTATTTTGGCTATTGTAGGTCCTTTGCATTTCTGTATAAATTTCAGATTAAGCTTCTCAAGTTCTGTAAAAACCCCGCTAGAATTTTGACAAGAATAATGTTACATCTATAAATCAGTTTGGGGAGAATTGATATCTTAACAATATTAAAACTTTCAATCCATGAGTATGATATATTTCTCCATTTATTAGGTCTTTAAAAATTTCTCTCTGCGTTGCATTGTAGTTTAAAGTGTGCAGAACTTGTTCATATTTTTGGTAAATTTACCCTGAAATATTTTATTTTTTTGATGCCCAAATAAATGATATGATTTTTAAATTGTGTTTTCCAATTGCTGCTAGAATATAAAAATAAAATTATGTTTTGTGTACTGATTATATAGCCTATGGCCCTTCTAAATTCTTTTCTGAAGCTCTGTGATTAGGCACATACGTATTTAGATTGTTGTCTGTTCTTGATGAATTTTTTTTATCACTATGAAATGTATCATATTTAAGACTACCATTTTGCGATTTGTTTTCTATATATCACATCACCTTCTTTGTTTTTTTCTTTCTTATTTTCCTTCCTTCTTTTGGAGTAATTGTATATTCTGTAGTATTCCATTTTTTCTCCTCTATTGGTACATTACCCGTACCTCTTTGTTTTATTTTTTTAGTTGTTACTTTGAAGATTTCACCATGTTTTCTTAACTTATTACAATTTATCCTGAATCGGTATTACACTACTTCATGTATAAGAACCTTAAAACAGTATAACTTCCATCTACCCCCTTCCTTTATTCTATTGTTGTCTTACAATTTACTTCTTTATAAAGTCTGCAATATATTATTATTTTTGCCCTAGATAGTTGAGTTATCTTTTCAAGAAATTAAGAAAAAAATAGTTATAACAAACTTACCATTTCCTACACTCTTCATTTCTTCATATTGATTCAAGTTGCAATCTAACAGCATTTCCCTTTAGCCAGAAGAACTTCCTTGACTATTTTTATAGTGGACTTATGCTAGAAACAAAATCTCTCAGCTTTCTTTTTTTCCTGAAAATGACTTACTGCTTAATTCTTTTCATATTATATGGTGGTAAAATACGCATAACATAAAATTTACCGTCCTAACCATTTTACATGCACAGTTTAGTAGTGTTAAGTACATTCGCATTGTTGTGCAACCAATCTCAAGAACTGTTTTCGTCTTGCAAAGCTCAAACTCTGTACCCATTAAACGACAACTCCCGATTCCCCCCTCTCCCCAGCCCCTGGCAACGGTCATTCTACTTTTTGTCTCTATGAATTTGACTACCGTAGGCCCCTCATATAAGCAGAATCATAGTGTTTGTTTTTTTGTGACTGCCTCATTTCACTTTGCATAGTGTCCTCCACGTTCATCCATGTTGTAGCATGTATCAGAATTTCTGTCCTTTTTAAGGCTGAATAATATTCCATTGTATGTATATACCACATTTTGTTTATCCACCAGTGGATACTTGGGTTGTTTCTACCTGTTCGTTATTGTAAATAATGCTGCTAGGAACACAGTGTACAAATATCTCCTTGAGACTCTGCTTTCAATTCTTTTGCGTATATACTAAGAAGTGGGCTTAGTAGATCATACTGTAATTCTATTTTTCATTGTTTGAGGAACTGTCGTACTGTTTTCCATTTCAGCTGCACCATTTTATATTCCCATCAGTGTACGAGGGTTCCAATTTTTCCACATCCTTGCCAACACTTGTTATTTTGTTTCAGTTTTTTCTTTTTTCTTAGTAGGTATCCTAATGGGTGGGAGGTGATATTTCATTGTGGTTTTTTTGTACTTCCCTAATGATTAGATGTTGAGCATCTTTTCATGTGTTGGTTGGCCATGTGTATATCATCTTTGGAGAAATGTCTATTCAAGTCCTTCGCTCATTTTAAATTGGGTTACTTCTGTTTTTTTTGTTGCTATTGAGTTGGAGGAGTTCTTGATATATTCTGGAAATACATGTATATATACCCCCTCATCAGAATACGATTTTGCAAACATTTTATCCCATTCTTTAGGTTACCTTTCACTCTATTCACTCTGTCTTTCACTGAACAGAAGTTTAAATTTTGTTATAGTTCAATTTATCTCTTTTTACTATTGTTGACTTACTTCTGGTATAGTATTTAAGAAATTATTGCCATATCCAATTCATGGAACTTTTCCTTGTTTTCTTCTAAGAGTTTATAGCTTCAGCTCTTATATTTAGGTCTTTGATCCATTATGAGTTAATTTTTGTATCTAGTGTAAGGTAAGAGTCAAACTTCATTCTTTTACATATGGATATACTGTTTCCCAAGCATCATGGATTGAAAAGACTGTTCTTTCTCCCTTAAATGGTCTTACATCCTTGTTGAAAATCATTTGATTATATATGTGGGGATTAATTTCTGGGCTATTTTATTCTATTGATCTATACATCTGTCTTTATGCCAGTATCACACTGTTTTGATTAGTGTAGTTTTCTTGCTTATTTTTGAAGGATATTTTCTTTGGCCATATCATTTTAAAATAGCAAAGTTTTTTTGTTTTTTTTGCTGAGGAAGATTAGCTCTGAGCTAACACCTGTGCCAATCTTCCTCCACTTTATGTGTGGGTCACTGCCATAGCATGGCTAGCAAGTGGTGTAGGTCTGTGCCTGGGAATTATAAATGAATTATATATCTATGTTCAGGTGTTTATATGCATATGTTTATATGCCTATATTCCTGGTTCATGGGTTCAGATCCCAAGCAGCCAAATTGGAGCGTGTCGAACTTAACCATGATGCTACAGGGCCGGCCCCCTAAGATAACGAGGTATTTTGTATGTTTGTTTGTTTTGGAACAGGATATTGTAATATTATTTTCTGGCCTGCATTTTTGCCAATGAGAGGTCAGTCGCTGTCTTTATTGTTGTTCCCTTGTAGATAATGTTTATTTATTCATTAAGGGCTGCTGAAGTGTTTCCTTAGATGTGGAGAGAGCACAACGAAATATTTACTTAGAGTTGTAGATTGTAAAATGGATTGGAATCTCTGTATTTTAGCTTTTTACTAATGGAAAGGGATCTTTTCCCCAATTTGGCAGAAGTGAAATTTAGTGATTGTAATGAAGTAGTCATTTAGGATAGATCATATTTTTTAACTACACTGAAATACCTGAGTTGGTTTCAAGTGAATTAGGTATCTATGTGCATGTGTTTGTAGTATAAGAACGATACCTGAGCCAGAGCTATTTGTAAAGGTCTGTTGTCCAGTAGCTGCTTTACGAGCTGAGCTGTGAGTTGTTCTCTGGCTCAGGTGACAGGTGGAATGTTCAGATGGAGAAGACACAATTATCCCAGAGGGGCATCACCAAGTCCTCATGTTCTGCCTTCACGCTGACTTCCAAGGATGACTGAGAGTGTAGACATCTCTTTCCCATAGTAATTCTCCCCACCCCCAACTCATCTGCAGGGTGTAGTCGGGGCCCAGAGTCCACTTCACAAATATCAGATTCAACATCTTGTGTAAAACACCAAATCGCACTGGGGCATCTCAGCAGCAAGTCCGCTGGGGTGGAGAGCTGGCTCTCCCGCATTCCTCCTGCCCATGCCGCACCTCTTCTGCAAAGCGCACTCAGACAGCATGCGTGTGTATCCACAGGAACGGGCGGCAGCTAACAGGCATAGGCTCAGTCCAGAAATAGCTCGTATACACTCAAAATGGAAACCTGACTCAGCCCTACACTCTCTTCAAACTGCCACTCTCCCAGCCCTCTGTATTTTCATGAATGGCACATCACGATCTCAATTTCTCATGCCCCAAACTTGCATCTCATTCTGTATTCCTTCCTTCCCTCTTCCCCTACATCCAAGGCCTCAGTAACTCCTACTGTATCTTTTCCTTCAGGAGCCAAAGTTGTGGCTTCATATCCGTTTACCTCTCTCCATCCCACTGGTCGAGTGACCATCTCCTGCCCAGACCCAGCAATTGCCTCTCCACTCATCTGCATCATATACCCCTGCTTCCCTCTGACCTGTTTTTCCCAGCAGCCAGTTATCTTTGCCAGATACAAACTGAACTGTGTTGTCCTGTGCAATGGTTTCCCACTGCATTTTGAATACAATTCAAACCTATTTCCACAGCGCCCCGTGAGCTAGTCTCTGTCCACTTCTCCAGCCTCCTGTCCTTCCTCACTTTCTCCCTCACACACTATCCTCCAGCTACACTAACCCCTTTCGTTTCCTTGAACAAGCTAAGTCTACCCCATAGCCCCCCACGCCCCAGCCCTTTACGCATGTTGTTTCCTTTGCTTGGGACATCCTCCCTTCCCTGTCTGCTTGGCTGACCATTGTTCATTCTCTAGGTCTTCACTTTCCACCAACAATGAACGTCTTGTCTAAATTGATCCTCCCCTATTGTTATGCATCACGGACTCTGTTTCCTTCAGAGCAATTCGATATTTGTGTGGTCTCTCGATGACATTTATATTTCACTGTGCTGCAAGCATCCATATGTTCACCACCACGAGCCTAGAAACTTAGTGTTGGCACTTAGTTGATTTTGCATAATTGAATTAATGAGCGAAAAGGGCCAGATCAAGTAGATTTCTCATAAAAAGGACATTCTACCCTGACATAAAATCAAGCCTTTGCATTCAAAGCGGAATCTTCTTGTGATTCTCAGGTAGCAATTTTGATCCTGCTTTAGAAAAACCTTAAGGCGTGTTCTCCATAAGGCACATGCTGCTATATGAGGAAAAATAGGAAAGATAAAGTTCTTGCCTCGAGGATCTGAGCAGCCTTTCGGCTGGATTGCACATTCTTACTGTAGCAGTTAGGCTCCAGAAAGGAGTGCTGGGCCCATCTTGGCCCATATGTGGTGTAGAGGCCACAAGGGCATCCCCACTGAAAGGCTTCCCCTGGACGAATAAACCTGCTACTCATCAACACTAGTGATTCTGCCCATCTGGCTTGAAGGGAGCACTGTCGGAATTGCCACTGTGTGTTGAACAACGAAACGCATGTGTAAAAAATATAATGATAAATACAAATTTGATAAAGAAGGCCCTGAGGTGTGAGTGCGTGTGTGTGCATGTGCAAACAGCACCTTTAACTAATTTACTTTTGATTCAGAGAAGGTTAGAGCTAGAAGGAATTTAAGGATTGACAAAACCACTCAGTGTGCAGATTAGAGGTCAAAGGCCAGTCTTTTAGGTTTGCTGTGCCCAGTGGTGTGTGGCATCCACTGTGGGACCTGGTCAGGCCCCAAGCAGGGAAGGGGGGGCCCCAGCTTTCAGCCTGGTCTTTTCCTTCTCAAGATCTTCCTTCCCACCCCACTCTTCCAGACTGGCTCAGCAAAGAAGAGATGCAGTCACTCTGGAAGAATTTTCCAAGGCGGTAAGTGGATCGAGAGTGGTACCCTTAATTAAAGAGAGAGCACCCAGACGGGCTTTCTAGTTGCTGGAATGTGGAGAACTTTGTTACAGAGTGCGACTGAAAATGCACATAAACAGACTCCCTGGGAAATGAGGTCATTAATTCAAAGTGCAATAATACAAAGTCAGCTCAGTGGGAGCTCCCGGTACTTCCTCCCTCTGCCCGCTCCCCAGTCTTGCCTCTTTGCCTTTTCCTAGCACCACACTCTAGAAAAATCTCTTGCAAGCAATTGGGAGAAACTGAAGTAGAAGGAGAGGCTGAGATGACCAAAAGGGAGAGACGGAAGGGTAAAGAGGGCAGGGCGAAGGAAGAGGATGAGGGCCCGGAGATGTCAGGGGGAGGGAGCGAAGAGGGTAGTGCAATGTGGTGAGTCCTATGACATCCTCCAAAGCAGCCAAGGAAGAAAATCAGGGCACAGCTATAGCTCTTCTCAAAGGAGAATGTATCCTAGTGGAAAGCTCACTGGGCTAGATGTGGGGGTCCACCATGTAGGTCTGGTCTAGCTTGATTGGCTGTGTGACCCTGTGCGAATCTGTGGCCTCAGCTCCTCCTGGGTAGGGAGAAGGTTGGATGAGAGGACTAGTGTGGTCCTCGCAACTCTGATTTCTAGCATTTCATACTATGAGATGGAGGGAGAACTTGGCTGGGAGGGAAGGCCCAGTGGGCAGAGGTCCTTCAAGACTGAGGCTTGTATCCTGTAGTAGCCCACGTGCTATGAAGCGGTCCAGACAGCCAGAGCCAAAAACTCTTATCTGACCAAGACTTGAGGGTGACTAAAAACCACATCCTCATGTGTCATGAACTCTCCAGAGCAAGAAAGGCCTGTGAGGCCAAAGGTCTGAGAGAGGGATTGTTGGATTGAGATGTGAGGCTGAGACTTGGGGTGGATGGTTTGGAGCCTGTGACAATGCTTTGATAAGCTTCTGGTTGCCTTTCTGGTCTCTTTTTAAGTCAGGACTTTCAGAGGCACTGGATGGGTGTTTCTCTGTAAGTGGCTGACCCAATTATCCGCAGGACTCCCAGCCTTGGGCTGCTGCAAGGTGGGATGGACTCGCTAGAGCTGTGGACCCCTCAGACATGTGAGGAGGGCCCGTCTACCTTCTTCTGGTGACAGTCGGGGACATCACTTGGTGCCTGCAAACATTTGTGTAAGCTAGGGGTGGCGCCACGAGGTGCAATGATTTCCTTCTGTAGACCATTCAGGCCATGAGATGAGCCCAAATGCGACCTCTATCTGCTCTGTGGCATAGGGTCGGCAATCCCTTCAACCTCTAGGGCCACTAATGGGGGGGTCCCCTATCCCCCAGGACAAAGAGCTGGACTGTGTATTAGATTGTCTTTCTTTGCTCTTCCAGATGCGTCTGCACTCTTGTCACCTTGCTCTGTGCCTCAGAAGCTGACCCTTATTGACTGAGCCCATGGCTCCTTTGCTCCCTGAGATCCACACACTGAGCTTGGTCAATGGAAGACATTGGCAAGAGTGGGAAGAGTGAGATCTGGGCATGGGTTTGATGTCTTCCATTTGCGCCTCCAGATCCACTTTCCCCCGTCTCTAAGCAGACTCCTAGAGAGAATATAACTTTAAATGCTACATGGTAACCAGTCACACATGTTCTCAATGACATAATATGTGTCTGTGATCACTACAACAGTCAACTCGTAGAATTCAGGAGGGCTGATTTGAATTGACTGTGACAGGTACCTTTGAAGAATTCTGTCAGAGCGAAGCTTTGCTGCCCCTCGTCTCATTGTAAACGTCCCACAGGCAATAGAGATGGAGCTTTGGGTCCTCTGTGGGTCTCCCCACAGAGCACGGGCCGTTTCAGTTTATTCTCTCCTATAAAACACTAAATAGTCCAACTTTTGATCTTTCAGCACGTCATCACTTCCCACCATCAGGGAGATTCAGATTTTGACTGATGTTGGAACTAAAGTCAAAGGCGTGTGGTACCGAGTTTGAACTTGAGGCTGTGGAATCAAGAGTCTATTCATTCCCGCCACTTCTCCTGCCCCGAACCTCCCACTGGCGACTTCTGCCAGGTCTCTAACTTTCTGCTTGCCAAGTATACGTAAGGATTGAATGTGAGGCATCTCTCTAAGGTCATGAGATTTCTCCCCCTACCAAAATACCACTTCAAAATCCACTTCAGTTTCGTTTTTAAAATTTTTCCCCTTCAGAGCATTTCCAGCCACATTAGAAACTAGCTCCTTATTTACAGTCACTCACGCAGCCCACTGGTCTTCCTCTCCTTCACCTCCGGGGACTCCATGCTCCTTGACCCCATCCAGCCCCTCCTCCCTTCCTCCCCTCCCTCCTCCTCTTTCTCCCTCTTTTTTCCTTCCCTTCCTCTCTTCCTTCCTCCTCTCTCCCCATCCTTGGCAGTGGCCTGGACACAAGAGACGGAGGCCTGGAGAAATGAGTTGTGCAGGTGTTGGCATGGAAATGAGGTCCATGGGGAGGACAAGACTGAGGGGCCGGCCCGAGCCTGGAGGAGTAGGGAGCACTTTACAAGGAACAGCATTTCTGGAAGCCAACTTATGCATCTATTTTCATATTTTCCGAAACGTACATGAGAGTGGCTGCCTGAGCAAGAAACCAAATCCTTAGAGAATTAAGAGGGAGCCTTTGGATGACTGGTTTCCTCCGCTCCTAATACGACGTGCAAAAAGCAACTTCCGGCCAAAAGGAAAGAAGAGAATTCTGGACAAAACACAAGCCAACAAACCAACCTAACGTGGTTTCCTGGCTTATGCGGGGGACTTTGTCTCAGAAAGAACATTTTACTGGCCTGATCATAAATTTGCCCTCCACTGGTTGAGTCAGCCTGTTCATTTTTGGCTCGCCCTCCCTGAAGCTAAGCAAACGACGAGCAGCATAGTTTTCACTTCTAAACAAACACGTGGGAAAAGAATAACAATTAAAGGCTTAATTATTGGTTGTAAATTACAGGCATTAAAAGCTGCCATGGAAGTGTTCGGAGACACAGGAAAAAGTGTGGAAGCTTGAAGGCCAGCTGTTCCGTAGCTTGTGACCTTGGTCAAAAGCTGCCCCCGGGCCTCAGACACGTCCCATCTAGAATCAGGTGGCTCACAGGTGTAGTTGGACTTTTTCTTCTTTTTCCGGGAGATGTTCTCTTAAGGGGGATAACTTATCTTCTGGTGGCCCATGTCAAGAGGATCAATGTCAGGAAAAAACAGTGTTTGTTTCCTTGTATTTTAAGATTTCCTATTTTTGGCATCCTTCCTCCAGGATGGCTTTATCTCAGTGCAGAGACCAGGAAGTCAATTGTGTCGGCTGGAGCATCCTCTGGGCCCAGCCACGTCTTGGGCTGCAGACAGCCGCGTAGGCTCTGGCACTTAAGGACCGTTTGCTCCAGGTCAGCACAGTCTTTTCCAAAAGTCGGTCTAAGAGTCTTGGAGGGTCTACAATATTTCCACCTTGTTTGTAGAACATGATTTTTCTTCTTCAGATGAGAGGGTTATGCTTCATCCTGTTCCACATCCTTTTCATCCATCTCTATTTCGGCAGCTCTGTCAGCCAGAGTGGGCGACCTCCAACCTTTGTTTCCCTGCAGGCAAACAAGATTTTCTCAGTTTCGTTACTAACAATAGAACAAAAGGCATTGTGAATGTCCAGGGACTTTTTGTGGCATATTGCAGCAGTGGGTGCATGGGGGGACAGGGATAACTAACATTCTGCTTCATTTTATTCTCCAAATTCATTTGTTAATGAAGCTTTTAAAGAAATGTTACTCTTATTAAAATGACTTAGGAAAATTACTTCATGTCTTTGTGGCTTATCTATAACACATGAATATTTCCCCTCAAATTTAGCCATGCCTTAATTTTAAAATTTTGTTCTTTAGAATATTTTGTTTTCTTATATTTTTAAAATTTTGAGTTCTGAAAGTAAAGAACAGTGTAACAATTACGGCACACATATTCCCATCTTCCAGAATCATCAACTTAATATTTGTTATATTGGCTTCTAGCTTTTTTTCCTTCTCTTTGTTTTTCATTTTTTGAATAATTAAAGCACCACAGATGTAGCAAAAGTTCACTTTAACGGACATCCTTGGTCCCACCAACCTTTGTCAAACCACCACCACAGCTACACAATTATACCATGAGTTTGATGAGCTTGGGTTATATAATTCAAGCACATTTTCATATTTTAGATAAAATATATATGCAGAAAAAATAGGGTACATTTTTTATGCATATTTTGTTTTTTTACTGAAGCAAAAGCTGTGTATGAAGTATAAAGATCAAAGTTACAGCTCAATAAATTTCTACACAGTAAACATATCTATGCACCCACTAGCTAGAAAAAACCCAGAATTTTACCATTCGCCCAAAAGCCCTCTTTGTGTCATGTTCTACTGGCTACCACTCTCATATTGTAACATCGTATGCTAATTTTGCTTATTTTTGAATTCTAAATAAATGGGGTCTTTTATGTCTGGCTTCTTTTGCTCAACATTTATGTGGAATTCACACATGCTTTCGCCAATAGCTCTATTTCATTCCTGTTCATTGCCTGTAGAATTCGATCACATTAAGACACTAAAATTTATTTATTCATTCTAGCATAGATGGGCGTTTGAGTTGTTTCCAGTTTCAGGTCATTATGAATAGTGAGGCTATGAACATTCTTGTGCAGACTTTGTGATGTCCACATATACATTTCTGTTGGGTATGTAACTAGGAGTGGAACTGCTGGGTCATATGATATGGTTATAATAAACTTTAGTAGGCATTGCTAAACTGTTTTACAAAGTGCTAATGCCAATTCACATTTCCACCTATTTGTCTTCTTTAAAAAAACTTATTGAAATAGTACCATACCGGGGGCTGGCCCCGTGGCTGAGTGGTTAAGTCCGCGCGCTCCGCTGCAGGCGGCCCACTGTTTCGTTAGTTCGAATCCTGGGCGCGGACATGGCACTGCTCATCAGACCACGCTGAGGCAGCGTCCCACATGCCACAACTAGAAGAACCCACAACGAAGAATATGCAACTATGTACCGGGGGGCTTTGGGGAGAAAATGGAAAAAATAAAAAAATCTTAAAAAAAAAAAAAAGAAATAGTACCATACTGTAGTTATAGTATCAAATAGAGTCACATATAGTCATGTGTTGCTTAACGATGGGGACACGTTCTGAGAAACGCATCCTTAGGTGATATCGTCGTGCGAACATCATAGAGTGCACTTACACAAACCAGATGGTACAGGCTACTACACATCTAGGCTCTATGGTACTAATCTTATGGGACCACCATCATATGTGCAGTCCATCATTGACCAAAACGTCATTATGTGGATGGTAACTGTGTGGTTCCACATCTTGGTTTTTCTACCCAATTTTTTTATGACCCATTCATATTGACATATAGAGCTATAACTCTAAACTACTGTGACTACTCCATTATATGTACATATCGCATTTTATTAATTAATGCACCTATTGGTACCCATTAGGTTGTTTCCACCATTTTGTTTTTGCTAAGAATGCTCATTTAGCTTTCTTCTACAAGTCTTGAAGAAAAGGACAAGAACACTTTTAGCTCAGTGTTTCCCAGATTTGTCTGATAATAAGGATCCCCTGTGGTACTAGTGAAATTTCTAGATTCCCCAGCCTTTTCCCTGGTGATTCTGAGTCAGTGGGTCTAGGGTGGGTTCCGGGAATCTGCGTGCTTCACCACCATTCCAAGTTCTGAGAGTTAAGAACATCCAGGAAGTGCTGCCCTAGGCTCTATACTCAAAAGTGGAATGGATTACAGGCTAGGCATATTTTCAATTTTATTACATCCTACAGGCTCTCTGAAGGAACCGTTCCATTGAATTGCCACACCAGCATTGTGTAATAGACATATTTTTTCCACATCCTCAATATTTGCTATTTTCAGACTTTAAATTTTTTTCCCAATCTGATGGGTGAAAATGGTATTTCATTTTCAGTGATATTTCCCTGATTACCACTGACAATGATACTTGCTAGCACGTATATAGCAGTATGTATGTGCCAGCCACTGTTTCAAGTAGTTAATTTGTATTAACTCATTTTATTCTCCCAACCCTAGGAAGCAGGGAGCTATTCTACCAGGTTAGGAAAACTAGACACAGAGGTCAAGTTACTTGCCCAAGGTCATCAACCACCATATTCCCTCTACTATAAATTTCCTATTAATATCCTTCATCCATTTTTTCTATTGAGTTCCTAATCTTTTTCCTATTGGTATCTAGGATTTTAAAAAATATAGTATATACGCCATTTTTTGGCCTATTGTACATGTTGCAAATAATATCCCCTAGTCTGCCACTCACTTTTCAAAGCACCTTCACTTATGCTACGTTGACCATTCATTCATTTATCAAATATTTATTGCTCAGTGCTTGGCACTGTTGAAGCCACCAAGATGACAGATATTTCTGCCATGATGGAGCCTGTGTTCTAGTGGGAGGTAACAGAAAATACACCAGCAACAAATACAGTGTAGGCCAGCTGGTGATAAGTACCATGGAGGAAAATAAAGCAGGGAAGGGAACAGGGACTGCTGGATGTACGTGGGCTGGGGGTTGGGGGGGGAGGTCGTTACTCTTTTATATTGGTTTTAAGGGAAAGCATCACACGTAAGGTGACACACAGGAAATGTGGGAGTCAGCCTGTAGATTTCTTGGTGCAAAGTGCTCCAGGCAGAGAGAGGAGCCAGTGCAAAGGCCCTGAGGTGGAAGCAGCCAGCATGTTTGGGGAACAGCAAGAAGGCTAGTGTGGCTGGACTGGGGTGCGCAACGGGAGGAACAGTAGGAGATGAGGTTGGAGAGGAGCAGAGGAAGGGAACGTGTGGGTGGGGCCCTGGAGGCCGCTGTAAACACTTTGGCTTTTCCTCTGAGCTATGCAGGAAGCTGGGTGAGCTTATTTAATCATCACAGGCTCTGGGAAGTTCCGTAAATTGCTAGGATCACACAGTTGGTAAGTGGCAGAGCCCAGTGTGAAATCAGAACTCCTGACTTCTGTGTTCTTTCATTACATCACAGCTGTCCTAAGTCCTTGCGCCTTCTCTCTTCGTAACAGGAGGAAACTAAAAGGAGGACGCCTACCTAAATGAGAAACAACTGTCCCGCTTTGCTGGGGAAGGAGGGGCTCCCAGGGACGCAGGACTTTCAGTGCTAAAACGAGGACAGTCTTGGGCCGGCTGGGTGGTGCAGCGGTTAAGTGCGCACGTTCCACTTTGGTGGCCTGGGGTTCGCCGGTTCGGATCCTGGGTGCAGACATGGCACCGCTTGGCAAGCCATGATGTGGCAGGCATCCCACATATAAAGTAGAGGAAGATGGGCACCAATGTTAGCTCAGGGCCAGTCTTCCTCAGCAAAAGAGGAGGATTGGTGGCAGATGTTAGCTCAGGGCTAATCTTCCTCAAAAAACAAAACAAAAAACTAGAACAGTTTTGGCAAACTGGGGGGCAGTTGGTCACCAAATGAGCCGGCTGAAAAGTGAGCAGCGTCTACCAATTGGCTGCTTCAACCCTGGCCTCTCCAGGGCCCTCATGGGCCAATGCTTGCAGAGGAGGCCCAAGCTCTAGAACCTTCCCAACCCAGCCCCGGGTCCAGAACTCGGGGTCACTGTTGGTACTGCTATTTAAATGTCACTGCAATAACAGAGGTTCCCCCCGGGCAGTGGGATTACACAAAGCTTCTCTCCCTCCTGCTTATGTACCCTTTTTTTATATTTCAAAAATTTTACCCTGAATATATATTACGTTGATGACCAGGAAAAATGCAATGTGGTCAAGCCTCAGCTCATCTTTATTATCTT
Source organism: Equus przewalskii (assembly GCF_037783145.1). Taxonomy (NCBI): domain Eukaryota; kingdom Metazoa; phylum Chordata; class Mammalia; order Perissodactyla; family Equidae; genus Equus; species Equus przewalskii. The sequence continues at coordinate 16,370,066 of NC_091862.1, forward strand.
TATCCTGAGTGCCTGGCACCCTTGCTAGTATATAGTAAGTGCTCAACGAAATTTTTTTGAACAAAAAAAAAATACATGTATTGATCAAGGTCCTTTATAAAATGTGAGGAATGTGTGCAACCTCCCAGGGATTAAAACTCTCTCCTAGAGCTTCTCAAACTTTGTTGCATCAGAATCAGCTGGAGAACTTGTTAAAACTCAGATTGCTGGGCCCACAGCCAGTTTCTAATTCAGTTGATCTGGGCTGGGTTTTATAATCTGCATTTCTAACAAGTTTCCAGGTGACGCTGTTGCCACTGATGGTCATGGGTGGGGGAGGGAGAAAACGCTTGGAAAACAGCTGATCTATATTAATTAATTATTGGTTGATTGGTTTTGGTGCTGGTGTGGTCGTTCAACCATCGGGTACAACCTTGTTGCAATGTTAAGTTCAAATTCTAGACAAATTTGTAAATGAATTTATTCCTTCTTCATTCCCAGCTTCAGCCATCACTGTTGCCATCACTGTCAGCCTCCCTCACTGAACACTGGAGACAGCTGAAGAAGAATGGGGCGCAGTTATTGCCCGTGTACTGAGCGACATCAAGAAACATTGTCTTTTTTTTTTTTTTTTTTAAGTTCTTAACCGTCCGGGGAAGAAATTAAATTTAGGAAGAAAATAGGAAACTTTAAACAGAATATGTTGTTCATTGTCAATTCAAGAAAACTGGCTGGCTTTGATAAATTTTCCACAGGCTTCAAAGTAAGTGTGTCCTCTGTGAATTCCGCTGTTTAGAGCATCAGGCACGTGAAGCCCCTTCCGTGTGCTCAGGCCAGCCAGTCCAATGAAGTCGCGGGTGGAAAATAACAGGGATGACTGTAAAGTCCTCTGTTTGGGTTAAAAAAAATCAATAACTCAAGGGCAGCTCATGTGGAAAGGACCGCGGAGTTTTAATTGGCTTCTATCCAAAATCCATGGACAGCAAATCAACTTACTTAGCTTCCCAGGAACACATTTTACAATGAGCTTATGTTGGAAGGTTAAGCAGGAATAGCGTTACTTAAAATTAGCTTTCTGTGGACTCTTTGTGTTTGTGTGTGTACAGATATATCTGCCCATACACACACACACACACACACACATGCACACACGTACACTTCTAAGCACAGTAAGCAATTTATTTGTTTTGCTTTGAAAAATTTTCTTGGCAAAGTTATCACAGACAAGCTCTCTCTGGTAGTGTTTCTCTAAGTGTGGACTGTGGACGACCAGAATTAGCACCACCTGAAAAACTTGCAAGTATTCAGACTCCCAGGCCCCACCTTTGACTTCCTGAAACAAAATCTCTGGGGATGGACTCCACAATGTGCTTTATTTTAACAAACTATCCCCAGGTGATTCCTTTGTGTGTAAAAGCTGGAGAACCCCTGCTCTGTGTCAAAAAGGACAGTCTTAGGAAAATCTTGGTCTTACCCATAGATATGCTCTCAGTACACCTGTGGTTAGTCTGTCTTCTAATTAGGTTTCTTAATTTTGTTAAGAACATGTCAACTCTAGTCCTTTCCTCTTTCTCCCACATAGTCAATCTTCAAAGAATATGCACTTGCTGTTGATCAGCAACACAGAAAATCCTATCTTCCTGATTCTCTTTTTGCTTTGGCTACTAGGGAGCTCATCCTCCAATTTGAGGTCTGTCAAGGGCAATTGCCCAGGAGCTTATGGCAAATATTTCATGTTCCAACCTTACTTTTGGCTCCATCTTCTTTTCCCACGCTTGTTTTCCCTTTCCATCATTTTATTTTAAAATCCTACTGTCCTGTCTGCATTTCTGTAAACCTCCTTAAATTCTTCTGTTTGGAATGAGGTAAGACAGAAACAAACAATTAAAAAAAACAAATTAGTATTTATATTGTTTTCAGGTACATACGTATTGAATACAATAACTACTTATGGTGAAAAGAATAAAGAATCACATTAAACTCAGGAAAAAAAAATTCGTGAGACTAGGGTTTGCTTTGACTGAACATACTCATTTTTTTCTTCCTCTAGGGGCCGGAGATGAAAGAGAAGTCATATTAGGAGCCCAGGTAACGGGCTTACCCTTAGCAATCTAAATGCTTGTTGGCATTTTGAACTCATGATAAGACTTCATATATTGTTACGGGCTCAATGTTGTATTCCCCCAAATTTGTGTGTCGAAGCCTTAACCAGGATGCCTTAACCAGGATGACTGCATTTGCAGATGGGACCTCTACAGAAGAAATTAAGGTTAACTGAAGTCATAAGTGTGGGGCCCTGATCTGACAGGATGAATGTCTTCTAAGAAGAGATACTAGGGCCCGGCCCCATGGCTGAGTGGTTAAAGTTCCATGCACTCTGCTTCAGTGGCCTGGGGTTCACGGATTTGGATCCAGGGTGTGGACCTACTCCACTCACTCGCTATGCTGTGGCAGCGTCCTACATACAAAACGGAGGAAGATAGGAACAGATGTTAGCTCAGAACTGGTCTTCCTCAAGCCGAAAAAAAGGAGGATTGGTAATGGATGTTAGCTTAGGGTGAATCTTCCTCAGCAAAAAAAAAAAAGAGAAGCAACATCAGCGAGTCCCTCTCCCTCCCTCTCTGACACGTAAGGACACATAGAGAAGGTAGCTATCTGCAAGCCAGGAAGAGAGCTGTCACCAGGAACCAACCATGCTGGCACTCTGATCTCGGACTTTCCCGTCTCCAGAACTGTGAGAAAACAAATTTCTGTTGTGTAAGCCACCTGGTCTATGGTATTTTCTTATGGCATCCTGAGCAGATTAACATATATATGTTTTTAAAAATAGACAAGAGAATACGAAAGGAAAATAATATCAGCTCCTTGTTGCTGAACTTCACCTTTATCTTTCAACAAAAGAATTAGGCATATTGAAAGAAATTGAAACCCGGAGAGGAAGAATAAGCTGTTTGCAACAACTCCCAGGAGTTCTGGGTTAAAGTGCGTGGAAATTTACTCTTCCTCCCATTTCCCGGAAACATGAAGCCAAAATAATGAGCCTGTGCCTTCTGTTTCACAACCTACGGTGCTAATTCAGCCACCTGCTTCCTTTGAAGAGGTGCTGCGCTGGGTCTTTCCGAGTTAAATCTGGCATCCGTCTGCCCTGAGATGCCAATGAACCAGAATACCCAGGACGAGTGATCGCCTAGAGTTAATTGTCTGCTCTGGGGCCTGACGTGGAAGTCAGAGCTAGAGAATGAATGTTCCCAGTGCAAAGCAGTTCAACCTGGACCTGCTGGCTGCTCAGGTCGCTGCCAACTTGTCAGGCCAGCTGGAGCCACTAATCAGGCCCCCGGGACAATCCCAGGTTTGTCACTTTTATCTGCCATCACAGTTGTACTAAGATAGGTTGGAAAACCACCTGATTGTCCCCAGCATCCCAGAAACACTGAAAATCTTTCTAACAAGGAGACCACGGCCATGTGAAGTGACAGAGGAATTTCTTGCAGGGCCCACCTAAGTAATTCTCTCTATAGATGTCCTAGGATTCCTGTGTCTGATGAGCAATTAGTTGAGTCTGCCCCCTGGGTGGGCAGTTGCCTTTGATTCCTGTCTTCAGTCCCCAGATCATCCTGCTCCGGGGAAGTGTGAACCCCCAGGTGAGCTGTTAGAGAGCAAAGGTGGCTGGGAGCTCTGGCCATTGAAATGTGTCCCTCTCACACCGTGAAGAGCCTGTGACAGTACCAGAGTCCAAAGAGGAGGAGAGAGAGGAGTCATAAGAAGGAAAGAATTAAGAAGTAAGGTTTGCTGATGATGCAACGAAGGGAATTGCATGTGGGAGGGAAACGACTCTTCCCTTTTGTTTGTGTCACTGTCTACAACAGCGTCTTATGACAGCCAGTTGCTTGCGAAGGCCCACCCAACTACCTTATTAACCAAGAGAAGAGGGAAGTGTTAGTTGATAGCCAGTCCCTTCTTTAACATCCTAGATAAAGGCAGGCATTGTCTTAATTGATCACTTATTTTGCTGCCTAATCCCACCCTCCCCCATTTGTGATCTTCTCAATTTTGACATCTATTTCTACAGCTCGTCATTTACGCCTCCTTCACACTTCCTGCCATTTCTAGACTCCAGAACCTTCAGCTCCACCCCTTTCAGCCACAATGCAGCAAACACCCACACCAGTTAATGTGACTGGGGTCAGGCGCCATGTTAAGCCCTCTGCTTACATTAGTTCAAATACTCACACCAAAGGCATAAGCCAGGTGCTACTCTTCTCCTCGGGCCACAAAGGAGGAAACAGGCTTGGAGGGCGACCTGCCCGTGTCACATAGTGAGGCGCATGCATTCCTCCACTCTGCCATACCCCTCCCTCATCACAGAAGAAGCACGACACCTTCCACCAGGCACATGGCCGCCTGACCATTTCCTATTCCTCTTCCCCTGAGAAGTCCGAAAAAAGAGATGTTTCATCTCTGATCTCAAACTAACAAAACTCGGTCCCTTGATTCAATCCTTTTCTGTGCTCTAAGGTTCTTCTTCCTTCCATTTTCTTTTTGTACCTTTGATCTTTCATTCTCTACTCATTCCTTTTCATGAAAAAGTTTTGTGCATTTACCTCTTTGTGCAAACTAACATTTAACTTGAATGGGCAATCCTTCTCAATGGTTTATTTGATGCAGGGCTGACCTCATGAAGCTCAGACTCTGAAAGAGAAGACGAAATACGCATTAGTGTTGTACGAACGCGAGAGATGTGATCAGTGCAATGAGAGTGCAAGGAAGCAGAGAGAACTTATCACTAGTGGGGTGGTCAGAAGGTTTCGTGGAGGAGCTGGGCTGGGAGGCTAAGTCTGGGGAGAAGTAGAGGGTAAGGGTGTATTGTAGAGCGTCTGAAAGCCTGGGGACTGTCTTGTAGGTAATGGTAGGAAAGTGACATTGTGAGTATATGAATTAGGGAGATTATTCTGGTGGCAAAGTTCAGGATGGACCAGAGTGTGGGAAGACCAGTTTCAAGGCTACAGCAGTGGTCCAGGGAAGAGCCAGTGGGCTCTTGTCCTGTCGTGAATGGCATCAGTAGAGGTGGAAAAAAACAAATGTTTGAGAGACGTTTTGAAGGTAAAGGGGAAAAGAACGTCAAAGGTAATGAGAAGATGGCTGCATGTAACAAAAATGGGAAGTCATGAAGAAGAGCAGGCTTAGGGGGAGGAAGAGCACACGAGTTTAGTTCTGACCATGTGAAGTTCAGGTGTCAGTGGGACATTCGCGAAGAGGCTGAATCTAAGAGGCGTGCTGAAGTCTGGCTGTGGCTCTGGAGAGCAGTCAGCGTTGGAGATACTCCATTGAGGACATTTTGCATGGAAGTGAAAGCTCTTTGAGAAAGTGCAGAGCATTTAGCACGGGTGCACGGTGTAAGGGCAACGATACTCGGCAGAAACCGTGTTGTATTAGTCTCTTTGACCCAACCCCATTCTTGCTTGTGATGGGTGCTCAAGAAATGTTGAAGAAATGAATGAATGACGTGATGCTCAATATGTGTTTGCTGAATGAATAAATTAAAGAAGTAAATGGAAAAGTACATGACTGGATGATGAATCTATGAAGCCCTGTGTAGAGGAGTGAGAAGGGAGTAAGACCGAGGGCATGCTACTGGAGAAGCAACGCGGAACGCACTTTTAAAACATTTCACCAAAAACTTGCAGAAACCTTTGATGGAAAAGTAGCTGGGTGGCTGGATACTGCAAGCATGCTTACTTGCACAGAGAGGCCAGTGTGCCCTCTCCATGCTCCAGGGGGTTTCTGGAACATTGCAGAGATTCCCTGGCTTGTGAGCCTCTGTTTCCTGGCTGCAGCCTAGCGCTGGGCCAACCTTTGTTTCATTCAGTTTCCAATCAGAAGACCCTCTGGGATGCTGGCTCTCAGCTGGGAAATGGAAACTATTTGTGCTGCCGTGAAGGAAGCTTTCTGCGTCTGGCAGGGCCTGTGGGCTGGAACCGGCATAAAGGGAAAATTAGGAAATAATCAAGCAGGCTGTGGTCTCGGTGCAGTTCATTGCTGGTATTCCAGTCACTGGGAGGATGTCTCAGCTCTTCCTGGTTGACTGTCTTGACAATTACAAGAAAAGGAAAGTCTCCATGTAGCTCAAATTCATCCGCAGGAGCACTCCAGTGAGGAGGTCTGTGGAAGAACCTGTGAATCACGTGGGATGGCATGGGCAACGAACACGGCCTGTCGGGACACACAACGAGTGTGTCTCCATCTTCCATTTGCTCACTCCGCCTCTGGCACAGGCTTGCCACCCGGAACAAAGCCTGTTTTGTACTTCCCAAAGCACCCTGCTGTACTTTCGAGGGTTTTTCTTCTCCCCAGAAGCCAGCTTGAGGGATTTTTAGCCCTTTCCTTCAAACAAAGAACTAAATTAGGCCACTGTTTTGCTGGCATTTGGTATAATGAGGGGCCACCTCTTTCTCATAATTTTTGCAGATTCAGTGGAAGAGGCAGAAAGCCGTGTGGTATATTTAAGGAAAGAGAGAACTCACTCTGCTCCAACATGTGTCCCCACCCCAGCTAAAGTATCTGAACTATTACTACAAGCCTTATCAAGCAGAGGCCACCTGTGCCGCTGCTCCCGCTCGATGGCCCAGCTCTGTCACCTCCAATGAGCAGAAACCTGACGCAGCTTGGAGAGCTTCAGGGACGAGATGCCACCTCAGAAGGGAGCCTGTGGCCTGTACAAACAATGCTCGTTATTTTAGAAAGTTCCAGCTCACACTGAATTAAAATCCACCCCACTGCGATACATTAAATACTTCCTCCACATAATAGCCCCTTATTTATTTATTTTTGGTGAGGAAGATCGGCCCTGAGCTAACGTCTGTGCCAATCTTCCTCCATTTTGTATGTGGGACACCACCACAGCATGGCTTGATGAACAGTGTGTAGGTCTGCACCTTGGATCCAATCCCGCGAATCCTGGGCCACCGAACTTAACCACCATGCCACTTGGCTGGCCCCCACATCATAGCCTTTTAAATATTTGAAGAGAACTGGTGCGTCTCCACTTGCCAGAGCAAATGTCATCAGCTGTTTTCCATTGTTCATGATCACTAGCACAAATTAAAGCAGATATCGTCCCTTCCTCTCTTCCTTCCTCACCCTTGCTCCTTTTTTCTCCCCACAAATACTTCTGTGTGTATATGTGCCAGACACCTTTCCCCTCCACTATAGGCTTGCACACTTGTATTTTAAAGGGAAGTGCAGAACTTAGGCTGAGTGAGGTCATGAAAGAACACAGATTTTGGAGTTATCTGGATCTGAATTCAAATTCCAGTTCTGTCTTTTCATTTAACCGTAGGATCCCGTCATGTTGCTTAACCAGGATGAGCATCAATTTCCTTACTTATAATATGGGGACAAGAGTCCATATTTTGCAGGGGTAGAGATAATATGTGCAAATTGCCTGGCACATCGCTTAGGCCGAGCAGGAGCTCCATCAATGAGAACTCGTGGGCCTATGAAGCTGTGCTATGAGGTCAAATGAGAGCAAGGAATAGTCTTGATTATCAAGTTGTATCAGCTACAAGTCCAACCATCTGTGAACTTGTTCAGCACGCCATCCGTGTTTTCCTTGAAGTTATCAATAAAAATGTTGGCAAGATATGGCCTTGGCAAGAGCTCTGTGACCCTCTGCAAGGACACCACCCTCTTCTACTTTCTTTTCTTAATAAGTGTTCTTTGGTCAGGGATGTTGAACCAGTTATAAGCAGAACTGTGTTTTTTTATGGTCTATATTTCTCCATCTCTACCACATGGATACTGTGAAAATTTTTGTCAGTTGCCGTGCTGAAATCCAGATAGTCTATGATCAAAAGATCGTCTCTCTCCTGTGCATTCTCTTTTGAAATGAAAACACACTTGAGAGGGATAATATGTTGTATTAATTCACACTAAAGTGTTAATGATATAACAGACCCCTTTCTATCTGACTCAGGTGGGAATGGGGCAGACACTGGGGGAAGTGAAGGGAGGGTTGTTAATATAAATGTAAAAAGTGTGTAGTCAGAGCAGACTTTTTGGCTTTTGGGAAAAAGCTTTTGGCTTTTGGAAAACAAATCTTATTGACTTAGCAAATGAGCTCAAGAATGGACCCAAGCACGGATCTGCATTTACAAAGAAATAAAGACCTCACTGGATATGTCGCCTCTGAGGATTCCAGTGCACACTCACAAATGTGCTCTTCTCTCCTCTTCTGTTCTCAGAATTGCCACACTCAACAAGCGTTGTCAAATGCACCTTATGCCCCCTTCCTCCAGCCCCAGCAGGGGACAGGAGGGGTGGGAGGTCCCTGCTAGAGCAGATATTCAAGTTCAGCCCAACCTTAAAATCCCCATTAACAGTAACATGTGTTATCTAGTAATCGTCACAACAGCCCTGTGAGGGAGAGACCGTTGTCATCCCTATCTTACAGTGGGGGAAACTGAGGCTCAGAGAAGCTAGACAATTTGCTTAAAGACACACAGCTTTGAGAGAAACAGAGTTAGGTCTCTGCCCTAGTTCTGCTTCACTCTAAAGAGTTCTTAACTTTTAGACAAATTATGCCTACCGGTCTTGTTTCAAGGATTCCTTGTTTGACAACCATGGCTGTACTAGCCAGGATTCTAAGGAGCGGCCCAGAGAGATGGTGCCACTGAACGCTTTTGGCTTCCCTCCACCTGCTCTCTGGAAGCCCTCTCCTCCCTACATGCGACCATGTGTCCTCTGAGGTGGCCTGGCCACAGCTCCAATGACCACATTCATCTGGAGTGGACTCCCCCAGTTCAACTGGTGGCTCCCACCCAAGGAGACATCTGCGCTCTGGAATTCACATTGCTGGGAAGCCACCCTCCACATTGTTTTGGAAACGGGCGGGGGTGTCTTGGAACAGCTTGACTGGGGGCTGAATCTCATTACTGACAGAATTGTGACCTTTCAGCAGAACTTGGAAAATGCCATTGATATAATATGCAAAAATGATGTCAGTGCTATGATATGGAGGGAAAGGGATGGTCCATGTGAGATATTTATTTTAATGATATCACCATCATTTGTTATGTGGTTTGAATTAAATAGAAGTCTTTGAGTCTAAACTCCACCAGAGAGCTCTGCAAACATCCCCTTGTTTTGTCTGGTGTCAGTTAGCACTCAATCTGCTGCATTTCCTGGCTGAACATAGCCCTTGATATGATTTCTTTGTTCTGATGACTTAAACTTAGAAATAAGAGGGCCTTTATCTTCAATCAAATTGTACCCATAGTGACCCAAGATACAGGCATTCTTTAGTGAGAGTAGGAAGGAATGTAATGGTTTAAATGAAGGAGACAGGCGAGATGGAACCCAAACGATAGATGGTTGACTTGGTCTGCTCAGAGTTGGAGCACACGCACATACCCACCCTGAAGTTGAGGTGGAAATGCATGGTGACAAATAAATTACAAAAACACAACTATGTTGATATGACCCTTTGGCAAGTTTCCAGATATACGCCTGCCATGTTGAATCTGAGGGCCCTTGAATTCTACCAGGTGACCGAGCTGAAGGAAGCGACGCTTTATCAGGGAATCCCAGCTGTTGCTCTGCTGGAGCTGTAAAAAGAGAGCAGGTTTGCTAATAATACTCCTAATAATAAAAGGAAAACAGTAGTCCGCATCCCCACCTTCCATTGACAATGCATGTTAATGCTCATACGTCTGTTACCTCACCTGACCTTTTCAACAACCCTGTCAGAGAGAGAGGACTGTTGTCAGTATGAAGGTCAGGAACATTTTACATATGAAGGCACAAACCCAGAGCCAGGGCATTTTGCCACAGACACATATGTAATTCGTGGTAAACAGAAACTCTGGGGTCCAGGGAGTTCGGCTGACGCTGCCCACACTCCCTGGCTGGACATCAGAGCACAGGAGAGCACTCTCTCACCAGAGTCAGGACTGGGCACAGGTGTTCCACTCAAATGGTCGAACAGCAAATCTCATGCACCATCGCCACTCCCCAGGCCAGTGATGGGTTACCATGGGAACTGGCAATTACGCAGGGCAGAGCTCTGTAGACAGCACTCTGGGCGTGTAAGGGCGGGGCAGGGCAGTGTGTTAGCTTGCTAGGGCTGCCGGGACCAAGTAGCACAGACTGAGTGGCTTAACCAACAGCTGTTTATTCTATCACAGTGCTGGAGGCTGCAAGTCCAAGACTGAGGTGTCAGCAGGGTTGGTTTCTTTGGGGGCCTCCTCCTTGGTTGAGGATGGTTGTCTCCTCCTTGTGTCTTCACATGGTCTTTCTTCTGTGCAGGTCTATGTCCTCATCTCCTTTGCTTATAAGGACACCAATCATATCAGATTAAGATCCGCCCTGATGATCTCATTTTCACCTAATTACCTCTTTTAAGACGTTATCTCCAAATACGGTTACTTTCTGAGGTACTAGGGGTTAGCACTTCAACATAAGAATTGGAGGGGGATACAGTTCAGCCCATTACAGAAAGTAAGAAGTATACAGAGCGGCAGGAGAAGCAGAAGGTACATGGGGGCCATGCCACATTCATCCATTTGGCAAGTCGCGTGCCTGCTCCGTGTCAGGCCCTCTGGTTGGCAGATTGTCTGACTCGTCACGGCGAGGTAGGCACCCCTGGTGGCTATGGGACCTCTATAAGTCCCAGCAGACTACCGCCAATGCTGGTTCTCAGAACTAAGAGAAGACAAGCCTAGCACCAGTTCTCTTTGATGTGCACAAAAATCGCCTGGAGAACGTGTTCAAGCCCAGATCCTTGCACCTTGCCCCAGAGATTCTCATTCTCTGCAGGCCTGAGAATCTGCAGTTCTGGCAACGCCCCAGGTGAGGCTGATGTTATTGATCCGTGGAACACACTTTGAGTAGCCAAATAACATGCTGGCAATTTGTCCTTAGTTCTGACTCCACTTATATTATTTAGCAGCCTCAGGACGATGAACGATACGTATTCCAACAGCTCTCTTCCTTGGGTTAGGCCAAGAGGGCAAACCAAGATAACATTGTTCACTTTTCAGACTTGAGAGCTGTGCTTGTACACAAAGCATGTGCAGTCCATTCTGACTTCTTCTGCAACGTTTTAATCCTCTTGTCCTTGTACAGGAAAGACCATGGAGAGCAGAAGATTGCTAGTCTCCATGAAAACGAAGAGCATGTGTCCCGCTGTGCTTTATCGCTGGACGCATTCATATTTATTCTTTTGCGTATATGCAGTAAGAAGCCAGTCAAGGTTGCTGGTGAAGAACATCGTGGTACTGGTGGGACCCACTTCCTGAATGCTTACTTTTGGAGCTAAAAAAACGGTCTGTGTTCTAACTCTTCATTTGAAAACAGGCCATTTTATATTCAGAACAGCTTTTCCAAAGAAAGAGTTATAAATAGTTCACAAAGGCCCATTTAACGTGTAGTGTGACTGAAGTATTTACATCATTCTTAACCACTGTTTCTTGGAGTAAAATGCGTTCCAAGTTCCAACCAAGAATACCCAAAGCAAACACTTCCTCAATGACGTAGGTGGGGGAGGGAGGAAGAAAGAACCAGTCAGTAGAGCCGAGATGATGAGGGGTGAAAACTTGTGAGAATGTGGGAGCAGTCTCAGTACAGAAGTCAGGACTGTGGGCATCAGACGTGAATACTCCTGAACTTGTTCAACTGTTGGAGCTGTTTATTTGCTAACGGAAATTACACGGGGATTATCATTTACTGCTCTTTAATTAATTCACGTGTGTTGATCTTGTCTCCTCAACTAGATCGTAAACTCTTTAAGGTCTGGCACTACGGATGATATCTACACTGCCTTTTGAGGTGGCCTCTTGAAATCAATTAGTTACACTATCTAACACTTACTAGGTCCCAGCAGGGCTCAGCAATCGTTATAAAGAAGAGTGAAATCGGATTGCGAGACTGTGTTGGGGTATACCAGGCAGAGGCCAGTGAGAAGACTTGGAGACAATGGAATTGAGGTGCTGGCAGTGGCAAGATGACAGATGAATTTCACTGTGTCATCCTTAGCCAGAGGTTTAACTCCAAAGGGAAACGAGGAAACTGGACAAAATCATTTCCTTTGATCTCATGGGAAACCAGACTGAGGGAGAGTAGGTGTCTATAAATAGCTTTGTTCACCACCAACTGTTCTCTTGGTGCCAGGCTAGGTTGACATAGGGTCAAGGAGAAAGGTCAGTGAAATTTCTAGAGACTCTCAAACTGAACAGAGCCAGAGCCCATTCTGGGAGCTCCCTGGAGGTAAAATGGGCCTAGAGCTCTTAGTGGAATGAGTTGGGCTTGGCAAGGAGGCATCCCTGTTTCTGGCCTGGCCGTGGTGGCTTTCCTGGAGGCATGGCCAACTAGTTATTCAACTCGAAATGCTTTGAACTTCAAGTATTTCCTAACTTTAGGAGATAAAAAGAAATGGCCTTAATTGTGTTCCGTTTTTGGAAAGACTGTTTGCTATAGGGAAAAGAACACTAAACTAGTAGTCTGAATATCTGGGTTCTGATCCCTATTCACTCTCGTCGTGTGATTAAGGAATTCAATTCATGTTTTCGTATCTCAACTGAGGACTTTCCAGGTTTCTTCCAGGTCTACTATTCTGTAATTCTACTATTACTCTTTAGGATTAACCAAAGAAATAATGTTAGAGAAAGTAATATTATAAAAATAATATTAGGGAAACAGACAAGTATACCCTTTGTCATCATTTCTACTCTACATTACAGCGGAGGTTGACGCCAGTGTATTAAGAGAAGATAAAGGAACAGCATGTACAAGCACTGAAAAAGAAGAAATAAATCAATTTCATTTCTATATTCCAGCAATAAACAGAAAATATAATTTAAAAGTCTCTATATTTAGGGGCCGGCCCCGTGGCCAAGCGGTTAAGTTCTTACACTCCGCTTTGGTGGCCCGGGGTTTCGCTGGTTCAGATCCTAGGTGTGGACATGGCACCACTCATCAAGCCATGCTGAGCTGGTGTTCCACGTAGCAGAACCAGAAGGACCTAAAACTGGAATATACACCTATGTACTGAGGGGCTTTGAGGAGAGGAAGGAAAAAAAAGATTGGCAGCAGATGTTAGCTCAGGGACAATCTTAAAAAAAAAAAGACTATTTAAATTGTATCAAAAAATGTAAAATGCTTAGGAATAAATCCAAAGAAGATGTGCAAAACTTCTTTTAAATAAAGAAGCATTATTAAGATAAATTACAGAAACCTAAATAAATAAGGAGATATACCAAGTTCATGGATTGTTGATACTGTAAAGACATTAGTCCTCCTCAAATTTATGTAGCTATTCAACGCAATGTCCATCCCAATTAAAAAATTCCAGCAAAATTTATGAAGAAACAAAAATATGGGGAGACTTGCTCTTTGGGTTATCAAGACCTATTACAAAGCTTGGTATTGGTGGAAGTCTCATGAAGTAGAGCAAGCCACAGAACGCAGAGCCCAGGAACAGCCATGCACAGGCTATGTATGCTTTATTGATGACAAAAGTGGCACAATAGAGCAGTGGGTAAAGGATACCTTCCATCAAATGGTGCTGCATTGACTGCCTATGCATACGGAGAAAAATAAAATTGATCACTTTGTCACACTATACGGAAACCAGTAAGTTCCAGTTGGATTCAGATTTAAATGTGAGTGGTAAAACAATAAACCTTTATAGGATAATATGGAATAAGATCTTTGTGACCTCAGGGTAAAGGAATATTTCTTAAACAGAACTCCAAAAGCACTAACTATGAAGACAATACTGATTGAAAAAGAAGAGAGATGAAGAAGAGGCCCCATGAATACCAGTTAAAGACAGAGGAAATGCACCAGCAGTTTTAACTGAGAAAACAGCTAGAGAGAATGAAGGAGAGTTGAGGAGGTGTGGAGTGTAAGAAACTGAGGGAAGAGGCTGCTGCCAGGAGAGAGTGCTCAACAGTGTCCAATGCTGCCAAGAGGTCCCGTGATGTGGACTGAAAAGTGTCCACTGGACTTAATGAGAAGGCAGGGACGTGCATGAAAGCAGCTTTAGTGGAGGGAGAGACGATGAGCCAGACTGCAGGCGGTGGGGCATGATCTGAGCCGAGGGAGTACCAGAGGGTAGAGACAACTAGACTTTTTCAAGCATTTCGTCTTTGCCGAGATGGTGAGAGATCAGGTAATGATTAAAATGACAGTAGGAGTAGGAATTAAGGAAGATTATTGTTATTTAGTTTTATTTTTTGCTGAGGAAGATTTGCCCTGAGCTAACATCTGTGCAATCTTCCTCTATTTTGTATATGGGATGCCACCAGATCATGGCTGCTGACAAGTGGTGTAGGTCCGTGCCTGGGATCCGAACCCAGGCTGCTGAGGCAGAGTGTGCAGAACTTAACCACTAGGCCATGGGGCAGGCCCCTTGTTATTTTCTGAATGAGAAAGTCTTGTGTATGTTTAATGCTGATGAGAGAAATTATAGTGGAGAGAGGGGTGGGATTTAAGATGTAGGAGGGAACGAGGGGGAGGGGAACAACGCACAAGGTCCCTGAGAAAGCAGGGGTCATGGGATGCATCTGTAGGACAGGGGGAGGAGTTAACCTTAGACAGCCTAAAAGAACCTTTCCTTTGATAATAGGAGGGCGGAGGAAAAGATCTAAGCAAATGCAAGTTAGTTGGTTGGTTTGGCGTCAGGAGTTGAGTGGTTTTCCAATGGATAGATTCTATGGTCTCTAAATAACACCAACAATTATTATCGCTTGCTATGTTCTACATTATTCTAAGTATCTCATCGGCATTAACTCATTTTATCCTCTGAAAAGCCCTATGAGAGGCTGTCCTATTTTTATGATCACATTAAGTCTTAGGAAAGGAAGTGTGGGGATAGGTTAACCTATCTGCCCGAGGTCACAAGGAGCCCAGATTCACACCAGGTACCTTGCCTCTGGAGCTCATGTTCTTAACCACTACTTCATCCCACGGTTGTCTTCCCTCTCTGTAAAGGAGAGGATTAGATTGGAAATCCTCTTGCGGAGGACCAGTGAGAAAGCCTTCCGAGAAAATGCAGAGAGTTTTCCAGGCAGCGTCAGGGGCTCCAGGGAAGCTGGAGAGCATGCTTTATTGGCTCAAGCAAGAAGAACTTCTGAAAATGTTCCAGGTTGGGAACAACTTGAAATCAGACTGGCTTCCCAAGAAAAGGAAGAGCTCCTTTGAGAGGGATCCAGATACAATACTAAGAGGCTGTTCAAAGAATAGAAACTACTCAGCTCTGGCACTTGATGTTGCTAATTGTTCATTTTTCTGAGTTTTTTTTTAAAAGATGATGAATGTGCTCTTCTCCAGAATTACCCTTGGAGAAAAATCTAGAAGGAGATTCCAACTTCCAAATTGTCTTTTGAAATGGGTAAGTGGATAAACAGGATATAGTAGATCTATTATCAGAAGAGGTGAAGCCAAGCCATTGGGAGGGGGTGGAATGAAATTGTGGACTTATTGACCAAATTATGCAACCTTAATTTTATAGGAACACAGTGTTTCATAGACAACTGCTGAACTGTCAGTGTTATTTATATCCCTAGGCAGGCACTCAGGGGCACCCTGGGAGCCAAAACTATGACTCAAACTTCCAGTCTCGACAAACTGGTCAGACACAAATATTCAGAACTCCACGATCCCCTGCACATTAACGTTCATTCTCAATAAACTCTAGTTGATTGACTGGTTGAGCAAATGACTAGAACCTTTCCCCCCAAACAGGCCAGATTTTAAAAATTGAAATGAGATTGGAACAGAACCTAAGACTTTTTCATTTATTTATTAGAAATAAAAGAGAAAATGTACCACGAATTTTCAAAGTGTGCAGATGGCACTAGTCAAGTTTATATGGTCACATGGTGATCTGCTGTTAATGAACCACAAGATCACCAGAGACTCAGAGTGGCCAGAAGAGTAGTGCTGAGGTTGCATGTGGGTTATGTGCGAGTTAATCCATGCAGGGAAATGACTCTGTCTCATAAATGATAAACACTGGAGTAATTGTCACAACCTAGGGAAGGGTTTAGGAGCCACCTATAGAATGTTCAACCTATTGACCTGCTGGAACCAGAAAAACAGCCAAATAGTAAACATCGCTAGGAAGGATGTTGGAAAAACAGGAAGATTGTTCTAGTCTACATAATCTTCTACACACTTGAAATTCTACAATGAATACATTGCACTCGTTACCTCCAGAAAAGATCAGAATGGGCATACAAATACATTTTTACGATTTTACGATTTGTGATTTCTGCAGAAAGTGCAAAAATAAACCTGGGACAGGAAGGTCTAAAGCAGATAGTTTGGAAGCTGTGTTTCTCGAGGGAGGGCAGCCAAGACGGAGAATCAGAATCTCTGTTGAAAGGAGACAAGACACAGGGTAGAGAAATTGTCCAGAGGGTCACATTAGGAGGATAAAGACAGAATGGAAACGGTGAGAAAACACAACCAGGGCTGCAAGAGAAGAGGTTGAAAGTTCTCCTTTAGGATACAGATTTGGTGGCTGAAAGGACAGGTGTGTACAAAATGTCAGCGCCATATTGGATTATTAAGGAAAATGGGTACTTTTGGCTTACAGTCTTAACATTTGAGACATGATGACTGTGTCTTTCGTGTGCAACTTGCAGCCTTTGTCGGATGCCAGGCCCTGGACTGGATGAAGCAAGGCCCTGTGCATGTATGGAAAATATGATGGTAACCAGAAATGTGAATTACTGGAACCCAAGGCACTCCCTTATTTGAATATAGACAGAAAACATCTTTGAAGTCATTGTGAATTACTTGGCTCTGCATTTATTTAAATTCCCCATACTTATGCTTCCTTCATAGGAGAGAAAACAGAAACAACTAAAAATGATTTTTTTAAAACATGGTCCCACGCTTTTGCCAAAAGAGAGAAATATTTTCTCTTTTCTCCTCTAGTAAGCAGTTGTGCAGCTTTTCCATCCGTCTGATTTGTGGTGAATTCCATATAAAGTGAACGGATGAAAACGGCCGAATTGGCCTCTAAAAGCCCCATGAAAAGTTCATTAGATGTCCTCAGCTAGAGGAAGTGCCAGGTTACGATGACTGTTTATGACTTTTCTCTCTTGTTTTATGTCTGCTAACCAAATTATGTGACTTCTCACTTAAAGTCTTCCATCCTATGAAATAACCACCAAATATTGTGGTTTCAAATTGTTTGGCAAAGGTCTCTGCCCTTATGATTAATTTCTTCTGCACGGTTCTCTTCGTAAAGCATGTGCCCCTTGTCAAACATCATAAGGAAACAGTCCTGCTCTTTTTGAGATTTTCCCATTTTATTCCTGCCTCTCAACTGTATTTGGGAGCCAGAGAACTCTAGAATGTCTTTTCTGTTCTCGAATGGCAGCTATTTCATGACTATATTTTGTTTGTCATTCTTAATAGGGTAGGAAAAATATTTGATGGTCTCTAACTTTTATAGAAAGAAAACATCTTAACATTTTTTTCAACAGAGAAGATGAGTTCTCTCAGAATGCTTATTCACTCTTAAAATTTTCAGAATTAGTGGAAATGAGAATTTTGGGGGAAAATGCTTTGTAGTATATGACTGCCTGTATGGAACTGAGAATCAGAATCAATTTTCTGGATAAATTCCATTAGAAAGGAAAAAATTCCTTTGAGGAAAAAAAGAATCCAGGTACAGCATCTGTGCATCGTATGGAGAATTGAGTGCTGTTCCACGTTGGAATCTCCTGTGACCTCTGGGGAACTGGAATGTGACTGCCTGACGTTGACAGTTCACAATGAGGACTGGGAGCATAAAGCAACGCCAGAGCCACTTGGGTGTGGATGTCAGATTTAGGGAGGTCACAGATCCTCATTACACTCAGGTAATATTTTAAAATTCAATCTGTGTGGTTTGTATGCTGGGACTCCTGGTGTTGGCAGCAGCACACACCTGCCCTGGGCCACAAGTCACTCACTTACCCTATTCACACTGTCTAGCAAAGCCAAATCTCTTTGGAGAATGAAAATGCCTACAGGGGGTCTTAGCAGCATCAAGGAAAGGCATGGGGCCTCAGGCCATCTGACAGGGAGTAGGGAAGAGGAGGGGAGATGAGGGGGCCTTGGGGACGGTGCAGAACTGTGGACTTCTAGGGCTGGGTCAGTCAAGGAGAAGCGTGTACTCAGGATGTTAGAAACCAACATAGCGAAGGATGGAGTCAGCTGAGGGAGGACAAGCTTCAGGCTTCAGGCAGGGGCCTGAGTTGAGAACATGAATAGAACAGTCATTCAAAAGAGAGGACTATGGGGCCAGGAGCCAAATTTGAGTATGGT
Organism: Equus przewalskii; assembly: GCF_037783145.1. Lineage (NCBI taxonomy): Eukaryota > Metazoa > Chordata > Mammalia > Perissodactyla > Equidae > Equus > Equus przewalskii. The sequence continues at coordinate 16,388,366 of NC_091862.1, forward strand.
AAGTATTCTGGGAGTCATAAACTAGGATCCTTGCCCCCTAGTTTGGGAGACAAAACTAATAAAAGACAAATGAGACCCTTGGGGAGCACAGAAAACAGCATTTTATAAAATGCCAGATTAAGTGTCTGATGATTCTTTTTTCTTGAGTAAGACTTTGTGGGCTATACCAGCTGGTTAGCAACCCCTGGTCCAAACAGGTGCATTCCTTCCAGACATAGGACTGGAGAATTTTCCCACCAATGAGATCTGGTTTTTTGTTTTAAAGATTTTATTTTTTTTTCCTTTTTCTCCCCAAAGCCCCTGGGTACATAGTTGTATATTCTTCGTTGTGGGTCCTTTCAGTTGTGGCATGTGGGACGCCGCCTCAGCGTGGTTTGATGAGCAGTGCCATGTCCACGAGCAGGATTCGAACCAACGAAACACTGGGCCGCCTGCAGTGGAGCGCGCGAACTTAACCACTCGGCCACGGGGCCAGCCCGGAGATCTGATTTTTTTTCAACGAAAAAAACCCAAAACAACTTTGTTAAAGCAACTAAGTACACAATTTGATAAGATTTCGAACTATTATACTTAGCTGGATGATTCTTATATAGAAAAATTTTGAGAAACACCCATCGAAGATAAGTTATGAACCAGCATTCTAAGTCTCAGCTGTTCTCAATTACTGCTCAGGATAATCACTTTCAAGTGTGTTTAATGGGTTATAGAAAGTCCTGGAATTTGTTGCTAGCTCCTGAGTTTGTGGGTTCTCCAGGCAACTTCGCTCCCAAAGCATCCACGGAAGCCTTCCATCCAGCCTGTGCTTGCCATGGAGCAGGAAGGACCTGGATACGTGGCCTTGTCAGCAGAGAGCTCTCCTCACCCTCAGTTGTTGACTTCCTCCATCTCTTTTGGTCTAACAGGAAGAAAAAGGGGAATTCCAGCCTTGGAAAAAAACTTCTATTTTGTTGTTATTACCACTTACGACAGACATTTTACAAACTTTGAATTAATTCACTGTGAGTCTCCTCCACCCCAGGAACTATCTAGAAACATTGCTGATAACAAGGACTCTCAGAGGGTCCTGGTCACATAGAATTGGTCAGATTAACCCAATCTCTATTAGAGCTTTTTGAAAAATTTTATTTTAAAATCACCTGTATTGAGGTATCACTTACTTGAAATAAAATGCACCCATTTTAAATGTACAGCTCTATGAATTTTGACAAATGCCCATACCCAGGTCACCCACACTCCTATCAAGATGAAAATGATTTCCATCATTCCCAAAATGGTCCATTTGCCCCTCCACAATTATTCTCTAGCCTTCAGATAACAATGCTTTCTGTCACTGTAGATTCGTTTTGCCTTTTCTAGAATCTCATATAAAGGCAACCACGCAGCATTTCCTCTTGGGACGGGCTCCCTTTGTTCAACACACCGTTTTTGAGATTCAGCCATGTTATGTGTATCAGCAGTTCCTTCCTTTTTTGTGACTTTTTATGTATGTGGGGGGAAAGAAGTTTCCTTGTGCAACTGTGTACTTACTGTTAAGGAGATTCTAATGAAGCTCTGATTTCTGTCTTTCAGGGCATTCTTGCGTATTCTGGTAAGACAGAATAAAATTCTCCAAATGTCTCCTTTGCCTGAAAGGAATGGAGATTTCTACATGGCTTAAGGTACAATGAAAAACAAATTAAAGCACTGGCTTAAAATAAGTCCTATGTGTTGAATTGTAATATACTGACCGATTTTGGAACATATTCTTACTGTCAGTGAAGGTTATAAATGACTTGACTCTTTCACGTGAAATCTTTTGATCTCACAACTACCACGTGCTATAATTCGTGGGTGTGATCTCACCATTTTCCCCTCAAAGTCTGTAGGCTTTGCGTTTAGAATATCTGATGCCCAGATTTTTGTCAGCAATTTAAGAAGTTTCTGGATTTTTTTCTAATTATAAGGCTTTATAACATGATTTAATTATTAGAATAATGTTGAGAGGGAAGTAGGAAAAATTCAACAAATATTTATTGGTCATTTGGCTGAAATACAGAAATGTGAGCTATTATCCTCCCTCTCCGTGAGTCTGTAATCTAGCTGGGTAAAGACAGGTCCGGGAAGAAGCATGCAACAGAAAACTCTGAGAACCACAACTGCAGGAGACGATCACCGGAACCGCTGTGGGAACTCAGCGAGGAGAAAGAGCAATTTCAGCTCATGGAATACAGAAACCTTCATGGAGAAGAGTTGACCTTTGGTCTAAAACCTGATAGACAAGTAGGATTTTCAGTAAACGAGGAAAAAGAAGGACACAGGGAAGCTGCCTTTTGTCAGACGCTCGTTAGGTGTCAGGACTGGGCTGCCCGCGCATCCCATCTGGTCTCAGTTCTCACGAGAATAGGAGCTATTATCCCTACTTCTGGGGATGAGGAAACCAAGGACCGAAAGGTTTTGAACCTACCCCCAGTCCCACTACTTTGTAAGTGGCAGGAGTGGGATTTGAACCCATGTTTGCTTTGCTTCAAAACCTGTGCCCTTACTCATAAGGCTTTTCTGCTGGCCTCTCCTCTTTCCCATGGTTAAGGCTGCTTCCTTGGTGGCTCAGGCCACCGGGCTCAGCAGTGCTCTCAGTTGACATCCTGGTCCCTCCCACCTTCCCAGAGGACTTCAGCGCAAAGACTGTAGCCTTCTTCTCTGCCTCGTGTCCTGCCACTCCTCTTGGGTCACTGCAGTGTCCGCATGGACAGCACACACACAGCTATGTCGTCAGGGTCTTGATATCCTTCTCTCCATTGGTTTCTCCTCCTTTCCATTTCTGTTACCCAGTTGTATCTCACACCCCAGACCTGGTCATCACCCAGAATGGTTTCCCCTCTGAAAGTGTAAATGTTAATATCCCCATCTCTCTCAGCTTTGTCGCTGCTGCCCCTGCTGTTGACTACAACTGCTGCATAGGCCTTCACCTCTCCCAACCTAGCAGCCGTTTCCTTGTATAAATTCTTGATCCAACTTGGGCCAGAGGATTGATCCTCTAAACCACATTCTCATCTCTTTCAACCCTTGTCCTTCCCCTGCCCCTGCCCGGCCCAGCAAACCCCCAGATCACTCTGACACTGTCACTAATGCTGAGTGTCACTTAAGCAAATCACAGCACAGAATATACTGGATCCACTACTCCTGGTCTCCTCCCCCAGTTGGACCCTCAATACCTTTCAAAAGTCCTTTTTCCTGTCCTTTCTTGGCCTCTTACCCCTGACCACTCAGCAATTGTTTCAAATCTTTACTTCTCTAATTCCCTACCCAAACTCCAGTCTTTACCCTTGGCCAAAGATGTGTTCTATTTCATCATAAAAACTAACTTCACCCGGTGTGGATTATATCAGCTTTCTGCAAACCACATCCACTTACGATCAGCTGCACACCTCCTTCCCTCCACCCCACCAGGCACTCCGGGTGAGTCATGTCACCTTCTGTCCAACAGCCACCTCACCTACACTCTTAATCCCACTTCCTCCCACTTCCAATGGGAAGGTCTTGTAATTGTCCCCTTTCTCTCTCCTATCTTCAACCTTTCTCCCATTTTACTATCTGTTTCTTTTGAGCTTCTAAATATGCCCAAGTACCTCCAATCCTAAAAAGATATCCCCTGAGCCTTTGCCTCCCTCTAGCTATAGCCTCATCTCTCCCATTTCCTTCTCAGCTGAGTTTCTCAAAGGAATATTCCATATTCTGTCTCTCTGTTTCATCACCTCCCCTTTACTCCTGCTCTTTGCCCTCCGCTGATTTACCCAAAGCGTGGACATAGCTCCTGCCCCTATCCTGCCCAACTCAGCTAGCAGTAGACCCAAGAGTTCAATAAAAGTTTAACAAAGGCTTGGCTCTACTGTGTGTGGGGATTATAATGCGGGAAAGACATATCTTATCTGAGTGACCTTGAGAAGTTACTTGGTCTCTCTGTGCCTCAGTTTCCTCATCTGAAAAGTGGGCGTGATAAGAGTACTTTCCCCTTTTACATATACTTGTTTGTGTAAAGTGCTTGGAACAGCATTTAAAAAGTCTTAGCCCTTATCATTATGGCTGCTGTTAGTGGTTGTGTAGTTAGCAGAACTGGTGAAAAAGGAAAATTTAGGTCAAAATCAGATATGGCTACCAAAACCATGAGTCATGGCCACCCCCCCCATGCCCCCCCCCACCCCCCAAACAGGAGTCTCCTACGGGCTGTCTTTCTCTAAAGAGGGCTCTGCAGTGGGAGTTCCTTGTCCCTGTCCTGTCTGAGTGTCTGCCCCTCCTCGATTCCTTCCAGTTGGAGGCCGAGGGGTCGGGCAGCATCTTCCTAATCTCTGCTCAACTCTGCCTCTGCTCATGGGTCAACACGCGCTGTCTGACACGCCTGCATTTGGACGATTTCCCTGGTTCGAGTCTTTCCCAAGGACAGAGCCCACCCTTGCTGAACACCCTCATGGCTAAGAAAACATAGGTTTCCTTCCCAGAACCAAGGGAAGGAAGACAGTTCGGCTCTCCAGCCCAAAATGCAGACTCAGTTGCAACCCCTGCCCCCAAATGGCAGTTTTTCCAACTTCAACAATTTTAAGATACTCACTCTGGGGAAAAAGACAAGCTTTCACATGTGCATTTTTTCCCTCACTACCCCAAGCACCATGAGATGAAGGCCGAGCATTTTACCCATTCCACCCCACAGCGCTCGTAGCACGTTGACTTCCAATGTCCATACATATGTCTTGAATTTCAACAGCAGAGTAAGCAGTAATTGTGTGGATGGTGGGTACAGCCATGGTGGAGACCCTTTATGGAATATTCTATCCCCTTCATGTATGACAGAGCTGTCCATGCCTCCCCTTGGTCCCCAACACCCCGCAGGGCTGAGTTGGTGCAGACATATAAACTAGCCACTAGTGTCACACAGATGTGCTGCCATATTCCTGGTGCAAAAGTCTGTGCTAAAAAGAGTTTTATACCTTTCTCAGCGAAAACAACATTCTACACTCACTGACAGCCTGTTGTGGGCCGGCGAGTGTGTTATGCTGTGAACATATTTAATCTCTAAATCTCATAAGAGCAGGCGTCATCGGCCCGAGTTTACAAGTGAGGAGGGGTAGAGAAGTTGGGAAGGGTCAGAGCCACGCGGTAGAGGCTGATGGAGGATTCATGTCGTCTCTCTGACTAGGACATCTTTCTGTTTCCTGAAACATCGCATTGCTTCACGTCTCCTAAATCCAGGTGGAGTCATTTCCAAACCAAATTAAATGACAAATGGGGGCTCTTCGCATGTAGAAGTTAGTGACAAAGACTGAAAAAGAGGGCCTTGCTTACAGGATTTCTCTTGCAAATTTGGCCAACTTCTGACCTGATCTTTGCAATGACTTTTGTTCTGTCTCCTTCAGGGTGGGAGAATTTATGCTCCCTTTCCTCTGTGCATGTAAATGTTCCTTAATGAATTGTACTTGTTGACAGCTGGGGAGAAAGCCTTTCATCCTTCTGCACAGGTTTGCTCAGGAGAAAGTCACGGAACCCGTTCATACTGAGTGCGCTGCGGAGAGAGGAGCAGGTATATTTACAGCTATCAATGCCATTCCTAGGCTGACGTTACCCCAATTTTCATGTTCAGTTAAGACTTCTGAACTCTGGAATCATATATCTAACTGGCTATTTGACATCTCCGCTTGGATGTTTCACACTGTCTCAAACTTGACATGTCCGAAATGGAACTTGTGATTTCTTTCTCCTTCCTCCATAAACATGATCCGCTCCCCCCCCGCCACGCCCCATTTTTTCTCATTTCCGCAGATGGCACCACCATATCCCAAGGAGACAGTGCAGGGTTTTTATCAGAGAATGACATGGCCAGCTTGATTTATTTATAGTACCTCTTCCTGGCAACAGTGTGGGGTCAGGATTTTTGCGGCTGAGAGGAGAGAATTGAGTGGTGGCTGTTATGAAGGTTAATCTAAGACCTCGTGATATTGAATTACTTTCTTTAGGTTAACAAAACATAATATGTAAGAGTAAGATAGTGAAATGTATTTATAGAAATTTCTGGTAGATTTATCCGTATGAAATGGTCGTTTATAGGTCAGCAAAGGTTGAGTGGCAGCACTTTTATAGGATTTTCTTGATATGTTATAACACAGCAGACAGATATTTCTGTCTATCAAAAGTATAAAACTATCTAATTTTGGTAAAAGTGTTAGAAAACAAACATAAGCATATACTACCTGTATAAGTAAAATTGTGGAAAACTTTCTGGAAAGCAATTGTATCCAAAGTCTTAAAACAGTAGAATTTCACGGAATAATCTTAGTGCAGAGAATAAGAAAGCAGCAATGGAAAAGGAAATTCGTTGTAGCGTTGTTCATAGCAGGAAAAAATGGAATTAGTCCAAATGTTCCTCTACAAGAGACTTTAATAAGTAAGGGTAACCCGTTCCACGAAATAGCATTCAAACTGTTAAAGAGATGATGTAAAATTAAAATTTAATGTCATGTAAAGGTGTGCACCTCATATTGTTGAACATAAGGACAAGATATAAAACTATGTATCAAACCACATTTATAAAAAAATTTATAGGACTCTATGTATAATTATTACAATATGTAGAGAAAATTACCTAGAAGAAGCTATCTCTAAATGTTAACGGAGGCTACCTCTGGCTGGTGGAATTTCAGATATTCTTTTCTCTTTATACCTTTTAGTATTTTACAAAAATTTTGGCTGAGTTTGCATTATTTTTATAATTAAAAGAAGCTACATTCAAGAGAAAGAAACCTAACTAACCAAAAAAAAAAAAAAAAAAAAGAGCTTCAAAAATATTTAGATACATATAGGGGAAGTCCTAGTGTTTAAGTGAATGTCCCCAATCTTTGACATTAGCAGAGACTAATAACTTCCTACACTTTTCACGATGCCAACATTAAGAGCAGAGAGTAAGTTCTTCTAGAGATGACGCTCACAATGTATGGACAACGAGTGTGCCACAAGTTTGCACCAATCCGTACAGTCTGACGACCTCATAAGATGTCAGCAGGTATTTCCATTTTCTCACAGATGCAAATTGCTCTGTGGGTTGAATGCTACGCGGTCAAGTCAAGTCTAATATCATGACACATAAATTCTAACTTCTGAAGAAAAGGCAGCTCTTTATCAACTGCTCCTATTTTTCTGATTCACAATTCCTCATTTCCTGATTCCTATTCTAAAAAGTGTGACCCTGGAAGTCTAATTTCGGGACCAAGTAGATCTAGAAGAGTGAGATCATCTATTAGGATGTCAGACTTTTGTTCCAAGTATTCTTTTTTTCTTTTTAAAGATTGGCACCTGAGCTAACAACTGTTGCCGATCTTCTATTTTTTATTTAATTTTTCCATTTTTCTCCCCAAGTCCTCCCTGGTACATAGTTGTATATTTTAGTTGTGGGTCCTTCTAGTTGTGGCATGTGGGACGCCACCTCAGCATGGCCTGATGAGTGGTGCCATGTCTGTGCCCAGGATCCGAACCAGCGAAACCCCAGACCACCAGAGCGGAGTGTGTGAACTTAACCACTTGGCCAAGGGGCTGGCCCCTCAAGTATTCTTATTAATTCATGTGATCGATATTTTCCTACCTAAGATTGGGTACCCTTCTCGTTGGAGAGGCAGTGTGTATGTTGATGATGGCACAGCCACCTAAGTCATGCTGTCCAGTGGAAATATGAGAGCAACCTGTATAATTAAATTTTCTAGTTACCATGTTAAAAAAATCAATGGATGGAATTAATTTAATAATATATTTTATTTAACTCAGTATATGCAAAATGTTAGCATTTCAACATGTAACCAATGTAAAAAATTGAGATAGTTTACATTTTCATTAGTTTTTATTTTATCCTGCCATTGCTTTAAAAAACTATAAGCAAATACTTATAACCATGTAAATTCCTTCCCCTTCTTAGATAAAAGATGGCATACTAACATATTGTTCTGCACTTAGCTTTTTAACTTAATGTATGTGGAGATCATTCCATTGCAACATATAGGTGTCTTCATTCTTTTCTATAGCTGCATAGTATTCCATTGTGTAGATGTTCCATTAATGGGACTTAGGTTGTTTTCAGTCTTTTGCTTTTCTAGTTTTACAATGAATAGCTTTATACAAATGTCATTTATATTGCTGTCAGCATATTGTAGAGATCCTTTAGAACTTAAAACTTTTGAGATTCTATACCTATTATGTGAGGGATATGAAAGAAACTCAAGTTGTGGCCATGACTCTCAAGCGGTTTATCAATATAAAGAATAAAATGGCGGCCAGCCCCTTGGCTGAGTGGTTAAGCTCTTGCTCTCCGCTGTGGCAGCCCAGGGTTTTGCTGGTTCGGATCCTGGGCACGGCCATGGCACCGCTCTTCAGGCCATGCTGAGGCAGCGTCCCACATAGCACAACCAGAAGCACTCACAACTAGAATATACAACTATGTACTGGGGGGCTCTGGGGAGAAGAAGAAGGAAAGGAAAAAAAAAGAAGATTGGCAACAGATGCTAGTTCAGGTGCCAATCTTTAAAAAAAAAAGAATAAAGTGATAATATTTAGACTTGTATTTTGTGAGAACTCTTCATTGTTTCTTATCATTCGGAAACAACTCAAAGACAGTCTTAATAAGTTGATATAATTTCTTTTTTTTTTGAGGACGATTAGCCTTGAGCTAACTACTGCCAATCCTCCTCTTTTTTTTTGCTGAGGAAGAGTGGCCTTGAGCTCACATCCATGCCCATCTTCCTCTACTTTATATGTGGGACACCTACCACAGCATGGCTTTTGCCAAGTTGTGCCATGTCCACACCCGGGATCTGAACCGGCCAACCCTGGGCCACCAAGAAGCGGAACATGCGAACTTAACCGCTGTGCCACTGGGCAAGCCCAATATAATTTCTAAATAAACTGTTTGATGATACTTCTCAACTCTTGAAGAATAAAGAGAGCACCTCTTTTGTTATGGATCAACAGGAGGTGATAGTCCCATTGTCTGTTCCATTTCTTTCCAAAACTCCAGCTTCTGTCCCTTCCAGTCGGGGTCCAGTCCTCGGAGAACACTCAGAAGAAATACTTAGAAAATATGGATTTAGCAAAGAAAAAATAGCCCGTGTCCAAGCTTAGGAAACCCTTACAAGCAGTAAACTAACAGCTAGTCTCTAACATTTAACTATAAAATGTACCTGTTTTGTAAGTAATTTAAGTTGATGTGTACAATTTGGGGAAATCAGAGTGCTTTCATTTGGGGAGAGTTCATTCCTGTATTAAGATGAAATCTCAGTCTTTCAAGAAAAGTTAAAGAATGCTGGCATGGTTTAGTTGTTAGTCTTCTGTCATTTTTACACCAAGTAAAGACTGTCAAGTTTCCATATATTGTCATTATTCTAATTGAAATCCAAACCAGTGCCATATTGGATGGGTATTACTCTTGAAGTGGTTTTAAAATATTATCTCATGTCTGGAAATTGACACAAGTCTCTACAGGATGATAGTTTAAAAAAAAAATCCCGGAAGTCTATTTTCTTGGGTTTGCACTAGTAGGGGAAGAGAGAAATACATGATTAAAATTTAATTGTTACACACAATGTATTTCAAGGTGGGGCAGTATGGAAAGAATACCACCAGACAGTTACACTTTAACGAAATGTACACATACTTTAAAACTCAAAATTCCGACAAGCATGTACATTGCAATGCACCAGGAATTCTGAACTTTAACATATAACGAGGGATATGTATTTTCTCCCTAAGTGGTCCTTTCTTTTTTTGTCACACAAAAATGACCTCATCTCACAAAAATGATCTCTTCTTTCCAAATCACATTTTCTTGGGGCCTGTATCCTTGCTTTTTTCTTTCTATTCCTATGGAATTTTAACTGTGTTCCCATTCCACCTTTCTGGGTATGGTTCAAACAAAGAGACTCCTTTACCCTCAAACTCTAAGTGCCTTCTAATTTTTATGAATTATGGGAATTTAAATAAAGGTTCAGTAGATTAGCTCGTATAAGTAAAAAGAAATAAAGTTCATATGCCAGATAAATCCACTTATGTTCTGACGGTCTCAGAACTACACAGCAGGTGAGTGGACTTGAGGCCACAGTGCAGCATCTAGCAGGCCTGCCTCTTGCGGACTAACATGGCAAAATGTCCCCCAGGGCTTTTTGGTCCTTCAGCAGAAAGGTACATCCCTCTGTCCTAGCCTAGGGGAGTGTTTCCTTATAATACAAAACAAACAACTGGCCAACCAAACAAAAAAACTCCAACAAAAGTTGAAGGTATTCCCTACCCATCCCCGTCTCTTTTAAGATTGATCAAAAATGTCTAAAATTATTAATCCCAGTATTCTTTGCTAACAAAATTTCTTACTATTTATTTTTCCTCTTCTTTTTTTAAAGCCAACTATAGAGTGTTTGTATGTCTGTGCGTGTGTATGAGAGAGAGAGAGAGAGGGAGAAATAGATTGGACAGTAGAAGGATAAACACAAAAATGCCCTGTAAGAATTATATACTGGTACAGGGAGTTCAAAGCAGGAAGTTATCACTTCTCCTGGCAGAGAAAGATGTGTCAGCTGGAGGTTGTTCAGGATGGACTCTCACGTGTTTTGAAAAATGGTCTGCCTCATTCTTTTTAATGGCTGCACATTGCTGTGGTCTAAATGTTTGTGTACCCCCAAGTTCATGTTGAAATCCTAACCCCCAAAGTGATGGTGCAAGCAAGTGGGGCCTTCGGGAGGTGATTAGGCCATGAGGGTGGAGCCCTCGTGAATGGGATTAGTAACCTTATAAAGGAGACCCCAGAGAGTTGCTGAGCCCTTTCTGCCATGTGGGGACACAGCAAGAAGTCTCCCACCTGGGAGAGAACCGTCACTTGACCACGCTGCACCCTGATCTCAGACTTCCAGCCTCCAGAATTGTGAGAGAGAAATTTCTGTTGTTTATTTGCTACCCAGTCCTGGTATTTTGTTACAGCAGCTCGAATGGGCTAAGACATACATCATTACATCGTGTGGACATGCTGCCGTAATTTGGGCATCCCCTTCTCTATTACTAGACATTTACATTGTTCTCAGTTGTTAATGACACTTGCCCAACCACTCCCTTAAGAAGCATCCCTGGAAGGGAGATTGCTGGGAGACAGAGGACTCACGTTAAATATTTTTTTGTATATATTGCCAATTGGCCTCCAGAAAGATTTGCAAATTTATACCTCCCAATAGTATATGAAAGTCTATTTTTTTGCATGCTTGCAGCACTGAATACTTTGAATCATTTTCATCTTTGCCAGTCATTTCAATGATGAGCTTTATCTTGTTTTTTATCCTTTCAATTGGTTTTTCTAGATTCCTAGTGAGATCGAGTATCTTCCCACATTTGTTGGACGTTTGTGTTCTTTTAGAGAATTTAGCATTTTGGACCTTTGTTTATTTTTAGATCAGAATATCGTCTGTTTTACTGTTTATGGGGAACATTTTGTCTACCATATACACTGCATGTATTTTTCTCAATTTGACATTTTTCTTTTAACTTTGTTTATAGAAACTCTTGCTGTGCTTAAGTTTTACATTTTTATGAAATCAATCCTGAAAGCAGAAAAATAACCAATAACTTCCTGTTGTGAAAGATTGCAAAAACGGCCATAGTTTTTCACTCCTTGTATCCATACCCTTCGCAATGCGACTTTGCTGCTTCATCCATCCAGAGATGGCACCTCTTTTCCCACTTGTGACTTGCATTGGCCAACGGAATGCAGAAGAAGTGACAATATGCACCATTTGCTCTCCTTCTTGAAACCCTTCCTCTGCTGTGTGAGAAATCCAGGCTGGAAGCATACTGGAAGAGAAGAGACATGGGGCCTCATTGCCCTCACCCAGGCCAGTATCCAGCCAACCAGCAGACATGTGGCTAAGGCCATTCCTAGACAGCCAGCCGCCAGTCCACCTGCCAGCTGACCACAGCCTCATGAGCAAGTCCAACTGAGATCAGCCACATCTGGTCCAGATGAGCAGAACTGCCCAGATGACCTGCAGATGTGTGAGACATGTACATGTAAGACGTGCAGACATGTACAATAAATGATTGTAGCTTTAAAGCATTAAGTTTGGGGGCAGTTCGCTATGAGGCAGTAAATAACTGAATCATCTACATTTTCTTCTCATACTAGGTTTCGTTTTGGGACTTTTTGTTCCTAACTCTTTCATCTATATAAGTTTACTTTTGTGAATGCTGTGAAGTAGTTAAGAGGTCTTTATTTCTTTTACTAAATGTATGACCAATTTTCTCAACACTATTTATTGAAATTTCTTTCACCACTGATTTGGAATACCATGGTTTTCATTAACTAAATTCCCATATGCACAAGTGTTTGCTTCTGGACTCTCTAATATGTTCTGCTGATTTATTTTCTTATATCTGTGCCAATAACACAGTGTTTAATTTCTTAATTTTAGAGTATGACTTGATATCTGGAGTCGTCCTAGGAAATAATGTAGGAAACCAGTTATTAGAATTCAAGGGGAGGGAGATTGTCTTAAATACTCTTGTATTCCCCCTAGAATCTACCTAACTTTTGAGGACATGGTGGTGATCGCAAAACATTTTTTGAAAGAGGAAACATTTGGTCTTCTCTGTTGGAAATCTGTGGCATTTGATATACTAGAAATAAATTGGGAAGCCTGCTGTATACAAAGATGATATTTATGGTCATTATCTCTTTTTATCCTCACAACTTTATAAAGTTAGCGATCTGAGAAAGGTTCTATCATCACGACAATGGGGGAAGAAGAAGGAAAAGGAGGAAGAGAAGAGGAGGAGGGGAGAGAGCTACCATTTACTGTGTCTACTCTGTGTCAGAGTCTGTACTAAACACTGTACGTGCCTTACCTTATTTAACTTTCACAACAACTCTATGAGGTTAGTGCTATTTTTACATCCAGTTTTCAGAAAAGAAGGGGAGATTCAGAGACGTTAAGTCACTAGATCAAAGTTACACAGTAACTGAGAGAGTCAAAATTCGAAATGCGTGTGAACACAGGAAGAAAAACCCCACTCTGAAAGAATAAACACCTAAACTAAACCTAAACTAAAATTCTAAACTAACTTAAAACCGCTAAGTTAGCAGTCGTTTCCTCTGGACAGTGGGATCATGACAATTTCCATTTTCTTCTTATCACTTTTTCTGTTGCCCAAGTTTCCTGCAAGGAGCCCGTGTTATTTTAGTCAACATAAAATACAAATATAATAATAATGAGTGTACAAGTGACCTCCAAAAAGATGGCACCTTTTAGTCACTGGAATCTAGTGTGAATTCTCTGGTAAAACATCAGATAGTTTTCTTTCTCACACAGCCTAGGTTGGTCAGTTACCAAGCTAGGAGATGGGAGCAAGACTCGTTCTCCATTCTGCCATATTTTTACCCAGCCTGCTCTGTCATTCTCTCCAATGTGAACTTTTCACTGGAACATTCCACTCCTACCTGGCATCCTACTTTTGGACACCTCTCTAGTTCTTACCTTTATAAAGAATGGAACCAGATCGAAGAATGAGGTTTATATGAAAAAGCATTAATAATAAATAGCTGACAAAGAAGTTTAGAAGATACAGAAAGGATTCAGTTTTGTCCCTTTTGCCTATTTCTGTTCCTCAGGCCTACATGTTACTATTGCCTACATGTGAACAAGTGGTAGGTGTTGGCCTTATCTGGCTATATTTGCTTAATTGTAATGGTAGAAAAACGAAGGTTGTGTTATGAGTATAGTCAGAGGGGACAACCTTTAGCCCAATAGTAAAACAGAATACGACTTCTGAAAATAGGGAGAAGTAGGGAAGAAACAATATCTTGACTGAATCAGGGGGGAAAAAATGAAGAAAAGGAAGAAAGAACAAAAAAAAGTGAAACAAATAAAAGTCTCAAAGCCAGATGGAAGAGATACAATTAGGTTCATTAGTAGGTCTATTAAATATAAATGGGGTAAATTCTCCTATTAAAAGACTAAGATAGGAATTGTTTGTCTATAAAGACTACATATAAAGTTTAAGGAAAGAGAGAAACGAAAACAGTGAATAATATATATTCCAAACATTCACTTGCCACTCCCACTTCCTTGTTATAGCATCAGACAAGGTGGAATTTATGGTTAAAACTCCCAGTCCAAGGGAAGGGTTAGAATATTGTGCTGCAGCTCTACAGCAGCAGATGCAATCATCTGGGGAGATGGGTGTTTTTCTTTTTTTTTTTTTTTAGTAGCAAGTCCTAGTTCTATTGTTGAACATTCACGTCTCATAAAAAACAAGCACTTAGATGATCCAGAAAGCCAGGGGGAAATCAGTGGCTTAAAGGTAAAAACAATGTTGTTCTGTGACGGTGAGATTCTCATTAGACTCAGTTAAATTAATCACAGTAAAATTAAAAGTTAAAATGGAAAAGTTAGCCACTCTAAGAACAGAAATATACATAGAGAGAGTAACACATCTTCCAAACAAGTGGAAGGGAACAAATGAATAACTAAAACAAACTAAAACTCAATCCAAAAAAAGGCAAGAAAGGAGGAAAAAAAACACACAAAGTACAAAGTTTAAGAAGGCAGAAAAAAACCCAAACTCATTTGTTCAACAATTAGACTATGGAGCACCCAGTGAAAGTTAGACGCTGTTTTAGGAATCAGGGAGATGGCAGGAAACAAAACACAGAAAAACATCTGCCTTCATGAAGCTTCTATCCTAGTTGGAGGGAACATAATAGACCAGATAAATGAATAAATGCCGTGCGGCACGTCTTAGAATGAGAAGCACAAGACAAACAGGTGCAATGGGTGTGTTAAGGATGGAAAAAGGCCTGTTGGGGCAGGCTCACTCAATAGTATTGCAAAAAATATGAGGGAGGTAAGGAATTGAACCATGTGGGCATATGGGGGAAAGCACTCCAGGCGAAGAAAATGCAAATATCCTGAGGCCAGCATGCGCTTGCGGAGGCCACATAGGGCAGACGGAAGAGGAGGAAGAGGTGAGGTCAGAGGTGAGGCAGGACTGGATCAAGGCGGACTTTGTGGGCTGCTCAGAACACTTGGCTTTTGCTCCCGGTGAGATGGGTAGTCCCGGGACGACTTTTTGAGAGGAGGGAGATGATCTGATTTATTTTTTTCAGGGGGATCACTCTAGACGCTGTGATGCAAACAGACCAAAAGAGGAAAGAGCAGAGACTAGTTGGGTGGCTGTTGCAGTCATCCAGGTGAGAGGTGACTGCAAGTTGGACGGGTGACGTGGTGAGAAGGGCCGGGGAGTCTGGCTATACTGTGAAGGCGAAGTCCACAGGATTTGCTGGTGGCTCACAGCATGCTGTGGGAGAGATGAGTCAAGGGTGACTCCAAAGGTTTTGCCAGAACAAATATCTCCACAGCGACAATGAACGTAAATACAATAAACCTGCCAGTCAACAGGCAGAGACTGTTGGCTTGGATTAAAAAAAAAAAAACCTCAGCGATATGCTTTTTACAACAGCATATAAAATATATACATACAGGAAGGTTAAACCTAAAAATCTGAAAAGAGCTATGAGAAATATCAAAGACAGCAGCCACGGCTATGCTAATGCCGGACAAAAGAGAATCTCGCTCTCTTGACCTCTACCTCCTCTGTCTTTCTCTAACAGTTTGGCATTTGTGACCCCTGTCTTCCCGAGAGGACTGTTTCTTTGGGAATAGGGGTGTCACACCCTCATTTGGATCCACCCACAACTTAGAACAGTCTCCGATGGGTAGTAAGCGCTATTTAAAAATTTCATTTTAAATGTTCTTCATCTACTGATTTCTCCTCCATCATAAATGGGAATTGATTTGGGAAGGATGGGGCTGTCTATTTCTAAGGTGACACCAACTAGTGTCATTTGTCGCCTCTACCAATTTCACCTCTTCCAAGGTGACATGACGATGATTCTCTGCGAGAAGCTTAAAAAGCAAGGGATCACATTGGGCTTCTATAAGGCAGACTTTTCTATGCAGCGCAGGGTGGCGCTGCCAAACACACACACTCCCCTGGGGCCTGTGAGTCTCGATTTGGGAGCAGGAACTCCCGGCCCTGGCAACCTGGGAAGTTTCAAGGGTGAAACACTGGCCAGGGGCCAGCCAGGAGTGCCGGCTCCCACAGCTTCCTAGACTCTTTGAAGCTTTCTTGCCCTTGGGGACAATAATGGCACATATCTCCTCCTGAGTATTAATTGCAGTCATAAATTTAATTTACTTGCCACAGTTTAAGTGCATAATAAACACATTGGAAATGTTAGCTATTATTACCATACAAGTACAATCTTTAACAAATTTACTTTTTTGAGAAGCAATGAACTTGATCAAAGTTAGCATTTGTTTATAAATTGTTTTCTCCTCCATCAAAAAGACAGGGACTGACGACTGGAAATACATAAAAGCTAAAACACAAGGGCACACCACCAAGGGAAGAGTCCACATAAATGATGAGAAACTCCTTTAAAATTATCACGTAAGTCAATGAGAAGATAGGAAAATAAAAACAATTTTCGGCAACTTTTTCCAAGTCATAATTATTTTTTAAAGTGAGGAGCATCTGCTCAGTATTCAGAATTAAAGTTTATTTTAGCAACAGAACTTAGTACAGCATCATATCATCATGAGCGCTTATATGAACTTCTTCCGTATTATCTAGATTCCCTGAACGGCTTGCACCTGCCAATCTACGAATGTCCCACCTGCTTAACTGCTTGGCTCCTTCCCTTCCTATTGATTGCACAAGAGCCTTCTTGCTACAGCCAAAGCCTTCCCCACCCGTTTCCTGGTTATCCCAAATTCGCCATTTTTCCATTAGACAGTGCTTATTCCCAAGCGTTAGCATTGACAAGAATCATGTGGGCGGTTTGCTAAATACAGATTCCTGGGTATCACCTAGATACTGGATTTAGGGAGCTGCAGGGGAGCGTGGGACTCTGTGTTTTAACAGATTACCCAGGAGACTCTCCTACAAGTGACCCAATGACCACCTTTGGAGAAACACTGCTTTAAGAATAGTGTACATCCTTGCTACTCAAAGTGTGGGCCACAGACCAGCAGCATCTGCAGTGTATGGAACTGGTTAGAAATGCAGAATCTGAGGCCCTACCTGGGACCGTCTGAATCAGAATCTGCCTGGTAACGAGCCCCCCAGGGGGTTCGTGTGCATGTTAACGTTTGAGAAGTGCTCGTTAGATGACACAGAAGACATATGTTGACCACGTATTTTAGTAAGGGCTTTCCCATTGCTTTGAGGCTTTGATTAAATTTTAAAGTCCTTATTGGGAAATATTATACGTCCTCTAGTTTGGTTACCTTCTCCAGAACGTGTGGATTTCTTAGTGAGATTATTTTATCCTTCCCTTTACAAAATCATCTTGGGATGTTACTGGCTTACCAGAAAAAGAATGTGCTATTTTCAGTTCAATATAATTGTCTTATGCTACATTTTACATATCAGGTTTGGGCTCTTACTAAGTTCTCACGGTTGGTTGGTTTGCTTAAGCCAAGACAGTTGGGCTCATCCCCCAGATAAATATCTCACCTTGCCTGATGAAATCCGGAAGATGCTTCTGGTGTCCAAGGGATGAAGTGTCTCATCTACTGGGAGGGGCTGAGACTCCTTGGCCCGGGGAAGCCAGGACATCTGTTTCAGGCGTGATCCATCCTGTGGGCTGAGCTGAGTCAGTGGGGGCGTTTAGGATAAAGTGTTGGATTGTCATCAGAAGACACTGCTGTGGTCATCAAGGATGTTTGTGATGGAATCCAGGACACGCCCATGGGGAATAAATACACACTTATGAAAACATGATTGTTAATATAATAGTGGGCTAGAAAAGCCCACAGGCCAGCTCAGGCTCTGGCTTCTCTTTCTCTCATTTTTTCTTACTCACTGGAAATAGACTAAGAATATTTCGGGAAGAACATTCTCACTATTGGAAATAATCTGAAACAATAAATAGAGCAGTTCAGATAATGAAAGAGGCTAGAAAGACAAGGTCCAGCTGATGGTCAGCCACTCGTCTTTATTAGGACTCTTTTCTTTCCCATTAAAATCTCTGTATCCAATATGAATCTGTTTTCTAAACTAACATAGCCATTGACCTTTTTTTAATGAAAAAAGCAAAAAAATATATACACAAATTTTTTATGAAGTGGGAGGTCTCCAAAGTAGTTTGTTAAACTAAGAGCTAGTCATTGACAGGGTTATAATGGGCAGAGCCTCAACCTTGCGGCATGCTGGGAGTTTCAGGGGGATGGAGACCGTGCTCAGGGTAACAAGTGAAGATGGAGTTGGTGGAGCAGGTGGGGGTAGTGGGGAGGAAGGAACACTCCCTGGACAGAAAGGCTGGCACCCTCCAGGAGGGGCTCGCAGACAAATCCTGAAGTCCAAGGGAAGATGGTGGACGCCAATCCAGTCCATTGGGAACCGTCATCCAAGTGGCTGAGTCCAAGTGTCTCTTCTCTTATGTTCAATCCATTCACTCTTCGTATTCATACGTCTTAAATAATCTTAAGCATTATGAATTGTGTAATTTCTGAGTCAAACTTTCTAAATAATTTTTTAAGATAACTAATTCTGGAAAAAGGGAACATGGAGCTGAGTGGGACAGTCTTGAGCCAGGAGTTCTCAGACCACGAGAGGGGACTTGCAGGGAGCCACCCAACAGCTGTTAAGGGAGGAGCAACAGATTATAAAATTACTAACAGCCACTGCCATAGCCAATCCATATTGAACAGTGAGTGACATTTCCCAGGCTGAAGGGAATAATTTCTGGAATACTTTTTGGGGGGTCTTACAGGCCAGCAATCTCTCCCACCAAGAGGTCACAAATCTGGATCCCACCATGCTTGGTTACCCTGAAAAACAAACCTTAAGAGGCCAGGGAACCTGTCCCCGGGGTAAGTGTACACTCAGTGTGCATGGGGACAGCCTCGTGTCTGAGCACTGTTAGCTCGTTGGGGACTTGAATTGGCCCTCAAATGTGTATTTAGTATGTTGCGGTCCTTTGTGCCCAGGCAGCTGCAGCTCTAGTCGCCACACAACGCGTGCACACACACACACATTTACTCCCTCTTTCCCATCTCCGTTTTGCTTGCCCAAACCACAGGTTTAGGTTTCTTTCTGTCTTTCCCCTACCTATGGTTCAGATCCCTGATGGGATAGAGTCTTGTGCAAAACCTTAACAAACTGCACCACAACCCTTGAGTGTGCATCAGAATCACCTGGAAAACTTATTAACACATAGATTGCTGGGCTCCAGCTCCATCTCCACCCCACCCCCCAGCCCATTCTGATACAGTAAGGCTGGGATGAGGCTCTAGAATGTGCATTTCTACAAAGTTCCCAGCTGCTGCTGACCTGCAGACCAACCACACTTGGAGGGCCACGATGAGGGGGGCTATTCGGTCATTCCACAAATATTTATTGAGGTTCCACTCTGCGTCACACACTGTACGAGGCGTAGTGCACGAAACAATGGAAAGAGCAATGGCATTCATATTCTAGTTGGCTAGGTGGATGTTAAACGGTTGCATACATTACTGTTTCATTACAGTCATGATAAGGAAAATTACTAGATATGACGCCAGCAGATAACAGGGGACTTAAGAATATCAGGGAATGCATCCTTGAGAAAGTGACATTTCCACTGAGCTCTGAAGGAAACATTTCTATTTTTCATTCATTCATTCACAATCCCCAAGGAAAGAAACAAAATTTCTGCACTGAAAAGTACCTTCAGGAAATGCCCTTAAGCTTTAAACAGTGCACACCCATCTCTTGGTGTCTGCTTTACAGGGATTGATACAGGAGGATGGCTTTCCCCAGGAGCCCGTTCACAGTTTCAGCTGACATGTTGTTAGGAGAAGGGAGGACAGGGGAGTCAGAGAGGTGAGCTAAGAAGCCTGTGGGGCCTGGACTCTGCATGGCTGAGCCACGCTGTGGATTCGCAGCCAGAGGCCAGACTTCTGGGAGACAGCCCTAGGGGTGAGCTTGGTCTCGGATTCCCCTGCACAGCTGAGGAAGCAGGATTTCAGGGGGCCGCTTGGGGCACCCAGCACAGCTAGTGTTGGAGCTCAGATCCAAGCCCTGGCCTGCTATTGGCTTCAGCAGCCTCTGTGTGGGAGCACACGCCATCAGAGGCATGGCAGGTGCAGAAGGGTGTGAGGTGGGAAACCACGCCAGGGCTGAGACAGGGCCTAGAAGGATGTAAGGGACCAGTGAGAGGGCGGAGCCAGCGAGAGGGCGGACTGGGAAGCGCTTCATCTCAACATGTATGGAGAACCACTGAAAAATGTTAAACAGGGGTGTGCCAAGCTGTTTCCTGTGAGATTTGAAGCAAGCCACGTAATGTTTCCAATACTCTGTTAGCTGAAAGAGACAACACTTTTCCCACCTACCAGAGAACCTAGAAATTCTCAAGTCGATTATTTCTTGTAGAACACAGTAAACGTACACATAAGAGATTTTCATAGTGGGCCACCTTGTACCAGCAGAATTGGGTCCCACTGCGAACCAACAAGTCACCTTTCTGGTGCCATTTCTTCGTCTACATACAACAAGAGTTTGATTACATGAACTATAATGTCCTTTCCAATCCTAACATATGCTAATCCTGAAGCAAGTTGGAAAAAAATTATTTTTAATTATTATTATTATTTTTAACTTTTTGCTCTTCAGTGGAAGAATCAGGCCAGACAGCTGCACAGGAAAAACAAATGTTTAAAAATACATTTTGGGGGCTGGCCTGGTGGTGCAGTGGTTAAGTTCACAAGTTCTGCTTTGGTGGCCCAGGGTTCACTGATTCAGATCCTGGGTGTGGACCGACGCACTGCTTGTCAAGCCATGCTTCGGCAGGCATCCCACACGTAAAGTAGAGGAAGATGGGCATGGTTGTTAGCTCAGGGCCAGTCTTCCTCAGCAAAAAGAGGAGGATTGGTGGCAGATGTCAACTCAGGGCTAATCTCCCTCAAAAAAGAAAGAGAAAAAAGAAAAAGAATACATTTTGTGGATAAAGTATGTGTTTTTTTTTCTCTTTTTCCTTGTTCCTTTTGACCTGTGGTTTTTTGGTTTGACCTTTGATGTGAAAACATAACTGGACACACATTCATGTCTTGGGCTCTCTATACCTCTCAAATGCACCAGTGCCCAGAACACCTGTTGAAAACTGGGGAGAGAGGCTGTGACCCTCTGTCCACAACTTTCACACCCTGAAAAGACAGGCCAAGGTTTCTGTTCTTAAGCCATTAGTGACATAATCTCGGGTAAACACATAGAGCACTTTTTCAAAAATCACGTATGCCCCTGGCCAAATGTGATTAGGGGTCTTCGAAGGTTCAGGAAACATCCAGGCAAGAGTTCAAACTTTCGCATTTGCTCAGAGCTAACACATGGCCTGTCTTATTTCTATTAAGGAGATGGTTTAAGCTCACTAGGCAAAGTGGGTTAATGACTAACCAGGCTAAGTGACTCAGATAAAACCCCCACATCCTCCTTGTGGGCACCTTCGTGGTGCTGCTCTGAGGGCTATGCTGGGTCTTAAAATAGCACCTTTAGACCTTTGACTGACTTTATCTCAGAGTTTGAATCACTTTTTGTTTCTTTTTGAGGTCTTGGTGAAATAAGGAACAAATATAGCACTGTTTTACCCATTTTGTGGTGAGAGAAGAAGTTGCTAGAAGCTACTATAAGTGGCATATTGAATGAGCTGAATTCAGCAGGGTGTGAGCCCAAACCTCCTGGGCCCCAGTCAACTCACTCTGTCCCAGCTGTCTTACCTGCCTCTGGATGAAACGTTGCCATCATCAGCGGTGGAAGCAAAAAATTGTATTGTCGGCTGGGATGGTGTTGTGGTTTGAATTGTGTCCCCCCAGAAGATGTGTTCAAGTGCTGACCCATGGTACTCGTGAATGTGACCTTATTTGGAAATAGGGTCTTTGCAGATGTAATCAAGTTAAAATGAGGTCCTGTTGGATTTAGAGCGGGCCCTCAATTCAATGTGATTGGTGTCTAAGGAGAGGGAAATCTGGGTACTGAGGTGGAGAGACACACAGAGGCACAGGGAAGAAGGCCATGTGATGACAGAGGCAGAGACTGGAGCAACGCAGCTGCCAGCCAGAGAAGACCAAGGATTCTGACAACCATCAGAGCTGGAAGGAGCAAGGAAGAATTCTTCCCTAAGCCTTCAGAGGGAGCGTGGCTCTTGCCGACATCTTGATTTTGGACCTCTAGCCTCAGGAACAGTGAGGGGCTAAATTTCTGTTGTTTTAATCCACCCAGGTCTTGGTAATTTGTTACAGCAGCCCTAAAAAATAATACAGATGGTGAGAGAGAAAAGCAAAGACAATAGTCACTCTAGACAATACTCACTGAAGAGCTGGAGAATGGTGCTGCTGGGGGCACTAAGGGTGGGGCAGGTGTTCCGAGGGGTTAGAAAGGATGGGAAGCTGGGTTTTAACTCACCAAGTTTTAGGCATAAGTGGGCGTAGCAGAGAGATGGGTCTGAACTGATTGACTTTCCGAGTGGATCCTCATGATGTCATAAGGGGAATCAGTGTACATGTCATGCATCACCATCTATCAACCAAGAGTTCACTGGTGTCTTCCAGTTCCACAGCCCTGAGTCTCTTGAGATGATAAAGAGGTAGACGAATGAAATCTTTCCCCTCAGGAAGTTCACGTAATATTATTGGGAGATGGGGCCTGCATATGTAAAGAATAATCTTGAATAAATACATGGCAAATGGATAAAAGTTTAAACTGCAGAGGAAGAAGGTGTTGTGCTGGCAAATATTTAATAACTGGCTTTCCAAAAAGAAAGCCCTAATTTTCATTGTTTGACAATTTCTGTAGTGTAAATATTGCCACCGTGGCCAATTTCAAGCTCTCAGTGTGATGCCACAGAACACGGAGCCGGAGGAGATGCTAACAATCAGCCCCTGGGAGTCAGTGTGAGCTTGTTCCAGCATCCCACTGAGGGTGAGAACTCTGAGGCCTCGCACTGGGGAAAGGAAGATTTCAGGAAGAAAAGGAATCTTAGCAGCTTCTAAAGGATGGGCAGGTTCAGGAGGAAGGGGAAGAGCCTTCCACAAGAAGCAGCTTGAGTAAGAAGCAGGAGAGGAAGCGGAGAGAAAGACCATGAGCCAGATGGACCTGAGTTCATGTCTCAGCACAGAGCTGTGTGATCTGGACCTCAGTTTACTCATCTGTAAAGCAGTACCCATCACACAGAATTATAGGACACAGGCCTGTTACTTAGTACATAGTAGACACTCAAAAATGTTAAGGTGCATCCACATTATTGCAAGTGGCAAAATTTCATCTTTTTTACAGCTGAGTAGTTTTCCATTGTGTATATATACCACATCTTTTTTATCCACTCATCCGTTGATGGGAAATCAGGTTGCTCCCAAGTTGTGGCTATTGTGAATAATGCTGCAATGAACATAGGGGTGCATAAATCTGTTTGAATTAGTGTTTTCATGTTCTCTGGATAAATACTCAGAAGTGGTATAGCTGGATCATAGCATATCTCTATTTTTAATTTTTGAGAAGTCGCCATACTGTTTTCCACAGTGGCTGCACCAGTTTGCATTCCCACCAGCAGTTTGCGACTGTTTCCTTTTCTCCACATCCTCTCCAACCCTTGTTATTTCTTGTCTTTTTAATAATAGCCATTCTTTTGGTGGTGAACATGATGCAGTCTATACAGAAACCAAAATATAATGATGTACACATGAAATTTGCATAATGTTATAAACCAATGTTGATACTGGCTCAACACAAGGTTGACATAAGGGAAGTCATATTGTGGAAAAGAAACCATATTGTGACTTTGAATGACCTGATTAACTAACCCAGACATGCTCTGTAGATTTTATGGCCCCTCCAAGCTGTAATGAGTTGATAACTCCGTTCTTTTGCATTCTTTAGGAATGTGATGACCCCCAGGCAGAGAGTCAATGCTGATAGCCATCATCAATGACAACTGGAAGATCAGGGTATAGGGTGTTGCTCCCTTCTCTGATGCACATCCAGTAAAACACAAGACTAAGGGGAGCTAAGACCAGATGTCTGTCCCCGCCCGGAGACCAGCTGCCTCCCCAACCTGGAGACCAGCCCCCTATATAACTGGCCTGGAGTCTTTGTTCTGTAAGATGGTTCTTTTGGATGGTAGTCAGCCATCTTCCCCCTTGCTAGCAAGCTGTAATAAAAAGTCCTTTCTCTCCTACCACCTTGCCTCTTGACTATTGGCATGTCTTGCTGCAGGCAGATGACCCCTCCTTGGGTGGTAACAATGTGACCTAAATAAAAAAAAGTTAAGGTGCCCTTAGCAGTGAGCTGAATAGTTTTGTTGCAGTGTTTGTGTAGGCCTGTAGTAATAGATAAAGTCTAAACACACACACACAGGTTTACATACATGTGTGTATGCACATGTATGAATTTATGTACATATATGTGTACATTATAGATACACATGTATGGATACAAACACATATAAATATACATGCAACTGTACAGACACACACATACATAGTTCTCCATTTACTAAGACAAAGCTACGTGGTCAGGCATAGGGAGGTATTTTAGTCTCCTCCATGTAGGTTAGGAGACCTCTGGAGCATTACATCATTCCTGTTTAGTTGTTCAAGGACATCTGAGGGATGAGAAGCCCTGAGGAACTTGGGAGAGAAACATCCTGCTGTGGCTTTTGAGGCAACAAACAACCCCAGCAGGACCGGAAAAAGCGCTCACGTGATGACGGATTCCTTCCAGACTTATTGACAAAAGGGATTTTAGGTCAATGTTTATCCTTCAGGAAACAACAGGGAAACAGGAATCATTCTGCATTCTGTCAAGGAGGTGAGCAACCATTTCAGAAACTGGAGCAAATTCCTGACATTGAACAAAAGAAAGTGTCGTCGAGGACGTGATTGAAACAGGCAGGGCCATCTGCATGTGTCTTTGGGTTCCGCTTGAGTCATTGGGTCAATAGAGCTATTAGATTGCCCTAGACAATCCATCGCCATTGTTGAGAAAAAATGATAATGATCTTAGGCTGGTAATCGCATCTTTTGTACTCATCTTGTTAGTTCAAAGAATTAAAAGGAGCTTTTTGTATTTGCATAGCTATTCATGTTAAAATTTGTAAACACTGGTTGGCCCTGAGAGGGAGCCAGAATTACTGCAAGCCATGGATGATAGATGACAAGAACAAATAGAGAAAAAAAAAAATCCAGGACTAAGCCATAAAGGCCATTGCCATTAAAGATGACCTGAAATGGTACCCAAGACCCAGAGGGTTGACAAGGAAAGTGCGGGGCCCAACAAGGTTTGGAAGGACATTTAAGATATGGGAGAGGAGGGTAGACCAAGCCAATGGAACAATCTGAACACAGGTAGAGAGCAGAGGTGGGAAGCTCAAAACCCTGTGGGACAGGTCAGGTAGGAAGCAGACCAAGCTGCTACTAGTGCTTCCAAGCTTAGTACTTTGAGCTCCTTGAACTTGACACAAAGACCACTCAAAACAGGTGTTGGGGTCATATATGGGCCTTGTGCCACCAGCTTTCCACCTGGGATATAGAGGGAGGTAGGACTAAGTCTTGTTCACGAGGTAGGAGGTGGGACCAACCAGAGCAGAAAATTTGCATGGGGAAAAGCTACATGGAATTTGTAGGATGGGGCTGAAGGCAGGGCTGGGTCTCACCACAGAGCATGGGAGGATTAGGGAAAGACAGGCAGAGCGGACGGGTTAAAAATATTTCTGCTTCTTTTATGTCGTTGTGTTGAAACTGTGTACTTAAAAAGAATTCTGTGTTCCAATGGAAATGTGTTCAGACCAACAAGACGGGATAAGTGAAAATTTGTATACTTCAACTGGACTTTGATCCCCACGTGTGTATTTCTGTGAACACTGAGGGCCTCATTTTGTTGTTAATTATGGAAGGAAATGCGTGAGTGTGAGTCCGTCTTTTGAATTTCCCTGATTTATTAATTTCAAGTGTTGGATACCAAAGGAAGACCTCAAAACAAACCAGCAAGCAGGCAAACCAAAATGGTATCATGGACGTCCAAGGTGCCTGTTTCAATTGCTCAATTTCTACATGAGGTCATTTGAAAAGAACAAAACAGTTGCAGCTGCTCCTTTGGGAGAAACAATTCAGAGGGGGAAGAGAAGGGAATTTATACTTATTAGACCTGTCAAGGCTACTCTCTTTACTATGTGTTTTAAATAGATCATTTCATCTAATAG
Source organism: Equus przewalskii (assembly GCF_037783145.1). Taxonomy (NCBI): domain Eukaryota; kingdom Metazoa; phylum Chordata; class Mammalia; order Perissodactyla; family Equidae; genus Equus; species Equus przewalskii. Next base: position 16,414,632 of record NC_091862.1, read on the forward strand.
TTCTGTAGTTTTTAAAAAAATCATATAGATAAGGAGACTAAGACCCTGTGAGTTTTAGAAATTTGCTCAAGACACAGTCTGTGGCAGAGCAGGTCTATAATTGAGATGGCCAGAGTGGAACTCTCTGCGAATCATCTCAGGAGCATATGGCTTTGTTCTGGAGCTTTCGGTCTTGGTCTAGGACTTGAAGGTTGACAGCAATGAGTCCATTGACTTTTGTTGTTGTTTGCTAAAACAGTTTTCCCCTATGCAATATGACTCCCTCTTGTCTCAGTCAGTGTTCTATCAGAGAAACAGAACTGGTAGAGGATGGATGGATGCATGCATGCATGGATGCAGAGAAACAGAACCAGTAGAGGATGGATGGATGGATGGATGGATGGATGGATGGATGGATGGATTGGTGGATGGCTACCTAGCTAGATTTCAAGAAACTGGCTTACAAAGGCAGGAGTGGATGATGTAGTCCACAGGTAGAATTTCTTCTTCCTCAGGGAACTCTCAGTTTTGATTGGATGAGGCCCACCATCTTCTGAAGAGCAATCTCCTCTTCTTAAACTTAACTGGCTGTAGGTGTTAACCACATCTACAAAATGCCTTTGCAGAAACACCTAGATTAGTGATTGACTCAATAACTAGGTCCTATGGCCTAGCCAAGTTGACACATAAAACTAACCATGACACCCCCCAAACTCACATAGTTCTGTTTGATAATACAAAGACAATCTCGACAATCAGAGAAAGCAGGGCTCTTTTATGATTCCAAGGTTCTCTTCAAGGTCAGGAAAGATGTTTGGCTTCTTGACATTCTACATGACGGATGTTGCCTATTCATGGCTTAGCTTTGCCTTGGTGACTCTGGGTTCCGCCAAGTCCTAGGCTCCTTCTCTCGGCTTTTTTAACAGAGGATTTGCAGGTCTCCTAGTATTTTATTCTCACTACCTTTTCAGAGGTTTGATTTGGTTCATAAACAAATCCACAGCTCTTAAGAATTTTCTATCAGTGACCCAGATGGGAGCCTCAATAATCACAGTGCAAAAGCATTAATTGGCTCTGAAGATAATCGCGTGCCCCTGCAATGCTTCCCTTTCGTAAACACTCACTAATGAACACGATTCAGAAAGTCCTGAATATTTGGGGCCTTATGCCCTGATGACCTTCAGGAGCTCAGTGGGGGTCAGAGCGGGTCAGTGATTTGAAACACTGAATGTATGGTCCTGAGAACACTGGTCACATTAACAGATCACCTTGTCTAGTCTCTGTGTGGTTATAAACTTTCAAAATATTTCCTAATGATGGTTGCTTCCAAGAAACATCTATGATCAGTAGCCAGTGAGTAATTTTCTCTGATAACTTGCTGCTGTTCTAAACGTGTGTGTGTCTAGAAGGTATTCACCAGGCAAAATATGGTTTATCCTTTTTTGGTGTGTTTTTCATGTTTCCTTTTTTCTCTCCTGTCTTTCTTCCTTTCTATTTATCTCAGCATTATTTTCCCAGCCCGGCTTTGGTTCACAAATTATTAAACTCTGTAGTTATTGGATGCATGATTATATTCTTCTGATTCAGATTTTTCATTAAACATTTTTCCTGAGGTCCTCACTGTCAGTGCTGCCATATGCAATGATCTCTTGTCTTTCATCAAATCTCTACCTGTTCCTTTGAATTAGTAATATCATGACTGATGGTTGTGATGAAGGATGACCTGGGAGGCCACAAGTCATTGCTTCTTTTTTTTGTTTTTTTTTTTAAGATTGGCACCTGGGCTAACAACTGCTGCCAATCTTTTTTTTTTTTTTTTTTTTTTTTCTGCTTTATTTCCCCTGCTGCCGGTACACAGGTGTATATCTTAGTTGCAGGTCCTTCTAGTTGTGGGATGTGGGATGCCGCCTCAACATGGCCTGACGAGCGGCGCCATGTCCGCGCCCAGGATCCGAACCCTGGGCCGCCGCAGCGGAGTGCGCAAACTTAACCACTCGGCCACGGAGCCGGCCCCGAGTCATTGCTTCTTTGATTGGTCTCTTCCTACATGTCAGGTGTGGGCGAGGCATAGGATTCAGCACTGAACAAAACAGATTTGGTCCCTGTACCCGAGACTTACCAGCCCAGCCAATCCTTCTTTTGCTCCCACTCCTGGTCAGGTCCTTGTTGTTTAAAATCTTGCATTTAATAAGGCTGCCATAGAAAATTCAGAAAAAAGGATGAATGAATGGGAATTGGACTGAGAAGAAAAAAGTGAAGGCTTTGAGGTCCTATTGAGGAATATTCAAATTAAGGTATTTTATAAACAGTCCTTTAGTTTGCTTTGCTCCAAGTAAGGAAGTCCACGTGGAGAATGTCTTCAAGTTCAAGATCAGTTGAGGGAAAGCAAGAGTTTGAAAGTTTGTGATGCTTGACGATTTCTTGTTGGAACAGGAAATTATTTTATTAACCTTCATTTATTTCTTTAAAGAGTACAGATAATAAAATTAATACAGTATTTATTCATTATCCAGCACCAGACCCTACATACAATAACTCATTAAATCGTCACAAAAACTCTGAATTAGGTCCCAGTATTACCCCCATTTTGGAAATGAAGACACTACAACATGAAGATGTTAAGTTGCTCACCGCCATACAAGTAATATGTGGTGGACCTTTAATATAGGAACGTTTCAAATACCCCAACTCTGGCTAGTTTTGGCATAAAATCCCAAAGACACAGCACTTTTATTACACACGTTTTCATATTATTTATTCCATTCAGACAGAAAGGTTTCCTTGTTTTGCATTTGCCAGCTATTGTGGAAGATGCTAGTTATATCTCTAGCTGTTCTTTATATCTTTTTCTATTAGAGGCTTCTGGTGGACAGAGGGGAACAATAATTCATAGTTATGTTCCTTTATAATATTACAGTAACAATTTAAATAATTTTAATGAAATTCCCACTACAATGGAATTTGCATAGAAATGCACTTTTAATGCTATTTTGTTGACGATATTAATTTTCCTGGATGATGACACGGCAATTACCATATGACACCTCTCTTTAAGAGCCTTCAGGAGTTGTCTGTTGTCTGTTGCCTTAAATCTGAATCCATCTGCCTAGTTTGCAAGGCTTGCAATAATCTAACTCCTCTTCTCCTGACAATTCATCTCGTACGGGCCTTCAGCATGATTTTCCTCTCATGTCACCTGCTGCTCTAGCGGTCTCCTCCTTGACTTGCTTCTGTGCTTTCCCACCTAGACTGCTTTCTCCTTGCATTTCATTTTATTCAAATTCATGTTTCAAGGTGGCTCCCCACCCTCATCCTTTCTCTGTAATGCTCCCCTCCCACCTCGTCCTTTCTGTTCTCTCCTCTTCCTTCCTAACCTCCCATCAAATTTATTGCCTCATTGGGCAAAACTGGCACTTGATTATATCTTTTCTTGAGCACTAGTCCAGTGCTTCTCAAACTTTGATGGCCAGAAGAGTCATCTGGTTCCTCGAAAAATTAAAAATAAAATGACCATATGACTCAGCAATTCCACTTCCAGGTATATACCCAAAAGTATTGAAAGCAGGGTCTCAAAGAGGTATTTGTACACCCGTGGCCGTAGTAGCACAATTCACAATAGTCACAGGTGAAAACAACCCAAGTGTATGTGGATGAACGAATGGAGAAGCAAAATGTGCTAATACATACACACGATGGAATATTACTCTGCCTTAAAAAGGAAGGAAATTCTGACAGGTGATACAACATGGATAATATGTAAGAACATTATGCTGAGTGAAATAAGCCAGTCACAAAAAGACAAATACTGTACGATTCCACTTACACATGGTATGTAGAGTAGTCAAATTCACAGCCAGAAAGCAGAACGGTGGTTGCCAGGGGCTGCGGGGAGGGAGAATGAGGAGTTGTTGTTTAACAGGTGCAGAGTTTTAGATTTGCAAGATGAAAAGAGTTCTGGAAATCGCAAGATCATGTAAATGTACTTAACACTACTGAACTATATGCTTAAACATGGCTAAGGTGGGCCGGCCTGGTGGCGCAGCAGGTAAGTGCGCACGTTCCGCTTCAACAGCCCAGGGTTCGCTGGTTCGGATCCCGGGTGTGGACATGGCACTGCTTGGCAAGTCGTGCTGTGGCAGGTGTCCCACATATAAAGTAGAGGAAGATGGGCATAGATATTAGCTCAGGGCCAGTCTTCCTCAGCGAAAAGAGGAGGATTGGCAGCAGTTAGCTCAGGGCTAATCTTCCTCAAAAAAGGAAAAAAGGCTAAGATGGTAAACTTTCTGTTATGTATATTTTACCACAATTTTCTTTTTAAAAAAGAGAATACTCTAGGAAGAGAATATAAAACAAAGGTTTATAGGCCCACCCATGAGATTTGTACTTTTGGAGTTTTTGTCTGGGTTGGAGGGGAGAGAAACCTTTATCTTAATGATCACTCCCAGGTGCAGTCTTCAGGACAAATTTGGAGATGCTTCTAGTTTTTGCATATATGTAAAGTATTGTCTCTAAGACTGTAGGTGCCTCTAAAGAAAAGAAAAAGTCAGTATTTCATGACTACCTAGGTGTCCAACGCTTAACTTTTACCCAAACAATTGATAATATGTATATTTTATATATAAGACAACTGAGGCTGAAAAACTGTGTAAATTGCCCATGATCATAAAGGTAAAAAGCAGAAGAGCTGAGAGTTAAGCCCAGGTGTGGCAGAGATGCTGCCATGCGTTTGCCACATTTCCTATTCTTGGACTCACAGGGAGACTAGGCTTCCAGCCTCAGTTGACCTTGCAATTCGGTTCCTGCCCTGTGGCTGAATTCTGTCCTATACAGAGAAGCTTCCAGGCCTGGCTCTTCAAAACATCCTGCTTTGTCCCATAGTCCTGCTTCTCCTTTCACGGCAAGTTTGAAGGATGTGAGTTCCAGATGGCAGTCCTATGAGATGGGGAGTGGCTGCCAGACCTGCCTTGGACTGAAAGGTAAGTAAAAAAATGAATGTTTATTGTGTTAAGCTACTGAGATTTCACCATGTATTCGTTATGGCAGCATAACTTATTTATCCCGACTAAATTCATACACTTGTCCTTCCCGTGACAGTAGGCCACCCCCGGAAGCCCAAGATGTAAATTTCTTTTGTATTTCCGCAGCACCAAGGATAATGTTAAGCTTATAGCAGTGTCCCTTGACCCCCACAAAAAACCTTTTGGCATTGATGTGGTTTATGAGAGTGATGAAAATTCCAGGTTGAAAGAGAAAGAGATGGAAAAACCCACTCCCTTGGCAGCTGAAGCAGCTCCAAGAGAACCATTTAAGTAATTTTTAACTGCAATTTCCTACTCCCACTTATGTCCCCAATTCTTTTTCTCATCTTGCCAGTGTTATTTTTTTAAACCCTCAGAAAACCTGTGTTTTAGTTTTGGCAAGCCAAATGCAAAACAAAACAAAACACTTAAGAAAAGGTTAATGATTATTTATAAATAAATTAGTGTTGCCAAATGAGTCTGATGCTGAGTTGAGCTCGTGTAGGGCAAATTAGATACATTCCTGAATCACCAAAGGCAGCCCCAAGGCCGTCTGTGAAGGGAGCCTGCCAAGCCATGGAGGCTCTGAGGAACACATGGCCTCACACACGAAAACAGGAAATGCAAGTGGGAGACGTATGTTTGGGCAAGTGGAAGAAACGAAGACAGACAAAGAGAGCTTCTCCAAAGCTGGAATCCTCCAATTTAGTATTTTGCAAAATGTCATCTGAGCATTGTGTTTTCATTTTGGCATGTGTGCATGTGGAAAAGATATCAGTGGTCCTTAATGTATGTTTTCCCCTTTTTCTTCAGTTATAGGACCACCTATACTTAGCTGGCCACGTGGCCATGCTAAATATAGGCTGTATTTCCCAGTCTCGTCTGGCAGCTGTGTGTAGCCACAGAAGTGAATTCCAGCCAATGGGATATGATATCCACAACTTCCAGGACAGGTCCCTAAAGGGGATAGGGGATGCTGCTTCTCCCTGTTACCCATTGAACACTGAGATGTAGATATGATGGCCAGTGCTCCTTCTTGGACCATGAGAATGAGGACCAGACCCTTGGGCTGGTGGAACAGAAATCCAGAGGCTTCTGGGGCTCAGATGATCCTAGACCTGCCATAAGAGAACTGAACTGTCTACACTTAGACTTTTGCATGAGAGAGATGGGATCTCTATATGTGATTTGAGATCTTAGAGCTAGTGGCAAGTCAGGTCTAACGAACATAGTGAACAATTTTCTAGCTTGGTTAGATGTCTTGTTTGTTGTCTAAAATGCACACACTTGGTCCATAATGCAGACACAGGCACTGAGGTGTGTATGTCAGTCTGTGGTTCACATTTTAAAAAACATAGTCAAGTGCTGGGAACGTTAGTTTGGCAATCCTTCCACTGAATATTTGCATCTGAGAAAGATGTAAACACATGTCAAAATTGTAGTCTTTCACGGCAGTAAATAGTTTATGTCTCAAAAAAAATTTAAAAAGAATTAGGGTTTGTGTTAAACTAAAAACCAGGTTGTAATTCTGAAACTATAAACAGTGTTCTCAGCACTATTTTATTGGTTTAATTATTATGTGGATCGTGCTTGAAGATAAAAGATGAATGAATCAAAGAGTGTCTGGGAGTTTCTAAACATAAGCTCACATCTCAACACACACACAATTAAACAGTTTGTGAAGGTATTAGAGTCACGTGCATTTCTGGTTAAATAGTTCCAATTCAGATGGAAAGAAAAAGAAAGGACTTAGGTTTTTGACAGTTTTACTTTACAAATTCAGAATGATAAACGATTAGCACAAAAAGTCCTCTTTGAGCCCACTGTTTTGTGACAACAAATGCATGTTTTATGAAAGAAAAAATGTGTGCATCTCAGCCTGGAGTTTATTTTCCTTTCTTAACACCAGAATCTGATTCAACTGAATAACAAATTTAATTCACTAACATTCCTTACGTGTCAGGCTGTATGGAAACCTCTGGTGACATGAAGATAAAGGACACATGGCCCAGACTGATGTGCAGAGTACACAGTTCATAGGGGAGCCAAGGACACTGACAGCCACAATGTGACATACAGAATCTGTTCAAGTCCTAAGCTCACATTGTGAACAAAATGCTCTGGAAACAGAAGGAAGCGGTTAATCCTATCACGAGGGAGAGGAAACATCCCAGGAAGTCTTGCAGAATGAATAGAATTTCTCCAGACATGGGAAGTGGAGGAGATAGCCCAGAGAAAGGACAGCAAAGGCAGAGGAGTGGAAGGTTGGAAGAGCACGTTCTAGTCCGGAAATAAGGGAAGTTTAAGGGTGGCTGGGACACAGCTGTGACATTTTAATAGCCAGGAGGATGAGCGTTTCCATCCTGAAGGCGGGAACAGGGCAGCCCGTCACGGCACGGAGCACGGACTCCAGCTAGTGAGACAGTTCATTCGGAAGCTTGCAGTTTTCTGTTTTAAAGGAGTGAGTGGATGGAACATACTACAACCTGTGGGGACTCCTCACGTATTCAGGCCATGGTCCAATCCCATTGTGAGCCCTTCAGGGCCCTTTGCAATCTGGCACCAATCTGCACTTCTGGTCTCGTCTTCTGCCTCACTTCCCCTCTTCATGCTCTAATTGCAGCTGCGCTGCCAGTTGTGGTGTCTCTGTTACAGCAGATTAGCACAGTCTGAGGTCCATGGTATACAGCCGTTGACTTGGTGATGGTTTCTTTTCCACTCCTATTAGAAAGGGGCATCAGAAAAGATATTATTTATACAGGACACACAAGAGTACATATTTACAGTATTCCCCTACAGCTATGCTCTCTCTCCTGCCATCTGTCGTAATATATCCATAGGGACCTGAACCATCTGGACATTCCATTGAATATCACGTGAGTCCATTACTCCGGTGATATTGTGTTCATCAGATGAACAAGAAGTGGCTAGCAAATTGGAGGCCTTGGTACGCTCCATAAAAGTGGGATTAAACTCTAGGAAGACTCAGGAGCCTGCCACACCAGTACAGTGGTTAGGGGTATGCTAGAACATCGCATCAAATTAAAGGACACGCCACTGCATCTGCTACTTCTCAACAGAGCATTTGACCAGGAGACATCAAGTGCCTGTGTGCCTAAGGCTGCCCATCAAGAGCCAGGTCTTGTCAGACTCACCAAGTCAAAAGGGTGGGTGGACCCAGCAGTGATCTGTAGTAGATGGAGCAGTGCATTCTGGACCGCAGTGAGCAGGGTCAGAGGGTATAAAAAAGCTGCAGGCCAAAGTCATCAAAAACAGGAAAGTCTGAGAAACTGTCATAGCCAAAAGGAAACTAAGGAGACGTGATCGATCAATGGAATGGGGTAGAGGGGAACCTGAAACAGACAAAGGACACTAGGTAAACACTAAGGATATCTGAATAAACTGTGGCCTTTAGTTAATAATAATGTATTGATATTGGGTCATTAATTGTAACAAACGTAACATACTAATGTAAAATGTTAGTAACAGGGGAAATTGGGTGTGGGATATATGGGAATATTCTATTATCTGCTCAATTTTTCTGTAAACCTAAAACTGTTCTAAAAATTGTCTATTAATAAAAAAAGATATAAGAACAAAAAATTAAACCTTGATTCTTATTTCACAACATATACAAAAATTAACTCAAAATGGATCATATAACAAATGCAAAATCAAAAACTATAAAAGTTCTAGAAAAAAAACAGAGAAGGAAATCTTCACCATCATGGGTTAGGCAAAGATTTCTTAGGACACAAAAAAGTGCAAAGCATAAAATAAAAAATTGCATAAATTGGACTTCATCAAAATGAAAAACTTCTGCTTTTCAAAAGACATTGTTAAGCAAATGAAAAGATAAGTGACAGACTGGAAGAAAAGGCTTTCAATACATGTAACTAACAAAGCATTTACATCTAGCATATATGAAGAATTTTTATAACTCAATAATAAGAAAACAAACACTGGCATTCAATGAGGGGAAAGAATGGCCTTTTCATAAATGGGTCTGGGTTAGTTAGACATCCTTAAGGCACAACAAGTAACTTTGACCCCTAATTCATACCATACACAAAAATAAATTCCAGGTGACCATAATCCTAAATATAAAAGGTAAAACAATAAAAGAAAAGAAAACAAAGGACACAAACACAAATCAAACCCAAGCAATCAAAATTAAATTAATTTAATCTTAAATTTCTGTTCCTCAAACAAAAAATTTTTTAATGAAAACACAAGTCACAGACTGAGAGAAAATAGCCTCAGTATACATATCATCCAAAATATTTTCCATCCAGAATATATCAAGAACTCGCACTGAACTGAGCTTCACAAAAGAAGATGTATGAATGGCTAAGAAGCATATGAAAAGATGCTCAATGTCATTAGTCATCAGGAAAATGCACATTCAAACCACAATGGGATCCTAACACACATCGTAACAATTGCTGGCGTGAATATAAAATGAGGTAATCAGATTGGCAAACAGATTGGCAATTTTTTGTAAACATACATTTACCATACAACCCAGAAAATTCTGCTCTTAGGTGTTGTATTAGGCAAGGTTGTACAGAAAATAGGATACATATATGGCGATTTACCATGAGGAATTTGCTCATGAAATTATAGAGGCTGAGAAGTCCCATAAAGGGGACAAGTGTTTGTGTGAGGGCCCTCGATGGATTGGATGATGCCCAGCCACATGGGGAGGGCCGTCCGTTTCACTGAGCCCATGATTCAAAGACTCATCTCGTCTGGAAACACCCTTATGGACACACCCAGAAATAATGTTTAATCTGGGAAACCTGTAGCCAGTCAAGTTGACACATAAAACAAACCATCACAAGCCAATAACTTTCACACGTTTACCTAAGAGAAATGAAAACTTATATCCACACAAAGACTTGGACACAGATGTTCATAGCAGCTTTGTTCATAACATCCAAAGACTGGGAACAGCCCAATTGTCCACTGGCAGGTGACTGGATAAGCACATTGTGGCTTATCTACACAACGGACCATTACTCCTCACGAAAAAGACTGATCTGTGCAGCAGCATCCGAGAATCTTAAAGACACTATTCTACTGGGAGAATGAGCGAAAGAAGCAAAAAGAATGCATACAGATGATTCCATTTATATGAAATTCTGGAAAAGACAAATTTAGTCTATGGGGACAAAAAATGGACCAATGGTTGCCTGTGGTGGGGGATTGGGAGAGTTAACTAGAATGGGGCATTTTGGGAGTGATAGAAATGCTCTATATGATTGTGGTGGTGACTTACGGGGATATTAGTCTTAGCTTATCAAAATGGGTGCATTCTATTGTAAGTAAACCATATCTCAATTTTTTTTTTTAAAGATTTTATTTCTCTTTTTTCTCCCCAAAGCCCCCCGGTACATAGTTGTGTATTTTTAGTTGTGGATCCTTCTAGTTGTGGAATGTGGGATGCTACCTCAGTGTGGCTTGAGGAGCGGTGCCATGTCCGGGCCCAGGATGTGAACCGGCAAAACCTTGGGCTGCTGAAGCAAAGTGCGTAAACTTAACCAGTCTGCCATGAGACCAGCCCCACAGTTTAAAAGTTTATTTATTTATTTGCTGAGGAAGATTTGCCCTGAGCTAACATCTGTGCCAATCTTTCTGCACGTGGGTCACCGCCACAGCATGGCTGGTATTGAGCGGTGTATGTCCATGCCTGGGAACTGAACCCGGGCCACTGAAGTGGAGTGTGCCAAACTTAACCACTAGGCCATGGGGCTGGCCCCCAAAAGTTTATTTTTTTAAAAATGGTTGAAACAGTTCATACTCCTACTGACAACATGTGTCCATTTCCTGATAGCCTCTGTATCACTAGTTATTATTGCACCTTTAATTTCTTGTCATTCTGGTGGGTGAAAAGGGTAATTTCCAACTTTTGAGATAAACTCCTGTGGATTACGCAGGAGGTATGTACGAACGAAGACCACATTACCGAGTTATATGCTAAAAGTTATTGCAAATGAAGCTGTTGCTAATGAGAAGGCGTTATGAGAGTCATCATTTATGCTTCTTCATGCTTTCATTTTTAAATAATTATCCTAATATTTCACTTTTCTCAAGAATTTCAACTTTTCAGGTTCATTCCAATCTTGGAGTCAATGTTTGTCTTTTTTTTTGTGTCCCTATGCTCCTTCTTACCAAATCCTAGGTTGATATAAGGATGGTGGGGCCTGGCCCTGTGGCCCAGTGGTTAAGTTCGTGCACTCTGCTTTGGCGGCCCTCGGTTTTGTCGGTTCAGATCCTGGGTGTGGACATGGCCCCTCTCATCAGGCCATGCTGAGGCGGCATCCCACATGCCACAACCAGAGCACCTACAACTAGAACATACAACCATGTACTGGGGCGCTTTGGGGAGAAGAAGAAGAAAAAAATGAGATTGGCAACAGATGTTAGCTCAGGTGTCAATCTTTAAAAAAAAAAAATTTAAAAAAAGGGAAAGGATGGCGGAACCTTACCGCTCAATGTGAGAGTAGCACACAAGGTTGCTTCAGCCTGATCACCTCCGATGCTAGAGCCATGGCTGATGAGAAATCATGTGGTCCAACCTTCACGTTTTACAGGTAAGAAAACTGTCTGTGGTCGTGCAGCCGGTTGTGGCAGAGCCGGAACTAGAATGTTGGCCCCTTAACCCCTAGACCACCACTATCCCAGCTCCTCTCGTTGCTGCATGAGTCAGCAGAGGGGCAGCTCACTCGAGGCATTCAGATGCTGGCCCCCCAAACTGACAGTTCTTCACATGACAAAGCTTTGAGAAATACTAAAATTACTTCATATCGTGAGCTTATCCAAACAGCTTTCTCTGAAGGAAAAGAAATATGCTTATGATTTTTAAGACTAAACGAATAATGAGATAATGCCCTGGAAGATTCCTCAGTGACAGCTGTAACTAGGGCAAAGATATTTGTTTGACTAGTATAATGATGTAGGTTGGCGTCGAACAGCCCTGGATGCTGACTTTATCCTGGCATAATTTTTAATAGAGTCTTCTTTCACTCTGAAAAATGTCCTTGTTTGAAAGATAAATTATATTATCACTGTAATTATATGGGATTTCTAGCTAATAAGCAGCCCTGTCTCTTCTCCTAATTTTTTATTACCAGAAATAAGTGTAGGGGGTGGTGTTTGCGGAGAATGCCTTGTAATCAACTTCTAAATAATGCTGGGTTAGAAAAAATTGCACAATTCTCTCTTTCACTGTTTTAGGAAAAAAAAAAATCTCAGCCAACTCAGTTGCCCAATTTGCTCAAGGATTACCTTGAAACACTGCTTTAGAAAACTTCTAAGATGCCAAGTGTCTATCCATCTGCTCTCTATAAGCAAATTACAGTCCTGCTCTGGAAGAAAATATTTTGATAGAATGTGGTATTAAAATTCATCAGGGGCCGGCCCTCTGGCCAAGCTGTTGAGTTCGCGTGCTCTGCTTCATGGCCCAGGGTTCACTGGTTCAGATCCCAGGCGCGGACCTACACACCACTCATCAAGCCATGCTGTGGCAGCGACCCACATAGAAGAACTGGAAGGATTTACAACAACTAGGATATACAACTATGTCCTGGAGCTTTGGGGAGGGAAAAAAAAAGAGGAAGATGGGCAACAGATGTTAGCTCAGGGCCAATCTTCCTCACCAAATAAATAAATAAATAAATAAATAAATAAATAAATAAGCATACCTTAAAAGAATCCTAAAAAAAGAAAAAGCTTGGCCAAGAAATGCCTGACCATCACAATTTAAAAAAGGGAAAAAAAGCCTCATCAAATTTAATGTGTCTACAAATTGAAGGGTTCTGTGAAACCCTAAGTTTGATAGTACACGTGTGCTGTCCATATGCATCTGTGAGATCTCTTCTTACTATAACTTTGGGCCGAGTGTGGGCTCAGAGGGGGGCCTGGCCTGTAGGATTCTGGAGGCTGCTTCATGCTCGGAGGCCAGGTCTGCCAGGAGGTGTCCCTTCTCCGTGTGCAGCTTCAGGCCGCAGAGCTCCGTAAGACAAGCCACTCTGGCGTTCTCTTCTCTGAACCCCTCGTCTAGCAACCTTGGCGCCTTCAGCCAGGAGTTTCCCTCTGGCTGCTGCTCCAGTGAAGGGCACTGTCATTCAGCACAGGCTCGTGAGGGGAAGGCGGTGGATTCGCTTCTGAAGGCCGCCGTATCAGCAGTCACAGAATCACCCAGTGGGTGGCTCCAACAGCAGAAGTTTCCTCCGTACTGCTCTGGAGGCTACAAGTCCAAGACCAGGGCGTCGGCAGCGTTGGTCCCATTCCGATGCCCCTGTCGGCTTGTACCCGGCTGTCTCCTCCCTGGGTCTTCACATGGTCTTTACTCTGTGGGTCTGTGTCCTGATTTCCTCTTATGGGGACACCCCTGGTATCAGATCAGGGACCACCTCCTGACCTCATTTTAACTCACCTCTTTAAAGACCCGTCTCCGAATACAGCCACATTCGGAGGTCCTGGGGCTCCAACATGTGAGTCTGTGCGGGGACACATTTCAGCCTGTAACGGGCAGGCACTAGGACTTTTTCATTAGCCCACCTTGAAAAGCACGCGCGATGGGATCTCTACTCTTCTCGCTTGTCCCTTCATGGGGTTTGTCTCAGACAAGAGAAAAATTAACGTATGGATTCCCCCATGGTACAGATGATAAGACAGGACGTACGATTAATCAAATGTGTCCTGCAAGGACCACCGCAGGCCCCGGTTCCCCATCCTGAGAAGAAACACGCCTTCTGTTCACTAACTCAACACCTGCCCAACACGCTCATCCCCCAAGAGGAGGCGTGAACACCACATCTTCTCCGAAGACACTGCTGACAGCTCCCCTCTGCGGCCTCGCGGGCCAGCCAGAGAGATGGGAGAGGGGGTCCCACACCGTCTGTCATATAATCCTTGTCTCTTTGCACGGCTCTTGTCACACTCTCTTATGATACGTTCTATTTACTTGGTCATCTTCTCAATTGGACCGAGGCTTCTCTTTCTATATCCCTACCACCCAGCCCCGTAACAATTAATAAATGAATAGGTAACTGGCTTTTCCAGTATTCTTTCTGAGACCAGCAGATCACCCAGAAGATACACACGTGTCAACAAAATGTGTCCACTAACAGTCCTACGTCCAGCCACGTGTCCTGTGTGAAACTCTCAGAAGAGTCAGAGAACGTCAAAATCCCATTAGGCACCACTGCGTCCGTGAATGTGTTACATGCAAGCACTCGTCTGGGGCCAATGTGCCAGTCTGTCAGGTTGTTTGTTTCCAGGACTGTTAAGTGAGGCAAGAGACAGGCGATCTTAAAACTCTGCAGCTCAAACTCCAGCCCAGCTGCCTGGGTTTGAGTGTCAGCTCAGTTACTTACTGGCTGTGTGGCCTTGGGCGAGTTGCTTAATGTCTCTGTGTCTCCGTTTCTTCCTTTGTAAAACAGAGATGAGAAGAATGTCTACTTCAAAGGGCTGTTATGAGAAAGAAAAGAGTTAATATACATAAAGTACCTGGAATTTAAGTACTTACCTGTGTAAGTGCTACTATTGCCATATTAATACTGTCACTGTTACCATCCAAGAAAAGAGAATCATTTAATTTGGTCCCCTGCTGTCACAATTCCAGTCAACCCCCTGAGCACAGGGCCCTGCACGGGGCTGGGGGGTGGGCCTTCTCGTGGCCTCTGCCCCGTCCTAGCCTCAGTCCCTCGCTGGGCTTCCCCGCCAGAGCGGCCGCCCTCCAGACCCGGTTCTGGACCAGTGGCCGCCCCAGTGACGGACCGAGGCTGCAGGTAGCCCTTGTCCTGGCCGCAGAGCCACGGCCTTTCTTCTCACCACTTGTGTGTCCTGTGGGGCTGGAGGTGAAAATAAAGGTCAGAGCCACCCCTCAAAGGAAAGAAGGAGGGAGAAGAGATAGAGAGTTTGGGAAGAAGACTGCGCTTTTCAACACTAAAAACAAAAGCCGGGGAAGGAGTGGAATGGAGAGAAGAGAGGAGCGAACAGAGAGGGGAGGTGGAGGGAGAGGGAGGGGAAAATAGGGGGGAAGAAGCTGGGGAGGGGAGGGGACCAGGGGGGAGAAGGAGGGGAGGGGGGAAAAGGAGAGGGAGGCGGGGGATGGGGAAAGGAGCAGAGGGGGAGGGAGGGGAGGGAGGGGAGAAGGAGCCGAGGGAGAAGGGGGAGGAGCCTGGGGGGGGACAAGGGGGAGGGCAGTCGAGGCCCCAGGAGCCGGTGAGGGCTGCTCCAGGCCGGGTTTGGGAGCTTCTCCAGCGATTCCCCACATACAAAACATCCCGGGGCCACCAGCCTCCCCAGCGCCAGCTGTTTCCACTTCCGGCACATATGTTCACTCACGTAAATTGTTGACTAACTTCACATCCAGAATTTTAAACAGAGGAAAACCCGGGGCTGGTCTACACCCACCAGAAGAGCAGAGATAAGGAGGGGGAATTTCAACAGCAAACAAACGAAAAAGCAGAACGATGCCAGAGAACCTACGTTTACCCAGGACAGCAGACTTCCCCCGCGTTTATGGCTTCCTGAACCAGCGCTGCTGCATCACGGTAGCGAAGCCCGGTGAACCGACTTCTAGGGTGAACTAGATAAGCGAGAACAGAGAAGCAGAGTGAGCTACGCAACCCATGGTGGGAGCGACAACAGGACCGCAGTCAAAAGCCTGGCTCACAGCGAATGGACACTACCGTCAACGGCCTGTAGTGTCCGGAGCTCAGAGTCCCAAGCCAGACCTCCACGGTTGAGTTCCAGCTCTGCCACTTGGGAGCTGTGTGACCTAGTGTGAGTTACTTACCCTCTCTGTGCTTCAATTTTATCATCTATCGAATGGCGATCATAATAGTACCAACCTCATGGAGTTGTTGTGGGCTAAAATGAGTTCGTGTAAAACCCTTAGAACAGTGCCTGGCATTCACTAACACTAAGAGCTTGCTGTTTTTATTATATATACACTTGTGAATTTAAACTAGAATTTATTACTCCTCTTCGATATTTGCGACATAGGATTTCTCATGGGATTCTGGTTTGCTATGCTGTCAGGTGTGACATGCCTGACGTATCCTTTGCTAACCTCCATGAAAATACTATTGCTCCACCCTCATGCCCCCAAAATAATACAAGCTTGCAAATTTCCTGAATTTATTAAGTGTAAGGTAAGGCCATATACTCAAAGCAGATGGAATTTCTACAAACCACATCATCAATACCAGTGAACTGAGTACCTTCTTAGTTCTATCCTGGGGCTGTGATCAGGAGAAGGGAAATGGGTCAGAGGAAGCAAATAGGAAAGTTTACTGTCTGTCCACATTAATTATAAAATCAGAAAAATTAATAACGTAAAAATAATAGTGCAACCAGACAATTAGGCCAGATTAATATTTGGAAGCGATTAATACTTGGATGTGGGCAAATTTGACTATAGAACTTAAGACACAGTTGGGAGTAAGGTTGACTGACATGGTCGTCCCGTTTTCCTCCATCTCCTGTGACATCACAGGGAGGCGGGGTTAACATGCTGTCCTCAAGGCCCTCTTGGTAGGACGGGTGTCCTCAACCACTGTTACTGCTTAAATGCAGCATCTTTGACAAATATTTAGTGCTTTGGCTGTTTAAGGATGGAAGGAATGTGGCTAGAAGTGTATTTTCTGTTCATTTCAGGAAAAGAAATAGTCTTTCGGAGTTTTAGACCAACTGACATAACGTATCTCAACATTTAACTTGGGTTTGATGTTGCAATTTTTATATTTCTTCCCACATGCTTTTGGAAGAGTCTGTCTCCTGCTGGGGGCTTCCAGGATGACCCTCATCCCCAGTGTTTCTGACCATTTTTGTGAATTTGGTGTTTCTTTGGGAACAAATCTCTGCTGCAGTCGTAGCTGAGGATGGCTCAGATCTGGCCACCAAGGGCACTGTCCTGGGGAGAGACGAGTTCTCGCTTAAAGACATTGTTCATAAAAAGTCAACCTACGGAGACAGGTATGTTTGGAGGGCGAACCAGTGTGCTGGGTGTCCTGGGGTCCCCTTGTCTCCCTATCTCAAGGAGAAAGCTTCCAGCACACCAGTTACTGATTCACTGACTGGGACAGGCGTTCACCCATTGATGCACTTTAACCCGTATTCGTTAAAGGCCAACTACGCGCCAGGTACTCGCTCAGCAGTGACTTGAGCAATGAGCCCAATGGAGAGAGCGCCTGCCCTTACGGGGCCTGGATCCTAATCAGGAAATCCGAAATAGACAGGCAAGGAGACAAGTATAAAGCATGTTGGCAAATTGTGGATCATGGGAAGTGCCACCCAGATAAATAGAGCAGGACAAGATGGAGCGTTAGGAAAGGAAGAGGTCAGATCCAGTCAGTCCCCTGCTGAAAATCCTCCGGGCTCTGCGTTTCACCCTGGGGCAGAATGCTTTAAATATTGCACCGGGCAGGTCCTCCTTGACCTGACCCCGCTCCCACAACCTCTCTCGCCCCATCTCCTGCTTCTCTTTCCCTCTGCCACTTCACCAGCTGCGCTGGCCAAAATGCTGAGCACAGATTCCTCCGCGTGGGCCGGTCCTCCCCAGACACCTGCGTCCCTAATTCTTCCCCTCACTCAAGTCTTTGCTGAGATCTCGTCTTCTCAGTGAGTTCTATCCTGAAGCTTTGATCCTGAAACCTGCCCTCCGCTCCCACCCCCAATGTCTTTTACTCTCCTTTGTTTCCATAACTTATGGTCCAGCAGAGCCCATAATAAACGTATTATATATATCGGCATGCTATTGTTTCCAAAAGCCTGCACCTCCGTCCTTCTGAGCCTGCCCCAGGCTGCGGAGCCCCCACGCCTGCACCAGCAGAGGGAGAGCTCTAAATTCCTAGGAGCTTGTGACCCTGTGGACAGACGTTGGCCGTTGGCTGATAAGAGCAAAGCTGGGAGAGTCCAGCTCGGGGCCTTCAGGTAGGACGATTGCAAGATGTAAGGACGCTCTGGAGTCTGCAGGCTCCAACCACAGCATGCTCGCGGGGATTTCATGTGACATTGCATCCTGAGCTGGCTTTTCCCCTCCTCTGTTCTGCTTCCCCTACTCCACTCTTGGTTTCTCCTGGGAGCATTTTGACAAATCGCTTGACCCAAGACTTCATGTCGGGATCTGCTTCTGAGGAGCCCAAGCGGGAGGATGGAGCTGACCTCTGTGAGGAGCACGGTGGTGTCCGATGAAAGGGAGAGAAGGCAGGCTGTCTGGTCAGATTGGTAAATTTGGGAGTGGGAAGATAAGGATGCCTTCTGGGTGTTTCTATTATCTCAGTCGTGTCCAGCTGGCAGGGGAGGGATGCTGGATTGCTGGGGAGAAAGGAGAAGGTGTGAAGAAGTCATCTGGGAAAGCCAGAGAATGAATGTTTTAGAGAGACTGCTAGGCAGTGTTGCTGGATTTTCTCCAGCCACGTCAGCTGCTTAGACTTAGAGAAGCTGGGGGGTTGGTCTTAACCAAGGTTGGCTGATTTCCAGGTAAGTAAGCTGGAGGGGAAGAGTTTAAAAGGTGTTAGGGTATAAGAAGGAGGCTCTGATGGTAAGGCATGGAACCTTTGCTGGGGACAGAAGGAAGGGAGGATGATGGAGGGGCAGCCTAGCAAAGAGGGTCAAGACTATAGATTGTGGATCCTGATAAAGGGCAAGAACTGTCGGCACAGCGGGTGTAGGCTGTGGTGATGGGACGTGGTGGGCAGACAGCGGGGCGCCTGGAGCTCAGTTTGTGGAGGTGAGGAGGAGGCAGTAATGTCAGGGGCGAAGGGAGACCAGCAGTGGGTGGCTGCCCTGGGGTAGAGCGCAGGATCCCTGGCTCTTAGAGCTTTCCTTGTCTCAAGGTTAATAACTGAACGTTTAGGTTTCTATACATTTGCTTTGCTTTTTGAGACCCTAGCAAGGAAGTGAGGGGGAAGTGACAGAACTACACTTAAAAGGTTGCCCCCGCCCCATTCCCCCCTCACGAATCTGTCCACGCTGTGCCCTGGAAGGTAGCTACCACCCCCTCCCACACACACCCCTGGACACAGCAGCTTTTGGGTGGCCCAAGAATTTCTCTTAGTTTTTATGTTGGTTCCTCGGATCCGCGATCCCTAATTTCTCTAGTTTTCTCCCAGTTTGGTTTTAGTGGAAGGATCCATGAGCCTGGGACTTGTTCTCGACCCAAATAGACTGAGCAATTTCTCTGCACGCTCCCTCTGAGTGCCAGGCCTGCGTCTCTGCTCTCCTCTCATTTCCACGGTAGTTCACTCTTCTAGAAGGAGATTCCTCTCCCCTGCTACAAATAGCTGGCACTGCGAGGTCCCACGCAGGTTACCTGGGGGTCCTGAGTCTTGGCCTCCAAGTGATCTGACTGGTTCTTTACGACGGTGTGACACCAGCAAGGACTTGGAATCTCTTTCATCAGCATCTCTAAGGCACGCTTCACTTCCCCCAACATACACGTGTGTGCACACACACACATGCACGTAGACCTCCCCACGCAAACACACACATGCATGCAAACGCTTGCACAGACACACGGTCTTGCAGGCATCTAGCACAATGCAGGGAATCGATTTCCAATGCAGAAGCATTGGGCAGGATGGCTGGACAGTTGAGCACAGGTTTGGAAGTCAAGAGAAATGGACACTCACCCTGACTCTCTCTCCTGGTGTTCTAGGAGAGGTGTCGTCTGTGCCCTGGATCCTCAACCTCTGTGATGCAGGATCATATAACTTTTTCCCCTGAAGTCTTGAGCATCCTGGGTAGGAGGGGGAGGACAAGGAGATGCTGGCAGGAAGCCCTTTTCTGGATCAGGTTGTAGCCCCAAGACGGAGCACGTGGGTTTCCCCACCGAGCCAGGCAGAAGGGCCACCATGTGACTGTGACAGCCTACCTCCAGGGGTCTCTGGGAGCCCTTTGGGCTTCTCTGAAGATATTTTTCCTGTCCTCCTACCAAACCTGACCCGGGGATTAGTAGGATGCTTATTGTAAAGATCTCTTTCTTCTTTTGAATATGTACCCATCTAATATGGCTTTCACTGAAAATTTATGTCCAAATGGCTAAAGTTTCTAAGAACCTAGTGAATACGGCAAATCTCTCTTCACAATCAACAGTTTCAGCAATGGGGTTATTTAACGTGGCTCAGAGAAGTGGTGAAGAGTTTCTGAGGTTAGCTTTGCCTCCTGCCCCCAACAGAGCAGTTGGCACCATCGTGAATTAAGTTTTTCTCCCACAGCATCACTGTATCTCATAGCATAAGTTGGAAATGATGGGGGAACCCCAATTTTCTCTTAAATGAAAAAGACTTGCCCATTCCTGGCTCGTCTAAATGTACAGTATGTATGATTCTCGTTTTTTGTTTTGATTCAGGAAGATTTGCCCTGAGCTAACATCTGTTGCCAATCTTCTTTATTTTTTACGTGAGCCGCCACTGCAGCATGGCCGCTGACAGACGAGTGGTGCGGTTCTGTGCCTGGGGACTGAACCCAAGCTGCCAATGTGGAGCCCACAGAACTTCACCCAGTAGGCCCTTGGGGCTGGTGCCGTATGATTCTTTATTCACCACCAGCAGCATGGTCTCTTCCCTTTGCCCATATCAACTGTAAGCATTGTATCAACTGAATGTATTTTTCCAATATTTATCCAGGTATCTGCATAGCCAACTCTCCATTATCCATGGTGCAGGTCAACTGTGTTCTGCGGGCATCTCTCCATCCCCTCAGCCTCCCCTCAGCCTCCTTCCAGCCCCCACAGCGCCCTGTGTTGGATGTCTACTTGCACATGCCTCCCCAGAGGGCCAGCCATCCTGAGAGAGAGGGTAATGTAAAGGGCTGGGATGTGGAAGGAAGGAAGACGTAGGGGCTGGTTACCCACCATCTTGGACTAGTTTCATTATTTCTCCTTCCTCCTTGTGGATAATTGAAGTGTGAACACATGTTCTCAACATGTTACCTCCAATCTTGCTGAAACGCCCTGGACTACATATTATGTCCAGATTAATTTCTTCCCCCAGCCTGATGTAGAACCATGAACCGAGAGGTACATAATATGTGATATATTTTACAGTAACATTCAGCAAACTTGTCTACCATTGAAAGGTTCATTTCGAGTTGTGTTAATCGAAGGCAAGTTGACTCATTTGTCCACGACAATGCCCTCATTTCCCTTTGAGCAATTATCAAGTGTGCTTGACGCAGAGCAGCTGACCTTCGAATACAAGGCTGGGCTGGGGGTGGGGTGGGCCTGGACTGTCAGTGTGGATTTGGCAGCATGAGTTGCTCCAAAGAATCCTGATTTCTTATGCGTGAACTCCTGACCCCGGCGCTGGAGCCTGGCGAGCGGGCGGGAAGGAAGGTGAACTCCCGCTGATTCAGGGTCCCTCCCAGGCGGCCTTTTCCACGGTGTCAGCAGTGTTCACCTCACTTTCCTCTCCTCCCTCTTCCGCCCCCCTATAAGTCCTGTCCCTGGAAGCACTTCTGAGTTGCCAGGAATCATGAACATTGGGAAACAATCCAAAAAGCTGGGTGGCTACTTTATTTTCCGTAGCCCACACGGTCACACGTGGCCCCGGTCTCAGCATCCGGTCATAGGTGTGGACACAGCATGGCCTAAAGGAAGGAACATGGGACCACAAAGAGGGGCCTTCAGTGACTCAGGTACCAAGCAAGCATGTGGCTTGGAGGCCAGCCTTTCTTAAGGGCCTGTCTGGGTGAAGACCGAGAAATGTTCTATGGTGGTTTCAGAATTTTCTCCCCTAGCTTCATTACTTGGAGCGGTGCTTCTCGATGTTGAAGCTGGAGGTCTGAGGACCACACTTTCAGTAGGAAGATGACCAGGCCCCACGGCCACGTCGTTTCCAGGAGATGGTAACAAAACGAGGAGGAAAGGCCCAGATGTCAACATGCCTGCCATTGAGGATCACAGGAAGTGCCCTTAAAACAAATATCAGGTTCTGACCTGGAGAAAGAGCTCCTTTCTTTGATTTCAAAACATGGCTAATGTTCCACTGTGCAAGAATATTTCGAACATCCCAATTGGAAAAAAAAAGGTTCCAAAGGCGAAGTCTAAGCAGCTGCACGAGGACCTGCTGTTACGCTTCCTTAGCTCTCTGGTGCAGGTGGAGCTCAGCTGTCTGTCAAACGATGAGGAACTCAGTTGTGTGAGCAAACAGCCCTCATTCACATTTGACAAAATCTGCCTAAAGTAATAAGGTGATGAAAACTTCCGAACTTCTCTCGAGCTGGACATCTTCTCCCGAATGCCTCTGAACCTCTCCTGTGAATCCAGTTCCGTGGATGCAGAAGCTGTTTGCAGATTCCCTCTGCTAGTGTCCTTGGTCAGTCAAAGGCACCCCCATAGAAGTCCCGTGCGAGTGCGTGCAGCCGTCACTGGTAAAGCCAGCAGCTGGGTAGCACTTCTTTTCACACTTCACATCCTTGAGCTTATCCTTGGATTTGCGTGGGTGGCACCTGTTTGCACAGCCTACCCTCATCTGAGATTCTGCCTCCTCTACCGGGCAGGTTGAAGCCTTTTCTTGCCCCCTATAAAGCAACAGCTCATTCCTGAGTTGTGTGTGTCAAGCTGGTATGTCTACTCTTCTCATTAAAAGGTTCACTGGAACTAACCAATAAGATCACCCTTTGAAATATTTTCTGCGCTCTACTTTTAGAAGAAAGAGCCAGATCATCTAAAGGAAGCAAACTGGTATCATGGCTTTTGAGAAAATGAACAAACAACAAAACATGTTCCAGAATGTGTTGGGTCCAACACACAGTTACCCAGTTTCTTGCACTTTCTACATTAACATGTACTCACTAATCCTACCTGATTGTTTAGAATAAACAGTTATTCTGGAGCCCCTCATTAAACGCTCGAAAAAGAGCATAGGTTCAATATTTTACCCCAAAGCAGGAAATCAAACCATGTTTTTAGAAAGTAAATATCAACTGACAGAATGAATGACAAAGAAAGAGAGAGAGGGATTGACTGGCCTTTGTAGGGAAAAACTCGTTTTTTGATGCTTATGGTCAAGACCTTATTCTCATAATCCCCATAATCGTAGCTTACTTTTCGTTGCACTGGGTACCCAATGTCCATCATCACTGTTCTTCCCAGCTGCCCAGAGATAGAGGTCTTCTTAGTCTCCTTTTGTTGATGAGAAGACCAGAGATTGGGGCCGGCCCGGTGGTGCAGTGGTTAAGGTTGCACGTTCCACTTCTCAGTGGCCTGGGGTTTGCCGATTCGGATCCTGGGTGCGGACATGGCACCGCTTGGCAAAAGCCATGCTGTGGTAGGTGTCCCACGCATAAAGTAGAGGAAGATGGGCATGGATATTAGCTCAGGGCCAGTCTTCCTCAGCAAAAAGAGGAGGATTGGCAGTAGTTCGCTCAGGGTTAATCTGCCTCAAAAAAAAAAAAAAAAGACTGGAGATCATCTGATAATTAGCGTGACTGATCTTACGGCAAGTGAGCAGGACAGACATATTTTCAACTGAGGCAGCCTTGACTGCAAAGTCCGTGTTCTTACCTTTATGCTAAGCATCTGAAACAAAATGTTCACCAATGTCTTTTTTCTTAGCACCAGGTGTTAACAGTCAATTTCGTTCACCAGTTCCCGAGCCCCTGTCATGACCTGGTTGTGATAGGGAGCACAGAAATAAAAAAAAGTTACAGCTGCTGACTTCAGTTGAGCAAAAAACACCTTCTTTAGGGAATCTCTCCGGACAAACATTTTCAGAAAATTTTCCTAATTGCTCTTGAGATGGTAGCTTGAGTCTTCCATTCAATTTTTTTTTAACCTACCAGTTGATTTAGCTATCAAAATAACTCCCACAAAATTAAACAGTCTGTTCATGCATTTAACTCCCTGACTAATGAAAAACTTCAATACTGTCTCCTAAAGAAGGAACTGGAAGTGTCTTTTCTTGTCACACCGAGAAGACAAGTAAACATGTCATTTAGTCTCAATATGGAGTTATATTAGCTTTAGATGACAATGCGGTATTGCCATATATCAGACCATAAAAAAGATGCAAAACTGAACATCAGGCAAAGGTATTTTATGAAACAAGGCTGGAGCGTGATTTCTAAAAATCATCATTTCGTTTGCATAATTGCAATTGCTGGACGGGAATTCTGTAACCAGAACTGGTTATGTGGGTGAAACTGCTTCATATTTCAGGTTATGAAGTAGGCAGCTGCCGTGGCCCAGAAGAAGTTTCCAGAAGAAATCAATGAGCTAAATGTGTTTATTTATCAACATTTTTGGTGCTTTTAGCCCCCTGAAGCACCTGGTACGGGCCTCTGTGGGAGACGACACAGAGTATAAACAGATCATTGTTTGTTAGAACACAAAAGGATGTTTCTGGAATATGCTTCTGTAGGCGCATAAAGCTGGTTATTGTTGAGCCTTTTTTCACCAAAAAATAATAACACTGATTTAGTAGGCTAGTTTGGAAAAAAGCCTAGTAAAATCCACCGCAGAGTTAGGATCTGCTTTGAAAAATTTCTCTGTCCTTAGAGGTCCACGGATGGAGTATTTTCTTTCCTTAAGTGATATTTGTCAAGCCGCTTCAAATCTGTTTGGGAACAAAATTGGAAATTAAAAAAAAAATTCTAGTAGTAGTAATTAAGTTTAATAAAATGTAATTCAATCAGGTCCCTGTTCTTTAGCATCGAAAATGTTCGATCTATACAAATTTATCAATAGTAACCATTTCTTAGGCCAATGTTTCATGTGTTATGAATTCGTCCAAAGAAAGAGTCATTTTCATAGTGACAGAATAAAAGTGCTTTCAATGGCACTTAGGAAGCTGCTTTTGACCAAAATAAAACTTTGGGTGTGGCAGCGAGTGTGGAAATGGGTGAAGAACTGATTTAGCATCCTGTGAGTTGCTTACCTATAGAAAAATTGGGCCTTGACCGCTGCAGGCCCTCAGGCCGGGCCCCGTTAAATAGCAGCACGAAGTTAGGAGGCCTTGAAAGTGTCGGCATTGATGTGTCGCAGGTTGAGAGTAGATTTGATTTATTTTCCAAATATTTAAATAGTTTGCCATGTGCCTGTGCGTTTAAGTACTTTATGGTTATTAATGCACTAGTCTTCATAATGCCCTAATTATCTGTTTTAGAGATAGGGAAACTGAGGCAGAGAGAGGCTCACTAAGTTGCCCAAGGTAACACACAGCTAGTGCTAGAGGGAGGATTCAAACCCAGGCAACTGGGCTCCCTTCCCCACTGTGCCCGGCAGCCATCCAGACGGACCAGCTGTGTGTTTGCAAACACTTGCAGAGCTGGCTCCATCCTAAGGCAGCTGATGCGATAAATCTGGTCTAAGACCCCGTCCCCTGCTCACCTGACTCGAACTTGCAAAAACATTATGTCTGTGGATGAAGTTTTGTTTCTAGAAGACACTCCCGCAATGGCAACGCGCTAACTGGGAGAGAGAATTCCAAGGCCGTGGGTACTCAGTGCCACTCAGTGCCACTCTGTGTACTCGGTTCGCAAGGCCGTTCACTCAGTGCAGGGGATCGTTTCCTTCTCAGCCGCGAGTCACCAGAGAGAGGTCAGACCTGAAGAAACGAGGCACAAGGTAACTTTCAAGGTAAAGAGGGAAAACAAATGAGCTCATAGCAGGTCCTGCCCGAGCGAGGAGGCTCGAAGAGGGAATTCTGAAAAACCTGAAAAAATTTTGTAAAATTATGCCTATGAAAAATTCATGGAAGCTTTATGTATTTATTTTATTGAGGTCACACCGGTTTATAACACTGTGTAAAATTCAGGGGTACACTATTATATTTCGGCTTCTGTATAGACTGTCATGTTCACCAGCAAAAGTCTAGTTGCCCTCTATCACGGTACACATGTGTCCCATTACCCCTTTTTCTCTCCCACTTCCCCTTCCCCTCTGGTAACCACCAATCTGTTCTCCATTTCTATGTGTTTATTTATTTTCCACATGAGTGAAATCATATGGTAATTGCCTTTCTCCATCTGACTTATTTCACTTAGCATAGTACCCCCAAGGTCCATCCATGTTGTCCCAAATGGCATAATTTTGTCTTTTTTTATGGCTGAGTAGTATTCCATTGTGTGTGTATATATACACCACATCTTCTTTATCCATTCCTCCATTGATAGGCTCTTGAGTTGCTTATGGAAGTTTTATTTTTTATAGTGAGAACACTGGAAACATCCAAAGACCCATCAATAAGGGATTCATTATTTTACAGTCACATGATGAGCAAGTCCATAGTCACTCGAGTTTCTATGCATTAGCTAGGATACGATCCCATTTTGTAAATATGCACATACATTAGTGCTGTATGTGTATGCAAAAATCTCAGGAGAATATGCTTAAACTGAAATCAGTGTTGATCCTTGAGGGATGGGATCACTGGAAATTACACTTTTTGTGCTTTATATTTCAGAATTATTTGCATTTTTGTAATAAATGTGCATTACCTTTGTAAGAATGAATAACATAGAGAAATGGTTTGTTCTTTTTTTCTAGAGCAGGTGTGTTAAAGGGGAGAAATGGGAATATTTGCAACATCGTTAAAGGGCTGTGTGTTGGATATTCAGAAATGGCTTTGTTCTCTCTGCCACACTTCCTTAACCCCCCAAAATTGCTTTTATTAGACTGCACTTTGATGTGATCCCATTGGCCTCTTGAGGAACATAAGAAACAGATGCACAACATTTGTCACTATATCTGCTGAAGAAACTATTGTTGAGGATGTTGCTCATTACATCCTGGTACCTCCCGTATGAGAATTCACAGGAGACATCTTCCTCTGGCCTCGTTATCCTGAAGAGCTACTTTCCCCAACAGCTGGGCACCTTACCTTTGGGATGCTGGGACTCATATCTCTTTGCTTTGACTCCTGAGAAGCTTAGAGACAGAATTCTCGCCTGTTGATACAGATTTGGGCACGTTATTCTGCCAGCCAGCTCTGCTCTGATTCCTTTCTCTCTTTTCTTCTCTTGTATTTGATGGATCTTTGCAAGTTGCCTGAAATAAACATATTTCAAAAGTAAGTCATTGTTGAATACCCATTTAGTAACAGGTGTGCCACCTCCCCACGCCTCTGCAAGGGACGTCTGTTTGTACTGAGAGGAGCCTAGTGTTTCATGCAGGTGCCATAAGGACCACTTCTGCTTGTGGCTGTTCTACAGATTGGGATTATAAATGGGACTTTAGTTAATAAAAGGGTTCAGCTTCTTTAAAAATAGGTTCAGGGCTGGCCCAGTGGCATAGTGTAACCACGTTCTGCTTTGGTGACACGGGGTTCACTGGTTTGGATCCTGGGCGTGGACCTACACACTGCTCATCAAGCCATGCTGTGGCAGTGTCCCACATAGAAAATAGAGGAAGATTGCACAGATAGATGTTAGCTCAGGGCTAATCTTCCTCAAGCAAACAGAGGAAGATTGGCAACAGATGTTAGTTCAGGGACAATCTTCCTCGCCAAAAAATAAAAAAATGAAGTCCTCTTTTAAAAAAAAAGAAAAAATACGTTTGAAAATCTCCGAAATAGAAGTGCAGTTGGACACTTTTTTAACGCACGAACTTGAATTATTTTACATAACATATTGCAGGTGTTACATAGAATATTCTTTCAATTTCCTCACTCGTCATTATTTATATAATTTAATGATTATTTTAACCTTGATCACAGGTATCCCTTCAGCCAAGCCCGTCTTTTTCTCTCGTTCAGAGCCAAACTTCTCAAGAACTGCTTTCAGTCACTGGCCCCTTTGCTCACCTCCTGCTCCCCTCTCAGCCCGTTCCATCTGGCCATTTGTTTCCCTCATCATCTTATTAAAACCGGCCACAGTAACCCCCACGTCCCTGAGTCCAGTGCACACTTTGCAGGCTTTGACTGCTCGGCAGCATTCAGTACGGTGGGCTGCACGCTGCCGTGACTCTCCCGATGCTTTTCTGTAGACTCTGGCCGACCCTCTTCTTGGTGAGCTTATCCTACTCTCACCAGCCATCGACATTGAGAGTCCCTCAGGGCGCTGCCTAGGTCCTCTCGTCTCACCGTGCATGTGTCCCCTGGATGATTCCGGGCTTGCCTGTGTTTTCAGTGGTAACAGCCCAGGGTCTCCTAAATTTGTATCTCCAGCCCAGACCCCTCTTCTAACTCCAGACCTTTGCATCTGACTGCTTAGTCAAGATCGCCATTGGGGTGACTTCAAACCCAACGTGACCAAAACGGCAGTAATGATGACTTCGTGATCTTCTGCACCAGCCTGTTCCTCTCTTAGGGGGTCTTACCTGACTGACTGACACTCTCTTCCGTCTAGTTCTACAAGCTGGAACCCTAAGGGCTCCCTGTCCCTCAGCCCCGCTTCCTACTCACCTACATGTAGCTCACAAATCTTTCTATGCCTATTTGTCTCTTTAGCCGCCATTTTAATCCAAGCCACCTTCTCCTCTCACTAGAATTATTTCAGTGGCCTCTTAACTGGTCCTCCTTAATCTACTCTTACCCATCTTCAGTAGCATTTTTCACGCTGCAAAGTGAAAAATCTGATCACATCCACTCACTAACATCCCCTTCTTGGCTTGGAACATGGCCGCCTCCCATTGCTGTTAAACAGAACATTTCACATGCCCTAAAAGGCCTCATCTTTACCTTATTCTCTCCTGTACTTTCTTTGCCCCAGTCTCTTGAGCCTTCTTTGAACATGCCACAGAGCCTTTGCATCTGCTGTTACTTCTGTCTGGAATGTTCACTTGCCCTACCACTCCTTCCCTGTTAATCTTTACTCTTATTCAGATCTCAACCCAAACATTATTTTCTTAGAAAAGCCTTGCCTACTCCCATGAGATCTCTCATTTCGTGATTTAACTATCATTCATAGCACTTATCACATTTTGTGATTATACATTTACTTGTGAGATTATTGGTTAGTGCTTTAATAATACTTGTGGGATAATTGGCTAATGTATCCACACTAGCCCAAAAGCTCCAGATTGTAGGGAAAACATCAGTTATTGTGCATTATTACATCTGTAGCAACTAGAATAGTACTTGACCTCTGTCGGTGCTCAAAAAATATTTCTGGAATGATTAATGAATGAAATAAACCCTGCTTGTTATATATCGATTATACATTAATCTGTGTTTCACTGGACTCTAAATTAGATGGAATCTTTTATTCGGTTCTAAATCCAGTGCTATTTTGGCATGTAATGGGTTACTAGCAGATTTGAAAAGGAGATAAAAGATATTCCCAAACTAAAAATTTTTAATTGAAACGCTGGGATGATCTTTTAAGAGGATAACGAGAATTTTGCCTTATACCTGTGAAACTATCAAGACCATATTTCAATGATCATAGCTAATTAGAAAACAAATCAATAGCTCTATATGAATTATTAAGGACTTTTTAATTTAAAAATCACTTTATGATCTAGTAGGAGTAATGATGTAATCCTAGGTGATAAAGTCATTAAATTTTTTACAACAAAATATTTTATTACTAAGTTGTGACCCTTCAAAAATTAACGGTTGAACTTGAAAGGTAGAAGGACAACAAAATGAGCAGTTATTCAGATAAGCAATTTACTAGTAATTTTCCTCTGCATCAGTTTTCATGTCTTTAAAGATCCATGTCCTCCTTGCTACAGAGGGAGTTTGAGGTGGTAAAGCAAATCTTCAAAGATCCACATTACAGGGTGATTTTTCTCTTTACGAGCAACAATATTGGCTACCCAGCACTTCCGTTCTTAACTCTCCTTACTTTAAGTTACAATTCACTATTGCCCTCTAAATTGTGCATGCTATCTCATTTTTATAACTGTACATTACTGACATTAAAGTAGGTGAAGCAGTCAAACTAACAGAAAAAGATGATTTATTCTTTACAAAGTGTCTATCGTGGTTTTGCGGCTTCTTGCTCCCCTCTTCCCAAGTCTTGGAGAAGACTTTGACGGACTGGGACACCAAACATACAAAACATCTGTGTCACTCAGGATGATTTATTAGATGTCTTACTTTTCATTTACTCGAGAAAGTGCTTTAAATGACAAGGGAGCACTGAAACCACATGAAAGCCTGGGAGTTGCCAGCCGCTAAAACATCAAACTAATCCAGAAGGGACTCCATCTAATACAAAAAGCGTGCCCCACAAATTGATAAATGGGACTTCATCGAAATGAAAAGGTTCTGATCTTTAAAAAGACACTGTTAAAAAATGAAAAGCAAGCCACAGACGGGGAAAAGTATTTGCAAAATCCCTGCTCTGATAAAGAACTCGTATCCAGAATATATAAAGAACTCTCACGACTCAATATTAAACACACAACCCACTTAAAAAGTGAGCAAAGTATCTGAGTAGACATTTCATCAAAGCAGATATACAGATGATAAATAAGTATGTGAAAAGCTGCTCAATATCATTAGCCATTAGAGAAATGCAAACTTAAACCACAACAAGAAACCGCTATGTTAGAATGGCAAAAAAAAACAAACAGAACTGACACTATTAAGTGTTGGTTGAGCACATGGAGCACCTGGAACTTTCAGACATTGTTGGTCAAGACACCCTAGCTTCTTAGCAGTTTCTTGTAAAGTTAAGCATAGACTTTCCATACAACTCAGCAATCCCACTCCCACATATTTATCCAAGTGAGGTGAAAAGTTATGTTCACACACAAATCTGTGCATGATTATCTACAGTGGCTTGATCTGTAATCACCAAAAACTGGAAACAACCCAAATGTCCATGAACTGGCGGATATACAAATCAACCTGTGGCACCTCCATACATTGGAATACGACTCAGCAATAAAAAGGAATGAAAGTCTGCTATATGCAGCAACACGGATGTCAAATCAGAAGCTCAAGTTTGCCTGGGTTGGCAAATGCCCTCACAGCAAAGACGACTCTCACGCTTCTCTTTATCACTCCAGGTTTCAGCTTTCACTTAGATTTTGGCCTGATCATTCCTTACTATCTTCTCAAAGCTTGAATGGTTTTAAGAAGATATTTTAAGTCTTTTTATCCAGAACTTCTAGTCGTCAGCAGAAAAATTGCTCCAAATAACATAGTCCACCATATTGCCAGAAACGGAAGTCGAGGGATTGTATTTACCCATGATCCAAGAACAGACTTGATGTGAGCAGATTTCAGGATCACAGATAGAGTCAGGAGATGTCTTCAGGGAAAAGGGAAGCTTTCCCAGTGCTGCTCAAATCTCACCACAGAGGAAGGTGTCTCCTCAGAGTGCTGGATTGTGGCAAGAGAAATTGTGGTGCCAGCAGGGGTATCCTTCAGGGGGCAGCATCAGAACAGCCTACCCTGTGGAATGAGTCCAATCCCATCGGCCCCTTTAATTCACCACCACTTCCCCCAGTCTAGGTAGCCAGAACCACTTGAAAATGGGACTGTGATGCCCTGTC
The DNA here is from genome assembly GCF_037783145.1 of Equus przewalskii. Taxonomy (NCBI): domain Eukaryota; kingdom Metazoa; phylum Chordata; class Mammalia; order Perissodactyla; family Equidae; genus Equus; species Equus przewalskii. The sequence goes on from NC_091862.1 coordinate 16,446,036, forward strand.
TATTGGTGGCCTCAGCCTACCTGTTCCAGCACTGCCATCTGCACTATTCTCGTCTGGCCATTTCAGACTCAGTTTCCCTTTCTCCCTTCTTCAGCTTCTCTTCGTTTGTCATCCTGGGTGCTTCCCACGTTTCTCCATACTGCTTCCCCAGATCTGTGCTCCTCATGCTTCCTGACCCTCCCTGCCCCCGGACCTGCCCCGCTGGGTGCGACCCCTCAGAGGATGGCATGCTGCTCCCTTCGTCAGAACCTTGAGCAAGACCCCGACGCTCCATGCAGGTTTTGTAGCCCTTTGCACAAGAACCTTCCATCCAAACTCAAAAGTGTAAGACTGGAACCTGTCTTCCGTGTCGAATGATCCATTTCTAGGCTCAACGGCATTTTAAACGCTACTGGAAAGTGCAAGTTTCAATTTCTTACATTTACTATCCTGTTTGATTCATTTAAGAAATTTGAATGGATGTGAATTATATGCCACTCTGACTTTAATACCTTTTAGGTGTAGTTTCTACATCACATCAAAAAGAAAAATGAGCTCCATCTGCAAGAAACATACTATTGAAACTAATAATTTCTTTCTTTCTTTCTTTCTTTTTTTCAGTCCTCACTTACTAAGAGGGGTACAAAGATCAGCTCTGGGGGCATATAAAGGTAAACACTTAGAATCCTATTGTGTCGGAACTTAAATAACTGTTTCCCAGTATCTCAGATGGGCTTATACAATGACGGTCTGTAATGATATCATGAACACTAAGCCTGGAAGTCCATGGTTCCAGAGGAGTTCAGTGTTTCAGCAGTGTCCAGGCCCTTCTGTCTCCTCTGCCATCCTCCTGAGAAGCCTTTGTCTCGGGACGTGCCTGGCACCGTTGTGGGATGGCTGCCAGAACTCCAAGCCCGACGGCTTCACACATCATGTGCAAGGCAGCCAGAAGGGAAGGGGGCCCTCTTCTCACAGTCTTCTCATTTTATTAGGGAGAAGTTGCCTCACTGAGCACATGGACCAGAACATGCTGTATGAATGTCCCAGGGCTGCCAAAACAAAGGAACACAAGTCCACAAGTGGAGTCACTGATGCGACAGAAATGTACTATCTCAGAGTTTTGGAGGCTAGCAATCTGCAATCGAAGTGTCAACAGGGCTGGCTCCTTCTGAGGGCAGTGAGGGAGAATCCGTCCCAGACCTCTCTCCTTGGCTTGTCCCTGGCTATTTTCTCCCTGTGTCTCTTCACATTGTCTTCCCTCTATGCATGTCTGTCTCTCTGTCCAGATTTCCCCTTTTTATGAGGACACTAATCATACTGGATTAGAACCCACCCTAATGACCTCATTTTAACTTGATTACTTCTGTAAAGTCCTTATGTCTACTAAGGTCACAGTCTGAGGTGCTGGGGGTTAAGACTCCAACGTATCTTTTTTTTGTGGGGAAGCAATTTAACAAATGCCCAACCCTAAACCAAACACCAGAAAAGGAGAACTGCTTTGCTTGGCTCAGACCAGTCACATTCATGCCCTGGGACTGAAGGCAGGGCCGCCTTCCCTGAGCACGTGGCCACCAGAACAAAACTGGTTCTCCACAGACGAGGGGAAAGGGGCCTAGTTATTGCGTGGGGCACCCAACAGTGTCTGCCATGGGCACCCATTCAGTTTACTCCGGGGAAACTGAGGCCCAGGGAGGTGAAGTGACATGCTTAAAGTCACATCACCAGCTTTGACAACCCAGTCCTTGCTCTTTCTCTGACGCCATTCTGAGATGTGTTGTATTAGTGTTGGAATTCCTAGCACTTTCTTTTCCTGGAAATGAGATCTCTCTTCTTTTTCTTTCTCTCCTAAGACGTCTCTACTTGGGGGTGGAGTGGGGGAGAAGGCCTCAGTTAGCCTCAGTAATCTTTTCTCCCTGCCCCAGTCCCAAAGCCATAGCACTCATTCCCTTTTTGCTTCTTTTCATCCCAGGGACCCCTGACATGCGACTCGATATAATTCCAAGTTTTGAGATAAAAGTCAGAAGCGAGACAAACCAAGGTAACTTTAGTTTCTCCCTGATACGTAGAGACAGAAATGGCCATTGCCTTGATGTCTAGTGACAGAAATGAGGTAATACGCAGGAGAGTAAGACAGAGAAGTACGAGCAGACCGCAGCATCCTGTGGCCGAGACATCGTGTGGCGAGAATCTCTAAAATAGAACCACACAATAAAGCTTTGCAAGCTGTTCTCAAAAATGAAATCTTCCGAATTCAGCTGGACCTTCCAATCAGTGCCGGCTACACCTGCCAAGGCTAGCTCTAATTTTCCTCCTCAACCGCCCTTCCTTTCGAAGCTTCTCTTTTACCAAGTTCAGGAAGCAAGTTCAGGAACCCAAGCTCACTATGGATTCTCAGGGAAACCAAACAGAACAGGAGCAGAGGAATCACAGCATCGTATTTATCTTTATGATTAAGTACAAGTAGGTAAATAAGGCAGGGCCTTCACAATTAATTGTCTCCTGTGTATGTGGCATTTCTTGAAATAAATGATAATTTGGTCCCAGACTGTCCTCAAAAACTCTGTTTAATTTGTAACATTTATGAAGTATAAAACTATGTGTGTATGTCTGTATATATGTATGTATGTGTATATAGATACTATGTATGTAAGTATAAAAGTATGTATACACACACACACACTGTGTCTACAAGGGCAAAGTAGAGATTAGAGCTGGCTGTCTGTGTGCAGTGGCCTTGAGAAAACCTCTGCTTATGTCTTGTCCTTGGCTCTTTCTCATCATATCCAGTCCTGCTCTGGCCTCTCATTAGTCCCAGGTTGGCCCAAGTGAAGAGAGCAGTTGATTTCTTCCCCCTCATATTGTCAAGGGGACCTGACTCCTGGGCCACCAGCCCTTTCTTGTAGCTTGGAAAGGAACCGTAGCTCCTAGAATATCGTGAGAGTTTTTATTTTGAGGCAAATAAATGATTTCATGCCTTACTGACTTCACACCACTCCACTACTGGTTTCTCTGCCTCATTCCTTATCACCAATATTTTTAATATTTAGATCTGTTTTGGGTTGTTTAAAAGGATTGTCCTGAAAAGGAAGATGATATCAAGGATGCAAGTAATTGAAGAATTCAAAAGCAAGAAGAGAATATCTATCTTACATTGATATTGTCCATTTTATTCCTTAAGCTTACTTAGAGATGCCATAAATTGATCTTTCAACATATGACCTTTCCTTTTTCATGCAATTTTATGGGGAAGGGGAAACTGACAATATGCAATCCATGCTCTTTTCCAAAAATTCATCAGATGTCATTTTCAAACCATGTGAAAAGCAACAGAACAAGTGGTCCATTTTATGTGTTTTGAATTGATTTAGGGAAAACTGACGGAGGCTGGGCCTAGTTTTAGTTTAAGCTGCTATCCCATGTGAGAGTTTTACAGTCCCATTGTTGATGTGCGTTCAGGGCTAGGCGTTCAGGCAGGGAAGTTTCCACAGACAGCAGGTGAGAAGTCTAGCCAGCCCAGAGGTTCTTTTATTTATTTATTTTTTTTAAAGATTGGCACCTGAGCTAACAACTGTTGCCAATCCTTTTTTTTAATTTCTGCTTTATCTCCCCAAATACCCCCCAGTACATAGTTGTATATCTTAGCTGCAGGTCCTTCTAGTTGCGGCATGTGGGACACCGCCTCAACATGGGCTGACGAGGGGTGCCATGTCCGGCGCCCAGGATTTGAACGAGCGATACCCTGGGCCACCGCAGTGGAGCACGAGACCTTAACCACTGGGCCACAGGGCCAGCCCTGGCAGAGGTTCTTAAATCTCTGTAAACTGATATTTTGGTAAATGTCTACCCAGATTAGGAAGGCCCTGAAGACCTATGTGGCTATGTAAGTCCCCTACTTCTCACTCTTTCATTCAGTACATACCAATTAAGTGTCTATGTCTTAGGATTTCCTAAAATTAGGAATGACTCCTTTCTCTGGGCTAGGCCACGTTTTGATTCTTTTACTAATGATGAAATAGACATTTTAGGATGTCTACACACAAAGATCAATGAAAGGTTTTCACATCCCTTTTAATTCTTTTCAAAGGGAATGCCTGTGCTACTGGGGGACACGGAGAAAGCTGGGGGAAGGGCCGACAGGAGGGAAGGAATCAAGAATTCTGGTGTTGCCATGTTCAGTTTGAGAGGCCTCTTAGACATCCAGGAAGCAAAGTCAAGTTGGCAGTTATCGAAAGTCAAGGGAGAGGTCAAGACTGGAGACATAAGTTTGGGAACCAACAATGTACAAGTGCTATTTAAGCCCATGACAATGGCTGAATTGTCTTGGGAAGGCTGAGGACTGCGTCCTGGAGCACTCCAACGAAGATTGAGAAGGAGAGACCAGCAAGATAAGAGAAAAAGAATGTAAATGTGGTGGCCTGGAAGTCAACTGTTTAAGAAGTGATGAATTAGTTCAATGCTACTAAGAGGTCAAGTAAATGTGGATTGAGAATTGTCCACTGGACTTGGTTAGATAAAAATGGTGCAAGACATTGTTAAGGATGGTGTCTATAGAGAGGTGCTGGGGAATATCCGACTGGAATAGGTTGAGAAGAGAATGAGAGATGAAGAACTGGAAACATCAAGTCTGGACGATTCTTTCTAGGAGGTCTGCTATAAAGCAGAGCAGAAGTACCTCTAGGAGATGGCATCTCTTACTAGGAAACAATCCTTCAATTGTCTCCTCTGACCTGAGCAACTGTTTTCTCGAACCAGCTTCCTCTTGTTCCGTCTACTGCAGCACGGAATAAGGCACTCTCAAACTCATCCAGGATGGGTCCAAACTAAACAATAAATCCCTCACTAGACAGAAATCGGAACGCTGTGGCTCTCCCTGAGCAACGCTTGTGTGTCCGTCACCCTTCCTGGCTGTACAGCTTGACTTGGAACCACTTCATGCTTATTGTCACAGGGCCTAAGGTCAAATAGGAATGGATTCTTTTAGATTGTTCTTGTAGTAAACAAACCAAATTTCATTTTAAGAGAATTTAAATGCTTTCTTTTCGAAATTTAGTTCGAGGTGGAAATTTGACTTGAATATAACACCTAAACATAAAGTTAGTCTATAGATTTTGTCTTCTAGACAAAGAAGAAAGGGGAAATTCTGGCTGTGCGTATAGTTCAGGACAGGAAAGTGGAGACCTGAAGACTGTGTGAATGCTTCCGGGTGGGGTAGGGGTTTCGGAAGGGCTGTCCCTCCTGTGGATAAGGCAGCCATCCCTGGTGAGATGAACAGGTTTAGAAGACAAGGGCTGCTAGACATGGGATAGTAACCACCACCCGAAGGTCACCCTGGGGTGTCCATGTCCCCAAACGTACCTGCCCCACATCATTTATATGAACACAGGTAACTAAAGAAAACTGAGATGTCTTTCTCACTTTTGAAAATTTGGTCCTTTTACAGTAAACCTAAGCATTATTCAGTAAAAAATGAAAACTAAGCCAAAAAAAAAAAAAAAGAATGTCATTATGGAAAGGGGGCCAAGAGGATAGAATCATAGAAGGCTAGAGCTGGGGAGCAGAGCCCCCTCAGAAATCATCCAGGCGAGCCCCTCATCCCACAGTGAGAATCCAAAGCTGGAGCAGGATGCTCAGCTCAGCCCAGCCTGCCCCACGCCGGCTCTGCCCTCCCCAGAAGACGGCACCTCAAGCAGGAAAATGAGAAACGCCCAGAGGTTTCAAGCCAGCATTTCCCATCACTAATGCGTGACTTTCATCTTTCCCTTTTTAAACATTTTAAACATTGTGAACTTGATCATATATCCCAAAGAACATACCTAACATATATGTACAGTTCCCTCCTTTTTTCCCCTACATTTTTACTGTAAGAAAAAAAGGTCCAGGATGTAAAGAATGAGCCTTTTGCACTTCTGTGCTCAGAAGAGAGTGCCGGTGAGAAAAAATGAGGCAGCGTGACGTCCTGTATGTATTAACACAACCCACCGCAGCTGGGGTAGAATAATAACCTGGCTCTCCCGTGGGTTTATCTCCCCACCGCAGGGTGCTGGTGGGTCCTATGTGGGCAGAAATCAGGGCCGGGCCAGCCCCGCACCCCTTGCAGCTGGCTCAGCAACTAGCCAGCAGGGCAAGGCTGGAGCGACCGTGGTTCTTCTTGTCATTGTTGTAGCTGCAGCCACTTCCTGCAAGAATGTCCGCAAGGTCATGGTGTGCAGGAATCCCCGCTAATTCTGCACAGCTTCATGCAAACGTTTAAAGGCACATTGTGCCTCAAAATGGCTCATTCACTGTCAACTTAGAAAGCAAATTCACCTATTATTTATCCTCAAAATGAGTTTATTTGGGGATAGCCGCAAGAATCGCAGTTCGGGATGGTCATGCTATGGCAAACCATAGGCAAATCCAAAAAACAAAGGAAGGGAGCGGCTTTTATAGAGAAAAAAGGGGGAGTAGGGGGGGTTGTTCTAAAGGAGAGTCCACCAGAGGAAGGTGACAACTCAGGGCAGCGCTGGCTTCTCATTGGCTGAGCTGTTGCTGGGTGGGGTGAGAAATCTTCCTTCAGCTAAAGGAATTTTACTTCCCCTCGGAGGGAGACCCAAGCTTCTGTCTCTTTCCAGTTGGTGTAATTGACGATGTGTGGTGGGGGTGAGGGCTCCCCCTACAGGCCCTCCTAACTCCAATCTGGTTAAGGTTTCTCTTATTGATTTCCACATCGCTCATTAAAAAAATTTAAAACCCTACATCCTGAATCTCAATTCACGCGGCAGAAACCCTGTTATCCAAACATTATTGATTAGGGAGGATCAGGGTCCCAACTGGTCATCTAATTAAGAAATAATTCAAGTGAGTGGATGCTATAATCCCAACGGCATTACAGAAGTTGCCCTTTCATTGATCTCTTAACAAGCCCTGTGATTCTCATCGGTAAAGATGGAGTACTTGTCCCAATGGGCCAGGTGCCCCTTCGCCCCTGACCTTGGCACAGGACTTCCAAAAGGACCTTCCTACCCCAGTGTTCTTGACTCCCGAGAAATTTCCAGGCTCCATCTCTCTAGCCCACTTGTGCCTTCTGTTTTGCCAAACTTTCCCGTAGAATCCAAAACCTCCCTTTCTCTCCTTGGCCCATTTCCATTCTGGTTCCAGCATGGCCTCCTGGCTCAACGTTGGCCCGTGGGCTGGTCCTGCTGCTCCCTCTGGGTCTCCCAGCAGTCAACATGCCAGGAAAGAGACCCTGGGATTGCCCTGTACCCTTCTGAGCAGTAAAACAGGTCTTTACAGTATCCAGGGGTCTAACCGCAGCTGAAGGAAGACTGGCTGGAGATGGAAATCCATCAGAGCTGCCCCTGCCAGCTTCCCCCCAGGCAGCTGCCATCTCTTCCTCCCCAGAGAGCTGCACATGGCGCCTGAGGCCTTCCTCTGCTTTCTCCCATCAGTGGGCTTGTTAGGCACACTCATGGCCAGGCTCGTGAAAACAAGCTGGGGAGGGAAGCAGGGACTCTGGTGGGAAGCCCCCTTAAGGACGGAGGCACCATCCTGGCTGCACTATCATTGATCTGGATCATTCTCCACTCTTCACTCCATTTGCCACATGACCGTGTAGGGTACTAGCCGGGGGGAGAGTGTACTTTCCCAGTGGCCGACTTTGGGGTGGCCATGTGAATTACTTTGGCCAATGAAATGTCAGCAGGCACAACTGGATCAGAGACTCACCTGAAAGGTGCTCCTGGGGGTGGGCTTGTCCTCTTGCCATCCTAAGACGTCCTAAGACCTACATCTGCCCTTTCTCTGCATCCTCAGCACCTGTGTCTGCCCGGAGATGTACCACTCTATTCGGTGACCCGCCTGGGGGTAGAGGCGGGTGTGGGAATGCAGGAGTGGCTAGCCTGGCTGCCCACCCCAGCTCATTTCCCGGCTGGCCCGGCCCCCACCGCCCCCAAGAGCAGCGCTGGTTTTACTGTCTTTTGGGGACTGACTCCTCTGCAGGTTCCTCCCCCACTTCCTGGTCTGCTGCTTCCTTCTTTAATCTGATCCCACATCCATGTTAGCTTTCAGAACTTGAAAGATGTGCATCTCTAGTGACCCTTTGTCTTGTAGCTAAAATCGCACTAATTACTCCTCATACTGACTTGTGGGATAACTTCAATGAGACAGTTTTCCAATAAAACCCTTAAATAGACCAAACTTCTGAGTAAAATAGCAGACTGTAGTGAATACATTTCTATTAAAGGAAATAGGATTTCTAAATATGTAAGTGTATTTGCAAAACCTCATACATCAATTTTTTTTTTTGAGGATGATTAGCCCTGAGCTAACATCCACCTCCAATCTTCCTTTGTTTTTTTTTTTTTTTTTTTTGCTGAGGAAGATCAGCCCTGAGCTAACATCTGTGCCCATCCTCCTCTGTTTTGTATGTGGGACACCTGCCACAGTGTGGCTTCGTAAGTGGTACATAGGTCTGCACCCGGAATCCAAATTGGTGAACCCTGGGCTGCCAAAGTGGAATGCGTGAACTTAACTGCTGTGCCACTGGGCTGGCCCCATATATCAACTTTTTTTTCACCCAAAGGTAATACAGTTCCAAAATGTGTTAAATCTTGCTGACATGGGGGCATTTGCAGACACATGGATGGTACTCAAGGAGCCCTCATCATCTCTTCCTCCAGCATGAGCATCTCACTGAGAAGAGTCCACTAGAAACATTCAATATATACGTCATAGGCAAATTTGTTCTTTCACAGGCTTAAAGAAAAATTATTTCAAGACTGTTTAATCTTGCTCTACAAGCAAATTCTTATTGGGTGAATTAACTCTCTCGAAGTAAATGAGACACATTTTGAAAGCTGCCTTAAACCTTCATGGGCGTGCGACCTGTACAGTTGCCCATGGCGCGCACTGCAAAGGTCTTGCTCCTGGTTTAAAGCTCTGCTCTTGGGCCTCAGGATTCTTAAGTTTTGAAGAGGGGGCCCTGCACTTTTCAGTTTGTACCTGGCCCCACAGGTAATGTGGCTGGTCCCACTTGCAGGCCATTATAAGAAGAGGGAGGTTCTGAATAGTGCTTTAGTAGCTTTGTTCTCTAATTGTTGGTTAACTCACATGAACTCTTGGCATCTACTTTGGTGACTGAAACCCTCTCCCACAGTAGACTGAGCTTCTAGAATCCACTTTCACCCCTTTAATTGTGGCGGGAAGGGTCATGGCAGTTGGTCTGATGTCACTTGTTTTCATGGGTGGAAATATCATATTCCCTAGTCAGTTCAAAACGCACCCTTGGGCTGATGTTCACCGCCCCAAGCTTGCTTCTCTGCTGCCTGCCCTCCCCTGGAAATCAAACGAGAGAATTTGCTCCTTTGGGGGGAAATGGCCTGAGCAGCTGACAAGTTTGCATCTGTGGCAATGGTTTAAAAAGAAAATCCAAAAGGTGAAGAAATATGAAGATAGCAGGCAGTGCTGAGGCTCAAAGGACAGTTGACTTGAGATGTGGGATGTGGAGCTGGGACCAGAGGTGGCCTCCAGTGGGGCAGCTCCAATGGAGATGGATGCTCCTCCCCTGAATAAGAGGGATGCGTCCCACCTCCTCGTGGAAGCTTGCCTGTGAAGGATGTGGGGTTGTGTTTATCAATATTTAATTTGTACCTTTTAATGGGTTGGTTTTTTATCATCTTTCTTATTTAAAAATAATTCTGACTTCATTCCCCCAAAAAAGCCTAAATGAAGACAAAATTGCACTGAGAAAGCACTTCTTACTGCCTCCTAATCATTTCGTTTGTTTTAGTGCTCCGGGCGCAATGCTCCTCGGGTCCACTTGAGGTTGAAAAGATTCTCTGAAGTGCTTCGTCCTTCCTTGCACATTTCCTGTCCTTCGCCTCTTTTACTGGAAGAAGGTCTGAATGATTAATTACCAAATAAAAACACAGTTAGTCAAGCATGTTTAGCCTCCCCCACCCCCCAAATGCTGAGTATGGTCATCTAGAGAGTTCGTCAATTGGATGACCATTGTGCGAGTTCTCCCTAAACAGAGACGAGCGGCAAGAGATAGTTAACCTGTTTGCAAAACTAGTAACTCGTGGGGACAACCAAGTGATGAAAGTCACTCAAAGAGCAACGCAAAATGAATTGAGTCAGCGTCTCTAAGAGGAATGCAAATCGTGATTCATATTGAACAAGAGACAATATTTAACCCTCAAAATGGCCCCACGTTGACCCGGCCCTAATTTTGGCTCAGTAGATCAATTGGCAGCTGACATTTAGATGATACTCCGCTGATTATCAAGTGCCTTTAAGTACATTATCGTATCATCAAGCTGAGAAAATGCAGAAGGGTCACTTCCCACTGGAGATGCTCATTATGGACCTGGAAAATAAAGAACGAAGCTTAGACCTTTATTCATATCAACTCAGTGTCTGAAAGAGCGGTGATGGCTTGACAGGCATGCCCGGGCAGTTGCTGCTCCTCCCCAGATTGCCGAAGGAGGGTTTCCTCCGTCCACCTTGGCTCCTTTTCTGTGTTTTCTGTAGTGTTCTTCCACCTCTGGGCCTCCAGCAGCTCAGACTGCTCAGTGTTGCACTGGCTGCCTCTTCACCTCGGCCTTGGCGTTAGCTTCTGACTGCTGCTCTTGCTGCATCTCCCTGCTTGCCAGTGCTCCCCAGGATGCATGGGGCAATGTCCAAGCGAGGACCTTGACCACCCGATGATGTGGCCTGGCCTCTGCTCCCACCTCTCCCCTCCCACCCTCCTTGCTCTCATTACATGCTCGTAGCGGGTAGCTCTCCATACATGCTACATGTTTTCTCATCTCATGCGTCTACCCGGACTGTCCTTTCTACCTGGACTGAAGGTCAGCACACTTGCTGTCAAGGGCCAGATAGTAAATTATTAGAGGCTTTTTTTCTTTTGAGGAAGACTAGCCCTGAGCTAACTGCTGCCAATCATCCTCTTTTTGCTAAGGAAGACTGGCCCTGAGCTAACATCCATGCCCATCTTCTACTTTATGTGTGGGACACCTACCACAGCATGGGGTGCCAAGCAGTGCCATGTCTGCACCCGGGATCCGAACCTGTGAACCCCTGGGCCGCTGAAGCTGAACGTGCGCACTTAACCGATGCACCACTGGGCCAGCCCCTATTAGAGGCTTTGCAGGCCACGCAGTCTCTATGGCAGCTATTTAACTCCCAGAAATAGGCATGGACAGTACTTAAACAAATGCACATGGCCGTGTTCCAATAAAGCTTGGTTTACAGACACAGAATTGGAATTTCATATCATGTTCACATGTCATGAAATATTATTCTTCTCTCGATTTATTTCCCCAATCATTTAAAAATGCCAAAACTTTTCTTAGCCCATGGGTTGTAGGCAGTGGCTATCTGGGTTTGGCTCATGGGATGTAGTTTGCCAAACCTTGACCTAGCCTGGTACCAGTTCTTTACAGCCATGTCAGATGTTGCTTTCTTCAGGAAACCGATGCTGGGCATGTTGAGCAAAAGGCCCTTCATCTGTGCTCCCAGGAGGGCTGGTGCCTCCCTCCTCCCAGGCTCCCTCACGGCCTGGCCTGGTGCTCCCAGCTGGATCAGGGCCCAGGCCACCGAGAGGAGTTGAGCATTCTGGGGTGGGGTCTGAGCCATCTACCCTGATTTGCCTGGGCCCTGGAGGAAAATAGACCATAAGTGAGAAAGGAGTGTGAGGATCACACTGTGGACCAAATGGTTACCTGATCTGGAGAGAAGGAGGCAGTAATTATGGAAAACATGAAAAGTACTTGAAATATGTGAGTGCTCTGGGAAGGAGAGCCAACCCTCAGAAGGTGGGGCATGTGAAAGGGAGGGCATTTCCCTGGTTTAGGGTTCTTCTAAGGCCCCAGGGTGTCCTCCTGCCTCAGATTCACCAGCTTCACCCCAAGCCTATGGGCTCAGAAGGTGAGGCCAGGGGTGGTGGTGGTGGGGGGGGTCTTTTTTTTTTTTTGCTGAGGAAGATTCGCCCTGAGCTAACATCTGTGCCAATCTTACTCTATTTTCTATGTGGGTCACTGCCATAGCATGGCTAATGAGTGGTGCAGGTCTGCATGCAGGATCTGAACCATGAACCTGGGCTGCCGAAGCGAAGCATGTGGAACTTTAACCACCCTGCCACGGGGCTGGCCCTGGGATCCACATTTTAAACATGCAATCCCAGTGGTTCGTCTACCCATTGTAGCTTGAGAACCGCACTGGCCTGGTTGAGCACAGACTGCTTGCCTGAATCTGAAGACTGATTCCAGGCTGCATCAAAGCTGGGCAGTGCCTCAGTCAGTTCAGGCTGCCATAACAAGAGCCCCTAACCAGGGCAGCCTATGAAGAATAGAAATGTATTTGTCATGGTCTGGAGGCTGGAAGTCTGAGATTCTGGCGCCAGTATGGTCGAGTTCTGGTGAGGTATCTCTTCCGGGTTGCAGATGGCCAACTTCTCATGGCGTCCTCACATGGCGGAGAGCAGAGAAGGGAAGCGAGCTCTCTCCTGACTCTTATAAGGGCACTAATCCCATTCATGAGGGCTCCTCAGGACCTCCTCAAACCTAATAACAGTCACGAGTCGCTTAACGACAGGGACACGTTCTGAGAAACGCATTGTGAGGTGATTTCGTCATTGTGTGACCATCACAGAGTGTCCTTACACAAACTTAGGTGGGATAGCCTACTACACACCCAGGCTCTATGGTACTGATCTTATGGGGTCACTGTCATATATGTGGTCCCTCACTGACTGAAAAGTAGATATGTGGCACATGACAGCACCTCCCAAAGGCCCCACCTCCTAATACCATCACATTGTGGGGTAGAATTTCAACATATGAATTTGGGAGGGACACAAACATTCAGTCCATAAGAGGGAGACTGGGAAAAAAAGCAGTCCAGAACCCATAAGGCTCTAGAGGGGAGCAAAGACCCTCCACGGGCTCCCAGAGGTCACAGGCAGCACAGGCCATCCTGTGGGCACAGCACACAGCAGAGCACAGGGCAGCAGTACAGGCGAGGTGAGCAACAGTGGGCGGAGGCTGGAGCCGTAGCTGAAGTGGAGGGTAGGATACAAGAAGGTATGGAGGGGGTTGGGGGGAGAAGCTATGGGTGTTTAGTCTGCTAGGGCTGCCACTGCCATACAAAATACCGCAGACTGGGTGGCTCCAACAGCAGACGTTTATTTCCTCACAGTTCTGGAGGCTGGAAGTTCAAGATCAAGGTGTTGGCATGCTTGGTCCTTTCTGAGGCCTCTCTCCTTGGCTTGTAGATGCCCATCTTCTTGTTGTGTCCTCACATGGTCTTTCCTCTGTGCACATGTGCCCCTCGTGTCTCTTTGTGGGTCCAATTTCCTCTTCTTGTAAGGACACCAATCATATTTGGTCAGGGCCCATTCTAAGGGCTGCATTTTAACTGAATCCCCTCTTTAAAGGCCCTATCTCCAAATACGGTCACGTTCTGAGGGACTGGGGATTCAGCCTTCAATACGTGAATTTTGGAGACACAATTCAGCCCATACCCGGGAATTGCTGGGCCAGCAGATAGAAGACAAGCCTGAGCTTGTCAATTAAGCAGCCTGGAAAGGTACACAGCACAGGTGAGATGCACAGACTCTGTAGTCGGCCTCTCCGGGTTTGGGTCATTAGTCAAATAGAGTTAGTAACAGTTCCCGCCATGGGATTCTTGTGCGGGTGAAATGAGTCAATACATGTGAATGAATTAGGATAGTATCTGGCATGCAGGGAGCACCACGCTATCATCGTCGCCATAATTATTGCCATCAAGAATCCACAGGCCAGTGGGACCTAAGGGAGCAACTTACCAAGTTGGTGCTTAGTAAGCAGCTGTTGAACTGCACTGAACTGACTTCAAGCTCAAGCCTGAGTCCCTCACTGCCCAGCAGGTACCAGGCTCCAGAATGGAGCATGCCCTTCCTCTTGGGGTTCGACTCTTGGTAGAGAAGCACAGTTGACTTTAGGTAGGCCTAAGACCCAGCAAGGATGAAACATCCAGCTCCTAGAATTATACCAACCTTGTTCTGAATACTGACTCTGCCATTTGGAATATGATCAGGCTGTTTCAATTCTCCAAGATTTCATTTTGTCACCTGCAAACATGGCAATAGTCTCCAGCGTAAAGTTCTTGTGAAGATTTAAATGCATGATATTCTGCTAAGTGACCTCTTCTTCTCAAAAAGGAAAGCAATCTAGTTAAGGTTATGTATACGCTACTAAACTTAACCTGGTTGGATTGGCAGTATTTTTAGGAAGATTAAAGAGGCAGAGAGGGAATTTGTTTAAATCAAATCCATCTCTAACTGATGGATGGAATCAAGAGGTCCTCTCTTCTGCCTTTTTCTACTGTCAACCTGCACCCCCCACATCAGTGGAACAGAGTTTATAGATATACTATATTAATTAGCTATTGCTACAGAACAAATTACTTCTGAATTTAGTGACTTAAAGCAACAATAACCATTCATTATCTCACACACTTGCTATGGGTCAGGAGTGGGAGTGGTTTAGCTGAGTGGTTCTGTCTGGGGGGCTCTCAGGAGGTCATGGTTAAGAGGTCACCCAGGGCTGCAATCATCTGAAGGCCTCACTGGAGTTGGAAGATTTGATTCCAAGATGGCGCCCTCACATGGCTGGCAAGTTGGTGGCTGTTGGTAGGAGACCTCACTTCCTCCCCATGTGGATCTCTCCATAGGGCTTCTTCTTTTCTTATTTAATGCTTCGTTTCACCAACATTTGTACTATGATGTGACAGATCTTGTTTTGAAGATGTTAGGATTGGTGGCCTCTTTTCATGAGCTTCTGAATCCATGATGTTGCTTAAGATCTTTCTTCCTTATGAAGGATTTTTTTAACCCATCAACTTGAGTGCCTGGCTCCACACCCAGTAGCCACCCTCCCCGAGGGCTCCTTGACTGTCCTTACAACATGGCAGCTGGCTTCCCCCAAGAGACAACAAGGTGAAAGTTGCAATGACTTTCATAACCTATCCTCAGAAGTCACATTCTGCCATTTTCACAGTATCTGTTGGTTACCCAAGTCAGCCCCATTCGAAGTGGGAGGAGACGTCACAAGGGTGTAAATATCAGGAGGCAGGAAGCACTGGGGGCCTGCCATCCTAGCAGGCTGGTCACACTAACGAAGGACTTAAAGATTGTACCCTTAAGGACTAGATTAAATCAACTTTTAAAAAAATTATGCTGTTTTGTAGAAACACTCCTTTGGTCAAAACTTCACCAAGATTCTTTAATCTAGACAAAGGCTAGAAACAGGAAGCTATTTCCCAGGCCAGATTTTCTTATGCCTGACTGGGTACGGTATGTGTGGGCTGGGTCTGTTGGAGAAGTACACCAAGGAGTGGAACATGACATTTCTTACCCTGAAACAAGTAGTTTTGTATCTTATCAAACTCTGTATTGCCGGTACGTACATAAAATAAATACTGGAAAATTTTACACTGATATCCAGATTCTCTTCTTCCTGCCGTGGATTCCTGGGACTAGTTCTCATCAGTGCGATGTATGCAGAATTGATGGATGTCACCTCCAGACTGAGGTAGCTAAGTGGAATATGATTTATCTATTCTTCTTCTCTTCTCTCACCTACTGACAGAATTCATAGCATCAGGAGAGGAAACCAAGGCACTGGGAGAGGGCAGAGCCACCAGGTGGAAAGAGCCTGGATCCCTGAATGAAGGTGTGGAACAGAGCTCCCTCCTTGTCTCCTGAGAGATCCACGTCAAACTGTGACGAGAGTATGAAATAAACCATTATTGTGTTAAGCCACTGAAATGTCCAGGTTTTTGTTACTGCAGCCAACATTACTTGTCATAACTAACTCCAGGCATAAATCATATGTAAATCTTTACCAACCCAGAATTCAATTTAATTATTACAAAGTGAGTTCATGTCTACTTTCTTTAATATTTGTGTTTTCTCATAGGACATACCATTTTTTAGATAACGAGAGAAGCAAATCACCAGAACCTGGTTCTAAGGAGCAAATGTGTAATGTCACAACTTATTACATGACATCTGGGTCAAAAGAACAGACAGGAAGATGGGGTTTAAAAATAAAAAGTAAATAAGGGTTATGAAAAATGCAACACTATATAAAAATCGATCCAATGTAGTCAAAAATTTTAAAAAACTCTACTTCTTAATAAATGTCAAAGTACCAAAAGTTTCTTTTTATGTTTCAAGGATTGGACCAGTAAAAAAATCTTTAACTATGTGCTCTTAGACATAAAGATCCTCTCTGGAGACCTCAGTAACATACCCATAAATAGTCCCAAAATCTTGTCTGCACAATTGAGGCTGTTTCTCAACCCTTTCCCACAAAAAAATTAGATCACACCCTTGTTTGTCATTTAGATTCTGTTATTTTTTGTCTTCTCCCTGTGGAAAATGAGTACCACAAAGAGACTGAGGAAAGCATGGGCAACGTGTCCACTCTTACCCCATACTGTCCACCTTCTTGGGTCGATTCTGCTACTCTTTCTTTGCCACCACCCACTCCGGGGGCTGCCGCCACCTCAACGGGGCCTCTTCTTCAGATTCCATGAGATCCCAAACTCAAGCATTTCTTGGGACATCAGCAGAGACCCAGACAAAAGGTGAAACGCCTAGATCCCAGCAGGGCTTCAAGCCTGTGGGCTGTTTTGGGTTCAAGCTTCCACACGAGGAGCCTCATACTGGCCACATTTGTGGCACATGACCACAGGCTAAATAAATCTCATTTCTCCTCTTTATCCCTACGTCTCTTCCATTATTTTCTTTGTTGGCTCTGGACTTGCTCCCAATGATGCTCTACTGAACTTTTCCGGGAGCCTGAGTATGTCTGGCTGGAGAGGAGGTGCTGGCCGGGGCCGGGGGGAGCCTGGGAGATGGTGTATCTCAAGTGACCATAGGACAGGGTCTCACTAACATGCCTGGTCTTGCTGGTTCAGCCTCTGACCATGAATAAAACATTTCCTCTATTTTTTTTCTTTTTTACAAAAGACAAAGACAAACCTGAGTAGAGAGAGCAATCATTTACTTTGTGTCTTGGGACATTTCTTTTCTCTAACATCTTTCCAAAAGCTGGAGATCCCTAACGTGGTGCAAAATAAAACGGACGACATCTTGAAGAGGGCTAGGAAATTGTACTGGAGAATTTCCACTACATGAAAGACAGTAGCTTTCCTCTCCATCAGTATGTGTACAAAAGATAAGAGACCCAGGCCATTGATGTAACTGTACGAAAAATAAAGGAATGTGTGGCAGAGGAAGAGTCAAAATACTTGAAATGAAAACAAAGGGAAGCAATCATTTTTACAGCCTTTTAGTCCCTGAACAGCTGATTTAGATGACTAACTCTAGCACATCTGTATTTACATGATCTGGAAGACATAAATTACTAACACATAGGAAAATTCTCGGGTGGGGAGGATGTAAACTCCAGCTCCTTAAGTGTCCGATGGAATTATCTAGTAAGATTCATTTTCTTCGTCTACGCTGGTCTTGATTCCATCCAGCGTGACTGTGCCATCTAGTGGTTTTGCAATGACTGCCTTGAGTTGGAGTTGGCCTCAGTAAAGTGCTTTGAATTTCCCATCAACTACAATAAAAGGAGACGGAAAGAGTATTTCCACGGCTTCCATGTGCAGCTATTTCCAAATTACTCGAGCCAATCAGGGAGTGAAAGCTCACGAACTTCACACAAATGCCTGATTTCATCATCTAAAAGCATCCACTCAGTGCCACAATGTGCATCGTGGCTGTATACCCAAGACACCAACCGGCTCTGCAGACCCAGTCGCTGCCTTCCAGAAGTCTAACTGCGGAGGAGAGGAAGCACAGACTTCTCTTTCCTTCTGTTCATAAGGTGCTAAGAGGTAGTGACAGTATTAGTAGCAGCCAATAAAAGCAGACAAGAGGAATTCCCAAACGCCATAGCCATCCTTGAAATAACCCAAGGCTGACGATGTTCTTCACAAAGCGACGACATGGACCACTCAAATTTCTTGCTCTGAAATTTTGATGATCTCTGCTAATCTTAGCTCTAAATGTGAAGCCTAGCCACACCAGCTTCTGGCTCTCTCTTCCTTTCCCTCTCTCTTTACTTGAATCTCCTGCTCCCTGTCCAGTGTTCCGAAGGCCATCAGTACCCACCTAAGGTTGTCCCCAGACCTCCAGTTTCCCCAGTTCTCTGCTCAGCCACCTACACTCTCAACTGGGCAGCCCAGTACCAACCACAGTGAGAGAGTCAGAAGAAACTCAGGGAGGAAAAACAGAAAACAATCTTCAGGGAAGGAACATTCAGAGCTTATCTTACAAGTTTGCTTTGAAAGGATTGCACGTTTCCTGTAGATCTATAAAAACATATGAATGTACAGAACGGTAAAAAAGCTGAGCCCAGAAGAAAGCAAAGCTGGGGCCAAAGCCTCTGTACCCTTGGGAAAAATTGAAATGTGGCAGAATTTTTAAAACACATTCTACTTTTGAAAGTAAACTATTCCAAATAGTTGACGTTAATTTTTATGGATAATTTTTATTGAGATATAATTCACATAATATAAAATTAAGCATTCCAAAGTGGATAGTTGAGCAGTTTTTGGATCATTCATGAATTTGTGCAATCATCCTTTCAAACTAATTTAAACATTTTCATACCTGCAAAGAAACCCCGCACCCACGGCAGCCATTCACTGTTCCCCCCCCTCTGGCCTCTGGAAACCAATAATCTACCTTTTATCTTTATTAAGTGACAGTATTAGTAGCAGCCAATAAAAGCAGACAAGAGGAATTCCCAAACGCCATAGCCATCCTTGAAATAACCCAAGGCTGACATTTCGTATAAAGGATATTATACAATATGTGGCCTTTGGTGTCTGACCTCTTTCACCTAGTGTGTTGTCAAAGCTCATTCATCTTATAGAGAATTACAGGACTTTATTCCTCCTTATGGCTAACTGATAGTCCATTGGATGGATATGTCACATTTTATGTATACATTCGGTAGTTGATGGACACTTGGGTTGTTTCTAGTTTTTGGCTTTTATAAATAATCCTGTTAGGAACATTCATGTACAAGTTTTCTATAAACACATATTTTCAATGCTCTTGGGTGTAGATCTAGAAGCGGAATTGAGGGTCACATGGTAATTCTATGTCTAACTCTCAGAAGAACTGCCAAGCTGTTTCTTGCAGTGGCTGCACCATTTTACATTCCCACCAGCAGTCTATGAGGGTTCTAATTTCCCTATATCCTCATCAACACATCATTTTCTGTTTAAAAAAAATATTATGATTATTATAGCCATCCTAATGGGTGGCTGATTTTTAAAAGCAAGTGTTAATGCAAATATACACTGGGAAACAAATGGATGATCTTTGAGCATAGAAAAGACCTCTCTCTATATTAAGGTCAACTACGTACTTTGACCTTACCTAACCCAGAGGACAATAATTACACAGCTTGTTCACGTATATATTCTGCTACCAGGGCGTGCACAGAATCAGAGACAGAGTCAGAACTCTCGGAGATGAGATTCCTCCAGCCGATGTAGGAAAGCAGTCCACAGTGTACCTGACAGCAAGCACTTCCTTCAACTCGTCCAAAGACAAGGAGCTCTTTCCTTCACAAGGCTTACCATTTTATTTATAATTTCTAGAATGTCTTTCCTTACGTTTCAAGTTTGTCATCCTACAACTAGCTGTAAAATTTGAGACCATGTGAAAAATCTTCAACTGCTATCAAGCCACCTACCACGTCCCGTTCACCAATATCTGTCTCCATTAAGCTATCTTCAGACCTTTACCTTTTCTGTAAAATCATGGATTCCATTCCTTTACCATCTCTGATGCCTTCCTCTAGATATAAAACTATGTCAATCTCCTTCTAAACATGTATCACTCAAATATGAGCAAAATTTCCTCTGGGTAGTGAAGAATACATTGGGAGCATCATTTGACTATGATACTGTGCATCCTCTAATGATGCAGTCTAAGACTGCATGGCTTTTCAAGAACACAATATATTCGCTCAAATTGCGTTTGCACCAATCAGCTAAAATCCCCAGGACTTTTTTGAATGACCTGCTGTTACCCTACTGTTTTTGGCATTTGGTTTTTAAAGCTTGTGGGACTTCCTATTTATTCATATTAAATCTCACCGCTTAAATTTTAGCCTATCATTCCAGATTTTTAGAACCTGTTGGACTCATGAATCTGTTTCCACTTCACTAACTATCTCTCTTAGCTTTATGTCAAGCACGAAGCCGAACGGCATTTTTATTCGTCTTTGACGAATTCATTTTTACGAATCATACAGAAAGCTTCCTCTCCAGAATGGGATCCACTCTCATATGCAGCACCATTATGCAGATAAAATACCTGTTTGCTTTGTCTCACTATTAGACTGAATTCTTATTGTTCTTGTAAGTATTAGTTACTCAATAAATGTTTGTTGAATTCAATTGAACTGAATCGCGCATTCAAATGCTAGATTAGAGCTTTGTTGGTGGGACCCCTTGCCAAACGCAGAAGACACCTCCTGTCTCTGCTAAAACCCCACTATTTGGCTATGTTAAAGCAGGGTCAGGGGAAAAAAAGCTATTCATTGACGCCTCCTGCATAGTTAACAATTCACTTCCTAATACATCCTCCTTTATCTTCCAAGTTCTCCTGATAATAGCTTATATTTTTCTAGCCTTTTCTATGTGCTAGGGTCTGTGCTTGGCATCCTATAAGGTACACAGATTTCTGCTGGTTATTGATACCTTTCTTTCCAAAGTGACTCACAAGGGAGTGGTTGCCTTGGAGAAAGGAGGGAATAAATTGAGACCAAGAAGGGACTAAGTAAGGTCTTACATTCGTTTCTTTTATTTTAAAAAAAGCCTGCAAAGTCGCAAAATGTAAATATACACGAATTTGAAATGCTGGATTTATGTGTGTTTTTATGTTCTTTATATTGCCTACACTTTTCAAGTTACCAAATTAATATTGCAAAAAGAAAATCCACAGATGTGTGGATGTTCTCACACTTGTGAAACTGCTGACGCCACTGTTCTTTTTGACATAGCTGAAGGAGGCGGGTCAGCGGATTTTACATTTTATCACAATGGATTTGACGTAAGCCAGTAAAAATGTAATTAAAAAATCACTTCAGAATAGTTACAATATTCTTCATAGTTTCTTCTAGAAGACCAATTTACCTCACAACACTAGGAGAGAGAAAGTATCCAGAATCCCTCTGGGTCTGTGGATTCCTTTCAGGAGCTCCAACAAGAGGCTCCTGTTTAAAGAGCTAGGAGGAAATAAAGCAAATGTTTAATAGTCATTCATTTCTAAGATAAAGGCTCATGAGAGTTTTTTTTCATATAGGTTTCAAATTTTCTAGATAAAAAATAAAAATTTATTTTAATATACCCTCCTTTGATTTCCAATGTTTTAATGTTCATCCAGAAATTTATATGCTCTAACACAGTGGCACCCTTGCACACTACTAAATTTGCAAGTACTCTGGATAATTAACTGTCCCCAGATTGCCATCAATAGTGCATCAAGGCTTATATCTTTCTGTCAGTTGCCTACTCGGTAGATGACCACATCTTTCTTAACGTTGCTTCTTTCTGTTATTGTTACCTTCTCTCACCTTCTAGATTCCTATATAATTTACTATATGCTGGGGAATTAAGGAACTATGCTCTTGAGGTCTGTTTGTAAAATAATTAGACTCTTGGTGAAGATCTGAAGACCCTTATTGGGGAGGATTATTCTGGATGTGTAGGATGGATTTTGTGACATTTACTTAAGGTCCTTAGGAAAAAAATGTTCCCCTCTGGGTTGGAGCTTATGAACCAGAGGGTTGAAATTTCCATAAATCCAAACACCTGTGCAGTCAGCCATTTCTATATTTGATATAAACTCTGTGCACTTCTCATTTTTACCTTTAGAGAGTATATGAAGAAATTGCCTGCTTGCTTAGCTGAAATAGTCCAGAAATAATCCACTCGACCAGCAGGAAATAGTGCCTTGAAAATCAAAACCAAGACATGAGCCATTGCGAAGATGTTAAAAATTTGTTTTGTATTTCCATACTTTAGGAGATAGTGAAAGTCAGTCTTTTGATTTTAATCCAGTAATTTTTTTTTGGAGCAAATTCACTTAATAATTTGTGTCCCGTGGTTAAGCCATTTGAACTAGACATTATAAATTGTTTGTTGAAAAATACTCTGTTTTGGTATATTATAATGGTACTTGTTGAATGTTTAAAATATATTTTGCATGATTGCTTATATTTTCCTCCAAGAAGCCAATGATTGCATCTATTGTGTCTTGAGGCTGCAGATCGTTGGAAAAGCTGTCTTTTGATTTTCAGAGTTGATGGAATTATTTTGATTCCACTTAAGAGTAACTGTTCATTTCACTTGCTATCTTTCACCCTAGAGACCAATAATAAACTGACTCCATTTTATAGGAACATATTTTGGATTATTTTTAGGAGTAAGAATAGTTTGCATTGAATTTCCAATCTCTCTGTCCCCATTGTGACTATCACAACTAATATATAAATGGTGCTTTAAAGCTTCAGAGTATAAATGATCTCATTTGATTCTTACAATGGACAGTAGGAGTGGGCATGGCTGGTGTTACTGGCCCAAAGAAGAACCCAGCAGTTGTCTGACTCTGGGATAGGAGTCTTTTGACCAGTCAGAGTAGCTGACAACATCTGTTCTTGAGATGGCTGGTTTTCTGTAATCCAAGGATCCTATCTGGTCCATGTTGGCTCAATAGTTTTGTGGTTTTTTTTTTTTTTTTTTTTTTTTGCTGGGGAAGATTGGCTCTGAGCTAACATCTGTTGCAAATCTTCCTCTTTTTGCTTGAGGAGGATTGCCACTGAGCTAACATCCATGCCCTTCTTCGTCTACTTTATATGTGGGATGCCACCACAGCATGGCTTGATGAGTGGTGAGCAGGTCTGCACCTGGGGTCTGAACCCATGAACCCTGGGCCACTGAAGCAGAGTATGTGAATTTAACCACTACACCACCAAGCTGACCCCTCACCAGTTTTTAATCTGCATTTGCTTCTTAGTTGTCACTTATGAGAAAGAATCCTCACTATAAGGCTTCATTTTATAAATTAATAATTCCAAATAAGAAACAGTGAACATGGCACATAATTTACCATATAGAGAAACGTCAGTTAACTGTCAGAATCTCTCCTTTCTAACCTTGGCTTTGCAAAGAATAGGTCTTCTGGTAATTGGCTGGCACATATTCCGCTTTCCTTTTTATGATTGATCATGGAAATATGGCTTATAAAAAGGAAGATGGCATTTTAAATCACATCCATTTGTCTGTAAGGCTTGGAGTTGTTTTAATACCTCAACATAATTCATCATTTTGAAGCGAGCCATTTATCTCCACGGCTGTGACCTATAGCTCCTTCTATGACTGATGAGCCACGCATCATATTAAAATTAACTGTCTGCAGTTTTACATGATGAAGGCAAACATTGAAGTATTCTTTAGAAAAGGCTTTCCAAATTCAGACTATTTTTAAGAGATCTTATGTTGAGATAACAATTTAAATGTTCATCTTAAAATCTATATATTTGTACTTAAGAATGCTGGAAGAAGGAAGATATCTCACTAAAAGTTGCCTTTCTTATTATCTTTAACTCTCCTGTTTTTTCTGTTTTTTTTTTTTTTAAATAAGTTTCAGTAGTGTCAGCTACCGTAAATCTTTTCTTTTTTTTTAAAGATCGGCACCTGAGCTAACATCTGTTGCCAATGTTTCTTTCTTTGGTTTTTTTTCTTCTTCTCTCCAAAGCCCCCCAGTACATAGTTGTATATATTTGTTGTAGGTCCCATGGTTGTGCTATGTGGGATGCCACCTCAGCACGGCTTGGTGAGTGGTGCCATGTCCGAGCCCAGGACCCGAACCGGTGAAACCCTGGGCCACTGAAGCGGAGCATGAGAACTTAGCCACTCAGCCCAGGACTGGCCCTGCCTTAAATATTTATTAAAAGTAGACATGTGAGTGGGTCTGCCTTCACTGGGCAGGGCATGTACGAGGGGCAATCTACAGAGTCAAAGCAATCCCCATAAAAGTTTTCATAGAAATAGAACAAAGAATCCTAAAATTTATATGGAACAACAAAAGGCCTCGAATAGCTAAAGGAATCCTGAGAAAAAAGAACAAAGCTGGAGGTATCACACTCCTTGATTTCAAAATATACTACAAAGCTATAGTAACCCAAACAGCATGGTACTAGCACAAAAACAGACACACAGATCAATAAAACAGAATCAAGAGCCCAAAAATAAACCCAAACATCCACGGACAACTAATTTTCGACAAGGGAGCCAAGAATGTACAATGGAGAAAGCAAAGTCCCTTCAATAGATGGTGTTGGGAAAATTGGACAGGCACATGCAAAAGAATGAACATAGACCATTATCTCACACCATGCACAAAAATCAACTCAAAATGGATTAAAGACTTGAAAGTAAGACCTGAAACCATAAAACTTCTAGAAGAAAACATAGGCAGGATGCTGTCGGTCTTAGCAGCATATTTTAAAATACGATGTCTGACTGGGTAAGAGGAAACAAAAGAAAAAGTAAACAAATGGGACTATATCAAACTAACAAGCTTCCGCACAGCAAAGGCAACCAGCAACAAAATGAAAAAGACAACCCGGTAATTGGGAGAAGATCTTTGCAAACATATATCAGATAAAGCGTTAATATCCAAAATATACAAAGAACTCATACATCTCAACAACAAAAAAACCAACAACCCAATCAAAAAATGGGCAAAAGATCTGAATAGACATTTTTCCAAAGAAGATATACAGATGGCCAACAGGCACAGAAAAAGATGTTCAACATCATTAACCGTCAGGGAAATGCAAATCAAAAGTACAATGAGATATCATCTCATGCCCATCAGAATGGCTGTAATTAACAGGACAAGAAATAACAAGTGTTGGAGAGGGTGTGGAGAGAAGGGAACTCTCATACACTGGTATAAGGTGGGAGTGCAAACAGGTGCAGCCACTATGGAAAACAGTATGGAGATTCCTCAAAAAATTAAGAATAGAGCTACCATACGATCCAGGTATTCCACTGCTGAGTATTTATCCAAAGAACATGAAAACACAAATGCGTGAAGATATATGCACCTCTGAGTTCATTGCAGCAATATTCACAATAGCCAAGACTTGGAAGCAACCTAGGTGCCCATCAAGGGACGAATGGATAAAGAAGATATGGTGTATGTACACAATGGAATACTACTCATAAAGAAGATGAAATCTTCTTTGAAGCCATAAAGAAGCCATAAAGAAGATGAAATCTTGCCGTTTGTCACACCATGGATGGACCTTCAGGGTATTATGCTAAGTGAAATAAGTCAGACAGAGAAAGTCAAATACCGTGCGATCTCATTCATAAATAGAAGATCAAAACAACAACATAGATACAGATTAGATTGGTGGTTACCAGAGGGGAAAGGGGGAGGGAGGAGGGCGAAAGGGGTGACTGGGCACATGTGCGTGGTGATGGATGGTAATTAGTCTTTGGGTGATGAACACAATGTAATCTACACCGAAATTGAATATAATGATGTACACTTGAAATTTACATAATGTTACAAACCAGTGTTACCCCAATAAAAACAAAAGAAAAAAATAGTGACACATAGAAAACAAAGAAGACATATTTAAAAAATAAGTAAAAGAGATTCATGCATGTAACAAACACTCATATTGCATCAAGTGTGGACTTGGCTACAAAAACTAGTTTTGGATTTGAAGTCTTTTTAAAGAATTAAATTTCCCGTCTACTAGCTTTGATTTTCATGCGCCGTGTGAGTTTTAATTAGTGGACATCTGCCTCTTTTAAGCTTTATTTTCTCTCCAGCTTCTCCCCCACAATTTCCCTTTTCAGGCAGGTCACTGCCCGAGTTCACGCCTGCTCTGGCTTAGTTTCTGCCCCTAAGCTAGGAAACTCTGAGTTTTACTTTCAACGTGGAAAAAATTCATGCCTGGATGCAGACTGGCATAAGTTAAATCACTTCATTCCCTTAGACCTCAATTAAGGGAATTGCAAAAGTGTTAATTTAATTACATTTAAACACCTAATTGAAAATCAGAAGTCCACTAGCTTCTAGGTGCACAGTTGGTCCTAAAAATTTCGCAAGGCTCCGTTTCAGTTTTAGGAACTGAATCATTGATGCTTGGGGGGGTCTCATAGGTTTGACATGGTCGTTTTTGTTTTCAGTGGTTAAAATGTTGAGTCCAAGGCCATATAGCCTTGTGGGATCACTAGCCCAATTTGGATTCTTTCTGAAATTAACACTATAGAAGGGAAAGAAGAAAGCCCGTACAGAAACTAGAGGGGGCAGCTGATGTGAGAAACCGATTTGCAGAGGCACAGGCTGGATGAACAGGTTCAACCTGCTGAGCAAACAGTGAGGAAGCCACATGTCCCTCGGTTGTGCCCCTGCAGGCGGGACTCAAAGGCCCTCTGGCCCTGGGCTGGGTGGCCGTCTCACAAGCCAGCCGATGCGCAGGGCCCTAATTCCACAGGTGCAGCACATTAACCCAGATTTGTGCGGGGGCAGCAGCTGAGCTTGGCAGGCTCAAAATGCCATTGTGAGACAAAAGAGGGGCTTATTTTGTCTTTCCTCCTTCCTGCTGCTGGTTTAATTGGGTCCCACCCAGATGACACCTGGCAGGATGCCAAGACAGCTCTTGACTCCCACTGGGGGGAAATAGTGTGTTTGCTTAAGGGCTGAAAATTCATGATGTCTGATCTCCAAGTCCAGACAGTTCCAAAGGAGGATTGCTGGAGGAGGTTTTCTATTTTCTGGAGCTTTGTCAGAGAACAGTCGAGGACCACGGGACCACTTAGGAATCTTCTGTATTGTTGGCCAGGCACGGTTCAAAGGCCCTTCAGTGTGTCAACTCCGTAATCCTTACAATGGTCCTGCGAGGTAGGGACCGCTCTGATCATTTTCCCCTTTCCAAAATGAGAACACTCAATGGAGAGCTCGACCCTTGCCCGGGAGCACGCAGTTAGGAAGTGAAGCTGGAACTCGGATGCAGGCTGCCTGGCTCCAGACCCCCGCTCCTGCTCACCGGGCCCCATGCCTGCCCTAGTAAGACAGGGACGGCCACCTGCAGTTCATGTGGGCACTGAGGTCGGGAAGGGAAGGGCGCCAGCTCCTTGCTGTTCTCAGGGCTACCGAGGGCACTATGGGTTTTACTTTTTAATTTTAAATGTGCTCTTTTCTTTTCTAGATATGTCAGTAAGCTCTGGAAATGTTTTCCCTGTTCTTAGGAAAAAAAATTATCTTACAAATAGGGAAGGAAGAAGAGAAGGAGGGAGGGAGAAAGGAAGGAAGGCTCGGCCAATGGGAAGTACTGGTGAGAGCTGGGAGGATGGGAGGAAGGAGAAAGTCAGAGTATTTCTCCTCATCTCTGTCTCACGCCATGTCCCTGGCTGTTGCCTCATTGCCCTGTGGCAAGAGCTTCTCCTGGGCAGTAATCCATGCCCCCAGCTTCCTCCATGTGGTCCCTCCAGGGGGTCCCCCAACCCCGACCCCTTACCTCTCCAGCACTGGGAGTTGGGAGGCGAATGGCTTATCATCCATTGCCTGACGTCTCCTTTGGTTTTCCAGGGGTCCCATCACCTGTGCAACCTATTCCTTTTTCTAAATTCCCTTTATGGAAATACCTAGAATGGTATCTGTTTACCTAGCCAGACCTGTCTAATACGCCCTGTAATACCTTTCTTAGATTGTGGCAAGACGGGCAGCACCCATCCCTTCCAAGAGCAGAGAACAGGCTTAGGAACAGCCTTTCTTTTTTTTTTATTGGCACCTGAGCTAACATCTGTAGCCAATCTTCTCTTTTCTTCTTATCCCCAAAGCCACCTGGTACGTAGTTGTATATCCCAGTTGTGAGTGCCTCTGGCTGTGCTCTGTGGGACACTGCCTCGGCATGGCTTAATGAGCGGTGCCATGTCCGTGCCCGGGATCCGAACTGGCGAAACTCTGGGCCATGGAAGTGGAGCGTGTGAACTTAACCACTCAGCCACGGGGCCGGCCCCAGAAACAGCCTTTCAATTCTTTTTTCAGTCCAAAACTTTGCAGAAACATGGTGTTTAATCAGCCCAACGCTCTCAGTTTGTGACTAGAAATTAAGTTATAAACTCAGAGTGCCAAAGACTGCAGAAGTCGCACTTGGCTTAACCCATCCTGCCAGCTCACCCTCCAAACACCCCCCAACTCCTCCCGTGATGATGTGGCCTCTCTTGTAGCTGGTTTATCTAGCCACTAAATCTGAGAGACTCAGGCTATTCTTTTTGCCAAGAGTTTCCCACCAAAAAGGCAGAAAAGGTGTTGGTGAAATCTCCTGACCATCCAGTGATAACATCCACCTCGCAGGGACTCTCTGCCACGTGAATTCTATCAGCCAGTACTTACCAAGGGCCCGCAATGGGCCAGGCCATGGGCTAGGTGCCAAGAAGACGCCGAGCTGAGCTAGACTTGGTCCCCACTCTCTGAGAGCTGAGAGTCCAGTAGGGGGCTTGACCCAAGGAAGAGGATGGCAAGAGCGCTTGGAAAAGACACTGGATGCTCAGGAGAGAGATGAGCCCGGCCTTGGTCTCTCCCTGTGGACGTCTGATTGGAGAATCTGGGGAGACTTCTTCAACAAAGCGACAGGAGGTTGGGCGCTGAAGGATGGGAAGATAAAGCCGAGAGAAGTCACATGGAAAAATATTCTAGGTCTGATCAGGGAGGGCAACCATGGGGAATTGAAGGGCACAGAAAATGGTCCAATTTCACTAAGCAGGACCCTATGGGGTGGGGAGCAGACCACCCGAGCGATGGTCAGACACCCTGATGCTGGATTCTTGGGCTTGGTTTCTTCCACATACTCTGTAGACACGCGCAGTCTAGCACTTGCTCTCTCTCCCTCACTCTCTTTCTCTCCCTCCCTCCAGCTATCTGAGTCTAGCGGGCTGGTCCTCACTAGGAGACACTATTACTGCCTCTGTGACTCATATCCCCAGCTCCTCTCCAGCTCCAGCCCATTCTTCCCCCTCCCCTTTCTCCATTTGCCCTTCCTCAACCCCACTTTGGGGGATTTATTTTCCATCCCTTTGGTGGCCCTGCTGTTAGCTTGCTTCCTGAGTGATACATATATTCCATACTGGATCCAAGACTGTGTGGGATGAAAACCAAACACAAATTGGCTAGAAAGAAAGGCCAAAATAAACACAAACTTAAAGACGTCAGACTAACAGCTGCCAAGGCTGTGCATCCATCTGAGCTGTCCTTCTGGGGCTCTCCAGCTCAGGCCAGAGCAGTCTCCAGGGTCGTCCTCACAAGTACATCCCGGGAGTTGGGAAGAAGGTCTCTTGGCATTCCTTCTTTGCCTCTTAAAGATTGAAGTGATCTCAGGGCTTCCACAATGAGCTTCTGCTGGGTCAGCATTCCCTCTGCCAGCGCAATGGACTGTCTTCTCACACTCTTTCCTCTTCCAGGATCTCCGGCCACTACAGCCTCTGTTGCCCCAGCAGCTCTGTTCCTCTACTCTTGGGTTCAGATCCTCACCTTCTGAAGAATCTTTGGGAAATACAACTCCCACCTCCACTGGGAGTGTGTGTCTGGCCCACACCAGCTCAGACACCATGGGAAGGTCCCCTGGAGAGTCAGTGTCAACTCATTCCAGACTGTCTTCCTGGGACAGGACCTTTGGACTCTTAGCCCAGGGGAGTGTACTCACAATAACCACGTCCACTTAGTCATGCTTTAGGGACTCAGCAGCTTGGGTTCAAATCTCAGCTTTGTCACAGAGATGATTTTGCAACCCTGGACAAGTCAGTGCACCCCGCTGGACCTCCAGTTCTTTAGCCACTCAACAAATATTCATGCAGCAGCCACTCTTCTAGGCATTGGGAATTTAAAAGTGAGCATGACTGATAAGATCTCTTAGAATTTACAATCTGGTCATGGGAGATACTCAATAAATAAGTCTCAAAATCAGGGGAGAAGAAAAACCTTAGGAAACAATTTGGTAGTATCTAGAAAAGTGGAAATATGAATGCGCTTTGACCCAGCCACTCTACTCCGGAGTACATACCCTAGAGAAATTCTTAAACATTTACAAAAGGAGAAAGAATGAACATTAAAGAATTTAAATGTCAACTCACATTTCAAGCACTGTGCTTGGTTGAGATGGGTGAAGTTAGAGCAGCATCCTCTGGTCATGAAGAAAGGCCAAGAAGGCCACTGAGATCTTGGCACTGATTTCATTGAACCAATGGACCTGCATCCCAACTTGTCGTTATAAGGAAAAAATAACCCTATTTATTTAAGCCACAATAATTGGGATTTTTTTTTGTTCATTTGTTACTTTTTGCCAAAAATATTCTAACCTGATACACACATTTTATGACTATATTTATAAGTCTAGTACACTTAAATAAAATAAAACGAATCACTTTTGGGAAGAGGGGCTTTAATTAATGCTTAATTAACTCAAGTTGAATAAGCTAAATTCCCTTAGACCATTGGTCTCATTTACAGCTAATTTTTAAGTATAAAAATTTAAATTTCAAGCCACTGAAGTGTTGGAGTTGTTGACTGTCACAGACCCACGGTCCTCAAAGTGTGGTACCTGTCGTTTATCAAAATCTCTTAAACATTTGAAACTCCTTATATAGGCTTATCATAGTTGATTTTCTGTTTTAGGACTTCAAGTAATTGACCTGGCAGGTTTACAATCAATTAAGACAAAATCTCATATATTTGAACATCTCTTCTAAGCCTAATAAATTAAACTTATAAATATAGTGAATTTATTCTAATAGTGTTAATGAGCTAAGTCAAGTTTTCTTACACCTTTCAACATAAAAATCACAAGCCTAAAATCAATTTCACATTCTAAATTGGAATTGTAAGTTTTTAGAAAACATTTAAATCACTTAAGTAAGAAACACAGACAAGATTATTCCTAAACGTAACATGAAAGTATCAGTATTATGGGTTTGATTTATTTCATCATCTCCATATTTAATTCTAAACATTCCCAGACTTGGAAAGTCACTTACTCAACAAGGGAACAGATTTTCTATCTCAAGGGAGTCAGAGTTCCCGGGTCAAGAACTCATGACAGCAATATGGTGGACATGGCAGACAAGCCAAGGTTGCTTAGGAGCCAGTCAGAAGGGAAGTGAGCACCCTGACCCTTTCCGTAGTTACTATGACAACAGGGGACACCCTTCAGAGGATGTTAATTTTAGAACCTTCATTCAGTTACCTCTTGTTACAATTCTTTATTTTTAATTATTTTATTTTTATTCTTTATTTTTAATAATTAGTGTAGAAGGAAGTCGGCCGCTCCACCTCCACCCAAGCTGGCTAACTTCTCTTATTAATTCGTTGCCTTCTATGTTTACTTGGCCCTCTGCAGGCGTTGCTAACATATTTCCACGTTGCTGTAAGGACATTTTAATGCTGTTGAACTGAATCCTGAACGTTTGGCTCTGCGCCATGACTCTTAAGTCATGATAGTAACACAAACCATTTCCCTTCCTTGTGACTTTTTAGAAATTCCCATAATGGGATTATAGCATCTCACGTGTCATCAGAACTACTGTATTTAACTCAGCTGGATGTCTGCTTTGAGCGCCATTCTCCCTCGAGCCAGCCCCTGGACATCCTGTACATCAGCTGAGCCCGCACAAAGTGGGCGCTGGTCTGGTCTCAACCTCAGATGCATTGGCCCATCTCTCCACTCCAGTGTGAGGAATCTCCTTCCCATCCCCACCTCCTGTTCTCTTTGTTCATCTCTCTCTAAAAGGCAGATAAGTGCGTCTTGTTTGAGTGTCTGGCCTGCTTTCTCCGGTGAGCGTGAGGGCGTCGCAGCAGCAGAGCAGAACAACATTTGTTTCAGACTTTTTGTTATTTGTAGATTCTTGTGAATTGAAACATTACAATTGTTCCCATTTCACCAAATTATCAGCACTCTGCTGCTACCTGGCAAAGCGACAGTTATATTTCTCATGGCTCTCAGGCAGAATATTCGTCGATAACTACATTTTTCTTCAGGTTATAGATAGTCCTAAAAAATGTTTACTCATTTTCTTTTTAGTGTCATATCAGTTCAAATAGTCTTTGAAAACTCCAATATACAAAAATCCACTGGTGGATCATCTTTCTGAGGTGAATAATCACCCCTAATTTGTACATTTGGCTTAAAATGGAGTGCCTTTTGTTGGGTTTGAACATGGTGCAATAATCCTTTTTTTTTCCATTTCACCAGCCAGAGAAGTCTCTCTTCCTTTCATCAGAACGAGCGAGTAAGAAGTGGAAACAGGGACTTTCCCTCAGTCCTTCTAAGATAGCAATTTCTATTTTGTGGGCAAACGCATGAATGTTTAGGAAGAAGGGAATTGTAATTCCCTTGTGTGTGTATTTGTGTTGATTTTGTTGGCCAAAATCGATGCTATATTTAAAAGTGGTATCAAACAAATATCAACGAATCTTAATGTTAACCTTTTAGAAGAGAATCTTTATGCCTTTCACCATTCTATTCTAATTTCACCAATTTCTTCAACCTTCCTTCCTCTCCCTGTTTTTTCTGTTATATACAGTTTTATTTCCCAAGTTCAAAGTTACTGCTTTTAGGGAAAGAGACTTCTAATGCCTACCCACATCTGGGTCTCCTCTCCTTCCAGGTACAGGAGGATGACATTTCCCCATCCTCCTGGTGAGGCCATGTGACCAGTTCTGGGTTGTGAGAGTGAGGATGTCACTCCTGGGCCAAGCGACGTCATTGCTGGAGTGAGTGTCTCCAATGATTCCTTCCCCTGAGGAGGAGATGTGTTCTGGATGGTGCAGCCACAGGCTAGCTGAGTCACCCCATGGAGAACGACAGTCTTACAAGGTTGCTGGGGGCTGCAGGGGACTTTGCCAGCCTAAGAAATAAACTTTTATCAAAAATTAACATGTTTTTGTAGGGCAACATTTTTTTGGTAAAGATTGGCACCTGAGCTAACATCTGTTACTAATCTTTTCTTTTTCTTCTTCTTCTCCCCAAAGCCCCCCAGTACATAGTTCTATATTCTAGTTGTAGGTCCTTCTGGTTGTGCTATGTGGAATCCGCCTCAGTGTGGCTTGATGAGCGGTGCCATGTCCGCACCCAGGATGTGAACTGATGAAACCCTGGGCCGCCAAAGCAGAGTGCGCAAACTTAACCACTCAGTCATGGGGCCGGCCCCTGTAGGGCAACATTTTTATTAAAAAGTAGAATATATTGGGAAAAAAATGCACCCAATCGAAGCATTTATATGAAGGCTCTCCTCCAGGCAGTGCTTTATCTGTGTGGATTTGCTTTGAAAGAAATTTATCATTCGTGCTGAATTTAGAATTGTGATTTTTGTCAGAAGCGTGGTCACTTTTTTTTTTACTGTTTTAAAACCACTTTGTCAAGGTATGATTGACAAACAGAAGCATGTGCATGTTTAATGTATACAACTTGATAAGTTTGGAGATGAGCATACACCCATGAAACCATCACCACAGTCTATGCCATAGACATATCTATCACCTCCAAAAGTTTCCTCTTGCCCTCTTTGTTTATGGTTTTTGTTATTATTATTGATAAGAACCCTTGACATAAGATTTACCCTGTTAGCAAATTTTTAAGTATAAAAAGTTTAAATTTTAAGTCATTAAAGTGTTGGAGTTGTTGATTGCCCCAGCCTCATGGTTCTCAAAGTGTGGTACCTAAGCGGCAGCATCAACTTCTCCTGGAAACCTGTTAGAAATGCAGAGGCTTGGACACCAACCAGGCCTGCTGAATCAGACACTCTGGAGATGACATCCAGCAGTCAGCGCCTGACCAACCCCTCCTGGTGGCTGTGATGCAGACTGACATTTGAGGACCACTGCTCTAGCCATCCTGGATGACACAGCACTCAATTACAGTTTTCCTCAAAGCACGAGTCTTCAAGGGAGCTCCATCTGTGAGCCAAAAATCATTTTCAGGTTTCTTAATTAATTATTCTTCCTCACAGTGATGAAGTCATTCAATTACCTCCTTGTTTTGGGATCTCAAAACTGCAAGAGGATCTATAAGCCTGCTGGACCACTCTTTCTACTCTGAATGCAGTTGGTACATGACTTTTATGAACACATCAAAGGAAGTTAAGAAGAACTCGAAGCTGCAGTGAGAAGAAAGAAACTTATCCTTATCCTTCCCTTTCCAGGCACAGCTTCTGGTGGGGGCCGGGCTGATCTGCCCCGATCGTGACGCAGCATCAGAGATTAGTGTGAGGTCTGCTCAGGGCAGTGGGAGAGTTGAATGTTCCTGGTTTCCCTGGAAGGCGCCCATGCGAGGCGCGGGCGGGCTGAAATGTTTTCTCACATTTCTTTCCCACAGATCCCTTCCCTTCCTTCACTACGCAATAAGCTCCTGCAAGTAAGTTGAATCTCAGGTCTTATTTGCCTGAGGTTCCCATCCTCACGTCTTGAATGTGTCCACTTGGGGACATTCCAAGATAACCCAGTGAAATAAACTAGCTCTCCGGTGCCTCCAGTAAATCTCTAAACCTAACGATGAACTAACACCGTCATTAGTGCTATGGAGTCAACTCCGACACCTAGCAACCCTGTGGACAGCAGAGGGAACCCTTGCCAGTCTTTTTGCACCATCCTCTCGCCTTCCGGTGCTCTATCAGAAAGCTCCACTGCGTTCACAGGGTTTTCATGGCCAGTTTTTTTTGGAGTGGGTGGCCAGGTCCTTTTTCCTAGTCTGTCTTATTACGGAAGCTCTGCTGAAACCTGTCCACTGTGGGTGACCCTGCTGGTGTCTGAAATACAAGTGGCAGAGCTCTGAGCATCACAGCTACACTCAGTTGCCACAGGATGACAACTGATAGGTGGGTGGCGTGGTTCCCTGACTGGGAAATGAACCCAGCCCACAGCAGCGAGAGTGGCCACGAGACCACCAGGGCCGGCTAATGATGAACTTAGGGAGCATTTTTAGACAAATTGCTTCAGGAAATACCTATTTATATCAGATTTGATTCTAAGTGATTTTTTTGTTCCTTCAGCTTTTTACTTTGAAAAACACACAGAAAAGTTGAAACAAAAGTACAATGAGGGAAGTGACATCAGCAAGATGGCTGAATACCTGTCTCTCATTCATACCCCTCCTGAACAATGACAATTTTGCATCCATATATGGACAAAAGTGCCTTTGTGGGATCCAGCACCATACATGAGGCACCCACTCACACATCAGGTAATAAGCATACAGGCCTTGGTCCCAGCTATGGAACCTTCAATGGTCCATGAACCAGCTCCAGGCCCTCTCAGCTGTGGTCCAGGAGCCCTTGGAAAACATTGTCTTAGACAATCACCCACAGATGAGAGAACCACTGTGGAAGTTCGGCAGTCCAGCAGAGAAGTTCCAGCACAACACTGAAGCAAAGAAATATGAGTTAGGATGCATCAGAGGGGTCAGTTACTAAAAATTGGAGGAGGTGACTGCTACTTCAAATGCAAAGACAGCAATGCAAAACTTCAAAGAATGTGAAAATCAAGGAAACATGACACCACCAAAGGATCACCATAATTCTCTAGTATCAGACACCAAAGATACAGGGCTCTGCAATTTACCCAGTGAGGAATTCAAAATAGTGGTTTGGAGGAAGTTCAATGAGCTACAAGAAAACGCAGAAAGACAATTTCAGTCAAATCAGAAAAAAAAATACACAAAGTGAGAAGTTTAACAAAGAGATAGAAATTGTAAAAAAGATTCAAACAGAAATTCTGGAGCTGAAGAATACAATGAACGAAACAGAAAGTGCAATAGAGAACACCAACATCAGAATAAATTAAACAGGAGAAAGAATTTGTGAATTAGAAGACAAGACCTTTAGGAGCTGTCCCCATGGCTGAGTGGTTAAGATCACTTGCTCCACTTCAGCGGCCCAGGGTTCACTGGTTGGGATCCTGGACGCGGACCTAGCACTGCTCATCAAGCCATGCTGTGGCAGCATCCCACATAGAAGAACTAGGATCACTTACAGCTAGGATATGCAACTATGTACTGGGCCTTTGGGGAGGAAAAAAAAGAGGAAGATTGGCAACACAGATGTTAGCTCAGGGCCAATCTTCCTCACCAAAAAAGCATACATTAAAAAAAAAAAAGACAAGACCTTTGAAGTTATCCAGTCAGAGGAGAAGAAAAAAGAGTGAATAAAGCCTACGTGATCTATGGGATACCATCAAAAGAAATAATCCGTGAATTATTGTAGTCCCAGAAGGAGAAGAGAATGAGAAGGAGTCAGAAATCTTATTTAAAGAAATAATGACTGAGAGCTTCCCAAATCTGGGGAGAGATCTGGACATCCAAGTTCATGAAGTTCGTAGGTCCCCGAACAAACTCAACCTAAACAGATCTTTTCCAAGACGCATTATAATAAAACTATCAAAAATCAAAGATGAAGAGAGAATGTTAAAATTAGCAAGAGAAAAGAAGCTTGTAACTTACAAGGGAAGAAAGGAACGAGAGAACTACAAAACAGCTGGAAGATAATTAATACGATGGTATTAGTAAGTCCTTACCTATCAATAATTACTCCCAACGTAAATGGATTAAATTCTCCAGGCAAAGGCCCAACTATATGCTGCCTACCAGAGACTCACTTTAGCTTTAAGGACAAAGACTGAAAGTGAGAGAATGGAAAAAAGATATTCCATGCAAGTGGAAACCAAAAGAGAGCAGGGCTAGCTATCCTTGTACCAGATGAATAGGCTTTAACTCAAAAGCTGGAACAAGAGACATAGCAAAGGTCATTATATATGATAAAGGGGTCAATTCATCAGGAGGATAGGACAATTGTAAATATGCATGTACCCAACATTGGAGCACCCAAATAAAGTGAGTAAATGCTGACAGATCTGAAGAGAGAAACAGACAACACCACAATAAATAGCAGGAAACTTCAAAACTCCTCTTTCAACAATGCATAGACGGAAAGTCAGTGAGGAAACACTGGACGTAAACTACATGTTAGACCTGATGGACTTAACAGATGCTTACAGAACACGCCATCCAACAGCAGCAGAATAAACATTCTTCTCAAGGACACATGGCACATTCTTCAGGGTAGATCACATGATAAGTCACCAAAAAAGTCTTATCAAGTTTAAGAAGATTGAAGTTATGCCACACAACTTTTCTTGACCACAATGGTATAAAACCAGAAACCAGTAACACGAGGAAAACTGGAAAATTCACAAATATGTGGAAATTTGAATTTAGCCCCATTTTTACACCTCAGATAAGAGCTTCAGTTTAGCAACTAGCTCAAGGTCACCAAGGAAATAAGAATTTACCCCTTTAGATCTCTGGCAGAGCAGGGAGTTAAACCCAGTCTATGTGACTCCTTAGCTTATGTGTTTAACCATTATACTTCCCTACCACCACTATCTCATGGACATGACCTTGAAGATGACATTGCCATATGAGGCTTAACTGTCTCCTCTCCTCTCCCTGACCTGCTAAGAGAGGTCTACCCTGACCTGCCACTCCTAGGCCTTTATTACCAGGATCAGAATAATGCATGGTGGAGTGGGTGTGTGGCGAGGACTAAAGAAGCCAGGAAGACCAGCTGGATTCATAATGGTAAAAAGTGAGAGAGAAAAAATAAATACAGAAAGCGGAAAGGAGCAAATGACACAAGAGAGCCTGCATAGGGCAAATTGGTGACAAAATTTGGGGACATTTAACAAATGAGGACAAATCTATACCTTGGGAGCAGCTGTCATACATTGGTTAGACATATATTTAGGAAGAGAATAAGATGAGAAAGAGGGTTTAAGTTTTGTAATCTTCCTTTGCTACTTTCTCAAAAGAAGGCAGTAAAGATATCAACTGCTTACCAGGATTACTGGAGAAGGAAAACCAGCCGCTCTCTCTTTGAACACGGTCCTGCACGTAACTGGATTGAATGGCAGGGCTGTGTACGCATCATGAGATCGTCACGGAGCAGCTACGTTGCTCGCTCCCAGCTGCTTCTCCAGCAGAGCCTTTAGTGAGAGTCTGTGGGTTGGCATCTGAGGGCCGGACTCTGGGCCACATTTCAATTTGCCCCTCTTTCTGAAGTTGATCGGTTGTCATGGGTCTGACTTTAGGTCCCCACTCTCTCTGCCCTGAAAATAGGTTTTCCAAGGAGCCTTTTTCTTTCTCATTAAGTAGATCGCTGTAGAGGCCCCATCCAGAGGCTCCCAGAACCCAACCAGACACAGCTGAAGTCATCCCTAAATCCAAAAAACAGCTCTGGCTCACGTGAGATGGCGTTTCTTCTACATTTTAACACGATTTTTACTCCATGAAGGAGAAGACTCTTCAAGGGCGTCATTTTATTTTTTTGGCCAAATGTGCACAGCACATAGTATTAATAATAGTAATAATAATAATATTAAGAGTCCACAATGAAAGCTAACCCTGTCTCCCACCGTATGCGAGGAACTGTACAGGAGCCATCACACTCAGTCGCCATCACAGCCCTGAGGGAAGTGCTACATGTATCCTCATTCTACAGACGAAGAAAATGAGGCTTGCAGTCTGTTTTCCACGGCCTCCCAGCTGGTGAGACCAGAAGAGAAACTCGAATCCGGGCCTGTCTATGCTATTCTGTTGAGACTAAGAATTACTAACAATTCCATCGCCCAAAGAGAGAGCTGGCTGGAGCACTTCCCAAATCCATGTCTTTGCACCTTTATTCAGCATCTGTGAAAAATCAGGGCTGTGTTTCTGGGTGTGGTGACCTGGGGGGTGACCAGGCCTTTGAAATCTCCTGCTCCAGGGCCCCTAACTCATGAGTGGTCTGGATTTCCTCTTTGCTCTCAAGTGGCTCCATACCTGAAGGACTGTACTCTGTACCCAGACCCCCGCCTCCCCCGCCTGGCCGGATTGCCTCTCCTCCCCACGCCCAGGAGGCAAGCTTCTCTTCACACCTCAGCCCTCCTCAGCAGGGTGGACTAAAACCAGCAAAGTAGTCCCCGGGCTCAAACAGTTTCAAAACATAAGAAACAGGAGAGAAGTTTAGGAAGATAATTCCAATTTCTTTGCACTGTGATGCCAAGGTGTGTGTATTATTCTGACATTTGCACTCAGGGTATCTTTTTCTTACTAAAAACAATATGAAGTACAGAGGTTGGGTTCCCATTCCAGCCCACAGAAGCCTAAGAAAGCCACAATGTAGTTAAAACAATGTTCTTTTCCAATAAAGAGTGCAGGACCTAATACTCATGATTTTTTTTTTTTTTAAAAGGGAATAGAAACAAAATGTAAAAGTTTGTATTTATCAAAAAGTGTGGACAGGGAAAAGTATGTTTAGGGAAATAAGAAAATACAGATGGAAGATTTTTGGAGACTCTAAAAAAAGACTTGTAGGTACTTCAGAGGCCTTTGGAAGTTGAGGGCGTGGGTTCTTCTAAGGTCTAATTGTATTTTAAAGGGAAAAAAATCTTCCTTTTCTCTGATGCAGATTCGTCACCAGCTCTGATTCTTATCCACGATACTAAGGACTTTTCTTGAGCTGTGTGACTTAAAAATGGAATGAAAAGAAGCAAGAGAAATTTTTCTTGAGGGAACTAAGTAATAAAATAGCAGAGAAAAGTCAGTGGAAGGGATAAAGAGGTGAGTAGGGTTGCCTGGTGGCCAATGATGTGAGCCATGAGTGCGCTGTGTGTCCAGCGCCCCTGGACGGGAAGACAGAAGGTTCCCAGGGAAATACTAGGTCTGCCATTCCCAACCTGGCACCTTGTGACACCATCAGTTCCAAACAGCTTGACTGCCACCAGGAGAAAAAGGATAATGTGTTTCATGGGAGGAAGTAGAAAAGAAGGGAGTAGAAAAGAAGGGAGACACGGTTAGTGCTGTGCGTGGAGAACAGTTCCCTTTAAGAAAAAGAGAACAAGTCCCCATTTGTAGTGGCTGCCAACTGCGCTGGTGTAAATAATCCCACTACTGGCAATTTCAAGTTACAAATGGTTTAATAACTGGCTCGCAACATTCCTGAATATTTAACAATCAGCTTCCACGAGCTGGTCAGAGCCACCTCCAACACACCACTGGGCAGGGCGGCTAACCATTTATATGTCCACACGGCTGCCAGTCAGACCCACCCACACAAGCGTAGCTCTTCCATTCTGTGAGTGTGACGTCTTAATTACTTTGATGGTTACTTATTCAAAATCTGCAGAATATCCATGGAGTTCCGTAAAAGAGGATGTCTCAAAAGCACATCCTTTGCCTAAAAGCCACGAGAAATCAGAGGGCAGAAGGCAGTTTGATTAGTCTAAATTTAAATTCAAGAATCATCAGATTGCTGAATTCTTGGGACCATGTTAAATTTTCTGACGATATTTTCCTTCATGTGAGTTTTTAAAAAGTCAAAGAAAAAAATCACCCAGTGGTTTTTCTGGAACAATTTTAAAAACGCAAAAACCAGGGCACGTTCTTAGAAAAATTTTAATGCATTTCCAAAGCGGATGAGAAATCGAAGAGAATGTATCTGCTGACCTGTTATTCTATGTATTCGCCTCGTCACGCTGTCTATCAGACTCAAAGTGATGGAGAACGGGGAAAGGTGTCGTGACACAGTGGCCACCCCTGTGAGGTGGATGCGAGGGAGAGCTAACACGCAGAGAAAGAGCATCCCGCAGACCCGAGAGGAACAGGAGAGCGAGCAGGGGCATCATCTTCCAGCCTCTCCCTGCTGGTCACACAGTCACCATGATCTGGTCCAGACGTTTGCGTTTTAGGTCGGGCACCGTGGCCTCTTGGCTGGGGTACCCCACGGGGAGCAGTATCAACAGCTTTTCATTCGTGGGCCGGCCCAGGAGCACCCTCAGACGGGGGCCACAGTTGAGAGGAGTGGTAGTGACAGTCACCAGTCCTGCATTCTAAAACAGGAGAGGAAAAGAATACGTTTTGAAGTCAGCAGGCAAAGTCACGGCTCTGCTTCTGGCCTGGGGACATTCTCCTCCCTATTGGACCTGCTCGTCCCATTATTTCCATGAAGTCGGGCACCAAAGAGGCTGCCAGCTGGGGCAATGGGTATCTTGAATCTTACCTGCTCTCCTCAACCTCCCCAGTCCTCACATTCTTTTAACCAATGAGAAGCTTCTCGAAGAAGAAAAATGCTAGTCTTGTTTTTCACTGATGCTCAAGAAACGGACATGGTTATTTCATGGGAAGAAACTTGGAGGATCTACTTACACCAAGGGAATGGTGCAAACAATGGGAGGTCCTATGATTATAGAACCAGCAATGGTGGCACACCATCGTTCCCAGCTGAAAATACTTACGTTCCATGATAGAGAACCCAGTGCCGAGGGATACGCTGGAGGGGGAGGAAATACTTCATCAACCTCTCCCCCAGCCCCTCTGGATAATAAACATCTAATGAAAATCTTGTGTAGCTTCAAGACACTTCCGGAGCTGGCCCTCTCCATCCCTTAGCCTTCCCAATCAGCAGTCACTGCTAAGCCTGAGCTGGAATGAAATTCTGGAGCTGCCTTGGACAGTCTTGCACAAGCTCATTTGGTCCAGTCACCACGCTGTCTGTTCCGATGGAGGCTTCAGGAAGATTTCTTTCCTCCCTCACAAATGGGCTACACTCAGCCTTATGGAAAGCTAGAGGGCAGCAAAGTCAACACTAAAGTGAAAAAGGCTGCAGATTTGAAGGTGCAGAAGCTACCTTGTGAATTGAGCTCTCTGAAGGTCTAAACAGCTTCTTCAGGGACTCTAAGATGGATGGGGGCGCCCTGTGGTTCGATGTTGCGCAGTGATTCCTTTATTTATCCGCTTACAGAATTAGGAAGGTAATAAGATGCCAGCTCCTTTAGGACAATTTTTCAAGCAATCTAAAAAAACACATTCCTCTTTTGTGTAACAATGACTATATTTTGTACGATGTTTTCAGCATCCAAATTTTTCTTTTAGTGAAGAAGCACATGTGTTTTTGGAATTGATTGTCCCTTGAAAGTGGGATCACTCCCTCTTATAATCTTTATTTTGCTTGTTTACTGTCACTCTCCATCCCAGGACTCCAGTCCCCACCAGTTCATGAAGCCACCATTCCGGTGCCTCCCAGGGAAATATTTGTTGAGGGAACGAATTGAACCCCATGAGAGGCGTCCCTCAGTGCTGCTCCGTTTCATGCTTCGCGTTGCTCTAGCTACTGTGTAGCTGGAATTTTTTTAAGCACATGGACATCTTTCTAGTGCAATGTAAACTCAACTTCTCAGGAAAGGAGAGTCCTCCTTAGAGCTTTTTAATCATTCCATCGGCTCAGACAACAATGGAAAACACAGCTAGGAAACCAGTCCCTGGAACTTCGAGCTCTGATGCCCTTTCCCGTGTCGGCCCAAACCCTTGAAGCTCCATGTCGTTACAGGTGAAGGAGAATACAACAACCATTTTTCTGACCCTGAAATGACGTTGTAAGTGAATTTTCAGGAAGAGTGCCAGCTTGTTGAACCATCAAACTCACCAATCCTGGCTTCCAGAGTCATTTTTCACTGAGTTACCTTACTTAGGAATTTAACTTTAGATAAACAATTTCCACAGGTCCCTGAGCTAGAAACTCAGCTGGGATTTGCAAATAAGGCCACCATTTGGCCCCCAAGGATCACTTCTCTCTCTTGGCCAGGGTGGGAGGGTAACGTACCTGCAGGGCAGCCAGGAGGATGCCGCAAGCAATGGAAACACTGATCTCGCTGTAGTAATGGACCTTTCTTTGGCCATTTGCAGCAAAACCATGCACTTGTTTAAAAATGAGAATCAAAACAGGTGCTGTGTCCAGGTACTCTTTAATCCAATTGGTTCTGAAGGGAAAAAAAATATTCCAGAGAATATTTGCTTTTAATGATTTTTATCTTTGTACTACCTTAGCGTATTTACGTTGAAAATAAAACCATTTACTTGTCTTGTGTTTAAATTGAAAAGGAGCCGTATATTTGTTTGTGTCTTGTTCATCTTTTTCTATCCAGGGTCATTCAATTCAATAAATGCATTAATAAGGGCCTAGTATGGCAAGGCATATGAAATGCTGAAAGATGCAAAGATGGATCCTATAACCAAGAGGGCAATAAGCCAAATTTGGCAAAATAAACCTTGGAAAGTGCTATGAAAGAAATAGAAGTCAAGTGCATTAGGAGCCTCACATTACTCACCGCATATGATTATTGTGAGGGTGTAATCAGCTAAAATATAAAAAGTGCTTAAAATAGTACCTAGTCCATAGTGCCGTGTATGTGTCAGCTAGTGTTATGATTATTACTAATATTATTTTATAGTGAATAACAAAAAAATGTCTAAAATACGAGATGAAGAATAACTAATTTACCTACGTTCAAAGGCAAGTTAGTAATTTTTACAGATTTTTTGTACTTATTTATTTTGCCTAGGTGTACACTGATATCTAATATTTTGGGCTTGTTCAATTTTAGAAGAATTTATTGTGCCATCACAGTGGAGCTAACTAAAAGAGAGCAACGTGGCGCAAGGCCTGTTAAACAAGGACAAGTAGCGCCTTCTGCCTGGTGGAGGGCTCATGCAGGAAGAGATACAGTTTGGCAGGTAGATTGGGCCCAGATTCCATATCATTGAGCCTTTAATGACAGCTGTGGGCTTCAGAGTTGACTCAAACAGGATGTCAGGACACATGCTTATTTGCAATTCAATTTAACAAACATTTATTCATTTACCCACAATGCATCAGCACTCTGCTAGATGGTATAAGAC
The DNA here is from genome assembly GCF_037783145.1 of Equus przewalskii. NCBI lineage: Eukaryota > Metazoa > Chordata > Mammalia > Perissodactyla > Equidae > Equus > Equus przewalskii. Next base: position 16,489,850 of record NC_091862.1, read on the forward strand.
TTTCTTAAACTGGAGCTCCCTCGACCCCTAGAGTTTATATATATGTGCGTGTGTCCATACTGTCTGCAGAGAAAGTCTGTAGCTTTAATTGGATTCTCAAGAGTATCTTGGTGTACAACAAAGGTTTCTAGGATACGGCCTATAAAACGAAAAGAAAAGGAAACCAATTATTAAAATACTATGTGCTAATGGCTATTTTTGATGCATGGGAGGTGTATGTTAGGTGCTTTGGGCACAGAGCTGAGAGAGCAATTAATTCTGTCTTCGGAGGGGACAGTGACGGGGCTGGCAGTATTTCGTCGGTACTGCCCCCTCCCGGAGCACATCTCTCTAAAGCTAGAGACGCAACTCCGCTTTTACTCATCCCACTTTTTTCCCATGAATATGCAGTAAGATTTAGATATTCGTTATTAATGTCCGGGGCTTCTTCCAGAGCACTGTGATAACTCCATAGATATCAATTTCGATAGGGTTTAAATATCTGAGGAAAAAATTATTCTCTGGGGCCAAATAAACGAAAGAGCAGCAGGGCCAAGAGGCCGACTTCTCCTCACCCCAGTCCTGACTGTTCGATGAGAAGTCGCACACCACCCTCCAAGATTGCCACGCAGTCGCCCTTTCTTAGCCTGCATCACAGTGGAGTGTTGGATGGCCCGTGTCAGAACTGGCCACTCAAGGCCCACAGCTGACAGCCAGACGCGTGAGTCCTTCTGCACTGCAAGTGCCAACGAGTCGAGATAGCCTCCCTTCTGAGAGGTCAGGACCAATATCTCTGCCCCAACCCGCCTCATGCTCAGCTTGAGAAGAGATTGGAGGCAAAGGAAATGGCTTTTGTGGGGAGTGAGTATTTGTAAAGAGCACCCTGTGACTAGAGTTCTAAAATGACAAGGCTGTCTAGAAAGTGGAAGGGGACTGTTTTGATTATAAAAGTGACTGAGAAGTTCTGGAATCTCTCTGAGATGTTAGGAAGGGCGACTGCCTCTCAGTGGGAAAGAGGGTTCAGCAAGGCATAGCTAGCTGTAGCCACTGGAAAAAATGAAACCGTGTATTTACGTCCCCTAACACACTGGGGCACCACAGTATAACTAGTCACACGGAATTCCAATCCACTTCTTTCTTGAGATAAGGAAGCCCACAAAGTTACTAACACCTAATGGATTTTACACTTGTACTAAACTTGTACTTTTACTAAACATGTACTAAAATTAAAGCCTGCTCTGCCATCACGTGGAAGATGCGATCTCTGTAGCAAGCTGTAATATACTTCACTCAAGATCCTGAGAAATATTTCACAGTCTTACGTGCCAGATGGGAGAAAAGGGAAGTAAGTCCTTGACGTTTTATTTACTAATAATTATGTGGGTCGGAGTCTATTTCTTTACCCAAGATCCTTATGGTTCTCACTATGTGGCATTATCATTCTACACGCTTAAAAACTCATTTAATTTTCATAATGAAGTAGATGCTAGACTTATTCTCACTTGACAGAAGGGGAAACTGAGGTACAGAGAGGCCGGTAAGCGGTAGACCTCACATTGGAGCCACAGCCGTCCAGCTTTGGAGGACCTACTCTTAGTCTCGATCTTATTTAATCCTGACACCAAGCTTTTAACAATATCATTTTGGGTAGAAAACAGGAGCTTAGCATGATGGTTAATTTTGTGTGTCAACATGACTGGGCCACCGGGTGCTCGTAGATTTGGTTAAACAATATTCTGGGTGTGTCCGTGAGGGTGCTTCTGGACCAGACTAACGTGTGAATGGGTAGACTGAGGAAAGCAGGTTGCCCTTCTCGCTGTGGGCGGGCCTCATCCAGTCTGCTGAAGCCCTGAATAGAATAAAAATGTGGAGGAAGGGGCGTGCTCTCTCTCTGCCTGACTGTCTTCGAGCTGGGACATCCGTCTTCTCCTGCCTTGCGTCTTGGCCCGGGAGTGGAATTTACACCATTGGCTCTCCCGCTTCACAGGCCTTCAGAGTCAGACTAGAACTGCACCATCAACCCTCCTGGGTCTGCCGCTTGCCGACTGCAGATCTTAGGACTGCTCAGCCTCCATGATCATGTGGACCAATTACTTATAATAAATCTCTCAGGGCCGGCTCCGTGGCCGAGTGATTGTGTTAGCACACTCCACTGTGGCGGCCCAGGGTTCGGATCCTGGGTGCAGACATGGCACTGCTCGTCAGGCCATGTTGAGGTGGCGTCCCACATCCCACAACTAGAAGGACCTGCAGCTAAGATATACAGCTGTGTACCGGGGGGGGGGGGGGGGGGGGGGGGCGTTTAAAAATAAATAAATAAATCTCTCATCTCTGTTTCTCTCTGTCTCTTTACGTCTTTTCTCTCTCTCTCTCCCTCTCCACTGATTCTGTTTCTATGGAGAATCCAGACTAATATGCTTAGAGAGAGTAAATAAATGCCTCAGGCCTTACAATTGAAAAACCAAAGGTAAGGTTTGAAGCCAGATCTGATTCTAGCTGGCATTCCCAACCACTCCACCGGATGTGGAGAAGCCGGACTTGACTTCCAGAATTCCTCCCAGAGGCAGAATCAAACTTTTTAACACCCAAAACAAAACCAGGAAACTGAAGTCATAGTTACTTCATTTCAAGAGGCCAAACCAAACGTCCCTAATTGCACCAACTTTGTACCTCAGTTTCTTCAGGTCTGTAACCCATCGGTGGCCCATTCTTTTCAAGTAGTTTATTTCCTCTTCTTCCTCAATGATCTCCCGAATCTTATGCTTCGTGTCCGGGTCCTTCACGACCACAAAGGTCCAGGGCTCTGTGTGGGCCCCACTTGGGGCTGTTCCTATCATCCATTAAATTAAGATCAGAAATTAAAACTGCAGGGAAAAGTGAGAATGTTAATTAAGAATAAATGTAATGACTAGCACTTGCTCAAATGAAGTTAGATCGTCCAGCAAACCAGGGGCTTGGCAGGAGACAAGCCTGCTGCTGTCGACTCCATTTCCCTCAGCATCAGTTTTGGGGGTCTCCAAACCAGCTAACTGATATCAAGGCCAGTAGTTCCAGGGCTGCGGGAATTTATCAGTGCTTCTTTAATTATGGAGGAGAAAAGCTCCCTAAGTAACTACCACGACCAGTGAGAGAACTGAGGGGAAATTCTGGCAGCCAAAATTCTCCAAAACATCTTTTGTTTTGATATTCTTGCAAAAGGATAAAGTCATGAAGCTTATTGAAAATGGTAAAACTTAAATGGTGAAATGGTTTTTAAAATGCTCCTCAAAAGATAACTAAACTATAAATGGTTTAGCACCTCTGTCAAAGCTCTGAGTGTGGCACGGTGGGGGCTGTGGTCTTGGGGACGCACAAGAACTCTTGGCCCCGGGCGCTCAATCCACATGACAGCGTGTCTTTCCGGTCTTGCGGACTCTGGGAACCCTCTGCCCACACCTGGATGGGTCCCAGTGTCTGGGGACAGTGCTTCCCAGAGCATCACAGTGCCCAAGGATCTTGAATTGCCTTTAAGATTCCATCCAGGGTCTGGGCCAGCTTCTGATCAGGTGTCACCCCTCTGTCCTAGAGATGGCCCACTGCTAGGAACAGTGACCCACTGGTGGGACATTTCAGAAGCAACCATCGCTTTCCTCCTAGTAATTTAATGGCAGGAATTCTACCTGCTGGGGTGGGGGGGGGGCGGTCAGGCCTGTCAGCCTTGATGGGCTTCTTGTTTCCACCCACCACGCCCCACGGTGGAGAAGGCAAAATTGGATTGTGAAATTCAAGTCAAAAGCTAAACATATAGACCAAATTTCTGAACAGAGTGATTCCAATTCATGTCACTGTTTGCTGACTCTTTGAGTGTCACTAAACATGAGAAATAAATTGTTCCCTAATGTTTTCAATTATGCAAAGTTTATCTGAATGTCCTATGCACACACACACATGTAGATACAGACACAGTCACGTGTCGCTTAACGATGGGGATATGTTCTGAGAAATGCATCGTCAGGTGATTTTGTTTTTGTGCGAACATCATAGAGTGTACTTACACAAACCTAGGTGGTATAGCCTACTACACACCTAGACTATGTGGTGCTGGTCTTATGGGACCATTGCTGTATGTGCGGTCTGTTGTTGACCCAAATGTCATTAGAGGGCACATGACTGTATATACACAGAAGTTACTGCTATTAGTTAGATAAAAGACAATCTAGCACATTTGTAATCTTTTTTTTTTTTTTTTTTGGTGAGGAAGATTGGCCCTGAGCTAACACCTGTGCCAATCTTCCTTTATTTTGTATGTGGGATGCCATCGCAGCATGGCTTGGTGAATGGTGTGTAGGTTTGTGCCCAGGATCTGAACCCGTGAACCCTGGGCTGCCAAAGCAGAGCACATGAAGTTAACCACTATGCCACTGGGCTGGCCCCTACATTTGCATTCTTAACTGAAAGGAAATGTTTTATTCTTGCTTCCTTTTAACTTGGGCAATGGATTCACAATGGTTATGCAATAATTTCTGCAAATGAACTTAAATGTGACTTATATAGGAATAAGACTCCAGGGGCCAGCCCCGTGGCTAAGTGGTTAAGTTCATGCGCTCTGCTTCAGTGGCCCAGGGTTTTGCCAGTTGGGATCCTGGGTGCGGATGTGGCACCGCTCACCAAGCCATGCTGAGGTGGCGTCCCACACAGCACAACTAGAAGTACCTACAAGTAGAATATACAACTATGTCCTGGGGGGCTTTGGGGAGAAGAGGAAGCAGAACAAACAAAAAAAAACCAACGAAGATTGGCAGCAGATGTTAGCTCAGGTGCCAATCTTTAGGAAAAAAAAAAAAAAGAACATGATATTGGATTCTCCTAAAAAAAAAAGAAGACTCCCATCAGAGGAGACTCTCTGATCGACATTCTTCTGTCTCCTCCCTGTTTTTCTGTCATTCTCATTTTTTCTCTCCGTGGAGATACTACATTGCATTGAAATGGATTTGCCTTGCTTTGGTTTACTTTGCAAATTCATATGGGTAAATTTAGCTGGTGCATTAGAATATGGTACTAGAGCACCATGGTGTGTATAAGAAATTTGGTTCCAAAAAGAGAAATACGAGTAAGTGAATGTGTGCATATGCATGTGTTTTAAGGAGAGACAAAAGTAAGAGAAGGTTTCTTTTGCAATGTGTAATACTATGTTCAGAAATTTTTATTTTCAATAAAAATTTATTATATTAAATAATGTCAGAAGTTTGAACTGTTGTTACATCTGCTCCCAAGAAGTTTGTAATAGTCAGAAGTTTGCAGAAAGTGGAAATCATTATGTTTCTGGCAGTCAGTGAACACCTGGGTAAGACTTTATAGATAAATCTATCACTCCAGGCTTTATTCACTGTGTTTGAACTTTGACGTTGCTCCAATATCGTCACTTGCAGCTGACATTCTCCAAGACCCAGTGTGCAATTACAGACCTGCTGCTCTGATGACATTATCAATCACTTCCATCGGGATTTGCTCATTACTTATGAATCTGATAGACCGTCTCTTGTTGAGAAGTTCATAAAATTCCTGGGATCTCTTAACCATTTCCTTCTCAGGGTACCGGGTGTGAGAGAACGCGATGTGTTCAACGTTTTCCTCTGACTCTTGCGATTCGTCAGCATCTCCAAATAAGAATAAGAAAGGCAGCAAATTAAATGATGTCTCTTGGTTATGAAGGGGAGCAGAATATGCCATCCCAAAACACGCCTCTTTAGTATGAGGATTACTTTGAGTTCACTATTTTTAAGAAACAGCAGACACAGGAGAGGCTCTAAAAACCTGAGTAGAAGTCACCCTTTTGTTAGTGACATTTACTTTTATAAAGGAAATCTCCATTCGTGAGTGTCCCTCTCTGCACCAGGAAGAGAAGGATGCTTTTAAACCACAAGAAACTCTTGTTAATGGAGAAGGCGTATATCATACACTTTTCCAGTAAGTATATTACATTTCACAATTTTTTTTTTAAAGAGAAGACCATAGAATTTAATTACCAAAGAAATCAAAAGCAGATCAACTGACTAGAGCTGTTAGGTAAGAATGTCTGAAAAAGAAAGACACTTGAACTTCCCCAGTGCAGCAAAATTTCAAGTAGTGGATTTCTTCCCATGTGAGCCATTTTTCAAAGTACAATAGCAGAACCAATTTTTAAAATATTCCTGTTTCATATTTAAAATATCAATGCCTTCAAGAAAGATTTCAAGTTGAAACAATGAATGAGAACTTGAAAGCAAAAATATAACTGTCTATAGATACTTTTGCCTTCTGAGAAAAGTAGAGTAATTCAAATCAGTGGGAAATAAATCTCCACATTGCTCACTTTTCCTCACAAGACTGAGGAGGGAAGAAGAGAGGATGCACACTTTTAACCCCCTAATGGTTTTTCTGCGTGGCCGAGTTCCTGGAGTAGATGGCTCCTGTTTTTCAGAGCATAGGAGTGAACCTTTGGAAGAGGAGCTAGGTTACCCTGGTTGATGAAGTGAGGGGAATAGAATTTGGGAGGAAAGCCCAGAGCCAGGCCTACACAACAGAGAATCAAACGACCTTTGGAAGGAAGGAAGGGCTGCCCCCAATGCTAATGCGGTGAGTGACTGGTTGGGAAGTAGGGAAATCACTGACAGAAAAGAATCATTTCCACAGGCAACTTGGTGTGAAGAAGAAGATAAAAACTTACAAGAAAATCTTAAAAAAGAGTCACCATGGTATTGGGTGTTTGAGCTGTTTTTCAGGAATTAGAATCCCTTGTCCAGGTCAGTCTGGTTGAAACCACCAATTCATCAACTGGGCCCATGTGGATGGCTGAGAAGCAACCTTTTGATGTCAAGAGACTAAAAACTCTACCCTCAGATCATGCTCATGCCACCATCTTGTGAACATGGGTCCTATGAAGAGGCATAGCGTCTGACCACGCTTGCACAGATCATCAATTACCGCACCTCTCCTCACCTCCAATCATCTATTTCCACACTTCAGACTACCTTGCCCCCATCCCATAAATATCCCTGAGATCCCACTTTTGGGGAGGCAGATTTGAGACTCATTCTCTCGTCTCCTCACTTGGCTGCCTTGTGATAAAACCTCCTCTCTGCTGCAATCTCGTCGTCTGGCTGTTTGGCTCTCGGGGAGACAAGCAAAAACAAACGTGGTTCGGTAAGAGTGGCAACAAACACTCTCACCTTTCTAGCAATCAATTCTGAACCAACCCCAGACGTCATCAATATCAACCCTGAACTTTATCAAACGTGTCAATAAAGACTTTCACCTCTAGTGATACTTTCTGCATCGTTTGTTAAGAAGTCTGGCACCTTCTGTAGTCAGTACGTGGTAAATGAGCCAATGCATCAAATGCCTCCTTGACTTTTTGAAAAGGAAGTTACCAACTCTTCAGATCCACTCAGCATTTGCCTAAACGAAGGCAGCGTAGGTGCATGACCTGGCAATCTCTGCAGCTTCTAAAGGCCAGGATAAGCACTCTTAATCCAGCAGAATGAGGGGCTGCTGCCTGAGCCTTATCAGTGAAACCATTATCTCTGAGCTGGGCAGACAAATGGTCCGAATATCTGCTGGGCTGGATTGTCCTGAGCGCTCTCCGAGCTGTGCGCACTGGGGGCTGCTGATCCTGGAGTCTTCCCAGGGCAGAAGGTGTACATCCTACTTGGGGAAAGGAGTAGGCAGAGCCAGACTTGGAGAGAAAACACCAAGGGAAGCACAGGGCAGTGAACCAATTCAAAAGGCACCACTTCTTGCCTTGCCCTTGAGCTTCTGACTGCCCGGAGGAATGCGGCCCACACCGAGAGGGAAGAGAACAGCCTCTGTGCACTCCATAGTTGTCCTGTCTCCACCCTAGACCAGCCCAGCCACTTTGGGGAATTCATTCAAGCTCTAAAGCCCATGTATTCCAAAACAAATGCATGCTACTATGGTCTGCTTTGTAACACATATATAAAAAATTTGTGCTGCCACACTTGGGGTTTGCTATTAACACCAAGAACAACTTGCCTTTTATCCTTGCTTTAATGCCAAGGAATCTTAAATTGCACCATAATTAGGTTTAACAGCCAAGTAATTCTAGGCCACATCTTTGCTTTAATGTTGAACACAAAGGTATTTTTCTGGCTGCATCTCTACGTAAACTGCTTCTGTGTTTTGCAGTTCCACTTCAAAATCTTTTCAAATATTTTCTAGCTATGAAACTGAAAGGCCAATTTGTGTCATGTCATCCTTGTTCCCTCCCTGCAATTTTGGGAGAGGCTTGAGGAGCACTATTAATAAGGCTGAGGGGGATGCAGCTCTTGCAGTAGACGGAGTCTGAAGGTGGGGACGGGAGCAATTTCAGGGCCCAGCACCCGCCAGAGAATGCCTCCTTCTCAACTCCCTCGGCCATGGCTCTACTTCTCTGTGGGCCTCTCAGTCATTGAACTCCTAGCCCTGGTATAGATTGACTGTTTCACTAGCGGCTCCCGAGGTGGGTGGGGGCTGGAGAATCTGAGGGTGTCCAGATGCAGAGAACTTGGATAGACTAATGCTATCCTGAGTGAAGTTGACAGAACTTGTTTCTGAGCCCCTTCATCTCTTGTGACATCCCCAGTGTCCCCAAGCTGATTTTCACTCTCGCCTAGTAGGATCCGCCCAGACCCACTCTCAAGGACAGTGTCTCCATCCGCGTCTTTTCCCTTTCCTAATCTTCTCTCCTCTGACCTTACCTAAAACCTAAAGGTCTTATGAGAGTCTTGGTAAGCCAACCTTTTAAAATTAGCCTTGCAGGGGTCGGCCCTGTGGCTGAGTGGTTAAGTTTGTGTGCTCCACTTTGGTGGCCCAGGGTTTCGCCAGTTTGGATTCTGGGCGCAGACCTAGCCCTACTCATCCAGCCATACTGAGGTGGCATCCCACACAGCACAACCAGAAGGCCATACAACTAGAATACACAACTATGTACTGGGGGGCTTTGGGGAGAAGAAGAAGAAAAACAAAGATTGGCAACAGATGTTAGCTCAGGTGGCAATCTTAAAAACAAATAAAATTAGCCATGCAAACCTATTAATTAATGGGTGAGTGTGTCAAAGGATGATGAAATGAAAAGACAAAGCAGAATTTATTGCTTCCTACAGCAAAGGAGAGCCACGTGCTGGTTGAGCTCAGTCTCTGTGAACACAATAGAATGCAGACCTTATGTAGTGTTTTTGGCAATGATGTGCTGGCTAACTAGCTCTCTGAGGCAGAAGAAAAGAGCCCTGGCTAATAGCACTTGCCAATTTCCATCATGGCCTGACTTCAAGCTACTGATGATTGAAAAAAAGGCCCACGGAATGCCAGAATATTTAACAGTTGGCTCTTCCGGGCCCCAGAGGCTGGCCCTGGCACACCACGTGGTTGGGAAGCATGGAGCTCAGGGATTGGTGTACTTCCAGGGGTGCAGGCAGATTGATGTCATCTGCAGGCACAGCGGTACTTGGTTGAGACTGTTGTTGATCGGTTGACACTCAGAGGGGCGGGGACAGGAGTGAGTCCCTCCCTGATTGGCTGGTTTTCAGAAACAAGAGCCTGCCACTGATTGGTTGGCTTTCAGGAGCTTTTACTCAGGTGAGTTGTCATTGATCCATTAGACAATGGATTTGAAACCAGTTCTGACAGCTGCTTGTTACCACGGGTACATAAAAATCTGTCCTTTCCCAAGTTTTTGAGAACATTTTTATTCTCAAGCATTACCCACATTAGATAAAAATTTTAACACAGGCCTTTCTTAGCAGGGATTGGACAACCCGGGACAATCAAGCTTTCAGTTAGAATAATAGCTGTCGGACGGCCAGTGAAGCTAAGTGAAGAAAAATTCCTGCCAACGTTGAAACAGACTCATCTTGATGAGATGTGTTCCTTATATCTTTGCCTCCTGTTTCCATTTCCATGAGCTTCCGTGAATCTGGACCTGACTAGAAAATGTTTGTGCAGGATTTTTGGTTCATTTAGGGGGACACTCTGAGGTTTCCACTTTGGGGTAAACACCAGCAACTTCTCTTCCTTAGACCTCTGCTGCAGACAAGGAACTGAAAATGTTAATAGGACACCACGTTTGGTCGGAAGGAAGTCAGTGTCTGACATCTGATAAGAATGGCCTCTCTGCGCTCCCCACCATCCCCCGACTTGACCCCACGCATGCTGATCCCCTGATCTGTGAATGTGCAGTAGGAATTCTTTGTGAATCAGAGCTGCAGGAGGCTGGATTGGAACCCATATTTTCCTTAACTCATGCTAGAATGGCCTACAATGCTTATGTTACTGTTTTGTCTCTTAGTGTTAATTTGCAAAACGGTTTGAATCCAGTATCCACTTGCTGTCATCAAAACCATCTCCACGTTTCCTTGGTAACGGAATCCTTTTTCTTCTCCAATTACACCCCCTTTGGAACCTGCAGTACCAGCAGCGGATCCGCCTTGGATCATGTCCACCCGTCCAGGGTTGGGAGCTGGGACTTGGGTGGCAGAGGACCCTGAGTTTAAAGGTTGATTCTCACCTACCACCTGTGTGACCTCAGCAGGTATCGCTTATGTAGACACAAAAATTCCAACAGGAGACCGAGAACTCTGTATTCAGGAAGATGTGCTCATGGGTGCTGAGGAGGCCACCGTGTGTTCAATTCATTCCTCTGTGTGAGGAACGCACAGGATTTTGAAAAATGAACCATCAGGCAGATAACCAGAACTGGGCCATACAGCTTTGTCCTCTCTCCCCAGCCTTCAGGCCTGTCCCCAGGTCTCTGATTCCCCACCAGCCTCATCAATCCCTCTCATATCCCCCAACCCCTTGGGTCTTCAAATTCACGGCCTTTCCTCAATGCGCACTACCTCTGATCTGTCAGGGAATTTTTAATCCTGCTGGCCATCTCCTGCCTCCTCGGTTCTAGGTCATTCTCCTACTGGAAAGGCAGCCTAGTAAACGGGCTATCTGTCTGGACTCTGGAGCCAGACTGCCTGGGTCCTGGCTCTACCATGACCTGCCAGGGCAGGTGACTTAGCCTATTCCAGCCTCGGTTTCCTTATCTGTAACATGGGGATGATTATAGCGGCTACCTCGCTGTATTGTTATGAAGACTAAATGACTCGCTATATGTAAAACATGACACTGCATACAGTAAGTGCTACATAAGGACTTGTTACTATGATGATCCTGGAGCTCCTTTCCCCACATCTTCTTTTCTGTAGTCCATTTCTCCCACCACAGTTCCTCTGACCTGGAGGTGCCACCCGAGTTCTCTCCTGAGCCGCCTTTCTAGTAATACTCCCTTAGTGACTTCATTAGTTTTCCAAGTTCTAAGTGTCACCCCTATGCTGGTAACTCTCCACTCAGTCTCTGTGGCCGGGATCACTCACCTAGACTCTTCTCTCCCTTTCTGCTTGGGTGTGTGACCATCCTCTCAAATCTAACATGTCCTTCATGACACTCAACATCTTCTCCCTTGACTGGTTCCTCTTCCCTCACCCATTTATGATAGTGCCATTCTGCCTTTTCCAGCCCCCAGATCTTGCCCTCTCCTTCTTCTTCCAATAACCAATTTATTACCAAGCCTGTTACTCTATCTTTAACTTCACCCTGATTCACTCCTTCCTCTGCATTCCCCTTCCACCACCACCCAGGCCACCCTTATCAGAACACGTCATCACCCCGCTTCATAATGGATATCTCTGTGTTCAAGGGAAGTGCTTCTCAGCTGGGCATAATGGGCACTCAGGGGGGATGTCCTTCTACGTATGAGAGTAAGAGGCAGCTCTGCTCAGAGGCCGCCTGGGCTGGACTCCTCTGTGGTACATTCGGCATTGCTGGCTCCCAGCACTGAATGCCAGCTGTGCATCTAACCCCTCAGTCTTGAGATTAGGACAACTCAGAACACACACACACACACACACACACACACATGCACACATGCAGACACGTGTGCACACACAAGCATATGCGCACACGTACACATACATGCCCACATGCATGCACACGTACTTCCAGGCGGCCTCTGTTGGAGGGTGGGCCGTCACGAGCCCAGCTGAGCATCACTGAGCTCCTTGCAAATCAAACCCACCCCACAAACCCACCTGAGACAAACTTCAAACACAGATTACTCAAGGCTCCTCCAGAACCTGCCCTTCCTGCCTGCCTCCTTTGTCACCTCTGCTTTCCCAGGCTACTGTGACCTGGCCCACCATTGGTACCCCATTTCCTTTCACCCCTTCCCTGGTCAGTGCAGTCCTCCCATCTTCTCAGCATCTTTCCAACGGGTTCTGTCTCTGCACTTACACCCTTCCAGCTCCTCTCACCGGAGATGCCTCCTACCCTTGCCGTTCCTATCCTATTAATCTGCCAGGCCTGGTCTGTTCTTTCCTAATTGCCCTGCCATGCCCTGATGCCTTCTCAAAACTCCTTATGATCAGTTCCCCTTGGTTCGTCTCTTTGTTGCTCTCTCTTTTGGCTGCCTGTTTATTGTCTTGTTTACTGAATTGGACACTCAGCTTTGAGGACAGTGGCCACTCCTGTCTCTAACCCATAGGGCCTGGCACAATGAAAGGCAGCAAGTCCCCAGAAAGATGGCAGTGTTTAATTTCAAAGTGCTTGATCAGAACCTGACCACTTACCCCACAGTCACCACCAGCCTGTGATGCGCCCCTTCAGAAAGATTTTAGCAGCCAGAACAGGATTGGAGCCAGAGAAAACGTTAGCCCCTCAAGAGCTTTTTACAGAGTATCCAGGAATAAAGGGAAGTTGGTGCCAGCGGGTGACAAACTAACCACCGGAGAGAAACGATCTGTCTCTGTCACTCACCAATTTGCTTGCACCATAGAGGCTGATGATGAAACTGACCTGTGTATGTTTCTTCCTCTCCATAAGCCCCGCCGATAAGTTGCACTCATCATAAAAACGCAAAGGTGGAAGCTATGCAGCATTCCTAGTGCCTTTACCTTCTTCCACCTGGCAGAGGTCAGTGCTGTCTTTGAAGTCTTCATGCATCCAGGGACGAGCCTCGGCCCTGCCTGTAGGCTCCCCCTTTCTTCTCTCGATGCTTCTACCAGCATTTTTAAAGAGCCACACAATCAAAATGCAGACAACTGCTGCCAAGACTGGAGTCAGGAGAAACATGGTCATGAGACTGCCCTGAACTGTACACACACTTCCCAGCCCGATATTTAAACAAACAGAGACAGGAGTGGGGAATGCTGGGGGATGGGAGGCAGGAAGAGAGAGGTGTGCAGGGAGGAGGGAGCAAAGTACCTCTCTCACTCTGCGAGGACTTTGCAAAGGAGCAAAGATCAAAGCCATGTGTGTTCGCTAAGTGTTGTGGGTCTGGTAATGCACAGGTGCATTCACTTTTTTAAATTGTGTCCTAAGTCAATATATTCTTAGACAATACTTGTTTTTAAAAGAACAGATTTCCAGACAGCAACTCGGATCTGCTGAAAGAGAATTTCCAGGAAAGAGGTCTGTAATCTGCATTTTCAAACAGCTTGTTTGTGAAACACTACCCTGAGGTTTTGATTTTTTAAAAAATGAAGGCTGAGCCAACACATTAAGAAATGATCATATTTTGCATTAGAGAAAAATTTTGATCTAGGAAAAGTGATACAAAAAACCTTAAAATGACAGTTTGATTAATTGTATAAAAACTTAAGTAGGACTTTTTTTTTTACCCCCAAATGTCTTAGTTTGGGCTGCTATAAGAGGAATGTCATAGGCTAGGTGGCTTAAATAGTAGAAATTTATTTCTCACAGTTCTGGAGGCTGGGAAGTCCAAGTTCAAAGTGCTGGCTGATTTCGTTCCTGGTGAGGATTGCTGTGTCCTCACATGGCGGAGAAAGAGAAAGAGTATTTCTCTCTCAAGGTCCCTAATTTCACGCATGAGGGCCCCACCTTCATGACCTAATCACCTCCCAGAGGCCCCCACCTTCTAACACCATCACATTGGGGGTTAGGGCATCAGTATCTTAATTTGGGGGGACACAAACGTCCAGTCCATAGCAGCCAGGTACCAAATTATGTATGATATGATACCATTTGAGTAAAACAGAGTGGAAAAGACCATATATTTACATGTGCTTCTATATTCATAACATTTCCTGACAGATTATACTATAAATTTAAAACAGTGGTTATATTGAGACTTCTCTGTACTAGTTTTGCAACTTCTTGTGAGTCTGTATTTATTTCAAAATAAAAAGTTAAAAAACAACTGTGGTTACTTGATTTGGAGGGCATGTGGTAACTGGATACATGGGGGACAAGGTGGGAGGAAGAATTTTACTGTATACCATTCCATAACTTTTTAATTTTTAACTATTACCAATATATTGCCTATTCAAAAAATTAAATAAATGTTATTTATTTTAATAATCCTTTTTATGTTTTTGTTTTATTATATATTTTAACATTTCTCTTTATGATAGATGACTATTTCTTTTAAAGTATGTCATACTGGTTCTAACTGCAGAGAACTGTATAAGATCATAGGCAAAGTTTATTATGGAAAAACTGGAGTCTGGAGGAGACAGTGTAATTGTGGTGGCACTGCCTGCCGTGCCCACAGTTCTGCTAAGGGAAGCGTCCTCTCATCATCCCCTGAAACGACATCAGAGGTGGCCATGTCTGGTCCCATTTGACCCATCTCCACACCTGACCCAAGACAGCCAGTCCATATTTCAGGCAGCAGCTCATGCTATGTCCAGCTCATCGTTTCATCGCACCAAAGTACAGAATAAATAAGGCACTCAGTAGCAAGAGAGGCGAGACCTGGGAGGAAGCACCTTAAAAGCCATGAGGAAAGACAGAGCGAGGGGCCATTGGCTGCGAACGCTGCAGTCCCTGGAGGTCCCAGGTCTGGTTCTGTGTCAGACCACGTGGCTCCTTATTCTCAAAGGATCAGAGTGATCTTCCGTCCTGTAAACACAGAGCCCAACTCAAGTCAGTGCCACGAATGGGATTAAACCCAGAGGAACTGAGGGGATGGGAACGGATTATAGTGCACTGGTGGGCACTGGGTGTGGGCAGCCCCTCCATCTCGGGATGGAATACCAATAGTCTATGGTGTGCAGTGGTTGGTTGGCTGATTAAGGTGTTGCTTGAATCTCCTGTTTTCAGACCGTGTGTCCAGCAAAATGAGTCTTTAGGGGAGTCCTGAAACCACCAATAACCCTAGAGGGTAAGAAATATAAGGACCACCATGCTGGATGGATGCTTTTCATCATATTTGGCAACTTGCAATGGGAAAAGAAAAGACTCTTATCCTGAATTGTTTGGCTCAAGGCCGAGAAGAAAAGTAAAGTGATCATTTGTTCCCTCATTCATTCATTCATTCACTCACTCATTCATTTAACATATATTTTTGAGGATCAATGTGGAAGACATTGCATTAGGTGCTAGAAATAAAATGGTGGGCAGAACAGATGGCACATGACCTCCTGGAGCCTTGGGCTAAAGGAGGAGACAGACAGGATCAAATCTCACAAATTAATATCACACTTCAAGGTCCATAAGAACAGTTAGGGAGAATAGAGCATGATTTGAGCTAGTCGGTGAGATTGGAGGTTTCCCAGGGGGAAAAATGCTTGAGCTGAGGTTGGAACTATGAGTGGGAGTCAGTTAAGAAGAGAGAGGATATAGCACAACCAGAAGGACCTACAACTAGAATATACAATTATGTACTGGGGCCTTTGGAGACAAGAAGAAGAGAGAAAAAAAAAAAGAAGGGAGAGGAGAAAAGCCCCTTAGAGGCAGAGGGGAAGGTGTGGGCAAGGCCTGCGCTTTGGGAGGAGGACAGATCCAGGGGATGTGGGGAGCCGGCTGACGCCAAGAGATAAGTAAATGCTAGTGAAGCTAGTCTTTGTATGTCACATTAATAAATTGTTTTCTTTACCCTAAATGGAATGTGGGGAGCAGATGACAGGTCAGTATAACCTACACTTATTGAGTGCTTACCATGTGGTGCCAGGTTTTCTTCTTAGAACTTGATACATGTTAACTGGTATATACCTCACAATAATCCATAATTATCCTCATTTTACAAATGAAGAAAATGAAGCACATGGAGGTTAAGTAATATGCCAAGTCAGTGTTATATGAACAGGCCAGAAATAACCCCTGAGTGTCAGCCTAAAGTGGCCCCATGTCGTTTACTTCTTCATAGCAAGCTGGAACCATTAGCCCAAAACCCAGTGGAGCCAAACTGGCTTGATCGGGGAGTGGAAGGTGGGATGCTATGCACTGAATGTTTGTGTCCTCCAAATTCATATGTTGAAGCTCTGATTCTAATGTGTATTTGGGGGTGGGGGCTTTGGGGGGTACTCAGGTCAAGAGAGTGGAGCCCTCATGAAAGGGATTCGGGCCGTTATAAGAAGAGGCCAGAGAGCTAGCTAGCTCTCTCTCCACCACGTGAAGGTGGCCACCTATGAACCAGGAGTCGGGCTCTCACCAGACATTGAATCTACCAGCACTTTGATCTTGGACTTCCCAGCCTCCAGAACTGTGAGAAACAAATTTTGTTTTCTAAGCTACCCAGCCTGGCGTTTTTGTTATAGCAGCCTGAGCTAAGACATATCTTCCCATGGCTCATGCTCAGCTTAGGAGGGATGTGGACCAGAGGATCCAAAACCTGTTCAGCCCAGAGAAAAAGAAATTAGCAGTTGTTATCAGGTCAATAGTGAGAGGAGAAAACAGTGGGGAGGAACCAAGTCAGTTAACGGCGATGCCTGGAGGAAGATGCAGTTCCCAAGCTTCGGGACCCAAGGGCCTTCGATCCCAAAGCACCTTGCGGTGCTGGTCTCAGCACAGTGCAGCCTTCCCGGGGCTCTTGTTATTAGATTTCCATGAGCCCACCCCCTTTCACTCCGTGTGAATTCCTGCTATACTCATCTGAGCTCGACCGAGTGGGTCTTCACAGTTTTCTCCAAACAACACAAACTCCAGGGCCAGGCCGCCCTCTCATGATAGAGTCAAGACAGCAAAATTCTTCATGGTCGCCACCAAACGTTCTAGTAAAGGCTCCTGATCATGCCATGGTTTCTCATCAGTTTTACTTTAGAGACAGAGCTTGTGGTGTGGGGACAGAGAGACGCCATATTGCTGATTTTTGAAGGGCCCAAATACCCCACTCTACTCTGAGTAGTTCTGAAGCATCCTGGGGTAATGGTTGTCCCAACACTCTTTCCTCAGCAAGTTAGGAGAGGGGAATGCATGCTGAGGGTAGATGCTGTCAGGGATGGTAGGAGATACTCCTACATCATTTATCTTTATAACTTTGTGTTACTGTAGATTCATTGTTCATTTTAATCGTATTCATTTCCACTGATGGCAGAAAACTTAATTTTGCTACCAAGACAATGCGACCCCTTCGATTTTACAATGGAGACAACTAGAAAGCTCTCTCTTGCCGTTCCTTTCCCTCGGTACCCCTGGCATGTCCCAGGAGAAGCGTCTGGGCCTTGGTGTGGGCCCCTTTCTTGCTAGATTCTGATGCAGGGCACAGTCTTAGGCGACAGGCACCATGCCAGCTGCCTCCCATGAGACATCCTCAGTCTCCCCACTTCTCTGTCTCCCCCAAGTGAGATCACAGGGCCTCCTGATTGGCTCATTCTCAACCAATCTCCACGCCCCTTTGGAGCTGTTGGGATATTCTCCTGTGGATTTGGAGACTGGGGGAGAATTGACAATCTCAGGTCCCTCACTTTTTGCCCTATATAAGTCTATATTATCTGAATATTTTTCAATGAGCATGTACTATTTTTTTTGTATTTTTTCATTGTGATAAAATATAACATAGAATTTACCATTTTAGCCCTTTTTAAGTGTACAGTTCAGTGGCATCGAGTCCATTCACAATGTTGTACACCCATCACCACTATTTGCACAGCGGTTTCATCCTCCCCAGCTGGAACTCTGTAACTGTGACACACAGCTGCCCTCTTCCCCTCCCCCGCCCTGGTGACCTCGATTCTGCTTCCTGTCTCTATGGTTCTGACTCTGCTGGATGCCTCATACAAGTGGTATCATGCGGTGCTTGCCTTTTGTGATGGCTTATTTCACTCAGCATCATGTCTTCAAGGTTCATCTGTGTTTTAGCATGTATCAGAATTTCTTTTTACTGCTTAGAGTGTGCTGTTTTTATAACTAAAAAATAGATACCAAATAGATACTTTGTGATGTTTTTAAAAGACCATTACAAAACAGAGCAATGAGATGTGCACATAGGGTCCCCCATTAAGTCTGAGACAGGACAAGACTCCACTAGGACATAAAGCTTTTGCTGAGTCACTGCAAACTAAACATCCTCTGTGACATGCTACCCAAGGGGCTTGTGCCAGAGTGGGATCAATGCGCTGGTCCCTTCCTCTAGAAAGCCTTGTTACCAAAAAATAGTCAGCTGACCTAGGGTGGTGACATGGTTGATTGACCTGAATTTATATTCTAGTGCAGGCTCCATATGTCATTTTGAGACTGGTAATCAAGTGGGATGGACTGGCCAGTCTGCAGGTCACACCGTGAACAACACTATTCCAGAAAATGCATTTTCCCCAGTCACAGGTATGATCTTTAGCTTTCAATGCTGATGTTAAATCTGATTACCCCTCTCCCCACCTCCTTCCTGATTTCCTAACATCCCGCCAGTGTATTGGCAGGGAAGCCAAATGATGTGAAGAACTTTCCAGGAAAGATTCTTCTTGGGCCTCTAGTGAGGTAACAGTTCTAATGGTTCACACAAGCAAACAGTATCAAGCCTTTCCATCAAGTGCTCATTGAGCAAGTGCTACATCGAGTGTTCAAGTGAAAGGCTTTAGATAGGATGTGCCCGTGTGTACTCCATGACCTTAGCTCGGTTCAAGTTGGAAGTTGGAAAAAAGAAGGATTCAAAAATGTTTTTAAAGTTAATTGGCTCACCTATACATAGTCCGTGCTCCGTAACAACGTCAACACCATCCGAGAGTGTTTATTACCTACATACTTAGTTGCTCAGAGGACTGTATGATGCAGACATTTATGTTACTCTGTGCTAGCACTGTGTCACCCTTTATCTACGTTACCCCATTTAATCCACAGGATGAGGCACTTTATAAGAAACTTGACTGCTCCAGCAATTCTGATATCGAGCCTGAACTGAGTTCACTCACCTGTTGCGCAGCAAGCCAATCTTTGACACCAGGGGTAGTGGAAGAAAGCAGGAATTTTATTATTATGCAATGCTGAGGAAGGAGAGAGGGCAGCTCACGCTGAAATCCCAAAGTCCCCAAAAAGCTAAAAGGAAGGGTTTTTATTTGGGGTTTTAGGGAGGGGTGGGGGAGCATATGGCCTTGCTGGTTGGAGCTTTCCTATCAGCCTGTCTTTGGCCTTGAGACTATTTGCAGAGAGGAGGAAGCCTGTGACCTTGCTGGTCAGCAGCTTTCCCACCAGCCTGCATCTCTTTGTGGGGAGGAGATAATGAATCCAGGTGCTTGTCCTTGGTGATGTCTCTTTCCACAGAGGACAGTGGATTCTGGAGCCAGGAAGTGAGGGAGTAAGCAGGGAATGAGTGTTTTGGTTTTAACCCCATATATGCCGGGTTTAATATAGGGAAACTGATATCAGGGTTGGTATCAATTCCACTCCTGGGTTTGTACACAAAAGAATTGAAAGCTGGGTCTCAAAGAGATATTTGCACACCCATGTTCATAGCAGCATTTTCATCATAGGCAAGAAATGGAAGCAACCCAAGTCTGTGAACTGATGAATAGATAAACAAAAAAATGTGGTATATACAAACACTGGAATATTATTCAGCCTTAAAAGGGAAGGAAATTCTGACATATGGTACAGTATAGACGAATTTTGAAGACATTATGCTAAGTGAAATAAGCCAGTCACAAAAAGAAAAACATTGCGTAATTCCACATATATGATCTACCTAATGTAGTCAAAATTCATAAAGACAGAAAGTAGAATGGTTGTTGACTGGGGCTAGGGGAGGGGCAGAAGAAGAGTTATTGTCCAATGGGTGCAGAGTTTCAGTTTTGCAAGATGGAAAGAGTTCTGAAGATGGATGGTGGTGATGGTTGCACTACAGTGTGGATGCATTTAATGCCATTGGACTGTACACCTAAAAATAGCTAGATAGCGAATTTTATGTTGTGTTTTACCATAATTTTTTTAATTAAAAAAACCCCGAACTCCACCATCCTGAAAAGAAAGAAAATGAAGAGCTGATACACCATGACTAAGGCACAGTGAAGGAGTGAAAACAGGGTCCTCAAAGTGTGGTCGTGGATCCCCACCACCAGCATCCCCAGGGAACTGGTTAGAAATGGAAATTCTCAGGCCCTACCCCAGACCCAGTGAATCAGAGACAGTGGGGGTGGACCTCACAATGTGTGTTTCAACAAGCTCTCCAGGGGATTCTGGTGCTTGCTAAGGTTTGAGAACCAGGGGGCTGGAAGAAGGCTCTCTCCTCACATTCCCTAATTTAATCAAATTCAGATCCAAGCCGAAACCCTCTACTCCATCCAGAAGAGCAAAGTCTTGTAAGTATCAAATGCTCATCGAAACTCTCTCCTGCATGGTGTCTCAATAAAGCACAGTAACTCACACGTAATAAACTCCCAGTAGATATAAATTCCAAGTTTTAAGAATGGAAGTGATGCTTTTTAAAACTATATTAAGGAAGATTCCTCTGGCCAGAGAGTCAGGTGTCAATGATGAAGGCTGCGGCTGGGGAGGTCAGTCAAAAAACCATCGGGCAGTTCAGGTGAGAGTTAACAGAGTCTTATCTGGGGAGAAAATTGTGGGATGGGGAAGAGGAAATGTTTGCATACAATTTGGAGGTGGTGGAAGTGAGAAGGTCAGACATGGGGGGTTGTAGAGCGGGCATTGCAAATTGCATCCTTTCTCCAAGCCAATCACATACTCCAGTCTGTATTTTGTCTCACTCCCTGCTTGCCCTGGGGAAAGAGTTTGGGATTTCACGGCTTCGCTTCATGTGTTATGTAACTCAATGAGCATTTGAGTGGGGCCATCGATGGGTTCCCTGGAGGGCTCTTGGCTAGAAAGAGCTCCCAGAAAAAAGCTGGAAAGAAAATATGGGTCTCACCAAGCTGGGGATTGTTCTGGAATGTGATTTGCCAAGTGAGACGGTCTCGGTCTCTGCCTCTATCAAAACAGGACTTCTAAGATTGACGGTTTCCCAAACGTTTATTTTCCTCACCCAAGCAATATCCAAGTGGCACAGCCAGGTCAGGGATTGGGGCCCACAGGAGAAAAATGACAAGAATTCTCCAACCCTTGCATCATGTTGTCTTTTGTAAACCATGCCTTTATATGTAGGAGCTTAGCCACAAACAGAATGACATGCATTCTAGACAAGAGGATGAAAACTCTATGGTGATATTATCAAAAATATTTTTAACAGAAAAATGACATTTTCCAGAGCAATATTATGTAGCATTTACCAATACTATATTTGCTTCGTATAGAGATTCATTATTGCTTTTCTGCAAAATAAAAAAAAATCATCGAAACTAGTGATTGTTTCTCAATCTTATTTCTCCTCTAAGAATAAATGACGAGGCACGATTTTGACAGAACACTCTTGAGAAAGGCAATGGTTGCTTGGCCTTTAAGGTGATGCCTGGTGCTAGTTTCCTGCGGCTGCTGTGAGAAAGTGCCACAAACTGGGTGGCTTCAAACAAGAGAAATGTATCGTCTTACAGGTCTGGAGGCTGGAGGTCCTAAATCAAGGTGCTGTGAGGGCCGTGCTCCCCCTGACAGCTGTAGGGAGCATCTGCTCCAGGCCCTTTTCTTGGCTCCAGGTGGATGCCGCCGGTCCTGGATGCTCCTTGGCTTGTAGACACAGCACTCCAGCCTCTGCCTCCAGGCGCAGCGTGTTCTCCCTTCACTTTACCTCCCTCTGTGGGTCTCAGTCTCTGTGTTCTCTCCTCTTCTGATGAGGACACTGGTTATTTTGGATTAGGGCCCATCCTAATGACAAACAAATGGCAAGCAATAGGATATACTGGAGTATATGAGGAAGCCATTTAGTGTAAACCTAATTTAGCCTGACCTTGTTTTTCCAAAAGGGTCTGCCATGGCCGTTGAGCATGCATTATCTATCTACTTTCAGCATTTGCTATGTCCCAAAGATGAGAACAAAGGCCCGTAAGATAAAGGTGTAACTTCCCCAACATTGGCATTTCCTTAAGGGTAAGCATCTCTCCCTAGGCTAGGAAGTGATTGCTGCACCCACGCTGTGACGACCCAGCTGGAGACAACAGACCTGCCACCCTGCTGTGTCCAATGATCGCTGTCCAACAGGGCAATCTTGTGACTATCATAAAAGAACATTCCTAGCATATGTGATACGTGCTCTTTGAGGGTATATAACCGCTCTGTGCACCCCACTTCTTTGGTGCCCTTCCTTCCTTGGGGAAGGAAGGCCTTGGGCTAAGCTAGTCCTCTGATCTGGCTCAAAACAAACTCACCCCAATTTTCATTTATAGATTGGTTATGGGTTATTTCCGTTGACACTTTGACCTCATCTTAACATGATTACATCTGTAAAGACCCTATCTCCAAATAAGGTCACATTCATGGGTTCCAGTTGGACATGAACACATCTCTCTGGGGACACATTTCAACCCATAACACCTGGTCAAACGGAAGTAAAGATACTTCAGCCTATTTCCTATGGGGATAAGTTAATCGTGTGACATTAATCAAATCATAGAGAGTCTCCAGGATTTTAGTCTTTCTGACTGCAAAGCGAGGGGAGCAGAAGAAATTGCACTCATTTCTCTCTCCTTGAGGACAAAAGTGTTCACTCAGCTGACTTGTTTGGAATCAGTTCCCTGCTGGGGATGAAGGCTCGTCGATGACTAGCCTGCCCAGCTGGGACTTAGATTGCTCAGTACAAATGTGAGAAGACCAGACCCCAGTTTTTGTATGTCTAGATCCAACCTTGGACTCTGGAAAGGCCAGAGGTCCAAAGGTTATATATTCTAATATTTCTTATATTTTAAAATCTGATTAGTTTGGTGATGTGACTACGGTCACAAGCAACAGCTGGTCAAGTCCTCCTCGTATCACATGACTCTGACCTCCACCTCCGCCTCCCTCTTCCACTGGGAGACCCACTGGGAGACCCACTGGGAGAGGGGAAGCAGGCTCCTCTGATTACACTGGGCCCACCCAGATAATCTGGGATAATCTCCCCATTTTAAATATTTCCTTGGAAATAGTAACATATTAAGAGTATTTCTGTAGACAAAGGAAGCTAGCCAGTGTTTGTTTAGAAAATGACGGCCTTTAAAATCTTTCTAACACTTCATGTTAAGCATCAGCGTGGGCTGTTACTCCACTCCTTAATATATATATACATATTTTCTAAATTTTTTTCTTTTTAATTTTATTATTATTACTATTTTTTTTATTGCAGTAACATTGGATTATAACATTATCTAACTTTCAGGTGTACTTCATAATACATTTTTAATTCTGTGTAGATTACACCATGTTCAACACCCAAAGACTAATTACAGTCCATCACTACACATATGTACCTAATCACCCCTTTTTCCCTCCTCCCTCCCTCCTTCCCCTCTGGTAACCACCAATCCAATCTCTGTTGCTATGTGTTTGTTTGTCGTTGTTTTTATCTTCTACCTATGAGTGAGATCATATTTGATCGTATTTGACTTTCTCCCTCTGACTTATTTCACTTAGCATAACACCCTCAAGGTCCATCCATGTTGTCACAAATGGCCGGATTTCATCATTTCTTATGGCTGAGTAGTATTCCATTGTGTATATATACCACATCTTCATTATCCATTCATCCCTTGATGGGCACCTAGGTTGCTTCCAAGTCTTGGCTATTGTGAATAATGCTGCGATGAACATAGGGGTGCAGGTATCTTTACGCATTCATGTTTTCAAGTTCTTTGGATAAATACCCAGCATCCACCCCTTAATATATTAAGTGAGTTGTGATACAGTTTTTTTAACAAATAATTAGTCTAAACTAAGCCTAAATCTGATTGCATACTATTCTTTTTTTCTTTATTGTGATAAAATATACATAATGGGAAATTCACCAGTTTAACCATCTTTAAAGGCACAGTTCAGTGGCAATTTTCTGGGGGAAAAACAAGCAAGATTCCAAAAGTGACAATCAGTGACTGATAAAAAGCTAAAATATTATCAAAGAATTTTATGTTTAAAGAAAAATTTATCCTAGCTCAGATGGTGAACTTTTCAAACATCCAAAGAACAATATTACCTAGGCCAAATAAAAAGTTTCAAAATATATGTAAGCATGAAAAACTGCCCAACTTATTGAGCAAAAGTAGTATAATGTTATCAACAAAGTTCAACAAAGATAGCAGAGAAAAAAAATCAATCTCACTTATAAATCTGACCTGTAAATTTTACAGAAAGAGTTAGCAATTTAAATTTATCAACATTTGTAATATCAACATTTGTAATTAGTCTTTGGGTGGTGAACATGATGCAATCTACACAGGAATTGAAATATAATGATGTACACCTGAAATTTATATAATGTTATAAACCAATGTTACTGCAATTAAAAAATAAATAAATTTATCAACATATTTTAAATGTAGCTTTTATATTCAAATAAGATTTATCCAAGGGATGAAGGATAATTAAATATGAGAAAAATCTATAAATACATTATATTACAATACTTGGTCAAATTTTTAAATTATATCATAATCTTTAAAGATTTCCCAAAAGTATCTGACATTATTTAATACCCAACCTAATTTTTAGGAACTTTTTTAGAAGCCAGCAATTTGAGAACATTTCTTTAACATGGTCAAAAAAATCTATCTTAAACTGGATCAACAACATTTTTAATGATAAACACTAGAGGCGATTTCATTAAAACTAGAAATCAACATACTAAAGACGGAAGGAAGGAAGGACAGAGGGAGAAAGGGAGGGGGACAAAGAGAGCTTACTCTTTAGTATTCTTGCTCTGGAAACTCTGGTCAAGATATTAAGAATGAGACATCTTAACATACCCACTAGGTCATCAGAACATGGGTGCTACATTCTCCAGCTGAGTTTTACCAGTAATAAACGAACATTTTTGTTCCCGTCTATCGAACTCCTGGATCTATCTCTGAACTCCAAGCAGCAGAGAGAAGCCATAAGTGATTACACTCAAACCCCAACAGTAGACGTTTTTATTATCCTTATTTTATAGAAGAAATTGAGGCTTGGGGAGATTAGGCAACATAAGAGAGCACGCATGGCTATGTCTCCAAGACAGGTCCCCGTGTTCGTACCTGCTGGGCACATGTGATGTGAACAGCGCCTTCCTGAAATTGCACAGTGCACAACCTCCTGTTCCACACTGTGGCTGCAACGGTCCTGGTGCCTCTTAGAAAGAGTATCCTAGGAAAGGAATTGCTGGGCCATGGGGTAGGCAAACACCCAGCTTTACAAAATAAAGCCAGACAGGCTTCCAGAGCATTTGTCAGTCTAGAGTCTTATTAGTAGAGTACAATGCTAAAGAAAAACTTATTCTGACACTTGTTAAAGATGGTAAAGAAGACTTTATTCAAGAGACCATTGCAACGGGAGTTTTGCACTAAAGGATAGAGATCAAGCTCAACTCTGAATACAGGGACAAGTGTGGATTGATAACAAAGAGAAGGGTGAGGTCAACGGAGGGAAACTTACTGAGGACTAAAATAATTTGATTAGGAATTGGAGAAGATAGCAAGGGTGGGGGATTTTCGCTAAACTGACTCATCAAGATTCTTACTGGACTAAGAGGGCTAAGGACACAACTCAAGGTCTGGACCTAGTCTAGAGAGGGCTCAGAGGAGCCTGACTCAAGGATGGGCAAGAAGAGTCTTTGGGGGCCAACCCCATGGCTGAGTGGTTAAGTTCGCATGCTCCACTTTGGCAGCCCAGGATTTGCTAGTCTGGATCCTGGGCACAGACCTATGCACCACTTGTCAAGCCATGCTGTGGTGGCATCCCACATAGAAGAACTAGAATGACTTACAACTAGGCTATACTGGCGATTTCAGGAGAAAAGAAAAAGAGGAAGATTGGCAACAGATGTTAGCTCAGGGCCAATCTTCCTCACCAAAAAAAAAAAAAACCAACCCCACAAAAAACAAAAAAAGAGAGTCTTTGTTGGTAAGAGATTCCTTTGATCCACATCTTCATCAGCCTGCCACATTGTCCTCCTAGGGGACACCCACGGAGCAGCCTACACTTGCCGGGGTGAGTGGGTTTCCTCTGAGTCAAGTAGAAACCTCAGAAGGTAGCTGGACTGGCACTATCTCACTCCTGATCAACAAGCTGTCCTGTCAGGGGTGAACCCCAGCAGTCACAGGCTGCTGAGGGTACCACTGAGGGCAGGCCTGAAGGGGGCTGGAGGGGGGAAGTCGGAGCTGTGTTCCACTTCATGATCACGCTGTGGGCACGCCTCTCCTCGGAGCACCAGGACCAAGAAGCTCTTTTTACTTATAAGAGTAACAGAAGAAATCAAGAGAAGAAAGTTTGATAAAATGCATTATATGGAAATTTAAAACATCTATATATCAAAATAGCAAATTAAAAGACAATCAAATCAGAACACAGTTATAATAAATACGACCAAGAGAAAATAGTCTTTACATATTAAAAGTGTGTACAAATTGATACAAGAAAATCATGAAGATTCATATAATCTAATGGCAAAATAGGCATATAAAAAGAAAATTTCCAATATTCGTTAAATATCTTTTGAAGAATGATTCTAACCAGGAATTTCTCTTTTAAGAATCAACCCCAAAGAATCTGAAATACAAAAGTAATTGTACAAAAAGGTTCATTTCACTACTATTTATAAGAGAAAATTGAAAACAATAAACAGCAAAGATATACAAGTGATTAAACAAATTGTGATAGACTATTAAAAAACAAATTAAAATTATGTTTTAAGAATATTTAATAATATGGGGAAATGAATTAAAAATATATAAATAAAATAACATTAAATTGAAAATAACATTAAGTGAAAAAATTATATTACAAAACTTTAAATAGAAGCTATAGCATAATATCAAATTTTAAAGTACACTGCATGTTAATAGTAGAAATATGCATAGAAAAAATTTAGGACATGCATCAGAATAGTAAAACTGATGATCTCTGGTACTTGGTTTTTAATGTTCTTATTTATATTTTCAACATTTTCCATATTTTCAAGAACCAGCGTGTAATATTGCTATAAATTTGTGTGTGTGTGTGTGTGTGCGCGCGCGTGCAGAAGATTGGCCCTGAGCTAACATCTGTTGCCAATCTTCCTCTTTTTGCTTGAGGAAGATTGGCCCTGAGCTAACGTCTGTGCGAGTGTTTCTCTATCTTATGTGGGATGCAGCCACAGCATGGCTTGACCAGCAGTGCTCGGTCCGTGAACCCAGGGCCTCTGAAGCAGAGCACATGAACTGAACCACTACGCCACCACCGGGCTGGCCCCTTGCTATAAATTTTAAAGGTTAAAAAGACACTCTTGAATCCGTAAGAATTCCTTTAGTGATGTTCTAGAGTCTAGAATGATTTAAAAGAGAAGTAGTGTCAGCTAGTGGCCAGTACACATACTCCGGGTCAGACTGCCAGGATTCCAGTCCTGGATTTGCCATATACCGGAAGTGTGACCTTGAGCAAGTCACTTAACCTCTTTGTGCCTCAGTCTCCTCCTCTGCAAAACGGGGGCAATAATGGTCCCCAAACCTGGGGTTGTTGTGAGGATTACCTGAATTAATATATGTAAAGTGCACAGAGCAGGCCCTATGAAAAATAGCTATTATTACATAGAAAAAGAAGAAAGAGGTCTCCTTGATTAGATTGCACACTCCTTGAAAGCAAGGCCTGTTTCTCTAGTTCTTTGACATCTTTAATATTCTCCACCCCCAAAAAACCTCAATAGTGACGTTCCCATAAAGGAAGGCTTCCTCTCGCTGCTTTTCCTTGAGTATTGCAAATGTCACAAGTGACTGCCCAGCCTGTGAACATATCAGTCAGTCTGTGAACATTCTGTGATCATCATCATCATATTATCACGACACAGTATTATCATTCAACACCACGGGCGAGGAGGTGTTAATGAGAGCAGATCCCAAATCAGCCACTTTGCTTTTTATCGAAATGCTCTGATTCATTTTGCCCTTAGATCGAGGACGACATCTGCTGGCAACACAAGGATCTGGGTGTCGACGGCCTCTCCTCACTGTCGCGAGTGGAGAAGGGTTGTTCTACGTGGGCTGCCAGGCAGGGAATGCTGAGATGTGTCCAAAGAAGGCGGAGGGAGGTCTGCTCCTGATCCCACAAGTTCTGGAGCAGGATCACATTCAAGGGAAGATCACATTCAAGGAGACAATCACGTAATCAGAGCAAAGTGACTTTAAGGCTGGTAATGGGAACCTAGTAGGAGTGGGATCAGAGAACAAGAGCCACCCAAACACAGACGACTAAGCACCGTACTGTCCCCTGTGCTGGGCTGTGGCCGTGAGTGAAAAGGCTGATGGCACCCATCACGGACGATGTACCGAGCTCCTCTTTGGGAGTCTGGGGTGCTGCCAGCACTCAGTCCAGCCGTCACTCCGAGTGGGTCTTGCCCAACATCACGCCTCCTTCCTGGGACAGCGCACATCCAATTATCAATAGCCCAGAGATCCAAAGGCCTGGGCCTCCAGTCCAAATCTGGTTAGTTCTGAAGGGTCACCCATCTTCAGAACTTCCTGTCGGGTGTGCGGAGCTGCCTGTCGTGATGGCATGAGGTCCAAGGTCTCCCTCTGCCCAGTCCTGCGTGTCTCCTCCCCTTCCGCAGCGTTGACGCCAAGGGCTCCCTGGTAAAGGCCTGTTTGGTAACCTCCGCCTCAGAATCATGACAGTGCTGCTCCCGAGAGCTCATATCCTAGTGGGACAGCCAGAAAGCAGACCAGCAAGCAAACCAGTCAGTACCTTCAGAAGATGATAGTACTAGGAGGAACATAAAAGAGAGAAAATTGATATGTAGTGACAGGACAGGGGCAGGTGGTCACAAAAGGCCTCCGAGGAGATAACGCTGGGACTGAGATAAAAAACATCCAAGAAGTCAAAGGCCAGGATTAGTGGGTGTTTGCAAAACAGAAAGAAGCCCACACAGCTGGAGTGGCTGATCCCGGTTGAGTGTGGGAGGAGATGAAGTTGAGATGGGCCTTTCCACACTGGAACTTAGGTGACAAGAAGTTTGAGTTTTATCCCAAGTGAATGAAAAGACCCTGGAGGGTTTTAAGTACTAGAGAGACCTGGTCTAAGTTAGGTTTGTGAAAGATTGTTCTTGCTGCTGGGTGGCAAGTAGATTAGAGAGAAGTAAGACTGCAGTCACGCATCACTTCATGATGGAGACATGTTCTGAGAAATGCGTCGTTAGGCGATTTCGTCGTTGTGTGAACGTCACAGAGTGTACTTCCACAGAGCTAGATGGCAGAGCCTACCACACACCTAGGCTCTGTGGTACTGATCTTAGGGGACCACTGTCATACGTGTGGTCCTTCATCGACTGCAGCGTTGTCATGAGGAACACGACTGCAGAAGCAGCGAGAATATTCAAGAGATGTTTGCCTAACGTAGGTCACTGCCTCTCAAAACCCAAGTTGGAGCCAATTCGTGACTAGTGAAACCAATTCAATAGTTGTGAACCACATTTTAAAATGAAATAGGCTAAGCTAGGCTTGAATGGAATAAAATGGAACAGAAAACTGAGTGTGTGGCTTTCTGTAAGAGTAAATACTGTTTCACGATACTTAATGGAGCTAAACATGGTTTTGTATGTGTGCATTGGCTCAAGATTAAAAGCAAACTTCTTACTGTGGATCTTGGTCAAAGAAGTTCTAAAGCCACTGATCTCGTGGGTTGATATTTACAAATTGGGTGAACTACCCAAGACCAGAAAAGATGACTTAAGGAGGAACTCAGAGTAGGGCAGAAGGGACAAGGGGCTGTGATGCCCTATAGATGTCAGTGGGGTCAGAGACACCTGTGAGAAACAGTAGGGACAGAAGAGGCAAAAGACCACATGGTCTAGTCTTACGAAGACCAGCGTCAAGAGCAGAGCCTGCCAGGGTTGGCCCAGGAGGGCAGAGAGCAGCTGGAGTGAGTGGCTGCTTCAGATGGTTTGGGTTTTGAAGCAGATCAATCTCCACAGAGGCGAAACGCTCGTCGTATTTAATAAAAGTCTGCCAGGGGAGGCAGACCCAACCACAAGATGGCAGGCGTGCCCTTGGAGAGGGTCCAGTATCAGTTTGGGAGAGCCATACATGAACTTGGCAGGGCCAGACCCGCTGTGCAGGCTCACGCCAATGCAGGAGCTGTTCCTCTCGTGGCGGCAAGTTTCATGTTTCTCCGGGAAACTGAAATGGAAGAAGTGTGGTGTCGGAGCCTGAAGGACATGGAAGTGACATTGACGGTAACATTCAGGGTAAACTGGAGACCTCCATGAGCAGGCATCCTGCAGGGCTCAGGGCATCATTTTACAAACATGCCCCCCAGGTCATGAGTTCCGCAGTATTCCATTCAATCAAAAAGTTCTCTGGGTGTTTAAGTCGGGGAAACCCTGGATTCTGCACCCTCTAATGTTATGGGTTACATTGTGCACGACCACCCCCCAAAGATATGCTGAAGTCTAACTCCAGGACCTCAGGATGTGACCTTATTTTGAAATAGGGTCATCGTAGATATAATTAATTAAATTAAGATGAGGTGATGCTGGGGTAGGGTGGACCCGAAATCCAGTATGACCAGTGTCCTTATACGAGGAGAGACACAGAGACATAGACACACAGGGTGACACGCCTGTGAAGATGGAGGGAGAGATTAGAGTGATGTGTCTGCCAGCCAAGGACTGCCGTGGATCGCCAGCAAGCACCAGAAGCTGGATGAGGCAGGGAAAGGTCCTCGGCTACAAGCCTCAGGGGAGCACGGCCCTGCCGACACCTTGATTTCAGACTTCTGGTCACCAGAAAGGTGAGACAACAAATTTCTGTTGTTTGAAGACACCCAGTTTGTGGTACTTTGTTAAGGCAGCCCTAGGAAATGGACAAACCAGGCAGCTCCTTCCATGCCAGCAACCAATGCCTTCCAGAAACGACTAGACCTCTGAAGAGCCACAGTCTACGTAGGGCGTCCTGAGGGCCCAGGCCCATGGTGTGAGACACGCTCCCCTTGAGTGTTACTTAAAAGAAACTATTCTAAAAAAACTTGTTCCAACCGTAATCTTCGTCTTCTTTTTAGTCTGGATACTGTATTTGGTATATGATAAGTGTCTATCATTCTACATTCAGGTGTCTGACCAGAAAGGAAGAGGTTAAAGGCTCAGATCGCATTTCAGAGAAAACCCCAGAAAGCTCAAGTTTGCATTCACAGCCTCAGACCGAGCTTCCAACACCATTTCAAGCTTCACTAGGCAGTAATGATTTCTTTTCTCTCTTGTAGCCTGCCAGCAAGGCTGCTCACCCCATCTGCCTGTGGGCAGCAGAGAACTCACAAGACAAGGCCCCTCAATGGATGCTGTTTGTGTCTCCACCTCACATCCTTCATCTGAGTAGGAAGAAGGGCAAGGGAGCGATCTTGCCTATTTTCTAGAGAGTGTGCCTGTGTGAATGACAACAGAGTGAGAAGCGGGAGCCGCCACCCGGATCCCAGTAGAATAAAATTAAATCAGAGGATAAAGTGTTTCAACAAGCCTGATAGAATTGAATGGTCTTTTAACTAAGATGCTCTGGCTCATCGCTTCATCTGTTTACTAGAGCACCAACATCAATTACGTCTGCTCCTTGGTAAAACGAGGAAGAACAGAGAGATGCTAAAAGCAGGATCGCCCCTGGAGAGGAGAGGAGTGTTGCTGAGCACAAGTGCAGACCCAGGCATCCCAGGAGTGATGGTGGGGGCTGCCTCCCCCCAAAAAATCCATTTGCTCACATGTGTTTGAGATGGAGCTTACAGGATGCGAACATACTTCTGTGTGTCTCCCTTCTGGGAGAGGGGGGAGGTTAGCATAGAAATCAAGACAATACTCAGAAAGCTGAATCTCATTACCGACAGGAAAAAGATTGGTTTTTAGGGTCAGAAACACCAGCAGGAAGGTTATGGAAGGAATTGTGACACAAAGTCCAAAGGAACCACAACATCCAGAATTCAAGCTCTGAAACCCTTCTCATTGCTCTCACCGTAAAATGACAGCTATCCTAAGACAAAATTACAGGTCAAGTTAATTGTCGTTCTGCAAGACATATCAGAGTTTCCTGCCGTGTTGCAAATACACAGGCAGCCTGCCAGCAGCTCACGACAAAGCCAGAGCTTAACTGTTGATTAAGGCAGCACAAATTACTTAAGGACGTTTGGGGATACTTAGGGATTTTGCTGAATTCCCACTAATTTTTCAGCATATCTGTACTTGTAGGAAAGACATGAAATCTCACTGAAAAGTATTATCCTGTATTCCTAATTTCCATACCTGAGAATTATTTATTGGGGATCAGTGGAAAAGAAAAGTGGACGGCCCCACTTCCCACCAGCATGAAGAATGGCAAACCTTAGGCAACCGGCAGGTAACCCAACCTCTCCCTCTCCAGTTGACAAGTGGCTTACAAGGGTTGCACCACTAGTTACCTGTAGATCTAAAACATTAACTAGCTTTCTGGAATGTTCTCCCCATTCAGCCTGGGAATCAGAAGACCTGGGATTCAGTTCCTGCTCAACCACTTACAGGCTGTTTGACCTTGGGCAGGTCACTGAAACTCTCCATTCTTGTTTTCCTTATCTGTAAAATGAGGACAACAACATCTTTTCTCTCTTCCTGCCTCAGGATGGTCGTGAAGCTCAAGAGAGATCTGTAAAGAAAGTGATCCTGATGGGCAGACACATTGACAAAGGGAAGGTATTATTAGGACTTGCCCTCTGTGGGCGGGACTTCCCTCTGTTCCTGATGAATGATGGGATGGTAGGCTCCAGGGCTCCGGAGCTCCGTCAGGAAGATGCTAATAAAAATACACAACCACCTTGGGGCCTTTTTTCTTTTTCTTTAAATATCTTAATGAGCAGAGTTTGACATGGGTTAGGACTGTCAGGCTGCTGGGACAGTAGACACATCAGAATTGGTTCCATTAGATTTGTTGTCAAATCTCCTAAAAAGAAACATGGCGCCACTTCCCTTTTACCACTTCCTTCAAGCTCCATGGCCTCTGCCGGTCAGCCAGCACCTGCCAAAGGATACAAGAGAAAAGAGGGGGGACACTCACGGGGTCTCCTGCTTCATTGTTTCTGCAGCTTATCCTTCTAGCCAGGCTTGCATCTTCGCCGAAAACGGAAGAGAAAGGACAGTTACTGTAACATATTATCTTCCCTGGATTTCAGTTTCCTCTCTGTAAAATAGTTCCAATAGCAGTTTCCATTTTCAAAACATGTTCCAAAATAATAAGGAAGTATTATTGTGTGTGTTATCTTTTATTCCAATACTTTAAAAAGGCAGAGAGTGGGGATCATCTAGCACAAGGCTTGCCATAATAGGCAAATGAGGCAACATAGAGAGAATGGTTTGGTCCCTAGGAGATGGAGGTGCCGGCAGTTGACTAGGCTCGCTCACTAGCTCAGAGATTTGCTCCTGCCCACCAGCTGTAAAGCACACCAATTCCTAGCCTCAGCCGGTTTAAATGTTGCTACATATCACGGGCTTTTCAGATCACTTGCAAATGACTTAAACTCTGGAGGTCACTTCTGAGATAAAGGTCCATTCTATCAACTAAAAAAATCATCTGAGACCCACCCAAGGGCAGTCAGTCCTACTAATCTCATCCTAAGACACCATCCATCAGTCAGTCAGTAACTATCTATTGAGCCACTCCAACATCACTGTTGCTAATTCCAGAGCAGGTAAAGTGTCCCTCCCAGAATAAGCAGCCAAAGTTCCAGAACCTTCTTTAAAGGTCAATGCTACAAAATTCTCCTCCTTATGTCACAGATGTTTGCTAGCATTTTCCATCAATATTTGCTTTCGTGTATTCTAATTTAACTGGAAAATTTGGAAACCGTATACTTCAATGACAATAAAAATAAAGTAAATAAATACATATTTTT
Source organism: Equus przewalskii (assembly GCF_037783145.1). Taxonomy (NCBI): domain Eukaryota; kingdom Metazoa; phylum Chordata; class Mammalia; order Perissodactyla; family Equidae; genus Equus; species Equus przewalskii. The sequence continues at coordinate 16,523,966 of NC_091862.1, forward strand.
TTAAAAGCATATGCCATAGATATGGAGGTTTCAATTTAGAAATGAGAACGATGAATATAAATGACAATCCTCCACCACTTTCCAAGGATTTGAGGCAAACTCTGGCATAGAATGAGAAAATACCACCATAATTGGAGTAGGAATTATACGAGAGCCAAAAAAGTCCTCTGATATCCCCATCATTACCAGGAATATAAATGTCTTCACTTACCTGGAATGGCTCAAGAACTCTTAAGGAACTTTTTAAATAAAAAGTTTATATAATATTATTTATTTGATAGCAGTTTTGTACTACATGTTCTACTAAAGGAATGTGAGACAATTTACGGATCAACGTAAGTACAAAGATACAAGAAGATACTAAACAAAAGGAGAGAAAAGGGCAGATTGGACCTAAAGTAATCTGCACTAGCAGACCCCAGAATAAGGCCACTTGGTGCCCTTTGGTAAAAAGACTGGGCTGTAAGTTTTCTTATCTGGTGAAGCAAATAGAGTAGCCCACAAAAATATACAAATTGATTTCCATCTAGAGCTGGGGTTTTACATATTCACGTGTTTTAAAATAGGTAAGAGATGCACATGACACAAAATTCAACAGGACAAAGTGAAGAATGTCCTCTCCCCAAAGACAACCACAGCCAACCAGTTTCGCCTGGTGTTCCAGAGGCTTCTATGATTCCCTAAGCATGACTGTAGAGCTCTCCTCGCCCCCGCTCCTGTCCTCTCCATCTTATTTTGTATCTGCAGCAACCGAATGCCAGTTAATCTGCAGATTTCCCACACCCCACTCTGCCTTCCCTGGAACTGGGTCTAGAGTCCACGGGACTCCCACAGTGCGTGCAGGACAGGTCCTGACAGATGCTAGGCCACCGATCCCGCCACTGGTGCTCCCAGGCTGAGCCGTCCCTCATCTTGCCCATGCAGGATCACCTGGCCTGCCCGGCCCAGCATCCTCTTTCCACTGCTCCCCGGCCATGCTTCGAGACGGTCCGAGGCCCCACCTGCCCGCCCATCCCATGGGTGTTCGCTTGCTCCCACCCCTGGGTTCTGCAGGGAAACTGAGTCCCTCGAGGCAGAATCCTCAGCACCCATCATCCTGCCGCCTTCCTTCATCTCTCTTCCTTCCTTGGCCCCAGGGAATTTTTTTATAGTTTGAGGGAAGGCGATTTTCTTCATCTCATATTTCTCTAAACATTTTGCCTGAGTTCAGAGTCCTTTGCATTCCCCCAACATTTTTATGGAAACCAAAGGCAGGAAGAGTCTTGCCAGTTATTTTCTGCTTTCTGCCTTGTCACATTCCTCTCCTGAGGGATGAGCACGAGGTCTTCTAGGCATCTGAAAGTGGGCAGGGGAGCATAGCATATTACCCATCCACTCCCCAACATCGCCTCCAGAGCCTTGCATTCCTCAGCTCTTACCCACCTCTGCTGGCCTGCACCACCTGCCTCCTCCCTGCACTGCAGCCACACTGGTCTCTCCACAGTCCTTTGTACTCATTGGGCTCCTCATACCACAGGGCCTTTGCACATGCTGTTTACTCTACCTGGAAGACTGTTACCCTCTTCTCTAGTAATTAACCCTTTTCAGCTCAAGTGTCCCTCCTCACGAGCCTTTCTGAGCCAGTTTGTTCCTTTTTAAAATATTTCATGGCACAGTATACCCCTCCTGGTAGCCATTGTCCCACTTGAAACTTAATAGTCATGCGCCTACCTCCCCCTCTAGGCTGTAAGCTCCGTAGACACAGAGACTATCTGGCTTGATGACTCTCCCGGAGCATAGAATCTGGCACTCAAATAAATGCTGAACTGAATGAATAAGTAAATAAATCGGAGAAGGAAGTCAATAAATAAACTCAATAAATAAATGCTGAAAGAATGAATGAATGAGCTACATTGCCTCCTTTCTCCTCAGCTCTCTGCGAGCCCATATGAATTAGCTTTTATATCTATTGTCTATCAATGAGACACATATTTTCTGTTAAGTGGTGAAGTGACCTTCTGGATCATGTTTCTCTAACCCTCCCATCTTCGCCAGTCTTGAGGGCTTGTACTCAGGGGCCTCTTGCTAAATTGTGAATTTCCCACTGAATTCATTTGTGGGTGTTACAGTCAGCCCACCTCATTTGAATAATTTCCTTCTTTTCTTTTTGTTGAGTCTCACTCTAAGTGAAAATTGGGCATTCCCACCTGAAATCTGGAATACTTTTTGACCTCGCTTTAGCCTGCAGTCTTAAGGGTCATGGGAATGAGACGTCTGAATTGCAAGCAATTTTCAGCCGCAGGAAACTAACCTGGGGTTGAGTCTGGCAGCTCACGTGGTTAAACACGTTGAGTGGCTTGCTTTGTTTCCTGACCCGCAGGCCCTTGAGTCACACTGGTGGCATTAGCCAGTTCACTCGCCCAGCTGATGTGCACCTTGTCGAGTGGTGCCCACAGCCACCTGCTGGAAAGTTCTGCAGTCCCCCACCCGGATGACTGACCCATAAACCTCGGCACTCTGCAGAGACCACAATGACATCAATGAACCCAGATGCAGGAGACCTTCGGCTGACCTGTGGAAGCGGTAGGCTGGCTGTTCAGAGGTAGTGGCCCCAAATTCTATATGGAAGAGAGTTAGGGGGTTATTCTATGTGGAAGAAGCTTATTCTGTATAGAATTCTATATAGCAGAGAAATAGCAATCTGGTTGGAAGCTGCTTTTGTGCAGAAAACGTCAAATGTCCACATCATATAATGGAGAAATGGGCTGGTGAAGATTATGACACGGAAGGCCATGGGTCCCTTTCCCCGCCTCTTGGCACCAACCGCATCTGAACTTTTGTTGTCTCTACTTATGCCGAAAAACAAACTCCTGATTTTTTCTGTGTCCTCTCCCCCTTCTGGAATAGCAGTAACTTTTAATAATAGTATGGCTACTTGGAACCTTCGGTGTTACGACAATCGGCTTAGCTCACTTTACAGTGCCTAGCGCCAGAAACAAAAGGCACCTAATAAATCTATCTTGATTATGAAAATGTATAGTAATATATGGTGGTTAAAAAATGAGGTCTCATATACATTTTCATGCTTATGAGCAATATATTTCACTTCGGTGCTATTTAAGACTTAGCACTTTCAGAAATAATTCTTTCATTGTTCACATTTCATTAGGTCTCCCTCTCTCTGGCTATTTCCGTGCATCAAAACAAGATTGAAAAACATTTTTGAAAGATTCTCCTCTGCTCTTTAGAAATCAGCTCACTAAAACCTCCGGAGCCAAAAGGCCATATTTTTCACAAATGCAATAACAGCTGGGCGCACGATGCCAGTGACGAGTTTCCAGGGTTCCACAGCGGGAAAGGTTTTCCGTTCAACAGCGAACAGAGAATTCTCTGAGACACGAAGGAACGAGCAACGTTTCATGTCGCGTAGATTTGCAGATTCAATTTCAAAGAGGCGCGAGGCGCTGACCTTGCAATTCAGGGAAACGGCCACTAGATGGGGCAGGAGCAGTGCAATCGGGACCGAACCGACGCTGCAGGGACGTTTCCTGAAATGTTGAAATGCAGTGACTACTAAGGCAGTTGATCTTACGTCGTCTGATTAGATGCTACCTAAACCACGACCCTTCCTATCCCAAAGTTTTACATAAAGTAAAATTTAATTAAATTAAATAAAAAAAGAAGAACCTTGCTAGCGTGAATACTCGTGCGCCCATCCTCCCAGCTAGATAGGAAGCCCTGGGACGGGACTCTGTTTTGTCGTCCTTGTGTTCCCGATGGCGTCAATGACACTGAAGGGACTTTGCCTGCCCCGAAAGGGGCTGGGGAAAGCTTTTTGAATTGAGGTCTTCATCATCACGAGGAAGCAGGTCCCAGCTGTCAAATCCTGCCTCCATCACCGCCCCCCTGTCTAACTTCTCCCTGGGTCCTTCCCTCCGGCCGCGTCCTTCTGGAAGGACTGGAGTGGGGTACTCCTCCAGGCTTTGGAATCTGGGCCCCTGGGGACCCTTGGGGAGTGAGAGGCACATGAACTTGGCCGTGAGAGGACCCGGAGTTGAGGGCTGCGCTGGGCTCTGAGGTGTGTGATGTAGAGGCAGCTGGAGGCAGGGGCGATGTGTGGGCCCCTGTGGCTTTCAGTGTGAAGATGGGCCTTCTGCCGCTCAGACACGCTGGAGAAAATGTTAGCGTGTTCTGCGACGCTCTCGCTCTCCTCCTGAATCCCCTTTAGTCCTTATTCAGAAGAAGAAGAAACAGCTAAGACTGCAGCTCAGTTCCAGGGTAACTGCCCATAGACTGACGAGCGGCTAAAGAAGATGTGGTATATACACGACGGAATACTACTCAGCCATAACAAAGATTAAACCATCCCATTTGCATCAACATGGATGGACCTTGAGGGTATTATGCTCAGTGAAATAAGCCAGACTGAGAAACACAAACACCATATGACTTCATTCCTATGTGGAAGATAAACAAACACACGGACAAACAGAACAGATTGGTGGTTACCACAGGGGAAGACGGTGTGTGGAGGGCAAAACGGGTAAAGGGGCACATGTGTACGGCGACTGATGGAAACTAGCCTGTGGGTGGCGAACACGCAGTCTATACAGAAACTGAAATATAATGACGTACACCTGAAATTTACATAGTTTTATGAGCCAATATGACCTTAATAAAATAATTAAAAAAAAGAAAAGGGTAATCTGATCCATTGACGTAGAGCTGTGCTCCCCAGAGTGTGGTCTGAGCCCAGTGACGCTGGCCTCAACTGGGAGCGCCTGCAAGTCTCAGGCCCTACCTGGGCCTATTGAATCAGAATCCCCATTTTATAACATCCCGAGGTGACCTCCATGCACCTTAACCTTTGACAGGCTCTGCGACAGGCCGTGTGGGGGCAGCGTTCAGCCTCTCTGAGATAAAAATGCTGGCCTCTTAGGTGGCTGTCCCCTCCACTGCCTCTCTCCTCTTGCCCTGGGGGCATCTGGCCATGAGGTCTTTGGAATGAGGTCTGTCACCCGCTGCCTCAGCCTGCCAGGCCTCAGCCCACATCCCAGTGCGCGAGACCCCTCAAGGCCTGGCGAGACTCCCAGCTGGTCCAGAGGGCAGCCACTCCCCACACCTAACACAGGCTGCCTCGCCCCGGGGTGCAGACTCTCCTCTGGCAGGAACTACGGGTGACTCAAGCTGCTTATGGGTCCTTCCAAGGCCACTTCAGAAACTCAGGGCAGCCTGGTAAAACCATTCCTGGGAGCCTTCGTCCCCTTGACTACACCTGGCTATCTTTCTTCGGCTTCCCCTCGCCTGGGGGAGGGCAGCCTACCATCAGCCTCTCTCAGGGGCCCAAATTAGTCAGAGGGCAGGATCACGTGACTTCCGTGTGCTTCTCAGCTCATCTCAAGTATAATCCCCGCGGCCACCGCTGAGTGGAGGGACATCTGGAGACGCACATAGAAAGCTTCCTCTTTGCGGTCGAACCCTCCCAGGCTGGAAGAAATGCATCAGATGAGATGGAGGTGGATGCTCCAGGAAGACGAGGGCCACGCGCAGGTGTTCAGGAAGACACCACATCCCTTATTTTACCTGGCTCACGCGGAGCCTCACGCGTAGTTGATGCTCGCCGCCTCCCGCTGGTGGGCGCCCCGCTTCTCTCGGCTGTTTCCTTGTCTTAGGAACATGCGCAGCAGCAAGCGCAAAGGACCCTGCAGCACAGGGATGTGGGGCGTTCGACTGATCGTGAATGTCGAAGTACTTTGTATGCAGTCAACTGCTAACAAGCGTGACTGCCTCGCACTGCTTGGTGCTTATGCTTTAGAAAGTGGTTGTGCACTTAGCGGCTCATTGGATCTCGACAACCACCTTTGGAGTTGGGGAGGACAAGCACAGGCCGTTCTCATTCTCTGTGGGAGCTGCGTCGTGTTAAGCTCCGCGAATGCTGAGTTAGCGGATCCTGAGCCACTGCTCCTGGAGGACACGCTGGCGGAGGTTCCTGTGGGTCGGGCTCAGATTTCCATCAGCCACTCATGATGTAGCCATGTGTCATGCCCGCTTCTGTGTGAAGACACCTCATTGAATGTGTGCTGTTGGTTTATTAACACTGAACCCTTGGCCAGCAGCTCTATGACTCAGATCTGGATGAAACTGATCTAAGACGTGTGTTTTCTCCGTAAGGCACATCGGAGCCTCCTTGCACTTAGGAACACCAGACAGCACCCCAGCACCAGGCTTGGGGCCATTTTAAAAAGCGAAATCACCAAAAAACACGCAAAATTCGAAAAGTGCAGCAGTCAGGAAATATTGCAAAAAAGGACACAAGTTTTCAGAACCGGAGCAGGAACGTGAAGGCAGAGGTTGCCTTGTCTGCCGTTGTTCGGGAATGTGCGCATCAGGGGACTTAAGTCTTTCACTGCTCTGCAGAAGCCCTTACGTGGCTGCAAAGGCGCCGTGAGGAAGGATTTGGGGGCTACAAATGAACCTTAGCAAGTAGGCAAACTCGCAAACGTGGAGCCCGTGAGTGATGAGGATGGACTGGACTGTTAGCCCATTTCACAGTAACTTCTTGGTCCAATTGCAGCCCTTCTCCAGTAGCCACTTCTCTCCTCTTCCTTTTGTCCACCAGGGGCCCCTCCCCACCACAGCTCTTTAACTACAGAGACGCCAGAGTTGCCATAGGTTCAAACTCTGATCCAAGCTTCCAGGAAAGGAACCTCTGGGGTCATCTGAACTCCGAGTGTGGTAGGTGGAGAGAAGCCAGAGGGAGCCTCAGAGAGCGTTTTTTGGTTTGGTTTCCTCCTGGACCTCCACATACACAGGCTGAAATCGTTATGCTTAATCTACGCGAAGACAGCAGGACTCGAATTCCGTGCTGGTTCTGAGTGTCATTCCTAGCAGATCAAGAGGAAGAATATTCTAAGACGCTGCCAGGGCCTGCTCGACATCTCCAACCCTGATCATGCTGAACTCCTGTTTTTTTTTCCCAAACTTGCCAAGTCACCATCCACAGGCAGTAGCCTCCTAGCTGTTCTTCCTTCTTCTGTCCTTGCCCTTAGTCTAGTCTCACTACCCCGGCCAGCATGACCCTTTAAAACATGATTTAGATCATGACACTCTGTCAGCTGTTGGATGGCCTCCCACCTTGCCCGGTGCAAAAGCCAGCATCCTACAGGCCCCACATTCTTTCCTGGGCCATTCACCACCTGACCTGCCTCCTTTCCTCCTCTCCCCTCCTCACTTGGCTCCAGTGCTTGGGCCTCCTTGGGGTGTCCCTGAAAATGCCAGACCCCCTCCTACCTCAGGGCCTTTGCACGTGCTGTTTCCTCTGACTGGAAGTTTACCTTTCCCTGCCACAGACAGCTGCAGGCTCACTCCCTCACCACTCTTAGGTCTTTGCCCAATTGTCACCTGTTCACTGAGGTCCTGCCTGACTACTCTACTTAGAACTGCAACCCCAAACCTCTTTAAATTCATTACCCCTTTCTCTGCTGTATTTTATTTCTTTGCTGAGGAAGATTCACCCTGAGCTAACATCTGTGGCCAATCTTCCTCTCTTTTGTATTTGAGTCACCAGCACAGCGTGGCTGATAAGTGGTGTAGGTCTGTGCCTGGGAACCAAGCCTAGGCCGCCAAAGCAGAGTGTGCTGAACTTAACCACTATGCCCCTGGGCCAGCCCTGCTGTATTTCACTTTTTTGTAGCACGCGTCACCATGTGACATTATTGTTGGTCTCTCCCATCAAGTCATCAGCTCTATGAGGGCAAGAAATGTTTCTGCATTTTGTCAACTCTTTTTTTTCATGTCCCCCTGGGACAGTTCCTGGTTCCTTGGAACCAGACGGTGTAGGTGGGAAAAGGTGAATACATTTTTGAGATTGGAAGGAGTTCAAAACACAACAATACCTACATTTCGAGTTGCTTTGCTTTCCCGCTGGAAGGCCAGCGTGCACTGTGCTGTCCTGGATGCCCCCGGCCTGCAGCAAGCAAGGGGAGGAGAAGAGGGGGCTGCCACGCTCTGCTCCTCTGGACACTTCAAATGTGACAAGAAGCAATTTAGCAGTGAGGGGGTCCTTAAAACAGAGGCTGGGCATGGCAAGCTGTTTCCGTTCTTTGCAATCTCAGAGGAAAGCTATTGAACAAAGCATCACGTGGGTTCGCCTGTGAAAGTCTGAGTTTGGCCATCACTGGCTTGTCCTCCTGTGGCAGGAACCAGCCATCATTTGGCCACGAGGCCTGGGAGGGGGCTGTGCCTGCAGCTAAGCAGGCAGTTCGGTGGGGTCTGTGTGGCTCTGGGGGCTCCCAGCCTGTCTGCTCTCTCCTTCTCCCCAGCTCCCTTCTCGCTCTGCCCAGCTCTGCTCACCAGCGGGCAGGCTTGTCTCCTGTCCACCTCCGGTCCCCTCTGTTCTGAGTTTCTTGGTTGTACCGTATGGATGGCTCCACAACAGGAACATGACTCGCATGCACTAGGCATACCACTGAGCAGCCTTGTTCCCCATTTCCGTTCAGAGGGTCTCCGTGGCTAGATTAAAAGGAGACCCACCTCAAGGAAGCCGAGATGTGGAGGAGATTGGTCCCTCTTGTTCTCGGTCTTTCATTCATTCACTTGAATGAACGCACTTCTTCTGAGGTCATTCAGCATGCTCTACACCTGCAGAAGCTGCTGCCACCTGCCAGCAGCAGACAGCAGGGCATCGGCCAGGTTTGGAGATGATGCAAAGGGACAATTATGCCCAAGACTGCAGGACACCATAACAGGGCATAAACAGAACCCCGAGAGCCTGTGACGGCTCTGGAGAGGGAGCTTGGCTAACAGAAGACTGGCGAGGCCGCCAGCTCCACTGTTCTGTGATGGCTCCTGGTTGTAGGCTTAGAGGTGACCACAGAAAGCATGACATACGGTCTTAGCATCTCTTTGTCTCCACTTTGTGCCTTGTCCCCATTTGAGATCAATGGGTTGAATAATTGTTACTGTCGCTGACATCCTTGAGATTTCCCGTGCCAGGCTCCGGGTGAGGCGATGCCCGGCTGTGGTCCCACCACCCCGTGGATGGGCACTCTCAGTGCCCCTGGCATCTTCTAGTCCTTCTGGAATGCTCACGGGACAATAAACAGCCACCTCAGTCAGGGGCAGCCCTGGGTGGATCTGCAGCTCGGTGACCTGAAGGGGAGACGAGGCAGCTCCGGCCCCCGAGCAGATTCGCTTCAAGAAATGAGATTTGTGTCCCTGACCCAGTCGCAGACGGTGAGGACAGAGCAGCAGCAATCACGGGAAGAAACGTGCACTCTTTCACCACTAGCGCCCTTTCAGGGGAAAGCGAGCAGGACAAGAACGTACTATGTTCCTAATTTTTAAAAAGCAATGAAGAAAACATTTTTTTTTAAAGATTTTATTTTTTCCTTTTTCTCCCCAAAGCCCCCTGGTACATAGTTGTATATTCTTTGTTGTGGGTCCCTCTGGTTGTGGCATGTGGGACGCTGCCTCAGCGTGGTCTGATGAGCAGTGCCGTGTCCGCACCCAGGATTCGAACCAACGAAACACTGGGCCGCCTGCAGCGGAGCGCGCGGACTTAACCACTCGGCCACGGGGCCAGCCCCTGAAGAAAACATTTTTAAGTAGTACAGAGACACATCAGCAGTGTGAAATATCTCTTGATGAGTCTGGGACAACCCAGACATCGCAGAGAAACCCCCTGGTCAGGTGGAACTCCGTCAAGTGAAGACGGTGGTGACCTGGAGACGTCAAGCTGGGCCCTCTGCCAGGGCCACCCTCTCTGACCAGTCGGCAGCACCAAGGCTGCGCTGAGCTTCCAGCCCTTCGCTCCCCATCTACTGGACTTTAATCCTGGGGTTGCCATGAGCAGTAGAAAAACCCAGGAGATGAGAGAAAAATCACCCGTCACCTCCCGGTCACTCCTGGGCTGCAGGGTCAGGAAAGGCGAGGTCACCCCTCCCAGGACAATCTAAGGAGAACCCACTTGTCCCAGAGCTCGTCAGCAGGAGGTCTCAACTGCCAGGCTTGATTTTTGCACAAAGGACATCTTGGAGGAAGCGGCCTCCCTCAGAGATCACGACTCATTCCCTTTCCTCTCCGCTGGCTTTACCGGGACCAGAATCTCGAGGCTTCTTGCCCGATTCACAGAAGCTAGCGCTAGCCTTCACGTTTTCCTGTGACGGCCCAACGATTGATCTGCCTTCCTTGCTGGCCCCGGAAGTTTCTAGACGGCCCAAGCTGACATATCTTTTATCCGTGTGCCGCTGGCACGATGCCTGACCCACAGTAGCGCCAGTTAATGGGTGTTTAATGAAATAAGGGATTAGCACTGAAGTCTAGACGGCCTGAGGAAACTGGAGCAAGTGCCCAGAGCCCATCCCTGTCTGTGCGCTTCTGACAGAGAGGAGGCGGGGAAGGCAGAGGGACAAGACGAGACGGGACGTGGGGACCATGTGGAGACATGGAAAAGCAAGTTTCTCCTGCTTCTCAGTCTTGTCCTGAGCGGCTCTTACACCAGAGGGCATTGCCCCATGAGAGACATGACCAAGACACCTTACAGAACAGCCTGTGCGTCCAGTGGCCTGTGGACATCAGCTGATTCCCTCAATTCAAAGGGAAAAAGAAAGCTCCCCTTGTCCCAACAATGGAGGCCCCGTTGCCTTCTGAGGCAGCAACATTTCTAGAATTTACCTCCATATTTTAAGTGATATGACTTCATCTCGAGGGCGTCTGATGAAGAGGACAATTTTTGTAAAGGATTTGATAACTACAAAGCACTAAAGGTCGCGTTGCTGGCCAGCTGGCAGGAAGTGTGTTTGCCTAATTCAGGAGAGCTCTGCAGCCACATGTTTGGGACAAACCTAAAAATCATCACCAGTCAGGAAGCCCCCTGTGTGGAAGTGGCTGAGGACACAGACGCAAACACCCCCAGGCCGCGTAAGCTTTAACACAAGCGCACACTTTTGTATCCCCCAACATTGTCTTCTTTGGGATGTTTACTCTACTGTATATACAGAGATGGGTTTGCTACTTTCTTAAGGATATAAAAATATAATGCAGAAAAAGAAACAGAAGGACCTTAAACATTGACCAGAAAAGCAATCTGATAAAGAACAGAAAGTTCAAGCTTCCTTTTAGTATCTCAAAAAGTATCAGATATAGACTTTTAAAAAAAGTTACATAAGTTTGTACCTGTGTAGTCTTAAAGTATCATTTAGACTCAGTATAAGGCAATTATTCTTTTTTTATTTAATTATTTTATTGAGGTCCTATTGGCTTATAACATTGTGTAATTTCACGTGTATATTATTATTTATCAGTTTCTGTATAGACTGCATCATGCTCACCACCAATAGTCTAGTTTTTATTCATCATCATATACATGTGCCCCTGTACCCCTTTCACCCACCCCTCCTCCTTCCCCTCTGGTAACTGTTAATCTGTTCTCTTTATCCATGTGTTAGTTTATCTTCCATATACAAGTGAAATCATTCAGTGTTTGTCTTTCCGTCTGGTTTATTTCACTCAACATGATACCCTCATGGTCCATCCATGCTGTGGCAAATGGCACGATTTTGTCTTTTTCATGGCTGAGTAGTATTCCATTGTATATATACCATATCTTCTTTACTCATTCAGCAGTTGATGGGCACTTGGGTTGCCTCCATGTCTTGGCTACTGTGAATAATGCTGTGATGAACATAGGGGTGCATAAATCTCTTTGAATTGTTGATTTCATGTTCTTTCAATGAATATCCAGTAGTGGGATAGCTGGGTCTTATGGTACTTCTATTTTTAATTTTTTGAGAAATCTGGTAATTCTTCTTTTTAAAATAAAAGATGTCTCTCTACATGTATAACTATGTAGTCCTTTCCCATCACATATTCAGCGCCCGAGTTGCCCTGGCTGATTCTGGGCATTAGGACGTAGATCCGCCCTGACCTTCATCATTCGACATGTTTGCTAGGTGCCAGGCCCACGAGTCAATTCTGAGGGGTGACTGTTGACAAGCTGTCTGTCCTCGTGGCATTTAACTCCCCAAGGAACAAAGAAACAAGTGAGCAAGCGTATGAAACAGTTCGGACAGTGAAAAACACTACAGGGCAGAGACCAGGGTGCTATGATGGAGAGTAAGTGGTCAGAGAAGGCGGCCCGGGAGGTGAGACCTGATGGAGAGGACAAGGCCAGCCAAGAGAACAGCCAGGAACGAAGCAAACCAGATGGAGGCAGCAGCAGGTTCAAAACTGAGGGCTCACGGAGGCCCAGCCAGGCACCAGGGCGAGATAGCTCAGGCCTGGGAGAAAGCCAGGAAGTCACTCCAGCTGGTGCCTGAGTATATTCTAGAAGGATGAGAAGCCACGGAGAGGTTTCAGCAGGGAGAGAACACGACGGATTTCCAGTTTTTGATCATTCTCTTGATTGTGGTGGTGGTCACACGAATCTACATAGTGATATGATTGCACAGACACACACACACACACACACAAGTGCATGTAAATGTGATGAAATCCACTCTGTGGATCGTACCAGAGTCAGCTTCTGCTTTTGGCACGTCACCATTGGGAAACTCTGGGTGATGAGCTCATGGGATCTCCCCGTACATTCTTTTGCAACTTCCCGTGAATCCATAATCATTTCAAAATAAAAAGTGTTTTTAAAAAAGATCATTCCAGTGTGGAGACTGGGTGGGGGGCTCTGCAACAGATGTGGCTGGAGATGGCGGGGCTTGGAACAGAGGAGGAGGTGGGGGCAAGCGGAAGGATCTGAAACGTATTTCACAAGTAGAACAAACAGGACCTCTCACCAGATGGGCTGTAGCCGGGGCCAGGGCCGGAGCTGGGGAGTGGATAGAGGAAAACTCGCAAGGTTTTGGCTTCAGCAACTGGGTGGACGATGGTGATGTTCTAGAATTATTTTTCTAAAAAAAAAAAATCCTTGGGAGAAAGAGTTCCAGCTGGCTCTCACTTCAAAATAACACACCTAACTAACTAGACATCTTGGAAACAATGGGTCATTAGTAAGAGGGGAGACACAATTTAAGGGGCGAGTAGAGTTCAGACAGTCCTGGAGTTGAACTGAAGTTAGAAATCTGGGTCAAGGTTTGGCAGGGAAGTGTGTGACCCTGGACGAGTCATTTCATTTCCTTGGAGCCTGTTTTCCCATCTACAAAAATGGACTCAATAGATCTCTGGAATTCTAGCTTCAAAATTCTGTGGAGCAAGAGCTGTTATACGGAAGATGGGCGACTCTTTTTCCTGTCTTTACTGACTTCAGGCGTGGTAAGTAGCACAAGAGTGTTTTCTCTGGACACCAATTCTCAGAACATAAGTTACTTTTAATTTTGTACTTATGTCAACTTTGCATCCAGGAAGAGCTCTCATGTGGCTCCCTGTCCTAGAAAATCAGGACTTTTGCAAGATATCCCAACCAACACGTGGGTGGGAATAAAGCTCACTGTGTACCCCGCATTCTCTTCTATCTTGTGTAAGCTGCAGGGGGAGAGGCTGAGAGACACGGAGAAGCCACTGCTGACAGGGCTGGAAATGCACCCAGGCTTGACGGATGTGCAGTGCCCATCCAGTGCCCGGCCGGCTTGCTGCCAGGACACAGCGCACTGCATTCAGTTCTCTTTGCTGCTGTCATTAGACTATGCTCCTCCCTTGTCTTAAACTAGGGGCAGGGTCATGTCACTGGGTCTGATTGATTGGCAAGCTGCATGTATCACACTGTTGGTGTTGCTTATCCCTGTAAATCTCTCTTATGGAGCAGAGGGGAAGCGATCTTGAGAAGGTGCGGCCTCCAGGACACCAGCGTGAAGCCTGCATCTGCGTAAAACAGAACCCAAAACTCCGCCCAAGTACAGTATGGATGCATCCATCTCTCTCTTTACACAATGGACGTTTATTGAGGGCCTACTATGTGACAGGCATGTGTGAGAGGACCAGGAGGCAGCTCCACTTTAGGGGGTCTTGCTGAGCCCACTTCCCCTAGACAGAGACACCCAGCAAAATTCGGTCTTGGGAGACGCTTCCCCAGGCAGCGAATCACTTTTCAAACTACATGTAATTAGATTTTCCAGGGGGAAGTTTCCAAATGACATTAACGGTCAAAACACGGCCGTCTGTGTAAGAGGTGTCACTCTTACATCTGGTGGATAGACAATCAGAGGATTCAAAACAACTAAACCAGGGTTCTTATGGTCCAAACAGCCCTACCCAGAAGCTCCCACCCATTTGCCTCCAGTGTTTTCCAGATATCTACCATATTATACACTTGCTTTGTGTCAAGCACAAAATCCTTATCTCAGTTAGTCCTTGCGACAATCATATAAGAGAAGAAACATTGTTATCCCCAGGAGGAAACTGAGGCACAGAGAGTTGAAGGAATCTATTCATAGCCAGGAGGTAGCCAACAGGCCTCTGGCTCCGGTGGCTGTGCCTAACCACTAGACAGCACTGCCACTGCCCCACAGAGCCGTGGGAGCTGTGGAGGCGAGCCCAAGAATCAGCCCCCACCTCTGACTCCAGCCTGTGGTTTCCCAAGCCTAGAGGTGGATGGAATGGAAAGCTGAAGGCCTTTGGAGTTTAAATGCTACCTGGACGTGTGAAAGCCCGAAGCAGCTGGGGTTGTTTGCTGAACTAAGCTTCAGAAATAGTATTTCACTGGGTGGCGGGGGGGGGGGGGGGTGGAGCGTCAGATGTGTCACACACGCCATCAATTATAGCACGCTCAACTTTCTAAGTTTGCAGCCAGCAAGCTGCCAAGCATACCAGGCTGGCCTCTAATCCCTCGCTGCCAGCCTCAAGGGCAGAGGTTTTGGTTAAATCCAGAGCAGGCCGCCACGTGGGCTCAGAAGTCACTTGCATCGTCATGTGTGGCTCCTGCTGTTTGCTGCTCCTTGCGTGGTCTCTTACCAGACGTGGCAGGGACCATGCTGGTGGGAAGATCAGTAACCTTTGTTATTTTGCAGGCTGCAGATCTGAGCAGTTCAGTTCTGGGCACTTCTGGAAGGAAGGTCCCCAAAAAGGATAAACTCTTCAAGCGCCAGGTGTGGGTACTGGCTGTACATGAATACGACTTTTGTCCAGTCACTGTAATGTGTTTTATTTATTTATTTTTTGTGCTGAGGAGGATTCACCCTAAACTAACATCTGTTGCCAATCTTCCTCTTTTTTGCTTGGGAAAGATTAGCTCTGGGTAACATCTGCGCCAATCCTCCTCCACTTTTTGTATGTGGGACGCCACCACAACGTGGCTGACAAGTGGTGCAGGTCTGTGCCTGGGATCTGAACCTGCGAACACTGGCCACCAAAGCAGAGTGTGCCAACTTGACCACTAAGCCACGGAGCTAGCCAGGGATGGAGTTTGTGGCTACAAGAATCTAAGGAACAGGAGGTCACTGGGCAGGGGTCTGTATGACGTTATAACCCTCCCTGGGTGGCTCTTCTGCTCTCCAGCCGTGCCAGGCAGTTGCAGGCCATCCAACAGGAATCGTTCCCAAATGCCCTCTGACGTAACCCAGCTCCAATCAACACCCTTATCAAAGGAGATGGCTCACATTGGGAAGGATGAAAGTAATGGTGGGCAAAGTTGTTTTCTTTAAACAAACATCTGTGACATTCAAATATTTAACTTACCTAAGCCATGGGGTCATTTACTTCTGGAGGTTTTATTCCAAAAGCCACTTGGACACAGCAATGGTTTAGTTTCCCAGAGCTGGTCATGGGCACCCTGAGTCTGACAGACCTGCAGCAATGAGCTGGGGTCCAGGGGCTCCAGGCTTCTCTCCCGGGGCAGGAGTTTCCACCAGCTGCCACGTGTCCTCTGAGTAAAGCCCAGGAGGCCTGGGGGACAGCTGTCCAACAGGAGCCTTGGCTGGAGGTATTGGATTTGTCTGATCATGTGATGGCAGAGGGGTGGCTGTACCTCTGAAGGTCACTCAGCGGATGATTATCTTGGAAACGGTGAGCACTCGCTTCCTTCTGGATTTCACTCCCTGACTGGGTCTGCTAAAGGGTAACACTCCCGAGCCAGTGTTCTGATTTTTAAAGTGAGAAAGGAGAGAAAGAAAGAGACAAGGTCTCGGGAGCGACTTCTTGCAATTATCATATAAAATCGTCTGAGTTTCTACTTATTACTCAACTGTTGCTCAAAATGCCCACTATGTGAAGTTACAAGTGTGCACCACATTCTCCTTGCCTCCATCCATGATTCACTTTTCATCTAGGCATTCACATCATCCCACATACCTCATTATTTACATACTTAGTAATGTGATATAAATAACATTAATTAGGAATTTTGCTTGGTACTTATATCACAGGTGCTCAATAACCCTTGTCGAACAAATGAATAATGGAATTAGTAGGCAAATATCAAGTCAACCATAAATTGATTCAGAGTCCACCGCTGGCTGGGCATCAAGGAGTTGCTTCTCTGTTTGAGAGAAGGAAGTGGACCGAATTGTGACCCCCGGAAAATTCATATATTGAAGCCCTAACCCCCAGTGTCTCTCTTTCTCTCTCTCTCCCACGTGAGGATACAATGAGATGGCAGCTGCCTACAAGCCAGGAAAAGGGCCCTCACCTGACCGTGCTGGCGTCCTGACCTCAGCCTTCCAGCCTCCAGAACTGTGAGGAGCAAATGTCTGCTTGGAAGCCTCTGGTCTGTGGTACTTTGTTACGGCGGCCTGAACTGAGTAAGGCAGCGCCCCGCCCATGTCCTCCTCCTGGCCCCTTTGGTTTTTCCTTTTTTCGTCCTTGGCCCTGCCAGGGGTCCTGGCTCTCGGGCCCTGGGTGTCGACCTGGAGAGGCCTAGGAAGCTCTGTGCGTCCTGAGCACATGGAGGCGGCCTGGGTTCTTTAAGAGAAACGTCTATCAAGTCTCAGCGTGACTCTAAGGCACTATTCTTCCTACAGCGCCCTGGCATTTTCTTTTCCTAAAGCCAAAAAGATCACAGCCAAGGGGGAAATGATCAGAGACGATGAGAGGACCCCAGGCTGTCACATAAGGAACCAAACTCTCTCTGGGTTCAAGGAGTGAGGACTTCGTCTTAAGGATATGCGCAGGAGTAAGAAAAATGGGGACCCTGTCCAGGCCTCATGGGAATCTGAGAAAAGCTGAACCACCAACCACCTGGCCACAGGGACGAACTGGAGCCACTGGGCAGCCAGCCTCACAGAGGGCACACCCCATTTTGGGAGCTGGAAGGAGCCGGATTTGAGGCTGTTCTGGTACCGGGAAGCCTGTCCTTGGCGGCTGGGGTGTGTGGACCCCCAGCCTCAGGGGAGCCAGCCCTCTCTGCCCTCCGGTTCCTGCTCCAGGCACTGGCTCTCCCTGGGCTCTGCTGCCTTCCACTCCCTCATCACTGTCGCTCCTTCGCGGCCCCTCCCGGTGTCTGTCTGCAAGTCTCGTCAGCTGAATCCACCACTAACTGCGTGATTTCTACCCATTTCTCAGCGCAAATTCCAGGAAGAGAGAGACTGATGAATAATTTGCCCCCTTGGTAAGGCTTTAATTTCAAGCCCGCTGGCAAGTTGACAGTGCAGACCGCACGCCCTTGATGCTGGCATCCTCCCCAAATCCGGTCGTCCTGGATGGGTGGGGATGGCGGCATGTTCCTCGTGGAGCCCAGAAGCACAGCTGAGCAACGGGGGAGAGTGAGCTGTTTCCTTAGAAGGAGCCTGAGTACGCTGGCATGCTGAGGGCCTGGCCAGTCTGGAGGTGTCACCCAGAGAAGTCCCTAGAACGTTTCCCATGGCCAACGCTCTATTTTTAAGTTGTGCTTACTTACAGGAACCAAGGCAGAACATTGTCAGACAGCCAAACTGCAGGACTGGTCCCAACCAGAAAGGTCCAAGGTGGCGATGGGGTGCGAGGGCAAGAGGAAGTGTGTGCGAAAGGTGCCGTGCACTAGAAGGGAAGATGTGCGCATGCCCCAAATGCCCCCACCCTAGCAATGACGTGGAGACCCCCTGCCCTTCACATCCCATAAGAACCCTGCTTACCTTCCCTTCCGGGAGAAGGAGTTTTACGGCATGAACTCGGCCTCTGTTTGTTGATCAATGAATAACGTTTCTGCTCTGCTGTTCCAAGTCCAGTCTCATTCTATTAGCGGGAGTGGCTCTGGGCAAAAGGACCCACGTGCAAGTCACCGGTCCCTTAGGGCTCGGTAGCAGTGGGTCACTTGGGAAGGCCCTGCTGACTAGAGGGAGTGTCAGGCCCTGAAGACAAACCATCTATTTCATAGCTTCACTTTGGGCTTGAGCTGCATGACATGGTCATTTACCCCAAATCTGCCATCTTTCCTTTACTGCTATTTATACATTCATAACATGGATGTGAAATATTCATAAGTATTAAATGGGCAGAATTTTTTGTTCTGATTCTGGAGATAGCTATTTTTAAAAACAAAGTCTGAAGGTCGGTGTGCAAAAGAGATGCGGCCCAGAAACCCCAAAAGCCACATCTCCACCGTCTCCCAGCAAACGGTACAATAGGCCAAACCACGATGAGTGCATTAAGAGGAACTCTGAATACTCTCCAGGGGCACCTCTCTTTTCCAGCTTCTATGGCTCCGCCAACATCAGAGGCAACAGAGCTGATCTGACTTTAAATGACTTCAAGTTCTAAAAATGGCTGTTTCAAAAAATAATATCATCGAAATCATCCAGGCTGGGCCTCGTACAGGTCACTCCAAAAAGAGAAAACTATGTCACTTGCCTCTCCTCCTCGTCCTCGTCCCTCTCATTCTGCAGGTGCTCGAACTATGAAGCAAAGTCCCCAAGTAGAACAGAGGGGACCAACAGCGTCACCCAATATGTTTGTGCGTCGAGCGCCAGGGACAGCTGGGGATTTAAAACGCTCTCTGAGCCAGGAGTTCACACCTATCTGCAGTTTGCTGCGGTGGAGTCTGTCATCAGCATGACTGTCCATCTGAAAGATTTTGAGATGTTGTACTTAACAAAAGCACCTTGTCTTTCATCAATAAAGGAGAAGAGAGTTGGCTTTCTTCTAGCCATTTCTCAAAAAAATTAAATGGGCAAATATCTTCTTAAGACCTCCCAGAAATGAGTTCTTATCGTCCCTGTGGTTGAACAAAATTGGTAAAGATGCAGAAGAAGCCAACTGAACGTGGAAAGAACGTACTGTCACATGAACACGCATTCATTCCCTGTGTGCCTGCCCGCGGCTAGGGGTGGAGAGGGTGTCAGACATGGCTACTGATCTCAAGGGCACCGTAATACCATGGATATTAACAGCCAGCTCTTCCTAAGCACCCACTCTGTGCTGGTGCCTTACATATTCTGCCCCTCTTGTAACAGTTTTCTAAGGCAGGCTATATACAATTTCATTGGGGGACAGGCCAAGCATATGAAGGATGAAAAACTGTATAAAGAACTCTCTCTGAACTTTCAAATACATGGTGAAGAAAATCAAGTTACTAGAGTTTTGAGGAAGGAAGTCAACTCGGGTGGTCCTGTGAGGCTTCCAGAAAGTACAACAGCAGGAGAGAAGGAGGAAAGCCTTCCAGGCAGAGAGGGGCCGCTCAGGCCAGATTTCAGAGGCAAGATGAGCACCCAGGGAACTGCAGGAAGAGGGATCTGTGGGAGAGGAGAGGGAGGCAATGATGGGGAGGTGGTTCAGGCCGGCTGGAGGGGAGGGGAAAGATTCTCCCACTGGGTTGACCAGACTTCCCACATTTCTCTGTGCCTGTCTCTGGGCTGAAGGCTCCCCAAATATATAGCATTAGCTCAGAGCTCCCAGAGTTGCCTTTTCTAGGCTGAGCTTGCCTCCCTTCCCAGCAAGCTTCTGCAGCAGCTCCATCTCTTGACATCTCTCCCTTCCTGACCGCCTACAGCACTCATGGTCTGAAGAACCCAAATTATCATGTGGCGGTTTTTATAGTCCCACGTCACCCTCCAGCACCTCTGTGATGTGCATGTTCGGTGTCTCCAACGAGATGGCGAGTTCTTGGAGTTCAGAGGTGGCATTTGACACTTTCTGTCTCCTGCTCCCTAGCTCGAGATTTGCCCAAGACTCAACCCTTGGTCCTCTGATCTTCTCTGTCTATGGTATCCCCTTAATGTGTCTTCCAGTCTCAATATTTTTTTTTATCAAGGTAACATTGGTTTATAACATTGTACGATTTTCAGGTCTAAGTCTCATTTTTATCTACTGTTTATTTGCAGATGATTCCTAAACCTTTATCTCCAGTCCTTTCCTCTCACCCAAGTTCTACTCTTGAATCTCCAGTTGTCCGTAGGATAATTCCACAGCCGTGTCTCGTCAGCCTCTCAAATACAGTCTATCCAAGATAGAATAACACACATTCACTGCAGACCAGCTCCTCCAGCCAACTTCCTCGCCTTCGTCAAATATATGACAGTTCACTCAATCATACAGTCCTTTTACAAAAATACAAATGATAAATGAAATGTTTTAATTGAATTCCAATGCGTTGAGTCTGGTTCTGTGTGGTCAGTTTCAAACTAGCGTGGAAGCGGTGCCAGTAGCTCAGAGGCCTGCAACATCCCTCTGGGGAGCCATCACTGGTCCAACAGCCTCGCCACCTCCGAGACGTCTGAGAGCCCGGAAGGGAGCCCCAAATGTCTGATTCATTTTTCCTATTAAGTGACATTAATAGTCAAAATGATGCCCCCCCGAAAGTCCAGGTCTTACGTTTATAACTTTGCCCGTAGGAGAGGCTTCTCAAGGTCTCGCTCAGGACCTATTTATTCTTACTCTACATTCAGTCCTAACGACCGTGGTTATCTGGTTTACAACCCCGTGTTTGAGGCATGAAGGTCTAGAGAAAGTTCTCCACGGAGTCGAGCAGCAGAAGGAAGGGTCTCAGAGGGAGGAGGTGACTTTAAGCCCCTGAGAGAGACTCACATGTGTGGCAATCCAGCACCATTTTAGGTACACGGCAGAAAGCCCCCTGCCCCCAGAGCAGCTCTGGTTTACACTGGGGACAAGTTATTGTGTATAATGACGGCAAATATTTGCCTCATACTTCGTATCTTGCAAAATGTTTTCCAAATCCTTTTGTCTGCTTCCTCAGCCACATTTTCAAGGAAATAAGGCAAGTGTTATTCTACTTTCATATATAAGGAAACAGAGAGAGAGATGGAGCAGCTTATCCAAGGCCACAGTGGTCAGAAGCGGCAGACCCAGGAAACTTGCTCACGCCGTTTCACGGCTCAGCGTCTTCTTGGGTCAAATATGGGGACAAGAGATTGGTTGATTTTTCCTCTAGGTTTTCCCGCCTCTTTCCTCTCCATTCTCAAGACGGCCCTGGAGGCAATGCCTTCCAAACCTGTCCCCCTGCTACACCTGGCTACTTCCTGTGATCCTAGTCAGTACCGGATCCCCCAAAACCCGTGACTACCAAATCAATCTTCCCCACATAACACCTCTTCCCTGTCTATCAACTCCTCCAAAGCCTTCAGTGGCTGCCACTCCCCTACTGAATCAAACCTGAGGTCCTGAGCACCCGACTCCCAAGACCCTCCAGGATCTCCCTCCTCTCTACTGGGCTGGCTTTGTGTCCCCTCTGCCCTACACCCGCCCCACGCCAGCTGGGCAAAACTCGCTGTCCCGGGATCCCTTGCTCACTGCCTCTCTGTGCCTTTATTTTTTTTTAATGTAATAATCCAAATCATAGCCACACTTTAAGACTCAGCATAATTGCCACCTCCTCCCAGGAGCCTTCCTTGATTGCTCCAGCATTCACTAATTTCTCTCTCTTTTCACTTATAGTACACTTTTGTTTTTTCTTGGTACTTTCCCATCTTGTACTTCACTATGTATTTTTTCCAGCTGCTTCATATGCTATAGTTGTGTCTCTAATGAGATGGGAAGTGTACTAATGACAGGGCCCTTGTCCTACTCACTTTTGTGGTCCCCTCTATAGCCCCGAGCACAGGGCTGGACACGGTATGTTAACGAAAGGATTGACAGCAGGTCCTCAATAAACGTGCACTTATTGTTTGAGATGGAGGCTTCAGTGACTGGGGACATATATCTGTCTGAAGTCACTCTGAGTTACTGTCACAGGTTCAGAAAGTTTCTGGGTTAACAAAACTGCAGGCTGATAATTTTGAGCTCTGATATCCTTAGGAGGGGACACCCAGGAGCTGCCCCAGTCCCTCCTTCTTTCTTCCTTTCCTCCCTCCTTCCCTCCCTTCCATCCTCTCCTCACACTCTGCACTCTCATCTTTAGACTAAAACCCCTGTCCACACCCAAGTGGCCCGGGATGCAGAACTCAGTTTCTGCAAATGCATCACTCGTCTGCCCAGAGAAGACCATTCTGCAGAAATCCTTTGAAATCAGTTATGAACTAAGGCTTCCAATCTCATGAACTCTATTTACTCTACTCCAAGCACTCTTTCAATATTTAAAAATGAACACATGGTTTATGGAGCTATAAGCAGTGTATTCATGCTATTTTGAGTTCTGGGTTTGGTTTTTTTTACTTGCATTATTTCAAATACTGTACCCACATTAATCAACATTTAACACGGCGTCTTATTAGCTGGCTCATATTCCATTATGTTCGAGTCCCATAGGTTGCTGAGTCAACAAAATACCCTTTAAAGTATATTTTCAGCCTACCGCATGGTGGGGGCCACCATCTGCACTGACCTGACGTGGGCCCTGCCAGGGAGGAAATCCTGACATTTTATTTCTCTTTCACAGTCGCCACCACAAATCTTTTCCAGTAGCTGCCTCCAGCTAAATGCCAGATTGCACCTCCAGAAGGGGGCTGGGGAAGCTAATTTTCACTTCTGTCTTTCATCTGCCTCTTTCTCTTAGAAGCTCAGTTGAGGCAATTTTATTACTGGAAGAAAGAAGCCACGCTCCCTGTTGGTATTTTATTTTTATACCCACCCATGTCCTTTCGTGATAAATGTCATATCAAAAACCAAACTCAAGGACCACTCAGTTCCCATGATGCCAGAACGTACTAACCTTCTGGTGCGGTAAATGGATGGAGTCCCCATGCTCTTAACATGGCCAGGAGAAGACAACTCCAGAGACCCAGGGAGCTGCTGTTCCCGACACTTTCTCTGTCTCGGTGCCACTGACCTCTATCCAATTCTGGACACGGAACCCAAAGTCCCCGGGAATAGCCAAGAGGCATCATCTGAAGGTGAACCCTGCAGAGGCATCTGAAAAAATTGTCCACAAGAAACCTCCACTGAACGCATGTTGGATGCCAGGCCCCGGGGTTGCAGAAGTAAATCGCCAGCGTCCAGGCGTTCAGTGTCTAAGGGGGAGACGGACACTGCAGATAAAGCAAGCAGAAGTGAATGCGATGCTGGAGGCATTCGCTATGTGTGAAGGTAGTTATAGCATCTTTCTCTGACCCTCTTTGCCACGTGACATCTTAGGATTCGCTGCTCCCCTGTCCCCAGCCAGGCAACTGGGTGGAGCTGATCCCACCCCCAGCTCCCAGGAGGCAGGAAACCTGAGTACCTACGCTAATTGTTACCTCTCATCCTCTTGGCCTCAGCGATTGGTCTAGGGGTTAGACACGTGACTCAAATAGTCAATATGGCAGGAGACGTACAGGGGCTTCTGGGAAAGAAACAGTCTTCTTCCATTGGAGCCATGGGAAGACAATCCCTGGTTCCCTTTAACGTGATGCGGGGTTGATGTAATTGCAGGAGCGGCTGACTGCCATCTCATGTCCACCTGAGAATGTGGCCAACATCACAGAAGCAGAGACGAAGGACAGAGAGAGATTGGAGCTGAGTCACGTCCCATGAGCCCTGAATCCAGCCAGACCTCAGGCCAGACTGAGGTCCTTTCAGCAACGTGAGTCAATAAATCATCTTTATTATCTAAGCTTCATCTGGATTTTTTCTTACTTGCTACTCAGTGATAGAACTTGGTCGTGCTTGGTTGAGAAAGCTGGCAGGCAAACAGCTAGCTCTAATATGATATGATGGGTGCCATCCCACAGAGGTAAAAACCAAGCAAAAGAAATTATTTACTCTGACTCAGAGGGGAGGGGTTCTTCCATGTCGCAGGCAAGCAGTAAGAGTCTCCGAGGTACCATATTCCCTTGTCACCTGCCTCCAGGGGCAGCTGGACCACTTGGCCCTTAGAACCATCGAGCTGCCATTTCACACTGGGATGAGAAGCTCCGAGCCAGCGAGGGTGTGCCTTTCTCAGAGTTCTGTGTCACAGTTGGAACCCAAATAGAGAACTTTATTTTTAAAATGATTTCTTTAATTTTAATCAAACAAGGTTTTAAAAAATTTTCTCTATAAATTCAGAAAGTGGCCTGTTATTTTTAAATTCTTACTATTCCTTTCATTAATGAAGCCCTAAATCAGGCTTTTCTTTTACTTTGGATTCATCTTTTTTGTTAATTCACAGATGGGGGCCGGGAAACATTTGTGTGAAAGCTCCATGTTGGCAGCAAAGCTCCGAGTTACCGAGGATCCCATCGTGTGGCAGGTTGCAGTGCCCAGACTCACATTTGAAAAAGCAGGGGAGGAAGTCTCGCGTGATTTCAAGGCTCTGTATCCCGAGGTAGTGTGGATGGAGGTTCTTGTGGAGTCAAGAGGCCATGAACAGAAGGATGGTCTCAATCTTGGAATTCAACCTGGAAAAGGCAGTGCATATCAGAGCAGGAAGGAGTGAACCCCAGGTAGTGGGACATTCTCCCATATTCTTAGATGGGAATGGGGAGGGGGCGTGGGAAAGAGGAGGGCACAGTGGGGGAGGGAGACCAGAAGACGTCCTAGGAGTAATATTTTCCACTAATAAGGGACAGGATGAAAATGACCGGGAAAAACAATGGAGGGACCCAATTTTTAAAAAATTCCAAGTTAAGATTGAGGAAAGTAAGTGAAGGGTGGCAGAAAATGCCACCCCAAATATTCCACTTTGGCCTATTGACTATTTAAAACTTACACACTTGAAAAACACCTAAGGCGGGGAGGGGCTTTCTCTGAATTCTGCCTAAGGATCAGTCGTCCAAAAGGAACTCAGTTGTCATCCATCCCCAACTGTCCCAGCAGTTTCATCAACCGGCGAGGAGTATCTTGTCACAGGAGAACAGACTAGCAGTGGGCACCACATCACCTCCAGACACACTTTGTCACAAACCTTCATGCCTCCCATCTGGTCTTCTAAGGGCCTGCTCATCTTCCCTAAGAATCATCTACTCTTGCCTAAGAGGCCTACATGCCTCCTCTCCTTTCCCATCCCTAAGATGGTATTGAGGTCTAAATTCTAAGCCACCTCAGGGAGTTACTCATTTTCCCTGGGTATCTCCCGTGTGTATGAGGTATACATGTTAATGAACATCTGTTTGTTTTTCTCTTGTTAACTTGTCCCTTATCACAGGAATCTCAGCCAAGAACTCAGAAAGACAGAGGGAAAATTACTTTTCCTCTGTATGAGAATGTGTGTCAACAGTGCGTTAGTCACGGTTCTCCAGAGAAACAGAACCAGTAGGATATAGATATACAGAGAGATACATGAGGGGAGATTTATCATGGAAATTGGTTCACATGGTTACGGACCCTGAGAAGTCCCACAATCTGCTGTCTCCCAGCTGGGGACCCAGGAAAGCAGGTGGCGGAGCTCCATCCGAGTCCGAAGAAGCCGCTGGTCTGTCTCCCAGTCCGAGGTTAGAGGCCTGACGGCCAGGGGGCCGCTAGTGGGGACGCATCTCACTGATGTCAGGAGTCTGAAGGCCCAAGAACCAGGAGCTCCGATGTCAAGGGCAGGAGAAGAGGGCATCCCAGCTCAGCAAGATAGCGAATTCCCCCTTCCTCTGCCTTTTTGTTCCTTTCAGCCCCCTCAAGGATTGGGAGCTGCCTGCCCACCCTGGAGAAAGAGGATCTTCTTTACTCCTCTGCTGAATCAAACGCTGATCTCTTCCAGAAACGCTCTCACAGACGCTCCCAGGAATAACGTTTTACTGGCTCTCTGAGCATGGTGCCTAGTCAGGTGGACACATAAAATTAACTGTCATGGACAGCCTCAAGGAAAGCAGATCTGGGCTGAGAGAAACACACACCCATCTTGCTAACAGAGTTCACACCTGCTGGCTTCAATAATTTCTTTAAATAAAAGAGTTCTTCAATTAACAAATGAAAAACAGACAGAGAGTTTTTGGAGGAAAACTGATGGTCCAAAGGCCCCACGTGGGTAATAAAATAAGAGTGCTCACACAGGCCAGAAGCCCAGCCCTGCCGGCAACTCCGCCAAGTGAGCATCAGGAAGTGGGCGTCACCCAAACCCTCCTCCCCTTCTGTGATCTCGGAATTCACTGTGCAGCCACAGAGAATCTGGGATCCACTCAGAAGCCAGGATTCGAGCCAGGGGTGGATTTTGAACTGGATACCCTGGATGATGTCTGCAGAGTGAGGCCCCAGTGATCTATAGCTTCCTGAAAAGAAACGAAAGGATAACTTAATTCATAAATTCCATGCAGAAATAGCCAAGCCCTTGGAAAAAGATTTATATTTTCCAATGTTCCGTGTCGCTTTGCATTTAAAGGAGATGCTAATGGTCCTGCTTGACATATATGCAAACAGAGAAGGCGGAGCTGGCTCCATCTTTCCCACCAACCCCCAGCCTTATCGGGGCCAGTACCACTACTTGAAGACCCTTGGTTTCTGGCTCCATTTCTTTAGGCACTGGCTTCTGTGATGAAGAAATTTAAAACTCTACCCAAGTGCCTTTTGAGAGAAGCTCGTTATATAACTTTAAACATCTTCTCTACAATTAGCCACAGAATTTGGAGTTTTATATTTCAAACTTTCAGCAGGTTCTGAACAAAGAATTAAATCTCTTCTGTGCTAAACTGTGTAAACAAGCAGATGGAAGGGAGATGCAATTATGATTTTTAAAATCATTTTAAAAATCAATATTCTTTTTTTCTCCTCTCAGAATGCAAAACAAGTAAATCCTAGTGATGACAGGTAAAGGCTTCAATTTTCTAAAAATGGTGAATCGTATTCATCCTTGAAGTTCAGAAAGCAAAGAAGATTGTCAAAAATTGTAGCATAGGTGACAGCCCTTGTGTACGTTGATGATGGTCACAACAGGTCCTGATTCCGTGGGCCTGGGCTGAACCCACCGATGTGCATCTTTCACAGGCACCACAAGAGATTCTGTGTGGGCAATGCAGGATACATTTTATGGGTAAAACTCCCCCCAGAGAAAATGTTAGCAAGACCAGTGGCCCCACCTGGCTGAGGCCAGGCAGTCGGAAATGGCCTCTTGTCCTCCTGGAGTTGACCATTTGCTAGTGACTCGTGTTTGGTAAAGAAAAATGACTCTAATTACAGTAGACAATGCATTTTATTTTCTTAGTTGTTTCACAGCAATGGTCCCCCATCTTTCCATTACAAAGTATTACTTTACTACTTTCTTCCAGACAGTTTGTTAATGCAATAGTCAAACAGAGCTTCTGATGGGCATGACACAATCAGTACTTTGGAGGAACCTGAGAGAATTCAGGCCCAAAGCATGGAATCTTGATTTTAGTTCTGGGGTGGTAAACTCATGCTCACTGGCAGGTAACAAATAATCAAGCCACTAGAGGTGTGAACCCAGCAGGGCAAGAATCGTGATAAATTGCAGCTGACACTGTCTTAGTGTCAGGTAGACAACAGGAAATGGTGGGGTCTGTGGCAAAGTAGAACAGGATACATTCCATCTAAAGAAAGCTGATACTCCCAGGCTCTGGCGCATGGTTACCATGCAGGAATGTGGGCCCAGGATGGCCAGAATGCCCAATTTTTCAACAGTAGCCAAAAAGTAGACATTTTTTTAGTGAAACCTCCTGGTTTGAAAATGTTGCTAATTTTTGCAAAACACAACTGTGCTGCCCTGAGAACGCGTATCCACAAGCTGAATTTGATTCTGGGCCACCAGTTTGATATCTCTGCTGTGTCATCTCTGTCGCCATAGCAGCAGGAAATGCACAAGTTCCATTAGATTTTGGAAATATTGAGAAGAGCTGGCCCAGCGACCATTGCTCTAGGGCAGAGGTCAGAAAACTTCCTTAAAAGGCCAGATAGTAAATGTGTTAGCCGTTACAGGCCACTCGATCTCTGTTGCACCTGCTCAGCCCTTCCACTGCAGCCTAAAAGCAGCCGTAGCTAATTCATAACCTAATGAGTGCGGCTGTGTCCCCAAAAAGCATTATTTATGAAAACAGGCTCCCAGCCTGTGGCCCGCAGTTTGCTGACCCTTTCTGTAGAGTGTCTTGTTCTGGAAATCTTTGACATTTATTTAATCAGTCTGGTTTATCTAATTTTAGAAGGAGAAATCTATTTTTAATTGTTTAAGCCAAAATTCATTGTGATAAGAATCTTCCAGAAATAGTCTGGCTCCCGATGCGCTGTGTTGTTGAAATATGTCACCCAGGGGTACAGTGAAAGGGAAAGTTGGCCCCCACAGGGCTCCAGTTGATCTGCCTCCATCACCATCTGCAGCTCGGAGACCTGCTTATTAACCACCCCCCTGGCTCTGCTTGTTCTCCGGCCCCACTGAGCTTCACGGCTCCTGGTGTCTTCCCCCTGACACAAAGACCAGGCTGCTGAAAACTGTGCTTAGCATCTTACCTCCTTGGGATCTTACTGGTCAATGCCAGTAAGGCGACACGCTAAATTTAGCACAGCCCTGCCCGTCGAATCAGACAGGACTGTCACCCAGTAATCGGAGTCTGCAACACTTCCCAACTGCTTGGTTCCTGCTGATTTTCCCTGTGTCAGAGTGAAACTCAAGCTCTCACTTGCAATAAACCTGTTGTGGCTGGCTTTGATCTTTGTCCCTGGAGCTGCTGAAACCACTGGTTTATGCCCGCCAGTCCCCCACTGCTCAGGAGAGGCCCCAATGCTTCACCTGCCACAGCTGCGTATGGGAAGATGGTGATGGATTGTTGCACCGAAGGGGCACTAAATGCTCACAGTTACCCTCCTGTAGAGAGCTGAGTGGAGGACTACATCAGGACCACACATTTGAAGATTATCTCAAGAACTATCTCTTAAGGGATGTCAGCTTGAGAGTGAGAAGTGCACCGTGGCTAGGATGCAGGGACAAATGCCAACATCTAAAGCCATCACCACCCTGTAGATACACCCGAGGGGTCCATCCTCCTGGAGCTGTGTATTCTGACTTGTCAAACTACCCTGGGCCCCAACACGTGAACAACATGGAGAAGCACGTTCTGCTCTGAATGACTCAGTTTTGTGAGTGCTTGCTTCTGTCTAGCCTCTGTTCCTCCAGCTCAGCCTTCACAGAGCAAGTTACTAATTCACATGATTCACTGTCGAGACGGATTTGACATGAACACATCTTAATGCGATTCTGAAAAGCTGACACTAGTATGTTGGGGATGCCCGTCAAATCAGCCTCATCAGGGAATAGCCTGGAGTCCCTGCTTCGCTCATGCGAAGGCTTCGAAGATCTGGGGAAGTAAAAATATGGGTTATCCTGGCAGCAACAGAGTCCCTCTGGGTGACCTGAGGTTGCCTGCAGGGCATGGAAGAACGTTCATGGCTCCCTAAGCCTCAGAGGTCACAGGAAGGCTAGATTCTGGGAAACCAGGACAGCTGCACAAAGCTGCACAAGGCCCTGAGCCAAAGGCTTTTTACACAATCGTTTATTCCTTCAGAAGGGTTTGTCAGTGTTAGCAAGCTTCCACTGTGTCCCATGTCTCAAAGCGAGGTAAGGTTTGGAGTGTCACAGGGCATATGTAGGGGAAATCCATTAGCAGCCTAAACCATCCTTGTCATCTCCTTGCCCTCAGGTCTGCTAATAAAAGGATGCTTCTAGCTGGAGAGCAGCTCTGAGTGGGCGAGCCCTGCACTTTCACGGGGCATACTGGAATGAGGCCGCTCACTGTCTTATAAAACCTCACCTGATTCTCTCTAGTAATTTAGTGCAAAGAGCGCTGGCCTAGGGGCCAGAAGGTAGAACGTCCAGGAGCAGATCTGCTGCTCATAAGTTGGTGGCCTGGAGGTTATCAGTTAACCTCCTAGAACCTTGGTTTCTTATTTATAAGGTGGTGTAGTTGGATGAGCATCCTCCCTAAATTCCATACTAGGAATAACTCTGCTAACATTTTATGAGTGGCGCTTGCCTGTTAATGTTACTCCAGAGTTCACAGGTGTATGTCTGGTGCTCAAAAGCGAGAATATGTTGGAGTCCAGAGAAAATGAAAGCCACTGTTGAATCCAGCTCTTTGCTCACGCGTAGTTTTCACACATCTCTTTCTGGCAGGGACTCCCGTGTGGCTCAGCCTCCTCTCTGTCCCATAATTAGCTGTGAGGGGTAGACAAGCAGCTCTTTCTCAAGCTCTTACCGCTGGTGCTGAAAGCCTTTGATTCTATTCCACATCCTCTCCAACAAATTGCCAAGCCTCTTGCTCAGATGTGCACTCATCTTCTAAACACAACCTCTCTGCACCTAGGTGGACAGCGGCTCGGTAACGATGCTCTTGGGGACAGTCTAACTGATACATCTCACCTTCCCTCTCATGGCTGCCTGCATTTTCCCTGCTCCCCCTCTGGCCCCATTCACCGGCCGACTTTCCTCTTTGCTCAGATGCACAGTGCTGAGCCCTATACTACACTGGCCCTGGACAAGAACCGCTGAGAGACACCTTGGCTTATAAGCTCTCTTTTGGTATCAAAGCCCCATTACTGCCTCCTCTTGCCAACGGGCAAAGGAGAGAGCCATCTTGCCATCAGATCTTTCAGCCCCAAGCAAGCCCAGCCCCACATCTTGACTGCAACCTCAGGAGAGACCTTGAGCCAGAATCGCCCAGCCAAACCAGTCTTGGATTCCCGACCCACGGAAAGGGTGTGAGATAACAAACGCCTGTTGTTCTAACCCACTTAGTTTTAGGATAATTTGTTACGCAGCAATAGATAGCAGATACACTAGTTAAACTTTTAAGAGACTGAGTCCAAAGCCTGGATCTTTGCTCTTGCCTGTTGATATGGACATAACTGATGGTGCCAATTAATCCAGCAGGGCGTGACATACTTCTGTTAGGGAGATGGCCAATATGCACAGCAAGGGCCATGGAGGGTTTGTTGGGGGGATAGTATAGTTGGCACTTTCTACCAGTTATGACTTCTTTTTAGTAAGGTTAAATTCCATAGCAGGTGTCAAGGAACCTCGCAGAGCCCCTGACAGATGCGTTCTTGCTCTGGAGATGCTGGGTCTCTGCTATCGGCTATCGAAAATTTCTGACCCTGACATTCGCAACTGAAATGGAAACTTGGTCTAAGACAGCAGCCCCAGCCCTTCACTACTGCCCCCCTCCCCCCCCCCCCCCGCCCCGAGGACCACAGGAATTTCTGCCTGGCTTCGCTGTCTGCTGCCCGGCAGGCAGATCAAAATGTGGATTTAAGAGGGAGAAGAAAAGCGCAGTCATATCAAAACACGCCTTCTCTCAATGTGTCAGAGGGAACGCTTGGAAATTGCTCTCTTCAGGGTCTCTGTGAGAAAAAGAAAAGAATTTTTCTCCTTTCACACAATAATAAAGTGTGAATTGTGTTGAATTTTGAGCGAAGCAGTCAAGAGACATGACAGCAAAAGCAGTGTTTAGGGTGAGTGAAGACTTTTCCAAGCCTGGTGTGTGACATTCTGGACATGACAGCTGAAGGTCTTGTTCGATCACTGTTATGCTGTCCCCATTGGCCCCTGTGCCCAGGGCTCTGCGCCAAGAGGCACGGAGCGTGCTGTGTGGCTTGTTTGTTGTCACTGGTATCAAGAGAGGCTGGAGAAAAAGACATTCCCCAGCAGACTCTGCTTTCCAGTGCTTTTGAGGAATTGCAAAAGCTGAGAGAAAGAGAGAAAGAGAGGCCCGCTTAATAACTGGCAACTTGAAGTTCAAACTCTCATTTCAAATCACTTTAACTCTCCTGCGGGACCAAGGAGACTGGAGAGCTGCCAGGACAAATGGCCTAACTCGGGGGTCTGGAGGGTGTCTGGGGGGGTCTATATCGTATGAATATGTCCTTTTTGGCCCCCAAGAAAGTTTTTGTGGAGCCTCAGACTTGCTCACAAAAGTGATGTCTATTAACAGATCTGCCCTCACATCCAAAGTGTGAGCGCAAGAAAAAGGTGAGAAACAGTGAAGTCATAAAAACCAGAAAAGTGAAGCAAACATTTCAGAAAGCACCTAGTGACAACTCTTTACCCCGAGGGTCCTGTATGGGTGGGTGGGTGGATGGATGGATGGATGTTCCCGTCTGTACTTGCTGGTCTGCAGGCAGCACAGAGGCTAAGAGAGTCAGGTTTCAAGGACGCCTGGCCTAGCGTGTAACCTCCAGCAGCAGGACATCTATCTCCATGGCCCACTCCAGCTCCACACTCTGTTCATCTCTGCCCTGCGCCCAGGCTCATCTGCCATCCTGGGCCACCCTCCTCCTGCTGGTCTACTTCGCCAGCGGCCACTCCTTCTCCAAGTCCCAGTTCCCACGTGACAGCCTCTGCCTGTCCTTCCCTGTCGCCCGCAGGCGACCTTCACAGGTCCTGCTCTGTACACGTTCACCCAGCAGCTGCCTCTCACAAAGCAATGGCTGTGCTCGGCATCGTTGGTGGCGCACAGATCCACCTCCTGTCCACATCCCAGGACTAGTCCTGAAGTTCCGTGAGGGGGCTTTTTCTGATCTGGGCTTTATTGGCTGGTGCTGGATGGTCTCTGATGGCCTCTCTTGCATTTCTGGGGCCTCAGCTGGGGTGGCTGGGATAACTGAGACGTCTCACCCTCTAGCCTCGTTCACTTGGCGGTGGAAGTTTCCAGCAGCAAGAAGGGGCAGGACCCAATGTGCAAGCAGTTTCTAACCGTCTTCTTGTGTCACATTTGGTATTGTCTCATTGGCAAAACATCTTACCTGACTACACCTGGACTCGCTTGGGAAGGAACCACTGAGGGGTGTGAATACAGAGGCAAGAACCAGCCGGGGCCACTCAGCGACAGCCAGGCTACCCCAGCAGGACTGTGTCTCTCATTTCCACATCTCAGGTGCTTCTAAAACATCTCCTTAGTGAACGAATAAATCTAATTATACTCTAACATGAATCCACATGACTGATTATTTATTATAGTTAATTAACAGAATCTTCGGGGTCAGATTGGAAATGCTATACAAGTGGTTGGGAGGAGGTGGGTCAGCTTGTCGGGAAAGTAGAACTCGCCTTGGGCCTCAAAGGACAGCTAGCGTTTGGAGAAGCAGAGGGCGGTGAATGTGGCCCAGGTGAGGTGTCATACAGGCTCCTCTGGCAGGGAGATCATTTTATGCTTTACGTGCAGAGTGTGTGGTCGGTCTTCACTTGCCCCTCCATGTCGTCTAACTGCCTCTCGATCCCCTTTTCGGAGCCATGGAGGCTGAATCTAGAGAATGTACAGACTCCGGTACAGTTCAGCCAGCAGGAAGCACAGGCAGGTGTTCAAAGGATGGAGGAGAAAGAGACGGGCTATTTATCCCCTCCTCTTCCATAGAAGACACAGCTTTGACAGTACTGCACCCTAGGCCACAGCCCCTGTGGAGCAGCCCCTCCCACTCTGGGCTCTCACCAGGTTCCAATGACACCCCTTCCTCTTCTTGTCTCTTTGGACCTGGAGGACGTGCAAGCAGACCGGCTACGTGATTTATGGGGTCCGGTCAAAACCAACTTGCAGAGCCCATTGTTCAAAAAGTAACCCATGGATGGAAGAATGGATAAACAAAATGTGGTCTATTCACACAATAAAATATTATTCAGCCTTAAAAAGGAATGACATTTGGACACATGGTTCAACATGGCTGAGCCTTGAAGACATTGTGCTGTGAAATAAACCAACACAAAACAACAAATATTCTATGATTCCACTTACATGAGATCCCTAGAGTTGTCAAATTCAGAGACGGAAAGTAGAGTAGTGGTTGCCACAGGCAGAGGGAAGGGAGAATGGGGAATTATTGGTTAAGAGATATGGAATTTCAGTTTGGGAAGATGGAGATCAATGGAGATGATGATTGCATAACAATGTGAATAGACTAAAAAAAAAATATTGTATTTTTAAATAAACATGATTTTTGACCTTAAAAAGAAATTACTAAGAATTTCAAGAATGTGTCAGTAGACCATTAAGCCAAGTGTGGGGACCTTCTGAGCACGGGCCCTGAGCGACTGCACAGGTCACACACCCGGGTAAAAGCTTTCTGCTTCTGCTACTCCCTGGGGGTGCCCCTTCCTGGGGGTTCTGAGAATGCTGCCCAGACCTGTGTAGATAACCCCCTCCTTCAACGTGGCCCAGTAACCGGTTGAGGGCGCCATCTTTTCCTTCCAGGACTCAGATGGATATAGATATAAACTGTGATGGAGAAGAAAAATTCTTCAAGAGAAAATAGTCACAGTGCAAAGGAAAGCAAGTGGAAACACTGGGACCCTTTGTAGCCAGTACTATTATTAGTCATAATAACAATAACTTAATTCACAATGTAATCTTCCATGTATTGATTTTCGTGGACAATCCTATAAAATGGGAAGGGCTTACATTACAGCCTCATGAACACACAAGGAAACAGACTTTAAAAAGATGAGTGATTTTCATCAGATCATCCAGCTAGAAAGTAACAGAACAAAAATTAACCCTAAGTCTTCTGACTTCAGACCCAGAGACCTTTCTGCTTTAGCTGAATCAGAGGAGGTCAGGGTTGGAAAAATCACTGGGAGGATCCATTGATGTTTCAGGTGGGGTCTATTGGGATGGATGGACCTTTAGCTGCACCCTAGTCTGAAGGTTCCCAAACTTTCTTGGCTTGTGGAACCCTTAGTGTCTCAGTAACTTTTTCACAATATCCCTTGGGTAAAAGAAATACCTAACTGTTCCATTTATCCAGTTGTTGGGTGCAAACACTTCAATAAACACTTAAGTCCTAACACTTGAGTAGTCTTTTGGAAAAGTAATACAGAAATGGAAAGAAAAGAGAATATGTTTATTTCCTTCTTAAATAAACCCACAGTTAACTCCTGGATGTGTGTGTCTGTTGGGCACTGCACAACTTCTCAAACTTTGGAATCAGAGCAGATACCACCATCCTCGTTTCCTGCTCCACATTGATTTTCATGCAGTACTTGCTTTTTATCACAACTGCTACCAAAACCCCAGTTTTGAAAAAGTCCTCTCTTGGATGGAAATAAAGCATGGTTTAATATTGAAATTTTGGACTACTTCAAGCTTGTCATTTACTTGGTGTCTGATAGATGTCACTGGTCTCCTGCAAAATTTTAAAATATTCTGTAGTGCCCTGAGTTTTCCAAGGCACCCCAGGGTGCCTCTGCCACTGTTTGGGAAACATAGTCAGAGATCTCAATTTTGTACTTTTGGAGACAGAATTTCTTGTATTCCAAGAGGAACTCAGGTTTTGGAGATTTGATCCATACTACCCAATCTCATAAAAGTCTGATGTATAAACTAGTCTATTAATTTTATGACACAAATTAAGTTTGCTAGAGACTATATTTCAAGTTATTGGAGAGGCCGGACTGGTCATTCATAGTTTAATGATTGGAAAGTTTGGGGGGAACTTTTATCCAAGCCCTGGGCAGAGCCCAATTGACCCCACTCACTCCACACTATGAACACCTCTCCAGGTACTGCAATCTCTTCACTCGCTACACGCCAAGCCAGATGTGACACAAATGCTGAATGCCACCACCACTCTCACATCTAGCCGTCCAACTCTGCCTCTCGGTAGCTTTAGCTGGTCACTAGAGTCTTCTGCCTTCATCTTTCCAGCTCTGTGACTTTGAACTTTCACTGTCTGTGTTTTGAGATCTTTCTTCTTGATGTCATATGGAGAGACATTCTAGCTTCATCATAAAACTGTATCCAAGACAGAATTTAGGATGATGGCTGGGCTCACAAATCATCTGTGGATTAATAGGTCTGATCTTAGAGACTGGCCCATCTGATCTTATTTGAAGGTTCATCTTCATTTGTAGGAGGGCGTCCTCTTTTTTCTACCTGCTACATTCAGTTCAGCTTAACAAGAAGAAATTGAAAGGCAAAATATGACAGTGTATAGGTCATGGGCCCTGGAGTGTGGCCACCCAGAGGTCAAATTCTGACTGCATCACTTACCAGCTCTGAGGCCTCAAGAGGTTTCTCAGACACCCTGGGCTCTGGCTGTCCTCCCACCCCTGCGAAGTGTGTGACACAGATGATGCTCACCTCCCTTCCAGGACTGTTCCAAAGACTAAATGTAGCGGTGTGTATGTGAGCCTGATTCCTAAGGGGCCTGGCGTACTTGAGTTTCTCTACATGGCAGGTGTCTTCCTTTGGAGTACTACATAGACTGAGTTGAGTTACCTTAAAAATTAAAGTATCAGATGGTATTTTATGTAGTCAATGCATTCCTGTGAATGTGTCTCCAATTATTAATTTTGAAAAACTATCCAAGCTTCCTGCTGGGGGCATAGGACAGTGGGAAGCAAGATTTTCACTCTTTTCTGATCTGTTATCATCAAGGTTTATGATGTTCTTTTAGGGAAGTATGAAAAGATATAGTTTTATGTCTTTCTATTGTGAAACATAACATACATTGACTATAGATGATTATCTCAACATTCATGAAACATCACACAGGTGAATAAATCAAAAATTGTCAGTGCCCCAGAAGCTTCCGTGTGCTCCCTACAAAGTATTACCCTGTTCCTCCCTGCTCCTAGAGGCAGCCACTGTCTTGACTTCTAATACTAATGTTGAGTTTTACCAGTCTTCAAACTGGATAAAATATATGATAAGTTGTTATATTTTCTTTGAATTTCGATTCTTTTGCATAACATTATGTTTGTGAGATT
Source organism: Equus przewalskii (assembly GCF_037783145.1). Taxonomy (NCBI): domain Eukaryota; kingdom Metazoa; phylum Chordata; class Mammalia; order Perissodactyla; family Equidae; genus Equus; species Equus przewalskii. The sequence continues at coordinate 16,560,771 of NC_091862.1, forward strand.
TATTTTTTCATCTTTTTGGGTAAGGCAGTAATTGATTTGTTTTAACTGCTATACAGGAGTCCACTGTATGAGTATCATTATTTATCCATTCTACTCACGATGGACATATGGGTTATTTCTATATAATGATGCTATGAACACTCTTTACATATCTCTTTGTGTTCATAGACACCATTTCTGTAGGGTATATGCCTAGGAGTGAAATTTCTGGATGACAGAGTGCATATATTTTCAACTTCAGTAAATAAAACTCACTTGTAAAGGTGAATACGTAGTTTAACTCAGAATACTTTAATATTGTAATGGTAGTGAGTAAATTACTTTTAACTCTAGTACAAAGATTAAAAGACAAAAGTATTAAAAATAACTACAACTACAATAATTTGTTAATAGACACAAAACAAAAAGATGTAAATTGTGACATCAAATCATGACATGCGGAAGGGGAGTGTAAAAATGTAGAGCTTTTGTATGCTTTTGAAGTTAAGTTGTTATCAGCCTAAAATAGACTGCTACAACTAAGGGATGTTTTACATAAGCCTCATGGTAACCACAAAGCAAAACCTACTGTGGATGCAAAAAGGAAGCTGCACAAAGAGAAAGGAATCAGAGCATCCACTGCAGCATATCATCAAATCACAAAGGAAGAGAGTGAGAAAGGAAGAAAGGAACTACGAAAGAGTCAGGAAACATTTAACAAGAGGGCAATAGTAAGTCCACACCTATCAATAACTACTTTAAATATAAATGGACTAAATTCTCCAATCAAAAGGCATAGAGTGGCTGAATGGATTAAGAAAACATGACCCAACTATACGCTGCCTAAAAGAGACTCATTCTAGCTTTAAGGATACATGTAGGCTCAAAGTGAAGAGATAGAAAATATTCCATGCAAGTGGAAATTAAAAGAATGTAGTGGTGGCTATGCTTATATCTGAAAAAAATAGACTTTAAGCCAAAAACTGTAACCAGAGACAAAAAGATCATCATATAATAATAAAGGGGTCAATTCATCAAGAGGATGTTACCAGTGTTACATTTATGCACCCAACATTGGAGCATCTAAACATAGAAAGCAAACATTAACAGATCTGAGAGAGAACAAGACAGCAATACAATATAGTGGGGGACTTTGATGTCGCACTTTCAACAATGGATCCATTATTCGGACAGAAAATCAATAGGGAAACATGGGACTTCATTTGACCAGATGGACCTAACAAACATACACAGAATATTTCATCCAACAGCAGCAGAATACACATTCTTCTCAAGGACACATAGAACATTCTCCAAGATAGATCATACTTTAGGCCACAAAATAAGTCTTAATAAATTGAGAAGACCGAAGTCATATCGAGAACCTCTTCCAACCACAATGGTGTGAAACTAGAAATCAAATACAAGAAGTAAACTGAAAAATTCACAAATACATGGAGATTGAACAACACACTCTTGAACAACCAATGGGTCAAAGAAGAAATCAGAAAATATCTCGAGACAAATGACAATGGAAAAACAACATAAAAACTTCTGGGATACTGCCAAAACAGTTCTAAGGAGGTGTTCATAGTGATAAACAAATTACTACATTAAGAAAAAAGAAAGATCTTAAATAAACAACCTAACTTTACACCTCAAGGAACTAGAAAAAGAAGAACAAACTAAGCCCAAAGTTAGTAGAAGGAAGGACATAACAAAGATCGGAACAGAAATAAATGAGGTAGAGACTAGAAAGACAATAGAAAAGTTCAATGAAATGAAGAGCTGGTTTTTTAAAAAGACAAACAAAATTGACAACCTTTAGCCAGACTGAGAAAAAAAGAAGATTAAAATGTCAGAAATGAAGAGATATTATAACTGATAATGTGGAAATACTAAGGATCGTAAGAAACTACTGTGAACAATTGTACACCAACAAAGTAGATAACCTAGAAGACATGGGTAATTTCCTAGAAACATACAACCTATCAAGACTGAATCACGAAGAAATAGAAAATCTGAAACAGACCAGTAACTAGTAAAGAGATGGAATCAATAATCAAAAATCTTTCAACAAAGTAAAGTCCGGGATCAGATGACTGCGCTGGTGAATTCTATCAAACATTTAAAGAAGAATTAATACCAATCCTTCTCAAGTTCATCCCCAAAATAGAAAAGGAGACAACACTTCCAAACTCACTTTACGAGACCAACGTTATCCTGATACCAAAGCCAGACCAGGACACTACAAGAGAAGAAATTATAAATCAATGTCCCTGATGAATACAGATGTGAAAATTCTCAACAACATATTAGCAAACTAAATTCAACAGTACGTTAAAAGGATCATACACCATGATCAAGTGGGGTTTACTCCTGGGATGAAATAGTTCAACATCTGCAAATCAATATATGTGATACACCACGGTAACAAAATGAAAGACAAAAATCATAGGATCTGGGGCCGGCTCTGTGGCCGAGTGGTTAAGTTCGTGCACTCCGCTGCGGCAGCCCAGGGTTTGGATCCTGGACGCGGACATGGCCACTTTGAGGCGCCGTCCCACATCCCACAACTGGAAGGACCTGCAACTAAGATATACGACTATGTACGGGGTGGGTTGGGGAGATAAAGCAGGAAAAAAAAAATCCTAGGGTCATCTCCATAGATTTAGAAAAAGCATTTGACAAAGTTCAATATCCTTTCATGATAAAAACTCTCAACGAATTGGGTACAGAGGGAACATAGCTCAACATAGTAAAGGCCATCCATCTATGACAAGCCCACGCTAACATCACACTCAGTGGAAAAAAGCTGAAAGCTTTAAGTTTGCCCGCTCTCACCCCTTCGATCAATATAGTACTGGAAGTCTTAGCCAGAGCAATCAGACAAGAAAGTGAAATGAAAAGCATCCAAATCAGAAACAAAGAAGTAAAATTGTCTGTTTGCAGATGACAACATATTATATACAAAACCCTACGGACTCCACTAAGAAATTGTTAGAATGAATAAATGAGTTCAGTAAAGTTACAGGGTACAAAATCAATATATGAAAATCAGTTTCATTTCTATACACTAACAACAAACTACTGGAAAGAGAAATTAAGAAAACAATCTGATTTACAATAGCATCAAAAAGAATACAACACTTAGGAATAAATTTAATCAAGGAGGTGAAAGATCCGTACCCTGAAAGGTACAAAGGATTGATGAAAGAAATTGAAGACACAAGTAAATAGAAAGATATTCTGTGTTCATGGTTTGGAAGATTTAACGTTGCTAAAATGTCCATTCTACCCAAAGCATCTACAGATTCAATGCAGTCCCTATCAAAATTCCAATGGCATTTTTCACAGAAATAGAAAAAATAATCCTAAAATTCATATGGAACCTCAAAAGATCTCAAACAGCCAAAGCAATATTGAGAAAGAAGAACAAAGTTGGAGGCAGCACGCTTCCTGATTTCAAATTATTTTACAAAGCTATTGTAAGCAAAACAGTATGATATTGGCATAAAAACAGAATAGAGAGTCCAAAAATAAACCCATGCACATATGGTCAATTAATTTTTGACAAAAGAGCCAAGAATATACCATGGTGAAGGGAAAGTCTCTTCAATAAATGGTGCTGGGAAAATTGGATATCCACATGCAAAAGAAAGAACCTGGAACCCTATCTTATACCATATACCAAAAGCAACTAAAAACAGATTAAAGGCTTGAATTTAACACCTGAAACCATAAAACTCCTAGAAAAAAGCATAGCAGGTAAGCTCCTTGACATTGGTCTTGGCAGTGAATTTTTGGACCCGACACGAAAAGCAAAGGCAACAAAAGCAAAAATAAACAAGTGGGACTACATCAAACTAAAAAGCTTCTGCACAGCAAAGGAAACCATCAAAAAAATGAAAAAGGCAACCTATGGAATGGGGGAAAATATTTGCAAACTGCATATCCCATAAAGGATTAATATCCAAAATATACAAGGAGCTCATGCAACTCAATAGCAAAAAATCGAATAGCCCAATTAAAAAAATGGGCAAAAGGTCTTAATAGACATTTTTCCAAAGAAGACATACAAATGGCCAACAGGTACATGAAAATGTGCTCAACATCATTAATCATCAGGGAAATGCAAATCAAATGCACAATGAGATGTCACCTCACACCTGTTAGCATGTCTATTAACAAAAGATAGGAAATAACAAAAATAAAATGTAGAAATAACAATATCATGATTTTAGTACTTATTTGAGACCCGGCTATATCCTAGTAGTGTCACTTCTGAATGTATATTGGCTTACTCACCTGCTTGATGATGAGCCTGCCGGATCCCCGTAGACATCTGGAAATGATGCTGCCATTCTAACAGTAGATTACCAGTACGCAGCGGCCTTCCACATAGCTACTATTTTCTCTGGAAAAGCACCTGAATATTCTGAGGTAATTTTAAATGATGAACTTTTAGTTTTCATAAAGAGATTAGTTAGTTCTTTGTGAGCTTCAGCTTTCATAAATTTAGACTTGGTACTGTCAGCCTTTTGAAGAAAATACCAAAGAAGTGTCCTTTACATAAGCCACCATTACATAAGTTTTCTTGAAGCTCAAGACTGAGAATGATCAGAGAAAACCTCAGAAAGGCCATTTCCAAACTTGCAAAATTGATCACCACCATCCCCGCGATCCCAAAAGTAAACAACAAACCAGAGAAACCCTCTGTTCTCATCAGGACGAGCAAAGATGAGGATCGGGCTCAAATGCCCAAGGCTAACCTCTGACCCTGCTGGGCATTCTGGGATACGTGGGTTCTGGGATGAAGCTGGACCACTCTGGGGAGGAAGTGCATGGCATCTTTGCTTCTAGGTTCGTTCGGGACAGACTCTTTACAAGGCTCAGAAACCAGAGGTGCAGGTAAAGGATAAATACTCACTTATTTTTTTATGGTTCGTATCTGGCAAGAGACAGAAATTAAATTTAAAACGAGGAAAAAGGAGCAACATTTAAAAAATTGCTAGGTCACACTACCAGCAATGCAGACTAGAAGGCGTAATGCAAGAGTCCGCCACCAACAGCTTAGGACCTCCAGGCCAATCCGACAGACTCAGTCACTCACTCTCATCTTGGGTGCTTCCTGCAGTGCCTCCTGCCCCTTATTTGTTTGCATCTTGGCAGGAAATGTCCAACAGTTGGCAGCATTGCTTCTCAACTCAGGAAAGTTCTGCCCTTCTCTCCAGTCCCTCAAATCAAAGCTTCAAGGAAATGAAGAACATCTCTTCTCTGGAAAATAATCCTGAGAAGGTGTGGCCTGACACGCAAAGGTACAATGAACTCCCTTTTCCATTACACCTGATGCAACCAGGTTTATTGAAGCCCTCTCACTCCCTCAGTCTTCTTCCTGGCAGGAAGGCACGGGGTGTGGGCATGTCTGGACCCCTCAGTCTACACAAGTCCACGTGTGCTAGGACTCAACTCTTCCATTTCATAGAAAAAGTTTTCTAACGTAATCCAAGTGTTTGCTGTTGAGATAGTACATTCCAAGCCTCTCTCCTGGGGGTCACCATTTCCTTTAATATCCAAGTAATATTGGAAAGTAATTGGAAAGACCAGGCACCATGAGGCCCACAGAAATACAGGTGCTTCTTATTACTCAACAAAATGGACATTTTTTGAGGACCAGTGCATAAAAAACTCAATGCTAGGTGCCTGTAAGGTACAGAGAAATAAAAAAGAGATGGTCCCATCCACAAGAGCTTTTATAATCCAACGAGGTTTCTTTTGTCCTCGCACCAAATCTCAGAGCAGCACCTATCAGGGGCAGGTGGAAGGTCATTTCCTGTAAACGCCGGGCATGTAAGGTCTGCAGACAGGGAGAGGTGAGTCTTTTGGAAGCCAATGCCTGATTTGCTAAAACATCAGGATGGCCTGCAGTACGAATGATAGTGCAAATTAATAGATCAATTGTTTGCTGTTTCTGCAGGCATTCTGCAGGACCATGTCGCCTCCCTTCTCCTAGCTATGAGCTTTTGTCATCACATTTTGCCCCCTGTAGGAGTTGGCAAACCCGTAAGTGCAACCAAACGCTTCAGTGATGGGATTTAGCTCCTCAGAGTTCAGTTTCCCCATGAGGAACGAGCCCACCTACATCCCTATGAGGCCTCAAACAAATCACACTGGCTTTCCAACAAGTTCAGATGAAATCAAGTGAAAAATGAAAGTTGGGGGAGGAGGGGAAGAGAAGACATCTTACCATGCTCCTGACAGGGGCGACTGAAAAAAACAGAAAGATCACTGTTGCCAGGCAACCCCTCCCTTTCTGAGGTTCAGTCAGGGCCCTGACTGTGGGAATGACTTCCTTTGTCCTCATGTGTGCCTTCCTGGCAGCCAAATGTCCTGTAGCTGCTGAGATCATCCCACATGTGTGACCAGAATCTCTATCCTGATTTGTGCTACCCTGATTTGTGTCTATTTCTGAGCTTCTTTCTTTCCCAGGACCCCAAAGCCCTTCTCTGTATGTCGGGGATGCTATATAATCTATGTGCAGACTGCATATATGAACATGGTACCCATGTAAACTGAGCCTGCTCCTTGGAAGTTCTCTGTTCCTTCCTTGCCAGCTGCCAAATTTGGCAGGCCAGCTGACACCCAGGCAGGCCATTTCATTCATCGCTACACAACAGTAGGGTCTGGCCCCTCTCTTCCTAAGAATCATGGAATACAAAGGCTGGGAAGAACTGGGGGGCCCTTCAGTTCTCCCTTGACAACGCTGACCCTTTCTCGGGGTTTAAATGAAGCATTTGACCCCAGCTATTGTAAGCCTGCCTCCCTTGTGATGGAGTACTCGTGGTTTTATTCTTCTGGAAGCATTGAGACAGCGTCTAAAGAACAGCTGGAAACATATGAGAAGGAGGGCAGGCTCGGCCTCTGGGGGGAATGTCCCTCAGGACCCGGGGTTTCTACGTGGCAGGAATGTGTGTGGCATGATATAAACTCTTCCGTTTCAGAGAAAACTTATGATGCAACCCAAGTGTCTGCTTGAGATGTCAGTTCCCAAGTCTTTCTTCTGAGGGGTCACTTTCCTAACATCCAAGAAAAACAGCTTGAGACCATCCACATTCTTCATGAAGGCCGGTAGCCCATGTCTCCTGGGAGTCTCAGAGGGATTACATTCTTCTTCATTCTCTCTCTCTCATCTTCCTTTTCCACTGAATTCTCCACCCTCATGCAACTTCCCTTCACCCTATGCTGTACCCCTTCCTTCACTCCCCAAAGCACCACCAACACAAGGTTAATGTGCGTGGAAGACGGTTTAGCGAAGGGTGGGATAATGGAGAGAGAATTACAGCGCAGTTCAGATGACATAAAATTGAGCATTAGATACCACAGTCCTGGATTTCCCCAGCCACCCCCTCCATAGAGACTTTCTCATAGGCATTCCTTCCTTTTAGGGATCCTGTATGCTGACATTCACAGAGATGCTGTGGACTTCTACTTGTCTTCAATCTCCTACAAATTACCTCCTCTTGCTGGGGCTCTGAGACCCTAATCCAGAAGTCCTGACACTTGTAGTGCAGAAAATGTTGGCTCTTATTCTAAGCATCTTGCACCTGGCAAGTAATGTACTTCTTTCTGGATTAAAAATATCTTAACCAATTCTTTACCCATCTAAAAATGAGATATATTTTCATTCCTACTTATATTCATCATTGGAAAAGTCTCCTCAAGAGAACCATCATGAAATGACTTGCAAGATAAGAAGGCCTTTGGGCAGCTTTGCTATCCAGAAGAGAAATGGCATCCCACCTCTAGAATGGAGATTTAGAGCCATCATTGTTGTTGTATTTGTTTTTACTAACTTTTTATTTCCAACGACATTATCATAACGCTAATAGAATAACTAAAACTCTCAAGAAAGTAAGTCACTTCACATGAAGTAGGGGTTCCCTCACCTGAAAAATGAGGGGGTGTGGACCAGATGATCTCTAAGATTTCTTCTAGCAAACGCTATTCCATATCTTCTCTTCCCTGCAGACTTGGAGGCGGGTGGACGGGCAGGGGGCAAACCCAGTGGATTCTTACACTGTTAGTGGTACGCTGGAATGACTCTACAAGAATCAACTGGAGAGTGTGTTAACTAAAAAAATACAAGTTCCCAAGGCCCGCTCCTGAAGATTCTAATTTAGGAAATCAGGCATGAGGTCCAGTATCTATATTTAAAAAAAAAAAAAACAAAACACCTCCACAAGTGATTTTGATGAGCAACGAAGTTTAGAAACCACTGGATTTTTATGACAATCAACAATAATAACCAAAATGCAGGTTAAAATAATCATTTTGAATATCAAAGAGGAAAAATAATATTAACCTATTTCAATAGATTTAGTAGATATTTAGGGCACAAGACCACACAAGATGACCTTTTCCAGAGATGCCATCAAAAACCAAGAGGCTCTCCAAAGCATGTGTTCATTAAATATTCATTAAAATGTCAGTGTCAACAAGCACAAAGGGCAGAGCCATAGGACCCCAGGTATACAGCTTAGACTAAGAACCAGAGCTTAACAAGAATTCCAATATTTCTGAGTAACTAACACACCTCTTTAGCTGATGTTCCAAACTAAGGCATTTTAGGGTAATTAAGGATGCCTTTGCAAGTAAACTATTCCTTTTGGATTAAAAATAATCCAGTCAATACTTCCCTATTCTAAAAAAAAAAGCAATGCATATTTTATTTCTACTTATATCATTATTAGAAAATCTCTTCACTGAAATTATGAAGTTTGAAGCATAAATCATGAAGTCACTTGCAAGTCTTTACCTTTACATTAGACATAGCAAATATTCTCAGTTGTCCTGAAAATAATAGAAATTCTTCCATTAATGTAGAAAAAGGATCATTAGAAAACAAAGAACTGAAAACTGCTTTTGAAAAGACAAGTAAAACTTTTTGTTTAAAAATATATTTTTTAGCTTTTATATTCATTGTCATTGCTATATAGTAAATTACAACAAAATTTGGCAACTTAAAACAATACACATTTATAATCTCGAAGTTTCTGTGAACCACAAATCTGGGAGTGGCTTAGCTGGGGTTCTGACTCAGGCTCCCTCATGAGGTTGCAGTCAAGCTGTCGGCCAGGCTGCCGTCATCTGGAGGCCTGACTGGGGCTGAAAGATCCTCTTTCAAGTTGGCTCACCCACATGCCTGACAAGTTGGCACTGGCTGTTGGTGGAAAGCCCTAATGCTTTGCATGGACCTCTCCATGGCACGGCTTGAATGTCCTCACAACATGGCAGCTGGCTTCTTCCAAAATGGGTGATCCAAAAGAGGACAAGATAGAAACAGCAAGCTCTTTTATGACCCAGCATTGGTGATCACACTCTGTCATTTCCATAATGTCCTATTGGTTTCATGGGTTAGTCTTATTCAGTGTGAGAAGCAGCTCATAAGGGCGTGAATATGAGGAGGCAAGAATCATGGTGGGAGGGGGATGTCACGAAGACCGGCTACCACACTGCTTGAAACTAGCATCAGATCTCAACAAACACTGCATGCATTTCATTGAATCTAAAATACTATTGAATCTGAGACCTGTCTTTATTTTATGTAACAATAAGAAAGAAAAAAAAAGGCCAGTATTGGGAGACTCTCCAGATAAAGCTGGTCCACCAGAGTCTATGCTTTCAGTGTAGAGTAAATGAGAATAAATCCGCTCCACAAAAAGGAACAGCAGAAGACTTGCAAGTCTGAACTTGCGCTGAGTGAGTGTGGGGAAAAAATCATTCCCTGGAGAATTTGAACCCAAGCAGGGGGAAACTCCAGACTGAGATAACTTTAGATGGAACTTAAGATCCCCCTCTTAAGAAACCTGATTTCAATCTAGGTTGAACACGATTGAAGAGACATTTAAATTTTAGAGGATGTTAAAATGTGGGAAAATGTGCACCCTAAAATCAAGAAAATGCAGTAGGTCATATCAGTGAAGATTCAGGTAAAATGTACAGAAATAGTTGAGAGTCAGCATTCTTTGGGGCAAGATTACAACAATAGAATCTTATTTTTGAAAAAAGAACAGAACCTTGGTCCATCTGCCGTGTTCTGTTGGCCAGTACTGTGTCCTTTCTCCCATCAGTTTCTTAGACTCAACTAATTACAACAGCAGAAAATGAAGAAAAGCAGAAAGTTTCTGAGGGGAATCAGTGCAGAATCAGTAGAAATAGAACAGATTTTGAATTAGACCCATTTAAGTCCAGGTCTTTATAGCTGTGTGATCTTGAGCAAGTTGCTTTACCTCTCTGGGTCTCTAACCATATGACCTTCAAGTAAGGTCAAGGCAATGACCTACTTGTAGACTTGTAAGAATGAAATATCTCGTGTGTGAAACATCTAGCAAGGTGCTTATTATATTTACTCAACAACGATAGCTATTATTATGATTACCATTTTTCACTTTCTAAGACTACACTCCTTTTTGGAGATTATTTTTTAAAAGGCTCAATCATTGGAAACCTAATACCCAGGGAAGACTGCCTTCCTCCTGCCGCTCATTCAATAACAAGTGCAAATATCGATGGAGTCCTAAGTCTTAAGTGGACATGGGTCCTGGGCTCGAGGGTTGTTCCAGCTGCACCAGCGAGGCAGCCCTGTCTTCCTCCCAAGGAGATGGAAAGAGAATGGAACTGGTCCTCAGGGAGGCCTTCCTCAAATCATCACCAAGAGGAGTCCCATTGTCTCCATCTCGGAGGAGTCAGGCACCCCTCACTGATGGGAGATTTGGAGCGAATGGCTCTGCATTTACTAAGTATCTTCTAACTTCCAGGCTCTGAACCAGGTTGCAGGGACACAGAGAATAATAGATGGCCAGTGCCCTGCAGAGGCTGTTAGTCCCTTAGAGGAAAGAACAGGGAGAATGAATCATGACAGCCAAGTGGACAGTCCCACGAGAGCGTAGGTGGAGGTTGTGGGAGCACCGAGGGGACACATTGACTCTGCCTGGGGAGGTCGGGGCAGGCTTCACGGAGGAGGTGATGCTTGGTGAGCCTTAAAGGATGAGCAGTGTTTTGCCAGACGGATAGTATTGAGTGTCCTGGGTGTTCAACATATGACCTCAATTTATTTTTTCCCTTCCCAAGTGTGGAATCAATTGAGAAATAAGACACAAGAGATAGACAGATGGAAGTCAAAATGTCAGCTTTATTGTTGAGAAAGCCAGCTGGAGAACACGGCTTCAGACCAGTAGTGAAAAGAGCATGCCCGCCAAAAAAGAGTAACTTTACCGCAGAGAAATCCGAGAAACACTACCTCGGCCAGGTGATCAGGCAGAAACCATGTTGACAGCAAGGACCCTTGATATGATGATATGATGGGAATAGCACTTACCTCCATAGTCATTTTCCCGAAAACCCATAACCCCAGTGTAATCATGAGGAAAACTTCAGCTGAGGGACTTTGTGCAAAATATCTGACCAGCGCTTTCCAAAACTGTCAAGGTCACTAAAAAACAGGGAAAACCTAAGGAGCCCAAGGGCATATGACAACAAAATACAATGTGGTGTCCTGGATGGGATCGTGGAACAGAAAAAAACATTAGGTGAAGCCTAAGGAAATCTAAATAAACTGTGGACTTTAGTTAAGAACAATGTATCAGTTTTGGTTCACTGATTGTAACAAAGGTATCTTCCTAGTGTAGATGTTAATAATGGGGAGAACCAAGCATTGGGTATATGGACCTTTCTACATCATCTTCTCAAATTTTCTGTAAATTTAAAACTATTCTTAAAAATAAAGTATCAAGGGGCTGGCCCCATGGCCGAGTGGTTAAGTTCGCGCGCTCCGCTGCAGGCGGCCCAGTGGTTCGTTGGTTCGAATCCTGGGCGCGGACATGGCACTGCTCATTGGACCACGCTGAGACAGCATCCCACATGCCACAGCTAGAAGAACCCACAACGAAGAATACACAACTATGTACCGGGGGGCGTTGGGGAGAAAAAGGAAAAAATAAAATCTTTAAAAATAAATAAATAAATAAATAAATAAATAAATAAAGTATCAAAAAGAAAAATAGTGGGGGCATGCCAAGACACCCCAGCCCTCCATCCAAGTGTGGACAGTGGGGCGGCCACTTGGGAACTTCAGAGCAGCCCCCCGACCCAGCCCTGCTGCCCAGGACAGTAAGGAGAGGAAACTGAATTCCCAGGGTTTGAAGGCATTTCATTGATTGGCCCCACCCAACCATGGGCCACTGCTGGGACCCCCAATCAGGTCACTAAGGTGGCCTCTATGGAGGGTCAGAGAAACGTTGCAAGGGCCAGATGTGTTTCCAGAGAGGCTCCATGGCAAAGCATCAGCACATGGAGGCTGTCTGAACTCAAAGCCTAGATTTGCCACTTTCTACCTGTGTGGCCTTGGCGGGCCATTTAACCTCTCTTGAGTTCTGGTTTTGTGTCCTGTAAGATGGAGATGGTAATAATACCTACCTCCATGGGCTGGGAGAGGATTAAATTAGACACTACGAGCAAAGTGGCTAGAACAGTGCCTGGTACACGGTAAGTGCTCAAAGGGTGTAAGCTGTCATTATTACTATCACAGAAACGGGAAGCTAGGAAAGAGGAGCCCTCCCTGACCTAGCAGTTAGCGTGGAAGAGGACCCGGGGGCCCAGCAAGCAGCCCCTGCACAAGCAGGGAGTGGTGCATGACATGGCTGTGGCTGCCAAGCAGGTGACATGCAGGACGTTGGGCAGGATCAGACAGGAGCAGAGACAGGCTCAGCCTCAAAGCCAAGGAATGCCAGGACTCTGAACATTTCTAGGAAGAGACGGCACTTTAAAGCTGTGGCAGGCAGACTTTTTCTTAAAGGGCCAGGTAGTAAATAGTCTAGGCTTTATGGGCTAAGAGGCAAAATCAAGGATATTATGTATCTCTGCTATAGAACCATAAACACATGCTGACTGTTAGTTGAGTGTCGTGCAGTTGCATAGTGTAATTCCACCCCATCTCAATTGCCACCACCCCCGCTCTACTTTAGTATAATCAGAGGCTTAAAAATGAAAACAACCAAGGTAAATAGTGGGATTCTTTCATTTACAATTGTTAGCAAAATCATCCTTGGCAACTACTGGATTGGAACCCACTGCTTCAGATTCAGTCACTTCTCCTACTCTCTTGTCCTCTGTAGTTTGGTGTCTTTGGAAGAGCTGGTAATAAAAATAAAATGAACATCCTAGTTTGCAGTCGGGTAGCATTCCAAACACCATCAAGTGACAGCTGCATCCCTGAGACTCTTAGTGCACCGAGCAGCGGAGCAAAGCCACGAGGGCATCATGCGGGCTCTTGGAATTTCTCTGCATAAAGCAGCCACAGACGCCAGACAGATGAAGGGGTGTGGCTGTGTGCCAATAAAACTTTATTTATGCACAATAAATTTCATATAATTTTTACATGTCACAAAACGTCATTCTTCTCTTGATTTTTTTCCCCAGCCATTTAAAAATGGAAAAACTATTCTCTATTTTTTTTTGCTTGAGGAAGATTGTCCCTGAGCTAACATCTGTGCCAATCTTCTTCCATATTTTTTTTTATATAGAGGTCACCACCACAGCATGGCTGATGAGTGATGTTGGTCTGTGCCAGGGATCTGAACCTGCTAACCCCAGGGTGCCAAAGCAGAGCATGCTGAATTTAACCACTACACCATGGGGCCAGCCCCTAGAAAAACTATCCTTAGCTCCAGAACCCTACCAAACCAGACAGCAGGCTGGATTTGGCTCCCACGCCATAGTTTGCTCTCTCCTGTTTTAAAGGATGGTTCTAAATAAACACTTAATCCTAACAAGTCATTAGCAAACTAGACACCTGGAGCCTCTTCTCTCCATTTTCTAGGGCTGATGGTAAAGCCCCTCTCCATGGGGAAGAAGCCCCATTCTTCTGACTCATCTGTTTTCCCCATGTGCTTTGCAGCATCTCACCTCTCCTCCCAGAGCAGTTGCTATCTCAAATGGCAGGAGGATGAAACTCAGAAAAACCTGTCACTCTACACCGATGTGATTCTGGGCTCCTGCCACCATTGAGAAAAATCTCCTTTTAGCCCCCTGACTGTTGCCAGAACTTAATGAACTCAATTCAGTTGCTATAACGCATTTCTACAGCACTTCTTGACTCTGCAAGGTGCCACACTATATGGAAGCTCTTAGCTCCCAGCCACACGGAAAGGGACTAAACGGTGCTTGAGGAGAGTTGCACGTAATCAAATAAGGATATAATACAGCAGAGTTGTGCCATGCCACGACTAAACTCCTCTTTGATTTTGTAACCCAGTGGTTTGCAGATTGAAGCAGGAGTGTTGAAATGAGTAACAACAACCACAGGTGCTGCCATTCACAAGTTGCTGCAGAATGAGGACTAGGCACTGATGGAAAAGGGAGAGCAAAGAAAACGAGAAAGGAGAGCACACTCCTTAATCAGCACTGAGCCTCACAGCTGGCCAGGGGGGAGGGGTCAGCTCCTTTTACAGGGAAGGAGATGAGGCCACAAAGGCCGGTGGTTCGTCAAAGGTTGCTCGGCTAGGTAGTGGTACAGCTAAGCCTGGACCTCAGCATCCCAGGCTGGGCAGTGCAAGTGGGACATGGACTTCTCTGATCAAACTGGCTGGAACCACAGTTTCTATCAGTTCACACTGGCCGTCTCGTGTTCCTCCACCTAAGGAACAGGACATTAGATTGGATGCCCATTATCCATTTTTGTCCAGTGTGAATATCAGCCCCCTTTTTACTCTCAACAGTGTCTGGCTGGACATAAATTACATGGTCACCCTAGTATTCCGCCTGTTAAAGGGGGTGAAGAAGCTAAGGTGCTGGACGTGACTGCCAGTGTCTGCCAGGCCTCAGGGACAAAGAAGAGGGACAGTGTTCCTGGACTAGCTTTAAGACCGAGGCCCGGTTGGGATGGTCTGAAGCAGGCACTCATCGCATTCTTGCTTTCTTCACCCAGTTCTCAGTTTAAGTATCGATCAAGGCCAAAGATGTTTTTGTCCTTTATACTCTGCAGTCATTTTCTTCGCACACACAAGGCGGGTCGCTTGTCCCAGCCCCAGCAGCTCAAGAGTGGGAGCAGGCCAGGTGCAGACCCCACCTCTCGGAAGAGCCCCGGGCCCTCCAGACAAGAGGTGTTTCAATGGTGTTGAAAAATAATACCTAAGTCTCGGCAGAAGGGAGCTGGAGGTCGACACCAAACGGTCCCGAGAAACGTGTGACTCTAAGCATCCTGACATTCAGGTCATAAAGGGAGGAGAAAAGGGAGGACAGAATTGTGTGTTTTTTTAAAGATTGGCACCCGAGCTAACATCTCTTGCCAATATTGTTTTTTTTTCTTCTTCTTCTTCTTCTTCTTCTTCTTCTCCCCAAAGCCCCCAAGTACATGGTTGTATATTTTAGCTGTGGGCCCTTCTTGTTGTGCTATGTGGGACACCACCTCAGCGTGGCCTGATGAGTGGTGCCATGTCCGCACCCAGGATCCAAACTAGCAAAACCCTGGGCTGCTGAAGCAGAGCGTGCAAACTCAACCACTCGGCCACAGGGGTGGCCCCTGGAGTTTTGAGCAGGTTTCCTAAAGTGTGACCTGAGGAGCCCCTGGGTGGTGGACAAAATGTAGATTCCTGCTCTCCATCCCAGAGTCTGAGATCGAGGTCAGAGGCTGCCCCTGTAAAGAAGACCCCAGGGGATTCCAAGACACACCACGGGCTGGGGAGAAACTGATTGAGAAACGGGTTTCGATAAATATACTCTGACCGTTCTTCTCTCTTCATACCTGTTACACTGCCTCATGGTTGCTTAACGGCCTTTTCCTAGAACTGGAGGTGAAATCCCTGAAGATTGGTTTTGATTAATGACACAAAGAATCAATCAGTCAATCAATCAATCAAAGAGGGGCAAAGGGAGAAATCAGTCCTGTGAACATCGGTCTCTAGAACAATTTCCAGCTGCTCTATAGGGAACACCCTCTCCCTTCTCCTCCCTGGATGAGGCAGCGTCACTGGGCTCATAATTCAGAATGTTCCCCTGGTGTCCTGGTGGGTGACAGGTCTGATCTCTGGGTGGCCTCACTTCTTCCTGTTCATTTGCTCCACTGTGCCATCAAATATCTCTTTCTGCGCATGCCAGGATGTGAAAAAGCTTGGGAAGCTCCGAAATTATTCCACCGCAAATGTATTTGTTAGCCTTCTAACAATTCTGCACCCAAGTCTAACGTGTGTGTGTGTGTGCGCGCGCGTGTGTGTGGCACAGGGTTTCCTCACCAACAAGCAATTCTCGGACACCAGTGGGGTGCCCTAGAATTCAACTCAATTCTGACATTATCTACCCAGAGAGACCATCAGATCCCACAGGTTAAGGGCTCAGTCCTACAAGACTGCCTTCCACCCCCACTTCAGGTGCCAATCACAAGCCCAGGTTGTCACCTGTGCTTCTGACTGACCAGCTATAGATTGGAGGTTCGGACGACCCCCTCCTTAGGTTCGATTCATTTGCTAGAGCAGCTCACAGAACTCAGAGAAACGTTTTACTTACTAGATGACCGGTTTGTTACAAAAGGATATAACCTGGGAACGGTCAAATGGAAAAGATGCCTAGGGGCAAGACGTGGGGAAAGGGCATAGAGCTTCCACGCCCTCTCTGGGCTTGCCACTCTCCCCCCATCTCCACGCGCCCATCCACCCGGAAGCTCCGGGACCCCTGTCCTTTTGGATTTTATGGAGGTTTCATTACATAGTCACGATCGATTAAATCATTGGCCATTGGTCATTGGCTCAACCTCCCGCCATCTCCGCTCCCTGGAAATCAGCAGGTGGGAATGAAAGTCCCAACCATCTAATCACCTGGTTGATTTCTCTGGTAAACAGTCCCCATCCTGAGGGGACCTAAGGGCTTTCCAAAAGTCACCTTGTTAACATAACAAATGTTATGAGCTTTATCGCTCTCATCACTTAGGAAATTCCAAGGGTTTTAGAAGCTCTATGTCAGGAAAGGGATGACAACCAAATATATATTTCTTATTATAAACCCCAATATCACACCTTCTCTTTGACTGGTTGATTTTCGGGAGAAGGCGTTTCGGTTTCCTTGTTATGGAGTGGAACAAGGATGCAACGTTGTCGTATCCACGTGTTCTTTGTCAAAGTCCAGAAATCAGTAGAGGACTGGTTTATCACCAGGGACAGATGGAAGGCTGAGCTACTCCTCTGCATCTTCCCTTCAGAAAATGCTGAAGCTAACAAATGGGACTACACAAGACTAAAAATCTTCTGCACGGCAAAGGGAACCATGAACAAAATGGAAAGACAACCCACCAACTGGGAGAAAATACTTGCAAATCACTTATCAGACAAGGGGTTGATCTCCAAAATATATAAAGAACTCATACGGCTCAAGAAAAAAACCCAAACAACCCAATCGAACAATGGGCAGAGGATATGAACAGACATTTTTCCAAGGAAGATATACAGATGGCCAACAGGCACATGAAAAGATGTTCAATATCACGAATCTTAGAGAAATGCAAACCAAAACTACAATGTGACATCATCTTACACCAGTCAGAATGGTTATAATTACCAAGACAAAAAACAGCAAATGTTGGAGAGGATGTGGAGAAAAGGAATGCTCATACACTGCTGGTGGGAATGCAAACTGGTGCAGCCACCATGGAAAACAGTATGGATATTTCTCAAAAAATTAAAAATAGAAATACCATATGACCCTGCTATCTCAGTACTGGGTATCTATCCAAAGAACTTGAAATCAATGATCCAAAGAGTTTTATGCACCCCTATGTTCATTGCAGCATTATTCACAACATCTGAGATGTGGAAGTAAACCAAGTGCCCATCTACAGATAACTGGATAAAGAAGACATGGTATATATACAATGGAATACTACTCAGCCATAAAAAAAGACAAAATTGTCCCATTTGCAACAACATGGATGGAACTTGAGGATACAATGTTAGGCAAAATAAGCAAGAGAGAGAAAGACAAATACTGCGTGATTTCACTCATAAGTGGAAGATAAACAAACACATGGATAAAGAGAACAGATTAGTGGTTATCAGCGGGGAAGGAGGTTGGGGGGTAGGTGAAAGGGGTAAAGGAGCACATATGTGATGGATAAAAATTAGGCTACTGGGAGTGAGCACAACGAAGTGTATTCAGAAATTGATAATAATGTACATCTGAAGTTACACAATATTATAAACCATTATAATCCCAGTAAAATTGCTTGGAAAAAAAAAGAGAAAGATGAAGCTCAGAGTGCTAATCTGACCCAAAACCCTCTGATCTCAGGCTCCTCTCCTCTCCCTGGCTTTCTTTCTTGCCCAGTTAACTTCTCCCAACCCTGGCCGTGTTTTCTGGATGCTTCTGCTGTGTCAGCAGTAAAAAGGAGCAGCGTGGGTGGAACCAGCGGAGGGAAGGAGAGTAAAGGAGAATGGAAAGTGCTGAGCTGACTGCCATCCGCCGGGTGCATTTGACCTGAAGTGAAAGATACAGGAGAGCGGTTCATTTCAGACCTTTCGTGTGACCGCAAACCACTCAAGGAGAGAGGAAGGACGTGGTTTTTCCCCCGAGAGAATCATTTTCAGACCGATTTGCCCTTTTAAGCTACCCGAGTGTGACCCCAGAAGCTGTGTGAAGTTGTATTTAACCTCAACCCCAAACTGGACCTCAGCTCCAAACTGGACCTCAGCTGCCGTGAGGGTTGGTTGCCTGCTGTGGGAACGGAATTGGCCACCCTCACCCACAACAGGGTCCAACTACGCCAGACCCGCTGGGCGCCCTCTGAAGAAGAATTTTTGGTGTCTGTGATACCAGACACTTCTTTTTCAGAGCGAGGGCTACAGCAGGCTAGACAGACATGCCCCGGCCTGTTGTTTGCACGTGGGACAGAGAAGGAAAGCCATATGCTAACTCTTTGTGAGCTTAAGCACCAGAGTCAGAGCATATGTCAATGGAGTGATGGAGATGCTGCCCCTTGAGCACAGCCTTTGTCTACATGCTTTTCCTAGAACAAAAAGCCCTTCCTAATTCAATGCACTCCCTCACAACCCCAGACGCCAGCCAGCCCCTTGGGGACCATACCAGGCGGTTCCTCTGTTGTCTGAAGAAGGTTCTGGGCCTTTCTTCATATCTTCTAGATAGGGAAGACCAAATGTTATCTATCACCATGGGTGATAGCCTAAGAAAATGGGCTGTAAACCCATTAAAAACTTAAAAAACCACACCAGTTTGTTAAGTTAAAAAAAAGAATTTTCTGACAGAGTGATGCACACATTGCAATGGAAAGTGGTGACGTCTCCCTGGCTGTGTTTCTACAAGAGAAAACATCCACATCTACATGATGAAGACTTGACTCAGATAGGTGTAGATGTGTACAGACTGACTTGTTCTCTTGGTTTGTCTTTAACATCCTCTGACTTTGAGAAAAAAGATGAAAAGAAGGAAAAGTACCAAAATATAACAGTACGTGGTACAATTATGGGTTAATTTTCCCCTTCTTCCTATAGGATGTATTTTCCAATGCTCTAGGATAAGTGTTTATTACCTTTACAATCAGAATGAAAGAGAGACAGCGTCTTGGCACCGGGGCAGCTGTGGGCTACACTATGCAAATGAGCTAACTCAATGCAAATGCTGCGTTAGGGGTGGGGGAGGGCAGGCATGGCGACACCGTTTCCATGAATCATGCAGTTGGAATCCAGCATCAAGAAGTCTTCTCTCCCTCAGGAACCTGCCTAACCCCATCCGGCCCTGGAGCCAGATTTGGAAGCAGAGACTGGTGAGGCATCAACCAGCCACACTTATAAAACCAGCTAAAAGTAGGCTTCCAGAAACCTCCTTCTGAGTTTGAGAACTTCAACTTTAATGAGAGTTACCATCAACGATCCCGTCTTAACTAAGGAGTCTGGGAGCAAAATTTGAAGGGAAAGAAAGGGAGATGAATGGCCTGCCTCTGGACCGTCTGCTTCTGTGTCCCTGGCCCAGACAAGAGGCCATTGTCAGGGAGTCTCTTGGGGTTTGCCCCAGCCTGGTTTAGCAGATCATTCCTCCAGACGTTGGTTGCCTGGAGCACAAATTGGGGGCAAGGGCACAGTAAGTGTTTGGTAGGTAAGTTTTTAGTTAGATCTATTAAATCATTGTGCTTAAAATAGGACGCTAATGAGAACTTTCCCTGCTGCCAGCTCGCAGCGTTGATCTTTAACAGCACACGCTGGACAAAGGAATATTCAGGAACCCACTCAGTGCAGCAGAGATGGTAGCTCGGTAGCTCTTTATCTACTCTAACCTTCTCCTAGGGGCTTTCATCGATTGCAGTGACTTTGAAAAGATTGAAAACAGAATTCCCCAGACGCTTTGCAACTCGGGATTCCTACGTGATTGAGATTTCCTGCTCGAATGCACTCATGCAGCCTTCAGTCAGGACCCGAGTTCCGTGGGGAGGGAGACTCGCAGGCACAGTTTGGTTCTGTGGATCACAGCTGGGACAGCGTGGTCCTGGAACCAGCATTTGCAGTGGCCCCTTCCTGATCCTTGGGGTGTGGCTAAGGGGTAGGACCGTGGAGCCCTGCCGCAGGCACCACGGTTTGCTGACTCCCAGGATTCTGAAGTCCCCTTGGCAAGTCTGTCCTGCGGTCGTGTACTCCTGAGAGTCATTCCTGGGGTCTGAGCTTAGAATCCCATTCCTTTAGCCCTTCCAACAATTTTGTAAGCAGCTAATGCTCTGTAATAAACCCTTTTCTGCTTAAAATAACTACAGTGGACTCTGTTATCTGCAACTGAACCCTGATTCTGCAAAGATGTCCTGAATGCCCACTGTGTGCCAGGCCCTGTGCTACCCAATGAGAGTATGACATCAAGTCATCAGTACCGAGCACCTCCTCTGTGCCACAGGTCGCTCTAATATCCTTTCCCTTCAGGACCTCATTGATGATAATTACATCTGCGTAAACATAAAAATAATTACGATCAGTTAGTACTATAACAGTTTCCCTGGGAGCAAACTGAGGTTTGGAAGGCTTTGCAATGTTTCTTTAATCTACTCATCCTCCACATCTCCTGATACAGAGTAGTACATTTGACCATGAAATAGTGTTGTCAGCAGTTGACCTGAATAAACCTGAGCATGGATAAAAAACCGGCACGTGGAGATGGACGGCTCTTAAATGAATCCAGGATGTTTTAACTTAGAACCCGAGGGCCCTTGCTTCTCACGCTGAAAGTCTATTCACGCCACCGTGATTCATCCCCAGGGACTCTTCCTCGACATCATTTATTCATCCAGATGCTCCCAAGAGAGAAATTACTCCCTTAATGTCTGGCACTAGGGGAAGCCATCGTAACTCTCTGATGCTACTGGAGGCTCATCCATCACGTGTTGCCAATCGTTGACCTTTGGAGCAGAAGGATGTTGCAGAGTTGTATCCATGCACCAAGGATGAAGTGGGACCCACCCCCAGAGCCTTGCCTACCAGCCCCCTTCAGACCTCCCGCAAGCCCCTCCTTACACAGCGCTGACACTTCCCCGGGGGGATTCTCACAACCACCCCAGGCAGAAATTTTCCCTCGTTTGTCTAATGACAAGAAGAAACAAGCAACAATAAAACCCAGGCCCAGATGGAGTTCACACCTTAGCCGACGTCACATGATGGATTCCAAATCCTCAGACTCTTCAATGGCTCCCCATTTGGATAGATTCAAACTGCAGAGCATGCGTGTGAAGCCGTTTGTGACCTTACTGCCCAGCTTCACCCCTCCTCGCCTCCTGCTGCAGCCTCCAACCCTGCTGGACTCACTGACGGCCTGGTCTCACGGTGCCTGTTCTCAGCCAGATGCTCGAGTCGTGCCGTTACCTCTGCTAGAACTTCCTTCTCCAACTTCCGGCCCCACCATCTCCTACGCCTCCTCTTGGCTCATTCCCACTCATCCTTCAGGTCCCAGCATCTCATCCATTCCATCAGTTAGTCACTCCACAGGTATTCTGCTAGTACTTACCTTACATGTGGCTGCAGCAGGCATTGAAGATCCAGCAATGAACAAGCAGACTTGGTCTCTGCCCATCCAGAGTTCACGGCCTAGTGACGGGACACAGTTAAATAGGCAGTGATAAGATGCTGCAACAGACTGTGGCAGTATGAGAACTGAGTGTGTATTCAGGGTTCTCCAGAGAAAAAGAACCAACAGGCAATAGAAGGGGTGTGTGTGTGTGTATACACATATTTAGACATTTAGGTTATGTATATATATAGATTTATTATGAGTAATTAGCTCATGTAATTACAGAGGTGGGCAAGTCCTAAGATCTGCAGGGTGAGTTGGCAAGCTGGACTCAGGAGAGCCAATGGTTTAGTTCTAGTCCAAAGACAGGAAAAGAGCCAATGCTCCAGTCCAAAGGTAGTCAGGCAAGAAGAATTCTCCCTTACTTGGGGGCAGGTCAGCATTTTGGTTCTATTCAGGCCTTCAACTGATTGGATGAGGCCCACCCACATTAGGGAGAGCAATCTGCTTTACTCAATCTACCCATTTAAATGTTCATCCCATCTGGAAAAACCCTCACAGAAACACCCTGAATAATTTTTGACCTAATATCTGGGCACCCCATGGCCCAGCCAAGTTGACACATAAAATTAACCATCACAGGATGCCATGGGGACACATAGCTAGAATCCCCAACCAGGAAGTGCCTCCATGATCCCCCCCAAGACTCCAGTCAGTGGCCTTTCTCTCTGTCCCCATAGCCCTCATCACAGTCTCCATCATGTCATAATTTCTGTTGGCTCGCTGGTCTCTCCCACTAGACTGTAAACTCCTCAGTGTCTTCATAGTGTTGTTAGGAACTTTCTCTGAAGTTAGAGCAGCTAGGTGGCCTTCCTGGCCCTCCTGCTTTTGGCTGTATGTTTGAGCAAGTTTCTTCACAGCCCTGAGCCTCAGTTTTCTTATCTATAGAAAGGGTTAGTAATAGCAGCCAGCGGCCTCATGGGAATATTGTGAGGATTAAATGAAGTAACACGTGGGAAGAACTTAGAAACTGGTAACTAGTACTCTCATTCACTGTTGAACTGGGGCACCCAGCACCCCTTCCAGACCACGACAGGCTCCCGATTAGACTTGCTCAGCACCACCCTGACTCCCGTTTCCTGTGCTGCCAGCACCGAGTCTGTGCCCAAGAACGTCTCAGGGACTCGCTCTTCCAGTGCTCCGAGAGTTGGGGTTCTAGGTATGTGTCCCCAGGGCCCCCTGTGATGGCTAATTTTATGTGTAAACCTGGTGGGCCATGGGGTGCCGCGGCTTCTTCCAGAGCCCCGCTGGTGTCACACAGCTCCCTCCAGACATGCACAGTGGAAAGGGAAAGTGTCTGATCTTGTCTGAAAGAAAGTGACGACAAGATGGACAGGTATTTGTGGAAGCTGTGGAGAGCCTGGAGCGGCTGGACCAAGAACGCTTCCCAACAGGTGACGAATGTGTTGTCCTTAGCGACCAGCACGGTCCAGCTCTATCTCCAGTTAACAGCAAGACTGCTTTCAACCAAGCAATTGACTTTTGGCCAATGACTTTCAAAAGGCAGAGACCTCAGAACAAGGCCTTATCGAGCATTTGATTTCTATTCCAGGAGAAGCGGTACCCAGCGGAATGTGTCAACATTGGGCACTTTGAGCTTTTCCCACCATTAAAGATCTTCCTGTCTTTCTGAGAGCTTTGGGACCAGTTCCTTGCATGGTCTGAACTCGGTGGTGTACAGACCTGACAGGTTTTACTGTTCTCTTACGAGGTCCTCCATCTGTGGCCGTGGAATGAGCCTGGAACGGGGTCTCCACTCAGGCCCAGCATTTCACTGCTCTGTGTATCACACTTACCGCACCTGTGAAGACGAGAAGACCACCTTCCCTATATACTTCAGGGTGACCTCTTGTGATATGATACCTATATCAACCAGGTGATACTTGTGCAAACACGTGGGAGAGTGAGCAGCATTACACACACGCAGGGCGACAGCATGGTGGGGGAGGAATTCAGCCTGAAGGCCTTGCACAACCAAAGCAATTTTTTATGTGGGAATAAAGGTAGAGTGGGAGAAATAACTTCTCAAAATACGTAAATCAACAATCCTGGGATAATGCTTTTTAAAAATTATCTAGCATTATCTTTAGTATTTCAGCGAGTTCTCTCTCTTCTGAAGTGAATGATGTCGTGTATCGTGGTGTTTGGCCTTTATCACAGCATTTTATTTCTAATTTTCATTCCAATCCATCTTTCAGCACTAGCACCACCAATTAAGTGAATGCCTGTTGGAAGATATAAAAAAGATGTGAAAATATAAGCACAGTGAATGTTCAAATAACAGCACAGTGGCCCCACCATCACTCCGGCTGGGGCTCTGTGCATGTCCCACTATGTGGGTTTGGAATAGGGTATTTATCACCAGATAAAGTCACTGCCTCAGAGCCAAAGCATCATGAAAGCCGGGTGTAAGGGTTTAATTGTGCCCCCCTGAAAAGACATTGAAATCCTAACGCCCAGCAGCTGTGAATATGACCTTATTGGAAATAGGGTCTCTGCAGATGATCGAGTTAAGATGAAGTCATCAGGGTGGACCCTAATCCTATCACAGGACTAAGAGTTGAAGATTTGGGTCTGAGTCCCAGATCCGTCACATGGTACATCACATCACATGCCACATCCAGCTCTGGGAACTTCAGAAATTTCTAGAAGGCCTAAAATTCTCTTCAGAAATTCTCATCAACCTTTAAAGTCCTCACCTATAAAGTGATAATAAAAAAACTGTTTAGAATAATAAGACTTGCTTCACCTACTTCTTAGAGTTGACGCGAATATCAAATGATACAGATGAAAATATTTTTTAAACAATAAAATGCCACACTCATATCGTTATTAAATTCCCAGGGCATAATTCTTACAGATGATAAGAAACTATTTCTTTTTCTTCCAGACTTTGCAAAATTGGCCTCAAAGTGGGACAGTAAAAAGCGGGTGGAACGGATAAAGGCGGAGGCGTCTCAAGGTCAGGGTGAGTCAGTTCAAAGAGGTAATCAATACACTGCCGCCCTTGCAGGGGGCAATGGGAGGACAGAGGAAGACCAGACACCACCTGTAAGCTCACTGTTGGCATGGAGACAGACGGCAAGAAGGTATTTTCCATCAGTCCCGCAATCTCCTTAGGAGACGCGTGACCAGGGACATGAACAGGCATGTGGCTGCTCCTCAGCCCTGTGGGGAAACTGCTGTCTGAGGCTACACAGAGCTAGTGTCAGTCAGGGTGTCCCTATGCACTGGCTGAGCAAGGCCACTGTGTGATTTGAGACATGGGAAAGGCATTGCCCAACCTACCACAAAGCCAAAAATAGGCCTTCAGAGATACGTGCGCCATTTGCTGTGTTGCACTAGGTGTCACCTGGGAGGAGTGGCAACTCACTGGAGCCTCCTTGTAGGTTAGCAGACATGGGAAAAGGGCAAGAGAGATCTGGAGCGCAGAATGCCAGTGGAACCACATGGAATGTGTGCTTGCGAGCATGGCATCCTGTACATGCATGCAAGGGTGCAGAATGGAAGGCGGTGGACCAGCCTCCAAACTGTCCAGCATGACCCTTCCTTGCTGTGTCTGGGACTCACTTCATTAATCTCCCTGTCCACACAACAGAGGCCACATGGCTGGATCCACTGAGTTTCTCTGGGAGCCTCCTGATGACTTCCTGCTCGCTCCTCCCCCGTGCATTAACATCAGCAGCAGCAGCAGCAGCAGCATCTCAGATGTTCAGGCAGCAGCCTCCACCCACCCCCTTCTCTTTACGCATCTTTAGAAAAGCCAAATGACAGCACACCTGTAGGGCCACAGACACTCAGCATTCCCCTGCTCTTCCAGGAGGCCAGGTTTCATCCAGGCCAACAAATTAATTCTGAGAACAAAATGGTTTCTTCTCAGATCCAATGGAGCCCACTCCTTCCTCTAATATTATGCTTCTAACTCAACAAGTGTCCAGTGTGACTGGCCTGAGCTTGTTCGAAGCCCCGTTGTCCATGGTCTGAGATTTCCCCATTTTCTCAAAGCTCCTCACCATACATCCTCATTACAAATATTGATTCCATACTCACCCCCTCAAGACTTGTCATACTTTTCTTTTGCATTTTCAAGACAGGTCTGTGTTAACATTTTCTTTGTCTTCCAGGATTATCTCCATTCCCCATAGGTTTTCCCCCTAGATAATGATAAAAATCCAAAGTGTTAATTACCATGTACATTACATGCGCCAGGTAATTCCACCGCATTGACGGCTCTGTGTCCAGTGAGCAGTGTCTGTCCCATTTGTCCCCGTAATGGCATCCGCTCTGGAGCCCCAGTTCTAGAGGGAGGAAGCAGTTCTCACTTCGTACCGCCTGCAGGGGCCACACATAGGTTTCTGGAAGTGGAATGAGCCTCATTCTCTAAGAATTTTATAGCGGAAGAGTGACTCTGACACTTGGCTCCTCAAATGTAATTGACAAACATCTGATTTTAAGTAAGAAGTTCCATAGTACAAAGAAACAGTAAAACATTTGTGCAAGCAACAGTGTGTCAAAAAGAAGGAAGGGAGAGAGGGAGGCAGGGAGGGAGGAAGGAAGTCATCATGGACTACGAGGCAGAAAGGGGAGGTGACAGATTTTGCGGCTCTCCAAAATCACCCGGGAGCACTTGACAATCCTAGTGGGCTTAGAGACACGGACAGCCTCATACCCAGCAGTACTCACAGCAGGGCGAGGTCGTCGTGCCTGTCGGCCCAATCCCATCAGCACACTCTGTCTGGATCTCGAGTTAAGAGTGGTTTTTACGTTTTTATAGGGTTCTGAGGAAGGCGGCAGGGGAGGGGAGTGATAGAGCCTGTCAAAAGCTTTGTGGCCCACAGAGTTTAAAATATTTATGGTCCAGCTCTTTACAGGAAAAGTTTGCTCTGGAGTTTCCCAAACTTGCCTGATCATCTTAAGACTCACCTGTGGAGACTGTCACACACACAGAATCTTTCTTGTGGCGAGTCCCTTGGAGCCTTGTTTGTCATCACTGAAAGTCAGGGCTGGCCCAAACGTCCATCCACGAGAGAACGGACAGCTCCCTCAGAAGAAATGAAGTGGCCACAGTTATTAGCACAGGAAATTCTCACATGTAAAAAGCATCTTGCATACAAATACATAGAGTATTATACAACATATAGGAACTTTTTAATGTCGTATTGCTTATGGATCTTATCTAAGTAGTAAAAGTATAAAAACATGCATGGGAAGGATCAATATCAAATTCAGTTTCATAGTTACCTCTACAAAGGGAGAAGAATGGATCGGCGAGGGGTACAAAGAGCTCGTCAATTTTATCTGCAATGTTTTCTTTCTCTCTTTTTTGCTGGGAAAGATTGGCCCTGAGCTAACACTGGTTGCCAATCTTCCGCTCTTTCTTTTTTTTTCTCCCCAAAGCCCCAGTACACAGTTGTATATTCTAGTCGTAAGTCCTTGTAGTTCTTCTATGTGAGCCACTGCCCCAGCGTGGTACTGACAGACGAGTGGTGTGGTTCCCCACACGGGAACCGAACCTGGGCACCCCCAAGCAGAGCGCACCCAACTTTAACTGCTAGGCCATCAAGGCTGGCTCTACAATGTTTTATTTCTTAAGCTTAATGACAAGAAAATAAACAGATAGATGATAGATTGATAAAGATATAGATAAATATAGGTATTTCAATATTATTTCCTAGATTTTTCTGTACATTAGAAACTTTTTATTATAATGATTTTTAAAAAATTACGGCTGAGTAATACACCACTCTTAATAGATATTCCAGGAAACTGAAGTCTTTAAGGGTTAATATGTGGATCACATGAAAGAAATTCCGTATTTTCTGGTCGATTTTTAAAAGATTTATCAAGTAATGAAGATTAAAAGTATCAGCAGGCTTTTCTAATCATTTAAGGGATGTGTGAGCACGGTCTACGCTTGATTAAGGAGGCCCCTCCACCTCTTCTCTGAGAAGTCCTTTCATCCTTTGGTTTTTCTGGCTACAGGAGAGAACATCGCTTCCACAAGCTTCTCTCTGGAAGCAGCAGGAAATGCTGGTCAACATCTTTACTAAAATACAATGGACAGGTGGGGGCGGATTGGGGCAGAGCCAGGAGTGATGGCCTGTGGGAAATGATAGGCAGGGGGTGGGGGTTTAAGAGACAGAGCGGGTCCTGCCCTGAGCTGGGCTCACAACAAAGACACCCTGGGAAAGGAAAAGGATGCAGCTAAGGCAGAAGGGGAAGAAATTGTATAGATGATGCTTCCGGAAAGAATCAAACAGATTGGAGCTGCCAGAGAATGAGAGACCTGCAAAGAAAACCTCGAGGCCAGGAGGAAGGACTCTGCTAATTGGAGTGTATAATTGAAGAGGTGAACACAGCTCAGAGCCCCAGGGGGACTGACTGCAGGTTTAATTAAAGATGATCTTCCGTAACCTTGTCCTTGATTTAAAAAACATCAGCCCTGAGAAATACTGGAAAAAACATGTGTGCCTCATGAGACGGATTCCTCCTTCTCTGAACATTTGATACGGAGGGCCATTCTCCCATCTATAATTTGGCCCACTGGGATGGCTATTGGATTTGGGATTCTTGCTCAACAGCCATCTCCATCCTCCAGCCAAATATGATCCCAAGAGGGAGAAATGATACAAACACATTTCAATATTAAAAAGTAGAAAGTGTAATACACAGACAACAAAGATCAAAACAAAAGTTTTTTCAAATCGTCCAAGCACCTAACTATGGAACTCGAGAGCTTGAGAATTCCAGGGTACAGACGCTTGTCCCTCATGGGCAGGTGCTCCAGTCTTGCTTCTGGAGACACATCCTAATTGTGGCCTTGCAGCCTTAAAGTGTTCTGTCAACTCCACTGAACTTCCCCTGGTAGTTTAGCAGAATCAGATGAATGATGGGAATAGACCCAGAAAGAAGAGGGAGAACCTTAAGGCTAGTGATTATTATTTTTTAAACTGAAAATGAGCAAGAAAATTATTCTAAGTAACTACATGTGGTAACTTCCTAATTATACAATAGTAATAAGATGCTATATGTACGTTGTAGGAGAATGAGACAGTTCCTCTGCCCTCTAGGTCCTTCTGGCTGGTCTGAGAATTAAACTGACATGAGACAGAATAACAGGAGAAAATCAAACAAAGTTTAATAAAGTGAATACATGGGAGAAACTCAGGAAAACTGAGTAACTCACCAGAATGGCAGAAGCCACTACCTTAAATACCATCTTCAGCTAAAGACAAAGGAGGATGTTGGGGCTAGTGGTTTGGGACTTCAAAGGGGAGGAAGACAATTCACATGGAGATGGAAAAGCAAATGTTTGGTAAAAAAGTGTTTGCTGGGCTGGCTATAGACAAGGGGACCTAAGAGAGAACTTTGATAAAAATGGGCTTACCAAAACCTGCCAGTCTACCACACCTCGAATTATCTATGGTGATCACTCCTTCCTGGGACAGGTCTTCTATCTTAAATTCTTTTAGGCAGTTAGGAGAAAGCTCAAAGTTTCTTTCAGAGTCTTCTGTTCTTAAAAATAATCTTGCCAGAGAGACACATTTTGGGGTGGCAAATTCTGGTCCCCCACAATATATATGCTTACAAGTACATAAACTCTTATCCTGTTGCTTTCCCACTTTACAGATAAATAAAGCAAGGAGCAGACACCTAAGGCAGCACAGAAATCCCATAAAGAGTTAACAGCAGACCTGGGACTAGCGTGCAGGACTGATTCCCAGCCCAATGCTATTGACTGATCGGTTGATTGGCACCTCGTCTTTGCAGTTACTCAAGCTTCCATCTAGTGAGCATACTACCTTGCTTCTGTTGATGTTTACACTGTGCCAGACTTTTTCACATTAATTGTTCTTTTGCTGCTTTCTTTTTTTTAATTTTTTTATTGAGTTATTGATAGGTTACAATCTTGTGAAATTTCAATTGTACATTAATGTTTGTCATTCATGTTGTAGGTGCACCACTTCACCCTTTGTGCCCACCCCCTACCCCACCTTTCCCCTGGTATCCACTAAACTGTTCTTGGTCCATAGTTTTAAATTCCTCATATGAGTGGAGTCATACACAGATTATCTTTCTCTCGCTGGCTTATTTCACTTAACATAATTCTCTCAAGGTCCATCCATGTTATTGCAAATGGAATGATTTTGTTCTGTTTTGCAGCTGAGTAGTATTCCATTGTATATAGGTACCACATCTTCTTTATCCATTCGTCTGTTGATGGGCACTTAGGTTGCTTCCACGTCTTGGCTATTGTAAACAGTGCTGCAATAAACATTGGGGTGCACAGGACTTTTGGGATTGCTGACTTCAAGCTCTTTGGATAAATACCCAGTAGTGGGATGGCTGGATCATATGGTAGTTCTATATTTAGTTTTTTGAGGGATCTCCATACTGTTTTCCATAGTGGCTGCACCAGTTTGCATTCCCACCAGCAGTGTATGAGGGTTCCTTTTTCTCCGCAACCTCTCCAACATTTGTTGCTATTAGTTTTAGACATTTTTGTCATTCTAACGGGTGTAAGGTGATATCTTAGTGTAGTTTTGATTTGCATTTCCCTGATGATCAGCGATGATGAGCATCTTTTCATGTGCCTATTGGCCATCAGTATATCTTCTTTGGAGAAATGTCTGTTCATGTCTCCAGCCCATTTTTTGATTGGGTTGTTTGATGTTTTGTGGTTGAGTTGCGAGAGTTCTTTATATATTAAGGATATTAAGCCTTTGTCAGATATATGACTTGCAAATATTTTTTCCCAGTTAGTGGGTTGTTTTTTGTTTCAATCCTGTTTTCATTTGCCTTGAAGAAGCTCTTTAATCTGATGAAGTCCCATTTGTTTATTCTTTCTATTGTTTCCCTTCTCTGAGAAGGCATGGTGTCCGAAAAGATCCTTTTAATACTGATGTCAAAGAGTGTACTGCCTACGTTTTCTTCCAGAAGCCTTATGGTTTCAGGTCTCACCTTTAGGTCTTTAATCCATTTTGAGTTTATTTTGGTGAATGGTGAAAAAGAATGGTCAATTTTCATTCTTTTACATGTGGCTTTCCAGTTTTCCCAGCACCATTTGTTGAAAAGACTTTCTTTTCTCCATTGTACACCCTCAGCTCCTTTGTCAAAGATAAGCTGTCCATAGATGTGTGGTTTTATTTCTGGGCTTTCAATTCTGTTCCATTGATCTGTGCACCTGTTTTTGTACCAGTACCATGCTGTTTTGATTACTGTAGCTTTGTAGTATGTTTTGAAGTCAGGGATTGTGATGCCTCCCATTTTCTTTTTTCTCAGGATTGCTTTAGCAATTCAGGGTCTTTTGTTGCCCCATATGAATTTTAGGATTCTTTGTTCTAATTCTATAAAGAATGTCATTGGGATTCTGATTGGGATGGCGTTGAAGCTGTAGATTGCTTTAGGTAGAATGGACATTTTAACTATGTTTATTCTTCCAATCCTTGTACATGGAATGTCTTTCCATCTCCTTATGTCGTCATCCAATTCTCTCAGAAAGGCCTTGTAATTTTCATTATATAGGTCCTTCACTTCCTTAGTTAAATTTACCCTGAGGTATTTTATTCTTTTTGTTGCGATTGTGAATGGTACTGTATTCTTGAGTTCTTTTTCTGTTGGTTCATTACTGGAGTATAGAAATGCTACTGATTTATGCAAATTGATTTTATACCCTGCAACTTTGCTGTAGTTGTTAATTACTTCTAACAGTTTTCCAATGGATTCTTTGGGGTTTTCTATATATAAGATCATGTCGTCTGCAAACAGCGAGAGTTTCACTTCTTCCCTCCCTATTTGGATTCCTTTTATTCCTTTTTCTTGCCTGATTGCTCTGGCCAGGACCTCCAGTACTATGTTAAATAAGAGTGGTGATAGAGGGCATCCTTGTCTCGTTCCTGTTTTCAGGGGGATGGGGTTCAGTTTTTGCCCATTGAGTATGATGTTGGCTATGGGTTTGTCGTATATGGTCTTTATTATGTTGAGGTAGTTTCCTTCTATGCCCATTTTGTTCAGAGTTTTTATCATAAATGGCTGTTGGATCTTGTCAAATGCCTTCTCTGCATCTATTGAGATGATCATGTGGTTTTTATTCCTCAGTTTGTTGATGTGGTGTTCTTTTGCTCCTTTCTACCCCATGAGATACGTCAAGGCAAATGTTTTTAATTGTAAAGAAAGTGAGACTGAAGCCCAGAGAGAATCACTTGCCCAAGGACACCAGGCTGGGTTGTGACAGATTCAAGTGTTCTTTTCACTCGCTCAACCTCCTAGAGCCCACTGGAGGTCCATAGGAAAGTCACAATAAAGACCATACCTTTCTCTACCCACCCCTTGCAAGCTTCAGTCTCATAGACCCTCGGGTACTATTCTGAACTTAACCTTTTTCTGCAGTGTTTGCATTGGGTGAAATGTTCTATGAAGGAAATATGAAGATCAACTAACCAGAATCCCAGACTACTTAATGTTGCACCTAGGGCCTCCCTCAATACATATGTAATTTTGTTATTTTGTTATTTTTAATACTGGGAGGTGCCCATACTTTGTTTGGGGAGGCCTCTGTCACAAGATGGGAGCCAAAGATCTGATGGTCTCTACTTCCCCAGCCCAGATAACTGTCTAACTTGGAATCTTAGTTCAACCTATAACCACAAGATATACACAGTTTAGCAGAATGGGCTTTGTAATCAGCGCGCCTGCCTCAAAATTGAAATTTTGTCATCTACTGATAGTATGACCTCAGGCTATTTAATCTCTCCAAGCCTCAGTTTCTTCATCTATATAATGGGAATAACAGCAGCCTTATGAGGCGAGTACTGCTTACATCCAAGTGCACAGTACCAGCAATACTGAACCTCTTAGTCTCAAGTTCGTTTGCCCAATGAGCAGTAAACCAATCACTGAGACATGGGTGCTTGGAGATGGAGAAAGGTTTATTCAAATTGGCCAAGACAGAATGCAGGAGGGTAGGTTCTCTCAAATCTGCCTTCACAAGAGAAGAGACCAGGGGTTTTTTTGGAGCTAAGGGGCTTGGCAGGAGAAACAAAGGGGTAATCCACGTTTCTTTCACTCCAGATAAGCTCTTGGGCAGTCTGACTCCTGGTCATCAACTGTGGCTGAGCACTGGTTATCCAGGGATTGTAACTTCCTTGAAGGCATTCTTTTTCTTCTGCAAAACAAGCTTGTAAATCCTTGTGACCCTTGAGTCACCCCTCAGGTTAAACTAGAAAACAGTAAATTGACAAGATTAACCTCTTTTCATCTATGTCTGTGCTGGGAACAAGGTTGAAAGGCAATCACATTCTTATTGAATATTTACAGTAATCCTCAGGAACCTGGCTTCACCAGCACAGTGAGTGCTCAGAGAAAGGTCGCTGATGTCGCCATCACTTGCTGGGAAGGGGTTGGTGAGGATGACAGCATCCCTAGGTGAGAGCAGCTGGAGCTTAGAAAGAGTTTCTCTGCACAGACAGCATGTAGTCATGTGAACTGGACAGGCAGAAGAAGCACCTGTGCCAATCTTCCTCTATTTTGTATATGGGTCACCACCACAGCATGGCTGATGAGTGGCGTAGGTCTGTGCCCAGGATCTGAACCCGTGAACCCAGGCTGCAGAAGTGGAGCACACCAAACTTAACCACTTATGCCATGGGGCCAGCGTCATCCACCTTCTTGAGGAGACAATTCCCTCTGACAACTACAGGTAATTTTAAAGCTTTTATGAAGTCTTGGGTGGAACCCCAATGAAACTTCCAAACTCAGCCAGTTCAATATAGGCATCCGAGTAGTTAGTCATAAAACATTCTTTCCTAATCCACAACAGACATTAACATTCACTTTCCCAATTACCAATGAGGAACCCTTAAGGACTTTTCACCAAAACTCAGACAATGCAAAAAGTAGTAAGGAAGTTAGTATCTGAGGGAGATGATTGGATGGATGATTGGTTATGATTTTAAGACTGTTTCATCTCTGCTGGTTTTTCCCTGGACAGTCATCACTGAATGAACAGGAAGTTTGATATTTGTTGCTGGCAACAAAATGGGAATTTCAGCTCTTAAAGGGTTTCTGCCTTCAGGCTCTGAGGCTCATTAGAAATGAGGCTTTGTCTGGTTCATCATACGATGGGTGAGTCATTCTTAACCTCCAGTGGTGGAAAGGTGAGCCAGTGTATAAGCAAGGGCCATTTCTGCTCCCACCATTCAACAGGCAGCCTCTCGGTAGATTGGCATCAAGAAATATCTTCTGTGTTTCTTCCACGTAACAATCATAAATCTCAGAGCAGCACTTTGGATTCAATGAGACTTGCAATAAAATGTGAGCAAAAAAAGAGCAATTAAGGACTTACTTCCTCCTAGAAGTTATAAAATATTTTACAGAATTTAAATTCCCAGTGCAACTATAACACAATAGCTTTCATTCTTTGCACACCTATGAAACAACAAGAGGATGCATGAAAAAGTGGTTTGGCAAAGAACAAGGCATCCTTCTTACCCTTCTCTTTCTCGATTTTTCCTGGGGACAGGATGACGCGTATGGACATTTTCCCCACCCATTGCTCTGTGTTGTATACCAGGATTCACATGCTTGTCTGAATTGGTGTGTTTGATAACCTAAACAAGATGACAAAAGGGGATGGGAGGAGGGTTAGCGTGAGAAGAGGTATTTCTCCAGGCATCCTTTCAGCACGTGGTGTGTGTTGCTTGGGCAAAGGGCATTGGCAGTTGAAGCAGACCTGTGAAGCTGGGCATGTTGGTGGTAAATCTACACCAAGGGCTTATGATCATGAGAACCTATAGGGAACCCATCATGGACAGTGGAAGAAGAAGGAGAGGTGAAACCCATTTCTGAAGAAGCCAGTGTGGGCATGTGAGGAGCTGGGGGACCAGCCCCATTCCAGGCTTCCCTGCTGGGCAGGCTGGTACTTGCTCCTGGCGCAGCATCTCAGGGAAAAGCTATCATCCAGAGAAGGAATTCAGTGAAGTGGAACATCTGGGTATAAGGTGGGAAGGAAAGAGCTCAGGAAACCCAATCGGGGAGGTCCAAGGCTGAGGAGCAGAGGCTGGGCTGGCCCTCAGCTTTCTGGGATGCCCGGCAACTCTTGCTTTCTGTGGGGCTGTGGTCTCCAAAGTCCCAGGCTTGGGTCTTTGTCTGTTCCGGATATGGACATTTTGAGAACCTGGTGATGGCATAGACCCTCTCCTCCCTGAAATGTTCACGCCCCTCTGCTCTTTTCTCTCTGCCACTCTCTGCATCTCTCTTCTTTCTGGCACTCTCTCTCTGGCACATGATCTCTCTCTGTTGCTCTGTGTGTGGCTCTGTCTCAATCTGGTCTTCCTCTCTCTCCTGCAAAGTTCTAGAGGTTTCGAGGACCCCCTTAAGCCTACATGAGCTGTAGCTTTAAGAAATCCTAGCTTAAAAATAGAGGCAGGGAGTTCTCAGCTCTAAAAGAAGCACACATTTGAAACAGAAAATAAAATATAGGGGGAAAAAAACTATGCAATTTTTTTTTCAAACAGTTTGGGGAGTTTTGACTCCTCACCCATCACCAATTCCAGAAAGATGATTCTCTGAGGTTTGGGGGTGTTCTATTCAAGTGATAAAAGCCTGCACCGTAGCTTGTACATATTGGTCCCCCATGTTGAAATTGCAGCTGCAAAGACTGGGGTGCTGTGCTATCAAATATTTTTTTATTTTTATTTATTTTTTTTGAGGAAGACTGGCCCTGAGCTAACATCCGTGCCCATCTTCCTCTACTTTATATGTGGGACGCCAGCACAGCATGGCTTGACGAGCGGTGCCATGTCCACACTCAGGATTCAAACCGGCGAACCCCAGGCCGCCGAAGCAGAACGTGCGCACTTACCCGCTGTGCCACAGGGCTGGCCCCAAAATATCTTTTTAAAAAAGATAAATTATCTAATTTGTCCCCTTATCCATGAGCTATCAGAAAGGGGGTTTGAGTCAGTCATCCCCCCTTTAATAGTCTAATCTGCACCAAAGGAGTAATTTCTTGTTACTAATAAAAGAAAAAATAAGTAGTCAATGACTTGTTCTCAAGCAGCTGGAGACCAGAGGGTGTGTTGCGTTACACTCTATACGATGGCTTCGCCACCCGACAGGAACCAATCTGGGAGCACCAGAGATTCCATCAGCTCATTTGCTATCTTTGATTTCAGCAACCCCTGGGTGGACTGTGATACTGCAAATAAATTACAGTCACAAAACTGCTTTTGGAGTTTAATTTGGGAACTTCAAAATAGCAAGTGATAATGTACTACTCATGTTATTCAGGAATGTGTTTTAAAGAGAAAGATGCAAGTCAAAAACTGCCAGTTGCTTGTCTTCTCTACCACTCTAGAGTGTCATTTTTCTGTAAATTAAGTGTCTCTCTTCCATTGGCCCATTTTCCCTGATCTCCACCGGGCAGCATTCCCTTTTTGTTGCTAAGAAGGAGGAAGAGAGAAAGCGGCTTTGGTGAAAATAAATTCTGTCCTCAGAGTAGCCATTTCTAGGCATGAGATCTCTTTAAAGGAAACTCCTGACCTCATACAGTTGAAAACGATTAATCAAGTTAGGGTCTAAATATAAGAAAGTATCTACTAGTTACAAGAAATGATACAAGTCATACGGAAAGAGACCAAGAAGACTGAGCAGTGTCAAGACTTGTGTGGAGGGCCAACCTGGTGGTGCAGTGGTTAAGTGTGCATGTTTCACTTCTGGTGGCCCAGGGTTCGCCGGTTCGGATCCCGGGTGCGGACATGGCACCGCTTGGCACACCATGCTGTGGTAGGCGTCCACATATAAAGTAGAGGAAGATGGGCATGGATGTTACCTCAGGGCCGGCCTTCCTCAGCAAAAAGAGGAGGATTGGTAGCAGTTAGCTCGGGGCTAATCTTCCTCAAAAAAAAAAAAAAAAAAAAGACGTGTGGGGTCTGAGATTTGACCCTCCTGCGAGCTGACAAGTTGGCCTGCTGGCAGAAGACTGGACACGCTGGATCACAGAGAAAAGAGAGTTATAGCAACAGCAGTAGCCAGAGTAGCAACATTTTTGTGTCAGTTTCTCAAGAGCCAATTCCCATAGAGGGATGCAAGGAAGGCAAGGTGACAGCTGCCCATGTAGCGGGTTGCATTAGAGGAGAGAGAACTCTGAGCTTGGGGAATCTGCGTCTTTTATAATGGGCAGTAAGCTCACCTACTCTCTGCTCTAGAGGGAGAAACTATCTCCAGCTTCCAAGGCTGTTTGCTACACATACAAACATACTTGAAAACAATTGTCTGGAACTAAGGCAGTGTCTGCTCACAAACACATAGTAACAAGAGAACACCATGTAAGAATGGTCTCCCAACAACCATGACACTGAATTAAAAATATCTATATAAATGTGATCAAGTGTATATAGCAACAATGATAAAGTGCACTTTTCTTTACCCCCATACGCTTACTAGGACCACCTACCTCTAGAATCCACCCAAACAAGGCGAGCGCAAAGAATGCCACCCAGCAGTGTCATTTAACACCCTACTTGAAGAGCCTGACACTGAAGGAAATATGTATCAGAGATAAATCTGGTCTTATTTATCCATGGAGCCAATAGCGCCAGAAACCACATTTCCAGGACCTGATTTGTAGCTCTTTTTAATATCAGTACTCTACTGAAATGCCCGCCTGGTGGATTGTGATGGGAACACCTGCAGAGCCAAGAGAGGTGGACAACAGTCCAGTCTTATGAAACCAGTTCTTCCCCAGGCAAGACACATCATGGTGGCAGGCGTAGGAATACCTAACAAGTGAAGCGTTTCTGGCACTTGTGTCTGAGTCGGGGTAGAAGGGAATGCCATGAAGTCTGGATGGTTCTTTCTCACTCATAGAAGACCGCAAGAAGCCACCCAATTTTTCACAGGCACGTTACAAACACACAGTAAGGGATACACTGAATCCCAAAGGAAATGGCACTGGCTCTTAGTAATAACTCTCCAGGATCATTTGGGATGAAGTAAATTGAAGTAAGGAGAAAACAGTGGGGGAAATTACTGGTGCCCCTGTCTTCGTCCAATTCGAAAACGGCTTTCACAAAGTTCCAGTTACCACACCCTGAGTTCTTTTGTTTTTTCAGATAGACCACAGACAAGAGGGTCCCCCATCCACAGTATTTCTCACTATGCCCTCTTGGGGCATTTGAGCCATTACAAGGTCCTGAGTCTAGTGACCAAAGACAGGGGTGAAAGGGACAAAGAGGACAAAGGGAGAAAGAGGGGCGGTGGGACAGCATCCCCAAAGTGGCTGCACCCAGGGAAGGTTCCCAAGAAGCAGCGGGAATCCCCAGGATCTTCGATTCAGAAGGAAAAATGAGGTGGTGGTGGGGATGTGCCCCTGAGCTGTTTGCCCTGCCTTTCTCCAAACTGTCGGTCACACGCAGGGTGACTTGCTGAGCAATGCTGGAGGGACAGCAAAAAGAACAACGATCTCAATCCTAGGGGGCTGGGCATGGAGCAGTGACCAGCGCAGAATTAAGCCATGGAGCAAACGTCCGGCTCCCACTTGCAGCCTCTCCTGCATCGTGACAGAGGAACGGTCATCTCCCAGATGCTCTCCCACCTGCTTCTCCAGGTGTGGGCCTAGTGCCGGACTCAGACTGGCTCTCTTGGTGGTGGCCCCTTCAGTCAGTATCCCTCAGTGAAATAGTAGACTTGGCTCAAAAAGAACTCATGTTCCCAACCACTATGTCTTCTTGGAAAGAGCTGAGTGCATGCACATACTCATCTATTGTTGGTAAACTGATTCTGCACGTTGCTCTTTCATGGGGTAGGTGAAAATCAGATATCTGTGTGTTACAGGAATTGCAAAGCACACTATCCTGAGCTGCTCTTCCACCCAATTTTCCTTCTCAGGAAACTGATGAAAGGGTCTTCCATGATCAGGTACTAAGGCCAAGTCCAGGAGCTTTTTGTTCGGAAGAAGGCGAGATGAGCCTGGAAACAGAGGGGCAGCAGCACAGAGCCTGGTGGCCCTACAGCTCAGGAGCAGGGAGCCCCTCGATGCTCAGGACCGAGGAAGAACTGGCAGGTGGCCAAGGACCCCTACCAACCACTGAACCTCCTTGCCCTCACCCCTCGCCCCTCAGCTCGGGGGCCCGGCTCACTTTGGATGCAGCTCCTGCTCGCTCGTGTGGGTGGGACTGCCAGCAAGCCCCCGTGAGAGGCAGGAAAGCCTAAGGATCAAGACGTGTGGAGTCAAAGAGAACCGGTTTGAACCTCAGCTCTGGAACCATGTGACCTCAGGCAAACCGCTCAACCTCTCTAAGTTTATCTTCTCCTCTGGAAAATGAGGAGAATGCAATCTACCTTGTAAGATTAATGTCGGGACTAAATGAGATAGGACATGTAAGCACTTAGCACAGTGATAAATAAATGGGAACTATTAGTATGTGCTAATGTCATAGCTGCCACCTGCTGTAAGAGCACAGACATGGTAGGCTGAGGTCAAACTCGGGCATCAGACTATACACAAATGACCCAGTGGCCCAAGGGTGCGCCACCTGGGGACCTTGAAAAAAGTGTCTAAGTTCTGCTCCTATAGGTTCTGATTAAATCGGCCAGGATTAAGGTTTAGGCTTCAGTTGTTTATGAGGCTTCCAGGTAATTCAAATGTCCTCTCAGGTCTAAGACCCACTATCCAGGCTGGGAAGAAAACAGTTGAGATTTCTTGAGGAATCTTTTATTATTTATTCAATTGGCAAACACTGATCCCTTTGATTGGCCAAGCAAAGGACCAGGTGCTTGATTTCTAAGACCCAGCCCCTACTTCAAGGATCCTAGAGTCTAAGAGAAGAGACAAACAGGTGAACGGACAGTGATAATACTGTGGACGCATGCCATGATGGCGTAAATACTGGAAGCTGTGGATATACTTAGGGGGAGATCTAATCTAGCTCTCCAGATAGAGCCTGTTGGTGGAGAGGGCGTTCCAGACAGAGGCAATACATTTTGCAAAGCCCCAGAGGAGAAAATACATAGAACATCCCAGTTGCCCCAAGGAATTCAGTAGGACTGGACCTTAGTTCAAGGTCAAAAGATGAGGTTGGAGAGGCAGGGACCAATTCCTTGTAAGGAATGTGGAGAGGGTGGAGTTTTAAGTAGGGGCTAGAGGGGTCACAGCTGTCTTTCGAAAGATTATTCTGGCTACTAGGTGGAGACTAGATCAGAGGGAGGCAAGATTGGACATGGGGAGGCCAATTCCAAGATGGTGTCAGCAATCAAGGCAAGATTTAACAAGGGACAGGTGAGAGGTATTAGTGAAGGAAGAGCGTGGTGATCAAGAGCATGATGGGGGCAGGGATGGGGAGTCGGGGCGGAGGTCCAAGCTTGTGGCTCCTGCACTCAGGGGAAGTCAGACCCCGAGTGAGGGAAAGGAAGGAAAGTGGGGTATGTGTTATGTGGTAGGATCAGAGGCCTTTAGAGGAAAAGTTCATTCTTGTTTCATCTGAAGACCATAAGTTGGGTGGGTCAGGCCTAAGAGAAATCCTGCATATTCTGTATTTTTCCATATTCACACGGCACACGGCATTCTAACAATAAATGGAATACCTAATTAATCTGAAATCTTCTTGAGGATTTAGATGGGTAAAAGGGAGTTTTAATTACATGAAAGGAGCATGGCCTGGGAGAGTCTTGGAATAGAAGGCAGTCAAGGCCAGGTGCACAGAGTTTGTCTTTTGTTTCCTTCTCAACCCTGGAATGTGTCCCAAATCTTTGCTTTCACCACCTGACCCAAAGATGCCTCAGGTGAGGGCCAAGATCAAATACCTGAAAACACCTTGAAAATGCAAAGCTATAAATAGGTGTTGGGTACCCTGGTTACAGAGCGTCTGACAAAGGAAAATCATCCTAGTAACATGTTTTGCAAGGCAAATACGTAAGCAGAGTTGTAAGCAGCTCCATTTATTTGAGTAAATAGCTTGTAAATAAATCATTGGTAAACATTACAAAATTAAATACATTTTCCAAAGCTTGCCAGTATACAGAAAATTCACAAACATAGTTCTTTTAAAAAATAAAATATGTTCAGAGCACCCTTGATATAAAACGCCTGACCCTTGTCCTCTGACAGGGCCACCCAGAGACATCTTACAGTAGGTGGGGTTTCTGTGGGGAGGCAGCAGGGGCTCCTGGAGGAAGGAGTTTCTCCTCTGACTTTTTACCCCGCCCACATCCATCTGAATTATGATTCTTCTCCAAGGAGTTGGTGTATAACCTCGAGGGGCAGGGCAGGTGCCCCAGACCCAGCTCCAAGCAAGCGGATTGGGGTGCACAACTAGGATCAGGAGCCAGAGTCCTCACCACATGCCACTGAGCAAAGCCAGAAACGCAACCTCCAGCACTGTTACAAACCAGCGAACGTTCCTGTGTCAATGTTCTTGAGAACAGGTGACACTTTCTCATGTCTGTACCGGCTCAACCCTCAGTTCACCTGCTCTGGTCTGATGCTACCCAGGCACAGAAGTGACCAGAATCTACTTCCAGGGAGGAAGAGATCTAATCTGCTAACTTCCTTATGACCTGCTTTCATGGAGAGAGAATAATACACAGTATTTGACTGAAAGCAGAAAACTAATCGCTACACAGTGCTTCCACTCCCATTGCAAAAGACCACTCAAGTAGCATGGGCGTTTCTCTAGAAATCTGAATAGTTCTTCAAATTAAGGGGTTCATTAAACTTTAAAATACCACAAATGAGGCAATAAGGACATGACCTGGCAAAGCATCCCAACTAATGAAATAATATAAAGTCCATAAATAAGCCCTTGACCAACTCAACGTTTTTGTAGTGTAGCTCATGAAAATAAGGGATACACAGAATTCATTCACTTTGGTGCATAAAGTGAATGTTGAAGGTCAGCAGCACTCGCATGAAGAATGGCTAGTGGCCTTTTGAAAACACACGTGCTGTGACCTCCAATTAAAGGACGACCACAAGTTTAGTCCACCCATGTGAAATAAAACTCACATCTACATTTAACTTACTCGTGTGTAGATATATACAAGTACGAGAAATTCCACATGAGGCAAATGTACAACCAAAGAAAAAAGTATTACCAACCAGTTGTAAAAAACCATCATCCCTGTATAGTTAGGTCCTAAACCTCTGATTTCTAGAAGAAAATGCTGCCTGGCCCAGCCCATCCTTGGAGGTCTGCCTGGTTTGATAATCCCAGTTGGGCTGAAACCAGAGTAGTGATATCTTTGTTATTAAAATATTACACTAACAAAAACGTTTAAAAACAAAAAAAGGAACACTCTTCAACTGATGTCTAATAGATGCCCTCCCGCCAAAAAAACGTTGCTCATAACTCTTCTTTAATAAAAGTCTTCGAGAAGTCCAGATCCCAGGGCCCTTGCTTGGTCTCTGGGAGAGTTCCGCCCTGGGCCAGAATTATACGGTCTTCTTCTGCGGGGGGTTCAGTTTTCTCATGCCTCTTATCCGAGAGAGCAGCTCCTTGATAAATTCCTAAAAGAGATGAGAAGAAGTTAACATGAGGAGGTCACTCTATTAAAATTGGGGTTTAAAAATCTGCTTGAAGTAACTGATGTCATCCGCTATTAATCTTAGCTGATGAGCTTGGTTGGACGTGTTAACCCCAACGGGTACA
The DNA here is from genome assembly GCF_037783145.1 of Equus przewalskii. Lineage (NCBI taxonomy): Eukaryota > Metazoa > Chordata > Mammalia > Perissodactyla > Equidae > Equus > Equus przewalskii. Next base: position 16,603,490 of record NC_091862.1, read on the forward strand.
ATACAGGAAATTCAGACAAATGAAGTGTTCAAAGTTCATACCACAATGCCTTCTACTGCTGTGCTACTGTCTTTAGGAGAAAACCAGGCTGCCCTCACTCACTGATATTATCTACTTGGCCCCTGAAGGCACATGTGGTTCACGTAAGTGTTTCTCAACCTTTGATAAACCTTTAACACCTGCATCTCAATCACCCAGGGGACACGTAGAGTCTGACTTAGTAGTTCCGGGTCGGGGCCTGAGAATCTGCATTTCTGGCTAGATGCCAGGTGATGCCAGTGTTAGTCTCAGGACCACACCTGGAACAGTGAGGCTGGGCCAGTGGTACTCAGATTTGAATGTACATCAGCAACGCCCCAGGGACTTATTAAACCACAGGGCGCCGGGCCCCACGCCCAGAGTTTCTGATTCAGTACGGCCGGCGGGGGTGGGGGGCCTGAGAATTTGCTTTACTCATCAGCTCCCACGTTGCTGCTGGTCCCAGGATCCTGCTGAGAACCACAGGTCTAGAGCACAATGAGTCTTTTGACTGCAAATCATAATTAAAAACACACACAGAGACACAAGTTTTACATTTACAATCCAGTACACACAATCACACACCTGAGATACAAATTTAAAGAATGAATACTTGCCCTACCCAATAGACTCTATATTTCTATTCCATTCTAATTTCATTGAAAAGGTCATGCTGGGGGAGACTCACTAAAGTGACCCCCCCACCTGCTCATGGATGAGAACCCAAAGCCTGGAGAACAATCTAGAATGGTTCCATTTATACCATCAGAAATCTTTCACTGCTGCCTTGTGTTTTAAAATATTTGGCTGCCAAATAAGTCACATTTATTAGATAATAATAACCTTAGCTTCCTATTTTCTATTTGTCAAAGACAAAGCTGACAGCCAGTCAGACTCTTTGATCAGCAAGTGACAGGTGGTAAATGACAGAACTGAGCAAAAACACTAAGGGACCTTCCTCTCCACTGTGGCCTTCTGAAAACAGCTCTCAGACAATCTCGCCCACCAGTCGCAGCCCTTAGCGTGAGCTCCCAGACTAAGCGAACCCTGAAACTACGCTCCAGCTCTCCAACACAAGATTAAATATTTAATATTTTGTTAGCCACTACAATTTCTTTCCTTTATATAATCTCTTTGCCATTATAAAAGTAACGTGCTTTTTCTAGAAAACACAAACCAGCAATAATTACTCCTCAGAATGAACCACTATTAACACATTTTCTTCTATGAAAATTATTTTAACCTTATTAAGATCATACTATATAAATATATCCTTTTATTTTTACTTAGCCTTATGTCAAAGCTTTTTTGCACATTAAAGTCCTAAAAATTAATTTTAATAGTTATATGATCCTTTATAGTATGGATTTCCTACACTCTGCTTAATTCTCTCATCACTGGATATTTGGTAGGTTCACAGCTTTTCAAAATTATAAACAATGCCATAATTAACATCTTTGTGCATAAATCTTTGTCTGCAATTTAGATTATCTCCTTTAGAGAGCTATCCAGAAGTAGGTCAAAGGACAGAAACATATTAATCACCACCATTTCTGACACTTGGACAGAATGGAATATATGAGAAGTAAAATGAGGCCCTATTTTAATTTTATGAACACTATTTTACCTAATTTAAAGAATCTTCTAGGATGAAATAATGCCCAAGTTTCCCACTTACATTCACTTTTTATTTCGAAAAGTTAAGTGCATTTCCTATGGCCCCTTTTAATATGTGGTTTATGCTGCACAATTTCAGTTTCATTGTTTTTGGAATCGGTTACTCAAATGACTGCTCTCACAAGTTTCAGCATTTGAGTGTAGATTTCTTTTCTTATTTTTTATTTTTTTTTAAAGCAAAGGTCAGAATTACAAATGCTATCATTTATCTTGTTAATAACTCTGGTAATTTTTCTGCACTACTTCAATAACATTTTTCATCAAGATCATGATAAAAATAAAGACTAAAATCAAATAAAGAATAATGTACCTTAAACTATGGACCTTTCTTCTTCAAGACAAAAGTAATTTGGTAATTTAAATCAAATTCAAATTTTCTCAAAAAATTCGTCGTGATGTGCATAATCTCAGTGATTAAAATGTTTAAATAAATAACTCATCTTGTATTTATGATATATTAACATTAATGAAAAACCTAATTTTAAATTTTACGTTAGCATAATTTCTATGTCTATAATGCAATATAGTGTATTGTGCATATTTTAAACTGTTCATTAAAATTTGCATAACGAGATACTTAACTGAGTAAGTCAAAAAAGAGCAAGATCAATATTTATTCTCCAGGAAGAAACTTGACAACACCACTTGCAACAGAAAGATTTTGTTGGTTTCAGATGATTCTCAAAGAACATTCAGGGATCTCTAAGCAAAAATACTGATTGATGGCTCTTGGTTCACGTTACTCAAAAATACTCAAGGTAAGTAACAACATATCCCATTTACTTCCAAAACAGATGACCCAGACTTGGGTCAGGGACACTAATTTTATCAGAGAAGGGCTGCCCCTTTGAGGAAAGGGGCAACTGAATTGAGACCTGAATTAACAAAGAGAAGCCAGCTTGGAAAAGATCTGGGGGATTGGGTTATGCGCGAATGCAGAGCCATGGAGAAAATAGCAAGACAGCGGGCATTGCTGGTGTAGGAAGGCCAAGGTGAGCATGGGGGGGAGCCATGCTGGAGGTCAGCTCGCCAGGCCGTGTTGGCCACAGTAAGACAAGGAGAGACCATTCTTGGTACAATGGAAAGCCACTGGCGGCTTTTAAGTAGAAGTGCAACATCATCTGATTGAGGTTTTTAAAAGATCCCTTTGGCTGCTGTGCTGTGGAGAATGGGTCTTACGAAGACAAGGATGAAAGAGAGAGCAGTCTGCAGCTGCGGCAGCGGTCCAGGCAAGGGATGCGGGAGGCGTAGAGTAAGTTTATGGAAACTGAAATGGAAATCAAGGGGTAAATTTGGGATCCATTTCAGAGGCAGAGCCAACAGACCTCGTTGCTGGACTAAAGGTGGGGGTAGGGTACAGCAGGGAACGGGGACAGGAAGGAGGGAAGGGAATTCACATCACCGTTCTCATCAGAAGAACACTTGAAGAAAGGTGGGGCCATTTGTTGAAACGGGATAATAGGAGGAAAAAACCCCCAAACAAAATAGATTTACAGATACGAGATGCCTGCTAGACATCTGAGGGGCGATATCAAGGAGACACATAAACATGACTTCGGGTCTCAGCTCATGGCTGAATGCATAAATATGGGCATCACCAACACAGGTCGGTGGCTTTCCACTAAAAAAACAAACAAAAAATTAAAATACCACGTGTGACCCACACATAGTTATAGCAACCTAGTAGAGATACAAGGCTGAAACTAAAGTTTCATGAAAAAAATATAACTCTTACTATAGGTAATACTTCTTGATACTTTTTATTCTATCTTATTTTGAAAGAAAAACAGGTCATGACCAGGTAATAGGTTACCACCCATAGTTTACAAACACAACGATCTACACCCGGGCCGTTCAATACAGTAGCCATTAACCACATGTGGCTATTTAATTTTAGATTAATTAAAATAAATAAAATTTAAAATTTAGTTCCTTCATCACACTAGCCACATTTCAAGTACTCAACAGCCACATATGGCTGGCGGCTACCATATTGGACAACGTAGACAGAGAATATTTCCATTATCTCAGAAAATGTTATTGGACAGCGCAGATAACAAGGCTCTGAATTGCAGGACTAGATGAGATAACTTGGAGGAAAGTGTCAATAGAGAGGAAAACAAGGCCAAAGACCAAGGCCGGAGGCCCTCTGACAAGTGAGGTCTGGTAGAAGTGTTGGAGGCAGCAAAGGAGACTGAAAAAGAGAAACCAGTGAGATACGGGAAATCTCAAGAAGTCAAGAGAAGAAAGTGTTTCTAGAAGGAGGAGGTGCTCAGTGAAGTCAAGTGCTGTAAGAGGTTAAGTCAGTCACAGAGAGAGACAAAGCCATTAGATTGGGAAGAAAGAGGCCATTGTGTCCAGGATGAGAGACACTTTAGCAGAATTGTTGGAACGGAAGTCCCCACCCCTAAAAGGTTCCCAGTGTCCTTTTGTTTTGTAAACAGTTTTATTTAAAGTATAACTGCCATGCTATAAACTGCATATATATAAAGTATACAGGGGCTGGCCCTGTTGCCGAGTGGTTTAAGTTCGCGCGCTCTGCTTCGGAGGCCCAGGGTTTCACTGGTTCGAATCCTGGGCGCAGACATAGCACCGCTCATCAGGCCATGCTGAGGTGGCATCCCACATGCCACAACTAGAAGGACACACAACTAAAAATGTACAGCTATGTACCGGGGGGCTTTGGGGAAAAAAGGAAAAGTAAAATCATTAAAAAATAAAAAAATAAATAAAGTATACAACCACCACAAGTGTACCATCTGCACAATCAACATAAAGGACATATCCATTCTTCCAGAAGTTTCTTCATGCCCCTTTGCAATCCCTCTCTTTTCCCCCTGCTCCTCTCATCTCCCACTCATCCCCATTGCCACCTCATGCCACTGTTAGATTAATTTGCATTTTTTAGACTTTCATATAAATAGAATCATGACACTAAGTATTTCTTAATCTGGCTTCTTTCACTCAGGATAATAATTTTGAGATTCAGCCATATTGCTGCATGGGTTAATAGTTATTCCTTTTTTTATTGCTGAGTAGCATTCTGTTGCTTAGAAGTACCACATTTTGTTTATCCACTCACCTATTGACAGAAATTTGGGTTGTTTCCAGTTTGGGGCTATTACAAATAAAGTTGCCAAAAAAATTCATACAAAAGTCTTTATATGGAACATGCTTCCATTTCTTTGGGGTAAATAACCCAGGATTGGAATGGCTGAATCATTGATCTATCTGTCTGTCTTTACACCAATACCACACTGTCTTGATAAGTATAGATATATAATAAATCCTGAAATCAGGTAATGTTAGTCTGCCAACTTTGTTGATTTTTTTTTCTGAGCAACATTTCTTATTTTTTTAGTGAAGTCACATTGGTTTGTAACATTATATAAATTTCAAGTGTACGTCACTACATTTTGATTCCTTTATAGACTGCATCATGGTCGCCGCCAAAAGTCTAGTTGCCACGTTGATCTTTTTAAAAACTGTTTTGGATATTCTAGGGCCTTTAAATTTCCTTAAGACCTTTAGAATCAGCTTATAAATTTCTCCAAAAAAAATCTGCTGGGGTTTTGATTGAGATCGCATTAAATCTGTAGATCAATTTGTGGAGAACTGATATTGCAACAAAAATGAATCTTCTCAGCAAGGTGTATAGTTTTCAGGGTACAGATATTGTACTTCTTTTGTTGGATGTATCCCCAAGTATGTAATATTGTCGATGTTATTGTAAATGGTATATCTTTTTTCAATTTCCGATTGTTAATTGCTAGCATATATAGAAATACAATCAATTTTCATATATTTCTCTCAGATCCTGCAAGCTTGTTGAACTCATTTATTAATTCTAGTGGCTTTTTGGTAGACTTTACTACATTTTCTACATAGATAATCATGTTGTCTGTGAATAAAGCCAATTTTACTTCTTCCTTTCCAATTCGGATGCCTTTATTTCTTTTTTATTGCCTAAATCTACTGACTAAAAGCTCAAATACAATGTTGAATAAAAATGGTGAGAGTGGACCTCCTGAGCACGAGCTGATCTTAGAGAAAAGCACTCAGTCCTTCATCACTAAGTATGTTACTTGTAGGTTTCTTTACAGATGTTCTTTACCAAGTTTAGGAAGTTCCCTTCTATAAGTCGTTGAGAGTTTTTATCAGGAATAGATGTTGGATTTTGTCAAATGCCTTTTCTGCATCTGTTGACATGATCATAGAGGTGTTTTTTTCCCCATCTAGTTTCTTAATATGATGACGTACAAGGTCTCTTTATTTGAGAGCTAAGGGTACCCTGTTTTCCTTCTTTCTTTTTTTTTAAGTTAACACTTTTATTGAGGAATAATTTGTGAATAATAAACTGTATCTATTTAAAAGTCAGAACATTTCCATCACTCCCAAAAGATTTCCTGTCTCCCTTTATGGCTCATCTCCCCTCCATCCACAGCCCCAATTTTCTGTCCATAACTATAAATTATAAACTATAAATTAGTTTGTGTTTTATGTAAATACAATCATTCATTATGTACTTTTTTTGCCTAGCTTCTTTCACTCAACTTAATGATTCTGAGATTCACCAACGTTGCTGTGTGGATGAGCAGCTCATTCCTTTATACTGCTGAGTAGTGTTCCACAGTATGGCTATACCACAAGTTGTGTATCCACGCATCTGCTGATGGACATTTAGGTTGTTTTGAGTTTTTGACCTTTGTGCACAAACGTCCTATGCATATACCTGTCCAAGGATTTGTGTGGTCACATTTTTTGTTTCTTTTGGGTAAATGCCTAGCAATGCAATGGCTGAGTTGTATAATTGTATGTTTAACTTTTTATGAAACCCCCAAACAGTTTTCTAAAGTGGCTGTACCATCGTACACTCCCACCAGCAGGATATGAGAGTTCTAGTTGTTCTATATCCTTGCCTACTCTTGGTATTGTCAGCCTTTTTAGTTTTTAGCTGTTTTAGTGAGTGTGCATAGATGATAAGATGCTCCTTTTTTTTGAGGAACTTGTCCACTTTCCTTCACATTCTCCACATAAGTCTCTGACCTCTGCTCTTCTCTCCCCTTTGTTGGCCACCCACCTCTGCCCCTGACCAGTTGATTAAATGCTGGCATTTTCCAAAGCTTGGTTCCCAGGCCTCCTCGAGGCACTGTCCCTCAGCTGGCTGTTCCCCTCATACTGGGGGCTCTCAGGCCTCTCCAGCTGTGCCTTCACCCCTGAGACCCAGGCCTGTATCTCCTGTGGCTTCTAGGGATCTCCACAGGGATGTCCCATGGGCACATCAGCCTCAAAATGACCAAAAGTGACCTCACTGTTACTTCTCCCCTCCTCAAACCTGCCCCTCACCCTCAGGAATTCACAGTTTCTGTTACTGTGTCCTGAACAAATCATCACAGAGATCCCATTTCTCCCCAAATTAATCTATAAAGTTAATGTAATGCCAATCAAAACACAAATATTTAAGAATAGTCAAGATACTTTGAATAAGCAAATTGTGGGTTCACCTCGCCCTTACTATGAACTGATTATAAAGCCCTGGTAATTGTGACAGTGGGCAGGGATAGACAATAACCAGAAGCAGGTTGTATACATTAGGGAAATTTGATATACAACCCAAGATGGACTAACTGGTCAACAAATGGCACTGGGACAATATGGTGAAGTGGAAAATTAGAACCCTGCCTCACGCCATACACAAAAATAAGTTCAAGGTGGTTGAATACCTGGGTATAAAAAGCAAAAGTGAAAAGTTTTAGAACAAAATTTAAGGAGACCATATTTAAGACACTGGAGGAGTAAAAGGTTTCCTAGACAGGATTTTTTAAAAAGCACAAGCCACAAGAGATGCTGCTGATCAATTTGACTTCATTAAAATTTAAAACTTCTCTGCACAAAAGGCAATACAAGGGAAAATAACCTCCAGTTTGTGAAAATATATTTGCAACCACACAAATGTCAAAGGATTGTCATCCACAATATATAAAGAACTCACAAATCAACAAGAAAAACACAAACAAGTCAAAAGAAAAGTAGACAGAGGATTTGAAATGGAATTCTCTGAGAGGTAAACATGAACAGCCAATAAGCACACAGAAAAATGGTCCTCATCCTCACCAGCCAGCAGTCAGGAAAAGGTAAATTAAAACAATGAGATGTCATCAGATAGGCAAAAATTTTAAAGGTTGGCAATACCAAGTATGGAGATGATGAAGTTAGAAGGGAATTCTTAAATCTTGCTGGTGGGCATGGAAGCTGGTGTAAACATTTAAGAGCAATTCCATTTCTTGGTATATTCCTTGGAGAAACTCTTGTACAGAAGGTAACAGGTCAAGAAATTATTTTATTGCACCATTGTCCATAATAGTGAAAAACTGGACATAAATGGGTGTCAACAGAAGAACGGATAAATGTATTGCAGTATATTAATACACAGGAATGCTATCCAGCAATGAAAATGAATGAACTGGAGCCTCCTGTATCAACAAGGATGAATCTCAGAAATCTAATGTTGGGCAAAATAAACAAGCTGAAGAAGAAAACTTGCAAAAGATTATTTATTTAGGTATAAAGCATGCAAGATAATCCATGTGCATAGCCCTCCCTCCTGCTTGGTAGCGAGAGTCCCAGTCCTCTGTGTTTTCCTAGCACAGTGCTAAACGTACAAAAGGTGCTCAGCAGAGGTTTGCAAAGTAAATGAATATGCACACGAACCAATTAATTCATACAACTGCGGCGTTAAAGTGAGGCAGTAGACAGAGGAGACGCTGGAATCTTTGTGTATCAACTGGATGAGGGGGTGGAACTGTCCAAAGTATCGACGGGTCCCAGCTCCTGTGAAGGAAGGTTCTAGAGGTTCTCTTTTAAACACTGGAAAACTAGCTGACCTCGGGGAGATAAGAAAGACAAGAAGCATTTGCGGAAGGAGCCTAGGACGCTCGTACACACATGCACACGTGCGTGCGTGCACTCGTGCACACACACACACAGAGGAGAGAGAGAGAGAAAAGAAGCAACAGAAAGAAAGAAACGCTCCCAGTGACCTTGGAGACTTGACTTCATATAACACGCAGCCACCTGACTTATGAAACTTCTAGCAAGAAAAAAGGGAAATGAGTGGATCTGGCAAGAGCCGTGAAAACAGAAGGTCCTTCCTCGCTCTGGAGTTTCGGCCGTGTGGCACTGTCACAGGGCATGGCATCGTGGTGGCCATGCTCGACTCCAAGCTCTCGTGCCCTGATCCCTCCTGGGCCCCGTGGCTTTCAGCCTCCACCCCCTCCTGCCTGCTCTGGCCTGAGCCAGAGGCAGCAGATGGACACACATTTGTAATTATCACCGTAGCCGGGCGTCTGGGACCCTTCCCTCGTCACTCAAAGTGATTCATCTGTTACAGTCAGTTGGTGAAACTGCGCTGTTTTAAGGAGGATGGGTCCATGGGAAAGTAGGAAAAGGAGAAACCACAGTATCATTGCAAAGCACTGCTTTGTGCCTAATCAAAGTGCAGTTATGTCATTCTTCCGAGCATTTGGAGTCATTTAAAAAGATAAATAAGATAAACGGATATTACGTGGTGGCCCTTTGATTAGAAGTATTTCCTGACAAAAGGACCTTTGAAAGAAATGCTTAAAACTGCTGCTCGGTGAACAGCATCGCTAAGCGCAGTACGTGGAATTGTGTAGATCACGCAGGCTCCAATAAAGTGTGCCCCGCAGAACTCTGGATGCTCAATGGCTTGTCCAAAAAATATCATCCACCCCTTACTCAGAGTCCAGGGCGGGGCGAAGAGAGAAACAGCAGGCGAGGATCCTCAAGGCTGGGACCCACGTGGGTCAGTGGTTCCCCTGTATCCTGTCTCCTCTTTGTCACCCCAATCAATGCACTAGTCATTTCTTAAAAAATGTGTATTCACAGGGGCCCTCTGCTCGCGATCCCGAGTCTCATGTCAGATGACACCAAACCAAGTCAACTCGAGCAAGTTTTACATGACTACCTGACACTTCTTCCAAAAAGCATGACATTCAACAGATGATGTGGGATTCAGGCAAGGAGTGATCAGGTGGAAGGAGAGAAGAATTTCCAGATCCACTGATGTTCAGATAAGTGAGGGCAATGGAAGGGTCATACGTGCCTCTTTTACAACCTGATGACAACACCTGAGAACTGTCCCAAATGGCAAAATGTCCTCACCCAAAGGACCAGCTAAGCATTTAAAAATCACGCTGTAAACTTTTATAGGCTTGAATATCCAGGTCACACAGGAGGACAAACAGGCAGGCAGTGAAACAGCACTGTCGGACAGGGTGTCCCCAGCCCTGGGTGGCACTGGGACTTGCTCCCTGCAGTCACAGGGGTTCTTCAGCACCACAAGCCCCAACATCACTCATCACTAAAATATTTACTTTGCCCCCTCTTTTTGGGGGTGCGGGGGGGGGGTGTTTATCTTTAGAGAGGTCCATTTGCCGGCAGAGCACACCAGGACAGAAGTTATTTTTCATTATCTGAAAAGAGGCTTATGAATCTGTTATAGGTAAGGGTTTGTGCCTACTGTCATTACAATCACTTCTACCAACATAAACTCCTGAAGGTCTTAACTATATCCGGGTTGGTTTTCCCCCGCTTCTTTAACTTAAAACCATTGACACTATTTTGTCCATTTATTTTCTTGACTATCTGCCTCCTGTAGAGATTAATTTGTTCTGCTGGTGAGAGCAGTTCCATTAATCTATTTAGAGATTCAGACCACTGCTCTTAGACTAATTTATTTTGTACCCAAATTCTCACCTTTATCTGTATGCAGCAGAATAGCTCATTTGCCCTCACCATATGCAGACTTACTGGCATTTAATTCTTCCTTCGGTACTAATAGGTTTCTCAGAATCTGCACACTTAGGATTCAATGTAAAATAAAATCCCCTATAAATAATCCAACCACAGTAAATAATCATGGAGTAAATTCAGCAAAGTTATAATCTCCCACTTTATAATCACTGAGAAAACTAAAGTCATTTCATCAAAGGTCCCATTACCCGTGAGGGAGAATATTACTTGCTACAAATACCTGAATCTCTCTGAAATGAAAGAAACCCATTTCCAACCTGTGTGAGATTCTTTAGTGGTTGTGACTCCCTTCGCTAAAGATATAGAAATCCCAGAGTCATGTGTCAAATGGCCTTGAACTCATATTCTTTCTTCTGTCCAGATGAATCTGAACACAAGGAGAGAAGATGGAGCTATTTTTAATACAGGATTGATGAGCTTTAAAAATATGATCATTCCTTCTGAATTTAATGAAAAAAGAAAAGGGCATAAAATCACAATCGATTACTTGAAAATGCCAACCACTTAAAAGTCCACTGCCCATTAAGGCTGGTACCTCCTCCATCACGTCTTTCAAAAAAACAATCATTAACTACAGGGGAAAAGCATCCACAGGCCAAGACCCATGTGGTTCTTCCTATAACATCATCTCCTTTTTGTTTCCTTATATTATATCACAAGTATTGTTGCTATCATCATTATCATTATCATTATTCGCACGGTCATCCTGCTTCCAAGAGCGTGTGGAAAAGAATTGAACCTTGCCCAAAAAGAGGTCTGGGCTTTGCCCTCAGCTCCTGGGAGGTGAGTTCTAAGCCCTTGGAAGGTCCTGCCTGATAAAAGTGTCTTTGTTCACCTGAGGGCCTTGGACCACGCTGGAGTCTAGTTATGTGATTCAGGGGGGCGCTTTGGGTCATCTGGTAACAGCTCAAGATCCCGAGGGGCTGGAGACTGACGGCAGCCATGTGGGCAGTCAACCATATCTGTGTGACTGAGTCCCAAGAAAAACTCTGGCGTTCCAGGCTCAGGTGAGCTTCCCTGGGTGGCAATCCTCTGCATGTGCATACGGTCACACACCATAGATGAGAGAATTGACAGCATCCATGGCTCCAATGGGAGAGGAGAGCTGGGGGCTCCGTGTTTGGAACTTTCCTGGACTCTGTCCCACACAGCCCTTCCCTTGGCTGAGTTTAATCTGTAGCCTTTGACTGTACTAAACCAAAACCACGAATATAACAGCTTTCAGTGAGTTCTGTGGGTCCTTCTCAATTATCAAACATGAGTACGGTCTTGGGGACCCCTGATCTTGCAACTGGTGTCAGAAGTGAAGAAGGTGTTGTGGACCGTTCCGTAACTTTGCAAAGAGTGCTGAATAAAGACCAGAAAACAAATGCAGAGTTTTTCTCCATGACTGCACGTCCTCAGCAAGCTTAACTAACATTTCTGGGTTGATTTTCCTCAATGAAGACCATCTTAATCAGATTCATATATATTCCCAAGGGGAGCTTGTGCTCACCTAGTAGGAATTCAGAGAAAGGCAGTGAGAAGTAGACAGAGCACAGGATGTGGGCTCAAATGTGGGTGCAAATGCCAGCTCCAGCACATCCTGGCTCTTTCTTCCTGGGCACAGGAGGCCAGGTGCATAAGGAGCCCTAATGGAAGTGTGTGAGCAACTGGTATACTGGACCAAAATCCTTTCGGCCACTAGGTAAAGATACTCATCTTTCTGGTTAATAAATCTCAATCCTTTATTACTTACTTGGCTAATTACACTAAAATATAATTAGGCTTTCATAGCCAAGGGCTACAACCCCTAAAATATCTTTTTCAGCAATTCCAGTCTTTCTTTGGAAGCTCCCAATTCTCTCACTATTCAGAAACATTGTTCTGAAAGTGACAGCTTTTAAAGGATGCCTTTCAACTCATTATTCTAGCATTCAAGCTCCATTCCTCATCCAAGCCCCAGATTGCTGTCTTTTTTGAGGAAGCCCCATGAGAGACCAGATGAAAAGGCTCCCCAGTGTAGATACTCAGACCCATTGAACTGGAGCGAAATGGAGCTTCCTCGGCCTTCTCTAGCAAGTACAGATCCCCTAACATCACATTCCATTAAGCAATTTGGTTCCTAACTTAGGGAACCACGGGGTGAGCTGACACCATGGCATTTCTGTCCTTTTATTCCTATTTTAATATTCTTTGAGCACTTCAATTCTTACCATAGTTAACCATGGCCTTGTGACAGATTGTTTTAAAGATGCGGGTACACGTTTGCTGCTTTGTCTAAGTCCCTAGATTAGTTACAGGCACACAGATGTTCAGTAAACATTTGTTGAGCAAATGAATAAAGAGCATATAGCAAAGTGCCAAGCCACGTCTCTTCCCATCGCCAACACAGCCTCTCTGTGTTGTCAATAGCCAGTTTATATCGTCTCTCCATGGCAGTCAGCTCAATGAACCTGGGCTCTGAGTACTTCCACGTAAACACAAATTGAACTATATTTTCAACAACAGGTTAAAATGCTAAATGGATAGGGAGCTGATGCGAGCAGGATGAGTTGACAGCGGCCACCACCAAAGCCTGTTGGAAAAGTGAGATGCAGTCACCATGACACTGCAGCAAAAGAAGGAGAGTCTGCCTTTCTCCTGCCAAGACAAAAAGAACAACACGGCAGCCCTGCCTCTCCAAAAGCACTGGTCAATTTTTATTTGCAAACCACGATCAGACACCCCTTTCCTGTCCCATCTTGTGGCTATGACATTGCCATGACCTGGGGGATCACTGAGACATGGAACGCTTCTTACCACCTACTCGCAGATCTAGTCATTGGGCATGAATCCCTGATGCATATCAACTTACAGGCTTTGATTGCTAAAATGCTGGGTCATATCACAGCCTCTATTTCCCAAAAATGAAATAAACGCACAGAAAGAAAAATCTGATGTTTATCAGAAAGCAATGTCACAGCCACCTTCCACTATAAAAAGAGATTTTAAAAAGTCCATTGATTGGACTGGAGCTCCCCTAGCAGATGGTAAGACAGATGCCCTCAAGCCCATATTAAATGCATTTTCTGCCCACCAGTCCAGTACCTCCCAGTGTGTGCTCCTAAGATTTGAAAATCACGCAAAGTAAGAGTGAGAAACAGGAAAAGAAGCTCCTCTGGGCCTAGCCTCGCTAGCAGGCCCCAATACCCTACCCCTGATTTCTACGTGTCCACTAGGCTGTCACTACTGGTCATTCAAATCTAAGTAATAACCAAAATAAAATTTCTCCTTTTCTTCTGGCATTATACAGAAACGTCCTTTTTCTGTCCTTAAATCAACTCTATTATAATATCAACTACATCAGAAATGACATTTACTCTGGGGGAAAAAATTAAAAACACCATTTTTACCATCACTTATAATCACTCATACATGAGAGTGGTGACCACAATTATATTGCTGTGTTTTGAAGGGTCTAAGTCAGTAAAGATTTATACGTCAAGAGTCCACAGTTTGGAATATGAATCAAAATGGGGAAACACAAGTCCTTTTCTTATTAGTAAGGGATCCACATAGGATGAAACCATGGACCCGAAGTATATGACAGAGAGTGACACACCAAAAACAACATCACTTCTGTGAAATTAGCAGATTCTTTAAAGTCTGCGCTTCAAATTGAATAATTCAAGAACATCATTACTGGTGAATTTAGGCATTTTGCATATTTAATATATAATGGAGAAGCACTACCTTATATAGAAAATGCATTAACTGATAACAATACAGTCTTGCGCTACACAGTGACATTTTGGTCAATGACGGACCACATATATGACAGTGGTCCCATAAGATTAGTACCATATAGCCTAGCTGTATAGTAGGCTACACCATCCAGGTTTGTGATAAGTACACTCTGTGATGTTAACACAATGACGAAATCACCTAAGGATGCATTTCTTGGAACATATTCCCGTCATTAAGCGACACACGACTGTAGTGTCAATCTCATAGCTTTCTTGTGAAGACGAAATGAGTTAATACACATGATGTACTTAGATCGGTGCCTGGCATGTGCTTAGTAATTATTTATCTATTGTTATTATTGTTACTGTCACTAAAATTACTATCATTGCAAATAATTGTTACTTAAAACCCAGAGAGGTGGTTATTATTACCTCCAGTTTATTGAAGAGGAAATGGAGGCTCAGAGAGGTTGAGAAAATTGCTTAAATTCACAGACATTTAGTGCTGGTGCCGCCACAAGACTCTGGACTCGAAGTCCAGGCTTCTTCCTACCACCCACTCTGCCTCTGCAAGGAGACTATAAATAAATGCAGCCGAATCAGCAAAGACGTCTTCTTTAGATTTCTAACCTCAAAGTGGCATAATAATTGTATGTAAAATTCTTTTGATCAAAAAGTAGCACCTCCAGAGAAGGCTACCTGAAAAAGAACATCATTAATTTGCAGGCATTTAGTTAAGACAGGACAAAGTCCTTTAATGTCTAAATGTCTTGCAAAGTCAAGTAGCTTAGGAAGACGGGCAGGATGGAAAGAAAAGAGGACATGAGCAGATGTCAGAAACTCAGGGTTGAGTCCTGGTCCCTCTGCGCACTGCTGTGAGGTCTTAGACGCGTTACGCAAACGCTCTACTTCAAGTGATGATTGTGAGGATTAAACAAGATAATGCTTGTTACTGCATGTCAACGAGAGAACTCAGGGAAAATGTAAGCCACTATTTTTATCATCATAATCCAGGAGCCAGTAAAATCTGTTTTTTATTGACATAATAAGCTCAAAGTCAACACTCGCCAATCATTTCCAAGACGATCCTTTAATAGATAGGAACTTGACTGAAATTTCTCAGCATTTTATACCATTTTCATTCCTGGAAACCATGAGCTAAACAAAGAACACGGACATGTTCTCTTGTAAACTCCAGTCTCTTTTCTTTCTTTCTTCCTCTGGAATTCTGAAAACATTCAAATTCTACATCCCTTCAGCTCACAAGCCGCCTTATAGAAACCAGATGAGGAATACTTTTGTCCCAGGGAGGCGAGACCTGCCATGTTCATTTACCTGCATGGCTGTAAACAAGTGTAAATATTGTGCTCCCTGGAGACTGCAAAAACTCGGAGGAGCAGGGGGCTCATGGCAGTCCAACCTTCCCCACCTAAACCACCAAAATGTGAATTTCTCCACCTCGGAGGAGAACTGAAGAAAAAGGGAATGATAAAGAGAGTAAAGGGCATGCCTACAGCTGCCAGTCTGGATCCACTCTCAGCAGCAACCCACCCACTCCCACATCACGTGCCAGTTCATGGGTGAGTGAATTGGTGGTCTAAATGGTGGTCTCGCGCCTCCTTCCCATCCCTGCTTCCACAAAGTTTCAAGTCAGACTATCAACCCTCAGGTAGGAGTTCAGAGCATCAAACTCTTAAAAAAAGGACAAATCTCTCCAGAAAAAGGATGCCCAAATAGTGACAGTTTGAGGAGGCCCCCTGCTCCATAGATATACACCACAAAAAATCAGATTTGCAACCTGGTCACTCCATAGTGAGGCTCACCAGTGGACAAGCTGTGCTCACACACACAGAGGCCAATCAGCTTACTGGCTCCCAACACTCAAAGATGGATACTGCCAAAAGTCAGTAAAAAGACACAAAAATAGACAGAAAAAAGGTGGGATTCAGAGAAAACAGAGACAATGCAGGTAGCAGAATAATCTTAAAAACAAAAGCAAAGCAAAGAAAAATTTGATTAATATCCTCAAAGAGAGAAAAGAATAAAATGCATCCATGAAATAAGAAGAAACATTATAACAAAGTGAACAGAGATTTAAAAAGGGCTCTTGGATATTAAAAATAAGATAGCTGAAATTTTAAAATATCAGTAGAAAGGCTAGAAGATAAAGTCAGGGAAATCTTTCAGAAAGCAGAGTAAAAGATCAAAGCGACAGAAAACAAAAGGGAAAAGATAAGAAATTATAGAGTTCCATCCAGAAGAAGTAAATAGCAGGAGAGCCAGAAAAATAGAGTACTGAAGAAGAAATTAATAAAAATAACAAATAATAAAAGACTTTTTTGGGAAAAACTGAAAGATATAAATCTTCAGACTAAAAGAGCTTATAAAGCACCTAGCATATGAATAGGAAAAAATCCACACCAGAGCATATCATTGTAAACTTTCAAAATATGGAGATAATCCTAAAAGTTAACCGAAGGGAAAAAAATAGGTTGCATACAAAGGTCTGAGAATGGAAATGGTATCGGGGCGGGCCCAGCGGCACAGCGGTTAGTGCACACATTCCGCTTTGGTGGCCCGGAGTTCACCAGTTCAGATCCTCGGTGCGGACATGGCACCACTTGTCAAAGGCCATGCTGTGGTAGGCGTCCCATGTATAAAATAGGGGAAGATGGGCATGGATGTTAGCTCAGGGCCAGTCTTCCTCAGCAAAAAGAGAAGGATTGGCAGTAGTTAGCTCAGGGCTAGTCTTCCTCAAAAAAAAAAAAAAAAGAAAGAAACGGTATCAGACTTCTTAACAATAGAAGTAATACGACAATAGAGTAATGCCTTTAAAATTGAGTTTTAACAATGGATTTTATCCTTGAATTCTACACCATCCAAACTATGGATCAAGATACATTTCCATATATGCAAGGATTAAAAAAATTTACCTTCTATGCCTCCTTAACCAAAAAGCTACTGGATGATGAACTCTAACCAAAATGAGGAAGCCGGGGATTTAAGAAACAAAGTATCTAACATAGGACTGGAGTGAACGGAAATCTCAAGACAGCAGCCACTCAGTAGACCCCAGGAATAACTTCTCCAGATTGTTGCCCAGGGGCTCCAGGAGGCAAGTTGGGGGTGGGGGGAATGGAAATGATGCATTTGAGTGCACAGAAAATATATTACACATCTGACAAAGATATTGAGAGTTCAACAAAAAATATCAATAGGTACTAGACAAAATAAATGACAAGGTAGTTATCAACTCCAGGAAAAACAAAGGGCTATACAACAAAGAAGCCATGGTCCTGTTCCACTATTTGGCTAGGCAGTGAAAAACATTTGTTTAAATCATATGTTATTAACCTTGACTACTGATTTAACAAAACATTGTTTTGTTTATTTGTTTATTGAAGATGTAGGGGAATGAATTGTGTGGAGAGTGAGAAAGCTACCAAATTTTCCCTTAAGTCAACAGATGAAAAAAACAGAGTAGTAAGTGCACGTTTAGGAAAAGCAAGGAAACAGCCCTAAGTTTTTGTATAAAAATATATAAAGTATATACCTCTTAGGAGGGGGACTTGTGGCGAGGGATGGCCAAGACACCACTACTTTTTCTTTACAAGCCTAAAGGTATTTTGGGTTTTCAAAATTATGAATATGTATTACCGTGATAAAAATATGCATTTTAATAACTAAAATTTAAATTAAAAATCTCTATGACTGCAAGATGTAATCAACATAAAGGAAAACTGAAGGGGCCGGCCCAGTGCTGCAGTGGTTAAGTTCACACATTCCACTTTGGTGGCCTGGGGTTTGCCAGTTCAAATCCTGGGTGCAGACATGGCACTGCTCGTCAAGCCATGCTGTGGTAGGCATCCCGCATATAAAGTAGAGGAAGATGGGCATGGATGTTAGCTCAGGGCCAGTCTTCCTCAGCTAAAAGAAAAAAAAGAGACAGAGAGGAGGATTGGCAGCAGATGTTAGCTCAGCCCTAATCTTCCTCAAAAAAAACATAAAGGAAAACTGGAGATTGTAAGAACAAAGCTCAAATAAGTAACTGGCCTCAGACCAAATGATCATAAAACATCCTAGTCGTTTAAATTTTACACACTCTTTTAAAAGCCTGCTTTCCTCTCACTTTGTAATTACACCACTTCAAAAAACACAAGTCCTACCACCACTGCTTTGATGTTGCAAACAGATTCCAAAACATCTGATGGCTCTTCTCATTTCTCTGAGTCATCACAGGAACATCTTTTACCAATATTTTCAGAACTGATCAAATCCTTCATTTCTGCATGGTTTGTGCTTTCAGCCATGAGAGTCAACATTAAATGCTTTGGTTTAATCAAACAAATATCCATTGTTGTTTACATTAATATTTATACGCTTGATGAATATCCAAACAAAGCATAAAATTTCTTCTTCCAATAAAGGCATCCATAGAATTGGCTTCAAGCTTTTTAAAAATACATACCGATACACTAACAGAATGTAGTCTCCACTTATAAAGCTAAAACTTTGACTAAAGTGATTCCAAACCCTCTCATCATTACCTCTGAAATTTGGCTTTTCCATAAAAGCAAGCAACACACTCAACTCCATCAGGTTTAAGTCTTTCAGAACCAGACATTTATACAAATGAGGATGTTAGTACTATTCAGAAACATATGTGCTTCACTTATCGATGATAATTGCTACTCGGTATACACAAATCAAACCCAGTTATTGTGGTTTGGCTTTAAAAATAGACAAATTGATTTAACCAAAAGGAATTCACACAAGGTCCTTAGGAAAAGTGACTGTTTACCTCCGTTGGTTTGTAGCAGTCTATGAGCGCTTCCTAGAATGAAACACACAGGCATTTATTTTAAAATTTAGCATCATTTTAAAAGTGAAACTAAAAATCATTTCATCTTTATAGTATTATTCTAAAATGGTAAATCAAGATCTCACACTGGCTGTCTAGAATCACACTTTATTATTACTGATTATTTGTTGGTCATCTGAAGATACATAAACTTGCACACTTTATGTGCAGGAATGTCACGCAATCTTCAGAATACACACATGCTTACATACACACACACACACTCACACACACCCCTTTCCTTCAGACTGCCAACCTGGTTAATAATAACCCAGATATACTTAAATTGAGGCAGCCCGTGAGAGACGGTGACAATCACACTAGACTCGGAGAGTGGGGAGCCGGGCTGTGACTCAAGCAGAAACCAGCTTGTCACAGCCCTGCAGGCTTCAGTGTCCTCGCTGAGAACCAGAGGGGTGACCTCCCCGTAGCTAGAGCCCTTTTCAAGTTTTCAATTTTAAGAAAACTTTTATGTCGTTACGTTTTCAAAAGAACTGGTTCCTGCTTTATTTTTCCTTCGGTAACTTTCATAGTTAGCATGCTAACATCTCCCAAACAAATTCATTAACAAGACATAATCATTACACTGAGACTGGTCGCCACTCAAGGGACGCTGGTAATTAGTAACACATTAAACACATTAATACATTAAAATGTGCCTTTTAATTGCCTTTAGTGATCATTTGCCATTGGTGATAAGCAACAGCCTTTAACAGTAATTATCAGCGAACGTTAAGAACAATGGCAGGTCAAAGGTTAATTGGTTTTAGAAACTGCCAAGTGCAGATTTTAAGATGATAGATTTCATCTCCTGTAGGAGGGAAATAAATATCTTATTGCTCTGGACTAAAGAAACAGGAGACATGCCAACATCCACCGTCGTACGAGAATGCTTATCAGTTGAGCATCCTCTAATAAAGGATATTTTATTAGATAGAATTACATTGCAAACAATCTTATCTAGAAATGAATTTTATGAATGATATAATCCACGACTGGGAGACCAGAGTCCCGGGCTTAGAGACCGGTTCTAGCTTCGCCTCCTCACACTACTGTGGGCCATTACTTCCTTCCCAGGCAAGAGGATCTCCGGAAGCAGAACCAGCCCTTTCTCCCAAGAAGATGAGGCTGGAGAGACTCATCCATAAGGTGCTTGGAGAACTGACTGTAGTCAAGAACGGCTTTCTCATCAGAGACGTCGCTAATGAGGATGAATACTCACATCCGGTTGCCTTCCTCTCTGCAAACTGCCATTGCTCAAACCGGGGGGGGGCCAACACTGCCAGAGGGCAGAATCAGGGCATGCCAAGCTCTAGAGACCCAAGTGGATTCAAGCATCCATGCGTGGAAGCTTCCAGATTTTGAAAGCTGCTTACCCGTAGTTTTGAAGCTCTGTCTTCTTCACTGTCTGCATCGAGAAGATCATCAATGTCAATTTCTACCTCTGGCATTTCTTCTTCCTGGGGGGCGAAAGTGAAGCCATTCTATTTAGTGACAAACTACATTGTACCGACACTTTAGTTGAGTTAAATAAATTATTAGATCATCAATTAAGGGAGGTGGACAATTCAGGGGGGAAGGAGAGACCAGGAGGAAGAGGCGGGAGAGGAGGAGAAGCAGGAGAAAGAAAGAAAAACCAGGAAAACAGAAGGAAAAGGAAGCAGAGGAGGGAGGGGAGAAGGAAAGAGAGACAGGAGCTGGGAGCAAAGGAGATTTAAGAGTCACAAAGCAGGAAAAAGTAATATTTTCAAAAATGACAATTTTCCGGTTTCTGGCAGAAAACTGATTATGAGTATACAATGGGGAATTGGCAGGTTCTAGAAAGAGCGGGGAGAGGTGCAGTTTCCCACACTACATCTCCCCTTCTCTCGGTGACTGCCGATCTTCATCTGGGGAGCTGGGTGCCTCCCTTCAGGGCTCCGGGTCTGGGGAAACCCGCTTCCACCACCGGTTTCTGATGTGGACACTTGAGTCCACATCGCCCCACCCAGCCCCAGTTACTGACTCAGGACAGGACCTGTGATCCAGCTGAGGCCAGTGGGGCTCTGGGAAAAGACGCTCTTTCAGCAGGAGCATCCCTGCTCGCTCCTCTGCACTGAGGAAGCGCTTAGCCTGGAAACTGCTCGCAGCCATCACGGACCACGAAGGGAGCGAGTCTGACTCATGGTGGGCAGAGTAGGGAGAAATAAGAAAGGAGAGTTCTGGAGAACGTCACTGGGTCAAACATACTCTGAAGCCCCCTACCATTGAGTAAACCCCTTTTATTGTTTCAGCCAGTGTAAGTCGAGTTTAAAAACCAAAGACATCCAACCCAGCAAAGAAGGCAAGAAAGTCCAGCTGGAATGAGGTGAAAGACGTCGCTCATTTGGAATCTGTACTTCCAACGCAAAGTAGATCCTAGCTTCGTCTCGTTTCTCCTGTTACCTGATCTTCCCCATACCTCTGAGAACGTGGAAATAAAAACGAAATTTAAGAGGGACCAGCCCAGTGGCATAGTGGTTAAGTTTGCATGCTCCTCTTAGGTGGCCCAGGGTTTGCGGGTTTGGGCACTGGGTGTGGATCTACACACCACTCATCAAGTCATGCTCCCACATACAACATGGAGGAAGATTGGCAAGGATATTAGCTCAGGGACCATCTTCCTCAAGCAGAAAGAGGAAGATTGGCAACAGATGTTAGCTCAGGGCCAATCTTCCCCACCAAAAAAAAAAAAAAGCAATTTAAGAGAGTCTATAATTTTGCATTTTGCCTTCCCATTAGGAGTCACCTCAACTCCTCCCAGCCACAGGATGGCCAAGTGTCTGCAGGAGATGGAGAGAGATCTGTGGGGGCCACACCTGTGTGCTCACCTGGCCTTAGCCACTCTGTGCCAGCTGTGTCGTCTGGTCTCCAGGGGTAAGTCTGACTTTCTGAGTATTTCCTTTCTAGGAAAATGCATTTACCAGATAATAGTGCTCAATCATTTTTTTTGTCCTGTTCCAACACAAGAGAGGACCCAAGTTTTTTGAGGAAACTGAGGAACATGATACACTACGATGGAATAATAAAAATATATATATTGGTTTCTGCTCCCAGTTCCTGACACAGAGCTCCTAAAACCCTTGTAAACAGGGATGCCAGGAGAATCTTTTGTTCTAACATCTAGTCTTTGACCCCAGTTCCTGACACAGAGCTCCTAAAACCCTTAGAATTTCCCGGGTGATAGGAGCGTCTTTTGTTCTAATGAGGTGACTCTTGGTGGGCTCCCGGATGAGGGGGGGGGGTCACCAGAAAGATCAAGCCATGATTAGAAGCTTGGGACTTTCCACCCCATTTCCCATGCTCTTGGAAGTGGGGAGGGGCTGGAAATGGAGTTTCCTATTGATGAAGCCTCCATAAAAATTCCAATGGCAGGGGGTTCAGGGAGCTTCCAGGTTGGTAAACACATCTATAAGCCATGTATCCCAACTCCACGGGGACAGAAGACCCTGTGCTTGGGACCCTTCCAGACCTCATCCTATGTGTCGCTTCATCTGTCTGTTCATCTGTATCCTTTATTGTATTCTTTGTAATACACTGATAAACATAAGTAATTCCCTAAGTTCTGGGAGCCATTCTAGCAAATTATCGAACCCACGGAAGGGGTTCATGGGAAGACCGGTTTACAGCCCTTGGTCAGAAGTACAGGTGACAACCCGGGACATGTGTTGGCATCTGCAGTGGGGGCAGTCTGGTGGGACAGAGCCCTTAGGCTGCGGGATCTGAGCCCAACTCCAGGCAGAACTGAATTAAATTACAGGACACGCAGCTGGCGTCTAGGAGGACTGCTTGTGTGTGGAAACCCCACATCTGGTGTCGACGTGTTGTGAGTGTGGTAACAGCGTGAGAGTAAACGAGAAAAACAGAAGCGTGATTTTCCTTCTCAACCACCCTCAGTAACACTAGCTCCTGAGAGCAGGTCCTCACCGGGCACAGAGAGTTCCAGAACACCCCTCTGGTGAACCCCGAGCGACTACTCCTGCTCCTGTGGAGAATTTGTTTAGATCCTTTGATTGAGAGCTCAATGGGATAATCGACTCCAAAACCAGTAATTATCAATGTGGGTGTTTTAGGCCTCATCTGGGAAGTTCTACTTGATGGAAGAGAAGCTTTATATTCATCAACAGAATTTTTATATTTATACTTAATTAACATTTACCTATTAACAGAACTGGCTGATATAGAAATAGGAAGTTTAAATTTTTTTTTTTTTTTTTAGGAAGATTAGCTCTGAGCTAACATCTGCCACCAATCCTCCTCTTTTTGCTGAGGAAGACCGGCCCTGAGCTAACATCCATGCCCATCTTCCTCCACTTTATATGTGGGATGCCTGCAACAGCATGACCTGCCAAGCGGTGCCATGTCTGTACCCGGGATCCGAACCAGGGAACCCCAGGCCGCTGAAGTGGAACAGGCGCACTTAACCGCTGAGCCACTGGGCCAGCCCCAGTTTAAATGTTTGATGAGAATAAGGCTGAAGGGTGACCCTCCTGCCTGTGGGCTCTTCAGCTGGGCATCCTGGGTCACAGGCCAGCTCTGCCACTAACCCACTGTGTGACTCTGGGCTACTTTCTTAACCTCTCTGACCTCAGTTTCCTCACCTATAAAAATGGGAGTGTAAACAACTACTACCTCATAAGGTTGGTGTGTGGATGAAATTAGCTAATTGATATCAAATGTTTGGAATGGTCCCTGGCACACAGCTAAGGCTGCTAGAGTACTGATTACTTTTTTATTATTGTAAGATATGCAATCCATATTGAAAAGCTCACACAAAATAGAAGGAAAATTGAACCTAACTAGAGGGGCAAGTCTAACATCCTTAGTCTTATTAAGGTTAAAATCTCTTTTAAAAAATTTAATAATAATACCAAGAAGGGATGAAAAAAGCTTATCTCCTTAGAAAATTCTAATGACCTTAGAACTGGGAGCAACTGCTTCTTGCTGAAGCACAATGATAGGAATAAAATTAAAACATGATGACCTGGCTTCCCAGATGTCAGAAAAACAGTATGGGGGTGGGGATGTGTGCCTGGCTATGAGAATATATGATGGTTGGGGCTGGCCCGGTGGCGCAGTGGTTAAGTGCATATGCTCTGCTCTGGCAGCACGGGGTTCACTGGTTCAGATCCCGGGTACAGACATGGCACGCTTGGCAAAAGCCATGCTGTGGTAGGCGTCCCACATATAAAGTAGAGGAAGATGGGCACAGATGTTAGCTCAGGGCCAGTCTTCCTCAGCAAAAAGAGGAGGATTGGCGGCAGATGTTAGCTCAGGGCTGATCTTCCTCAAAAAAAAAAAAAAACAGAGAGAATATATGATAGTACCTGCCAGGCCCTGGAGACTCAATCAAGACAAGGCAATGAACACAGGCACTACCACCCTCCAATTAGACGTGGCTGGGCTGCTGGTCTTCACTATAATCCATCCATCCCACACTTCCATCCAGCCAGTCTGTCTCAGACTGGTCCCAAGCTGCTGTTTCACATGAGATGCCATTTTTAAGGGCAGAGCAGGGAAGTGAGTACAGATGTGGTCTCCACGGTGCAAAGGATGCTGGGAGGATCCCGTGGCTATGCCCTGTTGTCAGGACACTGGGAAAGACCACACCGGATGTGTGTGCTGCTTCCCTCCACCAGTACCAGCCTCCCCCGCCACCACCACTTCGCCTCCACCATGAGGCATCTTCTTGCCCAGATGCTGTCTGCGCCTGACTTCCTCTTTTTGTGTATATTTGAAATCCCAGATGAAAGGAAGACTGTGGCGAGAGAATGGGTGTCATTTAGGGAGCCACAAACAGCTGTACAGCTTTCAGGGTTTGCCAGACTTTCCACGGTGAAAGGACTGGTGGGGACTGAAACATCACAAAGAAAGTCATTAGATTACAAAACAACGGGGGCCCAGTACGGGGAACACATATTGCAGCTGGGAAGCCACAGTGGGGACGAGTCACACAGGGACCCTCTCCCGGCCGAGGGATGCTGACACCATGGCCATCCAGCCTCCAGAGCAGAGCCGGGCGAACACTGTGTGTGCGCGTTCCGGCCAAGGCGGCGTGAAATTAATTCAGCAACATCCACAGCGCAGTGTGGCTTTAACAACCCCCATATAAGCCCCAAACACCCATAGCCTGTTTCAGCTGCCAGTGTTCAAGAAAAGCCAAGCAAAAGAGAGAAACCCACAAGCTTCGATCTGTGTAACTGTCTACACAGCCTCCCGTTGTGTACGTTTCCCCAGTCCTCCCCCGATACAGTCCTTTGGGTTCAGGATTTATGCTTGGTGTGGACACCAGTATCCGTTTATGTTGGTTTAATGAAATCAAGCAGAGGAAGCAGGATATACTAGAAGCTGCTTGAGGAACCCCAGCTAAGGGGAGCTCCAGGTCTGCTATTCTTAAAGGAAATGAAAGAATCATAAGTAAGTCACGCTTTCCCCAGAACGGCACAACAATGCGTTTCCGGCAAACATTATTCAGCTTTGAATTCCTGCCAGATTTGGTCAACGGGCTTTTGCTGTGTAGCAATGCAGAGTCGCACCCACGCGGGAGGAATCGGCAATTAGGCGTGCTCTCATCAGGACTGCACAGCGCTCTCGCCTCCCTCAGGCTCTGACTGCATTTGACCCATTTTCTCCGACCCTGGAGATCTGGCTTGTCCAATACGGCGACCACATGAGGTATTTAAATTTAAATTCACTGAAATGAAATACAATTAAGAATTCAGTTCCTCAGTCACATTAGCCACATTTCAAGTGTTCAATAGCCACATGTGGTGCGTGGCTACTGCCCAGGATGGCACAGATATAGAACCTTTCACCCCATTGCACAGGACTTTCCTAGAGTCCACGCACCCTCTGGACCAGACGCTGGGAGGCAACGCCCCCGCCCCTCTCAAAGGAGCATGACAGGAGTCTAAAAGGTCACTGTGACTCCCCAGGGGCATGTGGCTGGGAAACCCTGGGCTTGGCTTTCCAAGCAGGAAAACTGATGCAAACCAATGAGTCACTGACTGAGTACTTTTCACAGTCCTTAGGCATCCACACTTTCTAGCACTTTCTACCAACCTACGATGCTTCTCGTTACCCCCACCCGGATCTATCAGGGGCTCGGAGGAGCTCAGTGTTCACACTGGGAGTGTGGAGCTGGGGAGAGTTTAGAAGGTGGGTGATGCTGAAACCAAAGCCTGGGTGAGAAGGACATAGAGACGTGGGTCACGGAGGTCCCTGTGGGAGGGTCCTGGGAAGCAGAGTGATCTAGCATCAGGTGTGCAATGCTGGGTACATTTGGTATTTAATGTCTTTCATGAAGCCTATGGAAATATTCTAAGTTTGACTGAAGTTCTCTTCAGCTCTTTCTCCTCTCTGTTGGTCTTCCACCACTATCACCGAATCACCCCAGTGAGGGATCAAAAGCACTTAGAAGGAAGCGACTACGCCCACAGCCCGCTGTGGTGGACCAGAGGTTAGCTGTGTTGGGGGGGTCTCTCCACATTGAAGAGAGATCCCCAGACAGTGGTTTTGGTGACAAGAAGTGAAACAGTCTGTTCACGGTCACCACCTAACATCATCCCACATTTAGTCAGCGGCTCTCCTGTTGGTACCCACAGAACAATGCCCTTGATCATTTCTATGCATCTCTCTGGTCGCACACCTGTTCAGAGTCCACAGTATCCCAGGCATCGAGCGTCAGACACTGTGAGCCCTGCCCCGGATGGACTGTCAGTCTGAGCACAGAAACAAACGACAAATGGTGGCACCAAAAGAGAGAGAAACCCAAAGTGCTTTAGTAATTAAGGAGAGGGGGACCTCCCGCCTGGGGCAGGCAGGGAGGGTTTCACAGAGGAGAGGGAGTGTAAGCTGGCCTTGCGGGATGGCAGGATCTGGACAGGTTTGGGGGGATGGAGAGCCCCCACAAGAGGCCAAATGGTACACAGGAGGCAAAAATACAAGGTGTGTTCTAAAGATGAGGTGTAGAAAGGTCCTTGGCCTGGGAGTCAGACAGCTCTGGGCTGCAAATATTAATGCCTGTGGAGGCCAGACAGGAAACAGAAATGAGAGCTGAGGCAGGCTGGGGTGCTATAAGGAGTAGTGGGGAGTGTGGCAAACGAGAAAACAAGCCCCAAGGAAAGGCAGCAAAGAAGGCCCCATTCCCACCTCTTGTAATCTTTTAGGAACATGTGTTCAGGGCTGCCAGATTTTCTAAGTTTACAGGACAAGTTGAAAATACAGATTTTTAATGTAAAAAATATCCTGATTTTTTTGTAAGTCGGTTAAAAATGACTTAAAACATTGTGAAGGACAAACAAAATCCATCAGCCTGCAGGCTGCCAGTTTGTTCTCATCGTGCAGAGACTAGCCACTGAGGGCTTCAGAGTAAGGATGGGAGATGCCAGAAGGCAGAGCTGAGCCAGCGGCAGGGCCCTGGGCATAAGGGAGGAGGCGAGGAGTCGAGGAGTCGAGGAGGCTGCTGAGAGGAGAATATGCCCTTCCCACTGTGAGGTAACGAGGCTTGAACACAAGTTGTGGCAGGAACAAAAAGAAGATTTTAAACAATGGAAAATAGGGAGGGAAAGCCAGATGGAATTTGGAGATGAACTGGATGTTGGATGAGGGAAAGGAAAAAGTGAAGAGAAGACCCAGGCTTCCAGCCCCGAGCAGTTGTGGAGAAAGATGCTATACCGGGGAACACACCTGGGACCTGGAAGCCACTTCACAAACCAACCAGCAGTTCAGAGTTCAGCCAGCGTCCCTCCCCGCAACTTGGGGGCAGAGGCTGGATCCCCGCCCAGCCACCGCACAGGAACACACTGCCATTTCTCCTGCAGGTAGACCCGGCAGCCTGCAGCCGGTCTACACAGCTGGGAGCTCAGAACAGGCTCAGACACCAGGATGCAGAAATGCAAGTGAGGCAGGTTCCCGAAACACAGTCGCTCTGTGGTAAAAACACACACCACACATACCCACACACGTGTGCACACACACCACACATCACATGCACGCACGCTTCCAACTAGCCAGAAAATGCACCCAGGAACCCTGTCAAGTGTGGAGTCAGCATTTAAAAAATACAAACACCTTTCTCTCCATAAGAGTGAAGGGGGCAGGAACGCTTAAGCTAAAACAGCTTGAAAATGGATTATGGTTTTCAAGCTCTATGACACACAGCTTAACAGCTCCCTGAAAGTGACAGGGCTCACGGTTGTCTGCAGTCTCCATCTCAAAATAAGGACGTGAAGTGCCATGGGATTAGGGGACTGTGAACATCATCGTGGCAGTTGGGGGAGAAGCATTGGGGGGCAGGAGGACGGGGAGTGGGGACCCACTATTACGACAGCCAGCTCTTCTGAGAGCTCCCCTTTCTATGAGCTGCGGGAGGACCCAAAAAAGACCGGAGGCTAACCAAATCCTAGGGATTACGTGAGCTCACTGGGAAAATATTTACATTCCATGCTTTCACTTTAATGACAATCCAAAAAAATTTCTGTAAGCAAGCATATTTATTCTAAGAAGCGTCTGGATGATCACCCTCTAGCCAAGCTGGCACTGTGGTTACATGTTGGCATCAAGCAGAATTGCGTTAATTGTCATGGGCTAATGAGGAAAAGGCCAAAGGGTGGATGGAATACATAAGCGACTTATTCACACCAGGTGAAGCCAGAAGCCATCGCTCAAGGGACACTGAGCTGCGGCGATCTGTACTCACTCCCTGTCATAAAGGGAATGATGCCAGCCATCGCAGTCAACTCATGTTCCACATGTGAGTTCTGCTGCTGGGTACTTTATGTTTAACTTGCAAAATTATGTTTAACTTTGATTTGGTTTTATAATTGGAAGACCTGTAAGCCTAAGGAGTTGACACTTGGCTGTAAGTGGTACATATTTAAATATGATAATATTTAATGTTTAAATCAGCCGTGAAATCTGCAAGAAACATCTTCCACTTACAAAGGCGCCCAGCTACCCCATAGCACATCACGCGGAGTGTCAGAAGCTCGGGGACGGAGGTGGATCCCGGCAGCTCTCAGACAGAAAGCAGGCCACACACAGAAAGTTGGAGGATCAGTGTTACCAGGCTTCCGACAGCAGCACTGGGAGCCGGGAGCCGGAGGGCAATGATTCCAGAATCCTGAGGGGAAACGATTTCCAACCTAAAACACCAACCAAGAGAGAAAAACCACAGACCTTTGAAGACCTATAGGCTCTTATGTCTTAGAACATTGACCTCCCATTTCGGGAAGCAGTGCTCCAGCAACACAAACCAGGAGACCAGGAAAGTCATCTGTAGCCGTGGATCATGAAGGCGGAGGCCACGCACGGGTGGGCCTCGCTTTATCTCGCTTCACTTTACGGCGCATAGTAGATATGGCGTGGATAGCAAGACCCTCCACCAGCAAACAGATTATGACATCCTGAAGGCTCAGATGATGGTTAGCACTTTTTAGCAATAAAGTATCTTTTAATTAAGGTATGTACATCGTTTTTTTAGACATAATGCTATCGCACACAATAGACTACAGTGTAATGTAAACATAACTTTTACATGCACTGGGAAACCAAGAAAATTATGCGACTTGCTTTATGGCAGTATTGTTTTATTGTGGTGGTCCAGAACCGAACCTCCCATAACTCCGATGTATGCCTGTACTAAAATCAAGACTGAGGAGGGTACCTGGGAGGCCAGGAAGTGAAGAGCAAAGAGCCGGGAAGCTGAGTGAAAGGAGAGGAGATGAGCCTTTTTTTTTTTTCTGGTGAGGAAGATTTGCCCTGAGCTAACATCCGTTGGCAATCTTCCTCTTTTGTGGCTTGAGGAAGATTAGCCCTGAGCTAACATCTGTGCCGATTTTCCTCTATTTTGTATGTGGGACACTGCCACAGCATGGCTGATGAGTGGAGTAGGTCCACACCCAGGATCCAAACTGGCCAACCTGGGCCACCGAAGCAGAGCGCAGAACTTTAACCACTTGGCCATCGGGGGGCCCATAAGCCTATTTTAACACGGGCACGGGGTCCAGTGCCTGATGTGCACACATCAGCAGGGGCGACCTGGCCATTCGGAGGGGCTAGGGTGGTCTCAACCAAGGCCTCAAACGGGACTAAAATGGGGTAAACAAGTATAGGTCACCCCAGTTTCAACACCTTCGGCAAATGGTCTGATCCCACGTTCCTATCGCGTCCCTGATACACACTCGTTTTAAAAGTTACACAACCTCCAATGGCTAAAACTCAGAGCCAAACACAAAATCATACCCCCAAAATCAAAACAGCCTGACTGCACTTGATCCCATGGGAAAGGGCAGGGACATTTCGAGTAACATCCTCAGAGGCTGCTGTCCTTGCCACCCGGGAGCCAGCTCTGGGCCTCCCTTACCCACACACCCCACAGCTAACACTCGCTTCTGGAGCCCCCGCACACACACAAACGACAGCTGTGGCAGAGAGGAGAAAAGCCACAGGACATGCCCCGTCCCCAGCACCTCACACACAGCGCCGCTCTCTACTCCTGCTCCAGAAAACACAGTGTGTCACGAGTAAGCGAGACTGACATTCTCTGACAAACACCCTAGAATATGTTTTCATTTTATGATAGTTCGCAGGCTTTCTTAGTACTTTCACTGTTGTCAACGAACAAATTACTCATGACACCTCCTCCTTCACGGCAGCCCAGCCGAGAACCACTGCCCTAACCATCAACAATATAAAACCAAGAGCAGCTCGCAGATTCGAAGAGTCACATCTCTGGTCATGTGGAGTATTCTAGAACGAGGCACATCTACATCAGAAACGCCAGGCAAGCCCACGCCACATCTGTCTATTGAGCCCCTCTATTCCCAGGCACTTTCTAGATGCCAGAGAGAAAGGAGGAACCACTGACAAAATCCTCACTCTCGTGGAGATTGAGCCCTGATAGGAGAGACAGACAACAACACATGAGTAATATATTGTGCCGCAAATGGTGATAAACATGTTGGAGAAAACATAAGCAGAAGAGAGGGACAGGCAATAAGAGGAGGGCTCGAATTTTAAGTGGGGTGGTTGGAGTAGCAAGAGGAATATCTGAATAAAAGACTTGAGGAAGGTGAGGGTGGAAGCCATGTTGACATCTAAGGGGAGAGCATCAAGGGGAAGCAGCTGGTGCCCAGCTGTGTCTGAGAAGCTTCAAGGAGCCCAGGGTCACTGTAGTGGAGTTGGGGTGGAGCCCCTGTGAAGACCCTGACTTGTCCCCTGAAGGAGAGGAAAGCCACTGGAGGTTTGAACAGAGGGGTGGTGTGATCTGATTACCCTCTTTTTTGTTGTTGTTGTTGGTGAGGAAGATTGGCCCTGAGCTAACATCTGTTACCAATCTTCCTCTCTGTCTCTTTTTTTTCCTCCTCAAAGCCCCAGTATATAGTTGTATATCCTAGTTGTAGGTCCTTCTAGTTTCCTATGTGGGACGCCTCCTCAGCATGGCTTGATGAATGGGGTAGGTCTGTGCCCAGGATCCGAACCTGCAAACCCTGGGCTGCTGAAGCGGAGCATGTGAACTTAACCACTGAGCCACCCAGCGGCCCCCTGATTACCTTTTATAAAGGACCACCCTGGCTGCTTTGTGAAGAATGAGCTGTGGGAGGTGAGGGCCCAAGCAGGACCACTTGGGAGGTGGCGGAAATAACCCGGTAAGAGATGACAGTGGTTTAGACTGGGGAGGCGGCAGCACAAAATATATTCTGTTCTTATTTGGGTCACTCAAAGACATGCATATTTATTTATGCATAAATAGACGCAGAGATAGATGACAGACCTGCAGCTGCACCGGTTATGAGGCTGGCTGGGCTGGGGCATTTTGCAAGGTGCAGGTATCAAGCACACACCCATGAAGTAGGAGCAGCAGGCGGGTGTGACCGTGGGTGGGTGTGAGCTGCTGGCGATGCTGTCCCGGGTGGTGAGGGAGGGCGCTTGGCAAGGGGGCGCCCAGGCCAAGGAGTCAGGGGAGGTGACCTGGATGCTGACCAAGAGAAGGAGGAGCTGGGAAAGCGGCAGACAGCGTGGAGCCGAGGCGAGGAGGTGCTTTCCAATCTGAACCCCATTCCCTTCCCCACCCTCCATGTAGGTTGCTCCTCCTCTGGACAGCTACCAGGTATCATGGGCCCCGGGGGCGGGCTTCCTCCACCCCAACCCCTGCCCTTCCTAAAACCCAACATTAGCAATATGTTTTAACAAATGAATATCTCTGGAGAGATAATCATGGCTCTCCAGACACAGTTAAAAAAAAAAGAAGGACTGGGGCTGGCCCAGTGGTGCAGCGGTTAAGTGCGTACGTTCCGCTTCAGTGGCCCGGCGTTCACCAGTTCGGATCCCGGGTGCGGGACAAAGCAGCGCCTGGCAAGCCAAGCTGTGGTAGGCGCCCCACATGTAAAGTAGAGGAAGATGGGCACAGATGTTAGCTCAGGGCCAGTCTTCCTCATCAAAAAGAGGAGGATTGGTGGCAGTTAGCTAAGACTAATCTTCCTCAAAAAAAAAAAAAAACACTAGTGAGGCTGGCCTGGTGGCATAGGAGTTAAGTTCACACACTCTGCATAGGCAGCCCAGGGTTTGCAAGCCCAGATCCCAGGTGCAGACCTAGCACTGCTCATCAAGCCATACTGTGGTGTCACCCCACACAAAACAGAGGAAGATTGGCACAGATGTTAGCTCAGTGACAATCTTCCTCAAGCAAAAAGAGGAAGATTTGTAACAGATGTTAGCTCAGGGCAGATGTTAGCTCAGGGCCAATCTTCCTCATAAGAAAAAAAAAAAAGGACTCAGACTCAGGGAAGAAATGGTGTTACATGTTTTACCCTTGGTCTCAATAGCTCATGAGGCCACTTCCTTCTGTGGTAAAAGGGCCCCAGGAAGTTTGGGTGAACAGGGAATCCCAGAGAGCAAGCTCTCAGTCTTGCAGCACATACCCCAGGCTGCTTTGCTTCTCAGCACAAATGAGACCCCTCGGGCAGGGCTGGGTGGTGACGTGCCCAGTGCATGGAGCTTGGAGAGAGACAGGCCCAGGTTTACATTGCATCTCTCCCACTTACAACCTGCGTGAGCTGGGGCAAGGTAACTCCCCCTGCTGACCCTTACTTCCCACACCTGTAAAATGGGGGCAAATACCTAATTCTCGGGGCTGAATAAAAAGCTGGCATGATGGCGGCTGGGCATGCAGGACAAACTCAACCAATGGTGTCCGGACCTCAAATCAAAGTGCTAAGTGGACTGGGCACATCTGACCAGTGGATTCCTCTTAAAAAAAAAAAAAAATTCAACGTGAATATCTCTTCCAGGGAATCTTTCAGTCCTGATGCCTGAAAGTTGCAAGTAAAGATCTAACATGTTACCTACTTGTCTAAAACCACAAAAATTAAAAGGAAAAAAGAAAAGAAAATGTAAGCAAAAATCTCCATACGGAGAGCTTTCTGGAAACAATAGCACTTGGCTCTGTGTTTCTGCCTGTGGATCCTAAACATGCACAGCTGGTGGGTAATGATGCCAAAGGGACGAGAAAAGCGAGAGGTTGCTTCTAATAAAGTCTCTGAGAATAAGCGATGGCTGGGGCGCTTCATAAAGATGGCAAGGACAGCCTTCTTGGCCCCGGCATAATTGAGGACAGTGGGGATGTCCTCAAGGCTCTCGCTACAGCGGCCACCGGCTGCCACCATGCTCACGGCTCCTGTGCAATGACAGCAGCGTCTCCCCTCCAGACCCTCAGCTCTGACAGCAGGACCTATGACACGATGAATGCCACACACAGGCTCCCAAGCAGGTACTGAGGGAGCTGGGGGACACAGACATTAGGACATACACATAGAAAAAGAGGAGGGGCCGGGCAGCTCAAGAATGTGGGCGAGGCAGGTCAGCGATGAGCTCAGATTGGTCCTGGGCTCCAGGCAATGGATGAGGACACTGGGGAAGAAGGAATCAAGGAGTGTCCCAAAGGAAAGGGCTCATGTCACCTAAGGAGAGCAAGAGGCAAGGGCCGTCCAGCCTGCCCCTAAGAAGTCACACTTGGCTATGTCCTGCCTCCCGTCTGTTTAGCGATCTGGCCAGGGCTGACTTCTGATGGAAGATGGCCCACAGCCACCTTTTTTAGTAAAACTGCTTAGGGGCCAAGCAGAACTCTTTAGGCTGGGAATCCTCAACTTATCCCCACGGTGTCACAAAGGTAACAATAGCTCGAAGTCTGTCGCAGCCCAGTTCTTAGAGGGCAGTTATCCCACAGCACCAAACCTTCCCCACACTGCTCAGGACGGACGCATTCCGATGGGAATCCGGGGTCAGCTTGGTGCCAGATTTCCTGAACACAGAGCACTAATTTCCACACATTTCCACGTCCTATCCGGGAAGGCCCCTAAATCAGCTCTGGCCACATGTGTTCAGGACTGATGGGTGCACAGAAGACTGATAAGGTGATGCAGAAATGCCGCTTGGAAGAGACGCCAGGCACTGAAAAGAAATTGATTCCCATATGGAGACCTCCAGGTGCAGACCAGCAGGCACAGTGCCCTTGCCATTTGAAAGACTACTGTTGAAATGAGCTATCAAGCCCCGAAAAGATATGGAGGAACCTTGAAAGAAGCCCATTTGAAAAGGCTCCATACTGTATGATTCCAACTATAGAACATTCTGGAAAAGGCAAAACTATGGAGACAGTAAGAAGATCAGGGGTTGCCAAAAGCCCAGGGGAAGGAGGGATGAAAGGTGGAGCACAGGGCGTTTTTAGGGCGCTGAACTTATTCTGTGTGACACTGCAGTGGTGGACACATGTCATTATCGCCAAATCCCAGAGAATGTACAACACGAAGAGTGATCCCTAATGTAAACTATGGACTCGGCTAATAATAATGTATCAATATTGGCTCCTCAATTGTAATAAATACACCAGACTAACACTAGCTGTCAATCACAGGACAAACAGGGAGGAGGGGGGGATGGTGGGTGGGTATATGGGGACTCTGTACTTCCCACTTAATTTTTCTGTAAATCTAAAACTGGTCTAAAATATAAATTCTATTAATGATGATAATAAAAGACTACTGTTTTGGTGGTGACAACGCATAGCAATGAGAGGCTGACCCTCCCGTTAACGGCCGTGCTGATCCTTACTACAATACGTGAATGTGAAAATGGTCCCCAGTGTGATGTTGGATGTTCAGCCAACTGAGGCACATCCGGGCACTAGGCTCCACCTGGAACCCAGGGCAGTGTGTGGGAGGGCGCCACGTGGAGCTCCCAGAGAGGAGGACGCTGGGCTGTCCCAGCAGGAAAGGAGCTGCAGGGGTACCACTGACAAGACCACAGCATGTGCCAACCCTAAGAACAGTCGAGAATGCAAACGAGAGAGGGAAGCAAAGCCAGGGGCCAAGAAAGCCGGGAGGTGTGGGCTCAGTCTGGGGAAGCAGGCAGGAGTCAGACAGCCCCCTCCCTGCGTGGCCTGAGTCGGGGTTCAGGCGAAGGCTTGGGGCCACCGAGCCACATGGGCCCAACTGCCTTTGGTCAAATTCCAGTCTCAGGGAGACAGCCAAAAAAGGTCATTTCAGCAGAGTTTCTGTGTGAGATGTGTCAACCAAAGGGAGTGCCGCTTTGTAAATAATTACCATAATAATTTACATTTAATTAGTGCTTACTCCCTGCAGGCAAGGCCACTCCCCGAGGATGCCCCACCACCTGCCCCTCCTCTGTCGCCACCATCCAATCCATCACTAAGTCTATCAGCTCTATGGCTCACCTGTCTCCTGGATCTGCACGTTTACTACCTCCACTACTCTCAAGTCTAAACTAAATCCTCTCTTGCCTAAGTCGTTACTGGAATCTCCTAATGGCTTCCACACATCCACTCTCATTCCCTCTCCAATCTAGTTTCCTCTCTGCAGCCGGGGTAGCAACTTTAAGAACATAAATCTGTCACTGCCCTACAGAGAACCCTTCAGTGGCTTCCCACTGCTCTCAAGACCAAAATTCTTAACCCAGTCTACAAGGCTCTGGGTGCAGGGCCCCTGGCCTCCTTGCAATCCCTCACCACATTCCCCACTCAGGCCTCCACAGGGCCTTTGCACATGCTGCATGTGCTCTTCTCATTATCTCACATCAGCAATCGCTTCCTAAGGAAAATCTTCCTTGGTCTCCCTTGTGACAAGGTCAACCTCCCCACCTCTGAAACTGTGTTCCTAACACCATGAGCCTCTCCTTTGTTGCACTTACCACACAGGTGAAATTTCACATTTGTTGGTCTCCCTCCCTAAACCGTAAGTCCATAGAGCAGTGCCTTGCACACTGTAAGCCCTTATAATCGTTTTTGGAATTAAAGAATGAACAATTCACTGAATTGGGTATCATCATCTCTATTTTACAGAAGGAGTGTTGGAGTATCTTGACCAAGGGGGCCGATGGCTTAGTTTCAAAGCTGGACAATGCGACCCTAACAGGTACAAACGATGTCAACGTGTGCTCTGTGCCGTTCAGAATGCAGGACTGCTGGGGCACAGATTTCTCCCCTTTGATGTCAGCGGCTTTGGGAGCAGCAAGGGAGAATGGCACAGCCCTACCAGCAGGGTGGGGTTGCGAGCCAGCGAGCCTCCAGCACCACTATGGCTCCAGGCAGCCGACCCAGCAGAAGCAGCCAAGGCACCCAGAGTGACCTGGAAACCAGGAGGGAACTCCATGTTTCCGTGGACCAAAACGCTTTGTAAGGTATACTTGAGTGGATTTAGGGTTTTTTAAATTTTGGGGGTTTATTTTGGTGAGGAACATTAGCCCTGAGCTAACATCTGTTGCCAATGCTCCTCTTTTTGTTAGAGGAAGATTTTTGCTCAGCTAACATCTGAGCCCATCTTCCTCTACTGCATGTGGGACACTGCCACAGCATGACTCGCCCAGTGATGCTGGGTCCGCGCCAGGGATATGAACCTGCAAACTCAGGGCCGCTGAAGCAGAGTGTGTGGACTTAACCACTACGCCACTGGGCCAGCCCCTGGACTCAGGATTTTAGGGCAAGTTTGGGAATCAGAAACCATTTCCGAGAAAATGTTAAACCCGCAGCTGGAGGCCTGGGCCTCACCTGCTACAATAAGGTGGAGATGGTTGATTTAAATATTGCTGTTCTCTGGGCTGTCACAGAGGAGGCCACGTCTGCACCTGAGGGGATGGTCCAGAGGGGTGGGGAGCCAGGGGCTGGACCAACAGACCAGGCGCTGTACCACCCGCCACTAACAGAGGGAAGGGAGCGCTCTCCAGACTGGAAATGGGAACTGGACAGATGCCTTAGGGTGCAAAGGGTAAGGCTAAGTCTGCAGACTGGGGTAGGAAAGGGTTCCAGATGACAGGGGAGGAAAAAAAAGTAGCTGTTCCACAGAAGCAAGTCATTAGGATCCTGACGCCATGAGGGGTGGCTGTAATGTATCGCCAGTCTCCTGGGGCTAAAACAGTTTGTTTAAGATCCGATCCTTTGGAAACTCAGCTGGTTTTTAAATGTATGTCCAGGAACTTTTTGTGGTTCTCCTATAAAAGTACTCAGTGGTTAAACTGTCAACTGGTTTCAATCATGCCACTGAATATTCAAAGAGTACTGGAGAGAATTTGAAAGCGTACCTGGGGGAGTCGATGGGAACAGAAGGAATCAAAGTGTGCAAAGCCCTAAGGGTTTGACAAAAGCAGTGGAATGAGCCAGAGTCCCCTCTCCACTGTTGGTTCCCCACTTGGAGAGCCTCTTTTCAGAGCGCTTCTCAGCTGGAAGCTTGGCGTGCTCTTTCTCAAGTCACGATTCATAAAACAGCCACCCCAGAAGCCCCCTGTGAAGATGCAGATTCCTGGGAACCCCCCGGAGCCCCTGGACCCTAAGATGTAAGGAGGAACTGAGGAGTCTCCGCAGGTAAGAGGAGCCAAAGGGACTCGGAAGCCAGTAAAGTGTGCAAACCACTGCCTCGGAAGGTTGGAGCGTTTTTCATTTATTTATTTTATTGAGGTCACGCTGGTTTATAACATTGCATAAATTTCAGGTGGACATCATTATATTTTGGCTTCTGTATAGATGGCATCATGTTTACCACCAAGAGTCTAGTTTCCATCTGTCACCGTACACATGCGCCCCTTGACTACTTTCACTCTCCCCCACCCCCTTCCCCTCTGGTAACCACCAACCTATTCTCCATCTCTCTGTGTTGTTTATCTTCCACACATGAGCTAAATCATACAGTATTTGTCTTTCTCTGTCTGACTTATTTGGCTTAGCATAATACCCTCAAGCTCCATCCGTGTTGTCGCAAATGGCATAATTTCCTCTTTGTTATGGCTGAGCAGTTTTCCATTGTTGTATATATACCACATCTTCTTTACCCATTCATCTGTCGATGGGCACTTGGGTTGCTTCCACATCTTGGCTATTGTGAATATTGGTGCAATGATTATAGGGGTGCATACATCTTTTCAAGTTAGTGTTTTCATGTTCTTGGAGTATCTTTAAGTAAGAAAGGCATCCCGTTACAGATAGTGACAACAAAAAAAGGAAAGCCCCTCCTTCTGTGTGGTCCCTGATTTCCATGCCCCTTGTAGAACTTTCATTCTACGCTATCGGTTGCCTCCTGTGGGCTGGACACTGTCCTGGGTGCTGAGGATTCAAGGATCAACAAAACGTAAGATGCTCACCTGCAGTTTGGGAGTAAGACAGAACTGTACCCAGATGATGCTGACAGAGGCAGACAGAACACGGCAGCTTGGCTATGGGAGCCCGTCGGCAGCAGTGAGAGCCTGCTGCGCTGCCCTCACTAAGTCAGAGGCCACAGGAGGGTCTCTCCCTGCCCAAGGCCACTGTTGCTCTGCTTCTGCTCATCTTTGCTTCTCCTGAGACCCTCTGCGAACAGATGGCATTGCTGGGGTCACCTGAGTGTTCCTCAGCTCCTGCTGGGGCTTCCATTTTGAAAATGAGTCAAAAAACCCATCTTCCGCAGCTTTCGTAACCGTTTGGTCTTAAACACAGGACGAGACAAGACCAGTGAACAGGCCAAGGATGAAGGAAGTTCTGGCAGGGGTGCCGAGCGATTCGCACATCTCTTACCAAGGAGCCGCCCTCCTCTCCCTGGGGAGGGAGGTCATGTGACAACAGCGCAGCCAGAGCAAAGGCACACAAAGCCCCCGACCCGGTCTTCCTCCTTGTCGACTGTGGCAATCGGGCACAGATGTCAGAGCCACATTGCCTCCACATTGGAAAGCAATGCTTCAGCCACCCGGATACCCACCACCAGACATCCCATAACAGTCTGGAAATCAGCAATTTGCCAATCTATTAAAACAACCCTTTAACTCTCAGGCCACCTGCCTCCTTCTCCCTAATCTCACAGATCCCAGGCAAGCGATGGAGGTGAAATTCCATTCAAACACTTGGTGCCTTCTACATGGAAGCCAAGGGCCCTGTGGAGCCAGAGATCCCCCCGGCGTCCACTGGGAGTGGCTGATGGTGAGAAGAGCCCCACGGAGTAACTTCCCAGACAAACAACAGGAAACGATCAGTCTTCATGTGGGGTGGACCTGCAGACAGTCCAGTTTAAACTCACCAGGAAGGAGCCGAGCCCGTTAACAGGCCTAGCTTTCTCCTCTCCCACAAAAACTCTCCCCACCCTCCACCTCTCTGAGGCCTGAGGAAGGCAAGTTCTGCTGGTAATCCTTATAACCCTTCTGTCGTCCTTTAAGGATTGAGATTTGAGTCACTCCCTGAGGTTATGTGTCTGGAAGCTAAAGGGATGAAGCAAGTAGCAGAAGTTCAAGGCTTCGTCAGTAGACGGTTAGGTTTTCGTGATGGGACGAGGAGGGAAGAGCATCCAGGCCTTCCTCCTACCTGGGAATTCTCATCTGTCTTCCAAAATGCCATCAGCCTGATTATGATAGAATTTCACCTTAGACTGCAGACAAGTGGTGCATGATAAAATTCCAGTAATTCCAAAAGCTCCAATTTTGTTATTCTGATAACAGTCACAAAGAAAGCTTCAGCTAGTAAGGCAGCAAACTGTTATCTCACCAACGTCTGTTACTTTTGCTCCTGGAACAGACACTCATCTGAGATCACCAGGAATGGCAGATGGAAATGGAGAAGGGGGCGCCAGGCTTTACCTTTAATTCCAACCAAAGAACTGATTGAACTACAGATTTATTTTTTCAAAGGGAAAAAATCATGGCAAATAACAAGGGGGCACTCCTTATGCCGATCTAGGTTTTTATTCCCAAAAAGAAGTGTTGGATGGTCGAATCTTTCCCCAAAGCTTTATTGATTTTCTCCTGAGCAGGGAACAATGTGGACGGAAGATGACATACTCAAAACAACCTTGCAGGTTTAAAAATCAAGTCCTTAGAACAGAAATGAGATTCAAGAATCGGATGTCTTGTTCTAATTCTGCTAAACATTGACATAAATGAAAGAGGAAACAGAATGCCTTACACCTGGCAGGCACTGCGTAATTATCTGTTGAGAGACTGGCTGATTGATTTTGAGCCCCCGTGGCCCTCTGTACCAGCAAACTCACTCAGTTGTTCTAAAGGCAAGCAGGGTTGAAGATTTATGACTGCCCAGCTGCCCCCAATGACCATAAATCATTGCCAGCCTCCAGGCGTTCCAAGTAGCTCGGCTCGTAGTTGGGCAGGCTTAGGACGGCGCACTGTGAGGACCCCCTCCTGGTGGTACCCCTCGCTAGAAATGGAGGGTCAACCAGGACTCTAGTCCTCAGTGTCCATGACACAGGACGGGAGAACCCACTTGTCCACTCAGTGAGACGGGGTCTTCAGCTCAGACCAACGACCAGGCTGAAGGGTCTCAGGCCTTCTATCCTCAGTGTCAGTGCACACCAGGACACAGAGTGAAGGCCGTTCAGGCTGACCACTGCCCGTGACCTCACACTGCGTCTGCATCTGGAGCTGCTGTCCTCTGGCCTCTCACAGCTCTGTGGTCACTGGCACATTAAATTTCACCATGGTCACT
Organism: Equus przewalskii; assembly: GCF_037783145.1. Taxonomy (NCBI): domain Eukaryota; kingdom Metazoa; phylum Chordata; class Mammalia; order Perissodactyla; family Equidae; genus Equus; species Equus przewalskii. The sequence continues at coordinate 16,644,570 of NC_091862.1, forward strand.
AGCATACTAAATGCCATCATGATGTGTATCTGTTGTCTCCACTGGCACACCAAGAGCTTCTTGAGGACAGGGACTGTGTTTCCCTATTTATTTATTTATTTATTTATTTATTTATTTATTTTTGAGGAGGATTAGCCCTGGGCTAACATCTGCCGCCAATCCTCCTCTTTTTGCTGAGGAAGACTGGCCCTCAGCTAACATCTGTGCCCATCTTCTTCTAGTTTATATGTGGGATGCCTGCCACAGCATGGCTTGATAAGAGGTGTGTGGGTCCACACCTGAGATCTGAACCAGCGAACCCCGGGCCGCCAAAGCAGAGTGCACGAACTTAACCACTGTGCCACTGGGCCAGCCCCAGGTATTTCATTTATTTTTATAACCCCCATACATAGCATGGTATCCAACTCACACGCAGAGTGAAATTTTTTTACTGAGTGAATAAATTGAAGCTCTCTCCCAAATAAAACGTTTAGGTCTAAAACTATCATTAAACACATTTTCTAGAATATTCAAGTTAAGGATTAAGAGGAACCCATATAATTGCATAGGTACTTAATTTCCTCTTGCAATTCACCCAGAATGGGAGATAAGATAGTCATGCCGGTTTATATAAGAAAGGCTATAAATAGCAATTGCCCTAGATATGTAAGTAAAGAAAGTCCAGAGGAAAAGTGGACATATATTCTTTTTATAACTCTTGCCTTCATTGATCGATTCATCCCAGACAGAGAGCCTCTTGGATCAATTGTTGTATTTATGAACTGGCTCAATGTCACCTTTAAAGTCCATGTCAATAATTGTATTCAACCTGCGTAACTACTTAAGTGGACTTCCCCCTGACTCATTGGGACGCTCAAGGAGAGCCAACATCTACCACCCAGCAATTTAAATAAACAAAAAGGATCTTAAACTATGGAACAAATTATAAAAGCATCTTTTACATTTTACAGCCAGTCAAGCCAGGCATTTTATGTGGCTAACACAGGACAGAACTGTTTGTGCTAAAGGTGAGCTGAGGTAAGAGTAGCCAGTCTCCTTCTGGGAAAAGGGTGAGTAATTTCAGAGGGAGGAGAGGCCAACGTAATTTAATGAAATGTAAAATATTTTAAAGGAAAAGTTATTTCATCATTTTAAAGCAACATTCAAAAGGCCATCCTAAGATAATAAACTATTGCTTAATAGACAATTGGAGAGTTCTTCCTTTAATTAATGGAAAAGAACAATTTGTAATTGACATACAAATTGTGGTAGGACGTTACTTGGTTCCCTTCACTAAGTTACACCCACCACTTATCCTGTTGATGGGATCATTTTATGCACATTCTTTAAACAGAAAACAAACGGGTGTGCAAGACAAAGACAAATCTTGGCTCAAGCTGTGCCAGATCCTCAGACGGGTTATGAATTGGCAGAGTAACCATTTCTTGGGATAATGGAAAGGGAGTCAAAATGGAAGAGGAATTTGGAGAAAAAAAGGAGATAAGAAAACCATGCCCACATCAGGCCTTCAGTAAATGTCTGCAGAAGAATTGGATGAAAGCCAAGGTAAGGAGGGGTGGGATGGTGGGGTCAGGATCCATGTCACCGGAATGGCAGTTGAAGGAAAGGGGGAATGAACTGTTACCAAGAACAGCTGTTCCAAATCAGGGTGGGCTGCCTTGGAAGGACATTCTGGATCCAAATGACCCAACGGAGGCTGATGGAGAGTGCCCTCCCTCCTGTACATCATAGTCTGCTTCTCCTTTGTTTTTTTTTAATATTGATTCTTGGGCTTATTCTCTGGAGATGCTGATTAAGTAGGCCTGGAGTGGCTTTTAAAAGCTCCCCAGATGACTCTGATAAGCAGCAAGTTTGGGAAACACAGGACTTAGTTACCGCTAAGCTTCCTTCTCTCCATGAATCAAAGCCTGGCCCACATCTGCCAGGGGCAGCCGTAGATAAACAAGAGATGAAGAAAAGAGACGTGCAGAAAGAGAGAACTGAGCACTCAGAATATTTCAGGGTCTGTCTCCTTCATACTAAAAGGCCGACCAAGTGTGCCACTGTGCCTATGTCCTCCTGTAGCACGCTCAAGTACAACATGAATAATCTGGGCCAGCTCTTAGAGACAATTAAATAACTACACAGAGCAGCCAGCATCCAAGTCAAGTCCATAAAATGGATGAGAAAAGTCAAAATGAATCAGTCTAACCCTGCCGCCAATCAAACCGAAGAATGGAATTTCTACGCCTTGTGAGGACCCCTGGGAGAGCCATCAGCACCCCTCTGGGACACACTGCACTTCACAAATGGAACACTCAGAAACAAACAAAAGGAACTGCCAAACCAAGGGACTCATTCCCCACACTGTCTGAAAGTTCCTGCCTCTGCTCATGGCCATGCGCACCTGAAATCCTCTTCCATCTCCGTCTACACCTCACATCCCAGCTCAAGACCACTCTGGTGCCTGGAACCATTCCCTTCCAGAACAGCTGCAGGATAAGGTCTCTCTCTTTTAAAGTCTCATATTGCAATGGCACTTAAATAATGCTTCTAAAAGTAGGTGTTATGCACACATCTTTTCTGTCACACTGCTGAGAACACTCTGAGAACATTATACACGTTCGATTTATTTTTGTGTCCCTCCCAATTCTAAGCACTGTTCTTTGTGCAGTAAACAAACATTTGGTGGATAAATTCATTCCACAAATATTTACTGAGTGCCTTCTATACGCCAGGCATTGTTCTAGGTACTAGGAACAGAGTAGAAAATAAAATAGACAACATCCTTTCCCTCCTGGAATTTAGATGTGCAAAATAATGTTAGATGGAGATAAGTTCCATAAGGAAAATGAGAGCAGAAAAGGGAGAGAGGAAGTGTTGAGGGTATCGCGATCCAAAAAAAGTTGATCGTGGAAGGCTCATTGTGAGTGAAGCCCTGATGGAGGTGAAGGAGTGAGCCATGCAGAGAGCCAGGGGAAGAATGGTCCAGGCAGAGGGAAGAGCAAGTTGCAAAGCCCTGAGGAGGAAACACAGATGGCATATGGAAGGATGAGGAGTCCAGGGGAGGGGGAGCAAAGTGAGTGAAGGGGAAAGAAGTGGAAGATCAGAGAGGTAATAGGGGTGGGGGCCTCGGATCAGGCAGACCATGTAGATCGGTGTAAAGACATATATAATTCGACTTACATTAAGAGGATCACTCCAGCTTCTATGTGAATAAAGTGATAAGGATGAGGGAGGAGGAAGAGAGAGCAGATGAAAGCTACTAAAATCATCCAGGCATGAGAAGTTGGCGACGTGGACCACAGCAGAGGAGGTCAGACTGGGTAGATTTTGAAGGTAGAGCCAACGGGATTTGCTGACCAGCTGAATACAGGACACAAGGATAGGAAGACTCCAAAGTTTCTGACTTGAGTAACTGTTAGGATGGAGTTGCCATCACTGAGATGAGCACGACGGGCAGGAAGAGCAGTTGCAGGAGGGATGGGGCTGAAGATCAGAGCTTGGTTTTGGACATCTTAGGGCTGAGCTGCCTGCTGGGCATCCAAGTGGAGATGTCAGGGAGGCAGTTAGATAAATAAGAATGAAGTCTGGCGGAGGGGTCCAGACTAGAGATATGAATTTGGGATTCATGAGTATATAGATGGTATTTTAAGCCCTGAGGATAAATAAGAACCCCGAGAAATGGTAGGAGAAAGAGAAGAGGTCTAAGGGCAAAACCCTGAGGCCTCCAATGTGCAGAAATTAGAAAGCTATGGGAGAACCCGCATAGAGAATGGGAAGAGTTTGGCATCTGGGAAGCGAGATGAAGAATACGTTTTAAGGAGGAAGGACTGATCAACTGTGTCAGATCCTGCAAGTGAGATGAGGACTGAGAATGGATCATTGGATCAAGCAACACGGAAGTCACGGTGACCTAACGAACAGCACTGGAGCAGAATCCTAAAGTCAGCTCAAGAGACAAAGCGGGGTGGGACTGGGTTTGGTATTCAAGAATACAGAAAACTTTTTCAAAGAGTTTTGTTTTGAAGAAAAGGAAAGGGAGTGCCAACTAGAGGAAGAAGTGGAATCAAGAAAGGGTTTGAGGATTTTCTTAAGAAGCATGAAATAATAGCCTCTTTATACTCTGATGGGAATGATCCAGCAGAGAGAACAATTAGGGAGATGTGAGGGGAAATTACCAGAGCAATATCCCTGAGTGGGCAAGAAGGATGCAGTCCATTGCATCAGTGAGGGTCCCTTGCTTGGAATGCGGGCACTTCATCCACCATAAGAGGAGATGAGCAGTGCGCATGGGCACCGATGTGGGTGGGGGCATGTGGGAGCTTGCGGAAGCTCCCAATATTTTCTATCAGGAAAATAGCTCGTCTCTGTTTTCCCAATGAAACAGGAAGCAAGGTGATCAGCTGAGATGAGGCTGTGGAGGAGATGCTGGTGAATGAATCTGTCATTTGGGAAGAGCGGATGGACCAGGTGAACATAGTGTACGTGGTAGGGCCTGCTTGTAGTTAGTCCGCGTGAACTCATAGAGTGTCCAGGAAGAGTGGCAAGAATGAATGAGTGAATGAGTAAATCTTTCCAAAGAGATCAAGAAACCAGAATCTAGACAAAAAAAGTTTGGCTAGCTCTCTTTCTTCCTCCAAAATAAGTAACGGCAATACTGGCCACAACATGTAATTGGACACTTAAAGCAGGCTCCTTTTCAGCAGACCTGACACATCATCTTGCACACTGCTGACGCACCGTTAAATATTTGCTCTCAAAGGAATATTTCTCAAACCCAAGCTCACCTTTACCTTCAAGTAGTCACAGTATCTCAGAACGCAGACTTTAAGCCAGCAGACTGGGGTTTTGGTTCCAACTCTGCCAATGTCTAGCTCTGTGACCTTCACCTCTCTGCATCTCAATTTCCTCATCCACAAATGGGAATAAACAATGGTAGAACCTATGTCACTGGGCTGTCTCAAGGATTAAATAGCACGTCCCTTGCCTAACACAGTGCCTGTCTTATAGTAAGTGCTTTACCAATGACAGGTGAATTCTGAGGAAGTCAACAGTGGAACCAGGCCAGAGAGAAGACTAGTCTTGGTTCAAGTTCTTTATCATATTTGGATGACGCCTTTGTGTATACAGCTCAGAATATATAAGTTTCATTATGCAATTGTTAAGAGTTACTGGCCTCTATCCAAAAGACGGCTCAGCAAACACCTGATCTACACCCTCTGAGGATCAGTAAAGCCCCACAGTAGAGACTATTATGTCCATTGATTAACAATAAAAAGGCAAAGTCCTGAACCCAAAATCAGCTATGTATCAGTGACTTAGGGCCAACATGTTTATTTTCTTTAAGAAATCTGTTTAAAACACAAACTGTCACAAAGCGCAGTCGTTAAGTCTGGTCAAGAAGTGCAAAACTGAATAAGACAGTCCTCTTTTTTCAAAGTAATAATAGCTAGTATTTATCAGCACCTCTGTGCCAGGCACAGTGCCTGTGACTTTTACAACCAAGAGTTGAGTTACTCCTCGTCTCAGCCCTGGTAGTGGCTCCTATTACTACAAGTGAGGAAATGAAGACTTCGAGAGGTTCCATGATTTGTCCTGGGTCAGGCAGCTTGACCCAAAAGGGGTCTGACCAAAACAATCCTTTTCCCCCTTTAACTTGCAAGTGAGATGGGGAATCAAGGCCAGGCCAAGAGCCTGGAAGGCCTTGCTAGACAGTGACCATCTTGGCCTTCACCTTCCTGTAGGGTCCTGGAGGTGTTCTGTGTTGAAGGGGAGTGAGGGGGTTACAACCGAGAGCCGGTCTGTGTGATTCAATTCCAAAAACTAGGAGGAAGGGGGTGGTAGCTGTTGGATTTGGTATAGAACCAGCCAGTGAAACCAGGGGCCAACTAGCTTTAACTATAGTCAGTTGTCTGTTTGCAGAAGTAGTTACATAACCCATTACTAAACTCACCCTATAGATGACATCTCTGGCTTGGGTCAACATGGTAACGGGTGCTTAAGGTTTTTAGGAACTGAGTGTTGACTCCTTGTCCAGTTCAGACTGGTTAAGACACACTGACTCATCAACTGGGCCTGCACAGATGACTGAAAGATGACCCTTTGACATCGGGAGGCTGAAAACTCCAACCTCAGATCACGCTAAGGTCGCCATTTTGTGAACACGCATCCTATGAAGTGCCATGAAACTTGATTACACTTGTGCAGATCATTGATTCCTTACTTCCAATCATCTATCCCCTCACTTCAGACCACACTACCTCTTTATCCCAAAAATATCCCTAATCCCCATTTTCAGGGAAGCAGACTTGAGATTTGTTCTCTTGTCTCCTCTCTTGGCCACCTTGTGGACAAACCCTTTCTCTGTTGCAAACTCATCGTCTCAGTGATCATTATATCATGCGGCAGGCAAAATGAGCCTGGTTTGGTAACACCAGGATTAAGATTCCAAACTGTGTTTGTTGTTGTCAAGGTGTCTATGGCTTTTGAACCTACCCAGAGGAACACTTGATAATAAAGCATTCTATATCCATCTGAAGAAAGGTTCTAAAGGCTCCAAATGGGAGCAGCCCTAGAATGTGTGGTCAGAAAATGTTCCGACTGAAAGAAAAGCTAAAACAGTCTACATCAACATGAGCTTAGCCATCACCAGAAATCTCGCCAGCATAAAAGATGGTTTGATAATATATTGCAGATGCGAGGTGGGTATTTCCCCAGTCCTCTACAAGGAGACCAGAACGTTTGCCAAATTCAATCAGGGACACCCAGGTGTCTTCCTTATCCAATCAAGAGACCAGAGTCTCCCTCAAATCTAATAACAGTGACCATGAAAAATGGGATAAGGATGTCAACGAAGTCATCAGAGAATACTGCAATCTGCCCTATTGCATTAGGACCTCTGTCTGGGCTGGCCCTGTGTCAAGAAAAAGAAATATATTACGAAGCACAAGATAGGGGATGGGGAGTGGACTCAAGAGTTTAAATGTTATCACCCTTGGTTTGGCACTTTAGGGAAAAAGGAACTGCACAGACCCTCAAGGATTGCTTTCAGTTATATCCAGAGAAAATAACTCACAGGAAGGGGAATTTGGCGGGCAAACAAAGAGTAATTAAAACACCTTACAAGAAGGTCGCTCCCATTGTTCTACTCACCACTAACCAAGCTTCTGACATCCCCTCTCACTTCCCAGGGGTGCCTGCCCACCAGGACAGTGGGTTCAGCAAATGACCACTGTCGCCTTCCTGCTGGACAGCACACCCATCCACTGGTAAGTCCGCCTTCCTCATCCCATAGCTAACAAATTGATCCAGGCCCTAGACCCCCTCCTGCCTCCTAACTCTCTCCTGACCTTGGGCATGCCCACCCAGCCCCCTCTCCATGCAGCAGCCACAGGAGTCTTTTTTGCAAAATTCTAATCTGCTTCAACCATTAAGGAACAAAATTTATAGTCTTAGAATGTGTTGTATAAATATCTGTCTGACCATCTAATTAAGCTATTACCAAAAGAAGAAAGATTCAGCTAAATAGATTATCTCATCATAAAAACAGCAAAATCTGAAGTAGATTAATCTGTTCTAAATTAGAAACCCTTACTGCTTTAAGTGCATACATACAAAGCTAAATTTTGACAAGACAACAAACTGTAGCAATCACCTAATGATATAAATAAACCCTGATAACAAACAGATCTCTCTCCATAGTGACTGATTTATGTTAGAGTATAAATATTCTACTTCGGTTTTTCCACATTGTTGAATTTTCTGTGTGGGTGAAAAATATTGGAAAGGATCAGATTTAAATGTGGTTATTCAGGGTAAAATATAACTGTAGGTTTAAAGCAGAAATGTTACAGAAAGTCATTAGCTGTGGAGCCATAAATCATGCTGATATTGAACCTCTTAATCTCAAGTTTGTGGGCCTGATGAGCAGTAAGCCAATCGCTGAGAAGTGGTGCTTGGAGATGGGGAAAGGTTTATTCGAACTGGCCAAAATACGAAGGCAGGAGGATAAGTTCTCTCAAATCAGCCTTAACAAGAGAAGAAAGCAGGGGGTCTTTATAGAGCTAAGGGGCTTGGCAGGAAGAGTTTCAGAGAAACAAAGGGGAAATCATGTTTCTTTCACTCCAGATGTGCCCTTGGGCAACCAGACTTCTGGGCATCAACTGCAGCTGGCAGCTGGTTATCTGGTGATCGCCACTTCTTTAAAGGCAGTCTTTTTCTTCTGCAAAACAAGCTCATAAATCCTTGTGACCCTTGAGTCACCCCTCAGGTTAAACTAGAAAGCAAACTATGAAGATTAATTTCTTTTCCTCTGTGTCTGTTTTGAGAACAAGGTGGACGGGTAATCATGTTCTTATTGAATATTTACAGCAACCCTCAGGTACCCAGCTTCAATACCAAGAAGTCAAGCATGTAAAAAATAAAAGATAACAAATAAATCAAGTTTAACTTTAAAAGAAAATTCCAAGGAATTTCATTTCGAGGCATCTTTGAGTTCGCCAAGTGGACACCATGAGCAAAACTCACTCTCCCAAGATGAAAAAATTTATGGATGAGAAGTTAACGCTGAAATTAAATGGTGGGCTGCGTGTCCAGGGAACATCCTAGGGAGTTGATGCCTTTACGAATCCTGCCGTAGATGAATGTGTGGCGATGGCAACTAACAGGCAACAGAACGTTGGATGGTGGAAGACAAGGGGATAGCGTCACCATGTCAGAAGCCTAAGAACCAGTATAAACAATGACTATGTTCACCAGAGAAGCCAATGGCCTCCACGCGTCCTCTCTCCACAGCACCTGTTTTACTACGATATAAAAATCAGGCCATGCATATTTTCATATTGAATTTTTTTGTTAAATAGACTTTTGTCATTGTAAAAAAAAAAAAAATTCAGATCTGACCACTCACTTCAATGGCTTCTGGCTAAACTTAAAATTCTGACTTGGCCCAGAAGGATCTCCTGGTCTGACCACACCGTCTGCAGTCTTGCCTTGAGCCTCGGGGCAGCTGTGCTGGCCTGTAATCATTTCCTGACTGTGCCCCTCCTGTTTACCTCAGGCTAGCTGAGGTCTTGGCCTTCCAGGCCTGCCTGGGCGAGGGCCTCTCTACTGGCTGTCTCAGGTGGCCTCGCTCTCCCCCAATTCTCTAAAGCAACACTCCTTCTCTCAAGCTGCCGCCATTTTGTTTACGAACCAACCACTCTACCACACAACCAGAGAACCCCAGCTCCAGCTCCTGGCTGAGCACAGGGGTTACCCCCTCAAGGTTTATTTCCACTTCCGATGCAGATGATCAAAGCAGGTTTACCTGCCGTGGAGCTTATCCGTGCAATGACAAGCCCACGCACAAGCCAGGATGAAAGGCCATATAAACCCTGAACATATGAGAGCCTGGTGAAAGTCCAATAAAGTAACTGAGTCCCCTGAGGGGCTTTTCACAAGAAACACTCCCCTTTGAGGCCTGGCTCTCAATTACATGGGGCATTTGCTACTCAGACAGACGGCAGAGTCATTTCCTTCAGGTGAATGGAAACCTGTTTCTGAAGGCTTTGGAAGATCATCACAAAGGAAAACCTCATTTGTTAAGCTTCCTGGAATTAATCTCTTCTCTCCCTGACTAAATAAAATGGTTTTTTAAAAACGAGGGTGGAGATGTGGCAAGGAATAATCTTTTCAAGGAGTGACAGTGACAACTAGACAGAATTCCATTTGTCAGCAAGATGTCTCTACCTGGTCACAGATGTTCTGGTGGCTCTTTCCTGGCACAGGGTAGGTCTGTGCTTTGTTTATCCCTCTGAAGTTAGACTCGGAGCCTGACTTGCTTTGGCCAATAAACTGGGAGGTGGTCGTGATGTGTGCCATTCCCGGTGGAAGCTTTAAGAGCCAATGGGTGACTCCCATGGCCTTTGACCTTGCTAATCAAGGAAGCGCATGTCTAGATGGAGCCTCGTGGGCCTGGGTCCCTGAGTGACAATGAGGAGCAGAACTCCCAGGTCAGCCAACATCAGAGACACAGCAGGAGTGAGAAAGATGACTGGTACTTTGAGCCCCTGAAATTTGGCGTCGCTACTGACTGCAACATGCCCTAGCCTATTTTGACCGATACACTGAGCTGATTTGTCACAGACTCTTGGCATCATAAACCATCATCAAGTTCCTATTGCAGATCAGGAGGCTGCAGAACGATTATGCAGTAGTAGCCTTTAGTCTGTGGAGCCCAGAGCCCCATACCCAGCAGCAGGGCTAAGCTGGGGACCCCAGCATCTTCTAATGAGCAGTTTCTTATTGATATGCAGCGTCAGCCACCGGCCAAGAGCTGGGGACACAGTGGCCTATTGCTGGAAAATTGCTACAGTTGCTGTGAGGAGGGTCCCTGTGGCAAGTTGAGCAAAGTCAGGAAATCAGTGAGGAAGTTGGCAAGGCCAAGAGTCAAGGAGAGAGGGCACGGGGCCTCAGGAGCAGCTCTGCACGTGCACATGACAGTGGAGTGATCAGAGCGGAGTATCGCTAGGCACTTTTCTAAATACTTCACACGCATTAACTCCTTCCCTCCTCACAACCACCCTATAGAGAGACAGTACCATCGCTGTCACTTTATAGATAAGGAAAGCAATACAGAAAGAAGTTGAGTAACTTGCCCAAAGCAACCCAGCTAAGCCGAGAGGCGGGGAAGTGAGAACACACACATTAGAAATTAGGTATGGTTAATAATAATATGGAATTAAAAGAAGGAAAGATCTGTAACAGAATGTGATAGCCAAGAGCCAACAACAGATGATACGGCTGGCCAAGAGAAGGTCCTGGCTGCCCAGCTCTGGGTATCAAGGCTACGAGCAGGAATTAGTCATTCCCATCCCAATGGATAAGTCAATATGTAAATTCGTGATTGCATGAATCTCAGCCAGGCCATGCAAGCCCAGATTTGGTTTGCTCAAAGACATAAACTCATTCGTTCATTAACTCATTCACAAATCTTTCAGGGTGGCTGCCATGTGCAAGGTACTCTTGTACACTCTGGGATGAAACCGTGAATAAATGATGCTGTGGCTGCTCCCAAGGAACCTTTCATTCCATGGAGAAAGCAGACATGAACTCGGAGTGAGGGCCCCCTGGGGGCAAAACAGAGGTCACTTATCCATAGCTCTAGCAGAAAGCAGCTCAAAATATCCTTAAAAAATGCTGCCCCCAAAGTGTAAGTAATGGCGGATCACAGCGTATGGTCATAAGGAGGGTGTAGTGGGGGAGGGGACAAAGGGATTGGGCACTGGACTTACCAGGAGGTGCCTGGATGTGCCCACCCAAGAGAAATCAGGGGGTGTCAGTGAGTGAGACAGCCCCTCCACATGCCACATAAGGGCCACCTCAGTTCAAAGATGTGGCAGGCCAAAAGCTGAGCCGCTCATCTGTGGACATTACACGCAACCTGGGTCCCTGTTCACCAGTGTTTCCTGCTCTTGGACGTGTGACTACACCTGCAGATTAGTCACCAGACAGCCCAGACATGAACTTCTGAGCCAATTTATGTCAAAGAAGAAAACGATATTTTACCTGATCAATTCAGCTCAATAGGCTCTTTTGTTTGATTTTTAAACCAGTTTTGCAGGGGGAAAGAAGTTCTTTTGGTTTTCAGTTTTTTTCTCCCCAAAGCCCCTGTATACCCTAGTTGCAAGTCATGCTAGTTCTTGTGGGATGCTGCCGCGGCACGGCTTGATGAGCAGTGTGTATGTCTGTGTCCAGGATCGGAACCAGTGAAGCTGGGGCTGCTGAAGCGGAGCACACGTATTGAACCACTACGCCACCGGGCAGGCCTCCTGGCTTAAATTTTGACAACTAACTCTACTTCAAAGAAGCCAGAAGAATCACTGACCTGACATCACAGGGGACAGCTCAAAACTTGAGAAATGTGCAAACAGTCACAAAGTGAGCACTGCGTCACAGCAGTCTCTCCTGCTTTTCTCAGATGCTTAAAAAAAGAGGCTGATACATGTTTGCATCAATGTGAGACTTTACCCAAGTCTTTGAAACTTTCCTATATTTTACTTACTCATCTCGAGAAATTTCACAGTTTAATGACTCAGGCAGAAACTGGGGGGGATCTGAATTGGCCACTCCAGAATGTGTCTGTTTGGTTTAATTATTTTTAAGAACAAAAGACTCAGAAAGAAACTTTGACCTCTCCTCTAACTGCCTAAAAGGATTTCAGATAGAAGGCCTGACCCAGGAAGGAGCTATCTCCGCAGATAACTCCAGATGTAACAGACTGGGAGAAACCTTGCTGGCTCATTTTCATCAAAGTTCACTCGGGTCACACTGTCTATAGATGGCCCGGCAAACATTTCTTTACCAAACATTTGCTTTTCCATCTCCATGTAAATTGCCTTCCTCCCCTTTGAAGTCCCAAACCACTACTACCAACATCCTCCTTTGTCTTTAACTAAAGACGGTATTTAAGTTGGTGGCTTTGGCCATTTTGGCGAGTTACTCAGTTTTCCTGGGTTTCTCCCATGTATTCATGTTATTAAATGTGTTTGTTTTTTCCTGTTATTCTGCCTCATGTCAATTTAATTCTTAGGCCAGCCAGAAGGACCTAGAGGGTAGAGGAATTGTCTTCCTCCCCTACAAAGCCAACACTCAGTGGGTTTGTAATAACTGTTCATGTACTATGACATTTGAAAGCATTTTTCTGAACTCTGAACTTCCCTGACGTCCTAAGACAAAATATGTTTTATTTTTCATTCTGTTTCCTTCTTGTCACAATCAAGAGTGAAAGTTGGATTTATAAACTCATTTTCACAAACTCATTTTCCTTGTTATAATTTTAGGGCTACCTGTACTATAGAAAATTTTAGTGAAATTTATGACTAACATTAGCCAGAGTTGCCTGCTAATAATCCAAGATAACTCATTAAAAAAAAAAATCACTCTTTCAAATGTTATAAGTCTAAGTTATCAGAGTAATCATGAAGGATATAATCTAAAAACCAGTAGAATATTTGTGCTTTCAGTGGGTATTTATGGATTTCTACAGTGATGGCGTGCTTACTGGTGACAAGCTCTATTATACTGTGCACCTTACACGAATCATTTCATCTAATCCTCACGATGACCCTATAAGGTATCTATACACTTTTAGTATCCCCATTTTACAGTTGGGAAAATAGAGAGGTTGCATAACTTGCCCCAAGGTACACATCTTGGAAGTGATGGAGCCAGATACAAACTCAGCAGGTCTGGACATAGAGTGTGTGCCCTTGGCCACCATGCTAACTAAATGTCTTCTCTTGCTGACCACAACCTAAAGTCCTATACGTGTAAAGCAATTCGGTGAAAATGACTGACTTTAGTGAAATGACAAGATGAAGTTTTCTTTTCCTTTCACATTGTTTACACCCAAGCTAGTTGGCTGGAGTCGCTCAGCACTGCCCAGCGACTAACCCTTCATCTACCCAGCATCCTATTTCCCACTTCGTCTCGCTTTGGAAGAAGACAAAGGGGATCAATATCATGCAAACCATTTGCCGCACAAAGTAATTTTATTTCAAGTCTCAAGTCAGAGAAGCAATGAAAAAGAAAACCTGTCTTAGCCCCCAATCAAAAATAAATCAAGTCACATTAATGAAATAAAAACAAGATGCCCGCAAAGTGTGCTGCTGATCAGAAAGATGGCGCACACACACTCTGAGCAAACTTCCATGGCCCAGCTCTCCAGCGTGGCACCATTAAGGCCGAGGACAAAGCATCTTATTATCGCAACAAACAAGAAGGCTAGGCTCAGAGGTGAAATTTTTCCTAATTAAAGTATAAGCAAGAAAACCATTATGTGCAAGAAACCATTTTTTAGTTTGAGAAGTCAGATACCCAGGGAAACAGGAAATAGAGTCAAAGTGAAGAGACCATTGATAATTAACAATTAAATATTCAAGACAAGATTTTAAAAACATTCTACCGCACTGTTAACATTTCTTCTCTCAGGACAACCTGAATCTTAAAGCAGAAAGAAAGGGAAAATGCCCACCACTGCCCGCTCCATGACGAGTAGCCTAGACTAACAACTCCCAGAGTGGAGCTCAGTTCCACACCGGGCAGGGCAATCCTGATCAAGAATATCTCCTAAAGCCGGCCTCCCAGGGAGCAGTCAGCCGCTTAACGATAAAGACTCAAAACGGGGGGGATAAAAATTGCACTTCTGAAGACAGGCCTACTTGATTTCACTTTTTAAAAAAATCCATCACCTACTACTAAATTTAAATCTGACCATTAGCTCCTAAGGGAGAAGCTATAGTTTCTCTACCTTCCTGTCACCCGACTAAACCTAAACTTTGACATTCTGTCCTCATTTCAGACGCACTGTGAGAAGAATGTGGACATGGACTAATTTTTCTGGGGCGGTGCAGAATGGCACTGTCATCTCTTATTGCACGCAGAGCCCCTCTCAGCTCTGAGGAAATGGTCCGGGGTCACCACTGGGCAGCAAAAACGCATCACGCCAAAAGAACAGCTCCGCATCCAGGCTCTGCCTCCAGGCTTCCTTCAAATGCAAACCCCAGGTTTTCACGCTTCACTCAACCTACCCGGCCACACTGGCGACAGTCCCAAACCCGGTGTCGCTCTTATCTCCAGTCACGTGCTCTCAAGGAGCTTGCACAGACTGCTTCTCCTGTGTCGCCCACTGAAGTGACGGAGGGAGGTCTTCCAGGTACATGCCTAAAATGACTCTTCCAAGAAGGGCTTGCACGGCTGTGACAACATTTACATCAGAGAAAGCGGCCGAAGGCTCAGGAGATTTCCCGACCTGTCACCTGTGCAGAGTTCCTTGCGCTATGCTGGGTGAAATAGGAAACCAGCCCTACACTCCTAAGTGCTTCCATTTCACTCAGGCACATCCCCCAAACACTATGCTGTGTAGCTCTCGCGACAACACTTTCCTGTAGGTGAAACTAATATCCCTATTTTACAGATGAAGAAACTGAGGCTCAGTTTCTTCAGCTAAACGCTTTCTTACACAAATCACCTCAGTTAATTCTCACATCAGCCGTTTTGTTACGCCCAATTCTACAGATAAGCAAACTGAAGAACAGAGATGCTAAGTAATTTCTCCAAGGTCATGCAGTCAGTATGGGGCACCAGTTGGGACTCCAACCTTCCTTTTTCTCACTCATTCCATGCAGATGTTAGTCTTCAGTTTCATTACAACCACCCTAAAAAATAATAAGGTTGTTTCATCTCACATATATAAAAGCATCATCATGAGTAATACCAATTATTTTTAATAGCCCATGAACCAATGACAGAGATTTCACATGAGATGCATATTTTTGCAGTTAGTTTCTACTTAAAAAGACAGGCCTGGGTGGCCAGGCCCCCAAGTCCAGACACTTACTGGGACTCTCCGCGCCTGGCAGCCTGTTCCTTGCACTGTGAGGATGAAGCCTTTGGTGGCTGGCAGTGTCTTCCCTCCCTGCACCCCCTGCCCAGCCCTCCCCACGCTGGCTCTACGCTCAGGCCGCCCTTCCTCCCAGGAGGAAGTGGGTTGGGAGGGTATTTCAGGAAGCAGAGCAGAGCTTTGAAAAGGACATCTGTACTCATAGTACCAGAGAGAGTCTAGAAAGCTCACAAGCACAGCTGGCGACTCTCCCGGGAGAGCTCGCTTTGCCTAGAGCTTCTGTCTTTTTGAGCCAGTCATCCAAGTGATACACGATCTCATTTTCCTCCTTCCCTGTGGATGAAGAAATGAGTCACCTGTGAGGTTAGAAAATCCACGTTTCCATAGCTGATGCCTCCGCATCTCATCAAGGTCAAGATGTTGGAGACAAAGCAAGGGCAGCTATCTCTGCATCTTAGATGATCACTTCCACTCATAGCAACACAATAACCAATAGCATAAAGACCCTCTTTAGTATTTCTGGTACAGTGGTTTGTATCAGCGTGATAATCTTGAAAGCCAGGAGCAATTTTATCTTTAACGATTCCAAGAAAACGCAAAGGGAAACAAAACAGTCAGACTAACGCACCAGTGACTGTGCGGTTAGACACACAGTCAGCTCCTTGGTGGGGATACTTCCAGTAGGTCTAGAAGTCGGTCGTATTGGCTTTACTCAAACTGAAGACTTGAACTCCAAGGGCTGATCGTGCATCTTAGGAGAGCAGCAAATCTCCTCCTGCCATAACCCCCGGCCCCTCCAATTGTAGCCCAGAGTCTCCAGGTTCTCCAGCTGGTCTTGCCCCTCTCCATCGGCCCAAAGAGGGCTTCCACTGTCCCCGTGACCTCCCGACACGCTCCTCTGCCCACACTTGGGGTTTCCTCCAGCCTCCCACTTGGGTCGGGTATCAGACAGACCAGCTGGACCCTTAGTTGCAGACTTGCTGCTACCGCTTCCAGGTGGGCTGGACACAGGTCACTGCGAACCTTTCCAGTGTGTGCCAGACTCTGATCACAGGATGCGGTAGACCAGGAGGGCGCAAAGCCTCTGTACAAAAGACCCATGGGATCTGCAGGCAGTGGTGACGGGCCACCCCGGGGTACCAGGAGACATACACAAAGCCCTCTAGGAGATTATGATCCCAGTACTCAGCCATGTGTGGAAAGCACACTCATGAGCGAGAGCGACATAAGACATTAGACCAATGAGGCATTGGACAATATTTATACCACGACCAGGGCTAAGAGCACAGCAAAGAGGGAAGACGCAGACAGCAAAGAGAGGCCCGTCTTCCTCTCACAGAGACAGGGCCTGGAGATGAGGTCTGTCCCCATACACTCACCGGACAGTCACCGGGCAGCTCCAGTGCAGGGGTTCTGATTCAGGTCCAATTGGCCTGATTAAAGTAACTCTCCCCTGCCCGCCCTCTATCTCCCTCTACCGGGGAGAGAAAGAGAGGGACATGGTAGAGAAAGGAAAGGGGAGAAGGCACAGCTCAGCGTGAAATCACTGCCCTTGGCCAAAAGCTCCACACCCTCAGCCACCCCACATGTGACCCTGTGTCTACCCGCTCTGCTGTCAACAGACAGCGTCCAGGCCTCGGTCACATGGGCAAGAATCGTCACTTCTTATCTACCAAGATAGTTCCCTTCCCGATATAAACCTGGCCCAAAGTTGCATTAAGTGGGACCCATATTTGGACCCAAACTCTCACTTCATTTTCTCCCTGCTCCCCAGATCGCTTCACAGAAACAACAGGTAGAGAAGTGGGATATCTTACTGCTTCTTCTGGAACCGTCGAGATGCAGCTCTTGAAGCAGCTCATTCCCTTTCCTACCGACACACCACATAGGCAGAAAGACCTGCACCCTTTCTGCTGAGTGTTAAGATAAGCTTAATCCTGTCCAGAGGGCAGTACAGCGTCAAAACATCTACAAGACCATCCAGCAAGACATCCGTCAGGAACTAGGTCAAGTTTGCAGGCTGGGAAACACGATCTTAGAATTTCTGGTGAAGGGAAGGCAACAAACAGGACATGGAGTCAGGACCATAGAAAGCCAGGAGGTAGACAGAGACAGGCTAGTTGACACATGGGGGAGGCCAGATCCCTTGCCAGGTGCGATCTGCCTTAAATAACTGGCTGTTCTGATCCATCTTTGTTCCCGCTTCCCTGAGCGGCCTCATCTGTCAGTATAAAACCCATGCCTCGCCCTTGGGTTCCCCCACACAGCGAACAGCATTCTCCTGAATCAGCCACTCCTTCAAGTCGTCTGCTAAACCCAGACACCAGTGGCAGCGCCAGGGACCTGCCCTTCCATGGGCCTCACCCCCAACAACAGGACAAAAGGAGAACCTCGCTTCTAAGATCTGAAAGGGATGTGTCTGAACATGGACTCGTTGAAGATGATCACAAAAGCGCTGCTGGTTCTTGAGACCCTAATCCACGAAGTCACCAAAATATCAGTGAAAGAAGCAGATCGCGGTTTAGACATAGAACAGTTCCTTCAAAGGAGCTACGACGTTCTCGCATTTACTGAGCCCTGAACTTCTGGGTATTTTAAATAAGTTAGCATGGACAGAAGCAGGCTGTTGTTTTCCTGTTGTCCCTTTGGCACTAAGACATACAATCAAGGGGAAAGTTCAGTTTAAAGCGAAAGATATTGCCTTGAAGCAGGAAACAGGACAGAGGTGACTGCCAATGCAGCCAGACACAAATTGTACCGTGGGCATCCTGTGTCAGGTTTGATTTTTATGAGCAATTCCTGGCTTGGTAACTCAAGGAGGCCAAGGGCACCCCTGTGGAGCCAGAGATGGCCTCCAGGGCTGGCCTGGCCAGACTAGTCTGCAGGGCTGACCACAAGCATCCCATGGGTCTGCCCCCTATACCTACACCCCCTCAGCTAGTGGTACCCAGCCGGGTCCATCCTATTTACCCAATCATGAGGACCTCTTCCCCCAAAAACCCAGGTAATGGATCAAAGGATTAACCTAGAAGAAAAGAAAAAGAACACAAGCCATGTCCAGTTCTAAACACCCCCCAGTGGAGTGCTGAATTCTTTAGTAACTGTGACTTAGGTGTGGCAGGTTTAGAGATCTTTTTAGAAGAGAGAGAACTTTGGAAAGTTCAAGACCTACCGTGGCAATTAAGTTGGGCAAACCAAATAGCAGTTAAAAATACCACAGTTATGCTGCGCTTGTGGTTCGAACTGCATTTCCCCAACAGCATGCCAACCGTATGACACCCAGGTTTTATTTTAACCAATTCTGCTGAGAAAAACACCAGCCTTCAACCTAACAGAGTCAAAAGCCATGTGTTACGGTTACATTCTGCTGTAAAATGATTAAGCATTGAACAGGGAAAGCACACAAAGTTAGCATCTGGTAACTACTTACCCTCCGCCCTGGGGGGTGCCGAACCACCCCCCAGGAAATGTCAGAGCGCCTTTCTCGCAGTTAGAAACGCCCGCCCAATCTCCACACTTGGAGCTTGCCTGTATATTTGCTCTTGATCGTTCAAGTAATACTTTACAAAGGAAATTACTAAGCAGTCATAAAGGGCAAAGGGTTAAATATTTATGAAGGCTCACGATGCCAACGAACTCACTTTCCCCAAAATGTGCTCAACACATCAAAGTTCTGTATCCTTCATGAATGACCACTCTGACTTCACAAAAAGAGGAGTGAGCTCTGTATCCGCCTGTGGCCTCTGCTGGCAAAGGCCCAACTGAAGCAGGTCCGAGAGACCCAGCCCACAGGGGACAATCTTTCCAGCTCCACCAGCAGCTCGAGGCTCTCTGGGAGTTACCACACCTCTCCATGTCTGGTTTCCACCCTTTTAAAACGGGCCTAGTGATTGCACCCTCTCAAAGGTTTGTTAAGAAGATGAAGACTTGGTGTGGGGAAGGCCTTAGAATAGAGCCCAGCATGTAATGAGCACTATGTGAGTTACTATTCTTATTGTTGGTTTTATTATTTGGCCAACAGGGATTAAACACCATAGCAGCACCGAAAGCAACGTTCAAGCTCTTGTTTCAGATAGAATGAGACCAAAGAAGAAACACTCTCTTCTCTATTTATTATCAAATGATATTCCAGGAAATCACACTTATCTAAAACATACTTACTGAACAGGGAATATCTGCTGGACTTTGTGGAGGACACAAGATATTATAAACCAAAGTTTCTACCATCTAGGGCGTTACAGTCGAATGAGGAAGCTAGGATGTACGTGCATAAGAAACCACACCGAGGGCAGCATTTGTAAAGTGCCAGCTGAGCAACACTATAGCATTTATTTTTAATTGATTTATAAGTACCAAAGCGCTGAGTAAGCAGATTGATTTCAGCCTAAAATGGGAAACATCATGGAGATGGGATCTGAGCTGGGCGTTGGAGGATGGACAGGATCCTAACTGAGAGAGAAGGAGGGTTTGGGGAAGGAGAATATTGGGAACGGTATTGCAAAACTCATGGGGCCATCCGCAATTTGAGATGAGAGACTGGGGGGCTTAAGAACGTAAGGTCTGCAGTCAGAGGCCCTCCATTCAAATGCTTGTTCAACCACATGCTCGCTGTGTGTCCATGGCCAGTTACTTAATCCTCTTTGTGCCTCTGTTTCCTAATTGGATCCCCCTCATAAGTACTGTCCTGAAGACTAAGATAAAGCATGTGAGGAGCTTAACATAGTTCCTGCACACAGTAGGTCTCAAGGTTAGCAATTGTGAGATATTAGGCACTGGCAAGGAGGCTGCCAAGAGACCCATCTGTGTGCAGAAGAGAGTTGAAGAGGAAGCTGAAAAGTGGTGCAACTCGACATTGGAAGGTCAGAGGGGGTGTGTGGGGAGTTGCTTTCATTCAGGGAGAGACCTGAGCCACCTGAGAAAAGTCATCTTTAGGATGGTTCACCTGACAGCTCCAGGCAGCTCGCAAGAAAGTGAAAGCATCTGGGGACAGAAGTCCAATAATAATGTACCAGGGTCCTTGTGGGACTGGTAAGGGGCTGCCGCTGGGTCCAGGCACTTGTCACAGGAATAGAAAAGAAGGGTGGATATAAGGGACTGGATTAGGTGGCTCAAAGAGTTGGTGGGATATGAGACATGAGAGAAGGAGGCCAAAACAAACTCCACTGTGGGGCCGGCCTGGTGGCATAGTGGTTAAGTCTGCGCGCTCTGCTTCAGTGGCCTGGGGTTCACAGGTTCGGATCCCAGGTGCAGCCCTAGCACCACTCATCAAGCCAAGCTGTGGCAGCATCCCACATAAAACAGAGGAAGATTGGCATAGATGTTAGCTCAGTGACAATCTTCCTCAAGTGAAAAAAAGAGGAAGACTGGCAACAGATGTTAGCTCAGGGCCAATCTTCCTGACGAAAAAACCCAAAAACCAAAAAACACCACTCCACTAAGTACAAAGTGATATTCTGTTTTAGGTCTTGCAATAGAAAAGGGATATTAGGGAAAAAACCAAGAAAATCTGAATAAAGACAGTATTTAGCTAATAGTATCGTAGCAATGTTGATTTCTTAGTTTTGATAAATGTGTCAGATTATAGGATGTTAACATTAGAGGAAGCCAAGTGAAGGGGATATGGGAAAACTCAGTACTGTCTTTGCAGCTCCTTTATAAATCTAAAATTATTTCAAAATTTTAAAAACCTAAAACTCCAGATATTTTGGGGTAACAGTGATCTGGGAAAGAGGGAAACCAGGGCAAGTACTGGCTTGGAGTTAAGGTGATGAGTTGACGGAGCGACTTAAACAGCAATATGGCTGATGGGAGGACCAAGAAGATGCCCAGGCCTTACAGATGAGAGCATGACCTCGTGCCCACATCCAGCCATGTGGCGAATCTGGCCTCCTAGGGACCTGGAGTGGCTGCACAGTCCTCTCAAGTTACTGTGCTCACTTTCCTTGTCACGTGCCCATCTCCCCACCCCAGTTACAGCCCCCCCACACTCCCACTGTTCCCTATTACAGCAAATTTGCCTACCAGGAGAGGTGTCGTATGGCATTTCCAAAGAACTTTATCTTCAGACTAAGCAGCTTCTATTTTGAGGCCCATAATAAACCAAGGCTTCTTAAGGAAAGAAGAAATACCCATAACAGCAGTTGTCAATAGTCCAAATGCAGAATAACCACCAGCTAGTGAGCAGCAGAGCTGGGCTCTAGACTGCAGTGTGCCTCATTCTGCAGGCTGTGTTCTTCCCACCATCCCAGGGGGCCTCCTACAGTAGGCCAGGTGTGGTCTGCTGCCTTAACAAACACGCGAAAATACAGCTTTACTTAAAGCACCAACGCCTGGGATTAGAGAGATCTTCTAGAAAGCTCTCTAATCTACTGGCCTAAGGGAATCAAATATTTTCTATCTATAGTAACTTGAACCATTAATTCTGAATGTCAAAAGTACCATATCATGTATATATATACATACTTATGTTAAATATATACCTATGAATGAATATTCCATATAATGAACATATATTGGTTCAGTAAAACCCATATAATGAATGTCCCTTAAAGATGGGTGATGAATAAGTAAAATAAATTCTTTAGCAAAAAGTAGAAGAGATTCTGAATAACTAGGACATAAGTGCTAATAAACATTTGTTGATTTCACTTAAGCGCATGGCTCAGCGGTCTTTAAATTAATCCCTTCAAATAAAATACGTCTGGCGCTAAATGACGAAATCAGGAATCGGGTTGTTTTCATGAGAATGAAATTAGAGCGACAGGAGAAAGAGATTAGATTCCAGTCCTTTGGAGCCTGAGCAAAGTCCCCTAACTTTCAACTGTGAACGTCAATCACGGATGCTGTGCTGGGACATGAGAAATCCGACCAGCAGAAGCTCTGGAACTTTCTTTCACCAGGCTGTAGATGGAACTGATGTGTCAGGCAGAGAGGTCAGAATAGACGATCTCTAGGGCCTGTTAACTGTGAGCTGCTGGGATTCTGTCACAGAGTTTATGATGCTCTTAGGCTCAAATAAGATCACAGAGCATCCTTCAGCTCTAAGGTATTAGGTACATGCTGCAGCTGGCTTGTGCTAGCTCATGAGAGAGACAACAACTTAAATTTTCAGGAATTTTGCAGAACAGCTGGTAAACACAGTCATTATTAAAAATTAAACTACATAAACATACAAGTAAATTAATAATTAAAACAAAGTTAATGAATACTCAAAACACATCACTTTCTAACAATTTTATTACGTTTCAGGCTTACCTATGCTCTTGAGGTTACTTATGTCTATTGTATCTATATAGAGGAAATACTCTTTCCTGCTCCAGGGGCCCTGACTTCACAGTGACAGCCTGAAATCAACCACGCGGGACTATTTACACCAAGGAAATGGGCAGACGCTATAAATCAGGGGGGTTTCCTCCTGAGAGCCAGTTGTTGCACGTTTACCAGTGACCCACTGGATACTTGTGTCCTTGAAAGGCAAAGACAAATGAGAAAGTGTATTGTGTTGGGAGGGCAAGGTGCAGGGGAGAGGAGAGAAAGTGAAGGGGCAAGAGAAAGTGGTAAAATGAGAGAGCAAGGTGGGAAAAAAAGTGGGTGTCAGGGGAGTGGGGAGGGGAAGAGGGTAGAGATAGAGACAGGGAAGGAAGAAAGTATTTATTTATTTAGTATCCTGAAAATAATGGCTCTATATAAGCAAATTATTTCAGATAACCAACATTTAAACTCTTTTTCTGAAAATTTCTCTAAATGTATTACTCATGTATTACACTGTAATACTCCTGCCTTCTGAAGCAGAAGCCACCAATTTAACTGAATATTTTCTTACTGACTCAGGTCAGCCCTGTGATCAGACGTTCTATTGCCTTGTATTCCCCTCCAGGTCACTGACGAGCATAGAGCTCTCTGTGCCTTTTATAAGATGGCTCCAGTCTTATGAGCTTTTTATAGCTTCTCTGTCAACTCTCTCACTGCCAGGCTGTCAGCTGTCGCTTCGAGACGTTCTCCCAGTACTTATTTCTAGAAGCCTCGTTTGTTGCTTCTAACTCACAGTGAACTAAGAAGTCAGAAAACCAGACTTGTTAGAGTTGTGCCTAAAATAAGAGCCAACAAGCTCTAGGAACAGCCAAAGGCTCTCTCCAATCAAAAAAGAACATAAACTCTAGGACCGCTCCCCAGGTTCTCAAGGTTACCCATTCTGCCTTCTTTCAGGTTCTTTGCTGTGTTCCCAGTGGTTGAGGTGGCAGAATTAGCAGCCTCCAGATAAGTGAGGTTTCACTAAATATATCAAACATTCAATTGAGACAAACCGAAAAATAGAGAAAACAGAACCAACATTGACTAAATTAGAGAGCGAATCATGTACGTCTGTCACGTAAGTGATAGTTGACAGCACAAACGCTCTGTTCTCCTGCCACGCTATGCCCTTTTCCTGAGGCAGAGGGCAGAGCTGGCCATGGCCCAGCTCCATGGCTGTCGCTCCCAGTGTCCACAAAGGGCTCTGAGCAGCTGGAAGTGGAAACCACCAGAAACAGGCAGCAGCGGACAAGGAAGTGCTGGTGGAGGCAGCCCCACCTCCAGCAGCTAATGCAGGAGCTGGCCCCAGCTCAGGGCATCTGTCTACCCCATCTCTCTTCATTCACATCCCCGAGGGAGATGAGCAGCAGAGAGGCCCTATGACATGAATTAGGGCTCTGGTATAACCAAGCAAGATGGCGGTCGAGGAGAAGCCATCAATGGACAAGTCGCCCAGTGGACAGGTACTAGGAGCACACAGTAGCACTCAGCACATAACCCACTTGAAACGCAGTCTGATGTAACCACGTTAATTGGCCCCTCCTAAGCACCATGCCAACCTCCTGAAAATGCATGTCTTTATTTCTCTAAATGTGGTCTTTGGGCTGGCACCAAATTCGGAAAACAAGAAAAGTATTTAACCTCTCGCTGACTTCGCTGGATGAAATAATTGTGCTTTAAAAAAATTTTTTTTTTAAATCTCTTTTCTTCTGTAGAGTTTTGTTTTAAAATATTCTGATAGCAAGACAAAAGCTCTAATTCTCAGGCCTGTTGCCTGTTTACCCAGATTGTCACACACAAAAAATTTTAAATAACTATAATAGAACTACAAAGCTATCCCAGAAATAGAAGAAAATTCCAAAAATTACCCTCCTTGCACTGAGCATTTAACTTGTAAAGAAAGAAACAAGAAATGTTCTAAAATTAAAAATAGAAACTCTGGTAAGAATCCCATTATTTCATAGTTCTTCTTTATGCTGGGCACACAGTAGGCCCGCAACCAATATTTGTTGGGTAGCCGACTGGATGGTTGAATAGATACAGTACTATCGACTGGGTAGCCTGAGGTTGACTGGCCTTCCCCAGGACTCTGGGCAGCAGGACTTGTCCATATTTGGGCCTGTTGAAGAACTATAATTAACTAGTCAAAGTCCTCTCTAACATGAAATCTGAGCATCTTTTCTTTGAGCCTGAGGCTAGCGATTTTAACTACTGTTGCCTAAAATGCAAGTTCAGAACAGTCCATCAACTAGCTGATATTTACTGACCGTTCACAGCACATGGGCCACTGTGCCAGGAAACGGAGATGGAGTAGAGTGAACAAGACAGGAAGGTCCCACCCAACATTACAACACACTTACCAGAATCTATAATAGACCCACACACACAAGGTCCCTTGGTTTGTGACTACAATGCAGTGTGGAGAGGATGATTTGTTCAATGAATGGTGCTGGGTCGACTGGACGTCCAGGTGGAAAAGAATGAATCTTGATCCCTACATTATAGCACACACAAATCAGTTTCAGATAGATGAAGATCTAAACGTAGAAGGCAAAACAACGAAGGAGCCAAAAGACAGCAGGAGGAGATTTCCATGACTTTGGAGCAAAGACTTCTTAAACGGGATGCAACATGCATTAACTATAAAGGAAAAAACTGATAAATTGGACAATATTAAGAGTGAGAACTTCTGCTCATCAAAAGACACCATGAAGAGAATGAAAATCTCAACTCACAAGGTGGGAGAAAATACTTACAACGCTTATTTCTGACAAAGGACTAATATCTAGGATATATAAAGATTAGTATCTAGAATATATAAAAATCAGTAAGAAGAAGAGAAGACAAACAATCCGACCCAAAGTTTGTTTGTTCGTTTGTTTGTTTGTTTTAGTGAGCAGAAGAGGTGAACAGGCACTTCACAAAGAGGAATCCTGAAGGGCAAATAAACATATGAAAAGGGCTGGACTTCATTAGTCCTCAGTAAATGCAAATTAAAACCTCAGTGCAATACCTCTATACCTAAAAGATGGTTAAAATGAAAAAGAGAATATCAAGGGTTAGCGAGGATGCAAAACAACTGGAACCTTCACATATTGTGGTGGGAATGCAGGTCGGTACCACTACTTAGGAAAATCATCTGGGAATACCCAGCAAAACTGAACACATGCATACCCTATCAGCCAGCAATTTCACCGCTATGTATATAACCCAACAGAAAGGCAGACATATGTTCACCAAAAGACATGTTCCCAGCAGCTCAAGTCAGAATAGCCCCAAACTGGGAACCTCCCACATGCCCATCAACAGCAGAATGGATAAAACAATCGTGATGTATTCACACATGGAATGCTATATGGTGACTAAAACAAACCTCAAAGGCACGCAACCAGTTCATGTTGAAATGGTTCATTTCACACACTTCATATTGAACAAAAGAAACAGACAAAAATTCTAAGACAAGGCAAAGTCAATCAGCTCACCCTGGAGTGGAGTGGGAGGCTAATGACGGAAGGAGCGAGGGACAGCAGGGACTCCCGGGGTGCTAGCAGCATTCCATTTCTTGATCTGGATGGTGGTTACATGGTGGATTCAATTTGAGAAAATGTATCAATCTGTACACTTAGGATTTCTGTACTTTGTTGCACTACGAGTAAAAGTTTTTTTAGAAAAATACTCTCATTCATGATCGCATCTCACACTTCTTTCTGTCGCTAGTCCCTCAACCATGTCAAGGTCCATCCTACCTCAGGGTCTTAGCATGAACTGAGGCCACTGTGAGAAAGCTCATCCTTCTGGGTCTTTGCACAGGGGGTGCCATCTCTCATCATGTAGGTCTAGTTTCAAACGTGACAAACTTCCTCAGAGAGGGCCTTCCTGGTGCTACCAATCTGGCCACAGTCATTCTGGCTTTATCCCATTGCATGTTTTCTTTCTTTCACAGCACTTCGCACGAGCTGAAACTATTTGGGTTTGCTCATGTGTGTTTGTTCTCAAAGCACAGAGGCTTTGCTTCTCCAGCTCACTGCTGTACCCCTGGCACCTAAAAGTGCAGCTGGCATACTGACCCGATTGCTTGGAAACTTCCAGCCACACAAGTGCCTGCCGGCAAATGTTTATACCAGGTTTATTCACAATGCCAAAAACTGGAAGCAACCAAGATGTCCTTCGATGGCTGAATGGACAAACAAACTAGGGCACGTTTTATACAATGGAACATTATTCAGCTATAAAAAGAAACGAGCTGTCAAGTTACAAAAAGACATAGATGGATCTTAAGTGCATATTGCTAAGTCATAGAAGCCAGTCTGAAAAGGCTATAAACTGTATGGTTCCAACTATATGACACTGTAGAACAGGCAAAACTACAGCAATGGTAAAAAGATCAGTGGTCAGGGGCTTGGGGGGAAGGGGAGAGGGTTAAATGAGTGAAGTGCAGGAGATTTTTTAGGGTGATGAAACCATTCTACATGATGCCATAAGAGTGGATACGTGACACTATGCATTTGTCAAAGTCCACAGAACTTTACAGCATAAAGAATAAACTTTACGTTTGCAAATTTTTTTAAAAAAAATCATTTAGGAGATTGGTGGATCCCAAGACGGAATGTAAAATGTGACAAAACAATCTAACTACATTACAAATATATGAAATAACCTCACTGAGGAGGTATGGGGAAAAGGTGCTGATCTAAGTCTAGAAGTGAGTGGAGTCTGTAAGACTAAATGTAAAGGGAACTGCACATAAGCCCTGCACCCTAGTTGATAAAGTTGCTTTCCACAGAGCATGGGTTAACAATTCCGATACTGCTATACACGCATACTACAATGGATGGCAGGTGGTGAGAACCACAGGTTTCTCACTACTGCAGTGACAGTTTACAGATGGGCAAGGGAAAGAAGCTAGAATGAGCCATGTGGTAATGGATTGGAGTCGGAGACATCAGCTTGAACTCCTGTTTAGCTTAGTATAGATACTGATGGTTATATATAGAAATACTTAAAGATACGTGCATATACACAGATTAGTATACACACATATATTTCCTTGCTCTGTCAGCTGAGAAACCCTAGAAAGAATGACACCCCAGTAGCAATAAGCACACCTAGCACCCAAGTCTTGGTTTCTAACACCATTTTCCAATAAAGGGAACCAGGGCTCCTTGGAAAAATGGCTGATTCTAGGCCTGGGGCAAGAAATATACAAGATGAACCCAGACCATCTCATAGTGCCAGAAAGTAAGGGAGTGTTAAGCACACACACACACACACATACACACACATAATGAGGGGAGTATGTCAAATGGAGAAAGGAGCCAATTGAAACAGCTCCCAATGGCCAAAGTTGGGACAATTTGAGCAAGAAAATAAACACAGAAGCACTGAATTATAACCCAAAGTACATAATAAATATCCATGAGTCCATACTGATATAAATAAATTATTGACTAAATAAACACATGGGGAGAAGAGAAATCTTCCAAGCAGAATTCCACATAAGTTATGTAGAGACAGAGGAGGGGGAGCATAACTCCTCACCCCTTAGGTCTGGACTGCACACAGAGATTTCCTTCCAAAGAACCCAGTCTGCAAAGACAGAAAGGGAGTAACGTTACAGTGCAGAAATCTCACAGACGCTACCTCGGTCAGGAGGTCAAGGTCAATGTCAACAGTGATAAGTCAGGTTGACAGCATGCCCCTTCATAGTATGTAATGAGAATGGCCCTGTACCTCTGTGGTCTTTGTCCCAAAAACCCACAACTCCAGTCCAACCATGAGAAATAACTCAGACAAATCCCATTTGAGGGACACTCTACAAAATACCTAAACAGAACTCCACACAACTGTCAAGGTCATTAAAAGCAAGAAGAGACTGAGAAACTGTCATAGCCAGAAGGAGTCTAAGGAGACGTGACAACTAAATGTAACGTGGTATCCAGGTTAGAATCCCGGAACAGAAAAAGGGACACTAGGTAAAAACTAAGGAATCTGAATAAAGTGTGGATTTTAGTTAATAATGTATCAATATTGGCTCCTTAATTGTAACAAATATAACATACTAACTTGAGATGTTACTAATAGGTGAAACCAGTTGAGGAGTATAAGGAAACTATAGTAGCTTCATAATTTTTCTGTAAACCTGAAAAATAGTTTATTTGTTAAAAAAAAAAAAAGTGGGCCTGGCAGAGGGTGGATGGGGGACTGATGGCTGGATACTGGAAGGACGGACAGATGGAAAGCACAATGGCTGATGGAAGGATGGACAGACGTTGGGACGGCTGATGGATGGATAATGGGTAGTGTGGCTCTGGGAAGGAGGGCAGTCCAACGCTGAGGGCACTAAAGACAAGAACGGGGGTGAGGCCCTGGGACTGAGCAACATGGCAGGCACGAGCCCTCTTGATGGGGAGGAGAGACAAGCAAGACAGCAGTGGGCTGAGAGGGGAGCAGAAAGTGACAAAATGAGGACAAAGAGTATACACAACCCTCTGTCAAATCTGGTCAAAGGGAGGAGGAGAAAGGAGGGAGCGTTTTGTGTGTATGTGTGTTCTGGTCCTTTACTGAGGTGTAATTCACGTACCATGAAATGCACAGATCTCAAGTGCACAGCCTTATGTCTCCTGAAATGAAGGAAAGGCTGAAGACGCAGAAGAAAGTCCATCCCTGAGCAGGAGGAAGGGATGGGCTCCTGAGAGAAGGTAAAGGATGATCCCATCTTCCTTCTAACTTTGCTTCTGTCCTGTGGATGGTGGCACCATCCTCACCGGAGATGATCTTTCCACCCAAAAAGATAGAGACGCCTTAATTTCTAAAATCATTATCACTACTTCTTCTGAAAATGTAAAGAATCTAATATGAACAAACTTGTTAGCTTCTTTTTTCCCTTAATTGTTTGCAATGAGAAATAAAAACTGCTTGGCTACCTCAAAAAGAAGAGAAAGCAAAACACCCCGGAAGCTGCTCTTGCCATTGCAAAGCCCTGTGGCAGGAGACAGCTCACATCATTGCAGCAGAGGGGGGCCCTTTTCTTACTGGGGACAAACTGGGTAATCACACCCATCTATTTTAAAACACAACTTTAGATTTCTTCTCTTATAAAAGGAATACACGTCATTGTACAAAACAGATCAATAAAATAAAAACTACTCATAATGACACTAAAACAACATCATTAATGTTCATTATGTATCTTTGCAGTTTTACTTCTAGGCACATATAAAAGATACCCCATGAAAAAGATTTTTATCCAGAATGCATGTTACCTGTTATTACTTAACTCAAATGTGATACGGCTGATGTTCCAAGAAGGTAATTCTCTTGAAGCAATTCAAGCCGATTTTTCATTCTGAGGTACTGACTAGATTATTCTATATTCATAAAACCTGGTGTGTGACCAAAATTTTCAATCAAGGCCTAAACACCACCAAAAAAAAAAAAAAATCCAAAATGAAAAAACACCAAAAGCCTCTGCTCTCTTTTTGGTCAAAGGATGTACCTTTAATTTGAAAATACATACGTATGAACAAGGCAGAATTAATAACGGCAAAAAGATCATAGTTGTTGTTCATGGTGCTTTCATAAATATCCTGGGCTTTTCTTGGGATGATTTTTAACATTATTAATCCTGAAAACACTCCTGAGAGGGTTGTATCACTTAAAAGGGGAAATTAGAGGCGGCTAAGGATGACAACTCATAAGCACTCTGTGGATGAAGGCGGGTTGGGGGAGCCTGCCTGACTCAACTGGGCAGACCCAACCCACTCCTGCCCCAGGGAGGAGTGAGGGTCTGTCTTATAACGCAAGGCGCAAAGGATAAAGAGCCCGTGGTTACAGCCAATAGGGATCTCTGAAATGAGACAATCTATTTCATATCACCAGTAAGAACCTATCTAGGAACTTTTCAGTTTGTTTTGATTTTGTAAAGTGGGGCCAGAGGGAGAAAGAGGGGAGGCTGAATTCCTTGAGAGGAAGGCGAGGTTCTGGCCCACACCCACCCTGTGTGCTCAGACCGCACAGCCTTGCACCTGGAGGCGGGTGGGTCAGGGTCTTAGTCATAACGGCCCGCTTGAGAGTTTGAATTTCACTTTACTAAAGGCTTTCTATTTTCTCTGTGTCGCATTCTTTGCCCTCCTTTACAGTTTTAAATTGTTCTGTGCAAGTCAGTTTATAGTAAGGTGTCCATGATAAATTAACTAGGTCCTCCTTTTCTTCTTCTTTAGAGCAATGAGTTAACTCAACTTGGGGATCTTCCACTTATTGAATGCAGCCCACTCTCCCTCTCCAAAGTCTAACAGGGGACTGTTCCAGCGATCTAAGACATGACTGGCAGGTAAATGCTTTTAAAGTCTCAGGCTAGTTTAGGTGATGGTCTGTCTGTTTACCTAGATACTTCCGGTGTAAGATTACTAAATGTTGAACCATCTGGAGTTTGACGAAGAAATGGAACATTTTCGCTTAACAAAAGGCACTTGTCTACCAGAGAAAGCACACGTTATTTTTTCAGTTGTAATGTTTTAGGGTGTTTTCATTCTAGCAAGCATAATCATGTTTCAGCACCAAATCAATGACTCATTTTCTTTTGACTTGTCAGAGTGCTGCCACACCCTGTCACACACAGGAGAAAAACCGGTTGACTAATTAGAATTGTTCTGGAGAGGATTAGCTTACGAGAACAAAGCAGAAAAGCCATCCTTCCCCATCTGAAAACTCAACACCTACTTGGTTTGAAACAGATTTGATTCAATTAATATCTGCAGAAACGAATGAAGCAGGTAAGTCAGCTGTACGACTGATGTAGAAAATATAAAAGATATTAACAGGTGACCAACCACAGCAACTCTGACAAAAACATCCTGTAGCAGAAGCAAAAGAAATGGTTAAGGGTTTTTCACATTTTATTTAGATGAAGTATTATTTCTTTACTTGTACCATGTCAATGATACCATCTGGTACTTTCAAACATGTAGGATAAGATACCCACTCTGTATGCTCCTACTTATTCAAAGTGAGTTTCTAACTTTTAACCTCAAAATTCCATCTAAGTGGATAGATGGAGAGTAAGGACTCCAATGCTAACTGCTTGTGCAAATCAAAGAAATAAGTAGCACACTCACTGTGATATATACACTTGAGAACTAATGGATTTGAATTTTTTTTCAGAAATAGATGAATTCTCATGTAAGAAATAATGGGAAAAAATTATGGAATCGTTCATCTAAGATGAAGCATATTTGAAAATGCATCAAATAATTAAGCAGAAAAGCCTTGCCCATTGTTTGGACCAAAGATGCTAGAATAAACGGAAATGATCCAGGGGAGGAAGGTGAAACTGACGTCCACTGTGTCTAAGTCAGAGTCTTCTCCTCTCACTGGCAATTTAAACTCGGGCATCTGAGTCTCGGTTTCCTCCATGTAAAACTGAGATAACTACTTACATCACAGAGCTTCTGTGTAGATTGAATGGAATTATCTGACGGTAGTCTATGGATTCTATCATCCTACAAAATAAACATATGTTATGCTTAATAAACGTAATATATTTTGCTTTCTGCTTCCAACCAGAACAGTCCACGAAAAATCTCAGTTTCTTTTTTCTATCCTGTCATGTTAGTTCTAAAACTAACTATGAAATGACATTCTGTGAATAAATTCCTCAGGGAAAATTAATTTGTTTAATCCAAACTTATTCAGCCTCTTATTTAGGCTAATTTGTACCCTTCGTGTTTTTAAAATTTTATTTCCTAAAGCTGCTGTGACACCCTCTCAGATGCCCATTTTACGTCTCAACACAAACCTGCCTCAAGTTAAAATAAATACCAGGATTAGTTAATTATGAGCTGCCAAAATAAGGGACACATAATAATAGGAAAGGTCCCCCAACAAACAATATTATAAATTATATGCCTTAAATGTTTAAGTCAAATATGCCAGCTCTTCTTAAAGGTTAACCCAATTAAATGCAAAAAAGAAAAAAGAAAAAAAAAAGAAGAAGCAGATAGGGTAGCTATGAATATCTGTCAAATTTCAAATTTAACTTGGAAGCCAATAGTGGGGAGGAAGTGCTGGAGGGGGGAAAGAGGATTTAAAAAAAGTTTACCAGAGGGGAAGGGGGTGGGGGGAGGGCAAAAGGGGTAAAGGGGCACATGTGTATGGTGACAGATAAAAACTAGACCGTGGCTGAGTGGTTAAGTTCACGCGCCCCGCTGCATGTGGCCCAGTGTTTCGTTGGTTCGAATCCTGAGCGCAGACATGGCACTGCTCATCAGACCACACTGAGGCAGCGTCCCACATACCACAACTAGAAGGACCCACAACAAAGAATATACAACTATGTACCGGGGGGCTTTGGGGAGAAAAAGGAAAAAATAAATAAATTAAATCTTTAAAAAAAAAAAAAGTAACTGGACATTATAAGAAAATTAATTACCTGGGAAGAACATATTTAAAAAAAAAAAAGAAAATAGACCATTGGTGGTGAGCACGATGCAGTCTATACAGAAACTGAAATATAATAATGCACACCTGAAATTTACACAATGTTATAAGCCAACAGGACCTCAAAAAAATTAAATAATTTTTTTTAAAGTCTTCTCAGTCTGATCTTTATGTTCCCACCAAATCACATAGCATAAGAGGTCACGCCAAGGGGAGGATGGATACACTGCCACTTTAGCTACAGTAAATTAGCTATGCAAATCCGATGACCCTTCAGTGAACTGGTCTAATTCTAGTCTCAGGTCTGCACTGAGAGGGAAAGACTCTTCTATTACTGATTTCAATGTCACCCTCTCTTGAAGACTCTCACTTTCTTCAGCTGCATCGTAGAAGCTCTAAAGGCTGGAGCTTGAAAGCCTGACACTTCCCTCATTTTTTTTTCAGATGAAGAAAGAAACCCCGAAAACAAAAGTCTCTGTCTCTCGCGAATATGACCTGCTAAGGTCACCGAGCAGGTTAAGCAGCAGCCCAGCTGGAACAGAGTTTCTGGGGTCAGGGCCCTCCCCACAACATCACGCTGGCAACAACTGACAGGTTTTGGTTTCGTAGATTTCACAGATGCCAACAAGGTCCCACTGCCCCCAAATCATACAGCCTGCCCTGGTTTATTAACTCTCCAAGTGCGGCTGTCGAGAGATTATTTTCTTTTCCTTAGGACCTTACTTGCTTTTAAAAGGACAGATCACTGGAGTGTTGTTAGCCATTTACTTTATAATGTCAATGAAGGTGTCAGACCCTCTCCTGGAATAGGCTGAGTAAAGGAAGAGCTCCGCGACCCTCCAAGGTGAGTAAACGTGTGGAATTCACTAATACAGCTGTGACCAGGGGCAGCATCTGCCTCCAGGGCTTTCAATCCTCTGGCCACCTCCATTCTCCTCCTAGAATGGAAGGGCTCCCTTCACTTCTCCACATTTTCTCCTACACAGTTTAAAAGGATGAAGACTTCTTGTTCCCCTTTCCTCATCTATGAAAATACCTACTGGATGAATGAATGAATATTCCAGCCCTCCACAGTTCCTTCTACAGTTTGTCCTAAGGGTTCTTTCAAAAAGGAAAGACCCTTCTTGGATCATTTTTCCCTCAACCACCAAGTGATGCTCTACAGACAAATCTACACGCTGGTCTCTTCTTTTTCTAAGCTTTTATGCAGGGGAACAGATTTCCAGAATGCCAGCTCTGACTAAGTGCTTGTGTGAATTTACTGGCCCAAATTTTTGAGCAGAGGCAGGAATCCTGGCTTTCATTCCTTGTTCTTTCAAGACTTGTGTGAGCCTGTTGCTTGAAATCTTAACTGCTGATAGAAAAGCACTCGCCACTTCACAGCACAGCCTGCATTTCTGCTCCCCAAGAAATGAACAATTACTGTGCAAATAAAATAGGATGCGTGTACATACTGAAAAATTAAAATTACAGAGAAGAATGGCAGTCACCTCTGATGACGTCCTCTGAAGACTTCATCACTAGCACATCTGAGTTTTATTCCATATCAACTTCCTTTAATTCCCAGGTTCAAAGGACTACAGAGACAGAATTCATAGCCAAGAAAAAGAACCAAAACTTCAAGTCACCGATGAAAGAGCAGGTTTTTTGTTTTTACTGGGAAAGACTCGCCCTGAGCTAACATCTGTTGCCAACCTTCCTTTCTCTCTGTTTTTTTAATTTCCTCCCCAAAGGCCCAATGCATAGCTGTACATTCTAGTTGTAAGTCCTTCTAGTTCTATGTGAGCCACCACCACAGCATGGCTACTGACAGACGGGTGGTGTGGTTCTATGCCTGGGAACCGAACCTGGGCCCCCAAGCAGAGCGTGCCAAACTTTAACCACTAGGCCACTGGGGCTGGCTCAGGAGCAGGTTTTTAAGAGAGGCAGAGCCAAATAGCATTAACACCATTAATCTGGGGTAGGTGTTTCTGAATGCACAGTACCAAAAGATGCTGCCAACTGCCCTTGAGCGCCAGGCTGTCTCACTCACTCCATAGCCAGGTACGGGACACCTGAGCACAGCCAGGTGTGTGAGAGGCATGGGGCTGCAAGGATCACAACACTCAGTCCTCAAGAAGCTGCAGTGAGTGTAGGAGGCAGGATTACAGAAAGGGTGCCGAGAAGGGGGGTAGCACAAGCCGGCAAGGACCTGTCAGCCCGCCAGCCTGCGAGGAGACACATCAGAGAGGTTTCCTGGAGAAGATACCATGAGCAGAGCCTGAAAAACAGGTAAGAGGTAGACAGGGAGGGAGAGATCATTCTGGCAAGTGAGAATGGGTTCCTGCCTGCCCCGAATTAGGATCTTAGTTGATAACTGAAGAAGCAGGGGTGGGGGACAGTGGCAAGAGATGAGACTGGAGAGGCAGGCAGGGCAAGCCCCTGTGCCTTGTTGCAGGCTGACATGCTCCCCTTTCATCCTGAAGCCTGTGGGAAGGACAGGATCCGGTCTGGATTTTAGAATCGCTCTGGCAGCATGCAGGTGGCCTTGAAGCACTGTGGTGAGGAGAGCTGGAGGGACGGGCTCCAAGGAGGAGGCCCCAGCCCAGGAACCAGAGACAGGGGTCCTCTCCTGACCCTGCCACTTGAGAGTGCTGTGGCCTCTGACCAGCGCGTGTTGCTCAAGCTTTCCAGACCTCGCTGTCTTCCCCTACCTTGCAGAGTTAATTAATCCCTGCGAGGATTAAATGAGACCTCATGAAGGACAGGGTATGCAGTAAGAACTTAATAAATGTCGCTGCTGGGAGCAATGATAGCGTCATGGCTACCTGACTTTGAAAGAGTCAGCATGACCTTGGACAAGGACAAAGAACACCTTCTCTGATCTCAGTTTCTTCCTCTATAACATGAAGAAATGAAGATAATACCACCCAGGAGGGCTGAGTGTAGGAGATAAAATGCGTCAGTCCCCCGGCCCTCACGCGAGAGCTGTGTTAGTGGCAGAGGTCGTAGTAACACAGCAGCAATGGTAGAGGCTGGGAGCCATGACAGGAGCACAGGTACCAGGAGTGGGAGTAATTCGAGGGAAACGAGACTAAAAGCTCTGTTGCTACAATGCAGGTGGGAAATGATAAGGTGTGGGACTAAAGCAGAGGTGGTGAGAAGTCAAGGACTCGGATTCCGGAGCTGTAAGGAGCAAGCATCAATGAGACTTCGTGACTACTGGGTGTGACCAGCAAGGGAGAGGCAAGAGAAGGACACCAGCGTAACCTTCAGTGGGGACATCTGTGGACAGCAGTGCCTGCCATTCCCGGAGGGAACTGAGCAAGGCGAGCAGGTTTGCTGAGGAAGATAAGAAATTCATTTTCAGACCAATTGAATATGAGGTTGCCGTGGGGCGTCCAAGTGGTGGTGTCCATTTCAAAACTCTCTGAATATGTTTGATACTCAGAAAACAGATCCAGGCTAAAAATATAGACTGAAGAGTTGTCGGCATATGGACAGCAACTGAAGCCACTCACTCGGATATTCCTATCACCCAGACGGAGAGTGCAGGAGTGATAAAAACAAAGATAGAGCAGGAGCCCAAAGGCAGACCCTGTGCGACATCAGCATTGAAGAGGTGGGCATAGAAAGAAAATCCAGAAAGGAAGCTGGCAGGGTAGAGAACAGGGTGAGAACTCAGAGAAAGGACTCCCTCAGAAGCTAAAGGCTTCCAAAGGAAATGATGGAGGGTACCTAATGATGCAGAAGGCCAAGTACAATAAAGACCCGGCAAACCCAAAGGACTGAGAGACAAGGTCATCAGGGGAGCCGTGGTGGAGCCAACATCACACTGCGGTGGACAAACAGCGTGTGTCACAGATTGAGAAAGTTCTGGAAAAATAGATTGTAAGGCAAGGAGAAAGAGCAGCAACCAGAGGGGATACAGGATTGCGAAAGGGAAGCGTTTTTGTGGTGGGGGATTGTTGTCAACAGAAGAGAAAGACTTCAACTGATGTATGTTGAAAATGCAGCCAAGACCGGAGGGAAATTAAGGGAAGAAGTGCCTGGGAGGTGATTTGAAAAAGAGGAGGCTGCGAGGACACGGGCTGAGGGGAAAGGGGGATGACAGAAAAGGTGCCTTAAAAAGACGGGGGAAGGTTTGAAACAGCCAAGTGCAGGAAACAAGAGATGAGAGAGTGAACTACGAAATGAAATCATGCACACAGTGCACACGCCACGTGGACAACCGAACAATTCCGATTTCATTCTTCCCTCCATCGAGAAAGAGATGCCCCTGGGGGAGAGCTGGGAGGTAGGCAAGTTCCACCACATGGAGCCAGCTTGTTTCAAAAGTGGGAGAAAAACAGAAGACACGGGAAGCAAACACGTGTCAGAGGGAGTAGAGGCAGAAATGGTGTGTCAGCGGGCACGAAGGGAAAAAAGAGAGGACAGGAGACTCAGGGAAGATGAAATCTTCTAAAGCAGCCTCTTACTCTAAGCTTAAAAGTCGATTAGCTGCCACTACTATCTTCAAATTCCTGTTGGGAGCAAATAAGTCAATGAAGGTAAATGTGTTCTTCAACAGGGCTGAAATAATACTGTAATGATGCAAGAGTACGATACGAGTTATTGTAGCAAAACTATGGATCAATTTTTTCCCTAGACCTGACTATAATAGAGAAACACCACCAACTAATTCCTTCTGAAACATTGATAACTTTTCAGAGGTTTTCTGAAGATCGACCCATTTTCATTCATTCAAACAAACGCTCACTGGTTGAAGGCCTGTGCTCTGCCAGGACACGCACAAAGAAAATTAAGACAGTCTTGCGTTCAAATTGTTGAAGTCCAGCTTTTCTACACATACATGAAAATCCACAGGAATGTCCAGAATACAGAAGGCACTAAGAAAAAGGGGAATGATACACAGAGTATTTGCCCATGTTCAAGTTCAAACACACACCAACATCTCTGACTCCAAAGTACCCACACATCCTTCTCTAAATTCTATCACCAAATAGATGTGAATACCTTGCTTTCTTCCCCCTCCTGTCCTCTCCCCACATCACAGAGAATAACCAATGGTTACTGGCTGGTTGTGGTTCAAATGACAACGCTGACCCATACCTGCTACTACCAGCTACCACATTCCGTGTCTTACCCATTCGGTCCTCATAACAACCCTGTAAAGAAGCCAGGAGGATGCCCTTAAACAGAAGGAGAAAGTGAGGCTCAGAGAGGCTAAGGAAATTGCCTAATCTCCAATGACTGCTAAATGCTGGGCCGCCATCTGACTTCAAATTCATCCGGCTTCACAGTTTTTACTCTTTAACCACTGTCCCCACACCAAATTTCCCTAACCCTTGTTCCAAAGGGAAATGCATTACGTACAGTTTTCTTTCTTTGGCAATTTAGAATTCTTTTATTCATAGTCTTTTGACTCGTTTAATTTATCCCTTAATATGTTACAGGTTGAATTTATGGAGATTTAAAAAAATAAAGAGCAGTTTTGTTTAAAAGTCTGTTCATTCTCAAATACCTAAACAAATGGGGATTCACCGAATAATCCATAAACTGAGTTCTAAGCAGTAGTTTCTACCTTCCGGGAGAGGTCCTCACAAAGTAGGGTCATTTGATGCTATAGAGTGGGAGTCTGTATACAAAGCAAGGACCTGAAATTAAAACAAGAGCCCTGATCCAGGGACAAGAACAAGCCCACTGGGGCTGGCATCCCCCACATGCAGTATCGGTCAACTCAGAAGTTACAACAGCCACATCCAGGGAGTAGGCAGCATGTGGGAGTTCACAGAAGATGCCAGGCTCCGTCCCTCATGGAGAAGCAGTACAGTGCAGTGGCAAAGTGCGTCTGACCTCCTGGACACAGCCCTGCTCTGCCACATCCCAGCTGAGGGCCCTGGGGCAACTTCTTGACTTCTCTGTACCTCAGTTTCCACATCCACAAAACGGGACTATCAGATGTTATTACTAAGATTATATGAACCGTAACTGATGCATAGAAAGCGCTCAATAAATGTCAGCTAATACTATTACATATACTTAGGATTTTCACTTTTTGGAGCAGTATATTTTTTATTGAGGTACAGTTGACCTACAACATTATAATAGTTTCAGGTGTACCACATAATTTTTTGATATCTGTATATATTGCAAAATGACCACCACAATATGTCTAATTAACATCCATCACCATACATAGTTACTGATGTTTTTTTCTTGTAATGAGAACTTTTAAGATTTACTCTCTAAGCAACTTTCAAATACGCAATATAGTATTATTAACTGTAGCTGCCATGCCGTACATTACATTTGCTTGACTTATTTATCTTATAACTGGAGTTTGTATCTTTTGACCCCCTTCACCCATTTCACCCACCCCAAGCCCCCACCGCAGGCAACCACCAACCTGTTCTCTGTATCTGTGAGCCTAGGCTTTTTTCATACTGTATTTGTCTTTCTCTCTCTGCCTTATTTCAGGGAGAGTATTTTTTAAATTGCAGGCCATAATCCAAAATGTGTTATGAAATCAACTTAAAGGCTCACAACCAGCAATTTTGGAACATGAAATAGGACAGAATACTGTACTGAAACTTTAATAAAGTCGTATTTTATATTACCTTTGTAATTTTTTCTTTAGCATACAGAGTAACATGAAGCGGTGCTCTTGAATCTCTGTTTTCAAACATCCGTGTGTTTGTGTAGGTATCAAGCAGCAATCTCAAGGGTATTTCTCTGTAGGGTCACCATCAAAAACTTTTTAACAGCACTGATTTACAGAATGAGGGTGGTAGGGAGTCAGGGAAAACGAACAGGTATAATACGCCAGAAGCCACTTTTTAAAATGCAGACAGCAGCAGCAAAGGGAGAGGCCGTCTCAATGGACATTCAGGATAAGCTGGAAATAGTCTCAGTGCACAAGGCTGTTTACGGCCAGGCTGCTATGGGTGTTTCAACAACCTGAGGTTAACAACAGGCTTTTCTTTCCAAAGCAAATCTAATTGCAAAACTGGAAGTACAGATGTTATCTTGATGCTGGGAACGATGGTAAAAATTGATATGACTTATCCAGGAAGTCATCTTGCAATACTTGTCAAAGTAGACACTACGCCAGATTTCAAATGCTCTCAAAAACTGTCAGGGTTTGGAAGACATATGAAAATGTCTTAACAGAAATCCTTCAATCTGGATGTAGATGGAACTAACAGCTCCATTATAACCCAATTCCTAGCTGAAAATTTAACTACCTGTACAAGAAGATGAATGGAAAATAACTATAAACACAACTAATCATGTTAGAAGCTATAACAACATTGATCTGTGCATCCAAAGGCTGCATGATGTGGTGTTTAACGATATCACTCTTAGACGGGGTAAGAGGAACCACAGTCCTGGGTCCCACTCCTGCCACACCCATCTTCCTGCAGAGTCAGTCCAGAGTTCCCCAGACAAACTGGACCTACGAATCCAGAACAGGTGCCCTTCTGTCTGGTTTTAGGCTACACACCAGGTCCCCAGAATTCCCTGATCAAATATAAGCCACTTCCAGAGCATGAACAGGCTCTTCCCAGATCTGTCCTCCCACTGGTCTGAGCCAGAGGCATGATTGAGGGGTGGCAGAGGGTGTGGACAGAGGCTGGACATGCAGGCGGATACAACGCCCGTCTCCAGGTGGGGCTGAACCGCAAGTGGGGAACAAAACGAAGCAGACCCCGGGCGGGGGAAGATTCTCCCAGGTGCATTCCAGCTCTGAGCTCTGGGAAGTCTGAGAATGCAAGATTCAAACCTTCCGGGCCATTATGAAGACATCGCTGTCAAGGTAGGTGGGTAGAATCAATTCTATAGAAATGCACGTTAGCTAAATTCATTATTTTTAAATATTTCGACACATGCTACAAGGGCCTCCATCTGTTCTCTTGCATGAGACCCTGCAAAGCTACAGGCAGGCCTGGTGAACTGGACTCACAGCCACACTGCCCGGGTCCTCACCCCTCCCCTCGTCCCTGCCATTTACAAGCTATGTGAACCTGGGAAAGCTTCTTAATCTCTCTGGGTCTCAGTTTCCTCATCTGTAAAATCCTCTTCATAGGGCTGTTGTAGAGACAAATCAATTCTTGCTACACTGTTTCTCGAACAGCACCTGGTGCACAGTAAGTACTCCCCAGGTGCTGTCTCTCTATCATTCTCCATACAAAACTGATGGATCTCGGCAAACTTCTAGACAAGACCACAGCCAGGAAGTTATTCTGTGTACTTCTTCCCACTCCTTTCCAATTGTAAATATCATGCTCTATGCCACTCCAAAAGATCACCATTTTCTATTCCGAAAAGGACAGGTCATCCAAGTGCTGATACAAGGTCATCTGAAATTAAATATGTTGCTCATCTTCTCCCCCAACTTGCCAGATAGCTCAGGCCTCCAGCCAGTTTGAAGTTGGGCAAGTCAGCTTCCTGTGTCAATGTCATGCAATAAACATTTGAAAACATTGCCAATTTTAAGTGTAAAAAGGACAT
Organism: Equus przewalskii; assembly: GCF_037783145.1. NCBI lineage: Eukaryota > Metazoa > Chordata > Mammalia > Perissodactyla > Equidae > Equus > Equus przewalskii. The sequence continues at coordinate 16,686,151 of NC_091862.1, forward strand.
TTCCTTCACCTTTACATTCATGAGATTCAGAACTATAAGCCAGGGTGGGTCCTTCTTGATTTACAAACCAGAGGCTAAAAGACTTGAAGCTATCAGCAAGAAAGGCTACCAGACCAGAGGACTCAAGCTAAAAATAGAGCGCTACCAGTGGAGAAATACATGGAAGAAGACAATCCTTTATATGGCTACTTATTAGTCCACATGCTTTGTATCATTACATGAAGATGTACGATCAGCCTAGTAATTACAAATTGCCTTCTCAATGATTTATATTCCTTCAACCTAAAATGACAGGACAAACAACTGGAAGAGAAATACTCGCCACATTTTAATGACATGCGGGCAGCCTACGGCATCTTGTATCATCACAAAATCTCTCTTTCAAATCTCAGAGCTATCCACTAGAAAGTCTAAAATGAGAGAAGTACAAGGGAAAGATTCAAAGTCACGTTTGCCCTTTAAAAGATGTCCCTAACCTACATGGTCACTACAGAGAACATTCAATCCTCCATTTTTCCCCCCAATTGTTGTGAAGAATTTTTAAAAGATGTGATTTGCCAACTTGCTAAAGGGCTGGAACTCTTTCTAGTTGCTCAAGCTACCTCTAATTACCCTCCCATAAAAGGAGCATTCCTAAAGCATTGTTAATTTCAACAATAGCTTTTCTATTAACTCAAACCTCCAAATCCAAAACGGATTATAAAGGTCAGTATGAAATAAACGAAAATTAATTGGATTCTACAGAGGCAAGACTGAACACATCCATCCATCCAACAAGGATCCCATCTAAATCAAACATATTGTTTATTTAAAGAGTCTCACCAACTTCCTATAAAAAAAAAATCCCATGAACACTTCCTATTTTGGCCAGTTTTTATTTATGCAATTAAAATGGCTTTTTATAAGGGCTGGAGAAACAATATAGTTTTACAAGGCCATTAGTCATATAGTCAAGCTTCATTATATCATAATCATTCATCAGTGGTCCCTAATGAGAAGGCTGCGATAAGAATGTTAAGGAAAATATGTATTCACAACAGGTCATAAAATGTGTGAAATGCAGAATACCCCAAGCCAGTGAGTTGATCTGGCCTTCATTTTTGCTGAAGAGCGCAACAGTTGTACCACACAACCTTGCTTCAACTTAGAAGCCATATTCTTAATTATTAATCCCCTTCATTCCTCCACTGTTTCCAAATTCCACTCAGTTAAGAGAAATATAGTACTTCCTTTAGAATTAGTGATTAAAGGCTCTGTTGGCTTCCATCATTTTTCTAGCATATATTTCTTACACCTTATTCTAAATATTTTTCCTTACACCAAATGTACACACGTCAGTGAGACTTCAGTATCACCTTAGCCCCTGAACTGTGTGTGGGAAGTCACAATGTCCTGGCAGAGGGGTAGCTGGCGGGTTCCGGGCCCCCCACGCACCACCCGTAGGGCCACCTTCCTTCCACTCTGGCACCCTTCGAGGTCGTCCAAGGCTCTCACTCTGTGCCCGTCAAAGGCGGTAACTGAGCCTGGGCAGGAAACAAGAAAGCTGCTTCAACAAAGCCCAACGTGCGCGGCGTTGGTAAACGCAAGGATGAATTATGGGGACCCGCGTCTGGGCTGGTTGGGAAAGGGAAAGCGTTCATTCCACGATATTGATGTAGAATTTCAGCAACCGAGGGCGCCTCTGAGATCCCCAGAACCTCTCCTCTCCTTTAAGCAGCTTTCAAGTCCCTTCCCTTGCTCCCTCTCCACAAAAATCGGGGCTGCCAGGACCCCAGCAGAGTGCTGTTCTCCTTGGGTTAGGCGTGAGCTGGGTGAGCCCCTCCGGGCTCCGCTGGGTGTAGCAGCAGCTGGAGCCTAAAAGCGCCCGGGGCTCCGAGAAAAGCAACGCGCTTGGAAAGACCCAACCCTCCTCCGGGCCACCAAGGGGGCCCGCAGCTCTGCGGGCACCCAGCCGCTGAACCCAGGCAGAAGCGTCCCAATCTCTGCACCCTGGCGCCAGAGGGCACCCTGGAGAGAGAAAGCGCCGCATCTCGCTCCCAGCGCTGGGTCCCCAAGAGTCAGGGAGGCGCGCACCCGGGAGCTGGTGCCCTGGAGAATTCCTGCGTGAGCTCAGAGCCGCGGAGGAGGCCCCTGACCCTCCCGCCCCGCGCCCAGGTACCTCGCAGCCGTACAGCTGACCCAGCTGCTCCACGATCCATTCCTCCAGCACAAGCCGCTTCCGAAGCTCTTTGCGATCGTATTTCACTGTCACTTTTCCCTGCTGGTGGCGCCGCTGCTGCTGCTGCTGCGGCGGCGGCTGAACCTGCCCGTCAGCGGCCGCCGTGGCCACGGGCGACGAGTCCTCCCGGGAGGAGCCTGAGCCGCTGCTCGAGCCCGGGCTGCCGCCGGCGCCGCCCCGGGGGCTCTGGAAGAAAACCCGCGCGCCGCCGCCGCTGGCCCCGCCGGCCGCCTCGTTGCTGCCTGTCGCCACCGACATGTCCCCGCGCTCCCGGAGCCCGATGCGGCCAGGAGGAGGGGCGGGCGGAGCGCGCCCGGCGCCGCTACCACCTCGGGCCGGGCAGCGGCATTCGAGGGGCTCGCCGGCACCTGCACCGCGCGCCGCCCGGCTCGTGGGGAGGTCGGGAGGAGCCGCGGCGACACCGAGGAGGGCGGGCCGGGGAGGGCGGGGAGGCGGGAGGGGCGGGGACCGCAGCCTTAAAGACGCAGCCGAGGACCCTCTCGCTCCAGCCGGGGAGGCGGATCTGGCGCCTGGCAGGCAGAGGGGCCCGGGCGTGGGAGTTGCGCGCAGAGGCAGGAATGTGTGCGCGCGTAAACACGAGCGGTCGCCTGTGTGCAGGGGCCAGAGAGGACTGGCGTGGGTCTGGTGCCAGAGATGGTCCTCTGAGCCGGGGACCGTGTCCTCTCCTTCTGGAGACAGGGAATCGCGCTTCCTCCCGGGGTCCCGAAGCGCACGAAACCCGCTGCCTCCCGTGGCCCCGGCTCGGCGACGCCGGGGACAGGGGACCGCCAGGCGCCAGGAAGGGGACGAGGAGGGACTGAGCCGCAGGTTCCTCGCGGTTTTCCTCGCCCTACCGACTCCTCGGTTGGCGGGGAAGTGTCTCCTCCCCTCCCTGCCCCACCCAACTCCTCCAAAAACACACTCCTATTCACGCCACTTCCTCTCTCGGATTGTGAGAGAAATTGACGAGGCGATGTTTGTGCAATCAGCAATCACCGCGCCTAAGAGATTCTGTTCAGACCAGTTTTTCTCTCCTTACAACGTGTCTGTTTATTGATAGGCAGAGCACTAAGCTATGTTTATATCGAAAGGACAGAAGACTATCAAGCCTTCACACCGCTCGGCTAAAGGGATGGGGACACCCAGGCAGCAAGCATTTCTCTGAAAGAGTCGGTGCCAGTTTACTGGTCCTTCATTTATTTATTTTTTTTTTAAGATTTTATTTTTTCCTTTTTCTCCTCAAAGCCCCTCCGGTACATAGTTGTATATTTTTCATTGTGGATCCTTCTAGTTGTGGTATGTGGGACGCTGTCTCAGCATGGTTTGATGAGCAGTGCCATGTCCGCGCCCAGGATTCGAACCAAGGAAACACTGGGCCACCTGCAGTGGAGCGCGAGAATTTAACCACTCCGCCAGGGGTGCCAGCCCCTGGTCCTACATTTCTAGTGTTGCAATCCCTGTCTAGCCAATTTCTTCTCTCTCTATACCATTTCCAAACAACCTCTTTTTACCGGGAAAGCGACTGCATTGACTAATTCTACTTTAAAAACATCATACAGCCAAGTAGAATTGCAAATGAATGCGCTTATTATAAGATTTAGGGCAAAAAGATGGTGAAGGCAGCTCTAAACAGAAAACTGCATCTGGATGTGTATAAAATTATAGGGAGACACTAATATATTTCTGTTGTACATAATATATTTCTGTGTAGGCAACTGAAAGAAACCACAAAGATGCTCAAACACAGTAAGCAGCTTTTATGAACTTTTTTTAGAAGCTGGTAAGAGTTACTGGCAGCTACTCAAAGAAGTTTGTCAGAGATAAAGTAGATAATCAAGTCAATTTCCTCTGAAGACTTTCTATGGCGGAGAGGATTCTAGACTGACAGCTGCGAAGACACGGAAAATAAGTGAAGTAGCCAGTAGCATTCTCCTGGCTCTTTTAGCTCTGCAATCAACTGGTGCCCAGCTCTGCTCCACCCAGATTTATGACTGGCTTTGTTCCTTCAATTGTGGTTTTCCAGCAACTGAGAAGGGATTTTCCCAAAATGTTCCATGCCTGAAGCCCGTCATCAGGACAGGGCAGGCCTTGAAGAGGGAAAGGAAAGGATCCAGAAGGGATTGTGCAAAATAGGGTGGCTGATGTGGGCCCTGGACCCCTGTCATAATAAGAGGATCAAGGCTAAAACATCTCTGCCCCATGGAAAAGGCCAGCTGTCCTTAAGATGGTCAGTTTCCCACCAGCCTGTCACAGACGAAGGAGACAGAACTACCAGGATTGGCCTCTGGAGATTGATGACCATTCTCCACGTCACCTCCAACTACTCCTGCCTTGGGGCATCGTAGATCATTTTAACTCTGAACACACAGCCAAGGAGGTGAGCATCTCAGCAAGATTGCAACCACAGACCCATTTAGAGTCAGTTCAACAGACTGAATCTTTCTCTCTCTCTTTTTTTTTAAAGGTTGGCGCCTGAGCGAAGATCTGTTGCCAACCTTTTCTTTTCTTTCCTTCTTCTTCTTCTCCCCAAAGGCCCCCCAGTACATAGTTGTATATTCTAGTTGTAGGTCCTTCTGGTTGTGCTACGTGGGATGCTGCCTCAGCACTGCCTGATGAGTGGTGCCATGTCCGTGCTCAGGATCTGAACCGGTGAAACCCTGGGCCACCGAAGCAGAGCGCGCAAACTTAACCACTCGGCCACAGGGCCAGCCCCCAAACCCCATCTCTTATCAACAGAGTGATTAAGAAATTGTCTTTCGTAAAATGTACAGTCATGTAGCCAGAGCATGCAGAGAAGAAGAAATCTTGACCTGAAATGACCATGGAACCAGAGATTCTCCTCCCCATGGTGCTACTGAGCCAGGTTCATTTTTGCCTGCCTCCCAGAAAGCCAAACACCGAGACAACGAGATTGCAGCAGAGAGAGGGTTTACTCACAAGGCAGCCATGAAAGGAATCGAGAGCATGAGTCTCAAATTCGCTTCCCCAAAAATAGAGACTCAGGGATATTTATGGGATAGGGGGCAAGGTGTTCTGAAATGTGGAGAGAGGTGACTGCAGGTGAGGAGAGGTGAGGGAATTGATGGTCTGTGCAAGTGCAGTCAGACTCCATGTTCATAGGACCCATGTTCACAAAATGGTGGCGTGAGCATGATCTGAGGGTGGAGTTTTTAGTCTCTTGACGTGAAAAGGTCGCCTATCGGACATCTGTGTGGGCACAGTTGATGAGTTGGTGGTCTCAACCAGCCTGAAGTGGACAAGGGGTTCTAATTCCTGAAAAACAGCTCACACCCATTCCCATGGTGACCCAGGCTCCAGGGAGATGTTATCTACAGGAGCCTAGTGGGAGTCAGATAGCATATTGCCTGAGCAGCACAGTTAACAATGGGTGAGTTAAACAGCTAAAAGCTATAATTAGTAATTGCAAGAAGAAAAAAAAAACTTTAGTTCCTAGCTACTTAATCATCTATGGCTGACTCTCTGCTGGTTTCAATGGAACCAAAGGACGGGGACATGACTGGAACTTCAAAGTCAGACTCCGATCAAAAGTGAGGGGTCCCTCATTCAGGAAGATCGGTGTTAAAATCCCTTCCCCTCCTTACCATCAATGTTTAGAACCTTACCATCAATGCTTGAAGCCTGCCAATCAAAACCTGTCTCACCAGTGTTTCTGAGTGCCAGCTTGTTCTCCCCAACCTCTTAAATTTCACTCCAAATCCTGAATTGGGGAGACAAACCTGAGGGCACATGCCCCCTGTCTCTCTGCAGATTGATCTCACAGAATAAAGCTGATTTCTTTTCCCAAAAGTTTTGCTGTAATTAATTGGCTTGTTTATGCGCATTGGGTAGGAGAACCCCATTTTTGTGCAGTAAAAAGGTGGGACTCTGTCAGCCAGGAGGAGGAGGAGGGTGGCAGTCAACAGCGGTCTCCCCACACAGAATAAGCTTGTCTTTCTCCACACATCGGGCACATATCCCAGTTAGCTAGCACCCGTTTTCACCAACTCAACTAACCAGGAGAATTTCAATCAAAACCAAAATAGCTAAAGTTTTAGTTAATGAAGGAGAAACCATATAAAATCTCTGCCTCATTCTGGCACAAGGACCTGGCCATACCAATTTATTTTGAAAATTGTGCCTGTGATCCAGGAACACGGCAAAGAGTGGGAACCTCCAACTCCTTCCTTTGAGTCTTTGCACAATGAATTCAGTCATTCAAGAATGACTTCAAAGGATTTATAAAAATTGTCTAAGTTCTTTCCGAGAAATTCTTGTGTCAGTTTTTTCTCACTGCATAGATGCTTTTTCCTTTGTGCTTAGAACTCAGCTTTCACTTAACGACTTCAAAAATGACAGGTACTAAGAGACATTTAAGAAGAAATTTAGGATTTTAGGCATCTTTACTTGTAGAAAAACAGCCAGTGAGGCATGGGTCTCTTTCCACAGGTACACTGACATTCAGATGCCCAAATGCGTCAGCTTGACTTTCAGTTAGGAGTTGAACTACAATGAGAGTTCCTCTTCCTATAAATCTGCTGGCTCCACCAGGGGCATAATTTACATTTGAATTAAACTCTATAGCCCCGACCCCACTGCAAACACCCACACAGGCTTAACTCCACATTTGAATAATTAAAACTCAATATTCACATCTAGACAGACCATAGAAATACTGTTGCTGCAGATTTCAAAAGCCAAAGACAAATTATTTGGGAATAAGGGCATTATTCCCAGGCCAGAGACTCTTTTATGTAGATGACTATTTAAATTCAGCAAAACCAGTGATATTTCTGATCCACAAGGCCAATGCATATATTTGTTCAAAGCAAACACTTTCATTTCTAACTCGTTTTGACAAGTTTTTTAAAGTGCTCGTTAATCAAAACCATGAATACTTTTAAGTGAATTGAATGGCTTAAGAACTTTCTAGAACACAAGAGATGAGCTTTTACCTTAAGGCAATTACTCCCTGCTGTGAGAGAAGCCTAGGAAATGTTCATTTGTCAATATCCTTTCTGCATAGCTTTGTGTTTTCTTAACTTGGACATTTTTTACTTACTCTCTGATTTGGGGCAAGTTTGTTTTAGGAATTATACCGATCCTTCGTCTCTGAAAACAAACTTTATGCCCAAAGGTTGTTAGACGAGGTGACTTATTCAGGAGTTCCGGGGCTTTCTTCACTCCCCAGGGAAACAAGGATGAAATACAAATGTTTATACTCAGGTGCAAATTTCCTTACTCCTTAAAGACTAGATGTTGCAATAATTATACAACATCTACTAACCTACCTTGATCTGTGATAGTTACAGCCCCAAGGGCCACAAGGCTCAACACGGAATTCGTGTCTTGAGTAATACATGTCAGTCATAAGGTGCCTGCATTCGAGTTCTCTCAAAGATTTGATAAAGCAAAAAGACACATCAAAAGCAATTTTAATTCTGGTTTTCATCCTATCAGAAGAAGAAATTTAATCTTTCCTTTGGGATTCTGTCAGTTGCCCACAGCATTTTCAGTTGTCAGAATGCAGTCCATTCTTGCACTTTTCTAGCGTGATGGCAACAATGTCGCTAACAAGGTATCAAAGTAGTTTTTCTTTTGGCTACTGTTTCATTCTCTTTTTTTTTCTCTTCCTAAAGCTGGGCCTTGGATTGTATTGGGCACTACAATTTAGAATCATAATCCCCAAACGAACTTAACCATCACTTGCATAAAGAACGAGCGCAGCAGCAGTCATGGTCACAATTCTAAAATTTTGTCTCAGCGATTGACAGAAATTCTTACCTGATTGTTCAGAGATGATGAAAAGTCTGGGGGAAATCCATAGCTTCATCTCGCCCCTTCTAACAAAGATTAAATATCCCTGTGCCTTCCGGGAAGCCTAGCCGGTGGAATATTCTGTCTCTTGTAAAACTAGGGTTGAACTTGTTCCTAGAGGAGCCAGTTATTCTCTGTCCAGCTGACGGCATCTTGCCCTCCCCCTTTCACTCCCAATGTTTTGGAAAAGTTGTCCATTCTCCCAGTCTCTGTCTTCCTCTCTCTCTGCTCGGCCCTCTGCCGTCCTGTTACCACCTCTCGACTGAAGGCACAACCAAGGTCACCAGCGAGCTCCGTGTTGCTCATTTCAATGTGTGCTTTTCAGCTCTTAGCGAACTTGACCTCCTGCCACATGTGACAATCTTGAACCTCTCTCTGCTCTTCGAACTCTCTCGTCTCCTGGCTCCCACACCAACGCTCCCCTGGTTGTCCTCCCACCTGTCTCTTCCATCAGAGTGAGTTTTCTGATCTCCCTTTCCTGCATCCCCGCCTTGCAGGTAAACGGTTCGCACATCCTATCCTCTGCTCTTTGCTCATTCACAGACTCACCAGGGGATTTTGTCTCCTGCTGAAGCTTCCACGTTGACAACCTGCCATCCACCTGCCACAAACTCCCCAAATCGTGAGCGAGAGCAGAGTTGAAGTGTGAGCTTCAGATCTCCAGGTTTCCCAGGTTTAGTGCCAATGCCCTTTGCAAATGTGTTTATCGCTAAAGTCCGCAAATGTACACCTGTGTCAGTTCATTAGAGAAGAAAATCATGAATATTTTTTTGGTCATGGATGGTCAGCACAGTAAAGGGTCATCTCGCCAACAACTTTTCAAACATTTTTTTTTTACCGCAAACCACCAAGAAATACACTTTATGTCATGACCTACATATCAATCCACACACATAGCTCACCCATATTACGTGTGATACACTCTGACACGTTCTAGTCCATTCTGCTCTGCTTCATTATTTTTAAAGAATACTGCTCACAATCTACTGAATTGATTTCCCAACTCACTAAAGGTTGCAACCCAGAGTTTGAAAAACGCTGATGTCAGCCAGAACTGTTCCTGTGAGCACCAACGCTGGCTCTCCATAGTCTTAACGGCACACTCCAGGCTGGTTATTTACTTTCCTGGCCCATTCTTTCTGTCATCACTAAGTTATTAACTGTTCTGTTAAACAATTCTGACCCAAAATGGCCAACATAGATAGGCCATGTGTGTGATCATCCTGGAAACGCCACAAAAGAACTAAAAAAGAAGAATATTCTGGGCATTAAAAAGCACCCTTGTTCGACCTCCATGCTCTCTCAGGAAATGGTGGGGTGCCTGGAGGATAAAGATCACAAGGCCATTAGCGATTAGTAGAGCCCCCAGCTTGGGGACAAGTATACTGTGGTGGTTACCAGGACAAACCCCAGTCCCAACTGCCTGGATTGAATCTGGCCTCTGCCACTTAGTCACTGTGTGACCTTGGCAAGTTGCCTAACCTCTCTGTGCCTCCATTTCTCCATCCATCAAATGACCAGTAGAGCTTGTCTCATAGGCTGTCCTGAGGGGAAATGAGTTAGTGGGAGTAAAGCACAGAGAACAATGTTTGCTGTTATGTGTGAAGAGATCACAAACCCAGGGGAGAGGACTGACTCACCACTGTTCCAACAATGGCCCAAAAAATCTATGGCCACAGGCTCATCCTGACTTCAGGGATGGGACAAGAACAGTGGGAAGACCTCTCCACAGGGACCCTGCTCCAACTCCTTCTGAGGCATGATTCCGTTATCCTCCTGATTGACAAGTCCCAATAAATGGAGGTAAATGCATAAATCCAGCTTCTCCCTCTGTGGGCACCTCCCCCTGGATGTCTGGCAGCCACCCCAAGTTAACAGAGTCAAACTGAAATGGCCTTCTTCCCAGGCTGGACCTGCTTCACTGCCTGGTTTCCTTTTGTCCAGACTCTTTGACACCATTCATTCTGTGTCCAGTCTAGAAACTGAGAACCATCTACACTTCTCTTATGCACCATATCCAATTAACAAGCAAGTCCTAATGGTCCCATGTTTGTCTGGATCTCAGGTCGTCCCCTCCTCCCCTTCCCCATGCTCTCCCGTGGATTCCTCCTGTGCTCTCCTAGCTTGTCTGTCTGTCCTGCCTTCCACCCATTCTCTGTGTCGCTCCCACAGAGAGATTTCTAAAAGCAAATGTGATCATGTCATATGCTTAAAATTCCCTCTTTATTCCCCATTCCCTTCAGGCTAACGTCCAAACAACTAGCATTGCACACAAGGCCGTGTTTAAACACCCCCCACCCCACCCCGTTCACACACCCACCTCACTCTGCCCAACAGAAGAGTCTTGTAGGTCATCTGTCCCTCCCATTAGGTTGCAAACTCCTGAAGATGAGGACGTGGCCAATTGGAGTTTGTATTCTGAGGACCAAGGAGAATGCTTACCACATGGTAGGAGCCCCAAAGTAATGAATGAGTGAAGCTATCTTCGTCTCTGGCTGGACACATTTTTGTGATTCTCCAATAGGAATACATAAAAATGCTGGTCTCCTTCGTCTGTCCTCAGTCTGGGCCCCATCTAGTAGTGGTGGTTCTTTTAAATCATAGGAAGTCATACTTCTTCCCTCTACTGAGACACTCCATGGGTTTTTACTGTCTCCATGGTAAAAAATGAAACAATTGTCACCCTGTTCTCCCAAGGTCCTACACACGAGCTGGATCTTGAATCACCTTTGCCTCCAGTGTTTAGTTTCAGCTTTTCAACACCTCGTGGGTTTGAGGCTGTTATAAGACAGCAGCTGAGGAATCAGTGGTGAAATCAAATCATTTCCCCAACTCTACTCTTACTTGCCTCTGCCACCAGCAGGTCATGATCCCCTAGCCATTGGCTTTGCATCTGCATAAGTAGGAGTGATTCTGAAAGCTACCACCTCCAGCATCGGTGGAGAAACACCAACTTTGACTTTCCCCCAGGTCATTGTGGGCCTGGGGGGGTCCTGCGGTGCACAACTTATCTGTAGTTTGTGCCATCTTCGTCATTCCAAGTGAGTCTGACAAAACGCTGGCTGGTCTACACCCCGTTCTCTGACACTAGTCTCTACCACTGGTCCCGTGACCATGTCAAATGTCTCTATAAACCTTCCAAACATAGGCTCTCTGGTTCTGTACTTACCTTACCATGACCCAGAAGCAAACAGTTCACCAACTGGCATCAGTTTAGGAACCGCACTCTGAAAAGCACAATCCTGCAGGTCTCGTTTTCTAATTATGAATGGCTTATAAATGTAATAGCAATAGTAATCGGGCTTTGTCCTCCAGCTTGAGAGAATGAGGCACTGTTTTTTTAATCTCCCCTTCTGGAAATCTTTGATAAACATAGAGCTAATCCTAGTGACCCAAAAAGATGTTCAACTTCTAATGGGGCTGCGTGGCCACCGCACTGTTTGCACACCATGTGCTGTGGAGGATGGCATGAAAATTCTTCCTTAGAAATCCACATCCCTGTTTTTGTTTATGTCTCTCACAGCTGGTGGGGTCATTGCATTGTGTTGAGTGTGTTTCCTTGTGTTACAACGGGCTCCATACCAGTGGACAGATGGCTGGATATTCGTGAAGGGCCTGACATTCCCAGTGTCAATTATCTCAAGAACTGGAAGGTCCTTCTAGAAGTCAGACTCCTTAGGCACTGCCAAGGGAGATGGGAGAAGCAATTTTTCCTAAGCCTCATGATTAGACTCTGAGGTGATGTCTAGACCTAATAAGGCTTGTAGGTGTCCCCCATAGTGAAGAGGACCCACAGCCAGGGTCAGCAAGTCTTGAGCTAGTCTTATGTGGGGCAGGTGACCCAGGTTGATAGAAGCTTGGGTCTACTAATATCAAAAACTACCCATCCCTGACACCTGTTATGTGTCAGATACTTTATTTTCAATGCTATCTCATTAAATTTTCCCACAACCCTGCATGATAATCTACCTGCAAGGTTGATTATTATGCTCCTTTGAAAGATAAGGAAACCAAGCTCCAAGAAGCTAAGGGACCCCTTCCTTTCCCTTGAGGTTTTCTGGGTAGTGAAGCTGGGATCTTATTTTTTATCTGCTGGCCTAGTTGTTAAGTAAAATCTTACTGAATGTTCCAGCCTCCTCTCAGTTCTGCACAGGGTCTTTAGGGCAGGGCCGCCGGGTTTTTGACACACAGCCTCCCCTCTCTTTCCATTCTAGCTTTCCTGGTGGAGCCTGGGGTCATTGTGAGCAAGCCTCAGGGGGTGGTCAGCCCCAGAGGAACACAAGCCCACCCCTCACAAGGATCTCCAGGTCCAAATGTGGAGTAGCCAAGGTTTGTTTTATTGATAAAGGCATTTTTTCCTTTCCTCTTCTCTGCTTTGAGAACTGAAAGCCTCTGAAATGAATCGGCAATGATTTGTGACATCTGCTGGATGCTCAGTTCCCTGTTCCCTGCCACGTGGGACGTACATCCGAAGCTAGACCCCCCCCCCACACACACACATTAATGAAATCTAAGCATCTGGGGGGCTGATCTGGGCATTGGTGCTGTTTAAAATTCTAGGGTGATTCCACCATCCTGCTAGGGTTGAGGACCACGGCCCCAGACCATTTGGGGACAATCATATGTGACAAACTTACTACCCAAACACTGCCCTCTCTTCTCAGCTTTCTTCCCTTCTTTCCCACTCTTAACTGCTCTCTCCTCTGTGTCATTGCTCCACAAAACCCTCAGAATCATCATCATCTACTGCCCCATAAGTACTGAATCAAATAGGTCAATTTCTATAGAAATGTGCTATTCAGTCATAGTTTGAATTTCATTGTCCAATTTGAAACTGGTGAATCAATTTGGCAACTGTTTTGAAATATAAAAACAGTGGATCTTTATGGACAGACAAAAAAGCCTCAATTATAGAACAAAAATGGATCAGACATGGTTATATAATTGTACATATAAATAAATCAATCATACTACCAAAAAAGCTAATTACCTAACTAGAAAAAAATACCAAACTTAAGTATAGTCTGTCAAATCTTTGTGCAGAGAATTATGTTGATCCTAGGAATCATAATATGTTGAAAAAGTGGAGAACAGCATTTCTTTCCAGCTTTCCTATTTAAGATAACAGAAAAATCTATTGCACTGTCTTGCATGCATAAATGTCGGGAAAACAGACCAAAATTATAACATCGCACGTCATGGTACAGCAATAATGCCACAGCACAGAAAATAAACCAAGCAGTGTGTCCATAACGTCCTCAGTGCAGACAGCAAAGCAATAAGCTGTAGAATAAGTAATAAATGGCATTAACCTTCTCTGCCCCCACTGCCCAACCCAGAGAGAGAAAGTTATTAAAAATTCCACAATGCCCTTTGGCTGTCTGAACCCGCAGAAAGAGGTTGTGTACAGAAAAACCCAGAAATGCTGTGAGCATAATGAAGAGAAGCCTCAAGGTACCTCCAAAGCCATCACTGCTCATATCGTAGAGCTGCGACTGTGTCTGCAGCCATCACTTCAGCAAATGAAAATTCTAGTAAATTCATGATTCTAGTGAACCAGGAAATGTATAGTCTTTCTGAGAAACGGCGTAAGAATCTAATTTACCTATTGTGCTGGATCCCCTATTTTGTCCTCCAAAAGCAATCAGGCTGGGTAAGAAACAAGCCAGACCCCACACATGGGGAGGGGAGCTGGGCCATCTGCAGTTGCTAATCCTGGGATGCAGTTTCGGGATGGTTCCAGGCTGTGAGCCAAGCTGTGAGTGGGGGATATGTACCCTCTTCCTCATCTCCGAGGCCCCCACCTCCCCCAGGTGCATGTTCCCAGTGCCCTGGCCTCTGTCACTGCCCTGTGCTGGCAGAGCTTCTGCCAAGCCTTTCCCCTGTCCGCTGGCTCCCACCCTTTCTCTCTGCATCCCCAGCCCTCTTTCTCTTCCTCCAGGACTAAGGCGACAGCTACTGACTGGGAGAAACCAGCTGTGTGATAATGCCAGAAGGCAAAGAGCCTGTACTGGGTTGAATAGCGTCTACATCCCCCAAAATTCGTGTCTTTGCTAGAATCTCAGAACGCAGCTTTTTTCAGAAGCAGGATCATTACAGATGTAATTAGTTAGGATGAGGTCATACTGAGGTAGGGTGGGCCACTAATCCAACATGGCTGGTGTTACAAGAAGGAAAGAGCCACAGGGACACAGGCATGCACTGAGGAAGACGGTGTGAAGAGACGTGGAGAGGTCTGTGTGATGATGGAGGCAGAGACTGGAGAGATGCGTCCTCAAGCCAAGGAATGCCGAGGATCAGCGGCTGCCACCGGAAGCTAGAAGAGGTGAGGAAGGATCCTCGCCCGGAGACTTCAGAGAGAGTGTGGCCCCGCCACACCTTGATCTTTGGACTTCGATCCTCTAGGACTGTGAGAGAATAAATTTCTGCTGTTTGCAGCCACTCAGTTTCTGGTACTTTTTACTCCAGCCCTAGAAACTCAGACAGATCCTTGAAGGTAAGTGTGGGCTGGCTGCCAAGTGTGGTCTCCTGTAGAATTAGGGGGAAATCAGCTTCATCTGACAGGGCAGCTCATGCTGCTTCACAGGGGCCTCTGCTTGGAGTTGGGCTGTGATGCAGTGTCCAGGCTCTAATGTCACCGGGCACTAGTGTTGTCTGCCATGGACCCAGAAGAGAGAGTGACAGCTCAGCCACCTACTCCAGCCCTGCTGGAGACACCTCCCAGGGCTCACAGCCTCAGCACTCACATTCTAGTCAGTGGCTCCCACAAGCACTCGCTACTCTGCTATGTTGAAATCTTGAATTGTCTTACCATGATAAATGGTGAACTATCCTACTGTGTTGAAATGGTTCCTGTTTTTCACTTTATAGGAGAAAGAAAGAAATGAATACAAAGTAGCACACTTAGAATTAGGAGTAATCTTTTTCAGATGTCTTTTTAAAATAAATCTAATCTTTAAAAAAAGAAAATAGAGAGGCCAGCCCTGTGGCATGATGGTTAAGTTTGGCACGCTCTACTTCGTGGCCTGGATTTGCAGGTTTGGATCCCAGGCACAGACCTACACCACTCGTCAGCCACGCTGTGGCAGCAACCCACATATAAAACAGAGGAAGATTGGCACTAATGTTAGCTCAGGGCCAATCTTCCTTATCAAGAAAAAAAAAAGTGGAATTATTCATTCTTACACAAATGCAACTGAATGTCAGTTGATTTATTTAATGGAAACTGGACCTAATACCTAGTTAGTAGGCCAAAGGATGTTAGAAAAGGATCCTGCAAGAAAGGACCAGCTTATAAAGGTTTATGGATTTAAGATGTGAAGTCAAAGTAGTTTCAGAAAATTTGTGGGGCTGGAAAAAATGATTTTGAACCAACAGGGTTTAGATTATAAAATTGCAGAAGAAAAGCAAAGAATGATTTGTCTTTTCATATTAGTTGACAGTCCTGGTACCTAGCATGGTATTTAACAAGCGGTAAATTTAATGACTAAATACGTGATTACATATGTTAATTTTTTTAAAAGCATAAAGATATTTAAATACCAAATGCTATTTGGACCTAAAAGTATCATCTTGATAAGCTGTAACTTCTATACTGTTCTAGACAGTTTGTTAAGAGAGAAATATTGGGAACCACTTCAACAATCTGAAAGTATTCAAGGAGAATGCTAATACCACCACTGTAATAACAATAACATCACTGTACAGCCTACCAAATGCCAGCTACTGTCATCATTGCTGCTTTCACGTCTCCCAACTGTTTAATCCTCATGGCAACTCACCATTTTGTAGATGAAGCAATAGAAACACAGAGAGGTTAAATAATTTGCCTAAAATCACACAGCTAGTAAGGGGCAGAGCCGACGAGTATAGCCCCCTATGTTATGCAGCCTCTAGTGAAAATTCGCTCCTCTAGCAAATGTTTATGAAGTCCCCGCATCTGGCCATTGCATTGAGACAAAGAAACGCCACTGAGGCACAGCAGGAAAAGATCCTCCTGGTCAAGGGCCACTCAGATTCCTTCAAACCCACGAATCTGATGCCCCCGCAGCCCCCCTCGTACAGCTGATGCTCTGACTCAGCAGGCTCTCACGTACTCAGTTCTCTCCCTAGTCAGGCGAGTCCAGGGAATCCTTTCGAACGTAACATCCCGGGAACGAGATGCGGATCCCAGGGTAATTGAGAAGGAGCTAGAATTCTGGCTGATCTTCCTAAGGGGGAAAGTCAGTGCTGGCCAATAAATTAATTCAGCTTACTTAAAGAGCTGAACTGTTTGTTCGCTTAAATAGCTATCTCTCCAGATGTCACATTTCCCCTGGACGTGGTTAAGACAGCCAGAAGTGAAATTAAATTTTAAACCGACAAGCAAGAGGACAGCAGTGATGGTTCTATTTGAAGGATGAAGACGGATGACTTCCTTTTGCCAAACCTCTGGGAGGTTTTCGCACATTTTCTGAGTGCACGTGAGAAATTAGAGTGCAATTGAGGGAGTTATGCTAATGAGGATCGTTCACCTGATGTGGTCAAGATAATATGTGGCTCATGTTTATTTATGGACTCCTTAACCCCCCAGGACACCTTCCAGTGTCATTAAATGGCACAAAACGATATCAAAATTATTCAGAAAAGCTTTAATCACTACATTTATTTTCCTGGGAAATGAATACCGTGCGTGGATTTTGTGTGACACTGTCGCCATCTGGCCAACGAGCCACATGCTCTGCTTATGCACCTGTGTACAAGTCAGTAACGCAGTGTGTGTTCATTAGAATAGCTAACTGCCATGGCAAAGACCCAAAATACATAATGGCTCCAGCACTTTAGAAGTTTATTCTGCAGTCACATACTAATTCTGGATAGATAAACAGCTCTCCTCCACGTCCTTTAAAAAGAGACCCAGGGGGCCGCCCTATGGCACAGTGGTTAAGTTTGCATGCTCCACTTTGGCAGCCCAGGGTACGCTGTGTCGGATCCGAGGCGTGGACCTATACATTGCTCATCAAGCCACACTGTGGTGGCATCCCACATACAAAATAGAGGAAGATTGGCACAGATGTTAGCTCAACGGAAATCTTCCTCAAGCAAAAAGAGGAAGACGGGCAATGAAGGTTAGCTCAGGGCCAATCTACCTCACAAAATAAATAAAGTAAGTAAAAAGAGACCCAGGCTCATGAAAGCTCTGGCATCTTCAGCTCCAGAATTTCAAGGTGGTCCTGGGTGTTGATCGATCAAATCAAGTCTTCAGAAGAAGGAAAGCCTGGAGGACAGCGTGGGGTAGTTTTTCCCAGACGAGGCCAGGAAAAGGTCTAGGAACCAGCACGCATCACGTTCTGCTGGGTAAGACGCTGCCCCACGGGCCACTGCTGTTCAAGGGGACCTGGGGAATCCAGTCCAGCTAGGTTCCCAAGGAGAAAAGGAGAGCACAGGGTTTGATGGGCCATTAGCAGTCTCTGACTCACAATGAGTTGGGCGATTATGGGTAAACCCTGAACCCTATCTCCCACTTTCAATAAAGACGTATCATTCTGAACAATATAGGCTGTAGGAAGACTTTTTGTTAATATTTTAAAGTTCTGTTTTTAGGGCTACAGACTGATGAAAATCTTGACTATTACAGTAATCTCTATTAGGCTCAGAAGTCAGGTAGACCTGGATTTGAATCTGGGCTCCATCACTTAGTAGCTGGTCGATCTGGGCAAGACATTAAATTGTCTTAGCCTCAGTAAAATGGGTACAGGAATAGTACCTGTCTCACAGAGGTGTTAGAAGGATCACATGAGATCACGCCCTTCGACTCTGTGTGACAGAATGGTTAACACGGGCCTGGTACAGAGTGAGTCCTGGCAACAGGAATCAAATCACATTTCACTGAGACTCCAAATGCCAATAGACACCACATGCCAAAGCAGTGGGTGAGACCGCCATGAAGCACGCAGGACTTGCAAAAAGGAAGTCATCCTGCCATTCTCAAACCCGTCTCTCACATTAAGGGTATTAATTGGGAGGAGGCGGGGGAGGGGAAGAGTTGTTGCTGGGAGTCTCCCTCACCCACGCCCCAGGGGGCAGGTCGAAGGTGCTTGGCCCTCGATGTTAGAGCCCTGAGGGGATGGGCTTCACTTCACGTAGCACTTGGGAACACGGTGGGCCTGGGGAACCTGACGGAGGCGGGCTGGCCGGCTGCTGGGCCAGCAGAGCAAGAAGAGTGGCTGCGTGGAGACTGGCCACTCCCAGAGTTAGTCAAGAAAGCATGAGTATTTCCTGCAAACCAAAAGTGGAGCACCAGTGAGAACCGGGTGTGGCTGGGAGGGAGCCAAGGAGGTTAAAGGTCATCGTGGGTCCTGATGGAAGGGCCTTCATGGAGGATTCAGGAATCTCAGCATAAGGCAGCTAAAGAAGTGCTTCCAGGTGACGGGGGCCGGGGAGCCACGACTGACCAGAGGCAAGAGAGATGTTTCATCCACATTAAAGAACCGGAAGTGAGGGACCCCAGTGACAGGACTTTGGGACTCGGCTGGGGGTGGGGGGACTCCCACCCACTCACAAAAGGGCACAAGAAAAAAATAGTTAGTTTTCCAAATCTGTCACGCCCGGAGGGTGAGGCACATCTTTTTGCTCCATTCATACATTCCTTCAGCAAATGTTCGCTGGACATTCTTCTAGGACCTCGGGATACGTTAGTGAACAAAACACAGACTTACTCTTGGCAGAGCTTATATATTAGTGGGAGGAGACAGAAAACAAATGACAAACATAGCAAATAATCAAAACATAAAGCATGTTAGAAGGTGATGAGTTCTAAGAAGGAAAGCCAGCTGTTAACATGAACAAGGGTGAGGCTGCCATTTCAATCCCGAAAAGTCAACTTCCCTGCTCCCTGGACCTCCTCTCGGGCCCTGAACTCCAGCCCTGGAGGACCCAACGTCCTGGGAGCTGCCTGGGGAGGAGAGAGAGGGCAATGAGGCCCACCCTCACCCTCTCCTCTCCCCACCAGCGCCACAGCCGGGTTCCCAGCCTGCTCGGACCAGAGCTCCAGGAAGAAAGACACTCGGGAGCAGGTTCAAGCTCTGAGGTTGTATGGATCTGAGCCTGTTGATGCCTGGCTTGAGCCTAGTCAACCGAAAGTGACCAGAAAGACTCTGAAATTGACCAGAAAGCTCTAGTTCTTTCCTTTAGAGCAGGGGACAGGACTAGGCCCACAGAGAAATTTAAGGGACGAGAGACAAAAATGATGCTGCCCATGACTACATTCCAGGATTCCTGCACACTCATCAATGACAGCTATTTTTTTAGTGTAGTACTCACAGACTCTTTTAGAATCACTGGGTATTATAGTACTACCTATGACAGTATCCATGTAAAATACTGACTTCTACTAGTGAGGCAAAAATTTGGGGAGCTTAAAGTGAGATCCAGATATCTAAAAATATAAAGCACTTCTTTTAAAAATTTTCAATGTGTACATCTAGAAAGAACTAGATTTACCCAAAAAGAAAAAATGTGTATATGAGGAATACCTACGTACACGTTTCATAGGGCGGCTATAACAAACAAGACCACTTAAAACAAAAGAGATTTGTCCTCTCGCAGCACTAGAGGCTGAACCTCCAAAACCAAGGCGCCGCAGAGCCACACTCCCTCTGAGTCTGCGGGTAGAAGCCTCTCTCGCCTCTCCCAGCTTCCGGCGGTGGCTGTCAAGCCTTGATGCTGCTCAGCTCACAGCCACAGCACTTCAGTCTCTGCCTCCATCATCATCACGTGGCTGACTTCCCTCACGTGTCTGGGTGTCCCCTCTTCTTCTAAGGACACCAGTGACATCGGACTAAGAGTCCACCGTCTTCTAGTATGACCTCATCTTAACTCAGTACATCCACAATGACCCTATTTCTCAATAAGGTCATATTCTGAGGTATAGTTCAATTCTACCCATAACAAACTACTAAGTCACTTTTTTTTTCCTTGCTGAGGAAGATTGGTCCTGAGCTAACATCTGTGCCAATCTTCTGTTTTGTATGTGGGATGCTCCCACAGCATGGCTTGATGAAGAGTGTGTAGGTCAGCACCCGGAATCCAAACCTGCGAACTCCAGGCTGCCAAAGTGGAATGCATAAACTTAACCACTATGCCACTGGATTGTCCCCCCTAAGTCACTTTTTAATTACTGTGAGTTCTGTATAGGAACTAGAAGATTTAGCCAAAGACTCAGATATAATACACCTGCAGAAATATTTCATTTTGCGGGTTTAAGTTCTCAAAGCGTATGGTTGAGTTAATGCTGTGGTAGCTTGATATTTATACTGTGTTCCTTCGGAAGGGAAGTAGCGATCCTGAGTAGACCACTCTCCAGAGGGATCCAAAGCTCGTACTTGGACGTGAAGCCTGCAAGGAATTGCAGCTTCATACCAGCGTTTCTCCACATGTGGGCCTAGCTGACTCTGTCGGCCCCTCCAACAGTCTGCAAAATGTCTTAAAGCAGAGAAGACGCTAATTTCACCCTTCTTGAGACAGCACCAGCTTTCTGGTTGCTTAACAATAAGTTAAGTTGGTCCCAAATTCTCCTGGGAGCTCTGTCATCGGTTGACCAGATTCTCCAAGTCCCCTGATTAGCACAGTATTACACAAGATTACACTCTGCTCAGAGCATCAGAGCTGTAGGGTGTCCATCAGCACTTCATGTCTCTTGAAAGCATCCAGTCTCAAAAATATCTCCTGGGTGAGGTAGGGGGTCCTTCCTGGTCGAGCTCTGCCAGGACTGGCTACATAATTTGGGGAGGGTGCAGAGAGCAAGATGAAACTGTGGGACCCGTCAAAGATCATCAGTGATTTCAAGACATCATCAGCAGACCATTACACCGAGCCTGAGATCCTTCCAAGCACGGGCCCTGTGTGACTGCACAGGTCACACGCCCCTGAGACCAGCCTGAGCGCCAGGCCCCACCTCCCCAGAATTCATTTTCCTTGACCTCTGAGGACCTTCCCGAGCAGTACAGCTCTGAGTTTGTTCGGAGTGTTGACATCAACTTCATTGTGCAACCGTGTTTATTCAGGTGCAAGTTTGTCACTTACACATTTGTCACCTTCTTTTGATCCCAGGCCTGCAAGTTTTTGTTTTTTTTTTTTAAAGATTTTATTTTTTTCCTTTTTCTCCCCAAAGCCCCCCCCCGGTACATAGTTGTGTATTCTTCATTGTGGGTCCTTCTAGTTGTGGCATGTGGGACGCTGCCTCAGCATGGTCTGATGAGCAGTGCCATATCCGCACCCAGGATTCGAACCAACGAAACACTGGGCCGCCTGCAGCGGAGCACGCGAACTTGACCACTCGGCCACGGGGCCAGCCCCGAGGCCTGCAAGTTTTGAGCAGAGAATCCTGACTCTGACTTCCTCCAAACTCCCACCAGTTGCCCAGAGCCAGGGGCACCTTGTCTGCACCAGCAAGGCCTTCCCAGGTGGGAGCACAGCACCGCCACTTGCGTATCAAATACACGAACATTCTTCAAGTGCCCTAGGAGGCATTCAGGCCCCACATGGCCACGTCTTCAGGTTTTCAAGAGAATCCAGACTTACAGGTTTTTTTAACGTGGAATCTCCCAATTTTAAAACGTTGACAACTAAGTAAAAATTCAAGAAAACTACACAAACAAAACAAAAGCCCTTCCTAAGTCCTATTTAGCGGTGAGCTGTGGTGTGCCAGATTCCACAATGTGCCAAATGGTGTGTCTCATCTGAGGCTTAGCGCAGCAAGACCTCCCCTGCCCTAGAGATGGTCTCCACGCCAGCCCACAGTCATGTCCCCTCCACAAGGCTGCACTTTCTGCCCCCATAGTCACTGTTGGGTTACGGAGAGGTGTGAATTTTACTCATGTGCAAATGGAGCATCTTAGGATGTGGGTACGGAGCATCTTAGGATGTAGTGTGCTCCCTCAAAAGCGGAAAGGTCGTAGAGGTACTAGGGTCTTTTTGATTGGCACATGAGTCCCGACCTTCTAGGATTACTACCCTGGAGGAAAAGGTGAGAAGGTGAAGAGTGGAGGGTCTTAAAGGGTGGAGGGGAGGGTGGCTTTGGGTGAAGCCAGAGACCGGGGAATTAGGGGCCAGGGGTGAGAAGGGCAGGATGACCTGTGGAACAGGGGTGGTGAGAGGAAAGGATGAGAAACCTGGTAAGGATGTGCCAGGGGAGAGAGGCCTCAAAGTAGGGAGACAATAAGACAAGCCTCCCCTTCAGAATTTGCCCAAGGTTGTACCTTGGTGTCCAGGCCTCAACAGAGAACCGATCACAATTATGGCCTTTCTGCCCTGGCTGATGGATTGTCCTCCTGGAGAACGGTGTTCCCTTCCAGACCTTCCGTATGGAGCAGCGTGAATGTGACTCCTGGCTGTGAGCTGGAGCTGACTCGCTGGGCAGCTCCCAGCATGTCTCGAAGGGCAAGAGGCGCAAAGTGCTCTCCTCCCCAGGCAGCCCCGCAGGAGCAAACACTTGTAGGATTTGTTCATACTTCTCCTTGTGGGTTTCTGTTTGACGAATGCCACATTCCCAGGAAGTGCCTGCAGCAGTTTCAATAACACAATAGCTCTTGTTGGGGCGTGGGTGGGGCGGATGGGGGTCGACTTTGTAAAGCACTGATGGACGCTGTGAAGTGAAAAAGGCAGTCAGACCCCATTCTGTCTCTGAGTGTGTTGTCTTCCCTGGAGCCTGTCTGGGTGGGCCAGCCTCGGGGATCCAGCAAGAGAAGGCAGGAGCTGGAGGGGCACACAGCTCACCCTGTCCCAGAGGCAGGCGTGGAGTTGACCATGAACATCAGGGAAGACCCGAACATCCAAGAAGACATGAAAGGACCGGAACCCTCCATCATCCCTTAGACCCAGGGGCTCAGACAAGTTACCAGGGATGCTTTAGACCCCCAAAGGCCATTGTCAATGGATGTTTAGCCCAGTCTGACCTGTTCATATGACAGGAGCATCACAAACCAAAGCCCTAAGGGATGTGGCCAGGGCCGTGGCAGGTGTTGCACACATCCTTACTCTGGAATCATTGACAATATCTTTCAAAGACCCTGTGTAGTACGGAGCCAAGTGAAAATTTGGCAGCTATGGCAGCTTGTGGATTTAATCAAAGTAGATGAAGTATATTTTCTTGCCTAAATTACCCAGGATGGTTTTGAACACTGAATACGTTAACCACGCAGATTTTAACTTTCATTTCTCTCTAAGTGGTGCAGATCCACGGCAAATATTTAAGTTAGAGATGATTTGTGTTCTTAAACATTTTTACAGGGAACATGTATACACTTAATATATGTTTCATTTTTTATCTTTCTTAAGTAATAGAATTAATCCTTAAAGAATTTTACACAATGTTTTCCATACTCCTTGCCTGTAAAGCCATGCAGAATTTCCAAGAATTCACTAAGTGCCTCAAATGCACCATTAGAATTGTAAAGATGGGCTTTTAATTGTGCCGGTGTGTCAGAGTGAGGAGGAGTGTAGGGGGAGGAGAGAGGGAGAGGAGAGGGGAAAGATTCCGTGTCCCAGGCAGGTGATGCAGAATTCCCCAGGTGGCCAGAGGCTCCTCCTGAAAACCCAGGAGTGGGCGAGGCCACCTTTTTCAAGGCCAGAGGGAAGCAGCCCCTGATCCAGCCCACGTGTGGCTGTCTCCAGATGTACTTGTGAAAGAGACACTCTGCCAGATCGCAATCTGAGGTTCTGCCTTGCGCAAGTTACCTTTGGTGGTTTTACTTCCTCATTCAGGTAACGGTGTCAAGGAGGTCCCTCACGTGGGTCCTCTGTGTCTGGTGCTAGTTCGTTCTATTAAGGTAATGAATGACTCATGTTCTGTCTTCCCAGTGTGACGCAGACGTCACTGCTGTCGGCCCTTTCCTCTAGTTGCCAAAAGAAAATTTGTCCTCTTCGGTGACTTTGCATTTATAGCAGTTTCTCAGCATCTTGCCTTTCCTTCTAGAAATGATGAAAATATTTCACAAAGCTCTTAAAAGTCATGGCATCCCCATGAGAGCAGTTGGGAGCCATGGTAGACGTTAG
The DNA here is from genome assembly GCF_037783145.1 of Equus przewalskii. Taxonomy (NCBI): domain Eukaryota; kingdom Metazoa; phylum Chordata; class Mammalia; order Perissodactyla; family Equidae; genus Equus; species Equus przewalskii. Next base: position 16,710,215 of record NC_091862.1, read on the forward strand.
ATGCGTGGAGGTCCAGGTTGACCTGGGTATTGCTGAGTGCCTCTGAGTCCTGAGGGCAGTTCTGGCACCTGTGAGAGGGGTGAGGTGGCTGAGGGAGGGAGCAAAGGAGTCTTGGGGTGGAGCAGGTAAGGGGAGCACATCTTGGGCCAGTTCCAAGGATCCATGCAAATTGAGGCAGGAAATTGAAGTAATTTCTCTTTTCTGAGCATCTGACCGACTGTGGTGATTTTTTCCTGGCTTACCATTGATTTTTTACTTCTACCACACAAAGATTCATACTCTATATACTGCCAAAAATATTGTTAGAACCAAATACACAAGACTGTGGATTCACAAAGAACCAGTAAAATCAAACTTTACATGCTATGTATATTAGTAATTGATCACTGCACAGAAAATTATCTCAAAACTTAGTGGCTTAAAACAAATATAAACATTTATCATCTCACACAGATTCTGTAGGCCAGGATTTTGGAAGCAACTTGGCCGGGCAGATCCGGCTCCAGTCTCTCATGAATGGAAGTCAAGATGTCAGTTGGAGCTGCAATCATCTGAAGGCTTGGCTGGGGATGGAGCATATGCTTCCAAGATGGTTCCCTTACATGGCTGTTCAGTCGGCACTGGCTGTTGGCAGGAGGCCTCAATTCACTGCCACATGGACCTCCTCCCAACATGGAGGCTGGCTTCTCCCAGAGAACATGGTCCAACAGAGTAAAATGGAAGCCCCAGTGTCTTTTATAATCTAGCCTTGGAAGTCACACCCCATCACTTCTCCAGTATCCTACTGTTTACACAGAATTGATCCCCTACTTAGCGTGGGAGGGGACAACACAAAAGCGTGACTACCGGGAGGTGAGGATCATTGAAAGCCATCTTGGAGGATGGCTGCCATACCATGGAAAATGCAGCCCAATGTAGGAATACGATTAACACAAACATATCTTAGGAAAAATGATGAACGGAGGTCCTGAGAAAATCCAGTTTTATTCAAGTTTCAAATCCATCCTGCATTTGAACCAGAAATACTTGTGGCAGAAGTGATCAAACTCCACTTTCCTTTCAGCTTTCTGCCCACCCCAAGAGAAGAGGACAAAGCGCCTACAAAATGTTCAAAGGTGAGGCTTTCAGGGAAAAAGAGAGGCAGGAACAGTATCCTTCTCTTTCCTTTCAACTCTCTGGAACATTTATTACCATTTGCTGGAAAATGCCACCAGGATAAAAGACTACCCTTAATCAATAAACCAAAGCTAAGAAATAATTGAAATCCTGTGAAATTCAGTTCTAATATAAAGACCAAAGGAGCAATTTGCTAACATGACACAGATGAGAAGTAGAGCGTCAAACTCAAGAAATGAGAACAGAGAGAGGAATGAAGGAAACATGTTCTGATGTTAATAAAGTCGTTTTCAGAGAGTGTGATTGGAAATTCGAAGCCACGGTGGCCAAAGTGAGAAGGGGTAACACTATTATTTTCTGTTTCGCAGCAAGGCAGTCAAGGAAACTTTCCTTTAAATTAATTGCAATCAGCATTTATAATCCAATGACTGTGTGCAATGCAGTGTGCTTCTTACTTACAGATGAGATCCAAAGACAAAGAAAAATGGCCCCAGAGTTCGGAAGGTTTATCCTTTAGGGAGAGAGATAGACATGTGCGCAAGTAAGTGAACCATGAGTGCCCACAGGAAGTATAGCAAGGGGTTATGGGAGAGCTGAATGAAGATGACCCAAGGAAGCCTTCCCAGAAGAGGTGGCAAATGAGTAGGACATTGCAGGATGCACAGGATGTTGACAGGCAGGGCCAGGGGGAGACGGAATGGGAAATAGAGCAATTCTGGCGGACGAGCTTGAGCAATAAAGCAGAGGTGGGCAAACGCAGGAATAGTTTGGAGAACAGAAACAATCTGGACTGGAGCTAGAGTGAAAGCTTAGAAGTGGTCAAGGGTAGAGGGTTGTCTTTGAGGGGAGAAGAGACTGAGAGGGGACACTGGGACTTGAAGGGTGGTCAATGCCATAAAAATATTCGAAAGCAATGGAAGCCACATTGACAAGGTTCAAATCGCAGCTCTGCCACTGAGCAACTGTGTGAACTTGAACAAGTTACTTAAACTCTCTGTACCTCAATTTCTTCATCTGAAAAACGGCATGATAATGGTACCTGGATTGTAGGTTGTGACATTAAGTGACTTTGTATTTGTAAGGCACTGGAACAGTGTTCCATCATCATAATCATCATCGTCATCTTTTGTTCAGAGAGGTAGCTGTGGCAACTCTGAATGGAGAGTAGACAGATCTATGAAATGTTGCAAAAGTCGAATGGAAAGGACTAATGACCTGTCAGATGTGACATTGTGAAGTGAGGGGAGTCCAAATATGTGGCTAAGTTCACACTCCCAGGTGAACTAAGAGGGTGGAAATTGCACTGGTTGTGATAAAGTCGAGCTGAAGAAACAACTTAAACCCCAAATCCCAGGCTTATAGAAAATACCAAAGATTCGATGACTTAAACAATAGAAATGTATTTTCTCACAGTAATGGAGGCTAGAAGTCCAAGATCAAGGCATCGGTAGGTTTGGTTTCTCCTGAGGCCTTTCTCCTCAGCCTCCTTTTCCCTACGTCCTCACATGGTGGTGCGTCTGTGCCCATCCCTGGTGTCTCTTTGTGTGTCCACATTTCCTCTTCTTACAAGGATACCAGTCCGAGTGGATTAGAACCAGCCCTAAGGGCCTCGTTTTTTTTCTTAATCACCTCTTTGAAGACTCTATCTCTGAATACTGTCTTATTCTGAGATCCTGGGGATTAGAGCCTCAGCACATAAACTGGGGGAAACACAATTCAGCCCGTAACAGTCGTGTTGAGTTTGACCGAACTGAAGGAATCATCTAAGATTTGTCTTAAGAACAAATCATTTTTGGTTAGACATTGGAAAGTTTCACCCTAAGTCAAATGAGCCCATTCAGCTTAAGGAACAGTGGTCCCAAAGGTTATTTCTGTTCAGCTTTCGATCAAACCAACAAGGTAAATATCCTCAACATGACACAAAAAGAAAAATTCCTCGTACATAAAGAAAGAAAAACCTGACCTCTGGAACATGCAAATATTAACAAAGAATGGAACTCATTCACAGCTGTGAAATCGGGAATGGATTGAACCTGGCCTTCATTAAAGAAATTGAGGCCACAGTGATGATGCTAATTAAAGTAACGTTAATCTCGATGTCATACAGTAAACAGTGATGGAAGGCCACATGTACAGGATTATTTCCTTCCAGCTTTCACTAACCCATGATTAGAAGCTCTGTCGTTTGCCATGTCTCAGTTTATGTGCTGCCAACATTGGAGGAACAGTTTAAAATTCAATAATGCAAAGTAAGCAGAAACCACACAGATGATTGAGTTTTTCTCTCTATGTTCATGTTTCGGCATCACAGAAAAATAGCCAGGAACTAGAATTACAAAAAAAGGTGCCTTATGAGCTTTCAATGGAACTCCAATCAGGTAAAATATTTTCTTACCATACTACTTTATGAAAACTAGACAAACAAATGTATTGAATGTGTTGTGAGCTACAGTTCTAAAACACAATATAAGGCCAGAGTGGTTCCTTTGTAGATTTTGTTCCACAATCAGCTTTCCAAGATGCTATAAAATCTCCTTTTCTAACCAACTCCATCTCTACCCTGTACAATTTAGCACTTGGTCCTCTGACCTTGTATTTGTGGTCCATGTGTATAAGTTGCGTGTTGATGGGAATATGTGTTGTACGTTCTACATCTCTCACAAGATTGAACACAGCTGGCCCAGGGAAATCCTTATTACTACAACATTAGGGGATAGTTTACATGTTATTAAGTACAGGGCTGTCCTAGCTCAGTAGTTTTCAAACTTTCAAACAATGCTTTCCAACAGTCACTCAATTAACTTTTCCCTCTCCCCAGGGAGTTTGACTAAAATCCTCTTCTTTTCCCTTAACCAGCAAGTGAGACAAGAAATCAAGGCCAGGCTAAGAGCCAGGAAGGCCCTGCTGGGCAGTGACTGTCTCCTTGCTGGGCACGTTCCTGTGGAATTTGTGGGAACGTTCTGTGTTGTGGATCCAACATCAGCCCCAGACCTCCAGCCACCACCAGACACAGACACACAATCACTGCAGCAGCACGTCATAAACACTTGCTTAAGGGGGATTAAGAACCGTCCTGAGGGTCCAAGAACCCACTCCCAGAAGGCACAGGCGGATGAACCACGGCAGGACGGCACAGCAGGAATCAATCACACTTACTGGTGGACTTGCACTTCCAGCAAGAGCCAGTTTTCGGAATGGTGACAAAAACCACCCAGACAATTTCTTTATTGTGTTGGTTGGGGCTTACCAGGCCACATGCCTTCTCATGTCATCCCCTAGTCTCTGGATAGTCAGTGAAGTGTTCCCAGAGGATTGGTGGAAAAGAAGATTGAAGGTGGAGAGACAAGTTAGGAGGCCATTTGTGGCCGCAATCCAGGCAAGAGGAGATGAGGGCCTGAACCAAGCCACCTCAGTGAACACAAAAGAGAGGACAGACTTGAAGATGCTCAGGAGACACAGTTGACAGGACTTCACAGCTGGTTGACTCTGGGGAGCAAGCAAAAGAGAAAGAGTCAGAGATGACTCCCTCCCAGTTCTGGCCGCACCCAGGATCCGAACCGGCGAACCCCGGGCCGCTGAGAAGCAGAACGTGTGAACTTAACCACTGTGCCACCGGGCTGGCCCCCTATGGAAAGATTCTTAAAGGTAATTAAGTAAATGGACTCTTAGCTCAGAAGACAGGCTGAGCTGGAAATTTAGAGTTGGAGTCACACCAATATGCAGGGTTTGGATAGGGTCTCTTGGGGACAATACCTGCCTTACGAAGCACCATTATTGGATAGCTTTCAAAATTGAGGTCTGCTGGTAAATCTTCACACGACTGGAAGTCTGCATTCTTTTTTCTAGCTTTGAGCAGATACATTAAGAAGACTTTACTAAGATCCCTACCTGCAAAAACCAGAAACCGAGACTGAAGCATATGTCTAAATATTCTCATCCTTTATCCTGCTGACCAAAAACTTGTCCCAAGGAATCCCCTCGGGTGGTGTCAGTGCTCCACCGTCTGTTTTGGTCACCTCTTATTTACCACGTGGATCCCCTCAGCCTCACCCGTCTCTTATTTCAGCCTCACTGGGGTATCAGCTCTGGAACAGCTCCACTCAGTGTCACCTGGGGCAGCCACACCGCCACCTTGAGGCTCTCACCACCCAAACCAGCGCCTCTCTGTTGACGCTACAGAGCGAGATGCCTCGGGGACCCTCTTGGCGTCTGCACCCCTCTAACCTGGAGTGTGGAGGACTTAACACCTTACATGACAAGCCTACGATCGACAGGGAACAGAAGCTGGTAGACAGTCTTTCCCCTTTGCCTCCCCTGATGGACAGTCCCAAGATGCATGTCACGTGGCTTCTCAGGTGGTCCCACATGATCCAGTGACCATGACGAGTGCTGCAGACAACTCAATAATACCACCTTCCTTCTTTCCTTGGGATTCGACTCCCCAAGAAAATCCTCATACATAAGGCTTTTGTTCAGCCTCTGCTTTTTGCAGAACCCAGGCTAAGACACAACAGAAACAAGCGCATGAAATAAAATCATCGATATGCTTTTAAATATTCAACTATGTGGAGAAAGGAGAGAGGATGACATACTTTTTGGAATATTTAGGACTAGCCCATTCTGAAAGGTGGTTTTTATAACCCAGGTGAATTGCTTCCAGCAGAGTCAGCACTCTAAGAGATACGCAACATGATTTTAGATTTTATGGTCTAAAATTTGTGATTTCAAAATGTATATATCAGGGAACCAACACAATATATATCACATAGTGAGCCCTTTTTTTGAATTTTCGGGTATCTTCAGTCATCATCAAGAATTTACTCGTCTACTATTTCATTCACTGTTTGTTGATACAGTAAATTGGACTTCCTTTATCTTCTGTCCTGCTTATAATAATCATCGATGCTTTCATTTTCTCTCTGTTAATTTCCTCCTTCTTCTGACTGGTCATCCTAAGAGCCAGCAACTTCCACAAAGTCCCTGGAAATAGAATCCCGGTAATCACATATTTGGGGAGCCCTGGTCAAAACCCGACCTGTCAGGCTCTAGTCCCTGGCCCTTTGGGAAAGAAGCAGGTAATATGGAAACCCAAGAACCAGGAAGATCAATCCCCAACCAGCCACAGGCTGGGCCCTGACCTACTTGAGGAAGCACAGAGAGGACTTCTGGGCAGAGGGAGACATGTCAGAATCCCTTGGTGACAGAAAGTTCACATTCATTCACTCTACAGATGATTATTTCATACCCCCTATATGCTAGGGGACATATCACGCAGCAAGACAGGCAGCTTCCTGCCTTCGTGTGTCTCACCATCTGGTGAGGCCACAAGATGCTGCTTGTCGTGGCCAGGACCTCCAAGAAGACACAAGACCCACGGATGATTATCCCACCGGCTGTTGCCAACTCCGTCTTCTCACTCTCTGCCCTTCAGAGCCTGCCCTCCACCTGTTGGCCACACTGGTCAACTCTGACTGAGGCCACTCAGCCCACCCATGCAGAGGTGTGACTTGTCCCACAGGTGACGTCTTGACGTGGATCCTGTTTGCCTCACCTGTGTGCGCAGCTGAAGCTCCCTTGGGGAGCCCCTCCCTTGTCTCCCCTCTTGACAGTGTGACCTGAGGATGAGAGACCCTGTAAACCTGTGTCTGACCACCGCAGAGATCTGGCGCCAAATCTGGGAAACTGCAGAGTCCCACGTGTTCTGTCTCATCAGTCCCCCTGACCTGTCCCCTTTCAATTAGTGACTTTTGGACTTTTTTGATCCTGACCCACAGAAAAAAATATGTTTTACATAGTATTAAGGAAACTTTTCATCAATCTAATTATGAACACATTTCAGTTATTTTTACAATCTTGCTACAAAGGAAAAGGCCTCTGGTAGGCCATTCAAAGATTTATTTGTGGTGGGGACATTTTATGAAGAAGAAGATGGTTATCGTCAGACTTGTTACTAAGAGAAAATAAACGTTTGGGTAAAGGTTGCTAGATTCTTTTTTTTTCTCTTTTTTCTTTTTCTTTTAAAGATTCTATTTTTCCTTCTTTTGCCCAAAGCCCCCAGCACATAGTTGTATGTTTTAGATGTGGGTCCTTCTAGTTGTGGCATGTGGGACACTGCCTCAACGTGGCCCAATGAGCAGTGCTAGGTCCTCATCCAAGATCCAAACCAGCGAAACCCTGAGCTGCCAAAGCAGAGCGCACGAACTTATCCACTAGGCCACGGGCCGGCCGGAGGTTGCTGGATTCTTGACTGATATTCACTGACAGTCAAGTGGGTGGGTAGCTAACAAGTTTCCTTGAGCAGCTCTTAATCTTATGAAGTTTACCAGAAAATCACTTCAGTGTTTTATCTGGAATGCTAATTTCTTCCCAGACAGAGGTTGTGACTTCCACCATACTCAGGGTCCTGTCCTAGGCATGGTTTGGCACAATTTTCCCTTCATCCTTGCTACCAGAAAACACATGCATGTACCACTGAAACAGGGTCTGAAGATACGATTCTTGCCCTCACCTTGTGCAAAGAGTTTGCATTTTTCTCCTATTTTCTATTTCCTAAAAAAATTTCTTTTTTGCTTTACAACACACGGATGGTTCCTGGTCTGCAGTATGAAAAACACTGCTGTGGACTCTTCTGCTTGTGTGCCAAAGGGGACAGTAATGCCAGATGCTCTGCTTTCCTATGTTATGATTTACTTAAAAGAATGATGCCATTCGAAATTGTCATTGTCCTTTACACGTAGGGGCCTTCAATGACATGTTTGATGTTTCACATGACTTGTCAAGGTCAAAATGTTTTCTAGGAAACACGTCTGAAAATTTTATAAGAGAAGTTAATATTAAAAGATAAGAAAATTCATAGCCGCTTTACCGATGGTTGTTAGAAACCAGAAACAGTCCAAATATCCCTCAACAGCAGGATGGTTGGTATAGACAACAAAATTGTGGTATAGTCATACAACGTAATACCACTCATCATTTCAGAAAGAACCAACTATTGGCACACACAACCGGGATGACTCTCATAATATTTGTGAAAACAAAAGAAACAGTCATGGACGAGAACACACCGTAGCATTCTATTCATAGGAAGTTAAAGAATAGGCAAAAAGGAGTCAAAGGTGACAGAGTAGTGACCTCTGAAGGAGAGAGATATTGTCTAGAAAGGGGCGCGACGAAGGCTCAGAGTGCTAGAAACATTGATTTTAATCTGGGTACTGGTTCCATGGAGATAAACATATGTCAAAATTTGTACTTTTGTGTGTTCTATCTCAAAGGAGAAAAAGGAAACAAAAAGAATACGCTCTATAGAAATCTGCCTTCTAGATGGAAAGCTTCTGTTCCCAAAAACTCCTTTAAAGTCCACCTGTTTGAAGAAATCTGCTTCCTCTTCTTCTCCCTGCTTTTTCCTTTCCATATAACATAACAATCTTTCACTAGAACGACAAAAAGAATGAAAACCCCCATGCTTCGGGAGGAGGCACAGTTTCACCAGAGACATATCAGGATGCCATGAACTTAACTCACGGTTTACGGGGGTGTTAAAGACTGCAGTAGGACTCATGTCGGCTCTCATGGTGTCTTTCTGCTACTCAATGTCAGGATCCTTTCTGACACCCCGAATCACTCCCCTCGCTTTTTTCTCTTAGTCAGTTCAGGTGGCCGAGACTCAGGCTGCATCCCCTCCTGACAGAGCAGCCCTGTCTCACTCCGCCCCAGGACTGGTCTCTCTCAGTCCCCTAAGTCAATTCCGCCATCACCCTGCTACCTCCTCCTCCTCTTGTTTGCTGCCCAGGAAGTAAGTGTATAGAGTCTGTCTTTATAAAGTGTCTTCACAATGGGAACAAAGGCATTAGCTAAATAGGACATTTACGGAGATTCCAGAAGTTCTATGATCATGGTTCCTGATGTCTTGGACGTGGCCCCCCACTTTCTGAGCCTCAGCTTGGGGCTCACTTCTCCCCTCATCTTCCACCTTCCGTGAAGGCCAGCAAGTCCTGTCCCCAACTGCAGTCGCTGTTCCTAGGACAATAAAGCAGAGCAAGTGTGACCCCCTCTACCAAGTGTTTAACCCTTCCTCCACTTCTCCCTGGGAAAATAATTAGAAATGAATTCGAGATTGCTAGGTGGGAGATTCAATTAGCTGTTTATTCAATTGGCTATAAATAATGACCCAACAAGGTTATAGGAAACAGTGGAATCTCATTATACAGGGAACTTTTAAACTGGTAGAATTTCTGTCTGGAACAATTAGCTGTCTCTGCCTAAAGCCAGGGAAATAAATGAACCAGCTGCTCTAAATCCTCCCACTCTATGGCAGCCACAGTTTGGGTTGACAGTTTTCTCTTATTTATTGAATATTCATTCCTTCTACCCCAAGGAAGTGTCTTCTTCATTACTAATTTGTCATAGCATGCATCAGAGCAGTAGGAATATCCCAACAGAAACACCCTTAAGAAACCAAGAGTCACAAGGCAATCCATTCCCACTGGCAGAGGGGTCAGTGGGTGGACTGTGTTACTGGGGAAACCATCTTCACCTGGAAGGCTCCCCAGGGAAATTGGGAACCAGGCAGAACAGCACAGACGTGGGGCAGCTCCACCCCTGAGAGCGGGGGATCTACTCATCACTCAGACGTGGATGGAAGTGAAACTCCCGCCAGGTTGAGAGAAGAGAGGAACTCTGTCCCCAGAGAGTCAGTCAGTCTTCTCCCTTGTGGGCAAATGTGTGGATGTTGGCATGGAGAAATGAGTTGTAGGAACAATAACTTTTAAAAGTAGAGAGGGCTACTACAGCATAACGGTGAAGGCTTTGGGCTCAGATGGCCTGGGCTTGGATTCTGGCCCCAGCTCTTCTTAACACCTTGTCCCAGTACCTAACCTCGCTAAGTTCCATTGTCCCAATTTATAAATAAGAATAAACAGTACCCACCTCCCAGCATCGCTATGGAGCTTAATGAGAGAAGTCCATGTGAGGTGCTTAGCCCAGTTGCCTGCACAGAGTCAGGGGTAAATCAACATAGGATGTTACCATCACTGCAATTGGCATAATTATTATTGTATCATGTACATGTTGCTCCCAGGAACTTCCACCTGTTGGAGGGTGGGGAGGAAAAGAGGATTTATCCTTGGACCAAATTGGGAATTTGTAGTGAACTAAGAAAAATCACAGTGGCCGCACGTACTCATAGACAGGTCACGGGGTCTCGGTCCGTGTATCCCAAAGCTGGACTTCTTGGGACTAATTATGTTGCCATGTGGCCAGAGGAAGACCTGGACAATAGCCCCAAACCCTAAAAGGGTTTTCTAATCCTTTTCCTCTCAAGGCAGCATTTCCCAAATTTTAAAACAGTAACTCAAGCCTAATCGAGCAAAACATTGAAAGACTTGCATTCAACTAGACTTCAAAGTCTCACTAAATACTCATCTTTACCCTGACCCCTCTGAGATGCTACAAGCCTCAGGTGAAGCAGCTGTCTCTTACCAGGTAAGCAGCACACCCAGCTTTGTCTAACAAAAGGAGTAAAAAAAACTAAAAACAAAAACAAACAACACAACCACTGGGCCCACATTGACTCTGGGGGTCTCCCTCCCTGTGTCCCAGACTGAAGAGAGTCAGGGTGTCACAGGCTCCTGACATGCCCTCCTTGGGGCCTTGTAAGAAATGTTCCCACATTCCACATCATTTTGAGAGTTGATGAAGTGCGTGGGCAGATTGAAATGGAGACCAAACTGGTTGGTTTCCAAAGAAAATTACCATAAATTGGACACCTGAATATAGCCATTCATCCTCTGGCCTTGGGATATGAATGGATCATTAATTAGGGCCAGAAAAAAAGATGGTGCTGTCTCAGACAGGATGGCAAAGGAAAGGCTCTTCCTAACCAGTCCTTGCCGCCGGGGGCCGTGGCCAAGACTCGGGTCCCTGGTGCCCAGCCCAGCTCCAGGGATGTGGTAGATGACCCATAAGTCAGGAATTAGTGAAAACAAGATTGGTATCAAAAGATTTAAGTTTGAGGCCCTGTTCTACCATTTCCAGAATGCACAATCCTGGAAAAATCTTTCAAAATTTCAGATTTCTACCTCTGTAAAGCAGAGATTAAAAACAACACACATCTCTTAAAGTCATTGATAGAATTATATGAGCTAATTCAGATGACAAATTTTTACAAGCCACCAAAAGGGTTTATATAAGAAAGGGAGAAAGGAACTTAGCATTCCCATACCCCTGTTGCTTGCTTAGCACACTGATAAAGACTTTTCATCTGTTACCTCATGTAATAGAATACAATGTGGATGACTATTCAGTATTCATTAATGCCTGCTTTGCTTGACTTATTGTCTAAGTGGGTTTGGTTGCTTCCTCCAAAGCCATCATCACATTGCTGGTGAGATGGGCTGTTCTGGCTGCTGCTGCTCAAAACCTGCCTGTGGTCCCCGCTGCACTGCAGGAGCAGCATCCTACAGCAGGATGCTCAGAGCTGTGGCCTCGCCTGGGAGTATCATGCACCTGAGTGTCGGGAGACCAGGGGCAACACGGCCAACTCAGTTCAGGGGAACTGTGTCATGGTTTGTCATGATATACTGAGGGGCCTTGGTTTATAGCAGCCTCTTTTAAATCTATATTTCTCTTGGGTATTACAGCAAGTAAAATGATCAGGTCAAGTTAACCGTTGACTAACAGTTCAATAACAAACCTGACAACAGCCAACACAGGTGATATCTTAGGCTCAAAGAGAACTTTCATAAAGATATGTTTGGCTTCCTCCTGATCTCACCTGCTCCTCACCAACTCCCACATGCTCCTTATAGACGGGGAAAGAGGTTATGCCAACAAGTAAGATTGCTAAACTCATTCAAGAAAGGACAAACATCCATTTACCAGTATTGCTGTGAGAACTAAACTAGGCAACATATTTAAATAACAATAATGATTCCCATTGACCAAGCACTTACCATGTGCCAGACACTGGGTTCGGTACTAATATGTGTGCTGTTTTGAATGTCTATGAGATAGGAATTATTATCCCCATTCTACAGACAAGAAAACTAAGGTCCAAAGAAGACAATTTGTCCAAAGTCACAAAGATGTATTAAATAGTAAGATTGAATCAAATGTTTGACTCCCAAATCTGTTCTTAACCAACATGTCCCTTCCATAGCCCGCCCTTGCCTCTTGCACTCACACCACCCTGTAAGTGTTATGTCTGCTCACCTCCTTTGGAAATGCCAGCAATAGAAAGCTTAACCAATTTCTTTCATGGAAGCTTGCCCATAAATTTAAACGTGTGTGTGTGTATGTGTGTGTGAATATGTATGTGTGTGATCACCATTCATCTCTTTGATCACTGATCTACTTGTAAATCACTTTCCCATGAAGGCTTAAACTGGACAGAATTGGCAGTCATTCAGATTCCAATCACATTTTTGGGTATAAAAGAGTAAATAATGAGTTTACGGTATCTGAGAGACCCAATCTGAACCCTGGTTCTGCCTCTTCCTGGCAGCGTCAGCTGGGTTTTCAGCTGCAAACATCAGAAACCATCTTTAGCAGGAAGAGTCTGTTGAAAGGGCATCTCTCAGGATGGATGGGAGGGCTGGAGAGCCAGGCTTGCAAACCGCAGGGACCAGGCCAGGCTCAGCCAGGACCACCGACAGGAACATTCTGCTTAGGATGCCAGGCTTGCCCCACTGGGCACTCTCTCCACGCTGCTCCTGTGAGTGTCCCTGACTCTCCCTGCACTGGGGGCCACTCTTTCCAGTCAGGATCCCCGAAAGCATCCAGTCAGCGCACTCAGGCTACAAGCCATCTGCCTGGCTGCCAGGGAGCCGGAAGAGAGAATACCTGCTCTCACAGGCTCCACCCTCCCCCCATGGAGATTAAGGGAGCACTGACCTTGACATGCTGCAGGGGTCCCGTAATGTTCACTCCCTCCTCCCCCCTCCTAAATATTTGTTGAATTGAACTGAATCATGAACTGAAGATTCCTAATTTAGACTGCCACTGGTAAAGGCCCTATCCCCAATACATTCACCCCAATTAGAAAGTAGAGGAAGGTAAAATAAAAGATCCTAATCAGGCCAGCCCTGGTGGTCTAGTGGTTAAGTTGAGTGCGTTCTGCTTCATTGGCCCAGGTTCGGTTCCCAGGCGCAGACCTAGACGGCACTGTTAGCAGTCATACTGTGCTGGCAGCACACATCCTAAGAACATAGAGGAAGATTGGCACGGATGTTATCTCAGGGCAAATCTTCCTCAGCCAAAAAAAAATACTAACCAAAGGAAAAGCAACCTTTCAAAAGTTTCTTTCAAGTCTTAATTCTTCACAGTTTGTTGGGGTGGAGAAGAGGGGCTGGCAGCTTTTTCAGAGGAGGATGGAGCAGGAATGGAGGAAGAGCAGGTTCTGTCATCCCGCCCTGATCAGCAAGCCCCATTCTCATCACGAGATTGGTTTCCCAAGTGTGTCGAAAGGAAGGATCACAAATACTTGGTGCCCCCGTGAGGAACTGAAGAACACTGCATCTGCCTATGCCTCCCGCTTCCCTCAAAGGTACCTGCAAACAGGGGCCAGTCGGTGGCATAGCAGTTAGCTTCATGCGCTCCACTTTGGCGGCCCAGGGTTCACCAGGTTCATTCCTGGCGCGGATCTACGCACTGCTCATCAAGCACTGCTGTGGCAGGTGTCCCACATATAAAATAGAGCAAGATGGGCATGGATGTTAGCTCAGGGCCAGTCTTCCTCAGCAAAAAGAGGAGGATTTGTGGCAGATGTTAGCTCAGGGCTAGACTTGCTCAAAAAAAAAGTGCCTGTAAACATGAGGGATTTTCCTTGTGCTAACCAGGAGGGACATACATTTAATCAAGCACATTTGTTTTAGAAATTATCCATTCACTTCTCCTGGCAAACTCCTCTGATTTTTCCAGACACAGCTCAAATGCCACCACCTCTCTCCATGCTTCCTACCTCATTCAACAAACATGCATGAAGCACCTATGATGTGCTGATCACTGTGCTCAGTGGCAGAAATACAGTGCTGAGCAGGACAGACATGGTCCTACTCTATGGGGTTCATGCACAAGGTGAGGTAGGGGCTTAAGAGGGAGATGCGACCTGGCGTGGGAAGTCAGAGCCAGCTTCTCTGAGGAGGTGATGTTTTATGCTGTTCCTCCTCTGCATGGCCCTTGTCTGTTACAGTAGTGATCACAGAGATGTGGGACTGGGTCCCAATCTACCTGGATGCATCAAAGACAGGAATGCATGTGTGTAACATACTGACCACAGAGCGTCCACGTGACAGTGTCCTGTAAGTGAAATGAGTGAACCAGCTCTGGGCCCGGCCCTGCTTCATAGAGTGGACAGTGGTCACTTGGAAGGACAAACATCAGTACCTTGTATCCCAACCAAATCAAAGAGATGCCCTGGGTGAGCGCTTTGGGGGATGCTGAGGAACAGCTCTGTGACCTTCCAGCAGGCTGAGGTGAACGTGCATCCCAGTTACTTACTTAGCTGTCAGGTCAGCAGCCTGTTGTCCTGACGCAGGTGCAGCCAGGACACAGCTAGTAAAATAGCACTTTCAAGTAGAATGGTCCAAGTTTGAAACTGGAAGGAGCCCACAGCTCAAACCCTTCAGGAGACTCTCTGCCCTCAGCGTGTCCCTCTCTGGGTCATTGCTGGCAGCTAAGGTCTCAGGGGCACAGCTGTGCTGCTCTCTCACTGTCATGACAGCAGTGGGTGACGTGTCACATGACTGCCCCCTCTGACCCTGCAAACCAAGGCCCGTGCTCAAGGGTGTTTCTCAACCTCTCTGGAGGAGGCCCCTTCCAGTCCTGGTTATTTGATCCCACACAAGGAGAGAACTCTTGGGGGCTGTTAAAAGCTTCTCTGAGACCAGCCCGACCTGCAGAGATTTGCTCTCCTTCTGCACAGCACACAAGAATTAATTAGTATAAAATTAATTATGGAGGCCTGAGAACAACTGCCAACAGAGGAGCTGCTTTCAACTGACCTGTTCCTACTCAAATTGTGGGGTTTTTTGGTTTTTGTTTTTTTTTTTTTTTTTGAGGAAGATTAGCTGTGATCTAACTCCTGCCAGTCCTCCTCTTTTTGCTGAGGAAGACTGGCCCTGAGCTAACATCCGTGCCCATCTTCCTCTACTTTATGTGTGGGACGCCTACCACAGCATGCTTGCCAAGTGGTGCCATGTCCGCACCTGGGATCCGAACCGGGGAACCCCGGGCTGCCGAAGTGGAACATGAGAACTTAACCACTGAGCCACTGGGCTGGCCCCCAAATTCTGTATTCTTGACAAGACACTGCCCCCTCAAGGAACTTTCCAGCACGAGGCTCAGCAATGACTTGGAAACGGTGATTGGACTGGAGCCAGAGGATCTGAGCAAATTCCCCTTTCTAAATATTTTCTCCATGATATTTGAGCCCCTGCCAGCTGGGATGCGGCCAAGGCTGTTAATAGCTGTGAAGAGGGTGGTTGATAAGAAGTTCTAGGGGATCATAAACCAGAGTGAATTTCTCACTTAAGGACCCACTGTTTTAAAACATTATTTATTTATTCATTCAGGCATCCATTCACTCATTTATTCTTGGATTTTGGGACGTTTGCTATGGCAGTCTGCACCAGGTGACAGGGACACTGACTCATATATGCATAGATCTTGCTGTCACAGCGCTCTCAATCCATCTCAGGGGACAGAGGCACAAATGCTGGGGAGAAAAGTGAGGAACCACGTGTGCCACATCACAGGAGCACCTGGGATGGGCCCCTAAACTGGAGGGCTCCTGGGGGAGGTGACAGGGAGCTGGGTCCTAAATGTGGGGCAGGAGTTCACAGCCAAGAGTTGGGGAGGCGTTGCACATAGAAGGACACAGGAGTGAAGCACTTAACTTCTATAGTCTTCAATTTCTTCATCTATAAAAAGAGGGAAGGTGTAGACCCAACCTCACTTCATTCCTGAGAGGATTAGAGAGGAATGCTGGTGATCACACACCCAGGGGCTTACCCTCCATGGGACCCTGGTTCCCAACAGTGGGTGATGGGTCGGTGGTGATTCACTCTTGCTCTTCCCCGTCCATCTTGGTGGCCTGGGTGTGAGTTTCTAGCATCCAGGGGCCAGAATCAGGAGGAAGCCTGAAGCCAAGGAACAAAGCAAAGCTTAGCAGCGGAGGCGAAGTGACGCATCACCAAGCACAGATCACCAGATGGAACAGCAGCCGAGTAGGTACACTAGCCTGAAGTCGGAATGGCTCAGGGTAAACCCACTTCCGTCCCTTGTCAAAGTGCCTTCAAGCGCTGGATTCTAGTGTTTGGACTCCATCTCTTTCTTTTTTAAAATTTTTGTAAAA
This sequence comes from Equus przewalskii, assembly GCF_037783145.1. Classification (NCBI taxonomy): domain Eukaryota; kingdom Metazoa; phylum Chordata; class Mammalia; order Perissodactyla; family Equidae; genus Equus; species Equus przewalskii. The sequence continues at coordinate 16,726,680 of NC_091862.1, forward strand.
TGCACATAAAATTTACCATCTTAATCATTTTTAAGGGCACAGTTCAGTGGTATTAAACACATTCACATTGTTGTGTGACCACCACCGCCATCCATCCCCATAACTTTTTATCCTGTGACACTGAAATTCTACACCTATTCAACAGTTACTCTCCCCTCCCCACTCCCTCCAGCTCCTGGCAACCACCATGATACTCTGCCTTTATGATGTTGACTACTCTAAAGTTTCTCATATAAGTGGAGTCATACGGTATTTGTCTTTTTGCGACTGGCTTATTTCACCTAGCACGATGTCCTAAGAATCATCCATGTTCCAGCATATTGCAGAATTTCCTCCCTTTTTAAGGCTGAATAATATTCCATTGCGGGTATATATCACACCTTGCTTATCAGCTCTTCTGTCAACGGACACAGCTTGCTTTCATGGTTTAGATATTGTCAATAATGCTGCTGTGAACGTGGTGTACAAATATCTCTTTGAGACCCTGCTTTCAGTTCTTTGGGTATATACCCGGAAGTGGAATTGCAGCATGATATGATAATTCTATCTGTTTTCCGCAGCGGCTGCACCATTTTACTTTCCCACCAACAGTGCACGGGGTTCTAATTTCTCCACATCCTCACTAACACTTGCTGTTTTCTGTTTGGTTGATAGTAATCATTCTAACGAGTGTGAGGTGGGATGTCATTATAGTTTGATTTGCATTTCCCCATAGATTAGTGATGTTGAACATCTTTCCAAGTGCCTATTGGCCATTTGCATATCTTCTTTGGGAAATGCCTACACAAGTCCTTGCCCATTTTTTAATCCAGTTGTCTTTTGGTTGTTGAGATTTAGGATTTCTCTCTATATTCTAGATATTAATCACTTATCAGATATATGATTTTGCAAATATTTTCTCCCATTCTGTGGGCTACCAATTTTTATCTGTGGTTAGTGTCTTTTGTTGTATAAAATTTCTAAGTTTTTGTGAATTCCACTTTGTCTATTTTCTCTTGTTACCTGTGCCTCTGGGATCATATCCAAAAAATCATTGTAAATCCAATGTCATGAAGCTTTTTCCTATGTTTTCTTCTAAGAGCTTTATTGTTTTAGGTGTTACATTAGGACCTTGATCCACCTTGAGCTAATTTTTGTAAATGGTGTTAGGTAAGGTTCCAAATTTATTTGTTTCCATGTGGATATCCAGTTTCCCCAACAGCATTTCTTGAAAAGTGGACTCCATCTCTCTTTATAGCACCTCAAACTCCATTTCACCTCTGTTACCTCATTTGATTTTCTAACCATCACACAAGGCAGGTACAATGGGTATTCAGATTTATTTATTCTTTTTTTTTATTGTGGTCGTTATAGCTTATAACATAGTGAGATTGCAGTTGTACATCATTATTTGTCACACACCATACAAGTATGCCCCTTTACCCCTTGTTCCCACCCTCTACCCCCCTTCCTCCTGTAACCGCTAATTTATTCTCTTTGTCCATAAGTTTGTTTATATTCCACATATGAGTGAAATCATATGGTGTTTGTCTTTCCCTTTCTGGCTTATTTCGCTTAACATGATGCCCTCAAGTTTGGTCCATGTGCTTGCAAATGGGACGATTTCATGTTTTTTATGGCTGAGTAGTATTCCATTGTATATGTACTCCACATCTTCTTTATCCATTCATCAGTTGATGGGCACTTGGGTTGCTTCCACATCTTGGCTATTGTGAGTAATGCTACAATGAACACAGGGGTGCATAAGCCCTTTGAGTTGCTGACTTCAAGTTCTTTGGGTAGATATCCAGTAGTGAGATAGCTGGGTCATATGGTATTTCTATTTTTAATTTTTTGAGAAATATCCTTACTGTTTTCCATAGTGACTATACCAGTTTGCATTCCCACCAGCAGTGGATGAGAGTTCCCTTTTCTCCACAACCTCTCCAAAATTTGTTGTTTTTTGCCTTGGTGATTATAGCCATTCTAATAGGTGTAAGATGATATCTCCGTGTGGTTTTGATTTGCATTTCCCTAATGATTAGTTATATTAAGCATCTTTTCATGTGCCTATTTGCCATCTGTATATCTTCTTTGGAAAAATGTCTGTTCATGTCTTCTCCCCACTTTTTGTTAGGGTTGTTTGTTTTTTCGCAGTTCATTTCTGTGAATTCTTCATATATTATGGAATTTAACACCTTATAGCAAATATGATTTGCAAATATTTTCTACCAAATGGTGGGTTGTTTTTTCATTTTGATATTGTTCTCCTTTGCCTTCCAGAAGATCTTTAGTCTGATGAAGTCCCACTTGTTTATTTTTTCTTTTGTTTCCTTTTTCTGAGTAGACATGGTGTTCAAAAAGATGCTTCTAGGGGCTGGCCCCGCGGCCGAGTGGTTAAGTTCGCGCGCTGCGCTGCAGGCGGCCCAGTGTTTCGTCGGTTCGAATCCTGGGCGCGGACATGGCACTGCTCGTCAGACCACGCTGAGGCAGCGTCCCACATGCCACAACTAGAGGAACCCACAACGAAGAATACACAACTATGTACCGGGGCGCTTTGGGGAGAAAAAGGAAAAAATAAAATCTTTAAAAAAAAAAAAAAAAAGATGCTTCTAAGTCTGATGTCAAAGAGTGTACTGCCTATATTCTCTGCCAGAAGTTTTGTGGTTTCAGGTCTTACCTTCAAGTCCTTGGTGCATTTTGAATCTATTTTTGTGCACGGGGAAAGATAATCGTCTACTTTCATCCTTTTGCACGTGGCTGTCCAGTTTTCCCAACACCATTTATTGAAGAGGCTTTCCTTTCTCCATTGTATGTTCTTGGCTCTTTTGTCAAAGATTAGCTGTCCATAGATGTGTGGTTTTATTTCTGGGCTTTCAATTCTGTTCCATTGATCTATGTGTCTGTTCTTGTACCAGCACCATGCTGTTTTGATTACTATAGCTTTTTAATATATTTTGAAGTCAGAGATTGCGATGCCACCAGCTTTGTTCTTGTTTTTCAGGATTGCTTTGGCTATTTGGGGTCGTTTGTTGCCCCGTATGAATTTTAAGATTCATTGTTATATTTCTGTGAAGAATGTCATTGGGATTCTGATTGGGATTGCATTGAATCTGTAGATTGCTTTAGGTAGTATGGACATTTTAACTATGTTTATTCTTCCAATCTATGTGCACGGAATATCTTTCCATTTCTTTATGTCATCATCAATTTCTTTCAGTAATGTCTTATAGTTTTCTTTGTATAGGTCTTTCACCTCCTTGGTTAAATTTATTCCTAGATATTTTATTCTTTTTGCTGTGATTGTCAATGAGATTGTACTCATGAGTTCTCATTCTTTTAGTTTGTTATTTGAGCATAGAAATACTACCAATTTTCGTAAGTTGACTTTGTACTCAGGCAACTTTGCTGTAGTTGTTGATTATTTCTAACAATTTTCCAATGGATTCTTTAGGGTTTTGTATGTATAAAATCATGTCATCTGCAAACAGTGAGAGTTTCACTTCTTCACTCCTTATTTGGATTCCTTTTATTCCTTTCTCTTGCCAAAACCTCCAGTACTATGTTGAATGGGTGGTCAGAGTGGGCACCCTTGTCTTGTTCCTGTTTTCAGAGGGATGGCTTTCACTTTTTCCCCATTGAGTATGATGTTGGCTGTGAGTTTGTCATATATGGCCTTTTTGATGTTGAGGTACTTTCCTTCTATACCCATTTTATTGAGAGTTTTTATCATGAATGGTTGTTGGATCTTGTCAAATCCTTTCTCTGCATCTATGGAGATTATCATGTGGGTTTTGTTTGCATTTTGTTAATATGGTGTATCACGTTGATTGATTTGTGGATGTTGAACCATCCCTATGTCCCTAGGATGAATCCCACTTGATCGTGGTGTGTGACCATTTTAATGTATTGTTCTATTCGATTTGCCAATATTTTGTTCAGGATTTTCGCATCTATGTTCATCGGTGATATTGGCCTGTAGTTTTCCTTCTTTGTGTTGTTCTTATCTGGCCATGGTACCAGGGTGATGTTGGCCTCATAGAATGTGTTAGGAATATTTCCATCTTCCTCAATTTTTTGGAATAGTTTGACAAGAATAGGTAATAAATCTTCTTTGAATATTTTGTAGAATTCTCCTGAGAAGCTGTCTGGTCCCAGACTTTTATTTTTTATTTATTTATTTTTTTGAGGAATATTAGCCCTGAGCTAACATCTGCCACAAATCCTCTTCTTTTTGCTGAGGAAGATTGGCCTTGAGCTCACATCCGTGCCCATATTCCTCTACATTATATGCAGGATTCCTACCACAGCATGGCTTGACAAGCAGTGCCATGTCCGCACCCGGGATCTGAACCAGCAAACCCCAGGCCGCCGAAGTGGAATGTACACACTAACCACTGTGCCACCAGGCTGGCCCCTAGACTTTCTTTTTTTGGGGAGGTTTCTGATACCTGTTTCAATCTCTTTACTTGTGATTTCTTTACTCTTAAAAGCACTTCTTTATTGCTGAGGGACTGATACATCACATCCCGTGCTCAGTCACACAGTGGGCAGTGGCAGAGATGGACTAAAATCATGCTCTTCATTCCCACTAGATCGTGCATTCTCTGAATTTTCTAGTTGGCCAAGGCCGAGGTTAGGAGTGGGAAGATATATTCGGATTAAATCAGAGAGGGAAGATATATAAAGCCCAAATCATGTTCATCAATTGGAATTTTTCTCCTTGTGTTTTATTTCCTTGGACATCAAATGAGGCTGTTAAACACAAATTCCAAATGAGTCCTTGAGTACAGCTAGGATTTGTTTTACTCCTAAGGACCAAGGAACCCAGCCCACAGGGGTCCTCCACAAGAGAGAAATTTCTCTGATGTCTCATTTTTGCTTAAAAAATCATGTGCAATTCTGCATTTTGCTCTGTAACACACTTGGATTTGTTTTAATATAAACATAAATTGGTCAGCTTATCCTGTATAAATTTTTCACTAAAATGAATTCTCTGGGGCGATTCCTGGGCTGATCCTGTGGTTTCTTGTTCTCCCTGACACTCAGCCATGTACTAACAGTGCACACACCCCGGTGTGAGATGCAGAGAATTACAGATCTCTTAAATCCCCACCCCCCGCATCTTATACTCCTACGCTTGGGCTTCAGATAAAAAGAGGTCAAGTCACACTTGGGAGTGATAATGACTACTGAGAAGTGAACAATTAAAAATTATGATTTTTACATTTACATGAACTCAAAATGGGACAAACTTTCCACTTCCACTCATACCAGCCTGGTCCAGGACCAAGTGTCCCTTCAAAGAGGATCAGCCATGAGCCAGGCAGAGAGTTGTCTACCTGAAAGTAACATCTAAATCATTGAGTGTTTCACAGATCTTCAGAGTAAGTGCAACAACTAGACCTTCAGATTAAATGTTAACTAGCACTCCATCAGTTACTAACCACTGAGCAAGTCTATCATCAGCTCTTGAGCAAAGCATCCAAGTTTCCTTGATAGCTCTTGGTGACCAAAAGGATTTTTTCAATTGTGTTTAAGCCTTCCCTTTTATGGCAGTAGCTGAGGCGCTGTACAAGTGTCTGCTCAGATTTCGGAACTTTCATATGTCAGAGGTGGAATGGCCTTTACTCTTTATGATCATGTCAGCTCCAGTTACAGCTGATGAGACTTTCCGGACTTTCAATTGTCTAAACACGCAGTGCTGAGATGAGGATGGACAGCAGTTGTTAATGGAAACCTTTTGTTAACTATGAAAGGCTTCATTTGCCTCAATGTTCATTATTTCTGAAGCTTAGAGCAGTTTATTGAATTATAAGAAGTCATTTGCATAAAGAGCTTCATTTGTTCCCTTAAAATTATGTAAACTGGGAAGAAAGAATATAGGACAGAATAGAAACCATTATCATATAAACAGATATTAGAAGATAATTTAAGACCTCTGGGTAGATTTTAACATTCAAGAAGCTCTAGTCTCTATGAATTCTCTGGGGCGATTTCTCATTTTTAAAATGTGTTACCTCTATTAGAGTTAAAAATGGTTCAGTTAGGGGTTGGCCCCATGGCCGAGAGGTTAAGTTCACGCGCTCCGCTGCAGGCGGCCCAGTGTTTCGTTGGTTTGAATCCTGGGCGCGGACACAGCACTGCTCATCAAGCCACGCTGAGGCAGCGTCCCACATGTCACAACCAGAAGGACCCACAACGAAGAATATACAACTATGTACCGGGGAGCTTTGGGGAGAAAAAGGAAAAAAATAAAATCTTAAAAAAAAATGGTTCAGTTAAATAATGCAATTTTGATGAATTATGTTTCAATTATTACCCATCCATCTTGATCCATGTCCAATATTTATCACAGGCGTCATGCGCATTTCTCTGAACCTAAATTTTCCTTGGTGACTAAGTCAGTGTGTATACTGCCACAAGGCTAATTCATTTCGAGGGGCCATCTCCCCTAAGTATCGTGAAAGCCTGTAGTGCTGACAGACACTGTAAAAAAGGACACTTTCTCATTCACCAAATACTGGAATCCTAGAGGAACTTTCTATTGCATAAGAACGCGTAGCAAAAGATAAAGGTTTATGCTTTTGTTATTTGTTTTGGTTTTACTAGTGTGACCATTTAAGCTTTATGACAACAATCCGGATCAGGGTAACAAAACCACACACAACCACTCTCCCAAGGCGTGCCCATCAGGGGAACTGAAGACTAAATTAAATGACAGCTTTTCACTTGGTTTTCATGGAAGATAATGTCCTACCACCTTCTCCACCAGCCTCTGCTCACACTTTTTTCTCACCCAAAGAGTGGACACATTCAACCTTTCTCCCATCTCACTCTTTAACTGGAGCGCCCTCTGGTGCTATTCTTCATTTTAGCAACTGAACTCGAGGCCTTTGCTCCTGTTTCCTTGTGCTTCATGGTGGGGGGCGGGGGGGAGTTGTTAATCTTGTTTTTCTTAATTAGCATCTAGAGATAAGTTAGAATCACAAAACTTTGTAAAAAGAATTTATTAAATAAAATGCCTAGAAGCCAGACTTTCCAACCTGCTTACTTAATAAGGTGCTGATAAAGAACTTCTTCCAGCACCTCACTTTCTCCAGGAATGGATGTGGAGAATGTTGGCTCAGAAGCTCAGCTTACAGAGCATGTAAGACAACTCCCTCATCAGAAAGACAAGGACATCAAGACCCAGAGAATGAAGTGTCTTGCCAAGGTGGCATAAGCAGGCGGGTTTGCACTTAGATCTTCTGCCACCTTAAAAAAAGGAGCTGAAATTTCCTCAGTGCTCTCAGGAGCCACGGCGCTATGCTGAGTCTATTACAGGCATTATCTTATCTGAGCCCCACAGCAATGTTGTGAAGGTGCTATCATTACACCTATTTTACAGATAGAGAAATAAAAGCTTTGAGAGAGAGGTTGTGAAAACTTGTGTGCTCCAGGCCACATAAATACAGGTTTTGAACCAGGCAGCCTGATTCCAGACCCCATGCATGAAGCCACTACTAGTCTTACCACCTTTATAGAAATAGTATACACAGATGTAGAAATATAGATATTGACATATGGATGTGCATGTACTTACGTGTATATGATACATCAACAAGCAAGGTATAGTGTCATTTTGCGTATGTTATAAATTTAAATAAATAAGATCAATTTTAGAATTAAAAAAAGAAAAACAGCTAAAGGGAGAAATTTGTGGATTGAAATGGAATTAGGAGACATCTACTTTTCTTTCTTTCTTTTTTTTTTTTTTTTGGTGAGGAAAATTGGCCCTGAGCTAACGTCTGTGCCAATCTTTCCTCTATTTTTTGTACGTGGGTCACCACCATGGCATGGCTTGATGAATGATGTAGGTCTGCACCCAGGAGCTGAACCTGTGAACTCAGGCCACGGAACTGGAGCACACTGAATTAATTGCTACGCCACCAGGTCTGCCCCATATATACAGTTTTTTTAAATGGGCAACTCCAAACATTTTATAGTTTGGAGTTATTCACAAAGTTGTCCTTGGGTGTAAACATACGGAAGTGTTTACTTTGGGGGAAAAGGAGGAGGTTAGGTTGGGATGCAGTCCTGGGGAGCTTCTGGGGAGCTGACAAAATTCTGCTTCCTAACCTGGATGGTGGATATTGGGCGTTTGCCTTATAACAACTCATTAAGTAATACCAAAGAATAATAAATAGCATCATAACTGTGTGTACCCAGGTTAGATGGGGGAAAGGGGTACCTAACACCCATTCCATCGTCTTTCTAGTGTACCTTCCTAGAGGAAACTAGAAACTACATTTCCCAGAATCCTTCACAACCAGCGTCCTGGATGTGATTTAGATTCTGTGATTCAAATGTGGCAGAATTGGAGTAGAGGGGAGGCTTCAGTTTCTCCCACTGCCAGGCCCAGTTGTGGAGACGTCTGGTTTTTCTGCAGCAGCATTAGCAGCGACCCTAGGCTCTGGTCACAGGCTTTGAGGTGTTGTTGGCAGGGCGCATGGCACATGGCACTGGTCGTGGGCTCTGACATGTTGAGAGCAGGGCGCATGGCACATGGCACTGGTCGTGGGCTCTGACATGTTGAGAGCAGGGCGCATGGCACATGGCATCCGTTTGTGCAGATCGTCACAGCCGCAGTGTGGTCCCAGAGCCAGCAGGAGCAGCTGTGGCTTCTGATTGTGGTGACTTCCTGATTACAGTGGTTTCCTACCTTGCATGGTGGCTTCATAATCGTGGCCATGTGGTGTGGGAATAAAACCAGCAGCTTTTTGGTCATAGAAGGAGTAGCTCTTTTGGTGGCTTATGCAGGCTTTGGACAGTTCCATGGGGCCAAGCAAACAAATATTGCAGTCCAGGGCTGCCAAGAGTGGGGGCCCCGATAAACTCCCTGCTTTTTGGGTAGGGATCCTGAGGGGCTGGGCCCTGGGGGTGGAGGGGAACTGCGGGTTCTCAAACAGACTGCAGTCCAGCCTCGAAGCTTCTGCGTGGCCAAAATATCTCAATTCCTGAAATGTCTGGAAGTGAGTCTGGACTTACAGCTGCCAAATGCCTGATATGCCAAATGCCAACTGAAAGTCATTTCTGGAGGAGGGAACTGTCATCTTAGACTTCTAATCCTTCTAATTCAACAGCCATTTAAGAAATATGTTGCCCAGCACACAGACAAAGATAACCGAACACATGAGAAGATAAGACACCAAGAAGGAGCACCAGGAGCAACTTACAATAGAAACAGAAAACAGAAGCTCTAGGTCAGTGCTCTAACAGAACTATAATGCGAGCCATGATGTGAGCCACATACAGGCATAACTCAGAGATACTGTGGGTTCAGCTCCAGACCACCACAATAAAGTGACTATCGCAATAAAGTGAGTCATATGAATCTTTCAGTTTCCCAGTGCATATAAAAGTTATGTTTACACTATACTATAGTTTATTAAGTGTGCAATAGCATTATATCTAAAAAAGTGGCATGCATATCTTAATTAAAATATATTATATTGCTAAAAAATGCTAACCATCATCTGAGCCTTCAGCGGGTCATACTCTTTTTGCTGGTGGAGGGTCTTGTAAAAAATGCAGTATCTTCAAAGTGCAATAAAACAAAACATAGTAAAATGAGGTGTGCCCATATGTAATTTTAAATTTGGTACTAACCACATTAAAAAAGTAAAAAGAAGCAATAGAAATATTTTAATTTAATATGTTTTAACTCAAATTTTTATTTAACCTGAATCACTATTTCAACATGCAATTAATATAAAAATGAATAATGAAATATTTGGCATTTTCTTTGCTAAATCTTCAAAATCAGGTGTATGTTTTACACTTACAGCACAACTCAATTCGGGCTAGCCATATTTCAAGTGCTCAATAGCAGAATGTGACTAGTGACTACAGTGTTAGATCTTGCAGCCTTAGATTTTAGAATTATCAGGAAATTTTAAAATAACTATGCTTACTATGTTTAAGGTGCTAAAAAAAGATTTAAAAATTTCAATATAGAACTGGAAATCATTTAAGAGTGACCGAGGATATTTCAATTATGGGATAATCTATAACCGTAACATTGAATAACTGAAATAAACAACATAGTGGATGTCTTTAACAGCAGATTATATACACCTGGAGAGAGAATTGATCAACTGGATCACGCATCAGAAGACATTGTGTGGAATGAGTTACAGAAAGACCAAAGGCTGGGGAAATCGAGAAGAAAGAGTAAGAGACACAGCAGACACAGTGAGGTTTACCCCAAATTTAGTTGGAATCCTAAAGGGAGAGGTAAGAGAACGTAGGGAAGTGTTATTTCTGAAGAGATAATGGCCGAGAATTTTTTGAAACTAATTAGAAATCTGTTGTCAATTTCATGGTCTTTCCTTTGAAGGCAGTCTTGTCAATAGTTGCTTTAAAATTTTTTCTCTTTTAAGGTTTTCTCTTTGAAGATCTTAAAGGTATTTTGCAATTTCACCACAATGTACTTAGGAGTGAATTGATCTTTATATATCCTACTTGGGATTTATTGCATTTTCAGAAATGGATGATTAATGTCTTTCATAAAATCTGGGAAATACTTAGCTGTTCGCTCTTTGAAAATTTCCTCTCCCACATTTTCTCTCTTCTCTGCTTTTGGAAGTCCTGTTAAATGTAAGTTGGACCATCTCAATTTGTAGATCCAGAATTTATACCTCTCTCTTATAGTTTCAGAATGAAACTCTCTCCATTGAATTTTTTTTTCTCCTTTGGTGAGGAGGATTGGCCCTGAGCAAATACTTGTTGCCAATCTTCCTCTTTTTGCTTAAGGAAGATTGGCCCTGAGCTAACATTTGTGCCCATCATCCTCTATTTTTGTATGTGGGATGCTGCCTCAGCATGGCTTGATGAATGGTGTAAGTCTGTGCCTGGGATCCGAACCCACGAACATGGGCTGCTGAAGCGGAGCACACTGAACTTAACCACTATGCCAGTGGGCTGGCCCCTATCTCTCCAATGAATTTTTTTGAATGATCCCTTCAGATTAATCATCCAGTTCACTGATTTTCTCTCCTACTGGGTCTAGTATTCTGGTTCACCAGTGTGTTGAGTTTTTAATTTTAAAAAACATATTATTTCTTGCTAGAAAGTTCTTCTGATTCTATTTCGAATACAGCTGGTCTTTTTTGATGGTGACCCATTATTGGTAATGTGTTTTTTATTCCTTCCTGTGTGCCTTTGATGATAAATATGCATATAGTTCTTCTGGTAGTTCTGATACGCATCGTTCCTGAGGGCCTAACCTACCGTCTTGGAAGGGCTTATTTCACCTACTGTGGTTTGAGTCTTGACGTGTTCTGTAAGTTTAAACTATGAGCTTTTCTTGGGCAGGGCCTTAACTGCAGGAAATCTCTGCAGCCTGCTTGAGGTGGTGTTCTTCTGGAGGGGTACTGTGTTTGATTCTGCTAGACGCCCAGGGAGCTCCACTAACCAGGAGTCATTTGAACTCTAAATTTGTGGCTTGAAGAATCCCGCATCAACTTCTCAACAGAGTAAATTCTAAACTGAAAGCCAGGTAAGAACAGCCTATAGTTATTAATTGTGAGAGAAGAATTTTTTATTCATTTGTTTGGTTTTTACTCACAGAACCCAGGCCAAGACTCAGAATTTTGCCTGCATCTCCTTTCACATTGTCTCTCTGTGCCCTGAGCACATTTTTTTCTGATCCGTCTTTTCGCTATATCTCAGCTTTACATGGTGTCCCCATTCCAGTTTCTCATGTTGGTATACCCAATAGCCTAATCTCTGATCCCTGGAGGAGTAAAATCTATGGAGGACGTCCCTTGCACACTGAGGCCAACACCCCCACCTCCCTTCTCTGCCCTCCCACCACCCTCTGCCCTTCCACGAGCCTCTGGAAAGCCAGTGTCTACCCTTGTCTTACCACCCTGCTTTTCAGCTCTCTTTTCACGTCTGGCCCCTGTAAATTTCCCTCCCATGTAAACTCAGCTGTGCTTTTAACACGGGAGTTACACATCCTTCTCGCTTTGGAGACTGAAAGCCAAAACTCCAAACCTAAAATAGCATCTCTCTCAGTGAAAGATGGATAAATTCATCTTGACTCTTAGCCAGTTAGAACACACAGGAGGAGGAGCAGTGAATGATTCTCACGTGTTCTTATCCACGTTAAACTTCAAGAGAGTAAAACCTAATCTGACCTATGTCAGCTGAGTCGACTTTATGGCAGTGACATAAAGACAAACACTAGATTTTTCTCTTAATACTTCCACCTTCCCTTCTCACCATCTAAGCAAGTAGCTTTCTAGGTTTTCTCTCAGGAGAGATTCAAGGCAGAGGGGAAAATAGAAAAGACTCCTTTCTTTTTTCCAAAATCCTGAGCTCTGAAAGAAAGGCCTAGGTGGAGTGTCTTCAAGAAACATCGAGAGCAGTTTCCTCCACCCGGCTAATAGAAAGAGCCGAGGTGACAGCAATAAATCAGTGGGACAATCCTGGGCAGGTGTTCGTCCCATGAGCAATAGCCGTGCACCACCACCTGAACCTGTTTGTGGTACAGAGGACTCCGTCTCAGCTTTCTCCCCTCCTTCTCATTCTTCTCCTCCTTTTTCTCCCTCTCCTTTCCCAGGGCACATCCTTAACCGCTCACACTATGGCCCAGTCCATTCTCTTTCCCACCAATGACTACCAAATAGTAAACCTGGCTTTGTGAGAAAATGAGCATTGCTTGCGGTAACCTTTGACTCAGCCATGGAGGACCAGGGACTGGCTTAAAGTTTCCACAGGGGCGAGCAGAGAGTCTCAAAATTACCATCACGAAGATGAATCTTTTTGGCTCAAAATGGAGACCAGGAAAGGTCCTTACAAAAAAAGAGAGGGATAAGAGAGATTTCAAATAACATTGGGTGAGAATGTTCTACAAGCAGCAATCAGACAGAAGGCAAGCAGTCCCTTTTGAGATAAAGATGACTTTTATGAAGAGAGAAGAAACATTTTGACAGTAATTAAAATCAATGGCATTCTCTGACAGGAGCAATTTTTTTAACCTCTAATATTGTGGGGGAAAAAGAGAAAATGCCTTGTAATGCACAAAAAATTAGAAAAAATTGGAAAATAAAATTATTGTCTGATTAGAGGTGTCATTAAATGTTTAGCACATGCCTACTAATAAAACAGAACACTTTCGTGAAAAATATCTTATTACTATCTTTTCATTTTATGTCCATAGGCGTTTTTTTCCCAGATAAATGTTTCTTCCCTCTATTGAGAATTTTCATCCATATTGCGGAAAGCAGAGGCTTAACTGTCGTTCGTCATTGTTGCTGTTGTGCCCTTTGCATTAGCTTGATGGCAGTTAGAGGACTTTAGCCAAAGTGCTTTGCAGTAAAAGACTTGAAGCCATTTACTTTCTAGCAGAACATTTTCCTGGTTTCCTGGCCCTGCTGCTGCCATGTCACGTGGTGTCTGCCAGCTAGAGCTCAACAGCCAATTATGCTGTTTCTAGGCAGAAAAATGCTCACCTTGCAAGGAGCTGTGTCAGCATCATATGCAGGAGCTCTGGTCATATGGCTTTTCATGCTCGTTTGTGCTCTGAAAGGTGCAAGTCTCCTGACTTTACACGTTAAATCCAAAATGAATGATTGCTCCTCAAAGCAAAGTGTTACTATAATTCACACCTTTTAGGTATATTCTAAAAATGTATTTTAAACTATTTAAAATTTTTCATTAAGCTTCTGTTACAGTCCTCAAAATATCTAATAATCTGAGTGATTCAGCTGAGTTCAGTTTTTAAAGGGTGCTAATATTCTACAATGTGGCTATTTTTTAAAAGCCTAGAATTGATATGTGTTTCCAATGACTGAAAGAGATTGGATAGTTTCTTAAAATATCTATCATATTTGTAATAAATCTAGGATTATGCGGGCTGATGTTATGAAATGTATAAAATATGAAAGTGATCGCTAGTGAAAGAGACTTAATCTGGGTCCAGCACTCACTTTGTCGAAAAGCTCAAGTGTTTCACTGAAAATATCATTAGTCTTTTGCCTCTGCAAACCTGAAGATGGTACTGCTTGGACACATAATTCTCTCTAGAATTCAGAGGCTGGTAGGATGAGTCCTGGCTGAAGCAGCATCACTCATCTGCTTTTACTCCCACAGCCTGGGGACACGCCTTGTAACGTGGCCAGAGGCCTCCACGTTTCTCTCACACTCCCACAGATAAGGGACTTCCGGCTACTTGTAGCCCCAAAGCAGGGGAGTCTTGTCTGTAAATTACACCTAAATAAATTTGATTTTTATAAGAGGTGGAGGGACAGGAGACCAGCAGTACCTGAACAAAAGAAACACAATAAGCCTGTCACACCTTTAAGTGCATCTATTGATCGATTGGTTGAAAAAACTTTAAAACTTTCCCCCACGAGACCACGACTGGCAGCACAGGATAGAGCAGAGTCAGCTGGACGGAGACGAGCACAGTCTTCTGGCCCCTCCCCAAATGATCCCTGAGAAACTACAGACGTGAGAAGGAGGCAGACCAATAGCCACTTCTCGAAAGCAATCCTGGTTGCAGGAGGGCCAAGGAGAATTTCTTTCAAACATGTGAATGAAGAGTTTGGGGCCTAGAATTTTATATCCGGTCAAATTCTCATTTAGGTAGGAGGGTGTCTGTATTAGTTTCTACTGCAGCCATAACACGTCGCCACACACCTAGCTGCTCGAATCAGCACGTATTCGTTCTCTCCCAGTTCTGTGGGTCACAAGTCTGAGCTGGCTTGGTTAGTTCCTCTGCTCTGGGTCTCACCAGGCCAAAACGAGGGTGCCAACAAGCTGGGCTCTCAGCTGGAGGCCCTGGGACGAATCTGCTCCCAGCTCTTGCAGAGTGTCGATAGAATCCCCTTCCTTGGAGTCTGGGGACTGAAGGACCCCTCCCTTCCTTGCTGGCTGCCAGCCAGGGGCTCTCCTTAGCTCCTGGGGCCTCTTTCCAGTCCTAGCCTATGGCCCCCACATCTCAGGGCCGGCGACAGCACATCAGATCTCTCTGACTTCTCTCTCTGCCACATCCTTCTTGCCTCCAGTCACAGAAAGTCCTTTCCGTGTAAGTGCTCATGGGATTACATTGGGCCCACTCAGATAATCTGGGATAATCTCCCTATTTTAAGGTCAACTAATTAGTCACCTTAATCATATCTGCAAAGCCCCCTTGGAGCAGTATCCAGATTAGTGTTTGTTGATTAACCAAGGGACAGAAAACAGAAAAATCTTAAGAATCCTGAAACCACAGTGCTTAAAAATATTTTTGAACCTATAAAGTCTAAAGAATATTTTCCCCATAAAGATTCAGGTTGAAAATACTTTTGAACAAACTACTCCAATAGTGAGGGAAACACATCCAGGAAACACAAGAGAAATAGGAGAATGAGTGACCAAATAATTAGTTAAAGATCAGTGTTGCCTAAAAAAGGGCAGGGGGTGGAGAGTTTAGATAACAGAAAAGAAAAAGTATGCCCATAAATATCTCACAAATGAAATTCTAGACAATATCAGAAAAATGGCCTCAGAGGCAGCACACAAAAGACACATGAAAGTGCACCAAATATTTTCTTATTAAGGATTAACAAAAACAGTGGTAATAAGTAAGTAAATGTGAATACAGATCAGTATGGGTCATAGGCTAAGGGCAATCAATAGGAGCAAAAATGAGAACGTGTAACAATTACACCAAAGAAGGAAACTCAGTTCAGTAGAAGGGAAGCAGGTACGGAGGAGAAATTTTCTTTTAAAAGCATGAAAATCGAAAAATGTGATGGGAGAAATAAGTCCCATATCCTAGTAATAATAATAAATGTAAATTATAACTCACCAATTAAAATACTGAAATTCTCATTTTGGATTAAAAAACAACCCAGTGACATACATTGCTTTCAAGAGACATCGTTAAAGTGAAAAGAAAGAGAAAGATTAAAAATATGAAGCCTAACGTCAACGTAGGCTAAGTTTATTGCAAAAACCAACAAAGTAAAATTTTAGAGGCTTAAAACAAAAGTATTGAACTATATATTGGAACGTTTTAAAATTTTTTCATCTGGGATTTTGGTGGTTTCATTTTTAATAGACATTTCAGATGACCTATTCTGAAATAGAAACAGAAATACAGAGATATTTTAACAACATTGAAAAATATATTCTACTTCACTTGGATATCTTAAAGCTCATTTTGAGCTATGACACACGACACTCCAATACACAATCATATCTCTACATGCTTTGCGGTCCACATTTGCCCGTCTGGAACCAACATAGGATGGCTGTGTCGTAGGAAGACCATAGCGTCCAAGGTTGGGATCTGGTGAAATGTGTGTCAAAGGAGTAATACCACTTATACTCCTCTAACAATGTATAAGAACTCCTGTTATTCCATTTCCTGTCCACCACTTGATACATTTCACAGTTTGTCCATTCACTGGGTGTGCAAGGGTGCCCATTGTTCTTTTCTGTGATCTTGATGATCTGGGATATGGTCAATCTTTTTACAGGCTTATTCACCTTCTCTGAACTGCTCCAAACATTTGCTCAAATGTTAGGAGAATTACTTATTCTTATTTATTTGTAGGAGTTCGTTATATATTCTGGATTCTGATGCTTGTTGGGGAGAAACAAAACAACTTTAGAAGTAGAGCTGTTTCTGCTGTGAAGACTGACTTCTCACTGAAGGAGGCGAGCCAGGGTGGAGGGATCACAGGACAGTCACCGCTGGGGCAGGGGGCTGTGGGGTGAAATCAGGAAGATTCTCGTTCCTTAACTCCCAGGGTATTGGTTTGCATCAATGTATTCGCATAGAGTTTGAGACTGACATCCAGACTGCTTGTTAATTTAAGAGTGATCCTTAAACTCTCTGTTTCTACAAGAAATCTAGCAGAACCACAGGTTACATTTGCCCCATAATGTAGAGGAAGAGTGAAATACCATGAATTCCCTACTGAGTGGTAAAAGAAAATTACAACATTAAGTTTTTTAGAATATAAAAATATTTATTTGAATACTATTATAAGGTAATAAATGACTAGAGGAAGTAATCTTAACTAAAGTATTGGTTTGTTTGAAAGACACTGAGGTTGTTTCTCAGGACAGAGAAAGCATCCCTGAGGTTCTGTAGTCTTACACAATATTTTTCTGGCAACACCGTTTGCAAGAACAGGCTCAGGATGCAGAAAAGAATCTGATTTTCCACAATCAAAGGAAAAGATGGAAAATGTTCTCCTTGCTGAGATTTCCTGTTCAAGCAGTTCAAGCTGAAGTGCAGGAATCCCATCACTGAGCACCGAGAGGAACGGGCACAACGTGTCCAGCAACAGCACTGAGCAGCAGCATTGCGGAAGGCCACAAGGGACCTGAGATGCTGCGTGGACTGTCTCATTGTAATCTGATGGTGGCCTCTGGATTGGTGGCATCTGAGCTCCTGGTGGTCTAGAAATGAACAGCAGGTGATCCAAAGGTGGTCAACCAAAGGCAGAGCTGCTGACACAGACCGCACTCTCACAGGCTTCTTGGGGGCATCATCAGCCTTTGGAAAAGAAACAGTGTGGGTCCAAGTGGCTGGGGAAGTCCTGGGTCAGCTCCCCAGTCACTCCCCATCTGGAGCCCTTCCCCCACTGAGGGGCATGTATTTCCCTCACCTGTCACCCCCACCCTGGGTCCAGCAGCTTGTACCAATGTCCTCCTCCCTTTACCACGTCACAGGCAGCCCCAGGCCCTGCTACCAATCGTTCAGGCTCAGGACTAAAGAGAGTACTAAATTGATCTGCTCCCTTCACTCAGGTCCTGATTCTCCCTCTGATGGGAGGGCCTAAAAGGACCTGGTGGGATCTCTGATGGAAGAGAAGGGCCTGCATCCTGACACCTGTGGCCTTAGGGAGGGCTGTAGGCAAACTTCCTTCTTTTCCTCCTCTCCCAGCCTCTTAGCTAGCAGCACACAGAGCTCTCGGTGTGATGGTCCCTGACCCCCACCCCATCCATCCCTGGGCCAGCTCAGCTGTGAGCATCAACAGCAGCTCAGACCTACCTATCTCCAGAGTCACCTCTGCTCAAGACTGGAACCACTCAGTGGCTCAGAACCTGGGGTCTGCAGGAGGCTGGCGCCAGGTGCATGCAACAGGCTGAGTGAGAATAACCCTTGTTCCGTGGAGGACAGGCCTCCTCCTGACCTCCTCCTACAGTCTCTACTGTTCTCCTTCTGTCTCACCTGCTGGGACCCACGGCACCCTCTGTGGGAACGCAGCCCTGCACTCTAGCCTGCTGAGTTGAGGCTGCAAGGCCTTCCCAGCCCTCCTCCTGGGCTTAGACCCAGGCCCCTCTCCCCTTAGTCCCCTGGAGGAGTCCCCTTCCTCTTGACATGTTCAGTGGAGCCACTATGTGACTCTAACCCAAATGTGAGTCCTTCCCCTGACCTGTGTGCCTGCTGTCCCCACACCTCCTCCCACTGGGCCCAAATAGACTCTCCCAAACAGAGGATGTGGTCTGAGTCAGGCCTGACTTTGCTAAACCCCTTTAACATCAACAGGCCCTAAGCCTTGGGGTGGGCCCCTCTCCTTTCCTGCTGGCTTTGCCATTGAGGAGACACCAGAACTCAGAGCTGAGTTTGTCCAGGGTGCTGCTATCAAGCTATATGAGTTCTTATTCTCCCAGTCTCATTCCCACGATGAGCAAGTTCAGTGAGGGGCAGGGGTTGGGCTGGGAATTCTCCTTTCCCTTCCTCACTCCAGGTAATGTGCCCCCACCTCCCCTCTCAATCTGCTCTCAGTACCTGTTAGTATGAAGGACTCAGCCTAGGAGGCCAAGGAGAAGAGAGCTGGTGAGCACGGTCACCAGGAGGATCCAGGCAATGGGAGTGATGGCCATGGCCCTGGATTGGGCTGTAGCTGGGGCCATGGTTGGTGAGGCTGAAATGGAAAAGGAAGAGTGACAGCCCTTGTCCAGACCCCACGTCTCCTCTGAGGAGACTCCTCCTCAGCTCCTGCTGCCCCAGATGATCCTACAATGCAGACATTTTCTCCCCCTCTACATGTGGCAGCTTCTCTGACAGGCCCTGAGGTAGGAAAGGAGAGAGGAGAAGGTCCTGTCCCTAAAGGGTTCATACAGCTAGTGGGGAAGCAAGGGTTACAATGTCACCAATCACTGCTGCTGTGACCGAAGAGGAGGTGACACCTGAGGGTGGTGGGAGAGGTCTTCAAAGGACCTCACATTTGAGGTGGTACTGAAGGATTTCCAGAAATAGAACAGGTGAGATGCAAAAGGAAAGTGAGGCTAAGAAGAGGGAACTGTAAGAAGTAAAGGTCTGGAAACAGAAGGAGGCCCTCTTGTTTGGGGTCAGCCAGAAATCCATGGTGAGTGGACAGAGGCATGTGCAGTGAGAAAGAGATGCCAGGAGTGAGAAGGGAGAGGAAGGGTGGTAGAGCTGACCTATGGCCATTGTTCTCCCAGGAAGAACTCACAGTCGATGGATCACCCTTTCAAACACACAGACACACACACACACACACACACAGAACACAGTGAGTTGGGTCGACCTCATTTAAAAAGAACTACTGCTTCCTCCTTCTCTTCTCAGTTACCTGTTGTCTCCGGCAGTTTCTCCCAGTGCACCAAAAATTGCTCAAGCCAGCTCCTGCAGTCTCCATTTGAGATCTTCCTGAGGGACATGCTCATTTCTCTGTCGTTGTCCAGTGTCTCTTTCAGCAGTCTCTCTCCAGGATCAAACACTGTACAGTTTTCGTTCTCGGAGTCACATGCCTCAAAAAGCCAGGATCCGCTGGTGCATCCATTGGCTTTATAGGGACACAGCATCTTGCCCTGCAGGGTAACAGGATCTGCCCCCCTTGGAAAGAGGTCAGCCTCTGGTCTGGACAAATCCACCCCCCAGCCCGCCCCAGTGTCCACTTCTTTGGTCCCTTTGTATCTCCTGTCCTACTTGATCCTCTATGTCTGCTCTGGCTGCTGGGCCTCCTGTGTGGGACCAACTTCCAATTTTTACACAAACACCATAGCTCCCTAACGCTACAGAAACTGTTCTACTTCTGCCCTGAGCCTTCCAGACTCACCGCTGGTTGTGGAAATCTCTGGTTTAATGTCAAGCAGTTTCTTCCTGAGCTCTTCCACCGGGTCTTTCAGAGCTTCTGACTGTCTCTCCCAGGCGTCTATATTGTTCACCTTCAACCCCAGATGACCGATGGGTTTCAACTTCTCGCTACCAGAGTGATAGGACAGAAAAACATTTCCATTGACCTGGCCTTGAACCTCACACCAGGGTTGTCCAGGTCTGGGATTAGGAATGATGGTGAAGTCATAGCAAAGAGAGAGAGCGGCTGTGAAGGAAAAATGCAGGTGAGGGTTGGGGTTGGGAAAAAAGGACCCCTAGGGCACCCACCTCCATCTTTGTGAGAGCAAGGGGCTCTCTGAAGGGCTGGGCTGCTGAGGAAGGACTGCCTCTGCCAGCCCCTCCCCGTGAGAAGTTCAAGGCTGGGGCCCCTCTCTTGCTGGAGGAGAGGAAGTCTCCACCTCCTAGAAAAGCACACTGTGCCTCCAGTCCCTCCTACTCCAGGTTCTGGGGCCAGGCCTGGAGGCCTTTGCTGGAGTGTGTCCTCAGGCAAGGGGGTTAGGGGTCAGTTGGTGGAGAGGTGATTAGGGCCACTTCACAAGTGGGGAGGTGTTGCAGGCCCTGGGGTGCACAAGCAGGCTGAGGTGGGCATTGAAAGGGTGTGAGCTCAGGATGGGGAGCAGGGACTCCTGAGGGACAGTGGCTGCAGTGCGTGTGAGCTGCTTGTCAAACGCACTGGGAAGTTCCCAGGGGAGAGCAGTGGGCAGGATGGAGGGTGTGTGGGGACAGTGGCTTGTCCCATCCTCTTCCACAGGAACTCCCCCTGTCCTTCCCACACCCCGGGTGCCAGGGGCTCAGGCTTCCACTTCTGGAGGGGCAGGTGGGCTGGGCCCTGGGGGCTTCAGCAGCCTTTCTCTGCCATGCCCTCTCTCCCTTCCCTGGCTCCCCCCTCCCATTCCCCTGCATTTCCTGTTCCACAAAGTTGCCCATCTCCAGGCCCTCCCTTTGTCTGGATGGTGACAGCCATGCCACAGTGTCCCAGGAGGCAGAAATGGGCCTGCAGAGAGGCCTGGAGCAGGGGACGGCGATGCCACTGGCTGAGAAGTTTCCTGGGGTCCCCGCATCCCCCGGCCACATCCTACTTCATCCTCCCCTCCCCGCCATCTCCCTCCCCTCACCCCCTTGAAGGTTCCATCTCAAACTCATAGCCTCGCGCTGCCCAGGGACACTCCCACAGCAGGAGACGGAAGTTGGGGCACAAGGTACGTGCCATCTCCACCTGTGTCGATCCAGCTCAGCGGACAAACTTGAGCTCTCAGCTGCAACAGGGAATGAGTCACTTTGCATTCCAGGGATCCTGACACTGTGGCTCCGCCCCACACTGAGCCTGGCAGAGCCTCGGAAGGTATTTATTTCCTTAACTCTTTCTCTCCTCCTCCTCCTTCTCACGGCCCTTCTTTCCTCCACCCATCCTCCTGCTGCCCCTCCCCGCTTCATTTCTGGTCTCTATTCCACGTCACACTCATTCCTGCTTTTCCGTAAATGACCCAAGATTTTCCCTCCCGAGAACGCTCCTGTCCTATGGAAAGGGGCTCAACACAGCCCTTAGCCATCCTCTCATTCACCACACGTTTTCTAGCAGTTTCTATCCCAGTGAAGCCCAAGACCTTTGGATAACCAAATTAACTTCTCTCTGGGAAATGTTTGAGGTACTGAGTCAGGAATTTGTCTTTCCAAGTTTTCTGAGCTGACAAGCTTTCAAAGCAGCGCCAGGGCCATCTGGAGCCCTCTGAAGGGTCCTCTCACCGGGTTGCTGAGTCTGGATTTGGTGGTTTAGCCTCCTAGGCCTTTAGATTCTCACACTGTCCAACAACATTTAAGTAGTGGTGGCCTCATGTGGGCATGGAGAATAAAACCTGGGATCAAACTCAGGCTCCTGTCCCCGCCCTACGCAGGGGAGTCTCTTCTGACACAGATCACCTGGACACACCCAGCTCTTGCCCAACCCAGACCTGGGTCCCGCCCATCCCCTATGGGTCTCTAGTCTTCCACACCACCCAGCACAGGCTCCTCCTGCATAGAGACCCTAGGGAATCAGGCCAAAACCTTCTAATCTCTTTTATACCTGTGAATTCACAGAATTTTCTGCTGCCCCCTGTCCCTGTCCTCAAGTGCTGACAGGCCCTGTACCCTACTTCATGCCTCCTTCATTCTCCCACAGCCTCAGGACCTTGGGGACTTCTCATCTTTTGGAGCTCATCCTTTCCACATGGAGAAGGGAGTGCTGAGTAGGCGGTCTTAGTCTATTTTCACTTTTAATGGGGTAAAAGCTCAGTGGATGGGGCAGAGCGGGACCCAGGGTCTCCCCATTCATCACGGAGGCAAAGACCCCCAGAGCAGGCAGGGGCCATTGGATGCCCACCTCCCACCCACTTCTGCCCACAGTACCTGCTGCCGTCACAAGGACCACGACAAGGATGTGTGAGGGTTTCTCCGTTGGCGATAGTCAGAGTTTCAAGCGATGAACTGAGTGGAGATGGGGTTAAAGCCAGGGAGGCGGGGATGGTTTGGCCACAGATGGTTGTGCTGTAAAGTGGGCCCCATGCATGAGGGGAGCCCTCTCTCGGCTCCTGTTCCCCCAGGGAATTCATTGATCCCAGAGCGACTGAGCCACAATGTGTCTTAAACTCTGTTTTACAAAACTGATAAAGGGACACATTCTATTCCCACTGCCCACATGTGGTATGGAGACACAAATCTACAAATCCCTCTCAGCAAGCGTGATGGTGTTACTGTGGACTCGTCTGTTAGGACACAGAGGAGCGGGGAGGAGATGACTCATCTAGCCTGGGGATGTGTGATGGGAAATTTTATCCGTTGACTTGGAGAATGTTTTGGATCAGATGAACATTTGAATCGGTAAACTTGGAGTAAAGGAGATTGTCCTCCATGATGTTGGTGGGCCTTGTCAAATCAGTCAAAGGCTTGGAAAGAACAAAATGACTGAGGTCCCCAAAGAAGAGGGAATCCCCAGCAGACTGCCTTCAGACTTCGTCTGCACCATTGGCTCCACAGGGTCCAGTGAGCTAGTCTACACAGCAAATTGTGGACTCGATGGCCTCCATAATCACGTGAGCCCATTCTTTATAATTCTCTCTCTCTCTCCACATCAATCTGGTCCTGGTCTCTGGAGAACCGTGACTAAAACAGGAGGATAAGGAAGACAACAGGGGATGGTATTTCTGTCTAGCTTTCAAGTTCCGCAGGGCATTGACCAGTGGGTACCAGAATACCCGACAGAGGATTATGCCAGCACAGAAAGCCTGGAAGCGTGATGGTGATGACCAGCAGGTGGGCCAGAGTGGCTGGTCTTTAGGGTATTGGAGAAGAAGAGATTTCAGCAGGTGAAATGTGACTAACAGGATACGTGGGAAATCCCTAAGCGGTCATGAGTTTCAAGCAGAGAAGTCATTGGGAACACTCACACACACACAAACAGACACAGACACACACACATCCCCTGTAAAGGATGCATCTAATCTCAGAAGAGGCGCCAAGCCCTTTTCTCTGAGTCAGGTACCTGCCAGCTCCTGCATCCAAGTGAGAGTCAGGATCTGTAACAGAGAATTTGCACACCTTCTATTCCAGGCCTGACCTGCTTTTCTGTCTAGAAAGGCCTGGGCTGACCATGCGGTTGAGGTAGAGGAGGGAGAAGCTGAGGGAGGCTGGAGCACAGAAGGCGAGAAGGGAACATCGGGGAGGACACGCCACCCCAGGAGGCAGGAGCTCTGTTATATTGCTTGAGGCTTTAACCTTCTTCCATCACATTCCGAAAATTAAGTTTTTCTTTGATTCTCATTTTCAGTAACAATAAAACTTTTGATAGAAGCATAAAGTGATACAGAAGTTGTGAGTACTGTGCAGAGCACCTCTCTTGCTGAACCATATGATACTAAGCTGTCATACTGATGTCCCCCACTTTTGGTGATGTCCTCTGATGCCATATACTTAGTACGTATTTCCTCCAAACCAGGGTGCTCCCCTACCCCACAATATAATCACCGACATAGACTTCCGGTCACCACATGACTGCTGTCTACTCCTCAGACTCCATTCAAGTGTCAACATTGTTGCAGTAGTGTCCTTTCCAGTCAAAGGAACTGATGGGTTGAGGTATTTTTCATGTCCTTGAGCAGCTGAAGACGTGGGTTAAGGTATTTTATTTGCCCCTTTTATTGATCTGGGCAATTTTTAAATGTACGTGGAGAGCTTTAGATTCATGTGACCACTGCTATTGTATGTCAACCGGAAGTTTTCAAATATATATTTGAAAGGTTTAAAAGTTTTGCATCTATCAGCTGGTGGTTTTATTTTTAATAGTATTAAAGATAATCTACTCTGAAGTGGAGAGAAATAGAAATCTTTTCACCATATTGAAAAATATATCCTACTTCAGTTGGCTATCTTAATGCGTTTTTTTGCCATGACACACACCACCACAATAGACAACCACATGCTTTGGTGTCCACGTTTGCCAGCCTGGACCCAACAGTGGGATGGCTGTGTGGTAGGAAGAACACATCGTCCACTGTGGGGCACTGGTGAAACACATGTCAAAGGAGTGACTCCTTTTACACTCCTACTAACAGTGTAAGCAAACACCCATTATTCCATTTCCTGTCCACCACCTGATATATTTCACAGTTTGCCCATTTGCTGGGTGTGAGGACTCCCATTGTTCTTTTCTGTTATCTTGATTCTGTGGGATATGTTCAATATCACCTTCTCTGAACTGCTCAAAACCCTTTCTCAAATCTTGGGACAATTAGACTTATTCTTATGGATTTGTAGGAGTTCACTATATATTCTGGATATTGACCCTCTGTCTCAGGGGAAAGAAAACATCTTTTAGAAGTAGAGCTGTTTCTGCTGTGCAGATGGACTTCTCACTGAAGGAGGCGAGCCAGGGTGGAGGGATCACAGGACAGTCACTGCTGGGGCGGGGGATCTGGGCTGAAATCAGGAAGATCCTCCTTCCTTAAGTCCCAGAATATTTGTTTCTACCGGGGCATCAGGATAAGCTGGAGACTGACAGCTGGACTGCTTGTTCATTTCAGAGGGATCCTTCAATTCTCTCTTTCCACAAAATCCAGCAGAATCACCAGCTGTAAGTGCCCTGCAACGTGGAGGAATAGCGATGCCACAAAGTCTCTCCTGGGTGATAAAAGAAAACTCCAAAATAATTAAGTTTTTTAGAATATAGAACTGTTTATATAAATATGATTGTAGGGTAGTAAGTTACAAAAGAGAAAAATCATAAATAAAACATTGTTCTGGGGCCGGCCCAGTGGCGTAGCGGTTAAGTTCGCATGTTCCACTTCGGCGGCCCGGGGTTTGCTGGCTCGGATCCCAGGTGGACACGGCACCGCTCATCAAGCCATGCTGTGGTAGGCATCCCACATATAAAATACATGAAGATGGGCACAGATGTTAGCTCAGGGCCAGTCTTCCTCAGCAAAAAGAGGAGGATTGGCAGCAGATGTTAGCTCAGGACTGATCTTCCTGAAAAAAAAAGGTACTTTGCAAAAGACAGAGGTTGTTTCTTAGGACAGAGAAAGAATCCCTGAGTTTCTGTAGTCTCACACAATATTTTTCTGGCACTATCATTTGCAAGAACAGGGTCAGGATGCAGACAAGAAGGTCATTTTCCAAAACGAAAGAAGAAGACGGAACATGTTCTCCTTCTTGATGTTTCCTGCTCAAGCAGTTCAAGTTGAAGTGCAAGAATTCCGTCACTGAGCACCAAGAGGAAGTGGCACAATATATTAAGGAAAGGCACCGAAAAGGAGAATCACCCAATGCAATGAGGGACCTGAGATGTCGCATGGACTGTCTCTTCATGATCTCCTGGTGGTCTCTGGATTTGTAAGGTCTGAGCTCCTGGTGGTCTAGAAATGAACAGCTGGTAATGCAAAGGTGGCCAACCAAACAGCAGAGTCGTGACACGGACCACACTCTCCGGGCCTCCTTGGAAGCATCGTCAGCCTTCAGAAAAGAAACAGTGTTGGTCCAAGTGGCTCAGGAAATCCTGGGTCAGTTCTCCTGGGTCGGCTCCCCAGTCACTCCCCATCTCCAGTGCCACCCTCACTGAGGCTCCTGTATTTCCCCTCAGCTGCCACCCACTCCCTGGTTCCACCAGCTTGTATCAACCTCCTCCCTTTCCCATATCACGGGCAGCCCCAGGTCCTGATACCAGAAGTTGAGGCTCATGACTATAGCAAGTAATGAATCAATCTGCTCCCTTTACTCAGGTCCTGATTCTCCCTCTGATGGGAGGGCCTAAAGGACCTGGTGGGAGCTCTGATGGAAGAGAAGGGCCTGCATCCTGACACCTGTAGCCTTGGGGAAGGTTGCTGGCATATACCTGTCTTTTCCTTCTCTCTCAGCATCTTAGCTGGCAGCACACAGAGCTCTCAGTGTGATTGGCCCTGTCCCCCACCCCATCCATCCCTGGGCTAGCTCAGCTGTGGGCATCAATAGCAGCTCAGTCACACCTATCCCCTGAGTCACCTCTGCTCCAGGGAGGCACCACTCAGTGGCTCAGGATCTGGGGTCTGCAGGAGGCTGGCCGCAAGGTGATGCAACATACTGAGCCAGGATTCCCCTTGTTCCATGGAGGACAGGCCTCCTCCTGACCTCCTCCTACACAGTCTCTACTGTTCGCCTTCTGTCTCACCTGCTGGGACCCACGGCACCCTCTGTGGGAACGCAGCCCTGAACTCCAGCCTGCTGAGTTGAGGCTGTAAGGCCTTCCCAGACCTCCTCCTGGGCTTAGACCCAGGCCCCTCTGCTCTTAGCTTCCTGGATGAGTCCTCTTCCCCTAGATACATCACATGGAGCCACTGTGTGGTTCTCACTCAAATGTGAGTCCTGCCCCTGACTTGTGTGCCTGCTGTCCCCACACTGCCTCCCACTGGGCCCAAAGAGACTCTCCCAAACAGAGGATGTGGTCTGAGTCAGGCCTGACTTTGCTAAACCCCTTTAGCACCAACAGGCCCTAAGACTTAGTGTGGGCCCCTCCCCTTTCCCACTCGCCTTCCCGTGAGGAGATCAGAACTCAGAGCTGAACTTGTCCAATTGCTATAGGGCGATACGAGGACTTACTCCCCTGGTCGCATTCCCATGATGAGAAAGTTCAGTAAGGGGGCAGGGGTTGGGCTGAGAATCCACCTTTCCCCAACCCTCACACAAGGCTGTCAGCTCTCAGTACCTGTTACCATGACGGACTCAGCCTCAGAGGCCAAGGAGAAGAGAGCAGGTGAGCATGGTCACCGCGAGGACCCAGGTGCTGGGCATGACGGCCGTGGCCCTGGATGAGGCCGTAGCTGGGGCCATGGTTGGTGAGGCTGAAATGGAAAAGGAAGAGTGACAGCCCCTGTCCAGACTCCACATCTCCTCTGAGGAGACTCCTCCTCAGCTCCTGCTGCCCCAGATGATCCTACAATGCAGACATTTTCCAGCCCTTTACTTGTGGCAGCTGCTGTGACAGGCCCTGAGGTAGGGAGGGAGAGGAGATGGGCCGTGTCCCCAAGGGGCTCACCCAGATAATGGGGGAAGCAAGGGTTACAATGTAACCAATCGCTGCTGCTGTGACAGAGGAGGTGACACCTGAGGGTGGTGGGAGAGTCGTGCTCTCAGGAACTGACATTTGCAGTGGGATTGAAGGATTTCCAGAAATAGAACAGGTGAGATGAAAAAGAATAGTGAGGATAAGAAGAGGGAACAGTAAGAAGAAAAGGTCTGGACACAGAAGGATGCCCTCATGTTTGGGGTCAGCCAGAAATCCACGGTGAGTGGATGAGAGGCATGTGCAGTGAGGAAGAGACGCCAGGAGTGAGAAGGGAAAGGAAGGGCGGTAGAGCCGACCTATGGCCCTTATTCTCCCAGGAAGAACTCGCTGTGGATGAATCACCCTTTCACACACACACACACACACACACACACACACACAGAAGGTGAGCTGTGTTGCTCTGGTGTCCAGAGAGCTGCCCCTTCCTCCTCCTCTTCTCAGGTACCTGTTGTCTCCAGCATTTTCTCCCAGTGCACCAGGAAACTTTCAAGCAAGCTCCTGCAGTCGCCCAGGGAGATCTTCCTGAAGAACTCTGTCACATCCCTGTCACTCTCCCACCTCTCTTTCATCTGTCTGCCTCTAGGGTGAAGCACAGTCCAGGTTCTGTTCTCCGAGTCAAAGAGGAGGAAAGTCTGTCCTTGGGAGCCGAACTGCCAGGATGCGCGCGTGCGTCCATTGGCTTCACACTGACACAGCATCCTGCCCTGCAGCGGGAGAGGGTCTGTCCCCACCGTGGGAAAGAGGTCAGCCTCTGTTCTGGACAAATCCTTTGTCCCCGGCCACCTCAGTGTCCACCCCTCTGGGCCCCTTTGTATCTATCCCATTGTCTCCTCCAAGGCCTGCCCTTTCTGCTGGGCTACATGGGAATCCCATCCTTTTTTTTTTTTTTACATGATTACAATCAACGCACTTAACCCCACAACCTGCTCTCCCCTGCACTTGGACTTTCTCACTTACCCCTGTCCGTGTATTTCTCTAGTTTAAGGTCCAGCAGTTGCTGTCTGAGAAAGTCCCCCACGTCTCTCAGTGTTTCCATCTGTTCCTGCCAGGCCCTCGTGCCTTTTACCTCCTCTCCCAGGAGACTCAAGGATTTGACCTCCTGGCTGCCACAGTCATAGGAAAGAAAAGTCTTTTCATCGACCTGGCCTTGAGCCTCACACCAGGATTGTCCAGGGCTGGCCTTAGGGAGGATAGTGAAGTCATAGCAAAGAGAGTGAGCATCTGTGAAAGGAAAACGCAAGTGAGCGCTGGTGTGGGGAGAAAAAGACCTCTAGGCACCCCCATGGCTCCCATCTCTGCCACAGCCAGAGCGTCTGAAGGGCTGGGCTGAAGAGCAAACCCCGCCCCCGCCCGGCCCCGCCCCTTCAGCAGCTTTAGGCTCGTGCCCATTGGTTGCTGGAGGAGGAGGCGGAGTCTGTCGGGCAGGAACCACGCCCCCGCCTCCCGTCCCTCCTACTCTACGTTCTGGGGGCCAGGAGTGGGGGCTTTTGCTGGATTGTGTCCTCAGACAAGGGGATAAGGGGCCAGTTGGTGGAGAGGTGATTGGGGGCAGTTCCCATTTGGGAAGGTGTTGGAGGCCGTGGGGTGCATGGAGACGGGGTGAGGAGGGCAGTGAAAGGCTGTGAGCTGGGGCTGGGAAGCAGGGACTCCGGAGGGACAGTGGCTGGGGCTACACGTGCCGTGAGCTGCTGGCCAAGCGCGCTGGGAACCTCCCAGGGGACAGCGGTGGGGAGGATGGAGGGTCTGTGGGGACAGTGGTGTAAGCAGAGGAGGGCAGGCTGCTTCTGAGGTTATGACCCTGCGGGAACACCCCTGTCCTGACCATGCCCCCGGGTGTCAAGAGCCCAGGCTCCCACTTCTGGAGGGGCGGGTGGGATGGGCCCTGGGGGCTTCAGCAGCCTTTCCCGCCACGCCCTCCCCCTCCCTTTCTCCTGCGTTTCTTATTCTCCAAATTCTCTCCTTTCTCCGCTCTCCCCTTTCGCACAGGCGACAACCACCGAGAGGACGAGAGCCCGCGATAAATACTTAAGGGGAGACGGCAGCGCCCGTGGGCCCCCGCGTCCCTTCCCCGTCCTAATCCATCTCCCACCACACTTCCCCGCAGCTTCATCCCGAACTCACGTGCCACCCGGGGACAGTCCCGCTGCGGGAGCAGGAGCAGGAGCAGGAGGCCCGGAGTGAACTTGATGCCCGCAGTCCACCCCATTACTACCTGCAGCGGGGACGGGGACCCAGCTGCGCGCAGAGCCCGGTAGGCTGTCAGGCAACCTGAGTACCTTCTGGCCCGTGAGCAGCGGACCGGACTTTATCTCGGGAGCTCTCAAGGCCCGCCCTCACTGGCCACAGCGCAACGGCGCAAAGGCTCATCGCCGGTGTCGCCGCGCGTCGCCTGGGTCGCCTCGCCCCGCCCTGGCCCGCGGCGCTCCTCCCTCCCCCGCATACCCTGGGCGGGCTCCTTCTCTCCTGGCTGGCTCTGCGCTGCGCTGCCCAACACGAACCGGAACCCGGGGTTTCCTGGGCGCCGCTCACCACGCCCCTGGCCCCGCGCCACCTAGTCCCTCCTCGCCTGGTCTGGATCTGGTGATGCTCCTGTAACTCAAATTATCTCCTCCTGTAACTCAAATTAGGCCCCTCCTGCCCCTCAGCCCTTCTTGCCTGCACCCATCCTCCTGGCCCTCCTGTCTCTATTCCACATTCACAATCATTGCTGATCTTCTTAAACCACGCAAGATTTTCCTTCTCGAGAACACTCCGGTTTTAGAAAAAGGGGCTGAACACAGCCCTTAGCTGTCCTGTCATCGACGGTACGTTTTCTAGTAGTTTTGATCCCATTGGAGCCCAAGACCTTTTGGTAAACAAAATAACTCCTCTTTGCGAAAGTTTGGGGAGCTGTGTTCCGACTTTGCATTTCCAAGTTTTTGTGGCACAAAAGGATTCAAAGCTGCTCTTTCTGCGACAACACAGCCCTGAACTCCAGCCTTTAGACATGAGTCTGCAAGGCATTCCCAGCCCTCCTTCCGGGGTTAGACCCAGGCCCCTCTCCTCTTAGCCCCCTGGAGGAGTCCCCTTCCCCTTGACACATCACATGGAGCCACCATGCAGCTCTCACTCAAATGTGAGTCCTGCCCCTGACTTGTGAGCCTGCTCTCCCCACCTTACCTCCCACTGGGCCCAAAGAGACTCTCCCAAATAGGGATTCTGGTCTGAGTCAGGCCTGACTTTGCTAAACCCCTTTAGCATCAACAGGCCCTAAACCTTAGTGTGGGCCCCTCCTCTTTTCTTCTATCCTTTCCAGTGAAGAGATATATGAACTCAGGGGTTAGCTTGTGAAAGTTATTGCTTCCAAGTTTTATGAAGTCAAAAGAAAAGCTCATGTTTTAAACTTACAGAACACATCAAGACTCAACCCACAGTAAGTGAAATAAGCCCATTCAACAGTGCAGGTTAGGTCCTCAGGAAATACAGATATAAAACTATCAATGAAACTGTAAAATATCTGTATTTAAATCATTAAAGTGTAAGGAATGAATAAAATCATTTCAAATAATGAGACGCTATCATAAAAGACCAGCTATATTTGAAATAGAACGAGACAAAACTTCTAACAATGAAAGTTTAAAATTAAAAACTCAACATATTGGTGAACCAGCGTATTAGACCTAGTTTCAATAGAGCATCAGTGAACTGGATGATTAATTTGAAAACTCATTCAAAACTCAGTGGTGAGAGTTTCATTCTGAAACTAAAGAGAGAGGTAGAAAATAGCGATCTACAATGAAATGGTCCAACTTACATCTAACAGGGCTTCCAAAAGCAGAGAAGAGAGAAAATGAGGGAGAGGAAACTTTCAAAGAGCTGATAGCTAAGTATTTTCCAGATTTTGTGAAAGACATTAATCTTCCATTTCTGGAAACACAATAAATCCCAAGTAAGATATATAAAGATCAGGTCGCTCCTAGGCACGTTGTGGTGAAATTGCACAACATCTTCAAGAGCTTCAAAGAGAAAAACTTGAAGAAGGAAAATTTTAAAGCAACCTTTCCTAAGATTCTCGTCAATGGAAAGACAATGAAAGTGACAACAGATTTCTAATTAGTCTTGAAAAATTCCCAGCCATTATCTCTTCAAAAACAGCTTCTCCCTATTGCCTCTTACCTCTCCCTCTAGGACTCCAATTAATGTGCGGTAAACCCTCTCATGTGTCTGCTATGTCTCTTCTCTTTCTTCTGGATTCTTCCACCCTTTTGTCTTTCTGTACCTCATTCTACATAATTTTTTCTGATGATCAATCCAGTTGACCAGCTCTCTCCTCGGGTGTGTATAAGCTGCTACTAAAGGCATCCAGTGAGTTGTTAATTTCAGTTATTCAATTTTACGGTTTTGGATTATTCCATAATTCAAATATCCTCTATCACTTTTATATAATTTCCAATTCAGTATTGAATTTTTCATTTTTTTTCTTAGCTCATTAAACATAGTAAGCATAGTTATTTTAAAATACCTGCCTGATAATTCTAAAATCTAAAGCTGCAAGATCTAACAGGTAGTCTTCACCACATTTGGCTATTGAGCACTTGAAGTCTGGGTAGCCCAAACTGAGATGTACTGTAGTGTAAAAGTCACACCAGATTTCAAAGATTTAGCATAAAAATGTCTCATTATTATTTTTTAATATTGATAACATGTTGAAATAATAACTGGGGTTAAATAAAAACTTGAGTCATATATACTGAGTTAAAGAAAAGTATTTAGAGATCCCATCAAGATGGTGGCATAGACGGACTCTGAACTCACCTGCTCCCATGAACACAACCATGTTACAACTATTCTTGGAAAAATTACTCCAGAGAGAGAACAGAAAACCAGATAAAAAGAATCTCCACAACAAGGGACAATCCTGACTGAGGTGGAAGAGGCAGAAATTTCTTCTGGACAGAAAAAAGCTACCTTTGTGAGCTGTGGAGCTTCACGATGGGCTGGGAGCAAACCTAAGGTGCTCAGCCTTCCCTGGAGGAGCATGGGACCTGAGCAGGGGCATATTACTGCTATGAGCATCCTTCAGACTCAGCACAGCTGAGACAAGTGCCATAGTATCTGCCTTTACTTGCTGTTAACTGCAATGGGGAATACTCCCAGAAAAGCTATAGGACATAAGCAGAATAACACAGCTCTTAAAGGGACCAGACACAAATTCACCCATGTCAGAAAGCAAACTAAAATCACCAGAAAGAAAAGTGTGCAGTCCTTTGGTGAAAAGAGGCTTACCTGGTAGCCTCTGGGTGCATCTCAGTGAGAGGTGAGACCTCTCCAGAGACTGAGATATTGGTGGCAGCCATTGTTGTGACATAGTACAGGTGTGCTGACATAGACACTGGCAGACTCCATTGGAGTTCTTCCCCTGGCCTGCTAGCCCAGGAGTCTGCCACATCTACCAGAGCACAGATTTAATCCAGCTCAGCCAGGGCAGGGAGGCTACCCTAGGGACTGGCCCCACCCAACAGCAAGCCCTCAGTCTACTTGGCCTGCACTGACTGAGTGCCTCAATCCTCTGCAGGCAGGTGAGTGTGTCTGCCTCTGTGGGGCAGGGACTGCATGAGCAGCAGGTGGAGTGTGTGGGGCACTGGTGGAGTGTGTGGGAGCCTCTGCAGTAGGGTAACTGGGTATGCCTCAGGAGCTCAGGAAGTGTGAAAGGACCAGGACTGTGTTGACAATGTGTGTGGACCTGTGGAGGGTGGGGCTTATCAGTGGCAGAAGACCTATGCTTCACAAACAGCCTCATAGGGGATCAGCCCTGCTTTCCAAAGCCTGAAACAATTGGGTGCTCCCATGCCTGGGGCCATCCCCACTTCACTGCAAACCTGAGAGGGCTGACAACAGCCTTGCAGGCCTGATGCCTACAGCAATTGTAAGTCTTTGAGCCTAGCAACCAGCCACACTGGGTGCCTACTCACTTAATAGAATAACTGCAACAGGAGTGTGTTATTAAACCTTGCAGCCAACTGTGCTAGGGCTCCCCAAACCCAATTTACAAAAGCTGGTTTAGAGGGGGAACTACCTAGACTCAGTGGGTACCTGCAATCAGGGAAACCCTACCACAGCAGGAGGACACATGTAGCCCACACTGGGGTTCTTCCTGGAACATTTAGACTGGTGACAAGAGGGGAGCACACTGCTGGGCCTCAAAAGGCGTCTCTTACATAAGGCCACTTCTTCAAGATTAGCAGATGTAGCAGACTCACATAATACATAGGTATAAGTGCAGAGAAAGAGACAAAATGAGGAGGCAAAGGAATGTGTTCCAAGCAAAGGAACAGGACAAAACCCCAGAAAAAGAACTAAATGAAATGGAAATAAGAAATCTACCTGAACAAAGAGTTCAAACAAAAGTCATAAGGATGCTCACTGATCTTGGGAGAAGATTGAATGAACACAGTGAGAACATCAACAAAGAACTGGAAAATATAAAAAGGAACCAATCAGAAATGAAGAACACAGTACTGGAAATGAAAAGTTCACTAGAGGGACTCAATAGCAGATTAAGTGGATCATTGAGCTGGACCAAAGACTAGAGGAAATCACCCAAGCTGAACAGATAACAGAAAAAAGAATTTAAAAGAATGAGAATGGTCTAAGGAAACTCTGGGACTATATCAAGTGCACTACCATTGGTAATATAGGTGTCCCAGAAGGAGAAGAGAGAGACAAAGAGGCAGAGAAGCTATTTGAAGAAATAATAGCTGAAAAGTTTCCTAACCTAAGGAAGGAAACAGACATCCAAGTACAGGAAGCATAGAGAGCACCAAACAAGATAAACCCAAAGAGGCCCACACCAAGACACATTATAATTAAAATGTCCAAAATGAAAGATAAAGAGAGAATCCTAAAAGCTGCAAGAGAAAGGCAACAAGTGATACAAACAAAGGAAACTCCATAAGGCTATCAGCTGACTTCTCAGCTGAAATCCCACAAGCTAGAAGTGATTGGCACAATACATTTAAAATGCTGAAAAGAAAAAATCTACAGCCAAAAGTACTCTACCTGGCAAGGTTATCATTCAGAAAGGAAGGAGAGATAAAGAGCTTTGCAGACAAGCAAAAGTTAAAGGAATTTATCACCAAGAAACCAGTTCTACAAGAAATGCTAAAGGGACTTCTTTAAGTGGGAAAGAGAAGATCACAAATAGGAATAAGAAAATCATCATCAAAAAAAAAAAACCCCAGGCAATAAAATCACCGGCAAAGTCACAAATACAGTAAAGGTAGCAGATGAACCACCTATGAAGATAATATGGAAGTCAAAAGACAGAAGTACTAAAATTACCTATTTCAATGATAAGAGGGTAATGGGTAGACACACACAAAATGATTAGATTAGATATGATTTCAAAACATAAAAAGTGGGAGGAGGGGAGAAAAAGAGTAAAGCTTTTGAAAGAGGCTCATGTGGGGATGAAGAGGTAAACCACAGACT
This sequence comes from Equus przewalskii, assembly GCF_037783145.1. Taxonomy (NCBI): domain Eukaryota; kingdom Metazoa; phylum Chordata; class Mammalia; order Perissodactyla; family Equidae; genus Equus; species Equus przewalskii. Next base: position 16,761,833 of record NC_091862.1, read on the forward strand.
GCTGAGCCTGAGAGATTCTTGATTCTTGTTTGGTGGGTCTTGTGTTTGGGGGTTTTTCTGCACATCAAAGACACCTCAGGTGAGAAAGGAAGGCAGTGCATGGTCCATCTTTCTCATCACCAGGGACCCTGGCCCATGACTTTCCTAGGAGACGTGAGGGGAGTCCTCAGCAAGTGTGGCTCAGGGCCACTTGCACCATGTCTTCATTGAATCGCTTGTCATTCCCTGAGATAGCGTCTCCTGTGTTACAAATGAGGAAATGGATGGAATGAAAGATGAAGCAGCTAACATAGGGAAAGAAGCCAGAATTTCATCCAGATTCCTGATTCCTGCTTCTGTAATTGTGATCTATAGTCTATATCCATTAACATTTCTTCAGGAGCCTATTCCACCCAACTTGGGGTCTGCTGTGGACCAGGTGTTTGCGTGGGGGTGAGTCGGGAGGAGCCCAGATTCCCACAGAGGCCTGTCCTCCTCCCACCAGGCCATCCTGCCAGGTCTCTACTGCCAGTCTTCTGCCTCCTCCTGTTCTCCCAGTCACTTGCCCACTTCCCTGAGCCTCATGGGTGGGGCTGCCAGGCCCTTCCTGGTTGCCTCCTCCCGGGGATTCAACCCAGGCTCCTGTCCCCCAGCCCTATGCATGGGAGTCTCTTCCCACACACAGATCACCTGGGCCCACCAAGATCTTGCCCCACCCAAACCTGGGACCTGCCGTGCCCCTGTGTGTCTCTGATCTTCCACACCACCCAGCACAGGACCCTCCTGCATAGAGACCCTAGGGAATCAGGCCAGAACCTTCTCATCTCCTTTATACCTGGCATTTCACAGAATTTGCTGCTATCCCACGTCCCAGTCCTCAAGTGCACACAAGCCCTGTGCTCTGGCACGGGCCTCCTCCACATTCCCACAGCCTTAGACGCTGGAACTTCTGCTCCCTTGGAGCTCATCCTCTCGACATGGAGAACATGTGCAGTAGGAGGCCTTAGTGTATTTTCCTCATTGGAAGGCAAAAAGGCTCATGGATGGGGGAGAGTTGGACTCAGGATCTCCCCAGTCCTCACAGGAGGCAAAGACCCTCCCAGCAGGCAGGGCCCACTGGACCCCAACCTCCCTCTCATTTCTGTTCACAATATCTGCTATCCTCACAAGGTCCAAGATGAGGATGCATTGGGGCTTCACTGTTGGAGATGGGCAGCATTCATAGGAATGAACTGAGTGGAGGTGCAATTAGACTCATAGATTCAGGTATGCTTTCGCCACGGATGGTTGTGCTGTAAAGTGGGCCCCACACACGAGGAAAGCCCTCTCTCAGCTCTTGTTCCTCAAGGGAAGTCATTGATCCCAGAGTGACTGAGCAACAGCATGTCCTAGGATCTGTAGCAAAAGTGATACGGGGACAAATTGTATTCCCAATGCCCACGTGAATGTGGAGCACATGAGTATACAAATCCCTCTCACCAAGTGTGATGTGCTTACTGCGGCCTCAGGTGTGAGGACACAGAGGAGGGCAGAGAAGATGATTCATTATCTTGGAGATGTGTGATGGGAAATTTTGTCTGTCAATTTGGAGAACGATTTGGATGAGATGAACATTTAAATTGGTGAACTTGGAGTAAAGGAGATTGTCCTCCACGATGTCAGTAGGTCTTGTCAAATCTGTTGAAGGCCTGGAAGGGACAATATGACTGACGTCCCCTAAGAAGAGGGAATGCCCCATCAGACTGCCTTCAGACTTCATCTGCAGCATTGGCTCCCCTGGGCTCCAGGGAGCCAGTCTACACGGCAGATTGTGGACTCGATGGTCTCCGTTATCACATGAGCCCATTCCTTCTCATCAGTCTCTCTCTCTCCACATCAATCCGGTCCTGGGTCTCTGGAGAACTGTGACTAAAACAGCAGGGTAAGGAAGACTTAATGGGAGATGATATTTGTGCTCAGCTCTGAAGTTCCACACGGTCGTGACCAGTGGCAACCAGACTACCTGACAGAGGATAGGCCAGCACAGAAAGCCTGCAAGCACGATGGTGAGGACTGGCTGGTGGGCCAGAGTGGCTGGTGCTTAGGGTATTGGAGAGGAAGAGATTTCAGCAGGCGAAATGCGACTAAAAGGATATGTGGGAAAGCCCTCAGCAGTCACAAGTTTCAAGCAGAAAAGTCATTGGGAACACACTCACAAACACAGACAGACAGACAGACAGACACACACACACACACACACAAACACTGTACAGGATGGGTCTAAGCTCAGAAGAGCTGCTAAGCCCTTTTCTCTGAGTCAGTTCCCTGCCAACTAGTGCATCCAAGTGAGGCTCAGGATCTGTAACAGCGAATTTGCACACCCCCATTCCTGGTCTGAGCTGCTTTCATCTCTAGAAGGGCCTCTGCTGACCATGCTGATGAGGTGGAGGAGGGAGAAGCTGAGGCAGGCTGGAGCACAGCGGGTGAGAAGGGAACATCGGGGGAGGACCTGCCTCTACACAAGGAGCGGGATGTCTACTGTATTTCTTGAGGCATTTACCTTCTTCCATCACATTCTGATAACAGTTTTTCTTACATTCCCATTTTCAGGAACAATAGAAACTTTTTTTTTTTAGGAAGACTGGCGCTGAGCTAACATCTGCCGCCAATCCTCCTCTTTTTGCTGAGGATGACTGACCCAGAGTTAATATCCATGCCCATCTTCCTCTACTTTATATGTGGGATGCCTGCCACAGTATGGCTTGACAAGCCGTGTGTAGGTCGGCACCCGGGACCCGAATCAGTGAATCCCAGGTGGCCAAAGCGGAACGTGTGAACTTTGCTGTGCCACGGGGCTGGCCTCCAACTAAAACTTTTGATACAACCCTAAAGTGATACAGAAGTTGTGAGTACTGTGCAGAGCACATCTCTTGCTGAACCATATAACAATGAGCTGTCGCATTGATGTCCCCCACTTTTCGTGATGTCCTCTGATGCCATATACTTAGTCCGTATTTCCCAAGCAGGCCACTCCCCTACATCACAACAACATAATCACCACAAGTTTCAACATTGTCATAATAATCTTCTTTCAAGTCAAAGGAACTGACAGATTGAGGTATTTTTCATGTCCTTTATCAGCTGAAGATGTGGGTTAAGGTATTTTCTTTGCCCCTTTTGTTGACCTGGGTAATTTTTAAATGTATGTGGAGAGATTTGGATTCATGCGAACACTGCTATTGTTTGTCAACCAGAAGTTTTCAAATATATATTGGAAAGGTTTAAAAGTTCTGTATCTGTCATGTAGTGGTTTTATTTTTAAGAGAATTTCAGATAATCTGCTCTGAAATAGAAATAGAAATCTTTTAGCCATTTTAAAAAATGTATCCTGCTTCAGCTGGATATCTTAATGCTAGTTTTTGCTAAGTCACGCAGCACAGCAATGAACAATATCTCCACACGCTCTGGGGTCCACGTTTGCCAGCCTGGAATTAACACCGGGATGGCCGTGTCATAGGAAGAACACATCGTCCACTGTGGGGATCTGGTAAAATACATGTCAAAGGAGTGACTCCATTTATACTCCTACTAACAGTGTAGGAGAACTCCTGCTATTCCATTTCCTGTCCATGACTTGATGTGTCCATTTCACAGTGTGTCCATTCACTGGGTATATAAGGGTACCCAGTGTTCTTCTGTGTGATCTTGATGATTTGGGACATGTTCCACCTTCTCACAGGCTTATTCACCATCTCTGAACTTCTCAAAACATTTGTTCAAATGTTAGGAGACTCGGACTTTTCCTTACGGATTTGTGGGAGGTCACTACGTATTCTGGATACTGATCCTGTGTCTGAGGGGAAAGAAAACAACTCTTAGAAGTAGAGCTGCTTCTGCTGTGAAGACGGACTTCTCACTGAAGGAGGCGAGCCAGGGTGGAGGGATCACAGGACAGTCACTGCTGGGGCGGGGGATCTGGGCTGAAATCAGGAAGATCCTCCTTCCTTAAGTCCCAGAATATTTGTTTCTACCGGGGCATCAGGATAAACTGGAGACCGACAGCTGGACTTCTTGTTCATTTCAGAGGGATCCTTCAATTCTCTGTTGCCACAAAATCTAGCAGAATCACCAGCTGTAAGTGCCCTGCAATGTGGAGGAATAGCGATGCCATGAAATCTCTACTGGGTGATAAAAGAAAATTCAAAAATAAGTAAGTATTTTAGATTATAGAGATATTTAATTAAATGTCATTGAAGGGTAGTAAGTTACTAAAGGCAAAAATCATTAACAAAACATTGTTCCATTGAAAAGACAAGGAGGTTTTCAGAACAGAGAAAGAATCCCTGAGGTTCTGCAGTCTGACATGATAATTTTCTGACAATATCATTTACAAGAACAGGGTCACGATGCAGACAAGATGGAAACTGTTCTCCTTCATATTCCTCATATTTCTTGTTCAAGTAGTTCAGGTTGAAGTGCAGGAATCCCACCACTGAGCACCAAGAAGAAGGGGCACTATATGTTAACAAAAGGCACTGAATAGGAGAACCGCCCAATGCAGTAAGGGACCTGAGATGTCGCATAGATTGTCTCATCGTGATCTCATGGTGGTCTCTGGATTTGTAAGGTCTGAGCTCCTGGTGGTCTTGAAATGAACAGCAGGTGATCCAAAGGCAGCCAAACAAAAGGCAGAGTCGTGACACGGACCACACACCCAGGACCTCCTCGGGAGCATCATCAGCCTTCAGAAAAGAAACAGTGTTGGTCGAAGTGGCTGAGGAAATCCTGGGTCAGGTCTCCAGGGTCAGCTTCCCACTCACTCCTCATCTTGAGTACAGCCCTCACTGTATTTCTCCCCACCTGTCACCTGCTCCCTGGTTCCACCAGCTTGTCCCAATCTCCCCCACCCTTTCCCACACCACAGGCAGCCCCAGGCTCTGCTACCAAATGTTGACATTCACGACTAGATCAAGTAATGAATCACCTGCTCCCTTTACTCAGGTCCTGATTCTCCCTCTGATGGGAGGGCCTAAAGGACCTGGTGGGAGCTCTGATGGAAGAGAAGGGCCTGCATCCTGACACCTGTGGCCTTGGGGAGGGCTGCAGGCAAACATCCTTCATTTCCTCCTCTCCTAGCCTCTTAGCTAGCAGCACACAGAGCTCTCAGTGTGATGGTCCCTGAGCCCACCTCATCCATTCCTGGTCCAGCTCTGCTGTGAGCATCAACAGCAGCTCAGTCCCACCTATCCCCTGAGTCACCTCTGCTCCAGGGAGGCGCCACTCAGTGGCTCAGGATCGGGGGTCTGCAGGAGCCTGGCTGCCAAGTGATGCAACAGGCTGAGTCAGAATTCCCCTTGTTCCATGGAGAACTGGCCTCCTCCCGATCTCCTCCTACACAGGCTCTACTATTCTCCTTCTGCCTGACCTGCTGGGAGCCAAGGCACCCTCTGTGGGCACGCAGCCCTGCACTCCAGCCTGTTGAGTTGAGGCTGCAAGGCCTTCCCAGCCCTCCTCCTGGGCTTAGACCCAGGCCCCTCTGCTCTTAGTCCCCTGGATGAGTCCTCTTCCCCTTGACACATACTGTGGAGCCACCATGCAGCTCTTACTCAAATGTGAGTCCTGCCTCTGAATTGTGTCCCTGCTGTCCCCACACCTCCTCCCACTGGGCCCAAATAGACTCTCCCAAACAGGGAATCTGGTCTGAGTCAGGCCTGACTTTGCTAAACCCCTTTAGCATCAACAGGCCCTAAGCCTTGGGGCAGGCCCCTCCCCTTTCCCACTGGCCTTTCCAGTGAGGAGATAGCAGAACCCAGGGCTGAGCTTGTCCAAGTTATTGCTATGGAACAGTATGAGGCCTTAGTCTCCTGGTCGCATTCCCATGATGAGAAAGTTCAGTGCAGGCGCAAGGTTGGGCTGAGAATATACCTTTTCCCGGGCCCTCACATCAGGCTATCTGCTCTCAATACCTGTTACCGTGAAGGACTCAGCCTCGGATGCCAAGGAGAATAGAGCAGCTGAGAGTCACCAGGAGGATCCAGGCGATGGGTGTGATGACTGTGGCCCTGGATTGGCCTTTAACTGCGGCCACAGTTGGTGATGCTGAAATGGAAAAGGAAGAGTGACAGCCTTTGTCCAGACCCTAAATGTGAAGAGACTCTTCCTCAACCCCTGCTGCCCCAGACACCTACAATGCGGACATTTTCTCCCCCTCTACTTGTGGCAGCTGCTGTGACAGGCCCTGAGGTAGGAAGAGAGAGGAGATGGGCCCTGTTCCCAAGGGACTCATCTAGCTAATGAAGCAAACAAGAGTGACAATGTCGCCAATCACTGCTGCTGTGACAGAGGAGGAGGTGACACCTAAGGGTGGTGGTAGGGAAGTCCTCTCAGGAGCTGACATTTGGGGTGGGATTGAAGGGTTTCCAGAAATAAACCAGTTGAGATGCAAAAGGAAAATGAAGCTAAGAAGAGGGAACAGTAAGAAGAAAAGGTCTGGACACAGAAGGATGCCCTCATGTTTGGGGTCAGCCAGAAATCCACGGTGAGTGGACCAGAGGCATGTGCAGTGAGGAAGAGATGCCAGGAGTGAGAAGGGAGAGGAAGGGTGGTAGAAGCGACCTATGGAAATTAGTCTCCCAGGAAGACCTCACCACGATGGATCACTCTTTCAACACCCACCCCCAACACACTATAGGGTGTGTTGCTCTGGTGTCCAGAGAGCTGCCCCTTCCTCCTCCTCTTCTCAGGTACCTGTTGTCTCCAGCATTTTCTCCCAGTGCACCAGGAAACTTTCAAGCCAGCTCCTGCAGTCGCCCATGGAGATCTTCCTGAAGAACTCTGTCACATCCCTGTCACTCCCCCACTTCTCTTTCATCCGTCTGCCTCTAGGGTGAAGCACAGTCCAGGTTTTGTTCTCCGAGTCAAAGAGAAGGAACATCTGTCCATGGAAGCCGAACTGCCAGGATGCGCGCGTGTGTCCATTGGCTTCACATTGACACAGCATCCTGCCCTGCAGCGGGAGAGGGTCTGTCCCCACCGTGGGAAAGAGGTCAGCCTCTGTTCTGGACTAATCATTTGCCCCCAACCACCCCATTGTCCAGCACCTCTGGGGCCCTTTTTTAAGATTTTATTTTTTTCTTTTTCTCCCCAAAGCCCCCTGGTACATAGTTGTATATTCTTAGTTGTGGGTCCCTCTAGTTGTGGCATGTGGGAAGCTGCCTCAGCGTGGTCTGATGAGCAGTGCCATGTCCACATCCAGGATTCGAACCAATGAAACACTGGGCCTCCTGCAGCGGAGTGCGCCAACTTAACCACTCGGCCACGGGGCCAGCCCCCTGTATTTTTTTTTTTTTTTAACATGAGTACAATCAACGCACCTAACCCCACAACCTGCTCTCTCCTGCACTTGGACTTTCTCACTTACCCCTGTCCGTGTGTTTCTCCGGTTTAACGTCCAGCAGTTGCTGTCTGAGCAAGTTCCCCACGTCTCTCAGCGTTTCCACCTGTTCTTGCCAGGCCCTCGTGCCTTTTACCTCCTCTCCCAGGAGACTCAAGGATTTGACCTCCTGGCTGCCACAGTCATAGGAAAGGAAAGTCTTTTCATCGACCTGGCCTTGAACCTCACACCAGGATTGTCCAGGGCTGGGCTTAGGAATGAGGGTGAACTCATAGCAAAGAGAGGGAGCGTCTGTGAAGGAAAAACGCAGGTGAGCGCTGGGGTAGGGAGAAAAGGACCCCTAGGCATTCCCTGACCGCCTCCACTCTGGGACCGCCAGAGAGTCTCTGAAGGGCTGGGCTGCAGAGCATACGTGCCTCTGTCCGGCCCCGCCCACCCAGCAGTGGGAGGTTAGTGCTCCTCCCTTGATGCAGAAGGAGGAGGAGGAGGAGAAGGAGCAGCAGGAGGTGTCTGCCCGGCAGAATCCAAGCCTGGGCCTCCCTTCCCTTCTACTCCAGGTTCTGGGGCCCAGGAATGGAGGCTTTTGCTGGACTGTGTCCTCAGGCAAGGGGATAAGGGATCAGTTGGTAGAGAGGCGACTGGGGACAGTTCCCATTTGGGAAGGTGTTGGGAGGCACCGCGGTGCATGGGGACAAGGTGAGGTGAGCAGTGAGAGGCTGTGAGCTGGGGTGGAGGAGCAGGGACTCTGGAGGGACAGTGGCTGGGTCTGCAGGTGCGGTGAGCCACTGGGCAGGATCGCTGGGAAGTTCCTGGGGGAGAGCGGTGGGCAGGATGGAGGGTGTGTGGGGACAGTGGTGTGAGCAGAGAAGGGCACATGGTGTCTGGGGTTCGCGTCCCTGCGTCCCTGCGGGAATGTCCCCTGTCCTGACCAAGCCTCGGGTGCCCTGGGGGTTCAGCAGCCTTTCCCGCCGCGCCCTCTCTCCCTCCCCTGCACCCAACCCCTATGCTCGTTTTCCCGCATTTCTTATTCGCCAGAGTCGCCTCTCTTCCCCGCCCACCCCTTGCCCAGAGGCGACAACCACTGGGCGGGGGGGGGGGGGGGGGGGGGGGGGGGGGGGGGGGACGCGAGCCTGCGGTGGAAACTTAAGGGGAGACAGCGGCCCCACTGCCCAAGAAGGCACCCGAGCGCCCGTGAGCCCCCACATCCCCTCGCCGGTCCTAATCCATCGCCCACCCCACTTCCCCGCAGCTTCCATCCCGAACTCACGTGCCGCCCGGGGCCAGTCCCGCTGCGGGAGCAGGAGCAGGGGCAGGAGGCCGAGACAGAACTTGGAGGCCGCGGTCCACCCCATGGCTACTTGCAACGGGGATGGGAACCCAGCTCTCGGTCCCGTCGGCCGCAGACTAAGTGTTCTGTGCACGGGGCCGGACTTTGTCTCCTGAGCTATTCCCCAGGGCCCGCCCTCCTCGCCCTCCTCGCCCTCCTCGCCCTCCTGGCCCGCCTTCCCAGCCTTGCCAGGCGACTCCTTGCGTCATTGCTCGCCTCCCATCCCTCACCTAGCGTCCGTCGTTCTCCTGGTCTGGGTCTGGTGGGTCTGGTGACTCGCGTTACTCATTATTTCCAGTCTCCTCCTGTAACCGAAGTCTCTCTCCCTTTTCCCCCTGCCCCTCAGCCCTTCTTTCCTGCACCCCACCCCTGGCCCTCCCGTCTCTGTCCCGTGTTCACAATCTTTCCTCTCTTCTTAAATGACACAAGATTTTCCTTCTCGAGAACACTCCCGTCTTAATGAAAGGGGCTGAACACAGCCCTTAGCTGTCCTGTCATCGACAGAATGTTTTCTAGTAGTTTTGATCCCAGCGGAGCCCAAGACCTTTTTGTAAATAAATTAACCCGTGTTTGGGAAAGTTTGGGGTGCAGAGTTCCAAATGTGTATTTAGGAGTTTCTGCTGCAGGCAAGGATTCAAAGCGGCTCTGGAGCAACCTGGAGGCATCTAGAGGGTTCTCCTCCCCGGGCCGCTGATCCTGCACTGCTGGTTTAGCCTCTGTGGCTGTGAGCTTCTCACACTGTTCGCCAGGCATTGCAGCAATTGTGGACTCACCAGGACATGAGGAGGGAAACAATCGCATGTTGAGGGTGAGAAAGATGCTTGATTTCTCCCCAGTAGGGCCTGATGGGGCTTTAATTCCACAAGTCAAAGGCGCTTGAAGTGACAGAGGAATGCAGTGCATGGTCTGTTTCTCTCATCACCAGCGACCCTGGTCCAGGACTCCCGACCAGGCAGCACTCACACCTGAGTTAGGAGACCTGAGGTGAGTCCTCAGCATGATGCTTGCACCTGAGTCCTCTCAGGGTCACCTGGACCATGTCTTCATTGAATCTCTTGTCATTCCCTGAGGCAGCATTTCGTAAGTTACAAATGTGGAAATTGATGCAATGAAAGATGAAGAAGATAGCAGAGGGAAAGCAGCCAGAATTTCATCCAGATACCCAATTCCTGTTTCTGGAAGTGTGATCTATAGTGCACTTCCATTAAAATTGCTTCAGGAGCCAATTCCTCACAATCTGGGGCCTGGTGTGAGTCTAGGGACCAGGAGCCTGCATGGAGGTGAGCCGGGAACAGCCCAGGTTCCCACAGAGGCCTGTCCTCCTCCCACCAGGCCATCCCACCATTGATCTAATGCCAGCCTTCTGCCCTCCTCCTGTTCTCCCAGTCAATTGCCCACTTCACCCACCTCACCCGGTTGGGCTGCCAGGCCCTTCCTGGTTGCCCCCTCCCAGGGATTCAACCCAGGCTCCTGTCCCCCAGCCCTATGCATGGGAGTCTCTTCCCACACACAGATCACCTGGGCCCACCAAGACCTTGCCCCACACAAACCTGGGACCTGCCCACTCCTTGTGTGTCTCTGATCTTCCACACCACCCAGCACAGGCCCCTCCTGCAAAAAGAACCTAGCAAATCAGGCCAGAACCTTCTAACCTCCTTTATACCTGTGAATTCACAGAATTTGCTGCCATCCTATGTCCCTGTCCTCAAGTGCACCCAGGCCCTGTGTCCTGGCACGGGCCTCCTCCACATTCCCACAGCCTCCGGATGTTGGGGACTTCTCCTCCCCTGGAGCTCATCCTCTCCACATGGAGAACATGTGCAGTAGGAGGCCTTAGTGTATTTTCCTCATTGGAAGGGGAAAAGGCTCATGGATGGGGCAGAGTGGGACTCAGGGTCTCCCCAGTCCTCACAGGAGGCAAAGACCCTCCCAGCAGGCAGGGCCCACTGGACTCCAACCTCCCTCTCATTTTGGCTCACCACATCCGCCACCCTCACAAAGACCAAGATGAGGATGCATTGGGGCTTCACTGTGGGGGATGGGCAGCATTCATAGCGATGAAGTGAGTGGAGGTGCAATTAGACTCATAGATTCGGGTACGCTTTCACCATGGATGGTTGTGCTGTAAAGTGGGCCCCATGCAGGAGGAGAGCCCTCTCTCAGCTCCTGTTCCTCAAGGGACTTCATTGATCTCAGAGTGAATGAGCAACAGCATGTTCCTAGGCTCTGTAGCAAAAGTGATACGGGGACAAATTGTATTCCCAATGCCCACGTGAATGTGGAGCACACGAGTATACAAATCCCTCTCACCAAGTGTGATGTGCTTACTGCGGCCTCAGGTGTGAGGACCCAGAGGAGGGCAGAGAAGATGATTCATTATCTTGGGGATGTGTGATGGGAAATTTTATCTGTCAATTTGGAGAACGATTTGGATGAGATGAACATTTAAATTGGTGAACTTGGAGTAAAGGAGATTGTCCTCCACGATGTCAGTAGGTCTTGTCAAATCTGTTGAAGGCCTGGAAGGGACAATATGACTGACGTCCCCTAAGAAGAGGGAATGCCCCATCAGACTGCCTTCAGACTTCATCTGCAGCATTGGCTCCCCTGGGCTCCAGGGAGCCAGTCTACACGGCAGATTGTGGACTCGATGGCCTCCGTTATCAAATGAGCCCATTCCTTCTAGTCATTCTCTCTCTCTCCACATCAATCCGGTCCTGGGTCTCTGGAGAACTGTGACTAAAACAGCAGGGTAAGGAAGACTTAACGGGAGATGATATTTGTGCTCAGCTCTGAAGTTCCACAGGGTCGTGACCAGTGGCAACCAGACTACCTGACAGAGGATAGGCCAGCACAGAAAGCCTGGAAGCGCGATGGTGAGGACTGGCTGGTGGGCCAGAGTGGCTGGTGCTTAGGGTGTTAGAGAAGAAGACATTCCAGCAAGTGAATTGCGACTAAGAGGTTATGTGGGAAAGCCCTCAGCAGTCACAAGTTTCAAGCAGAAAAGTCATTGGGAACACACTCACAAACACACAGATACACACACAGACACCATAGAGGGTGGATCTAATCTTAGAAGAGCTGCCACACCCTTTTCTCTGAGTCAGTTCCCTGCCAACTAGCACATCCAAGTGAGGATCAGGGTTTTTGCCCTGTGAATTTGCACACCCCCATTCCTGGTCTGAGCTGCTTTCATCTCTAGAAGGGCCTCTGCTGACCATGCTGATGAGGTGGAGGAGGGAGAAGCTGAGGAAGGCTGGAGCACAGCGGGTGAGAAGGGAACATCGGGGGAGGACCTGCCTCTAGACAAGGAGCGGGATGTCTACTGTATTTCTTGAGGCATTTACTTTCTTACATCACATTCTGATAATTATGTTTTTCTTACATTCCCATTTTCAGAAACAATAAAAACTTCTTTTTTTTAGGAAGACTGGCCCTGAGCTAACATCTGCTGCCAATCCTCCTTTACTTTATGTGTGGGATGCCTGCCACAGTATGGCTTAACAGGTGATGCGTAGGTCCACACCCGGGATCCAAACTGGCGAACCCCAGGTCTCTGAAGCGGAATGGGTGAACTTAACCACTGCACCACCAGGCCGGCCCCCAATAAGAACTTTTGACACAAGCACACAGTGATACAGAAGTTATGAGTACTCTCCAGAGCACCTCTCTTGCTAAACCATATGACAGTGAGCTGTCACATTGATGTCCCCCACTTTTCATGGCGTCATCTGATGCCATATACTTAGTATGTATTTCCTAAGCAGGCCTCTCCCCTATATCACCATGATATAATCACCACAAGTTTCAAATTGTCATAATAATGTTCTTTTGAGTCAAAGGAACTGATGGATTAAGGTATTTTCATGTCCTTGATCAGCTGAAGATGTGGGTTAAGGTATTTTATTTGCCCCTTTTGTTGACCTGGGTAATTTTTAAATGTATGTGGAGAGATTTAGATTCATGTCACCACTGTTATTGTATGTCAACCAGAAGTTTTCAAATATGTATTGGAAAGGTTTAAAAGTTTTGTGTCTGTCATGTGGTGGTTTTATTTTTAATAGAATTTCAGATAATCTACTCTGAAATAGAAGTAGAAATAGAAATCTTTTAACCATTTTAAAAAATATATCCTACTTCAGTTGGATATCTTAATGCTCGCTTTTTCTATGCCACATAGCCCTACAATGAACAATATCTCTACATGCTCTGTGGTACACGTTCGCCAGCCTGGAATTAACAGTGGGATGGCTGTGTGGTAGGAAGAACACATCGTCCACTGTGGGGATCTGGTAAAACACATGTCAAAGGAGTGACTCCATTTATACTCCTACTAACGGTGTAAGATGGATGTCGTAAAGGGTCGGGGAGATTGGGACATCATTCCATTTCCTGTCCACCACCTGATATATTTCACAGTGTTTCCATTCACTGGGTATGTAAGGGTGCCCATTGTTCTTCTGTGTGATCTGGATGATTTGGGACACATTCCATCTTCCCATAGGCTTATTCACCTTCTCTGAACTCCTCAAAACATTTGCTCAAATGTTAGGAGAATCGGACTTTTTCTGATGGATTTGTAGGAGGTCACTGTATATACTGGATACTGATCCTGTGTCTGAGGGGAAAGAAAACAACTCTTAGAAGTAGAGCTGCTTCTGCTGTGAAGACGGACTTCTCACTGAAGGAGGCGAGCCAGGGTGGAGGGATCACAGGACAGTCACTGCTGTGTGTGTGTGTGTGGGGGGGGGGGGGTGAGCACCAAGAGGAAGTGGCACAATATGTTAAGGAAAGGCACTGAATAGGAGAATTGCCCAATGCAATGAGGGACCTGAGATGTTGCACAGACTGTCTCTTCATGATCTCATGGTGGTCTCTGGATTTGCAAGGTCTGAGCTCCTGGTGGTCTAGAAATGAAGAGCAGGTGATCCAAAGGCAGCCAAACAAAAGGCAGAGTCGTGACACGGACCACACTCTCGGGGCCTTCTTGGGAGCATCGTTAGCCTTCAGAAAAGAAACAGTATTGGTCCAAGAGGCTGAGGAAATTCTGGGTCATGTCTCCAGGGTCAGCTTCCCACTCACTCCTCATCTTAAGTACAGCCCTCACTGAGGGTCATGTATTTCTCCCCACCTGTCACCTGCTCCCTGGTTCCACCAGCTTGTCCCAATCTCCCACACCCTTTCCCACACCACAGGCAGGCCTGGGCCCTGCTACCAAATGTGCAGGTTCATGACTAGATCAAGTGATGAATCACCTGCTCGCTGTACTCAGGTCCTGATTCTCCCTCTGATGAGAGGGCCTAAAGCACCTGGTGGGAGCTCTGATGGAAGAGAAGGGTCTGCATCCTGACACCTGTAGCCTTGGGGAGGGTTGCTGGCAAACATCTTTCTTCTCTTCCTCGCCCAGCCTCTTAGCTAGCAGCATAGATAGTTTTCAGTGTGATGGTCCCTACCCCCATCCATTCCTGGTGCAGCTCAGCTATGACATCAACAGCAGCTCAGTCCCACCTACCTCCTGAGTCACCTCTGCTCCAGGGAGGGGCTGCTCAATGACTCAGGATCTGGGGTTTGCAGGAGGCTGGCTGCCAGCTGCATGCCAAAGGCTGAGTCAGAATTCCCCTTGTTCCATGGAGAACTAGTCTCCTCTTAATATCACCTGCGTAGACCCTACTGTGTGCCTTCTGTCTCACCTGCTGGGAGCCAAGGAACTTTCTGTGAGAACGCAGCCCTACACTCCAGCCTTTTGAGTTGAGGCTGCAAGGCCTTCCCAGCCCTGCTCCTGGGCTTAGACCCAGGCCCCTCTGCTCTTAGCCCCCTGGATGAGTCCCCTTCCCCTTGACACAACATGTAGAAGAACCGTGTGACTCTCGCTCAAATGTGAGTAATGCCCTTGTCTTGTGTGCCTGCTGTTTCCACACCACCTCCCACTGGACCCAAACAGACTCACATACAGGAAATCTGGTCTAAGTCAGGCCTGACTTTGCTAAACCCCTTTAGTATCAACAGGCCTTAAGCCTTGGGGCGGGTCCCTCCCCTTTCCCACTGGCCTTTCCAGTGAGGAGACAGCAGAACCCAGGGCTGAGCTTGGCCAAGTTATTGCTATGGAATGATATGAGGCCTTAGTTTCCCAGTCGCATTTCCATGATGAGAAAGTTCAGTGAGGGGGCAGGGTTGGGCTGATAATTCACCTTTCCCTCAACCCTAACACCAGGGTATCTGCTCTCGGTACCTGTTACCATGAGGGATGCATTCTATGACGCCCAGAATAGAACTGGAGTGGGTCATCGGGAGGTTCCAGCTGATGGGTATGTTGGCCGTGCCCTAAATCAGCCTGTATCTGGGGCCGTGGTTGGTGATGTTGAAATCAAAAAGGAAGAATGACGGCCTTTGGACGGACCCGAAACCTCCTCTGAGGAGACTCCCTCTCAACTCCTGCTGCCCCAGATAATCCTACAATGTAGACATTTTCTAGTCTTCTACTTGTGGCAGCCATTGTCACAGTTCCTTGGTAGGAAAGGACAGAGGAGATGGGCCCTGTCCCCAAGAGGCTCATCCAGCTAACGAGGGAAACAAGAGTTCCAATGTAACCAATCACTGCTGATGTGACAGAGGAGGTGACACCTGAGGGTGGTGGGAGAGCAGTCCTCTCAGGAGTGGACAGTTAGTGGTATTGAAGGATTTCCAGAAATAGATCAGGTGAGATGAAAAAGAAAAGTGAGGCTGAGAAGAGGGAACAGTGAGAAGTAAAGGTCTGGAAAGAGAATGATGCCCTCATGTTTGAGGTCAGCAAGATCCCTGGTGAGTGGACCAGAGGCATGTGCAGAGAAGAAGACATGTCAAGAGGTGAGAAGGGGAAAGAAGCATGGTAGAAGCGACCTATGGCCCTTATTCTCCCAGGAAGAACTCACCGTGGATGAATCACCCTTTCTCACACACACACACACACACACACACACACACACAAGGTGAGCTGTGTTGCTCTTGTCTCCAGAGAGCTGTCCCTTCCTCCTCCTCTTCTCAGGTACCTGTTGTCTCCAGCATTTTCTCCCAGTGCACCATGAAACTTTCAAGCCAGCTCCTGCAGTCTCCCATGGAGATCTTCCTGAAGAACTCTGTCGCATCCCTGTCACTCTCCCACCTCTCTTTCATCCGTCTGCCTCCAGGGTGAAGCACCTTCCAGGTTCTGTTCTCCGAGTCAAAGACGAGGAAAGTCTGTCCTTGGGAGCCGAACTGCCAGGATGCACGCGTGCGTCCATTGGCTTCACACTGACACAGCATCCTGCGCTGCAGCGGGAGAGGGTCTGTCCCCACCGTGGGAAAGAGGTCAGCCTCTGTTCTGGACAAATCCTTTGTCCCCGGCCACCCCAGTGTCCACCCCTCTGGGCCCCTTTGTACCTATCCTGTTCTTTCCTCGAAGGCCTGCCCTTTCTGCTGAACTACTTGGGAATGACCAACATCCTTTCTTTCTTTTTTTTTCACATGAGTACAATCAACGCCCCTAACCCCACAACCTGCTCTCCCCTGCACTTGGACTTTCTCACTTACCCCTGTCCGTGTATGTCTCTCGTTTAACGTCCGGCAATTGCTGTCTGAGCAAGTCCCCAACATCTCTCAGAGTGTCGGCCTGTGCTCTCCAGGCCCTTGTGCCATTCACCTCCTCTCCCAGAAGACTCAAGGATTTGACCTCCTGGCTGCCACAGTCATAGGAAACCAAAGTCTTTTCATGACCTGGCCTTGAACCTCACACCAGGGTTGTCCAGGGCTGGGCTTAGGAATGAAGGTGAACTCATAGCAAAGAGAGGGAGCGTCTGTGAAGGAAAAACTGAGGTGAGCACTGGGGTTGGGAGAAAAGGAACCCTAGACACTGTCCCCCACCGCCGCCCTATCTGTCAAAGCCAGAGTCTCCGAAGGGCTGGGCTGCTGAGCAAACTCGCCCCACCAGGCCCCGCCCCTTCAGCAGCTTTAGGCTCGTGTCCATTGGTTGCTGGAGGAGGAGGAGGAGTCCGTCTGGCAGGAAACCACGCCCCCGCCTCCTGTCCCTCCTACTCCAGGTTCTGGGGACCAGGCATGGAGGATTTTGCTGGACTGTGTCCTCAGGCAAGGGGATAAGGGGTCAGTTGGTAGACAGGTGACTGAGGTTCTGGGGTTCAGTCACCTGTCTACAATGTGACAGGTAGACAGTTCCCATTTGGGAAGCTGTTGGAGGCCGTGTAGTGCATGGAGACAAGGTGAGGTGGGCAGTGAAAGGCTGTGAGCTGGGGTGGAGGAGCAGGGACTCTGGAGGGTCAGTCAGTGTCTCGGGCTGCACGTGCGGTGAGCCATTGGTCAAGAGCGGTGGGCAGGACGGAGGGTGTGTGGGGACAATGGTGCGAGCAGAGGAGGGCAGGCAACCTGTCTGGATCGCCTCCCTGTCCCTGTTCCTGTCCTGGCCACGCCCCGGGTGCCTGGGGCTCAGGCTCCCACTTCCCGAGGGGCGGGCGGGCTGGGCCCGGGGCTTCAGCAGCCTTTCCCACTGCGCCATCTCTCCCTCCCCTGCCTCCCCTCTCCTCTTCTCTGGCATTTCCTATTCGCCAGATTCGCCTCTTTCCCCGCCCTCCCCTTGCCCGCAGGAGACAACCACCGGGAAGACGCGAGCTCGAGGTAAATACTTAAGGGAAGACGGCAGCGCCTCCAGCCGAGAAGGCACCCGAGCGCCCGTGAGCCCCCACATCCCCTCGCCGGTCCTAATCCATCGCCCACCCCACTTCCCCGCAGCTTCCATCCCGAACTCACGTGCCGCCCGGGGCCAGTCCCGCTGCGGGAGCAGGAGCAGGGGCAGGAGGCCGAGACAGAACTTGGAGGCCGCGGTCCACCCCATGGCTACTTGCAACGGGGATGGGAACCCAGCTCTCGGTCCCGTCGGCCGCAGACTAAGTGTTCTGTGCACGGGGCCGGACTTTGTCTCCTGAGCTATTCCCCAGGGCCCGCCCTCCTCGCCCTCCTCGCCCTCCTGGCCCGCCTTCCCAGCCTTGCCAGGCGACTCCTTGCGTCATTGCTCGCCTCCCGTCCCTCACCTAGCGTCCGTCGTTCTCCTGGTCTGGGTCTGGTGGGTCTGGTGACTCGCGTTACTCATTATTTCCAGTCTCCTCCTGTAACCGAAGTCTCTCTCCCTTTTCCCCCTGCCCCTCAGCCCTTCTTTCCTGCATCCCACCCCTGGCCCTCCCGTCTCTGTCCCGTGTTCACAATCTTTCCTCTCTTCTTAAATGACACAAGATTTTCCTTCTCGAGAACACTCCCGTCTTAATGAAAGGGGCTGAACACAGCCCTTAGCTGTCCTGTCATCGACGGTACGTTTTCTAGTAGTTTTGATCCCAGCGGAGCCCAAGACCTTTTGGTAAATAAATTAACCCCTCTTTGGGAAAGTCTGGGGTGCTGTGTTCCGAATTTGTATTTCCAAGTTTTTGTGGCACAAAAGGATTCAAAGCTGATCTTTCTGTGAGAACGCAGCCCTGGACTCCAGCCTTTAGACATGAGTCTGCAAAGCATTTCCAGCCCTCCTCCCGGGTTAGACCCAGGCCCCTCTCCTCTTAGCCCCCTGGAGGAGTCCCCTTCCCCTTGACACATACTGTGGAGCCAACACGTGACTCTCACCCAAATGTGAGTCCTGCCCCTGACTTGTGAGCCTGCTGTCCCCACCCCACCTCCCACTGGGCCCAAAGAGACTCTCCCAAACAGGTGACCTGGTCTGAGTCAGGCCTGACTTTGCTAAACCCCTTTAGCATCAACAGACCCTAAGCCTTGGGGTGGGCCCTTCCCCTTTCCCACTGGCCTTCCAGTGAGGAGATATCTGAACTCAGGGGTGAACTTGTGAAAGTTATTGCTTCCAAGTGATATGAAGTCAAAAGAAAAGGTCGTGCTTTAAACTTACAGAACACATCAAGACTCAACCCACAGTAAGTGAAATAACACAGCAGGTTACGTCCTCAGGAAATACAGATATTAAAAACATCGATAAACTGTAAAATATGTGTATTTACATCCTTAAAGTCATAAAGAATGAAAAAAAACATTTCAAATAATGAAATGATTATAAAAGACCAGCTATATTTGAAATAGAACCAGACAGAACTTCTAGCAACAAAAAATATGTTAAAATTAAAAACTCAACACACTGGTGAACCAGCATATTAGACATAGTTCAATAGAGAATCAGTGAGCAGAGTGATTAATCTGAAGGAATCATTCAAAATTTAGTGGAGAGAGTTTCATCCTGAAACTATAAGAGAGAGGCAGAAAATATGGATCTGCAATGAAATGGTCCAACTTACATCTAACAGGGCTTCCAAAAGCCAGAGAAGGAAGAAAATGAGGGAGCGGAAATTCAAAGAGCTGATAGCTAAGTATTTTCCAGATTTTATGAAAGACATTGATCCTCCATTTCTGGAAACACAGTAAATCTCAAGTAGGATATATAGAAATAAATTCACTCCTAGGCACATTGTGGTAAAATTGTACAACATCTTCAAGATCTTCAAAGACAAAAACTTCAAGAAGGTTTGATATGATTACCTTCAATGGAAAGGCAATGAAATTGACAACAGATTTCCAATTAGTTTTGAAAAATTCTCAGCCATTATCTCTTCAAAAATAACTTCTTGTTATTTTCTCTTACCTCTCCCTTTAGGGTTCTGATTAGTGTGGGGTAAACCTTGTCACTGTGTCTGCTAACTCTTTCTTCTGGATTTTTCCATCCTGTGATCTTTCTGTAACTCATTCCACATAATTGTTTCTTTTCTTTTTTTTTTGTTTTGAGGAAGATCAGCCCTGAACTAACATTCGTCCCCGATCCTCCTCTTTTTGCTGAGGAAGACTGGCCCTGAGCTAACATCCGTGCCCATCTTCCTCTACTTTATACGTGGGACCCCTGCCACAGCATGGCTTGACAAGCAGTATGTAGGTCCGCACCCAGGATCTGAGCTCGTGAACCCTGGGCTGCCAAAGCAGAACATGGGAACTTAACAGGTGTGCCACCCGGCCGGCCCACACATAATTTCTTCTGACACGCATTCCAGTTGATCCGTTCTCTCCTCGGGTATGTATAAGCTGCTACTAAAGGCATCCACTGAGTGGTTAATTTCAGTTATTCAATTTTACGGTTTTGGATTATTCCATAATTCAAATATCCTCTGTCACTTTTATATAATTTCCAATTCAGTATTGAATTTTTTCATCTTTTTTTAGCTCATTAAACATAGGAAGCATAGTTATTTTAAAATACCTGCCTGATAATTCTAAAATCTAAAGCTGCAAGATCTAACAGGTAGTCTTAGCCACATTTGGCTACTGAGCACTTGAACGGTGGGTAGCCTGAATTGAGATGTCCTGTAGTGTAAAATGCACATCAGATTTCAAAGACTTCGCATAAAAATGTCAAATGTCTCATTATTAATTTTTTTATATCGATTACATGTTGAAATAACAATTTAGGTTAAATAAAAATTTGAGTCATACATACTGAGTTAGAGAAAAGTATTAGAGATCTTGTCAAGATGGCGGCATAGGCGGACTCTGAACTCACCGCCTCCCACGAACACAACCAGGTTACAATTATTCTTAGAAAAATTATCCCGAGAGAGACCTCAAAACTGAATAAGAAGAACCCCCACAACAAGAGACAGTCCTGACTGAGGCAGAAGAGGCATCCACTGTCTCCTTCCTCCTCCAGTGCAAAGCTCTGGTCCAGACGCTGGCCTGGACTTGCCCTGCCTCCGCTCACTCTGCACAATGTCGCTAAGGTACCGCCTCTCCTCCTCCGCAGCCCAAGCTGCCTCCTGAGCAAACCCCCAAGGACCAGCCCAGACAGCCAGTGCCTGAGGTTGGGGCAGCTGCAGTCCCATTGGTTTCTCATTAACAAAGACAATAAAGGGTGTTGCTGCAGCTACAAGGACTCTTCTGGAATGTAATCTGATTGGGTCATTCCCCTGCTTAAGAAAAATCCTCCAACACGTCACCATTACCCTCCTGATGCTCAGAGACCCCCGTCCAGCCCCGGCTCTCCCTCAGCGATGCCCTCAAGGGCCAACAGCAGAGAGCGCATGTGAGGGGCTCGCAGCTCTCACAGCAGGGGCTTTCCTGAAGGAAGAGGCTGCTGCAGCTTCCGGGAAAGAAGACTTGTTTTATGAGCCCCTGGCCAGGAATAAGCACACTTGACGTTGCCAAAGAGCACACATCTATTGAGAAGATGGGCCCCAGTTTGACAGTCACTTAAAACAGTGAGGACTAGTAAGTTCGATTTAAATAAGCCACATAGTAACCCCCCGCCTAAGAAGAAATTTGCTGTCTTTCTCCACCTCTGGAAAGATCCAGGGCTGAAGTCTTTGTTCTGCTTCCTCCAAGTAAGGGGAGATGTGACAACTGCATCAATAATAGGCCTTTTATAGAGAACTTTCCTTTGGTTCTGGAAGGTTCATTGCTTTCCACACAATGGCTTACCACTTTATAATTCTGGAAAGCGTCTTATAACTCATCAGTAACACATTATAGTTAGCAGCTGTTTGCATTAAAGTTTACTTTTAAATACTATTTTTAAGTAGACAAACCAAAATACGCCTATATGATATAAACAGCAATGAATGCGAATAATGTATTTTAAAGCCCTCAAAAATTTAACCCCAAAGATTTAAGACGGAAAAATCAAGGAAGCTCTGAAATATCCTACGTAATATAAAACTAATTAATCCTGCCCCTCCTGGAGGAAAAAGAATCATTGTTTTAGTCACTTACTTTTGTTTGGGGAGCTGTAAGATATGATTTCTGAACACAGTGAAATTCTCATATCCTCTAAATTGATCACTGTTGTATTTGAAATAAGACAGATATATTTCCTCTCAGTTCAAGGCCAGGCAAATGACACTGTATAATGTATGTTAAAATAAGCCAGAGCTTATCTACCAAGAAACAGGCCTTAAAAATAAACAAACGACAAGAAGAGGAAACAAGTGCCCTATCATTTAAAAATATTTGACTTACTGACGAAGAACAAGATAAATGTAATTCTGAAGTTTCGTCATAAAAATGTAGCAAACCAGCGTTAAATACTATGGAAACACTGATTTCTTTTTAAAACTAAACACACTTGGTAAGCTCTGCAGAGGCGAAATAAGACTGCTCTCAATTTTGATGGAGCAAATCCAGGCGGCATCTTATATAGAGAGGAACAGTATTGTTAACTAACCCGAATACAACACACGGCTGTGAACGGAGCCTTCACCACAAGGAAGAGGCTCTGGAATCTGGATCCGCACCGTGTGGGCACAAATGAGACAGCTGAGGCTGAGAAGTTAAAAGGGACTCCTGAAGGCAGGAAACGGAAGTGGGCCCAGACTAAGGGAAGAGGCTTAGACATTGTGGGTCCAAATCCACTGTGGCTGTTTGTTTTTGTGTTTTTTTAACTGTGTTTTTCTTAATTGCAACACTTTGGGAAAAAATTATTCACAACCCCAACATGATTTTCACCATTTTGGGCGTGTGCTGTTCTAGTCTTTCTCCAGATGAGCTGATAATGATAATGAACGGCTGCCATTTATCGGATGATTTCTTTGTACCAGGCTCCATGCTAAGTGCTCGTGAGCCATAGCTTCGCTCCACTTGCACAAGTCTCTGAGGTGGGTGTTTTCGTCTGCATCACACTCCCGAGGAAGCCAGGGTCAGAGAGGATAACCGAGTTGCTAAGGCCACACGTGGTAAATCTGCCAGTTCAGACGTCAGCCCAGATCTTTCTAACTGAAAGATCTCACTACACTTTGGGGCACCCCAAGTGTATTCCAGGTACAGTAAAAATAAATTTACAACCTGAATTTAACTTATTAATATATTCTATTTATTGGTATTTATTCACATATGCTAGCATTGCCCATGTCACTACATGAACTTCTCAGTTGCCACTTCATTTCCTCACCTCCACTATTGGACATTTACTTTGTCCCCATTTTCACTGTTATAAATACTGCCATAATAAACTTTTCTTCTCATACTTTTTCTTTAGCATGGATCATTTTCCTAAAAAAATATTCCAGAAGAATGAATGACTATTTTAATGGACTCTGCTACATATTTCCTGATTGGTACCATTTTATACTTCCGGAGACCATATAAGATTATACTAAGTTCTCCATGCATGCCAGTATCAGACGAAACTTACTTTTGCCAGTTTAATAAGCATAAGCTGGCATTATTTGCATTTCTTTGATTACTTTTAAGCTCGAAAATTTTTCATGTTTATCACCTATACACCCTCTTCTGGGAACTGTTTGTCACATCTTTTGCCCATTTATTTTTGTTTTTCTTACTGATTCACATAAGCTCTATTAATATAATAAATACTTTTTATCTCATGTTTCCCTAAACTCTTATTTGCAATTCCTTTTGTTTCTTGACATAAAGAATTGTTTAAAAACATGTACATAATCCGTCCTTTCTCTCTGTGATCTCTTTGATTAGAAAGTTATCTTCCCTCCAGATATGTAATAGTGAGCTTATTGTCTTCGAGTCTTCCTATGTGTGGAGTAACCTATGGTTTAATTGTTTTTTTAAATTATTTAATTCTTTATCCATCTAGAATTTATGTGTGGTCAGAGCTGCAGGTCTAAATGTATTTTCCCCCATATTCTTACCAGTTATCTCGATATTATTTACAAAATATAAATGTTTGCCTCTTTTGTGATCTTTGCTTACAACACAAAGCGAGAGGTTGAAAATGTGAGAGAGAAAGGTCCTTGGAGGAGGAGACTGGTCAGGCCCATGTGGAGGGGTCAGCCTTGAACAGGAGTCAACTCCTTCCTCCACGCTTGGAGGAGATGAGGGAGAGGCTGGGGGGCGGTGTGTGGGTTTGCAGTGGGGAGAGCAGGGCGCTGCCTACCAGCTTTTGATTTTTCCCTCAGAGTGGGGCCTGAGTTCCCAAATTACACAAGGTCCTCCCAGGGATCCTGGGTTTCAAGCTGAGTATCCTGTGGAAACGGCATCAAGGGTCTGTCCTTGAGCCCTTAGAGATATATTCTCAAGCTCCTCTGAGGTCCTAACCACTCCACTCCCCCCTCCTGCTGCCCTTCAGTTTTATGGGGACACCCAGTCCCCAACCCCTCCAGGCAGCCAGGTGACCCAACCAGCGTCCTGTGATGACATCACGGACATGTGTGCCACCTTCATAATACACAAAGCACGTCTATCCTGATCCTCACGACAGCCCGGGCTGGAGCACAAGGGGAGCACTCAAGTCCCAGGAGATTAGCAGGGACCCGTACGTGGAGGAGCTGGCTCTCAAACCCAGGTCTCAGGACCTCAAGCCCCCTGCCCTGCTCTCTGCACAGCACTGCAGGCAGAGTCAGTCCTTCCAACACACCTCTCTCCAGCATCTTCCACACAATCCCGCGTTCTCCTACCATCCCCGACAGCCACCTGGCCAGTCCCACTGTGGGAAACCCAAGCATCCTCTTCTCTGTTTCCAGGTTGCCTGGTGCTGCTGGAGAAATCATTTGAACTGCTCTGTAACACAGCTCCCCCAACACCGCTCCCCAGTTCCCGTGACACAGCTCCACGGCTCCTGTGCTGTGAGACCCTAGGACAAGTTACTTTCTCTCACCACGCCTTCGCGTACCCTGGGGATGATAACAGAACCTAGATCTCTGGGTGTTTTGAGGACAGAGGGAGTTCTTGTGTGTAAGGAGCTTATAACAGTGCCCAGTACTAAAACTCAATACCCATCAGCAATAAACAGGGCTGATGGGTTCCCTATACATTTGCACTGTCTCATCCCATTATTCCCTCCCCATTTCTTCATCATGTTTATATTCACCTTAAATGGACCCCTAGGAAATCTCTACAAGGGCTTTTCTAGACCATTTTCATGCTCCTTTAGCCTCTAACTCCACATGTCACAAGATCCAGAAAAGAAAAATCAAGGTGGAAAAACTTAGTGGTCTCAGAAGCATAAAGAACTTCAACAGGTCAAGTATCTGGGCAGGGAAAGCACAGGACAGTGAATAGGGTAACCTGTGCCCCACCTGCAGAGCAGGAAGAGGGCGCCTCCGGGCCTGAGCTGCACCCTCCCATGTTCCCCATTGCTGGGATCTGAAGATGTGCCAGCATGGCAGTGTTTTTCCAGAAGGGGACCAACCCCAGTGGTGACCTGTCTTCCCCCTGACCATCTCCAAAACCGAATTCCTAGACAAACTCCCCCAAGGGAAGGGAAAGGCAAAGAAGGAATTAGAAGGAAAAAATGACTCAGAAGCTTCTACTAGTGAACTAAACTTCTTCGTTAACTTCCATGGGCATGTTCTTTCCTCGTTAGTTTTCCTTTTGGTTTCCTCTGGTTTATCGGAAAACTCCCTTTGCAATGTGGGTTTCTTCCCGATATGCGGTGAGAACAAGAGAAAGGGACTTTGTCTCTTTGCTGCTGGGACTTTTGGGTCCCTGTTTGGCAGAGAGAAAGGATGTGTGTGTGACCATGGGTGGGCTCAAGGATGCTGGTGGGGGTCCAGGTGAAAGGGCCTCCTGCTCCCCTCAGGGAGAAAACGTCAGTGTCCTTCCCTGTGTCTGCCTCAAGGCTGAGCGGTCACAGGGTGACCTTCGGATGTCTGCCCCCTGACAAGGGTGCTGAGCCTCCTCCTGGTTGGAGGTGGGTAGGGAGGCAGGCCAGTGTGGACACAGACTTCCAGACCCTTCTCACTGGACCCGCAGGTCATGGAGACTCCAGATTCCCCAAGGCGCTGAGGCTACACCCTCTAATCTTGCTGTGACATCACCCTCGTGTTATCATACATCAAACAGCAACAGAGAGCGATCCCACACACTGAGCTCACCACCAGTGGGCCCAGTCAAGTTTTGTTCCATAGTGACCTTAGTCTCCAACTGCCACAGTTTTTTTGGAGTCTCCTCTACTGTCTCAAGTCTCATTCTGAGCATCCACAGAAAATAAAACCATTGAATGAAACGCCTCATTTTTTGTTCTTTTTAAAAAAAGAGATATCTTAAACTTTGATTTTCAAGGAAAATCAAGTCCCTTGTTTTCACTGTTTATAAAAGGGAACAGTAATTCACAGGAATCAGTTGGATCCGCTTCAAAAATGCCTGACTCTTTTTCCTTCCAGTTTTCCCCTGATGAAAGCAAGCAGAGGTGAGACTATGAGTCATGAGGGCCAAGCTCAGACACGGGTGTGTTATCAGCATGTGACATCTAACTAGATTTTCTCTTGTAATTACTTGACATAAACCACGCCTTATAAAAATTGGAAATCAAAATACATATTTTGGGGTTTTTTGTCTCAGAGTTTTCTCTTTTAAATCGAATTTCCGAGAATCCTCTCAGATCAGCCGCTATCCCCAAGCCCAGAAAAATTCCAGAAGCAGCCCTCCGTGCCTGCCTCTGCCCGATCTGCTGGGATCTTTCAGAAACCATGCCTGGACTGGGAAATCAAAGCCACTCTTCTGGACGCCCGCAGCTACGATAGCTGGGAGGGAGGGTGTTCTATTCCTAGCTTGGCTGAGAAGGGCCCCGCGCTCCTGCCTAGGCGCGTCTCCCGGATGCAGCCATCCGACAGGTGCAAGGACGGCAGGACCAAGCGTCTGGCCCCGTCCCCCAGCGCGGGCCCGACCCAGCCCGCCTCAGCGGCGCGCTTACCCGGCCGAGGCGGAGGTGGAGGCTGTAGCTGCTGTAGCCGCGGTGCAGTTGAAGAGGTAGCAGCACAGCGCGGCGTCCGCGCTGCAGCGGGAGGCATAGCCGGCCCGGCCGGGCGCCGCTCCTCGGGCTTTCCCGAGGCTTCCGGGCGCGCCCGCGCCTCTCTGTCCGGCCCCGGGGCGCGCTCGGCGGCGACAGGCGGCCTGAGCGCAGATCAGCACCAGCGGGGCGGAACAGCGGCGCCGAGGGGGCGGGGATGCACGGAGCCCCGCCCAGGCCGCCCCCTCCCCCGCCCCTCCGCCCCTTTGCTAGGGTTGACCCCGCCCACCGCACCCCCTTCCGCAGGCTCCTCCCAGGCGGGGAGGGCAGCCGAGGGGGGTGTGGCCCAGAGAGCGGTTCTGTGCCGGCGGGTGCAGCCCAGAGAGCCGCCTGCGCCCGCGGTCTCCGGGTTAGGGCAGCGTTTCTGTCTAGGCCCACTGGGCTTTATTACTAGCCAGACCTGCTCGGGTGTCAGCTCAAAGGGGCACGGGCACTTGGGGGAAGGGGGTCTTCCACCAATCCTTGTGACCTCGGGCCCTGCTCCAGGGAAGGGACACGCTCTACTGGGGAACCACCAGACGCTGTCTCCAGTCCTTCACCTCCAACGTCCCTAGTTATTTCCACACTGGGTTCCCGAGATGTTGGACTTGGGTAACACAAGGCGGGCAGTGCTATTGAAAAATACAAAAATTGGGAGTCACATTCACCCAGCTTCCACAAACATAACGAGAAATCTGAGCACGGCCAATTACGTGGACCTGGTGAGCTATCTCTGTAGCCCGTGCAGAGGCCCTCAGCTCAGAGCGTGTGGAGCTAGAGGAGCAGTGTTTTAAATGACATCGTAAGGTATATAAAACGTCCGACCAGTGGAGGCTACACCTGAGAGCTCCACCTGCCCGTGAGCAGCTTCTGTGTCTTGTTTATTTCTGTCAGTTTCTATTGATTCATTTTTCTCCTGATTATGGATCACATTTCCTTGCTCTTTGGCATGTCCAGAAATGTTTTGATGAGATGCTTGAAAGTTGTGAATTGCGTATTGTTAACAGTCTATATTTTTTTAGTCGCAGTAGAATAAATAACAGCATAGGAAGATAGCAGTCTGTGCTGCCATGTTTTTTATTTCCAGAGCTGACGTTTAGGAACTCATTTCCTTCAGGTCCGGAACAGATAGAAGGTGGAACTAGAAGGTGAAAACAGAAAAAAAGAGTAAAAGTTAACCCAGTATTTCTTGCTATTCCCCGAAAAGGAGAAATTGCAGAGTTTTTGAGGGTGCTTATTTGAGTGACTTTGACACTTCCTAGCCCTGAAGGCCGTGTCTGGGCTGCACCACTGTGGGCTGGAGGATCTCCCACCTGTGAGAGAGTCACCGCACAGCTGCGGCCACTTCAGATGCCCTGGAAGCAGCATAAGGATTCCTTTTTGCCTTAGACTCAGACAGCTTGGGTAGGCTTGTTATGAGCAGAAACTTTCACTTGTGATTAAAATGACTTCTAAAGATAGCATCAAACCTTCTAAATACTGGTTATTAGAATAATGATTTATATGAAAAATAAACAAGTATGAATGTTAACTAACGATTATATATAATTTCAAAGTTTGTATGACACTTTCACATACCTGATTTCATGCGGCTCCTGTGGAGGGTGGGGGCTTAAGATTAAATACATCATTTCTATGTAGAGACGAAGAAGTGGACAAGGGCTGGGGTGAGATCATGGCTCACCTCTCCCAAGTCCTCATTAGACTATGTCCTCCCCGAGAGCCAGAGGCCAGCCTGCTCCTCACCTTCCTGGTACCTGATCTCCTCCTATGCTTTGTGATGATGATGCCAATTAGGACTGAGCAGATGAAGATGGAAGGGATGATCCACGTAATTAACTGGATGGATGAAGCCTGGCAGTTATCTGAGAACTTTACTGATTGTACTAAAACAAGATAAAAGCAAAAGCCTTGTCAAACCTAAGAACACACCTATGTTCCCAGGTAGCACGTGTGCCCCCACATATATGCTGACTCAGGTGACAGCCACTCTATCAGGTCCTGGGGGATAAAGATGAACAGGGGTTGTGCCCTGTCCTCATGGAGCTCATGTTTGTGCTGAAGGAGACGGCAGATGTCCATCTGATCACCATACGGGGTGACATGTTCACTATGGGTAGACTTTTTTGAAGATGACAGAATTGGGGATGCTTAGTTCTGTCTGGGAAAGGGCTAAAGGCTTCATAAGAAGGGACATTTAGGTTGGTTACAGGATAACTAAAACAGAGGAAGACAAGGCCTGGAAGCACAAGGATGCATAGAGATTTGGGTACCATCTAGCAGTCCAGGGCCACTGGACCATTGGTCAATGCGGAAGGGGGCTTCTGCATTGAGGGAGAGAGGGTGGGAAAGGAGGATAGTGGGACATTCTATAGCAGTCAATGACTCTCCAGAGAGGAAGTCAACCAGAAATGAATCAATCCATCCATCAAATATTCAAATATACACACAGACTCACATCCACACAGTAAAGGCAGTAGAACTTACAGAGAGCTATCCCATCCTCTGCCCCCTCTTACATGTGGGCTCTGGCATTTTCCCCAGGCTCCTCCCGGGGGGGAGGGCAGCTGAGGGGGGTGTGGCCCAGGGAGCAGTTCTGTGCTGGCAGGTGCCGCCCAGAGAGCGGTCTGTGCCCCCTCAGTTACCTGTGGGCTCCAGCACTTTCTCCCAGTGTTCTAAGAATTCCCTCAGCCAGTGACTGCAGTCTCCTGCTGAGATCTTCCTGAAATGCTCTGCCAGGTCCTGGCTGTTCTCCCACTCCTCCTGGATCCCTCTGACTCCGGGATCCAATGACTGTCCAGTTCATGCTCATCGTGTCAAAGACGGCTGTCTGTCCATTGAAGCTGAACTGCCAGGACGCACCAGTGTATCGTCCTGCTTCACGCTGACAAGACAGCTTGACCTGAAGGGTGGGAAGACCTGCAGACCACCCCCCCCCCCACCCCACCGACGAAGACGTCATCCTGGGCTCTTGGGAGCTCCACCATCTTCCAGCAGGTCAAGTGTGTCTCTGCACATTGAGGGACCTCTATTCTTGTCTCCAGGAGAAAAGACAGGAAAGGGAGAGCTGCCACATGTGAGCACAGTGCCAGGTGGGGTGCCTGAGGCTGGGAACCTCCCCCAGAACTGGGTGTGAGGAACACCTGGGAGCCAGTCCAGCTAAACCACACGCTTGCCGTGGTGACAGCACATGGATAGGTGCTCACCTGCCTAAAATCTGCGTGAAGACACACACGCCCCCCTACCCCCCCCCCCCAGCCAGTTCTCTCCATTCCAGGACACTCATGGCTGGTGTCTTCCAGGCTTCTACCAGCAGCAGTAGTGGCAAGAGTAAAACTGCATTACAAGACACTGGCGATATTCCCGCTCAGCACTTTGCGGAAAGTTGCTGGCAACACACAGCTGTGTGTGGGAACTGTCCAAGTCATCCCTCCCAGATGACTGAGAGACCTCTTGAAGTCCAGCTGAAGAAAGTGGTGCCAGGAGAGAGATTTGTAAGTATTCAAAATATGATTACTCATGAAAAAACAAAATTCATTTTGAATAACCCCTCTCCCCTCTCCTCAAATCCCTCCTGGTGTGAGCAAGGTTGCTGGAGGTGATGTGAGCTCCTTTCTGCCCTCCACCTCCCACCAACTTCCTCCCCCCATCTCCTCGCTGCTTCTTTTGCCCTCCTTTCCCATGCCCCCTCCATCTTCCCATAGTTTCTCCCCTCTCCCACCCCTAACTCATTTGAACTCTTTCCCCTTAAATGACTGAGATTCACTCTCACCAATTTCACTCAAGTTAATCAAACCAGCTGAACACAGAAGCACCTGTCTGTCGTCACAGATGAGTTTCATGACAGAGTCCAACAGTTCTGTCGGAGCCAAGACCTCAAGAAAAGCCAAGTCATTTGTCATTAGAAAAAGTCTTGGGGTTCTGACTTTTGAGCTGTGAACATTAATCTAAGAACAAAGCTTTGGTGACACTTTGAAATTCCTCCTGTCACCTTTGCTCCAGGTTTCCTCTTAAGACTTAATATTTTTGGCCCCATCTCCCTCCCTCACGTTTACAGCTGTCCCATTCATTCTATCCATCTATCTTGGTCAGCTCGGGCTGCTATGACAGAGTACCATATACCGGGTGGCTTAGACAATAAACATTTGTTTCTCACAATTCTGGAGCCTGGGGAGTCCAGGATGAAGGCACAAGCAGATCCTGTGTGTAGAGGGGACTCTCTTCCTGGTTTGCAGACAGGCATCTTCTCCCTGTGTCCTCACATGGCAGAGAGCAGTGAGTGACAGCAAGCACTCCTGTGTCTACTTAAATCCCGTCACAGAGTCCACTCTCATGATCTAATTACTTCTCAAAGGCCACACCTAATACATTCCTTTGAGGATTCACTATATGTTTTATGGAGTGACACAAACAAGCCTGGGTTCAGTGTCCACTGGAATATAATTGCTTAGTCTGGGCAAACTCTCTGAGGAGCTCAACCCAGCTCAGCCCGTTGGTGTGGGTGGGCTTGCCTAACAGTTTCAAACTGTGCAAACTCTGTGACACCACCTAGCAATCCACACCTCTGAGATCAAGGCCCACACAAATCAGAGGGAGTAGCCACTGCCTAGGCCTCTCTAGCAACGTTCCTGACCTGCTCCTCAGCTATAATGGTCCCCACATTTCACTCTTGAACCTCCATGGTTACAGATACACAAGTGTTCCTCCAGCACACATGTACGCCCTCACTTCTCACTGTCACCCATGCTGACTTTCCATCTCCTTACACCCTGCCCCAGCCATACAGGAGGGTTCAGTTTTCTCCACATTGTCCCTAACACTTGTTGCTGTCTATCTTTTGGATGATAGCCATCCTAGTGGATGTGAAGTGGTATCTCTTTGTGGTTTTGATTTGCGTTTCCTTGATAGCTAATGATATTGAGCATCTTTGCATGTGCTTATTGGCCATTGGAATACTTCTTTGGAGAAATGTCTGTTCAAATCCTTGGCCCACTTTCAAATTGCATTATTTATCATTATTTAGTGAGTATAAGATTTCTTTATATATTCTAGGTGCCAGTTTCTTACCAGATATATGAATTCAAAATATTTTCTCCCATTCTGGAGGTCATCTTTTCACTTTCTTGATAGTGTCCTTTGAAGCCCAAATGTTTTAAATTTTGAGGAAGTCAAATTAAACTATCTTTTCTTTTGTCATTTGTGCTATTGGTGTATTTAAGAACATTTTGCAAACAAGGTCACAAAGATTTACTCCTATGTTTTCTTCTAATACTGCCATAGTTTTATCACATACATATGTATATGATTCATTTCGAATTAATTTTCATGTATAGTGTGAGGGTAGCAGAATATTTCACCCCAAGATATACTACTTACAGACAGACTTTGTCACAAACTGTGATACCTCCCATCCAGTCTTCTAAGGGCCCATTCGTCTTTCCTAAAAATCATCCATTCTCCCCTAAGAAGCCTCTGTCACCGTCCTTCCTTATTAAGATGGTATTTCATCCTGAATTCTAAGCCACCTCTGGAGTTACTCATTTTTCCTTGGATATCTCGCATGTGTACATGAGGTACATGTGTGAGTAAGCTTCTGTTTTTCTCTCGTGAATCTCTCTTTTATTACAGGGGTGTCAGCCAAGAACTCAGAAGCGTAGAGGGAAAATTATTTGTCCTCCCTTATTGGTGTAAGGAAGAGGTTCAATTTTTTCTTTTGCAGGGTGGCTATCTTATGCATGTGCTGTTTATTTCTGAGTCAGTTTCTGTTGATTCATTTTTCTCCTGGTTATGGATCATATTTTCTTGCTTTGCACCATGTGCAGAAATTTCTTGATTGAATCCTTGAACATTGTGAATTGTGCATGGTTAAATGTCTATAGTTTTTAACAGGGCAAGAATAAATCACTGCATAGGAAAATAGCAGTCGCTGGTATAATTTTCTTTTTTTCATTTCCAGAGCTGACATTTAAGAACCCATTGCTTTCAGGTCCAGAAGACAGTAGGAAGTAGAACTAGAAAGCAAAATAGAGAAAGAGGAAAAAAGAAAAAAAGTAGTCCAATATTTTTCACCATTCCATGAAAAGGAGACATTAAGAGATTTTGAGGGTGTATATTTGAGATACTTTGAGGTTGATAAGAAATGACTTCCCAGCCCTGAAGGCCGTGTCTGGGCTGCACCACTGTGGGCTGGAGGATCTCCCACCTGCGAGAGAGTCACCGCACAGCTGCCGCCACTTCAGATGCCCTGGAAGCAGCATCAGGATTCCTTTTTGCCTCAGACTCAGACAGCTTGGGTAGGCTTGTTATGAGCAGAAACTTTCACTTGTGATTAAAATGACTTCTAAAGATATCATCAAACCTTCTAAAGACTTACTGTTCAAATAATTATTAATATTAAAAATACAGCCGTATGAGAATATATATTATATAATATTAACTCGCAATTGTATAAGATTTCAAAGTTTGTCAAATACTTTCACATACTTGAGCATGTGGCCTTCATAAAGATTTTAAGATGGACAGGTGACCCTGAGGCCTGCCTTTGGGACGGTGAAGGAGAAGTCAGTAGAGAAGAAGACTTAGCTCACCTCTCGGGGCGGGAGATAGTGAGGGAGAGGAGCAAGGACGGCATTCCTCAGGGGCCTTCATTTCTGAACCTCCAGCACCGCCAGATTCCCCACCTCTGCAGCTTCACAAAAGGGTCTTCCTGAGAAGAGTGGAAATGACTTAATGCTGAGTTTCCCATCAGCAGTGGGCATTTCTAGGGTGTGAGACAGGAGTAGTGAAGGGGAATGCTTGCTTTTTGACTTTCCAAGACTTTATATCAGTTGAATTTTTCACCATGAGCTTGTCATAAAGCATTTTTCGTTAAAGAAAAAGGCTGTGTCTTCTGCTGCAGCTGTGATAGAGTAACGGGGATTGGCTTTGTCCTCCAACTCTAGATGAAAAATCCTGGTGAAAATATATGAAACAAAGCTTTTTGGACGTCAGGCAATGCAGGGGCTGAGAGAAGGGAGACAGGAGAGGCGAGGCTTCTGACGGCCCTGGCTAGCTGCCTTGAGAGGATTTCCCAACTGCAGGGCAGGGAGGGGAGCCACAGGGAGCCTGGCAGTGTCTCCGAGTAGAGAAAACAGAACTGAGAATTCCGGAGGCCAAGATGGGTGGCATTCACAGGGCAGAGGACCAGAGGCAAGAGCTACACAGGCAGAGAGAGTCCCGGAGATCTGCTGAGGCTTCCCCTTGAGTCTTCACCTGAGTACAGGTCAAGGCGCGTGTGTGAGGAAACCATCCAAGGCCAGAGAAAGAACCACAGGAAAGAAGTAGGCGGAAAAATTTCCTGAGCTACAGAGGCCAGGGAATAGTTCCTGTTCCCAACAGCCAGAGTGGAGAAGCTTTGTAACACAAGGGGCATCGGGTGGAGCGCGAGGGCAGGATTACAAAGAAGTACAAGGAGACTTCTGCGGGTGATAGGTGTGTTCATTAGCTCGATTGTGGTGATGGTTCCACTGGTGAGTGCGTGTGTCGCAGCTGCTCACATTGTTCACGTTAAGTAGCTACACAGTTAATTGTCTTCAATGATACTTTTAATAAAACCCCAGGTTTTATTGCATGGTGTATTAGCAGGGAGATTTGGGCTGATTATGATTTGTGATAAAGGAAATAAATCATTTATCTCCAAATTCTAATTATATCTCTTTCCAGTTTTGTCAAAGATAAAATATCCTTGTTTTGAAAGCCTTCAAACCCTTATCAGTGGACAGAAGAATTTTATGTGAGGATGCAAATGTCAGGTCTGGGGTCTGAGAGGACGGGGCTATGTTTCTGTTTCACGAGATCATTAAGGGTGAAGGTGGAGCAGACTGAGATTTGCACATTGCAGGTCAATTTACTGAATGTTGAAGGAAACGGCCCCCTGGTGACCACCTTAAGTGCTGTACAGGCATTAAATCACGTAAATTAATGCAGGTGAAGCGCTTAGAGGGGCATCTGTCACATACTAGATGCCCAATAAAGGCTACTTAGGATTGTTATTTCTAGTCCTACTTCTTAATTTCACAGGTAAAAAACTAGGTCCCCAGAAATGGAGGAGCCTCCCCAAGATGAGCAGGAGTGCCACCAGCTGGAGCCTGAATCTCTACGACCTCGCAGCCAAGCGCTCATTACACGTGATTCCTCCCCGTCCGCATTTCTTTCATAGGGTCGCCTCTGCCCACATCACTGGAAGGGGCAGCCCCAGACCCAGGTGACCCCGCCCCTGTCCAGTACTGATGGAACCAGTTATGAACACCTGGCCCAAGCTGAGCCAATCACATACTCTCTCCCAGGAATATGAAACATAGACTTGAGAAACAAACGGAATCAGTGAGAAGACGGAGAGCCAGGTGGGCTCCAGGGCTCCATGTAAGGGGACGATGGGGCAGAAAAGCTGTTCTGCAGAGGGGACAAATGGAGCAGTTGTGGGGGGTGGGGGGAGGAGAGAACAGTGTACACACAGCCCTGAGAGAGGGAGAGAGTGAAGACAGGAGCTGCCTGACGACTTTCTCGTCTCAGCTGGCTTCCCTGAGCACCTCCTTGGCCTCCCACTTGGAATTCTTTGCATGGATTTCTGTTCCTTGCAGCTGAGTGATCCAGGTTTGTTCTAGTTTAATCTCTGTGCGTTGCAAACAAGGGAAACCCACTTCAAATTGGCTTGAGGAAGAAGGGCCACTGTGCTTCCACATGTGAGACGTCTCCCAGGCAGGGCAGAGGGCCACTGGTCTCCCGTTCCTGCTTCCCCCATGGGACCAGGTGGTCTTGCATCTCCACCTCTCTCTGCACACACGATTCATGCTTCTCTTGAGTCTGGGGTTTTCTGCCCTCCACGTGCAGAGCCTGAGTCTACCTCAAGTCAACTCCAGCAGTGCACAGAAACTGGGACCAGACACTCAGTCCTTGGATAGAGATTCTGATGAGTCCAGCGTGGTCCTCTGTTCCTCAGGTCCAGTTACTGAGGTGCAGAGATCATAAGGTACAAACATGGCTGCGGGCACTGCCTTCCCCCACCCCATGGAGGATGGAGGGAGAGAAAGGGAGCCTCAATTTGGCTTCTGGCAGCAGCAGCTGCCCAGACCTCTCTGTCCTCCCACTTCCTGGGCTGGAAAAGGACCTGCAAGCCTGTAAGGAATTCCCATCTCCTAGCCAATCATGCTCTGTTTCCAAGTTGCCTCTTCTGACATCTATAAACTTGCTCTTGTCCCAAATCCCTTGGCAATAGTGCTCCATGCTTGAGGCACTGTACTCCCAATCCATTGAATAAAGGACCTCAAACTCATTACTAAATTATATTATTTTTGTCACTGGACACTTCCATTGTGTTCAGACAACATACTTTGCATGATCTCAATCCTTAATATTTGTTGAGATTTATTTTACAGTCTAGAAATGACTTATCTTGGTAAATGTTCCTGTGTATTTGAAAAGCATGTGTTTTCTGCTAAGTGGATGTCCTATAAATGTCAATGAAATCATGCTGGTCTTCTATATCTTGTTAACCAAGGAAAAGTCACTGTAATTTAAACAACAGACATTTATTTGGACAATTAGAATTGCAATTCAGGAGTCATAGATTTAGGCAGAAACCCCAAATGTGCTCTGGAGAAGATAAAGAAAGCAAAGGTTTACAAAGACAAAAAGAGAAAAATAACACAGGCTGTTTTGCAAGACATGTCATTGGTGCTGCAACTGTTGCTCCTTGGCTCCATGAGATTGGTTGCTAAGACCATCTCTCAGGAAAATTGTTCTTATCCGTGGATTAAGCATTTCTTTTCTTATAAGAAAGTCAATATATCTACAGTGAGGTACAGTTCAAAAAGTCACATTCCATCTGGGCAGAGACGTGGTGTACGTACATAAGCCTCACTTCCTTAATGGCCTCCCAGCTCCATTTTAGAAGCCCTGACATATGCTATTCCACTTTGCTGTCACTGTCCACATTTGCCCTTTGGATCAAGATCTCTCGGCAGAAAGCATCATAGCTCAAAGATTTGAGAGATAGGTAGATAGATAGATGGACAGATAGATAGATATTTCCTTCATTGTCAGGAAGGCTCATTCTTGGGATGTCATGTCCCACATAGGGGAGAAACAGAGCTAGTCAGCCATCAGTATGGGTAATGCAGTCAGAGGGCTTGACCACATCTGAGCAATAAGGAGGCAGTCAGGAATTAAGTCTTAGACATAGTCTTTGTCTGGAAAAAAAATCAAGTCCTTTGCTTGCCCAGAGTTGCAAGATTCATCGATCATCTCAAGTTGCTGAGTAATCATCACTCTAGCAGTAGAGACAGACATACAGCATCGTGGTATACAAATCATTAGCAGTTTAAAGGTGGCAAAGATAGAACAATAATCATTAGTAACTCCTGGAACCGTGATTGTGAAATAACTCCAAGCCAGAGGGTAACCACCCAAACAGGTCAAAGTGGTTTAGGAGGCAGAGACAATGCCTCTTTAGTAGCAGGCCTCTCA
The DNA here is from genome assembly GCF_037783145.1 of Equus przewalskii. Classification (NCBI taxonomy): domain Eukaryota; kingdom Metazoa; phylum Chordata; class Mammalia; order Perissodactyla; family Equidae; genus Equus; species Equus przewalskii. The sequence goes on from NC_091862.1 coordinate 16,798,742, forward strand.
ATGTGCAGAGACACACTTGACCTTCTGGGAGATAGTGGAGCGCTCAAGAGTCTGGGGTTACAATGGCTTGATGAGTGGCACTAGTTCTGCCCTGGGATCCAAACCCAAGAGCCGGCCCATCCATGTCTCCCAGCAGGTCATGTGTCTCTGCACATTGAGGGGCCTGTATTCTTTCCTCCGTGACCTGCCCTTTCTTGCCCATTAGGTCACCTCGTCTCTGAGGCTGGACCCCTGTTCAGCTCTGTTAGCCCAGCCCCTTCCCTGCGTGTGCTCTGCTCCTTCCTCTCCTGCTGACTGTCCCCATCTCCCCTCCCCCTTCCCATACTTACCCCTGGTCCTGTTCTTCTCCAGTCTGATGACAGGCAGGACCATCCTGAGCTCTTGCCCCACTTCTCCCAGCGTTTGGGTCAAGTCTGTCCAGGCATTGGTGGCGTTTACCTTCTCCCCCAGGAGACCCACAGGTCTGAACGTGTTGTTGTCACTGTCATACTGAAGGAAAGGCTTTCTATCCACTGAGCCCTGGACTTCACACCAGGGCTGTCCAGGTCTGGCCTGAGATTTGACAGTGAGGTTGAGGCAAAGAGAGTGAGCATCTGTGAGAGAAAGATGCAGGTGTGGCCCTGGGACTTGCTCTGAAGGGCCGGGCTGCAGGGGGAGGAGTCCCCATCCCAGCCCCCTGCATCCTTAGTCCTTTCTCACCTTTACCTGCCTCAGGTTTAGAAAATACTTAGATGTGACATACATGATACCATGAGCCCCTCGGGAGTATGTACTGTTACCAGGAGGATTCATGTAACAAATATTTTAAGCAACATCTACCAAGTTCTGAGGTACAAAATGTACAAGACAGTATGTGTTCTCCCAGGGCTTAAAATCTAGCTGAACAGACAGGACTTTCAACAGAAAGGAAAAAAGACACTATGGGACACATGCCAAATTCCTGATGGGTCCTGGGTACTCAGGAAAGGCTTCCTGGAGCAGAAGGTGGGACCTGGCAGGAGAGGAACAGCCGCCACATGTGAGCACAGTACCAGGCGGGGTGCCTGAGGCTGGGGTCCACCCCCAGAACTGGGTGTGAGGAACAGCCGGGAGCCACTCCAGCTAAACCACACCCTCCCCGTGGTGAGAGCACATGGACAGGCGCTCACCTGCTGAAACCTGGGTGAAGCCCTCCCTTTCCTCCTCTTCTCCCCCTCCCAGCCAGGTCTGGAGATCCCAGGACACTCACCATGGCCCAGAATGTTCCAGGCTTCTATCAGCAGCAGAATCTTCCAAAGAAGACGTGCAGTGTGAGATGGCAGCGACATTTTAGGAGAGTAACTCGCAAAAGTGGTTGGGCGTGTTTATAAACCTTCACCAGTATGCACCCCCAAATTCTTCACTCCAGGAAAACTGAGGAAGACCTATTGGAAACCAACGGGAAGAACAATTAAACCAAAGGAATATTTTGGAAGTAATCAAAATGCAGTTACTTATTTAAAAGAAAAAATGTGACATAAAAATCAAAATTCACTTTAAGTAACCTCTCTTCCTTCACTACCCACTGCAAAAACCTCTTCCGCTGTGAGCAAGGCTGCTGGAGGCGAAGCGAGCTCCTCTGCCCACCTTCCACCAAGTGACTTCCTGTCCCTTCTCCTCCTGCCTCTTTGTCCCCCCTCCCTCTCCCCCTCCATCTTCCCCTGTTCTCTCCCACCTCCTCTCTCCGCTCCTAACCTCTCAAACTCTTTCCTCTCAAATGATTAAGATTCGCTCTCACCAAGTGCACTGGATGTTAAGCAAACTCACTGAGGACAGACAGCACCTGCTCTGTCATAAAGACGGGGTGACCATGGATTCCAACCATCCTGCTGGAGCCGAGGCCTCAAGAAACCCCAGACGTCATTGCTGGTCTCTGTCCACCTGCCGGCTCCAGACTCCTCCGAGGGCACCGGACGAGCAAGGTCAGAGCAGAAGGTCTAGGGATTTCTGTCCTCTCCTTCTCCAGCGGCAGCCCCTCCCCCGCCCGGCAACTGGCTCGCAAGTGGCCCCCCGCGCCGGTCGCAGCCTGGTCTCGGGGGCTTCGGGAGGACGAGCCCGGCTCTGGGGCTTCCTCCCCCCGCTCCTCCCCTCCTCACCTTCTCCGGGTCTGACGCCGGCGGGCGAGGGGCGCCGTCCTGGACGAGACCTGTCCGCGGTGGCGGCTGCCCGTCTGTCCCGGTCCGGATGGGGCGGGGGCGCCGAGGACCGTCCCCCGGCCGCCGGATCAGTTCTCCGCACGAGGGTCGGGGACGCGGACGCTCCGAGGAGCGATCGCGGCTGCGGCGAGGGGACCGAGGGACTCGCTGCTTCCCTTTCACCAGGTGCTGTTTGCAGATGTCGCGGCGTCTGCAGACTTGAACCACAAGCGAAGTTCTCTGAGCCGGAGCTCGGCGCGGTGCCCTGACCGGCGGGGCGGCGGGAGCGGGACTCGCAGCGGCTGTGCCGAGGCCGCCGGGCGATGCCCCCGCGCTTGGGAACACCGAGGTCCTCGGAGGATCCGGGCCGGGAACAGCCTTGGGGAGACGGGAGCGGGCCCCGCCCGACGGAGCAAGGTGAGGGCACTCTCTCTCTGCTGGGAGATGCGGGTGACGCACAGGTTCCTTCCTCCTGCCAAGCCCCGGGGACTTTAGCGATCCGGGATTGGAGGGTGGGGCAGGCAAAGGACCCACAGAGCGACCTTCCTGTCCGCCCTGCCTTATATGCAGTACCTGCATCCCGCCCCGTGTGTGTCCACCCCCACTTTACTGACACCCCCCACGCTTCCTAACCGTCCGTGCCCTCTTCCCTACCCTCTCTCCGCCCAGTTTCTGCACCCTCTTCTCTGTCATACAGGAGCACACATTCCCCCTCGCTTGGTTCTTTTGGGACCCCCACTCCCAACCTTGTCCCTGCAAGGAGGTGTTCATCCCTTTGTAGGCTGCAGAGGCCTGAAGAGAGTGTAACTGTGTCCTTGGTCAGAGTCTGCAGGCTGAGTCTCTGAGGAGCCGAAACTGAGGAGCTAAAACAGCTCAGCCCTGTTGGCATGGACGGAGCCTGCCCAGGAGGCCGATGCCCACAGCAGACCCTGGTTGCACCAGCTGACAGCTGTCACCACAGTCATTCTTAGGTGGAGTTCCTCATAAGTCCAGCTAAAATTAATAATAAAAAAAAAAATTTTAAGTACATGGCACCAGGCATCCAATTCATTCTTCTGACGGTGCTTCACCTTTTTGGAAACGAACTTTCTGGTTATAAATCAAACAAGCCTTGCAATGTTGGTGTTCCCCACATGTGGAGGGAGGTGAGGACCACGGTTGTCACTTTTCCCCTCAATCTCTCAGAAAAGCAGCTTGAGGACCAGCCAGGTGGCGCCACGGTTAAGTTTGCAGGTTCCGCTTTGGTGGCCCAGGGTTCCCCAGTTGTCATTCCGGGTGTGGACCTACATAGGCACTGCTTATCAAACCACGCTGTGGCAGGCGTCCCACATATAAAGTAGAGGGAGATGGGCATGGATGTTAGCTCAGGGCCAGTCTTCCTCAGCGAAAAGAGGAGGATTGGCAGCAGATGATAGCTCAGGGCTAATCTTCCTCAAAGAAAGAAAGAAAGAAAGAAAAGCAGCTGGGAAATGTGAGAGCCGGGCGTCCTCTGTCTTTCAGGTCTGTGGGTCTGTGCAGCTGGCAGCTTCCGTCACGAGGGTGGGGGTGCACGGTCGTTCTCACACGGCTGAGGAGGCTGCACGGCTGCTTCACCGAACTGCGTGGTTTTCTGCACTGGCTTTGAGCCTGTGCAGCTCGCTCGCCAGATTCGCCTGTCAGACCAGGGAGAGGGGTCCCAAAGTGTCCTCACGATTCTTTTCGTGAGGAAGCGTCCTGCCTTTCCTGACCACAGCGGCGGCTGGTTTGTGTGTCAGCCGTGCCTGGGCTCCTTCCGAGAAACGCTTCTGGAACAAGGACCGGACGGCCTCCCTCCGCCGGGCGGGAGGTGAGTTCTGCAGGGACTGTGCGCGCGGACTTGGGATCAGACGGGCTGCGTTCAAACCTCCTTCCGCCAATTCCCCAGCGGGGCGAACGTGGGAAAAGGACTTCATCTGGGAGCCTCAGCTTCCTCAGCTGTGAAGAGGATCACGCCCTGATAGGGTTCCCCTGGGGGCTGAAAGGGGAAAATGCAGATAAAGCCCTTAGCACCTTGCAGAGCACAAAGGAGCCCTCAGGAGAGGGGACTTCTGCGGTGCGTTCTCAGCACCTGGGGACGTACAGTATCTGTGGGGTCTCTCTGACCAGTAGTGCAACTGAACTGCAGTCAGAAGCGATTTGCTCCCTTGTCTATAAACAAACGAACGAGGAATTGTGAGGCCTTCGCACGGCGAGGAGCGCGGAGTGAGGCCCTGGGAGGAGTTCGCAGAGGACATTGTCCTCGGGTCTCGTGACTCCGGCTGAGGGGACTGGACGGGCCCCTATTATCAATCGCAGCAAGGAGAAGGTGGCGAGGCAACAAGGGGGTGTAGACGAAGTGCCCTGGAGTTCAGAGGAGGGAGGGATTGTCGTCTGGCTGAGGGAGTCGGAGAAGACTGCAGATGAGGCCCTGAGCTCACGTCTGTGCTCTTGATATGTGACCGTAGGACTCATCTCACTATACGGACATGGAAATTTCAGATTGAAAATGTCCACATGTTGTAGTGCGATAGTTGTGGCCATGTCTGAGGGCATGCAAGTTCAGTATGTGTTCTCTGATGACGGGGTCATGGAATCAGTGTCCACTTAGAATGAGAATCCGGTTTGGCTTTCCCCAGAGGACAGTGTCCATTGGTCCAGTGGTCTGTGCTTTTACATACTTGTTTTTTTTTTTTTTTACACACTTTTACAAAATTCCCTAGATTGGAAAGAAGGGCAGGGCAGTAGGAGAAGAAACCAGAGGGACTCAGTGCTGGTCTTTGGTCTGCAGAAATTCTGCGTTATGGTCGAGTGCCAAGACAGTTGACTCATGTTCTCAGGGAATGTTGTCCTGCTCTGGGAACAATGAGATCTCATGTCTTATTCTCTTTCTCCTCTCTGTTCTAACTCTGTCTCCATCTTCCTTCCTGTGATTTGCCATTCTACTCACTCTTTTGTGCATTCATCCATCAAACATTCATTGAGTTTCTAGTCTTAGAACGTAGGTGCTTCTGGAAGTAAGAAGATGACGAAGATTCCTTGTTCAAAGTGCCCTAGTAAGAAAGGCCAGGAGTGCCCAGGAATAGCTTTGACACGGGACGTAGGGAGTGGAGTCCCTGGGAAATGCCTGAAAGGTGGGCTCCTTCCTGTATTTCTTCTGTTTCTGTTTCTATATGTGTCCACACGCTGTTAGGAGCCGAGTGGGCCCCAGCCCTTTGCTTGTACAAGCTGCTTCTTCACGCTTCTAACTCTTCTTCCTATGAAGCAGCTTGCTTGTATCTAAAAGCATTTTTAAATTGCAGTATAAAAAATGATTCTGCTCTGATGACATTGTATTAGAGGCATAATAAGAAATGAGGGCAGAGTAGGAAAAACTGGTGGTAAACATATTCTAAAACAGTGACACAGAAGTAGAATTTGTTGGGCCATAGAGGGAAGAATAAGTTCCCTTTTTCCCTCTGTTCTCTACTTTAGAGGCTTCTAATCATGGCTAATTCTATAGGTGGCCCACTGTCTCCATGGTGCGTTTTGAGAGGATTTGAAGAGTAAGAGAAAGGCCCAGTCCAAAAATATTTCTCCCTTTGATTCCTGAAATGGCAAGATAAGCAGTTTAATTCTGTCTTAATTACCACCTTCTTTGGTCCTCTTGTTTTTGAAAATGATACATATACATTGTATATGATCCCCTACAGAAATCAAAAAAGGATCGCTTTTATGCAGCCGAGGTCCCTGAGAGGGAGGAAGGGCCTGCAGTGGACTAAGCAGACGGCTGACCCCTCACCAGCCACTTGTCTGCCCTCGTTTATTTCCTCAGGCCAATTTTCCAGGCTCCAAGGGAAACTGTCAATTGTCCTTTCTAGCCTTTCTCCAAGATGATGATGTATTTGAAGTGGCAGAGAGGGATAGAATCACTATTGATGAGGGGACACTTGGGTTTGTAACTTTACAGAGAAAATAGACAAAGGCTGTCATCCTAACTGTGATCTGGAATGACCCAGTGGTTAAACTGGAATAACAGCTGCGAATTACAATTAATGAAACCCCACAGACAGACACTGAAAACCACAGCTGTTTCCCTCTCCTCTAGTATAAATAGTGATCTTGCAGTTAATGACTCAGCTGTAACGGCAACCAAGGGTGGCACCTTCAGGGATAAACAGAGAGCACAACTTGGTTCTGTTTCGGCTGTAATGTCTGCATGTTTTCAAGCTTTGGGAAGAATAGCCTATTCCAATAGCAAGCCAACAAGCACTTCGCACATCATATACAGCAGTGGTCTCCAAATAGGATCCCTACAGATGGTCAAGACATTTTTAGGATAGAAAAGAAGACACCGGAAGTTATATTTTTGTCAATTTTTAATCTCCTAAATTTTCAGTATATTTTATAAGATGTACAATATGTTGGTACAGTAGTATATGCATATTATTTACACATTGGAGATGCATGTTCTCTAATATATTATTGATCGAGATGCATGGTCAAAAACGTTTGGAGACCACTAATCCAGAGATAGATGGATAAGTTACAAATCTGGATCAGTCTCCAGAACTACCAAGGAATCAGTAAAACCTTGAGATATTTCGGATTTTCACGTCCTGAATTTAAGAAATGTGGGCAGTAGCTGTGTCCCGCTTGGACACAGAGGTCCCCTCCACTTCTCCTCCTGACTCCTTCCCTGTGACTGGAGCAAGCTCTGTTTTAGGCCCAAGTTCTTAGTCATAACTGAGGCCCTTTGCTTCCTCTTCTTCCTCAGGAATCTACCACCGTGTCTTTACCCTCTCCTTCCTCCTGGATCAAGATAGCTTCAAATTGCCCTGCACCCAGGTGGACTCCTTTCCCAGCCTTTAATTTAGCAGCTTTCTAACGGGATATGTATCAAAGATTCGGCTTGGGTGTGTACAGTATGCTCAGCCATTTGTCTCAGTAGAATATCATCGTTTACCACTCTCCCACATCCTGAGAGAATTGTCCAGTCCGTTCTGTCCCTGGAGAATTATGGAACTCTTCATGACCTACTTCTAGCCTAATACCTTTAATCTTCGTTACCGGTGCCAGACAGTCACCCAGCTCTTGTAAAGTTGGCTGAATCTGGAGTGTGGTGGGAGGTGAGGGGAAATGCCTTTCAAGAAAATCCTTGTAGCTCCTATAAATTACATCATCGATTAAAACCTCCTAAGAGCTCCAAAAAGGAGGCCATTTTATTATTTGAAGAAAATTAATTCATACCGGCTAGTACCTAAAGATTCTGTTTATTCTTTACAGCACCAAGGATGTAAGGTAGTCAACCAATAGAGTTTAATAGAGGAAAGTTTATCTCAGTAAAAATTGTTACTTAGGAAACAAGACTGCAGGACACAGCGTGAAGACGGTCTGGTTGGAGGAGCCCAGGGCTGCTGCTTCTCTGTTCCCACCTCTTAGGCCGTGTCGGCTTGAGAACTGCCCTGAGACGAAGAGCCCAGGGTGATTCCTGAGAACTAAGTCAGGAGGGCCAAGAGGAGACCCCCTAACCTTTCCAGAACCCATTGCTCCATCCAGCTCCAACTGTTAGGTGTTTCCTCGTTGTCTGCCTCTCATGCACACCCAAAGGCATTTCATCTCACATTAGTCTCTGCTAATCTTGGCCCAGTGGAAGTCTTACCTTCCCTGCCCTCCTGTGACTTGAGACTCGTTTATAAACAGGGTACTTGAGCTCACGCTACCACTTCTTTTGGGATGATGGCTATTGCACTGATGCCACGCTGGCTTGTGATGGAGTGGAGCAGTGTCCTGATGGGTCTGAAGAAGCTCTCTGTCAACACTGTGTGTCAGCTGCATCGCATTTTCAGGCCAGGGGATGGAGGGGATGTCTGTAATCTCATGAGACAATGCAAACTCAATGTTCTTCTTTTTCTGCCCGGTTTCATGTATAACTGTATGTGAACCAGCTGTGCCTTAAATTAAATGAGAATTTACTATGAGTCTCTAGTTTGAGTGACAAATATCAAATTTTTGATATTGCTTACACTTTTCAAAAATCGCTTTCAATTTTCCAAAAGATTCTTCCAGTCCTAAAAATGCTGTATAGCACATGCTCTTTTAAAAACTGACGTGAGTTAACATTTTGTTTTGATAAATTTTTTAGACAATTTATGACATACTAGAGTTTGGCTCAGTCAGAGCTGTAAACCAGTCTTATAATGTCATGTACAGAAAAGTCACCGGAACGAAGCAGAGAAGCTGCAAAAAATTCTGGGAAGTTCTAGCTTGAGAAAAGATGAAGACTCAAAGCTTAGGTTTAAATTTTGTCTTTGTCAGTTTATGTGTGACATTTAGAAAGTCAGTTATTGGAAGAAGAGAGAACAGATGACCCATCTGAAAACGAGAGAGAGGAAATTTTTCTGGGGCTCCAACACGTCTTACATGGATAGGTTATTTTTCCCAAATATCCACGACTTTTAAGTCTACTACAAATTTAGTGGTTTTGGTTAAAGTTCAGGAAAGAAACCCAACAACTAACAGCTGCTCTTCCACGCTTCAGTGAGCCTTGACCGGAAGATGGGGACCCGCACAGCAACTGCCCAGCCTAGAACCACAGGACCGAGCAAAGATGCCAGGGGGGGCTCCTTGTTGGAGAAGCCCCAGAAAGTCACTGCCCCAAACCAGCCCCCTGCGTCTTCAAACACGGAGAAGAGGAATCATTCCGCCTTCTGGGGACCAGAGAGTCCGACCGACCCTGGGATGCCAGGTAAGGACTGGAGGCCGGTTCTCCCCAGAGATCCTCATTTTCTATAATGACACTTGGCTCAAAATAAAAGTTATATTTGAAGAGCATTAAGGAAATATCTTAAAGGGAAGAAGAGAATTAAAATCAAGAATTTGGTCAAAAAGATAAAATAAGGACACCTGACATTTGCACTGATTATTGCTAGAAAGGAAGATCTGTGTCATCACCCCTGCATTTCTATACCCGTGTGTACAGACTCCAGAGGTACCAATGCATTCACTTGTAAATAAGTTGCTTAGGAAGTTTTTAACACCTATGTTACGGAAACTAATGCCCTAAGTGTTCAATTTTAGCTTATTCTGAGATGAAGTGGCACGATCCCTCTGTATTCTTGCAAATCCTCTTCACGCTGAGCAAGTGAACGTAAAGAACTATGATGTCATGTTAACGCGGTTTCATGTGCGAGTAATCAGTGTTACTCCTCCAATTTAACTAAATCAGTAATTTTTTGGGTTTTTTTTAATAAGGCTAACAAGACTTTTTTTTTTAAGATTTTATTTTTTATTGTTTTCCTTTTTTCTCCCCAAAGCCCCCCCAGTACATAGTTGTATATTCTTCGTTGTGGGTCCTTCTAGTTGTGGCATGTGGGACGCTGCCTCAGCGTGGTTTGATGAGCAGTGCCATGTCCGCGCCCAGGATTCGAACCAACGAATCACTGGGCCGCCTGCAGCAGAGAGCCCGAACTTAACCACTCGGCCACGGGGCCAGCCCCAAGGCTAACAAGATTTTTAAATATATTCACACTGCAGAAACATTACAGGATTCTATCTTTTTAAATGTCTTTATTGCACATTCATATTTGCATGGTTGTATGACATGCGAGACAGAAATACAGACGATCACATTTCTGTTAGCTTGTGTGTCTTTTCAGCAGACTCTGCACACCTTGTACTGAAATAATCTCTCACTATTTTAAGAACTTCTTTATGACAATTTTTATTCATTGCTGAAGATGAAAAAAATAAGAAGAAAAATGACTGAAAATACCATCCTTTATTGAAAACAACTTGGCTGCCTGTGAATCTCCGCAACTTGTGAAGGTGGCTTTTTTTCTCTCCAGAAAGGAATTTCTGCCTCTTCTACCTCAGGCAGGACTGCCTCTTGTTGTGGGGGTTCTTTTTATCCAGTTTTCTGTTCTCTCTCAGGGGTAATTGTTCCCAGAATAGCTGTAATTTAGTTGTGTTCATGGGAGGAGGTGAGTCAGTGTCCGCCTACACTGCCATCTTGATACCAACCCTGGGAAATTATTCTTTATGCTTTATATCTTCAAAAACATTTTTAATACACTATGGTAGAATCCTAAAGACTTTTCCCATTTTCTGTCCCTTGGTTAATCAATCAAACACTGATTTGGGTACTGCTGTGAAGGGGTTTTGCAGCTATAATTAAGGTGACTAATGGGTTGACCTTAAAATAGGGAGATTATCCTAGATTATCAGAGCAGGCCCAATGTAACCCCATGAGCATTTAAAAGTGGAGAACTTTCTGTGACTGGAGGCAAGAAGGATGTGGCAGAGGGAGAAGTCAGAGAGATCTGATGTGCTGTCCCCGGCCCTGAGATGTGGGGGCCATAGGCTAGGCCTGGAAAGAGGCCCCAGGAGCTAAGGAGAGCCCCTGGCTGGCAGCCAGCAAGGAAGGGAGGGGTCCTTCAGTCCCCAGACTCCAAGGAAGGGGATTCTATCAACACTCTGCACGAGCTGGGAGCAGATTCGTCCCAGGGCCTCCTGCTGAGAGCCCAGCTTGTTGGCGCCCTCGTTTTGGCCTGGTGAGACCCAGAGCAGCGGAACTAACCACGCCAGCTCAGACTTGTGACCTACAGACCTGGGAGAGAATGAATACGTGCTGATCCGAGCAGCTAGGTGTGTGGCGACGTGTTATGGCTGCAGTAGAAACTAATACAGACACCCTCCTACCTAAATAGGAATTTCACTGGATATAAAATTCTAGGCCCGGAACTCTTTTCCTTCAACACTTTGAAAGAAATTCTCCTTGGTCCTCTTGCTACCAGGATCACTGTGGAAATTTGCTGTTGGTCTGCCTCCTTCTCTCAGGGGTGATTTGGGGACGGGCCAGAAGACTGCGCTCGTCTCCGTCCAGCTGACTCTGCTCTATCCTGTGCTGCCAGTCCTGGTCTCGTGGGGGAAAGTTTTAAAGTTCTTTCAACCAATCGATCAACAGATGCACTTATAGGTGTGACAGGCTCATTGCATTTCTTTCGTTCAGGTACTGCTGGTCTCCTGTCCCTCCACCTCTTATAAAAATCAAATTTATTTAGGTATAATTTACAGACAACACTCCCCTGCTTTGGGGCTACAAGTAGCTGGAAGTCGCTTATCTGTGGGAGTGTGAGAGAAACGTGGAGGCCTCTGGCCACGTTACAAGGCGTGTTCCCAGGCTGTGGGAGTAAAAACAGATGAGTGATGCTGCTTCAGCCAGGACTCATCCTACCAGCCTCTAAATTCTAGAGAGAATTATGTGTCCAAGCAGTACCATCTTCAGGTTTGCAGAGGCAAAAAACTAATGATATTTTCAGTGAAACACTTGAGCTTTTCGACAAAGTGAGTGCTGGAACTAGATTAAGTCTCTTTCACTAGCGATCACTTTTATGTTTTATACATTTCATAACATCAGCCCCCGTAATCCTAGATTTATTACAAATATGATAGATATTTTAAGAAACTATCCAATCTCTTTCAGTCATTGGAAACATTTATATTAATTCAAGGCTTTTAAAAAATAGCCACAGTGCAGAACATCAGTGCCCTTTAAAACGGAACTCAGCTGAATTACTCAGAGATTACTTGATATTTTTAGGACCCCAAGCTCTAACAGAAGCTTAATGAAGAATTTTAAATAGCTAAAATGCATTTTTAGAATATATCTAGTTGGTGTGACTTATAGTAACACTTTGCCTTTGAGGAGCAACCATTCATTTTGGATTTAACGAGCAGAGTGGCACCACAGGAAAACGTGTAAAGTCAGGAGACTTGTACCTTTCAGAGTACAAATGAGCAAAGAAACTCCATGTGACCAGAGTTCCCCCGTGGGATGCTGACACAGCCCCTTACAAGGTGTGCGTTTTTCTGCCTAGAACCTGCATAACTGACTGTTCAGCACTCGCTGGCAGACACCATGTGATGCGGCAGGAGCAGCGCAAGGAAACCAGGAAAACGCTCTGCTAGGAAGCAAAGGACGTCAAATCTTCTTTTGCAAAGCACTTTAGCTAAAGTCCCTCAAACTCCCAACAAACTAACCCACCAAGCACAACAGCAACAATGACGAATGACAGTTAAGCCTCTGATTTCTGCAACAAAGGATGAAATTTGTCAATAGAGGGAAGAAATATTCATCTGGGAATAAAGGTGTATAGACATAAAATAAAAAGCTACATCATAATACATTTTTGCATGAAAATGTTTTGCTTGATTAGCAGGCGAGCACCAAAACATTTCATTACACCTGTATTTAACTAATCAGATAATTTTATTTTCTGATTTTTTTGTGTGTATTACAAATAATTTCTCTTATTTTTTCTCCCACAATATTGAAGGCTTAAAAAAATTGCTCCTGTCAGAGAATGCCATCCCTTTTAATTAATGTCAAAATATTTCTCATCTCTTCATAAAAGTGATCCTTGTCTCAAAGCAGTCTGGTTGCCTTCTGTCTGACTGCTGCTTGCAGAACGTTCTCACCTGATGTTATTTGAAATGTCCCTTACCTCTCTTTTTTTCATTAGGATGCTTCCTGGTCTCCATTCTGAGCCAAAAAGATTCATCTTCACGATGGTAATATTGAGACTCTCTGCTTGTCCCCGTGGAAACTTGAAGCCAGTCCCTGGTCCTCCATGGCTGAGTCAAAGGTTACTGCAAACAATGCTCATTTTCTCACAAAGCCAGGTTTACTCATTTGTTCGGTAGCCATTGGTGGGAAAGAGAATGGACTGGGCCATAGCATGAGCAGTCAAGAATGTGCCCTGGGAAAGAAGGAGAGGGAGAAGAAGGAGGAGGAGGAGAATGAGAAGGAGGGGAGAAAGCTGAGACGGAGTCCTCTGTACCACAAACAGGCTCAGGTGGTGGTGCACGGCTATTGTTTATGGGACGAACACCTGCCCAGGATTGCCCCACTGATTTATCACTGTCACCTCGGGCTCTCTAGTGGGGGGAAACCTGCTCATGATGTTTCTTGAAGACACCCTGTCTAGGCATTTCTTTCAGAGCTCAGGATTTTGGAAAAAAGAAAGGAGTCTTTTCTATTTTCTTCTCTGCCATGAATCTCCCCTGAGGAAAAGAACCCAGAAAGCTACTTGCTTAGATGGTGGAAAGTGAAGGTGGAAGTGTTGAGAGAAAAATCTAATGTTTGTCTGTACGTTACGACCATAAAGTCCACTCAGCTGACATAGGTCAGATTAGGTTTTATTCTCTTGTAGTTTAATGTGGATAAGAACACATGAGAATCATTCACAGCTACTCTTCTTTTGTGTTTTAACTGGTTAGGAGTCGAGATGAATTTATCCATCTTTAACTGAGAGATAGGATATTTTACGTTCAGAGTTTTGGCTTTCAGTCTCCAAAGTGGGGGATTATGTAACTCCATTGTTAACCACACAGCTGAGTTTACATGGGAGGGAAATTTACAGGGGCCAGACTTAAAGAGAGAGCTGAAAAGCGGAGTGGTAAGACAAGGGTACACGCTGGCTTTCCAGAGGCTGGAGGAAGAGCAGGGAAGCAAGGTGGGGGTGTTGGCCTCAGTATGCAAAGGCCATACTTCATAGATTTTACTCCTTCAGGAACCAGAGATTAAGCTATGGGCTCCATCAAGGTGAGGAGTCGGAAGGGAGATACCATGTGAAGCTGAGACAGAGTGAAAAAATGGATCAGAAAAAAATGTCCTCAGGGACACAGGGAGACAACATAAAAGGAGATGCGGGCACACTTCTCTGTCTTGGCCTTGAGTCTGTGTGTAAAAACAAAACAAGCAATAAAAAAATTATTCCCTAAGAATTAATAACTATAGTCTATCTTTACTTAGATATAGGTTTAGAATTTACTCCGTCTAACTGATCCAGGAATCTCCAAGCCACAAAATTAAAATAAAAATGATTCCAAAATAAACAAACTTAAATTAAAATGGTTCCTGGTTAGTGGAGATCCCTGAGTGTCTAGCAGAATCAAACCCCGTACCCCTGCAGAAGAACACCCCCTCAAGCAGGCTGCAGAGATTTCCTGCAGATAAAGCCCCACCCAAGAAAAGCTCATGGTTTAAACTTACAGAACACGTCAAGACTCAAACCACAGTAAGTGAAATGAGCCCATCCAAGACGGTAGGTTAGGCCCTCAGGAACTACAGATATTAGAACTACCAATAGAACCGTAAATTACGTATATTTACATCATTGAAAGCATACAAGAAGGAATAGAAACATTGCAAATAATGAGACACTATCAAGAAAGATCAGTTATTTTTGAAATAGAACCAAAGAGAACTTCTGGCAATGAAAAATATGTTTGTTAAATTTAGAAACTCAACACACTGGTGAAGCAGCATATTAGACCCAGTAGGTTAGAGAATCAGTGAACTGGATGATTAATCTGAAGAAATCATTCAAAATTCAGCAGAGAGAGTTTCATTTTGAAATTATAGGAGAGAGGTAGAAAATATGGATCTACAATGAGATGGTCCAACTTACATCTAACAGGACTTCCAAAAGCGGGCAAGAGAGAAAACGAGGGAGGGGAAATTTTCAGAGCTGATAGCTAAGTATTTTCCAGATTTTATGAAAGGCATTAATCCTCCATTTCTGGAAACACAATAAATTCCAATTAGGATATATAAAAATAAATTCACTCCTAGGCACATTGTGGTGAAATTGCAAGATGTCTTCAAGATCTTCAAGGAGAAAAGCTTAAAGGGGAAAACATTTTAAAGAAACTATTGACAAAATTACCTTCAATGGAAACACAATCAAACTGACAACAGATTTCTAATTAGTTTTGAAAAATTCTCAGCCATTATCTCTTCAAAAATACTTTCTTCCCTATTTTCTCTTACGTCTCCCTTTAGGATTTTCTTTTTCAAAAATTGGCCCTGAACTAGCATCTGTTGCCAGTCTTCCTCTTTTTTTTTCTTCTTCTTCTCCCCAAAGCCCCCAGGTGCATAGTTCTAGGTCCTTCTGGTTGTGCTATGTGGGACACGGCCTGAGCATGGCTTGGTGAGCGGTGCTAGGTCCACACCCAGGATCTAACCCAGCCAAACTCTGGCCGCCAAAGCGGAGCGCGCGAACTTAACCACTGAGCCACAGGGCCAGCCCCTAGGATTCTTATTAAATTTGGGGTAAACCTTCTCACTGTGTCTGCTATGTCTCTTACTGTCTCTTATGGATTTTTCAACCCTTTGATCTTTCTGTACCTCATTCTACATAATTCCTTTCGGTGCATATTCCAGTTGATCAATTCTCCTCAGGTATGTATAACCTGCTACTAAAGGCATCCACTGAGTTCTTAATATCAGTTATTCAATGTTGTAGTTATAGATTACGTCATAATTCAAACAGCCTGTGTCACTTTTATATAACTTCCAATTCTATATAGAATTTTTTCATCTTTTTCTTTAGCTTCTTACCCATAGTAAGCATAGTTATTTTACAAGTCCTGCCTGATAATTCTAAAACCTAAAACTGCAAGATCTAACATGATAGTCATTAGCCACATTTGGCTATTGAGCAATTGAAATATGGGTAGTCGGGTTGAGATTTACTCTTAAGTGTAAAATGTACACCAGATTTTGAAGACTTAGCTTAAAAAATTTCAAATATCTCATTATTAATTTTTATATTGATTATTTGTTGAAATAATAGTTTAGGTTAAATAAAAATTTGAGTTAAAATATACTGAGTTAAATAAAAATATTTAAAATATTAAATTTACTTGTTTCTTTTTACTTTTTTAATGTCGTTACTAGAAAATTTAAAACTACATACAGGCATACCTCATTTTATTACATGTTGCAGACATTGCATATTTTACCAGACCCTCCACCAGCGAAAAGATTATGATTCACTGAAGGCTCAGATGATGGTTAGCATTTTTTAGCAATAAAATATTTTTTATTTAAGGTATGTCCATTGTTCTTTTAGACATAATGCTGTTACACACTTAATAGACTACAGTATAGTGTAAACATAACTTTTATATGCACTGGGAAACCCAAAATTCCTGTGACGCACTTTATTGCAATATTTGCTTTGTTGTGGTGGTCTGGAACTGAACCCACAGCATCTCTGACGGAGGCCTGCATGTGGCTCACATTGCGCCTTGTATTATAGTTCTATTAGAGCACTGATCCACAGCTTCTATTTTCTCTTCTTATTTTATATCTCTCCTGCTTTTCATTCTTGTTGTCTTATCCCCTCATATATTTTGTTATCTTTCTCTGTGTACTAGTGTTTTAAAAATGGCTATTGAATTAGAAGAATTGGAAGTCTAAAATGATATTACCCTCCTCCAGAAATGGCTTTCAGTTGCTTACATCAGGCACTTGGTAGCTGTAAATCCAGACTCACTTCCAGTACATTTCAGAAATTGAGATATTTTGGCCACGCAGAAGCTTTGAGGCTGGACTGCAGTCTGTTTGAGAACCCTCAGTTCCCCTCCACCCCCAGGGCCCAGCCCCTCAGGATCCCTACCCAAAAAGCAGGGAGTTTATCAGGGTCCCCACTCTTGGCAGCCCTGGACTGCAATATTTGTTTGCTTTGCCCCATGAAATTGTCCAAAGCCTGCATAAGCCACCAAAAGAGCTACTCCTTCTATGACCAAAAAGCTGCTGGTTTTATTCCCACACCACATGGCCACAATTAGGAAGCCACCATACAAGGTAGGAAACCACTGTAATCAGGAAGTCACCACAATCAGAAGCCACAGCTGCTCCTGCTGGCTCGGGGACCACACTGCGGCTGTGACGATCTGCACAAACGGATGCCATGTGCCATGCGCCCTGCCCTCAACATGTCAGAGCCCACGACCAGTGCCATGTGCCATGCGCCCTGCTCTCAACATGTCAGAGCCCACGACCAGTGCCATGTGCCATGCGCCCTGCTCTCAACATGTCAGAGCCCACGACCAGTGCCATGTGCCATGCGCCCTGCCAACAACACCTCAAAGCCTGTGACCAGAGCCTAGGGTCGCTGCTAATGCTGCTGCAGAAAAACCAAATGTCTCCACGACTGGGCCTGGCAGCGGGAGAAGCAGAAGCCTGGCCTCTGCTCTAATTTGGCCATGTTTGATTGACAGAATCTAAATCACATCCAGAGCTCTGGTCGTGAGGGATTCTGGGAAATGTAGTTTCTAGTTTCCATGTAGTATAGGAAGGTACACTAGAAAGAAGATGGGACAGATGTTAGGCACCTGTTTCCCCCATCTACCTCAGGTACCTGCAGTGATGATGCTATTTATTATTTTTTGGTATTACTTAATGAGTTTAATGAGTTGTTAGAAGGCAAACACCCAATATGCACCCCCCAGGTTAAGAAACAGAATTTTGTCAGCCCCCCAGCAGCTCCCTCAGGACCCCATCCCATCCTAAGCACCTCCTTTCTCCTGAAGTAGCCATTTCCTTATGTTTGCAACCAAGTGCAAACATTCTTAGACATTATAGTTTGGAGTTGCCCATTTAAAAAAATCTGTATACGTCTCCTAAATCCATTTGAATGCACGGATTTCTCCCTTCACCTGGTTTTATTTTTTTCATTCTAAAACATGATGCTATTTATTTAAAGTTATAAGATATGCAAAGTAATGGTATATCTTGTTATGGATCTATCATCTATACATAAGTACAGCACATCCATACATCAGTATCTCTATATCCACATCTACATGTACTATTTCCATAGAGGCAGTAAGATCCATTAGTGGCTTCATGCACGGGTTCTGGAATCAGGCTACCTGATTCAAAACCAGTATTTGTGTGATCTGGAGCACACAAGTTTCCCCAACCCCCCCCCCCCCACACACACACACACAGCTTATATTTCTCTATCTGTAAAATAGGTGTAATGATAGTACCTACTTTAAAACATTGCTGTGGGGCTCAGATAAGATAATACATGTAACGCACTTAGCCTAGTGCCCAGCTCCCAATAAGTTCCCAGGAAAACTTAGCTCTTTCTGTTATAAGGTGGTTGATGCTCTAGGTGCTAAACTCAACTCACTACGTTATCCTGACAAGGCATTTCATTTCTCTGGGTCTTGATTTCTTTTTCAGATGAGGAGTTGTCTTACATGCTCCATAAACAGATTGCCTGAGCCAATAATCTCCAAGTCCCTTTCTGGAGAAAGTGAGGCCCTGGAGGAAGCTCTGTTACTGAACCAGGTTTGTTTTGCCTGTGGCACAATTATACCAATCACCAAGATGATGAGTTTGCAAAGAGAAAGGGTTTATTCACCAGGCAGCTACGTGAGAAGACGAGAGAAGCAATCTCAAATCCACCTCCCTGAAAAATGAGGATCCAGGGTATTTATGGGATAAGGGGGCAGAGCAGTCTGACGTGTGGGAATAGATGATTGCAGGTAAGAAGTGAGGTAATTGATGATCTGTGCAAGACCGATCAAGCTTCATGGCTCTTCAGAAGACACATGTTCACAAAATGGCAGTATTACTATGATCTGAGACTGGAGTTTTCAGCTCCATGACATCAAAGGGTCACCTATCAGTCATCCACACAGGCCTAGCTGATGAGTCGGTGGTCTTAACAGCCTGGGCTGGACAAGGAGTAGACTCTCAGTTGCTGAAGAACTTAAGCACCTGTTGCCATGGTGACTCAAGCAACAGAGATGTCATCTATAGGGTGGGTTCAGTAATGCATTATCTAACTACTTTTGCAAACCCAGCTAACTGAGTATAGTTAAATCAAGTTGGGCCCGCTTTCACTTCTTTACCAGCAATTTATCAAGTAAGAAGGTTGTAAAGGCTGGCTTCTAGGCATTTTTATTTTCAAATTATTTCCACAAAGTCTTATAATTCTAATTTATCTCTAGATGCTACTTAAGAGAAATATGATAAAACTCTCCCGTGAAGCACAAGGAAACAGAAAGCAAAAGCTATGAGTCAGTTGCTAAAATCAAGAATAACACCAGAGGGCACTCCCGTCAAAGAGTGAGCTGGAAGAAAGTGAGGTTGAACGTGGCCAATCTTTTTAGCGGGTGAGAAAAACACATGAGTAGAGGCAGGTGGAGTAAGTAGTAGGAGATTAGACTTCCATGAAAACCAAGTGAAAAGCTGTCATTTAATTTAGTCTTCAGCTCCCCTGATGGGCACGCCTTGGGAGAGTGGTTGTATATGGTTTTGTTACCCTTATCTGGATTGTTGCTGTTATAAAGCTTAAATGGTCACACTAATAAAACCAGAACAAATAACAAAAACAAAAACCTTAATCTTTTGCTGTGGATTCTTATGCAATGGAAAGTGCATCCAGGATTCTAGTATTTGGTGAATGAAAAGGTGTCATTGTTTATGGTGTCTGTCAACACTACAAGCTTTCACAGTGTTTTGGGGAGATAGCCCCCTGAAATAAATTAACCTTGTGGCAGTACACACACAGGGACTTCAGTCCCCAAGTAAAATTTAGGTTCAAAGAAATGCACAGCAGGACTGTGATAAATATTGGGCATGGATAAAGATGGATGGATAATAATTGAAATATAATTCTTTGAAATATTATTTAATTGAACCATTTTTAAATCTTACAGAGATAATACATTTTGAAAATTAGAAATACAAGCAACTTGATAGAGACTATAACTTCATGAGTGTTAAATTGTACCCAGGGCTCTTAAATTATCTTCTAATATGTGTTTAAGTGATAATGATTTTTATTCTGTCCTATATGCTTTTTTCTCCAGTTAACATAATTTTATGGGAACAAATAAAGATCTTTATGCAAGTGACCTTTCATAATTCAATAAACTGCACTAAGTTTCAGAAATAATGAAAATTGAGGCAAATGAAGCCTTTCCTAGTTAACAAAAGGTTTCCATTAACAACTGCCCTCCATGCTAATCTCAGCCCTGTGTGTTTAGACAATTGAAAGTCTGGAAAGTCTCATCAGCTGTAACTGGAGCTGACATGATCATAGAGAGTAACGGCCGTTCCAGCTCTGACATATGAAAGTTCCAAAATGTGAGCTGATATCTATACAGTTTATCAGCTACTTCCATAAAAGTAAAGGCTTAAATGCAATTTAAAAAATCCTTTTGGTCATCAAGAGCCATCAAAGAAGCTTGGATGCTTTGCTTAAGAGTGGACAATAGACTTGCTTCGTGGTTAGTAACTGATGGAGTGCTAGTTAACATTTAATCTGAAGGTCTAGTTGTTGCACTTACTCTTAAGATCTGTGATACACTCATTGATTCAGATGTTACTTTCAAGTAGACAACTCTTTGCTGGGCACATGGCTCATCGTCTTTCAAAGGACACTTGGTTCCTGGACCAGGCTGGTGTGGGTGCAAGTGAGCATTTGCCCTATTTGGGAGTCCATTATTTTAGTCCGTCTCTGCCACTAACCTCTGTGTGACTTGAGCAAGGGATTTGATGTCCCAGTCCCCCAGTAATAAAGTAATGCTTTGAAAAATAAAGAAATCTGAACACCCATCATACTTGCCTTGTGTGATTGTTAGAAAGATCAAACCAGGTAACAGATGTGAAGTGAGCTTTGAAGTGCTGTAAAGAAGGAGGGAGCCCACTTTTCAACAAATGATACTGAAGGAATCAGATATCCACATGCAAATGAGGAAAGTTGGACCCTTGCCAAACAGCATATACAAAAATTAACTCAAAGCGGATCCAGGACCTAAATGCAAGACCTAAAACAATGAAACTTGTACAAGAAAACATAGGACAAAACTTCATGACATTGGATTTGCAATGATTTTTTGAATATGACACCAAGTCACAGGTAACAAAAGAGAAAATAGACAAATTGGACTTCACAAAATTTTTTTTAAGTACATGAAAAGACACTAACCACAGAGATAAAGGGCAACTCACAGAGTGGGAAAAATATTTGCAAATTACATGTCTTATAAGGGATTAATATCCAGAACGTATAGAGAATTCCTAAAACTCATTATCAAAAGACAAGCTGATTAAAAAATGGGCAAGGACTTGAAAAGATATTTCCCCAAAGAAGATATATACAAATGGCCAATAAGCACATGAAAAGTTAATCAACATCACTAATCACTGGGGAAATGCAAATGAAAAGGGGAATTCCTATATGATCCAAGAATTCCACTTATGGGTATATACCCAAAAGAACTGAAAGCAGGTTCTTAAAGAGAAGTTCATACACCACATTCATAGCAGTGATGGGGTCTCAGTAAGTCAAGAAGTTGAAAAAAAGATTTCTTGGACTCTCAAGGTTTGGCAGTAGTGCTCCTTTATTCAGAGAATAGCATGGCGTAGCATGGGGACAGGACCCATGGGCAGTAAGAGCTGCAATGTGTTGAGGGTTAGAGCTAAATTTATAAGACATAGATATGTGAGTTATCTCTTTACAAGACAAAGGAAAGATCATGAAAAAAGTCATTAAAATGATATCAGTGCTGGTGGGGTCTGGTTACTGGGTGGTCCTATATTTTTAGATAAGAATCAGATTGGATTAAGTTAGGATGTCCTATGCTTCCCAGAGGATGATATAGATTGGCATGTAGTGCAGGACGCCTTGGGCTTCTCCCTGGGGCAGGGGCACACTTGATCCTCATCAGCAGCATTATTCACAATCTAAAACATGAAAGCAACCAGTGTCCATTGACAGAGGAACAGATAACCAAAATGAGGTATATACAGCCAGTGGAATATTATTCAGCCTTAAAAAAGGAGGAAATTCTGCAATATGCTGCATCATAGATGATCCTTAGGACATTGTGCTGAGTGAAATAGGCCAGTCACAAAGGATAAATACTGCATGGCTCCACTTACAAGAGGAAATTTAGTGTAGTCAAAATCATAGAGACAGACATTATTATGGTGGTTGCCATGAGTTGGTGGGAGGGGAAAATGGGGAGTTATTGTTTAATAGGTATAGACTTCCAGTGTTACAAGATAAAGAGTTATGAGGATGGATAGTGGTGATGGTCACACAACAGTGTGAATGTATTTAATACCACTGACCCGTGCCCTTAAAAATTATTAAGATGGTAAATTTTACATATATTTTACAACAATTAAAAAACAAAATGTAGATGGAGCCCAAACAACTAGAATCCAGCACTTGAAGACATTTTGACAAGGGACAGAAGTGGGTTTACCCTGAGCAATTCTAATTTCAAGCTAGTGTACTTGACTGGGTTTTTTTATCTGCAAGGCCTGTGGTTGGTGACTCATCACTTCCCCTCCTTGCTAAGCTTTGCTTAATTCCTGGGCTTTGGGCTTCGTGGAGGTGCACAACCAGGCCTGTAAGAGGGATGGGGAAGAGAAAGAATGAATCACCACTGACCCATCCCCCACTGTTGGGAACCAGGGTCCCCTGAAGGGTAAGCCCCTGGGTGTGTGATTGTCAGCATTGCTCTCTAATCCTCTCAGGAATGTCATGAGGCTGGGTCTTTGCCTTCCCTCTTTTTTATAGATGAAGAAATTGAAGACTACAGAAGTGAAGTGCTTTACTCTTGTGTCCTTCTATCTGCAATGCCTCTCCCCACTCTTGCCTGGAGAACTCTTGCCCCCCATTTATAAGCCAGCTCTATGTCACCTCCCACAGAAGCCCTCCAGTTTAGGGACCCATCCTAGGTGCTCCTGTGATGCGGCACAAATGGTTTCCTCACTTTTCTCCCCAGAGTTTGTGCCTCTGTCTCCTGAGACAGATTGAGAGGGTCATGACAGTGGGATCTGTGCATATATGACTCTGTGTCCCTGTCACCCAGTGAAGTCTGGCATAGGGAATGTCATGAAATGCAAAAATAAATGAGTGAACAGATGCACGAATGAATAAATAAATAACATTTTAAAGTAGTAGGTCCCTAGAAAGGAGCAGAGAAGAACTACTAAAATACTCAGAAAAAAAAGTAACAAAATGGCAATAAATGCATATTTATCAATAGCTACTTTAAATATCAGTGGACTAAATGCTCCAATCAAAAGACATATGCTGGCAATTGGATAAAAAAACAAGACCCATAAATATGCTGCATACAAGAGACACACTTCATTCCTAAAGACACTCAAACTGAAAGTGAAAGGATGGAATAAGATACTCCATGCAAATGGCAAAGAAAAGAGCAGGGGTAGCAATACTTAGATCAGAAAAAATAAACTTTAAAACAAAAACTGTAACAAGAGACAGAGAAGGGCACTACATAATGATAAAAGGAACAATCCAACAAGAGGATATAACAGTTGTAAATATCTATGCATCCAACATGGGATCACCTAAATATATAAAGCTATTATTAACAGACATAAAAGGAGAAATAGACAGTAACACAATAATAGTAGGGAACTTTAACACTCCACTTACATCAATAGGTAGATCATCCAAACAGAAGACCAATGAGTAAACATTTGCCTTAAATGACACATTCGACCAGATGGACTTAGTATATATATATATGGAACATTCTACCCAAAAACCGCAGAATACACATTCTTTTCAAATGCACATGGAACATCCTCCAGGATTGATCACATATTAGGCCACAAAACAAGTCTTAATAAATTTTAAAAGATCAAAATAATACTAAGCATCTTTTCTGATCACAAGGATATGAAGTTAGAAATCTACTTCAGGAGGAAAATCAGAAAATACACAAATATGTGGAGATTAAAAAACATGCTACCGAACAATGACTGGGTCATTAAGGAAATCAAAGGAGAAATAAAAACACACCTGGAGACAAATGAAAATGAAAATATGACATACCAAAATCTATGGGATACAGCAAAAGCAGTTCTAAGAGGGAATTTTTTATAGCAATTTAGGCCTACTTCAACAAACAAGAACAATCCCAAATAAACCGTCTAACAGTGCACCTAGAGGAACTGGAAAAAGAAGAACAAAGCCCCAAATCAGCAGAAGAAAGGATAATTTTTTTAAAAAGCAGAAATAAATGAAATAGAGACTAAAAAAACAATAAACAATAAAAAAATTAATGAAGCCAAGAGCTGGTTCTTTGAAAAGATAAACAAAGTTGACAAATCTTTAGCTAGACTCACCAAGAAAAAAAGAGAGAAGGCTCAAATAAGTAAAATCAGAAATGAAAGAGGAGAAATTAGAACAGACACTTCAGAAATACAAAAGGTTATAAGAGAATATTATGAAAAGCTATACACCAACAAAGTGGATAATGCAGAAGAAGTGGTTAAATTCTTAGAATCATACACCCATAAAAAACTGGACCAAGAAGAAGTAGAGAATTTGAATAGACCAATCACCAGTAAGGAAATCGAAACAGTAATCAAAAACCTCCCAAAAAATAAAAGTCCAGGACCAGATGGCTTCCCTGGTGAATTCTACCAAACATTCAAAGAAGACTTAATACCTATCCTTCTCAAACTCTTCCAAAAAACTGAAGAGGAGGGGAGGCTTCCTAACTCATTCTACGAAGCCAACATTATCCTGATACCAAAACCAGACAAGGGCAACACAAAAAAAGAAAATTACAGGGCAATATCACTGATGAACATTGATGCAAAAATCCTCAACAAAATACTAGCAAATCGAATACAATACATTTAAAAGATCAGACATCATGATCAAGTGGGTTTCATTCCGGGGATGCAGGGATGGTTCAACATCCGCAAATCTATCAACATGATACACCACATTAATAAAATGAAGAATAAAAATCACATGATCATCTCAATAGATGCAGAGAATGCATTTGACAAGATACAGCATCCATTTATGATAAAACTCTGTATAAAATGGGTATAGAAGGAAAGTACCTCAACATAATAAAGGTCATATAAGACAAACCTACAACTAATATTATTCTCAATGGAGAAAAACTGAAAGCTATCCCTCTAAGAACAGAAACCAGACAAGGATGCCCACTTTCACCACTCTTATTTAACACAGTATTGGAAGTCCCAGCCAGAGCAATCAGGCAAGAAAAAGAAACAAAAAGGATCCAAATTGGAAAAGAAGTGAAAATGTCACTATTTGTAGATGACATGATTCTATACATAGAAAACCCTAAAGAATCCAATAAAAAAAACCTTTTAGAAATAATAAATGAATACAGTCAAGTCACAGGATACAAAATCAACACACTAAAATCAGTTGCACTTCTATGCACTAACAGTGAAGTAGCAGAAATTAACAATACAATCCCATTTAGGATTGCAACAAAAAGAATAAAATACATAGGAAAAAACTTAAGCAAAAAGGTGAAAAATCTGTACACCAAAAATTATAAAACATTGTTGAAAGAAATTGAAGAAGACACAAAGAAATGGAAAGATATTCTGTGCTCTTGGATTAGGAGAATTAACATAGTTAAAATTTCCATCCTTCCTAAAGCAATCTATAGATTCAATGCAATCTTGATCAAAGTTTCAATAACATTTTTCACAGAAATAGAAGAAAGAATCCTAAAATTTATATGGAACAACAGAAGACCCCAAATAGCCAAAGGAATATTGAGGAAAAAGAAGAGAGCTGGAGGTATCAACTCCCTGATTTCAAAATATATTACAAAGCTATAGTAACCAAAACAGCATAGTACTGGGACAAAAACAGACACACAGATTAATGGAACACAATTGAGAGCCCAGAAATAAACCCACACATCTACAGACAACTAATTTTCAACAAGAGATCCAAGAGCATACAATGAAGAAAGGAAAGTCTCTTCAATAAATGATGTTGGGAAAACTGGACAGCCACTTGTAAAAGAATGAAAGTAGACCGTTCTTTTGCAGCATGCACAAAAATCAATCTAAATGGATTAAAGACTTGAATGTAAGACCTGAAACCATGAAACTTCTAGAAGAAAACATAGGCAGTACACTCTTTGACATCAGTCTTAGCAGCATATTTTCAACTACCATGTCTGACCGGGCAAGGGAAACAAAAGAAAAAAATAAACAAATGGGACTACATCAAACTAAAAAGCTTATGCACAGCAAAGGAAACCATCAACAAAATGAAAAGACAACCTAACAATTGGGAGGAGATATTTGCAAACCATATATCAGATAAGGGGTTTATATCCAAACTATACAAAGAACTCATACATCTCAATAACAAAAAAACCAACAATCCAATCAAAAAGTAGGCAAAAGGTCTGAACAGAGATTTCTTCAAAGAAGATATACGGATGGCCAACAGGCACATGAAAACATGTTCAACATCATCAACGATCAGGGAAATGCAAATCAAAACTACAATGAGATATCACCTCACTCTGGTCAGAATGGCTATAATTAACAAGACAGGAAACAAGTGTTGGAGAGGATGTGGAGAGAAGGGAACCCTCATACACTGCTGGTGGGAATGCAAACTGGTGCAGCCACTATGGAAAACAGTATGGAGTTTCCTCAGAAAATTAATAGAACTACCATACGATCCAGCTATTCCACTGCTGCGTATTTATCCAAAGAACTTGAAAACAGAAATGCATAAAGATACCTGCACCCCTATGTTCATCGCAGCATTATTCACAATAGCCAAGACTCCGAAGCAACCCAGGTGCCCTTCAAGAGAGAATGGATAAAGAAGATGTGGTATATATACACAATGGAATACTACTCACCCATAAGAAATGATGAAATCTGGCCATTTGTGACAACATGGATGGACCTTGAGGGTATTATGCTAAGTGAAATAAGTCAGAGGGAGAAAGTCAAATACCATATGATCTCACTTATAAGCAGAAGATAAAAACAACGACAAAGAAACACATAGCAAAAGATACTGGATTGGTGGTTACCAGAGGGGAAGAGGTTAGGGAGGAGGACAAAAGGGGTGATTAGGGCACATGTGTGGTGAGGGGTTATAATTAGTCTTTGGGTGGTGAACATGATGTAATCTACACAGAATTCGAAATATATTACAATGTACATCTGAAAGTTATATAATGTTATAATCCAATGTTACCGCAATAAAAATTTTAAAAAGAGAAAAAAAAAATAAAGTAGTAGGTCCCCAAGTAAGAAATTCATTCTGCTTTATGATCCCCTAGAAGTTCTCATCAACCTCCGTCTTCAAAGCTGCTGACACCCTTGGCCCCATCCCAGCTGGCAGGGGTTCAAATATAACTGAGACAACAGTCAGAAAGAGAAATTTATTCAGATGCCGCTGGCATCAGCCCAACACGGTTTCCAAGTCATTGCAGAGCTTCATGCTGGAAAGTTCCCTGGTGGAGCAGCGTCTTGTCAAGAACACACAATTTGAGCAGGAACACGCCAGTTGAAAGCAGCAACTCTGTTGGCAATTGTTTTCAGGCCTCCATAATTAATTTTATACTAATTAATTCTTGTGTGCTGTGCAGAAGGAGAGAAAATTCTCTGCAGGTCTGGCTGGTCTCAGAGAAGATTTTAATATCCCCCAAGAGTTCTCTCCTTGTGTGGGATCAAATAACCGGGACTGGAAGGGACCTCCTCCAGAAAGGCTGAGAAACACCCTTGGGCACGGTGCTTGGTTTGCAGTCATGTGACTTCTCACCCACTGCTGTCATGCCAGTGGGAGAGAGCAGCACAGCTGTGCCCCTGAGACCTTAGCTGCCAGCAGTGACCCACAGAGGGACACGTTGAGGGCAGAGAGTCTCCTGAATGGTTTTTGAGCTGTGGGCTCCTTCCAGTTTCAAACTTGGAAGATTCTACTTGAAAGTGCTAGTTTGCTAGCTGTGTCCTGGCTGTGCCTGTGTCAGGACAACAGGCTGATGACCTGACAGCTAAGTAACCGGGATGCATGTTCACCTCAGCCTGCTGGAAGGTCACAGAGCTGTTCCTCAGCATCCACCAAAGAGCTCACACAGGGCATCTCTTTAGTTTGGTTGGGATACAAGGTGCTGATGTTTGTCCTTCCCAAGTCACCACTGTCAACTCCATGAAGCAGGGCCGGGCCACAGAGCTGGTTCACTCATTGCACTTACAGGACACTGTCACATGGCAGGCTCTGTGGTCAGCATGTTACTCACATGCATCCCTGTCTTTTTTTTTTTTTATTGAGTTAAGGATAGGTTACAATCTTGTGAAATTTCAGTTGTATATTAATGTTTGTCATTCGTGTTGTAGGTGCACCACTTCACCCTTTGTGCCCACCCCCCACCCCACCTTTCCCCTGGTATCCACTAAACTGTTCTCTTAGTCCACGTTTTTAAATTCCTCATATGAGTGGAGTCATACACAGATTATCCTTCTTTAGCTGGCTTATTTCACTTAACATAATTCCCTCAAGGTCCATCCATGTTATTGCAAATGGAATGATTTTGTTCTGTTTTGCAGCTGAGTAGTATTCCATTGTATATCTGTACCACATCTTCTTTATCCATTCTTCTGTCGATGGGCACTTAGGTTGCTTCCATGTCTTGGCTATTGTAAATAATGCTGCAATGAACATTGGGGTACATAGGACTTTTGGGATTGCTGACTTCAAGCTCTTTGGATAAATAGCCAGTAGTGGGATGGCCAGATCATATGGTAGTTCTATTTTTAGTTTTTTGAGGAAGCTCCATACTGTTTTCCATAGTGGCTGCACCAGTTTGCATTCCCACCAGCAGTGTATGAGGGTTCCTTTTTCTCCACAACCTCTCCAACATTTGTTACTATTAGTTTTAGATATTTTTGTCATTCTAACGGGTGTAAGGTGATATCTTAGTGTAGTTTTGATTTGCATTTCCCTGATGATCAGCGATGATGAGCATCTTTTCATGTGCCTATTGGCCATCTGTATATCTTCTTTGGAGAAATGTCTGTTCATGTCTCCAGCCCATTTTTTGATTGGGTTGTTTGATTTTTTTGTTGTTGAGTTGTGAGAGTTCTTTATATATTATGGATATATGACTTGCAAATATTTTTTCCCAGTTAGTGGGCTGTTCTTTTTGTTTCGATCCTGTTTTCATTTGCCTTGAAGAAGCTCTTTAGTCTGATGAAGTCCCATTTGTTTATTCTTTCTATTGTTTCCCTTCTCTGAGAAGACATGGTGTCTGAAAAGATCCTTTTAATACTAATGTCAAAGAGTGTACTGCCTACGTTTTCTTCTAGAAGCCTTATGGTTTCAGGTCTCACCTTTAGGTCTTTGATCCATTTTGAGTTTATTTCGGTGAATGGTGAAAAAGAATGGTCAATTTTCATTCTTTTACATGTGTCTTTCCAGTTTTCCCAGCACCATTTGTTGAAAAGACTTTCTTTTCTCCATTGTAGGCCCTCAGCTCCTTTGTCGAAGATAAGCTGTCCATAGATGTGTGGTTTTATTTCTGGGCTTTCAATTCTGTTCCATTGATCTGTGCACCTGTTTTTGTACCAGTACCATGCTGTTTCGATTACTGTAGCTTTGTAGTATGTTTCGAAGTCAGGGATTGTGATGCCTCCCCTTTTGTTCTTTTTTCTCAGGATTGCTTTAGCAATTTGGGGTCTTTTCTTGCCCCATATGAATTTTAGGATTCTTTGTTCTAATTCTGTAAAGAATGTCGTTGGGATTCTGATTGGGATAGCGTTGAATCTGTAGATTGCTTTAGGTAGAAAGGACATTTTAACTATGTTTATTCTTCCAATCCATGTACATGGAATGTCTTTCCATTTCCTTATGTCGTCATCCAATTCTCTCAGAAAGACCTTGTAATTTTCATTATATAGGTCCTTCACTTCCTTAGTTAAATTTACCCTGAGGTATTTTATTCTTTTTGTTGCGATTGTGAATGGTATGGTGTTCTTGAGTTCTTTTTCTGTTAGTTTGTTATTAGAGTATAGAAATGCTACTGATTCATGCAAATTGATTTTATACCCTGCAACTTTGCTGTAGTTGTTGATTACTTCTAAGAGTTTTCCAATGGATTCTTTGGGGTTTTCTATATATAAGATCATGTCGTCTGCAAACAGCGAGAGTTTCACTTCTTCCCTCCCTATTTGGATTCCTTTTATTCCTTTTTCTTGCCTGATTGCTCTGGCCAGGACCTCCAGTTCCTTGTCTCGTTCCTGTTTTCAGGGGTATGGCGTTCAGTTTATGCCCATTGAGTGTGATGTTGGCTATGGGTTTGTCATATATGGCCTTTATTATGTTGAGGTAGTTTCCTTCTATGCCCATTTTGTTCAGAGTTTTTATCATAAATGGCTGTTGGATCTTGTCAAATGCCTTCTCTGCATCTATTGAGATGATCATGTGGTTTTTATTCCTCAGTTTGTTGATGTGGTGTATCACGTTGATTGATTTGCAGATGTTGAACCATCCCTGTGTCCCTGGTATGAATCCCACCTGATCGTGATGTATGATCCTTTTGATGAATTGCTGAATTCTGGTTGCCAAAATTTTGTTTAGAATTTTTGCATCTATGTTCATCAGTGATATTGGCCTGTAGTTCTCTTTTTTCGTGGTGTCCTTGTCAGGTTTTGGTATCAGCGTGATGTTGGCCTCATAGAACGTGTTAGGAAGTGTTCCATCTTCCCTAATTTTTTGGAGTAGCTTGAAAAGGATAGGTATTAAATCCTCTCTGGAAGTTTGGTAGAATTCCCCAGGAAAGCCATCTGGTCCTGGGGTTTTATTTTTTGGGATGTTTTTGATTGCTGTTTCAATCTCTTTCCTTGTGATTGGTCTGTTCAAATTGTCTGCCTCTTCTTGAGTGAGCTTTGGGAGATTGTAGGAGTCCAAGAATTTATCCATTTCCTCTAGGTTGTCCATTCTGTTGGCATATAGTTTTTCGTAGTATTCTCTTATAATCCGTTGTCTTTCTGCAGAGTCTGTTGTTATTTCTCCTCTTTCATTTCTGATTTTGTTTATTTGAGCTTTCTCCCTTTTTTTCTTTGTAAGTCTGGCTAGGGGTTTGTCAATTTTATTTATCTTCTCAAAAAACCAGCTCTCTGTTTCATTGATCCTTTCTACTGCCTTTTTCGTTTCAATAGTATTTATTTCTGCTTTGATTTTTATTATTTCTCTCCTTCTGCTGACTTTGGGCTTTATTTGTTCTTTTTTCTCTAGTTCAGTTAGGTATAGTTTAAGATCGCTTATTTGGGATTTTTCCTGTTTATTAAGATTTGCCTGAATTGCAATGAATTTTCCTCTTAATACAGCTTTTGCTGTATCCCATATGAGTTGGTATGGCATGCTGTCATTTTCATTTGTTTCCAGGTATTTTTTGATTTCTTCTTTAATTTCTTCAATGATCCATTGCTTGTTCAGTAGTGTGTTGTTTAGTCTCCACATCTTTGTGCCTTTCTCAGCTTTTTTCTTGTAATTAATTTCTAGCCTTATACCATTATGATCGGAGAGGATGCTTGTTATTATTTCAATTTTTTTAAATTTGTAGAGGCTTGCCTTGTTTCCCAACATATGGTCTATCCTTGAGAATGTTCCATGTGCACTTGAGAAGAATGTGTATTCAGCTGTTTTAGGGTGAAGTGATCTATATATGTCTATTAAGTCCAATTGTTTTAGATTTTCATTTAGCTCCACTATTTCCGTGTTGATTTTCTGTCTGGATGATCTGTCAATTGATGTGAGTGGGGTGTTGAGGTCCCCTACTATTATTGTGTTGTTTTTAACATCTTCCGTTAGGTCTGTTAATAGTTGCTTTATGAATCTTGGTGCTCCTGTGTTGGGTGCATAGGTATTTATAAGCGTTATTTCTTCTTGATGAAGTGTCCCTTTGATCATTATATATTGTCCCTCTGTGTCTCTCTTTACCTGTCTTATTTTGAAATCCACTTTGTCTGATATAAGAATTGCAACACCTGCCCTTTTTTGCTTGCTATTAGCTTGAAGTATTGTCCTCCACCCCTTCACTCTGAGCCTGTGTTTGTCCTTGTGGCTGAGGTGTGTTTCCTGGAGGCAACAAATTGTTGGATCTTGTTCTTTAATCCATTTTGCCACTCTGTCTTTTTATTGGAGAGTTCCATCCATTTATACTGAGAGTGATTATTGATGCATGTGGACTTAATGCTGTCAATCTGTCACTCATTATCTTGTTTTCCTATTTCTTTTCCTGTGTGCTTTAGCCTACCCATTTAGTACTGCAATTTCTTATGCTGGGTTTCTTAGATTTTTCCTTATTTATGTTGTGTGACTCTGTTCTGTTTTTTAGCTTAGTGTCTACCCTGAAGTTTGTATTTAGAATCTCGTGTATAATATAGTCCATTCTCTGGTGGTCTCTTACTTACTTGGCCTATACTGATTTAGACCCTTTGCTCTTCCCCTCCTAAATAATTATTTTCATTTCTTATTCCAACTCGTGTTATGAATTTGTAGTTAGAGTGATAAGATCGTCCTTGCTTTGGTAGTTTCCTTACCTTTACCCTAATGCTATAGTTGAATATTTGCTATCCTGTTCTGGTTCTATCCATCGGTCTCCCTAGTCTGTGGATTGTGACCCCTTTCTCCCTTTTTTATTTTTTCAGGTATGAGAGCCTTCTTGAGGATTTCTTGTAGCGGAGTGCTTTTAGTTACAAATTCCCTTAACTTTTGTTTGTCTGGAAAAGATTTAATTTCTCCCTCATATCTGAAGGAAATTCTTGCTGGATAGAGTATTCTTGGCTGAAGATTCTTATCTTTTAAAGCTTTGAATATGTCATTCCATTCTCTCCTAGCTTGCAAGGTTTCTGTAGAGAAATCCACTGAAAGTCTGATAGGAGCTCCTTTGTAGGTTATTCTCTTCTTTTTTCTTACTTCCCTGAGTATTCTTTCTTTATCTTTCCTTCTTGCCATTTGTACTACTATGTGCCTTGCAGTAGGTCTTTTTACATTGACAAATCTAGGATATCTGAAATCTTCCTCTCCACACATTTCTCCGTCAATCCCTAGATTTAGGAAGTTCTCTTCTATAATTTCATTAAGCACACTTTCTGCTCCATTTTCCTTTTCCATGTTCTTGGGAATTCCTATGATCCTTAAGTTCTTACTCCTCATTGAATCCACTATCTCTCAGAGATTTTCCTCATTTTTTTTAATTCTTAGTTCTCTTTCTTCCTCTTTCTGGAGCCATTCAGCCTGTCTGTCTTCAATTATGTTACTTTGCTCTTCTGTGGTGTCTACATGGACATTAAGGGAATCCGTATTCTGTTTTATCTGGTCCATTGTGTTTTTCATCTCTAGTAATTCTGTTTGATTCTTCTTTATGATTTCAATCTCTTTTGTGAAGTAACTCCAGAACTCATTGGCTTGTTTCTCTATCTTTCTCTCTACCTCATTGAGTTTTTTGATTATAGCTGCTCTGAACTCGTTATCACTTAGTTCACCTAATTGCAAGTCCTCAGGACTTAATTCTATGTTTTTATTGTTTTCCTTCTGGTCTGGGGCTTTTATAAATTGCTGGATGGTAGAGGAGCTGGTTTTTCTCATGGTGGTAGAATTCGGTTGCAGTGACAGCCTCTCGCCACTAGATGGGGGTCGAGAGCTGCACATTCTGAGCTCTCTGCCTTCGGGCAAGATGGCAGCGCCCAGTGCTCTTTTCCGTGAGGGAGGGGCTGCTATTCTGGCCTGCCATCTGGATTCAGATCAGTTCTGTTCTCTGGTCTCCCGAGGCCCAGGGTTTATGGGGTCCCCGCACATGGGAGCTTTCCCCCAGCAGCGGGTTTCCACTGAACCAGCAGCAGGAGTCCTGGATGATTCCCCGGTTGCACAGCCCCTGCCCCGCTCCTTCCACGACCCACGCAGCAGGGACTGCAGACTCTAGGGGAGGGAGCAACGTTCTCTCCTACCCATCCCAGCTCCTCTGAGGCCGTCAGCAAGGTCTATGTTCTCTGCCTTCTTGGTATTGTAGGTCTCTAACGTGTTGGCATTAGATTTATTCTCTGAAATTCAGTTTTTCCAATCCTTTGTTGTATTTTGGAGGGGAGAGAATCCCGGGTCAGCTCACCCTGCCATTTTGCTCCTCCCCTTCCACATGCATCCCTGTCTTTGAGGCATACAGGTAGATTGGGCCCCAGTCTCACATCTCTGTGATCACTGCTGTAACAGACAAGAGCTATGCAGAGGAGGAACAGCATAAAACATCACCTCCTCAGAGAAGCCAGCTCTGATTCCCCACACCAGGTTGCATCTCCCTATTAAGCCTCTACCTCACCTTGTACAGGAACCCCATAGAGTAGGACCATGTCTGTCCTGCTCAGCAGTGTTTTTCTGCCACTGAGCACAGTGATCAGCACATCATAGGTGCTTCATGTATGTTTGTTGAATGAGTGAGGATTCATGGAGAGAGGTGGTAGCATTTGAGGTGGGTCTGGACAAATCAGAGGAGCTTGCCAGGAGAACAAATGAATGGATAATTCTGTAAAACAAATGTCTATGGTTAAATTTATGTCCATCCTGGTTAACAAGGGAAAACCCCTGATGTTTACAAGTACCTTTGACAGCAGCAGGAAGCATAGGCAGATACAGTGTTCTTCAGTTACTCGTGGGTACATGAAATATTTGTGATCCTTCCTTTCAACACACTTGGGAAAACAATCTCGTGATGAGAATGAGACTTGGGGAGCAGGGGTCCCAGATCATGGGGGGATAGCAGAGCCTGCCTTTCCATCATTCCTGCTCCATCCTCCTGTGAAAGAGCTGCCACCCGCTCTTCTCCACCCCAAGAGGCTGTGAAGAATTAAGACTGGAAAGAAACCTTTGAAAAATTGGTATTCCTCTGGTTAGTATTTTTTATTTTACCTTCTTCTACTTTCTAATTAGGGTGAATATATTGGTGATAGGGCCTTTACCAGTTGCAGTTTAAATTAGGAATCTTTAGTTCATGACTCAGTCCAATTCAGCAAATATTTAGGAGGGGGGAGGAGGGAGTCAACATTACAGGACCTCTGCAGCATGTCAAGCTCAGTGCTCCCTTAATCTCCATGGGGGGCGGGAGGAGCTTGTGAGGGCAGATATTCTCGCTTCCAGCTCCCTGGCAGCCAGGCAGCGGGCTTGTGGCCTGAGTGAGCTGACTGGATGCTTGCGGGGATCCTGACTTGGAAGGAGTGGCCCCCAGTGCAGGGAGAGTCAGGATACTCACAGGAGCAGCATGGAGAGAGTGCCCAGTGGGCCAAGCCTGGCATCCTAAGCAGAATGTTCCTGTGGGTGGTCCTGGCTGAGCCTGGCCTGGTCCCTGTGGCTTGCAAACCTGGCTCTCCAGCCTTCCCATCCATCCTGAGAGATGCCCTTTCAACAGACTGTTCTTGCTAAAGATGGTTTCTGATGTTTGCAGCTGAAAACCCAGCTGACACTGCCAGGGAGAGGCAGAATCAGTGTTCAGATTGTGTCTCTCAGATACCGTAAACTCATTATTTGCTCTTCTATACCCAAAATGTGATTGGAATCTGAATGACTGCCAATCCTGTCCAGTGTAAGTCTTCATGGGAAATTAATTTACAAGTAGATTAGTGATCCAATAGATTAATAGTGATCACACATACACTCGCACACGCACACATATGTTTAAATTGATTGGCAAGTTCCCATGAGAGAAACTGGTTAAGATTTCTGTTGCTGACGTTTCCAAAGGAGGAGAGCAGACATAACATTTACTGGGTGGTGTAAGCGCAAGAGGCAATGGGCTGGATACAGAAGGGACGTCTTGTTTAAGAACAGATTTTGGAGTCAGACAGATGTGATTTAAATCCTAGGTCTACTATTTAATAGACCTTTGAGACTTTGGACAAATTATGTGTCTTCTTTGGCCCTTAGTTTTCTTGTCTGTAGAATGGGGACAATAATTCCTATCTCACAGAGATTCAAAATGGCACACACAAGGCACCCAACACAGTGCCTGGCACATGGTAAGTGCTTAGTCACTGGGAGTCATTGTTGTTATTTAAATATATTGCCTAGTTTAGTTCTCATAGCAATGCTGGTAAGTGGGTGTATTCATCCTTTCTTGAATAACTTTACGAAGCTTACTTGTTGGCATAACCTCTTACCCCATCTAGAAGGAGCATGTGGGAGTGAGTGAGGAGCAGGTGAGATGAGGAGGAAGCCAAACACATCTTTATGAAAGTTCTTTTTGAGCCTAATATGTCGTCTGAGTTTTCTGTTGTCAGGTTTGTTATTGAACTGTTAGTCGACAGTTAACTTGACCTGTCCATTTTACTTGCTATAATACCCAGGACAAATTTAGATTTAAAAGAGGCTGTTGTAAATGAAGGGCCCTCAGCATTTCATGATAAACCATGATACAATTCCCCTGAATTAAGTCGGCCATGTTGCCCCTGGTCTCCTGACACTCAGGTGCATGATACACCCAGGTGAGGCCCACAGCTCTGAGCATCCCACTGTAGGATGCTGCTCCTGCAGTGCAGCGGGGACCACAGGCAGGTTTTAAGCAGCAGCAGCCAGAAGAGCCCATCTCACCAGCAAAGTGATGATGGCTTTGGAGGAAGCAACCAAACCTACTTAGACAATCAGTCAATCAAAAAATTCATTAATGAATACCTCACAGTCATCCAGATTGTATTTCATTACAATAGTAAATGGAACCGGGTAATAGGTGAAAAGTCTTTGTCAACATGCTTAGCAAATAACATGGATAAGGGAATGTTAAGTTCCCTTCTACTTTTCTTATACAAACTCTTTTTGATATGGACCCTGATATCAGTTTCCCCACATTAAACCCAGCACATACGGGGTTAAAACCAAAACACTCATTCCCTGCTTACTCTCTGTCTTCCTGGCTCCAGAATCCACTATCCTCCATGGAGACAGACACCATCAAGGACAAGCACCTGGATTATCTCCTCCTGGCAAAGAGATACAGGCTGATGGGAAAGCTCTGACCAGCAAGGCCATATGCTCCCCCTCCCCTACCTAAAACCCCAAATAAAAACCCTTCCTTTTAGCTTTACGGGGAGTTTGGGATTTCAGCATTGGCTGCCCTCTCTCCTTGTTCAGTGCTGTGCAAAAATGAAATTCCTACTTTCTTCCACCACACCCGGTGTCAGAGATTGGCTTGCTGCACAATGGGTGAGCGAACTCACTTCAGGTTTGGTAACATTTTCAGGGCTTGTAAAAGATTTTCATCTGAATGAGTTTATATAATTCTCACAATGATTTTAAGAGATGTGTGGGGGTTTTTTATTGAGTTCATAATAGTTTACATAGATGTGAGATTTCAGTTGTATGTTATTTCTTGACCCTCACCACATAAGTGCTCCCCTTCACCCTCTGTGCCCACCCCCAACCCATCTTCCCCTGGTAACCACTGAACTGTTTTCTTTGTCCATGTGTTTGTTCATATTCCACATATGAGTGAAATCATCTGGTGTTTGTCTTTCCCAGTCTGGCTTATTTCACTTAGCATAATTCCCTCCAGGTCCTTCCATGTTATTGCAAATGGGATGAATTTGTCTTTTTTTCTGGCTGAGTAGTATTCCATTGTATATATATACCACATCTTCTTTATCCAATCATCAGTGGATGGGCACTTGGATTGTTTCCATGTCTTGGCTATTGTGAATAGTGCTGCAGTGAACATAGGGGTGCATATGCTACTTTGGATTGTTGATTTCAAGTTGTTTGGGTAGATACCCAGTAGTGGGATAGCCGAGTGGTATGGTAGTTCTACTTTTAGTTTTTTGAGAAATCTCCATGCTGTTTGCCATAGTGTATGCACCAGTTTGCATCCCCACCAGCAGTGTATGAGGGTTCCCTTTTCTCCACACCCTCTCCAATATGCCACTTTTACTCTTAGTGATTATAACCATTTTAACAGGCATAAGGTGGTATCTTAGTGTAGTTTTCATTTGCATTTCCCTGATGATTAGTGATGTCGAACATCTTTTCATGTGTTTATTGGACATCTGTATATCTTCTTTGAAAAAAATGTCTGTTCATATCCTCTGCCCATTTTTCAATCAGGCTGTTTGTTTTTTTATTGTTCAGTTGCGTGAGTTCCTTATATATTATGGAGATTAACCCCTTGTCAGATGTATGATTTGCAAATATTTTCTCCCAGTTGGTAGGTTGTCTCTTTGTTTTGATTCTAGTTTCTTTTGCCTTGCAGAAGCTCTTTAGTCTGATGAACTCCCACTTGTTTATTTTTTCTTTTCGTTTCCCTTGTCTGAAGAGACATGGTATTTGAAAAGATCGTTTTTAGTTCAGTGTCAAAGAGTGTACTACCTATATTATCTTCCAGGGGTTTTATGGTATCAGGGCTTATCTTCAAGTTTTTGATCCATTTTGAGTTTATTTTTGTGTGTGGCGTGAGATAATGGTCTACCTTCATTCTTTTGCATGTGGCTGCCCAGTTTTCCCAACAGCATTTATGGAAGAGACTGTCTTTTCTCCATTGTATGTTCTTGGCACCTTTGCTGATCTTTGTTGAAGATTAGCTGTCTGTAGATGTGCAGTTTTATTTCTGGGCTTTCACCTCTGTTCCATTGATCTGTGTGCCTATTTTTGTACCAGTACCACGCCGTTTTGATCACTATGGCTTTGCAGTACATTTTGAAGTCAGGGATTGTGATCCCTCCGGCTTTGTTCTTTTTCCTCAGGATTGCCTTAGCAATTCGGGGTCTTTGGTTGCCCCATATGAATTTTAGGATTCTTTGTTCTATTTCCATGAAGAATGTCATTGGGATTCTGATTGTGATTGCATTGAATCTGTAGATTGCTTTGGGTAGTATGGACATTTCAACTATTTTTATTCTTCCAATCTTATATGCATGGAAGCTCTTTCCATCTCTTTACGTCATTATCAATTTCTCTCAGTATTGTCTTATAGTTTTCATTGTATAAGTCCTTCACCTCCTTGGTTGTTTATTCCTAGGTACTTTATTCTTTTAGTTGCAATTGCAAATGGAATTGTATTCTTGAGTTCTCTTTCTGTAAGTTAATCATTAGAGTATAGAAAAGCAACTGATTTTTGTAAGTTGATTTTGTACCCTGCAGCTTTACTGTAGTTGTTAATTATTTCTTTTAGTTTTCCATTGGATTCTTTGGAGTTTTCTATATATAAGATCATGTCATCTTCAAACAGCGAGAGTATCACTTCTTCACTCCCAATTTGGATTTCTTTTATTCCTTTCTCTTGCCTAACTGCTCTGGCCAAAACCTCCACTACTATGTTGAATAAGAGTGGTGATAGTGGGCATCCTTATCTTATTCCTGTTCTGAACGGGATGGCATTCAGTTTTTGCCCATTGAGTATGGTGTTGGCTGTGGGTTTGTCATGTATTGCCCTTATTATGTTGAGGTAATTTCCTTCTATCCCCATTTTGTTAGGAGTTTTCATCATAAATGGCTGCTGGATAACGTCAAATGCTTTCTCTGCATCTATTGAGATGATCATGTGGTTTTTATTCTTCAATTTGTTGATGTGGTGTATCACATTGATAGATTTGCAGATGTTGAAACATCTCTGAGTCCCTGGTATAAATCCCACTTGATCAGGATGAATGATCCTTTTGATGAATTGCTGAATTCGGGTTGCCAAGTTTGTTGAAGATTTTTGCATCTATGTTCATCAGTGATATTAGCCTGTAGTTTTCCTTTTTTGTGTTGTCCTTGCCAGGTTTTGGTATCAGACTGATGTTGTTCCTGTAGAATGTGTTAGGAAATGTTCCATCTTCCCTAACTTTTTGGAATAGCTTGAGAAGGATAGGTATTAAATCCTCTCTGAAAGTTTGGTACAATTCTCCAGGGAAGCCATCTGTTCCTGGGCTTTTATTATTTGGGATGCTTTTGATTGCTGTTGCAATCTCTTTCCTTGTGATTGGTCTGTTCATATTGTCTGTTTCTTCTTAATTCAGCTTTGGGAGGTTGTAAGAGTCCAAGAATCTATCCATTTCCTCTACAGTATCCATTTTTTTGGCATATAGTTTTTCATAGTAGTCTTTTATAGTCCGTTGTATTTCTGTGGTGTCTGTTGTTATTGCTCCTCTTTCATTTCTAATTTTGTTTCTCTGAGCTTTCTCTCTTTTTTTCTTTGCAAGTCTGGCTAGGAGTTTGTCAATTTTATTTACCTTAAAGAACCCGCTCTTTATTTCGTTGATGCTTTCTACTGCCTTTTTTGTTTCAATAGCATTTATTTCTGCTCTGATTTTTATTACTTCCCTCCTTCTGTTGACTTTGGGCTTTGTTTGTTCTTCTTTTTCTAATTCAGTTAGGTGTAATTTGAGATTGCTTATTTGGGATTTTTCTTGTTTGTTAAGGTGTGCCTGTATTGCAATGAACTTACCTGTTAATACAGCTTTTGCTACATCCCAGATGAGTTGGTATGGTATGTTATCATTTTCATTTGTCTCCGGATATTTTTGATTTCTCCTTTAATTTCTTCAGTGATCCTTTGCTGGTTCAACAGCACATTGTTTAGTCTCCACATCTTTGTCCCTTTCTCAGCTTTTTTCTTGTAATTAATTTCTAGCTGTATAGCATTTTGATCAGAAAAGATGCTATAAAAAAGATGCTATATAAAAAGATAATAAAAAAAGAGAAAAGTTGGTATTATTTCAATTTTCTTAAATTTATTGAGGCTTGCCTTGTTTCCCAACATATGGTCTATCTTTGAGAATGTTCCATGCACACTTAAGAAGAATGTGTATTCTGCTGGTTTTGGACGGAGTGTTTTATATATGTCTATTAAGTCCAACTGGATTAGCTTTTCATTTAATTCCCCTGTTTCCTTGTTGATTCTCTGTCTGAATGATCTATCCATCGATGTGAGTGGAGTGTTGACGTCCCCTACTATTATTGTGTTATTATGGCTATCTTCTTTTAGGTTTGTTAATAGTTGCTTTATGAACTTTGGTGCTCCTGTGTTGAGTGCATAGATATTTATAAGTGTTCTTTCTTCTTGACAAAGTGTCCCTTTGATCATTATATACTTCTCCTCTTTGTCTCTCTTTACCTATCTTATCTTGAATTCTTTTTCTGTTATAAGTATTGCAACAGCTGCTTTCTTTTATTTTCCATTAGCTTGGAGTATCGTCTTCCATCCCTTCACTCTGAGCCTGTGTTTGTCATCGGAGCTGAGACATGTTTCCTGGAGGCAGTATATTGTTAGATCTTGTTCTTTAATCCATCTCACCACTCTGTGTCTTTTAATTGGAGAATTCAATCCATTTATGTTTAGTGTGATTATTGATGTATGATGGCTTAAGCCTGCTATTTTATCACTCATTTTCTGGTTTTCCTGCATTTCCTTTGTTTCTCATCCTGCATGTTTTGGTGTACCCATTGAATTATGTAGCTTTTTATGATGTGTTTCTTTGTTTTCTCCTTATTTATTATTTGTGTCTCTGTTCTGCTTTTTTGTTTAGTGGTTACCCTGAGGTTTGTATTCAGAATCTCATGTATAAGACAGTCCTTTTTCTGATGGCCTCTTATTCTTTAGTCTAAACTGCTTCAGACCCTTTCCTCCTCCCCTCCTAAGTTGTTTTTCTCACATCTTATTCAATCTTGTATTGTGAGTTTGTGGTTAAAATGACAGGATTATCTGTGTTTTTGGTGTTTTCCTTCCCTTTAGCTTAATGCTATACTTGAGTATTTGTTATCCTATTCTGATTCTGTCTACCTATTTATCTCCTTACTTAGTGTTTTGTGACCTCTTTCTCCCTTTTTTTTTCAGATATGGGGACCTTCTTGAGGATTTCTTGTAGGGGGGTCTTGTGGCTACAGACTCCCTTGGCTTTTGTTTGTCTGGGAAAGTTTTTATTTCTCCCTTAAATCTGAAGCATATTTTCGCTGATAGTGTATTCTTGGCTGAAAATCTCTGCCTTTTAAAGATTTGAATATGTCATTCCATTCTCTCCTAGCTTTTAAGGTTTCTGCAGAGAAAACCGCTGAAAGCCTGTTTGGGGTTCCTTTGTATGTTATTTTCTTCTGCCTTGCTGACCTTAGTATTCTTTCTTTGTCATTCATTTTTGCCAGTTTTACTACTATATACCTTGCAGTAGGTCTTTTTACATTGACATATCTAGGAGATCTGGAAGCTGTTTCCACATGGATTTCCTTCTCTTTCCCTAGATTTGGGAAGTTCTCTGCTATTATTTCTTTGAACACACTTTCTGTTCCATTCTGCTTCTCTTCTCCCTCTTGAATACCTACAATTCTTATGTTGCATTTCCTAATTGAGTCGGATATTTCTCAAAGACTTTCTTCATTTATTGTTAGTCTTAGTTCTCTCTCCTTCTCTGTCTGGAGCATTTCAACATGTCTATCTTTGATTATGCTGATACGCTCCTCTATGATGTCCTCTCAAGCATTCAGGGAATCCATATTTTGTTTTATCTCTTCCATTGTGTCTTTTGTCTCTAATGTTTCTAATTGATTCTTCTTTATAGTTTCAATTTCTCTTGTGAAGTAGCTCCTGAACTTGTTAAATTGTTTCTCTATATTCTCTTTTACCTCATTGAATTTTTTATGATAGCTATTTTGAATTCATTATCATTTAGATTACATATTTCTGTGTCCTCAGGGCTGAATTCTGGGTACCTGTCATTTTCTCTCTAATCTGGAGATTTGATATAGTGTTTGATATTCCTAGAGGAGGTGGGTCAGCTCTGATGCATCCTGATATTATCTGGTTGCAGTTACTGCCTATCGCCACTGGCTGGGGGTCAAGAGCAGTGTATTCTGAGCCCATTGCCTTCACCTGAGAACCCTGGTAGTGGAGTGGGCACAGGGCAGGTGGGGGGAGGTCTGCTTTCTCCTATGTGCTCTATGGGCTTTCTCACTCTACTCTCACAATCTGGTCTCCTGGGGTGTTGGATTGATGAGGTCACCCCCTGTGAAAGCTCTCTCCCTGGTAGAGGTCTTCCCTCTTGGCTGCACTGTTTATTCTTATTTGTAAATCGGGACAATGGAACTTAGCGAGATTGGGTACCGGGACAAGGTGTGAAGAAGAGCTGGGGCCAGAATTCAAGCCCAGGTTCTCTGAACCCAAAGCCTTCACCATTATGCTGTAGAAGCTCTCTCTCCTTTCAAAATTCATTGTTCTTACAACTCATTTCTCTAAACCAACATCCACATGTTTGCCCACAAGGGAGAAGACTTTCTCTCTGGGGACAGAGCTCCTCTCTTCTCTCAACCTGGCAGGAGTTTCACTTCCATCCACGTCTGAGTGATGAGTAGATCCCCCCGCTCTCAGGGGTGGAGCTGCCCCACTCTTGTGCTGTTCTGCCTGGTTCCCGATTTCCATGGGGAGGCTTCCAGGTGAAAACAGTTTCCCCAGTAACTGACAGCCACCCACTGGCCTCTCTGCCAGAGGGAATCGATGGCTCTGTGACTCTTTGTTTCTTAAATGTGTTTCTGGTGGGATAATTTCCAACTGCTCTGATGCACATTATGACAAATTAGTGATGAAGAAGACACTTCCTTGGCCTACAAAGAATGAATAGTCAGATAAATAAGAGAAACTCTCAACCCAAATGGCGGCTGCTGTAGAGTGGGAGGGTTTTGAACAACTGGTTCATTTATTTCCATGCCTTTAGGCAGACATAGCTAATTGTTCCAGAGTTGAAATTCTACCAGTTTAAAAAGCTTTCTATAGAAGGAGATTCCACTCTTCCCTGTAAATGCTGTGTAATAGTTGCATAATTATTTACAGCTAATTGGATAATAGCTAATCAAATGCCCCCACCCAGCAATCTTGAATTCATTTCTAATTGTTTTCCCAGGGAGAAATGGAGGAAGGGTTATCCACCTGATAGGGTTACCACATTTACTCTGCTTTATTGTCTTAGGAACAGGGACTGCAGTCAGGGAAAGGACTCGCTGGCCTTCATGGAAGGTGGAAGGTGAGGGGAGAAGTGAGTCCCAAGCTCAAACTTGGAAAGTGGGGGGCCACGTCCCAGAGATCAGCAACCATGATCATAGAACTTCTGGAATCTCGGTAAATGTTCTGTTTAGCTAGTGCTTGTTTTGCCATGTGAAAACATTTGATAAAGACAGGCTCTATACACTTACTTCCTGGGCAGCAAACAAGATGAGGAGAAGGTAGCAGGGTGATGGCAGAATTGACTTAGGGGACTGGGAGAGACCAGCCATGGGGCAGAGTGAGGGGTCTGCTCTATCAGGAGGGGATGCAGGCGGAGTCTCAGACATCTGAACTGACTAAGAGAAAAAAGTGAGGGGAGTGATTCCCGGTCTCAGAAAGGATCCTGATATGGAGCAGCAGAAAGACCCCAAGAGAGCTGACATGAGTCCTACTGTGGTCTTTAACACACCTGTAAACCGTGAGTAAAGTTCACAGCATCCTGACATAACCCTGGTAAAAGGATATCTCCTCCTGAATTGTGGCTCTTTAACTTTTTTTGTCTGTTCCAGTCCAAGACTGTTATTTTACATGGAATTAAAGAAGTGGGGGAAAGAAGAGGAACCA
This sequence comes from Equus przewalskii, assembly GCF_037783145.1. NCBI lineage: Eukaryota > Metazoa > Chordata > Mammalia > Perissodactyla > Equidae > Equus > Equus przewalskii. Next base: position 16,843,084 of record NC_091862.1, read on the forward strand.
GATTTCTTGAAACAGGTAAACTTTAAAGGTGGAGCTTCGGGAATAGAGGCTGTCAGTTTAGAAGGCAGGCAACAACACACAAACAAGCAAAACAAAGAAAGAAGGAAAAAGAAGTAGTGACGAGGGAACACAGATTCACATTCCAGTCTCATGTGTCATCCTGTGCCACGACTTCACAGTCTTCCATTCGGTCAATAAGTATTTATTTAATACTCTGCCAGGCGTGGGAACCACACTGTTGCTCTGGATGAAGCATACAGGCCTTAGACTTGGAGAACCACGGCTCTCTTAGGGGGGCTGAATTATGCAACTGAGGCAGATCGTGATGGGTGAAAGATGGAGGTCCAGAGTCAGTGCTGTGGGCTCAAAAAAGGTGAGACCCATCATTTGGGACACCACAAGAAAGGTTTGTGGAGAAGGAAGCCTGAGAACTAGGGCTTGGAGAATGGCAGGTGGGATTTGGTCATGTCTGCCTGAGGGGAGGACGTCCTCAGAGGGGGTGACAACAAGAAGCAAGGCACAGAATGAGAGTGCAAGGCTCAATAAGAGGAGGAAGGCTGATGTGGCCTGGAAGAAAATTGTATTGGAATGAAGTTCAGAGCCAAGATACGAATGTTGTTGAATTCCTTTATGGCCATTGAAGAGTCACTGGAAGCCCTGGGCTTGTCAGTAGATGCCTGGAAGGAGCGGTGTGCCGGCTGTGGGTAATGCTCTGGTGTTACAGTGACTGCAAAGCCCACCTCCTCCTGCTCACTGAAAATGATGAAGTTACCTTGTAATTGTCAGTGAAACCAGGCACCCTCCCCCTGCTTCAGGTTACCATGGTAGCTGCTGCTGGGAAGGTACTATGAAGAGAAAGATGCTATAAGGGTCAAGGACATTGCTGGGCAACCCTGTGTGATGGTAAGTGATGAATTCTTCTCACCCCATCAGCCCCTCTCAGTTGTGACCTGCTCTGAGTCCTGCTAGCCCAGCTCATGCTCTCCTCTCTTGTTATTTGGAAGCTGAACAACCCCCTTTTCTGGAGTTGACACACCAAGCTTTAGGGAATTGTCTGTCAGTGCATATACTTTAAAGACACTCAAATAGTGACTGTTCTTGGGAGGGTGGCTTTGCCTCCCCAGTCACACTGGCCTTCCATGCTGAGCAATTCTGAACTAAGGGAAGTGATTTTGAGCAAATTTGTGGAAAAACACAGTTCCAGATAATCATGACCAAGTCGTATATGTGCCTAAGTATTATTTTCCCCTCAAGATGAGTAACGCTATAGCTACAATAAAGTATTATCTAGAAGTTGAATATTGTGTACCTTAGTGGAAGTTCAGCATGCCATCATCCCATGCTCGTTTTGAGGAGGGGTGGGCAACACATATATTTAAAACTGTGGTCAACCTGCCTGGTTCCTGGTTGATGGCACCAGCCGAGCTCCCAGTCGGCAGCCAGTTCCAACCAGCCATGTGATAAACTATGGCTCTTAAAAATGTTACCCATTCTTCATTGAAATTCCAGAAGTCTGGTGGCATCTGGCCGATCTATGCATCACAGGGAAAGTTACAGCTCATCATCTTTTGATAACCCTTCAGCTATTTAGAACTGACCTTTTATGAGCCCATCTTGTGAAAGGGAGCCCCTTTCTCAGTATCCCTAATCTCGTTCCTCTTTCAGTATCTGAAATGATCCTCTTTATGTGTTAGCTTCTTGGTTATCTGTCTCTCATCATGAGAATGGAAGCCTCCAGGGAGCAGGAACCTTGTCCATCTGGTCACTGCTGTGTTCCTGCCTGGAACAGTGGGGAACCTACATTTTCCTTCCTTCCGTTTGTTGGGTCAGGCTTTCTGCATGGCCTTCCTTGGGGTCCGACCTGCAGATGTGAATGCTCTTCATCAGCCTCCTTGCCCTTCATCTCATGTTAGACGTTAAGTAATGTAGAAGCTGGAAGGAGGCCCTGCTTAAATAAGTTTTCAGTAAAATTTGTGTTCACAGTTAAAAGCACTTGCCTTTTCAACGACACCGTTTGACGTGGTTTATGTTAGAGTTACATAGAAGTCTCAATCTTTAAAGGATTAATTGATTTATACTGAAATATGTTTCATCTTGTTTACTAAATTTATGATACTTCTCAATGACATGGAAATGGGAACACAGGTAGCTGATGACGTTACTCTTTAGCCAAAGACCCCCAGGAACTCACCTGTAGCTTGTCACTTATTGCAGTGGGGAAGGGCTCACACCATGGGGAATCTTGGGGCGTATCAGTAAGAGGATGTGAGGAAGGAATGAGTGGATTTGGGCTCGTGTTCAGTGTTTTGGTGAGGGTTCATAAAGGGTAGCTTTGCTCTGCATTGGATGCTGTCAGGAAGAGGGGAACATTCCATGGTTAGGTATCTTCATAATTCTTATCTAGAAGGTAAAGAACAGACTAGACTAGAGCTGTGACAGGTACAGAAGCAGCAGTCACACACATGAGCCAGGACAGCGAGGTGTCAGTCATTTTTGTCTAAGCAAGGTTCTCAATTTTTGTCTGCGTTCAGACATGATTATGAGATGGTCTTCTTTTTGTCTTGATCCATCCTGGTCACAGAATGGTTTTGTCTGTGTTGATGTTCTGTGAAATTGTTGATATTCAACAGAAGCACATCAGGGCCCAGCTGCGAGGGCCAGGCCAGCTCCTGGAGGTCAAGAGCTTGGCTCTTTCTCATCAATATGTCACAGAGAGCTGTGGGGAGGCCTCACCCACAGGAGGCAGGTAAATGATATTTGAGCAGCAAACTGAGAAAGCCTACCTTGAAACTCTCAGTTCCACACTGTAGGCTCCATTCCCAACACATATATATTATTTTCTGAAGGTGAAATTTGCATTGAACATTTTAGTTGGTGCTTCCTGTATGAGATCATGAAATATAATTTTTCTCTAATTTTACACAAATAAATGGGTCTATGTTTATTTAAGTGTTGACAAGAGCCTCACCTTCTTAAGTTCTGTGTTCCTACCAGCCACGTCAGCATCTTCGTTGTGCACCAAAAAAGGCATCTTTTCTTGGAAACTAAACACAACAGATCTACTTGGTGACAGTAATATCCACATGCTTAAGGCCTGTGACACCAGAAACAGGCTTGAGATGGGACACAGTTGCGTGCATTTAAGAAACATTGCTTTCTGTTAAAACTTGGTAGAGAAAATAAGAGTGTCGTAACAGAGGTAGGAGAATTATAGTTTAAACTCAGATTTCAAGTCAGGCCAACCTGGGTTTGAATCAGGCCAGGCCTCCCATTTGTGTGCTGTGAGATGCTGGGCAAGTTACTTAAGCTCCCTAAGTCTCAAGTACCTCCGTAATGAGGAGGGGACTGGTATACCTACCCCAAAGTTTGTTGAGAGGAGTAAACCAATCAGGACAATGGGAAACACATTGCTCGCACGTAATATGTGTGTCGTATGTAGTAGCTCACTCTCCTCCCACCTGACTGGCCTGCCAGGTCTCTACTGCCAGTCTTCTGCCTTCTCCTGTTCTCCCAGTCACTTGCCCACTTCCCTGAGCCTCATGGGTGGGGCTGCCAGGCCCTTCCTGGTTGCCCCCTCCCAGGGATTCAACCCAGGCTCGTGTCCCCCAGCCCTATGCATGGGAGTCTCTTCCCACACACAGATCACTTGGACCCACCAAACTTCTGCCCCACCCAAACCTGGGTCCTGCCCACCCTGTGTGTGTCTCTTCCACACCATCTATCACAGGCCCCTCCTGCATAGAGACCTGAGGGAATCAGGCAGGAACCTTCTAATCTCCTTTGTATCTGTCAGTTCACAGAACTTGCTGCTATCTCTCATCCCTGTCCTCAAGTACAGATGGGCCCTGTGTCCTCGCACAGTCCTTCTCCACCTTCCCACAGCCTCAGGACACTGGGGACTTCTTCCCGCCTGAAGCTCAGCCTTTCCACGTGGAGAACGTGTGCAGGAGGAGACCTTAGTGTATTTTCCTCATTTAACGGGGAAAAGGCTCAGGGGACGGGGGCAGAGTGGCACTCAGGGCTCTCCCTAGTCCTCACACCAGGCAAAGACCTCCCAGGAGCCAGGGGCCACCGGACTCCACCCTTCCTTTCATTTCTGCTCACAATATCCACTGCCCTCAAAAGGATCAAGTAAAGATGCATAGTGTTTCCCCAGTGGGGATGGCCGGAGTGTTCACAGCAATGAACTCAGTGGAGGTGGGGGTAAAGCCATAGAGTCAGGAATGGTTTGGGCATGGATGGTTCTGCTGTAAAGTGGGCCCCCATGCGTGAGGACAGCCCTCTCTCAGCTCCTGTTCCCCCAAGGAATTCAATTCATCCCAGAGTGACCAAGAAGCAGCATGTCTTAGGCTCTAGTTCACAAAAGTAATAAAGAGACACATTCTATTACCAACGCCCACATGAGGTGTGGGGCACACAAATATACAAATACCTCTCACCAACTGTGATATTCTTACTGTGGACGAGAATAGGGGAGAAGAGATGACTCATTTAGCCTGTGAATGTGTGACGGGAAATTTTATTGGTCAACTTGGAGAATGTTTTGGATGAGATTAACATTTAAATCGGTGAACTTGGAGTAAAGGAGATTGTCCTCCATAATGTTGGGAGGCCTTGTCAAATCAGTTGAAGGCCTGAAAGGAACAGAAAGACTAATGTCCCCAAAGAAGAGGGAATCCTCCAGCAGACTGCCTTCAGACTTCATCTGCACCGTTGGCTCCACTGGGCTCCAGTGAGCCCGTCTACACTGCAGCCTCCATAATCACATGAGCCCATTCCTTATAATAAATCTCTCTCTCTCTTTCTGTCTCTAAACATCATACTGGAGTTGTTTTTTGGAGAATCCTGAGTAAAACAGGAGTGCAATGAAGACTTACTGGCAGGTGATGTTCGCGCCCAGCATTCAGGGTCCACAGGCCTTTGTCCAGCGGGAAGCAGAGTACCTGACAGAGGACTCCACTGAAAGAGAAAGCCTGGGAGCATGATGGTGAGAACCAGCAGGTAGGCCGTGTGGCTTGTACAGGAAGAGATTTCAAGAGGTGAAATGAGGCAGGGAGGATGTGAGGGAAATCCACTGGCAGTCATGAGTTTCAAGCAGAAAATTCACTGGGAACACACACAAACACACACACAAACACACCTTTTATAGGGTGGATCTAATCTCAGAAGAACTCCAAGTCCTTTTCTCTGAGGCAGTTACCTGCCAGCTCCTGCATCCCACTGAGGGTCAGGAGCTGTAACAGTGAATTTGCACATCCCCATCTCTGGCCTGAGCTGCTTTTGTCTGTAGCACAGCCTGGGCTGACCATGCTAATGAGGTTGAGGAGGGAGAAGCTGAGGGGGGCTGGAGCACAGAAGGACAAGAAGGGAACATCGGGGGAGGACCCGGCTCTATGAAAGGAGCGGGATCTGAGGTGGAGACTGGGAGGCGTACAGTTCTGTCTCCTCTATTGTATTTAAGTATTTCTCTTATTTCAAATTCTGAAAACAAGTTTTGTTTTAAATTCCCATTTTTAATAACTTGAAAAATTTTTGGAAGCAAGCAAAAACTTACAAAAAGTTAGGGCTGCAGTTATGGAAAACTCTTCCAGAACCATTTCAGAGCAAGCTGTCACCCTGATGTCCCATCACTGCCAAGCACTTTAGTGAACATTTCTTATAAATCAAGACATCTCCTAAGTTGCCAAAACGCAGTCACCAGAACACACTTCACACTGAGACATTCCTACATCTAACCCTCAGACCCCATTCTTTTTTCCCCAAACCGTCCTTTCTAGCTCAGGAGCCTGACAGGTTTAGGGATTTTCAGTCTCCTCCTCGTGCTGAAGATGTGGGTGAGGGGTGTTCCCTTTGTCCCTTTTCTTGATCTGTATAATTTTTAGGGGAAAGTTGAGAGATTTGTATTGAGGTGGCCACTTTGACTGTATGTCAATCAGAAGTCCTCATTAACACATTTGCATGTTTTAAAGTCTTTTCATCCAGGCTTTTGGTTGTTTGATTTTTGGTAGTGGTTGAGATGATCGAGTCTTAGGTAGAAAGAACAGAAAACTTTCACCAACATTTTAGTATATGCTCCTTTTCTCTGGAAATGTAGGTTGTTGCTATATTTTTGCAACACCACCACCACCACAATAAACAACCATATAGCTACAGGCTCTTTGGTACACAGTTGTGGGACTGGAATAAACACTGAGACTGTTGTGAGGGAAGATGAGCGTATCTTCTGCCTCATTAGATAGGGTGAAATTATACAGTATTTGAAGCTTGACTCATACCAACAATGCAAGAGAATTACTGGTATTCCATTTCCTGTTCACTAGGAAGTGTTGATATATTTTAAAATATTTGCCAGTTTCATGGGCATGTGGGGAAAGGTCAGTCTCCTTCTAATTACAGTATTCTTAATTATTTGTGAGATCTTCAATCTTTTCATAGAATTACTTGCCATGTATTAACTCCTCATATCATTTGCCCTGTATCTTTGAAGAATCAGACTTGCCCCATTGAAGTACAGTAGCTCTCGTTACATTCTAGATGCTGATCCTTTGTCTGTGGGGGAATAAAACAGCATTTAGACGTAGAGCTGCTGCTGCTGTGAAGACTGACTTCTCACTGAAGGAGGTGAGTCAGGCTGGAGGCATCAAAGGAAAGTCACTGCTGGGGTTGGGGATCAGGGCTGAAATCAGAAAGGTTCTCCATCCTTAAGTCCCAGAATATTTGTTTGTGTCAGAGTATCTGGATAATTTTTGAGACCAACAGATGTCCTGCTTGATAGCTAATTTACAAGTGATCCTTCAATTCTCTGTTTCCATAAGAAATCTAGCAGAATCACTGGTTTTATTTACTCCATGATATGGACAAAGAGTGAATGGCATTACATCTCTACCGGGTTATAAAATGAAATTCTGAAATAATTTAATCTTTTAAAAAGTAAGATATTCACTTAAATATCCGTGGCAAGACAATAAATTATGAAAGGAAACAATCATAAATATAATCTTGTTCTGTTGAAAACACACAAAGTTGTTTCTCAGGACACATAAAGAATCCCGGAAGTTCTGCAGTCTCAAGAACACAACAGTTTTCTGGCAATATCATGTGCAAGAACAGGGTCAGGACATAGAGATGCATCTGATTTTCCACAACCAGAGAGAAGGTGGAAACAGACTCTGGGTTGAGATTCTTGTTCGAGCAGTTCGAAGGCTCAGTGCAGGAATCCCAACACTTAGCACCGAGAGAAATGGCCCCGATGCTTAGAAAAAGTGTCAAGCAGATTATCAGCCAAGCGCATAAAGGGAAGGCAATGCTGCATCTCCTTGGTCATCAGGACTCCTGGGGCCTCTGCCTTTGCTGTAGGGGCTGAAACTCCTGGTGGTGGAGAGAGGAAGAGCAGGTGATGGCAAGGCCGCCAACCAGAAGGGAGAGTGGAGGAACGAGGGCAGACGCCCAGGGGCTTCTTGGTAGCAACTCCAGCCTCTAAAAGGGAAACAGGAGTTTGTCCCAGGACTGAGGAAATCCTGGGTTGGTTCTCCTGGGGCCACCCCTCCCCAGTCACCCCCCATGTCAGAATCCCACCCTCACTGAGGGTCATGGAGTTCCCTACCCACATACCCCCACCCCTGGGTCCTGCAGCCTGGACCAACCGCCTCCCTCCTTTCCCACATGACAGTGTCACCCCCGGGCCCTGCTACAGCACTTTGGGGCTCAGGACTAAAGTGAGTAAGGATTCAGTCTGTTCCGGTTACTTGGATCCTGATCCTCCCTCCAGTGGGAAGGCCTAGGGGACCCCGTGGCAGCCTTGAGCAAAGTCAGGGGCCTGGATCCTAGTTGCTCCAGCACTGGGAGGGCTGCAGGCAAAGTTCCTCTTCCCCTCCACTCTCAGCCTCTCCTCACCCTGCCAGCAGCTCACAAGTGCTAAGTGTGAGGGTGTCTGCCCCACCCCAGCCATTCCTGGCTCCCCTGAGCTGTGAGTGTCCAACTTCAACAGTAGCTCAGCCCCAGCTGTCTCCTGAGTCACCTCTGCTCCAGGCAGCGGCCACTCAGAGCCTCAGGATCTGGGGTCCACAGCGGGAGGCTGGCTTCCAGGTGACTGCACCAAGGCTGGGCCAGGATTACCAGGTGTCCACAGAGAACTGACCTCCTTCTAGTCTCATCCTGACAGTCTCTACTGTTCGCCTTATGCCTTACCTGCCATCACCCAGCCCCCTTTCTGTGGGAACGCAGCCGTGAACTCTAGTCTTTTAAGCTGGGTCTGCAAGGCCTCCCCACCCCTGCTCCTGGGATTAGACCCAGGCCCCTCTCCTCTGTGCATCTGGATGGAGTCCCTTCCCTGTGACACATCCTGGGAGCTTCCCTGCTGCTCTCACCTAACTGCGTGTTGCCCATGCCTTGTGTTCCTGCTGCCTCCCTCCCCAACGTGAGCCCCACCCAAAAGGAGGATCTGGTGTGAGTTGGGCCTGATTTTGCCAAATCTCTTTGGCATCAACAGGCCATCAACCTTGGTGTGAGCCCCTGCACTTTCCCACTGGCCTCTGACAGTGAGGAGTTAATCAGAACTCAATGTTGAACTTGCCTGAGTAATCGCTATCGAGCAAAATGAGTTCTTTGTCCTGGTTAACTCTATATGTCAACTTGACTGGGCTAAAGGATGTTCTGATAGCTGGTAACACATTCTTTTGGTTTGTCTGTGAGGGCGTTTCTGGAAGAGACTAGCATTTCAATCAGTAGACTGAGTAAAGAAGATGGCCCTCACCAATGAGGGTGGGCATCATCCAATCCACAAGGGCCTGAATAGCACAAACAGGCAGAGGAAGGGCGAATTTGCTCTCAGTTTGAGCTGGGACGTCCTTCTTCAACAGCCCTTGGACACGCTCATCATGCTCCCAGATTTTGGGCCTTCAGACCTGGATGGTGGGCTTACACCATGATGACCTGGTTCTCAAGCCCTCGGGTAATAATAACTGTCTCTGTCTCTGTCTGTCTGTCTCTCTGCCTCTATGCCTGTCTCTGTCTCTGCATCATCTCCTAATGTTTCTGTTCCTCAGGGGAACCCTGGCTACCACAGTCATATTCACCTAGTATCATTTCCATGAAGAGAAGTTAAGGCTGTAGGCCAGGGGTTGGGCAAGGAATTCACCTTTCCTCATCCTCACTCCAGGCTATCTGCCTCTCCCTTCCCCTCTCAATGTACTCTCAGTACCTGTTACGAGATGGACTCAGCCTAGGATGCCAAGGAGAACAGAGCAGGTGAGGGGCACCAGGAAGATCCAGGTGACAGGAGTGATGGCCACGGCCCCGGAATGGGTTGTACCTGGGCCTGTGGGTGGTGATGCTGAAATGGAAAAGGAAGAGTGACAGCCCTTGTCCAGACCTCAAATCTCCTCTGAGGAGACTCCTCCTCAGCTCCTGCTGCCCCAGATGATCTTACAATGCAGACATTTTCTACCTCTCTACTTGTGGCAGATGCTGTGACAGAACCTGAGGTAGGAAGGAAGAAAGGAGACGGGCCTCGTCTCCTAGGGGCTCATCCAGCCAATGAGGGAAGAAAGGGTTACAATGTAACCAATCAATCCTGCTGTGACAGAAGAGGAGGTGATATATAAGTATTTTGGTAGAGTCCTCTCAGGAGCTGACATTTGAGGAGGTATTGAAGGACTTCCAGAAAGAGACCAAGTGAGATGAAAAAGAAAGGTGAGGCTAACAGGAGGAAACAGTAAGAAGAAAAGGTCTGGAGACAGAATGATGCCCTCATGTTTTGGGTCAGCCAGAAATCCACAGTGAGTGGACAGAGGTATGTGCAAGAGGAAGAGATGTCAGGAGGTGAGAAGCGAAAGTAAGGGTGGTAGAGCGGACCTATGGCCATTGTTCTCCCAGGAAGAACTCACAGTGGATGGAGCACACTTTCAAACACACACACACACACACACACAAACTCAAACACATACACGGTGGGCTAGGTCGACCTCATTTAAAAAGACCTACCACTTTCTCCTTCTCTTCTCAGTTACCTGTTGTCTCCAGCATTTTCTCCCAGGGGACCAAAAATTGGTCAAGCCAGTTCTGACAGTCTGCATCTGAGATCTTCATGAGGAACTTGGTTACATCGCTGCCATTGTCTGATGTCTCTTTTAGCAGTCTCTCTCCAGGAACAACCACTGTATACTTTCTGTTCTCCAAGCCACACACATCAAAATGCCAGGATCCACTCATGCATCCATTGGCTTTATAGGGACACAGCATCCCACCCTGCAGGGCGAGAGGGTCTGCTCCCCATGGGAAAGAGGTCAGCCTCTGGTCTGGACAAATCCTTTGCCCCATCCTGGTGTCCACTGCTCTGGTCACCTTCACATCTCTTGGTCCTGCTCTGGCCTCTACGTCTGCTCTGGCTGCTGGGCCTCCTGTGTGGGACTTTCAAGTTTTACAAAAACACAATAGCTCCCTAACCCTACAGAAACTGTTCTACTCCTGCCCTGAGCCTTTCTGACTTACCGCTGGTTGTGGAAATCTGTGGCTTAATGTCAAGCAGTTTCCTTTTGAGCTCTTCCACCAGGTCTGTCAGAGTTTCTGACTGTCTCTCCCAGGTGTCTGTGGCATTCACCTTCATGCCCAGAGGACCAATGGGTGTGGCCTTCTCGCTACCACAGTGATAGTAGAGAAATAGAGAAACTTGTTTCCGTTGACCTCACCTTGAACCTCACACCATCGTTGTCCAGATCTGGCTTTAAGAATGACAGTGATTTATAGAAAAGAGTGTGATTGCCTGTGAAGGAAAAACATAGGTGAGTGTTGGGGTTGGGAGAAAAAGACTCCTAGGCAGCCCCTCTTCATCTCTGTGACAGTCAAGGACTGTGATGGCAGAGTAGGGACTGGCCCTGCCTGGCTCTTCCTCCTCACCAGTTAAAGGTTAGTGTCCCTCCCTTGCTTGAGGAGGAAGAAGAGGAAGTGGTCTCTGCCCAGCAAAAAACTACACATCTGTGGATACGTCCCCTCTGTAGACCCAGGCAACACGCAGCGTCAGTCAGCCCACAACCGTTCCCAGGATGTGACAGGCAGCTATGGAGGAAAAGTCTAGATGCCAGAGGATTGTCAGAATGTAGCTCAGCGTCCTAGGGAACATGAGAGAGAATGTAGGCGCTGCTCCTGAGGAAGCTGAATCACTCTGGGGGTGGGGTGAGGACAGAACCCAACGTGGGTGAAAGGAGAGTTTACAATTACAGGTCACAGGACTTAGCAAGGCCCTGGGAGATAGTGCTAGTCTGCTACTAGGATGGGTTTTGGATGTTTGGAAAGAGGGATTCCCCACACTGCATGACATAGAGAACCCCAAATTTCTTAGGCACATAGTAGAGGAAGGGATCAAATATCTCAGAGAAGTGCACATGCCAGGGGGGATGCAATATGAAAAGGCAGAAAAGCATCCAGTCAACCATGCTCCATGGGAAAGGTTGAAAAACTGTGCTCACCAAGCCTGCAAAGAAAGCATGGCTAAGAAGGGTCTCAGAATTCTCCAAAAGCTCAATGATGACTTTTGCTGACGGTCAGGAACGGCGGTACGAGATGGTGTTCCCCCAATGGCCTTCCAGCAGTCATAGGGATGGAAAATGTTGAAATAACAGATGCACGTGGAGGTGCTCTATGTCAGGAGCAAAGCAGGTACAATGACTGATGTGATTAGGAAGGTGGGAGTGAAAGGCAGGGCCTCCACCACAGGGAGCTGTGACTTTGGCTAACAGAACTGGTGATCCTACAGGCAAAATCGATGGGTAGCCAAGCGTGCGATCACCCCTGGATTTACATATTTGAAACAAACTCAAGGATGGATGATCAGGAGGCTGAAAGTAGCCATCCCAGCAAAAGTCTGGATCCTTTGCCCCGTTTCTCCAACTAAACCACTTCTCAGAACCCATTACTACAAGGAGAGGCCAGATTCCAATCAGGAGGGATCTATCAACAGGACAGCAAGGGTAAAAGTCCTTCTGGCCTTTCCAAAAGAGCCATATGGCCATTTACTCAGGTAAGTGTGCACTGGAAAGCAGAAATGAGCCACGCATCCATATTGGACCTCCTGTGTAAGTTAACACCATCCCCAGGGATCTGAAGCATCATGATGGTCACCCTGTTATTGAGGTTGTACTAAAGGGGCCAGGAATGAGAAGACACTTGTCCCAGGCCCTGTCACAGTGGTGTCATTGGACCACAGATCCACAAACTGGTCATTTCACATTCCCCAGATTTGTTACAGGAATGGAAAATCTTCCTAGTTATTGAGTTACTTCCAGGGTGCGGGCTACATAGTGGTGAATTCAAGTACAGTCTTCTCACACTGTCTTCCCTTTTCCATAAACAGAATGCTGAAACTGTATCTTATCCCAGATTAGTACCCACTTCAAAAGTTTAAAGGATGCATGGGTATGATCCTCATCCTCCATCCATTTATGAACAGCCTAGTCTGAAGACTTTCTGTGTATGGCTCTATATTAAATATTTCAGACTTTGCAGACCATACATCTGTTGCAACTACTCAACTCTGCCATGGTAGCAAAGAGACAGTCATGGACAATACAGGAATGAATGAGTGTGGCTGGACCTGCTGCTTGGGCCCTATGACCCCACAGAACCCATGATACTAGAGGTATCTGAGGGAGGAAAAGGTGCCCTGGGGACTTCATGGCATTCCTGATTGGAGGATCATGACACAGGCCCATAGGGCCAGAAGCAAGGCCATGCTACTGGCAGAGGGAAATTCACGCCATTGGAAAGTGGCTCCTGGGTGTCCTGGGGCTTGGCAGAGATGAGGCCTCTGGCCATGAGAATCAGAGTTGCCCATCATGAGAATCAGACCCAGCGGTCATAAAATAGAAGCGATTCTTCTGGCATTGGCATGAGCAGGGCCACAGGGAACAAATAACGTGCACAAGTAGGTGGCCCAGATCCTGACACCAGAAGTGTTGCATCCCACCTGTGGCTTCATGGAGTCTCCCTTATCATCCCTTTAGACAGAGGAATCCACTCTACAGAAAGGAGGTGACCAGGGCCCACACCTGTAGGACCCACATGCTGTCACATTCACTCCACCCAGAGCCACAGGCAGGACAGGGCGCCTTTCTGGCTCCTCAGCACACAGTGAGGCACCATTCAAGATGATTCCCTAGGGTATGGGGCACCCATATCTGGGACCCTGCATATACCCTAAACCTGGGGTCAGCAAACCACGATGGGGCCAAATCTGTTCCCCCATCCTTTGCACGTTGTCTTTGGCTGCTGTTACACTACAAATGTGGAGGTGAGTAGCTGATCAAAGACAGGCACCAAATGGCCCACAAAGATGAAAACATTCATTGTCTTCTGTTTACAGGAACAGTTTGCAGAGTCTTGCCTAAATAGATGACCATTATGATATCATCTCCCAGTAGCCACATATATGGTTCTGGCCCCAGAGGGTAGAAGTGGGAGGGCCCTTCCTCACCCTCATTCCCAGGGTCACACTTTGGAAACAAGTTCCTCTCATCCCTCCTACTCCAGGTTCTGGGGGCCAGGTGTGGAGGCTACCCTAAAGTGTGTCCTCAGGCAAGAGCATAAGAGACCAGTTGGTGGCAATGTGATTAAGGACACGTCAAAGGGAGGAAGGTGTTGGAGGCCCTGGGGTGCATGGGGACGGGGTGAGGTGGGCAGTGAAAGACTGTGAGCTGGCGTGGAGGAGCAGGGACTCCTGGGGGACAGTGCCTGTTGCTGAATGTGCTATGATCTGTTGGCCAAGTGCACTGGGAAGTTCCTGGGGGACAGCAGGCTGGAGGGTGTGTGGGGACAGGGATGTGAGCAGAGGAGGGCAGGCAGAGAAGAATCTGATTTTCTACAATCAAAGGAGAAGATGGAAAAGGTTGTCTTTGTTGAAATTTCTTGTTCAACCATTTCAACTTGAAATATGGAAATTCCACCACTGAACACCCAGAGAAAGGGGCATATTATTTTAAGAGAAAGCACAGAATGGCAGAATCACCAAATGCAGTAAAGGACCTCAGATACTGCATGGACTGTCTCACCGTGATCTGAAGGCGGTCTCTGGATTTGTAAGGTCTGAACTCCTGGTGGTCTAGAAAAGAACAGCAGGTGATCCAAAGGAGGCCAACCAGAAGGCAGAGTCCCTGGCATAGACCACACCCTCAGGGCCTTCTTGGGAGCATCGTTAGCCTTCGGAAAAGAAACAGTGTTGCTTAAGTGGCTGAGGTAATCCTGGGTCAATTCTTCTGAGTCAGTTCCCCAGTTACTTCCCATCTTGAGCACCCACGCTCATTGAGGCTCATGTATTTCCCCCACCTGTCACACCCAGGGTTACCAGCTTGTCCCGACATCCTCCTCTCTTTACCACATCACAGGCAGACCCAGGCCCTGATACCAACCATTTAGGATCAGGACTAGAGTGAGTACTGGATCAATCTGCTCCCTGTACTCAGGTCCTGATTCTGCCTCTGATGGGAGGGCCTAAAGGACCTGGGGGGAGCTCTGAGGGAAGAGAAGGGCCTGCAGCCTGACCTCCATAGCCTTGGGGAGGGTTGCAGGCAGACGTCGTTCTTTTCTTTCTCTCCCAGCCTCTTAACTAGCAGCACACAGAGCTCTCAGTGTGAAAATCACTGCTCCCACTCCATCCATCCCTGGGCCAGCTCAGCTGTGGGCACCAACAGCAGCTCAGTCCCACCTATCCCCTGAGCCACCTCTGCTCCAGGGAGGGGCCGCTCAATGACTCAGGATCTGGGGTCTGCAGAGGCTGGCCGCCAGGTGCGCACAACAGGCTGAGCCAGGATTCCCCTTGTTCCATGGAGAACTGGCCTCCTCCTACACAGCCTCTACTGTTCGCCTTCTGCCTGACCTGCTGGGAGCCAAGGCACTTTCTGTGAGAACGCAGCCCAGCACTCCAGCCTTCTGAGTTGAGTCTGCAGGGCCTACTTTCCCACTCCTCCTGCGATTACACCCAGGCCCCTCTTCTCTTAGCCCCCTGGATGAGTCCCTTCCCTTGTCACATTACCCGGAGCCACCATGGGGCTTTCACCCAAATATGAGTCCTGCCCCTGACTTGTGTGCCTGCTGTCCCCACACTGCCTCCCACTGGGCCCAAACAGACTCTCCCAAACAGGGATTCTGGTCTGAGGCAGGCCTGACTTTGCTAAACCCCTTTAGCATCAACAGGCCCTAAGCCTTGGCGTGAGCCCCTCCCCTTTCCCACTGGCCTTTCCAGTGAAGAGATGACAGAACTCAGGGCTGAGCTTGTCCAAGCTCTAGCCAGCAAGTGATAGGAGGTCTTATTCACTTGGTCTCATTTCCACGATGAGAAAGTTCAGTGATTTGGCAGGGGTTGGGCTGGGAATTCACATTCCCCATCCTCACTCCAGGTTATCTGACCCTCCCTTCCCTCTTGATCTGCTCTCAGTACCTATTACTGTAAAGATACATCCTAGGACGCCAAGGAGAATGGAGCAGGTGAGGGTCACCAGGAGCATACAGGCGATGGGAGTACGGCCGTGGCCCTGGATTGGGCTGTAGCTGGGGCTGTGGTTGGTGATGCTGAAATGAAAAAGGAAGAGTGACAGCCCTTGTCCAGACCCCACAATTCCTCTGAGGAGACTCCTCCTCAGCTCGTGCTGCCCTAGATGATCCAACAATGCAGACATTTTCTCCCCCTCTACATGTGGCAGCCTCTGTGACAGGCCCTGAGGTAGGGAGGGAGAGACGAGATGGGCCCTGTCCCCAAGGGGCTCACCCAGCTAATGGGGGATAGAATAACTACAGTGTAACCAATCACTGCTGCTGTGACAGAGGAGGAGGTGACACCTGAGGATGGTGGGAGAGAAGTCCTCTCAGGAGCTGACAGGTGGTATTGAAGGATTTCCAGAAATAGGCCAGGTGAAACGCAAAAGAAAAGTGAGGTTAAGAAGAGGATACAGTAGGAAGAAAAGGTGTGGAAACAATGATGTCCTCACGTTTGGGGTCAGCCAGAAATCCACGGTGAGTGGACGAGAGGCACGTGCAGTGAGCAAGAGATGTCAGGAGGTGAGAAGGGAAAGGAAAGAAGGGAAAACCTACCTATGGCCCTAATTTTCCAAAGAAGGGCTCAGCAAGGATGGATCACTCATTCACACACACACGGAAGGTGAGGTATTTAGCTCTCGTCTCCAGAGAGCTACCACTTCCTCCTCTTCTCAGGTACCTGTTGTCTCCAGCATTTTCTCCCAGTGCACCAGGAAACTTTCAAGCCAGCTCCTGCAGTCTCCCATGGAGATCTTCCTGAAGAACTCGGTCACACCCTGTCACTCTCCTGCTTCTCTTTCATCCGTCTGCCTCCAGGGTGAACTTCTGTCCAGGTTCCATTCTCCAAGTCAAAAAGGATTACTGTCCATCAAAGGCAAACTTGCGGGATCCTCTGGTGCGTCCACTGGCTTTACGGGACTCATCGGCCTGCCCTGCCTGGGGAGACGGTCTCTCCCTCACTCCTGCGGGAAAGAGGTCAGCCTCTGGTCTGGAGGAATCCTTTGCCACCCCTCCAGTGTCCACCCACTCTGGGCCCCTTTGTATCTGCCCTCCTCTCTCCTCCACGGCCTGCCCTTTCTGCTGGGCTACTTGGGAAGGACCAACATCCTTTTTTTTTTTTACACATCAGTACAACAAATGCATCTAACCCCCCAATCTGCTCTCTCCTGCACTTGGGCTTTCTCACGTGGCCCTGTCTGCCTGAGTGTCTGGTTTAATGTTAAGCAGTTGCTGTCTAAGAAGTGCTCACGTCTGGTAGACCCCGGTGACATTGAACTGAGGCAGGATGTGTCGCTGTCCTCTCAGCCACCCAGCACGTTCCTCCGGGTACCTCTGCCCCACGGCCCGCCCACCTGCTCCTTGGTGGCGCTGTACTAGCTCCTGAAATGTTTCTGTTTTTTCTCCTTCTGCCTTCCCCTCCACTCCCCGTTCCCAATCCTTCCTGCGTTTCTTAATAGAGACGGGAAAAGAGAGCGGGGAAGGAGACCGGGCGGGAGAAAGAAGCTGAAAGGCAGCAGGCGGGGTCGGAAACTTTTCCGGAACTACTTAGCCCCAAATCAGGCGCGGTGGGCGGGCCCAGGGCGGAGCTACAGGCACTTAAGAACTGAGGCCCCAAAGGACAGTGACTCGTTCCCTGCCCGACAATCGGTGACCACGCTGTGTGTCCCCGTCCGCCTGCAGGTAGCGATGGCGCGGACTGCAGGCTCCAAGTTCGCGTTCGTCCTCCTGCTCCTGCTGCAGGACTGTCCCCGGACGGCGCGCGGCGGTGAGTTCGGGATGGAAGCTTCGAGGGGATGCGGGGGGGGGCGGTTCGGGCACCGGAGTTCGAGAATCCTCTCGCCAGTGGTACCGCCGTCCCCTGCTCAAGTCCTCTCAGCGGGCTCCTTTCCACTTTGGTGGCCGCTGGGGGGTGATTGTCACCATAGGGGCAAGGGGAGGTCCCGAAAAGAGGCGACTTGGGCGAATAAGGAATGCGGGAGAGGCTGGCTCCCTGGCCGAGTGGTTAAGTTCGGGCGCTCCGCTCCGGCGGCCCAGGGTTCGGATCCTGGGCACGGACATGGCACCGCTCGTCAGGCCACGTTGAGGCAGCGTCCCACATCCCACAACTAGAAGGACCTGCAACTCGGATATACAGCTGTGTACGGGGGGGGGGTGGGTGGGCGGGGGGGAGATAAAGCAGAAAAAAAAAAAAAGAGAGATTGGCAACAGTTGTTAGCCCAGGTGCCAAGATTTAAAAAGAGAAGCTGGAGAAGCTAGAAACTGGAAGCAGAGAAATGCGAGAGAATGGGAGGAGCGAGAGCGGGGGAGGGCGGGGAGGGAAAGCCCCTGAATCGGCTGGGGCCCAGCCTGGCGGCCGGCATTCGGAAAGCCCGAACCCAGACCTGGCGCCCCGGGGCGTGGCCTGGACGGGCCTTCCCGCAAGGGAGGCAAACCCCAGACGCTGCCTGCCCTCCTGTGCTCGCACAGCTCTCCCCACACAGCCTCCATCCTGTCCCCTGTCTTCCACTGGGCACTTCCCAGCGCGCTTGGCCGTGGCTCACCCCATGTGAAGCCTCGGCCACTGTCCCTCAGGAGTGCCTACTCCTCCACCCCAACTCATATCCTTTCACCGCCCATCTCAGCCGGTCCCATGCACCCCAGGACCTCCAACACCTTCCCATTCATGGTGACCCTAATCACCTCAAATGCAAAAGCAGCCAGAGACAATATGCAAAGGATGGGGGCCCAGATATGGCCTCTGACTTATTTTGCTGGCCCCAGATTTAGAGTATATGCAGGGTCCCTGATATGGGTGCCCTGTCCCCTAGGGAATCATCTCCAAGGAGCCTCAGCTGTGTGCTGAGGAGCCAGAAAGGCACCCTGTCCTGCCTGTGGCTCTGGGTGGAGTGAATGTGACAGGATATGGGTCCTACAGGTGTGGGCCCTGCTCCCTTCCTTTCTGTAGAGTGGATTCCTCTGTCTAAAGGGATGATAAGGGACACTCCATGAAGCCACAGGTGGGATGCAACACTTCTGGTGTCAGGATCTGGGCCACCTACTTGTGCACGTTATTTGTTCCCTGTGGCCTGCTCATGCCAATGCCAGAAGAATTGCTTCTATCTTATGCCCACCGGGCCTGTCTGATGTAGTGACACTCCTGACGGGCAATTCTGATATCTCACGGCCAGAGGGCTCATCTCTGCCAGGCCTCAGGACCACCCAGGAGCCACTTTCCAATGGCGGGAATTTCCCTCTGCCAGTAGCATGGCCTGTGCTTCTGGCCCTATGGGCCTGTGTCATGATCCTCCAATCAGGAATGCCATGAGTTGAGTAGTTGCAACAGACCTATGGTCTGCAAAGTCTGAAATATTTAGTATAGAGCCATTTACAAAGAGTCTTCAGACCAAGCTGTTCAGAAATGGACAGAGGATGGGGATCACGGCCCTGCAGCCTTTAAGGTTTTGAGGTGGGTTCTAATCCAGGATAAGATCCTGTTCTAACATTCTATTTAGAGCAAAGGGAAGACAGTGTGAGAAGGCTGTACTTGAACTCCCTACTATGTAGCCCTCACCCCACAAGTAACTCAAAAAATATATTGATTTTTCATTCCTGTTACAAATCTGGGGAATGTGAAATGACCACTGCGTGGATCTGTAGGCCAATGACACCACTGTGACAGGACCTGGGACAAGTATCTATTCGTTTCTGGCCCCCCTGTGCACCACTTCAATAACAGGGGCCCATGATGATGGTTCTGATCCCCACGATGGTGTTAATTCACACACGAGGTCCAATTTGGGTGTGTGGGTCACTTCTGCTTCCCAGTGCACACTTACCCGAGTAAACAGCCATATGGCTCTTTGGGGGAGGCCAGAAAGACTTCTGCACTTCCTGGTCTGTTGTTAGATCCCTCCTCATTGGAATCTGGCCTCTCCTTCTAGTAATGGGTTCTGAGAAGTGGTTTAGTTCCAGAAACAGGGCAAAGGATCCAGACTTTTTGTTCGATGGCTGCTTTCAGCCCCCTGATCATCCATCCTTGTGTTTTGTCTTTGTTTGCTTTAAATATGTAAATCCACTAGTGAGTGAACTGCTTGCCAGCCCATCCATTTTGCCTGTAGGATCGCCCCGTTCTATTAGCCGTAGTCACAGCTCTCTGTGGTTGAGGTCTTGGCTGGGGTTCTGCTCTTCCTAATCATGTTGATCATTGCACCCACTTTGCTCCTGACATAGAGCACCTCCACCCAGCATCTATTAATTCAACGTGTTCCATCCTTATTACCTCTAGAAGGCTAGTCAGGGAACGCCATCTCCTACCGCCATTCCTGACCTTCAGGAAAAGTAATTACTGAGCTATTTGAGCATTCTGTTGCCCTTCTCATCCATGCTTTCCTCACAGGCTTGGGAAACAGAGTTCTTCAGGCTTTCCCACGGAGCACAGCTGACTGGACACTTTTCTGTCTTTTCATATTGTATCCACCCTGACATGTGCACTTCTCTGAGACATTTGAGCCCTTCCTCTACCCCCTGCCTCAGAAATTCGGGGTTTTCTATGTCATGCAATGATGTGGGCAATCCCTTTTTTGAAACTTCCAAGCCATCCTAGTAGCAGACAAGCACCATCTCCCAGCACCTTGCTAAATCCTGTGACCCATAATTGCAAACTCTCTTCTCCAACGTTGGGTTCTATCCTCTCCCCACCCCCAAGGTGATCCGGTTTCCTCAGGAGCAGCCTCCTATAATCTCTCTCATGTCCCCACAGGACATGAGAGGTTGGATTGGGCTAGGTTCTGACAATCCTCTGGTATCTAGGCTTTTCCTCCGTGGATGCCAGTCACGTCCCTGGAAAGGTTATGGGCTGACTGATGCTGGGTATCAGCCTGGTATGCAGAGAGGATGTCTCTGGATATGTGGTATCTTCCCAGGCAGAGACTTCCTCCTCCACCTCAAGCAAGGGAGGAGCACTGGCCTTTAACTTGTGAGGCTGAGGGGCCTGGCAGGGGCAGTCCTTACTCTGCCATCCCAGCCCTTGGCTGTCACAGAGATGGGGGCAATGCCTAGGAACTCTTTTCACCCAAGTCCAAAGCTCACCTGTGTTTTTCCTTCACAGAGAATCATGCTCTTTCCTATACCATCACTGTCATTCCTAAGCCCAGATTTGGACAACCCTGGTGTGAGGTTCAAGGCGAGGTCAGTGGGAACAAGTTTCTGTCCTATGACTGTGGTAGCAAGAAGTTCCAACCCATCGGTCCTCTGGGGATGAAGGTGAACAATACAGAGGCCTGGAAGAAACAGTCAGAAGCTCTGACAGACCTGGTGGAAGAGCTCAGAAAGATACTGCTTGACATTAAACCAGAGATTGCCACAACCAGCGGTGAGTCTGAAAGGCTCAGGGCAGAAGTAGAACAGTTTCCGTAGGGTTAGGGAGCTATGGTGTTTACATAAAAATTGGAAGTTGGTCCCACACAGGAGACTCAGCAGCCAGAGCAGACATAGAACACAGAGCAGGACCAGGAGATACAAAGGGGCCCAGAGAGTGGATGCTGGGGAGGGTTAGGGGGAAAGAATTTCTCAAGACCAGACGCTGACCTCTTTCCATGGGGGACAGACCCTCTCCCCGTGCAGGGCAGGATGCTGTGCCAGTGTAAAGCCAATGGACACACCAGCGGATCCTGGGAGTTTGGCTTCAATGGACAGATATCCCTCCTCTTTGACTCAGAGAACAGAAAGTGGACAGTGGTTCAACCTGGAGGCGAACTATTGCAAGGGACATTGGCCAATGATAGATATATAACCAAGTTGCTCATAAAGATCTCAAATGGAGACTGTAGCAAGTGGCTTGAGCAATTTTTGAAGCACTGGGAGAAAATGCTGGAGACAACAGGTAACGGAGAGAAGGAGGAAGTTGTGCCTCTTTTTAAATGAGATCGACCTACCCCATCGTGCGTGTGTGTGTGTGTGTGTGTATGTGAAAGGGTGATCCATCCATGGTGAGTTCTTCTTAGGAGAATAGTGGCCATGGGTTGGTTCTACCATCCATCCTTTCCCTTCTCACTCCTGGCATCTCTTCCTCACTGCACATGCCTCTCGTCCACTCACCGTGGATTTCTGGCTGACCCCAAACATGAGGGCATCATTCTGTTTCCAGATCTTTTCTTCTTACTGTTCCCTCTTCTTAGCCTCACTTTTCTTTCTCATCTCACCTGGCCTCTTTCTGGAAATCCTTCAATACCACCGTAAATTTAAACTGAGAGGACTTCTCTACCACCATCCTCATGTGTCACCTCCCCTTCGGTCACAGCAGGAAGGACTGGTCACATTGTCACCCTTGCTTTCCCCATTAGCTGCATAAGTCTCTTAGGCACAGGGCCCAGCTCCTCTCTCCCTTCCTACCTCAGGACTTGTCACAGCGGCTGCCACAGCGTAAGGGTAGAAAATGTCTGCATTATAGTTGTCTGGGGCAGCAGGGGCTGAGGAGAAGTCTCCTCAGAGGAGATTTGAGGTCTGGACAAAAGCTGTCACTCTTCCTTTTCCATTTCAGCATCACCAACCACGGTCCCAGCTACAGCCCAATCCAGGGCCACAGCCATCATGCCCACCGCCTGGATCTTCCTGGTGCCCCTCACCTGCTCTATTCTCCTTGGCCTCTTAGGCTGAGTCCTTCAGAGTAACAGGTACCAAGAGCAGATTGAGTGGGAAGCAAGGGGCAGATAGCCTGGTATGAGAATGGAGAAAAGTGACTTCCCACTCCCTTGGCAAATAGCCTGAACCTTCTCATCCTGGAAATGAGACCAAGTGAAGAAGACTGTAATAGCCAGGGTTCTCCTGAGGAACAGGGTCATTAGGAGATGATGCAGAGATAGGAATTGAGATAGATACTAATTGAGAATTATTATTACCTAGAGGCCTGACAACCAGGAAAACAATGGCATAAGCCACAGTCTAGGTCCAAAGGCCCAAAACCCAGCAGCACGATGACCTTGTCCCCAGCCAGGAGAAGGACATCCCAGCTCAAACTGAGAGCAAATTCGCCCTTCCTCTGCCTGTTTGTGCTATTCAGGCCCTCGTGGATTGGATGATGCCCACCCTCATTGGTGAGGGCCATCTTCTTTACTCAGTCTGCTGATTCAAATACTAATCTCTTCAGGAAACAGTCTCACAGACAAACCAGAAAGAATGTTCTACCAGCTATCAGGACATCCTTTAGCCCAGTCAAGTTGACATATAGAGTTAACCAGGACAAAGACCTCATATTACTTGATAGCGATTACTCAGGCAAGTTCAACATTGAGTTCTGATTAACTCCTCACTGTCAGAGGCCAGTGGGAAAGTACAGGAGTTCACATCAAGGTTGGTGGCCTGTTGATGCCAAAGAGATTTGGCAAAATCAGGCCTAACTCACACCAGATCCTCCCTTTGGAGGGGCTCACGTTGGGGAGGGAGGCAGCAGGAACACAAGGCATGGGAAACACGCAGTTAGGTGAGAGCAGCAGGGCAGCTCCCAGGATGTGTCACAGGGAAGGGACTCCATCCAGATGCACAGAGGAGAGGGGCCTGGGCCTAATCCCAGGAGCAGGGGTGGGGAGGCCTTGCAGATCCAACTAAAAGAGCTGGAGTTTAAGACTGCGTTCCCACAGAAAGGGGGCTAGGCGATGGCAGGTAAGGCATAAGGCGAACAGTAGAGACTGTCAGGATGAGATTGGAAGGAGGTCAGTTCGCCATGGACACCTGGGAATCCTGGCCCAGCCTTGGTGCAGTCACCTGGAAGCCAACCTCATGCTGTAGACCCCAGATCCTGAGGCTCAGAGTGGCTGCTGCCTGGAGCAGAGGTGACTCAGGAGACAGGTGGGGCTGAGCTGCTGTTGAAGTTGAACACTCACAGCTCAGGGGAGCCAGGAAAGGCTGGGGTGGGACAGACACCCTCACACGCAGGGCCTATGAGCTGCTGGCAGGGTGAGGAGAGGTTAGAGAGGAGGAGAAAGAGGATCTTTGCCTGCAGCCCTCCCAGTGCTGGAGGAACCAGGATCCAGGCCCCTCTCTGCACAGGGGCTGCCACGGGGTCCCCTAGGCCTTCCCACTGGAGGGAGGATCAGGATCCAAGTAACAGGAACAGACTGAATCATTACTCACTTCAGTCCTGAGCCCCAAAGTGCTGTAGCAGGGCCCGGGGGTGACACTGTCATGTGGGAAAGGAGGGAGGCGGTTGGCCCAGGGTGCAGGACCCAGGGGTGGGGGTACGTGGGTAGGGAACCCCATGACCCTCAGTGAGGGTGGGATTCTGACATGGGGGGTGACTGGGGAGGGGTGGCCCCAGGAGAACCAACCCAGGATTTCCTCAGTCACTGGGACAAACTTCTGTTTCCCTTTTAGAGGCTGGAGTTGCTACCTAGAAACCCCTGGGTGTCTGCCTTCGTTCCTCCACTCTCCCTTCTGGTTGGCGGCCTTGCCATCACCTGCTCTTCCTCTCTCCACCACCAGGAGTTTCAGCCCCTACAGCAAAGGCAGAGGCCCCAGGAGTCCTGATGACCAAGGAGATGCAGCATTGCATTCCCTTTATGCACTTGGCTGATAATCTGCTTGACACTTTATCTAAACATCGGGCCATTTCTCTTGGTGCTAAGTGTTGGGATGTCTGCACTGAGCCTCCGAACTGCTCGAACAAGAATCTCAACCCAGAGACCATTTTCCACCTTCTCTCTGGTTGTGCAAAATCAGCTGCATCTCTACATCCTGACCCTGTTCTTGTACATGATATTGCCAGAAAAATATCGTGTGAGACTGCAGAACTTCCGGGATTCTTTCTGTGTCCTGAGAAACAACCTCATGTCTTTTAAACAGAATGAGATTATATTTATGATTGTTTCCTTCAGTAATTTATTGCCCTGTCATGGATATTTAAGTGAACATCTTGCTTTTTAAAAAATTATTTCAGAATTTCATTTTATAACCCAATAGAGGTGTAGTGGCATTCACTCTTTGTCCATATCATGGAGTAAGTAAAACCAGTGATTCTGCTAAATTACTTATGGAAACAGAGAACTGAAGGACCACTTGTAAATTATCTATCAAGCAGGACATCTGTCAGTCTCAAACGTAATCCTGACACCCTGATGCAAGCAAATATTCTGGGACTTAAACAAGGAGAATCTTTCTGATTTCAGCCCAGATCCTCCACCCCAGCAGTGACTGTCCTGTGATCCCTCCACCCTGACTTGCCTCCTTCAGTGAGAAGTCAGTCTTCACAGCAGAAACATCTCTACTTCTAAATGGTATTTTATTCCTCCATGGACAAAGGATGAGTATCCAGAATATGTAAAGAGCTCCTAGAAATAAACTGGAACAAGTCTGATTCTTCAAAGATACGGGGAAAATGATATAAGGAATTAATACATGGCAAATAAGCCCATGAAAAGATTGAAAATCTCACAAATAATCAACAATACTATTATTAGGGGACCAGCCCCGTGGCTGAGTGGTTACGTTCCTGCACTCTGCTTTGGCTGCCTGGGGTTTCACTGGTTTGGATCCTGGGCGCGGACATGGCACCACTTGTCAGGCCATGCTGAGGCAGCATCCCACATGCCACAACTAGAAGGGCCCACAACTAGAATATACAACTATGTACTGGGGGACTTTGGGGAGAAGAAAGAGAAAAAAAAAAAGATTGGCAACAGATGTTAGCTCAGGTGCCAATCTTAAAAAAATAACAAAAAGAATACTGTAATTAGAAGGAGAAGAAGATACCCTCATATGCCCATGAGAGTGACAAATATTTCTAAATATATCAACACTCACCAGTGGACAGGAAATGGAACACCAGGAATTCTCTTGCATTGTTTTTATGACTCAACCTTAAAATACTGTATGATTTTACAATATCTAGTGAGGTGGAAGATATGTTCATCCTCCTTCACAGCAGTCTGAGTGTTCGTTCCAGTCTTACAAATATGTACCCAAGAGCCTGTACCTATATGGTTCTTTATTGCAGTGGTGTTGTCATAGCAAAAATGTAGCAACAACCTAAATTTCCAGAGAAAAGGAGCATATATTAAAAATGTTGATGAAAGATTTCTGTTCTCTTTACATCAGACTTGATCATCTGAACACATGCCAAAAGTCAAACAACCAAAAGGCTGGATGAAAAAGTTTAAATCTTTCAAGTGTGTTAATGAGGACTTCTGATTGACATGCAATCAAAGTGGCCACCTCAATACAAATCTCCCCACTTTCCTGTAAAAATCATACAGACCAACAAAAGGGGCAAAGGAAACACACTTGACCCACATCTTCAGCATGAGGAGGAGACTGAAAATCCCTAAAGCCATCAGACCCCTGAGCTAGAAAGGACAAAGTTGGTGAAAATTGAATGGCATCTAAGGGTTAAATGGCTGGAATGTCTCAACGTGAATTCTGTTTTGATGACTGTATTCTGGCAATCTAGGAGATGCCCTAGTGTGAGAAACATGCACTAACATACTTGGCAGTGATGGGACATCAGAGTGACAGCTTGCTCTGAAATGGTTCTGGAGGAGAGTTTTCTGTAACTGCAGCCCCAACTTTTTGTAAGTTTCTTCTTATTTCAAAACATGTTTTAAGTTATTAAAAATGGATTTAAGACAGAAGTTGTTTTCAGAATTTGATATAAGAAGATAAATACCTAAATAAATACCATGGAGAAGATAAAACTGTACGCCTCCCAGTCTCCACCTCAGATCTGGCTCCTTTCTACAGGCGGGTCCTCCCCCCGTGTTCCCTTCTCACCCTTCTGTGCTGTGGCCTTCCTCAGCTTCTCCCTCCTTGACCTCATCAGCATGGTCAGCCCAGGCTTTTCTAGAGACAGAGGATGCTAAGGCCAGGAATGTGGAGTGTGCAAATTCACTGTTACAGATCCTGACCCTCACTTGGATGCAGGACCTGGCAGGTAACATAGTCAGAGATAAGAATTTGGCAATCCTTCTGAGATTAGATCAACCGTCTATGGGATGCGTGTGTGTTGTGCGTTCCTAGTATATTTTCCGCCTGGAACTCATGATTGCCGGAGGGATTTCCCACACATCCTCCCTGTCCCATCTCACTTCCTGACATCTGCTCTTCTCCACTCGTCTGTGCTACAACCACGCTGACCTACTCACTGGTCCTCACCATCGTGCCTCCAGGCTTTCTGTTCTGGCTTATTCCTCTGTCAGGTATTTCCTTTCCCAAAACCAAGAGCCAGTCCTGTCTTAAAGATGAACAGAAATATCATATCCCATGATGTCTTCCTGACCCTCCTCAGGCTCACTTAATTATCTCATTCTGTGTGTCCTAACACCCGAGTCCAGTGAGACTATCACACTTGTATATTTGTGCACTCCACACCTCATGTGGTCATTGGGAATAGAACGTGTCTCTTTATCTCTTTTATTACACAAGGGCTAATACATGCTATTGCTCATTCCTCTCTGATAAATTGAATTCCCTTGGGGAGCCAGAGCGGAAGGGGTCTTCTGAAGTCTGGGGCTCACTTCCCTGGACAAGCAGATTGGCCAAACCATCCCTGACTCCACGGATGCAGCCCCATCCCTGCTCAGTTCACCACTATGACCACTCCGGCCAGCTGCAGTGGGGGAACACTGATCACATTCTTCTCTTTATGAGAAGGAGGTGAGGAGCCCAGTGGCCCCTGGCTGTTGGGGAGGTCTTAGCCTATTGTAAGGACTGGGGAGAGCCCATGAATCCCACCCTGTCCCCATCCATGGAGCCCTTCCCTCCCATTATTGAGAAAAATAGACAAAGGCCTCCTACCCACACAGTCATCAATTGAGCAGGAATAGCACCAATTGTCAGTAAATCCCCAGTGTCCTAAGGCTGTAGAAAGTGGAAGAGGCCTGTACCAGGGCACAGGGCCTGTCTCTGCTTGAGGACAAGGTCATGGGATAGCAGCAAATTCTGTGAGTTAACAGGTACAAAGGAGCATAGAACATTCCTGACTGAATCACTACAGGCTCCATCCCGCAGAGGCCTGCTCTGGATGGATGGACGACAAGGGACTCATGGGAGGTGGAGGTGGGCAGGACTCAGACTTGGTGGGTCCACGTGATCTGTGTGTCAGGAAAAGACTCCCATGCATAGGGCTGGGGACAGGAGCCTGGGTTGAATCCCTGGGAGGAGGAAACCAGGAAGGGCCTGGTAACACCAATTCACAGGCTAGGTTAAGTAGGCAAGTGACTGGGAGGACAGGAGGAAGGCAGAAGCAAATTTCCATCTAAATGAAACCTAATGTGAAATTGTCCTAATGAGAAAAATGAAAAAAAAGTCAACAGGGGGCCAGCCCTGTGGCCGAGTGGTTGGGTTCACGTGCTCCGCCTCAGTGGCCCAGGATTTCGCCAGTTTGCATCCAGGGAGCAAATATGGCACTGTTCATCAGGCCATGCTGAGGCAGCGTCCCACATGCCACAACTAGAAGGACCTACAACTAGAATACACAACTATTACTGGGGGGCTTTGGGGAGAAGAATAAAAAAGAAAAAAAAAAGATTAGCAACAGGTGTTAGCTCAGGCGCCAATCATTAAAAAAAATCAACAAAAACAAATAGCATCCCTCTACCACTGATACATCAAGCATCATTGGATCACCTGAATCATGTGCCCAAGTGCAGAGCATTCTCTTGCTCTGGGCCCCAAAACTAACAAATACCCTCTTTGTTGTGTGTGTGTGTGTATGTGTGAGAGAGAGTGACACAGAAAGAGAGAGAATCTGGTAAGAAATGCAGAATGGATGGGTGGATAGATGGGTGATGGAGGGATGGATGGATAGATTATGGGCTGGATGACTTGGTGGATTTTCTCTCTAAAGCATCTATGATTCCACAGATATTTCCCAGCTATTCTTCTGACACCTTTCCTCGCTGAAAGATCTTCTTCCTCAATAACTCAAGGTCCAATAATCCTGATCTCATCCATGGTTGTCAACACTCCTAAGCTCTGTGGTTTGTGTTCATCTCTTTCCTCAGAAATCACTTTCCCCTTCTTCCCACCTGGCTAAATTTTATTTCCCCCAAGATTCATCTCCCATGAAGGCTTCACCACCCTCCTGGAGAGAATCAATCATGCCTTCTTGGGTGTTTTCAAGGCTCTGATCAGTGTGGTCCAACAAAGTATACATTTGTCTGTCTCCCTCAATAGATGTATTAGTTTCTTTAATTTTTGCAAAGTACATCCTTCATTCACTTTGTACCATCAGGGCCAAATACAGTGGTTGCCACTAGGAGAAGCTCTATAACCATGAGAGCATTGAATTGTGGTATTCTCTAACTCTGAAGGTGGGGAGGGTCTGAGATGGGCAGAGACTGGAGAGAGGCTAGCCCCAAGGGGATCTGACCTAGAGTCTTCTCAGGCCCCCAGACAAACTCTGGTTTCTCTTCTGAAGACCTGAAGATGGTGATAAGAACAGAGAGCACAACTCAAGTCAACAATATCCTTAATGACTGACAGCCATTGTTTCAACCTGTTCTTTCTCTCCTGGACCACAGCGAGCTGCCTCTTACCTGGAGGGCACCAAGGGGCCCTGGTGATTGCCAGCTCTTAGAAGGACTTTTTAAGATACTCTTTATTGATCCTCTATGTTATCCTCCTGCATCAGGAAACATGGAAAAAATATTTCATCATATCTTCCTCAATCCAACTCCACTCCCAAAGACTCCTCTTTGAGGCAATCCATCTGCATTCTGACTCCTGACCCTGTTGTGTCCTGTGCCCCTCTGCCCACAGGACCAGTCCTGTGAACACAAGGATAATCCAAGTAAAGGAATGGTGGGAGTCTGCCTACAAAATGGCTCTCAGCGATTCCTGCCTAGTACAAAAATGCACCTCAGTGTGGGAACCAGCGAGCAGGCTGCACTGGAAGGCCTGGGTGTAGAGCAGGCATGGAGATGTGCTGTCCTCCATGGGTCACCCTTCCCCTCCTCTGCAGAGAAGAACAGGAGCCTGGCCCCATTCCACACGACTTCCCTTCCATAATCACAGAGGCCAGCAAGAGGAGATGGTGTCTACACAGAAACACTGTGAAGACCAAATTAGAAAGAGCTCGGGAAAATTGGAAGCAATACACCAGCATTAGTTAATATTCTGTGATGTATATCTTGTTCTTAACTGTTGATATTAATGATTATGATAACCTGGTTCTCATAAGGTTCACTGACTCCTTTAGGGGCCATTTTACCCCAGGGGAAGGTGGATCCTCAGAACAAGTCTGACTCAAGCTCTCTAAGGCCAAAGGAGTCCTTGCCCTGCTTCAGAAGCCCTGAGGAAGCTGTGGGTTGTGGGACTGGATCCTCTGTGGGCAGAACAACCCCAGCCCCCAGTGGCCCAATCAAATACACTCCTCAGGGCTAAGAAGCAGCCTCCTTCCTTCAGCCTCCAGGCCACTTGAAGATCCAGCCTCAACAACTCGACAATTCCTCCCATGCAAGGAAGGAATACTGGATCCATTGTTTCCCCGAATTTTTTTTCTAAGATGTTTGGCTTCTAGTCCCCTCCCACTCTCTGCCATGGACCTAAAATAAGCAGCTCTGGAAAAAAGTAAAGCACCGGTACAGATGCTGCTCATCCACCCATTCTCTGACTTTCCCTCTTTTTGGTAAAACAACTCAGGTTTGGGGCTGGACACTCAACCTTGCAGGATTAAAACTCTGTTTCCCTCAATTTTCCCTGCAGGTAGATATAGCAATCTGACTAGGTTCTCATTAAAGGCCTGATAAAGGGAGCATTGTGAGAGACCTTCCTAAAACACATCTGGTGTAAGCCCTTTTCCCTCTTCCTTTCTCTCCTTCCTGCTGACTGGAATATAGATGAGATGGCTCAAGCTCAGGTAGCCATCTTGGAATGTGAGGTGAAAACCAAGCTACAGATCATGCAACAAGAAAGAGTCTGGACCCTTGACTCTGGTGGATCACCAGAGCCCAGAGCAGCCTCCAGACTCTTCTGTGAAAGTGAAACCAATTCCATTCTTGTCTTCCCCCACTATTGTCTCCTGTGTTCTTTCACAGGCGCCCAAGTCTAATCCTAACCCATATCAGCAATTAATTCCCCACACGCTGGGTTGCTACATTCTGGCTCAGTTCTGGAGCTATATTCCCTGTAGTTCTTCAAAAATTAGAAGAGAACCTGGCCAATAAATCTTACCCTGAAAACTTATTGGAGAGGATAGTCCTGAGCAGGACTAACACTAATAAAAATGGGACAATAATGAATGGCTATTTTGTTTCCTGATGACCTTTTATTTTATCTTACATTCTTCCTTCATTTCCTCCAGTGGACCAGAGCTCTCTCCCTTACAGAACTTATGGGGAGTGGGGTCGGGAAAGGCCCAAGAGTGGTCATTTCTCCCTCAGTGAGAATATAAACCAATGGGGGAAGGAGCCAGCAGAAAGAGAGAGATTACAAACAGAGGAGAGTTATTAATGATGGAGAGCCATACCTGAGGAAATAGGGGCTACATCAAGGTAAGGGGAGAGACTGACCTTGGACAGAGGGGACACCTTCTTCTTTAGTCCTGGAGGAAAGAAAGGGAGGACAGCTGCAAACAGAAGAGTGTTTACATTTGGGGGCACGTAGCTGGGGAAGCCCACTCCTGACAGCTTTGATTTTCTAGGTTTAAAACTGCTGCCAGTGATAACGGGCCTCCTCTTGAAGACGGAGCACCTGGAGCTGAGGACATACTACAGCATGTCGACCTCTGGTGTACTTGCAGAAGTCCAAGTAAAACTCCTCAACAAGATTCTCAAGACCAGTCTGGAAGTGTCTGGGCACAGGAGGAGGAGACGGGGTAGGTGCGTTACTGACTGATGGGAACAACAAAATTTGGAATGAGGCTGGAATTCCCATAGAGAATTGTGAAACATAAACATCTGTGATAAACCAACGGTCTAGAACTTGATTCTAGGGCTGACTCAGACATTCCATACACACCAAACCCTTCTGGAGGACTCAGGAATCACTGCTGAATTTCTCCAGGTCAACATTTTGGGGGCTTGGTTGCTACTAGAGTCTCCTAATGGCCACAGTGAGGGAAGAAGTTCTAAAAGGGTTCAGGGCCTGGAAGGTGTCACTTCCCCCTTATTCTCCTGTACCAGCTACATAAGTTGGATATGTTACAAGGGAATGGGACAAAAAAAGAGACTTTGCACACCGCCTACCAAAACCCCAAACCATTTCTTATAAACTGGATCCCAACACTGAGCCTGGTTCTGCTTGTTCAGGGCAGCACAGTGGTTCGAGGCTGCCCTTCTACATGTCAGTGACTTGTGTACAGGGAAGGGAGCTGTGGTTGAAAATCCCAATCCCAAGTCTGGGGCTCATATTTAGCTATGGTAACAATAAAGCAGACATAAAATTGAGGAGAATTTTCTATTTGCCAGGTCAGATATTGTTACCACCCAAGGGAAGCCATCAGCCTGCAGCAAGACATGCCAATAGTCAAGAGGCCAGGTGGTAGGAGAGAAAGGGTTTTATTACAGCTTGCTAGTAAGGAGGAGGATGGCTGACTAATATCTGAAATAACCATCTTACAGAACAAAGATTACAGGCCAGTCATACAGGGGGCTGATCTCTGGGTAGGAGCACCTGTCTGATCTTGGGGAGGGGGTGCAGACGTCTGGTCTTAGTTCCTGATAATCTTTTGTTTTACTGCATATGCATCAGAGACCAGAGCAACGCCCTATATCCCGATCTTTCCATTGTCATTGATGGTGGCATAGACTCTCTGCCATGGTCATCACATTCCTAGGGAACTCAAAAGAACAAAGTTGTCAACTTACAGCAGCCGGGAGGGGCCTTAAAATCTACAGAGCGTGTATACCTCCTGGAGGGTGCTTATCCAGCTGGGCTAGATAATCAGGTCATCCAAAGCTACAATATGATTTCTTTTCTACAATATGGCTTCCCTTCTGTCAACCTTTGTTGATATAAAGATTACTTTATATCATATTAACTTGAAAGACATTTGAGTTAGTTTCTATTACATTTAGAAATAATTTATGTAAGTGCTTACTTTAAGTCAATTTCATTAGAGCTCCTAATTTTGGCCGTATCATCCAGAGGTAGAAACATATCTCACATTTACAACACATAGACATACACAAGCACACAGGTAGACAGAGATCTTATAGCTTCCGTCAAATTTTTGGGAATCAGGTGCAATACAAAACTCATTATTAGTTTATGAGAAATACTCTCATTTCATAAAGGCACAGAGAAAGCAGTCAAGTTTTTTTTCCTAGATGGGGTTTCTGGGGCATGTGTGCCTTATCACTTTCTAAAGTCCCAATGTCTAGGAACAGGGCAGGCTCTGGGATTGGCAAAAGGACAAGTGAACTTTGAGCTGCTTTCTAGGGCCATATTTCTGGCCTTGCAGAGATTTGCAAGACAAAGAGGGTTGCTTCAGGTTCCCCCAAAGAACTGGATTACAGTCTGAATGAGAAAAAACGTTGACCCACCCTTCCAGCGATGTTTTTCCAATTGCTTCTTTATATCAGAGAAATTTTTAACTGAAGAAGTCAAGCAAAAGATTTTTATTCTCTAAGACTTCAGGACAATGTAGCACACCTTTAAAAGCCTGTACAAGGTATTCAAAAAAGGCCCTTTTTCTAAGTGTACAATTTAACCCCAGACCAATTTACCTTGTGGGGAAGTTTTTCCAGCCAGACATAAGAACCATTTTAAGAGCACATTCAGGCAAAGTTGATATAACCTCTTTATATAAAATTAGCTAAAACATTCCAACCTTTATAATCTTATCAATGCTTATACTTTTACATTTTCTCAATTTAATTGTAGCCTGAGTCAGGATTTTAAGGCTACTCATTATTTTTGTATTTTCTTTTAATTCAGTCTTTTCCTAGGCACCAATAAAACAATTATGATGAGAGCTCTCTAAAACTTTTTTCCAATTTAGAAGTTGTTCCAATTTAAATGATCTCTCTGGCCACATTGATGAGTAGGATCTTAATAGCCACTCAAAGCCATAAGCCTTTATGGCTTAAGCATGGACATGAGAGGCGTCCCCCAAAAGAGAGTACAAAAGAAGCAGCCCTCACAAGACCCAGAGGGTTCACTCTCAAAAATAGTCCAAGAAAGCAAAGGCTTCCACTGCACAGGTGGCAGTGCACTAACCAGCAACAGAGGTTGAGACAACAAAGGCCCCTTAGGAAGGCAATTGGGACCCCTTATGACATACTCCCCTGAGATCTGACACCACCAGACAAAGAGAGCACATCTTGGAACCCCAGTTTATTCACCTGACCAACAAGATGTGCTCCAGTACATGCATCCTCTGAATGATGGAGACCAGAAAGGTCAAAAAGCCATGCTCTCGAAAACAGGATTGAAACAAAAAAACAGCCCACTAACTGGGAAAAAATATTTACAAGCTACTTATCTGACAAAGGATTAATATCCATAATATACAAAGAACTCACACAGCTTAACAACAAAAAAACAAACAACCCGATCAAAAAATGGGCAGAGGACATGAACAGACATTTCTCCAAAGAAGATATACGGATGGCCAAGAGACACATGAAAAGATGTTCATCATCCCTAATCATCAGGGAAGTGCAAATCAAAACTACACTAAGATATCACCTTACAACTGTTAGATTGGCAAAAATATCCAAAACCAAAAGTGACAAATGTTGGAGAGGTTGTGGAGAAAAAGGAACCCTCATACACTGTTGGTGGGAATGCAAACTAGTGCAGCCACTATGGAAAACAGTATGGAGATTTCTCAAAAAGTTAAAAATAGAAATACCCTATGACCCAGCCATCCCACTACTGGGTATCTACCCTAAGAATCTGAAATCAGCAATCCCAAGAATCCCATGCACCCCTATGTTCATCGCAGCACTATTTACAATAGCCAAGACGTGGAACCAACCTAAATGCCCAGAAACTGACGACTGGATAAAGAAGATATGGTATATATACACAATGGAATACTACTCATCCATAAAAAAGGACCAAATTGTTCCATTCGCATCAACATGGATGGACCTGGAGGGTATTATGTTAAGCGAAATAAGCCAGACAGAGAAAGATGAACTCTATATGACCCCACTGATAGGTGGAAGTTAACATATAGACATGGAGAACCGATGGGTGGTTACCAGGGAAAAGGGGGGGTGGGGGGAGGGCACAAAGGGTGAAGTGGTGTACCCACAACATTACTAACAATAATGTACAACTGAAATCTCACAAGGTTGTAATCTATCATAATAAAAAAAAAAATACCTAAAAAAAAAAAAAGCCATGCTTTCAAGACATAGAACAAGACAAAAGAAAAAAATCTCATCTTACATGCACAGCTTTAACTAAGCCTTGGGTCTCTTGGAGCCAAATTAATACCTACCAGGGAGGTGCCTTGGGGTTGGGTATTGTGTGTGCTTTACAGAGTACCTCATCATTGCGTGGACTTTTTCTTGAGGTTGGTGGGGGACCTGTGTCATCTCCCCCATTCTGTGACCAACTTATCCTATCATGGGAGTCTTCTTGAGGTGGCAAATGCCCTAATGACTCTTAACCCATGCCCATCATATTTGAGGCTTTTTCATCTTCCAAGATGCCCCCAGCAATAGCTTTTACCTCACGCACATATTCCCAAACAGGCTCATAGAGATGTCTGCGTCTTGCCCTATGGTTTTTCCTTTTTATGACAAAGGACACAAAAGACGGAAAGAGGAAAATTAGTGACCAACTCTGGGAGGAAAAGGATCAATAAACCAATGAGTACTCAGTAGTTCACACTACATACTTGTAGCTAAAAGTCACCCAATTTGAGAAAATGCAGCCTAAAGGCTACAGGTGGGAATAGAATTAGTGCTTCCCTTTGTTTCATAATTTAGACATGGCTGGTCAAAAGCATATTTACCCCGCAGATAGGTCAGATCAGGAAAATTTTAGGGCATCCCTAAAACCAAGACCCTCACAATTAAGGACAAGCCAAGGCTTTCTTCTAGTGGCCAGTGTAATTCCCCTGAGGCTGACAGCAGTTTGGTAGGACCCTTAGCCACAAATGTGAGTGCAGCCTGCATTTCTGTCTGACCATCTCTGACTGCAAAATGGAGTGCAGCCACATTTTTTTTCCACTGTAGTTTTGGGGCCCCCCTAACCTGACAATTATCAAGCCAAGCCCTCAGGACACAAAATAAGCTTGATAAGATTCTCCTGTTCTTTGTAAACATTTACAGGGGCCAGCCCTGTGGCCAAGTGGTTAAGTTCGCATGCTCTGCTTCAGTGGCCCAGGGTTTCACCAGTTCGGATCCTGGGCGCGGACATGGCAACGCTCATCAGGCCATGGTGAGGCGGCGTCCCACATAGCACAACTAGAAGGACCCACAACTAAAATGTACACCTATATACTGGGGGGGGGTCTAGGGAGTAAAAAAGCAGAAAAAAAAAAAAGATTGGCAACAGTTGTTAGCTCAGGTGCCAATGTTAACAAAAAAATTAAAATAAAAAAAATAAACATTTACAGCTTCTGGAAGCTTTAGGTCAAAAGGTGGGGCCCTTGACTGTTTAAAGATTTCTTTGTTTCTTGGTTCCAAAGCTAAAATGGAGCCCAAAGTGGCCACTTAATTTTAAATTATCCCATGTTATCTTGCCATATTTTTATAGTTATCCCCATTTTAGGGGGCTTGACCCAAGGTGGCTGCAACAAACATGGTAATTTCTAAAGTGAGTTATGATCACCCAGTAACTCAGTCCCCAAACAGCCAATTTTAAGCAGTTTACTGACACAGAAAAACCAGACACCAATGAAACTAGTTCACAGATTTAGGGTAAAAAGTCCTACAACTCTTCCCACTCTGAACGTGCACCCAGATGGTCCTATTGGATCCCAGATGGCCCTGCCATAAATGGAAGGGCCCCAGACGGCCCTGCTGTAAACAGAAGGACCCCAGGGGAAGGCAGTTCACAGGCATCCCCAAGGTGACTTACCCTATTCCAGATTGAGCCTGTGGACTGGCCAGATGTAGCTGTTTCTCTTTCTACCACAGTCAGTGTTAGGAGGCAGCCAGCATCAGTACAGGAAAGCAGGAAGGGCAGATCCCCGAGACCAAGAGAGCCACGGCAGCTGCTAGAACTTAGCCGACAGGTTGCCCATCAAGGTTGACTGGCCATGAGTAGGACTTAATGTCCCTTCATGTTCGCCAAATTTGTTACCACCCAAGGGATGTCATCTGCCCACCACGAGACATGCCAATATTCAACAGGCAAGGTGGTAGGAGAAAAAGAGTGTTATTACAGCTTGCTAGCAAGGGAGAAGATGCCTGACTAATGTCCAAAGGAACCATCTTGCAGAACAAAGACTACAGGCCAGTTATATAGGGGGCTGGTCTTTGGGTTGGAGAGGCAGCTGGTCTCTGGGCAGGGGCACCTGCCTGATCTCTGGGTGGGGGCAGACGTCTGGTCTGATAATCTTTGTTTTACTGGATATGGATCAGAGACCAGAGCAATGCCCTATACCCAGATCTTTCCATTGTCATGATGATGGCTATCAACATAGACTCTCTACCCAGAGGTCATCACAGTCCTGAGTAACTCAAAAGAACAAAGTTGTCAACTTATAGCAGCTGAGAGGGGCCTTAACATCTACAGAGCATTTATCTCTCTGGGAGGTTGCATATGCAGCTGGCTGGTTAATCAGGTCATTCAAAGTTGCAGCATGGCTTCTTTTCTACAATATGGCTTCCCTTATGTCAACCTTGTGTTGAGCTGGTATCAATATGAAGTTGCTGAACTGTCAAATCTGATTCTTCTTTAATGCTTTGATGACAAGGAAGATGGAATCTCCTGTAAAGGACCTGCTACAATACTGAAAATTATTCTAGACTTTTCAATACTTAGTTGGCATAGTTTCTTCAAAGTTTTTAGTTTGGGCAATTTGAGATTTTAAATTTTCCTACCCCTTCTAAAACACGTCATGATAGTTTTCTCAGAAATAAGCCAAGGGGATGAATTGGGTATTCTGTTCATGTGACTAGGAGTGACATTAAAAACCGTAACAACTAGAACTCTAACCACAGGACCAGGAATGGAATTTGCCACCCCAAAATATGCCTCTCTGGCATAAGGGCTACTTTGAGCTGGTGATTATTTTTGAACAAAAGCAGACACAGGAAAAGCTCTGAAAACCTCGTAGAAGTTACCCGTTTGTAAGGGAAATCTCCATGTGTAAGGGTGCCTCCCTCTCTGTGCCAGGAAGGGGAGGATGACTCCAACTCTCTAGAAACTCTTATCAATAGAGAAGGCTATGACTTAAACCTGCCCAACAACTTCACTCTTTTTTACTGTGCTTTTCCTGGTAACCCCCAAAACCGACCTCATCTCAACCACACGACATTAAAGCTGTTTATCAGGTGTGGCCAGCCAGCCAGGAGCATGCCCAGGATGAAAATTTTGATCTGCCAATTGAAACTCATCCTGTGCTTCTACCTGCCAGCATGCCCTTCCCGATCCGTTAAGCCTTACCCCATACCCTGGATAGGGAGACAGAATTGAGAGCCTGTCCTTCTGTCTCTTTGCCAATCAATTGCATGGTAAACTACTTCTGCCCTCAAAGACTGGTGTGCCACAGTCTCTATATTCGCTTCTCTGCCTTTGGGATGGTGAGCTCTTGCTCAGTAACAGAATGGGCACTGGCCAATGTGGCAAGGGGCAGGTCTGGTTTCCCTTTGTATGTCCATGGGGGATGGGGCATTTTTATTCCAATTTCTTGGGACAGGGTAAGTCCAGCAGGCCAGCAGACTGGGAGCATCTAGGTTCTTGATATCTGGATTATTTTAGCACTCTATTGTGGAAAAGTTATACTTCAATACTGTCCAGACACTACAAAGACTACTTTCAGGTTAAAAAAAAAAAGTTTTCTGAACGTTTATATCTGTAACTTAAGAATCATATTTTGTACTTGTAAATCTTTGTTTATTAATTAGTTTGTGGGATTTAGAACTAAAACCTGCCTTTCTACAGGACTGTGTCAAAAGTGTTTTCTCTCTAGTTAAAAACAACCACAGTTATGGAATTATGGTATTCTTCTTCACTTTCTAAATATCCCTTAACTTCCCACACTCTTCCCCATTCCCGCTGTCTTCCATCTCTGTCACTAGAGCACTTGGGAAGAGAACTGGGTGGTCCAAGACCTTTACTCCTGTGGTATCATGACTCAGTCGATCATAATAGCCATCATTTATTTGGCTCATTGTATGAGCCAAGCAGTGTGCTAAATGCTTCGTATTAATGGTCCCGTTTATTCTCCCTGACAACTCTGTGACGCAGGTATGGGTTGTTATCTCCAGCTTCCTAAAGATGAAACTGAGATCCACGGGGAGAAGATAATGCCCGAGGGCACAGAGGTCAGTGGTGGAGCAAGGACTTGAATCTCGGCGTCCGATTCTGGAGCCCGTGTTCCTAACCACTAGGCCAGAAGAATTACTCTTTCCTTAGAACGTTACACCTGGAAGGGACTAGAGGGATTATCTAGTCAATCCACTTACAAAGGAAGAAGCTGAGGTCCACAGACGGGGGTTACCAGTTCAAGAGCCCAAAGATGACACATGACTAGGAGATGAGAGCACAGTGGTGCTTCTGCTCCACAGGTCACTGCTCTTGTCATGAGCTCCTGCAGCTTCATCTACTACCCTCAACTAGAGGCTCTGTGGTCCCGTGAGGGTTTATTTGGTCCTCTGCAATGAGTCTCCAAGGCACACATTTACCTGCTTCTGGGGCTGGGTGTTCCCCTCCTCCTCGATCACTCTTTGACTCAAAAACATAATTCTCCCCTTTTCTATTCTTCCCTGAGGAACAAGTGTCTGCAGAAAATAAATAGAACATATGTTGAAGGTGCATCAGAAACTTCAGGAAACAGACATGAAAATACAGCCTTATTTATTGTTTTAGGATGGACTAAGAGAAAGTACTTACAGGATTTACTTCTCCAACAAATACAAGCCTATGCTTGATACTAAAACATTAGATAACAAATGTCACCAATTTAATAAAGCAGAGTGTGTGTCAAGGACAAACAGCTGGACAGAGAGAGGAGAATGAGTGTACCATCCCAGAACTCTCCCCACGCCAGAGAAGGAAGCAGAACCTCAGCTAGACCGGGCTTCACACTGTAGGTGAAAAAGCCACTTCCTCTACCCTCTAGGTCCTTCTGACTCATCTAAGAATTAAATTGACAGGAGACAGAATAACGAGAGAAAATCAAACAAAGTTTAATAACATGTATACATGGGAGAAACCCAGGAAAACTGAGTAACTCACTAGAATGGCCAAAGTCCCCATCTTAAATACCATCTTTAGCTAAAAGTCGTAGTGGTTTGGGACTTAAAAGGAGAAGGAAATTCACATGGAAATTGAAAAGCAAATGTTTGGTAGACAGAACTTTGATAAGAAAGGGCTTAGCAAGGACCCTCACAGTCTACTGATACCTAGAGTTATCTATGGTGATGGCCTGACCTGGGGACAGGCCTTTTATCTTAAATTCTTTTAGGCAGTTAGGGGGAAGGTCAAAGGTCAGAGTCTTTTGTTCTTAAAATACTCAAGGCAAAGAGACACATTTTGGGGTGACCAGTTCTGATCCCCTATAACACAATGGCTAGCAGAACAGTCAAGATCGGTTATCTTTAAAAAAATAAACAATAAGCATTCACAAGGCCCTCAAACATGCTAATTCAGTTTGTCACCTCACCGTGCTGGCAGGTCCCAGTAGCTCCACTTTTCTGGCTAGGCTCAGGGAGGCTCCGTGCTCGCCCAGGGTCATCAAGTAGTGAGTGGGTCATAGGGCTGGGCTTCAAAGCCAGGGGCGCGGTCTCACTGCCTGTTTGTGGAAACCAGCACACGAGTGAATGCTAGGCTGCGAATCCTCTCACTCTTCTATTCTGCTTCGCCTTTATCTCTGGCACCGCAAGAGCCTCCTCCTCAGTCTCTCTGATTGCTCAGATCATGTCACATTCCTCTTGAGCGTGTCTGCAAAGGTTATTCATCAGCACTCATTCAGCGTCCCAGTGCCATGAGGTTAGCTCTCTCTCAGCCAAGGCCACAGCAACTTGCTACATTCCAATCA
This sequence comes from Equus przewalskii, assembly GCF_037783145.1. Taxonomy (NCBI): domain Eukaryota; kingdom Metazoa; phylum Chordata; class Mammalia; order Perissodactyla; family Equidae; genus Equus; species Equus przewalskii. Next base: position 16,883,681 of record NC_091862.1, read on the forward strand.
TCATGTTACTTCATTCAGCCTTGTCATGTTACTTGAAAAGGGTCCATATGGGCCAGCCTATACAGAACCAATCATTTCCTCCACAAACATGGAGCCAGAAGAGAATGAGAGAGATGAGAAAGACAGATGAGGAAGACATAAGCAGTTTTTTGTAGGCTAGAGAATCAGATGTGCCTTTCAGGTTGATTTCTATTATTGCCCACCTTCTGGAGGCCCCTTCCCATCCAGACAGTGAGGGGAGGGGAAGGAAGAAGAGCAGCCAGCGTGAGACTGTGGAGGAAGACAGTGACCACCGCTGAGCCGAAGGGGAAAGAGACGGCCCGGTGACAGCTATTACTGTGCAGGACAGACAGGCGTGGGGGCTGCTGAGCCCCTGGAAGAAAGGGATTGTTGCCTGGAGCTGTGGAGACCATGTCCAGTGGGATGGGGACAGGGAATATGGAATCCAAATGATGAGGCTGGTGGGGCACTGGGGCCATCGAGAACCTGGGCTCTCCTCCACAGGCCAGAGATTTTCCAGGATGCTGATTCCAACACCTTTGGATTTTGTGGACCAATAAAAATTCAAAAGCATTTTGGGGGCCAATTTAGAGTTGTCAACTTTTGTCAAACAAAGATTTTAAAAGAAATGGCCATTTACTAAGGCTGTCACCTTCACTTCATTATAGAGTAGGGACATGTCTAAATCCCCAAATCATGAAGGATTTAATACATAAAAAGAACAATTCTTTCAATGGAATAAATTTATCCTTATAAAAAACTCACTACATGCTCATTTGTCTCATGTTGCCACAAGTGGATGAGAGCTTTATCCTGGATGAGTACTGATCTTTCTTCAACTAGCTTTGGGTATTGACATCTCTGAATTCTCTTATTCTCCTTCGTGACTCAGCCTGTCCAAGATGCTTCAGGCAGGTCTTCAAGGCTCCCACATGCCCTCTCACCTGACAAGCACTCTTCCCTTGGGGCAGCTGGGGTGTCTGGCTTAAGTAATTTTCATTCCCAATTTCCTTTGCTCATGCAATTAATTAAAATCCTTGTTCTCCACTTATTCAAAGTCTTTTGACTCATACTTCACAGCATGGCTGAATGTCCACGCCCGTCACACGGCCAGGGCCCACCCACCCATCCATCAGGCACAGTAGGCACAGAGACTGGGGCTCAGGGTACTTTGAGGGGCCCACAAAAATATTTTAATTTAATTTCTTCTAAAATCACAAGAAAACAATGAATATAATAATAATGAATATACATTAGTGAATCCAGCCTGTATTATATTCATCTCATTACCAACACAGTCATAGAATATATTCAATTTTCTTTTACGGAGGAAGGGCCCATGAAAGTCACAATGCAGCCCTCCTGGCAGCCAACCCCACCTGCTCCAGTGCTCACGAGCTCCTCCTTCTGAGCCTCTGATGCCCTAACAGGACCACACAAGCAGGCCCCAGGGGAGCCGTCACTGCTCCCTGTCTCTGTGGCTAAGAAAGAAGGTCCTCGAGCTCACAGTGAGGCCTCCTGCGTAAGCCTTCATCCCGCTGGGGCTGCTATTGGACCACTAAGTTAAACCCTGGCTCCATCACTTACTAGCTGTGTGAACTCATCTAATTTTTTAACCTCTCTGTGCCTCAGTGTCTTCATCTATAAAACGAGGATAATGATTTCTACACATCCTCAGGTTGCTATAACAGTGGTGGGCACTCAGTGAGTGCTCTCTCCAGCAATAAATTTGTAGGAGAATATGGCTGGGAATTCATGTCCTACTTTTAAAAATAACGAGCCAAGGATAAAAACAAAACACCAAAATTTACCGACCTCCAATTATTCTCAAGGATTAACTGGTTTTTCTTTTACCCAATGGAAAAATATAAAATAATTGCATTCACAATTTTCCCACCATCTCTTTCCAGTGAAGATAAGAGAATGTTTCTCTTAATTTTGAAGAGGAACTCAGTGCTGGTACCACCACTGCAGGTTTCTATTTTTTCATTTGAATTAACTGTCTCATAGGTTTGTAGCTCTCTGACTCTGGTTTCCTAGTGAATGCCCCTGGACTGGAATGTTCTAGCAAAAATTCATATAGTGCTAACAGTTACAGAGAGACATCAGTTACAATTACATACATGATCTCATGCATCCTCGTGGCAACACTGTGAGAAGATATTATCCTCTGGCAGGTGAGGAAATGCAGCTCAGAGAAGTCCATCCCCTGGGAGCTGGTAACTGCTGGGGCCGGGACTGCAACCCAGGACTGATCCGCAGCAGGTGGCGTTCTACTGAACCACACTGCTCTCAGAGTCACAGCTCTAGAACCATAATGGAGAACACATCTATTTACTCATATCTGGGCGAATTAATATATGTAGGCAGAATCACATATTCAAATATTTCCTTAGGAAGGTCTGGGACAGAGCTCTATGAAGGATGCAGTAGAGAATAGGTTAATTGTACTTGGAAAGGCGACCCTGTCTTGAGGTGGGTTCATTTCACAAACTAAGTTCACTCTGAATCTTCAGTTGTTGAGTCTGAAGAGTATTTTCCTAAATGCCCTCAGTCCCTGGGGAGGGGAAGCCAGTGATGTGGGAGGGGGGAGAGGTCAGGTCTCAGGGAGAGGGCAGTGCACACAGGAGACTTAAGGAGACACAATGGCCTGGACTCTAGAATTTCCTAGGGGACTTGCCCTGCCCTCTTGGCATGAGAAATGTGTGTTTCTGTTTTCCGCTTTCATGAAGGAATTCATTGTCATTTCCCAGACTGCCTGGTTCACTTTTCCTAGACTCCTACATATGGAATGCCACAGAGACATGCTTCACTTCCACACATCCCGCCACAGGCTCTCACCAGAGCAGTGAGTCAGAACAAAACGGGACAATTATACCATTTGCTTTTGCAAAGAATTCGTTTTTAGTAAGGATGCTTTTAGAAGAGTTAATGTCTTAGGAAATTACTTTTCCCTCTTCTGAATGGTGTGTTGTGTTACGTTTACCACACAGAGCTACGCATTCACAGAGGGACTTGGAAGCTGGGAGGAAGTTGTTTTCATGTCATTTTCAGTCACCACAGAACATGCAGACGTGTTCTGGAAGGAAGTTGGAAATACCAGCTGGGAAAGTGGCTACATATGGGCCTGCCTTCCAGAATGTTCTATAGCTTCCTGTGACCACCAGCTGACTATCATAGACAACAGAGTTATCCCTTCTCACTGTTCACTGGTGGACCACACTGCCTGTCTGCAGAGCGGGTAAGAGGGAGGCTCTCTTCACAGAACGTTCTGGATTGTACAAGGACAAGATCTCAGCTGGGCAGGGGCACTTGGCCTGCGTGTCTGCTCACACTGGGAATGTTATTAAGACCTCAGTACAGCCATAAAACTCCTTATTGACATTCTCTTTGCTCATTTTCTATTGTTTGTACTAGCCAGGCTTGAAAAAGCCTCTACAACTTGTCTAAGATTAATTAATTAAAAGAAGTTCCAAGTTCATTGGTGAAGGCAGGCTAAGAAAAATATCACTATTTGTGAATATATTTGTATTTGTTTGGAGGATAATGTTTTAATCCTACAATATGCTGGAGCTATTCAACTCACTGCTAGACAAAATGAGCCATGTCATTTTGTTTAAAACCAAATGGTTCCTTGGGACTGACCCAAGTGGATCAGATGTTACAAAATAGAATTTACTGTATAAAGCATCTATAGATGTCAAATAGTAAAAATTATGTAATCCCCAGTATAGTGACCACAAGTTTCAGACCGACATCTTGGAGAAGGTAGAGGGTGCCTTTCCAAGACCCATGTTTCTCCAAGTGCCCAGGATAGTGGGGTGCGCTAAAGCAGGTGCTGATCACAGCTGATTAAATGACATTGTCCAGAGAAGTGAGCAGGTCAATGAGAGAGGACCTACTCCCTCCAAAATAAGGTCATGGAAATAACCCTCTGATTGTCTTCATTTGTGATGAGTGAATTTCCCTTAACCGGCTCTTCCATCCATTTGAGGATCGGTTGATGTTGCCACCATGTTGGAGCCCAACAGGCCACTCAGCTGTGCTGCTGATCAGGCTTCAGCACATTCAACCTGCCTTCCCAGAAAAGTTTCACAGTCTCACAATGTCTTCTCAATAAGAAAAGAGACAGTCCAGCACAACGAAAAGATGAAATACAGGGCATGCGCAAAAACCCTTTTAAATAGCCTTTATAAGGAGGTCCTCTCTGAATAAAATACTTCCCATAACAACGCAAAGGTAGCAGGTGCTCACTCTAGTGACCTGCAGAGAGAAGCTCACCAGCTAGGCTCTGGTGTAGTTAGCAGGGGAATCCGAGAAAGTGCAGGCAGAAACCCCCTCCATACAGAAATCACGCATTCTCCTGAGACCCTGCTTCATCCAGACCCTTAAAGAAGGTGCTGACCGGCGGGCTGGACGGGAATTCTCAGGTTCCCAGAATATGGATTCAATGTGACCGTGGATATGACACCAGTTTTCCAGCACCCTGCAGTGCTGGAGCCCAGATTTCTTTCCTCCGGCTGGGCCAGATACAAGGGGACAGCCTTGTTAATGGATGATTGGACCACACAGAGAACAGGCCCTCCAGCTGCAACCACGTCCGGGAACAAGTCAGCATTGTGCTGCTGCATTGGAGCAAACCCCGGCACCACACGGCCTGTGCTCTCCCCACCGATGGCTCTGAGCAGACCGAGCAGGCTCTCACTGGTGAGACCAGAGATCTGTGCACATGCTTAATTTCACCCTTAGTAACGTGCTTGGGATACATTCCCAAGAAGACGATAATTGGGTCAAAGCTACACAGTTTTAAGGCTTCAGAAATTGCCCTCTGGAAGATTGTACTAATTTCAATCCCACCCAAAGCCCATGAGACTTGTTCTCTGTATTCCTATAAACATTGATTATTGTACGTTTTCACCTTTGTCACTGTGACAGGTGAAAAACTGCATCTCATGACCTTCTGTGCTACATTATTAGAATTAGTCTTAGCATCTCCTTAGCACGTCTTCCCTGAGGTAAGTCTTATTTATCCTCCCAACCGGTCTGTGGGGGAGGAGGCAGCAGGACATTGAACTCGTCTCCAGTTACTGCACTAGCTGACGACCCTGTAACCCTCAGGAACGGGGCATGAGTAATCGTGCATTTTTAGTCTATTTATGTTATGCTGGGCAGAACACAACTTCAACTCACATGAAATCAGAGGCTGTGGGTTCCAGTGTCTTAGGGACAACAGCGGGGAGGGAGGGGACGGCTGCTGTCAAACAGAAACCACGTGCTCTGAGGCCCTTTCTAACATGCGTGAAGTTCTAGCTTCTCTTCCCACTCTCTTACCTTGGACTTTCAAAAACTGTGTTTTTGATGGATAGTTAATAATACATGAAAATGCTCATAAGTGCAAAAGATGAGTTTTCTAAAAATAATATTATCCTAATTTTGTTAGTGAATAAATGTGTGCAAGGATGTGTACAAATAAAGAAACCAGAAGAAAATGCAACAAATTGTTAATCGTGAGTTTTGCTAGATGATTTTCATTTTCTTCTTCACATTTTTCTGTATTTTCAAATTTTCTACAGTAAAGATGTATTACCTTAATAATTAGGAAAATAAATAATAACTGAACATCTAATCTCTCTGCATCTATGAAACTCCATTCCTTACACCTTCACAGCCAATGTCAAAGGCTTATTATCAAAAAGGACAAAAGCAGAGATTGCAAATACATTTCAAATTGGGGCCAGCTCCCCTCAGCTGGTGGGGGCAGCCTGGAGCATTGTTTTCAGAAGGATCTGAGGCTGAGTCCTCCCTCCCCAGCAGCCAGCCCGGGATCTCTGAGCAACATCCAGCACAGACTGGCTGACGGAGAGCTGCCTGGGCGCGAGGCTACTGTCCTTCCTGAAACAGACTCCAGAGCTGGACGGGCCTCGGAGGTCATTTGGTGAAATCCTTGTGAACTGACAAGGAAACAGATTCAGAGACAGGAAGCGACTTACTCAAGGTTCTAAAGGCAGAGCCGAGACCAGAACCTGATGAAGGAGACCTGGCCCGTGGTCTCCACGCTGCCTGCAGCTGATCCTTCATCTCACGTGAGCCCCTCCTACAGCGACGGGCAGGAGTTCTCCGTCCCGGCCTCCGAGAACCCACTTCTCCCCTCAACTCTTCCTCCCTCCTGCCAGAACCACCTGGTCTCCCCGACTGCGTCTCAGGTGTCTGTCTTCACACAAACCATCCACATGGAGAAAATGGAGTAAAACGAATCCCCAGGCTGGATGGAGTGACGGATTTGACCAGTAGGGGGCAGCACCAGCAAGGAAGAGACCAAATAGCATGGAAGCGCCTGCACCTCGGCTGTCGGAGAGGAAAGCCCTCATGGAAGATTGTGTGGACACGTTTGTAGGCAGACTTAAAATCCACAAAGCAGATAAACAAGATTGGAAGGAAATATGCCAAACATGAAAAGTTATTATCAATAAAGGATGGTATTTTAAGTCATTTTCCTTTTTAATTATTTGCCTCTAAAACAATGAACTAAAATTGTCATAAAGAAGGTAGTAAAATAGTGAGAGATCATTTCAGTACAAGGTGTGCAGTGTCCGAGTGCTGAAAAGACACTCACAGAAGCACACAGAAATGTGATCGTCTGTAGTTCCATCTCGCATCTCATACAACCATGCAAATATGAATGTGTAATAAAGACATTTAAAGTCATAGAATCCTGTACTGTTTCTGCAGCGTGAATGTATTTCAAAATCTTGTTAGCCTTATTTAAAAAACCAAAAAAATTACGGATTTAGCTAAATTGGAAGAATAACACTGAATTCCTCGCACATGCAACCACGTCAACATGACAAAATAGTTTATTTACATTCACTTGCTCAGTGTGAAGATTTACATGAATATGTAGGAGTTATGCTGCGTCATCTCAAAATAACCTAAAATTTACCATTTAGGGCATTAGTTTCCATAACATAGGTGTTATTCCTAACTCTAAGTTATTTATAAAGAAATGTGTTGGTGTCTCTGGAGTATGTATATATAGATACGGCAAGGTAGGAATGTATGAAGTAGGTGTTCCTTACTATAAATAATCAGCACAAACCTCAGGTATTTTTTTTTTCATTTTGGCCAAATTCTTCATTTTAACTCCCATCTTTCTTTTAAGATATTTCCATAACACTCTTCAAACATAGCTTTAATTTTGAGCTAAGTGTCATTATAGAAAACGAGGATCTCTGGGGAGAACCAGCCTCCAGTCCTTACCTGGCATCCCAGGGTCTGTCGGACTCTCTGGTCCCCAGAAGGCGGAATGATTCCTCTTCTCCGTGTTTGATGACGCAGGGGGCTGGTTTGGGGCAGTGACTTTCTGGGACTTCTCCAACAAGGAGTCCCTCGTGGCATCTTCACTCAGTCCTGTGGTTCTTGGCTGGGCAGTTGCTGTGCGGGTGCCCATCTTCCGGTCAAGGCTCACTGAAGCGTGGAAGAGCCAGCTGTTAGTTATTGGGTTCCTTTTCTGGGCTTTAACTAAAACCACTAAGTTTGCAGTAGATTTAAAGTCATGGATATTTGGGAATAAACCTATCCATCTAAAACACATCAGAGCCCCACAAAAACCTCCTCTCTCTCATTTTCAAATGGGTCATCTGTCCTCTCTCTTCTTCCAATAATTAACTTTGTAAACGTCACACATAAATTGACAAAGACAGAACTTAACCTAAGGTTTGAGATTCTGCATCCTTCCTCAAACCAGAACTTCATGGAACTTTCTGCAGCTTCTTGTCTTCTTGGTAGTGACTTTTACGTACATGACATTATAAGACTGGTTTACAGCTCTGACTGAGCCACACCCTAGGATGCCATAAATTGTCTAAAAATTTACCAAAACGAAATGTTAACTTAGTTCACTTTTTTAAAAGCATATGCTATAGAGCAGTTTTAGGAGAGGGAAGCACCTTGGAAAATTGAAAGCAATTTTTGAAAAATGTAAGCAACATCAGGAATTTGACATTTGTCACTTGGACTACAGACTCATGGTAAATGCTCATTTAATTTAAGGCACAGCTCGTTCACATACAGTTATACCTGAAACTGGGCAGAAAAAGAACAACATTGAGTTTTCATTGTATTATGAGAATACAGACATCCCCTCCACCACCTGGCCTGAAAATGCGATGCAGCTGACACACAGTGTTGACAGAGAGCTTCATCAGACCCATCAGGACACTGCTCCACTCCATTGCAAGCCAGCGTGGTATCAGTGCAACAGCCATTGTCACAAAAGAAGTGGTAGCATGAGCAGACGCTCAAGCATCCTGTTTATAAACAAGTCTCAAGTCACAGGACGGCAGGGAAGGTAAGACATCCACTGGGCCAAGATTAGCAGAGACTAATGTGAGATGAAATGCCTTTGAGTGTGCATGAGAGGCAGACAACGAGGAAACACCTAACAGGTGGATCTGGATGGAGCAATGGGTTCTGGAATGGTTAGTAAGTCTCCTCTTGGCCCTCCTGACTTAGTTCTCAGGAATCACCCTGGGCTCTTCCTCTCAGGGTGGGTCTCAAGCCGACACGGCCTAAGAGGTGGGAACAGAGAAGCAGCAGCTCTGGGCTCGTCCATCCAGACCTTCTGCACGCTGTGTCCTGCATTCTTGTTTCCTAAGTAACAATTTTTACTGAGATTCACTTTCTACTATTAATCCCTATTTGTTGTCTTCCACACATCTTCTGTATGTGCTGTAAAGAATAAACAGACTCTTTAACTACTTGCGGGTAAGAATTAATTTTCTTCAAATAATGAAATGGTCTCCTTTGTGGAGCTCTTCGGAGATTTTAATCAGCAGGGCAATTCACCAGAGCCACATGGATCTTCCTGAAAGGCATTCCCCCTCGCCCCCACCACACTCCAGATTCTGCCAGCTTTACAAGAGCTGGGTGACTTTCTGGCACTGTAATGCAAATTAAAGATATTAGGCTAGAAGTAGGTCAGGAAGAGTTCCATAATTCTCCAGGGACAGAACGGACCAGGTAATTGTCTCAGGACACGGGAGAGCGGTAAACAATGATATTCCACTGAGACAAATGGCTGAGCGTAGTGTACACACCCAAGCCGAACACTGAATACATATCCCACTGGAAAGCTGCTAAATTAAAAGGTTGGGAAAGGAGTCCATCCGCGTGCAGGGAAATTTGAAGCTGTCTTGATCCAGGAGGAAGGAGAGGGTAAAAGAAATGGTGTAGACTCCTGAGAAAGAAGAGGAAGTAAAGAGTGTCTGTTATGACTGAGAACTTGGGCCTAAAAGAGAGTCTGCTCCAGTCACAGGGAAGTGGGGAGGAGGAGAAGTGGAGGGGACCTCTGTGTCCAAGCGGGACACAGCTACTGCCCACATTTCTTAAATTCAGGATGTGAAAATCCTAAATATCTCAAGGTTTTACTCATTCCTTAGTAGTTTTGGAGATAGATCCGTATTTGTAACTTATCCATCTGTCCCTGGATTAGTGGTCTGCAAACTTTTTTGACCATGCATCTCAACCAATAATATATTAGTCAACAGGCATCTCCAATCTTTAAATAATGTGCGTGTATTACTGTACTAACATATTGAACATGTTATGAAATACACTGAAAACTTAAAGGAGAAAATTAAAAATTAGTAAAATATAAGTTCTGGTGTCTTCTCTTCCACCCTAAATATGTCTTGCCCATCTGTAGGGGATCCTGTTCGGAACCCACTTCTTGTTGGAAGTGCTTGTTGTCTTGCTATTTGAATAGATTACTTTTCCCAAAGCTTGAAAACAGGCAGCCTCTACAGCCAAAACTGAACCAAGTTAGGGGTACCTGCTTCTCTGTTTACCCTGGAAGGCGCCACCCTTGGTCACCATTACAGCTGGCTCATTAACTGCAAGATCAATATATACAACAGAGGGCAGAGAAACAGCCCTGGTTCTCACTATCTCTGTGTGGTGTTTTATTAACTCTAATTCACAGTTTTTATTCTAGTTTAGCCAGGGAGTGATTCCGATTGCAGTTAGGACGACAGCCACTCTTTGTTGTTTTCTATATAAAGTTACATACAGGAGACCCATACCCAAGAGTCCCTTCAGTAATCAAAAGGGGTTCACATCCCTCTCTGCCACTTCAAATACATCATCATCTTGGAGAAAGGCCACAAATGGACAACTGGCAGTTTCCCTTGGAGCCTGGAAAATTGGCCTGAGGAAATAAACGAGGGCAGGCTAGTGGCTGGTGAGGGGTCAGCCGTCTGCTTAGTCCAGAGCAGGCCCTTTCTCCCTCCCAGGGACCTCAGTTGTACAAAAGCAAGCTTCCCTAATTTCTGTCGGGTATGACGGGGTGTCTGTGTCTTCTCCCCATGAGCACTTTCCTCCCAGATCAGCACTCAACTTGGTCCCTGCCCAGGCGAGCAGCGGGTCCCAGGAGGAGAGCCCTGTGGGCCCAGTGGTCCTCCCTGTGGAGTGACTGGCTGGAGCCAATGCCGTGTTGTCGATGGCCCCGGTGCACGTCCCACAGACCTCAAGGTCCTCAAAAATGATTTGAGTAACTGTCTGGCCCTCCTGTGCAGCTGCAATGAATCAACAGGGCCAGCTCGAGTCTGGGCTGGGATGGACGGCTCTGCTGACTCACCATCACTGCCTCACTGTGCTGCCAGGGGCAGGAGTTTGGTGTCCGGCCTGTCCACGTGCAGTCACCCCTCCTTCCTCACAGTAAGCTGAAACTTTGGCTGGACAGGGAGTCAACCAAATGAATTTTGAATGCTGCTTATTCTCTGTATCCCTGTGGAAGGCCAATTATCAAGGTTTCCAAGTCCTGAGGATTCTGGAATCGCCTTCCTTCATTTCCAATATGCATTCTGACCTGTATCTTATATGGCAGACAAGATCAGCAACGGTCCAGTAAATCAGTCATATTCCAATCTTTTTATCCTTCTTCTCCCAACTCCTGGCTTAACTTCAGTCCAAATACTGAGCAATCAAGGACATCAGAGACATGCTGCAAGTTTATCAGAGGCATGGCTAGGGACGGCGAAGGTTCTCTACACAGGGATGGGACTCAGGTCTATGGAGCACACCACTCCATGCCCAGTGCTCACACAGTGTGCGAGCACTGCAGACACTGAGAAAATATCCACTGACTGAGTGACAGGACCCCGACATATATGACATCTCAGCACTTCTGTACAAGTGGATTCTGGGGGAGGTTCCCTCTGCAACATCCCATATCTTTAGTGCTGCCAATTTCCGTATAATGTTCTTCTTTTTTAAACTTGATGAGCTAATCAGAAAAGTAGATGCTTGGGAAAGTAAGAAACATACATAAATGGGATAAATAAGTTTACACTGTGAGTGACGTCAGCATCATATCAGAGCGAGTTGTTCCCTTTGTCTCTCCCCTCTAACGGACATCCATTGACCAAAAAAGGATTCCCTACACAGCACAACAGGATGCATAAGAGATCTATGCAGCTATACATCTGAAGGCAGGTGGACCAGACCCCAGGATGCAATGGAAATAGGTGAGCAACCCCCTACCGCTCCCCCAGCAGCAATGATACAAGGCGCCGATTCTCACACCAGCCCACACACCTACGAGTGGTCACTGCAGGAGCAGAAACAATGGGAGCTGCAGCTCACACGACTGCAAGCGGATGTGGTGGGAGCAACAAGAAGAGGTGTGGCTTGCTCACTGCCTAACTCCCAGTGGATCCAGTGTGCATATCCCCTTCCCCTCCCCCAGTAGTGGCCAGGTGTTTCGAACAGTAGGGATAATATACAAAACTTAGATTTTCCTGGTTTGGGCGGGGCACCCTGACCTGAGTATTCAACACACCAGCTAGCACCGGAGACCAGAGGCTACAGGAGCAGACAGCAACAACACCCTCTCCCTGCTTAGTCCCTGCTGACCCCCAGTTATGGCAGGAGAAACCCACGACCAGAGGCTTCATGAACCACAGAAGAACTGGTGACCCAGCTCCCAGTGGCAGCACCCCCAACACCAGCTCCATCAGCAGCAGGAGCTGCATACAAGTCCCCGGGTACCCAGGACCCTGGCAGCAATAGTGACATCCATGAACCCAGCACTGCTAGACAACCCAGAAGCAACAGCCTAGGTGGTGCATGGGGTAGCTGCGTCCAAGCCTGTGGAGAGCCCACAGGGAGCCAGTGGAGGAACACGAGACCCAGATGATCCCAGAAGTAGCAGAAGTGCTTGCAGCCTGTGACCCCAGTGGAAATGCCTGAGACTGCAGCAACACTGTAAGCAGCAAGGCACCAGCAACCTCAGAGACACAAGTGGCACAAGGAGGGCACTGATGATGCATCTAGCAGAGGCAGTGGAGGCTGGAGAGTGCAGGCTCTCAGATACAACCAGAAACAGCTAAAAACCAAAGTAATCAAATCCATACTCAAATAGGAAAGGTGGTTACTACCACAAATGCACCAGCATTTGAGGATCAATTCATCAAACACCATGAAAACAACAATAACACTGCAGAACAGAAAGAGAAGAACAACTCTCCAGAAACCAAACTTGAAGTCACAGAAGATTACAATCTAAGTGACAGTGGCACAGAGGTTAACTGCACACGTTCTACTTCGGTGGCCCAGGGTTCACCAGTTCAGATCCTGGGTGCGGACATGGCGCTGCTTGGTGGGCCATGCTGTGGTGGGTATCCCACATATGAAAAGAAGTGGAGGAGGATGGGCATGGATGTTAGCTCAGGGCCAGTCTTCCTCAGCAAAAAAAAGAGGAGGATTGGCAGCAAATGTTAGCTCAGGGCTAATCTTCCTCAAAAAATAAAAACTAATTTAAAAAAGTGACAGAGAATTCAAAATAGCTGTGATAAATATACTCAATGAGTTACCAGAAAACTCAGAAAGACTGTTCAATGAGCTCAGGAATAAAATTATGACAGAAGGAGTACTTCAGCAAAGAGAGTGAAACTCTAAAGAAAAACAAACAGAAATGCTGGAGATGAACACAATTAATGAGATGAAAAAATAATGTAGAAAGTATTAAAAATAGAGCAGACCATATAAAGGGGAGAATTAGTGAGCTAGAAGACAGAAATCTAGAAATGATTCAGGTGGAAGAGGAGAGAGAGCTAAGACTTTTTCCCTTTTTTTAATTTAATTTAATTTTGTTTTTTGAACTGAGTTCATAATAGTTTACATCATTGTGAAACTCCATTTGTACACTATTTCTTGTCTGTCACGACATAAGTGCTCCCCTTCATGCTCTATACTCACCCTCCACCCCCTCCCCTAGTAACCACTGACCTGTTTTCTTTGTCCATGTGTTTGTTTATATTCCACATATGAGTGAAATTATCTGATGTTTGTCTTTCTCAGGCTGGCTTATTTCACTTAGCATAACTCCCTCCAGGTCCATCCATGTTGTTGCAAATGGAACAATTTTGTCTTTTTTTATGGCTGAGTAGTATTCCAGTGTGTGTGTGTGTGTGTGTGTGTGTGTGTGTGTGTGTGTTGCCACATCTTCTTTATCCAATCATCAGTCAGTGGGTACTCGGATTGTTTCCATGTCTTGGCTATTGTGAATATTGCTGTTATGAACATAGGGGTGCATGTGTTACTTTGGATTGTTGACTTCAAGTTGTTTGGATAGATACCCAGTAGTGGGATGGCTGGGTCATATGGTATTTCTATTTTTAATTTTTTGAGGAATCTCCATACAGTTTTCCATAGTGGCTTCACCAGTTTGCATTCCCACCAGCAGTGTATGTGGGTCCCCTTTTCTCCACATCCTCTCCAATATTTGTTATTTTTAGTCTTAGTGATTATAGCCATTTTAACAGGCATAAGGTGGTATCTTAGTGTAGTTTTGATTTACATTTCCCTGATGATCAGTGATGTTGAACATCTTTTCATGTGTTTATTGGCCATCTGTATATCTTCTTTGGAAAAATGTCTGTTCACATCCTCTGCCCATTTTTCAATCAGGCTGTTTGTTTTTTTGTTTTTCAGTTGTGTGAGTTCCTTACATATCATGGAGATTAACCCCTTGTTGGATATATGATTTGAAAATATTTTCTCCCAATTGATGGATTGTCTTTTTGTTTTTGATCCTAGTTTCTTTAGCCTTGCAGAAGCTCTTTAGTCTGATGAACTCCCACTTGTTTATTTTTTTCCTTTTGTTTCCCTTGTCTGAGAAGACATGGCGTTCGAAAAGATCCTTTTAAGTTCAACGTCAAAGAGTGTACTGCCTATATTATCTTCCAGGAGTTTTATGGTTTCAGGCCTTATCTTCAAGTCTTTGATCCATTTTGAGTATATTTTTGTGTATGGTGTGAGATAATGGTCTACCTTCATTCTTTTGCATGTGGCTGCCCAGTTTCCCCAATGCCATTTATTGAAGAGACTGTCTTTTCTCCACTGTATGTTCTTGGCACCTTTGTCAAAGATTAGCTGTCCATAGATGTGTGGTTTTATTTCTGAGCCTTCAGTTCTGTTCCATTGATGTGTGTGTCTTTTTTTTTTTACCAATACCATGCTGCTTTGATCACTACAGCTTTGTAGTACATTTTGAAGTCAGAGATTGTGATGCCTCCAGCTTTATTCTTTTTTCTCAGGATTGTTTTAGCAGTTTGGGGTCTTTGGTTGCCCCAAATGAATTTTAAACTCTTTGCTCCATTTCCATGAAGAATGTCATTGGGATACTGATTGGGATTGCATTGAATCTGTAGATTGCTTTGGGTAGTTTGGACATTTTAACTATATTTATTCTTCCCATCCACATGCATGGAATCTCTTTCCATCTCTTTATGCCATCATCTATTTCTTTCAATAATGTCATATAGTTTTCATTGTATAAGTCCTTCACCACCTTGGTTAAATTTATTCCTAGGTACTTTATTCCGTTTGTTGCAATTGTAAATGGAATTGTATTCTTGAGTTCTCTTTCTCTAAGTTCATTATTAGAGTATAGAAATGCAACTGATTTTTGTAGGCTGATTTTGTACCCCGCAACTTTACTGTAGTTATTAATTATTTCTAATAGTTTTCCAGTGGGTTCTTCAGGGTTTTCTATATATAAGATCAGGTTGTCTGCAAACACTGAAAATTTCACTTCTTCATTTCCTGTTTGGATTCCTTTTCTTCCTTTCTCTTGCCTAATTGCTCTGGCCAAAACCTCCAGTACTATGTCGAATAAGAGTGGTGATAGTGGGCATCCTTGTCTTGTTCCTGTTCTCAGAGGGATGGTGTTCAGTGTTTCCCCATTGAGTATGATGTTGGCTGGGGGTTTGTCATATATGGCCTTTTATGTTGAGGTAATTTCTTTCTATCCCCATTTTGTTAAGAATTTTTATCATAAATGGATGTGGGATCTTGTCAAATGCTTTCTTTTCATCTATTGAGATGATCATGTGGTTTTTATTCCTCATTTTGTTGATGTGGTATATCACATTGATTGATTTGTGGATATTGAACCAACCCTGTGTCCCTGGTATAAATCCCACGTGATCATGATGTATGATCTTTTTGATGTATTGCTGTATTCAGTTTGCCAATATTTTTTTGAAGATTTTTGCATCTATGTTCATTGGTGATATTGGCCTGTAGTTTTCCTTTTTTGTGTTCTCTTTGTCAGGCTTTGGAATCAAAATGATGTTGGCCTCATAGAATGTGTTAGGAAGCGTTCCATCTTCCCTAATTTTTTGGAATAGCTTGAGAAGGATAGGTATTAGGTCCTCTCTGAAAGTTTGGTGAGATTCCCCAGGGAAGCCATCTGGTCCTGGGCTTTTATTCTTTGGGATGCTTTTGATTACTGTTTCAATCTCTTTCCTTGTAATTGGTTTATTCAGATTATCTGTTTCTTCTTGATTCAGATTTGAGAGGTTGTAAGACTCTAAGAATTTATCCGTTTCCTCTAGACTGTCCATTTTGTTGGCACAGAGTTTTTCATAGGATTCTCTTATAATCTGTTGTATTTCTGTGGTATCCATTGTTATTTTTCCTCTTTTATTTCTAATTTTATTTACCTGAGCTTTCTGTCTTTTTTCCTTTGTAAGTCTGCCTAGGAGTTTGTCAATTTTATTTACCTTCCCGAAGAACCAGCTCTTAGTTTCATTAATCCTTTCTACTGCCTTTTTTGTTCCAACAGCATTTATTTCTGCTCTGATTTTTATTATTTCTCTTCTTCTTCTGACTTTGGGCTGTATTTGCTCTTCTTTTTCTAATTCAGTTAGGTGTACTTTGAGATTGCTTATTTGGGATTTTTCTTGTTTGTTAAGGTGAGCCTGTATTGTGATGAATTTCCCTCTTAATATGGCTTTTCTTGCATCCCAGACGACTTGGTATGGTATGTTTTTATTTTCATTTGTCTCCAGATTTTTTTTTATTTCTTCTTTAACTTCTTCAATGACCTATTGCTTGTTCAATAGCATGTTGTTTAGTCTCTACATCTTTGTCCTTTTCTCAGCTTTTTTCTTGTAATTAATTTCTACCTTTATAGCATTGTGATCAGATAAGATGCTTATTATTATTTCAATCTTCTTAAATTTATTGAGGCTTGCCTTGTTTCCCAACATATGATCTATCCTTGAGAATGTTCCATGTGCACTTGAGAAGAATACGTATTCTGCTGTTTGGGGATGGAGTGTTCTATATATGTCTATTAAGTCCAACTGGTTTAGCTTTTCGTTTCATTTCACTGTTTTCTTGTTGGTTTTCTGTCTGGATGGCCTATCCATTGATGTGAGTGGAGTGTTGAGGTCCCCTGCTATTGTTGTGTTATTATTAATATCTTCTTTTGGGTTTGTTAATAGTTGCTTTATGAACTTTGCTGCTCCTGTGTTGGGTGCATAGACATTTATAACTGTTCTTTCTTCTTGATGGAGTGTCCCTTTGATCATTAGATACTGCCCCTCTTTGTTCTCTTTACTTGTCTTATCTTGAAGTCTACTTTCTCAGATATAAGTATTGTGACACCTGCTTTCTTTTGTTTGCCATTAGCTTGGAGTGTCGTCTTCCATCCCTTCACTCTGAGCTTGTGTTTGTCTCTGGACCTGAGATGTGGTTCCTGAAGGCAGCATATTGTGGGTTCTTGTTCTTTAATCCATCTCACCACTCTGTGTCTTTTTATTGGAGAATTCAATCCATTTACAGTTGAGGTGACTGTCAATATATGGGGGCTTAATGCTGCCATTTTATCACTCATTTTCTGGTTCTCTTGCATTTCCTTTGTTTCTCATCCTGTGTATTTTGGTTTAGCAGTTGAATTACGCAGTTTTTTTGATGTGTTTCTTTGTTTTCTCCTTATTTATTATTTGTGTCTCTGTTATGCTTTTTTGTTTGGTGGTTACCATGAGGTTTGTCTTCAAAATCTTGTGGATAAGATCGTCCATTTTCTGATGGCCTCTTATTTCCTTAGACTAAACTGATTCAGTCCCTTTCCTCTTCCCCTCCTAAGTTGTTTTTCTCACATCTTATTCCATCTTGTATTGTGAGATTGTGGTTAAAATAACAAGATTATCTTTGGTTTTGGTGTTTTCCTTCCCTTTATCTTTAATGCTGTACTTGAGTATTTGCTAACCTGCTCTGATTCTGTCTACCTATTTATCTCCTTACTCCATGCTTTGTAACTCCTTTCTCCCTTTTTTTTCAGGTATGAGGGCCTTCTTCAGGATTTCTTGTGGGGATGGGTCACATGGCTATGAACTCCCTTAGCTTTTGTTTGTCTGGGAAAGTTTTTCTTTCTCCATCATATCTGAAGGATATTTTCGCTGGATAGAGTATTCTTGGCTGAAAGTTTTGTCCTTCAAAGATCTGAATGTGTCACTCCAGTCTCTCCTAGCCTGTAAGCTTTCTGCAGAGAAATCTGCTGAAAGCCTGATAGGGGTTCCTTTGTAGGTTATTTTCTTCTGCCATGATGCCCTTAGTATTCTTTCTTTGTCATTCACTTTTGCCAGCTTCACTACTATATGCCTTGCAGTAGGCCTTTTTACACTGACATGCTTAGGAGATCTTCCAGCCTCTTCCACGTGGATTTTCACCTCCTTCCCTAGGTTTGGGAAATTCTCTGCTATTATTACTTTGAACACGCTTTCTGCTCCATTCTCCTTGTCTTCCCCTTCTTGAATAACTATAATTCTTATGTTACATTTGTGAATTGAGTTGGATATTTCTCAGAGACTTTCTTCATTTCTTTTTAGTCTTAGTTCTCTCTCCTCCTCTATCTGGAGCATTTCAATATGTCTATCTTCAACTTTGCTGATTTGCTCCTCTATTATGTCCACTTGAGTGTTCAGGGAATCCATATTTTGTTTCTTCCATTGTGTCTTTCACCTCTAAGATTTCTGACTAATTCTTCTTTATAGTTTCAATCTCCTTTGTGAAGTAGCTCCTGAACTAATTGAATTGTTTCTCTACATTCTCTTTTAACTCATTGAGTTTTTGATGCTAGCTATTTTGAATTCTTTCTCATTTAGATTACATATTTCTGTGTCCTCAGGACTGATATCTGGGTACTTGTCATTTTCTCTCTGGTCTGGAGATTTAATACAATGTTTGATATTGCTAGAGGGCATGGCTCTGTTTTTATGCATCTTAGCACCATTTGGTCACGGTTACTGCCTATCTCCACTGGGTGGGGGTCAAGAACTGTGTATTCTGAACCCTCTGCCTTCCACCAAGATCCCAGTTACTGGAGCAGGCACTGGGTGGGTGGGGGAGGGGCACTTTCTCCTACGTTCACTCCAGGATTTCTCACTCTGCTCTCACTATCTGCTCTTCTGGGGTGTTGGCTTGATGAGGTCACCCCCTGAAAAAGCTTTCACCCCAGTAGATGGCTTCCCTCTAGGCTGCAAGGCCTCTCAGGGATCCTTGATATTCTTGTGAACGAATGTCCCCTACCCTGTTCGTCCCCTCTTGGAGGCCTCCCATGGTCCCAGATCGCAGTCTTTAGAGGAGGGAGCAAAGTTTTCTCTTCCCCATTCCACCTCCTCCAAGAGGGGGCACCAGCCTCTCTGTCCTCTGTCATATGGCTGTGTGGGGCTCTCCAATGTTTTTTATGTTGTGTCTGGATGTCCTCTGTTGAAGTATGAATGTCTTTTTCGTTGTATGGTGAAGAGGAGAGATTACTGGGAAAGCTCACTCTGCCATGATGCTCACTAAGATTTTTTTTTTAATTAAGAAATTCTTCAAGAAATATCAGACTCGATCAGGAAAAGTAACATAAGGATTATAGGTATTCCAGAAGGAGAAGAGAGGGAGAAGAGCAGAGAAGTTATTCAAAGAAATAATAGCTGAAATCTTCCCAAAGCTGGGGAAGAAACTGGACTTATAAGCCCATGAAACCAATAGAACTCCTAATTACATTATTACAAAAAAGACCTTCTTCAAGGCATATAATATAAAAACTGTCAAAATCAAATGACAAATAAAAAATATTCAGGGCAACAAGAGATGAAGAAAATAACCTACAAAGGAACCTGCATCAGGCTTTCAGCATTTCTCAGCAGAAGCTATACAGGCTAGGAGAGAATGGAATGATATAGTCAAAATACTGATACACAAATACTATCAGCCAATAATACTCTATCCAGCAAAATTATCCTTCAGGTATGATGCAGAAATTAAAGCTTTTCCAGGAAAAAGCTGAGGGAATTCATCACCACTAGACCTGCCTTACAAGAAAAGTTGAAAGCAGTCCTCCTACCTGAAACAAAAGGCAAAGCTTTACAAAGTTTGGGCAAGGAGATAAATAGACAGACAGAATCAGAAAATTGCAGCTTTATATTGGAATACATTAGTATACATTTAATTATAACATAAAAAAAGAGAAAGAAAGCATCAAAAATAACTACAACCACTTCAATTTGGTTGCAAACTCACAACACAAAAAATAATAATTTGTGACAATAAAAACATAGAAGAGGAAGAGGGAAGGACAGAACCTTCACAGGCTAATGGACATAAGAGACTATCAGAAAATTGACTACCTCATCTATGAGTCCTTTATACAAACCTCATGGTAACCACAAAACAAAACATCAGAGCAGAGTCACAAATCACAGATAAAGAGAAAACTGAGAAAAATATCACACAAAACAACCAAACTGAAATGGCAGATAGAAATACAAGGAAAAACAAACAATGGACATACAGAACAACCAGAAAACAAAATATAAAATGGCAGCAGTAAGGGGCTGGACCTGTGGCCGAGTGGTTAAGTTCGCGCACTCCGCTGCAGGTGGCCCAGTGTTTCGTTGGTTCGAATCCTGGGCGCAGACGTGGCACTGCTCATCAAACCACACTGAGGCAGCGTCCCACATGCCACAACTAGAAGGACCCACAACGAAGAATATACAACTATGTACTGGGGGGCTTTGGGGAGAAAAAGGAAAAAAGTAAAATCTTTTTAAAAAAATGGCAGCAGTAAGCCCTTACATATCAATAATCACTCTAAATGGAACTGGATTGAATTCATCAATCAAAAGACACAGAGTGGCTAGATGGATTTAAAAACAAGACTCAGCAGTATGCTGCCTCCAGGAAACACTTCTCAGCTCTAAAGACAAACCTAGGCTCAGAGTGAGGGGATGGAAGATGATACTCCAAGCAAATGGCAAGCAAAAGAAGCTGGGGGTAGCTGTACTTATATCAGACAAAACAGAGTTCAAGACAAAAAAGATAACAAGAGACAAAGATAGACCCTATAGAATGATAAAAGGAACATTCTACCAACAAGACATAACACATTAATATATATGCACCTAACACAGGAGCACAAAGGTGTATAAAGAAACTAGTAACAGATCTAAGGGAGAAATTGACAGCAACACAGTAATAGTAGTTGCCCTTAGCACCCCACTTACATCACTAAATAGATCATCAGACAGAATCAACAAGGTGACAGTGGCCTTAAATGAAACACTAGACTAGATGGGTTTAATAGATATACATATAGAACATTTGATCCAAACACAGTAGAATACACATTCTTCTCCAGTGCACATGGAACATTCTCAAAGTTGGCCATATGTTGAGAAGCAAAGCAAGCTTCAATAAATTTAAGAAGACTGAAATAATATCAAGCATCTTCTGTGACCACATTGGTACGACTAGAAATCAACTACAAGAAAAAAGCTGGAAAAGTCACAAATAGGTGGAGACTAAACCCCATGCTACTGAACAATGGTTGTGCTACTGAATAAATGAAAGGAGAAATCAAAAACTACCTAGAGACAAATGAAAATGAAAATACAACATAGTAAAACCTATGGGATGCAGCAAAAGCAGTACTAAGAGGGATATTTATAGCAATACAGGCCCACCTCAAAATATAAAAATCTCAAATAAACAATCTTATACTATACCTAGAAAAACTAGAAAAAGAAGAACAAACAAAGCCCAAGTCAGTAGAAGGAAAGAAATAATAAAAATCAGAGCAGAAATAAATGACATACATACTAAAAAAACAGAAAGGGTAGATAAAACAAAAAACTGCTTCTTTGAGAAGATACACAAATTTGACAAACCCTCAGCCAAACTCACTAAGAGTAAAAGGGAGAAGACTGAAATAAATAAAATCAGAAACGGACCAGGAAAAATTACAATGGACAACACAGAAATACAAAGGATTATAAGAGAATACTATGAAGGGATATATGCCAACAAATTGGATAACCTAGAAAAAATGGATAAATCCTTAGAATCATACAACCTCCCAAAACTGAATCAAGAAGAAATAGAGGGGCCAGCCCCATGGTCGAGTGGTTAAGTTCACACGTTCTGCTTCAGCAGCCCAGAGTTTCACCGGTTTGGATCCTGGGCGCGGACGTGGCACGGCTCATCAGGCCATGTTGAGGGGGCGTCCCAAGTGCCACAACTAGAAGGACCCACAACGAAGAATATACAACTATATACTGGGGGGATTTGGGGAGAAAAAGCAGGAAAAAAAAGATATGAAACAGTTGTTAGCACAGGTGCCAATCTTTAAAAGAAAAGAAGAAGAAGAAGAAGAAATAGAGAATATGAATAGACCAATCACAAGTAAAGAGATTGAAATAGCAAACAAAAACCTCCCAAAAACCAAATGTCCAGGACCAGAGGAGTCTCTGGTGAATTCTACCAAACATTCAAAGAAGATTTAATACCTACGCTTCTCAAACTCTTCCTAAAAATTGAAGAGGATGGGACACTTCCTAACTCATTTTACTAGGCCAATATTACCCTGATATTAAAAACTGACAAGGACATCACACAAAAAGAAAATTACAGGTCAACATTGCTGATGAACATAGATGCAAAAATCCTCAAAAAAAAATAGCAAGTTGAATACAACAATACATTAAAAGGATCATACAGCACAGGTGTTTAATAAATCTCAAATGAGATTTATTCCAGGGATGCGGGATGGCTCAACATCCACAGATCCATCCATGTGATACACCACTTTAACAAAATGAAGAATAAAAATCACATGATCATCTCAATAGATGCAGAGAAAGCATTTGATGAGATCTGACATCCATTTACGATAAAAAGAAAACTTTCAAGAAAATGAGTATAGAAGGAAAGTACCTCAACATAATAAAAGGCATATATGACAAACACATAGCCAACATCATACTCAGTGGTGAAAAACTGAATCCTATTCCTCAGAGAGCAAGAACAAGACATGGATACCCACTCCTATTCAACATAGTACTGGAAGTTTTAGCCAGAGCAATTAGGAAAGAAAAAGAAATAAAAGGGATCCAAGTTGGAAAGGAAGAGGTAAAACTGTCACAATTTGTGGGTGACATGATTCTATACATATAAAGCCCTAAAGAATACACCAAAAAATTATTAGAAATAATCAATGAACAGAGTGAAGTTTGGGGATACAAAATCAACATACAAAAGTCAGTTACATTTCTATACACTAATAATGAACTAGTAGAAAGAAATATCAAGAAAACAATCCCATTTGCAATCACAACAAGAAGAATAAAATACCTAGGAATAAATTTAACCTAGGAGGTGAAAGACCTATACATTGAAAACTATAAGATATTAGTGAAAAAAATCAAAGAAGACATAAAGAAATTGAAAGATATTCCATGCTCATGGATTGGAAGAATAGTTTAAATGTCCCTATGACCTAAAGCAATCTACAGATTCAATGCAGTTCCAATCAGAATCCCAATGACACTCTTCACAGACATAGAACAAAGAATCCAAAGTTTTACATGAAATGACAAAAGACTCTGAATACCCAAAGCAATCTTGAGAAAAAAGAACAAAGTTGGAGGTATCATACTCCCTGACTTCAAAATATGCTACAAAGCTATAGTAACCAAAACAGCATGGTACTGGCAGGAAAACAGACACACAGATCCACAGAGCATAACTGAGAGCCCAGAAATAAAACCACACATCTATGGACAGCTAATCTTCGACTATGAGCCAAGAACATACAAATGAGAAAGGAAAGTCTCTTCAAAAAAGGGTGTTGGGTGGGCTGGCCCTGTGGCCGAGTGGTTAAGTTCGCGCGCTCCGCTGCAGGCAGCCCAGTGTTTCGTTGGTTCGAATCCTGGGTGCGGACATGGCACTGCTCGTCAGACCACGCTGAGGCAGCATCCCACATGCCACAACTAGAAGAACCCACAACGAAGAATACACAACTATGTACCGGGGGGCTTTGGGGAGAAAAAGGAAAAAATAAAATCTTTAAAAAAAAAAAAAAGGGTGTTGGGAAAACCGGACAGTCACATGCAAAAGAATGAAAATAGACAACTATTTTACTCCATACATAAAAATTAACTCAAAATGGAGTGAAGACTTGAATGTCAGACCCAAAACCATAAAACACCTAGAAGAAAATACAGGCAGTATGCTCTTTGACAGATCTTAGCAGTATCTTTTGGAATACCCTGTCTCCCAGGCAAGAGAAATAAAAAGAAAAATAAACAAATGGGACTAAATCAGACTAAAAAGCTACTGCATGAGTTCTCATTTCCCTAATAACTAGTGATGCTGAACATCTCTTCATGTGCCTCTTGGCCCTCTGTATACTTTCTTTGGGAAAATGTCTGCTCATGTCCTCTGCCCATTTTTTGATCGGGGTGTATATTTTTTTGTTCCTGAGTTGCATGAGATCTTTATATATTTGAAAATTAACCCCTTGTCACATATCTGATTTGCAAATATTTTCTCCCAGTTATTGGGTTGTCTTTTCATTTTGTTGATGGCTTCCTTTTTCTATTTATTCTTTATCCCACTCATCTGGCTTCTTTCTCCATCATTCCCCTGAAACTCTCCTGGTAAAACTCACCAACTGACCCAGGGAAGGTCACCTAGTCACCAAGGTCAACAGTACTTATTAGTCTTGTCTTTTTTCCCACTGGCCTGTCACTGCATTTAACAATGTTGCCCCCTCCCATCTTCTGGAACTCCCTACTTCCCTAGCTTCTGTTCTGTTGGAAGAAGTTGGTTGTCCCAACTTCCTTGCCGATCACCCTGATGAGCTTCCCTTCTGCTCCCTCCTGAGCCTAGACTCCCTCTGCATCCCTGCTCTCCTCAGGCCACTTTGCAGGCAGCTTCCCAATCATGACATGGGCAACAGCTCCAGAGGCCCAGTTCTGTGGTGTCGTTTTGGGAATCATTAGTGGATGCTCAGACCAAAAACTGGTTTTTCAGCCCTCCCCATGATACTATTAACTGCGTAGTATCCTATGTTTTTAAAAATTCCTTTTTGTTTAAATTAACTAGTCTGGACATTGTTCTCTACAAACAAATTCGAGCCGTTATACACTTTATTACATTGACACATCAATGGACTTGAAAGTACAGAGAGTTGCTGTATTGTAACTATCATCAGCTTGTTTGTATTTTTGAAATTCTAGAATTTGGACTTGTTACAGGCTCTTAACATCAGCCCTGATATCAGTTCCCCCACATTGAACCCAGCGTATATGGGGTTAAAACTAAAACCCACCACCCCCTTTCCTGCTTCTCTAGCTCCACTCATATGGAAATACCTGTTTCTTTAAACTTGGACCCCTTGAGCTTTACAACTAAATGGGAGTTACAAATTGTTAAAAGCCCAGGTGGCCTGGAGTTGGAGGCACACTAAAGTTTAGCTAATTATGTGTCCTTGAGTTTGCCAGGAAAGCTGCTGTCTCAAGAGTATCAAGGAGCGGAGGCTTCCCAGACCTCGACTCCTCAATCTAGGCGTTTTAACCCGCCTCAAACAGGAAGACGAGACAGAGACAACGGCGAAGGACGCCCACCTGCCATCCTCCTGTCTCTCCCTCCACCCCCCTACTCCCACCCCCCACCACCCCCCACCCACCCCCACCCCCACCGCCGCCTTGCTGAAGCAGCCTCTCAAGGCCAAACGCAGGCTGGTGGGAAAACGCCAGCCTGCACAGCTACATGCACCCTCTCCCCTACCCAAAACCCCAAATAAAAATCCCTACCCATTCCTCATCGGGGAGGTAGCAGTTTTCGAGGCATGAGCCCTTGCTTTGCTCCCTGTGCCTGGCATAGTAAAAACCTTTCCTCTTCCACTCAAGACTCTGTTCTCGTTATTTGGATTGGCATCAGGTTCAGAGACCGAACTTTCAGTTACAGACTCCGCCACCACACCCTGGCTTGGAGGATTTGTCAGTCCTCCACACACACACACACACACACACACACACACACACACACACACACACGAGCAGGATACTTCACAATCTTTAGAGGCGATGTAGTGAGACACAGTGGTCGTCACACTTGAGGCTGCTCAGTAATCACCCAGAGCTCCTGATAAGGGACAGATCTCCGGGTCCCAGCCTCAGAGTCTGAGTCCCGGGGTCTGGAGAGTGGGATCTGGGAATCTACACCTAACAAGCACCCCCAGGTGATCCACTGCTCACACTGGAAGAAACGTGAGTGAGGCAATGAAGAGCACAGAGTCTGGCGTCCACAGACCTGGGTGTGAACACCAGCCTTACCATGTACCAACTGTGTGACCCTGGACAAGTCACTTATCCTATCTGAGCCTCAGTTTCTTCATTTGTAAAATGCAAGTAATAATAGCACCTACCTTATATGGATCAAATGAGATAACCACATAAAAAGAGATTAACATAGGACTTATATAATATAAATTATAAATATAAAACAAAATTTTATTTTTTTAGACATAAAAAGCTTAAGATAATAAATGCTTAAATATTCCTACTGTTTCCTTGGTTGATTCTCATCTCAAGCTGAAGGACATGACCCTGTTTTCATAAACAGTGAAACGAAACCTCACTAAAGTGACTTCCACTCACTGAGACAGTGACAGAACTGAGACCTCCATTGTAAAACCGTCTACAGGCTGTCCCAACACATTTGTCACAAAAGCTTTAAGCTGGAGAGCTGGCGAAGAAGGCGCCGTCCTTTGTTCATTTCAGAGAGATGGTAAGCTGTATTCACGGCCGTTGTTACGTCATCTTCAGGCCCAACTACACGGAGACAATCTCAAACAGGGGTGACCATGTGACTTCTGAAACACTATGCACAGGGCCAGCAGAGAGAAAGCTAAAGACAGTAAGATAACTTACAAAGAGTCTGGAGTGAGCAACTGATCCTCAGACACGAGAACGTCCTGAGATGAAAGTGGCGTCAGTCTGAGAACGATCAGAGAACAGAGATTGTGTGAGTACATTAAAATGATGTGAAATGAAACACAACCTGTGGTTAGGGGCCTCAGAGTCACGTCATTTCTGTACCACTGTTTTAGAATATGTTCACAACCGGTTTTTCCCTACTCTGCTCTCATTTCCCTTTTATGCCTCTAACAACACAATCAGAGAAGAATCATCTTTTATACTTTTTAAAGCTTTTCTAAAGCATTTAAAAAATGCTTTTAGATATAAGTAAGCCGCTTACTTAGGAAGAGCTAGAAGCATGACGAAGCATCATACAAAAGCAAAGGAGTGGGGCAAACTCAGCTCCTAACAGCGTGTAGACACATGGATAAAAGCCAGTGCAGAAACCCACGCTGCTGGTGAAGCAGCCTGCAGCCTCCTCAGCCGTGTGAGAACGACCGTGCACCCCCACCCTCGTGACGGAAGCTGCCAGCTGCACAGACCACAGACCGGAAAGACAGAGGACGCCCGGCTCTCACATTTCCCAGCTGCTTTTCTTACAGATAGAGGGGGAAAGTGACAACCCTGGTCCTCACCTCCCTCCACACATAGAGAACGCCAACATCTCAAGGCTTGTTTGATGTATAACCAGATTGATCTTGTTCCCAAAAGGGGGAACGACAGTCAGAAGAACGAATTGGATGCCTGGTGTCATGTACTTTTACTTAATTTAATTTTTTTAATTACTTATTTTAGCCAGACTTTCGAGGAACTCCACCCAAGAATGACTGACATGATGGCTGCCAGGTGCTGCCACCAGGGTTTGCTGGGGTACATTCTTCTGCTGGCTAGTCCCAGCCCACGCCTAAACGGGGTGAGCTGATTTCTGCGGTTTTACCTCCTCAGAGACCCAGCCTAGAGACTGTCCAAGGACACAATTACACTCTCTTTAGGCCTGCCCTC
This sequence comes from Equus przewalskii, assembly GCF_037783145.1. NCBI lineage: Eukaryota > Metazoa > Chordata > Mammalia > Perissodactyla > Equidae > Equus > Equus przewalskii. The sequence goes on from NC_091862.1 coordinate 16,911,220, forward strand.
CTACAAAGGGCAGAGGGATAAACACCTCCTTGCAGGCACAAGGGTTGGGGTGGGGGTCCGAAAACAGCAAGGGAGGGGGAATGCGTGTGTTTGCGTGTGCGGAAGAACAGGGTGCGGAAACCGGGCGTAGAGACGGTAAGGAGGCAGGGTGTCAGTAGAGTAGTGGGGGGCACACACTGGCGGGGTAGAGGTACTAGATGTAAGGCAGGGCGGACGGGGAGGTCGCTCTGTGGGTAATTTCCCTGTCCCCCTCCTCCAGTCCCGGGTCCCCGAAGTCCCCCGGGGTTGGCAGGAGGAAGGAACCTGTGCGTCCCCCGCATCTCCCGGCGCAGAGAGCGCCCTCTCCTTGCTCCCGTCGCCCCAAGGGAGTCCCGGCCCAGATCCTCCGGGGACGGACGTGTCCTCGAGCGCGGGGGCATCACCCGGCCACCTCCGCTCAGCGGCTGTGGGTCCCGCTACCGCCGCCCCGCCCGACAGGGGGCCCCGCCGAGCTGCAGCGGAGGCAGGGCCGCGACGTTCGCGCGGTAATTGCAAACCGGAACCCGAGGACTAAACTGAGAGTTCATTTGTGGTTCAAGTCTGCAGACGCCGCGACATCTGCAAACAGCATCTGATGAAAGGGAGGCAGCGAGTCCCTCGGTCCCCTCGCCGCAGCCGCGATCGCTCCTCGGTGCGTCAGCGTCCCCGACCCTCGTGCGGAGAACTGATCCGGCGGCCGGGGGACGGTCCTCGGCGCCCCCGCCCCATCGGGACCGGGACAGACGGGCAGCCACCACCGCGGACCGGCCTCGTCCAGGACCGCGCCCCCCGCCCCCCCGCGTCCGACCCGAGAAGGTGAGGAGAGGAGGAGCGGGGGAGGAAGACCCAGGGCCGGGCCCGTCCTCCAGAAGCCCCCCGACCCTGAGACCAGGCTGCGACCGGCCCGGGGGGCCACTTGCGAGCCAGCTGCGGGGCGGGGGAGGGGCTGCCGCTGGATGAGGAGAGGACAGAAATCCCTAGACCTTCTGCTCTGACCTTGCTCGTCCGGTGCTCTCGGAGGAGTCTGGGAGCCGGCAGGTGGCCAGAGACCAGCAATGACGTCTGGGGTTTCTTGAGGCCTCGGCTCCAGCAGGATGGTTGGAATCCATGCTCGACCCGTCTTTATGACAGAGCAGGTGCTGTCTGTCCTCAGTGAGTTTGCTTAACATCCGGTGCACTTGGTGAGAGCGAATCTTAATCATTTGAGAGAAAAGAGTTTGAGAGGTTAGGAGCGGAGAGAGGAGGAGGGAGAGAACAGGGCATGATGGAGGGGGAGAGGGAGGGGGCAAAGAGGCAGGAGAAGGGACAGGAAGGTAGATGGTAGGAAGTGGGCAGAGGAGCTCGCTTCCGGTCCAGCAGCCTTGCTCTCACCAGAAGAGGTTTTTGACACGGGGTAGGGAAGGAGGAGAGGCTATTTAAAGTGAAGTTTGTTTACGTCACATCTTTTATTTTTTTTTAAATAAGTAACTGCATTTTGATTACTTGCAAAATATTCCTTTGCTATAATTGTTCTTCCCACTGGATTTCAGCAGGTTGTCCTCAGTTGTCCTGGAGCGAACACACCGGGCAGGGCCCACTGGTGAACGTTTATAAACACGCCTGGCTACTTTTGCGCGTTACTCTCCTAAAATGTCGCTGCCATCTCACACTGCACGTCTTCTTTGGAAGATTCTGCTGCTGATAGAAGCCTGGCAGACTCTGGGCCATGGTGAGTGTCCTGGGATCGCCAGACCTGCCTGGGAGGGGGAGGAGGGAAGATGGGGAGGGGCTTCACTCAGGTTTCAGCAGGTGGGCGCCTGTCTATGTGCTCTCACCACGGGGAGGGTGTGGTTTAGCTGGAGTGGCTCCCAGGTGTTCCTCACACCCAGTTCTGGGCGTGGACCCCGGCCGCAGGCTCCCCACCTGATACTGTGCTCGCATGTGGCAGCTGTCCCTCTCCTGCCAGGTCCCACCTTCTGCTCCAGGAAGCCTTTCCTGAGTCCCCAGAACCCACCAGGAATTTGGCATGTGTTCCATGGTGTCTTTTTTCCCTTTCTGTTGAAAGTCCTGTCTGTTCAGCTTATTTTAAGTCCCAGGAGGAGAAAACTGTCGTGTATATTTTGTACTTCACAATTTGGTAGATGTTGTTAAAAATATTTGTCACATGAATCCTCCTGGTAACAGTACGTGCACCTGAGGAGTCCATGGTACCACGCATTTTACATCAAAGTATTTTCCTAAACCTCAGCCAGGTAAAGGGGAGACAGGACAAGGATCCAGAGGATGGAGGGGGCTGGGATGGGGACTCCTCCCGCTGCAGCGAGGCCCTTCAGAGGGAGCCCCAGGGCCACACCTGCATCTTTCTCTCACAGACGCTCACTCTCTTTGCCTCGACCTCACTGTCAAACCTCAGGCCAGACCTGGACAACCCTGGTATGAAGTCCAGGGCTCAGTGGATAGAAAGCCTTTCCTTCAGTATGACAGTGACAGCAAAAAGGTCAGAGCTTTGGGTCTCCTGGGGGAGAAGGTAAACGCCACCAATGCCTGGACAGACTTGACACGAACACTGGGAGAAGTGGGGCAAGAGCTCAGGATGGTCCTGCCTGTCATCAGACTGGAGAAGAACAGGACCAGGGGTAAGTATGGGAAGGGGGAGAGGAGATGGGGACAGTCAGCAGGAGAGGGAGGAGCAGAGCACACGCAGGGAAGGGGCTGGGCTAACAGAGCTGAACAGGGGTCCAGCCTTAGAGACGAGGTGGATCTAATGGGCAAGAAAGGGCAGGTCACGGAGGAAAGAATACAGGGCCCTCAATGTGCAGAGACACACTTGACCTGCTGGGAGACGGTGGAGCTCTCAAGAGCCCAGGATGATGTCTTTGTGTGGGGGGGGGGTTGCAGGTCTTCCCACCCTGCAGGTCAAGCTGTGTTGTCAGCAGGAAGCAGAACGATGCACTGGTGCGTCCTGGCAGTTCAGCATCAACGGACAGACAGCCGTCTTTGACACAATGAGCATGAACTGGACAGTCATTGATCCCGGAGTCAGAGGGATCCAGGAGGAGTGGGAGAACAGCCAGGACCTGGCAGAGCATTTCAGGAAGCTCTCAGCAGGAGACTGCAGTCACTGGCTGAGGGAATTCTTAGAACACTGGGAGAAAGTGCTGGAGCCCACAGGTAACTGAGCAGGGGCAGAGGATGGGGTAGCTCTCTGTAAGGCCTACTGCCTCCCTGTGTGGATGTGAGTCTGTGTGCGTGTGTGAAAATTTGACGGATGGATCGATTGATTGATTCCCGGTGGACTTCCTGTCTGGAGAGTCAGCGACTGCCACAGGACTTCCCACCATCCTCCTTTCCCATCCCCCCTCCCTCGAAACAGCAGCCCCCTCCCCCATTAACCAATGCCCTGGTTGCTAGATGGTCCCCAAATCTCTGCATCATTGCACGTCCAGGCCTTTGCTTCTTCCTCTGTTTTAGTTATTTCTTAACGAGGTAAAATGCCCCTTCTTTTAAAGCCGTCACCACCCTCCCAGATAGACCTAAGCACCCCCAATTCTGTCATCCTCAAAAAGGCCTACCGACAGTGAACATGTCACCGCATATGCTGATAGATGGACATTTACTGTCTCCCTCAGTCCAAACATGAGCTCCTTGAGGACAGGGAACAACCCCTGTTCATCTTTATCCCTCAGGACCTGGTAGAGTGGCTGTCACCTAATGTGTCAGTAAATATGTGGGGGGACATGTGCTGCCTGGGAACATAGGTGTGAGGAAGGTATGTGTATTCTTAAGTTTGACAGAGCTTTGCTTTTTTCTTTATTTAGAACCACCATTAAAGACCCCAGACACCCACCAGTCTTCATCCATGTGGATAAATCCAGGGATCATCGCATCAATCGTCATCTGCTTAGTCCTAATTGTCTCAGTCCTAATTGGCATCATCATTATGAAATGTAGGAGAAGATCTGGTACCAGGGAAGGTGAGGAGCAGGCTGGCCTCCGGCTCTCGGGGAGGACATAGTCTGATGAGGACTGGGGAGAGGTGAGCCATGGTCTCACCCCAGCCCTTGTCCACTGCTCCATCTCTACATGGAGACCACACACTTTCACTGCAGGGCTGGAGATTGCTCTGTTGTTCGGGTGGCAGAGGCTGGTGCAGGCAGCACAACAGTGCAGTGAGGGGACAGGCAGACCCAGAATCTACTCCCCTGTGGGGCAGGGGCTGAGATCTAGAAGGCTTCAGGTGGAGAGTCATCTTGTTGGGATCTATCCCAGGTTTCCCCAGACTTTTGGTGAAAATCTTGCTCTCTGATGATAGCATGATTTAGCTCAACAACTTTTCTGGTGTTGTAACAGCCGACCCATCATCTGAAGCTTCTTCTCTGGACCATGAGAAGGTGATGTTAGACCAAATTTCGGTCACAGAACTGGACTCTTGTTGACAGTCTGGCTGCCAATCTGATATGCAATCTTCTACTCAGAGGTGGGTTTTCCAGGAAGCTACTGAAGCTCAGCTCCAGGACCCTTCACTTGCACGAGCTCCTCTCCTGCCCTAGAAGGGGCCTCGCAATGTGCTGACTGGGTCATTTTGAGAAATTTGCAAAAGTAGGATATTTGCTGACAATCATGAGGACAGCCCGTTTTACTCTGACCCTCTTTCCATCAGGCTTCCCTCTGTGGCAGGTGGAACTGGAGCCACTGCTGACATTGTTTTATTCAATTAAGAGGAAGAATAGTTAGGAACACTTTTGGTTTAATGAGATATATCTGTGTGCTCACACTCACTTTCGTGTACAGATAAATTATTGCTACAGAGAAACCACAAGTCAGCTATGCTGACTGACTAGATGTCAGAACATGTCAATGTGTCTTATGACACCTGGCAGAGTAGAAAGGATGAATAAAGTGATATATTTACAAATGGAACACTATATAGAAATCGATAAAGAATAAACTGCTACACAAAACCTGAATGACTCTTACAGAGAGGATGTTGAGAGGGAAATGACAAACACAAAAGAATATATACTCTATGATTGCACTTATAGAAATTTCAAAAACAGACAAAACTCTCTTTGGTAATAGGAGTCAGAAGGGTGGATACCTTGGATAATGATCTATAACTTGACCTGAAAGTTGATTATTCAAGAGGACTTCATTTTTAAAAATACGTCAAGCTAACCATTAAAGTTTGTTGGGGCTGGCCCCGTGGCCGAGTGGTTAAGTTCACGCGCTCCGCTGCAGGCGGCCCAGTGTTTTGTTGGTTCGAATCCTGGGCGTGGACATGGCACTGCTCATCAAACCACGCTGAGGCAGCGTCCCACATGCCACAATTAGAAGGACCCACAACGAAGAATATACAGCTATGTACTGGGGGGCTTTGGGGAGAAAAAGGAAAAAAATAAAATCTTAAAAGAAAAAAAGAAAAGAAAGTTTGTTATACTTTACTGTAGGTGTTACATTTCAGCAAAAAAATGTTTCAAAATTTTTTTGTAGAGGTTTCAGTTCTCATTAATGTCTTGACAAACTAATCATTCTCTCTTGTCAAGGATATACTGAATGATGAATTAAAGTACAAATACAGTATACATTTTTTTCTAATGGGAATCAGACACACTACTCACACTTACAGAGAGAGACAAAAACACACAGAGAGACTGAGACACAGAGACAGAGGGGGAGGGAGCCGTGATATGCTTCCCCAGCTAGTCCTCTTTTTCCGTCACCGCCCTAGCACTAAGAATTCGTTTCTTGCTCCCACTGCTTTCGTCATCCCCATGGTGTCCTCTCCATGCTGACCCAGGCAGGCCTCAGAAATTTCAGATAGCACTTTAGAAAAGCTGGCAGCTCTGGGGTTAAGTTACATTCCTGGGCTCTCTGTGGAGTCCAAAGTTAAGATTCCCTCTCACGAGAAAAATGACCTTCTCCATCTGTGATTCAATGAGGAGCGATGTTACTGATGTAGGAAATGATTCCACCGGTTTAGCACCTTAACCAATGTTTGGTTTTACGACTGGGCCGTGCAGTGAAAAGTTAACTTACCACATCCTAGTGTCCCCACAGGCTTGGCAAATATGACTGAGTCAAACAAGGACCACTGCCCAAAAAGGGCTTCTGCTATGAGTGGTGTGGTGGCAGCAGGGACCCAGGCACTGTAGCTACCTAGACTTGGGTGGGGCTCAGCCTAGCACGGCGGGTGCAGCTCTGTTCACAGGGAAGGGGATCCCATCCACACAGCTGCAGGCACAGGGTCTGGCGTTAACCCCTGGTGGAAGGTGACTGACAAGGGCTTACCTGCCCCACCCAAGCAGGCTGGGGGTGAGGCTGCATTCCCAGTAGCCAAGGGGATTGGTGAGCAGGGAAAAAAGGCAGAAGAACAGTTTTAGAAGCTGGGTCTCAATGGTGAAGATTCTGTGAGGCCTGGGCTGCCATGGACCCCTGGGGGTTGCTGACTGAGCCGGCTTCTTTCTGGCCACCTGGCCTGCTGCTGAAGGGCTATATGCCCGACAGGCTCAGGGCAGGACTAACCTGCTGATGAATGTCGGTGCCCACAGCTGAGCTGGACAGAGGGGGCAGGCAGGGCAGGCCCAGGGAAGGGTGTGTGAGAGTTAAGGAGTGAAAATGTATCCTCACACCGTCTTCCTCCTCTGGACAAACCTCCCCACTTCCCGCCACCAGGAGGATCAGAACCTGAGAAAAAGAGAGTTTGTGTGCCCAGGATAACTTCCTCCTTTGTCACCACTGGCATTTCCTGACATGGCTTTTGCTGATGTGACAGAGGAGAGAGAAGATTGGCCAAAACTAAATGACAAGGCGAAAGGGTTGACAGGAAGTGTCTCAAATCAGGAGACACTTGGCAAGGGGTGGGCCCAAGATGAGCAGACCCAGAATCTAGCACAAATGCTTGTTTCTCTTCTGAACATGGTTCCAGGCCCAGAGAGTGCAGCTCAGCTCACCAGAGCTCCTGAGTGTCTGCCAGCGGCTGCTTCCCCATTCTGGCAACTGAGAATGTCAAGACACTGTGTGTCACACCGTCTCTTCCTTTTTTTGTTTTTTGTTGTTTTTTTTGAGGAGGATTAGCCCTGAGCTAACATCTGTCACCAATCCTCCTCTTTTTGCTGAGGAAGACTGGCTGGCCCTGAGCTAACATCCGTGCCCATCTTCCTCTACTTTATATGCGGGACGCCTACCACAGCTTGGCTTGCCAAGCGGTGCCATGTCTGAACCCAAGATCCGAACCAGTGAACCCGGACCGCCAAGTGGAACGTGCGCACTTGACCGCTGTGCCACCAGGCCAGCTCCCCATCTCTGCCTGCTTTCATTAGCCATCCAAGGATTTATGGATTTCAGGAAGAGGATGTTTTCTAATACCTCGCCCCAGGTCATGCCTCTTTTTGCTGGTGGTCCACCTGGACATAGGCACACCTGCACGTGTCCACTAAAAGACGTATTCAAGAATGTTCATGGCAGCTTTATTCATCACTGCCCCAAACTGGAAAACCGCCCGTGTCCATCAGCCGGTGAATGGCCACATCAGTTATAGTTCTGTGCAGCTGAATGCCACAGAGCATTACACAAAAGAAACTACTGTGACATGTAACAACATGGATGCCTCTACAGACTTATACCGTGCTATTCCACCTGGAGGAAGCTCAAGAACAGGCAAGCCTAGTTCACTGCAGCACAAGGCAGAATACAGTGGTTGTCTCTGAGGAGGGAGGTTTGAGTGAAAAGGGAGTGAGGAGCCTCTGCAGTGGTGAGAATACTCTTATCCTGATCTAGTGGTGGGTACACATCTAAATATATAAAATTTCAGTGATTGCACTTAGACTCGCACTACTTGATATTAAACTTATTTTAAGTTATGGTAATCAGAACACTGACATTCTGGTGGGGGTAGAGAAAGACTAGACCAATGGAACAGAAAGAGAGCCGAATCCAGCATGGCTGGTGTCCTTAGAAGAGGGGGCAATGTGGACACAGACACAGACGAGCACTGTTTGAAGACGCTGTGAAGATGGAGATACACAAGCAGAAGACACTCACGCGACAGTGGAAGCAGAGATTGAAGCACTGCACCTGCCAGCCAATGAGCTCCAGGGACTGCAGGAGGTGGGAGAGCCCACGGAAAGAACGGACCCTGCCCACACCTTGATTTTGGATTTCAGGCCTCGCTCACCCAGTTGGTGGTTGTAATATGGTGACTTATAATGAGAAATATGTATTTGGTTTCCATCCTGTTTCTGGCACAGAGCTGCCGAAACTCTTGGCTTATTGAAAAAAGATACTTTCAGAAGGACTCCGTGCAGCCTCACCGAAGGAACCATATGAGATATTGCTGACTAATCTTCATGCTTCGAAGATAAAAGATATTGACTCATTGATTCACGTTTCTCATTTTGAAAAGGCTCCCCACACCTACCACCCCTCACTGGACTTCTCAACCTGTTGGTGATCTTAAATTAAATTTATCAAAACTTGCCCTAAAACAACAATCACCTGAATGAGAAGCAGGCGACATCTGATGTAGGCTGGGAATCTCAAGACACAGGACCAGGCCTGTATTTCTAATCTTATATCTTCCCCATCCAAACCCTCATAATGCACAAATCATACACCTCCTTCACAATGGCTGCAATGATCGTAGTCCAGAGCACACTAGCAATTCCCATACTCTGTGTGATGCAGGTCAGCTTCCTTGTGTTTTAGATTGCCTTTCTAATATTGTTTAACTATTGCCCCTTTGTCTTTATCACCTCAATTCCTCACTCCTTATTTTAACCTCCTCTAAATTGCATATAAAAATAGGGTAAAACCTTATCGTAAGAGTTTTACTTCTAATATTCCTTTCATAATAACCATCTAAAATCATTTCACGAAATCATCAATTAATTAGCAACAAAATGCCTGGGATGTGGATGAGAGCTGCCTTACTGGTGCTTGTGATGATAAACTACAGTCCACTTTGACCACTTTATCTCACCCTTTCATCCCGACTCTACAGAAACTCCCTGAGTGCCAGTCTTACCAATGGCTGCATATGCGCCAGGACAAACCACACCCGCAATATTCCTGAACTGGTAGCATGGCCTGGATCCTTAGAAGGTTGGAGGAATCTAACCAGAAAAGATGTAGGATTTTCTATAGCATTTTTAAAACCAACTATCGGCTGCCCTCTGGAAAACAAGCCCCAGATATGATTACCTCATTTCACTGGGCGGTCTCTCTCTCACCAGAATGTGGGTACATCTCATAATCTTTCCTTGTGTACTGAAAATATCAATAGCACTACAAAAACTCTGGGTTATTTCCCACTCGATATTTGTAACTTCACCCTTCTCTATGGTTCTGTTGACTGTGAATTCACACCTTGCTGGGATTCAGAAAACCATTATGATGTTACATCCCTTGATGTGTCTATGGTGAGAACACTCCCAAAATAATGGAACTGGCAAGTGGGAAGCTGATATACTCCCCTTAATGGCACCCCTTGGGGTGTAGATCAAAAGTCAGAAGAATGGTGGAAATTAAGTAAAAACTGTAATAGCCTTAATGACCCAACTGACCCTCAACAAAATTAATCTGGCCAAAATCAATCTCATCTACTGTTCCAAGTTTATGGAAACCTTTGCAGTTCCTATAGCCATTCTCCCAACATTGCCAGTTCTGACTGCCATGTCCTCTATGAGAACAATTTCTGATTGTTACATTTCTGATCATGGAATTTCCCTTTTGAACCTATCAAAAGAGACTGGGTGCATGGGCCCATTTATGCCATATCTCTTGAAAACACTGGATACTTCCTTGGATGTGGCTCCAATATTTTTTCCGCTCCCCCCGTTTCCTGGAGGGCTGTCGTGGAAGAGCAGCACTCAGCTCAGATGCCGCCATTAGAAAACATCTTCCTTCCACTGCTCGTGTCCCAAATCTCGGTTTACTCTCATATCAACTCAGGAGAGCCAAGGGAAACTATGACTTTCAGGGACATCCTACATGCAATCCAATTGTAGATAAAACAGGGATGGGGGTGTGCCTTTGCTAGAGCATTATTTCCTGCTTATGGGGTAATTGACCACTAGGTCTGGAGGATATTTTAGCAATATTTTTTTTTAAAAAAAACCTTTAAAATGTGACGCTTAATCTATAGAACTGTAAGATAATAAGTTTGCATTGTTTTAAGCTACTAAGTTTGTGGTAATTTGTTCCAGCACCGCTAGAAGACTACAGACATTCTCAGAGGGGCCCAGACAACAGAAATGGACAAAAAACGTTCTAAATTTCAAAAGGTAGACTTTGCAAAATTTGTACCTGAAAACAATCCTGGATAAGATTCTAGAAATAGCTTTTAAGGGCCTATTTGGAGAACTCTGACAAAAAACAGTGCTCATCAGGATGGTAGGTCCATTTGTAAATATTCCATGGAGGAGTGTTAATTTTGTTTAAAGTAACAAACAGTCCACATTCACTGAGACTTTATCCTGTGACAGGTACAGTGCCAGCACTTTACACACGTTTACTCACTACCTTTCACAATCACCCTGTGAGGTCCAGACTCGTCAGTCCTTCTGTTACAGCCCAAGAAGCGAGAAGACAGAGAGGTCTGGGCAGCCAGTGCTGCCAGAATCCAGACCCAGGCAGGCAGCTAGGAACCAGCTCCCACCACCTCAGGGGGAATCCTTGTTTTATCTTTCCTCTAATTGCAAGTGGCAAAATGTATTTTATATATGTAAGGTAAAGTTTAAATAAGGAAGGTCACGTGCCTGAGAGGAAAAACAATGTTAAAAGACCTGATGAAGATGTGGTAGGTATACACAATGAAATACTACTCAGCCATAAAAAAGATGAAGTCTTGCCATTTGTGACAACACAGATGGACCTTGAGGGTATTATGCTAAGTGAAATAAGTCAGATGGAGAAAGACAAACACTGTATGATTCCACGCTTATGTGAGAGATTAAAACAAAAACAAATAAACACATAGATGCAAAGAACAGACTGGTGGTTACCAGCTTCGGGGAGGGGGGCAGGGAAAGGGATCAAGGGGGACATTTGGATGGTGACAGATGAAAACTAGACTTTGGATGGTGAAAATAAAAAAAGTTATGTATGGTACTTCCTCATGATGGCTCATCATTTAAAGATGAAATTTATTCCAAGCATGAAACCAAAGTTCTCATTCACACTGAAACAGCACTTTACATTTGACAAAGCTTTTACATGAAGGCGCTCAAGAGAACTTTCAGCCCAGTTTCTCAGTTTCACAAGCAAAGAGGAAAAAGAAAACCCAGAGAGAACAAGTGACTCACCACAAGATGAAGAGTCAGGATCCAGGCTTAGGGCTGTTGACCTTGTTTTTCTGTCCGGCACACAGTATTCATAATTTTAATTGGTGTTGTAAGTGGCCACTATGAGAATGCACTGTGCCTCAACTCCACGCCACTTGACGACCTCTCAGGATCTGTTTGCAGAGAAGATGGAGGAATCTGGCTGGGGAAGGACACCTGGGTGAATTAATAACCTAATAATCACAGCCAAAGGGCTCAAATTAATGAATCAATATCAACCTTGGGGTGGGCCTTTAATGAAGTGCCCCCTAGCTCTCTCCTTGGACTTCTCATGGTCCTGTTTTGGGTTTTTTTTTTTTTTTTTTTTGAGGAAGATTGTCCCTGAGCTAACATCCATGCCAATCTTCCTCTATTTTGTATATGGGAAGCCACCACAGCATGGCTTGATGAGCAGTGTACAGGTCCACACCCGGGATCGAACCTGTGAACCCTGGGCCATGGAACAGAGCATGCAACCTTAACCACTATGCCACTGGGATGGTGCCCTCGTGCTCCATATTTTAAATTGATTTTTTTGATGAAAACAAAAAGCAAGTTTGTCAATTTACAGATGATACAAAGCCAGGTGGAATAAGTAAGTGTTAGACGAGAGAATCAAGATCTAAATCTTCATGATGTGATAGCTCAATGGGCCAAGAGAAGATCGATAGCCAACAGGTATGGAGCCTGTACCATGTGCTTGTCATCATCATGCCAGGTGCTCCAAATGCTTGATTTCCCTTCATCCTCACCACCCCATGGCAAGTAAGGCTACAAATTTTTTCTGTGTTACAGCTGAGCGATCTGGGGCTTAAAGAGGGTAGGTAGCTTGCCCCAAGGTCCCCCAGCCTGTAGGTGTTGGCCTGGTGCTACTGTTGGGGCTCTTGACCGTGCTGTATTTAGCAGACTGAGTTGCATGAGAGACTTAGGGACAGTTTTTAAATATTTCAAGGACTGTCACTTGGAAGAAGGTATAGTTTGCTCTCAGAGACCCCAAGAAAATGAACAAGGACAAATACATGGACGCTACAAAGCAGATTATAACTCAATATTTTAAAAAATGCTCTAATGAATAGTAAGAGTTGCCCAAGATGGAATAGCTTTGACGTGTGAACAACTGCATCCCCAGCCGCTATGAACAGGGACGGTAATAGTATATGCTGCGTTCGGTTGTCGTGAGTAAATGAGTCAGTGTTTGTGCAGAACTCAGAACAGTTCCCGGAAGTCCCAGCGCAGAGCTTTTTATAAGTGTTTCTTCAATTTGAAACAGAAATTAATAGAAGTGTTCAAGCAGACACTGGGCATCCCCTTAGTCGATCTAGAAGACCACTTTTCAGGACTTTCCCCAGCTCCCTACGGCTGCCTTTCTCTCCATCCTCCACGGGGTGAGGAGATGCAGTGCCCACTGCCATGTCTGTACCTCATGATCTCTGCACCTCAGTAACTGGACCTGGGGAGCAGAGGACCAAGCTGGACTCATCAGAATCTCTCTCCTGGGACTGAGATTCTCTGGTCCCAGTTTCTGTGCAGCACTGCAGTTGACGTGAGGTAGACTCAGGCTCTGCACGTGGAGGGCAGAAAACCCCAGACTCGAGAGAAGCACAAATCGTGTGTGCAAAGAGAGGTGGAGATGCAAGACCACCTGGTCCTATCGGGAGAAGCCGCAACTGGAGTCCTGCTGCCCTGGTTGCCGAGGGCTGTCTCCTCTCGGGTCCAGGCCCTCCTTAAGGCCCAGCAGCTCTCTTCCCTGCCTGGGAGACATCTCACATGAGGAAGCACAGTGGCTCTTCTTCCTCAAGCAAAGTTGAAGTCATTTCTGTTGTTTGCAATGCACAGAGATTAAACTACCAGGACCCTGGATCACTCAGCTGCAAGGAACAGAAGTCCATGCCAAGAACTCCAAGTGGAAAGCCAAGGAGGTGCTCAGGGCAGCCATCTGAGACGAGAAAGTCGTCAGGCAGCTCTTGTCTTCACTCTCTCCCTCTCTCAGGGCTGTGTGTGCACTGTTCTCTGCTTGTCCCCCTGACTGCTCCATTTGTCCCCTCTGCAGAACAGCTTTTCTGCCCCATCGTCCCCTTACATGGAGCCCTGGAGCCCACCTGGCTCTCCGTCTTCTCACTGATTCCGTTTGTTTCTCAAGTCTATGTTTCATATTCCTGGGAGAGAGTGTGTGATTGGCTCAGCTTAGGCCAGGTGTTCAGGACAGGTTCCACCAGTACTGGACAGGGGCGGGGTCACCTGGGTCTGGGGCTGCCCCTTCCAGCGATGTAGGTGGAGCCGACCCCATGAAAGAAGTGTGGACAGGGAGGAATCACGTGTAATGAGCGCTTGGCTGCGAGGTCGTAGAGATTCAGGCTCCAGCTGGTGGCACTCCTGCTCATCTTGGGGAGGCTCCTCCATTTCTGGGGACCCTAGATTTTTACCTGTGAAATTAAGAAGTGGGACTAGAAATAATAATCCTAAGTAGCATTTACTGGGCATCTACCATGTGTCAGATGCCCTTCTAAGCACTTCACGTACGTTAATTTACCTGATTTCATGCCTGTACAGCACTTAAGGTGGTCACCAGGGGGCCATCTCCTTCAATATTCAGTAAATTGACCTGCAATGTGCAAATCTCAATCTGCTCCACCTTCACCCTTAATGATCTCATAAAACAGAAACATAGCCCCGTCCTCTCAGACCGCAGACCTGACATTTGTATCCTCACATGAAATTCTTCTGTCCACTGATAAGGGTTTGAAGGCTTTCAAAACAAAGATATATTTTTTTCCAATTCCTATCTTTCATCTTTTATATTTCACAGCTCTGACACACAATAAGCCACTTGCATCCTAACTAGTTTCATTTCCTTGGGGCTTTTTTTTGTTTTGTTTTCTGTATTCTTTTGAATTATTTTCTTAACTAGTTGCCCTGGGGATTACAATTGGCATCTTAACCTAAAACAACCTAGTTCAGATTAACACCGACTTTGCTCCAGTATAACTCTATTCCCTCCCCTCTTTGTGCCGTAATTGTCATGCAAGTTACATCTTGTACATTATAAACCCATCAAACAGGTATATAATTCTCACTTCTGTAGTTGTCTTTTAACTCAGATGGGAAATAAACAGTTAGAAACCAAAGCACATTTGTACCATCTTTCATGTTGACAATGGACTTATCTTTACCAGTGGTCTCTGTGTCTTCATGTGGATTCAAGGTTCTGCCCAAGGCTGAGGCTTGGGCCTGGGACCTCAAACACCCTCACTCGGTGACTTGCAGGAAATGTTGGCCCGGATAAGAAGATAACGTGGTTATGTGACCCACGTGCGCACGCGCACGCACTTCCATAGCACGGGCCCCTCTGGAGTTCTCACAGTAGCTGTGTGAGTCACCCTCCCTGAGTTCAGGTGACGTGCTGTGCACAGAGTAGGCTCCACCCAGGACAAACTGCTGGTCCTTCTGCCAGGCTGGGATGTGAAAATGACTTCTCAAATTGAGGTTATCTAACTTGAGTTGCCAGGAAACCACCAGGTTATGTAAACTTAGTAACCAGAGAATGCTAGATGCACATTCATGGGCCCCTCAGACATTCTGAACCAGAGTCATCTGGGGAGGCAACCCCTTACTCCCCAGAAAGACAGCCCACACGTAGCCCCTGGTTACTGTCTTAGAAGTCTGTTTGATCTGGTGAAAGAAAGGCCAGTGGTGCAGACTCACATGCCAGACATCAGGACAGTCTCAGAGTCTGAGTCACAGAATATCACCAAATGGGTCTGACGTGCGTTTTAAATAACCAGCACAGTGCCTGGCACCAGTAGCAACTTAAATACGGAATGGATGGATGGTGTTATGGACGGAATGTTGATGTCCCTCCATCATTCATATGTTCAAATCCTCAACATGAACACATTATGAGATGGGGCCTGTGGGAAGGAGTTAGGTCATGAGAGTGAACTCTGCGATGGGGTTTTCAGTAGACACAGGAATCCTTGCTGTCACTCACTGCTCTCTGCCATGTGAGGACACAAGGAGAAGACAGCTGTCTGCAAACCAGGAGGAGGGTCCTCACTACACACAAGATATGCTGGTGCCTTGATCCTGGACTCCCCAGCCTCCAGAACAGTGAGAAACTAATGTTCATGGTCTAAGCCACCTGGTATATGGTACTCCGTCATAGCAGCCTGAGCTGACAAAGATAGACAGATAGAATGAATGGGACAGCTGTAAAAGTGAGGGAGGAGATGGGGCTAAAAATATGAAGACTTAAGAGGAAACCTGGAGTGAAGGTGACAGAAATTTCAGTGTCACCAAAGCTTTGTTCTTAGACTAATGTTCACAGCTCAAAAGTCAGAACCCCAAGACTTTTTCTTTTCTTTTTCTTTTTTCTTGAGGAAGATTGGCCCTGAGCTAACATCTGTTGCCAACCCTCCTCTTTTTGCTGTAGAAGATTAGCCCTGAGCTAACATCCATGCCCATCTTCCTCTATTTTATTTGTGGGACTCCTGCCACAGCATGGCTTGACACACAGTGCATAGATCTGAACTGTCAAACCCCGGGCCCGTGCTGGGGGACGGGGCCAGACGCTTGGTCCTGCCATCCTTGCACCTGTCAGATGGCTGCATCCGGGAGACGCGCCTAGGCAGGAGCGCGGGGCCCTTCTCAGCCAAGCTAGGAATGGAACACCCTCCCAGTTATCATAGCTGCGGGCGTCCAGAAGAGTGGCTTTGATTTCTCAGTCTAGGGATGGTTTCTGAGAGATCCCAGTAGATCGGGCAGAGGCAGGCACGGTGGGCTGCTTCTGGAATTTTTCTGGGCTTGGGGATAGCGGCTGATCTGAGAGGATTCACGGAAATTCGATTTAAAGGAGAAAAGCTCAGAGCCAAAAAAAAAAAAGTTTATTCTGGTCTCAGATTTTTGTAAAGTGTGGTTTGTGTCAAGTAACTGCAAGAGCAAAATCTAGTTAGGTGCCAGATGCTCATAACACACCCGTGTCTGAGCTTCTCTCTCATGACTCATAGTGCAACCTCTGCTTGCTTTCATCACATGAAAATGGGAAGGAGAAAGTGTCAGGCACTTTTGAAGTGGCTCCAACTGATTCCTGTCAATTACTGTTCCCTTTTATAAATAGTGAAAACAAGGGACTTGATTTTCGTTGAAAATAAGGACGTTTAAGACACATCTCTTTTTAAACAGAGCAAAAAATTATACATTTCACTCAATGGTTTTACTTTCTGGGGGTGCTCAGAATGAGAATAAAGACACATACAGGAGGCTCAAAAAACACTGTGGCAGTTGGAGACTAAGGTCACTGATGGAATAACCCTTGACCGGGCCCACTGTGTGGGATCAGTGTGTGGGATCGCTCTCTGCTGCTGTTTGCTGTATAACAACGCAAGGGTGATGTTCATACCGACCCTGATATCAGTTTCCCCACATTAAACCCAGTATATATGGGGTTAAAACCAAAACACTCATTCCCGGCTTACTCTCTGGCCTCCTGGCTCCAGAATCCACTATTCTCCATGGAGAGAGACACTGCCAAGGACAAGCACCTGGATTGACTATCTCCTCCCCACAAAGAGATACAGGCTGGTGGGAAAGCTGCTGACCAGCAAGGTCATGGGCTCCCTCCACTCTACAAGTAGTCTCAAGGCGAAAGACAGGCTGGTGAGAAAGCTCCGACCAGCAAGGCCATATGCTCCCCCTCCCCTACCTAAAACCCCAAATAAAAACCCTTCCTTTTAGCTTTACGGGGAGTTTGGGATTTCAGCATTAACTGCCCTCTCTCCTTGCTCAGCACTGTGCAAAACTAAAATTCCTACTTTCTTCCACTACCCCTGGTGTCAAAGATTGGCTTGCTGTGCAACAGGTGAGCAAACCCACTTCAGGTTCGATATCAATGTCACAGCAAGATTAGTTGGGGTGCCTCAGCCCCTTGGGGAATCTGGAGTCCCCAGGACCTGCGGGTCCAGTGAGAAGGGTCTGGAACTCTGTGTCCACACTGGCCTGCCTCCCTACCCACCTCCACCCAGGAGGAGGCTCAGCACCCTTGTCAGGGGGCAGACATCCAGAGGTCACCCTGTGACCGCTCATCCATGTCATCGCAAATGATAAGATTTCCTGCCTTTTTATGGCTGAATAATATTCCATTGTGTCTGTGTGTGTATATATATACATATATGTATATATATGCCAGTATATATATACCACATTTTCTTTATCCATTCATCCACCGATGGGCACCTAGTTGTTTCCATGTCTTGGCTATTGTAAATAACGCTGCAATATATGGGGGGGGGGGTGCAATATTTTTTCAAGTTAGTGGTCTTGCTTCTTTTAGATAAATGCCCGGAAGTGGAATTGCTGGAATTGCACAGTTGGTCTTGATTCGTGAGGCAAGTGGCTTTTTATTAATCCGGTCAGGACCCCACCTAGCTAGGAGTATTTTCTGGCTGAGGCGGATACACTTCGTCCAGACCACTTCGGTTGGAGGAGGTGGACTGGCCTGTGCTGGTTTGCGAGGGCTGCCATAACAAAGCACCACGGACGGGGTGGCTCACACAACAGACATTTCTCACAGTTCCGGAGCCGAGGACACCAAGATCAAGGTTCCAGCAGGGTTGGCTTCTTCTAAGGCCTCTGTCCTTGGCTTGTAGTTGGCTGTCTTCTCCCTCCTGTGTCTTCGCAGGGTCTCCCCTCGTGGGGACGCACTGATTTATATTCTATTATACAGAATCAGCTAGGCCCTCACGACTGATTCTAGTACGTTGATTTACTCATTGACTGTATAGTCTCAGAATGGGACTGGACCCGTGGTCAGCATCTTACCCATCCTCCCATCCATATAAGAGCCCTTCTCTCACCTCCCCTCCAGGGATCATCCACTCTCTGCTGGATATCTCCAGAGACGAAAGCTCACTATTTCACGTCATGTCCGATGACATCTTTAACCAGCTCTCAGTGTTAGGCAAACAGGAGGTGCCTCACTGTTCCTTCTGTGCGTTGGTGCAGGGTCTTCTCTTTGGAAAAACACTGAACACATCTTTTTACTCTCTGTAACAGCCTCTTAAGTCTTTGAAAAGAAAGAAGGTCACCACTTGGAATGTGCCTCTCAGAACTCAACACTCCCACTTCTTTCAGATGTTCCTCATGTGAATTGATTTTCAGACCATCCCGTCCACCGTCCAGCCTCTTCTGGATTTTCTCAGATTCCTCCAAGCCCTTCTTAAAGTCTGACACCCTAAGTGAACCCCATACATGAACTGTGGTTCTTCCTGACACAGACTGTTACCGCCTGTGATCCAGACATTGTCTCTACTTCTATTTATGAACCTTAATTTACATAAATTCTTTTAGTGGCTGCATCACACGATAGATTCATGTTGAGTATTCCGTTAGCAGGATTACCTGAAACCTGCTCATCCTTCTACACGAACCGCTGCCCTGATGGCCTCCCCAGCTCGTGTTTGTGAATTGATTATTGAACCCAGCACAGGACCTTATATTTATCCTTTCTACATCTCAGCTTTTTGGTTTTCATCTGCAACAGAAATAATTTTGAACTTTGAGTGTCGTCCATCATATTTATCATCTTTCAATGTTTTATGTCAGCTGCAAAAATAATACCTTTATTGCAATCTTTGAGAACTAAGGTTGATCAGGAAAGGTGCGTGGACAAGCCCTTGCTCGTACCACTAGAGAGCTCCGCTGAGATGGACACTGGCTGTTAAGGGCACTTCTGGGATCTATTTGTTCAGGCAGCTGCAAATCTGCTTCTATTATCATCTACTTTCGTGTTTGCTTCTAAAAGCTTTATTCTGACAGTAATGAACTGCATTTATGAATGCTGAATAAAAACGTTGATGACAGCATTTAATTTATTGAAGAAATTTATAAAAGAGTATGAAATTTGGCACTTCTCTTAGGCTCTTAGGGCTGACTGCTGTGCCATCAAGAGGAAAATCTGGACCAGTTCCCCAGCCAAGTGGGTGATGGCTGTGGCAGGTAGACCTAAAGTTCTAAATGGCAGATGGGGGAGTGCCTGCCCCATCATCTAAGTGACCAAGTCTGCAATGGGAGAGCCGTTTGCTACCAAACAGTGACTATCTTATAACGGTGTCCATTCATGGACGGCCCCTGAAGTCAACTCTCATCCTGCCATGACTTCTTTATGATAACAGCCGTCATAGATGGAGCACCCACTCAGCGCCGGGCAATGCAGACACACCTGTAATCCTCAGAACCACCTCACGAGGAGGCTCATCCCCATGTCTGGATTAAGATTGTCAGAAGAAACTGTGAAAGAGCTTGAAATGGCAAGAGATGACCTTTCAGTGGGACACTGGGGTTGTCGGGCAGATCTCAAAGGGTTTAGCATTTATAAATGGTAGAAAACTGATAGTAATGCGAAGAGTCTTATCCATAGAAAAGCAGATAATTTTTTTCATATAGAGATGCAACTGATTTCTGCCCTGTAGAAAAGAGGATTTCAAACATGACACTTTAGTGCCCATAGGTATTAATCTATTAATAAATTCATCTCCATACCTAACAGGTACTAATAGCAAATTTTCTCAATTTTTCATCTACCAGCAACTTCATTTCGGCATTCACGACTGGTTATATGTTTGTTCCTCAGATTCTCATTTGAATCAATGGAACACGTTGTTGGTTCTCTCTTTAATTAAAGAGTTAAGTAAAACCTTTGACACATGTTCATATTATATTTGTGTGAAACTCATGGTTTTAGCATTTTGAGGATTTTCCTCTAACGACAATTAACAACCTTCAGGGGCCATCCCTCTGGTCCCTGTTACTTGGGCAGCCTGATTTTATACCCCAGAATTTCTGACAGGAGAATTGGCACTCTCAGATCAAACCTCTGCTTTTCTGAGAATGGGATCCAGCTGACTGGAACGTCCACGCAGTCCTCCTTCAAGCTGCACAATGGGGCTGGCTTAGAAGTTTGTTGGGAATGGAGGAGGGGCACTCATAGCCTGCCATGGCAGAGCGATTAGGATAAAACCCAACACTGGGTACCCTTCTTAAGCCCTTGACCCTCCCCACCACCCGGGAGCTCCCACTGGTCAGACCTGCCCCTGAGTGCCTGCCCCAACTCTTCTTGAGCCCCCTCTTTCATCTCCCCTGTTCTCCACATCTGCAGACTCCTCACCCCTTCTCTCATCTTCTGTGGCAGAACCGTCAGCCCCACCTTTGTCTTGCAAGACTTTAACGCCAGGTGCTGGGATCTATGTTTCCCCGTCCAAGTGACCCATTTAGGTATTCAAACAACAGCAAGAAAAATCATTGAGATCCTCACCCTAAGAGGAATTATGCTGCCAGCTTCATTATGATGACATCAAGAGCTAACCTTTTGAGCACATAGTGTGTGTCCAGGACCGGACTGAGCACTTTACGTTGACTGAGCACGTGGGAAAGCTCATGTCCCTGACTCGATTTCTTCATTTATGAAGAAGGAAAGCAGAGATAATTGGTCAGAACCAAGAGGCTATCCGCTCAAATTTAAAGTTATGTATTGTGTGCCCTCAAACAGGGAGATTGTGCATCCATTTAACTGAAGATTAATCTGTAATACATTCTTAATTGCAAGAATATACATTTTTCAGGCAGCCCGTTAGATAACACTGAGTTTCATGATTATTCAACACAGTACATTTAAATCTGAAGTCAGAATGTGAAATATGACATTTGGGAAGATGTACAAGCCTGTACAGGGAGATTTGGAATTCATAAAGCCATGAAGTGATTTATATTTATCAGACATGGAACATTTTTTAACTAATCTTCATAAAAACAAAATGTGAATCAATAAAAGTTATCCCAGACATTCTAGGCCTTTGTGTGTATGGGAGGCAGGGGGTGGGGGAAGGGATGGGGAGGAGACTTTCTAAACTTAGAAAAGAAAGTGGTAACTGAGTACCTGAGAAAGCTTTCTATCACCCCTCATCTGTCTCCTTCCTCCTTCAGTGACTCAGTTTAGCAGTGAATGAAAGAGACCAAACAGATGAGCAAATGCAGCACCGACTGCACTTTCGTTTGTGGGTCCTAGCTCCATCACTTCCTGTTGGTGGCCGTGACAGATGACTTAAACCATTCACGAGATAAGAATAACAGGAGTCCTCTCCAGGTGTTATTCTGGGGAGTGAAGGAGGCAGTGCAATAAGGCCCCGGCACAGTGAGCAGCACACAGGAAACAGTTCAACATTGCGATATTACTCGATTTCCTTTGAGATCGTTTTTCCCTTGGGGCTGTTCACGTGGTCCCCGATAGTATGGCTGTGTGGCTGCCGGGGGTGGGGGCGGGGGCGTTCGCTCAGAGATCCTCCCCAGGAAGCCACACCCCAAACACCCCCTCCCTGTGCTCACCAGGGCCCTGAACGCTTTAGCAGGAACGCAACCTCTCCCTCCTCTGGTGCCTACAGAGGCGCAGCCCGTCAGAGTCTGCGCTGAGTCTAAACAGGACTTAAAGAGCAGTTTCTGACACTGAAAAGCCAGCTGCCAGGTGTTTCCTGGCAGCAAGGGCAAAGGCAGGAAGACAGAGGGAAAAGCGAACAGCCCCACACCCGACGGTCCCGGAACAAACCTGAGCCTACTCGGTTTCACCAAGACCTGTGGACTTCAGTGATTCCATCCATCCGAAGCTTTGGATAAAGGACAGGAAGGAAGGGCAGCCACAGGGCCTTTGCATCCGCCAGGGCTGCAGATCTCCCAAGCAACCTGCGGGGGTAAGTTGGTCACATGAGTGGAATTTCCACGGTGGTTTTGAGGATTTCTTTATGACTATCTTGCTTCAAGAATGAAGGGTGAGGGCCGCCCGGTGGTGCAGCGATTAAGTGCACACCTTCCGCTTCTTGGCGGCCTGGGGTACACTGGTTCGGATTCCGGGTGTGGCCATGGCACCGCTTGGCAAACGCCATGCTGTGGTAGGCGTCCCACACATAAAGTAAAGGAAGATGGGCACGATGTTAGCTCAGGGCCAGTCTTCCTCAGCAAAAAGAGGAGGATTAGCAGTCGTTAGCTCAGGGCTCATCTTCCTCAAAAAAAAAAAAAAAGAATGAACGGCGATGTCGGGAAGAAAAAACAGCGAATCCTAGGACTTGTTGTCCCAATTAATCAGGAAGACACGTGAGAGCATGAGTGAGTGATAATTCACACCTGTTGTGTTTCAATGTTGACCGTGAGCCTGAGTGTAGACGACTCTCACTGAAGCACGAAATCTCTTTACACAATAGCTCTCAGTCCCGAATAATTCATTGCATCTTTTCTTTAAGGAAATTACTTATAAGGAAATGTTAAAAAGTAATCTCCCTGGGAAATAAGTATAAATCTCATGAAAAATAAATCTGGGTTAGTTGAGTTATTAAGGATCCATCCCCATAGGAGCAGAAGCTGTGAAGTCCTTTTCCTTTTCAAAAACAAACACTCACCTTCCAGACGGTGGATGTACAGCCCGGTAGGCCCCCTGTGCCCCGGCTGCCGGCAGTCAGCGGGATTTCCGGGTCGTCCTGGGTTTAGAGGGGACTCACTCTCACTCTCCCTTCAAAGGTCCGGGGGTTTCCGCTGTTGAGGGGGAGCTTCCAGAGGCTTTAAGAACTTGTTTGTTGTTGTGAGGAAGCGTCCTGCCTTTTCAGACCACAGCGGCGGCTGGCTTGTGTGTCAGCCGTGCCTGGGCTCCTTCGAGAAACGCTTCTGGAACAAGGACGGGACGGCCTCCCTCCGCCGGGCGGGAGGTGGGCTCTGCAGGGACTGTGCGCGCGGACTTGGGATCAGAGGGGCTGCGTGCACACCTGCTTCCGCCAATTCCCCAGCAGGGCGAATGCAGGAAAAGGACTTCATCTGGGAGCCTCAGCTTCCTCAGCTGTGAAGAGGATCACGCCCTGATAGGGTTCCCCTGGGGGTTGAAGTGGGAAACACAGAGCTGGCCTGATGGCTTAGTGGTTAAGTTTGTGCGCTCTGCAGCCAGGGGTTCACAGGTTCGGATCCCGGGTGTGGACCTAACGCTGCTGGTGAAGCCACACTGTGGTGGCATCCCACATGAAGTAGAGGAGGATTGGCACAGATGTTAGCTCAGGGGCAATGTTCCTCACAAAAGAAAACAAGTGGGAAATGCAAATAAAGCGCTTAGCATATTGCGTAGCAGAAAATGAAGACTCAGGAGAGGTAATTTTTATGGCTAATTCTAAACACCTTGGGATATAAAATATTAGTGGGATCTCTCTGACTCTTGAGTTCTTCTTGGGAGAATAGTGGCCATAGGTAGTTTCTCCCACCCTGCCTCTCCCTTCTCACTCCTGGCGTCTCTTCCTCCCTGCACATACCTCTCGTCCACTCACCGTGGATTTCTGGCTGACCCCAAACATGAGGGCATCCTTCTGTGTCCAGACCGTTTCTTCTTACTGTTCCCTCTTCTTAGCCTCATTTTCCTTTTCATCTCATCTGGTCTATTTCTGGAAATCCTTCAATACCACCTCAAATGTCAGCTCCTGAGGGGTCTTCCCTGCCACCATCCTCAGGTGTCACCTCCTCTGTCACAGCAGCAGCGATGGGTTACATTGTAACCCTTGCTTTCGCCGTTAGCTGGATGAGGCTCTTGGGGACAGAGCCCATCTCCTCTCTCCCTTCCTACCTCAGTGCCTGTCACAGCAGCTGCCACGAGTAAAGTGCTGGAAAATGTCTGCATTGTAGGATCATCTGGGGCAGCAAGAGTTGAGGAGGAATCTCCTCAGAGGAGATGTGGGGTCTGGACAAGGGCTGTCACTCTTCCTTTTCCATTTCAGCATCACCAGCCACGGCCCCAGCTACGGCCTCATCCAGGGCCACGGCCGGCATGCCCATCACCTGGGTCCTCTCGGTGACCGTGCTCACCTGCTCTTCTCCTTGGCCTCCGAGGCTGAGTCCCTCATGGTAACAGATACTGAGAGCTGACAGCCTGGTGTGGGGGGGTGGGAAAGGTGGATTCTCAGCCCAACCCCTGCCCCCTCACTGAACTTTCTCATCATGGGAATGAGACAAGGTGACTAAGACCTCATATCACTTGAGAGCTGCTTGGCCGAGCTCAGCCTTGGATTCTGATATCTCTTCACTGGTAAGGCCAGTGGGAAAGGGGACGGGCTCACCCCAAGGCTTAGGGCCTGTTGATATTAAAGGGGGTTAGCAAAGTCAGGCCTGACTCAGACCAGATCCCCAGTTTGGGAGAGTCTCTTTGGGCCCAGTGGAGGGCAGTGTGGGGACAGCAGGCACACAAGTCATGGGAAGTACTCACGTTTGGGTAAGAGCCACATGGTGGCTCCAGGTAAAGTGTCAAGGGAAATGGATTCATCCAGGGGGCTAAAATAAGAGGGCGTGGGTCCAATTCCAGGAAGAGAGCTGGGAAGGCCTTGAAGACTCAACTAAATGGCTGGAGTACAGGGCTGCCTTCTCACCGAAACTGCCTCGGGTTGCAGCAGGTAAGGCACAAAGCCAACAGTAAAAACTGTGTAGGGCGAGATGATGAGGAAGCCAGTTCTCCATGGAACAATGTGAATTCTGGCTCAGTATGTTGCATGCACCGTGCAGCCAGCCTCCTGCAGACCCCAGATCCTGAGTCACTCTGTGACCCCTCCCTGGAGCAGAGGTCACTCTGGAGACAGGTGGGGCTGAGCTGCTGTTGATGCTCACAGCTGAGCTGGACCAGGGATGGACGGAGTCTGGTAAGGGACTGTCACACTGAGAGCTCTGTGTGCTGCTAGCTAAGAGACTGGGAGAGGAGGAAATGAAGGATGTTTGCCTGCAGCCCTCCCCAAGGCTACAGGTGTCAGGATGCAGGCCCTTCTCTTCCATCAGAGCTCCCACCAGGTCCTTTAGGCCCTCCCATCAGAAGGAGAATCAGGACCTGAGTAAAGGGAGCAGATTGATTCATTACTCACTCTAGTCCTGATCTTACATGGTTGGTACTAGAGACTGGGGCTGACTGTGATTAGGTAAAGGGAGGAAGAGATTGGGACAAGCTGGTGGACCCAGGGAGGGGGTGATGGATGGGGGGAAATACATGACACTCAGCGAGGGTGGGGCTCAAGATGGGGAGTGACTGGGGAGCTGACCCAGGAGACCTGACCCAGGACTTCCTCAGCCACTTGGACCAACACTGTTTCTTTTCTGAAGGCAGATGATGCTCCCAAGGAGGCCCTGAGAGTGTGGTCAGTTACATGACTCTGCCTTATGGTTGACTGCCTTTGGATCCTGTGCTGTTCATTTCTAGACCAGAAGGAGTTCAGATCTTACAAATCCAGAGGGCACCATCAGATCACCATGAGACTGCTGATGCAACATCTCAGGTCCCTCATTGCATTTGGCGATTCTCCTATTCAGAGCCTTTGTTTAACATATTGTGATTGGGCTGGAGCCAGCGGGATCTGAACAAATTCCCCTTCTAAATATTGACTCTGTGACATTTGAGCCCCTGCCAGCTGGGATGGCACCAAGGCTGTTAATATCTGTGAAGAGGGAGAGTGATAAGAAGTTCTAGGGGATCATAAACCAGAGTGAATTTCTCACTAAAGGACCCACTATTTTAAAATATTATTTATTTATTCATTCATGCATCCATTCACTCATTTACTCTTGGGTTTCACAGCACTCCCTGTGCCAGACTGTGCCAGGTGACAGGGACAAGGAGTCATCTATGCACAGATCCTGCTCTCATGGCGCTCTCAATCAATCTCAGGGGACAGAGGTACAAACCCTGTGGAGAAAAGTGAGGAACCACATGTGCCACATCACAGGAGCACCTGGGATGGGTCCCTAAACTGGAGGGCTCCTGGGGGAGGTGACAGGAACCTGGGTCATAAATGGGGCTGGAGTTCACCAGCCAAGAGTTGGGGAGGCATTGCACATAGAAGGGCACAGGAGTAAAGCACTTAAACTTCTATAGTCTTCAATTTCTTCATCTATAAAAAGAGTGAAGTCCTAGACCCAACCTCATGACGTTCCTGAGAGGATTAGAGAGCAATGCTGACAATCACACACCCAGGGGCTTACCCTCCAGCAGGTCTTGGCTCTCAACTGTGGGAGATGGGTCGGTGGTGATTCATTCTTGCTCTTGCTCATCCTTCTTAGTGGACTGGGTGTGAGTTTCCAGCATCCAGCAGCCAGAATCAGGAGGAAGCCCGAAGCCAAGGAACAAAGTAAAGCTTAGCTGTGGAGGCGAAGTGATGCGTCACCAAGCACAGATCACCAGACGGAACAGCAGCCGAGTAGGTACACTAGCCTGAAGTCGGAATGGCTCAGGGTAAACCCACTTCCGTCCGTTGTCAAAGTGCCTGCAAGTACTGGATTCTAGTTGTTTGGGCTCCGTCTCTGTTTATTTTTTTTAATTGTTGTAAAATACACAAAATTTACCATCTAAATCATTTTTGTGTACCGTTCAGTGGTATTAAATACACTCACATTGTTGTGTGACCACCACCACCATCCATCCCCATAACTTTTTATCTTGTGACACTGAAATTCTACACCTATTCAACAATAACTCCCCATTCACCTCTCCCTCCTGCCCCTGGCAACCACCCTTATACTCTGTCTTTATGATTTTGACTGCTCTAAAGTTCCTCATATAAGTGGAGTCATACGGCATTTGTCTTTTTGTGACTGGCTTATTTCACCATGTGTAATGTCCTACGGACCATCTATGTTGCAGCATATTGCAGAATTTCCTTCCTCTTTAAGGCTGATTAATATTCCATTGTGTGTATATAGCACATTTTCTTATCCACTCATCTGTCAACGGACACAGGTTGCTTTCATGGTTTAGATATTGTCAATAATGCTGCTATGAATGTGGCATACAAATACCTCTTTAAGACCCTGCTTTCAGTTCTTTATATACCCAGAAGTGGAATTGCAGCATGATATGATAATTCTATTTTTAATTTTTTGAGAAACTGCCGCACTGCTTTCCACAGCGGCTGTACCATTTTACTTTCCCACCAACAGTGCACAGGGTTCTAATTTCTCCACACCCTCACCAACACTTGTTTTCTGATAGTAGCCATTTGAATGAGTGTGAGGTGAGATCTCATTATAGTTTTGATTGGCATTTCCCCAAATGATTAGTGATGTTGAACATCTTTCCATGTGCCTATTGGCCATTTGTTTATCTTTTTTGGGGAAAAGTCTATTCAAGTCCTTGCCCATTTTTTAATCATGTTATCTTTTTAGTGTTGAGTTTTAGGATTTCTCTCTATATTCTAGACATTAACCCCTCATCAGATATATGATTTGCAAATATGTTTTCCCACTCTGTGGGTTGCCTTTGTTCTCTGTGATTAGTGTCTTTTGATGCACAAATTTTTTTAATTTTCATGAAGCCAAATTTGTCTATTTTCTTTTGTTTTTACCTGTGCATTTGGTGTCATATCCAAAAAATTATTGCAAATCCAGTGTCATGAAGCTTTTGTGCTATGTTTTCTTGAGTTTTATTGTTTTGGGTGTTACATTGAGGACCGTCAGCCACTTTGAGTTAATTTTTGTATATGACATTAGGTAACGGTCCAACTTTGTTCACTTGCATGTGGATATCCAGCTTCCTTGGCACCACTTGTGGAAAACTGGGCTCCATCTCTCTTTACAGCACTTCAAAGCTAACTTTATATCTATTACTTGCTTTGGTCTTTCTAACAACCGTACAAGGCAAGTACGGCGGGTATTCAGATTTCTTTATTCTCGAAAGCATTTCTTCATTGCTGAGGGATGAGACAGCAAATTCCTTTCTCAACTGCACAGTGGTTAGTGGCAGAGAGGGACTAAAATCACGGACCACCTCATGCTCTTCATTCCCACTAGATCATGCATTCTCTGAATTTTCTAGTTGGTCAAGGCTGAGGTTGGGAGTGGGAAAAAATATCCAAGGTTAAATCGAAGAAGGAAGATATAAGAAGCCCAAATCATGGTCATCAATTGGAACTTTACTCCTTGTGTTTTATTTCCTTGGACATCAAATGAGGTTGTTAAACAAGAATTCCAAATGTGTCCCCTAGTACCGCTAACGGCAGAGAATGTGAGCAAGCGTTCATTTCACTCCTGAGGACCAAGAAACACAGCCCACAGTGGTCCTCGGCAAGAGAGAAAGTTCTTTGAAGTTCCTTATTTGCACTGACAAAAATCATGTGCAGTTCTTTATTCTAGCCTGCAATATCCTTGGATTTGTTTTAATACAAATATAAATTAGTCAGCTTATCCTGTATAAGGTTTTTATAAAACGGATTCTCTGGGGTGATTCCTGGGCTTCTCCTGTGGTTTCTTGCCCTCCCTGACACTCAGCCGAGTACTAACAGTGCACACACCCCAGTGTGAGATGCAGAGAATTACCAATCTCAAATCTCTGCCCCCACATCTTCTACTCCTACACTTGGCCTTCAAATAAAAAGAGGGGGAGTCACACTCAGGTGTGGCAATGAGTGCTGAGAAGTGAACAATTAAAAATAATGATTTTTGCATTTATGTGAACTCAAAATGGGGCAAACCCTCCACTTCCACCCACGCCAACCTGGTCCAGGAACCAAGTGTCCCTTGTAACAGGATCAGCCACGTGCCAGGCAGAGAGTCATCCATCTGAAAGTAACATCTGAATCAATGAGTGTATCACAGATCTTTAGAGTAAATGCAAAACTAGGCCTTCAGATTAGGTGTTAACTACCACTCCATCATTTACTAACCAGCAAGCAAGTCTAGTCCAACTCCTATACAAAGTATCCAAGCTTTTTTCATAGCTATTGGCGACCAAAAGGGTATTTTCAATTGTATTTAAGCTTTTCCTTTTATGGCAGTAGCTAAGGCGCTGTACAGATATCGGCTCAGATTTGGGAATTTTTGTATGTCAGAGCTGGAATAGCCATTACTCTCTATGACCATGTCACCTCCACTTACAGCTGTTGAGGATTTCCAGACTTTCAATTGTCTAAACACACAGGGCTGAGATTAGGACGGAGGGCAGTCATTAATGGGAACATTTTGTTATCTACGAAAGGATTCATTTGCCTTGATTTTCATTATTTCTGAACCTGAGACCAGTTTATTGAATTATAAAAGTTCATTTGTATAAAGAACTTTATTTATTCCCTTAAAATTACGTTAACTGGGAAAAAAGAATATAGGACAGAAGAGAAACCATTGTCACATAAACAAACATGAGAAGATAATTTAAGAGCCCTGGGTAGAAATTAACGTTCATGAGGTTCTAGTCTCTATGAAGTTACTTGTATTTCCAATTTTTAAAATGTATTATTACTGTGAGAATTAAAAATAGCTCAATTAAATAATATAACTTCAATGAATTATATT
Organism: Equus przewalskii; assembly: GCF_037783145.1. Classification (NCBI taxonomy): domain Eukaryota; kingdom Metazoa; phylum Chordata; class Mammalia; order Perissodactyla; family Equidae; genus Equus; species Equus przewalskii. The sequence continues at coordinate 16,940,856 of NC_091862.1, forward strand.
TCAATTATTACCCATCCATCTTCATCCATCTCCAATATTTATCATAGTCCTAACATGTATTTCTTTGGACCTAAACTTTCCTTGGGGATTGAAGTCCCTGTGTGTATACCGCCACAAGCTTAATTCATTTCAAGGGGCCATCTCCCCTAAGGATCGTGAAAGCCTGTAGTGCTGACAGACACTGTAAACAGGACACTTTCTCATTCACCAAATACTAGAATCCTGGAAGCACTTTCCATTGTGTAAGAACACATAGCAAAAGATAAAGCTTTATGCTTTTCTTATTTGTTTTGGTTTTACTAGTGTGACCATTTAAGCTTTATGACAACAATCCAGATCAGGATAACAAAACCACACAGAACCACTCTCCCAAGGCGTGCCCATCAGGGGAGCATAAGACTAAACTAAATGACAGCTTTTCACTTGGTTTTCATGGAAGATAATGTCCTACCACCTTCTCCAGCAGCCTCTGCTCACACTTTTTTCTCACCCAAAGAGTGGACACATTCAACCTCACTTTCTTCCACCTCACTCTTTAACTGGACTGTCCTCTGACATTATTCTTGATTTTAGCAACTGAACTCACAGCCTTTGCTTCCTGTTTCCTTGTGTTTCGTGGGGGAGTTTGATCATGTTTCTCTTAAGGAGCATCTAGAGATAAGTTGAACCACAAGACTTTCTAAAAAAAAATTTTTTAATAAAAGTGCCCTGAAACCAGACATTCCAACCTGCTTACTTAATAAAGTGCTGATAAAGAACTTCTTCGAGGGCCTCACTTTCTCCAGGAATGAACTTGGAGAATGTTGGCTCAGGAGCTCAGCTTACAGAGCGTGTAAGACAACTCCCTCATCAGAAAGACAAGGAAATCAAGACCCAGAGAATGAAGTGCCTTGTCAAGGTGGTATAAGGAGGTGGGTTTGGCACCTGGATGTTCTGCTACCTTAAAAAAAAGGAGCTGAAATTTCCTCAGTGCTCTCAGGAGCCAGGCGCTATGCTAAGTGTATTACGTGCGTTATCTTATCTGAGCCCCACAGCAATGCTGTGAAGTAGGTGCTATCATTACACCTATTTTACAGATAGAGAAATAAAAGCTTTGAGAGAGAGGTTGTGAAAACTTGTGTGCTCCAGGCCACACAAATACAGGTTTTGAACCAGGCAGCCTGATTCCAGAACCCATGCATGAGGCCACTACTAGTCTTACCACCTTCGTAGAAATATTATACACAGATGTAGATATATAGATATTGATATATCGATGTGCATGTACTTATGTACATATTGTATGTAAGCAAGAAGCAAGATACAGTATTATTTTGCATATCTTATAATTTTAAATAAATATTTTAGAATGAAAAGAGGAAAAACAGGTGAAGGGAGAAATCTCTAATGGGCAACTCTAAACAATAGTGTCTAGGAAGGTTGCACATGGGTGCAAACATAAGGAAGTGGTCACTTCAGAGGAAAGGGGGAGGTTAGGTTGGGATGGGGTCCTGAGGAAGCTGCAGGGGTGGCTGACAAAATTCTATTTCTTAACCTGGATGGTGGTTGTTGGGTGTTTGCCTTATAACAATTCATTGAACTCATGAAGTAACACCAAAAAAACAGTAAATAGCATCATAACTGTGAGTACCCAGGGTAGATGGGGAAAGGGGGTACTTAACGCTCACTCCATCATCTTTCTAGTGTACCTTCCTATGCTACGTGGAAACTAAAAACTACATTTCCCAGAATCCTTCACGACCAGAGTCCTGGATGTGATTTAGATTCTGTCACTCAAATGGAGCTGATTTAGAGCAGAGACCAGGCTTCAGTTTCTCCTGCTGCCAAGCCCGGTTATGGAAACATCTGTTTTTTCTGCAGCAGCATTAGCAGAGATCCTAGGTACTGGTCGTGGGCTCTGACATGTTGAGAGCAGGGCGCATGGCACATGGCATCCGTTTGTACAGATCGTCACAGCCGCAGTGTGGTCCCAGAGCCAGCAATAGCAGCTGTGGCTTCTGATTGTGGTGACTTCTTGATTACAGTGGTTTCCTACCTTGTATGGTGGCTTCCTAATCGTGGCCATGTGGTGTGGGAATAAAACCAGCAGCTTTTTGGTCATAGAAGGAGTAGCTCTTTTGGTGGGTTATGCAGGCTTTGGACAATTTCATGGGGCAAAGCAAACAAATATTGAAGTGTGTGGCTGCCAAGGGTGGGGCCCTGATAAACTCCCTGCTTTTTGGGTAGGGATCCTGAGGGGCTGGGCCCTGGTGGTAAGGCGGAACTGCAGGTTCTCAAACAGACTGCAGTCCAGCCTCAAAGCTTCTGCGTGGCCAAAATATCTCAATTCCGGAAGTGCAATGGAAGTGATTCTGTATTTATAGCTGCCACGTGCCTGTTACAAGCAACTGAAAGTCATTTCTGGAGGAAGGAAATATCTTAGACTTCTAATTCTTTCTGCAGCCATTTGTAAAACACAATCCCCAGCAAACGCACAAGGATAACCAAATACATGAGGGGATAAGACAACAAGAATGAGCACCGGGAGAAACATACAATAGAAACAGAAATCAGGAGCTCTAGATCAGTGCTCTGATAGAATTACACTGCAAGCCATAATGTGAGCCACATACAGGCATAACTCAGAGATGTGTATTTAGTTCCAGACCACCACAATAAAGCTAATATCGCAATAAAGCGAGTCACATGAAGTTTTCTCATTTCCCAGTGCACATAAAGGTTGTGTTTACACTATACTGTAGTCTATTAAGTGCGCAATACATTATGCTAAAAAAAACAATGTACACAACTTAACTCAAAACTACTTTATGCTTAAAAAATGCTAATTATCATCTGAGCCCTTAGTGAGTCAGAATTGTTTGCTGGTGGAGGGTCTTGTAAGAAATGCACTATCTACAACATGCAATAAAGTGAAGTGCAATAAATTGAGGAATGCCTGTATGTAACTTTAAATTTCCAGGTAACCACATTAAAAAAGTGAAAGGCAACAAGTGACATTAATATTTTAAATACTTTTCCTTCTTTTTTTTTCAGGTGTACATTGTAATATATTTCGATTTCTGTCTAGATTACATCATGTTCACCACCCAAAGACTAATTGCAATCCATCACCACACATGGGCCTAATCACCCTTTTCTCCCTCCCCCCTCCCCCCTTCCCCTCTGATAACCACTAATCCAGTCTCCATTGCTATGTGTTTGTTTTTCATTGTTTTCATCTTCTACTTATGAGTGAGATCATATATTAATTTGACTTTCTCCCTCTTATTTCACTCAGCATGATACCCTCAAGGTCCATCCATGTTGTCACAAATGGACAGATTTCATCATTTCTTATAGCTGAATAGTATTGCATTGTGTATATATACCACATCTTCTTTATCCATCTGTCCCTTGATGGGCACCTAGGTTGCTTCCAAGTCTTGGCTATTGTGAATAATGCTGCAATGAACACTGGGGTGCATGTATCTTTATGCATTTGCGTTTTCAAGTTCTTTGGATAAATATCCAGCAGTGGAATAAATGGATCATATGGTAGTTCTATTCTTGCTTTCCTGAGGAAACTCCATACTATTTTCCAGAGTGGCTGCACCAGTCTGCACTCCCACCAGCAGTGTATGAAGGTTCCCTTCTCTCCACATCCTCTCCAACACTTGTTGTTTCCTTTCCTGTTAACTCTAGCCATTCTGACGGGAGTGAGATGATATCTCATTGTAATTTCGATTTACATTTCCCTGATGGTTAATGATGTTGAACCTCTTTTCATGTGCCTGTTGGCCATCTGTAAATCTTCTTTGGAGAAATCTCTGTTCAGGCTTTTTGCCCATTTTTTAATTGGGTTGTTAGGGAGTTTTTTTGTTGAGATGTATGAGTTCTCCGTATATTTTGGATGTTAACCCCTTTTCTGATATATGGTTTGCAAATATCTTCTCCCAGTTGTTAAGTTGTCTTTTCTTTTCGTTGATGGTTTCTTTTGCTGTGCAGAGGATTTTTAGTTTGATGTAGTCCCATTTATTTTCTTCTATTGTTTCCCTTGCCTGGTCAAACATGGTATTTGAAAAGCTCCTGCTAAGACCAATGTCAAAGAGCGTACTGCCTGTGTCTTCTAGAAGCTTCATGGTTTCAGATCTTACATTCAAGTCTTTAATCCATTTTGAGTTGATTTTTGTGCATGGTGTAAGATAACGTCCTACTTTTCTTCTTTTGCATGTGGCTGTCCAGTTTTCCCAAAGCCATTTATTGAAGAGACTCTCCTTTCTCCATTGTATGCTCTTGGCTCCCTTGTCAAATATTAGCTGTCCATAAATGTGTGGGTTTATTTCTGGGCTCTTGATTCTGTTCTGTTGATCTATGTGTCTGTTTTTGTCCCAGTGCCATGCTGTTTTGGTTACTATAGGTTTGTAGTGTATTTTGAAATCAGGGAGTGTGATACCTCCAGCTTTGTTCTTTTTCCTCAGGATTGCTTTGGCTATTTGGGGTCTTTTGTTGTTCCATGTAAATTTTAGGATTCTTTGTTCTATTTCTGTGAAAAATATTGTTGGAACTTTGCTTGGGATTGCAATGAACCTATAGATTGCTTTAGGAAGTATGGACATTTTAACTATGTTAATTCTTCCAATCCAAGATCACAGAATATCTTTCCATTTGTTTGTGTGTTCTTCAATCATGTTCAGCATTGTTTTATAGTTTTTGGTGTACAGATCTTTCACCGTGTTGGTTAAGTCTACTGCTAGGTATTTCATTCTTTTTGTTGCAATTGTAAATTGGATTGCATTCTTAATTTCTCTTTTTGCTACTTCGTTCTTAGTGCATAGATATGCAACTAATTTTTGTATCTTGATATTGTATGCTGCAACTTGACTGTATTCTTTTATTATTTCTAAAAGATTTTAGTGGATTCTTTAGGGTTTTCTATATATAAAATCATGTTGTCTGCACATAGTGACAGTTTCACTCCTCCTTTCCAATTTGGATCCCTTTTATTTCTTTTCCTTGCCTGATTCTCTGCCTAGGACTTCTAATACTATGTTAAATAAGAGTGGTGAAAGTGGGCATCCTTGTCTGGTTCCTGTTCTTAGACGGATAGCTTTAAGTTTTTCTCCATTGAGAATGATATTAGCTGTGGGTTTATCATATATGGCCTTTATTATGTTGAGGTATTTTTCTTCTATACCCATTTTATTTAGAGTTTTTATCGTAAATGGATGCTGTATCTTGTCAAATTCTTTCTCTGCATCTACTGAGATGATCATGTGATTTTTATCTTTCATTTTGTTAATGTAGTATATCACGTTGATTGATTTGCAGATGTTGAACCATCCCTGCATCCCTGGAATAAATCCCACTTGATCATGATGTGATCATCTTAATGTATTGTTGTATTCGATTTGCTAGTATTTTGTTGAGGATTTTTGTGTCAATGTTCCTCAGTGATATTGACCTATAATTTTCTTTCTTTGTGTTTTCCTTGTCTGGTTTTGGTATCAGGGTAACGTTGGCTTCGGAGAATGAGTTAGGAAGTTTCCCCTCCTCTTCAAATTTTTGGAAGAGTTTTAGAAGGATAGGTATTCAATATTCTTTGAGTGTTTGGCAGAATTCACCAGGGAAGACGTCTGGTCCTGGACTTTTATTTTTGAGGAGGTTTTTGATTGCTGTTTCTCTTTACTGGTGATTGGTCTATTCAAATTCTCTATTTCTCTTTGATTCAGTTTTGGAAGGCTGTGTGATTCTAAGATTTTATCCATTTCTTCTAGATTATCCAATTTGTTGGCATATAGCTTTTCGTGGTATTCTCTTTTAATCTTTTGCATTTCTGAGTTGTCTGTTGTAATTTCTCCTCTTTCATTTCTCGTTTTATTTATTTGAGCCTTCTCTCTTTTTTTCTTGGTGAGTCTAGCTAAAGGTTTATCAATTTTGTTTATCTTTTCCAAGAACCAGCTCTTTGTTTCATTGATACTTTCTATTTTTTTTTAGTCTCTGTTTCATTTATTTCTCTTCTGATTTTTATTATTGCCTTCCTTTTGCTGATTTTGGGATTTCTTTACTCTTCTTTTTCCAGTTTCTTTAGTTGCACTGTGAGTTTGTTCATTTGGGATTTTTCTACTTTGATGAATAGGCCTGAATTGCTATAAACTTCCCTCTTAGAACCGCCTTTGCTGTATCCCATAGATTTTGGCATGTTGTATTTTCATTTTCATTTGTCTCAAGGTATATTTGATTTCTCCTTTGGTTTCTTCATTGATCCAATCGTTGTTCAGTAGCATTTTGTTTAATCGCCACATATTTCTAGCTTTTATTCCTGTAGTTGGTTTCTAGTTTCATACCTTTGTGGTCAGAAAAGATGCTTGGTATTATTTTGATCTTCTTAAATTTATTTCGACTTGTTTTTTGGCCTAATGTGTGATCAGTCCTGGAGAAAGTTCCATGGGAATTTGAAAAGAATGTATATTCTGTGGTTTTTGGATAGAATATTCTATATATATCTACTAAGTCCATCTGGTCAAATGTGTCATTTAAGACCAATATTTCCTTATTGATCTTCTGTTTGGATGATCTATCCATTGGTGTAAGTAGAGTGTTAAAGTCTCCTACTATTATTGTGTTACTGTCTATTTCTCCTTTTATGTCTGTTAATAATTGCTTTATATATTTAGCTGCTTCTATGTTGGGTGCATGGATATTTATAAGTGTCATGTCCTCTTGTTTAATTGTTCCCTTTATCATTATGTAGTGCCCTTCTTTGTCTCTTCTTACAGTTGTCTGTTTTAAAGTCTGTTTTGTTTGATGTAAGTATTGTACCAGCTTTCTTTTCTTTGCCATTTGCATGGAGTACATTTTCCACCCCTTTACTTTCAGTTTGTGAGTGTCTCTAGGTCTGAGGTGTTCCTCTTGTATGCAGCATATACATGGGTCTTGTTTTTTTATCCAATCAGCCACCCTATGCCTTTTGATTTGAGAATTCAGCCCATTGACGTTTTTGTATTTATTGCCAGTTTGTTATTTTTTCTGGGTGTTTTAGTAGTTCTTCTCTGTTCCTTTCTTCTTCTCTTGCTCTCTTCCCGTGTGGTTTGATGGCTATCTTTAGTATTATGTTTGGGTTCCATTCTCTTAATTATTTGTGTATTTATTGTAAGTCTCTCGCTTGTGATTACCATGAGGTTCATATGCAATATTCTACTTATATAGCAATCTATATTGAGTTGATAGTCTCTTTAGTTCGGCCTCTTTCAAAAGCTCTACTCTTTTTCTCCCCTCCTCCCACTTTTTATGTTTTGAAATCATATCTAATCTCTCATTTTGTGTGTGTCTACCCATTACCCTCTTATCATTGAAATAGGTAATTTTAGTACTTCTGTCTTTTGACTTCCATATTATCTTCATGGGTGGTTGATCTGCTACCTTTACTGTATTTTTGACTTTACCAGTGATTTTATTGCCTGTGTTTTTTTTTTTTTTTTTGATAATTTTCTTATTCCTGATTGTGATCTTTTCTTTCCCACTTAAAGAAGTCCCTTTAGCATTTCTTGTAGAACTGCTTTCTTGGTGATACACTCCTTTAACTTTTGCTTGTCTGCAAAGCTCTTTATCTCTCCTTCCTTGCTGAATGATAACCTTGCCAGGTAGAGTACTTTTGGCTGTATGTTTTTTATTTTCAGCACTTTAAATATATTGTGCCAATCACATCTAGCTTGTGGGATTTCAGCTGAGAAGTCAGCTGATAGCCTTATGGGGTTTCCTTTGTATCCTTGTTGCCTTTCTCTCACAGCTTTTAGGATTCTCTCTTTATCTTTCATTTTGGACATTTTAATTATAATGTGTCTTGGTGTGGGCCTCTTGGGTTTTATTTTGTTTGGTGCTCTCTATGCTTCCTGTACTTGGATGTCTGTTTCCTTCCTTAGGCTAGGAAACTTTTCAGCTATTATTTCTTCAGATAGCTTCTCTGCCTCTTTGTCTCTCTCTTCTCCTTCTGGGACACCTATATTACCAATGGTAGTGCACTTGATATTATCCCAGAGTTTCCTTAGACCATTCTCATTCTTTTAAATTCTTTTTTCTGTTATCTGTTCAGCTTGGGTGATTTCCTCTAGTCTTTGGTCCAGCTCACTGATCCATTCTTCTGTATCATGTACTCTGCTATTGAGTCCCTCCAGTGAATTTTTCATTTCCAGTACTGTATTCTTCATTTCTGATTGGTTCCTTTTTATATTTTCCAGTTCTTTGTTGATGTTCTCACTGTGTTCATTCAATCTTCTCCCAAGATCAGTGAGCATCCTTATGACTTTTGTTTGCACTCTTTGTCAGGTAGACTTCTTATCTCCATTTCATTTAGTTCTTTTTCTGGGGTTTTGTCCTGTTCCTTTGCTTGGAACACATTCCTTTACCTCCTCACTTTGCCTCTTTCTCTGCGCTTATATCTATGTATTATGTGAGTCTGCTATGTCTGCTAATCTTGAAGAAGTGACCTTATGTAAGAGACGCCTTTTGAGGCCCAGCAGTGTGCTCCCCTTTTGTCACCAGTCCAAATGTTCCAGGAATGACCCCAGTGTGGGATACACGTGTCCTCCTGCTGTGGTAGGGTTGCTCTTATTGCAGGTACCCACTGAATCTAGCCATTTCCCCCCAGCCAGCTGTTTGTAAATTGGGTACCAGGAGCCCCAGCACAGTTGGCTACAAGGTCTAATGGCACACTCCTGTTGCAGTTATTCTGTTAAGTGAGTAGGCACCCAGTGTGGCTGGTTGCTAGGCTCAAAGACTTACAATTGCTGTAGGCATCAGGCCTGCAAGGCTGTTGTCAGCCCTCTCAGGATTGCAGCTAAGTGGGGCTGGCCCCAGGCATGGGAGCACCCAACTGTTCCAGTCTTTGGAAAGCAGGGCTGATCCCCTATCAGGTTGTTTGTGAAGCATAGGTTTTCTGCCACTGATAAGCCCCACCCTCCACAGGTCCACACACATCGTCAACATACTCCTGGCCCTTTCACACTTCCTGACCTCCTGGAGCATGCCCAGTTACCCTACTACAGAGGCTCCCACACACTCCACCAGTGCCCCACACACTCCACCTGCTCCTCGTGCAGTCCCTGCCCCACAGAGGCAGACACACTCACCTGCCTGCAGAGGATTCAGGCACTCAGTCAGTGCAGGCCAAGTAGCCTGAGGGCTTGCTGTTGAGTGGGGCCAGTCCTTAGGGTGGGCTCCCTGCCCTGGCTGAGCTGGATTAAATCTGTGCTCTGGTAGATGTGGCAGACCCCTGGGCTAACAGACCAGGAGAAGAACTCCAATGGAGTCTGCCAGCGTCTGTGTCACCACACCTGTACTATGTCACAACAATGGCTGCCACCAATGTCTCAGTCTCTGGAGAGGTCTCACCTCTCACTGAGATGCACCCAGAGGCTACCAGGTAAGTCTCTTTTCACCAAAGGACTGTGCACTTTTCTTTCTGATGATTTTATTTTGCTTTCTGAGATGGGTGAATTTGTGTCTGGTCCCTTTAAGAGCTGTGTTATTCTGCTTATGTCCTATAGCTTTTCTGAGAGTATTCCCCCATTGCACTTAACAGCCAGTGAAGGCAGATACTATGACACTTGTCTCAGCTGTGCTGTGTCTGAAGGATGCTCATAGCAGTAATACACCCCTGCTCAGGTCCCCTGCTCCTCCAGGGAAGGCTGCACACCTTAGGTTTGCTCCCAGCCCATCGTGAAGCTCCACAGCTTGCAAAGGTGGCTTTTTTCTGTCCAGAAGGAATTTCTGCCTCTTCCACCTCAGTCAGGACTGTCCCTGTTGTGGGGATTCTTTTTATCCAGTTTTCTGTTCTCTCTCTGGGGTAATTTTTCCAAGAATAGTTGTAACCTGGTTGTGTTCATGGGAAGAGGTGAGTTCAGAGTCCGCCTACACCACCATCTTGACGGGATCTCTAAATACTTTTCTTTAACTCAGTATATATGACTCAAGTTTTTATTTAACCTCAGTTATTATTACAACATGTAATCAATATTAAAAAACAATAATGAGACATTTTTATGCTAAATCTTTGAAATCTGGTGTGCCTTTTACACTACAGTACATTTCAGTTTGGGCTACCCACACTTCAAGTGCTCAACAGCCAAATGCAGCTAAGACTACCTGTTAGATCTTGCAGCTTTAGATTTTAGAATTATCAGGCAGGTATTTTAAAATAACTATGCTTACTATGTTTAATGAGCTAAGAAAAAGATGAAAAATTCAATATAGAATTGGAAATTATATAAAAGTGATAGAGGATATTTGAATTATGGAATAATCCAAAACCGTAAAATTGAATAACTGAAATTAACAACTCAGTGTATCCCTTTAGTAGCAGCTTATACATAACATACCCGAGGAGAGAGCTGGTCAACTGGAATGACCATCAGAAAAGATTATGTAGAATGAGGTACAGAAAGACAAAAGGGTGGAAGAATCCAGAAGAAAGAGAAGAGACATAGCAGACACATGAGAGGGTTTACCACACATTAATTGGAGTCCTAGAGGGAGAGGTAAGAGGCAATAGGGAGAAGCTGTTTCTGAAGAGATAATGGCTGGGAATTTTTCAAGACTAATTAGAAATCTGTTGTCACTTTCATTGCCTTTCCATTGAAGAGAATCTTATCAAAGGTTGCTTTACAATTTTTCCTTCTTCAAGTTTTTCTCTTTGAAGATCTTGAAGATATTGTGCAATTTCACCACAACGTGCCTAGGAGCGAACTGATCTTTATATTTCCTACTTGGGATTTATTGTGTTTCCAGAAATGGAAGATTAATGTCTTTCACAAAATCTGGAAAATACTTAGCTATCAGCTCTTTGAAAGTTTCCTCTCCCTCATTTTCTCTCTTCTCTGCTTTTGGAAGCCCTGTTAGATGTAAGTTGGACCATTTCATTGTAGATCCCTATTTTCTACCTCTCTGTTTAGTTTCAGAATGAAACTCTCACCACTGAGTTTTGAATGAGTTTTCAAATTAATCATCCAGTTCACTGATGCTCTATTGAAACTAGGTCTAATACGCTGGTTCACCAATAAGTTGAGTTTTTAATTTTAAACTTTTATTGTTAGAAGTTTTGTCTGGTTCTATTTCAAATATAGCTGGTCTTTTATGATAGCGTCTCATTATTTGAAATGTTTTTATTCATTCCTTATGCTTTAATGATTTAAATACAGATACTTTACAGTTTTATTGATAGTTTTATATCTGTATTTCCTGAGGATCTAACCTGCATGTGTTGAATGGGCTTATTTCACTTACTGTGGGTTGAGTCTTGATGTGTTCTGTAAGTTTAAAACATGAGCTTTTCTTTCGACTTCATATAACTTGGAAGCAATAACTTTCACAAGCTAACCCCTGAGTTCATATATCTCTTCACTGGAAAGGCTAGAAGAAAAGGGGAGGGGCCCACCCCAAGGCTTAGGGCCTGTTGATGCTAAAGAGGTTTAACAAAGTCAGGCCTGACTCAGACCAGAATCCCTGTTTGGGAGAGTCTCTTTGGGCCCAGTGGGAGGTGGGGTGGGGACAGCAGGCACACAAGTCAGGGGCAGGACTCACATTTGAGTGAGAGCTGCATGGTGGCTCCATGTGATGTGTCAAGGGGAAGGGGACTCCTCCAGGGGGCTAAGAGGAGAGGGGCCTGGGTCTAACCCGGGGAGGAGGGCTGGGAATGCCTTGCAGACCCAAGTCAACAGGCTGGAGTTCAGGGCTGTGTTCTCACAGAAAGAGCCGCTTTGAATCCCTTTGTGCCACAGAAACTTGGAAATACAAATTTGGAACACAGCACCCCAAACCTTCGCAAAGGGGAGTTATTGTGTTTACCAAAAGGTCTTGCGCTCCACTGGGATCAAAACTACTAGAAAACGTACCGTCGATGACAGGACAGCTAAGGGCTGTGTTCAGCCCCTTTTTCTAAAACCGGAGTGTTCTCGAGAAGGAAAATCTTGCCTCATTTAAGAAGACCAGCAATGATTGTGAATGTGGAATAGAGACAGGAGGGCCGTCTCCCCTTAAGTATATACCGCAGGCTCCCGTCCTCTCGTTGGTTGTCGCCTGCGGGCAAGGGGAGAATTTGGCGAATAAGAAACACCGGAGCAAGGGAGGGGACGGCAGGGGAGGGAGACAGAGCGTGGCGGGAAAGGCTACTGAAGCCCCCAGGGCCCAGCCCGCCCGCCCCTCTGGAAGTGGGATCCTGAGCCCCAGGCATCCGGGGCGTGGGCAGGACAGGGGTGTTCCGGCAGGGTCGTAACCCGAGAAGCAGCCTGCCCTCTTCTGCTCACGACGCTGTCCTCACAGACCCTCCATCCTGCCCATCGCTGTCCCTGGGAGTTTCCCAGCGCGCTTGGCCAGCGCCTCACGGCACGTGTAGCCCCAGCCACTGTCCCTCCGGAGTCCCTGCTTCCCAGCCCCAGCTCACAGCCTTTCACTGCCCTCCTCACCCCGTCCCCATGCACCTCAGGGCCTCCAACACCTTCCCAAATAGGAACTGCCCCCAGTCACCTCTCTACCAACTGACCCCTTGTCCCCTCGCATCAGGACACAGACCAGCAAAAGCCCCCACTCCTGGCCCCCAGAACGTAGAGTAGGAGGGACGGGAGGCGGGGGCGTGGTTCCTGCCCGACAGACTCCGCCTCCTCCTCCAGCAACCAATGGGCACGAGCCTAAAGCTGCTGAAGGGGCGGGGCCGGGCGGGGGCTGGGTTTGCTCTTCAGCCCAGCCCTTCAGACGCTCTGGCTGTGGCAGAGATGGGAGCCATGGGGGTGCCTAGAGGTCTTTTTCTCCCCACACCAGCGCTCACTTGCGTTTTCCTTTCACAGATGCTCACTCTCTTTGCTATGACTTCACTATCCTCCCTAAGGCCAGCCCTGGACAATCCTGGTGTGAGGCTCAAGGCCAGGTCGATGAAAAGACTTTTCTTTCCTATGACTGTGGCAGCCAGGAGGTCAAATCCTTGAGTCTCCTGGGAGAGGAGGTAAAAGGCGCGAGGGCCTGGCAAGAACAGATGGAAACGCTGAGAGACGTGGGGGACTTTCTCAGACAGCAACTGCTGGACCTTAAACTAGAGAAATACACGGACAGGGGTAAGTGGGAAAGTCCAAGTGCAGGGGAGAGCAGGTTGTGGGGTTAAGTGCGTTGATTGTACTCATGTAAAAAAAAAAAAGAGCATGTTGGTCATTCCCATGTGGCTCGGCAGAAAGGGCAGGCCTTGGAGGAGACAATGGGATAGATACAAAGGGGCCCAGAGGGGTGGACACTGGGGTGGCCGGGGACAAAGGATTTGTCCAGAACAGAGGCTGACCTCTTTCCCACGGTGGGGACAGACCCTCTCCCGCTGCAGGGCAGGATGCTGTGTCAGTGTGAAGCCAATGGACGCACGCGCGCATCCTGGCAGTTCGGCTCCCAAGGACAGACTTTCCTCCTCTTTGACTCGGAGAACAGAACCTGGAAGGTGCTTCACCCTAGAGGCAGACAGATGAAAGAGAGGTGGGAGAGTGACAGGGATGTGACAGAGTTCTTCAGGAAGATCTCCATGGGAGACTGCAGGAGCTTGCTTGAAAGTTTCATGGTGCACTGGGAGAAAATGCTGGAGACAACAGGTACCTGAGAAGAGGAGGAGGAAGGGACAGCTCTCTGGAGACAAGAGCAACACAGCTCACCTTGTGTGTGTGTGTGTGTGTGTGTGTGTGTGTGTGTGTGTGTGTGTGTGAGAAAGGGTGATCCATCCACAGCGAGTTCTTCCTGGGAGAATAAGGGCTATAGGTCGGCTCTACCACCCTTCCTTTCTCTTCTCACTCCTGGCATCTCTTCCTCACTGCACATGTCTCTCATCCACTCACCGTGGATTTCTGGCTGACCCCAAACATGAGTGCATCCTTCTGTGTCCAGAGCTTTTCTTCTTACTGTTCCCTCTTCTTAGTCTCACTATTCTTTTTCATCTCACCTGTTCCATTTTTGGAAATCCTTCAATCCCACCGCAAATGTCAGCTCCTGAGAGGACTGCTCTCCCACCACTCTCAGGTGTCACCTCCTCCTCTTTCACAGCAGCAGCGATTGGTTACATTGTAACCCTTTCTTCCCCCATTAGCTGGGTGAGCCCCTTGGGGACAGGGCCCATCTCCTCTCCCTCCCTACCTCAGGGCCTGTCACAGCAGCTGCCACAAGTAAAGGGCTGGAAAATGTCTGCATTGTAGGATCATCTAGGGCAGCAAGAGCTGAGGAGGAGTCTCCTCAGAGGAGATATGGGGTCTGGACAAGGGCTGTCACTCTTCCTTTTCCATTTCAGCATCACCAACCATGGCCCCAGCTATAGCCCAATCCAGGGCCACGGCCGTCATGCCCATCACCTGGGTCCTCGCGGTGACCATGCTCACCTGCTCTCTTCTCCTTGGCCTCCGAGGCTGAGTCCCTCATGGTAACAGATACTGAGAGCTGACAGCCTGGTGTGAGGGGGGGGAAAGGTGGATTCTCAGCCCAACCCCTGCACCCTCACTGAACTTTCTCATCATGGGAATGTGACCAGGGGAGTAAGTCCTCATATCGCCCTATAGCAATTGGACAAGTTCAGCTCTGAGTTCTGATCTCCTCACTGGAAGGCGAGTGGGAAAGGGGAGGGGCCCACACCAAGGCTTAGGGCCTGTTGGTGCTAAAGGGGTTTAGCAAAGTCAGGCCTGACTCAGACCACATCCTCTGTTTGGGAGAGTCTCTTTGGGCCCAGTGGGAGGTGGTGTGGGGACAGCAGGCACACAGGTCAGGGGCAGGACTCACATTTGAGTGAGAGCCGCATAGTGGCTCTATGTGATGTATCTAGGGGAAGAGGACTCATCCAGGAAGCTAAGAGCAGAGGGGCCTGGATCTAAGCCCAGGAGGAGGTCTGGGAAGGCCTTGCAGCGTCAACTCAACAGGCTGGAGTTCAGGGCTGCGTTCCCACAGAGGGTGCCGTGGGTCCCAGCAGGTGAGACAGAAGGAGAACAGTAGAGACTGTGTAGGAGGAGGTCAGGAGGAGGCCCGTCCTCCACGGAACAAGGGGAATCCTGGCTCAGTATGTTGCATCACCTGGCAGCCAGGCTCCTGCAGACCCCAGATCCTGAGCCACTGAGTGGCGCCTCCCTGGAGCAGAGGTGACTCGAGATAGGTGGGACTGAGCTGCTGTTGATGCTCACAGCTGAGCTGGACCAGGGATGGATGGGGTGGGGGACAGGGCCAATCACACTGAGAGCTCTGTGTGCTGCCAGCTAAAAGGCTGGGAGAGAAGGAAAAGACAGGTATTTGCCAGCAACCTTCCCCAAGGCTACAGGTGTCAGGATGCAGGCCCTTCTCTTCCATCAGAGCTCCCACCAGGTCCTTTAGGCCCTCCCGTCAGAGGGAGAATCAGGACCTGAGTAAAGGGAGCAGATTGATTCATTACTTGCTATAGTCATGAGCCTCAACTTCTGGTATCAGGACCTGGGGCTGCCCGTGATATGGGAAAAGGAGGAGGAGGTTGATACAAGCTGGTGGAACCAGGGAGCGGGTGGCAGCTGAGGGGAAATACAGGAGCCTCAGTGAGGGTGGCACTGGAGATGGGGAGTGACTGGGGAGTCGACCCAGGAGAACTGACCCAGGATTTCCTGAGCCACTTGGACCAACACTGTTTCCTTTCTGAAGGCTGACGATGCTCCCAAGGAGGCCCTGAGAGTGTGGTCTGTGTCACGACTCTGCTGTTTGGTTGGCCACCTTTGCATTACCAGCTGTTCATTTCTAGACCACCAGGAGCTCAGACCTTACAAATCCAGAGACCACCATGAGATCATGAGGAGACAGTCCATGCGACATCTCAGGTCCCTCATTGCATTGGATGATTCTCCTTTTCGGTGCCTTTCCTTAACATATTGTGCCACTTCCTCTTGGTGCTCAGTGACGGAATTCTTGCACTTCAACTTGAACTGCTTGAGCAGGAAACATCAAGAAGGAGAACATGTTCCGTCTTCTTCTTTCGTTTTGGAAAATGACCTTCTTGTCTGCATCCTGACCCTGTTCTTGCAAATGATATTGCCAGAAAAATATCGTGTCAGACTGCAGAACCTCAGGGATTCTTTCTCTGTCCTGAGAAACAACCTCTGTGTCTTTTGCAAAGAACATTTTTTTTTTTGAGGAAGATTAGACCTGAGCTAACATCTGCTGCCAATCCTCCTCTTTTTGCTGAGGAAGACAGGCCCTGAGCTAACATCCATGCCCATCTTCCTCTACTTTATATGGGGGATGCCTGCCACAGCATGGCTTGATGAGTGTTGGCACCCAGGATCCGAACCGGCGGACCGCGGGCCACCAAAGCACAATGTGTGAACTTAACCGCTGCACCACCTGGTGGCCCCAGAACAATGTTTTATTTATGATTTTTCTCTTTAGTAACTTACTACCCTACAGTGACATTTATGTAAACATCTCTATAGTCTAAAAAACTTAATTATTTTTTAGTTTTCTTTTATCCCCTGTAGAGACTTCGTGGCATCGCTATTCCTCCACGTTGTGGGGCACTTACAGCGGTGATTCTGCTGGATTTTGTGAAAACAGAATTAAAGGATCCTTCTGAAATGAACAAGAAGTCCAGCTGTCGGTCTCCAGCTTATCCTGATGCCCCGGTAGAAACAAATATTCTGAGACTTAAGGAAGGAGGATCTTCCTGATTTCAGCCCAGATCCCCCGCCCCAGCAGTGACTGTCCTGTGATCCCTCCACCCTGGCTCGCCTCCTTCAGTGAGAAGTCCGTCTGCACAGTCGAAAAATCTCTACTTCTAAAGTTGTTTTTGGGGCTGGCCCTGTGGCCAAGTGGTTGAGTTCACGCGCTCCACTTCAGTGGCCCGAGGTTTCACTGGTTCAGATCCTGGGTGCGAACATGGCACTGCTCATCAGGCCACACTGAGGCAGCGTCCCACATAGCACAACTAGAATGACCCACAACTAAAAATACACAACTGTGTACCCAGGGGGCTTTGGGGAGAAAAAGCAAAAATAAAATCTTTTTTAAAAAGTTAAATAAAAATTAAGTCATATATCTGACAAAGGCTTAATATCCATAATATATAAAGAACTCTCACAACTCAACCACAAAACATCAAACAACCCAATCAAAAAATGGGCTGGAGACATGAACAGACATTTCTCCAAAGAAGATATACGGATGGCCAATAGGCACATGAAAAGATGCTCATCATCGGTGATCATCAGGGAAATGCAAATCAAAACTACACTAAGATATCACCTTACACCCGTTAGAATGACAAAAATATCTAAAACTAATAGCAACAAATGTTGGAGAGGTTGCGGAGAAAAAGGAACCCTCATACACTGCTGGTGGGAATGCAAACTGGTGCAGCCACTATGGAAAACAGTATGGAGATTTCTCAAAAAACTAAAAATAGAACTACCATACGATCCAGCCATCCCACTACTGGGTATTTATCCAAAGAGCCTGAAGTCAGCAATCCCAGAAGTCCTGTGCACCCCAATGTTTATTGCAGCACTGTTTACAATAGCCAAGACGTGGAAGCAACCTAAGTGCCCATCAACAGACGAATGGATAAAGAAGATGTGGTACATATATGCAATGGAATACTACTCAGCTGCAAAACAGAACAAAATCATTCCATTTGAAATAACATGGATGGACCTTGAGAGAATTATGTTAAGTGAAATAAGCCAGCGAGAGAAAGATAATCTGTGTATGACTCCACTCATATGAGGAATTTAAAACTATGGACCAAGAACAGTTTAGTGGATACCAGGGGAAAGGTGGGGTGGGGGGTAGGCACAAAGGGTGAAGTGGTGCACCTACAACATGACTGACAAACATTAATGTACAATTGAAATTTCACCAGATTGTAACCTGTCAATAACTCAATAAAAAATAATAATAATAAAAAGTTAAATAAAAATTAAAAAATGAAAGTTGTTTTCTTTCCCCTCAGACAGAGGATCAGTATCCAGAATATATAGTGAACTTCTACAAATCCATAAGAATAAGTCTAATTGTCCCAAGATTAGAGCAAAGGTTTTGAGCAGTTCAGAGAAGGTGATATTGAACATATCCCACATCATCAAGATAACAGAAAAGAGCAATGGGCATCCTCACACCCAGCAAATGGGCAAACTGTGAAATATATCAGGTGGAGGACAGGAAATGGAATAACGGGTGTTTGCTTACACTGTTAGTAGGAGTGTAAATGGAGTCACTCCTTTGACATGTATTTCACCAGTGCCCCACAGTGGACGATGTGTTCTTCCTACTACACAGCCATCCCACTGTTGGGTCCAGGCTGGCAAACGTGGACACCACAGCATGTGGTTGTCTATTGTGGTGGTGTGTGTCATGCCAAAAAAACTAGCATTAAGATAGCCAACTGAAGTAGGATATATTTTTCAATATGGTGAAAAGATTTCTATTTCTCTCCACTTCAGAGTAGATTGTCTTTAATACTATTAAAAATAAAACCGCCAGCTGATAGATGCAAAACTTTTAAACCTTTCAAATGTGTATTTGAAAACTTCCGGTTGACATACAATAGCAGTGGTCACATGAATCTAAAGCTCTCCACGTACATTTAAAAATTGCCCAGATCAATAAAAGGGGCAAATAAAATACCTTAACCCACGTCTTCAGCTGCTCAAGGACATGAAAAATACCTCGACCCATCAGTTCCTTTGACTGGAAAGGACATTACTGCAACAATGTTGACACTTGAATGGAGTCTGAGGAGTAGACAGCGGTCATGTAGTGACCGGAAGTCTATGTCGGTGATTATATTGTGGGGTAGGGGAGCACCCTGGTTTGGAGGAAATACGTACTAAGTATACGGCATCAGAGGACATCACCAAAAGTGGGGAACATCAATGTGACAGCTCAGTATCATATGGTTCAGCAAGAGAGGTGCTCTGCACAGTACTCACAACTTCTGTATCACTTTATGCTTCTATCAAAAGTTTTATTGCTACTGAAAATGAGAATCAAAGAAAAACTTAATTTTCGGAATGTGATGGAAGAAGGTTAAAGCCTCAAGCAATATAACAGAGCTCCTGCCTCCTGGGGTGGCGTGTCCTCCCCGATGTTCCCTTCTCGCCTTCTGTGCTCCAGCCTCCCTCAGCTTCTCCCTCCTCCACCTCAACCGCATGGTCAGCCCAGGCCTCTCTAGACAGAAAAGCAGGTCAGGCCTGGAATAGAAGGTGTGCAAATTCTCTGTTACAGATCCTGACTCTCACTTGGATGCAGGAGCTGGCAGGTACCTGACTCAGAGAAAAGGGCTTGTCAGCTCTTCTGAGATTAGAGCCATCCTTTACAGGGGATGTGTGTGTCTGTGTCTGTTTGTGTGTGTGTGAGTGTTCCCAATGACTTCTCTGCTTGAAACTCATGACCGCTTAGGGATTTCCCATGTATCCTCTTAGTCACATTTCACCTGCTGAAATCTCTTCTTCTCCAATACCCTAAAGACCAGCCACTCTGGCCCACCTGCTGGTCATCACCATCACGCTTCCAGGCTTTCTGTGCTGACATAATCCTCTGTTGGGGATTCCAGTACCCACTGGTCAATGCCCTGCGGAACTTGAAAGCTAGGCAGAAATATCATCCCCCGTTGTCTTCCTTATCCTCCTGTTTTAGTCACGGTTCTCCAGAGACCAGGACCGGATTGATGTGGAGAGAGAGAGAGAGAGAGAATTATAAAGAATGGGCTCACATGATTATGGAGGCCATCGAGTCCACAATCTGCTGTGTAGACTAGCTCACTGGACCCCGTAGAGCCAATGGTGCAGACGAAGTCTGAAGGCAGTCTGCTGGGGATTCCCTTTTCTTTGAGGATGCCAGTCTCTTTGCTCCTTTCAGGCCTTCAACTGATTTGACAAGGCCCACCAACATTACTTAATGGAGGACTATCCCCTTTACTCAAAGTTCGCTGATTTAAATGTTCATCTCATCCAAAACATTCTCCAAGTTGAGAGATAAAATTTCCCATCACACATCCCCAGGATGAATGAGTCATCTCCTCTCCCCTCCTCTCTGTCTGAACAGTAAGAACATCACACTTGGTGAGAGATATTTGTATATTTGTGTCCTCCACACTTCATGTGGGCATTGGGAATATAATATGTCCCTTTATCACTTTTGTTTTATGGAAGGTAGGACATGCTATAGCTCAATGACTCTGGGATCAATTGAATTCCCTTGGGGAACAGGAGCTGAGAGAGGGCTGTCCTCATGCATGGGGCCCCACTTTACAGCACAACCATCCGTGGCCAAACCATCCCCGACTCCGTGGCTTTAGTCCCACCTCAACTCATCGCTTTGAACACTCTGCCTATCCCCAGTGGGAAGACCCTAATGCCTCCTTGTCCTGGTCCTTGAGAGGGCAGTGTATATTATGAGCAGAAATGAGAGAGAGGTTGGAGTTCAGTAGCCTCTGTCCTCTGGGGAGGTCTTTGCCAGATGTGATGCCTGGCCAGACCCCTGAGTCCCACTTTGCCACCATCCACTGCACATTTTCCCCATTAAATGAGAAAATAGACTAGGAGCTTAGACTGCACACATTCTCCATGTGGAAAGGAGGAGCTGCAATTGATAGGAAGTCCCCAGCTCCTGAGGCCGTGGGAAAGTGGAGAAGGCGTGCACCAGAGCACAGGGCCTGTCTGTACTAGGGACATGGGGTACAGCTAATTCTGTTAATTGGCTGGTATAAAGGAGACCTGAATGTTTTAGCCTGATTCACTAGGTTCTTTATGCAGGAGGGTCCTGTGCTGGGTGGTGTGGAAGACCAGAGACACACAGGGGGTGGGCAGGACCCCGGTTTGGGTGGGGCAGGAGTTTGGTGGGCCCAGGTGATCTGTGTGTGGGAAGAGACTCTCATGTATAGGGCTGGGGACAGGAGCCTGCGTTTAATCCCTGGGAGGAGGCAACCAGGAAGGGTCCGGCAGCCCCACCCATGAAGCTGGGTGAAGTGGGCAAGTGACTGGGAGAACAGGAGAGGGGAGAAAATGCATTGTAGGACTGTCTGGGGCAGCAGGAGCTGAGGAAGAGTCACCACAGAGGAGATTTGGGGTCTGGACGAAGGCTGTTATTCTTCCTTTTCCATTTCAGCATCACCGACCACGGCCTCAGCTGCAGCCCAATCCAGGGTCACAGCCATCATGCCCATCAATTGGGTCCTTCCGGTGACCCTCACCTGCTGTATTCTGCTTTGCATCCTAGGCTGAGTCGTTTACAGTCACAGGTACTGAGAGCTGATAGCCCGGTTTGAGGACGGGCAAAGGAGAATTCCCATTCCAACCCCTGCCCCTCACTGAACGTTCTCATCATGGAAAAGAGACCAGGAAACTGAGACCTCATATGGCTCCATAGCAATAACTTGGACAAGCTCGTCTCTGAGTTCTGACATCTCCTCACTGGCCAGGCCAGTGGGATAGGGGAGGACCGCATGCCAAGGCTTAGGGCCTGTGGTCCTGCATGCCCAGCCCGTGGTGTTTCTCTTGGTTGTGTTTCCCAACTCCCCCGACCTCACTGCCTAGTACGGTGCTGAAGGGTTTAGGGAGGTCATTTCCTCTCCTCTTCCCACTGAAGTTTCTCTCCTTTCTCCTCTTGCACCTTGGCCCTCATTTCCTGCGCCCATCCTTCTGCCCCTCCTGTTTCTGTTGCAAACTCACATCCGTTCCTGCTCTACTTAAATGACCCAAGAGTTTTATTGTCGAGAGCATTCCTGTCGTAACGAAAGGGACTGAACACAGGCCTTGGCTGTCTGGTCATCATCTATGTTTTCTAGGAATTTCCCTCCCATTGGAGCCCAAGAACTTTTGTTAGCGAAGTAACTCCTCTTTGGGACAGTTTGGGGTGCCGAGTTCTGAATTTGTATGTCCTAGTTTCTCCTGCAGACAAGGATTCAGAGCTGCTCCAGCACCATTTGGAGGCCTCTAGAGGGATCCCCTCCCCAGGCTGCTGCTTCTGCACATGGTGTTTGTAGGTTTTTTGACTTTTACCTGACTCTTGTCCAACAAGTATTTAAGTAATGGTGGGCTCATGTGGGGATGAAGAGGTAAAGCACAGACTGCTGAGCCTGAGAGATTCTTGATTCTTGTTTGGTGGGTCTTGTGTTTGGGGGTTTTTCCGCACATCAAAGACACCTCAGGTGAGAAAGGAAGGCAGTGCATGGTCCATCTTTCTCATCACCAGGGACCCTGGCCCATGACTTTCCTAGGAGACGTGAGGGGAGTCCTCAGCAAGTGTGGCTCAGGGCCACTTGCACCATGTCTTCATTGAATCGCTTGTCATTCCCTGAGATAGCATTTGCTGTGTTACAAATGAGGAAATGGATGGAATGAAAGATGAAGCAGCTAACATAGGGAAAGAAGCCAGAATTTCATCCAGATTCCTGATTCCTGCTTCTGTAATTGTGATCTATAGTCTATATCCATTAACATTTCTTCAGGAGCCTATTCCACCCAACTTGGGGTCTGCTGTGGACCAGGAGCTTGCATGGGGGTGAGCCAGGAACAACCCAGGTTCCCACAGAGGCCTGTCCTCCTCCCACCAGGCCATCCTGCCAGGTCTCTACTGCCAGTCTTCTGCCTTCTCCTGTTCTCCCAGTCACTTGCCTACTTCCCCCAGCCTCATGGGTGGGGCTGCCAGGCCCTTCCTGGTTGCCTCCTCCCAGGGATTCAACCCAGGCTCCTGTCCCCCAACCCTATGCATGGGAGTCTCTTTCCACATGCAGATCACCTGGGCCCACCAAGACCTTGCCCCACCCAAACCTGGGACCTGCTCACCCCCTGTGTGTCTCTGGTCTTCCACACCACCCAGCACAGGCCCCTCCTGCATAGAGACCCTAGGGAATCAGGCCAGAACCTTCTCATCTCCTTTACACCTGTGAATTCACAGAACTTGCAGCCGTCCTATGTCCCTGTCCTCAAGTGCGCCCAGGCCCTGTGTCCTGGCATGGGCCTCCTCCACATTCCCACAGCCTCCGGATGTTGGGGACTTCTCCTCCCCTGGAGCTCAGCCTCTCCACATGGAGAACATGTGCAGTAGGAGGCCTTAGTGTATTTTCCTCATTGGAAGGGGAAAAGGCTCATGGATGGGGCAGAGTGGGACTCAGGGTCTCCCCAGTCCTCATAGGAGGCAAAGACCCTCCCAGCAGGCAGGGCCCACTGGACTCCAACCTCCCTCTCATTTCTGCTCACAATATCTGCTACTCTCACAAGGTCCAAGATGAGGATGCATTGGGGCTTCACTGTGGGGGATGGGCAGCATTCATAGCAATGAACTGAGTGGAGGTGCAATTAGACCCATAGATTTGAGTATGCTTTCACCACAGACGGTTGTGCTGTAAAGTGGGCCCCATGCAGGAGGAGAGCCCTCTCTCAGCTCCTGTTCCTCAAGGGACTTCATTGATCTCAGAGTGACTGAGCAAGAGCATGTCCTAGGCTCTGTAGCAAAAGTGATACGGGGACAAATTGTATTCCCAATGCCCACGTGAATGTGGAACACACGAGTATACAAATCCCTCTCACCAAGGGTGATCTTCTTTCTGTGAACTCGGGTGTGAGGACCCAGAGGAGGGGGGAAAAGATGATTCATTATCTTGGGGATGTGTGATGGGAAATTTTATCTGTCAATTTGGAGAACGTTTTGGATGAGATGAACATTTAAATTGGTGAACTTGGAGTAAAGGAGATTGTCCTCCATGATGTCGGTAGGCCTTGTCAAATCAGTTGAAGACCAGAAAGGATCAAAACGACTGATGTCCCCTAAGAGGGGGATTCCCCCAGCAAACTGCCTTCAGACTTCATCTGCAGCATTGGCTACACTGGGCTCCAGTGTGCCAGTCTACGCTGCAGATTGTGGACTCGATGGTCTCCATTATCACATGAGCTCATTCCTTCTAATCATTCTCTCTCTCTCCACATCAATCCGGTCCTGGGTCTCTGGAGAACTGTGACTAAAACAGCAGGGTAAGGAAGACTTAACGGGAGATGATATTTGTGCTCAGCTCTGAAGTTCCACACGGTCGTGACCAGTGGCAACCAGACTACCTGACAGAGGATAGGCCAGCACAGAAAGCCTGCAAGCACGACGGTGAGGACTGGCTGGTGGGCCAGAGTGGCTGGTGCTTAGGGTATTGGAGAGGAAGAGATTTCAGCAGGTTAAATGCGACTAAAAGGATATGTGGGAAAGCCCTCAGCAGTCATGAGTTTCAAGAGGAAAAGTCATTGGGAACATACTCACAAACACAGACAGACAGACAGACAGACACACACACACACACACACACACACACAAACACTGTACAGGATGGATCTAAGCTCAGAAGAGCTGCTAAGCCCTTTTCTCTGAGTCAGTTCCCTGCCAACTAGCACATCCAAGTGAGGCTCAGGATCTGTAACAGCGAATTTGCACACCCCCATTCCTGGTCTGAGCTGCTTTCATTTTTAGAAGGGCCTCTGCTGACCATGCTGATGAGGTGGAGGAGGGAGAAGCTGAGGAAGGCTGGAGCACAGTGGGTGAGAAGGGAACATCGGGGGAGGACCTGCCTCTAGACAAGGAGCAGGATGTCTACTGTATTTCTTGAGGCATTTACCTTCTTCCATCACATTCTGATAACTAAGTTTTTCTTACATTCCCATTTTCAGCAACAATAAAAACTTTTTTTTTTAGGAAGACTGGCGCTGAGCTAACATCCATGGCCATCTTCCTCTCCTTTATATGTGGGACGCCTACCACAGCATGGCTTGACAAGCCATGCGTAGGTCTGCACTGGGGATCTGAACCAGCGAACCCCAGGCGGCCAAAGCAGAGCATGTGGACTTAACTCCTTCACCACCAGGCTGGCCCCCAATAAGAACTTTTGATAGGAGCACAAAGTGATACAGAAGTTGTGAGTACTGTGCCGAGCACCTCTCTTGCTGAACCATATAACAGTGAGCTCTCACATTGATGTCCCCCACTTTTTGTGATGTCCTCTGAGGACATACATACTTAGAACGTATTTCCTAATCAGGCCGCTCCCCTATATCACCACGATATAATCACCACAAGTTTCAACATTGTCATAATAATGTTCTGTCGATTCAAAGGAACTGATGGACTGAGGTATTTTTCATGTCCTTTATCAGCTGAAGATGTGGGTTAAGGTATTTTCTTTGCCCCTTTTGTTGACCTGGGTAATTTTTAAATGTATGTGGAGAGATTTGGATTCATGCGAACACTGCTATTGTTTGTCAACCAGAAGTTTTCGAATATATATTGGAAAGGTTTAAAAGTTTTGCATCTGTCATGTGGTGGTTTTATTTTTAACAGAATTTCAGATAATCTACTCTGAAATAGAAATAGAAATCTTTTAACCATTTTAAGAAATATATCCTACTTCAGTTGGATATCTTAATGCTAGTTTTTGCTACGTCACACAGCACTGCAATGAACAATATCTCCACACGCTCTGGGGTCCACCTTTGCCAGCCTGGAATTAACACTGGGACAGCCGTGTCATAGGAAGAACACATCGTCCACTGTGGGGATCTGGTAAAACATATGTCAAGGGAGTGACTCCATTTATACTCCTACTAACAGTGTAGGAGAACTCCTGCTATTCCATTTCCTGTCCATGACTTGATATGTTTCACAGCGTGTGCGTTTGCTGGGTGTGTAAGGGTGCACACTGTTTTTCTGCATGATCTTGATGATTTGGGACATGTTCAGTTTTCTCATAGGCTTATTCACCTTCTCCCAACTGCTGAAAACATTTGCTCAAATGTTAGGAGAATTGGACTTATTTTTACGGATTTGTGGGAGGTCACTATATATTCTGGATACTGATCCTGTGTCTGAGGGGAAAGAAAACACCTCTTACAGGTAGAGCTGCTTCTGCTGTGAAGACGGACTTCTCACTGAAGGAGGCGAGCCAGGGTGGAGGGATCACAGGACAGTCACTGCTGGGGCGGGGGATCTGGGCTGAAATCAGGAAGATCCTCCTTCCTTAAGTCCCAGAATATTTGTTTCTATCGGGGCATCAGGATAAACTGGCGACCGACAGCTGGACTGCTTGTTCATTTCAGAGGGATCCTTCAATTCTCTCTTTCCACAAAATCCAGCAGAATCACCAGCTGTAAGTGCCCCGCAACGTGGAGGAATAGCGATGCCACAAAGTCTCTACTGGGTGGTAAAAGAAAACGTAAAAACGATTAATTTTTTTAGAATAGAGAGATTTATTTAAATATCATTGAAGGGTGGTAAGTTACAAAAGGGGAAAATCATAAAGAAAACGTTGCTCTGTTGAAAAGTCAATGAGGTTGTTTTTCAGGATAGAGAAAGAATCCCTGAGGTTCTGCAGTCTGACGTGATATTTTTCTGACAACAACATTTGCAAGAACAGGGTCAGGATGCAGACAAGATGGAAACCGTTCTCCTTCATATTTCTTCATATTTCTTGCTGGAGCAGTTCAGGTTGAAATGCAGGAATCCCACCACTGAGCACCAAGAAGAAGGGGCACTATATGTTAACAAAAGGCGCTGAATAGGAGAACCGCCCAATGCAGTAAGGGACCTGAGATGTTGCATGGACAGTCTCATCATGATCTCATGGTGGTCTCTGGATTTGTAAGGTCTGAGCTCCTGGTGGTCTTGAAATAAACAGCAGGTGATCCAAAGGCAGCCAACCAAAAGGCAGAGTCGTGACACGGACCACACACCCAGGACCTCCTCGGGAGCATCGTCAGCCTTCAGAAAAGAAACAGTGTTGCTCCAAGTGGCTGAGGAAATCCTGGGTCAGGTCTCCAGGGTCAGCTTCCCCCTCACTCCTCATCTTGAGTACAGCCCTCACTGAGGGTCATGTATTTCTCCCCACCTGTCACCTGCTCCCTGGTTCCACCAGTTTGTCCCAATCTCCCCCACCCTTTCCCACACCACAGGCAGCCCCAGGCCCTGCTGCCAAATGTTTACGTTCACGACTAGATCAAGTAACAAATCACCTGCTCCCTTTACTCAGGTCCTGGTTCAGCCTCTGATGGGAGGGCCTAAAGGACCTGGTGGGAGCTCTGATGGAAGAGAAGGGCCTGCATCCCGATACCTGTAGCCTTGGGGAAGGTTGCTGGCAAATACCTGTCTTTTCCTCCTCTCCCAGCCTCTTAGCTAGCAGCACACAGAGCTCTCAGTGTGATGGTCCCTGCCGCATCCATCCCTGGTCCAGCTCATCTGTGAGCACCAATAGCAGCTCAGTCCCACCTATCCCCTGAGTCACCTCTGCTCCAGGGAGGCGCCACTCAGTGGCTCAGGATCTGGGGTCTGCAGGAGCCTGGCTGCCAGGTGATGCAACATACTGAGCCAGGATTCCCCTTGTTCCGTGGAGGACGGGCCTCCTCCTGACCTCCTCCTACAGTCTCTACTGTTCTCCTTCTGTCTCACCTGCTGGGACTCACGGCACCCTCTGTGGGCACGCAGCCCTGCACTCCAGCCTGTTGAGTTGAGGCTGCAAGGCCTTCCCAGACCTCCTCCTGGGCTTAGACCCAGGCCCCTCTGCTCTTGACCCCCTGGATGAGTCCTCTTACCCTTGACACATCACATGGAGCCACCATACAGCTCTCACTCAAATGTGAGTCCTGCCTCTGACCTGTGAGCCTGCTGTCCCCACACCTCCTCCCACTGGGCCCAAACAGACTCTCCCAAACAGGGGTTCTGGTCTGAGTCAGGCCTGACTTTACTAAACCCCTTTAGTATCAACAGGCCCTAAGCCTTGGGGTGGGCCCCTCCCCTTTCCCACTGGCCTTTCCAGTGAGGAGACAGCAGAACCCAGGGCTGAGCTTGTCCAAGTTATTGCTATGGAACAGTATGAGGCCTTAGTCTCCTGATCGCATTCCCATGATGAGAAAGTTCAGTGAGTCGGCAGGGTTGGGCTGAGAATCCACCCTTCCGCCATCCCTCATATCAGGCTATCTGCCCTCAGTACCTGTTACCATGACAGACTCAGCCTCAGAGGTCAATGAGAATAGAGCAGGTGAGGGTCACCAGGAGGACCCAGGCGATGGGGGTAATGACTGAGGCCCTGGATTGGCCGTTAACTGCGGCCACAGTTGGTGATGCTGAAATGGAAAAGGAAGAGTGACAGCCTTTGTCCAGACCCTAAATGTGAAGAGACTCCTCCTCAACCCCTGCTGCCCCAGACACCTGCAATGTGGACATTTTCTCCCCCTCTACTTGTGGCAGCTGCTGTGACAGGCCCTGAGGTAGGAAGAGAGAGGAGATGGGCCCTGTTCCCAAGGGGCTCAGCCAGCTAATGAAAGAAACAAGAGTTACAATGTCACCAATCACTGCTGCTGTGACAGAGGAGGAGGTGACACCTGAGGGTGGTGGGAGAGAAGTCCTCTCAGCAGCTGACATTTGGGGTGGGATTGAGGGGTTTCCAGAAATAAACCAGTTGAGATGCAAAAGGAAAGTGAGGCTAAGAAGAGGGAACAGTAAGAAGAAAAGGTCTGGACACAAAGGATGCCCTCTTGTTTGGGGTCAGCCAGAAGTCCACGGTGAGTGGACAAGAGGCATGTGCAGTGAGGAAGAGATGCCAGGAGTGAGAAGAGAAAGGAAGGATGGTAGAGCCGACCTATGGCGATGGATCACTCTTTCAAACCCCCACACCACACACACACACTGTAGGGTGTGTTGCTCTCTTCTCCAGAGAGCTGCCCCTTCCTCCTCCTCTTCTCAGGTACCTGTTGTCTCCAGCATTTTCTCCCAGTGCACCATGAAACTTTCAAGCCAGCTCCTGCAGTCTCCCATGGAGATGTTCCAGAAGAACTTAGTCACATGCCTGTCACTCTCCCACTTCTCTTTCATCCATCTGCCTCCAGGGAGAAGCACTGTCCAGGTTCCATTCTTGGAATCAAAGCGGAGGAATGTCTGTCCTTGGAAGCCGAACTGCCAGGATGCAGCTGTGCGCCCATTGGCTCTCCACTGACACAGCATCCTGCCCTGCAGCGGGAGAGGGTCTGCCCCCCCCCCCCCATCATGGGATAGAGGTCAGCCTCTGGTCTGGACTAATCCTTTGCCCCCACCCCACTCCATTGTCCGGCCTCTGGGCCCCTTTGCATCTATCCCATTGTCTCCTTCAAGGCCTACCCTTCCTGCTGGGCTGCTTAGAAATGACCAACATCCTTTTTCTTTTTTTTTTTAACATGAATACAATCAATGCACCTAACCTCATAACCTGCTCACTTGGACTTTCCCACTTACCCCTGTCCGTGTATTTCTCTAGTTTAAGGTCCAGCAGTTGCTGTCTGAGAAAGTACCCCACGTCTCTCAGCATTTCCATCTGTTCTTGCCAGGCCCTCGTGCCTTTCACCTCCTCTCCCAGGAGACTCAAGGATTTGACCTCCTGGCTCCCACAGTCATAGGAAAGAAAAGTCTTTTCATGGACCTGGCCTTGAACCTCACACCAAGGTTGTCCACGGCTGGCCTTAGGGAGGACGGTGAAGTTATAGGAAAGAGACAGAGCTTCTGTGAAGGAAAAACACAGGTGAGGTTTGGGGTAGGGAGAAGGAACCCCTAGGCCCCCCCACCCCCACCACCCCTCAGGGACAGCCAGAGAGTCTCTGAAAGGCTGGGCTGCACAGCATGCATCACCCAGACCTGCCTGCCCACCCAGCAGTTCCAGCCTAGTGCCCCTCCCTTAATGCAGAAGGAGGGGGAGGAGCAGGAGGTGTCTGCCTGGCAGAATCCACGCCCCCGCCTCCCGTCCCTGCTACTCCAGGTTCTGGGGACAAGGCGTGGAGGCCTTTGCTGGACTGTGTCCTCAGGCAAGGGGATAAGGGGTCCCTTGGTAGTGAGGCGACTGGGGACAGTTCCCATTTGGGAAGGTGTTGGGAGGCACTGCGGTGCGTGGGGACAAGGTGAGGTGAGCAGTGAGAGGCTGTGAGCTGGGGTGGAGGAGCAGGGACTCTGGAGGGACAGTGGCTGGGTCTGCAGGTGCGGTGAGCCGCTGGGCAGGGGCGCTGGGAAGTTCCTGGGGCAGAGCGGTGGGCAGGATGGAGGGTGTGTGGGGACAGTGGTGTGAGCAGAGAAGGGCACATGGTGTCTAGGGTTCGCATCCCTGTGGGAATGTCCCCTGTCCTGACCAAGCCTCGGGTGCCCTGGGGGTTCAGCAGCCTTTCCCGCCGCGCCCTCTCTCCCTCCCCTGCACCCACGTCCCTACCCCCATTCTTCAGCATTTCTTATTCGCCAGAGTCGCCTCTCTCCCTGGCCCACCCCTTGCCCAGAGGAGACAACCACTCCTCTGGACACGAGCCCGCAGTGGAAACTTAAGGGGAGAAGGCAGCACCACTGCCCGAGAAGGCACCCGAGCGCCCGTGAGCCCCGCGTCCCCTTCCCAGTTCTAAACCATCCCTCACCACACTTCCCTCCAGGTTCCATTCCGAACTCACTTGCCGCCAGGCCCCAGGCCCGCTGAGGGAGCAGGACCAGGGACAGGAGACCCAGAGTGAACTTGGAGCCTGCAGTCCACCACATTGCTACATGCAGCAGGGACGGGGACCCAGCTGCCCGTCCCACTGGCCCCACTGACACAAGTGTTCTGGGCGCGGGGCCAGACGTCCGCCGACATTCACCCCAGGGCCCCCTCTCCTCGCCCTCCTCGCACTCCTGGCCAGCTTCCCAGGCCATGCCGGAAGACTCCTCCCGCCCCGTCTCTCTCCTGGTCTGGGTCTGGTGGGTCTGGTGACTCTCACGTCATTCATTATTTCCAGTCTCCTCATGCAGCCGAAGTCTCTCTCCCTTTTCCCCCTGCCCCTCAGCCCTTCTTTCCTGCACTCATCCTCCTGGCCCTCCCGTCTCTATTCCATGTTCACAATCACTCCTCTCTTCTTAAATAACGCAAGATTTTCCTTCTCCAGAATACTCCCGTCTTCATGAAGGGGACTGAACACAGCCCTTAGCTGTGTCATTGACGGGATGTTTTCTAGTAGTTTTGATCCCAGCGGAGCCCAAGGCCTTTTTGTAGATAAAGTAACTCGTGTTTGGGAAAGTTTGGGGTGCAGACCTCCGAATGTGTATTTCCCAGTTTCTGCTGCAGGCAAGGATTCAAAGCGGTGCCGGTGCAGCCTGGAGGCTTCTAGAGGGTTCTCCTCCCCGGGCCGCTGATCCTGCACTGCGGGTTTAGCCTCTGTGGCTGTGGGATTCTCACACTGTTCGCCAGGCATTTCAGGAATGGTGGACTCACCAGGACATGATGAGGGAAACACTCGTATGTTGAGGGTGAGAAAGATGCTTGATTTCTCCCCAGTGGGGCCTGATGGGGCTTTAATTCCACACGTCAAAGGCACTTGAAGTGACAGAGGAAGGCAGTGCATGATCCGTCTCTCTCATCACCAGCGACCCTGGTCCAGGACTCCCGACCAGGCAGCACTCACACCTGAGTTAGGAGACCTGAGGTGAGTTCTCAGCATGATGCTTGCTGAGGGTCACCTGCACCATGTCTTCATTGAATCCCTGGTCACTCCCTGAGGCAGCATTTCCTAAGTTACAAATGTGGAAATTGATGCAATGAAAGATGAAGAAGATAGCAGAGGACAAGCAGCCAGAATTTCATCCAGATACCCGATTCCTGTTTCTGGAAGTGTGATCTATAGTGCATTTCCATTAAAATTGCTTCAGGAGGCAATTCCTCACAATCTGTGGCCTGGTGTGAGTCTAGGGACCAGGAGCTTGCATGGGGGTGAGCCGGGAACAGCCCAGGTTCCCACAGAGGCCTGTCCTCCTCCCACCAGGCCATCCCACCAGTGATCTAATGCCAGCCTTCTGCCCTCCTCCTGTTCTCCCAGTCAATTGCCCACTTCACCCACCTCACGGGGTCGGGCTGCCAGGCCCTTCCTGGTTGCCTCCTCCCGGGGATTCACTCCAGGCTCCTGTCCCCAGCCCTATGCATGGGAGTCTCTTCCCACACACAGATCATCTGGGCCCACCAAGACCTTGCACACCCAAACCTCGGTCCTGCCCACTCCTTGTGTGTCTCTGGTCTTCCACACCACCCAGCACAGGCCCCTCCTGCATAAAGAACCTAGCAAATCAGGCCAGAACCTTCTCATCTCCTTTACACCTGTGAATTCACAGAGTTTGCTGCTATCCCATGTCTCAGTCCTCAAGTGCACCTAGGCCCTGTGTCCTGGCACGGGCCTCCTCCACGTTCCCGCAGCCTCCGGATGTTGGGGACTTCTCCTCCCTTGGAGCTCATCCTCTCCACATGGAGAACATGTGCAGTAGGAGGCCTTAGTGTATTTTCCTCATTGGAAGGGGAAAAGGCTCATGGATGGGGCAGAGTGGGACTCAGGGTCTCCCCAGTCCTCACAGGAGGCAAGGAACCCCCAGCAGGCAGGGCCCACTGGACTCCAACCTCCCTCTCATTTTGGCTCACCACATCCGCCACCCTCACAAAGACCAAGATGAGGATGCATTGGGGCTTCACTGTGGGGGATGGGCAGCATTCATAGCGATGAAGTGAGTGGAGGTGCAATTAGACTCATAGATTCGGGTACGCTTTCACCATGGATGGTTGTGCTGTAAAGTGGGCCCCATGCACGAGGAAAGCCCTCTCTCAGCTCCTGTTCCTCAAGGGACTTCATTGATCTCAGAGTGACTGAGCAACAGCATGTTCCTAGGCTCTGTAGCAAAAGTGATACGGGGACAAATTGTATTCCCAATGCCCACGTGAATGTGGAGCACACGAGTATACAAATCCCTCTCACCAAGTGTGATCTTCTTTCTGTGAACTCGGGTGTGAGGACCCAGAGGAGGCGGGAGAAGATGACTCATTATCTTCAGGAAGTGTGAGGAGAAACTTTATCAATCAATTTGGAGTGGAAAAGTGACACCCCTGGTCCTCACCTCCCTCCACATGTAGAGAACACCAACATCCCAAGGCTTGTTTGATGTATAACCAGATTGATCTTGTTCCCAAAAGGGGGAAAGACAGTCGGGAGAATAAATTAAATGCCTGATACCACGTACTTTTATTTTATTTTATTTTTATTATTTATTTTAGCCAGACTTATGAGGAACTCCATCCAAGAATGAGTGACAGCTGTCAGGTAGTGCCACCAGGGTTGCCGTGGTAAGTCAGCCTGCTGGGTCCCTCCCACGCCTAACACGGCTGAGCTGGTTTCAACTCCTCAGTTTCTGCTCCTCAGAGACTCAGCCTGGAGACTCTGACCAAAGACACAATTACACTCTCTTTGGCCTCTCCAGCCTACAAAGGGCGCATGGATAAACTCCTCCTTGCAGGCACAAGGTTGGGAGTGGGTGTCCCAAAACACCCATGGAGGAGGAATGTGTATGTTTGTGTATGAAGAAGACTGGGCGGAGACAGAGTAGGGAAGGGGGTGGGGTGAGGAAGCCTGGGGGTGTCAGAAGAGTGGGAGTGGACACACCTGGTTGGGGTAGAGATAGTGGATATAAGGCAGGGGGGACGGGAAGGTGGCTCTGTGAGTCCTTTGTCTGCCCCTCTTCCAGACCCCGGTCTCCAAGGTCCCCTGGAGTTGGCAGCAGAGAGGAATCTGTGCGTCACCCGCATCCTTTGGAGTTGCAGCAGGAAGGAACTTGAGCGTCACCCGCATTTCCTGGTGGTGCAGAGAACGCCCTCTCATTGCTCCCCCAGGCGGAGTCCCCTCCTTCTCCCTAAGGCTGTTCCCGGCACGGATCCCACCTGGTGACCACAGTGTCCCCGAGCGCGGGGGCATCGCCTGGCGGCCTTGGCGCAGTGCCTGCGGGTCCTGATTCCCTCGCCCCGCCCGCCAGGGCACCGCGCCGAGCTCCGGCTCAGAGAACTTTACTTGTGGTTCAAGTCTGCAGACGCCGCCACATCTGCAAACAGCATCTGGTGAAAGGGCGGCGGCCAGTTCCTCGGTCCCCTCGCCGCAGCCGCGATCGATCCTCAGTGTCCCCGACCCTCGTGCGGAGAACTGACCCGGCGCCCCGGGGACGGTCCTCGGCCCCCCGCCCCAGCGGGACCTGGACAGACGCGCAGCCACCAGCATGGACTGGCGTAGTCCAGGACTGCGCTCCTGGCCCGCCGGCTTCAGACCCGAGAAGATGAGGAGGGGAGGAGCGGGGGGAGGAAGACCCAGGGCCGGGTGCGTCCTCCCGAAGCCCCTGAGACTAGGCTGGGACCAGCGTGGGGGCCCACTTGCGAGCCAGCTGCAGGGCGGAGGAGGGGGTGCTGCCGCTGGATGGGGAGAGGACGGAAATCCGTAGACTTTCTGCTCTGACCTTGCTCCTCCGGTGCCCTCGGAGGAGTCTGGAGCCGGCAGGTGGACAGAGACCAGCAATGACATCTGGGGTTTCTTGAGGCCTGGGCTCCAGCAGGATGGTTGGAATCCATGGTCACCCCGTCTTTACGACAGAGCAGGTGCTGTCTGTCCTCAGTGAGTTTGCTTAACATCCGGTGCACTTGGTGACAGCGAATCTTAATCATCTGAGAGGAAAGAGTTTGAGAGGTTAGGAGCGGAGAGAGGAGGTGAGAGAGAGCAGGGCATGATGGAGGGGAAGATGGGGGGGGGGGGCAAAGACGCAGCGGGAGAAGGGACAGGAAGGTAGTTTGTGGAAGGTGGGGAGAGGAGCTCGCTTCGCCTCCAGCAGCCTTGCTCACAGCGGAAGAGGTTTTTGCAGTGGGTAGAGAAGAAAGAGAGGTTACTTAAAGTGAATTTTGTTTTTTATGTCACTTTTTGAAAAAAAAACATAAGCACCTACATTTTGATTACTTACAAAATGTTCCTTTGGTATAATTGTTCTTCCCATTGGATTTCAGTAGTTTCTCCTCAGTGGTCCTAGAGTGAGGACGTTGGGCAGGTCCCACCATGCCTAGCCACTTTTGCGAGTTACTCTCCTAAAATGTCGCTGCCATGTCACACTGCTTGTCTTCTTTGGCACATTCTGCTGCTGGTAGGAGCCTGGAACATTCTGAACCATGATGAGTGTCCTGGAATCTCCTTTCCTGGCTGGGAGGGTGAGGAGACAAGGAAACGGAGGACTTCACCCAGGTTTCAGGCAGATGAGCACCTGCCTATGTGCTCTCACCACAGTGAGGGTGTGGTGTAGCTGGACCCGCTCCCAGGTGTTACCTACCTACACTCAGTTCTGGAGGGTGTGGACCCCAGCCTCAGGCACCCCACCTGGTACTGTGCTCACATGTGACAGCTCTCCCTCTCCTGCCGGGTCTCACCTTCTGCTCCAGGAAGCCTTTCCTGAGTACCCAGGACTCACCAGGAATTTGGCGTGTGTCCCATGGTGTCTTTTTTCCCTTTCTGTTGAAAGTCCTGTCTGTTCAGCTTATTTTAAGTCCCAGGAGGACAAAAACTGTCGTGTATATTTTCTACTTCACAATTTGGTAGATGTTGTTAAAAATATTTGTCACATGAATCCTCCTGATAACAGAATGTCCACCTGGGGAGTCCATGGTACCACGGATTTTACATCAAAGTGTTTTCCTAAACCTCAGCCAGGTAAAGGGGAGACAGGACAAGGATCCAGAAGATGGAGGGGGCTGGGATGGCAACTCCTCCCCCTGCAGCGAGGCCCTTCAGAGGGAGTCCCAGGGCCACACCTGCGTTTTCTCTCACAGATGCTCACTCTCTTTGCCTCGACCTCACTGTCAAACCTCAGGCCAGACCTGAACAGCCCTGGTGGGAAGTCCAGGGCTCAGTGGATAGAAAGCCTTTCCTTCAGTATGACAGTGTCCTGAGGGATAAAGATAAACAGGGGATGTGCTGTGTCCTCATGGACCTCATGTTTGTGCTGAGGGAGACAGCAAATGTCCATCTGATCACCCTATGGGGTGACATGTTTACTGTGGGTAGACTTTTTTGAAGATGACAGAATTGGGGGTGCTTAGTTCTGTCTGGGAGGGTGGTGAAGGTTTCATAAAAAGGGATATTTTACCTGGTTAAGAAATAACTAAAACAGAGGAAGAACAGAAGGCTTGGAAGCACAATGATGCAGAGAGATTTGGGGACCATCTAACATCCAAAGTAACTGGATCATTGGTCAACGGGCGAGGGGGCTCCTATGCTGAGAGAGGAGGGATGGGAAAGGAGGATGGTGGGAAGTCCTGTGGCAGTCGCTGACTCTCCAGACAGGAAGTCCACCGGGAATCAATCAATCGATCCATCCGTCAAATTTTCAAATACCCACACAGACTCACATCCACACGGGGAGGCAGTAGACCTTACAGAGAGCTACCCCATCCTCTGCCCCTGCTCAGTTACCTGTGGGCTCCAGCACTTTCTCCCAGTGTTCTAAGAATTCCCTCAGCCAGTGACTGCAGTCTCCTGCTGAGAGCTTCCTGAAATGCTCTGCCAGGTCCTGGCTGTTCTCCCACTCCTCCTGGATCCCTCTGGCTCCGGGATCAATGACTGTCCAGTTCACGCTCATTGTGCCAAAGACGGCTGTCTGTCCATTGATGCTGAACTGCCAGGACGCACCAGTGTATCGTCCTGCTTCACGCTGACAACACAGCTTGACCTGTGGGTGGGAAGACCTGCAACCCCCCCCCCCAAACAAAGACATCATCCTGGGCTCTTGAGAGCTCCACCGTCTCCCAGCAGGTCAAGTGTGTCTCTGCACATTGAGGGCCCTGTATTCTTTCCTCTGTGACCTGCCCTTTCTTGCCCATTAGGTCACCTCGTCTCTGAGGCTGGACGCCTGTTCAGCTCTGTTAGCCCAGCCCCTTCCCTGCGTGTGCTCTGCTCCTCCCTCTCCTGCTGACTGTCCCCATCTCCTCTCCCTCTTCCCATACTTACCCCTGGTCCTGTTCTTCTCCAGTCTGATGACAGGCAGGACCATCCTGAGCTCTTGCCCCACTTCTCCCAGCGTTTGGGTCAAGTCTGTCCAGGCATTGGTGGTGTTTACCTTCTCCCCCAGGAGACCCAAAGGTCTGAACATGTTGCTGTCACTGTCATACTGTAGGAAAGGCTTTCTATCCACTGAGCCCTGGACTTCACACCAGGACTGTCCAGGTCTGGCCTGAGATTTGACAGTGAGGTCAAGGCAAAGAGAGTGAGCATCTGTGAGAGAAAACGCAGGTGTGGCCCTGGGGCTCCCTCTGATCTCACAGCTTCCTCCCGAGGATTGCAAAGATAGGGAGCACACAAACAGTGGTGCCCGCATTGAGGTGTACGAGTCCAGATTGACACGTGACGGAAAAGGTTGCAAACTTATGTCCCCACAGATGATGTAATGAGCACGGGAAGTATGCTGTGGGATTCTGACAGAGAAAAACTGGCATACAGACTAGTGGACGACACACACACTCAGGAGAACAGAGCATACAGGTGTGCGCACCACAGAAAAGCTAGAGACTAGTCTTCCAGATAATATACGAGGCAGTCGGTACTATTCTTTATCCCTAAACAATGGCGCCTAAACCAGATAGACCTTGGCCTTATCTAGGCCCTCAGACCAGGAAAAAGGACTATAGTGCCCGGGAGGTGCACTCCAGACATCTACCTGCAGACGCAAGCTTGTCAGCTTACCATCCAGCCCTTTGTTTCCCCATCACTGAAGCATTAGAGGTAGGTGGCAAGTGAGGAAGCCACAAGGGGAATTCCCCAGGCGGAAGAAAAAGAAAAAGAAAAAGCCACCCAGCAGCTGTGGGGAAAAATCTCAAAACAGCTGCCTCCAAGTCGACTAGCCATGGGGAGAGGCTGTGGTCCCACCTGGGTCACCAGAATTCATGCCAAGCAATGGGTTCACTCTGCTCACCGAGATCTGAGCCAGTTAATCCCAATGAGTTAGAGATGGAGAAAGGAAGTTTAATTAGATTAGCTGGCAAATCGGAAGACGGGTGACCACTATCTCAAAAACCCATCTTCAAGGATTACAGAATCTTGAGGCAGTCACATAGGGAAAATGAGCAGCAAGGAGGGGGTTTCCTTCAGGCATGACAGACTCCAGGGTCTTCTCCATCCTTCTGTCAGCTGTGATGGATGCCTTGTAGGTGTGCTTCCTGCCTGTGGTCAGCCTGTTCCTGGAGAGAAACTCAGAAGAAAGTTTTAATTTATTCAGCTATCAGGGAGTGCCTGTGTAAGTGGGAGGCCATAAATTAGGAGACCATGTAAATTTTTTAGACAATGTGCAGAGCAGCAGGTAGTCACACAGAGGAGGGGCTGGGGGCATATAGTGTAACAAGATGGCCTCACTTTTGCTCACTTACATGTGTACAAAAACCTTAGAAATGGCCAAGCCTAACCTACAGAAGTATAAGATAATAAATTTGTGTTGTTTTAAGATACTAAGTTTGTGGTAATTTGTTCTAGCACCAAGAGAAAACTATACAGACATTATCAAAGGTGCCCAGTGTGGAGGATCAGAATTTGCCACCCCAAAATGTGTTTCTTTGCCTTGATTATTTTTAAGGACAAAAGACTCTGAAAGGAACTTTGACCTTCCCACTAACTGCCTAAAAGAATTTAAGATAGAAGGCCTGTCTCGGGAAGGAGGTAATACAGTGAGATAACTATCATATAATATAAACTAGTTGTGATAGAGAGGAATCTAACAAGGCCTTTTTTTTTTTTTTTTTTGGTAAGGAAGATTAGCCCTGAGCTAACATCCATTGCTAATCCTCCTCTTTTTCCTGAGAAAGATTGGCCCTGAGCTAACATCTGTGCCCATCTTCCTCTATTTTATATGTGGGATGCCTGTCACAGCATGGCTTGATGAGCAGTGCATAGGTCCACGCCTGGGATCTGAACCAGTGAACCCCGGGCTGCTGAAGCACAGCATGTGAACCTGACCACTATGCCACCAGGCCAGCCCCTAACAGGCTTTTTAATCAAAGTCTTCTCCATCTGAAGCTGGGTACCTAAGGGTTACTGTAAATATTCAATAAGAACATGATTACCTCTTGATCTTGTTCCCAACAGAGACATAGATGAAAAGGAGTTGATCTTGTTAATTTGCTGTTTTCTTGTTTAACCTGAGGGGTGACTCAAGGGTCATAAGGATTTATGAGCTTCTTTTGCCAAAGAAAAAGAATACCTTTGAGGAAGTTACAATCACCAGATAACCAGGCCCAGCCGCAGTTGATGCCCAGGAGTCAGATTGCCCAAGGGCTTATCTGGAGTGAAAGAAACACGGATTACCCCTTTGTTTCTCCAAACTCCTCCTGCCAGGACCCTTAGTCTGTAAAGTCCCTGCTTTCTCTCTTGCTGAGGCCGATTTGAGAGGACCTATCCTCATTGTGGCCAGTTCAAATAAACCTTTCCCCCTCTCCAAGCACCCCTGTCTCAGTGATTGGCTTACTGTGCATCCCCCACACGAACTTGAGACTAAGAGGTTTGGTATCACATCTCTCACTGTCTTTGCAAGGCACAGTCAACATTTGTTTATCAAACATTTGCTTTTCCACCTCCATGTAAATTGCCTTCCTCCCCTTTGAAGTCCCAAACCACTACCCCCAACATCCTCCTTTGTCTTTAGCTGAAGATATTTAAGGTGATGGCTTCTGTCATTTTGGTGAACTACTCTGATTTCCTGGGTTTCTCCCATGTTTTCATGTTATTAAACTTTCTTTGATTTTCTCCTGTTATTCTGTCTCATGTCAATTTAATTCTCAGACCAGCCAGAAGGACCTAGAAGGTAAAGGAATAGCTCTTCCTCCGCTGCACCAGACAACAGAAATGCGCAAAAGCCATTCGAAATTTCAAAAGGTAGATTTTTCAAAATTTGTACCTAAAAACAATCGTGGATAATATTGCAGAAATAGCTTCTAAGGGCCTATTTGGAGAACTCTGACAGAAAAACAGGGCTCATCAGGACAGTAAGTCAGCTACCAAATTTTCCATGTGATAGTGTCCATTTTTTTAAAAAATAATAACACTCCACATTTATTGAGACTTTACCTGTGACAGGTACAGTGCTAGCACTTTTCACACCTGTACTCACTACCTTTCACAATCACTCTGTGACGTACGGGCCTTTCAGTCCTTCTTTTACAGCCCAGGAAGCAGGAGAACAGACAGGTCTGGGCAGCCGCCACTGCCAGAATCCAAACCCAGGCAGCCAGCTTGGAGCCAGCTCCCAGCACCCAGGAGGAGTCCTTGCTTTATCTTTTCTCTCATTGCAAGTGGTAGAATTTATTTTATATATTTAAGGTAAAGTTTAAGTAAGGAAGGCAATGTGCTTGAGTGAAAAACAATGTTAAAAGATCTGATAAACACTGATCATCAAGGAAATGCAAATCAAAACTACACTAAGATATCACCTTACACCCATTAGAATGGCAAAAATAACCAAAACAAAAAGTAACAAATGTTGGAGAGGTTGTGGAGAAAAAGGAACCCTCGTACACTGCTGGTGGGAATGCAAACTGGTGCAGCCATTAGGGAAAACAGTTTGGAGAGTCCTCAAAAAATTAAAAATAGAACTACCATATGATCCAGCCATCCCACTACTGGGTATCTACCCAAACAACTTGAAAGCAGCAATTCCAAAAGTCCCATGCACCCCTATGTTCATTGCAGCATTATTTACAATAGCCAAGATGTGGAAGCAACCTAAGTGCCCATAGACTGATGATTGGATAAAGAAGATATGGTATGTATATACAATGGAATACTACTCAGCCATAAAAAAGGATAAAATCCTCCCAGTCATAACAACATGGATGGACCTTGAGGGTAATATGTCAATTGAAATAAGCCAGATAGAGAAAGACAATCTCTGCATGACTTCACTCATATGTGGAAGTTAAACATGTAGACAAAGAGAACAGATTAGTGGTTACCAGGAGAAAGGAGGGGTGGGGGGTGGGCACAAAGGATGAAGTGGTGCACCTACAACACGACTGACAAACAATAATGTACAACTGAAATTTCACAAGATTGTAAACTATCATAATCTCAATAAAAAGTTTAAAAAAAGATCTGATAAAGAAGAAGTGGTATATACATATAATGGAATACAACTCAGCGAGAAAGAAAGGGGTGGAGTCTAGCCATTTGTGACAACACAGATAGACCTTGAGGGTATTATGCTAAGTGAAATAAGTCAGACAGATGGAGAAAGACAAATACTGTATGATTTCACTCACAGGTAGAAGATAAAAAAAAAACATAACAAACACATAGATACAGAGAACAGATTGATGGTTACCAGGGAGGAAGGGACATGGAGGGTGAAAGGGTTAAAGGAGGACATTTGTACAGGGACGGATGGAAACGAGACTCGGTGGTGAAAAGAAAAGCTATGCAGGGTACTTCACAATGATGTCTTGTCATTTAAAGATGAAATTTATCCCAAAGAGCATGAAACCAAAGTTCTAATTCATATTTAAGCACACTTTACACTTGACAAAGCTTTTACGTGAAGGCACTCAAGAGATCTTTCAGCCCAGTGTCTCAGTTTTACAAGAAAAAAAACCACCCAGAGGCCAAGAAAATGAAAGATCCAGAATATAAGTCTTTGACGTTGTTTTTCCATCAGGCGTGTGGTATTCATGGTTTGAATTGCTGTCGTAAATGGCCAGTATGAGAATACACTGCGCCTCAACTCCACACCACTTCACGACCTCTCAGGACCTGTTTGCAGAGAAGATGGAGGAATCTGGCTGGGGTAGGACACCTGGGTGATTAGTAACCTCATAATCACAGCGAAAGGGCTGAAATTAATGAATCAATATCAAGCTTCGGGTAGGCCT
The DNA here is from genome assembly GCF_037783145.1 of Equus przewalskii. Classification (NCBI taxonomy): domain Eukaryota; kingdom Metazoa; phylum Chordata; class Mammalia; order Perissodactyla; family Equidae; genus Equus; species Equus przewalskii. The sequence continues at coordinate 16,982,524 of NC_091862.1, forward strand.
TTAATGAAGGGCCTCCACTCTCTCTCCTGGGCCTTCTCATGGCCCATATTTTAAATCAGCCTCTGGGATGAAGACAGAAGGCAAGTTCATCATTTACAGATGATACAAAGCCAGATGGGATAAGAGCGTGGTAGATGAGATCATCAAGATCTAAAAGCTTCACCATGTGACAGATCAGTGGGCCGAGAGTAGATCAAGAGCCAGCAGTAATGGAGCCTGTACCGTGAGCTTGTCATCACGCCACGTGCTTCAAATGCTTGGTCTCCCTTCCTCCTCACCATCCTAAACTCACCATCCTCGTCCACACCACACCATGGGAAGTAACGTTACGCAATTGTTTCTGTAGTACAGTCAGCCATCTGGGGCCTAGAAAGGGTGGTGGCTTGCTCCAGGTCACACAGCCAGTAGGTGTCGCCCTGGTGATTCCGTGGGTGCTCTTAACCGTGGTGTATTTAGCAGGTTGAGTTGCATGAGAGACTTAATGGTAGTTTAAAAATATTTATAATAATAAATAGAGATTATAACATAAAAAATATAATAAAGATAGATTAGCAAGAAAAAAACAAACAGAACTTATTAACACATATACCTCATGTACATGTGGGAGATACCGAGGGAAAGATGAGTAACTCCCTGAGGAGGCTTAGAATTCAGGATGAAATGCCATCTTGATAGGGAAGGGGGGTGACAGAGGCTTCTTAGGAGAGAGTACATGATTTTTAGGAAAGATGAATGGGCCCTTAGAAGACTAGATGGAAGGTATGACAGCTTGTGACAAACTCTGAATGAATGTGGGGTCGACTTTCATTTTCAGTCCCCTCTCCTGTGACAGGAGTCAGCCCTCCCTGGTTGATGAGACCCCTGGGGAGGGGTTTATGAAAACTGAGTTCCCTCTGGAGGATTTGTCGTTAGGCAGATAAAGGGAGTTCAGAGAAAGCCTGCTTTTCCTGTTTCTCAAGTGCCTACAGCTCAGAATAATCACTACGTACAAGGGGGATGTTTTGGGGGTGGCGTATTCTGCTACCCTCACACCACACACAAAAATTAACTGGAAATGAATCATATATACATATAAGATAAAAGTATGACAGTATTAGAAGAAAACGTAGGAGCAAATCTTTGTGACCTTGTTTGCAAAACTTTCTTAAATACACCAATAGCACAAATGACAAGAGAAAAAATAGATTCATCTGACTTCCTCAAAATTTAAAACATTTGGGCTTCAAAGGACACTACAAAGGAAGTGAGGGGGCCGGCGCCGTGGCCGAGTGGTTAAATTCGGACACTCCACTTCAGCAGCCCGGGGTTCCCTGTTTCGGATCCTGGGTGCAGACCCATGCACCTCTCATCAAGCCATGCTGAGGCAGCATCCCACATAGAAGAACTAGAAGGACTTACAACTAGGATATACAAATACGTACTTGGGCTTTGGCCAGGGAAACAAAAGAGGAACATTGGCAACAGATGTTAGCTCAGGGCCCGTCTTCCACACCAAAAGACAAAAAACAAAAAAACCCCAGCTGATCCCCAAGTGCTTCTAAACCATCTCCCACGAACTTGTTAAAGAAAAGAAAAAAAGGAAAGTGAAAAGACAACCTACAGAATGGGAGAAAACATTTGCAAATCATATATCTGGTAACGAACTGGTATCCAGAACATATAAAGAATATATAAAGAACCCTTATATAATGATAATTAACTAATTTGGAAATGGGCCAAGGACTTGAACAGGCATTTCTCTAAAGAAGTGTCCCAGTGGCCAATAAGCACATGCAAAGATGCTCAACATCATTAGCCATCAGGCAAATGCAAATTGAAACCACAAAGGGGCGGAGGGATTAAGTTCACCCGCTCCACTTTGTCGGCCCAGGGTTTCGCCGGTTCCGATCCTGGGCACAGTCCTGGCCCCGCTCATCAGGCCATGCTGAGGTGGCGTCCCACACAACACGACCAGAAGACCTGCAACTAGAATATACAACTGTGCATTGGGGGGCTTTGGGGAGAAGGAGAAGAAAAAAGATTGGCAACAGGCATTAGCTCAGGTGCCAATCTTTAGGGAAAAACCCACAAAGACATACCACTTCACACCCACCAGGATGATTGTCATCAAAATGACAGACAGTAACAAGGGTTTAGGGATGATGTGGAGAAACTGGCAGCCTCCCGTATGGCTGAGGCAGAGCGTCTGGAGGTGGAGAGTCAGTGTGGGTGACAGTGAGAAGTGAGGGCGTGCATGTGTGCTGGGGGAACACCGTGTGTCTGTGACTGTGAGGTTCAAGAGTGAAATGCGGGGGCCATTACTCTGAGGAGCAGGTCAGGAACGTTGCTAGAGAGGCCTGGGCGGTGGCTGCTCCCTCTAACTAGTGTGGACCTTGATCCAGAGGTGTGGATTGCTGGGTGGTGCCACCAGGGTTTGCATAGTTTGGGATTGCTAGGCAGGCCCACCCACACCAACGGGCTGAGCTGGGTTGCACGCCTCAGAGAGTTTGCCCAGACTCTAAGCCCCGTCTTGGGATTCTAAGCACAGGAGGGCTTGCTGTCGCTCACTGCTCTCTGCCATGTGAGGACACAACGAGAAGACAGCTGTCTGCAAACCAGAAGAAAGGTCCTCACTACACACAGGATCTGCTGGTGCCTTGATCCTGGGCTCCCCAGCCTCCAGAACTGCGAGAAACTAATGTTTATTATCTAAGCCACCCAGCATATGGTACTCTGTCATAGTAGCCCGAGCTGACAAAGATAGATGGATAGCATGAAAGGGACAGCTGTAAAAGTGAGGGGGGAGAGGGGGCTAAAAATATTAAGTCATAAGAGGAAACCTGGAGTGAAGATGACAGGAGAAATTTCAAAGTGTCTCCAAAGCTGTGTTCTTAGACTAATGTTCACAGCTCAAAAGTCAGAGCCCCAAGACTTTTTCTAATGACAAACGACTTGGCTTCTCCTGACGTCTTGGCTCCAACAGAACTGTTGGACTCTGTCATAAAACTCATCTGTGATGACAGACAGGTACCGCCTGTGTTCAGCTGGTTGGATTAATATGAGTGAACTTGGTGAGAACAAATCTCAGTCATTTAAGAGGAAAGAGTTGGAATGGGCTAGAGGTGGGAGAAGGGAGACACTATGGGAAGATGGAGGGGGCATGGGAAGGGAGGGCAAAAGAAGCGGGGAGCAGAGGGAGAGAGGAAGTTGGTGGGAGGTGGAGGGCAGAAAGGAGCTCACATCACCTCCAGCAACCCTGCTCACACCAGGAGGGGTTTGGAGAGGTTATTCAAAGTGAATTTGTTTCCTTTTTCTTTTTAAGATTGACACCTGAGCTAACTGTTGCCAATCTTCTTTTTTTTTTCCTGCTTTTTCTCCTGAAATCCCCCCAGTATATAGTTGTATATTTCAGTTGTGGGTCCCTCTAGTTGTAGCATGTGGGATGCCGCCTCAGCATGGCCTGACAAGCAGTGCCATGTCTGCGCCTAGGATCTGAACCACCAAAACCGTAGGCTGCTGAAGCGGAGCACGCCAACTTAACAATTTGGCCACAGGGCCGGCCCCGAATTTGTTTCTTAACTTCTCCTTTTTCTTTTAAATGAGTAATTATATTTTGAATATTTGAAAATCTCTCCCTTGGCACCACTTTTCTTCAGCTGGATTTCAACAGGTCTGTCAGTCATCTGGGAGGGACGATTGTGGGCAGTGCCCACACACAGATGGGTCTTGCCAGTGACTCTCCACAAAGTGCTCAGCAGGAATGTTGCTAGTATCTTGCACTGCGATTTTTCTTTTCCCACTACTGCTGCTGGTAGAAGCCTGGAAGACTCTGGGCCATGAGTGTCCTGGAATGGAGAGGCTGGCTGGGAGGGGGAGGATGGAGGAAGGGGAGGGGCTTCACCCAGGTTTCAGCAGGTGAGCGCCTGTCCATGTGCTCTCACCACCGGGAGGGTGTGGTTTAGATGGACTGGCTCCCAGGTGTCGCCTACACCGAGTTCTGGGGGGTGGACGCCAGCCTCAGGCACCCCGCCTGGCACTGTGCTCACAGGTGGCAGCTCTCCCTCTCCTGCCAGGTCCCACCTTCAGCTCCAAGAAGCCTTTCCTGAGTTCCCAAGACCCATCATGAATTTGGCTTGTGTCCCATGGTATCATTTTTCCCTTTTTGTTGAAAGTCCTGTCTGTTCAGCTAAATTTTAAGTCCCAGGAGAACAAAAACTGTACTTTTTGTACCTCAGAACTTAGTAGATGTTGCTAAAATGTTTGTCAGATGAATCCTCCTGGCAACAGTACATGTATCTGAGGGGTCCATGGTATCATCTACTTCACATCAAAGTATTTTAGTAATTAACCTCAGCCAGGTAAAAGTGAGGACAAGGATGCAGAGGACGGAGGGGGCTGGGATGGGGACTCCTCCCCCTGCAGCCAGGATCTTCAGAGGGAGTCCCAGGGCCACACCTGCATCTTTCTCTCACAGATGCTCACTCTCTGTGCCTCAACCTCACCATCAAATCTCAGTCAAGACCTGGACAGCCCTGGTGTGAAGTCCAGGGCTCAGTGGATAGAAAGCCTTTCCTTCAGTATGACAGTGACAACAACACGGTCAGACCTTTGGGTCTCCTGGGGGAGAAGATAAACACCACCAATGCCTGGACAGACTTGACCCAAACGCTGGGAGAAGTGGGGCAAGAGCTCAGGATGGTCCTGCCTGTCATCAGACTGGAGAAGAACAGGACCAGGGGTAAGTATGGGAAGGGGGAGGGGAGATGGGGACAGTCAGCAGGAGAGGAAGGAGCAGGGCACACGCAGGGAAGGGGCTGGGCTAACAGAGCTGAACAGGGGTCCAGCCTTAGAGACGAGGTGACCTAATGGGCAAGAAAGGGCAGGTCACGGAGGAAAGAATACAGGCCCCTCAATGAGCAGAGACACACTTGACCTGCTGGGAGAAGGTGGAGCTCTCAAGAGCTGGATGGATCGATTGATTGCTTGATTTCTGGGGGACTTCCTGTCTGGAGAGTCAGTGACTGCCACAGGACTTCCCACCATCCTCCTTTCCCGTCCCCCGCTCCTTCATTGCAGGATCCCCATCCCCCATTGACCAATGGTCCAGTCACCCTAGTTGCTATATGATCCCCCAAATTCTATGCATCGTTGTGCTTTCAGGCCTTCTCTTCTTCCTCTGTTTTAGTTATCCTGTAACCAACCCAAATGACACTTCTCATGAAGCCTTCACCCCTTTCCCAGACAAAACTAAGCACCCCCAATTCTGTCATCCTCAAAAAGGTCTACCCACAGTGAACATGTCACCCCGTATGGGGATCAGATGGACACTTGCTGTCTCCTTCAGCACAAACACGAGCTCCATGAGGACAGGGCACAACCCCTGTTCATCTTTATCCCTCAGGACCTGATAGAGTGGCTGTCACCTACTGATTCAGTAGATATGTGGGGGGACATGTGCTGCCTGGGAAAGCAGGTGTGAGGAAGGTATGTGTATTCTTCGGTTTGACGGGGCTTTTGCTTTTTTCTTTGTTTTAGTACAATCAGTAAAGGCCCCAGACACCCTCCAGTCTTCATGCATCCAATTAATTGCATGGATCGTCTCATCACTCTTCTCCTAAGTCCTAATTGGCATCATCGTCATGAATCTTGGGAGATCAGGTACCAGGAAAGGTGAGGAGCAGGCTGGCGTCTGGCTCTTGGGGAGGACATAATTTGATGAGGACTTGGGAGAGGTGAGCCATGGTCTCACCCCAGCCCTTGTCCACTGCTCCATCTCTACATGGAGATGACCCACTTTCTTAGTCTTGAGCCCCGACCCTCCACGGCAGCCACATGAAATCATGTATGTGAAAGTGTTTGGCAAACTTTGAAATCAGATATAATTGTTAGTTAACATTCATAGGTGTTTATTTTTCATATAAATCCTTATTTTAATAACTAGTATTTAGAAGGTTTAATGATACCTTTAAAAGTCATTTTAATCACAGGTGAAAGTTTCTGCCCATAACAAGCCTACCCATGGGGTCTGAGTCTAAGGCAAAAAGGAATCCTTATGCTGCTTCCAGGGCATCTGAAGTGGCCGCAGCTGTGCGGTGACTCTCTCGCAGGTGGGAGATCCTCCAGCCCACAGTGGTGCAGCCCAGACACGGCCTTCAGGGCTAGGAAGTGTCAAAGTCACTCAAATACACACTCTCAGAAACTCTATAATTTCTCCTTTTCATGGAATGGCAAGAAATATCAGGCTAATTTTTTTTTCTTTGTTTCTATTTTTACCTTCTAGTTCCACCTCCTATCTGTTCTGGACCTGAACGAAATGGGTTCCTAAATGTCAGCTCTGGAAATAAAAAACAAGGTAGCAGAGACTGCTATCTTCCTATGCAGTTCTTTATTCTACTGCGACTAAAAAATATAGACTATTAACAATAGGCAATTCACGACTTTCAGGTATCCAATCAAAACATTTCTGGGACCCACCCGTGGCCTAGTGCTATGAGGTTCTGCACCCTCTGCTTCAGTAGCCAGGTTGGTTCCTGAGCACGGACCCACCCCGCTCTGTTAGTGGCCATGCTGTGCTGGCAACCCACATACAAAAAATAGAGGAAGATTGGCATGGATGTTAGCTCAGAGTGAATCTTCCTCAGGAAAGAAAAGAAAAATGTTTTCTGGACATCCTAAAAAGCAAGGAAATGTGAGAGAAAAATGAATCAATAGAACTGCCTAGAAATAAAGATACAGAAGCTGCTCACAGGGAGGTGGAGCTCTCAGGTGTAGCCTCCACGGGGTTGAACATTTTATATAGCTTATCACGTCATTTAAAACACTGCTCCTCTAGATCCACACGATCTAAGCTGAGGGCTTCTGCAGGGGTTACAGAGATAACTCATGTTCCCATAATTGGCTGTGCTCAGATGTTTTGTTATGTTCGTGGAAATCTGAATGAATGAGACTCCCAATTTTTGTATTTTTCAACAGCGCTGCCCGCCTTGTGCTACTCAAATACATCTCGGGAACCCAGTGTGGAAACAGTTAGGGACGTTGGAGGTGAAGGACTGGAGACAGCGTCTGGTGGTTCCCCAGTAAAGCGTGTCCCTTCTCTGGAGCAGGGCCCGAGGTCACAAGGATTGGTGGAGGACCGCCTGCCCCCAAGTGCCCGTGCCCCTTTGAGCTGACACCCGAGCAGGTCTGGCTGGTAATAAAGCCCAGTGGGCCTAGACAGAAACGCTGCCCTAACCCGGAGGCCGCGGGGACAGACCGCTCTCTGGGCTGCACCCGCGGGAGCCGGCTCTCCCTCCGCCCGCCTCGGCCGCCCTCCCAGCCTGGGAGGAGCCTGCGGAAGGGGGGCCGGTGGGCGGGGTCAACCCGAGCACCGGGGCGCAGGGGCGGCCTGGGCGGGGCTCCGCGCGTCCCCGCCCCCGCGGCGCCGCTGTTCGCCCCGCTGGTGCTGATCTGCGCTCAGGCCTCCTGTCGCCGCCGAGCGCGCCTCGCGGCCGGACAGAGAGGCGCGGGCGCGCCCGGAAGCCTCGGCAAAGGCCCGGCCGGGCCGGCTATGCCTCCTGCTGCAGCGCTTCCCGCCGGCGCCCGCGCGCCCGCGGCCTCGGAGGCGCAGCCGGGCCCCGGGGAGGCCGCGCTGTGAGCGCCGGGCCCCGGCCGCCGCGCCGCGCAGGAGGCCCCAGGCCGCGCTCGCCGCCCTCCTCGCGCGGCGGCCCCGCCTCGGCTCCCCCGCAGCCGCCGGCCGCCATGGCCTCGGGCGCCCGGGGCAGCGCGGGCTCGGGGCGCGGGCGGCCGCCGCGGCACCGGGCGCTGCGCGGGCTGCTGCTGCTCTGCCTGTGGCTGCCGAGCGGCCGCGCGGCCGGCCCGCCCTCCCCGCCGCTGTCCGCGCTGCGCGCCCAGCTCGCGGGCGTGGAGCGGCTGCTGGAGGAGTTCCGGCGGCAGCTGCAGCGGGAGCGGCCGCCGGAGGAGCCGGAGCCGGAGCCGCGCGCTGGCGGCGGCCCCCGAGAGAGCTGCCCGGGCCCGGGCGGCGGCGGCGGCTACAGCGCCAGGCCGGACGCCATCCTCCGCACCCGGGACTCCCTGGCGGCCGGCGCCAGCTTCCTGAGTTCGCCGGCGGCCGTGCGCGACTGGCGGCAGTGCGTGGCGGCCTGCTGCGCCGAGCCGCGCTGCTCGGTGGCGGTGGTGGAGCGCCCCCGGCGGCCCGCGGCCCCGGCCGCCGCGCTGGGCTGCTACCTCTTCAACTGCACGGCGCGCGGCCGCAGCGTCTGCACGTTCGCGCCGCACCGCGGCTACAGCAGCTACAGCCTCCGCCGCGCCCGGGCCGGCGGGCTCCATGCCCCGGCCACCGGCGCCGCGGCCACCGCGCGGGCCCCGCCTCGGCCGGGTAAGCGCGCCACTGAGGGCGGGCTGGGTCGGGCCCGCGCTGGGGGACGGGGCCAGACGCTTGGTCCTGCCGTCCTTGCACCTGTCGGATGGCTGCATCCGGGAGACGCGCCTAGGCAGGAGCGCGGGGCCCTTCTCAGCCAAGCTAGGAATAGAACACCCTCCCTCCCAGTTATCGTAGCTGCGGGCGTCCAGAAGAGTGGCTTTGATTTCTCAGTCTAGGGATGGTTTCTGAAAAATCCCAGTAGATCTGGCAGAGGCCAGCACGGTGGGCTGCTTCTGGAATTTTTCTGGGCTTGGGGATAGCGGCTGATCTGAGAGGATTCACGGAAATTCTATTTAAAGGAGAAAAGCTCAGAGCCAAAAAAAAAAAAAAAAGCCCAAAAACGTTTATTTTGGTCTCAGATTTTTATAGGCGTGGTTTGTGTCAAGTAATTGCAAGAGCAAAATCTAGTTAGGTGCCAGATGCTCCTAACACACCCGTTTCTGAGCTTCTCTCTCATGACTCATAGTCCAACCTCTGCTTGCTTTCATCAGGCGAAAATGGGAAGGAGAAAGTGTCAGGCATTTTTGAAGTGGATCCAACTGATTCCTGTGAATTATTGTTCCCTTTTATAAACAGTAAAAAGGAGGGACTTGATTTTTATTGAAAATAAGGAAGTTTAAGGCACGTCTATTTTTGAAAAGAGTGACAAATGATACATTTCATTCAATGGTTTTACTTTCTGTGGGTGCTCAGAATGAGAATCAAGACACATACAGGAGGCTCAAAAAAAACTGTGGCAGTTGGAGACTAAGGTCACTATGGAATAAATCTTGATTGGGCCCATGGGTATTGAGCTCAGTGTGTGGGATTGCTCTCTGTTGCTGTTTGATGTATAACAACACAAGGGTGATGTCACAGCAAGATTAGAGGGGGTAGCCTCAGCCCCTTGGGGAATCTGGAGTCTCCATGACCTGCGGGTCCAGTGAGAAGGGTCTGGAACTCTGTGTCCACAATGGCCTGCCTCCCTACCCACCTCCAACCAGGAGGAGGCTCAGCACTCTTGTCAGGGGGCAGGCATCCAGAGGTCACCCTGTGACCATTCAGCCTTGAGGCAGACACAGGGAAGGACCTGACGTTTTCTCCCGGAGGGGAGCAGGAGGCCCTTTCACCTGGACCCCCACCAGCATCCCCGAGCCCACCCCATGGCTGTCACACACACATCCTTTCTCTCTGCCAGACAGGGACCCAAAAGTCCCAGCAGCAAAGAGACAAAGTCCCTTTCTCTTGTGACTGCATAGTGGGAAGAAACCGACATTGCGAAGGGAGTTTTCCTATAAACCAGAGAAAACCAAAAGGAAACCTAAGGAGACAAGAACATGCCCATAGAAATTAAAAAGGTTAGTTCACAGGGTCGACCCGGTGGCGCAGTGGTTAAGTTCACACGTTCCGCTTCGGCGGCCCGGGGTTCACCAGTTCAGATCCTGGGTGTGGACATGGCACCGCTTGGCACACCATGCTGTGGTAGGCGTCCCACATAGAAGGTAGAGGAAGATGGGCATGGATGTGAGCTCATGGCCAGTCTTCCTCAGCAAAAAGAGGAGGATTGGCAGCAGATGTTAGCTCAGGGCTAATCTTCCTCAAAAAGAAAAAAAATTCACTAGTAGAAGCTTCTGAGTCATTTTTTCCTTCTATCTCCTTTGCCCTTCCCTTCCCTAGGGGGAGTTTGTCTAGGAATTCAGTTTTGGAGATGGTCAGGGGGAAGACAGGTCACCACTGGGGTTGGTCCCCTTCTGGAAAAACACTGCCATGCTGGCACTTCTTCAGATCCCCAGCAACGGGGAACATGGGAGGGTGCAGCTCAGGCCCGGAGGCGCCCTCTTCCTGCTCTGCAGATGGGGCACAGGTTACCCTGTTCGCTGTCCTGTGTCCTGCTCTGCAGGTGGGGCACAGGTTACCCTGTTCACTGTCCTGTGTCCTGCTCTGCAGATGGGGCACAGGTTACCCTGTTCACTGTCCTGTGCTTTCCCTGCCCAGATGCTTGACCAGTTGAAGTTCTTTATGCTTCTGAGACCACTAAGATTTTCCTTGATGATTTTTCTTTTCTGGATCTTGTGACATGTGGAGTTAGAGGCTAAAGGAGCATGAAAATGGTCTAGAAAAGCTCTTGTAGAGAACTTGTTAGGGGTCCATTTGAGGTGTATAAAAGGATGAAGAAATAGTGAGGGGACAGGTGGGATGGGATAGTGCAAATTTATAGGGGAACCCACCAGCCCTGTTTATTGCCAACGGGTATTGAGTTTGGTGCTCAGCAGTGTTATAAGCTCCTTACACAGAGGAACTCCCTCTGTCCTCACAACGCTCAGAGATCTAGGTTCTGTTATCATCCCCAGGGTACTCAAAGGCGTGGTGAGAGAAAGTAACTTGTCTTGGGTCTCACAGCACAGGAGCCGTGGAGCTGCGTCAGGGGAGTTTGTTATGGAGCAGCTAGAATGCTTTCTCCAGCAGCGCCAGGAAACCTGGAAGCAGAGAAGAGGACGGTTGGGTTTCCCACAGTGGTACTGGCCAGGTGGCTGTCGGGGATGGTAGGAGAACGCGGGAATGAGTGGAGGATGCTGGAGAGAGGTGTGTTGGAATGACTGACTCTGCCTGCAGTGCTGTGCAGAGAGCAGGGCAGGGGGCTTGAGGTCCTGAGACCTGGGTTTGAGAGCCAGCTCCTCCACATACGGGTCCCTGCTAATCTCCTGGGACTTGAGTGCTCCCCTTGCCTTCCAGCCTGGGCTGTCGTGAGGATCGGGGTGGCCGTGCTTTGTGCATTATGAAGGTGGCACACATGTCCGTGATGTCATTACAGGACCCTGGTTGGGTCACATGGCTGCCTTGAGGGGTTGGGGACTGGGTGTCCCCATAAAACTGAAGGGCAGCAAGACGGAGGGAGTGGAGTGGTTAGGACCCCAGAGGAGCTAGAGAATATCATCTGCAAGGGCTCAAGGACAGAACCCTGATGTCGTTTCCACTGGATACCCAGCATGAAACCCAGGATCTCTGGGAGGACCTTGTGTAATTTGGGAAGTCAGGTCCCGCTCTGTGTCAGGGAAAATCAAAGCTGGTAGGCAGCGCCCTGCTTTCCCCACTGCAAAGCCACACACCGCCCCCCAGCCTCTCCCTCATCTCCTCCAAGCGCAGAGGAAGGAGTTGACTCCTGTTCAAGGCTGATCCCTCCGCATGTGCCTGACCAGTCTCCTCCTCCAAGGACCTTTCTCTCTCACATTTTCAACCTCTCACTTTGTGTTGTAAGTAAACATCACAAAAGAATGGCAACAATTACATTTCATAAATAATATTGAGATAACTGGTAGGAGTGTTAAGGAAAATATATTTAGACCTGCAGCTTTGACCACATTAATTTAATTCCAGATAGGTTAAAGAATTAAATAATTTTTTTAAAAATTAAGCCATAGGTTACTCCGTACGTAGGGAGACTTGAAGACAATAAACTTACTGTTACATATCTGGAGGGAAGACAACTTTCTAATCAATTACAGAGATCTCAGAGAGAAAGGATGGATTATGTACATGTTTTAAAAAAATGCTTTATGTCAAGAAATCAAGAGTGTGAGGAAATATGAGATTAAAAGTATTTATTGTATTAATAGAGTTTATGTGAATCAGTAGGAAAAACAAAAATAAATGGGCAAAGGATGTGACAAACAGTTCCCAGAAGAGGGTATTTAGGTGATAAACATGGAAGATGTTCAACCTTAGAAGTGATCAAAGAAATGCAAATAATGCTGAGTTATGCTTATTAAACCGGCAAAAGTAAGTTTCCTCTGATATTGGCATTCATGGAGAACTTAGTATAATCTTATATGGTCACTGGAAGTGTAAATTGGTACCACTCTTTTGGAAACCAATCAGAAAATATGTAGTCCATTAAAATAGTCATTCATTCTTCTGAGATATTTTTCTAGGAAAATGATCCATGTTAAAGAAAAAGTATGACCAAAAAAGTTTATTATGGTATTATTTATAATGATGAAAATGGGACAAAGTAAATCTCCAATAGTGGAGGTGAGGAAATTAAATGGCAACTGAGAAGTTTATGTAGTGACATGGACGATGCTAGCATATGTGAATAAATACCAATAAATAGAATATATTAATAAGTTAAATTCAGGTTGTAAATTTATTTTTACTGTACCTGGAATACACTTGGGGTGCCCCAAAGTGTAGTGAGAAGGGAGAGTCTTTCAGTTAGAAAGATCTGGGCTGACATCTGAACTGGCAAATTTACCACGTGTGGCCTTAGCAACTCGGTTATCCTCTCTGACCCTGGCTTCCTCGGGAGTGTGATGCAGACGAAAACACCCACCTCAGAGACTTGTGCAAGCTGAGTGAAGCTATGGCTCACGAGCACTTAGCATGGAGCCTGGTACAAAGAAATCATCCGATAAATGGCAGCTGTTCATTATCATTATCGTCAGCTCATCTGGAGAAAGACTAGAACAGCACACACCCAAAATGGTGATAATCATATTGGGGTTGTGAATAATTTTTTCCCAAAGTGTTGCAATTAGGAGAAACAATTAAAAAAACACAAAAACAAACAAAAAACCACAGTGGATTTGGACCTGTAATATCTAAGCCTCTTCCCTTAGTCTGGGCCCACTTCCGTTTCCTGCCTTCAGGAGTCCCTTCTAACTTCTCAGCCTCAGCTGTCTCATTTGTGCCCACACGGTGCCGATCCAGATTCCAGAGCCTCTTCCTTGTGGTGAAGGCTCCGTTCACAGCCGTGTGCTGTATTCCGGTTAGTTAACAATACTGTTCCTCTCTGTATAAGATGCCGCCTTGATTTGCTCCATCAGAATTGAGAGGACTCTTATTTCGCCTCTGCAGAGCTCACCAAGTTGTTTAGTTTTCAAAAGAAATCTGTTTCCGTAGTACTTTACGTTGGATTATTATATTTTTATGATGAAACTTCAGAATTACGTTTATCTTGTTCTTCATCAGCAAGTCAAATATTTTTAAATGACAGGACACCTGTTTCCTCTTCTTGTCGTTTGTTTATTTTTAAGGCCTGTTTCTGGGTGGATAAGCTCTGGCTTATTTTAAAATACATTATACAGTGTCATTTGCCTGGCCTTGAACTGAGAGGAAATGTATCTGTCTTATTTCAAATACAACAGTGATCAATTTAGAGGATATGAGAATTTCACTGTGTCCAGAAATCATATCACACAGCTCACCAAAGAAAAGTAAGTGACTAAAACAATGATTCTTTTTCCTCCAGGAGGGGCAGGATTAATTAGTTTTATAATATGTGGGCTATTTCAGAGCTTCCTTGATTTTTTCCATCTTAAATCTTTGGGGTTAAATCTTTGAGGGCTTAAAATAAATATTATTAGCATTTTTTGCTGTTTATGTTATATGGATATATTTTAGTTTATCTACTTAAAAATATTTTAAAATAAATTTTAATGCAAATTGCTGCTAACTTTAGTGTATTACTGCTGAATTATAAGACGCTTTCCAGAATTATAAGTGGTAAACCATTGTGTGGGAAGCAATGAACCTTCCAGAACCAAAGGAAAGTTCTCTATAAAAGGCCTATTATTAATGCAACTGTCACATCTCCCCTTACCTGGAAGAAGCAGAACAAAGACGTCAGCCCTGGATCTTTCCAGAGGTGGAGAAAGGCAGAATAAATTTTTTCTCAGGCAGGGGGTTACTTATGTGGCTTATTTAAATCCAAGTTACTAGTCCTCGTTGTTTAAATGACTGTAAAAATGGGCCCCATCTTCTCAATAGACGTGTGCTCTTTGGCAACGTCAAGTGTGCTTATTCCTGGCCAGGTGCTCACAAAACAAGTCTTCTCTCTCCGAGGCTGCAGCAGCCTCTTCCTTCAGGAAAGCCCCTGCTCTGAGAGCTGCGAGCCCCTCAGTGCGCTCTCTGCTGTTGGCCCTTGAGGGCATCGCTGGGGGAGAGCCGGGGCTGGACGGGGGTCTCTGAGCATCAGGAGGGTAATGGTGACATGTTGGAGGATTTTTCTTAAGCAGGGGAATGACCCAATCAGATTACATTCCAGAAGAGTCCTTGTAGCTGCAGCAACACCCTTTGTTGTCTTTGTTAATGAGAAACTGGTGGGACTGCAGCCGCCCCAACCTCAGGCCCTGGCCGTCTGGGTTGGCCCTTGGAGGTTTGCTCAGGAGGCAGCTTGGGCTGCGGAAGAAGAGAGACCATTCCTTAGCGACATCGACATCGTTCAGAGTGAGCGGAGGCAGGGCAAGTCCAGGCCAGCGTCTGGACCAGAGCTTTGCGCTGGAGGAGGGAAGAGACAGTGGGTGTCGAGAAGGATGTATTACAAGAATGTAGAGAATTTTTCCCAATCATATTACCAAGTTTCTTTAAGTTATGTGTGCACTCTTAGATAAGTTTACTAATAAGAAGCTTAAATCAATTAAAATATTCACAACTCTGCTCTTGGCAGTGGTGTCTGTACGCAGCTTCTCCCGTCGGTCATCACCAAAGCAGCTGTCAGTCAAGTATTAACGTTTCAGTGCACAGGGCAGCCTTGAATTACTTAGTACCATTCTAGGTCCGAGGTCAATACATGTGTGTTTTGCTGTTGCAGGATATCTCAGACACTCAGTGTGCCAGCTTCTGTTATAAAAACTGTTATTAGAAGTTGTAAACCTCTTCTGTTTTCCTAGATGAAAAGTTAGATTCCAGAGAATTTCTCTATGGACTTTGTTTTGTATGAATCCAAGGACTTGCCTTAACTTTCCAAACTGAATTTATTTCCAATCCTTTGGACAGTTTTTGTCACTCTTATTTTAAAAACTTGAGAGTAAGAAAAAGAGAAAATCTGTATCAGAGGTGAACTTCTTTTTCTTTTTAAAGTTTGTTTCAAAAATTCTTTTCTTTTTTTGATAAATTCATATAATAGGACTTTGAACTTAAGTCATTTATAAATTAAGTGAAAATTTCACCGTAGAGAGTAAAACTCCTTCTCCACATTGGAGGGCCTGGTGTTCTCTCCGGTTTCCACAACTTTGTCCTGGCCACTGCTGACAGCTCCCTCTTCTGCATGCGTTGTAGCCAAATTCCATATTCATAATCTGTTGCTATTTTATTTTCTGTTACGTAACCAATGAGAAAATAACCTTCAGTCGCTATACATTCCCTCAGCAGCACTTGCTGGGCTACACCTATTCTAGCAACAAGATACTTCTCTTAATAAATCAGAAAAGAATAGGGAATAATCTCTCCTGAGAATTATTTATTTCCTTTGACAGAAAAGGATGAGCCTCCACTTAGCAAGGCCGGGCAGGATGTGGTTTTGCATCTGCCCGCGGACGGGGTGATTCTGGATGGCCGCGAGAGCACAGATGACCACGCCATCGTCCAGTATGAGTGGACCCTGCTGCACGGTGACCCGTCAGTGGAGATGAAGGTAAGTCAGTCGTCACTGTAACGGAAAGGAGTGTTTCAGTGGAGCGGTCTTTCATAGTGTCTTTCCACTTACGTTTCCACAGCGTCTGTCAGCCAGCAGAAGAGGTATGAAATGGAGAAAGTATAGAAGTGACTGTCCAAAAAATGGTTTATTCTATAATTTACTTTTCTGCTGAGTAAACAGGGATCCTGATCATTTGGTTTGAAGCTTCCCCTCGTTCTTGCTGCTTTTCTGTTGGCTTCTCCAGAATCCAAAAACACTTCAAGGAAAAAGCTCATGCTTTGTTATAATGACTCAGATTACTTTTATTTTTGGCTTTTTTATTGTTTTATTCAGTCATATTGGCTTATAACATTGTGTAGATTTCAGGTGTATATTATTATATTTCGGCTTCTGTATAGACCGCGTCACGTTTACCACCAGTAGTCTCGTTTTTATGTCACCATACACACGTGCCCCTTTACTCCTTTCACCCTCCCCTCAACATCATCCCCTCTGGTAACCACCAGCAGATTACTTTTTAAAAATTTATCCCTTCTTTTCTTAGTTCAAGATCCAGGTAGAAAATGTGAAAAATACAAAGGAGTATAAAGAGGAAAATAACAAGAGTGAATTCATTCTTCACATGATCCAGAAAGCAACCTGGCAGTTAGGGCTGCCTGAGATAATTGAGTCAATAAGTTGGGAGGGGGGTGGCATCGAGTGCTTCTATTCAGGTGCTGGGCACTGGTCCTCATCAGGCTCATCTGGGCTGGGCTGGGCTTGCCTCAGGTGGAGGGAGCTGCTTGTCAGTGGCCGCCTACACACAGGAAGTCTCTTTTTAATTGAGATGTAATTGACAGATAACATTATATTAGTTTCAGGTGCAGAACATAATGATTTGATATTTGTATATATTGTGAAATGATCACAAGTCCAGTTAACATCTGTCAACACCCATTGTGGCAAACTTTTTTCTTATGAGAACTTTTAAGATCTACTGTCTTAGCAACTTTCAAATATACAGCACAGTATTATTAACTATAGTCTCCATGCTGTGCATTGCATCTCATGACTTATTTATCTTATAACTGGGAGTTTGTACCTTTTGACCCCTTCACCCATTTTGCCCCCAGCACCCCCCACCAACATCTAGTGACCACCAGCCTGTTCTCTGTATCTGTGAGTCTAGGGTTTTCTTAGTTTTTTTTTTTAAGATTCCACGTATAAGTGAGATCATATAGTATTTGTCTTTCTCTGTCTGACTTATTTCACTTAACATAATACCCTGATGGTCCATCCATGTTGCTCCAAATGGTAAGATTTCCATCCTTTTTATGGCTGAATAAAATTCCATTGCGTGTGTCTGTGTGTTCGTGTGTGTGTAGTACATTTTCTTTATCCATTCATCCATCGATGGGCACTTAGTTGTTCCCATGTCTTGGCTATTGTAAATAATGCTGCAATATATGGGGGGGGGGGGTGCAATATTTTTTTTTGAGTTAGTGTTTTTGTTTCTTTTGGATAAATGCCCGGAAGTGGAATTGCTGGATCAGCACAGTTGGTCTTGAGTCGTGAGGCAAGTGGCTTTTTATTAATCCGGTCAGGACCCTGTCTAGCTAGGAGTATTTTCTGGCTGAGGCGGATACACTTCGTCCAGACCACTTCGGCTGGAGGAGGTGGACTGGCCTGTGCTGGTTTGCGAGGGCTGCCATAACAAAGCACCACGGACGGGGTGGCTCACACAACAGACATTTCTCACAGTTCCAGAGACGAGGACACCAAGATCAAGGTTCCAGCAGGGCTGGCTTCTTCTAAGGCCTCTGTCCTTGGCTTGTAGTTGGCTGTCTTCTCCCTCCTGTGTCTTCGCAGGGTCTCCCCTCGTGGGGACGCACTGATTTATATTCTATTATACAGAATCAGCTAGGCCCTCAAGACTGATTCTAGTACGTTGATTTACTCAGTGACTGTATAGTCTCAGAATGGGACTGGACCCGTGGTCAGCATCTTACCCATCCTCCCATCCACGTAAGAGCCCTTCTCTCACCTCCCCTCCAGGGATCATCCACTCTCTGCTGGATATCTCCAGAGACGAAAGCTCACTATTTCACGTCATGTCCGATGACATCTTTAACCAGCTCTCAGTGTTAGGCAAACAGGATGTGCCTCACTGTTCCTTCTGTGCGTTGGTGCAGGGTCTTCTCTTTGGAAAAGCACTGAGCACACCTCTTTATTCTCTGTAACAGCCTCTTAAGTCTTTGAAGACAATGAAGGTCCCCACTTGGCGTGTGCCTCTCAGAACTCAGCACTCCCATTCTTTCAGATGCTCCTCATGTGAATTGATTTTCAGACCATCACAGCCACCATCCAGCCTCTTGGGATTTTCTCAGATTCCTCCAAGCCCTTCTTAAAGTCTGACACCCTAAGTGAACCCCATACATGAACTGTGGTTCTTCCTGACACAGACTGTTACCGCCTGTGATCCAGACATTGTCTCTACTTCTATTTATGAAGCTTAATTTACATAAATTCTTTTAGTGGCTGCATCACACGATAGATTCATGTTGAGTATTCCGTTAGCAGGATTACCTGAAACCTGCTCATCCTTCTACACGAACCGCTGCCCTGATGGCCTCCCCAGCCCGTGTTTGTGAATTGATTATTGAACCCAGCTCAGGACCTTATATTTATCCTTTTCACATCTCAGCTTTTTGGTTTTCATCTGCAACAGAAATAATTTTGAACCTTGAGTGTCGTCCGTCATATTTATCATCTTTCTATGCTTTATGTCAGCTGCAAAAATAATACACTTTATTGCAATCTTTGAGAACTAACGGTTGATCAGGAAAGGTGCGTGGACAAGCCCTTGCTCGTACCACTAGAGAGCTCCGCTGAGATGGACACTGGCTGTTAAGGGGCACTTCTGGGATCTATTTGTTCAGGCAGCTGCAAATCTGCCTCTGTTATCGTCTACTTTCGTGTTTGCTTCTAACAGCTTTCTTCTGACAATGGTGAATTGCATATATGAATGCTGAATTAACATAGTGATGATAATTCAGTGTTTAGTTTATTGAAGATATTTATAAAGGAATAACAAAATGAGGCACTTCTTATAGGCTCTTGGGGCTGACTGCTGTGCCGTCAAGAGGAAAATCTGGACCAGTTCCCCAGCCAAGTGTATCATTACAATGACAGATAGACCTAAAGTTCTATAATGGCAGATGGGGGAGTGCCTACCCCATCATCTAAGTGACCAAGTCTGCAGTGGGAGAGCCGTTTGCTACCAAACAGTGACTATCTTATAACGGTGTCCATTCATGGACGGCCCCTGAAGTCAACTCTCATCCTGCCATGACTTCATCATGATAATAGCCGTCATTGGTGGAGCACCCACTCAGCGCCGGGCAATGCAGACACACCTGTAATCCTCAGAACCACCTCACAAGGAGGCTCATCCCCATTTCTGGATTAAGATTGTCGGAAGAAACTGTGAAAGAACTTGAAATGGCAAGAGATGACTGAGAGCCTTTCAGCGGGATGCTGGGGCTGTCGGGCAGATCCTTCAGGGTTAACATTTATAAGTGATAGAAAACCGATAGTAATGCAAGTGATTCTTGTCCATGGAAATGCAACTAATTTTTTCATATAGAGATGCAATTGATTTCCACCCTGTAGAAAAGAGGATTTCAAACATGACACTTTAGTGCCCATAGATATTAATCTGTTAATAAATTCATCTTGGTACCTAACAGGTACTAATAGCAAATTGTTTCAATTTTCCATCTACCAGCAACTTCATTTCAGCATTCACGACTGCTTATATGTCTGTTCCTCAGATTCTCTTTTGAATCAATGGAACACGTTGTTGGTTCTCTCTTTAATTAATGAATTAAATGCTATCTTTGACACTTGTCCATATTATATTTGTGTGAGAGTCATGGTTTTAGCATTTTGAGGATTTTCCTTTAACGATAATTAACAACGTGTGGCTGTCTGGGTGATATTCCCTCAGAGATCCTCCCCAGGAAGCCACACCCCAAACACCCCCTCCCTGTGCTCACCAGGGCCCTGAATGCTTTAGCAGGAACGCAACCTCTCCCTCCTCTGGTGCCTACAAAGGCGCAGCCCGTCAGAGTCTGCGCTGAGTCTAAACAGGACTTGAAGAGCAGTTTCCGACGCTGAAAAGCCAGCGGCCAGGTATTTCCTGGCAGCAAGAGCAAAGGCAGGAAGACAGAGGGAGAAGGGAACAGCCCCACACCCCACGGTCCCAGAACAAACCTGAGCCTCCTCAGTTTCAGCAAGACCTGTGCGCCTCAGTGATTCCATCCACCCGAAGCTTTGGATAAAGGACAGGAAGGAAGGGTGGCCACAGGGCCTTTGCATCCGCCAGGGCTGCAGATCTCCCAAGCAATCCACAGGGATAAGTCGGTGCACACGCGTGAATCTTCCACTGTGGTTTTGAGGATTTCTTTATAACCATCTTGCTTCAAGAATGAAAGAGTGACGTCAGGAAGAAAAAACAGTGAATCCTAGGACTTGTTGCCCCAATTAATCAGGAAGACACGTGAGAGCATGAGTGAGTGATAATTCACACCTGTTGTGTTTCAATGTTGACCGTGAGCCTGAGTGTAGCCGACTCTCACTGAAGCACGAAATCTCTTTACACAATAGCTCTCGGTCCCGAATATTTCACTGCATCTTTTCTTTAAGGAAATTACTTATAAGGAAATGTTAAAAAGTAATCTCCCTGGGAAATAAGTACAAATCTCATGAAAAATAAATCTGGGTTAGTTGAGGTATTATGGATCCATCCCCGTA
Source organism: Equus przewalskii (assembly GCF_037783145.1). Lineage (NCBI taxonomy): Eukaryota > Metazoa > Chordata > Mammalia > Perissodactyla > Equidae > Equus > Equus przewalskii. Next base: position 17,003,109 of record NC_091862.1, read on the forward strand.
GGAGCAGAAGCTGTGAAGTCCTTTTCCTTTTCAAAAACAAACACTCACCTTCCAGACGGTGGATGTACAGCCCGGTAGGGCCCTGTAGCCCGGCTGCCGGCAGTCAGCAGGATTTCCGGGTCGTCCTGGGTTTAGAGGGGACTCACTCTCACTCTCCCTTCAAAGGTCCGGGGGTTTCCACTGTTGAGGGGGAGCTTCCAGAGGCTTTAAGAACTTGTTTGTTGTTGTGAGGAAGCGTCCTGCCTTTTCAGACCACAGCGGCGGCTGGCTTGTGTGTCAGCCGTGCCTGGGCTCCTTCTGAGAAACGCTTCTGGAACAAGGACGGGACGGCCTCCCTCCGCCGGGCGGGAGGTGGATTCTGCAGGGACTGTGCGCGCGGACTTGGGATCAGAGGGGCTGCGTGCAAACCTACTTCCGCCAATTCCCCAGCAGGGCGAATGCAGGAAAAGGACTTCATCTGGGAGCCTCAGCTTCCTCAGCTGTGAAGAGGATCACGCCCTGATAGGGTTCCCCTGGGGGCTGAAAGGGGAAAATGCAGATAAAGCCCTTAGCACCTTGCAGAGCACAAAGGAGCCCTCAGGAGAGGGGACTTCTGCGGTGCGTTCTCAGCACCTGGGGACGTAGAGTATCTGTGGGGTCTCTCTGACCAGTAGTGCAACTGAACTGCAGTCAGAAGCGATTTGCTCCCTTGTCTATAAACAAACGAACGAAGAATTGTGAGGCCTCCGCACGGCAAGGAGCACGGAGTGAGGCCCTGGGAGGAGTTCGCAGGGGACATTGTCCTCGGGTCTCGTGACTCCGGCTGAGGGGACTGGACGGGCCCCTATTATCAATCGCAGCGAGGAGAAGGTGGCGAGGCGACAAGGGGGTGTAGACGAAGTGCCCTGGAGTTCAGAGGAGGGAGGGATTGTCGTCTGGCTGAGGGAGTCGGAGAAGACTGCAGATGAGGCCCTGAGCTCACGTCTGTGGTCTTGATGTGTGACCGTAGGACTCGTCTCACTATACGGACATGGAAATTTCAGATTGAAAATGTCCACATGTTGTAGTAGGATAGTTGTGGCCATGTCTGAGGGCGTGCAAGTTCAGTGTGTGTTCTCTGATGACGGGGTCATGGAATCAGGGTCCATTTAGAATGAGAATCCGGTTTGGCTTTCCCCAGAGGACAGTGTCCATTGGTCCAGTGGTCTGTGCTTTTACATACTTCTTTTTCTTTTACATACTTTTACAAACTCCCCTGGTTTGGAAAGAAGGGCAGGGCAGTAGGAGAAGAAACCAGAGGGAAGCAGTGCTGGTCTTTGGTCTACAGAAATTCTGCGTTACGGCCTGGTACCAAGACAATTGGCTCATGTTCTCAGGGAATGTTGTCCTGCTCTGGGAGCAATGAGATCTCTTGTCTTATCCTTTCTTTTCTCCTGCTCTAACTCTCTCTCCATCTTCTTTCCTGTGATTTGTCATTCTACTCAGCCTCTTGTGCATTCATCCATCAAACATTCTTTTTTTTTTTTTTAAAGATTGGCACCTGGGCTAACAACTGTTGCCAATTTTTTTTTTCTGCTTTATCTCCCCAACCCCCCCCCCGCCCCCCCCGCCGTACATAGTTGTATATCTTAGTTGCATCTCATCAAACATTCTTTGAGCTTCTAGTCTAAGAGCTCACGTGCTGCTGGAGGTAAGAAGATGAAGAAGATTCCTTGTGAATAGCTTTGACGCAGGATGTAGGGAGTGGAGTCCCTGTGAAATGCCTGAAAGGTGGGCTCCTTCCTGTATTTCTTCTGTTTCTGTTTCTATATATGTCCCTACACGCTGTTAGGAGCCGAGTGGGCCCCACTCCTTTGCTTTTACAAGCTGCTTCTTCACACTTCTAACTCTTCTTCGTATGAAGCAGCTTGCTTGTATCTAAAAGCATTTTTAAATTTCAGTATAAAAAATAATTCTCTAATTGGGTTGAGTTAGAGGCATAAAAGGGAAATCAGGGCAGAGTAGGGAAAACTGGTGGTAAACACATTCTGAAGCAGTGACACAGAAGTAGAATTTGTTGGGCCATAGAGGGAAGAATAAGTTCCCTTTTTCCCTCTGTTCTCTACTGTAGAGGCTTCTAATCCTGGCTAATTCTGTAGGTGGCCCACTGTCTCCATGGTATCTTTTGAGAGGATTTGAAGAATAAGAGAAAGGCCGAGTCCAAAAATCTCTCTCCCTTTGATTCCTGAAATCTCAAGATTGGCAATTTAATTCTGTCTTAATTACCGCCTTCTTTGTTCCTCTTGTTTTTGAAAATGATCCTCCTCTGGGCAGCACATTCTAAGACAAATCCCCAACTCTTGAGGACACTCCCTTAAAATCACCTTCATCCAGAGCTGAGAAAGATGGGCGAATCCGAGTTCTGTTCTTGTAGATATGACCTAACTCCATCAGGTGACCATGTATAACTGGGAAAGTACAGACTGTTGGATTCATTGTGCTCTGGCTTCATAAGTCTCCATTACCTGCATCTCTATCTCAGTCCTAAGGCCACACTCAACGTCCCCCGCCACAGGCACCTTATGAGTCCCCACTCTGATCAACCCCACCCTCTCCTCTCGTATACCCGGGCAGTGAACTCCAGGCTGCTGCCCTCAGGAGTCTCAGGGTTTCTGTCTGCACTCAGGCCGACCAGCTGGGACAGGCTTCTCTCTCTCATGGAACCTTATTCAAGGCTGCAGGGCTGACGTCAACACATTCCAGTAAGGTCATCATCTGCTACCATGTTCCCCTGTGTTCCTGTCTAAGTCCCAAGAAGCAACAAATGGTGGTGTAACCTATGGCATTGCTGCCACCTAGCAAGGCCTGCCAGACTCTGAGCCAGAGCTGGAGAGGGTGAGAGCTGCCCTCCCAGCTTGACTTGGGCAGATCCGTGCTTTATGACCTGCCCTTTGTGCTATCACTGGCTCCCCTTGGTTCAGCCTCGCACCCCTGTGGCCATAGGGAGAGGTCATAACTGCCCCTTGCCTTACAACCACATGGACAGAGGTGGGAGGGAAGGTCTCCAGAAGAAAGGGGTGCCAGGCTGCAATCCCACCAGAGCTCAGGTCTCCTGACCACTGTAGAGACTCAGCAAGAGACAGGATGGGCTCCAAGTGGGGTGGTAACAGGGGATGTGATGAGAAGTGGTCAAATCCTGGATGTATTTTTAAAGTAGAGCCGACGGGATTTCCCAATCAATGGGATGTGCAATGGGAAAGAAAAGAGGGGTTAAATGTGACCCCGAGGTCCCAAACCGCAGTTCTCATCTCATTTTAAATGTCACTCATCAGAATCTCTGATTTTCTCTGATTGTTCTCAGACTGACGCCACTTTCATCTCAGGACAGTCTTGTTTCTAAGGATCAGTTGCTCACTCCAGACTCTTTGAAAGTTACGTTACTGTCTTTAGCTTTCTCTCTGCTGGCCTTGTGCGTAGTGTTTCAGAACTCACATCGTCACCCCTGTTAGAGATTCTCTGGGTGGGGTTGAGCCTGAAGATGACGTAACAGAGTGGCCGTGAATACAGCTTACCATCTCTCTGAAATGAACAAAGGACAGCGCCTTCTTTGCCAGCTCTCCAGCTTAAAGCTTTTGTGACAAATGTGTTGGGACAGCCTGTAGACGGTTTCACAATGGAGGTCTCAGTCTGTCACTGTCTCAGTGAGTGGAAGTCACTTTACTGAGGTTTCGTTTCCCTGTCTCTGAAAACACAGGCTCACATTGAGCCAGCCCTAATGGCCTAGTGGTTAAAGTTCGGCGCTCAATGCTTTGGTGGCCAGGATTCACTTCCCAGTGGCAGAATGACACCGCTCATCAGTCAGTAGCCATGCTGTGGCAGCAGCTCACATAGAAGAATAAAAGGCCCTACAACTAGAATATACAACTATGCTCTGGGGCTTTGGGGAGGGAAAAATGAGGAAGATTGGCAACGGATGTTAGCTCAGGGTGAATCTTCCTCAACAAAAAAAAAAAGTAAAAACAGGGTCATGCCCTTCAGTTTGAGATGAGAATCAACCAACGGAGACAGTGGGTATATTTAAGCATTTATTATCTTAAGCTCTTTTTATATCTTAAAAAAATAAAATTTAATTTTATATTTATAGCATATTAAATTTAAGCCCAATATTAATCTCTTTTTACGTAGTTATCTCATTTGATCCATATAAGGTAGGTGCTATTATTACTTGCATTTTACAGAAGAAAAAACTGAGGCTCAGATAGGTTCATTGACTCGTCCAGGGTCACACAGCTGGTACATGGTAAGGCTGGTGTTCAGACCCAGGTCTGTGGACGCCAGACTCTGTGCTCTTAACCACTCCACCCACGTTTCTTCCAGTGTGAGCAGTGGGTCACCTGGGGGTGCTTGTTAGGTGTAGATTCCCAGATCCCACTCTCCAGACCCTGGGACTCAGACTCTGAGGCTGGGACCCGGAGATCCGTCCCTTATCAGGAGCTCTGGGTGATTACTGAGCAGCCTGAAGTGTGACGACCACTGTGTCTCATTACTTTGCCTCTAATGTTTGTTTAGCATCCTGCTTGTGTGTGTGTGGAGGACTGACAAATCCTCCAAGCCAGGTGGTGTGTAGAGTCCAAATTCTAGGATTTCGTAAATACAAACAAGCAGATGATAGTTACAATACAGCATCTCTCTGTACTTTCAAGTTAATACATCAACGTAATAAAATGCATAATGGTCAGAAATTGTTTGTAGAGAATAGTGTCCTGTCTAGTTCATTTAAACATACGGGAATTTTTTTAAAAACAGGATGCTAAGTAGTTAATAGTATCATTGGGAGGGCTGAAAAACCAGTCTTTAGAGTGAGCATCCAGAAATGACTCCCAAAATCACACCACAGAACTGGGCCTCATGAGCTATTGCTCATGTCGTGGTCGGGAAGCTGCCTGCAAAGCAGCTTGAGGAGAGCAGGGATGCAGAGGGAGCCCGGGCTCAGGAGTGAGCAGAAGGGAAGCCCATGAGGGTGATCAGCAAGGAGGTTGTTCTCGGACCCAGAAACAGAAGCCAGGGAAGAAGAGGGTTCCAGAAGACGGGAGGGGCCAACGTTGTCAAATACAATGACAGGCCAATGGGAAAAAAAAGACAAGACTAATAAGTACTGTTGAACTTGATGACTAAGTGACTTTCTCTGGGTCAGTTGGTGACTTTTAACAGCACAGTTTCAGGGGAATGTTAGAAAGAAGCCAGACGGGTCGAATAAGGAATAAATGGGAAATGAGCAGATGAACCAGCCCGTGCCCCATGAACAACCCTTTGAAGAAGTTAAGTTGAAATGGAGAGGAAAGAAGATTGTAGCTGGAGAAGATCTGGGGGTGCAGGGAGCTTTTAATTTCTTGTTTTGTCTGTTTGTTAGGTCAAGAGAAACTTGCACATAGCAGTAGCGGAGAAATTGATTGACGGGTCAGTGTTCTGAAGGTCAGAGAGGGAGAGGGGTCAAGGACTAGATGGAGGGGTTGGCCTGGAGTGCAAGAGCGACAGCTCCTCTAGGGCTGGAGGGAGGGAGGTGACGATGGGTACAGATACAGGTCCATCCCCAAGGTCGGGTGAGTGATGACCATAATTATGGTCCTGATTTTCTTCTGGAAGTTGACCAGGTCCCCTGCTGAGAAGGAAGGGAGGGGCCCTTGGGTGTGGAGCTTGGAGGGGGGACAAGGTTTGAGACAGCGGCGGCTAAGGACAAGTGAAGGATTGTCAGTCAGGGGTGTTGTCAGCCCAGGTAAAAGTGGAAGTTGTGAATTCACAGTGGGGCCAAACTGTCAAAATGGTATAGGATTTAGTATTCTGCAGCCCTGGACCAGGAGTGGAGAGGTGGGTCCCGGGACTGCCCCAAGGGTCACACTGATTTCCGGTCACGGTGATGTTGGACTCCGTGCCTCAGGTCTCCTAACTAAGCTTGATGTTTCCTGTTTGGGTGTCAGGTGCCTCAGGCAGGAACCCTGGAGCTGTCCCACTTACAGGAAGGAGCGTACACCTTTCAGCTCACTGTGACGGACACCGCTGGGCAGAGAAGCTCCGACAACGTCTCGGTGACAGTGCTTCCCAGGGCCTTCTCCACGGGAGGTGAGAAGAAAGTCCTTCCCCACATTCCCAGCGGTCAGCAGAAACTGGGCTATCTACGGAAGGATAGTAATGGATTCACATTTTGTATTCTGACTGCACGTTTCATTGGCTCTTCCATTTTATTTTTGGCTGTTGTTGAATGAGAGTCTTTACTAAAAATATAACCACAAAAAGGCTCCATTATGTTTTGGGCTATGTGACACTGCTGGATTGGGGGAGTGCTCCAGGGGATGAGAATAGACTGTGTGAGCTCTGGGACCCTATAGATGCTCCTTCTTTCCTTGACTTGCTTTCATAAAGACAATCATCTGGCTTTCCCAGGAGAGGATCTTGTTTAAAGGTGGGTGGTCTGTTGGATATGTGTGTTCAAAGAGTGCAGCTGAGGAGTACCTTTAAGACAAATTAAAATATATGAAATATATGTGTCAATTTAAAAGGAGTATTTAAAAATTTTCACGGACACTTTACACAGATGCATGGATACATTAATAATATAGCTTTACGTTTATATGATGGTTCTCACATTCTGTTGCACAATGTAAACTCTTTTATCTCATTTATCTGTTTCTTACTTTCCTAAACATCTACCTTTCTAAGATTACCTCATCAAGTTAAAAAAAACTGCTAAAAAAGTTTTTAGAAAAGCTTAAAAAAGGGTCTGTCCCCGTGGCCGAGTGGTTAAGTTCACGCGCTCTGCTGCAGGCGGCCCAGTGTTTCGTCGGTTCGAATCCTGGGCGTGGACATGGCACTGCTCATCAAACCACGCTGAGGCAGCGTCCCACATGCCACAACTAGAAGGACCCACAACAAAGAATATACAGCTATGTACTGGGGGGCTTTGGGGAGAAAAAGGAAAAAAATAAAATCTTTAAAAAAAAAAAAAAAGAAAAGCTTAAAAAAAACTTGGCAACACTAAAGACATAGGGGCATCACAGAGGGAACGCCCACCAATCCCTTCTGGAGAAGTGCTGAGATGCTGTATATTCAGGGTGCTGTCACTTGGTCAGTGGATGTTTTCGCAGTGTCTGCAGTGCCCAGCAACTGTGTGAGCACTGGGCATGGGATGATCCTCTCCGTAGAGCTGGTCCCCGTCCCTGCGTAGAGAACCTTCACTGCCACTGGCCATGGCTCTGAGAAACTCGCGGCGTGTCTGTGACGTCCTTGCTTCCTAAGTACTGGGATGAACTTAAGTCAGCACTTGGAAGAATAAGGATAAAAAGATTGGAATATGGCTGTGATTCACTGGACCATCGCTGATCTTGTCTTCCATCAAAGACATAGGTCAGTGTGCATATTGGAAATGAAGGAGGAGATTCTAGAATCCTAAGGACTTGGCAGCCTCAATAATTTGCCTTCCACCAGGATACAGAGCATAAGCAGCTCTCAGAATTTGGTTAACTGCCTCCCTGTCCAGCCAAGGTTTCAGCTTACTGTGAGGAAGGAGGGGTGACTGCATGTGGACAGGCCGGACACCAAACTCCTGCCCACGGCAGCACCGTGAGGCAGTGATGGTGAGTCAGCAGAGCCGTCCATCCCAGCCCAGACTCGAGCTGGCCCTGTTGATTCATTGCAGCTGCACAGGAGGGCCAGACAGTTACTCAAATCATTTTTGAGGACCTTGAGGTCTGTGGGACGTGCACCGGGGCCATCGACAACACGGCATTGGCTCCAGCCAGTCACTCCCCAGGGAGGACCACTGGGCCCACAGCACTGTCCTCCTGGGACCCGGTGCTCGCCTGGGCAGGGACCAAGTTGAGTGCTGATCTGGGAGGAAAGTGCTCATGGGGAGAAGACACAGACACCCCATCATACCCGACAGAAATTAGGGAAGATTGCTTTTCTACAACTGAGGTCCCTGGGAGGGAGAAAGGGCCTGCTCTGGACTAAGCAGACGGCTGACCCCTCACCAGCCACTAGCCTGCCCTCGTTTATTTCTCCAGGCCAGTTTTCCAGGCTCCAAGGGAAACTGCCAGTTGTCCATTTGTGGCCTTTCTCCAAAATGATGATGTATTTGAAGTGGCAGAGAGGGATGTGAATCCCTTTTGATTACTGGAGGGACACTTGGGTATGGGTCTCCTGTATGTAACCTTATATAGAAAACAACGAAGAGTGGCTGTCATCCTAACTGCGATTGGAATCACTCCCTGGTTAAACTGGAATAACAACTGTGAATTAAAGTTAATAAAATACCACACAGAGACAGTGAGAACCAGGGCTGTTTCTCTGCCCTCTGTTGTATATATTGATCTTGCAGTTAATGAGCCAGCTGTAATGGTGACCAAGGGTGGCGCCTTCTGGGGAAACAGAGAAGCAGGTACCCCTGCTTATGTGATAATATCTGGGTTAAGTTTTGGCTGTAGAGGCTGCATGTTTTCAAGCTTTATGAAGAATAGTCTATTCCAATAGCAAGACAACAAGCACTTCCCATATGATCTAGAGCAGTGGGCTCCAAATAGGACCCCTACAGATGGGCAAGACATTTTTAGGATGGAAAAGAAGACACTAGAACTTATATATTATTAATTTTAAATTTTCTCCTGTAAATTGTCAGTGTATTTTCTAACATGTACAATATCTTAGTACAGTAGTACATGTACCTTATTTAAAGATTGGAGATGCATGTTCTCCAGTATATTATTGGTTGAGATGCATGGTCAAAAACGTTTGGAGACCACTAATCCAGAGGTAGATGGATAAATTACAAATCTGGATCTGTCTCCAGAACTACCAAGGAATCAGTAAAACCTTGAGATATTTAGGATTTTCACATCCTGAATTTGAGAAATGTGGGCAGTAGCTGTGTTCCGCTTGGACACAGAGGTCCCCTCCACTTCTCCTCCTCACTCCTTCCCTGTGACTGGAGCAAGCTCTCTTTTAGGCCCAAGATCTCAGTCATAACTGAGGCCCTTTGCTTCCTCTTCTTTCTCAGGAATCTACCACCATGTCTTTACCCTCTTCTTCTTTCTGAATCAAGATAGCTTCAAATTGCCCTGCACCCAGATGGGCTCCTATCCCAGCCTTTAATTTAGCAGCTTTCCAGTGAGATATGTATTCAGTGTTCGGCTTGGGCGTGTACACTACGCTCAGCCATTTGTCTCAGTGGAATATCATCGTTTACCACTCTCTCATGTCCTGAGAGAATTGTCCAGTCCATTCTGTCCCAGGAGAATTATGGAACTCTTCATGACCTGCTTCTAGCCTAATATCTTTAATTTGCATTCCCGGTGACAGAAAGTCACCCAGATCTTGTAAATTTGGCAGAATCTGGAGTATGATGCAGGGGGTGAGGAGGAATGCCATCTAAGAAGATCCATGTGGCTCCTATGAGTTGCACTGTGGATTGAAACCTCCTAAGAGCTCCAAAAAGGAGAAAATTTCATTATTTGAAGAAATATTCATACCAGATAGTAACTAAGGATTATGTTTATTATTTACAGCACCAAAATGTATAGTAGACAACAAACAGGGTTTAATAGAGGAAAGTGAATCTCAGTAAAAATTGTTACTTAGGAAACAAGAATGCAGGACACAGCGTGCAGAAGGTCTGGATGGAGGAGCCCAGGGCTGCTGCTTCTCTGTTCCCACCTCTTAGGCTGTGTCGGCTTGAGAACCGCCCTAAGACGAAGAGCCCAGGGTGATTCCTGAGAACTAAGTCAGGAGGGCCAAGAGGAGACTTACTAACCTTTCCAGAACCCACTGCTCCATCCAGCTCCACCTGTTAGGTGTTTCCTCGTTGTCTGCCTCTCATGCACACTCAAAGGCATTTCATCTCACATTAGACTCTGCTAATCTTGGCCCAGTGGAAGTCTTACCTTCCCTGCCCTCCTGTGACTTGAGACTTGTTTATAAACAGGGTACTTGAGCGTTTGCTCACGCTACCACTTCTTTTGGGATGATGGCTGTTGCACTGATACCACGCTGGTTTTCGAGGGAGTGGAGCAGTGTCCTGATGGGTCTGACGAAGCTTTCTGATCAACATTGTGTGTCAGCTGCATCGCATTTTCAGGCCAGGGGTTGGAAGGGATGTTTGTATCCTCAAAAGACTATTTGAACTCACTGTTGTTCTTTTTCTGCCCAGTTTCAGGTATAACTTTATCTGAACAAGCTGTGCCTTACATTAAATGAGCATTTACTATGAGTCTCTAGTCCAAGTGACAAATGTCAAATTTTTTTATATTTCTTACCCTTTTCAAAAATTGCTTTCAGTTTTCCAAAAGATTCTTCCCCATCCTAAAAATGCTGTATAGCATATACTTTTTTTAAAAAACTAAGTTAACATAGCATTTTCATAAATTTTTTAGAAAATGTATGACATACTAGGGTGTGGCTCAGTCAGAGCTGTAAACCAGTCTTATAATGTCATATACATACAAGTCACCAAAAGGAAGAAGAGAAGCTACAGAAAGTTCCATGATTCTGGCTTGAGGAAGAATGAAGAATCTCAAACTTTAGGTTTAAGTTTTGTCTTTGTCAATTTATGTGTGACGTTTAGAAAATTAATTATTGGGTGAAGAGAGAACAGATGACCCATTTGAAAATGAGAGAGAAGTTTTTTATGGGGCTCTGACGTGTCTTAGACAGATAGGTTATTTTTCCCAAATATCCATGACTTTAAATCTACTGCAAATGTAGCGGTTTTAGTTAAATTCCAGAAAAGCAACCCAACAACTAACAGCTGCTCTTCCACGCTTCAGTGAGCCTTGACCAGAAGATGGGGACCCGCACAGCAACTGCCCAGCCTAGAACCACAGGACCGAGCAAAGATGCCAGGGGGGGCTCCTTGTTGGAGAAGCCCCAGAAAGTCACTGCCCCAAACCAGCCCCCTGCGTCTTCAAACACGGAGAAGAGGAATCATTCCGCCTTCTGGGGACCAGAGAGTCCGACCGACCCTGGGATGCCAGGTAAGGACTGGAGGCCGGTTCTCCCCAGAGAGCCTCATTTTCTATAATGACACTTGGCTCAAAATTAAAGTTATGTTTGAAGAGTGTTGAGAAAATATCTTAAAAGAAAGAAGACAGTTAAAATGAAGAATTTGGCCCAAAAGAAAAAAAACACCTAACATTTGAGCTATTTATAGCAAGGAACACCTGCTTAATACATCCCTACATTCCTACATCTCTGTATACGTACTCCAGAGATGCCAATACATTCATTTGTAAATAAGCTAGAGTTAGGAAGTTTTAACACCTATGTTACAGAAACTAATGCTCTAAGTGTTAAATGTTAGGTTATTTTGAGATGAAGCATCATAATCCCTATGTATTTACGTAAATCCTCTTCACCCCTCACTAGCGAACGTAAAGAAACTATGATGTCACATTGATATGGTTGCATGTGTAATTCAATGTTATGCCTCCAGTTTAACTAAATCTGTGTTTTTTTTAAAATAAGGCTAACAAGACTTTTTAAATACATTCACACTGCAGAAACATTACAGAATTCTATCATTTTAAATTTCCTTTTTACACATTCATATTTGCATGGTTGTATGACATACGGAACAGAAATACAGACGATCACATTTCTGTGTGCTTTTGAGAGTGTCTTCAATACTCAGACCTCACACATTCTACTGAAATAATCTCTCACTATTCTAATAACTTTTTAAAGACAATTTTTAATTCATTGCAGAAGATGCAAATAATTAAAAAGGAAAATGACTTAAAATACCGTCCTTTATTGATAATAACTTTTCATGTTTGGCATATTTCCTTCCAATCTTGTTTATCTGCTTTGTGGATTTTAAGTTTCCATACAAACGTGTCCACACAATCTTCCATGAGGGCTTTCCTCTCCGACAGCCGAGGTGCAGGCGCTTCCATGCTATTTGGTCTCTTCCTTGCTGGTGCTGCCCCCTACTGGTCAAATCCGTCACTCCATCCAGCCTGGGGATTCGTTTTACTCCATTTTCTCCATGTGGATGGTTTGTGTGCAGACAGACACCTGAGACGCAGTCGGGGAGACCAGGTGGTTCTGGCAGGAGGGAGGAAGAGTTGAGGGGAGAAGTGGGTTCTCGGAGGCCGGGACGGAGAACTCCTGCCCGTCGCTGTAGGAGGGGCTCACGTGAGATGAAGGATCAGCTGCAGGCAGCGTGGAGACCACGGGCCAGGTCTCCTTCCTCAGGTTCTGGTCTCGGCTCTGCCTTTAGAACCTTGAGTAAGTCGCTTCCTGTCTCTGAATCTGTTTCCTCGTCAGTTCACAAGGATTTCACCAAATGACCTCCGAGGCCCGTCCAGCTCTGGAGTCTGTTTCAGGAAGGACAGTAGCCTCGCGCCCAGGCAGCTCTCCGTCAGCCAGTCTGTGCTGGATGTTGCTCAGAGATCCCGGGCTGGCTGCTGGGGAGGGAGGACTCAGCCTCAGATCCTTCTGAAAACAATGCTCCAGGCTGCCCCCACCAGCTCAGGGGAGTTTTCCCCCAGTTTGAAATGTATTTGCAATCTCTGCTTTTGTCCTTTTTGATAATAAGCCTTTGACATTGGCTGTGAAGGTGTAAGGAATGGAGTTTCACAGATGCAGAGAGGTTAGAGTCCACTAATTACTTATATATTGTTTTTTCCTAATTATTAAAGTAATGCATTACTGTAGAAAATCTGGAAATACAGAATAATGTAAAGAAGAAAATGAAAATCATCTAGCAAAACCCACCATTGACAGTTTGTTGCATTTTCTTCTGGTTACTTCTATTTGGACACATAAGTGCACACGTTTATTCACTATTAACAAAATGAGGATAATAGTATTTTTACAAAACTTTTATTTTTCTTGCTTATGAGCATTTTCATGCGTTACTAAACATCCGTCAAAAACACAAGGTTTGACAGTCCAGGGTGAAGAGAGTGGGAAGAGAAGATAGAACTTTTCACATGTCAGAAAGGGCCTCAGAGCACATGCTTTCTGTTTAGACAGCAGCCATGGCCCCATTCCCCTTGTTGTCCCTAAGACACCAGACTAGAATCCTCAGCCTCCAGTTTCATGTGAGTGGAAATTATGTTCTACCCAGCATAACATAAATAGACTTAAAAATTCAGGACTAGAGCTGGCCCAGTGGCATAGTGGTTAAGTTCGTGCTCTCTGCTTTGACAGCCCAGGGTTCGCAGCTTCAAATCCCAGGCTCACTAAGCCATGCTGTGGTGGCATCCCGCATATAACATAGGGGAAAATTGGCACAGATGTCAGCTCAGTGACAGTCTTCCTCAAACAAAATGAGGAAGATTGGCAACAGATGTTAACTCAGGGCCAAAATTCCTCACCGAAAAGAAAAGCATAGTTTAAAAAAATGCACAATTACTCATGCCCCGTGCCTGAGGGTTGCAGGATCATCAGCTAGTGCAGTAACTGTGGACACGAGTTCAATGTCCTGCTGCCTCCTCCCCCACAGACCGGTTGGGAGGATAAATAAGACTTACCTCAGGGAAGACGTGCTAGGGAGATGCTAAGACTAATACTAATAATGTAGCACAGAAGGTCATGAGATGCAGTTTTTCACCTGTCACAGTGACAAAGGTGAAAACATACAATAATCAAAATTTATAAGAATACAGAGAAACCAGTTTCATGGGCTTTGGGGGGGATTGAAATTAGTACAATCTTCCAGAGGGCAATTTCTGAAGCCTTAAAACTGTGTAGCTTTGACCCAATTATCGTCTTCTTGGGAATGTGTCCCAAGCACGTTACTAAGGGTGAAATTAAGGATGTGCACAGATCTTTGGTCTCACCAGTGAGAGCCTGCTCGGTCTGCTCAGAGCCGTCGGCGGGGAGAGCACAGGCCGTGTGGTGCCGGGGTTTGCTCCAATGCAGCAGCACAATGCTGACTTGTTCCCGGACGTGGTTGCAGCTGGAGGGCCTGTTGTCTGTGTGGTCCAATCATCCATTAACAAGGCTGTCCCCTTGAATCTGACCCAGCCGGTGGGAAGAAATCTGCGCTCCAGCACTGCATGGTGCTGGAAAACTGGTGTCGTATCCGCGTTCACATGGAATCCGTGTTCTGGGAACCTGAGAATTCCCATCCAGCCCGCAGGTCAGCACCTTCTTTAAGGGTCTGGATGAAGCAGGGTCTCAGGAGAATGCGTGATTTCTGTATGGAGGGGGTTTCTGCCTGCACTTTCTCGGATTCCCCTGCTAACTACACCAGAGCCTGGCTGGTGAGCTTCTCTCTGCAGGTCACTAGGGTGAGCACCTGCTACCTTTGCGTTGTTATGGGAAGTATTTTATTCAGAGAGGACCTCCTTATAAAGGCTATTTAAAAGGGTTTTCCCACATGCCCCATATTTCATCTTTTCGTTGTGCTGGCCTGCCTCTTTTCTTATTCAGAAGCCATTGTGAGACTGTGAAACCTTTCTGGGAAGGCAGGTTGAATGTGCTGAGGCCTGATCAGCAGCACAGCTGAGTGGCCTGTTGGGCTCCAACATGGTGGCAACATCAACCGATCCTCAAATGGATGGAAGAGCCAATTAAGGGAAATTCACTCATCACAAATGAAGACAATCAGAGGGTTATTTCCATGACCTTATTTTGGGGGGAGTTGGTCCTCTCTCATTGACCTACTCCCTTCTCTGGTCAAAGTCATTTAATCAGCTGTGATCAGCACCTGCTTTAGCGCACCCCACTATCCTGGGCACTTGGAGAAACACGGGTCTTAGAAAAGGCACCCTCTACCTTCTCCAAGGTTTCAATCAAAACGTTTTGGTCACTGTACTGGGGATTACATAATTTTTATTATTTCAAATCTAGATGATTTATGCAGTAGATTCTGTTTTGTAACATCCGACCACTTGGTCAGTCTCAAGGAACAACTTGGTTTCAAACCAAATGACATGGCTCATTTTATCTGGAAGTGAGTTGAATAACTCCAGTGTTCTGATAGGATTAAAACATTACTCTCAGCCAAATACAAATATATTCATATTTTTCTTAGCCTGCCTTCACCAATGAACTTAGAACTCGTTTTAACTAATCTTAGACAAGTTGTAGAGGCTTTAGCAAGGCTGGCCGGTACAAATAATTGAAAATGAGCAAAGAAGGGCCGGCCCTGTGGCCAAGTGGTTAAGTTCACGCACTCTGCTTCAGCGGCCTAAGGTTTCGCCAGGTCAGATCTTGGGCACAGACCTAGCACCGCTCATCAAGCCTTTTCTGAGGCGGCATCCCACATAGCACAACCAGAAGCACCTACAACTAGAATATACAACTATCTACTGAGGGGCTTTGGGGAGAAGAAAAAAATAAAATAAAATAAATTAGAAGATTGGTAACAAATGTTGACTCAGCTGCCGATCTTTAAAAAAAGAAAAGAAAAGAAGCAAAGAGAATGTCAATAAGGAGTTTTGTGGCTGTACTGAGGCCTTAATAACATTCCCAGTGTGAGCAGACACGCAGGCCAAGTGCCCCTGGCTAGCTGAGGTCTTGTCCTCATATGATCCGGAACATTCCCTGAAGAGAGCTTCCTCTTATTCACTGCAGACATACAGTGTGGCCCACCAGTGAGTAGTGAGAAGGGATAATTCTGTTGTCTACAAGAGTTGGCTGGTGGTCACAGGAAGCCATAGAACATTCTGGAAGGTAGGCCCATAAGGTATCCACTTTCCCAGCTGGTATTTCCAACTTCCTTCCAGAGCATGTCTGCATGTTCTATGGTGACTGAAAATGAAATTAAAGCCACATCCGTCCACCTTCCAACTCCCTCTGTGTATGCGTAGCTATGTGTGGTAAACAGAACACAATATGTCATTCAGTGGAGGGAAAAATAATTCCCTAAGACATTAAACTCTTCTAAAAGGGTCATTGCCAAAATGAATTATCTGCAAGAGCAAATGATATAATCATCTTGTTACTGAACAGAAACACAGGTTCATTTACCTGCAACACAGTAGGGCCAATAAAGAAAAAAACTGAAACACCAGGCTTGTGGCAAGGAAAGAGGTTTACTATCGAAGGGCAGCTAGATGAGGAGATGGGAGTTAGAAGGGAAAATGGTAGGGACTTTTATCTGGGGTTTTAGGTATGGGAGGGAGAACATGTGCTGGGGTTTTAGATAGGGGACAGGGAGCAGGTGGCCGTGCTGGTTGACGTCTTCCCACCAGCCTGTGTTTGGCCTTGAAGACTGAATTTCTTTCCTCTTTTTTTTTTTTTTAAAGATTGGCACCTGAGACAACAACTGCTGCCAATCTTCTTTTTTTTCCCTGCTTTTTCTCCCCCAAATTCCCCCAGTACATAGTTGTACATTTTTTAGTTGTGAATCCCTCTAGTTGTGGTATGTGGGACACCACCTCACCGTGGCCTGCTAAGAGGTGCCATGTCCGTGTCCAGGATCCAAACCAGCAAAACCCTGGGCCGCTGTAGCGGAGTGAGTGAACTTAACCACTCGGCCACGGGGCTGGCCCCTGAATTTCTTTTCCCTTGCCTGCCTGGACTTTTCTGGTTAGTTTTTATCTTCAGCTTGTGTTTGCCTTGTGAGGCTGAATCTTGATGTCTGGACCTTGACTTCCTGGGAAAGATAGCTCACTCTTATATAAGGAGGGACAGAAAGAACTGGGGAGTGTTTTGTTGGTTGGTTCGTTTTTTCTGCTTTTCCTCCCCATCCCCCCAGTACATAGTTGCATATTTTAGTTGTGGGTCTTTCTAGTTGTGGCATGTGGGACGCCGCCTCAGCGTGGCCTGACAAGCAGTGCCATGTCCACGCCCAGGATCCGAACCAGCGAAACCCTGGGCTGGAGCATGCGAACTTAACCAGATGGGGGCCGGCCCCCAAGACCTGGTTAGTTTTAAACAACAGTTGATTATGCTGAATATGCGCAGCTGTGGTTAGCAAAGCTCATCTCCAATTGTTTGGCTGTAGGGAAGATTTTTTAACTTCTTTGTGCTCGGTTTCGGTCTTATTTTTGTTCTGACTCACTGCTCTAGTGAGAGCCTGTGATGGGATGTGTGGAAGTGAAGCATGTCTCTGTGGCATTCCATATGTAGGAGTCTAGGAAAAGTGAATCAGGCAGTCTGGGAAATGACAATGAAATCCTTCATGAAATGTGGAAAACAGAAATACACATTTCTCATGCCAAGAGGCAGGGCAAGTCCCCTAGGAAATTCTAGAGTCCAGGCCATTGTGTCTTAAGTCTCCTCTGCACATTGTCCTCTCCCTGAGACCTGACCTCTCCCCCTCCCATGTCACTGGCTTCCCCTCCCTAGGGACTGAGGGCATTTAGGAAAATACTCTTCAGATTCCACAACTGAAGATTCAGAGTGAACTTAGTTTGTTAAATGAACCCACCTCAAGGCAAGGTTGCCTTTCCAAGTACAATTAACCTATTCTCTACTGCATCCTTCATAGAGCTCTGTCCCAGACGTTCCTAAGGAAATGTTTAAATATGTGATTCTGCCTACATATATTAATTCGCCCAGATATGAGTAAATAGATATGTTCTCCACTGTGGTTCTAGAGCTGTGACTCTGAGAGCAGTGTGGTTCAGTAGAATGCCACCTGCTGCGGATCAGTCCTGGGTTGCAGTCCCGGCCCCAGCAGTTACCAGCTCCCAGGGGATGGACTTCTCTGAGCTGCATTTCCTCACCTGCCAGAGGATAATATCTTCTCACAGTGTTGCCACGAGGATGTGTGAAATCTTTTACGTAACTATAACTTATGTCTCTCGGAAACTAGTAACACTATATGAATTTTTGCTAGAACATTCCAGTCCATTGGCATTCACTAGGAAACCAGGGTCAGAGAGCTACAAACCCACAAGACAGTTAATTCAAATGAAACATAGAAACCTGCAGCCGTGGTCCCAGCACTGAGTTCCTCTTCAGGATTAAGAGAAAAGTTCTCTTATCTTCATTGGAAAGAGACGGGGGGCAACAGTGAATGTGGTTATTTTATATTTTTCCACTGGATAAAAGACAAACCAGTTAGTCCTCTGGAAAGAATTGGAAGTTGGTAAATTTTGGTGTTTCGTTTTTATCCCTGGCTCGTTATTTTTAAAACTTAGGACATGAGTTCCCAGCCATGTTATCTTCCAAATTTGTTACTTGACAGAGCACTCACTGAGTGCCCATCACTGTTATAGCAACCTGATGATGTGTAGAAATCATTATCCCCATTTTGTAGATAATTGCATGAGCAAAGGGAATTGAGAATGAACATTCCGTAAGCCGGACACCCCCGCTGCCCAAAGGGAAGAGTGCTTGTTGGGTTAGAGGGCAATATGGGGGCCTTGAAGACCTGCCTGAGGAATCTTGGACAGGCTGAGTCACAAAGGAGAATAAGAGAATTTAGAGATGGCAATACCCAAAGCCAGTTGAAGAAGGATCAGTATCCATCCAGGATGAAGCTCTCATCTACTCATGGCAACGTGAGAAAAGTGAGGACAATGTAGTGGGTTTTTTATGAGGCTAAATTTATTCCATTGAAAGACTTGTTCTTTTTATGTATTAAATCCTTCTTGATTTGGGGGTTTAGATATGTCCTTACTCTATATGAAGTGAAGGTGACAGCCTTAGTAAATGGCCACTTCTTTTAAAATCTTTGTTTGCCCAAAGTTGACAACTCTAAATTGGCCCCCAAAATGCTTTTGAATTTTTATTGGTCCACAAAATCCAAAGGTGTTGGAATCAGCATCCTGGAAAATCTCTGGCCTGTGGAGGAGAGCCCAGGTTCTCGATGGCCCCAGTGCTCCACCAGCCTCATCATTTGGATTCCATATTCCCTGTCCCTGTCCCACTGGACATGGTCTCCACAGCTCCAGGCAACAATCCCTTTCTTCCAGGGGCTCAGCAGCCCCCACGCCTGTCTGTCCTGCACAGTAATAGCTGTCACCGGGCCGTCTCTTTCCCCTTCGGCTCAGCGGTGGTCACTGTCTTCCTCCACAGTCTCACGCTGGCTGCTCTTCTTCCTTCCCCTCCCCTCACTGTCTGGATGGGAAGGGGCCTCCAGAAGGTGGGCAATAATAGAAATCAACCTGAAAGGTACATCTGATTCTCTAGCCTACAAAAAACTGCCTATGCCTTGCTCATCTCTCTCATTCTCCTCTGGCTCCATGTTTATGGAGGAAATCTCTATCATTGGCTATCGTCGGCCAGCACATTCAGATCCTTTTGGAGTAACACGATGAGGCAGAGAGAGTAACATGATGAGTAGAATGTAATTAGCCTGCTGCGGCCTTGGCCGAGAGAGGTAACCGTGGGCTGACCTCACTGCACGGATACGCTGAGAGAGTGTGGATAGCAACCTTTGCAGACACACTCCGGAGGAACGTCTGAAAGGAGAGACTGTGGGGGAGGTTCTTGCAGTGCCAGAGCCAAAGGTGACGCAGAACGGAACAGTGAGGATTCGCAGCCTAGCGTTCACTCAGACGTGCTGGTTTCCACCAATAAGAAGTGAGCCCCCCTGGGTTTGAATCCCAGCCCTGTGACCCACTCTCTACTTGATGACCCTGGGTGAGCCCTGAGCCTCTCTGAGCCCAGCCAGAAAAATGAAGCTACTGGGACCTGCCAGCAGGGTGAGGTGAGAAAGTGAAAGAGCAGGTCCCAGGGCCTTGTGGATGCTCAGTGCGTACTTTTTAAAGAAAACCTTTCTTGACTGTCCTGCTCTCCATGGTGTGAAGCCCAGAGACTCCCCTGGATTCTTCCTGCTGAGGTCTTGCTTCCCCCTCCGGGGTGCGGGGAGTTCTGGGATGGTGCGCTCGTTGCCCTCTCTCTGTCCAGCTGTTTTTCCTCACCACACACTCTGCTTTATTAAATTGGTCACATCTGTTGTCTAGTGTTTTAGTATCAAACATAGGCTGTGTTTATTGGAGAAATAAATCCTGTAAGTGCTTTCTCTAAGTCCATCCTAAAACAATAAATAAGGCTGTATTTTCATATCTGTTTCCTAAAGTTTTTGATGCACCTTCAACATATGTTCTATTTATATTCCACAGACAGTAGTTCCTCAGGGAAGAACAGAAAAAAGGAAAATTATATTTTTGAGTCAAGGAGTGATCGAGGAGGAGGGGAACACCCAGCCCCAGAAGCAGGTAAATGTGTGCCTTGGAGACTCATTGCAGAGGACCAAATAAACCCTCACGGGACCACAGAGCCTCTAGTTGAGGGTAGTAGATGAAGCTGCAGGAGCTCATGACAAGAGCAGTGACCTGTGGAGCAGAAGCACCACTGTGCTCTCATCTCCTAGTCATGTGTCATCTTTGGGCTCTTGAACTGGTAACCCCCGTCTGTGGACCTCAGCTTCTTCCTTTGTAAGTGGATTGACTAGATAATCCCTCTAGTCCCTTCCAGGTGTAACGTTCTAAGGAAAGAGTAATTCTTCTGGCCTAGTGGTTAGGAACACGGGCTCCAGAATCGGACGCCGAGATTCAAGTCCTTGCTCCACCACTGACCTCTGTGCCCTCGGGCATTATCTTCTCCCCGAGGATCTCAGTGTCCTCTTTAGGAAGATGGAGATAACAACCCATAGCTGCGTCACAGAGTTGTCAGGGAGAATAAACGGGACCATTAATACGAAGCATTTAGCACACTGCTTGGCTCATACAATGAGCCAAATAAATGATGGCTATTATGATCGACTGAGTCATGATACCACAGGAGTAAAGGTCTTGGACCACCCAGTTCTCTCCCCAAGTGCTCTAGTGACAGAGATGGAAGACAGCGGGAATGGGGAAGAGTGTGGGAGGTTGAAGGGATGTTTAGAAAGTGAAGAAGAATACCATAATTCCATAACTGTGGTTGTTTTTAACTAGAAAGAAAACACTTTTGACATAGTCCTGTAGAAAGGCAGGTTTTAGTCCTAAACCCCACAAACTAATTAGTAAAAGATTTAGGAGAACAAAGTTATACATCTAAAGATTGAGAAAACTTTCTTTTTACCCGAGAGTAGTTTTTGTAATATCTGGACCGTATTAAAGTAACATTTTACACACTAGATGGCTAAACTAATGCAGATATGAAGAACCTGGAAGCTCCCAGTCTGCTGGCCTGCTGGACGTACCCTGTCCCAAGATACTTAAATAAAAAGAGCCCCACCCCCCATCGACATACAAAGGGAAACCAGGCCTGCCCCTTGCCCCATCAGCCAGTGCCCTTTCTAGTTATTTTCTAGTTGTTACTGTTTTGAATGTCACTCCCAGTCGTGTGGACAGAATACCCAATTCATCCCCTTGGCTGGTTTCTGAGAACATTATCATGATGTGTCTTAGAAGGGGTTGGAAAATTTTAAATCTCAAATTTCCCAAAATAAAAACATTGAAGAAACCATTCCAACTACATATTGAAAAAATCTAGAATAATTTTCAGTGTTCTAGCAAGGACTTTACGGGAGATCTCATTTTCCTTGTCATCAAGGCATTAAACAGGGATCAGATGGAGAGTTCAGCAACCTCCTATCTGACTTGGCAAATGGAAAATTCCCCTGGGTTTCATGTCTGCTTCATTGTGACCCCAGCTGAACCTGAGCCAGGCTCAGGACTGGGATCTTCAACACACTCCCTTCCCTGTAGCCTGAACACCGGTGCGCATCTTTACACGAGTCACCGACATGTAGAAGGGCAGCCTTGAACCATTGTCCTGCCCTGAGCAAGCAGAAGCAGGCTCTGCGTTGGGTTCCAGTTTGTAAGAAATGGTTTGGGGTTTCTGGGGTTTCAGAAAGGGATGGCCAAAGTCTCTTTTTTTGCCCCATTCCTTTGTAACGTATCCAACTTACATGGCTGGTACAGGAGGATGAGGCGGAACCGACACCTTCAGGGCCCTGAGCCCTTTCAGAGTTTCTTCCCTCAGGGTGGCCATTAGGAGACTCTGGTAGCTACTAAGGCCCCAAACTGTCAGCCTGGAGAAATTCAGCAGTGATTCCTGACCCCTCCAGAGGGGTTTCATGTGTGCGGAACGTCTGAGCCAGCTCTAGAATCAAGTTCTAGACTGTTGGTTTATCACTGGTGTCTGTGTTTCACAATTCTCTGTGGGAATACCAGCCTCACCCCAAACTTTGTTTGGTACCCAACAGTCATTAATACACTTTCCCGATCCCCTCCTCCTGTGCCCAGACACTTCCAGACTGTTCCTGAGAGTCTTGTTCAGGAACCTTGTTCAAGTCCAGACTTGAAGTCATTATAAAATGAGTTCCTTTGCCTTTTGGAGGAGTGCAGTACCATCGTGGTTCTGGAGCTGCACTGTCTGGGGCCATATCCCAGCTCCAGCGCTTACCATATGAACTGCCCTCCAGGCTTACATGAGTCACTTAACTCTTGATGCCTTAGTTCCTCCTTTGTAAAGCGGGGATGATGATAGTGCCAATTCCTATGGTGGTTGTGAGAATTACAGGATTTCAGCTGGAAAGCACTTGGAACAGTGCTAGCATCTTTAGCGTTAGCTTATTATCTTTGATTACTTTGAGTACTTACTTTGGTGTTGGACACATGGTTCTTAATGCAGAATGAATGAATAAATCAAAGAAAATGTTATAGAATCAACTTATGCAATGGAGAGTTTTGCTCCTCTGGTTCCACCACTTGGCAAGACCCCTGCAGCTAAAAATAGCTCCACCATCTCATCTCCAAGCCAGGCCTGACAAGGAGTAGACAGACTAAGAATAGAGCCTGCTGAGCTGATAAAAAAGACTCATCTGGAGCACCCCGTCCCTTCCCGACTCCTGCAGGCCTCCCAAGCTGGCCTCTAGTCTGGGGGTCTAGGACCAATCCCACAGGAAAAACCCTGTGAAGGATAACTAGAGATATTTTTCCCTGACTACCCTTAGTCAAAATTACACCAGCATATTTTGAAGTTAGTTTTCAACAATGGTGCTACTGGCTGAGAGTAGGTTCCCTGGATTTAGGAAAGGAAATAAATTTCTTAAAGCCCTAACAAGAACACGAAATCAGGAGTTAGTCCATAGTCATTTCATGAATCCATAAATGTAATCTGTGACTACAGCGGAAGAATATCCCATGGTCACAGTATCCTTGCAGTTTTCCATTTACAGAGTGTCTGTTACAGTTGGATATAAGGGTGAACCGACTGTTAACATTTGTACCCACTGACGCTATACAAATTTTGTAGGGACCTGGTAAAGAATCTGGTTTTAAAGCAGTCTCAGTCTGGGACCTAGACCTGCAATTTACAAGCTCTGTGCTCTTAGGCCAATTACTTTCCTTCTCTGCACCTCAGTTAATCTGCAAAATGGTGGCAATACAGGGGCCTACTTGAGCTGTTCAGATTAACCGTGCGTGCACACGCCATCACTTATCAACGGTGGTGTTACTGTTCCTCCTCACTGACCTGCCCTCCCTTCTCGCCTTCTCACAGGTGCAGTGCTCCCCCTGGCCCTGGGTCTGGCCATCACCGCTTCGCTGCTTCTCATGGTCGCCTGCCGACTCCGACTGGTGAAACAGAAACTTAAAAAAGCTCGTCCCATTACATCTGAGGAGTCTGACTACCTCATAAATGGGATGTATCTGTAATAAGCATAGTTATATAGCTGGGGCCAAGGACATGTTTCACTTATAATTTATACATATATTGGGTTCTGGATATTTACCACCTTTTTTGTTTCTAACTGGGCTAAGAAAACTGAAAACCCAGAAGATTCTGCAAATCCCAAACCTTTGTTTTTATTTATCCTAGAAAGATTTTCCTTGGGAAGTATGTGAAATATTTTGAAATTTAGAGAGGAGTCCATATGATTAAAGACTTTCTCAAAGCTAATTCTGATTTATGTAAGCTGTCACTGAAAATGGAAATTTGTAGTCAACCAAGGCAGAAAATTCAGTACCTCAAGCGATGGCCTTAGACTGGCAGTGCTGACCCTTTACTTTTTAGAAGCCCAGATGGGCCCCTGGCAACCCTGGACCACGTTATGCACAGCTTTCCCTGGTTCTGTGGGTCTCCTATTCCTCACTTTAAGCTTCCAATGCTCTCCTTTGTTTTCTCCCTTCAAAACCTGCTCTGAGAACAGACCTCAAATGAGTTTACACCCTCAGCGAGATGCTACCTATGGCTGGAATACCTGAATTATAAACCTTAGGAACAGGTCAGTGAGGTCGCAGGGCAAGTCAAAGGGGGTTCTTCCCAGGGCCTCTGACTACATGTCATGTAGGTGGCTGCCTCATTAGGCTGCCCTGTAGGAGAAAAAACCCAGACTTTGGGTCGCAAATAGCTCTAACATGGTCATGAAGTGAGAAGGAAATCAAAGTGGAAGCGGAGAACCTGGCAGGTCAAACATGTTAACAGAAACTCAGCTGAGGGCAAAGCGAGCAAGGAGGATGCTGAGTTCTTTCTCTTGTCTACTCGACACTGCCCGACGACCCAGAACACAGTAGCTCATTCATACAGTCCCTAGTTTGCAACATGAGTCTGTGTTGATGGAAAAGAAAAATGCATTCAAATTGAAAAACAGAAGAGTGAGTGGATTTCTGGGTATAGCTTTTGTGAAAAATGTCACGTTTAAGTATCAGCAGGTTCTTTTACCCAATGAATGAGCCAGTTTTCCCCATTATTTACTTAATGCTGTAAAATGTCATAATGTGTAATCAGCGACTGCCACACTTACGTATTCCCAGAGCATAGGCAGTTTTGCACAAATTCACCTTTAGAGAAAACCGGCATCTAGCTTAGCATCTTTTCCCTTTTAATATGTAGGATTTTAAAGGCAAATTATTCCCATCACCACTTAATGCCGGGATTTAACACATTCTAGAAATTATTCTACTATGAGGAATGTATAGCGTGGTGCCTGTCTACATTCACATGATGTTCCTGTTTACATAATATGGTTTTTTTTTACCATAAGTGGCAAATCTTTTACAATACGTGAAAACACTCTAGAACCCTTTATTTTCAGACTGAAGCTGAGGTATGTTGTTCCTTTAGCAAAGGGTTTAGTTTGGGTCAGAGATACAATAGAATGCATTAACAAATGGAAAGTTAGTCTTAGAAAAACAAAGAAATTGGTTATTTTTATTTCCTGAGAAACCCAAGCATTTTGTTGGATGTTTAGAATTGAGCAAAGATTTCAATTTCTCCTCAAGGGCATTTGGAGAGACGACTGTGTGAATGAACTCACGATGTGTGCTCTGTGATGCCGGGCAGTTTGTTTTTTATAAAAGGATGTCCCCTACAGCCATACCCAATAAAATCAAAACTGATGAGGCATGCGTTTTTCAGCACATCTTTTATACGTGAGGAAAGTAAACACAAGCTAGTATTGCTAGAGTGTTGAAATACTTGAGGAAAGCTGTCCCATATCTATCTGTACAATATTCTTTTAATAAATTGTATTTTCTTCTTAAGCCTTTTTTGACAGCTTTTTAATATAATCCCACATTGCTAATATTTAGAGCCATTACTATATTGCATGGATTTAATCCTACCAAGCCTATTTTACAAAGGAGGAAAGTAAGGACTAGAGGAGAATCAAGGTCTGCAAAACAGTTCTATTGTCAGATGGATTGAATGGGACTTTTAAAAGGGAAAGTTGTCTACAATTTACCTCTCAAACATGTCCTTGTGTTTCACATCTCTTTTCCTGAGAAAAGGCCCACCTAAACCATCGTCCTGAATACTGAAAACTTTCTTCCTTTAATTCTCAGTACAAGTCCATCCTTCCACAAGCACTTTCATATTTCAAGTCACCTGAGTATTAGTATGTCCTCCTCCATAGGAAAATAATAGTTTTTTTTCCATCTTTCTCCCACTGACTTTTCCAACTCTGGGATTTGGCTCTGTGATTCCGTCACATTCACCAGCACCTCCTTTCAGTCACTGACGGCTGTTTATGTTGCTCTTTCCCATATTTTCCCATGACCTGGACACATAGATGCTTATTTCTACTTGTTCCTCAGCATTGCTGTTCAGGGCAGATCCTTTTGATGAGCTAACCGGATTCCACCTATGGAACCGTACTGCAGTGCGGTGTGCCCCAGAACACAGGTACTGTCCTCAGCTTCACGCCATACTGAGGAGGCCACGTAACATCAGCATCTGAGCCTGAGATGCTGGCATTTGGGGCCGTGTTCAATTCCACTGTCCCCAAACCATTTCATGTTCAGTTTGCTTCCTTTTGGGATTACGCCTCTTTGTTCCTATCACAGTTACTCCATTTGTTTTCTTTTCTGGACTCCAGGTTTTCTACAACTGTTGGCATTAAAACTGAATAGGACTTTCTCACAGAAAACTGCCCCGGCTGAATAGAAAGGGAAGAGCTTAGCTTGCAGTTTTGCTGTTCAGAAATGTTCTCCCTGGCTTTTTAAGCAGCTGTGTTGCTTTTTCTTAGGTACTGGCCCCATTTTCCCAGCTCTTTTGCCCTACTCGATTCTAGTATTCTAAAGATAGTGTACATTTCAAGTTATAGCTACTTTAATGGCAAACGCATACAGATTTTTTTGGCTAAATATGAAATCACCAAGGATGAAAATAAGGTGAGACACCCCAAGGCTGAATGTGCCCAGGAACAGACTGAAGGGCTGAAATGGAGCCTCCTCCATTTACTTTATTTAGGTCTAAGTATGTCTTCATTCCTACTTATTTTAATTCTCAGATCACATCAGTTTTTAATCTTGCAGAATTGGAAAGAGATCAACTTATAATATCATTCAGCCTAAAGATCTTTTTATGAAGTTACTTCAAAACTTAGGAAACTCCTCAAAACAAATTTTATTTTAATTTTTACCAAAAAGATTAGGGAAATTTATGTTGAGTGTATAGACTTTAAAAAAAAGTTCTCTTTCATTTTCATATATCATCATTTCACATGACTGAAGACCCAAAAATCTGAATAAATCACAAGGCAGTGTTCTTATATTTAAAACAAGGCAGTTTCACAGATGAAAACAGAGACTCAGATGAATCTCTAAATATATTATCTGGAGCTTTGTATATAGAGGAATAAAGAAATCAGAACTGTGAACTATGAATCTAAGACCATGCCTTCCATTTTTTGCCAGTGAGGGGGACAGTCTGACATTCCCTGACAACACCCCTACCCATACCTTCCTGTCCTGCTTTATCTGTTGCCTACAACCTATTCGCTCAATGGAGCCAACATCCTAAAGAAGGGCAGGTCTTTTTCCCTGAAAATATCCTTTTTGCAACTGATTTAAAACTGATACAATAGTGTTAAAATGGAAATTCTGCAGGCTCTTTGATCCATAGTGTAATTTCTAGGCAAAACCCTGACGGGATCATCACCAAAAAAACAGATAAACAAATAGTGATGGCAAAAGAAATTACTCCATGTAGAGCGATCCTTCAGGGGGCACAGTGAAGTGATCAGGGCTGGAAATTCAAATACAAACGTCCTCAGCTGCCACAGGCCCCTGGATTGCTACTCTCACATATTTTAAATGTCCTCAGTATTGCCATCACCTGTCCTGTGGACAAAAACATTCTTTCTGTGATGGCCATCCTCTTGGGACAGTCCACCTGAGCATGAGTTCTTCGGACTCGGCAGCCCCTAGAACTTCCCCTTGTTAGGAAAGGAAGTGAAGGGAAAGAGAGAGAGGACGGGAGGGAGGGAGGGAGTCACCAGCCCAGTACAGCATCCTAGGGGAACCAAAGTCAAGAGTCCTGGCCCAAACAATACAAACTCAGCTAAAAAGATGCAGCCTAAAGTGGGGAACCAAAATTACTGTTGTAGCAATGATATTAGAAAGATTAAGGACAAGGAAATGATCAGACTTGTTTTCCTTATTATTATATTATAATACACAAACACGAACGTCCTTGGCCCCAGAGGCAGCCAGTTTTCTTTAAGCAGGAATTTTTACTGGCATTGTATTTGAGCCACACTTTAAGTATGATGGGGACAAAAAATTGTCATCCTCCTGAAAAAGGGTAGGAGAAATCAGGAGAGATAAAACTGAAATCTGATCAGAACTCATTTGTTTTACTGAGTATAGTTCTTTAAGAACACAATAAGCTGTGGGAAATGATGATTTATATCCTGCAAGAATTTTAGCACTTACCTAAAATAAGTTATTGGCCTTGAGAACTCCATTTAGGACATTTTTTGAATTACCCATGTTAGTTACTTCATTTACAACCCTAGTATTGAATTACCACAGTCATATGAGTTCTTTAGTGCCATACCAAACTACTGGAAAATTTGTTAACATTTAGCTGAAAACCAGAAACACCCATCTCTATAATGAAACAAAATTGAGGAGCTTTAATCCTTGGCTGACAATCAGATGCCGAAAATAGCTTTGAAGAATTCATGAGTATTACGTTACTACTAAAAAATGTTATACTATTTTACATGAATTTTTAAGATGCCTTAGTATAGGTACCTTATAGTCAATTTAAAACGTGTAATCGACTTTTTCTGAAAAAAGCAGTGTCTGTAAAAGGGTAAGGGATTTTAAATATTTTTCCAATGTTAATGTATTATTTGCCCCCAAATGTCATTTTTTTCAAATGTTACTGGTTGAGAAAGAGTTGAAACTTTCATTAGAAACTGGAATTATTTTCAACTTTTGAGAGCTAGATTTGGCTTTAATAAAATCAAATCTGTAAAAAAAAAAAAAAAAACCCACCTTGTTTCAATGAGATCTCACTAGACTGGAATTTTTTAAAATATTTTCATTATTGTCCTTCATATTATATAAAGGAATCACTTCTATTAAGGAAAAGTGAAACAGTAAAATATTTTAGAAATTATGAATACTAAAGATTAATGAGACATTTCTTATCTCTGACCAACACATACTTTCAACTCTCAAAGAGAAAAGCTCTTAGACCTAGTAGAAATTATTTCCATCTCTATCCACTTACTGATGCTCCCTTAAACTCCATTCCTGTTTATTCAACAGTTAAGTTTTTTGTTTTTTTTAAGATTTTATTTTTTCCTTTTTCTCCCCAAAGCCCCCAGTACATAGTTGTATATTCTTCGTTGTGGGTCCTTCTAGTTGTGGCATGTGGGATGCTGCCTCAGCGTGGTTTGATGAGCAGTGCCATGTCCGCGCCCAGGATTCGAACCAACAAAACACTGGGCCGCCTGCAGCGGAGCGCGCAAACTTAACCACTCAGCCACGGGGCCAGCCCCCAACAGTTAAGTATTTTAATTCACAAAAGTGTAAAGGCCTAGAGCAGCACTTGGCCCAGCACTTGACTGCACCGAGCAGGTGGCACTTAGTCTGTCCCATCAGATTTATAAACTGTCCCCGCGACCAGTCTGCACACTCCTGGAGCGGAGGAGCCTTCTTCCATCCCCAAGACAGAACAAAGGGATTTACATATAATAAAATATTGGTGACGGCTATGAAGGATACAGACTAGTGGAGAAGTTTAAGAATTAATTTAAAGTCTTAAAGAATACCTGACCTTTGAAACTACTTCAAACGACACTGAGTCCTGGACCAAAAGGGTTCATGGCCTGGGTCCAGAAGCAGTACCACAACAGCAAGCTGAAGCTGGCAATGAACTTAAACTCACAGCTTTTGGCTAGCAACAAATGCTAGCTTCCTGTGTCTAAGACCTTGCCCAAGAAGAGACAGTAGCGAAAAGATGTATGCATCATTTTTAAGCCATTTTTAAAGTAGTCACGTTTCACACTTGAAGAGGTGGGGAGAGGGCCTAAACCCTCACTGAGGATCTCCGTGTCGGAAGCACACGCACCTGCAGACAGCAGAGGAAAGGGCTTCTATTTCAAGTTCTAGCGTCCTTAAACAAACTAAGATCCTATTATAAAAGGCATAAAACTACAACATTTAAACTGATCCCAAAGTGCTACTGCCTTCTTAGAAACTCATTTTACAATCATTATATTAATAAATCTATTTATAGGTGAGAGATGGGTTTTGGTAAATTTATGCGCAAGCCTGTCCTTCCCTGACGTTAAGTCAATTCATTCACTCACTCATTCAGCATTTACAGTATGTCTACAAGAGGACAAGCCCTATGTTAGGCAAAGAAAAATGATAAATGAGGTGTAGTTCTTGTCCTCAAGAAACGCAGTCACATTCTGCAAACGTACACTTGGATTAACGCTGTTGACCTACTAAGAGTTCATGTAGCCGAGCAACAGAGACACAGCTTCTCCTCTGCGATCGCAGCCGTCGGGTCTGGCGGACACGCAGTTCTTCTTCTACATCAAACACGCTGAAGCCTCTGTACTTTCAACTTTATTTGGCAAAGCAGCACTGCATAAACTGTTCAGTAGCTAGGACACAGCTTACACAGCAGGGTAAATTCATGTACATTATCAGCAGCAAATCAGAAAGAGAAAAACAACACTGAGCTACGGGTCTCCTATAATTTTTAAAGAGAGAAAGAAGAACTATGTCAATTATGTCCAATCTGAACAGCTGAGTGTTTTAAGAGACATCGCTGGCCATCTTCCTAAGTTTTAATATTTACAAACGCTTAGTTGTAAGGTAACGAAGCAGCTGATTGTATCTACAACATGCTACTCTATGACACCACATCAAAAGCTTTAAAAAAGGAAGCTCATCTCTATTTTCTTAGTAGCATCTAACAGACGTCCAAAAACCAAGAATCGAAACTTGTGAATGGTGGTGTTATCTGATGCACGAAAGCGATCTGATAAATTCATATTGGAACAGAATTAAGTGTCTAAGAAAAGAAAAACCACTCCTCAAAATCAATTCACAAACTAAGTTGTCCATTTTGCAGAAGCCCTTTTTTTAATATTTTAAAGTAAAACGCAGGCGTGTTAAAGTAATAATACACGGACTTATCCTTTGCATCCCTCCTCTACCAATTTGGCTTCTGTGCCTCTTTGAAGAATTAGAAACCCTACAAAACCACACATTTTCATGCTGAAAATAATAGTGTAACAAAGTCGAAAACAAGCTGTGATGTTGTTGGTTTTCAAAAAGCTCTGAGGACTGAGATGAGCAATCCACTGTAATATTATATACTGGTCAAGCTGATGTTGCTTTTACAGTTCGTCCCTGAGGGGAAAAAAGAGAGAAATATGTAAGTAGGAGTTATATACTGCAAAACTTGGCTTTCTAATAGTTTAGGCACACTATTAAATCAGTAAAAATACACCAAGCAATATATTATTTTTTAAAAAAAGAACAAACAAAGCAAAAATGGAAGTCAGCCATTCAAGCGTCTCTCATGCTACTCCAGAATGAAGTATGGAACCTAAAGGGCTGGAATTCTTTGTTTTTTAATTCTAACGAGAACATTCTTCAAGACCAAAAAATTAAGAGAAGTTATAACTTTTAGACCTAGGATCTTGCTAATACTATTTATTTTAAAATGATGACTTGAGTATTTAGAGTTCAAATAATTTTTTATAGTTGCATTCACAAAACTGGACAAAAATTTAGTCTTTTGCTTAGAGTATCTGTTAGCAATTGTTGAGTGGGTCAATCTCAACCCAAACTCTTTGGGAGAAAAAAGCATCATCTGTAGATATAATATACCTGGTCAGCTGATTTCATAAGGCAGCTTTATCAGCTCCAAAAGAAACCATTCGCTCAGCCAGGTGCAGCACTGTACCAGCCACTGCCAGTGAGAGGAAGGAAGGAGTAAAAACGCAGTCTAAAATAAGTTGTATGATATACAAATCATACCTCAATAAAGCTGTTAAAGTGAAAAAATAAAGCCACCAGAAAAGCCTAAAAGCTTCATATTTGAGGGGAATCTGAGTGGCAAAAATATTAAATACTCAAGTACTTTAGTGGTAAAGAAGTGTGACGTTTGCAACTAAATCTCAAATGATTCAAGAAAAAATATTACATATATAGAGGGAGAGAGAGAAAGAGGGAGTGAGAAAGCAAATGTGGAAAAATATCAATAACTTGTAATTCTGGGTGAAGAGATTCAAGAGTTCTTTGTACTATTCTTGCAATTTGCTTATAATAAAAATTAAGATAAAAAATTTTTTTAAGTTGTTAAAATAAATTTGAAGGGAAGGTAAATAAAGAGCTAAAATTTTCCAGGTAAGTGATGAATTAAGCAATTATCAGACAATATGCTTTTTTTAAAAACCTGAATTTTGTAAATTGTGCAAGAAAATATTTTAAAAATTACTTCTCCCACAAGCTGCCTTCATCATACAGCACTGAATTATCTGTTAAATGATAAATTATCAGTTCTGGTTCCTCTAAATATATTCTTCTAAGTAATTTAAGTACTAAAATTCTCACAGAACAGCTGTTACTTAAGTTCATGTAAGCATTAAAATATTTAATCTTCAAAGAGTTCACTTGCAAAGTGCTCTTTTCATAAATTAAATTCACTTGTGCTTTTTAAAATATGAAGATACTATTGTTGTTTTTCAAATAATTTACATTTTATTTACCTGTTGCAAGGCATTAAGGATATTGTAAATAAATATCCTTATTGCCCAACAACATAGTACCACATTTCCAAATATCCTCTCCATTTAAAAATTTTTTTCAAAAAGGAAAAGGATAAAAACTCCCAATAAACTGGGTGTAGAGGGAACGTACCTCAACATAACAAAGGCCATATATGACAAGCCCACAGCTAACATCATACTCAACGGTGAAAAGCTGAAAGCTTTTCCTCTAAGATCAGGAACAAGACAAGGATGCCCACTCTCGCCACTTTTATTCAACATAGCACTGGAAGTCCTAGCCAGAGCAATTAGGCAAGAAAAAGAAATAAAAGGCATCAAAATCGGAAAAAAAGAAGTAAAACTGTCTCTTTTTGCAGATGACATGATATTATATATAGAAAACTCTAAAGACTACCAAAAAAATGTTAGAACTAATAAACTAATTCAGTAAAGTTGCAGGATACAAAATCAATATAAAAAAATCAGTTGTGTTTCTATACACTAATAACGAACTATCAGAAAGCAATTAAGAAAACAATCCCATTTACAATTGTATCAAAAACAATAAAATACCTAGGAATAAATTAACCAAGAAGGTGAAAGATCTCTACACTGAAAACTACAAGCCATTAATGAAAGACATTGAAGAACACACAAATAAATGAAAAGAAATTCCGTGCTTATGGATTGGAAGAATTAATATTGTTAAAATATCCATGCTTCCCAAAGCAGTCTACTGATTCAATGAAATCCCTATCAAAATTCCCATGGCATTTTTTCACAGAAATAAAACAAACAGTCCTAAAATTTGTATAGAACCACAAAAGACCCCAAATAGCCAAAGCAATCTTTAGAAAGAAGAACAAGCTGTCATCACAATTTCTGATTTCAAACTCTATTACAAAGCTATAGTAATCAGAACAGTATGGTGCTGGCAAAAAAACAGACACATAGGTCAATGGAAGAAAATAGAGAGCCCACAGATAAACTCACACATATACAATCAATAATTAAGGAGCCAAGAATGCACAAGGGGTAAAGGATAGTCTCGTCAATAAATGCTGTTGGAAAAACTGGATAGCCACATGCAAAAGAATGAAACTGAATCTCTATCTTACACTATACACAAAATTAACTCAAAATGGATTAAAGGCTTGAACCTAAGACCTGAAACCGTAAAACTCAACTTATTGTTGTAATCATTTTGTAAGATATACATAGATCAAATCATTATGTTGTACATCTAAAAAAATACAATGCTATATGTCAATTATATCTCACTAAAACTGGAAAAAATTATGTTGTAAAAAAGTGTTTAATGATGTGGAACCATGTTATTAAAGGATAAAAGGAGATTAAAAAATAGTGCTACTGTATGATCTCAGGATTACAAAAGAGATGTATATAGATCTATGGATAAAAGAGTGAAAAAATATCTACCAAAATGTTAACAATGGTTATCTCTGGGTTCTGAGATGATGGATGGTTTTTATTTTATTCTTTGTACTTTTTTCTATCTTTACAATGCACATGGCATTACTTTGGTAGTTAGGGACAGTATTCTTAAAGATAAATTGAAGGAAATGTACAGCAGTAAAAAAAAATAGTTAAGAAGAAGAAATTAAGTTTATAGACCTGAATTTTAAGGATGCCAAGGAAAACCAAAAGTTTGCTGCCAGTGCATGCATAACATTGTCACATCCTAAGACTCCAAAATCCATAAAACTTTCAACTTATTAATTTTTCCTAAAGTTCAAGCTTCTACATAACCACATCTTTCTTTATCTGACTGACATGCATGGCACATTTACAATAAAAAGGAGTATGTCCTAAATTTCTAGAAGGGCTCTTTAAAATTGCTATATATGTGCTAAACATATTCATTAGGTTAATAACTGTATATACTGATGATTTTATAATATATAATTGTACATAATTTATTAGGTTAATAACTCTAAGCTACTAACATTTAATATTGTATATTCTTTATCAAGAACAAATGAAAAGATGTAGCATCAGGAAATAACAATCAACATTCATGAATGTTTTCTAATTAATGGGTTTTCCAAGGTAATAAAAGCTTTGTACAATTCACTTTGTACAAAGTATTATGAGAGACATAAAAAGAATTCCAAAAGCAACAGAACATATCCCTGCCTTTAAGGATATAAAATATGTCATAATGCTGTAACATATGTGAAGAAATTAAAACGGAACAATACAGAATGATACGGAACAGAGGATCAAACGGATACTCTAGGACCTCCACTGCCAATCCTAGAAATGCCCAACCAACTCATAACACCTCACTTCAAGGAGACACTGATAAAGCGTTTATGGAATGAGAACCCTGAAACATCCCTGTTTCACAACCCAGAGATGGACTTATTCCATTGACACTGTGGCTATTAAAAGCAAAAATAAAACTTACCAGAAGATTAACAAAATATTGATTTCTACATATAAAAAATACAAACTTAAAAAGTATTAAGAGTTTACGAAGCAACTAATACAATTCTTACAAGTCCATAGTCACGAAGCTCATACTACAGATTCCAGGTCTGTGGCCTCTACCTCTCCCCTTTGATTAACCCACCATAATCCAAGCATAAGGAGACATAAGTCTACAGTCATGTTTCAGGCTTCATCTGGCAACAGAATTCAGCATACCCACTGGTCCTCCTTTTTTCCATATAGTTTCTATCATACTCCTCAGAGCGCACGGCAACTAGTGTGGACCCCTCAGGAAGAGCAGGATGGGAAGCTGAGACAAGAAGAGTCATAGGAAAGGACTAGGATGAGGTGTTAAATTAACCCTGAAGAAAATCTGAAAGAACAGAAATCATCTAGCCCGGCAAGAAACTGACTAAGGAGCTTTTCAGATGATAATGCCCAAATGTGGGATGGGCACTTAGAAAACAGTAAGCGACTCGTCTCAACCACATTCCATCCTTATTACCGCTGCCTTAATTCAGGCCACCATCATTTCGCCCCTGACTGGCTACAACCACCTCCTGTTTCTGACTCTAGTTCTGTCCCTTAGCAATCTGCTCTATAACACAGCCAGAGTGATCATTCTGAAATGTGATTCTGATCACTTCCCTGCTTGGCTTCAGCACTTCAATTGCTCCCTACTGCCCTCAAGGCAGAGTCTAAACACACTACACTCTAACTGCCTGCTTGTCTGGTCTTTGGATTTTTTTGGTCTCCCACGTGACTGCAAGTTCCAGGAGAATGGTCAGTTTCAAATTCACAGCTGTGTACGCCCAGCCCTAGTACAGTCCGGACACAGTGGGAAAACACATGCTTGTTGAATTAATAAATGCATTAAAAAAGTCTTCACACTGAAAAATATTGAACAAATTTAACAACAGGACAAAGTTCCCAATAAAAATATTAAATGCAATCTAAAATAAACACATTTTTTTCTGTCAAGAACAGTTTTAGATTGGCCTGAAGGGGACAGAAATACAGCACACAAAAACTAGATGGCCTCTCAAATCTAGCCCGGACGAAAATTTTAAATGAAGCAGGGGTATGTGCTGCAGGAGGAGCACACGGGGAGGAGGAGGTGGAGAGAGTCATCTCAGACCACATCTGCCACAGGGCCCCTTCCCCTCTGACTTTCGGTTAAGTAAGTCTGGCCCACAGGATGCCCGGGCAGAGAGACGGGGCCAGGGCAAGAGAAAATTGAGGCGATTCATAGATCAGCTGCTTCCCTCTATCACGACAACCCCCATCAGGGACCACACTCCCTCCCCCACCCCCCATTTCCCTCTGCTGTCTCTGCTCCCATGGCTTCCAGTGAAATTTCTTCCTCCTTTTAAGGCCTAGAGTGGTAACAGCTTCCCACTATTCCCTGGGTGTCCCCGTTCCCTGATTATGTCAACATCCTTTACTGGTTCGCATAATCTTTCTCATATTTCTCTGAATACTCCTTTCATTAAAATCACTTCAAAATCCTAGCTAAGCATATTTTCTGTTTCCTGCCTGGACCCTGACTGATGGTTTATGAACACAAATAGAAATACAGCCATTCGCCAGATAATACTTCAACATTTTGGTCAACGACAGCCCACATATACAATGTGGTCCCATAAGATCAGTACCACAGAGCCTACGTGTGTAGGAGGCTGTACCATCTAGGTTTGTGTAAGTGCACTCTGTGATGTTCGCACGATGAGGAAATCACCTGACGACACATTTCTTAGAATGTATCCCTGTCGTTAAACAATGCATGACTGTGGCAGATTAACGTCTCCCCAGAATTTCAATTAACTGTTGATGTTTTACCCTTTCAAATATCTTATTGTCTAGTAATTTCTTTCAGTACAAAATTTTTTAATTGTGGCAGTTGTTTTTCTCCAAGTTGGTTTCCAGATTTTGTTTCACTTTTATATTGTTTAAACTTCAAGATTTACAATCAAGTAATTGATTATCTTTATAATTAGAACTGCATCTTTGGATGTAGGCAAATGTGTTTGAACAAATACACAGCAAATCTACAATTAAAAAAATTAGAAAGTCCTCCTAGCATAACTAGAGAAAAGTTTCCAATGATGCAAACATGAAAAATTGCTTAATGTTTTAAAAAGCTTAAGACCAAAAAGAAAAATAAGCATATATACATTTAAATATTTGGTAAATGACTGAATAATTGCCCATAAATTTAAAAATTATTCTAAATTTAAAACAAATAGTTTTATCAGAGGTGGATCCAGGTGTTGTAGAGACCTAAAGCTTAGATAATTATATAATTCACCTGTTTGTGAAGGGGGGGAAAAACAAAAGACTGAAAACAAGACTATGCTTATAACTTGAGGTATAAGGCCAGGTAGGACCCTACACCAGTGAGGGTCCGGAAGCTGAAGTTTCATTAGCTTAACGGTAAATCCACTTCTAGTTATAAAAACAAAAGGCCTTTTTGTAATTCCTTCATCACTAAATTATAGGTAGAATGTTCGATACTAACATTTATTATATATGAAGAGAAAAACAAAACTTATTAATGAAAATTTGAACTCTTGACCTCAAATTCCAGTAATTTTAGTGATGTTTGCCCCTTTTATACAATAGGAATCATACAATTATGTAATGGTATAACCATACTAGAAGCAAAGTGAAGGAAGGTCCTAATTACTTGTTAATAACTATATCTGATTCTAATTGACAAGACTGTTATCTTTTTATATTATTTTTTTAAGAAGTGGCTGAGGGAGTGACATCAGCATCATGGCGGAGTGAGCTCTCCCCATAAACTCTCCCCTGTAAGATATAATGAAAAGGACATTCATATTCCAACAGGGGACATCCACACAATACAAATGATGTCTGAGAGACCCACATAGCCATATGTTGGAAGGTGGAGGTACTGGAGACCCCCTCCCCACAAGGAACCGGAACGAGGTGCGAGAATTCTTCTCTTCCTCCCTGAAGGGCAGCAACCCAGGGACGGCACATGACTCTGAGGAAAGGGGGGAGGGAATAGCCCTCCATGAGAACACCATCCCTCTCCAAGGTCCCTCACAGCCCAGGGGAAAGCCCCCACACAGAGGTGACTAGCTATCGCAGGGGCATCTTCAGGAAGTTAACACCCAAGGAGAGCAGAGCAAGGGCAGAGTGAGAAGTCCCTGCGATTGTGCAAGAGAAAGAAAGTGCCCCTCACCCCAACCCGGCACCCCATAGAGTACCTGGGAGCTGTGAAGAGGATTACAGTGGGCTCAGAATAAACAGCTCTTGACCCCCACCCAGAGGCGGCAGGTGTAAGTGGCAATCAAATACTACCACAATGCAGAAGCACAAATACATGCCGCCTACCAGTATGAAAAAATACATCAAATCTCCAGACCAGAAGGAAAATGACAAGTACCCAGAAATCAATCCTGAAGGCACAGAAATCTGTAATCTAAATGACAGAGAATTCAAAATAGTTATCATAAAAAGAACTCCATGAGTTCTAAGAAAATGCAGATAGTTCAGTGAATTCAGGACCTACTTCACAAAAGAGATTGCAACTATAAAGAAGAACCAATCAGAAATATTGGAGATGAAAAACACAATGGATGAGATAAAAAAGGATACGGATTCTCTGAACAATAGAGCTGATATTATGGAGGAATGAATCAGCAATACTGAGGACAGAAATACAGAAACGTTCCAGATGAAGGTGGAAAGACAACTAAGACTAAAAAGAAAGGAAGAAATTCCCCAAGAAAT
Source organism: Equus przewalskii (assembly GCF_037783145.1). Classification (NCBI taxonomy): domain Eukaryota; kingdom Metazoa; phylum Chordata; class Mammalia; order Perissodactyla; family Equidae; genus Equus; species Equus przewalskii. The sequence continues at coordinate 17,041,639 of NC_091862.1, forward strand.
ATCCAATTCAATTAGGAAATGCAACATAAGGATTATAGGCATTCCAGAGGGAGGAAGAGAAGGAAAATGGTGCAGAAAGCTTGTGCAAAGAAACAATAGCAGAGAACTTCCCAAATCTGGGCAAGTAGCTAGAAATCCATTGATAGAGACCAACAGATCCCCTAACCATATCAATGTAAAAAGACCTACTGCAAGGCATATAGTAGTGACACTGGCAAAAGTGAATGACAAAGAAAAAATACTAAGGGCAGCAAGGCAGAGAAAAATAACTTGCAAAGCAACCCCTATCAGGCTTTCAGTAGATTTCTCAGCAAAAACCTTAGAGGCTAGGAGAGAGTGGAATGATATATGCAAATCTTGGAAAGACAAAAACCTTCAGCCAAGAACACTCTATCCAGCAAAAGTATCCTTCAGATATGATGGAGAAATAAAAACTTTCCCAGATAAACAAAAGCTAAGGGAGTTCATCACCACAAAACCTCCCTCCCCTTACAAGAAATCCTCAAGAAGGCCCTCATGCCTTAACAAACAAGAGAAATTGCAAATAAGCAATCTCAAAATACACCTGACAGATTTAGAAAAAGAAGAACAAACAAGGCCCAAAGTCAGCAGAAGGAGGGAAACAATAAAAATCAGAGCAGAAATAAATGAAATTGAAACAAAAAAGACAGTAGAAAGGATCAATGAAACAAAGAGCTAGTTCTTTGAGAAGATACACAAAACTGACAAACCCTTGCTCAGACTCACAAAGAAAAAAAGAGAGAAAGTGCAAATAAATAAAATTAGAAATGAAAGAGGAGAAATTACAATAGATATCACAGAAATATAAAAGATTATAAGAGAATACTATAAAAACTATACGGCAACAAATTGGACAACCCAGAAGAAATGGATAAATTCTTAGACTGTTACAACCTCCCAAAGTTGAATCAAGAAGAAACAGATACTCTGAACAGACCAATCACAAGTAAAGACATTGAAACAGTAATCAAAAACGTCCCAAAAAATAAAAGTCCAAGACCAGATGGCTTCCCCAGAGAATTCTACCAAATATTCAAAAAAGACTTAAGACTTATCCTTCTCAAACTACTCAGAAAAATTAGGGAAGATGGAGCACTTCCTAACACATTCTACAAGGCCAACATCACCCTGATACCAAAGCCTGACAAGGACAACACAAAAAAGGAAAACTACAGGCCAATATCGCTGATGAACATACATGCAAAAATCCTCAACAAAATACTGGCAAATCAATTACAGCAATACATCAAAAAGATCATACACCATGATCAAGTGGCATTTATATAAGGGACACAGGGATGGTTCAACATCCACATATCAATCAATGTGATACACTACACTAAAAAAATGAGGAATAAAAACCACATGATCACCTCAATAGACAAAGAGAAAGCATTTGACAAAATCCAACCTCGATCTATGATAAAAACTCTTAACAAAATGGGGATAGAAAGAAAGTACCTCAACATAATAAAAGCCATATATGACAAAGCCACAGCCAACATCATACTCAATGGGGGAAAACTGAGCACCATCCATCCCTCTGAGAATAAGAACAAGACAAGAGTGCCCACTCTCACCACTCTTATTCAACATTGGAGGTTTTGGCCAGAGCAATTAGGCAAGAAAAAGGAGTAAAAGGAATCCAAATAGGAAATGAAGAAGTGAAACACTCAGTGTTTGCAGACATGATTTTATATATGCTAAAGAATCCACCAGAAAACTATCAGAAATAATCAACAACTACAGTAAAGTTATAGGGTACAAAATCAACTTACAAAAATCAGTTGCATTTCTATACTCTAATAAAGAACAAAAAGAGAACTCAAGAATACAATCCCATTTACAATCGCAACAAAAAGAATAACATATCTAGGAAAAAATTTAACCAAGGAGGCAAAAGACCTATACAATGAAAATTACAAGGCTTTGCTGAAAGAAATGGATGATCACATAAAGAGGTGGAAAGACATTCCATGTACATGGATTGGAAGAATAAACATAGTTAAAATGTCCATTCTACCTAAAGCAATCTACAGATTCAATGCCATCCTAATCAGAATCCCAATGACATTCTTTACAGAATTAGAACAAAGAATCCTAAACTTCATATGGGGCAACAAAAGACCCCGAATTGCTAAAGCAATCCTGAGAAAAAAGAACAAAACGGGAGGCATCACAATCCCTGACTTCAAAACTTACTACAAAGCTACAGGAATCAAAACAGCATGGTACTGGTACAAAAACAGGTGCACAGATCCATGGAACAGAATTGAAAGCCCAGAAATAAAACCACACATCTATGGACAGCTTATCTTCGACAAAGGAGCTGAAGGCCTACAATGGAGAAAAGAAAGTCTTTTCAACAAATGGTGCTGGGAAAACTGGACAACCACATGTAAAAGAATGAAAATTGACCATTCTTTTTCACCATTCACCAAAATAAACTCAAAATGGATCAAAGACCTAAAGCTGAGACCTGAAACCATAAGGCTTCTAGAAGAAAATGTAGGCAGTACACTCTTTGACATCAGTATTAAAAGGATCTTTTCAGACACCATGTCTTCTCAGACAAGGGAAACAAGAGAAAGAATAAACAAATGGGACTTCATCAGACTAAAGAGCTTCTTCAAGGCAAATGAAAACAGGATTGAAACAAAAAAACAACCCAGTAACTGGGAAAAAATATTTGCAAGTCATATATCTGACAAAGGCTTAATATCCATAATATATAAAGAACTCTCACAACTCAACAACAAAAAATCAAACAACCCACTCAAAAAATGGGCTGGAGACATGAAAAGACATTTCTCCAAAGAAGATATACGGATGGCCAACAGGCACATGAAAAGATGCTCATCATCGCTGATCATCAGGGAAATGCAAATCAAAACTACACTAAGATATCACCTTACACCCATTAGAATGACAAAAATAACTAAAACAAATAGTAACAAATGTTGGGGAGGTTGTGGAGAAAAAGGAACCCTCATACACAGCTGGTGGGAAGGCAAACTGGTGCAGCCACTATGGAAAACAGTATGGAAATTCCTCAAAAAATTAAAAATAGAACTACCATATGATCCAGCTATTCCACTACTGGGTATCTATCCAGAGAGCTTGAAGTCAGCAATTCCAAAAGTCCTATGCACCCCAATGTTTACCGCAGCATTATTTACAATCGCCAAGACGTGGAAGCAACCTAAGTGCCCATCAACCGATGACTGGATAAAGAAGATGTGGTATACATATACAATGGAATACTACTCAGCCATAAAAAAGAACAAAATCGTCCCATTTGCAACAACATGGATGGACCTTGAGGGAATTATGTTAAGTGAAATAAGCCAGATAGAAAAGGACAATCTCTGTATGAATCCACTCATATGAGGACTTTAAACCTGTGGACAAAGAGAACAGATTAGTGGCTACCAGGGGAAGGTGGGGTGGGGGGTGGGCACAAAGGGTGAAGTGGTGCACCTACAACACGACTGACAGACAATAATACACAACTGAAACTTTACAAGATTGTAACCTATCATTAACTCAATAAAAAATAATAATAATACTCAGTTTTGAACAAAACTGAGTTAGATTCATTACCATTTTTGTAATTAAACATTCATTCAAAAGGTTTACTCTTTCCCAAAAATAAAATATTAAACTTATAATCACCATTTTAATTATTAAGAAAATAATGACCTTAAAATAAGTAACTTTGCCAAATAAAAATAGATTCTAAAACAAAGAAACTGTAAAGACTTTCTTATTTTGGCATTTAAATTCAAGTAGTCTTAGCTAATGTAACTCTTACTTATTGATCTCCCTCATTCCCTCTGGACGGAGTGGGGAGGAGGAGGAGGAAGAGAAGAACAAGAGAAATTTTGGCTTCTAACAAAATACTCCGATTATGCTGAGACATAAAACAAAAGTGGGCATTACATGAGCCATGCTGTGCTGAAGATTGTGCTGCATGCTATTGGTCCTTTGGGTGGGTTTGTGAGACCTGGGCACTCACTGGGTAGCTTAGTGAACCCCTCTCCTCCCCTCCCCAGGGGCTTAGGTAGAGGAGCTTAAAAACTGGTGGCCTGTTCTAGAGAACGGTGGGAAGTTTACTCCTTACAGCAGCTCTGAAGCAGCAGCCTAATGTAAGGCAGGCACAGGCTGTCAGCCATCTGGGAATCTGACTGAAAGAGAGAAAGCAAGCTGAGAGGAAGAATGTCCTCTCTGGGATTCTGACACCTTTGAAAACTGGGACATGAGTATCTTTACCCTTCTTTAAAACAACAGTACAACAGACAGGGAACAGGGCAGAATGTGACAGCCCCTTCTCTGCCGACCAAAGCCGCTGTTTCCATGACCATACAGCAGCTATGAAAATAAGTGGTAAATATAGACAGAGTGGCCAATAATAAAATATCCTTAGAAAGTACTGAACTGTGGCTGGAAGCCTCTTCAGGAGAAAAAAGAAAAAAAAATCTGTGTGCCAACCAAGTCTCACCCCCTTTTCCCAAAAAAAAAAAAATGAGTTAAATCAAAAGAAGGGCAGACCATGCAAGATTTTTCCACATTTTTAATGTAGTGAATTTCTGATGTTAAAATGGAGAAGCATAAAGGTGACAACCAAAAAGGCAGCCCTGTGGTGTAATGTCTTAAAATTCACACCCTTTCACCTTGCAGGTGTGGAAGAAGAAAGAGCAGAAGAGAAAATCACTTCCACCTGGACCACTGCTTTTCCTTATCTGTTAAAGGCACGTATATCACTCCCATCAGAGGTTTCATTTTGATACTGCCATCCTGTAGCTTGTCGTACTGCTCCAACATCTGGTTTCCACCTGCAGGACCAACTGGCAATATCAATCTTCCACCTGGCTTTAACTGGTCTAACAGCTAAAAGAAAAAGGAAAACACATACACACTGAGTTACAGGCTTTACACTAACAGTCGTTTTGCATCACTATAAACAGTTTTCACCATCCATGGGCAGAAAGCAGAAATGTACTCTACTTAGCACATACATACTATGATTGTTAAACTTATTAATCAATTATCCACTTACTCATCTACCTATGGACCTCCCTACTAAATTACAAGTTCTTTGATGATAAGGACTGTGTCTTATCCATCTTTGTACCCCAAGCATCTACCATAGTACCTGGTACAACCACAGTGCTCAAAATTTTTGAGTGAACCACGTAATGCAGAACTATCCTCTTGGGTAGGAAGGCCAAAGGCAGAGCAGAAAATTCTAATGCCTAGATGCCTGTTTTGAATCTCTGTGGGCTAGAAGGAGGAAGAGGGGAGAGGAAGTGTAGAAAATCAGCAAGGAATCCCTATCCTATTACTGTAGCATCCAGGGTATGCTGAACCAAAGATAAGAAAACCTTGGTTTTATGACTGAATACAGGATTACTGGCACCATGAAAGGGAAGGCGGGGCTAGAGTCCCTGCAGCAGTAGAACGTGATGCCCCTGTCAGTGGAGAAACAAGACCACTCAGTGAGGGCCCCTGCAGTCAGAGAGCTTTGAAATCACGTTACCATTTTTGTGTGGAGATCACCACTCATCAAAAACAATAAGGAAGAAAACTTACTTTGATAGAATTATCCTAACTAAAATTTTGGTTGTCTACAAGTCTATTTTATTTTCCATTTTAATTTTTACCAAAGCAATATTGGCAAGCATCCTTTGAGTTGTTTTCCTAAAAGTCAAGGTCTATAATGAAAAACAGCAGACTTCTCCCCACCCCAATCTGACTCCCTAAATCCAGTCATTTTAAATCCTTTTAGCTGTGTCTTCTAGTATTTTTTTTGTAGTGCTTATTTCTAAAGTGTCTTTTATTTTTTTTAATTGAAATATAACTAATATATATTAGTTTTAGGTGTACGACATAATGATTTGATACACGTACATATTGCAAAATGATTACCACAATAAGTTCAATTAACATCTATCACCACACAGTTACAATTTTTTTTCTTGTAATGAGAACTTTTAAGATCTACTGTCTTAGCAACTTTCAAATACACAATACAGTATTGTGAAGTAGTCACCGTGCTGTACAGTATTTACTTTTTAATTTCACATTACATACTAGATGAGGACTGAGCTCTCTTACATACATTCTGCTCCTTTTCCCCAATCCAACCAACATCATAATTTTTCATTAAAACCATTTTCAGTTATGACCATGTAAATATAATTTGCAGCTGAGCCAACAGGTATCCAATGATTGTTTCTTTTCTTATACAATAGTTGCTTTTCTTGCAGTTAAAAATTAAAGGTTTTTCTTTTTCATTCACTTGATTTTCTTTGTAACTGTTTCTAAATCTTTGTGCCCTCCCACAGCTTCTCCATGAAATTTTCACACAGTCAAACCTATCTCATTGGTACATGTTTTTGGGGGCAGGGGGAGGGCTTCCTTCTAGTGCCTTCCTCCTCGTGCCCCAACCCTGGCCTGCTGCTTCCCCAGGCCTGCTGCACAGCTTTCATCCTGGGCTGTCCCTTGGCAACAACACTGGGAACTCGCATCCCCTCTCTCTGAGCAAGAAGTTCTCCCTTCCTGCATCCTACCGAGCCTCTTTCTGGTTTTTCCTACTGCCTCTCTCCTTCCTCACTTTTTGATGATGTTACTAAAGCAATTCCTCAAGAAGTATTCTATAAAACAATGCATGGAATATTTTAAAAGAGAAAGACTGAGAAGTGCAAGCCTAAAATTCCCTTTATTCTACAAATATGGCCATATGTGTGGGTACAGATTTCAAGGCTGGAAATCATTTTCAGTTCAGAATTGGGATAGTTTGCTCCTCTGACTTGTTGGTTTTAATGCTGCTATTCACAGTCTGATGCCTTTCTCGTTACCAGTCCTCAACAGATTACCTGTTTTGTTTTTCTGGAAGTTTTAGAATGTTCTCTTTATCCCTAATATCCTGAAATTTCATGGTGATATGGTGGTTCTTTTTTTTCTTTTTTAAAAAATTCACCGTACTGGACACTCAATAGATGTTTTCAAACTACAGAATCATGTCCTTCAGTTCTTGGAAATTCTCTTACTTCGGGCTTAGGACTAACCGTTCCTCCTACAGAACTTCGAGCAGCAGCCCCCTTTCAGACTCAAGCTTCATCTCTGATTCCCAAGGTCCTGACGCCTCCCATTTCTAAGCCTTTCCAGAGTCCTGCAGAGCAAACTGCTTCTACACTGACACCCCCTCTGCAGTCTCCTCGGTTCCTGAGTCAGTCATTACTCCATTTCCTTTCTGTCCCACATTGTAGAGTTCAGGATTGCAGGTGTAATCCCCCAGATAAGTGAACATGGAGTCTGCGTTTCTATTTCTTGTTTTTCTATTTGTTTTGGGGTGATATCCAAGAGGAGGCATAAACATCTTTACTCTGTTATCTTAAAACTAGAAAGCCCCGTCAGTATCTATCTTTAAATTTAATCAGATGTGTAAAGACCCCTATAATACCCCTAAAAGTGCTACTACAACATTTAAATTCATCTTGAGCTAAAGCCGGAAACGCCCTTCAAGATAATCTCTGGGTCTTGGTGGGGAAGATGAGCCCTGTACCCAAGCTCCTTCATGTAAACACAGGTCTAATTCAGATTTTAATTGCTCCTACTAAGCTGCCAATATATTTTTTAAAAAGTTAAAAAAAAACTACTGATCGTGCGGTCATATGTGAAAATTCACTGAGCTATTCACTTACGACTCATATACCTTTCTACAGCATATTAATATTTCAATTTAAACGTCTTAAAACCACTGGCTTAGTCTGTTTTTTAAACAGATAACAGGGCCAGAGAGAATAAGTGATTTTCCCAAAGTCATTCAGCCAACAAGCAGCAAGTCAATGACCAGAACAAATTCCCCAACTTTCAGCTTCTCATAACTGATCTAAACATACGAAAAAGAACACTTTCCAGGTCAGAGAGTGGATAAGACTGGGCATAAGAGACAGTGTCACTTTCAGCCTCTAGCTGTCTAGTTAAGAACTATGTAAAACTCATATGTAACAGAAACCTGAGACTTCAGAGAACTTAATGAAGGATTATTAAGAGTTGACGTAAGCTTTCAGAGTCTTCCTAAAATGAAAAATCCATCTCGTACTTAGACATTTCCCTGACTATGTGACACACGGTACTGGAGCATCCCTCCCTCTCACTGCAACCAGGCAACTCCCACTCCTCTTCTAGACCCAGTCCAGGCCCCACCCCTGGAACAAGTCTCCCTGACCACTCTACACAAAATTCAACCCCTCCCTCAAACGCCTACAGCACGTATTTTTCTTTTCCATTCAATATATATCATATGCTAATGGTATGCTATCATCTCGTTAACTTCCCTGTCACAAGTATGACACATCTATTCTAGAATATAAGCTTTGTGAAGGTAAAACGTATGATAAACACACCCTGGTCTCTCCATGCACCTAACATAGTCTTGCATATTCTGGTCTTTAATAAAACACCAAGTGACTCTCAGGTCGTGAACTCCAGAGGGATTTTCCCAGTTCTACTGGTGTACTAGTTCTTGGCTGGATCAAATACTGCTTCAAATAAGACAGCCATGAGCTGGGGTTTAGTAATCTTCATGTTGTTTATACAATTATTTGCACATGAAAAACATTACCTACTAACTGTAACAAAAATGCACAATATGAAAGTCTAAGTATATTCTGGACGTCATCTAGAAGTCATCTCGCTATAAATCTTTTAGAGTGTTAGTTGAATAAAGCACACAAACACAGAAAAAACCCAACTCACTGCCTGGGGCACAACTGGGGCTGCGGCTCCTACATGAATAGCATCATAAGGGGCTTCTTCAGGATATCCCATTCTTCCATCTCCCACTGAAAGAAAAAAAGTCATGCTTTAAAAACCTGTTCAGATAGAACTACCTAACGTGAAGAATTGTAAGAGGTGTAAAGCAGGGAAAGGATAGATTTTTTAATAAATGATGCTGTGACAATTGAATACTCATATGGAAAACATATACATGTGGGCCTCTACCTCATATATACACAAAAATCAATGTCAACAGGATCAAAGACCTCAAGTTTCTTTTTTTTTTTTTTTGAGGAAGATTAGCCCTGAGCTAACATCTGCCACCAATCCTCCTCTTTTTTGCTGAGTAAGACTAGCCCTGAGCTAATATCTGTGCCCATCTTCCTCTACTTTATGTGTGGGACGCCTACTACAGCATGGCATGCCAAGCAGTACCATGTCCGCACCCGGGATCTGAACCGGCGAACCCCGGGCCGCCCAAGTGGAACGTGCAAACTTAACCGCTGCACAACCGGGCCGGCCCTCAAGTTTCTGAGAAATAATATAGGGACATATCTTCATGACTTCAGAGTAGCCTTAAAGAGGACACAGAAAAGCACCAGAAAAACTGGTAAGTTTGACTACATTAAAATTAGGAATTTATATTTATCAAAAAAGTAACAAAATGAGTGTGAAAGGCATGCCATGGAACGGGAGAAGAGATTTACAATTTGTATAAACAGACAAAGGGCTAGTCTCAGAAGTCCTACAAACCAAAGAAAAATATAAACAACTCAATATCTGAACAGCCATTTCACAAAAGAGGAAATCCAAATGGCCAAACATATGAAAAGATGTTTAATCTCACTAGTTAATATGAAAATACAAAATTAAACTCACACAGAGATACTGCTATAGAATCACCAAGTGGGCAAGAGGAAAATCTCACAATGGCAAGTGTTGGTAGAGATGTGGAGCAATAGGAACCCTGATACATTGCAGATGAGGATGTAAACTGGTTCAATCACTTTAAAAAAGTTTTGCAGCACTGACGGTCACCCCCTGCACCTGCAATAACTCTCCTACAGGAACGAGAGCTTGTATGATGAGTATGTATACACATCTACACTCATGTACACGTATGTTCACAGCACTGTGAATATCCCCGAATTACAAACTACCTAAATACCCACCCACGGTAGACCTAATAAATTTTGGCAATGTTCTTACAGGGAATGCTACACAGCAATAAAAATGAACCATATGCAAAAAGACGGATGAGTCTTACAAACAGTATTAAATGAAAGAAGTCATTCAGCATATACTGGATGGTTCCATTTATCTAAAGTTCAAAATTAAACTAAACATCACTTATGGAAGTGCAATTAGGCAGTCAATGCATAGAAGCAACGATACTGCTTACCACTAGGGAGAAGGGAGGGAGTTATGACGAGGAAAAAGCAAGCAGATAACTTCCAAGGTACTAACAATGCTCTGTTTCTCTCCAACGTGGTGGTTAAACAGGTCTTTTTTAAGCTTCACATATATCTTTTATGCACTTTTTCTATGTTTGTTATTTTCACAGTAATACAAAATGTGCTCACGTGGGAATATGTCCATTTTATACTGCTGAGTGAAAAAAAGCAAACTACAGGACAATATGTATAGTATAAGTCAATTTAAAACGGTTGGCGGCTGGCCCCGTTGTGCAGCAGTTAAGTTCACTTGCTCTGCTTCGGCAGCCATCGGTTCACTGGTTCCGATCCTGGGTGCGAACCTATGGACCAGTGTCAAGCCATGCTGTGGCAAGTGTCCTACATACATAAAGTAGAGGAAGATGGACATGGATGTTAGCGCAGGGCCAACCTTCCTCAACAAAAAGAGGAGGACTGGCAGTGGATGTTAGCACAGGGCCAACCTTCCTCAACAAAAAGAGGAGGATTGGCGGCAGACGTTAACTCAGGGCCAAACTTCCTCAAAACAACAAAAAAACAAAACACTCTGTGTGTATGTACTTCATTCATATGTATATTTATATGTATAGAAATGGGGGGAAAAGAAGGGCTTTCTTTTTTATCTTCCACATCTCTGCACTGTTTAAATTTTTAATAATGGACACTTGTTACTTTGGTATTACTTCTTAAAAATCAATGAAGAAAGAACTCAACATGCGCATTCTTTTGAAATAATTAATAGTCATGTCACCCATGGTCAAGGTGGAACCAGTACAATATTTTAGAGTTATATTTTCCTTACTTAGTACTTAAAAGTGAATGTTAAAAAAATGCAATAATTAGCTCTATTATTTAGCTTGCATGGGATCTTCTGAAAATAAAAATTCCCCAGAGAGGAAATTTTCACAGTTTTCTGGCACTCACCAACCAGCTGCACTCTCCCTGAAGACAGAAGCATCGGATCGTCCTTTCTGACGTTATTTATTGAGTCGTCTACCAGCTCTTTAATGTGGTCAATTCCTACGACTTTTCCAGTAGGTCCAACCTGGAAATGAGAGAATAACTCAATAGCTCACTGGTCTAAATTTTTTTTTCTGAAGTGTCATTAAAGTGTTTCCTTACCTAAAGTTAAATTCTGCAATGAGAAATCAAGACAAATCAACAGCTTAAACCTCCAAATAGACGGTTAAACACTCAGTTTGTTATAAATTATATACCAAATACAACTCTTCTCAACTATAACCTTCAAATGAATAATTATATTTCAGTAATTAAGAAACTAAAATAAATTAAAAAAAACTTGTAATACTGAGAAAAACACTATCTTTCTTTGATTTCTAATCTTTAAGTCCAGGACCTAGAAGTAGGACTTAACTACCAATATTAAGTAGCAGTTAGTGCAATCATTTTTTATTTAAATTCCATCTAAAAGTGTGACTTTAAATATTAAAATATTACATAAAAATTTTTTAGGGATTTCTACACTTGACTCTACTGCTACATGCGGAAAATATAAAAATATATATAAATATAAAAAGGCTCCAAGTATAAATATTAATTGTAAAATAAATCTAAAACAATAAAGACCCTGAACTCGGACTACTCAAGTTCACATCTAAGTTGTATCACTTACTTACAACTATATAACCTTGGCAAGTTATTCTACGAATCATGTTCCTCAGCTGTAAAATGAGGAGGAAAGGAGCACATGCCTCATAAATGATGTGAGAATGAAATAAGAGAATACGTGAAGAGTACTTAGAACACTGGACGAGCACATGGTAAATGCGTGAAAATATAAACTTAAATTAATATCATTTTTAAAAAGATAACACAGAAATATAATGATTTTTTAAAAAACTGAATAGTCCTGGGGCTGGCCCCGTGGCCAAGTGGTTAAGTTCACGCGCTCCGTTTCAGCGGCTCAGGGTTTTGCTGGTTTGGATCCCAGGCACGGACATGGCACCGCTCATCAGGCCACGCTGAGGCGGCGTCACACATAGTACCAGCAGAGGCACTCACAACTAGAATATACATCTATGTACCAGGGGGGCTTTGGGGAGAAGAAGAAAAAAACAAAAAAGAAGATCGGCAACAGTTGTTACCTCAGGTGCCAATCTGTGGGCAAAAAAAAAATGAATAGTCCTCTAAAACCATAAATAAGTCAAGTATAGAGAACTAGTCACTAATTAAATGCTATTTCTAAGCTTTAAAAATAAAAAAAATCCCTGACGTTCCATTAGTGAGGGTTTAACTTCTACAAAACAAACAAAACAACAGAAAAGAAATATCTGAGTCCTTATCACACAGCAGACACTGTTGTGGATGCTTAGGAGGCAGCAACGAAAAAACATCAGAGAAAATTCCCACCTCTCTGGAGTTCATATTCTAGTGAGTCTGCCAATTGCATATTTATAGCAAGTTAAATGGATTCTAGTCCAAGATGGATCTACAAATCCCAACTTAACCAGACCAGAACCTTCCAACCTAGCCTCCAACGACCAACTTTTCATAAGCAACCTGATGTGACACTCTGAGCACAGACGGACCTTTACTCCCAGCTGCACGAGTGGGCCTCCAGACTCACACGCTGGACAGCCACTTGCCAAACAAGTCTGGGGATACAAGTTGAAGTATAATAAACAAGGCGTTTTTCTAAGAGATTTTTCTTAACGTGATAGAAGCTCTGCCCTCATTCCTAATAAACCTGTAGGAGTGTTTGAAAATCAGGCTCTATTATTTCCTGCCACATTAGAACTTCGAAGAATGTAGTTTGGGACCTACTGGTTGCCATCTTGCAATCGCAAAGGAAGGGTCTGTCTGATAATGAAGCCAAAATGAGGAGGAAAGCAAAGCCAACCACTAACTAGAGAGAAACCCACTGTCAATGACAACATCTGATCTTCCTCTGAATGAAGCCAGACGTGCCTTTAGACTTTTCCATGATACAAACCAATGCCCTTTTAGCTCTGCCAGTTTGGCTTGAATGTTCCGTCACTCGCAACCCAAAAAAAAAAAAAAAGAAAACCCTAAGTAATACGTATTCCAACTGCTATCTTGATAGAATTTTAAAAAAAGAAAGAAAATCCTCAAAAACTGCTATACAACCAAATCATGTAATATGCTCCTTTTGGGGCCAAAATGAAAAATAAAGTTCTTACCATACGTGCAAAACACGCAGTAAGGATTCCACTTCCAGATCCTACATCAAGAGCTTTAGCTCCTTCATGCAACTGATCAAATAGAAGTTCTAGTGCATATGCATGCTGCCAAAAGAAAACAAAGCAAATATTCATTTTTTTCAAGACTCTATAAAGTATATACATGTAGCATATAAAGTTGCCAACTTCATACCAATTTTCCTACTGTTATCTACCAAGATAATGAAAACATAACATATTTATACACTTATATCTACACAGGAATTACAGAAGATAATTCTCATTGCTTGAGTAAAATTCTTACATTCAGATAAAGTGCTTCAGTAATTCTAGATCGCCAGTGTGAGTTTTTAAAATTTAATTCAGAGTCTAAAGTTACAAAAGGTTTTACAGGGAAAAGTCTCCATCCCACCCCTGTCCCCAACCATCTGTCCCCAACCAGTTCCACTCCCTAAAGGCAACCAGTGTTACCAGTTTCTTGTGATTGCTTCCAAACATATTCACTCTATGCACATAAGCAAATACATATGCATTTTTTCATTTATTATATCTGGAAAGACCTTTTTTATCAATACTTAGCTTGTTCATTCTTTTTTATGGCTGAGGAGTGTATTCTTGTATTGATGCATTACAATAACAAATACTATCCCTAATGAGAGAGATTTAAGTTAGCACCAATCTTCTATAACAAAAGAGATGAAACAATGTTAAAAGGTATACCTGTAAGATAATATAATAATCTTTATAATAATCTTGTAAAATGTATCTATAGGATAAATTCCTAGAAGTGGAATTGAGGCGCAAGGATATACATCTTTATGTTTATAGAATATATACATTATATATCAAATAAAATCACATTGGTTATGCTTTGGACCAAACCAAGAAATAAAGCCTTCTCTACCCCATCTTCTTTATAAATTTACATTTCAGTGCTTTGTCAAAATACAAGGTTAGAATTAATAAATGTTATCTCAAAAGCTGTTGTTAAATGCCTGGTATGTTCATTATTGAAAATCATGAGACCCAGCAGCAACAAACACATTCACCACCAGACCTTGGTTGAGAAAAATATACATCCATGAATCCATAGCTATAATAAGTAAATACATACTTCTATACATACACAAATGGAGAATAAGGAAAAACTGTCTCCAACTGTTTTATAGATGAAATGATGAACTTAGAAAATCATCATTTGGCAACCATTTCAACAATAACTGATTCAGGCAAAACTCATAAATGGATGCTAAAACGAGGTGATTATCATTTGAGGAGTAACAGCATATTTAAATAACCTCAAAAGTGTTTGCCCAAGGCACTCAATAATTACAAAAGGGGAAAAACAGTAACTATACAGCGGAGTGCATAAGAAAGTTCCTCAGTGGAGAAACCTGATACTACCTTAATCCGATGATCAAAGTTAACATCACCAATAATGGGACACAGCGATGTCTGCTAAAATACATCTCTTCTGGGATATTCCAGGTAAAAATGTATAACTCATACCTAATCATGAAGAAACATCAGACAAACTTAAAACTGAGGGACGTACTATAAAATAATCGGCCTATATTCATAAACATTTTCAAGACTCTACAAGAAAGACTGATGAACTGTCCCAGATTTAAGAGGACCAAACAGACACAACAACTGAAGCTCCTGATCTGCAACCTTCCTTTCCAATAAAGGCCATTCCTAGAACAACTGATGAAATCTAAATAAGGTCTGTAAATTGGCTAACAGTGTTGTATTAATATTAATTTCCTGATTTTGATAACTCTACTGTGGTTATTTAAGAGAATGTCCTATTTTTAAAGGTAAAGAGCATTGTGTCTGAAAATTTCTCCCAAAGAGTTCACAGAAAAGGAACTATATATATTTCATGTGTGTGTGTATGTGTGTGTGTGTGTGAAGAGAGAAAGAATAAATGATAAAGCAAATGTAGTAAAATGGTAACATTTGGGGGATATGGACAAAAGATACTTGGGAATTATTTGCACCATTCTTACAACATTTCTGTAAGTCCAAAATTATGTCGAAATAAAAAAATAATTTTCAAATCATCATAAACAGGTAACGTTCAAAATGGAGGATGGAATGGAAACTCCTTACTCTGCAAAACCTATTCAGGTGGGGAGAACAAGAAAAAAAAAGACTGGCAACAGCTGTTAGCTCAGGTGCCAATCTTCAAAAAAAATAAAAATAAAAAGGGTAGGGGAGACTGTTAAAAGAGACTAAAAAGATGCAATGCATGGACTTTGGGTCCTGATTTAAGCAAACCAACTGCAAAAAAAAAAGTTTTTGGCAGAGCAAAATGGTGGGGTGAGCTGACCCAGGACTCTCTTCCCTCCAAACTACAACAAAGGACTGGAAAAAAACTGAGTTTCAGCTAATAAACCTAATGCCAGGACGTCAGAGAGCTACAGCACCAAAAAGATGGAGGACGGAGACCCTGCAGCAGACCTCGGAGGAGCTGGAACGGGGTAGGAGAGAACTTCACTCCCTCCCATAGAGACTGGGATCGCTGCCGCGGGTGCAGGAAGGAGCGGGGAAGGGGCCGCGTGACTGGGGGATTGTCCAGGACTCCTGCCACAGGTTCAGTGGAAACCCGCTGACGGGGGAAAGCTTCCGTGCGCAGGAACCCTATAAACCCAGGGCCCCAGGAGACCAGAGAACAGAACTGACCCGAATGCAGATCGGTGTGTGACAAAAACAGTCCCTCCACCCGGCAAACTGTGCTGGGTGCCACCATCTTGCCCAAAACGGAGAGCTCAGAATGCACAGCTCTCGAACCCCATGTAGTGGCGACAGGCGGTAACTGCAAGTGAATTCCACCATCATGCGAAAAAGCCGCTCCTCTACCATCCAGCAATTTATAAAAGCTCCAGACCAGAAGGAAAACAATAAAAACAGAGAATTAAGTCCTGAGGACTTGGAATTAGGTAAACTAAGTGATAATGAATTCAGAGCAGCTATAATCAAAAAACTCAATGAGGTAGAGAGAAAGACAAAGAAACAAGCCGACGAGTTCTGGAATTACTTCACAAAAGAGATTGAAATTATAAAGAAGAATCAAACAGAATTACTAGAGATGAAAACCACAATGGACCAGATAAAACAGAATATAGATTCCCTGAACGCCCATGTAGACACCATAGAGGAGCAAATTAGCATAATCGAAGATAGACAGGCTGAATGGCTCCAGACAGAGGAAGAAAGAGAACTAAGAATTAAAAAGAATGAGGAAAATCGCTGAGAGATAGCGGATTCAATGAGGAGAAAGAATTTAAGGATCATAGGAATTCCCAAGAACGTGGAAAAGGAAAATGGAGCAGAAAGTGTGCTTAATGAAATTATAGAAGAGAACTTCCCAAATCTAGGGATTGAGGGAGAAATGTGTGTAGAGGAAGCTTTCAGATCTCCTAGATTTGTCAATGTAAAAAGACCTACTGCAAGGCAAAATGAAAGACAAAGAAAGAATACTCAAGGCAGCAAGACAGAAGAAAAGAAACTACAAAGGAGCTCCTATCAGACTTTCAGCGGATTTCTCTACAGAAACCTTACAAGCTAGGAAAGAATGGAGTGACATATTCAAAACTTGAAAAGATAAAAATCTTCAGCCAATAATACTCTATCCAGCAAGAATATCTTTCAGATATGAGGAAGAAATTAAATCTTTTCCAGACAAACAAAAGTTAAGGGAATTTGTACCAAAAGTCCTCCACTACAAGAAATCCTCAAGAAGGCTCTCATACCTGAAAAAAGAAAAAAGGGAGAAAGTGGTCAAGAACCACAGAGTAGAGAGACAGATAGATAGAACCAGAATAGAATAGCAAATATTCAACTATAGCATTAGGATAAAGGTAAGGAAACTACCAAAGCAAAGACGATCTGATCACTCTAACTACAAACTCATAACACGAGTTGGAACAAGAAATGAAAACAATAATTTAGGAGGGGAAGAGCAAAGGGACTAAATCAGTCTAGGCCAAGTAAGTAAGAGACCACCAGAGAATGGACTATATTATACACAAGTTTCTAAATACAAGCTTCAGGGTAGACACTAAACTAAAAAATAGAACAGAGCCACAACACAAAATAAGGAAAAAATCTAAGAAACCCAGAATAAGAAATTGCAGTATTAAATGGGTAGGCTACAGCACACAGGAAGAGAAATGCAGGAAAACCAGATAACGAGCAACAGATTGACAGCATTAAGTCCACATGCATCAATAATCACTCTCAATGTAAACGGATTGAACTCTCCAATAAAAAGACAGAGTGGCAAAATGGATTAAAGAACAAGATTCAATAATTTGTTGCCTCCAGGAAACACACCTCAGCCCCAAGGACAAACACAGGCTCAGAGGGAAGGGGTGGAGGACAATACTCCAAGCTAACAGCAAGCAAAAAAAAGCAGGTGTTGCAATTATTATATCAGACAAAGAGATTTCAAAATAAGACAGGTAGAGAGAGACACACAGGGCCAATATATAATGATCAAAGGGACACTTCATCAAGAAGAAATAACGCTTATAAATACCTATGCACCCAACATAGGAGCACCAAGGTTCATAAAGCAACTATTAACAGACCTAAAGGAAGATGTTAAAAACAACACGATAATAGCAGGGGACCTCAACACCCCACTCACATCAATGGACAGATCATCCAGACAGAAAATCAACAAGGAAATAGTGGAGCTATACGAAAAACTAAAACAATTGGACTTAATAGACATATATAGATCACTCCACCCTGAAAGAGCTGAATACACATTCTTCTCAAGTGTGCACGGAACATTCTCAAGGATGGACCATATGTTGGGAAAGAAGGCAAGCCTCTACAAATTTAAAAAAATTGAAATAATAACAAGCATCTTCTCCAATCATAACGCTACAACGCTAGAAATTAATTACAAGAAAAAAGCTGAGAGAGGCCCAAAGATGTGTAGACTAAACAATACACTACTGAACAAGCAATGGATCATTGAAGAAATTAAAGAAGAAATAAAAAAATACCTGGAAACAAATGAAAATGATAACATGCCATACCAACTCATATGGGATACAGCAAAAGCTGTATTAAGAGGAAAAATCATCGCAATTCAGGCACATCTTAACAAACAAGAAAAATCTCAAATAAGCAATCTTAAACTACACCTAACTGAACTAGAGAAAGAAGAACACATAAAGCCCAAAGTCAGCAGAAGGAGAGAAATAATAAAAATCAGAGCAGAAATAAATGCTATTGAAACTAAAAAGGCCGTAGAAAGGATCAATGAAACAAAGAGCTGGTTCTTTGAGAAGATAAATAAAATTGACAAACCCCTAGCCAAACTTACAAAGAAAAAAAGGGAGAAAGCTTAAATAAACAAAATCAGAAATGAAAGAGGAGAAATAACAACAGACTCTGCAGAAAGACAACAGATTATAAGAGAATGCTACGAAAAACTATATGCCAACAGAATGGACAACCTAGAGGAAATGGATAAATTCTTGGACTCCTACAATCTCCCAAAGCTCACTCAAGAAGAAGCAGACAATTTGAACAGACCAATCACAAGGAAAGAGATTGAAACAGACATCAAAAGCATCCCAAAGAATAAAACCCCAGGACCAGACGGCTTTCCTGGGGAATTCTACCAAACTTTCAGAGAGGATTTAATACCTATCCTTTTCCAGCTATTCCAAAAAGTTAGGGAGGATGGAACACTTCCTAACACATTCTATGAGGCCAACATCAGGCTAATACCAAAGCCTGACAAGGACACCACGAAAAAAAGAGAACTACAGGCCAATATCGCTGCTGAACATAGATGCAAAAATTCTAAACAAAATTTTGGCAACCAGAATTCAGCAATTCATCAAAAGGATCATACATCATGATCAGGTGGGATTTATATCAGGGACACAGGGATGGTTCAACATCCGCAAATCAATCAACGTGATACACCACATCAACAAACTGAGGAATAAAAACCACATGATCATCTCAATAGATGCAGAGAAGGCATCTGACAAGATCCAACAGCCATTTATGATAAAAACTCTGAACAGAATGGGCATAGAAGGGAACTACCTCAACATAATAAAGGCCATATATGACAAACCCACAGCCAACATCATACACAATGGGCAAAAACTGAGCTCCATCCCCCTGAAAACAGGAACGAGACACAGATGCCCTCTATCACCACTCTTCTTTAACATAGTACTGGAGGTCCTGGCCAGAGCAATCAGGCAAGAAAAAGGAATAAAAGGAATCCAAATAGGGAGGGAAGAAGTGAAACTCTCGCTGTTTGCAGACGACATGATCTTATATATAGAAAACCCCAAAGAATCCATTGGAAAACTCTTAGAAGTAATCAACAACTACAGCAAAGTCGCAGGGTATAAAATTAATTTGCATCAATCAGTAGCATTTCTATATTCTAATAATGAACTAACAGAAAAAGAACTCGAGAACACAATACCATTCACAACAGCAACAAAAAGAATAAAATACCTCGGGGTAAATTTAACTAAGGAAGTGAAGGACCTATATAATGAAAATTACAAGGCCTTTCTGAGAGAATTGGATGACGACATAAGGAGATGGAAAGACATTCCATGTACACGGATTGGAAGAATAAACATAGTTAAAATGTCCATTCTACCTAAAGCAATCTACAGATTCAATGCCATCCTAATCAGAATCCCAATGACATTCTTTACAGAATTAGAACAAAGAATCCTAAACTTCATATGGGGCAACAAAAGACCCCGAATTGCTAAAGCAATCCTGAGAAAAAAGAACAAAACGGGAGGCATCACAATCCCTGACTTCAAAACTTACTACAAAGCTACAGGAATCAAAACAGCATGTTACTGGTACAAAAACAGGTGCACAGATCCATGGAACAGAATTGAAAGCCCAGAAATAAAACCACACATCTATGGACAGCTTATCTTTGACAAAGGAGCTGAGGGCCTACAATGGAGAAAAGAAAGTCTTTTCAACAAATGGTGCTGGGAAAACTGGAAAGCCATACGTAAAAGAATGAAAATTGACCATTCTTTTTCACCATTCACCAAAATAAACTCAAAATGGATCAAAGACCTAAAGCTGAGACCTGAAACCATAAGGCTTCTAGAAGAAAATGTAGGCAGTACACTCTTTGACATCAGTATTAAAAGGATCTTTTCAGACACCATGTCTTCTCAGACAAGGGAAACAAGAGAAAGAATAAACACATGGGACTTCATCAGACTAAAGAGCTTCTTCAAGGCAAATGAAAACAGGATTGAAACAAAAAAAAAACCAGTAACTGGGAAAAAATATTTGCAAATCATATATCTGACAAAGGCTTAATATCCATAATATATAAAGAACTCTCACAACTCAACAACAAAAAATCAAACAACCCACTCAAAAATGGGCTGGAGACATGAAAAGACATTTCTCCAAAGAAGATACATGGATGGCCAAAAGGCACATGAAAAGATGCTCATCATCGCTGATCATCAGGGAAATGCAAATCAAAACTACACTAAGATATCACCTTACACCCATTAGAATGACAAAAATATCTAAAACTAATAGTAACAAATATTGGAGAGGTTGTGGAGAAAAAGGAACCCTCATACACTGCTGGAGGGAATGCAAACTGGTGCAGCCACTATGGAAAACAGTATGGAGATTCCTCAAAAAATTAAAAATAGAACTACCAAACGATCCAGCCAATCCACTACTGGGTATCTATCCAAAGAGCTTGAAGTCAGCAATCCCAAAAGTCCTACGCACCCCAATGTTTATTGTAGCATTATTTACAATAGCCAAGACATGGAAGCAACCTAAGTGCCCAGCAACAGACGAATGGATAAAGAAGATGTGGTACATATATACAATGGAATACTACTCAGCTGTAAAACAGAACAAAATCATTCCATTTGCAATAACATGGATGGACTTTGAGGGAATTATGTTAAGTGAAATAAGCCAGATAGAGAAGGATAATCTCTGTATGACTCCACTCATATGAGAAATTTAAAAATGTGGACAAAGAGAACAGATTAATGGCTACCAGGGGAAGGGTGGGGTGGGGGGTGGGCACAAAGTGTGAAGTGGTGCACCTACAACACGAATGACAAACATTAATGTACACCTGAAATATCACAAGATTGTAACCTATCATTAACTCCATCAAAAAAAAAAGTTTTTGAAACAGTTGGCAAAGTTTGAACATGGACTAGGTACACAATAATATTAAGGAAAATTGTTAGATATGAATATGGTATTGTGGTTGTATTTTTTTTCGAGGATTGTGTGTGTGTGTTTGTGAGGAAGACTGGCCCTGAGCATCTGTTGCCAATCTTCCTTTTTACTTGAAGAAGATCGTCCCTGAGCTAAGATCTGTGCCATTCTTCCTCTATTTTGTATGTAGGATGCCACCACAGCATGGCTTGATGATTGGTGTGCAGGTCCGCACCCAGGATCCAAACTAGCAAACCCTGGGCTGCCAAAGCAGAGCAATGCAAACTTTGTGGCTATATTTTTAAAGTCTTTCAGATTTATACTGAAGTATTTAGGAGTGAAATTATATTATATTTGGGATTTGCTTTAAAATACTTCAGCAAGAGAGAGTTGAAGAAAAGAAGATTAGCAAAGTGTGGTTAATTATTCAAGCTGGTGATGGTTACATGAGGGTTCATTGTACTATTCTACTTGTGTGTGCAGTGTCAGAAATTTTCCACATCAAACAGTTTAAAAAAAAAAAAAAGAAGTTAAGGCTATCTTTTCCCACAACTAAGATAAGAAGGGGAGATGGCCTTTAATAGATGCAGCCTCATATAATCCAAGGGTTCCCAAACTGTGTTCCAAAAAGTCACTGAGGTTCCACAAGAATCCCGTTAGGATAACACACAAATACAGATTGGTGGGCGGGTGTGTTTTGGGAAAAGAATCATAAAAAAAGTATCAATTTTTCATGTATATTCTTTTGCAAAGAGGTTATTGCCTAAAGAGTGAAAACCACTCGTACTATGAAAAAGAATCCTGGATTAAACATCAAAAGTACTGGATGCCACTGGTTCTGTATTTATTAGCCCCATGACATGGGAAATTATGTTTACCTCATTGTTTTTCAGTTTCCAAGTCATTAAAATGGAGAGAAAAAAGTTGTTCCTATCCTGCCTTCTCCACAGAAGTATCATTGTGGATAAAAGTGACGACGTATTAAAGTGTCTTATAAATTCTAAGATTTACAAATAGAAGGTATAATATTTACATCAATGAAAATTCAACCATCACAGCATGATCACCTGTTGCTGCTACTCTTTAAAGTACTTCAAAGTCATTTATAAAATTAAAATTAACAATTAATTGATCTTTTACTTCCATTTAGTATACTCTTAGCAAACTCTTAGGAAATCTTGCATATAACGGTCAATCAGTGGCTTCCCTCTCTTGCTTGGTTAGAGAACGAAACAACTTGGTGAATCAAAAAAATCTGGTTAATGCCCTCTTTTCCCTCTCCTCTTGTTATCCTGTCCCATCTCTTCCCTTTATGAACAAATCGATCCTAAGGCCACCAAGTTGGGCCGAGCAAGGCAGCTGCCCACACCCAGGTGGCAGAGAGGGTAGCCGCCATGTGTAGTTAGAAGGGTGAGAGCCCAAGCAGGATGAGGAGGGCACCTGCATTCACACAGGGGAGTGGACCCAAACAGGAGTCAGAACCCAGGCTAGGTGAGGAGGGTCTCTGCATTGCACAGTGGATCAGCGCCAGGCGTCAAAGCATGAATGATGAAAGGGGGCGTATGGGAGGGGGGTAATGACGGTAGAGGGAAATTGGGGAATTGATCAAATAAATAAATATATTAAGGAAAAAGAAAGGAACCAAGTTGCACACTGTCAAAAAAGGAAGTTAAATATGGAAAGGGAAAAGATACAAAACTATGAATATAAACTGATATAAATAAATAAATAAGGAGCAGACATGCACATGATCTCAAAGTACTCCCTCACAAAATTAATTACAAAAGCCAAAAAGAGCAACTCTATAGTGGAGAAGACTGGCAGACACCACCTTAATGAACTGAATATCATCTGTAACAGGACAAATCAAAATTGGACACTCTCCAATAGGATAATGAGAACTCAGCATCACTCCGGTGGCATTCCCACCAAAGAGGCATAACCAGAATCTAATCACAAGAAAACATCAGACAACCCAAACAGAAGGACATCAACTAAATAACTGGCCTGCATTCTTCAAAAGAGTTAAGGCCATGAAAGTCAAAGAAAGGCTGAGGAGCTGTTCCAGATTGAAGAAGACTAAAAGAGGAGTGATTCTGCACTGGGCCCTTTTGCTTTGGAGGACATCACAGGAACAACCTGAGAGGAGTGTGAAGATTAGATGGTAGTAATGCACCAAGGTTCGTGTACTTGTTCTGATGGTTATATTGTGGTCATACAAGAGAAGGTCCCTGTTTATAGGAAATACACCCTGAAGTATCCAAGGTGATGGGGCACCATTTCAGCAACTTACTCTCAAATAGAGTAAAGAAAGAAAGGTTCTTGATACTGTACTTGCCACTTTTTTGTAAGTTTGAGACTGTTTCAGATTTTTTTTAAATAATCTTTTTTTTGAGGAAAAAACTGACATATAACACTGCAAGTGTACAACATAATGATTCAATATTTGTACAGACAGTGAAAGGATCACCACAATAAGTCCAGTTAACATCTGGAGACTTAATTTTTTTTTTCTTCTAAGAACTTTTACGGTTTACTCTCTTAGCAATTCTCAAATACACAATAATGTATTATTAACTACAGTCATTACGCTCTACACTACACCCCCATGACTTATTCATCTTATACTGTAGTTTGTACCTTTGACCCCCTACACCCAACCTTAGCTTTCTTAGATGTTTCAAAATGGGACAGTGCAATACCATCTCTGAATCATCACTATAAACATCAACCAGCGGAGCAACAAAGTGCTAGTTAATGAGGTTTCTAAGAGACACGTTGGATTAATTAACTTTTACTGAGGAAGCTGCCCAGGCATCCTATTTAGTTAAAGCGACTGCTCTTAGACAAGAGGCTTAGCCTGAAAGATGGAGTCTCTATGGAGAGAGAGAGTTTGTGGACTTTTTCAGGAAGACCTGTAGCTTTCATCAGATTCTTAAAATGATCAGTACTCCCTGAATTTCCATTAAGAAGAAAACATACCTATCACACTATAAGAAAATGGAAGTAATCAAAGAAACAAAGTAACTCCTATAATACCAGGTTTTTCTGAATCCAGAAATCAAAGAACTAGAAGGGACTTCTTTAAGGTGGCAAACCCCAATTTATAGGAAGTACTGTTTCAACTTATTTCAAAAGAAACTCAGGAATATTTTTCTTTATGGTATAAAAAAATATTTTTCTTTTCTTGTATAAGATTTTTTTTTAAAAGAGACCTATGTCAACTTATTATTAAAGTCCTATTCAGATTTAAAATGTCAAGGCTTCAATAATATTTATTAGCTTTTTGCATGCTTTTATCACTATAGCCAATATTTTCCTAGATAACCCATGCTCATCTCTAAATCTAAACAAGTTTTTAAAAGCTCATTTTTATAATTATGAAAAATTTCAAACCCATCGAAAAAGTGGAAATACAATGAACCACCTTTCCTCCTCATTAGTCACCAACTGTTTATATTGTGCCATAGTGTTTTACCAAATCATCTGAAAATAGGCTGTACACGTAATGATACTCCACTCCTGAATACTTCAGCACGCATCAGCCAAAAAGACCTAAGACATCTTTCTTTGCAACCACATCACCACTACCACACTCAAGATAACTATCAATTTAGTATTATCATACTCAAATTTCCTCAAATGTCCCCAAAATGTCCTTTATAGGTATTTTCTCCCCAATCCACTCAAGGTTCAGGCATTACATTTGCCAATGTAGGATATTCTCCCTGCAGCTCTCCTCCACCTACCACTTCTCTCTGTTCTTGAGATCACTGATTGCCAGGAGTCCTGTCTGGCTGTCTGCATAATACCCCACATTCTAGATGTGTCAGTCTCCTCACGGTTAGATTCAGATCAAAGACTTTTAGCAAGAACCCCACACAGGGCTTGCTGGGCGCCTCCCATTGCATCACATCAGGAAGCAGAGACTGTTGGGCCATCTCACTACTGGGCTTGCCAAGCCCAACCACTCAGTAAATGTGGTGACCACTACATCACTCTGTTTTCAAGGCATATTTTTCTCTTCATAATTAATACGTAATATGTAGAATAATAATTTGAGACTACATGACTATTTTTCCCCAATAACCTCACTCTTAATGGTTTTAGATTAATTGATCTTTGCCTAATTCAATTATTACAATGATAACTACAAAACAGTGATTTTTCAAATTCTATTATTCCTTCCACATTCATTAATTGACATTCTTCTGGTTTTTATTTTTTCCCTTTCTTTTTTTAAAAAAAAACCTCTATGGATTCATGGATTTTTTATTTCTTAATTCACTATGTTACAATCCATTATCTTCATTATCTATTATTTTTTGATTCTCAAATTGTCTCCAATTTGGCCTCTGGAAGTCTCTTCAAATCCACTCCTATATCTTTCTGATATTACCCCATTAGCCTTTGAGTACTTGCTTACTTTCCAACATTTAGTCACTTCTCCAAGGAGCTCCTGTTTCTTTTAGTGAGAAATGGTGTCTAGGATTCAGTATCTGGATGTTAAGTGTGCTCACTGCTACCAGGATTCCATTTTCACAGGCTGCTTTTAATCTCTTGCCACTGCATATATCCTATTTTTCTTTAATTAAGACTTTGGAAAATATTCCAGGGTCACAGTTACTTCCAAGCCTGTGATTTTAAGGTTCAATAAACGCAGAACTCATGTTTCTTTGCTCCTCACTTTGTTTCTCTTCTAACACTTCTAAGATCTATGCAATAAATGATACAAGATCACAACTGCTTGTCCATATAATAAAATTAATGCTATTCTATCTTAGTCACATCCTGGCTCACAGGCATCAAAGGATGTTGTAGGCTTATTGTTTGCATACACATACACCGACATACATACAGATGTCCTATGTGATTATATACACACATATAAATACACACATTTTCCTTATTAAAAGACATAGGTTACTCAGAAAACGCAAGTGACTAAAAATTTACCCTTTCTGGAAGGAAATTCTCATACAAGCTATGACACAGATGAACCTTGAGGACGTGACATTAAGTGAAATAAAGTAGTCACAAAAAAAAAAATACTGTATGATTCCCTTATGAGGTACCTAGAGTAGTCAAATTCATAGAAACAGGAATTAGAATGGTGGTTGACAGGGGTGGGGGGAGAATTATTGTTGAATGGGTACAGAGTTTTAGTTTTGCAAGATGAAAAGAGTTCTGGAGATTGGTTACACAACACTGTCAAGGTACTCACCCCTACTGAGCTGTACACTCAGAAAATGGTTAAGATGGTAAACTGTACATTATGTGCGATATACCAGAATAAAAAATTTAAAAACACATCCTTTTCAAAAATGAAACTACAAATAACCCAACTAAGAAACGGAAAGGGATGTGAACAGACATTTCTCCAAAGAAGATATACAAACGGTTGATAAGCACATGAAAAGATGCTAAACATCATTATCATTAGGGAAACACAAACTAAAACCACAATAAGATACCACTTCACAGCTACTGGGATGGATAAAATAAATAAAACGTTCAATTACAAGTGTTGACAAGGAAGTGGAGAAATTGGAAACCTCATACAGTGCTGGTGGGATTGTAAAGTGGTGCAGCCACCTTGGAAAACAGTTTGGCAGTTCCTCAAAATGTAAAACACAGAATTACCATATGACCTAGCAATTCTACGTCTAATACCCAAGAGAACTGAAAATATACACACACAAAAATCTGTATACTAATGTTCATAGTAGCATTATTCTTAGTAGCTAGAAAGTAAAATAAACAAAAATGTGGCATATCCATACAATGGAATACTATTTGGCAATAAAAAGAAATCAAGTACTGATGCATGCTACAACATAGATAAACCTTGAAAATATTGGGCAAAATATAATAAGCCAGTCACAAAAGGCCATACCTGGTATGAGTCCATTTGTGTGAAATGTCCACATTAGACACAGAAACAAAAAGCAGATTACTAGTTACCAGGACCTTGGCAGAATAAAGAATGGGAATTGACTGCTAATAGGTATAGGGTTCCTTTTTTAGGGTGATGAAAATGTTCTGAAATTAGATAGTGGTGATGCCTGCACAACTCTGAGTAGACTAAAATCCATAGAACTGCCTATTTTAAAGAAGGGAATTTTATAGTGTGTGAGTTATATCATAATAAGCTGTCACTTTTGTTTAAAAATGCACTCTTTGCCATGGAGTTACTGCCATACTTTGTTTGGCAGTGAATGGGGGACTCAGCACCAAGCTTGAGGGAGAAAAAAATATTCACACAGTATTTCCCTTAATACCTGAAAACACATCCCTTCAACTTCCCAAACACGTTGGGTACCAATTCTCCAAAATAAATCCCAGGATTAAATGAACACTTCTACATAAATCTTTTGTTTTAAGTAGTAGCTCAAACTGCTCACAGGGATGTTGAGACTATAACTTTTTTTAAATCATTAATTTCTTTGAATAGGTAATGTACAAAAAAGCCATTCCTATTCCATGGTTTAAAAGAAATGAACAAAAAGAAAAAAGACATTGATAACAGAGAGGTTATAGAGCAAAAAGTAGATTTCACTTCCACTACTACCCCTCCAATCATCTAATTCTCTGCCTTAGCAGAAATCATTTTTAGTTTTCATGCCTATGGGAAGACATGTGTGTGGATATTTGGTTTTTGTATATTATACAACACTCCAAATACTTGTCTGCACTCTACTTTTATACTTAATATTCTCAAAGATCTTGCCATATTCATACTTACAGAGCTTCCTCATTTAACAGCTTCACAGTATTTCACTGTATGGATGTACTATAATTTATTAACCATCCACTACTGGTGGGCTATTAGTGACTACTGGAGTTTTTTTGCTACTATAAATAATGTGCCAATGAACATCTTTAGTCATTTTGCACTTGTGCAAATATACTACGGGATAAATATCTTGAAATAAAACTGGAGACTCTAAGGTATATCTATTTCACATTTTATAGATATTGCCAAATTGTCTTCCAAAAACACTATCAATTTACTCTCCCATCATAAAAAGCATGTGACTGCCATCTTCTGCTTCTGATACAAAGCATCAAACTTTTTTTTTGGAGGAAGATTAGCCCTGAGCTAACATCTGCCACCAATCTTCCTCTTTTCACTGAGGAAGACTGGCCCTGAGATAACATCCATGCCCATCTTCCTCTACTTTATATGTGGGATGCCTACCACAGCATGGTGTGCCATGCGGTGCCATGTCTGTACCCAGGAGCCGAACCAGAGAACCCCGGGCCGCCGAGAAGCGGAACGTGAGAACTTAACTGCTGTGCCACCGGGCCAGCCCCCAAACTATCAAACTTTTTAATCTGATAGGTGAAAAATGGTCCTTCACTATAGTGCTAATTTGCAATTTACTAAATATAAGTGAAGATGACATCTTTTCATTTGTTTAAATGCCAACGTCATTTGTATTTCTTTTTCTATGAACTATCATCCTTGTACTTTACCCATTTTCTTTTGGGCTTACTAGTCTTTTACTTGCTAATTTACGGGATACACAGGCTTACGTATGTGTGTGTGTGTATATTTATATGGAAATTTGCCCTATGCTGTCAT
This sequence comes from Equus przewalskii, assembly GCF_037783145.1. Lineage (NCBI taxonomy): Eukaryota > Metazoa > Chordata > Mammalia > Perissodactyla > Equidae > Equus > Equus przewalskii. The sequence continues at coordinate 17,070,864 of NC_091862.1, forward strand.
ATGTATTACATATATTTCTTCAGCTTTTCTTCTTTTAATTTTGCTTGCAACATTTTGTCTCTGCAAAAATACCAAATTTTTATGTTGCAAAATACATTAGGTTTTTTAATGGCTTGTATGTCTTTTTTCATGTTTAAACAGTTGTTTCTATTTAGTGCTTATAAATAATTTTCCTATATTTTTCTTCTGGTATAATTATCAGTTCACTATATGTGTAGAATTTATTTTAGTATACAGAAGGCTTTAAGTTTAAATAAGAGCTTCTCCAACCCCAAACACTTGCAGAGAATCAGAAAAGCTATTGTTCTTGTCACAAAAAACCAACAGAGTACTCATTCAAATAACTGACATTTAAAACTGAAGAAAATTCCCAACAGATTAAAAGTGCCAGATAACTTGAAATAGGTCCTTCCCAAAGTTCTACTGCTTCCTAGCTGCTATACTTGACCAGTTCCTAGCGAATTTTCCAAATAAAATATGAAATAATATTCAACTTGAGATTTCTATATGCCTGTTATATTATTTAAAATATTTTCTCCCTTAATTAACTCATTACTAAATAATCTTTCATATCCAATTTTTTTACATTAGATACTAACGACAACCTGCAAAAACTTAAGTGACAGTTTCTACCATGAAGAGTTCCTTGTATATACCATGCATTAAGAATATGATGCTCATTATCAATTTACACAATTCACAGATGATAAAATTGATATACTTAAAAGTTTAAAACTTTATTTAAACCTTTTTTATTGAAGAAAGTGATCATACAGGAAAAACGTGATCCACTTGTACCCGAATGACCAAAGTTAACTTACCATGTGTGGAGCACTGATTGTGGCCTGGAAACCTGCAAAAGAAGATGAGAACTACTGATACACGCAGCTGCAAAAACCCACCGAATACTCCACGTCCTTCTTTTCCTAACATCCATAATTTATTTTCCATAATAACTGTTTTCATTTTTATGATCTCAAAAAAATAAAACTTTATTTGGTACTTTAGGGTACTGTCATGCAGCAGTTAGAATCAGAAAACACAATCACACCAAAGGCTAAGGTGCTCGTCTGGTGCAGCAGTCCCACTGCTCCTGAAAATCCCTTCTCTCATGGAGTTAGCTAAGAAAGGAAGAATTTCAATTAAGTTGAGTTGACAAATTTATGACTTGTTTTCTCTTCAGATTTACAAAAAGAAAATAAGTTTCCACATATAATAGGTAAGCAAAATGCCTGCAAAATTAAATTGCTTCGTTATTTCTCACAACTTAAAAAAAGGAGCAGCTGGCATCACAGTAGCTTAAGGCACTAAGAAACCACTGCAATTTACTCTTCTCGCTGCCACCTGACGGTAATCCACATAACCTTTGCCTAGTTTTTAGCTTTTAGTTGTTTTTCTTCCAGTGTTGCTTTCTCAAAGTCCTTTACCTGCGTCTGCGTCTGAACAATCTTCACTGAGCGGTGGTAGCAGGTGCCTTCGGGGTTCAGAAGCTCCCCAGGATCTCCTCTGCCGACTGTGTAAAGCGCTCCAACAGAAGACGGCAGGCAGCTGGCCGACAGAATCCCGAGGTGCTTCTAAGCCTCAAAGGCACCCACTGCCAAGGCTCAGCAGCTCAGCAAAACCTGCTTCAGGAGAAGGAGTTAAATACGGAACTTTCTGAAAACAAGCAAAAGCCAAAAAGTCAGGGCAAGTGAAGCAGAGAAGTCAATAAAAACTGACACTGATTTCCTTTAGTACTGACTTTAAAAACTGATGCTAATACAAAACAACCACCTTAGTCAATATTAAGGCCCCTAAAGAAAACTCGGCACTCAGCTTAAACTGTAAGTTTTCATTAAAAGTATATTTTAAGGGGCCAGCTCCATGGCATAGTGGTTAAGTTTGACGCCCTCCACTTTAGCAGCCCAGGTTTCCAGGTTCAGATCACAGGAGCAGACCTACAACACTCGTCAGCCATGCCATGGCAGCAACCCAAGTATAAAGTAGAGGAAAACTGGCCCAGATGTTAGCTGGGGCAAATCTTCCTCAAGCAAAAAGAGGAAGACTGGCCCAGATGTTAGCTCAGGGAAAATCTTCCTCAGCAAAAAAAAAAAAAGTATATTTTAAGAAAAACTGCTTTAAAAAAATCTACATGTTATATATTGTTTGAGAAAATAGAAAAGATACTCCATATACAATATCATTTTATCAAAATGGATATGTTTGGTATTATGAAACTTACTAAGGCATAAAATTCAAACTTGTAAGGTAAAAATAAATATCTGTGTTCCAGCCTATTTCTATCTAGAAAAATTAAAGAGTAAAGGAGTAAAAATGTGACATTTTCAGAAATCCAAAGCTTACCTATTGATTGTGGAGAATCCATATAAGGGTTACATTTTGCATAGTGGGAGCGGTCTGTGGCCAGCATGACTTCAAAGACTTTATCTGTCTTGATGATTCCATTTTCTGAAATGAATGAGACAAATATTTTAGGCTGATAGTGAGATGATCAGAGGTATTTCAGAATAATCACTCTGGCTGCTTGTAGATCGGAGTGGAAGAGAGCAAAACTGGAAGTTGTTGCAAGGGCCCAGGTAATCACAACCTGGTCTGCAATGATGACAGTAAGGATGAAGAAAAGTAGAAGGATGTGAGTTATATTTAGTAGGTAACACACACCTGACTGACTAGATTTAGAGGAGGGAGGGGGGTAACGGTTGAGATGCTCATGTCATAGACTGATTGCAGAAATCCTGGAGAAGTAGCAGAGTTAAGGAGGAAAAGGACAACTTATTTATTCGGTTAGCGTTATGGACCATACAAATAGAGATATTCAGCAGTCAGCTGAACACATGGACCTGGGGCTCAGAAAAGAGACCTAGGAAAGAGATCTAGATTTCGAGTTATATAGATAGCAACTGAAGCAAGAGAAGTGAACTAAAGTGGCCAGGGAAGAACACACAGAGAAGAGAGACAAAAGCAAACGTTTAAGAGATACGCAAAGGAAGTGGAGCCCTCAAAGATTGTGACAAGGAGCAGCCACAGAAGTGGATGAAAATCAACCAGATAAACTGTTACAGAGCCCAAAAGGAACCAATTTTTCAAGAACGAAAGCAAGATCAATAATATATATATTTGGCTCCCCCAACTGTCAACTCTTTGAGGTTAAATATAAGATGTTAAACTCCAATAACTCTCATGGTCTCATGTGTACACTTACTATTCAATAAAGCCCTTATTAACTCCCTCAATACGTTTATTGACTATCTATACATACCAGACAGAGTGCTACATGCTTAGGATTATAAGAATAAACAAGATAGCGTCGTTCCTGTCCTCACAGATCTAAGATCTGTAAGATTAAATGTATGAACTTGACTTTATTCAGAAATAAAATATTTTAGCCAAAACATCCTTTGCTTGATTTGGCTACATTATGAAGGACTATTTTAAAATGAGATTCAATAAAAGCATCACATGAAGTTTAAAATATTTATGCAAACTAATTTAATTTACTCATCAACTGTGTAGCTTCCAGGTTCTAGAGGGAAATGATAGCCACCAGAATCTGAATTTCTCCAAACAGCTGCTCAAAAAGCCTAAAGCTAAAATCAAGAAGGGCAAATACAAAACCACACACGACCCACGCTTTCACATTACTAGGAGGCAGAGAATATCTAGACTTCAAATTACCTGTAAGTAGAAAATTAAATAACAAATCCACTAAAGCTCCTACTATCGCTGCAAGTCTGTGAGTACAGAAAGCAAGGGTAGTGGGTGAGGTTTAAGAGACTCCAAGAGGGGCCGGCCTGGTGGCACAGTGGTTAAATTCATGTGCTCTGTTTCACTGATTTAGGGTTCGTGGCTTCGGATCCCAGTGGCGGACCTACACACAGCTCATCAAGCCATGCTATGGAAACGTCCCACACACAAAATAGAGGAAGACTGGTGCAGATGTTAGCTCAGAGCCAATCTTCCTCACCAAAAAAAAAAAAAGAGAGATACTCCAAGGGAAAAAAGCAGAAGGCAGCAGGGGACACAGAGGAAGTACATACAAAATCATTCCCAAAAAGAGGAAGTACCACACTACGTAGCAAAATACTGAACACAGGTCTAGCACTTGGAGGTTCACAGCACTGGCCACAAAGAAGGAACTTAAAATTCTAATCCTGTGTGTACAACCAAGAGAAACAAAACTGTATGTCCACACAAAAACTTGTACACAAACGTTCATAGTAGCATTATTCATAAGAGCCAAAAAGTGGAAACCCAAATGTCCCTCCAGTGATGAATGGATAAACAAAATGTGGTATAACCATACAATGGAATATTAAGTCATAAAAAAGAATGAACACTGATTCGTGCTACCACATGAATGAACCTTGAAAACGTTATGCTAAGTGAAAGAAGCCAGTCACAAAAGACCACATATTGTATGGTTCTATTTAATGAAATGTCCAGAATAGGCCAATTTGTAGAGACAGAAAGTAGATTAGCAGTTGCTTATGGTCAGGGGTTAAGGGAACAGAAGGTGAAACAGGGTATTTTTCTGAGCTAATGAAAATGTTGACTTAACCATAGTAATGGCTGCACATATCTGTGAATATTTTTTTAAAAACCACTAAACTTTACAATTTAAATAGGTGAATTATATGGTAGGAATTACACTTTAGCAAAACTGTTTAAAAAAAAATTGAGTGGAACTGGAGGTGGCAAGCACAAGAAGCACTGCTTCCGAGGGGGAATCAGATAAACAGGGAAAGGATGGTGCCTCTTGATGTGGCAACGAAATGAAAGGAGGAAGAAAACTAAGGAACCTGCAGAAACAAAACAGCAACAAGATACGTCGACTCCTCCCCTTCTCCCGCCACTACTACCATCATTACCATCACGCATTAAAGAAACTGCAAGTCACTATGCTGACAAAAAGGGCTCTTGAGCTGCGTCCACAAAATACCTAAAAATAGGAAAAAAATGAAAACATAAACCAACTCCAAAGTTACTGTAAAAAGAAAACAAAATGCAAATCAAAACATTTCAGCTGATTAGACAGAACCAATATTTAAAACTATGTTCTGAGAAAACTTAGAAGTAAAAGTATTACCAGACACAATTAACTTCAAGAGATACACTAATAAAACTATCAGATTTTAAAGGCCAGGAAAAAAATCCTCGGAAACTCAAGGCCAAAAGATCAAATTATCTAATAAGAGTAAAAAAAAAAAAAAAAAAAATTAGGCAACCATCAGGCTTCTTAAAGGCAACGTTCAAAGCAAAGCAAGAATGAAGCAGTATTTTCAATAAATTCAAAGAAAGAAAGTACAAGTCAACAATAAAAAGGAGCAATCCACTGATGCACCCAACAAAATGGATGAATCTCAAGACCACTAATCTCAGTGAAAGAAGCCAGACAAGGCAACTATACACTATAAGATTCCATTTATAACAAACTCTGGCCAATCTGTGGTTGTCAAGGGTTGGGGGCAAAAGGAGGAGATTAATTGCAAAGGGGCACGAGGGAACTTTTTGAGTAAAAGAAACATTCTGTATCAGAAATCAGCAAACTTCTGTAAAGGTCCACGTAGTAAATATGTTATGCTTTGTAGGCTACACAGTCTCACTGCAAGTACTCAGCTCTGCTGATGGAGTGCAAGACCACCACAGACAGCACTAACAAAGCGGCGTGGCTGCACTAAAAGAAGCCTCTACTAGAAATAGGCGGCACGCCAGATGCGGCTTGTGGGCTATAGTTTGTTGATCCCTGTTCTATATCATTAGGGTCATGGTTACAGAACTATATTTGCCAAATTTTTCAAATTATAATCTTAAAATTGGTGAATTTTTAGGTAAATTATACCTCAATAAAGCTGATTTTTTTAAAGTGTAAGCCAAAGATTTTATACCCAGTCAAGCTGTCCTTCAAATACCAAGGTTACAGAAAAAACATTTTGAATGTGCAATAACTCCAGGAATGTTGTACACAAGCCCTTCCTGAGGAACCTTCCAGAGGATGTGCTTCATCTAAACAAGGGACAAGCAGGGATCCACCAGCAAAGGACACAGACCCTACTGTAGCGCAAAGACTAAAATACAGAGTAGAGCCTTGGGTGGAATACTACTACTTAATGTTATATACATTCTGACAAAGTAGCAAGAATGCAACTAAAAACAACAGGAAGAGAAAAAAGGGAAACGCAGAATTAGACCATTGTCACACAGGCCATAAGAGGAATCAAAGGTTACCATTGAATACTGACTGACCAGATAGGAAATAGTTAAGAAAAAGATGGTTTAAGGACACTATAAAAGGTACAAATACAAATCCTCCAAATAACAAAAGAATATTTTTAAAACTTAGCAAACAAGGTACACCAAGAGAAACACTATAAATAGTCATAGACCAGAAAAGACAAACATATCATCTTTCCTCTTTAAAATATTATAAATTTTCATGCTGGCCTAGTGGCACAGCGGTTAAGTGCACATGTTCCGCTTCAGCAGCCCAGGGTTCGCCAGTTTGGATCCCGGGTGGGGACATGGCACAGCTTGGTAAGCCATGCTGTGGTAGGTGTCCCACATATAAAGTAGAGGAAGATGGGCATGGATGTTAGCTCAGGGCCAGTCTTCCTCAGCAAAAAGAGGATTGGCAGCAGTTAGCTCAGGGCTAACTTCAGTACTTCCTCAAAAGAAAAAAAGAAAAAAATATTATAAATTTTGGATAAATTAACCCAAATAGAAAATATTACTTCTACACAAACAAGCTTAGGCAAGCTACCCAAAAAGGTTATTAAAACAAAACAACGAAATAAATAAAACAGTGGAAGCATTTTTTAAAAGGTTTTAAAATCAGAGTAATCATAGAGATATCATTTACTGAACATTTACCATGTGCTACACAAAATCCTAAGCACACTATACACACTGTCTCTTTTAAGATAAAAACCTTAAAAATGTGAAACAACCTTATGTTGGCTCTCACAATCCTGTAATGTAAGCACTATTATTACTCCATTTTACAGATGATGAAATTGAGTTTACAGGACTGTTATTCAAGATCACAGAGCAAATAAGGGGTAGGGCCAGTCAGCGCGATGTTATATTCCTGTTGCCCACTTCACTGTACTGCTACTAACATATTCAAATAGCTTAGTGACTTCTATTAATTCACTTCCCAAAATAATTCTTGAGTGGTTCATTTGTCCTGAACTCAAGTCAAATTCCAGAGAGGTGATTCACAGACTCTCAAGGTCACAAGAGGCCTTAGAAGCCATCAAGCCTAACTCCTTAATAAATTGGTACCATGGTCTGTACTTGAAGAGGTCCACTGATGTGGAACACCCCTTTCCACATTCAGATGACTCGAATATCAGAACACTTCCACAGTCATCGTAGACTAATAAAGTGCAGGGCATTTATTTACTCCTCAGACAAAACGCAATGTTATCAACTTTGACAACGTAAAAGAGTCGCCAATAAGACGAAAAATGAGAGGGAGATCTCCCTAGTATCTTTTCTTACAAAGTGGAAGGGTTAAGAAGTACTGTCAGTCTATAAATTACGGAACAAGAAATTGCGGCTAAAGTATATGACTCAAAGGTGCAAAGGTAACCACAAAAGAGGAAGCAAAAATTATGACACAACTTTATGGAGGCGCAGGGATAGGTTTGTAATCCATCTTGGCAGGAAGTCAGTAGATGATGTCAAAAGTTGATAAAACAAGAAATAGCAGTTTAAGCATTTGATTTAGAGACATGAAGATAATCACAAGAATCAAAAACAGCTAAAAGTGGTTCACTCTATGTAATGAGTCTGGCAGTGAGAAGGAACGGGGGCAATTGTTACTTTTCATTATAAGCCCTTCTATACTATTTTATTTTTTAACCACGTACATGTATTATTTGATCAAAAATCTTGACTCTCCTAACCTCATTACCATAGATAGCATGTATTTACACAGATATATACAATATGTGCGTGTGTGAATGCGCATACACACACACTCCTCCAATGAGCAAGATGTAAAAGGTGGCAGGAATGCCTCTTCTTTCACAGTGGTAGAATTTTAATTGGGTGCATTATCTAGCTCTCTGTAGTTATGTGTAGCTTTATAAAGAAATTCTTGTCAATGGAACATATGCAGAAATTATGTATGCTACTCCCAGGTCATACCCTTAAAATGAATGGGGTTTTTCTTTCCCTAGGTTTCTCCCCACCAGCTGGAATATGGAAATGATGGAGGTAAACTACCCTCGACCTTGCAGATGAGGGAAAGACTTTGGGGAGCACAACAACAGAGGAGCAGTCAAGGTCCACAGCACAGGGAACTGTCATATTAGCCCTGAACTGCTTAGACTTGATTGTTACAGGAGATGGAAACTTTAATTTTGTTTAAGCCATTGCTATTTTGGTCTTTGTTACAGCAGCCAAACAGGTACCTAACGCACAGGTCTACGAGGAGGAAAATGAGAGGACTCTGAAGAACAGAACCGGGGTGGGAGCAAGGTAACAGGTTGGAAAAGACCCTAAAGAGGCCTGAAAGCTAAGAAAGAAATGTTGACACTTGATACAGTAAGCAATCGGAAGCCTGGGCAGAAAAGTGACATAGAAAGCAGCACTCTAGGAAGATGAGGATAATGTGTAGAATGGATCTGAGGGCAGGGAAACCGAACGTGTGCCAACCAGTCAGCCACTTTGAGGTATGTTGCTCCAAGTGTGAACTAAGAACCAAGACTAGCACAGTATCAATGAAAATACTGTGAAAGGGATGACTATGAAAGGCATTTAAGAACTACTGAGTTAATTTGGTGACAGTCTGAAAGAACCAACGACTACGCCAAGATTTTTGACCCGGGCGAACAGAAGAATGGAAGCAACCCTGGCAGGAACGAAGAAGAGAGGGCGTGTGCTGGTGTGAAGTACTGCAAACGCAGGTAAGAAAATAAGCTGCAGGTGGATTTCAAGCCATATAGAAACTTTCTCTAAACTTGTTATAAAACTACAGCTCAATAAAAGAAACATTACTTTATGATACCAGTTTATACAACTTGAACGGTTGTTAATCATCTACTATATTTCTTCTCAACTATCAAAATGCCAGGGAAAACAATAAGAAATGAACAAACTGGTCACCTCTCACTTCCCACCTAGAACAATGAGGCACGATAAGCGGCAAGCAGAGCTTGAGACACTCTCAGTACAGAAAGTCTGAAAGGGATTAGTTTTAAATTCACACTATAATCAAAGAAGAATTTTACCTGCTGGAAAGTTATGATAAAGCATATCATGCAAGCAGCGCAGATTATTTAAAAACACACGTTTCTCTAGACCAGGATCACTCTTAATAGATACTTACAGTTAACTACTTGTTTTGACACTATTTCTCAAAGGAGGATGCTCCTCGGACTCCTCACATCTCTGATAAACTAAAATGTTATGCAAAACTCTAAAATATAGGCAACCAACTGTTAACTTCTGTGACTCTCTCCTAAAACATACACACCACCCCCCACAGGTGATTTCATGTGACCCATGATGCGATTAAAGTGACAGAATCTTGGATTTAAAAGGGTCCTTAGAGATCTAGTGTATATTCAAAGCTGACAACAAATCTCTTCCACAATATCCCTTACAGTGAAATGGTCAACCATTCTTTGCTTCAACATATCCAGTGACAGAAAACACTATTTTTCAAAGCCAACTCTTTGATTGTTAGGATTGCTTTGTGAATACTTCCTTATAATGAGCCAAAATCTGCCTCCTATTTGTCCTGGTTTGACCCTCTACTACATGACATTTCTTCAACTATTTAAACACCATTGCTCTCTCAAGCTTTCTCATTGCTAAACCAAACAACCACAATCCCATCAAATCGTCATATAAAGTGATGACTCTCTTGTCATCCAGATCACCCTTGTCTGATAATCCTTGTTTTTTCACTGCTACACGTTGGCCAGAGCTAAATGTAATACTAATAAAAATACGTGCAACAGCACAGTGGAGCTAAGATCACATTAAACAGGATGTAATACATCCCAGCATCCAGATCTACTACTGTCCCACAGAACTTCCTACAACCATGGAAACGTTCTATGCCTGTACTGTCCAACAGGCTGGCCACTAGCCTCATACTGAGCTCCTGAAATGTGGTTAGAGCGCCTGAGGAACAGAATTTTTAATTTTATTTAATTTTAATTAAAGTAGACACACTGATATTAAAATTCCTCCCCAAAATCATATAAATTAAATCATATTCAATGCACTGTAAGTTTACTTACTAATATGTACCCATAAGATGGACTAGAAATAAGTTAAAATGAGGAGACATTTTCTAAATTCTAAATGAAGCCCCAGTTTCTGAAAACAGCCCCTTAGTTTTTTTTTTTTTAAAGATTGGCACCTGGGCTAACAACTGTTGCCAATTTCTTTTTTTCTTTTTCTGCTTTATCTCCCCAAACCACCCCTGTACACAGCTATATATCTTAGTTGCAGGTCCTTCTAGTTGTGGGATGTGGGACACCGCTTCAACGTGGCCTGACAAGCAGTGCCATGTCCGCGCCCAGGATCCGAACCCTGGGCCACGGCAGCAGAGTGCGCAAACTTAACCACTCAGCCACGGGGCAGGCCCAGCCCTTAGTATTTTATTAGCTGGTTATACTTGGCCCATGAATGCACATGATAAAACTAATGGGAATATTCTCTTTTCCACTAGTTATGCTAATAGTGGCTAAGAACTGACACTCTGAACAGAATAGAAAAAAATTTCAATTTATTTGTGGAACTAAATAAGGCTACAAAACTACAAATTATCATAATTCTTACATATTCAAATGCCTACTAAAGGTTTCCACTTAAACGTTCTGTAAGCATCTCAAACCCAACATTCCTCAAAATAAACTGCTCTCCCACACCTCCTCGCATCCCTCCCCCAAAAATCCCTGCTGCTCGCTCACTTATTATTTCCAACTCAGAAAATGGCAAGTCATTCCAGTCGCCCAGGCCTAAAAGCTTGGTGTCATATCCTTGACTCCAGTCTTTCTCCCATACCCCAAATCCAAATCTAGCAGCTGCTATTCTCTCTGCCTGGAATGCCTGTCCCCCAGCTCCATCTGCATGGCTTGAATTTCTTCCCCTCCACCAAATCTCTGCTCGAATGACACCTCAGTGAGGCCTTCTCCCCTAAAACTGCAAACCTACTACCCCACACTCCCTATCCTCCTTCCCTCCCACATCACTTATCACGTGACAGACAATGTATTTTATCTGTCTGCTCCCATTAGAAGTGAGCTCCAGACAGAATGGATGTTTGCTTTGTTCACTGCTGTATCCCCAGTGTCTGGCTTTTAGAAGATAGTCAAATATCAGCTGACTGAATGACAAATCCTATAAATCCATTATATATGCAAAATGACACAATCAAGGATGCAAAGGAAACATAAGTAGAAATAATGACGCATTAGGGTAGTGGATTAAATTGTTTTACAAATAAAAATAGGTAAAAGAACAATTGTTAGCATTGTTTTAAGTGGCCAGTACAGCATTTGAAGTCTATTAGCTAAGAGTTCACCTTCCACAGGCGTTTAGACACCCCTGCTCTAGGAAAGTACCTCTCTCAACCTCATCTTCTCCTGCCCCCCGCTGTTCCTAACTTTTGCCATGGCTTGAAATTATCCCAAGAAAAGCAGAAAATAAACTTTAATATAAACATTATGTAAATTGTCACATTCCCTAGATTAAGTAGGCTCACACTTGTTTTAGCACATTATCAGCCTACAATTATAATATATTTTTCATTTCTATAGATCTGCACTGTCCAATATGGTAACCACTAGTCACATGTGGCTATTTAACTAATTTAAATAACATAAACATCCAGTTCCTCAGTTGTATTAACCACATTTCAAGTGCTCAATGCCACATGTAGCTAGCAGCTACCACACTGAACAGCACAGATGTAGACATTAGAGAGAGTTCTATTGGGCAGGACTACCATCGACTTCTTTGCTAAACCTTTATTTTACAGCATAAAGTGATTCAGCTGAAACAGGGGCAGAGCTCAACCTTGTAATTTTCAATTCTCTACGTCAGTGATTCTCAAAGTGTGGTCCCGGGACCAGCAGCAGCAGCACTACTTAGGAACTTGTTAGAAATACAAATTCTTGAGCCCCAGCACCCGTGTTTTAACAAGCTCTCCAGGTGATGCAGGAGATTCTGAAGCATGCTCAAGTTTTAGGTCACTGTTCTAAGTTATTTAAGAGCACCTGTCATCATAACATAAGTTATGAGATTTACAAGATGTACCATTAGACTCTAAAATACCCTATAAATGATATATCAACTATGAAATCATACACAATCATATTTTTACTATGATGTTTTATAAAAGAAAAACTCAGTAGAAACTTTCCATAAAATGATTATAAGATTAAAACTAAACCAATCCTGAACTTCATTTATTTTAAAAAAAACAAAACATTAAAACTGCAATTTGCTTCCTCTTCCAGTTTGCAGATCCCTTTTCACTTCAACATCAACATATCTCTTTTTAATTTTTCCCTAAAGATTCAATTAGAAGCCTTTACGTTAGGAAGAATACAGAATAGTGGAATAATTAGAGGGAGAAATTTTCAAATTTTATGCCAATTGAAATTTCACATGAGCAAATATTACTTTTATAATAAACTAATAAATGGAAATAAAATCTATTAGCTAGAATTAATTCAGCAAGAAGGTGAAATTAAAGTCACACAAGTGTTACAAAAAAGGCTATACAATTTGAGCATTCTAATTTCCTCTTACCAGTCATAGATAAAACTAAATATTTGCAATATCAATGTGTATTAAATATTTATTAAATTTTCTGATAGAAAAAAATATCCTGAGAAATTTCAGCTAAGAATGATAATCCAATACATTACAAGGATAATAAGGGGCTGGCCCAGTGGTGCAGCGGTTAAGCTCGCAAGTTCCACTTCTCGGCGGCCCGGGGTTCACCAGTTTGGATCCCGGGTGCGGACATGGCATCGCTTGGCAAGCCATGCTGTGGTAAGCGTCCCCATATAAAAAAGTAGAGGAAGAGGGGCTGGCCCCGTGGCCGAGTGGTTAAGTTCGCGCGCTCCGCAGCAGGCGGCCCAGTGTTTCGTGGGTTCGAATCCTGGGTGCGGATATGGCACTGCTCATCAGACCACGCTGAGGCAGGTCCCACATACCACAACTAGAAGAACCCACAACGAAGAATATACAACTATGTACCAGGGGGCTTTGGGGAGAAAAAGGAAATAATAAAATCTTTAAAAAAAAAAAAAAAAAGGAGAGGAAGATGGGCACGGATGTTAGCTCAGGGCCAGGCTTCCTCAGCAAAAAAGAGGAGGCCTGGCAGTAGTTAGCTCAGGGCTAATCTTCTTCAAAAAACAAAGCTTAAGGAAAAAAAAAAGTGATTTAAAGATAATAAAACCACTGGGAAAAGATATAGTCTTGGCTTACTACAAATTTGGTCCAAAAAAGAGACTAAGAGCCTGACTGATTACAGATTTCTGCCACAGCCAAGTGGCTACTGCCATAACCTACTGGTGGAAAATTACTTAATCACAATTCGTGTATAGAATGTTTCAGGTATGTACACTGCAATAAACGGCATTAAATTAAGAAATTTTGTTAAAATATTTACAACATATTGAGCTTACATGCAATCCATGGGAAACTAAATCACATTTCATAATACTGCCTCAGTATATAAACGTCCACTTCCAATCAAATATCCTTCCATAAAGTGGCAATGCTCGACAGAATTCTGAAATCTAAATATTCTTCATTACTAAACAGTAAGGACACAATTTCCAAATTTTAAATATTGTAAAGGAAAAAAAGTCAAATGACTAATATTACGTATTAACCATGTGCCAGACAGTGCTATTGATTTCTCTCACTCATCTTGGTATTCCTAGCACATTCAAGCATATAATGCACATTTAATTGGCATTAAAGAAAAACGAAAGGAGTATTAGGTTCTTTGACAGGATTCAAAGACATTTAAAAAAAAAAAGTCCCAGCCCCCGAGGAGGTTACAAATCTATTTAGGAAACATAACAAACACATGAAAAGCTAAACAACATATGACAATTAAAAATACCACGTGGTAGGATATGATTAATTCGCAAGCTGGTGGCAAAGAGAGTGCTATCAATTCTGAGCAGAGTGAGAGTACTGTGGACTGCGGTTCTTCTGGTCTCCTGACCAGTCGGCGACACTATATTTCAATTTAAAAAAAGAAAGTGACACAGCATTCATCCCATCCTAAAATTATCATCAGAGGAAGGAAAACAATAACTAAAGAGAATGGTATAAAGAAACTTCCATTCAAGGCTTTTAAAGCACATAGTAGCCCCGAAAAAAGTTAGAACATTCCATACACACAATCGTTTACTGGATCCCGGGAGCTCTAATGGCTCCTCAAAGACAAGTCTCTCAGGAATAGCATCTCCTGATTATTTCTTCCTCCGCCCCCCACGAAGCTTTCCACTGGACAGCCGCCCCAGAAAATTCTCCCAGCATCCGCAATGACAATACCCTCATCCTCCTCTCCTCCCCTCGCCTGTATCAGACGGTGGCATCTCCCTCCAGAGGAAAAAAGGGAGGGCGGGGGAGGCAGGATAGGAGAGAAAGCTCGCAATGAGGCCGATTTTGAAGCAGGAGGAAGGTGAGAAGAAGCGGGGGGCCAGGGTGGGGTCCCCTCGGTTCCAGCCCTGTCTCTAGGAGGTCCGGCCAGCATCTCCCCACGCCGAGGGCACGCCCCTCGCCCGGCGGACCCGGACAAGCAGGCGGCTGACTCGAGTGACAGCCCCACCACCTGTGCCGCGCCCCCTCCCCCCCGGCCCGCGGGGAGACGCTGGCCCCTGCCCCACCAGCAACGGCCCCGGCCCTTTCTCCCCGCTTCGCAACCACGTTGCCGATGAGTGACAGGTCCCGGGGGAGGCGATGGCACGCGCATGCCGCTCCGGACGGCTGGTGCAACCCTCCGCCGAGGCCCTCCAGCAGGCACGGACGGGGTAGACAGAACGTTCCGGACGTCCCGGGGGGACCCGGTCAAGGCCCGGCCTGCCCCAGCTGCCCCACACCGGGCGGGGGTGGCACTTACTGCGGAGGTTGTGGATTAGCTCCGAGTGGCTGGCGCCGCCGGATTTCCAGGCCATCGCTAAGCACACCCGGAGCAGGTACAGGACTACCTTCAGCGCGGCGACGGTGCCCAACAGCTTCCCCAAGAGTGAGAACACCTCCCACACGGTCACCGCCCTGCTCGCGTCCCCGCTGTAGCCGCCGCTGTGATTGCCGTCGCCGCCGCTGCCTCTGCCGCCACTGCGCGCTCCCGGCATCCCCTGCGGCGCGCATGCGCTCTGTGACGCCGCGCGGACTCGGGCGCGGCCGGGTGGGGCGAGAGGCGGGGGTGGCCTCGTGCCGCGCCGCCCGCGCCAGTGGCCGCTGCGGTTGCTTGGGGACCGGCCGGGAGGCCGGGCTGAGTCAGCACCGCCGTCGCTGCGTACCCCTTTAAGGGCTTCGGGCTGCGCACCGCCTCCGCCTCCTTGCCGGGTTCTCCCTGCGGCCAGGCAGGGTGGGCCCAAGCGTGGTGCGTCGCGTGCCTGGCTGCGGCTCCGATCACCGAGCGAGGCGGCAGGATGGCGGGGCCGATCTGGTTCCGCCGCTGCCGGTGGCTCCGCAGTGGCGTCGTGTCAGCTGTTGCGAGCCGCGGGTCTGCTCCTATAGCTGTCCAGATTGTTAGACGGTGGGCTTCCTCCGTCCTGCCTCACCCAACCCAGTTGACTAATACATAGGTCGGTTACCGTTTGAGCTCCCTATGGTGGAACCTGGTTAATCTTAATAGAACCCTCTCTAACCCGAGTACTCTAGCCTCTGGCTTTGTGACAAGTCCATCAGTGTTAGGTTAGCAGATACCTTGGGACCCTGGTTTGTTCTCAACTCTAAAGCTCAAATGCATAGAATGGAAGAATACCATGAAATGGAGGTAGGGTGGAGCGTGGGGAATGCTGCTCAGAACAATGCAGTTGGTTAAAAATACCACAGTATCGTATGGCGAATGTGTTATTCTCCCAGCACAAGTGTGCGTTTTCAGCTAATTAAGCATCACAAATTCCACCGTTAGATTGGACACCAGCTTTATTGCTATTAGCTGTGCAAGACAATGAGCGAGAAGCTGACAGGGAGCATTGCCTGTCGCATCGAACTTGCTGACTCCTAATCAGAACTGAGACCGTCAGAATCCAGTCATCATTTAGTCCAATAAACTTTTAAGGAAGGAAACAAAGCTATGCCAAGACATCTGTGCTACTGCGTCAGCAGCATTTTTCAAATGCTAGTTCTCACCAGATTTTGTCAAATACTCAGCCTACTTCTAATCCGAAATATACATTACCTATTTCTGGATTTTGTGACCATAAACGAAACCACACTCAACACAGTGTTCTTTTTTTTTTCCTGTGAAGTTTTTTTAAACCTTACAGGTTGGATTAGAGCACTCCCTCTGGGTCCCTAGCAGTCTTCTCCAGGCTGGGAGCTTAGGGGGTCTGCTGCCTCCCAGGGTCCCTGGCCTGGCCCTACAGGCACACAGTCATCAAGAAGTGCTTGGGGGACGTGAGCTGTTTAGACATTCCTCTGCTGAGTATAAAGCGGGCACTTGCTCCATTAATGCCTGCTGGCTGGTGGCTACCACAGGACCCCCGTCTTCCCCACTCCCACCCTCAAGGCTTCATAATCCTGCCACTGCAGGTTCCTATCACAAGCCACAGGGTCCTTAAAAGTCATCCTTATCGCAGATGTCAAGATACACATCGAAAGCCTCTCTGTTGCAGTTTCCATCAGGAGGAAAGACTTATCTACACAGGTGGGCGGAGCGGCAGTTGAGGCGGGTATCTTTGAAAGCAGAGTCGTCACTGCTGAAGTTAACACGATAGAGGATGGCAGGGTTAGTGCCTCTGCGCAGCTCCACCCAGTTTCTCCTTGGACTGCGGGTCAGAAAGGCGAATAAGGGTGCCCTTATGGAAGGCGGAGGCCACTGCGGTGCCTGGCTAGTTCAGGGATGGTTAATGGAGAAAATGAAGTTCCGGGCTTCGTACTCGCCAGGTCCACAAGTTGCAGACTCTCGCACTTGTGCCCTAGGAACACTAGCTGTTGTTTCTCCAGGCTGGGGCAGAGGTCACAGAGCCCCCTGGGGTTGTCCCAGGTGTCAAATTCAAACAGCTTTTGGGTCTTGTCGGAGGAGGAGTACAAAGAGATGGAGCGTGATTTTTGTCATGGCGCATGCGCACAGCCACCACCGACTTGGTGAGGGTGAACTCCAGCACCAGCTCTTCCTGGGAGTCCTTGGCTTCCGGGCATTGTCCCAGATCAGCACTGAGATCTCTAAGAACTTGGGGCTGCTACCCCCGCCCATCAGGGCCAGCAGGTTGGAGCGGTGCAGCATTTCAACCAGGCCCATGCTGTCCACCTGCTCATGGCCCAGATGTCCTTTCTCCATCAATGGCTCCACGCTGTAGATGCGCGCCCCTGTTTCCATGGCACAGGAAAAACACCTTTGGTCTTGGTTAAAACGCAGGCTGCTCACTCCTCCAAGTAGTTGCCGAGTCATGGTCCAGGATTGCTTTCCTGACCTCCACGTGTCCCCAATCCCAGCCCAGATTCTTGGTGCCGCCCGCCACCCCACTTTCTGACTTTGTGGGAAAACAGCGTTCTTTATTTCAATATTGGGAACAAAATTGTCATTTTGAGACTCTCATAGTTTTCCATTTCATCTCTCTGCCGTGTCCTGATGGTCTTTCAGTTAAAAACAAAAACAGAACAAAACCAGTAAGTCCTCAGTAAGGTAACTCTCTAAAACTGACTTAGACGGATTACATTTACATGTGGTGCTTCCACAAGCTGTGGTTGTGAAATAAAACTACCAATGTCAGATAAAAAGAACAACAACAACAAAACATCATGGCCTCTTTTAAAGAAACGACCAATACAGTTATGAATATAGTGTAAAGGAGGTTTTTGAAAAAGATGAATGTCATAATTCTTGTATGCAATAGGATTTACATTCTAATTAGGGAGATCAGCATCCAAAGAAAACTAGCGACAGAAGGCAAAATATATAACGCTATTAGTGGTCTAGGTATCAAGTGCTATGTTTATTTAGATTGTCATGGGCTGGAGTAATCAGGAAAAGATACCAGAAGGAACTGGTCTTTGAAGGATGGGCAGGATTCTGAGAAGGAGAGAGGAATAAAAGGATGTTATAGGGGTAACAGAAAGCAGAGAAGAAGGAACCTGGAGCTCTGCTTCCTAGGCTATCCATGTTACATATCAAACTCATTCTTAATTATATACATAAATAAATTGTGGAAGGTTTCACAACTAGGCAATGGGAGTCCAAATTTGAACTGGAGGGGCTGCCTGGTGGCTAGTGGTTAAGTTTGCACTCTCTGCTTCAGTGGACTGGAGTTCATGGGTTCAGATCCCAGGCGAGGACATACACATCACTCATCAAGCCATGCTGTGGCAGAGTCCCACATACAAAATAAAGGAAGATTGACATGGATGTTAGCTCAGCAACAATCTTCCTCAAGCAAAAAGTGGAAGATTGGCAAGAGATGTTAGCTCGGGGCCAGTCTTCCTCACCAAAAAAAAGCCACCAAAAAACAAAAAAAAAAACGCTAGAACTGGAGTCTTGAGAATTCCAACTCCAGGCTCTGACAGTGTATTAACAACTTTGAAGCAAAGGATTTGTTTGAGGGACAAAGAGGGAGAGGTTTAGAATATAAGTTGGTGCGTTAATGGACATACTTCCTTGAGAATTTAAGGATTTCGAATCTTTTCTATGCTCAGTGAAATGCAAAACAATGCTTAGGTGTGGCTACTAGGTGGCTTCTCTTGCATTGTTTTATTTTTGCTTTTAAACTTGTTTTACATTGCACATTTATTGCAAAAATGCATTGTCTCAGTGTTGCTATACTGATTTTGCGCATTAGGAGCAGATCCTACAGCACAAGGCCCTCACACTCTTGCCTTTGGTCAGGGCCACCGCGGTGAAGAAGGGCATCCCAATTCCTCGCGTTTGGGGGCTGGTAGCGCCCGCACTGCCGACGGAGGAGAATTGGCTCTCCGCGGCCACCGTCCGCCTCGTCAGGTCCGGGCCAATCCGGGCTCCACGGGAAGGAGCGGGGCTGCGAGGCGCGCGCCGTGCTGGTTGCGGTACCTGCTCGCGTTGCTCTCGGCATGGAGGAAATCTACGCCAAGTTTGTGTCTCAGAAAATCAGCAAAACCCGCTGGCGGCCGGTGCCTGCGGGGAGCCTGCAGACTGCGGAGACCTTCGCTACGGGCTCTTGGGACAATGAGGTACCCCCGCTCCCGGGCCGGGGAGCCCCTGCCTCCTCCTCCCGGTCTCCTGGAATCAGCGCGCCAGCTCCCTCGCCTTCCAGCTCCTCTCGCTCTTTTCTGCCCCTCGAGTCCCTGTCTCGGTTGCCCGGTACCGCCGAGCCATCGACGGTGTGCCTAAGCCTCCAGTTTTGTGTTTTGAAGGCACCGTATCTTTTGTCTGAGATGCTTTTAAAGCAAGGCTTGAAGGCAATACAAATTGTGATTTCCGAGAGGTTAACGTATATTTCAGCTCAAGATAAAACTTTCTGCTTTGCAGGAAAATCGTGTTTCACTGTGGTCTATTGGAGATTTTGGGAACTTGGATTCTGATGGAGGGTTTGAAGGAGACCATCAGTTATTGTGCGATATCAAACACCATGGTGATGTGATGGACTTACAGGTAAGTCTGCGTAATATCCAAAAGCTAAGTTTTTAAAAACTGAAAGTAATATCTTAAAGGATGCAAAGAATCATAAAGGCTGTCTAGACTCACCCTGGGTTTACAGGAAAACTGAGATCTCTGTTGGTTATAGTTTGCCAACATCATGGCAGAATCAGGACTGGGGAAGAGGATGTAGATTTAATCCTAGTCTTTTAATCCTGGTTTTTGTTGTTGTTTTTTAATTAATTGATTGTCTGCTATGTGCCAAGCACTATTTGGGGAGCTTTACATAAGTTAGAGAGCTTTACATAAGTTAATTTGATTCTCATCACATCCTTATGAATCAAGTATTGTTATCTCTGTTTTATCAATAAGGAAACAGATTAAGATCTCTTGAGCATGTACTATGTGAGAAATGCTGTACAAGGCAGTTTACACGGTTTTGCTTTTTGAATTCTTATAACAACTCCCTAAGTAGGGATTAGTTCTCTCATTTTAAAGGTTTGCCAAGGCTTAGAGAACTTAACTAGGCCGCAGTCTCAAAGTTAGCAGTAAGTATTGAGAATGGAATTAAATTTTTAAATCCTGGTCCATATAGCTTCAAACTCCGTGCATTTTATTCTGTAGAAAGCTGCCTAACTTTAGAATGATACTTTTCTAAACCTTTATGGTAGTGGTCCAAAATTAAGTCAATTATAGGTGAATGAATTTAGGGAAAAAATTATTTATTCTTTACGAAAATGCTTTTATTTGTATATAAGTTTTGACTTTCAGATCTATCATCCGATTTTATTTATAGGCTCTTTGCATTTTAAAATCGTTCTGCTGCTAATTGAATTAAACAAATGGGTTTTCTCCCTGCTACTGTTTCTGAATCTATAACAAGTGGGAATTTTCTATTTAGTTCTTTGACCAGGAAAGGATTGTAGCTGCTTCATCAACAGGATCTGTAACACTTTTCCTTCACCATCCAAATAACCAGGTAAAGAACTTTTGTTTGAAAACTGAATTTGTATTTTAATTATTTTTAGGAAGGCTTAAAGAAAACTGTACTTAATAATGACACAAATAAAAAGTTTTGTAGTCTCAAAACATGATGGGGGAAAATATTACCCATCGTTTAATACATTAATTCAAGAACCGTGTTTGTGTGAGCTTTTATTGAAATTGGGTATCTCTTAAATAAATTCTGTTAGTTTAGATCTAGTAAGACGGTATTCTGGCAAGCGATTTTCCTGTAATTCTCTCTTTTAAGTTTCTATTCTATTCTTTCGAAAAAAGGAAGAGCACCTTCTAGCTCAGGTATCATGAGAGAGAATATAAACAGCTTCTTTGTGTCTGTGGATAGAACCTGGGTTTTAATTAGAAGAGAGGATATACTGTATGAAGACTTGGCCATTTTTTCAATGCCTTTCTTATGTGCAAAAGCCCACGAGTGCTGACCTTCAAAGCATAGTGGAGAGGGCAGTTCTTTAAAATAGCCCCGCTTGTGGTAACACTTTTAAGTTGCTGGAAGAGAGTGCTTATTTAGACTTTGGGATTAATAAAGGTCTCCTTGCGAATAGGCGTGCAGAGTAAATATAAGACCCAGGTCTTGTTAAGTGTTTTTCTTAAAGGAGTCTTTTAGAAAGTGTAGAGATTTATTTTTTAGATGTAGGCTAATTCCCTTAAGAATTTAGAGTTACTTTTGAACAAATAACTCCCTGAGGCCTAAAACCCATTTCTTTGGTTTGATGTAAATGTGGAACTTTATTGAGCAGCATTCCTTTTGAATCGTGATCCAGTGTATGCAGAGCTTTGAGGGGAGTAGTTCTAGACTTAATGACTTGGAATTACAAACGAAAAAGAGAGTTGTTCTTTTTCTAGAAGGGTGTGAGACAGAATTTAAAAATACTCTAGTTGGGGAAAAGTGCTACTTTTTAGAGCTTTGTTTTGATTAATCACGTGCTGCTTTCTGACACTTAGACTCTTTCAGTCGGCCAGCAGTGGACAGCAGCTCACTACCACACAAGCCCGGGCAGCCTTTCCTGTCGCAGTGCACCGTGCACGGGTGTTGTGTGCAGCAACCCAGAAATCGTCACAGTTGGAGAAGATGGTCGGATAAATCTCTTCAGAGCTGATCACAAGGAAGCTGTGAGAACCATAGGTGAGAGAAACTGTTATATTTCTTTCGTCTGTCATATAGTAACTGAACACCTGCCATGTGCTCTGTAAACACAATGCTAGGTGTTTGAGGGATATAAAAATACACAGAGCAGGATCCCTGTATCACGACGGCATGCTGATAAGGCCTGTGTGAATAAGTGGCTGCAGAGGAGAGAGAAACTTTTTTTTTTGACTGGAGGCAATTGTTGAATAAAGAATTGAGGGACAGGGGCTGGCCCTGTGGCCGAGTGGTTAAGTTCGCCTGCAGGCGGCCCAGTGTTTCGTTGGTTCGAATCCTGGGTGCGGACATGGCACTGCTCATCCAGCCATGCTGAGGCAGCGTCCCACATGCCACAACTAGAGGGACCCACAACGAAGAATATACAACTATGTATTGGGGGGCTTTGGGGAGAAAAAGGAAAAAATAAAATCTTTAAAAAAAAAAAAAGAATTGAGGGACAGATGACAATTAATTTAATCTACGTTTTGGACCATAAGTAATACTAAAAGATGGCACACAAGACAAAGGGAATAGCGTGGAGGCAGAGTAAGGCCATTTAGAGAATGACAAAAAGTGCCGTTTGAGGAAGATTAGCCCAGAGCTAACATCTGCTGCCAATCCTTCTCCTTTTGCGGTGGAAGCCTGGCCCTGTGCTCACATCCATGCCCATCTTCCTTTATACGTGGGATGCCTCCCACAGCGTGGCTTGCCAAGTGGTGCCATGTCCGCACCCAGGATCCAAATCAGCAAACCCCGGGCCGCCGAAGTGGAACCTGCACACTTAACCGCTGTGCCGCTGGGCCAGCCCCAAGCCTGGGGAAATTTTTAACAGTCCACCACCCTGGACCTCCTAAATCAGAACCTCTATGGATTGAGCCCATAAATCAGTGTTTTGTGTTGTTTATTATGATTTTTAGTTCTGAGGGACACCACTTGTTTAATTGTTAAGGACCATCGCCTGGTGGCAGTTTGGAGGGGTGTCACAAAACAAAAGTCCCTAAGTATATGCTAAGTTACGAGGTATACGCTCTAAACACTCTAGGAAAAAAGAAAAGGACCATTATAGCAATCAGGAAGGACTTCGTGGAGGAGGAGAGAATTAATGAGAGTAAAGGTGGTAGATTTGAGATGAGTCAGCAGAATACTGCAAGGGCAGAGTGAACTGTGGAGGAAGCACTGGGGTTTGGCCCAGTAGAGTGGAGTTTCTGGGTTCAGGGATGGTGGAACATAAAATTGGATATAGACGAGTTTGAGTAGCTGTCTCAAAGCGTGAAGGTAACCTTAAGTGGAAACAGAGAAATATGTGAAAACTCAGCCCTCTATTTGGAAAGCAGTTCAGACGTCCTGTGAGTGATACTGTTTTTCTATCAAGGGAGAGTCCATTTTAACAACTATATTGCTGTGCATTTTTCTGTAGAAATTAAGCTGTGACTTGTTTAAAATTTCATTTGTAATATTTCAATCAATAGAAGGAATGTGACTTGAGATTTTCATGGAAAGGGCGGCCCATTAACACGCACTGCTGTTTTCTTGATTTGTAGACAATGCAGATAGCAGCACGCTCCATGCTGTGACCTTCCTTCGAACTCCAGAGATTCTTACAGTTAATTCAATTGGACAGTTAAAAATATGGGATTTCAGACAACAAGGAAATGAGCCCTCTCAGATTTTATCACTGTGAGTTTTGATTTGTAATTTTAGTGGTGTAATGCAAAATTAATTTGTTCAATTGTCTATAGCAACTGACTTTAAACCATGTTGTATTGTAATTGCATTTTAAGAGAGTGATCCCTGATTAAGTTTGATAAAGCAAGTATGATTTGATGGGCTTGATACTACCATGCTGCATTTAGTAAATATTTGTTGTATTGATTCAGAGCCTCCATCTCTTTGAAGTTTATATTATTCAGCAGGGAACTAACTTTTGCCATCAGATGATTCTGTCAATAGTGGGTATAATATACTCTAGAGGCGATTGGGAGAAAAATACAATTCAAGATATTTTTTATGAGCAGAAATCCCCATTCTATGTGTGCAACCTTCTCTAAGAAGAAAATAGAATGTGTCAAACTGAAAAAATAATTGTATAAACTAAGCATTAAATTGGAAGTAAAGAATATGCTGTTTTGCTGACATGTAATGTTTTTAAAAAGCCAAGAAATGGAAATGTGCTTTGCACATCTTACAAATTATCTTGCTCCCTGTCTCCAAATTGAAGAGAGGATGAATAACTTTTGCCTTTAATTCCCTCCCAAATTGTAATATTTAAAAATATGTTTGATGTAGTCAATTTTTGACATGATTTAAGTTTAGCCATTAGCTCCAGCCACAAAGTTATCATTTAGTTACTAGAATGAAACATGTTTCTTGGATTATGGAAAGCTAAATTATACTGTACAACACGTTTGATGTCACTGTGTTTTCCATAAAAGGACTGGTGACCGAGTACCACTCCACTGTGTTGATCGACATCCCAACCAGCAGCACGTTGTAGCTACTGGGGGCCAGGATGGAATGTTGAGTATTTGGGACGTTAGACAAGGTACTATGCCCGTGTCTCTGCTGAAGGCCCATGAAGCTGAAAGTAAGTATCGGGGACATATATAAGTGTGTGTTGGTTAGTTATATGATTATTGTAAGCAGCTTTCCATTACGATACATATGGATCATTTTACATCAGCTTTTGGCTGAATTGTATAAATTTGTAATAAATAAGTAACCCCTTTTTGACATTTAAGTTCTTTAACATGTTTCATTATTAAAAACCACAGTGATTATCCTTATATGTTCATTTTTATACACTTAATTTTCTTAGGATAATGTTTTAGAAGAATTGATGAGCTGAAATGTTTGCATAATTTTAAAGCTGTGATACTTGTCAAATTGTTCTACATAAAAACAGTACCAGTTTATATGGCCATACTCAGTACGTGAAAATGCCTTTTCCTGTGTAAATGCAGGCTGTTGTTTTTAATATTTACCAATCTGTGTTCCTCAATTTGTTATTGTACCTTTTTTTTTCTTTTAACAAGAATAGATACAGGCTCTTGTTTTGTTGTTTTTTATGTCTGTCTTTTGGTTTTGGTGGGCATTTTTTGGCCAAAATTTTTCATTTTATCACTGCTGTCTTTGATATCATTGCCAAAGTAGATTATAGTTTTAAATTCTGACTTAAGATAAGTTCGTATTGAACCCTGCTTGAATAAAAGTACAAAAGAACAAACATTATACTTGTATTGCAACTCCTCAGTTTAAGTAAATTTCACATTATTACCTTGGAAAGACAAATGACTTTTAAGATTATATGTTAAGAAACAAATAAAAGGATAGAATTTGGTTTTGCCTCTTCCAGTTATAGCTATGCCCAGAAAAAAGAGAAGAAAAAGGAATGGAGTATGCCCTCCTAGAGCCTGACGTTGGGCACCCAGCGGCAGTAGAATTCCAGACTTGGAGACTCTTCTCACCACCCCCTTTTTAACTGCCAGCCTGTGTTGTTAAGCAATACACACAGATGTCATGGATTGTAATGTATTATTTTGAATTCATCTTGACTTTTGGCTAGAAATGAAAGATGTTTTGGGGGCCGGCTCTGTGGCCGAGTGGTTAAGTTCGCGCACTCCGCTGCAGTGGCCCAGGGTTCAGATCCTGGGTGCGGACATGGCACCGCTTGTCAGGCCATGTTGAGGCAGCGTCCCACATCCCACAACTAGAAGGACCTGCGACTAAGATATACAACTATGTACCGGGGTTGGGGGGTGGGGGGGAGATGGGAAATAAAGCTGGAAAAAAAAAAAAAAAAAAGATTGGCAACAGCTGTTAGCCCAGGTGCCAATCCTTAAAAAAAAAAAGGGGAAGATGGGCAACAGCTGTTAGCCCAGGTGCCAATCTTAAAAAAAAAAAGGGGAAGATGGGCAACAGCTGTTAGCCCAGGTGCCAATCTTAAAAGAAAAAAAGTGTTGAAACAAAACAAAAAAAAGAAAGATGTTTTATAGAGGTTTGTTTTCTAATTTGGAAATAAATACTTAAGAAGCTAGATTTGGGCAGTCTGCTTGTGCTCTCCGGGCTGTTCTGTTTCACTTTGTTTTAATGAAACAGTGTGAATGTACTTTATACAGGGACTCACCCAGAATACATTCCTCTCCTCCTGTGGAAGGTGACCTTTTAGTGTTTTGTGGCACGATGTTCAGTTGTGGTAACTGTCAGAATGAAAATTGCCAGCTTGCAAACATGTGCCTTGTGCTTTTTATGCTGGACCCCAGGCACTTTCTCTGCTGCCTCTTTAAGGTCACCCAGAACCTCAGAACCCTTGTTCCCAGACTGCCTGTTTTGTCTGCATGCTGCAGATAACTTCCTAAGGCGGCCTGGCCAGTCATTGGCTCCCAGATGTCTAATGACACACAGAGTTCCCTTCAAGTTTAGAGCTTGAGGGGTCCTCAATCCCAAATTTGCTTCTTAAAAGCCTTCCATCTGAAACTGGATCCAGGTTCTTGGAGCATTGCCAGGTTTTGCTTTGCTCGGAGCTAGTTGCTATTTCTGTGACATAGACCAGAAGTATCTGGAGTCCTGGCATGAGCCCAAGTTGGACTCTGCCTCTTAGAAATTCATTTGTATATTACTTTTATGGTCTCTGTCTTTTCAATAATATGACCTTCATTCAGTAATGACACAGGATTTGAAAATAAGAGAACTTACCAATTTTTTTCTTTTCAGAATTACCCCATTGTTATGCTTTTCCGTAAAAAGAAAAAAATGTAATAGGGGGCCGGCCTGGTCAGGTACTGATTAAGTTCATACGCTCTGCTTCAGCAGCCCAGGGTTCACCAGTTCAGATCCTGGGTGTGGACCTACACACCGCCCATCAAGCCATGTTGTGGCGGTGTCCCACGTACAAAATAAAGGAAGATTGATACAGATGTTAGCTCAGCGACAGTCTTCCTCAAGCAGAAGGGGGAAGATTGGCAACAGATGTTAGCTCAGCAACAATCTTCCTCAAGCAGAAGGGGGAAGATTGGCAACAGATGTTAGCTCAGGGCCAGTCGTCCTCACCAAAAACAAATGAGATAGATCAAACATCAGCATTTATTTTCATTCATTTGCTGGCCCAATACACAAGTAGATTTACTTGGCGTCTTTCTTTTCTTCGTTTTGGTGAGGAAGAGTGGCCCTGAGCTACCATTTCTTCCCAGTCTTGCTCTTTTTACTTGAGGAAGATTGTCACTGAGCTAACATCCATGCCAACCTCCCTCCATGTTATGTGGGATGCCGCCACAGCATGGCCTAACAAGTGGTACTAGGTCCATGCCCAGGATCTGAACCCATAAACCCCAGGCTGCCAAAGCGGAGCACACAAACCTAACCACTGTGCCACCGCGCCAGCTCCTACTTGCTTTCTTTATCTTATTTCATGTTACAGCCTTTTGGAGAGTTAATATTATGTTTTTTCTTTAATTCTCAAGTCTTTGATTTTATCACGGACTTGCGGTTTGAAGGTGTGTGGTGGAGGTTAATGGAAGATGACGCCTAGAGACAGAGTTTTCATGTTTGTTCGACTCCTCTACACAGGAATGAGCGTCTTGGTTCTTCTCTTGCAGTGTGGGAAGTTCACTTCCACCCATCCAATCCAGATCACCTCTTTACTTGTTCTGAAGATGGGTCCCTCTGGCACTGGGACGCCTCCACAGACGCACCTGAAAAGTCATCACTCTTTCACGAAGGTAAAAGTTTTAATAAAGATTCTTATGTGTAACTTTATAATACGTTCAAATACCAAAGTAGAGATTCTCAGATTTTTTTTTTCCTTTTTCTCCCCAAAGCCCCCCAGTACATAGTTGTGTATTTTTAGTTGTGGGTCCTTCTAGTTCTGGCATGTGGGACACCACCTCAGTGTGGCCTGATGAGCGGTGCCATGTCTGTGCCCAGGATCCGAACTAGTGAAACGATGGGCCACCAAAGTGGAGCGTGTGAACTTAACCACTTGGCCATGGGGCCAGCCCCTCAGATTTTTAACATTAAGGAATGGCACAAGGTTTCCATTGTCCTGTTTTAGGGTCAATTCTAGTATCATAGGGCTTGAAATCTGTCAGCCTCTTACTGCTGTACTGCTAATGACTGGAAATGCTGTGCGCTGGCTGACTTCACACAGCCAGGGGCTTGTTGGGAGCGCATTGTCGTGGGCCCTCTGCTGTAGGACAGGTGTTGACAGCTCTTTTCTATTACATTGCCGAGGGTGAGTGGCAAGACAAAAGCTGATCTTTTATGTATTAAGGTATAGGGTTTTCTTCAGACTAGAAGGCCCTGTCTCCTGATTAGAGACAGAGGTAATAAAGGTCGGCCAGAAACTACACTTAGAATCAAGGGGTGTTTTTGTTTTTGGCATTTTCTAAGCTTCCTGTTTTTGAGTTTGTCTGTGGTTCCAAAGTTCTTTTGTTCATTCATGCAGCAAATGTGGATCAAATGCCCACCATGTGCTAGGCGCCCTTCTGGGGCTGGAGCCTACCACAATGAGCAGAACAAAAAGTCTCTACACACTCAGAGCACGTATTCCAGCAGGCAGTAAATAAGTAGATAATGTCTCAGTGAAAGTCCAATCAGAAAAACAGAAACTGCCCTAGATTTAGAAGGAATTGGTTTCACTGTGGTAGAAGGGCTAGAAGAATGAACGGGCGTAGGGGGGATGCTGGAAGAGCAAAGAAGAAGAAGAAGTAATGCCCAGAAATCAAAAACTGTTCATATCTCTGCGGCTGCACAGTAGGAAGTGCTGTCAGAGTAGGTTCTGGATCAACAGGAAAGGTGCCACCTCAGCCAGGGCTGGAGTTACTGCGGTGATGTGGTTGCCAGAAACCTGGAGCTTCGCCCCTCGTCCGCCTTCCACTCACCCACAGTAGTACCTCCCGTTGGCAGGGGCCACCTGGAAGGCAGATGGCAAGGGAGGCTGGAAATGGAATTTGTTCCTACAGTAAAGCACAGAAAAGTGGAAAAGGGGACTGAGCGCGAAAAGGAAAAGAACTGGGCCAATACCCGGTGACTGAGGAACAGAGTAGGAGGATAAAGAATGAAGGGGGGAGGGGCTGCTTGGTGGAGATAGCATTTGAGCAGAGACCTGAGAGGAGTGGAGGTATGAGTCCCGTGAAAGCCTTCCCGGCAGAGGCAACGCAAATACTGCGGGTCTGAGACAGGCAGAGAAAGGCAAGGAGGCCAGCATGGCTGCAGGTAATGAGCAGGCTCAGGGAGTGGTAGGAGGTAGGGAGCTGAGGAACAGGACTCAGGAGACCATGATGAGGACTTCAGACTTAATTCTAAGTGTGGCAGAAAACCATTGGAGAATTTTGACCAGGGGAGTGGCGTGATCTGCCTTATGTTCCCAAAGGATCACTGGCTGCTGTGGGGTAAATGGACTATGGGGAGGCACGGTAAAAGTGGAAGCAGGGGACCAGGGAGGAGATTAGCACAGCAGTTCTAACAATATTCAAGAGTAACGTGAAATAGAGGAGCTGTAAAAGATAAACAGAAAACTCAGGGAAAAATCTAGAACTTCTCCAGGAAAACTGTGGAGAAGTATGGACCGTGTAGAGCATGTAGCATGTTTCTGCCAGCTTCACTTAGGGAGAAACTAACAATTTTATCTAAGGATTAACTAAATCCTTGTTTTTTATTTGCTTCCTCCTCTACCGCCACTGTCTTACATTTGAAATTTTGCTGTTTGAAGAACCTTGGTTAGACTGGAAATAAAACCATTTACTATATTCTGCGTCTAGTATTATAAGGCATAGTATTAGACACTTTGAAAAGGTAAATATGGACTCCCACCTGCTCTTAAAATAATACTTAATTTAGTTATGGAGAAGGGGCGTGGACAGTTAAATCATAAACAAAATGTTACCAGGTAGTAAATTAGTGGTACATACAAGTGCTGAGGATTCCAGGAAGGAAGAGAGGAGCCTGAACTAGGGTCGTCTTCAAAGGCTTCTTAGAGAAGGCGGTTGAGCTGGGCTTTCAAGAATCCACGAGATTTAAACCCACTAGTCTTTAAGCTTCCAGACATCAGGGACTTCCCCTTGTATTCCCAGCACTTATCACAGAACCTGGCACATAGTTGGCACCCAACCATTTATTGAATAAATGAAGTCTGTCCTTATTTGCTCTGGCAGAGAGTTGAGAGGAAGGAAAATTGTAAATAATAGCTTAAACTGAAACATACTGCTTCTGCTTTAATTCTCTGTTAAATGCAGAGCACTGTTAGAGATAAAAATTTATATAATCTGGTAATGTTCTAAAATTCTACTTTTAAGAACATCTAAAATAAAAGGTAAGAATAAAAGGATATCTAAAGCAGGTTGATTATATTTTTAGAAATATAAAATGTATTTTTAGAAATATTCACCTAGAAATGTGTGCAGAAATTCTCATGATCACTTGATTTTTAATCGCCTAAGAGCTTATATTTCTGTGTTATCTACATTTTTAGTTTCTTTTTTCCTTACTTATTCTGCTTGTCTTCTGGCCATTTTGCTACACTTCTGAGACATTCCATTAAAGAATGAACAAAAAGACAGGGTCAGAATCTTCTGCTTTGCCTGAACACTTCAAATTTGATATCCATATTATCCCATGGAAATTTGAGTGTTTAATATCACTGAACAAGCCTTTAGTCAAAAATGGTGATATGTAATAGTGGAATTATCAGTCTGTTATTCTGAGAATTAAACAAGTTTGACTCATTGCCTTTTTAAAATATCAGTAGAATTTCAGATGTTTACTAGTATAAAATTAATCTTCAAAGATTTTTTTCCCCTTTTCTTTTCTCCCAGGAGGAAGAAGTAGTATTTTTTTGTTTCACAGCATTAGTAACCAGGCTAATGTTCACCAGTCTGTCATAAGCTCCTGGCTCAGCACTGATCCTGCAAAAGACCGTATTGAAATCACAAGCTTGCTTCCCAATAGGACTTTGTCTGTGAACAGTTTGGATGTTTTGGGTCCTTGCCTTGTTTGTGGAACCGACGCAGAAGCAATTTATGTTACTAGACAACTATTTTCATGAAAATACTATAATTATAAGATGTCAGGTAAAAACATACCGTTAACCTTTCAAATGCCAACTTCTATGCAAATTTTTATTATTGGAAAATGTGAAATTTGCAAGGGAAGCATCAGTAAACTGTTGTTAATGTCAATGCCCAGTTTCAGATTTTATTAGTTGGCTCTTCCCCTAAGAGTTGCAGAATCTGATCGATGACTGATAGCAGGAGGGTTGCAACACGCGGAAGATGCTTGTGCTGATGAATACGCTGCTGTCACACAGACTCTGGACAGCTCGTGGGACTTAGTCTTCATTTTTGGTGTTGTGAGACACTGTCAAACACCAAGGGGTTCCTGTCCTTTCCATCGACAGTATGTGAGGCATGACCTATACCCTTCCCTGGTGGCATTAGCCAGTGTTAATGTTTGTTCTTTTTATGGCAAGTATTTTCTTCAATCCTTCCATATTTTATTTCCTTAATAGTTTTAATAAACTTTTTCAGAAAGAATTGAGGAGTACAAAAATGGTGAATTTTTTTGTGTTCACATTTTTTTCAAGGTGAAGATGTTTTGACAGGTGCCTTTATTAGACTAAGTTTGAACAGAACTCTGTGAACTACTTACACCCAACTTTATTTTTCTTGAAAAGAAAAAAGAAAAATTCATTTTTGCTAAGGATTTTTGCTTTTGTTTAGTTTTACAGTGTAGTTGAAAATTGCCAAACTGGACATTGTGCAATAAAATAGAATTTGACATTGATAAGTGAGCCAACTTAAAAATTAAAAATTTGATAGGTAACATGTATGAGACTAGTATGATGTAGTAAGACTATAGAATTCTGCCATCTTTATCCTTATCCAGAACGTTAATGATGACTTAATATGTAGTGTTTTAAGACACTTTATGACGTCGTCTTTCCAGAGCTGCTTCGATTGAATGCATTATTGAACTAAGGCCTTAATGACAAGTCACTGCTATAACACAGTTGAAGTGTTGGTTCATTTACTTTAGAATTCCAATCATAGTAATTATGGTAAAATTTTCCTTTTCTGTCCTAATAAATATTTTCAATTTTTTATGCCACCTTATCTCAGGCTTTTTTGATCTTTGGTTTTTTGTCAACATTTTTAAATGGACTACGTATATGCATCTGCTTTTTTATATATATGTGACTCAAGAATATTTGATTAAAGATAATTAGTAACTTTGAATTCCAAAGAATCAGAGGAGGAAAGAAAATGTTGCTGATAGGAGTTTTTAATCTGTTTATAGTTTTAGTGCTGGGACTAATTTTTAAGACTTTCTGTTATTACAAAAGTAATTCATTACAGGAAAAAAACAGATACAGTCAAAAGAAAATTTTTAAATACTTATAATCTCAAACAGACAATAGTCTTTTCATAGCCTTTTTTATACATCAACGTATATAATTTTTTTTGTAAAAATGAAATATATCATACATATTATATGTGTGGATGCGCATCCCCTAGCAGTAAACACATGGATTCAGTAAGAAAAACAGCTATGAATTTTTCTTTGACTTTCTGTTTCCTTCGTGCGAATGTCTTGCTGCAGCCTAAGCTGCAGTGCCCCTCCCTTCAGCCAGTACAGGCCCTAACAGTCAGCAGGCTAACATCCTTGTGAGTGCGCCCAGAGTTGCTCTCACTCCTGGAAGACCCTAGCTCCCAGGTGGCACATTTTCCATGTATGGTGAATAGTAATCTTGTTGTGCCTCTGTGTTCATCTGCGTTATCTGCTGCTGAAAAGTTTGAAGGTTTCATACATGTCGTCAGCACCCTTCTCGGTTTCCAGCAGCAATGTATACAGTTTCCTTTGATCATTCTAGTCAGCATTGATAGAAGGAGGGAGCCAGACGTGTAGGCCTAGGCAGTTTGGACTGAAAACAAGTTTTAAGTTTGAAGCTTTGCTTTGATTTAAGGGTATTTGTAACCGTAAGTAAAAGAAAGTACAT
The DNA here is from genome assembly GCF_037783145.1 of Equus przewalskii. NCBI lineage: Eukaryota > Metazoa > Chordata > Mammalia > Perissodactyla > Equidae > Equus > Equus przewalskii. Next base: position 17,103,765 of record NC_091862.1, read on the forward strand.
TTGAATAGTGTTACATTTCCTATCAGTTGATGAGTTCTGCTAGATTTAATAAGAAACATAAGCTTTACGTAGTGTAAATAAAACCCTAGTTTATGAATTTGTGCATTGTCACTTTACCACCTTTATTCATGAAACTCAAATAGTTTTTTATGAGGGCTGCAGGATCTCAGAGGTGAAAGGTACCTTGGAGGACATCTCCAACCTAAATTTAATCATCTTTCCACAGCATTCCTAACAAATTATCATCCAACCTCTACTTGAAAATATACTGTGATAAAGTTTCCCGTTCCCCAAGGCAGCCTCTCCTCCTCTGGACAGCTCTAATTGTTACAGCATTATAGCAGGGTTTTAGTATGGGAGTGGGATCCAAGACAATCCTGTAAAACAGGCAGAATCATGTTATTGTGAGTTAACAAAATGATCTTGTGAGCCTATTATGAGAGAGCCAATCACCAATCAGTTTATGAAATTGGCATTATTGGGGTATTTTACCATAAGGTTTCACTAAGTAAATGAATTTTCATATGCTGAACTGAAATTTGCTTCCATTTGTCTTCTTTCCTCAGGAGACACAAAAAACAAATTTAATTACTCTCATCACATATTCAAATAAATTACATATTGTAGCTTCTTTGGGGTAAACCATTTAAAAAAGGGATTAATCCCTTTTTAGTAATTTCTTGTGAGCAAGGTTCCCTTCCCGGACTTTCTTGCCCTTCTTGGCTAAATCCTTGTTACGCTTCTGGACTCCTTTTACATGTCATTTTCTCAAGAGAGCCCTCCCCAGGGCCAGCCCTGGTGGCCTAGTTGTTAAGTTCAGCATCCTCCGCTTCAGTGGCCTGGGCCTGGGACCAGTTCCCCGGCACAGACCTACACTACTTGTCTGTCAATGGCCGTACTGTGGTGGCAGCTCACATACAAAAAGAGGAAGATTGACAGCAGATGTTAGTTTAGGGCGAATCTTCCTCAGCAAAAAAAAAAAAGCCTTCCATGGCCTCTCACAATCTGGGTTAATTGTACTCTGCTTCAAAAGCCCATTGTGCACAGTTTATGTATGCTTGCAGCTGTGTTAAGCAGCCTGTCTCCCTCTACTGGATCACAAGCTCAAGTAGAACGCCTATGTCAGTGATCCATTGTAAGCACTGAATCAGTGTAAACTGAACTGGACTAAACTCACAATCTTGTTTTCCCTTTAAAAAATACTCGTATTTGCAAAAGGTCATCTTTAAAGTGTGACACCCAGAACAGTGTTCATTTTGGGAGGTGTTGGCCTTACTGAGAGTATGACAGAAATTGTACCATCCTGATTCTGAGGACGATATTCTTTTGTAGTGCTGTCTCAGCTTATTTTAACTATTCTGACATTTGTTCAATTAGACTGCTGACTAGTTAAACTTAAACCCTTAAGTTTTCACACATGATACTCCTAAGCCATACTCCCCATATTCTTGAGTTAATGCAGATGGTTTTGATCCTTACTGTAGGTCCATCCTTCTTGTTCCAAGAAGATAAATTTTATTTCAGTATAGGAAAGAACGAACAATCTCTTTTGAATCTTTTCTGTAGAAGCTGATTATTTTCAGACTTGCTCAGCATGCTTTTTACACTCTCATCCCATTGGTTAGGAGGTAGATTAAATGGGCCGAAGTGCTTAGGTCAACTCCTAGAGTCCTCTCAATTATCAGGGACATATGAATCATTGGTATTTGGCTGCAGTTATGGAAATATTTATAAACCAACCTATTTTATTGACATTCTGCCCCATTTATCTTGTTCACGAGGTTATTGTGAGAAAATATCTGGGCTATAGCTATCATCCTATAAAAATTTGGCATAACTGAAAAGTTCCTTGTCCTTTGTGACTAACACTTCTATTTCATAGTATTGTGGAAACATCCTTTTTTTTTTTTTTTTTTTTGAGGAAGATTAGCCCTGAGGTAACATCCGTGCCCATCTTCCTCTACTTTATATGTGGGACGCCTGCCATAGCATGGCTTGACAAGTGGGGCATAGGTCCACACCCTGATCTGAACCAGCGACCCCTGGGCCATTGAACCACAACGTGCAAACTTAATCGCTGCACCACTGCGTCGGCCCGGAAACATCCTTTTAATGATCCGTTCTAGAATCTTGTCCAAGAAGCATACTAAGTTCAGTAGTGTATAGTTTATATCAAGCCTTCATTTAAGCCGAGGGTATCAATGTGGTACCCAGCTCAGACTAATTATGAAGCAGTGGGGATGTTCTATTTTACAGACACGAAACCTGGGGAGACCCAAACAATGATATGCAACTAAACTGTTTCATCAGTATCGTTCTGAACCACGATTAACATTAAGCAGCAATGTTGAACAACTAACAGCTACATCGTAGACTACAGTCATCTTAGCATCGAAACAATTCCAACATTTCAGTATATTAAAGATGTACAGAGGGAGAGAACCACGGTGGGGGGTGGGGGCATTGAGAAGGGAGAAACAGAAGGACTAGAATCTGGCTGATCAGGTAAAAATTTAATTAATTAATTTGAAATAAACTTATGCTGAATTCCAAACCATCATGACAGACTTTGGGGAACAGTAGCTGACAGACCAGCCTGATGCAGCCGTCAGAAATGCATTAACTGTCAAAACAATCTTTGTGGAGGCCATGGCTATAAGAAGCTAAACTGTAATTAATGCTAGACTGTAAAATAACAGCTGCAACAAATCAAAACACAGGTTTTTACCCTGCGTAGTATGGAATGAAGTTAAATTTAAGAATTTTTTAGCCAGAGAGGTCCTACAAGCAATGATAACCCCAGTAGCAACACGCATATCCAGATCCTAGATTTGGTTTTGAACACCATTCTCCAACAAAAGGAACCAGGGCTCCTTGTAGGGGCAGGAAATATACCAGACAGCTCCGAGCATCTTGTAGTGCCAGAAAGTAAAGTTCTAAAAAAAAAGGCCACAATGAAGGGAGTATGTCAAAGGGACAGAGAAGCCAATTGGAAGAGCTCCCGATAGCCAAAGCTGCAACAATTTGATGGAAAAAATATAATAAACTATAAAATAAATATCCATGAGTCCACACTGACATAAACAAATGTTTGAATAAATAAGTGGAGAAGAAACAAATTCTGTTTGGAATTCCAAATAATTTATGTCGAATCTCCACCCCTTGACTGTGAGCTGCTCCCCGCCTAGTCCAGAGCCCGCCCCCAAGATTGTATGAATTCCTGGGAGGCCTTATGTTCTCAGGGCCACATTAGTCTACAGACTTCTTCCATGCCTGATGTGTGCTGCCCCTGTTCCTACAGTCATCCAAGAATGAAATCTGGCCCTTACATCTGTTGATAAAAACAACATGAAAGCAAAACAACCCCGCTTCCATGAAGTATTGAAGAGTTGAGCAGGCTGAAGCTAGACCAAGGGTTTTCCATCACAACAATACAAAGCCTTCAAACGCAACGGCAGATATTGCCATTCTGAGACACCCAGCAGCCCTAGTAACCATTTCCCTGGAGTTTCACCTCCAGCCTGCCCTCACTCTCAGCTGCCTTTCATCTTGTCAGTTCTCTCCTGATCATCCCTTCTCTCCTTTCTCTGCCCTTCTCTCCCCCTCCTTCCCAGGAGTAAGCCTCCTAGTCCGAGACAGAGCAATTCACCGAGCTCCTTAAATTATCTGGGAATTTCCCCCAAAACAGTAGTTTATGGAGATACTCGCCTTTAGGCTTAAAAAGAATGAAAGAGCTCAAGGGAAGAAGTTCTATGGGTTGGTGACAGAGGTGACAAGATTCCGGAGACAATATGCTGTTCCAGATACGCAATCCTTCTGGAAAGAGCAAGCAGGCCTGCGAACATACTAGATTCATATAATTCCTATAATTTTGAGGTTGATAGGGACCCTAGAATGACGCGCCGTGGGGTCATATCCTCAACGTTCTACAAACTGTGCTTGTGGAACATAGATTTTCAACCAAGTGCTCTTGGAATGTAATCGTATAATAGAGGTTTTCAATGTAAACTTCTGGATACAGCAGCCGGGAGTCAGTTTAACATCAAAAAGAGAAGTCTTTAAAAAAAGTTTTTATAGTTAGTCTCCAGTAGAAAAATGGTGAAACAAGATATTTGAAAATACCACCTGTATATATTTTCTAGAGGCAAAATTGGCAAAGGCGGTCTTTACAAAGGGTGGACGGTACTTTCAAACATCATAAACCCAATGATCCCACCTGAAGTTTCTAATTCAATTTAACAAGAACAAAAACCTCTTCTTGCCGTCACTGTTATTCCAGCTGTGACCATAATGGCTTCTCTTCCACCGATTCAGTTGACATTGAAAATCTCTAAACTCTGCTCATCTGTCCTGGTTCAAGAATATATTAATCTGGCTGATTCAGAAAATACTTAAACCCACGGAATCACTCGGGGGAAGAGTGCTAAAAAAATCAATTTATTTCAAAGTCCGAATCCTGATGTCCACAGCGAGGTTTCCGAAGGCAACTCATTGCCGTTTCCTTCGGAGAATTAAGCTCCGTGAGACGCGCCTCTTTATTCTATGTCCGTCCATAGAAAGCGCCCAATTGAGAAAAGAGGAAGATTGAAATAAACGAGCGCGCTCGGAAGGGGAGAGCCGGTCCCGGCCGGGGCGAGTCGCCCGGGCAGCGCAAGGCGGGGGCGACAGCCGTCAGCCCGCAGAGGGGCGGGCGAGCGGCGGCGGGCGGGAGGCGGGAGGCGGCAAGCGGCGCGCTCGCTCCCGGCCGCCGGGCGGGCAGAAGCCCCCAGTCTCCGGCCCCCGCGCAAGCGACGCCGGGAAATGCCCACATCCGGGAAACCTGCCGCCGAGTGCGGCGGCGGCGACACCGAGTGGAGGCAAAATGGCGGCGGCGGCGGCGGCGGGCTGGTGCTAGGGGGAGAGCCAGGTCCCCGCGACCCCCGCGACGGGCCGCGCTGGCCCGCGGCAGCCCCCCGGCGTCTCTCCCCGCCCTGCCCCACCGGGGACACTCGGGGTGCCTGGGACGGGCTCCAGCGCCTCGGCGCCCGCCCTCGGGCCCGTGACCGCTGTCCAGGAGCCCCGCTCTCCCATGCAGGTAGGTCCGGGGCCGGCGTAGCGGGTGGGGCGCACTGTCTCCTCCGAGCCCGAGTCGGCGGGGCTGTGGCCGCCGGGCCCACGCCCATCCCGGCTGGCGGGGGTCCAGGGGCTGCCGCGGGCCGGCGAGCGGGCCGGCCCGGTGCGGGCCTCACTTGGCTGGTTGCATGGACCCGAGCGGAGCCCTGCCCTGGGGAAGCGAGGGTTGGCCGCGCCCGGGGCGGGGGGAAGAGCCCCAGGCTTTGCGGCCTTGGGGGTGCAGGTTAGGCTGGGAAGAGGCTGCCCGGCTGGAGGCCTTGCGCGGACTGTCTCCCTCCCACCTCCACCCCGATCCCCTGCATGCGCGGGACCACGGTGTTTAGGAAGGCAGGCAAGCGAGAGTGGTTCTGAAGGAAAACTGCAGTGAAAGAGCCGCAGTTCTTTGCATCCCAGGGGGGACCCGATCCTGGATAGAGCTTGAAGAAATCCTGGGAATTTTTGTTTCCAGTCCACTGTAATGTTAGGTTACGGTGCGTCGTTGGAAGGGGTGGGAGAGATGGCATCTTGATGGAGTAGGAGTGTGTATATAAATACAGAAAATGAAAGAAAGGAAATGAAAGGAACACTGTATGTTATAACCTCAAGAAGAGTTTGTCTCGCAAAGAATGACTCCCAGGTGGGATTAAATGACTTGATTTAACCCCATTCTCTGCCTTCTCCAATTGAAAATTATTTTCTAAGGGAACGAAGTTTGATGTTTGTCGACTCATGTTAATATGACTTAAAATATATATCATCGTGTAGAAGTTATTCGTAAATCTATGGAGAAATACTATAGTTTTCCACACAAATAGTGTTGTATCACTCCAGTTTTGGAAATGGGTTTGAATGTCTGGGATCATGAAACTTCTCAGGTCTTTATGGGTTATTTATTGAAGATTAAAAATTTTTATCAGAATCCTCCGTGGGGAAGAAAATGTAGGACATTATAATTGGAATGAATGTTCTCTGCTAAGATACCTACATTTGAGGTTATTTCTTTCATTTAATAAATTGACAGACAGGTAAAATGGGCTAGTTGATTCCCTAAGGCAGTGAGGAATTTGACTGATTTACCAGTAAAAGAAGTAGCATTGTGTTCTCTAATCGGCTGCTACTGCAAGAAACTGGATCATGGCACCCGCTGGAGAAGGTGCATTCTTTCTGCTCCTGAACGTTTGTTGAATATTCCTTGCCACTTTGCAAAAGCAGATAAAAAATACTTCTGCTACATTTTTTTGGTACGGTCTGGATTTCCTTCTGTAGGTTGAGTTTTTATTTTTATTTTTAATGCTAGTCCTTGTTATTGTATATAAATATAGCCTTGGAACAGTTCCAGATCTGGTTATTTAGTTTTTATTCAAGATGTTATGTTTAGATTAGTGGGAGATTTTTGTAGACGGAAAGAGTTATTTAGTTGTTGAACAAATTTTTATCAGGTAGAAATGGCAGTCATTTTTCAGCATGAAGATAAAATATAGTGATTGTCTTCACTTTCGGTCAATTAATTCTTAGTGAATTGAAGACAATGTCATCAGTATGCAGAGATTCTTGAATATTGCTGTCTAAACAACTAAGACTGTGCTGCTAAGAAAGACACCAGATGTATTGCTTTTGCTATTCTCCTAGCTGATTGAGTCAAAGCATTGAGACAGTCCGTCTTTTTTATAAACCTACTTCAACCCAAGGGAACACACTGAAATCTTATGTAGCGGTATCTGTTTTTGCCCTAGGATGGACAATATATCAATAGTATTTGTTTGGATTTACTGACATTCGCATGTTTGATGAAGGTCTGAACTTTCAAAGAGATGGAGGTTTTATCTGTTCAGTCTCATCAGTTTGTGTCCCTTCAAAGAGTGAATGAGTCATGATCCCTGCCCTTAGGAGACTCAAGTTGTGGGTATCATGAAAAGAACCCTGGGCTGGTTCAGGATCTGTGAAGTCCATTCCTAGCATGACCGCTAGCTGGCTACATGACCTTAGGAAGCCCACTTCACCTTTCTGAATCCATTACTCCATCTGGAAAAAATATATATATATATTTCTATGTATAAAATCTCTCTCTCTCCAAGACACATTATGCTCTATGAATCTGTGATCTAGTAGAAAAAATAAGTACAAGAATAGGACAAAAACATAAGTTTTATTTGACTATGCAGAGTGCATTTGGAGTTCAGAGGAGAAGGATAACAACTGGCAGTTCATTGAAGGCTCTGTGAAGGAGGCATTTGAATGGTACCTTAAGGGTTGGGTATAATTTCTACAAGAAAAAATATGGTCGGGGCTCTCCCAAGGAGAATAAACAGGATGAGTAAGGACATGAAAGTAGAAAAGCACAAGGTACGTTAGCTGAGAACAAGTAATTTGGCTTGGTTAGAGTATAAGGTACACCGGGGAGAGTCTGGGTAAGGTAGCAGAAAGAAATAAGATAATAACTAGCATTTATTGAGTCAGTTGTTTATTCTAAACATTTGACATGCATTAAACTTATTTAATGCTCAAAACAGCCCTATTAAATGGGACCATTATTGCCTACATTTGAAAATGAAGGAACTGAGGCACAGCTTGGCAAGAGCATGCAGCAAGCTAGGGACAGGGCTGGGATTCACACCCTCCGGCTTGACTCCAGAGGTCTGTCTCTAACCAGTAAGTTAAAGGCATCATTGAGGGATCCGGAGCAGGGAAGTGATGTGATAAGAACTGTTTATTAGGAAGACGAATCTGGCAGCAGTGTAGCATGGGTTAAAGAGGTAAACTGTTGTGTTTTGAAGAGTTCTTTTAAAAATTCTTTTTAGGGGCTGGCCTGGTGGCATAGTGGTCACCTTCACGTGCTCCTCTTCGGCAGCATGGGGTTCATGGGTTTGGATCCCGGACGCAGACCAATACACTGCTCATCAAGCCATGCTGCAGTGCCATCCCACATACAAAATAGAGGAAGACTGGCACAGATGTTAGCGCAGTGACAATCTTCCTCAAGCAAAAAGAGGAAAATTGGCAACAGATGTTAGCTCAGGACCAGTCTTCCTTACCAAAAAAAAAAAATTTTCTCGGGCCAGCCAGGTGGTACAGCAGTTAAGTGTGTACGTTCCACTTCAGCGGCCCCGGGTTCGCTGGTTTGGATCCCGGGTGCAGACGTGGCACCACTTGGCAGGCCATGCTGTGGTGGGCATCCCACATATAAAGTAGAGGAAGATGGGCATGGATATTAGCTCAGGGCCAGTCGTCCTCAAAAAAAAAAATTTTTTCTCTTTACCTATTATTAATTTGAATTTTCATATTAGCAAAGATTACTGAGATTTGTTAATTCCAGTGTTGACCATACCTTGTTGGAGGGATTGTAAGTTAGTAGACCTTTCTGGAAGGCAATCTTGACAGTAAGTATCAGAATTTTAAATATGCATTCTCTTTGACCCAGCAGTTCTACTTCTGGGAATTTATCTTAAGAGAAATGCTCAACAATATGTGCGCAAGAATTTTTATTGTAGTATTTTTATATTAACTAATTTTATATGTACGAAGAATATGGTATGTACATGTCAGCTATGAAGCATAATAAAATGAACATCCATGAACTTACCACCCATCCTCAGAACTAGAATATTACAAAGCAATTGAAATTATCAGTGTTTGAAACATTATTTATATTAGCAAAAAATTGGAAACAACTTAAATGCCTATCAATGGGGGGTAGATAAATTATAGTACATCCGCATGAGTAATTCAGTATATAGTTATTAAAAAAATGAGGTTGAATTGTCTTATTTTCTCACTTCCAAGACACCATTAAGTCTAAAACAAGCCATCTATTTAGTAACAATTTTTCAGGGGAAAGAAAATAAACAGTTTTTATTAACCTTCAGTAGCATACATTTATCCATTCACTTGTATACCATTTTTTTCAGTCACGATAAAGTTTGAACCTCAGCCTATTCACAGTCAGAATCTAGGATTCTTCTGAATTACTTTGGGCTTTAGATAGGTAACACATAACCACATGGTGACATGCTGCTTTTCATAATCCTAACTAATTGTCGTGAACGTCTTTATTGTCTTTATAATTGAGTATATAATTTTGAGGCATACTGAAGAATACTGGGGTTTTGTCTTTCCTTTCTGCTTAAGCTCTTAGTTTTGTTTTTTTCTTAGTTGAGTGAGTTACTGCTGGAAATTAAACAGCTTCTTCCGGAGGTAACGCAAAAGGTTTTGTTTTTTTTTTAAAGATTTTATTTTTTTCCTTTTTCTCCCCAAAGCCCCCCGGTACATAGTTGTATATTCTTCGTTGTGAGTCCTTCTAGTTGTGGCATGTGGGACGCTGCCTCAGCGTGGTTTGATGAGCAGTGCCATGTCCGCGCCCAGGATTTGAACCAACGAAACACTGGGCCGCCTGCAGCGGAGCGCGTGAACTTAACCACTCGGCCACGGGGCCCGCCCCCAACGCAAAAGGTTTTGACAGGTGTTTCATGTCTCAGTGCTTGTACTTCATAAGAGTCTCTCTTACCTTTGAAAATTCTGCGATCTTGCCTAAATTTGGCAATTGTTTATGCCATTAATTACATTGCCTATTGGGTGACAGTTTCTGAGTACATAGTGCTACATCATAGTGGAATCTTTTTGAAGACATTTTGAGCATTAATCAAGGGTCTAGATTCAACCATACGTGGTGCTGCCAATGAAAATAATACAATTGAAGTGACAAGGAAATTTCACTTTTTATTCATGGTCCACTTAGCTGTGTGCTTTGTCTGCTATTCCAGAACTTCTACTTTGGAGCTGGCAAATTTATTTTAATAATGATTTTAAGATATACTCAATTTCAGAAATATTAGGATGTAGAAAAGCATGCATCTTAGAATCAAGAAAACACTGAACTTACTGTCGTGGAAAGACATTCATAGTATTATGTTATTCTTTTGCTAGCATATTAGGCCCTAAGCAACAGTGGCTAGATTCACAGGTCGTGTGGTCCCTATGTCCAGTAATTTCTCCATCAGGTCCAGCCATGGCTCCTGTTGATCCAGAGACCTGTGAAGTTATCTTTACTCTTTCTCTTGGTCTGTCTTCTCTCTGTCCCCATCTTACTCACTCACCATAGTACAGGATGGTAGATCCAGGAGGAGGGTCATAATAAGCACTACCGTTAGAAAGGAGGAGAATGGGAGATAGCAGCAATTGCTGATCTAAGAATTTGGAATCTCAGTAGGGACATCTTGTGAAAGCAACCAGCCTTGGAGGTAGGGGAGATTCCTTGACTGAACCTCGATTCATTTATCCCAGAAGAACTCTGTGGCCATGGCCATTGTTCCCCAAGAATTCCCTGAGAGATTTTTGTCCATTATCATCCTTGGCCACATATGAAGTGTGAGCTTTAAAGGAATATTCCCTTTTTGGAAGGTGCAAATCTTTGTCAACTAGATTACTGCTCATAGAAGTTGGGAGCTCAAGGGTTTTAAATTTTGAATAGTCAAAGGTGTTTTTAGTTTGAGCTTGAGTGGTTTATTATAAAATTTTTTAAGAGAAGTTTCCGCAAAGTTAGTAAGCCTCTGATGTGTTTAGTTTCAGTCAGTTCCACGTGTGAGTAACCTTAACCAGAGTTTACATGTGTTAGCAACCTTATCCAAAGATTTGAGAGCTCCCAGTTCTCTTCTCAATTGATTATTTGAGGCAAAGCCATACCGTTGATGTGATTTTTACCACTGAGGTACTTTAGACAGCCGAGACGCTTCAGTGGGCATCTGTGCTCAAAAATCCCAACTGTTCCTGTTTGGGGTCTGGAAGCAAGCTGCTGTCGAACCCTGCAAGACTTTTTAAATTTCTGAACTCTTTCTATTCGTTTCTATTTCTGCTTGCACGTCAGCTGCTTCTTTCCTGACCTTATCATTTATTTATAATACTTTGCTAAATAGCCAGTAGCAGCTGAGATTCTAAGATTCTCTTTTCCAAAGCCTTTTCATAGAACTACAAGTTGAGTAGGCTCCTTGCCACCTTGTAAGTTATCACAGGCAACAGCTTTATCAAATATTTTGCCATTTTGCTATAAAACTTGCTTCCCCATTTTTCCAGCCTTCATTATCAGTTTTCTTGAAGCCCTCAGCCTGACCACTAAGCCAATACCATATTAAGTTTTTGTTACAGCTGCCCCTTGCTGCTGGTTACCGATTTCTGTCTTAGGATAATGAGAGGCTAAATATACAAATACACAATGGCCAGATCATATATGAAAATAGAACTCTAACCCATAGCCTCGGTAGCTGTAGGCCCAAACAGTGAGGTCTTGGGTAACAACTGCTAGCTTCCAGCTCAGGACCAAAGAAAGAAAGCCAAATATATTCCCCAAACCAATCACTAGGATGCCCCGCTTCTGGCTAGCTGGCCTCCAGCTTCTCGTGGCAACAACCTACAATCAGAGCATACCTGAAGTCTTCTGGGTTTTTTAGTATAAAGCTTTTCCTCTCCTTTGCCTGCCTTTAAGTCACTGCCAAATACAAGTGATAGAGGCGGACTCCTTTGCTATAGCAAGCTCTGAATAAATAGACGCTACTTGTTTTGGGCGGTCTTTGTTTATTTCCACAGCAATATTAGGCTGTTTTGTGGTAACAAATCCCCAAATATCAATGGCTTAACACAACAGAGATTCCCGTCTTGCTTACACAAAGTCCAATGCGTGTGAGTAGTAAGCCTCCAAATTGTGAAGCTATCATCTCAAAATGTGACCTGCGTTGTCGTTGAAGCAGGAAAGAGAGAGATGGAGAAACACACTGGCTATTAACTGCCTTAGCCCAGAAGTGACACATGTTACATCTGCTCACAGGGCTTTGACCAGAATTAATCTGGGAAATAGAGGGTAGTATGTGAATATAGTCTCCGCCACAAGGATTTATCAACAGATTGGATATAAATATGCCACATTTCCTCCATTCCAGCATTTCTGAAATCAGAAGACGCAGATCGTCTTACAGTTGAAATGATCATTTATGTAGAATATTTCTGTTATTTCTTCTGAGAAGTCCTGCGTGTTTTAGTGTAGTCTGCGTGTGAATGATTTATAGCAGAACTCTTCTAAGATCCAGAGTGCTACAGTCATTGCCTTTTTTTTTGACTTTCTGTTTTGGAAAATTTCAAGCATACACAAAAGTAAAGAGAATCGCACAGTGAACTCTCATGTACCCATCACCCAGCTACAGCAATCAGCAGTTTATCACTACTTTTAGCTCATCTCTGTCTCTATCCTCTTCACCACCAAACCAAATTATTTTGAGATAAATTCCAGACATCATATTTTATTCACGTTTATTTCAACAAGAAGATAGAGATAAGCATAAACTAATTTTTCGTTTATTTAGACCTAAAACATAGTATTACACATATATCAGAACTCAGTCATTTCCGTGACCATTGTGCACTCACTTGGATGTTAGCAGTGTTAGAAATTGCGTTATCAAAGTAAAGAGTTATAGAACATAGGACTAGAGTGAATCTTCTGGTCCAGCATTTTCTAAAGTTTAAGTTCCACAGAACATGAATGTCTTGAAATGCTCTGAGGAAATGAAGTTCTTTGGTGAGATAAATTTGGAAAATACAACATTGTCTTCTTGTAAATTCACATGATTATGGAAAAGAATGATATCATATTTTGTGTGTTATCCCATTTTGATTAACAGTAATATGTTAGAAAATGCTGTATTAATAGTGATTTTAGTAGTTTCCTGTGGCTTATGGAACAAATTATACCAACTTAATGGCTTAAAACAACGTAAATTTATTCTCCGACAGTTCTGGAGGCCAGAAATCCAAAATCAGTATCACTGGCCCAAAATCCAGGTGTTGACAAGGCCGCTCTCCCTGCAGAGGCCTTAGGAGAAAAGCCTTTCCTTGCCACTTGCAGCTTCTGTTGACTTCCAGCATTCCTTGGCTTCTGGACACCACTCCAGTCTTCATCTCCTCCTCTTCTATGTGTATCAAAGCTTCCCCGGCTCCCGCCTCATAAGGATACTTGTAATTGCATGTCCTGCTCACTGGAGAATCGGAGGTAATCTCCCCATCTCAAGATCCTTAACTTAATGGCATCTGCTAAATCCCTTTTTCCAAATCAGATAACTTTTACAGATTACAGGGATTAGGAATGGCATATTTTGGGATGCCATTATTCCTGTCCTGCAGGGATGCCCTGTATGGAGGGAGGTGAATTATGAGGGACTTCTACTTTATAGAATTTATAGTATTTGAATTTTTAAGTGAGTGCATCTTTTTATAATTAGGAAAAAAAACCCAAGCTTATATTTTTTTAAGAGTAACAATAAGGGATAAATCACCTCATTTATTAGTTCAAGAAATATTTTTGCACTGATTAATGGTTACGAGGTTCTTATTAGAGGAATGGAAGCAAATGCTGTTTCTTGACAGAGAAAAGCAAAACTAAGCTTATTTTGTTTTTTTCTTCTCTACCAAGGAGAATGATTTTGGAAATGATAAAATAATAATAAAATGACAGTTAACGTGGAGTTGAAACCCAAAATAAATGAGATATTAAAGGAATGCCTAGGGCCGACCCAGTGGCGCAGTGGTTAAGTGCGCATGTTCTGATTCTGCGGCCTGGGGTTCGCTGGTTCGGATCCCAGGTGCAGACGTGGCACTGCTTGGCCCGCCATGCTGTGGCAGTCGTCCCACATATAAAGTACAGGAAGATGGGCACGGATGTTAGCTCAGTACCACTCTTCCTCAGCAAAAAAAGAGGAGGCTTGGCAGCAGTTAGCTCAGGGCTAATCTTCCTCAAAAAAAAAAAAAAGAAAAGGAATGCATAGATGCTATAAATGAAGTGCAACCCAGATACTGAGAGAACTGACATGTGAAATTGCACAACCACTATTGTTAATCCTTGATCATGGAGAAATGATAGGTTCCAGAACCGGAAATGGAAAATATCTCCACTTGCAGAAAGGGCAGGAAGGTGAATTCTGCAAAGTTTAGACTGGTGAGCTAAATGTTAAGCCTAGAAAGATTCATTAGTAAGCTGTTAAATTAGTATTTTGGGAAGACTTAGGAAAAAAATGCTCATTAAGGACCAGCTGTCTTCATAAAAGCACAAGATGTGTCAGTCCTAATTTCATTTATGAAGTAATTATCAGTAGTTTGGGTTATGTTGTAGACAGAATATGTGTTATTTTCAGCAACATAGTGACAAAGCTCATCATTTCTGTGTTTATAAGATGGCGAAATGTGGGCTGATTGTCTAGGAGAATCTGATCAATTCATAACTAATTAGCAATTGTACCATGAAAGTGCTGATTATTGAAGTGAAGTCATCGGGAAACTGTGCCTCTAGTGGTCTGCTCCAGGACTTCATCTTGTCTCAGGCCTGCTGCCAAGACTCCTGTATGTGTGTATGTCATTAATATCTATAAATATAATTTAGAAAATAAAAAGGTTTACTTTTTTAAAGCTATTTTTATTTATTAAAATTTTTTTATAAAAATTTTCTGTGTGTGTGTTTGTCATTGTTTTTAGCTTCTACTTATGAAGGAGATCATACGGTATTTGACTTTCTCCCTCTGACCTATTTTACTTAGCATAATACCCTCAAGGTCCCATCCATGTTGTCACTAATGGCCGGGTTTCGTCATTTCTTATGGCTGAGTAGTGTTCCATTGTGTATATATTCCACACCCTCTTTATCCTTTCGTCCCTTGATGGGTACCTAGGTTGCTTCCAAGTCTTGGCTATTGTGAATAATGCTGCAATGAACGTAGGGGTGCGTATATCTTTACACATTCGTGTTTTCACATTCTTTGGGTAAATACCCCACAGCAGAACAGCTGGATCGTATGGTAGCTCTAGTCTTAATTTTTTGAGGAATCTCCATACTGTTTTCCATAGTGGCTGCACCAGTTTACACTCCCACCAGCAGTGCACAAGAGTTCCCTTCTCTCCACATCCTCTCCAACAGTTGTTATTTCCTGTCTTGTAATTAGCCATTCTGACAGGAGTGAGGTGATATCTCGTTGTAGTTTTGATTTGCATTTCCCTGGTAGCTAACGATATTGAACATCTTTTCATGTGCCTGTTGGCCATCTGTATATCTTCTTTGGAGAAATGTCTGTTCAGATCTTTTGCCCATTTTTTAATTGGGTTGTTAGTTTTTTTGTTGTTGAGATGTATAATTTCTTTGTATATTTTAAATATTAACCCCTTATCAGATACATGGTTTGCAAATATCTTCTCCCAGTTGTTAGGTTGTCTTTTTGTTTTGTTGGTTTCCTTTGCTGTGCAGAAGAAGAAGGTTTATTTTTAACAGCTCTAAAATATACTATAAAGTTTACGCATTTCAAGCATACAATTCAGTGGGTTTTAGTATATTTACAGAGCTGTATAGTCATTACCATAATCTAATTTTAAAACAGAAAGTCACTATTTATGTGTAGTGTTTTGAAACTTGTCTTTCTTGCTTAAGAATACGTTCTGGGTATCTTTCATGTTACTATCTTTGGATAGAACTACATTCTTTTTAACATCTGCTTCATCACGTATCATATAGATGTACTATGAATTACTCGAGCAGTTACTGATGAGCCTCTAGACTGCTGTCATCATCTGCTGTTGTAGCTCGTGTTGCAAGGGACAGCCTACATCTTCAAACACTTGAGTGTATATCCCTTTAGTTGTATCGCATTGTTCCTCTTAATCTTTGTTCACCATAAGGTAAATCTTGTCGCTCCAACCATTTTATGCCTCAGGGGACTTGGTTTTTGAGAGAATGAAATGCCCAAGTCCACATTTCTAATAATTAACAGAACAAGTTCTTTAATGGTTTTTTGTTTCCCGTTACAAGTGCTGTGCTTTTCTAGCACTTGTAGGATTTTGATAAACTAAAGCGTACCCAGAAGAGCAGGACTAGAACTAGGGAATAGTTAAAGGAACTGGGGATGTTTGGGAGACACAGGTTTATTTCTCTTGTTCAACATGTATAATTATTGAGCACCCACTGTGTGCCAGGCTCTGATATAGGCGGTGGACAGACAGTGGTTATGAGACAAAATAAGGTCCTCTACTCTCATGTGGCTTTTATTCGGTGAGAGGAGATTGACAATTAACAAGTAAGATAATTTTAGATAGTAATAAGTGCTATCAAGAAAATAGAGCAGGGTGATTAGATGACCAGGGAAAGGGTCTGTGAGCAAGTAACACAGGACTGAGACCTAAATGACAAGAAGGAGATACCTGTATCTATCCACAGACGTGTTTATGAAACATGAGTGGTGATTACATTTAATAAGACTAGAGGTGCCCGCCCAGTGGCGGAGCAGTTAAGTGCGCACGTTCTGCTTCAGTGGCCTGGGGTTCGCCAGTTCAAATCCTGGGTGCAGACATGGCACCGCTCGTCAAGCCATGCTGTGGTAGGCGTCCCACATATAAAATAGAGGAAGATGGGCACGGATGTTAGCTCAGGGCCAGGCTTCCTCAGCAAAAAGAGGAGGATTAGCAGCAGATGTTAGCTCAGGGCTAATCTTCCTTGAAAAAAAAGAAAAAGACTAGAAATAGACCCCCAGTAGATGGTGTTTCGTATTCCAGTGGTACCACTTACAAACTATTTTACCTAGTCTCTGAACCTCAGTTGCCTCATTCACAAACCTCACAGGGCTGTTAGCATGGTTAGATAAGAATGTAGGCAAAATTGTTTAGCACGGGCCCATAACAGGCTTTCTGTATGCACTGAATGAGATTTCATGATGCTTCACATAAAGAAAACATGTCCCGCAATTGTTCCAGATTACAAATGGAATGGCTTTCTTGAGGTACTGATTTCCCTATCAGTGGAGACATTTAAGAAGGACTTCAGATGACAGCTCTGTGGGTGCGCTGTAGAAGACAGCCATGCTTTAAGTGAGGGGGAAGAGGAGTCGTCCTCAGAGGCCCTTCCCCGTTGCATTGTTAGTAAGCTTACTGTCTCTCGAGTCCCATTCCACAGTTTGGGAAATAAACCCAAGCATATGTTTTTCAAGCATACAGGTGACTTCTGAACAAGTGGTTTGAAAACCTTTTTTAAGGCAACAATACCCTTTCTTCTCAAGAAATTTTACACTTGAAGTCTAATTTGTAAAATCTAAAATTGGAGCTGCTGGGTGAAGTTGCCAACAAGAGGGCACCCATTGTATTGTTCACTTAGTAATCCCTTGCATTTGTATATGTGTTATATGCTTACTAAAGTGCTCTTAAAATTATCTTTTAGCATCAGAACCACTACTTGAGGTGATGTATAATTAGAAAATAGGCACAGAGAGGTTAACGAACTTGTCCTGACCATCAGTAATCCTTAATAGAGCCAGAACTATAACCTAGGTCTCTTAACTCCTAAATCAGTGATTTTTTTCTGTAAAACAAGGTACTGCTCTATCAGTTAATCACTTACAGCTTTTATTTATTTTTTCTTTTATAGGGTTAATTATTTGATTGTAAAGAATTTTAACGTTCCTGGGGACTTCTGCATCGGATCTTCTTCAGTTTTGCTCAAGAGAAAGCTCTGAATCTATCAAGTAGCTCTTAAAGAAGTCCTTTGAGTGGGTTATATATATAGATGTTTTCATGAAGAGGAGTGAAAAGCCAGAGGGATATAGACAAATGAGGCCTAAGACCTTTCCTGCCAGTAACTACACTGGCAGCAGCCGACAAATGTTGCAAGAAATTCGGGAATCCCTTAGGAATTTATCCAAACCATCCGATGCTGCTAAGGCTGAGCATAATATGAGTAAAATGTCAACTGAAGATCCTCGACAAGTCAGAAATCCACCCAAATTTGGGACACATCATAAAGCCTTGCTGGAAATTCGAAACTCTCTACAACCATTTGCAAATGAAACAAGTCGAAGTACTTCAGAAGTTAATCCACAAATGCTTCAAGACTTGCAAGCTGCTGGATTTGATGAGGTAAGAACTTTTTAAGACAAAAGAAAGGATTTTTCTTACCCTATACTACGTAACACTTTTCACATTCTCTCTTGCCTAAATGTTTCCTTTGAGAGAATGTAACCATGTATACAAATTTGTATCTTCTCTCAGCAAAGAATGTTGTTTACAATTACATTAGTTATTAAAGCAAAGAAATTATTATTTCTTTAGTTTTCTCTGTGGTTTCTGGGATTTCCCAGGTGGAGTCATGAAGTCCGAGTGGAAGTACAGGTGAAGGCAGGATAGGGACATGTGTGTGCCAGAGGAGCGCGGTGAGCTGAATGGCTCAGGTAGCAATGGCAGCTCTGAGGAGGTGAAGTTTAAGTTTGTACTACAGAGAAAGGAGGATAGGGATTTCGTTAAGCAGTTATGTTGACGTCACTCTCAGGACCAAATCTTAAATTCACAAAAACTGAAAATTTACATGTTGTTCAGTCTCCAAGAATTTCAGTTTTATTTTAATGAAATTTCAGATCATGTTAATTATGCCAAGTCTTTAATATTTACCTTCAGAACTCATTTTGAAAATTTTCTATAGCAATAGATTGAATCATTTTCTTTAGGTTATTAATAAAATTTCTTTTCCCTGATGACATACCTTATATGAATATTTTAAGTCGCAGAAATCATTTTAGATGAAAATTGGCCATGGAAAAGGTAAGTGTGAATAATGAAGAATCACATTTTCTTTCAAAATCATAGTAACTTTTTCCCTGATTATAAAAGTAATATCTATTCCCTGTTAAAAAGTAAAAACTATAAAGAAGAAACTGAAAATTACCTTTAGCTTTACTGCACAATGATAACTACCCTTAAAGTTCCTTCACTATTGTTAATCCTTCGAGTGACCACATTTTCAGATATCTTTGTATTTAATTTTAAATTGAGAACCTAATTAGGTATGCATTACAGTAAAGGATTTGAAAAGGGAGATTTACAACTAAACTAGGAAGAAAGATTATTTTTTCTGGCCCATTTTATTCATCCATTTGATTATTATTATTTCCTATCATTTTTGTTCTTGTGTTCTAAAACTATGGGATTTGCACCAGAAGATAGAGAGAGAGGAGAGGACCTGGGATGTTATCTTGGTTAGTAGTTGGAAGATTAAGGAAATGGCTTGAATGGAGATTCTCCAGGCTATTTTCTTCCTAATCCCTTAGCCCAAAGGCAAAGAATAAAGAAACGGGTGAATCCTTGACCTTATTCTTTGCTTTTGTCTATTGCTAAGGAGAGTTTAGAAATCGCACAGCTGTGAAGGCCCGTCAGTGGTAGTGTGTTAAGTCAGATAAGTCACCTCCGAAGATGTGTATTCATAGAGCTCTTACCGTGTGGAAACCCATCAATCAGGACAGTGAGTCATCCCAAACATGGTCCGTACCTTTAAGGTACTTAAAACTTCTCTCTAATGTAGACAGTTTTAAGAAATCTAAGGCATTGGTTAATGCCCTATTCTGTTGGCAATAATAACAATAATTTCTTTGCATTACAAAGATATGTTAGCTTTATTACAATCACACGTCTCAAAATTGTCACCTTATGACTTTTTTTTTTTAAAGATTTTATTTTTTCCTTTTTCTCCCCAAAGCCCCCTGGTACATAGTTGAATATTCTTCGTTGTGGGTCCTTCTAGTTGTGGCATGTGGGACGCTGCCTCCACGTGGCTTGATGAGCAGTGCCATGTCCGTGCCCAGGATTCAAACCAATGAAACTGGGCCGCCTGCAGCGGAGCACGCGTACTTAACCACTCGGCCACGGGGCCAGCCCCACCTTATGACATTAATAACCCCTTAAGGCAAGATTGCCTTGCTAAAAGCACTTAGATAGTTATCAATCCTCATTTGTCCAAATAATGAAGGTATGGTGTTATTTATACCCATGGTGATATAAAGAATATGGTAATTCTATTGCCTCCTTGAATCACTCATTTTGATAGCTTCCCATTATATTGCAGAATTTGTTCAAGATCCTAACTTGGTACTTCAAAATTCTTATCCAGTTTTCACTTCATTATTTTTATCATTTCATAAGACCTAATCTATTCCCTTAGCTATGCCAAATTCAAGGCAGTAGCAGTTTTTTGAGAATATGTTTCTGGTGCTTGGTAAAATTAAAACCTCAAATATTTCAAGACTAATTTCCTCATAGGAATAAATTTTAAATAGGATTGGTGCGTTCCTGGGGCACATAAATGTACAATCAGTAGATTGTATTTTTGCTTCTAAGCATGAAAAACAAAATCATAGTAATTTGGACATGATGTTTTCTTATCACATAAAACTTCTCAAGTTACTGATTTGGTGATACTTTTTTTGACACGGGCACTAACACTCTTACTTAAGGAACGTTGGTTGATATTATTACAGATGTAAAAAATATTTTAACATATAGCAATAAATATTCAAAAATAAAATCACAGACTGAAATTCTAGCACATTTAACAAGATTATGGTTCCCACAATATTCAAAAAGGATCATGGGTCCCAATTTTCTTACCAACTGAGATGGGACTGCCATGAGATAGTAGCATAAATACAGGTATAGTTCACTTGGTTTAACCACTCCCTGGTGAATTTTAATTTGGGGTGATTTGTATTATTTTAAATTTGCACATAAAGTAAGATTTATTAACTCTTTTGTGTCTCACTACAAATTTGCAAAGTCTGGTTGGTGTAAAATGTGACCCCACTGTACCTTTGTATCAGTAAAGGATTGAGTTTGGTCGCTTTTAACAAAAATCCAAATAATAATGCTTTAAACAAAATAGTGACTTGGTTTATATAGCATTAATTCAATCTCTTAAAGCTGTCAGAACCTGGGACTCTTATGAGTCTCTTGAATTTTCCTTCTTGGTGGCAACGTGCTCTAGCACAGGTATCATATCTGTTGTCTAGGAAACAGGATGCAGGAAGGACCAGTACATAAATCAGAGATAACATTCTTCCATAAGTCCTTGCTTTTGTCTCATTGGTCTGAATCATCATGTCGCCACTGTAGCTGTAAGGAAAACCTCTTCCAACAAAATTAGTAACTTTTTCCAAGAAAGGGAAAATGGATCTTGAGTAGACAACAGGTCTCTCCTACAGCCTTTTTTTGGTTGGTCTCACACTCAACTCCAGTCATTTCATGTAGGAGGATCTTCTGTCAGTAGCTCCTTCACCCATTAGTCTTACTAAGCCATATTTCATTTATAGTATCATTTGAAATACTAAATCCTCTAGGACAAGTAAGTACCTGCTTCCCTCTTGAAAAATGCATATCACTATACTTTCTGCATGTTAGTGTATAATTTATGTTTCCACATAAAGGACAAGGAGTAGAGCAAGAGGACAACCCACGTCTGAGCTCCAGGCACTGTGCTTTTACATGTTTTTTATTTAACCCTCACTTCAACTCTGTGAGTGTATTACAGATAAAAAAAAAAAATTGAGCTCTGAAATGTTAAATAACTTGCTAAAGTTCACACACTTTTTTTTTTTTTTTTTAAAAGATTGGCACCTGGGGGCCAGCCACATGGCCGAGTGGTTAGGTTTGTGTGCTCTGCTGCAGCGGCCTAGGGTTTCACCGGTTCAAATCCTGGGTGCAGACATGGCACTGCTCATCAGGCCATGCTGGGGCGGCATCCCACATGCCACAACTGGTAGGACCCACAACTAAAAATGCACAACTATGTACCGGGTGGCTTTGGGAGAAAAAGGAAAAACAAAATCTTTAAAAAATGATAATAATAATAAAAATAAATAAATAAAGATTGGCACCTGAACTAACAACTGTTGCTGATCTTCCTTTTTTTTTTTTTTTTTGCTTCTTCTCCCCAAATCCTCCCATAATTGTATATTTTTTTAGTTGTGGGTCCTTCTAGTTGTAGCATGTCGGACGCCGCCTCAACGTGTCCTGATGAGTGGTGCCATGTCCACGCCCAGGATCCAAACCAGCGAAACCCCGGGCCGCCGAAGCAGATTGCATGAACTTAACCACTCGGCCACAGGGCCGGCCCCAGTTCACACACTTCTAAAGTAGGGCACACAAATGTACAATCACTGGACTGTATTTTTGCTTCTAAGCATGAAAAACAAAAGCACAGTACTGGGAGGCTACTAGAACTCAAACTCAGTTCTATTTGATTCCAAACTCTCTGCTTTTTCCATTATACCATCTAGCCTACTAAAGTCTTTATCACATAATCATATACAGGCTAAGTGTTTTTCTTCTACCATTTGTCCTCTATTTTTGTCCTTATAAATAAAGTTCTCTAAAAATGTAAGCTCTAAAGGATAGGAACCAGAATTACATAGCTTTTTTACTAGTAAACACAGTGGCAAAGGTGCTTCGTAAAATCTTTAATGACATGAGTAGCTTCCAGTATTTTGATTGATACTTTTCTAACAGTCTGATAGTCTCTGTTTGTTTATATAAGAATGAAATTAAGAATGAGAAATAATCAGAATCATGTTGCTATGACTGTACCAAGAAGTTGTTAATCCTAGAAGAAAACAGTAATATGTTACATGAAGATAAAAATATTAAAGAAACATTTGAAGGATTTGAGGGTTTGTTATGTTTTCTTTAGAAATTTGAGATTGTATGGATTTTTATAGTAGTTTTACAAAGAAGATATTAATATATGGTTTGGGGCGTTTTTCTTCATAATTATGAATTTGTCTAGTGGAACATCATATTGCTTTTTGTCTCTTACTATTTTTTAATTATAAGATTTAAATTTTGTTTCTTTTTTTAAAACTTCATATCAGGATATGGTTATACAAGCTCTTCAGAAAACTAATAACAGAAGTATAGAAGCTGCGATTGAGTTCATTAGTAAAATGAGTTACCAAGATCCTCGACGGGAACAGATGGCTGTAGCAGTTGCCAGACCTATTAATGCCAGCTTGAAACCAGGTGATTAATCAAATGTTTTTTTCTAGTCTCTTATTTTATAGTATTGTTTTAAAATATTTAATTACATCAAATCTTTGGTCTTAGAAATTGTTGAAAGCATCACAGTATGTGAGAGTCTCAAATTAGAATGATACCATTGTAGTGTTATACCAAAATGAACTGGAGGACGGGTCCCTAAAGTTGCATAGGTAATTCTGATAAGCAGCAGTCTAGGTTGAGAACTACTTGATTGGTTATACTGCAACTGAAATATTTCTTTTTAACCACAAATATCATCTTTCAAACTATTCTTTTTTTCTTTTTATAATTTTTTCTTATTGTAAGAGTAAAACACGCTCATCATAGAATATTTCAAAAGTAAATAAGCAAAAAGAAAACACCACAATTAATACCCACAAGATTTCTGTGTGTTTTATTTCCCAGTCTTTTTTCTCGTTGGAAAACTTGAGTAGTTTTATATGTGTGTTTTGATTCTTAGTGTTTAAGCAAACAATGGAGTCATACTAAAACCTACTTTACTCACTTAATATACCTTGCATAACTTTCCTTGTTATTAAATGCTCTACAAAATAGTTTTAATAGCTACATTAAAATAGATTTATCACATACTTTATTTAACCAGTCTCTCATTTTTTGATATTTGCCTTGTCTCCTTTATTTTTTTGCCATTATAGACAGCACTGTCAGTAAATGCCCTTATATCTAAATCTTTGTACATTTCCGATGATTCATAAAAGTAAATTTTCAAAGACTTGCAAAAATTTGAGGTTTTTCTTAGATATTGCTGTCCAGAAAGGTGTTATCAACTTATATTCTCCTGATCAATTTTAATATAAGATTGCTTATATTAGTAAATCCAAGCTCTTATCATTTTTGTATATTTAATGGCTGTGGAAATACTATCTCATTTTACATTCACTTTTTTTGATCACTGATGAGGTTGAACATTTATTGGTTATTTTTAAATTGGTAGTTTAATTCTTTGTTAATCTTGTATTTGTCTTTTTTTATTGATTTGTAAGAGGCCTTATTTATTCATTCTTCCTTTCATTCAGTAAATTTTTATTGATCGACCACTGTTTCTGGCCCTTTGCTCCGCATTGGGTATAAAGTTCTTGTCCTTTTGTAGAGCTGACATTCTAGTAAGGGAGGTCAAATATTCACACAAATGTGTAGAATTACACCTATATGCATGCAAATAAGAGGAGAGAGTTGTGTGATACTATGGACTCATGTAATAGAAGGAATTTTGACCCAATCAAGGAGATTAGATAAAACCTTCCTGTGAAACTGATACTAGAGCTGTTATCTGAAGAAAGACAAGGATTAATGGGGATGGGTTTAGTGAGGAAGATTGTCCCTATGCATGGCCTCTTTGGCAGGTTTTGATGCCACATTCGAAGAAATGAAAGGGGCTAGAGCACTCAAAACAAGAGTAGGAGATATGACTGGAGAAGTACATAGGGGTCTGATTTCTATATTGATTTTATCCTAAGAGCAGCAGGAAGTTATGGAAATGCTTCCAGCAAGGTAATGACATGATTAGATTTGTGTTTCAAAAAGATGGCTGTACTGGATGAAAACAGCTTAGAGAGAGCAAGGGAGGGTATCTGAATAGACTTGATAAGAGATACGGTAGTTCATGGGAAATGAAGGTAATTTGGACTAGAGAGATAGCAGTGGAGAAAAGTGAAAGAATTAAGCGAGATGGGAGGAGTACAATTGACAAGGACTAGGTGATAGCTTACATATAAGGGATGATAATGAGAGGAAAGACTCTTAGTCTTTAGGCATAGAAAAATAGATGGATGGTGATATCCCACATTATGAAAGGGAGGGCTAGGAGAGAACAGGATTTGGAGGAGAAGGATCGTAAGTCTGCTTTTGGACTTAAGGTTGAGTTAGGCTCATTGAGTTATCCAAGTGAAGATGTCAGGTAGGGAGCTGGATATATATGTATCAGCCCTGCATATGAAATAGATCACCTAAGGAAGATAATGTGGACAAAAGTGACGAGATGGCCTAGAACCAAGCCTATTATTTAGTAGCTGATAGGAGAGGATAAGCCTGCAAAGAAGACAGAAGAATTAAAGAGGAAGCAAAAAAGCCAAGGTTTCTAGTGTCTTGAAAGTCAAGGGAAGAGAATGTGTCAAGAAGGGGAGGCAATGGTCAAAAATGCCAAATACTACTAAGAAAGAGGGGTTGACCAAGGTGAAAACTAGAAAATATCTTGTTGGCTATAGTAAGTGGGTGCATTAGTTTGCCAGGGCTGCCATAACAAAATACCTCAGACTGGGTGGCTTAAATAACAGAGAGAGAGAGTCACAGTTCTGGAGGATAGAAGTCCCAACATCAAGGAGACAGCAGGTTTGGTTTCTCCTGAGGCCTCTCTCCGTGCCTTATAGATTGCCACTTTCTCACTGGGTCCTCACATGGTCATCCCTCTGCAGGTCCATGTGTCTGGTGTTTCTCTCTCTCTCTCTCTGTCCAAATTTCCTATTCTCATAAGGACACCAGTCATATTCGATTAGGGCCCACCCTAAAGAGCTTATTTAACCCTAATTACCTCTTTAAAGGCCCTGTCTCCAAATACACTTATGTTCTGAAGTACTGGGAGTTCAGACTTTCTGAATTTTGGGGGGACACAATTCAGCACGTAACACATGGGCTAACGTTTCTGTTCAGTCATGGGATCATAACTCAGATTGGAGTGGGGTGAGGAATAAATGGATATAAGGTAAAGAACTCAAGTAGAGATTACTCTTTGAGAATTTTTCTCTGAGGATAGAATGAGGACATTAGCAAAGTAGTGCTTCTTATCTATGGTGAATATCTTAATTTTTTAATTTCTAATTCATTATGGATTAATAATTTCATAAAATACAGTAATAATGAATTATTAGAAAATTAAAAATTTAAATGACATACAAAATATAAGTCCAAATATTTTATTCTTACATTTAACAGACATAAAATTACTCTATCAGATTTCTGTAAAAGTTTCTAAATTTTTACTGTCAACTTCCATACTTATCTCATGATGGGCCGGTATCAGTTTGTGGACCAGCACCAAATAACACTTGGAGGTAGCAGTCTATATGGGAGTGGAGGGAGAGCCTTATTATTGTTTTAATTGGAAAGACTTAGCCATGTTTAAAAGATAATTGCAAGACTCCAATTAAGAGGATGAAATTAAATATTCAAGAGGGAAGGATCAAGTAAGGTTCCTGAGAAGCCAGGAGAAGGAGGATCCAAAGCACAGGATGAGAGATTATCAGCTTTACCTAGGAAGAAAAACAACCATTTTGCTCTAACAGGAAAATTATTAGGGAATAAGGGAATTCCTTTCTGATGCCTTCAGTTTCCTCTGAAGTAGCAAGTCAGCTAAGCATGGTGGTTGGGGAATGGGGCAGGCAGTTGAGACTGGTGAGAGGACCGGAGACCAAAAGAAGCAGTTGGATTTCCCGGCAGTGCTGAAGCCGTTTGATGATGCTGATCCTGAATTTTTGGTGGGATCCGTCTGCTCTTTACATCACCTTTTCTAGCAGGCATGAGAAAAAGTAGATGGCTGGAATCATCCGTGACTGGAGTTTTACTAAACATGTGCAACATAAGATAGAGAGATAAAGGGAGTTTAGAATATTGCTGAAAGGGTAATTTCAATCTTGATCAGAGCATATTCCTCCTCTGCCTTTAGTGGCTTCTCATTCCTTCCAAACTCCTCTCTGTGGCTTCGCTGCTCTCAGACTTCATCTAGTACCACTCTTCCCCTCATTTACTGCTTCTCCAGCCATATGAGGTTTCTTTTTTGTTCCTGGAAAATACCAAACTCCCACCTCAGGACCCTTGCCCAGTGTTAGATCATATGTCCTTTGCTTGGTGGAGCCTTTTCTGACCACTCTTCCCTTTCTATCCTCCTGTTACTCTCTAGCATTTGACACCATTTATGTTTCCTTAATATAGCATCTATCATACCTGGATGTTACCTTGTTCATTTATTCACTTTTTTATTGTGAGTCTCCTCCTCCAAGAATGTAACTTTCATGGGGCCAGGGATGTTATCTTGTTCACCAATGCACTTGGATTGCTTAGGGCAGTGCCTAGTATATAGATGCTCAATAAATATTTAATGAATGAAGAGAAATGAGGAGAGGAGAGAAGGAATACAAAGGGAAGAAAGAAGTGATGGACCATGGATTTACATTGGCTAAAGTGCACCATAAAGAAAGAGGAGGACTGATGAAGTAGAAGATTAAATATTGGAGGTCTTGATGAGGTTGAAGAATGTTTGCAGTAGGAGTAAACAGGAGGAGGAGAAGAAGTTGTGATCCAAGAGTATAAACTTTAAATTAGTGATTTTGAAAAAGAAGCACAGATGGATAATATCAAAATTAGAAATGTGATCTTGGGAGTGATATTTAGGTGGAGTAGAGGGGAGGAGCTGAAGAAATGAGAAGTGAGGGTGATGGGATAGTTTGTCTTTGTGGATGTTGAAGTTACAGAATGGTGGCAGGGTGTAGGGTAGACTGAATACCCAAGTTATGGGTACATGAGGGTGAGCAAGTGGGAGTTCATTAGGTGAGAAGAATGAACATGGCCTCCCAGATAGCATGAGCTTCCAAAGAGCTGGCTTTTTTACAAAAGTGTAAAAAACAATAATAATTGGAAGTATAAATGGAGAGCAAAGGGATAGAATCCCTCCTTTTAGCTCAGTTTTTAAAGAAAACGTTAATTGCAAAGACCTGAAAGGAAAGTGATGTCAGCTGAAGATAACCAGCTTTAAAGAGGTGGTGGGAAAGCTTGGAGCGGAGGTTAATGATACAGGAGCATTTGCGGTTATAGAGCAGAGCATGCCTAGAGGGCGATAGTGGGAGGGTTTGGGGACTGGAAGAGCACGGAGAGCTTTATGGGAGGTGCACATCAACAGGGACGGCAGTGTACTCTAGGGTTGCAGAGACTGACTTTTAACTGGTAAAAGCTGGGTGAGTGACGTGTATTTAGCTTCAGCTGACTGTCTGAGGAAGGTGAGACTAGCTTGGTGGCCAGAGGACTTGCTCAGCTTGCCCACAGTAATGACTTTCCCTAAAGTCATAGACTCAAGATGTTGCCCAGCCTAGATGAAGTGGAGTGTTAAACTGTGCATTCACCACTTTTATCTCCTATGTGTTATTAAATATATTTTCTCCCGGCATGATGTTGACCTTTCAAATTTGCAGATGTTTCTTGTTTGTTTTGAATGGTGATAAGAGTTTATGTATTTAGATCTGTCAGTCTTTTACTATATGCTGTCTCCCTTTGTCATACCTGGAAGACCTTCCCAAGAGGCAGAAAATTATTGAATCTTATATTATTGAATCTTCACTTGTTTTTCCTAGTACTTGTATAGTTTCATCTTTAACACTTAAATGTTTAATCCTTCTGGAATGTATTATTTATATATATTGTATTTTATACAAATGTATTATATATCTTTTTAAATGTATTATATATCTTTTTACATGTGGCCAGAATATTTTAAATATTTCATTTTTTTTGGTATCCTGTATTTTCTTGCCTGTTTCATTTATTTGGAAATTCCATTAAAGAAAGACTCTGTAAAATTTATACCTTATTTAGTGTTCAGCTAATTGTCCCCTGCTGTGTTTTTTTCTGTTTTAAAAATCATGTTGAAAGGTATTTAAAATTAGTTGTTGCATCTATCATAATTACAAATGGTCACACCCTTTGGCTCAATAATGCCACTTCTAATAATTTATCTACTTAACATATATATGAAATGATATCTGTACAAAATTTTTCATTGGCTTTTTTTTTTTTGTAAAGCAAAGACTAGAAACAACCTTAGAATCCATCAATAGGGGAACTAATAAAATAAATTTGAGTACATCCGTACAGTGAAAAACTGTGATAACATTTTTTTAAAAGTGAGGAAATACTTTATATACTGATACAGAATCTGCAATTTTTTAATGTTAAAAGAGCCAGGCGCGATAGTATATATAGGGGGTATACTATTTACTTGTGTATCCCTAAGCTGTCTTACTGACATTAGTTACCTTCAAGGAAGAGGTTGGCTGAGGCACAAAGGTGGGTATCCTTTTGTTTCTCCAGAATTTTGAGCTATGAGAATGTATTACCTAGTCAAAAATAAATAAAATTTTAAAAGGTAAAATAAAACCACTTACTAAAAGTTGATTTTTGTAATTCTTGGAAGAGAATTATCATTTAGTAGTGTCAGAATTCCAAGCTAAATTTTTCAAAAATAAGAGATTAAAAACATGGTTTTTTTCTCTGTTTTATGAACACAGGGAGTGTGCAACAATCAATTAACCGCAAACAAAGCTGGAAAGGTTCTAAAGAATCCTTAGTCCCTCAGAGACACGGCCCACCACTAGGAGAAAGTGTGGCCTATCGTTCTGAAAGTCCCAACTCGCAGACAGACGCAGGAAGACCTTTGTCAGGATCTGGTATAACAGGATTTGCTCAAGCTCATCCTAGCAACGGACAGAGAGTGAACCCTCCACCACCTCCTCAAGTAAGGAGTGTCACTCCTCCACCACCTCCAAGAGGCCAGACTCCCCCTCCAAGAGGTACAACACCACCTCCCCCCTCGTGGGAACCGAACTCTCAAACAAAGCGCTATTCTGGGAACATGGAGTACGTCATTTCTCGAATCTCTCCCGTTCCACCTGGAACCTGGCAGGAGGGCTATCCTCCACCTCCTCTGAACACGTCCCCCATGAATCCTCCTAATCAGGGACAGAGAGGCATGAGTTCTGTTCCTGTTGGCAGACAACCAATCATCATGCAGAGTTCTAACAAATTTAACTTTCCACCAGGGAGGCCTGGACTTCAGAATGGTAGTGGTCAAACTGATTTTATGATACACCAAAATGTTGTCCCTGCTGGAGCTGTGAATCGGCAGCCACCCCCTCCGTATCCTCTAACCCCAACTAATGGACAAAGCCCTTCTGCTTTACAAACAGTGGGATCTCCTGCTCCTTCATCATATACAAATGGAAATATTCCTCAATCCATGATGGTGCCAAACAGAAACAGTCATAACATGGAACTTTATAACATTAATGTACCTGGACTGCAAACGACTTGGCCTCAGTCATCTTCTGCTCCAGCCCAGTCGTCCCCAAGCAGTGGGCATGAAATCCCTGCATGGCAACCTAACATACCAGTGAGGTCAAATTCTTTTAATAACCCATTAGGAAATAGAACAAGTCATTCTGCTAATTCTCAGCCTTCAGCTACAACAGTCACTGCTATTACACCAGCTCCTATTCAACAGCCTGTGAAAAGTATACGTGTGTTAAAACCAGAGCTCCAGACTGCCTTAGCACCAACACACCCTTCTTGGGTACCACAGCCAATCCAAACTGTTCAACCGAGTCCTTTTCCTGAGGGGGCCCCTTCAAATATGACTGTTATGCCTCCTGTTGCTGAAGCTCCCAACTATCAAGGCCCACCACCACCGTATCCAAAACACCTGCTCCACCAAAACCCGCCTGTTCCTCCATATGAATCAGTCGGGAAATCCAGCAAGGAGGATCAGCCAAGCCTGCCCAAGGAAGAGGAGAGTGAAAAAAGTTATGAAAATGTCGATAGTGGGGAGAAGGAAAAGAAACAGATCACAACTTCCCCGATCACCGTAAGGAAAAACAAGAAAGATGAAGAGCGAAGGGAGTCTCGTATTCAAAGTTATTCTCCTCAGGCATTTAAATTCTTTATGGAGCAACATGTAGAAAATGTACTCAAATCTCATCAGCAACGTCTACATCGTAAAAAACAATTAGAGAATGAAATGATGCGGGTAAAGCCTTTTAAAATGCCCATTTTTATACTTGATCATCTATTTACTTGGTGTTTATTTTAAAATATTGTGGTCCAATATTTTTCTTTCGTTTGATAGCTAAATATATTACCAATTATTTAAGTCAGTAAACATTAAAGTACTTTTGATTGTAGCATTTTATTTTAGTATTTTAAGAATTACTCAGAATTTCCTGTAATAAAGTTCTTCACATAAATTAAGAAAAATATAATTTATAGTGTGCAGGTTAGGTGCACATAATTCCTTTATATGAAATTGGAGCAAAGGTTATTTTCTAGGTTTTACACATTGTTTTACAACATTTTAAAATAAGCTAGAAATATCTGGATCCCGTCTCTTGACACAGTTATGAAACTTTTATTTTTATTTATAGGTGTTTTGGGGCTTGTGGGTTTATTCCTTACATTGATCTTGTTAGAAAGTGTCAGAGACATCTCCCTTCAGTTATTTCCCCTTCTAATTTCATTTTTATAATGTACTGGGAAAATGTGCTGACATTATTAAACTACTAAAAAAGAGATCCGAATAGGTAAATACTCACTTTAGATTAATCTCTGTTGTGATTCCCTATAGATCTCTTCACTGGATATTGTGGTGGTACTATCATCATTGTTTTTGTCACGTTTACAGTTCAAAGATTTGACTCCTAATCCTAGATCTATTGCTCAAAATCTAAGA
This sequence comes from Equus przewalskii, assembly GCF_037783145.1. Classification (NCBI taxonomy): domain Eukaryota; kingdom Metazoa; phylum Chordata; class Mammalia; order Perissodactyla; family Equidae; genus Equus; species Equus przewalskii. Next base: position 17,135,215 of record NC_091862.1, read on the forward strand.
GGCTTAAATTTGTAATAAAACTTTCTCACATAACTTGAGAGCCATTCTTTTAAGATTATTTTCCTATATCTGATTTCACAATATTGTTATTCCTGTTATAAATTGAATTTTGTTAGATGAGAAATTCCGTGATAATCTGTATGACTTATCCATATTTTAGCTCTTAGGATTTCTTACTAAAGTCTGTCTGTATGTATTTTCTTAGTTTATTTTTCCTTTTTCCTCTTCACTTTCACTAATAGCTGATTTAAACTTTTATGGTGTTGGAAGCTTTGCTGACTTCTGTAGCCTCCATTACTGTGTAGGCAAGTAAGATTTTAAGAGAAACAGTTCTATACTGAGTCTGGCATGCCACCCTTCTGAAAAGATTTTGCATGCAAATGCGCATCCTAACAGAAGCATGAGGTTGCTATGTTTTAATTAGTCTTGCCATTTCTAGAATTAGACTCTACTTTTTAAATCAAATTCCTTTTCTATTTAAACCTTAAATTAGTTCTTTATTAACTAGCCAAAAATAAACTGTTCCTCCTTCTAAATCCGGGTATTCCGTGTCTACTAGAAATTGGTTTCTGTTTTTACCTGTGTTTTGGTACCTTTGTAAGTCACAGTGACTATTCTTTGAAATGTTTCAAAATATCTAAAAAATACCTTGTGATCAAACAAGGTGTCCCTCTTAAATAAGGCCAGAGAAAACCTTTGCATTGTGTGTTAGTGATGGCTGTGAATCCTACCCTTAATCTAATATCTTGAGAAAGATAAAAGCCTGATTTAATGAGTGGTAGTTTAGAAAAGACATTCTTTTGTTCTGCATACATCAGTTTTTTAAAATAAATAAACCTGGAGTGGAAGAATTTGTTTTCATGAAGAATAAAATGGGAGGAAGAATATTTGAGGCCCAGGCAATCCACGAAGAGAAGCATATAATGAAGACAATCTGGTCATGTAATTTGGGAAGAATATGCATGGAGAGATAGATGAGGATGCATGTTAATAGATGTTTAACTAATGCACATTGGGAACATTTCTTTGGAGTGCAATAGAGAGGAGTAGAAAGCTGACCACTGGCATCATCTTCTTGCTCTCTACAGCACAGTCTGCATATATATACTCACCTTGTATGTCCTGTTAACCATCCTTTAAGCTGCACTTTTGATAATTAATTTTCTCTGAAATATATTCTAAATTTCTAACATGCTTTATTAAAAATTATTATGCATTTAACCTTTAAATATATGCCTGATTTTTTTCAAGCTATTTCTTAATATTCACTATAGAAGATAATTCCTCATTTAACATTTAGTTTATTTGTCTAGGTTGGATTATCTCAAGATGCCCAGGATCAAATGAGAAAGATGCTTTGCCAAAAAGAGTCTAATTATATCCGTCTTAAGAGGGCTAAAATGGACAAGTCTATGTTTGTGAAGATAAAGACACTAGGAATAGGAGCATTTGGTGAAGTCTGTCTAGCAAGAAAAGTAGATACTAAGGCTTTGTATGCAACAAAAACTCTTCGAAAGAAAGATGTTCTCCTTCGAAACCAAGTTGCTCACGTTAAAGCTGAGAGAGATATCCTGGCCGAAGCTGATAACGAATGGGTAGTTCGTCTATATTATTCATTCCAAGATAAGGACAATTTATACTTTGTAATGGACTATATTCCTGGGGGTGATATGATGAGTCTATTAATTAGAATGGGCATCTTTCCAGAAAATCTGGCACGATTCTACATAGCAGAACTTACCTGTGCAGTTGAAAGTGTTCATAAAATGGGTTTTATTCATAGAGATATTAAACCTGATAACATTTTGATCGATCGTGATGGTCATATTAAATTGACTGACTTCGGCCTCTGCACTGGCTTCAGATGGACACATGATTCTAAGTACTATCAGAGTGGTGAGTAAAATCATAAAATTTATTTGTACATATTAACATGATTTATTAATGCAATAAAATATATGATGGTATTATCACTACATGGGAGCCAGAAGTCCTGGGTCAGTCTTGCCTCTGTTGGATAAACATGGGTGAATCCTTTAGACGCTTAGACATATAAAATGAGAGTGTGTTAGATTCAATTATTTCTAAATATCATTCACATTTGAGTTAACCTCCTTACATTTTGTTAATTTGAAATATGTCAGACAAGGAACATTTTAAAAATAATTTTTAAGTAAAGCCCTGTACCCATCATTCAGCTTATGAACTAGATTATCAGTACTTTCAAAGCCTCTAAAACAATCACTTCGTCCTTCTTTCCTCCACAGAAGTAACCATTATTTCAGAACTTTGTAATCAGTTCTTTACACGTTTCTCTATACTTTTACCACATGGGTACACATCCCTAAATGATATATTATTTCATTTTGTCTACTCTTGAAACTTTATTTAAATGTAATCATTGTGTATGTATTCTGTGTTGACTTCTATGTGTTTGAGGTTCATCTATGTTATTGCATATAACATGTATTTTCACTGCTATTTAGGATTCCATTGTATATTACACAACTTATTTAACCATAAGTGCTTTATGTACATGATCCTGGTTAGTCCTTACAATGTCCTTGTGAGGCAGGATGAAGAAGCTGAGGCTTAGTTAGATGAAGAAACTTGCCCAAGGTCAGACAGAAAATTAGGGTAAGGGCTAGGCTTTGAACCCAGGTTTGTCTGATTACAGGGACCATGTTATTTCTACTACACCACACTGCCTCACCAAGATCCCTTCAAGTGCTAGTGAAAGTGTAAGTTGATCTGACATTTGTTGAATACTTTCTATGACTAGGTGCTTGACATATTCTAATTTAATGCTCACAGCAACCCTCTGAAGTATCGTTAGCCTCCTGTGCTTCTGTGATCACAGGCAGATTGACATTAAAGGGACAGATCTGAGACACCTGAACCTACTTTAATATTCAGCTTAATGTAATTTAATTTCTCCCCAGATTCACCTGATTACTTCGGGACTCTTCTTAAAAATATGATTCTTAAGCTCTGTTCTAGTCTTCTGATTGAAAATCTTCACCAGGGGGAGGAAATTTTATTTTAATAAAACAACCCAGAAGATTATTACAGTTAGGTTAATTTCTGATACATTTTTCTAGGTGATTTCATCCAGTCATGGCTTTAAATACCATCTCTGTTATCAGTAACTTGTAAATCTTTCTCTCTAGAAATGGCCTCTCCCTTTTATATGGATTTCTGATAGGCCTTTCAAACTTAACATTGCCAATAAACAACTCTTAATTTCTCCCCCTCATATTTGTTCCCCTTCCTGTCTGCCATTTTAGGAAATTGTAGCACCACCCCCACCTAGTTATCCTTGATTCTTTTTTCCCCCACATTCCCCGCCATCTAATCATAAGTTCTCCTTACTTTACCTTTAAATATATCCTGAGTTTGTTCACTTTTCTCCATCTCCATTATTACCATCATTGTCCAAGCTTAACTGGAATAGCCTCTGAACTGCTCTATTCATTCTTGTCCTCCCCGAAATCTGTTCTCCACACGTGTAGCAGTTAGTTTTCTTTTTTAAACATGAATCAGATCTTGTCATTCTCTTGCTCTAAACTCTGGTGTTTTCCACCTGTACTGAGAGGAAAAGGCAAACCATTTCTTTTGCTTACAAAACCCACGTGCACTGGCTCCCACTCCATATCCTCCCATTCTCCCCTAGGTTAAGCACACTGATGTCTCTGTCGCTGTTGTTTCTGGGTAGAATACCTTGCCCTGGTCTTCACATGGTTGAGTCCCTCTTGTTTATTACAAATGTCACCTCAATTGCTCTCCCCTAACCATCCTAGCACATTTGTCACATCACCCCATGTTGATTCTCCATGTGGGACACATCACTGTGTGGTTTTTTTTTTTTTGAGGAAGATTAGCCCTGAGCTAACTGCTGCCAATCCTCCTCTTTTTGGTGAGAAAGACTGGCCCTGAGCTAACATCCATGCCCATCTTCCTTTACTTTATATGTGGGATGCCTACCACAGCATGGCTTGATGAGCAGTGCCATGTCAGCACCCAGGATCCGAACCGGTGAACCCCGGGCCACCAAGAAGCAGAACGTGCGAACTTAACTGCTGCACCACTGGGCCGGCCCCTCACTGTTTCTTATATATGTATTTGTTGTTTTTCTCACCTACAGAGAAACTGCCTGAGAGAAGAACCCTGTCTTTCTTATTTATCGTTGTCACCTGTTGATTGAATGAAATACTGATCTAATTTGTTTGAAACTTTGTGCAGAGTAGTAATGGGGAGCAGTCTGAATAACAAACTCTAATCCTTCCTACTCATGACTTTTGTCATCATTTAACATTGAATAAATTACTGAATCTTAGGCTATTTTTTTTTAGTGTAAAATTTGTCCTGTTATTATCTCAGAGCACAGGCTCTAGTCAGTAATAAACAGAATCAAGTGACTTGCCGTACGTTATGTCTTAGCTTGTCACAAGGGGAGAGTGTTGTTAACTCTAAGCCATGATGTCAAAAGATTAAACAGACTTTAGGTTTATTCTTGTTCCTGTCACTTTTTTATTTTTTTTAAACTACACAGGTGACCATCCACGGCAAGACAGCATGGATTTCAGTAATGAATGGGGTGACCCCTCTAACTGTCGATGTGGAGACAGACTGAAGCCGCTAGAGCGGAGAGCTGCACGCCAGCACCAGCGATGTCTAGCGCATTCCTTGGTTGGGACTCCCAATTATATTGCACCTGAAGTGTTGTTACGAACAGGTAAAACATTTGTTTCATCAATAATCTCAGTAAGACCAGCTGAAATTTACATTAGAATACAGCTTATTTTGGGGGTTTTTAATAAAAGGGTTTTACAGTATAAATTGGTGACTTAATATTAATTTTGATTGTCTTACTTTGGAGCACTTTTTAAACAGTGCTTATGAATAAGTACAACTTTGTTATTTTAGGCTATACCCAGTTATGTGATTGGTGGAGTGTTGGTGTAATTCTTTTTGAAATGCTGGTGGGACAACCTCCTTTCCTGGCACAAACACCATTAGAAACACAAATGAAGGTAAGGAATAGAATCTATACCAAAAGAATTGTCACAAAATCCCTATACCATAGACCTTTTTCAGTCCTTAGAGCGTCTTAATCTGGAATTAAAGAATGAACTTGTAAGGATATAGGAACCCACTAAAATTCCATGCATGAATGCTAATCTCTGTCATCCCACGGTCATCGTACTCTCATGTCTTCCCTCCTTCATCCACTACACTCATATTTCATTCTCATAAAAGTCTCTAGTACCCTTCGAAGATTTGGTCCAGTTTACTCTTTGTCACCACTCACTTTGTTTCCTCCCATGCACATTCTAGCCCCAAACTATAAACAAGTGCTTATATCTCCACTTGAAATTACTTCTGGAACTCAAATGAGAAACTGCCCACAATTTTGACCATAAACTGTTCCATTAAAAACCCTTTAGTGGTACCTTTGTCTGTGGGTTAAAGTCCAAATTTATCCTGTGTTCCTTTGTTCATACCGTTCCCTCTGTCTGAAATGTCCTTCTTCCTTCTCCCTCATTTTCCACAACCCTCCCTCCTTTCGGAAGCCTGGTTAACTCCTGATCATTCTTAATCATTCTTTGAGGGTGACTTGAGCTATCATCTCTTCTATGATGCTCCCCCCCCAAGTTGTGACTACTTCTGTCACTGCATTTAATATATTATATTTAAAACTTCCCTTAGGATTTCTTTTAGTACAGGTCTCCTGGTAATGCATTCTCTCAGGTTTTTGTCAGATTTGTTTGTCTGAAAGTTTCTTTATTTTGCCTTTATTTTAATATATATATAATATAACATACATATAATACATGTAATATAAAATATATGTATATGTATATTTGTGTGTGTGTGCATGTGAAAAATTGAATGCTTTCTCCCTAAGATCAAGAACAGGCAGGGATGTCTATTCTCACCAGTCTTATTCAACAAAGTTCTGGAAGTCTTAGCCCGTGCAATACAGCAACAAAAAGAAATAAAAGGCATATGATTAGAAAGAAATAGAAACTTCTCCTATTCACAGATGACATAATTTTCTATATAGAAAATCCCAGGGAATCTATGAAAAAACCCATAGAACTAATAAATGAGTTTAGCAAGGTTGTAGGATATAAGGGTAACACATAAAAATCTATTGTATTTCTATATTCAAGCAATGAACAACCAGAAACTGAAATTTAAAAACAATACTATTTATAATAGCTTCCCCAAAATGAAATAGTATAAATCTAGTAGAACATGAACAAGATCTGTATGCTGAAAACTACAAACTCTGATGAAAGAAATTAAGGAAGATCTTAATATAGTCCCCAGCTTATGATGGTTTGACTTAAGACTTTTCAGCTTTACGATGGTGCAAAAGTGATACACATTGAGTAGAAAACATACTCGGAATTTTGAATTTGGATCTTTTCTGGGCTAGCCATATGTGGTACGATTCTCTCATGATGCTGGGCAGTGGCAGCCAGCCACAGCTCCCAATCAGCCACGCAGTCACGAGGGTAAACAACTGATACACTTAGTAGCCATTCTGTACCCAGTCAGCCATTCTGTTTTTCACTTTCAGTACAGTATTCAATAAATTACATGAGCTATTCAACACTTTATTATAAAATAGGCTTTGTATTAGATGATTTTGCCCAACTGTAGGCTAACGTAAGTGTTCTGAGCACATTTAAGATAGGCTAGGCATAGATTAGGTGCATTAAGTGCATTTTTGACTTAGGATCAGCTTACAGTGAGTTTATTGGGACATAACCCCATCATAAGGAAGATCTGTAAATGGAGACAAATTCTATGCTGATGGATAGGAAGACTCAACATAGTAAAGCCGTCACTTCCCTCCAAATTTAAACTCAGACCTTGCACAAAGATCAACTTAAAATGAATCATAGATCTAGAGAAAAAACCTAAAGCTTTAGAAGAAAACATAGGAGAAGATCTTTATGGCCAGGGGTTGGGTGAAGAGTTCTTAGAAATTACACCAAAATTATGGTCCATAAAAGAAAAGGTCGAGAAATTGGACTTCATCAAAATTAAAAACTTTCAGTCTGCCAAAGATACAGTCAAGACAATAAAAAGACAAGCTACAGTGTGGGAGAAAATATTTGCAGATCACATATCCAACCAGGGGCTTGTATCTAGACTATATAAAGGACTCTCAAATCTCAACATTAAGAAAAACAGCCCAAGTCAGTGACCTGATAGACATTTTCTTAAATGTCTGGATCAAAAAAGAAATGCATGTCTGTGTCTTTACATATTCCTGAGGGGGTGGAAAGAAAGGCAGGCATCTGGGCTGGTCCTTCAAGAGAATCATCAAGACCAACCAAAATGCACACCTCCAAATTCTTGGAAAGTAAGGTCTGTGTTGCCGGCTCTGGCACAAGCCAGATGCTTTAGGAGGTTGGTACCTCTTCCTATCTTCAGTCTCTTTGCTGAGGCTTTGTCTTTCATTTCATTTCAAGAGTATTCATCCTTATTTGGAGCAGTTTTATAATGGCTACTTTAAAGTCTTTGTCAAATAATTCTAACATCTGCATCATCTCAACACTAATGTCTGTTGACTTTCTTTTCCTATGTGGGTTGAAATTTTCATGTTTCTTTATATGCCAAGTAATTTTGGATTGTATCCTGGACATTTTGAATATTATGTTATGAGACTCTGGGTCTTGTTTAAATCTCATGGAGAATGTTGATATTGTTTTGGTAGGCATTAAACCTGGTTGATTCAGGCCACAAGTTCCAACCAGCCTTTTGTGGCTTGTGATTTCAGTGTCAGTTTCGTTGTCAGCGTCTTCGCATTGCTAGGCAGATCTGTCCATGGGCTGCAGGCTTTTCCTTAGTTTAATTCTCAGAGTCTTTGACATGCTCTTCAGGATTAGACCCACACAGGTGCAGTTTGGAGGTGAGCCCAGCAGTTTGTAAACAACTTTTTGGGGTCGATTTCCCAATCTCCTCCTTCTCTGCCATGTCCCTAGTCCTTTCCAGTTCTCTTGGGTTCCCCTTTTCAGTTCTTTGAACAGAAAGTCAAGCTTTATTTACCCTATTCTGCCACACACAGCTCATGACTGCCTGCATCCAGGACAAGGTGGCGAGAGTACAGAGAGAGCAAAAAAGTGACAGGATTCGGTTCGATCCATCCTTTTGAGACCACATGCCGTGATGATTTGATTTCCAATTGGAGAGGAAGGGTGCCCTCAGAGTTTTTGGTGGCCCTTGTTGCACTTCTGTTGTGGCCAGGAAATCCCTTTCCCACTCCCCAAGCTTGAACTAAGGAGGCTTTTCCTGGAGCTCAGTCTGTGCTATACCGCTTCAGGCTTTGGGCTACCTTGAGGGTGAGCCAGGGGATTCCAGAGGGAAAAAATGATAAATTCACCACCAATTCCTTGGTACTTCAAATTCTCATCTTCTTCCCCAATCTGCCTTTTCCTGTTTACTTTCCAGGGTCCTCAGGTGGCTGCTCCATGCTTCTGTCCAGGTGCTGTAACTGCGTTCAGTAGCAGAGACAGGGCGGAGTACACCTATGACACCTTCCTCAGGACTGGAACCTCTCTTTCTAGCTGCTTTCAGGATTTTTTTTCTCTTTAACCTTGGTTTTCTGCACTTTCACCATGTTTTGTGCCTATGTGTAGTTTTCTCTATAATTATCTTGATTGAGATTCGCAAAGCTTCTTGAATTGTAGGTGACGACTTTCATCGGTTTTGGAAAATTCCCTGTCGTTACCCTCGTGAAAGATTTCTTCTGCCTCCTCCTCTCCTTCTGGGACTCTAATTAGAATACATATGGTAGACATTTGATATTTTCCTACATTTCTCTTATGCTTTATTTTTTTTATTCCATGTTTTTTCTTTCTCTGCTTCAGTTTAATTTTTATTGACCCATCTTTGAATTAAATGAATCTTCTTTTGCTATACCTAGTCTTTTATTTTTTATTTTTACCTTAAACTAAAAAAATCCTGGATCCTTTAAAGTAAAGAACTTGTCCAGTTGATCATATATTTTCATTTTCCCTATCTGAAATAGATGACAGAACCAGGCATAAATAACTACTACCATATTGTGATTTTTTTCCAAAATTCAAAGAAATATTTTATTATTAGCTGAGGCATCTCCTTTTTCTAACCCAGGAGAAGACCTTAAGATGAACAGATACTAGAAGAGGGGTTTATTTTTCTTCCCTGTACGGTAGCTGATAAGCTGCTATATAAATTAGGAAGAATGGGTTCATTTATTCACTTACTTAACAAATATGTGTTGACTACATACTGCCTTTACTTCCCTTCTTTCCTACTTCTCTCCCTTCTTTCCTCCTTCCTCCCTCCCTCATTCTGGTTTATTCAAAACCAGAATGAACATTTATTGAACATCTATTAATTATATGCCAGGCAATTTGCCGAGCACTGGGAAGTAGAAAGACAAAACATGGTCTCTATTATCCTTATGGAATTTTATCCTGTAGTAGAAAGACACAGACATAGATAGGTATCACAGAGTATTAGAGATATTATGATACAAGTAAATATAGAGAACAGAGGAGGCACAGTAGAAATAGTCATTTCTGCCTAGGTAGAAGAGCGTGACAGGGGAGCTAACACTTACAGTGAGTCTTCTAATGTGAGTATAAGTTGCTGGGAGAGGAGGGGATGGGAGGAAAGGTTATTTCCCTCCAGTGGTTCATTATTAAAGGCAAGAAAGGTGGAATACCATGCAATTTATTTTAAAAAACACCAATACTCCAGTAAAACCTTTTGGTATAAAACTTGGAGAAAATCTTTGTTTTTCTCATTTATCTCTTCCATTCTAATTTTTAAATATCTTCTTTAAAGGTTATCAACTGGCAAACATCTCTTCACATTCCACCACAAGCTAAACTGAGTCCTGAAGCCTCTGATCTTATTATTAAACTTTGCCGAGGACCAGAAGACCGCTTAGGCAAGAATGGTGCTGATGAAATAAAAGCTCATCCATTTTTTAAAACAATTGATTTCTCCAGTGACCTGAGACAACAGTCTGCTTCGTACATTCCTAAAATCACACATCCAACCGATACATCAAATTTCGATCCTGTTGATCCTGATAAGTTATGGAGTGATGATAACGAGGAAGAAAATGTGAATGACACTCTCAACGGATGGTATAAAAACGGAAAGCACCCTGAACATGCTTTTTATGAGTTTACCTTTCGGAGGTTTTTTGATGACAATGGCTACCCATATAATTATCCAAAGCCTATTGAGTATGAATACATTAATTCACAAGGCTCAGAGCAACAGTCAGATGAAGATGATCAGCACACAGGCTCAGAGATTAAAAATCGGGATCTAGTTTATGTTTAACCTGCTCGGAAATAGTTGTGTTGAGGATTTGCAAAAAGGCCTGAAACACAGGGTCTTTTGAGTCTTTTTGAGAGTAAAATTATGCAAATGTGACAGAGCTATGTATGTGTGCTCTGTGTACAATATTTTATGTTCCTAAATTATGGGAAATCCTTTTAAAATGTTAATTTATTCCAGCCTTTTTAATCAGTAATTTAGAAAAAATTTGTTATAAAGAAAGTAAATTATGAACTGAATATTATAATCAGTTCTTGGTACTTAAAGTACTTAAAATAAAAAATAGTGCTTTGTTTAAAAGGAGAAGCCTGGTATCTATTTGTACATATGCTAAATAATTTTAAAAGACAAGAGTTTTTGAAATGGTTTTGAAAGACAGTTTTAGTTTTATCTTGCTTTAACCAAATATGAAATATACCCCACATTTACAGAGCTCCTTTTTCTCCCTTCATAAACTTGTTTTTGGTACAGAATAAGCTATAGAAATTAAGCCATCATAGTGGTGAGCGTTCGTCGGTTAATGATAATCTGTACAATTCACATCTTGGAACTGAGAACTACAGGGTTGAAACAGTATGTTCATCAGAAGGAAAAATAATGCAGCTTATCTTTTTTTTTCCCTCTGGAATATTTAACCTTCTAGCATTTATTTCTCAAGAATTACTGGCTTAAAAAGAAGCAAAGCACTACCATTTTTCTTTCCATCTTGATATTTTTAATGCTGCTTCCAGTTTTAAAAGGGAACAAAACTGCCATAAATCAAAATTTTTAACACTAAAAGCTAAGATCTCTCATATTTTACTTCAGAATTTTAGAAAATTTTCCACCATCCTTGCAGAGATTAAGTTTCATATGAAACTTTGATTAGAAATTATTTGTGGATACTCACTAGAAAGTACTTTTTCTACATAGTGACAGTTTTGATTATATCATCGGGAATGTTATAGGTTTTCTCTTTCAGAACAGTGCCACGTATTGTTAGTGGCAAAGGAAAATCTGGCTGTTTGGCAATATTTTACCTATGGGCAGATTAATTGGTGAAAAAATTAATTATTATTTAACTGTTAATTAAGGTGGCCATTAGTAATTAGGAAAAGTTACATAGTGGTTTTAGTGGAAAATTCAAATCCTCCTAACTTATTTAAGGTTAAATAATATGTTTTTCAGCATGCCTTTATATATAATGCTTAGATTTTAAGAAGGACTTGTGGTTTCATACCAAAATACATTTAGCTTATCTTTTAGGAAGGGGAAAAGGGCTGTATTCTGACATCAGTTAAATTTGTATTTTATTTCCTTTTCTTAAGCTCCACTGATAAGGAATTGTTCTATCAAAACTTACTATTTATGGGTAAGAGACATAAATTTACGGATTTTCAAACTTTTAGCTTTCTTCACATAAAAGCTAATGGAAATCATCTATTAAGTAAAAGTAAAGGCACAGCTGTTCTAGTTGATTAGGGAGGGCAAAGAAGATTAGCTCACATTTCCTACCTTTCTATAGGTGGCCTTCTCAGAGCTCAGCTTGTAAATTACCGTGTAACCCAGTGTGTAATGGTGGGTTTTGGGGGGTCATTGGTCCTTTTGAGAGTCTGATGAAAGCTGTGGACTCTCTTTTCAGAAAAATGCACATCAACACATTCCCATAAATTAGTCGCATGCAGTTTTAGGGATTCTGGACGTGTTGAAACCTGTCACAAATTCTTGCTTAAGGACTTCAGTCCTATAAGAACACTGACACATTAAACTAAGAATTTTGCTTTAAATTTACTGATTAGTACTCAGATTAGCATATCTTGTATAAACACCGAGAATTTATGGTGGAAAAGATCTGTACCCTGTGATAAGATATCCTTATGAATGCCTCTCTCTTGCTGGTACAGCACGAAGACATTTTAAACATACCCTTTTGAGGGCACTGAAATATATGTTTGGCTTGATACAGAAATATTTCTGAATGACTTCTAATCAGAATTGTAAGAAAATGCACTATAATGAGATGGCAGTCTTCACTTCATGGAACATTTGATTAGTCCTGTAAAATTCTATGCAAAAGAAATTAGCTGCAGAACTTTTAGCTCAGCACTCAGATTTTTAAGATAGCCCCTTACTCTTCAGGTTTTCTCAGTCAGATTTATTTAAATTTCCATTTACTTTTACTTCTGGACTATGGTGCAATACACTACAAAACCAACTTTGTTGCATTTATGTCTAGGAAAACAGGTGCTGTCTCCTCCCCGCCCTCCCCACAAAATCTCTGTTGCCCTCTTCCTCCAATGTAACACACACTACAAATTTTGTATTCTTTTACATTCCTCGGACAGTATATGAGTTTTTCGTGTTTATTTGAAGCAGTCTACAAGCCTTTAGTAGCTGAAGTTTTAATAGTTTGGATATACTTTATTAGCTGTCTTATTCCCAAACTATATCCAGTTCTCCTAGTATAGAATCTGGTGCTTCCTGACCAAAAAAGATGAGAACAGCATCAAAATCTGTATGCTCTCAATTGAAGTGGAGTGGAAACATTGGTCGTAAATGTTTTCTTTTAAAAATCATTTTCCCATTCATTAAAAAACTTGCTGTCTTTGTTATACTTACCCCCCCCCTTATGCATATCAATAGTATTTATAAAATGTGTTCTATAATTATGTAATTGTAGATACTGTTATGTATTGTCCAGTGACATCCTAAGGCGGGCCCTATTGCTGTATCTTTTCTACCTTATTTGTAATAGAAACTATAGAATGTATGACTAAGAAGTCACTTTGAGATTGACTTTTTAAAAAAGTTATTACCTTCTGCTGTTGCAAAGTGCAAAACTGTGAGTGGAAATGTTTATTCTGACTTAATAATATGTTAGAAATTAGAGAATACAGTGGGAGGATTTTTAGATATTGCTGCTGCTGTTACCTAAGGTACTTTAGAAATTTTTCTTTAATAAACAAAAATAAACAAACATCCCTTTGATATTTAAAGTGAAACATTTAGCCTGTTTGTTTTAATCTAAAAAAGTAATTTGGGTCAACATACCAATATTTGTAAAGCGCCTTAATATATCCCTTTGTGGAAGGCACTATACCACAGTTTACTTTTGTATTGTGTTGTGTATATAAGTATTTTGTATTAAAATTGAATCAATACAACACTACAGTTTTATAGAATAATGCTTTGTTAGGAAAAGGAATTACAGCTTTGCAATATAACTAAATTGTTTTGCATACTTCTGAATGTAGTAGATATGAATAATCAGCCTGTGTTTTTAATGAATCTATTTGTATTTTCCCAATCATTTTCTCTAGTGTAACATTTGCTGGGATAATAAAAAAAAAAAAGGCAAAATTCAAATCTTTCAATTATGTGTGGAAAGCTGACTTTTAAGCCACTTAAGTATGTTGATTTTTTAATTCAAAAAACTTAGTCTTTTTTTCTCAGAGAAAATTTATGACAAACAATTTGATGCTTTGGAATTAAAATATATGTAACTAATGATGATACCTAGTTAGGTTAAGGCAAACTGAACAGAGTTAGTGTAACCCAGTAAAATGTTTTCATTTTGTCCAACATAAGTCAATAAATATTTCACGTTAAAGGCTTCCTTTAGCTTAGCACAGCTTTAAACCTTTTTAATTATAAAACTCTGCACTTAGTGTCATTTGAGTCCAGTTCATAATTTTTACAATGTGAAGTTGTTGGCTAATGTGTTTTCCTTTATTCACAGTCCTTTATCTCATGAACTGCCTACCAGATAAAATATGTCTGTTGATGTTATATCTTAAATCAACTTTACAGGGATGAACAAATATTTAGTTCTTTTTCTTTTTCAGGCATTACCATCATTCTTAGGCCTCTTTTCATCGTCTCATTGGCACTCCCTTGTAAAATTATGTTTGGTCTACATGAGGCTGTTGTATAGCTGATGCAAACTGCATTATTCCTATGACTTATTTTACTACATTGTGGACCCATGTTTGGCATGCATAAAATTGTGACTATCCCCTGTTATGCCAAAGCCAAACACACAAAAAATGCACCTGCCTGTGTGTGTGAAGAGTAGACGGAGGATGTCAAATTTATATTTGAAACATAAGCAGGAATTGTCCTGAGTATCCAGTCTCCTTCGTTCCTTCGAGGTAACCTAGAGATCCTGAACATTTTGCTGGATTCAGAATCTGAGTGGGCTTTTGAGTTGTTTCCCCTGGAGAAAGGTTAAATTTGTTCTGTGGTGGAAAAAGGTGTTCTCATGAGTACTTCTCTCCCAGAGGGGCTAACTAATGACACAGCTTGTTCTTGTTCCCCAGCATCCATTCCCTCACTCTTCCTTTTACTAATAGAGCCCCCATCCCTGTCCAAGTTGTGACTGCCCTACGAGAGTCCATGTTTCTCATATTCCCTTGTAATTAGGTGTGGCCACATGATTAGGTTTTGGCCACTGGGCTACAAGCAGATGTGATATGTGCAAGTTCTACTTCATACACTTCAAGTTGATATTGCCTGCCCTCCACTTGCTCTTTCCCTCTTCCCACAGGAAAGAACATGGACAGAGCAGTGACTTTAAAATTGACCGTGAAAACTAGGAAAGCACCCTCATGATGGTGGATCAACAAAATGAATAGAGCCTGGCTACTTGAAAGACGGTGTGAAGTGGGGCCATCTGTCCAGCCCGGACTGATCGACTGCAGAATGTTAGAGAAAAGAAAAGGATATATATACACCTTTGTATATGTATATGTATATATTATCTACATAATATAAATGTAGGTAATATATACATATACATTTGTTACTGCTGCTGAATCCTATACCCTAACTGAGTGTATAATTTGTATTAGTGTATAATCAGATTTGCAAAACAATTAAGGAGGTCATTTTATACTCTGACCATCTCCCTTGCAATCAATCATGAAATCCAGTTGTTTTACCCTGTATGTTTTTCTCTAATTCATCATCTTCATCCCCATTGTTACTAATTTAGTTGAGGCCATCATCAGCTCTTGCCTGAATTACTGTAAAAACTTTCTAACTGGTTTGACTTGATTCTAGTCCTTGAAGTTTATTATCAAACCTATCACCCAAATGACCTACTTGAAAGATAACTAGATTCTGCTTTTAGTAAGACCAACTAAGCTCCTAATGGATTGACTTTATCACATATAACAACTATACACTCTGGGGACAATACAAAAATGACCACCTAAAGATATTTGAGTGGACCCAAGAGCAGGCAGATTCTGGATGGAAGTCAGCCCTTGGGAGAAAGGAATGGCACTAAGTGACTACCTCATTTTCATGATATTTTGCCTGAAAAAGGACCAAATCTCTAGCTGAATCATGAACCACACATGTGTAGGGAGGAAGCCAAGCGTCCTATCTAAGAATAAAAACTAAACTGGCATTCAAGGTGCTGCCCAACAAGGTCAAACCAAGTCAACTGCCTGCTTACCAAAACAAAACCCTCGAGAGAAAAATCAGAATACAGAGGATCTACAAGATAACATATCCAAAATCCAGGATACTTTCCAAAATTACCTGATACACAAAGAAATATAAAAATATGACCTAGTCTCAAGAGAAAACACAATCAGTGGAGGTCAACCCGAAAATCCTATTTCCAACATCTGGAATTGGCAAATATACCACAGTGGTTTATAACTGTGCAATGAGGTAAAGAAAAATATTCTCATAACAAATGTAAAGATAGGGAATCCCATCAAGAAAATAGAAGCTATAAGAAATAAGCAAAAGGAAATTTTCTTTGAATGAAGACATAAACTGGCACACTGTGAGAAAGTTTGTGAGAGGACCAATAAATTGCATTACTTAATTGCATGTATAATAAAAGAATATCTCTGGGAGGTAATTAATGAATTTGATGTCCTTGATCGTCTCTGGGGAAGAGAACTGGATTTCTAGGATGGCAAGAATAGTAAGACGACTTCTCACTATATATACCCTTTGGTATCGTTTGAATTTTGCTATGTGACTGCACTGCCTCTCCAACTATAGAGACATAAAATGGAAATAAAAAACAAAATAAGTTCAAGTGAAGGAAATGGGCTTAGACAAAGGAAGATAAACTTTTATTGAGATGAGAGGCAAAAAACCAAAGGGCAAGTGTGAAGTAGAGAGGTTTGTAAGCCGGAGGGTGAAAGTATTAGGATCAAGTTCAGCTGCATGTAAAACCCAAAACAACCACTGCTTAGACACACAATGTCTGGACTTGGCAGTCCATAGCTGGCACAAGCACCTCCACAAAGTCAACCCACACTTTGTTCACTTCTGCCATCCTCATCATATGGTTTCTATCCTAAAGGTCACCTATGGTCAGCAGCTGGCTACTTATACTCTATCCGTCTTTTCCCTGTTCTAACCTGGTCAAAATGGGATGGTGAGGGGGAAAAGGGATTTTCAGGGCCTCTTCCTTTAAAGTCCCTTCCCAAAAGTTCTACACAACACTTTCACTGGCCAGAAGTTAGCTCCATGGCCACACCTAGCTGCATGAGTCTATAAAACGTAGTCCTTACTCTAGGTGGCCCAATTTCATCAGCTAGGTTCTGCTACTAAGTAAGGAAAATGGGTTTGTAGTGGGCAGATGTCAGACTGTACCTCAGTGAGCAAGTTGAGGGAATTTCAATCCGGTAGCTTCTATTTTCTCTGAAGGAGCAGATACAGTGATTTGCTGAAAGGGTAGAAAGGGGTAGGTGGCTGGCTTGAAGAAAGTGGTGAAAGTCTGAAATAACTAATGTGCAGAGTAGGAGAGATAACTGAGGTGGGACATGCAGAAAAATGTTTCAGGTGGGCTGGAAGCCATGCAGAGGTGGTACACTAGTCTTCACAGTGGTGTGGTTTTTTCCATAGCATTCAGGAGTCTGGGAGTAGCAGGTCTGTGATGGAAGCTATTGTTTAGGAAGAATGTGTATAAGGTTAGTGAACAACATGGGGATCCGTCCCAGTTTGTTACTGCAGACATTGAGACATAATCTACAAATTCGGCAGATTCTTACGTATGGGTGCAATTTTCCAGTCTTAGACATACTCTGTGTTCCAAGAGATGGCTCAGATTTTTGAAGTACATAGATGAGGAGTGCCAGATGCAATCGGCCAGGTAGATGAGTGAAGTTAGTAAGCTGGTCCAGAAAGTCCTTTTAGATTTCCCTGATGAAATGTAAAAAGTGTCTCCAAATTCTTTTTTAAGTGATTTATTTATTTATTCTACAAATGTCTAATTAATGCCTATAATATGCCAGACGCTGCTCTAGTCAAATGGAGGAAGTATCTAACTTTGCTAAATTTACCGACTGAGGCAAGAGAGACGAAAAATCCACACTGCCAAGAGGTGGTTTTTATGTCATTCCCTTCTGCATAGTTCCAGAGGTCACCACAACTCCTGCAATAGTCTCCCAGTCTATTTTCTCTTCCCTCCAAACCTTCCTCCGCACAGCTGCCAAATAAATCTTCCTATTTGCTAGATAACTTATACCTTCACTCGAAAACTTTCAGTGGCTCCATTTTTGCCTATTGAATGAAGTTTAAACTCTTTGCTGCCACCTACCTTTCTACGTCTTTTTGCCTAACTTCCCTTCTATATGTCCTATGATCCTGCAGAGTAACTGACCATTCACCAGGAAAAAATAATCTCCGATTTTCTGAGTCCCAGTCTGGACACAATCATTTTAGAAGGGTGGTGGTTGTAGAGGCCACGCTGTAAAAGAAGACATGACTAGTGTAGTAGTCAGGATGGCACTACACAAATATTCTGTTTCTCCTTTGGGGTGCACTGCAGACTGGAACATCCCCATCCCTTTGAAGTCAGGCTTGGCCACATGACTTGCTCTGGCCAATGAAATCTAGGCAGAATTGGCATGTATCATATCAAGGCAGAAGCTGAGCAAGTTATCTCATTTTCATTTTTCCACTGCCAAGGGTCCCAGTGCCTGCTATGAACATACAGACTGAATGAGAAAAAATGCTGTTATTTGAAATCTCTCTGATGTAGGGGTTACTATGGCATAGGATAGCCTTCCCTGACTAGTACAACTACTGAAGAAATAAAGTAGTAAATGTAAGCCACTCTTTGGAGATTTGTTTTTTTTACTTTAAAAATCAACTTTATTGAGGTATAATTCATAAACAATAAAATGCGCCCATTTTCTGTGTACTGTTCAATGAGGTTTTTTGTTTTTTGGGTTTTTTATTTTGGTGAGGAAGATTGTCACCGAGCTAAGATGTATGTCAATCCTCCTCTCTATTTTGCATGTGGGACACTGCCACAGCATGGCTTGTTGAGCGGTGTGTAAGTCCACACCTGGGATCTGAACTGCAAATCCCAGGCTGCTGGGGTTCTTGGAAGTGGAGCCTGAGAACTTAACCACTATGCCACCAAGCCAACCCTTGTTTGATGAGTTTAAATAAACATATACACCTGTGTAACCACTACCCTAAATGAGATATAGAGCACTTCCATCACCTCAAAACATGTCCTTACGCCTCTCTGCAGTCTATCCTTTCCTCCCTCCCTCTACTCCTCAATCCAGCCTAGGCAAACACTGATCAGCTTTCCGTGGCTATAGATTAGTTTTGCCTGATTTAGAATTTCATATAAATGGAATCACACAACACATACTCATTTTGTGCTCTTTGAGAAAATTTTAAACTTTAAATTGGCTTTATAATTCAACTGACCTTTGCACTTAAGATTAAGGTTGATTCAGCCTAATTAGGGTAATTAATCTGTACCTCCCTGAATTGGTTTTTTATTTCAAAAATATACATTACATCACAGAATCCATTACAGTAGAGTTCACATCCACCATAGCAAAACTCTCTTCTACTTAGCTGAGAATTTTACAAGACTTTAAGCTCCATGAAACATTCAATTTTGTTGACCACTGTATGTATACCCAGTGCCCACAACAGTGTCTGGCACAGTAGGTACTCAATAAATATTTGTGGACTGAATGGATGTATTTCCCTTGAATGGCCTTTCTATAAGTCTGTGTTAAATTACTGGGATGCCTTAAATTAGAATTTTAATCCCCATGCACTAATAAAGGGAAACCTGTCTTAAGCGCCTCTATTCCACTTTAGGTGGAGGCAGAGGATGGAGTCTGAGACCGGAGGAAGCACAGGACAGTCGAGAAGCTATCTGTAAATCCTGCAACATCATAATTTTAGTTGCCGTCTGCTTGTATTAAAAGGTTGACTCCCCCTCAAAATCAAGAAGGCCTGTCCGAATGTCTTCGTTTACCCATTCCCTATTTTATTCATGTTATTTCGAGACAAGCACCTCAGCCGAATTCTGAGCATTTGGTTCTAAAACAGGATTTGTCATAAACGAATTGTTTGCCCCTTGACAGTCACCTGTAAAACACACACTCTGATTTCCTAACCTCCGAGGAGTGCAGGGAAAACCAAAAGGAAGGAACAGCGAGCAAGGGCTTAGAAAAGATACTGAGGGCCACCAAGCAGTACCAGCTCAAGTCATTACCAACTCTAATCTTGGCAGCGATCGCAAGAAGGCGGCGCGGACTGCGCAGGCGCCCCTCCGCGGCCCCGCCCCCGCCCGGCCCCGCCCCCGCCCGGCCCCGCCCCCGCCGGCCCCGCCCCCGCCCGGCCCCGCCCCCGCCCGGCCCCGCCCCCGCCCGGCCCTGCGCTCCCGGCGCGCGCGTGCACGCCGCCCCGCGTCCTCGCTCCCGGGGCGCCGCCCCGCGTGCGCCAGAGTCGCGGAGGCCACCCCCAGCACCGGAAGTGACCCTGGCGGGTTTGGCTTCAAATTCTCGGCGAGCTGAAGCAGCGCCGGGGGCTGGTGGCGGTTGGAGCCGGCAGCGCGGGGGCCGTGGGCACGGAGCGGGGTGCTGGGGGCCGAGCAGGGCCCTCCTCTCTCGCTGCCCGGGGCCCCGCTCGGCCCTTCCCCACCGCGGGCGGTGGGCGGCCTCCCCAGGAGCCTCGGCCGCCGCAGGTGAGTGCTCGCTCTCCGGGTGCTCCGGGGCCCCCAGCATGGCCGGGTCGGCGAGGGTCTGCGGGCCGGCGGCGAGAGCCCCCGGCGCATCCTTCCGGCAGCCTGCCCCGAGGGCGTAGGTCCTGGCCGCAGTCGCTGACACCTGGGGCTCAGGTGACGGTCCCCTACCTGAGGAATCCTGGCCAGCCGGGGACTTTTCGAGCGCTCCTGCCGACCCCATCCCTAGGCCTGTGTCATTAGCGTCTCCGGCAGAGAGAACATGTTATTTCTTCGCTTTCGGATGCGTCCTCTCCCCAGTCCTTCCACGCCCCCGCCCCGAAACCCTCACCCCCGAAAAACCCCGAAAGCCTTGATGTTGGGATGCAGCTTCCTTTCATACGTTTTGTTGTAATATTGTTTAGGATATTTTGTATTTAGTTTATTTGCGTTCTGGAGCTGGGCGTCCTCTGGGAGGCTTAAGGCCCTTCTTGTTCGGAGTTGGTAGCTTTTAGAAAATGTATCCGTCGAAACGTTCGTTTCATACGTATATTATATGGTGACGAAGTTAGGGAGAAGCGTGGATCCTTAAGTACCTTAGGGTGGCTAGTCTCAAGCCCTGTTTAATCGCGAATAATTTCCTCTTTCAACTGCCAAGTGCCATTTTTATATGTTACTAACTTCCAGCTGCTCAATGTTGCACCCTTCTCTCTTTGAAGCGCTCATTTGTGTCTTCCTCTTTGAAATCGGACCTTTAGTTACTGCTGAAAACATTCCTAATGTTTTAGAATGTGTGCAATAGATCTTTGCCACATAGTCACAATGATAGAACAATACAAGTGTCAAGGAAGATTCTTGTAATGTTCATACAGGCCTAAATAATATCTCAACGTGCAGCCTCTTTTCTTTTGCAAAGCAGATGATTTTTGTAATCAGTGGGTTCTCCCACAAAGAAATAGCCACAAAGTTGTTTGTCTTGTATTAATTCTAATAACTCGTGGCCTGTATCATGCCTTAAAAAGAAAGGCAGTGCCGATCAACTTTCCAGCATTCCGAGAGCGTGAAGAGCTATATAAAGCTCCTTTGTGGCCTTGGTGATTCAAGAAGCGTTTACATTTTATAGACTCAGTGCTAGGCATATTACGTAGTCTACAACAGATTCTGCACCTTTTTTTTTTTTTTAATTTTTTCCCCTTTTTCTCCTCAAAGCCCCCTGATACATAGTTGCATATTTTTTAGTTATGGGTCCTTCTAGTTGTGGCATGTGGGACGCTGCCTCAGCATGGCTTGATGAGCGGTGCCATGTCCGCACCCAGGATCCGAACTAGGCGAAACCCTGGGCCGCCGAAGCAGAGCGCATGAGCTTAACCACTTGGCCATCGGGGCGGGCCCCTCTGCACCTTATTTTGAAACTGGTATCACAATTCTGACAAATGCTAAAGGTTAGAGAGTCTTGTAGAACTTACTGTGTTAACAACAATGAATTTCTGTTTACAAGATGGTTTGGGGTTTTTTTTTTTAATCTACTTGACTGGCTGGAAAGAGAGCATATCAAATCAATATGGTCAGTGTTGATAACATACTAAATAGATTTTGCTTTTGGTGTTTACAGATATGGCTTGAATATGGCTTTTAAATTACATTTTAATTGTTATATTCACTGATTTATTTTTGTTTTGTTCGGGGTAAACCAAAAGAAAGTTTACCAAATGCATATATATAGGTATATATGTATATGTATAACTTTCTCATGCTTCTTGAGTATTTATCATATGATGATTATAAAGATAAGAAAAATGTATGCTATGCTTTTGGTCATCAGTCACTCATTTATTTTGATTATTCATAATCATCAGTGACTGACTGTAAATTAGCATGTGTTGCTTTCATATCCCAGAGATGAACATTCTGAAAATTGCTTAACAGTGTGTTGTCACTTAAAGTTACACACTCTTGGTTTACTGAAATGCCCTCAGAGAAATGCATGATGGAGGTTCATATATTTTTGTTTTCGGACATCAGTTTTGCAGATAAATATTTTTAACATTGATGCTGATCTTTTAGCTTGTGCTTAATAATATTCTATGCTTTTTTCCTCCTACTAAGCAAAGAAAAAAACACCTAGAATTTAAAAAACTTTTCCACTAACTTCAAGGAT
Source organism: Equus przewalskii (assembly GCF_037783145.1). Classification (NCBI taxonomy): domain Eukaryota; kingdom Metazoa; phylum Chordata; class Mammalia; order Perissodactyla; family Equidae; genus Equus; species Equus przewalskii. The sequence goes on from NC_091862.1 coordinate 17,157,663, forward strand.
TTCAAGGTCTAATTCTGTCTTATTTTTGTCTTCAGTGCAATTCCTTGCAACTCAGTAGGTGCTCCCTGAATATTTCTTTTTTTCCCCTGTTTTTTTTTAAAATTTAATTTAATTTAATTTTTTTTTTTGAGGAAGATTAGAGAGAGAAAATATTTCTTGAATGAACGACTTATGCACATTTCAGTAAAAAATGCAATTAGAGGGGCTGGCCCAGTCGAGTAGTGATTAAGTTCGAACATTCTGTTTCAGTGGCCAGGGATTCGCAGGTTCAGATCCCGGGCATGGACCTAGGCACCACTCAGCAAGCCATGCCGTGGCAGCGTCCCACATACAAAATAGGGGAAGATTGGTGCAGATGCTAGCTCAGGAACAATCTTCCTCAAGCCAAAAGAGGAAGATTGGCAACAGATGTTAATACAACCTTCCTCACCAAAAGAAAAAAAATACAATTAGAATAGAATCCAGTTTAATATTCCTTAAAAAATTAAGTAGGTAAGGTATCCTTTTAACATGTGGAGTAGGGAAGGCCCCATATTTGTTGTTTTGGGATAGAATAGGAATGTTAGAACTCAAATATTTGGATCTGTAGCCTGTTCTTTTTCAGTCTCTTTATCACTTTTTTTTCTTATCCTGGAGGAGAAAAACACACTTTATGGAGATACCACACCACATCAAATATTAAGTTTGCTAGAAATTTTGTTGTAATACTGAGTTTTTAGTGTTCAAAAGATTCGACTCTGTTAGTTGATTTAAAATTTGTCACACCTTACTTAATTTACATAAATGAATTTATTCATTAGCTAAAATAAATACTCATGCCATGTAAGCAAAAGGTTGGTTCTGATGGAACAATGTAGAGGAAAAGCTTGCTGTGAGATAAAGCAATCGCCTGTGGTTATCTTTCTCTTAATAATCTTTAACCAAGAGTCTGAGCTTTTGGACAATCTCATTTTTGTAAGTGTTCTATTAATTGAACCCCTAGGTAGTGTTTACAGTTCATGGTGGTTAAAATTTGGTATGTAGGTTTTTCTTCAGATACATTCCTTTCTTCAAATATTGCCGGATATTGTGCCAGGTAGACCCAATTTCTGTCCTCCTGCAGTGTAATTTTAAGCAATAATAAGGGTATGTTCTTGAAAATTGGAGAATCTCGTAAATTTCCAGTGTTGACATTCACTTGAGAAGGAGGATATCCTACACTTAGAGACTGCTAAAGAATATGAAAAATTTTGTCTAATTTTTTTTCAAACTTATTTGTGTCTTTAGTGCAATTCCTTGCAACTCAGTAGATGCTCCCTGAGTATTTCTTGAATGAACGACTTATGCACATTACGGTAATAAATGCAATTAGAGGGGCTGGCCTCTAATCAACTAAGGGTATTTTGATACTATTGCCAGTAAGCACATTGTTTCTTTGATAACCAAAAATTTTTCAGGTCATTTTTATTGTGGCCTTGGATTAACTTTCCATTTCTGTTTGTTAGAAAATGTTAACTCATTGGCTTCTAAGGAATTTTATCTGACTAGAAAGAAGTATTCATAACACAGAACCTTCAGGGAAGGCCTGGAGGGGCTGGCCCGTGGCCGAGTGGTTGAGTTCACGCGCTCCGCTTTGGCGGCCCAGGGTTTCAGTGGTTTGAATCCTGGGCGCAGACATGGCACCGCTCATCAGTCCACGCTGAGGCGGCATCCCACATGCCACGGCTGGAAGAAGCCACAACTAAAAATACACAGCTATGTACCGGGGGGCTTTGGGAGAAAAAGGAAAAATAAAATCTGAAAAAAAAAAAAAAAGGCCTGGAGTGATCTGTGAGTTTAGGGACATTGAATCATGGCCCCCCCCAACAAAATGAAGATCAATTATATATAAGTAACAACATTTAGATTTTTCTTAGTTGGGGGAAGGGAAGAAAGATCTGGAGGGAGTCTGTTTTGGAAAAGAGAGAGAGGGAAAAGACGGGAGAGGCCTGATATCCAGGCTCCTGCAGGTCAGCTGTATACTGCCAGCAGCTGGCCTCAGCTGTACTCTTCCTACATCGTTGCTGGGCTGGGTGTCACCAGTCACCATAGGGCATGGATAGCTTCAGGGCAGAAGCAGTCACACAGTTCTGGGAGGGATGAGCTGAGGATCAAGGAATCTGAGAGTGCTGAGGGTCAGGAACTGGACAAAGTATCTGCTATGTGCCAAGTGTGGTTAGGTGCTGGGGATGTGTCAGGAAATAACAGCCGTGGTCCCTGGCCCTGGAGCTTTTGTTAAGATGGGCCGTTATCAGTGGTCCTGGCTCCAGGGAGTCACCGTTTAGGTCACCGTTTAGGTCACAGGACTGTTTGCCTTTCCTTTTCGACCTCAGATGCTCAGTCTTGAGTTAGTATAGACCTCAGTTCAGAGCTGTATTGCTTCATAACAATTTACCCCAAAAGCCGAGTGGCTTGAGACAACAAACGTTTCTTATCTCAAAGTTTGTGAGGTCAGGCTCTGGGCATGGCTTGGCTGGGTGCTTCTGATTTAGGGTCTCTCACAGGCTGTAATCAGGATGTCAGTCAGGGCTGCAGTCCTCTCAGGGCTCAACTGGGGGAGGATCCGCTTGCAGGCTCCCTCACGTGATTGTGGATTCAGTTCCTCATTGGCTGTTGGCCTGGGGCCTCCCTCAGCTCCTTGCCGTGAGAGCTTCTGCACACAGCAGCTCACAGCCGTGCTAGCTGGTTTCCCTTAGAGCCAGCCAGCAAGAGACAGCAAGCAAGATGGAAGCCACGGTCTAATCTCAAAGATGACATTCCATTATTTTTGTACATTCTTTTTATTACAAGATCACGTTCAAGGGGAGGCAATTACACAAGGTTATGGATACCAGGAGGCAGAGAATGAGAACTACCAAAGACTGGCCTGAGGCTGTGGGTGTGATTTTGACGTCACTGCTTCTCCACGAGGTTGTGATTCCATTTCCCTCTAATCTGTGTCCTAAGGAGCATAGAACCCACCCTCTTCTGCTCTCATAGTAGTGCTGATTTTTAGCTCTTCCACCTGCCAACATTTCCTGACTATTAATCTTTCTTCCTCTAATCCTCTAATTCTGGGCTGTATGGATATGATTACCTTCTCTTGTCTGTTTGGCAGAAAATCTTTTTGGTCCTGTGTCTGACACATAGTGAGTCTGATTGATATTCCTGGTTGGCTTGCCATCATTCTCCTCGCCCTGCCCACCAGCTAAACACTCTGCATTAAATTAAACTCAAGAAATTTGCTTGGCATGTTTTTTTCACAGGAAACCTCATTCCAGCATAAAGAATTAAATATGCAGAATGTAAGAGCCATGGTGGTCTCTATCAGAATTAAGCTCTGTTGCATCACTTGCCCTTAACCGTGGGTGGAGTTGGGGAGGGAGGTGTTAAGAAACACAGTTTTAGGAACCATCTCTGGCTGCATCCAGTAAGCAAGGGAGAGAGGTCCCCACACAGACATTATCTCTGTTCATCCATGAGATACATCTATTTGGATATCCCACTGACATGCAGAAGGAGTCAAAAATAATCATATTTCCTTCACACATCTGTCTGCTTAGCTGTCCTGTGATCTCTTGTCATTCTTTCATTTTTTACTTCCACAGGCTTGAAATGTCAGTTTTCAGCATCTTCTCCACTCTAGTTCATAAGTACTCTGAGCAGTTCTTCACCACGTGCTTCAAATGTGTTTCTTTTTATTTCCAAAGCCACAACCCTAATCTAAATTATTGCCCTCTCAAAAGCGTGTAGATCTTTCCAAGTTTGGACTTCACCATACTGTGTACAGTTAAGAAGTAATAGTAATTATCGTCAACATCAACGAAGCTGACGTTTATCAGATGCCTGCTTCTGATGCTTTGTATCCACTCCCCGCTACGTGCAAAGACTGTGCTCGTTTCTCGTGTATAGAAAGCTTCAGGGAAGATGTGGTTAGCATTTATTGAAGCCCTGCTCTTTGTCAAGTAGTATGCCAAGTGTTTTGAATCGTCGTTCATTCCTTACAGTGCAGCTCTTGAACGTAGTTATTATCTCAAGTTTACAGATTTAAAAACTGAGGCTTAGAAAAGTTGTGGGATTTGATCAAGGTGGCAGAATTATAATGCTAACCAAGATTTTCCTAACTTCAGTCCACATGTGCTTTCTGCTCTCCCACACTGCCTTCCAAAAACTAACATGCTGCATTTGTTCTGCCGCTGTTTGGTAAGACCTGTGCGTCGTGCCTTTCAGATGCAGATCCCACTCTTGAAGAACTTAGAGATACGACCTATGTCAGTAATATAACTCCGAATAGTCAAGTGCCTTGAGATGAAAGGTCCCTGTGGAGTGCCAGAGGACTTTAGAAGGGGGAGAGTTTATTTTGAACTGAGAAGTTCAGAAAGTAGACATACTGAGAGAACCGCCTCTGAGCTGGGCTTTCACACGTAGGTGGGTTTGGTGGTGGGAACTAAGACATTTCTTTGAAAGAGTGGAAATAGGTTGAGCAAATGTATAGAGATGGAAATGTGGTGTGTGTGATTGTGAGCTTCTTGAGCGCCCTGGAGAGTACACTTTTAAAAAGCTCATTGTAGTGCTTATTGTTGAGACATATAATATGAAAATGTTTCTTTCTTTTTTTTAGCTTATGCTTGAGCATGAGTCTTCTTATGATTAGTGAGAATGTAAAATTGGCTCGTGAATATGCATTGCTGGGAAACTACGACTCCGCAATGGTCTATTATCAGGGAGTTCTTGACCAAATGAACAAGTATCTGTATTCAGTTAAAGATACGTACCTCCAGCAGAAATGGCAACAGGTGAGAATCACGGCTGCTGTATGTTTTAATGGTTTAAGTTCTCAGAAGAGAAGATTTAAATAGATTGTCACTGCTTTTTGCAGTTATGCGTTAAGAGTGTATGATATGTTATGTGGATTTGTATATATGGTTACTTGAAACTTGACATTAGTAATAATCCGTATTCACCATCATCAGTATTGAGGTCTATTTAATTATTCTAATTGTTGGAATGTAATAGCTTTTTTTGAAAGTAATTTTGAAATCTTTTTCTAGATCACGTATTTTACCTGGTAAAATTTGTGTTGACTGTATTAAGCTATTGTTGAAGCTGCAGGTGACACCTGAATCTCACGCTGCTGCGTTCTCTTTAGAACATCGTAACGCAGACCATATTTGAGTCCCATTTGAGGAACTTTAGTCACTGAGGACCAATAGAAGTTTATAGGTGGAAGCTGTAGAACTTATGGGCCCAGGTGAAGACGGTGTTTGTAATAAGGTTCACCCCTCACAGAGGAAGAGCGTGCTACAGAAATGAATAGTCTTTTTGAGCTGGTCTTCTGCGTGGAATATTATCCCTCAGATTCTGCCGAGCTGCTTTTTTGTTAGTGTTCCATATTTTTCTTAATTTCTTTAAAAGAGAAATATCCTGCCTCTTTGAATTTAGCCTCTTTCCCTAAATCTGCCTCTGCATACTCCTTACGTTACCAGAAGTGGAAAATCTGTTATTTCATGAGGAGTCTTAAGTTTGTCACTGACAGACTTTTTTTTTAAGCCAGACACTTTTGACTTTAAAAGTCTAAGCTTTTTTGTAAAGATACTTAAATCATTTATTTATTTATTTACTTATTTGCTGAGGAATATTCACCCTGAGCTAACATCTGCTGCCAGTCCTCCTCTTTTTGTATGTGAGCGGCCACCACAGCATGGCCACTGACAGGCAAGTGGTGTAGGTCTGGGGGGGAACCGAACCTGGGCTGCCAAAGTAGAGCATGCTGAACTTCACCACTCGGCCACTGGGGCTGCCCCTAAACCATTTAGTTTTAAAAGCAAACATTACCAGCTTCATTTCAATATTTCATATATACATATAGTGTTTAAATTGAGTCAAGACTGCTTTTAAAACAAATCTTGATTATATTTGAATTGAGCAGTTTATCCTCTGAAGTCATACTTTTCAAACTGTGGGTTGCAACCATTAGTGAGTTATGAAATTAGTGAATTCTGATCAGCATTTTAAAAGTCAATTAAATAGCATAAAAAACCATCCATGTGCAACTTGCAAAAGTATTATTTTTATCAAACTTTAAAGTTACAGCTAACTTTTCAGTTTGTTATGCAAGCTGAATAAGAACCGTATGTCAGTAACATAGCTTAATTAGCCAGGATATTTAGTTCATTTTACCAGAATTAATTTTGCAATTGAAAACGAAGAATTAATAAACCATTTTTAAATTTCAACAGAACATTTTGGTGTGATTTACTGGGTATCTATCTGATGTCAAAATGGAGGTTTCTGACATCTCTAATAAATGGCCTTAACTTAATCTTGGCAGTGATTTATTAGTTATAGAAACTTGAAGAGCCATATTCTCCTTCTTTGAAACCAGGTTTGGCAGGAAATAAATGTGGAAGCTAAACATGTTAAGGATATCATGAAGACACTAGAGAGCTTTAAACTAGACAGCACTCCACTGAAGGCTGCACAGCATGAGCTGCCAGCTTCCGAGGGGGAAGTCTGGTCCTTGCCTGTACCTGCGGAACGAAGGTAAGTGGAGACCTTTTAAGAAATAAACTAGCACAGGCAGCTAGTCACAGTGCTTATATCTAGGAGGAGAACTGGGTGGCTAAGAGACAGGAATGGGAGAGGGTTTTTCATTTTATTTATTTAATCACTTACTTTTTGAGGAAGATTAGCCCTGAGCTAACATCTGTACCCGTCTTCCTCTATTTTATATGTGGGACGCCTGCCGCAGCATGGCTTGATGAGTAGTGCATGGGTCTGCGGCTGGGAACCCAGGGCAGCTCAAGCAGAGTGCACAAACTTTACTGCTACACCCCCAGGCCAGCCCCAAGAGGGTTTTTTGCTGAATGCCTTTTATAACTCTTAAATTGTGTATCGTGTAACTCTATGGTCCATTTCAACAAATTAAATTTGGGTGGAAATAAGCCAAAAATATGCTTTTGTGAGGGAGTTAGACTAAAACAGTGGTTCTCAAACAAGCTATCAGAGGATACTGCTATTCAACAAGCCATACTGCTGCTAAAATTAAAAAATGGGGGGCCGGCTCCGTGGCTGAGTGGTTAAGTTCGTGTGCTCCGCTGCGGCAGCCCAGGGTTCAGATCCTGGGCGCGGACATGGCACTGCTTGTCAGGCCACATTGAGGCGACGTCCCACATCCCACAACTAGAAGGACCTGCAACTAAGATATACAACTGTGTACAGGGGGGTTTGGGGAAATAAAGCAGAAAAAGAAAAAAAGAAAAAAAAAAAAGGTTGGCAACAGTTGTTAGCCCAGGTGCCAGTCCTTAAAAACAAAAAACAAAAACAAAAGATAGGCAACAGTTGTTAGCCCAGGTGCCAATCTAAAAAAATTAAAAAATGCGTTTTTTTAAATTTAATCTTTATTGAGTTAATGATAGGTTACAATCTTGTGAAATTTCAGTTGTACATTATTGTTTGTCAGTCCTGTTGTAGGTGCACCCCTTCACCCTTTGTGCCCACCCCCCACCCCACCTTTCCCCTGGTAGCTGCTAATCTGTTCTCTTTGTCTACATTTTTAAATTCCTCATATGAGTGGAGTCATACAGAGATTGTCCTTCTCTGTGTGGCTTATTTCACTTAACGTATTACCCTCAAGGTCCGTCCATGTTGTTCCAAATGGTATGATTTTGTTCTTTTTTATGACCGAGTAGTATTCCATTGTATCTATATACCACATCTTCTTTATCCATTCATCTGTTGCTGGGCACTTAGGTTGCTTCCATGTCTTGGCTATTGTAAATAATGCTGCAATGAACACTGGGGGGCATGGGACTTTTGGAATTGCTGACTTCAAGCTCTTTGGATAGATACCCAGTAGTGGGATAGCTGGGTCATAAAGTAGTTCTATTTTTAACTTTTTGGGAAATCTCCATACTGTTTTCCATAGTGGCTGTACCAGTTTGCATTCCCACCAGCAGTGTATGAGGGTTCCTTTTTCTCCACAACCTCTCTAACATTTGTTACTATTTGTTTTAGATATTTTTGTCATTCTAGTGGGTGTAAGGTGATATCTTAGTGTAGTTTTGATTTGCATTTCCCTGATGATCAACGATGATGAGCATCTTTTCATGTGCCTATTGGCCATCCGTATATCTTCTTTGGAGAAATGTCTGTTCATGTGTCCTGCCCAAAAAAATGGGCTTTTTAATTCAAAGAAAAAAAGAAAAGATAAAATGTTCTCAATTTTAGATTTCCCTCTGGCGTTTTTTTCCCAAGCTTCCTATTATTTGGTGCCAGTAAGTGAACAATTAGTGAAAGTGATCGTCACCAAAATGCTCTAAACAGCCAATTAGGCTTAGTTTCACTGAATGTTTTTTAACTGACAAGTGAGCAGGTAGAGGTCGCTTATCTATTTCCTTACATGATAGACTTCCTAGTTTGTATTGTGGATTTAAATATCTGAATGTATAATAGCAGTCTACAAAGAACACTGACTTGCAGGTTACTCACCCCCTAACCGGTTTGAGAATATTGCATTAAGACATTACTTAGGTGTTCTTCAGTTTAACGTTCGATCATTGTAACTCTTAATTCTTGATTGTATTTTATAATAGGTGCTAGATATTGAGTGGCTCACTCACAAAGCCACTATTTTAGGCTACACATGTTATTGCATGTATTTCTCACAATAAACCTTCCAAATAAGTCATATTTTCCCTGTATTTCAGATAAGATAGCTGAGGTACAGTGAGGTTGGGTAATTTTTTCCCATTATCACAAAGCTAATAACTGGTGGAGCTAAGATTGGAACCCAGATATATTTGACTACAAAGCTGGCGTTCTCTGCCGTACCAGTCATTCTCAAACTAGCACACATAAAGATCTCTTGGGGCACTCGTTAAAAATGTGGATTCTGGGGTTGCACTCCCAGAGAGTCCAGTATAACAGACAGCAGGTGGAGCCCAGGACTCTGCAGGTGATGCTGACACGGGTGCTCCATGGCCCACACTTTGAGAAGTACTGCATTAGAGTGCTCCCTCTCCAGTTTAAGATCAACTAATGGCTATTGATTGTTTCTTAGCCACTTTAATTTTCTTCAGTTCCAGATAAAAGTACTGATGTTCTGGTCCTGACTCTGATAGCTTTTGAATGTTTACTAAATTTTTCCCTTGCTTATAAGCACTTTCATATATATTTTCTGTTATATTTTAGAATTCACTAAAAAAAAAGCACAGCAGTAGGCTCATTAAAGAAAAATAGGAAAATGACAGAAAAGTAAGGGGGAAATCATGTGCTCATTCTAGTGCGACTTCTAGTTTCCTGAGCAGTGTTTCTTTTCATCCTGTAATTGTGCTCTATCCACAATGTGTAACTTTGTACCCTCTTTTTAAAATTAAAAAAAAATCCTGATAGACGACAATCACTACACAGTTAATATGTGCCAGGGACTGTATTAATTTCTTTGCATACATTATTTAATTCTCAAAACAATGTTAGAAAGCAGGTACTAATTTTTTAGCTCCAATTTCTGATGAGGAAACTTAAGCTTAGATAGGTTCAGTAATCTGCTCTTGATATGGTAAACGCTGATAATTTATAAGCCAGCTCAGACCTTTTCCTGCCCTGCTACTTTTAAAGGGTTGTTTGCTACTCTTGAGGGGTATGTAACCTACATAGTTAACCACGTTCTGATCCGTCGTTTTCCCCTTTCTTGTTATTATAAATAAAGTGACCATTTGTGAGTAAAACTTTTTCCATATTTATGATTACTTCTTTCTTAATTTCAGAAGTAGAACTAATAATAAATGGGTCAGGTTCTATTTTTATTTTTTCTTGCCTATGAATGTTTTACTCCCATTTGCTTTCTCTTTTCTTTCCTCCCCTTGTATGAGTCCGCTCCAGCTGCCATAACAAAATACCACAGACTGAGTGCCTTAAACAACAGAAGTTTATTTCTCACAGTGCTGCAGGCTGAAAAGTCCAAGATGAAGGTGCTAGCCGATTTGCTGCCAGTGAGGACTCCTCCTGAGCCGACGGCTGCCTTCTCTCTGTGTTCTCGTATGGCAGAGGGAATGAGCAAGCTCTGTGGGGTCTCTTACAAGGACACTAATCCTTAGATCAAGGCCCCACCCTTATGACCTTATTTAACTTTATTTACTTCCTTACTCCAAATGGTCACATTGGGGGTTAGGGATTCAACATAATGAATTTGGGGGCATACAGACATTCAGTCCATAACAGCCATGTCACTCCTCTCTGTTATTGGTAAGAGTTTTCCAGTGAATAGATGTGCCCAGTGAAAATTCAGTTGGTTTCAAATTTCATGAACTATTTGGTCACCTCAGTCCAACAAGCAGAGGCAGGAGGGTTCTCTCTTGGGGGGAGTGGGAAGTTGAATTATTTAATTTTAGGGGTGGGGGGTTTTGTTTTGTTTTCTTTTTGTTTTTGTTTTTTGAGGAAGCCTGGCCCTGAGCTAACATCGGTGCCCATCTTCCTCTACTTTACATGTGGGACGCCTACCACAGCATGGCTTACCAAGCGGTGCCATGTCCACACCTGGGATCCGAACCAGTGAACCCTGGGCCGCTGAAGCAGAACATGCAAACTTAACCACTGTGTCACCGGGCCGGCCCCTAGGGGAAGTTGAATTAGATGAGCCTCTTCGTCTTGAAAATTCGATGATAATGAGCCCTGGTGTCCCTTCTTACTGCTTCTTGCTTTCTTCAATATCTTTTTCTGCCTCTGAATGCCCTGGATTACTATTACTCTTACTATTATTTGCTGTGTCTTTCTGTTTCTGTAATTTATTTTACCTGCTCCCTCAACTGAATATCCCTCAAAACTCCCTTTCTCCTTGTCTTCCTTTGTGCTCATGCTTGAGAGAGCTTATTCATTGTTCAGCTCTGTTGGTGATTCTAACCTTGTCATCACCTAAATTCTAGTCCCATTAACGAATAGATTCAGCTGGTCCAGTATTCTCTTCTAGAACTGTGCACAAAAATGTTTGTACAAGGAGGCTCATTGAAGCCTTTTAGAGAGATTAGAAATAGCTTGAAAACTGTTAGATTGATTCTTTTACAAGTCAGCTGATGTCCCTCAAATATCTTCTCATCTCACAGAATAAAACCCAAAGTTCTCTCCATGTCCTTTGACGCCCTGTGAGATCTGGTCCCTCTGTGACCACCCCTTCTGTGCCCTGAGTTCTTCTAGCTCTCTCCCTCAGCCTCCTGGAGCAAGCCAGACGCACGGATGCGTCACTTCTTGGCACTTGCCTTTCCTTCAGCTCAGGCGTTTGATGGCTGGTCCTCTCATTTCTTTCAGGTCTCTACTTAAATGTCTCCTCAGAAAGGGCATCTCTGATCCCGCCACCTAAAATCCCACTCCCTGAATAGCTGGCAGGAAGAAGTGGATAAAGTGTGGCACATTTTATGTGATTGACTGATATTTGGTCATTAAAAGTCATTTATGAGGAGATGATACAGGAAATGCCTCATGATACGATGAGGAAGGAAAAATACGACTGTGTGTGTATAATGGTTCCAATTTCGTTTAAATGAAAGGCAACTATGAAAAAATAGTCTAATATGTTAAATGGTTAACTCTGGATAGTGGACTTACAGGTGACTTTTATTCTTTATACTTTATTATATTTCAGTGTCTATTTTGTATTGTTTTTCTAGTAAGGGGAAAAATAAATATATATTTTAAAGGCATATCTCCACTTGGCTATCCAAGTTTCTAAATCCAAATTTGAACAACCATCATTGCTTCCAGATGTACATTGGTTTGACTTTATCATGCTCCCACATGCTCATTCTCAACTTTCCACATCTAGGAGTGTCTTTTTTGATAGACACACTGTTAAAAAAGACACTCCATTGTGTCTTCATGAGGCCATTGCCATAGCACGAAGTCTGTTTCGCACTTTCTAGAATGCTTCCCTAGTTTCACGTATCTTCTTTCTTAACCATACTTGAGGGATTTGAGGACTGGGCTCCCCTACCTTTTTTATTGCTATTTTAATGGCCCCAACCAAGTCTGGGAGCAGAGTAAGAGCTAATAAATATTTGAGAGGTCTGAATCCTGCTGCAGAAATAAAGATGAAATGAGATGATGTATGTAAGTGCACCATACATCCGTTCCTGTAACTGTTTATAGCTAGAGCTTATATCTGTTTTTTATGGGAAAATTATTACATTTTATTAATTAAAACATGAGAACCATGATGCATTCTAAATAAAGTGGTACCAAATTGCACATATACCAGTGGATAAATGTGAATCTACACCTTTGCTGTATTCTCGTTCTTTTGATAAAACTCTCTTCTCTGATAAATTACTCTGTTTGCAGTTTCCGAGAATCAGACATAATTTTTCATTCATCTTTGATCTACAACAGCTGTTTCCTTTCAGAGGAGGGTGCCAATCCCTTGCCTTCCGTTATTTCTACCGCAGTAACCATACTGCATTCCGTTCCTCTCATTGTATCACCACAGACGGCTGTCGGGTTCACACATTGGCTGTGAGATTTCAGTGACCTTGAGTTTATTGGTCTGGTCTTGTGTCCATTACTGCCTTGGCTTCTTTACCTCATAGACTCTAACTTGCACACTGGGTGCTCATCCGTAGTTGGACCAGTTCCTGGAGTCGATCATGATCTTGTATTTGCCTAGACCCTCGCCAGGACCTAGAAAGCGCCAGTCTCCTCAGCATAGTGACCCAAAACCACACGGGAACCGTCCAGGTACGACAGTCAGAGTTCACCGTCCGTCTGCACACAATCTTCACAACGACAGAGGGAAAGCTGTTCGTCATCGGGACAAGAAAGAACAGAATAAAGGAAGAGAGGAAAAGGTAAATGTTCCCGATTTTCATCGTTGAAAAAGTTATTTATTAACCTTAAAAGTGAAGACTGTACAAATTTTCATCATTTTTAGTCATTAAAACTGCCGGACTATAATAAAACCTTAGTCATACTCCACCCAGGCTAGGATTTTTCCCACTCACTAGTCAACAACTATTTTTGGTGGTTTTTGGTAACTTTTATATCTTGATATAATTTCAGACTTGCAAACAAGTTGCAAGAATGCTATAAGGAACTTCCATATATTCTTTAGCCAGTTTTACCAATTATTAATATTTTCCCCTTTTGTTTTATCATTTACTCTCATGTACATTTTTTTTCCTGAAGCATTGAGAGTATGTTGTAGATACCATGCCCTTTTACCCTGAAATACTTGAGAGTGTGTTTCCTGAGTATTAGGACATTCTTTTATGTAAGCACAATGCAGTTATCCAAAGCTGTACATTTTACGTTGCTACAGTACTGTTGTCCAATCCATAGACCTTCCTAAAATTTGGCCGGTTATCCCAATAATGTCGTTTGTAGCTTTCCCCCTGCCCCAGGATCCGGTATAGAAGTGTGCCTTGCATTTAGTTGTCATGCTTCTTTAGTCTCTTTTAATGCCAGCGTTGCCTCAGCCTTTGTCTTTTTCGGCCTGGTATTTTTGAAGAGTTCAGAATGTCAGTATAGAATGTCCCTCACTTTGCGTTGGTCTGACTTTTCCTCATGAAGCACTTTTGGCAGGAACACCACTGAAGCGTGGTTTTTTTCTTCCCAGTATGTCGTATAAAGAGGCACAGGGTGTTGATTTGTTCTGCTGTCATGATGAATTGGATCGCTTGGTTAGGGTGCTGTCTGGCTCCTCTCTCCCCTGTGAAGTTACTCTTTTTCCCTTTATAATCATTTGTGGGGGCATACTTTGAGACTATGTAAAAAACCTATTTCTCATCAAAATTTCTTCTACTTGTTTTAGCATCTGGTGATTTTTGCCTGAATCAGTTATTCCTGACAATTGAAAAATCATGATTTTCTAAGACTCTTATTTCTTGTACATTAAAGAATTTACATTTGCTGTAGGAAAAAGCTTTGTCTCTTCCCCTTTATCTAATTTTGTAACTATGGACTCGCGGATTCTTATTTTATTCAGTGAGTTATAATTTGTTACTATCTTTTTAGTACTTAAATTGTCTAAGATTTGAGGAGTGAGAGACCCTTGAAGCAGCATCTTCCGTCTTTGTGACATGTGCTCACCGTTCTCCGAGCACTTCCTCGTTGTCTGGCACAGTAGAGGCACAGCTTGTATTTCCCCCCATTTCTCCAACTTCCTCTTAGTGAGGAATGGGATTTAGAAACTGAGATTTTGGTGCCTATATTCTTCAAAGTCTTATACTCTCTTGTAGTAAGAAGCATATGGGAATCTGAGAGCTTGGTTTCTGTCTCCTCTGCTTCCACCTCTTCCCTGTCCCCTGCCCAGGGCACAGAGCCAGGGGCTGTGATGTGGTAAAGTACAGGATAATTCGTTTGGCTTGTTGTCTCAGAAGGATGCCTCCACACCACCTGGGCAAAGTGGAAACTGCGTATAGCAAAATAGAAAGCCCCCATGCTGCCCATCCATTCCTTTTCAAAGCATCACGTCAGCCCCTACTTCACGTTCCTTCTCCTAGATTTGCAGTCTAAGTTTGTAGTTCTGCATGAGAGCCCCATCCAGTAGCCAGCAAAGGCGCACCTTTGACCACAACCTTCCTTGTTGGTAAAGATACAGCTGTTCTTTTAGCTCTTGATTTTGTACCATCTGCCTTATCCCCTCTCCTCCCCATTGCTGGAGGTCACTTGCCCTTGTACATCTGGGCAGTCGGTTCCCTGAGTCCCTTTCACCACGGTTCTGTAGTCATGCATCCCTGCACTTTCAGCAACGGCAGTTCTGTTTTAGTGCCTGAAACAAGGAAGGATATGGGGAGGGTGGCTAATGAATCTGGCCTTGGAATGGTATCAATACCAGGGTTGCCCTGGCCTGTCGTCTAGGGTTTGGGTTGCAAGCCCTATAACTGTCTGTGGTCTGTAGAGCTCAATGTCCTATACCTTTTTCATTTTATATCTATACTTTTATACCCTGAGAAATGATGTGTAGACTGGAGGTACTGTAATCAACATATCAGTTGTCTAAGAGAAATTAAATTAAATTAATATGATCTGCTTGTTAAGGAGGAAAATAGAAAGCTTTTCAAAATATAAGGTGATCATTAAGAGTATGGGCTTTGGATTCAGGTAGACCTGTGTTTAAGCAGCAACTCTGCTGTTTCTGGCTATGTTACTGTAAGCTCTTTGGTCATTCTAAAATTTAATTCCCCATATGTAAAATTATTTTAACACTTGTCTCATAGAGTTTTCGTAGGATAAGTGAGATAGCATGTTCTGGTACCTGGTGCGTGCTCGATAAATGTTAGCTATTATTATTCCCAAACACTCCAGGTAACAGATTTGACTGTATTTGCTGTTGGCTTAAACAGTTTCCCCATTGCCTTTTTTAAAATTTTAATGAGATATTTAGAGGCTGATGACTACATTAAAAATACTCTTTAATTTATCCAAATGCAAAAGTAGAAATACTAGGTTAAAAGTAGGACAAAAATAAATTTCCCAAAAGGAGGCTTACTTAAAAAATGATCTGTTTTGAGTTGATTTTTGAGTAAGAGGTGAGACGTAGGTCAAGGTTCATTTTTTGTCTGTACGTGTCCCGCTGCTCCAGCACTGTTTGTTGAAAAGGCTGCATTTCTCCATTGAATTGCTTTTACAGCTTTCTCGAAAATCACTTGGGCATGTTAATGTGGGTCAATTTCTGGGTTCTCTGTTATGTTGCGTTGATATATTTATCTATCTCTCAACCAATACCCACAGTCTTGGTTACTGTAGCTATATAATAAGACTTGAAATTGGGTAGACTTACTTATCCCATTTTATTTTTCCTTTTCTAAATTGTTTTAGCTATCGTAGTTCCGTTCTTTTTCTATATGAATTTTAGAATCAGCTTTTCTACATCTACAGAGTCTTGCTGAGATTTTGACAGGAATTATGTTAAACCTGTGTATCAGTTTGGGGAAAATTGATATCTTTATTATGTGGAGTCTTTTCAATCCATAAACATTTATCTCTTTTTATTTAGTTCTTTAATGTGTTTCATCAGCGTTGTATAGTTTTCAGCATACAGGTCTTGCATATGTTTTGTTAGATTTTATACCTATTTCAGTGCCTACATATTCATTGCTAGTATTTAGAAATATAATTGACTTTTTAAAGTTTTTTTAAATTGTAGTTTAAATGTATGTAACATGTTTACCGTTTAACCATGTTTAAGTGTGCAATTCAGTGCAGTTGAGTTCATTCACAGTGTTCTGGAACCATCAGCGCTGTCCATCCACAGGACATTTTTAGTTTTGCAGAACTGAAACTCTGCACCCGTTAAACAGCAGTTTCCAGAAAAGGAGAACTGTTTTCTGTTTTGGTTCTTACGGAGGCTTCATTATGTGGACATGATGGATTCAGTCATTTGCCATCGGTGCTTAATTGAACCTGCAGCCACTTTCCCTCCCCAGAGGTTGGGAGGGCCTGTAAGTTCCAGCCGTCTAATCACAGGTTTGGTTCCCCTGACAACAGCCCCATCCTGTGGTTGTCTAGGGCTTTCTCAAACTCAGCTCATTAACGTAAACTCAGGTGTCATTGAAAGGGGTGTATTATGAATAACAGGACACCCCTTTCACCTTTACTGCTCTACAGCTCTTTCAGGGACTGGGAACCAAACTAAACATTATGACAAAAGATGCTAGAACTGGAAAGTGCTTTCTCTTTGTGTCTTCCTGTGCTTGCAGTGTAAGTGCCCATTAGTCTCTGGGGACAGTGTCTGCTTTCTCTCCCCCACAGCTGCTAGCACAGAACAGATTCTCGGTAAGTATCTGTGAATGCATGACAACTTCATAAATACTTAGAAGAAGAGACAGCCTTCTCCTGTTTTAAGTGTTGTACAATACCACCCGTGAATCTGTTGTTACTATTGGATACTGAGTTTGTAAATTGTGAGACAGACACTTATTTGGTCACCTAATAGAAGACTTTGAAAATCGTAAATATTAGTTATGTCAAGACATTAATACTGACTTCAGACAGTGTCATTGGCGAAGAAATCATCATGTTGTAGGCAAAAAAATATTATGGAGATGGGGTAACAATCCTAGCACAAGACCGAGTAAATGATTATTTACCCTATCGCAGAGCTTCATAAATTTTCTTGGCTCATAAAATCCATGAGTGTCTCAGTATTTTTTTCACAGCACCTCTAGGAAAAAAGAAGACCCACCCACTTATGAAGAAGTTAGGTTCAAGCAGCTTTGTTTATATCCTAACAACACCTATTGAACACTGCACAGTTTCTCAGACCTGGGAGTCAGAGTGGACATTGCCCTCTCATTCCTCTTCCACGCTGATTTTTCCCACTGTAACTTTTATCTCAGCAACGGCTGAAAACCCAGCTTCACAAAAATGCGGTGTTGTTGAGAGGAATGTAGCGGTCTTAGTGTAGAAACTGTGAACACCCTCGAGCGCGTGGTTCGCCCAGTGTTCAGCAGACGTTGCTGTGTTTCCCTCAGATGTCTGAATACTCCGCGGTGCCCTGGGAGTCTGCCCCAGTGACTCTCGTCACAGAGGATGGCAGGCATCTCACCTAAGGACTGAGATGTCCCTATGGGAGGAGGGGGAGGGAATAGTGGAAGAGGATGCTTTAGGGGCATTAATGAGGACTTGAGCACGTGGTTAAAGATGGAGCCATATTCTTAGCTGAATGAACGTCTGTCTTTAACCTTGGCTCCTCTGAAGGTTTGAGACACGTGTCCTGCTATCCAGTATTCACTAGTGGCCACAGTTAATCTCAGTATTAGTTCTTTTGATTCTTGCCAGCTCATATGCATAATATTTTTATTTTTCTTTAACACTTTTGTCATACATTTTGTGTAAAAATAAAAATGGAGTAGGAAACTCTGAGATTGATGTAGAAGGATGACTTATAGTCTTTGATTCCATCCTTAATACTTGAACTGTTATATTTGCTTTTTAAAAGAATATCACTGAGTCCAGTCTTTGTTTCTGACTCACAGAAACTTTCCCCCCAGTCTAGCTTTACCCTTTATTTCATGAAATAGTTTTGCAGTAACCCAATAGATATTCTTTTTTTTTTAATGATTGTATTTTTTTTCATTTACTTGTTTGTTTTCGCATGTACATCATAATATATTTCGAATTCTGTGTAGATTACGTCATGTTCACCACCCGAATCACAGAAACTTTTGAGTCAATCCAAAGCTCTTGTTTTTTTCTCCCAATGCAGAACAAATCACCCGCTGCGGTTACAGAAGCAGAGACAAATAAGTTTGATAGCACTGGATATGACAAGGACTTAGTAGAAGCTTTGGAAAGGGATATAATTTCTCAGAATCCCAATGTTCGATGGTAAGTTACATCACAGCAACATAGTTGGGTACTGATGATGCTTTCGGCAACAGAAACTGGAGCAGATGTGGGCACGCACTGAAGCTCGGTCCTTGGGGATAGAACCAGAGTACGTACAGTGTGAGCAGGACACATAATGACAAACTTCACTTCGGTTCAGGCTGTACCAATTTTTTGGCTGAGAATTTTTTATTTAATAAAATTAGTAATAATAGCAGTAAAATAAAATTTTTATTAAATAAAAAACTCATATACAGAGTGGGAGTAAGGTCACAGAGATGTTGTCTTCCTCTTGGGACAGCTTCTCCTGGTTGAAATGGCACTGATTCTTAGGCATGTGTGCTGCTTGCTGCTGGTCGTCTCTGGGTTTATCCAATAGACGCAGCTTTTGTTTCGTCTTACTTAAAGCAGTGATTCTCAACTGTTAGTATTATATCTAATCAGAGAGGTAGTTTACCACAGTGAGTTATAAAAGCTCCCTTTCCCACAAAGTTTGGTACATTCTGTTATTTTACTTATTTATTTATTTATTTATTTTGAGGAAGATTTGCCCTGAGCTAACATCCACTGCCAGTCCTCCTCTTTTTGCTGAGGAAGACTGGCCCTGAGCTAACATCCGTGCCCGTCTTCCTCTACTTTATATGTGGGACGCCTGCCACAGCGTGGGTTGATAATCAGTGCGTAGGTCCACACCCGGGGTCTGAACTGGCAAATCCTGGGCCACCGAAGTGCAGCACATGAGCTTAAACACTACACCACCAGGCGGGCCCTGTCATATGTTTTTTGTTAAAACCTTAATGATTTTTAGATATGATTTTGGGAATATTTTTGAAATATTTTTTTGTGTTTTGGTGTTTGATATTTATACAACAAACAGAGATTTTCGTAAGAAACGCTCCGTGTAGCAGCAGCAGCAGCAGCAGTGTTCTAGTGGTGTAGGTGACGTCCTCACAGTCTCGGCGACACTCTAACCTCGGTGTCTACCAAGTCTTACTAGGGTTGGGGGCAAGCAGCAGTGTTGCAGCCTGTCTCTGCTTTATGCCCTTTCTGTTCTTTATGGCTTTTTTTTAATGGGCTCATTGTTTCTATATCATGGAGTTTATGGAAGGAGCATCGTAAGAGCAAGAATTTATAATGAGATGGCATAATACTACTAAAGGTGGGGCCACAGACCTGTGTTCTCAGTGGCCACGCTGAAGATCATTACTGCCAAGAACTGAAGATATGCACTGTACTCTCTACGTATCCTAGTTGGCATGGCAGTCCTCATCACAGGGCGTTAGTTCACTGGGCCTACGCAGAGGCTTGGCGTTCTGCCAGCAGCATGAAGTCGTGTGCTTCCAGCGGTTCTCAAGAACGCCTACATAGATGGGGGCTGGCCCCGTGGTGTAGTGGTTAGGTTCAGCGCACTCCACTTGGGCAGCACAGGTTCATGGGTTCAAATCCCAGGTGTGGACCTGCATCACTCATCAGCCATGCTTTGCTGGCAACCCGCATATAAAGTGGAGGAAGACTGGCATAAATGTTAGCTCAGGGAGAACCTTCCTCCAGTGAAGACAAGAAAAAAAAGTCTAACAAAAAAGAATGACTACATAGAGTTAAATATATACTCTCATAGATTGTTGATAACATAAATCTTCTCTTTCAGGGATGATATTGCTGATTTAGTAGAAGCTAAAAAGTTGCTTAAGGAAGCTGTGGTGTTACCAATGTGGATGCCAGAATTCTTTAAGGGCATTAGGAGACCATGGAAAGTAAGTTTATTACTGTATGTCATTGCATATTACATATGTCATTACATTACAATATTACATATTGTCAAAGTGAATGTCAAGTGCATTGCCATAGAAAGCCAGTGTTTATCTGTATTGGGAAAAGTGAGGGGACAAAATAGATAAAGAAAATTTTAAATTAAAAAGTATTTGTTGTGTTGTCAGAATTTTCCTTAGAACAAAAGCTCTTGCAAGGTTCCCAGAGTAAGAAATGGGTATGCTGTGATCTTTGGGAAGTTGGACACACAGCAGATTTAGAATGAGCTTTTACTTGCAAGTTTAAACGAGTCACCCAATGTAAAAACACTCCATTTTATGTGTCATGTTGCAGAACTTATATCCTGTATTTCTTGGAATTGTTCTTAAGAAATTAATGGACATATCTGCATCTAATGAGTACTTTGTTAAAGTCAAGAGCTGATCTGAAAAGAGTCTGTCAAAAAAACTCTTTCTTAGATTTGGAAAATGTGCTAATGGCTAACTCTGCGCTTATTATTTTTAAAAATTGTTTAAATGTTAAGTAATAAGCAAGGTACAAAATTATAGACATACTTTGAGTATAACTATAAAAAAACACCTTAATTTGTTTGAGCAAAAAGACCAGCAGGAGTATGTCCAGATGCCAGTGACACCTGTGTTAGGGTATGCTATTACAGTATCAGTGTCATCATATTGACTATATTTCTTCTCATCTCTGAGTTCCACATTTTTAATAATGTAGTTAACTTACTTTTGTAATGGAAAAATTAAATTTGTGATAAAGTATCCTTCTGTTTTATCTTTTATTTGTCTTAATAAGTTGGTTGAAGATTGATCCTGAGTGGGGCTGGCCCAGTGGCCTAGCAGTTAAGTTCGTGCGCTGTACTTGGGCAGCCCAGGCTTTGCCAGTTCAGATGCTGGGTGTGGAACTACACACCACTCACCAAGCCATGCTGTGGCAGCGTCCCACACAGAAGAACTAGAAGGACCTACAACTAGGACATACAGCTATGCACTGGGGCCTTGGGGAGAAAAAAAAAGAGGAAGATTGGCAACAGATGTTAGCTCAGGGCAAATCTTCCTCACCACAAAGCATACTAAAAAGAAAAGAAAATTGATCCTTAGTAGTGGAATTCTTGGGAATTAGAATGATGGCAGATAACTCCTTTGCTTACCGTGTTGTCTTCCCCACAGGGAGTGTTGATGGTTGGCCCACCTGGCACGGGGAAGACCCTCCTTGCTAAAGCAGTAGCTACGGAATGCAAGACAACGTTCTTCAACGTCTCTTCCTCCACCCTGACCTCCAAATACAGAGGGGAGTCGGAGAAGCTTGTTCGTCTGCTCTTTGAAATGGTGAGTGAGTGAGTCAACTCAATGATGCTATACCTCTGAAAGGGGAGAAGTGAGTTGTGACTGTCTGCAGTGTGTACAAAATAGCTAGGCACAATGAGCTTGTGCCCAGAGTGTGGTTTCCTGTGCCCTTGGAGCTGGAATCCCTTACTCACACAAGTAACTGCATTTCTCTTTGTCTCCTTTCCTCTGGAGGAAGAGCCGTCTGTTAGCTTATGGGTATGCTCACACTATGAGATCTACAGCACTCATCTGTTATAGGAATTTGAAAATATTATGTTTTTTAAATCAGTAGCCTTAGTCATAATATGGTAAATGCAATATTATAATAATAAAGCAAAAAGGTGAAAACTGTAAGTAGTTGTGGAACTTAGATCACCTCTGATCTTTTTTTTTTTTTTTGAGGAAGATTAGCCCTGAGTTAACATCTGCTGCCAATCCTCCTCTTTTTGCTGAGGAAGACTGGCCCTGAGCTAACATCCATGCCCATCTTCCTCTACTTTATATGTGAGACGCCTACCGCAGCATGGCTTGCCGTGCAGCACTGTGTCCACACCCAGGATCTGAACTGGTGAACCCCGGGCTGTCAAAGCGAAACGTGCAAACTTCACCACTACGCCACAGGCCAACCCACCTCTAATCTGTTAATTATACCAAATACCCTGAGTTTAATGACCCAATCTTTGGATTAAGTTCTTTGATTCTTTGAGTTTCTTTTTCCTTCTTCTACCCTCACTAACCTTAGTATCAGTAGGAGAAACATAATTCAGCAGGTTTTGATAGAGTGTTTGGATGGACTTCAGCAGCTTTTTAGACTTCAGACTTTGTTAAGCTTCACTAATTATTTCAGTCTTGCCTCATTTAAGAAATAGTGTAGTTACATGTATTAGGACAGAGTTATGCTTATTGTGTAGACAGTGACAAAGACTAGCATTCCTAATCTTAAAGGATTTATCTAAGGATAATACCTTAGTTGACCATGCTAATATCATAACCAGATCTTCCTTCCTAGGATCAGAATAAAATACAACAAGCAAACAAAAACCCTCACAATTTCAGTTTATCCATTTTCTGTAAAAGCTCATTCCTGTTTCAATTCCCATTTTCTTTCTCCTTCAACTTCGATAATTCATAAGTCAGGATGCAAATTCTAACAGGTTCTTAATGGTTTACTGACAGTCCACACCACAATCTGAGTGTAATGGGGAACCTTTTAGAGGAATTAGTTTGCCCTTTGCTTCAGGGGGAAAAAAATTTGTATTGCTAGTATGCCAGCATAACTAGGCCTTTTAAAATGTAAGCTCTAAAAGCCAATATGGAAATTCCTCAAAAAATTAAGAATAGAACTACCATATGATCCAGCTATTCCACTTCTAAGTGTTTATCCAAAGAGTACAAAAACACTAATTGGAAAAGATTGTGCACCCGTATGTTCATTGCAGCATTATTATAATAGTCAAGATATGGAAACAACCTAAGTGCCCATCAGCAGATGAATGGATAAAGAAGATGCAGTGTATATATACACACACACACACATATATATATATACTCAGCCATAGAAAAAAAGATGAACTCTGGCCATTTGTGACAACAGAGATGGACCTTGAGGGTATTATGCTAAGTGAAATAAGTCAGATAGAAAAAGACAAATACCATATGATTTCACTCATGTGGAATATGAAAATAAATAAACAAATGAACAAAACCAGAAAAACCCACATATTTACGGAGAACAGATTGGTGATTACCAGAGGGGAAGGGGATTGTGGGGAGGGTGAAGCGGGTACAATCAATTGTATGGTGATCATGGAAACTAGATTTTGGTGGTGAGCACAATGTAGTACATGTAGAAGTCAAATTATAATGTTGCATACATAAAACGTATATAATGTTATAAACCAGTGTTAGCTTGATAAAAAATTTTTGTTTAAATGTAAGCAAATAGAGTGAGTGGCTAAGTGTTGAGTTTTTAGAGTCTGCTGGCCTGGGTTCAGATCCCACCTCTGTCACTTTCCTAGCTGGGAAAAGAGCCCAAGTGTGGGCACATTCCTTTCCTGATCCCCAGCTGCTTAATGGATGAGAAGAGGACAGTCACATAGGACCTACCTCTAATGTTCGCAGGGTGAAACAGGCCGATACATGTAAACTGCTTAATACAGAGCCTGGCTCACAGGGGCTCATAGATGTTAGCTGTTGCTGTTTAAGAATTATTTGATGTATAGGATAGGGTTTTTATAGTCAAGAAAACTGACTGTTTTCTCCTCTGAGGGGAAACCCCTCACAAAGTGCTAATTTGCAGTTTTTTCTGGTGAGGTTTGTGAGGCATATCAAACAGCTTATTTTCTCCTGGCTTCCCTGGTGTTGCCCAGGAAGGTCTTGGCCGTGGTGAAATAAGGCCCGGCTGCTCTGGAGTGTGCTCCTTTGAGTTGCCAACTTGAGCGTGGCTCAGTCACAGACCCGTGCCTGCGGTTCGGAGCTTCTGCCTTTGTGGCTTTGAGGGCTAGTATTCAAAACAGTGTGATCTTTTTTCTTTTCAGATGGGTCTCTCAAGGAGTAAGATTGCACTGCCTCTCGCATCTTGGTTTTGACTGCTCTGTAGATGATTGCCTCTCTCTTGAGGCCCACCGAGAATCGCTCAGAGGGAGCCTCCTCATCTTACCTTAAATGAGGCCACTTAAACACTATAAAAATCTGTCCAGGATTTTCCATATGACATGGGAACAAACACATACAAAAGCTTTTAATTTAACTGTATTTTTATTGTATTGTCAAGAACTTTCATTTTCAAGTGTCAGAAACCTGATCAAATGAGTTTAAACAAAAAGAATAATATGTAGGGTCATATAACTGGGAATATTCCTAAGTTATTTTTTAGATTTTTAGGTCAGCAGGATCCAGCAATTCCTACGTCCTTGGGAATCTCTCTCTGACCTTTGGCTGTCTTAGCTCTGGGTTGGTTTTGACTTTAGGCAGGCCCATGGGCTGGTTAGGATCACATCAGAGGCTTAAGCCTTCTTTTTATTGTCTTCATGGTAATCCCAGAGAAATTAGCCCTCATTTCTCAGTTGTTCCAGCAAGAGTCCAGGGACTAATGGTGGGCCTGTTTGGAGTCACATGCCCATGCCATCATTTTGGTGGGAGAATTGGAGTGACCTGATTGGCCAGGCCTGAGTCATGCCCCTGGGACTCCAGTGGAGTTGGCCTCTCTTGAAGTCATAAAATAAGAATGGAAAAGGGATGATTTCTGAATGAAAAAGAGGACTTCTTTTACCAGAAGGGATGCTGTGCAGACAACATTTGGTGTCCACTCCAAAACTCTGTAGTACTTTCCTGGCCCATTTTACATGTGCCACACAGCCTCTGCTTTCAGTCAGACCCTTTTACACCCCCTCAGTATCAGAGAAGAATCCATTAGTTTTTGCTTGTTCTGGCAAGAAACGGATTGAAATTTAATTTTTGTCAATGTATGTTCTATTGGTAGATGATTTCTAGCTAGAATTTTGATTGAGAATTTTCTTGGATGCTTTCATGATGATAAGTTCATTCTCTCCCCTTGTCCATTTCTTGAAAAGAAAGTACAAAAATTTTTGTGTATAGTACCTAAAATCTAAGTAGGATGCCTTATTAAAAATGAAGTTATCCCTTTGGAGGGAATAGATGACTTAGAATTCAAATTTTCTATTAAAAAAGAAAGTGAAGTTTAAATATTAGGATTTTCCAAGTGAACACACTAAAACTGCATCTGTACTTTGGAGGCACAGTGCTTGCAGCACAGTTAATTGCCTCTTAGAGGACACTAGATTATAACCTATGGTCCAGAAGAATTGATAGACCCAGGACAATTGCATGTTCAAGTCTATGTTGTTGACTTGCCTTTGCGGACTTTTAATTTTAGAAAAATCTTTAAAATGCTGTGTGTTCACTCTAAGTCTGTTTTAAGAAATCTTTGACATCATTTAGTTTCAAACTTCCTTTTTCAGTGATTCTTTAATTTTGGATACTTCATTTAAAATATCCTGAACGGGGGCCTGGCCCGGTGACGTAGTGGTTAACTTCCCACATTCCGCTCTGGCGGCCCAGGGTTCTCGGGTTCGCATCCTGGCTGCAGACCTACACACGCTCCTCAAGCCAGCATCCCACATACAAAAAGGACAACCATTGGCACAGATGTTAGCTCAGGGCCAATCTTCCTCACACACACACACAATTAACAATAAATTTCTTTAGTTACTGTAATAAATTGCTTTTTCAAATCTCCTTAAGAGAAAGGTGAAACTCTGGAGAGTCTTACACAGCTATTACTAGATCAATACTTGACTAGATCTGTTATTTATTGGATCAGTCTCCCCATTCTTTGATTTGAGGAAGAAATGCATTTAAGGTGCAAAAATAAAGTTGGGGGATATGTACATGGTACAACATAGATGAACCTTGAAACATTATGCTATGTGAAAGAAGCCAGACACAAAAGACCAGATATTGTATGATTCTATGAAATGTCCAGAATAGGCAAATCCATAGAGACAGATAATAGATTAGTGATTGCCAGGGCCTGATGGGAAGGAAGTATGGGTTATGTTTTGGGGGCAATGAAAATATCCTGGAATTTGATAGTGGTGATGGTTGCACAACATTGTGAATGTACTAAATACTTTGTACACTTTAAAATGGTTTAAATGGTGAATTTTATCCAAAGAAACTTGGGTCATGTAAATTGACTCTTCTGATTGACTACTTAAGAGGATAAAAATAGTATGTATTACTCAAATGAAAAAATGGCAATTTAATTAGAATTTCTTAGAGGGCATCTATATGATTTTATTTAAGGTAATGGTTCCCTGTAACCAAATTTGTTCTAGAACTTGAGAACACTTACCAGTATCTGTAGATGTTTTCCTACCAGTTACCCATATCATTGTGTTGTACAGGATAATCTTGTATTTGTCACTCATACATAAGTATAAACAGCCACTTATAGTACTGAATGGTACAAAAGATTGCCATGTAACATCTAAGTATATGACAAGTCTGTATTAGAAGCTGTAGTTTATGGGGGCCGGCCCAATAGCCGAGTGGTTGAGTTTGCACGCTCTGCTTCGGCGGCCCAGGGTCTCACCACTTCGGATCCTGGCTGCGACCTAGCACTGCTCGTCACCCTGAGGTGGTGCTGAGGCGGCGTCCCACACAGCACAACCAGAAGGACCTACAACTAGAACGTACTACTGTGGACCCCGGGGGGCTTTGGGGAGAAGAAGAAGAAAAGAAGATTGGCAACAGATGTTAGCTCAGGTGCCAATCTTTGAAAAAAAGAGAAGAAAGAAGCCGTATTTTAGCTGTTCCAAGTTCCAATTCTGTCTTCTCCCTCCAGTATTAGGGCAAGAGGGAGGGATGCACAATGTGGCAGGCTCCTCAACTGTTTCCTAATTGCTAAACTGTAAACTATTTTTAAATGAAATAAAAATCTGGCATTGCACGGTTTCTTCCTTTAGGCTCGGTTTTATTCTCCAGCCACCATCTTTATTGATGAGATAGATTCCATTTGCAGTCGCAGAGGGACGTCTGAGGAGCACGAGGCAAGCAGAAGGGTGAAGGCTGAGCTGCTGGTTCAGATGGATGGTATGCCTGTGTGTCTCCACAGATGACGGGGGAGGGAGGTTGTGCAGCATCTCCAGCCCCAGCAGATCAAGCTCTTGTCACAGTGCTGACCCACACCGCTCAAGACGACTAGAGGGGGCTGGCAAGGAGGTCCTGGAGGTTGACAGCAGTTAATTGGGTACACTGACAGTAGTCACAGGCCAGAAATAATGGCTATTCACAGGGCACCCTTTGGCATATACACTTATCTCTTCTTGTTAGCTATGAAATTGAAATAAATGCAGATAAATTGGCTTTAGGGATAAATGCCTTTGAAAATTAAAAAAAAAAAAATTGGTATGTAGTTGAGCCGAGCTAGCCTTTGATTAAATCTATTTTGAGTCATATTTTTTGCATACTACAAAAACTCCCTTTTCTTGGACTACATATTCACATATGTTACCCGTTAGCTTTATAAGTCTTAAGTAGACTTGAAGATTCTATTACCGTGTAATGTGCTAAGTATTTGATGGTGTTTAAATAACTGAGCTGTATTTTGTGTGGTCT
The DNA here is from genome assembly GCF_037783145.1 of Equus przewalskii. NCBI lineage: Eukaryota > Metazoa > Chordata > Mammalia > Perissodactyla > Equidae > Equus > Equus przewalskii. Next base: position 17,185,220 of record NC_091862.1, read on the forward strand.
GATTTAGATGTTTTACTCTCTCCTTACACTTCTTTCAGGTGTTGGAGGTGCTTCTGAAAATGACGACCCTTCCAAAATGGTGATGGTTCTGGCAGCTACTAATTTTCCCTGGGATATCGATGAGGCCTTAAGACGACGTCTTGAGAAAAGAATCTATATTCCATTACCGTCAGGTATCTTCATTTGAATCTTGTCAGAAAGCTGATGTTAACTATTTGTTAGTTTTATGTAAACATTTTAAAATTTGGTATTAATTAACTTTAAGAGACAAATGTAGGATGTCTTTCTTCATATTAACTGGCTTGGCTATATCTCGCGCCTGAAAGCCTTGATACTAAGAAATTTAAGATTCAGTGAGGAATGGCTCTTAAATTTTTAAGCGGATGAAGTCTAAGAATTGGGAAACAATTTCGCGCACAAAGTAGACTTAAAAAATAATACCCTGTGTTTATGTTGAAGGCTTACATGTTTACATTTGTCTTTACCATTAGCAAAAGGCAGGGAAGAGCTCTTACGAATAAGTCTGCGTGAGCTGGAACTGGCTGATGATGTTGACCTTGCAAGTATAGCAGAAAACATGGAAGGTTATTCAGGTGCGGACATTACCAATGTGTGCAGGTATGAATTAATTTGGACGGATAGGTTTCTGTGGGTATAAATTTCTATTGTGAAGTTTTTAGTCTGAATTAAGATAGATGAGGAATAGACCCTCACATTACAGTCCATAGTCAGAGACCCAAGTTTTGGTATTGTTAGTGTTAGCAGGTGCTGGTAAAATATTTGGGTATCTTGCGCGTTAGTGAAGAGTCTGCAGTTCATTTGAAAGCCACAAGTTCAAGAAGCTAATGTTAGAACAACTGGTGTGAAATAGAAAATCAATAATTGTCTTGGATTAAAAAAGTTGTTGTGCGTTTGTTCAGTATACTGTTAGGTAGGAAACATAATTGTGAAATAGATTGATTTGGCATGCCCAAGGAAAGTACAGTCTCATTTTCAGTGAAAGTGTCCTAAATGTGATAGAACAGCAGTAAAAAGGAAAAAAAAGACTGTCTCTAATCCGGCTGATTCAAGTAGGCTTTGCCCTAATCTGAGTCCTGGCTCAGATGCTCTTTGTCAGTGCCAGACTGCACCCGTGTCCTCATCTCTGAAGCCAGCCTAGCGTGCAGGTTCTTGTGCGGGTTCCTGATGGTGTGTGTAGATGAAGCAGCTCTGGGGTGCTGTCCCTTTGCGTAAATGGTGTCTGCTGTTAAGGATGAAACTGGGCGAAGGGAAAGAGGTCCTTGAGTCTGAAGTTTCTCCTTTTTTTAAAGAAACAAGCGCTCAATAGGGAGAGGGCAAGGAGAAGCCACCTAACTTGATTATTGAGCTTTCCCTACACAGGGTAGAAAATATTTCATTTTCTAGGTAACAGGTTCTTTCCTGCCTCTGTGAGGCTTAGTCTTCATTTTATTGGACACCTACAGTGAGAGTCAATTATAAGTATAAATTCAATTGCTGGCTTCTTTATTATACTTTTTTACTTTTTCTTGGGCTTTATGCTCAGTATCAGTTATTTAAATTGATTAGTATCCTTATTTCATCATGGAAGATTCAGCTTCTAAAAAACAACTCAGAACAGGTCTTATATTCTGATACAAGATTCTAGACAATACTACATATGTACATATAATAAGATCATAATTACAGAATGTTATAACACACACTGAAAACAATTTCTATTCACAGGTTTTCTTTGAATCGAAATATCACTTTGTGTTTTTTTTTTAAATTTAAAACGTAGGGATGCATCCTTGATGGCAATGAGAAGGCGTATTGAAGGTTTGACCCCAGAAGAAATCCGAAATCTTTCAAGAGAAGAAATGCACATGCCTACAACTATGGAGGATTTTGAAATGGCTTTAAAAAAGGTTTCTAAGTCAGTATCTGCTGCAGACATTGAAAGATATGAGAAATGGATATTTGAGTTTGGATCATGCTAAATTCTCACATGTAAACGGTGAGAAACCTGCCTTAAGCATCTGAATAATAATTAAATGTAGTATTCCATTGCACCGAGTACTCTTATTTTTTTTAAAACTTTCATAATGGTAAGATTTAAAAAAAAACCTTATGATTCTGAATAAAAGGCAATTTTTCAAAGCTGCAAGCAAATTTGTTTTACTTTAGAATTACCTGATTTCTTTCATTGACCACAAATGTTGCAACACAAATGCTGTTAGTCAGCTTGGAAAACTGTCTTTATATGTACTTCTAAGTAGTATAGCATCTTCTCTTCCACTGTGTGTGCCTGCTGTTCCTTCTGGGGAATAAGACTGGCTCTGGCTCCTTGGATGCCAGTGAATAACTGAAAATTCCTGAACATTCTTAAACAAGTAGCCAGTTGAGGCATGAACCGTGCACACCCAGTGTGCCTGCCTTCCTGCCTGGTGTTATGGTGGCTTTCCTCCTTTTCCTGGGAGAGCTTTAAAGACGCTTCATTCTACTGTGCATTTAAAAGGAAAAATTATGTATCTGTATACAACCTTGCCTGACTTTATTCTGCCCACATAAGAGGCTGCACTGTAGGCAAGTAGGTAATTCTGTACCTGTGCTGCTCACTGTACCCTAAGGAAACTCACTGAGCCCGTCACTCAGGGATACTAAGCATAATTAAAATAAGTTAATGGTGTAAGTAAAAGTTAATAAATGAAGTAAGTTAATCGTATAAAATTTTAGGTAAGATTTCCATTTATGATTACTTATAAAAAAAAAAACTAACTGTATCATCGCAACCATAGACAACAGCCTCACAGAGACTGAGTGCCGTGTGTGGTCCCAGGTCTCACAGGTGAGGAGAGAAGGCAGGATGGGGTCTGCTGACCGCACAGCTTCCTCTCCAACTGGCTGTTCTGCTCGCTGTGCTTGTGCTCAGTCATTGTGTGGAGTTAGAACTGGTTAGAACTCAGTAGAAACAGCTAGGCAAAATGAAACATCACCCCCTCACTCTACCTGTCCTCCTTCCCCCAAACTAACACACCTGTTTAGCCTAAATCTAGGGTGGTTTTAAAAACCAGTCAATACTTTCTTGGACAATGTGTTTAAAGATTGGCACCTTGGCTACCAACTCTTGCCAATCTTTTTTTTTTTTCCTGCTTTTTCTCCCTAAATCCCCCTCGTACATAGTTGTATATTTTAGTTGTGGGTCCTTCTAGTTGTGGCATGTGAGATGCCACCTCAGCATGGCCTGATGAGCAGTGCCATGTCCGTGCCAGGATCTGAACCAGCAAAACCCTGGGCCACCAAAGCGGAGTGCGCAAACTTAACCACTTGGCCACAGGGCTGGCCCCGGACAATGTGTTTAAAATGATGGGATGCAATCATTTTTTTTAATCAAACAATAGAAAATATCTATCACATAGAGTAAAGATAAGTATTATATGTACTACATCACATTGTAAAATGTATGTCAGTATGGGTAATGGTTAAAAAAAGTAAGACCAAATGCTGCTTTAGGGTAACTAGCACCATACTTAGAACCACGGAGTGAAGGCACGTTCTGATTCCGTGTTACTGATGGACTCAGCAAGTGCTGGAGCCCTGGTTTCAGCCAGCGTATGTGATGGGAGCTGTTATACATAAGTAATTCTCACCTGGGCCAAGTATATCAAAAAGACTGTACTTTTTTTCTCAAAAAAAGTTTATTTTAGAGTGAGAACATGTCACTACTATTTTTAAATCCTGGTGTATTCAAGGTAAGTAGTCTTGGTACAGGATACAGTCAAATCATTATACACTTCAGTGATTTTATACTGAGTCACGTACTTAATATAAAGGCACATTTTACTGAATAAAAAAATAAGTGTTAAGTTCTCGAGCGTTTAAATTAGAATTTCATAAAGTGCTTTTCATAAAGTCTTATATATTATAGTAATTAAGTGGATATAATTCCCTTAACAAAGGCACCTTGAAAAGTATTGGCACATGGCATTTTTGTCTTGCCTTTTTTTTTCTTTTTGGTAATTTCAAAGTTTCTTCACTTGTCTTCTCTTCCACTTCGTTTAAATTTTCCTTAACAATTCATCATCTGAATAGCCAGCCCTGGTATAGAATAAGGTGAACTTTAACTTGTCACTTTAAAGGTCAAGTTTTAGGCAGTTTTAGTTTAGCAATTTCTCTAGTGTATAAACTGATTCTTAATGATTTAAAGAAAATTATATTCAAGTGGCAAATTTAGAGCCAAAAGACTAATTCAAAGTCAATGATTTGAGACGGTGTTTTAAACACATGTTTTATCTCCACGGTTTTCCACTGTTTTCTCAGGACCATCTGGATGTACGTTGATAGCTGTCACAGGTATAACATTCACTTTATCCAACTGAAGAATTCCTCTGAAATAGAAAAATTCCAATGAAACATTTGCACTGTCTGTAGTTTGGGAGGAAGACAGGGATACTTCATGGTTGTAGGTAAATACATCCCTGGGGTTAGGTACTTCTGCTTCATTTTATTTAGTTTATAGTGGTTGTACGAACTCTGAGTCCAAAGTTCAGTTTAACCACAGAACTGCGGGAGTCGAAGGGACGGGGAGTCCTTCCTTGGTGCTGCAGGGAAGGGAAGGACAGGGGAAGCAGAGATCTCCAACGCAGACGCTCCGAGCCCTAGATCTGCACGAGGTGGGCAAAGACTAGGCCAAGCAGCCTTCTCAGCAGTCCTCACCACGGAAAGCAGCCCTAGACCTCAGGCACCATTCTCTCACTAAGCACCCGGCCAGGGAGAGGCCTTCGGATCGGATCCAAGAGCCTGCGCTGCGAGTTCAGCGTCGTCCCAAACCAACCGTCGACAGAAGTCAGTGGTTTATAGGACTGAACAAGCGGATTCCAAAGTTCACAAGGGAGAAGCTGCAAGACCAGCTGTAACATTTTCTTCAAGAGAACAATGGGAAGGAGCGGCAGGTGCCCTAAGCAGCTATCAAAGGTTTTAGTAAAATGTAGTAATTCAAACCGTGCTGCTGGCACAGGAATAGACAAGTCAGTGGAAGAAGAAAGTCCAGAAACAAGACTAAGGTACATGGGAATTTAGCTCAGAAAAGGGTAAGGTTCTAATCACTGGGCAAATTACTAATCGAACAAGGGCCTCTCTGGAAAACAAGATCAGAACTCGAGCTTAAACTCGACCAAAACTGATGGTAAAAAATAAGTTTTAAGAAGACTCTTATGTAATTTAAGATGGGAAAGGCCTACTTAAGACAAATTAAGAACCCTAAAAGCCAGAAAGGAAAAGTATGAATTGTTCTGGCCCCAAATTTAAAACTTCTGTATGATATGGAATGCCATAAACAAGAGCAAAAGACAAATCGTAGTCTGGGATAAAAAATACATATATCTGCAATACATGCCATGTGTGTGTAACAGACAAGGGAGCTCCCACACACTGATGGTTACAAAAGGCAAGACAACTGAAGCATGGGCCAGGCTGTGACTGGGCACGTCACAGGAGAAATATATACAGCCAATTCTCACAGAGACGCTAGACTGAGCTAGACCCAGACTAGCAAAGATGCTAGGAAGAAGAAAATGCAAATTAAAGTAAGATTCTATTTCTGTCCACAGTAGCAAAAACAAAAAGACTGCTATCAAGTGTTGAGGAGATGCTGAATATATGTACCCTTTGACCCAGTAATTTCACTTTTAGGACTCTGTTCTCCATAAATACACACGTGCCCAGAGATGCATGTACATTTAAGAATGCAGACTAGAGCATAATTGGAAATTAGCTGTCTAATGGAGGAATGGTTACATTAAGGCATCTCCATACTGTGGAGCACTATGCAGCCATAAAGAGAATAAGTCAGCCTGTATATGTATTGACAGGAAAAGATCTTAGGCCCACGGTCCCTAAACTGCACTGAGACCCCGGGGACACAGCAGACTCAGAGGCACTAGAGACTACTGAAGTTGTCCAGACTTCATGTGTAATACTAGGCTGAGGGCACTTCACGTTCCTTTCAGTGAAGTCCTGTCTTTGCAAAGCGGGATTTTGGGCAGGTACTGTGATAAAAAGCAAATGCTGTGCAAAAACTAGAGTTGACTAGGAAATGAGGGTGGAGGTGTCATTCTGATTCCAAGATAAGAGTATTGTGTGGTGCCCTACACATGCACACATCCCATTAGTGAGTTAAGAATTCAATAAAAATATTTTTCTTTCAGTGTTTTCTTCTGGCCTAGATAAGGGCACCAGGAAAGTTACTGGCACACTGAGAGTGCTGTGAACCGCAACAGTGTGGGGGCCTCCGTCAGAAGTGAGCGAAGCAGCCTGTGGGACAGGTGAGAGTCGAGGGCGAGCACTATAGTTACCAGTATACATTTCTGTCAATACACAGCATTTGGATGAAGATGCCACCCAACAGTTAACACTGAGGACCTCCAGGAACATAAACTGAACGGGGAAGTGACAGCTGCTTTAACTGCTCTCTGCGTGTCTGCACTGATGGAATCTCTGACTACCAGAGAGCATCCTCAGTACAGCTGCCATTGATAAAGTACATTGCAAATCTGGTTTTTAATTTGGTTTTTACACTGCATCTTTTCCCACAGAGGAACCCATAACAAATAAAAACATTTGGTAAAAGAAAAATAAAAAAGTTTATAACACTGCTTTCTACACAGGTTTTCATAATAAAGTTTTTAAAAAGTTCTGAGCTTCCTGGCAGCCAGAGAAAAAAGAAGAAATTAGTAAGTTACAGAATTTTCATTATCAGAAAGAAATGGGAAATGCAAATTCTTCAGAAGAAACTCTAACTAAAAAGGGCAGGGGCACTAATATTTCTCAGGTTCTTTGCTTGCACTATGACTCTGACCTTTAACAATCCTTTAAGGGAGGCACTAGTTCAATGTTACACATGGAGACATGGTAATTTTGAAGACGTCATGACAAGGAAGTAGAAAAGTGAATGTTAAAATTGGGTCTTTTTTCCTACAATCATATGGTCTTTCCAACATGGTGCAATGTAATTTAACTAAGTGAAAAATTGGGGTCCTCTCTCTTCTATTGAGATTTACCTTTTTTTTTTTTTTTGAGGAAGATTAGCCCTGAGCTAACATCTGCTGCCAATCTTCCTCTTTTTTTGCTGAGGAAGCTTGGCCCTGAACTAACATCCGTGCCCATCTTCCTCCACTTCATATGTAACATGGCTGCCACAGCATGCCTTGATGAGCAGTGCGTAGGTCTGCACCTGAGATCCGAATCAGCAAACCCCGGGCCGCCGAAGTGGAACATGCGAACTTAACTGCTGTGCCACTGGGCCAGCTGAGATTTACTTCTATTAAGACAACCAAAAAGACTAATCATTTAACTTTTGAAAATGCTAACAATAAATTCATTGTAAAATGTGTAAAATAATTTCATATGGTTAAAAAAATCAAGCTGGGGCTGGCCCGGCAACGTAGTGGTTAAGTTCACACACTCTGCTTTGGTGACCCAGAGTTCACAGGTTCAGATCCCAGGTATGGACCTGGCACTGCTTCTCAAGCCACACTATGGCAGCATCCCACAAAAAATAGAGGAAGACTGGCAAAGATGTTAGCTCAGAGTCAGTCTTCCTCAAGCGAAATGAAGAAGATTGGCAACAAATGTTAGCTCAGGGCCAATCTTCCTCACCAAAAAAATCAAGCTGTACAGAAGGGGAAAAGTGAAACTCTCTTCACCCCTGTTCTCATTCCCACTTATTAGAGATAACTTATTTTCTTTGTCATTCCAGAAATTCTCCATCTATATACACATAATACTTTTGTTTTACCCAAATGGGATCATACTGTTATGCAGTTTTTCCCATCTAACAGATTTTGGACTTCTCTCCATCTCAGCATGCATGCTTCTTTCTTTTACGAGCTGCACAGAATCTCAGTGCATCTGGGACCATTGGTGAGTTAAGCCCCCGACAAACAGTCAGAGTTTCCTCTTGTGCTGTTTTCTCTCACAAGCAGCACGCAGTGAGCATCCCGCTCCTCTGAGAGTAACTGCACTTTCAACTGATAGTGTGGGGTCGACAACACACAGTGAAGCCCTCTTTGTTTCGTCTCTCTCTTACTATACACACTGCATTTCCCATTAAATTTGTTTCCTTTCTCTCTCTAATAGACGTTAAGTTCTTGGACTGCAGAGTTTGTCTTAATTCATATTTGAATCCCCAAGACAAGCATCTTTATTGTAACAGATAGCCAATAAATGTCTTTTAATTCTCCTAAAGTTGGAAGATGGGCTAGAAACAAAAGGGAGATGTTATCCTCCCTTCCACTTTTCTTCTCCTTCTTAATTTTTATATTTTCTGCTCTAACATATAGTAAACAATTCAATTTTTAATCATTAAAAGTACTCATACTGTTCCAAAACTAAGAAATACTTACTTGTATTCACAAACTGGGAAAAGCACCTTTAAGATGGTTATGACCACAGCTGCTCCTATATTTCCGACCACCATGACATTCAAAAACATGAAGAACACTGGGCAAACGCTGCTCCAGAACCTGCACAGGTCCTTCCTGAACCTCTCCATCCACTGACACATCACCTAAAACAGGAGTTTTGATTAGACATGCAAGTTTGATTTGAGCTCTACGAAATTTTAAAAATCATGTTCTAGCTCTGGGGTGATAATAATAACATATTTTGATTGTGGGGGTAGTTACATGGGTGTCTACACTTGTCAAAACTTACCTAACTCTATATTTTAAATAGGTACATTTTACTTTAAAACGTACCTTAGAAAGTTATTTACAATTTTAAAAATTAAGTTCTAACAACACAAGCACAGAAATATTACTGTCCTTTACAATTATTTATACGGTTTTCTAACTATAAATCAAGTGCAAATAATTGCTAAGTGACAAGAAGTTAGGCTAGTACACTTTACCCCAAATGGACCAGGAGTCAACTGTGTTTCCAATAGTGGGAGGACAAGAGAAGGAGAGAAAGACACCCCTATTAATAGCTTTTAGAACAGATGGGGAGTTCACTGTGTACAAAACATATTTCTATCCTTCAAGAGTGAGAGAGGAAACTCAGAATGCATTGACGGCACGGGCTTTAAAGACAGCCTGTTCCCAGGCGGCCGAGCTCCGAGGGAGCGGAAGTGGACAGGATGAGGGGGCTAGGGTTCAGGTAGCAAAAAGTGACCTGGGTTTCCCCAGCAACCCCAAACAAGCAATCCCAATCTTCAGTGAGAAGTTCTTCAAAGAATCATCTCTGGGCTCCTCTGAGACTACCAGCAGACCCTGCTCATTTCAATGGAAATTACCGTGAGGAAGGGGCCTAGCTAATACTTATGGAGACATCACGATGCTCTCTCTGAACCCCGAATATCTTCCCGGCCAGCTGTGTAAGCTCATTACTAACACATGAGTACTTCAGAGGTGCCAATGCAACTGACATCAGCACCCATGTTATTTGATCCTTATACAACCACATGTGACGGGCACTACTTTGCAGATTAAGTGGGCATCCCGTTGTACAGATAAAGAAACTGAAGTTAGAGAGGCTAGGAACTCAGGATCCCAAAACTAGTAAGTGGCAGAAGCAGGAGTCAAACTTAAGCAGTCTGACTTAGCATACTGTCAACCAAGCGTGCTCGGTCACTGTACAAGATGGCGAGGGCACCATGCACGTGTGCGTGCGAGGCAGCAGTCACAGACTAAACAAATGGGGATTTGGGAAAAACATGGAACTAGAAATCCCAAACAAAATGAAATCCAGTGCCTTCACCATCATTATCTGACTGTATCATTATGAAATGAAACTCGGAAAGGAAAACAGGAATACCTAAAAACACCACATTAAAACAGTGATGAGACCATCATTAACAATGTTTCGTATTTCTAATGCTCACGGTTTCCACCTCATTTTAAATGCTATTTTCTTCACTGTAACCATAAATGTTTGTAACATAAAGATAATCCCAAACAGCTGATTTACCTTATAGGGAAACGGAGGCTCTGCTCTGAGAGGAGTCTCAGGTAATTTGCCAGGTAGAGCCTCTCCTTCTACGGTGGTCTCCACGCTCCTGATGGGGTACTGGCTGGTGGTCTGCAACGAACTAACACTTTCTACTGAGGAGGAAGAGCCAAGTTACCAAGATGCAGGCGCACTCGGGTCTCTCCTACTAGTCCTAAGATTACTACACCACAAACACTTAGGATAGTAAGAACATACATTTTGCCATGGGAGGAAAAAAATAACATATTTGATTATTCAGATTTAAGTGTCAGAAAGGTGCCATAAACTAAGACAGTTATACCAGAGCTATGGCAATTATGATTCTATCACACAGAAAGTCAAATTTTTAAAAGTTCTGTTCTGGTGGAAAAAAATGACTACTGCTTCCTCTACATGAAGTTACACGAATGATATTCTTATCATGTATCTTGTGATGATTACCCAGAGTAAGAGTAGATAATTACAGCAAGATGTCACTTTGCAATGAGCACAGACCACATTCTTTTCAGACTCAAAAGAGACTCCTGACGTCCTTAAGTGGACATATCAAGTAATGCATGTTATAAAGTATGTTTGAAAGAAGCTTACTTCCAAAAATGTTAACTATGATTAAAAAGCTACGAACAAAAGAAATAACGTCCTTAATACTGTAAATGACGGTCTCTTAAAGTACCTTTTTTGGAGAGGTTGGGAAGGGTAAACAAAACGTCATTGTCTCGGGAAATGGAGTACAGCATGCTTTCTTCCAAAGGCAGGGTGTAGTTTGTATGTCTGATTACTCCCTGGTTCTTAACTAAAATATCAATTTCAGTGACATCCTTTTGTTGAGCCTATAGGAAAAAATAATCAATTACTCTTTATTTTAAATAATGGCATAACCCCATGAGATTTTAAAACTGAATTTTCCTCCCTGATTTCTGTAACTAAAAGACTTGTCCTGTTCACACAGTTCCTCTCTATTCCCCCCATTTGAGGCATTAATTTGCATCTTTAATCGTATTTCTGTGCTTTAGCACTCGCTACCGTCAGCTTGCTCAATTCCATTGCATTTACTGAGAGAGACTTAGCCAGAGCAGACAGCAGCAGAGCTGTGAACCAAAGTCACTCTGCTCACTTACTTGCTCTGTTTAAGGATGTTCATAATATTTTAAAGTGATATCAACAGGTAGGAATATGATCAATTTTTTAAAATTAAGACTTCAAATGCTAAATAAGTAAATGCTAAAACAAGTAAAAAATCCCAAATGACTGGACACAGGCAACATTAGGTACCTTTCTTCCTTATCAAATCAGAAATAAGAAAATAATTGAACATATGCACAATACTGAGCACAAATCTTTACAATTTAATTCCCAATTAATAAGCATACTGTCTTACTTGTTTTCCATCAATCTCTACTACTTCTTCTTGAATGACAATTAGTTGCAAACTGGAACCAGATGTCATAGGCCACTCATGAACTAAAATCCTTACAGTGACAATTCCAAAATATTCTTTTTCCTCCAAATTTCCTAGATTTTCATTCTTCACTATAAAAAAAGTAATGACAGCTTTGAACAAAAAATGCCACCAAATCTGTTATTTAATTTGATTATTTTGATAATTTACATGGAACAAGACAGCTGTGTATCAATTTCTTTGCCTTTATCTCTGACCTCACTGATGTCTCAGATGTGTAAAAACAAAGACAACTTGACAAGTCCTCAAAACTCTTAGAGTCATTTGCAAAGGAAAAAATGCTTCATGGTCTTTAGACTTTGTACGAAACACCACAGTAGCATCCTCTTTTCTATTCTCTTACACAGTGTGTCAGTGAGGAAGAAACATGGCATAGGTATTTAGGAATTTACAAAACGGGCCAGAAGACACAGCCAATCCCATGTTTTAGCAAAGTAAGCGCCTTCATCCACCCATTCATTCATTCACAGAACCCAGTGATGGAGCAGGCCAAGCAGTAAGGACACTGAGTTTGTGCTCAATCCTCCCCCTGATAAGTGCCTGTCACTGCTGGAGAAGAGGGTGGAGGGCCCTGTAACTACTCCCTAATGGATGAGGGCGTAGGATTAGCTACTGGCCGTGTTCCCTCTAGCCAAGAACCCCCGACCCCACCCCAAAGGAGACGGGGGCATAGCAGCTGCCGCTGGTTTATAGAGCCAGTGGCTACTCTAAGGCAAAAAGCGCTACAGAAAAAAATAAGTCAGCATAAACCAATGAAACTGCTGCAAAAGGTGCATTTCGTTTCTGTCCCTCAACTGTTTTCATCTGAGGATTATTTGCCAAAATGGAACCCAGATGGCTATTCTGCACGCAGGCCCAGCTGTGTGAATCCAGTCATTCCATTTATCTGGCTGCTCTCTGCTACTCACTCTCCCCCCATCCACTTTGAACAACCTCCTGCTTAGGTGGTTCTAGCTACCGCATCCCTACAGTGCTGAGGACATGCCTTTTTTTTTTAAAGCACTAGCTTTCTTGCAGGGTAGCTCTTAGTTCATAAGCCCATCTCCCTGACCAGGCTGAGTTCCTTGAGAGCATGCATTAAGTTTATCGTTCTATAGCTCTGTTAAGCACCGACTCCATCCAGAATTATAAATACAGACTTTAAACTACATACGCCACCATAAATGATCAATAATGTTCACACCACTGGTTCAGTGGTTCTAAATCCCAACTATGCATCAGAATCTCCTGGGAACAGTCTAGATGCCAGAGCCTCACCCCAATCTTAATAAATCAAAATCTTGGGGGGTACAGACTAACATTTGTAAATTTTTAAGCAGGCACAGACCTTTTTATTGAGAACCAAGAGACCTAAGCTTTCAGCTCAACCTGACTGTCTCCACAAACTGCTCCTCGCTGACTTCCCTGTTTTGTGAATGAATCCGCCCTTCTCCAAGCTGCCAGGACACGAGTTACCAGGTCACCTCCGACTTCTTCACCCTCGTCCTGTGTCCAGTCAGGTGCTTCCTGTGGGCCCTTCCAGCTCCTAGGTGTCTCTTACCTTTGCCCTTTCCACTCCTACCCACCTCCCCTACCCAATACCCAGTTCATGAACTACTTACAACTGAAATAGTTGACTAACAATCCTCCCTTTCTTTGTCTCTTCCCCTTTGAACCGTCCACACAACAGTACCAGGTTGATCTCACCACCACACAGTTTTCATCACACAGCCTCCTCACTCAAACACCTGCAGTGCCATCCCTAGGACTTTGCCGGCAGTTCTCTGAATGGTCCTTCTTTAGGCTCCTGACGGTGGCACTTGTTGCTCTTCTCTCTCTGCTCTGCCTAACCTCCCTCATATCCTCTAAGGCTCATAACTGTAAAACTTTCCTCTCTCGTGGTCCCTCTCAGTGTATTCACTGACTGTGTACTCATCGGTCTCCTTCACGAACAGTAGGCTCCTTGTCAGCATATGTGTATGCCCAAAGGCTAATGCACGAGGGCACAAGAGAGTCGATGGATAAGAAAACGCAGTCATATAAATACATCAAAGTGGTGACTCTCCAGCCTCCAAATCTGGTACCCTTGCTGTAGAGTAAAATTAAATTAAAACAATGAAGGCCCTTCATATTCTGACTTTCCATACTGTGGAAGGCAGCTTTCAAAAATGGCTCTCAGTGACCCTTGCCCCTGGTATTCGTGACCTCGTGTAATTCCCTCCCAGAGTGTGGGCTGGACCTCGCGGTTGTTTCTAACAAACAGAATACAGCAAAAGTGATGGAAAGGCATGTCCATGATTAGATCATGGAAGACTGTGACTTCTGGCTTGCCAGTACTCTCTCTCTTGCTGGCAGTCTTCTTTCGTCCCCTTGCTGATAAAGCCAACTGCCATGTTGTGAGATGCTCTATGTGGCAAGGAAATGAGGAAGGCCCCCAGCTGGCATCTTGTGAGGAAGAGAGGCTTCAGTGCGAGAGTTCAAGGAACTGGATCCTGTCAACCACCATGAGAGTGAGCTAGGAAGCAAATCTTTCCCAGATGAGTCTTGAGATGATTGTATCCTTGCAAGAGAGCCAGAGCCAGAGGACCCGGCCAAGCCAAGAGGAACTATGGGACAGTATTGTTAGAGGCTACTAAATTTGGGGTTAACTTGTGACACAGCAATAAATAACTAGTATACCTACCAAAGAAATTTTTTAAAAGAATTAAGGAAAGAAGACTTTTTGTTGTTGCATTTAATGTTCTGAAAATTCTTGTAACTGATAAGACGGGCATTTACTTGAGCTATCAAAGAAATGAACGCATGGCGACAACTGGGATGACCAGAAAGATGACTATAACAAACAGAGCAGCCAGGCTGCACTCCGCGTCCAACTCCTGCTGAATACAACACCAATGGGATTATTATGTAAACCAGGAATGGCGCTTCTCTCAATAGCTATGATGGATTAGCTTGTAGTACACCAACTCTCTCACTGAGAACCACCAGAAAAGACGTAAAAAAATAAACCCACAGACACTCAAAGCCCGCACCTGTCTAGAGGCAGGAGACCTAAAAACACAGGCGGCACCCCACCAGGCACCTGCCACTTCCCCGGGTGAACAGTGGAGAAGCTGGAAGGCTGAAGAGAAAACAGTGGCTACGAGGCAGAGAAGCTAAACGGAGCTTCCGTCAGTCCCAGGCAGCTTGGGGGTAAAACGAAGTTTAAGGCACAAAGGTATCCAGGGTCCTAGACCAAGACCCTAGAGAGAAGGGAAGCATAAAGTAAGCCAACCGTCTATGCAGCTCCCCCACTGAAACAACTGCTGAGTGGTAAGTGGGTTGGGCTGAGAAACTGAGCATATACCTAGGATACTAAGACATTAGGCCAAACTTTCGGCAGGCTCATGATGGTGGGCAGTTTGGGGCCCACAAAACAGGAGGGGCCCTGGTAAAGACTGTTTTCACTTGGGACCCATGAAGAGCCACATCCGAGGAGCATCAGAGAAGGAGAGACAGACCAGGCCTCCCAAGCCTGGGGCCCAGCCTTCAATCAGCTCAATCCTCGACTTAATATCGAAGGTGCTCCACCCCTTAACATCATGACCGCCAGGGACTAAAGGAAATCCTGTCTGGAGGAAGATCATATCATCCAGAGCCTTTAGAATTTTTCATACGCAATATCAAAAATAACAGTACAGAGTAGGAGAGGGATCAAGAGGAAAAAAAAACAGATCCAGAGGGGCTCAAGACATTAGAGTGGGCAGATATGAACTTTAAAGCTACTGCAAGTAACAGGTTCAAAAAGATAGATGATAAAATGGAGAATTTCACCAGATAACTGTAAGCTATTAGCAACAAAAAAGAATGAAATGGAAATCCTAGAAGGAAAGTCCAACGAGTGAAATTAGCTCAATTAGACTCAGCTGATGAATTTTTGTGCTGGAAGGACAGAAAGAAAAAAGGATAGAGAACAGAAAGGGATGTAAGATATATATGGAACCCTGTGAAAGGGTCAAATGTAAGCGTAAATGAAAGACAAGAAGGGAGTAAGAGACGAAGGAGAAGTAGCATTTGCTGAAAAGACACTGGCCAAAAATTTCCCCAAATGGACAAAAACATCAACTCACAGATTAAAGGACTCCAGACCTGAGCACATCATAGTAAAACTACTGAGAATCAAAGGCAAAGAAAAAAATCTTAAAAGTAAACAGAAAAAAACCCCAGAAAAATAATATATGATCCTCACTGAACAATGAGTATGGGACTGACACTAACTCTCAATGGAAACTACAGAAGCGAGAAGACGATGGAAATTAGTCTTTCAAGAGCTAACCTACGCTTCCACATGCAGTGAAAACACGCTCCTACAGGAAGGCAACGCAAAGATGTTTTCAGACAAACAAAAGCTCAGATAATTCATTGCTAACAAATCTGCACTAAAAAGCCCATAAGGGGAATTCTTTAGGGAGAGGAAATATGACCCCAGAGGGGAACAAGATATTTGGGAAGGAATGAAGAGCAACTGAAAGGGTGACCACGAGGGTAAACGCAAATCAATATGGGACTAGAGAACAGTGAGGGTAATTATGCTGCACAGGGCTTAAGGACATAAAGAGCAAATGCAAGACAGTAACAACACAAAAGCAGACAGGGAACAAACGGAGTTGAAGTGTTCTAAGGTTCTTTCATTGTTTGGTAAATGATAAAAGTACTAGTTTATTGATCGCAAGGGTAACCATTGAAAGAATAGTAAAATCATATAAGAACCAACAGGATAGAGGAGAATGATGAGACAAAAAATAAATAACCCAGAAGAGGGCAAAAAGGAAAAGAAAAAGGAACACAGACGAGGTGGGACACAAACAGGAAACAAATAATTAAGACGGAAGACCCAAACCCAAATACATCAGTTACTACATTAATGCAAATAAACTGATAAACAGTGGTCTCGGGGTTAAGAGTCAGCACTCTCACCACCGCGGCCTGGGTTCGGTTCCTGGTCAGGGGCCCACACCACCCATCGGTCATTGTCGTACTGTGGCAGCTGTGATGCTGAAAGCCATGCCACCGGTCACCTGTGGTGGACAGGTTTTAGTGGAGCTTCCAGACTAAGACAGACCAGGATGATGGATCTGGCCACCCACTTTCAAAACAACTGGCCCTGAAAACCCTACAAACAGCAGTGGAGCATTATCTGATACAGCGCCAGAAAGTGAGAGAGTGGCGCAAAAAGACTGGACAGGGTTCTGCTCTGCTGTCCACAGGGTCACTAGGAATCAGAATCTATGTGAAGGCACTAACAAAAAAAATAAATTAATTAAAATTCTAATTAAAAGACAGGTTTACAGGCTAAATCAAAAAAAAACAAAACACAAGTATAGGCTGCCTATAAGAGATTCACCTTCATTGTAAGGATCCAGAAAGACTGAAAGAAAATGGAAAGATACCATGTCAACAATCCACTGCCCTCCCCTCTCCCTGTCCAAAAAGCAGTTATTGCGAAAATAACATAGATGAAGCGGATTTTAAGGCAGGAACTTCACTAGCGATAAAGAAGGACATGTTATAACAATAAGAGTTGATCCACCAGGAAGACATGACAGTTCTAAATCCATAGGGATTTACCAATGTCGTGTCAAAATATATAAAGCAAAAAGTGATGAAACTGAGAGCGAATACACAGATCCACATAGCGAAGATCTTAACATGCCATTCACAATAACTGACAGAGCAGGCAAGCAAGCAGGAATTCCATGAAAGACTGAACAACATGATTAATAAACGTGACCTACATAGCTAGAACATCACATCCAACTTTTCAAGCACACAGAGAAAGCAACATCTACGGAAACTGCCCATGTGCTAAGCCATACAGCAAGTCTCTAATTTAAGGGGTTAAAATTATTTCTCTGATGACAGAGGTGGAATCAGTAAAAAAAAACAAAAACTAAAATGTTTGGAATTAAGCAACTAAATGGGGACTAAATGACCCAAAGGACAAGGAAGTATCACCACAAATAATTAGAAAACACTAACGAACTGAATGATAATGAAAATACATAACAAATCAAGCACAGGCTACAAGTGCTTAAGAGAAAAACTGACTGCCTTAAAGGCATATTAAAATAGAATACTATATATATTTCTCATATTCTTTATTTCATTCTAATAATATGGTACATTGCAATGTAACAGATTTGCTTGTCTTTAGACAACTCAAGATTTTAAAAGGTTAAAAAAGAAAAATGTGATACAGCCATAAGGGTAGAAGAACCGAAAACTAGAGAATCAGACAGACAACTCGTTTTTCTCTTTACTTTGTGTAGCTGCAATAAGCACCCCTGAGGCTGTGCCTCTTGCTCGTAAATCTCCATTTACTGCACTATGATCCCAACCTACGAGAAATGCAGTGCCAATCAACGCCAATCTCACGGAGAAGCAAATGTGACTATGCCAGGAATAATCAATGTGAAGTAGGAACAGAATTTTAATATATTAGCGTTATGACATACTCCAGTAATGATGTACATTAATTTAAAATGAAAATATATAACATCAAAGAATTGTGTTTCACTAATTTAGTATTAAAAACAGAACAGTTACGGAAATGATTTAGTCATACTCACCTATCAAAGTCTGACAGCTGATTCGGGTGACCCCACTATTTACAGGGAGGTCATTTACATAGACCTGTCCACTCTCATAGGTTATGTTAAGAATCACCTTAAAATAAAGCAGCATATACATTAATTCCAATGGTTTATAAACGATGACAAACTCTTCATGTCAAAAATACATTATCTAACTAAGTTAGATGTGTAGGTAAAAATACAACAGGCTGCATATTAAACCTATATATTAAAACCTAACCAAAAGGAGACAAACCTGTTCTCGAGATGCCTCCCCACCGTCTTTCAGGGTAGTTACATTAATTCTGATGCTGTCCTGCAAAACAAACATTATATAAATTGGCTAGGTACACATTTCACAAACTGAGAATAACTCAGTTTTCCTTTTCCTCCATTTATAGTATAATCGTTTATGACATTAAAAGAATATTTTTAAAAACTATCATTTCCATTATCACAGCCTTTCTTATGCTCTTACTCACAATTCCAATTTTTCATAATCTCTATACTTTTTCCATTTAACTAAGAAATATATCACATATATGAGTATCTAATATGCAAATTAGAGTTTAAAAGAAAAGATTAATATTCATGTACCTACTACCTAGATTAAAAACTAGATCATCCACACCTTAGAAGTCCCCTACCACCCCTCAGGAAGGTCCTGATGTTGTCGTCCATATTAATCATTTCTTGTGTTTCTTTATAGTTTTACTATCTGTGTATCTCTCTGTATAGGTTTAGTTTTATCTGTTTCTGAGCTTTATGTAAGTGGAATAATATTGTATGTATTCCGCTGGACCTTCTTTTGTTTAAAATTGTTGATGCAGGGGCCAGCCCCATGGCCAAGTGGTTAAGTTCATGTGCTCTGCTTCGGTGGCCCAGGGTTTCGTCAGTTCAAATCGTGGGCACCGACATGGCACCGCTCGTCAGGTCATGCTGAGGCGGCGTCCCACATGCCACAACTAGAAGGACCCACAACTAAAATATACAACTATGTACCAGGCGGATTTGGGGAGAAAAAGAAAAAATAAAATCTTTAAAATTGTTGATGCATGCAGTTGTAGACATTTATTTACAGCGCTGTATAATAGTCCATCAAATGGTTACCAATTTACTTACTTCTTCCACTATCAACGGACATTTGAGCTCTTTTCAACTTGTTTGTTTTCATAAACGAAGTTGCTCTAACCATTCTTAAATGTGTCCCCTCGTGCCCATGGACAAATACATGCAGTGTACAGTTTTACTGCTTCTCAAGGTACACCAAAAGCAGTCTACTCAAATATGTAGATTTATTACTGACAGGCTTTACATAGAAAAGAAAGCACTATTTTAAGTATTCGGTGTCGCGGGAACTACAATTTGTCATTTGTAAATCAAGTTCTTTCCTAAGTTTATTCATAGACAAACACTGTCATCCTAGAATGAAAACATATACTCCTCTCATGTTATATGTGTGATATATTGCATGTCAGCAATACCTTAGTTAAAAAAAATTCTCAGATACTTTTTTCTTGGCTATTCTTAACTTTGAAAACAGGAAAATTAGGGGCCAGCCCGGTTAAGTTTGCACGTTCCGCTTCTCGGTGGCCTGGGGTTCGCCAGTTCGGATCCCAGGTGTGGACATGGCACTGCTTGGCAAAAGCCATGCTGTGGTAGGCGTCCCATGTATAAAGCGGAGGAAAATGGGCACAGATGTTAGCTCAGGGCCAGTCTTTCTCAGCAAAAAGAGGAAGATTGGCAGTAGTTAGCTCAGGGCTAATCTTCCTCAAAAAAAAAAGAAAATAGAAAAATTATTCACAAACATCAAAATAATAAACAAGTGTATTTCTTGGCACTGTGAGTAACCACAACATTTTATATATTTCTAACAAATGAGAGAATAAGACTGGAGTGATTGTATGAGGTTGGCTTGATTCCAGGGACAACTCGCAGAACAGGATTCTAACAAGGAAGGCCCAGACCATTCACTCAAGCTGACTTGAGTGCACTTCCCAATTCCCACTGGAGACGAGAAAGCTTTCGGACTGGCGATTCCTCAGGACCAGCCCCGCTTTCTCCAGGCCCGCCTAATCTAGAATTAAGTGTGGGTGAGAGCCAATATTCTCATCTCTAGGACCAATCAACATTCAATAAGCCATCAGGTTGGTAGCTGTATTGTTTTATGCCCAAATTCCAGCCAAGAATTCCTCTTTTCAAACTAGAGGGGCTGTTAACTGTAGGCTTTTGTTCCTCAAACAGTCCAGAGATAACCCTCCACTGATGATGTTCTAAGAAACCTTTGTATAGCTTCCGCCTTTCAGCAGTGAACATACACTATACTGTTAGTAAGTTACTGCACTTACGTCTATCACTTGCCTAGTAGAATATGGCGTTTGTAAAAGACAATTAACAGACAGCAGCATACTGTTATTTTCCAGAGAATCAAATTCAATTAAATTCTTTTTGGTCCTTTTGAACGATTTCATTTCAGAGGAGACTCTGTCATTCCTTACTGCCTCCTGACCCAGTGGTCAGAGCCAGGTCACATTTCTTGCTCTTCCTGAGGGCCTCTGACTCAACTGGAAGTTCAGGCTTGTGAGCCAGGGCGCTGGATACTGGGAAAGTGGGTGGCAGAAGCGACTCCTGGCCCATGTTTAATTCTTCCCCCAAATTCCTTCACTCACAAGATGCCTATTTGTGATACAATGTCTTCCTAAGGACAAAGGTAAGAGACACCTGGTTTAAAATAAATCAGTCAGTCTGAGGGAAGTATACAAAGTAAATATTTACACATATAAGAAAATGTGGCCTCTGGATGCCTCTCTTTGGTGACTAAGTTATTTCAATGTTAGAAGAATGTACGATAAAAATGTTTATTTTTCAATCTCTGTAACCTCAACTCAGACAACAGCATATGTAAACAAAACAGAAAAATGCTTATAATCCAATAAATTTGAGGCACTGAGAGGATACAAGGAGGATTTTCCTGACTTCAATCAGTTTTCTTAGATTTAGATCATGCTGGATACAAACATGAACAGATGAAGAGACATGTGACAAAGCACAATAAAATGTAAATGGTAGTCTAAGTTTGCATTACTCAACGTGGCATCCACTAACCACATGCGGCTATTTACATTTAAATTAATTAAAAAGTTTTTCAAACTTAGTTCCTCAGTCGCACTGGCCACAGTTCAAGCGCTCAATAACAGAGTCTAGCGGCTTCCATAACGGAGAGAACAGACACACCACCACTGCGTGAAAGCCTGCTGGACAGCAGTCACCCAATATGGGTGATCACCGTAAAATTCTTTCAAATGTACTGTATGTTTGAAAATTTTTACAATAAAACATTGAAAAAAAATTTACATCAAGAGGCTTCAGCTTCCCATATACACATTTCCAAGGAATGAGACTCTCCTTCTAGCTGCCTGGCATTCATATAATCTATGAAATTCTGAATTTACGGCTGGACTTTCCAAAAGTGGAAAGAAGGCCTAGGAAGGGAGGAGTGAAATGATGAACTAGCTAAGAGCCCACAGGATGGTGTATTTTCAGCTTGCAGTCAAAATGCATTTTTCTCGGATTATAGGAATAGGCTCAAATGTCTTGTGGATTCGCAAGTGACTATGATGAATCTTTGGAAGAGGGAAAACAATGTCTTTCCAGAACTTTGGAAATTATTTCATTTTTATTTAGTCTCTTGGTGCTTGCCCATCACATTCACATTTTCGACCAGTTGCAGCTGTGGTGCACATACAATTTCAGACACAAGCGGTTGTTAGGGCTTGCATTGTTGTGGTTTCTTGGAATGCCCTAGCAGAAGTGAAACTGAAATACGCTCGTTATTTTTGTACCCAGGGAGAATAATATCCTAACTCTAAAACACCAAAAGTTAAAAGGTGACATTTATGGTGTCAGTCACCCCTGAATTTAGAGTATTCAAGTCTTGCCTAGTAAGAAAAGGAGGACCCAAGTCGTTTCTTTTCATTCTGGGAAAACTAGCATCTTAAAGTCTTCAAACTTTTCCCTACCATACATTCAGCTGATGAAAAGCAAATACTGGTTTAGGTCAGCACGACTCCACGGCAAAAACGATACGAACCGGCCTCCCTTTCGCACAAGCATGCAATGGGGGCTCTAACTGCAGCCGGCCTCAGAATCACCTGGAGGGCTTGCTGAAGCAGACGGGGGGACCCACCCCCCAGCGTCTGATGAGCGCGTTTCTACCAGGTTCCCAGGGGATGCGGGTGCGGATGTCCCACCGCGCTCGAAGATCCGCCAAGGGGACGAGGTCAGGCGAAGAGCGGGGTCTTCAGCCTCTTCCTCCTGCGGCCCCATCGACCCGCCTGCGTGCCCCCGAGCCCGCGCGCCCGGGGAGGCGATCCTTCCCGCCGCCGGCCGGGCAGACAGGTGGCCCGGGCTCGCTCTCGCGCGCTCTCTGAGCAACGTCCACCTTTCCCGAGCACATACACACCGCCTGGCCTGCTATCCGGCTGTGCCCCGGGACGGCGCCATGACAAAGGCTGCGATCACTCGCGATCCGCGTACTTTCGACGGCAAACGCCGCCGGGATGGCAACAGCCGGGACCGCCGCCCGGGGCTTAACCACACACTAGACAGCCCGTCTCAAAGGCTCTCCCGCCTCCCGGGCCCTCCCGCCCCATCTCCGTGACTGCTCCCCCCCACTGCCCCTCCGGAGACTCGGACCCCAGCCCGTGGCCTGCGGGCCAGCGCAGGGAGGCAGGGAGACGGGGACGCCGCAGCCCCACGGCTCCGGCCCGGGCCTCCGCGGAGGGTCGGGGCGCAGAAGCGGAAGAGCTGCGCCCGCCCTGCCCTACCTTCGGGGCTCCGGGCGCCGGCGGCGGCTCAGCGGGGCCCGTCGTCAGCCACACAGCGGCCGGCAGCACCGCTAGCAAAAGCAGCCGGAGGGCGAACGGCGCCCGGGGAGCCCCCTCCATCTTGGACAGGCCGGCGGCGCGGGCGGCTGGCGCTGCGGACGGCAGGGCGGGGAGGACCTGGGGGCGGGGCCGAGCGGTCGGGGGGCGGGGTCAGGGCGGGGCCGAGCGGGTTGGGGGCGGGGACTAGGGGGCGGAGCGAGGGCCGGCGGACCAGGGAACCCGCGGAGGTTTGAGGCTCCAAGCAGAGCGGACTGCGCACGCGCGCCGCCGCGTAACGCTGAGGGGCGGGGTCAAGCCGGGGACGCTCCGATTTCGTCATTAGCCCGGCGCTCTGGATTCGGTGGGGGAGTTCCCCCACCTGAGGAAGGGTGAACGTTTTCATTGCTATTATTTTTAAATTAGTATGTACTGTATATGCACATAGCTGTCTCTCTGTGCGTATACCTTTACATATAAGTATAAAATGAAACTAGTGGTAATATATCAGAACTCTATTATACGTTAGAAATAAGATATATCACGTTTAGAGGGGAAGTTTTGTTAAATCGGTGGTTCTCACCCTTGGCTGCAACATGGGAATTGCCTGGGCAGTTTTAAAAGTTACTGATTCTGGGGTCTTCCAGGGCATCTGAGTTTCGGATTTAATTAGTCTGGGCTGTGGCTGGGGCCCTGGTAGTTTTTAAAGTTCCCCAAGTGATTTATTTATGTCAAGGTTGAGGATCGACCGCGCATCAAACGTTCAACCTGCGGCGGCTTGCTGGAGGCGGCGTGGGAACCTCGTCAAATGCAAGGCAGTCCGCGGGGAGCTCGGGGCCTTTCGAGGCAGTTTCTTAATCTACAAAATGAAGTTGATAGACTTTCTTCCCCCTTTCCGACTTAAAAAAATATTATGAAACCCTCTAAAGCAGAGAGTGCCAAGAAATTCAGGCATTTCAGGTTAACAGAATTGCATATTGATTGAGAGGATCCTTGAGACGTTGCCATTCAGTCAGGATAAGAAACAGTCTTTCTTTAAAACAAAACTTTTGACATTAAAAAGGACACATCTCATTTTCTCTCTTAGCCTCTCTTTTTTATCAACCTCTCTCCCTATGCGTGCTTTTTTAGCTGGAGTAAACTACAAAATCTTTGGCCAAAATCTTTGTAGGTAGACTACAAAATTTTTGAACTAACTCCTTGCCTGGTGTGAGATACCCGACGTCATTATGAACTTTCAAGTGGTTTCTGCAATGAAGTCTCACTCACGGGGTGCCATCTGCAACCACTGGCCTCTGTCACTCTGTTTCAGACTGCTGGGATCAAAAACGCACCTGGAGGTCAGAACACATCACATGTGGATCCGTGTAATTTGAATTAATAATGTACGTGTAGGGTTCCGAAGTACATTTATATGAAAAAGTAGTTGGGTAAAATGAGGTATTTCCCAACAGACTCAGCTTGATATACTCAGTCTTCACCTTAATCTGTAAAACAAAAACCAGAATTATCTTGGCAAATAAATCCATCAGTGTTAATACAGTCTGAACCTTGATGTTCTTTTGAGTCCATTCATGTCAACTTGATTTCTTTGATCATGAAAACCATCCAAAAGAGCTCAATTTACCTATAGGAAGCCAGTGTACATTACAGAACACTGTGTACATCACGTGCTTTATGCTCCTTCAAGATAATCTTTCATATGGCAGAAGATAGTCTAGAAAAACTTAATAGCTTGAAAACAAAGTATATGATATGTATAAAAATACATCTTTATTCTCACACCAAATAGCACTCTGTTACTCCAAACTTCGATCTATTTGCTTTTTCAGCGACAGATTTCATTATTGTTTTCATCATTCTCACAATCGAAACTTGAATTCTTCCTTTTCTATAATTCAAAAGCTGGCTTGACACCAAGGGGCAATCTGGGATGTAATCTGGATCTGTTTCCAATTTCTGGGAAAGTGAGTCACTACACTTCTGTTGCAAAACAATCTGCTGGATTATTTTCCAGAGTTACTCAATTACACATTTTTAAACTTTCTTGAAGACCACCAAGAGATAACAAAAGGGAGAGCAAGAAAGAAAAATATCCCTTTTACAATTCCAGAGTTGTTCACAAATTTTGCCTTATTTTTCTTCTAAGATATTTTAAAACTGCTTTTACTGTATCCTTCTCATTTGTGTATTTAGAAATTAATTTCATTATACTTTTGATAATGAGCAATGCTTCTGGTATGAAGACCAACTAACATAGAAATACCATCTTTGTAGCAGCCAGCATTTATGGTGTTAAATGCTCGATATATATTATTTCAAACTCACAACAACCTAATGACATGATTATTATTTATGAACCCTTTTTTTTTTTTTTGGTGAGGAAGATTGGCCCTCAGCTAACATCTGTTTCAATCTTCCTCTTTTTGCTTGAGGAAGATTGTCGCTGGGCTGACATCTGTGCCAATCTTCCTGTATTTGGTATGTGGGATGCTGCCACAGCATGGCTTGATGAGCATTGTGTAGGTCCATGCCCAGGATCTGAACCCGTGAACCCTGGGCTGCTGAAGTAGAGTGTGAGAACTTAACCATTATGCCACCAGGCTGGCCACTTATGAACCCATTTTTTATATACAAAATAAAGATTTGTAGAGATTAAGCTTTTTGCCCTGAGTTACAGGACACTAAGTGATGGAGCCAGGGTTATGAACCCTGGCATCCTGAATTAACACATTCTGTTTATTCATAATGAAAGTTTAAAGAAGGTAAAAGTCATAATTTAATTTAGTTTGTTTTTATATGTTTCTAGAGATTATTACAAAACATTCCAGTCATTGACTTTCTAAAAACATGAGCTGAGCTGAGAGAAATGGAGAAACGAGAAAGTGGGAGGCCTTTGCCTCCTTCTCCACCAGAACTGGATCAGAGAGGCTTCCGGGCCAAGAGGCAGTCCCTGCTCCTTGCTCTCCCGGCTAACTGGTTCCAACAACCTGAGAGTGTGCAGAGACATCTGCACCCAAGGATGTTAAAAAGCACGTGGTAAATTAGTGTTTATTGGCACTCTCATAAAAATTCTGAAAGTGGAAGATTAAAATAAGCATCCTATGCGTGAGATATTATCAGATTTCAAAACATAGGGCATCTGTGACAAATACTGCAAGAAGGAGTAAATGGTGGAGGTAGAAGTCATTCTGAGAGTCTATTAGGGATGATTCCATAGTCAGTAATGCAGATAAGTAGGTGATATTTTGTGGTAAGATCCCATTTTCATTTGTCTTCTTTGACCTTTCAAGACTTTTTAATAATGGAAGAGGCCTCCGTGTGGAAGTGTTAATGCACAAAATTGGGTTCTTTTGCCCAAGGCACATAGACAAGCAAATTAATTACGGCATCAACGTTTGGGAAAAGAGATTGGCTTTATTCTGCAATACCAATCTGCAGGGAGACGGGGGCGTGTGGCTGAGATCTGTCTCCCCAGTTCAGGATTTGGGGCAAAATTTAAGAGGTTAGGAAGAACAGGCTGGCACGTGCAAATGCTGGTGGGACAGGTTTTGATTGGTGGGCTTCAAGCATTTATGGTAAGGTTCTAAACAGTTATGATGAGGTTCTAAACTTTTATGGTAAGGTTTCAGACACTTACGGCAAGGTGGGGAAGGAATTTAACACAGGATCTTCCTGAGCGATGGACCCCTCGCTTCTGATAAGAGTCTGACTTTTTAAGTTCCAGTCATCTCTCAGTCCTTTGTTTCCACGTGGAGGAGAATCTTTGGTTCCAAGGTCATTTTAGGTCAAGATTTCTTCTTCTGGGCATGTGACTTTGCAAATTTTCTGAAAGACAACTTCATAATTAGTCTGTTGATAAGATGGGTTCAGTTGAACTGGTCGTGGAGGGCCTGCAGTGACAATGTTCATATCTGGAAATCAATAAAAACGTACTGATCTTGTCCTCCAGACTAAATCTAATTTAGTATTTACATTTAGTATAGTTGGGAAGGATATACTATATTCTGTAGTAACTACTATACATACCACTTCAATATTTATAGCATTAGAAACTTAAAGTGTAGTAATATACTGACAAGGATAAACTGTATAATCGTTGTGAAATATTTTTCCTATGAAGGTAGAATATGTCATATTTAATGATATTTCAGTGTATATACACACACATGTACACATATACAGCCATGTGTCGCTTAATTGGGGGAATACGTTCTGAGTGATATGTCATTAGATTTCATCCCATGGTACAAACTTCACAGGGGGTACTTACACAAGTCCAGATGGTAGAGCCTACTACACAGCTAGGCTATATGGTGCTAATCTTATGGGACCACTGTCGTATACACGGTCTGTTATTGACTGAAACGCCATTATGCAGTCCATGACTGCATTCAGTATAACATAATTTAAAGATACTGTAAGTTACACACAGAATAATGAATAAGATATTCTATCTTGGGCTTAAGATATCCGCACAATCCACACAGTTCTTCAAAACAATCTGGCAATATAGTATGTAGTCATTGGTGAATCACTTCATATGTGAAATCGTTCTTCATATTTATTATGTCAATTTCCAATTCTTTTTGAATAGACCAAATTCATCTTTAAAAATTATTTGATTTTTCCATATCCTCTCTTTTTCTCCTTGGATCTGTAATATTTCTTTTATGCATACACAGAATTTTACCAAGTATTACCCTGTAATGCTAGCTCTAGTCTTTTTTATTTATTTTATTTTTTTTGGTGAGGAAAATTGCCCCTGAGCTAACATCTGTTGCCAATCTCCCCCTTTTTTTTTCCTACCCAAAGCCCCAGTACATAGTTGTATATCATAGTTGTAGTTCTATGTGGAGTGCTGCCACAGCATGGCTTGATGAGATGTATGCGGGTCCGCACCCAGGATCCAAACCAGTGAACCCCAGGCCACCAAAGCAGAGCATGTGAACTTAACCACTGTGCAACCAGGCCGGCCCTCTAGTCTTAATATTAAGGTCATACTGGGAAAAGATTAGATGAGTTCTATACAGAGCATCAAGCATTTAGGTTGAACTAGTGTTTCAGTTTTCAAAGATCCTTTAAAAAAGTAATTTCTTTAGATTCTGAAAAATTACTTTGGGAGATAATTCTCTGAAATTTCTAATGTTTCTGTACATCTTGTGAGCAAGGTACTGACTGTCTTTCCAAGGAGATTTTATACACACACACACACACACACACACACACATGCACACACACACACATACATCAAGCAAGAAATAGTGATCTCTCTCCAGAGCAAAGGACAGGCATGTTTATGCCCAATATAAAAGATTCAAGTTCCCTAAGCTCGGGATTTCTTCTATAATGTAACCCACTGAATGTGCAGGTGTCATCTGGACCCTGTGGGACTTTGGGACAATGGAACTGATGCAAATATGCTGGTACTCATGCAGCTTTCTATCCTGTGAGTAATAAATTATCCTTTGTCTCTGACTCAGGAGTCTCATATCTTCTACCAGCATCCATGAAACTGTGGCAAGCTAACTTGTTAGTTTGAAAGTAGGGCAAAATCTCAGACCTTTCACAGTTCTTGACAACTGTTTCCTACATTCCTGTAGTTATCTTATTTACAAGCTATTTCATGTTAGTAATTTTATCTTTATAACTCATCGAATGGCGTTTCTGGGTTGCCTTATTTCCTGCGTGATCC
Organism: Equus przewalskii; assembly: GCF_037783145.1. Taxonomy (NCBI): domain Eukaryota; kingdom Metazoa; phylum Chordata; class Mammalia; order Perissodactyla; family Equidae; genus Equus; species Equus przewalskii. The sequence goes on from NC_091862.1 coordinate 17,213,792, forward strand.
TCAACAAGAGATGCATTCTTCAATTTTGACATAAAGACTTAAAAGTTATATTGTTTCTTGGAAATGATGTCCTTATAAAAGTTTGGATGTGATTGAAAAAAGCCAGAGAAACAGAACCAATAGGAGATTATATCTGTCTATCTATCTATCTATCCATCTATCTATCATCTATCTATCTAATCTATATATATCTGCAAGCTGGAGAACCAGGAAAGTCTGTGGTATAATTCAGAATAAGTCAGTCCAGTCTGAAGGCTGGTAGTCCAAGTCTCAGTCTGAGTTTGAAAGCCCAAGGACCAGGAATGCTAGTGTCCAAAGGCAGAAGGAGACGGATGTCCTAGCTCAAGCAGAGATTGAATTTGCGCTTCTTCTGTCTTTTGTTTAATTCAGAGCCTCAAGGGATGGGAGGATGCCCATCTGCAATGGTGAGGGCCATCTTCTTACACAGTCTAGTGATTCAAATGCTAATCTCTTCCAGAAACATCTTCACAGATACACTCGAAATAATGTTTTACCAGTTATCTGGGCATCCCTTAGCCAGTCAAGTTGACACATAAAATTAACCATCACAGATATCTTGGTAAAACATCATTCAGTATTATGCAGCAATGCAACAGGTTTTGGAAATCAGGAATACATGAAACTTCTTCTATTTTAAAGTGTCTGCTATAATAAGGTTGACATTTTTATGAGTGGGGTTGGATAGGAGTGAATGGTTACCATCTCAGGGGACTCAATATTTAGGAATAATTGTGGAAAATGTAACCATAAAACCATAGACTATGTTAGGTGCTACATACATAAAATTTAAGATTTAGGACTCTTCATCTTCTGAGTCGCTTAAGTGAAAGGTAAAAAATGGTAAATCTTTTTTTTAATACACTTTTTTAGAGCAGTTTTGGATTGACAGAAACATTGGGCAGCAAGTACAGAAAGTTGCTATATATCCTCTCCACCATCCCCCAGTTTCCCCTGTTATTAACATGTTGAGTTGGTCTCTTTATTAGAATTGATGAACCAATATTGATACACTATTATTAGCTAAAGTCCCTGGTTTACATTAACTCTTCGTTCTATGGATTTGGCAAATGCATAATATCATGTATTCACCATTGTAGTAACATACAGAATAGTTTCACTGCCCTAAATGTCTGTGTTCCACCTATTCATTCCTCCCCCATCCCCCCCAAAACTGTTGGCAACCACTGACCTTTTTACTGTCTACATAGTTTGCCCATTTCAGAATGTCATACAGTTGGATTCATACAGTGTGTAGCCTTTTCAGACTGGCTTCTTTCACTCAGCAAAATGTATTTAAAGTTCCACCATGTCTTTTCATGGCTTGATATCTCATTCCTCTTGATTGTTAAATAATATTCCATTGTATGGATGTGCCAGTTTGTTTATTCATTCAGCTATGAAAAAATATCTTGGTTGCATCCAAGTTTTGACAAGTATGAATAAAGCTGCTATAAACATTTGTGTGCAGGTTTTTGTGTGGACATAAGTTTTCAACTTATTTGGGTAAATAGTTAGAAGTGCAATTGCTAGAAGTTATGGAAGATTATGTTTAACTTTGTAAGAGACTGCCAAAATGTCTTCCAAAGTGGCTGTACCATTTTACATTCTGAGCAAGAATTTCATTGTTGTTTTAATTTGCATTTATTTAATTAATTGCCAATACTCTTTTCATTCATTCAACAAATATTCATTCATCTATTATGTGGCAGGCTCTTAGAGGTACTATGGATACAGCAGTAAACAAAACAAGCAAAATTGGCTATCATTCTGGAGCTTACATTTTAGTAACAATATATGAATGTAAACAAATTAATTCACAAGTAGCATGTTAGATGGCAAAAGGTACTGTCAATGCAAATAATCAATAACCAATCTATAGATAAGAAAGATAGAGTGATATTTATTGAGCCTAATGTGAGGACTAGTCTGGAAGCACTCTCTTCTACAGGGATGAAAGCACTCCGGAGAAGTGTGGTTTATAGCATGGTCATATACCATTTCAGAACAAAGAACATACATCAAGCATGACGGGAAGACATTTTTTCCCCCAAAGTCACAAGGAGATGTTTTGCTGCAGTTTAGCACATATACAGCCGGTCCACTTGACTTTGGTTCTCTAGTAAGAAAAGCTTATCTTCAAAGAAGTACTGGTATCAGCATCAGAGAAAGGGAAACATCACATTCCTGTCTTTAAAGAGTGCATTCCTTGCTTTGGGAAAATTTTGAAGCAGATGGACAATGCATGTTTGGCAGGCTATAAGTCAGGCTGCCCTGGGGAGAAACAAGTTTTAGGCCAAATCAGATGTAAACCAGAATGGCTTCCCTGTACACCTCAATATGTGAAACATTACTATTATTAATTATTATTATTATTGTCAGTACTATGGAGAAAAGGTGTACAAAGAAAAATAAAAATGAGAGTGATGTCAGGATCTTGGCAAAGTGAGCTATTCCCTTAGTCTCTTCCCCTAAGCTACAACCAAATGGACATTCATTAACCAACAGAGGATTCCCTACAAAGCACAATAGGATGTCTGAGTGATCCATGCAACCATACATCTGAAGGTGGGGGTACTGGGGCACCAGATCTGCCAGTCCCTGGCCAAGACAGCGGTTCTGCACCAGAGCACATGCATGTGCATGTGTGACCCACCTGGCGGCTGCAGCCAATAAACAAACACAGATGAGACCTATCAGCACAACTTTCAGCATACAGGGTGGGTTCAGAAAACACAGCCCCTCCATGACCACCAGAGGTAGCAGGTGGAATCTGTGACCTGATACTACCACCATGCGCCAGCAAAGGATCACTTCTTCAAACAACATGATGAACTACATTAACACTCCAGAGCAGAAGGAAAATGACAAGTCTCCAGAAACCAATCCTGAACTCACAGAAATTTACAATCTAAATGACAGAGAATTCAAAATAGTTGTCATAAAGAAAATCAATGAATTACAAGAAAACTGAGAAAGACTGTTCAATGAAATCAGGAATAAAATTAACGAGCAGAAGGAATTCTTTACCAAAGAGATTGAAACTCTAAAAAAACCCAGAGAAATTCTAGAGATGAAGGACACAATGAATGAGATAAAAAAACAATCCAGAAACCTTAAAAAACAGCCAACATTATGAAGGACAGAATTAGTAATTTAGAAGACAAAAATAGAGAAATGCTTCAGGAGGAGGAGGAGAGAGAACTAAGATTTTTAAAAAATGAAGAAACACTTCAAGAAATATCTGACTTGATTAGGAAATGCAACATAAGGATTATAGGTATTCAAGAGGAAGAAGAGAGGGAGAAAGGAGCAGAAAGCTTGTTTAAAGAAAAAATACCTGAGAACTTCCCAAATCTGGGGAAAGAATTGGACTTATAAGTATATGAAACGATAGAACTCCTAATTACATCAATGCAAAAAGACCTTCTCCAAGGCATATAATACTAAAACTGGCAAAAGTCAATGACAAGGAAAAAATATTAAGGGCAGCAAGGCAGAAGAGAAGAATCCACAAAGGAACCCCTATCAGGCTTTCAGTGGATTTATCAGCAGAAACCTTACAGGCTAGGAGAGATTAGAATGATATATTCAAAATACTGAAAGACAAAAACCTTCAGCCAAGAATACTCTATCCAGCAAAATTATCCTTCAGATACGGTGGAGAAATAAAAGGTTTCCCAGATAAACAAAAGCTAAAGGAGTTCATCGCCACTAGACCTCCCTTACAAGAAATGATCAAGGATGCCCTCACACCTGAAACAAAAAGGCAAACGTTTACAAAGCATTAAGCAAGGGGATAAATAGACAGACAAAAATCAGAAAATTGCAGCTCTCTATCAGAACAGGTTAGCAAACAATAATAACATAAAAGATAAAGGGAAGGAAAGCATCAAAAATAACTATCAACACTTGATTTTAATCACAAACTCGCAACACAAAACAGAACAGTAACTTAGAAGGGGAAGAGGAAAGGGATGGAAACTACTTAGGCTAAGGAGATAAAGAGGCTATCAGAAAATGGACTATCTCATCTAGGAGGTCTTTTATACACACCTCACAGTAACCACTAAACGAAGAATCAGGAGAGAGACACAAATGATAAATAATGAGAAAACCATGATAGAAAGTCACCAAACTGAAATGGCAGTTGGAAAAACCTGGGAGGAGAAACAAGGGAAATATAGAACAACCGGAAAGCAAGAGATAAAATGGAAGTATTAAGTCCTAATATATCAATAATCACTCTAAATGTAAATATGGATTGAATTCTCCAATCAAAAGACACAGAGTAGTTGGATGGATTAGAAAACAAGATCCAACAATATGCTACCTCCAGGAAACACTTTTCAGCTTTAAAAGACAAACACAGGCTCAGAGTGAAGGGATGGAAGATGATACTCCAAGCAAAGGCAAGCAAAAGAAAGTAGGCGTCACCATCCTTATATCAGACAAAGCAGACTTCAAGATAAAAAAGGCAATGAGAGACATAGAGGGGCAGTATATAAGGATAAAAGGGACATTCCAACAAGAGGGCATAACACTTAATATATATGCACCTAACACAGGAGCACCAAAGTACACAAAGCAACTATTAACAGATCTAAAAGGAGAAATTAACAGCAACACAATAATAGTAGGGGACCTCAGCACCCAACTTACATCAATGATAGATCATCCAGACAGAAAGTCAAGAAGGAAATGGTGGACTTAAATGAAACGCTTGATCAGATGGACTTAATAGATAAATGTGGAACATTCTATCCCCAAACAGCAGAGTACACATTCTTCTCAGGTGCACATGGAACATTCTCATAGACCATATGTTGGGAAACAAGGCAAGCCTCAATAAATTTAAGAAGACTGAAATCATATCAAACATCATTTCCAAATACAATGCTATGAAACTAGAAATCAACTACAAGAGAAAAGCTGGGAAAGTGACAAATATATGGAGACTAAGGAACATGCTACTGAACAACCATTGGGTCAGTAAAGAAATCAAAAAATACCTGGAGACAAATGAAAATAAAAATACATCATACCAACTCGTACAGGATGCAGCAAAAGTGGTTCTAAGAGGGAAATTCATAGCAATAGAGGCCCACTTCAACAAACAAGAAAAATCTCAAATAAGTAGTCAAACGACACCTAACAGAACTGGAAAAATAAGAACAAACAAGGCCCAAAGTCAGCAGAAGGAGGGAAATAATAAAAATTAGAGCAGAAATAAATGCAATAGACATAATAAAAAAAAAAAAAAACCGGTAGAAAGCATCAATGGAACTAAGAGCTGGTCCTTTGGGAAGATAAACAACATTGACAAACTCTTAGCCAAACTCACTAAGAAAAAAAGAGAGAAGGCGCAAATAAATAAAATCAGAAATCAAAGAGGGGAAATTAGAATGGATACCACAGAAATACAAAAGATTATAAGAGAAAATTATGAAAGACTATATGCCCACAAATTGGAAAACCTAGAAGAAATGGATAAATTATTAGACTCATATAACTTCCCAAAAGTGAATCAAGAAGTAGAGAATGTGAATAGACCAATCACAAGAGATTAAAAGAGTAATCAAAAACTTACGAAAAAACGAAAGTCCAGGACCAGATTGCTTCTCTAGAGAATTTTACCAAACATTCAAAGAAGATTTAATACCTATCCTTCTCAAAGTATTCCACAAAATTCAAGAAGATGGAATGCTTCCTAACTCATTCCATGAGGCCAACATCAAACTGATATTAAAACCACAAAAGGACAACACAAGGAAGGAAAATTACAGGCCAATATTGCTGATGAACACATACAAAAATCCTCAACAAAATATTGGCAAACCGAATACAGCAATATGTTAGAAGGATCATACACCATGATTAAGTGGGACTTATACCAGGGACGCAGGGATGATTCAATATCCTCAAGTCGATCAATGTGATATACCACATTAAAAAAATGAAGAATAAAAACCACATGATCATCTTAACAGATGCAGAGAAAGCATTTGACGTGATCCAAAATCCATTTATGATAAAACTCTCAATAAAATGGGTATAGAAGGAAAGTACCTCAACATAATAAAGGCCATATATGACAAACCCACAGCCAACATTATATTCAGTGGTGAAAAGTTGAAAGCCATTCCTCTGAGAACAGGAACAAGACAAGGGTGCTCACTCTTGCCACTCCTATTCAACATAGAGGTTTTAGTCAGAGCAATTAGGCAAGAAAAAGAAATAAAAAGTATCCAAATTGGAAAGGAAGAAATGGAACTTTTGCTCTTTGCAGATGACATAATCCTATATATAGAAAACCCTAAAGAATCCACCAAAAAACTATTAGAAATAGCCAACTATAGCAAAGTTGCAAGGTACAAAATCAACTTAGAAAAATCAGTTCCATTTCTATACGCTAACAACAAAGTAGCAGAAAGAGAACTCAAGAGTACAATCCCATTTACCATCACAACAAAAAGAATAAAATATCTAGGAATAAATTTAACCAAGGAGGTGAAAGACCTATACAATGAAAACTATAAGATATTATTGAAAGAAACTGAAGAAGACATAAAGAAATGGAAAGATATTCCATGCACATGGATTGGAAGAATGAACATAATTAAAATGTTCATATTACTTAAAGCAATCTACACATTCAATGCAATATCAATCAAAATCCCAGTGACATTCTTTACGGAACTAGAACAAAGAATCCTAAAATTCATATGGAACAGCAAAAAACCCTGAAAAGCTAAAGCAATCCTGAGAAAAACAGAACAAAGCTGGAGGCATCACAATCCCTGACTTCAAAATATACCACAAAGCTATGGTAATCAAAACAATATGATATTGGCACAAAAACAGACACACAGTTCAATGATACAGAATTGAAAGCACAGAAATAAAACCATGCATCTATGGACAGCTAATCTTTGACAAAGGAGCTAAGAACATACAATGGAGAAAGGAAAATCTCTTCAATAAATGGTGTTGGGAAAACTGGACAGTTACATGCAAAAGAATGAAAGTAGACCCTTATCTTAACCATACACAAAAATTAACTAAAAATGGATTAAAGACTTGAATGTAAGACCTGAAACCATAAAACTACCAGAAGAAAATATAGGCAGTACACTCTTTGACATCGGTCTTAGCAGCATCTTTTTGAATACCATGTCTACTCAGGCATGGGAAACAAAGGAAAAAATAAACAAATGGGACTACATCAAACTAAAGAGCTTCTGCAAGGCAAAGGTTACCATGAACAAAATGAAAAAATAACCCGCCAACGGGGAGGAAATATTTGCAAATCATATATCCGACAAGGGGTTAATTTCCAAAGTATATAAAGAACTTGTACAACTTAATATCAAAAAACCAAACAACCTGATCAAAAATGGGCAGATGATATGAACATTTGTCCAAAGAAGATATATAGATGGCCAACAGGCACAAGAAAAGATGTCCTACATCACTAATCATCAAGGAAATGCAAATCAAAAACTACACTAAACTATCACCTTACACCTGTTAGAATGGCTATAATCACCAAGAAAAAAATAACAAACATTGGAGACATTGTGGGGAAAAGGAAACACTCATTCACTGCTGGTGGGAATGCAAACTGGTGCAGCCACTATGGAAAACAGTATGGAGATTTCTCAAAAAATTGAAAATAGAAATACCATACAATCCAGCTATCCCACTACTGGATATTTAACCAGAGAATATGAAATCAATGATTCAAAGAGGTTTATGCATCCCTACGTTCATTGCAGCATTATTCGCAATAGCCGGACTGAAGCAACCCAAGTGCCCCCAGCTGATGAATGGATAAAGAAGGTGTGGTATATACACAATGGACTACTACTCAACTATTGAAAAAAAGATGAAATCTTGCCATTTGCGACAGCATGGATTGTGCTTGAGGGTATTATGCTAAGCGAAATAAGTCAGGGAGAAAGATAAGCACTTCATGACTTCACTCACACGTGTAAGATAAGCACATAAGATAGGAGAACAGATTGTTGGTTACAGAGGGGAAGGGGCGGAAGGAGTAAGGAGGCACATATGTATGGTGAAGGATCCCAACTAGGCTTCTGGTGGCGAAAATGATGCAGTCGATGCGGAAGTCAAAATAAAATGATATACACCTGAAATTTATATAACGTTATAAACCAACGTGACCTCAATAAATTAAACTCAATAAAAAGTAAAAAAAGACAGGGCCTCTCCGTGCTCGAGATGGAGACCAAACGCTTTACAGATGCCCTAACGAGCGCTAGGCTTCCGCGCCATCGCCCAGGGCGGAGGAGGATTTTTCAAAAGGGCCGCGCCCGACCTCCCACAACAGCGGGGCGGGCCGTGGCGCCAACCAGGGCGGCCCGCCGAAGCAACCCGGAAGAGGGCGGTGTCGCAGGAGGGATGATGTAAAAAGGCGTCGCGCCGAGCGTGACGCGTGGCGTCGACGTCTAGGAGCTGCGCCTGTCAGCCCGGCGCTGGTTGCGGGGGAGGAGCAGGCGCCATGGCGGTCCTGTTGGAGACCACTTTGGGCGACGTCGTCATCGACCTGTACACGGAGGAGCGGCCGCGCGGTGAGCCCCGGGCCCCTCTTGCCTCTTGCCGAGGCCGCCATCTCCCTTCCCCGCTCTCCCTTTCGCTGCCCAGTCGCCGGCGTCGACCGCTTCCAGCTCGGGGCTGCCGGTGCCCGCGACCTGGCTGTTTTATTCGCGGGCCTTGGTTAGAAAAGTTTTTGCGAGGAGCAGCCCTTCTCCGGTATCTGCTGCTGGCCGTTCGGGTGGCGGGTGCTTGTTGTCATTAAATGACTCTGTGTGTGTGTGTGTGTGAGTGTGTGAGTGTGTGAGCGATGCAGGTTGAATATACAATTCCCGTAGCTTTTCTTGCTTGTTGCACTTTACTCCTGGGAGGACCACAACTAGTATTCCTTGGTGTGTAATCAGTAAGACGTGATGAAAGCAGGGAGGATGTGCTTGGAGCAGCGAGGTGGGCATCCCGCCTGGATGGAGGAGGGGCTGTCTGGCGGCGTGCACCGAGCTCTGGCAAACACTCATCGATCGCCTGCTATGCAATCAAGACTCGGTGCCAGGCCCTGATAGGCGTCTTGCCTTTGAGAGTCTGATTTTCCATTGGGAGAAACAAACGCGGGAACCCGTTTCACTTTTCGAGTGTTGTGTTAGAAGAGTGTGTAAGTTGCCATGGAAACCAGAGGAGGGAGTAATTCTTCCTGGTTGGGGCCGGGGAGAAGGGAAGCAAGCGAAGAATGTGGAACACGAGCTAGCTCTTTCAAAGATGAGCGGGAATAAGTGTTTACTTAACAGCTTGCTTGGAATTTTCTGGAAACAGCAAGAAGTTCGGCGTGGCTTGACGGAATGGGATGTGACTTGGAATGGCAGACTGCGAGTCTGGTCGTATACGTTATATAGGTTGGGTCAGATGGTGAGTAGTCTTGTGTGCCCTACTGATGACCAGGGTCTTTGAAGGTTTGAAAAGCAGATTGAGGCATGGCACACCTGTTTTAGGAATAATAGGCAATAGTGTGGAGAATGTATCAGAGTAGGGAGAAACAGGAGGCCAGGAGAGATTAGTTATGATCAGGGTCCTCCTCCCGTGGAATGCAGAGTCTGCCAAAAAGGATGAAACAAATTACAATACCATACCGTGAGTGCCTCCTGCCAGAGTACACTTTCTTCCATACTCAGCTACACCCCACCCCAGACACTTACATCCATACCTTTCTCATACTGTTGCCTCTGCCCCACATTTCTCTCCACTGTTGTCCTTCTGCAGACTTCCTGCTTAACTATTCAAACTCAGATAAGCACGACCTCCTCGCTGAAGCTCTCCTTTCCTCCCTAAGCAGAGTTAGATATGTTTCTTCTGCTCTGTTTCATGTCTTTTTATAAATCACACACACATACTTTGTTATTGTCCTGGAGTTATTTGCAAGTCTTGTTTCCTCTCCAGAATGTAAACTCCAATAGAACAGGGACTGTGCCTTAATTATCTCTGTATCCTGAGCACCTCGTGCAATGGATCCACTCTGAGGGCTCACACTAAGGGCTTACTGTATTGACTAAAGCATATATATGCATTGTATTAGGACTCCTTGTGCAAGTGAAACTCAACTCGAACTGGCTTAAACCAAGAAAATAATTGATTGCCTCATGTTACTGGGGTAAGCTTGGCTTTAAGGTTGGCGGCATCTACAGATTCAAAAGATGATATAAGGAATTGTATTTTGCATCTCTTGGATTTGACACTGTCTCCACAGTGGAGCAGCACCTGGCAAATGAGTGGGCCTCTGTCTCCAGAGCTGTGAGGAACTAAACGGGAGGTAGGGTTATGCCGCCTGATTAACACAGACAGAATGGGCAAGCAGCGTTTCTGCAAAGAGAGTTTGGAACACTGAAAACAGAAGTCCACCTTGTTTGTGTATATTTGTAAGCCTGTGAGTGGATATCTATTTACATGCATAACTGCTTATCAGACTTATTTTCCTTCCTTCTTTCCTCTCTCTCTTCCTTATTTTTCTTCCCTTTTTTTTTTACTTTTTATTATAGAAAACTTGAAACCTATACAGAAGTAGAAAGAATCATGTAAATGAACCCTCATGTGCTGATGACCAGCTTCATTTAACAGTTGTCAACACTTAACCGATTTGTTTCAGTTATACCCCTGCCTCTGCTGGATTTTTTGTAATAAATCCCTTATCTGGGATTTATTTACTCTGCACTTACTTCAGTTTGTGTCTCTAAAAGATACTTAAAAATACCCCACAAATCATTATCACATCTGAAAAAATTAGCAATAATTCCTTAGTATCCTTCATATTTCCCTAATGTCTCATAAACATTTAAAAAATATTTGGTAATTTAAATTAGGATCCAGACAAGGGTCATATATTACATAATTTGGTATATCTCTTAAATATCTTTTAATCTGTAGATTCTCCCCCTCCCCTTTTTTGATTAAGACTTTATTTTTTTAGAGCAGTTTAAGGTTCATAGCAAAACTGAGGGGAAAGTACAGATATTTCCCATACTCTCCCTACCCCTACATGTGCACAGCCTCCCCCCATTGTCAGTATCCCCCATCAGAGTGGTACATTTGTTGTGCATTTGTATTGAGTGACATTGTACATGTTGACAGTTATCACTACGCTGGTACATTTGATCAATCTCCATTGACACAGCATCATCACCTAAAGTCCATGGTTTACATTAGGGTACATTCCTGTTGTACATTCTGTGGTTTTGGACAAATGTATAATGACATGTATCCACCATTACAGTATCATACAAAGTAGGTTTACTGTCCTGAAAGTCCCCTGTGCTCTGCCTGTTCATCCCTCCCACCCCTTAATTTCTGGTAACCAGTGATCTTTTACTGTCTCCATAGTTTTGCCTTTTCCAGAATGTTATATATTGCAGTCATACAGTATGTAGCCTTTTCAGATTGGCTTCTTTCACTTAGTAAGGCATTTGTTTCCTCCACATGTTTTCATGGCTTGATAGCTCATTTCTTTTCATCATTGAATAATATTCCATTTTCTGGATGTACCACAGTTTATTTATCTGTTCACGTACTGAAGGACATCTTGGCTGATGCCAAATTTTGGTAATTATGAATAAAGCTGCCATAAACATCCATGTGCAAGTTTTTGTGTGGGCATGTTTTCAACTCCTTTGATCATGATTGTTAGATTGTATGGTAAGGGTGTGTTTAGTTTTGTAAGAAACTGCCAAAGTCCATATATTATATTGGTTGGTAAATCTCTTAAATATCTTTTAATCTATAGGTTCTCCCTTCTCCCCTCTTTTTTCCTTGAAAATTTTTTGAAAAATAATATGGATCATTTATAGAATTCTCATTTTGGATTTGACTGATTTTATCCATGTTGTATCTTTTAATACATTCTTCTCTCTCTTCTTTTTCTCATAAATTGCTACTTAGATCTAGAGCCTTGATCAGGTTCAGGTTTAATGTTTTTGACAAGAGTATTTCATCTGAGGTCGTTTGTACTTTCAGCTGCATCACATTCAGGAGGCACTTGGTGTCTGGTTGGATCTTTTTGTGACATTAAAGTTGCTCGTGGGTTCAGGCTTGTCTACCTGATGTATCTGTTATAGTGTTCCCATTAGCTTTTCACCTAAAGAGTTTGGCGGCCATTGGTGATCACTGCTTAGATCCTTCTAGTTAAAAGACTACTCCTGTATGTTTAACTTTAAGCCCACAAATACATTTTTCTAGAAAAATTCTCGAAAGCCTGGTATTGAAGACCCTCTCCTAGCTTGGGGCCATCTTACCTCTCCAGCCTTTGTATCCTCTGTTCCTCTGTAGTGTTCCTCTGTAGTACTGGAGTATTACACAACTTAGCCTGGTCTTTTGGACCTCTCCAGAAGCATTTAAATTCCCACTTCCAAACTTTTTCATAATGTCCTCCTAGCTTGAGACGTTCACTCTCTACTCGCTGCCACTCCAACTCTTTTAATGCTCACCTTAAGCCTCCACAGGGTTTTCTAATTTCCCCAGCCAGAAACAATCTCTTTTTTCAACTCTTGAGGGGGTTTATTTAAGTGGCACAAAGGTGTCATGCCCAGTACCCTAACTCTTTGTGTTCAGGGTGAGGACCCTAGTTTGGTGTGAGCTCCTTGAGGGCAGGGGCAGCCCTATGTATCTTTCTGTCTGTCTGGTTTCTATTTTGGTGCCTTGAGAACTGGTTAACATGTCTCTCCACACGTATATTATCGACTTGTTGAGGGAAGGGACTATGGTTTAATGGCATTTGTGACAGCAGTGCCAAGTACCTAGAAGATAGTCATTGTTTATTGGGTGTGTAAGTGAATTTATGTGAGAAAGCTGGTACATGATGAGTTTATGGATTTTTGTGAAGTGCTATTTAATCATTAAAAAAAAAATCGTCACAGATATTTGGTTTTCCCTAATTAATAGAATCTGTACTCATTTTCAGATACTCTGCTAGATCCTTTCCCATTATGGTATCCTCTTTTTCTTTTTTGTCTCCTACAAAATCAATCCATCAGTAAATGATTGTTTATCCCAGATAAGTGTCAGTTTGCTGCATTAGCTCAGAGGCCCAAGAAATCCTAAGAAAAAGAGAATAAAAAGATAATTTAAACTTTATTGCCTTTTTCTGGGCTCACTACCTTTTTTTCTTTTTCTTTATGGCTTTGGACATTTGACCATTTTGGGGAGTTTTTGTATGGTAATTTAGAAATTAATTATACTAACTGCTTTTACTTGCTTAAAAATATATTCGTGAACTACTGTGATAAATTTAGCATTTACTTTCTTTCAGCCTGCTTGAATTTCCTGAAGTTGTGCAAAATAAAATATTACAATTATTGCCTTATTCACAATGTACAGGTGAGTTGGTGGATGTTAGTCTTTTTCTTTGTTATTGGAATCATCTGCCACAATTCTGAATTAACAAAGTATCTTATATATTATAGAGGGATTTTATCATACAAACGGGTGATCCTACAGGGACTGGTCGTGGAGGAGAGTCTGTTTTTGGGTAAGTTTTTTAATTTTTTTTTTTTAGATTTTTAAATTTATTTCCTTTTTCTCTCCAAAGCCCCCCGGTACATAGTTATATATTCTCAGTCGTGGATCCTTCTAGTTGTGGCATGTGGGATGCCACCTCACCATGACTTGATGAGTGGTGCCATGTCCGAGCCCAGGATCCCAACCGGCCAAACCCCGCGCCTCCCCAGCAGTGCGCGCGAACTCAACCACTCGGCCACGGGGCCGGCCCTAGTTCTTTTATTTTTAAAGGAGTAAAATAGAATTGCCTCTTAATGATGTTAACTACCATATTTCAATCTGCATTTTAAAATATGTTTCAAATATAGATTTTTTCCAAGTTCCTTAAATGTCTGTAGCAAAAAAAGAGGAATATTTTGAATCATAGCAGCATTTCTATAAAGAAATGGTAACCCTTTATATTACTAGAACTTCTATATTTCATGTTGAGAGTACTTATATTTTATAACCTTATTTGTATTTTCAGTCAACTGTATGGTGATCAAGCAAGCTTTTTCGAGGCAGAAAAAGTGCCAAGAATTAAGCATAAGAAGAAAGGCACTGTGTCCATGGTGAACAATGGCAGTGATCAGCATGGATCTCAGGTTAGGAAATGAGTGAGAAGATATTTTGCTTTGAAATGAAGGACTGGAAGGATACGATAAAGTTATCTTTTTAAACTATACAGTAAGAGAATTTCAGTCAAAAATATTGGTTAGAAGAAGAAAATTACACAGTTTTTTCTATATAGAAAAATTAATTTGTTCTCTTAAATGTAAGTCATGTCTATGTGAAGAATTTGAAAAATACACAAAAGTATGAAGAAGAAAACATTACAGCCATCCATGGATTGTCACTGCTCATGTTGTAGCCCATTTGCTTTCTGTGTTTATGACTTATTTCAGAACAGGTCACGTGCAGCGTCTTTCAGTCATTGCCTTGTTTAATCCTCTCTAAAACCCCATTTGGGGTAGTTGTGTTTTTTTCTCACAGTTTGCATGTGAAGAAACTGAACCTTGGCTTGTCTAATATTTTAAACAGTCAGGGGAGCATCTGTGTATGTGTTGATGTTTTATGTATAAGCTTTGTACATTTTACTTAGTGCCAGCAACAAGTGGGTAAGAATCCATGCAGTTAAGGTAGAGTCTTTCTTTTGTGTGTTTTTGTCACTCTGTAACTGATTGCAGTATGAATTATATATATGTATGTATATATATTTGTGTTTATTCTGTACCTTTCTATATAGTTTCTTATCACCACAGGAGATAATCTAGATTACCTTGACGGTGTTCATACAGTTTTTGGTGAGGTGACAGAAGGCATGGATATAATTAAGAAAATTAATGAGACCTTTGTTGACAAGGACTTTGTACCATATCAGGATATCAGGTATGGTTCCAATTTACTATCTGAATGTACTAGAATCTTTTAATACGGTGATGTTTGACGTGTAGTGGTGATAGCACGAGTAGAATTGGTTTTTGGATGATTCCAAAATGTGAAGTAATACAAGATTAGAAGAATCCTTATGATTAAAAAAAGAACTTTTGTATTTTTACACCAATGCTAACCATTTGTTACTGCATATGTTGGGAAGAATTATTAATCCTTTAATTTAGTTCTTTTAAAAAGTGGAGATTAAGAAATGTGGCAAAAGTACTAAGATTTAGACATATGTATTTTACATCTTATTTATTTATTTATTTTTTGAGTAAGATTAGCCCTGAGCTAACTACTGCTAATCCTCCTCTTTTTGCTGAGGAAGACTGGCCCTGAGCTAACATCCATCCCCATCTTTCTCTACTTTATACATGGGACGCCTACCACAGCATGGCTTGCCAAGTGGTGCCATGTCTGCACCCAGGATCCAAACCGGTGAAACCCGGGCCGCCGAGAAGCGGAACGTGCGAACTTCACCGCTGCGCCACCGGGCCAGCCCCTATTTTACATCTTAGAGTAATGCAGAGTAATAAGTATAATATCAAACAATGAAAAACAGTAACACTAATTGTGAAAGTATGCTCTAGTAATATCTTTGTGCTATAAAATTTAACAGCTTATTTTTTTTGGCATTAGAAATACTTAAGACACTTGTTATAATCTTTATAAAAAGTAAAACATGAATTCTGAAATAACATAAATGTAACATTTGACTTGGATTTATTTTGTTAGGATAAATCATACAGTGATTTTAGATGATCCATTTGATGACCCTCCTGATTTATTAATTCCTGATCGATCACCAGAACCTACAAGGGAACAACTAGATGTAAGTAGAGTCCTCTGGTGATTGAATGTACATGCATATTTCAGTTGATCAATTATATGAGGACAGTTTAGAGTTCTTTCTCTCTTCCCTGGAGATAGTTATTTTTCTAGCTATCTTTTTATTTTCCTAATAGGCTTTCTTCAGTTTTGGTTCCACCGAAACGGCCTTACCTCTGGAAGCTTAAATGAACACCTTGGGAAAATGTTTTTCTTATCTTCTGACTCTAGATGGGAGTCTAGCTTTAAGGCTAAATTAAATTGTCATCTTGTGAGGGAACTTTTCACCTGGGGGTACTCGGGAGTCCAGTAATTTCTGTGGAATAATGCAGACTTTTCCATCAGATATTTTAAGATATAAATTTCTGCTTATGAGGCTTCCTCAAAGCTGAATTTATCTTTATAGTTGGGATCTGGTGCTTAATTTCTAAGATTATTTATCTTCTGGATTCAGCATTTAGTTGAATACCAGATAGTTTGTTTATAAACGTTTATTTTGATTTAACAATAAATTAGAAACCTAATCTGGCTAATATTATTGAATTAATTTAAATCGATTTTCAGAGGTTTGTAAGTTTGTTTCACATTTGTGACTTGTGTTCAAACACATTTTGGTGGAACAAAGAATAAAGCATAATGTGTCTCCCATGTTTCTCAGATTTTTCTGTTCTTTAAATACGCGTATGTGTATATATATGTGAGTGAATTTCTGCCTTACAGAGTGGTCGAATAGGAGCAGATGAAGAAATCGATGATTTCAAAGGAAGATCAGCTGAAGAAGTAGAAGAAATAAAGGCAGAAAAAGAGGCCAAAACTCAAGCTATTCTACTAGAAATGGTAAGATAATTATCTTGTTCACATAGTTGTTCAGCGATATATTTAGTACATACTTATTGTGAGTTTATCTATTTCTGGCTTTCTAGTAGTCTTAAAATATTAAAAATTTAGCTGAGGGTTCTTTTCTGGATTAAATTTTGTATGACATAATACATGAAAGTAAACAAATTTGATTCCATTATCAATATAGTGCCAAGTGCCTTTTTTTAGAAATGGGAAGTGGATATCCAAGTTACAAATGTTAATTTGATTTTGATTGTTTATTTTTGTTTCATTTTTAAAGCATGTTTCTTGGACTGAATTTTATGTATATTAAAGAATAATTCTTTGTACAACTCAAGTATTGAAATTAAAGAGCAGAATAGTAGTTACAGGATAAAATAAACCTGGGTAGAAATTGAGCACTCATCCTCTGTATTACTAACGATATAAAGCCATTTGGGGAGCAGTTATTCAGTAGATTATTAGTTGACCTACTAAGCATTTTTTCCATTTCTTTTCTTTGTGGAATGAGGATACCTTTCACACAGTACACCGTCAATAAATATTTGGATGGATAATAATCAAGTTTTTATTATTATAATTATTTTGTATAGTAGAGCTTTCAGATCCCTGGTCTGTTTTAAAATTTATGTTAGTATCACCAGTCTGAAGGAACAAATATTAAAAACTATAGTTTCAGAAAACTTTACTGAATTAAAAAAAAATGAAAATGCGCCTTTTAATGAGCACACTGTGTATCTGACAATATTGATGCAAAACAACCAACACCAAGACAAATTCTAAGAAAATTACTGGACTTAAAAGAGAACAAGTAAATGACTTAGTAGGGAAAGAACATTAGATTATCATCAGAATTTTCAACAGCAAAAGTACAGGAAGTTTATGCCAGAAGAAAATGGATTAACTTGTTTTTTAAACTTTTTACTTTCTGATAATAAAAAAATTTATGGAAAAATTACAAAATAGTGCAGAGAACTTCTATATACCTTTTACCTAGATTCACCAGTTTTTAACGTTTTGCCACATCTGCTTCATCAGTCGCTCTCTCTCTCTCTCTTTCTCTCTCCTCCCTGTCACCTCTCCTTCTCTTCTCTTTCCCTCTCTCTGTCTCTGATTATACGTGCACATGCACACACGTGTTCTCTGGACCGTTTGAAATTAAGTTGCAGACATCTTTCTTCTTTGCCTCTTAGATCAGGGTGCATTTCCTAGAGCAACAGCATTACTCTACGTAGTCACAGTACAGTTACCAAAACAGGAAATCTAAAACTGATGGAAATTACATCCATATTCCAATTTTGCTAGTTATTTCAATATCTTTTATAGCTTCCCCCCTACCCGCCCCCCCAGTCTAGAACCTAGCTCTTGATTGATTGCCTTTGCGTTTATTTGTCACGTTTCTCTAGTCTCTTTGATCTGGGAGAATTCCTTAACCTGTCTCTATTTTTCGTGACATTAACATTTTTGTGGAATACAGGTCATTTATTCTATAGAATGTTCTTCAGTTTAGGCTTATCTACTGTTGCCTCGTGAGTGGATTCAGGTTATGCACCCACAGCTGGAATGCTACATCACTGATGCATCCTCCTCAGATGTCACATCTGGAGGTATACAATAGCCAGCTGCCCCACATTAAAAAGTGGTTGTTTTGGTCACTTGGTCAAGGTAATCCACTGCCTGGTAATCCATTGCCTACTTTCTGTTATCCCCTTGCAACTAATAAGCAATCTGTAGCAAGACACTTTGAGACCTTTCATATATTTTATTCCTTATCAGACCGTCCCTCTAGATTTCTCAGCTGTTCATGGTTCTTTCGGAACCAGTCTTGACTCTGATGCCTGCAAGATGGTGATTTTCCAACTCTACCACTCCTCCCACGCTTCTCAGCCTGCGTTCTTGTAAGGAAGAGCCTTCCTTTATTCTCTACTTAGTGATTCATCATCACTATGGACTCATGGATTCCATGTTTGTTTTGTTTTTAATAAGTAGACTATTTTTTTTTCCTTTTTGTCCCCAAAGCCCCCTGGTACATAGTTGTATACTCTTCATTGTGGGCCCTTCTAGTTGTGGCATGTGGGACGCTGCCTCAGCGTGGTCTGATGAGCAGTGCCATGTCTGCGCCCAGGATTCCAACCAACGAAATACTGGGCCGCCTGCAGCGGAGCGCTCGAACTTAACCACTCGGCCATGGGGCCAGCCCCATAAGTAGACTCTTTTTTAAGAGCAGTTTTAGGTTTACAGCAAAATTGAACGGGAAGTAGAGAGTTCCTGTGTACCTCCTGCCCCCTCCACAACACTTTCTCTTTTTAATTAACATCTTGCATTAGTGTGATACATTGTTTCCAATTGATGAGCCAATATGGATACATTATTATTAACTAAAGTTCATAATTTACATTAGTATTCACTCTTTGTGGTGTTCTTCCTGTGGATTTTGACAAATGCCATGTATCCACCATTACAGTATCGTGTAGAATAGTTTCACTGCCCCCAAAATCTTCTGTGCTCCACCTGTCCGTAATACCCTCCCTCCCCTAACCCCTGGCAACCACTGATCTTTTTTAGTTGTCTGTATAGTTTTACCTTTTCCAGAGTGTCATTTGGTTGGAATCATACAGTATGTAGCCTTTTCACATTGGTTTCTTTCACTTAACAATATGCATTTAATGTTGCTCGTCTTTTTGTGGCTTGATAGCTCATGTCTTTTGATTGCTAGATAATATTCCATTGTACAGATGTACCACAGTTTGTTCATTCACCTATTAAAAAGAATCTTGGTTGCTTCCAAGTTTTGACAAGTATGAATAAAGTTGCCGTAAACATTTGTGTACAGATTTTTGTGTGGACATAGGTTTTTAACTTACTTGAGCAAAATACCTAGGAGTACAGTTGCTGGATTGTATGGTTTGGCTTTGTAAGAAACTACCAAATTGTCTTCCAACATTTTGCATTCCCACCAGCAATGAATGAGTTCCTGTTGTTCTTCATCCTTGTCAGCATTTGGTGGTGTCAGCGTTTTGGATTTTAGCCATTCTGATAGGTGATCCTGTGTCCTTTGGATTCTCACTATTAACAGGTTTCATCTTCTGTTTTCTAAGAACATCCATTTCTTTTGCTTTATTTCTGTGTAATATAATGATAATTCAACTTGTGTTTTGCATTATCAACTAGTGTTTTGAACCTTATAGCAGTTAGGAGTATTTTAAGTTTCCCTGTAGTATTTTAAGGTTATCTTTGACAAGTAGTATAGCAAGTTCTTTTTTAACTCAGCTTTTTTTCTCATTTGTGCTTCCTTTAGATGCAGTGTTTCTACCATTGTAGGTGCTTTTAGGGATTTTTACTGATTTGGTCTTTCCCTATGTGTTGTAATATTGCTTATTGGACATAGGTTATTGTCTTTTGATAGGCTTCAGAAACACTGAGCAGCTCTTAATGGCACTGTTGCTTCTTAATATTTCTGATTTTCAAGATTTCTTTTTTTTTTCCCAGCGTGTTTATCCAAGAGGAGATACTTTGTATGATAATCTTACCAGAAATCATCTCTGAGAGTTTTCGAACATAAGTGTAAAGGAATATTGTTTCCACCTCTAAAGGCCCATGGGAAATAAAGTTTTCCCACAGTGACACCAGTACCGTCATCGTGGTTTTCTCTCACTGTCGCTGTCTCTAGTTCTTTAGTAGGAAGCCGTGTGCTTTACTCGGTGCACTAGTTGACTGTGAAGTTTACTTCAGTTTGGCTGAAGTAGGTGATAGAGTAAAAAGCTGGAAACATTATGCAGGAACTGTTGCTTTTCTGTATTGAATAATAATGTGGAAAGAATTGGGTGTTACAAATCACAGAAGACTACATTCAGTATGATAATATTTTTCAAAAGTTTACAAACAAGCAGAACTAAACAATATATTGCTTAGGGATGCACATCTATGTGGTAACACTCTAAAGATATGGAAGGAAATGGCTAAAAAGGAAAGCCCAAAGGTAGGATATTTGTTATTTCTGGTGAGAGAGACAGAGGGATAGTGGGATGAGGGGACATTTTAGTTCTTAAGCCAATTGGTGACATCGTGGGTGTTTTTTATTTTCATGCTTCATAACTTAGATGTATTTTACATAAATTCTTTTTTTAATATATCAGATACTTGAAAAATGAAAAATTGGTGATAAAATTGGGGCTTTGAAGCCAGTTTCCAATCCCACCTCTGTTGTTTACTACTGTGTGGCCTTGGGCAAGTTAGTTATTTGAGCTTTTTGAATTCACTTTACTCATCTTTAAAACAGAAATTGCAGATTTATTTTAAGAATTGACAGTAATGTATATGAAGTGTAAAGCATGGTGTTCACACACAGTAGGAGTCAGGTAAATATTAACTATGAATATTGTTATTGCCAGGAACAATGTGGTGGCAAATTTTGAAATCTCATTTCTTTTCCTGAGGCTGTAGTTTATAATAGAAATTTAGATATTTTAGGGAAATCAGCGTTGTGGGTTGGATGGGGCATTTATAATGGAAACTAAAGGAACTGATTTATATTCTGGTTTGTTTATAATTTAGGTTGGAGATCTACCTGATGCAGATATTAAACCTCCAGAAAATGTGCTATTTGTGTGTAAATTGAATCCAGTGACCACAGATGAGGATCTGGAGATAATCTTCTCAAGATTTGGGCCAATAAGAAGGTAATTTCTAGAATTAGTGAGCAATTCAGAAAAACTCGGTATTGGTGGTTTTCTAATGACAAATTTTTGGTGAGTCTGTGAACTTTTTCTTGGTGAATTACAATATATACACAGACACACATACTTACATACAATTGAATGGTTCTCCCGCTCCCGACACGAACATCGTCACTCTGAAACAGGCAGTGATGGGGCATTTGTCTCGTTCTGTGGTGTACTCAGGAACCTTCTGTAATGTTTAAGATGTTTATCTCATTTAAGTTCTCCCTAGAATTACCAGCAATCTGTATTAATTTAATTTTGACTCTAAATTTTCCAGAATTTTTCTTTTGGCTAATTTCTCCTGCATTATTAATACAAAAGTTTAAGAAGCTAGTATTTCTGTGAGAAAGGGGAATATTTTGTAATTGATTAAAAAGTATTATTTTATGTTTAGAATTTCCTTTTACTTCATGTTTTTTTCCCACGAAGCCATTCTTTTTTTTTTTTTTGGTTGTTTGTTTTTCTTTTTTCTTTTTTCTTTTTTAAAGATTTTATTTTTTTCCTTTTTCTCCCCAAAGCCCCCCGGTACATAGTTGTATATTCTTAGTTGTGGGTCCTTCTCGTTGTGGCATGTGGGACCACTCGGCCACGGGGCCAGCCCCCGATGAAGCCATTCTTTGTTATTCCTATTGAAAGAAATATCTTTCTGTAAATGGCTACCCAACTTTCTTACTCCACCCACTTATGTTAGATCATTTTTATAAAAAACACTTCTATACTGTTTTTTATTTTTGAATTTTAGACATTTTATACTGGCTTCCTGCTAAGGAAGTCAAGGGTTTACCTTTATTACTATCCTCCTCTCTTCATTCTCCCCTCCTGTTGCTTTGGTTGTGTCATAATTTTGGTTAGATCGTTGTTTAATATTTACATTTTAATGTAGATGTAAATATTGTAACAACTGAATCATGTGTTATAATGTGATTGCTTTTCTTGTACAATGTTTTATTTCCCTGTTGCATTTCATGTTTTTAAAATGAGGCTCATGATACATGAGGAAAGCGACAGGCAAGGGCTTTCAGCTCCACCGTATTGGCTTTTTCACTTGGTTCTTAAGATAGACTAGTTCTGTATAATAGATATTCTTAATGGGGTCAAATTTGAGCTTGGTTTATATTAAAATTCAAAAACTCCAAAGCATAAACTTAATAAACATCTATATATGTATGAATATGTATACATTATTCCACAGTAACATTAGATATTATATAATTCATCTATATTTGGGGTAGAAATTATGATTAAGACATTTTTTAGCAGTAGTTTACTTTTGCAAAAAGAAAATTAAACATTTTATCTTATTCTTCCTTCAGTACTTTGGGAATTTGGGATTGTAGGCCAAGATAGAAGATTTAGAGTAGAATCTAGAAAAATTGAATTACTAGATTGTGGACTATTTTTAAAAAAGAATTGTCATTGAAGAAATTTGGAGAAATATAGTTCCATGAGTTTAACTTTGCCTTTTAATAACTGCCTTATTCTCTTCTTCGCTTGTGAAGAGTGAGAGTGAATGCGTTTTCTTTAAAGTCACTTTTTTCCAAACTTTCTTTCAGTTGTGAAGTTATCCGGGATTGGAAGACAGGAGAATCCCTCTGTTATGCTTTTATTGAATTTGAAAAGGTAGGTCATAATATAGATGTATTAAGTTTGATATTTATTTTGTTCTTGTATGGTATTAAAATGTGAAAAATTATAGAACGTTTTCTAGTCTCTAAGATTAGAAAATTAGTTTGCCCTTTCTTTAGGCACCCAAGAAAAATAGCTGTTATATTCAAATAGGATAAATTCAACACCTGTTAATGTTAATATACATACCTTTACTTTAGATTCAAATGCCATCTGCACGAATGTATCTTTAAAACTTTAAAGTTTTAGGTAAGGTCCCTCAAGTTCTAGAAATGATTTTTCAGTGTTTTTAGGTAGGAATATAACTGAGTAATAGAGAGAACTGGACTGGAGTAAGATCTAGATGATAATCCAAGCTCTGTCACTGACCAGCCGTTAGATGATATTTAGTAGTTTATTTAGAACTGTTCTTTCTAGGCGTTACCTTATAAATAAAACTTGAGTATTGGATTAGATGGTACCTTCTAGATCTATGATAATAATGATAGTTTATGTTACTCAGATAGCTTTCTTTAAGCCAGGTGTTAGGTTAGTCGACCTGCATTTAATCCTCGCAGCTCTGAGAGAGGGACCGTCCTCCTGTTCCAGATAAGTGGACTGAGGCACGTAGTGGTGATGTGTCCTGTTTAAACTATGCGTCTAGTGAGTCTCCCGGCTGGGATTTGAGCTTAGACATGTCTGATTCTGTTCCCATTTCTTTTAGCCACTATGCTGGGCTGTGCTGTTTCGTCATGCAGCTTTGGGCTTATATGTATTCAGTAGTGGCTCATTCTGAGTTATGGTTGTTCTGAAGCATTTATCAGACACCTTCTATATTTCAGACACTGCGATAAGTCCTAGGGATACAAGATGAATAATGGAGGGTTGAGGAAGACAGACACATATCACATTTTACCTGGACACCGGGTCAGGTGTACCAGAAATGATATTTACAAGGTACATTGGTGCTAGCAAAAAGGAGATCTTTACCTTTAGTTTGCTATGAATACTTTTTGTAGACTCGACAGTGTCATTCCATCATTGACACTACAGGATATGTAGTTTATTTGCTCACAGATACAATTTCATCTTGTTTATAGCATATAGACTATGACTGCCCGTGTTTCTCAGACTTCTGCAGGTATACCATTTGCCATGAATACGTAGTTCAGTTCAACTTCAGAGCATAGGGTGGTTCTGGAATCTATGGCTTCTTTATCATGATTCAGTGATTTTTAGGTGGATCTTTTGAAGCTTTTCTCTTTTCTTGAAAATCATTAAGCTACCTTAGTCCACTTTATAATTCTCGTGGGTGGTAGCCTCTTTGTAAGTGTTCATCACTGAGTCTGTATTTTTTGCATGTTAGGCAAGTTTTGCATGTTTTGCATATCTATGCTTTGGATAATCTGATCCAAAATTTTTTTAAAACTGAAGAATAAAATACATAAAGAAAATGTATAGCTCCTGAGTGAACAGCTTGAAGAATTATCACAGTTAATACACTCATGTAAATCACCACCCAGGTCAAGAAATAAAATATTAATAGAAGAAAAAATTACTAGAATCCCAGAGGTCCTCCCTGTATCCCCTTCCAATAATTTCCCCATCACCACTACTTGTGACGTTACAGATTAGTTTTGTCTCATTTTAAACTTGATGTAAATGTAAACACAGTGTGTTTTTTTTTCATCTAGCTTCTTTTGCTCAGTGCTATATTTATAAGATGTATAGATGTTACTACAGGTGACTTGTTAACTTTTTTGTTAATTTTCAGTGACATACGGTATTTCATTGTGTGTATGTAAATTTTCATTGACATGTATTTCACTGTGTGTATGTAAAACAATTTAGATTTCCATTCTGCTGTTGATGGCCGCTTGGATCCTTTCCCAGTTTTTGGCTATTGTGAATGGTTCTACTGTGAATCATTTCGGTCATGTCTTTTGGTGTACATACGTATGCGTTTCTGTTGGGTATATATCCGGAATGATTTTATGTGTTATAGGGTAGGTGTAGCTTTAGAAGATAATTCCAATAACTTTACCAAAGTGGTTATACCAATTTTTACTTCCACTAGCAGTGTGTGGAATGGAATCCCTGTTATTTCATATCTCTATGAACTCTACCAGTCTTTTACATTTTATCCATTCTCATGGGCGCATAGTGGTATCTTATTGTGGTTTTATTTTGCATTTCCCTGGTTGAGCCCCTTTTCATATGTTTATTGCCATTTGAATGTCCATTTTTTATGTGTAACTGTTCAAGACTTGCACACTTTTTGATTGGCTGCCTTTTTATTGACTTGTAAGAATTCTTTACATTTTCTGGATACAAGCTCGTTTTTGATTATATATGTTGCAGCTATCTTCTCCTCTGTGTATTGCCTTTTCCCTTGTTTTAATGATGTCTTTGATAAGCAGAAATTTCTCACTTTTAGTTCAGTTTGTCAGTATTTTCCTTCCTTATTATCGTCTGTTTGAAAAATCTTTGCCGGGGGCTGGCCCAGTGGTGCAGGGGTTAAGTTCGCCCATTCTGCTTCGGCGGCCCGGGATTTGCCAGTTCGGATCCCAGATGTGGACCTACACACCACTTGTCAAGCCACGCTGTTATAGGCGTCCCACATAAAAAGTAGAGGAAGATGAGCATGAATGTTAGCTCAGGGCCAGTCTTCCTCAGCAAAAAGAGGAAGATTGGCGGAAGATGTTAGCTCAGGGTTAATCTTCCTCAAAAAAGAAAAAAAAAAATCTTTGCTTATGGCAAAGTCATGAAAATATTCTCCTGTGTTATCTTTAGAAGCTTTGTTGTGAAATTATCTTTCCCTTGTAGATCTGTAATTTCATTTTTGTGTGTTATGTGTATCATGTTAAATTTCATTTTTCTTATGTTGGATAGCCAGGTGACCCAACACACTTTACTAAAAAGTTGTCCTATCTGTACAGTCCTGAAGTGCCACCTTTGTCATAAATCAGGTGTCTACGTATGTGTAAAGTATCTGGGAACTTTTTCTTTGGGGAAATGGCACAGTGATAGAATTATGCCTGCCCAAGTGTAATCACTCAGATTCATCAAATGTAATGTTAATTGCCTACCATGCGCCAGATGATGTTCTAAATGATGTAGATAAAAGGATGAATAAAGCTTTGTCTATATCTTCATGGAGTCTATAATTCATTTAATTCTTGACATACATGGTAAATAAATAAGATTATAACTAGTTCTTTTATCTGTTTCTCTTTGAATGGTCTTTAGTGAGTAGTGAGCAGACTAAAGATTAAGTTTGTAGGAATATCAGAGAAAATTTATCAGTGCTGGATTGAAATCTGTCACTTCTAGTCTTCAGGTGTCAGCAATGGAGAGACAGGGTTTGTGAAGTTGCTGACAGGAAAAATCCTTACACAGCACAGACGTTGGTATCACAGTCCTGCAGTCTCTTATTCAAAACCCTTGGGAATAGCTGTGCTTCCAAATTCAGGCTTTTTCAGAATTTAGAAAGGTAATACTGTGTGTGTGTGTGTATACATATATATAAATACCTGTGGATTATGTAATACTCCTCTGGGTCAGGGTTCCATAATCAGTCACAAAAATATTTCTGCAGTGAAACAAATGAATATTCATACTAGGTGAGCAGATTAAGGCCGTAGCCTCCCATTAGGTCAGGTTTTGCTGTCAAATGGATTTTAACACCAAACTTATAAAGACAACTTTGAATTTTCAGGATATTTTTGAGTCTTGAGTAAAAGGGACTGTGGACTCCTACACCACGATTGATAAGTGTATCTACGTCCACTGCTATCAGACTGGCTTAGTTCGAATCCTGGCCCTCACCCTTGCCACCTGCGGGACCCTTGGCAACTTCTGTACCTTTCCAACTTCTGTTTTCTCTTTGAGAAAATGGAGACAATAATAGATAGTACCTCATAGGTATCAGAGTTAATTAAGGTAATAGATGCAAAACATTTAACAGCATTTGGTGCATAATAAGCATACAAATAATAGTTTAGTAACGATAAACTTTTTGTATTTTCAGTATTTATTCTAGCTGCAGTAATCTTTTACATAAAGATTTATGCTTGAGTTTTTATAATTACTGTCAGGAAGAAGATTGTGAGAAAGCATTCTTCAAAATGGACAACGTACTTATAGATGACAGAAGAATACATGTGGATTTTAGCCAGTCTGTTGCAAAGGTTAAGTGGAAAGGAAAAGGTATGTTGGTTCATCTTCCTTTGTTTCTGTTCTGCTTTGCATGCTTCTGTGTGTGTGTGTGTATCTCCTTTGACCTAGTGTTGTTAATTAGGAGAAATGTTCATTGATGTAATTCCTGCCATTTCTGGTTTTATGTAGCTGCCACCTAGAATATAAGATAGAGGGGTGGGTGTGTGAGTGTGTATATGTGTATTTTAAACTGATGATGAATATATTTTATATGTTTGACTGTGTTATAAATTACTTAGAATTACCCACTGCAGACATGACATGTGTCCAAAGTCATTATTATAAGGTTTGTGGTGGTTTGGTTCTTCTAGATGGGAAACTCTTAGCAAACTTTTTTTGAAAGTTTGTTTTAGTTGTCGTATTGTACAGGTTTGAAAGGTCCATGAAAAGGTGGTGGAAGAAAGTGTCCCTTCCACTCCTGCCCCTCGTCTACCCAATTCCCCTACTCAGAGGTAACCACTGTCACCTGTTTCTTTTATGACTTCCACCTACATTGTTTGAATATACATACGTATGTATTTGTTTTATCTTTAGAATTTCCTTTCATTTCATGTTTTTTTCCCATATATATTTTCTGTATATATGTTGTTTTCTCCTTTGGAAAAAGAAAGCACAACTGGATGCAGTCTCTACATACCGTTTCTGTTTGTCTTTTTTGTTTAATGATGTTTCTAAGAGATAGTTCATATCAGTATATAAAATGACAGTTTATTCTTTTCAGTGGCTGCACAGTGTTCTGTTGAACGTATGTATCATAATTTACTGAACCAGTCCTATTAATGCACAGTTGAGTTTCTAATCATTTATTCTTCTGTGTATTATCCCTGTACATACGACGTTTCCCACATATGTATATGTATGCGTCACATAAATCCCTGGTAGTAGCATGCCAAAACTAAGGTTGAATCTGTGGTATGCTGATTGAAATAATAGGGGTTTTGATTTTTGCTACAGTGTTTTTAAAAAGTTTCACTTTGGCAGTTATTCACCATGTGATGCTAAATTTTGCTAGCAATTCTAGGATTACTTTCTTTTTATATACCACTTTTCTTTATTTCCCATGAATTTTATGAACTCTTTCTTTTTTTTTCCACATGTGATAATTGCAACTGTGGGAATGAAAGAATCAAAGAAGTATATTCAGGGACTACAGACGAGCTGCTGGCTTAGTGCAACGCAGTTCTGGTCCTGTAGTCCTGCCAAGCAGTTGTGTGGGGCTCTCCTAGAGAGCTAACTTAGTGTTAGCATTTGGGTTATATGTGAAACAGACACTATTTTAATTCCTCATTACAGGGAAGGAACTTGACACATAATCTTATGAACTGATTTTCCCAGGGTCACATAAACTGATGATTTAAACAGGCCCTAAATCTAGTTTTTTTTTCCCTCTGGGTTCTGTCTTCCTAAGCCGTCTACTTACTGAAGAAATGATACTGCCTTCCTAAGCAGTTTCAATGTAGTTTATCTACAAGATGACTTTTAAGTGAATTTCTTCATGTTTTCTTCTAAAATAAAGTGTCACACAGGAGATATGCTTCAGTTTCACATATGCCATCATAAACATATAGTATTTTTTATTGCAGTAGCATTGGATTATAACATTATATGGCTTTCAGATGTAAATAGTTTGTTTTTAATCTCAGTTAATTTTGAGATTATTTTATATATTATGGATTCATGTTTAGTAAATTGAATATGTACTGTGTACCGTTCATAGTGCTAAGTACTTTCCCTTATAGCCTTATTTAATGATTCCAGCAGCTCTGTGAAATCTTGCTATTATTTTCAGTTCATAAATGAAGACAATGACTTTCAGAGAAATGAAATAAATGTCTTACCTGGGATTTTCCACTAGAGCCAGGATTTGAATCCAGAACTTCTCACTTTAATCCATTGTTCTTTCTGTCATACCGTAACTCCCTCATCCCTAGAGAGACTCCTAATGGCAAGCACATGGCAAATATTTTTTTTGTGATGGAATGATGTCTGTTTGTTACAGTTAAAAGTATTTTAACTCTTACAGTAGTTTATTTCACATTTATATGAAACATTGTCTATTGGCCATTTTTGTTCCCAGAGCCTCTGGTATTGCCAAGTAGATTCTTCTCATCTTTGATGCTTGCCCCCTTTTTTATTCCTGTTTTCTTCTTTCTTTAAAGGCCCCGATGACAAGATGTCTCTAGGATTCACAATCGAAACACCTCTCTGTCATAATGCTAATTTCAGTGAATAAATGACATTCATGCTGCAACTAAAACAAAAGCACAGCTCCTCTCTGTGTCCCTCCAGTTTGCTTTACTTGTGCATTCAGTCTTGGACTTTTCCCGCTAGAAGCATTTCCTCGTGGCAGCTGAGGGGAGAGGAAAGGCGGGTCAGTCAGCAGGTTCGGGACGTGGATAGGAACTGAGTCCTCATCTGGTCGGAGACCAGGCTTGAGAGTAGAGAGGGCACGTGAGTGCTCTCTCCTTTCCTGGCCCTGCCATTGGAGGCTAGCTAGGTATAACAGTAGGTCCTATTTTTCTGAAGGGATTGTTGATTTCATTTTTGGCACTTAGGAGGAATAAAGGTGCTCGTAAGCCAGAATTTCAGAGTAGAGACAGTTTATCTTTGGTGCTCTCACAGCCCTCCCCTCCCACGTCTCTTTAGTGAGCTTCTGCGCGCATCCTCCTCCCTTCAGTGAGCCTCTGCGCGCATCCTCCTCCCTTCAGTGAGCCTCTGCGCGCATGCTCCTCCCTTCAGTGAGCCTCTGCGCGCATCCTCCTCCCTTCAGTGAGCCTCTGCGCGCATGCTCCTCCCTTCAGTGAGCCTCTGCGCGCATCCTCCTCCCTTCAGTGAGCCTCTGCGCGCATGCTCCTCCCTTCAGTGAGCCTCTGCGCGCATGCTCCTCCCTTCAGTGAGCCTCTGCGCGCATGCTCCTCCCTTCAGTGAGCCTCTGCGCGCATCCTCCTCCCTTCAGTGAGCCTCTGCGCGCATCCTCCTCCCTTCAGTGAGCCTCTGCGCGCATGCTCCTCCCTTCAGTGAGCCTCTGCGCGCATGCCTCCTCCCTTCAGTGAGCCTCTGCGCGCATGCTCCTCCCTTCAGTGAGCTTCTGCATCCTCCTCCCTTCAGTGAGCCTCTGCGCGCATGCTCCTCCCTTCAGTAAGCTTCTGCGCGCATGCTCCTCCCTTCAGTGAGCCTCTGCGCGCATGCTCCTCCCTTCAGTGAGCTTCTGCGCGCATCCTCCTCCCTTCAGTGAGCCTCTGCGCGCATGCTCCTCCCTTCAGTGAGCCTCTGCGCGCATGCTCCTCCCTTCAGTGAGCCTCTGCGCGCATCCTCCTCCCTTCAGTGAGCTTCTGCGCGCATCCTCCTCCCTTCAGTGAGCCTCTGCGCGCATGCTCCTCCCTTCAGTGAGCTTCTGCATGCATCCTCCTCCCTTTAGTGAGCTTCTGCACGCATCCTGCTCCCCTCTCTGCTTGGTGCTCTATTGAGATTTTGGGCAGTGTCTTTTTTGACAGATCACAGGTCGTTGAAGCCTCACTTCTTCCAAACTTACAAGCCTCTCAGATCTCAGACTCAGGTCCCAGGCCCTCAATTTCCCTTGAGCCTAATGTTCTCATGGACTTAGTGGCTCTGCTTCAACACTGCATTATTTTCCAGTGAATGGATTCACTGTGTAATTTGGGATTTGAAAGTCGGGTTGTAATATTCATGTATATCGTTAGGTGGCAGCATATAGCTACCTAACAAAATGGATATCTATTTCAGTTAAAATAATAATGGAGAATGCATTACTATGATTCTTTTGTTCTCTTCTCAGCCTTTTTCTATCCCCGGATATATATGTCACTTATAAAATAGCTCTTATATTACACCTCTTATAAAATAATGTTCTTGATTAATTAGATATTTTTCTTAACTAAATTTTTTTGTTCTTTTTTTAATAAATAGGTGGGAAATACACCAAGAGTGATTTCAAGGAGTATGAGAAGGAACAAGATAAACCATCTAATTTGGTTCTGAAAGATAAAGTAAAGCCCAAACAAGAGTATCCTTCACAAGAACCAGTCAGTCAGGCAGTATGCATTACCCCTGCGCTCTGTGTAGAGTCCTGTGTGATATGTTAGAACAAGGCACAAAGGCTGTAGGAGACGAAGTTCCTGAATCCAGACGGTTTGTGGAAAAATCATGTAGTTTATTGTTACCTTTTTTCATCGTCTCATGTTTACTTTGCTTTTTCAGTATCTTCTCTGTTGTGTGGAGAAAGTTAGGGCTGAAAGAATCTTTAGCCTAATTCTTTTACCTCCTTACTCTTAGGTTAAGGTTAACGTTTATTCTCAAAAGATCTTCAGGTAAGATTTGTATTTTCTGTACGTAATTGTAATGTCTTAAATTCCTCATAGTCAGAAATTTCTTGGTTATAGCTAAGATAAATCCTTTGTGCTAACCCTCCTCGAAGTTTTAACTTCTTTCAAGACGGTGAGTATGTAGATAACAAAATCCTGTCGTTCTCCTACGTGATTAGGTTGTTTCTTTCTGCATAATATGTTGTCAGTCTAGCAACAAATATTTCTTGGGCTCCTATTGTGTGCCAGAGTTGACTTTTATAGGATTAGAAAGAAATCAGTTGACTTGATCATTTTATTTAGGTTCTTCCGAGGTTTAGGTTGAGACAAGAAGCATTGAAACATACTGTTCATATTATATCATTTTAATTTGTTCATTGATATTCTCATCATAAATCTATCACTCCACACCTTGCAGAGGTTCTTTCTTTTGTGATTCTTTCTGGTAAATGGTTTCTTTGTTCCCTAGTTTCTGTTGGTGTTTTTGGGATTCTCTTTTCCCATACTGTATGGACATTTCTTTTCCAGGTGCTCATTAAGGAAAGGTGATATCGGGTTGACCTGTTACATACTCATTTTTTAAAATGTGTTGACTGTCTGCATTGCCTAAAGCATTGTAGGCTGTTAGAGCTGGATAAGTTCTGAAGGACACTGCCATAATCATCCTGAGAAGAGGCTTTCACATGCAGACAGACTGAGCAGTAAGCTAAGATTTAGTCTGAAAAGGTGAACATTAGGAAAAGATATGATTGAAATCTTATTATTTCTTTTTTGTTTTTTTAAGATTTTATTTTTTTTCCTTTTTCTCCCCAAAGCCCCCCAGTACATAGTTGTATATTCTTCGTCGTGGGTCCTTCTAGTTGTGGCATGTGGGACGCTGCCTCAGCGTGGTTTGATGAGCAGTGCCATGTCCGCGCCCAGGATTCGAACCAACGAAACACTGGGCTGCCTGCAGCGGAGCACACGAACTTAACTACTCGGCCACAGGGCCAACCCCTGATTGAAATCTTAAAATCATAAAAGGTGCGGGTGGAATATATGTGAGGTTTATTTACCAAAGCTTTGAAATGAAATTTAGGCTAACTACTAGTAACTGCAGCTGGAACAAGGGGAGTATGTTGGACAAGTAAAAAGAAGTACAGTGGTAGAGTATAAAGTAGAAGGAGGCGCCATTTCCCCATAGAGGTCGTTCAGGCTGAAAAGAAAGAATACGTAGGATTACACTGTTCTAAATTCAAAAGGATAGGTTACTAAGAATTAAGAAGGGAAACTAGGCATGTTTGAGAATCAGTGTCTGGCCCACTACTGTCCAATAGAACTTTCTGCAGTGATGGAAATCTGTATCTCCACTGTCCAGTATAGTTACTAATCACATGTGGTTTTGAGCATATGAGATGAACTGAGGAACTGAATTTTAAATTTTGCTTAATTTTAATGCATTTAAATTTAAACAAGCACATGTAGGTAGTATTGAACACTGCTTTTAGTCTTTTGAAGTTGATGGAGAAGACAGACATGTCCTGGTGCAAGTCACTGTTAACCATTCTCAAATAGAACCTTGAACGGGAGAAAGTAAATTCATGAATCTGATCCAGTAGCATAGTCTTTGTGTTCTTGGTAATTGATAGATTTCATCTTATCAAGGCATTTATAATCTCAGGTACAATGATAGAGGGATAGAACATGTGTTTATAATATGTAAGATACCTACCTACCTACCTACATACATACATACATATATATATATATTTCCCCATTGTATGTTATGTTACTTTGTAACTCTGGCAAGGGACGGGGATTCAGAAGATAAGCCAGTGTGTGTGTGAATTATCTTAAGTCAGTTCAAAAGTCATGGGGGGATATGCTTTATGGATCTTGAGAGAAAGAGAAATTGCTGTAAATGTAGACTACTAATAAGATTCAAAAATAGAAGTAGAAAGAGAGTCAAGTTTAACTTAGCTAGGCTAGACCTTGGGGAAGAAACTGGGGAAAAGAGGTCAGGGAGATCACAAATCTGTGTTTAATTCAAAGGATTTTGGAGAGATTTGACAGGTTCTGAAAGTGTTGATTGTAGTGGTGAGTAGAAGAGAGTGGCTAAGAGAGGAAGAAGAGAGATGCTGTAACAGGTATAGTGCTATATTCTTGGTGGTGCAACAGTGATCAACAGATACTAATTTGGCATCTGTGGCGTACCAAGTTTAGCAGTGAACCATGGCCCCTGCCTACATGGACCTTAGGTGTTATTGTTGGAGTCGGGGGAAGAACACGCATTAAATACTTACCATTGGTTCAATATGTCTAGAGTGTTGCAAAGTACATTTGTGGGATGTAAGACTTATCATGGAAGTGAGGGGTCAGGGAGGACTCAGGAGTAACACTAACGGAAGTGACATTAAAGCCGCAGCTTGAATATGGGGAGAGGCGGGCTGGGGTGGGGTGCTGTTTTCTTCCGCTGTGATGCGTCATTGAAGAAATACAGTTTAGGGGCCGGCCCCGTGGCCGAGTGATTAAGTTCGTGTGCTTCGCCTTCGGTGGCCCAGGGTTTCACCGGTTCGCATCCTGGGCGTGGACATGGCACCGATCATCAGGCCACATTGAGGCGGCATCCTACATGCCACAACTAGGAGGACCCACAACTAGAAGTATACAACTATGTACGGGGGGGATTGGGGGAGGAAAAAGCAGGGGGAAAAAAATACAGTTTATATCTTGGCTAAGCACAATCCCAGTGTAACCATTGCCATGCACGCATAACTGAAACAAAAATGTCATGGTATTTTTATTAGGTGCCATGCACTCCATTTTTTATCCTGTGTTGTTAAAAATGCTAGCTGAGACACAATAAATGGATTTTGCACCCCATTGAGGGATTATGATCAGCACTTTGAAAAAAACTGCTCCGAAGCATTTTGGACAGAGGGAGCAGCTTGTATAAAGCGCACACTAGGTGAGGGCTCTTGAATTTGTATCTGAAAAAGGAAGATCCAGAAGCTACTCTGGAAACTGGGTGACATGTTATCAGGAAGAAAAGAAGTTAGAGATAATGGAGTAATAAGAAGATGGAACAGGCTGACTAGCCTTGTAAAAAGCCAGAAGGTACAGTGTTTTCCTGTTTAATCTTATGTAGAGGCGAGACATCCCTGAGGAAAGCATAGAGCTTCAGCATCCTGAAAACAGACGTGAAACTCCAGTCCCGAGGGAAGTGTGTCTGCGATTACTCTAGTCCCACGTGCACTAAAATAGCCCTGCGTGTTGGGCTTCCTCATCAGCTTTCTTTTGAAAACCACTGTTCTAGCCCTTGTCAGCCTTCCGCAAAATCTATTTTAGAATTTGAGATTATTTTCAGCAGAGATTGTAATAGTGTTACATTCACTCTTATTCTAAGACAATAGTCTATTAGAGAAAATACTTAGCTCTTTGAGTCAAAATACATCACAATTTTTATAACACATTTATGTGAAATTAAAAAAAGATGCACCCATGGATCTACCACCTGGACAAACGATACTTTTTATTTCTCCTTATTCCTTTGAAGCCTTGATCTTTTCTAAAGTTTTCTAAAGTTATAATCAGTGTATGGTATATAACAGTTTTTGCTTCAAACTTTTTTCACTTTTAATTTCTCATAAACACCTTTCCAGGTTTTCCATAGCATTCGTCTATCATTATTAATAACTTCCTTTATAATATATTATGTTGAAGTACTACACTGTTTTTAAATACATCTTCATTATTGGGCTTTTGTTCTCAGTTTCTGTTATTAAAAATAATTCTATTCTGTATACCTTTGTCATTTAACTTATTTTAATGTTTTATAAATTCTTCAATTTAAACATAACTGTTAATATGCATTGCTAAATTTCCTCCTATAAGGGTGAGCTAATTTGCACTTCAAAAGAGTCAGTCCCATGAATGTACCTTTTACCTTATATACCTTCTCAGGCATTGGGGTTTGTAATAACTTAATTTTTTCTAGTTAAAGATATGCCTCATTTTCTAAGTTTAAGTTTCTTCATTATTGATAAATATGTTTCCTTATTTTTTATGCTACTTACATTTTCATGTATGGATAGAGTCCCCCCCTCCATATTTTTTGCACACTTAGTGATTGTTAACTGTTTATTTAAGATCAGGGTTCTTTCCATTTTTCCTCACTATGTAATGAAAAAAAATATGAGTTAGTTTTGTCTTAGAAATAAACCTCTGTTTGTGAGATGCTTTTTGCTTTAAAAAGTTACCTTTAGCCTCATGGTCTTTGTCTACCAGAATCTTATGTTTTGATGTGTTACCAGTATCACTTCTCACATTTGTCCTTAACTAGCTGCTGCAGTACAAAATATGATCTTGTACTAGATGAGCAGGCAGAAGATTCAAAATCAAGTCACTCCCATACAAGTAAAAAACACAAGAAGAAAACCCGTCACTGCTCTGAAGAAAAAGAAGATGAAGACTACATGCCAATCAAAAATACTAACCAGGTACTTCTAACGTCCAGCCTTAGCTGTGGAGGAATAAATATGTTATCCCTTTGTCAGTTACACCTCAGCAGTGTAATTTAGGGGGTAAGGTAGAGTTCTGAAGAGGGGTGGTGTGTTCCTAACTCTAAAACATGAGTGCTTTCACTGAGGTAATGAACTTTAATTTTCAAGAATGTGTATCAAATTGTAAAAGATTCTTTTTGAAATAACTTCATATATCATAAAGTTCCACATTGTGAAGCAAGAGTGATTTCCATACCTGTAGACAGTCACTTATTCCCATCAAAAACAAGTGTGGTTTTACTGAAAAAGTTCTTCTCGTTTATCATTTTACTTTATCACCAAGTGTTATGTACAGCACTTACAGCTCTTGAGGTTTTAAGACCTGTAAAACATTTATGCCTTCCATATTGTATATATGAAATAAAAACAGCACTCATAATTAACTTGATCATCCCGAAAGCTTTCCTGAACAATACATTTTCTAAGACAATGATAATAAAAATTCCCCAAAGAAAGTTGATTATAAAGAGAAGAAATCATTTCCAGCCTGCATTTTGGTTCTCAGTTAAATGCAAAGCAGGTTGCATTACAGCCCTTTGCTTTTTTGTTTTCCCACATGAGGACGTTTGAGCTGGGCCCTGCTGAATGCGGAGGATGTCAGTAGGCAGGGGTGAGAAGGAACTCAGGACGAGCATGTCAAGCAGAGACACAGATGGAGAGTATATAGCTGTACCAGTTTTCTCGTCTTTCTAATAGAACAGCATCCGTATTTAAGATTTCAGTGGGCCGAAATTTTTCCTATTACTCTGATTTTTATCCTTTTGATTTCATTCTCAAAAATAGAATCATTAAATGGAATTTTCAGCACTAGGTAATTTTCAGGTGTAGCTCAAATTTTCCTATTTCTTGGTATTTTGCTTAGTGAGCATAGTTTCCTAAGAACGTTTTAACTTATTTCTTCAAGTTCGTTGTTTCTTATTGAGTGACAGCCTTACTGTTCAATTCGAAAACTTCTCTGTTTAGTTTTTCCACCTCATGTCTTAATTCCAAAGATGGTTACTATGTTGTTGAGGTTTGGGTTTTACTGAGGTTACAGGAAATGAGTGCTCAGCTGTGGGTTGCCTGGCTGAGAAGCACTCGTACTGATTGTCAGTAATCCTCTGTGGTTTTCATGGGTGTTTAGTATTCTTATAATTTGAGACTCTCTTTTTGCTGTCATTTTAATCATTTAATGTTATTTGAGTGATTTAGATTTAACTAAATCTTTGATTTAGTCCCAGAGGCCTGAGCAAGGATAGCTTCTAGTTAGATTAGACTTTTTTTTGAGTGCTTTGTATGAAATCATTGGCTAGGTTAGGTTCATTGCTTTCAATTGGCTATTTCATGGTGTCTTTTTTCTTTCCTTTTTAGCCACATGCTAGTTTAATCATCTTATGTCTTACATGTGTAAAATGATAGAATTTTTAAGAGTTCATACTGGGAAGGACTGAGAGCTCATCTGATTCATTTCTTTCACCTTTGATATGAAGTTGTCCTGACCCCACAGGCCTGTGGGCTTTATAGTTTAGTGGGAGAGCTGGAACTTTAACGTTTATTTTGATTCAGTCAGGTGTGTGTTTTCTTTCCCCATTATTCTATACCACCTCCCTTTTGATTTTATGTGTCAAGTTACTCATCAACTAAATAATTATCTCCAGCCTGTGTAGGTTTCCTGAGTCTCAGTTTCCTTATTTTTAGAATGAGGATAGTTTTGTACTCCAGCAGCGCTCAGCACTGTGCTCGCACGTCCTCAGAGGCTCTCTTCTCCTATGGCTCAGTCCAGCCCCCTGAACTTTCCTCCTCCGTGCACACAGGGCTACTTCTTCCTGCTTTTCAGTTTTCACTTACGCTCCTCGCATTAGCCTTCTTACAGCTAATCCAAACCCAAAGCCACTCATTCTTTGAGGCTCACCTCAAGTCCTGACTTCTCTATGAAACCTTCCCTGATCGATCCAACCTCAAGAGTATTTCTTATTTGACACGTCTCCTAAAGGACAAAGACCATTTGAACCTAGAGCTGCCCAACTTCAAAGCTTGTGTAGCTTTGAAAACTACTCCAAGTAGGAGAGATTTTAAGGTTTCAGTCTATTTCAGATTTTCAGCTTCCTCAGTATTTTCAAAGAATTACGTTCTGCATAACCCTTTTATCTCTCTTATTTCAAACACTCAAGCACTCAAGTGCCTATTTGTATAGTAATGTGCTGAAGATTTTATAGAGTTACACATCAGCTAACAGTCTCTCCATTTTAAAAGTTTATTAAATGTGCTGGAGATTTTATAGAGTTATACATCAGCCTACAATCATTTTATGAGTTTATTATCTCAACTAATACAGAAATGAGTACTAGGTGTATAGACAGAATAGTGCATGGATATTTACATTTTGTGTATGTTCTAGGATGCACAAAAAATTCTTTTATCTAGGGATGTCATATTTTGCCAGAAAATAGTAAAGGGTTAAACTAAAATACTACTTTTTCTATGTCTAGGACTCTTATAGAATGACAAGAACTATTGGGATTGTGTGGGAAATCATGAGTCAGTTTATAATGTTGTATTCCACAAATACTGTGCTTATAACGGTCATGTTGTATCTGTTTTCACATACTGCAGTCTCTGCCAGCTATGATGTATAGTAGCTAGACAGTATATGGAACAATTACCAATCATTTGCTTCAAACCCAGTCCTTAACCATGGGTATCCATCACTCTGGATTTTAAACCTTGACATTTACATCTACTATAATAATGTCTGTGGTGGTAGAGTTGGAGCCTTGGGAGTTGAGTCCTTAGGATTTTGTCTTTCCTCTGAGAAATCTTTTAAGAAAGTTGAACTTTATAAACTATCTCTTGAAAGAGCATTAGCTCTGGTCTCCTTAGATTTTAGCCACTTGCTGAGATAGTCATTTTAATTAGGGATAGGACATGGGCAGAAATAGAATTGTTGTAACTAGCCCTCTTCTATGTGGGAAAATTACTACAGCTATTTAATTATTAAGAATGAAATTAAATGTACCCACTTTATTGTCTTTGGGGCAGTGGATTATTCCAGTGTTTCATAACTAGTTTTTAAGAAATATATAATTATTTAAGTAAAAACATATGTCAGCCTAAAGAAAGAAAATCTATTTGAAGATTTGGAGACGAGCTGTTATAAAATAAAACCTTTAAAAATTGTTGCTCAGACAAAAGTCTGCAGTTTGTGTTTTCTTTTCTTTTTAGACTAATTGAAATGTCTAAGACCTCTTTCAGCTATGTTATTTAAGTGATGTCTTTATAGGATTCTTACGGGACTTTTAGTAGTTTCATTGCAGCTCAGTGATGGGACCATAGTTTGGGGGCTCTGGAGAGGGGGGAGGTGGAAAGGTGACCACATACCACCAGAATTCTTAGTATTGCCATTTTTCTCTAAAGACTTGTTCTCATCTGCTTTGGGCTATTTTAGTTCCTTGTTTGGGGGTCTGATCTTCAGTTCAGCTGAAATAATAGATACAAAGCAGTGAGATTGATAAGAAAAATGCTTAAACCTTTTTCTGAATTATTTTTGCTTTGTAATTTATGAGATTCTTGGCGTTAGTGGTAGTGTTCAAATTTGAGCTGTTTCGACTGCTTGCTAATGGTGGACTAAGTTTTATTAATTGACAGGTGCCCACAAAATGATGATTTTACCAATTCACTTGTAACTCTCCATTCCTTTGACAGGATATCTACAGGGAGATGGGGTTTGGTCACTATGAAGAAGAAGAAAGCTGTTGGGAGAAACAAAAGAGTGAAAAGAGGGACCGACCTCAAAACCGAAGTCGTAGCCGATCTCGAGAAAGGGATGGTCACTATAGTAATAGTCACAAATCTAAATACCAGACTGATCCGTATGAACGAGAAAGGAGTAAGAAGAGAGACCGAAGCAGGAGTCCCAAGAAATCCAAAGATAAAGAAAAATCTAAGTACAGATGAACGATGAAGAATCAGACATGCGTGGCTAACAGATTCACCCTTGTCTGATTTAGAGTACCAGAAGTTCAGAGTTTGTGTCAAAGCAGTCAAAGACTCTGCTTGTTATTTTTTTCACACTAGGATTCTGGCCTTTTTAGATTAATATTGATTGTATAGGGAGCAGAAAGACAATAAAGAATCGAACATTTTCTTTGTATACTTTTTTATGCTAATTTTATTGTTATACATAAACAGTAGTCTTCATTTTTAAAGTCTTTCACATTTTCCACTCTTCTTTTTTTAAATGAAGTATTTCATAGCTACGAAAATATACAAATGTGTATATAAGGTATAAAGAAGAAGAACTGTCTGTGCATCCATCATCCAGCTTAGGAAATGAATGTTCCCTGCCTTTTAGAAGTCCCCCATGTGCCCTCTCCTTCTCAAGTAATTATTATTATGAATTTTGTGTTTGTTATTCTCTTGTTTATTGTAGTTTTACAACGTATGTGTGTATCCCTAAATGAAATGTTAAGTTTTGTATGTTTTGAATTTTATATAAATGATGTAAGGTATGTTTACCTCTATGACTTACTTTTTTCAACTTAGTATTTTTTGAGACTCACTCATTTTTATTGCTCTGTAGTTTTGTGAATAGACCGCAGTTTATCTGTTGCTCTGCTGATGGACTTGGGGGTTTATTTGTTTTATTTTTGCTGTTGCAAACGATGCTGCTGTGAACATTCTGTATCTAGGAGTGATGTGCTTGGTCCTGTGGTGTGGACATCTTCATCTTTACCAGGTACAGCCAAATTATAGTCTACGCTTTATACGCCTCCTGGCACTGTGTGGTTACCTCTGTTTCCCATCATCTCCAACACTTCTTAATTTTAGACTTTTTAATTTTGACAGTCTAGTGGATGTTAAGTGGTATTTTATTGTGGTTTCCAGCAAGAGGACTGCTATTATTCTTATCTTTATTCTTCTAAATGTGTTCTTTTTCTCTGGCTGCTTTTAAGGTTTTCTCTTTATCACTGCCTTTAAGCAATTTGATTATAATGTTTATGGTGTAGTTTTTTTCATGTTTCTTCTGCTGGGGCTGATTACCCGTGATTATGTGGTTTTCATCAAATCTGGAAAATTTTTGCCTAACATTTTTTCTGTCTCTCCTTTCCTCTCCCTCCTTTCCCTCTGGGACTCCAACTGGATGTTAGGCCACTTGAAATTGTCTCACAGCATGCTGATGCTCTGTTTGTTTTTTTAAGTCTCTTTTTCTCTCTGTGTTCCAAATGGGATAGTTTCCATTGCTATGTCCTCAAGTTCATTAATCCTTTGTCCTGAGGTATCTAATCTCCTGTTAATCCCGTCCAGGGTATTTTTCACCTCAGGCATTATGTTTTTAATCTTTAGACTTTCCATTTGGGTGTTTTCAATATCTTCCATGTCTTTCCTTACCATGCTCACACTTTTCTCTATTTTTTTGAACACCTGGAGTATATTTATAGTAGCTGTTTTAATGTGCTTGACTGTTCGGTCATCTGTGTCATTTTTGGTTTGTTTCTGTTGATTGACTTTTTTCCCCTCGTTATTGGGTTGTAATTTCCTTCTTTGCGTGTCTGGTAATTTTTAGATTTTACATTCTTGGGTGCTGGAGTTTCTTCTGTTCCTTTAAATATGTTGAGCTTTGTTCTGGGACATGATTAAGTTACTTGGAAGCGGTTTGATCCTTTCATAGCTTGCTTTTAAGCTTAATGAGATAGGACCAGAACAGCCTTTAATTGGGGCTCATTTGGCCCACTACTGAGGTAATGCCTTCTGAATAATCTTCCCTGTGTCTGGTCTGTTGTGAGATTTCTCCACTCTGGCTGTTGGGAAGACGTCTTCTGTGCCCTATGTGAACTCCCAAATTGTCCCGCCTGTTCCTTTCTGGTGGTTCGTTCTCACTCTTGGGCTGTCTCCTCATGTGCATACGCTGATTGGTATTTAGCTGACGACCTGGGGAACCCTGTGTAGATCTGGAACTCTTCCTCTGTGGCTCCCTCCTCGCTAGTACTCTGCCCTGTGGGTTTTACCGTGGCTCCCTCAGCTCTCTACACAGGGAGACTCCCAGGCTCTTTGGATTCATGTCCCTGTCCTAGTGCTACAGCCTGGAAACTGCACAGAGAGCTCGGGCAGCTGTAGGACTCTCCTTTGTTTTCCTTCTCTCAAGAGGCGCTGTCTTGCACTGGCTGTTGGCCAATGTCTGAAAAACTTTGTTGTGTGTCTTTTGTACAGGTGTTCAGTTGTTCAAGACGGGGAAGGTGGATCCTGCCTGTGTCACTCCATTTGGGCCAGAGTGGCAGTCCCATTGTTTGAATTTCCTAAATGCTAAGAAGATTGAGCATCTTTTCATATGCATTGTATTCATTCTTGAATGCTCTCTGTGAAAAGTTTGTTTCCTGTCTTTTGCCCATTTTATATTGTCTTTTTCTTACAGATATCTTTAAGGAGTTGTTTTATAGATTGTGAATGTCAGTCTGTTTTTACTATTAGATGTTGCAGACATCTCTTGGTTTATGGCTGTTTTTTCACCTTTCTGTTGATGACCTTGGAAGAGCACAAGTTTTAAATCCTCCCTTCCCTTTTTTTTTTTTTTGAGGAGGATTAGCCCTGAGCTAACATCTGCTGCCAGTCCTCCTCTTTTTGCTGAGGAAGACTGGCCCTGAGCTCACATCCGTGCCCATCTTCCTCAACTTTATATGTGGGACGCCTACCACACCATGGCTTGCTAAGCAGTGCCATGTCTACACCCAGGATCTGAACCAGCGAACCCCAGCCTGCCAAAGAGGAAAGTGTGCACTTAACTGCTGCACCACCAGGCCAGCCCCTCCCTCAACTTTTTAATATGAAAATTTTCATACATATGTAGAAACACACAAAAACATAACCAACATCCGTATACACTCCATCCAGATTTAACAGTTAATAACAGTTTGTTGAAAAATTTGAAAGTAAATTGGAAACATCATTTCACCTTTCAATATTTTACCATGCATTTCCTAAAAAGCAAATGTCCTATATAACCACAATACTCTTATCACACTTAAGAAAA
Source organism: Equus przewalskii (assembly GCF_037783145.1). Lineage (NCBI taxonomy): Eukaryota > Metazoa > Chordata > Mammalia > Perissodactyla > Equidae > Equus > Equus przewalskii. The sequence goes on from NC_091862.1 coordinate 17,256,891, forward strand.
TTAACAATAATTCCATAATATGTAATATATAGTCTATATTCAAATTTCCCTGATTGTCCTAATAATGTCGTTTTTAGGTGTTGATTTGTTTTTAAACCCAGACTCAATCAAGGTACATGCATTGTCTGTTGTTTTTTCATTTTATTCTCTTAATCTAGAAGAGTTTTCTACCCATCCATCCACCTCCACCCCCCCTTTTTTTGTGACATTGACTTTTGAAGAGTTCAGGTCAGTTGCTTTGTAGAATGTTCCACATTCTGGAATTATTTGATGGTATCTTCATGGTATCCTCCAGCCTCTCTGTTTCCTGTGAACGGGAAGCTAGGTCTAGACCATTGATTAGAATTAGATTATGCATTTTAGCCAGACATTTTTCAATTTAATGTCGAATTTATTAGCCTTTCCCTTTGTGTTTTGTGCTTTTTGTATTTTGTTTAAGAAATGCTTAATAAAGATATTCTCCTATATTCTAAAAGCTATAAATAAAGCTTTGTTTTTTAGATTTAAATCTTTAATCCGTATTCAGATGTATGTGTGTATGTATGTGTGTATGTATATGTGTATGATATAAAATCATCTCAACTTTATATTTCCTTTGTGAGAAAACTTAACTAATGATTAGATTTTCAGTGACTATAGAATTATTAGTCTTTCTGGTTCTCTTGAGTGTTTAGTCATTTTGTTATTACATTTTTCTTGGAATTTGTCATTTTAATTGAAGTTTGTTAATTTATTGACGTGAAGTTGCTCATGGAGTATCTAGTGCGTCTCTTACTGTCCTCTTAATTCTGTCTGACTCAGCGCTTAGGCTTTAGTGTGTCTCAGAAACAGCATCTAGTATAATGGATTATTTTCAATCCTAACTTTGATGGTTTAGTGCTGATTGTTTACTGATCTATTTGGATTTATTCCTGCCGTTTTATTTTGTGCTTTTTGTTTTGTTTTGTTCCCCCTCATTTTCTTTTGAATCAACTCAAAACATTTTTTAAAAATTCTACTCCACCATCTTTTTTGTTTTGGGGAATTGGCTTTGAATTTTACCGTCCATACTTACAATGCAGTGTCGGTATCTTCACTTTCCTCTCTAATTGAAGGTCTCGGAAACCTTTAGGTGTAAGTCACCCCCTTCCAACTTTTGTGCTGTAATCTTCCAATGTTTTAGTCTTAGCTTGTGATTTTTAACCTTATAACTTAGACTTTATTGTCATTATCGTTTTTATACGGTAATTGTTTAGATTTACCCACGCGTTAACCAGTTTCTGTACTCACCGTCCTTCTTGTACCTTGGATCTTCCACCTACGATAATTCTTCTTCCTGAAACGTGACCTTTGATGTTCCTTTAGTGACAGTCTGTTCAGGGTAAATCCTTAGTTTTTGTTTATCAAAAATGTTTTTAATTCACCCATGTTTTTTAAAGTTGGTTTTCTATGTATGCCATTCTAAGGTGACAGTCATTTTTCCTCAACACTTGGAAGCTGTTCCATCTTTTGACTTTGGTTACTGCCATGGAGAAGTCTATTGTCAATCCAGATGTCATTCCTTTGCAGGTAATGTATCTTTTCTTTTTGGTTGTTTTTTGGTTGTTGTTTCTGTTTTTTAGTATAAATAGGCTTTATTGAAGTTTATTGAGGTACTGAGACAGAAGATGTGTCCACATAAGCACAAGTTGTAACATTTCATAGTTCTGAAAGGAATGTCAACAGTTACAAAGACCATGCATGCCATGGGTTATAGTCACATTTTAGAAGAGTTTTCAACCATTTCTAAAGACATGCTTGTAACATTGTTGTGGTTTTTGTTGTTACACTTTTAATTTTGAAGATAATTGTAAATTCACATGCAATTGTAAGAAATAAGCAGAGAGAGCCCGTGTACCCTTTGCCCAGTTTGTCCCAGTGGTAACATCTTGTAGAACTGTAGCACAGTATCACAACCAGGATAGTGACACTGACACAGTGAGGACACAGAGCAGTCCCATCGCTACAAGTTGCACACGCACTTCCCTGCCTCTCCTGTTCCCTCCTAGTCTCTGGCGGCCAATTAATCTGGTCTCCATTTCTATAATGTTGTCATTTAAAGAATTTTATATGGATGGAAATACATAATATGTAGCCTTTTGAGATTGGCTTTTTTGTCACTCAGCTTGATTCTCTGGAGATTTTTCCAGGTTGTTACTCGTATCAATAGTTCATTTGTTTTTTTGTTTGTTTTTTGGGGATTTTTAAAGATTTTATTTTTCCTTTTTCTCCCCAAAGCCCCCAGTACATAGTTGTGTAGTTTTAGCTGTAGGTCCTTCTAGTTGTGGCATGTGGGATGTCACCTCAGTATGGCTTGCTGAGTGGTGCCATGAGTGGCCCGGGATCTGAACCAGTGAAACCCTGGGCCACTGACGCAGAGCGTGCGAACTTAACTATTTGGCCATGGGGCCGGCCTCAGTTCATTTGCTTTTATGGCTGAGTAGTATTTCATGGTATGAGCGCAGCACAGTTTAACTGTTCATCCATTGAAGGACACCTGGGTTGTTCAAGTTTGGGGCTAGCATGCATAAAGCAGCTACTGACTTTTGTGTGAACATACATCTTAATTTCTCTTGGTTAAATGCCCAGGAGTATAATTACTGAGTCAAATGATAATTGCATGTTTAGATTTTTAAGAATCTGCCAGACTGTGTTCCAGAGTGGTCATAATGTTTTACCTTCCCACCAGCAATGAATGAGTGATCCAGTTTCTCCACGTCCTTGCCAGTATGGTGTTTTCACTATGCTTTGTTGTGATAGATGTAGAGTGGTATCTCACTGTGGTTTTAATTTCCTCTATGCTAATTGTTAATGATGTTGAACATCTTTTCATGTCTTCATTTTGCCATCTTCATATCCTGTTTGGTAAAATGTCTCTTCATGTTCTTTGCCCATTTCTAATTGGATTTTTTTGTTTTTACTTTTGAGGTTTTTTTTTTTTAAAGATTTTATTTTATTTTTTTCCTTTTTCCTCCCCAAAGACCTCCAGTACATAGTTGTGTATTTTTAGTTGTAGGTCCCTCTAGTTGTGGTATGTGGGACGCCGCCTCAGCATGGCCTGATGAGCGGTGCCATGTCCATGCCCGGGATTTGAACCGGCGAAACCCTGGGCTGCCAAAGCCGAGTGCACGAACTTAACCACTCAGCCACGGGGCTGGCCCCCTTTACTTTTGAGTTTTGAGAGTTCTTTATATATTCTAGATACTAGTTCTTTGCTGGATATATTGTTTGCAAATATTTTCTGCCAGTGTGTAGCTTGTCTTTTCTTCTTCTTAACTGGGTCTTTGCAGGGCAAAAGATTTTACGAAAGTTCACTTCCTTTTATGGACCAAGCTTTTGGGGTCAAAAGTAAGAACACTTTGTCTAGTCCTAGATCCTGAAGTTTTTCTCCTACTTTTCTTTTTCGAAACTTTTTCTAAAAGTTTCGTAGTTTTCCATTTCAGGCTGTGATCCATTTTGAGTTACTTTTTGAGTAAGATGTGATACATAGGTCAAGGTTCTTTTTTTTTTTTTTTCGCTTATGGACATCACTTGCTCTCACACCATTTGTTGAAAAGGCTCTAGCTGCTTTTAAGTTTTCTTAGTCTTTGGTGTTCTAGCATTGTTCTATGATGTATCTAAATATGGGTTTATTTCTCTTTCTTGGTATATCATTTCCTATGTCGACAGCCTCATATTTTTCGTTATTCTAGAACTTTCTCTACCATTTTCGCTTCAAATATTGCCTCTCCCCTATCCATTTTATTCTTTCCTTTTGCAGTCCTGATCAGTTTTATGTTAGGCCTCCCTCTTTATTCTGTTCTTTGTGTCTTCACTCTCCTGTTTTCCATATGGTGCATTCTGAATAATTCCTTCAGGTCTGTAGTCCAAGTCACCATTCTTTCTTTCTTCATATAAGCCCAATTTACTATTTAACCCATCCACTGAGTTTTTAATTTCAGTGATTCATTTTTAGCAGTTCTCTTTGATTCTTTGTCAAATTTATTTGGTTATTTTGATTTTCTTTTGTTCCTTGCTCATTTATTTCCACTCAATTTACATGGTTACTTTATGCAGTCATGCATCGCTGAACGACAGGGCTACATTCTGAGAAATGTTTTGTTAGGCAATTTTGTCATTGTGCAAAAATCACAGAATGCACTTACACAAACCTAGATCATATAGCCTACTACACATCTAGGCTGCATGGTACTAGTCTTATGGGACCGCTGTCGTACCTGTGGTCCATCGTTGACCAATACATCCTTATGTGGCACATGACTGTATTGTATTTTTTTTTTTTTTTAAAGATTTATTTTTTCCTTTTTCTCCCCAAAGCCCCCACCTCCGGCACATAGTTGTATATTCTTCGTTGTGGGTCCTTCCAGTTGTGGCATGTGGGACGCTGCCTCAGCGTGGTCTGATGAGTAGTGCCATGTCCGCGCCCAGGATTCGAACCAATGAAACACTGGGCCGCCTGCAGCGGAGCGCGCGAACTTAACCACTCGGCCACGGGGCCAGCCCCGACTGTATTGTATTTTTAACAATTAAAATACCTTAATTCCTTTAGAATTAAAATCTTTAAATTTTTTTCTGCTAACTCTCGTGCATGGTGGCTTTTCTTCTTGTGTGTTTCTGATTTTTTTTTTTAATTGGGAATATATAATTTGGGACTCCTAAGGTACCTAAATTGAGGAGGCTTTTCTCCGAAGAGGATTTGTATTTGCCTTTCAGCTCCAGGTGGTGCTATCACTTGTGGCTACTTTGGTTTCTTGGCCGGGAGTTTCCATGTGCATGCACAGTGTACTTCTGAATCATAGGCCACAGTGAGGGTTAACAAGATATCGGGGGCACAAGTCTGTTAGTAAGTGGCCGTCTCCATTGCAGGCTGGGAAGATGCCCGCAGATGTGTTTTTCTAACCTCGTCTTTCTCTGATGGTGAGCGCTTATAGTCTCCTAGCTTCATGGGAAATCTTAGATTCAGCTTCCCAACTCTCAGGCTCAAAGTCTAGTCTTGAGCAACACCTCTTGTCACTGTGGCCTGAGACCCTCAGTCTGCAAAGCTTTATATTCAGGGCTGGTGGTTTGTTTACCATTTTATTAATGCATTGTTGGGTCTTGAGGAATTTCCCTAACTGTCTTGCAGTCTCATCAGTGCATAAAGTCATCGAACGTGTCTCTCAGTCATAAAGTAGTGACTGCTGTTATCTACCTGTCATGTGGATGTTTTACAGGGAGCCGGGTGGGGGATGGGAATGGTCACAATTCAGAATATCCAGTCCACCATACTGCTAAGAGCAGATGTCTCTCTACTGTTGTGCATAATTCTTAGCCATCCACAGGAAAAATTGTAATGGCATAAGAAACTCTCGCCCTGAACATAGACAAACAAGTATTGTCCATACAGATGATTCTAAAACGTGGTCTGAAAGAATGAATGAGCAAGAGAGAAATGATGGTTGAATGTGATAGGAATAATGAGAAGAAATTACCTACTGATAACAAACTTGAATGCAGTAGGTTCAGCGGGAAAAATAGAAGTCGTAGAAAGTTCTGAACCTAGCATTTCAAGGAAAAGATATCCTTAATTGCAAAAGCTGATATTTTAGGTATGAGAGACTGTAGTTTTAACAAAGGTGTGTGAATGGAAGCATGAGTTCTGTTAATCAGAAAGTCATCTTAAAGGCAGTGACCTCTGGTCACAGTGTCCCTCAAGTGTCTTTGACTAGATCCAGGGCGGCCGTGGGGCTCTTACTGACATCTAGGGTAAATGGCCCTGTTTCCTGTGTCTTCTGTTTCGCTTCTCTGGGTTTTAGGTGACCTCTGAAAACCAGGCTCCAGTAATATGTCCTACCCACTTTTGCTCAAACTGAAAAATATTGAGTGAGCTGTAGATAGGTATTTTTGTATTAAAAGGAAAAGAATAGTTATTTTGAGACTAAAATTGCTCATTCATTATAACTTTATTTTAAAGTCTCAGGCGGACCTCTCTTACCAGTTGAATTTTCAAAGAGTTCGATCAGAACTCTTAAAGGCTCAAAGTAGAGAACTTTTAATAGATCCATACTTGTACTAATGTCTTTTAATAAATTGGTTACTTTTTACTTACTGAAAGATATATTTCATATCCGTGTTTTTCACTCCTCATAAAAACATTTTAATCTCCAGTTTGACATTTCTTACCCATCTAGATTGAGTCACAAAGAATGAATCATAGACAGTAAAATCGAAATCACTCCCCTTTCAGTAGTTGTTGCTATGAAACCGTGTTTTGATGGGAAATTTCAGAGAAGCTTTTGCTTCCTGTTGTTAAATGATAGAATATGGAGATCCCCTTAATTTTCAGAATTGCCTTTTTTTTAAAGCAAGTGATCTCAAGTATTCTTTCTAATGGGGCAATCTTTATTCTTCCCCTATCTCGCTCATATAGGACCACTAATTAGGTTGAATTTTGTGTTTGCCTCCTGTGCTATTCCTTGTGCATTGAATGGGCAGATGGGCAGTTTTTGAGAGATGTTTTTTGTGCAATTAAGAAGTTGTATTGCTGTTATTTATTTTGCCTAGGATACTAGGAATCTCGAGACTGATAAAGGATTGCAAATGCTGTAACATACTAGCAAGAGGGCTTGTGTAAAAAGAGAAGTTACAGAAATGCTGCTTTGTTGTCGTGAAACCAGAGCAAGACCGCAATGACCTCTGGTTCCTGAAAAAGGGAAAATTTTGTTTTGTTGCCTCCAAAGGCAGTTTGGTCTGGTGGGGAGAGCTTGGGATTCCTAGTCGGAAAACTCAAGTCAAGAACACAGGCAAGATATAGACGGGAGAGCAACATGATGGTCCAAGTAGAGCAGAGGACTATGAAGAGTAACGGGCATTGAAAGGGAGGAGCAAATGAGGAGAGGAGAGCGCTGGATGCAAAACCGAGGGGCTTGGATTTGATGTGCCAGGCAGCAGAAAGTTAGAACATATTCCTAAGAAGGAAGTGGCACTGGAGTAGTTGAGAAAAGTTACTCTGGGAGTTGTGTGTAAGATCTTCACCAAGGGTAGGCACCAAAGTCTTCAGATGGCATTGCATGCAATTCATTCAATACCTGTTGCACACGCAGCCCCAAATCCAGACTTACATTGAAGTAGGCTTCCTAGAGGAGATGATGTATAAGCCGAAACCTGCCCTTGATATCCACCTTGGTGCAGTCTAGAACAGAGAATGAGTATCACAACACTAAAAATTTTAAAAAGTCACATCATCCTTGCTACATAATCCCTCATTTGACATTACTGAAAATAACTCAAGTACCTTTGGAAAGGCCATGGATGGACATGCTTTTAGTAAAACTTTGATATGGTGTAGGTTCGGAATGGAGACCAGACCACCTGGTTACAGGTGCTCACCTTGTACTGTGTTGGTGGGACGTATGGCACAGGGCCAGCCTGGAATCATGCTGAGAGCAGGCTCCTTGTCTGATTCATCTTTGCACATTGGGCAGGCAGGAGGGTACCAGCCTCCCAAATTCTGCAATCTCAGCAGATGACAGTATTGTAGTTTTAACTTTATCATAAATGTTTCTTACGTTGATAATTATCTACCACTCATTCTCTGAAAACAAATCAAAGGCACACATTTGTGGCCTTTTCCCCTAGCATATGCTTATGGGAAATAATGTGATGGGCCTCAGCGTCAAACCTGCTTCATCTTCAGGTCTGTCCTAGACGTCTTGGTGCTGTCCAGCCTCCCGCATGTGTATATCTACAGCCCCACGCTGTTATCAAGTGCAGACAGCTGCTTCTTGGTCTGCCGCCCGACCCCCAGGCCACGGACTCCCTCTGTGGCTCCTCTTCCTGTCTTCTCATGCTGTAGTAGAGTGCGCTTAGCTGAGCAAATGCTTACCACAACTACGAGCTCTGAGGGGAGAAGGTTTCGGGGTTGGGAGGTATGTCAGTTTCCTAGGGCTGCCCTTAGAAATGACCACAAACTGGGGAGCTTAAAACAGCGGAAATTTGTCTCACAATTCTGGAGGCCGGAAGTCCAAAATCAACGTGGCGGCAGGGCCGGACCCTCACAGGCACAGGGAAGAATCCTCCCTAGCCTCTTCTGAGCTTCTGGGGTGTCCTGGGCCTACAGCTGCGTCACTGCAGTCGGCCTCCCCGTGCCTGGCCTTCTTCCCTTTGGCTCCTCGCTGTCTCTGTATCCACATCTTTCTCTCCTTTCTCGCATGAAGACACCAGTATTGGATTCAGGGCCCACCTGAAAACAATATGACAGCATCTTAGCTTGATTACACATGCAAAGACCCTATTTCCAAAAAAGGTCACCTTCACAGATACAGGAAGTTAGGACGTGAGCATGTCTTTTTGGAGGGCACAATTCAACCCACTACAAGGGGGAGGTGTTTGCAAAGTTCAAGAAAAGTCTCTGCAGCACTTTGGCCAGAGGCCAGCAGAGATGCTGTTGAAAGAATACTGAGTTGGGCCTTAGAGCCCCAGTTTCTAGACATAGGGTGTTGCACGTGCTCAACAGTGACACTTCGAATCCTCTGTCGTTAGCCCAGGAGTAGGCGCTTTACGTGATCATCACTCGTTCTTTGCCCTCAGCCTGGGTTCCTCTACCTGTTTCCCATAGCCCTCACGCCTTTAATTCATAGTCTTTCTTCCTAGCCACGGCTAGAGTGTTAGACCATCCTCTGTCTCCCTCGGGGCCTTTCGTGAGAGAACTGCAGACTCCAGAGAAGGTGGGTTCCCCCGAGTCAACTCCATAAGAGCTGTGTGTTGCAGCAGCTTCAGGGAGATTTTCCAAAATGCCCATGTATTTCGGTTATATGGACGGAACCTTACTATGTGAGTAGAGAATGTCTCCAGGAGCAAACACAAGGGCATCTGAGCCCTGGATTAGCAACTCAGATGCTGAACAATAGGGCAACAAATTCAGCAGCCAAGCTTGGAGAGAGAATAGAGCAAGTTGGAGGGTGCCCACTTTTCTTACCGTTAATTGATTGGAGAGTCTGAGATTCTTCAAAAGTTAGACACCTTTGGAAGGCCAGGCCCGTCCCTTGACTGGGGCCAGTTCATCAGCCTGGAGCACACTGAGACAGTGGGTTTTCCCAACCAGGTAGCTTCCTGGTGGCCCAGAAACAGAAATTGTTTTGTTTAAACAAACACCAGCCTGTGTGTGAAAGAAATATTAATGAATGATTCAATTAATTCTACTTTTAAAATGAAAATGCTTCTTTAAAAAAAGCTTTTTAAGTTTTTCCTGAGCTAATTTCACCTTGAGGTGGTGTCCCAGCCATGTGGACCATGTCACGCATCCGTGTGCCTCTGAATCTGTGCCTAGATTTTCCCTCCACCTGGAACGTCCCCGAGCCCCAGACTTCTCCTGGAACACGCCAACCTGTCCTCCAAAGTCAGCTGAGCCACCATTGCCTTCACAAGACCTCCCCTTCCTCTCACACAGAGTCGGTCCTTCCTCTTTGATGGAACCTCTAGTCTGGCGGTCCTCAATCGGGGACACTTGACAAGGTCTGGGAACATTTTTAGTTGTCACATTGTGGGGAGTTGTGCTACTGGTATCTAGTGAGTAGAGACCAGCGATGCTGCTGACCATCCTACTTTGCCCAGGACAGCTCCACAGCAAAGAATCGTCTGGCCCCAAATGTCAATAGAGCCGAGGTTAGGAAGCCCTGTGTCAGTCTCACATTTACTGTGTGGCTGTAACTTTGTTTATAATCATATCTCCACTCACTCAGGGGCAGAAACTTCATTCAGTTGGTGCTTATGTTCTCAGCCCAATACCTGGTGTGAAATGAAATTGAAATGTACTTGACATAGTTTTTATTGCCTTAATCCCTGTAGCTTTCTAAGACGGCGTCTCAGGTGGAACTCAGAGGAAGCGACACATAGATTTTGTTTAACAAACTAAAATTGTTATTTTAAATTAGATAATTGGGCTAAGCCAATAGCAACTGTGGTTTGATTATTGACTAGGCCAATATAACAGTGACAACTACTTCCCCACTTGCTTCTCTGTGTATCATGGGTGCACACATTCCTATCGATGACCGAGAGGGTTGTTTGGCTTGTCTCTAGAGCCCTCTTTTTCATTGTTTCCTGGGTGCTAGACTTTCCACAATAAATTTTAGTAATCTTGTCTTCATTTAAGTTTGTGCTTGTAATAATAATAGCCGTCTAATATATGCCAAGCCCTGATCAAAGCACCTTATATGCAGTGATTAATTTAATTTTCATAATCTCCTTATGAGATAGAGATGATGATTATCCCCATTTTACATAGGACACTGGGGCCCAGAGAGGTTAAATAATTTGCTCAAGGTTGCACAGCTAATAAGTGGTAGGGCAGACTGAACTTGAGTTATGACACCAAACTCCCTATCATAATAAGCTTAGATCTTTTCTCATACCATTCATTAAAATAAATTCCAGATGATGATTAAAGACCATAGTATAAAAAATAAAAACAACTTTAGGGAAAATATGGGAAAAGATCTTTACAATTTCAGGATGGGCAAGCGTTTCTTAAACAAGATTCAAAAAGCACAAATGATGAAGGAAAAACCAATAGTTTTGATGACACAAATGTAAAAACATTTGCAGGCCCCAAAACGTCATAAACCAAGCTAAAAGACAAGTGTTAGACTGGGAGCAGGTAGTACAAAACATAAAGGATTAGTATGAAGAATATATAAAGATTAATACTGATCAATAAGAAAAAGACTACACATAGGGAAATGGACTGTGGAGGAAACAAGGAGGAAAACTGTGCAGAAAATAAACATGAAAAGATCCTCAAGTTCACCAGTAATCAGGGCAATGAAAGTTACAATCACTAGGAGAATTGATATACAATTTCTCACGCATGGGCTTGGCAAAAAGCAAAATGTGTCGCACACATGAATGTTGGTGAGGAGACAGGAACAAGCACTCCCACCAGCTGCTGGTGCAAGAATCAGTGGAAAGCAACTGAGCTGCCCCTTCGCGTGTCCACACCACACTACAAATGCCAACACTGTTTTAGCTCACTGAGAACACAGATTATTCAATAGAAGTCTGTTGTTGGTGCTCACTGATGCTGTAGATGGAGGGGAGGCAGCCAAGCCAGGGGGCTGATGTGGGTCCACCCACGGGCTTCCAGGGCTCCATGAACCACTGAGACAGGAGCATGTGTCATCCGTCTCCACGTCTGTGCATTCCTCCCTGGGGAGGGTCTGGTCTCACATGTTTAGGTTCCACTGTTTCTACACCTCCAGGCCGCTTCCTGAAAACCCAGACCTCTGTCCCACCACAAGGGCCAGTGTGGGCAAGAATAGCCTCCGGGCAGATGCGACGCCAGTTTTAAACAGAGTGGAAGAGGGAAATGTGCAGGCCTGCGGTCCCTCTCTTTTCTCAGTACTCGATTGTTTTTTAGAGATGTGTGGACGTGTGCCAATTTCACGGCAAGCTGGGAGCTGCTGCCTTCTCCCAAGTCTCGTAGGTGGAGTCCAGCTTTGGGTCAGTGATAGTGTAACTACAGTTGTTACCTCTGGCAGACCTTACTTCTTGTTCAATTGGGAATAAATAGCTAACTAGGGCTTTCGTTCTTCCTGGTCCTGAGTCATAGCAGCTCAGTCAGTTTAGCTGAGGAGGAATCAGGATGAGGTTTCTCTCAACCAGATACTGTACAGGCACCACATGAGGGTTCTTTTCTTTGGGAGACAGCTGGGGAACAGTTTTTCTGGTCTAAATAATGTCTCTAAGATTTCAGACACAGAATTCTGGGGCCTCTGTCAAATCCTTACTTCTCTGATAGTTGAGCAGATTCAAACGCCTTTTTTGTGAAACAGCTTGGTGCTGGCCACCGAGGTCCTGTCCTGCACACAGGAGGTGCTAGTCGCCTGGGGCTGAACCCAAGGTGTAAGTTTAGCTAAGATTCATTGCTCAGGTTCGTCGTATGTTAGGTGCACAGCGTGGTGGCCCTCGGCAGTCTCCTCAGAGAATTCCTCCCTTGGTTGGGTGCTATTCTAGACCTAAAAAAATTGTGGCTCAGTCATCTAGTGTTTGGAAGAGATGGTCCAAAGAGCCGGTTGGCAGTCTGTCCCTCTGAGCTCTGTTGCTTTATTCTTCTAGGCCATCAGGGCACAAGGCTCCTGGACAACGTTGGCTCATTTCCCCGCAGAAACCCTCCCCTGAGTTCAGATGTAACAACTCACTTTTTACTGAGGCTCCTGGTGAAGAAGGGACATTGGAAAACGCCCCCCACCTCCGGCCCATCTTCTATGGGACTAGAGCTGAAGATATTGTCTGCTATATTACTCAACAGAGGATTTAGATTTCTCCTAAAATTTAATACTGGGAAAATATTTCTGTCTCCTAAAAACCTGACATGCTTTATTAGAAATTTGAGAGCTGAGAGGCCCCATGTGACCACGGAAAGAGTGTATTTTGGAGCCCCATGGCCCTGAGTTTCAGTCCTGACTCGACCAGTTACTGAGTGAGCTTGGACAGTATGGTTATCTTTTCTCAACCCTAATGAGCTCATCTCAAAAATGAGATAATATTTCCTATACCATAGACCTGTTATGGGGATCAGAACACTTTGACTGAAAGTACTGGATATACGGGAGGTGCTAAACCGATAGTCATTTTTATTAGAAAATTGGTTGTGCCAGGAAACTCAGAGCTGGAATTAGTGCTCTGATGAGGTGACCATTTTAATCTAGCTTCCAGCACAACATTCTTTTTTCTTCTAATGACTTCTGATTGTACTTCTAATGTTTATTTCAATGATCCCATTCTCTATGTGTTTTGATATTCTAGACTGCCTCCAATTTTCTGTGGGAGACAGATGGGGAATAAAGAAGAGGAGGAAATTCCAGTTAACTTGTATCTTTCTTATTTCCTCAGCACCAACTGCCAGATTCTAAACCAGCCTGACCAGCTGGCTCGCTGCGTGTCCTTGGGTACGTCGCTGTAGAGACACTGTCGTTTGTTGGGACGTGGGCTGCTATGTGGTTTGACTGTTCTTTCCTCTTCTTCTGACCCGAGAGGGATCCCCCAATGCAGGAAATCAGTGCAGAGTTTGGGGACTGTTGTCCATACTCGCTGAGGCTGGCAGCAGGTGGGCGGCAGAAGGCTGTGGTCAGTGGATCTAGGGTCAGGCTCTCTCTGCCACAGGGAGGGAGAAGCAGCCACCAACCCCACGCAGGGCTGCAGCAAGGAGAGCCCAGGGTCATGTTATCCCCAACAGAGGCGAGTGTCCTGGCTCCCCAGCCTGAAGACCTTTGTGACTTGCTTGGGACTCTTTGTAATGGGAGGTACAGGGTTCTCCTCCACGCCCACGCCCCTGTGCAGCCATTTCTGTTCGCTCCCTCCTCCTGAGGCTCTTCTCTCCTGCAGGCTGTGTTTTTGTTTACAAAGTTGGGAGCATCCCCTTAGGAGCATCTGGGGTCAGATGCTCTTCTCGGCTGGCGGCATGAGGGGGAACTTGGGACAGAGGCTTTCTCCTGGATGGTTAATGCTTTCTCTCTCTCTGACTCTCTCTGGCTTTCCTGTGCAGCCAGCCCTCGCCTTCGCGGAGAGGTCGTTTTGCATGTGGTTGTTGAACTTTGATTCGGTGACTCACGCTGAGGCACAGGCTTCAAGTCTCCCACCCTCAGTTGATTGCTTCTTCCTTTCCATTTTTTCAAACCCAAAGCAAAACTACCTTTGCAGCCGAACGTGACTCTGGCATCCAGGAAGTGGAGCGCTGGCATGAAGTGGCTCCTAACGGCCGTGTGGCCAGCCCCGGCTGCGCTCCCTGGCTTTGGTGACACCTGGCTAGCTGGGAGGAGAGCCGTGTGACAGCTGCGGGCAGCCAGGGAGCTGAAGGGAGTCCTGATATCCACTGTGAAGGCCTGAGGCACACGCCCTGCTGGTGAGTGCATGTCCCCTGGTCATTAGTCAGTGTGACAAACACTGTGGAGACTCGGTCCAGGGGTGGGAGGAGAGAGACAGAATATACGGGGGTGGGGGCAGGTCAGGGAGCATTGTGGGATGAGTGGTATCTTGAGCAACCTGATCTCCCACACCTTAAATTATTCGAAGTGCTCAGATAAAAAAAAAAATTAGGTAAGCATCTTTAATTTCCTTTAGGTGAAATCCTTGCTCGTTTTAGCAATGTATTTAATTTCAAGATGGTTTTTGTGGGAGAAGGGTTAAGCAGAGGAAGCACTTCAGTTTAAGTAAAAACTCCTGCTGGGGTCTTTGAAGGTCATTTAGTTTCATGAAATCAGAAGGATCAGGCCCGTGAGGCTCATTTTAAACCTGTCTCCACACTCCTGAAAGCACCTTCTGGACTCGATGTTGATGTGGGGGCGTCTAGTTTCCTGGCAGATCAGGGACATTTGGCAGCCCCCCCAAACACCATCTCTTCTAGAGGCTGGCTCTGTGGGCTTCCAGAAGGTCTATGGGGACATGGAAATCAGTCTTAATCTGATGGCAGTGAAGGCAATTTTGGCAAACTCCCTGCAGCCATTAGAAACCTCCGCCATGCCCCCGAGGGGATGAACTCCCCCCCAAGGCCAGGCGATACCCGCCCGGCCGTGCCAACACTGACATGGGAATAGGGTGGGAGTGGGATACGGCAGACCGTTTTGTTTGTTCCCAACTTTGTTTCACAGTTGCCTGGGATCTGGGCTGTAAATACTTGTATGTGTACCCAAACTAATACATAGCAGGACAGAGCCGGGGACCAGTTCCAAGGAGAAACAAAAGGCCAGGCCAGGCCACCCATGCTCACAGCAACACTGTTCACAACAGCCAAAAGGTGGCAGCAATTCAAGTGTCCGTGGACGTGAATGGATGAACAGAATGTGGTGTATACACCCAATGGAATATTAGTTATTCAGCCTCGCAAAGGAAGGAAGTTCTGACACAGGCCACAGCATGGATGAATCTTGGAGATATTACGCCAGGTGAAATAAGCCAGTCACAAAAGGACAAATACTGTATGATTCCACTTATGTGAGGTCCCTAGAGGAGTCAAATTCTTAGTGACAGAAAGTAGAAAGGTGGTTGTGGGGGGCTGGGGGGTGGGGGCGGGGGAGTGAGTGTTTAATGGGGACAGAGTTTCAGTTTTACAAAATGAAAAAGTTGTGGAAATGGAAGGTGTCAGTGGTTGCTTAATGCTGTTGAACTGCACTCTTAAAAATAGTTCAAATGGTAAATTTTGTTATATTTTACCACAACTTTAGAAATTATAATTCCCTTGAAGAAAAAAAAAGGGCCCGCCAAAAACACAGTCTTCGTGGGCCGAAGCCCTTGCCCCTCAGTGACTTCCCCAAAACCTAACTGTCAGCCCGGCTGAGGCGCTCCAGACCCGAGCTGAAGCAGGGCACTTCTGCACGGACGCTGTTTGGAAGAACTTCCTCCCCATCTCGCTGGGTGACCTCTGGCAGCTGTAACGTGCTGGATTGCTCTGGAGTTGGCAGAGATGACCCAGAACAGATGAGGGGGTCAGGGGCAAGGTGTGGAATGCTCTCGATCGGTGGCCCTGGGTAGCAGCCTCTGGCCTGGGCAACCTCAGGAATCGCCGCCCTTGGGAGTCTAGTCTCTCCCATTCATTAGCTGTGGGCTCCTGGGTAAGTCAGCAAAACCTCTCTTTTCCTCTGTTTTTTCACCTGCAACGTGAGTAATGAGGGAACCCTTTCCACCTCCCAGAGACGTTGGGATTTCCAAAGATGATGTACAAGGAAGCGCCTTACAACCACAGAATCCTGTGTGCTGTGAGCTACTCGGTCTCGCCACATCTTATCCGTCTTACCTTCTCCTCCTTCAGTTTCTCTTATTCTTTTCCTCAGGGGCTCTTCCAGTCAGGGGTTACAGATCTTTTGCCTGGGGGCCCTCAGCCTGGATTGGCTGATTCTAGAAGGACCAGGTCTGATCTGATCCCACCGTTCCATCTGTGAGGTCCGCCTTTCCTCCCCCCTTCCTTCCACGCTGTTGCGTTAGGCTCCCTCCAACTCTGGTTCAACCTGCACACATCTCCAGGTCGCCTTGACTACTAACCATAGCAGAGTGTTGCAATGCTGACCATGGTCAGAGCTCGTGCCGAGACGCTCAAGATTTCAAAGTGTTACTAGTCATCTGTGCTGTTTGTGACTTCCAGTCAAGATTGAGGAAGAAAACTGAAATTGTTCATACTTTCAGGTCTTAAAAATAGAAAGGAAAAAAAAGCTGCTGGCAGTGTTGCAGCTCGAAGGCCTCACATCTGAAAGGGAGGGTTGTGACCTGGGGGCCGGGGGAGGCTCCTGAGAACAGCTCCGCACCCCAGCTTTCTCCCTTATTTAGAACTTTTAAAAGGAAATGAAGTTCATTTTAAAGTCTCAAGGGGGGAAAAATAGCCTGTGAAGTAGGTGAATTCTTTCAGTTAATTTTGTGTAAAAACAGCTCTCCTGTCCCACGCGTAAGCTTTCAGAAGTCTCCTCAGAAAAGGAGCTCTGTCGGAACTTGAGGCTTCTGTGGACACCCGCAGGGGATGGGGGACAGGGCCTCACGCGCCCCCGCGCTCCCTCACCCCAGGTAAGGGCCCCAGGTTGTTTCATTTTGAAAATGTTCACGTTTCTGTCACACCAGGACGCAAAGTTACAAAACAACACAGACTCTCCCTGTAGCTGTTACTTTGTGACCAGAGAAGTCACCTGACCCAGTCGTGTTTTGGTTTTTCCATTCCTGCAATAACAGGACATGGCCTCCGTCCTGAACACAACTCAAGGCAGCACAGTATTTTTGGCGTCCGCTTATCGTCATTTACTAGCTGTATAGCCCTCACTCTGAGCCTTGGTTTCTTCACCTGTGAAGAGAGAATACTTTTATCGACCCTGTCTACCCACCAGTGAGGATAGGAGCTTCCGGTAAGAGTCTCCGGATGAACGATGTGGAAACAATGAAGGGCCCACGTGAACACGGACTCTGTGGTCATGTTGCCTGTGACTGTCTTTCTTCTCCTTCCTTCTCTCTCACTTTAGTTCCCTCTCTTTTCTTTCTCCCACTCCTCCTATCTCTTCCCTTCCCTCTCTTTCTTCCAAACCAAAATAAGTGCCACATAAGTGCGCACATAAGCAGGGAGGGGTGGAGGGGGAGTGGAGCTGGGCCCTCACGACTGGGAAGGCTTCTCGGAAGATGTGACAGTGGGGGTAGGCCTGGTGGAGGAGGGGTAGATGCTTCAGGCAGAGAGAGGAGCCCCCGTGAAGGCCTGCAGATCTTTTGGGGACAGCGAGCAACACCTGGTGTGAGGCTGGCCTGTCAGGCCGCGTAGGTGTCCTCTTCCTCCAAGAAGATTGGACCAAAGCTGGATCTCAGCGCGAGGGGACGACTGTCCTGAGAGAGAAGGCCTGGTCACTAGTCAAGGAGTAGAAGGTGGGGCTGGACTAGAGGCACGTGGCCAGTGAGACTGGAAGGTGGGCCAGGCCCAATGGTTAAAGGCTTTGACTCTCATACTGGAAAGTTGTGACACTTACTCTGCATGGGATGGAGGGACGTGGAAGTCTTTGATCAGTGGACTAACTTGATTAGAGTTGTTGGGGAGGAAATGCGGTGAGGAGGCCCCCAGGAGGCCCCAGGAGAGGTGCCGCCACCCTTCGGCCGCTTGCCCAGGTCTCTGAGGGCCTTTCTGGCCTCTCCTTCCCCCTCAGAGGAAGATAAGTCACTCCTCACCTGTGTTTTGAAAGCACGTTTTTCTAATCAAAAGTACTGTGTTTATCATCATGATTTATGGCTTGTTGTTCACATATTTTGGTCTGTGTTCCTGAATAGGTTGTGAAAGAATTGAAATTGGACTGTGTATTGTTTTGTTTTTTTTAACAGAAGTGAGTCCCAGCACAGTGCCTGGTGGCCAGTAGGTCACCAGTAAGTATTTGCCACACAAGTGAATGAATGAATGAATGAATGAACTAGGGTGGTGGTTGTGTGAGTGCAAAGGGGAGAGTGGTTATGGAAAATGTCCAGAGGGTAGAATTAATGACTAATTCGATGAAGAAGTGAGGGAAAGGGAGGCATCAAAGATGACTTTGCGATTCCTTCCTTGGGCCCTGGGGGATGCCGTTCAATGAGACTGGGAACCTGAGAAAAATGTTAGAGGAGGGAAGATAGTTTCAACTTTGGGTGCTAATTAAAGAAAAACCTATTCAAGTCCTCACATACACCAGGCTCTCTGCTAGGTGCTGGTGATTCCGAGGCAAACAGGTTGGAATGTAGTTCGCAGTTTCTTGAGAAATGGATAAGTGACTATTCAAATGCGTCATGACAGAGGTGTGAACAAAGTGCCGGTGGATGCCGTGACCAAGCTCCTGCTTATAGCTGTGGAGTCGGGGATGACTGCCTTGAGTGGCATTTGAGTTGAATCTTGAAGTTTAGCAAACAAAACAGAACACTACAGGTAGAGAGGAAAGGGTATGTGCACAGTGATAGAATGTTCTGGAATGCCTGGGGAGCCGGGAGAGATTCGGCATGGCTCTAGAAGAAGGGCCGGGAGGGCCTGGGATGGGCGGTGAGGTGGACAGAGGTCAGCCGCATTGTGACAGTTCAGCAGCCTGCTCAGGAATTTGGTCTCGTTCTTGTAGTTAACACAGGGTCAGAGGATATTTCTAAGTGGGGGGTGACATGGTACAACTTGTTCTGGAAATGCAATGCTGGCTACAAATGGGGGCTGGGCCCGATGAGATTGAGGAAGGAGATTCCTTAGGAGCCTGTTGCATTGTTACTACGTGTAGGATGAAGAAGGCGGGACTGGGGCTGGCCCCGTGGCGCGGCGGTTAAGTGGGCACATTCCGCTTCAGTGGCCTGGGCCTCGCCAGTTCAGATCCCGGGTGCGGACATGGCACTGGTTGGCAAGCCATGCTGTGGTAGGCGTCCCACATATAAAGTAGAGGAAGATGGGCACGGATGTTAGCTCAGGGCCAGTCCTCCTCGGCAAAAAGAGGAGGATTGGCAGCAGTTAGCTCAGGGCTCATCTTCCTTAAAAAAAAAGAAAAGAAGAATGTAGGACTGATGCTTGGGTGGGCAAGTGGGTAGTAGGTGATGAGTGTGAGAGGGGCCAGCCTAAGGGGGTGGAAAGACACCAGGCCTCTGTCCTGGGGCCCTGGGTGACACGTCTATAGGCCACATACTCGGAACCATCTACCTGGAAATACCTATTGGAGAGCTCTGGATTTAAGAAGAAACTTCTTGGTTTCAGAACCTCTTTTCACACTTAGAAACTGTTAAGGACCCCAAAGAGCTTTTGCTCATGTAGGTTGTATCTATCGGTATGTATCTTATTAGAAACTAACACTATGAAATTTAAAAATATTCATTTATTTTTAAATGATAATAAGCCAATTATGTTAATATACATGATATATTTTTATGAAAAACATATCCATTTTCAAAACCAAAAAATGTGTAAGAAGACTGGCACCGATTTACATTTTTACAAATCTTTTTAATATCTGGCTTAATAGAGGACAGCTGGATTCTCGTATCTGCTTCTGCATTTTGCAGTATCACGTGGCACGTGGTCTCTGGAATACTTCATGGTATACTCGTGAGAGGAAGAGAGTGAAAAAAAAGCACATTACGCCTTAGTATTATTATGAAAATAGGTTTTACCTTGCAGACTCCCTGAAAGGGTCTTGGGGCTCCCCCAAGTTTCCCTGGACCACACTTTGAGAACCACTGAAGTCGACTCAGCAAATTTCTGGTGAATGACAGCATCTGAGTTCCCATAGCCCTTTATTCAAACAGCTTGCGTGGTGTTCATCCCACGGTTATAACTGTGGGCCGGTGCTTAGCAAATGGTCTGAGCCGGAAGTACACTTGTGGGCTCATGGATACAAGAGCTGGTGGAGGGCGTGAGCAGGAGGGAAGATGGCCCAGGCGGGACCCCATCATTGAACAAAGGAGCAGAGACTAAGGAAAGAGCTGGAAAGACTTAGGAGGAGACTCAGGCCAAGCTGGACAACCTAAGGGAGAATAGAGTTTCAAGAAAGAGGTGATCCAAAATTTTTTGATTGAAAATAACAAGTAAGGGAGTGGTCCACAGTGTTGAAAGCAGCAGAGAGGTTGTATAAGGCGAGGAATGTGGAGATGCTGTTGGATTTGGCAGTTAGGAGGTCACTGGGAGTTTTGGTGTTTCTGCAGGCAGTGGGCCGAGGTGGAGTGGGGGGTGACAAGTGGGGGCTGCAGCAGAGGCCTGTCTCCCTAGAGGGTTGGCTGAGAAATGCCCTTCACCTGCCAGACCCAGTCATTGTTAGTTCTGTTCGGGTGCCAGCACTGTGGAGAGAGGCCCTGCAAGAGAATGGGAAGCCAAGCTGGGAAGCAAGAAGAGAGATGTAAATACTGCAGAAGATTCCAGTAGGAGACTAGGATCTGAAGATAAAGAACCTGTGATAGTGAGAAGGGCCAGAGTGAAGAGACAGGTGTGTAACCAATGTTCGTTGAGCATGATATGTAACAGGGAAAAATGAAAGACAGTCTGAATTTCCATCATCTGGCAAATGGTTAAACAGCACTCATTCATTCAACCAATATGCCTTGAGATTCAGCTGTGCCGGGCACCGTTCTAAAAGCTGGGGATACACTGGGCAGCAGAACAGATAAACTAGTGTGGAAAGATTTCTAAGATGCATTTTTATTAAGAAAAGCCAGTTGCTGAACAATAGATACAGTATGACACTATTTATGTAAAAACAAACCCCCCAAACAATACATGTGTGTATCTATTAGATATGCAAGTGGGTGCATGGAGAAAGCTCTGGAAGGGTGCAAACACTTAGCAATGGAGGCACGTGGGATTTTGGGTACGCATAGAGAGACATTACATCCTTCTATTCTTTACACTTCTGCGTTGTTTCCATTTTTTACAGGAAGTATATTTTCATGATTATTTCTGTAGTTTAAAATGTCTTTTGAAAAATGTAGGTCTTTGTGAGTAGAAAAGAGACAGGGACCCAGGCCGTCCAGGGTGTTCCTGTCGGTTTCATCATCTCTTTGTGAACGTCTGTCAGGCTGCAGCCCCCAGCGCCGCACCCCCCCCCCCCCCCCCAGCCCCAGGGTGTAGACCAGCCAGTGACGCCCGTCTGGAAAGGATCAGGTCTGGGTTAGGACCTTCTATTTTAGAGGCTCAGTATGGTCTGAATTAATTGCTAGGGAAAGTTGCGCCAGTGCACAGAGCTGAATTTACATCTGAAGGTTGCGCTTCTTGCAATGGAATTCACCGGGGAGCAGTCTTCCCTATTTCAGCCGGGAGCTGTGCTAGTTTCCCAGGGCTGGAACTAGCCAAAACAAAAGACCACAGACTCGGTACTTATTACGTATATTTTTATTTTATTTATTATTGTTGTTGCCTCCCAGTTCTGGAGGCTAGAAGTCTGAGATCGAGGTGCTGGCAGGGTTGGTTTCTCCTGAGGCCTCTCCTTGGCTTGGCGGTGCCGTCTCCTCCCTGTGTCTTCACGTGGTCTCCCCCGTACCCATCTGTGTCCAGACCTCCTCTTCTTATAAAGGACACCGGTCGTATTAGGTCAGAGCCCACCTCAATGGCCTCATTTTAACTTAGTCACCTCTTTAAAGACCTGGCTCCAAATGCAGTCACATCCTGAGCTTGGGGGTTAGGCTTCAACATATGAGTCTGGGGACACAATTCAGCCCCTGACAGAGCGTCAGAAACATTGTTTTGGGCTGTGCACAAATGTCCCGAATTCTGGGTGGCCTGCTCAGCTGTCCTTGGTGCCTCTGGCGGGTGACCCCTGCGGGGCGCATGTCAGGTGAAGGCCTCTGGAGCTAGTAAAAGCAGCATGATTGCATCTGTGGCTCGCCAACCACACTGAGCAATGAAAATCCCCAAGGGGACCAGGCTCCGACACGATTTCCTGACAGATAAGGTGGGGCGGGAGCATGCGTAATTTGCCCACAGTAACCCGACAGCCTCCAGGCCAGGCTGCCAGAAAACACCTGATGGATGCTTTTTCTCTTTAGCTCATGCCAGTGGGGCTCTGCCAGGAGGAAGCCAGGGGCAAGACCCTCGCCAGGGGCCTGGCGGGCACAGCATGGAGCGCTCGAACAAGATGGAGTTCTTCCTGAAGCTGGGCTACCGCCGGGAGGACGTGGTCAAGGTGCTGGGCAAGCTGGGTGAGGATGCCCTGGTCAACGATGCACTGCAGGAGCTGATCCAGACTGGCAGCCGCCCAGGGGCCCAAGAGGCCAGCGCCGCGCCCCTTCTCGTCCCCAGGGGTTCCTGCGGACCCCCAGACTCCGCCCAGTTTGGGCTAGGGGCTGAGGTGGAAGAGGAGTGCGGAGGCCCAGCCAGTTCCTTGCGACCCATAGTGATCGACGGCAGCAACGTGGCAATGAGGTAGCTTTCTTCATCCTGTAGCAGTGGGATGGGAGGAGAACTGTTCCTCTTCTCGGTGGTTTGGTCCAAAGAACTTTGGGGCCAATGATTGGGGCTTTGAATCCCTGTTTCATCACTTAGTAGGCTCTGTGGCCTTAAGTAAGCCACTTAACCTCTCTGAGCCTCCCTTTTTCCAACTGTAATAAAGGTAGTTGTAAGAATTGGAATGGCACAAAATGCCCAGGACGGTGCTGGACACAGAGTAAGGGTTCCACAAGAGGTAGCTATTATCACAGTAACTCAGAGAGAGGCCCTCTCTGCGGAAGGCAGTGGATAATTGGGGAGGAGCCTAGGGTTGGGCCTTGGCAGATGTGGCTTCTTGTCTGGAGGCCGTCCCTGACCAGCTGCGTGACTCTGGAAAAGCCGTGGTATCTCAGTTTCCTCTTCCGTGACACAGCCAAGAGATACAGCTCTTCTACTTCCCTCGAGGTTATGAGAATCAGATGGGAAAGTGTACTTGAACTTGAATGCGCTGGAAGCCCTCTGCTGGGGTTGGTGGGGTTCCCGAGCCAGGTTTGAGAAGTGGGCCTGTGGCGCCCAAGCTGCAGACACAGTTGTAAATGTTTGTGTATTGACATCTTCGTGTGTTTCGGTGACGAGAGCATCGTGCCCCACCTTGTCATCCTTCCTGGCCTGACCGAGTTCAGCTGTGAGAGAATCTCTGCAGCCTCACCCACATGCCCCGCTGGGCGAGGAGAGGGCCTTGCCCAACCAAGGGCATTAATCTCCTACCTGGCTCCATTGCAGCCGAGCAAAGGGCAGCCCACAGGGAGTCGGTCTGTCCCTCACAGCTGTCAGTAGATGTGCTTCCCTTTTCGAAAGCTGAGCCGTGGGTGGCAATGGAGAGAAGCAGTGTTAGCAGCAGTCCTGAATGTGTCAACAGGGTGTCTTTTGGCTGACAGGCCGAGTGGTTTTCCCTGGGCATTTGGCTCACTTTGGATTGGGCACTGAGGGACGGAAGTTTCGGAGTGTTCAACCCAAGATGGCCCAGCCTTGGAGGCTGTTCCTACCTGTCCTGCTTGGTGTGTCCTGAGAGTGTTTGTTCAAGTGTCAGCCAGCTGGGTCTCCCTGGGCTTGATCATGTCAACCTTCCTACTCCCTG
The DNA here is from genome assembly GCF_037783145.1 of Equus przewalskii. Lineage (NCBI taxonomy): Eukaryota > Metazoa > Chordata > Mammalia > Perissodactyla > Equidae > Equus > Equus przewalskii. The sequence goes on from NC_091862.1 coordinate 17,280,380, forward strand.
GGGCTTAGAGCTGGTCCTCAGGTCTCTACAACATTCTCGCATGTGCTCCAGTGTAGGCACCAGACAGGCCAGCCTATGAAATCCCACTTAATTCAAGATCTCTGGGGGAGTGAAACGGATTTTAAAGAATCCAGTAGGTCCTGAGGGTCCTGGAGAGAAGGTTTAATGGGTGTGAGAGGGAGCCTGTCCTCTATCTGACCTGGACGAGGCACTTCTTCTGGGCGTCAATGGAAAGAGGGCTTTGAATGTAGGATGATGTCGCTTAAATCGAAGACCTTTCCAGCCCTAAGATTATCCGAGGTCTGGGATTCCAGCAAAAGAGCAGATTGGCTGTAGGGTATAAAGACTACTTCAGGTGCTACAGGAAAGTGTAGGCATTCTCTCTTTGGGGACCAGATGCTTTTAAGGAATTGTGATACGATGGTGATGGAGGGTTTTCTTCTGGTGAAAGTCTCTGTTGTTACTTGGAATTCAAACTTAAACCACATCCTCTATTTGCACATGATGTGTTCTGGGTAAATCCATTTAGTCCCCCCTGCCTCCCCCAGCCTCCCACAACTGTAATTAGTTTAATCCCTTCATGCTCAATTTGTATGGGTTACAAATGGAAACCATCACTCAGGCTTATTATGAAGAATGTGCTGGAACATAAATGCTTTCGCACACTTGCTGCCTAAAAATCAGCTCAGTTAACCAGAACACGTGTATCCATGTGTATTCTCAGTGTGGGTGAGCATACATGTATGCATACAAATGTCTACACACACACAAACATCACCACTGCCCCCATCCCCTGGATTCCCCTCGTTAGCAAAAAGAGATGAATGACACAACCACAGCTTGATTGTGGGACTAAATTTGTTCAAGGGCAAGTCTGCAAGGGAGACGGGGTCTGAGGTTCAGCTCCATCCTCTGCTCCTTTGACAGTCATGCCTACTGTGTCCTCCAACCAGTGTTCCAACAGGACCCGTGACCCTCAGGCTCTGCTGGATCCTCCGTTGTGAAGGATGGATCTAAGTGTGGGGCTCACCCTTTAGAGAGGATGGATGGATGAAACCTAATGTGGTATCTAGTTATTATCTGTTGACATCAAAACTCAATTAACCTCAGAAACATGGTTTTAGAAACTCTCCTACGCTGAGGTTTTGTAGTATCGCAGACATTGCTGTTCTCTGTTTTGAAGATGATACTGCTTCACGTGCTGTCTCGTCCTGGCAGGGGCAGAGGGGAGCTTGAAAGACAGATTGGGACACATGTCCTTTCTGCCCTGAGCAGGTGACAAGTGTCTTCTGTTGACAGCAGCATCGTCTAGGGTGCCCGTTGCCAACTGTGGCTCTGTCTCCTGGAGCCTGGGGCAGCGTCTGTCTTTGCTCACGGAGAACGACAGCCTGACTTTTCAGCAAATCTTTTCTCGTTGTCTTTGGGAAGCTGTGTTTCGGTGGACCTTTAAAGACCAGAATCTGTATTAGTTTCCTATTGCGGCAGTAACAAATGCCCACAAACACGATGGCTTAGCACAAATGTTATTGTCTCGTGATCCTGGCGATCAGAGTCCAGCATGGTCTTCCTGGGCTAAATCAAGGTGTTGGCAGAGCTGTGTTCCCTTCTGGATGCTCTAGGGGATGATAAGATAGATTCTAGGAGTCACCTGAATTCCTTGGCTCATGGCCCCTTCCGTCTTCAAAGCCTGCAATGGCCTGAAATGATATACAAAATGTGGAATGTGTAGACATATACGTATTTCTCTGGGGAGAAGATTCATAGCTTTCAATAGGTACTTGAAGGGTCTGTGATCTCCCAAATGTTGAGAACCACTGATGCAGAACGAGAAATTCTGTATGGGTAATGTCATGCTCTGTGGGAGGCACTAAGACACGTGTCCTCTGTTAGCTTAGAGAATGTTAGATCTGGCCGTAGTCCTTGCATCTGACCCTCTTTGTTGAGAGAGGAAGAAGCACAGGAAGGGGCTAGGTGGGCTTGGCCAAGGTCGACACTGGCTCCATCAGACCTTGGCCTCCAGCCCTGTGTTCCCACTGTGCCACCCAGTGTAGAAGTTTCCATGGGCTTCTCTCCCCAGAGCTTCAGAATGTGTAGCCCAGTGCTGTTTGTCGTGGGTGAACCCAGTAGGCCTGGAGTGACTGCTGCTCTCTGGAGCTCACAGCATGGGTCCCTGGCCAAGTGCTTTCTCAAAGAAGTAGGAGGGTACTCGTTGGGAGCACACACGAGTGGGCCTGGGTCATGAGACACATCTGTCCTCAAGACATTTGAATAGAACCACACCACCAAATTAAAAAAAGCCTTCTGTCTCCTCATTGTGACCTCAAAAGGAGTCCACTGGCTCTTACAAGGAAGACTGATGGCTTCGTTTATCAATTCATAACTGATGGATGCTTCACTGAGAACACTAAGTTGCAATGTGGGGAAATGCATGCTATAGGGACCTGGGGAGCCAGACCTTGGACTTGCCCCGTAGTTTTGCTGAATCTCTTGTTGTATTTCACATAGGAAACCAGGGAGGTCAGGGACAGGAGATGGAATGTGGGGCTTAAAGTCTGAAGTCCTGAGTGCTGACCTTTAGCTGGAGCTGCCCAACAGCGCTCTCTGCGATGATGGAAGGTTCCATCCCTGTGCTGTCCATTGCAGTGGCCACTTGCCATGTGGACCTACCGAGCACTTGAAATGTGGCTGGTGCTCCCGAGGAGTTGAATTTTAAATTGTATTTCTCTTGAATTAATTTGAATTTAAGTGTCAATAGCCACATGTGGTGAGAGTCTGCGTGCTGGTCTGTACAGCTCTACCTTTGCAGCTTACCAGCTGTGTGACCTCGGCGTGAGTCACCTGACTTTTTTGAGCCCCTGTTTATACAATTAAGAGGTTGGACTAAATAACAATGGTCTTAAATGGCTTTCCAAGTCTAACATGCTAGGATTCAAGGTGGTCATTTTATGCATGCATGAAAGAAATAAATGCATTTACTTCTGAAGGGATTTCTCTTCTTCTGCAGATGTTCAGAGAGAGTAACTTGCCCAAGGTCACAGAGCAGTAAGTGCAAGGCTCTGGATTCAGTGCCCTTTTCAAAGCCCTGCATTACCTCCAGCACCACGTACCTCTGAATTTCCCCCCAACCAGCCTTGAAAAGGGTCTCAAGGGGAGACCTGATGCCACATCCTGGGGCCAAAGCCTGCCTGTGCTGACCAGAGCCCTTCCCAAGCAGGATGAGCCCCGAACTTGGACTTGCCTGCTGCAGACAGGATGCGCTGGGCCCGCTCCCTCACCAGGGCCCTGGGTACTCTTTGCAGGACTGGTGCCCAGGATGTGCTCCTGCTGCTGCCAACTCTCAGGGCGTCACAGGTGCATGGAATGGTGGCTCTGATTGACTAGTGGCACAGAGATGATTTCCAAGCACGGTCCCCACACCTTCAAGGTGCATGCATGTGTGTGTGTGTGTGTGTGTACGTGAGAGAGGGAGATGTGAGCTGAATACACTTGGCCTTAAGAAAAAATGTCCAGGAGGTTTTAAACAGAAGGTGGCTCTCACTGAAGGTCGGTTAAAACCTGCATCCTGGTGTCTGGGAAGAACACTGACTCTCATGTGCCAGCTGTGGGCAGCGACCCCTTGCCGGGGGCAGGCGGACTCACCGGCGCCCCCCGTGGTGTGCTTTCTGTAGGCAAATATAGGAAAGGCGTGATTGGAAGGACTTCAGCTTGGGGAAAACCACCTGATAATTTCACATCCTCTTACTGCTCCAAACAAGGGTTTCATTTGAATGTGTCCTCATTTTGGGGTACAGGGGTTTTTGTTTGGGTGATTGTTGTTTACTTTTTAAAGTCTTAGGCACTTCAGCAGAATCTGGCTTATTCTGGGGGAACGGATCTTCAGTGGTGAGGGAGCTCAGGCTTACACTGGGAGTTTTCATCCGGCCCCTCTCAGGGGGTTATGGGCAGGAGGTGACCTCCTGGGATGGGATCAGACCTGCTTCTGAGCCTCTGAACTCCCTGTGACCAATGTTGGCCTTGGGCTCCTGCCCAAGTCAGTACCCATTTCTCCTTTGTAAGATGAGGGTGCCCAGGGCAGCCCCTGCTCACCCTCTCTCTTCCCCCAACTTGAGCTGGGGAGAGATCTCTTGGTGAGAAGGGCTATAAACTCCACTTTTGGAGCATTTGCAACTTAACCCTAAATAAGAAACAGTTGAAACAGTGGTGTCCCTTTATGTCTCAAACCCTGAAGGGGCTGCTTTGTGAGCCGCTAACTTCTGCAGAGACTTCTTGGGCAATAGTGGGGCTCCAATGAGATGGTTTAGTTACCGTAACTGCGGCGGCCCCATGTAGGCAAAATTTGCCTCGGGCACCCACCCACTTCCCCTTACCACCCTCTCTTTATTCAAAACCTCCCACTCCTGTTTCCTTTTCCCAGGGCTCGGTTCTCAGCTTGCTGCTTGATAAACTGGTTCTCAGGGACCGTTAATAAGGTCCCTGCCCAAGCTCGAGCTTTTAACGGCAGGTAACATGCTCCAAAGGAGCTGCCGTCTGGATCCAAGAGGCGGAGACTGGAGAGGAGCAGGAATAAATGGAACAAATGGAGATGAGGAGGGAGAGTTTGCAGCCCAAGAGATCGGGCTCTGCCGTCTGCTGCTGGATCAGCAAGCTGGGCACATTTCTTGGCGTTAGTTTCCTCAAGGGTAAAATGGGACAGAGGTCACTTCCTCAAGGGCTTGTTGTAATGATGAAATGGGGTACATGTACAAAGTGGCCTGGTACCCAGGATTCCAAAAATACGAAAAATGAGCTCCAAGAAGGGTGAGGTCTGCTCGCTGCCTGCTCTCTGAGTACCCAGCACAGAGCTTCACTGAAGCAGCATTCGTAACTTGAGGTCGGGAGATGGAGGGATGTGTGAGGGAAGGGATACATTTGCTTATGTATTTCCCTCCATGTGCCAGAGAGTAGGCTCCCAGGGTGCCCGTGGATGCTTTCTTCCTGGACTGGGAGCTCTGCTGGCCCCCAGAGACAGATCACCATGTGGTGAGGACTACCCCTGCCTGAGGCATCAATCCTGCCATCGCCTGGGGCTTTCTGGGGTCAGAAATGGCAGCCATGATGGGATTTTGAGGTTAGTAAAAAGATAGGACAAGGATTGAAAAAATAGACAATCTTCACATCTCAGAAGAGACTAGAAGGCTCATGAGAAGAGGCCGGGGTTGGATGTGTGGGAATCCAGTCCGGCAAAACAGTAGACCTGAATGAAAATCTTCCATTCTGGAGAGACCACCTTAGCAGTTCTGGGGGTCCGTCCCTGACCGCCCTGTGCCTGGAGTCCAAGCTGGAAGGGAGAGCATTTCTTAGGAAGAGAGGGAGGTATTGATTGTACCGAGGTGCTATGAGTGGTTGTGAGCTTGCTCTATCGTCTCGTCGTCTTAGTGGCACTTATCTCCCTTGGGAGATTCTTGGCCGAGTGTCCGCCACCTTGGAGTCTTGTGTCAGATAAGCCTTGGGGTCTGTTTTGTGTTGCATGAAGCTGATGGAGGCACCATTCCTCAGCTCTTCTTTTCCTGAATACCTGAATTTCCGACCCCCTCCCCTCCACACGCCCCTGGCCAGGGCTACTGCAGGCTGTGGCTCTCACCAGAGTCGTCAGAAGTCATCACCCTGCTCACCTTTGCCCCCTCGCAGGAATTGAGTTCAATTTCCCTCATCACTGAACGTGCTTCCTCTAGCCACACACCCATCAAAGGTCTTTGGGATGGAAAGTTGGCTTTTGAACAGCTAAAAACAGATGTGCAGTCACAGAAAAGAGAGGACTCAAGAAACAATTTTTAAAAGAATTGTGGTATATATATTTATTGAGAACCCCCTTAGGATAGACTTTGCTGCAGCCAAGAGATGCATGTGTTGGGGCGAGGGGTGGAGGTGGGGGTGTCATCCATTTTTCACATTACTGCTTCAACGTGCACAGAAAATAGACCTTATTTTCTAGGATAGATGTAGTCTCTTCCCTACTTTTTAAGGTAGTGGGGAGGGGCAGACCTCAATTTGCCAGTTTGTGGTATCTCAGTGTCTTCTTTCTTCTGGACGACTCCGGGTTCACGTTTCCTCTCCCTTCCCCTGCTCCTCTCCCAAATGGCATCTGGAGGCTTTGAGACCTGCTCTTGGCTGGGAGAGGGGTTCTAGGACCCTCCCTGGGCTCTGCTGCAGAGTGGCTGGGCTGGCCTGGCTTCTGGAATGGTGAACATAGAGGAGTCATTGGTCTCACTTGGCCTTTGAGAAGCCATGCTGGCCTAAAGTTCTGTCCTCCTCATGCGGATGTATTTGTTCATCCCGCGGCCTCAGACAAGCCTCCAGAACTGGGCACGCAAGGGAGCCAGGGCTCTTGCTGTTACCACGCCAGGTTCATTTTTGCTCGCCCCCAGGAAAGCCAAACACCGAGACGACAAGATTGCAGCAGAGAGAGGGTTTACTCACAAGCTAGCCATGCGAGGAAGTGAGAGCATGAGCCTCAAATTTGCTTCCCCAAAAATAGGGACTCAGGGGTATTTATGGGATGGGGGCAAGGTGGTCTGAACTGTGGAGAGAGGTGACTGGAGGTGAGGAGAGGTGAGGGAATTGATGATCTGTACTGCGTTGTCAGACTCCATGCCTCTTCAGAGGACCCGTGTTCACAAAGTGGCGGTGTGAGCATGATCTGAGGGTGCAGTTTTTAGCCTCTTGATGTCAAAAGGTTGCTTATTGGACATCTGTGTGGGCCGGGTTAATGAGCTGGTGGTCTCAACAGGCCTGAAGTGGACAAGGGGTTCTAATTCCTGAAAAACTGCTCACACACCCATTACCGTGGTGACCCAGGCTCCAGGGAGATGTTATCTGTAGGAGCCCAGTGAGAGTCAGAGAACATACTGCCTAAGGAGCACCGTTAACAACGGGCGAGTTAAACAGCTAAAAGCTATAATCAGTAATTGCGAAAAGGAAAAAACCTTTAGTTCCTAGCTACTTAATCATCATTGGCTAACTCTCTGCCGGTTTCATTGCTTCGGGTCACCTGTCTTGTGAGGCAGCCCTGCGGCCTGTGGGATGCTCCGCCCTCTGAAACCAGGATTTCTCTGAGAAGCTTGCAACCCACCCAGGCTGTGTGACGAGGACTCAGCCTCCTCTTCATGCCCATCTTGATGTTCTGCGTCTCCCCTCCCCTTACGGTGGAGCAGGGGTGGCACGCGGGCGACGTGGGGGTGGTGGTGGTAAGGACCCTGGGAATGACCTCCTCATTCTCCCTCCAGCTCCTTTTTTTTTCTGACTTCCACTGGGGAGGAAGGGGCTGGCTTTCCACTTCCTCTTCCTTTTACCACAGACAGCCCCATTGACATTCTCCCCTTCCTGTTTGCATGTGCCTCGCAGGCTCGGCCTCAAGGGCTGGAGGGATATTTTCTCTAAACTGGAAGACACTCCAGATCTGGGTGGCAAGGCCTGGTTCCTGATGGTTACGGAGGCTAAAGGAATTCAGAGTTCTCTTGTAGCCCCACAAAGCCTGGCTTCCAATACTACTCATCAGTGTTTCCCAAAACTCCCTTTTTCTCTTTGTTGACCCGGACCTGTCCTGATCCCCCCTGAGAAAACAGCAGGCGAGGCCACGTACAAAGCACGGTAACGACGATTGGAAGTGTTCTCCCCGGCCACAGGTGGGCCAGTGCTGTAGGCCGGGCTTCCCCAGAGAGGGGGAGTGCCATGGTGATCCCTGGGAGGAATGCCCTGGCCCTCCCACCTCACCTCATACAACTCGCCCCTTTGCTCACTCCACATGCTCCACTCGCACTGTTCTCTGTTTGGTCCCTCCGCACGCCAAGTCTTTCCTGCATCAGGGTCTTTCCAGCCAACTCTTCCCTTTGCTTGGAAAGTTCCTCCTCCAGCTGCTCTCGAGACCACTTTCTTCCCAGTCACTCATTTATTCAACACGTTGTTATTGAGCCCTTGCCTATTAGCAGACACCATGCTAGGTGCTGGGAATTCCGTGGGGAGCAAAAGAAACTTATGATTCAGAGAGAGGGAGACCTGATTCATCCCACAGCGGGTGTAAACATTCAACAGCGATAAGTGCCAGAAAAGAGTAGTCTGGTGTTGTGAGGACTCCGGACAGGGAGATCTGATGGGGTCTACGGGTCAGGGGCTGCTTTCCTGAGGATGTGGAGATGAAGCTGAGATTTGAAGGAGGAGGAGGAGCAGACTCAGCTGAGAGGAGAGGAAATAGCTGGTGCAAAGGCCCTGTGGTGGATGTGGAAGAAGGTGCATGGACAGGGTAAAGGACTGAGGGAAGTTCAGGTGCCTGGGTGGAAGCCGTGAGTGGAAAGATCTAATCTTGAGGCCAGGCTGCGTCCCATTGGTGGCTAAGTCCAGTTGATTTTGCCTTCTCAATATCTCAAACCTGACCACTTGTCTCCCTCTCCAGCAAAACACCACCAACCTCCACTGACTAAGCCTGAGGGATGTTTCCAGGCTTCACGGGTCCCTCAGAGCAGCGTACATGGCTGCTTCTGTGGCTTCCACGATGTAGCAGTCTTCCGGTTTACTTCCTTTTTTCCTGATAGATCCTTTCTGTCTCTTTTGTAAGATTGTGCTCATCCACTCGTAACCAGCTACTGAGTTCCAGAGTTTCCCAGGTCCCTCCTTGGGCCTCCTGCCATCTCCCAGGCAATCAGGCAGTGCTTTCCACACGGTGGGTTTACCCAGCTGACCCACACATTTCCTCACAGACCTCTTTTCTGAACCCTGGCTGTTTACTGAACATTTCTGCGTAGAGGTCACAAAGGCTCCCCAACTCAGTGACTGTCTGCCACCAAACTCGTCTCTTTCCCTCTAAACCCTGTCCTGCTCCAGAATCCCCTGACTCAACGAAGAGCCCACCTTCCAGTTACAGAAGCCGGAGGTCGGGAAGCATCCTCAAAGCTTTCTCTTCTATCACCTCTGCATCCAGTCCTCACCATGTGCTGGAGATTTTACCTTCTAAATCTCTCTCAAGTTCAACCAACCTTCTCCCTTGTGCACCACCACCAGCTCCGGCCAGGCCACGGTCAGTTTCCGTCTCGACTACGACAGCTCCTTAACTGGTACCCCATGCCCACTCTTGCTCCCTCCCAATTTATTGTCCTCTGTGCTACCAGATTGAGCTTTTTGAAACCCACGTTGGATCACATCACATCACATCTACCCTCGATCTGAAAATCCGTCTATGGCTTCTCATTCCTCTTACAAGAAAGGAAGAATCTTCAAGAAGGCACTCAAGGCCCTGCCTGGTCCTGAGCCTCCTCTCACACCACACTCTCCTTCCTGTCTCTATGGTTGTCTTTTGTGGAATTTGTGGGGCACGTGGGCCTCCTTTCTTGGACTTGGGAAGCCCAATAACATTTCCCACCCTCTCTTAGAGAGTATTCAGCAGGTAGCTACTTGCCTTCATGTTATGCTGATCCTTATTAACTTGCCTGATTCCCTTTGGTTATGAGACTGTGAGCCAGGATATCCCCAGGGGAAATCACTCTTTGGGCCCCCTTTCTGTGTCTCTACAGATTTGTTTGTTTTCCCTTTGTAGCCATGGAAATAAAGAAGCCTTCTCTTGCCGGGGAATCCAGCTGGCTGTGGACTGGTTCAGGGACAGAGGACACACCTACATCAAAGTTTTTGTCCCCTCCTGGAGGAAAGACCCACCAAGGTCTGATACGCCTATTAGAGGTATGCTGGAGCAGATGCACACTCAAGAGGTACTGGGCACCTGTCCTCGGTCGCACCCCCCCGAGTACAATCAGTTATCTCCTCAGCTATTTGTGTGATGGTGTCTGTCTTCCTCGCTGCAATGTAAGCTCCACGGGGCCCTACGACTATGAATGTTCACTGCCACAGCCCTAGCACCGAGCATGACATCTGGCATGCAGTTGGTGCTCAATAAATAGTTGTTGACTAGATAAATGAGCAAATTACTTCATCCAGTCTCTTATTAAAAAAAGGAAAACGTGGGGCTGGTCCAGTGGTGCAGTGGTTAAGTTTGTGTGTTCCACTTCGGTGGCCTGGGATTTGCTGGCTTGGGGTTCGCCAGTTCAGATCCCGGGCGTGGACATACGCACTAGTTGTCAAGCCATGCTGTGGTAGGCGTCCCACATGTAAAGTAGAGGAGGATGGGCACGGATGTTAGCTCAGGGCCAGTCTTCCTCAGCCAAAAAGAGGAGGACTGGTGGCAGATGTTAGCTCAGGGCTGATCTTCCTCAAGGAAAAAAAACAAAGGAAAAGGAAACTGAGACCCAGGGAATTCTTTTACTTTATTTATTTATGTGTACTGAAGTATAGTTGTCATACAATATTATGTTAGTTTCAGGTGTACAACATAATGATTCGACGTTCATGTTAGTTATGAAATGATCACCGTGGTAAATCTCATAACCATCAATGACCATACAAAGTTATTACAGTATTATTGACTATAATCCCTGTGCTGTATATTACATGCCCATGGCTTATTTATTTTATAACTGGAGGTTTGTACCTTTTAGTCCCCTCACCTATTTCACCCAACCCCCCAGCAACCACCAGTTTGTTCTCTGTATCTATGAGTCTGTTTCTGTTTTGTTTTATTTGTTCATTTGTTTTGTTTTTTAGATTCCACATATAAGTGAAATCATATGGTATTTGTCTTTCTCTGTCTGACTTATTTCATTTAGCGTAATACCCTCTAGGTCCATCCATGTAGTCACGAATGGCAAGATTTCATTCTTTTCTATGGCTGAGTAGTATTCCGTCATTTGTATATACCACTTCTTTTTTATCCACTCATCCATCATTGGGCACTTACATTGTTTCCATATCTTGGCTATTGTAAATAATGCTGCAATGAACATAGGGGTGCATATATCTTTTCAAATCAGTGTTTTTGTTTTCTTTGGGTAAATACCCAGAAGTGGAATTGCTGGATCATATGATAGTTCTTTCTTTAGTTTCTTGTGGAACCTCCATAGTGTTTTCCACAGTGGCTGCACCAATTTACGTTCCCACCAACAGCGCACAAGGGTTCCCTTTTCTCCACGTCCTTGTCAACACTTGTTATGTCTTATCTTTTTGATGATAGCCATTCTGATGGGTGTGAGGTGATATCTCTTTGTGGTTTTGATTTGCATTTCCCTGATGATTAGTGATGTTGAGCATCTTTTCGTGTGCCTATTGGCCATCTGTATGTCTTTGGAAAAATGTCTATTCAGGTCTTCTGCCTATTTTTTAATAGCATTGTTTGTCTTTTTGAGGGATTTTTAAATTTTTAATTCCTGTATCAGCTAAGACTATTTTAAGCTACAAATAATGGAACATCGTGGTTTAAATAAAGAGGATTTTTCAGTTGTTGTTTTTCGTTTTTGCCTTTCTTGTAACAAGAAGTCAGATGCTAAGTCATGGCTGGCATTGTTTCAGCCAAGTCAGTGGTGGTAGGGCTGACCTCTTGGTGATTCTGGGAGATTTCTTTGACTTTTTCTTCCAGCCTTTTTAATCAAAAGTTTTGTTTTTAATTCTATCAGTGGTTACCATTTGCTGCTGCTTCTCTCTCTTTCTGTCTCTTTATTTTGGAAAAAAAAAATGCTATTTTCATCTTATGGATCAGTATCTTCTTGACTATTTCTATATGAATATAGATTTTTTAAAAAAGTTCTCTCAAGTTCCATGAATCATATTTATTTTTCCGAGGGTCAATTCTCTTTTTTAATCTCTCTCCCTCTCTTTTTGTGCTGTTAGATATTACTCTCAAAAGTCTGGTGACCCTTTGGTTGTCAGTTTTTATTTGTGAATAAAGAACTAGATTGGTTAAGTATATGTCTGTGCAATTGCCATGGGGTTTTGCTCCTAGTACGGGGCTCTTTCCCTGACTGGCAGGGCTGACCATTGGTGTTGACCACAAATGTCGCTTCAGCATACCCTGCATGGAGGGGCGGGCAGCTGGGCACCGCTGCCCACCACATATTCCAGTGCCACAAGGATGACGGTTTTATTCTACGAGGTCAAAGGCCACATGGAAACCTCCTCCTTCCGAGTTCTATCTTCGTTCTCCACATGGGGCAGGAGTAGGAAGAGAGCGGGTGTAGCTGCCCCACGAGCAGCCCTCCCATTAGTCATCCCGCCTTCTGCCAACTTTCCCTCCCTCTCCCCGTGCCTGAATTCCTCGAGGACTTTTCAGGGAAAACGCTGCCACCTCCACTTCAGCCTTGTTCACACATCCTGGACGGTGGCTCCCTCCACACCGTAGGATCAATATGATCCTACCTGTTTCCTGTCTTCCTAAAATTTGTCAGAATCCCGAGTTTGCTGCTATCCCCAAGCCCATTTTAAATGTGATTATGGATCCCCTCCCCATTTTGTACTTCTTTACTGTCATTTCAATGGGATTATGGGAAGGACGGGGGATAGATCTTTGTGTTCAGTTATCCATTCTGAATTGGTTTCCCCAAATAATTCTTTATGGCCTGAACATGGGGAATGGTGGCTTTCAACAGTTGTGTCATGTTTAAATACAGTATGCGTAAAGAGTGGGGACGTCATTATAGGGCAGGGAAGGAATTTTTAAACAAGCCACAGCAAGTACAAATTGATGGGGGAAAGATTCATAAATTTGACTACATTACAATAAAAGCTTCTGTTTGTTAATGGACATGGCAAAGGCAAAAAAATGCAAAGATGAGCCTCAACCTGGGAGAGACTATACATTCCATATTCCTGGTGAAGATTACAGTCCAGAATCTCTAGAGAACCTCCCCAAATTAATAAGACAAAGGGAATGGACCCAGAGAAAGATGAGCTGAGGCATGAATAGGCCTTTCACAGAAGAGAAAGCATAAATGGCCAACAAACATGAAAAGGTGCTCAATCTCATTAGTAACCAGAGAAATGCAAAATAAAACCACTGTAAAAGGCCAGCTGACACCCACCAGATTGACCCAAATTCAAAACCTGAAAATGTCCAATTTATAATGCTGTGCTGCCTAGTAACCACTTAGGAAAACAATTCAGCGTTATCTTATAAAGTGCCTTTCCCCATAACTCAGCAATTGCATTCCTGGAGCTAGGCCCTAGAGAAACCCTTGTGCTTCTGCACCTGGAGACTTACATGCAGAACCACCAGCACTGAGCATCTGGACGTGCCCACCCTCACCAACACAACGTTAAAGAAAGAGAGCAAGTTGCACAAGAATGTGTTCAGTGTGATTCCATTTGTGTAAAGTCTAGAGGTTCATAAGCACATTGAAAATAGTTCTTTTGGGAGATACATACATATGCATTTTAAAAATACAAGCAAGGGAATTATAAATAGAAAATTCTAACAATTGGGTTAACTTAAGGGGAGTGGAGAGAGATGCGAACTGGGAGGGGCAATGGGGACTTCAAAAGTGTAGGCCGTGTTCTATTTCTCAAAGGGAGGGCTGCATACATGGCATTTAAAAAAATGATTCTTAATGCACGTCATCTGTACAGATGAATACGTGTGTGTGTGCACACGCATATAGGTTATACACGTGCACAGAGGCGTGCATATTATCTATACGCATGCACACATGTATCTATACGTATCATATACAGGTGAACACGTACAGGTGTATACGTATCTATACATGTGCACACATATGTGTATGCACATGTATATATGCACATATATACACCTGTATGCGTATATATAGCGGTACATGTGTATGTGTACCTGTATTATCTATACACATGTATATATGTGTGCACATGAGTATATGTGTGCATATTACACGTGTATACGTACATACGGCTATGTATATGCACCCATTAAAACAATGATTCTTTGTACCATCTATGCATTTTGCACTTTTTAAAAGTCTGGAAGCCATGTCATTTAAGAAGGGACTTAGACTGGAGGGAGGGAACAAGGTGTGAAGAATATGCTAATTGTGGCATGTAACCATCAAAGGGACCAGAGCCCTGGCTTCACTCTTCCTTCTAAAGTGACTCTCCCTGGTTGGGTTCCATTCTCCGGCCTTCTGTCATGACCCAGGCAGGACAGAAACCAAGAGCCCCCTTGCCCTGGGGCTGGGGCAAACGTCTCTGAAGACCTCCCTGCCCCTCACCTGATGGGCGGGGCGGAGGCGGGGAGGTGGGAGTTGGTCCAGAGAAGATCCCTGAGCTGCCAAATGTGCTCCGTGATCTTAGGATGCTTCTTAGGGGCGGGGAGTCCCTCTGAGACAGCCGCTACATGCCGTCCCCCCTTGCCTCCCACTGTGGCCCCCAGAGCAGCACGTGCTGGAGGAGCTGGAGAGGCAGGCGGTGCTTGTGTACACCCCGTCCCGCAAGGTGAACGGCAAGCGGGTGGTCTGCTATGATGACCGCTACATCGTGAAGGTGGCCTATGAGCAGGATGGCATCATTGTCTCCAACGACAACTACCGGGACCTGCAGAGCGAGAACCCCGAGTGGAAGTGGTTCATCGAGCAGAGGCTGCTCATGTTTTCCTTCGTCAACGACCGGTACGTGGTGGCCGAGGGAGGCCCGGCCCGGAGCGTGGGGGGACAGGCAGAAAGCCACCTAACTAGCCTAGGCCACGAGTGCTAGTGGTCATGGCCATGCCATGCCAGAAGCAAAGGACACCCAGCCCTGGAGACAGCTGGCCTGAGGTCACCCTGTCCGCTCCCCCAGGCTGCCCAGTCTCTCTCTGTCCCTCTGAGTCTCCTCTCTTTCGTGACCACCTTTCCCCAACAGGGCTGTTTTGTCCCAACTGTCCTTTCTGTCCCCATGACCTTTCTGTTGCCATGCCCACATCTGGCTGACCCGGCACAGAGTTGCCCAACAGGTGGGGCAAGCACAGGCTTGCGGCACCCTGAACTGTGTTTTTCTTTTTAAAGAATTTAATACGTCAAATAAGAGCACTGAAACAGTCGTCATGGGGAAAATCTGAACATTGTTGCACTTCCTTTCACTTTTTTTTTTTTAGGTTTTGAATTACATATAGGAGTGGGCAACATCATCTTCTCTTTGAGGCTGTAAAGATCTTGGAACTGACAATGTCTCAATCCTTTTGGTTGCAGTTTCTAGGAGAATCTGGTTGGTTCATCTGTCTCCTAGGGTGGTCCCCCTGGATCAGGTCCACCCTGGACCAACCACTACAGCTGAAGGAGGGCGATGTCAGGGTCGCAAGGCACAAACCAGTTAGCCGGTGCTGGGCCAGGGCCCCTAGACGGGGCTAAGGTGGGGAGGAAGCGATGGCTGGTCCATGCCAATGTGCTCAGGCCTGCTGAGGGCAAGGGCTGGGAGCCTGGCAAGGTGGGCGTGGCTCTGAGACCAGCAGAGTGAGGCACAGCAAGCTGGGCATCCCTCCCATTTCAACTTCTGTTCCAGGCAAGGACAGCTCGGTCCTCATTCTGGGATCTCTGACTGGCTTTTAGGAATGTGGTTTGAGACAAGCTCCTCAACTCTGTGAGGGCACGGACTGTATGTGTCCTATCCGCTGTGGCCCCCGCGTGCCTGGCACATCACAGGGGCTCAAAAACTAGTTGTAGATGAGGGAGGGAGGGAGTGAATGGCTGCGGCCCTGGGAAAGGGGGGCATGGGGAGGGGAGGTGACATGTGGGCTGGCTCAGGCCACTTGCACATGGCAGACCAGCTCCTGACCCTGAAGCCCGGGAGGCAGTATGGTGTGGTGGAAAGAGCTGGGGTTTTGAAGGCAGCAGATGAGGTTTCAGACTGAGGCCCTGCCACTTACAGACTGTGTGTGGTGGGGTAATCACTCAACTTCTCTGAGCTGAATGTTCTTCCCCTTGAATTGACCGTACCTGGGTTAATCATACTTACCTCTGAGATGGCTGTAAGGACAAGAGAGAATTGTACCCTGTTCTCCTCAGGCCAGGCCAGGAGGTGGTGTCAGGAGGTACTATTGTCCCCACTTCCATGTGGCCAAAGCCCCAGGCCAGCGGCTCCCCTGCAGTAGCCCCCAGGGACATTTCCACCTACACAAGGCCAGCGGCTCCCTCTTTCTGGCTCAGGCCTGGAGGAATCTGGCAAGTCTGGTGACTGTTGGTTCCAGAAAATCCTCATGGAGGTCTGATGGATCATGGCTGCCTCTGGCCTGGCGATAGCCTTGGGCCGGGGCCAAGGCCTTTTGACGCACTGGCCTTTGCTAAGGGCCAGCCAGAAGGTCCCCTGGCTGCCCGAAGGCAGAGCCTGCCTGTCCGCCCATGGGCGAGATTGCCTCCCCGGTGCCCCGGGCATGTCCGTGGGGCCCTCCTGGCCCAGCTCGTAGTGGAGGCCGGGGAGAGAGTGGGAAGCGAGGCCTCTGGGAACTTCTAACAGCCGCTGTGGGCGGCTCCCCAGATTCTTGGCCAGGGCCCAGCTCTGAGGAACCGGCTGTGTCGCTGGGATCTGAGCCACGGAGGCTACCCAGGCCCGGGATCACCCAGCTGTGGGCTGGCCTGGTGGACTTGGTCTGCAGGCTGGGACCTTGGCATGACCCTGGACTCTTGGGGGGAGAGCAACACATACAAATAGGCCTCCCATTTGCAATCCACAACCCCTCCAGCGGAACCTTTGTAAGACCTGGAAGTGCCGCCTGGGAACCAAAGTATTCACATAAAAACGTGGAGTGTGCCCAACAAGGGGTGTTTCCTTCGGAGGAATGTGGTTTTCTCGTTTGGGCCATGGGCACCCTGAGGATGCGTTCCCCTCTGTGTTAGACTTAACGCCAGGGAGAAGGGAAGGGGTGGGGGCAGGATAGGGTCAGAGAACACGGCCGGGGTCAGGCAGCCTGGAAGCTGAGACCAAGCCCACCCAGAGCCCCCGGGTCTGCGGAGGAGGGACGAGTGTGCACAGAGCCTCGGTATCCGCTGCTTCTCTGACTCTCCGAGTGGCGTTTCAAACCCTGTTAATATTGATCCCCCACCTGTACGTGCCCAGAGCTGTGGGGCGACACAGGAGAAATGGCATCTGAGCCTCCGGGGAGCCCATGGAGATCTCTAACCTCCTGTCGAGGAGGATGGGAATGCAGCTCAGGTTCCCTTTCAGCCTGGGACCCGGGTGAGTCCTAGGGCGGTTATGCATGAAAATCACCTGGAAAGTTGTTAAAATGTAGATTCCTGAACAATTTGAGATTCCGATTAAGCAGGTCTGGGGTGACGCCCGGAGCCTGCGTTTTTTTCAGGAGTTGCTAGGTGACCCGGGCACTGCTGGCCTGAGCCTCAGGAGGAGAAAGGCTTGAAGAGGCCCAGGCAGCGCTCCTGGATCCGGGCTCGCAGCTGTGTGGTCAGCGCCAAGGAAGGGCTGTGCTGCTTTAAAACGCTCTGACCGCCCCTGGGTGGGAGAAAGAGCCCTGGACGGCAGCCCTGGACGGCAGCCCTGGACGGGAGCCCAGGCCGAGCCTACGCCCGGTGCTGCTGTCCCTTGCTGGGCGGCCCCGTCCTGCCCCCACACAGGTGCCAGCGGCAAGTCCCCGTGGGTCTTGCAGTCACCACCCACTCCCTCTGCCCCGCCCCCCTGTGCTGTTTTGCAGATTCATGCCTCCTGACGACCCCCTGGGCCGCCGGGGACCCACCCTGAGCAACTTCCTGAGCAGGAAGCCGAAGCCCCCGGAGCCGTCCTGGCAGCACTGCCCCTACGGTGGGTAGCAGCACCTGGTGCCATGTGGGCCTGCTCGGGGCCTTGTGTCAGGGCAGCTCGGGGCCGTCAGAAGGGCTGCCCGGGCAGTCAGCAGCCTGGGTGCCAGCCCGGGTGCTGCCCTTAACCAGCTGTGTGACTCTGGGGAGGTAACAACCTCTCTGGACCACCGTTTCCCGACAGAGTCACTGTAAGGATGAGCTGATGTCCTGGACGCCTGCTGCGGGGGAACGTTTGTGAGGGCTGGATGCAGGGGTCACACACAGGGCAGAGTCTGCGTCCTGCCCCGCCATCCCCCACCCTGTGCCCTGATGGACTCTGGTCAGTGTTATCCATGGAGAGTTAAGGATCCTGTCCCAGAGGCCTCCAGGACGCCAGCCTTCTAGCCAGCTCTGTCACTGACTTGCTTTGGCAAGTTATTCAGTGTCCTCAGGTCTGTTTTGAGTCTAAAGAAGTTCAATAAAGCCTTAGGTGACATTCAAAGTCACGTCCAGCGTGGCTCAGCCTGCTCCCCTTCACTCTCAGAAGTGCCCGAGTTTGGATGACTATTTGCTCACCTCTGTTAGAACCGTCTGTAAGGAGAGGGCCATAGTTAGCACAGGGATGTGGACAATGGGTGGAAACTGAGGCCGCACTGGAGGCGCAGTCCTGTGCCAGGAGCATCCACTCCCCACCTCCAAGGTTGGTCCTGTCCACAGGGCCCCTGGGGAAGTGGAGGCTGAAGGTCATTGGATCCAGAGATTTGGTCCCAGTTCCTGGTGAAAGGGAGTTCGTGCCTGACATCCACCCGCCGACACTGGGCTTACTGTGCCCAGCGCCCCACACCATGGGGTCGGGGGTGTGCCCCCTCACCCATCCCACCTGCGCCCTAGGGCAGTTCTCCTCACCTCGACCCACCCCTATCCTGATAAGTCTGCAGCGGGCCTGGAGGCCTTCCTGGAGGAATCTCCACGGAGAGAGGCCGCGCGGGGGGCGGGCACTGCCTCTCTGCGCCCCAGGTCTCAGTCGCGCCCTCTCTCCGCCCTCCCCTTTCCAGGCAAGAAGTGCACCTACGGCATCAAGTGCAAGTACTACCACCCGGAGAGGCCGCCCCACGCGCAGCTCGCGGTGGCCGACGAGCTGCGCGCGCAGACGCGGGCCTGGCGGGGCGCGGGTGCTGACGAGGAGCGGCCGCGGGGCGCGCGGGCGGTGGTCCGGGCGGAGCAGGGGGCTCCCCGGGGCGCCCCCGCCGCAGCCTGGCCCGGCCCCCGGGAGCCTGGCACGCGCAGCCTGCCCGGGGCGCGGCGGGCAGCGGACGTGGCGGCCCTGGAGGGCGGCTTCTCGCGGCTCGCCTTCCGCGACGACACCGGGCCCCGCGGGCCGCCCCCTCCGGGCCCCGGCTGCGCCCTCGCGCCCGGGCCGCGCGGTCCAGACTGGGTGGCGCCCGGAGCCTCGCGGTCCCCGCCGGCCCTGCCCGGCCTCCTGACCCCCCCGAGTGCGTCCGGCCCGCAGGTCGCGCTGCGGGGTGGGGTCGGCCCCGGGGACCCGCAGGGCGACCTGCTCCCCCAGCGCCGGCAGCCCGCCGACCCGTGGGCCCTTCCCCAGGGGGCCGGCCGCTTCCCGGGCCGCTCGGCCTGGGCGGAGTCCCGCTGGGGCGACAACGCCTTCGTGGGACCCTCGGGGTCCGCGCCCCGCGCCGCGGCCGGCGACATGGACGCTCGCGCCCGGACGCGCACCGCGCTCTGCAGCATCTTCCCGCCCCAGGAGGTGGATCGCGTCATGGCCCTGTTCCCCGCGCTCTCCGACGTCACCAAGCTTATCCTCCTCATCCAGAGATTGCAGAGGTCCGGTGCTCCCGTGGGAATCCCCTCAGGGGCTAGTCCAAGCCACCGCAAGTGATGTCTCAATCTTGCAGCTTGGCCGGGCAGGCCCGTGGTTGCCAGCCTGCACCTGGATCGGCCCACCCCGTGGGGCCCCCTGTTTTTGAAAGATGGTCATGGAAGCCAGCTTCCTGACCCTCAACCGTGCCCACGGTGGCACATGGTGACCCCCCACGGATGATGCAGGGCCACCTGCTGAAGTTCCACGTCCTGCAGAATAAGGACCGCTTCCGGGAAGGGAGTGATTTCTCATGCCTGGAAGACTACAGTCTCACTACAGGC
Organism: Equus przewalskii; assembly: GCF_037783145.1. Classification (NCBI taxonomy): domain Eukaryota; kingdom Metazoa; phylum Chordata; class Mammalia; order Perissodactyla; family Equidae; genus Equus; species Equus przewalskii. The sequence continues at coordinate 17,300,119 of NC_091862.1, forward strand.
TCTAGGAGTTTGTCTGGAACAGTCCACTTGGGATCCACAAGTGGGGCACAAGATCACTTTAGTGGGCACACCCGAAATAGAGTGGAATAGGAAATCTCCGAGCACGCTCCAGATAATCAGGCTAAGAACGAAACTCTTATTTGTTAGCCACACATGGGCCTATGAACCCTTGGTGACCGTGTGAACTTCATGTGGGTCACCGGCACAAGTTTGAGAAATCCTGGTAAACGGCCTTCAATTTCACTGCATCGAATCACGTTTCAAATATGTGGTCACTTGGCCGCTGGAAGGTTTGGCATCTGGAGGTTTCCACACGAGCTCTTTCTAACCTCACGAGGGGAGCCTGGAGCTCTAGACTCCACGCGGAGGCTTCACTTGTCACTCTGAGATTGTGTGGCTGTGCTGGTCTGTGGAGGTGTGGCAGGGGCATGTTGTCCTAAGGGCCTGCCTCCGGGGCCTTCACTCCCTTGACAAGCACATCCACAAATGTCACACCACACACACACACACACACACACACACACATCACCTGACTCAGGGCTAAGTGTCCCGTTTTTGTCAGCCGTCTGTTGTGTCAGTTTCCAGCACAGGCCCCCTACTGGCTGAGCCCTCTAAGCCACAGTCACGCTGAGCCGAGGCCCAGCGAGTCAGGACTTCCGCTCAGAAAGCTCCAGGTGGGTCAGTGGAGAGCTGGACGAGCCTCCGTCGTGGAGGTTCATGGCCACCTTCCACCACTCTGATTCTTCTGGCCAGCCACTGCTTTGAGTTTGGGGGAGAACGGACCCATCTATTTGCAACGGACAAGAAATGAGACAATGCTGCCAGAACACGGACCCCGTGTCCTCAGGGGGCCCTGGCATCACCTGTGGCTGCATCCGCCCCTTCACTTGGGGTCACGGGTCCCGCTCTGCAGGTGTGGGCTCATTCGTTCATGAGGGGCTTCGGGGAGAGTGCGAGGCACCTCGCAGTGGAAAACCAGCCCTCAAGCCCCGCAGCTCCCTGGGGACTGGCAAGCTCAGTGGGGAACTTCTCGGGTGTTACTCGGCTGCGGGCGATGTCGGCACAGCCCAGGGTGCGCCCAGAGAGCCTGCTCCAGTCCCTCTAGTTCCTGGTCAGTGCTGCATGGGAGATGCAGGCGCACTGCGATCCTGTTCATCTTTTTAAACCGGATTCTCAGCATGGCTTCAGCCACATCCGTCCTTCACCTCTTTTTTCCAAAGAGGACACTGTACCCACAATTGTACCTATCATTGGGACCTCAGTCCTGAGGGGGGTCCGCTCTTTCTGGATAAATCGAATTTCCCTCATGGTGGTTTTTTTTTGTCTTTTTGCACGACAAGCTTTATGTTAGAGCTGCTTTTGTCTCCAGAATCTGTCTCCCAACGTGGCACCATCGCGTTGCTGATTTACGGTTGGAAACGTTTAAACTGCTTCCTTTGAGGACGAGTTGGAGTTTTAGTAAGCTGTAAAGCTATCTTATTTGGTTCACTGTGATTAAGACAAGAACAAAAACAAGTGAAGAAACAGCACATTTCAGTGTAATCCCCTTTGGAGTTTTTTCCAAAGTCTTGGTATGTCTTTGTGACACAAAACATGGATGGGATGGGCGAATGAGATGTTCCTAGTTGCATAGCTGTTACCGTGCTCCAAAAATAAATCCTTTTTACCCACACCTGGACGGTCCATTGTCACATTGTGTATCAGATTCTCCTGTGTGGGCTTTTCCCCTTAGGCTGGTTTTTCACGTTAAATATTGTGGGTGTGTAGACTGAGGTTGAGGGTGTGAAGGCTGCTTCAGTCAGGGTTATTCCACCCATGGAGGTGATGTGGGGGCTGGAGTCTACCTTTTCAGGAGAAGCTTCGAGGCCCAAGGCAAAGAGGCCTTTGCTGGGTGTTCAGCAGGCTGTTCCCAAGGACACAGGCTGCTTGCCTGTTTGCTAGAGTTTTAAAAATCCTCATTACAGAGCCACGAAGCAGTCCCATGAAAGCCACTCTGCTTGTGCAGCAGCATCCTCATGCTCAGAGCGGAGGAGCCCGGTGCTGCACCATGTTTATGTGGGTGCAGCTTTTCCAGAGGCCTCTGGAAGGTTAGGTATGAGGCAGAATCTTGGGATGTCAGTGGTCGAGGGGCAGAAGCAAGAGAAGCCACTCCTGTCGCATTATTCCAGCTAAAATGAAGCTCAGCTTTCAGGATTTTACACAGAACTCACATGGGGAGCAGGGAGCTGCCTGCCAGCTGGCGCAGTGTGGCTCCCTGCCCCTGGGAGAAAGTCCCCATGGGGCGAAGAGCATGGCGGTGGGCACAGAGGCATGAAGGCGTGGTCATGGGGGAGGGCTCTGGGAACTGGAGCAATGAACTGCCATGTGGAACCCCCCAGGAGGGAATGCATGGGGCCAGGACCAGCTACACCACTTGGGGGGCCCTGTGCAAAATTAAAATGCGGGGCCCCTCGCTCAAAAGTGATCAGGAATTTCAAGACGGTGACAGCAGAGCATTCCCCAAGCACAGGGTCCTTCTAAGCGCAACTGCATGGGTCACAGCCCATGAAGCCACCCTGCGTGGTCACCAAAAGGACAAGCAAGAGAACGTCCTCTGTGCCTAGAGTGTGCTCCTAACAAAACACCGAGGGAAAGGGGTCGGAGCCCCGGATGAGACGCGCAGGTGACAGCCAGGAAAGGCCGCATTCCTCGGGGCGGCGCTGGCCCCTTTGGCTTTCTCTGCCCGCCTCTGGGGCCGGGGGCTAAAGGGAGGTCGAGGGCTTGGGCCAACCATGCGTTGGATCGGCCACTTCCAGCGGGGACAGAGCGCCAGTAGGGGTGACTCGAGCCGGGCGGCAGGATCCTGGTTGGAATTACGCGGGGCTCACAGGCCGCGTGGTGGGGGGCCGGCTGGAGGCGGCTCCGGGCTGACCCGCGTGAGGCCTGCCCCTGGCGGCCTCGCTCCGTTGCCTGTCGCTGGGGGATTATTGTCTTCTGCTGGGGTACCCTCCACAGGGAGAGGCAGGCACGGCCCCCTGCTAAGGGACCTTCGGCCCCAGAGATTCCTGGGGGCGCTCCCGTCGCGGCCCAGACTCTGACTAACAGGCACTGACTGACTAACAGACACCAAGTGATGCTGACTTAGACTGACTGCTAATGACTGAGAGACACTGACCAGCTGACTCTGACTGGCTCTGGCTGACTCTGACTGACTGACTGACTGACACCTACTGACTGACTGACACCCACTGGGTGGCTGACGAGGTTGACATGCGGTCAGCACCTGTGGCCGTTGTCGGTGAGTGCTCACACAGGACTAGCAAACCGCCACAGCTCTGACTTGATCCGAGATCAAGCTCACTCCTGAAAACGTGCATGCACCACGAAACGGGCCGTGCTGAGCCTCGAGGGCCGGCTCCCCGGCCGTTCCCAGGGAGGAGCTTCCGGAGGCGCTTTCCCCACAGGCAGGCTGGGAGCACCGTCGGGGATGAGGTTCCACCCGGCAGCAGGCCGCCGGTCCCTCTGACACTGGCTCCAGCTCTCGTTCTCTCAAAACCCCTGCTTCCCACGAACCCCCTGCTCAGCAGGCCCCTGGGCCCCACGTCTGGATTGGGGCCACCCCTTTGCTCTCCCACCCTCCGCCACCTCTGGCGCCCACCCTGTCCTCCAGTCCCCCAGCCTTCAAAGCCCCCTCTTCACTCTTCCTCCGTGGGGTCTGCCCAGGCCACTCCAGGGCTGTGAGCCGTCCTCCCTCTCAGGTTGCCTCCATGCTGTCCTTTCAGGGCTGAACACTTCCAGACTGTTCCATGGCACCCTTGAAAAGGTTTTGCTCTGAATGTTTTTTTTGTTGTTGTTGAGGAAGATTGGCTCCAAGCTAACATCTGTTGCCAATCATCCTCTTGTTTTTGCTCCCCAAGGCCCCAGTACCTAGTTGTATATCCTAGTTGCAGGTCCTTCTAGTTCTTCTGTGTGGGACGCTGCCACAGTGTGGCTTGATGAGCAGTGCCATGTCTGTGCCCAGGATCTGCAGCTGCAAAACCCAGGCTGCTGAAGTGGAGCGTGTGAACTTAACCACTGCGCCACCAGGCCAGCGCCTGAATGGTTTTTTGCTGTTCTTTATTGATCTCTTTCCTCATGTTCAGGCCTGTATTTAGGCCCTCAGACACTGGGAGGGTGGGGACTGTCTTTAACCTTGACTCTCCATCAGCCCTGAGGCCAGTCGGGCAGGACCAGAGAGGTGATGTTACAGAAACAAAACAGGCCTGAATCCCACTGGCTAGGACCACAGAGCTCGCTTCCCTGGGGCTGTGTGTCCATGGTAGGCTGGCTGGGGCTGCCTGAATCCCACAGGCTAGGACCACAGAGCTCTCTTCCCCGGGGCTGTGTGTCCATGGTAGGCTGGCTTGGGCTGCACATGCGAGACCCAGGCTGCGGGGGGCTCTGTCTCCAGCTTCCCAGTGGAAGGGAGAATGTTCTCAAATGTGCACTGGCTCTTAAAACTTCTGCGCAGATGTCAGCACTGCTCACATTTCATTGGTCAAAACAAGTGACATGGAAACACCCAACTCCCTGGGGGCAGGGAGGTGCGATCCTACTGTGTGTCTGCGTATGGTGGTTACATCCGGAGAAGGGCACTACCACAATTTGCCAGTGGTGGATGAGAGAGAAATATTTACTGATCGAAAACCTCGAAGGAAGGAATAACTTAAAGAAGCAATGAGTTAAAGGAACATCCATTTAATAAAATACCGTAGGCCACTAAAATGATATTGTAGGAGGATGTTAATGACATTGAAGTGTTGGGCATATATTATGAAGTAAAAAAATAGATTATACAAAAGAATGTACCGGTGCTGGCCCCGTGGCCGAGTGGTTAAGTTCACGTGCTCTGCTTTGGCAGCCCAGGCTTCTCTGGTTGGGATCCTGGGTGCGGACCTATGCACCGCTCATCAAGCCAGGCTGAGGCAGCGTCCCACACAGAAGAACTAGAAGGACTTACAACCAGGATATGCAACTATGCACTGGGGCTTTGGGGAGGAAAAAAAAAAAGAGGAAGATTGGCAACAGATGTTAGCTCAGGATCACTCTTCCTCACCAAAAAGTATACTTAGAAAAAAAAAAAGGATGAACCATATGATCTCTTTTTTGTTAAAAAATGCATATTACATTTATAGAAAAGAACCACAGGAAATTCACTAATGGACCAAGAGAATGCCTCTGGGGAGTGGGGTAATGATTACAGGTGGCCCTCTCCCCTTTTTGGTGTCTATTTTTCCAAATCTTCTACAGTTAATAACTTTGGTAACAAGAAAAAAATGCCTTGCTAAACAGTGCTGGCTTTAAAAAAGTCATAAATACACATTCCTGATAAAAGATTCAGAAAATTCGGACATTTTCAATAGAACTCTGATAACACTGAAGAAAGAGTTTTGGAAAGAGCAGATCTTTCCACACCTGCATGCATATTTAATTGAAAGTGTCCTCATGGAGCGGGGTCTGGGGAGCACCAGGTTGACATCAGTGACGTCACAGTCCAGGTGAGCATCATGCTGTCCCACTGCCAGAAAATCCTGTGCAGGCCCTGGTTCCCGGGCAGGTTGAAGGATCTTGGGAGGCCCCACTACAACTCCAGCTCTGCTGGTTGCAGGGGCTGTTCCATGAAGACCCACAGCCTGGTGGCACCCTGGGCCGTGACACTTACCTCTGGGCTCACGAGAATGCAGAGAAAGGAGGCAGCTCCCACGTGGAGACTGGCCCTGGGGCCTCCCGCCCTCCCGCTTGGAAGAGGAGAGAGATGGACATTCCCCATTCTCTGTCTGCATTCTTTGAGTTGATTCAGCTCCAGGGAGTTTTTCGGCCAAGTCATGTTCAACATAACTCTTCATGAGCTGTTTGGTGCAAATGCACTTGATTTATGGCTCTGCTGACCTCTGATTCCTTGGCAGAGCGCTGCTGGGGCCCTGGGGAGGCTCCGCTCTGCTCCTTTACCCAGAGTCATCGAGGAGCCACCGTGCCAAGAGGGGTCCCCTATTTCTTCCGCCCCAGGACCTGACCTTGAGGCCCCTGCCCTCAGGGTTCACGCTCCAGCTGGCTCAGCCTCATATTTCATCCAGAGTGGCAGTTGTCCTCTGGACGCCCTGGGCCACGTCACTCAGAGTCTCTGGCTTGTAACCCCTTTCCAGACGCCCGCAGGGAAATCCCCCAGGGCGGCTTGTCTCACTGTCCTCATCTCCTCTGGGGCCCCGCTCCTCCACTCCTGGGGGCCGAGGGAGGGCCGCGCCTTGTTATTCTCGATTCCACTGAGTCGGTGAGCGCAGCCGGGGCCTGCAGGATGGCGGAATGAACTCTCGGTGTGCGCAGCACGAGTGAATCTCAAAATCATGATGCTGAGTGGCAGGGGCCGGCCAAGCGAGAGTACAAACTGTATGATGCCATTTCTATCAAACTCCAGAAGACGTAAACTAATCTCTAGTGCCAGGAAGCAGATGAAAAGTGACCCAGACATAAGGGAGGGGGGATCCCCAAAGCGTGGGAGGGAATTTGGGGGGGTTGGAGACGTCAGCATCTTGACTGTGGGTATGGTTTCACGGATGTACGCAGATGCACACTTTAAATATATCATACCTCAGCAGAGCTCTTTAAAAGAAAAAGAAAAAAGAAAACTGGTCTGTGTAACCTCCCGAATCTTCCTGCGTCTCTCAGTGGGGCAAGGATCACACTTTGGAAATCCTTGGCTACAAGAGCTCCGTGGTCCTTTCCGGTTCTGCCATCTCGATGCTCTTGTTAAAGCTGCACCGTGAGCGAGAGGTGCGTGGGGACCCGCGTGGTGCACGGGGAGGGGACCGGTGGGAGGGAAACCGCTCCGCTTTGTGAGATAAGTGAGCGGCGCCAGCTGTCTGGGAGCCGAAGAGGGCGCAGCCGGGTCTCGCCCAGGACAGAGCCCTTTGGTGGTGACAGTCTGCGCGTGGCTGCAGGTCGTGGGCAGGGTTGGCTTTCTCGGCCCATCTGGGGGCTTATGCCCCACGACAGTATTGTTACCACATCGAGGGCTGCCGAAGCATTGCTGAACGTCGGTCACCACTGAGAACACACATCTGGGATGCGCAGCTGCAGCTGACCTGGCCTCATAGCCATTCCGCCACGAGACCACTGGGCACTTCTGTGGGTCCAGGGCTGAGCCAGGATCTAAATTGAGGGAGGTAAAGAAACTGGAGCCACTCGAAGCCCCTCAGGCAGGGCAGAGATCCTTGGCTGGCCATCATCCAGGTGGCCTAGGACTGTCCTAAATCTAGGATTGAAAGTCCCACATCCCTGGGACACCCTTCAGTCCCAGGCAAACAGGACAGCTGGTCACCGTGATTCCTCTGGGGTCCCTGAAGGCAAATGCCCAGGCCAAAAGGCTCCAGAAAGTCTGCAAGAACTGGCCCCACCCTCCTCCTGCTCCAGTGTCCACCGTGCCCAAGACAGCTCCTGGAGAAGGGAGCGAGAACGGTCTCTCTATACACCTGGCAACCCATGTTCCCAGAATAGAAAACAAGAACCCAGACGGTAGGGAATCAGGCCCTTGGTCAGGGCAGCGAGGCCACTCCAAGGCCTTGGGGAGGGGTCTACAGCACAGGGTCACCTGTGGGGCCCAGAAGGCACTTGCCTCCCTCAGCTCCTACCCTCACCCTCCAGGGGGTTAACTGTCAGATTGTGATGGTTAATTTTGTGTGTCAACTTGACTAGGCCACAGGGTGCCCAGATATTTGGTCAAATATTATTCTGGGTGTGTCTGTAAGGGTGTTTCTGGATGAGATTGACGTTTGAATTGGTAGAATGAGTCAATCAGGTTGCCCTCGGTAATGTGGGTGAGCCTCATCTAATCAGGGGAAGGCCTGAATAGACTGAAAGGGCCGGTCCTCCCCAGAGTTAGAGTTCTTCCTGCCTGACAGCCTTCCAACTGAAACATGGGCTCTTCCTGGATTCCAAGCCTGCCGCCTCTTCCAGTTCTCAGGCCTTTCCAAGCCTGCATAACGGTGAGAGCCGGTGCTGTGTAATAAATCGCTCTCTCTCTCTCCTGTCGGTTCTGTTCCTCTGAAAGCCTCTAATAGAATGATGAAGTTGACTCTCCTGCACTACTCATTTAACGACCTTCATACGAAGATGTTGATTTTCGGTAATTTTTAAAGGCTCAGGCTGGTGATGACTCCAGCGTCGCGGCAAGCAAGCAGTCGGTTTTGTGACTGGCCTGTTATTGTGCAGATTTAGAGAATGGACAGATGGCTGCGGAAGGAGGCGGGTCTGCTCGTCTCGCGGCATGCTGCCTGCCTGGGGAGCCATCCCGTTTCCCTTGTCCTGCCACGTGCAGTGCCGGAAATACTAGCGTCATGGAGTCAGTTTTGTCTGAGTCGCATGGATGCTCTCGGACATTTTAAGACGTCCAAATGCCTGCGGGGAATTGGCAATACGAACTCTAGGGTCTTGTGTGGCCCTGACATTCTACGATTTCTAAAAACTGCCCCACACATTTATGTAGCATCGCTAACCAACTTGCTTTGAAATGAAAAAAGCCTGTGTTCCCACCCCGTGCAATCTTTGCTACCCGTCCACGGAAATATTTCTTCCCCTGAAATCGACTTCAACTGTGGGTTTGAGCCATTATTTTAAAGGCCTTCAGACACCGCCTTGGTGTTGTCGAGGATGCTGGGCGAAGACTTCAGGACACAAAGCTCGGTTCCTTTAACTCCTGGAAGGGAGGAAAAGTACAGTGGAAATTCTCTGGCCTGGGTTCGGTCTTCCGAGGGGGGAGGGTGTCAGCTGCTTCGGTTAATGGAGAAGGGAGCTGATCAACTCCCTTCCAAGGATTCTGGACCACTCCAGGCCAGAGTCCCTCGTTCTCTTTCACGTGAGAGCCGCTGGCAGAACAGGCCGCCAAACGGGGCAGGTGCTGTTCCAGGTCGCTTCCCAGCCTCTCGCCCCTCGAGCGCATGTAAGCACCGACACTGACCATTAGGTGGCACTGTTGCACACGGCATGTGTTGACCGGGGCCCCAGACAATTGACTGCGCTCCGACTTTGTCCGCCCTTGGCTGTCAGCGTCCCCGTGGGGCTCCCCAAAGTCTAGCCGGGCCCAGCCTGGGGCCAGCAACCAGGACGCAGTTGACGATGAGGATAAAATACAGGTAAAACTCGCCTGCACTCGCACCCGGGCAGTTGGAGCTCTTTGTGATGGAAGATGGAAAAGCGGTGGCTATCACCTGTAACTGGAAAGGGAAATAAAATATATTTCCATGTTGCATTTTTAAATTTATAATAAACTATTTCAAGTATATGGAAAATTACAGAGAATATTATAGCAAACACTTGAATTGAATTTTAACATCTTGCCACGTTCGCTTCAGTATTTTGTTTTGTCTTTAATGAGAAGAAACATGTGGTTATAGTTGTGTTTCCATTCCTTGCTCTCCAGAGACAGTCTCTGTCTTGAATTTGGTGCTTATCATTCCTGTGCATATTTGTGTGCCATCGCTGCATTTCCATGTACTCAGAAACATTATATACTCATTATATAGCATTATATAGCATCGTTCTGTATGTTTTTGAACATCATATAAATGTGACCATTTACATTATTTGTATTATTTTGCAAGTTCTTTACTCCCTCAGCTGTTATTTTTCATTTTGGAGGTTTATTCATGTCGATATAAGTAGTTCTGGTTTATTTGTTTGAACCACTGTGTTGTATTCAGTTGAATCTCTTCTGCAATCAGTTTATAAAATTATTGGATGTTTCCAATTTTTTTATTATTGCAGATAAGGCTGCAATGACAATTGTAAAACAATTTTGTTTAGGGGTAACACATACCACATAGTTTACCCACTTTAGGTACACGATTCAATGATTTTTAGCAAATTTACCAAGTTGTGCAACCATGATCACAGTCCAAGTTTCATGCATTTCTATCACTCCAGTAAAATCCAAGTGCCCTTTTTTTGAGGAAGATTAGCCCTGAGTTAACAGCTACTGCTAATCCTCCTCTTTTTTGCTGAGGAGGACTGGCCCTGAGCTAACATCCGTGCCCATCTTCCTCTACTTTATACGTGGGACGCCTACCACAGCATGGCGTGCCAAGCGGTGCCATGTCCACAGCTGGGATCCAAACCGGTGAACCCCGGGCCACCAAAGCGGAACATGCACACTTAACTGCTGTGCCACCGGGCCAGGCCCCAGGTGCCCATTTATAATTAATTCCTGGTCCCAGGGCAGTCTAGGCAACTCCTAATCTACTTTCTGTGCAACGGCTTTCCTTACACAGCTCTCTTTGTGCTCATGTACAGGACAGTTTCCTTCTCCACCTCAGAGGGGAATTGTGACGGCCATGGGCAAGCACATTTCAATGCTCAAATTTTGCCTCATTGCGTTTCCTGTCATTGAATCAATTTACACTCGGCTTTTCTTTAGTCAAATTTGTCAACAATTTTGTAATGGTTTGTGCTTTTCACATCTTATTTCCCTATGTGAAGGTCACAAACATATCCTTCTATCTTTTCTTCTTAAAGTTTTATATTTCACTTTCAGTCTTTCTTCCACCTAGGACTGGTTTTGGGGTGTGGCGAGGAATTTTTTTCTGCATGCGGACATCCTTTTCCTCTATCAGATTGCAGCGCATGTCCAGTTTCTGTTTCTGGGCTCTCTGTTCTGCTCATCTGTGCCTGTGCCCACACCGCAGCATCTCAGTTATTACAGTTTACAGCAAGTCTGGTATTTGGAACAGGACTGAGCTCCACAAGGCAGGGACTGCTGGCCATTTTGTCGGTTCCCAGCACCTAAAGCCACAGCACATGGTACACACTCGGTGTTTGTTGAATGAATGAAAGAATGAATGAATGAATGGTAGGCAAGTCTCTTCTCCCCTTGTTCTTTTTCTTTAGGGATGTCTTAGCTATCACTCGTCCTTAATTGTTCTGGATAAACGGTAGGATCAGCTTGTCAAGTCCCACAAAAAACCATATGGGAAATTTTATTAGAATTGCTTTGAATTTATAGATTTATAGATTAATTTGTGGAAAATTGACATCTTTATAATGTTGAATCTTCCCATCTGGGAACATGACATATCTCTCGATTTCTTTAGGTTGTCTTTTATTTCTTTTAATAATGATTTGCAATTTTCTCTACAAAGGTATGGGTGCCTATGTTACTGAAATTATTCCTGGGTACCTTGTTGTTTTTATTGTTATTATGAATTGGTTCTTTTGTCTTTATACTTTCCCATGGTCTATTATTGGTGAATTTATTTTTGTATGAGTAAATCTTGAATTCCTTGAATGCTTTGTCTACGTCCATTGAGATGATTACATTTTCCCCTTTAATCTGTTAATGTACACTTCTTTTAGAATTTTTCAACGTTGAGCCATCTTTGCAGATGGGAAAAGCCAGTTAATTTTCTCCATTAGTGCTGATTAATAAAAGTTTCTGCGATGATGGAAATGTTCTGCTTTGTCCAAGAGCATAGTCACTACATGTGTGGCTATCAAGCATTTGAAATATGGCGAGTGTGACTGAGGAACCGAACCTTAAATTTTATTCTTTTTTCTTTTTCTTTTTTTTTCTTTTTTGCTGAGGAAGATTCGCCCTGAGCTAACATCTGTGCCTATCTTCCTCTATTTTGTACGTGGGTTGCTGCCATAGCATGGCCACTGATGAGCAGTGCAGGTCCGTGCCCAGGAACCAAACCCATGAACCTGGGCCACTGAAGCGGAGCGTGTCGAGCTTATGCGGCTCGTGGCTGCCGTACTGCACGAAGTCCAGCCGTGCCTGGTGCTGGCCTGTCTGGGACCTTGCTCAGGGTTGATCTCCTGTGCTCTCCTGGCTTGAATGGACTCGTCGGGAGATGTGATAAAGAATGAAGACCATTGCTTTCCCTGGGGAATAACGAAAAAGCAACTGAAGCTGAACCCCAAATGCAATGCACTGAAAGTCACATGGTGGCCAGAACAGCCACGGTCCCAAGCTCTCCGGCTTCATGCTGCTTCTCACACCAGGGGGACTGCCCCCCCCCCAACATAACCAAACAATGCACAAACCCACATTTTGAGTGAAAAGCCTTACCATTAACTTTTCTTTGGAAAATAAGGTGCTCCATTATTAAAGTATACATTACGGAAAACTCAGGAGATGCAGAAAAATGACAAGGAAAAAAATCAACCACTTAACATTTTGGTGTATTTCCTTCTGATGTGCTTTCAAGATATAAGTTTTTTTGGTGGTTGTTGGTTTGCAGATGTACAGCCGAGATCATTCTCCAGCTATAATTAAAAACCCTGGTTTTCTTCTCATATTACAACGTGATCATCTCCTTGTCTTATTACAAACCTTGTAAACATCATCTGTTAGAACTACATAGTTGCTGCAGTGGAGAGACTATCATTTGCTTGACTTATTGCACATTCTTTCTTTCTCTTTTTTTGCTGCTACAAATGTAACTATCTTTGGCGTAAAGCGTTTTCACCATTCCAGAATTTACCCGAAGTGGAATTACTAGATGCGAGCAGAATTACAGATATCTTAAGGCCTCTGGCGCCTACTGCCGAGCTCCTTCCCAAAAAGGCTGCCGATTTCCGCCTCACAGGAAGGCAGAGGTCCCCCCCTTTACGGCCCCTCCCCGGCCAGAACTGTTAGAGAGAAACCCCAAGGGCCACCAGTGGCGCTGCGCCAGCCGTTGATAGGAGAGCAATCTAAACGCCAAATCTTTGATTGACATTTTTTCCATGTGTTTGCACTCACGTCATTTGCTTTGTTCAAGCAATTTACCTACTGGGTTCAGGGTCTTAGTGCCTTTTATTTATGCATTGTAATAATGCAATCCATATTAAAAATTGTAATCTTCTATTTGTTGCAAACATTTCCCCTCTGTTGGCTTTATAGAATTTGGCTGCTCTGATAGACTGATATTTCAAAATCTCTTTTTTTCTGCCCTTTCTTCTCCTCTGCCTGCCCGTGAGGCGCAGCAGCGCTGGTCGGATGACCCGTTTCCCACTCACGCCCCTCCGGTGGGCGACCTTGCCCCCAACTGAAATCATCACTGCCGGGGAGCTGCCTCTCCAGCCTGGACCACACCTCGGCGTTCAACGCCCCCGACAGCTGTGTTTCCATGACTCCCTGCTGTTGGGACTCAATACGCTCAAACCTGACGCCCTGACCCTCGCCCCACACCCCCTCTCTCCGTGTCCTGTCTCCACCATCTATCTGGTTGTCCCGCCAGAAGCTGGAGGCAGGCAAGGACTGACGCCCCCCTTCTCCACTTTATAACATCAAATATCTGGTCCATTCTGCTGCCCTCATCTCCACTGTGCCTGCTTCTGTGGAATCCCTTTCTGGATTATGTGGAACATTTTTTTCTCCCGAAACAATTTTTTTTTTCCAGGAAGATTAGCCCTGAGCTAACATCCCGCCCATCTTCCTCTTTTTGCTGAGGAAGACTGGCCCTGAGCTAACATCCGTGGCCATCTTCCTCTACTTTATATGTGGGACGCCTGCCACAGCATGGCTTGTCAGGCAGTGCATAGGTCTGCACCTGGGTGCATCTACCACTCAGATTTTATAAATGCTCACGTTAGCCATTAAATGCATCAACATTTTTAAAGGATGAGAATATGATGTGGTGGAAACCCTCTTTATGACTTTCTAAATCCTGTCATCCATCCTCTCTCCCTCAGGGGAACCACTATTCTAAAGCTGGTTCCTTCCCTGCTGTTTTGTATACTTCTGCCACATACATATAAGTCTGACAATACATAGCATTTTGCATTTAAAATGTTATAGAAGTGACACCAAATTTCACGTAGTCCTTCTGCCTGCAGCTAGCTCTTTTCACTTAACGTTCTGTTTTGGGTTGGAGCTCTGCTGGCACAGGTTGTTCCAGTTTATCTTAATTGCTGCACAGACTCCATGGTGTGAACTTACCCCAATTCACACATCTATTCCCTGCTTGATGGGCATTCAGGTTATTTCCTTCTTCTTTTTTTTGCATCACAAGCCATGCTGTGATAAACATTCTTGGACTCGCCTTCTCTGGCATCTGGATGGGCATCCATGGGGCACCCCCCCAGAAGCAGAACTCCTGACAAGACACATCGTCAGCTTCACGAGATCCTGCTAACTTGTCTTCCTGCAGAGTTTGAGAGCTTATTTTCCCACATTCTCACCAAAAAGGTATTGACAGCTTTTCCACTGTTGCTAACTGGATGGGTGTGAATCGCATTTCACTGCGGTTTTAATTTGCACCTTCCTGTTTACAAGCGAGGCATAGCTCCTCTCCCTCTGTTGTGTTCTCCTAGTCTGTGACTTGCCTCTGGGTGACTGTTGTCCCTACAATAGCCTTTTGCCCCCTCCAATCCTTTCTCTACACTTGCTGCCAGAGAGACCTTCTAGAAAAGGCAGCTCTGACTTATTAACAACCCCAGGGCTTCTCAAAGCTCCCCACTCACAACGTGGTCTCAGACGTGCACCCGCCAGCCATTCCATTCCTCTGCATTCAGACGATGCTCCCTTCATCTCTCTGGGCTCCAGGCTGCCTGGACTTTCGTTGTGCCTCAAATATGCCAGATTCTTTCCCACCACAGGGCCTTTGAGTCACAGTTTTTTTTTTTTTAAAGATTTTATTTTTATTTTTATGTACCCCAAGGCCCCCCGGTACATAGTTGTATATTCTTCGTTGTGGGTCCTTCTAGTTGTGGTATGTGGGACGCCGCCTCAGCGTGGTTTGATGAGCAGTGCCATGTCCGCGCCCAGGATTCGAACCAACGAAACACTGGGCCGCCTGCAGCAGAGCACGCGAACTTAACCGCTCAGCCACAAGGCCAGCCCCATGAGTCACAGTTTTTTGTGCTGGTGCCCACCTCCTCTCCAACTCCTGAAATTCTCCAAGCCTGGAGCAGTGTGGAACCCAGGGCCCTCCACCAGGGATGCCTCGCAGCCGGGCCAGTGCGCTCAGCAGCCTCCCTCCCTCAGGCCCTCACATCCCCCTGGAATCCGGGCCCCTGCGTGTCTTGTTTTCCACTGTGTCCACAGAGCCAGGCCCTGGGTGATGCATGAATGTCAACTGAGGAAGAGACTGAGGCTCGAAGCGCGTCCGCGACCTGCATGAGGCCACGTGACCGCCCCTTAGGGGTGAACACAGGAAGGCACCTCTGGACCAGCGTCCCCACCCTTCATGGAGGAGGTGTCCCGGGTGGGCGAGGAGCAGCGCCCCCGCGCTCACTTCCCCCGCAGTAAGGCCACCTTGTATCTGCTTTCCAGACGAGTTTTAGGTAAGATTTTGTTTGGAGAAAGAGTTCAGCTGCTAAGCATTTTTTTCCTAAAGATTGGCACCTGAGCTAACAACTGTTGCCAATCTTTTTTTTTTTCCGCTTTATCTCCCCAACTGGCCCCCCAACCCCCCCCCCCACCCCAGCCCGCCCTCCAGACTTAGTTGCATATCTAGTTGCAGGTCCTTCTAGTTGTGGCATGTGGGATGTCACCTCAATGTGGCCTAACTAGCAGTGCCAAGTCTGCGCCCAGGATCGAAACTAGGGAAACCCTGGGGCGCGCAGCGGAGCGCGTGAACTTAACCCCTCTGCCACGGGGCCGGCCCCTGCTGAGCGTTTTTTGAAAAGCCCTGCCTTGGGCCACAATTGGCTGCCAACCTGTTCCCCACAAATTTCTAGCCAGTGATGCAGGTGACAGAGGGGCAGGCTCCTCCCAGTGTGGGTGTGCGTCCCTCGGGCCAGAGTCCGCCTACCAAGTAGACCTGGAGTTGAGGGCGGTTGTCTCGGTTGCATAGGGAGGGTGAGCTCGTGGATTCTGGAAGTTTCCTTAGCCTTGGGACTGCTACTTCCTCCCTGTGGAGCACAGATCACGAGTCAATAAGGCTCGGTGCATAGTTTTAGGCAACCCCAGGAAGACTCCGGATGACGGAAAACCAGGAAGAGAGCATCTTAGCGACACGCCATATGGTCCTGAGCAAAGAGGCTGGTGTTGATTTGCATGAGGGAGGAGGGGAAGGGAGGAGTCCGGAGCATTACGTCTTTGCAACCCATCGTAAAGCAGCTTCTAAGACTGAGAACCGAAGGCAGCCGGGTTCAATGACTTGCTCAAAATCCTCTCCCTTTGCAGACACCACAGCTTCCTCTGGATCTAGAACATTCCCATGAAAAGCCAGCCATCCAGCCAGTGCTACATTATGCCTCTTAGGAAGCCGGTCCTTCCTTCCTACTGAATACTCGGGCCCTGGAAACATGGTTGCAGTTAAAGCTGTTACAAGACTACCCGGACTAACGAATGCACAGGCCTGAACCCCGGCCGAAGGAGGGAGTTCATCTGTGATCCTTTTCATCCTTGGTTTTTCTTGTGCTCTGCGCCCCCACGGCCTGAGAGCACTCAGTGTCCTCTTACTGACCCCGGGTGCTGAGATCCCTCCAGCGTCACCTGGACACACAGCATCCCAGGTGCGCGATCTCTCCACCCCACTTTCCCTCATTAAACTCGTGCACAGCGGCCCCGTCTCATCAGGCCCTTGCTGGATAAAAATGGATCGGAGTTGGGAGGAAAAGATATCAAGTTTCCAAATATGTCAAGGCTGGGAGCTATCACGGGATTTAAAAATACAAATAATGATGAACACCTGCCCCAAAGCTGCCTGCGGCCTCACCCCTCTGGACATTGTCATACCATCCCATACGCTTTTGGGGCTAATGAAGGCCTTTCTCACAATGGAGTTACACACCATATACACTCGGTGGCTTCAGAATGGTAAGAACCAAGTCACGATGCTACATTATTGACACTGGACTAAGAGGGCCTGAAAAAGTGTGGCTTTGCCAACCAGCTCAGGATTTCACCCCCCGGCCTTACTGAGATACTATAACACTGGGCAAGTTTAAGGTATACAGCGTGATGGCTCAGTCCACATGGTATATATCGTGAAATGATTACCACAATAGGGTTGGTTAACACCTCCATCACCTCACATATTTACTTTTGTGTGTGTGGAGTTAACATTTAAGATCTACTCTTTTAGCAACTTTCAAGTATACAATGCAGTATTGTAAATTACTGTCACCGTGCTGTGCATTAGATCCCCAGAACTTAATCATCTCACAGCTGGAAGCTTTTACCCTTAACCAGCATCTCCCCGTTTCCCCCACCCCCAGCCTGGGAACCGCCATTCTGCTGTTTCCCAGCTTGGCTTTTTAGATTCCACATGGAAGAGGACCACACCGTGGTCGTCCTTCTCTGACTTACCTCCCTTAGGCCAGCTGCGTTTTGAGTTGCTTTGCTGCCCCTGGCCAGGAGGAGCGTCCTGTCTCTGCCCGCGTGGAGCCCTCCTGGGGGAGCTTCTCAAGCTGTTCTTCTTTCACAGTCAACCGTCCTTGGAGCCCATGGCGGAGGAGGGAGGGGCCTTTTGCTGACCGCTGTGGAAACGCACCCCTCAGCTCTCTCCCTGCAGGAAGCTCAGCTGACAGAGCCCCCGCTGCTCCCCTCTCTGCATCCACCACTCTGCTGGTGCTGGGGTCACTTTTCCCACGAGCTGCCCCGGCCAATGGCAGCATGGAGTGCTCACTCAGACCCTTTCCCGAGAGACGCGCAGCTCCTGTCCTTCAAGACCACCCATTGGCCTGGCAGAAACTTCCTCAGGATGACCTGCAGTCTGAGACCCTTCCTCTTCGTCCTCCTTCCTGCCCTCTCCCTCAGGCGGAGGCCTGCACCGTGCCTACCTCCTCCTGCTTCTTCCTCCCTGATCCCTCACAGCATCTCCCCCAGCGCATCCCAGGCACATCTGACCCATCGTAGTGTTTCCCTCACAGAGGACGTGAACCAACACAAGTGGCACCAGGAGCGGTCCAAGGAAATAAGACGGGGTGAGGGGCAGGATGGCTCAGGGCCCAGACGGGCGTGCGATGCATGCATCGTGCCTGTGCACGGTGGCAGCCCCGTTGCTACAGATTTCACCAGTGGTGATCAGAGCAAAAGGTCCTGGTGGTGGAAACCATCCTTCAGAAGCGGGATTTTAACAGGAATAGAGTGCCTGCAGGGAGCAGGGAGTCCTTGGTGACTGCTAAGCTGTCTTGAGGCCTTGCAGAGGGATAACAGACTACGGGCCCTCATGAGCAGTTAAAGGCTAGGGGAGAGGCAGAGGGCCTCCTTACAAAGAGGCCCGTATTTCCTGCAGTGGGACGACTCACACAGCTGCACACTGGACTGAGGACCTGAGAGTCACAGAACTTCAGAGATGTTTACATATTCAGTCAAGGCAGGTCTGCCACGCTGCTAAGGTCGTTGCCCTGGCTGGGGAAACACGGCCCCCAAGCATGGGATGGGGACATCCGGCTGGAAGATGTCTGAGGATCCTGGCTCTGCAAGACGCCCCTAATCCCTCAGAACTTGCAGAAGTGGCCCTGTCCCTCTGCCGAAACAGACCGCAGGGGCCTCCATCCTGCAAGACAAGGCGTCCCCCTCAGGAGCTGCCAGGCTGAGAACTGGGGCTCCATCCGCACATCATATGGCTGCACACAGACGGCACCTGATCACGGAGGAAACTGACTATATTCCAAAGGAGTTGCCAGAACTAGCCAGCGTGTTCCAGCAGGAGCTAGGAGAGTATCTCTGGGTTTGAATTTCGAGAGGCTTGGTCAAGGGGCCTAGAACATGAGATTGGAAAAGCAAGAACTCCTCTGTTTGGAGCACTTTACGGGACTTAACACCCCAGCGAGGCCTCCGGGGGGGGGGGGGGGGTGGCAAACTTCTGCTGAGGTGGCTCTCAGAAGCCAGGAAGCGCCGTAGCCAACGCTGAGGGAGGTGAAAATGCCTGAGTCGCCCCAACAGATGGTCCAGGAAGGAATGAAGAGCCTGAGGGGAATGGTCATGCTGGAAAGTATATCTTTTTTATTTTATTGGGGTCATAATGGTTTATAACATTGTGAAATTTCAGGTGTACATTATTATTAGTTTCCGTATAGATGCATCGTGCTCACCACCAATAGTCTAATTTTTATCCATCACCATATACATGTGCCCTTTTGCCCCTTTTGCCTCCCCCCACCTCCTTCCCCTCTGGTAACCACTAATCTCTTCTCTTTGTTCGTGTGTTAGTTTATCTTCCACATATGAGTGAAATCATGTGGTGTTTGCCTTTCTCTATCTGGCTTATTTCGCTTAACATAATATCCTCAAGGTCCATCCACGTTGTGGCAAATGGGATGATTTTGTCTTTTCTGTGGCTGGGTAGCATTCCATTGTATGTATATACATATACACACCACATCTTTATCCAGTCATTGGTCGATGGCATTTGGGTTGCTTCCACATTTTGGCTATTGTGAATAATGCTGCAATGAACATAGGGGTGCATATGTCTCTTTGAGTTGTTGATTTCAACTTCTTTGGATAAATACCCAGTAGTGGGATAGCTGGGTTGTATGGTATTTCTACTTTTAATTTTTTGAGAAATCTCCATCCTGTTTTTCATAGTGGCTGCACCAGTTTGTGTGGAAAGCATATCTGATATGAGGCCAGAAGACCCACCAGAGGTGTTCCAGGGAGGGCCCTGGGATTACACTGAAGGCATCAGGATGCACTGGTGAGAAGCAGCCAGCATCACCAGGAAGATCAGGGGTGGTTTTCCTCCACAGCCCAGGGCTGATGGTAAAAGGGATGGTCAGAGCCAGGCTCATTAATATTCATTTCCCACCCCATGAGGTAATAGAGGCCAGGTAGCAGTACATGACCACCAGAAACCGGGAGGCTGCAATGACTGTGATGAGCAGCAAGATGCGAGAAGAGACCAGCAAGGAATCGTGGAGATGGTCATTAGAGTGTGGGCACCCAGTAGCGGTGCAGCTTAACATCCACAACAAGCAAGAGGTAAGAATGGAAGAGCGGAAAGCCAAGGGACGTTGACCAAAGAAAGTCATGACCCTTTCCTCAATTCCTGAACCAGAGTCTCTTTCAGATCCGGAACCCCTTAACTGAAGGGTAGCCATGTCGCTAGGGAGAAGGATCCGGAAACACCACAGCAAATGTGTACTGTAATGACTCCCCCAGTCCTTCCTTAAAGAGACGCATGGCCATTTAGTCAGGTGACTGTATACATGGGAAAGGACAATACTCAGGCATTTTGAGGACCACAGACACAGGGTCTGAATTGACATCGATACACGTGATCCAAGGTGTCACTGTGGCCCTCTGTTAGAGATGCGACTCACTGAGGTCAGATAATAAATGAAATTCTTGGCTAAAGCCTGGCTCAAAGTAACCCACTGGGTCCATGGACTCATCCAGTGATCATTGCCCTGGTCACTGAGTCTAATTGGAATTGACATACTTCGTAGCTGAAGTCACCACCACATTAGGTCCTTGGTTTGTGAAACCTTCCCCTCTCACCCCCACCATCCTCCCTCCTTGCTAAGAAAGTAAATTAAAATGATATTGCATGCCAGGGGAAATGACGGAGATTAGTAACCCTGTTAAAGACGTAAAGAGCGCAGAGATGGCGGTCCTTATCACATCTCCATTTAATTTTCAGTCTGGTCCCGGTAGAAACTGGATGGCTCCTGGAGATTGACTCTGGAGAACTCTAGGCCCAACCAAATAATAGTCCTAATTCCAACTGTTGTGTCAGATACAATATTGTATCGTATTAATACAAATTAATACGGCCTCAGTACGTGGTATGCAGCCATTGAATTGGCTAATGCATTCATTTCTATTCCAATTAGAAAAGAGAATCAGAAACAGTTTGCATTAACGTTGGATGGACAATATTCATTTACGGTTTTGCCTCAGGGCTTTGTTAACTCTCCTGCCTTCTGTCATGATCTAGTCCGAAGGGATCTGAACTGCCTGGCCCTCCCACGGAACATCACACTGGTCTCTTACACTGATGATGTCGTGCTGACCAGGTAGGGAGCAGTGTGACTAGCAAGCAGAGGCCTTGTAAGACTTGCTCACCAGAGGTGGGAGGTAAACCGTAGGCAGATCCAGGGACCCCCCACTTCAGGGAAGTTTTAAGAGGTCCAGTGGTCAGGGCCATGCCCAGGTATCTCCTTCAGGATAAAAGACAAATTGCTGTAGCTTGCATCGTCTATCACAAAGAAGAAAACAGCGCCTGCTAGGCCTCTTTGGGTTCTGGAGGCAACACATTTCACATCTACAAAGACTCCTCCTGCTTGTATACCAGGTGACATGAAAGGCTGTCCGCTTTGGGTGGGGTTAGAAGTAGAAAGCGCGTTCTATCAGGCCCAGGCTGCAGTGTAAGCAATCCCGCTGCTTGGACCACAGGATCCATCGGACTCTGGTGTTGAAGATGTTGGTGGCAGAACAAGCTCTGTGGGTGCAAGCTGAAAATGTGTGGTGGCTACATTGGGGGCGACCCTGAAAGGCAGTGGACAGGGACAGTCTTCCCAACGGGTGGAACTGTGAGCAGTGCACCTGGCCATCCATTCTGAGCGGAAGAAGTAGTCTGAGAGACTGTGTACTGATACCTGGGCAGTAGCCAGTGGCCTGGCTGTCTGATCGGGGGCTTGGAATGAAAAGGACTGGAGGGGCCGGCCCCGTGGCCGGGTGGTGAAGTTCACGTGCTCTGCTTTGGTGGCCCAGAGTTTCGCTGGTTTGGATCCTGGGCATGGACATGGCATTGCTTGTCAGGCCATGCTGAGGCAGCGTCCCACATAGCACAACTAGAAGGACCCACAACTAAAATATACAACTACGTACTGGGGGGATTTGGGGAGAAAAAGCAGATAAAAAGAGAAGATTGGCAACAGTTGTTAGTTCAGGGGCTAATCTTTAAAAAAAAAAGAAAGAAAAGGACTGGAAGATGGGAGACAAGGAGGTCTGGGGTAGAGGTGTGTTGTAGACATAAGGGAGCGGGCAGGAAACGAGATTTTTGTACACACGTATGTCTGCCAGAAAGCATCCACTACGGAAGAGGCATTGAACAACCAAGTAGACAAAATGACTTAGCTAAATGACATTGGTCAGCTTTTGTTACTGAGCCCCTGGAACTGGCATGATGGTCGCGTGAATGGAGTGGCCTTGGTGGTGTTGATGGAGGCTACGTATATGTATGCCTAGCATGGACTCTCACTTACCAAGCCCATCTAGCTCCTTACTGCCTCCAACTTTCCAACCGTCAGCACTGGAGACCAACGCTGAGTCTCTGATGTGGGACCCTTCCTCAAGGACAACCACCAACCCCCGAGAGCAAGTCAACCACACTTGGCCCATTCTGTCCTGGAATGGCCAGTGGTTCTTCCTCATAAGGACAGATACTTATTCTTGGTGTGGTTTGCCTTTACTGCCCACAGACCCTCAGCCAGCAGTGCTATCTGGGGGCTTCCTGAATGCCTGAACCATGGGCACGGAATCCCACCCAGCACATCAGGAGACAAGGGGATCCTCTTCAGAGAGAAAGGGGTGCAGGAGTGGGCCCTTGATCCTGAGCTCCACTGGTCCTACCACGTACTGCCCCTTCCGGAAGCTGCTGGCTTCGTGGAGCACTGTGCCTTGTAAAGGCACAGCCGAAACACCAGCTTAGCAGTAAAGCCCAGAAGAGATGGGGGGGCCGTCCTTGGAAACAGTTCAGGCATTAAGTCAGAAACCCTGCGTGGTCCTGTGTCCTCAGTAAGAGTACACGGGGTGGCTCTGGGGCCGTGACCACCCATGACCTAACAATGGATTGTGTGCCTCTCTTTCCTCGCCTTTGGGCTCTGCAGGGTTGCAGACCCCAGCCCAGAGGGGGAGTGCACTTTTGCCAGATGCACAGCAAGTCCCATGAACTACGAGGTACTGTTGCTTAGGGCACTTTGACTCCGTGTCCCCAGCAGCCAGCAGGTGAGGAGTCCCCATCATGATCAGCGGGGGGAGGCAGGGCTGCTTTTTTAAAAGTGGGGCAAGGAAGAATGTGTGTGGAGCCCCTGTGATCCACGTGGTCCCTCCTGGGACTCCCCTGCCTCACCGTCTGCAGCCCCCCAGGCTGTGAGGCTGTGGGAGCCAAGGACTCAGAGCCCTCAGAAAGGTGGTTAGGGGGACACCACCAGGGACCCCCAAGACCTGCCGAGATGACAGCTGAGGCTGAGGGGAACTTAGACAGGATATGGACGAGGGAGAGGCGAGGACCAGTCATGGCTCTGAAACCAACTGCAGTGACGGGGCTGTGGTTTGTCCCACCAACAGCCCTCCCCAGGCAGAGGCCAGCGGGAAGCCTGGAGGCGCTGCTCCCTGGACCCGCGTGAAGAGAGAGAGCTAAAGTGCAAGGCTGGACTGTGACAGCCGTGGAAGCGCCTGCTGGGACCGCCGCCCCAGCTGCCACCCCTGTGGCCCCATCACCATGTTTGTGCTGAGGCTTCCTGCAGGCTGTTCCAGCTGCTGACCCAGCACAGCGGGGCCCTAACTGAAGCCCATTCCACAGGGACATCGGGACCCTCTGACAGACACCACGGCTCGGCCTCCCCACGGCCCCGGCTGGAGCTCTCTCAAGTCCGTGCTGCAGCCCGAGAGTCTGCCTGCCCAGTTCTTGCCCGTCTTCCTTCCCCAGTGGTCAGCCGTGCATCATGCCCTCCGCCTCATCTCTCCTAATCCAGCCTCATCATCTGCTTCTTTGAGGCTGTGAACTAACAGAGATGCTCTTTGGATTTAAAAGCTCTACCGCTGGACCATTTCTCAAGGGGGCGAAGGTCTCTAAAGAAGTTTGAAAATATTAGAACAAAATCGATTTAGCTTTCTGGAAACTCAGTGTGCTGTCCTCATTTTTCTTATTTGCTACAGAGCCCTGAAAGATCCAGTATGGCCTGGGAATAGTTTGATGGCTGGCACTGAGAGCCACAGGCGTAAAAATCGCCCCCCTCACCCGACCCCGGGCTCCCCTGGTCCCCCACATGGACGTCCTCCTTAGGGTGACATCCTCTGAGCCAGTCGAGCTCACACTGCGGTGGTTACTGGGTAGTTTCTCCATCAGTGCTTTGTGAAGAGGGGTGGGGAGGGGTCTTACTCCAGTTTAAACGCCCTAACACAGCCAACACAGGTGGCGGGTGAAAGCCCACCATGGGAGGGACGTCATTCTCATGCAGGAGAAGTGATGGCATCACGTGGGTTTGCAAACAGTCCCTTCAGAGACGGAGCTGAGAGGTGACAGTGCGGAGGGTCTGGGTGCTGGCCGCTGCCCTGGGGCCCAGAACCCCTCAGTGGGGTCACCCATTTCCTATGAGCACATCAGGGGCTCTGAAGCCCGAGCGTGTCTGTGCTGTCTTTTGGAATTAACCAGAACTTTAGTCCTCCACTCGGATGATTTCTTTTGAACTACGGAAATATCAATGCTGTGAGAAAGTATTTCTGAAGGGAAAAACTGCAAACAGCTTAAACTTTTCTCTGTAAAGTTTTTTCCGGGTGAGCAATGTTTTCAGCTTAAAAAACGTTCCCTTGTAATTATGCCTCTGCGTGTATTCGTGCTTTTCTTGTGCGTTCCTTCCATTCTGTTTACTCAGCAGTCAGGAGCCGGGCCACAGAGGGCTCAGCCCACGAAAGATGCCCTGGCAATGTGCTGAGAAGCAAGAAAGCCTAGCCCAAAGGGAGAGGGCGGGTGTGGGCCGTTCCCGCCGCTCCCCCAACACTCACGGCAGAAGGGGGTCATCTTCACCCTCTGCTCTCTTCCTTATTAATAAGAACATTGAGAGACAGACAGTGAGAAAGAAACAAAAAATGACCTCAGATTTAGGAACCCATCCAACTGTGAGAAAAGAGCCTCGGATGCTGCTAAGCAGCGTCTAGAGCACCACGTACCAGCCTCCGGCGAGCTGACACCCCCAGCTGTTTACCTGCCCACTTCCCCTGCCACCTGCCTCAACCACATCACCCTGGAACCAGCTATGAGAGAGCAGCAGCTACGTTTTCGAGCTTTTAGCAGCGCCCTTGACTAACAAGGTTCTCTCCTATATGGCCAAAGCGGAAGCCAGGAAGGCATTAACATCTATAACCCTCCAGCAAAGGTGATGTTTGCTCACATTTAGACTTTTATTCTTCTGAATTTGAGCAGATACTACTAAAGAGAGAATCGGAAACCAAAATATAACAAGACCACTCTCAGAGCAACTGGGCAACACACAGAGAAGGGACACAACGGGGCAGAGGGCATGACAGGCAGTCCAGGGCCATGAGAGACACTGGGGACAGCTGAGGACAGGGCTAACACTGGGTCTTGTTCACTGTTGTCGCCCCAGAACCCAGAAGAACACTTGGCACATAGAACGGCATTTTTCGAGTGAATAAAAAAGAAATGCATCTCGTGGGGGAACTTGTTCTGTTTCTGCTTTTCCTCATCTGCCTTTCTCATGGGTGCTGGCTCATCAGGATGGGGGAGAAGGAGTGACACATACTAGAGGTTTCCTCTCCTAAAGCTTCTTTTAAAACTAATTTATTTCAATTTATATACAACAAAGCGCACTCACATAAACTGTGTAATTTTTATACAATAAAATGTACCCATTTTTAAATGAGTTTTGACAAATGGATACATCCATGTAACTTTGCCACAATCAAGATGTAGAACGTGTCCATCGCCCCAAAAGTTCCCTTGTGCCCCTTTCAATGATCGCTATGCCACCGCTCTCTGCCTTCGCCGCTATAGATTAGCTTTGCCTTTTCTATCACTTCCTGCCAATGAGATCATGCAGCAGGTGCTGCTGTGTCTGGCTGCCTTCACTCAGCATGATGCACGTGCCATTCATCTGTGTTGCTGTATCAGTATTTCTTCCCTCTTGACGCTGAGCAGCATTCCAGTGCACGGCTAGACCACAGGCTGGTCAGCCCTTCACCTGCTGACGCATTTTGGGCTGTTCCCAGTTTCAGGCTGCTGTGAATAAAGCTGCCATCCACATTCACCTTCAAGTCTTCAGGCGGACTGACATTTTCATTTCTCTTGGGCAAATCACCCAAATCATTTTCACGACTCATTTTTGCCTATCGAATTTAGTGCCCTCTTCATCGTCCTCCACAGAATGGTTCAGATTACCTTCTTGCTTATCTTCCCAGCCTGCACGCCTCCTGCAGCCCAGCCAGGCCACCGCAGACCTCTGCAGGGGCCCCCGAGTCCCCAGACCTCGCCAAGGCTCGCTCTTTTCTGCTGGTGGAGTATCTTCCCAGCCCTGCAGATTCGCACCTACCGTTCGTGTGTCATCTCATCACAAATTGTCCTTGACTCAGGCATTTGAAGCCGTCTCTCCCTCCCTGAACTTCGTGCCTTTGTACGCCCTCGCCTTATGTTGCGTTACAGTCAGTTCTCGTCACTTAAGGTCGTTCTCTTCTCTGAAGCCTCCATGACACTGAACCACGGCTCCCAGGGCAGATACAGGCTTAGGTTCCCACGAGCCTCTGGTCACAACATTTTCATCAATCAATCGATAGTGACCTTCTTTTCTACGTGTCTGTTTAAAGACGCCCTATTCAACATATATGGTTGACTCACTCCATCGAGCCCACAGGCGACGCCAGGGCTCGGCCCGAACGAAGCTCACCCAACACGCGCATCTTCCCCACGAGGCACGTGGCGCCGGCCTGGTCTGGGGACACTGGACCGCACCCCCGCGCTGCGCTTGGGGGTTATTTTAAACAGCAGAATCACCCGGAAAAAGCACAAAAATGTGAAACCGTGGCCCTAAATAGACGGTAAAGAAGGACACTTGTTTACAGGGGAGCGCTGAGACGAGGCCGAGTGCTGCCACCTGGGCTGGGAGCGGGAGTGTCAGGCGACTCAGATTTGTCACTCTCTGTGCCGCCCACAAACGCCTAGGGAGCAGGCAAATCCACCAACTGGGCGGAATCCGGAGTAGTGAAGCTCGCCTGCGCTCTCATACCTACTGCTCATTCTAAGCTCTAAGGGGTGACTTTCCCTCCCATGTACCTAACACTCCGCCTGGCCGATGGGAGCATCGCGATAGTGAGAAGCACCGAGGGAAGGAATAGAAAAAGTTACACGAGGTCACTACATCTATCAGGTACCTTAGGATTTGTTGTGTGCCTGCTACGTGCCAGGCCCGCGCCAGGACCAGGGTATTCAGTGGTGAACAAGACAAGAGAGCCTGTCCTCACGCACAGGAACAAGATCAGGAAGACTAGCAAGAGTTGAAATGTCACATTTCTCTTCAGATGGAAAGATGATTCTGAGGTTGAGAGCTGATAACTCACAATAGCTACCTTGGAATAAACAGGAATAAAAATCAACTTGCAGCCCCTACGAGAGCCTGCAGGCGGCACACTGTGGTGATTAAAAGCAAGACTGGAGTCAGACTGCTCAATTTTATTTCTCATTTAAAATTTTTTTTAAAGGTATGCTTTTTGGTGAGGAAGATTGGCCCTGAGCTAACATCTTCCTCTTCTTCTTTTTCTCCCCAAAGCCCCAGTACATAGTTGTATATCCTAGTTGCAAGTCCGTTCAAGTTCTTCTATGTGGGATGCTGCCACAGCATGGCTTGATGAGTGGTGTGTAGGTCTGTGCCTGGGATCCCAACCCACGAACCCTGGGCCACTGAAGCGGAGTGCGTGAACTTAACCACTATCCACAGGGTCGGCCCCAAGAATGTTCAATTTTGAATTCTGGCCCGCGTCTTACTAGCTGTGTGACCTTGGGTGAGTTAACCTCTCTTTGCCTCAGCTCCTTTTCTGTAAAATGAGAATATTATTTCATCTACCCCTTTGAGCGAGCGCCCCTAACAGGTGACACGCAAGTGTGGGGAACAGCACTAGCCCACTTTCTGAAGGAATCGGGACGCCGAAGGCCTGTGTCCAATTCTAATTCACAGGACATGGTAGAGGAAGCTGGGCCCTAAGGACAGGAAAATAGATGTTATGGGGAAGGACTGAAGTAGTTACTCTGTTTAGAGAAGACAAAGCTGAAATGTTACTAATCTGCATTCTTTAAGAAGGGAAGGGAATTTTTTTTCTCAGTATCATGCCTGGAGAAAACAGAAAATACAATCAATGAGACTTATTACAGTAATAAAATCCTGTTACTTGTGGATGGATGACTATGTCAAAATGCTGTGAAAACAGAGGCCTTCTCCGACCCTAGGGGGTCCTCAGGGCTGCCGCCCGCAGCAGACGTGGACGACGGGGCGGGCAGGCTCAGGGAGGAACTGGCAGCCGGTCCGTGGCTTTCGGGGAGTCCTGCTCATTCTCCAGTTCACTTGTCTTAGAACGGGGGGCCGTTTGCCTCCTGTGACGTGAAGCCAGTGCATTTAACTCTACCATATTAATGGTCACGAACAGTAGAAAAGAGAAAGAGTGTGGTTAACAGAGAGGAATACGGGTGGCAAGTTTCAAAAACTTTGCTGTATGTTTCTGCCGATTGATACTGAATAGAACTACGCTCTGGGGTACTCCACAATCTTAACAAAAATCATCTGTTATCATTCACTGGGATGAAACTGCTCACACTGCCTCTCATTCAGTAGCTCAGCAGAGCCTGGTTGCCTGGGTTAGTTAATGAGCGTTCTAAGATGTGTGTACTGTTGTTCTGTTACAAAAAAACCCTGGCACTTCAGCAAAATGGCTTGTGAAATAATTCTATTAAACGCCAAAAAGGTAGTAATTAAGACTTTAAGCCAATTCACGTACTAAAACGTATGCTTGTTTCATGGCCTCATTACACAGGGGGTGTCTTGGTTACACACCCAATTCACAAACATACAAATAGTGTCTGCTCTCCGCTCTCATCCCTCTGGTCAGAAGCCTGCCTTTCCACCTCTTTCTCGGGAAAGGGGAGGAGAGAGTTCTTACACATTTTGCATTCACTTTCTTCTTTCTTTCTTCTCTTGACTAGTTTTCTCAGGAAAAATATTCTCCCATGTCCCTCTCTGCTTCGAGTGTGAGAAAAAAAAATCAATCCTCATCATGTCTAAGAAGCAACTCAAACGTCTGCATGCAAAAGGAGGTTTAAGCTTTGAAGCAAAATTGGATTTAACAGAATCAGGAGCCCCAATTTCAAATGCCAAATACTGCATTTTCCAGAATATACACAAAGGGGTATGTCATAAAACCTACCCAAAATGGAGAGGGCAAAATAGCAATGAATGCCAAGCGGGCAGAAAATACAGCAAGTGCCACGAGAAGGTGCAGTTTGCCAAGGTCTCATAACCTTGAAACTTGACCTGATCCCTGAAGGATTAAACTTAAATAGGGAGAGAAGGTAAATGGGATGGACAAAAGCACACTGGCGGGGATGTGCAAGACCTATTAAAGGAAGTGATTAGGCCAACTTAGTGTTAGGTACACCATATAGACAATAGAGTAGTCTGTTGGACAGTAACAAACCATCCCGAAGAGACAGGTAAGGAACAGACTCCAGGAGCTTTTGAGTAAGCCCAGTTGGCAATGCAGAAACAACGCAGCTTTCTGATTGGGACGGCGTGGACACGTGCTCTCTCTCTAGCCGCAGCGTGCAGGGTCAGAGGAAGAGGCTGGAGACAGGAGAGCTGATTAGAGCAGAGTGAACAGGCTCTCAGCTTACGAAGAACCGATGGCCAGGCTCACAGGTGGGAGTGAAAGCTCTTTCTCTCAAAATCTCTAAAAGGCACTTGCATGGTGAGGATACGCCAGGACCGGTTCACTGTGTTCTGAGGATCAATGAACATTTCTGGAATGCACACCAGTAAGTTGTACTGGTTCTGCTATGTGGTTGGGGTCAGAGGAACGATGTACTCCTGCCCTCAAAAGGGGAAAAACAGGGAGCAAGGAAGGAGGGGGGGGTTCTGTAAAAGGAGAGGCTAGAGGGAGGTGAGTGATCCCTGGGTCAATTTTGGGCTTAAAACAAATACGCAGATGTGCAAACGCTGGGTTAAGTCCTCTGAAGAAAGTGTTTATTTCCCTGGAGAAATGATTTGTTATGCTCCATCATAAAACAGACATTCTTTAGAAGGCTGGACATGCATGAGAAATAGAACACACCTGACCTTTGATACTTTCATAATCTTTGCAAAGCAGACCACCTTTTGATAAGGTAAAGAATTTGATTGCAGTGACTGAAATTCCAAATTCTGGTCCGCTGAGATGTCCCTAGACCAATTCAGAGAAATAAATAGCGAACTTACCATTCTGTTCATTAACACTGTGGAGAAAAATGCCTTAAAACTCATTCATGCAAAACCATGACCTACTGCTTTAGGATGATCTGGTTCCTAGCCAGAGACCATCGGCTCAGATAGTTGCACCTTAGTCCCCTTAACACCCCGTGAGCTGGGTTTAACATTAACGTATCATCTTCATTTAACAAGACAAGGAAATAAAAGCAAAGAACTATCCTAGGGTCACAGAGTAAAAATGGGCAGATGCCTGAATTGCACCCAACTGGCCCGACTCTTAAGATTTGAGCAGTCTATCTGGGAAGCAGGTGCCAGAGAGTCCACAATGCAGCCGCTTTCACAACCTTTCTAAGTAGCTAGGTCAATCAACGAACTACTACAATGTTAACACCGCAATTCTATTTTTGAACCCATAAAACAGGAAGAAATTTATAATGGCCAAGACAACGCATTTCCAAGCGTTTTTACATGATTAACTACATCCCCTTAAAACAAACAGCCTACTAGATACCGAGGGGGAGAAAACCCAATCTAACAAATAAAAAGCTAGAAAATTGTGTTTCCTTTAAAAGTTTTTTCTCTTAGTTGCCTAATGTTTTCAGATGGAAGCAGTAAAAATTAAAATGCAGCCCTGAGCCGTTTCACCTTCAAGTAAAATGGATATAACAATTGTAGCGTCTAGACACTGGAGCCAAAGATATGTTCACTTGTCATAGAGAAATAAAAGTATTTTGTATTATTATATGGCAAACTATGGTAATAGTTGGCTTGAGACTTTAAACCTTGAATGGCCTTTGGTGTCACTACAGATTTAATCTTAATTTCTAAGGTAATACAGCTCACTTCAATTACTCATGGGCTGAATATTGTATCTTACACTGTTCAGTAGAATCTCCCATCAACATTAAATCGGGATAGAGGAAACTGATGAAATGTCAGTTAACGTTGCTGTGCATACATGCTTTGATTAAAATACAAGTTTACAGTTAACAGCTCACACGGCTTTGAACTATCTATGGGCAAGACTTTCTGCACAATTCCAATTCTCTAACATGGTCTATTAATACTAGACTGGGCAACACTTTGTGAGAATAAAAGCCCTCCCGAGAAGCCCAGGTCACATGAACCGCTAAGCGCCCCTCCCCTCTGCACACAGCGCACATGAGCCCCCAAGGGCAGTGGGGGACGAGAACCAGAAGCCCATCGCTGTGTTCTAACGCAGTCACCCTCCGGACCAGCACCGTGGGCAGGCCTCTTAGTCCCTGGCACGGAGTACTTCTGTCCCACTGGGTCTACGAGCCCAACCAAGGCAGGGCTTTCCAGTCAGGTCATGAAGAGCAGCACGTGCCGCTTTGCTCTTCTCAAGCTCAGAAAAACGGAAGTCATAATTTTTTTGAAAACTCTTAATATAAAGGCTCTCTTCAAGAGAAGGACTACCATCCTTGGCACCTACATATTATGTGACAGACCAAATACTAACAAAATGACTATTTAGGCTAAATGGCCTAAGAAATCACGTTTTCAACAATGGCGTAAACTTTAAAAACCCAAAAAGAAATGCAAGGAAAAGCCAAAACAAACTATGAAAAAGGAAGTAATATTCATTTGTTCTGGCTCAGCTGAAACATGGCTGCTTTCTTTCCTCACTTAAAAAGAAGCCTGGGGAAAGTGATACAAATAATCCAAGAAATGCAGTGAAATGCCATGATGTCATGAGAAGACTCCAGAAAATGAGTTTTCTCTGATTTCAATTAACTGTCAAATGTTCTGCTGGGGTATAAATTATCTCCTGTCCCACAAACTTTAAAAACAAGCCACAAAATCCACATTAGAATATAAGTTTTTTAATTTTTATAAATAACTTATCTGTTACAAAGATAGTTTACCCAGCTAAATCACAAAACCATCAACTCAAGATATCCAAATTACGTTTTATTAATAAAACAAGTAAAAACTGATTGATCAATCTTCACATAGAACTGCAGATGAAGCTGAAAAACAAGGCCTGTTTTTAAAATGAAACGCATCAAATGTAAGGGCTGTGGGTCTATTGTCTCGTTAACTAGGATTGTCGTATTTCTTCCCATATACAAAACTCAAAGCCTGGAAGTCAAGGCTTTGACATTCAGATAGATCACCTGTAATAATCCTGTTTATTTAAAACTATCCATTTGCAGACATTGGCATGGCGGCAGTCCACATCATCTCCTCCCTGGCTGCATTTCAGCACTTCCCTAACCCTTCTAAGCACTGATATAGAATTCCATAGTTCTGTCTCTCTAAATGCATACTGTTATTTCTTTGTCTTGATTTCATTTAGTTATATACATTCCTGATCATCTGAATATTTATTTTCCTTATAAAAATATATCATCAAAATAAAGAGATGCTTGAGGTTGCTTCAGTGTTCAAGTTTGCTTGTTTTTCTTTTTTCCAGCTTTTCTTCAGTTGTCCTAAATACAACTAACCTTGTTTTATAAATACACATGATACTGTCACCAAGTCAGGTTTAGAAACGAATTGCCCCAACAGTAAAGCATTTAAACTTCTCTCCAGAAAAAGGGCTGTAGGTACTGCTGCTGTGGCTGGTTTGGAAACGGGACTTTCCCCATAGAAATCTCCTGTGACAGTTCTGTGGGACACCAGGCAGACGAAGGGAGCTTAACCTTGGTGCTCTGTCGTGGGTTAAAATATCTTTTGTTTTAAGCTTCCCTGTGGAAGATAAAACACTGTGTGGTGTCACTCACCGCTAACGTCAGTATATAGTGTGGCCTACAGACCTAAGTCCCGTAACAGTTTCTGCATTCACTGTGCAGCATCTGTACGTCTTCATAGAACATCGGCACTCAGGAGGGCAAAGTACAGAGTAAGTAGAGGAAAGTTATTTTGTGCATAGTTTCATTTCATTAATGCTTTTTTATTTTAAGGCATTGCTTCTCGCAGGTAAGGCTTAAAAAGGGACATGATCGTGCTTAATCACTAAAAGGAAAAAAGAAAATTAGTTAACAAAAGACTATTACACTATACATATAGAAATATAAGAAAATAATAAAGAAAAGAGATCCCTTAAAGCAGACTTGAGAGATCTGTACAGTAGGAAAAGCTTCGGGATGTTTCACTGCACGTTTGTACAGACAATGCATGCTGCTTTCCTTTCCACCTTCAGACCCTAGATGCTGGCTTCACAGAGCGGAGGCGTTTCAGGGAAGACAAAGACAAGGCCAAGAGTACCACAGACGTGTGAAGTTCTCTCCATCCACTGGCGCTATGCGGCAGCAGAGTTCTAAAGAGTTAAACCTTGCTCCTTTTCTTCATGTTTGTAGTGTTTCACCGAAAGCTTTAAAAAAAACAGCCATCGTTCTAGTCCTTCCTCCTGTCAAAATTCAGTAGTGACATGAGGGGAAGCAGGTACTGGGAACAGCTCGCATTAACAGATCGAGAATTATCCACAACGGGCTACTGGTAACACTGTACATGGTTAGGCAGCGGGCAACCGAGTCTTCCAGCAGATGACTTTTCATGTGATGAATTTCAACTGCCCGTGACATTAGACTGAGGTATTATTAGCTCTGTGGGCTGACATTTAACATTAGCACAACACCATCTTGTCGCACCTTCAATTTGAGAAAATCCTATGTAGCAGTGAAACTTTTCCCCTGATGCCAGCCTAGTTCCTTGAACTTCAGATGTGGTTTCAGAGCAGATACGGGGCCTTTTGGCTCAGAAATGCCTTGGCATCTCACACTGTTCACAGCGGATTAAGGCTGGATGGTTCAAAAAAGTACAGGCAGTACAATTCCACTGAGCCCCCTCGTCATCCTCTGTGTCTTGAGTCTTTGGTGTTTTGATGGTGGACCTTTGATCTGCAAGGAAGCAAAAAAATTATTTTAGAAGCAAAAATCCCAAAGTTATAAATTACTGGCAACTTTAAACACTGTGTACTACACAGCTGCAAGCAGCCTGTTAACTAAATGGAGCGTCTAGCTGAAAATGACATACATGCTTGACCCTCACCAACCTCTTTCAAACTGGTACTTCTCTGCTGGGGAAGAGCAACATGGACATCACATAATCACATCAATATTTCCTTAAAGGGGAAAAGTGCATCATTCTCTACAACTTATAGCAGGAGAAAAGGGAAATCAACTCATATGGTAACTAGTAGCAAAGATTCCCATGTCACCTAAGATTGAGAGCAGGTGTCCTACTACAAAGCAATATGGACAGTGAAATTTATGTCTCCTTAAAATTAAGAGTCTCTTTGCCCAGTAACTTATATTTCTGTTTTATACCAGGAACAAAGTTTTCGTTAAATGTTCTCTCTCTCTTGAAAACATAAGGCTGAACAACACAAATGAAATATAAAGAACTAATTTCCAAAATCTTATTTAACTATATATAAACGATAGACCCTGGAGAAGTAAAAACCAGTGTAAAGATACTACTCTACTTTATTTGTAATTTCATTTTTAAGTCATAGTTATTACCGAGCAGCAGAAAGGATACCAGATTGAGGTTTGGGGGAACGAAGCTCTGCTCTCGGCTCTGCTATTAAGGCCTGATTCCTCTGCTCTGTGATCTTAGAAAAATCACGCATCCTCGAAGTTTAACCTTTCTTACTTATAAATAAAGTCACTGCAGCTTTACAAAGCCAATGTTCTAGAGTGTTTGCATGGATAGAAGTATCTGAAATATAAGAAATAACGATATTCCTCCAAGGTTGTGTCTAAAATAAAATTACACTTATGAAACTTTTTCTCTGGGGGTCCCATTATAAATTGAGCGCAGTCGTCCTAGAACTTATTGGGGAGGTGTAAAGTACGAGGAGCGTGAGCTGTGGGCCTCTTGGTCGAGGTTTATAATCTAGAGATTCCAACTACGTTAAAATAATACATGCTGCTTGCGAATTCTACCTCTCTACTGAGTCAGAACTAAATGTTCACTTTTCTGCTATTTTAAAAGACAAACTATTGTATCGAGGAGATGAAAGTACAGAAAGCTTTTATAACAAATTTACAATAATCAAGTGATGCTTGGTACTCTGACACATTTAGCAGCACCCTATTTACTAATTAGTCATAAAGAACATTTTACTGCAAAATTCCAAGCTTTAGGCATTGGTCACAATTTTTAGGCATCATCACAATTTTTGCCAAAAGCATGCACAACTTGAGAGTATTAATTATATAGTAATTCTCTTTAAACAATTATTTTACAACAAATGTCTAATTAAGGCTTATTTAAGTAAAAATATTTGAAAAATTGAGGGTCTGACAATACTAGTTAGTGTCCTCTAAAACACATTAAAACAAATGCAGTAAAAAAAAGTTTCACTTTTTTTTCCATCTAAAATTATTTCACACTCCATACTTGGGAAATTTTTTTTAAAATTTAACAAAACTTTTTATTTTTCCTTCTTCTCCCCAAAACCCCTCAGTACATAGTTGTGTATTCTAGTTGTGGGTCCTTCTAGTTGTGACATGTGGGACGCCACCTCAGCATGGCCTGATGAGTGGGGCCATGTCCGCGCCCAGGATCCGAACCGGCGACACCCTGGGCTGCCCAAGCAGAGTGCACACACTTAACCACTGGGCCATGGGGCTGGCCCCCATACTTGGGAAATATTTTAATGATTGTTTTAATCTGGGCATCCATCCTACTTAACAGAATTTTGGTCTCACTTAAGCATTAGAAAACATTCCCACTTGGTACGTTTTTAGTAAAATTCTTGTCTATCCTCTTTGTTTAACTACAGAGGTTTTTTAGGAAGGGGGACCAGTCAATCTCTATTGACATTTCAATCTCTAAAATGCCAGCATCTTCTTCACTAAGTAATACCTAAGGTAACCAATAGGGGACCTAGAATTTTTTTTTTAATGAAAAATCTCCAACCATTTTCTTACATCTGCAAATCTCATTTTGTACTTAGAATTATGAATCTTTTTATTAATGGCATTTCGAAACTAAATAACCACCAGAAGTGAAAAAATAGGAACTTAGATTGCAAAGGATGACTTGTGATTTCTACACTTAATTTTAGCTGTTTAAAAAAACTGCATTGTGAAGTAGAATTGACTTTAAGAACCAAATAAACCTCTCTAAATGAAACTAATAACTCCCTATTTTAGCCTTAAGGCAAAAATGATTGTTTCTTTATTTCTCCCAAAACAGCCAGCATCCAAGCTTCTATCTTTTGTGAAAAAGCTTTTAAGTAATAGATTTTTTTTCTTACTTTTTATCGTGGAAAATTTCAAATATATACCAAAGTAGAGAGAATAGTAAAACGAACCCTCAATATACTTCTCCTGCTTCAGCAATTCTCCAGACCAATCTTACTTCATTTACATTCCATCTCCCTCCCACCCTCAGGATACAAGTACTGGATTATGTTGAAGCAAAACAGGAATCTTTTAATAAGAAAAATTCTAGTTTTTGAAAGAGAGTATCAAGATTACATTAAGGCCACTCATTCAGAGTCTCAAATGCCCACTTCGCGTATTTGAAGGAATTGGGCTACGCCACTGTTTCCTTTACTCAACTAACATCCCAACAGCACCCAGTGTCTGAACGCTCGCTTACTGTGCCAAATGCCCAAATCTCATTTTTGTTCCTCTGTAATGACAGTTCCTTACATTCCAGCTAACTATGTTTAAAAACATTTAAATCAAAAAAATATGAAGATACAGCTAGGCCTAATTAAATTATACTTAAAACAAATAAGGGAGTGGAGAGAACAGGATACTTAAAGGGAATGTGAAAATTCTTTAACAAACCAAGGAACTAGTACATACTTGTTCTTTCTCGTTCCTATTTCTATATACTATTACTATATACTTTTAATGCCTGGAGTAAAAAACCCACACATATTCTGATGTTTCTTAATTTGGTATGCATATAGCCTGTAAATATCAATGATGTAAAATGATAGTAGGTAATAATTTTCAAAAATCCTTCATCTAGAATTCAGAGTATTTTGATTATACAGAA
This sequence comes from Equus przewalskii, assembly GCF_037783145.1. Taxonomy (NCBI): domain Eukaryota; kingdom Metazoa; phylum Chordata; class Mammalia; order Perissodactyla; family Equidae; genus Equus; species Equus przewalskii. The sequence goes on from NC_091862.1 coordinate 17,337,175, forward strand.
TTATGCATAAATTAAATAAAATAGGATACTCATGAAAAATAAACTTGCCTAAGGTGTCTTCCTCATTATTTGTCAAAAATTTTTAACACTCATTTTTGCACCTGATTTTTTTTTTTTTTTTTGCCGAAACTTGCTACTCTAGGAGTGTATGATGAACTTAAGGCGTGTCACTTTCGAAGAGGTAAGTACACTACACTTCTACATCCTCCCCACCCCCAGCATGTAAGTAAAAAGTACCTTCCTAATGAATCTATCCAAGAATGCCAAAGTTTGAAGCACTTCTGGAGTTGCTAAAAATAAAATTTTCTAAAATCTTGCTTTTCAAAATATAACAGTTTTCACACTAATGGATACACTAACCTTTGGGTTTTGGTGGCACAGGACCTACAAATCCAATATTGTCATAAAAGTTATGAATAGCGCTGGGATTAAAATGTGGTCCTGAAATATATAAAAAGTAAATATATCAATGTTTACAGCTCAAAAATATTTAATTTTATTTTTTAAAAAGCAAATATTTTCCTTCTAAAAATATCACAGTATAAATAGAAGAAATGCTTTTCATTTATTTTGCACCTCTAATCTCAAATTATATGTAAGGATTTCAAAACAGCTGAGGTAGGTATAATACAGTACTCATGACAGAGGTCTAAGTGGTAAACTGGGGAAGAAGCCAAATGCATGCTAGTGCAACAGTAACAGAATTAGAGCACAGACCCCGGTTCTACGTGACAAGTTAAAATAACTTAAAATTTAACAATTTAAAATATAATTTTAAATGATCAAACATGGCCTTTGGCAACTAAATAGCTTGACTCCAAGTAAGTACAAAAATCTTGGACTAACGTAATATAATAGTTCAGATTTTAAACAAAAGAAACAAGTTCAAGGATTATACTTTCTAGACCAGCACTTTTTTTTCTATAGTTAAATCATGGCATTTTCTATGAATGTTTCAAGATAAACAGCTTACTAACATTAAAAATAAAGCAAATCATCTTCCAGTTTAATGGATTCTGGCACACACTCAAAAGTGTGATTAAGGACTTCTTTTTTGCTGGCTTCCTTCCCTTCCCTGTCTTTTCCGTTTTATATATTTCTATTATTTCCCCAACTTCAGAATTAGGTTTAAGTTATAAAATTCTCTTTTAGTCTATGGAACTGAATTAAATTGTAAATGTATTTTTTACAATAAGCAATTACTGCTTGTCAATAATAGCTCAAGTATAATAAACTACTATTGTCCTAAAATGTGTAAGCTATATTTTTATTCTCTTCTCTATTTTATCAATTAAGATAGTACCATTAGGGTGGGGGTGCCTTTTAAATTACGTTCTTAAAAGCATAATTCTTGAAAGGTAAAAGCAAAAAAGGGAACTAGGAAAAAGGTATATGAGTACATATATTTGAATCTTAATAAACATTATTGTAAGAAATTCTACTAACAGCAATACTTCTGACAATACAGTCAGACATACTAAGCCTCCTCTTTCCTTAACTCGGGACTAAAGCGGATTTGAATGCTATACAATCTATCAAATTACTCCTCAACCAAATAAATTAATTTTGGAGGGAGGGGTAAGAGAAAATAAAGACCCAATAGTTCTTTAGCATTATCTGGCTCCAAAGTCAAAGCTGAGACAGTAAGATTATGATTGATAAGTCTGTTTTCAGCCACAGGAAATGAGTTTGTAAATTAACACAATGAATTTCAGCTGAGTATGCACTGAACTTTACCTCGGGCTTGAAAAAGATCAATTTCTTTGGTTAAGCAGTCAATGTCAATCTGGAGTTGTCTATTACAACTTCTTAACTGCTGCATTTCTTCGAGCTGAAAAATAATTCCACGTGAGAAGGATCTACATTGAATGCTTGTATCATTAGTTAAGAAACAGTCGAGTTTGGTAGGGGAAGGTAAGGACAGAGAAACAAGTATGAATTAAGGGTATTTCTAGAAAACTAGATCAAGCTTTTGTACTCATGACAGACTGCGTATTCTCATGTTCAAGAATAGGGGTCAGAACAGTTATAGACTTACTGAAGGTATCTGGGATATGGAATTTGATCTTTTCAGGCGCCTTCGAGTTAGATTATTTTCCATTTCATTGACCTCAGATTTTAGTTTATCCAGCTTTTTCTTTTGAATCTCAAGTTCTCTTTGAAGTCGTTCCATTCTGGCCTTCTGGTGTACCAACAGAGCTGCAATACATATTAGTAAATATGAGGAGCCATCCACTTTAGTCACTTAACCTTTACACAGCCTTTGGAAAACAAACAAATGAATATTCCTGTGACAAACATGAGTTTGCCAAGAACCCCAAAGATTCATTAAAACAAAATATTGTGAGTTTAAACGTTTAAAATTTCAAAAATTTTAACCTGAAAATTATTTCAATTATTTAAGCAGACAAATGTCACTCGCTTTCATTTTTTTTTAGGGTTTAGATAAACCCACAAAAACAAAACATAGCATTTTTAGCCTACTACTTCTCTAATGGCTCTAGTCCAGTCAATTAACCTATTTACTACTATTTAATTCACCTCTGACCCTCTGAAAGGATAAGCCTCTGCCCTGAAAGTCCACACTATGTTTAAGGGATTCTAACAGGAACATTTCACAGATCTTTAGAAGGGAATGTGGGTTAGGTTAGACCCATTTTGATGTATGCAACACATAACACAGATAGATTTCAATCCACATGAATGTTAACATTAAATTGTTCAAACTGCAAAGTAAAAATGATAACATTCAGAGAAATCAAACACTTATATTTTCTTATATTCCAGTTACATTTTGTGAAGATATTGTCCTAAGATTTTTAAAGAAAGAAAATAAGCAATCAATCTTGGAGCGTGAGACGAACCACTTGGGAAACCTTATTAAGCCATAAAATTTGGTACATGTTCTTGTGATCCATCCCCGAACAATGTGAGTCTCACTTTTTAGGATATTGGACTGGAAGTGAAGACACCTGAATCCATTTCCATAAAAAAGGCAGCTTGGGATGATTCTACCATGAGAAAACAGCTACATTTGGAAAAGTACAATAAACAAGCTCTAAAAATGAAAAACAGTAATTGAGAAAGTCAAGTAGATTAATGTTGAACAGTCAACTTCAATTAAACTCAAATTTCTATGAATCTAAAAAGTAGGGGAAAAGCTATGGCATATCAAGGTACATTTAGGCCATTCAATCCAGCAGTGTATTCTAGAACCAGAATTAGGGTATGGGGTAGGAGAGGCTGTCAGGCTCAAGTACTTCAAAATTAACTTTAAACAGTAGATAATTTTTCCCAACAAAACCCTGACACTAATATAATCCACAGATGTTTCCCTCTGTAATTTTCCTTTCTTTTTATTGGAAGAGTAGTAGGGCATTATGTTTCAAGTTTTTCAAACCATGGCTGAGTCTGATAAACACTAAGATTTCGATGCCTTCTCTTCCATTTTAATATAGGGAGATGCTGTCGGAGGTACACACGTTCCTGGTTGAAAATTCGCAGGGTCTGTGCACATCCCTACCTACCAACTTTGTTTTGTCAGGCTTTTATTAATTTGGTTTATTTTATATGAACTACAAAGTTTTATCCCTCTATTTCCAAAATATAAAAATTCTGCATGAGAGTTTATTTATTCTCCTAAAAGAGGATGACATGGGCTGTTATTTTTTGAGTGGGACAATAAGAGAAGAGAAGACAGAGGCAGGAAGTGGGAATGAAGGGTAAAGCAAAGCTGGGTGTAATATACTTTCCTTCATTTCTAAACTCCAACCATCTACCAACATGTTTCAAATGGCATTAATTAAAAATTTGTTCAGATTAATGACTATTTTATTTAAAAGCAGCATTTCTTAAAATTAATGCTGGAGATTTTCTCCCTAAAAGTTTTCTTTTCAAAATACGTAAAAGAAATGTAGGGGCTGGCCTTGTGGCCGAGTGGTTAAGTTCATGCACTCCACTTTGGTGGGCCAGGGTTTCCCTGGCTTGGCTCCTGGGTGTGGGTCTAGCACCGCTCATCAAGCTGTGCTGAGGCGGCACCCCACAGAGCAGAACTAGAAGGACTTAGAACTAGAACATATGTAACTATGTACTGAGGGGCCTTGGGGAGAAGAAGAAAAAAAATTTAAATACATTTACCTAGTGGTTCTAACGACTAAATGATGGTTTGTTTATGCTGAGATCAGAAAACAAGATATACATTTATGATATTATTCAGTATTATATATGGAGAGGGGATAAGAACAGATTTCCTGAGAAACTGAAACCCAGCTTATACCACACTTGAGCGGTCAAAATCTATACCATAAGGGCAGAGAAAGAACCTCAGGGTGAGACGTTATAACAGTTAATCCCAGGCTGGTGATTTCCTTGGGGTGCCTAGCAGAAGCAAATGCAAACTGCTCTGGCAACCCACTTCCACTAACAGGGAGTTGCTACTATGGCATCCATAGACATCTTCAATGAAGAGAAAACCTCAAAGGAGAAGTATGACCAAACAAGAAACTGACCTACCATGAGAATCAATGGCCCAAGACGGCTGAGCCCCTCAAACTTAAAGATTTTATAATAGTTTGAAAGAAGCTATGGAAAAGTCTGTTTAAGATGATTATAGTGATAACAGAAAAAACAAAGGTATAACAAAAGAATAAGACACTATGAATGAAAGAACAGACAGATTTGGAAAAGTACCATAAACAACCTCTACAAGTGAAAAATAGTCATTGAAATGAAAAAGTCAAATAGAGAAACAGTAGATTAGATATGGTCAGACACTGTTAGTAACCTGAAAGACAGCCCTAAGATTATCACCCAGCACAGAGATAAAGTGATAGAAAAGATGAAAGAGGGGTTAAAAGAGCTCACATAAATCTAAAAAGGAGTTCTAGAGAGAGACAATAGAGAGAATGGAGGAGAGGCAAAATTCAAAGAAATACTTGCTGAAAATTTTCCAAAACTTAAAAAAAGAAATAATAGATTCCTTGGGCCCAGCCCTATGGCCGACTGGTTAAGTTTGTGTGCTCCGCTTCTACAGCTAAGGTTTTCACCAGTTCAGATCCTGGGCGTGGACATGGCACCGCTCATGAAGCCATGCTGAGGCAGTGTTTCACATAGCACAACCAGAGGGACCTACAACTTGAATAGACAACTAGGTACTGGGGGGCTTTGGGGAGAAAAAGGGAAAGAAAAAAAAAGAATAAGATTGGCAACAGATGTTAGCTCAGGTGCAAATCTTAAAAAAAAAGAAAAAAAGAAATAATAGATTCCAGAAGATAATGAAATAATGAGGAGGAATAAAGACATTTCCAGATAAAATCTGGGGGAATTTACCAACCACAGACTACTGCTGAAAGAACTCTAAAGATGTTTTCTGATAAGAAATTAATAAAAAAGGAAGGAATAGGATGAATAAATCTAAAAAAGTTCTAAGTATAAGGCAAATGAAAAAGACCACAGAAGTGGGTGGAGTGACAGAGATTGTTTAAAATAAAGGAAAACTAAAATATTAGAAAAGAGTAACAAGAAACCGGAAAGACGAAGACTAGAGGCGAAGCATCCTAAGGTCTTCAAAGTGTTTAGGAAGAGCACTTTCAAATGCTGCTAAAGCAAATGCACACGCTAAATATTCAGGGATCACCACCAGAGGGAGCCAAACAGAATGCTGTTTCCAAATTAAAAGACAGAACAAAAGAAGAAAGAAAATGTGATCGAACTTAGATGGCAGGAAAGAAGGAATAAAGGGAAAGAATTGGAAGACAAACAAAAACATACGACAGGAATAATTCCAAATATATCGATAATCACAATGACTGCAATCTAATTAATTGTATCTGTTTAGATATAAGAGATCAGCATACTGGATTTTAAAAATTCAGTTATATGCTGTTTATAAGAAACACTTAGAAGCAAATTCACCAATCCAATCTTACGATATAGTGAGAGCCTACTGTGTGTCAGGCACTGTTGTAGGCACTTGGGAAATCAACGAACCAAAGAGGGAAAAATCTCTGCCTTGCAGAGTTTATATTACAGAGGTAGAAGAGATGGGAGGTGGGGGTGGGGGAGGAGCAAGACTCTAAACAGGTTGGCAAACTATGGCTCATGGGCCAAATCTGGCCCACTGCCTGTTTTGTGAAAGTTTTACTGGAATACAGCCAAGCTCACTTGTTTACTTATTGTCTATGGCCGTTTTTGTGTCACGACAGTAGAGTTAGTAGCTGCGAAAGAAACCACGAGGCCTGCAAAATGCTACATAATTTACTATCTGGCCCTTTATCAGATCACATGGAGACCTGCTGGCCACATCAAAGACTGAATAAATGGGGACCCCTGGCAGCACAAAAAGGCTCAAAGTAAAAGGACGAAAGTAAGAGAGACACTTTGCACTTTAGGCACCAGTCTAAGAGACACAAGGTAAGAGCAGGCAACTGCTGGAGATATTTGAAGACTGTGATGCACTCAAGGCAACAACAAACCCCAAATCCAGCTCCACTCCTGACTCAATTGACTCAACCCCTCAAACTAATAACCTGACAGAAAAAGAGGTGTTCTCGTTGTTTCTGGGTGTAAATATTATTTATACTATTACATTATAGTATATAATACTACTTAGTCTCTTCTGTTTTTTTAAACATGATATTTGGCATTCAATAAAAAATTATGAGACAGAAATGCAAGAGCAAAAGCCAATTTATCATCAAGAGAAAACAATCAATAGAACGATGCTTAAAGATGACCCAGATGCTGGAACTACCTGATAGGGAATTTAGAAATACTGACTATGACTAATATATTAAAAGATCTAGTTAAAAAGTGAACAACATGCAGGGACTGATGGATCATTTGAGGAGATGTAAATTACTTTAAAAAAAAAAGCATCAAATGCTAGACATAAAATACTGTATCAGAGATAAAGAATTCCTTCAACAGGCTTACCAGCACACTGGACACAGAACAATCAGTGAACTGAAGACAGAAATTACCCAAACTGCCTACAAAGAAAAGAGTGGAAAAAATAACAAAGCATCCAAGAGGTGCAGGACACTACCAAGTAGTCTAATATACATGTAATTGGTGAAGAAGAAGAGAAAAACAGGGCAGAAGAAATATTTGAGGAGATAATGGCCACATATTTTTCCAAAATTAATGAAAGACCATAAACCACAGATCCAAGAAGCCTAGGGATCTCCAAGTAGTATTAAAACAAAACAAAAAACCTACGCACAGGGGCTGGCCTGGTTGCACAGTGGTTAAGTTTGCATGCTCTGTGTCAGCAGCCCAGGGCTTGCCAGTTTGGATCCCAGGCACAGACCTACACACCGCTCATCAAGCCATGCTGGGGCAGGTGTCCCACGCAGAAAAGTAGAGGAAGATGGGCACGGATGTTAGCTCAGGGCCAACCTTCCTCAGCAAAAAGAGGAGGATTGGTGGCAGATGTTAGCTCAGGGCTAATCTTCCTCAAAGAAACAAACAAACAAAACACCAAACCTATACACATCATAGTCAAACTGCTGAAAACCAAAGGTACAGAGAAAATCTTGAAGGCAGCTAGGGAAATTTTGAAATTACTATGCGAGGCAAATATAAAACTGAAATAAAGCCAGTGTAGCAATATTCATTTCAGAAAAAGAAAGACTTTGGGGCAAAATATTGGAGATAAAGGGGTTCTCAATGATAAAAGGGGAAAAAAATGCTAGTGTAGAACTCTTATCCTTATGGAAAACCATAAAAGAATATTCTAATTTATTTTCCAATTAATGGATGTCAGAACATACATTCCAGGACAGGAGCTGAACATTCTCCTCGTCACAGACAGCTCCATCAGTAATCCTCAATATGGTACTTCTTAATGTTTCTATCAAAACAGGAGTGTAAACCAGAGTTGAGAGCTACACAGAAGGCCAATATTAGCAGAAGACAGCTTTCAGCAATGGGTAGAAATCTGATTCAAAAAAGATTTAGGAGACATAAAGGAGCCACGGTTACTGAAGGTATTGTTGTGGGGCTGTTTTGAAATTAAATGTTTCTAAAATAGAAAAAATATTACATCCTGAGGAATTCACAAAGAAAGCAGTTTCTGCAATAGCTAAAGATTTGCCTTGCCTTTGGGAGTAAAGGCAAGATTCTCTCCTATGATCAGACTGAAGCCCTAAAGTAAAATACCGTGAATCCATTGTCTTAGAATGTGTTCGAGATTTCTTTCTAGTGAAAACAAACTTCTTAGAGCAGTTATAACGACTATATTACTTAGAAAAGACAAACCTAGTTTGAGACTACTCAGGATCTCTGAAGTATGTCTGTTAACTATAAACAAGCTAAAAAATGCTCTGAACATAGTAGGAAAGAGATATGATCTTTATTTCTCAGCAATTCTTTCTTCTAACTGCCTGGATTTTATATGTCTAGTTCACTTTTCACTTGTGGTTGAGGATTTTTAGATAGGAATCTGAGAAAGATGAATTACAAAGAAAACAGGGGTGTCAGGGTGAATTTCTAAAAATTACTATGAAAATTCAGCTAAAGCTAAACTTTTTTCTCTAGTTGTGGTTTTTGTCTGCAATTTTAACATTCAGTGTACAATACATATCCATTAAGAAACAACATTAATTCATAATAAAGAATAATAATTACACTATTTATAAAGATGCTTTTGCTCTGATCAGCCTCCACTAAATGAAAAAAGGTTAGGTGTTGACAGGGGAGAAAGAAACATAATTATACTTCCAGGGTCCAAAAGAAGGGGAGAGCTTGCAAAGAGAGATGCAGTTGTGGGGTAAGGCTAGAAAATTTCACCTCTGCTATGGGAATGACTGTGAGGAGGGATTTGAGGAAATCCCTAAGACTGGCTTTTGGGGTTTTGTTTTTATGTTTTGGCATATGAAGAAACTGTTACAAACAAAATCATACCAACCACACACACACATGCAGTAGGCTCACACGCCATCTAGTAAGATGTGGTTACACAGGAGGAGGGGTGATTTGTTATACAGAATCCAGTGAGCAGGCTGAAGGAACAATCCTCTCCCTTCCTGTCATTTATTTACATACAGACTAAGAGGGACTTAAAAAGCCAAATGATGAAGAATCAATCATATTAGCTAGGATTTTCATTTAAAAAAGGTTGACTGAGATTCTATTTATACAATCTTCCGCCTCCTGAAACCCCATGAAAATGACAGAGGAATAAAACTGGTACAATTCCACAATGATAAACAGCAGGAAGAAGGCAGTTAATAAACAAGAGATTTCACCAAGTTTCCAGAAGACTGAAAGGAGATGAAACGGCGCCGACTACGGCAGGAGAGCGGAGGAAGCTACAGGCTCAGGGACAAGGAAAGCACTGCAGACGAACAGGCAGCTGACTCGCCCTGCAGAAACCGAGAGGCTTCAGACGTTGGAGAAGGCAGTAACAGGAGGCAGAGGTGTGGAACGGCACAGAAAAGAGCGGCTTAACTGGATGTCTTTCTGGAACCGTCCACCCCTCCGCATGCTGTGGAAGGGCAGGTAGCTATGTTTACTCTTAGGGCCCATCCAAACACACATCTCTCAAGCTGGTCCACATACACAAAGAATGCTAGCTAGTGGCGGTGAAGCGCTCTCTTGCAGCAGCTGGCTCCTCACTTATGCATCACAAAGCAAAGTCGGCCAAGCGACAAGTCTCACTTTCTTACACAGCGCTTTTGGTTAGCCTTCATAGTTCTTCACTCTTAAATATGAACCAAAAGCCAAGGATCACCATACATTTAAGGAACATCTGACATACGAAAGATCTAGATAAACAAAGAGAAAGATTAAACCCAGATTAAGCAGAGATAATTAAAGAGAGAGCTGAGAACTTAAATTCTAATTGACACAATTGACACCATTAAGAGATGTGAGGCAATAACGCACCCATAAAACAATAATCTGCTATGAAAAAGGAATCAGAGAACTAGCTCTTGGCAATTAAAAACATCACAGCTGAAATGAAAACTTCATACATGAGTTGGAACAAAAACTGATGAAATCTCCTAAACTAGAGAATAGAAAGACGAGGAAGTACAATATACTGAGGATATGACAATGAGAAATAAGTAAAAGGTTGGTCCAGGATGTTAGATAGTTGAGTAAGAGAAATTCTAGAAAGAGACAATGGAGAAACTGGGAATAAGAACATTTCCAGGGCTGAAGAGAGATACTAGCCTTTAAACTGGAGGGTCTACTCAACGTGGAACAAGGACGACTTAAAAAAAAAAAAGACCTACACCTAGACACACCGTTATGTCTGTATACAGAAGGAATATACATATAACATATATAAATATATGCACACAAATATGGATATCTTGATGAAATTAAAATAATATCGTTACATACAAGTAGCTAAACCACAATAAGGCCTGGGTAAAAACTGTGCTGCGGCTTCATTTGTGGTATTTGCGCTGTAATATTTTAGTTATTCAGCCAAAAACACACGAATTAAAATTTTACTATTCTGGAATCCAAGATAATCTGAATAGTAATGGAGCTTAATTTTGTACTACCTGTTCAAAGGGCATTAAATAAATTAATACCCCGAGTGAAGTGTGACGGAAGGAAACAAGGTCAAGGGGAGAAACCATTTGAAGAGCTTACATATTATTACTTGGTATTTATAAATCATCATCACACTAATGGAGAAGTTTTTTCCGTTAGATGAATTCGTTTCATTTTGTACTTGAAAAAATTCAGCATTTTAGATTTTTCAATATCAAGTACATCTCAATTACACCCCAAGCTCCTTGAGGGTAAACACTGAATTCAACTTTGTACCACATGGTATCCAGCATTAAACTTTGAAAACTGTAGCCATTTGATAAACATCTATTAAATGTAAAATAATGACAATTTGACTTTTAATGGATAGTAGAGTAAAATACTAACTTTAAGTCCAAGAAATAGAAATCCTGATAAAACAAAAACTTGAGTTTTAAAGTCTCACTGAATGTTTAGTTTTAATATTTTCACTGAGCAAGAGTTAATACATTTTGAAATACGGCAAGACTTAGGTCGCTGCCATCACAGAAGGTGGCTTTTCTATATGCTCGTTCTACCAAGGAAATAAGTGACATATTCAACATCTCCATCACACATTGACTCCGTTGGTTTTCTAAACTTACCTATCTACTTCGTTATCTTAAACAGACAAAAAAGGAGAGGGAATGATGGGTAGAGAACAAGTTTTCAGTACCTTTTAAATCCGCTTTCAAAATTAAATTTTAATGGATAAAGGTAACTTAAGCGTGCAACTCCCTCTGGTGGCTGTTAAAAAAACTGACAGTTAATTCAAATACTAGGGCTCTTAAACCACTCCCATGGGCATACTAGATATTTTAGATATTTTATATAGCAATTTCAGAAAGCTTAGTCTTTACCCAACTTTTGTAAGCTTTTGATGAGCAATAGAGACAATTTTTTAGCCACCTTTATTTGTAATTGGAAAAATAAACACGAAGTTCCAAATGGTGTAAGAGTGTTACTAATTTTAGGCATTCTGCAGTGTAAATAATGTCTAATTTCTCCAGAAGTTACAAAAAAAAAGAAAGAGAATGGAATGTGAATATTAAAAAAGTACCTTTGCCATTGGAAAACGTACAATGGACCTTATAAAGACCTTATAAGACCCTATGCTTATTTTTAAAAAAAGAGAGAAATTTTGCCATTGGAAATATAATACGTACTTACTTCTGGTGTCTTTTAAATTTTTGTCTGTCATGACAATTTTATATGCCTAAGTCAGGTACACGCCTAAGTCATGCACCCAGAAAAGTACAATGTCAGCTTGCAAACTAAATGAAGATTTCCTAGACTGTAACTGCTGGCAGCAGGGGCACCTGCTTCACACATCACTGTATAGTTACAGTCACTTATTTGGTGATTGAGTCATGAAGGATTCAGAGATGGCAATTATCCTTTAAAATAAAGCATCCTGATATTTTCATCTATTTTGCCATTTTTTTTAAAAGATTTTATTTTTTCCTTTTTCTCCCCAAAGCCCCCCAGTACATAGTTGTATATTCTTCGTTGTAGGTCCTTCTAGTTGTGGCATGTGGGACGCCGCCTCAGCATGGCTTGAAAAGCAGCGCCATGTCTGTGCCAGGATTCGAACCAAGGAAACACTGGGCCGCCTGCAGCGGAGCGCGCGAACTTAACCACTCGGCCACGGGGCCAGCCCCTATTTTGCCATTTTTAAGGACAGACTGAAATCAGATCTTGCAACAGTGCTGCAACTGGGTCTGTAATTTAGCTAACAGATACAACAACAAAACCATGAGGAATGATGCTTAACCTCTGCAATTCTTTTTAAGAAATTTAAATTACTTATACATTAGTATTAATAACAGATGAATGTGGGGCCTCTGCTAGATAAAATTTTGTTTGGCATTTATTTGTATATAATTAAGACTCTGCGTGTAATCTTATAGTATTAAGATACAGACATTGTCCAAAACTTTTGTTTTAGAGACAAAGAAAACTGGGGCCTAGAGATACCGAAAGAGCCTCAAAAAATACAGCTGGACAAACCATTATAGGAACTGGGGGATGTTTCTAGCTGAAAAAGGTTTATACTTTAAAAGGGGATATGGTAGCCATTTTCAAGCTCTTGCAGGAATGCCATGAAAGAGAAATGAGGCCAGTCCAATACAGTTTCGAGAAATCTCATTACAATTAAAGAGAAGATACGTACAAGCTTTCTGTTCTTCTTTTTCAAAATCCTAGAATGGAGAAGGATTTCCTAAATAAGACATGAACAAAACCCACAAGCCAGAAGGAAAAAAGACTGAGATGTTTGAATACATAAAAGTAAGAAAATTCATAAAACAAAAAAAATTTACTGACCAAGTAATAACAGATTAGAAAAAATAGAGTAGGCATCCTACAGAAACCGGCAAGTTCACAAAATAAGAAATACAAATGGCTTAAAAATTAATACATGAAAAGATGCTCAACCTTACTCATATTTAAAGATAGAAAATTTAAAAAACCAAAACAATACATTTTTACCTACCAGACAGACTGACAAAGATGTATGTTTTTCAATCACTTACACATTGATGGATGAGGCAAGGAAGGAGGAAAAGAACATTCTAAGAAAAGTTGCCAAAAATGTCCCCCATTTATAAACATGGGGAAAAAATAAATATTCTACTAGCTTACACTCTGGTAAAATTTCTTTAGAGAGAGTCTAAAAATTAAAATTGGCAACCTGCGCTGTGGTAGTCATCAGTACCCTTCACCAAGTATTTCTGGCTCCTCGCCTTCCAGATACATGGCAGAACTGCACCTTCTCATTCTCTTTGAATTAGGTGTGGTTACGTGACTTGTTTTAGCTAAAGAGCAACGTGTGCTGGGGGAGGAGCCTAAGAAGTCAGTGCTGATTCGCCGTATTGCCTGAACAATCATGGAAGCACGGAGAGGGAGATTCCCTCAGCCTGGGTCCCTGAGTGAGGAGGATGTAGAGCTGCCCACCAGCTAATCTATAATGGTAACTGAGCTAGAAATAAACCTCTGTTGTTTTAAAGATAGTTTGGTATTGCAGCATAACCAAGCCTAAACATCTATCAAAATTAAAAATATACATATCCTGTGACACAGCAGTTACACTCCTAGTAATCTCTTCTGCCAACATACCTGGGCATGGGCACAAATACGTATATATAAGATTTTTACTACAGCAGTTTGTAAAAGGAAGACCTTGGGGTCTATCAAGAAAGGCCTGGTTAGAGATTACAGTACATAATACTATGCAGCCATTTTGTAAAAAAGCAGATCTACACTTCCTGACATGGAATACTCTCAAAGAGATAAAGATAAAAAAATTGATAAAGACAAAAAGCAAAATAATATGTTCTATTTATATTAAAAGGAGGTATAAATATATATATGCTTGGTATACAATTTCAATTTCTAGAAGAATACAAAATGAACTGTTTGTGATAGTTATTGGTTGTCTTTGATGAGGTGACCTTCTTATCATATACCCTTTTGCTCTGCTTGCATTTTTTAAAAAAAATCAAGTATATGTAGAAAAATATTTTAGTGCAATCCCTATTAGAATCCCAGCTGACTTCTTTGTAGAAATTGACAAGCTGATTCTAAAATTTATATGGAATAGCAAGAGACCCCAAACAGCCAAATAATCTTGAAAAAGAACAAAGCAGAACTTACATGCTCCAATTTCAAAACTTATTACAAAATAATAATAACCAAGACAGTGTAGTACTGGCATAAGGACAGACATAGAGATCAATGAAAAAGAACTGTTAGTCCAGAAATAAACCCACGTGTTCATGGTCAACAATTTCCTGCAAGAGTGCCAAGACCATTTAATGTGGAAAGAAGTCTTTTCAACAAACAGTGCAGGGACATCTGGACAGCCATATGCAAAAGAATGAAGTTGGATCCTTAACTCATACCATTATTCAGAAATTTAACTCAAAATGAATGAAAGACCAAAATACAAGCATGAAAACTATAAAACTGAAACACTGGGGGCAAATCCTCATGACCTTGGATTTTGCAACTGATACTTAGAAATGACACCAAAAACATGAGGAATGAAAGGAAAAGCAGATAAAATGGACTTGAGCAAAATTCAAAACTTTTGTGCTTCAAAGGACACTATCAAGAAAGTGAAAAGAGAACTCATGGACTGGGAGAAAATAATTGCAAATCATATTAGGGACTTACATCTAGAATATTCAAAGAACTCATACAACTCAATAATAAAAAGGCAAATAATCTAATTAAAAATAGGTGAAGAATATAAATAGGCGTTTCTCCAAAGAAAATATACAAATGGCCACTAAGTACACGAAATGATTCCTGAGGTCACTGGCCATCAGAGAAATGCAAATCAAAAGAACAATGAGACACCACTTTATGGCCACTAGGACGGCAAGAATCACAGTCAGGCAACAGCAAGTGTTGCTGAGGATGTGGAGAAATCAAAACCCTCATACACTGTTGGTGGGAATGCAAAATGGTGCAGCCACTTTGGAAAACGGTTTCACAGTTTCTCAATGGTTAGACGTAGAATTCCTACATGACCCAGCAATTCCACTCTTAGGTATATACTCAACAGAAATAAAAACAAATGTCCACAAAAAGTGTACATGAATGTTTATAGCAGCATTATACATAATAGCCAAAAGGTAGAAACAGCTTAAATGTCCATGAACTGATGAAGGAATAAACAAAACGTAGAGTATCTATACAATGGCATATTATTTGGCCATAAAAAAGAAGGAAGCACTAAGATATGCTACAACATGGATGAACTCTTCAAACATCATGCTAAGTGAAAAACGTCAGTCACAAAAGACTACATATGGGGCAGGCCCCGTGGCCAAGTGGTTAAGTTTGCGTGCGTTGGCGGCCCAGGGTCTCGCAGGTTTGGATCCCGGGCGCCACATGGCACAGCTCATCAGGCCATGTTGAGGCGATGTCCCACATAGCACCAGAGGCACTCACAACTAGAATATACAACTATGTACTGGGGGACTTTGGGGAGAAGAAGAAGAGAGAGAAAAGAAGAAGATTGGCAACAGTTTTTAGCTCAGGTGCCAATCTTTAAAACAAAGATTACATATTATGTAATTCCATTTATATGAAGTGTCCAGAATATGTAAATCTACAGAGACAGAAAGCAGATTAGTGGCTGCTTAGGGCTGAGGGTGCGGGTAATGGGATAGGAGGGGACAGTAAAGGGTAGAGTAGTCTCTTTCTGAGGTGCTCAAAATGCTCTACTATTCGCTGTGGTGATGGCTGCACATATGTGACTATACTAAAAATCACTGACTTGCATACTATAAATAAGTGAACCACATGGGATGTTAACTCTTTCTCAATAAAGCTAAAATTCTCAATAAAGTTAAAATGATGACTAAAAATTTTTAAAAGTAAATTAGATGAAATAGATTTGCACATCCTTAACACAATAATCTTAAATATGTTAAGTAAATATGTGTAAAGGATATCCCCACAGTATATTTATGTTATATATACTTAGAGTATGTATAGATTATATAACCCACATATATGGTATATTTATATATACTCCTATATGTACAGTGTGTTCCCATTAAAAAAAAAAGTGTGTGAGTGTGTATATGTAATTATACAGGGAAGGAGGATAAAGAACCACCAATGGAGATTACTTCTGATAGTTAAATGGTGGGAGGGTTGGGGGGAAGGGATACGTCAGGGGTTGAAAGGAGACACACTTTTATTCTATCTTCCCTTTTCTGGGTTAGAATTTTTTTTACCATATGCATATATTATTTTCAAAATACTTTTTAAAAAGATCAGTCTAATACAGGAAATAACTTGCGAGTAGGCAGAGCCCTTCAAAAATGGAACATGCTGCCTTAGGCGGCAGCGTGTCTCTCAGAAAGCCTCCAAGTATTGAATGGACGCACACTTGACGGGGATCCTGTGGGACCAAGCGTTGGACAGGTATACACATATACACATATTTTACACAATGCAGTTTACCAGCTACATCGACACTATGGATGGATTTTTGCACAGATAATAGAGAATGAGAAATCCTTTTTGGCAGGAATGTTAGTTTGGTAAGAGCCTCTGGCTATTGTAACAAAATACAGAAAGTAGGTCTGTTTTTCCTCTGCCGTGAAAATTGGTTTGAATGAGTGAAGCATTTGTCCTCCACACCTACAGAAGCTGCCAGTGTTACAAAAAGCATACTTCCATGAATGTGAGAGAACACCAGAAAGTCTCAGAATACAGTGAATTATGAAGTATTTATCAGTACTTTTCAGAAGTTAGGTAGAGTCAAGTGGTATGACTCAAGGGGAAAAATGCCGCGCTCTGGCCAGTAACCTTACCACCAGTAAGCAATTTCACTTCAGTATTTGTTCTTCTTTGTAGGTAAAGTAAGAGCCTTCATCTCTATAGGCTTTAAACTGAAATTTCTAACTTGAATCTGTTGTTTCTGTTTGGCACTCATCTTCGCCTCTCAGTCCTGCAGCACCTTGAGGACTCGAGTGTACTTTATGTCCTTTAGCGGGTGGTGGTGGTGGCAGACTTGGTGCTGAGACGAGCAGGGCTCTGGTGGAAGTGTGATTAATTTACCTCTTTCTCTTCTGCTCATTATACAGCAGAGGGAATATCAAACAATGTGTTTTTTATAAACATAAATTCTCACTTTTGAAATTTTTACTATAGTATTTTTAGATTTCAAATGTTAGACAAAACATAAAAACTCCACAAATTTTGATTACCAAATTGATTTATGTATGTTCCCTTCTCAATGTGAGAAAAGTACTTTCCTATGACTCTAGTACCTGGCTCAACTTATTTTTCTACTCTGAAAGTGTGTTCCAGGAGCTTTAGAAAGATCAACTTCACTGCAGGAGGCAGAGACATTTCTTTTCTCTTTATTACCCACACCATACAAATTAGAGCTCAGAAAAGACCCTTGCTTAAAGATTGGCACTGTTGGGCTCACCTCACTTTGTACTGTAACGAGCGCTGTGGAAACTGTAAAGCCTCACACCCATGTAAGTTAACATCAAAAAAGATACATTTTTCAGAAAGGAACAATTCTTTGATTTGACTAGAACCAAGTTACAGAAATACTAGAACGAGATTCTGTCACTGGCTGATATGTAAGTGTGGGTCCACAGCGGTAAGCAGAAGGAAACGAGAGGAAAGGCTGCAGAAGAGCACCCAGCCCGCCACAGGGCGCACACAGATAATGCAAGGGGACAAAGCCACACGGATGCTCAGAATTCCACAGGTATGCACGTGTGTTTACTGAAAGCGAGCATGGCTGTTACAGCTATCTGAAGGCCGTCAGTGAAGAGTAGCAATTTGAGTGGCAGATTCTGAGGAATCCCGCTTTTATGGTAGGCTTTGAATTCTCAAAGCAGAGCCTCACTCATCAGCAATTTTTTTTCTTTTATCTTCAGGTGCCTTTAGAAGGTGCTCCCTACAGCTACCCAGGTATTACTTCATTGTTTCAAGTTATTTCTAATTATATCTATATACGGTGATTTCTTTCCCTATAGCTCCCTGTTGGTTTCATTTATTTTGAGTGATCTTTTAGCTCCACATTTCTCAAACTGAGGCACACGCGGCCCCCACAGCAGTGTACCAGGGGTTATATGAAACTGCAGGATAAACTTGAAGCATCTTTCCAGAGGGTTTATCTTGAAAATCTGGAAAGACATTAGAGGGTTGTGGTTAAGAGTATGGGCTCTGTTGTCAACTTCATAGGTTAGAATCTTGACTCTGTGACTTGTCCTTTGGCAAGGAATTAACCTATCTGGTTCCTAAGCATTTTAATCTGAAAATTAGACTACTACTAGTGGCCTATTTTAAAGTCAGTTGCGAGAAATAAACAGGCATTCAGGACAGGGCCTAGCACATAGAGAGCGCTCAGGAGGTATTGCTTATTATATATCTTAATATTAGATTATTCATCTTTTCCCCCTCTGAGCAAATATAAGCAAGGATGGAGCAGTAAGCAATGCTGAGGGTGGATTCAGATAGGGACACCAGGGATAGTCTCATTGAAAAGGTGACTCGATATAGACCAGAAGAAACTGAGGGAGGTAACTGGATTCTGGGAGAAGAGACTTTCAGACAGAGGGAACAGCAGGTACAAAGGCCCTAGGGTGTGCCTTCTATACTGAAAGGAACAGCAAGAAGGCCAGGAGGGCTGGAACAGAGTGAGAGAGGTGGCGAGTACAAGGAAAAGAGATGGAGGAGGGGCAGCGGATGACATAAGGCTTTGTAGCTTTTACTCTGAAGGAAACAGACAGCCATCACGTGTAGAGGAGTGGTCTGATCTGACTCAGGTTTTTAACCACATCTCTCTGGCTGCTGAGCTGAAAGACCATAAAGAAGCAAGGGTGAAAGCAGGCAGGCTACAGTAACAGTCCATTTGAGAGATGATGGTGGCTCAGACCAAAGTGGTGAGACAATGGGGGTGATGAGAAAAGACAGGATTCTCGATATACTTTGAAGGTTAGAGTGGCCAGGATTTACTATCGAATTAGATGTGAAATGTGAGAGAAAGGAGTCCAAAGCTTCTGGCTTAATCACCAAAAAAATAAGCTGCCATTAACGGATATGGGAAGATTGATCACAGGAAGAGTAAGTCGGAGGGAACATCAGAAGCTGTTTCAGACACAGTAAACTGGAGGTGCCCAGTAAATATACAAATGGAGATGTTAAATAGGTAGATGTTAAATAGGTAGTAATGGCCTGGAATTCAGGGGTTAAGCCCAGGTTAGAGTTACAAATCTGGGAGTCATTAGCATATAATGATATTTATAGCCAAAGAGTCCAAGGATTGAGCTCTGAGGCTTTGATCTCACTTCTCTGAACAAAGGAGTGGAAGAACAAAGAGATGAAAGATGAGGAACATGAGGGAGAACCAGCAAATAAAAGGAGAAGTGGAAATCCTAGGAGTCAAATGAACAAAATGCTTCACAGAGAAGAAGGTGCCCCACTGTGGCAAATGCTGATCAAGGGAGATGAGAGCTGAGAGACGGCTGCTGGGCTTGGTAACAATGCTGCCACCGATGATCTTGACAAGAGCAAATTTGGTTGACTGTAGTGGGAAAAATCCTGACTGGAGCAGATTCTAGAGAATGGGAGAGAAACTGGAGATAGTAAGTTCAAAGTAACACTTTATTTTCACACTCCAGTTAAATGTGAATACTTTTGTCTACTTCAAGAGAAAATTCCCCATATCAAATTATCTTCATAAAAAAATTTACTCTCCATTTAATAACAACTATCCAAACACAGGAAATCTGTTACTTTGATGAAAGGAGAGTAAGAAAAGAAAGAGGACTTTAGGGGAAGAACAGGAATTAAATACCAGTGGAATAAATAATGGTATATTAAAATTCACACACTGCTGAAACTGAACAAAAATGGTTCCAGTTTAGTCATAGATATATGGAAAATAAAAAGTTCCAGAACAATTTCTAGTGGAACAGACTTTTAAACACACACACACACGCACACCTGGGCTTCATCACTCAGAGATTCTAAATGAGTAAGTTTGGGCCAAGCCCTGGGCATTTTCATTTTTTGAAAGCTCCATAGGGGATTACAAAATTTCAGCACTACAGCCCACCTTGGGTTGAGAATCGCTAGAATACAACTGTTTAAAACACAAAATAAGCCAAAACAACCAGGCTCCTCTAAGAAGTTCAGCAGTAAAATCACTACTTCAGAAATTTTTAAAAGGACACGTAGTACTAGTAGCAGCAGGGGCTGCGTGCTGCCTGCGGCCGACGATACAGGATTTTCCAACCTACATTACTTGGAACAATTCACTGGGGACACAGAGATGACTAAGACGTCATTACCCTAAAGGACTCACAGCTGGTCCACAAACTTGCATCGATATTCAGGAAAACAAACACTTATCCTCTACTTTCTTATCTGAATGAATTTAAGTTTCCTATGGAAGATTAAGTAACTTAAGGGGTCAGACAAAATATATGACGGAAATTATCTCTACCAATATCAACTAGTCGATTTCAGAAAAGGATAATCAAGTGAGAGAGATTTAAAACTAACATTCTTATTCACAACTCCAAACAGAAAGGTTGCATTAACTGATGTTTAAGGGAGGCTGAAAGAGACAAGTATCAGAAATAGGATTCAAATTTCTCTTTGAGTTGGATTATTCTAGCACTCACACCAATTTAGACTTTGATACGAAATAAGACTAACAACGTCGATTAGAAAAATGAGAAGAGAATTCTTTTGGTCAAAGAAGGCAGATTTACTATATTAGTTGGTTCACTCATCTCTTATTAAAATGTTTTTTTATGAATTTTTATTTGCAGAAATTTTAAAGGGAAAGTCAACAACACCAGTGCTAAGACAATAACTGAAAAGAAAGTGTTATAAACATTAAGAAAACAAAAACACAAACCAGCACTGATTATTCTGAAGATCTGACAACTCTATTATCAAACGTCAAGTTATACAATAACAAAACTGAAATTTACATGAATTCTCTAAAAGGTTCTTAAGATAGTAGTATTTGAGGCAACGTTTAAAGGATGAAATAATAATGCTGATACCCAGTGAAATCAAACGCACAGCACTAAGGCCAGCACGGCAAACGACCCCAGCTTCAGCATCGTTATTACCTTGTGTGTAGGCAGCATCATCAGATCCCATACTCAACTTCCGTGCTTCACTTATTCTATCCACATGCGCTAAGGCAGGGTCCGTGAGGTGCTGAATATTCTCCGTTTCTACATAATGATCAGGATGATTTAGAAGATTTGCAAGTTCAAAGGTAGGGGACACTACCCCTGGTGAAACTGCAGGGGGTTTATTGGGAGAAACTGTAATTTTGAAAGTATATTTTGTATTGGGTTGAGTGACCACCACTCGAGGAGAGGTTGCAGAGTTATTACCTACTGCTCGACTTTTGGGAGGGTGGTGATGAATAAAGGCAGGACCCATGCTCACTTGCCCGGACATATTCCTGGAGGCAGCAGATGCTCCAGAGTTTGTGGATATGAAGAGGGTGGGCTGATTCCGCATGACCTGCTCATCTCCTGCGGTGGCATTAGCGGAAATATAGACCTTAGGTTGACTACGGGCCATCACCTCATCAGTATTTGGGGGACTGGCAGCTATGTAAACAGTGGGCTGATTTCTATTTAAGGTCTGGCTGTTGACTGAAGGGGAACTGCTGGAGGCTCGAGGTCCAGAAGAACGCAACTTTGAAGAACTGTTTCTTTGTGGGGGTTCAAGTTTGATTTCGATCTGGTTTTTTCGAGGTCCTGTTGAAATATTCTGAATGTTATACTGGCTATGAGCAGAAGACTGTGAGCTACCAGATGAATGAATTGTTGGCGGTTGTGGAGTAGTGGGTGAACTGATGGGCATGTAGACGTGAGAGGTCTGGTGGCCTTGCTGATTTGGCTGCTGGGCTGAGGTATGTGACAGAGGATTAGATGCAGGATAAGTAGTCCAGGGACCAGGTTGTGAAGGTTGATAGACTTGTTGAGGGTTCATGGGATTAAATTGAGATACCCAGCCAGAATGCTGTTGTGTCTGCCGAGCTGTACCACTAGGAGGTGTAATGTAAGGCCTAATATAGATAGAATTTCCCTGTGGACTGTTAAGTACAGGTGGAGGTACACCATGTATGTGCAAAGATGTAGGAGTATTACGACCAGTCTGGATATTTGGGGCTAACGTTACCATAATGGGATTAAATCTGGGAGTTTGTTGAGAAAGGTTAGATGTTCCTTTGCTGCCTAAGTGAAATCCAAGATGTGGTGTCGAATTTGAAGCACCAGACGTACTGGACATTCCAAAAACATTAAAACCTTGAGGAACTTGAGCTGGTGCTGTCTGTGGCTCCTGCTGAAATAGCTCATTATTGGACTGACCACCTTGAAGTTGTCCATCACTAATGCTGTGCGTTAGAGTCCTACTTCCATTCATTCTATTTCCTTCTCTTCCATGGTGGTAAACATTCTGTGACTGCAAGTCCAAGTTGAGAGAAGTCATGTGATTGCGTAGACCAGAAATTCCAGAATCATCTGAAAAATTCAAGTCTCCTTCACCATAAAGATACCTTGTACTCTCCTGGGAGAGAACTGCACAGCAGGCATCCAGGTTATTATTATTCTATAAAACAAAACAAAAACAGCTTGACGTTAACAACCAGAAGCTAATGTTTATACTCTTATCACTACTAAGATATTATGTGATTAACAAGTGATTAGTTAATACAATTATAACAGATATATTTGAACCTTCTCATTTGAGAAGAACTACTTTTTATGCAAATGGATGAATTAGAAATCCTCACTACTAATGCAATGTAAAAGTTCTCTGCCTAGCAATAGCTAAGTAAACCAAGTCATTTTGCTGTTTTAGGAACTATTTTATAGTAAAATAGATTCATGCAAATACAGTAAAATTACAACCTAATTAACTATGCAATTTGAATGTTGAACAAAATATAACTATTCAACTTATGCATACAATACTGTGTAATTAAATATTTTGCACATTCAAGCACTATATAAATTCTTTCAAACTAATCATCTTTTAAAAAATTATATTCGTAGCATTTAAACAAAAGTTAAAGGTTTATATTAGAAATTTTGTGGAAGACACTGTTACAAAAGCAGATTGGGATTAAATAATTGAAGATTTTGAAAAATGAGTCACACTGGAGTTTGGACTTTAATATAGGCAATGGGGAGAGGCCCTGAACGTAAATGAACAGTGAAGTGAAGACCAAAGGGTGTTTTGGGAAGAGAAGTCTATTGATACTTAAGATGAATAGAAAAAGAAAAATTTTTTGACAAGAAGACCAGTTAGAAGATATGAAATAATAATGTCTGATAGTAGAAACAAATTATGAAAAACTACAAATAGTCAACACAATTTGGCCACAAGAGGGAAAGAGAATTCAAAGAGAGCTGGAGGCTTACGAATATGACAGAAAGGGGACGTTTTTAGACATAAAAAAGATGAATAACCAGGTTAAAATGTCTGCAGGTGGGTTTGATATAAGATAAAATCTTAGTAGAGAAAACTGAACTAAAAACGCATCGTGAAGTCTTGTTAAGAAATGACAGTCCACAGTTTGAACAGGTAATGCAAAAGAGAAGGTTAGTGAGAAAGGTTCGATGCTTTTCCTCCCCAAACCAATAGTTCAAATTTCTAATGCTATAAAAACCCTTTTACCCTACTCATATTCTGAATTGATATATATTAATTTTTCAAATAAAATTTAAAAATTCACCACAATCTTTATCAACTGATTAATCCTTATTATAGTTAGACGTTATTTTTTGCCAAACCTAATTGGTGCTTTTAGCTTCAAGCTAATTTTATTGCTATTCCTAGTAAATTCTTCTCCCCTTTGAGCTAAAACTCACAAAGACATCATCTTCTTCTCATCTCCTTTCTGCCAATCCTCCCAAATTAAAATGTATGTTCCCCACCAAATCCAAGTCCACATTTCCTTTTGAAAAGCTGATACTTATATTTACAAAGTCTTCCTCTCTAATTCTCGAGTGCTCATAAATCCCTTCAATCCTTTATAATCTCTGATTATTTAATATGTTCTAGTCCTGGCTATGCCATAACTCACATGCCCCTAGGTTATTTACCCTCTGCAGACATCATTTTCTTATCAGCAAAACATAAAAGAACTTACAGGGATTTTATAAGGCTGTGATAGAATAAAAGGAAATGTACTCTTTATTAAACTTTTATTTCAGAAAATTTTTAAAATATGCAAAAATAAGAAGTAAATATGATAATCTCCCCTATATTTATCATCCATCTTTAACAATACCAATATATGGCAAATCTTTTTTCATCCCATGTGTATGCCCCAGCTACTCCCCCCATCAAGCTAGATCAAGTCTCAGATATTTTGTTTTCATCTGTAAATACTTCAATACGTATCTTTAAAAAAACAGAGACTAAAAAAAATAACCATAGTGCCATTATCATACCTTAATCAATACTTAATATCACCCAATATCCAAACAGTGTTAAAGTCCCCTGATTGTTTCTTAAAACTCTTTTTAATTTAAATCGGGAAATAAGCAAGGTCCACATATCTCATTTGGTTGATATGCCTCTTAGGTTTCTTTTAATAATTAACCCTCCTCTCTTTTAAAAATTTTCTAGCCATTTGTTTGTTGAAGTACTTTGTCCAGTAGAATTTCCCATATGGACTGGGTGACTGCACCCCGTGGTGTCAATATCCCCTGTAACTCATTGTGAACTAGCAGTTATATATAGAAGAGTGAGCAGGTGCACATATGAATTGTTGTCAAGACTCTTCAATAGGGTCTATTTCTTATTGCATCACACAAGGAGGCACAACAATGTCTGCCTGTCTTTTTGTGATCTTAAAGCTGAGTGGTGGATTCTGACATTGTTAGCTTGATCCACCTAATGATTTTTAGTAATTACTGATGATCACTGTTTTGAAATTTTATTTCATTAGGGGTTGCAAAATGGTGATACTGGTGATATCCCAATGATAAGATTCTTTCTTCATGTATTAGATGCACTTGTTCCTCAAAGAACTTGCTCTCTTCAACTATTTGGTTAGTCTTTGCACAGAAGAGGCAGGATAAATAAATTCTTTCTTTTTACTGGTTTTTAGAATAATGAATTGGTACCTTAGCAACTTCTAAAGGTAACTAAGACATTTTTAGTATCACTATAAATTCCTGTATCTTTAACATTTTGTTGTGTGTCAACCGATTGTGGTCATCATATCCTATCCTTCGGCTAGTGGAAATGACTTCAAGGTGGCTCCTGTGTACACACGACATGAACCCAGTAGTCTTTCACAGCTTCCTTGCTTCCTGATATGACAAGGTGTCCAAGACCATCTTGTAGACTTCCTATCCCAGACCTGGAATCACCTATTTCTCAAGGAAGCCCTGGGTACTTTTAGGGGGAAACTGTAGAGGACTTCCTTAAAGTGTATCAAAAAGGGGAGGATGAGTTTTTAAAAAGTTGACAATCACTGCTTTTTTGTATATTCACAAATCTGCACTCTCTCCAAAGCTATGAAAGCGTCTGAATCATTATTTCCAGTTTTTCCTTCATTTTTCCCCAAGCTTCTTGCACAGACACAGAGACTATAGATAGCATCAAAGTATACACTATGATCATCTTTCTCAAACTCTGATTCATTTGCTCCTTCAAGCAGTATTTACTGAGCATCCATTAGACAAGTATAAAGGAATACAATTGCTGCTTTAAAGACTCTCACAGTGCAGTAGAGTAGATCTACGTGTTCACAAATATAATGCAGAATGGTAGGTGTTTTAAGAGAAATATGGATAAGGACTATGGGTGGAGGTCATCTGAGAAGGCTTCAACAAAGGATACGGTACGTACACACTAAGTCTTACAAATACTAAATAAACAATATTTAATGCATTACTTTGGAAAGAGCAATTTTAAACTTACAGATTCAATCATCATATTAAGAAAATTAAAAAATGATGAAAAATTCAGCTAAAAAAGAAAAAGCCCAAAGCGTCAGCTATGCAACATTTTCACATTATTCTAAGATTTAATTACCAAATATAAGTAAATGTTAAAGATATGAATTACAACTGCTGACGATATAGCTATCTTTTTTTTTTTTTTTTAAGGATTTTAGTTTTCCTTTTTCTCCAAAAGCCCCCTGGTACATAGTTGTGTATTTCAGTTGTGGGTCCTTCCAGTTGCGGCACATGGGACGCCGCCTCAGCATGGCCTGATGAGCGGTGTCATGTCTGCGCCCAGAATTCGAACTGGTGAAATCCTGGGCCGCCAAAGCAGAGTGCGTGAACTCAACCACTCGGCCACAGAGCCGGCCCCTCAATATAGCTATCTTAGAGAACCTCCAGCACAAGGAAATGATGTGAGTAGTTCCAAACGAAGGGATCTGAGCAGTAAAGTCAAGAAGAGAACAGAGTATAGATACTTCTGTTCTCCTCCTAAGAAGGAAGATGGTTAAGAATACGTATACAAAGTAGCAGCGTGGCAAGATCCTTTAACTACGAATTTTTTTTTTTTTTTAAAGATTTTATTTTTTTCCTTTTTCTCCCCAAAGCCCCCCGGTACATAGTTGTGTATTCTTCGTTGTGGGTTCTTCTAGTTGTGGCATGTGGGACGCTGCCTCAGCGTGGTCTGATGAGCAGTGCCATGTCCGCGCCCAGGATTCGAACCAACGAAACACTGGGCCGCCTGCAGCGGAGCGCGCGAACTTAACCACTCGGCCACGGGGCCAGCCCCTAACTACGAATTTCTTATATTTTGTATTCTATGTTTTTTTTCATCTAGAAAAGTTCTAAACCAGTATACATAGGGAGGATCTCTCTAGAGAAAAGACAGAAGCCTACCCAATTGAAAAAGGGAGACCAGCTCCCAAAAGAAAGGCTATCACCAAATCAGAGATGTCTATACTTACATTTGGAGGTAGCTTAATTTGCCTTTACAGTTTAAAAATATTTCTCCCAATTCGGGAAGACTTACACCCTTCTTTTATCCCCAGAGGAGCCCTCCTCATTCCTTTCTTGTCAAATTTCTTGTTATATCAGCTAAAAAGCACATTACTTGGATGTCCAGACTGATTATCAACTCAGTTTAAAACGGTGTGGTCTGCCTCATGGATAATTTACAAGCAAAACATTTTAGTCATCACTAGGTGCTGGGAAGCACACCGCAGGATTTGTTCTTGTGAAATCAGATTAACATAGTGAAGACAATATTACTGGGTGCCCAAAAGAAATTCAAAATCATCTATTTTCTATTTCTGGGTAAAGTTGAAAACACGTTTTTTTTTTTAAATAGACAATGCATTTACACAGATCAAAACAATATAAAAAGATGTTTGTTTTGAGAAGTCTCACTCCCATCTCCATCCCCATCTTGCCTGTTCCCTCTTGCCCACTATGGATAACCATAACCATCTTTTATTAATTTTGTTTTTAATCCTTCCAGTGCTTCTTTATGGAAACAGGAGCAAATACACATACATGTGTATCTTTATTCCCCCTGCCCTCAACTATATATACTGTTCTGTGTTTTGTTTTCTTAACTTAATATATGCTGAAGATCATACTGTAAGGGTATGTAGAGTTCTTTATTTTATGAAAATATTTTAAATAATTCTATAAAGGGCTTTATATTTTATTCCCATTAAGATATTTCAAAATCTCTACAGCTGGGCTATCAAGAAAGTGTTCTGGACAGTTCTTTCAATACCAGGTCTTAACAAAATTTTACTGAAGAGCCTACAATATTTTTTTCTATTTTTCAATGACTCACTAAAGACTCTCAGTATACGTCTTATTTTATCAGAAAATTCTATTTGAAAAGTTAGAAGAGGTACCTGAGTTCTAAGGGGAGACACCTTCCTCCCAGTATCTCTGCTCCTCCCCATAATTTCTTTAGCTTCTGACTCCACCCTCACTTTTTCTTTGCTCTTTCATTTTTTTCTTTCACAGTCTATGTCGACAAGTGTGGACTATTAATTCATTCACCAAATATTTATTATGGTTCTTCTACTATTATTACTGTTATTAGTACTGGCTACTAACATTTGTTGAGCACTCAGAATCAGAATCAGGTATCCTACTAGTGGCTTTACCTGCATTATCATATTTAATTCCCTGTGACTTTTTTTATTCCCACTGTACAGCTGAGAAAAATAAGGGTCAGATAGGTTAATTAAATTACTGCTAGTAACTGTCAAAACTTGAACTCAATCTGCTTATCATCAAAACATATGCTATTTATTATTATTTTTAAATTTTATTTTTATTTATTTCCCTCCAGCTTTACTGAGGTATGAATGACAAATAAAAACTGTATATATTTAGGTTGCACAGTGTGATTTTTTAAAGGTGTATGATGAGATGATTTAATATATGTATACAATGTTAAATGATTACCATAATCAAGTTAATTAACACATATACTACTTCACATAGTCAACATTTTTTTGGGTGGTAAGAACAATTAGGATCTACTCTTTTAGCAAATTTCAAGTATATAATACAGTATTACTAACTCAAAACATATGCTCTTAAACACTGTACTATAGAAGGAGCCAGGCAAGTTCAGAGAATTCCCATCAGCTAAGGATGACTACAGAATAGTGTGTGAGGAGGAAGACCTGGGAAGCAGTTAAGGCTGTAGAAGGCAGGACTCCAGATCACTGTGTGCTCTAGACAAGATATATGGACTTTATTCTGAAGGGTATGGGCAACAATCATGAGGTTTTCTCTTCTTTCTTCTTCTTTTTTTTTCCTGAAGAAGGTTAGCTCTGAGCTAATGTCTGTGCCAATCTTCCTCTATTTTATAAGTGGGTCACCACCACAGCATGGCTGACGAATGGTGTAGGTCCATGCCCAGGATCCAAACCTGCAAACCCAGACTGCTGAAGCAGGACACGCTGAACTTAACCACTAGGCCACAGGGCTGGCCTATATCATGAGTTTTTTAAGCAGGTAAATATACAATGAAATCTGCATTTAGAAAGACATTTTCGCAGAAATGAGGAGGATGGATTGGGGAGACCAAAACTGGGTTAGACTAAAGGGAGGTAGACCAGTTAAATGTACAGATAAATGGTGAGAAAGGTGTGAACAAAATGTAATCACTCGATATCAAGTACAGATATTGAGCCTTTTAAAATTTCATACAATTTCAAACTTAAAAAATCATTTGTCAAGAGTAAACATGTCTGAGCCCAAATTATTTTTTTACATCTTTATTTTAATAAGCTTAAAATAGTTTTTGATAGAAAGATTTCCAGTTTAATCAAATGAGAACGCACAACTGTCACGAGACATTTAGAATTATAGATTTCTAAAACTGAACTTTTGAAGAAGAATGGAAAAATTTATTAGATGTTTACAGATATTAATTGGAAAATTTAGATTAAATCAAAAAATATAAAAACAGGCTTTTTTCTTTAGCATTGAGACGTTAGGGACTGCCTAATCAAATTCCTTCACTTAAAAGATAAGAACACTAAAGAATAAGAAGGCATACTACTTGCCAAGTATGCTCGGGGTGCCCATTTAAAATTAGAACTCAGGTTTTCTAACTCCTTATTTAACGATTTTTTCACTTCCATAAAGATCTGGAATTTGAAAAAGTTCTCCTGGCAAAACAGGAGGGGGAAAAGTGATGCAAGCTCATGGTAAGTAAGTATGGACCATGTATCAGTGCTTTATATTGGGATCGCACTTAATCCTCACATCTACTCTATAAAGCAGGCATTAGCCACACTATAGACGGGGCACAGAGAGCCTAAGTAACTTACTAAAGGCCACATGACTATCGGACATCAAAGCTCATCTCTTTTCATCACAGTACACTAACGTCAACAAGAAGATAAGAGTTTTCTTCCACTGTTTAAAAAAAAACACCAGGTTTGTATGAATAAATTCAGAAATTGTTGAACACTGACCTGTAACATGCACCTGGATACAACAACTTCAGGTACTTCAGGGAATTTTTGTCGCAGGTCATGTAAAACCTGAAAATCAATTTGGTGGCTTCCTTGGGCCATTCGTATATTGCCTGATCAGGACTATTTGTACAGTAGGCAATTCTAGGCCTTAGTGGAAATAGGACTCATCTCTTCTGTCCAAGCATTTTCTGTGAAAGAAAGAAAAAAAATTTTAATGAGAACTTATTATAGAATGAATATTGCTGTGGATTTAAAAATTTCAATACAAAAGGGTATGGTGCCTTAGTATCTAACATTTAATATAAACTATAAAAATATTATTTAGTTCTATAATGTTTTCCATATACTTATACTGTCTTTTCAGTTTACAACTCCTGATGGCAAACTTCTAGACTGTGTAATTACTACGTATCTGCATGCTTTATAACGGCTGTGCCAAAGAGCATTCAAGTAAGACATTATTGTCAAGCTTGTCTTCCCTCATTCTTTTAAAAGGGGACAATGAGTAACTAACTATACAGATTTTTTTCGTAATGACTAGAGGACGGCCTGAGGTAAGTAATCTTATTTACTCTTATTAAAGTTCTTCAAGTTTGGATTCTGAAAAAGTTTGCTTCTACAAAGGACTTTGCATGCCTTGCCTAGAAACGATCTATAACCCAATACATCTGGCATTTTGTCTTAATTATCAGATATACTTAATCCTTAAGTACGTAATCAACTCCTTCTCAGGGGCTTAGGAGCATTTATTCCCTCTGCCTCTATTAAATCAGTATTGAAAAAATACTAACGCTTGGGCCCCAACCCCAGAGGTTCTGATTTAATTGGCTGGGGAGCATCCTGGGCACACGGATTTTTAAAAGTTCCCCAAGTGATTCTAATGTGTGGCCAAAGTGGAGATCTACTTTATTTTTATTCCTAATATTCCTAACAAAAACCATGCTTAATTTTGAAAGCCTCTTTGGGATATAAATAGTATGTGTGTATATTAAACCTACATAACATATTAAAATATCTAAAATCATGCCATTTGCTTAATAATTAAAACACATTTCATTTCAGGATAAATTTAACAACAAGACGATCTGTTTAAAACAAGTTTCTTAGCTGTCATATTTCTCTTTTAACCTCGCTAACATAAGCTTAAAAAAATACAAGTGTGTAAACTCCATGAATACAGGAATTAGGCCTCTTCTGTCAATCATCCTGTACCCAGTACTCTGTACACAGCTTTCAGCAGAACAGTGGATATTAAACTATTCTTGTGTAAACTGAGTTTTGATAGAACTTCTGAGTCTTTAACAGAATAAAAGCTCATTTAGATATCATACATAGTAAAGTCTTTCAGGTTTTTATTATCCTTTGATTAAATGATAATTCTTTTGTTTATGTGACTTAAGCTTAGTTACAACTCATAGGTAAAAGCACTGCCAAACCAAGTTATTTGCATTACAGATTTCCCAAATCTACCTCTATGTAAAATACACACACACACACGCATAGACACACACAATTTTAGCTCTCAAAGTAGTATTTCTACAAGCGGGTTGCAGAATAAAAGAGGAAAAGTACTGGAATTTAGTAAATGATATTTAAAAATAATCTAAGGGGAGATAAATATGCTACAGTGGTGCTCATCTTGAGAAAGCCTCCCTTGACTTCACTCTGGCTCTCAGCTCATTTCTCTGTCCCTTCCCTCTTTTGGGATAAAACTCCTTGAAAGGGTTGTTTACATCTATGTGTTTTCATTTCCTTCCTCCTAATCTCTTGTAAATCTGCTCCAATCAGGCTTTCATAGTTTCTCTCCGCTGAAACTGCACTTAGAGCCATCACAGACCTTCAGGTTGTCAAACCCAATGGCCAGTCCTCAGTCCTCATCTTACTAGACCTCTCTGCAGATCCCCCCGCCACTGTGGCTTTCCCCCTCCCCACCGGAAGCTCCTTCTCAGGTTTCTTTGTCAGATCCTCTTCCTTTTCTGAACATCTAAATCTTGGTGGGCTATGGAGTTCAGATCTAGGGTTCCCTTTCAACTGTACCTACATTCCTCTTCAAGGTAATCTCATCCAAACACACTGCTTTACACAGAGGCTTTGCAAATTTATATCTCCAGCTCTAAAGGAGCTCTCTCCTTTGAGTTCCAGACTAACATAGCCATGGCCTGCCTGACATCTCTTTTTGGATATCTAAAACCCACTTCAAACTTAATATGTCCCATATTGAACTTGTAACTTCCTCCCATCTAAACCAACCCTTTCCCAGTCTTTTTCATCTCAGTAAATAGTACCAACACACGTCCAACTGGTCCTTCTCTCACATCCCACATGTAATCCATCATCAAGTCTTGTTGGCTTTATCTGAAAAAATACATTCTCAACCTGACCACTTTTCCCCGCCTCTGTTGCTGCTCTTGTCCAAGCTGCCATCATCATTCACCTAGACGACTACTGCAAAGACCTCCCAGCTGGTCTCCTCCCTCCCCGGTGCCCATTCTATCGAGCGCAGTGCTCTTTGTGAACAGTCAGTCAGAGCAGTTCCTCCTCCTGCTCAAGCTCCTACAACATAAGGCCCCAGGGAAACTACCACCCCCCAGACTTCATCTCCCACTATTCTTGTTTCTTGAGTTCCCTCGGCCCTGGCTATTTCTCAAAGAAGCCAATTTCATTCCTCTAGTAAGGCTTTTGGACTTGCTGCTCTCCTGTCTGGAATACTTTTCCCTCAGATACTTGCATGGCTTCTGCTCTTATTTCTGTTTTTTTTTTTTTAAAGATTTTATCTTTTCCTTTTTCTCCCCAAAGCCCCCTGGTACATAGTTGTATATTCTTTGTTGTGGGTCCTTCTAGTTGTGGCATGTGGGACGCTGCCTCAGGGTGGTTTGATGAGCAGTGCCATGTCCGCGCCCAGGATTCAAACCAACGAAACACTGGGCCGCCTGCAGTGGAGCGCGCGAACTTAACCACTCGGCCACGGGGCCAGCCCCGCTTCTGCTCTTATTTCATTAAGATTTCTGATCAAATGTCACTTCCTCAGAGACATCTTTCCCAACCAATCTCTCTATCTAAAATAATACCACACTGTCTCCCCATCACATCTCATACCCTGCTTTTTCTTTATAGCATTTATCACTACCTGACATGTATTTATCTATCTACCCTGAAAATGTCAGTTCCACAAGATCAAGAACTTTGAAGTTCACTGCTGTTTCCCCAGGATCCAGATCAAAGACGCAACATTTGTTGGACGAAATGAAGGTTTTAATATATGGTTTCTTCATATTACTTTGCTTCCAAAACACATTTCAAATGATCTAAATTTGGAAATTTATACACAATTTAAGGAAGGGGCAAATATATAGTCAGTCTAATTCAGGACCACCTTTATTATTTAGAAGGATGAATCATGAAAATAAATTTCAACTTGCTCCATTATTAAAACATATATACAGAAATCTCTAACGTTCTCTGAAAAACTCTTATCATACTTGCCTGCTTTTCTACTAAAGACCATCAAGTACACAAATAAGAAAATTGTTCAAACGTACAACTGTATTTCAGGGGCCTCACTTCCTGTAATGGCTGAGCAGCTCTTACCGGACCAACTCTCTCACGAACAACAACTACAAATACTAGAGCAGTATAAAAACCAACTACTTGAAGGCAGGAGGCAGAGGGGCGCTGGACTGGGCGGGGGTGGCGTGGTGGTGCTGGGGCTGGGAGGAGAAGAAGGGAGTCAGTACTTCGAAGAATGGAATAGTGTGGGGTGACTTTCCTTTTTTTTTTTTCAAAGTGCTTTTAGCCAGAGAACAGGCCCTAGTTGGTTTGGGTAGCTAAAACCCAGACAGAAAACCTGCAGTCTTACTTGCTTAATGAACCAAATGACTTTGGCATAACCACAACAGCTGAAAACCTGGTTGAGTAAATCACAGAAAGGAGAAAAGCACTAAATTCTATGTATAAATTCTGCACAGATCTCTGATCCCTAAATTATACCTATGTGATAGATTCCACACAGCCAGGCTAAGGCTAAAATAACTGAACCAAAATTTCAGAGTTTATAGTTTGAGTCCAGCTAAGTTAACTGCCTAACAAAACAAAGAAAGAAGCAAGCAAACCAACCAACCAAACATCAATACTCACTGGAGGAACACAATAGAATCTAGAGTCTCTACAATGTATCATTCACAATGTCCAGGATACAATCCAAAATTATTTCACATAAGAAACAGGAAAAACTGACCCATATTCA
Organism: Equus przewalskii; assembly: GCF_037783145.1. Taxonomy (NCBI): domain Eukaryota; kingdom Metazoa; phylum Chordata; class Mammalia; order Perissodactyla; family Equidae; genus Equus; species Equus przewalskii. The sequence goes on from NC_091862.1 coordinate 17,371,416, forward strand.
AGAGAAAAGGCAACCAAAGGAGATCAAGCCCAAATGACCCAGATGCTAGAATTTGCACATAATGATTTTACAGCAACTATTTTAACTACGTAGGCTCAAGGATGTAAGGGCAAATATGCTTGAGTCTCTCAGCTAAAAAAAAAAAATAAAAGAGAAAGAAACCATTAAAAAAGGGAAACAAATGCAAATTTAAGAAGTGAAAAATAAAACATCTAAAATAAAAAATTCACTGGATGGATTTAACCTCAGAATGGGAATGACAGAAGAGAGAGTCAGTGAACTTGAAGAAAAAGCAATAAAAATTATTCCAACCTGAAGGATGGAGGAAAAAAATAATGGTAGTGGTGGTGAGGGAGGGAACCAAACCTCAGACACCTGTGGGAAAGTATCAAAAACCTTAACACACCTGTAATTGGAGATCCTTTAGAAGGAAAGGGAGAAAGAATGGGGTAGAAAAAAGTATTTGAAGAAACAGTGGCCGAAAATTTCCCCAAGTTAGTAAACGATATAAATTTACAGATGAAGATGTTGATTGGCTCCCTAGCCCCCTGGTAGTTACTCTTGTTTCGGGGCCATCCCACACCTAAGGCAGGAAAATGGTGGCTGCAAAGAAGACAAAGAAGTTGCTGGAGCTGATCAACTCTAGGCTTCCATTCCTTACGAAAAGTGCAAAGTATGTGCTGGGGGTACAAGCAGACTCTGAAAATGATCAGACAAAGTAAAGCAAAATTGGGTCATCCTCACAAAGTGCCTAGCCTTGAGGAAATCTGGCTATGTTGGCCAAAACTGGTGTCCATCACTACAGTGGCAATAATATTGAATTTGGCACAGTGTGTGGAAAACACTACAGAGTATACACACCGGCTATCATTGATCCAGGTGATCCCCACATCATTAAAAGCATGCCAGGACAGACTGGCGAAAAGTAAATCACGCAAAGTTTTTCTTTAATAAAAGTGGCCAAAGATTGTCTTAAAAAAACAAAATAAAACAAAAACAAACAAAAAGAAGATCTTGATTAAGAAGATCAACAAATCTTGAACAGGAAAAGCCAAAGAAAACCATGCATAGGCATAACAGTCAGACTGCTGAAACCAAAGAAAAAGACAATCTTGAAAGCAGCCAAAGAAAATGACACACGGGGAACAACAATTTGAATGAAGGCTGACTTCTCATCAGAAACAATGGAGGCCAGAAGATAGTAAAATGAGATGATATAAGTGCTGGATCAGAAAACACACAATCAACCCACATTCTACATCCAGCAAAAGTAAACTTTAAGAACAAAGTAAGATGATAATTTTTAAATGTAGCCTTTGTGGTGAGTAAACAAGTTTTACAACTAAACACATTACTGAAACAAACAGGCATTTACTTAATTTCAGAAGGAAAATCAAGAACTACCCTATAACTTAATCTGGAAAATTATTTCTAATAATAAACAGAAACATACTTTCTATGGTAGATGCAAAATGACTGCTCTTCTGAGAAAAGAATAAAGAAATCATACTTTACAAAAATGTTTCTAGCATTAGGTACAAAGTTTTGGCTCCTACACTGCCGCCAGCTCAAATGATCTAGGAGGACTCCACTACAGAATCTAACAGTAAATACATTGAAAAGGTTTATAAAATGTGCCATATTTTCCTTTTTTTTTTTTGAGGAAGATTAGCTCAGAGCTAACATCTACCACCAACCCTTCTCTTTTTGCTGAGGAAGACTGGCCCTGAGCTAACATCCGTACCCAACTTCCTCTACTTTATATGTGGGACGCCTGCCACAGCATGGCTTGATAAGCAGTGTGTAGGTCCATACCAGGGATCCGAACCGGCAAACCCCAGGCCAACCCCTATTCTTTCCTTTCTTAAAGAGTATGTAAACAATTTATTTCTGACCTCTCAATAATTATTATGACAGTGCAGAGTACTAGGTATCACTTAATGGCTCACTCAGACCTTGAGCTATGATAGCAAGTCTTCAAATTTACCATCATTTATCATGGTGAATTTCCAGGACTCTTTGAGAGTATAACCCAGCTAACTATACCCACAAGAAGAGACCATGGTCTCCAGATTAAAAAAAAACAACAAAGAAAAGCAATGGGACTTATAGGTCCAATCAAAATTTGGGAATTTAGGAGGCAACTGAATAAGAGTATTTAAAATTGGACTATCATCATCTATTTATCCAAGACTCATGAATTTAAGGAGTGCCATATGCAGCAGATACTGTGCTGGAGATATAAGTATTGGAGTCAATGTCCTTGCTCTCCAGGTCACAGAAATTCCTGGATTAAAGGCACATCAATGTGAGTTCGTAATTTAGGTAACTATTTTATCTTCTGCCTGGCTCCTCCTGCTACCAGATGTGCTGTCTGCCATCTCAGTCTTTCTTGTTACTATCATGGCCATTTTTTCTCATCTCTTTTGCACCGTTCAAAAACATAGATTGGAAGGGAGCATAGTACATGAGGAAAAACTGTCAGGAGCAGAGAGCAAGAAAAAGGGCCCATATCATGAATTGCTTTATAGGCCATTAAAATTTGGAGGTTTTATCTTCAGAGTAACGGAAAGCTATTGAAGGATTTAAGCTCAGAGGCAGGGAAGGTGACATGGTCAGGAAAACACATTATATATGAAGAATGGCTATAGTATGGAGAAAAGGGCAAAAGAATATATGAGAAGACCAGTTAGAAAACTACCGCTATAGTCCAGCCAGGAAGAAGTAATAGCTTATATTGCAGAGACAGCAATGGAGACTGAGTAGAAGGGAAAACAAGGGATATTTAGGAAATAATAATTAACAGAACTTGGTGATGGATTAGATATTGGGGTGAAGTAGGAGGTGTCAAGGTTGATTTCTGATTTGCTCAACTGGATGGCAGTCGCATATATGAACTAGGGAACAACGGAAAAGGTCCAAGAAAACAAAGGGGCAGATGACAGGTTTGGTTTTGAACATGTTACATCTAGGGTACCTTTAAAACCTCAAAATAGAGATATCATGCAAGGAGTTGGGATACATGGGGCTGGAGCTGAGACAAGTGGTCTGGGCTGCAGACAAAACATTTGAAAGGCATCTTTGGTACTGGCATTAATTAAAATCTGACTGGAGATGAGATAATCCTACCATACAATTTAAGAACACCTGAAGAAAAATATTCTTGGTTACATTATGTATAAAACATTACACAGTCACTATTAATTTTCTCCCTGAAGGCCAACATTCCTTCCAGCCCAAACAACTGAACAGCACCTACATACAAAAGTTGACTTTCAAATACCTTAATTTTCTGTTCAGGAAATATTTTAACATGGCACATCCTATATAATGAAACATTTAAATAAAATTTTAAAGAAGAAAACATGTACATAGTTTTAAAAGCCAAAGCATACTATAAAGTTTATCAGGGACACCAGCAATTTCCCTGCCTTGTGCCTCCCCACTCTCTTCCTATTCCATGGAGGTAACCACTGTCAACTCTTGAGCTGTTTCTCCACATTCCTGAACAAGATGATTATAGGGTTATTTCTTGATTTTTCAATTTTACACATTATCTACAGATTTCCAACTGTGGAAAATGAAGGTTTAGTTTTAAGACTCAGTTCCTATCCCATATGTATAGACCATGCTTCTCCACTCCTATGCCTATCTGCCCAATTACTTATTTCACAATTTTTGCTTAAATCCATATTCAGTGTTTAAATTGCCTTTATAGCCTAGCCACTCAGTCTATTACGAAGGATGGACTGTATCTCCAAGGTCCTTTCCCATACTAGCATTTTGGGAAGAAAAGTGTGCACGTCCTTAATAAAAAAACTGTAGAATATTAATATGACACACACACACATATGTAATATTATATTAATGTGACATACAATAGTCAATAACATATGTGACCAAAACCTGGATTTTTATCAAGTCAAATAAAACAGCAAAGCTCTTGCAATTCTAATCCCAGGGGACACAGGGAGAAAGGGAGGAGGGGGCAAGGGGGACATACCATCATTCTCCCAGTGAAGTGACAGATTTAGATGAGACCGTTACTTTCTAACAAACACAATGCCTTGACAACACATTAAAAAACAAACAAAACCCCAAAACAATGACTATAAAGATATGGAAAAGTCTGTCAATGTTAGCAGCTGACTGCTCCTGACCAGGAGGTACCATACAAAGTAAACGATGGAGCAAAGTTAAATTCCCAGAGATCCAACTTCTAAAACAAATGGAGTAACTGGCAATGTACCTTGTATAAACCACTTAGATTATATAGTTTAAACTTGACAGTTGAAGTACTGGCCTTTACTATTAAAGGGTTATCAAAAAAAGAAATCAATGAATAAATTAAATGTCACTCTGAGACAGGCTTAAAAACTTTCCTAAAGAGTACAATTTCCTAAGAGCAGAATTTCTAGAAAAAGTATTCTACTTTAGCCATTTGTTTCTAAAATTTTCTGGCAAAAGAACAGTTAACAGTTAAAAACAGAGATAACCTAACATTGCTTAATATTTTGATCTCAATTCTATACTAGTGAGCATTGTCTCATTTAATGAGACAATTAAATGAGATAATGTATATAAAGTGCACAGTATTTGACACAGTCGCGATTGGTTACATACAAATTCTAGGATTCTACAATTTGTGCTCATTTATTTATGAAATTTAATTTGCCACTTACTTGCAGTGTCTTCTTGGGCAAATCATTTAAAATCTGTGCCTGGTTCCTCATTTATAAAGTGGTGATGACAGAGTAACTCTCTCATATGATTACGAGAATTAAATGAGTTATACACATAAGATAATAAAAAAGAGCACATACTAAGCACATAAGTAAATAAAATAGCTTATATGAGTGTTATCTATTAATACTATCATTCCTTCTTTGTAAAATGGCGGTAACTCAAAGAATTTCAAGGATTAGTGGTAAGATAGTGAAAATTAATTGTATTGCACCTGCCTGGCCTGTAGCAAAAAATACAAACACTAACAGTAATAATTATTTGTTCTAAATATCATGAATTTCCACAAAGTACAAAGGAACAAAACCTAGCAAACAGGTCTGCATGCTACTCTGGCTGCAGAATACTGAAGGAGTTGACTGAACCTGTGAGGTCTTCCTTTCCCAAGTATATGGGACAAATAACTTGTCTAACTGGGGAACCTGGACAAAGCTACCTGAAAAACCAAATAATAGTAGGTTGTACGTAAGTGCCAGATAAGTGGTAAACACTGTGCTATCGGTGTTTAAAGGGCTCTCTGGGCTGAGGGAGGGAGCAAAAGGGTTTGAATCACGGGCACGTAAATGAGAGGGCTAAAGTATGAAGCAAGGCAACCAAAATACTAGGCAGGTTCTGGAGACAGTGAGTCAGTCACCTGTCCGGCTAAAAGAAGAAATGAGGGACAGGAGGAAAGAAGGGGATTATGAAGAAGGAGTTGGAGGTGGGGAGCAGTTAGAGGAGATGAGAGAGGTCACTGAAGGCTGTGCGTATATGGCAGCCTTTATTACAGAAGGCCTAGAGATACACTAACACGAAAGTTCCAGCATTACTCGGTCAAGCTATATACATACATCATTTTATCTTTGCCCCATTCTTACATGGTTGAGTTTTACTGAAACAAATTTAATTATTCTAACAAAGAAAAATATAGTTCATGTTGAATATCAAAGAGAAATAGGATAAAATATACAAAACTAAAATTCACTTCTCAACTGCATTGGGATCCTCCTTTAGCTTATGGACAAGAAGGTAAGGAGGTCTTCCCATTTTAACATATATACCATCCTAAAATTTAATTCTGGTTTCCACAGTAATCTCTAGAGATGATAATTTTCTTTGTAAACAATGGAATCTTGAGTTGGACAGGACCCCAGGAAATCATCTTGTAGAAGTATACAGTTTAAGAGATTAGAGAAAAGCCTTGTTGCCCAGCAGATTCCCTGCTAAACTGCCTCTCCCATCCACCTATCCGATTTTACTTCTTAAAACCAACCCTCGACAACAAACAAAATTCTCTACACACGTAATGTTCGTTCCAAAGTGGAGAGATGCCCTTGCTCACTGCTGCATGCTAAATACTTAGAGAGCATATGGCAAGCGGGAGATGCTCAGTACATCATCTGCTTCAATAAATCTCTAAAGATGCATCAGAATACATCTAGATTTTACAGACTGCTATAAAAAGAGGTATCTATTCCTCCAAAATAAACTGTTTCCCTTACCCTCAGCTATCCTATAATACTTGTTTCGAAGCTGCAAACTTGTTCCAATGCAATATTAGGGAACAATATGAGTGTTAAGTGAATTTTGTTATGATTTCATCTGTGAAACACTAGGAAACCTAGGTGAATACGCAGCTGAAACAAGCTGCAGATGAATACACAAAACATAAATATGAACACACCTCAAACATCTGCCAGCTACCTCCGCTCACCACATCTGTCTGCAATTGGTCACAGCCACCCACATCTTGCGTTACAACTTTCTTTTTGATTTCAGAAAACTCTTCGACCACTTCATAACAACAAGCTGCCACATCTACGCCCACTTCCAAAAGCAAACTTCAGGTCTTTTTCAAAGCAAAGCATGGTATTTATTTCTATTAATATTGTATAAATATTTATATGTTTTTTAACCACTTAACGTGTAAAATCATACTACCATATTTTTTTAGGTTCCTATCTTTCATGTTCACTCATGAAGTTTTTGACTGTTGTACCCTGAATTCCATTTTCTCCATAAGCCCTTTGGATTTTTTTTTCTGCATGATTTGCATAGCATGGAACACATATGTCAAATTTTAATAGAACTGTCTGTACTGCAAAGCCCTTGTGACCTTAACAATCGTTAACACTAACTTCCCCAGGATTCCTAATGAGAAGGCAAAATGTTTCAGCTTACCTATTTGGTTGTTAGTATGATGTTAATAATTTCTTATTACTAATCATAATTTGTTATCTCTTCTGTGGACTGGCTGACATGATCAGATTGTGCAGTGAGTTAAACAATATCTTCACACCATAGACAGAAGCACTGACGTACAGTAAGAATAAATGAATGATGCTATAATTTTTAAAATTAAAGCTAAAGCAAATTTTGAAACCTTTTCGTCTCAAGGAAAATTTGAGAATTAAACCTAAAAAAAATCCTATTATCTGCTATTTTAACACCTTTTACATTACTGATGTCTTACGTAAGTATTACATCAAAAGCCAGTTAGGTAACAGTTGACGCACTTCACATCCCATTAACTTAAAAGAACCTACAAATGTCATTAATTGAATATAAAATATTTCAAAATTATTTTTAACAGCAAATTATTAGAATTATATTTCTCGTAGCATGATGTTACAACTCTACTAAGGCAAAGCAAACTTCTTCCCAAAATCTCTATCATCAAGTTACTTTCCTGAGTTAAAACTTAAGAATTATAGCTATGCAATCAAAAATCTAAAATTCAAATACTATCACCATTTAAGATTAAAAACAAGATAATTATAATCCATCTTTAGCATAAGCCTTAGCATAAAACAGCTGTAATACGAAATCATTTTACATAGATGAGTTATTTGCAAAAAAAACAAAAACATCCCAAATTAGTCATCTAAATGCTACTTACTTTAAGTTAGCTATTATGTTCAGATTTAGTGTTATTTAAAAGCTTGAAGGGAGCAAAGGATTATGTTACCAGAAAATGGATTTCTCATCCTTATAAGCCCACAATAATTTACTTTCTAAAGAAAAACAATAAACATTGATAGTTGAAGTAACACAATGATCTGTACTACCTCCTCTTAAAAGGAAAACGTCCCAATTTTCTCATTTACTACATTGCCTCAAGTCCATGAATGCTGACCATTTCTTATGGTTAAAAGGCTTCCTAGTTATAAGTTTTTCTAAAAGGAATGTGCAAGTCAGCCACACTTGGCAATTTATGTATTGTGGTTTGTGGTGAGTGCTACCATTTTCTAAAGATCAAGAAAAGTGCAACAAATCTAAGACAGAATGGTTATAATTCATAAAAACATATTATATAACTAACTACCCTGTGTGTATTTTCCAATTCATACCTCATTATTATTTTCCAATACATGAGGGCTTTCCGATGGAAACAAAGTTACTTCAGTGCCCCTTTTCTACTATAATTTTTGGGTAATCCATCCTGTGCATAAATATCACCTTTAAAAGAAAATGATATAAATATGTGCTATGAGAATAAGTTCCTATTTATGAGTAAAAGGGAAAAAAAGAGGAGGAAAGGAAACGAAGGCATTTGCAAGAAACAGTTTTCATCTTACCTCAAACATAAACATCTGTGATGAACCAATGAACTCAACGATGTGAAAATTGTAATAATTTGGTTAAAATATTCATCTAAAATGGCACCTTAATACGAAGATGCAGAAAAAGTTATGAGAAGTTTCACCAAGTGGTCCCCTTGCAGTTTCAATCCCTTACTTGGGCCCATGTTTTCCTGTTCATCTCATATAATTTGCTCATCTTCTTTCTAATGTCACGGCCCTCAGGTGACTTCTCCCCAGAGTGGACTGCTGGGCAGCTGCCAGTGGGTATGTGTGTGTTATGGCATTGGCAGTGTGATGATTAAGTTCATGAGCTAGACAGAGCGTAGTGTAAATGGATAGTTATTACTGCTCTCTTACAACCTTTACTAATTAACAAAAAGTTAAAGCAGCAATTTTTAAATTACACACATACACTTGATTGGTAATTTGACAACTGCAGTGAATCATGAGACCGCTAAATCTGCTAAGGGAGAAAATATATAAAAATCTATGTGCAAAAAGAAAACATTGAAACAAGATTTCATTACTATAATAGTATTCAGAATCTTAAAAAGAAATTATAGAGAATTCAAGATGAGCAACGTTAAAACAATATTAAGTTGAATCAAGTCTCTAAAATACAATATAATAATTTTGTTCAGTGTTTAAAATCTAACACTGAAGCTGTTGTACACTTGGCTATTAGTTTCGTTATAGTTATGGTGAATGAGTTTTATGTTAGATGGTCAAGAACAATCTCAGAACTCTACAGAAATTTCTACCTCAGCAGACTTATTATATATAAATCTATTTCATAATTCTCTAATTTAATAATATCGTTAATTGTATAATATAATTGAACAAAGAAATGTCACCCTAAAATACTTCTCTATTAATCAATAAGGACTTTCCTAATGAAATCTGAACCATAAGAACATATGAAAGTGATCATCTACTTAATTTGATTTATGAAATACATTTTCTGATGTATTATTTTTATATATTCTATTTTCATATGAACTATATATATTGCTTACTCAGTAAAACTTTTGTTGAGTCCTACTACTTACTTTCTACTATAATGAGTGCTGAAAATATGAAAATTAATAAAGGCACAGTTGTCTACGTTCAAGAAATTGACCTTTTAGTAAGGGAAGGCAAACACAACAACAAAATATGTCATAAGTGAGTTGTCACACAGGGGAAACAAAGGAGGGCCCAGTCAGTTGTGAGGGAAGGGCAGGAGCTAAAGAAAGGATTCATTAAAGAAGGTGGCACCTAAGAAGTGGGGGAGGTAGGGGTATATCCTAGAAGATTTTAATTGCCCTCCTCTGCACCATACATGCTGCATCCCACAGGTCAGCAACAGCAACATGGCTCTCACTTTCTCGATTCAGATAATTTATCTCTGAAGCTCCAGGCCCTGCTTCGTTCTGTGACATTTCACTGAGACCCAGAGGTGGGCAGGCATTCATTCAGCAACATTTACTCTGTGCCATTTAGGTGTATAAGCTGCAATGGAGGTCAAGAGGAAGAAGTGCCTAAAACTTAGGAATTGAGGAAAGGGTGGAGAAACCTCTCAAAGAATGCTGCGCTCGAGCCTAGCCATCAGAGATTAAGAATCGAAGTCTTGCAGACAATGGTTTGTGTTGGGGAAAAGGCCATAAAGGACCATGATAAACTTGAAGCATTAGGCTGTAGTGCAGCAGGGAAGCGAGAAGGCTGGAAAGGTGGGAAATCTGCAGTGAAAAATGTACAGATTCCAGATAATATAAAGGATACATCTAAGAAAATTCTACTTGTCTGGAACTTTCTCAGAGGTATGATCCACTTTTTGGTTCACCTTCATTTCTGGGATCCATTCTACAAACATTGCCCACTATAGGCCAGGCAATGTGCTCTAAATATGCAAAGATGAATAAAATGTAGTTCTTGCTTTTGAGAAGATTATAATTTCAGAGAATTCAGCTTTACATTGGATTTCTTAAAGCACACATCTATTATCTCACTTTATCTTCCCCACATGTGAAGCAGAGAGGACAACTATTATACCATTTTTTTTAACTGAAGAGATTCATGGAAAGACATATTAAGAGATATCCACAGTTCCAACTAAGTCAGCAGCCCTCAGCATTCTCAGCCAGCAGTATGCAACTGTGGTGTCACCACTCACTGCTACTGTGAGGTGGGCCCAATGAAATTTGTTACTAATAATAAAGTACCAGAGTTCTATCTCTCTATCTGTATCTATATAAATTAAAGCAACTAATTTAGAAACAGTGTCTACAGAGGAGCATACAAGGGTGGTTACCTCAGTGTATTACTAAAAACCTAAATGTCCATGGAGGAATGAAGAAGTAAATTACCGTATAGCAATACTAAGGAATACCAGGAAGCTGGTTATCTGTTTTTTTTTGTGAGAAAGACTGTCTCTGAGCTAACATCTGTGTTAGTCTTCCTCTATTTTGTATGTGGGACAATGTCATAGCATGGCTTGATGAGTGGCATGTAGGTCCGAGCCTGGGATCTGAATCCACCAATCCTGTGCCGCCGAAGCTGAACACACAAACTTAACCACTATGTCACTGGGCTGGCCCCTAAGTGGTGTTTTTTTTTTTTAAAGTGGAGTAAAATATTCAAATAATTATACGGAAAGACCTATAAGACATTACCAAATTAAAAAGAAGACGTAGAATCCATGTATCGTGATACCCTTTGTGTTAAAAAAAGACAAGCTTACAAAAAATATATTTTTTAAACAGATATTTTATATGAGTGCATAGAAAAGGTTCTGAAAGGATACGTACTAATTAATTATTTTGCAGAGGGGGCTGGGTAAATGACACATGGATGGAAGATGGTCCAAGGAGATTTAGTCATCTCTGTTGTGCTATAATTTTTTCTAAGCATATATATTCATGTATTACTTGTAAAATTAAGCCTAAACAATTGAGAATATTTCCCCTGTAAAATTATTTCCTATATATTTTCCGATAACATAACTTGTATTTCTGATATGAGGGTAGGAGAGTAAGAACAGAATAGAATGAGTTATTTGAAAGTACATGTACTCAGCCAACTACATATACTATCAAATAACTCAAACCCTATGTTATCTATGTGGAAACTGTTACTGATACAGTTAACAGCTGCAACAATTATCAATTACCAGGATGCTTGCCAGATAAGGCATACAGCTACGTTTTGACTTAAATGTTACCTATGGACTTACAGTTTAGGTACATGACTATTTCTATGCTTAGTCTCCTAATTTACAACCCACTGTTAAAACATAAAAGCCAGCTCCCTTTTTGTTCACCCAAGGCTAATTCAATGTGAACTAATAAGCAGCCCTCAAACTGAGTAAGCAGTACTCATTCACCAATGAGATGGTTTTAATTGTTTAAAAGAAAGAGGTAGGGGGTAGTAGAAAAAGAAGTTTATTGTTACTATTTTAAGCTTAAAGAGTCCTCCAACTAGCAATACCCTTACAGAAAGTTATCATACATAAAGGTGGACAAGAACACTTCTCTCTGAGCTTACAGTATAATCACTCTGGTCAACAGTTACTATGGGCCAGGTCCTGTGCTAAATGGTTAACATGTATCATTTCAGTTACTTCTCAGAACATTCCTGTAGTAAAGATTTAACAAGGAACTGCAGGTAAAACTCTTCACAATATTACACATGCCTCTTCACAACATAATAATGCGTCACATATATAACAATAAATGTTGTCCATTATTAGGGAGCACTACTGCTGAATCTTAATTTCATCAAGTTAACCCTCACTGTACTGCAGTCAGCTTTTCAAAAAACTCATTGACTTAAGTGTGCCAATGCTAAGAAATCTTTAACGGATTTCCAATATCTACTGAGTTAAGTCCGAACTCCTTCACCTGACATTTGAAAGCATGTATGACATAGCTCCATTTCCTGTGATATCTGTCTGAACTCCATTATTCTTGAGGCACACTAGTCTGCTCACAACTTCCAGAACTGATTATATACTTTACTTCCATAACTTAGAAATACTCTTGCCCCTCTCTCTAAAGAATTCTATCTATCCTTCAAGGCTCAGTAGAAATATTATCTTCCCTACAAAGTTGATTCTCTTTGGTACACTCAAGTATATTGTTTGTACCTCTATTATGATATTTTTGGGTATTACTTGTCTGTAAACTCAATGAAAGCAAAGTTTACTCATTTCTACATCCTTACTGTGCCTTGGAGAGTGTTTTATACACAATTTGCATTCAATGATGTAGAAAAATTTTAGCATTACTAATAGTCCCCATGACAACTAATAAGACTTGGAATTCAGATGCAATTCTCTCTTTAATTTCCCCTTCAATTCACCTAACAGTGGTAATGATCCTATAACAACTCTGGTAGTAGCTCCCTTTCCAGTCTTAATTCTATACTCAGTGAGACCTTATTCTTTCAATACCAAATAAATAATGTGGCACATAATCAAAGACCTAATGCTGACTAGCTTGGCTGACATTAAATTCACTATGCAGTAACAGTGAAGGAAGGAATATAAAGCACAGCTAGAATATTAGCATCACCTTTTAAAATCACAATTGGGATATAAAATTCTTCTGCTCAATTGTGGGTAATCTCTAATCTATCTGAATTAAACTTTAAAATCAAAAACATGTATGGTTATCCACCCATTTAGTAAATAAAGTCACCTTTTATGGATTAATTCCGTTTCTAAACCTATACAAATTGGTAAAAGCAATAAGTGTCCTTAAAAGTTAACTGACCTCAGCCCTCTAACTATTCCTAAGTAATTGTCTCTTGGTTAAAATCTAAGGCAGGAGGAAACCTTAGCTTTTCGTTTTGTTGTTACATTCCAGGACAATTCCAATTACTCATGACTTTGTCTGGTTTCTTTTTTAATCAAGTAAAAATACAGCAAATATTAGTTACATATTTACATTTAAAACATAGTTACATTCTCCAGGCAAAAGTACTACATAACACGTTATTTGGTTCTATCCAGAAATCTTACTAAAGACTTCCGATTACTGAAGACTACATTGACTCCTGATGCATTCGTAGCGTAGAAAAGTTGAGGATCTCAGGACAGAGGACTAGTTTCATTTATTTACTCCCCTAAGCTACTTATAATATACGTGAACCTTTTAAACAAATAACAGTCTCATTGCTAACGTTTACTTTTCAATGAAGACAGGAGTACTGTTTGTACATTTACAGGGCTTAACTCAATAGCATTTCAAATTTGTTTTTCTTAAACTTTCTGCATTAGTTTGCTACTACTAGCAAACAAGTTAAATAAGAAATATTCAGGCAAAAGGTATGTTAAAGTCAACACTAGCCGCATGTTACCTAGATGTTAGGGATGTTACTACACTTTAAAGCAAGATAACCACAAATTTTGAAAGTAAAGTTTTGGTTATTATAGATTTCATAGTAAGGCAGTTACATAGGCTAAGCTTGACTGGTGCCATGGACTTTGCATACCTGGAAATAGAAAAATTCAAATTGTAGCTGTCCTTGGTTGGCCCATTGCCATTTTTGCAGCTTACAAATTTTTAATTAAGTAACTGCAGTGAGCTCATCTCTACTGGATACTTCTTTTCCAGGGCAGGTCCAGGAACTGGGTCTGGAGCCTTGAAAGCAGAAGAGAAACTAGAGTAAACTAGAGGTAGGCAGAACAAGAAATGTGACCAGATAACATAATGAGAGCTAACAGCAGTGAGGTATCCCCAGTGTCTCTCACATAAAATATTCTGAAGTGGAAAAAGGGTTTCTTAAATTACAAGTTACCAAAAGATGCTATTTACACTAGGTATGTCATTGTCTCAATCTATCCAACTCTATGCTAGACTCCCAATTCTAGAAACAGTAGCCTTTATGCAATCTCTAATGGCTTTTAGCAAGACTGCCCAATATGGGACCACACAGTGTAACAGAAAGAGAAAAACAATAGATTCATTTTCATTGGTAAAACTGGAATTGCAAAGTCCTCATTTTCAGGTCATTTTGTTCTTCTCTTTTGCTATCTTATTTCCAATCGTCTTCTAAATGCTCGTGTAATTTCGTACAACCAATTCTCAGAGGTTTCTTAAATGCTTTAGATACATCCAAGCGATGAATTGAATTTCAAGTTCCAATTTTTAAAAATACATGGCAATTCTTAGAGGAGGAGGCAAGGGACAGCTCACAAGTCGCGGTTCTTAACCACACTGGAAAGTTTTTCCATTACCAAAATAGAGTCAATGATTTTTTTCCTTAAATTTGTTAGGCCCATATTTAAAAAAACAAGAAAAACAAAAAAATGTGCAACTACAAAGTTACAGGAATGGCAGGATGCTAAAAACGGTAGACTGCTGTACTAATTGATTACTAGGGCCTGGAAACAATGTCCTTATGCTTGGTGAGCTGGCACTCCTAGGAGTTTCTCTAAGAAATGAAACCCACAGAAGTCAAAATAAATTGAATTCTCTGCTGCTGTCAAACGATGGCAGATTCTGAGAATTTAACAGGACAGAAAAAAAGTGGAGACAAGGATTCAATAAGAACTTAACTCCCTGCATTTCTAGTAACCAGCAACATAATAAAGCAAAACAGAAAAAGAGTGTTTTAAAAAACGTGAATTTTCCATCTTTCATGATGGTATGTTGTAGGTGAAACAATTCCGAGACAGACAGATCTAGGTTCAAATCTGGTTTCCGTATGGCCTTGGACTTAAACTCTCTGAGGAAGTTTCCTAACAACCTGGCACATAGGAAGTATTTGATACATTTTTCTGCATTACTAAAGAACAAAATACATTTTTTTGTTCTAAACATACGGGTATACTTAAGTTTTTTTTTTTTCTTTTTTAAAGATTTTATTTTTTCCTTTTTCTCCCCAAAGCCCCCCAGTACATAGTTGTGTATTCTTCGTTGTGGGTCCTTCTAGTTGTGGCATGTGGGACGCCGCCTCAGTGTGGTCTGACGAGCAGTGCCATGTCCACGCCCAGGATTCGAACCAACGAAACACTGGGCCGCTTGCAGCGGAGCGCGCGAACTCAACCACTCGGCCACGGGGCCAGCCCCATATGGGTATACTTAAGTTTTTGTTTTCATAAATACTAAAGCAATAGCTGCATTAACAAACAAGTTTAAACAACTCCATCACATCCTAAGAGATATAACTCATGTAGCAACACTGATTTCAGAACAGCTATAAAGCAAATGTATCAATACAAATACAACAATATACTTTTAGGATAAAGGAAATTCATGGTAAACGAGAAGACAAGTTATTTTTCTCCCTCCAAGTAAAGCAGAAAATACTTCTGTCAACACACCTCTTGTTAAAAGGTTATAGATCTGGAATACAGTGCTTTTAAAAAACAAAGGGAATCAATGCATGATATAACTTGGTCTTAAGTCAGGAAATGCTTTAAGGTCAAAGAAAAGCCTTACATTTGAGCAATAATTTTCCTCTTACTGATAGAACAGTGGGTTCCACACGAAATTATTATTTACCAAATATGGCTCACAGATCAGATTACACCTTCCCTGGCATTACCAAGTAATACAGCAAGTATCACAAGCCACAAGGAATTAAAAAAAAAAAAAAAAAAAAGGATTTCCTTAAAGTCATTCTAAATGTATTCACTGCTGCAGCTTTAATTCAAAAGTTTTAAAAAGTTAACATAGACTATGTCTTATTCAAAACAGATTTGATTTATTTGGAGATGATAAGATTAAATTAAGTCTGTGTATTCCCCAGATGCAAAAAAAGAGTATTTAAGAATGAGGATTCCGTTCATTTTAACCCATATGGATAGGCCTTCAGTTTAAAGACCATCAAGAAAACACTTTAGATAAACCATTAATATTTGTTTTTATTTTATAACTAGCTGTCATATTGAAATCTCACTACTCACAGTAATGTTTCAGTTGATTCTTTTGGCTTTTCCAGTTACACAATGTCATCTACAAACAATAAATTTGCTGCCTCCCTTTCAATAATTACAACTCCTATTTTGTTTTTTGGTCTAATTACATTGGCCAGCATTCCCAAGACAATGTTACGTAACAGTAATGCTAGCCAGACCTTTTTGATTCATGACTTTTTAAAAGGAATTTAGTATTTCACTGAATACTAAAATACGAATTCTAGTATTTAACCATTTCTAGCAACAAAATGCCGTGGTAACTGAATTGACCACCGCAGGTCTGGTGCCTTTTGCTGGGAATAGTCTCTTAGCAGTAAGACTATCACCTTCATTTGTGGCTCCAGATCCTATCCCCTTCTTTCACATTTCCTTGAGGAAACAAATGCTTTTTCAATTTCCCTTCAATCT
Organism: Equus przewalskii; assembly: GCF_037783145.1. Lineage (NCBI taxonomy): Eukaryota > Metazoa > Chordata > Mammalia > Perissodactyla > Equidae > Equus > Equus przewalskii. Next base: position 17,388,033 of record NC_091862.1, read on the forward strand.
ATGAACATGTTTAAGTCTTTACCATCTTAAATAGACATCCATGTACACACTTGTATCACAAAATTTTTCCTTACCAGTTAAGTCTTGTTCAGTAAGTTTGAATTCACAAAGCTATTTATTAAAACTGGTACTTTATTCAAGGCCCTGAGAAAACAGAATGAGCTGCAGGCCTTGCTCTCTACCTACTCCTAATCCAGTAAGAAACACAACTGTGCATACAAAACTGCAATAGCGATGAAATGCATCTGTTATGCTAGCCCACCTCTCTTTTACCACTCAGGCCTTGCCAAACTTTTCTACTGAATATTATACGAGGGCCTCTACTTTGTTTTAGTCTGCCTTCAAGTTTCCTCCCTTGATAATAGTTTTACTCAAATCATCAAATCCAATAACCCTTTCAGGACCCTCATCCACCATTTTGCAATAACTTAAGTTTTTAAGAATATTTTAAGTTTTATTAGGTACTTTCTAACTCATCATGTGATCCTCTTGAAAAACCATTAAGGAAGGCAAGGTAGTTATTACTCTCATTTTGCAAGGTTCAGAAAATTAAGTAATTTACTGATTATCAAGCTCCAATAAAGCAGCAGAGTCAGGGCCAGAAATGTACTCATGGCTTTCTAACTCCAGGTCCCAGGTTCCTTCCTCTATGTTCTATTAACTTGAGTGATTACTAATTTGAATGATTACTTATCATTCTCTTATTGGAAACATTTCTGGTCAACGCCGTGCATGTTCTTCTATTTCCCACAATCCTTATTTCCGTGCTTCTTAGCGTCTGTCTAAAGGGTGTAGGTGCAAACTTATGACATTCATTCTCTCACTTCTTCCTCTGGCATCTTATCTACATTCACAGCATAATCTAAAAAGAATCTCCTTTAAGTTGTAGTTTGAGCTTTCTCTTCGACTTGATGAAACAAACATTCAGAATCACAGAATTTGATGTTGAAAGGAACCTTACAGATTATCTAGTCGAATATCCTTATAATAATAGAAGAAAAACATAAAGTTCAAACCATACAAGTCAGTAGCGGAATTTGAATGAAAGTTTAAGAGAAAATTTGCTTTTAAACTTATGAATCATAAAATAAAAGCACATATTCATATATAGTAAATATAAAGTAATTAAACTAATTTTTAGAATAATTATTGGACCTTATTTCATTTTTGTTAAAAAAAAGACTTGTCCCTATTTCTAAGAGATTTTACTTGTATGACAATACTAATGTATAAGTCCATTTATCGAAGTAGATTTTTTAAAAAAATTACAGAACAGCAATAAAGTTAAAACCTACTCAATTCTTCACATTCATGCATTAATTATTATATTCCAGATTTTTAAAGTGAACTGAGAATCAAATCACACAGGTACCTAGGGTAATGCTTCCCACCTTGTGTGACGCCATGACCCAGTCCACAGGCAGAAACAGACACACTAGACTGCTTGCAGAACAGGGCCTGGCACAGGGTAAGCCTTCAAAACATGTCAGCTACCACTGCTGCTGCGACAATGACCACTTCCGAATCTACTCATATCATTATCAATATGGCCCCAGCAACGACTCAACCATACAGAAAAGAATGCTGCTAGGGGACAAGTACCTTACTCCACTCCTTTCAGTCTAGTTTCCAGGTTTTGCTCCAGTGAGCAGGGCCACAACTCTTAGTTATCTGGCAACACCCTTCCCATTGGTCCCACGGAGAACTACTTCAGTATCTCAACATCAGTCCGTAGGCTCTGGAAATTCAGAGCTCACTTTAAGCGGAAATTCTCTACTCCAACACTTCTAAACTTTCACGTTCACTTACCCATGATATGGAATACAAGAAAAGCAAAAGGGAATCTCGTGAGAAGCAAGTTTAAACTTAACCTTTCCCCCAAACTCGCTTCCTTCCTCAACTTCCCGTTTTTAGCAGAAGTAGTGATTCTCTTTTTAGCCTGAAAACTAAAGTTACCTAGACCTGCCTCTCCCCTTTCTCCACCTTTCTCAACTTCTTCAAATCTCCCCCATCTCATAATTAACATTCCTTAAAACGCAACTCCTAGGACTCTCCTCACTGGACGTGACCGTCAATACAGTCCACAGTCACTTCCGCAGTTCTAAGATCTAAAATGTTCTGAAAACAATTTTTCCATGAAACTTCATCTCAAAACTCATCTGGTAGTGGCAAAAATCTGCTCTGAACTGATGTGAGACTATTTACAGGCTTTATTTAGCCTACCTACTGTGAATATTTCCATGTTTCACTGCAGAAATATTCGTTTTTAATTACTGGGTGATGCCTCAAACCTTGCTGGGGGTATTATAATAATATATAATATATACACTGCATTACCCTTCTAAAACTCAAACAATTTTGAATTCCAAAACACAGTTGGCCTCAGGGTTTCAGATAAGGTGTTGTGGACCTATACAGTATTATTCCAGGAATCCTAATTTAGGCACCCTATTCTTAACTATCTTTTTGATATTTTTCCTTATACTACTCCATGCACTTCAGACCCCATATTTACCACCAAGTCCTCTAAGTTCTTTCAATATACGTCTTGGAATTGCCAATTCTACTCCAACCACACTATCCCAATCATCCAACATCTAAATGACCAGATCCATAGCTTACTTCCCTGCCCTCAAGGTCTCCCCACTTGACCTCTCAAGTATAGTACAGCAGATTAAGAAATGCTCCTATATAACCACTGAATATTTCACTTCTTTGCGCAAGAACTGAATAAACTGGAACAGACAGATAATAATAGGGTAAGGACAGTGATTGTGAGATAACAGACAGAGTTTCTATTACCTTTTAAACCTTAGTTTATCTATAGTTATGAGCTAAGAAGAAGTCTTCCCTCTCTCTTTTTAAACTTAATGAAATTTAGAATTTTTCTAGTGGCCGGCCTGGTGGCGTATTGGTTAAGTTTGCGCGCTCCACTTTGGGGGCCTGGGGTTTGCAGGTTCAGATCCCGGGTGCAGATCTGGCACTGATAGTCAAGCTGTGATGTGGTGGCATCCCACGTAAAATAGAGGAAGACTGACACAGATGTTAGCTCAATGGCAATCTTCCTCAAGCAAAAAGAGAGGACCGGCAACAGATGTTAGCTCAGGGACAATCTTCCTCCCAAAAAAACCCCACAAAAATTCTAAATTAACTTCATTTATTCTGTAATTAAAACAAAACAAATGAAACATTTACTAGGCTTCTCCCCTGCTTATCACCTCAGCTAAACAAAACTCCTTGGTGTGTTTTCAAAGCCTTCTCCAGTTTGGTTCCACTAGATTCAGTGTCATGGACGCCTTTGGCAGTCTGGGAAAAGCTACAGATTCGTCTCAGAATGGTTTTAAATACATGAAATACAGTACATATGATTACAAAGAAAGCCAATTTTACTGAAATATAGTTAATTATTTTTAAAAAATATGAATGGTTTTAGATGTATGAAATAAAATACATGATTACGAAGAAAACTAATTATACTGAAACACAGTTACCAAGTGTTTTTTAAAACACCTATTTGTAATATATTACAAACGCCTCTTTACTAACACTCAACACAATAAAACTAGCAGGGATCTAGTAACAACTATAATTTTGAAGTAGTAATCTGCATAAATTATATTCACAATTGTAAAGTAATATGAAAATATCAGTGCTTTTTCTATTAGTAACAAAATCACAGGCACTGCTAATAATACTGTGATTTACTGCTTAAAATCATGATAGAAGGAAATGCTAAATTTCAGTTAGAGTTTATTGCTAGTGAAAATATAAAGGTATGATTTTTTTTCTCGTCTAAATGCATGGACTCCTCTAAATTCTATCCTCGGACCCCTCAGGGTCATGGAGCCTGGAGTAATAAGACTTCTCTACTAAATGCACCTACTTTGATCTCCCACTAGTCCCCACACGCACAGGAATCCAGTCAGGCTTGTCTGAACATGTTCAACCCCATTTTATTCCTGACCGTACTACTGCCCTTGCTTACAATGTCATTTCTCTATCTTGATGTTTATCAAAATCTTAACTACCTCTTCAAAACCAATTCAAGTTTCATCTCCTTCCTGACTCTCTTTTCTACTGGTTCAGCCCACATGGATCTCTCTATTCCTAGAACTCCTACTGCACCTGTGGGTCAATGCTTCACGACCCAACATGTAATTCTCCCCTTAGAGTTCCACTTCTGTGTCTCTTCACCTAAAGTATAAGATCCCTGGGACACGGGCTACATGCTTATATATAGGACCCTGGCTACACATAATACAGGCACACAGAATGTATTCAATAAAGAAACAACTTTCAATAAATCAAGTATTCGAAGATCATTTGTTTGGCAACTTTAAGTACCAGAAAATACCTCATGAGAAGGCCAAAAATTCCACTAAGCAGCTGAAACAGACATCATAAATTAAGCTTAACAGTTCACTTCCATCAGACCCTAGATACTCCTATTATATTAAAAACTCAGCAGCTTATTTGCTAGGCAGTAATAAATTCCAAGTACTGGGGTTGGCCCAGTGGAGCAGCAGTTAAGTGCGCACGTTCCGCTTCAGCGGCCCGGGGTTCGCCGGTTCGGATCCTGCGTGCGGACATGGCACCTCTTGGCAAGCCATGATGTGGTAGGCGTCCCATATATAAAGTAGAGGAAGATGGGCATGGATGTTAGCTCAGGGCCAGTCTTCCTCAGCCAAAAGAGGAGGATTGGCAGCAGATGTTAGCTCAGGGCTAATCTTCCTCAAAAAAAAAAAAAAAAAAAAAAAAAATTCCAAGTAATGAATCAGGAAAGGAGTGCTAAAGTAGGCATAAAACAATGATTCACTCCAAAAATATTTGCTAAGCACCTACTACATGCCAGGCACTATTCCAGATTCCACAGATTCAATGGTAAAAAACCTAAAACATCTCATGCAGGAATTTATTGTTAGACCCTGGACTAGAACCTGGGGCTCCTGACTCTCATTTTGAAGCCCTGAAACAAAAAGTTGTTTCTATTTCTCAGAAAAGGTGAAGTATGGGTCAGGGGGAATGTTCCCTATTTCAGAAGGCAGTTAAATCATATAAAACATCATAAAGAAATAGATGTAGAATTACTTAAAAAATACAGAAAATTTACATAGCATATATATGTAATATAAAAATCTCTATACATCAAATCTATAAAGAAATAAATTTTGAGATGTTTCAATTATCTGATGTAGAATATTTACTACCTAATGATACTAGATGAATAAGGTATTACTCTACTCATTGACTAATATTCTATTCACAAACACTTCATAAAGTTTTGTTTTTCTTCAAAAAGTACTGCCAAGTTGCTTCATGTATTTCATATAAAATATAAAAACTTATCTACCAATATCTCAGAGGTGGGGTGGGGTGGTAGCAGTGATTCTAAATATTATTCTAAGTGATCTTTTTTCATTAGAGGGAAGGGTCGAAAAGAGGAGGATTATGGGAATGTGGGTAGGAAACATGGAACTGCTCTCCACACATTTCAATCTCTACTGCTGATGATGACCAAAAAGAAATTACTTTTCCCAAAGTTCTTAGACTAATAGCAATGGAATTCAGACAGAGAGTGAGTGAGGGGAAGAGCAGAATGGGTGGGACTGGAACAAGTAAACCAATAGCCTGACAATGTCATGCTAGCAACCTAAAGTCATCTTGTCGAAACTCAGCTCACCCCCTCCCACCTAATAATGGATCTCTATGTTGACTATTAATAATAGAGCACGATGCTGAAGCTAGAAATCTTAGTCTTCAATTCTTCCTTTCCTTGCCGTATATAATCAACGGCAAAGTTCCACTGATTACTCCCACAAATACTTCACCTTCTCTACTTCCATAATATCCTTGTGCAGGTATCTGTTAGCTGGACACAATCATCTCTTATCTGATGGGTTATTCCACTCATAGGCCCTTCTAAGATACATCTCACAGTGGTAACAAACTCTCTAGCTCCTAAAACATAGCCAGATCATGTCACTTTCCTCCCCAAGAGAGGTAAGAGATTTTGCAGAATTATGCTATACTGAGTTTCAGCAGAAGGTGGTGACAATGACCTAAGGAATGGAAAAAAGGCTAGGCAGGAAGAGAGGAGACTTCAAGACCAAGATCTAACAAAGGAGTTAGAAAAGTTAGACAAAATGCAGGAAAGAATGTGATCAAGAAAACCAAATGAAAAGAGGTGTAACAATAATTATTATAAAATTTTAAGTTTATTATGCTTGTAATAATTTTATAACAAATAGTTTTCTAAGAATAGCTAAAATTTACTGGACATTCATTACGTACTAGGCACTGGCCAAATGATTTATAATTCATTCATTCATGTAATGCTCCCCAAAATTATGCGAGGTAGGTACCTCTATTTCTTTTCTACTTCTTTTTTTCTTGAGGAAGATTAGCCCTGAGCTAACTGCTGCCAATCCTCCTCTTTTTGCTGAGGAAGACTGGCCCTGAGCTCACATCCATGCCCATCTTCCTCTACTTTATATGTGGGACACCTACCACAGCATGGCTTTTTCCAAGCAGTGCCATGTCTGCACCCGGGATCCGAACTGGTGAACCCCGGGCCGCCGAGAAGCAGAACATGCGGACTTAACCGCTGCGCCACTGGGCTGGCGCCTAAGGACCTCTATGTCAGACTCAGTTTACTACACATCATTCTCTCCCAGAGAGAATAAGGATTATTTTATACAGCGCCCCCTGCCTTATTCCCCATGACGCCTAAAACAGAGCACTGACAATTTACATTGTTACTGTTAATAATACCAGAGAAAGCCATTGTTCCTATAAACTTTATTAACTAGTCATAGACTAACAAGATATATACATGTATATACAGATATACATATAAACATATACATACATACACATACAAACACACTATGAATCTGGAAATAAAATATTATGGCTTTCAAAAATAATTATTCTCCTGGTGCTTCAATCTGCACTGGAACAGAAACGCTCAGGGTAATTTTGCCTTGTCAAGGTCAAAGGGGAAAGGAATGTGAAAATGCTTTGTAAAGTACAGTGTTGACTGAGAAGAAACTTGGCCTATACCTCTACCATCTACCTGAAAATGGGGAGAAGGACTAGGTAGAAGACAGACAGATGGACATCACTTTCTTTAAAATGTGCACAGGGGATTTCCTATGAGACAGGCTACTACAGACGAAACTCTAAGCCCAGTCTACCACCTGCAATGTGTGCTCCGTTCGATACAAGAAGTCTGAGCCAAAGTTTAGATGATTTTGCATAAACCCATTACCACTAGGGAAAAAAGAACAAATAATGAAAGGCAAAATGTGTGCCTCACTGACCTCGGGTTAGTAATGTTGCTATGAATGAGAGCATTTGGTTGGAGTGGAATGTTTGTTTGAAAGCATCAAGGTACTACTTGGAAAAGACATTGGACCATAACCCATACTCAGGAATCTCAAAAACTCATTTACTTTCAAAAACAAGCAAGTCTTCCAGCTTTAAACTTTAGTAGTGTGCATGTGTGTTCACTCATTCATTCACAAATATTTACAGAGAGCTTAAGTGCCAGGGCATTGTACTAATGCTATAAAAACTTACATTTAGTGGGAGAAACTGAAAAGTATATAGAATATTAGAACACAATATGGTAACTCATGCAATATGGGAAATAAAGTGATAGAGATATATAAACTATCAATAAGAAAATATCATTAATCAGTTACAGCAGAAACGATTATAGCATTTACAAAATATTTTCCAGAATATCTTAATATGAAGTAAACATATCTGAATGGAACTCAGAAAATCTGTCTTTTCACCAATTCTGTAAATTGAGGCTTACACTCTCTCTTTACCAATTTATTTCTGGCTGTAAGTCAGAAATCTAAGTCTCTCCTTGCTAGCTATTTAGCATTTCTGTTTTTAATTGTTACTTTTGATCTGTCTCTCTGGCTGTCCTGTCTGTTTTATCTACAAGAGAAATGGTGCCACAGAAAGCCATTCAGGCACTCAATAATAGTTTCAAACACTTTTCACAATACACATAGAGCTAATTCATTTTATGAAGACTTAAGACAAAGCTCTGAAAATTAGTAAGACTCATGTGTCTACACTACTATCATAGCCATCTACCTATCAAACATGTATAGTGAAACATATATTATAGTAAATATATATCCCCCAAATTGTCTCCCAACCATATAATTTCTGGTACACTTAATGTCAGATACACAACAGTCTGTTGATAAACAGAACCAATCTAAATTTTCATAAAGTTCTGCACATGCTGGGAGAATCTGTTTTTTTGTTAATAAACCTTAAATACATGACAGTAAAAACAAAAAAGGTTGGGCCCGCTCCAGTGGCCTAGTGGTGAAGTTTGGTGTGCTGCGCTTTGGTGGCCCAGGTTTGGTTTCTGGGTGTGGACCTACACCAATCTGCTAGTGGCCATGCTGTGTTGGCAGCTCATATACTTAAAAAAAACCCCCAACAAAACACAGGAAGATTGGCACAGATGTTAGCTCAGGGTGAATCTTCCTCAGCCAAAAAACAAACAGAAACAAAAAAGTTAAAGATACTGTTTTTAATAAATATCACTATAATTTCTCATACATCAACTTGACTGGTGACTCTCAAACTTCTATTTCTAGCCTGAACCTCTTGCCTGAATTCCATTTCATATATCAAATCGTCTATCTGATATCTCCAGTTATATGTCTAACAGGCCTTTCAAAGTTAACATGTCCAAAACCGAACTCTTGATTGCCCAGCCCAAACTTGCTACTTCACCATCTTCCTCAACTCAGTTAACAGTGACTCCCTACCTCCAAGTGCTTGGGCCAAAAATCTTGGAGTCATCCTCAACTTCTCTTTTATGCCTCAGATCTAATTCATCAGCAATTCCTGCCCACAGAGGAAATGAAACATATCCAAAATCTGACCTATTCTCACCCTTTCCTGTTACTGCCTCTGGCCAAGCCACTATCATCTCTCATTTGGATTACTGCAATAATTTCCAATATGGATTCCCTGATTATATCTTTGCCTCACTCCCATAGTTTATTCCACACAGAGCAGCCAGAGTGAATCTTAAAAAAGGAAAGTTACTATCACTTAACAGTTTAAAGAAAAGCCATAGATCATACCAACTGATGTAGAAAAAGCAACTGACAAAATTCAATATCCAATTATGACAAAAACTCTTAAACTAGGACTAGAAAGGGAACTTTCAACCCGATAAACAGCATCTACAAAGAACCTACAGCTAACATACTTAATGGTGAAAAACTGAACGCTTTCCCCTAAGATCAGGAACAAGACAACCTTATCTGATCTCACCATTCCTAGTAAACAAAGTACTGGAAATACTAGCCACAGCAGTAAGGCAAGAAAAGGAAATAAAAGACATACAGATTGGAAAGGAAGAAATAAAACTGTCTCTATTCAGAGACACATTAGAAAACTCTGAAAGCTACCGAAAAACACTCCTAGAATTGATTAGTTTAGCAAGATCTCAGGACACAGGGTCAACTCACAGAAATCAATCATATGGCTATAAACTGGCAACAAACAACTGGAAAGCAAAATCAAAACCAAAATCACTTATAAGTGCCCCCCAAAAATGTATCTAGGTATAAATCTAAACAAAACACATATAGGATTTGTGTGCTGGAAACTACATGTCTGATGAAAGAAATCAAGACGACCTAAATATAAGGAGAGAGACACTGTGTTCACGGATTGAAAGACTCAACAAAATAAAGCTGTCAATTTTCCTCAAATTGATCTATGTGTGTAATGCAGTTCCTACCAAAATCTCTGCAGGATTTTTTGTAGATTCCAAATTTTGCATGGAAAGAAACTGGAATAGCTAAAACAATTCTGAAAAAGGAGAATTAAAGTGGAGAAATTTCACTACATGACTTTAAGACTTTATATAGCTACAGTAATCAAGACAGTGTAGTAGTGTTGGAGGGACAGAGACAAAGATCAGTGGAACAGAACAGAGAACCCAGAAACAGACCCTCACAAGTACAGCCAACTGATTTTGACAAAGGTACAAAAGCAATTCAAGGGAGAAAGGCTAATTTTTTCAACAAATCATGTTGTAACAACTGGACATCAACAGAAAAAAAATGAACCTCAATCTAAACTTCACACCTTTATATAAAAATTAAGTGAAAATGGATCATACAAGACATAAAGCTTTTAAAAAACTTTTAGAAGAAAATCTTTGGGACCTAAGATTAAGCAAAGAGTTTTTAGACTTGACAACAAAGGTATAATCCATAAAAGAAAAGATGAATAAATTAGACTTTAACAAAATTAAAATTAAATTTTTTTGCTCTGCAAAAGCCCCTGTTAAGAGGATGAAAAGATAAGCCACAGACCAACAGAAAATATGTGCAAATCAGATACTTAACAAAGGACTTGTATCCATAATAAAGAACTCACTAAACTCAACAAGAAAACAAACAATTCCATTAGAATATGAGCAAAAGACTTGAACAGACACTTCACTACAGAGAATATACAGCCAGCAAAGAAGCACATGAAAATATGCTCAATATCATTGGCCATTAGGGAAATGCAAACTAATGCTATGATGAGCTGTCACTTCACACCTGTATTAGCATGGCTGAAAAAAAAATACTGACAATACCAAATGTCGACAAGGATGCAGAGAAACAAGATCTCTCATATATTGCTGGTGGGAATGTAAAATGGTGCAGCCACTCTGGAAAAGTGAAAGTTTCTTATAAAGTTAAACATACATTTATCATACAACCTAACAATTGCACTCTTGGGGATTTATCCTAGAAAGATGAAAATGTATTTTCATATAAAAACCTGTACAAAACTGTTCACAGCAGTTTTATTTGTATAGCCCAAAACTGGGAACCCAAAACTCCTTCAATCAGTCAAGAAGCAAATCATGGTACATGTATACAACAGTATACCTCTTAACATTAAAATGGAATGAACTATTGACACCCGCAACAACTGGGATGCATAACGATGAGTTAAAAAAGTCAATCCCCAAAGAAAACATAATGTATGATTCCACTTATGTAACACCTCTAAGTGATAAAATTATAGTGATAGAGAATAGACCAGTGGTTGCCAGGGTGTAAGGTTGGGGAAAAGATAGGACTTTATGGGGGTAACACAAAGAAGTTTCTTTGTGGTAATGGAACAGTTCTAGCTTTATATCCTGACTATGAAGGTTACACGAATCTATACACATGATAAATTATACAGAACTATACACAGACAGAAAAATCATGTTCTATAAAGTAAGGGGGGAAAAGGCTAATAGATCATGTCCTAAAACCGCTCAGTGGATTCCTATCTCACTCTGAATAAAATTTGAAGTCCTTACTACCATCCAAAGATGCTACATGAAAAGCACATCCACACTCGGACCTCATCTACCCTTCCCCCCTCTCTCAATCTAACTACACTGGCCTTCCTGCTCTTGGAACATGGCAAGCCTGCTCCCACGTAAAGGCCTCTGCATTTGCTATTGCCTCCATTTGGAAAGCGCTTCCCCTTTATCACTTCATTCAGATACCTGCTCAAAAGTCATCTAATCAGAGAAGTTTTCCCTGTCTCCCCCCATATAAAGTGATGGCTTCTTCCTCTTTCTCTCTCCACAGGAACCTTAAAACCAACAAAGAGAACTCAAATATCTTCCTTACGTGTTACTGTCCCTGGTATGTTCTTGTACTGCTGAATGGCAGGCATACAGGATGCACCCAGGTACTCAAGCTAGGGCACATGTGATCCCTACCTTGCCTTACCTCACACTTGGTATTCTCTTCTCAAATTCATCATCTACTCTTCTCCTTAAAAACAGCCTTAATTCAGATCCATATCAACTCACAAACAGGTTATAAGGCCTGTCCTCCCTCCCAAGCCTGGCTCTTTAAATTTCTCTACAATGCAGCCAGAGAAATCTTTCTAGAACGTTAATTTAAGCATTTGTCTTCCATCATTTGTAGTCAAATCTACTTTACAGAGCATACAAGTATCCTCATGTTCTATCTTCTAATTTTCACTTCACTTCCTATTAACCCACCATGGTGGAACTCGTCATAGTTACTTGAATACATGTGGACTTTCCTACCTCCACGTTGTTTTCTCTGACAGAAATGGGCTCTCTTCTCCCAACCTGTACTTCTCTTTCTTGTCCATCTGACACACATTCAGATTAAGTATCACCTTTCCTATGAAGATTTCCCTGGTGTATCCCTCCATCTCTCACTGAGTCAGACACTCTCTCCTGTAGATTCCTAAAGTGTTTTATGTTTAACCCTATCACTGCATTTGTTACAGAACAGCATACTAGTTTGTATACATCTCCCTTGGGGGCAAGAACTGTATCTTACTGATCTTCCCATCCCCAACACCTAGCAAAGAACCTGGGACACAACAGGAACTCAAAACTAACTCACAACTATTGGATAAGTGAATTAGATTGACCAAAAAAGAATGTAGAGATGAGACATAGTGGAAGAATGAGTCAGGTCAGATTTCCTGGGTCAGCCAGCTCTTTTGCACAGGTGTGTCATAGATGGCATATCAAACAAACTCTGTGGAGTTTCTTTCCATTCTTTTGATCACGTGATAGCCTATAAAAGCTGAAGTACTGAAGCTTGATCCTGACGCTTGGTTTGGCTAAGATCACCAGTTCAACTTTCCTATGAACCAGTTACCATCCCCCAAAGAGAACTTCTTATTCTATCTGCAGAGCTGGAGCAATGGCTCTCAGTAGTAAATTCAAACTCAGCTCTCATCCTGTAACTCAAGCCACTGTCCATGAGGGGAAAATCTCATGAACAGAATGAGGATGTCTCACTCAGGCCAACCTCAGCTACAAAAAAAATCTCAAAACGGGGAAAAAAAGAAAGAAAAAGTAAGTCCAACCAATATGTGTCAATATTTTTATATGTAAAGAAGCAGAATTGTCAACATGGAAATGAGAATTTTTTTTGAAACCTTCATTTCCATGTGTTTATCTTCCCATTTCCTTAGAAAATCATCAAGTGGCAAACAGCACTTAGTCAAGTACAGTTCAGATACACGCTAGTCACAAGGTAAACAGTAAGTTACTGTCAATGCAAATATACAGTGCCTATATGTCCACCAACTTTTGTTTGACAATGATCTCTTACATATCTCCTTGAATACTTTTTCCCTTCAATTCTAGTAACTACTTAACTATGATGCCTGCATACATCTGCTTAAGTTCCAGAGTAGACGCCCATGTTTATCAGGTCACTAATTGCCTTTTAAAAATTAACCAAGCAACTATAGCACAATTTGAGCTCAGTGGATTAAAAAAGAACACAGTCTATTCTGAATTCTTTTTAAAAAGCAAGTTTTCTTGCTTATATTGCTATCTTCTCTGTAACTATTTTCTAGTGACGACTTAGCACGAATAAAAACCTATGATCAGAAAATGCTAGTATAAAAAGGAAAGAATAAAATACAGAATAGTCCACAGAATGTCAAGAATATGGAAGCAAATATCAATCTTTATCCCACAGATTTGAATATTATTAATTTTTAAAGGGCGGTTTCTTTAATTTAAATTTTCATACAATTGATTATTGGTTTATTTGCTGCATATAAGACAGACTCTTGCAAATGACAAAAGGCAAAATTAGCTTGCTGACCTAATTATTACTGGCATTAAGTGACCCGCCCTGAAAAGATATGAAAATGTTAGGTTTTCAAAATAATCGTATTTGATGAAAACAAAAATGAAACTTCTGTGTATATACATATACTCTTTCATACTACATGTTGACTTTGCTAACAGCAAAACTATTCAGCTATAAAAACTAGACTGAAAAGACCAATATGTACCTCACAATTCTTTCTGCAATAATAATGCTATTTATCTGATGATTAATGGCTGAGTCTCCATCACTCTTTCTGCTTCTGGCTTTATTTCACAGACTGCACAAAATCTGCACATGTATAAGACTAATGAGTACGCATTACCTCTAGGATTAGAGATTTCATGTATACGCTACAAAATGTTCTAAACATACTTATTAAAATGCAGGGGTTTTTTGTTTGTTTATTTGTTTTTACCGTTTCAACAGTAACTACAGCAACTGTATTTATATTTCAGTAAAAAGTTATTTGTGCTATAGGCCCAGGAAGAGTTCTGAAGTTTACTGAGTGATTGATGAAGAAACAGTATTATCAATATGCTAAAATATTATTTATACAAACAGCATTTAATACTAATTAGTAGAGCAAAATATTCTACAACAATCACACCAGGTCACTCAATGTATTAAGACAAAAAAACCTTTAGGAAAAAGATCAAAGCAAAAAAAATCCACAGTTAATCCAGTAACAAACATCAGAAAATTTAACACTATACTCCTTCTGAATGTAAATATGGACATAGAAAAGAGTATTATCAAAATAACGAGAATACATTAAACAGTAATTTAAAACAGAGAAAGTGTAAACATTATTTTACACAGATAAAGTGGTACAAGTTTTGTAGTATTATATTTAACCTCATTTTGAGGTGTTTTCAAAATATGATCCATGCCAATTTTCTAGTGCTTTCCATACAAAAGAACTAAATTGTGGGTTGTAGACTATTTTCAAATTGAAAACATAGGCTTTTTCACAGGAACGGGTAAGAAAAATACAAAAAATTAGTAATTCGCATGTTTATTTTGTGATTAAGAAAGTAACGGTATGCTTTATTTCATCCTTGGTTTAAATAGTTACAGTAAATTAAACATTATAGAAATTATTTCCTTTTCGTTCTCTTTGTTGAGGGAAAATGAAGTGAACAGGTACCCTGAAGGAAAAACCTAACAAAGCAACATTCCAAATGTAAAATTACTTCCCATGATTTAAGCTACGTCTAATGTAACCAGAACAAGAACTTGCCTTGTTCCATTTGAAAGCTTCATACTTTTAAAAATTAAACTTTACTAAATAGAAGGTACTCAAAATGAAGCTAATACAAGAGAGTTACAGGGAAGAAAAGTTGTCCTGAAAAGCACAGGACATCATAGGACATATTTTACACTTTGACTACTTCCTGCTTACTGATGCCCACTAAGTTCCAGGTAGGTACTGTGTTAGGTAACATGAGAAATACAAATATAATGAAACCACCATGCAGAGTAGGTATTACTATACATATGCATTTTTCTAAAGGAAAGTTCTAGGCTCAAAGAGTTTGAGTGATTAGCCTAAGACCACGAAGCTATAGTTAGAAACAGAACTCGATTTTAACTTGGACTCATCTGACTTTAAAGCCCAGGCCTTTTCTTATTATACCTCACTGACTCCCAAAATGGTAAAATTAAGCTACTTAGTTAAAGCGGTGGAGGTTGACAAGTTAACAGATACCAACTCAAAGTCAAAAGTACTATTTTCTTCAGTTGCTGAGAGAATTAAAACTAGGTAAACTCCCTTCTACTCCTAAATCCCCAGTTCATGTCGGAATTATGGTTTTTGTTGATTTCTCTGACTAAACAAAACTTGCCCATGTTCTGCAAGGTCAAGTTGCTGATTTCAAGATTTTCTTTGTATTGCCAAGTATCTTCTCTCATTGATAGGGAATGGAAAAGCAGTGCACCGAATTGCCATTGGCTCTATACTGATGAAACAAGCAGTATCTTTGGCCTGCCTGCCTGGCAAACTGACAGGAAGCAAACTGGTGATATGCTCAATTTTGCTAACACTAAAAATGGTTAACATTAAGATATTAAAGGTCAAAAGAAATTTTCCTTAATATAAATGTCACAGTAAAATGTTAAGCTAAATCTCAAAGTAAGACTACTATTTAATAATTTAGATCAAAGCATAATTAATAAACCAGGGAATAAGCAGAATTTACTAACCAGAAATTACTTTTATACCTTCCCCACCTTTTTGGCAAAAAGTCACTGTCATTCCCCCAGAATCTGTCTTCTCCACCAGCCAAAAAGGCAAGTTACATGGTCAGAATTACCCCCTGGAAACGTTCAAGTGCCTGACATAGCACTATCTCTGTAAGACACCCAGGAGCGTGGCAGTGCTTTCACCTTGGTGTTTCAGAGCAAGGCTGGGTGAGGGCTGGGTGCAGGGATCACACACTTCAACGGATTAATTCTTTTGAATAATTCTACTAATAACAATCAGAGTTCATATATTTCCACCAAAATTTCTGTTAAATTCTATATATCTTTATTCTTGCTTCTCCTCTCTGTCTCTCTCTGTAGGACCTTTCCAACCTCCACTTTATTATTTGGCTTCTGTGACTTGTACTAGGACTGTTTTTATTTTTCTTCTTAAGTGAAACAAGAATGCCATTTTCTTTACCAAGGCAATTAAAAGACTATAAATTTTTATAATGCCCTCATCTATGTTTTACCTGTTTGTGGATAAATTAGACTTTCTTTCTGAAGCCACTCAAATTGACACTCTGGAACAGTCTCTCTTCCCAGTGGTAGGTTGTCACAGTTCAAAACAAGCAAACAAACAAAAAACTCACTAGAGTATCAAAATGTTCAATTGGGGGCCAGCCCGGTGGTGTAGTGGTTAAGTTTGCACGCTCCACTTGAGCCACCTGGGGCTCGCAGGTTCGGATCCTGGGTGCAGATCTACACACAGCTCATCAAGCCATGGTACGGCAGTATCCCATATACAAAACAAAGGAAGACTGGCACAGATGTTAGCTCAGGGACAATCTTCCTTAAGTAAAAGGAACAAGATTGGCAACGGATGTTAGCTCAGGACCCATCTTCCTCACCAAAAAAAAATAATAATAAAATATTTAATTGCATGTATTTCTATCTCATTTCTAAAATAGTATTGTGGCACAACAAACTTCGATATAAAGCAACTTGTTCCTATACATCTTCGTGGGGAATTTTTTATAAAGCCAAGAAATATTTTGTGTAAATGACTAAAGGTCTCAGAAGTTAAGGGAAGTCTTAAGTTTTAGAAAAGCTACAATTATTATTCATCAGGTAGAGGATAACTTGCCACAGAACAGGAATAAGCTGACTGCTGCTAAGATGTAAACATCTGAAAAATGTAAAGCAGGGTGGGGCAGGGTGGGATGTTCTGCCGTTTCTGTGAAAACACCAATATTCCCCACATCACAGGAATGTAAGAAAGTGAGCCATTTAATTCATAAAGCCAGTATAAATCTACAGTTTCTTTGAAATTGCCTTAAAGAGATAAGATAAACTTGTCTTTTAACAGTTAAGAGGATATAATTATGCGTGGATTATTTCTTCTACCTTGCTTTTTAAAACTGATACTCACTTTTTTACTTTACTGTCAACAACTTCATAGGATAGGTTAACGAATACTAATCTAGCTGGAAATAATCAATTTCTTCCTTTCAATTTCTAGGATATTTTTCAGATTCTTGGCTAGATTAAAAAAAAAAATGGCATTCAGAAGACTTCATATCTTAGTCTGCGCCTAAAACTAGCGATTCAAAGACTTAAGTCCGGTGTAGCTACTTTTGAAACTCAGAAGGTGCTTATGACCAAAAAGAGTTGCAATACACAGAAAAACTATCAGTGAGAACCAGGCAACACTTAACACACAGAACTACTTCTTGAGCTCCTAAATACAGGCCAACCACTGAAGATATGGTGAAGTCAAGACTGAAAGGAAAATCAGACATGATGTGTCCTTGACAAACTCAATTTAGTGACTGTCCAGTCTAAATATGAAAAACAAATACGGCAATTTGATTGGCTATTCCACTCTTCCTTCAGAAAACCCATCCAGAATTTGCATTATTTTCTTTTATCTTCGTAAAAGTTTTCCTTAATATTTGCTAATTTTTTGGATTACCCCTCTTCACACAATAAAGGAGTAATAAATAATGACAAAAGCAAACATTTATTTACTACTTACAATATGCCAGGCACTATACTAAATGTTTTATAAGTATTTCCATGCGTTAGAATCTTACACAACGCTTGTATCTACTTATCAAAATGTTGAGATCCAACTCATCAACCTATATACCAAGATATGTCACAACGTTCTTTCACTAGAAAAAGACTGCAGGTTTACTCCTGATAGCAGTGACCAGGTAACACGTACAAACTCCCCAGAAAGCACCAGTGATCTGAAGTTACAGTTGCGTGTTAATTGCCCTTATGCTCTCAGACAAGACTGCTTTAGTGGTTAACAAATGTCTATCAAACAGTGTCCCACACAGCGCTACGACAGGTTCTTGGAAGGCTCACCAACTTCAACTGTGCTTTATACAACTCCAGATAAGCAACAAAAAACTTGCAATCTACTAAGCCCCTTGTATATATCAGATAATTTACACAAAATGAATAATTTATCATCACAACAGCCTTATAGATATTATATTCATTTCACAGAGAAAAAAACAAGCTCAGAGAGGCTGAGAAATTGTAACTGGCCTCAAATCACAAAGCTAATGAGTGGCAAAACCCTGATTCAAACCAGGATAGCAGACTCCAAATTTTCTGTTGAGCCACAAAGCAGCTTTCTGCTGCTTTTCTGCTTTTAAACTCTGTAACTGAAGTACAAACACAATTGTGTTCCCAAGTTATGAGGTGTATTCTTAACCAAAGAAAAAATTTATGTATGGGACAGTTGTTTTTGAAATCAAGAGTAATATCCATTATGCAGGTTTTAAATGAGTAAATATGCAGTCTATTCCCCAACCCCTTTTTCGTTTTACTTTTCTCCACAGTACTTTTTCTCCCAGACACACTACATTTTACTCATTTATGATGTGTTCCACTACTAAAATGTAAACTACATACATGAGGACAGAAATTGTGTCTCCTATTCACTGCTGCCATCTCCAGCATCTTCACGGTCCCTGGCACAGACGAAGTGCTCAATAAATATTTGTGAAATGAATGAAAGATTGGCACCCAGCAGGCATTCAGTAAATGCTGGTTTCTTTTTCTTTCCTTTACTATGCAGGAAACACTAAAAAGGCTACCATTAAGATATTAAAGGTCAAAAGAAATGTACCACTCCCTGGATTTTCAACTGGAAGAGATGATTAGAGATGCATTAGAATTTCTTATTAAACTTCTACATTAAAAATGTTAAGAGGCAAATCAAAAAGATACATTCAGCAAAGCCTCATTTATCAAGCATCATCAGGAGATAGAGGGGTCTACATAAGCTATATTTTGAAGGAATGCACTTTTAAGTGCCAAAGCTTTAATCCATTTTCATACAGATCTTTTACTGATATTAATATACACAATTTTACTTTGTGGCAATTCTGACTTGGCTCTCCTTCTGAAACATCAACTTGTCAGCTGACACCTCTTACTGGGTTTTTAACAGTAGTTCATTCCTTTTCTGAGGATTAAGAAATTAGAAATTAGGCATATTCGGTAAAATGAGTCAACGAAAACCAAAGTGAAAAGTCAAGTGAAATGTATAACTTCATTGCTAGAAGGCTAGCAGTAAGTACTACTTAGTACTAAACATTGTGTTCTGAGGGACAGAATACATAGAAAACAGAGAAGACGACAGTCATTCTTAATCCCTGACTATCAAGATCATAGTCAAGTTGAGTGGTTAAAGAGAAGGTAAAAAGTACAGAACTGCTACCCCTCAGAGCACTTACTCAAGTATTTTTAGCTTTCTGATTCAGCAACAATCTTTGATTATTTAGGATCAGAATCATAATAAATGAAATGTTAAAATACTATAAGTATTTTGGAAATATGAGCCAGAGGTAAATATATCTGAGCACACACAGAAATTTCATACAATTTCAATGTCTCCAGATCCTTACCATCTTAATACAGAAGGTTCAAAATACAATGACACGTAGATTGTTAGAGTCTATCAAAAGATTCAGAGCAATTCTCCTTAGTGCCATTCAGCCCGATCATCTTCCTATGCTTGGCAGCCACCACTACGCACATCTGCACATTCCTAGCTGCCTAAAACTGTTCATCTAATCCTTTACCAGCATCTAATCCCCATCTTCTCCTCCTTACTACTGTTTTGCCCCAACATTCACATTTGCCTCTGCTATTACCTCATAATCCTTCTACTATAGAGTCCTAATCTTAGATGGATCAAATAAAGATGACATAAGTGAAACAAAGGAAAAGGGCTATTACTCTTCTCCTCTGGGTCATGGGAGTCTGACCAGGTAGAGAATGGACTTCAAGTCTTTCTGAATTATATTTAATTTACAAAATCTATATATTGTAAAAATTATCAGGAATTTATTTTCAAAACATCTATAACAAGCAAAAAATCCCCCTTTAAAGGATGCTACCATTAAAGAATAAACTTTTAGTCTTGATCAGTTTATATAACTAAAATTTTTAGAAAATTCAGACATTCCTCAAGCACTTTTTGGCCTGAAACTCAAGTTTCATGAAAATGGTCTACATTACACCTATTTTTCAAAGTGCAGCATGTCCAAAGACACATATGTACATTTCATCCTAAATAGTATTTTGAGAAAAGAATTTTCCTTACAGGGAAAACTACAGAAGTAGAATAAACTTTCATTTTTGTCCAGATACAAGACTAATCATGTCAAGACATTTACCCAAGAGTAATGTGTTACCAATACTAAAGGAGCAACACTCAGTAATGACCTAATTGGGGATGTGGGTAGTGTCTACTTAACTCTGCAGAGTTTAAAAACCTCATTTCATTAGATGTACTAATTGGATGCAAGTCTTAAACAATATCCTTAGCTGAAGGTGAGCATTCTTTCCACTAGACAGAAGACCAAATATAGGTGCTATTTCAATCAAATGGGATTGATTTAAGTTAAAATTTATTTTTTCAGGAAATCTGTATCAGATGAAACTCTGATCCTTTACCCACTTCTTAATGAGTTACAAAAGCACAGGTTCTACTTATGTGACAGTTCACTAAAGAGGGCTGAATGGCTACATTTCATCAGTGTCTTTTGAGAATACTTTTAAACTCAGGAAAAGTTATTCCACACACCCCAGAGAAAGATGAAATAATGAAGTATGTTCAGTGGATGACTTACTCATCTAATTAACACATTCAACTTTCAGTTGATCCTTTAAAGATTTAAACCTTAGGCACCCCCTATTAGAAACTGATTCGATTTAAGGGGGAAAAACCCCCACAGAAGTTCTGAATCACTGGAATTTTTGTTCTATTTCCTGTTAACACACTGATAGTAACATCATTCAATATACTCGTTCCACACACAGTTTTTAAAAGCTATAAGATCCCTTTTAAACTAGCTTGGCCCTAATTTAATTTGTAGCTTATTTATCTGACAATTCCTTCCATTGTTTCTAATTTAAGTGCTTAGCCAAAGCTTACACTAAGATGAACAGCGTGTCTTCCTTTATTACAAAATGCAATGGTTTCAAAATCTAGAGTTTCAAACTGTCAGGGTTTAAAATGAATCACGATTTCACTGTCACAAAGAATTTAAAGGTATTTTAAAAAATACTCTGCTACTGTACGAAGAGTGTGGTAAGCAGCAGTACTGTAAAAACTGAAAGCAAAAACTGGATTCTATGCCCACCAAAATTCCAGGCCAAATCTGAAACTGCATAATGAGCAACATACCCTTCCGAGTGAGCTAAAACACAAACTAATTCCTTTTATAAAATGTGAATCAATCCGACCCTAAAACTTGACACTTTCCAAACTTACCTAAAACCAGACAAAATGGATGCAAAATTACACTGCCTCCCTGTTGCCTCGAATATGACTTTAGTGTTCAAGAACTTTCCAATGAATAAAGGCACTGAAAACAGCCTCGCACTGGGGACCTTGATTTCACGAACTCTTGAGAAACCTCGGTGAAGCCGCAAACTCCCTCCGCTCTCCTGGAAACCCCTCTTATCAGAAGCATTTGAAGAATTTCTCCCCGACAATTAAGATGACTTGAAGAATGGAAACCTAACATCTCAAATATACTATATATGGAAGGAAACATGGCCAAACACATAAATACAAACTCACACGGTCTCTGACACTTTGGTATACCACTCTGCCCGGGCAACCCCACAGCATCAGCAGCAGAAAGATACACCTGTCACCTGTTCAGCCCGACCCAGACCCTTTCAGCCTCCCTGCCACAATCACAATCTCCGAGTCGGAGGTCGATGGGACCAGAAAACTGGAATGAGCCTGTGAGATCTAGGGGGCCGCCTAGTCACAGCGGGGCTTGCTCCCCACTTCCAGGTGGCTGCAGAAAAGCAGCGCTGGAAAGGGAACGACCATCTCTTCCCTGACCCCCACACACCTCGCTCGGTCTGTCCTCCCACTGCCCTCGCCCCTAAGGCATCTTCATCCGACCACGGCTCCCCAAAAGGAGTCTTCCTTCCCCCACCCCCCTCGCACACATGCCAGAGGGGCGGGCCGGGGGCACCGGTGCAGGCAGGGGCCCTCCCCCACCCGGCTCTCCCCCTCCCCCTCCACACACGCTCCCCGGAGCCCAGGCCCGGCCCGATGCTCCCCACCCCCACGCGGCTGGAGGACTTGGGGGGCCTCCCTCTCCGCCTCGCACTGGGGGAAGGAAGGAGGCGGAGGGAGGAAGAGCGAGAGGAAGAAGCGGACGCCCCGCAGGGGCCTCGCGCGGCGGCAGAGCCCCTTCCAGACGGAGGGGGTGCGGGGAGAGCCGGGACGGGGGCGCCGCCGCGGCCCGGCAGCGCTGTCCGCTTACCCTTCGCCGCCGCCGCCGCTTCCCCCTCCTCCTCCTCGGCCGCCGCCGCCGCCTCTCCCACTAGGGCAGCCGTCTCCACCGTCGCCGCCGCCTCCACCACCACGGCCGCCGCCAGCGCCGCCGCCGCCTCCGATTCCGCCCGGCAGGGGGGACACCTCAGCCCGCCCGCCCTCCCCGCTCAGCCCCTCCGCTCGGCCGCCGCCGCCACCTCCCTCCGGCCGCCGCCGCCGCCGCCGCCGCCGCTCGTGGCTGAGGGGGAGGGGTGGGGGTCGGGCTGGGGCGCCCCGCCGGCGGCTGCTGCGGCTCCCGAACGCGGGCTGGGTGGCTCCTCGGCCGCCGCTCGCTCGGCCTCCCGCCCTCCCTCGGCCCCCACCCCCCTCGCGCTCGCCTGCCCTCCCCCCACCCCCCCAGCTCTCGCTCGCTCTCGCCGCCGCTCCGCCAGCCCAGTGCAAATCAAAATACTGTCACACAATATGGCGGCGCGACGGCCGGCAAACACCGCGAGATCTGCGGCCGCGGCCGAGGCGGCGGCTGTGACGAGGCCTCCCCCGGCCGGGCGGCGGCGGCGGCGGTGGCGCGGGGATGCTCTGCCTCCGCCTCGCCCCCTCCCCCGGCGCGCTCCCTCGCTCGCAGGCTCCCCGCCCGCGCGCGGAGCTGGAGGGAAGGCGCGGACCGGCGCGGACCGGCGCGCGAGCGGGGGCGCGGGGCCGAAGCCCGGGAGCGCCTGGGAGCCTGCTTTTGTCTGCCCCGGGCCGCCGGCGCTCGGAGGGGGCGTGGGCGCAGGAGAGGGGCAGGTTGTCCCCGCCGCGGGGCCGATCGCGGTGTGGCCCGCGGGGAGGAAGCAGCTGGAGCTCCCGTCGCTCGGCCCGTCCGGAAGCGGGCGGCGGGTCCCCGGGGCGGGGGCCTCGTGCTCGGGCGGGGGGCGGACTCGACCCCGCGGGGCTGCGGCCGCCTCCGGGCCGGGCCGCGCGGCGAGGGCAGCAGGTGGGCCCGCGGCGGCGGCGAGTGTCGGGCCGCGGCGGGGCGGGGACACACCCCCTTGGAGGCCGGCGGCGCGGCGGCCGCCAGCCCCGGGGGGACCGTGGAGGAGCCCAGAGTCGCCCCCGGCGTGTGCGGGAGGCGTCCTGGCAGCCTCGCAGCTCGCAGCTCCCAGACTGGAGAAAAGCGTCGGGCTCTGAGTTTTTCTGGAGCGCTTGGGAAAAAAGATCTAAATGCTGCAAGGGTTTTGTTGTTTCGATTTTATTTTAATTGCACGTTCCTAGAAGTCTTCGAAGCAGAGCCAAAGACACTTTAACTTGGTGGGGGGGGAGAAGGAGAGCCTTCTGTTTCTATCTTCTTAAAGAAATATTTGTTGAATTGCCCCCGAGAAAAAAACGTGTGTAACCCTTAGACATTTCTCACAGTGTAAAATATTTGTTTAAACATTCTGGCACTTTCATGGTGTCCAAAAGACTACGGCATTTTTCTGTCCCTGTCCAAAATGTCCATATCGCTGCCAGTTTCTTCCTTGAAACAATTCTTCCTTACTCCCCAGAAAAGTCCTGAAGGACCATTTTTGTTCTGTTTCCAATGTGAGCGCTCTAGCTACAGTGACAGCCTTTTTTTTTTTTAAGTATCTTTTCAGAAGTACGGGCTTCTCTACAGTTAAGGAACTTAATTCTGTTCTTTTTCCCTCACTCATCATCTAAAAATACCTGAAATCTTGGGATATAGCACCAATTCAAAAGCTTTATCACTTCTAAAGCCAAAAGTACTTATTAATTACAATATCAGAATTTAAGTATTTTCTCTCCGTTGTCAATATGAGAGATAAATTAAATTAGAATTTAAAAAATGGAAAGTCTATGGTTTTAATTTACTCCCTGGTTGGTAATAAGAAATGACTAAACCTTAAAACTTTACAGTAGTCCTGTCTGAGGAATTATTTCCAGACTCAATGTTAAAATAATTGATGAAATGAGTTTAGGGAAATTGAATTCATCATTAAGTAAATTTCACTTGTCTTTGAAAGCATTATAAAGCACAGAGCCAACAATTGCTTTTGAAATGGTAGAAGTTTGTATAGTATACAGAAATATTTTTAGAAATTTATTTAATGATATGTATATGTACACATTTTAATAGAAGTATCATGCTTTATAAACTTACGAATATGATAGCTGTGAATAGGTCAAGTCTAAGAACCAGAGAAAGTATGGATAATGATATATTCTTGCATCAATACCGAAGATCTTTAACCTGAATCTAATGAGGAAGCATCAGATAAACCCAAATACAGGAAAATTGTATAAAATAACTGGCCTGTATTCTTAAAACACTGTCAGTGTCATAAAAGACAAAACAAAACTGCAGATTAAAGGCAACTAAAGAGATATGATGAGTTAATGCAACATGTAGCCCTGAACTGGGTCCTTTATTGGAGGAAAAGAATGCTATCGAGGACATTATTGGGATAATTGATACAGTTGGCATATGGACTATGGGTAAAACTATTGTATCCATGTTAAATTTCCTGAATATGTTATGTGTGAGAATATCCATGTTCACTACAAAACATACTGAAATATTAAGGGTTAAGGAGATACTACGTATGCAATTTTCTCCCAGATGGTTCAGAAAAAATAAATTATCACACACACACACACACACACACACACATGCACATCTTTCACATCTCCCATGTACATATACAGAGAGATTGATAAAATTTAAAAATTGGTGAATCTAGATTGTTATTTATTGAAGAATCAGTTTTACTTCTATTGAGGTTGGAATATGTTGGAAAAGGGGTTATCTTATAAAATAAGGAATTTAAAATGAGCCATAAGGAAGGATTCTAAAAAGTAAGGTTTCAAAAATATAAGAATAGATTGATTCCTAGAAGAATAATTCACAGGACAAAAAAGAAGATATTTTCTTTTTTGGAGTCTACAACGAAATTTTAGCTTATTTTTCCAAGATGGCTTAACTGTTCTCGTGTTTGAATGTGGTGGTATGTATTTTTTTTTTAATTGTGGTAAAAAAATATAACATTAAATTTACCACCTTAACCATTTTTAAGTGTACACTTCGGTAACGTTAACTATATTCACATTATTTTGCAACAGATCTCTAGAACTTTTTCATCTTGCAACACTGAAACTCTATACCCACTAAACACTAATTCCCTCTCTCCCCTCCTCCCAGCCCTTGGCAACCCCAGGGTTATTTTTAAATTAAAAAATCTTTAAATATTTGGGGCCGGCCCGGTGGCATAGCGGTTAAGTTCACATGCTCTGCTTTGGCAGCTGGGGGTTCCCAGGTTTGGATCCTGGGGACAGACCTAGCACCACTCGTCAAGCCACACTGGTGGCATCCTACATAAAATAGAGGAGGACTGGCACGGATGTTAGCTCAGCAACAATCTTCCTCAAGCGAAAAGAGGAAGACTGGCAACAGATGTTAGCTCAGGGCCAATCTTCCTCACCAAAAAACAAACAAAAAATCTTTAAATATTTTAAAAACTCAGTGAATATGGAAATTTCTGTACTATTCTTACAATTTTTCACTGTTTGAAATTATTACAAAATAAAAGGTTTTAAAAAACAGAGAGCTTTAAACTGCAGAGAGTTCCCCTACTTGCCTAAGAGGAGGAATGCTATGAGATAGACAGGTAGAGACAGAGTGATCCTTTACGATGGAACTAGCCACCTGCTTCTTAGTAACAGATGGGAGTTTTGGTCATTCAGCTCTTCCTTCTTCTCTCCTATTTAATCTACTTGAATTTGGAACAAAAATAGTTAGGAACCCATACTTACATATTTGGTAAAATGTGATTTCCGTATTTAATGATCCAATAAATAAATAAATAATATAATAAATATATTAAATAAATATTTAATGATCCAAGTGGAGTTTCTTGTCTACTGTCCACAAGCCCCTGCAGAGAAAATAAGAATAAAATAGGCTGCGCCTTTCAAAGAAGTTCTCTGTAGTGATTACAGAGATAAAATAAGAGATAATCCCTGTACGACGTTCAAGAGCCTTTTAGTCTAATACTGTGCTGTCTGATACTACCTGTAGCTATTTACATTTAAGTTAATTAAACAAAATGAAAAACCCAGATCCTCCGTTACACTAGCCGCATTTCAAGTGCTCATTAACTTTCTTCACAGAAAGTTCTATTGAACAGTGCTGGTAGTAGAAGAGATTACACTGTATAAATAACATCAATACAAAGTAGACGGAAATAGACACCATGGAAGTTCAGAGGAAGGAGAGATTACTTTGCAGTGGGTGGTTGTAGGGGAAACATCAGGGACAGTTTCAAGAAGAAGACTGCATATGGGCAGGAGGAGGTGGGGCGAGACTACTCCAGGCAGAGAAAAGGCGAACAGTGGGGAAGAGAGAGGCATATTCGGGGAATAGCACTTAATTCTATGTGTCTTCAACACTTGATTATTTGTATCTAGGCATGTAAAGGAGGGTAGAGCTGTATAAAACCACAAATGCTGAGCTGCTGAGCCTAGACTAGGTAATAGGAAGTTACTAACGGTCTTTGGACAAGACGAAAGATATGGTAAAATAGTTCTTTAGGAAGGATAATCTAGCAGCAGGTGTATGAAATAGGTTAGGTTTGAAGGCATAAAGACCACATAGCATTGCAATAGCCCAAATGAGACATAATGAGGAGTTGATATAAAGTGGTCTATCTGTAAGGATGCTTTCAATGGCACGTAACAAATCCCAATTTAAAATGGCATAACCATATGGAAATTTATATCTCACAAATTTGGAAATTACAAAGTAGAGTAATCTACAGGGTTGAATGATTCAGAGGCTTGATAATGTTGACAAAGATCAGGTTCTTGACATTTTTGCTCTGATGTCTTGAATGTTGGCATCATTCTCCTGCTAACAGGAAGACGGTAATGGCAGTTCCAGGTATCATATCCTGAAGTCATAAGGTCCAGAGGAGGAAGAGAGATCTTCTTAAGAGAGAGAAAATGTCTCCCAGAACCACTTAACCCACCCCCTGTTTGACTTCCCTCCTGTCTCCTAGGCCGTAGTTAAATCATATGCCCATTACTGAAGCAGTCCCTGGTTTACATGATGGAACAAGCGTTGAGGAGTCAAAGACGGAGAGGTGAGAGTCAAAGACAGCTCTAGGGTTTAAGCCTCGATGATGAGGGTACACAGGAAAAGGAGACGTTGTGGAAGGAAAGATGATGATTTCTGTGATAATCCTTCTGAATTTGAGATGTCAAAGACATATCTAGGTGGAGATGATTAGCATGTGAAAACATGGGACTGGAGTTCAGAGTGAAGGTCAAAGTTGGATTTCATCTGCAGAGAGAAAATAAACGAAGTCACAAGATTGCAAAAGGAGATGAGGAGGGATGGAGAGAATCTGCCACATGGTCCTGGAAGAAGGCAGAAGAAGTCCAACCTGGGCCATAAATGGTACAGAAGTCAAGAGGAACAGGTGGAGTTTCAAGAAGGCCAACTGTGTTAAGTGCAATGGAGTGATTCAGGATGCTGCAGACTTAGAAACATTGGGTTGCCAACTAGAAGGTCATTGTGACCTTTAAGACAGTTGTTTCATAGTAAGGTAGGAGATTTCAGGAGGCAAGGGGATGTCAGGAGGTAAAGGATGAGCAGATATGTAGGTAGAGGTATGAAATATAGACTATTCATTCAAAAAGTTTGGTAGTCATGAAAGGGAAAGCTGTATGATGAGGATGTTTATAGCAATATTTGTAAGACTAAAATTTGGAAGCAACTGAAATTTCTTAATATATTATTGTTTAAAAATTAGGATTTGTTTACTCAATTGCATGCAAAGCAGTCATTTAAAATAATTATTAAGATTATGGAGCAGTATGGAAAAATCTTTATAATAGGTAAAGGAATAAGATAGAAACTTAAAAAAAAACCCACATGGATTATAACATCTCTCTCTATATATACATACATATAAAGATACTATAAAAATATATAAAATGATCATAATTCTCTTGGAGTGGTTGGACAATGGGTTCTTTTCCCTCTATTTTCCACATTTTGTATAATGTTAAAGAAACTTTATAATGAAAATGTATATACATATATTTTAAAATATTAGAAGGCAAAGAGAAGATGGTAATCTGAGGGAATTATAATGTTGAAAAACATTTGTTTTGTTTGTTTTGCTTTGGCAGGAAATAAAAGACATTTGCCTGTGTTTATGGGGTGAGGGGAAAAATTCAAAGTAGAGTGAAAGATTGAACGGGCAAGCCTGAGGTGCTGAGTCTTAAGCTTCCAAAAGAAGCATATGGGAATAACATTGAAGGCTCAAAAGGAAAGTTTAACTTTTTAAGAGAATGGACATTTTTCTGAGACAAAATATATAAGAAAGGAAGAAAATCCCAAACTATTTGTGTGTGTGTGCTTGTGCATGTTTGCGTGTGTGCAAATTTAAAGTTGATTTAAAAATTTATGTGGAAATGTAAGGGCCTGGAATAACCAAGACAATTTTGAAGAAGAACAAAGTTAAAAGACTTACACTACCAAATTTAAAGGCTTATTATAAGACCCAGTAATTAAGACAGTGTGGTATTGGCACAAGGATAGATGAATACACCAAAGGAACATAATAGAGAATCCAGAAATAGAACTTGATTTATGACAAAGGCACTGTTGCAATTCAGTGAGGAAAGGATAATATTTGCAACAAATGGTGCTGGAGCGATTGGCTACTCATGTGGAAAAAGGATACTTGACTCCTACCTCACACCATATACAAAAATTAATTCAAGATGGAGCATAGACCTAAATGGGACATTAAAAAATATATAGCTTCAGGGCCTGGCTCGGTGGTATAGTGGTTGGGTTCACACACTCTGCTTTGGTGGTCTGGGGTTCACAGGTTCAGATCCCCAGTGTGGACCTAGCACAGCTTGTCAAGCCACGTTGTGGCAGCATCCCACATAAAATAGAGGAAGATTGGCACAGATGTTTGTTCAGTGACTATCTTCCTCAAGCAACAAGAGGAAGATTGGCAACAGATGTTAGCTCAGGGCCAATCTCCCTCACAAAAAAGAAAAAAGAAAAAATATACATAGCTTCTGTTAAATAATAGATATTATCAAGAGAATGGGTAGAGAAGAAAGAATATATTTCAATACATATATGTGACAATGGACTCATAGTCAGAATATGTGAAAAACATCTATAAATCGATAAGAAAAACCAAACAACACAATTTTTTAAATGGGGGAAAACTCTTGAAGAAGTACCCTACAATGATGATTTCCAAATGGCCAATAAGTTCATGGAAAAGTGTTCAACATAATTTCTTATCAGGAAAAGGCAAATTATAAACACAAGCACATATCACTACCTACCTACCAGAATGGCTAAAATTAAAAAGACTGACAGTGTCAAGTGTTGGCAAAGAAAGATGTAGAGCAACCTGAACTCTCACTAACCACATTGGAAAACTCTTTGGCAGTATCTACTACAGCTAAACATATGCCCACTCTATGACCCAACTGTGTTGATTTATTTTATATCTCAACTTGCGTGGGCCGTGGTGCCCAGACAGTCGGTCAAACATTATTCTGGGTGTTTCTGTGTGTGTATCTTGGTATAAGATTAATGTTTAAATTGGTAGACTTTGAGGAAAGCAGATTGCCCTCCATTATGTGGGTGGACCTCATTCAATCATTGAAGGCTTGCATAGAACAAAAGAACAACTTTCCCCCAGGTAGGAGGAATTCTCCAGCAGATGGCTTTCTGACTTGAACTGGAACATAGGCTGTTCTTGGTTCTCCAACCTGATGGCCTTTGAACTGGAACATCAGCCTGATGGTTTTTGAACCGAAACTATAGTACTGGCTTTCCCTGGGTCTCCAGCCTGCCAGCTCATCTTGTAGATTTTGGACTTACCAACCTCCACAATCACATGAGCCAATTGCTTATAATCAATCTATCTGTCTGTCTGCCTCTCTCCCTATATCTATATCTATCTATATCTATATCTATATCTGAATCTATATCCTATTGATTCTGTTTCTCTGAAGAACCCTGTCTAATACACCAACAATTTCACTCCTGAGTATATACCCAGAAGAAATAAGGGCAAATGTCCGTCAAAAAACATGTACGTGAATATTCATAACATATTTATTCATACCAGCCCAAACCTAAATATTCATAGCAGCTTTATTCTTAAAAACCCCAAACTGGCAACAAATCAAATGTCTATCAAGAGAAGGATGAATAAATTGTAGTATATTCATACAATGGAATATTACTTAGCAATAAAAAATGAACTAACCCTTTTGTTTATGGTCAATTGATTTTCAGTAGGAGTGCCTAGACAATTCAAGATGAGGAAAGAATAGTTGTTTCAACAAATGGTACTGGGACAATTGGCTATCTGTCTGCAAAAGTCTGAAGTTGAAACTGTACCTCATACCATATACAAAAATTAACCCAAAATGGACTATAGACATAAATGTAGGAGCTAAAACTTAAGAAGTCAGAAGAAAATACAGGAATAAATTTTTATGCTCTTGGGTTAGGCAATGGTTTTTTTAGATATGACATCAAAAGCATAAGGGAAAAGAAAAAAGAGAGAAATTAGACTTCATCGAAATTTAAAACTTAGTTATATAAGCAAGAGAAATGAGAACATATGTCCACACAAAAACTTTTACATAAGTATTTATAGCAGCATTATTTGTAAAAGCCAAAAGTAGAAACAACCCAAATGTCCATCAACTGATACATAAATAAACAAATGTAGGATATCCATCAGTGGAATATTATCAGCAGTAAAAAGGAATGAAGTATTGACACATGCTACAACATCGATGAACCTTGAACACGTTATGCTAACTGAAAGGAACTAGTCACAAAAGACCACATATCGTATGATTCCGTTTATATGAAGAGTTCAGAATAGACAAATCCATAGAGACAGAAAGTAGATTAGTGGTTCCCAGGGGCTGGAGGAAGGGGAGGGATCAGGAGTGAGTTTGACTTGGTTTCTTTCTGGGATGATGAAAATGTTCTAAAATTGTATATTGGTGATGATTTTATAACTCTGGATATACTAAAACACACTGAATTTTGCACTTTGAAAGAGTACACTTTAGAGCACGTGAATTATGTCTTAATAAAGCTGTTACATATTAAAAAGAATGAATTAACAAAATAGACGAATCTCATGACATTCTGAGAGGAGGAAAAAACCTAGATACGAGAGTACATATTGTTTGAGTCCATATATATGAAGTTCAAGAACAGGCAAAACTAATCGATGGTGACACAAATCAGAATAGTGGTTACCTCTGGGGGGTACAGGGTGAGGAGTTTTGATTAGGAGGAGTCGTGAGGAAGCCTAATGAGTTTCTGGAAATGTTCTCCATCTTGATCTGGCGGGTGGTGGTTTGGATTTACACATAGGCAATAATTCATTGAGCTATAGACTAAAGTTAAGTGTGATTTAGGGACTTTACTGAAGATATTTTGTACTTCAATAAAAATGTAAATTCAAAAAAAAAAAAAGGAGAAAGGTGGATGACAATGTAGAGAAATTTAAGCTTAGAAAAAAAGGGACAGGGGCTGGCCCCGTGGCCGAGTGGTTAAGTCTGTGCTCTCTGCTTCAGCAGCCCAGGGTTTTGCCAGTTTGGATCCTGGGTGAGGACATGGCACCGCTCATCAGTCCATGCTGAGGCCTTGTCCCACACAGCATAACCAGAAGGACCCACAGCTAGAATATACAACTATGAACTGGGGCGCTTTGGGGAGAAGAAGGGAAAGAAAAAAAATGATTGGCAACAGATGTTAGCTCAGGGCCAATCTTTAGAAAAAAGAAAAAGTAGGATAGTAAAGAGATTGTGGGAGCCTGCAACCTTTCAGCTACATGGAAAGCAAGGTCTTTTGCTCAGAATAAGAGTGTTGGGAAGGACTAAAAACTTATGGAAAAGAGATAGTGATAAAGAAGAGAGTCACTCACTCATTCTTGTTTTATTTCTCTCGAGGATAGATAAGGTGATTTAGGTGCACATGCTCTTACGTGTATAAAACCTGGTATGTATGTGGTGTGTGATGCCACTGTGGGGAGAAGCACCAGAAGTTGTTATGAATAATTTTAAAACTTATTTCAGGAGAATAATAACAGTAAGGTCCATGAGAAATCACAAATCCTCTCAACTACTCAGCTATTCTTTGCTTCAAGACTAGACTTGAAAACAGGAAGAATGAGAATGGTGAATCTTCTCACCTTTGTCTCTTCCTTCACCAGACATCATAGGCTCTTTAATAAGGATCCATTTCACTCAGAACGGTTTCTGTCAGCATAATTAGTTGCATAAGTCAAAGCAATGTCACCTATGTTTAAGATCGACTTGGGTGCTCAGTACTTTTAAGGCTCTTCTTCACTTTTACATGACTATAAAACCATTGTTTAAAAGTTCCGTTATGTTCTCAACCAACAATAATGATGGATTTTCATTTTTGAGACTAGATCATGATGCAAGATCTTCTCAGGAAATATTTCTACTGTCTAATGTAGAATATAGGCACACTGATACACTGGCGTGATGCACAAATGTGATAGGAACTCAGGGCATAAACAATTGACCAGTTGTCAATGAATGTTTATTATACGGTGCTTTACAATTTCAAAGTTTGTTCACACACATTACATTCTTTGTTCTTCACAGGTTCTTTTGTTATATACATTATTACTGCCACCACTAGCACTGCAACCACAACCAACTCACAACTCTTAGGGTTTAAGAGGTTAAATGACTTACCCAATCTAAAACAGTTAGTAAGTGAACAGGGGGGGGCTTTGAGCAGATCCTGTGACCACATATTCCAGGTCCTTTTCACCATGCCATCATGCAAGACATATTCTGTTTGCTTAAACAATTTCCAATGGGATAATGATAGGGTGTACACAAAGTTACTCTGTGAGTTCAGAAAAGGAGGAGATGGCAGGAAACGTTTCTTGGAGATGATATTCCAGATGAGCCTTAAAGAACGGCTGGAATTGCAAAAGACAAAGAGGAAAAAAAAAGAGAGGTCATTCCAGGTTCATGTGATAGCAAGAGCAAAGGCATAGAGTTAGAAAAGCATAGAGCATATTTTGGGAACATGAAGTAGTTTGGTTCTGCTGAACTGTAGGAAAAATGTAGGATAGTCACGGGAGACAAGACAGAAAAATGTAGCAACGTGAACTGAATTTGATAGGCAGTAGGGTACCATTCAGGTTTATAAACAGTGGAATATAATTGGACCCGGGCTTCATCTATCCTCTGTTTGGGTAGAGAAGGAAGATAGAGGAGGTGGCCACCATTACTAGGCAAAGGTATGGAGATCCTGAAGAAACTTGTGGCAATAAAAAGGAAGAGTCAGAGCAAGGGAAGTTTTGATGGTAGGTTTTTTATTTTTGATCACTTTAGGCAAATGAAAGAAAGTAAGGGGTGAGGGAGATAAAAATTGTCAAAGAGAACAATATGATTTTGAGGCTGAATAATGGAGAATTGCGATCCTATTGACAGAAACAGAGAAGGTGGAGAAATTGCTTTTGGTGGGAATGATAAATTAGATTTTTAATGTGTTGAACAATTTTAGTTGTCCTGAGGGCCTTCTCAAGCCTTCTCTGTCACTCAGATGTGTAAGGATGAGAGGTTGAACTTACAGAGAATACAGATGGCCGATAAATGTATGAAGATATATTACCTCACCGGTAATAACATAAATGCCAGTTAAAAAAACAAAGATCCATCTTATCAAATAGAGAAAGACTGAAAAGACCAACTATTCAGAAATAAACTTAAGAAATACACAGGATTTATAAGAAGAAAACTCAAAGCTCTACTGAAGGACACAAAGAAAGCTAGAAAAAAATAGAAATACTATGCTCTTGGGTGGAAGGACAATATTTTAAAGATGAAATTGTCCCCAAGTTTATGAATTTAACTCAATCACAATCAAAAGTTGACAAAGTGACTTTAAAGATCATCTGGATATTGTATTAAGTGAGATAAAATAGGCAGGTTGAAGAAGAGTGTGTATAGCATGCTGCAATTTGTGTAATCACACACACACAAGCACAAACACACACACAGGTGGGAAACAGGCAGCTGAGATGAGGGGGAGAGTGTGAGACATCTCCTTTTATTCGCTTTCCTCTTGATTGAGAAAATGTGAAAGCATTACATATTAAAATTAAGCAAATCAATTGAGAGGAACGGTGGGAAGGGTTTTTTAAAGAAGGAATAATTGGGATGGGGTGGGTTGGGTTTGGGATGACGTATTCTGCTAGAGAAAAGGCTTGTTACAAGGATGAAATGAGCGAACGTAAAGTGTTTGCAACAGTTTTTGGCACACGTAGTGTATGTTGTTATTGTTCTTATTTATATGTAAGTTATTATTATAATTTTTATGATCTTGATATGGGAGCTACATGACTCAAATGTCATCTGTCATAAAGGAATATATGAATAGACTTTTACTACCTGGAATTTAAAAACTTTTGGATGGGGAAAAAATGTTTTAAAGGATTAAGATAAATATAAATTGAGAAAATATACTCGTAATATATATAATGGACAAAGTAAGTTATTCTACAAATATTTTTTGTGTATCTGCCCTGGGTCAGGCATTTCACTAGAGGGTTGGCTATGTGGTGATGAAGAAGATGGTCTCGGCTCTCATGGAGTATATAATCTGTGTAGACTCAGATTACTGTCCCTAATATACAAATGGTCATTAAAAATCATAAGGTTAAAAACCCACAGGCCAACAGGAGATGGACAAGGACACAAACTGATTATTTTAAAAAGTATTGCTAATGCTCAATAAACATAGGAACATAAATTCATTCTCAATAGTCAATTTCGTTAAAAAACAATGAGATTTAATTTTTTTGTTTATTAATGGTTAAGATTAATAAAAGACAAACCTCTACGTTGGCATAGAGGAGAGAGGCCTTTTTCTATCCTGGAAGTGGGAGTAGAATTGGTGTTGTCTTCCCACAAGGGTATTAACAACATGTATTGGAATTTTAAATATGCAAACTGTTGACCCAGTAACGCCACTCTGAGGAAGAAATAATTGGACATATATTTGAAAGCGTGTGTTCAGGGATGTTTACTTCAACCTTCCTTATAATAGTAAAAAACAGAAAACAACTTGAACATATCTTAAGAAGTAATGAGCTAAATTATGGTGCGTTAATACAAAAGAAAATGATGCAATGATTATAAAGGATAATGCAGATCTATATACATTGACATGAAAAGATGCCACAATATTATATTAAGTGAAGAAGGTAGATTGCGTGACAGATTATAAAAAATAGTCCAATCACATTTAAAACTGTGGGTGTAAAAAATAAATATAAATAAATAAAACTGTGGGTGCGGGTCTGAATGTGGGTATGTATAGAAAAAAGTCTGTAAAGATAGATTCCAAAACATAACATTGTTTGGTGACATTAGGGGTGATCTTTGTTTTATTCTTTATACTTTTTTTGGTGGTATTTTCTGAATTTTTGGCAATGAATATGTTATACATCAGTAAAAAAAATCTTCAACAAAATAAAACTACGTTTCTTAAATGTTTTCTTTCATAAGTCCTTTAAGAATAGTCTTTTTTTTAGCTAAAGCCATGACAATTGAAATTTTTATTATTAGGACTCCCAGGTTTTGCACATTCATATTTTTTCCTGTCCTAAGTCAGTAGGGAAATCTTTTTTAAATAATAAAATATTTCAAGAATTTGGAATGAGATGACAATCACAGAGGACTGACCTCATTTCCACAATGGTTAAAAGAATTGCAGAAAAAGAAACCTTGACAGGGCAGCAGACAAAATATCTGAGCCACATTGGCCGTAGGTTTGCAGCAGCTTCCTTGGCAGGGGTGGGGTGCGGGGGAACAGAGGAGAGCCGTGGAGCTTGTCTATTCCTTGGTTTGCCATCCTGCCTGACTCTTCCCCAAACTGTAAATTTCCATGTACGTACAACTCTAGGTTGCAAGAGAGCCCTTCCCCTTTTCTTTGTCAGTCCTCTCCCATCCTTGTTGGACTTGATCTTATTCGCACTGTTATCTGGGCAGTAAGTCCTCTTGGCTCTGCAGCTGTGATTGCGCTAAGATGGCTGAAAATCCTTAGTTCAACCCACTCTTTTGTGGGACTCAGGGCCCTAATGCTTATCATGTTTTCCACAGAATCACTCTGGACTCACGACACTGCCCGTCTCTGAATAGAAAAGAACTGGGGCTCAGCCTCAGATCTTGGGGCGGGAGGAGAGGTCTGACTCCAGAGACTGTGGGGTTATTGTAAGGAG
Organism: Equus przewalskii; assembly: GCF_037783145.1. Taxonomy (NCBI): domain Eukaryota; kingdom Metazoa; phylum Chordata; class Mammalia; order Perissodactyla; family Equidae; genus Equus; species Equus przewalskii. Next base: position 17,425,034 of record NC_091862.1, read on the forward strand.
TCAGTGATTTCTTATAGGTCCCAAGCACAGTCTGAAAATGACATAGAGAGCCACATTTTAAGACACGTGGATTAAGGAGCAGTTCTTATTCTCAAAAAGTGTACAAACTACAAAATTAAGATAATAAGGTTTGTATGGTCTTCCACACCTTCACATCTCTGTATATGCAGAGCCCACCTTCTCTCTCCCACTTTCTTGCCCTGGTGATCCCAGTAGGAGCATCAAGCCATCAGCACACAGTAAGTTTTCAAAAAGACTGTTTAGTCCTGATTTTATAGACCTGTGGAATAGCACCCTCTCTTCTCTTTTCCTTCCTCCTATTTTTCTCAGAACAAAATTCCTATATGAATAAAGAAAAAGAAAACGAACTTTGATGGTTTGGAGGGAGGAAGGGGTAAGAAGCGTTGGATGATCTTTGTGTTCCTAGACCTAATTATTGGTTTCCTTACTAGAAAAATTCACAAAATCTTCTAAACATTTTTTTTCCAAAATAAATGTTGAAATGCTTGCTATTATAAAATGGAAAACCTTATGAAGTCTGAGGAACTTTATAATAATAAGTCTATGTATCTGAACTGGAGGAAAAAATGACATGTTAAGGAAACACTTGCAGACTCCAGTTTCAGCTACTATAGCATTTCTTTAAATAAAATTGAAAAGAATGTTACCTCAGATTTATGAATAACTGCTTTGTCCACGTTACCCTCCAAGTCAGCATTTCACTGAAGAACTTTGTGTTCTATTGTTTTTTCTTCGAACTACTTTTCTTTCCTCGTGATAATGTCGGGATTTTTAGTTTCTAACAGCTCATCTATTGACAGCAAAGTACAGCAGGACTTCCGAGATAATAAAATGATTGGGAGGTGCTTTCACAGGATTAATGGTTCCTGTGTCTGAACAGTCTTGTGAGTTGGATAGGGCCCTTAGAAAAAGGAAATGTATTTAAAGTGACAAGATTTTGCAGTATGTGAATTTCAAGCTTATGGTGAGCCCGGTGACATTATGGGCTCATGTAGCAGAATTTGACAAGAGATTATGATAATGCACGCTCCCACCCCAACTCTACCCCATTTATACTAATAATCAACATATCAGAAAGATATTTGAATAGGAAGAAAGATGTTCTATTTATGACAAAATAATTTTCAACATTTTTCGAGTGATGTTTCCAAATTTGGAAAGATTGCAGTACTAAGCCCCTTTTTTTTAATAGTAATGTTTTCTTCTTTTTGGCTGGGAAAGTTTCACCTTAAGCTAACATCTGTTGCTGATCTTCCTCTTTTTTTTCCCCTCCCCAAAGCCCCAGTACGGAGTTGGATATTCTAGTTGTAAGTCCTTCTAGATTTTCTATGTGAGCCACTGCCACTCATGGCTACTTACAGACAAGTGGTGTGGTTCTGTGCCCAGAAACTGAACCTGGGCTGCTGAAGTGGAGCATGTCAAACTTTAACCACTAGGCCATCAGGGCTGGCTCAGTACTAAGTCACTTTTAAACAAATGAGTTTAGTCCTTTAAGTGAAATGATAAGAGATCCTGTGAGAGCCTGATCATGGTGCAACTCTGCTGTTTGCTATAGATAAACCAGGTGTGTGTTATTCATTTGTAAAGTCCACTGCTTTCTGAACTGAAGGCAGAGCATTGAGACCCAGCCTTTTGCCATTGCACCTGCCATTTTTCCCACCTTTACTTATCGAAACGTGACCTGTTCCATAACATGTCTATGTCTGATGAGCCAGGACATGCTCCATATCTGAAGCTGCAGAAAGAGAGTTGATCTGACTAAAACAGACACTTGAAGATTGGATTCCCAGACTTCTGTAACTGAAGGAATAGGAAGAGCTGGCAGGAAACCAGGCTGTCTCGCAAACCCACTGAACCCAACAGCACAAATGGAGATGTGATTGCTGTAAAAACCAAAAGCATCTTTAAAATTAATGAGATCTCCTTTAAGTGGAGAGGAGAATTTGAGGAAACCATAGCAGGTGGCCACAAAATCAAGAGCACGGTAACTTTAGGTAATGACTCCTTGATTCAGGTTCAGGACCAGGTTGGCAAGGAGCCCCCGGTAAAGGGAAAGTCAGTGGATGGAAAATGGGGCAGGGAAGTGCTGTGAACAATGTGACCTGCACCGGGACATATGAGAGTATAAACAGACCCAGTCTCAAACTCTGAAGCACTCCCAAACTGTGGTTCAAACTGCTAAAGCTGTTTCAATAGAATTCTAAAGTTAAAAAAAAAGTTACCTGTTCCTCCAGGGTCTAGCTGAAACGCCACCGCTGCACCGACTTCCTGGTCCTCCAAACAGGTGCCGTCTCTCCATCTTTTGGACCTTAACTGTACTTGCTTTGTCCCTTTCTCAGGATACTTCCCGGAGTCCACTCCTCTCCATTCAGATTCCTGCCTCCTTGACGTCACTGATTCATCTTTATCTTCACATCCGCCATGGTCCCTAGCACAGGGCTCGCATGTAACAGGCATAGCAAATGTTTCCGTGAAGAAATGAATGAATGGATATAGTCTTTATCCAATCTGGTAAAATATAAAATTAAGTATAAACAAATCTGTCACAGATTGAACTAAATTAGTATTATGTAAATGTTTACTTTTTTTATTACCTGGTAATACATATTACTGTAGAAATTTAAGAAAATACAGAGAAACCAAAAATGACATACTTTTTCTATCCAGAGAGAGCCGCTCTTGTGTGTTTTTTTTTGTATTTGAAAATGTACATAGATATATGTGTATATACATAATGTAAAAAACACGTGGGAGGGCCAGTCCCATGGCGTAGTGGTTAAGTTCAGTGTGTTCGGCCTTGGTGGCCCGGGTTTGGTTCCCATGTATGGACCTATAGCACTCATGAGCAGCCAAGCTGTGGCAGCACCCCACATACAAGATAGAATAAGACTGGTACAGACGTTAGCTCCGGGCAAATCTTCCTCAGAAAAAACAACAACAAAAAACACGTGCACACACTCCCCCACATATTTTTTCTCCAACCAAAATACAATAACGTGCTATAGTGCTTTGTAGCTTCTGTTATTTCACTTTTTCCGGGAAGCAGACACCAAAATAGGATTAAATGCATATGAATTTCATTAGGAAAACACCTGTGAGAGAAAATGGGGAGGGAGCTGGGAGAGGCTGGGAGAGGCATCGGACTATAAACTAAGTGTGATGTCAGGGAGAGGAGGGAGGCACGGAGGTTGGGTGGTGGCATCCTGCAGTGGCAGGTAGTCTAGAGAACGTTCAGCAAGGCCCTGGGCGGTCCTGGAGTAAAAATCAGCCATCAGAAGAGTCCCATGTCACCCAGGAAAGAGCATGCCTTAGTCACTCTATCTGTCATTGACTGGGGGCAGACGTAAGAGGAGTGGCCTTGGCGCAGGTGATTTTGGGGCACAGCAGCTGAGCCCTTGGTCAGTTACACCCCTGAAGTTGGAAGTCTGCTGCCAAATAGCCACCTTTTGTTAGGAACATCTTTCCAAGCCATAAAATATTCATCTGTATTTTTTTTTTTTTTAAGATTGGCACCTGAGCCAGAAGCTGTTGCCAATCTTTTTTTTCTTCTCCCCAACCTCCCCCAGCACATAGTTGTATATTCTAGTTGGGAGTGCCTCTGGTTGTGCTATGTGGGACGCCGCCTCAGCATGGCCTGATGAGTGGTACCATGTCCACACCCAGGATCCGAACTGGTAAAACCCTGGGCCGCCAAAGCGGAGTGTGCTAACTTAACCACTCCGCCTTGGGGCCGGCCCCTATAGTGTTTTAATAGATACTTCTATTTCACAAGTAATATATAGTCATTTTAGGAAAACTGGAAGATAAATAGAAAGAACATAAAACTCACTAATAATTCCAAACCTAGAATTACCCACTATTGGCATTTTGATATATGCCTTTTCAGATTAAAAAATTTGTATATATGTATGCATTTGTATATAAAACTTATGCTTACATATTTGTATGTGTGTGTGTATGTGCATACATATATATGATCACAATTTTCTAGCATTTGTGAGAATGATGGCATCTGCTCCTGAGCCTCTCTTGGGCATATTTTCAAGTGACCACATGAAGCAGAACAGGCTGTAAGTTCATACAATCTGACTGAGAGGTTTATAGCATACAGAACTTTAAGACTTTCTATACGTTGAAATGATTTCCTTCTTGGATTTGAAAATAGGTTTAATTTTATACCTCTTAGGCAAAACTGTTTTACAAAGGGCAGGTATAATTTTGAATTACTTAATATAAGAATATAATGGGAAAATAATGGCTTAATCCTTTAAAGTTTCTTTCTTTTCTCCAAAATGGTGGCTCAGTGACTCCAGAGTCAATAGCTTTATAAAAGTGATTTATTTTGAAATCATAAAGATAAGATTTTAGAGGATGTTAACATCTTCAGTAAATAATGTTTGTTGACAAGTCCTCCTTGAATACACAGCAGTCTTTTTAGTCACAATATACATGACTCAAGATGGAATATTATATGGAAACATTCAAGTGAAGATATAGTTTTTTATGTCACCAAACAACTTTCCTACGGATAAAACAAACAAATAATCAAAAAGCTTTTAAAATTTGGACTGGCATTCATTCAGTTAAGATTTATAAATATGAATTCTTGTTTCTCCTGACCATGTTTCCTTGATGAATGTTTCAGTGTAATATGCAGAAATGACCATTTCATACTCTTATTAACTCCCTGCTGGCCTTCATTTTAAGAAATTTTCATATTGAAAACAATCTCTATAGTGCAGGCTTCAACAACCTTAATGTATAAATAAGATTACAATTACCTTAATACTCTTAATCATAATGGCCCCAAGATCTCATAACTTGATTAGCAAGCTTTCCAGTTTTTTCCTAGGATTATTGTAGTTCTCCTGTTACTACAGGCTCTTAGAGGAGACAGAACTCAAATGTCCCTTGAGGTTAAACTCTGTAACTGTTGGCTCCTTTCCCTGTCTTCTGCTTTTAGTTGTCCCAAGTGCCAGAGATTTGCCACTGGTGTCACCGATGATGTTCTATGGCTGCTGACCATGACGTCAAGAGCCCCTACTCTACCACAGAGATGTGGCTCTGGCCAACCCCGCTGTGGACCTCTGCCAGTTAGCCCAGTTCTTGATGATTCCAAGGGTAAGAGGGGAGGTGGCCTCTTGTCATCACTCAGTCTCTACCCAGGTTATCTCATAGCAAAACTCCCCAAGCCCTGAAGAGTATGGCACCTGATATAGCATTTCAATTGACATGTGGGTTCATTTTTGCCAAGGTACATCCAATGCACTTGGGTAAGTGAGTCAGGATCCTCTCTTTCTATGCAGCAGGATGCAAAGTCTAGAAATCCCCTTCCAATGACTTAGGCCTAGAAGCTAAGGATCCTTGGTATAGACTCCCCCCAACCTCTCTCAGCCTTCAGGCCACCTCTCCCTGTCACTGCCTCCTTAATTCCCCCTGCAGCCTCTGGTCCTTCCCTCAGTCTGACATTGGGTCTGTCTTTTAACCACAGTGGAGTGTGTCAGGGTGGGTACAGGGTTGGGGGTGGGGGGAGAAATGATTCCAGACACTTGACTGACAAAAAGTTCTGTTGTGGGGCGGCCCCGTGGCCCAGTGTTTAAGCTCTCCGGCTCTGCTTAGGCGGCCCAGGGTTTCGCTGGTTGGGATCCTGGGCGGGGACATGGCACCACTCATCAGGCCATGCTGAGGTGGCATCCCACATAGCACGACCAGAGGCACTCACAACTAGAATAAACAACTACGTACTGGGGGGCTTTGGGGAGAAAAAGGAGGAGGAAAAAAGAGAATATTGGCAGCAGATGTTAGCTCAGGTGCCAATCTTTAGAAAAAAAAAGTTCTGTTGCATAACACGAAACTATTCTCAAGGACTCACATTCGACACAGAAAAGGTTGAAGGAAAGAGAATGATCCTAAAGAATCCCTTTCAGTACTATATTGAATATTAAAATAATCCACAGAACTGCAGAATTTTACAACTGGAAGGGATTTCACGCAACTTTCTCATTTTTCCTGTGTGGAAACTAAGCAGTTTGCTCAAGGTCAGAGTTATTGGCAGAACCAGTTCCAGATTCAAGATTACCTGACTCCAGTCAATCTTGTACCCATGATTCAGCAAATGGGTCTTATTCATCAAAACCATTCTGTCCCATTTTTCCTTTTATGTGAGGGAAATAGGACATTTTAGGTCTCTCGAGTCAAACATACAAATACAGGCTTAAAAAGTTAATCAGAGTAATTATGAACAGCATATAGACATTTAGGATGGGTGCTTTCACCTGGATTCACTCACAAATTTTCAGGATTACCGAGTCATCCTCAATTTACCATCTTCCTAGTCCTATACGAGACACTGTTCCTATATTGTTAAGAGAGACCAAAATTCTTCAATGGCAGTAAGAAAAATTTCTTCTATCTTCATCCAGAAGCTTCCTGTTTATCTAGAAAAAACAATGTCTAGTTTATCTAGCTTCATTTTCATCTAGCAAAAGCCTGGGTATAGGAAAAATAGATTTCCTCTAATTTGCACTGCATTTTTGACTTATTAATTTTCTTTCTGACGTGAATAATAATGGCAGCTGACTAATGTAATTACTATAGTCTCTTAAGCAGAATTAAATATTTTAAACCAATGTTATATCCACAGATGAAAATTTCCACTAAAATCAGATGGATTCTTGAGATAGTGTTTTTCTCTTCCACTGTAATAATTTTCGTTTTCTGTTATATGTGAAATATATAAAAATGTTCATAGTTAGCTGGCCAGTCAAGGAAAAAAAAAATCCCCATATTCATTTAGCATGGAAAAGATTCTTTAGGCAAATCTTCTATGAAAAGTTGCAGTTGATAATAATAATGGAGCTAGGCATATTTTTTACAATTCAAAAACAACGTAAGGAGAAAGAATGTACTTAGCCAGTTATGGAATTAATTCCTCTATCTGAGATTATCTTCAAAATTCTCCAACAGATTCTGTCAGGTGGGAGAATATAACATCATTTTATGGGATTTGCTTGTGATGTGAGAAAAATAATGTTTCTCTGTGTGTTTGTGTGTGCCCTAGACTTTGTAAAATGTCTTCCATATTTTAATTCTTCCTTAGAATAACCTTGAAGAGTAAATACTATAATCTCCAATTTATAAATGAGAAAACTGTAGTTAAAGAGCTTAAGTGACACACGCAGTAAGCAGTAGCTTCAAGGTTACACACGCAGTAAGCAGTAGCTTCTTGATTTAAAATGATGTCTTCCAATCTTAAAACTATAAGTCTTTCCCCTAAGAAATTTCACTTCCATATGCCCAATGCATTCCAAATGCATGTATATTTTCAAAGATATCTAGAACATAGCCACGTCAGTACAAAATGCTAGAGTATCTACAGATATAATCCCCTAAAATTGTTTAATTTTATCTTTCAACTAAATTGTGATTTAGTACCAATGGCTTCTTTGGGTGTTTTAAATTGGTGGCCCACCTTTTTAGGCAAAACAGAGTAAAGTGATAATCACATTGTGAAAGATAAAATAATTTTTTTCAGAATTTCCATAATCCAATGTATTGTCACATAAAGCCACATATTTTTAAATAAATAGGGAACCTGCAGTATAGTAAGAAAAAATACTAAGCAGAAATATCATGCATTTCATGAACATCATAAATTATTTAAAAATGTAGTCCTTCATTAAAAAATATATTGGTTTAAAAATTATGTAAGTTGTACATTTTCATTGAAAAAAATTGAAACAATGCAGCAGGGTATAAACTAAAAAGTTTGCGTTCCTCCTCCCACCCCAAATCATTATTTGTGTGTCTATGTCTGGTCAGGTCCTTTTCTAATCATTCATTTTTAAAATAAGAAGGCAGAGACATGACAACTAAATGAAATGCATGATCCTTTATTGGATCCTAGATAAGAAAAACACAGCTATAAAGGATATTATTGGGACAATTGGGAATTTAAAATTGATTCTATATTTGATAATGGTATATCAATATTAACTTTCTTCAGAGTGATATTCTGGATGTAGAAGAAAGTCCTTGTTTTTAGGAGCTACGTAATGAAGTCATAGATGTCATAAGTCATAAGTCATAAGATGTCTTAACCTAACCATCAAATGGTAGATGAAGGGAAAGTAGAAGAGAGAGAAGGAGGGAGGAAACAAGGAGGAAGAGGAGCCAGAGAGAGAGAGAGAAAGCATCTATGTGGGAATTTTACCAATGGATGAATCTTGTGAAGGATATCTAAATGTTTATTACATAGACATATTCTTCATGCAACTTCTCCGACAGTTTGAAAAATTTTCAAAACAAAAAAGAACAAAGGGGCAAAAATAGAAGACATTCTAACAACATGCTCTAATGAAAATGACCATTTGGTACCGGAAATATCTGTGTCCAACTCTGGGCTCCATCAATTACTTAATAGTCAAGTGACTTTGGTATAGTTAGTTAACCTCTTAACGATTCAGTTTTACCTGCTTAAAATAAAGATACTGTCTACCTTAAAGCACTCTTATAAGAATTATGTGAGAGAATATATACAGAAGGCCTGACATATAACATTCTCAACACATATTCGATCTCCTTCCTTCATAACTAACACCCACTTTCTTTAATAATAACTTTGTGATACCTCTTGTTTACAGTACTGGTGAGCTGAATTATTCAAATAAGACCCCCACTGCCCAGCTGAAAACAACTAAAAAGGCTGGATACTAGATTTTAAAAATCTGCTGGAAACATTGAAGAGATGACAGGACAGTGAGAAACTGTTAGGCCAAACATGGAAAGAAAATGAAAGGAAAGCAAGAGAGAAGTCAGATTTGCCTTGAGGTCATTTTGTCATCCTGGAAAATTAGAACTTTCGTTTTAACAGACTTGAAGGCCTGGAGGACAAATATCAAAATTCAGAGCTTGCTCAAGGTGGGAAGCCCAACCAGTGATGGTCCCCACAAAAATCTGAGACCTCAAATTTCTAGTGAACTCCAGATGAGACAACCAGCTCTGTTTAAATCCTCTAGTCAGCTTGAATTCCTTTGGATCTTTAGGAATGTCAAACCTTGAATTTGGTGTAAGGTGGTTGTGGGGTGGTAGCATGCCATACCCGGCAGAAGCAAGCACAAGTCCTCTCTGGAGGAAAGTGCCTTCACTGTAAGCCTCAAATTATTCCTATAAATATTTCTGCTAATGCAATGTGCAGTGCATGGTCAAAGATAACCAAGCATGAAGATAACTGAGAAGAGCAATCATGGCAGATTTGAAACCATCAAATGTAACGACCAGAAGTAGATGAATGCATAGGTGAAAATTTTAAACATAGTGGGTGGGTTTTTACAGCAGATCAGAGGCAGCTGAAGAGAACTGGTGAACTACATAAGAGATAAGGAGAAATTATCCTGACCATGACATAGAGAAACAAGAAGAAAGAGGATTAGGAACACAGAAGATACTGAGAGAAGATCTAGCATATGTTTAATTGGGGTTCCAGAAGGAGAGGAGAGAGACAATGGTAAAGAGTAATGTTTGAAGAGGTAATAGTTGAGAATTTTCCAGAAATGATGAAAGATACCAATCCACAGATTACAGATTCTTCAGCCAGGTAAATTAAAAGCAGCAGCAACCCTACTCATGGTAGTGAAACAGCAGAAAACTGGTGACAAAAATAAAGTCATAAAAGCAAGCACAGAAAAGACAGACAGATTATCTTCAAAGGAGAGACAGTTGGGCTAACTAAAGGCTTAGATGGCTTCACTGACAGCTCTACTAAATATGTAGGGAAGAAATAAATCAAATCTTTCACAAATTCTTTCAGAGAATCTTGAGTCTATTTTAAGAGTCTATTACAACATCCATTCATGATGAAAACTCTATTCAACGTTGTTCTGGAAATTTTGGCAGTGCAGTAAGGTGAGAAGGAAAAATAGGAGTATAATTGACTGGAAAGGAAGAAAGGAAACTGTAATTTAGGTGATAGGATTATGCACTTTTCTATATCTGTGTTGTTTTTCACTCTGAAAAGGTTAAGAAATACCATATATTTGTATAGAGCACTTTATGGTTTTTAACGCTCTCTTACATTAATGATCATATTTGATCATCACAATTCTGTGAGGATACTAAGGTTCAGAGAAGGTAGGTCACACAGTAGAACCTGCACTTGAACCCAGGTCTATCCCCAAAGGTCTGCTGACTCTTCAAGAGCATTTCCAGTTCATAGGTATTTTTACCATGGCATACGCTTTCATAACAATTGTCCATAAAGCAATCCATATATTTGGGAATACAATTTACATTATGTGGGGTGCTATTGGTTATAAAGTGATACTAAACTACACATGACCCTGGAATTAAACAGGAGGAAGAGGCTACAAATTGACCAACGCAGTTGCTTTGAGTGTCTTCGCTTCTCAAAAGAGCAGGTGCTAAAAATTTGTTAGAAGCCATTGACAATGTTAATATTATCAGTTGAATTGTGTCCCCCAAAATTTATATGTTGAAGTCCTAATCCTCAGTACTTGTATTTGGAAATAAGTTCTGTAAAGAGGTACAGCTAAAATGAGGTCATTAGGATGGGCCCTAGTCCCATATGACTGATGTCTTTTTAAGAAGAGGAAATTTGGACACAGATGGGTACAGAAGGAAGACGTGAAAATGTAAGGAGAAGATAGCCATCTACAAGCCAAGGAGAAAGGCACGGAACAGACCCTTCTCTCAAGACTCCTAGAAGGAGCCAACCCTACTGACAGCTTCGAGAACTGTTTGAAAACACATTTCTATTGTTTGTTATGCCAGTCTGCAGCCCTAGAAAACTAATACAGCTAGTGACTTCAAAAAAAGGCCATTACTCTTGAGCAAAAACCAGATGTAAGTAGATGCTGGATTTGCGCAGTGATGCTTAGGTTTCTACAGCTGTTCACTTAGAGCCCTAAAAACTTTCTATTAATTAAGATTTTTCAGGGAAAATAACTTTGCTATTGAGTGTTTGACTTTGTAGTATCTATCTGCCTTTTAACCCTTGAAACAATTGTTTTTATAACATTGGATTGGTTTAATAGAGGTTTCGTAGTCATTAAATTATCATATTCTAGCAGAACAATCACTTTTATGATGACTCGGTATTATCAGATGATATAAATGGAACCATATTGTCTGAAATGATCTTAGAGCATTTTGCAAGATATCGTAAATTTCTCTAACACAACATGTTAAGCTTATATTGAGGGGATGACACTTTTGAAGAGTTGACGTGAAGACTAATTTATTAACTATTTGGAAAGGCACTGAGGGCCTGTCACGTATGCCCTTCTTAACCAGGCTGAACGTACCTGGAACATCTGATCTTTCATTCATTATATTCAACATTCCAGTGGAAAATGCTATTGGAATGTGCAAAGTTTCAGACAACAAGCCAGGACAGCTGCATGGGAGACCAGCTTTATTTTGAAACCAGAAAATGCATGCAAGTAAACAACAGCAACACACATAAGAAGTGAATTAATGACAGCTTGCTGGAGATGAGTCAAAAAGAAAAATTTCAATTGCTGTTTCCAGACTTCTCTCCAGGATTAAAAGAGATGTGTTACTAATCACCCTGAGTGAGATGGTAGATTTATATAAAATAAATTTATTCTACATTACATATAAGAAAATATTTCAGAGCATTTTATACTCAACGATTTTTCTAAATAAAACAATTCCATTTACTCTTCATCCAAAATTTCTCTCCCCCAATCCACTCTGTCTCCAATCCTAGACTACAAAGAAGAAAGGCAATTCAAAAGCGTTCTGATGTTGTAGTGTCATTATTAAGCTCCCTAAACGAAAGCCTGCAGTCCTGAAGCTTGGCCTGAGAAGCCATTTCTGGAGTTCACATGGTTGTTTTCATTGGGAAGCATAACAGAGTTGGAAACTGCCAACTTGCCAACTTTTCAATCAGGGGAAGTAATGAAGGTATGTGCCTGGAAAAATTAATTTATTCATCTGGTCAAAAAATTTCACTTGAATCCTCATATATTGAATAACAATGAAAACTTTTAGAATTAGCTTGAGTTATATGATACTTTTATTAAAGAAAAACAAAAGAATTTAATTAAGATTAAGAATGTTCAGGAAGTAGGTCAAATGATTAGCTATGAAATAAATTTAACTTTTGAATAAGGTCATTGTTGCTTAATTAAGATATACTGATTTGCAGAAACTTCAGGGGTGTTTTTGCTCCAAATGAGAAATACACTGGATTTCTTAACACATAATTTTTATGTTTCTTAATTTACTTTTTGGAACATTGTCAATAACATAGTTTAGTGTTTTTTCAAAAATAAATTTAATGATTGGTTCTTCCTCTGTTTAAGAAAATCTATTTAGTTTATTTTGTGCTCTTTCTTAAAGTCAGTAAAAATTCTAGAAATTCTACCTGGCCTAGTCTCATTGTTTAAACTTGCTACTTTTCAGCCACGCCCTTACTTACTAGTAACTTTAATTGCATCAATCGCTCATTCTAAAACTGTGCTTTTTATCTTAACTCGTTCAGTTCTCATGGACTCCTGATTAAGAGACAGTTTTCTGATGCCAACATTCATAGAATTCAATCTGTCGTCCAAGGCACAGGGAAATGAGGTTAGTCTATGTGGTCAAAAATTTGCTGAAATACTCACTCTCTACAGAGTATTGTCCTAATCAGAAATACCGTACCTCTGCCTGGTGAAATCAATCTGCTGGCCACGCCCACCTGTATTCTGCAAAATCCAGTCACCAGTCCTCCTGGGAGGCTGCAAAGATTACCCATTCATGTTCATAATTTATGTTCTTCACTTGTGTAAGTTTAATGACTATTCAGGTATGTTGCCTCATAGGGTTTTCTAACGAGTTAGTTCTTATGATGTGTCTTCATAGTTAGACTGTAAACCCTTGAGGCCAGGCACTGTCTTCTATGGCTTGGATGACCAGCAACATCACCCAGATTAGCACTTACCTAGAAAGCTCAAATAATAATTTCCTAATGGTGACATCCAGTTACCATAAAATTCTGAAGCGGTTTCTGAATAATCAAAGAAAGTTTAAACTGAGCTTCATACCGTTCTCTAATTCTTTGAAATGTGACAATATCTGAGTGGTAAATGTACGCAGTCACTCTAGTTCCCAGAGCATGTGAACTGAATACTGCCGATCATTCTGGATAAACAGGGGTTTCCTCTGTGGTGTTCTGCATAGAGCAGGAACTCAGGGACTGTGCTCACTTTTAACAAAATGGAACAAAACCCCCTAGAGAGGAAAAAAATCTTTTTAATTTGGATCCCATTATTTTAGAGTTTGTGATAAATTGTCCAACAAGGCTGAGGCTGAAGCATATTTTTCTTTTTGCTATGAAAATGGGATTTGCCTAGTAAATTACTTATGTAAAGAAGGTGAGGGAATTTTCAACATTCATTTCAATCATTCAACAGCTATTTATTTAGCACCTACTGAGTATCATATACTCTTCTAGGCTCTTGGGATATATAAGAAGGAAAAACAGTCAAGTATTCCTGCCCTTATGGAGTTTACATTCTACTGGAGAGGAGTAGGGAATGGCAATACAATTAAAAATTGGTAAATATATTGGATAGTGACAATGGCTGTAGAGGAAAAGGAAGCAAGGAGGGACGATAGAGAAGAGGAGGGGAGAGGATACGGAGGGTGGTTAGGTAAGTGTGCTCTGAAAAGGTGATGTCTGAACAAAGACCTGCAGGAGTGATGGCTGAGCTGTGGGTAAACTGTAGGTACAAAAGCAGTGTGCTGCCAGGCACAAGCACCAGTAGGCAGCCCAGCGGCCTGGAGTGGGTTTGGTGCATTGCTTTATGGACAATTGTTATGAAAACGTATGCCATGGTAAAAATACCTATGAACTGGAAATACTCTTGAAGAGTCAGCAGACCTTTGGGGATAGACCTGGGTTCAAGCGCAGGTTCTACTGTGTGACCCAACTTCTCTGAACCTTAGTATCCTCAGAATTGTGATGATCAAATATGATCATTAATGTAAGAGAGCGTTAAAAACCATAAAGCACTCTTTGTAAATAATACACCCCATGCATGGATTCTCAGGCCTTTTGTTGACTAATCCACTTTACAAAGTGGATTACTAACCTGCCTTTTCCTGAATTTCTCTCTACAGGGAATAGTGTCATGTGGCAATTTAAGCCAGCACAGTGTCTTTATTCTAACACATATAAAAAAATAAAACCAGACACTGTACCACGTTGAAAACAAGTCCAGAAACGGGCTGACTGAGAGGGCCCTATGCTTTGTGGGCTGGCTAGGAAGTTAATATATATATCAGCAGTTTGCACCAAAAGAAATGCCTTTACAACTTTTTTTGTTGAGGAAGATTGTCCCTGAGCTAACATCTGTGCCCATCTTCCTCTATTTTATGTGGGATGCCGCCACAGCATGGCCTGACAAGCAGTGCCAGGTCTGCGCCTGGGATCCAAACCCGAAAACCCAGGGTCACCAAAGCCAAGTGCATGAACCTAACCACTATGACACAGGGCTGGCCCCTCTTTACAATAAGTTTTAAAAACCAGATTTCATTTTCCATTGGAAAAAGACACAATTTCCTACTATTCTCTTAAAAAACAAACTCAGAAAACAAAGTTTGCTTGTACTATTCCTGTGTCTCTATATGTGTAGGGGAAACATTATTTCTACCCATTAATATTTCTGGAAGCATTTCAAGTTTGGGCATAAATTTACACATTTCAGGAACTTCTCCAGTTTTAGTGACTTGTTTTTAAAACATTGTTTATTGTTTTTCTATGTATAAAATTAAGATGTGCTCAATGTAGGAAAATACAAAGAAGAAAAGAAAAATCAACTGTAATCCTTTCATCTAGAGATAACTCATGTCAATAGTTGTGTTTTGCTTTCAGTCTTTTAAAAAATACACTCTTTTATCGTTAAATAGTTGAAGTTAGATGATATATACAATTTTTTAACCTGCTTTGTTCCCTTAACATTATATTGTAAACGTTTCTTATGCTACTAAAAAGTCTTCCTTTTTAAGGGGTACCAAATATACTGGTGGATGAATGTATCATGGTTTATTCACCTAGACCCCTATTGCGATAGTTGAGTCTCAAATTTTTGCTATCGTAAATAATGTAGTGGTGAATATTTTTATGCATAAGGCTTTTGTCAGGTTATTTCCTCAAGATTGGTTTCTGAAAGAGTAATTAATGGGTCAAAATATGTGAAAACTTCTAGGGGTTGTGATATACACTGGAAAAATTCTTTCCAGAAAGATTGAACCAGTTTGCCCTTGATGGGACTTCAAGGCATGATGGGCTTGCTGACGTGTTTTTTTAATTAGAATTTTTTTTCTTTTTTTACTTTCTTAGAGGGATTTAAAAAATGCTATTCACATCCTGTTTGCAAAACTAAGGTAGAGTAACACCAAATATTAGTAATAACTTAAAAAACTGAAAACAGCCATAAAAAGCAAATTATTGTCTTGGGTATACAGAAATAATTTGTAAGAGATGTGCACCATATAATAATATTTGAAAATTACTTTTTCATGATCTGTGCATATGCCAAGTATGAAAGTCCGTTGATAGCAACTAGAATATTTCCCAGCTCTAAGATTTAAGACCAGGACATTGGGAAAAATTAAATAGTAGTGTGTAATTAAGTTTGAGAAATTGATTAAAACTACTTGATTATTAAAAAGAGATTTTTTTGGGTAATATATACCTCATTGAAAAAAATAATAAGTTATTTTAAAGAATACTAAAAGAGTTTATGAAATATATTTTTGGTGCCTTTCTTTCCCTGAAAGCAAAACTGAGTTGTTTTAAACCCTATGCTCTATTGTTTGGAGCAGTGGTTCTCAAAATGGAGTCCCCAGGCCAGTAGCAGGAGCATCACCTGGGAACTTTCTAGAAATGAAAATACTAGGGCTCCGGGCTCCGAGACCAGATGAATTGGAAACTCTGAGGGTAGTTCCCAGCAAAGTGTTTTAAGAAGCTCGCCAGGTGATTGTGATGCATCCCCAAGTATGAGAACCACTGATTGAGGGTTTAAAAGCAAATAGATTTGCTGACCCTCCCAACCACCACCGCCTGAGGCTGTACAGCCACCAGTTAGCCGTAGGCACGGGAGGTCTCCGCCTCACGAGGTTTGCTTATCTACAAGTGCTTGCAGAAGTCACTCAGTGTGCTCAGTACATGACTGTGTGTGGTGAAGACGGTATGGAAATGCATTAAGATCCGTGTTTCAGAACCTCTCCCTATTTCTTACTTTATAAGAAGGAAGGATTCTTTATTGCTCCCAGACTTCATGGGGTTAGTAGGGATACTAGGTAGATATGCAGAAAAAGTTCAGAGGAGGAAGGAGATCACTATGAGATAAGCCTCCTACTGCTCCCGGGAGATTGGGGAAACTTTTCTCCTTCAAAGAGAGCCTGGCAAATATACACGACTCTAGGCTCCAGGCGCAATTGTGAAATATTTGAGAGCTGTCTGTAGTGCCCTCTGGCTTTCTCTCCCAGGGGTCTCTGTGCTTTTGGTCTATCCATCATGGTGGTGTGGGCGATAGCTAACATTCACTGAGAGCCTATCCTGTACCCTGCTGAAGAGCTCAAAGGGCATTGCATCCATTGTATCATTTAATCCCGCAAGTACACCAGGAGAATGTGGCCTCTTAAAAACACCTAAGGCTCAGAGAGGTAAAATAACTGCCTAACGTCACAGAGCTATAAGAGTCAGAGGCAAGTCAAACCAGACCTGCCTGATTCCAGAAGTTCTGCTCTTCACCTCTGTGTGACAGTGTCCCAGAAGGGATATCTTTCAGCGGAGCCCCAGATTCCAGAACAGCGCCTTCCTCTGCCCTTCAGCCAACTCCCACTCTCTCGGGTTGTATCTTAGATGCTCCTGGCTCTGCGTGGGCTGTGAGGGTGGGGACATGATTCAGGGTAACCTCTTTCTTGAGAACCATCTCGTTCTCAAGAGACAGTTCTTTCGATGTTAACTCTTTGGAGTGGCCTTTCCAGCAGCGGAGTAGCTAATGGATAAGGTAATTGGGACTGGGTTAAGGGGAACTTTCCAGCAACTTTTCAAATCATGCCCTTCAGGCAACTGCCTACCCTCCCCACAAGTAAGGACAGGTTGTTTATGTATTTTGGGTGTGTGTGTATGTGTGTGTATGTGAAGGGATCATTCTGCGGCAGATGCAGAATAACCCAGACTGAAAACTGGATCTAATGTTTTGCTAGATGCTTCCTCCTCTTAGTCCTAGTGAGATTAGCATTCTCAGAACTAACTAAAAAAGGACTTAATGAGCATTTGCTATGCATTCAGTGATAAGCATTGGGATATACAAGGACTGACTTCTAGAAACAATCTAGTGGGGGAGCTAGAGATATAATGCTATGTAGCATTGTTGTTGGAACTGTTCACAATCATGGAAAAGAGGAGAGGCACCCCGCTCAGCTTGGGGGACGTCAGAGAAGGGTTCCTGGTGGTGGAAGTAGCTCAGTACTTATTCTCAAAGGATGGATACAGTCAGAAGCGAGAGCATGGCTGGAGGCCCTCGGGCTGGGTATGTGGGGAAACAAATTTTGGTGTTGCTTCAGCCTGAAGCTAGTGGGGATGCAGCATGTGGCGAGAGACTTCACAGGAGAGGGATGAAGTTCTTAAACACTGTGTTTAAGAGCTTTGCCTTTCTGCTGGGGGCCGTGGGATGCGACTTACTGCTCTAAGAAGACAAATGACTTAGGTCAATTTGCATTTTAGGTGTATGATGTGGCAAATGAGTGTTAAGTTTGAGGAAACCAAATGGGAGGGAGGGATGTCGCTGGTTATCATCGGTGGTTAGGTCCTAGTGACAACACACCTACAAGATTATCATTATTTGTGCCCTGAAATCTTGAACTATTCACACCATTAATTTTAATGCCTTTTATTATACTTTAAAACTGTTTTTTTACAGTCAAAGACACACACACAGATACAAGCCACAGTCGCCTGCCCTCCCGCCTTCAACTCTAGTGCTATTCTGCAAAAGCCACCGCTTCTTGTAGTTACTTCTACATCTCCAAATGATATTCTTCTGCTCCTACTTTGCGCTTCTTTAATTATAGATACTATCAATTGACTTCCTATCATATTATGTAAAGATACAACATACCCCCAACTCTCCTCCCACGTTCCCAATATACCTATATCACTTTTTTAATGCCTCTGTTGGTTGCCAATCCGTTTATATAGGTCATGACCTGAAATCCACAGTTTCTATGTCTATACCCACTCAGCATCAACCAAGTGGTGCCAACAGACCATAGTGGGAGAGGAGAAGGGGACAGGTATAAAGTTTCAGCCAGAGAGCCTCCCACAATAGAACCGGTCAGCCAACTAACTGGAGAAATGTTTAATTTATGAAATAAATGTCAAATCAACCTTTCTAGGTGGCCACTTGTCAACTCTTTGTTTATTAAGGTAGGAAATAAAATCTCTACAAAGGATTTTTTTCCTTGTTTTTTTCCCCATAACACATCCCCTATGCTGTCCCTGTCAGTTGTGACTTATTTATGAACCAGCAGCCAAGAATGCTTTTCTCTGATGTATTATGGCCTTAGGTGGGTGGGAAGAGATTTTTTTTTTTTAATGCAGGCAATAATTTTTTTCTCTGTACACGGCAAGAGCTGCTTCAGCGTCTGGCTAATTCAGGTGACTCGGTCCTAGTCTTGGGCTTTGTTGTGGAAGGAGAGCCAATTCCTGCTGAATTCGTATCTGTTCTGCCATGAAATATGATCTGAAAATGCAATGAATAACATTTTTAATCACACATCTTTCTTCAATTATTTCTCATCCCATTCCCTTAATTTCTAATTTAATTCCATTGTAGTCAGAGAATATACTTTGTATGACTTGAATCCTTTAACGTCTTTCGAGATTCGTTTTATGGCTCAGATTATCATCTAACTTGGCAAATGTTCCATGTGCATTTCAAAAGGATGTCTGTTTTATTGTTGTTGGGGGAAATACTCTATACATGTCAATTAGGTCAATTGGTGGATTGTCTTCTGTATTCTTACTGATTTTCTGTCTATTCGTTCTATCAATTATTGAGAAGGGCTACTGAATTCTTCGACTGTAATTATGGGTTTGTCTATTTCTTCTTGCAGTCGTATCATTTTTTGCTTCATATATTTGAAAGCTTGGTTATAAGATGCATAAACATTTAGGATTATTATATTCTCCTGATGAATTGGCACCTTTATTATTATGAAATGACTTTTAAAAAAATCTCTGGTAAAATTCTTTGTTCTGCAATCTACCTTGTAGGATAATAACACAGCTTCTCCAGCCTTTTTTTGATGAGTGTTAGCATGGTATATTTTTCCATCCTTCCGCTTTTAATCTCTTTGTGTCTTTATATATAAAATGTGTTTCTTGTAGGAAATATGTAGTTGAGTCTTGCTTTTTCATCCATTCTAAACAATCTTTGCTTTTTAGTTGGGGTCTTTGGACCCTGCTTACATTAATACGATTACTGATAAGGTTAGGTTTAAATTGCTCACCTTGTTTTCTGTTTGTCCCGTCTGTTCTTTATTCCTTCTTCTTTCCCTTTTTCTGCCTTATTTTGAATTAATCAAGTATTTTTATGATCCTGTTTCGTCTCCTTTGTTGACTTATTAGTTATAACTCTTTGCTTTATGATTATAGCGGTTGCTTTAGGGCTTATGGTCAGCATCTTTAGCTTATCACAGTCGACCTTCAAGTGCTGTTTTGCCACTTCAGATGTAGTATGAGAGCCTTATAATAGTACACTTTCATTTCCGGCCCTCCCTCTTTTTGTGCTACTATTGTTACGTATTTTTACACAACTTTCCATCTACTTTTAATCTACATTGTTATTACTTTTATTCAAACAGTAAGTTAATTTCCTTTTAAGGAGATTTAAACCATAATAATAGAAAAAAATCTTATATATTTACTCAAGCAGTTACCATTTCCGGTGATCTTCACTCCTCTGTGTAGGTCTGTATTTCCACTTGTTATCATTTAACTTTATGTTATTAAGATATTTTTGAAGAATGTTGTAATTAGGACTAACTGTATCACAAATCATGTCTCTAAAACTGCCTTTAGGCCATTTGCAGGTAAAAACTATGGCAAATACTAAAATCATGTATGTCATGTCTTTAATTCTGATGTCTCTGTTATGACTCATTTCAAGGAAATAAAAAATATACTATGTATACCATATGGTAAGTGTATTTAGAGTCTGCTATCCAAGTAAGAATTCTGTATCACAGACAGCAGGCTTCTATTTCTTACAAAGTAGAGCTTTAAAACTTATTTGATTTTTGTATAGGGATTATATTTATGTAGCTCTAACATCAAAAGGCATAAAAAGGTATTCAGTGGAAATCTCCTGCCTCTGTCTCCTATTTGCCCAGTTCTTGTTTCTTACCCCCTTTGTCTATCCCCAACTAGGTAATCCTCTTATTAATATTTGGTTTATCTTTCCAAGGACTTAAAAAAATGCATTTACAAGCCAATTCCCGTCTTCTTTTATATATAAATGATATATTCACTGCTCTGCATCTTGTTTTCTTAATATATTTTGAAGATTTTCTATATCAATATATAAAGAGCCTGCTTATTCTTAAAAAAAACAGCTATACTGTAGTATTCCATTGTAGGGACGCACCTTACTTTATTTAATCAGACCTTTAATTTATAGACCTTTCAAATATTTTGCTATTACCCACAATGCTGTGATGAACAAACTTGTACTAGTGTTATTTGCATGGGTGTGAGTGTATCTGTAGGATAAGTTCCAAGAAACAGAATTGTTGGATCAAAGGTGTAACCATTTGTAATTTTGATACTGGAAAATTCCCCTCCTTTGGGGTTTTACCAATTTACATTCCCAGTAGCATTGTCTGAAGGTGACTGTCTCCTCGGAGCTCTGCCAACACAGTGCACTTTCAGATTTTTGTATGTGTGATAAAAATGCTATTTCAGTTTCAAATTATGTATCTCTTATTGTAAGTGAGGTTGAACAGCTTTTCAAATGCTTAAAACCTGAGGGTAGAATTAAAAAAATATATATATATGATTGATTTATCGAACTCCCAGAAAATACTTTGGAGAAAGCAGGGAAATTGAAAAAAGGAAACATTCAAATCATTTAAACATAATTTTAACCATAAATTCCGGTTAAAGACCATAGATGTTTCTCAGAATCACTGAATACCACTTCACACATCTACCACTGTTAATATCTCACGTTACATAACATTATCTTTGGTTCCCAGTAGAATACAAACCAGTTTACAAATGTGCAAACTGATGAACATTATGAATACTCTTTCCAGAGATTATCACCGAAAGCTATACTTATCTTTGTGATAAAATGTCCATGTTTCAGTCCATTATATTCATTTCTTGTGGACTAAAATAAACCTGAGAGTCTTTTATATATTATTATTTTTAGTAAACTTGACTTTTTAGGAAAGTTTTAGGTTTCCAGAAAAATTATGAAGATAGTATAGAGTTCCCGCGTGCCACACACCCAGTTCCCCTATTGTTAATACCTTACATTACTATCCTATATTTGTTACAATTAATGAACGAATATTGAAACATTATTATTATTACCTATAGTCCGTACTTTGTTTAGATTCCTTTAGATTTTCCCAATGTCCTTTTTCTTTTTCAGGAACCCACCCAGGATACCACATTACATTTAGTTATA
Organism: Equus przewalskii; assembly: GCF_037783145.1. Lineage (NCBI taxonomy): Eukaryota > Metazoa > Chordata > Mammalia > Perissodactyla > Equidae > Equus > Equus przewalskii. Next base: position 17,446,792 of record NC_091862.1, read on the forward strand.
TTGTTTCCTCAGGCTCCTCTTGGCTATGAAAGTTCTCAGACTTTCTTTGTTTTTGATGACCTTAGTTTTGAGGAGGACTGGGCAGATATTTTGTAGAGTATTCCTCTGTTGGGATTTGTCTGATGTTTTTCTCATGATCAGGCTGGGGTTCTGAGTATTTAGGAGGAAGACCGCAGAGGCAATGTGACAGTCTCCTCACATCATATCAAGGGAACATAGCATCAACCTGACTCTTCACTGTTGATACTGAACTTGAACACTTGGCTGAGGTGGTGTCTACCAGGTTTCTTTACTGTAAAGGTACTTTTCTCCCTCCTTTCCGTGGTGGCCTCTTTGAAAGCAAGTCACTCTGCAAGCCCATACTTCATGAGTGGGGAGTTATGTTCCACCTCCTTGGGGTGGAGAATACCCCGAAATTATTTGCAATTCTTCTGTACTGGAGATTTGTCTCTTCTCCTCCATTTATGTATTTATTCAATAATTCATTTATATCAGTATGGACTCACGGATATTTATTTTATACTTTGCGTTATCATCCAATCCTAGTTTATTTATTTTGTTGTTTGAATTGTTCCAGCTTTGGCCATTGGGAGCTCTTTCAGTTGGCTTCTGTGTCCCTTGAACATACCCGCATCATTGTGTGTGTGTGTGTATGTGTGTGTGTGTGTTTTAACACTCTTTACTTTCTGGTCCTACATGATGCTCTGGACTCATCTTGTATATTTCCTGCCCTGGGTCTAGAATCAGACATTTCTCCAAGGGGCTCTAGTTCATTTTCTGGAGAATGGTACTAGAAACCAAGATCTAGGTGCTAGGTGTATTCCTTGCTACCGAGATGTTGTAGCTTTCAGGTCCTCTCAGCTGACAGAGTTAGGAAATATATATGTGTATACTAACCCAAGTATATACATATATCTGTAAATATTTTTATGTGTAACCATCTGTATCTATGTTAAACTAAATATGAATTCATACTGATGTCTCCAACTCGAATCCACTATCTCACACGTCATTCTAACCTCTTCAAGGGTAGGATTTTAAAAATAGAAAATGATCATTATAATTATGTGACTTCAGAATATAAACTTCTGTTGAAAATTGGGGAGCTGTGTGTGGTATGAATATCAGTCCAAAACTCAAGTTTTTTGTTTTCCTTTAAATTAACTTATATCTAACTCTGAGCCCTTATCCTGTGGGGGTAGCAAACAATTCCATTTCAAACATACTTGGGGTCCCATGCCTCAGGGCTCTGCAAATGTCCTGGGGTCTGGAGGAGGCCCCGGGCCCTGGAGCGGGTCCTCTTTCTGCCCTGTTACTCCTGAGATGCCTGTGATTGTGGCCCGCATGGGTCCTAAGGCTCCATGACGGTGCCACACATGAGGTGGGGTGCTCATTGGTAAGGAGGGGGTCCAGCTCTGGATACAGTGCCGCCCCGAGGTCTGGCACCTCCTGGGGCCCTCCATAAGCATTGTCCTGGTCCTCACTTTCTTTGGAACCCCAACCTCCTTCCCTTTTCCCATCAAGGCCCAAATCTCCACTCTTTCTTTATCACTTCTCAAAGGCCCTTTCCCTCCAGGACAATAAGTAAAGCTTCTTTAAAAGACTAGGTCTCTTTCAAAAGCAAGAAAGGAAACTATCTTTTTGGACAACTTTTGCTTTTGGCTCTGTAACTTCTTAGACATCCCATTATCACAGGGCACAAAACTATCTGGCTACCTGCTTGAAATGGTGGAAGGAGAAAAATGTAGGGAGAGCAAAGAGAAGCTAATATTTCAACACATTTTCTCCCATAAGGAAATAATGGGGGGTTTGAAAAACCAGGGTAATAAACTGCTTTCAATTAGAGTCACGAGACAAAAGAGACACTTTCTACTTTGAGGTTGTAGACTCTATGATTTTACTCCTAAGAGCGAAATGCTCAGGTCATATCCATACACTTTAGCACTGGGAGCCCTTAACTAGGTCATTTGTCCCATGAGACGTCTAGATGACTGAAGGCAAGACCACCCAGCCATAGTGTTACTGAACCAAAGTGGCTCCGCTTCTTGGTGAGTGGAAATCAAAGGCTTCACCAGAAGGAGCTGTCACGCAAACTAAGATTTATTTGCAGCGAATAAGGAGCCTATGGGGAGTTGTTTACAAAGCCGTGGCTTCCCGAGCAAGGGAAAGCAGGTACCTTTTATTTCAGATGGGGAATGAATATTCTAAAGGGAGGTTTCATCATCACATGTCAAGGTGGGTGTTTGCTCATGCAGCGCACTTTGAAAGCATGCCTCCACATACATCACGTGTTATGGTAATAAGGCCCAAGCTCCTCCTGGGATGGAGAACTTAACATTAAAAGGAAGCCAAGGTGACTCTTGGGTACTTCTGGGTCCATCTGCGCAGGTGTCACTCTCATGGTGGGGTTTGGACTGTTCAGGACCATTGGTGATTGTATCTCTTAACTGACAGAGAAACAGGTAAGTGCTTCTGAGACCTCCCTTAAGCTACTCCGGGAAGTTTGTCAGTGACAATGGCAATTCTAATGCACTGCTATTTATGCCCCACAGAAAACTGTTGGTTCTGGGCCCTGGGCGCAAGATTCCACCACACTTTTGAGTTTGGGACTGAGGTCTTTCTGTATTTCCAGCACTGGTACTGGTCAATGGAAATATGACACTTTTAAGACATAAAACAAGATTATTAAAGGAGATTTATCTCAGTGAGGTGCAAGCATACAATTTTATTTTCTCCCGTCACTGCTTTCAATTGCCCTCTGTCCATTCCTCTTGTTCTAATAGGTAGCAGATTTTTAAGACATCTATGACTGATCCTCTTACTTTATAGTCACTTCTGATTTATTGAAATTAGTTCAATTTAAACTCTAATCGCATATCTCATTCAAAACCTTCCCTCTCCCCCAATATGGTCAGACTTTTGACTTAATGGTCTTTAAGCAAGGAAGCTGTGTGGTCTGCCCTTCTGCTCCCTTTCCTCATTTCATTTTGAGGCATTAGGGACAGAGGGGAGGGGAGGTGCACAACTGCCATCACCTTATGTTGATTGTTGCTGCTGCCTTTGCTATAACTGAAGGGCTGTGGACGCTGTCTTTGTGCCAGGCAGCCAAAGGCGGTTTCTCTCGTGGAATACATAAATCAGTTCTTAGGGGGCCACGTGAAGCTTCCCCACAGCACAATTCCCTTCTGGAAAGTCTGGCCCCGGCCAACCCCTTCCAGCCTCCTTTGGCACCCGCCCCTGGCAGTCTGCCCTTGCTGGTAGCATTCACTCACTTGGTAGACAGATCTTCAGAGTACATCACTACAGGACAGATTCCTCTCAACCCCCTTCCACAAGAGTGACTCCACACCCAGGAAAGTCGGGTATCCATTCCATGCCAAGAGTAGAAATTCATGCTGCTCGCTGCCACCTCTTCTCTAAGATCTACCGTTTCCTCCATTTTCTTCTTCCCTGCTTGGGTAGACAGAGAGAAAAATCATCAATTTCACCACTAAGGATGCCATTCTTGACTTTGTAGGTACCTCTAATCCAGAGTTTCTCAACCTTGGCACAATTGACATTTTGGGCTGGACATTCTTTGTTGTGAGAGACCATCCTGTGTGTTGTAGGATGTTTAGCAGCATCCCTGGCCTCTATCCACTAGTGACAGTTATGACAATTAAAAATGTCCCCAGATATTGCCAAATGTCACCTGGTGATAGGGTGACCAATTTACCTTGTGCTGGGCCTGAAGGTCCTGTGTCTTGGTATGGTACACAGAATACTGGCCCCACAAAGCTATCCACATGCAAATCCTCCAAACCTGTGAATGTATTACCTTCCATGGCAAAAGGCACTTTGCAGATGTGATTAGGTAGGTATTCTGAGATGGGAAGATTATCCTGGATGATTTGGGTGGGCCCACTGTAATCACAAGGGTCCTTATAAGAGGGAGGCAGGAGTGCCAAGAGTCTGAGAGGGAGAGGTGACGACGAGAGCAGAGATCAGAGTGGTGCAATTGCTGGCTTTGAAGATGGATGGGGGCCATGAGCTGAGGAGTGCTGTCAGCCTCTAGAAGGTGGAAGAGGCGAGAAACGAGTTCTCCCTGAGAACCTCCAGAAGGAACACCGTCCTCTCAACATCTTGATTTTAGTCTAGGGAGACCTCTGACCCCCCCAACTGTAAGATAATAAGTTTGCATCATTTAAGGCACTAAGTTTATGCTTATTTGGTATGGCATCAACGGGAAACTAAAACACCCTAAAACTCCTCAGTCCCAGCCCAAACCAGGGTGGTTGGTCACCCCACGTGGGAGGCAAAATTGCCCTGGATGAGAAATACTGCTCTAAGTTTTAAGAGTGGTTTTCTTGAAGCTTGCTTACTTAGCTTCCTGAAGGGATGTGTCCTTTTCCCTTCTCCTAGGATGAGGAAGGAATTATCTCTTACCGCAGAAACTTACACTCCCCACAGGGCGATTACTCAACGACTTCCTCTTACCTCTCCACCAGCTCAGTCTTCGGGAGGTTGGGAGTGGGGCTGGAGGTGTGGTGTCGGTTTTGTGGAGGCGTATGACACAAAGATGTTTGGCTCCCTTTCAGGCCTCAGCTTTTGCCAGCTTCTTTTGCTAATCCTAAGGCAAAAGGAAAATTACATTCGGCTTTCTATTAACTTCAAGCGGCTATGGACAAAGCCTTTTGTAGCTTGCAAAAGCAACTTCTGCTTTCTGGTTGTTTATGAGTATGAGTAAGAAGATTTGATTTTAGGTACCACAGCTCCATGTCCTATCTCTGGTAGATTACTGCTTGTCACCCAATATATGCTCTTCCACAGTAATAGAGTTTTTAAGGAGAGCACTTGACTCTCCAGCTAATGAGTTTATTTTCAAGCCTTCCTAGCAGCTAGTTATGGATAAATGACTAAGCCCTAGCCAAAAGGATGTTAGTAACTTCTGGGTCATGTCCTAAAAAGGAAGTGGTTTGCACTGCACTTCCTCTTTTTCCTAGGGTAGGAATGCAAATAAAACGATGATGAATTAGCTTCAACCAAGTAGATGAGGACAATATGCCAGAGAATGATGGAGCCACAAGATAGAAAGAACCTGGGTCCCTGGATGATCTCCTGGAGTAGCACTGCCTACCCATCTCTGTATGATGTTAAGTTCTGTATGTACTAGCTCACTAGCAAGATTATTCACATCCCTGTCCATTATTTTCTGTGTTCCACATAGTAAGGATCCCCAAACACTGTCATGCCAATGACATTCTTGACAATATCTTCAACTATCCAAGTCGAAATGAAAAAATAAGAATAACGCAGCGGTTAAGAGAATGAAAAAAAGGCCACAGACTGGGAGATCATATTTGCAAAGCATATATCTGACAAAGGACTTGTTTCCAGAATGTGTAAAAAACTCTCAAAAATCAATAATAGAAAAACCAAAGAAGCTAATGAAAAAATGGGCAAAAGAATTAAACTGACATTTCATTAAGGATACGTAGATGGCAAATAAGTAAATAAAATGATGGTTAACATCTCTAATCATTAGGGAAATACAAATCAAAACCACAAATATGGTCAAACACCTATTAGAGTAGCTAAAATAAACAAAAGTGACCTTATCAAGCACTGGCTAGGATGGGAGCAGTTGGAACTCTCATCTCTTGCTGGTGTGATGCAAAATGGCACGGCCACTTTGGAAGACAGTTTGGCAGTTTCTTGTAAAGTTAAATATACACTTACCGTATGACCCAGCATTTCCTCTCCCAGGTGTTTACCCAAGTGAAATGAGAACCTGTGTCCACACAAAAACCTGTATGTGAATGTTTATAGTCACTTTGTTCACAATCACCAAAATTGGAAAAAAACCAAATGTCTCTCAACTGAGTAACAGATAAACAAAATGTGGTACATTCATGTAATGGAATACTACCCAGCAATCAAAGGAATGAATTACTGACCCGTGCAAGAACATGGCTAACTCTCAAATACATTATACTAAGCGAAGGAAGTCAGACTCAAAAGTCTACACACTATATGACCACTTATATGACAATCTTGCAAAGGTGAAACTACAATGACAAAAACCAGCTCAGTGATTCCCAGTGGTTCGGGGCGGGGATAAGAGGGGACTGCAAAAGGGCACAAGGGAATTTTTTGTAGTAATTGGACTATTCTATTTAACTGTTCCATTGTGATGGGGTTATACAACTCTATAGAGTCAAAACTTGAAGAACTGTATACTAAAAAGGGCGAAATTTACTACGTGTAAATTGCACTTTAATGAAAAAATGGGAAAAAAGAATAATGCAGTGTGTTCAATAAAACTATTCAATTAAAAATGCTATATGTGACACGTGCACTGTAATTTGTAGCACTACGTGGATGATAGTGCAGTGTGACATCTCTCATTTCTTGTTCGGCAGAATAAGAAGCTGGCAACTTTATTTCCTGCTTCTCAGATTTTCGGTGGACGTCTTCCTGTTGTTTGTAATCTTAATCTAGGATTGCCTGCCTTAGAAGGCCAGGCTCTTTAGATTTAATCAGGGCAATAAAATAAAACCCACTCACATCGTATTGAGAAAGGAGTTTACTAAGGAGACACAGAGGACTCTTGCAGAACCCAGATGCAGAGCACTCCGGGACCTGCGGAAACACTAAAGCCCCGGCAGCTTTCTCGCCACTCACCCCCTCATATTCTCTCTCCTTGGTTACAAGGTCTCTCTTCTCTGCTGCTCTCTCCATACATGCTCCTCAGCCCTGGCTGCACCCCAGGTTGTTCTGCTTGTACACGGCCCAACATGGCGACCACTCCCGAGTTCAAGTGACCCCGACACCCCGACTCAACCTCAGTTCATAGGAGACAGAATCCGCCCGGCTCAGTTCATCATGGGTCAGTTCTTTACTTCAGTTCGGTCAGCTGGGGTGGAGAGAGGTCGGCTTACGAAGCACAGAGACGCCAGGGCTGTGGGCGCACATCAGCTTATTTCAGAGGGGGGATGGGGACGCGATGGCTGGTACCTTTACTACAATTGAGTTGTGTTCACAGTCTGTTCTTATTAAACGCTTGGCAAGTGAGTAAAGAAAACCAAGGAATGTTTCCAATCTTCTCTCTCCATGTCAACCAAATCAGGTCCTGAATTGTGAGACTTTGGCCTACTCGAACTCTGATGTTGACAGTATACTCAAAGGATGTACCGTTTTTTCACAGCATGGAGACTAATGAAAGCAGCTCTTATCTAAGTGCTATGTCTCTGACTCAATTCTCGACCATCTTAAATGAAAATACTGTGTTATGTCTTTACAGACGTAGTAAACACTAGTCAGTTGAACTTCCCAGTAATCCTGAGTATCCTTCTTTATTGAAAAAGGAACCTAAGATTCAGAGAGGTTAAAGGAATTGCACAGGCTACCCAGCAAGGGACTCGCGGTGCTTTGATAAGGTCTTGGAAGTTTCTAGCTCCCAGACTCATGCTCCGTCTACTAGGTCACCCTCTGAAAAAAATTTTGACATTAAAAAGATTGACTCATTCTGTAACCATGAGAATTGGAAACAACTACTGTACTGTGCTTTTTAAAAAAGTCTTTATTACTCAAGCAATACACGTCCATTATAAAGAAATTAGAAATTATGGATAACCAGACAGAAGAAATTGCAGACATATATATTTTATTTTAATGCAGAAGGAAGGATTTGTTTTTATAATCACTGTGGCAGATTATCCTCTCTCATTCAGAACAGTAACAGCAAATTCTTTTTTCAGAGATGAAGAAGTGAACGTTTTCCTCCTCTTCCCACATGGATCCTCCCCTTTGGCCCATCAGAGAGGGAGAATCACTCCTCAGCCAGTGGCAGCCAACGTGCTTCCGGTCTAGGAGCTTTCCAATGTCTTCATGGAGATAAAGCAAAACCATGGCTGAAGTCCAGAGGAGGCCTGGAGCGAGTACCATGAAAAATGTACTCCGTCCTTGAAAATATAAAACTCAGCTCAGTTCAACACATGTAATCAGATTCAATGTACCGCATGCTGGAGAATAATAATAACAGCCTTCCTCTCTGCCAGATACTTGCCATAACAATACTACATGGAAAGACAAATCTGTTTTATTTATGAGGACACTGAGGATTTTGAGAGGTTGGGTAACTCGCCTAAGGAACCACAGCTAGTGAATTATATAGACAGAATTTGAACCCAGACAGTCAGACTCCAGAGTCTGCTATCTTAACCAGTTACTATCTGAAGAGACAAAATTCTTAGACTCATTAAACAAAAATTTGGGGAGTGAGAGCAGGAATTTAAAAACCACAAAAAGTACAAGGGAGAAATTAAAATCATCCATATTTCTACCACTCAGAATTAACCAGGTACCATGTTTGTTTTCAGGATTGTTTTAAAAAAAGAAAAATCACAAGCTTACAATAAGTAAACAATGCAGAGATACGCAAAATAGAAAGTGAAAAAGGATCACCCAAGGTTCCTGCCACATTGGATAAACATCACTGCAGACATCTTTCTATCTATTCAGATAGGGTGGCAGACGCTTTACTCAGTGTCCCTAAACTCATTCTGAAGCCCTGTTCAGTGATAGAGCATCATGGGAGATGTTTTTCCTACCTCTTTCCCCATTCCTCTTCTTAAATTTATGTTGGGCCCATTTAGGGTAGGGTCACATTCCAACTATCCATCCATCCATCCATCCTTCCATCCATCCATCTATCCTTCTATCCATTCTCCATCTATCCATCCTTCCACTATCCATCCATGCATCCATCCATCCTTCCATCCTTCCATCCATGTATCCATCCATCCTTCTTTCCATCATCTATGCATCTATTCAGTGGTTATTATGTACCAGGCATTGTACTAGGTGCTTGGGATAAAAAGTTTCTGGTACTTTGTAGAAGAAAGCCTGGTGGGAAAAACAGACATTTGAGAACAGTTACAAGAATTTAATAGTATTCTAATAAAATATAAGGTACTCTGTAAATACAGGGGTAAAATGACAATAATAAAAATTTACAGCCATTGAGAAGTTACCATGTCAGGTACTATTCTAAGCTCATTACTTATATTAACTCATTTGCATCTGGGAAGTCAAAGAAGGCTTCCTGGAGGAAGTGACATTTGAATTGAATCATGAAAGGTGGGGAATCACTTAACAGAGATTCAGGTGAAGAAAAGGTATCTCAGGCAGAGGGAACAAATTGTTCAAAACCAGAAGGAGTGTGCTCTGAGAACTGTAAGTGTTTTGTTGGGACTTAGCGAGATTTGTCAGTGGGGAAGTGGCGACAGATGAGGCCAAAAAGGTCAGGTCATGAAGGGGCATCAGGGAGAATTTCAAGAACTCAAGAATTTCAAGGCATGATCAGATATATATGTTATAAAGATTTCTCTGGCTATAAGTGGGGAGAGCAGACTGCAGGCAAATAAGGATGAAGAAAAGAGGACCATGAAGAAGGACCTGTGAGTTTTGATCCAGCTGAGAATCAATAAGGGTCTGAAAGAAAGATGTACCTATGTGAATGGAGAGGAGGGAGGTGATTTGAGAGATATCCAAGGGGTCAGAACTGTCAGTGAGAAATTATAATAATGAGAAACACGTATTGAGCACTCAGCCACTGCTCACCAATCTCCACCATAGCCTCCATGGTGTCACCATAGTAGACACCATCATTAGCCCCATTTTTCAAATGAGGAAACAGAGCTGTCAAGTAACCTGCTCAAGGTTCTACAGTCATCAAGTGCTGGGGCCTGCTATTGAACCCAGGTTTTCTGACTCCAGAGCCCATGCATTTGACCCCGTGCTCTCCAGATGCCTAGCATTTTCATCAACTCCCTTTAGAGAAGGAGATCAAAACGGAGATTCAAAGAACAACTGGATGTAGAAGTAACAGGGTGACATCTATGGTAACTTCCAGATTTCTGCATTGGACAAATCCTGGCAACAGCTAGAATCAGTGTAGCCTTCTAACATAATAACGTGAATGTGTCTTAGCATACGTGGAGGACCTCTGCTTAGCAGATCATATTTACTTTCCTCCTTTCATATATGTGACAGAGAGAAGAATTTTTCAGTGCTCACTGTGGCAGAGAACGTGGGTTATCTCTCAAATCCATTCTCACCTTCTTCTTTAATGAACGGGAGCCATGATTTTCAGCTGAGCTCATGACGACCTAGAATATTGTTTTTCAGGTGGGCTCAAGACCACCTAGAATATACTCCCTAGAATATTATATGCGGGCCACAAGACTAAATGTAAAAGGAGGAAGGGTGAGCAATTTCTGAGAAGCACCCCTAAAGAGAAAGGGCAGCACTTCTTCTTGCCTTTCTTCTTTTTCCTGGTTGGAATGCTGACATGATGGCTGGAGCTGGAGCAGCCATATTGAACCATGACATGGAGCTGGGGATGGCAGAACAATGACACAGAAGGAGAGTGGGTCCTTAGCACCACAGAGCGCTACGTCAGCCCTGGACTGATAACTGTTTTTGTGAGTGGATGCCTTCTTGTTTAATCCACTACCAACTTGATTTTTCTGATAGTTAAATTCAACCTAATCCCAACTAATACATTGATTATGATGTACTTTGGACAGTATATTTCGCTTTAGCCTTTGTTTTGGGTGATGATACTAATTCACTTAGTCAGTTGTCCTGTATTTATTGAGTTCTTGCTATTTGTAAGAGACTATTCTAGACATGGCGGTATAGCAGTGACAAAAAAAAAAAAAAAAAAAATCCCTACCCTGTGGGAGCTTCCTTTCAAGTGGAAAAGAGACATGAACAAAAATCTATATATACAACATGATGTCAGTTATTAGGCTACTGTCTTCATTCCAAACCATCCTTCCTCTGCTTTACTATGCTGGAGCTGGGCCTCAGCAAACCTCTTTTGTGCTTTGCCTGCTGGATCTTTGTTAGGTTCTACCGATAGGGGGCACCAGAGAGAACTCAGACTGCAGCGAGAGGAGGAAGGACTGTGCACGCTCTTTGCTGTTTGCCTTGCAGCACCAGCCTCATCACTTTCCCTCAGAAACATCAGTACCAGCAGCAGCTGCCTCCTTCCTGGCTGTCTGAGTCCCAGCTTTGCAGGAATCCCCCCTCCCTACTTGTATTAGTTTGCTGGGACTGCCCTAGCAAAGTATACAGACAGATGGGTGACTTAAACTACAGGAATTTGTTTTCTCAGAGTTCGGGAGGCTGGAAGACTGAGATCAAGGTGTCAGCAGGGTTGGTTTCCTCTGAGGCCTCTCTCCTTGGTTTGTAGATGGCTGTCATGGTCTTTCATCTGTACCCATCTCTGTCCAAATGCCCTCCTCCTACATGGACACCAGTCACATTGGACTAGGGCCCACCTAATGGCCTTATTTTAACTTTACTTCTTTAAAGGCCCTATCTCCAAATATAGTCACATTCTGAGATACCGGACTTCAACATATGAATATTGGAGGGGACACAATTTAGCCCATAACATTACCCCAACCTCCTAAACTTTAATCACTCCAATCTCTTTCCTTTGCTACCCCAGCCCTAGAGGTGGAAGCTACTTCTGGCAGTTGTCCCATCCATGAAACTTTGGTGTTCTCTCTTTGCATTGCTAGTTCCTCAATACCTAGCGCCCAATTCTTTATATTAAATTCTCTCTGCTAAGATGACTGGTGTGGGTTCTCACTCCTAACCAGACCCGGACTGGTGCAAGGGGAGACTGTATGTCAGTTATAAAGACAGTAAGGTGATGTCCCGGAATTCAGGCTGGCCTCCCACATAGGACGCATCGCCTCTAAGAGTTACCACATTTGTGCTCTGGCTCTTTGCTTGTGAGGTTCACAAACTCTATTTGGTCAATGTGCCTCGAATTGGCCAGGTTCTCAGTGATGGTTTCCAGTAAAACAAACTCATGGGAGGTGAAGTTACGGAGTACAAACCCAGTGACCATTTATTAGATAACATAGGTTTGGGGTATTCATGCTCTCCAGTTAGCCCTTCTCTTTCTTAAGAAAACCTACGTAGGAATCCAAATGTGACCAAAGGTGCTTGGTGAGCACATCTGAGCCAAGGTAGAGAGTGAGGTGGTTTCCGCAGTGAGAGGACAAGACTGTGATATTCTCGCGAGTTCATCTCTGTTAAGGGACAGTCTGCCAGGTGGATGAGAACACCTGTGTTGACCAGAGAGCATGCCTTCACTCCTGGAGAGTGACACAGACACATAGATGATCTGGGGCCCGTTGGGCAATCTTGGGCTCCCTTTTTCTAGATTTCATGGAGGCCCATCCTTTTTGTTCATATATCCTTTCTGCATGCGGATTTGACTACTGCTCTCTTTCATGTTCAGTTAACACCAGATGATGTTTTCAGTTCCTTTTATTCTTTTGACTTTACGGTCTTTGAAGGTGACTTTTACTGAAAGCTAATATCACTTAATACATCCCACTTTGAGCGTGCAACCTTATTTCCAAGTCTGAGTGTGTTACCCCACCGGAACACCCAGGAACAGGCTTCAGGTCAATAGGACCTCTGTGGGGATGGACGTGCCTGGCATTGTCCTCCAGTGGAGCTCAGAGCAAAGCACAGAGAGCAGGGGTCAGCATGCCTTGCTGGGGAGTGACTTCCCAGTTGGCCAGAGAGGAGAATTTGTGTGGGTACTGTGGTAGGATGCAGATGCGGGTCATCGTCAGATTGGGGAAAACTTGGAATTCCAGGCTAAGGATTTTGTACCTTATATAGACATCAGGGAACCCTTGAAGATTTTTGTGTGGGGCTTGGAGGGTTAGCATTAAACCCTGGCCTGATGACTCCAAGTTCAGTGCCCTGTAGACGACCAGCCTCTAGGCATAAGCCCTTGTCATATTCTCTTTATCTTACTCTCCATAAAGCTTGACTTTCAGTAAAGCTGCTGGGTGGAGCAGTGCTTGAAGGGGTGAGTGGTTGGGGAGGAGGGGCACTGAGGAAGCCCAAGGAAGCAGGAGCAAAAGCACAAACATAAACCGCAGAGGAGGAAAGTGAGCGATTGGCTATTATTTCCATTCCTGTGGATATGAAATACTATCCCAATTGTGGGAAGCTGAGAACGGCCACAGCAAAATAAAAGAGAAGGAGTGCATTAACAGTGATGTTCAGATGTTGGAAAACAGCTAAGGTGTAGACTTACGTTATGGAAATATCCTTAACCTCAACCGAATTCCAAGAACATTCTAAAAGAGAATGCTGGCAAAGCTGGATTTGCTTTGTAGGGTCTTCGCCATCAGAGACCCACAAAATTGTAAACCTTGGAAACTGCTGTGTTTTTAAAAAAGGGTTCTGAACCCTTGTCATTTAAAATGCATTTTTCCAGCATCACTTCAAATGAGTCAAACATCTCCCTCTTTTTTTTTTTAGGCTCCAACTCACTAAATTTGTCTAAATCAGATTTAGAAAGGATACAGTTCTAAAGATAAGCATATCCTAAATTCCCAAGCCGCTCTGGTCTGCACTGGTGCAAAATGTTTGGATGCAAACAACAGAATAGAACCAACTGGGCTTTCTAACTTTTCTACCATGGCAGTCACTGGAACTGTGGCTTGCCTGCAATGGCTCACGCCTTCTCGTTAGTCATTAAGTTCTTCTCTGAGGCCAATGCCACTCATACCTGGCCCACTGCTCTTGGCCTCTGCAGTTTTCTGCCGCGGCTCGTCTTGCTTTGTCATGGGATATGGTTGCCGTGCGAACGTCATTCCTGTGACCGTGTCCTCAAGGTCACTGATGCTATGCCATTCTGTGCTTTCCCGCTCTGCTTTCTGGTCCCCTGATTCTTCAGCAGTTACTGCCCTGGGATGGAGTAACAACCTCCTCCCCTACCAGGGTTACAGTAATTTATTAGGCCCCCGATGAAGAAGGCTTTGCTCCTTCTCGTAGTCACAAATATGAGTCGCAAATTATTAGGCATTAATGTCAGAACTCTCACTTGACTTGGTCTTTGTTTTCATAAAACACCTCTGCTGGCGACCCTGGCATGCATTCCGTCAGGGAAGGGGCAGATATTGCCTCTTCCCAGGAATGACTGTTCTCCCTCACTGATGGTCACTGGGTCCCTGTTCCAAGCATGGGCACTTAATTCCCGCCTCACTGAAAGGCCAGGGAATTCCCAGGCCCGCAGGCCCTGCCAAGGAGGCTAACATGCGGCCTGTGTGCCCCTTCCTGGTTGAAGAGAGTCACATCAAGTGCTACCTGCCCCTTCCGCTGGGCCGTTGGCCAGTGCAACCCACAGCAGCCTGCCTGCGAATTTCTGAATTCCCGTGATGGGCATGCCTACGAGGGATCGCCTTCAGCATAAACTGAAAAACATTCACTTGATCCTCCCTTGAAGTTGGCAAGAGGCAGGCTGGGACTATGCCATGGAAAGAAGAAAATGACCCTGCCAGGATTCTTTGGTTGCCAAAGTCAAGAAGAGAGCTGGTTGGTGCCCCAGAACTGACCGCCTATCAAACAGGCCGCAGAGATGGCTCCGTGCGCGAGGTGTGTCCACTACGGAATGCTCCGGAGAACTCCTGGGTATGAATTACCACTGGCCCGCCCCATGGTAGCTGTCAGCAATTCCTTTTAGGGAAATTGTATGCCTGGGGTTATAGAAGTGAAGAAGCCTATTAAGTTACTCTGTATTTTCAGGGCAGACGAGGGACTATTTTTCACCATTTAGGGGAAACTTTCTTCATGCCATTCATCTGGAATATTCTGTCAATCTCCACATGTTGATATCCTACCAACCCTTTGGTTTGGTTAAAATGACACTTCTTCCTTGACCCCATTCCTGCTGACCTCAACCCCCGGCACACAGGTTCCTTCTGTAAGTTCCTCTGGGGTGGTGACTAGTAAATCTTGGCTCCCCAACAACATTAGCATAATGTTTTGTGCCTACTAGGGAGCCAAATTAAATGGAGGTTTCTGTGTCTGGATAGTAATAGGAATTTGTTAAATTTAAGTAAAAAAATGTGTTTTGATGTAGATAACTACACATTTATTTCTAATTAAAAACATCTGGGTTTTTTTTTTCTGTAACAGCTATGACATGACTGCTTTTCCCCAATAAGTAACAATATTTGAACAGCTCTGAAAATTAGACACCATTTTCAAAATTTCTCAGCATTTGTGCTTTGGCTAAATCCTGGAGAAAAATACATAATGAAAATTGGATTGGTTAAGTATTTGTTCCACAAAAGAATATTTAACTCTTAAGAAGAGTTAAGAGAACATTAAGTTAAATATTAAATTCAGCTTTTTTTCCTTCTCCAGCTTATTTTTACACATGGGACAAATTCATGCTGGGAGCTGCTGGTTGGTGCTGAAAATGATGTTCAGCGATGTGGGTTTGCTGCTTCTTGATGTGCTGTTGTTTTCCTTAAATGGCAGGGATTTTCGTTCTCTCCAGTTCTCTCCATTAGCTCCAGAATTTATTTTACCAGGTGACAAATTAGCGTTTGAAATTTTTACCTTGAAAAGCAGACCTTATCATGGCTGACTTTGATGTTTGGCATATGAATGAGGCCATCAGTTTGAACCTAATCATCTTTTCTGCTTAGGCACATATTAAATTTCTCTGTTGAAAGTTTAGACACCCTTAAACATCCACAGCCTTCCACCAGACCTAGTTTCCTTAGCTCCCAGTTTCCTGGTAAATGTTACGTTTCTTCAAGGAACAGGGGTTTCTCTGAGCTTCAACGGATACTCAATACTACATTTAAATTGCCTTTGACAAGCAAAGTTCCACCTGCTTAGAGACAAGAGTCCTGACCTGAACTGGTGCCTCAGGAATTTGGATCCAGAGCTCCTGTTGGGGTGCTAAATTTACTCCCCACACACTGATAAAGTGGCCTGGGTTGTGCATACAAGGGAGGACCTGGCTGGATGCTTGTAGCTGATTAGAATAGAAGAAGTTCTTTTCCCCTGAAACCTACTGTGTCTCAGCTGAGTCAGTTTCACTCAGCTGTTGTCTGCAGGAGACACGATCTGTCATGTCTCTTTTCCCTTTTTTGTCCACAGTCAGACATCCTTGGGCTCTCATCCCCCCAGACGTCAGTTAGCTATCATTAACTATAATTGGGAGCTTTAACAATGCTGTCGATACGTAGTGGTATTTTGTCATTGCCTTACTATTGGTTATAACTCCTTTTACTTCTCTCCCTTTCATCTTTGTGGTTGCCAGACTTGTAATTTGTTTTTCTGTTTAATAGAAACCTTAGAATCATTGGTATAAAGTAAAGTATGCTATGAAAAACGCATGCTTTTTTAAAATAGCTCTTTTCATCTTTAAAAATTAAAATATTATATTTTCATCCGTTCCAGTACCAGTAAATGCATATTTTATATTATCTCCTCTAAACTCTTCAAAAAGGTAATTAAAAAGTGTTTTGTATACCACAGTCACTCTCTGAAATGACCTTTATATGCCTCTTCATTTCCCTTTACATAGAAGAGATGTAGGACCTATAATTTTCCTATGTGTGCAGCAAAGAGGACACTGGAAACGCTCGAATGCTGGCAAAGCTTTTGGCTTTGTATAGACAAAAATATGGAAGAACCAAAGTGTGGCAACTCATTTAAAATGTGTAATTCTTGCCTTGCCTTTCCTCAAACCAAAAAAGTCCCTTTTGGGGAAAGCGGACGACATAGGGCCTCTCTATCGATCTTTCTAATTAGGAAGAAAATTTAAGTGGAGAATTATAATCAAACACGACAAATGAAATACTTTTCAACCTAATCGAAAGTAAATATAGCTTCTAAATTTCTAATTTTAAGGATTCCAAAGCTCTAAAAATAGAAATACACCTTCATTTGCAGAATTATTTGGTTCTTATGCATTTTATGTGGGAAACAAGGATTTTGTTTTAAATGAGGAGTGGCATAAGTAAAGTTCACAACTCTTAATCACGGGTCAATAAATGTCTTTCGTGTGTATACACCTGCATACTACTACTCGGATCAAGATAGCGCGCCTTTTCAGCGCTGCAGAAGGCCCCCCGTGCCTCTTCTCAGTCCCTCTCCACTCCCTCCACCCCTTCCCTGGTAGCCACTATTCTGACATCAATCACCATGGATTAGTTTTGGCTCTTCTTGATTTTCCTCTACTTGGAAACACATTGTACAAACATTGTGTCTGGCTTCTTCCGGTCAACATAAGGTCTGTAGAATAATCTGTCTACATGTGTGTAGAAATAGCTCATTCAAAAGTCAGCGTTACTTTGCTATTAGCTGTGCAAGTGGCCAGGCAGACCTCTTACCCACATGTCCACTCCAAAGCAGAGGTCTGACAAGTCTGAGCTGGAGCTCAGGGCAGGTCCAGCCTCTAGCTCACTTTCCTCCTCCATCCCAAACCCACATCTTGGATTTGCCATCACCTGGTAGCCATGGGGTACCATGACTGGAATGGAGAGTGATATTGGGGCCTGTTTCAATGAAGAGGTGGGTCCCGGGCTCGTTACTTTTTCCTTCATATGGAAAAGAAAACATAATAGAAAGTAACCATGCCTGACATTTTAAAATCCATTGCTGCCGTCCCCAGGACAAACGTGGCCTGGTCAGGGTTGCATTTGAAAGCCTTCTTAGTATTTCCTCTTCTTGAGGGAAGATTGAGAAAGAGGGTAGGTAAGGAGGCCAGACTAAGGTGTTTGGGGGCTGGGGGTCCGTCCCTCTCTTATGTAAGCCTATATAATTTACACTTATTTTTCAAAAGAGTCTGTATCCATTCTGTGACTCTCGAGTGTAAAATGAAATCTTACCTCCTCTTTCTCAGAATCCAAGTCACGGGCTGTGGTGGAGAAACCAAGGGCTGAGAGGAAGGGCCAGGCTGTGAGTCTTGGTTCGGACGCCAATGAACTCAAGGGGTGACCGTGGGTCATTCACTTCTTCTCTCTTATTTCGCATGTACAAAATATGGAAGTTTGGGCTAATGAGCCTCTTACACCATGGGGAATTTTTAAAGGCAGCAAATTAGAGACTTCAAGAGACTGTATTTATATCTCAAGGCTTTCCCACCCTTGTCTGAATAAGCATCTGGAAGACAGGCTGCCTGATTCCTCTGGAGGTTTCTGAATGTCCTGCGTTTGGCCAGGGAGGGCGGAGCTAAGCTCTGACTGACGGTGCAGGTGTTAACCTCAGGTGAAGGATCTTGTTGCAGGTATCTAAGTGACATAATGTCGCGATGAAATGCTTACTCTGAGAGGACAGCTGAGAGCAAGCGGAGGGCGTAAGCTCCCTGGTTTCTTACATATTTCCTCAGAGACTCAAACTGCTTCTTTAGACTTTCAGAGCCCCCACCCTCTGTGTGTGTGTGTGTGTATGGGGAGCACAATGGACAGCTTTTCCCTGTCTGCACAATGGGCAAACATGTCAGCAATTCTAAGGCCATTTATGACTTTCTAGTTGTACATTTTTCTTTCTTTTGCCTCTTTTCTGAAAAACAGGCCATGTTAGTTTGCTATTGCTGCTGTCCAAAATTACCTCAAACTTAGTGGCTTAAAACAACACAGATTTATTATCTTACTAAGTTCTGAAGGTCAGACGTCCAAAATGGGTCTCATTGGGCCAACGTCAAGGTGCCAGCAGCTCTGTGTTCCTCTCTGGACGATTTGGGGGAGAGTCTGTCTTCTCCCCTTTCCCAGCTTCTAGAGGGGGCCCACATCCCTTGGCTCATGGCCCCTTCTTCCATCTTCAAAACCAGCAAGACTCTCTTGAATCTTTTCTATATCACATGACTCTGACGCTGACTCTTCCATCTCCTGCTTCCACGTTTAAGGACCTTCATGATAACACTGGGCCCATCTAGATAATCTGGGATAATCTCCCTATCGTAAAATCAGATAGTTAGCAAATTTAAACCATCTTCCACTTTAATTCCCCTTTGCCATGTAATTCAACACGTTTGGGTTAACATCACAGGTTCTAGGGTTAGGCTGTGGACAGCTTGTGGACGAGCATTATTCTGCCTATCGCACAGGCGCAGGGTAATTTCTTTATCAGGTTAAAAAGAGATAGGTTAACTGTGATTAACAGTTTCCAGATTCGATCTTTAATTAGGGAAACATCATCTTTTGCATAAAAATGGATACCTTCTCAAAATGTGCATTACTAGCAAAGCATAGTTATATGTTCAATTATAGGACAGGAGGGAGATTTTTTTCTCTTAGATACAGGAGTGTGAGAAGGACAGAATTGTATATAGGTGACGAGTGTCTTTATGTAAGAAGTCTGTGTGTGTGCACGTGTTGAGGCAGTTGTGTGCTGGAGCTCACGTGGCTTATGTGAGCCGTTGTGTGCCTATTTTCCTAAATCCACATTCAGTGACATCACATTAAATGGCTTGAAATTAGCCATGTTGGGAGAATTTACACCATGGAAATAGGCAAATGCTACAAGTTGGGGTTTTATTTTTTCTGGAGACCTGTTGTTAAACATTAACAGCACACCCCTGGCGTAGAGGCCCACTGCCTTCAGTTTGTGTCCACAGCAACACCGTGGGCAATACCATACCTGAGGGATCCCCAGGCCCTGTAGGTGGAGAAGGGGCAAATTCCACGGGCATCAGGACCAGCTGGCAGTCTTCCCAACACTGTCTAGACTGCCCTAATTGCCGTTGTGTGCTATTTGAAACTCTCTCTGTCTGGCCTTCGTTTAGGTGTTTTGCTGGATCATCCAATGCCCTGTCATCACTCCGTCATTTGCACCCCACCCTCACTGGGCCCCAGCTCCTTTCTCTGAGTTGCTTGAGCTCGCCCTCACTGCGTTTCTTCTGCTCCTCCCGTAGCTATGAGATCAGTGGCACTCAAGCTTTAGGGGCCTTGTCAGGGGAGCTAGTTAAAAGGCAGATTCCAAGGCTCTGCCCCCAGAGATTCGGACTGTGAAGGTCTGGGGTGAGGCCCAAAGAGCTGCATTGTTGACAAGCACCAGGGGATTCTGAGCAGGAGGTTCGTGGCCACACGGGCTGCCCCCGCCTGGAAGCTCCTCCAAGACCTGGCAGGCCAGCCCCCTTCGCTCCGTTCTGTCCACACACTGGGTTCTCAGTGGGGAATGAGCAGGGTCATTCTAAAGAAACACAGATCCTAGTGTCTAGGAAGTTTTTTCCCATCTGTCCTACAAAGCCGATGATGATTATGCATGCAAGTGGGTGCAGAGTGCGCGTTCCCAGCTTCCCAGAGGGGAGGACACTTTTGTCAAGAACGTTATCAGCTGGAAATGTGAAAAATTCACGTAATGACCAAGATTGATCCTCAAGAGCCCAAATATTCTGAGTATTTGAAACCGTCTGAATGGTTTATTGAACTTTTCACTTTCCACGGATGTGTTTACTGTTGGTTGGGCAGACATAAACCTCGCGGCCACAGACAGTGTCTGTTGCAAGGAGGATTCAGTCTTCACCAAACCCAACCCAAATGGTTTTTTAGCAGCAAACCACTCTGACTGTGGCAATTTTCTTAGCAGGAACATTTTGGGATGGCTGTGTGGTTTCTAACTATACTCTTTTTCTTTTCACATGTGAACTATTGGGATCAGATTGGTTTGCTTTAAAAATATGGTCCAAATTAATTTCTAAGGGTTGATTAAAAGAGAGAGAGAGAGAAATTACTACCTTAGGAGACTTTGGCCTCAAGTCTTTTGATATTTGAGATAATTTTTTTTTTTTGTCCCCCAGGATGCAATCTTTCAGTAGCGTGTAGGCAAGTTTCAAGTGAAGGAAAGAGTAATGAAAATCTAATATAAAGCCTATAATTTTCTAAAGAAATCTGTTCCTTGTTAAGATCAAGTGCGTGTCAGTTATCTTGTATTTTTGGAATATCAGCTGAATGTGGGGACTGTGCTGGGTGCTTCCATGTGTGGAAAACTTTATCCAGTGTAATCAAATTTTCTAGTTCAATAAGCAGATTAAAAAGGAGGCCAATGAGATATTTGTTATAGGTATTTTCTATATCTCATCAGCAGAATAAATATATCTGAGTTGCTTAGTGGAAAAGATCCCTGACCATATAAGACTTGGGCTCTCTGGGTCTCATTTATAGGAAGCCTATAAAGGGTGGTAAGAAGAACATTCATGCTGAGTCCTACCTAGGGAGGCTGTGAGAATCAAATGCAATGATGTATGTGAAAGAGTTTCAGAAAAGAGTAAGAGTAAAGTAATGTTGTTTATAATAATAATACAACATAGTTTTTGAATATCATTTACAAATATTAAATTCTATATGCAAGTAGAACATTCCAGCCTTAATAACCCCAATTTTTTTCTTTTATTCCAATTCCCTCCAGTAGTACAATAGAACGATTGTATTATCATTTGGAGATGAATTACCGTATTATATTTTAAGACGAATAATTATATTGTCATTGAAATCATAAAATTTTTCCCTCTTCCTTTCCACTTCTCTTTCTTTTTAAAAATTTCTTTCTTTTAAATAGTAACCAGCCTGCCCGTGGAAGTGTCTCAGCATAATGTGGGTTTTCCCCATGCTGGTCCGCCAGGGAGTGAAGGATAGTCAGCTGCTTCCTGGTGGCTGGCAAGGAAGAAGTGAGTTGCACCCGCTTGTCAGACCCGGAGAGCTGGGTCTCATGACACTCCCTGCGTTTCTCCTTTTTCCTGCCCCCCTTGGAAGTGTACCCAGTCTTGAGGAGGCCTGAGCAATAAGCATGGTCTGCACAGCCTGTCTGGTTCTTCCTACCCTTCCCAAATTTCAAATGTGACATGAAAAGAGAGGCGCTTCTAAACATAGCTATGACTTTTCGATTACTTAAAAACAGTCTTTTTCTTTCTCCTGTCTCTAGTTCATACACAGCAACCTTGTGTGAATGTATATTAAACATCGAGGCTCACCGAAAGAACAAAAGTAATGTTAATAAATTGAAATAATGAACACTGTATGATTTATTAAAATTTTCAAGGATATTAGCATAATTTCCTTCCTTGGGTATCTTTCCTGTTTACAGAAGTAATAAAAGTTAATCATAGGAAATGTGATAAACATGGAAAAGCACAAAGAAGAAACAAATTGTCTGTTATTCTACTGTTCAGAGATGGTCTTTATTAATATTTTTAGAATATCTTTCCAGTCTACTTTTCTTTGTAGGTGTGTGTACATATATATACACACTTCTTTTTTCACATATTTAAAATCATACTGTAATTATATTATATAGCCTGATTTTTTTTATAGTCTATATTTAACATTTCTCCATATCATCAAGTATTTTTCCAGGACACGGTCCCTGGAACAGAGTAAGTGTTGAGTAGATATTTGCTAAATTAATAAATAAACTATTTTTAATGGATGCATAATATTCTATCATATGAAAATACCATAATTGATTTTATCAGTTCCTTCTCATTCCTTTTAAAGTAGAAGTGCTGTGAGGAGGTGAGAAGTTCTTTGTGTAATTATGGCCATCGAAGGAGGAGGAGAAACCACCTGCAGTGAAAGCGGCTAGGCATGTGAAGCTCTTTGTGGGGGAAGGCCGGAGCAAAGGATGCTGGAACTTTCTAGAACAACAATCAACTTTGCGCTTGGACTTTATTTCATCTCACTCAGCGGCTTCACCTATTAAACCAGAAATAATGGGGAGAGAGGGTCCTAGAGTGAGTTCAGAAACAGTCATAGGCAACACGGATAGACCTTGAGAGTACTATACTAAGCGAAATAAGTCAGAGGGAGAAAGTCAAATACCGTATGATCTCGCCCATAAATAGAAGATAAAAACAACAAACAAACACATAGAGACAGAGATTGGATTGGTGGTTACCAGAGGGGAAGAGGGCGGGAGGAGGGTGAAAGGGGTGATTAGGCACACGTGTGTGGTGATGGATGGTAATGAGTCTTTGGGTGGTGAACCTTATGTAATCTACACAGAAATGAAAATATAATGATGTACACCTGAAATTTATATAATGTTATAAACCACTGTTACTCCAATTAAAAAAATAAAGTTAAAAATAAATACATAAAAGAACTAGGAGAAAAAAAAACAGTCATAGGGTCTGAATCAGCTAGTACAGGATGCTTTCAGCTGCAAGAAACAGAAGCCCAACTCAAGCTCGCTTAAACAATAAGAACGTGTACTGAATCATGTGAGTGAAGATCCAGAGGTATGCAGACTTCAGGCATGGTTCGATCAAGCCTTTTGCTTTATTTTTTCTGTGACTGTCACAGCTCTGCACTCTTCTCTTGACTAATTTTGTTGTCAGGCTAGTTCCCCTGAAGGTCTTTGGGTTGGCCATCAGAGCTACATGCTTTCTTGCTCACGAAGAAGTAAGGAAGAGAACAAGAGAGAAGACTTGGCATGTCTCATGAAAGAAAGCCATAATTTAGACTCTAACAATAATATAGACTCCAGAAAATCATTCCTATGTTTTGTTGGCTACAATGAGCCTAGATATCTCTGTTCCCAAGCCATTACTGGCCAGGGGAATAGGAATGGGGTTACCATGATTAATTTACACTAAACAGCCAGGATGGAAGAACTAATATGTGCAATACCGTTCTATGTAGCAAACTACCACAAAATCTCAACAATTAGCATTTATGTGACTTATCTGTCTGTGTGTTGGCTGGAGGGTGTCTGATCTAGCATGGGCCCAGCTGATGTGGCTTGGCTGGGTTGCCTCTGCTCACATAGCTCTCCTCTGCTCTGTATAGCTTCTCCTCCTGGGACCACAGGCAAGATCTTCTCATGGCAATGGTGCAAGTGAAAGAGGGCAAGTGGAAGCATGCAAGGCCTCTCAAGGCTTAGGCCTGGACGTGCCACACCATCACTTCTGTCTCATTTTATTGGCCAAAGCAAGTCACAGGGCTAAACTTAAAAAGGAAGAGAAATATACTCTGTCTGGTCAGTGGAGGGAATTCAAACTCCTATGGCAGAGGCTGTCAGCAGAGCTAAGGGTAGAGTGAGTGAGTGAATGCTTGTCTTCAGTGAAAAGTTTAAGGAGGTGCCAAGATATTTAATCAAGAAAAATCATATTTTAATGATATATTTTAAAAAATCAAATTTAGTATAAAATGAGCAAAACCCCAAAATTTTAGATAAAGCAGGATCCACATGGGAAGGATAAAGATTTGGGGCCAGCAACCCAATCTGCCGTAGACCGCCAACCGCAGTGCTCCCTGTATAGAACTTCATGCCTCAGCCTTTGGTGCCTTAAAAATAACTCTGCCCTCTTGAGGTTTGCTGCCTGTTGTCTTCTAGGCCTGTCGCTCAAGTATCTGGCTATCCTGGAAGTCATTCAGAAATTTAATAGGAATAATCTCCAGAAAATGTCTTGAAGAATAAAGTATTTCTTGAGACATCTTTGATAACAAAAAAAAAAAAATAAGAAAAGAAAATTGAATTCCGTTCAATCGTTCTTGTATGTTAATCCAGTTCTCGTTTGCTAGTTTAAGAACTGGTACAATTTCTGTAAAAATTAAAATTAGTGGAATGGTGCAGTGATTCTCTAGAGACTGCACTCCTTAATATTTTGGATTTTAAATACAGTGCATGTCCTGACAAAGTACAGTGAAAGTCTTTTTGGATCAATCACAAGTTATGTCATAGGTGCTTAACTTTTTTTTTTAAAGATTTTATTTTTTTCCTTTTTCTCCCCAAAGCCCCCCGGTACATAGTTGTATATTCTTCGTTGTGGGTCCTTCTAGTTGTGGCATGTGGGACGCTGCCTCAGCGTGGTTTGATGAGCAGTGCCATGTCCGTGCCCAGGATTCGAACCAACGAAACACTGGGCCGCCTGCAGCAGAGCGAACTTAACCACTCGGCCACAGGGCCACCCATGGGTGCTTAACTTTTTATAAATGAGATTGGCTTAGGAATTCAAGGGCCGTACATTAGTTTGTAGAGAACTTTCTCTTGTCTTGTGGGTGGGTTGTGTGCTGACCTCAGCACTGAGGGCTTTGGCGGGAACTTGGGAAACACTTCCCGTGTTCGTAGGACTCCTTGTGTGTGGAACTGCCATGAGTCCACGGGCTGCCACACATTTACGTGGGAAATACTTTCCAAAGAAACTTGAAAGAAAAAATATTGTATCCCAAATTCTATCATTGTTTTATTTAAAAAGCAAATCTCCAGCTAGCCCGGTGGCACAGTGGTTAAGTGCGCACGTTCTGCTTCAGCGGCCTGGGGTTCGCTGGATCAGATCCCTGGTGTGGACATGGCACCTCTTGGCAAGCCATGCTGTGTCAGGTGTCCCACATATAAAGTAGAGGAAGATGGGCACGGATGTTAGCTCAGGGCCAGTCTTCCTCAGCAAAAAAGAGGAGGACTGGCAGTAGTTAGTGCAGGGGTAATCTTCCTCAAAAAAAAAAAAGAAAAGCAAATCTCTTCTCCAGTGTGAAATGCTAGAGCTACAACTTATTTCTTCCTAAGTTTGTCCCAGTGGGAATCACATGTTGGGTCATATGGGGTGACACTTACCTTTCCATCTCATCTGCCAACCTCCTCCCTCAATCCAGCTGCACCCAGAGAATTATGGAAAGGAGGGGTTGACGGGGCGGCGGGGCGGGGGTGGGGTGGGGCTGGCACCAAACTGAGGAGAAGTAGAAATCTTGTCATGTGGTGAGAGGTGGCTGATACTAAGTGAACCCTTAGCCTCAAAATATTTCCCGCGATGGCCTGGCGTGGAGCTGAAATATTCCCCCGATAGTCATTTGTGTAGGTGATTGAGGCTCTGCGTCTCCCAGGGGCGCATCCAAAGGCCAGCACGCTAACCGAAAGGGAGAACTCAGGTAGTGGCTGACTCACAGCGACAGAGCTGTGCGTCCAGTGAGATTGAAAATGGAGACAGAGAAAGAGCGAGGCTAAATCCTTGAAAAGCTGGTGGAAGGTGGATAGTATGGAGGACAGCAAGTATCATTTGGGAAAGAGTGTGAAGATGTGTGAGCTTTTCAGAGAAAACTCTTAAGGGAGGCAGAAACAAAGCTGCTGGTGCAGGGGCCCCTACGACCACATAGTAAGCACCAGTATGAAGTGAACTCATAATGTAAGATGGTAAATATAATTTCCAAAGATTTTCCAAGATTTGGAGCAAATATAGCAAAGGAAGGGGATAAACCTGATCAAAGTCAACATATCCGTTAAAAAAAATAGCTGGCATGATGCTATATTTTCCCCGCTAAACTTCCCCTTTGAAATATATTTTATACACCGTCTCGAGTTATCCCTTTTTAAAAACCCAAATGCAATTACGCCATTTCCTTGAGCAAAAAAAGTTTGGTGCGTTCTCACTGTCTGTAAACTGAAGCGTAGACTTTTCTGCATGACATAAAATGCTCTTTAAAATCAGGCTTTATCTTACTTCATTCAAAATCCAAAATAAATATTTACTGAGGGCCTACTGTGTGCTGTTTTAGGATCTGCGTCCACTGGTGAACCAAAGCTACTCCCCGCTCATGCTCCCCACACTCAGCCCCCTGCTCATTCTCATACTGAGCCCTTCCTGCCCTTTGCCCAGGAACTCCTACTCATCCTTCAAGACTCAACTCACATATGGCCCCTCTCTGTAGCCTTCCCTCACAGGCCAAGCAGATATAATAGCCTCTTTTCTGTTTTCAAATAGCTCCTAGTTTATATTTCAAGTACAGGACATAAAGTTTATTATTAGTTGATTTTCTATCTCTTGAGCTGGTTTGTAAAACCAGTGACAAGCGAGGGCTTGAAACGGAGTAGACAGTAACTGACTGTACATAAACGAGGAAAGGAATGAGTGAAGGAGACACGTCTGCACAGGAAGACACAAACCTGAAAGTGAAGACAGAGGGTGAATGGGGGGCAAAGAGCAAAGGAGAGAGAGAAGCCCTCTGCCGGAGCTGTCCGTGAGGGAGTTGTCCCAGATCTGTAGGTCCTGGTGGGGCGTGTTGGAGGGCCCAACGCTGAAGAGGGGAGGATGGGAAATAAGCTGGAGGGTGATGCTGAACTGTCAGGGGCAGAGTTCTGCCTGCTTAGAACCACAACCACGCCCTAGGCGCTGTGCTAGGCTCCGGGCAGACGCCACCTGGAATTGCATCTAGTAGAGTAGGTGTCTGTGTGTGTGTGTGGTTGGGAGGATGGAGTGAGGAGTGGGGAGAGGGTTGCCACATGTCCTTAAAGAGGCACAACTACGGTAGAAAATGAATAGTGGTGATAGTGGCTGGGAGTGGGGACAATACTGCTCTGGGGACAAGATAGAAAAAATGGCAGATGACCCCAGACACAGGCCAAGAAGGACCAGTGACGAGACACTCCCTTGGATGTCTCATTCCTTTTACAGGCAGAACCATAAAAATTCCTGACCCAGCTTGTTGACAATTTCATTTCCCAGAGGGCAGAAGGACTGGGGAAAATGCTCCCTTTGAGAAATTTTAATGAGCAAGGCCAAATTCGAGTTCACCCAGTGCTCCTTATGAGCATCTTGGGAGAAAGTCTGTGATAGCTGGCGAGGGAGATTCAGATGCGGACAACTTTCATGGATGCTACATTTGTGGAATGTTGATTTCTTAGGATTCAGGGGAAAGATGGACATGATTCTGTGGCCCAGGATTTTGGAAGAGAGGGAGGCTCGAGAAGCCCAGACGAACTCACAACTGGGACTTGTAATGTGTGATTACACCTGATCTTATTGCGAATAAAAGGGAGCCCTGCCCCCTCGCCCTGACCCCAAACAGACCGGCTGTGCTGGGAGATCTTGAATGAACTTTAGAGGGGCAGGTCCAAAAGCTGGTAAGAAAAGCATATAGTCAGGATAAAAACAAGTAAGAAACCTCGTAAGTGTAGGTAAGAATAGTGCCAGGGACGCGGAAGCCCCACGTGAGCTGAAGGTGTAAAAGGGGCTGAAAACTATAAAGGCCATAAAGACCATAAGACTATTAAGTCATATTAGGTCAGAAGATCAGGGAACAGTTTGGGTGACAAGAAAACCCAGTGGTTAAGACCAGGGCTTCTACTTCTCGGCTTCCATTTCTGTGAAAGGAATGCTTAATGGCACTTACCCCATAGGATTGTTTTGAGAATTAAACAAAATACTGTATGTGAAACACTTAGAACAGTGGCTGGCCCACAGTAGGAGGAGTATGTGATGTGCTGGGGCCCCCTGTGTCCTTATAGACATATTAAGCAGGCTTGTGCCGGGCCCCAGGGATGCGGTGGTGACGCAGACGGGTGAAGTCCCCATCCTCACGAGCTTACATTTAAGAGGGGGAAGCAAGGGTATCATGAGAGTGAGTTACCGTGTGGTGGGGGGCGTGGAGAGAGGGGAGCACTAACCTGAGGAAGAGAGGCTTAAACTGAGACTGGCTGGGGGTTGGGGGCAGGGCGGAGGAGCAGCAAGCGTGGGGACCCCGCTCAATGAAGGAACCGAAAGTCGGCCATGAGTGCGGGGCATGGAGAGCCGAGCAAGCGGCTTCGAGAAAGCAGAACTCTTGCACTTTCTGTTTTGTTTTAGTCTTCTTGGCCAATGAGAATAAATTTGAGACTCAAAAGGTCTAAATATGGGAGAGGCGGGGATCAAAAGAGCCCCCAGCTCTTCAAATGAGAGCCAGGCCCTCCACCTGCACCGTTGGCTCCTGACTCCCTCGCCTTGGATGGCCCCATGTCCAACGGTCTGTGCTCAATGGCCCATCCGGGAGCACCTGCTGGGAACTCGGGATTCCTTTGACCCTTCAACTTTTATTTTAAAAAGTTGCTGTCAAGCAGAATACATAAGAACTTCCAATTAGTGGTTTTATGAGAAGCTTTGTTTCAATGGTGCCAATGATGTAGGTTGAGGAAATCATCCGAGAAGATTTGAGTTTACATTTGCTGGAAATTGTTTCATGCAAACTGCTAGGGAAATAGTGTCCTGAAGGAAGGAGATGATTGAATTTTTAGGCCTGGACAGACCACTTGTTTCTCAGAGCCAATTCTAGGCAGCCACTTCCTTATGAGGTAGGCAGACATGTATGGTCAAAAGTCCAGTGACCACCGTATGATGTTCACAGCCTACAGGCACAGGAAAGAGGGGTGGGTATACAGAGATATCTGTTTCAGCCTTGTGTGGAGAGATGCAGAACTGGAAACCATCCATCAGCAGGAGAACGGCGGAATACTGGTGGTGTGGATACTGCATGACCATCAAAGTAGGAGCTGGAGGGTTGTCCGTGATGTTTACTTACCGGACCAAAGTAGGCTGTGGAATGCAGTGTGTGCTGCATCTATATTCATAAAAAGAAACAACGAAACACCCTAATTTCGTACATATGCATCATTACCTAATTGTATGAGCACAGATAGAAGTATGACCTCAGGAAAGTAAGAATGGGGGGATTAAGTTAGGAAGAGAAAGACCTCTTAATTTATATAATCATGGACTATTTTATTTAGTTAAATAAGTATGAATTCTGAAACTTCAAATTTAATTTTTAAATGCATTAGAGAAACAATTTGAGTCCGATATCAAAATGAAGAAGAAACAAGGAAAAATGTCATGGTCATTTCACATCCTGTTCTGTGATATAAAACTACATTTTAAAATGATGTACTGTGAGATAAAAGCATCAGTGCTCTTCTCTGGGAGAATGAAACCACACACTGTGTTGATCTCTGGCCTCGAGTCCCCTGCTCACCACTGCATGTGCCCCAGGGTGCTCTTAGACCAGTCTGAGAAGCCAAGGGCCAGCTCCATCCAGATCACCCTCCACTTTCCAAAAGTTGGATCTTTAAGCTCCACTGACTCCTAATGTCGTGCTCTCCCGCTGCCACTTCTCAAAATCTATGCCTTGACCATCTTCAAAAAATGTCACTTCACACCTGTCTGGCAAACTCTTAGCATCTTGATTGGACACTGTAGCTGGATGCCTGAGTTCAAACCCCAGCTCTGTCATGTGGTAGCTGCTTGATTTGGCAAGTCGCTTAATCTCTCTGAGCCCGTGCAATAGAGATAATGCTGGTATCTACACACGGTCTCATGAGAATCCAGCAAGTTAATACATTAAAAAACGCTTAGAGCAGTGTCTGCCATATACTGTTACATAGATTGCCCTTATTATCACTCATCTCTCCAGATTCAGTGCTGGCACGGTCGTTCCCTAGCACACAACTTTGGAACTGCTCTCTCCTTCATGTTCCCTCAGCAGCCTGCACCGTGTCCTGGGTACATTTCATTACATGATTCTCTTTACTAAATTGTCTCCCCTTACCCCTCACTCTTGGACTTTGAGCAACTTTCGGGCAGAAATCAAATCTCTTTCATCTTTGAGTTGCCAGCATTCGGCACAGCACCTAGCACGGAGTGGAGGTTAAATTGATGTTGAAGGAATGGAAGGAACAATGGATGGATCAATCCATCCATGAGACCCTTCCTTATTTAGGTTGTTTCCGAATCCTCTGGAAAGCCTCAGTGTTTGTGTTTGCGTTTCGGCACACCTGTAAGTACTTACATCTCATTGGTGTGCATTGTCTAATTTATCTTTCTTTGTATCAATCATGTTCCAACTTAAATTATGTGCCTTTTGGTTCATGGCGTGTATTTACTTTCTTTGATGTCTTTTTCAGTTGCCAGCTGGAAGAGTCTGAGCCTATTTTTTGCCAAATGGGATGAGAGGACCTAGGAGGCAGGAAGTGTAGAGGTGGCTCCTCTTGGGGTGTCCTAAAGACAGTGACCAGAATTTCAAGGGAGTATTTTCAGATTCCACAATATAATAAGAGAAAAGGAACCAACCCCTTAAATGGAGAACTTTCAGTCACCTCTACCCAGGTCCACGTTTCAGTTTCATTTCTGTCCATCAACTCCTCGCCTTTGATGGAGTACTGAAATGAAAACAATTAGGAAAATAAGATACTTAAAAGAAACCCATTAAAGGGGCCAGGGTTTAGGAAGGAATTCAGGGTGTTAGGAAGAAATTCACTTCAAAGACTAGCCTTTTAGTCAAACAAAAAGCTGGGGTAAGTCTATGAGGTGAAAATACAGACCATCTATATCCTGTTTAAAGATAAAATATTACGTTATATAGTCAAAGGGCTCTGATGAAGTCTATCCTATTTTTTAAGTTATAGGGGGTGCGGAAAGGTTTGCACAAACCTATTTCCGTTTCCTAGTACACAGAAACTAGATATAATATCAATCTGTTATAAATAAACCTGATGCCTCCTCCAACATTTGTCATTGCTTCTGACTAGTCTACTCGATCTGTGAAAAATGAGATTACTTGAAAACCTGTCCTAGATTTTAAAGCTGAGCAAGATATACTGATTATACAAATATTTTTATGTCACTATATATCTTAATAAAATAACATTCATGTCTGGAGTGCATGTCAGTCTGAAAAGTCTGCCCAAAGTCAGATCTATTTATTTCAATCAGGAAAGGCAAAGGGCCACGCTGGCAGCCATTCAGCTTGTCTCATGGTTGAACACAGATAATAATAATTTTGGGGGCACATGAGCAGATTCCTGAAAGGAGGGAATTAAACCCTGTGTTTACATTATTAATCAGCAGGGAACTATTTCAGATGCTGAGACCAACGGGAGGCAAAGCTGATTTCTTCTCTCTTTTTAGATTTCGAACCCCGGTGGACATCCCACTGGAATTTCAGATTCAGATTCTAAGTTCTGAAAATTCCAGTTTATAATGAAGTGGTGAAAGGCCTGTGTTCCCAGGGTCAGCCTTAATTCAGCCCTCTCTGGCGCGACGCAGTTGGCAATTTCCCTGTGAGGAAGAGACTTGCACTGCCTGCCGTCCTTGGATGGTTGGTCCAGGGGCCGAGCACCGTGGGGATTTGATGCCCATCACTGGGGATGAGACTAACAGCCCCATGGTGAGGAGAAGGGCCCTTCTCGTGTCACAGCCTCTTCTTCACGGCAAAACAGCCCCAAATCAGAAGCTGCTTTGGGGTGCCTAGGGGACTGCCAAGAGAGGAGAGTTACCTGCTCCTCAGGAAGAATGGTGTTTGTTTCATGTTGGAAATTCTCTTAAACCGTACATTTTGGGACACTCCAATTGTGTTGGCAGCTTAATCCCAGAGGAAATCTCTCCTTTTGGGCATTGCGAGTTAGTTATTAAATCTTCAATTTCCTTTAATCGGCAGAAATTTAGTTTTTATTCTACCCAAGGACAACTTTATGTACCTTGTAATAACACGTACTAACTGCTGTGGACTGAGTGTTGGTGTCCTCCCTGAATTCACATCTCGAAACCCTAGCCCCCAAGGTGATGGTATTGGAGGTGGGGCCTTCGGGAGGTGATTAGGTTTGATGAGGTCATGAGGACAGAGCCCCCAGCATGCAATTAGTGCCCTTGTAAGAACAGGAAGAGACTAGAGCTCTCAGTCTCTCTTTCTCTGCCGTGTAAGGAGACACCAAGAAGGCTGCCATCTGTAAGCCAGAAAGTGGTTCTCATCAGACACAGAATCTGCCAGCACCTTAATCTCGAACTTCCCAGCCTCCAGGACTGTGAGAAATAAATCTCTATCGTTGAACTACCCAGGCTATGTTATTTCACTATCGCTGCCCAAACTGACAAGACACTGACAATAAATAGAAAGAGAATAGATTCATTTAAATTTCAAAGTGCTAACAGGTTTTGATTTATATTTAAAAAATACTTTTTACCGACTTTAGTATTAATGAGACCGAGAGGGATATTTGAGTTATCTCAAACTTTTAAGGGACTCTTATGATATTATATTTCTGTGTAGAAAAAAATTAATTGAACTTGGTAAAGATGAATGTTGGGTCCATAAAACCAATCCAACTAGAGACCAAAGACTAGAATTGGCATCATCGAAATGATTGCACAAGTTGTACAGAGCATTGTTTACATACGGATAGGTTTAACGGGCAGGAAGGAGTGGCATTGAGCAGTGACTTCCCCATTATATAGAGATTAGTTTACCAGATTCCTAACAGAAATTGGAGCCTGATGGCACAGGTGGATAAGGTTTGATGAGGAGGGTGACTGAGGAAAGATCAGAGACCTGGGGAAGGTGGGATCCAAGGAAGACCTCAGGGCCTCCAGGAGCCACCGTTGCTGGGCAGTGGAGAGAGGAGACAACAGGGAGAAGGCAGAGACTCAGCTTCAGATCAAGTCTGTCTCCTCTGTGGTTCTTCCTGCTTCCCATTTGCACGTTTGTGTTCATGGAAGCTCTCCTCGAGTCTGATTCCATGGCTGCATAGAGATGTACTCAAAGTCTACTTCTTTGGCTTGAACGATAATAGAAATCACAATTCGGTTTGTAAATCACTCCAGATAGCATAGTGCGGAATTAATGTCTGGTAATATTTGCCTGGGAGTCTTGTATGATCTCTTGAAGACTGCAGCCAGTCTCACCTTCCTTTCTGACTTAGCTCATTTGCATTATATTTCTTGATCCACAGTGTTGGAACAGTGGCTTGCAAACAGAATTAATTTGCCAGCAGATTTTAAAGGAACGCATATTCAAACTAAAATACCTTTTCAGGTAGTCAACCTTTTCAAATGTTTATTGGATTGGGGTCTGATAGAACAAATAAAGCAAATATGTCATAATTTCTTATAAGGGCAACTTAAAAACATTAAAATGACTGATAATACACAGAATAAACATCATATTGATTTAAAGAGTTTAGGCAAAAAGTCACCATTTGAAAACAAAAAGCCACCGTTGGAAAACAGAAAAAATGGGAAAGTGGTTTGCCTGTATATATAATTAAGAGTAAGTATTAAACTTAGCCAAAAATGTACTGTCTAGTCTGCTTGGACTGCCATAACAAGATATCACAGACTGGGTGGCTTAACCAACGGATATTTATTTTCTCACAGTTCTGGAAGCTAGAAGTCCAAAATCAAGATGCTGGCAAGGTAGGTTTCATTCTGAGGCCTCCTCTCTTGGTTTGAAGGTGGCTACCATTTTTCTGTGTGCTCACATGACTTCTCTGTGCATGCAAGGAGACAGCCCTGGTGTCTCTTCCTCTCTTTATAAGGGCACTTGCCCTTTGGGATTAGGGTTCTACCCTTACAACCTCATTTAACCTTTATCACCCTCTCATAAGCCTTATCTGGGAATACAGTCACAACAGGAGTTAGGGGCTCAACATTTGAATTTTGGGGTGACACATTCAGTCCATAATGTGTATCATAATTAAATGTGTAGCTCTAAATATTTATATTAGTTAAAATACAACTATTTGACATATTATGGGTCAAAATATAACTATTTGACTTTATGTTAGAAAGTAATGAACAAAACTCAACAGATATTACACTTAAAATTTGCTTATTGTGTTGTATATAAAATACATCACAATAAAGAAAGAATAAAAAGATAATGGAAAGAGTAGAAAAATAAAGGTAATTGTTCTTTATTTGAATGTCTCTAGTCAGAAAGCTGAATAGTGATGTTACCACCTTTGTTTTTATAATAATAATAATGATATCCTACAATTTCATAGCATCTTACAGTTTACAAAACATTTTGACCTACCTGACCCCATTTGCCCCGGAATTGGAGACGCTCTCCCCGAGTGCCTCTGTCTGTGGAATGGCGGTAGGGCTCCAGCAGAGAGGGGCAGTCTCCCCGTGGATGTGGGAGTGTCCCCCCTGTTTCATGGCCTGGAGGAATCCTGCCACCACTGCAGGAGGCAGCAAGCTAGATGACTTCTCTGGCCAAAGGGACAGTAAGAAGACCAAAGTCTGATTCCTCTTCCCTTCCTCCCAAACTAAGGAGGAAGACCCCTGCAGGACAGATGACAAAGATTCCTGCCGCAACCCGTTACATGGGAAAGGCCCTTAGCTGAGGGCGTAGTGCCTGGAGAACCTTCAATAAAATGCATTATTAGAATTAATAATGATAAAAATAGCACAGCCAGGAACCTTGGCTCGGCCATGGGCGGAGTCAGCCTGGCCGTTCCAGGCCTGAAACCCTTGCTACTTCTCACCACCGTCAACCCCAGGACGTCTATAGCTGGACTGTCAGCTGTGGTCACAGGGGCCCTCTTTTCATTTGGGGGCTGCCACTGCGGTTGAGGATTCTAATAGAGTGGCCTTGTCCCTGTGCAGAAAAGCCTGACAATAGGCATAGTTTACCGCTAGGTCACACTGTCCACGAGACTGTCACCCCTGTGAGGACAGGAGATCCCTCTGGCATGGTCAGCATTATCTCCCTAGTGACTGGCTCTGTGTCTCAGTAGTGAACAAGGACTCACACTTCACAATTCTGACCCTCGAGGAGGCCACTCAAGTGCCAAGGACGGGAGAAAATCCAGCCCTTGTTAACATTACTGAAAACAAACAAATAAGAGAACAAAATAGAGAAGCCTGGAGAAGCGGCTTGAGTAAAACACAGTTGGATCTTTCTTGCCAGTACCTAAGCTCATGAAATTTAACTGAAATGCCCCAATGCCGTGTCAAAACATCGACATATGTCTTTCTAATGGAAAGCCTAGGGTTGTGGCAAGGCCTTCGCGTACTTAGAGCACCTTTTGATCACCACAAATTCTAGGCTTGCCCATGACATTGTTTTGACGGTGATGTTGTGGCTGGAGCCGTGGCCTGTCCATCAAATGGCTTAGCCTCTGCTTCCTGGCTCGGTCACTGGCTCAGGTGACCTCATTGCATAATCCGGGTAAGCTCTGGCCATGGCAACTCTGGGCGAAGTTTAAAGTAATGGTGATCAAGAGGCTAGGCCCAGCGTTCCTTTGTGCTTGTCTATCAAGGGATCATATGACATTTGAGTTGATAACAGTCAGACATGCCAGGCTCACTGGAAACACAAATGCCCTGCGTGTGTGATATTTGCAATGATCCCTTTCTAAGTGTCACTTGAGTTTTAGACAGAGAAATGCGTTCATGGCTGGATATCAGTTGGTGAGGCCCTGACATTCCCCAGACAGTTGAGTTCATCCCTTCTAGAGGTCTCTGAGATATTTCCACGGCTGCTGTCTTCTCTTCTAAACTGGTCATCTGAATATGATAAATGTGAGTTTTACTGCTAAGATTAGATACTCCCTCAGCCCCAGCTCTGTCAAGGGGGTGGTTTTGAACAAGTATATAAAGAAGGAAAAGGAGGGCGAGTCTTGGCTGTGTCATCTAAGACGTGAGAGTCTCTGTGTGTAAGTAAAGAGGCTTCCTTCGAACAGGAAATCTGGCTGTGTTCACAAAGCCTACTAGGGAGCAAACCTGTGTTTTAAGAGGAAATGATAGTGTGCTCTTGGAAGCCTCAGACAGCTTCCAGAATGTGCAGGTTTGTGTCTTTCCTTCTTCTCACAGGGAGAATTACTCCAATTGACAGGGTTGGGTGGGACCTGTTGGGTAGCATGGTGGATGATGCATTGCCCTTGGAGGGGGTGGGGAGCCACCATGGCATGCCACCTTGGCAGGCCAGGGCCAACAGTGATGGACATTAGTCCAGCCAGTGACCTTGCTCAGCACTGGGTCACTGGGCCGGGCCATGTAGGGTCATCCTCAATTGCAGTAAGTTTGAACCTAGTAAATTAGCTATGCCTTGTGCACGTGCACCTAGGTTTGCAATCCTTGAGGAGCACAGGCCAGAAACCAGACCCAGCTTGGGCAGAGAAAAAGTATGCACAAAGGCCAGGTGCCCTCTGGAATGAGAAAAGCAGCGTGGGGATTTAGAGGCATGAAGGGTTCTTGGAAATTCTGAAGTTCCAATGTGGAGTTTCCTGGTTGCTCAGTTACGTTCTCTTTTTTGCTGAGAAAGATTTGCCCTGAGCTAACATCTGTTGCCAATCTTCTTTCTTTCTTTTTCTTTTTTAATGTGAGCCTCCACCACAGCATGGCCACTAACAGACAAGTGATGTGGGTCTGTATCCGGGAACTGAACCCTGGCTGCTGAAGAGGAGTGCACCAAACTTAACCAGTAGGCCACTGGAGCTGGCCCTCAATTACGTTCTTGTTAGGCCATTGGACGTCAGTCTGTGCCAGGCAGCGCGTTGGGTGTTGGGAATAGCAAAGTGATGAGGAGAAGGTCCCTGCCCATAGGAGCTCACTAGTTAGTGAAGGAGGTAGACTAGCAAACCTGAGTCAACGCTGGTAGAAGCCTGGGTTAAGTATTACAGAAGTAAAGAGGGATAAAGGAGAACCAAGTGCTGTGGGAACAATGTGTGTGGAGCAATGAGTGTGGGGTGGGGAGTGGTCAGGAAAACTTGTTGGTGAAGAAATGTTTGAGCTGAGTTTTGAAGAAGTGGACGTTTATCAGGTAAATGGGTTTGGTGAGGGAGGTGTTTGGAGTAGAAGAACTGGCAATGGGAGTTGTCACTTATCCCTGAGCCCAACAGCGCCTGGCACATAGTCTGGTGCCTGCAGTGCCGGGGGCCGTCTGTCACGCTGGAGGCCCTTAGGTGTTCCCTGAGAGGAGATGGTGAGTTCCAGAAACGAGGCCCTGGCAGGAGCTGAGGCAAGCCACACAGTCATGGCTAAGGGGTTTTGTTTCATAGTGTAGGGCTCAGGAAGCCATTGAAAGTTTTGTAAGCAAGAGAGACCTGGATTCCACTGTGAATTTCAGAAAGGTCATCCCAGGGCGAGGTGTAGAAGGGGTGGGAGGAGGTGACAGTGAACGGCCTGAGGAAAGGCAGGACTGACTGCTCCCCGATTCTAGCGCAGAATTGGACCCAGATATGTCACCTTGGTACCTCCATCGCGTCAAGGCTGTGTGTGGTGCTTCCGGGATAGTGCTGCCTAGAGGATGCTGCGTTCCTGGAGAAGCAGGAGGGGTGCCGGGCAGACGCAGAGTCTCTGCGTGAGAGGGGGCTGGAGCTGGAGGGAAATGGCAACAAGGACCACATGGCATCTTCAGGGACTAACTTCTCAGCACATGTGAAGCCCCCTGAACCTTCCAGAAATATATAACAAGACTTTGCAAAGTGTGGTTATACAATAGCAAGTAGTGGTGAGTAACATAGAGTAAGAACAATTTAATTTTTGTTTAAATTTACTTTCAAAGAAACAAAATGAAAGTCATGCATTATATCTGGTTTTGTGTCTTACTCTACTCACTTAGCATTATTTCAAGGGCATTTGCTTGTGCCCTTACGTATATTGTTGTTTCTTTCTAAATTCCAAGGAATTCTTTATGCTGAGAAACAATGCTTCATAGCATCTAACACAATGCACAGAAGGGAACTCTATACAAATAAATTAAAATATTTTATTTAAAGGTCAATTTAAAAAATAAGAGAGTTGGAAAGATAAATTATTTGGCTCTGCAGCGGTGTGTCAGACCAAGTATAATACAGCAAAATATCAGTCTTGCAAAGAAAGTCAAAGGAAAAGATTATGCTCAAAATTGCTCCTGGCTGACTTGGCCTCCTGGTTATTAATTCAAATGTCCCTCTTATTGGTGCTGTTAATGGCTTCAAACAGATCTTGTCTCCTTTTATGCAAGGGGAAAATGGGACCCATTCCAAACAAAATAGCAGTAGCAGAAGGAAGCCAAGATTTACAGCATTGTTAGATAAGTCCAACTATTAATTTTCTTCAAGCAAGTCCCTTTTCATTTTTCACAGATATTTCTTACACTGCTTAAATCTACAAGTTAGACATTCCTAATACTTAGAAAGATTTTTAAGTGCAAAAAGAATTTTCCCGTTTGATTAGCATCCTCTCTCTTTTCCTGGGCTATTTCACCAACGTAAGGTACTGACAGAGCAGTAGAAACCTCAGATGTGTGGTTTTCAGTTCTCAGCTTAAGATTGGGGAGGAGGGATGGGAAGGGGAATTAGAATCTTTGGGGTCAAGGAGGAGAGCTAGGCAGAAATCACTTGAAAAAGCTCCTTGAACATGATTCTGACATGTCCCCAGGTTGAAAATGAATCGTCGAATCTTGGAATTTAAGGGATCTCTGAGTTCAGCCAACAATACCTCTTCCCTCAGGCTGGAACCTTCCCTGTTTGATCCTATGATTTATGCTTGAATACTGTGAATGAAGGTGACCTCATGGACATGACATTCCTGGACCACTTTAATATTCAGAAATTATTTCTTCACCCTGAACTCTGTGTAGTGGTCGTTTTTCGTTTTTTGGATACCTTAAATCCATTCCCCCTTCCGAAGAGCACCATGATTTCCTCTGGAGGCCTAACTTGCCTTCCATTGGAGCAACCTGGGTTGGACAAATAAATCTAGATATCCTCCAGCTGTGAAAGTCAAAGAGCTCTCCGGAAGTTCCTTCTGCCAGACTCTTCCTGTCACTTCCCTGGGACAGTCAAGGGGCAGGCATGAAACCCAAGCATGTCTAATAAAACTCACGCCTCTGGGACTTGAACAGAATGACACAAAGACCAAGGAAATGGTTGGAATTCTTTTATTCTAGAGGTGGTGCCAGGCAAGATGGTCACGACGTTCCTGATATCAGGATCTCGTGGGGCCACCTCTTTCTTGTCGGCCCCGAGTCTGGTTTCTCAGCCTTTCCAATAACTGATGAACTCCTCTATCCAAGTCAGGTGATTTCTGTTGCTCACAACCAAAGAATGCTAACTGACATTATCTGCTGCCTCTAACTTTGCCCAACTCGTCCAAGTTCTGCTCTCTGCTGTTACATAAGGTACATCCGATCCCCCTTCAATATGACCTCTGAAATTTTTAAAGACATCTATCATGTCCCTTCTAAGATTTCTTTCTCAAGTGAACATCTCCATTTCCTTGAACTCTTCCTCCCCTATTATGGTTTATGGAGCCGGCACCATTCTGTTTTCCTTGGCATACAGCCCAGTTTATCAAGGTCCCTCTTACGGTGTGTCATCCGAGATCGAAATCATAATCCCCATCTGGCACTTTGACTAGTAGAGATTATGGTCAGGTTTTCCCTTCCTTCACCTCTGTACTCTATTTATACGACTGCACACAGAAGTGGCATTAGATTTTATTCATTTTATGTAACACTCTTGACTCAGATTGGGCGACACACAGTGGGCATTTAAATAACTGGAGTTATTATTGAAAACCTCCTGGCTTTTTCATAAGAAGTGCTAAAGTTATGTCTCTCATATTGCATTTTTGCAATCAATTTTGAAAATCTAAAAAGTGGGGCTTAGCATTTATTCTTGCTTAATGTGCTGCCTTTTGTTTTTGGTCTATTCTAAGGCCAATGCCATTAAAATTTTTTTTTGACACTTTCTAATCTAAATAGTCCCTCACATCTTTTCATCATCTACTCATTTGGTAAACACGCCTTTGATGTTTCCATTAAGTCATTGGGAAAGGTGTTGCTCAGTTCAATGGTACGGCACCAGAGACCTTCCTCCAGGTACGAATCAATTCATTATTATCTCAGCACAGAGTATTGCTTGCTGAGCATCCAACCTAACTACATTATATTTTTCCATTTTGCCCACAGAAAACGATAACTAGCAACGTGGGCTCTCTGGCTGAAAGCGCCATATACAATGTGTACACGTAGCGGGTGGGGTGAGCATCTGTGAAATGAGCATGTTGACTGTTCATCTTCTTTTTCATTCGAGCACCAGTGCCCCCCAAAGGAAGACTTCGGCAAACCCCCAATACACAGGAGATAACAGTGGGTTAGCTCCGGGTTAGGTGGGAATGAGGCAGGCAGCGACTGGCCCCAGTACCCTTTAGCCAATCCTCATCATCTTCCCTCTCCTCCTGGCATCTCTTCAGAAAGGAATGACCTCCAAGAGCTTATGGTTTTAACATTCTGATTGAAAACATCATGAGTAGCAATAGTTTCTTTTATTTCTTCTGCCTTCAAGTCTACACTTGTCAGGAGGAGAAGCCAAGATTTTATCAGATTGCCTGCTTTTAGGAGGTTTCTATTTGATCTCAAAAATATTATTGAAAACCTCCGAGGTGAAAGCTTTGGTGAATCTTGGGTGTGCTGTTCAATACATTTATTATAGACACAGGAAAATATAAATGACAAGTGCAAGTGATTACTACGGTTAAAAGACAGAATAAAAAAATCCTCATAAACTGAAGTGAAAGACTGTTGAAATTTCATAGGGATAAATGTAAAAATGCCACATTTAGATATTAAAATGCTCAAAAATGAATTATATATGTGTAGGATTGAGAGATCTAACTTAACGGCATTTTGCCTTTTTCCTTTTGGGGGGATTTCCAGGACCGGGGTGGTGAAAAATTATGCTACCATTTATGGAAAGCTTGTTATGGATCAGGCATTTGATACAGATCAAGGGTAGTTTCTGCCCTCGAGAAATGCATAACCTAATAAACAACTCTGCTGCCGTGGAGCCCAGGAAAGCAGGACTACTCAATCGGGAAAGCCTTCCTGAGCAGATTTTCATTTGGAGAATCAGTAAGATCCACAATGACCCGGTGCTTCCCTGTGTTAAGCGACGTCTCATGTTGGTGATTCAGGGATAGAAAACCAGCTCTGGCCTTTAAGAGGCTCCCAGTATGACGGAGGAGACAGACAAGTGACTCAACCATGACATTTATGTGTGACAAATCCGACACAGAGATGAGAGCAGGCTGCCGGGCCCTGGGCAGCTCTAAGCCAAGGTCGGAAGGAGGGCTAGTTTGCTTCTCCCTGGGGTGGAACTCCCAGGATGGGCTTCCTTGGCAGACAGTAGGGGTCTCATGACAGAGAAGCAGAGCAGGGATCTTGAGAAGAATGAGACTTACTGTGGACACCTGGATGGCTGAGACTCTGTCACTGCAGCAAGTGGCCCCGATGATAATTTGTGTTGGAAAAGCCTGTTGCTGTCTCTTGGCTGGCTAGTCACCATAGTATTCATTACTTCATTGGTTATTTTCTCTCCCCATTTACCTGTGCCCACAAACTCTCCCTTCTACCTCCACCTTCGGGTTAGTGGATTTCCATACAGGATACCCCTCTCCTGGTATGAGGTGTGGAGACTAATCGGGTTACCTCAGGATAAACGGGCTTACTGTAAAGCTACTTACTGTGGACTGGCATGAGAGTGGGTACTTCTTGCTGGGATTCCAGCACTGGCTCCCGTCTGGCTTCAGCTCCAGCAGGGGTCACAGTGGGAGGAGAAGAGCAGCATCCCTCACGAGGCGCCGGTGGGTATGACTGCCATTCCCAGGCTTGTTCTGGTCTGGGATACTTTCTCAGAAGGCAGTCCAGTCTGGTGGCCAAAAGCAAGGGTGTTGGTTCCAATGCTTATCAATGGAGTGACCCTGGGCAATTCTCCTTCTCCGAGTCTGTTTCCTTATCTGTCAAATGGAACCTGACTTCATTGGATTAAAGGAAATAATTAATAGAAGGCAATGAGCACAATGCTTGGTATAAGTGAGAGCTAAATAAACCTGTTTTGTTATTCAATACAGTGATACCCTCTCACTACTTCTATGGTTGAAACAAGGCATATCCTCCCCCATTATTTTCTAAATGGAAAAGATATTTAAGGCATATTGAAATTACGTTGCGCATAATCCCCAAATCAGATTAGAAATCTAATTTGTAGGAAAGTCAGAAGAAAATGCCACAAAAAGTTGTTTAAAAAAACCGGTAACTACTTAAATACGTGCAATTTACAGAATGCAATTAAGCATCTAATTGCATAAGTATATAACCACAGATGCAC
The DNA here is from genome assembly GCF_037783145.1 of Equus przewalskii. Taxonomy (NCBI): domain Eukaryota; kingdom Metazoa; phylum Chordata; class Mammalia; order Perissodactyla; family Equidae; genus Equus; species Equus przewalskii. The sequence goes on from NC_091862.1 coordinate 17,489,233, forward strand.
GCCTGTTTTCTCACTACAGTTTTCAGCATTTTCTGTGGAACAGAAAATAAAGTCTTTGGTCTTAAAGTGGTGACTGTTCAAGTTCACAAAGCATGTGGTAGTTAATCATCGGTTCCCTTGCCCTTTTCACATGTGTAATAAAAGAGAATCATTGTCTACATTTCATCTCCCCTTCCTAATGTTCCCCAAATACTGACGTGAAAGCTCAGAAGTACAAGAACTGAACTGTAATGTGGAGGCTCCAGGTTCAGTGTGACAGCCTGGGGTTAGACTAAAAGTGTCCTGAAGGCAGCAAGACCTGTCTGCTACACCTGCAGAAAGAGTTTTTCCCGTGAGCCCCGAGCTGGAAGCGGGCCAGCGTGCTCAGTCGGTGAGCTTGCCTGGTTTCTATCCCACAGCACTTCTCTGTCTTGCAGCAAAACCACGGGCTGTGAATACACAAAAAGCTCCAGGGAGCTAGGCAATCTGTTTTCACTTCCCCTAAGATGTCAGAATATCAACCTGACCGTAGAAAAACACTTAATATAACTTCCTAACCTTTATTGTGAAAGCCAGTGTGTCAAAAGTGGGGTCGAGTTCCTAGGATGAAAATAGACCTTCCAGTTCACTGCAGCTCGCCCTTACGGCCTTGTAGGGCAAAGAGGCTTGCCTCGAGGCCAGCCTGCCGGTACACTGGTAAGAAGGCCCAGCCAATTCAATTCGCAGGTTTCCCTGTGCTGTATGAATTATGACTGGCGAGAATACTCGATTAGCTTATCATCAAGGAAATGGAGTCAGCCATCACAAGGATCAGCGAGCTTTGCTCTGATCCCTAACTAGAAAACTTGATAAGTTTATTTTTAAACTCTATTCCTTGCCCCAGGCACTTGACCCAGGAAATATCTGTTATTGATTTTTAGTCCCTTTGGTAATTTCTTAGTCCCTTTGGTAGGGGCTAAGAGGAGGATGGAGGGAAGTTCATCACTGAGGAAGGGGTTTATCACTCTCTCTGGCATGACTAGCATATGGGAGGGGCTTACTGTATCAAATACACGAGTAGATGAATTAGTGGATGATTGCAAATGTTCATGCAGGCTGAAACTGAAGAGGTATCCATCATGCTTATCAATGGCATATTGCAATAAATACCCTCAGCAACAAGATGTTGCAAGAAATACTCCTCTTCAATAGGATGTTGCAATAAACACCCTTATCAATAGATTTTTCAATAAATACTCCTCATCAATAGGATATTGCAATAAACACTCCAAAGGCTCTCACTTTGTCTAATTTCATCCAGTTTCATCCAGTATGTATTCGGCCTGGAAGAGCCAGGAGGGAAGCTGGGATTTCATTATACCATTCCATTCAGCCAAGCCCGGGCTTTTTGACATTTGACTGAACTCAGAGCCAAGCTTTTCCGTTTTTCTAACTTCTTACCCACTTCTGGGAGAGGTGTTCAAACATATTTCCAGAACTTGAAACTAGCCAATGTCCTGAGCAACTGCCATTAGAATTGGCGAAATTTAAAACTTCGGTCCAAATAATAACATGACCACTAAAAGAACAAATAAGTCTACCCAAAGGAACACTGCTGGATGGTTTGAAAGCTTAACCTACAAGGGCACCGTTGGAGTCAGGGATGACATTTTAGGTCCCCAGGGGTGCAAATAAGAAACTGAGGATCCAAACTTGCAAGGGTTTGCACCAGAGTCTTGCTGAGCCAGCTGTGCAGGAGATGGCAAGTCTGATTGTCCACAGCACCCACCAGGTCCCCAAATCCTGCCCTTCTGGATGGCCGCCCATTGCCAGGCCTCCTTTCCAGGCCCTGCTGACTCTGTGTAGGCTCCACTTCCCTCGTGGAACGAAGCCCATGCAGCATTGATGTGGCTCCCAGTGTCCCAAGCAACCAAACAACACCTCTGATGGGCTCTCCTGCTGCACAGGGTGGGCCTGCAATTCTCAGGAGGGAAAAGGGTGAGCCAGGATAGTGGCAAAGGCTGACCACTGTTGCCAACCCCCCTTAAAAAAAAAGTATATGTATGGGGCTGGCCCCGTGGCAGAGTGGTTAAGTTCGCGCGCTCCGCTGCAGGCAGGCCAGTGTTTCGTCAGTTCGAATCCTGGGCGCGGACATGGCACTGCTCATCAGACCACGTTGAGGCAGCGTCCCACATGCCACAACTAGAAGAACCCACAACGAAGAATACACAACTATGTACCGGGGGGCCTTGGGGAGAAAAAGGAAAAAATAAAATCTTTAAAAAAAAAAAAAAAAAGTATATGTATATGTAAGTCTTTATTTAGGTTTGCTGGGCTGTCTACACGAAGCCCATGTTTTCTTTATTAGCAAAAGCACGTTGCCAGTTCGGGGTTTTACTTTGCACCGTTGACAATTTCATCCTGCTCTTGTGTTTGGTTTCTGACACCACGTACTTTTTCTTCCCTCTTGGTTTTGGCATCTCTGGTGTTTTCTTCTTTTATCTCTCTCTCTCTGCTCCCCTGCCTCGTCCTTCACAATGCGTGCACTGCGGTTTCAGACGGCTGGCTGGCTGGCTGGCTTTGTGGATTACGTTCAGAATGCGAGTTTTAGTTTCACTCTTTTAAAGGTCCTCTGTGGGCCAACCTTTTCTCCCTCTGTTTTATTAGCAATGTCAGCCTTTATTACTATCTAATTGTTCTTTTCTCCTTTGTTTCAATCTCCCAAAGATGAAACAGACAGTTCAGTTTTCTTTGGGGGTCACTCTGCTCTCCCTACAGGGGGCTCTGTCAGCATCTGTGTTGACTCTGAATATATCCATGCACACACACGCACACACATGCGCACGCACACACATGCACACGCGCACACACACTCCCCTCTTGCGTGACTAATTGGCCATGGCTATCTTGGGGGTTTCTGTGGTTCTTAGAGGCCAGTGTGACTGAACTGGCACTTTGGGACTCTTAAACCGAGCACTTTTAAAAGGCTGATTTAGAGGGAGCTTTGACAAAGGTTCTTTTAATTATTTTTTCCTCTGCTTTGCCAGTGCATGCTGCTGTAGCCAGTGAGAGGCCGGGCCCAGAATCGCGAGGGGGCCAAGCCATTAGGTGTTCCTGCCTACTCTGCAAATATAACAGGCTTATCACGTAGAACTCTGTCTCCAGCTGGTTTAAAATGTAGGTTGTGCCAGGGGGTAGCAGCTGTTACAGGCTGGGGAGCCAGGAGACAGTGGGGACGTTTTATGGTTCAGGGAGGTGAGAGTTGACCACGCTGTACAGTACAATGCACCCTTCCATTCTTCTATCCCGGTAGTGGAAGGTTCTGAAGGGCAACCTGCCTCGCGGGGTCCCCAGATGCTACCCTCTCCTTCCTAGCTAGACCTCAGGCAAGCTTAGCACTGGTTTTCAACACGTGGGACCAGAACACTCAGTCGCATGGCAGATAATGAATAATTCATACATTAGTAATTCAAATAGTCACAGTGATGCATAATTCAAGTGAAAATTTGTTATTGTAAATGCTGGGGAAATGGATTCATTTCAGAGATTTAAAACATTTTTTTTAAATTATTATTTTGCTTAGGCTTCGAGGTTGGAGCAGCCTCTATTTTTACAGCTGTTTTATCTGAATTGGTGCTGGGCTTAATGGCTTTGCCACAGTGTTGATCAGATAGGGCCACGCTTACAGCTGGGATAATTCACCAATAACAGGCGCTAATTTGCTTTTTTCATCCTGAGAAATGAAGCTAGTGTAGACATTCTATTTTTTCTCTCTCTCTGGCCATGCTTGCTTCCTGCCCCAATTACATTAGCAGAGTTATTAAAAAACACTTTATTATGGAGAGTTTCAGCCATCCACGAAAGGTAAAGAGAATAGTATGATGAAACTTCATGTACTCATCGTCCAGAAATAACAATTATCAAGACATCTCTTTCATCCCCATAGATTACTTTCAAGCAAATTTCACATTTTTAAAATACCGTTTAATCTTTCTCACCCAGTACTCTTCAGCACATTAGCAGCTCTTCTGGACTTTTAGCAAGGATGGCTCATGTGGCCCGTATCCTACCCAAGGTCTGGAAAAGACTCCTCATCACATCCTGGCGATGTGCTCCAGGGGCAGTTGTAGTTTCATGGACGTGGAGGGCATGGAGCAACCTGGCCTCACCCCTAGTGACATCACATAGGAAACCAAGCCCTTGGAGGAATGGCCTGGAGTGCCTCTTCTTCCCTCCACCCTCAGGCAGCGGCCTGGCATCATGGGAATTTGCCTTGTCTGCTTGTTGATGGTAACATGACTCTCTTTCTCTTTGAGCCCATATCAAGTTTTTGAGTCTCCCATTCTGGCTTACAGCTGGGACATCAAGGAGCTAGTTTTTTCACAAGCAAGCTTCACTCACTTTTCATATTTTCAATACAAAGTAGACTGTAAAATTGGTGGTTAGGATGATCAAAGTTTACTGGAGCAAAGAAAAGACTCGTTTTAAGAAAATGACTCTGGACATAATACTCAGTCGTGTACAAGAAAAGCCTGAAGAATTTGTTTACCATTTCTAATTTCTGTAATTTAGATAACACGGCAGGAAAAAAAACCCCTCTCTAATTCGAACATTAAACGTTGTTTACAAGAGGTAAGACTTGTTTTCCATGATATATATGTTCCTGAAGAAACTATGTATACACTGTTTTGTTTTTTGAGGGGAGGGGAACGCTAAATAATTTCTGTTGAATCTGGAGTTCTCCACAGGAATTTTGAAATAAATCTATTTGAGAAGCAAAGAGCTCCTTTAAAAAATGAAAAAACACCCCCTTTATTTATTCATTCATTCATCAAACCCTTTTGGGCTCTAAATATTTTGTTAACTTGTACATTTTTAAAATTTGGGTTTGTGTGCCGTCAGCGTTATGTAGTTGGCATTTTGTTTTTATAAATAGTGGCCTCACTGGACGTAATAACTGACATCAATCACACTGGGATAAGAGCACATCAATATTAGGAAAACCCAAATGCCTACACTTGTTTTTACACTTACTGTCTTACATGCTTACAGCGCTAAGTGAAAAGACACAGTCTGTGGTGGGATTTGAAGGGTCAAAGATCAGCCTCGTCTCCACGTCTCTCTGCTTTCTGACTTGTTTCAGAGGAGGCTCCATTAAGAAAACATTAAGAGAAAACAGCTTCTACCTGGGAAAGGCAGCAACTATTATTACATATTCCTAAAATTGCGAATTATCTTCAGTAAGGGCATCATTGTGTGAGCATCACAGAGCGGAAACCTGGGGCAGTGGGGACTGGGCACGTAAGGACCGAGAAGGAACCAGGATGTGAGTTATGGTGCGTATGTGTGGAAACACACACGCATGCACACACACACTCACACCTGAGGACTAGTAGGACTGCATTCTTTGGCGTCACTGAGAGATGGAAACAGATGAGTCCTCACACTTCCCTTCACACCTGCCTTTTGATTCCCTCTCAGCCCACAGCCACGCCTGAGTGGAAGGCTTTTCCTGTGTCCCGTAAAGGGCAGGCACGTAACCGGCTCCAGAGCCCGGACCCCATGCTGTACCAAACACTAGCCTCAACGCTGGATGGCTACAACTGGGGATCCTCTTGTCCTTCTTGTCCTATCTAAGCCGGGTTTAATTAGACCCCTGGACGCCCCTGGTGGTGGCTCTTTTGTCCCTTCATCAACTGCTCTTGTGCTTTGTCAGCCTGCTTGGATGTGGCTTTGGAGCTTCTATGAGGAAAGGCCTCCACAGGGCTCCAGGCCTTGTCACTTCTGCAGCCTCCCTGGGCCTCGTGCCTGCTTCTCTTCCCTGGTTATCCTCGTTGACCTTTTACTGCTTTGATCTTGGCTTCTTAGCTGCTGATATTCTACTTCTCAAATTCTGCTTGTTTTCAGAATACTTGAAATGCTACGCTCTATTTTCTCCCAATTCTTAAGCAATGGGGCTCCCTAACACCAAAACACACTTTTTCAGTCACAGGCTCCAGCAGGGAGCATGGCCTGCTTTTTGCTGACTGCCTGGTGACTTTAATAGTAGATGAGGTTTCTTTAGGGGGATGGGTAAGGCCCTTCCAGTTTAAAAATTGTGTCTGCTGCCGTCAGCTATGGGACAAATAAAATTCCCATTACTCTTCTGGAGGGGGGATTGATCCACAAGAGGGAGAGCAGCCCAGAGGGAGGCCCCCAGCTCCCTCGCAGCCCTGCGCTGAGTCAGCCTGCCAACTGCAGGAAGAAGATTGCCTCCTTTCTTGCTCTGCCTGGTATCCACGGGTCTTGTTGAAAAACTTCAGACTATATTCGGAATCTGGCAAATTCTGAAAAGTTTCCCTTAGACATTGAGTACTTCTTTTTCTTTTCATTAATAGACTCTCATTCTTCTCCCTTCCAGTTTTCTGACGTACAAATTGGTTTTAGTTATGGTAAAGCTTTAAAACACAGATGGATTTTGAAGGCCTACAAGCCACTTCTCAAGCGGGTGTTTCATATTTTTCAGAAGATTTGTGTCCCTATCGCCTAATTTTACAAAGAATTACAAATTCTCTATTGCCATTATTTACCATTTGCACTTCTGAAAGCAAGGACAGTGTCTTTCTTTCCTCGTTCGGTTTGGCTGTAATATACATAGCACTTTGAGGTTATAAATATATTTAGCTGAACATACCAGCTTTGAAAAGAAGCACTAATAGAAATTATGAGCACTGGATATAAACACAAATTCCAGAAAGAGACCAATGATCCTCAACATCCTGTATCTACACAGAACTGAAAAATGGCCAAAGAGTATCATATGCTATCAATTACACTGACACTTTCTAAAAAAATATGTATGGAGGAGCAAATACCTTAATTCCTTTGTCAGTTCTCCTTTTACTTTTCAAGAGCCTGTTTAACTCCCACACAAAGGTGTGTAGTGCAGCATTAATCTGTGTATCAACCTGTCCATGACTTAAAAGGGCATTGCAAAGCAGGCTCTTGCCTGGCTGTTTATGACTAGTTTCTTCCTGTTGCTCTTTTGTTCTTTGAGACATTTGTGTTCTCGCTCACCCCTCGTGGCACTGCGGGCTGGCACGCCTCCCGGGACGGGCACCAGACTCTAGCAGCGTGAATGTTTCCTTCCTGTAACCTGAGTGAGAACCACAGTAAGTGGGGCTGTAAGTTACAATGAACCCAGGATTACCGGGAACAAAAGGAAAACAGGATCCATCATTTCAGAGTTCAACCCAGGAACCACTGATATGCATGTCAGCGTTTGACAGTACAGATAGGAAGATTTACGGGAAAAACCCAAGCAATTTGACTTGATCTGGGAAAGATTTATTTTGGACTTTCAGAGGGCAATATTAATGCATTTTTGCTAAAAATAGAGTATCTTTTCCCAAAAGGGAGACTTTGGTTATCTTCCAAAATGATTGGGTCACCGTGTTGTAAGATAATACACAAATGCAATTAGCTCCTTGTACTATCCAAAGTGTGTGCCAGAAATCCATGATTACATTTCATTCATTATCGCCTTTCCCAGCGCATGGGCCGCTGTAAACATCATTTTCTTCCAAGGTCAGCTGCAGTTACTGCACTGAGAACTGTCTAGGTATATTTAACTTTGGGGATGGGTCCAACATGCCACTTTAAAAGATGATCGTATTGTTTTTCCTGCTTTCCATTTCTGAAAAGGCAAGGCTTTGGCCAGTGGGTACTAGACGTATCTGGCTGCAAATAGGTTACTAGGAGCCAGGCAATGTGGTGCCTAATTTCAGCATTCACTTAAGTAAAATTATTTATGACAGTCCCTACAGCTTTTTTTTTTTCTTTTCCTAAAGGGGGAGATGCATAGTCTCAGCCAGAGTGAAGGAATATTTGCTTTCAGTTTCAGCTCTTGGTGCATTTAAAGTATGGCCTTGATGGTTTAAACTAGGTATGGTATATAAAAAATTGAATTAAGTGTCCAGAAAATGGAATGCGTTCATCCAAAACATCACTAAATCAAGTTCTCCAGTAATCACACAGCTTAACATTTTTTACACAAGCAGCTGAAACAACATCAGAAGAACTTTCTAAAATGATAGGGTCAGTTACTCTGTACCAGGCATTTAATCACCTGAGCCACAGAAAACCTGGATGAGGGAGATTTGAGAGAAGAGAATTGTCATTTCTAACCATCCAAGTCCGTATTACAAATCGAAAGTATTTTCCAGTGGATTAGGATGGGGCAGAGAATCTGGACTATACTTTATCAAACGATGACACAAGGAACATCAGGAAACACAGGCTCGAGGCCGGCCTGGTGGCGCTGTGGTTAAGTTCCCACATTCCACGTCAGCAGCCCAGGGTTCACTGGTTCGGATCCCTGGTGCAGACATGGCACCGCTCATCAAGCCATGCTGTGGCAGGCGTCCCACATATAAAGCAGAGGAAGATGGGCACGGATGTTAGCTCAGGGCCAGTCTTCCTCAGCAAAAAGAGGAGGATTGGCAGCAGATGTTCGCTCAGGGCTAATCTTCCTAAAAAAAACCCCAAAAAACCACAGGCTCCAATTTGGAAACGAATGGGAGTTCTAGAACCATCATATGGATGAGGCTTAGGGATCTATTGTTTTAATTTCTCTTTAGTTGTACCCGTTCAGCAAACTAAAACAAAGGAAAGTTGGTGCAAGAAAAGATCGTCTGAAATGTTGTCCTCATGGACACGTCAGATAGTTCTGAGAAACAAATTCCACAGCAGAAACAGAACAGACTCTGTTGTCTGTATTAAAACCGAGCTGATGAATCCCCATTTTCTTACCCCAAAGCTTTCTGTGATGAAATATTCCTTTTGATATTAATAAGATAGTCTTCTGAGTTTATAATTTACGTTGCATGGTTATTGCTAGTCAGCAAAAAAGAATTTTTTCTTATTGGACTTGATCTTGGCTCAGAAAATGAAATTGATGCAGAAAATAATGAATGGAACGGGGGTAGTGGTCACAGTTTAACAGAAAGATAGATTTATAATACTCTCGAGTTTCTTGTTAATTTTGCTTGTTAATTAGTAGTTCCTAGTAGACGTGATCTGGATTACTTAGGAAGAATGATTCCAGCAAAATAGCTTTTCTAACTGCACAGAGCCTGAGATGTGTGTGTGGATGCATGTGTGTGCGTGCATGAGTGTGTGTGTGTGTGTGTGTGAGAGAGAGAGAGAGATTGGCAGTACTCCACTGCTCCCTTGCTAGGCACCAGCAAGAAAACTATGGGTTATCACCCATGAGATCCTTATTTTCAAAGGGCATGACTATTACATACATTCACATGGTCAAGAGGGCATGAGTAACTTTCCCCAAGTCTCATAATCGGAATGGAAATCAGGGGTTCGAATACTGGCATTTCTGAATGTCAGACCTGGGCTCAGAGAACCAGGAACTCACTCTCTCCCGCCTTCCTTCCAGAACTGATTACCCAGCACAATCTATTCGACTTAAACTTTATAAAGAACTTTTTGCTCCCTCCTCCCTACAAGCGACTGAGAGACTTTTTCTCAGTAAGTTAAACGCTGCAGTTAGAGAGCGTGTTAACTGTTTCGCTGTGGCAGGGAGAGGGACTGAGAGAGTCTGGCCTCTGAAGGCTTTCTGTAGGCTGGGTTCTCAAAGTGTGCTCTGTGGACCCTTGGGGTTCCCCAGGCCCTTTATGGGAGATTTGCGAGGTCAGAACTCTTTTCATAGCACTGAGGTGTTATTGGCCTTTTCACTGGGTTGACCTTTGCACTGATGATGAAATAACAATGGTGAGTAGAACTGCTGATGCCTTCAGTCAAGGCAGTGCACCAAATTGTACCAGCAGTCATTGTGTTCTTCATTGTCACATACTTGCCTGTAAAATATGCTAGTTTCACTTCAGAATGCCCTTATGAAGCAGCAAGAAGTATTAATTGCATTAGTCTGGATGGTCAATTACAGATTTTTTTTTTTTTTTTTTGCTGAGGAAGATTTGCCCTGAGCTAACATCTGTGCCACTCTTCCTCTATTTTGTGTGTGGGTCACTGCCACAGCATGGCTAACGAGTGGTGTAGGTCCGCACCCAGGATCCAAACCCGCCAACCCGGGCCGCTGAAGTGGAGTGTGTTGAACTTAACCACTACACAATGAGGCCTGCCCCCAGATCTTTTTAATACCTGATCAAAATGGGAAGTACACATAAAAAATTTCTGCTGCATATGTGAGTACCATGGTGGTCTTGAGGAAAAGCATCTGTGTAGTTGTTTGAGCCACGAACATAACGACTCATCATGGACTACCATTTTTACTTGAAAGAACGAATGACAGGCAAACTGTACCTTGGATACACAGCGATGTTTTCTTGAAAAGGTACTAAGCAAGTTGTCATTTCAAGGAAAGTAACTGACAGTATCTGTTGCCAATGATAAAATTCAAGCTCTCAAGTGAAAATTAGGTGTTTAAAAAACTTATATCTCCCACTGTGGGCTTGACAGCTTCCCCAAACTCCAGGACTTTTCTGATGAGACTTGTGCTGATATTAACAAATGTCATTTTGGGGGATATTAGATAATTAAATGTGCCAACATTGGGAAAGTCTCAACAACTCTGAATTTCCAAGTGACCAGTGCATGATGTTACAAGATCACGCATGGGTTCACAGTGAAATATCGCCCAATGGAGTTTAAAGTTACAGGGTGTGAAAAGTTCATTGATAATGGATCCAGATTCCATTTGCAGTTCGGCTTTTTATAGGAAACTACCACTGGTTGAGTTTTGGTATGGTATCAAAGAGGAATATCCAAAATTGTCTGAAAAGGTTATGAAAATATTCTTACCTTTTCCATCTACATACCTGCATAGAGCTGGATTTTCTTTATATATTTCAACCAAAGCAACATATCACAACAGCTCGAATCCAGAATATATGAGAACCTGGACAGGCATTAAAGAGATTTGTAAAAATGCACATCTCTCACTAATTTTTTAAAATCATGGTTACTCTTCATGAAAATGATATTTAACTCAACATGCAATGGGGTAATTATTATTATTAAATGAATTAATCAATAGTTGAATAATTGCCCAGTTTTAAATTCCAAAATGGCGGATATCAATAGATATGACCCACAAAACCAAAGCTGTTTGGGGTCCTCAATAATTTTTAAGAGTCTAAAGGGGTCCTGAGATTTAAAAAATTGATAACTACTTGTCTACAGGTTACAGTAGGGGTTTCTTGGGGGTCTCAGGCCTATTAGAAGTACAGTGGGAAGTTATCAAAAGTAAGGAAAGAATTTGGGGAGTGGGGAGATGGGAAAGGGTTTCTTTGAAGCAAGGGTGGACTGTTTCTAGGCTAACACATGGACACCTAAGGGTCAATGGGTGAATCGGGTCACTGGTTGAAGATAAAGGCAACGTATAGTAGCAGGCAACTTAAAAAGGCTTCCCTTCCCTTAATTGGACCTAAAAGGCTTTTCCAGCTCTCCATCCTTAAAAAGAGCAGTGCTTAAAAGAGCAGATTCTAAACGAACAGAAACTCAGTTGGAATCTTGGCAAGGCCACATCACTAGCTGTGTAATCCAGGCAAATCTTAGTGGTTACCTCAGTTTCCCTTATCTGTAAAATGGGTTAATAACACACAGAGTTGTTAGGTATAAAGCGTGGCATTGCATCCTAATGTACCCGACCCAGTGTCTGGCACATGGTAAGTGTTCAATAGATGTTAGCCGATCGGTTAAACACACACGCTAATTCCAGAATATGAAACACTTAGGGAACAAAGGTTAATGTTGAAAACGGATCTGGCACAACTATGGCAAATGGCGGCCCTGCCTCATCTAGAACAGAGATTTTTCTAACTGTGAAGCTTCCGGGCCCTAGTGGTTTGGGTTCTGGGAAGGGTTCTGTGGGTCTCTTTACCCTCTGGCTGTCACTGACGTACACCCCTCTCCACACCCTCCCCAGAGACTATCATAATTAGTAACTGAGCAAGTGACAACAAGAGGTTTACAAATAAAAGATGAGCAAACCAAAAAGAAAGATCACATGTTTCCTCGACACAGCTCTTTCTGTCCTAAATCTGGTTTTGGCTGGCAGTATCCTAGCGGTCTCTTTTCTTTGCAGTCAAGGATTTTAATGGCATTTTAAAAAGTCCTAGGTTTTCCATCTCTACTCATTCGTGTGCCTTTCCCAGGCCTCTCTGCTGAAGTTCACTAAACAGACTCAGCACACAAGATCACAGAAGATCCTTTTTCCAGAGACACTGGCTGTTTCCTCATTCTGGGTCAGCTTGGTCTGGAGAAACGAAGTGAGGCTCAGGTCCTCCTAGCTCTGGGAGAACATGGTGGTTAAGAGCGCTGCATCTGGAGCCAGAGAGGCAGGCTCAGATCTTTACCAGCTGTGTGACCCTCCCTAGGCAAGTTAACTTCTCTGAGCCTCAGTCTTCTCATCTGCAAGAATATTAAAGCAGTCTCCTTTTATCCTTATTCCCTACCCTGCCAGCTCAGAGCACTTGTTTCTAAGAGGACAGTCCCTTCTGGGACTTAGCTCCTGTTTTAGCCTCTTTGGCTGCAAGGACCAGAGACCCAACTTGAACGAGTGTAGGCACGAGACTCAGACGCTTTCTTCAGGTTTAATGTCACTTTAAAAAAAAATCTTCCTTTAAACCTTGATTCCAAATTAATCTTTTTTTTCCCTGAATAAGCATTTTAATAAATCTCTTTTTCCTTGAATGAGCATTAATCTTTTTTCCTGAATAAGTATAAAACATGTGCAATGTTCTTTTGGCATTCTGCAAGAATAAGTGTGCTGTGCAGCCAAGAACCAATTTGTTCAAGTACCAAATTTACTACAAAGAGTTTTTTACGTAGTGGATGAAACAGGAGCCACTGAGGGCTAGTGATAAGCTTTCTATTCTTCTAAGTCGGTTTGGCTTGTATATTTGTTAGGATTAGTTTAATTACTGAGCGTAGAAAATCCCAAATAAGTAACTGATGATGCATACCACATCAGTACACAGTTCTGCTGTGACACGGACTCAGGGTCCTTGTGTCTTGTGGCTCTGCCACGAGTGGCCTCCATTCTCAAGGTCACATCATGGTCTAGGACTGTGTCCCAGCTCTAGCATTAGCGTCCACACTTGCCTTCTAGGCTTCAGGAGGGAGGAAAGGGAAATCCCACCAGGATTCTTTCCAGAAGTCGCATAAAGCACTTCACATTAAATCCCATTGGCCAGGACTCAGTCACATGGTTACATCTAGTAGCAAGAGAGTCTGGGAAATGTAGTTTTTATTCCAGGCAATCATGTGCAGGCTGAAAATGGGAGGGCTTCTATTACTACAGAAGAAGGGAAAGATGGGTATTGGGAGGCAAGTAGCAGCCTCTGCCACCAATAGTTTTTATGCTGATCTCATCATGGTAGGGGAAGGTGCTACAGGCTAAACCAAAGATTGGCAAACTTTGCTATAAAGGGCCAGATAGCAAATATTTTGGGCTTTGCAGCCATCTTGTCTCTATTGCAACTACTTAATTCTGCTCTTGTAATGAAAACATACATAGACAACACGTAAATAAATGAATGTGTGCTAAACAATAATACAGATACTAAAATTAACATTGATTCTCCCCTTACTGTGTCTGTGCTAGGCCCTGTTCTGAGCACCTAACAGGCATTTTCTTAACTATTCCTTACAAAATGATGAAGTAGGTATCATCACCATCAGTTTTATCTGTGAGGAAATTGAGGCTTGGAGAAATTAAGTGACTTGCTCGAGGTCATGTAGCTGGTAAATGGCAGATTATTTTTTTTTTTTCACTGAGGAAGATTAGCTCTGAGCTAACATCTGTGCCAATCTTCCTCTATTTCATATGTGGGTCACCACCACAGCATGGCTGATGAGTGGTATAGGTCTGCGCCCAGGATCCAAACCTGTGAACCTGGGCTGCCGAAGCAGAGTGCCCTGAACTTAACCACTTGGCCATGAGGCCAGCCCCTCATAGGGGTTTGAATGGAGGCATTGATTCTGCAGCCCACTCTCACCCTGCTCCCCAAGAAGGTCTGGGCAAAGGGGTAACCAGAGCCATGTGACCAAGAATTTGCTCCAAGGTAGTGGATTTGGAGGGCTCAAAAGACCTAAATAATAAGTTTGAAAGCTTAGCACCTAGTTAACAAGAACAGTTAAAATGGGAAGAAGCTATTACATAGAGATTGTTGGTAAGAAATCTCTTTGTGAGCCTCGTCAAGAATTACGTTGTTGATGTAAGGGCTTCTGTAAGTGCTCTCCTGGGCACCCTAATTTTTTGGATCAGGATAACTGGCTTTATATAGGTATTGGTGGGGGCTCTTGGCGGGAGGACATGCATGCGGGTAGGTGTGAGGTGGTTGGGGCTGCCTTGTACTATCACGTCGTGACCATGATGAGTGAGCAGCCCCATAGGGCTGTGCACAATCTGCCCCACGATATGAGGTGGTCCTAGTGTTGAGTGAGGGCAGGAGGATACAGGCTTTTAGAAGCTAAGAAAAACCCGGCTGGGTTGGAGAGGTGAGACAGAAACCTCAGTCTATGTCGATGGAGGCCAGAGCCCCGGGGAGCCTTGTTTTCCAATAAAGGGAGGGAGATTTGGGTGGGAGGAGAGACAAAGGAGGAACAGCTTTTGCTGTTGGGGTAATACTTGAACCCAGCTGGAAGGCTTCCTTCTCTGTAGGTAACTGGCAAGTCTATTTGTCAGTATCTAGCAGCTTTGTATGAGATATAAACAGATTTCCCTGGAACGATGCTGTCTCCAGGGAGAGGTGTTCAGCTAAGCAAAGCACAGCCCTCCTCTGCTAGAGCACTGGCTTTGCCACCACAAGGCCCAGAGTTCCTTTCCAGCTCCTTTATGACTCCTGGAAAGCCGTGCGGGTTCTCAAATCAAGGATAATTTATTAGGAAATCCTGCCATTTGCGACAACATGATTGGACCTTGAGGGCATTAAGCTAAGTGGAATAAATCAGACAGAGGAAGACAAACAACTGTATGATCTCACTCATATGTGGAATCTAAAAAAACTGAACTCCTAGAAACAGAACAGATTGGTGGTTTCCAGAGCAGGGCTGGGTCGGGTGGGGGAAATGCGAGAAGGTGGTCAAATACCTTTGCAGTTATAAGATATATATCTTTCCAGTTATAAATTAAATAAGTCCTAGGAATGTAATGTACAGCATGGTGACTATATATAGGTATACATATAGTCAATACGATACTGCATATTTGAAAGTTGCTTAGAGAGTAGATCTTAAAAGTTCTCATCACATGAAAAAGAAATTTGTGGCTATGTGACATGATGGATGTTGACCAGACTTACTGTGGCAATCATTTTGCAATGTATACATATATCAAGTCATTATGTTATACACTTTAAAGCAATGTTATATGCCAATTATATCTCAATGAAACTGGAAAAAATAAAATAAAAAAAGAGAAGCCTAAACAAGGATAATTTATTACTGACGTAATATCAATAATCTGAACAATATGTATAGTTTCCAGAGCAGTTGTATCTACAGTATCTCATTCGATCTCCGTAGAAACTCTAAAGGTAAGGGGTGACCAAAATAACTAACACACATGGAGCTGGGATGCTGTGGGTTACTGGCTGCATACTCTGACGTGTATAGTCTTGTCCAGTCCTCCAGCCATCGTGGGAAGTCGGTTGTTAGAGCGTGCCCATTGTACAGAGGGAGAAGCTGACTCCAAGAAATTAAGTATTTTGCCCAGGACCAGACAACTGACAACTGGCGTGTGGTATTGCCCAGACTGGAACTCAGTCTTCTGGAATCAGTTCCATCGCCCCTCTCATTATTGTTCAGCTGTGAGTCCTTATAGAGAGTATGATAAGGAAGGAAACACTGGTGGATGTTAGGGACTTCTGAAGACAATAGATTCTATCCAAATACCAGAGCTACTTGTCCAAATAAAATTGAGAAGCAGTAGCAGCAGTCCCCAAAAAGAATTAATCAGAGCTTCAAAGTGGTACAGATCAGGCCTAGATATGCGGCGGGTGCCCAATAAACCCTTCTTTATTAACATGGACCTGTGCTCATGATGGAACAATGAAATTAACCAAGAAACATTTCCTGATTTATTCATTCATACATTCGACTGACTTTTTTTGAGAGCCAGGCTCTGTTGAGATGTAGGGGGTAAGAATGAGAAACTGACACTCCATCCACTATTAACCAGCACAGCTATATGAGCTCTTAAAGGTTGGTGTCCATTCTGATGGGTTGGTGTCCAAGCTGTACCTGTCGTCCAAAAGCTTGAACACCATTGCTGGATCCAGCAATAAACCAGTTCCTGTCCTTGTGCCCCTTATAGCTTCATGAGAGGAGAGAGTCAATTGAAAAAAATCAACTAATCAACATCAGGCAATTATAAGAGAGCCTACAATACAAATAAAACAGGGAGATGTTCTAAGGGTGACGCCTTTCATGCTTTTCATCTTGTATTACTGTATAAAGATACTTGATTTCAGATTGAATGAATGTAAATAGAAATTAAATACAAACTTGAATGAAGAACGACAACAACAAAACCAGGATGGTGAGATGGAGGCTTCTTTGGGCACAGGGATCCGGAAAGACTTTTCTGAAATGGTCGTAGTTCACCTGGGACCTAACGGCAGGAAGAAGCCAGCCTGAGAGAAGGGCATCTTGTGGAGAGGGAACCGCCAGCATGAAGGCCCTGAGACGGGAATAAGGTTGGTGCGTTTGGGGAATGGAAAGAAGGCCAGTGTGACTGGACACAGTGCGTGACAGAGAGACAGGTGTATACAGGAGGTCAGAAGGGAGGACATGGCTGATTCATGAAAGGGTTTGAATTTTATTGTCAGTTTCAAAGAAGCCACTGGAGAGTTTTAAAAGGGGAGCAACTTGATCTGATTTACGTTCTTAGAAGATCACACTGGTTGCAGTGTGGAGAACGGATGTCGAGGGAGCCAGACTGGGTGCAGAGAGATCTGCTGGGACTTTCAGAGCACTTTGTAGACTGGTAACGTGGACTGCAGAGACGGCCATGGCAAGGGAGGGAAGTGGATTGCTTTGGGATGTATTTTGGGTATGGAGTTGACAGGTAATTTGGACATGTTGAAAAGGGCGAGGAATTGTGTTTGCCTCCTAGGTTTTTTGCCTGAGCAATGGAGATGGAAAGGACTGGGAAAAAGCAGATTTTACATGAAACTCTGTTTTGGACATGTTAAGTTTGAGATGCCTGTTGGGCCCTTAAGTCAATACACTTATGCGCAAGGCCCGTGATATGCAAGGTGAACTACATACATAGTTTACAGAAAGCCATAAGATTAGAGAGGATTTTTTAAGGCCATTGCCCTGGAAGTTTGATATAGTGTGGACATCCAAGGAGACTCTTAGGTGATTTTTAATGTTGGAACCTAAGATTTGTACAGGAGAGAAGTAAGAGATGCATGAGAAAAGCAGGCAAGAGCCATGTAAGGAGACGATGGGGAACCATTGAAGGGATTTGCACGGAGAATGATGTGACCACAGCGAATTTTTCAAAGATACCTCTGGCAGCATTATGCAGGGGGGACTGGAGGGGAGTGAGGCTGGAATCAGGGTGAACAATGATTTAGTGCTGACAGTTCAGGTGAGAGATGATGAAAGCTGGAACTCAGCCAGTGACCTTAGAAAAGAGGAGAGAGCGGATTCAAAAGATTTTCAAAAGATAGATTCGACTGTACTTGGGGATTTTTTTGGCTGTGAGAGTGAGAGAGGAGTCCTCACTGAGTTGGTTTTTCGGCCTGGGTGCTGGATAGATGTTGGGCCATTAAATGAGATCCGGAGCTCAGGTCCTTGAGGGCAGGGGTGGGTCTGACCCCATCCTGTTTTTCCTGCGCCAACCCCAACACCCCTCTTCAGGCTGAGGAACTGATTCGCTTTAACATTTCCAATAAGTGCTTCCTCATTCAAGAAAGTCTTGATGAATTAGAAGGGAGCCTAAGGGTGGTACCCGGGGGAATGCCAACATTGAAGAGGTAAGCATTAAGGAGACTTGGTAGGTAGTGGGAGAACCAGAAATCGGAGGAACCAGCAACCAGCAGAGTAGAAAGTGACGGAATGGTGGTCAACAGCAGTACGAGATGCCAAGGAAAGGTCCAAGGAGACAAGGACTTACAAGTGTTCTTTGGGTGAGGGTGTCAAAAGTAGCATCAGCCAAAGCAGTTTCAGGGGCACGATGAGGGTAGAAGTCCGGTGGTGGGGGGGTGGGGACACAACCTGTTAGGACAGGAAGTGGAAAATACTGAGTTAAAAAACTTGTGGGCAGTGTGGACAGAGAATTGAGAGATTTCTCACCCCAGTTTCTCTGTTTTTTTCTCCGTGAATTAGGAGGAGGCAGATAATGCCCTGCACCTGAGGGAAGCAGCATGGAAGCGTAAGATCAGCCGTGAGTGTAAAGGCAGGGAGTCTTGAAAAACCCAACTTTGGATATTCATCTCTTTCTCATCCTGATCTCTAGAATTGTCCTTCAAGGAAAACTCTCTCTGCCCAAGACACTTGAGTGTGAACTCGAGTTATGTGAAGTGCCAAGACGTGAACCCTGCTACCCCAGGTCACAGAAGGACCCTCTGTCAGAACTCAGAATTAATCCTGGGAGGGTAGCCCTGCCTCTTGCTGTTTAGCTCAGCGTCTTCAGACTTCAGTTTCACTTAGTATTCCAGCTCAGGCCAGTTGGTTGTTTTCAGTCGCTCCCGGTGACTCACTTTAGCACTTCCATTAAACACAAAAGAGCTTGGGTTTGGGGCCCCCAGCCATGAAGAGACCGAGAAGGGCTGGGAGGCATTCTAAGTGCTGCCCTTCAGAAAGAGATGTTAAACTCGTGTTTCTCCTGATAGATGTTGGTAGCTGTCCAGAGAAAAGTTAAAGTTCCCATTGCTTTTTCCAGAAAGAGTAATGGGGAGCCCTTGTGTTCCAGCCAACAATCCCTCTTCTCAATAAAACAAATAGGTTCCAATGTTGGCAGCTTTCTGAGCTGTTGCTGAGAACATAAAGGCTGCTCTGTCTTCCTCTGTGGTAAATATAAAGCAAGCATTTAACTCATTACTAGATAAATCACACTGAGATGGCTCAGAAGAAGCGTCTGGTACTGGTTTTTAAATTTTTTTTAACGTTGCTTAATACGTTTCTCCTTTTTTTTTAATGTTACCTTTTTCAGCTTTATTGAGGTATAACTGACAGATAAAATTGTAATATGTTTAAAGTGTGCAAAGTGATGATTTAATAAATTTTTCCTTTCTTGACTAATTCAGTACCTGAAAGAGACACAAACATGTTTAACAACAGCAGTTTAAGTAAGGTAACTAATTAGAGAAATGAATTGGTTAAAGAAAAGATGCGGCGAGACTCTTAGTGTTCACCCAGTGATTGGGTGCTCCTCTGCATTTCTCAGCCCTCACGGGCCAGGTGGGCTCGGGGACTAACTCTGGCCAGTGGGAAGATGGACAGAAGTGACCATAAGACATTTCTAGGTCTAGCACTTAAAATAACCCAACAGGCTTCTGGAGCTCTCTTTTCCTCTTCTATGACGACCATAGAGGCCACGTGTTGCAGTTGGCGTGTATTTAAGATGGAGGAGGGCCACCCAACCCTTATCAGGCATTAGATGACCAAGAATTAAACATTTATTGTGTTACGCCATTGAGTTTTCTGGGGTTTATTGTTACTGTAGCAAAGTCTCTCTGAACCTGACTAATACACAAATGATATCACTTTATCAGGAAAGACAAGGCGTTTCACAAGTCCGAAGAGATAGCAGACCCTGAGATGAGACAGGAGGTTTCCTCCCTCAGAGCTGTCTAGGCGAAAGTCTGCCTTGCTCTTCAGGTCCCAGTCTACATATCGCTAGAAATTTCCAACAGTCTTCATGTTTAGTTATTACTGTAGACCATAGTCTATGATAACAGGCTCCTGCTGAGAAACCAAGGCTGTTTTCCTTTAAGGCTACAGCTTGATGGCAGTCAAAAGAATAACAATTTATGTGCAATTTACTCATGTGTTGGAATTTCCCAAAGCCACATTAGCTATGAGTAAATCATAGTTGTGATCATAGTAACCTCCCATGTTTCACTATCTCTTTTTGCTGCCCACTGGTATAGACCTTGTGACAATCTCTCCAAGTTTTACTGGGGGCTCCCTAGAGGATGCCTCCCATGTAGTAATGAACAAGTCTGGTTATCTATAGCTATCAAATGGCATGCCCCATTTTTCTCTTCTTTTGTGCCAGCCCCCTCCACTGGGTCCTACAGTTTCTTCCAGATATCCCTTCCTGTCAAGCTGGACATTGTTGCTGCTAAGTACATCAGAGGGGCCATGTGTAGGTGGGCATTACTTCTGCTTTTGCCGGGCACAGCTAGTAGACAATCCTAGTGAGAACACACTGCTATAATCTGAGTCACCTCCCCCTTCAATCACTAAATCAAGCTTGTCTGTCTCGTTCTCTCAAATCTTAGAATAAATTTTACACAGGAGACTTCTGCTGGGTCGACCTCACCAGCTTTCCAGACATACATCAGACACATAGAATCTAGCGGTATTTACAGGACTAACGGTTAGCATCTTGTTACACCTATAACTATCATTCACTTAAACATTTTGTTAATGTTGATGTTAGAAGTTTACTAAACTTCCCAATAGATTCTCATCCATTTTTCTTTACTCATTCACTCTCTTTGTCCTGGGCTCCTCCCATTTTGTCTGCCTGGCTCCAGGAGGATGGGGAAGGGGAAGAGGAAGTGGATGTCTAGGTTCTGTGGGTCCCCTTACTGGACCACAGTTTGCGTAATATCTTCCCTCTACCTACCCACTACAAACAGATCCCCAGACCCAATGGCACACACAGAATCTGGAGTTAGGCCTTGAGGACTCCAGTCTTTTCTAGACCATCTCCATGAGGTACGCCTCATCCATATTTGCTCCCTGGAATCACAACTAGCAACAAGCTGGTCTGAGAAGGCTGGCCCTGCTTGGGGTCATCCCTGTTGTTGTCATCCTATTTAAAGCACTCAGTATAACAGAGGGTTTTGCAGGGATTAATAAGCAAGCCAGTGCTTTGCAAAACCCGCGCATATCTAAGAATCCCCCTCAATGGTGTTATTGCACATGGACAAATATGCAGAGCCTTCTTTGACCTACTTCTGCATCAGCTATGGATGTGTTTTACTGAGGTCCTCTCGTATGCAAGGCATTCTATAAGATTCCTTGTATATGTTATTTCATTATTTTTCATGAGAACCCTGTGGACTAAACGTTGTTTCTCCACTTGGCAGAAATGGAGATCGAAATTCAGAGACTCTAAGTAAACTGCCCAAGGTGAGAGTAGTAAATGGCACCCTGAGATGGAACTGGAAGGCTGCCTTTGTCCAAAGCCTATGTCCCCCGCCCATTTTTTAAAACCCATACTGCACTATCGTATTTCACTGGGTGAAAGTTTCTAATCACCCAGTGGTGTTACTCAACCAATGCAACCACAGCTGGGCTCATGGTAAAGGCCCAGAATAGCCTTGAGCCCTCTCAGTTCTGGTCCCCTCCATGGTCTCTGCCTCTCATTCTTCCTGGTCTTCAGCAGCAGGAGTAGGAGTTTTAAAAAAATTTTTGATTTTTTATTTAATTTTTTTAAAACCTAGATCAAATGTACTCACACATTTCCCAAGATGTAACAATAATTCTCAGAAACATCCACGTTAAGAAAGAGAGGCATTTTTCCCAACTTGAAACACACTCTTCATACATTTGCCCCACCCACAATGTAACATGTAAAACTATTATTTAATTAATGAGTAGTGTCATTAGCTTCTTTTTTCATGTTCCTGCTTTCAGACGCTCTACTTTTTCACTCTTTACCTTCCCCTGCCCTCCAACCAGGATAAGAAATTGGACTGATGAAAAAATCACTTTCTCCTTAGCCATGCAAAGACCAGGTAAATTTTTGAAATTATTGCTTAAAAAGTTAAAGAACTAACAGAAGCATAAGCTCAACAAAATTCAAATCATACAGAAGGTGATAAAGTAAAACCAAAATAAGCCTATTCCTTCCAACTCAAATCTAAGGCCTGAGTGATAACTACTTTGATTTATTGATGTTTTAAATTCTTTTGATAGCTGCTACCTACTAGCATTACACTAGCAACATGCTTATGCCTCTTTTTCTTAATTTCTCAACTTTGGGTAGTATCTATTGGCTGCCCACCGAGAAAGATGAAGGATTTTGCATACTTACAACTATTATTTCCCACATGCTTTCCTCCTGACAATTGCACTGCATTTGCTGGGGAAGAAAGGGAGAGGTGAAGTCTGGTGTCTGCCCACCTACTCCCTTGGCAATCCTTTCAACAGTTACCCAGATGCCTGCCCCCAGTCCACTCCTGTTCTCTACTGGTTGACTCAGAGCTTGGCATCTCTTGAAGCTGTGTGAGTCAAGGGTCTTGTTAGGAAAACAGAACTCATGCCAGGTAGCTGAATAGAGGGAATTTAATTAGGAGGATTAATTATGAAGGTCTTGGAAGAGCTGAAGAGCAAACAGGAGGATGAAGCAACTCAGATTTTAGAACCAGAGGAGTGTTAGGACATGAGATTCCCAGAGTTCAGCAGCTCAGGCTCCCCCTTTGCTGGGGGCTGGAACTCCATAGTAGGGTCCCCCAGCTGGAGCAAGACCTCTAGGTAGGACTGGAACCATGGAGAAGAGGTAGCTACTGATGGAGACACTACCCAAAGCAGAGAAAGAGACGGAGAAATACCCTCGCATCGGACAGTCTCTTGTCAGAGCCTCCCTTTGTTTGAAACTAGCCAGAAGCCAGTTTGGCAAGGGAGTCTGGAAAATGTAGACTGTAGGAGTTGGTCACCTAAGAGACAGAAAGAGCAGAGAGAGGGCAGGAAATGGATCTGAGAGCAGACAGGTGGATGATGTTATTACAGGTTGAGTTGTGTCCCCCAAAAGATATGTTGAAGTTCTAACCCTAGTACCTCAGAATGTGACCTTATTTGGATATAGGGTCATTGAAGATGCAATTAGTTAGGTTAAGATGAGCTCGTACTGGAGTAGGGTGAGCCTTTAATCTAGTATGACAGGTGTCCTTACAAGAAGTGGAAAGAGGGGCCGGCCCTGTGGCGCAGCAGTTAAGTGCACACATTCTGCTTTGGTGGCCTGGGGTTCACTGGTTCAGATCCCGGGTGCGGACATGGTACCGCTTGTCAAGCCATGCTGTGGTAGGCATCCCACATATAAAGTAGAGGAAAATGGGCACGGATGTTAGCTCAGGGCCGGTCTTCCTCAGCCAAAAGAGGAGGATTGGCAGTAGTTAGCTCAGGGCTAATCTTCCTCAAACAAACAAACAAACAAACAAAACCAGTAATAATAGCAACAACAACAAACACAAAAACCCATGTGGTACCAACAGCCTGAGAAATGACAGACTACTGGCGTTGAGAACAATTTCTATTTAAGTGCCTACAGACCCCCCAGGTTTAAGGGGACCACCGAACGACACAATTTCTAAAACTCTCTTCTTATCGTGGGTACTGAATCAGCTATATACTAATTGCTTAGGATACTCTTGCCTGATGGGAAAAAAGTAAAAGCAGCCTTCTGATATGTGTTATTCCCCTAAAATGACTAATACCAAGGTTTTAGAGAATAGAAAAACATTATTTTGAATGGCATTTTTACATGGGTCATGGTATTAAAGTGCATGGTTTTTAAGATCTAAAAGAAAAGAAAAAAAGCTATCCAGATTCACTCTTTTAACTGTTTTAAATTATCTTTCTCCATCTACGTGGCAGTAAAATGATTTCCAATGGAAATACTCCTCGCAAAGCTACATTTTGCTCTTTTGCGTGCGGGGGCAGGAGAAAGCGAAGGCTTGTTTTAAGGATTCTCTCAACAAGACTTTCTATATTGTGCTCCCAGACAGTTCTGCACATATTTACTCGTTTTCCTGGCTTCGTGCAGAATGGATTAGGTTTGGTGATAAAAATCCTGCTTCTTTCTAAGGCTTAAGATGGCTAAATTTGCTTGATTTTATTTGAAAGTTGTGATCTTTACCATAGTACACGTGTGTTCCCTAGGAATGGGCATTTTCATCTGGCTTCTTCAGTGTCTGTACTGAAGGCTTGTAATCCTGTGCGAATGAGAGCCCTGAGAAAACCGCGCCTCAGGAAGCCCCCAAATGGAAGACCGGTTCCATTACTGCTGAGGCCACTTTCTAGCTCCTGGACGAGCAGAGGCTCGCTTCCCAAGAGCACATTCTCTACGTATTCCCATGGTCATCTCCAGTTCCATGTCCTAGTTCTTGCCAGACTGCAGGTTCTTAAGCTTACTGGAGAAGCAATGTCCATCTGGCAGGGCTCGGGGTTCACCCCACTGTTCAGTATAAATGCTGGTGACGGTCACCCAGGCTCTAGTTCATAGGGTCCTGCGACTTTGAGTTCAGACTCTCCCTGATACGATTTCTCCTGAACTGAGAGCTCCAGACTCTGTTTTCCTATGATACTTTTTCATAACCATCTATGACAAGATGCTCATGGTGTCTCATCTTTTGCTCTAAAGCTTCCTTAATCATTCACTCAATAAAAATTTAGACGGTGCTCACCTTGTGTGTCGCCCTTTGCTCAAGCATAGCAAGAGGATGCTTTAGAAATATGTGATATGCTCTCTGTGTAGGCACTTGACTGGCTAATCCAATACCCATTCTCCAATCCTTTTCCCTTGTCTGCCTCCGCTTGGGATATTGGAAAAACCAAATATTTGTTCCCCTGGTTCTTTTGCAGCTAACAGTGGCCATGTGACACAGTCTTAACTGTGACAAAATTGTAGCAGGGGCAGCATCTCTGCTATCCCTTCCAGGTCAGAGCTATATCCAACTCATTATTTTTAATGTTTTCATGATATTTCATAGTGTATATGTATTACATTTATCCAACCATTTCCCAAATGATAAATAGCTATTTCTATTTTTCCCAATACAAAAATGCTGCAATAAACATTTCTTTTCATACATATTCAAATATACTTATATAATTTGAATATATTGATATGTTCTTATGAACTGGTGATTTTCTTTCTTTTAGGATAGAGTCCCAAATGCTATATTACTTGGTCAAAATATATATGTATTTAAATTTCAAAAGATATTGACAGAGGGGCTGGTCCAGTGGTGTAGTGGTTAAGTTTGCTTACTATGCTTTGGCGGCCTGGGGTTCACAGGTTCGGATCCTGGGCAAGGACCTACACACTGCTCATCAAACCATGCTGTGTTGGCGTCCCACAAACAAAATAGAGGAAGATTGGCACAGATGTTAGCTCAGGGACAATCTTCCTCAGGCAAAAAGAAGAAGATTGGCAACAGATGTTAGCTCAGGATCAATCTTCCTCACCAAAAAAACAAACAAAAAAAAGATATTGACAAATAATTTTTAAAAAATATAGTGGTTCCAATTCTCAGTAGCTATGTATAGTTATGTTTATTTCCCTACATCCTTATCAGCGCTGGAAGTTATTTCTGTTTTCACTTTTTACCATCCTAATGAATGAAATTAGATTATTAGTGTTGCTTTAATTTTTTTTTTTTTTAAAGATTTTATTTTTCCTTTTTCTCCCCAAAGCCCCCCGGTACATAGTTGTGTATTCTTCGTTGTGGGTCCTTCTAGTTGTGGTATATGGGACGCTGCCTCAGCATGGTTTGATGAGCAGTGCCATGTCCGCGCCCAGGATTCGAACCAACGAAGCACTGGGCCGCCTGCAGCGGAGCACGCGAACTCAACCACTCGGCCATGGGGCCAGCCCCAGTGTTGCTTTAATTTTAATTTTCTGATTCCTAATGAAATCGTTCATCACAGATTTATTGGCCATTTGGAGACCCTTGTCTGTGAATTACAGGGTCATATCCTTTCTCCAATTTTCTAATGGCTCGTTTGTACTTTTTCGTGTTGACTTGTAGGCACTTTTGTGCATGTGAGAGGCGTTATCCTATGCCTACCATATGTATAACAAATATTTCTCCAGTCTACTTAATTTGTCTTTTGAATGGAAAAAGACATAAACAGTCTTAAAAAACAATTTATGTAATCAAATATGCCTTTCCTTTCCTTTTCTTTCCGATTTTCTTGATTAGGAAAGTCTACCCAAACTCAACGAATTTATTTTCTGAACTTGGTTCAACATTTTAGGAACACATGCTTTCGAGGGCATGCAGTGTGACACAACCAATCTTATCTGAGAACTGCGAAGGAATATGTGCAGAAGGCAAGACTGTAGATGGGACCGGCACGGCAGACAGGCTGAGAGCTCTTGAGTCAGATGGTCCTGAGTGTGAGGTCCATTTCTCAGGTAGGGGCTCTGGGTGAATAACTGCTGGGATCTTAGACAAGTTACTTAACCTCCTCTTCTGGAGAAGGGAGTACTAGCACCCCCTTCACATGCTTACTTTGAGCGCTAACCACTAACAACAAATGCATGGAAAGAATTTAGCAGAGGGTTTAGCACACAGCAAAGGATAACCATTGTTATTACTGTTACTAGTGCAGAAAGAAGTAGGAGAGAATTCTAGAAATATAGGCCGGAGTTAAAGAGATTGGACTTAATCTGTAGGGGGTAGAAACAATGGAAAGTTCGGTAGCAGAAGTGTAGTATGGGATAGGTGGTGTTTAATAAAAATTGATCTCTTTAAGGACTTGTGGTTTCCTAAATGTCATATTTATATCTATATATATTTATATTTATGTATTTATGTTTATTTTTATATATAAATATTTTATTATAAATATTTATATTTCTGTATTTTTATCTCAAAATCTTATCTCAGAAAAAGACAGCACATCTTAAACCCAATCACATTTAAAAAGCTATTGTGATTTGGTCAGACTGTGATGATTCTATCAATCTTATCTGATTTTAGGTGAAGATTTTTGTCTCATGATCAAAAACACATTCAATCCTAAAATGAAACAAACTCTGTAACTTGGATTTTCCGTGTGGCTATTTGTAGGGAGCTAGGTATCATTAATTCAGCCGAGAACAAGTGAGGGTCATCTCACTGGCTCTCGCCACACACCCACAGGTGAATAGGATGTCACCTTACAGCAGGATGTGTACACCTTCCACATCTGTTATGGACTGAATGTTTGTGTCCGCCCATATTTATATGTTGAAGCTCTAACCCCCAGTGTAGCTGTATTTGAAGGCAGGGCCTTTTGGAAGCGATGAAGGTTAAATGAACTCGTAAGAGTGGGGCCTCAGTCCAACAGAATTAGTGTTCTTATAAGAAGAGACATCAGAGAGCTTTCCTCTCTCTCAGCACATACACGGAAGAAAGGCCTTGAGAGCACGGAGCAAGATGGCGGCCGCCCACAAGCCGAGAGAAGAGGCCTCAGAATGACACTGAATTTGCTGACAGTGTGATCATGGACTTCCAGCCTCAAGCACTGTGATAAAATAAATGGCTGCTGTTGAAGTCCCCCAGTCTTTGTTATGGCAGCCCAAGCTAACAGAGCATCTAGAGTCAGACTCTCATTCCATGTGTGGATACTAGGGGTTACTTTAATCCAAGTTAAAGTTATTTTTTAAGGATGGAATTTCCGTTCCTCCATTCCTCCCAAACTGGGTTGGCTTTGTCTCCAAAGGAAGGATAAAGGAACACCCTTTCTTCCCGTTCGTCTGGATGCTGGGACCCTCCTGCACGAAGTGTGAGAGAACGCGGACCAAGAAGCCACAGGGTCAAGTAAACCAAATAATTGGGAGAGCCATAAAATAGGAAAAAAAATACATCTCAACTTGAATCCGATCTGTGAAATCACAGTTAGGGTTTCCTCACGCAGCGATGACGTGGCTTGACTCAGAGGACGCTTTTCCTGGCCGCTGGTCTCCTTGTTTCAGGGCACTGCTGAGAGACAGATTCTACGAGAACGTAGCTGAAAACAGAACTCTGACCCACAACCTGCCTGGGAAACCAAGCCCTTTACCTACAACAAACAAGCCAGGAAGCCAGCCTGCCATAAGTCAGACTTGCAGATTGCTATCTCTAGTAAGCTAAGTAATAATTCTACAACAATTGGCCTTGAATTGTCAGGAATTAATTAATAACTGCCAACTTCTCTAACTTTTATCCCTGCTTCCAACTTAGGACCAACCAGAAAAAGCTAAATCTATACCCCACAACCCATCACATGGATGCCCCACTCCTAGTCAGCCCACCTATGGCTTCCCATGCCACAGCCTCCAGTCAGGGCACACATGAAGCCTTCCCTTTTTTTCCGCTAAAAGTTTTCTCCTTCCTCTGCCTATTCTTTTCTTTTCTTTTTGTGAGGAAGATTGTCCCTGAGCTAACATTTGTGCCAGTCTTCCTCTATTTTATGTGGGATTCCACCACAGCATGGCTTGACAGCTTGGCTAGGTCCGTGCCCAGGATCCAAACTGGTGAACCCCAGGCCACGAAAGCAGAGCACACGAACCTAACCACTATGCCACTGTGCCAGACCTCCTCTGCCTATTTTTGAGTTTCCATGAAAATGCAAGAGATGGTAGCTGACTCCCTTGCTATATGGCAACTCGGAATAAATAACCTTTACTTGTTCTTATTGAGTTGGTCTTTATTTCCACAATGTCTTTTTAGCTATTCTCTAGAAAATTCGAGCGATTCTTTTCCTCCCTAATCATGCTCTGAAACATTTTCTCTCATATTTATGACAAGGATAGTTTTTTCCCCATGATTGTTCATTTTGAAGGCGCACGTGATGCAGTGCAAAAAAAAAAATCATGCTAGATTTTTGTGAAAATATAGAGTAATCCTTAACATGAAGGAGAAGCACACCAAGCCTCAAAAAGAGAAAATTATCCCCATCTTTTGGTAAGTGTGGACTTTGAATATAGCACACGGGGCTAGTGCTTCCAGAGCGACTGTTCTAGACCAGTGATGAGCATACAGGGCCCCCGACCACCTGTTCCTGTTCTTTCCCACCCCCACCACTTTTCAAAGGTATTTATAGTGACTTAAGCCCGTGTTTCTGAGTTCCTGGATCTGACCCCTGGCAGCCTCCAGCTTCCCTGCCTTCACTGTGCCGTTGTCGGTTGTCTGTTACATTAAACTGGTTGTGTGGCCTCCTGGGTGTCCCCTTGGGAACTGGGCATGCGGTCCAGGCACTTGTTTTTCTCAAGCCAGTGAAAGAGGCATGAGCAACACCTCAAAGGACGCTTTCAAACTGCTGATCTTGGCAGTTCTGCTGTTTTGAAAGACAACAGAACAGTGGGAAGGAGGAAAATTTCATTGCCTCGGAGCCTCTCTGCTTAGCTCTGGAAACAATAGAAACAAAGGACGTTTTGGGGGGAATTGTTTGAACCAGGTCTTTATCTGCATTGCTCGGAAAAAGGTTTAAAGAAAAACACATCTACCAAAAACCTCTCCACTAAATTCAGACTGACTCAACACTGAGTCTGGTTTGTTTCTCCTGAATATAAATGAATCGTTAACTTCCTAAAGTTAGGTATTGCTAAAATAGGAATCTATTTAAATGACTTGGAACCTGTGGGATTCCCGATTTAACCCTATAATCTACTTGTTTTACAAACTTTAAGTGACTTGATGGAAAATGAAGGCTCCAAGCTACCATTTGGTGTTCGACAGCTTCTCTCTTTCGTTGGGAGGAAGGAGGGGCACTTCTCGGGGCCTGTGTCAGCGTAATCTATGCAAATATCAGCACCCAACAAAGCACCGTATTTTGATTCATCTGTAGTTTTCCAGGCTATTGCCAATGGTTGAGCAAGTTAAAGTAACGTGGAGTTAGGAATAGAAGAGTTGAACGTACCAGCTTATCCTTGTCTATCTTTGGATATTGGTCAGGCAGCTACCATGGACTGGAGACACTGGGTCCAGTTGCCAAAGACAGTGTAGACTGGAGACTGCTGTTCCTTCCTTCGTGTGTGGCCATCTCTTCTGACTTAAGAATGCTCTTCCAAACTGTCCAGATATGAGTTATAAACAGCTGATAGACCTTCAAGGAGAGGGGCCTGGAAGAGGCCAAGAAGCACAATTAACGGGAAAAATAAAATAAGCAACCTTTAAAAGTGTCAGCCCAGCACTACACCCCAAGTGCGGAAGGGAGAGGGCAGCCGATGTCCCCTAAGTGATGGTCAGCCAGTCAAGTACACATAGAATAAAGGAAAAATGTGTAAAACGGGACTTTATTTTGAATTGGAATCATAGACTCTGTTCTCTGCCCTACTCCAGGTGTTTCCTGATCCCGTTCCAGGTGCCTTACCCAGTTTGTCACTGGCAGGCCCCATAATTGATTCTCTGGGGATGCATGTGGCCCACCGCCTTGTAGCCAGTCACCCTCTCTGACTTTCACCTTCCACCCCTCCTTCCCTTCCCATGATCCCTCAGACCCTGGAATCTCCTTTACTCCTGATGAGGGCTCTCTCCCTGGGTAAACTTTCGGCAGGCTCCTCTGAGCCCCCTTTTTGCCTAGGCCTCGTCCTTGGCCCTGTCCTTAGCCTGCTGAGTCCAGTTTTAGCAACGAATCCTGCTGAGCCAATTTTCCGAGAATTGCCCGCTCTTGCTATCCTGTCAAGCTCCCCACCCTCAATACCTAACCAAGTTCCGCGTGGTCATTTTCCGCTCACTCCTTCACCGCCTGCGGGCCATCAATTTCCACTTAGTCCTGGTGTGTTCCGAGTTCAGTTCAACCTCGTTCCTCCTGCAGTAGTCTTCAAAAAGGTCTTCGCCGCCGTTCACAACGAGTGTCAGAACAATTTCTCTGGAACACTGCCCAACCCCAGGGGCCCACCTCTTCCACACATGGGGCTCTTCCTGTCCTTTAGCTCTTCACATTAACTTGGTGTCCCGCTGCTGGGAGCTAGGGCATCGGATCCCATGGGATGGAAGAGAGGAGAGGAGAAGAGGCTTCCTTAGCGGTCTGTCCTCAGGGCTGCTGGGCAGGATAACCCGGGCTTCCCTACTGCTCAGGTTCACAGTTCTGTGGCATCTCTCTTCCTTCCTTTTGCTACAAGAAGTCCCGTCCCCTTTAGTAACCTTGGTCTGAGACTCCAGGAGCAAAAAAAAAAGGAAAAAGGAAAAAAGGAAACAAACAACGTTGATTTGTGATGCTGAAAGAACTCATCCTGTGACACTGAAAACCCCATTCTGCCACCAAAGAATTATCCTCTATATGGAATTAGAGATAAAATTAAAGTGATTTGAAACTGGTACCAAGCAAACAACCAAAGGCCCTGCTGAATTATTGATGTAGTGGAAAAATCATGGGTTTGACGTTAGATGGACCTAAATTTAAAGCCCAACTCCCCCATTTTCCGTGCTGGGAATTTAAGCAAGCAGATTACCTTCTGGAGCCCCATTCGCCTTACTTACAAAAAGCTCTATCTCACAATATCAGTGAGAGGAAGAAATACGCACCTGGTACATTCTCGGCACACAGTTATTTTTTAAAGGTTCATTCTCACTTCCTAATCCTCATTCTGTTTGGGGGACCGCAGTCTCTACGGGGCTGATTTTGGAGACTGGAAAAATATACAGTTCAAAAAGTTCTTGATGTTTATCTTCAAGTTTTATTTTGTGAATTTATTTGATGGTAACCCTATATTTCAACAGTTCTCAATGTTTTTGTATGCTTGTTAACATTTTATGAGGCAAGAATATTTCTTTCAGTCTAAAATATAAGGACATTTTAAGACAGTTTTTTTTCTTTCTGCTTTTTCTCCCCAAATGCCCCCAGTACATAGTTGTATATTTTAGTTGTGGGTCCTTCTAGTTGTGGCATGTGGGACGACACCTCAGCATGGCCTGATGAGCGGTGCCATGTCCGCGCCCAGGATCCAAACCAGTGAAACCCTGGGCCGCGGCAGCGGAGTGCGTGAACTTAACCACTTGGCCACGGGGCCAGCCCCTAAGACATAGCTTTATTTCATCTCAGCTAACACATATTTTTAGACACGTAGTTCCATAATGGTCAGAGAAAAATGAGAAATGTTTAGTAGAATGTAAAGTGATGGAACAATAAAGTAAATGTTCACAAACATTGAAGCTCTATAAATGTTTAGAAAAATGTAAACATATGTAAAAAGTAGAGAGAATAGTATAATGAATCCCCATGTAGCTATCATTCAGCTTTCACAATTATCATTTTCTGCCGATCTTGTTTTGCCTATAACCACCCTGCAATTCTCACCATTCCCTTCACTGGAATATTTTTAAGCAAATTCCAGACATAACTCAGTGTGTATTTCTAACAGATAAGGGCCCTTCTTATTTTAGATAATCCCATCACTATTATCACATCTAACACAATTGAAAAATAATTCCTGGTTCCTTATATCATACTTACATATTCTCAGTATGTACTGAGTGTTCAAATAATCAGATTGTCTCCAAATCATATTTTTACAGTTGATTTGCTTGAATCAGGATCAAAGTAAGATCCACACATTGTGTATGGTTAATGTTTCTTAAATCTCTTTTGGTCTATATTGTCCCTCCTTCCCTTTTCTGCCATTTGTGCATTTATTTGTTGAAGAAACTTTGTTATTTGTCTTGTAGAATTTCCCATGATCCGGATTTAGCTGATTGCATCATTGTGGTACCATTTAACACAGACCCCACCCTCTTTATTTCCTATAACTGGTAGTTAAATCTAGAGGCTTCATCAAATGGAGGCTCATTTTTTTTAAGCAGGAAAACATCACAGGTGGAGTTGGTCACATCAGGAGACTTATAATCTGTCTCTCTTTCAGTGAGTTTCCAACTGATCTCTGAAGAGAAGGGGCACTTTGCTTCCAATCCACAATGACATAACTCCTCCCCCACATGTGGCAGAAAAGACGCGGACTTTGGGGTCAGCCAGACTTGAGATAAGATATTGACCTGTGTGACTAGACAAGACATGGTGGCTCTTACTTTCTTCAGTGCCGGATATTTTATTTTCTATAAATATTCTTGAGCTTTGTTCTGGGATGTAGTTAAAATACTTGGAAACAGTTTGACACAGTTTTAAGATTATTAGCTGGGTCCAGAGCAGCATTAATCAACGACAAATTTGGTGCCACTACAGAAGCGAGACCCTTTGAGTTTTCCACCCAGCGCCCACAAATTATGAGGATTTCCAGTCTGGCTGGTAGCCCATGTGAGCGTCAGGCACTGTTCCCTCTCACCCTTGAGAGTGTTTCTTTTCAAGGCTCGGGTAGCGTCCTTGCACACACACACTGATCAGTCTTCTGCTGAGACTTAGAGGGGAACATCTCGGATTTTTGGAGCTCTCTGTCAGTGCAGCTCTTCCCTCTCTGGGACTGTGCCCTGTGAACTCCAGCTGCCTTCTTCTCCAGACTCTCAGCTTCATCGCCCCATTTAAGGAAACTTCTGGGCTCTACCTAGGCTACTCCTTCCCGTGTCATGGCCTGGAAATACAAGGTGATAAGCTGGGACAATCAGAGGACTCACCTCATTTATTTCCCATCTTGTGAATCATTTTTCTTCATTACCTGACACCCAAAGTCTTGAAAACTGTTTTTTTAAATATTTTACCGTGTTTTTTAGTTGTTTCAGGTGGAAGGGTAAATCATTTTTCTACCTTGGCCAGAATTGGAAGTCTTCAAATGGACCTCAACTATATTTAGCCTACCAACCCTTGAACACAATATATATCTGCATTTATTTAGGCCTTGTTCAAGTTTTCTTAGAAAATGTTCCTTTAGTTTTCAGTGTAGATAATTTCCAGCTATTTTTGAAGATTTATTCTTAGGTGTTTTATTTTGTTTATTGTTTTCTGGAGGAAGATTTGCCCTGGGGTAACATCTATTGCCAATCTTCTTCTTTTTGTATGTGAGCTGCTGCCACAGCACGGCCACTGAGTGACAAGAGGTGTAGGTCTGCACCCCGGAACTGAACCTGGGCTGCTGAAGCGGAGTGCACTGAACTTAATCACTGGGCCACCAGGGCTGGCCTGGGCTATTTTACTTTTTAAAATGGCTTTCTGATGCCCTTTATCATTTCTAGAAGATCTGTGCTTCTATCTGGTATCAATCCCATCTGACGTGAACAACTTTGTTATGCTGGCCTACTGGCCATGAATTCTCTCAACTTCACTCATCTGCAAGTGGCTTTGTTTTGTGTTTTCATAGGATATTTTTTCTGAGTAGAGAGTTCTAATTTCTTTTTCTTTCAGTTTTTTTTTTTTTTGAGGAAGATTAGCCCTGAGCTGACATCTGCCAATCCTCCTCTTTTTGCTGAGGAAGACTGGCCCTGAGCTAACATTCATGCCCATCTTCCTCTACTTTATATGTGGGACGCCTACCCCAGCATGGCTTGCCAAGCGGTGCCATGTCCGCACCCAGGATCTGAACCGGCGAAACCCCGGCCGCCGAAGCAGAACGTGCGCACTTAACGGCTGCGCCACCAGGCCGGCCTCCTTTCAGTGTTTTCAAGATGTTGTTCCATAGTCTCTGGATGCCATTTTTTCTGATAAATGAGTCATTATTTGTATGGTGTTAGCTTTGAGTAAAGTGTCTTGTCTCTTTGGCTGTTTAACATTTTTTCTTTTTATCTTTGAGTTGTAGCAGTTTGCTTACGCTGTGATGGATGTGATTTTCTCTGTATTTAAACTGTTTGGAGTTTTCTGAGCTGCCTCGATGGCTTGATGCACTTCATCAATTTTGGAAATTTTTAGGCCACTTTGTCTTCAAATACATCTTCTGTCTCATTCTCTATCTCTTATCTTTCTAGGACTCCAATTATATTTATTTTATACTATTTCATATGGTAGCACACATATGGCTGCCTTGTTCCCTTTTTCCCACTTTTTTCTCTTGTGGTTTAGTTTAGATAATATATATTGACTTGTTATAAAGTTCACTAATTCTTTCCTCTTCTGTACAATCTGATGATAAACCCATTGAAAGCTTGCTTTATTTCTGATACTTTGTTTTTCATTTCTAGCATCTTTGTTTCTTTTTTATAGTTTCCAATTCTGCTGAAATTCCTCATCTGTTCATGCGTATTGTCTAATTGTTCCCACTAGGTCCTCTAATATATTTATCACAGTTATTTTAAAGTCATTGTCTGATAATTCCATCATCTGGGCTATCTTTGAGTCTAATTCCATTGACTGTTTCTTCTCTTGGTCGGGGACCACATTTTTTTTTGTTTGTTTCTTCACAGTTCTTGGACTTTGTGATTCGATGCCAAAAATTGTGTATAAAACACCAGTAGAGAATGAAGTAGATAGTATCTAACCTCAAACAAGAGCTTGGCTCTTCTTCTGTCAGGCTGCTGCTGAGGAGGACTGAGTCAGTCTGATATGTAGTTGAGCTGGTACTGAGGTTGTCACAACTTTAGTAAGATCCATTTGACCTTCCAATGTTTTGAAGACAGAAACAGGACTTTCCTTTCAATAGGGCTTGGGATGCGAGCCCTGGTGAAACTCTATAGTTGTCTTTCTACTTTAGAGTCCAGCCACCGACCTTCGAAGCCACATACGATTGCTTCCTGCTTTACAAGCTGGTTGCCAACTTTTCGGGCCTGTGCAGAGTTCTCTTTGCTCCCAGTCCCATTCCCAGACTTTGGCTCCTTGACAGATCTCTTTATGCCCTCTCTCCCACACCAGACTTTGGAGGGCCACTGCAGGGCACTCAGTGGAGGTCCAGACTATCTCAGAGGGAATTCTCTCATCGCTCCTGCCCTGCTCTCAGACTTCACGGGGCCATTGCTGTGTACTCAGTGAAGGCCTAGTGTGTCTTCCAGGGATTTTCCTCCACTTTCCTGCCTTTCGTGTATCCTTCAGTGTGCTATTAGTATTTGGAGAAGACCTGTGTACCTCAGAGGGCTGTCTCTTTGAGCTCCTTCCCTGCCTCCAGTCTTGGGTGGACATTTCCCATGAACTCAATGAAGGCCTATAGGAAAGAGTTGGGTTTTTGCCTGGTCCTCATGAGGACTCTAGTCCATCACGTTAGCCTGTGTGACTCCTCCC
Organism: Equus przewalskii; assembly: GCF_037783145.1. Lineage (NCBI taxonomy): Eukaryota > Metazoa > Chordata > Mammalia > Perissodactyla > Equidae > Equus > Equus przewalskii. The sequence continues at coordinate 17,525,173 of NC_091862.1, forward strand.
ACTACCCTGCCCAGTAGGAAAGGCACTGTAGATCTCTTTCCTCCTAGGGAGAAATTGTCCCTTTCTGAAATGACGTTCATTAATTTTGGCTTTTTAAAACTATGAGTTTGGTGGCTTACCTTGCTTCTTTCATTGTTAGAGTCTCTGTAACGTTTTTAAACTTTTTTTAAAGCAACTTATTCTAAAACAAAATCTTACATGAAACCTGAATACATGAAACACATCAAAGCTGCACCTTCCGGTTAAAACATACTTTTTGAGGGTGGGGGTGTGGAGAGTTCCACAGCCTCTCTCATTAGTCTCTGCAATGTCTACTTGGAGAAATTTTCAAATTGTTTGAAAATCACTGGTCTGATGGTCAAGCGTGAATCTTTTGTTTGGGATCTCCAGTCTTTACTATGTAGTGTGGTTTTCTCGATATTTTCAATGTCCAGTACTCTCTTTTCTTTTTACATGCCTCCACTTATGCTGTTTCCCTCCATAGGATGCTTGCCTCATTCCCAATTTAAATCACTTATCCTTGAGGGTTCAGCTTACCCTTAAGGATTTCTGCGTTCTGAGAACTGTTACAGCACTTACCGTTTGGCCTATCCAGTGTGGACATACCGACTGTGGGACACCTCCTCCTGGTTTGGTGAGCGTTCTTCTTGTCTCTATAGTTGGACACCCTTTATCCAGATAGGGACTATGTTGGAACTTGTGTTATGTCTTGTTTGGGGCTGGGAGGGATGGGCAGGCTATGAGTGTTTGCTGCTGTGACCACTCTGGAAGTGTGAAAAACGTCTTTTGTTTGATGGCTCTTTATTAGCCAGGATTGTCCTGTGCTCATGATTTCACATCTTTGTATTGAAGCCCACTTGGCTTCTGCTTAAAACGAGCCTTATTTCAGATCACTCTCAGCTCTTCTGAGTCAGAAGAGCTATGGGATGCTTTTTTTCCACTATGGGATGCTGGGGCTCCATGCGCCTTTTTAGTAGCAGTGATGCCTGAAAATTCACCATCCAGATATTTTATCTACCCTGCTTCCCCCATCCTTCGCCCTCTGAGCTGGTCGGGTCCACCCACGCTAGCGTGGTGCTCCATCGAGCCTTGCCTAGGTGGGGTAGACTGGCTGTGTTCCAGAACCACACTTCAGTTGGATTAATGCGACTATAAGAGGCGCCAACTGAGAGTGTGTCGTTTCCCTGATATCCCCTGAGCTGTCAGCGATACAACTGGCCTATTGCAAGGTGGCACCTAGAATATCTAGGCAAGCTCTCAACATGTAATTGCGAGGATTTAGAATTAGTATGTTACTCTTGATTGAGCCCGATTGCTTTCTCCAGAAACAGCTATTTCCAGGCATCTCAGACTCAAAGAGATTTCTGGGAGATGACATGTCTTCTTTCACCCCTGGGGAAATTGGAGAACTTTTACCTTTCCCTTTTCTAGGGTAACTCAGCCACCCTTTCTCCTCAAGTATTTTCTTTTAGAATCTTGGGGGTTGCTATGTTGCTAACAATACCTATCTTACAGAATTGCTGTGAAGATTTAAAAGGGCATCAGCCTTGTTTATAGTCTATGCATATTTTTCAACATGTTCGTTCTTCAAGCCCTTTTATGATGTAATTGGGCCCCAAACAACAAAAACACATAAATGAACACCAACAAGGCTGTTTTCATTAAAAGCTCCAAGTTTTAGGACCATAGATTGAATCCTCATTACAGCATTCAGATCAATTCTGTGGTTGGCATATCTGGAATAAGGGTACACACGCCCCGAAATTGCAAAGACTAGATGGCAAAAGACTCGAATGCGTACACTTCTAACGTGGGAGGACTTTATATTCTGTTTTCAGGGGCACTCTAAAGTATCATTTTCTTGAACTAAATTTCCTTTAATCAGATTCACACAGCTTCCTTCAAAAACAAGCCTCCACTGCATCTTTTGGTAGTGTTATAGCTGTGCATTCATCCTGCTTTCAGTATATCATTTGCCCAGTTGGCATTCTGCAACTCTGAGCTATCTGCTGATAAAAGCTGAAATTTAAAATCTGCCTAGTAATCAGTTGATGGACTGGGCCTGTATTAAATGACTCAAAATGAAACGTGTTCTAGGATGTGGGTAACTTTAAGTCCAGCTTTCACCTTTTACTATCCGGGTGAATCCTGCCCTCTTGTACTGGGTGTGGGCACAGGTAGTCAAGTTTACAGGAGGGTAGCATATTCTCTCCCTTGCTTTGCAAAGGGGGTTATTGTGAAAATTCCTTGGGGCTTGGGTTGGACTATTTGGGTACTTTATCATCTCCATTCTGAAATGAACTCTCTTAGGTAGCGGAGGGGCTGAAACCTTGGCTGGCACCAGCAGTGGAGCAAACTGGCCCTCTTACCAGCTTGATGGGTGAGGGGATTTGCTGCTCGTGTAGATAAGATTTGATGTAGTTAGACATTGTCAACACATCCTGGTGTAAATACAGTGCCCTTCCTTGACTTTCCCAATGGAAAAATAGATCTCATGACATTGACTTTCATTTTTCAACTACAGCACCCAAAAGGTCTTTTCTTTTAAAGGGGGCTGGGACATTGGCCTTTCAAGGTCTCCATTGCTGAGCAGACTTAGAAACATAATCCGACATGCAGTTTGATTGTTCATACATGGACATGTTTATAAATGCTCATATGATTTTAAATGTAAATTTACACACAGAGGAAATGGGACATATCTGCAGGAAGTAAGTATTTACTACTTGATGGCATTAGTATCAGCTTAGATTATAAGGACAGTGGCTCCTGGATATCTTGAAGGAAGGGATGATCTAAGCTCCACCGTTGTCAGATTTGTTCTTGGCTTTATTGTCTTTTTATTTGGTCATTCATTCATTCATTCAAGCACTATGCCTGGTGCTGAAGATATATCTTGAAAAGCACACGTTGTCCCATTAAGAGATTACAGTAGAATGGGAGAGACAAAATAAATAGGTCATTTCTATACAGTAGTAAAGAGAGGAGATGAAGAAACACACAAAAGGGATTCAGCTTCCGGGCGGGGCACTGGGAAGGAGAAGGAGTCCTGGAGGAAATGACCGCAACTTTATATTACAATATTTAAGAGCATAAGGCTCATCGTCTCTCTCATTCCCATATTGACTCTTTAAAAATTTTTCCCCCTTTTTCTATTCATTCTTCTACACAAAGTTTGTGTTATTTTTATCAAATTTCAAATTTGGACTACATGGAATTTATAGATTAATTTAGACAATCACGGTCTTTATCAGGGTTGAGTTTTCTTATATAAGAATCATATACTTTCCTCTATTTGTTCACATGATTTTTTGTGTGTGTGTGTGAGGAAGACTGGCCCTGAACATACATCTCTTGCCAATCTTCCTCTTTTTGCTTGAGGAAGATTGTTGCTGAGCTATTATCTGTGCCAGTCCTCCTCTATTTTGTATGTGGGACACTACCACAGCATGGTTTGATGAGCAGTGCCTAGGTCCATGCCCGGGATTCAAAACCCGTGAACCCCAGGCCAGCAAAGATGAGTGTGCAAACTTAACCACTATTCCACCAGGCCGGCCCCTGTTCACATCTTTTAAAATGATTTTTAGTAGGGTTTTATCAATATAGGGCCTACACTTCTCTTATTGTGGTTATTCCTAGAAATTCGCCCTATGTATTTTTTGTTATTGTGATTGGGATTTTTAAAATATATTTTATAACCGATAAATTATGGTAAATAAGAAAGCTAATGAATTTTGGATATTGGTTTTTTACCTGGTGATAGATCACACCAGAGACAGGTGATGCCCCTCCCATTTACGGATTCCTTACGACAGGTTCCCTGGGAAACAGACTCAGAGATGGGTCTGTGTACAGGAGATTTATTGGGGTGTTCTCTCAAGAAAACATCTGTGAAGAGTGAGAGAAGGAGGATTGGAAAAGGAAGAAAGTGAGCCACAGTGCAGTTGCAAGACCTCAGCTGGTCCCACAGGACCTCTAGAGCTGGGATGGTCCTTCAGAGCTGGCCTGAACTGAGGCAAGAGGGCCAGGCCATTGTACTCTCACATTGACCACTCACTGGATGTGGGCTGCCCTTGAGGAAGCTTGGGCCAGGCGGTTCCCTTTAACAGAGGGCAATTCCAGAAGCCACTGGAAGTCAACACTCCAAGCTACTAGGGGATCCAGTGCCTCGATCCCAAAAGGGAGAGCTGGACAGTGCCTCACAGCAGCCACTACACTATTTTAGTGTTTTGATCCCTAAAAGACTATAGTCAAGGACGCAAACACTACTGATAAGCCCAGAAGGTCAAAAACACCTAGGTAGCAGCAGCTTCTTTTACTTTTAAAAGACTTGCTCTTTAAATTTACTTTTAAAGACTCGTAAAGGCATTTCACTCTGAGAATTATACAGATAATGAAGTTCTTTAAAAATGGATCACCTTCATTTTGAACTCACTTTGATGTCCCTTGAAGAAATAAATCATATTTATGCCCGGTACAGGGAGACTTATAAGAATAAAGCAGTGGGTCTTCAGTCCAAACATTATTGGATAGAAGTTTAAAGTGCCTTGACCAGTTCAGACCTGTTGCAAAAATCCCACCTCCCCTCAAAACACGCTCAAAGGAAGACTTAAAAATAGCCACTTCTTTGCTTTTCCCCTCAGTTTCCTGGGGAATAATTTACATAAAATAAGATCTATTTTAAGCATAGATTTTGATGAGTTTTGACAAATATACACACCTGTGTAATCACCACTACAGTGAATGTACAGAACATTTCTATCAGTCGTTTTCCAGTCCAGCCTCCTGGCCTTCCCCGACTCCACTCCCAGACAGCCGCGGATCTGCTTTCTGTTACCATGGATTAGTCATACGAGTTTCATATAAATGGACTCCTAGAGTATGTATCCTTTTATAGCTGGTGTCTTTCATTTCATTTAATATTTAAAAAATAGTTTTATTGAGGTATACTTTACACACAATATAATTTATCCATTTTGTACAGTTTGATGACTTGATAAATATATACAGTCCTATAACCACTGCCACAATCAAGATAAGACATAGAACATTTCCACGGCCCTGCAAAATGCTCTCATTCCCCTTTGCAGTCAATCCTTTATCTCTAGTGTCTAATAAGCTCTTAATCCCATCGTGTTATATTTTTCACATTGTATGTAGTTTTTTCGTTTTTAGAAGGTCTATTTGCATCTTTTTCAAATCTCCCTTCTTCTTTCATCATCATGTTCATGCTTTCTTTTATATCTTTAAACACGTTTGTAAGATTTTAAAATCTTAATCTTTTAATCTTAAATCTTTCAAGTTCCTTGTCTACTAATTCCATTACTTTTGTCTCTTCTGTGTCTGTTTCCATTGATTGATTTTTCTTCTGGTTGTAGGTCAGATTTTCTTGTTTCTTTCCATGCTTTGTGAATTTTGATTAGATGTTGTGCATTGTGAATTTTGCACTTTTGAGCGCTCATCTTACTATATTTCATTAATGAGTGTTGGTTTTTTCCCTGGCAAACAGTTGTCACTTGGGATCAGTTTTATCAAGACTTTCTTTCAAGCTTTTTATAGTGGGTCCACATCAATCTTTACTCTAGGGCTAATTAAGCCCCACTACTCTGGCATCATGATTCCTGATAATACGTTGTCATTATTTTTACTTTAAAGATGTTTTCTAAAAATACTGAAAATGAGGAAAAATTGTTTTATTTTCAATAATATATTTACCATTTCTTGTTCTTCATTTTTTTTGTGTGCATAGATACAAACTTCTTTCTGAGTGTTATATTTTTTTCTCCCTGAAGAGCTTTCTTGAACATTTTTTATAGTGAAGAGTTCTCAGGTTTTGTTTGTCTAAAAAAGTCTTTATTCTGTCCTCGTTTTTGAAAGGTGTTTTCTTTGGATATAAAATCCTAGAATGATAGTTTTTTTCTTTCTGTGCTTTAAAGTTGCTGTTCTATTCTCTTGTGATTTGTGTTGTTTCTGACAAGAAGTCTGCTGTCATTCAATTCGTGTTCCTCTACACGGTGTCTATTTTTCCTCTGGCTGCTTTTCAGATGTTCTGTTTACCACTGATTCTGAGCGGTTTGACTATGCTGCTGTTGCAGTTTTCTTTGTTTCTTGTGATTGGGATTCTTTGAGCTTCTTGGATCTGTGGTTTATAGTTTTCATTAAATTTTGACAATTTTTAGTCATTTTTTTTTCTTCAAACATTTTTTTTCTGTATCCGTCCCTCTTTTTCTGGGACCCTGATCACATGTATATAGATCAAGTATATTGTCTCATAGGTTTCTATCAATTGTTAATTACAAAAAGCCTTTTTTTCTGTGCTCCATTTTGGATAGTTTCAATTGCTACATCAAGTTTACTGAACTTTTTTTTCTATAGTGTATGCTTTTTATCCCAACCAGTGTGTTTTTTCATTTCAGATATAATATTTTCACCTCTAGAATTTCCATTTGAGGCTTTTTTATACCCTCTATCTCTCATTTCATCATATGCATGTTTTCCCTACATCCTGACCATAATGTTCATATTAGTAGTTTAAAAATCTCTGTCTACTAATTTCATTTCTGACATTTCTGGATTTCTTTCTATAGATTGTTTTCCTGGTTATGAATTCTATTTTCCTTCTTTTTTGCATACCTGGTAATTTTTGACTGAGTACTAGACAGCATGAGTTTTACATTGTTAAGCGTGGGATTTTCTTGTATTCCATTAAAGAGCGTTGTGCTTTTTATAACAGGCAGCTGCGTTACGTGCAGTTTAGTTGAATCCTTTTATGTTTTATTTTTAAACTCTCTCGGGATAGGGGTAAATGAGCCTTTAGTCTAGATGTAGGTTAATTCTATTTCTAAGGCTTGGCCCTCCTGGAGTATCTCCTAAATGTCCTGTGTGTTTAGTAAGATTTCTCTACTTTGCCTCATGAGAAGCTGAAGTATTACCAACCCTGTGTGAACCCTGGGAACTGTCTGGATACAGTTCTCTGGCGATTGTTTTTTCCCTGGAAGTTGTTCTTGCCTGGCCTTGTGGGTTTTTATCTGACATAGACATGTTCAGTTAAAGACTCCAGAGCACCCCTCTGCACATGTCTGAGTTCTTTCTCCATATGGCTCCCTCCTGTCATATATTCTGCCCCACAGAGTTACCTTGTACTCCTCAAATTTATATCTGTGTCTCCTCCATTCTGGGCTCTGCTTGCATTTCACTTCCATGCACTGAACTCCAGAAACTTCTTCCAAGGAGGAAGCCTTGTCAATGGTAGAGCTCTCCTCATTCTGTTTCCTTTTCTCAGGAAGAACAGCCCTACCATGCTTGTTGTACAATGTTTGAAAATAGCTATTTCCTATATTTTGTCCAGTTTTCTAGTTGTTTATGACCGAATAGTAGTTCTGGACCCTCCCAATGTAGCTTTTATGTTACTATTTTTTAAATGTATGTAAAGTAAACATCATTAATGTTTTAAATTCGTTTTGTGATCAAGTTTTTTTTATGATATGAGTGAATTTGATTTCCATAAGCAAGGTCTCAATTTCACTTAATGGAAATAAGGTCATCAACTTCTTATGGTTTAAACATAAAACCACTTAGGTTGTAATTCAGTGGTTACCAGGACCCTCAGATACAACACATTTTGCATCTTGTTGGGAACAAAAGTAGTTTCAGCCTTAATGTGGAAAAAACGTTTTGCCTAATCATTGCAATAATAATTCCAAAGCTCAGAGAACAGAAATTGGGGCAGACTTTAATCATAATTAGAAATAAAACTATGTACATTAGAAACTAATTAAGGAAGATGGTATTTCTAGGGTTTTTTTTTCAGTCTTTTCTCTTTCTGCATACCTGGTTTGCTTGCTTTAAATGGCTTATGCACATGAATAGTCTCCATCAAATGATCAAGGTAGACTAAATCCCAACTACGAATAATTGCCCAAGTACCCAACGCCTGAAAATAAACCAGGGTGTATGTAGAGACAAAAGGCAGCAAAACTAAACAAAGATAAATATCCTGGTATCATTGAGTTAACAAGTCACTTCTGGCCAGGAGATGGGTCTGTCAGTGTCCGTACCAATACTCCTGGCTCCCACTGCACACACTTGAAATGGCTCCCCCAGAGAGACATCTTCAGCTGATGCAGAGAGTCACCTTGCCACGAACCTTTAGAGCTAGAAGGGATTTTTATAATCAGTGCCCTCCTTCCTTTTACAGCGGAGTTAATGATTTTTTGGTGCCCAAGAGGCTGCCACTGTAGCTGTTGCCTTCTGGCTGGAAGGGAAGATATGTTCCTTGTATACTCAAAACCCAGGATGCATTTTTCATAAAAGTCATTCACAAATGAGAGGGAACGGAGTTGCAAACAAATTCTTGTACCCAAGTCTGCAGATATTAGGGGCTAAATTGGCTTTCGGGTTGGATGCGGAACTTAGTTTCTGAGACAATATGAGTTTCCAGCGATAGGGGGTCCTTGTTATCCCGTATTCATTAGAGGAGGCTCTACGGTTATGAGGTTGCAGGATGCACAGGGAAGCCAAGGTCAGAGGCAAGCCAAAACCATCAGAGCCTGAAAATATTTACTAATGACCTGACCGCTTGGGAAATTGGTCCTTAGATGAACAACTCTCCCAGCTTAACACTAGAGTATTTCTCAGTCCGTCACGTCAAAGCCTTTTGTGGCCTGTCTTTTGCTGATGTCTTTTGTCGGAGCTTGTTAACATTCAACAATAAAATACAAATACAAAAGATTCAGGAGCTCATAAAGTTGATGAAAGCAATGCTGGAGAATTGTTGGAACCACACTCAAAGTTTTCAACTTTGAGAGTCTGGCAGAGTTAACCTGACAAAGAACTGAAGGAGAGAAATCTAGTACAGGTAAGGTCAGGACATACCCCTAGGCTGAAAACGATTTGATTATAAAGGACTAAGAGCAGTACTGGGAAAATTAATGATACCCTACATTTTTTTTCTGACTGCTTTCTTTATGACCATGCTGAAAAAGCCAAATGTAAATACCAAGTGACCTATGTCTTATTAACCTATCATGCAATTTGTTTGAAAAATAATAATTCCCTCCTCAAAAAACCTCATGCAATTTTTTTCAAAAAATTAAGATGCAATTTAGCCTCAATTTTGTTAAATGTAGTATATATTTGTCTTTTATAAGGTTTAGTTTTATTATTCAAGATTAAGTTTCTATCAAACTGTTTTTTGTATTTGGTGTGAAATTTTGGTCCCCATTTTAAAAGAATTCGCTTTAACTGGCCTTTAACCAATTGTGTGACTGTTCATTTTCTTTTTGCTTGAGAAGATTCACCCTGAGCTAACATCTGTGCTGATCTTCCTCTATTTTTTTTTTGTATGTGGGACACTGCCACACCATGGCTGATGAGTGGAGTAGGTCCATGCCCATAATCCAAACCCATGAATCTGGGCCACAGAAGTGAAGCACATGGCATTTTAACCACTCAGCCACAGGGCTGGCCTATGACTGTTCTTTTATACAAAAGAAATTTGGTATTATAGTTCTTTAACAAATTGGGGACCAAAAGGAAATGCCCTTGGGTGACTTTTCTAGTATAGAGACTTTGAGATGACTATCTGTCTATCTGGAGGTCTTCAGAAATGCAAATTACCCACAAGAGACTAGCTGGATTAATGGATGCTAGTTATAACTCACAGTTTGGCCCAACAGCACTTCCAAGAGGCCCTCGGTATGGTAAGAAAAGAAGGACCTTCCAAATCCTAGAACCTAGATGGTGTTCCTGCTCCCATCCACCGTCTCCAGTCTCATCTCTCCCTTCTCCCTACCCTGCATGCCTCACCTCCTCCGCTCTGAATTCCTTTCCTTATACAGGGCTCTCTCTCTCGTGGACCTAAGACATTCTGATAGCAACAGCAATCATCCTGGTATTTGTCTGAGCATGTGGTTCAGCTTTGGGTATTCACATTCAGATGTAAATTATCCATGTCACCATCTTGCGGTACAAATATACTCGCGTGTCTTTTATTTCCTTTCTCCAGTGATGCACTGGAGCCACCCTGTCCCTCATTACGCAGGAAGTTCATTTTCCTTGCTCTTGATCTCACCTCTCCCCACTCCCACAACTACTTAAGCATACTGGAGACTTGGCCAGTCCTAAGGGTCAGTCTTGTCCCCAAGTGCCAGTAGGTAAAGAACTGGCAAGTCGGATTAGTCTGCTAGTGGGCTTCAGGTTTTGGTTGCCATGATTCACTGTCAGCCCTGCGGTGGTTTTGCTGCTGAAAATGGACCTGTGCAGTCCAATGCGTCTTTGTCCATTGCTTTGAGGATGCCCTCTCTTGTCGACATCTGCCAGGTCTTGACAGCACCATTAGTACAGACTTTTTTTAAGTTTATGCTCACATGCTCAACCAAATGATCCCAGAGTCCAGTCTCTGTGCAAGAAGGCCTATGTCTCCATGGGTTTGCAGCCTCTGCCAGCCCTGTTCCCTCCACCTTCCTTTCCCCATCCACTTGGTGCTGGAGTTGAGCCTGAGTTATCAGTCCAAACGCCCAATTCCTTCCTTGGGGTGTCCCCTTTGGGCCCATGGGGCTCCTCTCTTACCAACAGACCTCAGTTGAGAGCCTATCTAAAAACCTACAGATAACTTCCCAATACAATGGAACCTCAAAAAGGTTGTTTTCTTGGTGGTGAAGAGAACCACAAAAATCTGTGAACTAACAAGAAATCATCTAGTCTAAACCCTTTATTTTAGAGAGGAGGAAGAAAGAAATAAAGGTCAGGGCCCAAAATATAACAGCTGGTCAATAAGAGACCTGGCATCAGGAGTCTCCGGTTTTCGTACAGCACTCTACGTCGCTAGCTTAATAACGTCATGGCATAACCAATGAAACTCTTCCCAGAAAGCTTTACCCCATATTTCGTTTGCCTGAAGAACACTCAAAACAAGCCATGGGCTTCTTGGCACTGTAGGGCCACCCTTTTATCTGTCCTGCTTTGTCATATGTGACCAGAGCATTAGATGGTAGCTGAATATTGAAGTCGCTTTCTTAATACACACTTTTCATACCCAAAAAATTTTATTTTGTTATTTCAAAAGTCAATCAACATTTTTAAAAAACAAAAGGGGAGGGCGTAAGGGAATATAGAATTGTCACATATCTTTGTTTCTGTGTGCGATGCTAATATAGTAACTCGGCTGTCCTCTGAATGTCACTGTATTGAGTGGATTCCTCCAGGACCTTTGACTCCATGACTTGGGCCCAAACCATGGAGGTCATTTTAAGATGGCAGATTAAAAGTCCTGACCGGATTTCTGTCCCCTGATACCTCTGCATGTCTCTTCATGTAGAATTTTATTTCCAGTCAGTTCTTTGGGCTGTCTCCTCGGGTTGCGTAGCGAGATTTCCTTCCCCTGTCTCAGAGCTGTACCTTCTCCAAGCTTGAAAATACTACAAGAACTAGTTCACGGGTCTGGACCTTCAGCAGCTGTATTGCCACACTTCCTACCCTGTGGACACCTGGGACAGGCGCTGGGGACATATTTGCAAATGTCCCCATTTGCATACCCAGGAGGTTTCTGTGAAGGGCAGCTTGATCAAACCAACTAAGACCTAGGTCTGCTTTCTTCCAGAAGAATGGTGCCTCCCACCTTACGTTGGCTTGACCAAGAACACTCAGGCCAGGACACACAAACGACTCCCCGCAAGCACCCAGAAAACCTCACCTAATCCTCTCCAAACTGTCAAGTTCACTCAGACCAGTAGGAGACCATTAGATCCTCTTGCTAAAAACGTTCAATCTGCCTCGTTACGCTCCCTGATACATTTTTTCCTTTGGATCCAGTTCAGTGCCTAGCATGTAACAGGCATTCAGGGAATATTTGTTGAGTAAAAAAATTTTTAAAAATCAGTGACCCAATTGGATGGAGAACTCTGCCTTGGGCTAAAAGAGAAAAACAGGAGGTGGTGAGTGGGCGTTGGTGAGGGTTGGGTGTGCTGTAGGCAAATAGATGTGGGGAGTGGTTGATGTTGATTTCACAGATGAATTAAAACATTTGATAACCCTGTAAATAGACTACTGTACAGTTACATAAACAGCATACTTAGCTTGTAGTTATAAGGTGCTAAAATAACTATGAAAAATGAAAGAGACCATCAATCAAATGGTTGTTTTGCCTACGTGAAAGTCAAACAACCAATTTGACTGATTTTTTCCCTTCTCTGAATTGACCCTTTGTTCTGTGACCCAACACTGTAGCGCAAACTGCCACTTTAAGTCGATGCTGACTGCCGTGCTGAGGACCGCGTTCTGCAGGCTCCTCTGTGAAAAATGAGGCAAAGGAAATCTGCTCAGCCATGCTGCCGGCTTGGTCAACATTTGTCAAAGTCAATGATTGAGGTCGTTTTATCATCAAGCTGATCGCTTTACTGTTTCTTCTTCCAGGGCGTTAGGTAGGTGGTGGAGGGGAGAAATGAGTAGAATAAAGGCGGCAAGTAGGTTCTATTTTATGATCTCTCCAATTTAAAGGTAATTTATTTTTTGAGTTGGAGTAGAGAAAGACACATTTATATATCTCTCTAAAAATGCGCTTACTTAAAGACCCAGTGGTAGGCTGGACAAGGGCTCCCAAAACATCCAAGTTCTAACTCCAGGCTCCTGTGAATATGCTACCTTACATGGCAAGGGTCCTCCTCCCTCTCACCCTCCCCCACGCCCCCTCCCCTTCCTACCTCCCTCCTCCTACTCCTTTCTTTGTTTATAGCCAGCATTCATTCATTGGACATTCTGGCATTTTCCATGAGTGCTGGCGGGTCGAATGTATCCTGCTTTGTATCCTCCACTTCCCTTTTCCTTCCCCCACCTCAGGCAGGCAGCATCTTCACAATACCTGTACATGCAAAGTCTCCTGCTATAGCGTCTGTTCACACCTGCCCTTTTTTGGGCAAAATCCAGAATTCTGCCACTTTTCTGAATTCCCTCTCTAAGTATACCTGTCTTAGTTTCCTAGGATGCTGTAACAAATTACCAAAACCTGGGTGGCTTCAAACAACAGAAATTTATTCTTTGGGGCCAGAAGTCCAAAGTCAAGGTCTCAGCAGGGCCATGCTCTCTCTGAAGGATCTGTTCCATACCTTTCTTTCAGCTTCTGGTGTTGGCCCACAACCCTTGGCGTTCCTTGGCTCGCAGCTGCACAAGCCCAACCTCTGCTTCTGTCTTCACATGGTGTTCTCTTGGTGTGTCTGTGTTTGTGTCTCTTCTTTTCTTCTTATAACAACACTAGTCACATTGAATTAAAGACCCACCGTATTCCAGTATGACCTCATCTTAACCTACATCTTAATTACATCTGCAAAGACCCTTTAACCAAATAAGTTCACAGTCCTAGGTTCCAAGAGTCAAGACTTCGACATATCTTTTTGGGGAACACAATTCAACCCACCAGAGCCCTTTTCCATAGGGATCTGCTCTCATCTCTCTCAGCCTGGGATGGTCCTTGAGATGCTACTTGATCCTGATGGCCATTCCAGTCAGCCTTGACTCAGAGGAACTCAGGTCATGGGCAGCTTATGGTAGGAATATACATTAGAACTAAGGCACTAACATCCCGGGTCAGGAGCCTAACAGGGTTGGTCCTGGAGCTGGGAGGAGAGTCTTGATTTTGGGAGGCTCTGAGGAGCTCAGCAGCCAGAGGTGTGAAAATCCATTCTCATGCTGTGCCATTAACATAGCAGTGTTGCTTTTTTCCTGCCTCACAGCAAAAGTGTCTTCCAGTCTCTACTCACCAACTTTGCTCCCTTACCCTAACTGCAGCTTGTTTCTGATTTGGCTTTTCCAGGCCTGATTCTGCCTCGTGATCTTTTGGCTGTATGACTCACCACGAACTGACATGTTCTTGTCACGTTTCTTAGTTGTCATGCTGTTATGGACTGCATGTTTGTGTCTCTCTCGAAATTCATTTGTTGAAACCCTCACTCTAAATGTGATGGTATTTGGAGGGGGTGCTTTTGGGAAGTAACTAGATTCAGAGGGTGTCTTGTGGGTGGGGCCCCCATCACGGGATTAGTGCCCTTGTAAGAAGAGGAAGAGACGCAAGAGCACGCTCTCTCTCTCATGTGAGGACACAATGTGAAGGTGATGGTCTGCAAGCCAGGAAGAGGCCCTCACTAGGAACTGAATCTGCTGGGACCTTGATCTTGGACTTCCCAGACTACAGAACTGTGAGAAATAAATGTCTGTCGCTTAAGCCACTCAGTCTGTGGTATTTTATTATAGCAGCCCAAGCTGGCTCAGACATGCTTTATCTAGAGATTCTGAGTGACTCAGGCCCTCTGTCAGAGGCGGGCATCGGGGCAGGGTTTGCGAGGGTCAGGCCTGGGATGTTGGCTGGGTATGCTCATCTCCTCTGGTCTCAGGGTTGTGTATGCTCCTGTGTGTGTGTGTATGTTTGTGTTGTGTTTGAATAGGAGGTGTGGTCCAACCCAGAAGGCTCCCTCTGTAATGGTGGCATTTGACGCTTGACTGCAGCTGCTGAGACAGCCCAAGTCTTCTTTTTTTTTTTTTCCTAAGGTATGCTTTTTGGTGAGGAAGATTGGCCCTGAGCTAACATTTGTTGTTGCCAATCTTCCTCTTTTTTTTTCTCCCCAAAGCCCCAGTACATAGTTATATATCCTAGTTGTAAGTCATTCTAGTTCTTCTATGTGGGATGTCACCACAGTATGGCTTGATGAGCGGCATGTAGGTCTATGCCCAGGATCCAAACTGGTGGACCCCGGGCCCCCGAAGTGGAGTGCGTGAACATATCTACTCGGCCACAAGGCCAGACTCCCCAAGTCTTCTTAAAACGCAGGAAAGAGGCTGCCTCTGGTTCTTCTGGGATAAAGCTCCCACCAGGTTAGTAGAACTCAAAGGAGTTCTCAGAATCCTTACAGGCAACTCCAGAAATTTCAGATGACACTTCCGTGCTGGTGCAGAGGTGTGTACCTCTGACATGGCAAGACCGGTGCATTTATGGAGGGAGAGAGGACTTTCAGACCCAGGACACTCACTGCCGCTTAGTCCCCAAGCACGAGAGCCAGATCCGTGGATTTATGCTTATTTGTTTGTTTGTTTTGGTTTTTAAGCTGCTGAAGTACTCACCCTGTTTCATAATGAGTAGAGGCAGCCAACACATGCTCATGGACCTCCTTTGTTGAACGTATTCCAACTCAGAGATGGAAGAGCGCCTCCTCAAGTGTAAAGAAACCCCTTTGCTCACGTAGCTGAAATTTTAAGTACCACTCAGGTCTGGTTTCAAATCTGGCAATAAAACAAAAGTTTTTCTCACTATTTCATAGATTGGGTTTCTCTGGTATATTTCAAGTCAGCGTTGTAAGCTGACCCCTCTAATATTTCTGGAGATGAAATGAATAGGGGTAATTCAGCCTCACAAGCTCAATAGCATCTTGCTTGCCTTCATTTAATCACAGCGTGGAAGTGTCTTGGCTCCTCTTGCTGCACGACAAAGCTTGATTATGACAGGATATGGAAATCTAAGTTAGATATATTTGAGAAGTCACTTTGACGAAACTATAACATGTATAGGTCTATAAATCTTTGAAAGTCATTGATAGGAAAGAACTGGTTTACTCAAATCTTATAATCTTTCCACTTTAAAGAAAGTTCTTCACAGAACAGTTTACGTGAGTTCCAGGTTCCAGAGCAAACACAACTGAGAGTTTCAGATTACCAGAAAGAAAGACAGTGTATGGTGCTTAATGAAACTTTATACGGACGTGCAGAAAACAGGCAGTAAAGGGTGAAATGGCAAGAAAAGGACTTCACAGCAGTTAAATTACCTGCTGGGACCACTCTGCTGGGCTCTCTGAGGGATAAAAATGGTAGAAGTAATAATGCTGGCCCTCTAGAAACTTCCAGTCCGGTTGAGGAGATGAGATGCAATTTAGGGAAATATTAAACAGCATTAAAGTGTTTAAGCGACGTTTTAAAAGAAAGCAATGGAAGAACAATTCCATGGTAATCCTGGGCTAACTGCCAAAGCCATCCTATCAACAGTCACTGTTCTGCATTGGAAAGAAGGAGCCTTGACTCAGGATATGATGCCGGAGAAGAGCAGCTTGACCATGGGGTGGGTAAGAGGTTAACAGACGAATGGATGAGGGTCTTTCCAGGCAAGCAGAATGAAGTGGGCAGAGGGCAAAGAGGGGAAATTGAAAGATGTGCGTAGGAGAAGCAGAATTTTTGTAGGGATGTTGAGAAAGCTCAGTTGTTTGTATTTTATGTTCTACAAACACCCTGAGAGAAAGAGGAGGAAAAAAATATCTGTCCTTCAAAGTCCAGATTTTGTAATAAGTGCTGATAATCTGAGCTTCCTTACTGCAGAAATGTGTAAATGCATGTTTTATTCTAAACCACAAATAGAATTTTGTATACAGTGAGACTGAGATATAAACTATAAAAAACATCAGAATTTTACAAGTCAATTCTTGTACAGTTTCTCTGATAAGTCTTTTTTCTTTTTCTTTTTCTTTTTTTTTTTTTTAAATCATAGATGGAATATTGCCTTGTCCAAAGTGGTTGGAAATGTCTCCCATGGAAGGTTTCTCAATGAGAAAACAATTATGCGATAGACTCGTGTTTGCCTCACTTCTATGCAATTTAATTTACCGGAAGTGAAGCTTCTAGCTGAGGGAACTTCCCAGAAACCTCCTCAATCCTAAAGCAGAACCTCAGAACCAAAAGGTAGGAAAACTGATGGTTTTAGATCTACGGCTTTGTGTCAGTTTATGAGGGGTCAACGGAGTGAGGCACGGCAGCCGTTTACTCATCCGTGTTAAAATGGCTTCTAGCAGACACATCTTGTAAAGGCCCCAGAACTCATGGAAACTGCCGGTCATCCTGACCCTAAGCTACTGTCCTTCTCCCAGGTAACTTTCCAAACGGTTCATGTAGAGTTTGCCAGCACCACACAGTAAGGAACACAGATGGTGCCTCTGGGTACCATGTTGGTGTCTCTCGGAGCTTCCGCCCGTGTTGGTACAGCACAGAGATGCCTCAGTGGGCTTCAACTACACTCCGAAGGCCTTTAGGCTGTTTGCCCAGAAGCTGGGCCTGGTCAGCATCAGAGCTCTGCCCTGGCCCTGCCCTCTTCGGAGGGCACAGAGCCCTGTTTGACAAAGCCCATTGAAATGGAAGCCCATCCCCAGAAGTTCATGTTTTACTGATGAATACGCCCCATTGTGAATCTGTATATGTCGTTGCTGCTCATGGGTATTCTGTAAAAGGCCTGTTTGTATATGCTAATTGAAAGGATTTAAGTGTGACAGAGTTGCGTTCTGGCAAAGCGAGGTTGAGAAGCAAGGTTTTCCAGGGCCCAACCAGAGAAGACTGGAGCCTTGACAACCAGGAGTTTGTGCAGGAGGATGGCGAGAGGAGAGCAGGAGCAGGAAGACAGACCACGGAGAAGAAAAGCCTGGCAAAGCAGAAAGTCCTAGTTCACAGAGGCCCCCAGTGGAGACAGGGGTGAAGCAGGAGGGAGGAAGACATGGGTGAGGCTGAGAGCAGCTGCACAGGTGTGTCTACAGAGGCTGGCTTGCCTACTTTTTTCTAAATTCTTCCCACCCTCCACCGCGGGTACCTGGGGCCTCGCGCTTCAGTGTATGAACCATGTCATTCATTTTCTGAGTTCTGACGCTTTCACATCCGGGGGCCTTGCTGACCCTGGAGGGACTGACTCTCCCAGGGCCGGCCAATTCCTAGAGAGAGCAAACACCTCGCCCACAAGCGCACCTTTCAAATACAAAGCAACCAATTCAGAGTCCACACCCCTACACCTTCTTTATCAGGCTCTCACACTCTGGAACACTACCCACCTGCCTTACTCACTCCAGGGCCAGGTACCAGACAACTAGGACAGCCCCTATGCCCCAGAGGCCCCTGAAATTATTCAGCTAGCCAGCCCTAACTAGCTTACGCTGTCTTGCTCATTCTTTCCTGCAGAAACTACTATAAAGCTTCCTGCCACAGTGGCCCTCCTTGTACTTCTGCCTCCTGACCACCTGGGGCTTCCCCATGTGGCCCCTTGTGGTGTGGTG
The DNA here is from genome assembly GCF_037783145.1 of Equus przewalskii. Classification (NCBI taxonomy): domain Eukaryota; kingdom Metazoa; phylum Chordata; class Mammalia; order Perissodactyla; family Equidae; genus Equus; species Equus przewalskii. The sequence goes on from NC_091862.1 coordinate 17,543,232, forward strand.
TGTCTCCCCATCTTGGGCTAGGTAAAGTTGAAACTATCATTTCAATGGCAATCATCTCTTGATCTGTTGGTCTGACCATACCTAAATAATAACAAAACCTATTAAAATCTTCAGTTCCCCCCAAATTTCATGTCAGTGCCCTACCCAAGTCAGCCTGCTCCCTAAGTCCCCACACTCTGCTGTCAGCTCTCTTCTCTCTCTCAGCGTTAGAGACTTCATCTCATTGATAAGCAAGTCAATTAAGTGAAGTTGAAGGGAAAATCAAAGTTTAAGAGTTAGCAGGTAGCAAAAGTGCCTAATACTATCTCTGAAATTATATATCGAAGGCTGAAGTGAAGCTTGAAGTATCTGTTTTCTTAGATTCACAATGTTTGGCCTGGGAGTAGAAAGGAGGTGAAATTAAGAAGTAGATTTCAGGGGCCAGCCACGTGGCCGAGTGGTTAAGTTCATGCTCCACTTCGGCAGCCCAGGGTTTCGCTGGTTCAGACCCTGGGCGCTGGACCTAGCACCGCTTACTAAACCATGCTGAGGCGGCATCCCACATGCCACAACTAGAAGGACCTACAACTAAAATATACAACTGTGTACTGGGGGCCTTTGGGGAGAAAGAAGAAGAAGAAGAAGAAGAAGAAAAAAGGTTGGCAACAGATGTTAGTTCAGGGCCAATCTTAAAAAAGAAGTAGATTTCAGATCCATTGATCTAGAAAGATCCAGGCCATGAATGGGCTGGACTTGGGTGGCGGTCTTGAGACATGCAAGGACAAGAATATTGGGTGATTACTATGTACCAGGACTGTCCCAAAGACTTTATGACACATTGACACATTTAATCTTCCAACAAAACTGAGGCAAGTGCTATTATTTCCATTTTAAAGATAAGCAGACTGAAGCACACAGATGCTGAATAATTTACCCAAGGTCACACACAAGACTAAACCACAGGGATGGGGTTCATATCCAGGCAATGTGGCCCCAGGGCCTGTGCTTTCAATCACTTTGCTATTTCATACAGTAGAAAGGGCCCCTTCTTGGCAGCCATACAGACCCATGTATAAATTTGACCCTACCAATTATTCGTTGTGTCACTTTGGGTTAGTAACTTGACCATGTTATAACCTGATAATATTATAACTTGACCATATTAAAACTTGACCGTATTATAACTTGACCGTTTTATAACTTGACTATATTATAAGGATTCATCTATAATGTAAGGGTGATAATACTTATCCAACAGGGCTGTTCTGAGGATAAAATAAGATGATAACCATGAAATAAGAACACTGACCACTACGCTATATAAGCAAGCTAAAAATCAGCGTCCCTTTCTTTTCCTGAGTGAGGCATGCTGGCCTTTGCATGATTACCCCGCTCAGTGATTTCGTGGTGGCCCATACCTGAATTATCCTACGTGGGAAGAGTCAAGACACCGGAAAGTGCGTCATCAGCAAAGTCTTCCTTCTGAGGAGGGCTCCAGGCAGGCAGGGCTCACATTCAGTGCTATGCTCCGGTATGCTCCTAGCAGTTGTTAAAATATGAAATATGTCCACTCGGGTTGGTAATTAACTGTTTCCCAGAGACTCCCTCCCCACCACGGCTCCTGTCACTCCAAGCATCGGGTTGGGCCTCCAGGACACTGGTCGCAGCACCAGGGCTGGCGCCCATTCTGGCCAGTCAATGCCCACGCTACTCTCATGGTTAAACATTTAGAATTTCACCATTGCAGGCGGAAGCAGAAGCCTGTAGGGTGGCCCTCAGATCAACACCCCACCCAAATCCTGGGGTGGGGGCCAGTCAAAGCAGGGAGCAGGTACCAGGCATTTGGCCATAGGGATCAAAGAGAGAAAGAGAGCAAGCTAGTCTTCCTCCGTCCTCCCCTCCCCTCCTCATCCTCACCTTTGAAAGTGACCTCCTCAGGGGCAGGTTAACATTTTAGACCCTTAGCAAAGATGAAAATGTCCCTGTTTATAAAACTGTCATTCCGAAGCAGACCTGTGCCCCATTAAACCGACCAGAGCGATAAAAACCACCCTTCTCTGGGCTTCTGTCTAATTGCATGTGGCCTCTCTGAAACCTAACAGCTCACAGCTATAAGGGTCGCTTCTGGAAAACACCCCGCCATGAGGTCCACTTGTCCCGGGACCACCCACCCTCATTCACATTTCCTATGAGTCTGGAGATAATCGGCTTTGATTTGATCTTTTGAAAGCGTATCTGCAGTTTCCTGGGAGCTCCAGGAGGCATCTTAACCCCACAGTCGAGGGGTCGCTTGGGCGGGCTTCCGTTACTTTGCAGTTCCAACCAAGGCTTTATCCACTCTGCTGTGGGCATTTGGGAGCAGGCTTCGGAGACCCAGCAAACTCAGCTAAAGATAGTTCAGGAACCATAGTCATCACACCCTCTCAGAGAGAAACGCTCGAATTGTATTTCCTTTCATATATAATAACTGCACGGCTTTCCACATAATTTGTCATGTGTAATCTTGTCTGCTTTCTCAGAAATCCTGTAAAGCACCCCATTTTATAGATGAAGAAAAGGAGAGTTAGAGGCACTGAGTTCCTTGCTCACAGACGGAATAAAAATAGAATCTTTCTGTATATTCTGCCCTTAACCAAAATTGCTTTGAATTGAGGAATCATAAATAAACGGGTTAATAATTCCTAGGAAGTAGGAATCTTTTAAAATTATTTTGACTTTGTCTTTAAAGGTAGCATTGGCTAACCTTATCCATAGCCTCAATAAATTGAAAAGTCAAGAAGTGGGGACAGGAAGTTGGTATGTGAAGGCTTATCATTTCATAAGTTGCAAGACCTTTGTGATCATTTAGACCAATTTTCCCCAAAGTATGTGTCTCAGGATGTTAGCAGACATTATGCATTAAAAGAATTTCATGAGCAAATTGAATTCAGAGCAGTAATTTAGGCAGGTGAGTAAGTGTTTGCTGTTGGGTTATCAAGGGTTTTAGTAGACTCGTATGTTTGTGACCAGGTGATCTCATGTTAAATGTTTAACAACCAGTTCTCCAGAGAACAAGCCCCGCTTCGTAGCATCTGCTGCTATCTGTGGTGTAAATACTCCCACCACATCGATGTCGAGTTACAAGCACAACATCAAGCTCATGAGTTTGGGAAGAGATGCGCAAGAGCACACTGTCACATAGTACTTCCACAACATGTACCTCAAGAATGTAAATAAAAGAAAAATGTAGTAAAATAATTAGTAAGTATTGCTGTGAGTAATTACTACCTTTGTTTTTAATACAATTATTTAATCATAAGTTACATAATTTAATTTTTAATAATGACTGTATTTAACAATTGGTTCAGAAAATTCCTATAAATTGAACAATTGATTTTGCAGGCTGGAGCAAGCTGGCTCCAGCACACCACTGCTGCTGATTCCCGAGGGACTGGGTGGATGGGGGTATATTGTATGGTACTCTCCAAAATGCCTTGACCAGGGACCCTTTCTTTCGGGAGCATTTTACAGGATTTGTGGTCTGTGGAGCACGCTTTAGAAACTTGATCTAGTTTAACTAAGCCATTTTTTCCCCTTTGTTTTTCTTCATTTTCAAAGCTCATATGGTTTCCTGGCTACTAGCTGGGAGCTTAACATACCACATTTCCACTTAATTCAATTCAATAAATGTGTATCAGACTCCTGTTATGTACAAAATATTATGCTAGTACTGTGGAGAATTCTAGATGACTAAGAGTTCCTGCCCTTGGAGGGCAGGTTGTAGGACAAAATCCACAAAGAACTGTAGGAGAAGGAGCATCTGGTTAGCGCCGTAGGAAACGCACAAGGAGATCAGAGGAAAACAAACCATGTCCAACTGGAGATGTTATCATGAGACAGTCAAGTCCAAAGTGGAGCCTGAGATCCAGCAGTGCCTCTTGCCTGGGGCTGGAAGAGGTGCAGGCAGACAGGGCGGCCAGCATGTGCTCCTCCTGGCGAGTGTGTCTACTCACTCATTCATTACTTCTTCAGCAGACAGGTATGGGAGGTCCTGGTCCGAGGCCAGTGAAGCCCTTGGTTTTAAAAATTTGCGTTTTTTATTATCAGCTAGACTGAGTGTTTGTTCACGTACTAGTTAGCTCTTTGGGTTTTCTCTTCTGTGAATTGTCTCCTTGTCTCCTTTGCCCACTTTTCTACAGGTTTTCCTGCCAGTTTGCAAGGGTTTCTTCTAGGTTCTATAATGTAAGTTACAGATGTTTAAAACACTTTGTCCAGTCCGTCACCCACCTGTTTTGTTTGTCTGTGTTGTCTTGCAGAGTTGACACAGTGTAGTGGTGGAGCACAGGGCTCTCAGGCCGACCGCCACTCCTGATGGGACCCAGGACACGTTACTTACTGATCTGTGCCTGCTTTCTCTCTGTAAAACAGGGTAACCACGACTCCAACCTCATGGGAGTGTTAGGAAGATTAGAGAAATGAATATACTTAAAATTTTTCTTGGTAAATATTAGCCTTTGTCAGTTGACCTGGAGTCTTTCATTTTGATGTCATCTAATCCATTAATTTTTACTTTTATGGTTTATAAGTTTTGGGGCTTTTCCAAGAAATTCTCCAACATTCTCTTCTATTAATTTTGTATCTTTATTTTCACATATATCTCTTTAACAACATGAGGACGTCCTCTAGCTTTATTGTTCTCCATGTAATGAGCCAACACCACTTCTAAATAATCCATCTTTTCCCAAGAAATAATACCCTATTATTTCTTTTACCTTTAATTATATTTTCTCTAATATTAGTATTAGATTAAATATAGTTTATTATATATAAATATTAAAACTGTTATCACATCTTTCTTTGGTTCTTATTTAACGTGTGTGTCCTTTTCCATCACTTTCTTTTCGACCTTTCTGAAACTTTAAAAAAAAATCTCTTGGAAATAATATTAGTAACCATAATAAATGCTGGAGGTCTCTGTCTTTAGATGTCTATTTTAGTCATTTATACTTTTAATAATGATACATTATATATAATATATAGTTGTTATTATATTAGAATACAGTTTATTTCTACCATCTCACTTCATAATTTCCATTTTCCATGGCTTTCTTTGTTTCATTCCCTCCTTTCCTACTTTCCATAGTCATATTAAATTTTCTTTTGCTTGTTTAAAAGTTGTACGTTCCATTTTTATTATTCCAACCCAAGTTAGGTTGTCCTTAATTTATTAGATTATCTCAGGGCATTATCTATTGTTTCAAGAAGTATTACAAAAATTCTCTCTGAAATGGGATCTTCTAATTGGCTCTAATAAAAGTAAAACTTTGTTCAACTTCCTAATAATTAAATACATGCTAATTGAAATCACAATCAAACACCATCTTTTTAACCCTCCAAGAGTGGTAAAGATGATAACACCCAGCATGGGGAGGATGGATGGAAGCAAATAGTGTTGGTGGAGGCATACATAAACTGGCACAAAAATTGTGGAGACGATGTGACAAATATCTATCAAAATTTTGAATGTACATGCTCTCTGAACCATCGTTCCCACTCCTAGGAATGTATCCGGTGGATAAGGACTGAATTATAGCTTGTTTGTTGTAGTAAAAATCTATACTCTTTTCAACTTCTGTACTGTTTCAATTTCTTACTTTCATCACATATCACTTTTATCATTAAAAATGTACTATATATAAATATATATATATATTTGAAAAAGGAGAGAAATATAGAGAGGTCACTAAGCCAAAACAAACAGTTTCTAATTTCAAAAGTTAGAGAATCTCTGCCTTACTGTATCACTTTAATGGTTTTCTAAACGATATTTGCCTTAGTTCAGGCTGCTATAACAAAGGACCACAGATCGGGTGGCTTAAACAGCACACATTTCTTTCTTGTAGATCTGGACACTGGAAAGTCCAAGATCAAGATACCAGCAGATCTGCTGTCTGGGGAGGGTCCTCTCCCTGGTTTGCAGATGGCCATCCTCTTGTCATATCTTCACACAGTAGAGAGAAATTGGACTAGCTCTGTCCCCCTTATTATAAGGACACTACCACAGAAATGGAGGCTCTGCCCTCATGACCTAATTACTTCCTAAAGACCCCTCACCTCAAAGTACCTCCACATTAGGATTTCCACATATGAATTGGTGGAGAGGGGCAAAGAGTTCAGTCCGTAGCACTTTTGTATTTCAATGAAATAAAAATAGGGTTTTCTCTACTCATATCTTCTTTTATATGAGTTCTTCAAAAATTCAATATAGTTTTCCAATTTACTTTTATAAGCGAATTATCTAAGCTAGGAAGAAGTTAAAATAGCTGAACTAAGGTCCCACAGTGAGTTAGCACAGGCCTGAGGCCTGACTGACCATGGTCGACTCTGGGGGGAGCGTTCATCTGAGAGACACGTGGGAGAGGTACCAGTGCTCCTCATTCCTCAGTCCTCATTCAGTTCTTTGTATATCTGTCCCAAGAAGAAAAAACCCTCTCCAGGGCCTGGAAGGAGTCCTTATTTACTTTGGAATTATTGCATTTGTTTTTCCTCTCATAGACCATTCAAGTTGTAAGCACTGGTCAGTCTGCTACACGGCTTGGTGATCAATGAAATTTGACAATCTAAGTCGCCTTCCATTAGAAGGAATTGCATAATATTCCATGAAATCATAATTTTGCATTGCATTCTTGAAACAGGCCTACAAGGCACAGAATGAAAGCAACGGGAAGTGCTAGTTTGGAAGGGGCAGACCCGTCAAGCCATGTTCCTGAGCTCTGCAAGCAAGGATTTGGCGAAGGAATTTACAGACTCACGAGGGCTTCAGAACAGGGAACCTAAGCAGCCCCCGTTTCCAGCTTTGAGTTATGCTCTGTTCAAGCAAAATACCCTGCTTCCTGAATGTTGCTTTGGCTTAATTTCAGCAGAGTAGCAATTCTTAATCCAAAGCAATCAAGAAGAATTTGTTCGGTGGTCAAACAGCATTTTTCTGAGTGCTTGGAAATCACGAAGGTCCAGTGTTGCACAATGTTCTCTAGCAAACAAGGCAGAGAAAATGAACAAATGTGCCAGACTATGCCAGGATCAGCCCTGATGGCACTGAGACTGACCCAGACTCCAGTGAAGTCCATTTGTTCAGCTGTGAAATAGGAACATAATAAGACTTTATGTTGAAATCTGAAATTGTACTCTAACAGCGCTGGGTGTGTGTGTAAACGTGTATGTGTACACAATTCATCCACATTACAATTGCCATTCCAGTCTAGTCCAAAGGCGACAGATATAACTTTGGTTAATTCTCACTTTTTCAAGAATATATTATTCACTATTTCCTCCATGCCTCCAAAGCACTTTGTCCATATTTTCATTAATGCATTCATCACATTCTGTCATAGTTAGTAATTTATCTCTCTCTCTTCTCAGATAGACCTTAAATTCTTTGAGAGCAGAGACTGTGTCTTCATCTTTATATTTTCAAAGATAAATGCAATGCCTGGCATACATTAGGCACGACATAATCTCTGAAGAATAAAGCTATAACCAACAACTGAAGTCTACCCATGTTTTGATCATGCAGTTATAAGACACTTTGAAAGAGTAGATACATCACTCCCCAAGATAGATTCAAAGCAGGGGTGTGGTAGAATGCCAGAAGACAAGATACAGCAAGAGACTCTCTCCTGGATGGCAAAGAAAAAAATATATACATATAATTATCATCTTTAGATTTGAATAAAATCGAGGGCAATTTTCATCCCAATCATTTATTATCTAAATTCCTGGCCACTAACATGCCCGGAGAGTCAAAGACAATACAAGTTTGCATGTTTTAAAAAATATATTCCTAAAGCTTTTAGAGATATTAATAAGGTCACAGAATAAGCCAGTGACACAGGCCAATTTAAATCCTATCTTTTGTTCATAAAACTTTGAGAACAAAACGATGAGAAGAAATCATTTGAATGCTTATCCATCTTGAACCATTAACTCCAGTAATAAAGTTTACTGAGTGTACATTTCTTATTTCAAATTAATTTAATGAACAGAACAGTGTGAATTCTATCCCTGAATTTTACTTACGTGTACTACTAATTTATACAACAATAACTTACAAGGAGAATGTGTACACTATGGCATATCCACAGGCCTGTGTGTCAAGATGGACTTGCACTGCCAGCAAGAGGTAAAATATCTTCATTTTTCGAGCCAGTAGAGATGAACTAATTTGAATTGATAGGATTTTAGGAATGGAACTCTGGACCATTGGGTTTAATTGGTTAATCCCTTTAGAGAGATGGGAATAATTGGTTAATAATTTCTAACAAAGAGAGAATCCTTGGGTTGGATGAGTAATTTTTCTTAGTCTGAGATTCAGTACTAACAATTTTGCACTACTTACTCACCAAGGAGATTTTGGGGCAGAAGGTGTGGAATGTGACGGGAGAGGCCAGGAGGGCAGTAACAGACATCTGGTACACAGCACCTTCGAATCTTAGAAGGTCAACTTAGAACCCAAGAGAAGCAGATGACATCAAGATCCTGATTAATGACGGCAGGGACTTTTATTTCTTAGATAGAATGACAATATCATTTATGAAAAAACTGTGTAAGGTTATTCTCTGATATGGACTAGTCCTTAAGGACTCAAAGGAGAGAAGGATGGGACTTGGGAAATGGGGCAGAGAAAGGGGACCCGGTTTTAGGGAATCAGCTGAACGTCCTTCACCTCCTAATATGGGGGTGACTTGAAAAGTGGGAGGAGTACTCTTAATGGTAGCCCTTGAATTCCCAGGAGAGACCAAGGGATCCACCCAACATGAGGTGATGCTCTGTGGTATGACAGGCGCTTTGATGTTCCCATTGCAGTGCAATTCTGTTTTTTGAAGATTCTGGCCATCTTCTGGATGGGAGCATCAAGCTGCCTGTCTTTCTAGATATTGTCTGCCAGACTACTGTTATCACATGAGCAAGATTATTTTCCCCCCTCAAGACACCACTGAGCTTGGGGAATCTCCAGCTATCTAGGCAGGTAGACATGGGAGGATGAGCTTCCAGAGCTGGTCCTAGCTGGGAACTGGGAGACTGTGCATCTCTCTTATATTCTCAGTAAGACCCCAATACTTGAGGGAACTTGGATGAGTTCCTTGCAAGTGAAGAAAGCTTGCCAGAACATTCATTTCTGTACCCTCATATCTTTGCATCATTCCTGTTGTCTAAATTACGACTGTTAACTTAAACCAAATTAACTTTGACCTTCCTGAATTATTTTTGCCTTTTTCCCAAAGGAATAAAACCTGGTTCATCCCTCAACCGGTAGAGAATGTTGCTGCCGCTATAGACGATGGCAAAGATCCTTTAAATAAACAGCATTTTAGGGTTTTAGTCCTTTATTTCCTAACAACCACTGTGAGGCAGGTAGGTACCTTTGATTGTATATTCTAGCTTAGGTACCCTCCTAAATTCTCAGAGGCTATCTAGGCATTCAAATTAAATTTAGCTGAATATAAATGCACTTCTCTACTTTGCTTCAAAGTCCTGCACAGAAAAAAAACAACCAAAGGAAAAGACTTCAAAAATTTCCCCCTCACTTTCCAACTTTTGAAGCATCCTATCCTATACATATCTTTCTGACTGAGATAGTTCAAGTTAGCATAATTCTAAAATAGCATTGTAGATCACGTCTTCAGATTGGTTCTCTCTAGACTGGTGCTGCCACAGAGCAAGGGCTAAACCTAGTGTATGTTTGAGGCTGCACCTCCTGGAACGGTGCCTGGCACTCATTCACTACTAATTGAATGAAAAAATGTTAGGACTTATTCTTTTTAATTAAAGTGTGCCTCATCTTACAGATCCAAATGCCTGATTCAGAGTTGTTAGGTTGGAAGGCTACACACTTATTCCAGTGATTGGGCCATTATTCTAATCCCTTTTGGAATTCTCTTATTGGAATTCCTGTCTTAGACCAAGGCATGTGGTTTTGACGGATTTATTGGTGGCAAACCTTGGTTTTGTGAGAGGCTCTGCCATTTAGAAAATGCGAAAGGCATCTGGAGGCCACTGTGGTAAATAAGTTGAATAACACAACATTTTAATCTCATTTGTATGTGGTTAGAAACTAATGAGACTGATTTTCTGATGCACTTCATAAACCATATCTGAGAGCCATTCCAAACGGGAATTCCACAGATGTTTTGAAGAAAGGCAGTGCCACTGGGATGTGTATAATCTAGGTGGGAAACCACCTTAAATGGAACTACAATCCTTTTAGGCTTCTTAAAGAAATTTTTTGAAGTTTTGACACATTAGAAAAAATTCCAAGTGTCCTCATTCCATATTCACAGGCAGTGTTTGTAGATTATTTGGAACTGAGTGTGGCTGAGCCCATCCCTTTGATCACCCAGACCAGTGGTCCTGATTGCCATGATTAGTTTGAGTTTGTGGCCATCCTCATTGGTCCTTCAGTGTCCCAGAAGGGATGGCATTAGTATCGTTGCTTCTTTAGCCAATTATGTTTTTACTGGATTTAAAATAATGAGCTTCTGTGCAACCTATTAACTTCCTTCATGCTGAGATGAGAATAGCTTGAAGCTGTGGAAAAATGCTGATATACTTAAAATAAAGAACCAAGATAGCCATATAAACAAACCTCAGGGAATTTTAACCAAGAAATTACTGCCAAATAAATCTTCAGCCAGTTAAAATGCTGAATATTTTATTTCAAAAAGGAGCTATAGTTTTAGTCTCTGCCATGCTTGTCAACACTCTACTGTAATAATAAACTTAACCATGCATAGAAACAAAACTATGGAAGAAACTTTTTCACAAACCCTATCAGCACCCCTTTGTATCAGTGGAAGCAGAAATGCACAACTGACTATTGGTGATCACAAACATTAGGGTGGGGTATTTGGAGTTCATAATAAAGAAAAAGAAAATAAACAGCTACCGCTAGATGTCAGTTCCATGAAAATTGCTGACTTCCATGGGGCCCTTCTTGCAAGAACAAAAGATGACCTGAAAAATAAAAGCAAACTCTGGTTGTGTTTCATGGTAACTCGCTAGTATATTCTTTTTTCTCTCTTTTCCCTTTAAGTGCTCATTTTCTTGAACCTACTGCTGTTTGGTGGAAGACTGAAGCAGCCAAACAGAAAATTCAGGCAACAAGGCCAATAGAATATGTATTTTAACCATATTATGTGTTATAAAAACAGTATACATCAGAGGCCAGCCCAGTGGTTAAGTGCGCACGTTCCACTTCAGCGGCCCCGGGGGTTTGCCGGTTAGGATCATCCATTCGGACATGGCACTGCTTAGCAAGCTGTGTTGTGGTAGGCATCCCACATATAAAGTGGAGGAAGATGGGCACGGATGTCAGCTCAGGGCCAGTCTTCCTCAGCAAAAATAGGAGGATTGGCAGTAGTTAGCTCAGGGCTAATCTTCCCCAAAAAACAACAAAAAAATATACATCCATCTTAGGCAATTAAGAAAATAAGTCAACAATCAAGAAGAAAATAAAAATCACCCACATCCCCACCATTCAGAAATAATCATTGTTAAAATTTTGATTCATTTCTTTCTCATCTTCTTTAAATGCATTATATTATATGCAAATAATTTAAGGTAATATTAGAAGCATACATATAATTTTGTATTTTGCTTTTTTCTTTAGTATATTATGAACATTGTCCCATGTTAGTAAATACTCTTCAAAAAGTTGATTTCTAAAAGCTCGTGATAGCTGATCATATGCATGGAACATAAATTTGTCATTGAAATTCCTGTTGGTAGATATGTGGCTTTTTTTCATTTTCCGGTTATACACGTCTCTAATGAGCACTTTTCTCCATAACTTTCCCTGCACTGTTATGGTTATTTCCTTAGTATACATTCTTTGAAGTATAATTCCTAAAGTCAAGGGATTATTTGCATGCTCTTAATTAACATATTTTTGGTTAAAAATAAATGGCACCTCTACTGATATATCGAAAAATACTGTAATAATACTCCTGACTTACTTTTCTTCCAAAAAGAAACATCAGACACTGGAACCTTGGGATTATTAGTCCCATCTCTATGCAAAATCAAGCATAATGTACAAATTCCCTAAGACGGAGAGTTGGACTAGAGTTGGATTTGCTAAGAGACTCAGTGTGAATGCAAGAAGCATGGTAAATATGTTTAGGAGGCCTGCAAAGACCATCCTTATTCTTACAAGTATCTTCCCAGGCTTTGCTGGAAGAGTGGGATTGGCAACTATTTTTATAACGGGTTGATCTGGGGCCTCTGGCTCAACCTGAAGAACACACATATAAATCACAAAAATTTGACTTAAGAGACAAAGAAACTCTGTTGTTTCACGAATGTTCCTTCAACTAGAAGATTGGACTAGAGCAGCCTTTTGGGGCCATGAGTGCCATGAGTACTGGTGAGGAAACAGAAAGAGCCAGTCTGCCAAGAAAAGTCAGAGGATGGAGCCAGGGCACAGAGAGAAATAGAGGTGGGAGACCATTGAGGTGGGGCTGTGCAAGGGGGCAAAAGAGACAAAGCAGGCAAGCATTTAGTTACCGACAGATCTGGATTGCCTAGGTATACATTTTCAAGCTTCACGAAGCTCCTCTCTTCTTGCAATAAGTCCCCCTTTACTCAAACTAACTGAAATGGGTTCTGTTTCTTGTGACCGAAATTACCCCACCTCAGACATTGGGACTGATGCTGATCAATCTTGCTACCTGGCAATCTCAGGCACAGCCTCTTTGCTTATATGGCCTGGTGCTGGTCAATAAATCTTAAAGAATAAGGAGAAATTAAAACGAGAATGTGTAACTGAATATACCTTAATTTGAAAATGCTATCTTCTCTTTTTCCTGTGGATAGGTCACGTTGGTCAGACTACATGCTGACATGTGAATTTATTCCCATCAAATGAGTCAGTTGAGGTTTAGAAACACAAAAAAGAAAAAAACAAACAAGCCCCAATTGTTTGGGAGGATATAAAAGGAGCTAGTTGGTCTTATTGGCTCGTGCTAACAAAAAATAACCCCAAAAACCTGGCTTCAATATATTTGAAACAATAATATTAGCTGTTCCTGCTACCCCAGTGGGAACAGAGTTGTAATAAAGTGCATACTATCTGGATTGGTGTGATTTTTCACCTGGCACGGGCTGAAAAGTACTTGTTACATAGTCCAAGGTTGAAATAGGAAGAGCAAGGTTTTCTTGTATTCACATTTTCCTGAGCAGGTGTCTGTGCAGGGAAGACTATGAACCTGGGCGTGGGCAGCTGAGACCCACTTTTTGAGGGATGTCAGCTCCCCTCCTTGCTCCCTGGATAATGTCCATACTGGCGTTAAGACGAGACTCTGCGGAGACTGGAGTGTCTCTGTTTTGTTTTTGTTTTTCACTTTTATTTTGGAATGGCAAAGTGTGGATGAGGAGAGGATGATGTGATCGTTTGGGGAGAAAAGATCCAAGGGACAGGGCAAGGACACGGCAGAAGCTGTCGCTTCTCTGTCTTCTTCCAAAATTCAAATACTCTAGTGGGTGATGTCTGGTTTCTTGGGAAGGCCTCATCTTGGCTGGATCCCTTAGGAGCTAAAAGAAAAGCTGAAAGAAGCATTTCACTATTTCTCCAAAGTCTATACCCAGAGGAATTTCGGCCATGTCACACCAGAGCCTTCTTGCAGAGTGTCACCTGTGTCCACCTGAGCGTATATGAAACACAACTGAAGACTACAGTTCTGGGGTCTCAATCAAGCCAGGGGCAGGTGAATTTGTTTATGAAAGCAGGTGAGACATTTGTGGGGGACCCCAAAAAATATTTGAGAGGGCCCCAAGGTTTTACACTAGCAGGTAGGGGCAATAACAAATTATATTGAGATTACTACTTTACTCTAACAGCATCTGTGTGCCCCCTGGTGAGGTCGATACTAGATAGAGACAAAAGCAGTGACATTTTATACATCTTAAGCTAGTTATAATGGGCTGCTATTGACTGAACGTTGGTATCCCTCTAAAATTCAGATGCTGAGGCCTAATTCCCAGTGTGACGGTATTTGGAGGTGGGGCCTTGGAGAGGTAATTAGGTGATGAGGATGGAGCCTTCATGCTGGAATTAGCGCCCTTACAGGAAAAGACACGAGAGAGATGATCTCTCTTGGTTAGTGAGGACACAGCAGGAAGGTGGCTGCGTACACGTCAGGAAGCCAGCCGTCACCAGACCCTGCATGTGCCAGCAGCTTGACCTTGGACTTGCCAGTCTCCAGAACTGTGAGAAATGAATTTCTGTTGTTCAAGCCACCCGGTGTTTTGTTATGGCGGCCCCAATGACTACGACATGAGCACTGACGTAATTTTTATTTGCCAACTCCTGCTGGTCAGAAACAACTGGGAAACTCCCTCACCCACAGTTTCATGGTGTTTGTAAATTCTTTTGTCTTTATTGTAAATACTTCACATTCGAAGAATGATGTTTGCCTCTGGCTCATCTGCTAACCAAGTGCCCGACGCCCTTCTGAATTTACGATTCAGAGCATTCATTTCTCCCCTCTCTGGGTTTGTTATGTGTAAATAAATGATCGTAGAAATGATAAAACAGATGACAAAGTAAAGTATGAAGAGGATGCAGAATTTCACAAATGAAAAGACATAAAATTGTTGCTATTTGATACTGGTGAAAGAGTACAAACTTTCGGTAGTAAAATGAGTAAGTTCTGGAAACTTAATTTACAGCATTGGTGACTATAGTTACTAACGATGTAAGGTATCCTTGAAATCCACCAAGAGTAGATGGCAAGTGTTTTCACCACACACACACACAATGGTAGCTATGTGAGGTGATGGATATGTTAATTGGCTTGATTGTGGTAATCAATTCACAATGTATACATATAACAAAACATCACGTTATACACCTTAAATATCTACAATTTTTATTTGTCAACCACAACTCAATACGGCTGGAAAAAACAAGCAAACAAGAAATTACATATGTCCAAGGCTTTATCTTGCATCATTGGTATACATAAAATTATGGCATACATATCCATACAGTGAATCAATGCAGTCATTAAAAAGATTGAGGAAGTTCTTTATAAACTGAGCTGGGGGCTGGCCCGGTGGCGCAGTGGTTAAGTTCACACATTCCACTTCGGCGGCCCGGGCTTCGCCGGTTCGGATCCCGGGTGCAGACATGGCACCGCTTGGCAAGCCATGCTGTGGCAGACGTCCCACATATAAAGTAGAGGAAGATGGGCACAGATGTTAGCTCAGGGCCAGTCTTCCTCATAAATAAATAAATAAATAAAATAAAATGGATCCAATAAAGTTTAAAAAAAATAAACTGAGCTGAACAATCTGCAAGATATATTGTTGGGTAAAAAAAAAAAAGTTGCAATCTGGATGGGGCAAGGATTTGGAGGGGCATGTGGGTGTGCAGAAAAATATTATGCAAGTATTTCAGGAAGTGATTGGGCAAGCCCTCGGAGGCTAAGGTTAAACCAGGGCTCCTCTTGTTGGCCTGTGGCTCTGCAATTTCGTCCGGGCTCGTCCAATGGCAAGATTTATAAATGGGCTCCACCCTAGTTGCTGCAGCCAGCCAGAGGCGCTAACGCTCGTCTTCACTGGATAAGTTTGTAAATCCAGGATAAAAAGATTAATGTAATATTGACATTGTTATGTCAGGTATGCATTTGTAGGGATCATTGAATGTAATAGATTTTGTCATTACTATGCTACTTTGAGTATGCTTGATCTGACTTTAAGATATGTGAGATTAGAATCATTGGCTTTACTCTATTTTAAAATTTATGAGAGTCACAATAGTTGATTAAGTGTTAGGAAAGAATGTGCTTGTTAAATTTGTTAAATTTACTTAGTCATTTGACAAGACGTATTAAGTATAGAGGTATTACATACTTAACTGTAGTATGAAATGTTCGAGAAAATTTGGTTAGTTATTTAAGAGAAAATAATTTAATCCTTTAATTTATGAGTTAATTTAAACATGAATCAAGGAATGTAAAAATGGCTCTTCTTATTTTTGGACAATTGCTATATTTCCAAGAGTAAAAGAAACAAATTAGCAAGCTGAATTTAAACGTCTATAAAAACTAAGATTCTTAATTTGTGGCTTCAATAAATTGAATACTAATTTTAAGCCCTGCTACAGAAAGTCTTTCTTTCTGGACACAAAAGCTCTCTGACTTTTAAAAATTCAATTGATCGTCCCACTGTGATCTCAGAGACAGAGTAACTTAAGTGCTTGAGATGGAAAAAGCTCAGGGAAAACCTTAATTTAGCTGTCTTTAACTTTTAAAATCCTTTTCCAGTATCCAAGTTAGCGTAGTCTTCATTGGGTCTTTGTAGTCTTCAGAGTGAAGCGTCTTACGTTCTCCTTGGCTCTTTTCCTCCTTGGAGATGCCACTGGAGAGCAGGCAGAAGCACACGATTTAATTTCCCCATCTGACTTACTAAGAGGAATTATCATAAACATCTCTATTTCTTTCCTAACCACTTACCTCTTTTATTCGCTTTCTAAACTCACTTTTCTCCTTCTGCAACTATTCTAAGAAGAAATTCACTTCTACGGAATTTCTCGAGGTTCATAAAAAGGTATCCGGGAGCGAATTCATGTGGACCAGAACTCCGCAGTAGGGAAACGTGATGTGGGCGGCGTTATGATTTGCAGTTCCTGAATAGATCGTGCTGTTCCTTGTCTTTGTGACTGCACTGTCCTTTGCTGTGTCTTTGTCTAAACTCACTCCTCATTTTTCCAAATCTCATCTTTTCTTGACCAATTTATTTTTCAGGACTCCCCCCCCCCCCCCCGCCCAACATTATCGAGACTCATTCATGCTGCTATTAGGTATTTCATTCCATGACTAGATGACATTTTATTTATCCATTCTGCTGTCGAATGGAAATTTCAGGTTGTTTTCAGTCTTTTTATTTATTACAAACAACACTGTTGTAAATAATCTTATACTTGTCTCCCGGTGTACATGTGCAGGAATTTTGCTCGTGTCTATAAGTATCTAGAAGTGCCACTGATGGGTTAACTTTTATAGATGATGTCGAAGGTTGTACTGATTTCCACTGTCCTACAGCATATGAAGCATTCTGTGGTTCCATGTCTCTACGAACACAACATGTCAAGATTTTTAATATTTGCCAATTATGTGGGTTTGAAATTATGTCTCATTGAGGTTTTAATTTGCACTTCTTTGATTACAAATCTTCGAGTATTTATTAATATTTGGTTCCCTTCCTTTGTGAAATACATGTTCATTTTTTTGGCCTATTTTTCCATTGGGTTGTTGATTATTTTTTTAATAGAGCTTAGCACATAGGAAGGTATATAAATGTAAATATGTTTTTTGAATATATAAAGAACTCTATCATAGGAATTCTTTATGTATTCATGATCCTAATCCTTTGTCAGTTTCACGTATAGCAAATATCTTCTCCCAGTTGATGGCATGTATTTTTCACCCTCTTTATGGTATCTTTTAATGAACAGAAATTATTTTAATCTAATTTATTTTGTCAATATTTTATGATTTTCATCCTTTGAATTGTGTCTAAGAGTGGCTTCTGTACCGTGAGGTGGTAAAGAGGTTCTCCTATATTTTCTTCTAAAAAGTTTTTGTAGGAAAAAAACCAAGTTTATTTTCAAATGGCTTCAAGCTTATAGATAATTTGAAAGAATAAAAATAGTACAGAGAAGAGCAGTATATCCTATACCCAGATTCCCATATTGTTTACATTTTACCTCTGTTTCCTTTTGCATTCTCTCACTTTTTTTCTCTTTCTCTCTTGAAACACTTAAAGGTAAGGTAAAGAAATCATGATCCCTAAATACTGAAGTGCGTATTTCCTAAGAATACACACTTTTAAAGTTTTAAAATTTTGCTTTTAATTTAAATTTTAAATTTAAATCCTTGATTCCTCAAGAAGTAACTTTTGAGTAAATTATGAGGTAGAGATCCAATATGGGTTCTTATGGAGGTAGCTAAGAGTCCCACACTCTTTGCAAATAGTCCAAGCTTTCCTCCATAACGCTACTTCTAATAAATATCAAAGTTTACACGTTTGTGGCTCTAGGTCTGGCCTGTTAGCCTGTCCCATTGGTCTGTTTGTCTATCCTATTAAGATAGACCACACCGTCTTAATTACTACAGCACTGTGGTGGGCCCTTCTGTCAGGCTGAGGAAGTCCGCCTACCTTCTTTATCTTCTTCAGGGGTGTTTTGACCACAAGAGGCTCTTTGACCTTTCACATAAATTTTAGAATTAGTTTGTCAACTTCCAAGAAAAATCATTTGGGGATTTTGATTGCAATTTCATTAAATCTACAAATGAACTTTGTAAGAACTGACATCTTTGCAAAATGGAGCCTTCTGATCTATGAAGTTAGTATGTCCCTCCATTTATTTAGGCATTTTTATTTATTTATTTATTTTTAAAGATTTTATCTTTTCCTTTTCTCCCCAAAGCCCCCTGGTACATAGTTGTATATTCTTCGTTGTGGGTCCTTCTAGTTGTGGCATGTGGGATGCCGCCTCAGCGTGGTTTGATGAGCAGTGCCATGTCCGCGCCCAGGATTCAAACCAGCGAAACACTGGGCCACCTGCAGCGGAGTGTGCGAACTTAACCACTCGGCCACAGGGCCAGCCCCATATTTAGGCATTTTTGAATCTCTTTTAATATACATTTATAGGTTTTGCTTGCAGAAAGGTATTGCATATTCTTTTGGATTTATTCCTAGGTGTATATATTTCTTCATATTGTAAATGGTATCTTTCTAAAATTTAAAACTCAATGTTTGTTATGTTATAGAGAGCACAATTGATTCTTACAAATTGGTGTTATATCTAGTAACCTTGCTAGAAGCTCTAATGTTAATAATTGTCTGTAACTTTTTTCATATTTGCTATGCAATCAGATGATCTCCATATAATAATAATGTTGTTTCTTCATTTCCAATCCTCATCTCTTCCTTTTCTTTTCCTTGCTTATCTGCTGCATATTGAATTTCATTGAATGATTTCTCTGGATCTATTAAGGTGATCATATTCTCTCCTCCCTTTAATATGTTATGGCAATTATATTAATAAATTTTCTGAGTTTGAACTAACGTTGTATCCCCAGAATAACTTGATCATGCTGTCATACACATTACATAGAATTCAGTCTACCAATATTTTCTTTAGGGTTTTTGCCTCTATTTTCATATCTGAGGTCTTTTTTACCCCTGGGTTTTGAAAAAGAATTACACTAATTTTGTAAAATAATTTAAAGTAATGTTTCCTCTTTTTATGCTTTCTGAAAGAGATTGGTAAAATTGGAAGTATCTATTCCTGAATTTTGGGAGAACTCACCTGCAAAACCATCTAGGTTTGGAGTTTTATTGTGGGAAGATTTTAAACTATTCATTTAATTGTTAATAGTTATCAAACCATTCAGATTTCTATTACTGCTTGAGTCATTTTTGGTAATTTATATTTTTTAGGAGTTTGTCCATTTTATCTAAATTTTCAATTTATTTTAATAAATTTCTTCATAATATTCTTTTTTATATTTATAATCTCTACTACATCTGTGGTTTGGTTCCTTTTTTTCTCAGTCCTATTGTTTGTTTATACCTTCTGTCTCTTTTCTTGATCAGTTTTGCTAGAAGCTTGTCCATTTATTAATTTTTTTAAAGACCCGACCTTTGGCATCTTGATCCTCTTTATTGTTTTTATTTTTCCTATTTCATTAATTTCTACTCTTGTCTTTATTATTTCCTTTTTCCTTTTCTCTTTGGGTGGATCCTATTGTGTTTTTCATAGTTAAGTTCTTAAATTGAATGTTTAGTTCAGTAATTTTCAATCTTTTTTATATCAGGAATATAACGGTTATATTAATTTATGAAATAAACTTCCTTCTCTATATTGCTTTTTTCCCCTCAACCAGTCTGGAAGTTATGCACTCTATTTCTAGGTTTTTAGTGGCTCCCCTCGAAATTTTATCATGAATATCTCATTAACAATCTAATGTTAATATCTTATCCTTTTGAATAATCCAAGTATGTCCATATGTCTTACCTACAACTACCTCCCAATCCATCTCCATGCTGTTATTGTCAGGTATCTAATTCTGCCTGGTTTTTGTTTTTCCAATCCCTAGAAACTAGACATGATTCTTTCTGTTACTCCTTGATAGTAAAATCATCACCATTTTGGGTCCCAAGTTAATTCTTTCAAGTTCTAAGATAGTCCATGACTCACACTGGCTTTCATAGCCCTGAAGAGCGTGGACTTTTAGTCTAGGCCTGACCTGGACAATACCACAACCATTTAAAAAATGAAATTCATGAAATCATTGCTATTTCTGAGAACTGTTTACCTCAGACAAATTTCCCCTTGATTGAGATGATCAAACAGTGGCTGCTCACTCCCCCCTTTCCTGTTTTCATATCCTGACACATACTGTGTTTTCTTGCTAATGAAACAACTGGGGGAATTTTCTAGTACTCTTGAAAATCTACTTTTAAAAATAAAGTTAATGAAATAGTTCCCCTTTTACTGGGATTCCACTAATTTCCACAAGTTCCCCTTTCCTTTCCCTGCGACTGAAGTCTTGAATCTTTATTGGCAGATGGGTAAGACGTGAGATGTTTGATACAGGAAAACAAAGAGCCTCAGTAAATAGGGAAATGTGGGCTTCACTTGTCAGAGTGCATTCCATGAGTTTCCTGACTAAACAGTTCAGAAAAGCCCTTTAAGACAGGACTCTCATTGGGTATGCGGCACAAAAGGGGCCATGTAAAAGCTTGAGGGAAGAGAGAATTATGAGTATTCTCTCTAAACAGAAAGCTGTATTTCTGAAACAACCTCTGTAGGGTTAAAGCAATTTAATTCTTTGTCCTGACAGAGCGACTGGAAGTGAAGAACCACTTGATTTCAGACTCGGAATGGGAGCAGGGACTTGACCTCTGGCTGTTCCACTCTTAAACCCATGGCCTGACTCAAATGACCCTCTCAAGGGCTCCCCAGTAAACCACATTAGGCTGTTTCGATTTTGGTCTAGCCCAAAGCTCGCTGAGTGCCAAACTCATAGAAGGGGTGGGGAGAAAAAGCCAATCTCTGACCAGACGAAGTGATAAACCAATCTCACCTGGCAGTTCTGGGAGGCCATCACGGGGCCCAAGCCTGGGGACAGCATGGCTTTGCTGCAAAAGTCCTGGGAGAGCAGACGACAGGACTCTGGAACATGTATTTGCAAAGTTAAGCCACAAAGCCACAATGATGACCTCTGAGGAGAAAAAGAAAACTGGGTGGAGAAAGTTAATACACGGACAAGAAATTTCTTTTGCAAAATCTACACTCAAAATGATCTCTTTGGTTTTTTTAGAACCCATAAAATCAGCTTTTCTAAGATAAACAGTCAACACTGTTCGATAACGGGGACATTTTTTCCATAAATAGGCAACAATAGAAGATTTCTTTTTCTCTCTTTGAGAGTTCTCTGTTCATCAGATCTCCAAATCTCGACCTTTGAACATTAGCAATATTAAGATATTTTGCCTCATCACCAAATGTCTTAAGTTTTCTTTCCATTTCTTGAAAGGGACGCGCTTTACTCAGCCTCTGGTTGCGGTGTCTGTCAGGTGGCAGTTTGGGGCACGTCTATTGTAAACCTTCCCAGAATACTTTTAGATCTCATCTTTTCTTAAGATTGAGGGCCGCTGGATTGAACACATTTTTCTTTCTCTGTCTCAAATAGAAAATTCCTGTTTAAATTTCCAAATGAATATAAGGTATTCTTTTTGAGAGTAGACATTTTTGCCTTCCTCGTAATCATCAGTTCAAAACCTTGAAGTGTCTCATGAGAATGCAGACTTTATAATTTTACATTTAAACACATGTCCATGTATGCCCTTCTTTTAAATGATATTAATATGTGTCCAGTGCTGACTATGTGCCGGGCATTGTTGTGTTTTACATATATTAACTCATTGATCCTCACAATAGCCCCATAAATATGCACTGTCATTATTTCCATTTTATGTGTGAGGAAGCCCAGGCACGGAGAGTTTAAGTGAATTGTCTCAAATCACATGGCCTGTGACACAGGACTGCGGCTTCAGATTGGCAGCCTGGCTCAGCTTCCAGTTCATCACGCTCCACTGTGATACCTCTCTGGCCAAGTGTGCTTCGTATTTACCCTGTTTCCCAGGCTCACACACATGTGGAAGCTGCATTAACTCCTAAAAACCACTAGGTTTACTTACTGTGCTAAGTCAAGGCATCCGCGGGTACTGTCTGATTCCTCTGACATGAGGTACCTGGAGTAGTCACACCCATAGAGGCAGAAAGGAGCAGGGTGTCAGGGGTGGGGAGCAGGGAATGCGGAGTTGTTGTTTGATGGCTACAGAGTTTCAGTTCTGCAAAATGAAAGGAGTTCTAGAGATGGATGGTGGTGATGGTGGCACGACAATGTGAATGTACTTAATGCCACTGCACTGTGCCCTTAAAAATGTTTAACACGGTAAATTTTATGTTGTGTGTATTTTACCACCATAAAAAAATGCAAAAAAACAACACCCCCCCCCCCCACCCCCCGCCCCAGGATTCTCTTCAATGGGCCAGTGATTCAGCAAACACCAAGTATCCGCTTGTCACCAGGAGCTGCCAGGTAATGGAAAAATTGTGTTCAACATCTTTGAACACTTCCGAAGAAGCTGGGGTTTGACCTGAGAGATACTTCTTATTGGAAAGGAATGTGTGGATCAGATTCTGTCACACACCTTTCACCATTGTGATTCAAGATGGTGCTGTGTGTTGGTGGAAAAGAGACCAGAGCGGTGTCTGGCCAGAAGTCGGAAGACCCGCAGCGGAGCAGCCCATCCCCACACTGGGAGCACATGACTTGAGTTGGTTTGTCCTTGGTGGGTGTCCCCAGCTTGGCTCTGGGAGTGGTTCTCCCCTCTGGGGGCTCCAGCTCTCGGATGCTTTTGCTTCTGAGCCATGGTCTGTGGCTGCTGTGTTCTCCAGGTGTGTCACAGCTTGGCGGCCTCCCTGGCCTTGCTGGCCAGCCCTGCTGGGGGTTAACCTCCCTTCTGTTCCAGAGAGAAACCATTGGCGTCCAGTGTCGTTCCTCCTTTGTCCATAATCTGAACCAACAGAATATAATCTTGAATGTTCTGCCTTCACCACAATAATATAATAACCACTGCTTTGTCAGGCACTGGGGTACACGCACAACCAGGTTTCATCGTCACAGCAACCCCACTGACTCAGGGCCAATATCTCCAATTAACAGATGAGGAAGCTTCCTCCAGTTCCCCCAGGGGAAAATAAGGCCCCAAATACACTGTCTCATAGCAGCCTGTACATTGACCGATGGCCGTTTTCTCAATGTATAGTTACAGATGTGTATGATGTCTTGTAATGGCTGGCTCCTCTGCTAGATGATAGGGTCCTCCCCTGTTTTGTTCTAAAATCACTCTAGCAAGACGGTGCTAGGAATATACGAGGCATTTCGCAAACATTCGTAGAATAAAGAAATGAGTTACATAACTTGTCCAAGGTCACATTGCTCATAAGCCATAGGTTGAAGAATAAGATCCAAATAAAACCTTTCCTTAGGCTCTATGTTTTAAAAATTATATATGCACATATACACACTCACACATACACACACTCTTACATATATGAAATTTAAAAAAAATAGGGCACGAGGAAGAGAAAAGGGAGATCTGCACTCTCCGCAGGGAGGAAGGACCTGGGGCAGGGCCCGAGCCCTTCAGGGATCACCATCCTTCACTGATGGGCAGACGTCGCAGAGGATCAGCGCCAGGACTTGGCTCCAGGCCAAGGCAGCAGAGGCCCTCGGGGCTGGCAGCGCCCCCTCCCAGAGTCAGGGGGAACTGACTCTGATCTCAGAGTCCATCCAGGTCCCCCTGCAGGAAGCTCAGCTCTCCCTCCACTCTGCCTAGCCCGTCAAAGTCGCTGACTCACCCCCCCACCCTGTTCACACACTCCCACACCAATACACATACCCTCGCGTTCATACTCACACACTAACACGTACGTGTGACACACACTCCCACACACATCCACACACTCCCACAGACACACACACCAGACTCACTCACCCATATACATATGCCCTCACACTCACACCTAGGCACACACACCACACATGTATACACACATGGTCACACACACTTGCATGTATGTGAGACTGAAAAGCTTATTTACTGTGCTTTCTGAGGCTCCCTAGTGACGCTTGGAATTAGATCTAAACTCCATGGTTTGGCATTTGAGGCCTGCCACATGAAATCCCAACATGTTTTTCCAGCCCTTTCTTTCCCCTCACCTCTCTCTCTCACCTCCATTTGGAATCTATGGGGTGACAGCTTGGACTACTCTGGCTGGCAGATGAAAGCCTGACACTGGGGCCCCTCTTTCCTTATCCACGCTATCGAGGCCTTCCATCGCTAGTCCATCCCTGAGGGCTAAGGAACAAGGCCCCTGTTAGAACCCTTCCCATCTTTGCTCAAGCTTTGTTGACTGCTCTAATCCTCCCTGACCTACCTGGTGAAATATGACCCTTCTTCAAAACATAGACAAAGGCCCCATGTTGTGCATTTGTCCCCAATCCCCTCACCCAAGGGAGAACGCCTCTCAAGCCCACCTGTACCACACACCACCCTTGCATGAAAGTTGCTTGACTTCCTTCATTACGTCTTAAATCCTTGGAGACAGGATGGTTAAGTGCTGCATTTATCTGCATAGTTTCAAAGAGTTTAGCAGGATACTTGCACAATCAGGTGCTCTAAAAACTCATTTACAGTCATGTGTCGCTTAACAACGGGGGTATGTTTGGAGAAATGCATCGTTAGGCGATTTCGTCGTTGTGCGAACATCATAGAGTGTACTTATGCAAACCTAGATGAAATAGCCTACAACACACCTAGGCTGTATGGTACTAGTCTTACGGGACCACTGTCATACATGGGGTCCATTGTTGACCAAACGTTGTTACGCGGTACATGACTGTACTCCTCTAGCCTCTCAAGGGCTAGTACAATTTTGGGGTCAGTAAATTCATTCATAGTTGTTGAGCTCAATTTATGACATTGTGTGTTGAGATGTCTTTAAGAAAACCATTTAAGTGTAAGTATTATCTGATAGGGATAAAACATTAAGCCAGTAACTCCTGCTTGTGTCCATTGATGTGAGGATCCCTTCCCTGGGCTGGTCACAGGGGAACAAGATCCCGGGGAGACGGGATGAGCAAGGGTGTCAGGGAAGGGCCAGCTTCTGGGCTCATGGTTCTTGATGGGAAGCAGGAAGAGGCAGCTAGGTCACAAGATAAAAGTGAGAAAGTTCTGGAAAAAGGAATGCACAGAGGGAAAGGGACAGAAAGAAAGAAATAAGGATTTAAAAATCATTGAAAAATTTTGCCTTGACTCGGCATGCCAAGCCAGAGGGTCAGAATTGAATTAAGAGGCTTATGCAAAAGGATTCCCATCACACCATCTCTGTATTTGCCAAGTACAAGTTTTCTCCTTTGAACAGTTCAGTGCAGTGCTGGTTGCTTCTGTGTCCATTATTATTAAGACGAGGCTCCCACATGAATAGCATATCAACTTTATAGAAGCTACCATGGGCTCTTAAGAGGAAAATGTCTATCCGAGTGAAAAAATATTATTATTGCTACTTTATTACTTTCAAATTCAGCTGAAGCTTTGCGTTGGGGCCATGGGGATGTCTTACACGCATGGCTTTGATCTCTGCATTATTTATTTCCATATCAGAGTGAGGGTTTTTCCCGGGGACTCTCTCATTTCTAGCCCAGGGCTTCTTTGGCAGCACAGATGCTGTGTCAAACAGTGGGGCCCTGGGATTTGCCATTTCAATTCAACATGCAGATTTACCTTTAAGGGCTTAAAAACTATCCAAAGCGGGGCTGGGGAGGAATAAAATTATTTTTTCCCTCCTACCTCCGAGTCCAATTACCTAATAAAGATCCATCGTGCCTTTTGTCCGAGGAGCTCTGTGACCTAATTTTGCTCCTTGCCTCGGTTCAGATATCACAACCCATTTTTACGCATTCAGCTTTCCTAATGAAATCCACATGTCCTAAATCAATAAAGCCATTGTTTGGCTTCCTGCTCTTTCTCTGCAGTGCCTTTTGCCTGGTCCTATTTTATTTGCATATTTGTTTTTAGGAAATATGGCTCTTTATCTAGATTTTGCCCCACACCCTGCTTTTGGGGGGTCTTTTTCTTATCTTTCCTTTTAATGATTATCAGTTTGTTGGTGTGTAGCTATTAAACATACAGTTCTTTCTTTAATGGGCTACTCTAAAGGAAATTTTGTTTATGCAGGTTTTCTGTCTCAATAATGGTTTGTTTTAGATAGGTTAAGAAATTAACAGTGGAAAATTTAACATCTTAGTTCAATATTTTTGTATACACGGAGGATGCAAAAGCCCATGTGTAAACTTCAGAATCTCAGCTTTTATTGCCTGTCAGTGTTTTCTCTTTTCCCCAGAATCTCCAGTCTGTCTCTTCTTCCACTCAACAGCCAAGCATTGCTGAGTATGTAGATCTTTTTACATTCTTGAGTCCCCCAGATCACGTCAAGTTCCTCTTTAGTAGCTTTGTGCTTCTAATGAACTGTAAGCCCATGAAAGTTGCCTGATGGCTAGTCAGGCTACTTTTGCAAGCAACATTTTACTTATCTGAAAATCCAGGACCTCAAAAGAGAAACCTACCCATAAGCCCCAGAGACAGTACCAAAGGGGGTGTTTTCTTCTTGAGTAGCTCTCTCTGAGTATTCCTATAAATTCTAGGTAGTTCTCTATCCCATCACTGACTTTCAACAGAGTCAGGCAAGGATGGGCCCAGCAGCATCTTTTGTTACTCCTCCAGGAATCTTTCCTTTTCTCATCTCTCCAAGTTATCATGGCAGAAAGCGTGGGTTGTGTTAGCAAGATGGCGCTTGAATGTAGAAGATGAAGATGATGATGATGGAAGACCTGGTTCCATTTAGTAGCTAAAACGTTAGTGTTTGACCATTTTATTCACCAAATTCTCTTGAATTCAACTTTGCCAAATAGGAGAGAAAAAGGAATAAACAAATGATGATCCTAAAGTTCAGACATTCTTCATAATCTTGTTCTTTTTTCTTCTTTCTTGATCTCTCTTGGCCTTTTTTGTGGATTCCTGCTCATGTCTCTTTCTCATTTTCAGCATCTAGGCAGAGTCATGGCAACTTTTCTCTTCCCAGATCATTTTCTTTTTCTGCAGTTTTATTTAAATCATATCCTAAGGGTGAAGAAAAATGTCTTTTCTTTTCCTGAAAAGCTCTATTGTTACCATTCTGGACTTTATGTCAGATGGGGAACTTGGAAGTAAAACTCCACATGTCGTATATATAGCTAGCTAGCTACTGTAAAAAACAAAAAGGAAAACTCAAATCCACCCACAACCGCTTTATTCATATCTTTCCTTGAGGGGAAGTAGTTGAAAGGCAAAGCAATGTACATGACTGTTCTACTTTGTGCACCTAAGAAACACCATCAGCTTCCAGGACACTTCTGCTTCCTTCGTGGAAAACAGAGAAAGCAAGAATTCTGTTCTGTCTGCTGTGACCAAGGGTAGCTGCCCAGCCCTTTTTCTATCTTCTCCATTTTCTCTCTCTAGACTCTTCATTCCTCTGGAACATTCCCTCTTCAATGTCTAGAATTACTTCTCTGTCACTTCTGCAAACTGGTTTCAAGTCCTTTTGCTATGCAAATATTCCCTGTGGGCCAGTGCTTTTTGGCCCTTCAGGTTTTCCTTTCTTGAGCTGGGGAAGTAAGAGCAGTGAAAGAGGCTCTGGAAACTGGAGCTTGGTTTCACTGGGGCTGAATGTCCTTTCATTAAAAAGGGGAACATTGTGTTTGAAAAACTGGGAGTTCCCTGGAGTAGGGTCTCAGACATTCTCCCTTTGGCTGGTGACAACATCCTTCAGCTGGTTTGTGGACTGGAGTAAGCCTGGGAAAGCTCTCACAAAGGCTCTGCTCCCCCTCCCAGCCTGGGTTGGGAGTAGCACCCAACACCAGCTTAAGGTCAAGCTCCCAGCCGCCTCGCCAGCACCTTCTCTTTACACAGGTCTTAGCTCCACCTCTATCATTGATTGGCCCTGGCAGGAAAAGGGAGCGCTCTTTGAAAACCAATTCCCAGCATTACCAGAGGATGCACTCAGGATGGAAGAAGTGGTGGGTGGTTCCGCAGAGCTGTGTGTGACCAGCTGGTCACACCTTTCTTGCTGTCATCGTGATTTACTGATTGGGCAGTTCTGCGATGATGAATGTTTACGCCTGAGTTGTAAGTGGGTTTCAGATGTTTTAAAAGAAAACAGGCTGTGTGTCAGGTCAGGAATAGCAAAAAGGTTTCGTTTTGATTGCCGATTTCAGTACTGGCTGCTTAGAGCACTGTGTTGACAAAGATTTTGAGGTTTTGTTCTGGCTCAGCAAGACTGGTCTGCAGCGGGCATGGGAGAGAGGAGTGGCAGCAAGAGTTCTGGATCTTACTCCTTCTATTTCCAGAGGAGGAAGTGACTCAAAGGCCAAGGACATAGCCTTCTCTCCTGATTGCCAGAACGGAGCTGGTCTAAGCCTCTCACTCCTTCTCTCTTTCCTGGGGCTCCTTTGGTGCTTCCCAATTGTGACGCAGCTAATCTCACCCCATAAACTCAGTCTCACTCCACAGGCTCCGTCTCACCCCACAAGCTCCGTCTCGCCCCACAGCTCCGTCTCGGCCCACAGGCTCCGTCTCGCCCCACAAGCTCCGTCTCGCCCCACAGACTCAGTCTCGCCCCACAAGCTCAGCGGAAGAGAGTCAACAAAGAGAAAGGAGAGACTCATCTGGCACATGCCCAGGGAGCATAGCGATTGGATGCTCAGCTCCTCCACCTGCCAGCTGGGACACTGAACAATTCCTCACCTCTTGGTGTAAGAGTTTCCTCACAGTTTCCTAGAAGGGGGATAATAGAGCGTTGTCATGAGGATTAAATGAGATAACATAGAAAAAGCACTTGGCACATATTAAGTTCCCATAAATGTCAGCTATTGTTATTAAATTATATATAACCTCTCTATTTTCTTACTGAAAGTCCCACTCCTTCTATGGCGACTCAATACAGTGTCTCCTTTAACGATTCCATTTTGTCCTTGTCCATGTCACGTCTCGTCCCCTTTGGGACTCTCTGAGCTTCTGTTGAAGACAGTGTGTGGCTTTTTGGGAAATAGAGGCATCTCAGGATCAGAGAATGATAGTCCAGAAGGAATCTTGACAGTCTTCTAATTCCCACCTTAGGAATTCCCAGCACGGAGCCAGAGATGGGCAGCAGAGGGTGTGCAGCGTTCCTTAGCAGTCGTGTAGGTTGATAGAAACTTTGATAAAAGCATGAAGAAGACGATGAGTGAGTCTGAGGTCTTCCTGCTTCCCTTTCATCCTCTCCAACTTCAGCAGCTCCCCTTCCTTCTGGCACCCAAGGCTCCCCTCAGCTCATCGTCCAGGATGGACCAGGCCTTTTCTTCCGAGTTCTCTAAACTTTCATTCCTTGGGGAAAGCATCCTACTTGCATTTTTAGGAGGTTCTCTGATTCTGATGATTCACACTGGTAGGAATGGCTGATATAAAGTGACCACTTGGCAGTATTTACATTTTAAAAGTGAAGGCCATTAACCAAGATTATGGGGACATGTAGTACAATTTTTAGTCTGGAGGGTTTTCCATCCTCCACCGATATTTCGGAAAATCAGGAGTTGGTCAATAGGTATCCCCTTTTTGGGAACGTTGCCTGCTGACCACTGATTCAGAGAGAGCCTTCTTTTTCTCAGCTCATGTCAGGGTTTTTCTAAAAGATTTTTAGAGAAGACAGTCCTATGCTTCCCCATGTAGCTTTCCCTGACTGGTCAATAATTCTCACTGTCAGGATGTTTTCTCTTATATCTAAGCTAAATCCTGTCTGTGCTGTTTGATCCATTTTATTTCCTCCTGTCCTGCCCTCAGTGGAAACAGAAAACAGCTGGGGAGAGTTCCCCGCACACAACAAAGGATTCTGGCTTCTAAGGATATTTGATTTAAAGGTAGCTTTCTAGAGCAGCCACCCCAATACAGACCTCTCATGCCCTAACTCGGAGGGTTGGACTAGGATCTCATACTTCAGAAAAACCAGGGGCACCATCCTACACCAATTTTATGTCATTGCCGTGTGTGTGACAAATCCTCTGTTTACCTTGGGCCAGCTTCAGAAGGTTCTCCCAGCGCCACATTCTAACGAAGAGCCTGCCGTGAAAGGCCCGTATTTGAACCCTGTTAACATTCTCCACAGCCTTTCAGACTTCCCGAATGTAGCCAACAAAGTAGCCGCCGTGGAGGACATGGATAATGTCACCATCGTCAAATGTAGTATTTATCCATTTATTAAAAAGGGGGAGTACGCAGGGTGTTGATGCACAGAAACTGCAGAGCCCAAACTCTGAATAGTCTCACTGATATTATTCAATGTTTCACGGAGCACAAATCCTTTGTCAGCTTGGTGAAAAAGGGAGACAGATTTCGTTACTGAATGGGTTCAGAACTGTCACTTTAAAGCAGCTGGAGTACAAGTCTGAGCCCAGACACATTCTTGCCAACATAACAAAAACATAATGCTTTATCTCTAAGTTTGCTAACTGGGAACGGAAATAATTTTCAGTATTTTTACCTTGCAAGTTTATCTCTGCTGTGTTATCAACTGCTTTTCAAGTGGGATCTAAGTACCACTGTGAAATGCCAGAGAGTAACTCATAATGATAAAAACTAACATTTATGGAGCATGTGTCCCAAGTATTTGATGCATATTAACTCTTTTTAAAAAAATTTTATTGAGGTCACATTGGTTATAACATTATGTAAATTTCAGGTGCACATCATTATATGTTGGCTTCTGTATAGATGGCATCGTGTTCACCACCAAAAGTCGAGGTTCCATCTGTCACCATACATATGTGCCCCTTTACCCCTTTCACCCTCCCCTACATTAACTCTTTTAATCTTCCCAACAACGCTATGAAGTAGGCACTGCTGTTATCCTCATTATATAAAGGAGGAAACTGAGGCACGGAAAGATTTGGAACTTGCCTGAGGTCATCCAGATAGCAAGAAGCAGAGGCACGACTCGAATCTGGGCAATTTGGTTCCAGAGTCCAGACCCTCAGCTACAGCATGACATGACTTCTATGCCCAAAGCCATGAGTTGAGCATGGCTGTCTCTCTGAAAGGGCAAGTTGCTTGATAGTGAGTAATTCAACACATCCTTTTTTACAATGATTAAAACAGATGCGGTATGGAGTCTTATGCAAATATGCAACCTCAAAGAAATTTTTAAAGTCTAGTGGATTGCCTCAGCCTGCACCCTGGGATCTGCTGGGGGTAGGTACTACCTCTCTTCCATGTCGGGGGCATACACTTTGGTGAAAAATTTAAGAGGTACTGTTTTGTACCTTATCTCTTCCTGGTTTCAGTTCTCCTGCACTGAAGCCATAAGTCAGAGGTTAGATGCTGGTGATAGAATCTCTCACTATTTTTCCTAGACCTTTGTTCCACCTCCTACCTTCGAGGCAATGTCAAGGATAGAGAGGGGGAAGAGGTAGGTCAAGCCAGTGGCCTTACCTGCAGGGCATGAAAAGAACATTTCCTTAGCCCTTGGGACTAACATCCCAGCAGTAGGGGCTTTGTCCTGTCACTGGTCAGTCACTCCCTGCGCCCTTCCCAGGGTTGTGTTCTCCTGATGCCCACCCTTGGGTGGGCTGCACTTCCTTCCCAGTGCTCTGGGCAGAAAGTAGGAGCTATTCTGCAGTGTGCTCCTCTCCACCCCGTCTGTCTGTCTACGGATGATACCCTGAAACTAAGCAGAAGTCAAAAGCTGAGCTCCTTCCATCATTCAAAGAAGCAAGGATGGACCCATGTTTGACTGAAGGAGAGTCTTTTCAGATCTTGAAATGTGTCCGTGCATACTCCCCTCCTTTCTGAGAATCAGGAGCACAGGGCTCAGAAAAGCAGGACCCTTATCAGCTTTTCCTTTACTACATGTTTACAAGGAGAAGCCAACCCACAGCTGGGAGGAGCTCTTCTGGATAGACTTTGAGTGTCATCCAGAGCGATGTGCCATTTCTTATAGAAGGGTCAACGGCTGGTGAACAGCAAGTTTACCTTAGTAAAACAAATTCACTCTGCTGGTGTCCTCATTTTATTCCTTTGTTTTCCATATTGGATTATTACAAACTAAACTCTAAGAAAGGCTGTGCTCATAAAACGCACCAGGATTAGAAATACTGGACGGAATCAGAGTCTATTTTGAGAATTTTCTCCTTGTACTGTTTTCATGACCTTTCTCTGTTTCTGTCTCTCTTTTTTTTTTTAACCAAACTTTTTATTTTGAAATAACTGTAGATTCACATGCAGTTGTAAGAAATAATACAGAGAGATCTCCTGTATCTTTCACCTAGTTTCCCCAAATGGTAACATTCTACAAAACCATACTACAATATCACAACCAGGATATTGATATTGAGACAGTCAAGATACAGAACAGTTCCATCATCACAGGAATCCCCCATGTGGACCTTTTATAGCCAAATTCATTTCCCTCCTTCTTGACCCTCTGTCAACCATTAATCTGTTTTCCATTTCTGTAATTTTGTCATTTCGATAATGTTATATACATGGAATCATATATAGGAGTGGTTTTTTTCACTCAGCATAATTCTCTAGAGATTCACCCAGGTTGTTATATGCGTCAATAGTGCACTACTTTTTATTGTTGAG
This sequence comes from Equus przewalskii, assembly GCF_037783145.1. Taxonomy (NCBI): domain Eukaryota; kingdom Metazoa; phylum Chordata; class Mammalia; order Perissodactyla; family Equidae; genus Equus; species Equus przewalskii. The sequence continues at coordinate 17,576,040 of NC_091862.1, forward strand.
AAGTATTCCACGGTAAGAATGTAGCAGAGTTTGTTTAACCATTCTCCCGCTGAAGGATGTATAGGTTGTTTCCAGTTTTGAGCTATTATTAATAAAGCTGCTATAAAAATTTGTAGCCAGGTTTTTACGTGAACACGAGTTTTGTTTTTCTGGGATAAATGCCCAGGAGTGCAGTTGCTGAGTCATATGGTAGCTGCAGGTTTATTTTTTTAAAGAAACTGTCAAACCGTTTTCAAAAGTGGCCATACCATTTTACATTCCCACCAGCAACATATGAGTGACACAGTTTCTCTACGTCCTTGGTATCCTGATAGGTGTGTAGTGGTATCACGCTGTAGTTTTAATTTGCATTTCTGTGATGGCTAAAGATGACAAACATTTTTTCATATGCTTATTTGTTATCTGTATATTTCTTCTGTGAAATATCTCTTCACGTCTTTTGCCCATTCTCTGAGATGTTTTTTCTTACTGTTGAATTTTGAAGGTACTTTACATACTCCAGATACTAGTTCTTTGTTGGATATGTAGTTTTCAAACATTTTCTCACCATCTGTAGCTTATCTTTTCATCCTCTTAACATAGTCTTTGTAGGGCAAAAGTTTTAAATTTTAATGAAATCCAATTTATTTATTTATTTATTTATTTTTAAAGATTTTATTTTTTTCCTTTTTCTCCCCAAAGCCCCCCAGTACATAGTTGTGTATTCTTTGTTGTGGGTCCTTCTAGTTGTGGCATGTGGGACACTGCCTCAGCGTGGTCTGATGAGCAGTGCCATGTCCGCGCCCAGGATTCAAACCAACGGAACACTGGGCCGCCTGCAGCGGAGCGCGCGAACTTAACCACTCGGCCACGGGGCCCGCCCCCAATTTACTTTTTTCTTGTGGATTGTGCTTTTGCTGTCAAGTCTAAGAATTCGTTGCCTAGCTCTGGATCTCAAAGATCTTCTCCTAAAAGTTTTACCTTTTTACATCTAAGTCTGTGGCCATTGTGAGTTAGGTTTTGTAGAAGGGGTGGGACTGAGGCGAGGTTGGCTTTTTGCCGATGGATGTCCCAGCACCATTAGTTGAAAATGGCTACCTCGACTCCGTTGAATTGTGTTTGCATCATTGTCAAAAGTCAGTGGAGCATATTTGCGTGAGTCTATTTTGGGTTCTCTATTCTGTTCCACTGATCTGTGTGTCTATCCCTCTGCCAATATCACACAGTTTTGATTGTTTATTATATAATATTACTTATTACATAATAAGGCTTGAAATCAGATAGGCAGACTCCTCTCACTTTCTTCTTTAAATTTTTTTTCAGCTGTTCTACCTCCTTTGCCTTTTCATGTATAGTTTAGAATAACATTTTGTCTATATCTACAAAAACTCTTGCTGGTATTCTGACAGAAATTACGTTAAACCTATACGTTAATTTGGAGAGAATCGATGTCTTTACTATGTTGAGTATGTTTACGTATGAATGTATGAACTTGCTGAACTCATTTATTAGTTCTAGGAGTTTTTTCATAGATTCTTGGGATTTCCTATGTAGACAATCATGCCCTCTGCAAATAGGGATGGTTTTATTTCTTCTTTTCTGATGTGTATGTCTCTGCTTTCCTTTCCTTGCCTTACTGCCCTGGCTAGAACTTGTAGCACTATGTAGTGGGCCTGGATATCCTTGCCTTGTTCCCCATCTTAAGCAGAAAGCATTCAGTGCTTGTCAATGGTCTAAATACACCAATTAAAAGAGAGATTGGCAGAGTGAATTAAAGAATGTGATTCAACTATATGCTGTCTACAAGACACCCACTTCAGGGGCCGGCCTGGTGGTGCAGTGGTTAAGTTCACACGTTCTGCTTCGGCAGCCCAGGGTTCACCGGTTCAGATCCTGGGTGTGGACATGGCACCGCTTGGCAAGCCACGCTGTGGTAGGCGTCCCACATGTAAAGTAGAGGAAGATGGGCACGGATGTTAGCTCAGGGCTAGCCTTCCTCGGCCAAAAGAGGAGGATTGGCAGCAGTTAGCTCAGGGCTAATCTTCCTCAAAAAAAAAAAAAAGAAAAAGAAACCCACTTCAAATATAATGATATAGGCAGTTGGAAGCGAAAAATAGATAAGGATATATTATTGCAAACATTAATCAAAGGAAGGTAGGAGTGGCTATATTAATATCAGATAAAGTAGGTAAAGCAAAGAAAATTACCAAAGACAAATAAAGAGACAATATAATGATCAAAGGGTCTGTTCCCTAAGAAGACATGATAATCCACTATTATTTAGTCTGCAAGTGTTTGGAGATTTTCCTGTTATCTTTCAGTCATTGATTTCCAATTTGATTCCATTATGGTCAGAGAACACACTGTATCATTTCAATTCTTTTAAATTTATTGAGTGTTTTTTAATGGCCCAGGATATGGTCTATCTTGATATCTGTTCTGTCGGCTGGTAAAAAATGTGCATTCCGCTGTGATGGCGTGGTGTTGTTACTACGTAGTGGAGTCACGTCCTGGCTCCCCAGTAGCTTTCTCTGATATCACCCTGGTGCGGAGTAGGGAGGGAGCAGGCTTGGGATACCTTGTTGCAGCCTGTAAAGACGAAACTCTAGGCTCCCTACCTGGCCTTTCCTGGCGTGATTGGGGCCACAGTTTTTTCCATGGTGTTTACTGGAGTAGAACAGTTGTTGTCTAAAATAACCTGTCTTACGAGGCTGCCCCGGTCCTGGTCCTCTGGCTCAAGAGAGCAGGCTTTAGTTGGGGCTTTCTCTCGTGTGTGCCCACTGGCATCCTAGCATTTGCCCACTTCTGCAGCTCCAAGTCTGAGATACACGAGGCAAAAGAGAAAACCCAGGAACTCACCACCGTGTCATTCTTTGGGTCGGGCTGTCTCTAGCCGATCTGCCCTCTTCTTTCCACCTTACGTGGTTTCATACACAAAGTCCAGAGTTTTTAGTTGTACTTGGCAAAAGGAAGAGGGAAAATTACATCTACCCCGTCTATATGGAAGTAGAAGTCAGTCTCTCATGGTTTTACCAATGTTAACATGAAAAAACACAGTTCTCTGGTGCTCTGGACCTCATCTGCTCCATCACCCACTTCTCTCTTTTTAAAAAATAGTCCCCCATTCAAGCAGAACAATTGCTTCCCTTTGGGAGAAGCTTGAAGCTAAGGAGACTGAGATGTTCCATAGGGTATTGTGTTTGTTCATCTCCGTTCTCTATGCTTTCTTTTTTTTCGTCTTTCAGAAAATGGGGCTTGGGCTTCCTGTGTTTGTCTAAAGTGGTTTGCTCTTGGATTATGTCCTGGGTCCAGAATGCCAAATATCTTCTGGAATTGAGGTCCAGACACAGATTAAGGATAAAGTTAAGGCCACTTAGGTGAAGCAGCCACAGAGGGCAGGAAGCAAGAGCAGGAATGTGAGTCTTCTCAACCAGGGGAAGAACCTATGCAAGTTTGCTAGGGCTGCCATAGCAAAGTACCATGCAGTGGGGGCCTTAAACAACCGAAATTTGTTGTCTCGCAGTTTTGGATGCTGGAAGTCCGAGATCAAGGTGTTGGCAGGGTTGATTTCTCCTGAGGCCTCTCTCCTTAGCTTTAGGATGACTGTCTTCTCCCTGTGCCTCCACCTGGTCTTTCCCTTGCGTGTGTCTGTGTCTTAATCTCCTCTTCTTATAAGAGCACCAGACAGATTGGATTACGGCCCACTCCAGTGGCCTCATTTAATCTTAATCACCTCTTTGAAGACCCTATCTCCAAATAGAGTCACATTGTGGATTAGGGCTTCGACATATGAATTTTGGAGACACAATTCAGCCCATAACAAGTCCCAGAAAGGAAAGTGAAAGGCAGAAAGGGTGGAATGAGCACTAAATTGAGACTTTCGGATGGACCAGGTCAGCAGAGGAAGTATCTGCCAATTTCACTCAGTGCTTTTTGCAGCTGATCCTGATGTGACGGTTAACCCTTGCTTCTCTCCCAGAGAGTCCTGGTCTTGCCTAGGTCAACTTCTAACATTTTTTTGTTAATACAAGGGCAATTTAGGTCACAGGGGGAGTTTTCCCAGGAACTAAATTCATGTCAAATCTATTTTTCTTTTTACTTTTTTATTGAGATATAATATGCATACAGTAAAATACATAAAATCCGCCAATTTGAAGTATGCCGCTCAAGGTTTAAATACGTGTACTCCTTTGGAACTACCACCCAGGTCAAGACATAGCATGTGTGTCCAGAAAGCTCATTGTTCTCTTTCCAGTCAATCTCCGCCTCTCCACCTGGAGGTAAGCACTCCAGACACCAGTTTTTGAATGTCATATAAGTGAAATCATACAATATATACTCTTTCGTGTCTGGCTTCTATTGCTCAACATAATGTCTGTGAGATTCTTCCGTGTTACTGAGAGTATTTGTAAACTTTATTGCTGAGGAGTGTCCCATTATGTGGATATAGCACAATTTACTCATCTGTTCTGTTGTTGACAGACATGTGGGTTGTTTCCAATTGGGGGTTATCATGGATAAAGCTGCCGTATGTCTTTTGTGTTCTCGTATACGTCTTTTGGCAGATCTATGCACAGATTGCTCCTGGGTGTATAAATCTAGGAGTAGGATTGCTGGGTCATATCAAAGCTACTTATTAAACTCAATTTGATAAATAGAGATAAGCAAGTTTAGGTCACTTTTTTCTTTTGTTAGGTTATTTTTAGCAGTGGTTCAATGGACTACAGTCAGGGATATCACATATCTTTGTGATATCTAGTTATATCATAAATTTAATTGAAGGCACAATAAATTATCAAAAATATGATCACTTTAAAATTTATAGATCAACATTTTACATTAGACCTGAGATGTGGCAAGGTGAGTATGGGATATTACCCAAAATACAATAGAAGATATATCTTAAGACCTTTTGGTGGGATGTCACATTTTAAAATAAAGCAGCTTTCTTCCAAAGATTTCATGGAAAGAACAGATTATGCACAAAATGTCCGGCAATGATGTGACTCAGAGACAAATTCTCCTCCTTCATATGCTTTCTCTAGTGCATTGTTGACATTCTAGCTGTTTGAGAGAAATGGAATTGATGATGTGTCACCAAAAGGACTCTTCTTCACCATCAGGAGTTCCGGATTGGACTGAGGTGGGGTTTAGGCTCAGAGAGGGAGGGTTTTAGGAGGCTATTGCAGACCCCAAATAGTTGTGTTGATTCCTGAGCTGCCCAAGGGAGAAATACGCACATCAGTGGTAACAGGATTAGGCTCCTCTGACTTTTCATCAGATCATTTTATTGACTAGTCCAGAGGTCCCCAGTGGTGTGCCCAGACATTGGTCTTCAAGTTCTCAGGGTGGCCAGCTGGGGTCTGGGGCTTCCAGAGCTTGCCGGCCTGCTTCTGGCTGCGAGTGACCATCCGTCTTTACCTTGTCTCCCAGTGTGGGTTCAAATATGATCATATTCTCTGTGTTCTGTGACAACAAAGAGCACGGTAAGGAGTATATTGGGCCCTATTCCCTCAAGTTAAGTTGTACACCCCAACCCAAAACTCTTCTGGAGCATCTGAGGTCTCACTGATTTCCCTTTTCAGAGGCTGAATGCACTGAACCATCCTTTCTCTTACGTCTTCTTCTCTACAGTTCCCCACATCAAATAATTTTTGTAAATAGTTGTGGTAGAGATCATTCTCATGCTTACCTCCTTTAGGGACAACCCCCCCCCAGGAGAACCGTGATACCTAAGGTAGACATGATGGCACTGCTACCTTAGAGGACATGAAAGAACCGGACATCTGGTAGCCATTGGCTGAGAAATTGCCAAGACCACTGTGAACACAGCAGTCCTGTTCTGCAGGTTGATGACATTGCCCAAGCCATAAAACAAAAAGGCATGACCAGAGAGGGCATGGGGGGCTTCTAAAGCTGGTCAGGAGTGAGTGATGGGCAAGGGGACATGAGCCCATAGGACCACCTCTCCTTTCTTGGAACAGACTGCTAGGGCCACTGCAGGCATCTTTGCTCGGTAGGGATCAGTTTGGGAGGCAGCCTCTCTGCCCCAGCACCATTTGCAAAAACACCCGTGTGTTCTCTTCTCTGTTGTAAGTGCTCCATTTCATTTCCTTCTGATGATTAAATCTAAGTCATTTGGAAAAAAAAAAAGATATAACTATCAACTATCTTTTTGATGAGTACTAGACAACCATGGAAAACACCTGGAGTTGACATGATTCCCTTTAGGAGCAAAGCGTTTTACCCTCACCTGCCTAATCTTAGTGCAGACCAAGGCATAATTTCTCTTAGTTTTTATCCGCTATCTAAACCAGCTAAGGGGTTCCCCATTTCTGCTGTTACGGATACTAGCCCTCTGGGAGAACCATGGCAGTTGTGTAACCACCAGTGACCCTTGTCTGGGTTATTTTTTTTTTTAAAGATTTTATTTTATTTCCTTTTTTCTCCCCAAAGCCCCCAGTACATAGTTGTATATTCTTCATTGTGGGTCCTTCTAGTTGTGGCATGTGGGACGCTGCCTCAGCGTGGTTTGATGAGCAGTGCCATGTCCGCGCCCAGGATTCGAACCAACGGAACACTGGGCCGCCTGCAGCGGAGCGTGCGAACTTAACCACTCGGCCACGGGGCCAGCCCCCCTTGTCTGGGTTATTAACATGCTCCGGGAAAATTCCTTTCAGGAGCGCTAGACCTTGGTGTCTTGGCCTTATTTCAGGTGCCCTAAGATATGGCGTCTATTCTGTCTTCTCCTCTCCATCACTGCACACCTTTGATGGGGATATCTAAGGACTTGAGGACAATTTGGGACTTTCAGGGCTCAGCACAGTGTGACTGGGAAGAGCACAGGCCTGGAACCAGACTGACTCAGATTAGCCATATAACTTGTCACTGACCTTTTCTGAACCTGTTGCCTCACCTACCAAATGGAAATTATAATAGGATCCATTTCCTAGTTTTTTATGAAGCTTCAAAGAGAAATTGTATCTAAAGTCCCCAACACAGAGCATTCCACACAGTAGGCTTTCAGTAAGGCCATGTTCCCATGTCACAGTTTCTCTGTGCCCTCAGCAGAACCTGGGGAGTGAGGAAAAGAGAGAAAGAACAAGGGGGGGGGGTGGTGGGTATTAAGGCCTTACTTAAGCTCCTCATATGTGAAGGCAGCTCAGAACTGACCCAGAACCCATATCCTAAACCATCAGCCAGTGGAGCGGCTTCCCAGGGAAGCTCCAGATTGGCCCACCAATAGCGGAATCCAGCGGGGTTAGAATGGAGCTGGGACAGCCAGAGGGAACACAGTGACCAGCAACAGTCAGCAGCCTGTCACAAAAACTAAAATGGCCCCATATTCTTTGAGCTACGCACCCCTATGTTCATTGCAGCATTATTCACAATAGCCAAGATGTGGAAGCAACCCAAGTGCCCATCAAAAGGATGAATGGATAAAGAAGATGTGGGTATATATCCAATGGAATACTATTCAGCCATAAAAAAGACAAAATCATCCCATTTGTAACAATATGGATGGACCTTGAGGGTATTACGTTGAGGTAAATAAGCCAGACAGAGAAAGACAAACACCATATGATGTCACTCATATGTGGGAGATAAATAAACATATGGACAAAGAGAGCAGATTAGTGGCTACCAGAGGGGAAGAGGGCGGAGAGGTAGGTGAAAGGGGTACAGGGGCACATACGCACAGTGACAGATAAAAACTAGATTACTGATGGTGAGCACGATGCAGTCTACACAGAAACTGATATATAATAATGTACACCTGAAATTACACAATGTTATAAACCAATATGAACTCCGTAAAGAAAATTTTTTTTAAAAACCTAAATGGCCCCGTCTAGGATGGTGAATAATAATCTAGAGGTCCAGGGCAACATTAAATACCCTCCCGTCTAAGTAAGCAATTTACTTCCTGATAGGATCTGCACTTTCACTTAGAAATCCTTCCAGCTCCTTGAAAATGGTCACTTGGGTAGCATAAAGTTTTGATGATATTGCAACATTTCAATCTTTTAGGTTGAATATCAACGTGAGAAATTTTAAACCAGTAGCCAACCAACTAGTGACAGGATTACACCAGCAAATCAATAAGAAAGCATCCTGGAGGACCCAAGCTTCTTCGGTGATGGGCATAATTGTACCTCCTCCTCATCTCCTTAGGAAGCCACCCAGCTGGACAATGATCCCAGAACTGTGGCTGCTTGTCACAAGCCCTGGGGTAAGGTAGATAGCATGGAATTAGTTAGCAAGGATGCACAGTGAGGAATCAGGAGATTCTTGAAGAATGCTTCAACCCCTTGCGATTCTGACCATGTTGGCGAAGCCCATGGCCTGCTTGCTGTGATCACAGCCTTGCCTTCTGCTAACACTTGCCTGGGGCACTCTTAGACGCCCTCATGGCCTCACTTCTTTACCTCTCTCTCCTTTCCTGGGCTGGGGTAAGTCTATGTCCAGGCCTTTGGCCTGGCTTCAGTGGTGGTTACAGGTCTGGAACCAGAAATGTGTTTGCTTCTCAATCAATTCTTAGAAACATAGCTTGAGCCCATCTTAAAACCTTTTGAAATCCTTAGGACAATATGAAAAGAAATCACAGTGAGGGGCTGGCCCCGTGGCCGAGTGGTTAAGTTTGCACACTCCGCTGCAGGCGGCCCAGTGTTTCATTGGTTCGAATCCTGGGCGCGGACATGGCACTGCTCATCAAACCATGCTGGGGTGGCGTCCCACATGCCACAACTAGAAGGACCCACAATGAAGAATGTACGACTGTGTACTGGGGGGCCTTGGGGAGAAAAAGGAAAAAAATAAAATCTTTGGAAAAAAAAAAAGAAATCGCAGTGAGGCCTTCTAAAGTTAACAAGGTGAAAAACAATAAAAATACCAAACTCTAATGTCAAATCACTGTAGATAAGCCAAAGAGAAAACTGCTTTCAAATGTTTTGTATTAAAATTCACAGAACTGACATTTAAAAGTTGTCCTGGAAATCTTGGTAACAAGTCGAGGCTATTCCCATACAGAAGGAAAAAAATTCTACCCTTTTGGGTGCAGAGATGGTGGTTCATTATTCCTCAGGCCGCACAGGAAGCCTCAGTCCTGGGGAGGGCTCAGAAAGGTCGCTCTCTGAACTTTAGGGTGAGACAATCAACACGAAATGGAGTGAATTTGTCTGGAGAGAAGGTTTGTCCCCCGTGAGGCCCACCTTCTCCCCCCGTCTCCATGGAGGAAGATTTGCTAGACAGTTTCCGGGGTGGGGGGGTGGTTGCAGAAATAGGAGGGGCCCTGGGGGTCCAAGGAAGGGAGCTCAAAATCCTTCAGTCATCTTAGATGGCCTGTCCCCTGAGGGGCCTTGTTTGATCCCTCAAACTGAATGCACCTCCTTTGAGTTCCCATAGTACTGTTTATCCCTACAGAAATATCACACCATAGCTTCCTTCTCAGAATAAAATATTTAAAAAGTAAAAACTTCAAATAAACACACATGGGTATGCACACACACACATTCAAGGGCCATGTGATTTAAACTGCCTGGCAAAGGTTTTGTGGTCTCTCATTGGTGCCTGGGTGCGACCGTGGAGAGAGACTCTTGCCAACGTGGCAGGGCAACCTCCCGGCCTGGGTCCATTTCCAGGGCCTCTCATGACAATGTCACAGGCCTGGTCAGGAGTCTGAGACTATGCTCTGTGAAGGCACATTTCCTGAGAGTGTTTACACTTCTGAGTCAATGTATAACAAGAAAGTGCCAATGGACATCGCACGAGGGCCCCCAGGTTAAGAAGCAGTGAAAAACAATCCCGACTGGAGTCAGTAAAAGTTTTCAGTTGCACTGGAAACAAGCCAAGGGATTATGACATTGACCAGGCAGTGCATCTCGTTGAAAGGTGGCACCAAGAAGAGAGTGCCAAATTTGGAAGAACACCGAATCTTCTTCTTTTTTTTTTCTTAATTTTTATTTTTTTCGGATGTACATCATATTTCAAATTCTGGATACATTACATCATGTTCACCACCCGAACACTAACTATAGTGCATCCCCTCACATATGACCCTAATCACCCCTTTTGCCCTCCCCCCTTCCCCCTTCCCCAGTGGTAACCACCAGTTCAGTCTCCAATGCTATGTGTGTTTTTTTTTTTTTTGTCGTTTTTATCTTCTACTTATGAGTGAGATCATATTGTATTTGACTTTCTCCCTCTGACTTATTTCACTCAGCATAATACCCTCAAGGTCCATCCATGTTGTCACAAATGGCCGGATTTCATCATTTCTTATGGCTGAGTAGTAGTCCATCATGTATAAATACCACATCTTCTTTATCCATTCGTCCCTTGATGGGCACCTAGGTTGCTTCCAAGTCTTGACTATTGTGTATAATGCCGCAATGAACATAGGGGTGCAAGTATCTTTATGCCTTTCTGTTTTCAAGATCTTTGGATAAACACCCAGCAGTGGGATAGCTGGATCATATGGTAGATCTATCCTTAATTTTCTGAGGATACTCCAAACTGCTTTCCATAGTGGCTGCACCAGTTTGCACTGCCACCAGCAGTGAACAAGGGTTCCCTTCTCTCCACACCCTCTCCAACACTTGTTGTTTCCTGTCTTGTTAGTTATAGCCATTCTGACCGGAGTGAGGTGATACCTCATTGTAGTTTTGATTTGCATTTCCCTGATAGCTAATGATGTTGAGCATCTTTTCATATGCCTGTTGGCCATCTGTATTTCTTCTTTGGAGAAATCTCTGTTCAGATCTTTTGCCCATTTTCTAATTGGATTGTTGGGTTTTTTGTTGTTGAGCTGCATGAGTTCTTTGTATATTTTGGATATTAACCCCTTATCTGATATGCGGTTTGCAATTATCTTCTCCCAATTGTTAGGCTGTCTTTTCGTTTTGTTGATGGTTTCCTTTGCTGTGCAGAAACTTTTTAGTTTGATGTAGTCCCATTTGTTCATTTTTTCTTTTGTTTCCCTTGCCTGGTCAGACATGGGACTTGAAAATATGCTGCTCAGACCAAGGTCATAGAGCGTACTGCCTATATTTTCTTCTAGAAGTCTCATGGTTTCGGGTCTTACATTCAAGTCTTTAATCCATTTTGAGTTGATTTTTGAGAACACTGAATCTTCTATGCAAACATTCTAGTAATGGAGACTGGAGGGCAGCACAGACAGTGGTTGAAGGCTGACCTGCCCCGTGATCAGACATTGTTAGTGAATGCCGATGCTGACTTTATAAACATTTTCCATACTCACGTTTTCCATAAATGGTTTATTTACTATATGATAATGTGATGACCAAGTGGACAACCGGCGTTTTTCAACATGCTAAAACATCAACCCTTTGTTAATTTCTTACAAAAAAAGAAATTTCGATTTAAATCTTTATAAACTACCAGACACTTCTATGGATCCCAAACCCTTGCACTGTAAATCGGCCCCCGGGTGTATTGTAATTCCTTGTGGATCTGAGCGTCTCCTCACTGGGTGGCAAGCTCCTCAAGGCCAGTCAGTGAGCGGCTACTGCTTCTGCCCAGAGCCTTGCACAGTGTCTGGCACGTGGTAGCCACTGGGACGTGCCTGGTGAGTGGAAGAGAAACTCTGAGACTCTCTGAGGAAGCTTGTTCTCTCGCAGGATGGCACAAACTTGTGATCTGTTGACACTTTTTTATAGCTATCTTGGCTTGATGCTACTTTCTATGAGGGTCTACCTTACTGAATTTGTGTGAGGCAGCAATGCGCCCAGTTAAAAAACTATACTTCCCAACCTCCCTTTTGGCTGGGGTAGCCTTGAAACTCAACTCTGACCAATTAGACTCAAGGAGAAGTCTGTTAGAGAATTTAGGACAAGTTTTGCTTTCTAAACACAAGTATCATCCATTCCTTGGTGCTTCCTGCTCTTTCTGCCCAGAATATAGATATGATAACAAGATTGCAGCAAAAATGGACGGAAATCTCAGCCTTACCTCCCTCAGCCCCTCCACCGGCACCAGCAGTGGTGCCAATAAGGAAAATGAAACCTGATTTGTTGAAGCCATTGTTCAGTCAAGTTTTCTGTAACTTAGAGTTGAATATAAACCTTAAGTGACCCAGGATGGGGTGATGGTGAAGGAGGTCCTAGAAATCGAGGAGCAAAACCAATCAAAGAACCCAGAGAGCTGAGAGTGAGAACTGGGCTGGGAGAGGTGGAACAGGTGGCAATCTGCATTTGGGGGAGACAGAGATTTTATGAACATCCAAAGCTCATTTGCATAAGGCTCTGGGCCAGACGGGCGTCTGAGGGAGAACGAAGTCACAAGTAATCTGATCAGGCAGCTCTATTTCTCTGCGTGAATGAACATTTGTCTTTGGGCTTATTGGGCCATAGATAATGAATTTAATTTGCTTGAATCGTCATCCAGGCTTGAGCACACCTAGGGACACCTCTCACTGCCAGTTTCCTAATATAATCTAATTTTAAACGTATTACTATCACTCTGAATGTAACAATATGCTCTTAGTTTTTCTCCCACAAGGTCCTGGCTGGGCTCTGTTAGTTTCCCTGGAACTGAGCCCCAGTTGGGCAGTGGAAAAACCAAGGCTTGCAGCCACACCAACCTGCTTTACCCAGCTCCACAGATAAGCAGCTCAAGACCTCAACCAAGACACTTAAACACTCGACTTTAGGTTCCTCATCTGTCAAAAGACCATAGCAACCCTGACCTCAGCAGGTTGCCTGCAAAGAGCCAGTGTGTGTAATGTACTCCCTGCCTCGCCCATTGCTTCTCTCTCCCCTCGCTGCTCACGCTAGATTGACTTTAAGCTTTTCATGCTCTTTTCGATCTGACATCAAATCAGGATCACCACTTTGAAACTCTCCCATGTGTATCTCTGGCCATGCCAGAACCTGAGACTGACTTCTCACACATCAAGTGACTGAATCTGGCACCCTTTCTCTGTGCTGCCCAAGTTCGCTGAGCTATTCCAGCATGCATCTGATAATTGTTATTCGTCAGCATCCTCATATTCTGAGAGACTCCTGTGCTCAGGACCCTGCTGTATTCGTTGTTCTAGCTCCAGCCCCTAGAACAGTTCTTGGCCCATAATAAACACTCAAGATTTGTGGAATAAATGAGTGAATGAATGAACTCCTTGAACATTATGGACATCTTTGTAGCACGGGAAGGTCCTAGTAAAGTGCTTAGGTGACGTTTGTGGAACGAAGACATTTCAGTCCTAACTTCCCAGCTTTGGGGAACTCTCTCTAATTGCCATCGATTTCCTATTACTTCCCTGTCTCAGTGTTTTCTAACCAGGGCAGCAGAGAAGCCCCTGAGAGCTATACCACAACGGAACTATATTTTATAACAGCTCTGGTCTTTCACAAACCTTCTCCCCACTAGCCTACTCAAGGGAGGGAAACTAGGATCCTTATCAAAACAGCACTGGTAATCCCTGAAAAAAATAAACAAAAAAGCCAATTTATCCTGGCTTATCAAGTTAAGCATAGCAAGTTGTATATTTAAGAAATTACAATGGAACCTTGCAATTACACTATTTTAATAAGGGCCATGGCCACCACAACTGACGTTAACAAGCACTTCTATATGCCAGGCTCTAGTCTAAGCAATTCATTCCTTGACTTTCCTCAGCAACGTTATAAGGTAGATAAGATAATTATGCCCTTTTTACAGATGAGGAAACTGAGAGGCAAAGAGGTTAAGAAACTTGTCTAAAGTTACTGGTAACTGGTGGAACTGGGATTTGAGTCAAGGCGATCTGATCCAGAACTGGAACACCTGACCACTGAGCTCTACTAAAATTGATCATTATTTTGGCCAAAGAATTTGGTGACATTGCTCCGATCTAAAGAACTCTCAGTTTTGACTTATTGAATGAAACTCCTGAAAGGATAATTTCATGTACATATCACTGTCCTCTTATCAAAGCAAAATTCCACATCAGTTTGTCTAGTCTTCTTACGGCCTAGTCAATATTTTTCTATTTTATTTAGAAGAACCTGTAATCTAGTTCCTACACTCCCTTCTTTGCATATTTTTTAGAATGCATCTTGCTTGCAGAGAGAGCAAACCACACCAGTCATGAAACCATGGTGCTGTGTGCACAGTTGGGCCAGGAACGAAAACAACTACACCATAGTAACAATCCGTCATTCTGTCCATCTGCTGCCCTGGAGGGATCTTAAAATAGTTTCAATTCACCTTTAAAATCTGCTGCTCTATGAAGGGCTTCTAACACTTGGCGGCCCTGGAAGCCTGCCTGAGAAGCAGGGCCGCTGTTCGGACTACTGGTGTCCAGCTGTAAGACTCTTCGGAGGGAAACAAGCCATCCATTCATTGGGCCGTTGTGAAATTTTCCTTCCCCACCAGTGCTCCCAGCCAAGGAGGAGAATTCCTGGAGGAATGGCATTCTGGATTTTTGTTCTTCCTAATGTGGGATTGATGTTTTATTTTTTTAATTGATTCCTTTTTTTTTTTTTTTTTCCTGTTTAATCTCCTTCTGCTCCCACTCTGAACCCTATAACTTTCTTCTTCTTCTAGCTTTTCTTTCTTCAGCTCTACAACGGGGGGACTGGGCATGAGTTGATGTTTATAATCTAGAACTTTTCAATTGGTTAGTGAGATGATCATTTATGATTTATCACCCAAACCAGGACACTTCTGAGAAGGAAAGAAGTGCTATTAATAATTAGGGTAGAAGTAAGAGGAGTAAGCTGGGACCTTCTTGGGCAAGCCCAGACATGTGGTCACCCCTGGTTTTGCTCCGGCTCCATTGCACAACACAGGAAGAGCGTTTAAATGCTCACCATGCAGGGGCTAAAGATAACAGTATCACTCTTGGCTCTTGGCTCCAGTTCCCTTGTATTCTAGATCTTGAACAGAGCATGGTCAATCGGGATTCAAACAGGACAGGTTGTTCTCTTTTTTGCTGACTGCGTCTTTAGTCTATACTGATTCTTTTTTGTTGTAGTTCCGTGTTTTTCCAAAAGGTCACATTCTCAACATCCAAGAGTTTAGTCTATCAGCTCTCTAATTTGAATTGGAAGGTTACATTGTAAAATTTCAATCTCATGCAGATTTTTTTTTCCATTTTAAATCCCATTTAGGCTGTGAAACTTAGCGTGAAATGAACTGACGGTTATACTCCTTAAGTATTCTTTGAGATTGATGCTATCAGATCAAGAATATCTTACATGTGTAAAGAGTTTTGTATAATTGCATATATTCTCATTTGATACCCACACCAAAGCCGGGAAGTAGGTGGCAGAGATTAATCTCTTTTTGAACCCAGAACATACCACTCTGAGATGGAATCAAATTATGGCAGGTAGGAACAAAGGTGGCATGAAAATCAACATCATCAGAGTCTAACGTCCAATCTTTTCATACTTCTGGTTGAGGTATAACATCATTTTAAAGCTACCATTTGCTCTTGTTTTGTTTATTGCTCGTGAGTAATGGTTAACACAATGAGCAGCAAACAGTTTTGACTGTAACCAATAGTCACCCTCCCCCATATCCCTGCCAGCGGAGCCCGCCTCCAGCTTTCCCAGCTGGCTTTGCAGCCACGGGCATCTAATTAATGGGCATCTGATTAAATCTTTGTGAATTAAACCCGAAAGGAAGTCTTCCCTAGAATTTCTGGAAAAAGTCTTCCTCTCTGATAAGAACAGCCATGCAAGGGAAAATCAGTGCCTCTTCCCTCTGGATACAAACTGAGTGGCTGCAGGCCTTCTGAAACCATGAAAGGACATGCCTGAGGATAAATGCCAGCACACTGGAGGTAGCAGACAAAAAGATGGAGATCACCCAGGTTGTTTTCCACCTCATGAAGCCACTAAACCAATGTTGGAACCACCTGCCATCTTGTTATGTGAAAAAATTGTTTTTGTGTTGTTTTTTAAGCCACATTCAGCACACTGTTACTTGAAGTTAAGAGCATCCTTAATGATTCACCATTTAAATGGTATCATCATAGTTCACTATTAGACTTTGTTGTAGGAAATATGTTCTTACAGGCCTTTCACTCTCTTGAAATTAAATATCTAGATAATAAAACCTATCTATTCATATAATCTTTAAAAATCAATAGAATGCCCTTACTGTAATCTAAAGGAGAAATGTTAAAAACAACTTTAAAGAAGAATATGCGTTCAAATGTGTAAATGCCTACCCACAGCTACTCTCGAAGACAAGATAAAATAGAGCTTGCAGGTCTATGTTGAATCGCTATGAATGCAATAGCTCTCTCATGCAGCCTCCTGCAGGCGTGCTGTGCTGGTGACTCAATCCCGTCAGAGGTGTAGACATTGGTATTATGATTTTTCAAAGGGTGAACAACTCTTGGTAAAGTTCCAAATCAAACAGTGTACAATCTTCCATTAACTTAAGTGGTACCTGCGTTCTCAGAAAATTGAGTGTATGCTCAAACCATGCAGAAAATGACTTTGTGATGATATGTAACACAGAGCTAGGATCTAGGATCACAGGGTTATAAACACATTTTCAACTACATGAATATCTGATGGCACATTTGGAGGTCACGTGGGACTTTGGACAATTCTTTGCTGTGTAGAATTTGCCCGCACATTGCAAAATGTCTGGGGTCTCACCCAATAAACACTGATGGTGATTCCTAATTAGTGTGACAACCAAAACGTGCCCCCAGAAGTTTTCAGAGCATCCCCTGGGGCAGTCTTACAACCCTCCCCTTCACCACAGAGGACAGTGTACTGAGGCCAAACTGGTCTGGGGCAAGCGCCCTGGGTCAGTCACTCTGTGTGAGTGTCAGGAGCACCCTGCATTCCCCACTCTGAAGGTTGTGGGGATGCTCTCATTTCTTTGGAGGCAGGTGTGGCTAGGTAGAGAGAAAGCAGAGAAGCTAATGATGGGTGGCTCAGAACAAGTGCTCTTGCTGAATCCTTTAGGGTCAATGATTCACCCTTTCTCAATATGTGTGCATTTTTTTCACTGACCATTTATTGGGCCCCTACTATATGCAAGGAACCGTGGTTACTACCGATAGATACTGGGCTGACCAATATTTCCTTTCTGCCCTCTGGGAGGTAGAAATCTAAAGCAGAAAAGGAGAAAAGTATCCAACTAAGATGGAGCAGAGGCTCTTAGCCTGGGGTCCCAGGCACGCATTTCAAGGGATCCTTTAATCTCCTGAAATTGAAAGCAAGATTACAATATTTCCCTTTGTGTGTGAGCGTTTCTTTTTCTGGGTAGAGGGTGTATTGATTTAATCACATTCTCATACGACTCCAGGATACTATAAAGACTACAGATTATGCACAGGGCAGGCCTGATAAGTAGATGGTACCTTATTTGATAGGGTTTCACAAGTTCCCTCCGCTCTAAATCTCTCTCTTACTCAAATACTTCTCTCGCTGAAATGCTACAAGTAGATTCATTTATAGCAAATGCATAGTTAGCATGCATCTCTGTGGCCATCATCTTTCCAACAATCTTCAGGAAATGTTTATTGAGCTTCTCCTGTGCGCCAGGCACTGAATCGAGGAGTAGGTTTCCACTGGTGAATGGAAGGGGGCTCTCAGTCCGTGGAGGGGGTGAAGCGCAAAAGGGATGCTGGGAGAGTGGATGCAGGATCTTTCGAGAACACAGCAGGGTAACCTAACCTACAATGGGACAGCAGAGCTGTCAGGAGGAGACAACAAGCCCTCCTGGGCTGCTAACCCCCTGCACTCGTGTGGATGTGTGTATCAGCCAGCTGGCCAACATGAACAGAGGGTCCTGGTGAGTGAGGACACTGCCTTAGGCCTAGGGACATGGGGAGGCAGGGTGGTGGACAGCCTCCACGAGCATCAGGCCTCAGCAGTCTCACACTATGGCTTGGGTCAGCCACTGAGTGAACAGATTGGGCCCTCTACGATGACTCTGATAACATGACCTGCATTTTGGTGCATATTTAAAATTTCAACTTACTTGGGCTATGGCTATTTGTTGCAAGAGTGTGTTTGGAAAACGGACTATCCGGGATTGGAGAATGAGGGGGAGAGTGGTTTATAACTGGGAAACTATGTGCTGACTATCACCATGTTGAAAAGCAGTGTGGTTTCTAGGGGGTTCATTCTGGAACTAGGACATTTCGGTTTCCCCCTGCAAGACGGCCTTCAGCAAAAAAGAAAACATACCTTGGCCACGAAAACGCAAAAACACTCTCTCTCTGTAGCTCCAAGCAGCTCTCTCCTCTGAGAGTTAACTTGTCCTAAGGCCATCTTGTCTTTGGAAGCCCCAAAGCAGCAAAACACAGATCTTCTTATGCCTTCCCCTCCTTTACTAAAAAGGAACAGGAATAATTGCCAATTCAGTAGGCTTCTTGCTCTTTTGTGCATTTTAAAGGCATTTGCTGTTTGGGATTTGGAAGAAAATCATGAGAAATGAGAATCTCTCGCTGCCTTGGCTGGAAGCAGGCTCATTGTTTGCAGAGAGAGCTGGTTTCCATGGTTTTGGACTATAGACAGCTGCATTTTTTTTCAAGAGTAGTTTCTACTTGCAATTGGATCTAATAAATAGCCAAGGTATTCAGCCTTCCAACAGCGAAAGGTCTTAAAGTTATTTGAAAACACCCTACGATGTTATCATTCACGACCCACTGTACACGGTTTTTAGTTATTAAAAGTCACGCATTTCTCTCTGGATAGGCCCTGTTTGGCCCAAATTTCTCCTTTATAGAGGGCAGCCAATCATGTTTTGGGCTCCGAATCCTTGTCTTGAAAGTAAACACATTCCTCTCCTCCAAATGACAGGAGACTCAGGGGATAGCCTGAGAGAGCAGAGCAGGCCAGGAACATGCAATATTGAGGCCTGAGCAATAGCCATGGGAGCGGCTCCTTGAGCTGCGACCATCATAGCTGTAAGGAGGTCACACGGCTTCCCCTCCCCCCGCCAGCCCTGGAGCAGGGCCCACCTTCACAGGAACCATATGGCGCGCTGTCAACAGAACAACATGTGGAAACTGCCTATTTTACCTTCTGTCGCTGAAACAGGACACATGACAAACTTTTGCTTCTTTTTTTTCAGGACATCGAGAGAAGAAGAAATTGGCTAAAATGAAAAAACATTTTTTTGTCTTCTTGGGACAGTGGCTTGGAATGAAGGAGGATCAGGCAATGAATTTAATTTCCACGGTGAGTGGCAGCAGTAAAGCAGCATAGAGTGTCCCCTTATCCGCAGCAGGGGGCTCAGCTCAGGGGACTGAGCCTGGAGCCAGGTCTCAACACCTGTCAACAACGCATGTCGTCCTTGTGGCCCCTTAGCAAAAATCTCTACTCTTTTTAAACAAGGGTGAACTATATGGCTACTATTAAAACCACTAATATTGCCATAATTTTTTTTGTAGGATGTCATGGTCTTTTCTCCCTTTCCCGAATGTATGGCAGTTGCTCTGGGTCGTTTTTTGTCATTTGACCCTTATATTGCTATTTGATTTTTCTTCTCTTTAGATCTTGCTTTCCCAACTGGATTCTTAGTTCTTTGGGAGCTGAGACCATAGGATCTTTTAATTTTCCTATATATGCTGTTTCCCCACCTAGAATGGATTTCTGCGTCTCACATGGGAAACCACCTGGGCCTGGGTTGTACTGACCTTCCAATGACATTTTAGTCAAATAGAACTAGAGATAATCCTTTTCATGTTCCCATCTCTTCTCTAAGCATCATGGTTGCTGAGGGATAGAAGTTTGTTGAGGGCCACTTAAACACAGATTTACCGCCAGATGTGTAAAATGTAGAACAGGATCCACTCGATAGATTAGGTAAAATTACAGTGGAGTTTGGGAAGTTAGTTAAAGGAAAGGATTATACTTTAATCTGTGATGTAAGCATTGCAACATCTTACTTTTTGGAGCCACTGCCCATCCCCTTGGCAAGAACAAGATTTCTCTCCAATGAGGCTTGAATTTTCTTACTCTCGATTGAATAAACATTTGGCTGAGGAACCATTATTTCTCTTCCTTGGGGACCAATCTGAGAATAATAATAATAATAAACATTTCCTTTCAAGTAACACTGCACCAAATCTTTCAGGGCCAGGCAGATGTGGTCAGGGAAGTTCGACTCACACTCCGAGGAGTATTCCTCCATGGAAGGAGAAACTCAAGAATGTGTCCTCCCGGGGGAGTGCCCCAGAGACCCCAGACCCGAGCCCAACTTCACCCTCGCCCGCAACCTTTGAACCTGGTTCACAAATGGGGACCAACATCAGGAAAATTGCCCCTAACTCAACTCAGTCTTATAAAATCTTACCAAGTTACTTCCTCAAGTGCACTTTCAGGTAATCAATACTATTTTAAAACAATCATTACAAATTCTGTGATAACACTTTAAATGAGTGTGTTTCCATGTTGCTTTCACATTTCTCAGGAATCTAAATGATCATTCTGGTGAGATAAAAAGTTTCCCCTCTGTGGTCTACTGATGTGTGAAAGAGAAGTGTGCAGATGGGGAGGGGGATGGGAAAGGGGAGCAGAGTGGAGGAGGGGAGAGAAACAGTGGGTAGATGTGTTCATCTATGGGGCTGATGGTTAGAAAGTGGCTTCCACAACATGCTTTGAGATGAGAACTGATTTTATTCAAGTCCCTCATTCCAATACTGGTGTCTTCAGTACTTTCGGTCATTAAATTAGAAGGAATTTTGGTGTGTGGGATTTAGAATCAGAAGACGTGTATTTGAATCCCAACTCTGTTTCTTTCTAAGTGACGCTAGTTCAGTAATTTACCTCACCTCTTGAGCCTGGGTACGCACGTGTGTAAAATGAAGATGATGTCTTCCCCTCGGACCTGCTGTGAGGACTCAACTAGATAGGTACGTTGCAAATATTGGAAAATGCTAGTTATGTCTAGACTTGGAGCTCTTAAGAGTCTTACTGCTTTTTAAAAACTTCCCAGCATCTAACATAAATAACTGACGTAGACCAGACACTTTTCAATGCATGATTAACTATATGCAGAAAGTTTAGTATCTTGAAGTAACTTGAATAAGCAAAGATAAAGTAATATTTCAAAAACTTTTAATATGAATTATGTTTCTATAGAATGTGAAAAAATTTAATTTATTCATTTAATGCACATTTGTTGAATGTCTTCTAATGTCAGGCACTGAGTACCAACCGGGGAGAGCAATAGGATAGTTGGGGAAGTCAGATGTGAACACAGATCATGAGAGCAATATCAATAGAGCTGAGTAGATATCTATTTACACAAATAGACAATGAGCTAGAATGCTTCTTTCCTCAATCATTTGGGATCAATGGGAGTTTATTATTTGTAATCCCTGAGCTCTTCACACTGAAGATGGACAAAGACATCTGGGTAATTGAGATCCTTGATTAAACAGCACATAGCTGAGCATACAGTAGTCCGCAATCCCAAGAATCTCCTTTGAACTTTCTTTTTTTTTGGTTGAGGAAGATTGGCCCTGAGCTAACATCTGTGCCCATCTTCCTCTACTTTATATGTGGGACTCCTGCCATAGCGTGGCTTGATAAGCAGAGCATAGGTTCATGCCTGGCATCTGAACCTGTGAACCCTGGGCCGCTGAAGCAGAGTGCATGAACTTAACCACTATACCACTGGGCCAGCCCCTGAACTTTCATTTTAATGTGCTTAGTTCCTAAGATCTAAATGATTAGTGCTTCTCTAATAACTGAGAGTCTGGCTTGGATGTCCCTTCTCTTGTTTTCCATGCCACCCTTTGGTGGAACGCTGATGAGGGTTGAAATGGTGGTGGAGATAAGGATAGGAGAAGCAGTGTCCCTGGAGGTTCCTTAAGCCTGGTCGTCACCTTATGCTTAACTGAGAGTTGAACGCATGATGAATTGTTCCCTTCCTGAAGGTGCGGGCAGATGTGATGTGCAGGGGGATGAGACTAGAACACAACTGCCTTAAGCATGGAGGGAAACCACACAGACCTACACCAGCATGCATTAAGCACCCCCAACATTGAAACCAGTGTCTCTACTCAGGGCACCAGCCAGTCTGATCTTGATGCTGTATGTGTAGACATCAAAAGACAGCTGGCACCCACCATCGTTAACTACACCAGGCCTGCTTGGGAAAAACAGGAAACCTTTATCACCCCACGAAGCATTTCCAAACACACGGTTGTTGACACTTGCTCCAAGCTGACCCAATAAATCAGAACAAACTCTTTTTTCCTATGTTGGTTTAAAATCCAAATAATTTCCATTGAAGTGTGATCTCAAGCTAAGTCACAGCAGCCTTCCTGTGCAGCCTGTTCTCCTTACATGGTGGCTGTGATTGGTAACATGTGTACTTATGTGACTCCCTGGACCTCAATTCTTCCTCCACCCATGCGGATGGGTCCAACCTGGTATCTGTAGAGTTAATGTTCAACTTCGTTTAAAATCGCTTAGCAACAAGTATTGATAGATGAAGCCCAAGGAAACACTTCGAGTTTTGCTTGAGGATGGCTACCTAATAGGTTATTTAAAAATTACAGATCCAGCCCTGATGGCCTGGTGGTTAAAGTCCGGTGCTCTTAGCGCCTTGGTGGCCTCGGTTTGCTTCCCTGGCACCGAACCACACTGCCTGTCTGTCTGTCAGTTGCCGTGCTGTGGCAGTGGCTCACGGAGAAGAACTAGAAGGACTGACAACTAGGATATGCAACCATGCACTGGGGCTTTAGGGAGGGGGAAAAAAGAGGAAGGTTGGCAACAGATGTTAGCCCAGGACAAATCTTTCCCTGAAAAAAGAATCATGTATTTTTGCATATATGTGTGTATATATACATAGAAATATATATATATACATAGAAATATGCATATATGTACATTATACACATATATATACATATAAATACACATGTATATAAAGTGCTTGACCATTGAGTAACTGATTCAGCTGTTACTCAAAGAGGGGAAAAACATAACTTCAGGCCATTTTTCAGACTGAGAATAAGGCATCCTGAGCTCTGGGTAGCTTGTCAGATTGCTGAAATCAGGGTCCCCAGTCTGCATACCAACCCCATGGCAGTTACATTCCTGGGATGTTGACCCTTTACTAGGAGTTGCTTAAAAAGTATATGAGTGGGGCCAGCCCGATGGCGCAGCAGTTAAGTTCACACGTTCTGCTTTGGTGGCCTAGGGTTCGCTGGTTTGGATCCCAGGTGCGTAACTACACACTGCTTGGCAAGCCATGCTGTGGCAGGCATCCCATATATAAAGTAGAGGAAGATGGGCACTGATGTTAGCTCAGGGCCCGTCTTCCTCAGCAAAAAGAGGAGGATTGGCAGCAGATGTTAGCTCAGGGCTAATCTTCCTCAGGAAAACAAAAAGAAAGAAAGAAAGGGGAAAAAAAGTACAAGTGACCTGACCTTAAAAAAATTAGATGAAAAAAATAGCCTTTTCCAACTTTAAGTACATTGCTGCCTAACTATTCAGGATGTCTAGATTTCCAGTCATAAATGCTCACTGATCATCAGAAGGAGCCTTCTTTCTCGAGTAGACAGTCGTACGGTATTTATTGGAGTTGGAGTACACAGGTATTTATTTGCCATGTGATGAATATAATTGCCTGGGCTTGATCTGTGGTATAATGCGGACAGTTTTTTTAGCCTCTGTAGAAGCTCTGCGATTGGATTATTGATTTTATGTTTCATTTACCACTTCTACATTCCACCCACCGTTTTCCTCTAGACATCAATCTGTGATGAAGCAGCTGATGTTTTTAATAAATAAGATCACCTGAAATTCTAGATGATTTGTAGTTAGTTCTAATTTCAGTTGGCCTTTTCTTTAGCAGAATAATTTATCACCTCAGTAGCTAGACATCCTGTATTTATCTTTAGTTTAATAAAAATTCTAATAAAGCCACTTATTGACAGTTAACTGGGCTCCCTGGAGCTTATCAAACTATAATACTGTTGAGAGACAACTTTTAACTCATGCATGGGTGTTTTATACTTCAAGTTCTTGAGAAGCTCTACAGGCACTTTCATTCCCTCTTTTCACGCATGCATTCATTCATTCATTCATTCACGTGGTGTGTCAGATTTTGCTGCTGGAGGTTTGATGATAAATGTCGCCTACAGGTGCTAATGCTTCCAATATGCTGTAGGTTGGCGGTTAGCCATTCTTCTCAAAATTAGTGAATTTGGCATTGTCTTTGTACCTCCTCTGGGCTCCAGCCTACTTTCTTTGAAGGGAAATTGTCAAGGTTTCACTTGGCTTTTTCATACCTCCCACTCTCCTTCATCCACACCACAAATTCCCCAGGGTTATGACTATTTAGAGGACCTTTTGCTGGCAGTGACACAGACGTGTGGGTGGGGGAACCTCTAATTCAAAGAAATCATCAGACTTTGTTGTTGCTGCCGAATTTACCATGAAAGGATGAACGAGAGCAGAGGGGCAGACATGTTCAAGGAGGCAAAAATGAGAAAGCCAAGAGCAAGAGGAAGAGAGAGGCCAACATCATCCTCGCCGCCCTAGAAGGGCGTGTCAGGGCTGGAGGAGACAGGCACATTTTAGGGCCCAGCTGCCCTAAAAGGGCAATTTCATGCTCAGCCTGGGGGCCTGGCCTGCGCCTGCGCTTGGCTGTTTGCATCCGGCTGACTTCTTTGGGCAAACACAATTTATGTCCACTAAATACAAGCTTGCTACGTGTTTTCTCTCCATGCTCTGGAATGTTACCAGAACCCGAAAAGAAAATCCCATAAATCTCTGCTCATCCAGATCTTTCTTGTTCTGCAGAGAAGCCCAGCATGAGTTCCCCATCAGCGGCACGACCTCCTCCAGCTCCTCCAGCCCACACCGAGTTCTCCCTTTGAGCCCCTACAGATTCTAGGTCTGAACCACGAAATCCAGCCATTAATCATCCTCCACCACAGAGAGGGTGTGGAGCTGGGAAATCCCAGGACACTCGGAGGCCAGGATACCTGCAGAGCTGGGTCCTGGGCCAGTTCTGCTTCCTCACATCTTGGTCAAGTTGCTCAGTCTTACTTTTTGCATCTGCATCATTAAAAACACAGGCTAAACATCTGCAAGCTGACTTGTTGTTCTACAACTTCAAGTTAGCGCATTGCTTTCTTAATGTCACTTGTTTCAAGTCACGAGAGCAGAAATCGTGTTTTATATTGTTTCTTCTTCTTTACATGGCATCAGAGGCTGTCTATTCATTTATTTAACATGCACACATTGAATCTTTGCTATACATCCGGCGCTACGCCGGCTGCCGTATAACTGGGAAGCAAGATAGACGCGCCGCTCATCCCTAGCGCATTCAGAGATTCTCACACATCAGCCAGCATCGGGATCTCCTGGAGACTTGTTAAAACACAGATTGCTGGGCTGCACCCTCCGAGTTTCTGGTTTAGTGGGTCTGCAGCCCCCAAATTGTATTTCTAACAAGTTGCCAGGTGATGGTGATGCTGGTGCTGCTGGCGGGGAACCACAATTTGAGAACTAGTTTGTTCTCCCGGCCATTAGCGACAGTGCTATTTTCTCCAGGTGCTATTATCTTAACAGTTGGCATCTGAACTCCTTTTAAGGCGGCATCAGGCCTTGTTTGAAAAAATGCCTGATGAACCTGCTGGATGGGGTGAGACCCTTTGCATGTCAGCCAGCACCAGGAGATCAGGAAGGGCAAGTCGCTCCTTAGGAGACAAGGGAGGAATTTGTGGGGTGTGCTCCCGAAGGGAAGGGGGGAGATGAATGAGGAGGGTGAGAAGGAAGGCAGGAGGAAAAGGTGCAGGTGCAGGACCAGCCATTCCTTTGAAGGCTTTGGTGTTATATGTTGTAAACCTGCCTTTGTTCCCACCCCTGCCCCTCCCGCCTCCCCCACAGCTTCAACACAAAGAAGCAGGAACCCAGGGAGAAGAGGCCGGGAGAAGACAAGGCTCTCCAGAAAACACAAGAATCTACCAGCGAGTCTTGAAGTTCCACGGGCTATAGAACTGGAATCGATGGTGGTGCTGGAGCCCACGTTGCCTGGCATTTCAAGGGACAGGGGACTCTTGAAAGCATCTGGTTACACCATGGCTGAAAGCCAAGTTTTCCGTGAGGTCCCGAAGTCCTAGACAAACATTTCTTTTATTTAGTGTGTTTGAATTTTAAGCTTTAGGCCTTTAGAGAAAGAATCAAGCTGACATCCCATTAATATTACTATAATCCCCATTGTAGCGTATTGTACTACTGCTAGGAACCTTTTCAAATCTTTAGTTTTCTTTGATCTTTACCAAAGACTTGTCAGAGAGAAAGGGCTGGTATTAGTTTTACATTCCTATGGGGAAACTGAGGCACAAAGAGATGAACAATAAAGCCGTAGTTTAGAGCACAGCTCTGCTGGCAGCCAGTCTGGGGAGCTTTCCCGAAGGTTATCCTGGGCAGAGCCGTTGTTCATAGCGCAGGATTTTCCTCTCAAATGAGGTTGCTACAGAATTCAACTCAAAGTCTGAGCCAATCAACACTGAGAACAGCATTTCAGAATATCCCGGTGAGGAGGTTAAATCATTTCGTCCTTAACCGAACATCTGACTCTCAAATCCAGAGCTTTAGCTTTTTCCTTTAAAATCCGCATGTCACTCATTGGCAGGAGGGAGGTGGGGAGAAGGGGGATCATACTTAACTCTCTTTACGTTTTACAGCCACATGTTACACCCCGACATAAATCTTCTAACTAAAAAAGCTCTACAGAAAATAAGAACCAGTCACGGCCAAATCCTCTATTTTTTGGCAACAATTGCTCCATCTGTCTTGAGGGTCGACAAACAAATCAGTTCCATTCTAAATCAGGATGATGGGTTTCCTAGCAGCTGTAGGGGCCTTCCAGCACTGGTCCAGGAGAATTCCAGGATGGGCAGGACCCAGAGGCGCCTCCCACTTAAATGTCCCTTCAGGCATCCTCCTTAGTCAGGTGAGACCAAGTTTAAATGAATCTCCCTAACAGGGACGAAGAGAATGAGCTCCCACAAAACCTAGGTCAAGGGAGTTTGTGGTCCCAAAGAGGAGCAGCTTCAGGTTGGGTGTGGGAGGACTGGGAGCGACCTTTCCTCTCCACCCTTGACCCCAACCCCTACCCTTACATACACTCACCCAAGTCTTGGGGATAAAGGACGGCCAAAATGATACACCCAAGAATGACGGCAGCTTCCATTTATTAGGCTTAATGTGCTGGATTCCTTTCCTTCTCACCATTGCTCTGAAGTGAGAGTCCCTGCTTCGCAGAAGGGCCAGCCACGCCTCAGGGACTTGGAGCCCCTGCCCTGGACGGCGGAAGTGTTAGTAGTCATGAGCCAGTGGAAGAGTCGGTATTTGAACCTGTGTTGCTGCAAAGCTCATATTCTAGACTATTCCATCCACTAGTTCCCCAAAGCCCGCCTCTGAGAAAACCAAAATGAGCGACTTTTTCCTTAAATACACTCTATATCTTTTTAATTTGGAGATGATGCTCTTAGTTTTTTGGTGTTAAACTGGCCATTCTTTTCTCAAAATCTTGGTGAGGATAGATGGTTCTCTCTTGCTTCTCCTCCCCTTCCTTCCTCCCCCTCTTCTTCCTCCTTTTCTTCTCTTTCTCCTCCTCCTCGTTCTTCTTATTTTTATTTAACCAAGAAAAAACAAACCCTGACAATCCTATTTTGGTTCCACTTTTCCACTAAAATTTTTTTTCTCGGTCCTTAAACGCAAAAGGCCTGGGACTTCAGCTTTATACACAATAACTCAGCATAGTTTGAGAACCACACAGCTCTGGAATCCAGGGCCATCCACAGCCTAGATTTGATTTAGGACTCAATGACATGGCACATTTGGTCCAAGTCTGATGATAAGCTTTAAGTAGGATTACTAGGGACGTCTTAGTGAAAGGTCATCTCTTCTCCACGCTGAAGTCTCTCACTCCTTTAAGATCTCCACTTTCCCCTCTGGGTTCTCCATATGCCTGGTTTCTGGTTTCCTGAATCGACAGAATGTGCTAATCAGTTAATATTCTTCCCAAACCCCTTTATTCTGTTTTATGCACAGTTATTTTCTTTCTATGGTGAAGCCTGAACATATGTTTTTCAACTGCAAGTATTCTAATGATTTTTACGAACTGTATGAAATTGTGTTAGGCCGTATGAAATATGACAGCCCCCTTACACTTGAATGAAATACTGCAAGTTAGGACAGACAGAGCACATTTGCAGCTTGATCAGCAACCTCCCCCTGCCGACTTTACATTCCATTGTGTCAGTCTGCCGTGGGACAGAGCTGCTGGTGACTCCTCTCTTTTGAACGCGGTCACCTGTGGACTCGGGCAGCTGTGAGGTGTCCACTCCCTCAGCCTCAGAGCCACTTCTCCAAACACAGCTCTGTCTGTACCATCCCAGCTTCAGGCCTCTGGACTGTCTCTCAGCTCCAAGTCCTTTAATTTCCCGTATGGATATAGTAAATCATTCTACACATGGTGGAGCAGAGGCAAAATCTGATTTATTGGACCTACCTGCTTGGTTCTTTGAGAGTAAAATTCCCATATTGAATGATTTTCCCTCTTCAAATTTTTTCTTTCTATATTTTTAATATTAAATGTGTAAATGTTTAAATAAAATACCCGTGAAGCATCCCCTTAGAAGCTGACCAGGGGAATTCCAGTCCTGTCAGCCCACCAGCCGTGGGTTCCAAGAGGTGGCAAGTTATGTCACTTTCTTTCTCTCTCCATCTCTCCTGTTTGTTTTGCCTTCCTTTCTCACTGCATCTTCCGCACTTCCCTTTGCTCAGTGAAAAAGGAGTAGTTGACCTCATGCACTCTCTATTCATTCACTCATTCATTCTGAGTGCTGTGTTTGCTGCAGACCCAGCAGCGAACAAGACTGCAAGGTCCCTGCCCTCGCTGAGGTGTGGTCTAGAGGACAAGGTAGTGGTTACATGGGCATTTACAACGTCGAGTGTTGCGAGTGCTACATCAGGGAGGAGCACCGAGGAGGGCTAACCCAGCCGTGGCGAGGGTCAGGTTGGGCTTCCAGAAGGTTTCCACTTAGCTGAAGGCTGAGCCCTGGGCAATGGGGAATGAGCCAGGCACTCAGGCGAATGCTGGTTTAGTCGGCCCTCTGAAATTGTCTGGCTTTGCTTACGGGTTGTAAGTTTTATATTTGGTGACTTTAAACTGTGGCTCTCTGACCATGGTAGGAAACTTGGTGGCAGATGTGACAGAGGAAACAGTGTCAGAGCAGAAGCTCAGAGACAATGCCTTAAAACTGTATAGGTCCCTGGTTTTAATATAGTAAAATAAGCCAAAATGCAAATGGCAATCGAGTGTGTTATGTGTGTTCCCAAGTGCGTGTATGTATTGCTCATTTCTTGCTTCTCATAACTAATGAACCCAGTTTTCATCCAAACAAATTAAACTATTCTTGCAAATTATAAGCATCACCTAACTGAGACTAGATTTCCCCAAAAGCTAAAAAGAAATTGCTTAAGAGTTTAAGAATTTAGGATTTTTGGTTTCCAAATTCAGACCAACAATATCTCTTGCTCTTTGATTTTTCTTTTTCTCTTGAGAGGAACACTATTTTGATATATTTTTGCCATGAAAGTGCTGATGAAGGACGTCTGGAACCCACCATTTATCTTGATGAGTTCAAGCATCAATTGTGATCAAACTTGCTTTGCTGTATATTTTGTTTTTCATTCCTTGCATCCATTTCATACTTGGAAATAGACGGATTCCCAGAACAGGATAAATGAGACCTGTAAGGAAGTCGCCCGGCGCTCCATGTTTTGCATTATCTAGGTGTTTCTTCCCCATGATTTGGGTTTACGGGAGTGAGAGAATGGTATTTGGAACTTCGTTCTCCTGGCTGCTGAGTCACAAAGTGGCCACCCATCTTTTAGTATCTGCTCCGATTCTTAGTATCGATCTAATTAAATTCCTAGATTATTTTCTTCAATCTCTAAAAGCGAGAAGAGAATGGGAATCTCTTCCTCCAGTTAAATTATGAAAAGCAACTTAAGTTGCTTTTAAGCTGTTAGAAATTAGTGATTAAAATTCTAAACAAAAACAGCTTAAAAAAATAGCCCTCTTTCTGGCTTCTGGAATAGTTTATTTGAAATTTATTCTGAAATTGTAAGACTTGTTCAGACATATGTATTAGCCAACTAACTGAAACTTACTCCAATCCAGTGATCTCTTGTCACATCGTCTTGTTTTATTTTCTGTATAGTGTTTATCCTTATCAAATTATCGTGCTTATTTACTTGGAAAGAAATGGAATCCAGGAAGGAAAATGGAAAGTGATTATCTTTTTCCTCTAGAATGTTAGCTTCTTGAGATAAGAGACTTGATCTTGGTCACTGCCGAGTCTTCAGTTTTACTACAGTGCTTGGCACATAGTAGGGTCTTCATGGGTTTATGTTAAATAAACGAATGGATGAATATTTCCATCTGTAACAACGTACCCAAGTAAGTTATATTTTCTTGCTATTACACAATCAAGATTGCACAAGTAATTTGAGTGGTAGACCAAAAGAAAAAACCATTGAAGTATAATACACCAAGGGATCAGGGACCCAGACCCAGTGGCAACATTTATGTGTCCACTTTTGCCTGGAGATGTTGGGTTGCACTTCATGTCCATTTGTCGTGTGAAAATGTGACTTACTTTTTATGACATACTCATAGTCCCTGAGGGTTGTCATTACACAGAAGACAATTTTGTGACATATCAATATTAGGTCTGGCAATATCAGATTAGTGGATAAAGAAGAGAAGACAGCAAATAGGGAGTTTGACACAAAATAGGCAATTAAATTTATAGAAAAGGAACGAAGTGACATTTGAGGGCTTTGCATTTTTTGTTAATTACTGGCAACTATTCAAGTGGATTGGGCTTGCTAAAACCCAGATGACTGCATAGAATAATTCTTTAACTCAGCACTAGGGCAAGGGCAAATTTATTCGTTATATATTCTTAATGGAACTGACAGCTATTTTGGCAACATACTCTTATTTGCTATTAAGTCATTTTCTTTGGAAAAACTCAAAGCACTTTATCAACAGGATTTCAGAATTACTCTTATCATCCCAATGAGGAAATGGTTAAATTGTACCTTTCAAAAAATGAGAAACTGAGGCTCAGGGGACACTGTCTCAAAATCAGGATGGAGTTATGAGGAGCTGTTAGAATATAACATGGGCCCTGTGTTCCCAGCTGTCTCCACTGTATTTTCTCCATTGTTAGTCTAGTTGCTTTCTGTGTGGCAAAGAACCTATTTGATCAATACATTTTTCACTCACCAAGGTAAGCTCTAAATTCTGCTTCACATGTGCTGAAAGGGAATCAAACAATAAGAAACAGAGTGTGTGTTTAATCCTGAAAAGCATAAAAGAACTTTATAATTTAGACACAGATCTTCCCATTTCTGAGGGAAATAACTGTGATGGACATCTCACAATATGTCAAATCAGAGAATGGATTTGAAAGCATGGAGGCATCGAAGGGAGGCCTTTTAAACAGATGCAGTGACACAAAGCAGGTGGAGAGGTGCTGGCTTTACCTCAGAATGAGCCATTAAAGTGGCAGCTTGGGTGTGTTCACACTCGGCCTGGGCTCCCCTGGGCCGACACAAAATGGCAGACCCAAGGCAGTTAAACTGCATCCGTAGTTCTTGTTGAGAGTGAAATGGGGTCCCAGTAGAATACCACAACTGAGCTGGAAATCAAAGATTAGGATAAAAGTGTGTGCCTAGGAACTGAGAACATGACTTCTATGAGGCAGAGAGACCTAAGCTGCACAAGTGGGAAGTTGGCCACCATCAAACAAGTTTAGCCAGAGCGGAATCAAAGAGGGCTCTCAAGGGTGAAGTCCACTGATGTTGTATACAATTCACCACAGAGGGAATGCTTGAATCATAGTTGGCTATTTAGTGTATAGGTGAACTTGAAAATTTGCCTGAAAAATCCACTTTTGGTTTTGAATTATCTGAATGATCCTGGAAGCCACTGCTCCAAATTCTGTCAGTCTAGGAACCGCAGTAATTCAGGCAGTGAAACAGCTCTAGGCTAAACTATTTCAGGCAGTTCTATCCATGCCTCTGTAATTCACCATTGATATCCAAAAAAACGCCGGCTCCTCAGATCCTATTCTTTCTCATAATCTCATCTCCAGAGCACACTGCTCCCCTGCCAGCATCCTTCACCTGGTGACCCCCTGCAGTGCATACACACAAGCTGTGTAACCATTCACAAGAGTTAGCCATTACACGAGGATGAAGGAGCCTTGCCGAGCCGAGATGCTGAGCATCAGCTAGACTCACCCACAAAGGAAGGGTCTGGCTTGAACATTTGTGATTCAAATTCATGCATTTGCAAGTTACAATTTGCCACATGTCATGAACCTTTATGTCACTTAAGACTAGTTGAAAGTAAAATATTAAATATGCAGCAACCATGAGTCTGTTGTAATTTACGTGGAAGTGCTTTGAAAACTTGAATGGTCATAGCTCTTAACCTTGAAAGGTCACAGACGACTTTGAGAATCTCATGAAAATATGGATCCCTTCCCAAGAGAAATATACATCAATACACTTATACCTATAAGGCATGCATATAAATTCAAGAAGTTCCTGGATCTTCTAATGTGTCATAGATCCTCTGATCTAAAGGGATTCATAAGTATAAAATGTTATTAGTTAAGAGTATTCTTTTTACATTTAAGTGAACAGTAGAACATAGAATTGTACGTTTAACATGATCTCATTGATATACAACATATAGCAAAGAATATATGTACATAGAAAAGACTGGAAGGATATACACTCAAATGTAAATAGGGCTTATATTTGGGTGATGAGATTGAGATTGATTTTAATTTTCTTCTCTGAATTTTGTTACATTTTCTAAATTTAAAAATGATATTTTCACTAGTTTATTTTCACAAAAGTAGCTGTTTCTTGTGACCAATGTCAGAAATACTGGGCTGAGCTTTCCAAAACGAATGGAAAAAGACACTGCAGTGGACACTCCTTTGAGTGGCTGCTCCATTCACAATATTTGCCAGTCTTTAGGATCATGTGATCCACACCACGGGAACCTTCCTCCTGGCCTTCTGATTGGTTCAGGGGTGGGCACCCAATTCAGCTAAACCAATCAGTCTCTTTCCCCAAGATTTTTCTGACCTGTGACTAGCAAGGAGCCAGTTCCTCTGCAGTGACAGAAGCAGAGAGTGAGGGTTGGGAGCTTTGAAGGGGGAGGGGACACAATTCCTGCTGGTCTGTGATGAGAGAGAGAAAAAGAGGGAGAGAGACACCAGATAGCTCCTGGTTCCAGCTGCCCTTGAGCCCAGCTGCACCCTAGTCCATCTCTCATTTCAGTTTTTCAATCCTTCCTTTGCTTTTATACCTCTCATTGTTCCAACAAATTTCCTTTTTGTCTGAACTAGTTAGAGTTGGATTTCTGGCACCTGAAACCAACAAGTCCACACAATTAACAAAAGTATATTTATAAATATTCAAGAATAAAATTTGACCCAGGTTGTAAAACAAATGAAATCAACAATATTTCTTGACACAGAAAGCAGCCGGCTTTGGGCGTCTGGCTCTGTGCGGGACAGAGGGAGGACAAAAAGCAGAGACAAATCAGGATTATTGGTTCAGACTCGTAGAGCATTCTGTTCACTTAGGAGGCAGAACTTGTCTTGGCTCGATGTAGAAACTGACAATAATGGGATTATTCAAACCCTGGTTATGACCATAAAAATTACAAGTCTCTGCTCTCATTTATGAATGTGATGCTCAGGATGACAAAAGTGAATGAAAGATAAATGTATATTCTAAGTCAATGAGCTAGAAAATAATTTCTGCATTAATTTGGCAACCTGAAGATATCTGAGTTCTGCTAACGAAGGAATTTTAGCAAATTGGTAGATACCTCAAAGAAGTAGCACTAGGGGCCAGCCCCGTGGCTGAGTGGTTAAGTTCCCACACTCTGCTTCGGTGGCCCAGGGTTTCGCTGGTTTGGATCCTGGGTGAGGACCTAGCACCGCTCACCAAGCCACACTGAGGTGGTGCCCCACATGGCGCATCCAGAGGGACCTACAACTAGAATATACAACTATGTACTGGGGGCCTTTGGGGAGAATAAAAACAAAGAAAAGATTGGCAACAGATGTTAGCTCAGGTGCCAATCTTTAAAAAAAAAGAATCAGTCTACATGTGGGTTTGTGCTCTCCATTGCCAATTTCATTTCAACAAAAGTTTAACTATAATGAAAAGTAGTTAGAAATACTGGGACATGGCTTAATTATCCTAGCAATATTTGACATAGGGAAATTTTAGAACCACCCTCTTAATCAAAATAGATCTCAGCCATGTGAAAAGCTCTAACTTCAAACCCAGTCCTATCAGTAACCCTACTGGAAGTGTGGAAAATTAGATTTGCTACTGGCGAATGTGTGTTTCGATTGAGTTTAGAAACAGCCTTCCCAGGGTAATGTGGTAAGCAGGCCATGATGGAGCCAATGCCACCTCTGGAGGCTGGTTAGAGCGACACAGCCAGAGGGAAAGAGATTTGAGTTTACATCCAGACATGACTATAAGGTAATGAGACCAACAAAATTCTAAAAAAATCAACATACCGTAACCTACACACTCTAATTCAAGTAAAAGCTCTGTTGACATTTCTTGGAGGTTGAGAGGTATTGTTATCACAGTGTCTTAGACCGAGACTTTGAGTCATTTGATCTTACATGCGCGATGTCTTTAGACGATTCTAGATTTTGGATTTGATGCTATCGCTATGAAATCAGCACTTTCGGCAGGGAGGGCTTTCAAACTCGTTAGACTCTCAGTGTTTACTTGATTGTGGGTTTTGATACGAATTACTAAGTTACTTTTCAGAAATGTACCAATTTTACTCTCATCAGCAGAGTACTTCATCGTGCTCATCTGGGCGTTAGCACACTTAAATATGTTTGTCACTAACGTATCAACAGTGGTGTCACGTTGCTTCAATTCAAATTTCTTTGATTATTAATGAGGATGGATATTTTTTCATGTTTGTTAGCTTTTTGCAGAGTTAAGTTCTGAGAACTAATATGTCCTTTGCATCTATTTTACTCCTTTTACCATTTCTGCTGCAATTATCTGCCATTTCCCCCTACTTGTTGTTTACTTTTTAATTGTGATTCTTTTTTTGGAACCTCAGAGATTCGAATACTTTTTTCTTTGTGATTTCTCCCATTGTGCTTATGTTTAAAGTCCTTCCTTGTCCCCAGTTAAGATTCCTCTCTGATTCATGTTCACCTGCACAATATAGCATAGATCCTGTCAATTCACTGGAGTGTGGAGGCATATTTGGGATACTAAAGTAAAATCATTTTAATTTTTAATACTGTTTTTTATTCATGCTATTTGAAAAAGAAAGAAAAGAGAAGGCAAGAAGATAGGGCATAATGGAACGCCAATGTCCGTGGGTCCCTGAGATCCGAGAGAGTGTGTGGGATTTGAGTCTCTGTGTGGAGGAGGAAGCCAGCTGTGACTTTCCTCTGCCCTCCCCGTGCTTCTGGGTTTCATAGTGCTCTGGCCAGAGTCAGGAAAATAGCTGGAGGCCTCGATTTGTTAACAACAGCCCCAGTGCAAGTTACAACGAAAACACACGTCTCTCCCTATCTCACCCGACCATCATAGGGATTAAGTGCCTGGAAACCCAGGGATGAAATGAAGGGGGGGTCTTTTTGGGAAAGGAAGTAAGTGGTGGGGGAGGCTGGGCAGCCCAGTCTCTGACATCTTTTCCTTGTGCCCCTGTCCCCAAGACTTGGACACTAATTCATACTGCTTGCCATTTATAAGGAATGGGGAAAAGGATATTTTCAGATTTCCACTCAGCCAAGTTTACGTCTTCATTCAACCACAGTGCTGCTTTTCTCTCTATTTCCTTGAAACTAAAATTTGTGCTAAAAGTGATAGGTAGAATATAGTAAAGACCAAACCAAGTAATGTATAGGTCTTATTCCAGTAGAATCTCCCCATGACAGGCTTGTGTCTGGAATTAGAGCTTCAAAAGCACCCCAGATGAGAAGCGCTGTTTCTATCATGTTTAATCAAGCTCAGGCCAAGAGTTCACATGCTGCCCTCCCATCGACTCACAGGGGAACCCTGAAGTCCTTAGGTGAAAAGCATAGCTAATGCACAAAGAAAAACAAAAATGATTTCCTAAATGTTGGCTATGGAGGCATAATTTAGACAAAAGAGCAATAGACAAGGAATCAGATGGTTCTAGAGTCAGTTCAGCCACTCTGTGACCTCATGTAAAGCAATTTGCCTCTTTCTTGATCCACATAACTGTCTACACACATATATGTTGATATAACGTGTATAAAAGTGTTTTAAAACATGATATGGAAGTGCACAAATGGGCAGCATAGTATGTTCAGCTGAAATCACATTTCACCTCTGACTCCTAAACTATCCAGTCAAATAAACCACCCTTTGTATTTTTAATTTATGAATTCTAAAATATTCATTTAAAACTGTTTTAATTTTAGTATACATATATTTGAATGACACAATTTACACATAAAATCCTTTTTTGGGATAAATATCAAGACTGGACATTGATGAGAGTTTTCCTGGACAATATTAAATAACATTTATAATTATGGAAACAATTTACCTTTCAATCACTTCTGTGAAAGGGAGACTCTAGCGATACAGGTTAATGATTTTCTGCATAAGAATGGTAATAAATTTCTGATTTCTATTTTTCTTGGGATATATGGATGGCTAGTTTGTTCGAGGCTGGTGCTCATGAGCCTGAGGTCAGAGATTTGCATTTAGGTCAATTAGTTTTGTCATGTTTTACACCCAAATTGGTCTGAAGCAGTCAAAATGGGCAGGTTTCTAAGTCATCACCTTTGCTAGAAAAACTAAACAGGTCACCTTATTGATGGTGAATCAGTGCTCTGAAGTTCTTACAGGCTTACCTGGAAGTCAAATAATGATTAATGCGAAAGAAAAGAAATCGCAGGGCCTGGAAAGAAAAGATTTGTGTTGTTTGTTTTTTGACTTTAAAAATCTTCTTTATTACTATTGAATACACATAAAATAATGTATGTAAGATGAGATTTGTTTTAAGAAAGAAATCAAATCAAAAACTGTGTATTTTGGGTAGAATAAATTAAAGCTGGGCTTCCCACCTTTTTTCATCTCATGGCCCATCTAGAAAATGCTTAGATTTATATAGCACTCTGGTGTTGAATGGAGGGAATTTGGGAGCCCAAATTTCCAGCTGCTTAAGGCCACACAGAGGACTGAGGGGATCGCTGTAAGGCCCATTGGGAACCCTGCCTCTGAGCATAATGAAATAGAGGGAGAGGTGAGCAAGCACATTGAACTCAACACATCCACACATCTCAAACGGGACTCCTCTACCCACTAAGTCGGCTCTCTCACTCCATCATCTCATTTATATCACTTGCATCTCTACACAAGCTAGAAATACTTGAGTTAATGCTGTATCTTCTCTTAGCTTCTTTTGGTCCATTCAACTCAACAAATATTACTGAACACCTTTGTGACGGGCACTGTTTTCCCCTGATTGAAATCAGTCATGGAGCCATCTTCGCGTTCTAGCCTCTACTCTTCTTCTCTGGTCTCACGGCCAACACCCCCAGCCCATTCTCCAGGTGCACATGAGGATCACTGGCAGAGTTTTGCCTTGCATTCCTTCCCCCATTACACAGTCAGATGCAGAATTCCATTCAGACGTTCCCCATTTCCTGTGCGCCACCCATTGGCCAAATCTCACTGAGAGGCAGCAGGCAGGGAGCCTGGGTGATAGAATTCACAAGGATCAGCATCTCAAGAGATAGAGCCTGCGGAGAAGGGCAGTGAACCAAGGAGGCAGGAGGGCAAAGGGAGAATAATCAGCTCACTTGCTAACTAATTTAGAAAAAGAAAAATCACTTCCTCATGGGTCTTTACTATTCTGAAATGTCCAAGGGCTCCTCATTGCCCTTTGAGTAAAACAAAAATTTCTTCCCAAATCCTTGGCCATCTTGCCTTTTTGGATATGCATCCTGGGCCTGCCCCTTCCTGTGCAACCACGAACTCACTGTTTAACTTCACAGGGCTTTATTTCCTCTCATACCATCAGGGTACAAAACCTTTCTTGCAGATCTACTGGAAGGGAAGAATGATCTTCTTTGTGATTTAGATCTGCTGCGCTATTTTCTACAAATTCCACTGTCCCTGGAGGTGTAGCTCAAGCCCCACAGGAAACCTCCTTATTCAAGTCTTCACTGATCCATATTTAGCCCCTATATGTGCCAATCAATTTTGTAAATTAAAAAAAATTTGAACTGAGCCTTTTTCTGAACCTTTTTCTAGTTTGGACTGCCTTGATGATAGGACAATATGGCATTCCTGACTTCTTCCTTGTTTGTTTCATTGTACCACTTTTTACTCACCTTTATAGATGCAGTGGTGGTATTGCTCGAGGGTTATCATGACCATCAAGTCATCGATGAGTCACCTCTTGAGCACGGAATCAAAATTTCAACCGTGCTGTAATTATACAACACACTCAGGAAAGATTACCTGATAAAGACGGACTTTAAGAATACTGTAGTAATTTAAAATTAATGGCAGCAAAACTAAAGCAGGTCACACAGCCTGGGAAAGAGAATAACCCATTGATCAATTGTGGGTGTGTACGTTGTGTTTTAAATACACTAAACATGACTTCCTTCTGGGCCATACTACTCCAAAGCATTGAAGGAAAATAACCAGGTATGGGAGAGAAATTAGGTTTGGAAAGACCTTGGGATTTCTGGAGTAAATTGTTATGGATACAGCTCCCCCTAGTGTGCTGAACAACACAGCTGCCCCAGTGTGCAACAGCTGAGCTAGAGGAAGAGCTGAGCAGTCTCATCTCCAATCGCCAACGTTACCTGAGCACGGCGAGAGCTCTCTTTTGCCGATTTCCCTTCCTACTGCATAACCAACCACAGGTCAGGGGTGAAATGAGGCAGATGGCCTTTATCCAATTTGATGTGCGCACCAATCATCATAGAAGTAGTGAATTAATTTGAGTACCCAAATAATACTCAAAAAGCACAAAAAAATTTACTTTCAAAAGAGTTTCTACTTTCTCATGAGGGAAGGGAATGTAATTAGGGAGAACATGCAAAACTGAACAATGATCCCCTGTTAATTATTTTACTAAAGATATTATTTGCCTTCATCTTCTACATATCAAAATGTTAATTATCTGCAAATATATTTTCCTCAAGCAGGATACGTGGACCATTTGGAAGACCAAATAATGAACTGGCAGAGATAAAGTGACTTTTTCAAGCGGGAAAAATGACTTACGTTCAAACAATGTTTCTCAAAGTGTAATCTTCAGAACACTTGTACCAGAGGCTCATGGTGGATCCTACTCAATAAAGGTTTCATAGCTCAACAGGGAGTTCTGAGAAATGCAGAGTTCAACAAAGATAAACTGATTTTCTCTTTAACTGCAGGATTCTTCCAAGCCCTCCATATGCTCTTAAAATACCACTGTCCTGTGCGACACTAGACTTTTGACTGGAGCATTTCCCAAATTGTTTAACACAATGATTTTGTTTTCCATGTCTATCTCATACACGTGGTTCATGAATTATCCTTTGGGTATATGCGTTGGATTAGAATTTCATTAACTTTCTTTTTTTTTTCCCTCCCCAAAGCCCCAGTGCATGGTTGTATAACCTACTTGTAAGTCCTAGATCTTCTATGTGAGCTGCTGCCATAGCATGGCTACTGACAGACGGATGGTGTGGTTCCACACTGGGAAACAAACCTGGGCTGCTGAAGCAGAGGCTGCTAAAGCTGAACTTTAACCACTAGCCGATCAGGGCTGGCTCACAGAATTTCATTAACTTTCAATCAAAGACAGAGAACAAACAAGAAAGTGTGCCAAAGGAGGAACGAAAATAATGAATTTGATACACGCAGCAAATAGAGTGGCTATAAGGAAGCTTGTGGTCAGTGTCATAACTCTCTTTTGCATGCGAAATATTAGTAATGCAACATATTCAAGTGTCAAAGCATAGCGGTCCTGTAGTGGGGTCGGAAGGATCGACCATGCTGGATCCATCACCAGCCCACAAAATCATTCCCAGATTTCTCCCAGAACATCACAGCAATGAGGCCACTTCCGAGAAAGAGAAGTAAGACTCAAAAACGTACAGCACCCCATCCTATCAGGTTCTCAACTGTTATTACAACTTTTCCTTGTGCACAACCTGCACTAATTCACATCGATGTTTTGGGGTCCCGATTATTAACAGGATCACAGATTGACAGGTATGTTAAAGAAGTCAGAGGAAGCCTGTACTAAGTAGAAGCTGTGGATTAGAGATGATTCCTTTAACTCGCAGCTGGACTAACCCCTTCTAAAGACGGTGTAGGAGAAAAACCGAAATCCACAGAGTGGTGTGTCTCGGATAACAGCGTAGGATAACAATACTGACTCATGTCCAGCAGAATGTGCGTATTCCTATCGGCTCACTTCACACTTCAGAAGGCTGCTTTCCATGGACTCGTCGGTATGTTGGGCAGCAACACTGGCAGACATGACAGGTTGGGGCATCGACGGACCTGGAATTATGTGTAATTTATGCTCTCTTGCTGAGGTCACAGCATTTTGTGGAGAAAATGAATGTTCACTAGCCCCAGAAGGATTGTGGCTCTTAGTCTCTCAGCATATGGGGGTGGAGGGTGGGATAAGGGTCATCCTAGAAGCAGCTCTTGGTTTTCAGAGGACATCCTATTTTCTTCCTAATACTTTCCAGCTGAGTTGACTTCAGGCATGGGGCGGTTAAGTGATTTACTCAAACGCCCAGTGAAATAGATCAGCTGGGGCTTGAACTCGGGAACTTTGCTGGTGTGCAGTCTTTGCCCTAGTCAGTCACTCACTCTGCTTCCTGGTTTAGCTGCCTCTCTAGCTGCACCACGCAGCCAGCATGCTGTGTCTGGCACGGCCCGTCCTCCCGGCTGTCTCTGCTCATGACTGGAATAAGAGGCGTGTTACAGGTCAAGTCTGAATGTTCTGGCAGCGCCGTGCAAGGCAGATTGCTCCATGCCTGCTCAAAGCATACAGTGTCTGTCGAAAGCCAGATTGAAGATAGCTAAGCTCACATGCCAAGATTCCAAAAGGAAAAACTTAGCTCACATTTTTCCTTTGCACGGTGATGTTTCTTCCTCTTCTTTTTTTTCCCTTTTCTTTTCTTTTCTTTCTTTTTCTTTTTTTTTTTTTTTGCAAAGGGAATCCCCATGTTTACAAGTTGAAATCCAAAATGCACAAGTGGTCAGTTCACGATTCTGTGACCCGTGAACATCTGTGGGCCTGGGTGTTCCTTGGGAATCAGCAGGGCTTGGAGCTGTGAGCCAAGCCTGTCCTAGGCAGGAAAGAATTCTCCAGTGAGTGGAATAGTCGCTGAGTGAGGAGGCCTGCGAGCACTGTGGGCCTGGTTATCCTCTAGTTCTGCTTTTCCAGGGGCATGTCTGCACTCGAGTTCAACTAGTTTTATGAGTTGCATTTGACTTTATTTTTTGAGGTGGGTCCATCTGAAAATCCTTACAGGAAGTAGGACATGAATCTTCATTTTTCCTTTAAGAAAACTAAAACTCTATAATCCGAGATGGGCAAAGCTGGCCCAAATGCGTTTATCCAGAAACAAGAATCTTTCTGTATCCTTTGAGTAAAGAGAAAAATCTAGAATAAGACAGATTTATCTTAATATCTGCCTGTTGAGGATTTAAGTGATTGAAAACCAACAGGGCCTCCCTCTGTGGAGGGGGGGGTCCCACAGTCCCCACTCGTAACAGGGCCACACATGGAGGTGGCTTCAGTGTGGCAGGTGGCCGAAAGTGCCTCATTATTTCCATTCCAGATTCTAGATCAGTAGATGGACTTTGGGTATATCATCATTTTGAAGTTTTAATTTGGTAGATACACAAAAGTTAGTCAAATCCTGGAGAAAGTTAGTGTGTGATATATTTGCATCTCCCAACTAGACGTTGGATTCCTCATCCATAAATGAGGGAATGGACCAGTTGACTGCTGAGC
Source organism: Equus przewalskii (assembly GCF_037783145.1). Classification (NCBI taxonomy): domain Eukaryota; kingdom Metazoa; phylum Chordata; class Mammalia; order Perissodactyla; family Equidae; genus Equus; species Equus przewalskii. The sequence goes on from NC_091862.1 coordinate 17,618,088, forward strand.
CCCACTGCAGCTCTAGGGGTCCGCCATTTTAAGCCTGCTTCTCTCCTGTTGGAGTTTAGTTCCTCTGCTCTAACTTTTCTGCTGTAATCTGGGTGTTATGGGCTGAAATGTGTCCCTACAAAATTCGTGTGTTGACGTCCCAGCCCCCAGGGCCTCAGAATGTGATTGCATTTGGAGACAGGGTCTTTACAGAGGTAACCAAGTCAAAATGAGGTCATTAGGGTGGGCTCTAATGACTCAATTTGACTGGAGTCCTTATTAAAATAGGAAATTTGGACACAGACATGAGTGCGTGTTGCTCTCTACGTGAGACTATGAAGACAATGGGAGAAGATGGCCATTCACCAGCTGAGAGGCTCCAAGGAAACCAGTCCTGCCGACACCTTGATCTCAGACTTCCTGCCTCCAGAACTGTGAGGAAATAAATTTCTGCTGTCTAAGCCCCCTGGTCAGTGGAACTCTGTTAGGACAGCTCTGGCAGACAAATACACTGGGTACACCACAACGACTTTCCGAGCTGTGAAAGAAGCTCCATGTGTTTTTCTGAACAGCCTCTTAATATTGGTTTTAGCCTAAAATAGGCTTTCCTTCTGCAGGATTGTCAAAATGCTTTTTTAAAAAGAAAATTAGTTTTTTAGTCAGCAGAGGTGAAATAAGTCATTTTAGTGAAATAAATCCTCAGTTTTTACTTGAAGAGAATTTCACAATTTTGACCTACACAACTGTTTTCCTGAATGGTTACAGATCATCATTCTGCTTTTTGAGAAATACTGCCATTATCTATAAAATTCATTTGAAACCAAGTAGCTCATTAGATAAACCTGCAGGTAGTGGTACATTTATAAAGAACTTCAGACCAAACAAGCAACTCAGATGAGCGCATAGTCCAGGGTTGTTTGGTAATTTTGAAGTTCACTCAGAGTCCAACATCATGTGAACAGGTTACAGGAGAACAGATTGAGTAACAGAGAGAGGGGACCACTTATCACTTTGCCTTTAATACTCTCAGATTCTTGAAGCAAAGCATGCTATTACCAAAATGGATTCATTTAGTACCAAACTTCCAATTTTTTTTCTCCCCAAAGCCCCAGTACATAGCTGCCATTCTAGTTGAAGGTCCTTCTAGTTCTACGTTAGCCGCTGCCACAGCATGGCTACTGACAGATGGGTGGTGTGGTTCCAAGACCAGGAAGTGAGCCCGGGCCTCCAAAGCCGTGAGTGCCGAACTTTAACCACTAGGCCATCAGGGCTGGCTCATGATTCTTTTCTTTTACCAAGTAGACACATGGAGTTGGCATGTGGTGTCCAATATTAGGAAGCATGGGGACTCCCTCTCTCTCTGTAAGTTCCATTTGATGCAGTGGTGAAATTTCTCAGGGAGAGTATTTCTGAATCGAAATGTGGGAGGTTAGAATCATCTAGCTTTTGGGGCTGTAGATGTCTGAGAAAGAGATCCGAGTGCACACTGAGAGACACGGCATGACACATCCATCCTTTCGCAGGTTATCACAGACGTGCAGCAAGGATACCCGCCATCTGAGGTTAATGATTCCAGTGAAGCTCCCTGACATTAAACCAAGCAGTGGACACAGCAATAAAGTCAGCTGTTTAGGGTTTTATACACACAACTAGATGAATGAATGACTAGCCCATTTTTTCATCCAGCTTTTTTGGCATCATCTAATTACGAGAATGAGGGTTTATAGATTTAAAAAATACATCTTTCCAAAAATCCCATCTTGAGGGAAGAAAGCTTGGCCAATTAAGAAGGCTGAAGGGGCTGTGAGAAACTGCAGGCACCTTTATATCCAGCTATCGACAGAATGGAAACTTTTCAACTTATGTATATTCATTTATTTACATGGGTAATGAATAAGTTAAGGAACACTTCGTCTTGAACACAGATTGCTTTTATTTTAGCTAAGCTAATGTTTCAGGTCCATATATATTTTTGAATTTCCATCAATGTCAAACACCATTTTTTTCTTTCTTCTTAAAAAAAAAATTTACAAGCACTTTTACGGCACTCAAGGAAAGTAGGCTGAAGGCTCATAATAATAATTTTTCCTTTTAAAAAACATCCATCGGACCAAAATAAAATCATTTTAATTAACTCCTTCCTGAGTAACTAAAACCTTGGAATGTGCTGAAAGGTTATAATAAATAAGGCAGTCAAAGATCAACCAGCTTAAAATGTATTTTTTTAAATTAAACTATGTAAAATGTACAATATATTTCATGAAGTACGAACTCTGTTGGGCTCAGGGCCAAAGAAATGTTGTCCTGTGTGCCAAATAAATTGATGAGGTGTCTTGCCTTTTAGGACTTAGGGGCTATTTTTGGGACAAAATAACATTAAGGCCCTGTGAATGAATCGTCAGCATCTTTTGTTATATTATAATGATCATTGCTGACAGTAAATGCCTTTGAACACACAGGCAGATGTGCTCACGTGAACTTGCACTAGGAGGATGCGTTGGTTAAATGACCAATTGTCCTGATGTTCTGACAACAGCAGAGGACACTTAGCCAACTCAACTTTATTTTCAGAGAGTGAGATTGCACAGTGTGTAAACTAATTATCATTCTTCAGATGCAATTTCATAGAAATGACTCACCGCGGACCAGGGAAGAGTTCTTGTTTTTGTTCTCAGCACGATAGCTGTTCTCTGGGTTGCTTTTTTAAGGTACGCCTAATGGTAGGGCCCTGGTTGCTACACAGGACAAAGGATATTTCCTCTTCTAAGGACATTTCCCTTAATCACTTCCCTGCCCCAGTTCTCGGAGGCAGAATGGAGGCCCACAAGTGGCCAAGTGCTGGACTTTGTGCCCCTGTGGTCCCAGCCTTCACTGGACTCCTGTGGGGTGGAGCCTTCTGAATACATCTCATGATAAAGTAGCTTTAGTGCACACTTGACAGGTTCCAAAGGACTTGCTTTATATCTTGGCTACCATCCAGTTTTAGTGAACGAAGAAAAAACTCTAGAGAGACTTGTTGGTTTCTGAAAAGTAGAAAATGTGTAGCTTGCGTAAAGTCAGAGTCTTATTTACTATTAAGTATTCCCAACTCACACTTTCCTAGTGCTCTTGAAGGACTGGCTCTAGGGGAAAAAACATGAAGGGGACAAAATCTGTCCCCTGCCACCACCATCTGTACCCTTGCTTCTCAGCTGGCTGTATCTGATCCCCCCAGGACTATATGTATTTTCAGGGGTAGCCTGGTAGTTAGAGATGAAAACATTTCAGAGACCAAAGAACCAAGGCATCACGGATAGATGGCAGACGATGGGACCAGGACAGGAAAAAAAGAGCTATTTTGGAGCAACGGAGCTGCCCAGCATCTACCCACATCACTCTGCGGCCAGACACCTACTCATAAATCTGGTCAAGCAGTCTCTTACCCAGAAGCTCTTGCTTCTTCTCTTCTTGATGTCCTAGTAAGGGTTCTCAGGAGCAAGCTGCTTCCATAGGAAATGGGACTCTAGTTTCACAGCTGTCTGCACAGAACTCAGTACCCCTTTTTACCAAAAGCCAGATACTGGTTTAAAGGGCCAGAAGGTGAAAGACACCAGGTACTGTGGGACCCAACTCGGTTAGGGATGTACCTGAGAGACTATGTACTGTCTGTGGTCAGGCTTAGAACTTCTGCCAAAGGAGTCAAATGCCAGAGCTAAATGGGTTCCTGGGTTTCCAAAGCAATGCTGGGGAGAGAGATGTTTCATATTGGGTGCAAAGAACACAACCGTGCCATTTTCCTGGTGTCACGTGACCTCCTAGGATGATCTGTCTTGCCTACACTCTTCCTTACACAGCACACGATTTTCTTTCCCTGCTATGCTACTTTGATATCTGTCAGAATGGCGCTTGGAAATGGAACGTCTCAATGGAGTTGGCCACGCACTTTGACCTTGAAAGGTAATCAAGGCTCCGGCCTGGTTGGGTGTATGGCCCAAGCTGACTTGCTCTTTCAGAGATAAGAATGCTGCTCTTGATGAGAGTGTCTCCTGAGATGGACCAGAGGCAGAATTCTACCCATGTGGGTAGAAAACACTCACCCAGGGACATCCTCCCTTTTGATGTCGATATCTGTCTTACCTTCTCCTCTTAGATCCTTCTAGAATAGATTCCCTGATCTCTGAAGTGGTTTTGTATTTCTACCAAAATATACAAGTCTGGATGTTTCCCACCACTGAGGTAATATTTTTACAAGTCATTTTACAAATGATAAGTTATTGGGCTACGGGCTGTATTTCTCGCCCTTCTCTCATTATACTTGGGGGGGGGGAAGATATTTTATGACGAGATGCCTTGTGATGGAACCATCTAGTGTGCCTGGGAAGGACCCAAGGAGCCAGGAAAAACACAGAATAAAATTAAACAAATAAAACCCGCAAAACCGGGCATCTCCCAATGACCCCAACATGTGGGAATGTTTTTGTTCTTTTTAATGCAACCGAGCATTAATTTAGTCCCTTAAGGATTTTTCTTCCCCAAACAAAAACTTTCTGGAAAAGGGAGATAAAGCCACTGGAGGCAACACAGTGCTGGCATCACCTCTTATAAATATCTTCTAGCCACTTCTCGTCATCTTGTTCTTCATCGTCAATGGGCTCCTCGGTTTCCAGCGGGGTTGGAATAAAGAATTGGGGTCTCAGAGGGGGCTTGCTGACGTGAGACTTCAGTCCAAACTTTCGCTTCAGCAGGTGGAATTGCTCTTTGACGTAGTGGTAGAACTCGTACTCATATCTCATTCGCTGGTAGAGAATCTGCACAGCCTCGGGAGAGGGCACAGTCTTCTTGACGGTCACAGTCATATTCCCAAGTTTCCTATGCTCTGGAAAAGAACCAGGATTGCACATGAGCAATCGTCTGTAATGCTTTCGCATAAAAGGAATAACGGTGAGGCCTCTATTACCTGCACCATATGGGCAGCTACTAAAGAAAGAAACTCAACACCCAAGGAATAGAAGGGAAAAATGGGTTCCCAACAGTGTCTGGTAAGATTTCACCATATTCTGGGTGTTAATATCAGCGTTAGTTGACTAAACATACACTATCTGACATTCTGTTCATGGAATGTGAATTACGCGAATTGACCACAATTCCATTAACTGTAAGTTAGACATTCTTTTTTTATTTTTTTTCCTGCAGGGAAGGATTAGCTCTGACCTAACATCTGTTGCCAATTTTTCCTTTTTTTTCTCCCCAAAGCCCCGCAGTGCATGGTAGTATATCATAGTTGCAAGTCCGTCTAGTTCTTCTATGTGAGCCACTGCCACAGCACGGCAACTGATGTGGTTCTGAGACAGGCAACCGAACCCGGGCCTCCGAAGCAGTGAGAGCACCGAACTTTAACCACTAGACCATCAGGGCTGGCTCAAGTTATACATTCTTTTTTGTTTTGTTCTGTTTTATTTTGTTTGAGGAAGACTGCCCTGAGCTAACATCCGTGCCCATCTTCCTCTACTTGATATGTAGGACACCTGCCGCAGCATGGCTTGACAAGCAGTGCATAGGTCTACAGCTGGGATCCAAACCAGTGAACCCTGGGCCACCAAAGTGGAATGTGCGAACTTAACTGCTGCACCACTGGGCTGGTCCCCTATACATTCTTTTGAACAGCAAAATCTACCCACTTTTCTGCTTTTATTTGCATAGAAGGATTTACTTTCAGAAGGAAGCACAAAAAACGATCTCACCACCTTCTAATTATCTTTTTTCTTTTCAAATATTGATATCTATTATTGATAGTTTAATTTGATTCAAAATCCATTTGCATTCTACTATTTCAGCAAGGCATTAGTCAAGAAAAATGAAGGAAGGACTGTTAGAGTCCTTAAATACAATTTTAACTGCTGTAATTTTTGAATGGTTATCTTTTTTTATTGTGGTAAATTATAACTAAAATCTGCTTAATTTTATATTAATTTTATATTAGTGACTAATATTTTATATATTTTTTATATTTATGCTTAACATAAAAATGTTATGTATATGTCATAAAATTTTAACCATTTTAAAGTGTACATTTCATCCCTGAGTCCCTATTTTTGGCAAAGCAAATCTGAGACTCATGCTCTCACTTCCTCGCATGGCTGCCTTGCGCGTAAACCCTCTCATTGCAAAAATAAATAAATAAATAAAGTGTACGTTTCAGTGGCATTAATCATATTCAGAATGTTGTGCAACCGTCACTACTATTTCCAAAATTCTTTCATCACTCCAAACAGAAACTCTGTACCCGTTAAACAGTAACTCCCTATGTCCCTTCTCGTCCCACCCCTCCCCAGGTAACCTCTAACCTACTTTCTGTCTATGAATCTGCCCATTCTAGGTACCTCATATAAGTGGAATCATACAATATTTGTCCTTTTGTGTCTGGCTTTTTTCACCTAGCATAATGTTTTCAAGGTTCATCCATATTGTATATGTAATGGTACTTCATTCATTTTTATGGCTGAATAATATTCCATTGTATGGATATACCACACTTTGCTTATCCATTTATCCACTGATGGACACTTGGGTTGTTTATACCTTTTGGCTATTGTGAAGAGTGCTGCATGAACATTTGTGTACAAGTATCTGTTTGAATCCCTGTTTTCAATTCTTTTGGGTATATACCTAGTAGTGGAATTGCTGGCTCATACGATATTTCTATGTTTAACTCTTTGAAGAACCACCAAACTGTTTTTCTCATTGTTTGAACCACTTTACATTTTTGCCAGCACTGTACGTACAAAGGCTTCAATTTTTCCAAATCCTCGTCTACAATTGTTATTTTCCTTTTTTTTTTTTTTAAATTAGAGCCATCCTAGTAAGTGTGAAGTGGTATCTCATTGTGGTTTTGATTTCCATTTCATCAATGACTAATGGTGCACAGCCTCTTTGCGTGTGCTTGTTGGCCATTTGCATATCTTCTTTGGAGAAATGTCTATTCAAGTCCTTGGAATACTTTTGAATTGGACCCTTCTGTTGTTGAGTTGTAATTCTTTACATATTCTGGATATTCTGCATATATATCACGTATATGATTTGCAAATATTTTCTCCCATTCTGTAGGTTGTCTTTTCACTCTGTTCAAAGTTTTCTTTGATGAACAAAAGTTTTTAATTTTAATGAAGACTAATTTATCCATTTTTTCTTTTGTTACCTGTACTTTTGGTGTTATATTTAAGAAACCTTTACCAAATCCAAGATATGAAGATTTGCCCCATTTTCTTTTATCATCTTATTTTTAACTAACACTTTTATCACCAGATTTGAGTAAGTACATTATTTACTGCATATAGCTCCAAATGGCTCTTTCACCCGACAGGACAAAGACTTATTTTTTAGGATATTGGAGACATTTTCTGAAGCCTCCAATAGCAATTCTAAGGAAGGAATTTAAAAAATTCTCTGAGTAGTAACAGCTTCATTGAAATAAGGGTATTGCCTTTCAAAGGGAGTCTCTTGAAAGGCATAATACACATTTGAATATATCAGGCCTAGAATTTTTGTTCAAGAAGTTGGCGTAGTCCCTTCTAAAATGAGTTTATGATAAAACATTTTATAACGGCTGTCTGCTCTGCAGATATTAACTATAGTTAATCTGAGGCAAGACGTGGTTTATAGGCTTCAAGTATAGATATCCCTTTGGGCTTTTAAAAACACAAAGTTTAAAAAATTAGTATTAAAGACAGACAAGGCCCAAGGAGTTTTACGTTAAACATTGAGAGGCATGAGAAAAATAATTCCCTCATTTCCAGACTCCTATAATCCCTCTCTCTGAAAGCACTCTAAGTTGTGTGGCGTTTTGTTATCTCATATCAAAAAATATTAGGATTCCTGGGATTTTCAGATAAATTCTTTAGTTAAATTATTTGATCTAACCCATTCCAAAAAAGAATGTAAAGAACTTTGCAGAAATATATATGCTGCAATTAGCTAAAGAGTTAAGGAAACTGGGCAAAAGGAGAATGAAGGTAGGAAAGAAAAAAGGAGAAAGGTCAGTGTTGGGGGTAATGTTTTCCCTCCCCGAATAGAGGGAGCTCCCCAGACTAGCACTCCTGCCTCCTGCCCAACCCCTCTTTCAGAGAGGGAGCCTGGGTACCAGGGCTGGAAGGATTTCTCTGATGATGCATTTGGGAGAAGGGGTTGACAAGCATCTCCCCTCTGGGGAGAGTGTGCCTGTCCTCCCACAGAGGAGGGGCAGGACTTCCAGGCATGCCCTGTGACTCAGGGGACAAGTCTGTCTAACTCAGCATGGTATATTACCAGTCCGTTCTCCTCACACCTAAGCTGCATTCTCTCACCTAGTTTAAACTGGTAATAAAGCTAGCATTGGGATCTCCCTCTGTCTATCTCCAGTGTCTATTTCTCAATTAGTTCAGAACCCAAGCAGGGGAAAATGGGTGTTATTTATTAGTCCCTCAAATCCCAGTATCAAGGAACACAAAATGTGTGTTGTGAAATCCTAACTATTTATGCAGGAGGTGGGTCGAGAGTTCAGCCCTAAACCTTCTAGCAGTCAAAATAGAATTTAACATTGTATATTGCTCTTCATTTAAAACAATCTATTCACATCCACTCCTAGTGATAAAAACAGGGAGAAACATCTTCTATGAATTTTCATAAGAAAAAAACTGTAATGGTATTAGCAACATTGTAATAACATTCTTAGAGTAAATTCAACCCTGAGTTTCATGGGTGACAGAGGAAAATGGCAGGTTCCAGGTACCCAACTCTGGCTTGATCAGGAAACACACTGCAGAAAATCCAGAGAAGAGGTTCTTAACACTCCTGAAAACCTGACTAAAACGCATGCTCAGGAAGATGGGGAGGGTACATGGACTTCCAGAAGCCCATCCATGAATCTTAGGCATTTACGGATCTGTTAAGAACTCCTGATTTCAAGAAATCAATAAATTGCATTTCCTTCGACCACCTTTCATATACCTGGTTTATTCTAATAAGTATTAGCCTGCAGTATAATTGATAAATACTGGAGCTAGTTAATTTGTGAGTTGGTCAGGTGTAGCATCACAAACATTGCAACAGCAAAGAAAACAAAGAAAGGGGAGGGGCTTAACAGTGCCAAGAACTTAAACAGAAGGCCACCCTACCTTGTTTTGGAGGAAGAGCCAAGGGAGTAAGCATAGAGGAGCCTAGATCTTTGTAAAGAAGTAATTTGGGATCTGCTTTATTGCAGGACCTCAAAGCTCTTTAAGGTTAAAAGGTTATTTTCCTAAAAATAACAGAGAGCAAGTGTAATCACTGACCATAAAACCATCCGAAAAAAGTATCCATTGAATTTTTAACCTACAGCAAGGTAACTTCCTAGACAAATCTTCAAGATAAATTGGATGCAAAATGTTGATCTATATAATGGTTTGAGTTGACTTATAAAGGGTTATTAACATCAAGCCAGTAAAATGTGGGGAAGATTATAAAAAATGATACCATGATGAATTTATACATGGCCCTCTTTGATTATGATTAGATAACTGGGTTAATTGCTATAAAGCGACTCCCAGTTCATGACAATAAAACTCTCTTCCCTGAGTGTTTTTCTCTATGTCCAGGGATGGGAGGGTTGGAGAGTGGGCAGAGCAGGTAACCAGCTCTGTCAAAAGCGACAGCATGTCATTCAAGCATAAGTGAAAAGAACCAGGCCATATTTACATCATTAGTTAACTGATTTGTCAAGAGATGGTGACAGCCCCCGTTGAGCCTGATTTCTTGTGGTGTATTTTTATAGTAATAGCTACAGGTAGAGAGGACTAAGGTGTACCAAGCATAAAGTGACTTAAACTAGGCATTTAATCCTCACAATAACCCCTCAGTGGAAGAGCCATGTTATAGATGAAGAAACTGAGGCAGAGCAAGACTCTGACTTGTTCAAGGTCATGCAGCTGGAAAGTGGCAGAGACAGGAGGGTCCACGTCATAGTCAACTGCTGTGCTTTTGCTGTATTGTTTCCTGCTGCAGAAAGGTCACCAACCTTCTGTTCCCCACACATTTCTCAACAGGGAGATAGAGCACATTGGTGGTGAAAAGCTGGCCCTAGTGCCTACTGCTCCTCACGTCAACCAGGGAGGCCAGACTTGGAGTAGATCTTGCAGAAAACAAGCAGGCATTTTAGTGGGAATGGCTAATGGGTTTATAATTTGGAGGGGAAAAAAGGTTGATTTGAAAAAGAAATTTGCACTAAGCCATCTCTGTGTCCAATCAGAAGGCCAATACCCACAGAATCAATATGAAAACCAACACAATCATCACTGTTTGGAGTTTCTCAGTTCCAGGAAACCTCCTCGTGGGTGCTTTATCTAGCTTGAACTTGTAATGATGTGTTTCTAGTAGGAAACATTATTCAGAAACCCAGTCATCAATTGACTGGAGATCTACAGAGTTTGGGAGAAGCCAACATTCTTGCAACGACCAGTGTGTGAACTTCATAGCGCTCGCCATCAACTCAGCTCAGGTGATCCCACTCAGATCCCTTCACATTGACTTATGTTATCCAAATTTCGTACGGTAGTGAGAGATCTCTAATAAGATTTATATTTAATAAGATCCCAAGTGGTCTTTCCAACCAAGTTTTAATTACACATCGCCTCACTATCCTAATGAAAGCATTTGTCTATTCGTTAGTCTTAGCCAGAACAAACACTAGGAGACACAGCCCTGTGTTTGCTAGAAAACTACAGATAGGACGGAGTTTCAGAGTAGGAGGAAAGGGGAAGTTTTCATTTGTGGCTACAAGACAAAGCTCTGAAAGATCTTTTTTGATAGCAACAGATCACCACGTGTATTTCAGTGACCTCAGTCCTATTTACTCTTCTCAGCCCCTGCCCTATCTCTTGTCTAAACATGAGGGACAGTGATGGCTGGTTCAGAGGATTCTCATGAGAACTAATTTTTTACTAAGCTCCAGTTTTACATTAATATCCAATTCTTGCTTCATCCATCTCTGCCTTCTCTCTCTGTCTCACTCTCTCGCTCTCTACCTCTCTCTTCTTCATTGTCAACCTGTCCTTCTCAACTGGCTCCTTCCCATCAAAAGTCAAACGTGCTCAAGTCTCTCCCTTCTTACAGAAAACCCTTGTCTCACGTCCTCCTCCATCTTTTGTCTTTTCTTTATCCTCTCCATCACAGCCAAACTTCTTGAAGAGTTACTCCATTCAAATTACTCTTGCTTCCCTGTTGATAACTCAGTGGGCATTTCTCAGGCCTTCCATGACCGCACAACACTGTTGGCCACACACTCCATCTTGAAACCCTCTCTCTCTGTGGCGTCTATAACAGCACTTCCCTGGTTGTCCCGGTCTCCTTCTGATGGCTCCCTTCAGTTCTTGACACCCAGTGCTCTTTCCCTGCCTGTCTTTTATATGTCAGTGCTCCCAGAGTTCTGGTCCAGCTTTCTTCCCTTCTCCTTTCTTTACTCCCTGGGTGGTATCATCCAACCCTCCACCCTTTGAGTTTACAAAACCAAAAGTTTATACGAAATGATTACAGCTTTTTTTGTCCTTTTGTTTTCTACAGAGTTGCCAAATTTAATAGGAAGGTTAACGATATTGCCAGAGTTACATCACGGCCAGAAACAGGAGTGCTATTTTGTGATGGGAGAAGCAGAGATTCAGATTCAACCAACATTGACAGCAAACATCTATTATGGCTTTGGATTATGCCTATATGTATATTATTTCATTTAATATTCCTAATAACCCTGTGAGGTGCCATGAACCCTATTTTGCGGATGAAGAAATAGAAGCTCTGGGAGATGAAATGACTTATCCAAAGTCTCACAGCCAGTAAGTAGGCGACTGAACAGGAATTTGAGCCCAGGTCTCCATTTGTGTTGAGATTTCCCCTAACTAAGTACTAGGCCATAACCGGTGAAGCTTTCATGAGCCTGTAGAAAAAAAAAATCACCTTTGTATGGAAAAACTAGAGAGCATTTGCCTTGTATAGTTAGTAGAGAATTTTTAAAATCACATTTCAAAGACATATGGTTAAGCGTCTTGCTGTACAATGATCAGTGCCATGGAAAAGTCATTCCATTGCTAAGCGTTCCACACTTTTGTAAAACGCCAGACTTTCCCTCCAAACAAAACAAAGCTACGTGAACTACGCACTGAGCCTCGCTCCAGATTGCCATAATAGCAGTTCCAGAGGAAGTTGTTAGGATTTTTGGGAGACCGTTGTTATTTCAGCCACAAAACAACCATGCTTTAAAAATCTATTATTATTATTAGCATCCTTTGGGAAGTGAAGCAGCCCTGCTGGGGGCACAGATGTTGTAGAACGTAACCATCAAGCAGTGAAGACCCACCCTCATGAGCATCCTCTGAGAAGTGGGGACCAAGAGGTGACTTCAAGGGGCTCATGTCTCTTGTGCCCACTCATGAACATTTCAAAGGGAAGAGACAAATACCGAACTCCTTCCATGACGGCCGGGACAGCAAGCAGGCAGCCTGAGCTCTGACTGGCAGGCTATGTGTTATTTGGCCTGTGGGGAATTTTTTTTAGAAATTGACTTAGTTATTATAAGACTTGGTCTATTTCACGTGGAAGGCTAGATTTCTGGCTTCTCTCAAAGCGAGGCAATATTCTTCTGGAGCTGAGCATGGCTGCCCCCTTGAGAGAGGCCAGAGCTCTCCATTTTGTGTCAGACCCTAAATGCCAGTTCATTCTATTATGTTACCTGCCTGGCTGCTATAGAAATTTGAGTTTTATGCTTCTGCTTTAAAGGTTTTGAAATTCTGGATTTCACAAATCTAGGAAGCAAGTGCTTTGTGTTAAAATTAAGGCTTCAATTGGGGCTCATTTGTGTGGCCAATGTCACCTTCCTTCTTTTCTGCAAATATTTATTGGATAATTTTTCCACACCGAGCTCAGGAGTTATAAGCAGTGAATGAGACATAGTCATCATCATCACCATCAATAGGCATTTTTGAGAACTTTCTCATTGAAAAGACTGAGATATCTAACGAGCGTTTAATCCTTACAAAACCACCAATGAGGTAGGCTCTCTCATTATCACCATTTTACAGATGTGACGCTGGAATTTAGTAACTTGCCCGAGTCACACAGCTGGTAGGTGGAGAAGCCAGAAGTCGGGCCTAGGACAGTGTGCCTACTGAGCCCAAACTCTTAACCCTTCATGTTGCTTATGGTTGAATGGGGCTCACAGTGAAAGGAGACTCCCTCCTCATGGGAGTGGTCACCAACAGGGCAGATAGGGCCTTTTGCTCTGGTTGGTTTGATGGCTTCAACATTTCCTCTCATTGGTCAGAAATCCCTCGTGGAAGGACCATGCCTAACGGGCTTGACTTAAAGACTCTGCGTGGAGTTGGGTCTTTGATGACTACTATATACTATCTGACCGTGCAGATCTGCTGTGTGTGCAAGTCTGGGAGTCTAGGGTGGGTTTGCAAGTGTGTGTATGAGTTTCAACCAAAACACGGAAAACTTTTAGGAGGCCTCTGAGGCATTATCAAACCTCTGGAAAATTTCCCCTGGATTTTTTTTCCTAACATCCCCACCAGTTTCAAGTAGCTGTTCTAATGGCTGTTCTTGTTTGGCTGAGAAGTCTCAGGATACGGGTGATACCCAGTTATCTTTGTGCTTGCACAACTCAGCACCTGGGGAAACACAGCACCCTCTGCACATGCTTGTTGAGTGAATGACAGAAACCAACAGAGGGAAGAGGATGTTGTCAGACTCGAAGAAGGCTTGGCTGTGTCTGTGAGGTGCAGACATGGCCAAGTGGGGACAGAGGCAATATCTGAATGTGCTTAATAGAAAATCCCAAGAGACCCATGTAAGCTGGCTCATCCCTTCTATCTGGGATTTCTTAGCTCCTACTGGGATCTATAAATTCCAGTGATTAGCTTTGTGGCTCAGTTGCCTTTCTGGAATGATAGCGCTGGCCACGTCATGTTTTTCTGCTTCATCCTTTAATTAATAAATACGTTTTGGCAAAAGAGAAGCTGTGGTTTCAGGATGCTTTTGATTTTTTTTTCATTTTTCTTATTTGTCTTGAGGGATTGGCAGAAGAATCCCCTTAATTATTTTCATGATGATTGCAGAAAATTTCCTCAAAGTTGGCACTGGTTTTGAGCTGTGAAATGATCAGAAGGGGAAACAAACAAACAAAAGCCAACCTCTGACCTTTCTATTTGCGTAGCAAAATAAAAGTTGTTTTTCCTTATAGACATGTCCAAAGTCAGCCATAGAGTCAGGCCTGTGTGGGGACAGACTTGCAGGTCCTAGGCCTCTAGACTCTGAACTCTCCCTGTACAGCAATGGCAGAGATCCCACAGAGTCATTGTGGCCCTGAATAGGGAGATTTTTTATATTGTTAAACCCCGACAATGTAAAAATCTGTAGTTGGTCATCCAATGCTAGTAGAGAAAAAAACCAAAACTATAATGAGGGCTGTAGAGAGACTACTGGGTTGGGTCAGCTTTTTGCATTATTAAAGCTCTATAGATAGTGATATAAACAGCTCATGCCCCTTTCTCCTCCTAGTTCATCAAAATAGCATCTCCTTCATTTGCATAGAGTTCTGTGGATTAACGTGTTTTCACATAGCCCCTCCTTACCTCACAGAGTACTCACAGCAACCCATTTACCTACAGATCCCTGGTCCGAGACGTCACAAGACTGGCTCAAGGTTGTATGACCAGTAAGTGACAGTCCTGAGACGAGAAAGCTGGTGTTCCGAGTCCCAATCTAGCACCCTTCTGCGACATCACTTGCTGTTAATTTCCAAATTGAGTGTAAATCTATAACCACCCACTTCTGCTTGCCCTGTGTGTATTCTGGCATGAAGGGGGTTGGCTGAGAAGAAGAGCGTGAGTGTTCTCAGTCAAGGGGAATGCTTTGGTAAGACTGGGAGGATCTGGTGAAAAACTTGCAAGCCAGCAAAAATGTTTTCACGCGGAAAGGGACTGTGTCTTATTCACTTTTAGCTCCCCAGCACCCAGCTCCACGCCTGGCACATAACGACCCTCAATAAAGGTTTGTTGATTTGAAGCCTGTATGTTAAATCCATCTGTAAGACTGGATTAACCCAAGGGGCAACTTTTGGTGTTGTCTATATATATGTATGTTGTTTTTCCTAAATTCTTTCCTTAGTTGAGGGTCCTTCCTGAGCAAACTTTCCATTTCTAGAAATCAGATTTCTTTAGACTAGGCGGATACAGGAGTTTAGGATCACAGGTCGCCCTGGAGAAGTAGTGGTATTTGCTTTTCATAGCCACTTCATTGGAGAACACTATGTTATGGTGACAGGTCGCTTACACGTACTTAGCAAAGCTTAAGAAATACTGCAATATGGGACATTTGCCACAAACACAAATACCCACACAGAAGACATAATTCACACTGTGACCTTGCTGCTAGTGAATTTATGTCACCGGTATTATTTACTACAGTCATTAACCAAAGAAATCCAAACATGGCTGGGGCAAAAAGATATCTGTGTGACCTATTAATGCTGTTCAAGGACTTAATTTGCCATCATTATTGGTATTTGTTAATGCTGTTTCTCCATTAGCAAAAGAAAATGTTTCATTTAGCAGTAACACATTCATTCAGATCCCACATGCTTGACCCAAGTGCAAAGGGCTTTGCTGTGGCTATAACTTAATCTGTGGCTCCTTGGTCAGTCTGGAACATTCTCTGGTGGAAGAACTTAGGCCAGGCCATTGGGAGTATCCTCAGAAAGCTGGTGTCTCAGGGAAAGGACCGCAAAGGAGAAGGTCTCCAGCGCCCTTGGAAACACACCTCCACTGAGCACCAAGCACCCCCATCTGCAAGGAAAGCACATGCCAGTGGAAGGTACTCAGGCCCTGGTTCCTCAGCTCATCCTGCCTCCCAAGGCACTCCCAGGAAAACACTGGGAGTTCAGCTTTTGAATGTGGTGGTAAACATCATTTACCAGTAACCTGTTTGTATGCAAGATCGGGCAGTGACAAGCACGATGCTCCCAACACGGCCTCAAGCTGAGGCCATGAACGAATTTTGCTGTACTGCCCAAGATCTGGACATTTTTGCAAAAGCAGTGGCTCTTTCTACCTCCGCTGCAGTGACATTATGTTTGGACTGGTTCATAATCTTCAGAACTCTTAAAAGTCCCTTTAAAGTAAATAAAAAGGAAATCATAGGCCTGCCGCATGAAGGCCCCCTTCCCACCTCTCTTCGTCTGTCAAACGTGCATAATGGAAAAACGCCGTAGCCCTGGCTCTGGGCCAAAGTAAACAATCTGGAAATACTGTGTAAACCCAGCTGCTGTGCCAGAGCACAGAGGCCTCACTTTATGACCTCCAAGATGGTTAACCATATGCAAAATAACAAAACCGTAGTCTATTCTGATGTTGGGCTGGTTTTGGCATTTCTTCCCTTGATCTAAGAGAGTGCACACTCCACATGGAACAAAGCCCCTCTTTCCCCAACAATGTGGGCTTGTTTGAACCTGGTCCAGCTGAGATTATGTGCAAGAAATGAATACAAGTTGAATAACAACCAGGAGTGGGGCCAGATTTTAGCACTAAAAAAAATAAGCATCGTCCAAAGATAGGCATCAATTCTTCAGCTTCAGAGGAGCTGAGTGGTGAGCAACCAAGAGATCCTGCTGTTTTAAGAAGCGCTCTGTCTAAAAACCTGTTGTTTACTAATCGCAGGTTAGAGTACATCCAGAATTTCCAGCACACAAGGTATGGAGGCATCCTTTTTCAGGTGACAGGTGTGATAAAGTCATGGTCAGGTGGAGTGGGGCTGGGCATTAGTGAGGTAAGGACAGCACGGTGGGTCCACATCCCAGGGCCACTCCCGAAAAGCCCCACACCCTGCTGGCTGCTCCTGAAACCGTGTGAACACGATGCTTGTCAGAGATAGAGTAAACTCATTTCCTGAATTAGACAGGGAGGCCACACAGTTCAAACACAGGCGGCTCCCCACAGCTGCCTCCACCGGAAATGAATGTGTGTCACTGTGGCTGGCAGCGATGCGCTGGGCTGAAAGGGCCAGCGTTTGATCCCCCACTCGGATGATCGATGGCACGTTAAGACCAGCTTCTTGGAGGTATGGCAATTAGGGGAGAAAAGTACAAAAAGCACTTCATGGCCCACATGGCACTTGGAGTTGGTAAAGTAAACAGAGGGATTTTTTTTTCTCTCTCTTTGTTTTTGTTTTTTTTTTTTTTTGCAATCTTCTTTTCAAAGATCTGGAAATATAAATAATTAAAAAATAAATGGAGCTCACTTTGAATTTCAAGAGAACCTTTTCTTTATGCAGCCGAGTGAAAGTTACATGATTTGCTTTTTTTTTTTTTAAATGCGGGAAAGCGCTAGGCTCCTTTAGAACAAAGAGAATGAAGACTTTATGTTTCCAATTTGTTTTGAGTTTTGGAAGCAGGAGCACAACAAAAGGAACCAGGAAGAGAAGTAATTGGCCTGTGTGGGGTGGGTCACTGAGGGCCCATGAAGGCCTGGGCACTGGCCCCCTCCGGGAAGGAAGCCGGCACCAGCCCTGCAAGGAGGCATGCATTTCCAGAAACTGCATAGGTGACCCACCTCAAATCTGGAAGGGAGGGTGGCCCATCAGAGGGGCTTCCAGGTAGTCTGCCTGGGAGATCCAGCTCCTCAATACTTATCCTCAGAATCTGCCCAGGGCTGGCCCGGTGGCACAGAGCTTAAGTTTGCATGTTCTGCTTCTCGGCTGCCTGGGTTTGCCGGTTCGGATCCCGGGTGCAGACATGGCACTGCTTGGCAAAAGCCATGCTGTGGTAGGTGTCCCACGTATAAAGTAGAGGAAGATGGGCACGATGTTAGCTCAGGGTCAATCTTCCTCAGCAAAAAGAGGAGGATTGGCAGGAGTTGGCTCAGGGCTAATCTTCCTCAAACAAAAGAGAATCTGCCCAAATTGCTGGGGGACAGTGGTGGGGATCATGACTTATTTTCTTGCTTGGGCTTCCATTTGCTCATTCATCCTGCACTGAGCCCCTCCTGAGCACAAAGCATGATTCCAGGGCATTAGAGAACCGCTAAATGCTGAAAACACAAGCTCTCTTCTCTAGGAGGAAAAGTAAACAATAAAGAGACACAAACGGACAGTCCTCCCCGTAAGTTGCCAAGCGATGCGGAAATCCCCGTTTCACTGCGGGCCGGGAGGGGTTTCTCTTTCAGCAGAGCGGCAGAGGAAGGATGGGAAGGATGAAGAGGGTCACAAAGGGGTGGGTGTGGAGGGCTACCTTGTCCTTCTGGAGGGCCAGGCGAACACCTTGCCAGGCAAACTTAACGTGCAATGAATCCCCTGGGAGGCCGACACCCGCAGAGATTGCGCTGCAGGGGGCCTGAGGCGGGGCCCTTGAACCTGGGTTTTTGATTAGCATCCCAGCTGATTCAGATGCAGGAGCTGTCCAAACACACTCAGATCCTAAAGCTTAGACTTAAACATGCCAGGGCTAGAAGAGGCGACAGAGCTCATCGTCTGCTGTTCAGACACTCATGCACTGCGAGTGATCAGCCCCGGGACCGCCTCTGTGCCCACCAACGTCGGCTGGCTCCAGCCCCCTACTCTCCCTGTTGCCCTGGTTCACAGGTCAGAGGGCAATTTGTTCCTGTTTCTCTTCTCTCTGACTTTGGCATCACAACCCAAATCATCAAAAGCTGATCTTTTCTTTGAAAGTACATGCCACCCTAATTCCACAGGCACACTTTCCCCAACGTAGCATTTTGCTATCACAATACGGCCTTTTGGGCATGAGAACGGCAATAACAGAAGGGTTTATCTTCACAGCAACAATTGAAACAAACATTTGTTTGAAAATATCTACTTCTGAAAAAAACCTTATTGGAAGACTTGCTATGGCATTATTAATAAAATATGTCTCTCTGTTGGAAATACATTTTTATTTGAAATCATTATTGAGAAATGTTTTTGTTATTTTTCATATATTTGTTACTTTATTTGGAACCATATTATGGAGGCCCTTATCAATGACTGACAACATCCCGATCAAATGGATTTATCTGAACAAAGAAGATCAAGAGAAACACTAACCCAGTAGTTCTGTCCAAATTCCTTTGGCATCTGACAATCTCATAGGCTCTGCTTTTACTTTATATGCAAGATTCTTCTTCTTTCTATTCCTCAAAGTCTGTATAGTGTTAGCAGGCCTGGGTGACTTGTCTTTTACACACATACACACACACAACCCTCCTTTGACAAGGAAGAGGCCCTCTCCTGGAATCACTCTGCATTGTCTAAATCCAGCCCTGATGACGTTGAAGGCAACTGCTGACACCCACAGTCACTCTGGACACCCCACAGATGGTGACATGCCCACAGGACAGTCCTTTGTCTCATTTTTTTTTATGTTGCTCTATTATTTGTTTCTCCAGAGTTTCATCTAGATCAAGCTACCCATCTAATTATGTATAGGGTCAAAATAAAGCTCTTGGGCAGTTTATAAGCTTTAGCTTTAAATCTTAATTCTTAGAAAAGTAATGTACAACTTAAAAATTCATCTTTCTGGTTATGATTTACATATATATACATATCAAATATACACACACTTATGTATATGACATACTAACATACGCAAATATATAGATGGTAAAGTTTTTGGAAAAAGATTAGGAAAATAAAATGACTTCACATCAAGCCACATTTATTAGTGTAGTAATATATTTCCTTCTAGTCTTTTCCTTATTTATGTATGTGAATTATAAAATAGATCTCTGCTACACCATTTATTTAGTTTTATATTCATTGAAACTTAACTGATCACAAGATTTGCCTACAACGTTAATTATTTCAAGTCATATTTTGCAATGTGTTCTTATGTGATCCATTTTACGGATACGTTATAGATCATATAACCAGTTTGCTACCATTGGATAATAGAGTTATTTTCAGTTTCTATGACTTTAAATAATACGAGATAAATATTCTTGTTCATACGCGATCATGTGCCTTTTTGATAGTCTCCTTAAGATAAACGGAAACTTTAGATATTGAGTGGTGAGTTTCTTCTCAGAGCTGATAAGGTCGTCAATTCTGACAACTTTAAGCCACCATTTACTTTCTTTTGTCAGAGATCCTGAATCTATGCAATGCAATTTTCCTAAATTTTAAGATATTTTCTTGAATGTTAAGCAACATCAATCTAACCATAACCTAAACCTACCAAATCTTTAAAACGCACAGGGCTTTTGAAGATCCTGTATCTATTGTCTGTGAGAATAGAAAGTTCTAGAGCACTGCACTTACCATGGGAATATGGTTGCTTATAAAACATTCAGTGAACAAGAAATTCTTAGTAAATTACACCATATGGTGGGGCTGGCCCCGTGGCTGAGTGGTTAAGTTCGTGCGCTCTGCTGCAGGCGGCCCAGTGTTTCGTTGGTTCGAATCCTGGGCGCGGACATGGCACTGCTCATCAAACCACACTGAGGCGGCATCCCATATGCCACAATTAGAAGGACCCACAATGAAGAATATACAACTATGTACTGAGGGGCTTTGGGGAGAAAAAGGAAAAAAATAAAATCTTAAAAAAAAATTACACCATATGGTGGCTATAATGACAGTGATTAAATATTTCCTCATTCTTGGATTCTATGTACTGAGTTCTCATCTAAGGCTACCACAGAACCTAGTTTTTTCTTTTTTATAGTTCATTCTAGATACATTTGTTTTAACAGAATATAGTCTATTTCATTGCTACTGTTATTGTTTTAACACAAAACTATCACAATGATCAGCCTTGCTCAGTGAACCAATGGTGTGTCCCAAGAACCAGCAACCTGGATGCTCTCCCTGGAATGTAAAACATGGTGAGATTTTGATAAACCCTTGAAGCGCTTTGAATGAAGTAGCTGTTCATGGAAACCAAACACGTAGATAAGCGAGATATTTAACCTCTTGCCCAGGCATTAAGGAGTTAGGTTAACAAGAGGTGCTACTCAAAATAACCATTCCCAAGTCAGGAAAGTGTGAAATGAAGTTCCAAGGATGCTGTCAGTTCCAGTGGAGAGTTTGCAGTGTTGCTTTAGAATTACATTTACTTTATCTGGGCAACCTATAGCACACTGGTAGTACCAGGTCTTAGGAGGATGTAAATGAACAGCCCTATCTCCTCCTCCTTCTCTCCCTGTTAGATATCAGATTCAACTGCATGTTCTGTCAGACAGTGTGTATATCTAAAAGCATGGCTAAATCACTTTTGCTTTAAGCAAAACCCTAAGAAAGAACGTTGAGATGAAATTGCAACCTGTCCATTTGTATGGAGTGTCCAGTTGTTTACTTAAGGAAAGCATGAAATTGACAAGCTAATGCCAGTAGATGCCAGGACCATCTCGGGGAAAAGACCTGGGCGCCATGGCTACTAGCTTAAAGAACAGTGGTAAATGTTTGATATGAACATGTGAATATGGTAAAAATGTTAGACATGTAAAATTTATAAACATCATTGGGGAAGAAGAAAATAAAGTTTTTCTCAGTATATTTTTGAAAGGTTTGATTGTGGTAGAAACTTGTAATAGAACTTGCCCGCAAAAGATGGAAGGCAATAGAAGTTTCTAAGAGAAGATATTTAAACGATTCATCGCCTTTGGGCAGCAGTGGCTCTTAGAAAGAGATGATGGCAGCAGGGTATTTTTATTAAGGTAGAAGAGAAATTTAACCCCCTTCTGATGAGAAAAATTAAGTTCTTTCATTTTCTGACACATGAAAGAAAAAAAGGAAGAGCATTGACATGTGATAGATGTTAGATCAACAGCAGGCCATAATGAAGGCAGTTGGGGGTGATGTCTTGAGCTGAACCAATGGCCAATGGCTGTGAGAAGCTGCAAAAACCTGTGATGTTAGCCAGAAGAAGACAGACTGCCAGAAAAGTTACGCGACATAAGCCTGAAATCGTGTAGTGTGCCTCAGCCCTCCTCTTTGATAAGATGGGGGCGGGTAATCAAAAAGCAACAGTCTACATATGCTGGAAAGGCCATGCTGTGGGCTAGAAGCAGCCATGAAAGAAGAGCTGATGTGTTCAAAAACTCGCTCACAGGTAGCATTAGTTCCGTCAGGATTGGTTGACTTTAAAAAGTGTTTTAAAGACAGGTGGGGGAGGGGACAAGAGAAAAGGATAATTTGAATGACATTCAAGACATTCTTTAAAAAATCTGTTCGAAGGATGGAAAAGCAAAAATAAGGAGAAAAATCAACAAACGGAAAAGCTGTAACCCATTACATTTTAGTTTTATTGGGGCATGAAATGAAGTTTCATGATGTTCTAAAAGCAACAACTTCACCGCAGAAAATTGAATAAGTGAACTGGCATTAAATCCATACCATATTTTAATCTCATTTTGATAGATAATAAAAACTAGCTCGTTATGTCACAGTCTTTTTCAAATCATAGACAGAGAAATATTTTAAAAATTTTGAATTGCTTCTACATTCTAGCAAAACCATACATAGGCAGGCTGGTTGATTTATGACTTTCCAGTAACCTTTACTCTCTAATGGCTTTTACCAAATGATTTATTTACTTGGTCTATGCTGAGGTAACCTCCTGGCTGGTCTGTCTGCAATCCCCACAGCTTAGTCGCAGGGACAGAGTCCGCTCACTAACACCCCTCTTGAACTTCTGTGTGGGCTGTGGGTTCTTATAGAGAGAAATTAGCAGTCCTGGGTTCAGTTTTAAAATGTCCCTCCTTCCCCGTCATTTCTCTTTGGAGAAAAGAGACAATCATTGACAATTTCTGAGCAGCTGAATCATGTAGAGTGTCAAAGGTTACATACCTTTGCAAAAGCCTGATTATTTTAAGTCTTTGCTGTCTCCACAGTTCTACTTCATCTTTCTCTTGTCTTTACTGTCAACTTCCTCTCTGAGATTGCAAAATGAATCTACTAAATGGCACCTAAAATAGCACAGTTTTTAAAAATAAGACCTGTATGAAGTCATTAGCTTTCCCATTAAGTATTGGGTCCCCCCCGGCCCCAGCATGTAAGGTGGATATAGTATCTGGAATTGTGAGAGATTGTAAAGACGATGCTAGTGTGCATAGGACCTCCTCCAGCTATGAGCTCAAGGAGATGATGTGGTTGAACATCAAAGGTCGTGGAACAAGCTAACAGGAACTAACAAGTCCTCCTTGAAAACTGTTACACCATCTCTACCAAAAAAGATGAAATTCTAATTCGATGTTACTTAACTCAATCATCACTTCTTGGGTTTACTTGCAACAATAAAATGAAGGCCTGACTTGTTGGCTAGAAGCGAAGGTGAGTGACAGCTCTTTGGCTCTTCTTTGGAAAGATTTCATCCCACTCGCCTTTTCTGAACGTTGCAAAACCCTCCGGAGCATCAGAACTTCTGCTTCCCTCCTTCCCTTGTTATCCCACAAAGGCCAAAGCAGCAGAGGATGGGGAGCTGCCGGGCATGGTGAGGACCGGGTCAGAGTGGGGCACGGAATCCCTCCTGCGCTCAGACTTTGCTGGCGTCCTGAGCACGGGTAACAGCTTGTGACACTTGAGCCACCATTCCATCTGTCGCAAGTCCGTGGCAGTGATTACCACTGGGCTCAGCCTGACAATCTTTGTGCCTGTGTTTCCGGCCGCCGTGCCCAACTGTCCAAAATTGGCACCAGACATAAGCCCCACTTCTTGCACGTTTTGGCTGACAGAACGCCTTGAAGGAACAGCACACTGATGACTCCTGAAGGCCTTTAGACATCATGCCTTCTGTGCCTTTCCTCAGGTGTTTAGACCTGATTCTTCGATAAGTTAACAGTTGCAATTGAGCACATAATTATTTGTATCCGCTGAGAATGTTTATGAGGGAATTCCCAATTCCATATAACACCGTTAGCTCCTGTCCTGGTCAGACAGATACGTGAGTGACCATTTTCCCCTAACTGTGATAAATATAGCTGAAATCAATTGACACCCAAGCTTCTACCTTCTTGCAGCAGACAGTGAATAAGTCATTTCTATAATTGTCAGGGAAAAACCACACATGCATGAGCTTGGGTCTACAGACCCAGTGAGCACAGCAGAGAGTAAGAATGCTCGAGTTTTAAGAGAAAAAAAATATGACCCTGAACATCAGCATGGGATGTTTTCAAGCTTTTTGATATTCACTGCCTTTAATCAAATCATTTCAATGATATTCATAAGTAACAAAGGGCTTTGTGAAAATATTTGAAAGCCAATAATTCTTTTTAAGAGACTAACAAGACTGAATTAATATTAAATTGATTTCATTACTTGGGAACCATATTTATTTCTGGTAGATTATATATTTCAACAAAGGACTTTGAAAATAAATGTTACTGAATGTTGACTCACTTAAAATTAACAGTGAACACATCATAGAATATTTTTCTATCTAAACAACTAGAATAATGATGATAAGACTCTAAAAAAGTTTTTAAAGAAGTGCTTATTAAGCACTTTTTTTTCTATATGATAAATCATGTACTCTAGGAATTTTTCAGACTCCAGCAGACATTTGCAGTAACTAGACTGGAAAAGATTCCCATTTTTGCTTTGCTATTTTAGAAAAATAAGCGGTTTTCCTTGGATTGTTTGCTTTCTTAAATTCCACTCCCCAATTCATTACACTCCTATGAAAGCCAAAGTTGTTGACATGGCTGAAACACATGCTTTTCTGTTAACTGGATGAGTCTTTGAAAGCGCTTTATTAAAGCAGTTAATGTTAGTAAGTTCAACTATTCAAGTCTTTCTCCCAGGAAAAATAGAACAAAGTAACACAGCTAGAATATCAGTGAATATCAACTCAACAGAATCTCTAAGCTTTCCAGAAACATTGGGTTCTTAAGAATTTGGCAGAATAAAATGTCCTAGGATCCCAGGTTTTATGAACTACCCCGTCTCCCTCAGATCTTCATGATTCCATTTTGCTCTTTACATGGAGAGGCAGCAGAGTAGAGAGGTTGGGAGCATGGGGTGTTGGAAGTTATTCAGGCTTAGTTTTGAGAGCTGGCTTGGCCAACAACCAGCTCAATGACCTAGGAAAATTATGAATCCTCTCTAAGTTGGCAGTTTTCTTATCTGCATAATAATAGGGTTATTATTAGGATTAAAGGAAATGATACATCTAAAGGCCTTAAAAAGTGCCTGGGACACAATAAGTTCCCAATAAGTGTTAAATATAACAACAGCAATGGCAGCAATTATTATTATTACTATTATCCTTCTCAAAACATGCCGTCTTGGAGCATCAATATTCTGCCACTAAAATAGAAAAATGTTAATCTTCCCAATTGAAAGAGAAGAATTTAAGTTTAAATTTAATTGAAACTTAGGGGATAAATCATACTTCCTACAGTTACAGACATCAAGACTTCTAGACGCTCTGCTCTCTCAAAAGTTTAAGAACTGGTGGTTCAGTGAAAGCAAACACTCACGGCCTATACCGTATTCATGGACATTTATAGATAGACTTCCCCCACCTACATATTCACCAGCTTCATAAAATTCTCAAAGTGCTTCTTACTCATCAATACCACACAATCTAGAATTGATTATATAATGCTTTAAATGTCAAAAATATATTTTGGATGTTTTACATATTTTTACCTCCCCAAAGTTCCATTTGGGTGGGGCTGTCTCTTTTCTATCCATTTAATCTTCCATTGCATTTTGCCTGGGCTGGGCAAATAATAAGCTTTCTAAAAGTAATTCACGACTGCAGCATCTGAAACACTTTAAAAAAAAAAAGAAAAAAAATGTAAAGTTTTGTAAGGAACTCTCCCCAACTCACTGCTACAATAGATGGACAGTTAAGGGTGGAGGGACATACAATGAAATGGTTCAGATACGAAGGTCAGATCACGGCCTTGCTGATATCAGGAGTCATGCCATTTGATCCTCCACCCAATTCCTTGGGTTATGTCATTTGACCAGAAACAACTGTTTTCTTATAGCATGACATGCTGTTTAACTAAATAGTGAAATATAAAGTGGAGCAATTTGAGTTTGTGGGTCAAAAGACCCAACGATGCCCATGAATTGGTGTTAGAAAAACTAGATCCATCCCCAGGTCCTTTCTCTCTCTTGGGTGGCCTTCCTGTTTTTTTCCAGCATAGTCATGATTACTTGGTGGAAGCTCCCCAAGGCATGCAGAGGGGACACCTGTCTCTCCAGGTCTTTTCTGGTCGGCTGAATCCCCACAGGGCTGATGACAGTGCGGCTGAAGGCAGTTTTGGAGAGCTCTATTCTTGAACGTGGGTGTTTCTCCATGAACATGGCTGTGCCATACCCTGCAGCTCAATGTGAAATTGAGATTTCATTGACGATTAAATGAGAATGTCCTGGCCGCCGAGTCTCAGCTTGTGGAATCCATATTCCACGATGGAGGCTTCTGGTCCATTTCAGGCTGTGGTCCTCACTCTTACCAGCACCCCCAGCACCATCAACTTTCCCTGGGCTGCCTCCCTGATCTGTCTCCAGGCTGCAGCCACCAGATGTGCCCAGAGCTGGGGGTGTGTTCTGCCCCAGCAGCCTTCCCAGCCTGGCTAAACCACCTGTCCAGCTGATGCCCTGGCTCTGGGTTCTTGACTAGTCTTGGAATATGGGCCTTTACAAACACTCTAAACAAAGTGGAAAAGAATTAGGAAGAGACAGTCCAAAAGTCAGTCACACAACAGTCCAAGTGAAATGGGAGAAAGGCATACAAATTCACCCTCTCATTCCATTTTCCCACATCTCCTGACTCTCAACATTTTTCTACAATCAACCATTACTTTTATAAAAACTCAGAATCAGTTTATATAAACCAAGGGTGTGACGGCTAATATGTATCCAAAGAAAGGCTCATGGCTTTTATTTTTGCCACTTAATTTTGAAGGACTTTTGAAAATATACTTTATTGGAAAATAGCAACAAAGCCTAAATTTCACTCCTGAATAATGCTAGTGTTTACTCAGAAAGGATCCTCATCGGTCCAGAGGAAAAGTAAACAGGCAAATGTCATTTTAACATTCCTTTAGAATTGTGCCATGCAATGTGAGGAAGGCTGAGCAGAATTTGGAGTGTCTACACCTACAAACCTAATAAATCAACGACCTCAAGATATCATAGCCTGAAGACTTTATTAGGTGCCATCTGTAATCACTCAATTAAAAACAAATAAAAGACGCATATTTAAACCTCAGTGCCTAACACGAAAATAGTTGTACAGTTCACATCTGGTTTAGCTAAACCATGATACTGACATTTCATCTTAACGCCACAATGATGACTTGTTGGGGAGGAAGGCGTGTCAGCTACTGTAGAGTTAAATCAATTTGTTTTCAGATTAAAGACGGTCACGCTGCAACAGAAAAGATCGATGAGCTACCCCCACATAATAAACCATCTTAAATATCACCATGGTTGCCCCAAATGGGTCAAGGATTCAGGCCTAGGAAGCCAATTCCTGCCCTTATGGTGTTTACAAAATAGTTCATATGGCAAGATAAAAATTTCAAGACTATCAATGAGTTAAGGACAGGGTCATAGAATTTTAGTATTTCAGGGTTAGAAGCCTTCACACATTTCACAGCCCCTATATATACACCAAAATGGGTGTGTGTTTGGGGTCTGTGTGTGTGTGTAACTAAAGGTGGATTTTTAAAAGACCATTGGCTAGGGGGCCGGCCCCGTGGCTGAGTGATTAAGTTCACGCGCTCCGGTGCAGGCAGCCCAGTGTTTCGTTCGAATCCTGGGTGCGGACATGGCACTGCTCATCAAGCCATGCTGAGGAAGCGTCCCACATGCCACAACTAGAAGGACCCACAACGAAGAATATACAACTATGTACTGGGGGGAGAAAAAGGAAAAAAATAAAATCTTTAGAAAAAGAAAAAAGACCATTGGCTAGAATTTGGCAGGCAATTTGATGAAATTCAAAGGAAAGTTGCTGAAAAGAGGCTCAAAGTATTTTAGGAAGAGAGGCCAGTGAAGTGATAAAAAGTTGGGCCCTGGATTCCATCTGCATGAATCTGAGCTGCCCCCTAGAGAAGGACGCTCTTCACGTGCCCGGTCAATGTTGCTGTGTGTGCTGAAAAGAGCATGAGAGAGAGAAGGGGATAAAGTTGTGTGTGATCTGACCAATGCCATGGCGA
Source organism: Equus przewalskii (assembly GCF_037783145.1). Taxonomy (NCBI): domain Eukaryota; kingdom Metazoa; phylum Chordata; class Mammalia; order Perissodactyla; family Equidae; genus Equus; species Equus przewalskii. Next base: position 17,646,212 of record NC_091862.1, read on the forward strand.
TCGAGTGGGCACTACTTCCGCTTCCCTCTTTCACATATAGTTTTTATCTGACCAGTCAATTATTTTCCTAAAATTAATAACCATATTCCTAAGTTCAAAATGCTGCATGTTTATTATATAATAGTTGGGAAATAAAGGAAAAGAACCACTAGTAATCCTACCACCCAGAGATGTGACTAATGACCATGAACACATTTCAATTTAATCATATTCCTGTGCTTATATGGTTTTTCTAATAAAATTGGTATCATATTGTAAACGCTCTTCTCCGCTATCCTTTTCTCCCTCGCTTCATGTCACATCATATTTTGAGCAATCACATCATTAAGTGATTTCAAAGCACGATTTTAATAGTATAGTGCATGATATTCTTCACACTGATATACCACGACTTATTTAACCATTCTCCTATCTGTAGACGCTTAAATCTGTTTTTGTTTTGCAGTTGTAAACTACACTGTGAAGAACATCCTTATAACAGTTTTCATGCATCTGTCTGATTTTTCTCCTGGAATTAGAATGACTGGATCAAAGGCTATGGACATTTTTTCCCCATCAAGAAATCAACGAATAACTTAGATTTAATTAACACATGTGTTTAAAGTACACAATTCAACGAGTCTTGATAGCTACGTATATGTGTGAAACCACTGCCACAATCGAGATACTGGATATTTCCATCAGTCCTCCAGCTACGACATGTTGAAGGCTCTTAATATGTATTATTAAATTACTTAATAGGTATTATTAAATTGCTCTTTGCCCTACATTGTACCAATTTGCCCTCCCTTTAGTTATCTCCTAAAGTGCCATTTCTCTGTATTCTCTCTATCATAAAGAACTCTCAGACTACTTAGTGTCTGTCCATTTAACAAAAAATTTAATAGAAAATAAGGTTTTATTTTAATGTGCATTTCCTAGACTCTTAGTGAGGCTGGGCTTATTTTTCAATATATTTATTGGCCACTTGGATTTCTTTTTCTCCATTTTTTCTTGAAAGTTGGTATATTTCTTATGGATTTATAAAAACTCTTTACATATTAAGGATACGCCACTAACTGTATGATATCTTATCATTGTTGCAAATAGTTTTGCCAACTTAAGAATGTTTTAAACATGCTTACTTTAAAGTTTTAGTCAAATATATATTCTTTATTCTTTGTATGTATATGTGTATTCTATTGCTCTTATGCTTAGTAAATCCTTAGCAACACCCATCATTACAAAAAATCACTATCTTTATTTTCTTCTGCTTTTTTTGTTTTCACTTTAAAAAAAAATTAACTCTCTAGACCATCTGGAATTTATTAAGGACCATGGTATAACATGAGATTCTATTTTCTTCTCTAAATATATTTAGCCAACTATTTTACACCTTTATTTACTCTTTCTTTGTGATGATCTCTATCATATAGCACATCACCTTTTCTTTTTTTTTTGCTTGAGGAAGATTAGCCCTGAGTTAACATCTGTGCCAGTCTTCCTCTATTTTGTATGTGGGTCGCCACCACAGCATAGCTGATGAGTGGTGTAGGTCCATGCCCAGGATCCGAACCCGTGAACCCGGGCTGCCAAAGCACAGCATGTTGAACTTAACCACTAGGACACAGGGCCAGCCCCCAGCACATCACTTTTTACACTGGCATCTGATTCTGTTCCACTGACTTGTCTGTCAAGCTTGCGCCTTTATATCATTATATTAAACCCAGGCACTTTCTAATATTTTAGAATCTTGTAGGGCAAATTTCTTCTCATTTCTCTTAAAAAAAATCACTGGTCATCTCACATGCTTATTTTTCCAGATGAGCTTGAGAATCACTTTAAGTTAAAAAATTTCTTTGAATTATCTAATTTGAGAAAAATGACATTTTTACAATACTCTACATTCTCATGCAGGAACACGGATTAACCTCTTGTTTTGCATTTCTGTGCAGGTGGTTGTTCCCTAAGTAAAGCTTGGTGCCACATGTCAAGTAGAGATGCTAGGGTCCCTCAAGGGCTAAAACTGTTGATGAAAAATTCTGAGCTCAGCTAAAGCATTCTGCACCAAAATAGCCTAGGTGTGGGAAAGCACAAAAGATGAGGTTGCAGAAAGCCAAGAGTAATTTTACATTTTTAAATGCTTCATAAATGGTTATGAAAATGTGTTTCCCCGACTCTGACTAATCAGCCTCGGGGTTAAAAATCCTAGTTCTAGTACATTAAAGAAATAAGGGCTATGATCACAGTACTATTCTGTAATATTCCTTAACTCTTCTTAAAAACTCAAAGTTAATTTGACATTAGCAACTACTCATAAAATATGCCTAAGTATTAGCATCATTTTTTTTCATTAGCTTACTTACTCCATTTCACAGATATGTGGAAACAAAGCCTGGCTTCAATTTGCATCTGAGACGGGGTGTGTATGTATTTTTGCCCTTGGTTTATATTAAAAATAAACTAGAAGAGCAAGTGGGAATGTGCCACAGGATGTGGGCAGTCAACTTCGTGTGACCTCAACTTTTGCATTAGAAAACAACACTAGCTATTGACTTCAAAGGTTATTTTCAAAATAATTCCCCCTTAACTGCAAACAAAGACACTTCCAAGAAGTCAGGCTGCCCAGATCTGTAGGCACTAAGTGGGCAGTTCCACTATCACAAGGAAAGCCAAAGCCAGCAGAGACCTCATGCCACACACCACCACTACGGCTCAGGCCAGGGAACACTGGAACTCAGCACCATGACAGACTTTGGGACAACTGCGTTGGTCTCTGCTCTGAAACTCAAAGACTGGATTAGCTTGAGCACTTGTTGAAAACCCTGCCCTATTAGAGACTGGAAATGAGGAGTCAAATGAGATGATCAGTGCCCTGGAAACTGCACATTTATGCAGGAGCACATTATCTCCATGAATTCCCAGCACAGCTCTCTGAGGTTACCATCCTCTTCTTTCAGATAAGGAAACTGAAACTCAGAGAGGTTAAGGAACTGGCCCTGGGTTGAACAGCTGCTACAAATTAGAGCTGATTTCAAATCTAGGTCATTGGCTCCAAAGCCCATGACTGTGACCTGTGTACCATATTCCTTTCTCACCTCAGGAGAGGAAAAAAACCCATGCTCCATAAACAGGATTGCAATGATGCTCTCCAGGCACATGCACATTCTAAGTGCATTAAACTGTATGGAGTTAAGGGGAAACCCACTTTCCAATCCTCTGTTGATATTTCTTGACTGTGGCCGGCAGGAAAAACCAGTTATTGAAAGACACCTGTCTGGCACCCGGCGATCTGGCATCTGCGCTCTCATTGGTGAACTGGGGAAATTTCCATAATGCCCCCAAGCAGATTTTCTGGGGGATGGTCCTTTTTAGTTATAGTTGAAAGGACTTCAAGCTTCCAAACTTGGGTGACTGGCAAAACGGTGGAGCTGGAGGGTGATCTAGCTCCCTTTAATTAAATGAGACATGAAAACCCACAGAGATGATCAAAGAATGTTAAGAACTAGAAGGGGCTGCCCTGCTCCTGAAGACCTCACTGCTTCCTCTCAGAGATTCTGGTTGACTTTAAGCTCAGCCTTTCATCCCAGGAGAGAGCTGCTCATGTGTGAGGTAGGAACACTGCCCCAGAATCATTTGGGGCTTCCCAGCTGGCATCTTCTGTCACCACCTCCTGGGGGAACAAGAGAGTGGGCGTGTCCATCACTGCCCCTCGGACCCTTACCTGCACCAAGAAGGACTTCCTGGTTGAGTTCTCCTGCCACCTAGCAAGGTCAGGAGCATAGCACGTACTCAAAAAACATGTTTGCTGCACTACCCTGAGTTTGTGGACCAAATAAATCCCTTTTCCAGATTTCTCTGTAGCACTGCATCTTTAGTAAAAAATGAAAATTACTAAAGAATGAAGGAAAAAATATGGAAAAATAAGGAACATAGGAGCACCCCTCAAAAGAAACCAGTTTCATAAAAAAAAAGAGATGAACTTCAAATACAAAAGATGAACTTTGGAGCCCCAAATAGCTAACGATATCCCTTAACACCCAGAAAAGCCTGTCCACACAGCCACACTTTATCTAAAGACCTTGCCCTGGGATTCAACCTCAAAATTCCTGACTCTCTCTGAATCTGAAAACAGTACCAGATTAGTTGCACCTTTAGGAAAGAATTTGGCACACTGTTGATGAGACATTGATTATTTCAGCAATGTGTGCTCAGCACAGGGTAAAATTCTTTTCCATTTTGTAAAAGAAAACAAAACACGAAGGCTTTGATGCTGGCATATTGGCCTTTTTCTTCTGAGTGGACTCCTTTTTGCAAGTGTTTCCCGCCCCACGTTCATCTGATATCCCAAGCACGTGTTATTGGCAGAAGTTTTGACTATTTTGCCCAAAACACTGGACCACTGAGCACGTTATAAAGCAAACTTGAAAACGACTTGGCTCTTTCTGAGGAGCTCTCCAGATGTGTTACTGCCTTCCAGCGGGACCCAGCATTCTTGTCTCTGGTGGTATTAAGCTGGAGCCACAGGCATGTAGCAGATGCCATTTCTCCAATAAATCTTGTGGTTGAGTGAGACATAGGTGGCACCTCTCATATTTACCATTAAGTTTGACTTATAGATGTGGATGTCTGAGTAACACTCCCATCTACCCTTATCACCTTCATAAAGCAAAAATGTAGAAACGTAGGAAATTACAGATGTAGCTTGTTATTTTGACACCACTGTATTTCCTCACTGATACTAAGGAAAAAGGGAGTGAGAAAAAAGGGGGAACTATAGCCATAATATGATAACTGAGGCCACAAATAACTACTGTATGTCAACAGGACTCAGATACCGATGACAGAATTTTCCTTTAAGTGGGAAAACATTGACATTTTAAAAGAATATGCCAATATTTCTTAAGGATTAGGAACTAGTAGAAATCTTGGGCTGAACAGAGGGAACTGTTTAGCAGAACTCTCATGAAATTGATTTAAGTTTTACAAGGAATTAAGTTACAGTTTTTCACTCTGGACCATTAAAACCAAGTATCCAGCCAAAAGTGTATTTGAGATTTCACATTTTCTTTTGGAAAAACATCTTAGAAGTGACGTACCTTCATCACTTAGAAGCTGTGAAACTCTATTTTAACAATATGATGGGGTCCACTTTCAACCAAGCAAAGTTAATAATAATACGGTCTAAGATGAAGGCTAATAACACATGTGGTTTGGTATCTACTTATAGACGCTCTGGGAGCTGTGTGGTCTTTCTTGACAGCCATTGGGGCTGATTCTGGGTTGGTGCAAGTAAGCTGATCTTCTGTGTTCGATGCCAGGAACCAACTCACATGCCCGATTATACTTAGGCAAACAATATCCTATGCTATAATGTGGAAATCTAGAAGTGTGGCAGAGCCAAAAATCACTCTGAACAAACATAAGACTTCATAACCATTTGGAATATCAGCTCTATAGTCCGTGTCTAAAGAAGATGGCCAACCTCAGTCCAGTAGGCTTAGTTCTTCTGACTGAGCGCCAGCTCAATAGCCCTTCTGGTTGTTCCCCATCAGATCAGGCCTGTCTGTGTCAAGACTCACACCCACGGGGCTTACTCTTCTGTGGGAGGGCTCACGGTCCAGTTGGACAGGCGTGTTGTCAGTGGGCAGGCTCTCCCAGAACCCAGCCATTGGAAAGGGAGGGCAGAGCAGTGAGCGGGAGAGACTGCGAGGCTGGCCTTACATACAGATTGTGATCCTTACTGTTCTGGGGGTTGGGAATCTGTGCCAACCTGAAAATCCTTTGCTTCCCAGAAAAAAGCAGGCACACACAATCTTTTCATTTAAAGGGGATGGGGATGGGGCAGTTTAAGGATTCCCTGAAAACTGCATGGGGGACTTCAGATTCAGACAACTCAGGAGGACTCCATTAAACCACAGGTGGCAGGTTAGTGCAGTGGTCATGCCCGGATCCACATCCTCGTGCTATGTGACCTAGGGTAGGCTCCTGGGCTATAGAGTATATTACCACACCCCAAGGCCACCAAGATTTCATCCTCTGTCCTTATTGCTAATGTGCTGAATGGATGGACGTGTCAAGGATGTAAAATAATGGACTGGCTTAATGGCCAATGAAAATTCACATCACCTTCCTATATTTATAGTGCACCAAATTTAGATGAATAAAGCAATGTATTTTCTCCTAAAGAGCTCTTTAAAATCATCTTAAGTACATATATAACGAAAAGCATCTAAAGTGATTCTTTTTCTAAGGAATCTCCTCATAAAATAGTGATGTGTCACATATCTCTTTAAACTTAGTTAACTCATCTGTAAAATGGGAATAATAAAAGTATCTATGTCACTGGGTTGTCCTGAGGATTAAATTAGGAAGTCTACATAAAATGCTTATTGCAGGACATGCCTTCAATATTAATTCGAGAAATTTTTATCAAATACCCACAACGTGCAAAGCACTGTTCTAGGTGTCACTATTATTATCATTATTAGAAATTCCCTTGGGCAGGACAAATTGTGTTATTGTCAGCTGTTACTATCTTCATACTTCTAGAATTGTCTATTAGGGCTCTGAGGGAGTGGGCCACGGGACAGGTAAATTTTGGGAGAGGATGGTTCTGCTAGAAATGCTGTTAGCATGGGGAGACTGGTTTAGGGTACAGGAATGCCTTACAGCGATGTTGGAAGTCTGGAGGTAGGCACGAAGTGGGGGAAATCTACCTAGAAAGATGGAGTAGGAGGATGCAGAAGGGAAACTTTATTTACTCCCAATGAAGAGGGTGTGTTCCTGGGCAAAGCATGGCTGAGAGAGGGACGTGGGTCTCCAGCGATGGGATAGAACAAACACTGAGAGGCACGTAAACCCTGGTGTGTGCATCTCACAATGACCAGAGACCATTGTCAGTGCTCTCCATCATGGTGGAAAGAGTCTTCATGACTAAGCTGAAGGCTGGTGCAGTGGGGTCCCTGGGAAGAAGGCACCCTCTCCTAAAGAGCGAGGAGCATGGACTAGAGATGAAAGGCAGGAATGCCCAAGCTCTGGGACTTTTCCTTGGCTACGAACCTCAGGATGCCAGTTAAAGCTTGGAAGACAAATTATCCAGATAAATTCACCTATCTCTGTGCCTTTCCTCTGCTCTCCTACAGGACGTTCCAGATCCACCTCGCTGGGCTGGATGTCTAAGAGGAAGCTTCCTTTGTTCACTACTGAACCAGCCGGTTGCAGCCCCTCCTGAACAGGAACAAAGCAGCCAGCAGTGGTGAGCAGGAGGAACCCTGCCACAGAGACAAGTCTCAAGACCATTAAATGGGCTAGTAGTTATAAAGTGCTCACACGCCGCCTGGCCCATAGTAAGTGTGACATCAGTGTTTGTTAAATAAGTGGCCCAGTGGCCTCTCCCTATGAGGAAATGTCCTTCCTGGGAAGGATGAGCTTTACTTATGTTTACAAAGGAAGGCAGCATTTCTGTACAACTGATACCCACCCAGGGTCTTACAGGAGTGCCATGGATTGTATCTCAGGGCAAGGAGGAGCGTCACGCATGATTCATTCATTGGGTCAATCAAACATTAGTAAGATGGCTGAGGAAACGCACTCAGATCATGAAAACAGAATCTGGTGAGAAGAGGCCTTGGGAGTCTTTACCAGGATGCTCCTGAGCCTTAAAGCTGTGTCGTGGAGATGAGTTGTCAGCACCCCGAGAAATGACACACCTGCCTAATGGGGATGCACGCCAGAGAACGGACTTAACAGGAGGCTTTTCACTGACTGAACTAAATAAAAAACAAGGTTTCATTTTCACAGCATCTGGAGATATTTTTCAAGGAAAAAATTCAAATAGCACAAAAAAAAAATCAGATCAAAATAGTGGAAACAAAGACTCAGACAAATAAAAATTAAAAATCTATGATGAAACTATATGCTCTACTAATGGAATAAAACTAGTTTCAATACTCTATTTTAAAAGCTACTTAAGGGCTGGCCTGGTGGCATAGTGGTTAAGTTCACGCGCTCTACTCCAGCAGCCCCGGGTTCATGGGTTTGGATCCCAGGCACAGACCTACACACTGCTCATCAAGCCATGCTGTGGCAGCGTCCCACATACAAAATAGAGGAAGACTGGCACAGATGTTAGCTCAGGGTGAATCTTCCTCACCAAAACAAAACAAAACAAAGCTACTTAAGTTTTGACCGAGGATGAGCAAGCCCTGACCAAACACACTACAATGACAATTTCTTCTTGTTTCTTCACTGCTTAATTGTCGCCCTTCCCACTATCCTCTCTCTTTCTGATCATGACAGTGGAAGAGGCCACAAAACATGGCAGGAAGCACACAGAGTTTGGAGCCAGGCAGGCTCCGCCTCTCACCAGCTGCGAGACCTCGGATATGGTCCTTGGACTGTCTGGGTGTGTTTTCTCCTGGCAGAATGCAGATAACAGTATCAAGCTGGCCACGCCACTGTCACAGTCAGAGATATGCATGGAGAGCACAGAGTACAGTGCTGTGTGTGCAAAGAGTCGGACATGGCCAGGCCATAGTTCACTGTGGCCATCTGCAACATATGTTTATTATAGTCAAGATAGACAACACAGAAACTTCTCACGGGCCAAATAAGAATGACCCAGAACCCACAAGCACAATTTCCAACTGCTATTCTGTTGTTTTATACCTTCCAGTTTGTTCTTCCAAGCATATTGTGTGTGTGTGTGTGTGTGTGCACTACAAAAACATACAAATACTGTATAATATAAATATTGTGTCTGATTTTTCATTAATTGTTTTTGTGAGTATTTTCCAATGTCGTCAACAACTCTTCAAAATGAAATTCCATTGGCTTCATAATATTTCACTGGATCACTATAAAGTCACTGAGTTAACTTTCTCCAAATGTGAGATACTTCCTTTTTTCCCCAATTCCTTCATCCAACAAAGAGAGGCAATCTGGTGTAGAGGACCACGCTCATCTTTGTTCAAATCCAGGCTCTGCCACTCGCTGCCTGCTTCGAACATGAGCAGATGGGCAGACCTTACTGCCACTGAGACGCCAGGTTTCCACCTGGAAAGGGATGAAGAGGACTTCTACCTGTATTTGTTTCGGGGCTGCCATAAAATTACCACAAACTGTGTCGCTTAAAACAACAGAAGTTTATTCTCTCACTGCTTGGGAGGTTACAAGTGCCAAATCAAGGTGTCAGCGGGCCCACGCTCCCTCTGAAAACCCTAGGGAGGAGTCTGTCCTGCCTCTTTCTAGTTTCTGGCTATCCTTGCTGACAATCTTTGGCAGTCCTTGGCGTGTGGCAGCGTAACTCCAATCTCTGCCTCAGTCTTCATATGGCCTTCTTCCCTGTGTCTCTGAATCTCTCTCTCCTTATAAGGACACCAGTCACTGGATTTAGGGTCCTCACTAATCCAGGATGACCACATCTTAAAGTCCTTATCTCCACAAAGACCCCATTTCCAAATAAGGTCCCATTCACAGATAGAAGGGGTTAGGACTCCAACATATCTTTTTGGGGGGACACAGTTCAACCCAAAACACTGCCTAACAGAGTTGTGAGGAAGAAGTGAGCCAACATAAATCGAAGGTCCTTTGCTAACTGTAAAAAATGCTATGCCAATGTGAATTGCCACTTTTCAAGGTTTTAGATAAAAAAAAAGGCACCAGTTTTAGGAGGCAGAGTTTCAAAGGATCACGTCTCTTTCTTTGAGTTTGGATGTTTGGCCATTGCTATGGGGCAGCAGTTTGAGCTTTGAAGCCAAGAAGGCAAAACCATACAGAAGAATTATGGCGCCCCATAAGCCCAAATGCCTTAGGAGTGGTCTTGTCAATTGGATGGCCTTCCAACCCACTGACCTGGGCAGTGCAAACCAGAAAGAGAATCTATAGCAGTGCGAAACTCTCTCTGACTCTTTCCCCTTATACTCCATCTTAGATTGATACTTTCGTAAACTACAATAAAAGTGAGTTTTTAGAAAAATGATCACAGCCATGCCAAATTACCGTCAAAGTTTCTAAAGGTTACTCTCAATTCCTGCCCTTATCTCACCATGGGCTGGGGGGCAAGCAGCTTGCGGACTGGCACCAGTCCTCGGACCACACCGCACTCTGAGAAGCACCGCTCGGCCGTGGCCAGGGCCACCATATACCCAGGGGTCCCGCTGGAGCACGGTCCCGCTCCCAGGCTTCTGATGAGGATTAACTGATTCCCACCTCCAGCCCCATTCCGGGGGGCATGGCTGGCCGGGGAAAACCAGCGCAGCTCCCACACCTAAGCCTCAGTGTTTTCTTTGAGTTTGCTTTCCCACTGACTTGCTTTCCTTTCAGTCTGGGCTTTCAAAGCAGCTTTCTGAGCGAATGCAGGAGATCTCAGCAGTCCCCACACCACGCCTCATGTGGAATGCATTTAGACAGGGGAAAAAACTCGGAGCGGTTAGATGATTTCGAACTGGCTTGGACACGGCGTGGCTGGAATTTCAGAGCTGGCTTTTGTTTGCGTTCGTCATGAAACATTTGTTATACGAGCTGCTGCTACTGCTCCCAGAGCAGCTGCAGCCGAGAAGCCCTTTCAATGGCGGCTGGTTCTTCTGGACGTTAGCTGACTGACAGCGTTCACCAACTGAGGGCCTTGACCCCCGAGCTCGGGTGCCTCTGCACTATCCTTGCATCAGTTATGGAAGACAGTTCCCCCAAAGCAACACGTGACAGCACGCGAAACAGAGACACACGTTTCCACCAAGTTTTACTGGCACGGTATCTTTGGATGGTGATGCCTTCCGCCTCTGATCATAAGCGTGTCTTTTTATCAGTTTTTATACTTTACTTTCTCTCCCATCAAAGAGATCTCCAATATGGCCCTGATTTGTCTTCAAGGTAATTTTTAAAACATAGCAGTTTGGAGCTTCATCATAGCAACAGCAATCGGTAAAAAGCCAGCGGGGTTTCATTAATAAATTACCATTAAGGGATCTTGTTATCGCTTGTTCGTTTTGCTTTTGAAATTTCACCAGGACTATAATCCCAAGATATGGATGCTGAAGGCAGCACTATGGTATCCGATTCGCATCACGGCTGTGTGGATGTCACATGAAGGAAACGTGTGTAACAGATCTCGCTAAGAGCTGTAAACACAAAACTGGCAGCAGAATCCTAAAGTTCAGGTAGTTAGAACATTCTCAACTAAATGTAATAGCCTGATTACATACCTTCAACACCTTCCTTTAAAAATCTAAAATGACAGCAAAGGATAATAATTATATAAAAGATTGCAAGACCACAAGGAGATCCGGAAAAAGATGTCACAACTGAAGATGGATATCAGTGGAAAACAGTCCTCGACCAATCTCTGGAAGATGAAAGCGGTTGAGGAGCGCATTCAGCACGGTAGAGCAGACGAGGCACATGTGAGGTGCTGGCAGGGGGGACGCACATCAGGAGTGCCAGGTCGCCCAGTGGAGCCCTCAGAGACAGAGAGGTGGCACCAGAGGGAAAGCTGAGCATGAGGCAGACAGTCTCTGGGTATGAAGCAGTTTAGGTCCACAATTCCCTCCACAGCGGCATGCAGACGGATATCTTGCAATGCTTCTCCCCTCATTCTCCAGGGGGCATTCTCCATTGCCTGGGAGCCAGCAATCTTAGGATAGTCTCCAGAGAATTTGGGCAGAGGCTCCAGACAGATTTGCTAAGCCCAGAGGACAGAAAGGAGAGGCATGGGCTAAAATAAGAACAATCAAGCCAATGGTGCACTGAATGTGGACCTTCAACTCCTGTTCCCACACCAGCCGCCAGATGTTTGCCCCATTCTCCTACCCCCACCTCACCTCCCATCCCCCAAGCAGATGTTTGGAGAATTCTGCAGTGGGGAAACTGAACAAACGCCAGAGAAGAAAACAATCACTAACAAATGTTTTTCCAGCAAAACTTCTATTGCTGTTTGATCATCCCAAGTAGAGTCCCATTGCACAGCACATTCAATGAGCTCTTTAGTGCCCCCCCCCAAATATAAATTCTGACAAAGATCAACAGAGGAAGAGAAGAGAGGTCCAACCCGATCAGAACAGCAAAAAGGAACCTGGAGCAAATAGAGATAATTCAGGGAATGGATAGAGACATTAAAAAAAAAATCTCTATAGGAGTCGGCCTGGTGGTGTAGTGGTTAAGTTCATGCTTCACTTTGGCAGCCAGGGGTTTGTGGGCTCAGATTCCAGGCGTGGATGTAGCACTGCTCATCAAGCCACCCTGTGGCAGCATCCCACATAAAATAGAGGAAGATTGGCAGAGATGTTAGCTCAGTGACAATTCTCCTCACACACACACATAAAAAAATCTTTGTAATTTTCAGAGATTTAAGATGATATTGCATCCAATAAACAAGGACAAGATATTATGTAAGCAGAAAAAAAAGATTAAAAAAGAGTTCTTGGAAAAGGGAAAATTCAATAGAATGATGGAATACAAATTGAGGAACTCTTCTAGAGTGAAATAGCTAAAGATGTGGAAATTGAAATAGGAAATAATAATAAAGCATACAGAAAGGATGAAGCTAGGGGTTCAAATGTATGACTAATAGCATTCCAGAAATGAAACAGAGAAAATGGTGTCAATAAAATCATGAAAGAAATGCAACAAGAAAAAGTCTGAGAAATGAAAGACATGAGTTTTAAGTATAAAAGTATCTGTTGAATACTTGGCACACTGAGTCATGTTGTAAAATTTCATAAGAGGAATAAAGGGAAGACCCTAGGGGAGAGAGAAAGATACACTAAGAAAGTCAGAGGAAAAGAGGTGGGAAATGGAATGCATGTATGAAGAAATCCATACCCAGCCGAATCGGCAACCAAATGAGATACAATACCAAGCTTTTCGGATATTCAACGACTCAAAGAATTTACCACCTCTCATGCACCTTTTATTGGGAAGCAACTTGAGAATATCTTGGATTAAAATGAGTTATTAAATCAAGAAGTAGGATCTCTGGGATTCAGGAGACCAGGAATCCAACAGAGAAATATGGCACAGGGAAGCTGCAGGACAGCTGTGCGGGGAGCTTTTGAGTATCAGCCCAGATTGAAGCAGGAGGTTAGAGAGCTCTGGGTGGAAAGGAAGGGGGGTGTCTTAGCGCGGAGGATGAAACTGATATTCTTATCTGAGAATAGTATTGCCAAAAATATCAAAAGTAATATTGATACTACAGATCTAATGGTACATTTGAAAATTCTGATAGGTACAAATAAATCTAAGCAAATTTTAAAAAACCAAGGCAATAATGAATTCCGGGAAAAACAAAAAGTTGTGCAAGAAATGAAACAAAATCATGGTGTATTACTTGGATCAGCAGTGAGTACAATGTTGTACCGTCACAGTATTGTAAACAGGGACTCTGCACGTAAAATGTGGACATAACCCTATGGGTGGAGGGGGGAGTAGAGGTGAGGGTAATGGAATAATAAGAGGACTAAATAATGTCTCAAATAAATAAATCAAGAAATAGCAGCCTATGCACACTAGTTATAAATACTGTGGGGATTATAAGAAGAATAACCCAGCTAACTGTGCTAAGAGTGTTTTGCCTCTCCAAAATCAGACTTTGTGATGGGGAGGGTCGAAATAGGAAAGTGCTGCTTTTCATCATACGTCTTTTAGCGCTGTTTGACTTTTAATCATATACATGCAGCACTTTAATAAATAAATTATAGTTAAAAAAACAGGGAGGCAAAATTCTAGGAACACATGTTTTGAAAAACAGCTCCCGGAGTGTCTGGTTCTGATAAGGCAGGAGAAGGACCTGGTACACATGGGGAAAACTGGGGAGATGAGACTTTCCAGGGCGTCTGCAACTCCCACTCGACAAGCAAAACTTTCCTGTTCTCATCAGTGGGGAATTATGCTGGATTTCTCTGTGGGTTTGCTGACAACGAAATAAATGTGCTTAATGCAGCCCACAAGGAACCAGAAAAAAAAAAGAAAAAAACAGCAACGTTCTGTGCACAGGTATGTTTGTAGTTTTTCATTGTAATCTTTCACCGTCCAATGCCATTTGTGAGATGTGAAAAGCCAAGGCATTCTATGTTGATAAAAATGTCTGAGATGTTAAAAAAAAATACAGACCAGGAAATGATATTTTTATTTGAAAAAGATTTAGCCGAAGAAAAAAAATAGAAGCTTTCATTGTAAAATGTTGAGTCATGCAAAATGGGTAAGGATTTACCCGTCCCAGCTGGGGGTACGTTTTATAAGCAAAGAATGTCAGAGAGGGCTGGCCATGAGCCAAGAGCACAAAGACGGTTCTGAAATCCTCTGTCTAGTGCTCTTTCCACAACACCACGTTAGTCCTTGGGTGGACAGGGCCCTTGGCAGTTTGCTCTTGAAAGAACAGGAAGATCACAAAGTCTTTTATAAAGACCAGCTCTCACCCTCTGGGGTTGGGTCTCTTTTGAACCTACTTTGCCCAGGTTTCAGAAGCATTTCAGTTTTGCAAAGTTATCAGGAAAGTCCAAAAACTGAAATTTGTGGTGACTAATTCCACTGCTTAGTAATACTCTTACTCAATGCAAAGCATATTACTGTCAAGCTCAACTAAAAACTGCTCAAAGTAGAAGTGATTAAATTCTAAAGTAGAAGAAATTCACCTCTGAACACAGAAGGATGCTGGTACCACCACCGCACACCCAGATATTATTAGCCGGCTTTTCGTTTGGGGAAATGAATCATGCGAGAGAAAACTGCACACTCCCAGGCCTGGCCGCGCTGTTGGGGGTATCCGGGGGTCTCCAGAGGATGAGGCTGGGACCCAGAAGAGATCAACTTCCCAGGGTGCATGGCGTGGGGGTGTGGGGGTGGGGGAAACTCTTCTGCAGGGATGATCCCAAGGGCTCCCCATGAGGGAGGTCATAAAGACCAGAGGCAGTGACAGGGGACACAGCCAGCTCAGATGGGTCAGCAGTGACTCATAACAGAAGGGGAGTCCTTGCTGGTGGGCAAAGGGGCGAATCTGGGCGGTCAGGCAGGGCAGTGGTTGGCGTCTGGAGATGCGTCGTGGGACCCCTGGGACAGTGCAAGACACACAGGGCCAACTGGAGCCACTGGGTGCCCCGGGCCTAGAGGGTGGCTGGCTCTTCAATGGGAAGAGAGCAAGGAGGCAGAACCCCAGCACTGGGGAATCTGGCAGTGTCCCTGATGCACCGTTAGGAAGTGAGGGATCCCTGGGTGGTGGTCAGGCTTGGCAGAGGGCAGGGACCCTGGGGGGTGGGGGGTGACACACGGCCCTCTGGCAACGGTGGCTTAGCCACTGGCTCTGGGATTGGTGTGAGTGACTCAGTTCCAGGTTGTACCGCACAGGGAGCTGAGGCTGCTGACACTTTTCCTGTCTTGGGCAGGACTGTCTCAGCAGCAGGGTGACTGGGCTGTGAGGAATTGGGGCACCCAGCTCCAAGAGGCAGGTCAGCAGGCAAGGGCCGACGTGGGCTGGACTGCCCCTTACGCCTCCCACACTCTGGACGCTCCTGTGCCTTCAAATCTCCATGCCTGCACTCAGGTTATTTTTTTCTGCCTAAAATGCCTCCTTCCACATCCACCTGGCGAACACCTGTGCGCCCCTCAAAGACAGCGCAATCTCGAGCAGGAAAATTCCCTCAGCCCTGCTTGTGACGGCTTTCAGGCCAGACACATTTCTCTTTATCTTACCCTGCCCTTCTCCAGGACTGGCATAGTGCAGACACTCAAACACTTGCTGAATGTGTGTGTTGAATTTTTCTGGTATTTTCAGATTATATCTGCTATTTATTAGTTGCCACAGAAGGGAAATATTTTTGGAAAGTTATTACTAGAAAATCATTTTCTAGTAATACAGACATCATTTACATGTCTGTAAATTAAGTCCTACTTTCCTATCAATCTTAATAAAATTGGAGATGCTGTCTCCTGGAGGCAGGATGATCCCAAAGCAAGAGCAAATTAATAAGCAAG
Organism: Equus przewalskii; assembly: GCF_037783145.1. Classification (NCBI taxonomy): domain Eukaryota; kingdom Metazoa; phylum Chordata; class Mammalia; order Perissodactyla; family Equidae; genus Equus; species Equus przewalskii. Next base: position 17,662,154 of record NC_091862.1, read on the forward strand.
TGAAAAATACATTTAAAAATAACATCATTCAAGGTAATTATTATTTCCAAGAGAATGAACAATTATAGTTGAAATGGGTCAAAAGTACATATATCATGCTGCAACTTAAGCCTTCATAAAATCAATTAGACACGTCTAGAGGATGAATCCTTGGGAGAGGTGATGTTTCTGTACACTGAATAAAGCTATCCATCTGTGGTTACAGAGTTCCCTTCAGGAAGGTGTTCACCAAAAAACTCCAAGTGTTGAGGAGTTCATTTAAAGGGGTGTTCACATTATATGTTAATTTTAACTATTTACTCAACAGCTACAGGTGAAACAGTTACACGCTTTCAGTTTTAATTTTTAGACACTATCTTAAAGGTCTAGCAGTACTGTTCCCTACCACCCTTGGCCCCATTAGAAAGACATCAGCTGCTGTCTAATGGATCCATTTTCAAAAGAATTTTCTTCTGTGTGGATGACCACACACTGGCTTAAGATAATACCTTAGCGACCTGCGGTGACTTCTGAGCCCAGCTTCCCCAGTGAACAGACGGCAGGCTGAACAGAGACAGTCTGAAGGTCTTACTTTTAACCTCTTACCTTCAACTGCAATACGTATTATGCAGGTTTAATACCCATGAACCTCTGAATTCATGATTAAATACGAAGAAGCTTGAGAGCATCAGAGTTCATGGTCTTTGTGGTGGTTCTGGGGACAGAAGCTTGAACGTCTATGGTCACCTGGGACTTGATAACTGGGGGCAAGTTGTTCAACTTCTTTGAATCTCTGCTTCCTTGTTTAGAGAATGAGGTGAAGATTTTGGTCTTGCTCAACTTCAGAAGATTCGTGTAAGAATCGAATCAGACCATCTATAGGAAAGTGTCTTATAAACTGCAAATTGCTATGCCAATTATTATCTAGGAGCTGTTAATGCTTTTGTGACCCCAGACGGTTCACTCAGATAAGACTGCTGCATAACAAAGGAGTTTAGTTGTTTGAACATAAATGGATGTACACACACACACACACACACACACACACAAGTAACTCAGTGCCAACATGATTAGAATCTGAATCTAGGATATGGCTGGTGAAAAATCTTTATGGAGAACACTGATGGGAGATGAACCAACAGCAAAGTGGGGTCCTATTTTTACAAATGATAGTTGAGTTCTTCAAACAGTTTCGTTGGCATCCATAGGTGGATAATCTGACTTCTTCCTGACCATCAGCCGTATCTTTGTGAGGTTCCAGAATGTTTTGAGTTTTGTTGTAGTGCAAAAGCAATAGGAAGTAAGAAATAAAAATGGAAATGAAAGATGAAAGACAGGATCTGTTTAATCCAGACATTGTAGAATGATGGATTATTTTTATAAAACCAGAGTTGACGGTATATATTTTTTTAACCCACGTGAACTTACTTAATTGTAAAACTCCGTCCACCCTTTAACCCCACTGGATCTCCTATAATGTAGTTTGGAACACTGCAATCCATTGTTCGTGGAATCCTTTTGATATTCAGGATCCCATTTTTAGGCCCCAAATTGGGCACGATTACACATGTGCGTTCAAGCATTATGTAAAGTCCTGTCTGCAGATGCAAATAGTACGGTCCTATTAGGGAACCACAGACACTTGCTCGAGAAAATGGAGAGACACTGCCACCTCGTGGACAAAGCTTAATTCATTAACAGGGTTCTGAAATATGCAATTCCGCATATGGAAAACAAACTAAAGGTTTTTCAAGAATTGAATCTTAGGGTCTTAAAATCCATTAAATCTTTAGACACTCATCCTATGTTTACTAAATACCATGATATATAACAATCTGAAAAATTCAACATTCAGCACGTTAATGGTAACTGGCCCCAATCACAGTGGGTTTCATTTAAAGTTAAAATCTTAACCCCCTGATATTTCTGGTAAGAGCTCAAGTACAACAACAGGTGATTTAAAAAAAAAAAAATCCTCTCAGTAACTTGGATGATGTGCGTTTTCAGCCCCGGAAGGTGTCACTAGTAATATTCCCAGTAAACTCACTCCCTATGACTGTTTCAGAAATAGGGTATTGGTCACAGTATAATTGTTCCCCTCTTCCTAAATCGGAAATACTAGTTCCAAAGGCATGTGTTTCCACAGTCACAGTGACTGATGGAAAACGTCAAGGTTTGTCATTCTCCCTCTCTCTCTTTTAATGCAGAAGTCACCAAGAGAGCCTGAAGTCCTGGGTGCTCACAGACACAGGCCCTGTCTCTCTCCTGTGCTGTGGCTCATTATCGAACACCTATCATATTAAGCTCTGGGCTAAGGGCGTTACATGGATCTGATCAGGTATGGCTCCCAACAACCCTGTGAAGTAGATAGCATCGTTTGTGCGTCTTACACAGACGGGGTTGTACCTTGAGGGGTTATACCTTGCCTCTGGTTATACAGTCGATAAGTGGAGGAGTGGCTTTAACACGCAGGCTGTCTGCTCCAGAGCCCACGCTCTAATCATTACGGTATCCTGTTTGCTCAAGAGAAATGCATGTGGCATGCAGAGAAAGGGATGGACATCATGACAAGAGAGTTTGAGTGGGGGTCCCCGTCTTGATCACCTCAACATCCCCAGCTGTAGGGAAGAATGGATTCTGAACCAAGAACCCTCCATCCAGGATTCCGTCGTGTCCTCTAGGTGGCGATACGGCCTCCATAACTAACGTTGGGAGTTCTTAGGGCAATGGGGACTGTCCAAGGACTGGTTTTCTTCTTTTGGAGAAAAGCACCCCATAATTTTGCTAACCAACAAAAGGCAGATGAGCAGCATTAAAACATTGTACTTGATACTTCAGTATTATAATACAGATCTTAGAGCTCATCCACTCAAGGTTGCATTTGTTCTGGGTTATATGGGCAGAACTGTGGCGGAAAGAGAACTAAGAGTCTCTTCTTGCTCCCAACTCAGTGTTCTTTCCTTGAAGAATGACTGTTCTTTATGATACGTGGGCCAAGCGCTAATCATTTACATTTGTTTTAACTCAGCCTGACATTTTTCTTGATAGATGGATGAAAACTTGCATTTTTCCTGTAGTATATTTTATTAAATTTTCTCTTCTACATATTTGCTATTATTTGCTATGTAAATGTCCTCAGACCTAAATATGGCAATGCAAATGAACTCAGAGAGCACACGACAACACTGCAATACCCCTAATGGGAAGTCTAATTATCATTTGTGCACAGTAAAAATGGAATATTTAAATTTGTACTCTATCATCATTGTTTATAGAAACATTTAAGTAAACATATTTTTTTAAAAACAAAGCACCCAATTTATGAATGAACTTAACTCCTCAAAGTTAGTATGTAAGCCATTTGTTTGGAATTACTCATTTTTCCTTTGTAATAATCGGTGGACAGATTCTCAAGGCAGCCCACAGAAGCCTAGTAAATTCCATACTGCAGCTCCACTGTTTACGTTTGTAGTGGAAACAGTGGAAAATGAATACTGATGTCATGCTAGTAATGGAAAGTATTTAAAATACAAGGGAAAAGAATTGGACACCAGAGCTTTCAAGTCCCAGGAAGGAACGTTGCTATTAGGTCATATAGTTCCACGTCTGGAAGCTAGGTGGCGCTATTGAACCAGAACAGCTCAGTTATTTGCCAAGTCAAGGGTTTACAGAGGGACCTTCATTCACATAAGGACTGTTCCCATCACAGATATGCTCGTGTTCTCTATCTTTAATTAATCTGCTTATTTATTTTGGCCTTTAACACCGCTATGATTTTAGCTCCTAAATAAATTACGACTAAGAAAAATATTGATGGCTCACAGCATGTCAGTTTTTAAGGAGGAAGAGCATTCACGAATATGTTAACGCTCATGGCTCAGACACACATGAGTCTGTCCCTTCACTTTCAGATTTTGGTGGATGACTATGGATCATTCTCTCAAATTCTCTGGGCTGGCTCCAGTTTCTCATGTTTAAAGGGTAAGTAATGGGCAAATGTATTTGAGATTAATCAATAAAAAATGAGACCGTATAGGTTAAACCAGTGAGGTCGCTCTTACCCTGTAAATCTGTTTGGGCCTTGGTTCTCTCTTGGTTCAAACTCATACCCAGGATGGGTGGAGTGTACTGAACTCTCATTCTAAGTTTACTTGACTCGACATCAGCCACTGCCCCCTGGCTGGTAGGAAACACCTGAACTGTCCTCTCGCTTATCCATCATGCTAAAACTTTCATTTTTATTCCATCTTGAGTACTTACTATCAAGACTAATTCTCAAACATGTTTGGTGGGAGACAAATTTACTTGTCAGTATACCTTTCCATAAGAGATGAGTTGAGGGGGGGCAGACAGTTAAGCTGTTACTTAGGGAAGTTATTGACATCTCTAAATGATGGGTTATTGGAAGAAGAAGTACTGATGGGAAAGAATTAATCAATATCATTCCAATGTAGAATGAGTGACAACTCATTTGACAAATAGACGTGACTATTTTTACTAGTTCCCCAAATAGTCAATGTTATCAGTGCTTTTCCCTCAGTAACGAGACTGGTCTAACTATTTTTCATATTTCTGGAGGCGGATTACCAGAAATCAGCACACACCGGCGTTTTTTTAAATAACAGGACAAGCACCAAAGAAAAATGGCCAGTGGAATGTCTGCATCTTACTCCAGCTCCATGGGCAGTTAACCTACAATGATTGAAGGGTCCCTAGACCCCTCAGTGCCTTAGATTTTACTTTTTCTTCCCTCTGTTCTCTAGGCTACTCAGCTACAAAATTATTTTATAAAGGGTAAAAGCAATAATTTGGGTGTGCCATAATTCGTGAATTTAGACTAAAAATGTGCCAACGAGGCAGCTCTGGTGTGAATGACTAAAGTGACTTGCTGCTGCTCTTTCTTTAACCTATTTGATACCAACTCGCTGACCTGTGGCCACGAGCAAACAGTAGTACATGTGCTTGGTCTTTGCAGAGGCTCAAATATATTGGGAAGCTGGCCAGAAGTGGATGCTCACCTCCTGTCCTCTGTCTTGGGGGAATCTCTCTGGGACACAGAAACTGTGGAGCTGCTTGGCCTTCAATATCACTGTGGGGGATCAGAATTGGCCACTCCCAAATATGCCTCGTTGGCTTAATTTTTTTGTAGTTGTTGGTGAGGAAGATTGGCCCTGAGCTAACTTCTGCTGCCAATCTTGCACCTTTTGCTTGAGGAAGATTGTCCCTGAGCTAACAGCTGTGCCAATCACCCTCTATTTTTTGTATGTGGGACACCACCACAGCACCACTTGATGAGCAGAGTGTAGGTCCACACCCGGGATCCAAATCTGTGAACCCGGGACCACTGAAGCAGAGCGCACAAACTTAACCATTACACCACTGGACCGGCCCCTGGCTTGATTATTTTTCAGGACAAAAGACTCTGAAAGAAACTTTGACTTTCCCCCTAACTGCCTAAAAGAATTTAAAATAGAAGGCCTGTCTCACAAAGGAACTATCACTATAGATAACTCTGGGTATAACAGACAGGGAGGGTCCTTGCTAAGGCCATTTTTATCAAAGTTTTCTCTCTGTCTCTGTCTCTCTCTGTCTCTGTCTCTGTCTCTCTCTCTTTCTCATCACATTATCTATAGATGGCCCAGCAAACATTTATCAAACATTTGCATTTTTATTTTCATGTGAATTGCCTTCCTCCCCTTTGAAGTCTCAAACCATTATCCCCCAACATCCTCCTTTGTCTTTAGCTGAAGATGGTATTTAAGGTGGTGGCTTTTGCCATTCTGGTGAGTTACTCAGTTTTCCTGGGTTTCTCCCATGTATTCACTTTATTAAACTTTGTTTGATTTGCCCCTGTTATTCTGTCTCATGTCAATTTAATTCTTAGACCAGCCAGAAGGACCAAGAGGGTAGAGGAATTGTCTTCCTCCCCTGCATCACCATAGAAAAATCTAAGAAGATGCCAACGGGGCCACAAAACATGGTGGAAGCTACTGAAGGATCACTCAAAAGGTTATTTGGTTGTGCACATGCCCTGTGGCAGCTGAGAGTGCTGCACTAGAGTGACATTCAAAATATTTAAAACCAGCTCCACTTGGGAACTGAATTCAGAAGAGCTGCTGAGCGTCACACTGAGCCAGGGACCTGAAGACCCCGTGTGTGGCCATGAGTTACCCCTTTCGTTCCGTCATTGTTGGGGCAGAGGGCAGCCAGGGTGGCAGGTGTCCCAGAGGGCAGGCACCGACGGCAGTATGGACGTCTTTTACTTTCTAACCACCAGTCCAGCTGGGCTGTGTGGACTGGCCATGTGTGGGCCCTGGGCTTCTGGAAACCTCTCATCCCACTATGCAGGAGTACCAGATGTCCCTTATTTCTCCGAGGCAGCAAACCTCAGAGGCATTTAGCACACTGCTATGCCCAACTCAAAGGGAAAAATATCTTTTTGTGGGTGGAAAGAACACAGTTGAAGGCAGAGGGGCTAATAGTAACTCACTTTTCAGAAACACGTTCTATTTTACTTAAGGTGCTTACAGATCATGGGACGAAAGCCCATAAACTCTGTGGTCATGTATTTAAATGGATAAAATAGAAGGTGGGTCAAGATGGCATAACCTCACAAAAGCAGGTAAGTGGGCTCTCTGGGCTCAGGTTTTTGCTTGTGGTTTATTTGTATATAAGAAGAACAGTCTTCAAAATGTCATCACCTAAGTTATCAGGCCCAGCCCCCGATGCTGAACAGTGTGCTGGGCTGTGGCATCCTGTGGTTGGTGTCAGTTCCAGATCCCAGGATGGGTGATGTGGGTGGCGTGGCCCACCAAGACTCTTCCCAGATGCTGGGACAAGAGCGTGTTCATCTAACCTGACAAGTATGTGTCTCCAGAATCTATCTCATACTGTGTATCACACACACACACACACACACACAAACACACGCATGCTATACAGCAAGATAAAGCCAAAGAAGGAAAATACCAACAAACAACATAAGCTTTTTCTTCAAAGGAGTCTAATTTAGGGTAGGACCCCTCCTTGCACAAAGACCAGAGCTTACACTGTCTTACAAAGCTAAAAGTTGGCCACAGTAGGGCTCTTTAAATTCTTTAGACCCTTTAAATTGCCTGTTATTGAAAGGGCAAGGGAAGACCTTGTTTCAGAAACCGACTATATAGGGTTTATTATGCTTCTGGCTATTCAGATCACATCTGCTGGGGAAATACACCTGCAAGGCACACTTGGTGCTTCTTGGTTATGTGCCTGCACGTAGGTACACCAGAATTCGTCTCTGAGTGAGAGAGCTGGGAGACTAAGGGAGCATCCACCAGCCAGCTGTCTTCCTCCAGAAGTCAGTGGTGGTGGTAGGGCACCTTACAGAACAGGATCCAGGGCTCCTCTAAGCAAAGACTGGTTTACCTGGGCATTGGTGCCTGCCAGTGACACAGCGGTGATGCGAGGTACCCCCCGGCTGTGGAATGTGAGGCAGCAGGCTGCCTTTGGGGACCTCTTCATCTGCTCCTCATTTCTACAAAGTAGAATGCTCTCTCCCATTTCAGGGTGACAAAGCAAAACAATAAACAGATTAGTGAATTAGTATGCAAGGCTCGTTGCGACAGTAGTAGAGAAAGAAGTATAGGAAAGAAACAGACAACGTTGTTTATCTTTCAGGATAAAATAATAATGAGAAAAACAAGTGAAGTATTTCTGAAGGTAGTTATATTTAAAGTGATACTATGGGCAACCCTTTTGATGGCTTTGCTCCCCTCTCTTTCCTGCTTCTACTTGAAAACCACTCCATTTGTTAGGAGAAAATCATAATTGGATTTTCAGTTTGCTCCTCTGTCTATTCTATCGCCAGGATTGTACAACAGAGAGCTTTTGTCAACGGGAAGTGGGGCCAGAGAGCCTTCCTTGCACACATTTCCATCAGTGGCCTCCAACACGCACGTGCCTATTCATTGCCTCACGCCAGCGACGCTCACAGGACAGGGCCAATGAAAACGTCACCAATTTCACTTTCCCAAGGGGGAAATGGAACCATCAAGCTTTGAAACATGGTGACTTTACGTTGGGACCTGAAGCTCAAGGTTTTGGCATCGGTATCCCATGGTTCTAACCATGGAACTTGCCTTCCTGAACAGAAGAGGGGATTTCACGCCTTCATTTCCTGAGTCCTTTCCAAGGTGAAGTACTGTCAAAACAGGGACTCGCTTGCTTACAGCCAGAGTTACCTGGGTCTTTGTAGATACTGAGCACGCCCTTGAAGTAATGAGGTAAGAATCTTTCCAGTAAAAGCAACACATCTTCCAACTCTTCCAGAATCCCCACGAGCAGGAAGTTCTCATTCACGTTCAGTTTTGCTCTCTCAAGGGCCCACTCACCAGGCTCCCTTTATAGATATAAAAATGGGTTTTAAATCAAAGATTCATTTTTGAAATGCAGCAACAGCACACAGAAAGTTGATCTCTTCCACCGCCCCCCCCCCCAATTTGCATAAGACCAAATCCCACTTTCTCCAAGGACCAGCTCAGGGGCAGCCGCCTCCAGGAGCCTTCCCGGGTCCTTCCAGCAGCCCCCTGCCCTCCACTCTGCTCACCTCTACCCCTCTCACCTCTTCCTAATGCCCAGCCCAGGGCCTCGAACTCAGGGAGCCCTGCCTAAATATTTGTTGAAAGAAGAATACACACACAGGGAGTTAGGTCCTAAGAAACACTGATCCAGGGGTGATTAGAATGTCTTTCTAATAGAAGGACCAAACCAAACCAACGTAAGTTAGAAGTTTTCAAATATGAAACTTACTGACATAGTATTTCTATAGACATCGAAATAGGTGTCAGGTGATGTCTGCTAACCATCTTATTCTTCAAAGACAGTTTTTTAAATTACAGAAGGAAAACAGCCTAATCTATTTGTAAGGCAGATCACTGAGCCGACAACGCTGATGTGAGTGAGGAAAGCCCCAGATGGGGAGCTTGGGTTCCAGGCGTGGCTGGCATTTACCATCTGGGGGAATTTGGGCAAGCTTGGATTCTCTTTTGAAAAATTGTAATAATAACCTTTATCTAGCTCAAATAATTGTTATCAAGATGGAAGAAGGTGACATTTCCAAAGAGTTTTGAAAATCATTGTGTGTACTGAGATAAGTACTCTCTCCAAGATTAGGAAATAGATAATTTAAAAAAATCATAGGGAGTTAGAATCATGTTCCTTGGAATAACTATCTTCGCTGTGACAGGAAGCGAGTCATCTGGCCCCAAATCTTCCCAGTGTCTGACGCACTGACCCTGAACCAGGCGTCATGAGGACAAGAGCAAGGCCTCCCGAACTCTGGAAGTTTATGCTGCAGCAGAAAACTGACACCTCCAGTCCCAGTATTCTGACCAGAAACAAACTCTTGTGTCATGGTACACTCAACGAAACAGCAATAACAATACACAGAATAATGAAGCAGTCCATCACCGTGTGAGCAAAAAGCACAATGAATGAGCTGCAATTTAGAAACCACTGTCTCCCCTTGGTCTCTTCAGTAAGACAACAAACATTCTCATCAATGTTTTTTGTGGGACAAATGTCACTTCTGGTAGCAGGGTTTATTTTCCACAAAGCAAAGACAGTATTCACTGCTACTAGCATTTCTTCTCTGAGGCTGCACGTTTGTCTAGTACAATGAGTTTCAACTGTAGCTAGACCTGAACCACCTGGAAGGTGTAGCAAACAGCTGCCCCACCTCAGAGACCGTGATTAGATGTAACAAGTACCCCAAGGGAGGCTGATGCAGGAGGTGTGCGGTCCACACCCTGAGTGCCCTTGCTATCTGAGCAAGTCACTTGCTAAAGAAAGTCTTGCATCCAAGTGAAACTGAGGGGCCATCAGTAGAATGTACTTCCCTCTCTTTCTACTAGCAATGTCTCATGAGGGAGACACTATTAAATGTTAGGTGTGTGCATCTCATGGTTCAGATCCTATTAGACACGCCACACAGGCGAGGACGGTTGTGATAAAGTACAGTCACTATGGAGGAACAGGCTGGGTCCTTGCCCCTGGTTTTTACTGTGTCTTGCGCTGAGTAGTGACAGCTACGTGTTAAGTATTATAAAGAGTTCGGTTGGCATTCCAGTTACACAGCTCCATGGGGTGGTCCCAAGGCCTCTGTTAGACCTTAGTCTGAACTTCTCTATGTATTGGACATTCAGAGTCTCAAATGCGATCTCCAAAGATTAACAGTAAATATTAACTGAATTCCAGAAGGTTGAGAGACTAGGGATACAGAAGGCTCCCAAGAGGGGCCAGTGCTGGGTTTCCTCCATTGTTCTCCACGTCAGCATGCCATGCGCCATTGGTCTTTACCTGCATCTGGGGTGCTGTCCACAAAAATACGGGATGATGTAAAATAACCTGGGATTGGAGCACTCGGGATAGTTTTCAAGAATACACTCATTGATGTCCTAGAAGAGAAAACACAGCAGTGAGGGGTCTTGGAGTCTCTGCAGGGCTTCATCAGATGCCACACAGTGTAAGTAAAACTGAGACTTCGATTACACGAGTAAGCCTGGAGGAGATGTAGAGAATTCACAGATTTCATGAGGACACTTTCTTTTTGCCTCACCTCATCCTGTTCCACTGGCAGGGGTACATATGGTCAGAGCGTTTCAGAAAGCCCTTGTTCTATGGAGGGAACCATATGTCTATGTTTCCCAGTGGCCTGAACTCTTTAGCTGGATAACAAGTATCTTGAGAGCAATTCTATCCACTATGATTTGCTGTCACCCCAGAAGTGACCAACCAACCGGTATACACTTGACACTTAACAAATATTTGTTGAATGAACTCAGTATGACTTAATTCTTAATCATTCTGACTTAATCAGGGACCCCTGTATGGCCAGCCCTGTACCAATGTGTTTCCTTGTGTATCCATACATCCAATGAACAATTATTAAGTACCTACAATAGTCATGTGAAGAGTCTGGAGGTTTTGGAGGGGCTATAAAATCATTTCTAATATTATCCTAGGTTAGAAAGTGATAGGATATTTGTACAGACATTATCTCACTCACAAAGGCCACAGTTGTGATTCCCAGATTTTCCATTTCTCTTCTATGAGGGTGACCATGTTGTGTCTGTGAGCATTACAAGACCTTGCAATGGCTCGGTGGGGATGCATCGGAAAGGCTAAGAATCAACTTTTATCACGGCCGACTACATTGACACCCTGGATAAGACACGCCTGGTTCTTAAGTATTTCTAAGGAGAAAAGATAACCCAATTTACAAACAAATCAAATAGCTATGGGGTGTTTTTCCAGCGACAATACTGGTGAGGCAGATGAAGAATGGGTGTCACTCGCTAACACAGTCACATGGTCAGTGGAATTTATGAGTTGGTTGAAACCACTGCATCTGATATGATTGGGGCAGGTGGTTAGTTACTTAAATATTTTTAAGTTGGGAATCAGAAAAATGTAACTTAAACTTTTTTTCTTTTACAACAACCCTGTCTTTCCCCCATTATACTTCTTTGGTTTATATACCAATTAAATAAATCACCCAATTACAATAACAAATTCAACTATAATAAACAGTTTCACCAACAAACACACTCTAATGAAGCTGAGTCTCCTGTGAGAAGCAGAAGTGCACAGTTCCCAGAGAGGAATACACTAGAAGCCAATGGAGTTCTTCAGGCCATCCAGCCATGTGTTAAGTGAAGGGTGGTTAAGAGCACCTCATTGTGTAGGAAAACTCCTTAAAAACGCAAGAGGGGCCAGCCCAGTGGCATAGTGGTCAAGTTGGCACACTCTGCTTCGGTGGCCCGGGGTTCACTGATTTAGATCCTGGGTGTGGACCTACATACTGCTCATCAAGCCAGGCTGTGGCAGAGTCCCACAGACAAAGTAGAGGAAGATGGGCACAGATGTTAGCTCAGCAACAATCTTCCTCAAGCAAAAAGAAGAGGATTGGCAACAGATGCTAGCTCAGGGCCAATCTTCCTCACAAAAAAAAAAGCATGATGTTGGACCCAAAATACCTTTCTAAGAAGAATTTGACACAGAGAGATATAAGTATAAGGATATTTATTGCTACAAGATTTATTACAGTAAAATGGCAGAACTGAAATGTTTCACTAATGGGAGAAGCTATGGTACATCCTACAGTGAATTACTGGGCACTCAGGAAGGATAAGGAGAATCTACGTGTACTGTCCTGAAAAGCACCCATGAGGAATTTTCAAATGAAATAAAGGTAATTATAGGACAATATGAACATGTTGGACAATATAAAAATAAACCTATGTGTTTACATAAACACAAAAATACCTGGAAGGATAAACATTAAACTGTTAAAAGTAGTTATTTATGGTGGCAGATGTAATGCAGGATGGGAATATATTGAACTTTTACTTTATTCATCTTTGAAATGTTAGCTTTTATTATAATGTATGTGTTTTACTTTTATCATCAGAAAAGTGTAAGGAGAGCCAGCCCTGCCGGCCTAGTGGTTGAAGTTTGGTTAAAGCATTGAAGCTTTAGGGAGGAAGACTGGCAACAGACGTTAGCTCAGGGAGACTCTTTCCCGGCAAAGAAAAAAAAAACGGAAAAGTATAAGGAGATTTACACGTCGTAAAATAAACCAAAGCTTGTGTGGGAGGGTGACTGGGCTTTGCTGTGAAGATGCTCAGACCTCCCTTTCTCCATCACGCTCTTGTGTCCTCTGGCAGCTGGTGTCCCCCAGGGACCTGAGCCTTAGGTCAGAGGGACCCAATAACTGGGCTGCGGTCAGAGAGAGGGAGCCGCAGCTGGGGTGAAGCAGAGCGCCCGGGAACTCCTGCCAAGGCAGGTGTGTCAGAGGCAGAGTGTGTCCACTCCGGCCAGGATTGCACACCAAGGGCAGAGTAAAATGGTGGTGGTTTAGGAGGTGTCCAGAGATCCATCCCATACACAGCCAGCCCTGCAGAGACCCGCCTTAACATGAGGGGCAGGGCAACAGGGCCCCCGGAGAGACTCTCACGGAGCCTGCGCTTGGCCAGAGTTCACTTTACGGCTGCCTTTTAACAAGAACTTGTGTCATTATTTGTTTAGGTGGTAAGGCCGTGAGCGCACAGACGGTCTGTTCGCTGCGTCTCCAGCGCTTAGCACCCTGCCTGGAAAAAGCAGGGGTGCAATAAATATTCAATGAATGAATGAACAAATGGCAGAAGGAAAAAGCCAAGACACACAGCCCTGATCCTCCCCAGAGATCCTGGCCTGGAGCCGGCAGGAGCAGCAGAGGACACGAGCTGGTCGGGGTGGGAGAGCGGAGGCGGAGGAGGTTCGAGGGCCCAAGGAGGCCAGTTCCCTATTGGAGTCCACAAATAACCTCCCGGGATCAATTTATGGGAAGACATAAATTCCTAGTCTCAGAAGCGCTGTTAATGATTCTTCTTTTCTTAGCTCGAGGCATGTCCCAGGGGATTTCAAAGAGTTCCGTTTGGGCCCATTAGGTTGATGAATGGCATTGGCCACAACCCATCCTATGGAGAGGCTATAGGAGGACATAAATAAGAGATGACTCAGGTGTAAGATCAACCGGAAGCACACGACGAGCTGTGAAGACCCACGCTCGAGCCGCCTACGCCCAGGCACATGGCACGTGACGTGCTTCCCAGCAGCTCAAGGCCGAGGGGCCTCAGGAAGTGCTCCTGGCCACTCACACAGGCCGCTCATACTGGAACCGAGGCCTTCAGCGAGTGACCTTTCAGTGTCCTGGGAAACTGAATGGGACAAGTGTCAACACAGCTGCTCATACAGTGTCCCCCTGTGACGGCCACTGTCCAGTCCCCCGGGACCATGCGGCTTCCCCTGCATTAATTGCATTAATGGTTTGAACTTTGGCGTAAGCCTTGCTATCCTGTGTGGCTTTACAATCACCTTTTTATACTCAAGTTCTCTTCGTACATATATATTTTTAAATGATTCTACTACTTCATTTTTTTCATTCCATGCAAGTGTTTCCAGGATAAAGTTGCTTTAAAGGAAAACTTTAATATTTATTTTAACTTTGCTCTAAGATCATCATCACGGTGATGACTTTAGCCAAGCTGACCCGCTGGCCAGCACCTGCTCATAGGGTCCCTCCATCTCTCCATGTGTCACCTGCAATGCTCCCCCTGCCCAAGTCTGGTCTTCTTTTAAGATTGGGCCTAAACCTAAGACCCCACTCTGCTCATAATCTCACGTTATTAGGGAAATGGGACCTTCTCTATAACTGAATGTTCCAGGAAACTAAGAGAATCCTTTTAATTGCCAAAACTACAAAAAGAAAACTTGGACTGTTTTTGTTGAAATTTATTCTAAACTTTACTATTTTAAAAAGTGTACTCTTGGGGCCAGCCGTGTGGCTGAGTGGTTAAAGTTCTGCATTCTCTGCTTTCGTGGCCCAGGTTCATGGGTTCAGATCCTGGGTGTGGGCCTACTTCACTCATCAGCCATGCTGTGGGGGCCTCCCACATACACAGTGGAGGAAGATTGGAACAGATGTTAGGTCACAGCTAATCTTCTTCAAGCAAAAACAAAAAAGATTAGCAACAGACGCCAGCTCAGGGTGAATCTTCCTCAAGCAAAAAAAAAAAAAAAAGGCAGAGGAGGATTGGTGGTGGATGTTAGCTCAGGGCAGGTCTTCTTCATCAAAAAAAAAAAAAAAAAGGCATACACTTAACACCCTCTAGGTTATCTTTGTGGGATCATCTTCTTCCACTTTGATCTTTCAACAAAATAATCTTTTATTGATTTGCTCCTGTAAAATTTTCATAAGATGGATTGTGATGAGCTACACTCATCTTTTGAAGTCAAAGGGCCTCTGTGTTCAAAGGAAACCCCAGTCACTACAGCCAGACCCCAGGAGTCATTCCTGCTTCCTCTCCCACCCTCATTCCCCACGTCCTGTCAATTGCCCACGGGCCCTGCAACTTGGCCCCCAAATGGTTTCCTAAGCTGCCTTCTCCTACCCCTTCCACGCCACAGCCCCATTCAGCTCCTCTCCTGTTAGTCAGTATCTCTTCTTTCCATCTCTTCCTCCCCCAATGCATTCTCCATATAGTTGCCCCAGTGGGGTCCCTGGGACAGGCCAATGGTGCCCAGCACGGCACATCCTCTTCACTGTTGGCTGGAACCCCAAATGTCTCCAGGAAGGGGTCCTGCCTGGAACCTCAGCCACCAGCTCAGTCTCCAGGGCGGGGTCTGCTCCCAACATGCTCTGCTCATGGCCAGGGTTCTGCTGTGAGTGGGAGGACTGCCTGATGGTGCCCACGAAAGGCCTCCAAACTGGACTGAGGGCCACTTGGCGCCCCCACTGATCTTCCCAGCTCCCCTTGCTGGGGCTTCTCTATGTGTCGACACTTGCTCCATCCACATTTGGGCTTGCTCTAGAGACCAGACACTGCACTGGAGTCCTGGGCACTCACTGCCCCACACCACCGGCCCTGCTTCCTTCTCTCACCCATGGCCAGGTCCCTGCAGGTCTTGTGCCTGCTTCCGTCTGAGACTTGAAATTGCCTGCTCTTTTCTGTGTGGAGAGAGAACTTGACAACTGCTACCTCTCTTGGTTTCAATTTTGGAAAGGGTGGAAGGATTGAGATCCTAGGTGGAGTTAATCTTATCACAAAAGTAAATTTAGGAATGATTCATATTTTATTTCTCCTTTCATAAGGCCGCACCTTGTCTAAAAACTACTGGATTGAAAAAAGACTTGGTGCTTTTGTACAGCTCCCTGCCTATGACATTATCAGCTTTGTCCGTATGGCCTAGGACTTCAGAAGGCATGATTTCTGGATGCCTTTAGCAGCACAGACCTCGAGAGGCCATATGAAAAGGAACCCAAATGAGGAAAAGGAAATTTGGGTTCTCGTCCCAGCTTTGCAACTAATTAGCAGCGAGTCTTTAGCTAAACCATGCCATCTCAAGCCTCAGTTTCCCCATCTGTATAAAACGGGGCTGAGCCATATAATCTCAGGCCATGAAACTGTGTGCTGATGTGCTGGTTCCTTAAATCAACCAACTTTTAAGAATAGTTTTGTATCTGAGGATCTAGAAAAAGTGGTAATTTTTTTAGTCCCAAGCTTATGAGTTAATAAAAGACTTTCACTCAGCATTTATCATGTAAACTTTTTGCCTTTCATGGAAGGCAGAGAGGGAAAGTACTGAGGTGGGTACCAGACAGACCTCAGTTCGAATCTCGGCTGTGCCACTTAGGAGTTGTGGAGTCTTGGCCAATGTCTACTTCTTGGAGGCTCAGTATACTCATCTGTAAAATGGGGACAATAATGCTTGCCTTTATAAAGATTAGAAATCAAACATACAGATTATTTTCCCTGTCACCCAATTCTTAAGATTACGCCATCTTTATTATGCCTTCCACATTTTTTTTTCCTTAAAGAGCAGGGGGCTGTGATAGCTCAGTAACTATGGGTATTAATGCCCAGCATCTTCTTTGTGTGAGTTTTTTTTTAAATTTTTTTGCTGGGAAAGATTCACCCTGAGTTAACATTTGTTGCCAATCTTCCTCTTTTTTTTTTTTTTTTTCCTTCCCCAAAGCCTCAGTACATAGTTGATATTATAGTTGTAAGTTCTTCCAGTTCTAAGGGAGCCACACCACAGCATGGCTACTGACAGACCAGTGGTGTGGTTCCGCGCCTGGGAACTGAACCCAGGCCACTAAAGTGGAACACACTGAACTTTAACCACTAGGCCATCAGGGTTGGCTCCACTTTCTGCATGTTAATTCCTCTGTCCTTTAGCTTATATTTAAAAACACGATTCCTGGGTGATTTCAATAGTTTTTAATTAGTGACTTCAGCTAACTCACAGAGAAAACAGAGAGGAAGGAAATAAGGAAATATGAAATGTGTATTTGTGCTAAGTCAAAATAATAACATAGTTTGGTGGAAAAACAAATGGTATTATGCAAAAGCAGCCAAAATACACCATTGTGAAACTTTTTGCTGCTTATAATATCTCATCTTCCTCTGTACATGAAACAATGTAACATCATGACATTAAGAAACTCTTTTTCAATGTCGATTTGAATTTGATTTGGGAGCCAATCTTCACACTCTAAGAACACAGACATGAGGAAAACTTGAACAGTAAAGTGAAGGATACAATAAAGGACAATTTCTCTTGCTGGATGTGACTGTCCGTCCAACATGGCCATGTTGGAAGTGGGAGAGAGAAAAATTACCGTCATTCACTGTCAAAGCAATACATGAATCCTTGACCCATAGGTGGACCATGACAATCAGATTACAAGTTTAACGGTTTGATCAATTCAGATAAATGGGATGGATGTGACCTGAGCTAACTTTAATTGCATCACGCAGTCTTCCATAAGGAAGGCTTTTTCAAGCTTTATAAAAAACTTTGAGCCAGAACCCCAGAAGAGTCAAGTAAGGCTTCCTTGGTGAGGATTAATGGACTTGAAAGCTGCAGATGGCCAGATACCAGCGTTTTCCCTTTGTGTGCTCACGTCAGGCATGAATCATTGATGACACGCTCTTTCTAGGAGAGTTGGGAAGTGCCCTTGGGAACCCTTCTGAGCCCTCCAGGAAGCAACACAATCAAGCAGAGTAGCACTTTGTTCTCCCTGTTGTAAGCAGTGTGTGATGTTGCATGGATAACATCTGTGGCATCTATTTTTGGTGGCTCTGTGGCCCTTCCCACCACTTCTGAGTCTAGGGCTGTGTGTCTGACTTTAGGATGGCAGACAGGCTTTGTGGATAAGTATCAGTCTACATTTATTGTAGTCAATATCCTTATTCACTGGGGACTCTGGTTCAATGAAATCCTTAAATCCTGACACTGAAATACTCATAGACACAAGAGACAAAACATTTTTGAAGTCCTTATTTGAACTCCAGGATCGTGAATTTCAAGTTTCTATCGCATTAGACTTAAAAAAAAGAAGTAGCCACAGTTTTATCGTGAGATGTTATATTCTAAGATGAGGATCAATCCATTTTCTGGCTCAGTGTTCATTAGATTTCAGTAGGTCCTTTTCAATTAGCTGCGACAAAGTTTACGGAGCATTCAAGTTGACTGTATGTAGGGTCCTGTGCAGGCTGTAAATGCTGCTTCCCAGAAATGTCCTTGCACTTCTGTTAAAACACAGCGTTACTAAAATAAGAAACCACTGTCTTTGAGATCAAGAGATTTTGGTGCTTATCAGGGATGCGGAGACCACAACTACCATGATTTCAGAGACCCTGGAAAACTTGGGGAGCCTAACCAAATAAAAATAGTGACATTCAGACGGAGTCAAGCTGACTAAAAGACACGAGTTACTTTTATCTTTGTTGCAAAATATTTGTCACAGTATTATTTAAAAGATCAAGAGATTATAAACAACGCAATTAGAGAGATGAGGTAAACTATAATATATCTAATTATAGAATACTTGCAGTCATTTAAAATATTTACAAAGGATATGTAACTATAAGAAAAATGTTTACAAGAGAAAATAAGGGTAAAAATATATATACAACATGACTACAACTCTGTTGGTTTTTAAAAAAACTATATTTTAAAAATAGACTTGAAGAATTTAGACCAAAACTTTTAACAATGGTTGGGTTTGAGATGGTAAACTATGGCTTTTCCCCCACTTTTTTCTTTTCTAATCTCAAATGCTAATTTAAGTACATGTGCTACGTGAAGAAAGTTTTTTTAAGTTTTTGTCAAAGTAATACATACACATGTCAAAAAATGCTATAAAAGGGGTTATAATGAAAAGCAACTATCTCTTAGTCTACCCCTTTCTGCCCCTCAGTTGCGCTCACCATAGGTAACCATACCATTTAACTAGATTCTGTTTACTCCCTTGTTTTGCTGGAGCAGCTCCTCACATAACTTTTTGCTGTGGTGTTTTCTAGTTTACAGTGTTGCTGATAAGGAATCGGTGTCAGTAATATTCTCCATACTTTGTAGGTGATGTGTATGTGAACATAAGAGGACGTGTTTGTGTCCTTTAACATTTCTTTGTCCTAGATGTTCTGAAATTTCACTATGGATCTCACATTGTGCTGACCACTTAGTAGACGTTTTTAACCTGGAGCCTCAGGTCTTTCAAGCTGGAGATATTCTTTTGTATTATGTGTATGTGTGTGCACGCACTTAAACAATTTCAAGTAATTTAATAATAATTCAATAACAATAATAATTTAAATAATTAAGTAATTTTCTCCCCTGTCTCAATTCTTTAATTCTAGATTTCTCTGTAGTCAGATTTTGGACCTTGACTGTTCTTTCGTGACTCTTATTTTTTCATCTTTTCCTGCTTTTGTCTTTTTGCTCTTCTTCAAAGAAATTTCCCTTACTTTACCTGTCATGTCCTTCTATTGAATTTTTTATCACAGCAATCACATTTTAATGTCTAAGGATTCTTTCTTGATACACACTGATTTCCTTTTTATAGCACTCTGTTCTTTTTGTGGGTCTAATATTGTCTCGAATCTCTCTACGGAAACTAAGCGCAGCTCCCTTTTAAAGCTTTCTTATTTTTCCTGAAATTTCGGTTTCCCTTAGGATTATTGTTTTTGTTTTTTTTTTTCCTGAGGAAGATTCACCCTGAGCTAACATCTTCCTCTATTTTGTATGTGAGGTGCTGCCTCAGTGTGGCCACTGACAGACGAGTGGTGTAGCTCTGCGCCTGGGAATCAAGCCCGGACTGGCGAAGTGGAGTGCGCCGAATGTAACCACTACGCCACCGGGGCCGGCCCGGGACTATTGTCTCTGTGATTCTCAACCCCTCTCTTTCAAGGTATAGTCTTTTTTCACATATGTATGGAGCTTTGCCTGTCCATTCATATTTAATAATGAGTCTCTAAAAACTGATGGAGATCTGTGCTGACACGGATAGGGTTTATCAGCCAGTGGGCTTCACTATGTTGCTGGAAATTACTTAATTGCCAGATTTAGGAGGGTCTTTTCTCTGGAGACATTCACATTCTTTGGGAAAGAACCAGTTTGTCGCCTGGGACGCAGCTGCTGGACTGTCCCAGGTGGGGATGGGTAAAGGGCTACTCTTTCACATGGAAATCTCCCGTCCATCCCTGCTGTTAGCCTCTTGCCTTCTACCCTCCTCCACTGTCTGGCATTTCCACATAAGCCCACCCAGGGCTCAGGCACACGCATTTCTTATTCAGCTGTATTTTCTCCTCCAAATTCACTCGGCTGTGGCTTCCTTGCCCCATTTTATCAGTTACCAACATTCTATTCTCTCTCCTAGGTATGTGTGCAAGTGTTTCATCCTTTTGTTCTCCCATGGCTGTGTCTGACCTTTTAAAATCTCCTTATCATCATGTTAAGGGGTCTTGGGAGAGAATTAAGGTTGTAGGCCACTTGTCTTCTTGAAATGAAAACCGCCCAGCAGGGGCTAGTCTTCCCAAACCTCCAAGCACACACATCATTACTAATGTACAAGTGAAGAAAACTGAAATAGGATCAACGCAAAAGAAAACTCACAGCAAACATCTACGACCTGAGAAATATTGACTTCAAGTCCCTGTTACTTTAGGATGTTATGTTTCAATTCACACATTAATACAATATTTTCACATGTTAAAATGTCTATAATTATTACACAATCTTTATTGTTGCAACACGAATTCCTTCCTTTGTAGGAGGTTTCTCTTTATCTCCCTCAAGCCTAGGGCAAATTGACAGAAAAATCTCCAAGGCACCCTAATCAGCTGGAACCTTATTGCACCAGCTCTTTGTTATCACTTAAAGAAATCAGGAGGCAAATTTAAACAGAAGTTTGTAAGTAAGGGCAACCTGGGAAGACAGAGACTCAATAAACGGCTGTGGGCTCTCTGTGCACCTTGAAAAGGGAAATCACATATAATAACCTAAGAAAGCAGTGAGGGAGTGCCTGGCCTCCAGGCCTTTCAGGCTCCTCTGCTCTTTAGGGCTGGGATGGATGGGCATCTCTGACAGCCAACAAAACCTTCTGTCTCAGACATCAAACCTGGAATGCCATCAAACCTGGAATGCCATCAAACCTGGAATGCCATCAAACCTGGAATCTTGACCACTTTTGGAAATGTTTAAGAAAACACCAGTTGACTGCATGAAGGTAAGCATCACCTTGTAATAGAACGCCTAGCAGGAGGAATCATTCATTCAGCTCTCTGCAGCGACCTGAAGGTCCCAGCAATCACTCAGAGAAAGCTGTAGGAAAATCTTCAAAGGGCCTATTGCAGACAGGAGGCAGCCCAGTGATGTTCATGCCACATCCAGACAGAGACGATGTGGACTCTGTAGCTATGGAATGCGGGAAAGATGCAGGATGGAGGATCAGAGCGACATCTACGACACGGGATTAGTGTCAGGGAGGCTCACTGTGAGTCAACTGCAGGCACTGGCCCTGACCAGTTACTCTCAGTGGATCACAAGGGTCCCATGGGCCAGGGTGGGGATCCTGGTTGAGGCCATCTTCTTAGGTCTGTGGCAACGATCAGGTTCATCCAGGGAGTCAAGCCAGGCACAATGCCACAAGGACCACAGCCATGCTCAGGTCTGCCCTCCTCCCTCTTTCAATATGCCACCTTACTGGGTGTGATCGTGTCTGTGAGAAACTGGTCATGGCTGTCTTCACCTGTCCCCTTAAGGGCCTTTCACCTCCCCATGGGCACCCTGGACTTCTGCCCATCAGAAAGGGCTCTCAGCTTGGTGCCTAGTGGAAATGATCTCATAAGTTAACACACACAGAGGTATAAATAAGTGATCACACTTAATGTGCTCCCTAGAAACATTTAGTTTTTAATAAGGGATGTCTTTTAACCCAAAGAAATAAGGTTCTAATGATGAGGGGGAGAAGGAGGAAAGGAGAGGAGAGGAGGGAGCCAACATTTATTGATCATTTAGCACTTAATGAAAGGCTGTGGAATGAATGCGCAATGTACTGGAGATATTGCTTTACTTCATCTTGTTAAATGAACGAAGCTCAGGGACCTCTGTCAACTTGCTGAGAGGAGGGGTGACTTTTAAAAAATGGGGACCATGGCTGCTGAGGATGCCACAAACCACACCACATAGGTTGCATGTACCTTATCTACTCAGAAGGCTCACCAGAAGTCAACTTGAACTTGCTGTCAGATCCTGAATTCTTCTCCAGCTTTTGGAACCTTCCCTTCTCTATAGCCAGTGTATTCAACCCTCTCCAATCCTAGAGCTAATCCTGGGCCTAGAAAGGAGGAATTTAAGGAGTTCTAGTCAAAGAAAAAGTCAAGGTGTACACAGGGTCATGGTGATGGAGGGAGTGCCAGGTGGGCAGGGCTCCAGGACCCCTGGCCCTACCAAAACCAGAAAAGCTGTGCTTTGCGTAGGTTTACAGGTTGAGTTTATTTGATAAGAAGGTTCTAAATCTGAAAATCATTGCTTTAGGCCAACACATGGAGGCGCAAGAGATTGAAACAGCCAGCATGACCTATGCCTGGGTCCCAACATGATCACTGCGCTGCTTCCTTGTTTCCAAGGGCCCACTCGGTTACCCACTGCTGGTACCTGAAGCCAGGTTTCCCTCCTGTGTCTGGGTCTCTGTGTTATCAGCTCCCTTAGTACCTCTGGTTCCTCTAGATTCTAGAAGAAGGTGCTCTCACTTGCTGTTCCTAGGTAGCCCCTCCTTGGGCAAAGTGTCTTGCTTCTGAACATCAGGTCTGTCACCAGGCTCTGTGATGAATGTGAGCTTTTAATGCTGTCTACTTCTGGACTCTGGGCCATTTACTGGGTCCCAGCGGCACCTCATCATGTCACATTCCTGCTTTGACTTTGACTTGCCCCTGTCACGTTATGTTCTGCCTGTTGGACTGTCCTGCTCCCATCAGGGACATCAGGGTCCTGCGTCCCGTCCCAGCACACTGCTCCTCTCTTTGCCCTCTATAAGCAGGTGATTCTGATTGTAGGGTCCACAAGGTCTGAGCTCACCAACTGGGTCATGATTGCTTGGGTCCTGTGATTAAAGAGAACTTTGTGGAAAAAACAAAAATATGAGAGAACTTTTTACTCTTCTTCTCCTTCTTAGGGTCCAGGCTGTTGAGAGCTCTACTCTTCTCCCCATTTTACCCTTTAGGGAAAGAGGGGGCTATCAAACCCATGTCGACTAGGGGAAGAGTAGGTTTCTTACATGTACAATAGTGTTAAATTCTATGTAGTATCTACATTCTAAATGTCAAAAATATCCTTTAAAACACATGGCATCTTTTATTAAAAAGAAATTTAATTTATTGTAATTTTGGTCTGTAGTGTCAATATCGAGCAGTTCCAACAAAGGATGTCAATTCCTTGGTTATTTCAGTTTTCATTTTCCTTGTGAATGAACAGAGGCCCTTTGAGCCTATAAAAAGCTAGGGCATCCACCTGGCCTTCAGGAAGGCACACAGCACACAGGTGGGCGCTGGGCAGGCTTCCTGAATTCAACTCTCAGCCTTCTGAAAGCCACATCTGCTGAGTCCAGTGCTGTTCCAGGCTCCAGGGCAGGCAGGACTGCCAAGGAGGCAGCATTTTGCCAGACTGTGTGGTTGTTTTATTAGGCAGATAAATGTCTACAGAGTCTAGCGTAAAAACACTGGGCCCGACCCAGTTTTGTACAAACATTTTCAAAAGTAAAAGTGGAATACATTATCAGTCACTAGTTCTCATAACTTTGGTATTTTGGGTTGATAATCATTTTCCTTCCCTCTATATATAATGTCTGGAACATTAGCACCAAGAATGTCTTTAAGCAGAGGTTAGCCCCAGTGGGAGTTACTTAAGAAATCATCAGATACCCTAAGTTGTATACAAGTGGGATATCTTAATGTGAGTCCGTCTTGAAAAAAATTGGGGGATTTTTTTAACTTCACTTGGGATTCCAATTTTAAATTTTCAGCTAGAATTTTCTTATATAGTTTATATCTATGAAGGCACAATATGGGCTAATGCAATTTTATTTCAGAGATTCTTACTTTGGAGTAGCTCAAAACTGGTTGCTCATTGTGTTTAAACAATTCAAGCTGAAATCTTCAACAAATCAATGTCAAGATTCTTTAATTATATTGTGAATTAAGGCACCTACTGTACATAAGGTATTGTGTTAAGCACCCTGGCCCCAGGTAGCTGATGAATAATTGTGTCTGTCTTCCTTTATTTGTAGTTTATAATAGGTAATCTTACTAACATTTATGTAGCATATCTTTTGGGTAGTTGGTTCTCTTTATTTGTACATTGTGTCTCTTTTTATTGAAGCTTTTGTCTTATATTAAAATTTGTCTTATATTATAAATTTTCTTTTAGTATATAAGTGGTCACCTTTCCCCATTCCATTATTTTCAGCTTCTCTGTTTCAACAGAGGAACCCTTCTGTTCTAAATAGATGAATTTAATAATTTGCTTCTATCTATCTATCTAGTCTTTATCTCTCTGAATTGCATTCTTGGTCAATTCCTCAAAACTACTTTCTAATTCACAAATTTTTTCTTTAACTTTATTCGGTTTGAGAGTTCATTCCATTTCTTAATTTTAAATTATTTCAATGGCCACATATTTCATTTCAAGATTTATAACTAATTATTTTAAAATAGCCTCATGTTCTTGTTTCATGTCTGTTTTTGTTTTATAATTTCCTGCTTTTTTTTTTTTTGGTGAAGAAGATTTGCCCTGAGCTAACATCCATTGCCAATCTTCCTCTTTTTTTTTTTTTTTGTTTGAGGAAGATCAGCCATGAGCTAACATCCGTGCCAGTCTTCCTCTACTTTCTATGCAGGATGCCTCCTCAGCATGACTGACGGGTGGAGTAGGTCCGTGCCCAGGATCCGAACCTGTTAACCCGGGCCACCAAAGCGGAGTGTGTGGAACTTTAACCACTTGGCCACAGGGCTGGCCCACCTCTTCTTTTTTTTAATGGAGGTTATTCATTCTTTTATCTCTTCAAACATCCTAGGCATACTTATTTTAAAGTCTTTGTCAGATTGTTCTTTAACACCATCTGGAATGAATTCATGTTCCAATAGTAGATTTCGCTGGCTGTGTTTCTTGGTAGTGGATTTTTTTCATGTGCTTAGGCTCATTTTGAGTGGGAGAGTCACTCTTCTTGCTCTCTCTCTTACTGTCTCCTCCCTTCCTCCTCTCCCTGTTCTCTCTGTCTCCCTCCCGCTCTCCCTCCCTCCCTCTGTCCTTCCCTAGTGGTTTTGTGGTTACTATCATCTGGACTCCTGGCACTTAGTGCAGAACTAGGTCATATTTGTGGTTCTCATCCTATGGGAACAACGGAGGGAATATTACAGATCTGGTTACCAAGCAGCAAGGATTTGTTTTGCTTCCTACTTGTGAGGCTGCAGCTTTGTTCTCCCCGTCTCTACATCTAGAGACTCTTACAAAGCCATAATTCCAGCAACAGGTCCACAGTCATTTTGTTCAGCTTCCTTTGCTTGACGGCGAGGCGAAGTGTGGCTCCCCGCCCCGGGCCCTTAAAGCACTGAGGCTGGTTCGGGCCCCCATCTTGAGAGGGGGCACTTTTAGGCCTCTTCGCCTTGCAGGAGCCCAACTCCGGGCTGCCACTGCCCGATCATGGACCACAGCCCAGCTCTCCTGGGGCTTCACTGCTGCTCATCACTCTGGCATTGTTCCAGGCTTGTGGACATTCGTCTTATTTTCTTAATTTGGTAAATCCTTTGGATTTCCTTTTTTAGTATTCTGTCTATCATTGCTATGTGTTTGGGGCTAAGGAGTATGAAATCACTACACCTTCTTGATTGGGGGGTCTGTGTGAGCGAGTCACGTTTTTCTCCTGCAGGCAGGTCTACCGGAAGGGACCCTGAGTGCAGAGCTGTGGGTGCTGGAGTACGGGCAGCACACTTGCTAAGTCAGAGGAAAGAAGCTGGATAAAACGTCAAGGCCAGGCCAAAGCAAGGTCACCCGTTTACTGAAATGGGATAATTTCTGCTTCGTGAGCATGTCAGACAGTGTAGGACCAAGGCACAGTTTAAGCTGGACATCAAACAGTGTGAGTCCTAAGGATTCTTCCTACAAACCTTGCAAGACATTATAGTATAGCAGTGACTTTATTATATTGGTGTTGCTTTGAATCTTTTCATCCCGTCAACTGTGTTGCCAAAAGTTCCAATATTTGAAGTATGCCACGAAAAAAAATGGCATAGTATTTGCTGTACATATTCTTTATTAGTAGTATAGAGACTAAACTTCTGGAAGAAAAGCTTCACGTCTCTTATCTGTATTGTGGTACCCATCCAGGGCCAGGAAGGTGCGCTCTTATAGCTCATAAAAGTAGCCTTTGAAGATGATGAAATTTTAATTTGAATTGTGCTGTGCCTAGCAAATCACCATGGGAATCTGATAAAAGCTTTCGGAAGACAGCAGTGTTTTTCAATAAACAACATCATAAAAAATTCACCAGCAGAGTGAGATCCAGAATGCAAGTAATGATACATTTTAAACAGAAAGTACTTAAATGATATTGTACATAAAGATATATCACTATGGATCCTTTTTTTAAAGCAGACATCTGCACGACTGAAATGCCATTAAATGACCTATAACCCTGCTAGAAAAGGTGCATTCCAGATGTGGGCTCCACTTAGAGGAAGAACGGCTTTGGGACTTTGTGATTCTAATCTCCAAGGCCCAGAAAAAGCCATGTGGCTGGACCTCTGCCACCAGTAACTCTGCTGTGGGCTCTCACAGTGCCGTCTGGGTTAACCAGGTGCCCGCCAGCCCCCTGAGCGCAGTGCATTCAGCCCAGTGATGGATGGCAGCAGCTCTGCAGAAGGGGGCTATGCCGATTATATGTGGAAGCACACAGTCAATGGGACCACCTGTCCTTCTAATATGACCAATAACGAGATGCTGATCGAACTCTTAAAATAAGCAGGAAGTCAGGTTTATGAAGAACCCTACCCACCTCCCTTCTACTTAGTCACATAGAAAATGGCAGGTCCCTATTCTGTAGGCTTTCTATGGGGACGGCAGTGTGATATCTTTTGAATGGATTGCCAGTGGATCCTACAGAGTCTACAATTTTATCCTTCTGGCTCTTAATATAACCATGAAAATACATTTTAACTTTGACTTGCTCCCTATGTAATGTCAGAAGGAAAAGATGCCGGTAAAACTTAGGCCAGCAATCAAAAGGACCACTGTAGATTTTACATAGAAGTTGAAGTAGGAAGTGGAGAGAAACGAATCATTCACCTCAAATCTGTTCCTTTCACCTGTTAAAAGAAGCCGAAGGGGTATGCCGAGGCTCAGCACAGTTTCGGATTTCCTGGAGGCAGTACTGAGCAGAAAACCCAGGCTCAAACACATCTTCTCAACCAACGTGAAACGTCGTGAGTGGAAGAATGGCAGGAATTCCTGGGAAATCAAGTATGTTCTTTAAGGGTTTTATACCATAAAAATTATTTATGACCTCTTTGGGCCACACAGCTTCTAAAAGCCACAGAAACTGTCTTAGCCGCACAGAATTTTGATGATTTTGCCGTCTCAGCTGAAGAGGTTCAGAATTCACTTTTCTTTCTTTCACATCCAATAGTCTAACGGTTTTGGCCTAAGAGGCCAAAACGAACCACATAAGTCACACTTTCAACTTCTGGTTATCCAGGGTATAAACAGCATGTTTGTGGATTTTTCTAGGCCCACAGCCTCTCCTTTTTGTGGCCCCAGAGTCCCAACTCAGAAGGTCACAAAGGATCCACAACAGGTTCAAGAAAGAGATGTTGAAACTAGTCAGAATGATTATTTTAGATCAACTGGGAATTTAAGTTTCTTAAGACCCATCACCACGGGTGATTAAGAATTATCTGGGTGATGGAAGTTTACTGGATTATTCTTTTATGAATATTTGAAATCTTCCATAATGCAGAATAAAAAGCAAACCAAAAAGA
The DNA here is from genome assembly GCF_037783145.1 of Equus przewalskii. Lineage (NCBI taxonomy): Eukaryota > Metazoa > Chordata > Mammalia > Perissodactyla > Equidae > Equus > Equus przewalskii. The sequence goes on from NC_091862.1 coordinate 17,690,029, forward strand.
TTCCAGGAAAAATACTGTGAGTAGAGTTCTATCCCCAGCCACATGCCTCTTTTTTTTTCTCTTCCTTCTTTTTCCCTGGGCCTCCTTTTTTGTAATTCATTTGTTCATTCATTTATTCCCTTCTTCATTCCTTCCTTCATATTCTATCTCTCTCACCACTTTAAGGCTTCTTGGACTGTTTTCCAGTGGGTAGGAGTCCTCAATGAATCCTCAGACTTTCGTCTTTGTAATTTTCCAGCCTAAGTTTGTTTAGAGCTTCATTTCTGACCCTGTCTTGGCCCTGCTTCCTGGATTCTTTCTGCTCTAGAATGAAATACATAGAATGCAAGAAAGAAAAAAGTTACAAAATCAAACCCCTTTTTATGCTGGTCGTTGGGTTTTCTCTCACAGCTTCCTTATAGTATGTTCTCTCATATTTCATTATGTGCAGCTGTGTTTAAGGGTATGTCCTTTAGCAAACCAATGTAAACCCCAATTCTTATCTTTTCTTATTTTGAGGAAGATTAGCCCTGAGCTAACATCTGCCACCAATCCTTCTCTTTTTGCTGAGGAAGACTGGCCCTGAGCTAACATCCGTGCCCATATTCCTCTACTTTATGTGTGGGACGCCTGCCACAGCATGGCTTGTCAAGTGGTGCATAGGTCCACACCCGGGATCCAAACTGGCAAACCCAGGGCTGCCAAAGCAGAATGTGCGAACTTAACCACTGCACCACTGGGCCAGCCCCACCAATTCTTATCTTTTAAGGGCTGGATTATAATAGCTTTTCTTTTATTACCTTTTTCTTGAAAAAAATTCAAATTACTATAACAATTTCTACATACATAAGTACAGCATCTATTGAAATGAAAAACTATTAAAAAAGAGTTTTCTGGATTTCTTTTCTCTAAGTCTCTCAAAGTGAGAACAAGAAAAGCAAAAATGTAATAAATTCAATTTAAAATACATGAGAGTTTTCCAATGATGACGGGGCCAATCCACAGACTAAGTGTATAAATATGTTTACCATTTAGACTCACACGTGAGAGAATCTGGAGGAGGGAAAGCAGAATCTTCCTCATAAAAAACTCTTTAAACATATTTGGAAGGGGGTCATTTCTCTCTCTCTTTTTCTCTTTCACCATGAACAATCTGTTAAGCCACAATCTACTATAATAAGTTAGGGGGTTAGAACCAATTCTTTGTAATGACCAAGATGTACACTTTCAATACTCAAGGTATAACACTCAAGAAACCTAACAAGGTCCTTAGCAGTCATTCAACACTGCCCTTACCAGGCTCCCAATAAATGCTGGGCACCGTAGCATGTACAGTGCCTTCCCTGCCCCGCTCCCCAGGAATTCATCTTCTAGAGCAGAGACAGTAAACACCAGCACTCACAAGTGCCTGTCAGGGAACATGAAGGCATGAAAGGGGCCCTCTGCCTACACTGGCCGTCTGAGCGGAGAAGCCCGGAACAAACTTGGAAAGCACACTTCCAGTCTCAAGGGGGCTGTTGTTGCTCAGTTAGAGCGGATCATTGCCACATGGAATTTATGCCAGGTTTGCCCCATCTTCTGATTTTTCAAGAGAAGCTAGAAATTTGGATTTTTGTATGAAATCTCCTAATTCTTAAATGTTAGTACCTAAACAAAACAAAAATTGTGAGTGAACAAACATGCCTGCAGGTCAGATATGACCCACAATTGACCAGTTTATGATCCAGTGCTCTTAGCCATGTCCATTTCAAGTTTGGGTACCCCCTGAAAAAATACAGGATCTTATAATTCACTGTGCTATTGTTTTTGACAAGAATACTGTTGGTAGATAAAGGACAAGTGGGATTTGCAACAAGACTAGACCAGATAAGAGACAGTGGTGGGATAGGGAAGAAAACACTGGATTTGTCATCAGTTGATCTGGGTTTGAGTCTTGTTCTCTTATTAACTGGCTGGATTACAATGTGCAAGATGCTGCATCTTTTTGAGCATCAGTTTCCTCATCTATAGACTAAGGATAGTAACACTTCTTTCACATAATGGCTGTGGGGAAAGAAAATGTATTTGAAAATGCTTTATAAACTACAGAGAGAACTTTAGGAGTGCATACGTGGTTTGCTTTTGAATGCACTGATTAAGGGCGATGAAGGATTCAGCAACATTGGATATTGGATAAAGTGGTTGTGGAAATGCAAGATCTTGATGATTCTATTTGCCCCTGGAAGGAAAATTATGCAGTGAGAAGTACAAAGAAAGCAGGATAAAAACTAAAAGAGCCTGGTGGTGGGGACAGGAAGGAGAGCTGTGGTTTATACGGAGCATGATTTCCTTCACGAGAAAACTTACCAGGACTATAAAGACTACAATGAGACCCTTGACTAACGAAGTGACGAAACCCACCTGGTGGATTATTTGTGGCAAATTTAAAATCACAGGTTGGCTTCCTACTCTTGGGATATTTTCAAACCACCAACTTACCTCTCCACCCTTAAGTCAAAGAATAAGAATTCATTTCAATACTCGCCCAAGGAAAACATAATCAGAGGAGATCACGATGCTGGAATACTTCTTATTAATTTCAAGACTAAATATAGATGATTTTTTGATTGTTCCTATTTTCAATGATCAGCACCAACATTCTCTTTAATGAAAGTGGATGAATAAGCTATTTTTCAATAATTCACAAACCTTTCACCTCGAGAGTAGAAAATTTCACTGTGGGGTTATTATTGGTTTCACTCTTCAGGTAACCACACAACTGTAAATTCTTTGCTTCCTAACTTTTAGTTCTAAATGGTAGATAGTTTCTTAAAGTACAATAAACCTAAGGATGTCGGTTTAAGAAGCAGAGAAAAAGAAGGAAGTATTGATGTAAAACAATTTTTCCAAAAAGACTAACCAAAATTTCCGAAAGTCCCTGTAAAGAATTCTCAATATTCCTAGGCTGTTGGGGAGACAGTGCCCAGCATCTTCCTACCTCCAGCCTGGGGCCATTCTCCTTTAGAAAGAGTCTATATTTAGCTGGAGACATCTGCCACTCAGTCACTCAGTCTTATAGAAAGCGGAAGAGAAACTCACTCTTCTTGTAGCACATTCTTGCCCTGGAATTGGTAGGTCTAACTGTCTTATTGACAGTCAGAATTTGGGGACTTAAGAAGTTAAACGACCTGGAAACAAATACACTGAAAAACAAATGTCACCCCAGGTGTTTCTCCTCGCCAGCAGGGGTTGTAGGAAGCAGGTGGTTATTAACCTGAAGTACAGAGACTCCCCATCTCCCAAAAGGGGCGGGGGGCTATAACTGTATTTCAATATGATTTGTTTTCTCTGTAATCCTAAGTATCTTATTTTATGCATTTAAAATCATTATTCTCAGAAGAGGCCTGTAGGCTCCAACGAACTGTAAAGGGGTTCACAGCATGAAGGAGGTGAAGACCCCTCTCTTAATATTTTTTTCTTGTGCAGAAGCCATGTGTCTCTGCTGTAAGATGTATTTCCTGACTTGCATTACAGCGTTGGGCCATCAAAAAATGTCCACAAGTTCTTTCTGACTGAGATTTCTAAAATTCTCCCTTAAAACCTTGGGTAAAACTTCCATTTCAAAGAGTTGGAGAGCAGACTACAACAACCACCAACAAAATTTTTATGCAAATAGAGTTCTCTGTGTGGTTTGAGTGCCTAAAAGAATTTCTATGCTTGCCACTTAATCTAGCACCGTGGTTCTTAAAGTGTGGTCCGCAGATCCCTGGTGGGACTCTGAGACCCTTTCAGGGGTCCACAAGATGAAAACTATTTTCATAATAATACTAAGGCATTCTTTGCCCTTTTGATGGTGTCAACATTTGTGCTGATGGTGCACAACTGTGGGGGTAAAACGGCTGGCTCCTTAATGAGAATCAAGACAGTGGACCACAGCAGACTAGACATCACAGTGCTCTTTACCACTGCACACACTTGCAATTAAAAAAATATTTCATTTACGAACGTCTTTGATGGAGCAGTAAAAATTATTAATAGTACTAAAAGTGAAAAGAAGCGAAACTGTCACTCTTTGCAGACGACATGATTTTATATATAGAAAACCCTAAAGAATCCACTGAAAAACTTTTAGAAATAATAAATGAAAACAGTCAAGTCGCAGGATACAAAATCAACATACAAAAACTGGTTGCATTTCTGTACACTAACAACAAAGTAGCAGAAAGAGAAATTAAAAATATAATCCCATTTACAATTGCAACAAAAATAATAAAATACATAAGAATAAACTTAACCAAAGAGGTGAAAGATCTGTACACCGAAAACTATAAAACATTATAGAAAGATATCGAAGAAGACACAAAGAAATGGAAAGATATTCTGTGCTCTTGGATTGGAAGAATTAACATCGTTAAAAGGTCCATACTTCCTAAAGCAATCTACAGATTCAATACAATCCCTATCAAAGTTCCAACGACACTTTTCACAGAAATAGAACAAAGAATCCTAAAATTTATATGGAACAACAAACGATTCCTGAGAAAAAAGAACAAAGCTGGAGGTATCACACTCCCTGATTTCAAAATATACTACAAAGCCATAGTAACCAAAACAGCATGATACTGGCACAAAACAGACACACAGATCAATGGAACAGAATTGAGAGCCCAGAAATAAACCCACACACCTATGGACAGCTAATATTTGACAAGTGAGCCAAGAGCACAAAATGGAGAAAAGGGAGTCTCTTCAATAAATGGTGTTGAGAAAACTGGACAGCCACATGCAAAAGAAAGAACGTAGACAATGACCTTACACTAGGCACAAAAATCAACTCAAAGTGGATTAAAGACTCGAATGTAAGACCCAAAACCATGAAACTTCTAGAAGAAAACACAGGCAATATGCTCTTTGACATCGGTCTTAGCAGCATATTTTCAAGTACTGTGTCTGAAGGGGCAAGGGAAACAAAAGAAAAAAGGAACAAATGGGACTAAATCAAACTAAAAAGCTTCTGCACAGCAAAGGAAACCATCAACAAAATGAAAAGACAACCTAACAATTGGGAGAAGATATTTGCAAACCATATATCAGATAAGGGGTTAATATCCAAAATATACAAAGAACTCATACATCTCAAAAACAAAAAACCCAACAACCCAATTAAAAAATGGGCAAAAGATCTGAACAGAGAATTCTCCAAAGAAGATATACAGATGGCCAACAGGCATATGAAAAGATGCTCAAAATCATTAGCTATCAGGGAAATGCAAATCAAAATTACAATGAGGTATCACCTCACTCCCGTCAGAATGGCTATAATTAACAAGACAGGAAACAAGAAGTGTTGAGAGGATGTGGAGAGAAGGGAACCCTCATACACTGCTGGTGGAAATGCAAACTGGTGCAGCCACTATGGAAAGCAGTATGGAGCATCCTCAGAAAATTAAGAATAGATCTACCATATGATCCAGCTATCCCACTGCTGGGTATTTATCCAAAGAACTTGAAAACACAAAGGCATAAAGATACTTGCACCCCTATGTTCATTGCAGCATTATACACAATAGCCAAGACTTGGAAGCAACCTAGGCACCCCTCAAGGGACAAATGAATAAAGAAGATGTGGTATATATACACAATGGAATACTACTCAGCCATAAGAAATGGTGAAATCCAGCCATTTCTGACAATATGGATGGACCTTGAGGGTATTATGCTAAGTGAAATGTCAGAGGGAGAATGTCAAACACCGTATGATCTCACTCATAAGTAGAAGATAAAAACAACAACAAACAAACACATAACAACTAAGATTGGATTGGTGGTTACCATAGCAGAAGGGGGGAGGGCAAAAGGGGTGATTAAGCTCATGTGAGGGGATGGAATATAATTAGTTTTTGGGTGGTGAACATGATATAATCTACACAGAATTAGAAATATATTACAATGTACATCTGAAAGCTATATAATGTTATAATCCAATGTTACTGCAATAAAATAAAAAAAATTTAACTAAAAAAAGAAAAAAAAGAAAATGGAAAAGAAGCATTATTCACACACACACACACACACACAAAATTTCACTTAAGAATGTCCTTGATGGAGCAGTAAAAATTATTAATAGTACTAAAATCTCAACTCTTGAGTATACATCTCTTTAACCTCTATGAGGAGACATGGGAAGTTTTCATAAAGCACTCTGCTATTGACCTCTTGGCAGTTTCTTGTAGATAAAGGACTCACTTCTCAGATCAATGTGCTGAGATAGAAATGAAAACATATGGGACTATAAAGGAAACCAAATATATTGAATTATTTATCAAAATACTAAAAAGTTATGGTAAATAATACATGTTCTCGTTTAATGTATTGAATAACAAGATCTCTCAGTGGGTCTAATATCTACCACAATATCGATCCAAGTATTATGGTAGTGGGAATGACTATTTTGAGCTATCTCCAATGATAGTAATTGATATAAAAATCTATGAATTCTACTGATGACATTATAGGCACTGTTAATACTGCTGTAGTTTGTTGCCTACATTCAACAGGGAGGAAATAATGAGGTGGTGAAAATGATGCATTTTTTTTCTCTACGGAAGTTCATAGACTCTCCTGGAATTTACCCATGGACCATTATCACCACCTGACATACTATATATTATTTGTCTGTCTGTTTGTTTACTATTGGTTTTACCTCCCTAGGATATCAGCTTCAAGAGAGAGGCAGGGCTTTCTGTCTTGTTCACTGCTGTCCCAGGGCTTAGAAGAGGACCCAACCCAGAGCAGATGCTCCGCCAGTGAATGAGGAAGTGCCATCAGCTTCCAGGTCCTACTGAGTCTGCTTGGCACCCTCTCTCCTCTTTCCACTTCTAATTCAGACTCCTAATAGAACATCACTGTGGATTTCAATATTTACACCTCTTATAAATATTGTGGTTTGCAGCTAGGCCCATTATTTTATCCAAATTGTTTTAGAAAGAAATTGAACTTTAAAAGAACTTCTCAATTAACACAGAGATTCTTAGCTCCGTTCCCCGAGGTTCTGGGGATGGTCAGTGTCCACTACTGTTTCCAACGGGCTTCCACAGAGAAAAGGCAAGCGACTGAAACACAAGCCAGAATTTTCTGCAAATCCCTGAAGGAAAGCTTCTGTGTGCTAAGATGGAAAATATGAATCTGAAAGTCTGACTATTTGGGATTGCAATTTTATCCGTGAAAACACCCTGGTGTCACGTGGAAGAGGTCAGACAGACTTACCATGTGGGTAACTTATCACTGACGGTTTTCTTTGGCTCTTATCTTAACACATTGATTTGCTTAAATATTCGAATTCAGAGGCAGGCAAGATGTCATTGGCACCAAGCCTTACTCTTTCTCCTCAAATATTTTTATTACAAAATTAACCCGTGTTTATTATAGAATATATAGTTAAGCAAAAAGAGATAAAAAGCAACCATAAGTCTGCCACATAGATATAAATATTTTAAAATAAAAGATATAAAAAGAATATAAAAAATAATAGGTAACAAGAAAAATATTTTGATGGAGAGCCCTTTTCAGTATTTTTTATATTTTTCTTACTGTGGGTTGTCCTGACAGGAATGCCAAACTCCAAATAAAATATTAAAAAGAACAAAGGAAGCAGAAGTCTTTGAACTTTCTTACCCTAAACACTTGTTATTTTTCTTTAATTTTTAAAAGTGAGATTTCTTCACAAAGAGGCCAATGTTTCTGTAGCTGGATTTTCAATAACTTAGATGTTTTTCCATCTAAATTACAAATGGGGAGGAACGGAATTAACAAAGGAAAACTCGTTTGATTACCAACAAGCTCAGGAAAGGTTGTTATTTACTATATGAACTGACAGCTTCTTATGAACTCTTGTATTTGAGGAAGAAGCACGAAGATTGAAGAGGGCCTTTACCTCTCAAGTGAGAACGGACAATGGCCCTGGTTGGGCTCTGGTGTCTCAGTTTTATGGGGCCCTTTTTTTGGAAGAGTGAATGCAGCTGCCTTAATTTAATGAGTTATCTGTTCACTGGAAAGACACACGACAGAGCTGGGGACAATGTTATCTCCCGTGCTTTTGCTCTTGGTAGAACAGATGCTGCTGTTAACGCAATCCAAGTTGTTTTCAGTTTTTCCGAACAAGGATGCAGGCCAATCATTTTTGTCTTCCCTTTATTTCGGGAATGGTCTCACGGGTTACCGTTTTTCTTTAATGCCCTAGCCTCTGTCAAATCAGTCTATAAATGTTGGTAAGACGCTAATGCAGTTTGTAACACGTAATAGAGCTGGGACCTGAATTTCCGTTGTGGATTCAAAACGGAGGGCCCCGAAATTTCTGACTTTTATATTTCACTTGGTTCTTCCCTCCGTTCACTGTCCCAACTCTTTTTTGAACCCTTAAAACTTTTTAATCAAGGTTTTCATTTGGGGGCCACTTACTGAGGTCGAAGAATGCTATCTTCACGAAGTTCACACAAAGCTAAAAACAGCTTCGTCAGAGGTCTAGAGGCCTCGAATGATAACAACAAAAGCACCATGAATTCCATGTTTCTTGTCTTTTCCAAGCCTTTGAACCTCTACGACCCCATTTTTATCGGCTGATGGAGGACTGAAGTGGTTCCTACGTTCCAGCAAGGGCCATTCCAGAAGGAGCAGAGGCGGCCATCAGCTCATTGCTTGGCTCAGCATTGGTGGTAAAGAGGTGTGAGAATGTGAGTGGGAGAGAACGCAGGGCTCTGAGCTGCCGCCCCATGGGCCAGTGAATTACCAGTGAATTACGGGAAACAGGGCAATGTGGAGGAGGAGCCAAGGAGCTGCATCCTTGGGAACAGGCAGAAGTCTCTTTTGAAAAGTGGATTTGGAAATGGAAAGAGGCCGAGACAAGACAATTGGAGTGGACTGGGGTGTGGCTGGGAGGAGGCAGGGAGCGTGGGACACGTGGTCACCTTGTAGGTCTGCACCTTCAGGGTAGAGACCAGAGAAGCATCTCCTCTGGCTTCTTGCCTGTCTTTCAGAGAAGAACACCAGTAGAAAGATGGACTTCAGGGAATCATGGGTGTTACTGTTTTTTAAATAAATGGAATAAACTAGGAATGGACACATGACGCAGGCTCTGCCTAGCTGTTCAGTTCTTGCTACTTCCTGCCTCATACTTTATACCCCAGCAACCTTCACTGCTTTTAGTTCCTCTTGTGCATCAAGCTATTTCAAGCTATGCCCTCTCTGTCTGGCTGCCTTCTACTTATCCTCCAAGACTTGACTCAGGTGTCACCCCCTCCAGGAAGCCTCATGGACATGACCTCTAACCTGTCTGTTGATGCTTGTAGAAAATGCCCTGGTGTTAGGGCTGAATTCTGGAGAGCAGAGACCATCTTGTTTGTGTAGCGCCAGCCCCCACCACTACACGTGGCACGGAGAAGATGCCCAATATCTGTTTGGCTGAATGAATACATGTTTGGTGAGTGAACACGCATACACGCGATGAAGATCAAGAGGGTCGAAGCAAGGGATGAACCTTGCATATGAGCCCCACAGCAAAGGCAGGTTTTGTCTATTCACTGATGTTTCGACGTTCTGAGAAAAAGGCCTGTCACATAGTAGGCACTCAACAAAGTATTTTAAAAATAAATTAATAAGGAAGAAACATTCTCAGAAGTGGTGCAGAAGAAGTGGCGATTTACAGATTCTTTTGCAATGTCAAAAGATTTCAAAGAGCTTTGCTTGAGGGCAAAGCTTGCTTTCACGAGACCTGCTTTTTCATCTGGAAGCAGCCTTCACAGCACAAGCTTCTTGCACAGCTTGTTTATGTGCACTGTAAATATTTGCAGTAGCTCACATATTACAGAATTTGAAGTGACCCCAAGACCCACGTCTGCTGGCATCTCAGGACTACTTAGGGCACCTCGCTTTTTTCCATGGCTGGAGTCCACTGGGCAGCTTCTCTTCATCCTAACCTTTCTTGGGTTGTTCTCTACAGATGCTGATCTCTCAAGACACTGGAGTGCATGAACAGAGAGAGGAGAGTTTGGGACCCTGACAGCTCCTACAACCCTCCCTGCTTCCAGGAAGCATGCATATTTTATTCCCTAGGCTGGAGACTGGAGAGCTGGGAGGATAAACAATTTCACAATAAACTTCCAGTGGCCAAGGAGGCAGGTAATTAATATATCTCCTGGATTGTGGGTGGGAGTAGGCAGGAAGCGTATCAACCACATCACTGGGCTGTAATGGATGGTAGTTCTCTCAAAAGGTCATCTTGAGGTTGAAACACACTTTCTAGGAGTGACTGCCTTTATAAATGTAAGATTAGAGAATTAATGACTGGTAACAGATACAACTTCATTGACCTCAACCTTTTATATTATCTCATAGATGTTACTAATCTGTAATCATCAACAGACGTAAGTATATCAGTGTCACCTTCCACAGCAAATACTTATTGAGCAGTGTGGTGGTGTGCACGGCTGGGAATACAAGGAGGTGTAAGACAATTCCTCTCCCTGTTCTGGAGGAACTTTCTATCTAGGTAGGTGTCTCTGGAGTCAGATGACCTGGGTTCAAATCAGTGGTGTGCTGACAAATATATAACAATCACCTTTCCAGAAAGAAACAAACAAAAGCATGATTTGCAGCATTTGCAGATTTCCATGGTATAAGTACTCCTACCATGGCCAAATTCAAGCTACCATCTGGATGTCAACTGATAGCACAATTCCTGAAAATGTAACAATTGCTCAGAGCCAGTCCAAGCCAGCTCCAGCATACCACAGGTTGGAATCCAGGCTGTATATCTTACTAGCTGTGTGAATTTAGGCAAGTTACTTAACCTCTGTAATCCTTGGTGTGTCATCTGTGAAATGAGCATAACAATATCTTAGAGGGATGCTGTAAAGACTAAATGAGATAATGTAGGTGTGGCAGCCACAAACCTCTCCTGCTGCAGGGGGAGTAACTGGCCAATGGTCTTAGATGCTTTGGCCTGAATCTATCACTTCATTTATGCTGAAGTCTTGGGCTGTTCTCAGCCAAAGACTGAGCACGGCAAAGAGACTATGGCAGGCCCATTCCTGCAAGATGCAGGATTCCTCTGAGAGTGACTTTGGCTTGAAGACTCCCCATTGGCCTGCCCGAAACTTTCTTAGAACTGCACTGTAGTTTGAGCCTCTGCCTACCCACTTCTTCCTTCCTCGTTCTTCACAGGGTTCAAACCTACAGCAAGACTGATGGCTCTTTCCACCTCTCTTTTCCCTTATAGGCATTCCCCCAATAAATCTCTTGCATGTCCAATCTCATCTTGGCATCTGCTTCTTGGAGGACCTTAGCATGCTAATCACTTTGGACTGTGTATATAGTAAGTGTTCAATACGTATTTACTTTTTAAAAAGAAAAGTGATGTGGGATTCCCTTACCCTTTAGTTTCTGAGGACCTACTTCTTCCCAGGGGAAATGATCCTGGGAGAGAACATCCTCTTCAGGAGAGACAATGCCCACCAATCCGGGTATGCCTCTGCATGCCTCACAAAGCCCATGCAGACTAGCCCTTCCCATCACTATCTCCATCTTTCCATGTCTTTCTTACCCTCCACTCCAGTTCATCTGTCCCCTACCCTTACCACTGAATGGAGATTGTTCTTGCCAAGCTGACTTGCTCCTGCCATGCTGTTAAATCCAATGGCCACATTTTTCTAGTTTTATTTTGATAAACAATCCCCCCTTCTCAGAACTTTTTTCCTCTGATTCTGTGATGCCACATCTCTATGTTGTCCTCTTTTTGGGACTCTTGATTAGTTTCCTTTGCTTCCAACTCCTCAATGAGTGCTAAAAAATGGGTGTCCAACATGCTCTTTTATCCTCATCCTTGATTTCACCCCATGGCTTCAATTCAACAAGTTTCAGCAAATAATTACTGAGTACCACAGTTGTTCCAGACATGATCTCATCCCTCATGGAATATATATTTTAGTAGATTAATTACCCTCTCTCTGCATACTGACAATCTGCAATTCCATATACTCAGCCCAGCTCTCTCCTCTGCCTGCTGGATGTCTCCACTCACATGTACTTCAGGCATCCGAAACTCAGCATCTCCAGAGCAAAACTTATTTTTCCTGCCCCTCTGCCCCTTCATTCCCCACCCTCAGCAGTACCATCCATTGAATTACTCCAACCAGAAGCCTAGAATCTTCCTTAACTCCTCCTCCTCCTTCAGCTCCACATCCAATCACTCAAGAAGCAATTGTTGATTCTAGCTCATAGAGATGTCTTAATCTACCCATTCCTCTGGATCTCCTCTGCTGCGACAGCCCTACTCCAAAGCAAAGTAATTTATCTTGCTCTACTCCATGCATCTTCCCCTTGCACAAGATTACAAATGCAAATCTCTCATGTCATCCCCCATTCCCTACCCAACCACAATTCAATCTGTCTACGACTTTCCGTTGTCTTCAGCATCAAGCCACACATACGTAGGATATTTTTTAAGGCCTTTGATGATCTAGTCCCTGCCCACCTTTCCATCTTCACATCACACCCTGTACTCTGCTTTCTAAACTCCATCCATATGAGATTCTCATAGTACCTGGGACTCTTGTCCTGTGTACATACTGTCCCATAGCTGGATCAGCATCTGTTTTCCCTGATAGATTATACACTCCATGAGTGCTGGAAACACATCTGTGTTTTTCATTTACCTCATTCTCTGTATCTGCCAAGGCTCTAACTACAGAGTAGGTGCTGAGTATCCGTTGAAAGAAAGAATGAATGAATTAACCATATCAGAATATAAATAGTCCAAACATTTATGCACATGATGCACAGGATGACGCAGATGAGGAGGCGTATCATTTTATAGTAACAAAATGCCAGACCCACCAGTTTTATTTATAATTAAAGAAAAGAACCCAGGAAGAAGGGTTTAACTTAAAAAAAAAAAAAAAAAAAGCTTGGGGCCAGCCTGGTGGTGCAGTGGTTAAGTTCGCATGTTCTGCTTCAGCGGCCCAGGGTTGGCCAGTTGGGATCCCAGATGCGGACCTATGCACCGCTTGGTAAGCCATGCTGTGGCAGGTGTCCCACATATAAAGTAGAGGAAGATGGGCACGGATGTTAGCTCAGGGCCAGCCTTTCTCAGCAAAAAGAGGAGGATTGGTAGCAGATGTTAGCTGAGAGCTAATCTTCCTCCAAAAAGAAAGGCTTTAAATTCCAGTTACTGTGAGTGTGCAAGTAAGCATGTGCACGTGCATGGGTAGATGACAGGAATCCACCCTTGGTGACTGGGTCACCTTGAGGTGACTGTGTCCTCCCTTCCTCAACAGGCGTGGGATTGAACTAGCTTGTCATCATAAGTAGATTGGTAAGCAATAGATTGGAAAAGTTTAGGAGACAGCCATCCCTTCTGGCTTTATAATTTTGTCTCAAAACTTAATATATGCCTTTTCAGACCATCCTGTACTTCATAAATTCGTTCCAGACATTCTATTTCCTAAATTCACTTTGTCTAATTAACACCCTACTTGGCTGAGCTTTTGCGGTGAATAGCATCATAACGAGGGTTGACTCCATGTAGCGTTTCCAGCCTTCACGCTCTGGTCCTCACTACTCAGATGAGTGGTCGAGTTGAGATAACATCTATGTTTCTTTTCTGCCTTGAAGTCCCATGACTAATATTCCTTTTCTCAACTCCCTGGGCCTCCATGTTAAAACAGCCTTGATGACAAGTCCTGTTCTTAAATTTGGCTTCTTCCTTGCTGATCATTTTCCTTCCTGCTTTGTCAGTAGCCTCCTCTTACAGTTTTGATCCTAAGTCAAGGGCTTACCCAGTGTGACTCCATTCCAACAGACTCTGGTAAAGATATTTAATTGCTTCTTGTCACAACTTTGTCATTTGCAAAATGGGATTAAGAAGTCTATCTTGGAAAACAGCACATTTTTGGAAGACTCTAGACTTAAATGTGGTGCTCTGAATTTCTCAAAAGTCTTTTGAAAACTTGGTGTTAATTCTACCCTTGATGTAAAATCATTTATTTTGACTGAATTTTAAAATTCTCAATGCTAAATGTGGCTTTGCAAATAAATTAAATACAGATTGTGCTCTGCAGAAACCTGACTTGCTCTAATAACATTCAGAGAGAATTAAATGATGCATCTTTTGTCTAAAACATTAAAACCAACACTGGATGAAAAGTGGGGACCAAAGCAGTCCTCGGCCATAGGGTATGAAACACACAATGTGTCCCTCCAGTTTAGAACACCTCTCTCACGAAGAAGAAACATTTCTGAAAATTATTTTGAAGAATTGTTGGACTAATAATACCATTTTACTTACTTATAATATAAATAACCAAGTGCTATAGACTTCAAGTTTAAAAGTGCTATTTGTTAAGGCAGCTGAACATAACAGAAGTGTCCTTTTTGCTTTTGATAATAAAATATTAGTTTAATTAAATTGATATAACTGAATTTCATCAGCACTACTAGAGAGATGAACTGGGAAACCCTTTAGACCTATAGGGTCAACAACTAAATAACTAAGCATCCATTTTATCTAAAAAAAATTTCAGCTCAACATCAGTGGTGGCTGGAGGCAACGGAGAGACTTGTACATAAAATACGAATGTGCAAATTTATATGAATGTGAAAACTTGAGAAGGATGCACTGACATGACCGTATATTTGTCAAACTGTGAATCAATCAAATATTTATTCAACAAATAATCTCTGAGCACTTACTATGTGTCAGACTCTGTTTCTTTGTTTGTTTCTTTTTGTTTTAGATGCTGAAGAAATGCTTGTGAATAAGACAAGTAAGTTCCCTGACTGCATGCTGTGAGTTCTATTAAGACCTTCCTATGTGATGGGCTCCAGGAAAGCAATGAATGGGATGTTCACAGGCACGGAAGATGACACCTGCCCTTCAGGAGCTGACATTTAGGCTGGGGAAGGACTAACGAAAGAATCGGAGAATCACATAGGAGAAAAAGAGGCAGTTCAGTCTAGTGGTTAGGAACATGGCCTCAGAAGTCAGACTGCCTGAGTCTGAATCCTAGTTTCATCACTTAATGGATGTAACTTATCTCTGGGCAAGTTACTTCACCTCCCTGAGCCTCAGGCTTCTCATCTCTAAAATGAGATCATAATAATACAATAATAATCTCATAAGACTGGGTTGTAAGGATCAAATTAAGTATTTGAGTGCTAAATAATACCTGGAACATAGCGTAAACTCAAGAGCAAGCAATAGCTGAGCAAGTGAGCAACTAGAATTCTAGCAAAGGGGCAGCACCCCAAAGATTGGGATCAAGAGAGAGTGGAGAAGAGATTTTGAAGTATGGATAGGATATGGGCGGAGAGAGAAAAGAGAAGGCTTTCCAGTCTAGGGTAACAACATAAGGAAAAGAACGGACATGGGGATAAACCTGTTCTGGAAAGAGGATGTGAGAAGCTTGGTTTGATTAGCATTTATTTGGGAAAGCAGTAAGTCAAGGCTGGCAGGATAAATCCACATTATTGAAAGTCTTGAAAGCCACAGGAAGGACTTCAGAATTCATCACAGAAAGAGGGAGTCACCAAGCTCCTTGAGGAAGGAATTAAATGACATGATGCAAAGTGCTGCTTTGAAAGACTGATCTGGCAGTCCTGTGGAAGGCGAGAGAGAGGGAGAATGACCGGAATCAGAGGAGGTTAGTTAGGAGGCTGTGGCAGCGTTGAAAAATATTAAAGCCAGTGGTGCCGGCAGCAGCGATGGAGACGGGGTGAGGGCATCTGAGCGACATTCTAAAGGAAAACTAACCGGGATTTCAGTGCAGACTGGACTAAAAGGATGAAGGAGAAGAAGTTTTTCTAAAAAATCAGGATAATGGTGTATGGGTGATGTATGTATATTACTCAAAAGTTTTAAATAACATAAGTGACCAGATTGGGCAAAAAACAGACAGGCAAGATGCATGAAACTGCACAAAACTCTCATAGGATACTCCAGGAGGACCGAATGTGAGGACCCGATGAAGACACAGAGCCAGAATATTTATGGAAAGAGAAAATATTGTGAGACAGAGAGAGTCTGTCTGGGAACGGCCAGAAACAGAACCCACCATTGAAAATAAAGAAAGAATTATCGGGGGTTTGCACATAAAGGTAAAAGGCATGTACTAATTTATGACATCAAGGACCTAATTTAATGAGAGGAGCAGCTAGAAATGACAGTTAAAGTCTCAGATACACATAAGTCAAAACAATTGAAGTGAGGGGGTTTATTGCCTCACTTAACTCAGTTTCCAAAAGTAAAGGCAAAAAACAGCCTTAGTTACCCGGCAATGCCGACCACACAGGGTGAGTGAGCAGGGCAGGAAGTGGGGCGTCACTGTGAGGTGCTCCCACAGCGCATCTCAAGTCCAAAACTTCAACAAGAAACGTGGTTCGCCCATGGCTTGTCATGGTCCGCAGTTAGGATTCCTCTCAAGGATCTTGGCTTATGTGCTACCATATTTGTATTTAAATGCATGGTGTGAAAGCTGCTCACAGGACGGGGTCCCAGTCAAAGATTCCTCGCCCTTCTAATGTCAGGTGTGCTCAGGTTCACTTAAAGTCTTTTCAGTCCTTTTGTGGCAGCCTCACAGGAAGTCAAAAAAGCCTGTACGACAGAAGCGGAGAGACACGTGGTCTCGGTGTCAGGGAGGGCTAGACCAAGCCAAAGACGACTTTGACGTGGCAAGACTTGGTTTTGACATTTGCTCACAATTAAAAGCAAAATAAATGTGTACCTAATTCTACCTCCAGTCTCCAGTTGTTTTTCGTCTTTCCTTTGTACTGCAAAGGTGTGAATGATGAATCTCTTCTGTATTTGTTACAATTTATTAAATGTGGTCCCTGAGGAACTGACTGCCAGGAAAACCACACCCGTGGGAAAAGAAACAAAATCACATCCAGCCAGAGACTTCCAGAAAGGACTCCAACATTGAGTTTACCGCTAAGAGGTTGTCCTTCCTTCACAGATCTGGCGAAACAGGCTATCGAGAACGCAGCCACTCTAGGTTGGTGGGTGGTCAATAGTGACATCTAAGTTATAAGCAGGTGGTGGTGGAAGGTTAATGAAACATTCTTTGTCTTTTTCTTTAGGTTTGTTTGTCATTAGACACTGAGACTCATACTGCTTATATTCTCCCTGAAATGAAATTCCAAAAAGTCTGGATCCTAAACATTACACTCTACTAAAAAAGAGTGGAAATGAACAAAAGTTGACAATTAGCAATTTAATTTTTACTTCAATTATCTGGCTTCTATAAGAAACTCATTTTTATCACCCTTATGTTTAACATTTTTCTAGAGATGCTAACAAAAACAACTGGATAAGACTTATAAAAATTGGAAAAAGAAAGAAAAAATTATCATTATTAGCTGGACATATAATTTTATCTGGTAAACTGAAAAGAATCTCCTGAGAATCTATTGACAAACTGTAAGAGAATTCAGTAATTAAAATAATATACAGAATTTAATAACTGTAAAAATAATATGCAACAATAGTAACAGCAAAAAAGAGAAAATACCTAGAAATAAACCAACAAGAACTGTGCAAGATCTAAATGAAGAAAACCTTAAGGCGCACTCAAAAATATACTAGAAGTTTCCAGGCTGACCCCATGGCCCAGTGGGTAAGTTCATGCGCTCCACTTCGGCGGCCTGGGGTTTCACAAGTTCTGATCCTGGGCACAGACATGGCACCGCTCATCAGGCCATGCTGGGGCGGCGTCCCACATAGCACAACCAGAAGGACCCACAGCTGGACTATACAGCTATGTACTGGGGGGCTTTGGGGAAAAGAAGAAGGAGAAAAAGAAGATTGGCAATAGATGTTAGCTCAGGTGCCAATCTTTAAAAAAAAGAAAAAAGAAAAAAGAAACATACTAGAAGTTTCGAACAAATGCAAAGACAAAAATACATTCTCCTATAATAAGACTCAACATAAAGATGTCAATTCTCCCTATGTTAATCTAAAACTTAATGTAAATCCAATAAATAACAATAGAGTTTTCTGGGTATGTATATGGGGTGGGGGCTGAACAAGCTGATTGTAAAGTTTCTATAGAAAAATTAACAAAGACAAAGAGCTAGGACAATTGGGGAAAAAGATTAATGAGAAGAGATTGGACCTTACCAGATAAAATATATTTTATATAACAGTTATTATATATTGCATAACTGTATTAATTATATTATTGTATATTATATAATTATGTATTAGTTTACACATATATAACATATAATAGTGTTCTCCTATACATAAAGACACAGACCAATGGAACAAAATAAAAAGTCAAAAAGCAGATCCCTCTAAAAACAAGAATTTATTATGCCATAAAGATGATACTTTAGATTGGTGTGGAAAAGATGAATTATTCTATAAATTCTGTTGGAATAATTTGTTAGGCATCTGAAAAATAAAAGACACCGGACTGATATGTCACACCTTACGGCAGGATAAATTTCAGATGGATCAAAGATTTCAATTTAAACAATATGAATTACAACGAAGCCCCTGGAAGAGGCCGTGGAGAATTTTTTTTTAACCAGTTTCAGAGTGAAGGTCTTTCCAAGTGCAATAGATAACTCAGAAGCAGCATTTCACATCATGTCATTTAATTCCTTGCTCGAGGAGCTTGGTGACTCCTGCCTTCTGTGACGAATTCTAACGTCCTTTTTGCGGCTCTCAAGACTCTTAATAATCTGGACCTATCCTGCCAGCCTTGACTTACTGCTTTCCCAGATAAACGCTAATCAAACCAAGCTTCCCACATCCTCTTTCCAGAGCAGGCTCATTCCCGTTTCCACTTTTCCTACATTATTTACTGATTAACCTATTCCTTCTCTATTGCTTTGTGATGCTTTTTTAATTGAAATTTTTAATTGAGATAATTGTAGCTGCACATGAGGTTGTGATGATTCTTGACCAAACAATAATGATAATATTATAATAATATTGATAGCATTACAACTAGGGAGCAGAAAGACTTGGAGGAGTTTTAAGCAGTGGGATGACGATGCCAGATTTCCACACTGGACACTTTGACTATGGATGGGAGAGCAACTTTGCCTCAGTGGTTCGATACATCCCTTGCTTTCTGTTCCCAGTGGGATGCCCATAAGGACCCACCTGGCACACATGCGTGCAAAGCCCAAATGGGAGTCTTGAGCCTCGATTTCTGTGGGAGTGACCAATGTGAGGACACTCCCTTGCATTGGCCTTCCCTCCTTCCATGTTTCTCTCTCTTTCCAGTCCCCCGTGCCTGTTCCTTGGGATCACTGTCCAAATTCTAACACCCTTCACCTAAGCCCTTGCCTCAGGGTCTGCTTTTAGGAGGATTCCAGGCTAAGATGGCGGCTAATTGCCTATGGGTTGGGGGCTGGGGAGAGAAAGCAGGCAGGGATGACTCCAGAGTTTCTTGTTTGGGTGACTGAACAGATGTGTATTCCACTCACTAATAACGGAATAAAAAGGAGGAGACATTTCTTTGTGGGTGGTAAAGCAGGAAGTAGGAACATATGCCCGTCTTGCCACAACTATTCCCATCACAATGCCTGGCACAGTGTAAGTGATCAAAATATACTGAAGTTGCTCATGCAAGTGGAGAAAAGAGGCAACATCATTGGTGCTGTGTCCACATTTGTATCCGTGAGCTGGGCTGGGGATTGCCCAGGGAGCTGTGATGGGTACTCAGATTGAAAAAGGGGATCATGGCCTATCATCTGAGAGGACTACATTTTAGTTAAAAATATAAAACATACACAAACATGAAATAATTTGAAGGATTTAAGAAGCAATATGTTAGCAAATAAAAAATATAATCTACACCGGGTAATAATCATCTGCAGAAATAAAAATTAGCAGCGATCAAAGCTGTTTGAGACTAATCTTATTGCCTGGGTTTAGGTCACTTTTTTAAACTCAAAGTTTTTATTAATAGTGGTCAGATATGGAACACCATAATATCTGGGATTTCTTGTCATCATCGTTTCCTCCGTCTCTTATTGAACTGGATAACTTTCTTGTTGATTCTTTCCACAAGTCTCATCCAAGAGATTAGTTTATTTCAAAAACTGGAAGTGAGCGTTTAAAAGTCTGTGGGGTGGCAAAGGGCAGCCATTGTACCATAAAAGTTCTATCAGTGTAGCCTTCCTCTTTAACGCAAAGGGAAATGAGGATAGAAACATTTAGCTGAATGTTGATACCATTCCACTGTGTTTTCACTTTGTAACATGAAATGCAGAGCTGTTTTTAAAAAGTTTTATTTGTCATGAAATTGAGTAGGCTTTGGTTCAAATTCTTTCATTCAGCCGTGAATATCTGCATGGGTTTAGGGTCAGCGCAAAAGTGGTGTGTGTCAAGGCTGCATGATTTTATAGTCAATTGATTGCCCACCTGTCCCATTCATTCTTGGCTGTTTCCTAGAAGATCAATGAAAACGTCACGTGGGACAAAATCAAACTTCCTATTAAAGTTCCACCAAAACCACATTTACTGGTATCATTTCCACCCTGTGACACACATTAGTCAATCACAGAAAGGAACTACAGTGGTTTGTTAAGTGTGTTCTGCAAAACCAGTTGGTTATGAGCCAGGATCATTACAATTTCCAGGCTTGATTATTCTATGACTTCTCCAGGCATTTAAACTTTTCACTAGTATGACGTGAGTTTGACCTTTCAGGTGCATTTCAGGAGGTCAGACACCTATAACACCCGTTTCTATAGAAGACGGTCCTGAAGTTCCAAGGCACTTAGCTTACTTCTGGCCCCCGACCCGTCAGCCCCCATCTGGCTGCCTCCTTTGAAGAATATGCTCATGCTGACATCTATGCTGTGCCCCCTGCTTTGCACAGAGCTCCTCATATGGTGACAAATGGTCAGCCATTCTCTTTCTGAGTTTCTATCCTCCTTGTAGTCAAAAATATTCTGTCTTGTCCTTCAATTTTCCAGCCATTGGAAGGCAAGGCTGCTGCAGCTGACAGATTCTGAGACTTGTTTGAGAGCCTGAGCGAAGCACGTGTCTTTCCAATTACACACGATCTAATTCAATTTACATTTATTAGAATAACTGCCAGCTATTTCATGTTAATATTGACATTTTCATAAGTACTTGCAATTAGAATTCAAGCTGAGACTCCAATAAATCTCTTAGATGTTTTACACTTTCTTTTCCTGTCTGTCTTCAGAATTTGCAAAATATTTTTAAGAACACGTTTGGAGGTCATTGCACCTCTGGGGAATTTATGCTGTGTCTGTGAAACAGTGGGGCAGAGCAAAAAATATTACAATTTGGCAAAGCAAATTGAGAACAACTGTAGAGGTGTCGCAGGTTCTGAAAAACAAGTGTAGAGTATGAAATTCAAAATTTTAATACAGATAAACTGAGCCATTAGTTTTTCATTTTATATAAAACTCCACCTCATAGCTTCTTTGAATTACAAGCTCCTGGACTGCATTGAAAGGACATTATTCGAAAGACCATTTCCTATATGGCCTGCATTTAAAGAGTGACACACGTCTCTTTGAAGAGATGGCAATGGATTCCAAATGCCTCATCGACCAAATAAAAAGAGGTCTTCACGCTAAAATATTTTATTCATCCGAGTGCTCACTCTGTTTTATCGCCTAAGGTACAGCTTCCCAAAGTGAGATCTTAAATGTACAGTATAATATACTCTTTGGTTTCTGTATAATAAATTTACTCACTTCAATTTAAAAGGAAGCCTGACTTAAGACATGCACTGAGTATTCATAAATTCAACAAATCTTGCGCTATGTTGTCAAACTTCGTTCATGACATTCATTTGCACATGCCAATTAAAAGCCTAACAAGCAAAAATTTCCAAGGGGAAAGTAAATTCAGCTTTTTCCGAATGGGCGGAGGATACAGAAAGTAAGCTTCTAGAAGATACTTAGGAGGCGTCTCTGTGAAAATAGCTTCTGCTAATACAGCCAAGAATGGACATGTTGTCATTCCTTGGGAGTTCTCAACCCTAACTGCATGTTGGCATCACTTTGGGAGCTTTTAAAAAGTCCTACAGCCCAGACTGCACCAATGAACCCAGAATCTTTGGGGGTGGGACACAGACATCAGGAGTTTTTAAAGTCCCCCAGTTGATTCCAATGAGCGGCCAGGCTGGGCACCACCGCCTCAGTGCATGACCACCTGTCCCAGCAGGGGGGGCCGCGTTGCACCCCAGGGAGGAGACAGCTGCAGCCGCATCGCTGACTCACAGTGAGGCGCGGGGCCGGAGCCGATGAGCTCAGCTGACAGGTGCACAGCTGGCGGGATGCACCTGGCAGTGCTCTGGCAGCCCTGGGGTTTGATGCTCCTAATGGGACCTTCTGTCAAGAAAGCAGGTCAGGCAAACCTGATTTGGCGGCCAGCAGCTCAGCGCTGCTTTCCCTCCTCGGGGACATCTGGAGAACTGCTTCACCATCCCAAAGCTCCTTCCTTGCCTCCCTAAGCCCTCTGCTCCAGCCAGCTGGGCAGTTCACCAGACAGCACGCCTTGGACTCTCCGGCTCTTTACAAATACTCCACTCCTCCAGTCCTCTTGCCCCTGACCCCTGCCTTAAACTGCATCCACCCTGAAAGACTCAGCTCCCACCTCTCCTGTCTAGGAAGCCTCCCCCAGGGACCCAAGCTCTCACTGATTTCTTTCTCCACCTGGATTCTCAGGTCGTAAGCCTCTGCATCATTCGTTTGCTAATTAAACGTGTCCCAGCCAACAATTCTTGTGCTGCTGCGCTGAGCTGTTCTCTCTCCCACTGTTGGTGTCGAGCTTCTCTGTAGCTAGCCAGGCGGTCAGCAACTGGGGGGACAGTGACACGTCTTGCACTTGTTTGCAAAGGCTCCCCCATCGGCACCCCTGCTGCTGGAGCTGGTCCTTGTGCTCCATAAACAATGGCTCTCTGATTTATCTCACACTGGATCACTCAGTGGCCTCAGATTAACTGGTCTATCCACGTACACTTGGAGCCCTTCTCTAGACAGCATGCTGAAGATTATTTTTTTAAATATAGAAGTTTCAGGATCCCATGTAAACATGCCCCCTGGCTTTAAATCCTTTAGGGCCTCCCCACTGCTCCTTAATAGGGCCTGGAAGGCTCTAAGGGGCCCAACTGCTGCCTGCCATTACTGCCCATTACATTCCTTCCTCCCTCCACCCTCCCGACTCCAGCCTCCCTGGTTCTTCCCCCATGCTCACTGTGCTCTCTCCCACCCCAGGGCCTTTGCACATGCTGTTCTCTACGTCTGGATGTTCTTCCTCCTCCTCTTTTCCTTCAGATCTTAGTTCAACCATCACTTCTCTGACCTCCCGATTTTCCAACTGCCCCATTGTACGCCTGGACAATGCCACATCTCTCCTCGTTGTTGCTATTTGACATGCATCAGTGTGATTTGGGGACCAACGCCTTTCTCTCTTGTAGGGCTCTGAGTTCTACAAGGACAGACAAAGGATCTGTTTTTGCTCAACATTTTATCTCCAGTTCCTACTACTGTGCCTGTCACACAGGAAGTACTAAATCAAGATTTATTGAATGAATGAATGATGGCTGAGTGGATGGATGAATGAATGAGTCACTAGTAGAAGGAGAAAATACAAAATGTATGACTGGCCACTTGGTTTTGCAGACCAGGGACAGGAAGGCCACAGTGTGGTGTCACTGCATGGCAGCATGGCATGGGGGAAGCTGATGTGGGCTCCCCACCTGCGGATGGGACAGGCCAAGCTCAAAATGCCTGTCATACTCACATCACCTGCACGGCCCCCTTTGTCCCTGCAGTCTGTGGTGACACTGTGGCAGGCAGAATAACGGACCCCAAAGATGTCCGCACCCTAATGCCTGGGGCCTGTGAATAGGGTACTTTATACGGCAAAAGGGATTCTGCAGAGCTGATGAAGGTTACGGTCCTTGAGATGGGGAGATTATTCTGGATTGTTGGGGGCCCAATCTCATCACATAAATCCTCAAAAGTGGAGAACCTTGCTCAGATGGGTTAGAGAAATGAGACAGAAGGAGGAGGAGAGGTTTGAAGCAGGGGAGGGACTCAACACACCGCTGGCTGTTGCTTTGAAGATGGAGCAAAGGTACCACGTTCTAAGGAAAGTCGACGCTTCTGGGAAATGCGAATGGCACTCATCTCACCAGCAAGAAAACGGGATCTCAGTCCTGCAACCACAGGCCAGGGATTCTGTCAACCTCCCGAACAAATGAGGATGTGGGTCCTCCCCTCGAACCTCCAAAGAGGATTCAGCTCCGCCAACACCTTGATTTTAGCCCGGTGAGACCCATGTCGGACTTTCGACTCGTACAACCATAAGATCAGAAATTTCTGCTGTTCAAGCCACTAAGCGCATGGTAAATTGCCGCAGGAGCCACGGGAACTGACATAGGCAGTGTCCGCACAGGTGGTTCCAGCCTGTCCCACCCATCTGACACCCCCTGACCACAGCAGCAGTGAGACTTGTCTCAGGGGCAGCCAAACATGACCTGGGAGGTGGCTGGACAGTGACCAAGTGGATGAAATGGTCACTCTTGGGAGGCTGAATGAGCTATCGAGCTACCCCAGGCAGCGGATGGAGAGGCCAATGACAGAGTGGGCAGGAGGGCGAGCATCCGAAGTGTGTCAAGGGCAGAATCACAGAACAGGGACCTGGAAGTGCTGGGCGGCCTGGGCACCCACACAGCCCAGGCACTAGACCTGCCTTCAATTCTGCCAGTTTCTCCACCACGAGATTGGGCTGTGTGCTTCCCACGTGGCCTGGCTCTGCGTGGCATCCCCTGGCCGGTGTGGTCCTTTGGTGCTCATTCCAGATACATCCTTACAATTACTCTCACATTTCTCCTCCTCCCCGGCCCCTGTTACCTGAGGCCACCTGGTTGGATCTGAGCTCCTTGTCACTAATGTTGACTAACCCCATGTCCTCACGTAAGAGGTTTGATCTTTCCTGCCCAGCCCATCTAAGCTGGCCTTCTTAGTCTTTAAAAGGGGATTGAAGGATGGGTGCTAATATCTACACCAGGAGACGCTGTGAAGATGAAGGTGCAACATGAAGAAAGCATGCTAACCCGCGACACACCACATACAGGGCTGTGGTGACTTGGTGGCCTCTCAGGTGGCGGCTGGTGGCATTCTGTTCCCCCCTCACAAGGCTCCAGGCCTGCCATTCCTCATCACATCTCTTCTTCAAAATGCTGTGTTGTTTCCTACACTCCTCCTGCCTCTCCTCCTCCTGTGCCCACCATCTTCTCAGTGTGCTGGAAGCTCCCAGGGCGACTGACAGATATGAACAAACCCAGAGGTGGCCTTTGGTTTGAAAAACTCCTGTGATCCTCCTTTGGGCCTCAGGAAAAACGGATTCCCAAGACTTTTCCTCAAGCGGAGGCTCCTTCGCCCCCCACATCTCTGCACGGCTCACAGGAGCCTGTCACTGCGTTTCGGCCCCGGCCCCCTTTCCTCCCCGCCCCTCGGGCCGAGAGCCCTGCTTCTGTGAATGGACACCCCGTGCCTGCCCCAGCTTAGGTTTCCAAGTAAATAAACACAGGACAAATGTATGCCAGCGGGCTGGGATCAAAATGCGTCTCCAGCTGTTGGGAAACAAAGTGAAGCGGTTTCCTTAGAAACGAATTCCCTGGAGAAGGGGGCTGGTGAGGCCAAGGGAGAGCTCAGTGGAGGTGGACCTGAGGGCTCAGGGCACGGCCAGCGGGGCCCGAGCCCCATGAACACAGCAGTCCCTGCCGGCTCCCCAGAGCAGAGAAGTCCCTCATGTGTAGGGATGATGGTCCTTTTAGATCACGTGGAGCCACTGGCAGAGCCAGGGGGTGAAAGTATCAATGTGAAACGTGTTTTGGAGAGTTTTAGCTTTCAAAGCACTTCCGTGTAGAATATTGGATTTATTGCCGGAAAGCTCTACGATACAGGCAAGGTGGATAATAGTGTGTCATTCAACAGACGAGAAAAGTGGGGTTTGTAGAGGCGAAATCCCTGGCCGGGTCACCCAGCTAGGACAGCTGAGAAGGGAACATGAGTGCCCGCGCCCTAGGCGCTCTCAGCCTGCAAACGTAAGCCAAATGTGAACTAGGTGCAGACAAGAGCATTACCTTCTTACCTTCAAAGATGCAGAAAACATAGCTTTTTACCAAATTACTCAAAAAGCAGATCACCCAAATTCATTACTTGTTTTCTTTCTTTAAGAAAAATGACGCTTGAGGAACAGAGCGCTAAGTCTGAGCCCTCATTCACAGGACAGCCTCAGCTGGTCAAGACAGAGTGGAAATTTCCAGAATCGAGTCTTTCTATATACGCTTCCAAAGGTAAAGGAGGTTCAGAGTCCAAAACTCTCAAGAAGATTAAAATGCATAGCTTTCTGAAAACCTTTGCTGACGCTGGCCAATTTTCAGGCTTCTCCAGACTCCAATGGGGCCAGCATGATTCACTGAATTCTTTATGCATTAAGAAGCTGTAAATTACGCATCTTTTCTTTTAAACATGCACTACTTTCCACGCTTTACAGCCAAGCCGAATAAAGAGCATAGCAGTTTTCTCCCAGGGAAAATTTCCTCCTCTCTCTTCCTGCTCCTCAAATGCAGATCATTGAGTGAAGCTGCAAGAAGTTTGGATAAGGAGCCCAACTTGACATTTTTTGGAGTTTGAAAGCGCCAAGTGGTATCTCTGCTGAATATTTCACCAGGAAACTTTCTGAGCAAACACAAATCACACATGTTTAACTGGCAGAGTGGAAATGGCAGCCTAAGAAATCCATTTTCAGGGAAACTGGGTGACTGGACAAGGGAGTGGCTTCTGTAGGTATGAGATGCTCTCTCTCACTTGTAAATCACAACTGTTGCTTTTCATTAGCTGTCATTCATTCTTTCACTAACTACGTTCTATGTGCCAGGTTGTCCCTGCCCTGGAAATAAAGGACCTGGAGTACAGCTGCAGAAGGGTCTGCTGGGCCGGGACGTATTCAAGTGTGCCTGGGCTCAGATCTGCCCCACCTCACGATTCCACAGCCAACCAGAGGCAGTCACGTCTGCACCCACCGGGGAGCAGCAATGAGCCTGAGAGAATCGTCTTTTCACAGTGTGGCTGCTACATGTCGAATTTGCGTCCATTCCAGCAATAATTTATTCTAAGATGATTTTCCGGTAAATATCAGTGAGGAATGGTTTGGAAAGAAATAGAAACCATTAGAAAATCTGTTTCCAGAAAATATGGGGAATAGCTATAAGATGGTTGAATATTTGAAACAAAAATATTATAACAGCTATGACTTTGTAAAGAGGTGTTAGACAAAATGATTTTGCTCAAAAAGCATGGAACTTGGCCCATTCTCCTTCTCCTTTTACCATTCAGGAAGTAAAACCTAAGGCCCAAGTGATGAAAAAACATGGCTATGCAGTCAGGAGACCTGGTTTCTACTCCTGGAGGGGCCCCCAACCCATCCCAGACCCAGGCCCTATTCCTGCATCTGAGAAATGAGAGTTTCCTCCCGACCCCCAGGGACCCTGCAAACCCGAGCATCCCTGGGCCCTTTTTGATTTTCTTCTGAATCACCCGGCATCACAAGATGATATTATTTCACCCCCAGAGCAGGCTCCGAGGCCCTGGCCCTCTCTCAGCTGTATGCTAAGCAGCTCGACAAGGCTCAGGGCCAGGAGCAGAACCGCCTGACTTTTGGCAACTGGATAAAGCATGTGGCTTGGGAGCGCTGAGATCTGGAATAACGTGGGTACATCAGCAGACCCGTTTCGGGCCAGCCCCCGTGACTCTGTGTGAGCAGTGTGCAGGGAGAGGCCTCGTCGCGCGGTCCCCCAGGGGGTGGCCTGCCATGGCTGCCTCCTCAGATGCGGGGATGCCCTGCGCATCTCCTCCTAAGCCCTGGCCTCCAGGCAGGGCCCCGCTAGGGGGACAGTGTGCTCCTCACAGCTGCCCTGCACCCCACCGAGACACAAACAACACCCTCTTTGGAGTCAAACAACTGACAACCCAGGCTTGCCAAAATAAGGACAGGTTCTGAAAGGGGGCAGTTTGATTTCAAGGGTCTAATGGGACCAAGGAGATGGCATGAAAAGTTTCAGCTATTAAAAAACAGGGCAAGAGACTGTCTTCCTCCAAATAAACAAACTATCCTTTGAACCAGAAAACAGCCTCCCAACCGGGTCAGGCTCGGGCCAGCTCGTGAAGGAGTCCCTTGCCCCCCCGTCCTCCCTGCTCCCCCGATTTCTCCCTCTGCTTTGGGGAGCCCAGGGCTGAGGCCTTAACAAGGAACGGCCTGAAGAGCTCGTCCGACATGGTCCCTTCCCAGGACGCAGCTTCTGTGTGGAAAGCGGGACCTCCAACTCTCCAAGGGAAGAATTCTGGGCAGGGAAACTTCCCCAGAACCTCTCAAATCACACCATAAAGGCAGCTACCAGCTCCTCAAAATATAAGACTTGCCTCTACTATCAACTTTCAATATTTTATGGGCTTTAGAAAAAAATCAAAACCATGATCTTTCGTTCATGTTTACGACTTCTTTCACTAATCTGTCTGTGTGAATGTGTGAAGACTACGGTATGTGGAATGACTCATGGGAGGGCAGACACTTGACAGGGGAGAAGAACCCAGAGAGTCCCCCTCAACTCACACATTAATATTTTTCTTGTTGTTGTTTATTTTGTTTATTAAGTGGAGTGCTACTGAGGTCTCCAGTAAGGAGAGGGACATAGATGGACCTCCAATCCTACCTTGTCCTCGGAGAGCTTATAGGCAGTTGGGAGGAAAGAAGGGAAGTTAAGACATGGTATCACTCAGAAATGACAAAGCCAGCACGGAATTTGGTGGGGCCACAGAAGAAGAACAGCAGGACCTCCAGGTACAACTGTGCAGGTTGTACACTGCACAGCTCTGGCGTCACCATCCCACAAACTCCGTTTTCAATAGAGGCCCCTGGAAGCTTTGAGTGTGAGGAGCCTTGTGAGATTTCCAGAACAAGCATCCACGGGTCAGCCAGATACAGGGCTCGAGCAGGAGGGAGGAGTCTTAACTCCTAGAACAAAGGGGGACAATTGCTGAGGATGTTTAAAGGCTAATGGGATGACACATCCCCTGCAGGGAGAAGTGGCTCAGCTTTCTAGTGGAGAGTCAGAAGGAATCACTGATGAGAGTGTGTTCGATCTGGAGTCATTTGTTTTACTTCCCAACTCACTTAGTGACTCACAAGCCTTATACAACTTGTTGCCTCCAGTCCTTTCCTCTCTGAATTCGCCTCCTGACATTTCTTTTTCCCCATCCCCAACTCCACACCAGCCACTCCGTTCTCCCTGCTGATCTCTGAATGAGCGGAACATGTGTCCCCTCCCTGTGTCGCTCCAGCTGCCCTCTCCACGGGAGCTGTGTCCTGCCAGCTGACCACTGACCACCCTCACCTCTCATTCCAACCAGCACTCAACTGCCACGTCCTCATCGCCTTCCCCGACCGCCTTACTAACATCGCAGCCCCCCTCCCAGGCGTTCTGGGTCCCCCAGACCGCCCCTCCACTTTCTTGTTTTTCCAAATCACTTTTCACCTTCTGGTAGACTCTGAATTTACTTATTACTGATGTTAATATCTGAAGAGTAGGATTCATAAGACTCGTTTCCATATCTTTGGTTTTTCAACATCTTCTGCTGTAACGTGGTTCTAACTTTCTTAGTATCAGAATTAAATCAGAAACTTTGAAATATATTTTGATTAAACAGAAGATGCTCTATGTTTTTAAAAGAACATACACCTGCTAATCAAGATCCAGTACAAACTATAAAGATAACCTGCGCAGACATTACTCCTCTAGTCAGTGGTTCTGTATTCTGAATACATACTTGTCACTGAATAAAAAACAGTCATATTCACAATACATAGTTTAAAGAAAAAGAGTAGGGTTTTTGCCATCAGAAACTAAAAGCCACTTTTAAACTATACCATCAAAATATTTCACGGAAGCCTTAGGTAGTTAAACAAATCGTGAAAGGTGAGCGACAAGCCTTGGTTTCTCATCTTAGCGCATCTACAAACTAGTTGTCCAGTAACAGATAAGACACTTAATTTCTCTGTGTCTTAGTTTTCTCAACTCTAATCCTGGAGTCTTAAGACGTGAAAGTGCCATCATCCCCAAATGCTCCCGTCCTCCAAACATATACTTTTATCACATTTTTAAAAATTAAAGAAATTTTTAGCATTGCACTGGAACCGTGACTAATGACACTTTCTGAGACTACAGGAGTGCTGCCGTGGCCCCACAGGCTCTGGGTTAGAGGCCGGCAGTGGGAGCAGATGTGCGCTGATTTTCAACACTGTCTCCTCTTCCTGCTGGGGTCCAGCAGCCCAGGATGGGTCTGGACGACCCAGGGGGCTCTCTCAGACACAGACTCCAGGATTTCAGCCTCTGTAACACCAGGCTCTCAGCTGCTCAGCAAGCTTTTGTCAATCTAGGTCACAAACATGTGAGAAATGTCCCTCATGCTCTGGTGCTAGAAGAAAGATGCATAACTCTGCCCTCCATTTTTGTCATCAACTTTGGCCCCGTAGAAACAATTAGGGGGTCAAAACTAGCATCCCCATGGAGCTGAGGGTCCAAAACAAGGTCCAGAAAAAGCAAACAATTTTTGCCGAGATGGCCTGATTCTGTCGTGCTGTGGTGGAAAGAACCTTGGATTTGAAGTCAGAGGACCCGGAAACAGGAAGTCACAGTTGTGCCCCTTCCTGGGGGCCTGAATTTGGCAAGTCCCCCTTTTAGAATTTGGCAAGACCTCCTTTTAGAATCCCAGGGTCCTGGTCTGGAAACACCGCTCCCTCATAGGGTTGCCATGGGAGCTGAATGGCATGCGTATAAGAAAGTATTCTGGGATGTTCTAAGAGATCTCCAAACACATCTAAACGACAACAGTGCTGGTCAGGACTCCCTAGGAAAGACCATTTCTTCTCTGGGACCTAAAATCCAGCACTGAAGACAAACGGAGGACAATGAGATTAAGAAGTCATTTGAGAAGAGAGTTCGTTAGGATCTGGGTCATCTGGAACAATTTTTCACGGGCAATAACTTCCTCTCTGAAGATGGAGGTGCCACGGCAGGGGAGCGCAAGCTTCCGTGCCTCCAGGAGCTGCTTCCGGGCGGGGGGGGACCACATCGGGGATGCAAGGGGACTTACCAGGTAGCGCTCCTCCTGCCTCATGCTGGGGGTGCGGATCATGTGATTCTGTTCCCCTCTCCAGTCTCCAAATCGACGGAAAAAATAGTTAGATAAAAACCGGTTGACAGGGTCTCTAATGATGTTGATGTAGACGGGCTGGTCTCCTCCAAACCTAACATGCACACAAACACGGAGCTGGTTACAACCCGTCACTCCGGGAGGAAAAGCAAGCCCACTTGACAACGTTTCCCATCTAGGTTGACATGTTATCATCAGAGCGCCCTGTCTGCTAAGGTCCCAGTGAACAGTGGATCAGCAGGTGGTGTCTCCTGATGGGCATTCTACCATCGTGCAGGAGGTGGGGATGGTGATGCCCGTCCACGGACCTGCCGAGAGGCTGTGAGCATGGTCGTAGGACAGTACTGTACAGATGATGGTGCTTGTCAACATGGAGGTGTATACAGATGTGGTCTTGTTTTCTCTCTAGGATGTAGTTTCCTGAGGGAGGAACCTCACTGTACTGGATTTTAGATTCCCAGGGTCTGGCAGGGACAACCGCTGGCACGTGGTGGGACCTCATTGAATGTTTCAGTTGACTGATAAATTGTGACTGTTTTCTTGGGTGAAATGGTTCTTATTCTACATTCTCATTCAAACGTTCTCAGGTAATAAATAATCAATATTTATTAAAGACTCACTGTTCAGCTTGTTGTAAATACTTTATGTATCCAACTCAGTGCAGCCTCACATACTTGGGTGAGGGAGAAACCATAATTATCCCCATTTATACTGGGGGAAACTGAGGCAGGGGGCGGGTGAGTAACTTGTGGCTGAGCCAGGACAGGAACCCACGCTGTCCGACTCCAGAACCCGTCCTCTGAGCCACAGAAAGAAGATTCCAGAGTTGAGAAAAGGAATAAGGCAAGGGCATATCATGAACACAACAAACATCAATATCCTCAAATGACGGCAAGTGGTTTTAGATAAAAATAAAACAAGTACATAGCTGTCCCATTTTAATTCCTTCCACAAAGGGATTAGACAAAGGCATCGCACGCTGGCCCAAGAGTGGGGCCTTCTCAAAGCAAAATGAGTAGTTGGGCTGAACTTTTCTTCAGGATTCTTCCTCCTTCTCTTTGAACTGCCAGATGGCAGTGGCCCCGAGGAGCCTGGAAGACCACTCCAGGCTCTGGGCAGAGGTCTTGCTCTGGGGACCTCTTGAGGGACACGCAGGCTCCTCTCACCCTCTGACCCCGTGACCCTCTGACGAGGATGCCCAGACATTCCGTCAGGGGTCAGAAAGGGCGCAGAGAAAGCAAACTGACCCGACCCTGCTCCCACCTCTCTCCAGCTGGCAGACCCCGTTCGCCTTTCAAACCCCGGCCCAGAACCACGGTCACGACCTCCAGCAACGAACTCGGCCCTCGAGCTCGTCCCTCCCTCCTGGCTCTCAGCCCTCTCTCCAGCTACGGTGTACGGTCTGTCTCTCCCACCAGGCTGTGGGCCTCCTGAAGCCAGGAAGGATGTCATTTAGCACAGGGTATGGCACATAGCAGGTGTTCAATCATGGAAACACAAACGCCTGGGCGTGTGCTTCTAAGTGTGTAAGTTTCTGCCTATTTCACAGGGCTCTGGTGTAGAGGAAAGGAGACAGAACAAGCCACCGATTCTTTTTTGTTATTAATTTGTATGATGTCCCCAGCTTATTTGCATTTTTAAAGAGAATCTTCAGACAGAAGAATCCAAAGGAACAAAAAGGAATGAGTCTCCAATGGGGGAATTTCAGGCACCAGGACACGCAAAGGATATTCTGGACTCCTCCAATACGCCACTTTGGAAACCACATTGCTCGTGAGAAAGGTTGGCCATGCCAACGAGAATCTTGTCGGTTTCCAGAAATACACCAGCTAACATTCATGCAGCTCGATGAACAACCATCTAGTCTCAGAAGCCAGCTGTGCCACCCCCAGCTAACCACCATCATCCTGGATGCATCTTCCTCTTTTTAATTAACTTGAGTTTCATATCTCAGATGAACAGCAACTAAGGTAATAATGCTAGGGTGAAGGAAGACAAAGCACACATAACAGAGTTGAATGCAATTAAACCCTCAGAAATTGCATCTTGCTTTTAAAAACCCCAACTGTATTTCTATCGTCATGTGAAGAATGACTATTATCGCTCCTTAGCAGAACTGACCGATCACGGGAGTCAATGCACAGCTTCCCACTGAGGGATGCTTCTTGGCCTGGCCACAGCCATCTTCCACCGAAGGCTGCAGACGGGATGATTGACAGGCTTGTTGAGTGGGTGTGACTTGCTCCGGTTTGCACATTGTAACCCAATGTAAGATTTCCAGAATACTTCTCCAGAACAGAAGTTTTAGATGGATTAGGAATTTATTATCAAGTATCAGATAATAAAATAGCCTGTGTCTAGAAATTTCTAACTGTGAGAGAGGTGTCTGATATAAATCTCCTTCTTTCCAGAAAGCAACAGTAATAAAGCTTTCAGGCGACCAACTCTCTCATCCTTTTTCTAGGACACACAGCTCCCTCCTAAACTGACAAAACCCGGGGTGGCATGTTAATTTAACAAAAAAGGCAAGAACACCTCTCATGTGTCCCAAAACCTGAGAAGGGAGACAAATTTCCCACCCTCAG
Organism: Equus przewalskii; assembly: GCF_037783145.1. NCBI lineage: Eukaryota > Metazoa > Chordata > Mammalia > Perissodactyla > Equidae > Equus > Equus przewalskii. The sequence goes on from NC_091862.1 coordinate 17,723,844, forward strand.
CCCATCCTTTCTCAGGATCACTTCCTCCTGTCTGAGTAATTTTTTAATGCTAGCCAGCATTCCTGGTCACCTTTAGAAGGTCTCTGGGTCACCGGAACCTACTGCCTCCTGCTGATTCCTTCTAGAGCGAGAATGCTTTGCACCCTACCCCAAACCCATACAGCAAACACTCTGCCTTATTTTTAAAACCTTCGAGAAGCTTCCACAGCCTCCCCGTGAAGTCCATCCTATCGGTCAACTCGACAGTTGGGGAGGCTTTGCTACACCCAGTCAAAATTCCTAATCTTCTTTTTCTGCACATTTCTTTTTGTTGATCCACTCAATGCATAGAATTAACTTGTCTTCATATGCTTTTACAACTTTTAGTCTTTTCGGCTTCAATTTTGATTCCTTTAGCTTTTCTTGTGTATGTTTCTTTTTGAAATTCCTTTAGGTTTTATCTTGAGACTTATTGCTCTTCAATTTATAAGCTATAGCTGTAATTTGGTCTTTATTCAGCCCTAAAAAATTGTGGCGGCCACAGCTAATGACAGGTTCTGTGCTGTGGGTACACTAGAGAGTACAGGAGACAGGCCAGATTTTGTTTGTCACTTAACAACACGTCCTCTGGTCCCTTGGTCCCCACAATAACCAGTGTATATTAGAAGCTCTCTTGTAAGTCATCCTAAAAGAGCAGATATTTCCAATTTCTTTGACATTTGTTCACAGGTCATATTTACCAACTCTTTAATCGCCCCTGTGGTTCTCCTTCTGACCCTTTGCAAATGTATCATATTCTTTCCATTTTTGTTTCTTTGATGAGAAGATGAAGATTCAAAGGAGCATACAATTCTCTAGACTAAAACCTGCACGGTTCTCATCTTTTGGATGCATTTCTAAATATCTCATTCTGAGCATTTTCTTCAACATCTGCCCCACACTGCTACTCAGCCAATCAAGCCATTAACAGCTACACAAAGCACGTGGGGAAGAATTTTAGGTATATTTTCATCAAATTGCTGACGATATTTCTTCCTGGAATATTACTGCACATATTAAATAATAAGACTGAAGATCAGAATTATTCTGGGGAAGTAAGACTGTTCTGTCTTCCTACTGTAGTAGAGTTTTCTATGACTGGAAACAGTTTTTGAAAGTATACCTTTTCTTTTAATTGTGGTAAACATATATAACATAAAATTTACCTTTTTCACCATTTTTAAGTGAACAATTCAGTAGAATTAAGTACATTCACATTGTTGTGTGACTTTCTCCACTATCCCTCTCCAGAACTTTCTCATCAACCCAAACTGAAACTCTGTGCCCATTAAACAGTAAACCCCTTTTCCCCTCTCCTGGCCCCTGGTAATTTCTGTTCTACAGCACACATATCTTCTTTTCCACCTCTGGCCTGAAAGTGGAGGTATCCTCGTGCTGTTACCTATATTAAAAGAGGAAAAGTACCCCAAGGCCAGAGGCCCAGCTTGTATCCTTGTCAGGAGGGAGGAGACACTTTGAAGCGAGAGAAAGGCCATCATGGAAAAGAAAGCAGTTTAATAACCGCCAATATCAATTTTTGTTTTGATGCTCACTTCAAAGTCCGAGGCTTCTGTCACCATGACAAAAGATGTGCTGGGTACAGAATTAAAACGGGTCACTTTCCTAATGAGAATAAAAACAGAGTCAGCATTTAGAAGTACGTGGAAACCTGACTGAATTATGGAGTTGGCAAGACCTGCTTTGTTTTGTTAAAAAAATGCCATCAGGGGGCAGCCTTTTTCTCATCAGTAAGGGACAGTCCCCTGAAGGGAAGAGAGAGAGTAACCAAAAGGCCATCCACTCTGTCTGCTTCTTCAGTGACTGATTTATTTTTAAAAGGTTTGTTTTGCAGGTTAGGGCTGGCATTGGAGCCACCATCTGAGATAAATGAGGAAAGAGAAACGGAAGCAAAGGTCCTGAGGGAGAAAGCAAGCGGTACAGCCGGCCCTCCGTATGAGCGGATGCGCAACCCGCGGATGCTGAGGGCCAGCTAAGGGACTTGAGCATGCATGGATTTGGGTCCCTGCAGGGGGTCCTGGACCCAATCCCTGCAGATACTGAGAGAAGACTGTGGTTTGAAATTATTTAGCGTATTGCTACCTTATAAATCGCTTGGACTATTTTGAAAGACCTGTGCTCTGACGCAAAACTTGACAATGCTTTCCCTGCAAGACTCAAGTTGGGGGTTGAGAGGAATTGTAGATGGGAAAAAGAATTATGGTCCCCTCAGAAAGAAACCCTTAATAAACAAACAAAAAGTTAGGGGTGGGAGACGAACTGTCTGTAACAGTCTTTCCAGGGTGTCCATGTAAGACATCCATAAAGAGATACTGTCGATGTCGGGAAGTTGAACTTTTTCAAACATTGTAACTCTTTAGGTTGCTTCGACAATTGGGAAGAGACACATGAAACCATGGTGTGCAAATATTAAAAATCCTATCTCCACACCACCACAAAAAGTAGCATCTTTTAAGCCAAGACTATTTTGACTCAATTCTCTAGGTAGTTTGGGTGAAAAGCATTTGTCTGGCCTGAGCTTTCAGGCAGTTCAAAAACTGTGTGAAAGAGAAGATAGTCAAAAACCTTACAAACTCAAAGTGAAGCCTGAAATTTCTGCCGAGCTTGTTGTGTTTCTCTCTTCTGGCAGGAAACCGTCCCTGATGGAACCAGAAAAACATCAGACTGGTCTGATGCTATTGCTTTCCGTGATTGAATTAACAAAACTGGATATGGCAAAACGGTTCCTTCTAACTCTAGAAAAAGGGAAAAGAAGGACCAGAGCAAGATGCCTAGATGATGAATAAAAGAAATGTCAGCTATTGAATCACCAAACACTCACAGGATAGCATTTCACATCCCTCAGTGTCTGAATTTCAAGAACGCCATACTTAACAGGAAAAAGCAATAAAGGGCAATCAATTCATTTTGGTATAATGCCATACACTTCACAAGTTCAGAAGATGTGTGTGCACAAAGAAGGTGGGGGGAGAGAGGCTAGACTTTAATTCTGATAGTCTGCTCACCAGCAAGGAGCTTGCTGCATGTTAAGAATATAAGGAAGATGAGAAATAAAATATTAACAGAGAATATTAGGTTGCAGTATCAATTCTTTTATTAGTCACTTCATTATGCCAAGACAAGCCAACCATCTGCCTGTCAGCAATGATCAGCGTAGGTTTCTTTCCTTTTCTTCTTCTTCTTTTTTTTTAAAGCTTCAGTGCATGGCTGTGTATTCTAGTTGTTGGCTTAATTTTCTACATGAGCTGCCACCACAGTGTGACAATTGACACATGGGTGGCATGGTCCGCAACCGGGAAACAAACCCAGGCCACCGTGGTGAGAGCACCAAATCTTAACCACCCGGCCACCAGGGCTGGTTCAGGGTAGGTTTTTAAGAGCAGCTTAATTATCCCCATGCTTATCACTCAAAATACAGAACTCATTTTTAAAAGTAGGGAAAGCCCTCTTAGCAAGTCCCATCTTAGTTGTTTTTCTCTGTTACTTGTATATTTTGGGGCTTTCTCGATATGCCCAAAGTTGCCATCTGTACTTAAAAAATTTTCCTTAAATAAAGCTATTCTCTTCAAAAGAAATCTGATTCTGTAACTTTCTGTGTTCAATGAGTGTAACTATAGTCTTGGGATGTATTAAAGTTCAATTTGTCATTCTGTTCCCATCTATGGAGGGTTTGAACCCAAGGCCCCAGGCCTTGCACATGGCAGGTGGGAAGAGATGTAAGATTGCTCCCACAGTCAGCATGAGCTTTCGTTTTTTGGTGAAGAAGACTGGCCCTGAGCTAACATCTGTCACCAATCTTGCTCTTTTTTTCCTTGAGGAAGGTTGTCGCTGAGCTAACATCTGTGCCAATCTTCCTCCATTTTGTATGTGGGATGCTGACACAGCATGGCCTGATGAGTGGTGTGTAGGTCCATGCCCAGGATCCGAACCTGCGAACCCTGGGCCACCAAAGTGGAGCACACGAACTTAACCACTCAGCCAAGGCGCCAGCCCCTAGCATGAGCTTTTTAAAAGAGTGAAGCCCATCAGGCTGGTCCATACTTCTTCCAGCCTGAAACTGTTGACCGTCCTTCCATTCCTGCCGTGTACACCCTCTGGCTCCATTTCCTGGATTCCTTTTGGTCCCTCTCTGCATCCAGCTTTTGCTCACACTGGCCCCTGGGCAGCCAGTGCCCTTCTCATTCATCTCTCTAAAGCTGACCCATCCTTCACACCAGCAGCCACTGCTCCTGCTCTGGAATGCCTTCCAGATTTCCTCTTCCCAGAGAGAGGATCTTGCCTCCCACTTCCCATGAGGGAGACCCTGTGACTCTCTCCTCAAGGTCATCACACTCTGTTGCCACTCCTTCCTTAAAGGAGGAAGAACTTACAGCTCCCCAAAGGCAAGGAAAACATCCACTACTGACTGCAGAGGCCCCAGTCCTAGCACAGTGTACAGAAGATAGAGGGTCCTCAATAAAAACACGTTTAATTGAAGAAAATGGAACGGAGGGTGGAGAAAACAGCAAGAGCTAGGCCGAGGTCCTGACAGCCAGGTCAACACTGTTTTCTGCAGATGTGTTGTCTTCTAAAAGGTGTTTATCAACTTTTTTTCTTTCAGAATTAAGTCAAGCCAGATTGAACTCTTGGACACATATTTGATGGTGGAGCCCATGATAAAATATGGTCACCACGCTGTGCCCAGCTCGGCTGATCTAATCAAGATATCGGCTTCGGCTTGTCACTAGAGTTTTACACTGCCTTGAGTTAATTATCAATATTTGTTGCATTGCAATTTGTTTTCGTTGTAAAGATTTGACCTTGAAGCAAGAAGAGTTGTATGAATGCGGTTTGAGGATGTGAGGGGTGACGCAGAAGGAGGTTCATGAGAAAAGCAAGGACCAGCGGGCCTGCTCTGCTGTCTACAAGTCATAAAATGCAGGGCCTGAAATAGCTAAGTCCTCCTTATCTAATTACGTCCAGTTAGATGTTCTTGGCCGACTGGAAGTGAGAGGCAGGCCACATACCCCTGAAAATCCAGTAACAAGCCCCTTTATAAACGTGGTTGGAAATGCACTTGAACTCTTAGCGCCACGGCCCTTGGACACTGAGGATAACTTGCAGGTGTCTTACTCACCATCTTAGGGACTCCAGTCATCAGGCAGGCCTGGGGAACTGCCGGGGAAGCTTGCTTTCAAAGATAAGGCAGCAACTCCTCTTTGCTGCTTCATAACTGGCTTTGCTGAATCTCATTCTCTTTACATTTAATTTGCAAAGGGCCTGCTGCCCAGCAGGGAAGTCTTTGAAAGCTAAAACCTTCTCCCAGCCCAGCAGACTGTTAGGCATCCTGGGTGGGGCAGGACAGCCGTGCCTGCTGGTGCAAACTCAGGAGCAGCGAGTGTCAGGGCCTCCCTGGGCGCCTGGCCTTCAGAGGCCATGAGGTCAGCACGAGCTGGCAGGATGCTCCAGTGCTCTCCTGTGGACATGTGAGGTCCTATTGTCCCCATGGGAAAAAGAGTGAGGGGAGTGCCAGTTAGAGGGCTGATGAGGCAGGCGCAGGTCCCGGCCTGGTGAGCAGATCTGCCCCTGGGCCCAGTGCCCTGCCAGCTGATGCCAGCTGTGAGCTCAGACACGGGCCAGCCTGGGGAGAGGAGGAATCTGAGAGCTGGCGGCTTGTGGTAAAGCCGAGACACAAGAGGACCTTGGAGAACGGGTCACTGGGGAAGAGAATGCCCAGAACTTGCAGATAGAAACTTAACAGGTGGAGGGGCTGAAAACCTAAATTCCAAGATTAACATTATTATCAGAAGGTCCCTGCAGATGACAAAAAACATGTTTCTAAAGTACCCCACCAGCACCAAACAAGTAAGCCTTAGAATAATCACATGCAGTATTAAAAAGATGAGCAAAGAGGTTGGTACTAGCATTTTGGATCCCATAAAATATATATTACTTCACCACTAAGTTATTCCCAGAGTCCTGAGCAGGTTCAAAGTGTACAAAAATGTGCAATGAAATATTTCTGTTAAAATACTCATCTCTTGCCTTCTCATTTATTTGTTTCAATACAAAACCTGACTTTTTTTTTTGGAACTATCAGGTCCAATGGCTTCTCACTAAAAATAATTTCAAGTTTTTGTAACAGTTAAGATTAGTATTCTAGAAATAAATGCAGCTTTTGTCCAAATGTTTCAAACTTTGATCCTTCCACAGCAAAAATAGATGGATTAAAAAAGTCTTTTCAAGGGCAATTATACTACCTTGAAAATGAAGGTAGATTTTAAAGCAACTGTCCATTAGAAGGAGTCTAAATACTGAAAAGAAATGAAAGAACCATTAGACTGGAAAGTATCTTACCTTGAGAAGTTGAGGAAATGAACATGTCGAGTGAATAAATAAGGCTGTTCGGCGGTACTTATATTTTTAATCAGTTCCATCTATTAAAAAAAGTACAAAATTAGCATACATAGGATCTAATTTACGAAACTATATTAAGCTAAAGGTTATCTTCCCACCTCCTTTATTCCTCACTTATTACTTCTTGGACCAAGGCCAAACAGCTGTGCTTCGTGCAACATATTTACGAACTTTACATAAGGTTTTTTTTTCTGAATACAACAGTGCTGCCCAAATTTATAGTCCTGTATTTAATTTAGTTGATTGCTACCATGAAAACAATGTGACAGATTAATTTTCACTGGAGAAGTCAATGGTGTTGCTAAACTCAAATGCAAGCCAGAAAATGCCTTTAATCCCTTCCTTTAAAGTCAAACCAAGACAAGAGATCAATCATTATTTTATATTTCCATAATGATATTACTGGGCTATACTGCCATATTCGAAAGTAGTTCTGCAGAATTTAAAAGTGAGAATAAAATAAGGTAATACCTCATTATTTTTCTCTTTGATTACAAAAATCTTACAAAGCAGGTATTTCATAGGAAACACACAAATCCCCCAAAACTTTTGGTTTTTTGGTGGGTGGTCATCTGAATTATTTATTTGCAGTTATCAGCAGGGCAAAAAGTAGTTTATATTAGGATAAACTAATGTTTATGGTCTTCTGGACATGTCATCATAGAGAAAATGTTTAGTAAAATCTGTTAGAAATTCCAAGCATTCTTAGGACTGCCTGACTTCCTGAATTCCACTTTCCCTGGATTTTCTAATTGGCCCCATCAAAACTGACACACAGTGGAATTTTTCAAAATCGCTACTTTGGATGTACACCAGAAGTGACGCATTTCATGTTTTATGCAACCCTTCAAGTCGAGGGCTGGAAACAAAAACAGTCATTCACGTCTTAACCACAGTAGCAACAACAACAATAAAATCAGAGTCTGAAAGTCCAGGTTTGTCTCCAGCAGGACAGAAAACCTGGTCTGCCTCGATGCCTCATGTCTGACACACGTAAGTGCTCCATAAATATCTGTTGAATGAATTAACTCCAACTGGTACACGCTTCATAGATTGTTCCGCTAGGAAGTTCACACCTAACACCTTTAATTAGGCATTCATGCTCACATGGATTGTTTGAAGAAATGAAATTGAATTTTAAAAGTAAATGGCTCGCAGTCATCACTCTGTGCTCCTGTTTGTCAGCGGCAGGTAGAGGCAAATAATGGGTCTGCCTGTCCCCAAGCTTGAGCACAAAAGGAAATTGAATCCTGACTCTTTATCTACCGTTTACAGTCCACATCCCCCCCCCCTGCATGTCCCAGTGCCTGTTTTTGGTAATAAAATTTCCTGCTTGACCACATGGTAAATTTTGATTTTTGCTACCAAAAATATTCTACCATCAGAATTAGATTTGGAAGCACAACCAAAAGTACCTGATTTCTGAGGATGTCTGCTTAGAAACATAACTCTTTACTGTGTGTAAGTTTGCTATAAAGGCCATTTAATGCTTTAATCTCTAGATTATTTTTATTTGGATATTTCTCTGCATATGTAAGAGTCATATGAGAAAGCCCGCTGATATTGTATAAAAAGACCGGAAAAACAGGTCAGAAGAAAAACCATTTCTTTCACACATTTCACATTATATTACATTCTCTAAACACATGTCAGTGTGTTAATTTAATGGAAGAACAGCAGTGATTAGATTTTGAGAACAGTGTCACAATAGTCATAAAGCTGTCTCTTTCCCGAGGAAAAGTGGATTCATGATGACAATGTATAACTCTTTCTAGACGTATCTTTAAACACAGAATAAAGGTGCTAATGCTCATGTTTATTGCATTAGCACAGAGAAGTCAGAGAGCACGTTTCAGCTCTCGTACGTTCTGTTACTGCACACCAAACCGTAAAACCACTGATGGAGTACCACAAGACCTGAGGCGTTATGTTCAAGATGTCATTGGATCATCTTCACAAATGCTGTCTTTCCCCATTTCCAGTCCCAAGCACTGGTCTCCTGAACCCCTGCTGCCCGTCACCTGAGCTCCCCCTCCTGGTCCTCCCATTGTTGCTGGCGTCTGCTTGCCTTTTCTCTTGCTTGGGTCTTATTCTCATGGGTGGCATTATGGGCAACAATGACACTACCTAAAATCATCATGGAAACTACCTCTCCTTCCTTTCTTTGGCTCATGCAGGATACTGCTGGCCTTTATGCTGATTCTGCTGCATACATTCATTCATCATTCATTCATTCATTCAACATGTATTGAGCATTCACTAGGAGATCAACATAGGAATAAGATGAGCGGGAAGATACATGATAACAAGAGAGTAAAATGTGTCCACATGGCATCCCCAAATCCACCATGGCCAAACCACACTCTTGATCCTTGTACATCTTTACTCCTTATCAGGCTTACTCCGTCTCTAGAGAGCCTGCTTCTGGTTAACCATGCTCTCCATAGTCTCGTGTTTGATCTGGGTCTTTCCTGGATGTCCATCTTCAACCCCTTCCTGACTCACATTAATTCTACCTTTACTGTCTCCCTCACGTGGCTCTCAAGACCACACATCCTGTGGCCAGTTGAACTAGACCCCTCTTTGTTCCTTCCTTACACTGTGTCCAAGCCTGATCACGTCCAAGCTCAGGCTCAAGCTTCCTCTTCTGGAACATTCTTCCTCTTCTCCCTGCAAGTCCAAATCCTAACTACCCTTTACATCTGGCTAGAATGCCTATCTCCTCCAAGTAGGCTTCCTGGATCTCTCCTTTCATTCAACATCCATTGATCTCCAAGTCTGTGTCAGGCAATGTACTGCTTGGGGTAGTGGCTAGATAGAAGATTTGGGTCTTACTCTCAGGAAGCTCAGAGTCTTGTGGGCAAAGTGGATGAGCAGGCAGGTACCATCACATGATAACCACCAAGGAGTTGAAGGCACAGACGTGAGGCACCTACCCTGCCTGCAGATGGCAGGTAACGCTTCCCCAAGGAGGCCTTCCTGAGGGGTTTGCAAGGACCCATGGGAGTTAAGCAGTGAAGAAAGGGACTCACAGCATTGCAGAGACTGAACAGCAGACACAAAGGACAAAACACGAAACGACATGGATATTAAAGCCACCAGGAGTTCCGTGTGCCAGACGTCGGGCATGGGATCAGCGAGGCAGTAGAGGAGACTAGAGCGGAAGGCAGGAGCTGGGCACTTGAGGGCCCTGCAGGCCACATGAGGGATTCTGACTTTTATCCTATGGGCAATCCCTAGGCAGAAAGGATGGTTTTTTTTCAGATCTGAGATCAGGTTGGAGAATGTGAGGAAGGTAAGGACTGGAGACAGAAAGCTTAGCTAGAAGGACAGGGCAAGAATCCCGTGAGCACAGCGCTTCTTGCTGTGATCCTCAGACCAGCAGCAGCAGCAGCAACTGGGACTTGTTAGAATTGCATATTCTCAGGCCCCGGCCCAGACCTACCGAATTAGAGGAAACTCTAGGGGTAGGGCCCAGCGATCTGTGTTTTAACAAGTCCTCCAGGAGATTCTAAGTCATAGAAGTTTGAGAACCACTGAACGAAGACAATGGAAGTGAAGACAGCTGGAAAGGTTTGGGGAGGATTAGGAGGGAGTATCTGCTGAGCCTTGTGGCCAGCTGGCAGCAGAGGGGAGGGAGAGAGAGGTCAAGAGGGCTTCCTCCTCAGAGCCCTGGCTGGGATAACTGAACACTTGGTGGTACCCATTCGTGGAGATGGGGAACGCTGCAGGAGGACCAAATCTGGCTGCAGACTTGAGGGGATGTGGTTTGGTTTTGGACATTGTTGGTTAGAAATGATGTTGCCTTCTTTGACTTCCCACAACACTTTGAGGATATCCAGGACATGCATTTTTTACCTTAGATTATAGCTGAGTTTGTGCGCTAGCTTCGAACCAGATTGTAAGCTCCTTGTGGGATGGGGCCAAGTTTTATTTAGCCCCCAGACAGCCCAGCCCAGGAACCTGCACAGAACATACACTCCAGAATTGTTGATGCCATGGAGAAATTTATGCCCTTTAGAAATTTTTTTTGGAGTCAAGAAACGTATTCATTCGCTTCAGTTCACTGAAGACAATTATCATATAGGCAATGAATTTAGCGTCTCTGGGACAGATCTGTACCTTCATTTCCCTGGGGTCCCGTGGAGCTACGAGTTTCAATGTTACAACATCTAGGACAGAACAGCACGAGACACACTATCCTCTTCTGAGTGGTTTCTCGGCTACATATCATATCTGGAAGCTCTTTATGCACACGCTATCATTTCATCCTCACGTGACTCCATCAGTTAAGTAGTATTATCCAGACTTTACAGGTTGATGCACAGAAAGGGTACACAGATTGTTTAAGGTCTCCTCGCTAGAAAAATGTGGAGCCAGGATTCAAATCTAAGTCTGTCTGACACCGAAAATCCTGCTCTTTATCCCTGAGCTGCAGTCCCCTCAGCACTCCCACTGCTTTTTGATCTATATACAACCATACAACCTCTAAAAATGGGAGGAACGGGTCAGTTAGCAAGATAACTCAGAGACTAAAGAGAGTTTATGGGAATATAAATTTGCTACCTTTCCTGGGATGTGCTGAAAAATTGAAAGTTATCACAGGTGGAAAAGCATGAAAAAGAATAAAAAATAAAAGGAGTACAATATCAGAGAGAATATTTCTTAAAAGTTGTAGGTGGATGTACAAAAATCAACTCAAAATGGATTAAAGGCTTGAATGTAAGACCTGAAACCCTGAAACTTCTAGAAGAAAACATAGGCAGTACGCTCTTTGACATCGGTCTGAGCAGCATATTTTCAAGTATCATGTCTGACTGGGCAAGGGAAACAAAAGAAAAAATGAGCAAATGGGACTACATCAAACTACAAAGCTTCTGCACAAAGAAACCATCAACAAAACGAAAAGACAGCCTAACAATTGGGAGAAGATATTTGCAAACCATATATCAGATAAGGGGTTAATATCCAAAATATACAAAGAACTCATACAGCTCAACAACAAAAAAACCAACAATCCAATTAGAAAATGGGCAAAAGATCTGAACAGAGAATTCTCCAAAGAAGATATACGGATGGACAACAGTTACATGAAATATGTTCAACATCATTAGCTGTCAGGGAAATGCAAATCAAAACTACAATGAGATATCACCTCACTCTAGTCAGAATGGCTATAATTAACAAGACAGGAAACAACAAGTATTGGAGAGGATGTGGAGAGAAGGGAACCCTCGTACACTGCTGATGGGAGTGCAAACTGGTGCAGCCACTATGGAAAGTAGTATGGAGTATCCTCAGAAAATTAAGAATAGATCTACCATATGATCCAGCTATTCCACTGCTGAGTATTTATCCAAAGAACTTGAAAACACAAAGGCATAAAGATACATGCACCCCTATGTTCATCGCAGCATTATTCACAATAGCCAAGACTTGGAAGCAACCTAGGTGCCCAACAAGGAGCGAATGGATAAAGAAGATGTGGCCTATATACACAATGGAATACTACTCAGCCATAAGAAATGATGAAATCCAGCCATTTGTGACAACATGGATGGACCTTGAGGGTATTATGCTGAGTGAAATAAGTCAGAGGGAGAAAGTCAAATACCGTATGATCTCACTCATAAGTAGAAGATAAAAACAATGTCAAACAAACACATAGAAATGGAGCTGGATTGGTGGTTACCATGGGGAAGGGGGGGGAGGGCAAAATGGGTGATTAGGCTCACATGTGAGGGGATGCACTATAACTAGTTTTTGGGTGGTGAACATGATGTAATCTGCACAGAATTTGAAATATATTACTATGTACATCTGCAAGCTAAAAAAAAGAAAAAGTTCTAGGTGAGAAAAGAGTATATATTATAACAAGAATGAGAATGAATTTAAAATACTAAAAAAAGAAAGAAAGAAAGATAACTATGTAATGGAATGTACCTAAAGGGAGAAGTTACATCACAGAGCATCTGAACATGAGACAGAATTGAGGTTGGAAAAAAAAAGCAAGAATCAAACAGAATTTATAATGCAGAAGCTATGCCAGGAAGCAGTTTCTAATCTTTTCCTTTCAATCTAACTGGCTGGGATGGTAAAGCAGAAAACCTTTACCTGCAGTTCCACCAACATAGCTAGTTAATAAAAGACTTCGCTCCTGACTTCTTTGGGAAACGCCTGTCAGCAGTAATTGACAGAGTGCCAACCCTACTCTGGTCTGAATTCTTGTCACTCCTGAACAATGAGATGTCCTATAATTTTGCAGAATGTTTTAAATGAGGGAACAGACATGTTTTTAACACATCAAAGCCAAATAAGGGGTAGCTCGGGCAAGAAGTCCATGCCTTTTCATCTCAGAGGCTGGGAGGATGGCTGCAGGCTCCAGTTGCCTTTCCCCTCCTCCTGCTCTGGGAAGGCCTGGTAGCGGGAGGCAGGAGGGTCTGCCCATCTTTAGCTCAGGGCTGTGCAGTGGGCCCAACGCACAAATGCCCGCAATGAAGAAGACGTCCACCAGGGGGCGCAATGAGATGCACAAAGCAAAGAGCCTGGGTCTGACTAGAAGAGAAAGTCAATCTGGTGGCTACAGTTGGAAGGAGAGGAGAAAACATATTTTAATTTTTCAGGCCTTGTTGCTTCTTCCTCTTTTTTTTTTCCCCCTTGCCTTCCACCGAGTTTCCATGAGCGGAGTCAGCTTTTGTCTATAGGACTCAGGATAAGACCTTGTTTGCAGAGCTGGGTGATCTGGAGATGGACTCAGCCAATCTTTTTGGTTTGATGCCAAGGTCTGGCTGGAGCAGCCCTGATGCCTGTGGACACTGTCCCTCCTCCTATGAAGTCAGGAAGCTCTGAGGGTCAGTCTAAGGAGACCATTCCAGAACATCTCAAGCAAGGGTAAGGTTTCTGGCATTAACGTGCAGGCTCCTGAGGAGACACCACTCGATCGGACTTCAGGGGAAACGTGATGTCTTCAGACCTTTGAAGGATTCTCAGGGGAAAGAGGACCCTTTCTTGCTTAGTGGAGGTTTCACTTTAATAAAAGTAAAACTTTTCTATTAATTAGAGCCTTTCACGAAATTGTCCTTCACTAGAATTGTGCATAGGATCTCCTTGGGAATGTTTTTTCCCCCAAAGATACAATACTTGGGCTCACCGTTTAGAGTCTAACTCAGTATTTTGTGGTAGGACCAAGAAACATGTTGTGACAAAGATCCCAAGAAGATTTTGATGTCCAACATGGTTAAGAACCATTTTTTTAACGGCTCCCCACTGCCACCGCATAAAGTTCCGACTCCTTAGCCTAGGGTTCGAAGTTCCTCAAGATTTGACCCGAGTTCCCTTCAAGTCTCACCCTCCCACATTCTTCTTGAACACTTGGTTCCTTCCTATAGAATGGGGTGGTAATACTTCCCTAATAATGTTGCTTAAAGGATTAGAAATAGGGGCACTAACATGGAGTGGGCTCTCTGGTGCTCAACAGACAGTGTTACAGCAGGTCTTCAATAAATGTTCATCAAATTGAATGAAGAAACAACGGAGAGAGCTCCTTCAAAAATGAATGAGTGAACTTTTGCATTAAACAGAGGCCAGATGACCATGCCTTAGGGAAGCCGAGGAGGAATCCTCATGGCTAGACTGTTTCCGAATCGAACGCGTTTTCTTTAGGTGAGTTTTCTTCTTCTGAGTGTCATTGCTTTAGAGGCACAGTCAGCCTTAGGACTCGCAGTGGGTGAGGGCAATGGGGAAGGGAAGTTTAAAATCTTGTAAAAGAATTCCGGTTTTGACCAAGAGGCTAAAGCAATCTAGAGCACACGGGCATGGGGTCTCTGGCTCCTCCATCCTTTGAAGACTTTTCAAGGTTTTGATCATTTGAATTGCTGTGGAATAGCGTCAGAGCAGAGGAGACGTTACAGGCAATAGTAGCCTTTTCTGGTTTGACTGACGGGAGGGGACAGGCTAGTCCAGCATCTCCCGAACTGCGAATCGAGTTCTGTGGGATGCAGGTGAGGGTCCCCAACACTCATAAAGAGCTCCCTGGCCCACTGAGGCTGGAAACACGAGGGGGAAGCCAGTTAAACAGATTTTTAATTTTGTTTTTAATTGAAAGAATTGCCAGAGTCTTTAAAAGGTGGGTTAATTGTCGTGAGTCTCCTAGAGGGGGACAAGGGAGCGTATTTCCCAAGTTTATTTAACCATGGTATTTGGTTTTTTTTCAGTGTCTTAGGGGATCAGGATTCTCAGGGACACACTTAGGGAAACGCTGATATGATGGTTTGGGCAGGAATTCTTAACTCTGTCTGTACTGTAGGGTCTCTTGTGGCACTTCATTAAAAAAAAAAATTTCTGGATTCTACCCCAGAATCTCCAAGAGAAGGACCATTGCAACTGTATGTTCCCAAAGGCTCTGCTGGAGAGTCTGCCATGCAGCCAGCGTGGACGAGCACCGCATTAAGAGAATGGGAGGGCCAAGGTTCGAGTCTAGACGTCACAGTTAGTCACTCCATTAATTACACTTGGAAAGTGACTTAATCTGGTTGTCTCAGTTTCTCATCCATAAAATAGGGAATCGTACTGACTCACCAGCATATTTTTAGGTCCAAAAGAGTAAAGGAAGTAATAAAGAACAACAATTAGCATGTAGCAGGTGCTATTTCCAATGTGTAATCCTCAGCAGCTTCAACGTAAATAAAAATAGTAAAATTCTTTGCTTTCTCGACCTTTTAGGCTCCTGTGCCAACAACGTTTGCCCTTCTCCAACAAGAATGAAATAATTTTGAATTCTTACATCTGTGATATGCCTGTGGCATTGTGACCTTTCTTGTCCTTAGAGCAATGTTCTGAAAGATAGTGTCAGACCATTAACAAAAGTGAGTCTTTTAGCAATAACATCCATGGCTTCTGAAAAATAGTTCCCTATCCTTCAAATTGTATATAATCTCCATTTTCCAAGAGATTATCTAAGCCAGCCCAAGAAACTGAAATCTGGTTTCAGAGCATAAAGGAAATAATGTCATCATGAGTTTGCATTATACACTCTGTGGAGGTCCAACATTTGGCTGGCAGCAGCTGTCCATGCTCTTCTGTTGAAGCAGAGTTCTCTAAAATATAAACTTCAAAGGTGGTTCTATTTCTATAAGGGCAGATATAATGGGATTTTTATAGGCATTCCAACATTTGATGTCTTCATGCTCCCTTTCCTTTTTAATAATCCCTTCAGTGTCTTATTCTATTAAAAAGATTTTTGTTGTCATTGTGGTAAAAGAAAAAAATTTTATTGCTATTTTTATGACTATAAAAATAATGTATGTTCATTTTGGAAAATTTGGAGAAATCAGAAAAGTAGTATATATAGAGAAACTTAAATTGCCCTTGGCCCGTGCATTGGTGGCATTAATCTTCAGTGTCCTTCCTGTGTATGTGTGATTTTGTATCTGCTTTTGCCCCTTAATGCCACTTGGTGTGTGAACGCCATCAAATAGATTTTTTAAATTTAGTATGGTGAATGTGCGTGTGTGTGTGTGTTATGACAGCTCCCCTGGAGGGAGCAACGTATGTTTGAATTTGACTGTGGCCCAGAAAGGTGCTTTTGTGTATGAATGAAATGGTATAGATAATTCTAGTCTTATACATGGATGCAATTCCAAAGTTCATTTGTAAGTCAGTAGTTTGGAACTTGGAACACATTTTCTCATAAATGAAACGTTCTACACAGCGGAGAGAGGCCCAGGCCAGCCCGCGAGGGCCTGTGTAACTCATCCTGCACCTGAAGGAAGGCTGTTGTGAACTCTAGAGAACAATGTTTCCATGGGAACACGTCCTCAGAGTCCTGCTGTTTAATGATGAGAACCACCGGCTCTAAAATTCTAACTCGTCTCCTAAATCACTTCCTCCTTTTTCCTTTAATAAATTACCAAAAAGAAGAGCTATTCATACCACAAATTATTTCTCGAATATATTAGGTTAAAATAATATTTTTTCTCTGCTTGTTTTATGCACTTTGCAACTTTAGAAAAGGATCCACATAACAAGGGAAAGCGTTTCTTTAAACATTCTTGCCCTGCTCCAAACTTGGTTTCTTGTCATGACCCTCCCTGGCTCCCTTTGCATGCCACAGCCCGGTCAGCTGGCTGCAGAGAGGCAACTGTCACTGTCCTTACGTTTGTCTTTACATCAAAATCGTATACTTTTTTTTTTTTTAACCTTATCTTTACCTTTCACTGAAGTTTGTAAAACTTGCCTTATAATTTAATAGGAATCTGGAATAACTAAGTAATGAAACATATTCTAGGTCACACTGACCACAGGAATCAGAAACGTTTCAACTATACTGTACACAGATTATGCTAGAAGTTGTATAAATATATCACAGAATCATAGGGCTGGAAAGAACCTTAAAAGATTGTCTAGTCTATTCCTTGGCTCCCAGACAAGCCGATCATTCCAAAGAGATGAGCACCAACCTCTGTTTTAGAGGAGAAGGATGCCTTGTTCTTAACCCTTCCAGATCTAACAATTTATATACTGTTAGTAAGTTATCGTTAATTTTTCATCTAAATCTTTCTCTTGACAGTTACAACTGTATTTTAATTTCTCATGTTTGCTTCTCATCGAAAACAAAGTAGGTTTGTCCGTGTAAAATCCTAGTGTATTTAAATATTATATTTGTGCTCTCTCGTCTAGGACATTCCGGAAATCTCAGTGTCTAATGCTTTAGTTACCTTTGCCCTCCTCCTCTGGGCTGTTTGTACCCCTTTCAACAGTGGGAACTAAAAACCAGCTACTGTGTTTTATGAGGTGTCTGAGAATGGAGCATAGTTTCCACACATAGGAATATTTGAGAATAATCTGATAAGCAGACCCAAAGACTTCGACTCAAGGAAAACCAAATTTAACAATTATAATAAAATTGCAATAACATAGGCTATTTATTTATAGTCACTTTCCTTCAGGTGATGAAAAGAGCATAGCCAGCCTAAACATATTAGCTCTTCAATCAAGTAAGGAAATCAAAGAGAAGCTACCCCTATTAAAGTTATCCATACAATGTGGTATGCTTGAATGTTCCCAAGTATAGTGTTTCTATTGGGAGCCTTCTACACAACCTTCAGCGTTCAAAATAGGTTTTGCTAATTGGTAATGACTATTTAGACTTGATGCTCAGAGGCTCTGTAATGAAAGTTTTCAAAGGAATGGACATTTTGGTCCTTATTCTGTGGAAGATGCTAAACTTGCTGGCTTTATAGCAAGTACTACTGTTGGCTATGGTCTTCTCTCAAAACAGTCCTACCATTTCCCAACATAAAAGAGAAAGACAGACTACTGTAAATTCCCTGAGTTTGTAAGGTTCTGAATGCCTCAAAGGTGAGGACTGTATCAGAAAGCAGTGGACACGGGTGGAAATTTCCATCATTATGACCTCAACCTGATAGTAAACCATGTGTCTTGTTTATTCCCCATACTTCTGTGCTCCCTGGGTGATATGATGGTTCCTTTTATGTGTCAACTTGACTGGCTACGAGGTTCCCAGATGAAGCATTATTTCTGGGTGGTCTGTGAGGGTGTTTCAGGATGAGATGAGCATTTGAACCAGTGGATTCAGTAAAGTAGATGGCCCTCCATGTGTGACTGGGCATTGGCCAATCCCTTGAGGGCCTAACAGAACAGAAGGTGGAGGCATTTGCCCCTTTTTTCCTGCCTCCCTGATTAAGCTGGGACTTCTCAACTTATCCT
The DNA here is from genome assembly GCF_037783145.1 of Equus przewalskii. Lineage (NCBI taxonomy): Eukaryota > Metazoa > Chordata > Mammalia > Perissodactyla > Equidae > Equus > Equus przewalskii. The sequence goes on from NC_091862.1 coordinate 17,742,003, forward strand.
CCCCTGCCCTTGGACTGGGATTCATATCATGGGCTCTCCTTGGACTAGGACTGAACTACGAAATGGCTTTCCTGGGTCTCCAGCTTGCAGATGGCAGATGGTGGGATGTAGCTGCCATTATTGCATGAACCAATTCCTCACAATAAATCTCCTTTCATAGATAGATATATACGGAGAGATAGAGAGATGGAGAGATAAAGATACATCTCTCTCCATCCTACTGGTTCTGTGCTCTGGAGAACCCTGACTTATACGGATGGCTACTCATTCATCTTAAGTATCTGAGGGGACAGAAGCAACTTTCTGAGACCGGGCCAACAAACTCGACCCTGTAAATGACCGTGAAAGCACCAGGCCTAACTTCTCTACATTAGCAAAGCAATGGAGACTGTCGACCCTACGTTTACATAAGCTTACAGCATAGAATCTATCTTCATAGCTTCCTGACAGAGTATGGCTCACGTGTGCCACCAACAGCATGTCCACTTGTATGGCTCCGCTATACTGGGGCAGAATTGTCCCTGGAAAATGGGGTAATTCTTTTTGCTACCACTGAAGATGCCAAACGCTACTTTGGAAGCTCAAGATTCCTTGATTTACCACAGCAGGAAGCTCCTGGCCCCATCAATGCAAAGATTTGATGCCTGGCTCAAGAGCATCTTCTTTTTACTATAACCAGAAAGACTTAGGACATGTGTGAGAAAACACAGAGGAAGATACATTAAAATAAAGTTTTCTTATTTTTGCTGTCAGGATGGCAGCATTATTCATAGCTCAGTGGTGTAACTATGAGATTTATGCATTGCTAATGTAGCTAAATAGACAATGACAGGTGTACGCTGTCCTTCATCCCTTCAGGCAAACTTCCTGGTTGAAAGACTTCCTTCAGAACTTTTCACTTAAATTTCCTTCCACCCTCTGGCAAAAGTACGGGATGAAATTGCAACCCTGGTATTCACCCATTAGGGGTTTGAAGGATGTCCTGTAAGGCACGCACTAGTCACACAAAGGAATTGAGGCAAAGGACAATTTAACCCTGGCCAAGTCAACTTACTTGTTCATTTTTAGTAAGCCTGGTTTTGTTGTGAATGTCTGACGTGACCAAATTGAATCCGTGCTTCTCCGACAAGATTCTCAGAAGCAAGACCACAGTACGACTCCCACACTTGCCTACTCTGTTGTATACCACCTGGCTCGGGAAAGGGAGAACCTGGGAAGAAAAGAGAGAGCAAATATGAGACTTTTAGGTTAAAATCCTCCTGATTCTTCCCTCAATTTCAGAACAATAAATGTCTGATCCATCTAAATGAGAAGGGTCCATATCAAGTTAATGAGAGAACAGTAGTGATGAAATCCTATCTATCTTCATAGTAAAACTGGAGAAAAATGCTGGATCCACTATCTCCCCATCTGCACTGACACTGAAAACTGACAAAATTTCAAGCCATCTATAAGACTGATTGTGAAGTTGTTTTTGTTTCTTTTTAGGAACAAAATATATAAATAGGTGCTTTAATGATAATATTCCTTTGCAAGTTATACTATGCTTATTAGAACTTAATTTGCAGCGTTCAAGGAAAAATATAGTAATTTTTAAAATTGAGACATAATTTACATCCCATAAAATTTATCCTTTTAAAGTGTATAGTTCAGCGGTTTTTAGTATATTCACAAAGTTGTGCAACCATCACCACTATCTAATTCCACAACGTTTTCATCATCCCCCAAAGAAACTCCATACCCATTAGCAGTCACTTTCCATTTTTCTCACTATCTCGGTCCCTTGAAATCATTTATCTACTTTCTGTTTCTATGGTTTTGTTTATAGCCTTCTAGACATCTCATATAAATGGAATCATAAACTATGTGGCCTTTTGTGTCTGGCTTCTTTCACTAAGCATAATGTTTTCAAGGTTCATCCATGTTGTAGCGTGAATCAGTACTTGGTTCCTTTATATGGCTGAATAATATTACACTGTATGGATATACCATATTTTGTTTATACATTCATCACTTGATGAGCATTTGGACTGTTGCCACTTTGGGGTTCCTACGGATAATGCTGCTGTGAACATTCGTGTATAAGTTTTTGTGTGGACATATGTTTTCGATTCACCTTATCCTAGGAGGGGAATTGCTGCATCATATGGTAACTCTATGTTTACTTTTTTGAAGAACTGCCAAAGTGTTTGGAATACAGCTGCACCATTTTATATTCCCACCACAATGTATGAGAGTTCCAGTTTCTCTACATCCTTGCCAACACTTGTTAACGCCTGTTTTATTTTTGTTTTGTTTTGTTGATTATAGCCATCCTGATGGGTATGAAACGTCACCTCATTGTGGTTTTGATTTGCATTTCCCTGATGACCAATGATGTTAAGCATATTTCATGTGCTTATTGGCCATTCGTAGGTTTTCTTTGGAGAAGTGTCTATTCAAATCCTCTGCCCGTTTTAAAATTGGGTTGTCTTTTTATTGTTGAGTTTTAAGATTTTAAGATTTCCAAATTTATTCTGGATTTGCAAATACATGATCTACAGATATTTTCTCCCATTCTATGGGTGTCTTTTTACTACCTTGATAGTGTCCTTTGAAGCACAAAGTTTTGAATTTTTATGGAGCCCAATTTATCTAATTTTTCTTTGGTTGCATGTGCTTTTGTTATCATATCTAACAAACCACTGCCAAATCCAAAGGCACAAAAATATACGCTTATGTTTTCTCCTCTGAGTGTTATAGTTTTAGTGCTAACGTTTAAGTCTTTGATTCATTTTGAGTTAATTTTATGTATGGTGTGAACGAGTGATCTAACTTCATTCTCTTGTATGTGAATGTCCGTTATTCCCAGCGCCACTTATTGAAAAGACTACTCTTTTCCATTTAACTGTTTAGCACCTTTGTTGAAAATCCACTAACCATAATTGTATGGGTTTGTTTCTGGACTCAATTCTATCCCATTGGTCTATATGTTTATCCTTATACCAGTACCACATAGAGTCTTGATACTATATAGCTTTAAGTTTTGAAATCCGAAAGGGCGAACCCCTCCAATTTTGTTCTTCTTTTTCAAGATTGTTTTGGCTGTTCTGGGCCCCTTGCATTTCCATATGAATTTTAGGAAAGCTTGTCAATTTCTGCATAAAAGGCCATGAGACTTTTTGATAGGGACTGAGTCTATAGATCCATCTGGGGGCTGCTGCCATCTTAATAATATTAAGACTTCCAATCCACGAACACGAGATGGCTCTCCATGTATTTAGTTCTCCTTTGTTTCACTGATGTTTTGTAGTTTCCAGGGCACACGTCTTACACTCCTTTTATTCTCTTTTTTTTTGAGGAAGATTGGCTCTGAGCTAACATCTGTGCCAATCTTCCTGTATTTTATGTGGGAGGCTGCCACAGCATGGCTTGAGGAGCGATGCTAGGTCCATGCCCAGGATCCGAACCTGCGAATCCTGGGCCACCGAAGCAGAGTGTGTGAACTTAACCACTATGCCACTGGGCTGGCCCCTCTTTTTATTCTTTTTGATGTGTTATAGATAGAATTCTTTTCTTAATTTCATTTTTGGATTGACTGTTCCTTGATAGAAAGGCAACTGATGTTTGAGTATTGATCTTGTTTTCTGCAGTTTTGCTGAACTCATTTATTAGCTCTAATAGCTTTTTTATGTGTGAATTCTTTAGAATTTTCTAATACAAGATCATGTCATCAGCTAACAGAGATAGTTTTACTTCTGCCTTTCCGATATGGATGCCTTTTATATCTTTTTCTGTTCTAATTTCCCAGTTATAATGATTTTGATAGCCCAAGAAGCCATTATGAAAATCATCTGATTAAATATTTATATCCCCAATAAAGATATTATTTCAATATTGAATGCTCAGTATTGAGCAAGAACTGACAAATGATAATCAAAAGATTCCTTCATTGGACATACACTCTCAACAGAAGGCTATAAACAGGCCCAAAGCTAAAGAACATAGTACAATATAAGCATAAATATAGCCTAGACTTGCCTATGGTACGTAATTTGAGTTTTGGCCTTTGTAATTACAGGTTTACTCATTTTCCTGAAACGTTTTATATGCAGAGTAGCATTTCATAAATTTGGGCTTAATGGCTAATTGTCGTTGGAGTAAAACATGATATCTCTATGACTCACTTAGCAACCAGTCATGTATCTTTTGGATGTAATTCTTCCGGAATGTGTTTTCTTTAATGAGCAATACCTTGTTTCTGGGGGGCCAGTCCATACCTTCTCTTGTGTCCCACAGTGCCCAGAACATGCCTTGTATGCATGGGGCCTCAGCAGACAGAGACTGGTTCCCTGCAGCTCTGAGGAATTTAATGTGCTGTTTAACACTAATTAACACAGTGATTCTGCTAAAACGTGAGACCAGGAGAATCTTCACATATAGCTGGTCTTTCTAACCAAATGCTAATAAAAGGCATCAGGGTACAAAGTCAGCCATTATAAGAGGTCATTTGACTTATGGCTTAATCAATGAGTTTTCAAAAAGTCTGTTCTCTGGCAATGATGTCTGTTCTCTGGCAATGGGTGCAGAAGTTCGGATATTCAGATAAATCATTTAGCTCTTAGTTATGAGGTTACAACCCAGAGAGGTTAAACCAGGCTTCCTGTTTAATGTGATGATATTAATAGTGTTTGTAAGTTGGACTTTCCATAATAAAATAAGCTGGAGTATGGTCTATGATTGTGACACGGCTGCCAACATAAACACAAATGTTAATTTCTTTGGAGAAATAAGCTTCTCAAGAATTGGGGTGAATGCCCTTTTCCTTTTCTTTTAGCACAGCATAGAACAAGGGAGAATTTGTTATGACTGAACTGATAATCTAGACGATGGGAGTTATCACGTTTGTAAGCACTTTATTCCAGAGTGCAGGTATATCTTCGAAGATTTAAATGGAGAACTGAGGCACGCACTTAGAAACCTTGGGGGGGGGGCACTTAATTTCTCCTGCCTTCCTTGGGTAATCAACATGGTAGCAGACATAGTATTTATTTATCCCATTTTGCTAATAACTAAAGATGTTATTTACCTTTAGGTTACTGGTTAGTGAGTTTTTAAAAATGTGTCCATTCCAATTCTTTCATGAGTCTTGTGGGAAGCTCCCAAATAATGGTTATAAATATTTGTTGTTTAAAAAGAACACATATATAAAAAGAAAAATTGCTGTATCATTCCTGCAGCTCTATCTACAATAATATTTGAAAAGAAAGGAGAGCTTAACATCTCCACTGTGGCTCTGTTTTTACCATTTCTTTAGACACCAATATACAACTACAGGGTATGAACATGGAGCTAGGAAATCTGTTTTCAGATAAAGCTTCCAGAATCATCTTGTGAATTTTAAAGACACAGAATTTATCATCACAAACGTAAACCTCTCTCAAAATTAGGGTGGAGCTTTTAAATCATTTTCTAAACGAACCTACGTAACGCACTGAAAATTGGCAAATTTAGGCAGGCTAAGTCAATGTGTTGATGTTGGATATGGTGTTAAAATTAACAACAGCAACAAATTGATTCATCCCTGCTTTTGGTAGAACTATAGATTTGTTCCTGAAAGTCTGCTTTAAAAATCACTGTCATCTTTTATTTAAAGCGTACTTTCTGGAAAGATGGTGAAAAACAGACTGATTTTTACAGAGGGCTGACCCTTACTGTGTCCTAGGCTCTCTGCCATGTGAACTCTTCTAAGCCTTGTAAGAATACTGAATCAAATAGCATCACTGTCTTCACTCTAGCTGTGCATTTCTCTGGGAGTTTAAGTTATCAAATAGGGCAAGCATCATTACTACCCAAGTGACTCCCCTTCATGCCTCGCTCTCCTCCATAGATCCTAGATTCATAAAACAACAGAGTTTGAGATCTAGAAGTAATCTGGAATAATCCATCCATTCCAGTCCCCTCGCCACCCCGGCAGTGCCACCCTCTATGGCCCTGACCCCCAGCCCAATCTGTGTTTGACTTGGCTGGAGCTTTCCTTTATGTTGTCTTTTCGTCCTCTCAAGTACCCTGTGACATAGATATTATGACTATCTTTGGATGAGTAAACTGAGGCCCAGAGAGATAATTTGGTATTTTCAAGGTCACAAAGCTAAAATGTAGTACATAACAACTAGCCTACAGCTTTCCTGACCCCTAAGACAACACTCTAATATACTATAACACCAAAGGGTGAAAATGATTTTCAGTTCGATTTCTGCAACACACATACTATTTCTTTTTTTAGGTCTTGAATGTGTCCAATCTCATTAAATGCTATTTTTCAGCAGTCAACCATCACAACCAGTATCATCAGCCATTACTCATCCATTACCCAAGTGCCCAGAAGGCTCAGGTGGAACCAACACGAGTCGATCAGCCTCTCTTTCTCCTACCTGAGGATGCATTCTAGAAGCTAGTGTAAGCCCAGAGTGTCAAAGCAGCAAATGGAAGAAGAAGAATAGAAGGATGTAGTTTTCCCCTCACTCCCTCCCCTAATTGATCACAGGCAATCTCAGCTGCCTCCAACACTGTGGACCGCTTCCACCAGGAAAGGGAAAAACAGGAAGCAGTAAGTCACAGTAAATTATTTAAAATCCTAAATGTGCTTGAAATATTCATCAAGACAAGCAAACACCCTCAAACGATCAACTTAATGACTGTGAAAAGACCTCTTAAGGTCAACTTCGAAATCCCCATTTTCTTCAACAGATACTTGCCACTTGCCAGGCAGAAAGCTACAGCCCAACTTTAACCTTTCTATTACCATTTGCACACAAATTTCAAATACTTACTCTTTCTCTGGGTGTCCCATAAATAAGTCCACACCAAAAGCCCTCACGATCCCCCCCGCCCAAATGATTCTTCATTCCTGGCAACTATGGTTATGTGAATGTTATGTCTGTGGTTTCTATTTTATGGCCAACTTGTAAAAGTGAAGGGAGCTCCAAAATATTTCACTCTATGAATTATATATTTTTATGTTGCCTGCCTTGTAAGTTCTGCAAATGCCACAAATCCCCAGGGCCTGACAGGCTTGTGTGGAGCACGCCAAACAAACAGAAATCTTTCCAAAATCCTGAGCACAAGAGTAACTACCACCAGATTACATCTACCATTTCAATAGCTTAGCCCAAATCTGAAAGGGGGAGGGAACCGAAGACTTTCTAGGTAAAACGCAAACTTGATCTGGACCAAGACTTTCATAGTCTATGATTAGAGGACTCTCCGGGGACCTGTCTTGTTGGAAGGATTACATCAGTCCTGCTTTTAAGTTTTTGCAAAGTGATATTTAACGTAGTATGTTACAATCTGTGGTTCCCAAATGGCTGTGTATTCCAATTACCTATGGAACTTTAAAAACTACGATTTCTGGGCCTCCTCTAAGACTAACTGAAACACAAAGTCTAGGATGAGGGTAAGAGGTCCAGCTCTCAAGAGCTCCCTGGGGCCCAGCTAGAACTAGGCCTGTTTTGAGGAACCACTATCGTGGAGGGCTCCTAGCCTTCCATGCAGCCATATGAGGGATGAGGCGGGGAGAGCCTTTCCTGCATGATGCTGGAGGGGAGTGTGGGTGAAAGGCACTGTTGTGTCTTCCCTGGGTATCCTGATGGCCTCCCACCCATAGTTACAAGTCATGATTAACCTGACGAATATGCTCACATTACAGTAAATGCCTGCTCACCAGAATGATTAGAGAACAGGTGTCCTGGTTAACTGAAGATATAGGTTAACTGAAATTTATACCCAACACTGTCAAAGCATTAGACCCTTAGGACTAATATTATGTGGAAGATGAAATGATTTTCTCTGATGGATAAAACTGCACTTTGTGGTTTTACAGCACCTCCATTCCATGGCTACACATACCGTGGAGGGAAGAGCCACAGCCAGGGTTTCGTGAGGCTTGAACTCAGGGACATTTCTGCCACTCACTGTCCGTATGACTTCGTGCAGTTCAATCCATTCCACGAATCCTTAAAGTTTCCTAGGATGCTATGGTGCTGGGAGCCAGTCATGTCCCAGCCCTGAGCCTCAGCTTTCTCCTCCATAAAAGGGAAGGGCCAGGTTGTAACCCAACAAATGATGCTCTGTTCTGAAGCTATTAAATGATTAAGTTTAATCTGTATTGTTATCAAGATATAACCCCGAAATGCCTTAAAAATTAACACTAGAGTTTAACCTTTTTTCCCTGTCAAATATATTCATAACAGAAACAGAGAAGAAAAAGTTCCAGTAATTTGTGCTGATGGCATGGGTTCCAGCAACCTGGGCATTCATGGTTCTCTTCCAGAACCTTCGGCATTTCTGTACATGTCCCACTCTTGTTTGGGCTTGTTGTGTAATAAATCTACCTTTATGCTCCTCTTTTGTTTCTCCTCCTTCCACAGTTTTAATCTCTTGGAGCTCTCTGTTTTTTTAAGACCATCACAAACACCAAAGCCTGCACCGGACTCAGCCTTCCAGCACTGCTTTCCAGAAACCAGTAGTGATTCTCGCTGGCTTTTGCCCATCATGCCATTCTAAGTCTTCTGACACATGCATCTCTGTTTTCTAATTGCCATCAACTCTCCAGACCCCTGGGCTCATTTCCTCCATTCTAGAGGAGGACACATATAGGATCCATTAAAGAACTCTGTTTCCCTCACTGCCACACCTCCTGAGCAGAAAGCTTTTCCTATGCACGACGCTCAAGTGACACTCCTGTATCTTCTAATTATTCACACCCCATCTTCTCCCACAAGCCTTGTCAAATCTGAACCTTATGCTGTCTCCTTTTTCTCCTCTCCCTACCTGAAACAATTGCATGTCTAATGTTATCTATAGAAAGACAGATGTATATAGAAAGACAGCTATAAAGCCTTTACAGATCCATCTGTTTTATTCCTCTAATAGACTGGGTCTATCTGGTATGTGCATAGTGGATAATTAATAAATATCTGTCTATTAAATAGACTGTTGGGATGAAAATACTATTAAATGTTGTTTAAGGACAAATCCTGTCATATTCATTGTTTAAAGGATGCTCTTTTGATTGTCTCCTAAAACTTTAAAGAAAGCTTATCAATTTTTCCTTAAACTCATATTTTGAAACACTCTTATATTGCTATATTACATAAGAAAAATTATGGCGAAGTGGAGCATGTTCCCTGGACTGAAAGTCAAGAGACTCGGGCTTTCCCCTTGGCCAAACTAGTTGAGTGACCTTGAACAACTGACCTTGAGCAACTTCTCTGGGTCAAAGCTTCCTCAGGGGTAAACTGGGGGTACTGAACTGAGCCTGATGATTCCAAGGCTCCTTTCTGTTCACGTGCCATGATGTTAAGGCAGGGCTACGCAACACTTACCAGTGCTCAGGGGGTTATCTGAGCGGCATCCTGCACTTCTAAATATTCATTCCATTCTGGTCCATCTAATGTCCCTATCTCCATCATGTACAACATCATTACACTTTGCCCAGGAATGTAATACCCTGCATACTGTAACGGAATCCTCATACAAAGAAGCAATTTTCACAGGGAGCCAGAAGTAATTTTTGGATGTTATGATTAAACTATCAAAGTTGAACTTTGAAGAATTCTTCAAAAAAAAAAAAATGACTTCCAGTTTGGTGAAAACTCAAATTGCAGGTGACCTTGGGTGAATGTTCTCAATACCATGCACAAAAGATGAATACTTTCAGACTTCAAATTGACAGATGCAAAGAAAAATATACATATTAAGAAAAGGCAGATTCACTTTTAATTCTGCAGCATTCTTCATGCTCCTTTCTCTGGTCAGTAAACAAATCACAGACCAAAACAAGTCCATAATCTGCATATCTCATTACCACCATACGTTACGGTTTCTAAAATTCAAATCTCAGTTTGGTCCACAGAAAACTGAGTCCATGGAATACTCATTATGCTTGACAGAAAAGAGAAATGAAGTCCAAAGGCCACGTATATGAAATCTGAGCAGAATGCAGAAGTTTGAGGCTAAACTGTCCTGAAAGACCATTTCAAAGTGTTTACATAGGACTTGGTCTTCCTTCCACGTGCGTGCAGTAGCCCTACTAAACTTGGGCTTGCCATCTCTCTCCACTCTTCCAAGAGCCCTTTAGACCTTTTCTACGGCTTTCATAATCAAAATGAAATGGAAAAACCCATTGTGAATGTGGCACTATAGCCTAACCCTCACCTTCCTGTGTACGTGTGTGTAGATGCGTGTGTACACACCTTATGTGTTTTGTTGAGCTTAAAGGCACTACAAGTAATATTGTTGTAGCAAATCTGGATCAATTACAGCCATTTCTGGCACTTTCTTACATGCCATGTATTTGGTGATCCTAAAGCCCTTATTAAACCAACCTTTAGGAATGAGAGTCACGGATTTCCCAGCAAGAACAGAGAAGGACTCAGGGTCCTCAAATTAGTTCTAGATCTGGAGTTGCTCCATTTTGAGTATGTCAACTCAACTGAATTTTTACATTAACTTTTGGACCAGAATATGGAATTATGCAGATGCTTTTAGTTAGATCATCTTTCCACTGGACCCACACACTAGTTTAACTCTCCAGTCACATCTAGGACATATTTTCTCTTAATCACACCTATCTCCAAATAAAAACATGCATAGACACACCAGTTTATATAGATTCTAAGATTTAAGAGTCTGCTTAAAGTTAAGCTTTATTTCTTTATATTTGTCCTATTTTTTTTTCAGTTAAGAATTTATACTCTGAGCCCAATCTAAAAACTCATTTGTTATAACGCAATAGAGGGGAAGTGTTGATTATTGAGTGTAAGTTTCATAATTTATAGCAGGTGTCGTTGGCATGGCCAACCATTCCATTTACAATGGTCTCCTCTGGATGTTGGGGGGTGGGGGCAAGAGTCAATTATTCTCATTATGAGTTTCACGAGGGAAGACTGTCCTCATTGTGAAGAGACCGAAGGGCCTGGGGAAAAGCCACGGTCGGCTGCCAGGACGCCTCTCTCCCATCAAAGCGCTTTGTAAAGATTTTAAGACCCGAGGCTTAGACCCACTGCTTGTTGTGAATCGCATCATTATTTTCCATTTGAAATGTCTGAATCAAATTTTAGTTCGAGTCTGAATGTGTAACAAGAAACATTCTTGGATTCAAATGGTCATTGTTTAAATTCCCTGGCTGAGTTTAAGGTTTTTACAACATAATCCAAAACTTAAAATAGTACGACAAATTGGCACGGAAACGGCCCGCCACCAATCCCACCTCCTTGGATCTACGCAGAGTGGAATGTCCTCCCACACGCACGTGGGGCTGGCCACGCAACTTCCTTTGGCCAATGAGACATCAGCAACACTGCGCGCAGAGGCTTGAAAAGAGCTCGCGTACTGGGGCTGGACCGCCCTTGCCTCCGGGAGCCTCTCCCTCCACCACCATGAGAACTTTACGCTATCCTCCGGCAGGATGCGAAACCATGCGGGATACTGAAAATTCCGTGACTGAATTCAACAGATAATTATCGAGCCCTTACTGAGTGCCAGTCGTTAGGTTAGAGGCAATAAATTAATTGATTATTGTGATGATCTGATTGACTAGCCGCTAAATTCCATGGCTGCAGGGGCACAGCTGCTTTTCCTTACTATTATATCTTCAGTACCCAGCTCGATGCCTGGCACAGAGTAGATACTCAATAAATAGTCATTAAATGATTGAATACAGCAAAGGCTACGACAAGTCCCCCACCCTGGATGAACTCAGAATCTAATAAGGAACCAGACACTGGCACCGCTCGCTCTGATACCCTGTGGCAAGTGCCCTGATATGAGAACAGGAAGAAGGGGCAACGGACTTGGCCTGGGGACTCGGAAAGTTGCACAGAGAACGTGAAATTTGAGCCGGGCCTTGCTATCTCTAGAAACTGTCCAGTCTCATTTCAGTCATTCTCCCTTTGCCAGAGTACACCTTCCCGATTCTTGCTGGTTTGAATTCATAAGGAACACTCTAGCCCTCCATGCTTGATCTGGCTACGAAGCATTGACTTCTTGACATTTTTCACTTTCATGAGCATATGTGTGCATTGGACGTGGGATGTGCATTGGACGTGGGATATGCAAGGAAACGCGCCAGGCACCATTCATCAACCCTCTGGGCTAGTGCGGCTCCTCGTGCCCACTGGGCTTAGAAAGTCAGGGCAGGGAAATTAAGGAGCTGATGCATCCGAGAACAACTGGCTTAAACATGGCTGAGAATTTCCACGATTGCATTGTGTCATAGCTCCATATATCAATAAGGATGCTTTTGTCTGCAGGTAGTGGAAAACCCAACCCAATTCAAACAATAAGGAAAATATATTCTCTTACAAATATATAAATAAAGGAAAATACATTCTCTTTCCAAACAGAAGTCCTGAGGTATGGAGGTTTTAGGATTCATTTCCTATTTTTGTTCCATCTTGCTCTGCCATGCTAGTATGTCAGTATCGTCCTCAGACTAGCTCTCCTCATGTTGCATGATGGCTGCTGCAACCTGAGCCATCACATGCAGAATGGCAAAGTCCAGGGGAAGAAGAGACTATCTTTCTTGGGTGCTTTCTTTAAGATCTGAAAATCTTACCTGGAAGGCCCTGAGAAAATTTCCCTTCATGGTTCCTCAGCTAGGTCTAAGCTACCAGCCCACATCTCAACTAACTATTAGCAAATGAAGTGAGACAACCATTATAGGCTTAAATTACTCAAGATTCACCCTTGAGCTGGGGATGGGGTTACTTTCCCTGTAGGGTAAAATTTGAGCAAAGTCAGATTTCTGCTATAGAGGAAGAGACTGTGGGGAAATGGATGTGGCTCTGCTATACCCAAGAAGTCAAAGGCCCTATTTTTCTTGATTCTTCAAACCTCCACTCAGGAAACCCCCATTCTTCAACTGCTGGAAAGGGAGTAAGAGTGGCAGGCTCGGAGAACAATTCTCAACAATGACAAGGGTCTACTCGCTGGTTTTGTCCCACATACACTCCCACAGCTCCCCTCCCCCCCAGGCACAGATTTGCTGACAGCTGGAGAAAGGAACAGAAGAAACGTTCCCCTTTTGCATAAAATGGCATCACCCACTGAAGTGAGATGGAGAATTAGCAACAAGGTGACCTTGAGCTGGAAGATTAACTCCACACAAGAATCGAGAATTCATGAGGTATTTTTAGCTAGAGATGATAATAAGAGTAATAAGGTATTTAAATTGCTCTCAGATGAAGAAATGTCATACTGTCTATGTGTCGGAGGCTTTTCACAAGAATGACTTTTCCATAAATGAGTGAATTTTGAACAAGTGTGGCAAGTAACACAGCCCCAGTCCACCAGCATGGATCGGATTGCTACCACACAAAATTGGGTTCACTTGCCTGATGCACATAAACAGCCAATTAATTACAGCATCCGCCTTTGGGAAAAGAGACCAGCTTTATTCTGCGAGATTGACCTGCAGGGAGACAGGGGGTGGTGCCCTCAGATCTGTCTCCCGAATTCAGGATTTGGGGCAAAATTTAAGAGGTTAGGGAGAACAGGCTGGCACACGGAAACACTGATGGGACAGGCTTTGATTGGCAGGCTTCACCCATTTATGGTAAAGTTTCAAACATTTATGACAGGGTTCTAAACATTTCTGATAAGATGGGGAAGGAATTTTAACACCAGCTCTTCCTGAATTAGGGACCCCTCGCTTCTGATAAGAGACTGACTTTCAAGTTCCGCTCGTGGCCCGGTCCTGTGGCTCCATGGGGCAAAGGGTCTTTGGTTCCACGGTCATTTCAGGTCAAGATTTCTGCTTCTGCACCTGCTCTGGCTATGCCACTTTGCACATTTTCTGAAAGACAGCTGTTAATCACTCTGCTAATAAGAGATGGGGTCAGTTGAACTGATCCCGGAGGGCCCGAGGTTACGTGATCACGGAGAGTCCATTTCCACAGCATGTGTCAGCTGGTTTTTATTTGTTTTCACTTGTTCCTTGGTGCAGGGTAAGCAGGTTTTTCAGAAATTTCCACCAAGACAGATGAAGTATCCCATTTCCTATAAGGAACTATTATTACATTCAGATTATCAAACACTACTAAATAAAAGAAATCATTATTCCCCAAAATACTTTTTTTAAACTGACATGAATATTTGTCATCCCTCAAGATTTCACTATCTAATAGAGAGAGAAAAAGAGGAAGACAATTTACAAAACAACTACTGTCTTTGTAGCTAAAGAGTCTGCATGGGAGGTAGTTGATTTTCCCCATAATTGTCAAGGAGTTGGACCTGAATAAGCAATAAGAAAATCTGTGTTAGAGTTTATGTTGAGCAGATAAATGTGGTAAAATAAAGGAAACTGAAGTTTGAAACGACGGGGAGAGCCACAGGTTTTAAGAGTCCTTGGCTGCTTCTCTGACTGGCGTTGTCCTGGAGCAGAGGGTGAACACCTGGCCAACGGGATGACCATGCTCCTGGGCCCGAGTCCCCATGAGGCCAGCTGTCCAGCCCACATTCCTGCAGTGCAGGCGCTCATCGTCCGCCAGGACCTCCACTCCAGGCCCCCACCAGTGACTACATCATTTTTTTTTTTTTTGAGGAAGATTAGCCCTGAGCTTCCTCTTTTCACTGAGGAAGACTGGCCCTGAGCTAACATCCGTGCCCATCTTCCTCTACTTTATATGTGGGACCCCTACCACAGCATGGCTTGCCAAGCAGTGCCATGTCCGCACCCAAGATCCAAACCAGCAAACACTGGGCCGCCGAAGCGGAACGTGTGCACTTACCCAGTGCGCCACCGGGCGGCCCCATGCCTACATCCTTGAACAGAGACCGCTAAAGTCAATCAAGGGCTGGCTGAAGGACACGCTGCGTAAGGAAGATTGTTTGAAGGACACAGACTCCACCGTTTCTCTGGACACTCTGGATTTTTGGTCTTGGACCAGGTGGGGCTATCACAAAGCTGTCTATTGGAGTATAATTTCTTGGCCCCACTAAGAGCTCAAGAGCTGCTCTGACCAAGTGACATTTGTCATTGTGTGCTTAGTGGTCATCAAAGGACACTATGAAAAAACAGCATCCCACAATCCAGTCCTGTGTCTGTGACAGGGATGTAACTGACCACACTGTCTCCTACGTGTCTCGTTTCTTTCTCATCTCAGGGCTCTTATTTGTTGGTACTTTATACCCAGTGATCTCACTTAGGTTGTAAAACCACCCAATGCCATGAGTACACGTACTCCCATATAAAAGATGAAAAAACTAAGAACTAGAGGGATTAAATAATTTGCCCAAGGTCAATGCAGAGCTGGTATTCAACCAGAACTCATGCTCTCTAATCCACCACAGTACCTGATAACTAGTATATCTCTGCCTCCTGGAAAATGAGAACCACTTAATGGCCCCATTTTTCCGTAGGCTCCTAGGAAATTCAGAATAAAACTTGCTCAACTACAGCAACGTTTTGGAACGTATGGTGTCTCTATTTTAATTTATATTGTCCATGGCCTCATATGGTTTCATTTATATTTTAGCATTTTGTTTTATATTTTCTATAAATGGCCTCAAATGGAAGAATGAGCCACGTATCAAATAAATCCACCAACAAACAAATAGAATGCATTCCCACTATGTTGTTGCCTATTAAAACATCAGCTTGTGATTTATCTTTCTGTGCCTAGGGCCAAATACACAAGCTCATGGTAGACTAGCTGTAAGCCTGACTCAGTTTACAGTAGTTTATTAAAATTAACAGTTTTAGCTGTTCCTCCTTCTTTTGGCAACAGTATCTCCATTTTCTTCTAAAGCGTCCCCCTCCCCCGCTCTGTCCATGGGACTTTGCAGGGCTGCCCTCAACTCTTGCTTTAGGGGAAGGTGTGTGAACCCAGCACGGTCAGCCAGGGCATCCGTCCGCTGAACATAGTAACTAGTTAAGAGACAGGCACCCACAAGTGTGTCCAATGAGACTCCATCGCAGGATTCTGTAGGCCTACAGAAAATCAAGCTCTTTTTTTCTACTATAACTTCTGAGTGGGGTGCAGGCCTGGGCCTATAGGTGGCCATTTAACCACCAAGAGAGGACCTTCCTAAGAGTTAGGCTGCCCAAGAACTGGGAGATAAGAAGAGACCATGGCTGATGGTGCAGGTTGAGTCCCTGGATCCAGCCGTACCTGACTGAGATGCTTTAGTTATGTGGGTAAATATATTATCCCTCCCCTGAAAGATAGCCCCACATGTGTGCATGTACACACACACACACAGGCACATCCATTTCTGTGTTTGTTTAAGCAGTCTCAGTTGGGCTTTTATTACTTACAACCTGGAGACTCCCCATCTCTGAACTAAATTCACATGGAGTCTGCATGTAGTAACTCATCCTTTGGTTAAGCACATGACAATTTATGTCATTCTTTAATTGGTCTTGTGACTAATAACACCAACCTGACTCACCCTCTAACCCATCAGGCTTTGGGCAGCTGAGACCTCAACATATTGCTCTGATTTTTCTGCCCTTCCTTCCCTCCCTTCGCTCCTTCTCTCCTCCGTCCCTCCGTTCCCTGTGTCTCTGTCTTTCTTTCTTCCCACTGTACCTAGCCCAGTACGTAACAGGAATGCAATAACTATTGATTAATTGATCACTTATTGTTGTGTTCCGGCATTCATGTCCTCAGTGAATATTTTATTTGGAAGGTAAGTATCCAGTAGTTTTGTATTCTTGGTTGCTTTCTTTTAGCCCCACAGTCTCCTCACCTTTAACATGGAAAACCAGCTTTTCCAAACATGACTATTAGCAACTACATAAAATATTTTGAAATGATGACCATCTCTGCAGCAGATTCTGCTTGTTACCTACCTAATATTTATTCTTCCTCTCCTCCTCATAGAATCATTGTTTCATTCTAGGTAACAATATACCCAGCTAAAAATATTCACCTTCTTAGATTCATCTGAAGCTGGAGGTGGCCAAATGATCAAATTCTGGCCATTCATCCAACAAATAAGTGAGATGTAAATAGATATTGCTAAATTGGTCTTTCGAGAAATCTTTTAACAATGAATAGACTTATCTGGGATCTTTTTTCATTCTTTCACCTTCATGTTCAATTCCTTCCTCCTTCCTGGAATACAGACACAATGTCCAGAGGTGCAGCAGCCATCTTGTGACCATGAGGAAACAAGCATAAGGCTCATTCTAGAAGCTAAGATCTACAAGCTAATGAGGAAGGTGAAAGAAGCAAAGAGACAGATCTCCAATAACATCTCTGTGCCATTATATCAGACCTGGACTACTTATTGCCTGAACTAAATAAGTCTCTTCACCTGTGTAGGCCACTGTAGTTAGGTTTTCTGTAGCTTTCTGCCAAATGCATTTCTAACTGATACAGTCCTTTCCCTTTTTAAATTTTTTGATGATTTTATTAATTTTAAAAAATGGCCCCAGGTATTATTATCCTTTGAGAAAATCAAAAGGAGTCACGGTGAAAAGAGTTCCAAGTCTCAAATTGTTCCTTTTGGTCCTGCGGTACATTGACACTGTAACACCATCAGCTTAAAAATTCTGTATCTATGATCAAAATATGTCACCAGAAAAGTTCTCATAAAGCGTGCCTGCTTTCTTTCTTCAAGTGCTTTAGCTTTAAAAGTCTTTCATTTCACAGGGTGCTCTCTTCTCTGGGTAGTTTATAAAATATTTATGGCTGGAAGTCAAAGGAAGATTGATAAGGAGACACATTTGTTATAAACACGTCGACCCCAGCAGCCTGTCAAATGTACTCACGGTAGTGTTTGTAATCTGCTGGGTTATGGTAAAGCATCCCTCCTGAGGATAAAGGTTTACTTAACACACACACACAAACACGCACACCCCACTGATTTGCTGAGAAATACAGCCGGAGTCCTTCCGCCTGCACGTGCCCTGCCCCCAGCTGTGGCCTGAGTGCATTTAGCACCCAGCTCTGCATTCCTTGCACCTGGAAGGTGATGTGATCAGTAAACAACTTTTGACCTAGTTCCATGAGTCGTTCTCAAGGCCACACTGTGTTCTCCAATCCGTCACGGGGAGTGACTTCATTCAGAGGATCGCTTGCCTCCAAAGGACGAAAAGCAATTTTATTTTTCAGGAATTTGTAAACAATGCCTTTGAAGCTTCAGGGGAGTAATGCTTTGACGTCCAGTGTTTAGAATTGTGACTTTCCCAGCTCCCTCCGCGGGCCGATGTTTGCGAACAACCTACGTGTCGGAAACCTTTGGAGAAAACCTGTTATAAACTGCAATGATTTCTTTTGTTTCTTTTTTGGGGGGGAGGGGGTAGAAAGGTAAGAAATCGTTAGGAGTTGCAAATCCTTCCTTTGCGTTTGTCACTTTCCTTTTAAAAAAAACCCAACAGGTTGGTGGTTACCAGAGAGGAAGGAGGTCGGGGAAGGGTGAAAGGGTCAAGGGGCACATGGGCACAGTGATGGATAGAAACTAGACTATTGGTGGTGAACACGATGCAGCCTATACAGAAGCTGAAATAGAATGATGTACACCTGAAATCTACACAATGTTATAAACCCATGACTTCAATAAAAATAAAATTAGATTAAAAACATTTCCTTATCTGTTGAAAAAGTCTGAGCTCATTTTTGCCCAAAAGTTGTAAACTGCTCAACTCGGATGCCTGAAGGCACCTTGAACACCTGCTCCCTCAGTCTGTGCTGTCCTCTTGCATTCCACGTCTTTCATCTCAGAGCCTTCTAACCTTCCTTCAGGGCACAGCGGTCACGGCACAGATCAATCTCTCTCTCTCTCTCTTTCTCTCTCTCTCTCTCATATACACAGAGCTCAAGTTCACAGGAATAAATTTTTGAAATCATGTTCAGTATGTAAGAAACCAAAAAATAAAGGCATGTCATGTCAGCAGCGTTTGCATGGCTAATTCCATAAAACCACCGTGAAAGCTCTAGGGTAAACGGCGAGCATCTGTTTCTGCACGAGGCATTCAACATAAGCATGAATAGAAGAGAAATAAGTAGAGATTTAAGAAATTCTTTTAAAATGCTCCAATGTCATAGAATCGAGCAGGCAGAGACACGCCTGTTTTTCTTATTTACACTCTCGAAAGTCCCCATTATCCCTTCTTTCAGTCCAGAATTGTGCAGGAGGATGTGAACCCTGAATTCACGCAGCCTCGCTGAAAGGCGGCACGGTCACTTCTCTCCGGGCCAAAGGGTTGGAGCCACCCTGTTACCCATAGGCCAAGTTCCCTTTCGGGGGGTGGGAGTGGTGAATTACTGAGAAATGTGTTCGAGAAGTCCAGACCCTGCCTGTTGGCCTGGGGGATTTAGAATGTCTCTCCACACTAACACACTAGATGGTCTCCCTTATAGCTGGGATAAAGCTGGGGCCAAGGGCGTTGCTCAGCTAAAATGCAACGCATAGGAGGCCCCCAAACCGAGCAGCCAGTCTCTTCTCACATCAGGACTTAGGAAAATTGTGAAGCGGCCAAACTGAGCTTCACTGGCCCCCTCCATCCCCTTTTCTTTCTCTGAATTCATATTTATTAACTTTCTACTACGGGCCGAGGGAGTGAGGGGTGAGGAAGGTGCTGATGGTCTCACAGGGGATTCTGTGTGGACGGGCAATGACAGAGACAGGTCCAAGGTGACAGGGGCCACGAGGAGAGCATCTGGCCCTGGAGGGGGTGGGCAGGGTGGGGGGAAGAGAGGGTGGGGGAAAGAGACAGGTTCCACAGCAAGGGGCAGTGAACTTTTATTGTAAGGGGCCAGACAAGAAATATTGGGGGAAATAGTTTAGGCCATAGAGGGTGTATTTTCTAACATATTCTCTATTTACTTCACAGCCCTTTGAAAACGCAAACAACATTCTTAGTCTCTGGAAAGTATCACATCAGGCTGATTTGGCCCATGGACCATAGTGCATTGACCCATCGTCTAGAGAAAATACTATTGTGCTGAGTCCCTAAGGACAAGACATCAAATTAAACTACTGTTTAGCGAGCACTTTGATTTGTCAGGTCCTGGACCAGTTGCCCGATAAAGTTCATTTCATTTAATCATCACAATACCGTAAGGTTCTATTATCATCACTATGGTCCACCAGCAAGGAAACTGAGGACCAGGGACATTAAATCACTTGTCCTAAGTCACAGCCCTGGGGTTCCGCTGAGATCAGAACCCAGGTCTATCCAGCTTCAAAGTGGTCAAGTGCAGGCCAAGTACAGTTGTATAGGCCGTGCCCTGCACAAAGGCACCCAGAGAAGAGGTGTGAGGGGCTGAAATCTAGCCTGCACCCCACTAGCCAGGCTGAGAGCCTGGGTAAAGGGAAGGAAGGAGGTACCAGCTCCTCCCCAAGCCACGCCCTCATGAGGCGGTGTTAACCGGGGGCTGGGAACACCTAATTCTAACTGGCCCAGAGACTATCATTCTTAGAACTGCAACCAGGAATAACTAGGAAGAGATACTAGGGTTTCACCTGGATGCCTGAAAGAGCAAACAAGCCAACACTCTAAATAATGATTTAAAATATTGGGTCACCACAGGAGATCCCCCTTCACATCCACGAGGGTGGCTGTGATCAATAAGATGATCAGTAACAAGCGTGGACAAGGATGCAGAGAAATGGGAACCCTCTACATTGTTGGCGGAAAGTAAAATGGTGCGGCCACTTCGGAAAACAGTTTGGCGATTCCTCAAAAGCTGAAACCTAGAGTTACCATATGACTCTCAAATTCCACTCCAAGTTGTATCCCCAAGATGTGTCCCACAAAGTCTTGAACCTAAATGTTCATAGCAGTGTTTTATTCATAATGGCCAAAAAGTGGAACAACCCAAATGTCCATTAGATGAAACAAAATGTGGTATGTCCATATAATACCGTCAAATAGTATTCTGCTCCATAAAGAAATGAGGTACTGACACGTAACCACAACACGGGTGAACCTTAAAAACATAAAGGAGCCAGAGACAAAAGGCCACATATTGTGTGATTCCATTTATACGAAATCTCCAGAATGGGCAAAAACACAGAAACAGAAAACAGGTTTGTGGCTGCCAGAGGCTGGGGGGAGGGCCCTGGAGACAGACTGTCAGTGGGACAGGGCTTCTTTCAGGGGTGATGAGAATGTTTTGAAACTGCATACTGGTGACAGCTGTGTAACTTTGTGACTACACTCAAAAGCACTGAATTGTGCACTTTAAAAGGGAGAATTTTATGGTATATGAATATTACCTCGGTTGTACAGAACATGTTGTCTATTTTATCTCTGTTTCCCGACCACAAGGCTTTCCAGCTCTCTCCTCCCCTCCCCCTTTTCAAGTCCTCACTAGTCTGAGGTTGTGTCTGCTGTGTCAGGTGTCCCAGGTCCTGGCCCTGGCCCTGACGATGCTGGCTGCGGGACGAGGGGAATGGCGCAGGGCCGTACTCTGGGCAGACGTGGCAGGCAGCACCAAGAAACATTAACCTCGCATGGCTGGAGCACAGGGTAGAGGAGTGGGGGCTTGGGTAGGGGTGGGGGGGGACAGCGTGGGTGGAGGGAGATGGGGCTGCAAAGTGACAGGCTCCAGACCGTGGGGGGCTGGCACTCCATGACTGGGTTGGATGCTAGAGCTCTCTGTCCCCTTCTGTGCTCCCACCACCCACAAGGCTGCTCCAGGTCCCCAGTGCTCAGGAAGCTCCTGACCCAGCTCTGACCCTGGAGTGCTGAAGGTTCAGTGGGGTCCCTCCTCCCAGGGGTGTGTGTATTCCAAAAGAGGACCCTAGGGAGCAACATTTAACTCTAACACAATACCCTGTTCACGGTAGAATGCCAACCACCGAGGGACCCTGGAGAGGGAGAAACTTTGTGGGTGGGGTCCACAGGGGTTGAATACCTTTCCACAATTGAACCACAAGATATTGTCTGTACCATGTAACTCTAAAGTCACTAGGAAAAGCAAGTGGTGATTTGTGCTGGATGCAAACACTCACATGTTATCCAGCTCTGGGGGATTTTCCTGTTCACCATTGTACTTACGATCACTGGGACAGAGCTGGGTACTAAGTTATCTCATCTCCTTAATCTACAGGGATTTCATCTTCCCCAGTAGGCTGCAGGCCCCCAGAGGCAGTAGCTCTGTCTCTGAGGGTCTTTTGCCCCTCGGGGAACAGCATGATGCTCAGCCTGGGGCTCCTCATTCTGCCTGGCTGCCACCAGCAAGTGGCCCTTAACTGAGGTTATTTAAACCTTCCTTGTTAGAAACAATTATTAGCCTCATCTGTGTACTATTAAGAAAATGCCTTGAAGCCGTCTGCAAGTAACTGCATCTAATTAACTCTCAAGCCATCTATTTTAGGCGCCAGCAACGCCTAACAAGGAAAGCTAACGGAGCGGTACGTGCCACCCACCCGGCGTGGGATCGAGTGGCTGCTGTTTGTCCATCTGACACCCCTGATAGGAATACAGCCAAGGTACAAAGGGAGATGATCAGAATAACCCAGATAAGTCTCCAGTCACCACCTCTGAAATATTCTTAGTCTCTCTTTTAAAAGAGGCTCACAGAGTGAATGTGTCCTCTAACAATCAATATATAGCATGAAACCCCTAAAAGGGAAACAAGGCCTCCCATTGCTGTAAGCTCTCGAAGCTGCTCTCTCTTCAATGTGTGAGACAGAGCTTTCTGAGGGGATTCAAGACGACGTGTGAGGAGGTCAAGGGCTGTATGAGGAAGCCTCTGAGGGCCTTCTCAGGGCGGGTGGGAGGCCACCTCACTCACTCCTTACAGCCTCTGAGCTGGGGGCTGTTGTCACCCTCAGTTTCTGGGTGAGGAAACCATGGGGAGGTTAATAACTCACCAAATGCACATTGCTAGTAAATACAGAGCTGGTCTTTATTTTATTTTTGATGAGGAAGATTACTGCTGAGCTAACATCTGTGCCAATCTTCCTCTGTTTTGTATGTGGGACCCCGCCACAGCATGGCTTGATGAGCAGTGTTAGGTCTGCACCTGAGATCCGAACCTGCGAACTCCAGGCCACCTAAGCAGAGTGTGCAAACTTAACCACTATGCCAGCCCCCATAGAGCTGGTCTGTAAACCTATGTCTGCCTGACTCTAGGCCTCACACGCAACCCAAGCCGTTTTCACAGATAACAGTAGTCAGAAATCACCTAGGAACACTCTGGAAAGTCTGAGAGCCTTCACTGACACCAAAGACATCAAACTGAAATACCCTTTTTTTTTTTTTTTTTTAAAGCTTTTATTTTTCTCCTTTTTCTCTCCAAAGCCCCCCGGTACATAGTTGTGTATTCTTTGTTGTGGGTTCTTCTAGTTGTGGCATGTGGGACGCTGCCTCAGCGTGGTCTGATGAGCAGTGCCATGTCCGCGCCCAGGATTCGAACCAACGAAACACTGGGCCGCCTGCAGCGGAGCGCGCGGACTTAACCACTCGGCCACGGGGCCAGCCCCCAAACTGAAATACCTTTTAAAACAATGACCACAGATTACTTGTTTCATCAATGATGATGGACTGTTTAGGGGAAAAAAAAAAACAAAACAAGAAAATATTGGCGCTAAATAACTGTGTTCAGAAGACAAACTATTTTGAAAACGTGGGAGTCCTGCATTTTGCCATAACCCCCAGGGAACTCGTGGGACACTGTCCTTTAGCCCCATTCTCTCCTTGCGTAGAAAAATCTTTTAGAAACCTTTTTCGGGATGAGACTGTGAACTCCCCATGGTAACAGGAGCAGGTACTCATGGTCACCCACCTGCAGGCCCCGCCGCCAGAAGCGTCCACACACACACACACACACGTGCACACTCACTCCTACACACACACACACACACACACACTCCTACACAGAGCACACGTGGAGAGGTAGAGGGGCTCTCCTGGCCCCAAGGTGACTCTGACTTGTCCCTTTACGGGGCTGGAGTGACAGGAACTACGGCCGTGGGGAGCTGGCAAGGCCTTGGGGCGGCAGCCACGTTGGAAGATGCCCCACCAGCGAGGATGCCCCTGGACAGCATCCATCGGTGGAGACAGGGGGAGGGTGCCCCTTGGGGAGGAAAACGACATCCTGACCGGGCCGGGAGACCTTTGTATGTATGGGATAGTTGTGACTTGGACACTGCTGTTAAGGGGGCTCAGTTTCGTTCTTCTGGGAGAGATCAGAGTGCTGTGGGGGGGATCACAGGCCTATAGCAATGTCTACGCAAAAATAATGCTTTGAGTCAAAATGAGCCGAAAGCTGGATGAATACAGATGATATCTTAGTTTCCTCTATTCGTGCTTATTAAAGATATTTATTTACACATATCCTAGTTTATTCCAGAAAGGATGCAAGGTCGCTCATAAAGGTACCTCCGATATGGCAAAGAAGCACAAATAAAAAATAGGAAGAAATATTTTTAAATGAATCAAAAAAAGAAGAAAAATCAATTAAAGAAAAAAGTACAAGGCTTGGGACCTCACATGGGGCTAAGAGCCAGAGCTAAAACGTATACCATAAAGAGGCTATTGATGAGTTTCTGGTATTGTAGTAGATACAGCAGCAGCCACCTGGCTGAGCCTAGTCATGAAAGAGAGCGAAAAAATACGAACTCAAATCGCACACATTTCCTGCGATCCTTTAATCATCCTGTGAAAGGAAGCAAGAATAACAAAAAAGAGAGGATTCTGTTTGACAAAGAAAAATCTGAAAAAGATGGCCCTATAAAATTTAGATCAAAAGCTCCAAGCGGGCAATTTTTAAAAAGCATTCTAACCGCAGACAAAGTCAGGTACTGGCTGAATAAGATCCCCTGAAGGATGGGGGAGCCATGAGGCGCGGCGTGAAATCAAACGGCTACTTAGTAAGTAAGCAGCAGAGAAAGGGTGGGAAAAACCTATTCGTTTTGATAACATACGTAGGACAGGATGAAAATGTTTCTTTTCCAAGCACACTCAAAGACAACAAATCTTTACAAGCTTTTTACATGGAAATAATATCTGAAAACTCACTTAAGGGTAATAAATGAAGATTCTGAATGGGAATCCAAAGTTCGATCGATTTGGGAGTAGTTCCAGGTTAGCAGTCAATTCATAAAGCAATGTTTTTTTTTCCTCTTTACATAATATTTTGCAGCAAACACAAATGCCCTTCTGGAATTTTAACCACACGAGGACTCAGGTTCGGGTTCTGTTCTTAAGGATGTGGGGCCTCACACACAAAGGGGCCTCCTCTGGTGGGTGTGCCATGTGGCTGTGGCCCCCAGGAAGCCACAGTTATCAGTGTACAGAGTGGCGCCAGTTAGCAGAAAGATGGAGAAATGCTGCTGAAGCCGCTTCTCAAAGTGAATTTCGCAGTCTACCTGCTTTAGAATCACTGGGGGCACGTGATAAAAACTAGACCCCCAAGCTGCCCCGCCTGCCCTTGAACCAGGCCCTCTGGGGCGGGGGAACCCGAGAACCAGGATTTTTTGCAAGCTCCCAGGTCACTGTTAAGTCCACGAGTGTGCGAGCATCCCTGCCGTGGGGCATCATGGGGCACTGCTTGGGTGTTGATAGCAGTCAGTACGTTTCTATCCCATCAGTATGTGACCTCAGTTTTACTGAATTCAAGGACCATGAAAATAAATAGTGAATTTTATATGCACTGTACACTAGGCATGGGGTAAATGCAGCTATGAAGGTGAATAAGACAGTCCCAGGTCTCAGAGGAGCGTGCCCATGTTGGCAGAGGAGAGAGATGCAGGCTCTCCAGAAAACTGATGGCAGAAAAGCCTGGGGGGCTGCTGCCCTCGAGTTATAAGCAGTCCTTCCTCCCCGAGTCAGGGCTTCAATTTGGAGCCCAGATGGTGACGGATGCCACCTCAATGGCCCGCTAGGACCCCTCTCCCCCTCCCACCTCCTCCACTCCCCTATACTCTTTGCACACTGCACATGAGGCTGGACCACATTATCAGACCAGGTCAGGGGAGCAGAGGAAAGGGGAATGTGAGGGGAATTGGGAGGGGAGGAGAGGAGGGAGGAAGGGTGTGAGGGATTGACCCTAACTGTGCAACTTGATGAGTAAGGCAGGAAGAAATCTCCTCTGCCAACGTTGGGTCCTGCTCAATAGCTAAGTTAGAATTATCAGTGAATCCCAGTGCAAATCACAGGCCAAACACAAATCATAACATTGTAGTCAAAATCTGAGGTCTGCCAAATCTAGGAAGTGGTGTACTCAAATGCAAGATGCCTGGGGTATATGGGTGAAGTCAGCCTAGGGGGTGGGGAGGGGCGGGCTAGCGTCTCCCCCAAGCGTGACTGTCCAGATGGCTCTCAGAGGCGAAGGGAAGGAAAAAGAGGTAGAGGGAGGGAGGAGCTCAGAGGGACGATGCAAATCCTGGGGTCTAAGATCTGCTATGAAACCTCCTGTGCTAGGAGCTGCCAGAGGGAGTGCCCTCCTCCCAGCACAGTGGACGGGCATCCAGGACCCAGAACCATGTCTGCACTCACCTGTGAAACCCAGTCTCTTCTCCCCGTTTCACTATTTATGACGAAGCAAAGTTAGTGCGACAGCCCGTCTCCCTCCTCGTGCTTCCTCTAGCAATTCACAAAAAACACCCAAGGAGACTGTGTGTTACAACTGATCCGTTACAATACGGTATAGCGCCAGGGTTCAAATCCCAGCTCTACCTCTGACCAGCACTGTGACTTTAGGCAAATTACTTCACCTCTCTGTGCCTCAGTTTCTCCATCTGTAAAATGGGCTAATAAAACCAATTTCATGGGTTGTGAGATTTAGATGCAAACGACTTGAAACAGTTTGTGGCCAATACACTTCAGCTATTATTCTTTCCCTTTTCAAAGTTCCTACCAAAACAACACAAAAACCAAATAGCTGAACAGACCATTTGCTTTGAAAATATAAGTGCACAAAAGTTCTAATTTCAGTGGAACAAAAGGCACATCCTGTTTAGAGAAGTGATAGTCTGTTGGATATTGTTCCTGGAGAGATTAAAGGACACTTGGTGCTTTCCAAAACGGCCGTAAGACATTTGGTCCTCGCCAAAAGGTCCTTGACATTTGGTCTGATCCATGAGCGTATTTGGTCCATGCCAAATGGTTTTGGACAGGACCAAATATCAAGGGCCTTTTTGGCTTGGACCCATTGTCTCCATGGAGGTTTTGGACAAGACCAAATATGACCAAATACCAAGGACCTTTAGGCATGGACCCAATGTCTGATGGGCGTTTTGGACAGGACCAAATGTCCCGCAAAGCCCAGAGAAGCTATTTGTTCTGTATTCCGTTACATCTTTGGGGATATCTACGGAATGTCTACATCCCCACACCTGGCTTAAACACCCATTCCCCCCATCCACCCTCCTGTACCAATTCCTGGAAACCATCATCTGCTCCACCCTTCAAATCGGAAGGGTCCTTCCTTTCCTTGGACAAACCTGAGTTCAGTTCCCACTTCAGCCTGGCTATTTTGGGTAGAATCATTCAAATTTGTCCTTGGACAACAAAAATTTATCAAATGCTGGCAATATGTTAGCCAAGAATTTCTCTGCGTTTTTATGCATGCTTCTATTTTTCCTATCTGGATCAATATTTTTTTCCAGAATTTGGTAATTATGTTCACATAATAATGAGTTGCACCAGGATGCAATTCCATGCTATATGTAATGGACACTTCTCATTTGTGGCTCCCTGAAATCTTCTGAACACTCTGTTAATATTTTGACAGCTTTTCACAGTGTGAATCCTGTCTTTCCAACTTTTGTTACTTCCCTTGAAGCTATGGGTGACCATTTGCAGAATTCCTTGATTTGAGTTCTGGGACAGCTTCTTATAGTAGACTGACTCAGGTGGGAGAGAGGCTCTTTTTCTACTCTCTCACTACCAGCCTGGGAAGCAGATCTAATGGCTAGAGCTTCAGTGGCCATTTTGGACCACAGGGTTATCTTAAGCATGGAAGCCATGCACAAAAAATAATGGCTCCTTGATGACTGTGTGGTTGTCATGACAGTCTAGAACCACCTAGCTTTGGACTTATTTTACAAAAAAGGAAAATAACCTTCTTTCTTGTATAGGCCACTTTTATTTTCTTTTAATTATATGTAGCCAACTTAATCTTACATAGTTTTATATTATATATATTATATATAATTACATATTATATATTTAATCCTATATACTATATTGTACTTATCAAAGATGGAATTAAGTTTTGATTCAGATTTTTGAACTCTCATATAAAAGTAACACCATATTTATTGCAAAAAAAAGAAAACCAGAGATTGGGTGTCTCCTAACAAGATGCGATGGGAAGCATTTGGCATCACCTATGATGTATTCTTACCAAAACACTGAATTGGTGTCTGAGTAAGCCTCTGAATCTAGCCACAAATTTAAGGAAAAACAGAAAGTATAGTAACATGTTCTGCAATGTCACAGAGATGCAATCATCAAAATCCTAAATGTAGCAAACTCCAGCAGGACAAATGGCTTGGTTACTTCAAAAATAAATTGCAAGGGATGGTGGGAGAAGGAAAAAGAATTTACAGATTAACAGAGATTTGAGACATATCAACAAATGCGATGTATAGAAATTTCTCTAGATATACTGAGTTGAACAAACTGACTGAAAAACATTTTGATGCAATCAGGGAAATGCAAACACTATGTGGATTTCTGATGATAGGAAGGTTTTACTATTAATTTTGAAAGTTGTAATAATGGTATTGCAGTTATATTTTTAAAGTTCTATGTACAAAGTTTGTAGAGATATATACTGATATATTTATAGATGAAAGGCCATAATATCTGAGATTTGATACAAAATAATCCAAGGATGGGGTGGGAAATTTGAGAATATAAATGAAATAAAATAGGCCAGGTGTCTCAGTCAGTTTGGGCGGCTATCACAAAAATACCCTAGATGGGGGCGCTTAAAGAACAGAAATCTATTTCTCACAGTTCTGGAGGCTAGAAGCCCAAGATCAAGGTGCTGGCTGATTGGGGTCCCGGGGAGGGCTCTTTCCTGGCTTTTGGACGGCTGCCTTCTGGCTGTATTCCTCACATGGCAGAGAGAGATTATTTCTTTCAGGTCTCTTCTTTATTAGGGCACTAATCTCATCATGAGGGCTCCACCTTCATGACCTAATTACCTCCTAAAGGCTCCTTCTCCAAATACCATCATAAGGGATCAAGGCTTCAACATACGAATTTTAAGGCGACACATTCAGTCTACAGCCTCGTGGGATGATAATTCATGCAGTTGAAAGATGGGTACGCAGGGCCTTATCAAACTGGTCTGTCTAATTTTTGCATATATTTAAAATTTTCTGTAATTTAAAAGAAATATTTAAAGATAATATTCAACAAAACTAGATCCAATGTCTTTTTATTTTGTTTAAAACAATTTTCTTCTAATGTGGCAGATTCTTCTCTATAGAATCAATAATGAATAGACTCAGAAGCTTATTTGAACTGGCACAGGAAAGCCAAAATACTGGAATCAGGATTTCATGCTAAGGAATTAAGATCCCAGGAGACATCTAAACTACTCACTGTTACAGCTTTCCTCGAAATTCCTTCTTATCACGTGTCCAAAATTTTTAGGGACATTCATCACTGAGAACGAAATTATCTTTTGATGAATTAGCATAATTAGCTCTAATCCATTCTAGTTGGTTTCTCGGGTCACCCCAATCCTCAAAGAAGATTTTTGGTCCCTATAAGACTGGACAGCTACAGAAGTCGCTTACTCATGTAAATACAAGGTTTCATATCGTCCT
The DNA here is from genome assembly GCF_037783145.1 of Equus przewalskii. Taxonomy (NCBI): domain Eukaryota; kingdom Metazoa; phylum Chordata; class Mammalia; order Perissodactyla; family Equidae; genus Equus; species Equus przewalskii. The sequence continues at coordinate 17,771,736 of NC_091862.1, forward strand.
GGAAGGGAGTCCTGTAGCCTGCAGGTGGAGAGAGTCTAGAAGAAACGCATCCTTAAAGTAACCCTTCCAAGGGGGTGGCCAGAATATCACAAGCAATGCACGTGCTGCTCTGGCTGTAGAAGAACGTTATCCATTATCCTCATTTAAGCTCGTTCGTTTCCAGCTGGGCAATTTCTTGATGACTGGCAAGCTGACGGGCCCGTAAAAACCACTGGCTCTGCAGGTCCCTACCGGCTCCACTAATTCAATAAGAACTTTCTGCACAAAGCTATTTGAATCTTCTAAGCTTCTCGAAAACTCTGCTGTGCAAAGGGAGAACCAGGCACGAGTGGCAGTGATGCAACTCGGGACCATGTCAGAAAATGCAGAATCTCGGGCCCCACTCCAGACCTACTGCGTTTTAACAAGATTCCCACTGACTCCTCTGCCTCTGATAACCATTTGATAACCGATCCTTGAATAACAACCTCTGTGCACCTGTCTGCTCTATAACAAGCAGAGTGAACAGTTCATTATGAAATGATCATCCAGTTGGCATTCTGCAACAGCATTAAATACTTATTCTCCAAAGAGATCCTCCGGGCCTATCTGAGGGTGATTCATGGCAAGATAAAAATAAAACACAAACACTTAGGGCTAATCTACCACACCTGATAACTCTTTATCTTCATTTCGTGCACAATCTATGGACAGGCTCTGACCCACCAGAGAGGAATTTTTCCAGTTGCTTGTTTCTCCCTGTGGATAAATTATGGAAGCCATTGCAAGCAAAGGCACTGTAGATAAGAAGTGCATCTTCTTGATCCTGTGTTCTCTTAAATTATACACTACAGGGTCAGAGCTACTGATGAAGAGCAGCAAAGCCTGAAATGTCCCGAGTAAAGAATCTAATGAAACACAGCTCAGGACCGAGGCACTGATACCAGCTTGCGCTCCCTCTGCCCTTTGCTTCTGTCATGGTGATATGTTGTTATATGGTATCTGACAAGCAGCCTTGAGATGAAAAGAAACAACTCATGAATGGAAACTTTCATTGAGATATTTTCCGGTAAATTACATGAGCTCAGGAAATGCACACAAGGTTCCACAGAAAAAGACACGTAGATGGGACATTTGAATCTATTTTTAAATTATAATCTCTTGGCTGCCAAAAAGGATCTGAGGCAGTATATCAGTGTCTTCTCCACCCCCTAAAAAGCACAGAACCGATAAAACAACTAAAACAAGACCAAAGGACAACACGGAAGTAAAAAAGGAAAGGAGACAATACAGAACAAGAAGATGATTTCCGTTTTATACCTGATTATTTTTTCTGATAATTTTTTTTTTATTTTATGTTTCTCTCTGGAGCTTCTAAGTTTCCAGTTGTGGCTTTCCAGAAAAGCTGTTTTGAAAGCCAAATTTTCTGGAAGCCAAGTGATTGAGAGAAGAGTGATCTGGAATTCGAAAAAACACCTAAAGGAAGAAGACATCAAGTTTACCAACCAAATCAAAGATTGGTGAAAGAATAAAGTAAGAGCTAGTTGCTTCCCAAAAGGAGATAAAGGTTTAATTGGCTGGTGAGATGAGGATGAAAAGGGACAGGACCAGATCTTACAAGTTGTCTGCGTCCCTAGGAAAAGTCTAGCTCTCGAGCCCCCTGGGCCAAACGGTTTGGGAGGGGCGGGTTAATAGAAACCTCAGATCATTTGCTGGGAATCCCGGGGGACAAGGGCACGCCTCCCAGGGTGTGTCCTTCAAGTCTCTAGGCCACAGAAAGAGGCCTTGCTTCTGACCAGAGCTTGAGCTTCAGGGTGTCGATGGCCCAGGGAGCTACTCAGACATGGTCCTGGGGCGGCTCACTCTGTGAAGTCTTGTAGGATTTTTCTGAAACTATGAGACAGGGCCGGAGGGACCTGGGGTCAGGACAAGGAGGATGCAGCACATGTTGGTTCATGGAGCAGATGTACTGGTGGGGCCAGGGTCAGTTGACTCAGACCAAGAAGCAAGAGGCTGAAACCCAAGACCAGGCCTGGGGACCTGGGAGATGCCAATCAGAGGACAGCGTCTCAACAAGGCGCCATTCCTCTGAGGCCACACAAAGCCCCCAGGGAACTTGATCAGCCTCTAGGAGAAGGGATGAAAGAAAAGAGAAAGGAAAAGAGAAAAGAGAAAGACCCCTGAGAAGTTGATTTAAACTGGAAGAAACTCAGGTATCTTTCTACCATCTGTGGAAATGGGGATTCCTGTGCTAGGTTTATTTATATGAGGGGAAAATCTAAAATGTTGCATTTTTGCACACCCAACCTCATACCTTTTACTAAATATATATATGTATATATATACACACTTAAGTTTACTAGAAAGTTGAAGTAACTGATTAATGAAGCAAGTGGGAGAGACATGCCCATCTAACAGTTGTGAGTTAATTTCATTAACTTTCTTTAAGGTTGTGAGCCTGTGGTTGTGCCTTAAAGACTAGGAGAGCTGCAGTATGACAGAACAGGGAGACGGCTTGAACTGTCCTTCACACCTGGAACGGAGTCCTAGAGGAAGGAAAGGGGGGCCAGGTACGAGGGAGTGTCAAGAGTCATTCGAGGTTACTTTAGGAGATTTAAGAAACTGTTTTGAATGTGAAATTTATCTGTGTTTCCCCAACACAATCAAATTAGTTCTAGGCTCCATTAACAGGAAACAAACTTCTAAATCACTAAATAAATAGCAGATAACACCCCCTCCCCAATAAAGCAGAATGGTAAACCTATTGCTTTTGTAACTGTGAGCCCTCCAGGACCAGCTCAACTGACCCCATCTCTGATGAACAGAGTGATTAAGAATTGCCTTTCAGAAAATCTGCAAAGTCACACAGCTGGGGCATGAGAAAAAGAAGAAATCTTGACTTGAAATGACGGCAGCACCAAAGATCCTCCTTCCCACGGAACCCAAGGACCAGGACACAACCCAAACTTGAAAGTCGGACTCTTATCAGAATCGAGGGGTCCCTCATTCAGGAAGATCCAATGTCGAAATTCCTTCTCTACCTCATCAAAAATGTTTAGAACCCATCACAAAGGTTTAGAACCTCATCAAAAATGTTTAGAACCCATCACAAAGGTTTAGAACCTCATCATAAATGTTTAGAACCCTACCATCAATGCTTGAAGCCCAACACTCAAGCCTGTCTCACCAGTGTCTCCGAGTGCCAGCCTCTTCTCCCTAACCTCTTAAATTTTGCCCCACATCCTCAATCAGGGAGGCAGATCTGAGGACACAGGCCCCCAGGCCTCCCTGCAGATGGATCTCGCAGAATAAAGCTGATTCTCTCCCAAAAGCTGATGCCATAATTAATTGGTTTGATTATGCACATCCGGCAAGCGAACCCCATTTTTGTGCAGTAACACTTTTCCCCAGTAAGGTTTGTAAGTTCTTTCTATATTTGCATAATTAAGACAATAGTTCTGAAATTTGTATGCACTATTTATCCTGTGAAAATGGAACTTGCCTATTTAGTCATCGGAACACATTACATCTGCCATCATTTTGGATGGGGGAAAAGTACTTGAGGAATTCCTCTCTAGCAAAAGATTTGTCTTCTTGCCAGGTACTTTGGCCGTAGCAAAGTAATCACTTAGAAGGCAGGAGCACAGGCTGGCAATTTCCTAAGTGAAAATGGAAGTGATGCGCCAGCACACGTCCCCTCTGCTAACACACGGTCTGAAGGAAGGCACTGCTAACAACGCTGCTTGAGTAAAGTAGATTCTGAGCTTATGGGTCCCTAGGAACCTACAGGTCCCACTGCAAATCACAAAACCAGATCAACAAAAACCGTCTGCTCAAAGCTCACGGGCACCTGAAATTGGACTATGAGTAGAGCCTTTTCAGAGTGAGATGGGAAATTTCAATCTTTTTACATCTAAGTATAAATGGAAGAATATGGAATCACACATTTAAAAAATCAATCATCTATTTTTAGTGCCATTAGCACAATTATTAGGGAACTGTGTAATTTTCTATGCCCTGTCTGGTGACTTCTGAGAAATGGAAGGGCGTTCCTCTCTGCTGATGGTGGAAATCCCGGACTCTGCTCTTGAGGCTACTCTGACCCAGTTACATACTTGAGCATCACTGCAACAGAGCTTTTTAGACAGAAAAAAGTTGAACTACTTTCCATTAAATTTGAGTTTCTCACAGACTGAGGAGAAATTTCACTAAAATATACTTACTTTCAAAGAGAACATTATAAGATAAATACAGTTTCCAATAAAGTAGTATTGGAAACAATATATTTATGTAGCATTTAAAGGAAGTTTTATAAAAAGAGAATTCTAAGCTTTGAAAATTATGAAATACAGAATAAATACAAAAGAATGTATGAAAACACAGCCTTACAAAGCTTAATTTTTTTTGCATGTTATCATTCTTAATTTTGAATGAATTATAGCTTTGAGCTATAACCAGTATTTAAGGATCATGCAAGCATAACATCAACTTTAAATCATCAGAAACTTCAGAGTAAACTACTGAATATATTTTTGATAAGATTGAAGAACAAGATCCATGGAAACTGATGGAATAATCTACGTTCTTAGACATTCCAAAAAGGGATGATTCAGCTTTTTCATAAACAGCCTTTTGGTGATTCTGTAAAAAAGATTTTCTTCTTTTTAAACATTGCATTATAAAACATTACAAACTCATTTGGTAATTAAAATGAGGGAAAATTTATCTTTCATTTGCACTTTTTGAATTATATAGACGTAGTTGAAAATAGATTATCTGTATTAACTCAATAAATCAAATTACTCATGTTCACATAGAGCTAAAAGAAATTTGGTATTTATATTAAAATATAAAATTATAAATCTGTGAATTTCTTTTACACACACTAAAATATAAAAGGCTTGTGCATAGGTAAAAGAATTAAATGCAATAAGGAATTAGTAACTTCTGTTATTTTGGGTAAAAATGGTTGACTTTCCTATATGTCAAGATAAAAAATACAAGCTGGAAAGAAAGTCCAGGATGTTGAAAGGAAATGATTGTCCTCTGGGACATTTCACTAATGTACCAACTGGCTTTGAGTACATAACAATGACCAAGTAGTCCTTTATGTTTCTGACTGGATGAAATAGTAATCTAAAAAAGCATCTCAATATATCACTGATTAAAAATATATTATCTGTATCTATTAAAAATGTTTAGTAACAAAAACACTTTTTGCCAGGATAAAAAAACTGGCTGAAGCAAATTGATCTGGTTTGAATCAAATGCCACAAAACATGTACAATGAAACTTATTTAAAACCTTTACCTTAAAAGCCTTAGCAGATATTACAAGTGAACGATTGTTAAAATAATATCTACAAATATTAGCAATTCAGATGGGGACCCAGTAAAACACAATTCATCAATTAATGGCATTAGGGAATATAACTTAGGTCATGACAGTGTGCTAAGCATTTTACGTGGTTTCTTGCAATTAATCCTCTCAACAACCCTCTCAAGTAGGGACTTCCGTCTCTTTTAGGCTGAGGATGATGGACACTCAGAAATCTGTCCTAAATCACATAGTTAGTGAGAGGCAGTTAATCTGAACTCAGGTTCACTGAGCTCTGGAAGCTGAGCTCTCATCTTCTCTACAACAAGGACAAGCATACTAATGATATCTTTCCTCAGTGACTGTCTGATATCTCAACAAATTTTGAAATTTTAGGAACATCTACTGGATAACCCTCATAACATGTCTGTAAAGTGGACAGATGACATGCCCAGATCAGGTCATTTTTTTCTTATCCTGATATTTTCATCCATGATGCAGTCAATTTGTAGCACAGAATCAAACTCTAAGTCAAGGGACCTGAAATCCTCATCAAACTACGGTCTTCACACTTCCTTAATGCTCTGACATAAGGCTTCAGTGCGAGATTCTTTTTGCCCAAAGCAAGGGAGGCATCTGGTTCCGAAGAGAAAGGAAAAACTGGGACAGACATGAGCATCCAAGTCAGGGGAAAAAGTGAGTCTGGGATAGACGCATCCCCTTTCCAGGCCACCTCTGGGTATCAATGCTCCACAGCACCACACTGAGCGAGCAGCGCATCGTGGAATCATGCTGGATACGGCCTACATAACTGAAAAGCTCGTTCTGGATACCTCTGACTGCCAGATGAAAGAATTCCTCTAGGTACCTATAATTAGTACATATCCAGTAAGCCAAAAAAGATGTGTAAAACACGTTCCATGCCTTCAGGAATTATGATACAGTTGGGGAGATAAAAATATATACATACAGGTGTCAGTACAATGTGTAACAATGTGTGCCAACTATTGTTACAGGAGAACGGTATATTCTAAGTGACGTTTTGAGTGCTTTATTGTTTTGCACACCATGATCTCCAGCAGGAGCTCAAGGTCACCTTCTTCTCCACGGAGGGGGAGGGGTCCTTAAGGTCATGTATTCCTCAAGGACAAAATTAGGCCATAGTGGCAAGGAACAGTGCTATCAAGGGCCGGTATAAAGGTCTTTAAAGCCCTTCTCCATTTGGCCCCCTCTCTTGGTCTCTTCCTGTTATTGGTCTGCTTCACATTGCTCATTTTTCTCCTCTGTTCCATGTAGCTAGTACAATAAGTAAATGGTTCCCAATTTCCCCTTTTTGGGGGCAAAAAAAGTTAAGAGGGAGTCTGGGTATGGCCTCAAGGAAAGGCTATGGGGAGAGTCCAGCTGGTTCTGCTCTGCTCGAGTCTCGGGACGAGACAGCCACCACTCCCTTCCTGCATCTTCTCACCATCGGGGTGGTAAAAGGTCGAGGTCAAGATGACAGCGTGAGCCTAGAAGAGAACTGTCAGGATGTCACTCAGCCTGCCCTTCGCTAGGCTTCAGGGTTGGGGGTAAAGGAGCCCTGAAGCTCCACATGGTCAAGCCAGCTCCCCCGAGCAGCAGGCCACATTAGGGTTCATCTGCAGGGTGTCCCCTCAGGAACCTGGGAAGAGACAGGCCGTTCCCTGAGGACTCAGCGGTTCAGGAAACAGGCCGTCCCCATCTTTAACCATCAGCAACACAGCCAGCACCTTACAGCTCCCAAAGCACCTTCACAAAACTTACTTGATTTCCTTTTCACAAAAATGTGAACAAGAAGGATACAGGGAAATCAGCATTACTTCCCATTTTATAAAGGAGAAGAAAAAACTCAGAAAGAGTAGTTGGCTTTTGCCAGATCTGAGAACTAGTAAGACTCGGAGCCAGGGCTTGAACCGGGATCTTCAAACTCCTGGTTCTGAAGTATTCACACAACGGAGCCTCCAGCCACGGCTGCAGCAGAAGGCGCAGGATTCACACGGAGCCCTACAAGACGGGCCATCAGGACAGTAGCCGTCCAGGCACTGATTTGGAGATAAGCATCCGTAATTACGAAATTGTAAATAAGAGTCAATAATTACTAAATAATATTCTTATTGGGAAACAGAGAATGTTCACTGTCTATTATATGTAAAATAAGAATGATCTTCTTGGATTCAAGAACATTGACTCTGAAACGTCAGGCTGTCCCTCCAAACAACCTTGTTCTCTTCCTAATTCATTGCGGATTTGTCATCCATGAATATATATAAACTTTTATGGGGACTGATTTATAGTTTTGACCTGCACTGTCATTTGGGCAAATGAAGTCCAGTTGTTTACTACCCACATAGGAAGCAGAATATCCTTCAATGTGTCTTTGATATACGTTATTTAATATTTGAGGGGCATTGCGTCTATTTATTTCAGACCAGAGACGTGTTCAAGGCCTTGGTGAACAATTTTATCAACGCCTCAAACATACTGCTTCTGGTTTTATAGACTTGGATCATTTTCCTGAGCCAATGTCTTTCCTGACAAGAATTGTAATCAAGTTAGTCTTTTCCTCCACCCTCCAAAATCATTCTAGCTGTTACTTCCTGGATGTTCTCCAGCTCAATTATGCCTCTTTTGATCTTTGTTGACTGAAACTGCATATAATCTTTCAGGTGTAGATAAATCATAGCTTGCACAGGGCACAGTTATGTTCTCTGCTGGAGGACGTCCAGGGTTTTGATAGCTTCATTGGGCTGCAGTACCAGAATGGGTGGAAGCCCCCAGGTGACAACTGACAAAGACACTAGGCTTAGTAGATAGTCCTGTGGCTTAGTACTCCCCCTCCCCCATACACACATCCACACACAAAGATTACAGTCACCTGCAAACTCAGATTTTTCTGAGCTTTCCTCTTCCGGGTCACCAGTAAAGATGTTAAGACAAATTAAACATTGGTAAAAAGTGCCTATTATACTTACCAACCTGTCTGTCTCCCATTAGTTTTTAAAATAAAAGTGAACTAAGTTAATTCAATTCAACATACGTTTCTAAGCGCAAGATCACAAGTCACAAAGGAAACACGATTCTCTCAAATAATTGCACGCTTTCAGAAAATTAAGAATATTTTGTTAACATAATAAAGAATATCTACCTTAAACCAAACGTCAAAATTACACTTAGTAATAAAATACTTGTAGCCTTATCATTAAAACTTCAAACAAAACAAAGATGCTGTCTATAACCACCATTCATTCACTTGAGAAATACTTATTAAGTGCTATCATGTGCCAAGTACATAGTTTAAATGTAGGTGACATGGTGATAATTAATGTACACTCTCCCATCATGGACTTTACATTACTTAATATTATCCTGGATAATGATATAAAACCTGAAACAGAATTAGACAGGAGGAGATAAAATGAATGTGGTTTGTTAATTATGTGATTTCCTATTAAGAAAAAGAATTAGAATTGAAAAATTATTGAAATAAACTAAAAAGTCCAGTAACATGAGTGTATATATAATGCACAAAATCAATAACTTTAAAATATTATGACAATTTAAAATTTACTGGAAAAATATTCATTCAGAATAGCAACCAAAAAAATAATAAAATATCTATAATTCATCTTTTGTAAGAAGTGTAAAGGCCCCAGAGGGAACCAAAGAAGCTATAACAAAGAACATACAGAGAACAGTAACAACAGCACAAAAAGCTCTTGGGAAGTTAAAAATATGAGAACAATGAGGAAGAAACTCAACAGAAAGTTTGGAAGACAAAGTTGAGAAACCCATCCAGAGAGTAGAGCAAAAAGATAAAGAACAACAAAATAAGAGGAACAAAAATTACAAATATAGACATCTATACTTGGAGGCATAACATCCAAAGAAGAGGAGATTCAGAAAGACAGAAAGAGAAGAGGCAGGGGGAAGAAATCATCAGTGAGAAAAGTGAAGCAAATACCCCAGAACAGGATATCAGTGTCCAGATCGAAAGGTCCACCAAGTGTCCAGCATAGGACCTGAAAACTCACACGCAGGAGGCACAAAATTATAAAATTTTAGAACACTAGGAATAAGAAGCTTCCATAGAGAGGAATTACATTTTCATATAAAGGGTCAAGAGTTACTCTTCTCAACAGGAATACTGAAGCTAGAATAAAGTGGAAAAGGACCTAACATTCTGAGGGGAAATGATTTTGTGGCAGATGCATTTAACACTCAGAGTACCCAGGTGCTCTGTTTCCCAGCCCCCTTGCAGCTGAGCAGGACCTTGTGACCAGTTCTGGCCAACAGATTGCTCACAGAGGTGACGTGTCACTTCCAGGCTGAAGGAATGAAGTCTCTCCACACCCGTCCAGTTCCTCCCTGCTCTGCAGTGACATGGGGTCTGAGTTGAGATGGTGAAGCCACAAGATGGAAACAGCCAGGATCCCTGAGTGAGCTCCTGAAAGGCGATTCCCTGAGAACCACGGGACCCACAAAGCAGGACATAAACTCTGACGTGTGAAGCCACTGAGATTTTGCATCATTGTATCCGATCCTGATTAACATAGATTTCCAATCTGGAATTTTATATCCTGTCAAACTATTAGTCAAGGATAGAATAGACATTTTCAGAATGCATTTTTTCAGAAAACTTCCATACCATGTACCTTTTCTCAAGGAGCTACTGGAGATTGAGTAAAGAGAAAGATAGGCATGGAAGACAGAACAATGGCCCCCCAAAGATGTCTGAGTCCTAATATCCAGAATCTAAGAATATGTTACCCTACAAGGCAAACAGATCTTGAGATGGGGCAATTATCCTGATTACCCAGATGGACCCAAGACAATCACAAGTTGGGTCCTTAAGAGTGGAAGAGGGAGAGAGGAGAGTCAGAGAGATTTGAAGATGCTACAATGCTGGCTTTGAAGACCGAGAAAGGGGACACAAGCCAAAGAATGCAGGCAGCCTCTAGATGCTGGCAAAGCAAGGAAATGGATTCTCCCCTAAGCTTCCAGAAGGAATGCAGCCCAATGACTCCTTGACTTTAGCCCAGGGAGACTCATTTCAGACCTCTGAACTCCAGATTGTAAGATAGTAACTTTGTGCTGTTTTAAGCCATTGGGCTTATGGTAGTTTGTTACAGCAGCGACAGGAAACTGATACAACATGGGATGTAGGAAATGGGAACCAACACAGAAGAGAGTGAAGGGAGCTTCAGAGACACACCTGAGCAGAAGGCCGAGTGAAAGCAGCCCACACGGGAGCAGGCGAGAAGGCTCGAGAAAGACTTCACAACTCAACACTGATAAAGTACTGAATGTGTCTGGAGGCACTGAGAGGAGAGTCACACAACTGGAGAAGAGTCTGAGGATAAACTGAGGATCGCAGAAAACTATGAGAGTAAATTTCCAAAACAAGACGCTTACTTTACAAAGAAAACAAAAAGCTAAACAGGAAAGAGAACACTATCATAACGGCTCAGCTGCCGCTACTGTTTACGAAGCGTCAATGACAAAAACACTGTGTACTGATGTGGCCCAAATAACAGACACCCCGTTTTGGAGGACGGGGAAGGAGAAGGGTCCTTGTGTGATGGTGGCGGGTGGGCTGCAATGAAAGAGAGAAATCCTTTTATTCCACAAAAGGATGTCAACGGGCAATGCCTAAAGCTGAGAAAATCAAGAAGAAGCAACATACACAGGTTATTCAGAGGCATGAAAGCGAATCCTAAAGACTTGGTTAAAAGAGTTTAAAGTAATTGTTCCTGAAGAGCAGGAAATCATGGGGAAGGACGTCATCACGGGTCATTTTTTCGTAAAAAGCCCGGAAGCCATTTAGCGCTTTAAACGCTGTGCATTATGTACACACATAACTTTGATTAAACATAAAAACTACATAAAAGGATTGGCAAAATATTTGCAGCAAGTGATACATAAGGCTTTAATATTCTTTATATACTCTAAAGAGTGGACACGATTGTGAAAACTCTTCATTGTGGTCGCCTCTGGGTGGTGGCATTCCTTCTATTCTATAATTTTCTGCACTTTCCAAATCCAAACAAAATAGGAGCACGTATAATTTTTTAAAACAAAAAAAGATTGATCATATGGTCAGGGAAGAAATAAGACAAACAAAAAGAATTAAGTAACTACTTTGGGAGCTGCAAAGATGATGAAGTTATTACAACTCTGAAAACTCTGAGGCAACCATTACCTTGCCAAAGAATGGTGGCATGGGTTTTCTTAATTTACGAAAGCGATTTCTTGATTAAATATGTTTTTCAACAACAATGTGCAATTTTTAAATTTCATGCTTCCTTTCAAGCCTTTCGTTTTTGTTAAGGGCAGCCCAGACTGGACAATCTGCTAAGTTGATGACTGTGACCAATGCTGGTTTGGATAAGATGTGGAGAACATCTTAGCAGTGATAACTGGCCCTCAGGCCTCAAGGAGTGGAGTAGAGAAGATGCTAAAAGAACAATTACATAAACCACCTATTTTTAAAACTGTGGTTTCACAGAAGATTTTTTAATAAAAAATATTTTAAATAAAAACACTTTTCAGTAAAAAATGAAGTGGACGATGTGCTGAGCAGCACTAAACATTTGTTGAGGATGAAATGGCTTCCTGATGCCCTTCTTGGGAAGGAGTAGACACATTACATCCTCATAAAATTGATAAATTTAGAAGTACTGTTTCTGAACTTAGACATAGATCTCCATGGAAAGTTGAAATCTCAAGAGGCCACTTGCTGGGCCAAAGATTTCCATGTTAATGATTAAAAGCTGTGATGAGCAAGAAGTGAGAGTGAAGCAAAAATACAGGTGACTTCAGGATAAGAAACAATAACCCTATTATGTAAGGCTGACTTGTTCCTCTTTTACAGGTCCTTTTACTTTCTAAGCTATTAATTACCCATCTCAAACGAAATACCAAAGCATAAAGTTCTTTATAGCATGCACTGAGCTCAGAAGCTCTTAGAGTTATTTAAGAATAAAATATTCAAGTCATTAATTTTCCTATCGCTGGCAATGATCAAAAAAATGAGAGGGTGGAAGGGACTCCGTCAAGGTCATGTTCATCAGAGTGAAACTGATTCCTAACTCCCTACTTCATTCTGGTCGCTAGTCTTCTTTCTCTAAACCTAATTTATTTATCATGAATCATTAAACACAAACCTATTATCCACTGCAATTGATTCTTCCGTAAAATGAAAAGCAGCTTCACTTTTGTAGGTTTTTTTTAAAAAAGGACTTCCGATAAAGTCAGGTTGGGACACAAACAACAGCATTTGCTCAAGAAAAGCTAAATGACAAGGGATGGGGAAGGCCTTGCTTAGTGAGCTGAACTAGTCACCCATAGGACCTGAAAGTTCTCATAAGTTGGGACTTGGTGTCTGGCATGCCACATGACACGTAGTTAATTGCTTTTAAATTCCAAAGGAAATAGGGTCGGGAGGTTGGGAGCGAGACTTACTCTAATAGCAAATTGAAAATTTGTAAATTACCAGAATGGCAAAAGGCTGTAAAAGGCAGTAACCGACAGGACTAAGGACCCACTGCTGGGTGCTGACATGTCTGGCACCAACCTAAGGGCTTTCCATTTATTGCGTTTATGCCTTATAATTCTAAGAAGTGGATATTAGTATCCTCTTTTAGAAATATAAAATTGAAGCTCAAAGAGATGAAGTATCGATTCTAGGGCAACTAGTCACATAGCGAGGATTTGAACCGAGGTCTGATTCCAAAACCGGAGCTCCTCGGCCTTGTAGTCTCCAAGAATCAACACAGAAGTCCGACTGAAGAATCGGACGGGTTAAAATAGTAACACAGTTAAATCTAAGGGGTGGGTACACTGCGTGTATGTTTTATTTGTCTCACTAATTTTTGTATTTGGAATATCTCACAATTAAAATGTAACTATAAAGAAACTTCATTGTTTCTGAATTAGATAAAAATAAGAAGACAAAAACTTCTTGAGAATGCCAATTTTGTTTTTTTCCCCAAAGAACATCAGACAATGTGGGTCTTTAGCACATCTGATGTCATTTACGGCAGGATGAAAGGGGGTCATAAAACCCGGGGGTCCTCTGATCAGCAGCAAGAGCGTCAGAATTGTCAGAATGGAGGTAGCTAGACAAGGCGGGAGCAGCACACAGCCCAGTTCTGTGTCCTAGACTTATTTACTTCTTGCAGAGCCTCACGGATGAGGAAAACAAAGCAGACGGCCATGTCTATAGCCTGAAAAATAGGTTCTGAGGTTTGGGGGATAGAAAAAAGAAATTACTTTTCCTCTCGAATTTCAATCCTAATCTTCCAAGTAAAAAGTGATTCAGACCAAAGGAGACTGTGGGTGTACAGAAAGCTCAGCAATCCCGCCCTCAGGGAGAAGGGAAATTCTGGATCCAGAAACCCTCTCCAAGTTGACCGATGCTTGGCCAAGACGCCTAAAAGTAACGGTACTCCCAGTATCTTCCGGAAGTCACTCACATACTATGATTACTGGATGTGTGGGTTTTCCACTTTAGGTTCCAAGCCAGGAATGGAAAGCTTAGTTTCTTTACTAGAGAATGTTAAAACATTTCCTTTCAGTTCATGTATGTCCAAGTTGAAAGGGTTATTGAAAGGGAAAAAAGAAACAGAAACAAAACTGCGGTCTTTCTCAGGGACTCACAGGCTGAGAAACCTATACAAATAGGGACATATTTTTTAAAGGGTAACCGACTTCTTTATTGTTTTTCTTTGTCGCTTTCAAAGCCTCTGGTTCTGTGAAAATAGGGAGTTTCCTTTAAGTAACTTTCTCTTGAATTGTCGCTGAGGTCATTTTCAGAGAAAAATATAATGTAATACGATATGATTTTTGTATATTGAAAAACACAATTTGAACGGTAGAAATGAGTTTTAAAAAGAAGAAACTGGAGAGAATATTGGGGATAATAAAGTAGCTGAAGACACAAGAATCATGAAGAGAAAAAAAAGAATTATGAAGAAAAGTGAAGAAAGAACATTGGGGGGAAACCTGGAGTAGTACTGAATGTTAAAAAGATGCATTTCAATTATCTTAATGACAGACTTCTAAAGATGGTTTCAATGTTTATTAAATCAAAACAAATAATGCCTAACAGAGCATAACACTCAACGCTATCCTGGTAATTGAAGATAGTAAATTCAACCTATTTGAATTACTTTCTCGGGCTGCTGTGACAAAGTGTCACAAACTGGGTGTCTTAAAACCACAGAAATGTATTCTCTAATAGTTCAGAAGGCCAGAAGTCTGAAATCAAGGTGTGGGCAGCGTTAGTTCCTTCTTCGGGGCTCAGAGGGAGAATGTGCTCCACCCCTCCCTCCTGTATTCTCGTGGTTGCCTGCAATCCTTGGTGTTACTTGGCTTGTGGCACCACAACTCTCATCTCTGCCTCCATCACCACATGGCGTTCTCCCTGTGTGTCTCTGTCTCTGTGCCCAAACTTCCCTCTTCTTATGAGGACATCAGCCATATTGGATTTAGGGCCTGTCCTACTCCAATATGGCCTCATCTTAACTTTATCACACCTGCAAAGAGCCTAGTTCCAGATAAGATCACGTTCACAGATTCTGGTGGTTAGGACATCAACATATCTTTTTGGGGACACAAATCAATCCATAACACTATTCAGAACTGAACTTGTGATTCGTTACTCCTTTCTTCCTATTCATTTTTTTCTACTATACAATGATGCTGACATGGTCCACTTCTCCTAGGCTGGCATCTTTTCTCTCTCTCCTGTTAACGCCAAGCTCCTCAAAGCAGTTCATATCTCCATTGTCCACCTACCACTCCTTGAACTCCAGTAGCGAGGCCCATCCCTCCTCACCCCACCCATGCCTCCTCACCCCACCCATGCCTCCTCACCCCACCCATGCCTCCTCACCCCACCCATCCCAGACTCTCTGACCTGGTTAGTTACTCCTACTCAACCTTCAGGACTCTCACCTGGACAGCAGGTCAGGTGGAGCCTCTTGCATTTATCCTTATCATAGCGCCTTGCAACCTATTTAATGTATTAGATCCGGCCTGTCTGCCAGCCTGTCCTTCCCACTAGACTCTAAACACCTTGAGGGCAGGGCCTGTGCCTTCTGTAGCCTTATAGCCCCAGAATCTAGCACAGAACCCAACGAGAATTTGGTACCTAACAAATGCTTGAATGAATAATGGTTGTATAGGGTCGTTTAGACTAAAGACTATATCAACCACAGAACTACGTGCTCTCATAGTCTTTGATTCCATCAAACCTTAAGATGCAACTAGAGTATAAAGCATTAGATAGCAGAGGTTATCTTTTACTTCTTTGTGTCTTCTTGATCCTTTCCACAAACTAAGCACTCAATAATAAATTGATACTATAGGGAAATTAGCTTCTAGGGGGTGGGTAAGAAGGAATAACCTTTACTGAGCAATTTTTCACTGCCAGACACGGCTAGATGCCAGAGAAATGTCATCTCAATTATTATTGCCGCTTCTCATTCACTTGGAGATTGCCTGCTCTGCATAATAAATTGTAAACCCTCTTCTAATGAGCCCATTTTAAAATAGAATTTTGAATACTAATACTAGCTAGCACATTACTTTATATACAAAATAATATATAAATATTATTTTATATAAAAAAACTTGTGTATACAAATGTAGACATTAGTAATATATCTTAACTCAATATATCATCAGGATCTATTGGACTCTATTTTAATTTTTTAGGTTTCTTTTTTTCACAATTACAACTATTTGTATGGCTTAATATTTCTTGACTTTATTCTTTCTTAAAGATATTCCAACAAGATATACCTTTTTTTAAAAAATAAGGAGAATAAAACTCATTCTACCCTGAAATTATCATATGGGTCTACTATTCCCCTTTTAAAAATCTAAGATCCATTATGAGATCTTGATTTTTTTCTATATCTTAATACACTTTGCTACTTCATCATCTTAGAATAATTACCTATCAATTATTCCCAAATATGCTTTAAAAAGACTAAAGTAAAAGAAAAATGTAAGAATGATGGAATGGCTTAGAACCACACTGCTATTCAGCAATGATTAAAATGTCCCATTCTGTCTTGTCCAATATAGCAGCCACTAGCTGCATGTGGCTACAGAGAAGTTGATATGTGGCTAGTGCAACTGAAAAACTGAATTTTTTTTGAATTTTAATTAATTTAAATTTAAATAGCTACAAAAGCCTAAAGGTTGTATTGAACAGTGTAGGCCCAGAAGGAAGATTAATTAAGGAAATAAATTGTCATTATTGCATCACTCTTCATATTTCTTATTGTGTTGCCCAAAGTACTGTACCTTCTTCCTGAAAGAATTAAGAGAATACTGGAGACACCATCTTTGCAGTCTGCTTTTAACTTTCATTGAATAGAGTGAAGAATTCAGAATTTGTCATTCCTGCCTATAAGGACAAAGAAGGAAACTGACAAAGGGAGAGGTTTCAGAAGCATTAGAGGAATCAGAGGTGAATGCTAAGGGTTAGACAGTAGCCGTCAAGACTCTAATGACAATGATGAAATTGATCATGAAAGTGACACCTCAAACTCTTGAGTTTTCAGACGATGGTATCCTGGATTCATTCTCTCAAACTTAAGTCGATGAGAGAACAATATATTTCTAAGGATGAAAAAAAAATACAGTATTCTCATGCAGTTAGTCATTCGAGAGGAAGGACTTCATCAAACGATATTTCTGACAAGAACATGGACTGTCCCATTTTGCTAAATGAATGTGGGACAGGAGTCTTTCATGTTTTATGATGTTTGTACACCAAAACTTACTCTATATACAGTTTGTAAATGGACGAATGCTGAAAGTAGATATATATTCAAAGGTGGTTGGAAGGAAAAAGATGAGGTAGAAATTTAAAAATTCACTAGATAGTTAATAAAAAAAATTAAAAGTGTCCATTGGACCCAGATGGTAAATGGTGATGACTATTTTTTTCGGGTATCCTGAGAATTAACATTTGTTTATTGTACTAGTTAAGGTACCAGATAACTTATATAAAAGGGTAAACTCCAGAAATACAGTGAAAAATTATTGTATTTCTACTTAAATTAGTAATCTTGAAATGGTTAAAAATGTGGCCCCTGAAGCTACACAGCCCTGGGCTGGAATCCTAGTGCATGACCTTTGGCAAATTATTCAGCCTCTCTAAGATCTAGTTCCCTCATCTGTAAAACAAGGATTAAAAAATTACTTCCTCTTTTATAGAGTTTTATAGAGACTAAACCTGCAAGAGAAGTGCTTAGCAGAGTGCTAGGCACATAGGAAGAAATCAGCTATGAATAGTGGTTTCATTTTCCTTGAATTGCTCAGACCAGCTCTCCTTATCCATCAGATTCGGGAATCCAAAATACATGAAATGATAACTGTATCCTATTTGCAACCACCGTAATTGATCATCACCAATGCCTGCTGCTCACATGGGGGACCCACGTCCCAGGTGAAGTGAAGCCACAAGAAGACGTCAACCTCCAGAGGTCACACTGCTCTGGGGGGTTGACGGAGCTGCAGACAATGCCACAGAGGCCAGAACACCCCAGGCTTTTCAGCCCAACTTTAATCTTGTTACATGAGGACGTTTTTTTCCCTGATTTTTAGATTGAGAAAGCATTACCTTAAGGAACGCAAATTACCGAAAAGTATAAGGAAAAGAGTAAAATTCTCCTGAAAATCTCACTCTCTAGAAAAACACCATTATCCTTCCAGGCTTTTCTCTGCACACACATCCACAGGCACACAATTTTATAAGTGCAATCACACTAGACTTGGTATTTCATGCCTGTTTTTGTACTCAAGAATATCTTTCTAATTCATTCCACGGAGACCTACATGTTCATTCTTAGTAGGTCTCCAACCTTTAACCACTGCTTTCTGTGCACACACAAAGTTGGTAGTAAAAAGTGGTTGACAAAAGAAAATATTAACATCTGCCTTTAAATAATGACTTAGATCAAAAACCAAGGTGAGCCGTGAGGTTAAACTGAATTTTAAAAACAAGTCAAGTCAGAAGCATTTGGTTCTTTTTAATGAAAACACTGGAGAGAATGAAGTCCTGGGTTCTGCGTGTGCTGTGTGGCACACACCCCATTCCCTAAATGGCTATTACTTGTGGAATGTGAAACTTGTGGAACTGCACTTTTAATAAAACGAGAACTTGCCTGTAAATCTCAGTACATTTTCAGGGTTTAAAAATCTTACTTTATCTAGATCACAGCCCTTTCCATATTGGCAAAAAAAGGTTATTTCTGAGTGCTAAACAAATGTGAAAACTGTGGGTCTGGACTCAGTCTTGCTCTCCCCTGCCAGGCTGGGGGTTCACTCTGGAAGCCAAACATGTGTGCATCCTTATCCTCTGGATGCCACCATGTCCCTGGATCCACCAGTGGTCTGCAGACGCAAATAACCGAGGCCCCGTCTCACGGTCACTCAAGGGACCTTTATCTGGAAGTTTGACCTTACCACTTCTGGGATTCATTTCCACCCTGCCAGGAGTAATAAGCATGGATGAAAAGATGTTAACATACCAATATTATTTTTACCCATTTTTATATTCCTCTTATTTTGGCTACTGCTTAGAAAGTCCAGAGTGTTTTTGCTACTCCACTCCTAGATAATGAAAATACAGTTAGAGTGAAAGAATCTGTATTATATAAACTTCTGCTGGTTGAAAGAGATCATATTCACAATTTTCAAACTTGGAATACAGTTTATAAAACTGGATTTACTTTGAAAGTGGTCTAAAATGAGAGGACATGACCTGATCATTTTTGTGTATCAAGGGGGGCAGGGGGAAGGGAGGGGTGAAGACCAGATTGCAGGGGTGGATGACAGCCATGGAAAGCCCTACAGGGGCAAGGGGACAGGGCCCAGCAAACACAGAATCCTGGCACCGAGGATTCCAACAAAGAGGCAGGCAGGATGGTCAACTCCTTGAGAGCAAGGCCCCTAGGCAGACTAAAGGGGTAGTCACCAAGGATTGAGGTCAAGAAGGCAAGTTTATATAAAGTGAGCCTCGGTCTTCTGACTAGGTAAAACCCCGTTTATCAAAGCTGCAAGCTGAAGCAATGTCCTGACATGCCATTGAGGGAAACAGCTGATGGGTCCCACAGACAGAGCCGCTCAAGCCCCTCCCTGCAGAGCAGAGGGGTGGGGAGGGTTTACCTAGCCCCACTTGGGAGAGAAGTCCAGTTAGTGGTGAAGGAGCCCAGCAGTCCATCCTTACCATTACTGACCAAAGAAAACAGGGTTATTGACCAAAGAAAAGATGTTTTCATTATAAGAAAAGTTACAATGGTGAGTCATCATTGTATTCATAAATAGCCTTTATACAATAAGCCACACCATTCTCTCTAAGGTATTAGCAGTAAAAACAACCCAGAAAATGTCCAGGGAAACAGTTTTCTTTATATCCATGGTCTTTAGAGCAGTGGTCTCAAATGTGGTCCCCAGAGTGCAGCATCAGCATCACTTGGGAGCTTGTGTGAAATGCAAATTCTCAGGTCCGGCCCCAGACCTACAGAATCAGGCACTCAGGCGTCTGGGCCCAGCAATTTGTGTTTTAACAAGCCTCCAGGAAATCTTGATGCAAGCTAAAGTTTGAGAATACTGGCCTAGTGGAAAGAACCTGGGATGGGAGCCAGAAGACCTAATTCAGATTCCAGTTCTGGATTCCATGGTCCAATTCAGTGAAATTCAATAAATAGTCATGATGCCTCCCTCTGTGACTGGAGGCTAATGCAAGGATGTGAGGAGCTAGACGTGGTCTTTATCCTCAGACGGGTCTAATCCTCTATATTCTTTTGTTCCTCCAGCATAGGGGCTATTTGGTGGTGGTTGTTCTTGTTTTGTTTTATATTGTATTCCTAGTGCCTGTAGCATCACTGGCACTCGATACATAGGCAGTGGACCAAGTGGGAGAGCCATTCACGACTGTGATAAATACTACTGTACCATTCATCAATAATCCTAATGTTACTCCAGTCTACGTAACACTAGCCACAGTTCTTTTAATGCTTATTGCATGCCAGGTCCTGAGTGCTTGTCATATATCAGCTCATTCAGTCCTTTCAGATGTCCTGTCCTGGGCGTAGTATTTTTAATCCCAATTTGCACATCAAAAAACTGAGGCCCAGGGCCAGCCCAGTAGTGTAGTGGTTAAGTTTGCATACTCTGCTTCGGAGGCCTGGGGTTCGCGGGTTAGGATTCCAGGCGCAGACCTACACATCACTCATCAAGCCATGCTGTGGCAGTGTCCCATATATAAAGTAGAGGAAGATTGGCACAGATATTAGCTCAGGTACAATCTTCCTCAAGCAAAAAGAGGAAGATTGGCAACAGATGTTAGCTGAGCCAATCTTCTTCTCCAAAAAAAGAAAAAGAAAAAGAAAAAGAACCCTGAGGCTGAAAATATTAGGTAATCTGTCCAATGTCATTCATCAAAAGTGGCAGAGCCAGTCATGAACCCAGAAATACCTTATGCCAAAGCTCACGGTCTTGCAGGTGGTGGAGCTTTTCAAATCCTACAAACTTGAAAGCCAACTTTGGGGTACGTTTCCAGCCTCTGAAGTTAGTGGTTGATTACCTTTTCACTATGTACTTACAACTGCACTTTGCAGGCATCGCCTTAAGTGGTCAAAAGCTATCATTATTTTTCTCAATTTTTGGTAGAGTGACATTTGGTTTTCATTGAGCTCAGAAAAGTAGACAGTGGTAGGAACTACATTAATACTTCACTGGACTGTTCTGACACTTAAAAGTCAGGCCAAAACGGCTTAGAGGAAAAGAACAAAAGGCGACATGCAGACCAGGCTAGGGCAGCCTTGAGAGGCACTGGCAGAGAAGGCCAGTTCCAAGGGGTTGACCTTGGGTGGAGCATCCCAACTAAGGCAGGACAGGGGGAAAGACGCGGGGGTGATTCTGGCCCCCAAGGCCCTAAGGCATGAGGAGGCTGGGCTGGGGACATCAAATCGTGGGCCAGCATGGATGCTGAGGCAAACGCATCAGCAAACAGGAGATGCTGCCAAAGGTCTGAAGCCAGCCGAAGGCCCCCGTGCCTGGGACAGCTACAGCTACTGATTGAGAAACAGCTCCTCTTCCTCCCTCACCACCTGGCTATCTTCATGTGCTTCATTTTTCTCTTTACTGTAAGTCAAAGACTAACTTGACATCTGCCATCTACTAATTTCTTGTCAGAGCCAGGAGGAATCTAGCTGGGTTATTGGAGGCTGTCGGTACTGAGAAAAGTAAAACAGGATTTATACCACAAGCAAAGACCTTACCTTACTGGGAGGTGGTCCATGGTCATCCAAGTAAGTGGAATTTCCTAGGGAAAAAAAAAAGAAGAAAAAAGTTGATGAATCTATAGTGTTAAACCCAAAATGAATTTAGCACAAAGTCGTTAAAAATAAACATTCTAGATATATTTCTACCCAGACAACAGTACCAAAGAAAAATGAGTAATTAATCATCAATTTAGCGAGATTTTGCTGATATTACCATCGTTGGTTAATAGTTTCAGCAGTACAAACATTCTACATACGTGGGTGTTCGTGCACACAGACATCCACACGCAGAACACGCACCATTATTCCTCACCTAACATCTGTTGAGTTTACCTTAGACCAGTGGTTCTCAAACTTGAGTGTGCATCAGAATTACCCGTAGGGCTTGCTAAAGCACGGACTGCCCGGCCCCACCCCCAGAGGTTCTGATTCAGTAGCTCTGAGAAAGCGCATCTCTACCAGGCTCCCGAGTGATGCTGATGCTGTGGGTCCTGAAACCACACTCTGAGAAACACCGCGCTGTTTCTCCACGCTGTCGTGATTGTCAATTTCCTTTTATCTTCTCAGTCTAGCTTGCTTCCGAAGCCTCACTTGTCTTCACTAATAGCCACTTACCGGCATGTGTGTTTTCAGAATGCACGGTTATTGTTTCCTGAGGAATAAAGGCTCATGGGGGTTGGGACAGGAACTAAAGTTTATTGAGTTCCTTTTATGTCGCAGGTAGTCTGTTAAGTGTTTTACAGGTATTCATTCATTTAATTCAGATATCAGAGGTAGGTTATAATTATCCCCATTACGGAGGAGAGAACAGAGGCCTGAAGAAATCCAGGAATTTGCTCATGGTCACACAGCTGTTTTGCTGCAGACAGGAGAGAAGACTGGTTTTTCTAGAAGGTACTCAGGCATCTGCTCATCTGAAAAGCCTACCTAGAGTGTTGCCATCTCCGGCTTTTGTGCAGCCCCGGCACTGCCCATGTGACCATCTGGCGGCACGTTTGATTGTGGGGGAGACAATGATGCAGCCATATAATCAGAGGCCTCTCTCCAAGGGGGCAATGCGTGTCAGTCTAGGGGAAAGTGATGATGACCAGACTTTCTAACAGAACAAAATGTGGAAAATACTGGAAACACAAGGACACTTATAGAGGACAGTAGATTAGGGAATAAGATAAATGTCCTCATTGGGATGGATGAAAGGTGCTTTTTCAAGAGAAAGCAAAAGTAAATTAAGAAAATGGAATAAAAGGGAAGCAAAGCTTAACCCGGGGACAGTTCAAGCGGGGAAACTTACCCAAGCATAACAATAAGTGGGTTTTGGCTTTTAGGTTTTCTCTATACTCAGGCATCATCCACCCCCTTTTCCTTTGTCGTTCTCTGATTTATCACCCACTTGATGTCCACAATGATTGTACTCTGGCCATTTGTGTACGGTAAAGGGACAACAGGGCCCAACTGTCATGCACAGGACAATCAAACAGAAACACCTGGCATGCTTGTGATTGGGTTATTTTCAGAAACCTTTGAAATGTGAACGTGATTAACAACTTGTTAGATCTTAATTATTGTGCTGTTCTCCACTGGGAACATATATAAATAGGAAATGAGATTTACATCTGACAATAAAGTGGATATGCATAAAAGAATTCAGGAAAACGGTTGCGTAAGTCTAGAGAAATATTCAGAACTATCGCACCATAATGCAGGTGGTATAGCTGCAGAGGGGCCCTGTCCGCTCATCACGTGGATGTGTCTTCCCTACGAGGGAGGTGAGAAATCCCAACATACTCCAGCATCTTCTCCAAGTATCAATCTCAGGAGTCAGAGAGCTCAAATAATTACATGTTTCTGAAATAGAAAAGTTTTCCAAAGAACCAAGTTCCTAAAAAGGGATGACTAAAATGCCTGACTGCCACCTCAAACTCCAGACGCGGGACCAACTGACTCCTAACACCTCAGCTTGATGTCTAAAGGCACCTCACACTTGGCTGAACTCTGATTCCACCCCGTGTCACCGCTTCCCTTTGTCTTCCTTATCTGGTTACTGGACACATCCCTTCCCCCAGGGGCTCTGAAGCCCAAGTGTCATCCGTGACCCATCTCCTTCCTTTATGCCATCCTTGCAACCCAGTTGCAAATCCTGTTGGCTCAGCCTTCAAAAGATTACTCAGATCTGACCACTTCTCACCAGCCCCGCCGGCCATCTGGGACAGCCCTTGTATCTCTTCATTCATCACTAATTTTCTCCTCTACCATATAGCAACCAGAGGGAGGTTTAATCTTATCAATCGGGCCATGTTAGCCCTCTGAGAACAAACCACTCAGGTTCTAGCATGGTTTATACCCTACACGACTCAGGCCCTGCCTCCCACCACACCTGCCATCAGGCTCAATAGCCTTCTCTCTTTTCTGGAACACACGGACCTGTTGTCAGACAGGGACGTTTTGAACTGGCTCCTTCCTCTCTTAGAAAAGCTCCTCCCCAACCCCTCCATTCAGACTCAGCCTAAATGTCCTTCCTAACTCCTTCCGTCCCTCTGTCCTTCTCTCCCCCCCTCCCTCATAGAAGACTTCACTTCTTTCTGCACAAAGAGAGGAGCAGCCTGACCAGTGGTGGCACTTGTACCATGGACCCCATTATCTCCACCCCATCCCTGAGCTCTCCTCCATCGTTGGGTTCCTGCGGTTCGTTAGAACACAGACGCTGTAAATGCCTCGCACGTTACAGAGGTACAGGAAGGGCAAGGAAAAGCTACACGAATAAAAGGTATTTCTTTAGCTGGAGACACAAGTTTTCTTTCTCCTAGGGTGTAACCGTATTACTCGATATGTAGGCAGAGCTTTTCATCCTAGGATTTTAAGCTTTCATAGTGCAAAGTAAACAAAACTATCAGAATTTTCCAACCCGAAGGTGGGAACTTGTTAGCTGGAGAGATCAAAGGATGAGCACTGTTATCAGAATGAGCTCCCCTGGAGCGGCTCCCAGGCATCAAAGCACCTTCCTGCTGCTCTGTCTCGCAGAGGATTCTGAGGAGGGTGTCGAGCTGTGGGATGGAAGCTCAGACCCCAGTCCTCCAGGTGGTCAGTCTTGGAGCTCAGATGTGAATTTGGAAATAAAAGGCGGAGGAGGGAGGGGGGCTGACGAAGAGGCTGGAGCCAGGACAGAGGACAAGTGCTCACCTGCCACCCACCCCCACTGCCCTGTGAATGTCCACTTTCCACGCCCCAGTCTCACACCCCAGGTCGCAGCACCCTGTGAGGCAGTACCTCTTATCGGGGGAGGCCTAGAGGGCATATCATTTCGATTCTTTCCAGAAAGTAACCCACACCTTTAGAGCTCTGATTTCAGCCTCCTTTTAGTGTCTCAAGTCCTTCCTTAGAGGATCAAGGATTTACAGTATCTTGTCAAGCTAGAAAAAAAGGAAAGGCATCCACCCCACACGTTTCCACTCCTCCATCAGTCAACATTCAGAAGGGCCTGTCTCCAAACAGCCAAGAAATCGCCGGCTGGGGCTAGCATTGAGCTAACCCTCTCACACAAAATTAAGTTTATCCAGGCTGCTTAGGCAGATGGAGCAGACGGGTGGCTACTGATTTGAGGCAACCGCCCTCCGAGCTCTATGCAGCTGGTCTCTATCTGATGGTGGTGGTGGTGAGGTGGCTCTCCACGTGGGTTAAAATTCATAGAGCTATACACCAAAAGCAACAAGTAGCTTAATGGTTTAAAAAATGCCCTCACTAGAAGGCAAGTGACCTCAGACTTAGGAACCAGCCAAATTATAACACATTCTAAGTCTCACCCACCCACCTAGCCCCTCACGGTGGCGACCTCCCAGGGAGGCTGTAAACACAACCTGAGAGCATGCGGGAATGTGCACAGGTGTCAAATCCAAGTACGTGGTGTTCCTATTTGTGTCTTTACTAGAGTTTATATGTGTTACCAGAGTCCTTGCGGACAGTATGTTATCATATGTGGCTACTTTAGCCAGCCTATAAACTATTTGCAGCAAAGTTGCATTTTGGGAAATTCATGTGAAGTCTGATACTAGGAATCAGGAGGCCAGGATCTGTGACCTGCAATCTGAAGATTCTTGACTGATTGCTATGTTAATACCTGGGTCTCAGTTGGCAGAACCAAGGTTTGCTAGGCATACTAGAACCATCTAAGTCTTCTTTGATTAAAGGCAACACTATGGAAAACCAGATACAGTGTAACTAGATAAACAGGTGCAACCTCACTTTTGTAATAGAGAATCTGCCCAAGAAGTGTCATTCCTCCTCAAAGTTTTCCATACACACATCTGTAAGAATGAAATAAGCTCGAAGATTATTGTAAGGAGTACACAAGGGTAATTTCCTTCTGTGAAAATGCTTGGAACAATCCCTGAGCCTAGTAAGTCTGCTAGCAGGACTAGTTGCACTACTAGTAATAACAGGAGCAATGCCAAGTCCCTCCTTCACTGACTCCATCCTCCCACTCAGGAGTCTGCAACCCACCCTGCACATTCTACTTGCCTGCAATGATTTTTAAGAAATGTTGATGCTGGGCCCCAGCCTCAGCTACTCTGATTTAATTATTTTGAGACAAGTCATTTGGCATTTGGTATTTTCTGAAGTTCTTCAGTAATTCTAATCTCTAGCCAGGGTTGAGAATTACTGAGATACAAAATACAAAGTAAAGCACTCTGTAATTCAACCTGAATCTCATTTTCAGAAGTAAAAAGTAACAGATGTTGTTCAGGCTGGTCTTCATCACCCGTCACCTCCATCATTTCTGGTGAAAGATTGCACAACACGAGTTTCACATCAAAGGAGAACGCTGATGGAGGGCTGAGGACCACAGAAGGACTCCCAAACGCAGAGGGGGCAGACCAGGCAGTTCTGGTCAGCACCTGCCCAGGGACCCAGGACAGGCTCACAGGCTGTCTGAGAGTGGGCCAGCACTAGGCATCTCTGGGCACAGAACTTACTCCTTAAACCATACGGGTTGCCCAAACTTTTCTGGGACTCCACCAATCTTTTCAAGAATAATTTTCAGAGCTCACAGTTTCAGAACGTATTTGCTCCTGCAAACAATGCTTAGCATCTGTTGTTCTGTTGAGCCTCTTGTTTCCTAGCAAACAGGGAAAGTAAAAGCATAACCCTCCATCTGCCCAGAGCATCCAGAGACCCCACTCGACTTACGCAACAGGGGGCATTGGTCAGCCCTGGAGACTTCATATCTGATGCCTACACAAACTTTAAGGGTCCACAAGGATCTGAAAGGAAGAAGCCTCTAGAAAATTTGAAGCAGAGACACTATCTGGTCCCAGCCCAGTGAGGTACCTGTCTTTCCAGGCTGGGGGCCTGGAGTGGAGAGGCGGTGAGGGAACCTGGTCAACACAGAGGAGGCTGCTGCCATGCCCATGTGAATCCAGTAGAGGCCAACACAGCCGGATAAAAAAGAAGCTGCTAGAAGCACTGACATGAAGAAGGACTATTTAATAGAATTATCAGGGTGTCACTATTTTAAATAGCAATAGTCGCTCTTATATAAGAGGAGAGCGAAAAGCAGCCCCAGGGGAATCATTTAATGGATTCAAGAAGATAGTGCCAGCAGAAGTGACTGTCACTGGTGAATAAGAACGGAAGCCCAGGGGTGATAAAGAGAATACCACAGACTCCAGAACGAAAAGACCTGGGTTCAAATGTCAGCCTTACCCCTCACTAGTTGAGAGGCCTTAGAAATATCGCTTAATTTCCCTGAGGCTTAATGGCCTCATTTGCAACTGAGGACATTAATAACAGCACCTAAGTAATAGCGTTGTTGTGAAAATGCAAGATGTGTATAAAACAGTTCGCATCATGCCTGCCTGGCATATAGTTAGTGCTCAATGAATGGTAGCTACTTTCTTATCTTATATTACCCAATTTAATCATTTATATTCAACATTATAGTTTTATTTATTATTGAGTAAATCAAAGAGAATCCTGAGGCCAGGGGAGTAGTTTATCGTATTAAGGATGAATATCAATATAACTATTTGATAATTTCTATTACTTTCCAATCCCAGCTTGATATGTCTTCAAAAATATACAAAATTGTTTTCCCAATTGTTTGAAATACCTTTGGCAATGTGCAAATGAACTTCCAGAACCTTCAGGGGATATAATTTATTCTTGATTCTTAAGTCTTGCATTAGCAGATCTATTTTTGTCTGAATTGGTCCCTGAAGCATAAAAATGTTTTAGTTTTAATTCCTCTTATAGAAACCATAATATGCATTAGTGTCAATGTCAAAAAAGCCGCCTCTACACTGTCAATTTTGATCAAACACCAGCAATTCTTTTCAGAATTTTTCTTCTGGCTCCTTTTAAAATCATAATCATAAGCCACTGAAATCCTTTTTCCTTTAGTATTCAGAAGCAACCATTTCACACAGGACTCTGGTTACCTACATCAGAATCAGAGGGCTGCATCTCCCCCTTGGAGTCCGGGACTCCGATAAGACACTGTTAATGAAGGAGTCACTGTTGAAGGCGACACTGCAACCCCAGCTTTGTCCTTGCCAAAAAATTATGCTAATACCACACTTTCCACCGTTAACCATGGGTTACATTTCTTTAAGAGGCAGCTGTGAGCACACACCAGCAGTGGTTAACAATGAGGAGTTTGTGTGTTGAGTAAACATCTCCAATAGCTCCATTTCTTACAATTAATGCAGCCCCAAAGACACCGTAATGGAGGAAAATTGCTTGCACGACTTTATTTAAGCTTTAATAAAATTATTTCCCACTGAATTAAAACAAATGGCTATATTAACTATCAACACTTAAATATATTTATAAAAATACCTTTGATACGCTGAGTGAAATAAGTCAGAGGGAGAAAGTCAAATACTGTATGATCTCACTCATAAGTAGAAGATAAAAACAACGACAAACAAACACATAGCAATGGAGATTGGGTTGATGGTTACCATGGGGGAAAGGGGGAGGGCAAAAGGGGTGATTAGGCTCACATGTGAGGGGATGGACTATAATTAGTTTTTGGGTGGTGAACATGATGTAATCTACACAGAATTCGAAATATATAATGATGTACATCTGAAAGTTAAAAAAAAAAGAAACCATTGAAAAATTCTTGAATGTTCACCCAACCAGTTAACAAAGCCAAAAATATCTTGAAAATACTTCCTTGATCCTCAATGAAAAAAATGAGCATTCCAGTCACTGAAAAAAAATCCAAATTAAGCAGTTATCAATTACAATTTAGAAAGTAGCTTCTATTTCTAATTAATTTTAAAAGCAGCTTAATGCTTTTCTCTTTGTATTTCAGGCTCAAAAAACACTGCCTTGTTTTATAATACATCACTTTTTTCATTAAATCTGAATATATATTTTAGGATGTCAAGGGTACATTTGTAGAAGGAAATTACTTTTGGAATCAAATGATCAGTGGCGTATTGCTATAACAACCTAAATATAAATATGAATTATTGCCAAATTAGCTCAGGAATTCATTGTAGTCATATAATATGGTCTTAGGAATGGAGTATCAAAGAGAGATGGAATCACTTAGTTTTCTGTTTCATTGCATTAGCTTTTCCTCCCAAAGTCATTCCCACAGTCCACTGATCTCCTCTGTGTGACTATAACACACCCATTAATGGAACGGCCCCAGCCCTACACACTGCAAGGCTCTAATCAGCAGCGTGTAAACCCTCTTCTGCCATGAGGACCTAGCCTCCAAGTAGCCACCATGAGGACTGACACTTTCCATCATACGCTTACTGCATGGAGCACCCCTAATAAATGTAGTGGAAGACAGGCAGGAGGAAGACAATTAAGAATCTGCCTGGGGAGAAACAGAACAAGGGCAAAAAAATCAGCATCTTCCTTATCATCATCAGTGGTTAGCATCAGTGCTGATCAAAGCTCTGTGCTCAGCACTCTACAGACCTCATTCCAGTGAGTTCCTACGACAACCTCTGAGGTAGGAACTACTACTATCCCCATTTTCTGGCAGAGGCAGCCGAGGCTCGGGAAGGTGAAGTGACCTGCACAGTGTCAGCCAGCCAATCAGCAGGCGCTCCTGGATTCGACTCCTGCTACCTAACTCTGAGGCCACTACACACTCCCTGCCTCACTCAGAGATTCCGGTCTGGGAGCCACATGTGCTTTGAGACATTGAGCCCTTCAGCTCTCAGTGCACCGCAGGGTGATCAGGCTGTGGCTACCCAGGTATGGAGTAGGCAGAGTGGGATCTGAGCTCTATAAGCAACATCCAGCACTCATCAGCTAGACAGAACCTCAGGCCCATCGAGGACAAGTGGCCTGCAGGCTGCAGAAGTACCTACTATCCCAGGATCCCAAGGATCCAGCACAGCACTTGGGGGTGGACAGGGGACAAGTTAGGTGGGTCCAGATTCCAGGCGCAACTCAGAACCTCTGGCTACCTCGCGTCTGTTTCTAGCCGATGTCTTAATTTAGTGGGTCCCTGTTAATTACAGGATGGGTACTCTGTGAATGTGCCCTTTCTGCAGAGTCGTCATTATATTGAAATACTTGATATAAAAAGTTAGCTTGGAGTAGCAATCCATTCACACTATTACAAGAAATTTCAACAATTGTCGACTACAGAAAAGGAAGCTCTGCGTGATTTTAAATGGAACTTCACCTGATGTGAATTTTGAAGGTAGCGTGGTAGCCTGGATAATGGCCCCCAAAGTTGTCCACGTCCTCATCTCTTGACCCTGTGAATATGTGACCTTCCATGGCAAAAGAGACTGCAGACGTGATTACGTTAAGGGTCCTGAGATGGGAAGACTATCCTTGATTTTCTGAGTGGGCCCAATATAATCACAGGGGTCCTCTTAAAAAAGACAATGGAGGTTCAGAGTCACAAGGAGAGGAGACAATGGAAGGAATGTTTGGAAGGCCATCATGAGTCAAGGAATTCAGGCAGCCTCTAGGAAGCTGGAAAAGGCAAGGATTCTTCCCTCGAACCTCCAGAAGGAACAAAGCTGACAACTTCATTTGAGCCCATTGAAACCCATTTCAGACAAACTGTAAGATAATGAATTTGTGTTGTCTTAGCCAGTAAATTTATGGTCATTTGTTATAGCAGCATTAGGAAATTAACACAATTGTTAAAAGGCCTTTACATTTTTAAAATTCCCTCTTTTTATGAATAAAGTTTCTTGTCGGTGTTGACTCTCAAGAATTTGAAGACATTTTCACCAAAAAGGCTAGACAGGGAACTGGATGAAGCATTTCAAGTTTAAAATCTGAAAAAAGTTCATAGTTTTAATGATAAATTTGAAATGTTTTTATTTGGAAGTTTTCCACAGCTTCAAATTTTAATATCTTCTCTAATGTTTGGTATTTTGTTTTTCTAATAATTATGAAATAAAAAGAAAATGTAATGAATGTTTTCATCAAGCCTTATATAGACACCCCCCGTCCTCACCAGTTTACGTCAGTGCCACAAAAATAATTTCTCTAAGTATTCCACGACTGGAAAAGTTTTAACGCATTGCTCTGCTTAACAAACACATAGACCATCCATCAAATGGAGTGTTGTCTTTGAAAAAGGGCTTGAGTCCAACTAAACTGCCATTACTCTAAATCTGGAATTTCTCTTTGGCTTTGTTATTAGAGCCAGTATGGGCCACACCCCATCACACACACACACACACACACACACACCCCATACAATTTCAGAACAGGAAAATAACCACAGATATCATATAGTCCAACTCCTCAACTTACAGAGGAAATAACTGAATCAAAAAGAGGGTCAAGTAATTAGTCCAAGACACATGGTTGGTTAATAGCAAAGTTAAAAATAGACGCAGGTCAACGGTACTCATTGCACAACATAACAATCTTACTACAAGCCATTTTTTTTACCCTAAATGGCATTTTCAAGCTTGATCACCTAGCTTACTCTCCAAACTTGAACTGGAATGACTTTGGGCTTTTCTTACATAATCAAATTCTTTCTCTAAGGATAAAGATACATCATTGAGAGAGTTTAAAAAGAAAATATGCTTCAAACACTGAAGACGGTTCCCAAAGAGAATATTTTAGTTGCCCTGCCATGGCTGCAGGAGTCACAGCCCCCGAGGCTAATGCACTCATTTAGATGTTCAAGCTGGAGCACGTTTTGTTGAAAAGAAGTAATGCTTATGATGATCCACTTCCGTAAATGAATCAAACACATACGAGACCGGGCTATGGGCAGAAATGTGAGTGAAAATCCTAAATATTTGAGAAGATACAAGGTGAATGTGACTGGGAGAATTCAAGGCAGGACTCTCACTCCTTCACCCATCCATATGCCAGGCACCAGCCACGGGGATGCAGACATGAGTAAAACGATATGATCCCTGTCGGTCTGAGGCCCTTCGGGCTGCTATAATGAATTGCCACAGATGGGTGGCTGAAAAGACAAACATAAATATCACAGTTCTGGAGGCTGGAAGTCTGAGATCGGGGTGCCAGCAGGGTCGGGTGCTAGTGAGAGTCCTCTGCCCGACGTGCAGGTGGCTGTGTCTGGCTGTATCCTCACACGCTGGAGAGAGAGCGCTGGTCTCTTCCTCTTCTTAGAAGGACACTAATCCCATCACGGGGCCCCCATCCTCATGACCTCTTCTAAACCCCATTACTTCCGGAAGGCCCCACCTCCAAATACCATCACATCAGGAGTTAGGGCTTCAACATAAGGATTTTCAAGGGCACAGATATTCAGCCCATAGCACTGTCCCCGTGAAGTTCATGGTAAAAGGGATGACAGACAGACAGACATTAAACAAATGACTACAAAATAAGTATTTGGTTGGGATTATGATGAGTTTTTTTTAATTTGAGAAAATCATTATTTTTTTATTGAGATATAGTTGATATATAACATTATATTAGTTTCACGGGTACAACATAATGATCTGATGTTTGTGTACACTGTAAAATGATCACCACAATGTCTCATCAACATCCATTACCACACAGTGACAACTTTTTTTTCTTGTGATGAGAACTTTTAAGATCTATTCTCTTAGCAACTTTCAAATATACAATACAATATTATTAACTATAGTCATCACGCTCTACATTACATCCTCAGGATTTATTTATTTTAGTTTATTTTATAACTGGAAGTGTGTACCTTTGACCACCTTCACCCATTCCCCCTACCCCCCACCTCGGGCAACCACCAATGTGTTCTCCGTATCTATGAGCTTGGGGTTTTTTTTTTCTTATTATTTTTGGATTCCAGCAGTAAGTGAGATCATACGGTATTTGTTTTTCTCTGTCTGACCGATTTCACTTAACATAATACCCTCAAGGTCCATCCACGTTGTTGCAAATGGCAAGATTTCCTTCTTTTTGGGGCTGAATAATATTCCATTATATATATGGAATGTATATATCACATATACATCACATTTCTTTATCCATTCACCCACTGACGGACGGTGTGATGAATCTTATACGGAGTAAAGTCCAGGTGGCATAAGAAGAAACAACAGCGGCCTCTAAACTCAAGGAAGAGAAGGAGTGAGGATGAAGAGCACTCCAGGCAGAGGGAGGGCATCTGTTTCGGGGCCCTAGGAAGATGCACTCCTTTAACGGAGCTGGGCACAGCTCCATGCAGGGGGAGTCTCCCTAGCTGTATTTTGAAGAAAAGAGGGGCAGGTGCCCCTGGCCAGGATACCTGGTGCCTGGGGTGGGATACTGGGAGGGGAGCAGGGCGTCTGCATATCGCCTCAGGATGGCGAGTCTAAGATGTCCTCGTGACCTTGAAATCAAGATCATAAGATGTAGTCTCACTTAAGAGGCAAAAGGTAGTTCATGCAAAGATGTCAAGGGCTTCGGGGCACATCAGAAATGAGCCTGTGTATGGAGCTCTAACATTCCCACGCATCCTCGCAGCAGCAACCCCAGGGACCCTAGGAGATCAGCTGGGGAGAGCGAGGATTCGCCTTTGCAGGGAAGGAAGCTGAGCCCAAGGTCACATGGCTGGGAGGTGTCAGAGCTGGACTTAGACTTGGGAACCCGAGTGCACAGTCCCTCAGGGCTCTTTGCACAGTGGGACAGTGGGAAGATTTGAGAGTTTGCGCGCCAGAACATCACCACTGTGAGCCCGGAGGAAGGCTGAACTCAGAACCTGGACGGAAGAAGTCTGCAAGTCTAAGCAGGGAAACACCACTAGAAAGGCATCCTCGGGCCTTAGTGATGTTCTATGAATGAAATAACTCTTGCTGGGTTGTGGACCACTACTCGCTTGAGGGTTGGTGTCAAAGCATATATATTTTTAAATGGATAAAAAAAGACTCTGTGTTTCCAGCTCTGTCTCCTCTTGATGGGTCCCTGGGCCGTGGCCTGAGGCCACTGGTAAATGAGCATCTGTGTCTTCCACATTCTAAACGAAACAGGCAGATGTTTGACAGAGAAGTTACTTGTCACTTGCCAATTCTTTTCATGCTTTAGGGAAATGAATAAGAAAGAACATTCTATGGGGTGTTTCAAATAAACTGCACTAAAATGATATGCATGTGAGCAAGAGATCTGAAGAGCTATTCATAAATACTGATGCTGATTTAGAAAGTGTGCAGATGAAATGGGTTTGATGGCAAAGTCGGTCTTATACAGACGTTGTGGTGTAGACAGAACTATCCCATCTGGGATTATACTTTCATCTAAACTTTCAAATAACACAACAAAGAGATCATAGTTTGTTCTTTATTAGGTCTTCAAATGTGAAAGAGGATTTTTAACAGAGCAGCGGAAATTATTGAAATCATTCAGAACAGTAATCCTCACAAAATTAACTGGCAATCTCACATACGAGCCTCATGATGTCTATTAAAAAAGAGTGAGTTTCAATAAATCCATCATCTCTCCTTTTTCGATCATCTCTCCAGTTCTATTTTGTATCAGATTTAATAGGATTAGGTGAGAATTTGTGGTTCATAGAAATACAATATTGGAAGATAAAATAAGATTCTTATACTTCCATATGTTACTCTGTAGGCACAAATAAACACCCCCCCCCCCCCAAAATACAAAAAACCCAAACAAATAAGTGCCTCAGAATCAGAAAATCCTCACCAAAGATGAGCTGGAGGTACAGGGGAAAGAATGTGAGCTTTACCACGAAATAGTCCAAGGTGGCGATCCCCTTACTGGATGTGACCTTGGGCAAGGTCTTAAAGTTTCTGGATTTTAGTTGCCCCTAGGTAAAGCAAGAAGAATAAAACTTAGCCCATAGGACTGGGAGGATTAGAATTACCATTTATAAACTCTTGGCATGCATACAATAAAGTGTAGCTCTCATGATTATATTTAAAATAGAACCAATTTAAAGATATGGTACGTTAAATAAAACTTCTTCTAAGTAATCACATACATAAACACCAGTCCCGGCATGGAAATACGCATCCCTCATTATGCACTAGAACGGCCTGTCACTGTCTTCCTCCACATTTTTCAGGATTTACGATGGGAGGTTATACCTGGGCGTGAATGAGATGTAATTTTTTAAAGCCTGGCAGGATTTGGGTATTCCTAAGCTCCTATTATTATTCTGAAAGATAAAGTGTACTGGAGGTCATAAATACTCTTTAGCACATGGTAGACAAGCTTCTTTTCTAGCAAAGTCTTAATCCTGCCTTTCAACAAAATTTGAGTTGGGGAAGTGTGCTTTCCTACACCCAGCAAGAGGAGGCCTTCTTTTTTTTTTTTTTCTTTTAAAGATTTTATTTTTTCCTTTTTCTCCCAAAGCCCCCCGGTACATAGTTGTATATTTTAGTTGTGGGTCCCTCCAGTTGTGGCATGTGGGACGCTGCCTCAGAATGGCTTGATGAGCAGTGCCATGTCCGCAGCCAGGATTTGAACCAGCGAAATCCTGGGCCGCCAAAGCGGAGGGCGCGAACTTAACCACTCAGCCACGGAGCTAGCCCCAAGAGGAGTCCTTCTTAAAAGTCTGGCTTCCTCGAATTCATCATAGATATGGAAACATTACTGGTACTTCAAAATTGCAGTGAGTTGAACCACTAAAGGAGTGAGCCTGAGGGTTGAAGGCAGCTACAGGACTTGGGAACAAAGACCAGCATGAGCTCTGCTGGAATGAAATCGGAGTTCATCTTTGTACCAAAACAAACAGCCGTTTCCTGGTTTTCACACTTGTGAATTCCAAACATATTCAAGTCTACTTAATATCAACTTGCTTGTTGGAATGTTTCTTAATAAAAAAGTTTTCTCCAACAGCAGAAAACATCAATCAAATGAATCTACGCCTACCCCAAATAACTTGTTATGGTGCGAAGGGAGCATCAGCTCATCACAAGACAGAACTTTCAGTCTAAGGAGCCGTCTGAAGTGGAACGGGGCCTCAGAGCAGCATCCTCTTAGTGGCACTGATAAAGTCATGAGGACCAGCGCCCCCCAACATTAAGGAGAAGACTCCTTCGCTGGATGGAAGGAGGCACGCGATGACCTCTCTACCTTCTTCCAATTCTCAGACTCCTTGAAGACCCCTTATGGCAACAAGCAAATGAAACCACTCATCTTTTTAAAATCACTTCATTTATCAAGTAGATTTCAATCATACAAATAAGTGTGAATAATACCAAAACAGGGATATCGATGATATCAAGAAGACATTTTAACACGGGCATGGCTCCTTTGAGCGCAGAATTTGACAAACAAAATGGCTTTTAGATATATATATATATATAACTTCAACATTGCCTTAAAGAAAGGTAGGAATGGGAAGCGAAAGCTGTTTAACGCAAAATGAGCTTTTCTTTCAGGAATGACTTTATGCCAGGCCAATGACACAAGTGTCACAGATTTGTCTCTATCGTGAATGCCCGGCCAACCTGTCCTGACTTACGCCCACTGAAGTGGCAGGAGCTGGGGTTGCAAGAAGATGACGTAGTCTAATTTCAGGACGCGAGGATTAAAGTTAGAGTTGAGAACAGGAGAATTGAAGGATTCTTGTTAAGGATTTTGTAGCTAAGGTTTTACAAGAGAAGGCATGGAGCGGACAACAAGAAGAACAAGACTCTGGTTAGTCTAGAGGCCCTGAATACTTGAGACTCAAGCAAAGCCCTTGCAAACCCAAAAAAAATCACGCTCTGTGAGGGTCGTAAAAAGATAAATCATAAGAGCGTTTGTGAATGCTTTTCTATGTAGCCAAGAATAATTGAAGAGACCACTCAGCAATGGAGGAAATATATTTCATGAGAGCTCAAAGAGGCACTGGAGCAAAGATAACTTATAAGGCTTATAAAAGATAATAATGTAGGGTTATAAAAAATATGAGAAATTGAATATGCTAATGAAATCGTGATGATGAAAACTGGAAATAGAGAATTGGGTTATACTAGCTAACAGAAAAATGAAACAGCGGAAAATGGATTTTTAGGTAGGGAAACCTTGATGCTTGCCTGCGGTCCAGAAAAATAGGGAAAGGAACAAATACTTGTTATGTGCCAATCATGGATCGTGTTAGGCAAATCATTATGTATAGCTCTCTCATTCAGCCTTCAGGTACAGAGTGTTTTCTCATCTTGTAGATGAGGAACAAACTCTCAGAGATGCCAGAAAAACTCTCCCAGGAAGGGACAAGTAGCTATGGCAGTGCCAGGACAGACTAGAACAGTCTACTTCCAGAGCCCACTGCCGACTCCCCTCACCACCCAGACCACCACACACTACTGGTTCTTCTGCCTGTACAACACCAGTAATTTTAAAAAATCAGGGGTTTTGAAAAATCTTTCAAGTCAGTGAAAGAAGTCAGGTTTGGGGGCCCATCACAGGTTTTGAAAAGTACGTAATTTATTTTTTAGTTAACCCATAAAATAGCCAATGTTGTCATGTGTCAAAGTAGGGAAGAATTTAAAAATTCTCTCCCTTTATTCCATGCATAGATTCTAAAGTTATATAAGTATTGTCACATAAAGTAAGAGATTGGTAAGAGATTTTGTCTAGAGCAGATATCTGTTTCAGTTGCAAAGACTCATGCTATTTTTAAATAAGTCCCATGCATATTCTCAAGAACATTTAAGTCAAGTTTACAGGACACCTGTCAAGTTTACAAAAGATGGATTTTGTTGTTTTCTCACCCAAAGTGTTTTATCACTACTTTCCACCGATCCAAATTTTAGCCACTCAGGATCCCATCTTACTTCTTTCAACTCTATTTTTTCAAAATTCTAAGCCAGCCTCATTTACCCCTTCTCTGAATTTCCACTATTTGAGGGAGAGATAGAGAGGAAATATATATATATAATATTTATATTTAATTTATATATATGTTTTATAAATATATATCTATTTTTTCTCCAGCAAGGAGGGAAAGTCTACAGTGGTCCTGGATGGGAATCAGATTTGATTGTTGCACGTTCCATTTCATTTTGGCGTGGACTCAGCTGGTCTAACCATCCAGTGTTTTCTCTTTCTTTACATTCTCCATGCTAAAAATGAAAAGTAAACAACTTTTCCCTAAAAAGCCAAGGAACTTAAGAAAATAACTGACTTTTCCCTACTGTACCTCTGATCACAGAATTATACACCGTGCTGAAAATTCAATGCTTGATTCATTGCTACGGGGAATCATTCCAAAGCTTTAAATACTGACTCTAGGCCCCAACGGCCACCGGAAAGACAATTTCAAAAGTGCGTCCCACTGTTACTCCCCTCTGGGGACCATTTTAAGCACCGACTGCAATCACTAAATTTACTAAAACCATGTAACTACCAGCAGAGAGGGCTGTGTTTTGAGCCAAATTCCTCTAACAGCTGTCATCCTTGAATGTGCCACACCAAACCAATGGAGCCATGTAAGTACTGGATGTCCCACCCCTACTTTACTAAGACACCCAAATGACGTTTACCATGGTGGCCAAACTAATTTTTAAGCGTTTGAAGCCAACATAATGTTCACAATCATGCCCACTTCTAGACCTAAATATTGCAGAGCATTTTTGATTTAGCCTACCTAGATTCTAAATCTTTTATGAATAAAATAATATACATAATGCAAACCAACTGATAAATATTCTTATTAGCACTTTCTGAGAAAATACACCTCAGCCTTCCAGAACACTCTGGCTTTTGAGCGGAGAAGCACTGTGTATTGGGGGAAAACAAGAGAAACTAGAGAAAGGCTCCTGACCATCTCAGTGCCCAGTAATCTGGCCTCTGGAACATCCTTTCCTGTCAAGCTACAATTCTTTCCTTCGCTACAACTATTGATTATGACATTTTTGGAAACAAACAAGAATAAGTACTAATTATTACATAAACATGTAACATTCCCACCCAACTCCTGCAGAGTGATTTCCTGGCCTCAGAAGTCAGTGCTGCGTTTGCTTTACACAAGAGCATTCCATAATGTTGCTGCAAGTAGACGCCACTCTTTGCCATCAATATACACTCAGATTTTTCCATTTTTACTGAGGTTCTGGATTCTCGTCTGGTGAGTAGCCTTGTCCACTGACAGGATAGCTGCCCAGGCCTGGATCAGATGGGAAAGATAACCAAAGCCGGAGAAACCTTGCTATGCTTCTTGGTCTTAAAACATCTGGGAGATTCTGTAAGACATCAGAGTCCTTCAAGGACACCTGGGTGCTGGCTTGACTGTTAACAGACTGTGTAATATTGGTCAAGTCACGTAGCTTCGCTGTCTCACCTTCCTTGTGCAAAATTGGGGTTCAGATGAATATAACTGAGCATTGAAAGTCATGCTGTCCACACCCTGTGCTCTGACCTCTACACTTCCGCACCTGCCGGCAGCCCTCCCATTCTTCCCAAGCTGTGTTAATTGACTGACTATGAATTCAGAGGAAGAACTAGACGTCTGGCAGAACTTATACTGGAAGGAATATTTAAGCCGTGGCTTAAAGGGTGGACATGATTCAACTCGAATGTGCTATGGGGAAAGGCATTTCCAAGAGGGGAACAGCACAAGCGATGACAGTGACAGGCAGCATCAGCTTGGCCTGCATGTGTGCTGGGTGGACAGCGAGCACACTACGGGAGACAAAGTTGCAAAGGAAAGTTGGCATAACAGTATTTGCAGCTCTCCTTTGAGTTTTTACAATTTATCTTGGACCTTGTGGGTGAAAATTTACACTTGAAGCCAAGTCCTGCTCGCTGAATATGTTCGCCAGTTTCAAGATTTTAATCACGCACCTCATAAAAATGATCAAAAAACCCTAACGTGACATCCTACTACACCCACATTCCCTCCTTCAGAGATTAAAAAAAAGCACATATATAAAATATATAGGTAGCACAAAGTTCTCATTGTCAGTGTTTCTCTAAAAATCCAATTGTAAGAAATTATTCATTATAAAATGTTATCTCAAAAAAAGGAGGAAAAGGAGAAGGGTAGGGATCTGACCACAGTCCTGAGTTTGGATCCCAAATGTCAATCAGCTCGGGTATGAAGACCAACCTGAACTGTAACTTAGGGCAAGTTTATACTCATCGTTCTGTTCTAATCAGTTCAAAGCCTGCGCTCCTGACCGAGTCAAATAGCTTGTGCATAGCCATCTGATTTACCTAGATAATCCCTGATATTACACAAGGGATTACATGGGGGCCCCACCCCTCAACTCTCCCATCTCTTAAAAAGGTAGCTATGGCTTAGTCACTGGCATTTAAGTGACTAAAGAAAAGCTACTGTTACTACATTTACATAAATAGTACCCCTGCATGCACATCTCGGCTGTAACCGCTCCCTGTGAATAGAATTTAGTTCATACACACCTTGATTATCACACACAATGTTATGCTAATGGGTTTGGATCTGGTTTTGTTTATTTGTTTAGCATGAATCATTTCTGTGAATGTTTACCATATTTACCTTATATAATATTAACCAAAAGATAATTTTCAAAGTTGTAGTGATTTTCCTGGGTTGTAGAAAGTTGGGATTTTTTTCCTAAATACAAAGGAAGAAATATTTCACCTGTCAAATGACTTTTTTGTCAGGTCTAAATGCTGCCCCAGTTGCTGCCAGTTCAAGCACGCACGCAAGATTCACTCCACACAGCAATGCATCTGTGGTGGGACCTCTGGGCTTGCCCCCGGGGCGCATCCCTGCAAAGCTTTCTAGCTAATCCCATTGTCTCTAAGAGTCATCTTTTCTCCTAAAGTAATATGATTACCAGTGAGCAAAACTCAAGTGAAAAATATACACAGATTTCTACCTGTGTGCATGTGCACTGCAAAACGAAATTGGCCTCTGCCAAAATGGCTTCCAGATACAAGTCCCCACTTGCCTCAGATTCCTCTTCACTCTGAATGGAGACCGCCATTGAATTTCCTTAGTTACTTGGCCCTCAGGCTCCAAATAGATCCTCTCCATGTGAGCAGAGACCTTTCCAGAAGGTGGCACGTTCCTTCTCTCCTGCCTGTCCCCACTGGTCTTCCCCACCTGGCCTTCACAAGAAGTGTTACGTCTTTGGTTAGGACGGTCTTTTGCTGCCTTCTGGGCATGAATTCCTCCCCTGTGCAAAGCTGAGTGCTCTGGGACTCAAAGCAAATTGTTGG
Source organism: Equus przewalskii (assembly GCF_037783145.1). Taxonomy (NCBI): domain Eukaryota; kingdom Metazoa; phylum Chordata; class Mammalia; order Perissodactyla; family Equidae; genus Equus; species Equus przewalskii. Next base: position 17,812,904 of record NC_091862.1, read on the forward strand.
AGCACTAACAAGGAACAAAGCCGTGGAAACGTGTGTAGGCTGCAAAAGAGTGATTCCACCAAGCACACTGTGTGAAAAACTAGAAAGGCCTCCAATGGACAATCATCACTGGGATAAGTGCTGTCAACCCTAATGCCAAACCATTTCAACAAGAGAGGCGACTGAAAGATTTTTCTACCTTTACGTTACACCTTCTTCACTCAAGGTGTGACTTACACCATCCACATACTAACTTCAACCAATCAGGAGACAGGATGTTTTATCTCCCACCAGACCCCCTCCTTCTCCTCCTGAATATTTCTATTCCAACGCAACATTTGTCTAAAACTTTATTACGCTGTCTTCGCCAAAAGCATGGTGATAGTAAAATGAAGATTTGGTCTGCAATGAATAACCTTTTCCTGAAATAAAATACTGGACCAAACCAGTGTTATAACTAACTTGTTAGACAGCATACCACAGTGCTAAGAACATAACTAACTATGAAGAAGAGCACATTTAGACAAAGTTTAATCCTCAGTTCTGCACAAGGAGAAGAGAAAGAATAGGCAAGAACTTTTGAAGGAAATAGAACAGTCTTTCGGTAAGGGTGTAATTTATCGTCTTTAAATAGATTGGGCAAGTTCCTCCCCAGCCACGCATTCACAACCATGTCCATCCTCCACGTGCTTGCAATGCCCAGGCCCATCCCCCGGTTCCAAGAGCTCAGGAGGACAGAGAGGACTGCGGGCTCCAGGCCAGAAGGTGGCAGAGGGGCCGTGCTTGGAACGCTCCCTGCAATGTTGCCGAGTCAGATTTCTATAACTCAGTCAAAGCGATCTTATCCTGACGGCTACAGATTTGCTTTTGTCTTTAAAATCTTTCTGTTGTTTGTGGGTTTTTTTTGATCAATTACCTGCCTGAGCTATCACATCTAATCATGTGTGAGATCCGTTAAAAATAAAGAAGTTTGTTACATGATGCAAAAGTTGCACAATTCTGTCCTTAGCTATCTAGCCGAGTAGAAATCTCAAACATCACACCAAGGTTGCCGGTGCGCACGGGGTGGGGAGGTGGCCCTGGGAGCAGGCAGTGTTGGTGGTGGCCAGCAGTCCCCTACTACAGGACAGACGCCTTTGAGGTGTCCTCATTCATTCAAGAGATGCTTACTAACATAGTGCGCAGGCACAGTCCCGGGCAATGTGCTTCTGATCCTGGCAGACCATCTGCCTGGTGACTGATGGAGACGCGTGGCAGGCAATTGTAACCAGGTGTGAGAAGGGGAAGGATGGAGAAGCACAGAGGGGGAAATAACCAACTCAGATTTGGAGGGGTCAGCAAAGGCTTCCTGGGGAAAGTGCTATCTGCGCCCCAATGAGAAAGATAAATAGGCATCAAGAGATAAAGAGAGGGTTGGTGAGAGAGAAGCGCATTCTAGGCAAAGGGAACAGAGTTCACTAGGCAGTTCTCACATATTCTGGAAGCAGTTTCTTATCCTTCCAAAGCTTTGAATATTATGATATTTCCTGATACAAATGGATGAAGAAAAAAATGGATTTGGTTTACACAGTGATACACAGTAATATCTCTTTCAGTAGAATCTCTGGGTTGAAAATCAATAAGTTTGAGAATAGGAGCTTCAGTGTAACATAAACAAGACTAGACCCTTTTCCTGGACTCTAATCGTTCAAACACACATTCACATCCAGAACATGCACCCCAGGCCTTGGCAGCAGGAGGGTAAACAAGAGATTAGCTTTTTAACCAAATACAACACGTGTTTTTAATAGATTCAGTGTAATTTATCTATTTACACGGGCTGTGACTTTTTCCCAAAGGAAAACTCAGTGGTCTTTGTGCACGTTTGTCTCTAAACATTTTAAACACAATGGTCCTGATTCTGCTATGCTTTAGGTCCTTTCTTAATTACAACACTGGCCTTTATCACAGATTCATAACAGGAGTACAGTTAAAAATGTCCTTTCTGGAGAGAGATGAAAGAATCTACTTGCTGGTTTGCTTGGTCCTTTTTTCTGCTAATTAAATCAGTACCAGCCAGCGTCCTAAGATTCTGAGCATCTTGTATGAACAAGAGAGAAAGTCATCGCTTCAAACCTTTCCCAGCCCCATGCAGTGTCTGCCTCACTCTTCAGGCCTTATGAAGGCCAGCTCCAGGGTCAACACCACAGGGTGGACATTACCACTTCTGTGTCTTCACTTGCTGGCCCCTAAGCAACCAGCCCATGAGCTGGAGGGCTCCTCCTGGCTTCGTTCGTGCCCTACGCGTATTTCTTCATCCCCACGGACACATGAAGTTTTCAAAGATTTAGGAAAATCTGCACAAGCCCAGACATTGTGATAATTCTATTTAAAGCTGTCTCCTCACCCCAAGAAAACCTAGTCACAACATTCTTATTTCTTTTCACTAACAGCATAGTTTGGATCAACATTTATTGACCATGAAAGAACCCCACACAACTTGCTGGGTAGAAAAATTTACTAACAGCCTTCTTAGTAAGGATAAATTCTCATACAATTATATGTGTATGTGTAGGTATATATGAATAGAGATTTGCATAAAAGGGTACTTAAAATTTAATGTCCATTTTTTAGCAAATAAAGCAATATCTGTGAGTAACTGGATTTTAGGAGACTTTTACCTGTTTTCTTCATAAATTTCTGTGATATCTGGATTATTTTTATAATGGGAACTTCTTTATTGTCAGTAAAAACTATAAATAAATATATATGTATAATAATATATATTTATTTATTTATAATTATTTTTTAAATAAAGTAACCCAGGGTAATCTGAAGGGGCAGCTGGCTAGATTGTCCCCAGGCTACATTTCAGAGACAATAGGCGCTAAATGTCCACGACAATAACTGTTGGTTGCTCAAGATGTCCAGGAGAAGGAGGCAGTGCAGCTTCAGCTGGGTCCACACGGGCAGGCTGAGCGGCCCTCTGCTCTGGCTGCCATGGCCCCCATTGAGGCTTCAAACTGGGGCAGGAGGTCCTGAGCTGTCTGCTTCGCAAGGATAAGTTCTGGAATGGTGCAACACCAGTTCAAGGCCATTTTGATATGGCGGGCTTCAAAGACAGAAGCCTACGGGTCTTGAGGCTCTGCTTTACCTCCAGCCAGGAATGCTCCAATGCCATGCAAGTCACCCACAGAGTGTCCCTGGATGGATCCAGCGGGAAGTCTTTACTGGTTTCCGACTGTGGCTGTTGAAGGCCTCTTCGGAGCAGACCAAGAAGGACTGTGGTGGGAACAGGCATTAGTGTAGAGTCCGCGACACCAGTGGGGCCACAACTACTCTTCAGGAATGACTCCTCAGCGCTCAGCGTCTTCCCTTTCTTGGCTCCTCTGTAATCCCATACGGCAACCTGGAGACGACACTTCGAGATGCCCATTGAGACTTTTCATAGAGCTCAGCCATTTCCTTCAACTTTTGGGGTTGGTTTTCAATCCATTTGGGAAGCATTTTATGTTGCCATTCAGAATCATAATCAGGCCATTAGCGTCAGGCATTTATTTTCCTTAAAATGGTGAAGTGTGGGCTTTCTTAGATTGTTGTCCTAACCCAGAAGCTTGGGCCAGACCAGAGAGGGTGTGCTTTTTTGGTTTATTTGTTTTCCTTAAGCTGGAATGCACCGGTTTGTCTTGGACTCTTTTGTGGATCCTGCTTCTTTAGCCTCAGTATGGGTGGCTATGGCCTACACATGAAGAGAACGCAAATTCCCCAAGACTGGGGACAGCGCGATGGTTCAGAGCAGAGACCCGGATCCAGGCTGCCAGCGTTCAAATGCCGGCTCCACTGCGGACTGACCGCGAAGCCCCCAGCAAGCTGCCCCACTTCCTTGTGCCTCTTAGACCACATCCACACAGTGCAGCAACGATAGAACCTACAGCATAGGATTTATCCAGGCCTAATTTTCAAAAAGTTAAAACACTACTCTCATGTAAATACGAAGTGAGCATGAATCAAATATTTATTTCAATCATTAAGAAGGGAACCAGCAGGATAAGAACATTTTTAAAAGAGAATATGTGGAGCTGGTATATATATATATTTCCAAGTTTTTGGATTTTTTGTTAACAAGTAGTTATGAAAACTAAATCAGAGTATATATGTAACATATATTATGTAAATATACTTATAAATGTATGTATATATATACTAATAATATGTGTATATATAGTTTATGTACATATATATACACTATATATACTATTCTGGGTAGAACAGTATGTGGCATATAATAAGCACTATATAACTGTCACCATTATTATTATTTTGTAACTAAAATAAAATTGCTCTTTCAATCTGCATCCATCAAAAGAGGCATTTTTTTGTTCTCAACGTAAATTGCCTAGAATGAATTTGAAAGGTAGCAAGTTTCCGAATATGTATTAATATTGTCTTTCTTTTTTAACTAGAAGAGATAAATATACTATTTTCCATTTCTTTGAAATGATTAATCCCTATACTTAAGGAAGGAGGTTATACAGCTTATTAAGGAGATGAATTTTGAAACAAACTTTTTTTAAAGTCCAGTTCTGTGGCCTTTAGTTTCTCAAAGCTTTCTAAACTATTATAAGATTATAATAATGTTTCCCAAAAGTCTGGAAATGAACCTTTGTGCTTAGTTGAAATTTTGAAAAACCTTCAGGGTGCTCAAAATCCTTACTGATCGAGGATAGGCAGAATAAATACCACCTGGTCAAGGTCAGACAAGGTCTGCTGTCTTCCTTGACCATCAAAACTCTCCAAGGCCAAGGGTTGAAGCCTGAACATCTTCCAGGTATCTTCTCAAGTGAAACATTTTTTTTGCACGGCTTTTCATACATATGACTTACTTTTTAAATTAAAAATACTCTCCCCAAAATTATAAACAACTTAGTTTCATATGACCCTTAGGTTTTTTTCTGCGTTTGGTCTGCATCAATCTTTCTATTACACTTAAGCAAAGTCATTGCTAAAAAGTTTGGCTTCCTACACTTGGGTTGCGGGGGTCACTCTGCCAAGCTCCCTACTTCTTTAATCCATGGCAAATTTCGGAGCAGAAGTTCTGTCCAGTAGCAGATCGTAGAAAAGGCCCGATTCATTTACACTGAATGAACCCACTGAGAAGTACTTATCCAGAAATCGCTTCACGCTTGCCTATCAATCTTCTGTATCAGTGGACAGTAACTGCAGATAATTTATCCAGAACAGCCTCTCTGTGTTGGGGTAAAGTTGGAGCCTCTGCAACAAGTCATTAGAACAGTAAAAAATTTAATGTCCTCTTTGGGTCAAAACTACTATTTTCCTCATAATATCTGTGTTTTCCACTTTTTAAACACAATTTTAATTGACCAACTGTGGCAGACAGATACGAAGCTGGCCTCCCAATTACTCCCACCTCTTAGTATTCACGTCCTCATGTAATCTTCTCTCCTTGAATGTGGATGGGATCTGTGACTTGCTTCTCCCCAATAGAATATGGCAAAGATGACAGAATGTCACTTCCATGAGTGTGTTACATAAAATTCCAACATCCATCTTGCTAGGAGATGCTCCCTTGCTGACTTTGATGAAGCAAGCAGCCACGTTGGGGAGGCCCACATAGCAAGGAACTACGGGTGGGCTGTGGTCAACAACTAGCAAACAACTGAGGCCCTCAGACCAACCTCCAATATGGATCTGAATCCTTCCAACAACCAGGTGAGCTTGGAAGTGAAGCCCCAGCCAACACTCGATTGCAGCCAGTGACGCAGAAGATCCCGTTAAGCCATGCCCAGACTCCTGACCCGCAGAAACTGTGTAATAATTAACATGTGTTGTTCAAGCTGCTGAATTTGTTGTCACTGTTATGCAGCAATAAATAACTAAAACATCATCCTAAAAGACAGTAAGTCAGAGGTCAACACTTGTGGTTTCAGTAACGTTCAAGTGGACTTCCTGTGTCAGATGGCCCTACTGCTAAAGCACCTCCTTCCAGCAGAAAGTGGGACTCACCAGGCCACGTCACTCAGGACAGCTGATGCCTGGCTGGTCACTCACTTCCTCAGTAAAGATCGCCAGTCTGCCACCTCCCTTTTGAAAGGCAGCTACCCTCTGAAGATGATTGTGCAAAGCACTTTCAATTTAAAACTATCCGCATGCCACATGGCAGGAGGTCAGAATGACAGATTTTCATTGCTAGAAGGGATCTCAACCACCATTTTTGCAATACTCAAAATAAGTTTCACATGCATCATCTTTGTGCCAGACAACTGAGTTAAGCACTGTGGATACAGAGATGAGTGACATGAATTTCCTGACCTTGAGAGGCTCACAGTCAAGTAGGAAAGAGGGCATTTTAAAAAGCAGCATAAAACTTAAAAAAACCCGACAGTATCAAATGTTGGAGAAGATATGGAGAATTAGCACTCTCACACATTGCTGATGAGAGTATAAAATGGTACAGCCACTGTGGCAGGTCCTTATAAAGTTAAACATGTTTCCACTCTATGACCCAGTGATTCCACACTTAGGTATTTACCCAAGAGAAATGAAAACATATGTCCTCAAAATACTTGTGTAAGAGAAGTTTCACAGTAGCCTTATTCACAATAGCCAAAAACTGGAAAGAATCCAAATGCCCCCCAGTAAGAGAACAAATGAACAAATTGGGGTATATTCATAAAAAGGAATACTACTCAGCAATGAAGAGGAATGAACCATTGATACGGTGGATATCAGTGCATGTTGCAACATGGATTCATTTCAAAAATATTATGAGGAGGACGAAAGCGACAGACAAAAAAAGGACACACTCTCTAGTTCAATTTCTACGAAGTTCAAAAAAGGCAGTCTTAATCTTGAGTGGCTGGAAGTGACAGAGCAGGGTCATGAAACGTTCCGGGCAGTGGAAACGGTCTAGATCTTGATTGGCTTGACAGTTACACCAGTATGTGCACTTATCAAAACTCATCAAACGGTACTCTTAAGATATGCAAGGGTACTTTTTGTAAATTTGGCCTCAATTAAAAATAAAAGAAGAAAGTGAAAGCACAGGCTTTAGGAATCAGTTAGATCTGGGTTCCTACGTTCTCTCTGAAATTCACTCACTGTGACCAGGGGCAAGTTATCTACTCCTTGGAACTTCAGGTTTTTTTAGTAAAGGATCATGATGCCTGAGGCTTGTTGTCTCCCGGGGTTGTTTTGAGGATTAAAAAGAGAGAACCTAACCTGTAGAGTGTTTAGCTTAATGCCTGGCATGGTGCACAATAAATGAAACTTATTATCATTCTTACTTTTAAACAAATTACATGAAAGCGTAGTTCGTGTAAAATAAAGTCATACATAGAAGAAGAGACAATTCCACCTCAATGACAAAATAGGGCAGAGAAAGCTAGAGAAATGAGATGATGGTGTGAACGAGTCCTTGAAATAGGATTTGACCAGGTGGAAGAAAGGGTAGAAAGAATCCATCTCTGCACCATTTCTTACCAAAGTTACTTTGACCCCTGCAGTTAAGCAGCTTTCGTGGGAATCAAGATATATGAAAATGGATTAATTCAGCAAGTATTCATTATGCACTATATATGGCACATTGTTCCCCGTACTGTAAATGGGAGAAATAAAACACAAAAATAAACCATAAATACCTGGATTATACTGGAAGTGTGGTTAACTTCAGGTAAAACGGAAAACCCAGCCAAATTACAAATGTATTTGAATGTGCTAGGCCCACATCACACTGAATCATGGCTGTTGAGGTGATTTGGGGAGATGATAGCGTTTTAGGTAGACAAAGCTGGGTCTGGAGTCTGGAATCGGCCACCTTCTTGCCATGTGGCCTTTTGCAAATTAGCTCACCTCTTAGAGCCTCAGTTTTCTTAGCCGCAAAATGCCTAAGAAAATCATCTTGGTGATTAAACGAGATAACTTGAGTGAAAGCATATAGTACAGTAGACTAGCATAGTAGAAGCTTGAAAGATATTAGCTTACTTCCCATGGAAATGGCCCCAGAGAAATCCAAAGACTTAGGTTAGAATACAACCATGGGACAATGGTGTCTCTTAACCTTAAACTGTAATAGTATTGATGGGATCACTACCATTAGTCTCCTTAAAAGAAAAAGTTATTTTTAGATTTTAAAGAGATCTGTATTTTAAATCACAAAACAATTCCACAGTAATGATCAGTATTGTCTGAGATGGCTAAAAATCTCCCCATAGAAAATAAGTGATGCTGGCATGGACAGATTGCTTTTGCAGTCTCACATAACAGAAAAGGAGTCGCTGAGAGGGCACTTTTTTTTGGTGAGCACCTGCCTTCCTCAACATCTGCTCCCTGTTTCTCCTGTGATCAGTCAAAACGTTTTCAAAACATTTGATCTAAATAAGACACTTGAGATAGACGTTTCTTTCCTGAAATTTTAATCTGGGAAATGATGTTTGTTTATCTACAGGAATCTTCAGGTGCCTTGACCACACTCAAATTTAGGGTTTCCAAATTTCATTTCTGGCAATAATTACATAGGTGTGTTCTTTATTTTATTGAATATCTCTTTCCTGTGTTTTATTTAGCTTCCAGAACCACACTGAGTATGTCATCACCGCGGCAGAGTGGTTTGCAAATCCTCTAAGTGCTGGTCACCAGTATTGCCGCAGACCAGCCCTGTTATAAGAAACCTCTTAAAATACACAGAATAGGGCCATGCTGTGTTTGCTGCCTCCAAGGGTAGGAATTAAGGCTAAGTGCAAGCATATGCCTACTGAGGAAATAGTCTTACACTTTTTAAACATATCAAATACTCCAGCAAAATAAACCACACGGTTTAAATAATATTCTCACTTTGTTAGAATAATCACAGATGAAGGGATGTGTAGATGGGAAAAAAGTCCCCAAAACTTTCCTCAGGCTCCTCACACCTTTGGAGGAGGGATAGCTCTTAGTTCCCTTCTGACAGCATACGCATCCTTCTCCTTAACAGAGTCAGCCAAGGACCTCCACAACTTCTGGTGACCAGAACCTCTATCTCCTTCTTGCCCTTCTCATTTAAAAAGACAGGAAACCAAAACCGCATTTTGCAACAATCTCTCTCAAACAGCTATATCTTGTAAATAAAATCATGATCCGCATAAGACAATTACATACAATAGGTACATGCGTGTGACTGTCTCTTTCCTCAAAACACAGATGAGACAGGACGACTGGAAAGGCCATTCTTGCCTACACAACAAATTAACTGAGGTTTGTCTTGGTTTTTCCTGGAAAGCAATTTAAACAAATCTTTGCTATTTTACTTATAGTTTCTATGCCCTAATGACAGGCTTTAAACATCCCCTAAGGATGATTGCAAAAGCACCAAGTAATGATCTGTGAAGCCCTTTGGATTTAGAACTGACTTGCAATTAACTTAGTGCTATTATGGTATTATGGTGGTAGTTAACTGTTAGGCCATCATTCTTATTCCTCATAGACTGTCATTTGTTCTAGGTGGACCAAATAAAACAATCCAGAAAAACTGCTCAGATGCATACAGAAACATGGCAGAGCCCTTTTGCCTCTTCACAGGAAAAGTTAGCAACAATTGGCTGTCCGTTCAAATACGATGAGGAAGCAGGTATCCTTGGACAAATTATAAACAACAGCTAGGGAGGAAATGAGTCTTTGAAAAATTTTAAATAGCAATTCTCAAAGAGTAATCCAATCAGAGTTGAAGATGAAACCACAAGAGAAAAAATCTATCAATTTATTGGGACTTTTTCTCTCCCTAGCTCCAAGGAATAGAATTTCTTCTCACAGATGGAAATTGGGACAGGGTGAAATTCTGGCAGAAAAAACATATTATTTCAGTAATGTCTTCTCTCCTTAAGTATTAAATTACTCACAAGAGAAGGAAATTATGCAAATAAATGCAGGTATGAGAATTTGTTTTATAAATATGAATAAATTACTAACGCTGTAAGAAATTTTCTAACTCCACTTTTTAACGTATCACTTAAGAAGTGATCTTTCTCTGCTTTGTAAAAGGATTCATTTTCTTCACAAGTTATGAGGAAGACATTTTATCCTATTTTAAACCTGACTGGTCTTTACTTTTAGAAGTCTGTCAAAATATCAAGAAGAGCCATTATAATTTTACAGTTGTTTTTTTCCCTTCAAAAGTTTCTTGGTCACTGAAGAAAATTCAATCAAGTTTCAGAAGGTTGACAAAGTCAAGCACAAAGGGAAGTTTTCACTAACACACACTGGTGAGGACAGCCTGGTAAGGACACATGGCCCAGTGGAGAAAGGGTAACCACTGCAAGGACGAGACAGGGACATAGGGAGAAGATGGGAGAGCTGGGTGTCCAGTCGCTAGGACTCAGCAGGTGGAAATGCTCCACAGGGGAAGGGCCCAGAGTGGAAGGGTCAGGTTCCAAAGGCCAAAGAATAGTATCTGCTTCCTCTTGATGGTGACCGCTAGGACACGACCCACAACTTAAGAGTTTCAGCCTTCAGAGCATCTACTGCATTCTTTCGCATGCAGAAGAGGCGCATTCTACCCAATAGGGCCTTCAAACCAAATGCATAAGTCAAACCCCATTTTCCCACTGGCAATCCTTTTCAAACAGGACTTGGATTCAAGTGGGCTTGGAGTTCTGGGGAAGTGTGGGCCCAGTGGTTGGAGCCTGGCCACCAGAAGCAGCATCTGTGGCATTGCAGGACGGGATACAAGTTCATAGTTTCCAGCCTAGGACCAGAGCAGTTCCCTGATCTCTGGAAATATCCCTTCCTTTTTGTCTCTTCTGCAACTGTTTCTTCCTTTTGTCCCTTCTGCAGCTGTCCCTTCTTTTTGTTCCTGTAGCTCTCTCAACACCATTGTAACCAATCTCCCATATTAGATACCCTCCGTTTGAAACACCTGGGTTTCTCTTTCCTCATTGGACTCTGCCTCATACAATATTCCCCTCCAAACCTATCTAGCACAGTGAGTCTGGCCCAAAATAGTGATGTAGGGGATTAGTATGGTACTATGAAAAAGCACTAAATTTGGAGTTAGAAGAACTAAGTTAATTAGCCCATCTTCACCTCCTCTGGCAACGGGAACAACAGTACTAGCCGCCTCCCAGGGAAACTGGGTGAAAACCTCTAGCACTGAGATTCTCAGCCTTATCTACCCAGTAGCATCACCTGGGAACTGCTTCAAAAAATCCACATCTGGGCTCCTCCCCCTGAGTCTGATAATTCCTCTCAAGAGTGATTCAAGCGTTGGTAGTTTCAAGATCTCCCAGATGACTCATTCTCACGGCATGATTTGAAAACCACTGGGGCAGAGCCCAGTGTGTGCTCTGCAGACTAGCTCCATCAACGCCACCTGTCAAAAAGCAGACTCAGACCTATTAAATCAGAATCCACAAGTTACAAGATCCCCCAGTGATTCCTAGGTACAGCACAGCTTGAGGAGCACTGATCCAGAATATGGTAGGTACTCAATGAACAATAGTGGGACCTGAATATTAGCCTTATTGAAATACGTATTGAAAAATAAATACAATTAAAATTCAATGTTGGGTTGCTTCATATTAGGGTACATCCCTGTGCAGAACCCTTGAGTGGAACCTACTGGAACCTCTATTCTGGAATATCAGGCCCCAGTCACACGATCCTGAGTGTCCATGTCCTTGTATATACTGCAGTAGCTTCCAGCTGATCTCCCTGGTTCTACTCGTTCCTCAGCAGTTCATTCTCCGCTCTCCACAGGGCAAAGTGAGCTTTTTAAACATGAATGAGAACTTGACACTCAAAGTTGGGTCCGTGGACCAGCAGCAACAGCATCACCAGGAAGCTGTGGGAAATGCAGACTCTCAGGCCCCACCCCAGGCCTGCTGAACCGGAGCCTTCAGCTTAACCACAGATTACCCAGGTGATTCAAATGCGTCTGCTTAAATCTGCTCCAGTGGCTTTCGATTACATTAGGAGGAAACCTCCGACTCCCAGCGGATCTGGCCCCCGCCTTCCTCTCTGACCTCGAATCCTAGCACTGCCACCTACACTCACTGTGCTCCACACACGCTGGCCTTCCTTCTGCTTCTGGAGCCCACTAAGCCCATCCCTGCCTCAGGGTCTCGGAACTGGCTGCTCCCTCTAACCCCTATCCCCCAGGATCCCGAGAGTGGCCTTGCCCATCCACCCTATTTCATAGTCCCCCTTCCTTCACTCTGTCCCCAATTATTCTGTATCATATTATCCTGTTTCAGTTTCTTTAAGGCACTTGTGAATATCTGAAATTATCTTATTCATATGTTTACTTATTTTTTACTCTCCCTTCTCCCGCAAGAATGTAAGCTCCATAAGAAAAGCCACCTTGTATGTCTTGTTCTCTGCTATATCTCAGATATAAGGTACTTGGTATATAAGGTACTTGGCAGGCATTTAATAGATGCTTGTTGAGTGTATACTTCTGTCACATTCCTCAACCAGAGTCCCCAGTACGAGTTTGATGCTAATTGTCAGAAGTGTCCTTTCCCACACCCTGGGATTCCCAGTGAAGGAACTTCAGCCAGAGAACATTCCTGGTCTGACATCTCTCCCACCTTCTTTTACTGACTTGATGGATGGATGAGTTTTAGAGAAAGTAACTGAACATTTCTGGCTTTGGAACCAGCCTATCTCCTCAATTCTGACACCCTCTGCCATAGGTTCTCTTCGTGGGGTAGCCTTTGTGCCAGTAAGGTGGTGGGGGTGGGGGCAGGCATGGGTTCAAAAGGATATATTCAATTTAGAGGGGAGCTAGCAAGCCTATTGGGATGCAAATCTAAGGCCATTTGGATGCAAATCTAAGGCCATTTTGATGTCAGATTGCCTGTCTCCAGTGGTTCAAAATTGGTCCACAATTCGGAAGAAGCCTAAAGCCACCTTATTTATAAAGCCGCCTAAAACCCTAACACATATCACAACTTATATCAGGCATCCTAAGAATAGTATAAATGGGTACCATTGGAAAGCTAAATATCTTACTCAAATATCCATGGAACTATCTAGAATTCTGTTTTCTCCTCCAATTTATGCCTTCATGAGTTACCAGCTGAGGAAAGTGATCCTGCTTCAAGTGGTTTCCCATCACTTCTGGAGAGAAGTGCTTATCTCTTCTTCACAACCTAGTAATCCAGTCTCCAAGCGCCGTCTTCAGGAAGCTCAGCTCCGGGTGTGCATCTCTTTCACCTGGAAGTGTCCTGCTGTCTCACCCACTTTGGGGGAAACTTCTTGCCTCCCCAGGGCTCACTTGTGTACCCCGCGATTGCCTACCCTCCCATCCTGGATACTTGGTGGACCCAATGTTCATCTTTTTGCAGAGTCTCCCCTGTTTCCAGTGGCATCCCCAAATGGCAACCAGTCTCAGAGAGCTGCAGGTTCATCCCAGGAACAATTAGAATATGTTCATCGAGTCTAAAATCTAAACTTTCCCCCAGAGCTAGACAGAACCTAGAGATTTTCTAATCCAGCCCCTGTATCAAGAATCCAACGCTCAGAGAAGTTAAGCGATTCGCCCGAGGTGACCCAGCTAGAGGGTGGCAGGGCCTGAACACTGTATCAATTCATGATGGGCCATCTTTACCATGAATTTCAATAAATAAACCAGATAGTTGTGTGAAACACTGCCAGATGCCCAGCAGGCCCAATGAAATTTATGTTTGTTTGGGTTTTCGTGAGATGGAGTTAACATAACGCTAACATGAGCCAGACATAAGAAAAAATGATGAAATGCTGCCAAGTCATTACAGTACCAATAACAACTATAGCTAAGAAAAGTAACTCATGACTCAGAATAAATAATTTCCATACACGTTAAATTAGCATTTGCTTTTGGCAAGAACATATTTGAGTGCATGTAGCTGCAAGGATTAACCGAGAAGGCTGTCCAGCAGATGCTTCCCTGGTGTGTACTCAGGACTGCTTCTCCTTTTCCACAAAACATCGTGAACTCTGATCGTTCGAATTAAAGAAAGAAGGAAACTCCTAAAAGTTCTGCTTTCGGTCACTGCAACCCAGACCCGTAAATCAGCGCTGCTCATTTTAGTAAGTTCTTGGCTAGATGACAAAAAGTGTGGTTTCTTTTAGTCTTTGCTGAAAATAATTGTGCGCCATCATGAAAGGAAAACACACACTCATCTTTAAACTAACTAAAGTTTCTAACATCCCTTGTTAAAAATAGCCACGAAATTGAAAAGGAAAAATATTTTCCAAGGAAAGCTAATTGCTCTGAACTTCCTGCCCTACACACTGCCATATTTTTACACAAACGTCAATACTTAAGATTCAGAGATGAATCAACCAGGCATCATCTTGGAAAACCCTAAGCCTCCCCAACTAAGCACGCAGGATGGCCAAGACTTTCTTGGTGCCAGTAAGCCACTTGGCTCAGGGCACACAGGTGCCCATTTTGCAACATGGCAAATGATAGACTGGAGACTCAGAACATGACAGCCCTTGAACCCTTCACAACAAGACCACTTCACCAATACATCAGTTAAATCTTAGTAAGCCATGACCAGAGCTGCCTGGGGACCAGAAATGTGCTTGATTAAGAGATTTTCTCTCTGAGAAAGCTTGCTAAGTCATTACCTTTCTCCTAGTTGGGAAAGAGACCATTGACGACTTTCTGTGTATTACACGGGGATCATAACACGTTTTGTATTCCTCTTTAATTCAATAAAAGGTCTTTGGAATGGAGTTTAGAACTGGTAGCAACAAACTGCCTTGAAGATCAACTATTTATTTGTCTGCTTTGGGGATTACATTTTGATGGGTCCTGTTAAATGCTCATTTTCTATTAGCAATCCTCAGATGAACTTTATCTTTAAAGAGTGTGAATTCCATGATAGCAGGATCCATGTTTTACTTAGTTAAGTATTTCCAGCACATAGGACAGCACCTGGCTCACCTTGTGCCCTCAGTAATTATTTAATAAATGAGACTAAATGAATGAGTGGCTTGCTTATTGGAAATAATGCTGTTTTAGCAAAGAGAACATCCTCTCAACATGGTTTACTTTCACCTAGGAAATCTAAAGTTTACTTACCAGAAAGGATTTTCCTGCAAGAAGTGACTAAATAGTGTTGGTGGTGGTGGTGGTGGTGGTGGTGAGGAAGATTGCCCCTGAGCTAACATCTGCTGCCAATCTTCCTTTTTTTTTTTTCTTGAGGAAGATTAGCCCTGAGCTAACATCTGCTGCCAATCTTCCTCTTTTTTTTTTTCTTGAGGAAGATTAGCCCTGAGCTAACATCTGTGGAAATCTTCCTCTATTTTGTATGTGGGATGCCTCCACAGCATGGCTGAAGAGTGGAGGAAGTCCGTGCCTGGGACCCAAACCCACAAACCCGGGCTGCTGAAGTGGAGTGCCAGAACTTTAACCACTCAACCACAGGGCCAGCTCCTTGTTTTTTTTAAGGTGGTCAAAAAAGTAAGGTTATTTTGACATTGGATTTTTTTGACTTTGCTTAAATGTGTTCAAGGTTAAAATAAAATGAATCTTATAATGGTATGTGATTTTTTTTCTCCTGTGTGTATCTTTGAGGTCTTTTTAAAATCTGTTAATGTAAAACCATGGAGACAATAGGTGGAAAGAATTACATGTTTGAGACAGACTCTTACCCATATTGTTTCAATAACAGCATCAATTTCTGAGCAAAAAACAAGAGGGGAAAAGGTCAACGTGACAACTGCTTCTCTCAAAATTAGTCATCTCACTGAATGCTAATATGGATAAGAAAAAGACTGCTCTTAAACCATCAAGATTTATGCAGGCCCATAAGGTTATGTTTAGATCTGGAAAAATGTTTTTTCCTTTAACCTTTTTGATGAAATGGCTGGTTTCAAAGGTATGTTTTTGAAAAACAATATTTAGATTCACGCATGTTGAATTTTAATCACCCCACTTCTCTCAGCTGGAGATCTGTGCATTGGACAACTCTGGGAAGTTTATAGGTGGGTGGCTGGCTGGAAAGGTGACAATATTTCCAGCAAGGTTAGAACATCTATACCTTATTTGTTCTCCACCTAAATTTCCTTGACCACAAGGTATCCTTTTCAACTCGGACACACACTTTTTCTACTGGGAGCTTTCTGCTTCTTATTTTATAAAACCAAGGTTAAGTCTTTTTTCTTTCTATAAGCTCCATAAAGTTTAAAAACACGTTTATGATGTTTTCCTATCATTGCAAATAACTGTTCTGTTATACCCTACCAATAATGTCTTCACAGAACTAAATGAAACAGTGTAAGAAGGTCTCCAATAGTCTGGTGTTTTTTCTGGGGAGGACAAGGGGGTCAAAAAAATGATTCCATCAAATGGTGTTGAATAAGGTAAAGCCTATACCTTCTTTTCTAGTTATTAAAGTCTTAAGATGAAGCCTTTTTCTCATCCTATTCTACCGACCATTTGTACTGACAGTTATGACAAAGAAAAGACAGAAATACAATACCAACTTGGCCCTGCTTGCTAGTTATCAGAAGCAAGTTGAAAAAAATGGAGGAATATAAATAGCTCAGAAGGTTTGAATCCTTGCCTAAATATCAAATACAATTCATCTGACAAGGGTCCAAATATAAATTGACTACATTTCTCCACTAGGTATCCCAATTCTAATAAGGTAAAGGGTTCTGCCGATGCAACTGGATTTGCATTTTCAGATTCACTCTCCTGTACAAGATTACTTTGACTTTTCCTCCTGAAAACGCTCCTCAAAACCACTAAATTACCAACACAGCGTGCAACAGTCTTGACTCTCACCTTCACCTCTCTGCCCCCACGTTACCATAACTGGCCAGTGCGGACCTGGGGAGGTGTTGGACACTGCTGTTTCATTCTGGCATTCATTCAACATATGAATGTTGAAGCCCTAGTCCCCAGTGTGACAGTATTTGGAAGCAAGGTCTTGGGAGGTAATGAGGTCACGGTGGGACCTTTATGATGGGATTAGTGCCCATCCCACTCTCTCCAGGCTCATAACACTGTGGAAAGGCCATGTGAGCACACAGCAGGAAGTGGGCTGTCTGCAAGCCAGGAAGTGGCCCTCACCAGGAACTAAGTCTGCTGGAACCTTGATCTGGGACATCCAGCCTCCAGAACTGTGAGAAATTAATGTCTGCTGCTTAAGCCACCCAGTCTATGGCATTTTGTCACAGCATCCCAAGCTGACTGAGACACACCCCAAAACCTGGAATCCAGTTGTGGCTGATTTCAACAAGGATCTAGCAATATCCCTAGAGAGAGACATCCTTGGGTAAAAAAATGCATTTTATGATGGTTGGTCTAAAGTTAATTAACAGTATATCAAATGCATTTCTAAGTATTAGACCCACTACCCATAACCAGGGTAGGTAACTGAGTTTAACTGTAATGAGTCAAAACTGAATTTCAATCCACCATTTACTAGCTCTATGACTTTGAGAAAGTACTTAAGCAATCTGTACCTCAGTTTCCTTATTTTTAAAGTGGGGATAATAACTGTACCTATCTCCTAGCATTATTGTAAAGATTATATGAGTTATTATTTGTAAGGCACTTAGAACAATGCCTTTCTCCTTATAAGCACGATATAAATGTCTGCTAAATAAAAATAGAATATATTCACAATGCCCCCCACACAGAAGGGATTCAAGAAATGAGCTAAATCTGAAAGCAATAGCAACACAGACTTTTGTTTGTTTGTTTGTTTGAGGAAGACTGGCCCTGAGCAAACATCCATGCCCATCTTCCTCTACTTTATATGTAGGACACCTGCCACAGCACGGCTTGACAAGTGGTGCGTAGGTCCACACCTGGGATCCGAACCTGCAAACCCTGGGCTGCTGAAGTGGAAAGCTGCACTAGCAGGCCAGCCCTGCAATACAGTCTTAATAACACAACACTAAAACTACAAAGCAAATTTCCTCTAATAATGGACACGGTAGAGTAGAAAGAATACTCTTCTGTGAGTCACGAAATGACTGTTGCAGTCACAAATACACCCTGTGACATTTGGACCAGACAGTTCCTCTCTCTGCACCCAAATTTTTTAATCTGCAAAATGAGAGAATTGCACTGTAGTAATTTCCAGATGCTGGTATGAGATTGGGAACCAGTTAGTGGTGGTCCAGTCTGTGACAAGAGCGAAAAACAAATGACAATGGATTGGTTGTTTTCATAAAGTTACATGCAGTAATTTTAAAGGAATATGCTTTAATCTTGGACCATTTTTCTCCTCCCTTCCTTCCTTTTGTTCTTTCTTTCATTCTTCTCTCTTTCTCTTTCTTATTTACTTTTTGATGTGAAAATTTGTAAATGTATAGTTCAGCGACATTAAGTTCATTCACATTGTTATGCAACCATCAGCCATCCATCTCCACAACTTTTTCACCCCAAACTGAAACTCTGTACACATTAAACATTCACCCCCCATTCTTGCCTCCCCCAGCCCCTAGCAGCCACCATCCTACTTCTGTCTCTGCGCATTTGACTGCTCTATTTCATACAAATGGAATCATAGACTATTTGTCCTTCTGTGTCTGGCTTATTTCACTTAGCTTATTATCTTCAAGGTAAGATTTTGTTAGTGTTCTTACTTGACAGTCCCCAAGTAATGTTCTTACTAGTTTCTCATCCAAAAGCCTAGGAACCACTGGATTAGAAAACCTTTAACTTCTCATCCATCACTAACATTCTACAGTGCTGTGATCAAGGGCAATGGTCACACTTTCAATATGCTGCAGACCCAACACACGGCGCGTGCGCAATAAACTTGAAATTACCTGGCAAGACCTGGGGCTGCTGCTCAGTGGTCTTTGCAGTAGAATTGGACTGAACTTATGTGGGGTAAATCATTTCCTGTATTAATTGCCAGACTGCTTTCATGCTGTAAACTAGTTATACTATAATTGTAAAAAGGAGAGGATAATGGAAAATAACACTTTAAAACATATACATCCTGCTGCTGACACAACCTGGCTTACTTGCCACAAACTGGCAAAAGGAGATGGATGGTTTGGTCCAGTTTCCACTGAATTCTACAGAGCACCTCCTCCTGTCTGCCCCTGAACAATTCAGTAAGTCGCTTTTTTTATTTGTTTGAGGAAGATTAGCCCTGAGCTAACTACTGCCAATCCTCCTTTTTTTGCTGAGGAAGACTGGCCCTGAGCTAACATCCGTGCCCATCTTCCTCTACTTCATATGTGGGACACCCACCACAGCATGGCTTTCGCCAATTGGTGCCACGTCCGCACCCGGGATCCAAACCGGGAACTCTGGGCTGCTGAAAAGCGGAACGTGCGCACTTAACCGCTGTGCCCCTGGGCTGGACCCATTAAGTTGCTTTCTTAAGGGAACTATTTTAGGGAGACACCGGTTCCTCAAATTACCTTAAAAATCATACATTTCAAGTCTTGTTGTTTTGCACTCCCACTTCTTGAAGAACCACCCAGGCTCACGGACAAGATGCTGCAGAACTTGCAACCCTTTATGTGGCAGTTAATCATATGTATTTTAAGTGTAGTGCACAGCAGTTTTTAAGTGTTTTGGAAACGGTGTGCAAGTTTTTGCCCATGCTACTAACTCCAGGATGTTCTTGCACTTTAGGTCACAAACGATGAAATTACTAAAAATAACAGCTTCCAAAATAATATTCTGCAGGTCATACCAAAGTAAGTAGAGAAATACATAATGATGGGTGTGGTAAAATTGTTTCATTTTTGGAACTGAAGCTACGAGTCACTATTAGAAAGAAGAGGAGGGGCCAGCCTAGTGGCGCAGTGGTTAAGTTCTCACGTTCCACTTTGGTGGCCTGGGGTTCACTGGTTCAGATCCCAGGGGCGGACCTACGCACTGCTTGGCAAGCCATGCTGTGGCAGGCGTCCCACATATAAAGTAGAGGAAGATGAGCACAGATGTTAGCTCAGGGCCAGTCTTCCTCAGCAAAAAAGGAGGATTGGCAGCAGATGTTAGCTCAGGGCTAATCTTCCTCAAAAAAAAAAAAATTAAAAAAGAGGAATAGAGAGAAGAATAAGAAAATGTCTTAAATGTTTTTGAAATCATAAAAATTAGCTCCAAACAGTTGAAAATAATCAAGGGGTAAAAATAACTACGGAAGATAAGGAAAACACAAGTGACCATGATGAGGGAAAGGCTGGTGCAGGGCCCAGCACAGAAATGATGGATTGAAAAAAGAGCAGGTGGAGATGGAGAGAACAGGATAGATTCGAGCTGGATTTGGGAAGCAGACTGAACAGGACAGGGCATATTTAGTAACACTTGCACCTGAACTTCCACACAATATAGTTATCCCACGTGCCCTCCCAGCTTCGCTACGGTGCCTGGACATGGCTGACAGTATCTGTATTTCCCAGATTGAGAACTCGGGCATGGAAACAGCCATGAGACCGCAGGTGCCCTGCTCAGACGACTGGGTGGGAGGGGCAGAACAAGGCAACATGCCTTCATGGGAAAGGGGTCTTGGGAGCAGTGTCGCATATACATAAAAAGGCCTAAGTTGGGTCTATTTCCTCTACCACTCTTAAACATGTTTGGCCTTAAATTTACCAACCAAAAACAAAACCCCAGGGCTTAACTTGAAATACCCACTTTATCCCCTGGCTACCCTCAATTAAATTAGGGACACACATCTTAAATGGATTTTCCACTTCTTCCTTCAAGGAACTGGTGACATCCTGTCTCTGGGAGATGACATCTACTTGGAGTAATTCCTGCTTATTCTCTCTCAAATAAATAGCATCTGCCTTCTAATTTTAAGAAACAGGCAAATCTGTTCTTAGTTCACTTGTTCAAATGGAGTACTCATAAAAAGTTAACCACAATGTACTATTGGTTATGAAATGGTATTGTGGTGCTAAATTGTTTCTACTGTCAATCTAATTAATATAATGCTTTTTTAAGCCTTGAAAAGTGGCTGATATTTTGTAGGTACTTAGTGATCACTTAATGAATAATTTTGCTGTAAAGCTTAATTATAATCATCATCACCATCACAGAAAACACTCTCATTTACTTAATATGGATCAAGCATTTCTCCAACTACTTTATGTATAGAATTTGTTTAGCTTTCTCCTCCATTTTACAAATGAGGAAAATGAAAACAGGTAAGAAAGTGACCTGCCCAAGGACACGTGGCATATGGCAGGGCCCACACTTTCAACCCACACAGTCTGGTTCTAGAGTCTGTGCTTTTCATGCCACATTGTCCTGCCTCTCTTAAACAAAGGAAATTTTTTTTAATCTAAGGAGCATATGATCATTTAAGTGTATTCCCAAAATATTATATTCCTATAACTAGTTTTGAAAGCTTATTTTTTCTAACAATAACATAATGGCATTACTAGCTTATAATATTGTTCTTTCTAAGCTCTTCCTATTATAATTCTTGAGCTCAAATCTGGTGCTAAAATAAGAACCCAATTTCTAAACAGGATAAATACAGTTTTCTTTGTTTAAAAAAAAAATGAGACTAATGAAGTATTTGGGGGCATGAATCTGTGAGATCCAAGTTGAACAAATAGATAGCTTAACAGAAGTCAAAACCCTGTAGGCTTATGCAAAATCCAGAAAGTTAATAGTTTAAACTCATTCTTAAATGGATGGGAACAACCGACAACCTCTCTGAAAAAGCTTTTTGTCTCCCAAAATAACAAATGAAAATGGATTGTTACGGGAAGAATTTCCCACTCTCCTCAATCTAATCATTTCAAAAAAAGGCATAAAGACACAAAAACACTTTTAAAAATATATGCTTCAGGGTGAACATTTCCTATCATATGTTTTAGAAAACCATATATGTCCATCTAAATATCATGTCAAGGTTATTTTAATGAATACTAAGCAAACTCTTTAATTCACAATTACATTAAAAAAAAGTAGAATAATTTTAAAATTGAGACACAGCAAGGTGACCAGGATCATGACAAATATTCTTGCTGAGATCGTCTCATTTGAAGTATAGACATTTTTATCAGTAGGAGGCCACAGACTCCTGTCTCAGAATGGAAGAATAAATCTTATGTAATTCTTTTTATTCAGAATCTTGTTCCACTCTCTAAGTAGAATTAAATTAGTGAACCTATTTTGATGATAATGGGAATGTCCAAAAGTCCATTTGCCAGCAAACCCCGAAGTATGTTCTATGAATTGCTCCCACTGTAGAAAGAGCAGGATCACCTGCAGTTAGCCATTATCAACACTGCCCTTATTTGTTGGTGGGTAGAATAATGACCCTCAATGATATCCATGTCCTAATGCATAGATCCTGTGAATATGTTACTTTCTATGGCAAAAGGGACTTCCCAGATGTAATTAAGTTGAGGAAATTGTGGTGGGGAATTATACTGGATTACCCAGGTGGGCCCAATGTAATCACAGAGAAGGGCAGAAGAGAAAGTCAGAGAAGGAGATGTGACCTGCAAAGCAAGGTCAGAGGGATGCAAGGTGAGAAGGACACAACGTGACATTGCTGGCTTTGAAGGTGGAGGAAGGGGGTGGGGGCATGAGCCCAGGAATGCAGGTGGCCTCTGGAAGTTGGGAAAGAGGAGGAAACAAATTCTCCCCTAGAGGTTCCAGAAAGGAAGACAGGCCTGCTGATCCCTAAATTTTAGCCCAGTGAGACATCCATCGGGCTTCTGATCTCCAGAATTATAATATAAATTCATGCTGTTTTAAGTTACTAAGCTTGTGGTAATTTGTTATAGCACCACAGAAAACTAATACAGGTACATGAAGTTGGAAGTTAGGCCCATGACCAATGATTTCACAGAGAATTGAAATGGCTCATGAAGTGAAGATATCTAGGAGGCATACTGTTCAAAGGAGAGTGAAATTGTAAAAAATCCAATAAAAAAAGCACACATCCTTTATGATATCCACAGTGAAGCAAATGCTGCTACAATCTATGTAAGTAATCCATTAAAAAATCATGATGAAGGGGCTGGCCCCGTGGCCGAGTGGTTAAGTTCGCGCGCTCCGCTGCAGGCAGCCCAGTGTTTCGTTGGTTCGAATCCTGGGCGCAGACATGGCACTGCTCATTAAACCACGCTGAGGCAGCGTCCCACCTGCCACAACTAGAAGGACCCACAACGAAGAATATACAACTATGTACTCGGGGGCTTTGGGGAGAAAAAGGAAAAAATAAAATCTTTAAAAAAAAAATCATGATGAATAAAAACAGATGCTCTTTGTCAGAGCTCATTTATCTCCCTACAGTCAGATCCATGCTCTTGTCTTTGATTCCCGGGTTCAATCTCAACTCGTTCCACAAATTATATTTCTCAGGATATCCTAGCAGTTCTCAGTGTCTCTTGGTGACACCTCTTATGAGCTTTATCTGCTCCCTTCCCAATACTACGCCCACAATGCCCTTGTCACAACTCAAATGAAGGAGATATTTCCCCCTTAAGAAATCCACACTAACCCTGCCCTTCCCTGTTCTTCATCTCTTCCCAGATGCTCTTTTATTCTATAGAACTCTCTTCTTTCAAGGAGAAACACGGAGAAGCTGGTCACTCTCCTCTGTGTCTCATAGGCAAGGACTCCTCAGACCTCGCAGCTGCCTGAGTCAGCTCCTGTTGAGCTCATAGCAATGTTATGCCAATGCCTTGCCCTCTTGAGTGTCTAGTACATTAAGATACTACCAGGTCAGTGGAAAGATGGATGGTCCCATGATATACCACCAGAATCTTTTCCCAGGACAATTTAAGATGGCTCCCGTGCTCCAGGAAGTGGTTGAGATTCAGAAAAATGAAGAAAGTAAATGATAAAGTTTTTGCCAGCCATGCCAAGGTATAATCTTCTGCCTTAAGTGCCTAAATAGCTCAAGTCCTAGGTTAGAAAAAGTGTTTTGCACATCATTTCAACTTTATTTGGGAGGTAGGCACCCACTGTTAAATTAATAATGTGCTTATGCAAAGGGGATGCACATGAGACATGTGGCCCCATCTTTGCCATGAAGCAATTTCAAGACAGTCTGCCCAATAAAACGACTTCAGCCTCCAACTAGGGTAGCAGAAGGTACTGGTCTACCATTAGGGGACGAATTAGTCAGACCAACCTGCCAACCCACATCTCTGCCACTTTCAGTCTCCCAGTCTCTCAGCTGCTTTTCAATTCTAGAAAGGGGATGCTGCACCCCAATGCCAGGCTGCAATGATTCAAGTGACCCAGGCAACTTTATTGACCAGATTCTGGTGCTAAGAAAATAGCATCTATCAAGTTTGATTCAGAGATAGTGAAAGTAAGTGACGAGGGCAGCGTGTCCCAGTAGCCCATGGTCCCTCCAGTCTGCTGATGAGGGTGATTGGATGTTTCAAAACAGTACTCACACCCGCATCCAGTAGAGTGTGTAGAAATGGATCTCTGAAGTTCTCCATTAGTAGCCAGTTGCTTATACTGCACAATAGAAGCTTTCAGAGTAGATTTGAGTTTTGCTGATCAAGTAGAATATATTGGCCTGAGGTTCTCAAGCAGGAGGCTGAGGAATTGACTCTTACTATATCTGTGATTGCACATCAGCTAATAGCTGGGGCACAGACCTTGGCCCAATTCACCTTCTTTTCAGAGCTGGAAAACAGCCAGGTTTATCCAACAAATTCTTGCAATTCAGCCCCCAGAATATAACTTCTTGAAACCATCTGAACACACTCCATCAACGTAACTTGAACTTAGAGCTCCAGAAATATGATGTGAATTTCATGAACCTAAATGAGCTCAGAGGCTCCTAACAAGCCAAAGATTCCTGTTGTAGTGGAAGAATACTCAGAACATTAAGTACATCTTCAGATTTCCCTGGTATTATTGGTCCTTCATTCTTATTTCTTCCCTCTATCTTAGCATCTTTCTGTTATCTCCTTGTGTTGGTCAAAACCACCCTCAGACTTCCAAATCCTCTTTAAACTTAACATGAATTCCTTTTTTGATAATTTATAATAAGAAAATTGCTTGCAGGCAAACAGTGAAAGACTGGAAACCTACCTTGAGGAATAAAAACATTAAATATATGCTACATCATCACCTGACAGTGTATTTGTCAGGTTTTTCTTATTTCATCTGTTCTGAATATACTTTGTTTGATATAAGTATAGCTACCCATGCTCCTTTTGGTTTCCATTTGCATGGAATGTCTTTTTCCATCCCTTCACTTTAAGTCTATGTGTGTTCTTAAAGCTGAAGTGAGTTTCTGGTAGGCACCATATCTGGGTCTTGTTTTTTCATCCATTCAGCCACTCTGTGCCTTTTGATTCAAAATTTAACCCATTTACATTTAAGTAATTATTGATAGGTAAGGACTTACTATTGCCATCTTGTTAATTGTTTTCTGGCTGTTTTGCAGTTCCTTTCTTCCTTCCTTCCTCTCTTGCTGTCTTCCTTTGTAAATTGATGATTTTCCATAGTGGTATATTTTGATTCCCTTCTTATCTTCTGTGTATCTACTATGCATTTTTGTTTTGTGGTTACCCTGAGGCTTACTTGAAACACTTGTAGATATAACAGTCTATTTTAAGCTGATAATAAAATTCATTTGCATACAAAAACTCTACCCATTTACTTCCCTCCCCACATTTTATGTTTTTGATGCCACAATTTACATGTTTTTATTAACAAATTATTATAGCTACAACTATTTTTCACACTTTTGTCCTTTAACCTTTATACCAGAGTTAAGTAGTTAACACGCCAACATATTACAGTGTTATAGTCTTCTGAATCTATCTACTTACCTTTACCAGTGTGTTCTATATTTTCATACTAGTTAGCGTGTTTTTGTTTCAGCTTGAAGAACTCCTTTCAGCATTTCTTGTAAGGCAAGTCTAGTGATGATGAATTCCCTCCACTCTGTGTTTGTTAGGGAAAGTCTTTATCTCACCTTCATTTCTGAACGACAGCTTTGCTGGTTAAAGTACTCCTGGTTGGCGCTTTTTTCCTTTCAGTACTTTGGATATATCGTTCCACTCCCACCTGGCCTGCAAGGTTTCTGCTGAGAAGTCTGCTGATAGCCTTATGGGGGTTCCCTTGTATGAGAGAACTTTTTTTTTCTTTTGCTGCTTTTAAAATTCTTTGTCTTTGATTTTAGACAGTTTTATTATAATATGTCTTGGAGAAGATCATTTTGGATTAAAGTTTTGGTTCAATGTCCAAATCTCTCCTCAGATTTGGGAAGTTCTCAAACATTATTTCTGTAAGTAAGCTTTCTACTCCTTTCTCCACTTCTTCTCCAATGATGTGCAGATTGCTTCTCTTAATGGTGTCCCATAAGTCCCGTGGGCTTTTTTCATTCCTTTCCATTCTTTTTTCTCTTTGCTCCTCTGACTGGATAATTTCAAATGATCTGTCTTTGAGCTTGGTGATTCTTTCTTCTACTTGGTCCAGTCTGATATTGAAGCTCTGTATTGAATTCTTCAGTTCAGTCAAGGTATTCTTCAGCTCCAAAATTTCTGTTTGATTCTTTTTAATGTTTTTTATCTTTTTGTTTATCTGTATTCTCTTATAGCTCTCAAAGCACCTTTAGAATAATTACTTTGAAGTCTTTATTGTGCAGTTCCTATATCTCCGTTTCTTTGGGTCAATTACTGGAGGTTTACTATGTTCCTTTGGTAGAATTATGTTTCCCGGGTCCTTTGTAACCCCTATAGCCTTGTGTAGATGTCTGCACACTGGAAGAAGCAGTCACCTCTTCCAGACTCTACGGACTGACTTTGGTAAGGAAGGATCTTCACCTGTGAGTAGGGGCACACTGGAATATGCTGTGAACCTGGGTCTAGCAGGACAGGGCACCGAGTGTGGGGGGGTGTGGTGCCTCCAGGTACAGGGGGATGTGGTGACTCATCACTTCAGGCTGCTGGTGTCCAAATCATTTACAACTGCATGGTTCTTGGCAAGTGCTGTGTGTGGTCTGCATAAGCTGCAAGGGCTATTGTGTGAAACTGAAGCAAGTCCTTCATGTACTGACCTGAAAAACTGGGGAAGCTAGTTGCTCACCCTTCCCCAGTGAGGGGAACTTTTTATAGTCGGGGAGTTCCCTCTTGGAGCTGAGGAATGCCAATAAGAGTGATGCGGGCAAAATGAAGCTGTTCTTCCTTCCCTTTTTGTGTGGTTATTCTCATGTTTTTTGCTCCACTGTGCTGCTGAAGTTTCTTAAGTGGACTACAGAGGTCTCCCAGAGCTGTTTTTGTTTGTGGATAGCTGACTGTTGATCTTTGTGGTGGAATGGAAGCTGGGGTCTCCCATTCCACCATCTTGGTGATGTCACTCTATTCCGAATCTAAAATTCTGTAAAAATCCCTCTCATCTCAGTCTACAGGACACAAGATAGACTCCACCAGAGAGCAGTGTTCACTGACACTCTAAACACACAAGTAACTCTTTCTAATTAAGGAGACAAGTTTTAAGAAAGCTTTTATTTCCCACCCTTCCAAATCAAGGTGTACTGCTACTAACCCTAATATCACATTTCTTTTTCTGTGCTATCAGCTGAAGGATGAAAAGGAAATGCAAGTAACAGGATAAGGCAGCACCAGAAGCTAATAAATTAAGGAAGAAAATATAATCCTCCTCTAAATTATGTTGATCACAAAAGTGCACAGTTCTTCTGTAGCTTAAAACTCAGGAGGGCAAGTGTTCTCCGTAGGCAACCAGATTACTATTGATTTCAAGAATGCCTGATGTCAGCTGCAGATATAAAAGGCATTCTTAGAGCAAAGGACGGAAGATTGATTTATAGGTTACTTCTTTTCCAACAGTAATTTTTTTTTTTTTGAGGAAGATTAGCCCTGAGCTAACTGCTGCCAATCCTCCTCTTTTTGCTGAGGAAGACTGGCCCTGAGCTAACATCCGTGCCTATCTTCCTCTACTTTATATGTGGGATGCCTACCACAGCATGGCTTGCCAAGTGGTGCCATGTCCACACCCGGGATCTGAACCAGTGAACCCAGGCTGCCAAAGTGGAGCGTGCACACTTAACCGCTGCGCCACCGGGCTGGCCCCACCAACAGTAGTTTTTGTATTGTCAATGATAAACTTCCTTTTTTTCAGTTTGCTATATTTAAATTAAAAAATCTTTCTAAATCATTCTTTTAGATTTTTGTCTTAAACTTTTATACAGCCCGACAAAGCATGCAGTTATGTATGAAAAAGGCTCCAAACATCAACATTTTGTGTGATATTTCACATTTTTCCAACTAAAAGAATGGTCTTGAGGGGCTGGCCCAGTGACAGAGCGGTTAAGTTCACGTGTTCCACTTCTCAGCAGCCCAGGGTTCGCCGGTTCAGATCCCTGGTGCGGACATGGCACCACATGGCAAAAAGCCATGCTGTGGTAGGCGTCCCACATATAAAGTGGAGGAAGATGGGCACGGATGTTAGCTCAGGGCCAGTCTTCCTCAGCAAAAAGAGGAGGACTGGCAGCAGTTAGCTCAGGGCTAAATCTTCCTCAAAAAAAAAAAAAAAGAATGGTCTCTCACAACCCCCTTCTCAAACTAAAGGGAATTATCTACATCTCTCTGATGACGTAGGCAGATGTGGGGAACTCACCCTCCTCTCTGCATGGTGCACACGTGCAGGTACACCCACCCCCACCCACACAAATACAAACACCCACGACTCGTGTCAGAGCCGTGAGTACACAGTATCTGCTCTTCTTGCACTTTTTAAAAGCCAGTTCCTTTAATTAGTCTATTCATAAAAATAATTAAAATCTTATTTTCTGTTTACAAAAACAATTTTTTTCTACTACCAATAATATATATGGTTTGCCTTTTCAAGTTCTTCTAGTAAGATTTTTATTTTCAATGCAAAAGTAACGTTTTAGGCTTATTTATTTTTTCCTTTGAGATTACAAACCTCCTCCCAAAGGAAGGGAGATCAGTTTTGTTCATATCACTTAAGAAATGGTAAATTACTCATGTTCCCCCACAGAAGTATTTCACAGCCCGTGGTTACTCCAGCTCTATGTGTCAAAATCCTGCCTTGAGACTGCTATCCAGGCTTGGTTTTACAGACTGTGCAAAAACTATATTCTCTCTCTTGCTCTCTCACTCCTGTTTCATGAATCTTGCCAATTAAGGACTATTACATTTTTTTCTCATGTGGGGTCATGGCCAGTGGGGCCAGAGCCAAGCATGCAGTCCACAGGTGTGAGGATCGCTGCTCCTGGGGCTTGAGCAAATAAGGGAATATATTAAAGATAAGAGGGGTCAGTCTCTTCTCAGTCAGAGGGAGTTATAAATACGGAAAGGGAGAAGACTAGAATAAACCCAGGGTATTATACTGGAATTGAAGTATCAACGTAAGCTCAGGGTTTTTAACAGATGGACAGATACAGAAATTGGCATGGATGTGTGTGTGTGCATGTGTGTGTGTACAGCCACATATTTTCTAGCTCTGTTCACCGAAAAGGCCTAGAAGCACT
The DNA here is from genome assembly GCF_037783145.1 of Equus przewalskii. Taxonomy (NCBI): domain Eukaryota; kingdom Metazoa; phylum Chordata; class Mammalia; order Perissodactyla; family Equidae; genus Equus; species Equus przewalskii. The sequence goes on from NC_091862.1 coordinate 17,842,282, forward strand.
GGCCCTCCAGTAGCAAAGTGCATACCTAGCACCCAGACATTGGTTTTAAAACACTATTTTCTACTAAAAAGAATCAGATATCCTTGGAAAAATGGCTGATTCCAGGGCAGGGAAAGTACCAGGTGAGTCTAGAACATCTTCTTGGACCAAAAAATAAGGAAGTGCTCAAGGAGTGATGGGGACATGTCAAAAAGACACAAGAGCCAGCTCGATGGAGCTCCCTCTGGCCAAATCTGGGAAACTTCAAGCATCCAAAGGTTATAATCCATTGACTCCAATAAGACTCTATGAGTCTATATTAAAATAAACAAACAAGAAAAGAAATTTCTATCTTATAGTAGAATGCCAAGCAATAACAGTAGAAAGAATGAGAATGTAGAATATCACCTTTTGACAACAATCTGGTAATAACTTATTCAATTTGTTAATAATTAATTCTGTCAAGAACCGTCAAGAGATGTTAAAATAAGTGGGTGACAGTCTGATGAACAACAGAATAGTTGCATAGTTTTCAATGCCTCCTCATAAAATATTTATTAACTACCTACTAGTTAATAAGCACATAATACTTAAATATATATGTAGAAATCTGGCAGATGCCATTTTATCAAAGTGATAAAGTTAACATCACGAGTGATGAGACAAGTCAGCATCATGTACCCCTTAAGATGACGCACTGAGCACTCGGCATCACTTCTCTGGTTTTTATTCCTACCTCCCAAAAGCATTATCTGAACCTAACCATGAGGAAACATCAGACAACCTCAAATTAAGGTATGTTCTACAAACTTATTGACCTGGACTTTAAAAAAATGCTCCAGAAAGTGACTAAAGACACAGGGCAACTAAGTGTAGCACATGGTCCTGGATTGAATCTTGTGTCACCAGGACATTGGGTTCTTGTCCCCCAGAATAGAAATCAAGAGAGACAACGAACAGGAGTAAAAAATAAGCAAGTTTATTAGCTTGTGCACGAGGGAGGCAGAAGGGAGCCTGCGCAGAAAGGAAAGGGGGAGGCGGCCGGCTCATTAGGCAGCGGGATTGTGGGAATTTTATTAGGCAAAGCCTGAGGAGGAGCGCCTTGTCACGGCATGTAGAGATGTAGAGATGGGGTTGTGCTTGAGCCTATGCTGTCGCGTAGCATGCTACTGCATGCAATGCATGTATCATTAGCACGCTAGCTCTCCACCCCTGGGTGTGATTTTTACTATGCTAATGGGGAGAGGGTCACCTTCAGTGGACTCCTGGGCGCTAGGACGCATGTGTAAGCCCAGGAAAGGCCAGAGGATGCAAAATGTGGAGCTCGGTGGCCTCTGTCTGATTCTCCTAGCTTGCCGATTGGTTAGGGGCCTTATCTTGTTAGGCCAGAGGACTTACAGATGGCCCTGTCTCATTAGGCTCGTTTCTGTCACACTTGGACCTATAAAGGACATTATTGGGACAATCAACAAAATTTGAATGGGGTCTGAGCATTAACACGTAGAATTTACACCTGTGTTTACATCTTGATTTTTGATGGTTGTTCTGTGGTTATGTAAGAGAGAATTCTTTTTCTTTTTTTTTTTTTAGGAAATATACACTAAAGTTTTAATCTTCAACCAACTCTCAAATAGTTCAGAAAATGAAATGACACATATAGAGAGAACATATGTATGGACACCCAGTGAAAGAAAGAGTGAGCAAGAGAGAGAAGCAAGTGTGATCAACTTAATTTGGGGGGAAACTGAGTGAAAGGTGTATGGGAACATATTGGTTTTTTTCTTGCAACTTTTAGGTAAATTTGGAATTATTTTTAAATAAGTATTTTTTAAGGAAAAAGTTTAGAGAATTTTAATATATCAATACCTTCGGATGGTGCTCACTGACCACCTGTTATGTGCCGGGTCTGCAGCACCCTGGGAATACACACAGGAGCAAGACCTGACCTTGAGGTTCGCTATCTAGCCGGACGAGTGTACACGTGCAGTGTAACGTGAAATACCTGCGACTAAGAGATGGAAGCCACCAGCAGGTACACGTGGGCTGCAAGGGCATTCTAGAAAGAAAAAGCAGCATGTGGAAAAAAACTGAAGGGTAATAAAACCCAGAATAGCTGGAGAGTAAGAAGCAGAGTTTCATGGAAGGAGGAGTGGATGACAAGGCTACTCTTAAACAAAAACACTTTGAGTGGAAGATGCTATTTTTCCTTTTTCATTCATAGAAAGGTTCCAGGCAGGCTACGATGCATTTAGTGCGACGAAAGAAGAGACTGTTACTGACCTTGACACGAACATAATTTACTACTAATATAAATACAGAATAAGGCTCTTTAACACCCACGCATATTGACTTTTAAAAACAATGTGCGAAAGATACAATTCCAATTTTTAACTTCTTTCAGAGCATAAAATGCATTAGTATCCATCAGAAAGTGCACCAAGCCTGTATAAGTTGTCAGTAGGCAAATAAGAGAAAGTAATGTGAGAGATTCCTAATATCTTTCTATCTTTAAGTCGATAGAGTTTCCAGTTCCATTCAAGTCAGTCTTGATTACTTTTGCAAATGGAAGAAGTATGAGGTAACAGGGCTTCGTTTTCTGACCCCAGGGTAACTACGCAACGAACATTATGTCAAATCATATTTTGTTCTACTGAGTAATGGGAGAGAGTAAATCAAGAACCCACAGAGGTATTTTTACAGTCTCTTCTAACATTTAAAACACGCTTGCTTTGCATTTCATTATTATCTCTGCTAACAGGACTGGTGATTGAATTCAGGCTCTTTGCAGGCTGAAAAGCAACCTAAATTGCAATCTATTACTTTCTCTTGCAAATCTGCCCTATCTTTGCGACATGAGATTCACTCCCAGAACCCAGCGGGGATTCTGCTTCAAAAGTAGTCTCCCTGTGGAAGGGAAAAGCCAGTGAAAGTATTAACCCTTCATTTCCTGGGTCCGAACGCATTTTTCCCCTAAAGAGTGGTCTTACATTACATAAGAGCCCAGATTTTGATTGCCCGTCAGATAGAAAACCAGAGCTGGACACCAAGTGCTATATGGGTCTGAATACATTAGCAGTTGGGCGCCAGAAGATAGAAAAAGAGGAACAAATTCACTTCTTTCCCTTCTCATTTCTTTCTCCTTTGAGATAATCTTCTGTGTACGAAGTATAAAAGCAAACACACACATATGAATGTTCTCAAATATAGAATTTGAATGAACTCAAAGGATGTTAATTTATCATCCCAATTACACTCAAGCAACAACATAATGCTGTCCTCCGATAATATAATATTGCTCAGAGTAGTTCACATTTTTCTTAATATTTGGCAAATACTCTTTGAATTTGGCTACCAGCCTAAAACTTCCTTACAAACACAGAATTTGCCCCGGGGTTAAAAGCCAGCCACCCACGTTTGAAACATTTATGTCTGAACCTGCAATTTGTTGCCCACCCACACTTGCTCATTAAAACGTTGGAACCAAATTTGCTTTGCCAGCTTAATTATCAAAGCCAAGAAACCCATTTCCCACTAACTGAACTGGTGGCAGCATTCTCTCTCAATGGAAAAATGAAGACCTCTGTGTTACCCCCTTCTCTAGATTACTTAATGCACCTGTCTACTTCCAATGAAATGTGAGATTAGAACTAGTCTTGTGTACACAACGAGGGTCAAACCCAGCACAGGGCCAGGTGTGTCCCTCACCCCAAGTCACACGTTAGTAAATGAAATAAATCGTTTATTTCAGTGGCCTGAGGCATATCTTCTCCTTTGAGATCTAGGCCACTTTACTTTAAATAAATTCTATTTTGAACTTGTTCCATTCTGAGTCTTTTTAATTTTTGCAGCTAATGGAAATAGACTCCTCATTGACTAGCTAAACACCCAAGTTTTCTGGTGAAGGTCTTACTTGTTCTCAGGGAAATAAATGTAACATATCAGGTACATGTTCACCCTTTAACATGGTAACTGGCAAGTTTTTTCTCTAAAGGATCAGACAGTAAATATTTTAGGGTTTGAGGCCATATGGTCTCTGTCCCATTCACTCAACCCCGCTCTTGTGGTGTAAAAGCAGCCATAGACAGTACGTAAACAAATGTACATGGCGGTGTGCCAACAAGACTATATTTACAAAACCAGGAAGAGGGCCAGATATGGCCCATGGCTGTAGTTTGCTGACCCCAGCTTTAATATTTCTTGGCTTTGCTGTCTAGTAAAAGTTAGCCTTTATATAGCAAAAAACAACAGGGTTTCTGAAAGAGTAGTCTCTATACCACCCACATCCCAATCTCCCAGCATGTCTGAAGAATGTTCATATTCCTGGGCTCCAATCCCAATTTACTGAATCAGGATCCTCAGGAGAAGGGCCCAAGGATCAGCATGTTTACCCACAGTTAACTCTTATAGCACCAAATTTAAGATCTTTAGGGCCGTGACTTGAAGATAAGATAGGATATAAAATTTCTTATTGTTGGGATGATGCTTTGGGGGAAAACTCTATTGTCCAAACCTTAAGAAAAAAAGAGATTCACTCTCATCTCAAGGACCATTTATTACCCCACAGATGAGTGTAACATTTAGCTGTTTGCTTAAAAAATTTTTAAATACAACAAAAAGAAAATAAATGTAACCTGTTCTCCATTTCTCCTATATAGTAGCCACTGAATCTCAGCTTTGGCTTTCTTTTATGTAAATAACTGGATGGAAACTTTAATTGCTTAATACTTTACAATCCATTCTTCATACATCCCTGTTTATGTATGTGACAGCAGCACTCTTTGGTTTTAGTTTTGGTATCTCAGAAAACTTTTATTTCAGCTGGAATCAGCCATATAACATGTGCAGACAGCTGCATAGAACTCTGTTAACGCCCTTCACACGTTGGAGTTTGTACAAGAGCTCCCCCCCCCCCCCCCAGGAATCACAAGGGACATCTTCTTTTTGCCCCATCTCTTCTTTCAGTAACATATGCTCAATTTGGAATTTATCTTCTTCCCCTAGACTGAGGAACACCCGTCAAATGGATGTACTGTCACCTCTTTGCACAACCCTCTTGTTTGTCTGGGTGTCATAGTCACATTTTACCTGAAACAGCATGTTGATATCAGCTGTCATTCATTCTCCCCACACGGTGACCATGTGGCTGGAATTCACTGTTTGGGACCAATCAGGGGATTACGGCACATTACAAGTCATAGGTTTACTTTTCTTGGCATCTCCCAAGAGTTTTAACTCAAGTGTACAAATCTGGGTGAAAACAACACAGTACTGTATGCAATTTCAATCCCTCCATTTACCACCCGTCTAGCCCGTCCCAAGGTAGCCGACAGTCCCCCGCATCGTAGACTCACGGCGCCTAGTAGGCCACAGACAAGTCCTCTCATAGGTCATAGTTCAGCTCCCTTAAAGAGTCTACTCTTTGGCGGGAGCCCCATCAGGTCTGCAGCTCATGAGCAATGAAATGTCCCAGAAAATGAGGTAGGGAGAAAGGTAGGAGGTTGAAATATAATGGAAAGAGAAGCAGACTCAGGACTCAGCCTGTCTTTAACTACAAAGTCTGTGATCACGCAATTAGCAATAATTTGCTGTCATCCTATAATTTCAGTTCATATAATCAACGATTTAAACCTGAAGACGGGGCTTGACACTAAATAGGAAAACTGTTAAAAACCACTGATAAAAATATGTTTCCAAACCCAAATGCATTTTCTCTTGACTGAGACTTTTCATTCTGAATTTGTTCCTTTGATTTTCTCTCTGACCAAGACGATTTTCAGATTGAATGGCATGGATTTTTAAGAATATAATATATACTTTAAAAATGAAGAGTGATTTTTCCACGTGGTATGTATTTTTTCAGTTGACAACATTTATTGAAGATCTACCATGTGCCAGGCACTATGCGCTGGGAACGTAATGGTAATAAAAAGGGGAAAGAGGGGCTGGCCCGGTGGCGCAGCGGTTAAGTGCGCTTGTTCGACTTCAGCGGCCTGGGGTTCGCTGGTTGGGATCCCGGGTGCGGACATGGCACCGCTTGGCGAGCCATGCTGTGATAGGCGTCCCACATATAGAGTAGAGGAAGATGGACACGGACGTTAGCTCAGGGCCAGTCTTCCTCGGCAAAAGGAGGAGGATTGGCAGCAGATGTTAGCTCAGGGCTAATCTTCCTCAAAAAAAAAAAGGGGGGGGAGGGAAGAGGGCTTGATTCTCTGTCCTCTGGGGGTTCACCATCAACCCAAGTCTCACTTCCACCGAGTTTTGTTTCAACATTGTTTACTTTCAATATTTTTTCATTTTACTTACTTGGTTCAAGATTCAAAAGGCACAAAGGCTACGTGCACAGTATGCCTCCCCCTTCTGTCTTCCAGCTACTCGGTTCTCTCCCTAGAGGCAACCAATATTATTAGCTTCTTATATAGCCTTCTAGAAAATGTTATACTATTCAAGCAAACAAGTATAGTATCTGTGAAGTGCAATAAAACAGGGGATGCCTGGACCCTCTTTCTTTCCTTTTCTTTAAATACAAGAAATACACCATTTACATGCTCTGTATTGCGCCATGCTTTCTACACTTGACAAGTCTTGGACTTCATCCCATGTTGGTGCATCCTGTTTATAGCTGCACAGTATTCCGCTGTGTGTGGATATACCGTAACTTATTTAACGAATGCCTTTGATAGGCAGTTATGTTGCTTTCAATCTTTTATTATAAAGTATTACCATATATTTTATCATTTGCACATACACACATTCTAATATAGAGAGTCATCCTCAATGGAGTAACTTAGTTTATTCCTTGCACATGCAAACAGTCTCCAACCCATAAGCAGAAACAAGGGCTGACCTTGACCTTTCCACACTGGTGAAGCCCCCGCATCCCTAAAGAGATATATGTGTCAAAGAGAATGCACTGCCATTCAGCTACTTTTGCGCTGTGTACCCTGGAAAGTTTCCTCATGGGAAAGGGAAAGTGAAGAATCCAGTACAGATTCTGGAAATCTGCAAATAATCATCCTGTTTTCCCGAGATCTACAAATAAGTGCAGCAAACCCCATGAGGCCCGAGGGCAGCAGAAGCTGATCAGGTCAGCTGCAGCGTTCAGAGCTTACAGAACTGTAACCCTGGTGTCACAGATGGAGTTCAGGCACCGGGCACCATAAATCTATAAGAATTTCTTGGTCAAAGTCCCTCTTGGCGTGATTTTTTTTTTTTTCCAAAATACTGTTAAATGCTCAGAGTTTTTCTTGATCCCTCCGTGCAGCTGCGAACTCTGCTCACTCACGTGCCCCTACAAGAAGGCGTAACTGGAGTGTTTCCTTTTAAACCTTTTAAATCAAACACCTTCCATAGGTACTTTGGCAGCTCTTCTAAGTCTTTAGAGGCAGGAGGGGGTAGAGAGAGGACCACCCACGCACAGTTCAGCTTGTTTAGGCAGCGTGAGCCTTGTGGCGAGCTTTAAGAGGCAGCCCTGCCTCACAAGCTCCTCTTACAGGTGCTCCTCCTGCCGAGACCTCGCTATAAATGCAAACCTTGTCATTACTATAAACGACCAGAATCCTGTCCTTATTACCCCATCATTTAACTTGGGAAGGGCAATTTATTGAGGGCCCACAACACGGAAGGTGCTATAAAATTTATTAAATTTTGAAAAGATTGAAAGTACATCATGTAAATGAATCCAGATGGAGTTCTGGAAAGGCTGAAAAGATTTTTACAGACATGAAAATGAATCTGTTATATTTTATCTCACATAAATGGCGAAGGGGAGGGTGTGAACTCACCGAACGTACGAGTATTCATTTATAACATATTAAATTAGTTCACAGATTGTAATAAACGCTTTAAAAATCACCTGACATAGAACAACCCTTTCAGTATACTGGGCTGGGGTGCGGTTTCTTTAAGCTGCCTCAAAAGTGGTAGATAGCAGAACTGTAACTCAGCATGAACAGCGAAGGACATGCTCTACTTTGTAATGGTCAAGTTTCTTCCAATTAAGATTTCTTCCACTAAAAGAACTCTTAATGGCAGTGGCTTATATCAGGTTGGGACAGGGTGGCCTAACTTATGGAAACCAGGCACTACATTTAAAAAAAAAATGTTCTGGGAGACATTGGGACCCAGAAATTTCTTTCCCTTCTTTCTCCTTCTCCCAAGCCATAGCTTACTGAGTGTGCTTTCTGGAAGTCTACCAGCAACCGCATGAATTGTACAACGTTTTGAAGTATTTTATGTGCACGTTAAAAATATAAGAATAATTATATAAAAATATAAGAATGTCCTACAATATAAAAAAAATTTATAAAAATAGCTTACAATTTAAGAAAAAGGTGCCATTGAATCACTGATCTCTATGATCCGGTAATTCCACATTAGGAGGAGATGCTGACAGTAGATGTCTCCTTCCCATTCATCAACACAAAACAATTTGTGGAAAGATTTTTACAGCAATGTGTAGCATCCAGGCTCCATGAAGACCCCGTCAGTGATCCCCATCTCCTGGCATTCACACCCACGTGTAGTCCCCTCCCACACTGTTCCAGGCTTGGTCTGTGTGGTCAAGAGAATATGACAGAAGTGAAGGCATGTCACTTTCAAGATTAGGTTATAAAAACACAGCTTCCATTTCGGTTTTCTCTCTCACTCACTCTCTCCCTCTTATCACTCCCTTGGGAAAGTCAGATGCCATGTCATGGGCGGCCCTATGGATAGATTACATGTGGCCAGAAACGGCAGCTCCTGACAGCTGCCACGTAAGTGAAATTGGAAGGAGATCTTCAAGCCCAGCGAAGCCATCAGATGAGACAGCACCCCAGACAACTGCTTGACTGCGCCCTCATAAGAGACCTAACAAAGAGCTAAGCCACTCCTGGATTCCTGCCCCAGAGAGTCTGCAGGAGATAAGTGGTTATGGTTTTAAGCTGCTAAGTTTTGGGGTAATTTGTTACATAGCAATAGATAGCTAATACACGGTGCTATCAGGTTAATATAACTGTAAATAACCGAGATAGCCAAACTGGGAAACTGCTAAGCCAATTATAATATTATTAACTTGCTGAACTCCTAGATAATTAAAATAAAAATTATAAGCATTTTATGTATATAAAATAACTTGAAGAAATGAAAGCACAAATATATACACTAATTAAACTATTAGAAAATATGTATGTATGCATTTTCTCCAAGATTATTGAGAATTTGGAATGAAATAAACAGCTAACCTTAATCATTTCCTGAGTTACTTTATAATATACAGAACTATACAAAATAAGAAAAAAATCTGAGGATGTAAATTGTAAGAGCACTATTTAATGGGAATGCCGAGTGCTGAGGATGGAAAGATAACAGCACTGTGACCTAACCTCGCACAATGAGGGAACTGATTTCTTCCCATGAATAACTGTGGGAGATTTGTGGAGATTTTTAATCATGTCTGCAAATTCTCCAATACTTCTTGCACCAAGAGGCGGGGTCTACTTCACCTCCCCTTGAATTTGGGCTGACATTAGTGGCTTGCTGTTTCCAACAGAAGGTGCTCGAAGTGAAGACATGTGGCTTCCCAGGCTACATCAGACAAGGCCATTCAGCTTCTGCCTGGGTCACAGGGGACACAAACTCTGAGGGATGCCACTGTCGTGTGAGAAGTCTGACTACTTACCTAATGGAAAAGCCATCAACTGCTAGCCCCGTGAGGGAACCAACTGGGATGCCCCGCTGAATCTTCAGACGGCTACAGACCCAGGTCAAGTGACTCCCAAGCGAGAACTGCCAAGCTAAGCCCTTTCCAAATGCCTGAACCACAAAATCACAAGCAAAACAAGGTAGTTATTGCTTTATATCGCTAGGTTTTAGGAAATGTGTTAAGCAGCCGTCACAACCAGACAAGTGGATTGTAAATTTGGCGCCAATCCTCATCAATCCCTACATACGTACCCTTTGCCACGTGACATTAAGAAGTTGAGTCTCTTTCCCCACCTTTGAATCTGGGCCTGACTTGGGGCTTGCTTTGGCCAACAGAATGCGGCAGAAGTAATGGTGTGCTGGTTCCAAGCTCAGGCCTCCACTGGCCTCCTGCCCTTCCTCACTCTCGATACCCAGCCACGCTTAAAGAACAAGCCTAGGGTAGTCTTCTGAAGATGGAAGACCTTGTGGAGAAGTTGTCCCAGGTGCCCCCAGACCAACCAGCTCCCAGCTGACCCCAAACACATGAGTGAGCCCTCCACTCACAACTAGAAGAACTGCCCACCTGACCAACAGCACTCATAAATGTGTCTTTTTGTACGCGAGTGAGTTTTCTGTGGTTGTTTGTTATACAGCATTATTGTGGCAATAGATAGCTGATACAACAATCATATAAAAGCATATCTTTGATAAACTAATGTACTCTTTATACAACCTGAAAATGCCAGCTTGCAAAAGCTCAATAATATTACATTATATACGTCACGATTTCTTTTATGACTTAATGCTAATTAATTAAGATACAATACCTCCAACTGTTTTAGGAATTATTTTGTCACTTAACTGATGCCCTGTAACTCAGAATGAAGTACATGAAGGGACTGCTTTAAAAGAAGTAGTTTAACTCCAGAGTAAGGTTCACTGGCAAAGTGCTGGGTATAACAATTTGGTGGATTTGGGGTTTTTTTTTTAATTTCTTTTCATCTGTGATGACACCTCCTATTGCAGCTTTGGACTGTAGAGAGAATAATTGAAACCATCTTCAAAAAGGCCAAGGTTGGAACTATCTTGGTACTTATTTTGACCCCATGCTGCTTAGCAGATGGGCAATAAGGTTCAGACATAACCAAATAACAGGGTTGATTTTATCCACACGATTTTCCTCATAATAGCCATGCGGTAATTATGTGCATGACAACGATGTACCAAACTACTGCGGTGCTCTCTTTAAGTAAAGGAAATGGAAATCTCTACATGCAATACTTATTACTCACAGGAAAAGACAAACTTAAATACCATTTACATCAATTCAGATCATGCACTACCACTAAAACCAATAGCAAACCATATAATGAAGTGTCAAAAGGACATTTTTGAACCATATTTATGGCCTCTATTCCAATCCCGATCCATGGCAGCTTACTAAAAATTTCCAAAGGCAGCTATATAATTCTAAGCAGACTAAAAATATATTGCTATAGAGTCCGCCCTTTTCCTAACCTTTCAACCCAAAGATGGTCAGCCATAATGTTCAATATTATGGTCAAAGTTCAAAAGCTTTAATGCTCAGGTTACTTCTGGCTACTGAATTTTCTCTTCTAGCTATTAATTTAACCCAATTGCATCCTAAAATTGACTGTGGCAATACATTAAAAAAATGTGGTAAAAACATAAGATGGTCCAGTCTCCCCCCATCCCCCCGCAGGGAACACTCCTTCCCAATCAAATTGATCTCGCATTTTCTGTTCATGATACTTTTGTGGACACCAATTGACATACAGCAGCAGAGCTGGGGTAAGAATGGACATGGATACACATGGGGCTGAACAATATAAGATTTAAATAAAAAGTCAAGACAACCATTGGAAAGACGTCACAGGCAGTACCTGTGAATTTGAGAATAAAATGCAGGACTGGACAACGTGACATTTATGGGCTCTTCCAACCCTGAACCTCACTGATGAATATCCACACAAATGGTAAAGGAGTTTAGAAGTGGAGAAACCTGAATCAGGCTGAGATATTCAAGAAAAACTAGGTCTGCCAGAAACAATGGTATCACAGTGGCAATCAGCATACCTGGCTCTTTGCTTTTGCTTTCTAAATACCATTTCCCAGAGAGCTGCAAGCATAAGTCACTCCCACCCTAACAATAAGAAAAAGGAAGAACAGGGGCTGGCCTAGTGACACAGTGGTTGAGTTTGCGCACTCCACTTCAGGAGCCTGGGGTTCACAGGTTTGGATCCTGGGCACAGACCTACACACTGTTCATCAAGCCATGCTGTGGTGGTGTCCCACATACAAAATAGAAGAGGATTGGCACAGATGTTAGCCCAGCAGCAATATTCCTCAAGCAAAAAGAGGAAGATTGGCAATAGATGTTAACTCAGGGCCAATCGTCTTCACTAAAAAAGGAAAAGAAAAAAAAAAGGAAAGATAACCCATGGAAGCATCATTTTGGGGACCCATTAAAATGTTGAGGTCACAGGCAACTCAGTGAACTGAATTCCAAAGGGTGACAAGTGCCTTTGCAGGCAGAAAGGACATATCCGCTGTTTTATCTTTGATAAAGCCTGGGAGAAAAAGACAGCAGCCAGAAATGCAGGTGAGAAGCAAACAGCTGAGATTCTCACAAATCCTGTGTAGCTCAGTGTGATAGTTCAGGACCCTGGCTCCCTACGGGGAGAGACTTGCCTCCACTTGCCAACTCTTCTTCCACAAGCTTCCAGGGACTGCTCATGACAACTCTGGGGTCAGAGCCAGACCTGAGAGAGCCCTCTCAGTGCAGAGACCGTGCCGAGGTGTGAGGGGGAAATAGGCCTATCTGGAGAAGCCCATGTGCACTTGGCGTCTGGCGCGTGAGTAACTACAAATGGGGACAGTGTCGTAGTCTGCTTGGGCTGCTATAATAGAATACCACAGACGGCGGGGCTTCAACAACAGACATTTATTTCTCCCAGTTCTGGAGGCTGGAAGTCCAAGACCAAGGCGCCAGCAGTTGTTGGTGAGAGCCTGCTTCCTGGTCTGCATCTCGCTGTGTTCTCACATGGGAGAGAGAGAAAGCCCTCCGGTGTCTCTTCCTCTTCTTATAAAGACACTAATCCCATCACGGCGGCTCCACCCTCATGACCTCATCTAAACCTAATCATCTCCCAAAGGGCCCACCTCTTAATGCCATCATACTGGAGGTCAGAGTTTCAACATATGAATCTGGTGGGGACACAAACATTCAGTCCACAACAGACAGGCACAAAATTTGCCTGCGTCCCAACCCTTCTCAACATCAAGGAAACGCCATCTGCTGCTGTGGAGGGGCAAGAAACTGCCCCCATTCCAGACCTGACCCTGCTTTGACATGAGGCGAAAGCAGTAAGGCATTGGGGAAGGGCCCAGAAACCCTCCCAGCCACCCCATCTCTGTCCCATAAGGATGGCTGCCTCAGGGGAGGGGAGGAAAGCCATGCTCCTCACTGGGACTGGCAAAAGCCATCTCCCCTGGGGATCCTGCATTGGTACAAAACAGAAGAGATAAGTAAAAGCAGGAAAATGTTGGCCTGTGAGGTGGAAGACTAGGATATCTGTTGCTCTTGCTGTCCCCAAAGTCAGGGGACACGAGTGAGAGGGTAGGAAGATTTAATGTCCCCAAGGAGACCCTGCTCACTCAGACACTAAGTGCCCTCCAGGCCTGCCTGGAACACCCTTTCTGTGGGTTGACACCCATGCATTCAAGCACTAATGCTCCTTAAGTCCGTCCCCCCAAGAACACCCACGGAGACTCGAGCCCCCTCCAGTACCTGGTCTTTGGGAATCCTAGCTCTAGTACTCACGGCTCTGACCCACACCAGCCCAGCCCTGCCTGCTGTCCAGGCCCGCCCAACAGCTCCTGCTGCTCACTGCTCAGAAGCAAGTCTTCATCCACCAGGGCCCATAGGGCAGTGCTATGAATCCCAAGAACGTCTTACTCCTCCTTCCTGATTGGTTTCTTCTCAGCCAGAAAGTCAGTTCACAGGGCCTATTCACATTCCTGCCTGATGTCTCTGAAACCACGGCATTGACATCCATACCCGACACATTCTCGTTGTATCACGATCATCCAGAAGGACCCAATAATCTCTTTCAGATATACGAGACGTGTCACATTGTGATTACAGGTCACCTAATCCCAATTTCTCAACATGAAAATATGGCCTTTCCCTCCTGCTTCTTACCCAACCCTCTACCAATGGCCCAGGCAACATCCTACCCTCAGTTCTCTTTGGCACAATTCACCCTGCTGCCCCAGCCCCGTCTCCCCACTCCTGACCTGCTTACCTCGGAAGAGAGAAGGAAGCTAGTATTTACTGCACACATGCTAAGCAACAGGTGCTTTCACACACGTTCAATTCTCATAACTTCATTATCATCCCCTTTGCCCCAAAGAAACAAAGGCTCAGGCAACTTGTAATAGCCACGTGCTGGGAAATAGAGAGCTGGGGTTGAAACTACTAACCCCATAGCCCAGGCCTTTCCCTACATTCCTTGATGTCATTTGAAGGCCTAAAGAGGTCAAGACAATGAAGACAACATGGCATCGCTCCATCCCGATCGGGCAATGCAGCAGAGGCTTCATCACACGTTGCTTCCAGCCACCTGCTCGAATCACCCACATCAATTTCCTGCGAAGAGGTGAAGGTTTCCCACTCTGGGCAGCTGATGGAGGTACTGACCCAACCCACAGGAGACGTATTTTCTAAGCTCCCAACAAAGTAACTCTCCCCCATTTGAGAGGCCTTTCGACTGCTCCTCTCCTTTTCATCCTCGAAACTCGAAGACTGAGCTACTTTCAAAGCGTAGAAATTAACAAAGAAAAAAATGAACAAATTAGAGATATTGAGACGGTAACTCCTTTCTCTTTTTAATTTCAAGAATAAGCTCGGACAGCAATGACATTTACAATAACATAATCATTGGATAAATGCCTAAAGATGAGCTTGATTAAGTATGAGAATACAATGACAAAAAGGTTAACTGAATTCAGGATTCTCCTCAACATTCAATCTGAATAAACTTGGCTCAGTCTATAAACAGTAAAGCATTGTTGTTTCAAAACGAAGCAGCAACTACACTGCAAACATTGACAAGAGGAAGATTTGTCCCTTTGATGTCTTGAGACGTATATTTAGGCTAGCAAGGAAACTGTTCCCACTTCTTGTAAACTTGAGTCTCGTCTTTTTTTTTTTTTCCTTTCAATAAGCTCTAGTGTTTCTGTAACGATAATGAAAAAAGAGCAAGAGTTGTTTAGAGCACCCAAAGGCAAATTACGTGCAAAGTCTCTATTCACAGGCTCCATAAAGTTTTCTTGTCGAGATAAGAATGTAAAAAGCATTTTGAAGTTATAAAACATGTCTTCTAACCTCCTTTATAATCTGAGTCTTCTGGATAGTCACTAGTTTTCAGAGTCAAGTTAAAATTTCCAAAGAGGCAACTGATTTTAAGGAATATGAAAAGTCTAAGAAAATGAGACTTTAAAGCCTGAATTCTGAATTGTGTTGGAAAATTACATCAAAGTTCAATTTCCTCTCCAAATATGAATAGCCTTAAAAAGAAATGTCCTTCCTTTTCTGGGAAACTCATCCCAGAAATCCTTACCACT
The DNA here is from genome assembly GCF_037783145.1 of Equus przewalskii. Lineage (NCBI taxonomy): Eukaryota > Metazoa > Chordata > Mammalia > Perissodactyla > Equidae > Equus > Equus przewalskii. The sequence continues at coordinate 17,857,573 of NC_091862.1, forward strand.
TTATTGTAATTTTTGCTTAAAATCGAATGACTTTTAAGACAGAGTTTTTAAGAGAGAATCTCCCCCCACCCACGTCTTTTCTACATAACTTTTAGAAAAAATAAATAAATAAATAAAAACCTCCACTAATTTTCCAATATTTCAGGCTTTTTCCAGTTGACTTTGGATGGCTGATCATGGAATCAAGGCTGCAGGCAGATCATTCGTTTCCCATTCTTTTTCTAATTAACATGATTTATGAACATCTCTACACAAGATAGCAAACACTAAAATACTTCTTCTGCAGAATCCCCAGAAGACATTTACATAAACAACCAAATTGCATAATAACTTCAGGATATTGAAGAATATCCTTCAAAGTGAAATAAGAAATAAACAAAATTATCTTGGAGAACAATTCGAAGCCCTCAGCTACACAGAATGGTTTACTTTATGCGCATGTTTACTGCAACTCTCAGATACAGAATTTTGGTCACGTGGAATTCCAAAAAATGGACACACACACACATACACACACACATATAGAGGGATAGCACACTGAAAACACGCTATGTTTAACAATTAGAATTGCATATATTTGCAAGTATAGTTTCATTTTATGAATATTCAATAAATATGTCATTTTATGAATCACATATTGTGTATATATAAAGAGCACACTGGAAAAAACATATAGTAATTATTACAATTTCATATGTTTCCTATCATAATTGTTTTACAAACCTGAACTCAGGTTTCAAAATAATATGAAATCACGTACATTTCAAGGGTTTTATATTCTCACATAAATATTAAAGACAAATGTCTTGAATGCTCATCAGAAAACAAACTATAAAACCTCCACTCTGACATCCCCCTCTGAAACACATGTCTAGAAAGCCTCACCCAGTTGGTGACTAAATGTAATAATGGCACAAACATCACACAGGTTGTTGACATGCAATGTGCGTTTGCTAGCCTTGTAATCAGGCAGTGGAGTACCAGGCCACTCCACCCTTGTGCATGGCGCTGCAGTCCCCAGGGGTGGCCCCACAGCACCAATGAGAGGGACTCTGCTCCAGGGGGAGGGGTGGAAGCCCACAACCCCCACCCTCTACCCCTCGCCAGTGCAGCAGAGGACAAGGCGCTGAGGGTGAAGGGGGATCATTGAGGGGGATCATCCTGCAGGAAAGGTTTATAAGCACAAGGAAACTGAGTGTGCTAAATGTGAAGACAAGGAGAGTTTCCATCCCTCCGTCTCTGAGATGGGAGCGTGATCACTTGGAAAGCTCCGATTCAGCCGCTCCATCTGAGTCCTCCTGAAGGGGAGAGCACCTCAGAAGTTCCAGACATCATCTCTCGAGTTGCAGGAAGAGTGTCCAAGAGTGGGCCAGTTGCCCTGTCACTCAGTTCCTGCATTTCCCTCATTTCCTTTAATGTAGTAATTCAACAAATATTTACTGAGTCCTGTATGCCAGGCCATTGTAGGCCCTGGAGATACAGTGGAGACCAAAACCAGATAGCTTCTCTGGCCTCATGGAACATATGATCAACTGAGGGAGATGAGGAGGAGCTGAGAAAGCATATAATAGGGTAATCTGATTCAGTCAAGGATTCAGAGAAGGCTTTCCAGAGATCTGAGGATGAGCAGGGTTTAAGTAATGTAAGAAGGCCTTCCTGCAGTGAGTACCACATGTGCAAAGGCCCTGTGGCAGGTCAGAGCAGGGCAAAATCAAGAAGGCCAGTGTGCCCAGGGCCAGATGTACAAGCAAGAGAGGCAGGCAAAGCTGGCCCTGGCAGGGAGTCTTCTGCTCAGCTGCATTGAAGGAGCTCTAAGGGTCATGGGGGGCCATGGAGGGGTTTAGACAGGCTGGGGAAGGCATGGAGGATGGGAGGCTTTATCTGATTTACATTGCAAAAAATTCACTCTGGCTGTAGAGTGGAGAACATCTGGCATGGAATCTGAGTGGATAAAGGAAAACTAATTAGAAGGCTGCTACAGTAGCCCAGGGGAGAGAATGTGGTGGCTTACATTACACTGTCCATCACGGAGCTGGCGAGAAGTAATAACACTCAAGAGGTACTTACGAAATAAAATCCACAGGACTAATAATAGACCATGTACAGATTTTGTCAGAGATGACTTCCAAACTCAAACATGGACCCTGACCAGTATACGGAGCCAGGGAACCATCGCAGCACCTCAGAACATCGCAGGAATGGCAAAGAACTAGGCACCAGGATGCTGCACTCAGTTTGATACCATAGCTAAAGTTTCTCCCCTCCCTTTCCAAGAGGGGAAGTAGAAATGGATTGAGAAGGGAGAGCACGAGAGGAAGAATGATTCTCGTCTATGACGCTATAAAGTGCCAAGCTTCGCTATCATAAAATCCTATTATCAAAATAGTCAGCAAATGTAACATCACCTTAGTCCCCAGGCTTCGAAAACGAGAGCTCTGACCCCTACAGAACAACTTATTGTGAAGACACAGTCTCTATCGATGATGCAAATGACATGATGGTAAAGTTTTTCATACCATCGTGATCATCAATAATAAAAAAAGAGTGACTATTTATTGAGAGCCTTGTAGCAGGCAATGGAACAGGAGTGTTTAATCCTTACAAAATGATTACCACGGACCAATGAGGCCAACGAAGCTCGAGATGTTGCATCAAAATCGGTCCTGGTAAAGGTCGGCAACAACCTCCTTCTGTGTCCAGCATCCTGCTCAGAGCTCCAGGATCCCTTTCACAATTTCGGTTAAAATTGTTCTTGCTCACGTGGGTAAAGACACATGTTCACTCCTGAGTACGCTGTGGGGTCTGAATTTCTTGGTGCTTCCCAAGCACAGAATCCGGGATAACACAGGAGCATTTCCTTCCACCTGGGCCCTCAATACACAACACTTACCCATCTGGCTATCATTTAGAGCCAAGAGAGTGTACATAAAATGCTCCATAATTTACAAATGACACAGAGAGAGACAGACAGAGAGAAAAAAAAATTAATGTGTGTCTTAAAGAGATCTCTAAAACCCTCAGTCCCTAATTTTGCATTGGGTTGGTCCAGATAATCTCTCCTACCCATACTTTTATGCCCAGAGTCACTGAAGCCTAGTTGTATTGAACCTCAAATAAACTCATACGTGTGTTGTGCGCTCCTAAGGAAAATATGAAGATAGCAAAAAATTAGATAACTTCAAAAATGGGATAGATGGCTCATTCTTGATTCACTGGTTCATTAAACTCTGTCTCAACTTTGAAAAACTATGATTGATTGCTAAAAAAAGAAAAACAAAAGCATTGTGAGGATGTCTTAGGTTAAGTTCTCCAGAAGCGGAGTCAGAGAGAGGAATCTGGATGCGGTCCTCGGGAGAAGAGACAGCCGTGGGCCTTTGCCGCCTACACTCACTGAAGCTGGGAATGAGGGCAGTGACCCAGAGAGGGACCTGGGCAGGGCACCAACAGCACACGCTACAGGCTGTTTTTACAATATGAGCTTGCTTTCTTATAAAACTTTTCAGTACACGGAGTGCCCTGTGAGGTCATTATGGCCCTCTCCCTTCACAGACAGGTGGGATCACTTCTACAAAGCCAGGGAGTCAATTAGCAGGGCTGGTACATTAACCCAAATCTTCAAACTTCAAGTTCCATTTATTCGACCTGACAACTGAAAATTTTCCCAGTATAAAATACCTAGAAATGTTGGATAAATACAGCAAACGTCATTTTACAAGCTTGGTTGAGCTCAGAAAGAGAACAGGATATGTCCAAAGGCCAAAAAGAAAGAGGAAATGGAGTGGCAAGCATGGGCTGGTGCTCAGGCAGCCCACGGGGACGAGGGTGCGAAACCCAGGGGTTTGGATTTTATTAGCCAAAGAGGCTTGAGGGTTTCTTGGACCCAAAAGTGGGATAGAATGAGAACTGAGAACCCCACGTAAAGCTGAGAACTTCACAGGGCTCCAGTGAAAGGATGAGTTACTAGAAACAAAATCTGCCACTAGCACAATGAGACAGGAAGGACGTTCGTCTCAGTGTGAGCTCTCATGGAAACAAGAAGAATGAAAAAAGAAAAAGTCTTTCTGAGAATTCACAATTGGAAGCTGACCTTCATTTGGGTTTGGAAGTCAAATCTATTGGTGTGTCTAGGAACCCTTGGGAGAAGAGAGTGATGTAAGTGGTGTCAGGTCAGGTGGAATACCAGTCAGGAGCCAACACAAAACCTCTCTGTATAGAAATACCATTAATCAGAGCGCAAGGAATCCCAAAGATAAAGTCTGCTGAAGATGAGCCCACATATCAAAACTATAAAAAACCCAAGGGGGAGGAAACCCACCATGACTGCATCAGTAGACACAATAAACAGCAAAACTAGAGCCTCATGGTTTCAAATCTGAGTGTTATTCCTGCCATTCACCTTCCAAGAAACTAAGCTGATAAGGCAGCTTCACTCCTGAACCACATTATTCATGGAAATGCAAGTCATGCTCTCTTTCATTAACTTAAAAGATCTACTCAATTGTTCAAAAAAAGTTTCTCTTTGATTTTGGTTTTAAGGGACAAGTAGACATGGCCTTCTAATTCTTAAAAATAGAAGGACTTATCAATATCTTTCTTAGATAATTTAAATAGAGCCCCAGCCAGAGGCAAGCAAAGTGGAATAATTTTCCTCTTGAAATCCCTTAGAGTCTTAGGATTCCATGAGGATTCCTCTAGAGCCACATGTCTCAATCGGCTTTCAAAAAAAAAAAATCTGATCTGAAAATGTTATGCAGTCATTGGCTGCAACCAAAGAGAGGGTGGGCGAGGAAGCCGCACTGGTTGCCAACCAAAACAGTAACTAGACTAGAAAAACCCAACTCCTTTGTATTTGGCAATCTTGTCTCATTGTGAAATGCGGAAGACACAAATATTCCTTGAAGAAATCCACAGTGGCCTGTTGTAAACAAATATATAATCATTCCTTATAACCATTAATGTAGGCCACAGACAACAGCCGAAGGCTCACATCATGAGACAAGGATCCTTTCCAGCTCAAACTCAAAGCCAAATCCTTAAATAAATAAGGGGAAAGGGAGTTCTCTTCCTGCATAAAAAGATTATTTGACTGATTTTCAATGGTTTATTTTAATTAAGGACAAAAGACGGGAGAGGAAGAAAGTTGGAGTAAAGATGAGGAGTTAGGGAAGAAAGGGGATTTTAAGCGCTGATTATGATACAGGCTCAGTTGTAAATTGCAAATACTATTTCATTGAATCCCCACAAAATCCAATGGCTTCTGAATTGATTTATGAATGAAAAAACTGGGGCCCAGTGAGGGTCAGTAATTGCCCACAGTCACAGAGACACTGAGTGCAGAGCTTAGCGAGGTCTTTCTAACTCCAAAGCCCAGAATTTTCATTAGACTCTGTTCATAAAGTCTATATTCAAATCAAAGTTCACGAAGGGTAGGAAAGAAAAGGCTCTTCCTTTTCTGGGTTCAGAAAGCTCCGATATTTGTTTTAGGGTTTTCAGTTTTAAAGAAATATTTCTTATATTGGCACCTGACAGTTTTGATAAGTCTTTATATTTATTAAAACATATATGTCCCTCAACAAATTGGGTATAGAAGGAACACACTTCAACATAATAAAAGCAAGATACAACAAACCCACAGCTAACATCATACTCAATGGTGAAAGGTTGAAATCTTTTCCTCTAAGGTCAGGAATAAGACAAGGGTGTCCACTCGCCTCACTCTTATTCAACATAATACTAGAAGTCCTAGCCAGAGCAATCAGGCAAGAAAAAGAAATAAAAGGCAACCAAATCAGAAAGGAAGAAGTAAAAGTGTCATTATTTGCAGACAATATAATCTTTTTTTTTTTTTAAGATTGGCACCTGAGCTAACATCTGTTGCCAATCTTCCTTGTTTTCTTCTTCCTCCTCTCCCCAAAGTCCCCCAGTACATAGTTGTATATTCTAGTTGTAGGTCCTTCTGGTTCTGCTATGTGGGATGCCGCCTCAGCATGGCTTGATGAGCGGTGCCAAGATCTGAACCAGCAAAACCCTGGGCCACCAAAGCAGAGCACATGAACTTAACCACTTGGCCACTGGGCTGGCCCCATAATATAATCTTATATATAGAAAATCCTAAAGACTCAACCAAAAAAACTAATAAACAAATTCTGTAAAGATATAGGATAGAAAATCAACACACAGAATCAGTTGTTTCTATACACCAACAATGGAATATCTTAAAAAGGAATAAAGAAAACTATTCCATTCACAATAGCATTAAAAACAATAAAACACTTAGCAATAAATTTAATCAAGGGGGGGCTGGCCCCGTGGCCGAGTGGTTAAGTTCACGCGCTCCGCTGCAGGCGGCCCAGTGTTTCGTTGGTTCGAATCCTGGGCGCGGACATGGCACTGCTCATCAGACCACGCTGAGGCAGCGTCCCACATGCCACAACTAGAAGGACCCACAACGAAGAATATACAACTATGTACCGGGGGGCTTTGGGGAGAAAAAGGAAAAATAAAATCTTTTAAAAAAAAAAAAAAAAAAATTTAATCAAGGAATTGAAAGATCTATACAATGAAAACTACAAGACTTTGATGAAAGAAATTGAAGAAGACCCAAACAAATGGAAAGATGATCTCGTGTTCAGGGATCAGAATTAATATTGTTAAAATGTCCATACTACCTAAAGCCACCTAAAGATTCAATGCAATCTCTATCAAAATACCAATGTCATTTTTCACAGAAACAGAAAAAACAATCCTAAAATTTGTATGGGATCACAAAAGACCCTGAATAGCCAAAGGAAACCTGAGAGAGAAAAACAACGCCAAAGGCATCATACTTTCTGATTTCACACAATACTACAAAACTATAGTAATCAAAACTGTATAATAGGTATTGGCATAAAAATAGACAGATTAGTAGAACTGAATCAAGAGCTCAGAAATAAACCTCTGCATTTACAGTCAACTAATTTTGACAAAGGAATCAAGAATAACTCAATGGGGAAAGGACAGTCTCTTCAATAAATGGTGTTGGAAAAACTGGAAAACCACACACAGAAAAATGAAATTGGACCCCTATCTTACATCAACCACAAAAAATTAATTCAAAATGGATTAAGGACTTAAACATAAGACCTGATACCATAAAATTCCTAGAGGAAAACAGGGAAGAAGCTCCTTGACATTGGTCTTGGCAAAGCTTCTTTGGATATGACATCAAAAGCACAAGCAATGAAATAAAAAATCAATAAGTAAGGGGCCAGCCCTGTGGCACAGTAGTTAAGTTCAGCATGTTCCATTTCAGCAGCCTGGGTTCATGGCTTCAGATGCTGGGCATGGGCCTACACCACTTGTCAGCCATGCTGTGGCAGTCACACACACATAAAGCAGAGGAAGATTGGCACAGATGTTAGCTCAGAGCTAGTCTTCCCCAGCAAAAAATAATCAACAAGTAGGACTACATCAAACTAAAAAGCTTTGGCACAGCAAACAAAATGATCAACAAAATGAAAAGGCAACCTATGGAACGGGAGAAAATATTTGCAAAATCTGCTAAGAGGTTAACATCCAAAATGTATGAAGAACTCATACAACTCAATTGCAAAAACCAAACAATCCAATTAAAAAATGGTCAGAGGAATTGAATAGACATTTTTGCAAAGAAGATACACAGATGGCCAAAAAGCACAGGAAAAGATGCTCAACATCATTAATTATCAAGGAAATGCAAATCAAAACCACAATGAGATATCATCTCACACCTGTTAGAATGGTATTATCAAAGAGACAAGAGATAGCAAGTGTTGACGAGGATGTGGAGAAAAGGGCACCCTTGTGCATTGTTGGTGGGAATGTAAATTGGTGCAGCTGCTATGGAAAACAGCATGGAGTTGTATCAAAACATTAAAAATAGAACTCTCAGATGATCCAGCAATCCCACTTCTGGGTATATATTCAAAGGAAATGAACACAGGATCTCAAAAAGATATCTGCACTCCCATGTTCACTGCAGCATCATTCACAATAGCAAAGCCATGAAAACAACCCAAGTGTCTGTCAATAGACGAACAGATAAAGAAGATGTGGTATATATGCACAATGGAATGTATTCAGTCATAAGAAAGAAGGGAATCCTGCCATTTGCGACAACATGGATGGACCTTAAGGGTATTGTGCTAAATGAAATAAGCCAGACAGAGAAAGACAAATACTGTATTGTACCACTTATACGTGGAATCTAAAAAAGCTGAACTGTAGAAACAGAGACCAGAATGGTGGTTCCCAGGGGCTGGGGGCTGGGGAGATGTTGGTGAAAGGGGACAAACTTGCAAGTAGAAGATGAACAAGTTCTGGGGATCTAAGGCAGAGCACGGTGATTGCAGTCAGCAACACTGTATCATAGACTTCAAAGCTGCTAAGAGACTAAACTTTAATGTTCTCACCACAAAAAAGAAATAATAATTATGTGATGAGATACGGTTGTTAGCTAAAGCTATGGTGGTAATCAGATTGCAACATGCAAATGTATCAAATCAACACGTTGTACACCTTAAACTTACATAATGTTATATGGCAATTATATCTCAATTTAAAAAAACCATTTATTGAGGCTGGCCCGGTGGCACGATAGTTAAGTTCACACATTCTGCTTTAGCAGCCCGGGGTTCGCCAGTTCGGATCCTGGGCATGGACCTATGCACAACTTGTCAAGCCATGCTGTGGTAGGCGTCCCACATGTAAAGTAGGGGAAGATGGGCATGGATGTTAGCTCAGGGTCAATCTTCCTCAGCAAAAAGAGGAGGATGGGTGGCAGATGTTAGCTCAGGGCTAATCTTCCTCAAAAAAAAAAATTTACCTAGTACTTACTGTATGCTCGGCACTATTATAAACACTTTACAAATACTAACTAATTTAATCCCCAAAACACTCCAAGATAGAATAGTATCCCCATTTTACTGATGTGGAAACTGAGACACATAGGGGTCGAGTAACTTTCTAAAGGTCGCACAGCTGGTTAAATGGCCGAGAGAGGATTGAAAGCCAGGCAGCGTGGCTGCTGAGTCCATGCTCTGAAATGCTACTTGTTGACCACCTACCGAATAACAGATCCGAGAAGGTGGACTTTAGTGAGAAAGCACAGGCGTCTGCCTGCTCAGGGGGCCCCCTTTTCCTTGCTGAAAAGGATTGCTCGCTGAAAAACTCTCCCCAAATTCCTTTTTGATTCAGATTTACTAAAAAGTTATTCTAGTAAATATGAAATAGGGAACTTCGCCCCATGCCTTTGGGCAGCCAGAAGCCCATGTCAGTACTACACCCCCCCCCCCCCCCGAAGCTCTCCTAAGAACAACAGCTCTCAACGGGGGGTGGCATCTTAGACTGACCTTGAAAATTGGTTAAAAGTCCACGCCTCCCTCTTCCTCTGCCCCCGCCCCCAAGAAACACACACATGGATTCTGATTTGCACTCTCAAAGGCGTTTGGAAATGCACACACACAAACAAACAAAAAAATGAGGGGGGCACGGCTACCTCCTAATTCCACTTCACATACAGGCCTAAGTGAGATGCAAAATCTTTCACAATGAACACCACCAAGAACCAAAAGGATGCCACTGGTTTTGTATACAGGCAAAATAAAGATTGAGTGCATACTTTATGAGTTTCTGGGAAATTTCTGATAAGAACAAGTGTACAAGTAGCAACTGGGATAAGAGGAAAGAGAGACAGGCAATTGGAAATAAAGAAGGACGGGAGGAAGGAAGGAGAGAGGGACAGAAGGAGGGAAGAAAGAGGGAAGGGAAGGCAGGAGAAAGGGAGGGATGAGGGGAGGGAGGCAGGGGGATATGGAGGAAAAGAGGGAAAGGCAGGGTGGGAGAGAAGGGAGAGGGAGGAAAGAAGAGAAAAATGGAGACAGGGAAAGAGAGAAAAGGACTGCGGGAGACACAGTGCAGATAAAAGAAGAGGCAAAACAGAATAAGTCATTTCTCAAACGGTTTAAGGAGTGAGAGATGCAAAGGATTTCCCTGAACCAGAAGGAAACCCTGAGAGCTGAGCTGGACCACTCAGTTGCGGTGTCTGACCAAGTGCTCCCGCCTTACCAATCCCTTCAACTGGCATCTACTAACTGACCACATTGGGCCCCAAACTGTGCCTCACGATGACTGATACAAAGGAGAACAGGGACTGCCCCGGCAATCAGGGAGCTTAGGGTCGGTCTGGGGAGACCTGACTTGTAGACAAACATCTACAGCACAAGACAGAACGTGGGGAATGTCAGAGTGCAGGATGGACTAAGTGTCAAGGGCAATCAGGAAGGAGACGGCTCCCAATCTGAGTAGAGAGAAGGTAGGATGGAGAGCAAAGAAGGCTGCACAGAAGAGATGGGACCGCAGTGGCCCTGGGGGTGGAGACGGCCCTCATTTCCTGTAGGTCCCAAACGTGTGTCCCCCACTTATACTAGAGGATTCACCTCATAAACCACCATCACTTTGTCACTGTCATGACTAGGCTAAGCTGCCACCTTGATCTGGGATGTCTGCCTGCCTTCCCTCCATTATCCAAATTCTGCATATATATTTAAAGTCTTTATTTCAATCCTACCTCCTCCTTCATTGCTTTTCCTGACCACTCCAAGCCTCAGTCATTTCCCTCCCTTCTGCGTTCCTAACAGTAGCAGGTGCATATGAGCACTGGCTGTGTACTAAGCACAGGGCTAAGCACCTTCTGCAGTGTCCGACCCTGGTGAGCGCCCCTTCTTGAAACGCTCCCCTTCCCTGGCTTCCATAACATCACTGTCCTATTTGAGCTCCTCCACTGATGCCCTTTTGAGGCTCCTCTTGCTCTGCTCACCAACTAAGCGTGCGTGGTCCAAGGATCCATCCGTGGTCCTGTATCTTCTCACTCTGTACCCACTTCCGAGGCTGCTTTGACCACGTCCTCTAATGTACACAGCAATACCAGGCTGATATCTCCCCAGTCGACATGTCCAGGCCAGAGCACACTCCTGAGCTCCCGACCTGTACCCACCCATCTCTGTTTCATTTCCTCTGAGATAAACTATTTACATCTCAAATTCCATGTTCACCAAATACAACTCTTTAGCCTCGCTCGCATTCTCCATCGCCAAGCCTCTTCTCTTCACGTATTCCCTCTCTTAGCAAACGGAGAAACAAACAAAATCCCTTCTTTCTAAAAATAGCTACTGCACTCTCATCTTGGCTCTTAGGCAAGCCCAAAGCTAAGATGTGTAGTGTAGGCAGACCCCTCGTCCACACTCAAGGTACCAAGCCCAGGACACTCTACTGCTCCAAAATCCCACTCTGCTCTCCCCAGTGTGCCCGCCCTGTTCAGGCTCTTTGCTTCTCTCATCTGGATTATTCCTTTATCTCCCAGGCTCCATGTAGGCCTCTTTCAAGCCATTCCTCACCCTGGTCTCACGGTGAACACTCTAAAACTCAAATCAGACTGTGTTGACCATCTATTTAAAACGGTTCCATCCTTCAGGATGATGGCCAAACTCCTGACTCCTCCGTGGAGGACACTGGTGTGCGATTTACGAACTGGCCACTGCTCACCTATCCAGCCTCGTCCCTCCCCCGCATTCCTACCCTCCCGAACACCCATCTCATCCACTAGGCTTTGGACATACTGAATGATGCATGATCCTCAAAGATCATCCCATTGCCTTTCACATACATGCTCCTTCTGTCTGATTGCCTTCCTCCACATGGGCAAAAAATCCTCATCCTTCATAATTCAATGCACAATCACTTCCTCTGGGAAGCCCTCCCTGCTTACTCCTCCTAAAAACCCCACATCCCTCTGTGCCCCACAACACCCTATGAGTACCTTACCACCCTGTACTCTGAGTACCCATTTATCTCACTGTCCTTCCTTCAGGGCAAGGGTCAAATCTTTTTATATTTTGTATCTCAACACATACCGCAAGGCCCAGCATGTAGCAGACATTCGATAAAAGTCTGTTGAATAAAAGAAGAAAATATTAGGAATGCTTTTTAACACGATTTTTTGCTTTTCCAATGTATTAACCTTTGGATTCAACTTTGCAGACTATAGTAAATAAAACACTATATCAGATAGTGCTTTTTAAACTGCTTTAAATTATCAGAGACCATGGGCCTTTAATGAGGAGCACTGTGGTGAAAGAGCCTGTGCTCTGGAGGCAAGTGTCCCTGGGTTTCATGTCTGAGGTCTAAGAGCATATTATTTAACCTCAGTTTGTTTCACTGTCTCCCTCCCAGCTCTTAAACTATGATTTTATTTACAAAACTCCAACTTATAGACAATTATCAAGAAACGTTTACGTATTCTTAAAGCAAAACCATACCTCCCTTCTAGGTGTGTGGATGTATGTGCTGAAGAAAAGCCAAGCCTCCTGTGGATTCTCATCGCAGTCCTCCTCCCAGATAAGGATGCAAAGGACCGATCAGTGTCTCGGGCTGTGGAATCACCCGCGAGCACGCGGCCCATGCATCTCAGCGGGAGCACTGGCGCAGCCATCCACCACACTGTCCCATCTTGTTTGTCGAGTGATTAAATCACGGTTACTTTAGGCCTAAACAAGATTAGCTGAACTATAAATATTTTCCTGACGATAGTATATGCAGGTGTAGTTAAGAACCAATCTTTTGTTTTGCTTCTAATAAACTACCTCTGGAAGTAAAATGAAATTAATGATTGTATATCACTTTAACCAGCCCACAATGAATGCGCAGAATGAATGAATCAATATTATTAAATAAACATTTATCACAGCTGACATAACAGTTAGACAAATCACGTCCCTGGTGTGGTTTTATAGCTCCATTAGAATCCAAAAATACATAATCTGAGCAAAGATGGAATATTTTAGAGCAGAACTAACCATAGACTACGGACCCACAAGATCCCTGCCACCCATTCCGCAGCCCCACCTGAAGAAATTATTCCACTTCAGGGTGCAGTATTTTTCTTAATCCCTAGGTAAATATAGCAGGGACTGAGAGGGGTTTTTTCATGTATGGTAGAGAAAAAAACTTCTTAAACTCGAGAATAGAGTTTTGAGCCCTGCCCCAAACCTACCCTTTATGAAAACATGTCCACACTGAGTCCAAGAAATCAGACAATGAGGCACTTTGTGTCACAAACCAGAAGCACATCCACAACATGTGTGTGCTCAGGAGCAAAGCAGCCTTCAAGGTTAACCAGCGAGGAGGTGTCCCCACCTCGTTGAGAACTCCTAGGAAATGAGCGCCCTGAAGAGCAGAGAACTCAGCCTCTTCCCGCTGTGCATTCACACCTCGAGCCAGCCCGCTGTCATCAGTGCTCCGACTCAGCTCACACCTCCATCCCAGCCCCAACGCTCTCAAATATTCCTTACGACACCTTTGTAAAGTCTTGAGATTTATTTTTCCATTATAAAAAAGTCTTACAAATCACATTACAGAAAATTAGAGAAATGATTCGTTGCAATTTAACCAGAAACAGAAGTCAGGAAACTCCAGACTCATTAGGCTTTGCATCAACAACCAGTGCCCTTTAATACTGAAAAGCAACATGCGTCAGTACTTAGGACGACCAAGTGCCTTTCCTAAGGCTGTGATGTGGAAAAGATCACGCAGCCTTCAAAGAGAACCGCAGACCTCAACGCTCAGAGAAAGAGAGAAGTTTTAAAAAGACAAAGGATGCCCATGGCAGTTGTAGAAAATGTGGTAAAAACAGATGGAATAAGTGCTCCTGACCTCCAACTTTATTAATTATTTCATGTCTTCATGGGCCTCAAATGAGAGACCTTCCACACAAAGCTTTCGTTAGTTCATAAGATGTTCTGTGCGCACCAGCAGCCAATTCTGTCTGGGTCTGGCCAGAGCAGGGTAATGTTTTGGCTCTGGATCCAAAGCAAGCCATCTAAGCATTGGATCTTCTGCCAGTGGGTCTTGCTGGTCTCACAGCAGTTTATCAAGTATTTCCATGCTAAGAGGGGGAACATTGACGAAAATAAAGTCATCTGTAAGATCATCAAATCTTTGGCTCCTAATCTGAGACTGATAACAACTTACAAGAGGATTTTGTACCTCTAGCCATAACATTTTATCATTTTTTCACTCAAAAAATCAACTTCCTTATAAGTAAAGGTCTGCTCGTGGTAATGGCAAAGTATGATATTCTTGCAATTCAGATAATAAGTTATTAGAAGAAAAACTGTCACTTGTTCTTCAATCAGGAGAGGCATATAAGACTTATAGCCATTCTGAGCAAAGATAACGGCTTACCCAAAAAATGTAGACAATGACTCAGAGTTTTCTAGAATATCTATTTGATATTCAAAGTATAGCTGTAATCATAACAGAGGTAGAAATTATTTCAAATACGACAGCATCAAATAATCCAAGAGAGCTCAGAGCAGCTTGGGGAAATCTTGTGATGGAAATGTGAGTTGCTATGACCACTTTGGAAAGCTGTTTGGCAGTATCTGCTAAAGCTGAACAGAAACATACTCAACGAAGCAGCAATTCCATTTCTACATGTTCCCCCACAGAAACGTGTACCTATGTTAACTAAAACAGTGCTCACGTTAGCACTATGCATAATAGCCCCAGGCCAGAAACAATCCAGATGCCCATCAACAGTAGAATGGATGAATTAAAAGTGAGTATTCACTCAATGGAATCCCTTAGAGCAAGGAAATCGAACAGACTACAGTTACACACAACAGTATGAATGACTCACAAACATAATGTTGAGCAGAAGTCATGAACCCAACAGGAAATGTATTGTATGATTTCAATTATATAAAGTCCAAAAACAGGCAGTAACCTTGGCAGTTATGTTAAGGCAGTGGAGGAGAGGGACAGGTATTAGTGACTGGACCGGGACCCCAGGGGGCTTCTGGGGCCCTGGTATATCCAGTTTGAGCTGGGTATTGGCTATGTGGGTGTATTTATCTTGTCAGAACTCAATAACCTAAACACTGATGATCTACGCACTTTTCTACGTGTGTTTCACATACACAATTTTCATTTTGAGTAACTTTTATTTTTTACTTAACACAAAAGTAACTCCTATTCAGTGTATAATATATAGAAAACAGAAATGAAAAAATTTACCTGCCTATAACCCCATCATCCAGAGATAACCACCAGCTCCATTTTCAGGATAGTTACACAGGGATCATTCCCCATCAACATACTATCATTTGTTTCACCTAATATCATAAATCACTTTGTGTTATTAAATAGTCTTCTATTCCATCTTTTCAATTAGCATATCACAACCCATACCATATACCTACAACAAACTGTTTAACAAATACTTGCTTTGCTAGACATTTATGTTGTTTATAATTCATCATTATTATAAACAATACTGTAATAAACATGCCTGTAGCTAGATCTTTAACCCCCTCTATGATTATTTCCTTAAGATACATTCCCGAAGGAATAACTGGACGAAAGGGTATGTAAAAAATTAACTACCCCCAGGAAAAAATTTTGCTAGGTTACATTCCCAACTGTTGTGCTTAAGCTCTTACTCAGATGACAATAATTTTCGAAGAGTGCAGGAAAAGATACTTAAAGCCATGTTGTTTCAAATATTAGATTTTTTTCCCCTCACCTATTTTTAAAATAGATCCCAGAAATGTATAAGGAAGTTTAACTATAGGGGCTGGCCTGTGGCCGAGTGGTTAAGTTCACACGCTCCACTTCAGCAGCCCAGGGTTCGGATCCTGGGAGTGGACATGGCACTGCTCATCAGGCCATGTTGAGGCAGCATCCCATGTGCCACAACTAGAAGGATCACAACTAAAATATACAACTATATACTGGGGGGATTGGGGGAGAAAAAGCAGAAAAAAAAAAAGAGTAAGTTTAACTATAAAATTTCCCATAAAATTGCAAACACCAGCTACATGAGACTTAACTGAGTCTTGACCTGGAGCATTAGCACAGGCATTTGGGAACAATATTCCTGAGTCACAAGCTGACAGCAAAAAGGGGATATGTGGGAGGCGGTTGACATCCACACGGCCCTTCACACATTCCCTTTTGGAGGATTTTCCAAAATCATCTTGATCCTCCATCAGAAGTGTCTAGGAGGCTGTGTAGTTTGCACATTTCAGGCCCAGGGGACTTCTGGGTTTTGCTGAACACAGAAGCCAGGGGCTTGGAGTCGGCAGGAAGGAAAGATCTGTGAGCTTCCATCACCAGCACAGGATCAGCCCTGGACAAAGCGACAGCCTCTTGCCTTTTTCAGTTTGCAAAACTCATACAACTTGAATATATTTTGGGTCTGCGCTGTGCCAAGGTGCATTTACTGAAACGCAGAAAATATTTTTTAAATCCCACCAATGCGAAACAGAGCATTCTCTAAGTCATCACCAGCAATTAATCCCAATATCCTGAAATTCGACGAGATTTGAAAGGAACTGGGCAGAACCTATCCATCTTCTCCTCTGAGCTACTTGCTGACTCCTCCAGCTCTTGTCATTCATCTCAAGCATCCTTTCCCTCCTTCCTCTGAGGATTGTGCCATCTATTTCCACTGGATGCTGCTTTCCAGCACCAAAGGTAACCAGATGAACTCTTTGAAAATGGTGTTTCCATTTGAATGTCCTAAAGTCAATCTACAAGCTTAGATGTAGCATCATATGTCCTGTGATTGAAGCTTTGGTGCTGACTTATTCCTTCCTTCAACAGTCTTTCCTTGAGTTTCATGCTAATGGATACAAGTTCCCATTTAACACATAGGACTGTCAAGAAAAAACAGGAAACCTAAACTCCAGGATCCTGGCATGGAATTCCTGGATTTCCATTTCCCCTTTATTGTTACTTTAGACAGACTGAAGGCAAGAGAAAGCGTTTACTATTTCCATCCCAAGAAAAACAGAATATCTAGGACAAGTAGTCATAAGACCTAGGACAACAGGAGTATTGTATTTAAATGTTGTGTTTCTCCACGGGGTCTAGCGATCAGAACAGCTGCCAACCTCAAGATTACAGAGTAGAATCCCCATTTGTCCCCCCTCAGGGAGCAAATGAGTGGAAATATTGACTTGGAGTGGCATTTCTACCACCCTACACACTTCTTCCACATGGGCCTTTAGTAAATGTAAATTATGCAAAACACGTTAACAAAAATTCATTTATCTACATAATAGTTTTTTTTTTTTTTTTTTTAGATTTTTTTTTTATTTTTTCCTTTTTCTCCCCAAAGCCCCCCGGTAGATAGTTGTGTATTCTCCGTTGTGGGTCCTTCTAGTTGTGGCATGTGGGACGCTGCCTCAGCGTGGTCTGACGAGCAGTGCCATGTCCGCACCCAGGATTCGAACCGACGAAACACTGGGCCGCCTGCAGCGGAGCGCGCGAACTTAACCACTCGGCCACGGGGCCAGCCCTACATAATAGTTTTAATACGGAAGATTTTCTTAAAATATTGAATCCACACCCCAGGAAACTATGATGGAAGTACAGTATTTCTCACTTTATCTCTATCTCATTCATCCACTGAGCAGAGTTTCTCAACCCCAGCGCTTCTGACATTTGCGATAATTCTTTGTTATGGGGGCTGTCCTGTGTACTGCAGGATGTTTAGCAGCATCCCAGGCCTCTAGCCACTAGATGCCATGAACAACCCCCAAGAATCCAGACATTGCCAAATGTCCCCTGGGGAAGAAAATCACCCCTGTTGAGAAGTGCGTTGGAGGGATCAGAATGGTGGGACTGGAAAAGCATTCGACTGAGACAAGCTCCAGTCTAGATTTAGTAGTTAGTTCACTGTGTAACCTGGTCATGGAGGTTCTCTGAGGTTCAGTTAAAGCATCTGTCTTTAGCTGATGCTCAGACTCTGGGATAGAGATGTGCTCGCACTCAGGCATGAACTAAAAAGAAACGAGGGAAGCAGGACTGGGCAGAGGGAGGAGCAAGCTCCTTTGCCAACTGCAATAGAGACCTCAGCTGGTCCCACAGGGAGCTCCGGAACTGCGATGGCCCTTCAGAGTTGTCCCAAATAGAAGCAAGGGGATCAGGCCTTTGCTGCGCTCAGGAAAGACCCGTAACCTTAGGCAAAGAGCTTCCCTTCAGCACAGGGCAAGGCTGAAAGAGGGACCCAGCTGTGAGCCACCAGCAGCCAGCGCGCAGGGGCCAAAGTATTGACTCCCTCTCTGGGCGGTGGCACATCACAGCGTCCTCTACAGCATCTGAATGATGCGGGAGTAAGATTCACCAGGCACCAGCAGGTACGTGAAGGGAATAAGGGCAAGGACTTCAGAATCTGAATTAGCTAGACAGGAATCCCAGCTACCCTTGGGCACGTTGATCTGTCTCCATCTGAATCACCGGTAATTGTTCAGACTTTGTGGTCCCCACTACTCCAGTCAGTCAGCAAACATACAGTGAGGGGCCACTCTGTGCCAGGCATTGTTATGCACTGCAGATACAGCAGGAAACAAAACAGCTTCCATCCTAGCAGAAAGGTATAGGGAGCAAGGAGTTAAAACTCTGCCAGCATGAAGTGACCTAAGATAACTGCCATGTCCACCCAGACAGGCTGCAGCCTGAGCAAGAAGGAGAACACTGTCAGCAGGTAAAGTCTGAAACCGCTTTAAGGACAAACACAACAATAACGTGAATTTATTATTTCCGGAGAAAGAAAAGTGCTAAAGGAATCAGCTTTCCCAGAGAAACAACAGGAGCTAAAATCTGAAAATACCTTGAAATCTTGGTGGAGAAAAATAGTCTGGCTTTTAGCTGACACGTGTGATATTTATTTATCAAACGTCATCAAAATATTTTCAGTGTTGCATTATTTTCTTTTAATTTGATGATCAGAAACATTTCCAAAATAAATAAAATTCAGACATTTTTGGAAAACAGTGGCTGTGTGTGTGATCCGTAGAAGAGTTCTAGATCTCTGCGACTCAAAAGTATGGTCTGAGAGGGGAGTGTGAGATAACCACGAGGAATTTGGGGTCACTTTTCTAAGGTTCTGCACAGAGATGCTGCCATTCCTTCTTTCTAATGTGTGCACACACATTACCGACTTCATCTTTTCTGAGGCCTTAGCCCAAACCCCAATGCAACAAAAAATTTCCACTGACCAGTCTCTTATGCAAAGTGCTTCCTGTTAATAAAGAAAACATACAAAATCTCTTTGGTATTCAGACAGTGGTTAGCTATTCTGGGTGCTGATGCCGATAAAGGAGTAACACAGTGCAAATAGTGCACTATGTGTAGTGTTTCTGCTCCTAGGAAACATTACTTTTGGGGAAAAAACCCACACACACAGCTGTTGGATTCCCTAACACTTCATTGACAGTCACCCTGGAAATTGTTTGTTAAAATTTTCAAGCTACTAATTCTAAAGGAGAAAAGTTCACATTCAAACCAAGCCAAAAAAATATTTTCTTACACATTATCAGCATTTGGTGCAAAATCATTGTGAAACTGTGCATTATAATAAAGTTAATATTCTGCTGTCAGAAACAAAAGGGGGCGCTGGCCCGGTGCTGTAGCGGTTAAGTGAATATGTTCTGCTTCGGCAGCCCAGGGTTCGCTGGTTCAGATCCCGATGCAGACAGGGCCTCGCTTGGCAAGCCATGCTGTGGTAGGCATCCCACATATAAAGAAGACAAAGACGGGCATGGATGTTAGCTCAGGGCCAGTCTTCCTCAGCAAAAAGAGGAGGATTGGCAGCAGATGTTAGCTCAGGGCTAATCTTCCTCAAAGGAAAATTTAAAAAAAAGGTATGGTCTGAATAGAGCAGTCTTCATATAGAAGATTCTACTGAGGAAACACAGATTCTAATTCAATGGGTGGGCTTGAGAGTCTGCATTTCTAATAATTTCACAGGTGATGCTGATGCTGCTGATTCGCAGACCACATGTTGAGGAGCAAGTTTCTAGATCATTCAGCTGAAACGGTTGTCAATTCAGCTGAAGAAACAACTGAGCATCCTAGGAAGAAAAAGAAATGCGGAAACAATATTGCAGCAAGAATCCAGCGGCTTAAACGCTGCTGTCTTAGCAGCAAAGTGAACCCTAATTAAAACTTTCAACAAACCGAAGATATTTCCTCCAGCATTTCAACATCGTGCGTCTGGACCTAAGACATCAGGTACGCACCGTTTGCTGGCAGGCTCAGGTAGTTACACGGACTTTGGATATATTATTTACAATATAAATACCACAAAACAAGACCTGAATAATATCACTCTGTGAACATCGCCAGCCCTTAACCACAGCACTTTCCTTAACTGAACTGGCATCCAGAACTATTCCCTTCAAAGGTCAGAGCTGAGCCCTTAAGTAAAAATAATTTGCTACAGACATCACGTTGATAAGACAGTTGCTGGACATTTTTTGGTCCTAAACTTAAACACAGTTAGAGGCCAAAGTAGTGGAGTTTCTCTTGACAGTTTTATTCTGGATGCCTGGCATCACTCAATGACGTTATCATTTTTTAAAGAGCTCATAAGACATATTATAAATCAGCATCTTGGATTATATTTTTTATCATAGTCATCCAGGCTGGATGTGTCAGATAATTATTATACGAGGATGATGAGTGATCTGTGGGAATGTTTCAATTTCATGGACATGAGCAGAACTTTATGAAATGAATAATAGCCTAATAACAGTACTTTTAAGAGAAATTCCTAAGGTATTTTAGTGATCTTTTCATGTAATAATCCTTCCTCAAAGTGACTCATATCTATATTACTTAAACACTCAATGAGGTTTATCCTGATTAATTAATAAAATAACTATCATTAAATATATATGCATATTTTAGTTTAACAATCTATTACTAAAACTTAACTAAAATTCAGGAAAGTGAACTATTAAAAAAAATGACCTAATAGGAAGAAATTACTCACAAAGATTTACCATGTAATGTTAGTGGCTTTGATTACAATTTTTTAAATAGCACTGTCGCTAACTTGAATTATCAAGACTTGTGATGGTAGAATTTATATTAAGCAAAAAGCCTTGAGATTGGGTTCTAGTTGTACTATATTATGGAAAAAACTGGATTTTTTTTCTGTATGAACAGGGCTAAATAAAGTAATTCTTATTAAATTCTACCCCCAAAAATACCCTAAAAAGTAAATTCTATAGTTTACTTTGCTACACCCCACATCAGTTCCTCCATTCATATATTTTTCATAATCAGGGGATCAACATTAAGCAAATATGTATTTTCAGGAACTACTTTTTTTAAAGTGTGTGCCTTGGGGCTTCCAGTCAGCGTTAGTTCTTTTCTTACATTTTTTACATCTTTAGTACAATTCTAGTGTTCAAGCACTAGTCATGAAATATACAGCAATATCTTGAATTCTCATCCAAATGATTAATTGTGTCCAGTATAGCACTGATATTAAGGATATTTTATTGTAATTTTTTTGAGCTAGAAAGACATTTACTATACTTCCATTACCCAGAATACTCTAATAACCAGAGTGCCATATTCTCCAACCATTTTGCATAAATGGCAGTTTACTGGTCATTTTAATAGTAAGTCATGTCAATAAAGACAAATGAGTAGAGTACTTTAGTCTTTAAAAACTGATTTTCACAGGCATTGCCTCATTTAATCGCACGACAACCTTTGAGGTAGGCATTATAATAACCCTCACTTTTAGATCTAAGGAGTCCCATAAAAAGATGATGTAATTCTCCCCAAATCATCTAGTTATTGGGTAGGAAAATCTGGATTCAAATCTGAGTCTTCGCTGCCCTTCTCCTCATGATGCACTCCCTCTCTGAGACACCATAACGGGCGGTGCAACACAGACTACAGAAGATAATGGTCTAAGTCTCCTCAATGCTGAAGATGCTTCCGTGCTCTTCACAGTAAGTTGAGTGCTCCATGGCCGTTCTCTGCTATTACTGGGGCTTCTACACTTCACCTCAACTGCCGAGATACTTCAAGGTGACTTCGGACAAACGACTTGATGGAGCGCTGTCACTTTCCACTCATTTATTCAACAAACAATTATTGGGCTTCTACTATGCAGCAAGCACTGTGCTTTGAGTTTTTCCAATGGTTCAGTGGATAGACACACGACATAAACAGCCAAAATATATACACCTTCTCACTGCTCTCCCTTCCAATGGCATATTCTGATTGCAACGACGTCTAAGATCTTACAACTAGCCTGGTTACATACGATTTGCTTGACATCATGCTCCATTTGAGGGGATAGCACGTAATGTGTGGAACTTGAGAGCATCTGAGATGAGATGTGGGTCGGCAACGTTATCTAGACTTACACAGGGAGGACCTTATTTCCTTCACAATATTCTTTCAATCATTCTGATCATATAAAAAAGAAAGGCATAGTTTGAGGCCAGTATACCTGTAACATCTCCATAACTGGACAACCTCTCTTTTTAGCAGAGAAAAAGCTTCAGGTTCAGAGCCTTGAAGAGGTAACTTTATCTAGTTAAAATTAAATACATCTTTTCATTGTTATTTTTGGTGTTACCTTTTTTTTATAGCAAGTGAAACTGTTCATATATTTCCATCTAGAATAGTGAAACACAAAGTTTCTTTGATAAATTATTGACGTATAAGTCAATCTACATTTAAAATTATGACGTCTTTGATGGCAGATGGGGGTACCTGATGTGGCATGAATTATGGAAGTAGCATAGCAATTGCTGACATTTGGGGAAAACCTGTAGGGAGAAAAAGCAGTGGATTGATCAGCAACAGCCTGGCTGTAGGCCAAGCTGAGTGACTTTGAAGATGTACTGAACCCGGCAGCCTCATCATCTTCATCTGTAAGATGTGGGGTCGGACTGAATCTGTAATGCGTCATGTTTCCGTTTCCAGTTCCCTATTCGTGTGACATGCTCCCATTGGGCGGAATGACCTCACTATTGCAGTGATGGCGGAGTAGCAACTAGAAGGTTGGAAGGAAATGTGTGGTTTTTCCAAGTTCCCCAGGCTTCCCCTCCCAAGCGCATCCTCTTTGTCACGCTAGGAACCTTCTCAAGAGTTAAGACTCACCAGATGAGACGAT
Organism: Equus przewalskii; assembly: GCF_037783145.1. NCBI lineage: Eukaryota > Metazoa > Chordata > Mammalia > Perissodactyla > Equidae > Equus > Equus przewalskii. Next base: position 17,880,584 of record NC_091862.1, read on the forward strand.
CTCTAAGGCCCCTTCCACCTCGTCTAAGACTCTAAGAAGCTCTGATTTTACATATCAATTTTGGTGCTAAAATACTAGGACTATGTGGTAGCTCTGAGAAGAAAATATGCCCATAATTTCTCCAAAGAAGGAAGAATTGTTAAAAAAATAAGGACAGTTTCTCCTTTTTTAGGGAAAAGGTGTACATGGTTCCAGACTCAAGGAGAAAAATATTCTATGCAAGGTTGATTAAAACTTGAGCTCTGTCCAGCGAAGAAACATGACTTGTCTGAGTCTTGCAAACACTCCCACCTCGTTAGAGACGTGTCTGTGTCCGTATATTTATTTGTGTATCGTCAACACAATACATCTCACTGATCCATAACTCAGTGTCTGCAGACCTCTCATATCTGGAATAAACATGAGAATCAGTAAATAAGTAACCGAAATAAACATCATAAAGTCTTTCCACTAGAGTTCCCGTGCCTTCCAAGAACTCCATCCACCAACAGTGAAAAGAAGCAGCTAACAACCAGGGAGCGCAGAGGATCCAAGTATGCCACCCTGAAACATGCCACTTTGGCATAAGGATTATTTTTCACTGAAGGCAACTGAGAAACAGCAGGCACAGGAGGAGCTCTCTGCCCTCCTGCGTCTGTCTAAAAGCAGGGCATAAATTTTCCTTCATGACGGTGACATAAATTCCACTCGTAAAGGTTCCCCTTCTCCTGTACGAGGAAGAGGAGAATGACTTTGCAGACAACTCTCATCACGAGAGACAACTTGAGTCTGCACAACGAACTTTACTAAACAACTCTTGTCTACCATACATTTCCTAGTTGCTGTCCCACAATTTACCACCCTTTATTAAAATGGCACATAAGTTCCCAGGTCTAACCATCTCCTTGGATTTTCACTTCTTTTCTGTGAAGTCCCTGTGAATGTAAAAATATTAAAATGTGTATGCCTTTTCTCCTGTTTGTCTGCTGCCAATTCAATTCACAGGCCCCAGTGACATAATCTAAGAGGATAGAGGAAAAATATTCCTCCCCTATGGCAGGAAAAAAAATTGAGAAACACTAAGTTAAACAGAATTACATAGGATCTCTTTCCTGCAGGACTTAAGGAAGCCTTTAATATGTTAAAATGTATTGTGAATCTCCAAGGAGAGAATAATTCACTATTTCTTAAATTTCTTTGACCAAAAGTCCTCTTTACCAAAGCCATATATATTTCCAGTAATGACCACACCTACATTTCTAGAGCTCCTTTAACTTTTGAATTTTCCAAATGCTTTCACACACATTGATTGCATCTCATTTCATCCACACAACATCTCACGGGCTGAGTGAAAATTATTATTTCCCTGTGGTGGTGGAGGAAACAGAGGCAAGGCCAGAATCAGAAGCCCCTTAACGTTCCTCCTTGCGCAGAAATCAGCATTCCCGCTAACGTCTATTAACTAAACTCTCCTCTGCTTAGATCACGTCTCCTCTACAGAGGGGGAGATTTCCTTGAAAACTTCCAGTGAGGAACCTGGAGGAGGAAACAATGTGAAGGAGATTCCGTTGAAAACACTCTAAATCTCTAAAGGTATTTTTTGAGAGAGTTGAGATGATAATTTAATATTACATAAGGGGCCCCCCCCCACGTCTTTATTTCACTTCCTCAATGAAATGACGAATGTCTGAAATCCATACTTGAAAATTACACAAAAGTGCTGAGTCAATGGAAGCTCAGTGATGTTTCTGAAATAATGAGGAATTTTCCAGGAGGTTTGAGGTAGCACTTTCTGGTTGAAAAAAAATGCTCCACAAAGAACATTCTTTGGTAAAGCAAAAGCTTAGTCACTCAGCAGAAAGAGAGAGAAGCCCCGCATGGGGCACCACAGCTGGTGAGGACCCCCACGGCTGTGGGCCAGAGCCCAGGGGGCTGGGGCAGGACCTCACAGAAGAGGGCAGAGGAGCCGGGATGCTGTGTGCACCAAAGAGACGGAGAACAAAGAGTGAGGGATACCCTGATGCCAGTGCTTTCTGGACAGGATGGAGAGGACCAGCCTTGGGCGACACCCGAGAAGACCACAGCTCTGACTCAAGGCCCCACCCCACTGAGTACCGCCTTTATAATCTTCAGCAAGTTGCCCAAGTTCCCGAAGTCAACACAACATCAGTGATGATGTCTTATGTGCCTGTCGATCACAGGTGCACCAGGTGAACTCTGACCTGTGACCCTATGATGACCCTCCTGCCAGGCCCTACTCTGATATCGGGATCCTCGCAGGACCACTCCCCACACGGTGTGCCCCGCCCGAGGTGGCCTGGGAGGAAAGGAGAGGGCTCAAAGGGATGTCTGCTTCGCCAAGCCTCGGAGCCTGCCTCCTCCTGAGGGTGGGCACCCCATATAACCAGTTAGTCCCAAGGCGGTGCCTTTTTTCCCATTTCCCATAAAGGGGCAGTCTGTCCAGCAGGGGCCCAGGATGCTCAGCACTTCAAATCATTTAGTCAAATCACTTGATGTAAGAAAAAAAAGACAAAAAATATCTCTAAGAGGCAAAATCTCCTTATCTTGCTTCTGAAATTATCGTTTAAGAAGGAAAATAAAGAAGCTAGCAACGCTGCATGAGGGACCTAAGAAAGAAAAGATTAGGAACGGGGCTTCTGTACTCCAGGAACTCTTTACAGCAAAAGAGACAGGCCCTCTGCTCCAAAAAGCCATCTCCTGCTATCTTTCTCGACTGAAAATTAAATTAAAGGTAAAATTTTTAGTTATTATTTTTTGCATTATTTTTATTTTTGATATTTTGCTTTTGTTGATATGTAAATCTAAGGCAGTCCATTTAAAAGAGCCATACTGTGCCTATTTTAGAAAAAAGAATCTCTATGTTTGTTTGGCTTTACATTGGATTTGGTATTATCTGAGAAAAACCTATCAAAATTGCATAATTCGATCGTCTTATTATTTATTTATTCAGAGTTAGCCATCAGGCTCCCCCATTGAAAACACAGCTGAAAAATAGGAATTAAATAAACAAAAAGGCTTCTGATGAGTTAATGGCCTCGAGTCTAAGAGATAAACACCATGAATGCTGTTCATTTATTCATTAAATACAGTCATTTTGAAGGGCTGGTAAGTCAGCCCCCGGCCCTGCGTGGAGGATGAAATGACAGCAAACCAGACACGGGAAGCAAACAGCAAGCGGGCATTTAGCCTTCTACTGATAACTAGCCCCCCCAGTTTACAAACAAGGTCTGCTACTTGTTGTCTAAATTCACTGTCCGTTAGAAGCAGCAAGTGTGGAAAGAGCTGCCCGTGCCAGCCACCTGACGCCAGGGAAAAGCCCCAAGTAACAAGACAGAAGACCCCAAAACTACAAACACGGGGGCCAGCCTGGTGGCACAGCAGTTAAGTACCCACGTTCCACTTCGGTGGCCCAGGGTTTGTCAGTTCGGATCCCAGGTGCGGACATGGCACCGCTTGGCAAGCCATGCTGTGGTGGGCGTCCCACATGTAACGTAGAGGAAGATGGGCAGGGATGTTAGCTCAGGGCCAGTCTTCCTCAGCAAAAAGAGGAGGATTGGCAGCAGTTAGCTCAGGGCTAATCTTCCAAAAAAAAAAAAAAAAACCTACAAAGACAGACCCTAGAGTTCACAAAGCAAAGCAGACAAGACTGGGAGGTGAGGACAGCACGCCCCACCCGCTGGGACGAGAACACAGCTGGATCACAGCCACATTCCACACACGACGCCTTCGCAGTGATGGGCAGCCATTAAAACAAGCAAACAATGACTAACAGTTCCATTTGAGAAGAGAGGAATGTGCACTGTTTTAGAGAGATTTCCAACAAAACGATTAAAGAAAAGGGGAGAATATGACAGGGAAAGAGGCAAATCTTCACTTTCTAGAAAACACTGTTCTCTAAAGCTGACGTTTCAAATAACTGGCACTCCAGAGAACCGGGGTTTAACACTACGTTTTGTTACAAGGATGTCTCTTCACCTCTTTTCAAAATGCTCGACTCCAACTGCTGTATCTCACTAAACTTTAAGTTTCACTTTAAAACGAACCACGTGCAGAGAAGAATTAGATGATTCTGCAGAAAACTGCGAGTCACAACATAACAGCTGTATTTCCAAGTCCTTGAAATTCTGTGACCTCACTGACCACACTCCCACCCTCAGAAATCCACCACAAACACTTTTGCTGAGAAGAGGGTTGAACACATTGGAAAATGTAAGCTAACGGTCATATTTTTAAAAAATTCGAAAGGAGATTCACAAAACGCCTGAATGAGAACCAGAAAGCACGGGCAGTCGGAAGGAAATGTCACAGTGCTCTCGCTCAGGAGAGCATCCTGCTGAGATTTAAAGATAAGATCTGTCATTTTTGTTTCTTTGAGATGAGGTGAATTTGCCCTATTAGTTCAGCCAAAAGAAACAAGAAAGATTCTCTGAAATTCACAGACCCTTTAAAAAAGGTGGAAAAGAATCATTAACAACCTTTTCAGCTCAGAGTTCCTCCAAGTTAAAAAAAAAAAGGCCATTAAAAATATATGTCTTGGTCTCCTAGTGTCCCAAGTAGAAAATTCATATTTTACGAAGTGTAGACAATTAATTGCAACATCATAAATACAGTCCCCATATTTGGGATTCTTTTCCAATAGGTTAAACTATGGCCAACTCAGCACTTACATAACATCTCTCAGCCTCAGCTTACCCATCAGTAAAATGGAGCACTAATAACTCATAGGATTTTGTGATCATCAGGTAAAATAAATAACATAGCCAATGAGGCCATAGTAGGCAATCGATTAACACTAGAATTTTTTTCACTAGACTATAAGCCCCTTGAAGCCCCCTGGCTCAGAGAAAGTGTTCAATAAATATTTTTGACTACATCAGGGGCCAGTTCTGACCCGAGGTGCGGACCGATGCACCGCTTGTCAAGCCATGCTGTAATAGGCATCCCACATATAAAAAGTAGAGGAAGATGAGCATGGATATTAGCTCAGGGCCAGTCTTCCTCAGCAAAAAATAAAAAAAAAGAAAGAAAGAAAAAAATTAAATACATCAATAAATTTAAACTCAATAAAATTCCAATTTAATTCTATCTGCATTGCATTTTCCCTGCTAAGTACTAATATGACACCAGATGCCGTGACGAATCAAAAAAAATGTGTGAGGCATAGTCCCTGCCCTGTCATCAAAGAATTTACAAACATAATTGAAATAAGGTGCACAGCACAGCTAAACAACATCCCATAAGGATTAGCGGGATCAAGTTAAATTCTGCCTACCACCACAACCACCACCAAAATGGAAGATGATTTTCACTGTGACACTGAAAAAAGAAATGACACGCTATTTATAATCCCTGCTGTCTCTAAGAAACTGGCAACTAAAGGACTTTCTATTTGCTAAGTGAAGGGATGGGTGTGGGAATGTCAAGTCTGGAAGCGCGCGGAGAGAGTTAAAATGCTCCAAATGAGACCAAACGACCTTGCAGATAGAAACTTACATCGTTAAATTTTTGTCCTTAATCAAGCATGTAACTCAGGACAATGACAGGTTGGGCAGGCAGAGGGGAGCAGAAGAGCAGTAAGGGCAAGGAGGGGAAGCTGGATGGAGGAAACTGGTTTTTCACGCCTCCCTGGCAAGCAGATGTGAAACCAGGATCTCTCTCAATGTGCAGCCACGCGTGCCCTCGGGTCCAACACGGGGTAACAGCCTCTGGTGATCATGACAGTTCCCTCCATTCAGAAACCTCCAACGTGCCGCGGAACTCCTTTCCAGCCACGGTGGTCAGCTCTGGGCCTTCGCAACACAATTTCAAGTGTTAGGACGGCAAGGACTATTCTATACTGTGATGGTCTTCAAACTTTTGCACTCACATAACCCCACAAGAATTTTGAAAAATTTTGTACTTCCTAGCACATTTTAAGTTAACATCCAGAATTTTTCATCGTATGGTTAAAAAAGATGCAAGGATGTAATTTCCAGCAAGATATATATTAACATTTAAAATAAAACAATATCATTTTTATATGTATATCCAACAGAATACAGACACACACATGTGAGTAATAGGGTACCTTGCCACTATGAATATAAAAACTTTTTCCACATAAAGTTAAAATCAACTCAAGTTGGACACACGTGTCCATGTGTGTGTGTCAGTATGCATCACACACACACACAGAGACACACACACAGAGGGAGATCCGTGGTGAAATTACCGAAGCTTGCGAGTCAGGAGCCTTTACTTGCATAAACAAAGTTACTAGCAGTAAAGGCACTTGGTCCCACGTTTTTGTAAAGTCTGCAAAGGTGACCTATTTCACCGCAACTGGTTAAGACCACTGTCTCTTTCCATCCTAACTTCTTCCCCTTCCTTACACACCCTCTCGGATTGGGTGTCATTGCACAGGTTGAGCATTTTTAACTCATAATTTTGTATTCTTTTTCCGAAAGAAAGCTCTCAAATTTGTATGATATTTGAGGCCCACAAAACCTGGCAGAGAAGAGTAAACAGAAGACCGAAAACACCAGTTACCTCGGGGAGGGGGAGAGGAAAAGAGGGCGGGAGAGGATAACACAGGTTTATGTAAGTTATCCTCAGTACTGGAAAATCCTTGTAAGAGATGAGTCCACTATGAACGAAGGAAGGGCAGGAGGGGGGAATTAACAAGCTTTTCCTTCCTTCATTCATTTTTCTCCCTAACTTGTATTTTCATTCCACCGCCCCCCTCAAATTTTTGTTCCAACAGAATATATTTTTATGTTGCATTTGAGAATATTTTTGATGACTCTATTCCATTTTGCACAACAAAAACACATATGTAAATTGCAATTCATTTCTAAAACCTTCCATGACCATAATGCTCTAAAAGTTTAAAAACTAGGTTCTGAATTGAGTTATTATGAAGATTACCATTGGGTCACAATTGATCAAAACAACACAAAGATTTTCACAACTTTCACAAATAATTATTAAAATGCAAAAGTAAAATTTGATCAAAAATGCACCTAGTAATGAGATGAACAGGGCTGTGTTGCTTAACTAGTTAATGTATCTATGACTGAATTTTACTTATTTCAACTTTATTCCTATTTTTCATTTTCATAAATATGAACACTGAGACCCCTTGTTTACATAAATTAGCAGATGGAACTGGAAGGAGTTATATTGTGGCAATGCCACTCACTTCTCTAATCCCATAGTGATCTGTTGATTACCCACCTGAAGAAATAACTTGATTCCTTGAATAACTTGATCCCTTGTGATGAGTAAATGACAAGCAATAGGATATATAAGAGTACATGGAAGAAGCCATTTGGTTTAAGAGTTTAAGACTAATTTGGCCTGACCTTGTTTTTCCAAACGGGCCTGATGTGGCCTGTTGAGCAGGCATTGTACATCTGTTTTAAACATTTACAGTGGCCCAAAGACAAGAAGATGCCCCTAAAGATAGGGATGTCGCCTCCCCCATATCAGCATTTCCTTTAGGAGAAGCACCTTTCCCTAAAAACTGAGGATTAATTACCAACTTGCAGTGCTCACCTTGTGACCACTGACCTGCTGACCACCGACCTGTTGTACCAGCAAAGCGATCTCATGACTACTGGAAAGGGCACAGTTCTAACATATGCAACGTACGCTCTTCGTTCCAAGACAGTGTATAACCACTCTGTACACCTCACATCTTTGAAGTGCTTCCTTCCTTCGTGAAGGTACTGTGCCAAGATATATGCTCCTTAGGGTTGGCTCGTAATAAACTCACCCCAATTTTGATTTATAGATTGATTATGAATTATTTGCGTCAACACTTGGTAACTTGAACTCCTTCACTTTGGTTGAAAGCAAAGATCTGGAACCACCTGCCTTACGAAAGGGCTTGTTCCCTTCACCAGTCATGCACTTTCTCAACACCAGCCTTCTGAATCCTTCCTTTACACCTGGCGGTGTTTGGCACCCAGCGCAGCACAGTGTGATTCAGGCGACCTTCTTTTGCAAAGTGGGGGAAGGGCGTCGAGGGAGAACTGGTGGGAAGGCAGAGCCGCAAGACAAGTTCTCAGGGAGATCAGTTTTGGGAAAGAATAATGGAGGAGCGGATGATCAAGAATGTGATTCTCTCGGACAATCTCTGCTCCATCTTCCCCGGAAAATGTGTGCACCGTGCCCGAAGATATACCAAACCCTGTTGTGAGATGCCACAGGCCCTACACCTGGCATGTGGTGCAAATTCACAGATTTACTCTTACATCTGTCCCTTTCAAAAGGTAAAAATAGAAAAATATGGCTGTCCTGTAAAAATATTTCAACAAAATGTCACCCCACAGAAAGGGCTGGAATATTTGCCTTTTCCAGTGTACTAAAAAATCTGCACATGCATGTGTGTATCTGGGAGGGTGTAAAACAGTGTTCCAGTGTTTCCATTTACCTCATTTACACTTGAAAAAACAAACTACTCTTAATATGCATGTCATCCTTATTCTAAATGTGAAAAACATCACCATTTTCTAATTCATATAAATTTAGGTGAACATTAAAAGATACGGAGGGAAATCTGAGTCCCAAGTTATAACCTACTTTATACTTGATTTCACAATATTCCTTAAAAGTTCCTCATACATTTTCGTGAGATCACGTACCCAAGAGTGCCTAAAATATGGCAAGACTAATGACAGTTTGCTGAATTGGAAAAAGGGGTCAATAATAATAATAATAATTGTAATTATTATTACTTTAAAAGTTGGTGAAGAAAAGCCAGTAAAATGAATTCCATTCTCTCACTGGCAATTGGAAGCATGTTAGATGTCTAAAAAAACCTTTCAAGAGGTCAGGTGTGAAGGCATTCAAAATATGCTTATTCAGAACTTCTCCCTCAGAAAGATTCTGGCCAGATCTCAGCTGCCAGAGCTTCCATCCCACCGATCAGAAATCAGACTGAGAGCACAGGAGGGTCCCATCCAAGGCGGGGCCTCCACCAGGCCCAGGGGATGCCAAGCGGGCTGCCCAACGAAAGCAAGTGAATAAACCAGAACATTGCTCCCGCGGCTTAATCATCTGCCACGGCAACATGCAAACTCACTCACCCATAGTGAATTTCTGCACCTCAGCACTTAACATCATTCACCTGTCTGCTCTCCCCTTCCTGCTAAAAAGAAGGCTGCAGAAACTGATCCTGGAGAGAAACAATCACGCCACACTTCATAGCATAGCTCTGTCCGTTCTCAATGCATAAACCCACTGAAAAGCAAGACATCCAAACCCTAACAGCTCGCTCCCAGGGAAATGCCATGACTGAGCTGTGATTTGATACTACGCTTTTCAATTTTATAAAGGGTTGGTGTGTGGGCACAGCCTCACGAAGAACAGTCTTTTTCTGGGAAAAAAAAAAAAACCCTATAGAAGACATTGTCCACGATAATATTGTAAGCTTGAATAAATTTCTCCTACAATTTGGAGGTAGGAAAAGAGAACCCATCCTAACCCAATGAACAGGTACATTTCGCACTCTGGGTAACGATGACATGACATGTTTTCTTCCCTTTTTGCCTTGGCCTCCTGAAAATTCAGCTGTTTATTTAATGTACAGCTACAACTCTCTCACTCCAGGTACATGTTATAATTACCTTAATGACCATACATCACCCAGGAAGTGCCAGACCCTGGGCAAGTTCAGACAGGCTCACTCAGAACAGGGAGGATCCATTTGAGCTTTTGTTCCCTTCACTTCCCTATAAAGATGTCGCGAAATGCAAGCGCTCAGTCCTTGCAAGGGCTACCTACCCACCCACGACAATCCTGGCACAGTTCAATTTTTTTGCTACCTAGACCCTCTCCTCCAAATGTGTTTTAACAAAATTGGAGATTTAGAAACCTGTTTCTGGATGAAGAAACAAAAACAAAAACAAAATGATTAGACCATTCTGCTTTAAATCTCACAGAGCAGGTGGCACCACAGGTAGGACTGGATATCACCCAGCTGGGGTCAGAAGGGCCGAATTGCTTTACAAAAAGCTACACCAAAAGGCAAGATCACAAGCCCCAGCCTACGGGACTGAAGGGAAGACATGAGTGGAGTCCCTTTGAAAGAATCTTCGATAAAGCTACGGGAAAAATAAACTGCCGTGCTCAGTGAAAAGACATTTTTAAAGCAGCAAGAAATTATAGCCTAAATGCCAACTTAATCTATGACAAAATGGCATGATCAAAGTTACTGAACTAAATGAAACACAAATACATAAATTCAAGATGTGTTATAACCTAGCCTAATAAAAACACAGTGGGGATTTTTCTTCTCATTTTAGCTAATCAGAGAAAATAAACCATCAGCTTGTAGAATGCTCTCCTAACAGGAAACGTCAGCAAGGAGGCATACTGCCATGACTATATTATACTAAACAAATATCCACCAGATAAGAGTTAAGTTGATTTTCCTGTCAAACTTTCTTTATCAAGATTAAAACTACTTTGAAAGTTCTCGTTAAAAGAATTAGAAAAATATTCCGGGGCTTTTGTTGAAATCTGCTTCCATATGGCACAAGGTGAAAGGAAACGATGATTGAGGCCTGACAAGATGGGGACTGGATGGAGAAGTCATCTCCGCCCCCCACCAGCCGAGCAACTCGGAACCCGTCAGACATCTCTGGACTCAGATTGCTCATCTGCAAATGAGCTGAACACCCATCACGAAAGAGATAAAGCAGCAAGTGTGATAACACGTGTGCAAGTACGGTATGACCTTTAAGGTGCTATTCAAACCTGAGGACCATTTCAGACACCTGCTTAGGCTCTTCCATGGCTGTTTCCAGAGTTATCTTCATGAATAACAAACTTGCTGTCACTCCACGGTCTAAAAATGTTCAGTGGTTTCCCACTGCATGCCAGTTAGTGTGATATACAAGTTTCTTCACAACCCACCCTTTTACGCAGGAGCCTCCCTTGCATCGACCCCCTCCCTCCTTCCTCCCGCCACAGTCTCTCGCTGGCCACCCTATACTGCTTGGTGTACCCAAGGGTGCCACGATTTCCCCCGCTGGCTTGCCTTTGCAAGTGCTGTGCCTTCTGCTTAGAATGCCCTTTTCCCATAGCTCTCCCAGCAAACTCCTATTTACGCTTCAACACCCAGCTCAACTGTCACCTCTTCCATGAAGCCCTCTTGTACTCTCCAATTTTTTCCCTCCCCTGTGCTCCCCAAGACATGTGGATGAATCTCTACTACTTCACATATATGCATGAAAATGAATTTATACATCCGTATCAGATACTAGACTAGCTCTTGCGAGAACCTTTGTGTCTTTGGCATGCTCAATTTTGAAAAAAAGTATTGAAGAAAATTAAAATCTTATCAAATGATCACCAGGTAAATACTTTAGAAGTTTTAATCATCAAACTATTCTTCCCAACTTAAAGTGAAATAGCCAGAGTCCTTAGGACATACACAAAATCTTTATTTCGTCTTTTAGGACAATAGGGAAAGAGTTAAAACAGCCAATAGGGTAAAATTTAATTTATATCATCTTAGGAGTTTCTTCTACATAAAACCATAAGTGACGGAAAGGGCAGGAATACACACAACAAATAACGACTCTTTGTGAATGCCTAGAGGCAGAATTCTGATGGGTTTATTTGTTTACTTGTTTATTTGTTGACAACACCCCCCCCCCCCACAGTAAGTAACATCCCTCTGGCTCCTACACCCTGAAGTGCCACCTGCTCTGGTTAGGCTTCTGCATGGGTAATTAAAATGAAGACGTGCATTAGCAAATATTATAAATGCAAATTTTCACAGTACTCCAGGCAACAGAGTATCAGCTAACATTCTCTTTATAATCTGGTGGTGGTTGTTCTAGAACAGAAAGAGTCCCTCTAACGTTCCAACAGGGACTCAGAGAGGTTAAGTGAATTACCCAAGGTCACACAGCTGCAGGGTGGCAATGCCAGGGCTCAAACAGAGGACTTCTCACTGGAAGCCCAATGCTCGTTACACTACACGGCCTCTTGTAACATTAAACATCCCGTGAAAGGCAAATTCACAGAACAAACGTTAATTTCCTAAAAAGAAAATGCAGCTCTACTAGGCCATATGGCTGGCCTTTAAATATCCATGTTTTCAAATTGTGGTCCCTTGAGTTTTATAAACATTAAAAAGAAGAACAACCCACAGGAACCAAGCAACTTATTATCATCCAGCTGCTTATAAAAATAGTCAGTGTTCAAATGAGTGCTGTCCCATTACCACGCAAAGGACCGAGGGTTGGTGGAGCCAGACCGTCGCGAAGGAGCTCACTCGTCACCCCCAGCTAAGGTTTCCAGCCAAATGGAAGAGTCCATCTGGCTGTCGGGAGCTCATTTTGGGCTCCAGACCCTGTAGGAATCAAGAGGCTGAGACCTGCTAACTTGCCCAGTCCTGCACTCAGGCAACTCAGGCAGGGCAGGCGAGGAGAGGGGCTGTCTGCCTGGGCTGCGTGGGAGGGACTACACAGGGCGCTGAAATGTCAAAGTTCTCTCCAGGAACAAGGGCGGCAGGACCGGGAGGGGCGGCGGCGGGAGTGACCGGGGAACCGACACCGGGCGGACCGCGTTGAGAGGCTCAGCTGGGAGAGGCCGAGGAAGGAGAAGATGCTACTACGACGGCCAGGTACCAGATGGGCCTGAGAAGCCCACCCACCCGCAAAAGTTTAGGGTGAAATGGCAAAGGGGTTTCAAATCCTCTAAAAAGAGTTAAACTCAAATCAATCCATTTCAATGTTTGAAAACGGAATTTACTGTTAAAGAATGACATCATTCAAGGATGATGACTTTGTCTCCAGCTAGACTTGCAAAATCATTGAGTTAATGTACCCCAAAATAAATGCTAGAAAGATTCAAAAAGTAAAAGAAAAAGTGAAACAACAAAGAAACTAGAAGAAAATAGAGAGACGATTATGTATAGATGTCAGGATTTAAGGCCTTTCTAAGCATAAAACCCCCCCAAAGAAATAATTAATGGAAAAAAGTTAATTAGTGTACAGAAAAAATAAAAGATACTGATTTAAAATACTAAAGGGCAATAAAAAACCAGAATATTATTTACACATATGAAGGGCTAGTACTCTTCATCTTTAAAGAATTCTTACAATTGATAGGGAAAAAGAAAAACCCATCGAGAGGGAAAAAATCAGAAAGTATAAAACTATAACTCCCCAAAGAAGAAAGATGTCTTAGAAACATAGTCAAATTGTTCAATTTCACTAATATTCAAACAAAGGCAAATCCAAGTGTAAGAATATCATTTTCACCAATGGAGCAGGTGAAGGGCTTTCTAAGATTATATCCAGTGCTCAGAAGGGTGGGAGCTGAAGAGTTTACAGACTACTGGTGAATTACACCCAAAAATATGGCAATTTGTACTAAAAGCAATTTAAAATTGAGTACCCACTCTAACCCAGCAATTCCAAGTCTAGGAATTTATCCCAGGGAAGCAGAGAAGTATGCAGAAATTTAACAAGGTTCATCACAGCTTTACCTAGAATCGTGAAAAACTAGAAATAGGCTGAATATCGAAAAGGCCTTCCAAAGGAATCACTGAACGTTCACAAGCTACTCTGTCACCACGAAAACCAACGTCGTAGAAAAAGGCGTAAAGATGTGCAATGACATTTGCGATACCGCAGAGTAGAGATAGGGTGTGACCAACCAAAGCTGTTGTGAGCAAAGGAATTAATAGGCTTCTTATTTTCTTCTTTGTGCTTTTTCTCTCTTTTCCGGTTTTCTATAATGGGCATGTATTTCGAGTTTTAATTATTTCTTAAAATTGTGTTTTTAAAGCATCAAGCCAAATCATTCTAATGATTTGCATCCAATTATTTGCTCTGGCCATAAAAAAAAACTTTATCCGGAGTATTTGGGTAATAGGGACACTTGGCAAGGAATTCCAATACTACGCCAAAGGCCAAAATTTAAAACAGTGCAAGAATCTGCAACAACTATTTGAAGAAACTTCATACGCAAGACCAATTGTTTTACTCCCTACGTTGATTAATGAACTTGACATTAGGTCCAAATCTGTATGCTCTCAAATCACCAAACAGCCTGTATTTCAGTACTGTGGTTTGCAGAAATTAATTAAAAACAAAAACAGGCATTTTAAATTTGAACCATGCAAGTGTGTGATTCTCACTTAAAAAAAATCTAATATTCTTAAATTCAAACAAACTGATTAATAAAAATTCAATTAAAAAGAAATTTATAAAACGTTTACTAGCACAGATCTTTAACTGGCCACGCTGAATCCTGACTCATTGTCTGTTTACAAGAGCGTTAATTACTTCCTAGAAATGCTACAGTGTAGATCCTTGCTACTCAAAGGAGGGTCTTCCAACTGGAACACTGGTAACACCTGGAAGCTTGTTGGAAATGCAGAATTCCAGGCCCCATCTGGGACCTACTGCACCGAAGCTACAGTTTAACAAATTGCCAGATGATTTGAATGTACATTAAAATTTCAGAAGAGGTAGTATAAGAGAAGCTGAAAGCTGCAGTGTTATAAATCACAGCCAAATAAAAGATGAAAGATTAGATTAAATTAAGCATCCCTAAAGGACTACAGAAGAGAACTTCATGCTCACACAAAATGGCATGGCCGTGTGTCTACTAAAAGAGCTTCTCTGCCTTGGTTGCGTTTTAGAACGACATAGGGAGCTTTTAACAAACACAGATGCTCCAGCCTCGACCCTGACTAGGTGAATGAACATCAGTATTTCCAAAGCTGTCCAGGTAATTCTATTGTGCAGCCAGACCTCAGAATCCCTGATATACTGGCCTAAACGGGGCCTTAACCAAAGAGATCATCAGCCTAACCAGAGCCAGGCACAACGAATCCTTGCTTCTCCTCTCTTCCTGTGGCCCCCCACAGCCCCTGTTCCTCCCTCCTTACATTTATCCCAAGACCTTCTCTGCCCCTCAGGTAGAACGCGGTCCCCCAGTGCAGTGTTATTTTAGTCACACCATCTCCAGCACCCAGCACTTAACTGGAGTTTGATGAACGTTTGTTGAAGGAATGAATCTGAATAGAGGGAAGAGATGACAGAGAGGATGATTGCCAAGCCAAATGTGAAGGAGGATGGGCATATGAAAGCAATAGGAAAACACATGTTCTCTCATCCTTTAGGTCTCCTGGATGGGAAACTTCAATGAAGTATAAGCCTTGTGGGCAAGACTTACTCTGAAATTAACAGAAAGTCACCTATCATTCCAACAAGGTGGCCAGAAAAAGTCTGGTCAAAGGGGGGTATATTTTGAAACAGCAATGCATTATGCCATAAAAGAAATGAAACACAAAAATAGAAACCTGCCCGGTCACCAAAGTATGTTCTAGTAGGTTCTCCCTCCCAAGCTAGGGAGCACAGCTAACAGCACCCCTACACACTCTATGCCAGAGTTCGGTCAGAAACAGATTGGCACCATCGTAACTGCATACATCTCAAGATGCAGGCACAAAGGACTTGCACACCTCTCCCCAGCCACAAGGAACAGAAGAGCAAGACGTGAGAATGCTGAATAAAGTACTGTTCAAGTGCGTTTGAAAAGTTCACCATCAAGCTACAGACATAGGAGACTCAAAATATTATCACTAAGTGGGAGCTGTAGATTTCCTTTGCCCCGGTGAAAAGGGCAATAAAAAAATAGAGGTGATGGATGCTAACAAATATTTCTGTCACCCTCCCTTTAATTTCTGGGAACCTCTTCATCTCACAGCATGACCAGAAGAACAAAACCACAAACATTTCAGACTCCGTAAGGTCTTGGATCTCCGCTGGGCAAGCAAACAAGAGCAGCCTTTTGAGTTGGGAAAAGCATGAGCAAAGAAAATAATTCGCCCTCAGTCCTGTCATCTGCTAAAGCAAAATGAAGACACTGCGCCATTTGGTTTCATATTCATGTAGCTTTCCGGAATCCTTGCCTCCATTTTCACCTCCCTGTCCTAGTTAGAGAGTGGCTGCGATGGAATGGCTCTGGAGAGCACACGACACACTTTCAGGAGTAACCAGTGTTAACCCCACGCTGGCATCCTACTCAGAGGTGATGTCAACATTCTTCTCCTCTGGGCAGGTGTTCCACACAGGAACTCCTCACTCGACCGGCTAAGAGGCGACCACACCACAACACCCAGGCCAGCCTGGCAAGACTGGAGATGGGAGCGTGCCTGAGCCCGAGCTGCTCAGAGCCCTCGACCTCACCTCTGTCCTCAGCCCTGCCTTGGCTTCGCTGCCAACCGTCACTTGCTGTTTTCTTCCCCACTGTGGTAAAAATAACTTCCTCTCGAAGTGTCTAAATCTGTATGTGATTTTACACACATTTTTTGGCACGTCGTCGGATGAATTCTGACACTAAAGCAGAATGAAATCGCAAGAAATCTGCAATCACATTTCTGCAAAACTCTAACCAGATGAGTCAGTTCCACTGTTTTCTCGGATATTGAGAAAATACTTCCAGGCAAGATGCCGCATTCTAAGCACCACGTCAGTTCCTTCTGTCCTCTGTTCCTTACAGACTCAGCAAAGCCTCGGAGATGCAGGGAAGCAGAGCAGAACAGAATGCACAGTGCTATTTGCTGTGAACAGTGCAAGGCTTGCTGGCTGTGGTTCTGAGTGTCGAGAAGGGCATCTCAGTGGGCAGACCATCCAGTACAAATGTGGCTCCGAGAACTTTGCAAGACTTTTGAATTCAGGACCAGAGACAGGACTCCAGGGAGCCACCCTGGCTCCAGTCACCTGTCATCACCACAGAACAACGGTGGATGTGGCACAGCCATTCTCAACAGAAGAGAGTTCAGAAGACAGTCCCTTCTGCTGGTGACTCTCCTCCCAAAGTAGGCTCACAAACTGAGGGAATGGAAAATTCCTCAGTTCTACAGGCCCGTGAAGGGCCATATATACAGAGGAAAGTGATTAAGATGCATCAGGGATTGAAAATCACTTCCTCTTTTCATTTGCTTATTGGTTGGGATTCCTCCTGTCTGAAGCGCTTGCTCATATTCTTTGCCCATTTATCTCATGAATTTTCTTTTGCTCATTGATTTATTGATCTTTTATATATATGCATATTAATCCCATTTCCTAGAGAAACATCTGTCCCCAATCTGGGTCTCTTGGCTTTGTTTATGGGGTGTCATTGTTCAGAAGGTTTCCCTTGAATGTCGATTTCTTCTTTTATTGTTTTGCTTTCTGTGTCTCAAAGGGACCTCAGATGAGGAACTACTGGCAGATAGACCTATTTGTCTAGACAGGATTTACGCGCACGTGAATGTGGGGAGGTGGAGGCACGCCGGTCACCTTGATATCTTCAATTCTTTGAAAGACAATGAAGTCCAATAGACTATTCTATGTCGCTGCCGGAAGAACTAGCAGAAGTAGAAGGAAGCTACAAGGAAGTAGCTCGCCACACCGTAAAACCCTCTCTCAGCCGTTGGAGCTGTCCACACGGAAGGGAGGACCAGCGCCAGGCAGCTGGGCAGAGGTTGTGAGAATCTTTTCTCCCTACTTGTTTTCCTTCTTTCTTCCTATCACAGTGTTAGACTTTGAATTCTGGAAAGCCATGTCTTACACTGTTTCCTCTCTCTCTCTCTTTCTCTCTCTCTCCCTTCCTAGGGACATTCTGCCTCCCATATTTTCTGGATCAAGATTCTCCCCTTATTGCCCAGAGAGGCTGAAGCAAACCGGTGACATTGGGAAAGTGCTGCCAATTTTAATTAACACCAAAAAATAAAACAAAACAAAGCAAAAAAAAAAAACACTATGATTAAGACTTTGAAAAGGACAGCCTAAAATGTTTGTGCATGTTCTACTTGCCTAGTCACTCAACTCCTGCAATCTTATCAATAAGCATTTGGCTCCAAAGGAAACAGCCTTATATTTTCAGTTGCTCCAGTTAAATGGCTTCTTATCTTTTTGAACACATGAGTTGAACAGCAGACAGGATCTTAGAAAGCACCTAATTCTGGGGTTCTAAAGAGAAAAGAGGCACCATCCCCTGGGGCTGCATAGAAAAATCACCTAGAGAACTTCCTTAAAGAACCCCAAAGCCACTCCCATTCTCCCTCTCCTGGCCACTGGGACATATTCCCAGCAGGACCATCAAGGCCATAGGGGAGCACTGCTGCTGATGGGGTCCTCGGAAAGTAAAACAATTGGGAATCACGGACTTCATCAGACTTCTTCCTTTCAGAAGTGAAGAAACTTAATCCAGGAGGTTCCTGTGACTTAGCACTGGCCACTGAGCTATTTGGGGACCCATTCCAGGCTCAGGGCTAGTGCCCCTTCCTTCCATCAACCTGCACAGCTTTGCCTGACAGTTCTGCTCATCCACTGGGAAGGTCCTCACGTCAAACAGCCTCACATCAACGCAGGAAGCTCTGCACCGGAATTGCAAGGTCACGGTTTTCCTAGACAAAATTTAACTTTCTATTAAATATGTAAAATCACACTTGCTTTCCCCTTCTCAAGAAATTGGGTGACCAGCTATCCCGGATGGTAACGGCCTTATGGCTCTCACTTGTCCCGACACCCATTGGAGGCTGGGTAGGTCAAGGCAACATGAAGAAGCAGAGAATGGAAAATAGAAGCAAGCTCACCAGCCTGCTGGCAAAGACACGATCCGCGACTCTGGTTCACTGTTCTTGCCCTGACTTCCGATGGAAGGGAAGTGGGAACCACAGAAAAGAAAGTGGCCATACTAGTGGGCTTGGTAGTTCCACCATAAGTGGGAGAAGTTCCTGGAGCAGTCACAGTGTGTGCCTGGCATTGTGAGTGTTTGAAAGGACATGACTTACGATCTCGAGTTCTGTCCTAGAACAGCCAGATCCCAGAAAGGAAGCTGCACCATACTCCCTCTGCACAACTATTTTTATTTTGTGAATGCAGGGAAAAAAAAATGTGGATAAATTCAAAACAGAGGAGAGGAGGCTGTGCAAAGAATGTGCAAAGTCTGTAAAGACTGTTTCCAGGAAGCAGAAGACAGGATCGGAAGCAGGAAGGTTTGTGTGTGTAATTAACGGGGCAAGTGACTGGAGCTTGTCAGCTGGTGAAGAACCCTCGCCAATCTGAGGGTGAGGGAGACAGGATTAGCCACAAAAACACTAGGTTAGTAACTTCAAATTTCTTGGTTAGAATGGTTCTTTCAAATGGAAGCCAAGCCATGAGTGAATTTCCACTAGTACCTATGTTTGTATAAGTGTGTGCACAAGCATGTGCGTGCATGTAGACACGTGTATGTGTGCCAGAAGAAAAGGGAGTCTGAGAGAAACAAATAAGGCGAGAAAATTGACATTTGTTGAATTCAGGTGCCGAGCCTTGGGTGAGAGAAGTCCCCTAGAAAACAGCAATTATTAATCCCATCCTGTAGATCGAAACACCTGAGGTTCAGAGAAGTTAAGAAAATTGCCCAAGGACTCCAGCTAAGAAGTGGTAGCACAGTGATTCACACCCAAGTGTCTACTCTAAAACCATATTCTTCCTAATGTCTGATGCTCCTGGCCCACACAAGGCCTTTAATGAATATTTGCTGATTGAACTGACTGAACAAAAAAATTTACACGTTTCGGAATACTCTCATTTTGATTCTCATCAAGACTGTGAAAGTCATACTCAGTGACTAGAAAAAAATCGATGGTGTTTCCAGAAATGCAGTCCAGTTAAATAAACGCAAATGATTATTTAAATCGTCTATCAACAAACGAACGAAGAATTACTTAATCGAAGACCTGACTTAAGATTTCAGTATCTTTCATCAAACCAGAGTCAATGGGTTCCTGCATTGAGCCCTACTTTTATAGTCTATCATTTTGTGGTTCTAGGTTAAAATCTGTTCAGTCACTGTTTCAAAAACCACATCATCTTATGTATGGTCTCATCTCCTTTGAGACTCAAAGTCACCCTTGAAATGTACTAGCTAATTTAACACAAATTGCTACCTAAGGAAGATACTGCCCTAGAGAGAGAAATAAATTGCTATTCTGCAAACTCCCAAAACAACTGGTCTGGGGTTCAGGAAAATGACAAGAAACGAGAAGTTTGCCTTCTAGTTGTACGCAGCCAAGTCTCTAGCTTGACCTCAGGTATTTTTAGTTACAGGGAGAGTTCTATAAATGTAATTCCAAATCCCCACAGATAAGAGGTGGACAATTATCACCCTGCACAGAAGGAAATGTTTATAGAACTATATGTCACTGTGGTTTCAATATCTTTGCCTGGAGCACGTGCTTCAAATAGCCAGGAGGAGATGGGTGTAGACATCAGCTGAGCCTGAGTCGTTCCTGGCATCCCTTCGCACATTCTCTGCTTCACATAGAGACCAAACGAAGCAGGATATGGCACCCTAGCGGAGAACAGTCTGCTGAGCAAATATACTGAATCAACAGAGACTCCCTGGGGGCCTGTGCAGAGCGTCCAAGAAGGGTGTCAGAGTGGAGATGGAAAGTGCTGACTAAGCTTCCTGCTTTTGAGGAGCTTGCCCAGAAATGATCACAATGCAAAGGGAGAATGTGAAAACTTCAGAAGTGATCGTGAAATGAATACTAGAGGAGTTCAGAGACCATCATGGGAATTTGAGCTTCCTAAACCATCAGCACAGAGGTAATAACAGAAGCAAAGGCAGGCAGCAAGACAAGAAAAATGAGCTGGTAGCTGTCTTTGGGAAATTACAGACAACTCATTGTAAAACCTGAGACAGATAAAGGGGGACAGCACATGCTCAACACTGAACAGCTATCTGCCTCCCTGGGAATTTTTAATATGAGAGTGTTACAAATTAGTCAAATTGAGGCACTACCAGGCAGCATAGAATTGACTGTACCTACGTTAAAGCTTCTTATTTTGATAATATATATTTTTAAAACTTACTAAAAATTTCTAACACTTTTGGAAAAACAATTATTATTTCTTCCTAAAATTCCTGTTGTTTTGCCAAAGAGAAACATATATAGGAAATATTGGTCCTACATATTTGTCCTGTATATTATTCCACAATGTGAATAAAAAAGGAATTGCATATGAATTCCAATTCTATGAGAACACTCAAGATTTCCTTGGTAGCCTTGTCGTACATTGTAGAAGGAACACAATGTACTCAAACGTTTTCCCCTGCCCAGTTCATCAGCTCCATTCTAGTGACTAAACATAAAGACAAAAGATTCACATCCCTTGCATTATAATCTGCTGTTCAAAATTGGCTATGCTTAAATTCCACATGCAAGTCACAGTAATCTTTGTGACATCTGTAAAATTTATAAGCGCTAGCTATCCATGAATGTTCATACGTTAGAGCCAGACGCAGACAAAGTATCTACTATTCAAAGTAATCCACAGGTGTAAAACAAGACCCCCAAGATTCTTTGGAAGAGGACCTTGTTTTCAATCAATCGTCAGGAATTTATTTAGGTTTACTATATACCCAGACACTGTACTTAGCACTTCAAAAGTGGCTAAAGCATAAAATGAATTTCTTGCTCCTTGAGAAGGTGCACACTTATGATACAGAGAACAATACATAAAAGTATTGTGTGTCAGTCAGCATCATCTTTTGAAACTTCAAAATAAATAGCAAAATCGTATATCTGATAAGGTTCTCATATCCAGAATATATAAAGAACACTTAAAACTCAAAAACAAAAAGGCAATCCAATTCAAAAATGGGCAAAGGATATGAATAGACATTTTTCCAAAGAAGATATACAAATGGTCAATTAGCACATGAAAAGATGCTCAACATCATTAATCATTAAGGAAATGCAAATCAACGCACAGTAGGATACCACTTCACACCCATGAGGATGGCTATAATCAAAATAATGGGAATGACAAGTGTTGGTGAGGATGTAGAGAAACTGGAACTGTCGCACATTGCTGGTAGGGATGCACAATGGTGCAGGCGCTGTGCAACACAGCTTGACAGTTCCTCAATACCTTAAACATAGAATTACCATATGACCTGGCAATCCACTCCTAGGTATATACCCAAAAGAACAGAAAATAGGTGTTCAAACAAAAACTCGCATATAAGTGTTCATAGCAGCACTATGCACGATAGCCAAAAGATAGAAACAACCCAAATGTTGATCAATGGGTGAATGGATAAATAAAATGTGGTGTATCCATACAATGGAATATTTCCCAGCTATAAAAAGGAATGAAGTATGGACACATGCTACAACATGAATGAACCTTGAAAACAAGATGCTAAGTGAAAGAAGTCAATCACAAAAGACCACGTATTATATGACTTCATTTCTATGAAATGTCCAGAATAGGAAAATCCATAGAGACAGAAAGTAGATTAGTGGTTGTTTAGGGCTGGACAGATGGAGGAATAGTTGGGTGATAGCTAAAGAGTACAAGGTTTCTCTTTGTGGTGTTGAAAATGTTCTGAAACTGATTACAGCAGTAGTTCGCTTATCTATGAATATACTAAAAACTATTGAAAACCATTAAACTCTTAAAAACTTCAGATGAGTGAATTGTATGGTTTGAGAATATCTCAACAAAGCTGTTTGAAGAATTAATAGCATATACTGAAATACGCTTCATCTTGAATTTGCTTGCACAATAGTTGCTACATTCTTTTGACTTTTGCAAATAAGAATTTTTGGTGAAATGTTAGTGTTTCTGTCCCTATTTGTGATAAATAAAAGGGTTTATGTAGATCACTGCTTGCTTAAAGTTGAGTTTCTGTAACAAAAATAAATACAGGTAAGACAAAATTTATTTGTGGTCAAGTCTTCTTTCCAAAAAAAAAAAAAGGCAAGTGATAACTCCTAATAATTCTAGCAGCTGCAGTGTTGCAAATAAGATGGCTTTTCATTGTCCATCACTGATACCCTTCAGTACAGCTGCAGGGCAAGCTACAGTTTCTGCTCCTGCAGCTTCCCTCTGGGG
This sequence comes from Equus przewalskii, assembly GCF_037783145.1. Lineage (NCBI taxonomy): Eukaryota > Metazoa > Chordata > Mammalia > Perissodactyla > Equidae > Equus > Equus przewalskii. The sequence continues at coordinate 17,903,476 of NC_091862.1, forward strand.
AAGCAAAAGACACTATTTCTTTGGGGGCTCCAAAAGCTTGACCTCTCAAATACAAAACCAACTAGTGTTTTAAAGCTGGATAGATGACAGGGAATTTGAAGAAAGACAGTATCCAGATAATACATATTTATATGTATTTTTAAACAATTCATACTGAGACGAGTCTACATTAAGAACAGTTTACAAGACAGGATGCTTTTCACCCTTCATGCTGTGTTTACAGAAGTCTGCCATAATGGAATTCCATTTTCTCTCCTTCTTCTAACACAGTGCTCCTTACTGTGTCCTCAACCAACCCTATAAGATAAATTTGCAGCTCTGAACAAGAATATCATTTTCTTTTTATGTCAACAATTTCTATTGATAACATCATATTTTATGCATTCATTTCCTAGATTGCTGTCTGCGGCCTGGAGTACTATATTTAAACCCCACGTGACATACAGAAGAAAAATTAAATTTGGCTTTTAAGGTTTAGAGAAATTATTTTCTAACAGACCTGAACTTCTATTTTCACATTTTCCTTTAAATTCATTTAAACATGGAGAATTTCAAATTCAATAAAGTTATATCCTTTTCTCTCTCATTTTTTTGAGTCAAAATTGCCATGCTCATATATAACACATATAAAGACTGGCAATTCTGAAAAGTAAAGGAGTATATCTCCATTTAAAGTTGTATAAATTAAAAATAGAAAGGAAGAGATATCAACTTGAGATTAATCCAACGAATTTAGTTCCCATAAACGCTAAGTCGCATATCCAGGATTTGATGATAAATCATTAGAGTTTGCCAGTTGTATAAGATCGGTAGTAGGCCATCTGGCTTATTCCCTTTACATCAGTGTAACGAGTGTTATTCCAAGCTTTTGATATTTCCACAGCTCACAAGCAACGAGGCTACTGGCAGAGGCCGCATCATAACCTAATTTTGGGGGGAGATTTTATTTGATTTTTGTTTGTTTTCCATACAAACGGAAGTCTGAAAGCCACTGCAAAAAAAAAAAAAAAAAGAATAATTTCACTGATTTGGAAAGACTGAGGTCTCCAAATTTAAGTACAGAAATTTGCTATATTCATCTATTTACCCCATTCTATCTTTGTCTTCTCCTCCCTCCACCCATTTCAAGGAGGAAAAAGATCAAGACAACAGTTATCCGCACAAAATTCTCCTCCTCCTGACTTACTGTCCTTTTTTTTTCAAATTTGTTACAGCAGAAAGTATCTTTAAGGAGACTTTGCCCTTCCCCGAACTGACTAGAAAGAAGGAACTGTTTGAACCAGCTCCCGTGGGAAGAGAAGCATCATTATTGACTCCCTTTACCCTTCCTCCTTCACACTACTCTTTCTGGCTGTCCCGATTCACCCCATTCCATGCATCTCCTAATCCCAGAACGTCTAAAGCCAGCTGGGGCTGCAGCTGTTGGCTGGTCTTTCCCTTGAAATAATGGGGCTTAAGCAGTAAAGCAGATGCATTTTTAAAAGTTGAAATTAAAAAAATGAAACCATGTACATCACCTTCAAAATACTTTATAAATCTCTTCTCTCTCTCATCCCCCCTCTTTCTCTCAAATACGCAGGAAGCTTCCTGAAAGCAATGATTTGCTCTAGAACGATGGTTCTCGAACTTTAGCCTGCATGAGAATCACCTGGACGATTTGCTAACACACAGATTGCTGGGTCCCACACCCAGAAGCTTTCATTCAGCAGGTCTGGGATGAGACCTGAGAATGTGCATTTGTAGCAAGTTTCCAGGTGATGCTGAAGCTGCAGGTCCACGGACCACACATTAAGAACTACTAGCCCAGACAAAGAACAATTACTAAAAAATGAAAGAAAGATCAGGAATTTAAGATTCCAGTTCACATCACCTCCCATTGTATGGCTCTGGGGGTTCTGGGGGGTCAGGTTCCCTTGTCTGTGGAAACAGATGGGGGAGACAGATAAAGGACGGTGGAGTGAAGAGCAGCCCAGCTGCTTGAATCATCTCCCTTCTCCGCTGGCCCCTCGAGATACTCAGAGGAAAAGTATCAAGAAAAGGAAAGTGAAATTATGGAAATAAAGACGGTCATTTTTAGCCAATCAGCACTTTAGATTCCCACTTGCGTCTTGGCTGTCTGTCCATTTTCTCTCTTAAACGGCTCACGGTGCGATGCAATGGGGACCTGAATCACACAGATTTGGGTTCAAGTCTTGCCTCACTTCCTGTGTGTCCATCAGCAAGTCCGCAAACCTCTTTGCCCTCATTTCTCCCATATCAAAAATGGGAATAGCAATGGAACCTACCTATAATATTGCTATTTGCATACAATTTCGTTCTGCATGTGCACTGACTGGTACATGCACAACAAGTGTTAGCTTGTACTGTGAATGGTCATATCTCTTGGCTTTCCTGTGAGAATATTCAATATGTTAAATAGCACACCAGCTATTTGATACAATTGGTTCAGTCATTACTTCAACAATATTTATCGAGCAGCTACTGTGTGTCAGATCTATAATATTATACAAGTATATGAAAACAATATCCTGTCGAGAAAAATGTTTGCTATAAATATTATTTTGATTTGGGAAGTTTCAACTTTATATGAACTTACATTTAAGAAAAATACTTCCCTCCAAAATTGGCTAACTAGGGAAACTGAGAGGATGTGCTTACTAACCACACATTTTGTTTTGACAGACACCAAAAAATAGAATAGAGGGAACAAGGGGAAACCAATTCTGCACATACCTTGGCCTTAAATTATTAAGGGTGTATTTTAGACCCTCCTGGAGACCACAAGCCCACTTTTCCTGAACATCATTATATTTATGTAACAAAACAACAGGGAACAAATTTGGCCAAGGGCATCCTATTTTCAGTTCACATGATGTCATTTTTTTAACCCATCATGTTGGTCAGAAACTCAATGATGAATTACTCTCAGGAGCCATGTTCAGTCCTTCCGCTCTTCTCCATTCCTTGAGCAAAGGCTGTGAATTCACTCTTCTGCCAAGTAGAACGTAGCAGCCCTCGTTTTTTGAAATAGATACTGAAAGCACTACATTCTGTATACCACGTGTATTTGACTGAATTTCCAAAAGATTAACATGATAGATGTGGGAGTTTCTTGATTTTATCCTCAGTAGTGCCTTTGCTCTCTCCTCCTCCCAGGTTTTCAGGTCCCCAAGAAGGGAATCGGGACCACAATGTTTTAAGAGCTGAGTGGAGGCTCAGAGACAATCTAGTCCAGCCTCTAATTTTACCCATGAAAAAGCTGAGAACCATGAAGTTTGGGTGCCCTACGAAGCCAAGTGCTCTTGGAGACACTGAATTTCATGTCTTCATTCCCATTGGCTGTATTTTCCCTACACCACTGGCCTCCATTTTTGCTTAAAAGGAGCTTCAACAAAGAATTCACTATCAGATATTACGGAGAAAGACCGCTGAGCTTCCACACCACTTACCTCCCTATGCCAGTTAACAGGAATTGGTGGTGGTGGTAAAAATAGGCACCTTTGTGGCAGGAGCAGGTGTCTGAGAGCCTATGAAGCTATGAGACTCCAAAATACAGAACTCAGGGAAAGAAGAGATTTGACTCCCTAATAAAAGTGCATATTACCCCAAATCCTCTAAGAAGCCAGATGCCAAGGACTGTACTTTGCAAATCTACTTGGGCAATATTTTCCTTTAATTTTCCCTAAAGCATCTTACAAAACCAGAGTTCCCAAAGTTTCTACTGAAACAGAACTGTCACTTTTAACCTCTGAGCTTCTCTCCATGGAAAAAGCATTATTTTATCTGCTTTCACATTTCAAAAGGCTCTAACACATTTGTCGCTTTGCTGAAGTGGTTTTTTTCTTCGAAAACGGTCTGCTCTCCAGACCTGTGGCTTCTGCGACAGAAGGGACTTTCGTGGGTGAGCCTGGCAGCCTCCAGCCGGCCGGAGGCATTTAGTAGTCTATTCTGGTTTCCGCGCTTCAAGGCTCCCTTCGCGCGCCCGCTCCGGTCCTGCAGATGCAGGATGTCTGCTGGGCGGCTCAGGTTTATCACCTCGGACGTTTGAAAGAAGCTGGAGCGATCCCAACCTCTCCCGGTGCCCCTGCAAGACCTATTCTGCCCACAGACTGGCGAGAGAGCTGCATCCTCCCTTAGCCAGGGCGCGCGAGCCAGCATCGCACCGGGGACCTGGGCGCGCGCTCCCGGGCCCTGGCACCGCTCGCTCCTCGAGCCGGGACCAAGGAGCTGCGGGTCACGCCCTCTCTCCGGGACCGCTCTTTTCTCTCTCCGCACATCCTCTTCCTTACCTCTACTAAAAACAGGCGGCTTCGCTCCAAATAAACCAAGAACACCACCCCCAAAAAGTTCTGACTTGAAACACACACAGCGCAGAGAATCGTTGGGGCGGCGACACTGCTGGCCAGGCTGACCTGCGCCCTCGGAGAGCCGCAGACCCCGGGGGCAGCCTGCTCCCCGCGTTCCACTGGGTGCAGGCGGCGGGGTGTGCAGGGGCTGCCAGAGGACAAGCCAGCTCAGGGACAGCGCGCAGCCTGAAAAGTACCCCTGCGCCGCCCAGGCCGGCGGGCAGGAGGGGTCTTGCGGGGCAGAATTGGCAGAACCTTCCGTGGAGAGAAGCTAACATCCCCCCCGCCCCCTCGTGCACGACACGGAGTGCTGGACAGGACAGGACTATGGTCACTAACAATGCCCTGGAGGAGGCTGTCCCTTCCCCTCGCCTCGCCGCGCACTGCCAGGCCTGAATAGACGCAGTTGTACACACGCACAAACACACACGCCTGCACTCCGCCCCCGATGGGGTGGAGGAGGCGGGGAAGGTATGCAGTGCTCCGCCCCGGGGTACCTGCCCGGCTCGGCAACCCAGCGGCGCCCCCGCCTCGGTGCGGACAGACGGACGCGCGGGAGGAAGCAGGCTCTCCCGGCCGCAGCCCCGATGCTCCGGGGCGTCCCACCTGGGGAGGCTCGGGGCGGCGGCGCGCGGTGGGAACACCAGAAGTCCCCGGCGCGTCCCCTCTCCCCCCGCACAACTTCGCGCGGCCGGCGCCGCCCTCGCGCCTGCCTCCCTTCCTTACCCAAATACTGCCGCAGGTCGAGCAGGAAGCGAGGGGGTCCCCCGCTGAGCTGATAGAAGAGCGAGCCCAGGCAGAAGACCAGCAGGGTGGCCATGCAGAAACCGTAGTCCCGGAGGGAGAAGCGCAGGAAAGGCAGCAGGGAGACCCGGCGCTTCCAGCTGCCCAGGCCGGCAGGGGCGCCCCCCAGAGGGGCCCCATGGGGCCAGGGATCCGCGCCGCCGCCGGGATGCTGCTGCTTCTTCTTCATCGCCTGCTCCGCCGCCTCGCACAGCCTGCCCGTGCCAGGAAAAGGTCACCCATCCGCCTGCGAGGAGGAGAGCCGGGCCGGCCGGCGGCACATGGGCAGGGCCGCGCGGAGGGCAGCCGGGTGGGGGCGGGGAGGGGCCGAAGTTGCCGGGCTCAGGAGACTTTCCTCGGCATGGTCCCCGCCGCCGCGGCCCGAGCGGCCGAGGTGCCCGGCCCCGGCTCGGGGGCGCTGCCCGCGCCCGGCCCGCGCCCGCTAGCGCCCCCGCGCCCCGCGCCCCGCCGCGCCTCGGGCTCGCTCGCGGCCGCCGGGGCTCGCCTCCAGCGCCAGCGTGGACCCCCCGGCTTTGTGTCTGTCGGTCTCGGCGTGTTTTGTCCCGGTTCAGGCTCCTCTAAAAAACGGCAGGGAGGAACAGGAGGCGGACACCATCCCCTCGCTCCACCTCCTTGACAGGGGTTTTCCTCCTTCTCCTCTCTCCTCCCTCCCGCTCTCCGCCGGGTCTCCGGGTTTCTCTCGGGTGTCACGTTACTGCCTCTGCCCGGGGAGGGGGGAGTGCGGGGAGAGGGGCGGCGATTATTCGCAACAAGGAAGAAAGTTTCTGGGTGTTTTTTTCCTTCCCCCTTTCTCTCCAGTCTGGCCTCCGTTCCTGCGCCACCAGCGACCTCTTGGGGGCCCCGCAGACTTCCCTCTCGTAAACAGTCACCGGCAGGAAGGAGCACGACTTCTTTTACTCTATTTTTTTTTTTGCATTTCAGAAACTTGATTCTCCTTCTCTATCCCAAGCTGCTTCCAAAAGGCCGATAAAAGGTACTTGGATATAGGTTTCAAGAGTTTGCTGAGATGGTCTAAGAGCAAGCGGTGTACGTGATAATTAAACCAACCGCTCCTCGCCCCGTCTCCCTGGAAGAGAAACAGAAGAGGATGCTTTCTTCTTGCTGGCCCTGGCCGTCCAGCTACGCATCCACGTAGCGACCGGAGAGGCAGGGGGTGGGAGAGGTCCAGAGCGGACTCAAGGAGGTCATTCTGCTAGCAGAAATGAAGGGGAAAGAGCCCTTTCATACCCATTTCATCCCTGCCTCCCTTCTTTCCAAGAGAATCTTCTGGACCTAAAAGAGGACCTCCGGGCAGAAAGGCTGCATCGAACAGATCCGCTGGCGGGATGGGTGATGCGCGAAAGAGCTGCTCGCACCAGCACACTCTCAGGAAGAATAATTCATTGGTGTATACACAGGCTGTACCACCTCAGGCTCAAGTGACTTGCCCAAGGTCACGGAGCTACCAGGAGTCGGGTTAGGAGCCACTCAAATCTCTTTGACCCTGAAGCCCACTATACAAACCACTGCACGGTATTATCACCCAGCCCGGGCCCTTTCCCTCATAATTTTCATGAAGATTGGAGAATGAGTTATAACTTATTTTTAGCCCAGGCCACCTTGAGGAAGGAAACCTCAATTTCTGGTGCCTCTCGTCTCTGGCTCCCTACTTGCTCTGTACGTTCTGGTAGCTGACAACAGGATGAAAGGAAGAATGGGGAGTCAGCTACAGCTATGTTTCTGTGACTGTACTTCTGAAAACCTTCATAAAGTTGGGTGTCTGAAGAATTTTCTATGGAAAACTAGGAAATAGGTTCCTGAGATTAAGAACTTACAATGTAAGAATAATATGGTTTAGCTAAAATCCATGCATGAGCATCTCTGGTTTCTGATTTGAAACCAATGAAGAAGACACATCGATCCTAAGCTGGGGAGAATTATAGATGGGGTGGGTGGTGTCACACATCCACACACACACACTCACACGTGCATGCTCACAAATTCTACTTCCCAATTTTATGTTGCCCTAGCCTGCCTTCTCTGGTAGAGGAAGGCTGCTTCCCAAGAGAAGAAAAGTCCCTTTGTTCTGCCCCAGAAAATCCTAAATAGAGTGTTAATGGTTTGTTTCACATTTATTGCGTGGATCTGAAATTTGTTGGATTAATATGCACATTTTAGAAATATGAATGCTCCTGAGAGAATTAAGCCCATCCGTCACTGCCCGTTAATGTGAATTACTTTAATCAGCACTGAGTAGCCCGGAATAGGCTCCCAATTAATAATTTTTGAGTTAATGAAGAGCGGCTAGGAGAGGGCGGAGCAAAGCAATTTTCCTAATGTTTCCGAGACCACCTTTGACAAATGGGACGTGTACTGGAGGCTTGGCCCTGTGAGCGGAATGTTTTTCGTTAGATGTAACGTAGTGTGGGAGATCCTGTCTGTGCTCACAAGGCCTGCCTGGGATCTAGAGACTTCTCTCTCAGAATGCATTGGTTAACCTCCCAGTTCTTTCTCCTAAGGAAAGGAATCTAAGCAGGAATGAGGTTATAACAGGGAGATGGAGCAGGAAGAAAGAAAATAAACATTTGAAAAAATAAGTAAATATGGGAATGAGTTTTTTAAAAAAAAGCAGTGCAAAAGTTATGAGGAAAGTACAAGGGGGCAAGGTCCAGCTTAGAAGAAACAAACTTTGACATGAAAAATTTTAGAGGGAGTTTTCAAAAGAGTACATTAGTGGAGGAGCTGCCTTAAAAAACTCACAGAAGGAAAATAAAAAATAAGATACAAAGAAGTTTCACATTTTAAAAAAATGCTTTGTGTTTTCACCCAACAAAACTTAGATGTTTGGGTACAACTTTGTTCTCTGAAGTCCTGTAAATGTCTCATCAAAAAAAAAAACTTTTTGAGGCTGGCCCTGTGGCCTAGTGGTTAAGTTCAGCATGCTCCACTTTAGTGGCCCCGGGTTGCAGGTTCAGATCCTGGGTGTGGACCTACTCCACTCGTCAAGCCATACTGTGGCAGCAACCCATATATAAAGTAAAGAAAGATTGGCACAGATGTTAGCTTAGGGCGAATCTTCCTCAGCAAAAAAAAAAAAAAAAAAAAAAAGACTTCTTAGTTTAAAGAATTTATACTGATGAATGGTATCTTTATTCAACCAGTTAGTGAATCTACTAATTATGAGAATTTGTGAACAAATTTTATTATTAGTCTTATAATTTAGTATACTTTGTTTAAAACCTTGCCCTCTATTCAATATCTTGAGCTTCTTCATTCTTTCTGTCTCCCGTGACTTTTCCTCTCTCTCATCTGAGCCACTCATTTTCAACAATCCCACCCTTGGATCATCATCACTTCTGCTTCACTTCTCAAGTGTCCATACTCTAGCAATGTTTCCGTCTTTTCAAGAGCCCTCAACTTCTTAATCCATCAGCCATCTCGTGTGTTTACCTCCTCCTTTATCCAGTTTGGGTTCCTGATCCATTGTTCTGATCCCCGTCTCGCAGACACACTTTCATTCCCTTGTTCTTTTTGTTTTAGGTGGTACAGTACTTGACTGGCAAAACCCAACTAGACCCAACAGTGCCACTGGGCTGGATTGCAGAAAGACACACAGCATTGCTAACAGCTTCATTTTGAGATAGCACAAATTTCAAAGGGATGCTCACTCGTTGCTGCCCAGCAACCCCACCCTCTAAAATGCCTATTTCACACTTCTCTTTCTCTTCTTCTCCCATCTCCACCCTCTACTTTCATCCCTTCAGTCTCAGCTGATGACCTGGTCTCATACTTTATTGAGAAAATGGAAGCAATAGGACAGACGCTCCCTCATTTCCCCACCAGTCTATGCCCCACGCTCTCTGCCTTCCCTCCTGTTTCATTTTGACTCTCCTCGCTTCTAGCAAGGCCAGCCTGACGCTGCCCTCGCCTCTTGGTTCCACCCAAACCCGACCTCACAGCCACGCATGCTCTCTGCCTCGCCTTCTGCATCTCTGTAAATAATGGCATTATCAAGTCACTTGGGTGCAAACCCAGAACTTTTCCCTGGTATTTCTCCTTCCTTCACTCCTGTGTCTAAACCATCTGCAAATCCTATAGGCTCTCCCTTCAAAGAACTATCCGGAATCTGACTTCCTTTGCTGCCACTCTGGTCCAAGATGCCATCTTGTCTCATCTGGATTATTGCAATGGCCTCCTATATCAGCTATGGTTAGGTTTAGCTGTGTAAAACTGAAAAACGCAAAGTAACAAGAGCTTAAACAAAATAGAAGAGTATTTCTCTCTTACGGAAAACGAGTCCAGAAATAGGCGGTGCAGAGCTGGTGAGGCATCTCCATGCTCTCATCAGGGACCTATCAAAGCTTTCTGTTCCACCATCCTCAGCATGTAGCTTCATTTCAAAGGTAACCTTATGATTCAAGAGGGCCACTGGAGCTCCAGCCATTACATTTGTGTTCCAGGCTGGCAAAAAGAGGAAGCAAAAGAGGGGAAAAAACTCCGTCCCAATGGAGTTGGCTCTTTTTAAGCAGAGTTCCAAAAGTGCTACTTACAGTTTCTTGACCAGAACGTAGTCAAAGGGCTACAGCAAATTGCAAGGGAGGGCTAAGAAATGAAGATTCAGCTGGGCACACTGCTGCCACCAAAAAAATCAGGGTTCTGTTACTAAGGTAAGAAAGGACGAGTGGCTATGAATGACCATCAGCAAGCACTACTGTTCCTCCTCGCGCCCAGGCCTTTGCTCTATATTCCATCATCTTCACAGAGCAGGAATAATTCCTCTGCTCAAAACTTACCAAGGGTTCCCAACACACTCAGAGTAAAAGCCACAGCCTTCTAGTGCTTTCCACGGCTCTGTGCCATGTGGCCCCACTGTCAAGATGACCTCATCCCCTATCACTTTTCTCTACTCATCCTGCCCCATTGTTGTTCATCAGACAAAAAACATTTGCTCTTCTATCTGGGCTTTTGCATTTGTGGTGTCCTCGGCCTAGAAAGTTCTTTTCCCAGATCTCCGCATGGCTTGCCCTCTGACTTCCTTCCAGTGTCTGCCCAATGTTGCCTTATCAAAGGAGCCTTCCCTGGCTAGCCCATACCTAATGCACACACCTACATTCTTTATTCCCTTGACCTTCTTTAATTTTCTCCACAGAACTTACCATAATCAGGAATGTTCGCATTTTTTCTTTGTTGTGTATCTCTCCTCACTAGAAGACAAACATCAGGAGGGCTGTGATCTTGTCTCATTCTTTCATTGCTCTTTCCTCAGCACATAGAAGAGTGCTGACAGGTGATGGTCAGTCAATAAATATGTGTCAAAGGAAAAGGTTAGTTTTCATATGAAGGGTCTGAAGCATCGTGAGCCCAATCCCATTATTCCATGGCTGGCCGAGTGGAGATAAGAGGTGGGGGGAATGGAGAACACATCTGCATCCTGCTAGAACATTCGAATGATCATCAAAGAAATTATTTGAGATTAAAAATATAGAAAGAAAGAAAGAAGCCCTCACCACCCCAAAACCCCTAGTCTAATTAGCAGTTCCGCTGTTCCCTGTGATATGTATGCCTCATGGGATCATGAAAGGAACACGAATCCGCGGGTTTTGCCTGGTGTTACCACTCGCCTTGGCAAAGTGCCGCTATCTTCAGGACTGCTGCTCATTCCAAGGCCTGGGGCATTCCCTCTCTTGGAAAGCCCAGCTCTCCGAGCTTTGGCAGTGGGAGACCACCAGGGTCAGTTCAGACCCTCTTCTTTTACTGTTCCGCTGGAAGCAGGACTATTTCGGGAAGTTTTTGAGTTAGAGTGCCCGTATTGCAATAATGGCTAATACAAGCCGGCCCGATCTGTTTCTCTGCCTGGGAATTGAGCGGTCAAATGGCAGAATAAGATTTTAATAACAAGTTTAAAACATCAGTGGTTTCCAGTCTGGTGGGTCCTTGGTCTACTGAGTCTATGAGAACCTGGTCTTAGGCGCTCTGTACGCTGCTCAGTGTGCCCCCATCCTTCTCCACGTGGCGACACACGCATAAAGAATAAGAGGTGCTCTCCACCCATGCATCCTCATTACTCTTCTCCCTCTCGAGGAGACATACACAAGCATATAGACAAGCAAGCAAACAAACAAAGAAAACAAGCATTAAACAAAAAGATGTTGTAAAACTCAAATGCTTTGTAATTAATGATAAAACTATGTTAGTGTATTACTCTGTTCCTAGCATGTTCTAATCACTTTACATGACTTCAGTCATTCTATTCTCACAACAACCTCATGCTGTGGGTACTATTATTTTCCCCATTTTACAAATGAGGAAACAGACAATAAGAATAATAGATATCAGCTACTGGAGACCTGGTCTTGGAAGGCTTCCTGGAAGAGGTAGTATGTGAGTTGGATTGTAGAATGAGTAGAACTGAGAGCTGGGCAGTAGCCCAGAGGTCATTCCAAGTAATGAGCACTGGCTGAGAAGGACGGCGAAGATGTGTTTGGGAGCCAGTGGCAAGTCTGCCTGGAGAAGGAAGATGCAGATCTGTGGCGCTGTCTCATTGCTAAGAATGGGGGGCCCTAAGCATGGGAGCCAACTGGAGTTTTGTCCAAAGTTTCTTTAGAGATTCTCCCCAGAGGCCCCTTAGCTCTTAGGCGAGCGTTTAGCAGAAATTCTTGATTCTATTTTAATTAAATGGATGCTGCAAAGAAAACAATATCAGTATAGGGAGCGCACAAAAGACAGACGTGGCTTAGATTTTTGCAGAAAGAAACCACTTATCGAAAAAGATACTGTTAAGCGCAGATACTGTCTCATGGTTTTTACATAACACAGTGCAACCTGGTGCTCTCTTCCAACTCTGAGAAAACGCAGAGCTCACAACAGATATTTTTCTTCCAACAGTGAATTTTCTTTGAAAGTGGTTGTTTAGTCTACATAAAAAAACCTAAAAAAACAGCTTTGTTTACAATTAAAGAAAAACCTTAATATGTCCAAGTATTAAATGTCTTACCTTAATAGATAAGAATTATACCACGTTAATAGCACAGATTGCTGTTTGAGCCATATTTTTAAATCTCTTGGCAGTACAAATTATTATACAAACTTCAGAGTAGATAGGTTGGCTGGTTTATTTTTAACTAGGCTCATAAGAGGTTCTAAACTGCGTCCAATTTTTTGCTTATATTTGTCTCATAAAAATTCTTGACTAGATTCTTAATCTATGCTAATATGGCTTAACATTAATATAGCCCTTTCAATCATGCAATAAATACACATTTAACATTATTATATGCCTACCACTCTGCTGATTTCCTCGAATCAAAACAGAAAAGTGGAAGACCAGCTGTTCAGCCTTCAAAGAATTTGCAATCTTTTCTGGAAGACAGGATTGTCGTAAATGAAGAAATTTGACAATAATGCAAGGCAGTATATAGTTAGATGCTAAATAGTTTGTTACACATTAAAAATAATAGCATCATTCAAATCTTTAGAGAACCCCAATATTCATCTACAAAAATATATATATTTTTTTATTTTTAAAGTTGTCTTGCAAAGTTATACAGGTGGCCAATAGGCACATGAAAAGATGTTCAACATCGCTAATCATCAGGGAAATGCAAATCAAAACTACAGTGAGACAGCACCTTACACCCGTTAGAATGGCTACAATTACCAAGACAAAAAATAACAAATGTTGGAGAGGATGTGGAGAAAAGGGACCCCTCATACACTGCTGGTGGGAATGCAAACTGGTGCAGCCACTATGGAAAACAGTATGGAGATTCCTCAAAAAATTAAAAATTGAAATACCATATAACTCTGCTATCTCACTACTGGGTATTTATCCAAAGAACTTGAAATCAGCAATTCAAAGAGACTTACGCACCCCTGTGTTCATTGCAGCATTATTCACAATAGCCAAGATGTGGAAGTAAACCAAGTGCTCATCAACTGACAAATGGATAAAGAAGATGTGGTGTATATACATATATACACACACAATGGAATACTACTCAGCCACAAAAATTACAAAATCGTCCCATTTGCAACAACATGGATGGACCTTGAGGGTGTTATGTTAAGCAAGATAAGCCAGACAGAGAAAGACAAACACCATATGATTTCACTCATACGTGGAAGATAAACAAACACATGGACAAAGAGAACAGATTAGTGGTTACCAGAGGGGAGGGGGGTTAGGGGAGGTCATAAGGGGTAAAGGGACACATATATAGCGTAACGAACAAATAATAATGTACAACTGAAACATTTCACAATGTTATGAACTGTTATGACCTCAATAAAAAATTGTCTTACAAACATTTGTCCTTTGAGTGTGGAAGTGATTTTTAGCTCTGAGAGTTAGTTATAAGCAAATGTGATGGATAAAGTAGATAATCAAACTGGTGATTGTTTGTGGTCCAGAGTGGCGGGACTCTGAAGTCACGGTTATGATTTCCTTGTGTAGCTTTTACATTGACTCTATCCGCTGCGTGTTCTTGGAGGGGAGGAAGCCAGATGTCAGGCCAGGGCGATTGAGGAGGATTTAGGGGCAAGAAAAGCCTGGGAAAGTGGGAAATTCCATGAGGTCTCTAAAGACATTACTTCCCATAACTAGTTGAATAATTCTTTCAGGTGAACTTCGTGTAATGCAGCGTTATTATGAAATATGTCTGGTGCATTTCATGCAACTGTGTACAAATATGAATTCCAACATATTCATTTAGGACAAGATTTTTCTTTTTTTGCCTTTAATTAGTTAGATCAGTGATTTGATTGACTCGTCCGCCTTGCTTAAAAGGCATGAAAATAAAGAAATAGGATAGATTTTTTTAATTTAAAAAAAAATGTTTAAAGTCCAAATAGGTGTTGTCACCTCAAATCCCAATGCCAGTGCTTAAAATATAAAAATATGACACTTTCTTTATTTCCTGTGACTGATTGCATCTTACTCCAGAGTCCTATTCACTGAAGTGACAGGGGATGGCAAGACTTGATCTAACTCAGCCCCTTGTGATTGGAAACAACCTCTTTCAGGTTATACTTACGGCACTTAGTCACTTTGGTGTCAGTATTCAGTCAAATTCAAGGTGCAAACTTTCTGCAAAGACCCCCTTCTTCCTGGCCAAGATGGCTCCGTGGATGGAAAGTGTAGTGCTCACAGAGGAAGGTGCAGGTGCTGTGGCTGGCAGACACCATCTCAGGATGCCCTGGTGTCTCTGGTCGCTGCAGTCCACAGCTGGTGACCTCTCCATTAGCTCTCTGCTCCTCCCTGGTGCGACTCCCAGGTTTGGGCCATCTGCTCAACAGCCTCTGCTGCCAAGTCTCCTTGCCCTGCATGAAGTGACCACCAGCTCTGAATAACAGTCACCTTCTGTGGCCCCTCACTACTTTGAGGGACCCCAGGAACTTTTCTGGGTCTCAGGGTGTCCCATTAGCCCAAGGCTGACTTGAGGGCCAGCTCAGGCCTTCTCTGCTTAGAATCCTTCCTCAACAACTTCTGACCTTGGTCTAGTTGGCACTGTGTTAACCCGGTGACTCTCCGGAAGGCTCAACATAGCCTGCATCGGTTCCAAGGAAACACAGATGAACCTCACCGTTCTGGGAATGCCCTGTCTTGGTCAGTGTGGGCTGCTAGACTGGGTGAGCCAACAACAAACATTTATTTCCCACAGTTCTGGAGGCTGGGCAGTCTAAGATCAAGGCATCAGCAGATGCAGTGTCCTAAGACGCCCTGCCTCCTGGTTTGTATCCTCACATGGCAGAGAGAGACATCTAGTCTCCTCTTCGGATAAGAGGACTAATCCCATTCATGAGATTGACCCAAAGGCTTCATCGTGAAATACCTTCACATTGGGGATTAGAGCTTCCACATATGAACGTTCACTTCACAGTAGCTCCAAATTATCTGGCTGTTCCCAAACTTCCCGGAACAGGATTTGGACCTGGAGTGAGACAGCCAAGACCAATGTTTCCCATGGGCCTTTTTCCTCTCTTTTTCTCTGTCCTCCAATTCAGCCCTCACAAACCAGAAGCACTTTCTTTGTCAATGTTGACAAAAGAGCTACAGAGAATGACACTAGAAAGACAGGAAAATAGTTCAAGGAAATAATTCAAACATCATGTACCTTTGGGCCATTTATGTTTAAATTTCCTTTGGTGTCGGCGGTTGCTCGGAGGGAACGTATCTTCATCCTTTGAAGACTTACTTGACTTTTAGAAATGGCCCAAATTGAGATCTCGTCAAGGTGGTGGCATAGGCGGACTCTGAACTCACCTCCTCCCACAAACACAACCAGGTTACAACTATTCTTGGAAAAATTACCCCATAGAGAGAACTGAAAACTAGATAAAAAGAGCCACAACAAGGGACTGTCCTGACTGAGAAAGAAGAGGCAGGAATTAATTCTGGACAGAAAAAATGCCACCTTTGGGAGCAGTGGAGCTTCACAGCTGGCCGGGCAGGAGCTGCCGTAAGGTACACAGCCTTGCCTGGAGGAGTGGGGACCTGAGTGGTGCCCATTACCACTATAAGCATCCTTCAGACTCAGCACAACTGAGATGAGTGTCCTACTATCTGGCTTCACCAGCTATTAACTGCAATGGGGAATACCCCCAGAAAAGCTATCAAACAAAAGCCAAAAAAAAAAAAAAAAACCCACTCTTCAAGGGTCCATGCACAAATTCAGTCATCTCAGAGAGTAATCTATAATCACCAGAAAGAAAGCTGCATAGTCCTTTGGTGAAAAGAGACTCATCTGGTAGGCTCTGTGTGCATCTCAGTGAGACGTGAGACCTCTCCAGAGACTGAGACATTGGTGGCAGCCATTGTTGTGACCTAGTACAGGCTTGCTGACACAGATGCTGGGAGACACCATTGAAGTTCTTCGCCTGGCCTGTTAGCCCTGGGGTCTGCAACACCCACTAGAGTGTAGATTTAATCCAGTTCAGCCAGGGCAGGCAGCCTGCCGTAGGGACAAGCCCCACCCAACACAAGCCCTCAGGCTACTTGTTGGCCTGCATAGACTGGGTACATTGATCCTCTGCAGGCAGGTAAGTGTGTCCACCTCTGTGGGGCATGGCCTGTGTGAGGATCAGGTGAACTGCGGGGGACATGGTGGAGAGGTGGGGGCCTTTGCAGTGGGGTGACTGGATACACTGCAGGGGGTCGGGAAGTGTGCATGAGCCAGGACTGTGTTGATGGTGTGTATGGACCTGTGGGAGGTGGGGCTTATCAGTGGCAGAAGACCTGTGCTCACCAACAGCCTCATAGGGGATCAACCCCACCTTCCAAAGCATGAAACAATTGGGTGCTCCCATGCCTGAGGCCAGTCCCAGTCAGCTGCAATCCTAAGAGAGCTGACAACAGCCTTGCAGGCCTGAGGCCTACAGCAACAGTAAGCACCTGAGCCTAGCAACCAGCTACAGAGGGTGCCTACCCAATTAACAGGAAAACTGCATCAAGGGTGTGCCATTAGACCTAGTAGCCAATGGTGCTGGGGGTCCCCAAACTCGATTTATAAACAGCCAGACAGGGAGGGAAAGCCTAGACTCCCTGGGTACCTGTAGTAACAGCAACTCTGCCATAGCAAAAGGACACAGGTAGCCCACACAGAGGACACTCCTGGATCATTTGGACCAGTGATGAGAGGGAAGCACACTTCCAGGCCTCAAAAGGTGTCTCTTACATAAGGCCACTTCTCCAAGATCAGGAGACATAGCTGACCCACCTCATACAAACATATAAGCACAGAGAAAGAGGCATAATGAGGAGGAATACATTCCAAGCAATGGAACAAGACAAAACCCCAGGAAAAGAACTAAATGAAACAGAACTAAGCAATCTACCTGAAAAAGAGTTCAAACAAAAACTCATAAGGATGCTCATTGATATTGGGAGAAGACTGGATGAACACAGTGAGACCATCAACAAAGAAGTGGAAAATATACAAAAGCAACAATGAGAAGTGAAGAATACAATACTGGAAATGAAAAATTCACTAGAGGGACTCAATAGCAGAGTAGATGATACAGAAGAACGGATCAGCGAGTTGGATGAAAGACTAAAATTTGGAGATCAACAAAGTTGAACGGACGAAAGAAAAAAGAATTAAAAAGAATGAGGACAGTCTAAGGGAACTCTGGGACAATATCAAGTGCACTAACATTCATATTATAGGTGTCCCAGAAAGGAGAAGAGAGAGACAAAGGGGCAGAGACTCTATTTGCAGAAATAGTAGCTGAAAAATTCCCTAACCTAAGGAAGGAAACAGACATCCAAGTACAGGAAGCACAGAGAGCACCAAACAAGATAAACCCAAAGAGGACCACACCAAGACAACTATAATTAAAACGTCAGAAATTAAAGATAAACAGAGAATCCTAAAAGCAGCAAGAGAAAGGCAACAAGTGACATACAAAGGAAAGCCCATAAGGCTATTGGCAGAATTCTGAGCCAAAACCCTACAGGCTAGAAGAGAGTGGCACGAATTATTTAAAGTACTGAAAGGGAAAAACCTACAGCCAAGAATACTCCATCCAGCAAGGTTATCATTCAGCATGGAAGAAGAGTTTTCCAGACAAGCAAAAATTAAAGGAGTTTATCACCAAGAAACCAGTTCTACAAGAAACACTGACGGGACTTATTTAAGTGGAAAAGAGAAGACCACAAATAGGGATAAGAAAAGTATAAGGAAAAAACTGCCACCAAAACAGGCAATAAAATCACTGGTAAAGGGAAAAATAGAGTAAAGGTAGCAGATCAACCACCTATGAAAATAATATGAAGGTTAAAAGACAAAAGTATTAAAATTACCTATTTCAATGATAAGAGGGTAATGGACAGACACACAAAATAAGAGATTAGATATGATTTCAAAAACGTAAAATGTGGGAAGAGGGGAGTAAAAGAGTAGAGCTTTTAGAAAAAGGTCAAGCTAAAGAGACTATCAACTCATTATAGATTGCTATATATGTAGAATATTATACAGGAAGCTCATGGTAATTACAAACCAGAAACCTATAATAGATAAACAAATAAGTAAGAGGAAAGAAATCACACATATTACTAAAGAAAGCCACCAAACCACAAGGGAAGAGAGCAAGAGAAGAAGAATGGAACAGAGAAGAACTACTAAAACACCCAGAAAAAAAGAAGTAAGAAAATGGCAATAAACACATATTTATCAATAGCTCCTTTAAATGTCAATGGACTAAATAGTTCAATCAAAACACATAGGGTGGCTGATTAGATGAAAAAGCAAGACCTGTATATATGCTACATACAAGAGGCACACTTTAGACCCAAAGACACTCACAAAATGCAAGTGAAAGGATGGAAAAAGATACTCCATGCAAATGACAAAGGAAAGAAAGTGGGGATAGCAATAGTTATCAGACAAAATACGCTTTAAAACAAAAACTGTAACAACGGACAAAGAAAGGCACAAAATAATGATAAAGGAAACAATCCAACAAGAGGATATAACACTTGTAAATATCTATGCACCCAACATAGGAGCACCTAAATATGTAAAACAACTATTAACAGACATAAAAGGAGAAATAAACAGTAACACAATAATAGTAGGGGACTTTAACACTCCACTTACACCAATGGATAGATCATCCAAACAAAAGATCAATAAAGAAACATTGGCCTTAAATGACACATTAGACCAGATGGACTTACTAGATACATATAGAACATTCCATCCAAAAACTGCAGAATACACATTCTTTTCAAATGCACATGAAACATTCTCTAGGATTGATCACATATTAGGCCACAAAACTAGTCTCAATAAATTTAAGAAGATTGAAATAATACCAAGCATCTTTTCTGAGCACAAAGTTATCAAACTAGAAATCAACTATAGGAAGAAAATCAGAAAAGCAACAAAAATGTGGAGATTAAACAAAATGCTACTGAACAACGAATGAGTCAATGAAGAAATCAAAGGAGAAATCAAAAAATACCTAGAGACAAATGAAAATGAAAATACAACATGCCAAAATCTATAGGATACAGCAAAAGTGGTTCTAAAAGGGAAGTTTATAGCAATTCAGGCCTACCTCAACAAACAAGAAATACCCCAAATAAACAATCTAACACTGCACCTAAAGGAACTGGAAAAAGAAGAACAAACAAAGCCCAAAATCAGCCAAAGGAAGGAAATAATAAAAATCAGAGCAGAAATAAATAAAATAGAGACTAAAAAAACAATAGAAAAAACTAATGAATTCAAGAGTTCATTCTTTTTTTATCGAAAAGATAAACAAATTTAACAAACCTTTCTCTATATTCACCAAGAAAAAAAGAGAGAAGACTCAAATAAATACAATCAGAAACAAAAGAGGAGAAATTACAACAGACACCTCAGAAATACAAAAGATTATAAGAGAATACAATGAAAAACTATATGCCAACAAATTGGATAATCGAGAAGAAATGGATAAATTCTTAGAATCATACAACCTTCCAAAACTGAATCAAGAAAAAGTAAAGAATTTGAATAGACCAATCACCAGTAAGGAGATCAAAATAGTAATCAAAAATCCCAAAAAGTAAAATTCCAGGACCAGATGGCTTTCCTGGTGAATTCTACCAAACATTCAAAGAAGACCTAATACTTATCCTTCTCAAACTGTTCCAAAAAATTGAAGAGGAGGGGAAGCTTCCTAACTGATTCTATGAAGCCAACATTATCCTGATGCCAAAACCAGACAAGGACAACACACAAAAAAAAATAAAATTATAGGCCAATATCACTGATGATCATCGAGGCAAAAATCCTCAACAAAATAATAGCAAATCGAATACAACAATACATTAAAAAGATCATACATCATGATCAAGTGGGATTTATTCCAGGAATGCAAGGATAGTTCAACATCCACAAATCAATCAATGCGATACACCACATTAACAAAATGAAGAATAAAATTCACATGATCATCTCAATAGATGCAGAGAAAGCATTTGACAAGATACAGCATCCATTCATAATAAAGACTCTAAATAAAATGGGTATAGAAGGAAAATACCTCAACATAAAAAAGGCCATATATGATAAACCCACAGCTAATATCATTCTCAATGGAGAAAAATTGAAAGCTATCCCTCTAAGAATAGGAACCAGACAAGGATTCCCACTTTCACCACTCTTATTTAAAATAGTATTGGAAGTTCTAGCCAGAGCAATCAGGTAAGAAAAAGAAATAAAAGGGATCCAAATTGGAAAAGAAGAGGAGAAACTGTCACTATTTGCAGATGACATGACTTTATATTTAGAAAACACTAAAGAATCCACTAAAAAACTTTTAGTAATAATAAATAAATAGAGTCAAGTTGCAGGATACAAAATCAACATACAAAAATGAGTTGCGTTTCTATACACTAACAACAAAGTAGCAGAAAGAGAAATTAAGAACACAATCCCATTTACAATTGCAACAAAAATACCTAGAAATAAACTTAACCAAAGAGGTGAAAGATCTGTACACCAAAAACTACAAAACATTGTTGAAAGAAATTGAAGAAGACACAAAGAAACTGAAAGATATTCCATGCTCTTGGATTGGAAGAATTAACATTGTTAAAATGTCCATACTTCCTAAAGCAATCTGTAGATTCAATGCAATCCCTATCAAAGTTCCAACAACAATTTCACAGAAATAGAACAAAGAATCCTAAAATTTATATGGAACAACAAAAGACCCCAGATAACCAAAGCAATCCTGAGGAAAAAGAACAAAGCTGGAGTTGTCATACTCCCTGATTTCAAAATATACTACAAAGATATAGTAACCAAAACAGCATGGTACTGGCACAAAAACAGACACATAGATCAATGGAACACAATCGAGAGCCCAGAAATAAACCCACATATTTATGGACAGCTAATTTTTGACAAGGGAGCCAAGAGCATACAACGGAGAAAGGTGAGTCTCTTCAATAAATGGTGTTGGGAAAACTGGACAGCCACATATGAAAGAATAAAAGTAGATCATTACCTTACACCATGCACAAAAATCAACTCAAAATGGATTAAACACTTGAATGTATGACCTGAAACCATGGAACTTCTAGAGGAAAACATAGGCAGTACGCTCTTTGACATCGGTCTTAGCAGCATTTTTTCAAATACCACGTCTGACCAGGCAAGAGAAACAATTGAAAAAATAAGCAAATGGGCCTACATCAAACCAAAAAGCTTCTGCACAACAAAGGAAACCATCAAGAAAACAAAAAGACAACCTAAGAATTAGGAGAAGGGGCTGGCCCCGTGGCCGAGTGGTTAAGTTCGCGCGCTCCGCTGCAGGCGGCCCAGTGTTTCGTCGGTTCGAATCCTGGGCGCGGACATGGCACTGCTCGTCAGACCACGCTGAGGCAGCGTCCCACATGCCACAACTAGAGGAACCCACAACAAAGAATACACAACTGTGTACCGGGGGGCTTTGGGGAGAAAAAGGAAAAAATAAAATCTTTAAAAAAAAAAAAAAAAAAAGAATTAGGAGAAGATATTTGCAAACCATATATCAGATAAGGGGTTACTATGCAAAATATACAAAGAACTCATACAACTCAGCAACGAAAAGACCAACAACCCAGTTAAAAAATGGGCAAAAGATCTGAACAGACATTTCTCCAAAGAAGATATATGGATGGCCAACAGGCACATAAAAAGATGTTCAACATCATTAACTATCAGGGAAATGCAAATCAAATCTACAATGATATCACCCCACTCCAGTCAGAACGGCTATAATTAACAACATGGGAAATAACAAGTGTTGGAGAGGATGTGGACAGAAGGGAACCCTCATACACTGTTAGTGGGAGTGCAAACTGGTGCAGCCACTATGGAAAACAGTATGGAGTATCCTCAGAAAATTAAGAATAGATCTACCATATGATCCAGCTATTCCACTGCTGGATATTTATCCAAAGAACTTGAAAACACAAAGGCATAAAGTACATACACCCCTACGTTCATCGCAGCATGATGCACAATAACCAAGACTTGGAAGCAACCTAGGTACTCATCAAGGGGCGAATGGATAAAGAAGATGTGGTATATATACACAATGGAATACTACTCTGCCATAAGAAATGAAATCCGGCCATTTGTGACAACATGGACGGAGCTTGAGGATATCATGCTAAGTGAAATAAGTCAGAGGCAGAAAATCAAATATGATATGATCTCACTCATAAGCAGGAGATAAAAACAATGACAAACAAACACATAGCAACAGAGATTGGATTGGGGATCACCAGAGGGGAAGGGCGGAGGGGGGATGGGGAAAGGGGTGATTAGCACATGTGTGGTGATGGATTGTAATTAGTCTTTGGGTGGTGAACATGATGTAATCTACACAGAATTCAAAATATATTACGATGGACACCTGAAAGTTATACAGTGTTATAATCCAATGTTATTGCAATTAAAAAAAGAAAGAAAGAAAGAAAGTGCCAAAATTATTCCAAAGTGAATCTGTTGAATAAAGCGGATGAGCTATTTGGTCAATAGATTAAGGCATTAATAGAAGAGGGGAAAAGGAAGCAAAAGGGAAAAAGGGAGAGAAATAAAGCAATCAGAAGACTGCCCTGGTAGATGGGGCAGAAATGCACTGAAAACTCAGGGCCTTGCAGTACCTGCCCTTTTCCTGAACAGTCTCTGGAAAGCCTATGTGACCAAAGTATGTGGTCGAGAGGTCCATTTGGATGGGAAGCCAATAAAAACCTCTCAGTGACCAACCAACTATTGCTTGTGTTTAAGCTCCTATGCAATGACACAAGTTTTGAAAACTTAGCTTTTAGCTTATAGTTAAGGGCAAACGTATTTGAATCAAAAGTTGCACTGCACAGCTGTTCTCTGGGACTGGCCAGTGTGATATCACTGGCCACCTAAAGGCTCTGTAGCAAATTGTCTCAGTATTTTCTCTGTTTTTTTTTTTTTTTTTTTTTTTACAAAATGTAGTAGGCCATTGGTATAGATAGAGTGAAAGGAAAACAATTTTAAGTCAAACATGTACCAGTTGCTTTTGAGTTACTTTTGGCTGCCCCATATAGGGTTGAATCTCTAGCCAACTTGAATTGCTCATTTCTAAGATCCTTGTCAATTCACAATGTTACACTGGTGCTTTCCTCATTTTAGAGGTCACTGGCTAGTATTAATGTAGAAGACCTAAAATCGATGTAGAAGTGATGTTCTTTTTCCTCCCTTCCTAACGATGTCATTAGTCCTTGTTCAATGGGCATGTCACATACCCTCTTGTCCTCTTAGAGAAAAATATTACTTAAGCTTTTCAAAGTACTTTAAAATAATTTTCTGAAGAACAGCCAACAAATGAACTATGGAGGTGGAGGAACAAGCTCTCTAGTCAAAAAGCTTAGCAGAATAAAGATTCCCAAGGTCATCTTAATGGAACATTTAAGAAAATATTAGAGTTTGAAGCATAATCTTCCATCTCTGCGAATCACTAGCTTTCTGACCTAAGGTGAATTATATAACCTCTTTGAAACTCAGTTTTCACTTCTGTAAAGAGTGGATAATAAGATCTGCCCTTCTGAGCTCACAGGACTCTTGTCTGGTTCAAGATGAGACTTACCAGGTGGGAGAGACTCATCACGAGCTAGCTGCTTTTCTCTCTATGATCCTTGCAGTGAAGACATCCAAGAAAGTTTCCTACCCAGGGCAACTGCCCTGCAGAATGTAGGGTAGTGTGAACTCTTTAAAGAGCAGGCAATGTGGAGGGCGAAGAAGCATGGGTCTTGGTCTAGAACTTACCTGGGGACAAATGTATTCTTGGGCGAGTAACCTGAGTATGTGCGGAGAGCATTATTGTCACTATCCATGAGCTGTAGTAAAGCATCTAGCATTCAGTGACAAAATTGAATACATTTTTACAGTACCAGGTACATGTAAGTTGGAACACAAAAGATTATTTTTAGAGAAGAGGAAAGTAGAATTCAAATAAATTAACTAATCTGCACAAATTTATATTATTTGTAAGTGACAACACCAGAACTCAGATATAGATCCTGTGAATCCATCTCTAATACCTTCTCTACAATGAGTTAGTTTTATTTGGACCACTAACTCCTCTGGGAATCTGACAGATCTATGAACCCACCTCATAGAAAAATGCACATAATTTTTGTACCGAATTTCAGTTCATTTTTGGACCTCCTAGGCGACAATGGACCCGGATTAAGAATCCCTGTACCACAGACTGTGGCCTCTCTTAAAGACTTCCAGGTGCTCAGTTTTCATCTTTATGTGAGAAGAGAAGGGCAGATTTTATGATGTTAAAGCAGGATGGAAAGTCTTTAAGTAACGTTACATCAGACTGTCAAGGTCTTTAAAACACTCCTGAGATGCTGAGAATCTTCCAAAATCTGAGCCATATTCAGGCATTCATTCAGCAAATCCTTACTGAGGGCCCAGTGGATGCCTGGCCCTGGAGTTACAGTGGTACCCAAGACAGGCCCTGCTCTCATGAAGTTCATATTCACTGTGAGGGAAGATGGACAATAGATAAATATATCATGCTATGTAGGAAGGAGGTTCTACTGAAGGTTGTGTGGACAAGGGAGACATCTTTGAGGAGCTGGCATTTGAGATGTGACCAGAAGGATGAGAAGGAGCTGCCCGGGGATGATCTGGGGCATAAGTATTCCATGCATAGAAAACAGGTGGTACAACACCCTAATGTGGAGATGCACTTGGTGTGTGCCACTGTGGTGGGAGTGGGGTCACCAAGAGGGCAGGTGGCATGAGATGAGGCTGGAGAGGTAGGTGGTGCCATCCCTGTATGGCCTTGTAGACCAAGGTAAAGAGTTTGGCTTTTATTCTGCCAGAGATGAGAAACATCAGAGAGGTTAGGCAAGGACACGATCTGACTCATGTTTTTAAAAGATCATACAGGCTGCTATGTGGGAATGGGTCACCACGGGTCAGGGGTGGAGAAAGCAGATGAGGAGTCCAGGAAGAGGAGGACGCTGGCTTCATTCAGGGTGGTAATAATGAAGACTGAGAAATGGTAACAAATTTGGGATACGATTTTTGGAAGTTGAGAGTGTAGGACTTGCCAATGAACTGGATGTAGGGAGGTGAAAGCAAGAGTAAAGCTAAGGATGATACCTAGGGTTTTGCCAGAGCAATGGATTGATGGTGAAACTATTTCCTGAGGTGCAGAAGGTTGGAGCAGGAGCAGGTTTGGGGGAGGGGTGAGAGTGGGGCCAGCAGCCAAGAGTTATGATGGACTATGCTAAGACGGCAGTTAGCTATATGAGTTTAGAGCTCTGGGGAGAGGTCATGGCTAAAGACATAAATTCAGAAATTATTTCTAACTATATGGTATATAATATCATAAGATTGCATAAAATTAACTAGAGAAGTATGAAGATAGAAAGAATAGAAGATGGTACAGGACATAGCCTTGGAGAAGTCCAACATTTAGAGGTCAAACAAGAACTATAGCCAGCAAGGGAGGCTGAGAAAGAGTTGGCAGAGAGGTCGGAGGAAAACCAGGAGAGGGTTCTATCACTGAAGCCACTGGAACAAAAATATTTCAAGGAGAAAATGATTGACTGTGGCAAATGCTCCTAAGATCTTGTAGTAGAGACTGCTGATTGTCCCCTGTACTCATTTTCTCCATTTTTCTTTTAGTAATAATTCTCTAATAGTAAAAGCTAGGCTAGAACACTGAGTTATGGCTGGACACACGGCTGTATAGAGACTGCATTTCCCAGGCTAGGTGTGGCCATGTGACTAAGTTTGAGTCAGTGGGTTGTGGGAAAACGGAACTTACACAATCTCCTAGACTTGGTCTTAAAATATTAAGTATGCATTGCCCCATTCTCTTTTCCTGTAATGTGTACATGGAGGTGACCTAGCTTCAATCATGCACCTGAGGACAGTACTCTAAGGAATATTAGATAAACTGGTAAAAGAAACTCAGATTCCTTCACGTTCTTATGGAGTAGAGCTGCCCATCTACTGTGGACTCCACTGTGAAAGAAAGAAATTAACTTGTTTCTAGAATTACTGTATTTTGTGGTCTCTGTTTTAGCAGCTTAACCTACACCATAACCAATCCACACATTGAGAAATTTGCAGAGAGGCAACATGAGCTGATTGGTGAGTTTGACAATTTCAGACGTATGACTGGGACATAAACCTGAAAAAAGCAGTTAGAAGAGCTAATCCATTCATTCACTCTTTTATTCACTCAAAATATTTATTGAGGTTTTACTATGAGCCATGAACTGTCCTAGGCCCTGGGATAGAGCAGAGAACAAAGGAGATAATGCCCTTGCCCTCATGGAACTTGCATTCTAGTGGAGGAGACAGAGAGCAAAGATATAAACAGATAACGAATAAACAGATAAATATGAAGACCAGGTGGTGTCATGGGCTAAGGAGAAAACAAAGCTGAGAAAGAGGATGGGAAGTGCTGGTTTCCATAGAGTGGGCAGGGGAGGGCTTTTAGAGGAGACGACTTTTGAGTGGAACTGAATAAATGGGGATTAAGGGAAAAGTTACATGAAAGTCTTTGAGATGAGGCCACCAAGGAGAGGGAACAGGATCTACAGAGTCCCTGAATCAGGAATTCACTTGTACACGGAATAGCAAGCAATCTGATGTGTGATGGAGCACAGTGAATGAGACAGAAAGAAGCAGGAAATGAAACTGGAAAGAAAGCCACCAGATCAGGGAAGTCTTGTCGACCAGGACAAAGGGTTTCAGTTTTATTGTAGGTGTGATGGGAAGCCATTGGAGTGATCATAGAGGATTTAATCAGATTTTGCATTTTAAAATATTGATCTTGCTGCAATTTGAAGAACTGAATGTGAGGGTGAGGGTGGAATCAGCTGGTTGATTGAAGGGACCCAGGCTAGAGATGATGATGGCTTAGACTTGAATAACAATGGTGGAGGTGGTAAGAAGTGGTCTGATTTGGAGAAGCGTGTGTGTGCATGTACCGTGGGCTGGGGTTGGCTATGGAATGGCTATAAAAATACCTTTGAGGTGATCTGCTGTGTAGGAAAGCAGAGAAATGGGTGAACAGCTGGGAAGTTTACAGGGAGTTAGAAAGTCTCTCTCTCTCCGTCTGTCACTTTTTCCCCCTCCCTCTTTTGAAGGTAGGTGATATTAGAGTTAGTGTAACCATGTGCCCTCCAGGACCAGTTCAACTGACCCCATCTTATCGACAGAGCGATTAAGAATTGTCTTTCAGAAAATTTGCAAAGTCATGTAGCCAGAGCAAATGCAGAAGAAATCTTGACCTGAAATGACCTTGGAACCAAAGATTCCCTTCCCCATAGAACCAAAGGACAGGGACATGACTGGAACTTAAGAGTTGATTCCAATCAGAAGCAAGGGGTCCCTCATTCAAGAAGATCTGGTGTTAAAATCCCTTCTCCTCCTTACCGTAAATGTTTAAAATCTTACTGTAAATGTTTCAAACCTTACCATAAATGTTTAGAACCTTACCATAAATGTTTAGAACCTTACCATCAATGCTTGAAGCCTGCCAATCAAAACCTATCCCACCAGCATTTCCATGTGCCAACCTGTTCTCCCCAGCCTCTTAAATTTTGCCCCAAATCTTGGATCAGGCATACAGATCTGAGAGCACACGCCCCCTGTCTCCATGGAGATGGATCTCACAGAATAAAGTTGATTTCTTTTCCCAAAAGCTGATGCTGTAATTAATTGGCTTCTTTATGTACATTGGGTAAGAACCTCATTTTGTGCAGTAACGTTAATGTAATGATGGGGATCATCCAGTAGGAAGGGATAAATAGATGATGCAGGAAAAATAGGTGATGTTTGCTGGAGAAGGATGGACCCAGAATAAAGTGGAGGGTTTGAACTTTAATAGGAGCAAAGACACTTCGCCCTTTGGAAAGGGGGCATGTGTTGGAAATAGCAAAGAAATAAAGAAATTCTTGTGTGGTGGCATCAGTTTTATCAATGAGGCAGCTGAGAGTGAAGATGTGGGCAAGAGGAGATGCCAGAGGTTTGAATAAAGGGAACGTGTTGTGGCGTGATTATTTCAGAGAGTGAGAAACATGCATATGAAGAAAGTGCAGTAGGATTGCTGACACATTGAGCCTGTTTGAAACGGATGGTTCTGAATTTAAAGTGAGTCTGGTCAGCACCAGGGTTGTGTTTGCCTGTGACCCAGTTCAGTTACTGCGTGCGGTTGCTGAGTAGGTGTCTAGTTGTGCTTAACCTTGGCAGGAGTTTTAGTAAGGAAATGAAGAAAAGGCAGTGGTGTTAAGGGTGTTTGCAAAAGAGAGGTATGATGATGGGCCCTGGGATCTAAACCGAGTGAGAAGAAAAATAATCAAATGAGGGGAACAGTAATACAGATTTTATCAGCCCAAAATTAATACTACTTGGGGGGGTCCTCTTAAGGACAAGAATACAAAATTATGAATACAGAATTAGGTCTGAAAGTTAATGTTTATTTAGAACGACAAAAATAATTACAAGTAGTTATGAATGTTATAAAGCTGATTGTGATGGTTAATTTTTCGCCAACTTGACTGGCTAAGGGACGCCCAGATGGCTGGTAAATGTCACTTCTGGGTGTGTCTGTGAGCGGGTTTCCAGAAGACATCAGTGTTTGAACTGATGAACCCAGTAAAGCAGGTAGCCCTCCCAACTAGGTGGGCATCATCCAATCCCTGAGGGCGCGAATAGAACAAAAGGGTGGAGGAAGGGCAAATTCACTCTCTCTCTCCTTGAGCTCAGACATCCTTCTGCCCTTGGACATTGGCTCTTGGTTCTCAGACTTTTGGACACAGATGAGGACTTAACACCACCGGCCCCCGCAATTCTCAGGCCTTTGGACTCAGACTGAATTACACTGCCAGGTTTCCTGGTTTTCCAGCTCATAGACACAGATCATGGGACCCATGGGCTTCCGTAACCGCCAGTCAATTTCTATAATAAATCCCCTCTTATATATACCTATACATATCCTATTGGTTCTGTTTCCCTGGAGAACCCTGACTAACACATTGATATACACCATAAAACTAACAAAATTCAGGGGCTGGCCCCATGGCTGAGTGGTTAAGTTCCCGTGCTCCACTGCAGGCGGCCCAGTGTTTCGTTGGTTCAAATCCTGGGCACGGACATAGCACTGCTCATCAAACCACGCTGAGGCATCGTCCCACATGCCACAACTAGAAGGACCCACAACGAAGACTATACAACTATGTACTGGGGGGCTTTGGGGAGAAAAAGGAAAAAAAATCTAAAAACTAACAAAATTCAGAAAATTTACTTGATATTTTTATTAACTGTCTGAAACCCCTTTATTATTCTATTTTCCTTGCATATCGTTTGATCACCTCTTCCTGTGACAACAATTGTGTAGTAATTTTTTTTATACAGAAAATAGAAAGAAAATTCAGTCCGTCTTCCAGCATGGATTTCTGAAAAATGTTTATTGATATCTGGGACACAGAAATCAAGTGACATCACACACAGACACACTTGCTCCTCATAGCACAGCTACAGGTTGCTGCTCTATACTATAGGAATTGTAATAAATTCTATTTTACATAATTCCATCATAGAAAAAAATTGCAGGGCGTTTTTCTATATATTACCTGATCGAGAACATTCATGGCAGGAGAGAATTTCTGTTTTGCCTGGGCATCATTGAGAGTCAAAGGCGCCACTTACACAATTGCACACGACAATCTTCCATACGTTTTTAACTGTGTTCCTCTGCTACCCACAGGTTGGTACGGGTCTGTGGCTCAAGGCCACATGGTGATGGTTTCCCTTGTCCCATACCTTTGTGTCATGACTTATGGGGAGATGGTGTCGCAGGCAGTAGGAGGAATCCTGAAGCTATTACTACACTGGTACAGCTAGGGAGTACATGATAATACTCAGAGGTGATCGTGAGCAGTGTACCCCGACTAAACCCGGTCTAAGTGTATCACCAACAAGACTCTCCCTTAGCTGGGTCCTAAAAATGCCCGCCGCCACTCCAACACCATTAAACGGAGTGGAGTAGAAGAGAAGGCAGAGTGAAAGGGATGTCACTTTTATTCGTTACTGTTAACTATCTCGAGGCTTCTATTGAAGACTCTCAGTGTATGTCCTTTGCCCATTCCTCTCTTGAATTGACTGTCTTTTTTTCCTTTTGGTTTTTATGCATTATTCATCTTTTTTTATTGAGATATAATTGACATATAACATTATATTAATTTCAAGTGTACAACATAAATGATCCCATATATATTGCATATATTGCAAAATGGTCACTACAATAACTCTAGTTAACGTCCATCACCACACATAGTTACACATTATTAATCTTAAAACTTTTGCTTGTTATTTTAAGATGTGTAGAGTGGTCCCAAAGTCACTCTGGAACTTGCTCATCACATAAAGCATCTGACTGTGTGAACACTTTACTAGAGCCCATACCAGACCTTGTCCTGGGGCGGGGCCCTGAAACAGGGTTCACTAGCTTCTTGGTAAATCTGCCTCTGGCTTAGACCAAGAGGTCAGAGATACTGATGCAATTTTAAAAGATTTATTTCTTTCCTGAGAATCCTGTCCCTCCACAGCTTCCTCTGCTGGCCCAGTTGTCGCTTCTGGCCCCGGTCCTACCTGCACTCGGGTGTGTGGTGGGTAACGGAGGGAGGAGGGCAGGTCGGGATTGGCTAGGAAAGCATAAATCCAAATCTTTGGGCCTCACACTTGGGCCAACAGTTTCTTTGAGTCTTGGCTTCTGCTTCATGATGGGCTTGGAGATCCCCCTGCAGGGTACAAGTGAGGAAGCAAATGAGAAAAGAAATATATGGGAAAGAAAACCATGTTAATACTCGGCAATGCAATCCTGCCACAGCCGAAGAAATGAGTTAAAATTGCTCATGGGTATTAGATTTCTCAAAAGACAAACAGCCCCATGTAGCTGTTATTGATGGTGATATGCAGGCTATAACTAAATCTCTTTGTGGGGCCCACCTTCCCCGAAGGCCCCCACATCCACTCCATTTTGCTTGATGAGATGTGTCAAAACGCTGCCTCTTCAGAAATGTCTGCACCACGGATCTATTTGAAACTCCCCCCATTGGAATATCCCCTTAAGTTTTTCCAGGAAGTTCGTTAAAAGGTAACTGGAACAGACACATCAACCTGGTTTAGTTTCTAAAGTCAGCTTAGCAGTCTACTTATTGACCCCGTGAAATGTGAGAGAAAACGGGGAGGTTTTGACACTGACACGCAGTCTGGAAAGCCAGGAATGAGGAGATGGTGGGAGGGCGTCAGGAAGAGCAGAAAACCAATCACGTTTCACAATTTAAGCTAGTTCTAAATGGGAACCTTCATCTTATCGGATTATCCTATGAGCTGTTTAGGAAGTGAAATTACTCATTAAATGAGAAATTTGAGGGGAAATTTTTCTCTCGGAAAATTTAAACAACTCTGTTAAGAAGAACAGTAATTTAAGTATTTTTTCTTTTATCTGGGGGGAAAAAAGACAAACCTAAAAAGCCCAACTACCAAATTAACATCTACAGAAACACTAGATAGAAGAAACTGAAGTATATGTCCAAAAATAAGTAAAAGCTTCCCTCAAAAACTGGGTAATTACATTCCGGCCTTACAGAGGTCCTCGTAATAGGGGACCCTCTTGGAATTATGTTATTTAGAACCAAAAAAATATTTTGAGGAAGTCATGTAGCTTGAGAATTGGCCTTATCAATGCTAGCTTGCAGGGCTAACAGAATAGGTAGGAAGCCAAGGAATTTTTTTCAGTTTAATTGAGGTATAATTTACATATGTTAAAAAAGAAACAAGAGAAGCAAATGGGGTCGCTTGTGCTAAGCCCACATCAGGGAACCAAGACCCAATATCTAATTGCAGTTTCAGCCTCTCCCAGGAATGTGGCCTTTGACCAATCTGGAACTACTAGTCAGCACTAGTGAGGTCATCTGCGTGATAAACCCCTGCCTTCCCCCAAAGGAAGGAGGCCTTGCCTGAAACAATCCACTCTTTGCTAGAATAGCTCCCTTGCCCCGCCTTCTGCCTACAGAAGTTTTCTGCTTTCTACAGCTCCTCTGAGCAACTTTCTACCTGCTGAGCTGGGATGCTGCCCGAATCGCCAATCATTGAATGAAGCCAATGGGATCTTCAGATTTACTCAGTTGAAGTTTGTTTTTTAACGCATACCACCAAATTTACCTATTTTAGTTGTACATATTAGTAAGGTTTAGTAAACTTGCACAGTTCTGCAACCCATTATTACAGTCATGCCTTAGACCAATTCCACCATCCCCGAAATGTGACTAACCCCTGCTCCCACCCCAGCACCAGGCCACTGCTGATTTGCTTTCTGTCACCAAGTTCTGCCTTTGCAGATACACAAACAGAATGATACAGTATACTCTATCTCTCATTCCTTTCGTTCATAGAAGATTTTTGAGATTCATCCAAGTCATTGCATGTGGTAGTATTTTGTTAATTTAGGTTTGGTACTTAATTTTTTAATAGGGGTAAAATATACATAACATAAAATTTACCTTTTTAACCATTTTTTTTTTTTTACTGTGGTTGTGATACTGTGATTTATAATGGGAAATATATATTTGGTCTTCATCCTGTTTTTCTGGCACAGAGCTCCTAAAACTGATGGAATTTCCTAAGGGAAGAGATTGGCACAGATGTCTTTTGTTACGTTAATGAGGTTACTTTGGGAAAGGCCCTACATCTCCTACGGATGGGGGCTGGTTGTCGAGGGACCTAACCATGTGATTGGAGAGCTGGAACTTTCAGTCTCCCACAGTCTCCCTCCCACTCCCGGACTCCCGGGAGAGAAGAGGGGCTGGAAGGTGAATCCATAGCCTATGGCCAATGATTTAATCAAGCATTCCTGTGCTATGAAGCCTCCATAAAAATCCGAAAGGATGGAGTTCAGAGAGCTTCCAGGTTGGTGAACAAATGGAGGTTCAGAGAGAGTGATGCCCCAGAGAACACGGAAGCTCCTCCCTGCCCCCGTGCCTTGCCCTGTGTATGCATCTCTTTATCTGGCTGTTGATTCGTATCCCTTAATATCCTTTGTAATAAACCTGTAATCTACTTAGTAAACTGGTTTCCTGTGTCCCGTGAGCTGCTCTAGCAAATTAATGAACCCAAAGAGGGGGTGGTGGGAACCTTTGATTTATAGCCAGTCGGTCCCAAGCACAGGTGACAACCTGGACTCGAGATGGTATCAGAGGTGGAGGGAGGTCTTGTGGGACTGAGCCCTTCACCTGTGGGATCTGATGCTATCTCCTGGTAGATTGCGTCACAATTGAACTGAATTGTAGGACACCCAACTGGTGTCAGAGAATTGTTGCTTGGTGTGGGGAAACCATCCCGTCTCCTATGTTGGAATTGGGTGCAGAACCCTTAGTGGCAAAACATACATAATATAAAATTTACCGTTTTAACCATTTTTAAGTGTACAGTTCAGTGGCATTAAGTACACTCACAATATTGTGCATTCATCACCACTATTCATTTCCAGAACTTTTTCAACTTCCCGAGGAAACTCTGTACCCACTAAACACTAATTCCCTATTTTCCCCTTCTCCTATTCTCTGACAACTACCATTGTATTTTCTGTCTAGTAATTTGCCTGGTCTAGGTACCTCATATAAGTGGAATCATGCAATATTTGTCCTTTTTTCTGGCTTATTTCACATTGTACAATGTTTTCAAGATTCACCCATGTAGCAGGTATTAGAATTTCATTCCTTTTCAAGGCTGAATAATATTCCATTGTGTGTATATATACATTTTGTTTATCCATTCACCTATCGATGGACATTCAGGTCGTTTCCACCTTTTGGCTCTTGTGAACAATGCTGCTATGAACATAGGTGTACAGCTATCTATTTGAGTTCTCTTTACAATTCTTTTGGGCATATTCCTAGAAGTGGAATTGCTAGATCGTATGGTAATTCTATGTTTAACTTTTTGAGGAACTGCCATTCAGTTCTTTCCTTTTTTTATTGGAACTATTCTGGTAGGTGTGTAGAGGTTTCTCGTTATGGTTTTAGTTTGCATTTCCCTAATACCCAGCGATGTTGAACATCTTTCCATGTATTTATTTTGGCCTCTTGTATGTCTTATATTCTGAAGTGTTTGTCCAACTCTTTTGCCCATTTTGGGGTCTATTTTATTTTATCTTTTTAAGCCACTTTATCGAGGTATGATTGACATACATATACTGAGTTGTCTGTCTTCGCATCATTGAATTGTCTGTCTTCTTACTTAGTTGTAAGAGTTCTTTTTGTATTTCTTTTTCAAATATATATTTTCTTCCAACCCATTGCTTATATTTTCATTTTTAACTGTGTTTTGCAACAAGCATACATTTAAAAATTTTGATGCTGTCCAATTTTCCACATTTTTCTTTTGCAGTTAATGCTTTCTATGACCTATTTAAGAAATCTTTACCTAACCCAAAGTCACGAAGATTTTTTTCTTTTTTTTCTTCTAGGAGTTTTATAGCTTTAGCCCTTTTGCCTAAGTCCTTCATCCATTTTTAATTAATTTTTGTCTGTGACATGAAGAAAGGCTATTAATTTTCTCCCACGTAGATATTTAGTTTTCTAGTTTCATTTATTGAAAGAAACTATTCTTTCCCCCATTGAATTACATGGCAATTTGTTGACTGAATTAATCATAATTGTGTGGGTTTATTTCTACACTCTCAGTTCAGCTCCATTGATCTACGTGTCTATCCCTACGCCAATACCACACCGTCTTGATTACTAAAGCTATGCGATATGTCTTAAACGCGAGTATTATACTTCTTCCAACTTTTTTCTTCCTTTAAAAAATTGTTTTGACTATTCTAGGTCCTTTGCATTTCACATACATTTTAAAATCAGATTGCCAATTTCCACACATCAAAAATATCTGCTAGGGGGCCTGGCCCCGTGGCTGAGTGGTTAAGTTCGCACGCTCCACTGCAGGCGGCCCAGTGTTTCGTTGGTTCGAATCCTGAACGCGGACATGGCACTGCTCATCAAACCACGCTGAGGCAGCGTCCCACAGGCCACAACTAGAAGGACCCACAACAAAGAATATACAGCTATGTACTGGGGGCTTTGGGGAGAAAAAGGAAAAAAATAAAATCTTTTTTTAAAAAATCTGCTAGTATCTTGATATGGATTGCACTGATTCTATAGATCAGTTTGAGAATTGTCATCTTTACACTATTGAGTCTTTCAGTCCGTGAATATGGTATATAGACATTTATTTGGGTCATCTTTAACTGGTTTTAGTAATGTTTGGTCTTTTCAGTACAAAGGCTCTGAAATCTTTTCTTAAATTTATTTCTATGTATTTTAAGTGTGATTGTGAATGGAATTTTTAAAATCTGAGTTGTAGATTGTTTCTAGTGTATCGACCTCCTAAATTCACTTATGCTTTCTAGTAGGGTTTTGTAAAGTCTCTGCAATATTCTAAACATATGATCATGTTTTCTG
Organism: Equus przewalskii; assembly: GCF_037783145.1. Classification (NCBI taxonomy): domain Eukaryota; kingdom Metazoa; phylum Chordata; class Mammalia; order Perissodactyla; family Equidae; genus Equus; species Equus przewalskii. Next base: position 17,939,119 of record NC_091862.1, read on the forward strand.
TGAATAAAGGAAGTTTTACTTCCTTTTTTTCAATCTATATCCCTTATAATTTCTTTTGGTTGACTTATTTCAGCACAATGTTGAACAGAAGTGGTGAGAACAAACATCCTTGTTTTGTTCTTGACCCTTGTTAGAAGTATTCAGCTTTTCACCATTACACGTGAGATTAGCTGTCATTTCTTTGTTGATGACCTTTATTAGATGGAGAAAGTTCCCACCTATTCTTACTTTGTTGAAAAAAATTTTTAATCATAAATAGGTGCTGGAATTTGCCAAATGCTTTCTGTCTATTGAAAATTTTCTTCATTATTCAAATTATATTGTATTAATTGATTTTATTACAAGTGTGTTGATTTTTGAATGTTAACCCAATATTGCATTTCTGTGATAAATCCCATTTGTTCATGATCTATTATTCTCTTTGTATGTTGCAGGTCTTGAATTATTCATATTTTTAAGGATTTTTGCATCTATGTTTATGAATTATATTGCTCTGTAGTTTGTTTCTGTTTTTCCCTGATGACATCTTTTTCCGGCTATATTATCAGGGAAATTCTGACCTCATAAAATGAGTTGGGAAGTTTTCTTCGTTCTCTGTTTCTTGGAAGAAATTTTTTTTTGGTTGAATTGGATTATTTATTCCTTATATATTTGACAGAATTCAACAGTGAATTTCTCTGTGCCAGAAGTTTTCTTTGTGGGAAAATTTTAATTAGCAATTCAATTTATTTACTTGATATAGGTCTTTTCAGATTTTCGATTTCTTCTTGAGTCAATTTTGATAATTTACACCTGTCTAGGGATTTGTCTATTTCCTCTCAGTTGTCAAAACTATTGGCATAAATTTGTTCATAATATTTCCTTCGTGTCCTTTTAATTTTTGTAGAATCTATTGTGATATCCTTTTTTCATTCCAGATATTGGCAATTATTTTCTGTTCTCTTTCTCTTGATCAATCTAGCTAAAGTTTTATCAATTTTTTTGACTTTTTTCAAAGAACTGACGTTTGGTTTCCTTGATTTTTTCTGTGTTGTTTTTCTGTTTTCTATTTTATTTACAATGTCAGTCATTCAAATTGTTGTTCCTCATATGTAAACTGTCACTTTTCTCTTGCTGCTTTTAAGATTTTCTCCCTGTCTTTCTGCACTTTGATGATGATATTTCTTGGTCAGACTTTCTCCATTTTTAACCAACATGATATTCTCTGAGCTTCTTGATCTGTAAATTAATATTTTTTACAACAGTTGGGAATTTGTGAGCCATTGTTTCTTCAAATTTTTTTTCTATCCATTTTTTTCTCTCCTTTCCTTCTAGACTCAATTTATGCACATTTTGAAATACTTGGTATTGCCCCACATATATCTGAGGCTCTTCATCTTTTTCCATCTCTTTTCTCTTTGTTTGTTGTTTTGTTTACAATCTATTGATATATATTCAAATTCACTGTTTTTCTGATACCTCAAATCCGAAGTTGAATTCATATAGTGCATTTTTAATCTCAGTCTTGCACTTTTTCAGCTCCAGAATTCCCATGTGGTCCTCTTCATAGCTCCCATTTTTCTATTGAGAGTTCTTATTTTTGACTCATAGGTAGTATATTTTCCTTTAATTCTTTGAAAATGATTACTTTGAAGTCTCTTTATACTAAAATCCAACATCTAGGCCCAATGGAGCCAGGTTCTACTGTTTTTTTATTTAAACCAATTTATTAGTTTTGTTTCTTTGAACGTCTAGTAATTTTTTCATTGAAAACTGGACATTGTAGATAATATGCTGAAGCAACTCCATATTAAACTCTGTTTTATTTTTTCCAAGAGTTGTTTTTTTGTTTGTTTTAGTAACTTACCTATATTCTAGCTGGGATTTGTCTATACCACAACATACAACCTGTGATGTCTTTGCTGAGATTTATGAGTTTGTTTTAGCCTTGTTCCATAAGGTCTCTGTGTGCCTGCATAGTTTAGTGGTTGGCTGATTATTTGGCAGAGGTTGTACGCAGACATTTTGAGTCCAAAACCTTCTAATTTTTTTCATCCAAGCTGCATATGAGCTGAGGAATACTTTCAAAGGCACAGCAAATCCTCAACTTTTCTTTGGACCACACTTTTTGCTGCACTCTCTGGGATCTCCCCCATGCAGAGGTAGTTTAGCAATCATCCAGAGATTTAAGGGGAACTTTATCTCAGCCATTCCATGACTCTCACTTCCAATGCCTCACACTTAAATTTCTAGCTGCTCACCATCTGTCCTGAATTGAAATAGTAACCTCTGACTGGTAAAGTTACAAGTTTTGTCTCCCCACCCCAAACTCAATCTGCTACCTCTGGCTTGAAGAGATACAGGTTTTCACCACCCATGACAAACAAGCCCACCACTACTGGATAACGGTCTTTACCACTTGAGCTGGAGGAAGGGAAAAGATGGGAGCACTTTCAGGTAAGAAGCCCATAGTCTCATTGACCTGATCTGATCCAGTAGCAGTTTTTTGTGAGAAGCCTCTCCTCAATTTGTTGTCTGCCTTTGGTCATTTTCTAGTGCCTTGTCATGGTTGTTCTTCAACAATTTCATCCAGTTTTCTACTGAGAGACAAGGAAGAAATTTAACACAGAATTTGTTGTCATCTTAGGAATTTATAACTGTAACTCTGCGATTGCAAACAACACAAACACACTTTTAAACAGCAATACTGAAAATGGTTAGGTTGTGGAGATCCAAAAAATACCCAACTTACAGGATGAAAACAACAGCAGCAAAAGTCTATTCTAACGTTATGCAAATAGTGTCTACAGAGAAGCCCTTCTCTCCAATTCTTCCTTTCTCATAGAATCAGTATGTGTTCACATATTGCAAGATACGTTTCAGATGCCCCTTCCCAGTCTCAAGAGATGATTATTGATTCATCTTGGACAATCATAGTAACTCATATCCCTTGAGAGTTACCATAAAAGGCATGGGCTATGACACAACTCTGGCTAATGACGTAAAAGGAGGAGCCTGCCAGGTGGCTTTTGGAGAGGTTTTTCTTTCTCATATAAAGAGACATAAGACAGGAATTTCCTCCCTGTCCTGCTTTCAATAGTTGTTTGATGAAGATATGATGCTTAGAGCTGCTCCAAGAGGACGAAAGACAAGGACTGGGTCCTTGGTGAGAGGATAGGATGACCAACCATACCAGCTGGCCCAAGGCTGTTTCAGTTTTAGCCCTGAAAGTGCTGTGTCCCACGAAACCTCTGAGCGCTGGGAAAACCAGGAAGGTTGGTGTCCCTGCATTGCTCTATCAGTGAATTAACCAACACAGGCAAAACCCTATCATCAGACTTGTTGAAATATGAATAATGAACTCCCTGTTTCAGCTCTCTTTACTTGAATAGACTATCACTCACATCCTAACTCTCATAGTACCCAAATTTAAAGAGCTTTAACCAACTCACCATTGTTTACCCATTCTTGACAAGTTAAAAGAAGTTTGCACCAGAAAGTTTTGATCCGTACTAGAAGCATATGTCATGGTTGCAGTGGTGGATCAATGTCGGTTGTCCATTGAGAGAAAAGGACAAAATAAGTTCCATGACATCAGAGACCTTATCATATCTTGTAAGGAGAGATGTTTCCCGTCATCCAGCAGAATGCTCAGCACACGGCAGGTGATAGTATATATCAGCTGACTGAGTATTGCTCATTATTTTTACTAAACTTTTTGAGCAAATAGGAAAGTGTCCCTGGGTACCAGTAGAATGAACTAGACAGTGAAGTAAATGTCTTTAAAACATTGATTTCTATATCGAGCTTAAACAGATCTGGTGTATCACAAATCAGAACAAGCTGGTGAACCTGATATCTTGCTGGGGAGGAGTAAGCCAAGAGAGGGACAAAGGGAAGGCGTGCCAAGAGCCTTGGAGTTCTGGGGTGAGGAAGGAGTATGCAGCTAATGACTACCTCTAGATATTGATGGAAAAGTATACATTTAAATAAGAAAACTTGTAAGTAACTGCAAATTATGGAATGTAATTTTAAATAACTATGGAATACTGCTGTGTGGTCAGACCTGGGTTTTAAACAAGCAATATGGATGTAGAGTCGAGGGCTGGTGGGCCAACCATGAGCAAGGTGACCCCACAACAAAGATTCGACGGCCAGTCCAGCTGGCTGGCTGGAGACCCTGGCAAAGGCTTGGGGATGAGCAGCCAGCAAGAGTCAAGGTGAAGCTGAGTCAGCGCAGGGAGTGGTGCTAGGAGCAGAGCCTGAGCCAAAAGGACAGCTCATGAGTTCAACAACTGCAGACCTCAGCTTCGGAGACTAGCGGGTGCCCAGCAATCAAGTGGATGGGACACTGCCCCAGAGACCAGAGGACACCATACTGAAGGACACTGGGCCCCTCTTCTCTGCTCGTACCCTCACATCATTTTAGGGAGACAGAACTACTTGATTTGGTAGAGAGCCAATGTAAAATACTGAATTGGACTAAGCTTTAAACCATATTGGGCATTTCATTCATTTCTTACTGCTAGCCAGTGACTGGGAGCTTAGGAGCAAGACTGTATTAATTATATTCCAAATAAAGAAATCTTAATTTTTCAGTACACGAGTTATTATCGAGTTCAATTTTGTGACCCACTTCCCCCATATACACGTTACACGTACACTGTAAGGGAAAAAGGAGTCTAGCTTTCCAGGAAAGTTGGAGCTGGAGAGAAGCATTGGAGATGGAGTGAAATCAGAAGGCTTTCTGGATTGCTCAGAGTGAAAGTCTCTGAGGCCCCAGCTGTGGGAGCTATGATCCCAGAAGACGTTGGAACAACCTTGAATCTGCTTTAGCCGTTCAACCCAGTGCTGTGGATCTGTGTTGTTCAGCTTCCCTCTGCTCCTAACCTCTTCTCTTTATCATCCTTTATCATGAAAGATTGGCTGTGTGCACATTTTCTCGCAGTGTTATCTACTGGTTGGGTAGGGAGTCACTGTTTATGTTGTCAAGCTTCCCCATCCACAATGGGCTTTCTCCTTGGGTATCATTTCACTGTACTGGTTGGAAATTACCTGATAGGTTCATTTGTACTAAAGTGCCTGATAATAATGGTGTTTTCATTTCAAAGGTAAACTTGGGGAAAAATCATCAAAATCTAGAGTAATGAATTGATAAGTTGACTGTTTACACGGTGGTTTTTAAGTGTCATATACTTGAATATTCTGGGAAATACATTTTAAAAAATGCCAATTCCCCAGTGAGTTCTGTCACTCCCCCCCCAACTCTGAGAGTCTGACGCAATAGGGTCAAGAGTGGGCCTCAGCAATTCAGAGAGACAGGAACAGAAGAAGAGGAACAGACGTTACCAGGAGTAAGGGGAGGAGGAAATCTGGAGCAACTGTTTAATGGGTTTATGTTTGGGGTGATGAAAAAGTTCTGGAAATGAACAGCGGTGATGGTTTCACAACATTGTGAATATGCTTAATGCCACTGAATTGAACACTTAAAAATGGTTAAAACGATAAATTTTATGTTATATCTATTTTACCACAGTAAAAGAAAGAAAGCAAAAAGGGCAGACCTCGGGAATTTGCAACTTGAACAGGTGTCCCTGGTGATTCTAACGCGGGTGGTGCCTAGACCACATGAGAAATGTATATCAGACCTCACGACTAGATCAATGGAGACGGCTTATGGTCTAGGAGTCTGATCCGCCTCCGTTTTATTACATGTTTCCCAGGCCATCAGTGACCTCACTGGGACCCAGTCCTTTTGAATTCTCTCTCCTTGGTGTGTTATAAATTACCATCTTCCAACAGGTTCCCACTTGGCTTCCTGACTTCCAAGGTGACTGTGGCTGGCAGTGCCAGACACTCCAAACATATCAGGAGGCTGGCTTACCTCTGTTTGTTGCCTTCACTGTGGCCATGAATGGATGCTCACACCCTACTTCAGAGAGATGTCTTTTCCTCTTGGTGGTATGGTTGTATTAAGGCTGAAAGTACTCATGTCCCATGTCCTTCCGTTTCACAAAGAAACTGGGAAGGCCAGGTTTATTTACTTACCCTTTGTTAGGGCCACCACACCACAGTCTATCTAGGACTCTGGCCTTAATCCAAAAAGGAATAGGACTGTCAGTGATACCATGTCAAAACATACTCAACATCCTTCTTTGGCAACCCTAAATATTTTCCCCAGACTCTTTCTTCCTGCTGGGTGAGCCCTTCCCCACCTGACATGTTGTGTAGGAGATAAAAGGATGCCCCTCGTCTCCCACAAGCTGAGGGGTCTTAGACGTCTTGGCCCTCCAAGTGGTCAGACTTAAAGCATCAATTCCTTTTCCTCTCACACATCACGTGCTTTGGCTCTTTATGCCAATTGCTTTCTGGAAGTTCTACCCCTACAGCCCTTTACCCATGCCTGGGTAAGTGAGCACTTCTGAATCTATATCCTCCAAGCCCACAGTGTGGATTCTAGTCGCGTATGTGTCCAAGCTTCATGACTCTAAAAATGATTATGTGGTCGGTTTGAATATATTGGGAGTCTGCTTTCAAATACGTGCTTAGAAAGTTATTAACAGAAATAGACGACATTTTCCAAAGTTTTTAACACACTTTGATTTTGTGGTTTCAAATTTTAGACTTGATCACAAAAAGCCTTCCAGGTTTAGGCTCCCCAAAATGCAGATTAAACACCGTGTGGTTCAATGCAAATTATAAAGTGAGATTCTCTTTGGATGTAAGCTAAATCTGACAAAGCTGTATTTTGATGAATGACGTTTCAATTGTTTAAAAGTAGACAAGTTTAATTCTCACTGAAATAGACAGGAGTTTGAAAATTAAAAGCATTTGCTGGGATGTTTTTAAAGTTTAAGTACCTGGACACATTGGTTACTACGAAATATTTTCAAGTTTCCCCATGTCTCCTCCTATTTTCCCTAAGCACAAACCCAGTTAAAGGATTTATCACTTGTATTTTGATGAATTACTACCAAATCTGGTTTTCTCAATATTTCAATTTCTCTTCCCAATTATTTTCAAGGTATTAAGGAGTGAAACAGAGAGACAGACAGAGAGACAGACAGATAGGCAAAGTGTGATTTCCTAACTAGCCGTTCTCATCTTGCCCTTCTAGTTAAGCTAACTCCTGTTTTTACGTCACTGGAGTAAGATAAAAAGACTGAAGAAATCTTACTTAGCATTTCTTTATGAAAATACGCTCCTGCTAAAATTTAACACTGTTATATTCATATGAAGTTGTTTGAACTGGCTTGCCTTCCACTTCCTATATTCTTAAGACTAAATACATATTAATATTGTAATTTACATGACTAAACTATATGCACATACTCTCAAATATTTGAGAGATCATTTTACATAAGAACGTGAGAATTGCCAGACTCCTTCTGTCTCATTCATTCAACACTCATTTCTGTCAACACTCTCTCAACAAACGTTCATGGATCCCCTTATGCCAGTGCTGGGGATACGAGGCCAAACAATCCAGGCTTCTCTTAAGTTTCTTAAAGGCTTAGTATACTGCTCTGGTTTTGATTTGAACTCTTGCAATGCTTTTCATTTCAGAATGACAAGGGACCAATTAAATTACCTAATCTCAGTATTTTCCTTATCCTTCCCACATGGACATTTTAAACTTTAATTTCTGTTTCTGGTATTCCTCTCCTCTCCACTGGTCAAACCACACATTCTGCTTGCGTGCTGAAAAAAATGCATCTCAATCAAAGTAAAAGTACTTTGATCATTCATTCATCAGCTACTCATTTACTATCGTGGGTCAGGCACTCTTCTACACATTGTGGGTTTGGCAGTGAAGGAGATGAAGGAGATAGGTAACGTCCCCCGCCGACTGGTGTTTAGATGCTAAGAGGGAAGGAGGACCCCACCAATTGCTCGCCCAGTAACCTCATTCTGCCTTATTCTTATCAGAGCCCTGATTTAGTTCAGAGCAACAATGTATCCAGTTGCGAATATCTGCCTAGTCTTCCTTGAAGCCGAAGATGGCGAAGTGACTCATTCTTGCCATTAGGAAATAATTGTAAGTCAATAGGTAGGACTTTAAAAGTTTTAAAAGGCATGCTCTTTTGTCTATTGCTTGTCATTCTCCACCCTTCCTACCTAGAATGTGGAAGTGACTCCTAGAAGTGGAACAACCACCTTCTTACATGGAAATGAATGCCACTCTCTAACAGTGACAACAGTGATGGGGCAGGATGCTGGAAGGAACCTAGTTCCTTGATGCTAGCGTGGAGACAATACACCATTTATTTGAAGATACGTAAATATCTATTTGGTTTACCTATGGTGGTAGGCTTTCTGTCATATGAAGCCAAGGCCAATTCTAACTGATTGTTTCAGGTTGGGTTCCCTGAAGCAGACTCTGAAAATAGGGATCTTCACATAGGAAGTTTATTAGGAGGTGCCTTGGGGAAACAACGTCTACAGATTGGCAGAGGGAAAAGTTGGACTATGGCTGTTTTTTGAGCCTGGGATGGCCCTTCAGACTTGTCCCAAGTTGGGGAAAAGGAGGTTGAGCCCTTATACATCACAATGATTAGTCAGCACTTCTGCTGGTCTCAGTGGCTTACCTGGCGGTGCGATGAGTGACAGACCCTCATCACTGAGGAGTCTGAGCTGCTGATCATCGTGCCTTCTTCAGGCCAGCATGGCTGCACTTGCCTTTTAACCATCAAAATTGGACAAGGGACTACCAAGAGATGACCAACTGGATCACTAAGTGCCAAACATTTTCTTCCCTGTCCTCACTCTAAAGGAGCAGCCCTACCTTCTTCTAAAGCCAGGGTCAATTGTCCCTAACAAGATAATAATGACTTTTCTTTCCTGTTGTTCCCTTGGCACGTGAAGACAAAAGTGCCTAGACAACAATTGTAGCTTATAGATGTTGCTGGGTCCCTTGGTAGCAGAATTTCTCTTTGTGACTTTGAATCTCCAAACCCACAGAGCACAGAACTGTAGAGACAAGAAGCACAGATTCCCTGAGTGGATCACCGAGAGTGATGGTAAGCAGAGCCACTCCCGCTTCCACCCATTCGTTCACGGACTCCCATGTATTCCAACAATGGGGACACAGCACCATATAAAGGTCTGATTTAGAGTACACATGGCCTTCTGGAAGATAATGTTTCACTGGAGAATTGGTGTTAGTTTCTGTTACTGGTAAGTTGGACCATTGGCTGTAGCAGTCTCTAGACCAAACTTAGTAAGTGGGAAGCCATGCTGTTGGGCTCATGCGGACCCTCTGGCTCTGTGACCGTCACAATTCTGTTCATGCTCCCATTGTGCAGGCAGTGGAATGACTGGTGACAGAGGCTAGCTAAGGAGGTCTGTGACATGTATCAGTGAAGACTCAATGGAGCTGACCCTGCAGGGAGTGCTGCAGCCGAGATGGCCCTTTAGAGTGGGGCTAAAGGACTGGAAAGGCACTTCCTCAGGAGAACTGACAACCGACAGCTGTTTTCTGCAAGTGCTTCCTGTAACTGGGGCAATAAGTCCTCCGTTTCTAAACAGGGTTCTTGGAGATACATCACAGTATACACTATGCTAATATAGAGACCAGGACATATGTACCTAAACAAATAAATAAGATAACGTTGGGTAAATGCTATGAAGGAAATGAACAGGATGATGTGGTGGAGAAGATTGCAATGGGAAGGAGAGTGATAATTTAGAAAGAATATTCTAGGAGGTCCCTTCTGAGGAAATAGCTGTACTGAAAGCTGAAGGATGAGAATGACTCAGCCCTTAGAGGAGCTGGATAAAGAGTTCTCTAGAGAAAGGAACCTGGAAGTGAAAAACCCTAAGTTGGGAACCAATTTGGTTTATTTGAGGAACAGAAAAGGTCAGTGAGGGCCAGCCCAGTGGCATAGTGGTTAAGTTCACACGCTCTGCTTCGGTGGCCTGGAGTTTGCAGCTCGGATCCTGGGTGTGGACCTACACACTGCTTATCAAGCCATGCTGTGGCAGGCGTCCCACATATAAAGTAGAGGAAGACGGGCATGGATGTTAGCTCAGGGCCAGTCTTCCTCAGCAAAAAGAGGAGGATTGGCAGTAGTTATCTCAGGGCTAATCTTCCTCAAAAAGAAAGAAACAGAGAAAGAAAGGAAGCAAGCAAGGAAGGAAGGAAGGAAGAAAGAAAGAAAGAAAGGAAGGAAGAAAGAATGTCAGTGAAGCTCTCATATAGAGAATATGGGGAAATGAGTATAAAGTGGATTTGGAGAAGTAGGCAGAGGCCAGATTATGTATGATCTTTTGGGTCATGGTAAGGACTTTGTCTTTTATTCTAAACACAGTACAAAGTCTTTAAAAGGTTACAAGCAAAAGAGTCACATCTTCTGGTTCCGGTTTTAAAGGGTTATACTGGGGAAAGTTGGGACAGATAGCTGTGGAAAAGCTACTGTTTTTTAATTTTCCCAAATCGCCCCCACCATGAAAGCACACAGCAATGAGAAAAGCAAAAACAAAAATCCATGGGCAACATCTACAACAAAAACTAGGTAAAAAGGTAACCTCATGAATCCCAAAATGTAAGGGACTTCTATCCTGACAGCTTTTAAATCTGCATAAAAGCAGCATTTATGAAGGAGAAAGAGAAGGTCATATGGGGTAATTGACACACCTAAGAATTCCAAAATCTCCATGGGTACCACTTGAAAGCTCTGTAAAACAATTTGAGAACAGTAGCTAAAACTAGGACGGATTTTCCCCCTACAAGAGCAGGTCAATGACAAGGTCTTAAGTTGCTGGAGTGGTCTGGACCTATGAACCCTCAAAACTAACTAGCAAAAGTTCCCTTCCAGCACAACTCCCCATGCTAGGGTTGAATTCTAGGCAATCAAATAAAAACTGAGCAGCAGGGGGTCAAGGGAGTCAAAGGAAAAAGGAAAGTTTGGATAAAAATAGGCAAAGGGAACAGAACCAAGAAAGCTGAGAGAGTAAGCCACTGCATTTTCACAGACATCACGAAAGCCACAGAACAGGGAGTTCTAGACCCGTGAAGCTGGAAAAGGTACTCTAAAGTTCAGGAATGTTAATTTCATGTAAAAATAAGCAACATAAAAGGACTAAGGTTAAATCTCCTACAAAGTTATTATAAGAAAAAATAAAAGAAAATGAAATATAAAATCCCTAAAAACAATAAAGCAAGCCAGAAAGTCATGTCCTCAAAATAGATGAAAATATAAACTAATACTTCCAAACAATATAAAATACATCAAGAAAATGACACAATGTCTAAAAGAATAGTTATCAGAAGAAAAACTTAAGAATGAGGATGTAGAACTCAGGAAAGAATTAAACAGAAAAAAATAGAATTTATTTCTAAAATAAAATCTAAGCCAGAAGAAACACAGAATGGATAAATAGAGCAGATAATGCTGTAAGAAAAATTAAAGATTGAAAAGAGTAAAAATTTAATATAAAAAGTTAAGGAATAAAGAGGTTAAAAAAGATTAGAAAGAAAGTGATAAATATAGAAGGCAGGCAAAGAAGACCCAACAAATTTAGAATAGGAGACTCTGACGACGAAAACCAAACCAAGGAACAGAACAAATGGCAGGAACCAGCAAAAAGAAAGGAAAAAACACTTTCCTACACTATATAACAGCAATAAAACTCATAGTCCATATCGAAAAGCCATAGTGCAATCCTGAGAAAACCCAACTCAGAATGACCAATATTGAAATATATTCTAATAAAACTATTGGACTTAAAAAAAATCCTTTGGGCACCCAGCAAAAGACTAGGTCACTTACATAAGGGAAATAAAATCATGTTGTCTCCCAGATTTTTGACAAAAATGCTTTATGCTGGAAGAAAAATGGAATAGCATATTTAAGATACTCAAGGAAGGGAAATGTGGATGAAGGATTATATATCCATCCAAAATGACTTTCAAGTGTTAAAGCTACAGACCAATGGTGATCAAAACTCAAGAACTCAGAAGACACTGCTCTCATGAGTACTTTCTTCAGAAACTGGAGAATGTGTTTCAGACAAACAAAATTAGAGAAAAGACATTAACATAGAGACTGGTGGTGAACTCTAAACATATACTTACATGACAAATTAACACTGCTTGAGAAAGAAAAGAGTAAAGTATGTAATAACTATGTGGTCTGACAATATAGAAATAGTCCAGCTGTAAAAAAAAGGGGAAGAGCTCTTGCAAAAATAACTTTTTAAGTATTTTCATAATCGTATTGCTAAAAATATTGTTCGTCTTAGATTACTTTTTGTGTAATTTAGAATAAATCAAATGAGTAATTACGTGAAATTCTAATTCATCATCTCCAGCATTCTTGACAACAGGATTTGCAGTGTGGGTGCAAGAAGAAACAAATTTCATATTGAAAAGACTAAGTAAAAACTCTGTAGTCTTGAATTTAGACTGATATCTTTTAGTGGGAGATTCTATTTTTAGGTCAAAATTGCTGCCAGGCTGGCCATTCTTTCCAGGTCTTTCAGCATTCAGAGCTACAATATATGTTCTTCCTGATTGCACTATATAAACCCCCTGGATTTTAAATGCCATCTGGGAAAAATAAAGGAAAGAAAATCATCCTGAGTGGACTGAGTTTGAAAGTACTAAGAAAATCCTAAAATGACTGAAGAACCTGGAATTCAATTTTCTGCCATTAGTGGAATAAGAGTTGTAGAAAATATAGAAATAGAAAAATAGATCAGTCATAGAAAAATAACTGTATTTTCTCACACCTGCATTTGTGATGATGAGATTTGTTTCCACTATATTTCTATCACTTCAGTGAAAAAGAAGATAAAGTCATCAGCTGAGAGTGGGGAGAGAAAGGGTACATGAGATGCTTAAGCAGAAGAGAGATTTAAAAGAACCATCGCAGAGGAGAATGATAAATTTACTAGGGGAATAGGGTTACTGAGAGCCCTGAGTGCCTTTGGAGGTCTGTGGCTGTGAATAAAGGGTTAGTAGTCAACCTGGATGAAAGAACATTTTCAACAATTTGCAGGCAAGAAGGTTGACCTGGGCTGGGGGTCAGCCAGGGAAGCACTGCATGATGGGAAGGAGAGGGGGTGAGGTTATGAGAGCCGACAATTTCGATATGTCATATTTCAGTAGGCTAGAATTGAAAAACGCAAAGCAACGTTTCAAAACAAATGTGAGATGTGGGTGCAGTATTTCCTCATGGATGTTAGTCTTTCAGAATAGCCACCGCATACATTGCAAAAGAATCTTGAGCAAAAATAGAAAACAATTTTATCTCTAATTTGCAATTAAAAAACAAAGGGTTTTAATTTTATGTATGAATTTTCAGTGGGAGTTAAACTTCTTTGTAGTCTATTATGTTTATTGGCCTTAAAAATTCAATGTTTTGGGACTGTGGCCAAGTACTTAAAGTTCCACGTGCTCCTATTTGGCTTCCCGGGTTCACGGGTTCAGATCCCGGTAGGACCTACTCCACTCCCAGCCACGCTGTGGAGGTATCCCACATACAAAAAAATAGAGGAGTATTGGCACAGATGTTAGCTCAGGGCTAATCTTCCTCAAGTAAAAAAAGAGGAGGATTGGCAGTAGATGTTAGCTCAGGGCAAATCTTCCTCAAGCAAAAAAAAAAATTTCATTGTCTCCTTCTTAATAAATTTGATTTATTCCTAGGGAACTATGTGTCTAAAATGAACTCATATATTTCTCAAATACGAAAAATAAAATATAGGAACAACTACGCAATAAAGTATTGCTGTGAACTGAATGTTTGCGTCCTCCTCAGATCTACAAATACTGCATCCACAGCTCTAATCCCCAAGGTGACGGTATTTGGAGGGTGGGGTCTTTAAGAGGGATCTGGGGTTAGACGAGTTCATGAGGGTGGAGCCCCCAGTATAAGGGGATGAAGATGCCAGAGCTCGCCCTCTCCACCATGGGAGGATACAGCAAGAAGGAGCCTTCTGCACACCAAGAAGAGGGCCTTCCCCAAGAACTCAACCATGCCGGCACCCTGACCTCAGACTTCCAGCCTCCAGACCTGTGAGAAGTAAATATTTGATGTTTAAGCCACCTTGTCTATAATGTTTTTATAGCAACCCGAGCTAAGACGAATTTATAAAGTATTTTGAAATTGAGTACAGTTTATGCTGAAAATACATGAAAAATGGTCACTTTTGGAATCTGCTATGTTTACATCTTGCTTGTCAAAAGAAAGCGAATGTTTATAGGACCTTAAAAATTGTTTGTCCTTTTTAAAAGAAAAAATTCATGAAATATATTCAGAGCATTGTGTAGTTCATTATACACCCTTCCGCAAGCAGATTAAGGAGAAACAGTATTCTTCACTAGGCTAACTCTCATTTATTGTACAAATCTTGGCTAAATGTCACCTCCTGCAGGAATCCTTTGCTGATCCCCCAAGCTTGAGTTAGGCTTCCTCTGTTGTGCTCTCATCGTACCATGAACTGACCTCTGGTCAAAGGGTCTCTCTTCGTGCTGAACTGTAAGCTTTTTGAGGATGGGGTCATGCCTTGCTCCTCAAGCTGTCCTCGGCATCTGGTCCAGCCCTGCTCCAGACAAGAGCTCTATGTCTATTTGTTGAATGAATAAATGAATCATCTCGAGAAAAGCCAGCAGCCAACTTGATAATTGTAAAATACACTTTGAAAATTGCAAAGCGTATTTTTTTTTAATTGAAAAGAACAGAAAAAAAAAAAAGTAGAAGCCCAGAGTTTAGAGAATTGCCCATGTGTTAGAAATGTTGGAAACATTAAAGAAAAATTTAAAACACCAAAGCAAAACAATGAATTTTGCCAAGAAGGAAATGAGTATGTGACAGTGAAATTAGCACAGCCATTCCAGAATTTGAAAAGGCAAATATCAGAGGAATTTTTGAGAAAGATAATAAAAGTTTCTGTTAATATGGAACTGAGTAAGTATATACACAGTTCATATAAAGATTTTGTTCAAATCATTTCATTTTATGCAAACGAGCTGGTGAGCCCATTTTGGCACTTTCTGTTTGTTGTTGTCTTTGTCCAAAATCATGTGCTCTGAGGAAAACCATGAATTGCTTTAAACATTAACAGATGCTGGATTTAAACAGCGATCAACTTTTAAACTGCTGATGACCATGGAAAAACTAAATACGTATTCTCCGTTCTGTATCAAGTCTGAAGCTGTTACACTACGAAGAGGTTTCTTCTGTTGGAGAAATCGTAAAATATGTGCCATAAAAAGCAATGGTTTAATGGCTGTTTGTTTCTCCTTTGCATTTGGAGTTGATTGACATCAACCAATCTTTGCTGAAATGTACGGAGTATGATGATGATAACTAAGTTACTGGGGGCTCTCTACGTGCCAGGCACCGTTCTAAGGGCCTCGTGTATTAACGCACTGAAGCGTCATCAGAACTCCACAACAGGTCTAATTCCAGTTTTACCGCTGAGGAACCTGAGTCATGGAGAGAAATTTGCTTTAGGACGCAAGCTAGCAGGTGGGACGCCTTGGAGGTGAACCAAAGCTTCTCGATTTAGAGCCTGAGATCTTCCTGACTGCAAGCAAAGGCCAACTTTGTTCAACTTACAGCAGAAAAAGAGTTTATCTGAAGCAGAGGTGCTCTGGCATAAGGCTGGAGAACAGGCACGATCCCTGAAAACACTGGCAAAGTTGCCCTGGGGAGAAAACCACTGTCCCAGCCACAACCACCGGCCAGCGGGTGGGCCGTACGCCAGGCGCAATAAACCTTTTTCTTAGTTTTGACATGAGGAGGCAACTGAAAGTCTCTCTTGCGCTTTTCTTATCTTGTATAAACCAAATTGACTATGTGTCACTGTTTCACGAGTGTCATTGCATCTTCCACTGAGGTAGAAAATTGCACTTATCAGAGCTTAATAAATAAACTGGATTGTAGAGACGTGGAGGGAACAGTTCTCTCTGGTGAAATATTGTTTTTGAGCTAAAGAGGTGAGGGGTGTGATCTAGGGAAAGAAAGTGCAGGAAGACTGCTGGATTTTGCTGTGTTTTCAAAGCTTTGTTATATTTTACCCATTGTGTTTGGGGAGCTAGTGCATGCATCAGGGATGCAGGGCTAGGTAACACAAGATTTTTTTTTTTTTTTTTTTTTTTGGTGAGGAAGACTGGCCCTGAGCTAACATTTGTGCCAATCTTCCTCTGTTTTGTAAGTGGGACGCCACCACAGCATGCTTGAGTGGTATGTAGGTCTGTGCCTGGGATCTGAACTGGTGAACCCTGGGCTGCCGAAGCAGAGCACACAAACTTAACCACAATGCCACAAGGCTGGCACCCCACAAAGGGTGATTTCAAGGGACAAGGAAGCCTAGGAGCAGGGCTCTAATCAAACATCAGGTACAGATGGTTAACTCTCCCTTTCCAAAACATTAGACCTGGTATCCACACCATGAAGGAGCCCAAAAGCCAACTGTATGCATCTCTTCCCACATTCAGTGGCACTATGTTGGTGGCTTGAAATAGGTTGGGGGGGAATGTTCGTACCACAGAAATCGGCAAACACCTCCAGGGCACCAATCGTTAAACATTCACTCATTAGGAAGATATACTATGAACAGAACTGCCAGAGCAGAAATGGAGGGGGTCCACGCACAGTGCTTCCGGTACACAAAACCTGATACTGCACTCCGAAACAGGGTATGTATTGTGCTTACTCACCTAATGTTTGAAAAGTCATAGAGGAGCGTGAACCTCAAAATCCTCGGAAGTGTATTTAAAGTGAATAACTAGAATAATGTCCCCATTGATATAACTTAACAATACAGGTAATTAGAGTTGAATGTCTTGTACTTCACAAACAATACCTAATAGGCTCCAAATATTTTCGGGGTCCAAGTTCTCTTTGAGGATGTTCATTTGGAGGATGGGAAACAGAAAAGAGACAAAAATGGAAGAAAAAAATATGCTCAGGAAGCAGTAACAACCGGAGCACTAAAGTATGAATAAATCAGTCAAGATGTCACTGTAAAAAATGAACAGATCACAATCAGCCCAATGTACGCACGTCTCTCCCCCCTTACACAGCCTGCACGTCTCCCCCTGAGCAGCTCCCAGTGGCAGGAGGCCATTCCATTGCCACCTCAGCACAGGCTGCAGATGAACAAATGAGGTGGCAAGGAGTGCTAGGAAGAACCACAGCCTTTGATGGGGGTAAAAATGCCAAAATAAATTCTCTACTTTGTTGCCAAAAGTGGCACCCAAGGGTCCTGATTACCCACAGCTTGCCTAGCTTTGGTGAAAGTTACCAACCATCTGTGTCCCATCTGTAAGAGGTTATGAGGTGCTCAATGTGTCCAGTAGTTCTGTCACGAGCCTTGAGCAGTCTCCATAACATGAGCTAAGCAGACACAAAGGCAGTCACTACCCCGAAGTCACCCTAACGTGCTGTCTTCCTTTAGGGTTTCCAGATACATCTGTGTGTATGGGAGAAAATGCTGTCACTCCAAACGTGAAGGCCAGTGATGGAGTGGTTTTTTATTGCAGCCTTCTGGGACTGCCAGAGCTGAATCATCTGTGTCTGACAGAGAGGATCTTCGGTGATGACTAACTCCCTCTCTGACGGAATGTTCTGCTGTTATATTGGTCTGCTGGGGCTGCCATAACAAACGCCTTTGACTAAGGGGCTTAAACAACAGAAGTTTATTTTTTCACAGTTCTGGAGGTGAGAAGTTTAAGATCAAAGTTCCAGCTGATTTGATGCCTGGTGAGAGAAGTCTTTTCCTGGCTTGCAGATGGCTGCCTTCTTGCTATGTCCTCATGCACCGAGACAGAGAGAGAGAGAGCGCTCAGGTGTCTCTTCTTATAAGGAAACAAATCCTATCAGATCAGGGCCCCACCCATATAACCTCGTTAACCCTAATTACTTCCATAGAGATCACCTCTCCAAACACAGCCGCACTGGGAATTTGGGCTTTGATACAAGAATTTGGGGGCTGCAGAAACATTCAGTCCTTAACAATCATTGTCCACACCGGTCTGGGTCAGAGGGTCACACATGATCCAGAGTCAAGCATAAAGCACAGTATCCCTTACGATAGAGATTTAGTCCTGCTATAGATTTTCAGTGGAGTTTTCCCTTAGAATGAAGAGACTGAAGACAGAGATTTCCCTTTTGTTTCCCAGGTAGTCAGGGCTGAGGAAAATGGGGGAAGACAGAGTAAATAAAGGGGTAAGATCCAAAAGTGGGTCCAGGGCAAATTCTATGGAATGATTTTTGACTGGTCCATCATTGTTGGGAGCATCCCCTCCAAAAGGGACTTTTCACTCAGGCCCAGAGTCCCTCTTAGGGCCTTGTTGCTAGTGAGTAGAAACTAAGCCAGCCCTGCTGTAAGGTCAGGAAGCCTCCACCTGGGTCTGTCCTAAAAGGTCTGACTACAGAATATAAAAGGGAACTTGCCATGCCCTCCAATGGTACCCTGGGCAACAAGGCTGAGAAAGAACTCAAAGGCTTTAAAAAAGATACTTAATTTTTCAAACTAGGGATAAAATTTTTTCATTAAAAAAAGTTTCTTAATTCCCCTTTTAGAGAAATCCTAGCTCTGCAACCCCCATGATAAGTCCCCAGCCAAGCCATTGGAGTTGCTATGGAAACATGCCCAATGACTGCCGTCCAGGTACCTGGGTATTGCTCAGCATATCTGCACTGGAGAACTAAGCCTGAAACCACCTCAGTCGTGCTTCACAGCTCTTTAATTTTCTTTCGTCAGTCTGATTTTTGTTTTGTTGTTTGCTAACATGTGGGCTCTGCCTACTATCTAATTATTACATTCCATCATTACAGAGCGTGTGTTTGTACTAGCTACCTGAATGAAAGGCAGTGTTTTATACTGACGTTTTAATCAGTGGAACTTACTGTGATAAAATCTCCATGAGACAATAATGATTTGCAAAACCTAATATTATATCTCTTGTAGAGCCTGGTGTCTGTGTGTGTATAATTGACCGATTTATTAGATGCTTGTGGTTCGTTGATTTTCTACACAGAAAAAAAATTGGATTGCAGTTTCTAGCTGCTATTTTCTTCGCATTTATCATGTTGGCTCTCATAAACGTTCCCTTTGTACTCACGCTGTTACTTTTGCACAAAAGAACCTGTATTATATACAGCGTGGTGTCATTGGCCTTGGAATTAGAATCAAGTTTTTTTTTTTGTTTTTTCCTGCAGAAGCTCTTTCTTGGTTGTTGCTGCAAAGTATTTTGAAGGCGGTTTTATTCAAAGGAATTTTCCTTACAAAAGGCTGCTTATTTTCTGAAAATGCATCTCTTCTGTCAAACATTATCCCCATAAAGGGAAATTTTCTGGAAACTTCTTTGGTTGATTTACAATGATGCCAAATAAATAGACAGACATTTCTTGACAATTAATCTTGGGACCACTGCCAAGGCAAGATGACTTTTAGAAAATTTTTCTGTACGCTATTGCTGATAATAAGACGTTTCTGGCTTGAATCCGTGTTTTACCAAAACAAGTCACAGTGATGCAACCTAAGGCCACAAAATGATTAAAAGCAAATCATTGTCCCTGTTCTCTTACATAAAATATGATGCAACTTATGGGATGGGGCAGGCCCATGTTTAACATATATGAGTTTAGGATTACTGACTCTTTTGGGGCTTAGGAAAAAATCTAGAAGTAAACAGAGGTAAGGAGAAAATAGAAACAGAGGGAATACTTCCTAATGATTCTATGAGGCCAGCATAACCCTAATACCAAAACCAGACAAAGACATTATGAGAAAGAAAACTACAGACCAATATCTCTCATGCACGCAGATGCAAAAATCCTCAACAAAATGTTAGCAAATTGAGTCCAACAATGCATAAAATTATTTATAAACCATGACCAGTGGGATTTATTCCAGGCATGCAAGACTGGCTCAACATTTGAAAATCAATTAATGTAATCCATCACAACAAGTTAAAGAAGGAAAATCATATGCTCATATCAAAAGATGCAGAAAAAGCACTTGACAAAATCTAATACCCATTTATGATTTTTAAAAAAACACTCAGCAAATTAGGAATAAAGGGTAACTTCCTCAAATTGATAAAGAACATGTACAGTAACCCTACAGCTAATATCATATTTAATGGTGAGAAATTATATGCTTTCCTTCTAATATCAGAAAGAAGGCAAGGATAACCACTCTTACCACTCTTATTCAATATTGTACTGAAAGTCTTAACTAATGCAATAAGACAAGAAAAGAAAATAAAAGGTATAGAGATTGAGAAGGAAGAAATAAAGCTGTCTTTGTTCACAGACAGTACAACTGTCTACATAGAAAATTCCAAAGAATCAACAGCAACAATAAGAAAAACCTCCTGGAAATAATAAGCAATTATGGTTAGGTTGCAGAATGCAAAGTTTATATACTAAAAGTTAATTGCTTTCTTGTTTACTAGCAATGAACAATTGAAATATGAAATTAAGAACACAATACCATTTATATTAGCACTCTAATAATGAAACACTTAGGTATAAATCTAACAAAATATGTACAAGATCTATATAAGGAAAACTAAAATCCTCTGATGAAAGAAACCAAAGAAAGTATAAATAAATGGAGAGATATTCCATGTACATGGATAGGAAGATTCAATATTGTCAGGATGTCAGTTCTTCCCAACTTGATCTATATATTCAATGCAATCCCAATCAAAATCCCAGCAACTTATTATTTTTGTAAATATTAACAAGCTGGTTCTAAAGTTTATATGGAAAGGCAAAAGACCCAGAATAGCCACCACAATATGACAGGAAGACGACAAAGTCAGAGCACTTATACTCCCCAACTTCAAGACTTGCTATAAAGCTACAGTAATTAAGACAATGTCTTAATGGCAAAAGAATAAACAAATAGAAAAATAGAACAGGATACAGAACCAAGAAATAGACCCACACAAATGTAAACTGATCTTTAGCAAAGGAACAAAGGTAGTTCAATGGCAAAAGGACAGTTTTTTCAATGAATGGTACTAGAAAAATGGGACATCCACATGCAAGAAAATGAATCTAGACACAGGTCTCACTCTTTTCACAAAAATTAACTCAAAATAGATTATAGAACTAAATTTAAAATACAAAACTATAAAACTTCTAGAAGATAGCAAATAAAATATATAGGTGAATTTGCATATGGCAAAACTTTTTAGATACAACACCAAAAGCATGATCTGTGAAAAAAGTTGACAAACTGGATTTCATTAAAATTTAAAACTTCTGCTCTGTGAAAGACACTGTTAAGAGAATGAAAAGACAAGCCACAAACTGGAAGAAAATATTTGCAAAACACATATCTGATAAGGGACTGGTATCCAAAATATATGAAGAACTTGAAACTTAACAATAAGAAAACAAAAGAACTCAATTTAAAAATGAGTAAAGGATCTGAACAGACACCTCACCAAAGAAGACATATAGATGGCAAATGAGCATATGAAAAGATGCATGGCATCGTATGTAGTTAGGGAATTTCAAATGAAAACAACAACAAGTTTTTCTGCACATCTATTAGAATGGCTAAAATTCATAAAACTGACACCACCAAATGCTGGTAAGAATGTGCAGCAACAGGAACGAACTCTTGCTCGTTGCTGGTGAGACTGTACTGGCACAGCCAATTCAGAAGACACTCTGTAGTTTCTTACAAACTAAGCATACTGTTGCCATATGATCCGGCAATTGTGCTCCTTGATATTTACCCAAATGAGCTGAAAGCTTATGTCCACACAGTAACTGTATGTGAATGTTTACAGCAGATTAATTCTTAATCGCCAAAACTTGGAAGCAACCACGATAGCCTTCATTGGTGAATAGATAAATGGTGGTACCTACATATAACGGAAAATTATTCAGCAGTAATAAAAAGAAATGAACTCTCAAGCCACGAAAAGACATGGAGGAACCTTACATGCGTATTGCTAAGTGAAAGGAGTCAGTCTGAAAATGTGCCATACTATATGATTCCAACACATAAGATATTCTGGAAGAGGCAAAACTATGGAGACAGTAACAAGATAAGCAGTTGCCAGGGGTTTAGGGGTAGACTGGGAGAGCTGAATAGGTGGAGCCTAGGGGATTTTTAGGACAGTGAAGCTATTCTGTATGATGCTATAAGGATGGATATACGTCATTGTGCATTGGTCAACACCCATAGAATGTACAGCACAAAGAGTGAATCCTAATGTAAACTATGGAATTTAGTTAATCATAATGTGTCAATATTGGCTCCTCAGTTGTAGCAAATACATCACATTAAGGCAAGACGATAATAACAGGGGAAACTGGGGAAAGAGGACATATGGGATCTCTGTACTTTCTGCTCAGTTTTTCTGTAACCCTAAAACAGCTCAATAAAACAAAGCCTATTAATTAAAATTAAAAAATAAAAATTTCAAAATCAATTTACAAAAGGGTTAGGGGAGAAACATAGCTATATAAACATATAAACTTTTGGAGAAAAGGGAAGCTTTGGCATGAAACTCATGAACACACAAAAGGGGACCTAAACACATGAAAAAAATTACCAGGGATATCTGTATTTTGTGGTAAATTGGCCCCAAACCAAAAAAGTTAGGAAAATAAGCAGCCAGAAGGAAACATAACGTATCTAGTCAAAACGGAAGAAACATAGCCACCAGGCAATAAAATGAGCATTCTAAAGGGTCAAGATGCAAGCAAAGCACCAATAACCCTAAAATGTCATCCTTACTGAGGCTACGTGTATAAGCCAGGTCCACAACCCACTCTGCAGATGTCCTCAAAAATCAACTACAGCAGCCCCTTCCAGCTCAGAGGAAGTTCTCTGGGGCTCTGTCCCCAGCTCAGTAGAGATTCGAGAGTGTAGAGAGTTCTGGAGTCAGACAGATGTTGCAAGCCTGGATTCCCGTGTATTAGTGAATGACCTAGGGCAGGTAATGGCCTCTCAAAGACCGTAAACCAGAGGAGCTGAGCATAGATGCGATGTGGACAGGCTCTCCGGTCACACTGCATGGGTCATTTTCCAGCTCCGTCCCTTCTTGGTGGTGAGATTATGAGAATCAAATGAGAAAATGAATGAATACGTTAGCTGTTAATATTTTCTGATTTTTACTCCATCGTCTACCAAATTGATTCTCGGTTTGGCCCCTTTGACTTGTCAACTCTATTGGACAAGAGGATGACTTTTATTTTGTTTTCTTCCAGAAACTGCTGCCTCTTATTTCTCTCTTCTTTTCAGAATGCTGCTTCTGTCCCCTGCCCAGCTCCAGGTCTCCAAATTCCAGCCAAGGCTCAAGAAGCCAGTGCTGCTTATTTTGAAAGGGATAACGACTCTTAGGGACCTAAAACTCCAGTGCCAAAATGGCTTCACCGGACCTGTGGGCCTACGACACCGATGATTGAAAAACCAATGGAAAAAGATAAATAACATTCTCTATGTAACAGCAATGTGGAGATTGAATTAAAATGAAAATGAGACTATGCTTAAATTTTCTAGATTCTAGGTGGTTATCAATAGGCAATTACTCGGGTGGTCCCATCGATAATGTTTATTGAACAGGTTCCTGAATCCAGGAACATGGGGAGAAAAAGTATGCTTTCTTGGACTCTGGCTCCAGAGCCACCCAGCTGGGTGGGAGGCAGTAGGAGCAATTTTTCATTTGCTTTTTCACAGCCTAGTGACTGGGCAGAATTTTATGGTCAACAGCAATAAAAATTCGGCAATTAGACATTGGAAGCCCAGAAATTGAATCACCCAAGCAATCCCGGGGAAAAACAGAGAGGGAAAAATGGCAGAAACAGAACTCACCCAATAACTAGAAAATAAGATAGAGAGGATTTTAAAAATCTAGGAATTTGGGAGAAGAGCGAACTTTTGGTCAAAAACAGAAAGGGAATTAAGAAAATGAATAAAGGCTTGGGGAGGAGAGCACTGTGGAGAAATTGAGTTTCCAAGGCTTCAGGGGGTGAATGGGACATATTTCAGAAGATCCAGAAATTGCACAATTGTCCTTTGGAATTAGTGCCAGATTGAATTAGTGATATAAAGATAAGGGAACATTTAGAACAGAGTGACTAATTCCTTTGTCTCTGAAATAAATATTTGCTCTGTTAAGGAGAGAAAGGAAAACAGAAACGAAAGGAAAAACCACAAGTGTTCAAGAAGACTTTTCATGTTTTGAAAATATAATTAAGGCACTACAAACTATTCCAATATTTACTGGCATCCAATTAAAACCATAAGAGGAGAAGACATCAGAGATCTCCACACCTAATTCTGAAGGAATCACGTTTATGTATTAGAGTGTCACATCGGTGGGGTTTACAAGCAACAAGCGAATAAAGTTATTATTTTAATTATGAGTAATAAGGATAGTAGATGCTGTTTTTTAATGAAGCTCTAGGTTAACAAAGGGGCTGACCTAGATTCTCGAATATATTGAATGTCAGAGTATCTGTTCATGTCAGAAGAATTTTCAACATCTAAACAATTTATTTGGAAGAGAAACTTGTTGAGGAATCACATTTTATCAGCCTAATCCCCAAACTTCCCCCTCTGCAGTGGCTCAGAGCAGAGCCCCTGAAGTCAGGCTGCCTGCACTCAAATCCTGGCTCTGTCTCTTATTTGCTGGGTGACCTCAGGCAAATTACTAATTCTCGGTTCCTGTTTCTTCATCTATAACCCAGGGGTATTAATAGTCCCTACTCTAGAAAGTTGTTGTGAAGATTAAAAGAGTTAAAATAGGTAAACTCCTTAAAATAGTGAGCAAGGTAACTGATCAGCTGCGTATCATGGGTGTAACAACTTAAGAAGCAACTCCCTTCCTACCCACCCCTACACCCAGGGTCCATGGGTGGAGCCTCAGGAGTCCAAACGTTCTCCTACGCCCTGGCAGAGTATGCCGTCTTTACCTGGGCAGTAGATCTGCCAGGAAGTGCTCCAGAGGAAGTCAAGAGGATCCCAAAGCAAGACTGAGAGGTGAACCCTCTCAACCTGGCCTGATTCTAAAGAGGTGGGCTTCAGAGGGCCTGCAGCACTGTAGGAGCCAGGATGGGGCCAAGACAGCAGGCCAGGTGACCGCTGGGCTTGAGAATGCTGAAAACAAACTGGGAGGCACTCCACAGCAGTCATTTGGGTAGCAGACACAGCGAAGACTGCGTTCCATGCCTAACGACCGCAAGGCTTGAGTTGCCCATCAACCAAAGGTCAACAGGGACAGCAAGGACTGCTGAATAGCCCTTGGACCAGAGCATCCTACTTACACACAATCTTCAGGAAACTTCCCCAGCACCTGGATGTTACCAGGAGGAGCAAAGGAGGAGAGACAAGAGTCTCTGAGAGCCTGAGGTTTTACCTCGAGAGAGACTGGGTTAAGTTTCAAATCTGAATCAAGTTCTTCTTAAATGGTAAAATTAAGTTTTTTCAACTGTCAACAGAAATAGAGGCTTAAGGGAAAGTTGAGATCAATCATTAGAAAAAAGAAAGAAACAAAGAAAAACTGGCCATTATAGCACCTCTCAGAGTGCCCGTTATCGCTAAGGTAATCACCATCTCTGTTTGCCCAAAGTGGTTCTGCTCGACTCCTGTCCCAGCGTAATCAATAGCATCCCTTTCACTCTCAACAGGGTTCCAATCTTGGTGCTTTGCAAGAGCACCACGCTCATAACTCATTTGACTTTAAATGCTTTGCCCAGAATTTCCAAGAGTTGTTATACAGGTTTACATCACTAAACAACAAATAACCCTAAATATCAAAATGGTGCTGAACCGTTGAGAAGTGGGTGCAGAGTAGAAGTGAGTGCTCAGAAGCAAGAGCAATGTTGAAAACAAAGAGCTGTAATATTTCCTGGTGAGATAACTGGAGAAGAGCTTCACCTGGGGTATAGCCCAAAGTGAGATAGACAAATGGGACTCAATATTTGCAGATAAGAATTCTATGTATAATTTATTTTGATGTTTGTCCAGGAGGCAAAGATTTACCTGTGAGATGAATATGACAGTGTGATGCTTATGGGAAGAACCAGAGCTGCTGAAAGACAACTGAGGACAGTCAGGGGCCAATCAGGGAAGCGACTCACCTGGTCCTTGTTGCTTCTGCCCAGATATGGACACAGGCCAGCCCCTCAAAATTAGCAGTAGCAGAAAGGAGGGGATGTGATAGGCTTGGGAACAGGATGGAAGTCCTGAGATGGAAATTTTTAACTGGCCAGTGACTGAAAGAATATTTGGCTTTGACCGGGTCGTGTGTTGCTCTGGAGCGTGTGAGCTGCTGTAATCACAACAAGCCATCAACGTTGGGGCAGCAGTAGTCCTGGAGAGGGTCCAGGAATCCGCACTTGGTGATTCTGACAGGACATTTCGTCTACATGCCCACCTTGGAGGAACACTGAATGTTGCTGGAATTGAGCTTTGAGGCCAAATATTAACTATCAAAGCTGAAGATTCTCCTTTGAATGGGGAAAAATAAATCCAGCAGTCCTGTGAACATAAGCCATCTTTGTCAGCAATCTGAGGCCAAGTTAAATCAAAACAACTTAGTTTTTAACGACTGCCAACAACTTTTTTCCATCTCCATTTTATATCGTTCATTCATCATCTTACTCATTGCATTTATTTTGTGTTTTTATGTTTCTTATTTGTTATCTAATTATAAACCACATCATAAATGATAATTATTGAGATGTATTACATTTGCCTCCTCCTGTTTATTATTTTTAGTCTTTTTCCAAGAAGAGGGATGGACTTTGGGATTTTCCTTCTGAGGGAAGTTTATGTCCCAAAGTCAAGTGGAAGTTGCCTGAAGACAATCTCTCTTTCTGGCTTTTGTTTTTGAAAATGAAAACAATAAGAGATTTTGACAGAGGAAAGAGAGACCTGTATCTGGAGTGAGAGGGAAGGTAAGGGACAAGAGAGAACAATTAATACAAGACGGGGACAGTAGTTAGATTTGAACTCTTAGTGACTGAGGGAGGGTGTGGAACCTCAGAAGAGCATGAGTGAGGGACTATCTCTGGCAGCTGGTCCCTGGGTGCTGAGTCCCCTGCCCAAAGGTGACGCTAAAACTGTGGAACAATTTCCAAGGTCTGTGAAGTCATAGAGAACTGTGATATCACGAGTGGCCAGGAAGGGCCACAGAGCAGTGGTATTTCCCAAATGTTCTGCTTTGTCATAAGACCTCAGAAGCCCTCAAAAGATCCTGGCCAGCAGACAGAGAAGACAGTGGAAAACAGAGACTCGAGTCCCAATAATGACTGCTATTAACTTTCCTCTCAGAGTTCAATTTAACTTGATTTTTGAAAAAAATTAAGTTAATGATATATTTCATTTCTTAACACTTGGTACAGGAGGGTAGACACCAATCATACAAAAAGGAAATTCACCAGGAATGGTACAAATAATTGAAGTGAACAAAAACAATCCCAAATCTATTATCATTTTAAATTCAGCTCATTGAATTAGAGTTGCAAACAACTGTTGAAATTGATGAATTCAAGTTTTAGTCCTTGTTATCATATCTTCCTCCTAGTGGATATTCTAATGAGCCATGTGTTTAGGAAGGAAGGAAACAAAGGGTGAAATAGACTGGCCACAGACCAAGACAATTGGCAGATTGGCAAATCAACATCTAAATTATTGAGAGGAGGCTAATATTGAGATGTTTTCATGCTAGCATTACTTGTATTCCCAAAGGGGACTAGTGACAATTTAGCCCTAGCTCTACCTCTGAATGGGCTTTTTTTCTTTTTTAAATCTTTGTTTTCTGAATTAAGGGTCTCTTTTAATTGATATTATTTTAAGTACTACGGACACAAAGTCCACTAACACAACTTTCCTTTAACGTGGTATAAAGAGTTTCTGACTCTGGGAAGAATGGAACTTTGTTTCTCTCCAATAGATGGAAAAGTAGCAAGACTTGTCATCAAGAAACTCAAACAGTTCATGTTTAGCAGAAACAAAAATTATATATTTTTTTATAACCTTTTAGGAAAGGCACTACGAACATATTAGTCACATTTCACTTTAGCAGCCAAGAGGGAAAAAAATGACTAAGAAACAAGCTGTTCATGTACGTATGAAAGACTTCCACTTTCATGTTAGTTATGTTAAATATCTAAATATAATTTTAGTTGAGTTAAATATAATTTTCACTCTTTTTTTGGAGACATTTGCTTAGTTTCAATGGGATTTCCCCAAGTGAGAAACTGTCTAAACTAAGGATTAATCTTTAGCACTGGTCACTTTCCTTCTACTTCCTCATCAACTAAGATTATTGTATAGAAAAAAAATGGTTATAAACTCTAGAAGAAGGTTTAGATCTCGAGAGGGAGACAGAGTTCTTGGTAGCTGAATATGTTTGTAATAAATGATTTTTGAGAGATTTTTTTGGAAAATAATTGCTTGTTATTAAGTTCTTTGCAAGAAAATAACACCATGACGCATCCATAAGGAAATAAAATATCTGATTCATGCCAGAGGACCACTTCATCCACATTTTCAGTAATATCCATAGTATGTAAGAACTTAATGGGAGTATTGATGGGCAAAGAAAAAGAGACTTTGCCAAAAATTAGCTTAATTCATACTTCTCTGTGTATGGCAATGCAAACTATTAAGTTAGAGGAATATTCTGAAGAAAAAGACCTCCTAACTGAGGACCCCTGACTTCGGCCAGAGTGATTCTGGAGAGCTGAGACTTTTCTGAGTCTCTGCTAAATCTAAGACTGTCCACATGAACCTGTTTCTGCAGGGCTGCAAGGCGTTGATCAAAGCTGGTCATGAGCAGATAAATCTTGGATGTGAAGCAGGGTGAAAATGGATGCAGCTCATTGCATTCCAGACTCTGCGGGTCTTTAGAAGAGTTTTTTATTGAAGGGAAGTTGAAGATGAGCGAGCAGTATAGCCTTGCTAACCTCATTTAGCCTCTGCTCTGTCAGCATAAAGTACAAAAAGTCCTCATTATCCAAGAATAATTGGTCCCAGAAAAGATCCACTTAAGAATGTGCACACAACGGGAACCAACATTTAATAGTAAATAGAAAATAAAAAAGAATGTTTGATTAGGATTTTATCTTGAAAAATGAAGCTAATACTATGAAAATTAGTTTTATATTACATTAAAAATTTTAGGCTATCATTGTATCTACATGATCATTCTTAGAATAAAGGAGAAATTAAGTATTGCTTGCTTTGGGGGAGGGTTAATTTTTCTCCAGCGATGTTAACTGAGAGCACAGTTTGACATTCTTCACATTTGACTTTCACTGCAACCTAGAAAGAGGGTCATTTTCCCTTGCAAATGTATTCAAGGATTTCCTCATATTTTACAAGATCTTTTCTTAGTCCTTTGATATTTCAGCCATGCTTTTTCATCATCCTTGTCCAATTTCTCTTCTTCAGTTGTCGATTCTTCTAACTCTGCCAGAAACTTATTTGCCAGTGGCTTTGTGAGTGAGTGGAGTGGTTCTTTAGCATTCTTTTCAATGACTTTATGAAATTCTATATATATATAGCAAGATTGCCATTTTTCTTTTGAGCTCATTTGCCTTGTATTGTAGATTGTTAGTAAAATCAAATCGTGATCAATATTCCAATAAGCAAAGATTTTGAAATGGTTGGAATAGAAACTCTTGATAAATGTGGTCGGTTTATTGTTAAAAATGTTCAGGTTGTGACATCTTTTGCAATCTCATAATATCAGGGATTCATTAATGAATATTTAAGTGCTAAGTGTACCTCCGTACAACCTAGAAATTGAAAAGAGAGTAGGTAGATGGGAAAGGATCCAGAGTCAATTGTTAACAGTTTCAAAAAAAATAAACAAACAAAACACCTTTACCCCTCTATTAAAAAGTAGTTGAAAAATCTTGACCTCTTCTTTCTTTCTATTTTTCACATTCTTATCAAAGAAGTCAGTCAACATGTTGGAAAGGAAACTCTTTTCTATACTGCCATAGAAAGAGACAATCTGTGCAATGACACAAACATTTGAACATTCCTTGAAAGACATTGCTAGTTTTATTTTGTTTAGCATACTCTGCTGACATCCCCAGTTGTGGCTATTTTACTAGAAGTAGCATTACCTCATAAAATTTAAGATCGCTGAAAGAAATAGCCTCTAATTAAAACGTATAAATGTAACATTGTTTGAGGGTTGCTGATGCCAACATTTCTCTTTGACGTGTGTTCATGCAGAGAAAAGATGGCTTCTCATTTTGCAATGACTGTGGGAGTTCGTCTTGGGAGAACGCATTGTTTATATCCTATTGACACAGCTGAGTGCAGAGGTTGAGGGCATTCATGCCAGAGCTACTGTCTGGGGCTGGTCCCAGATCTGCCTTTTACCAGCTGTGTGATTTTGAGCAAGGTACTTAAGTTCACTGTCTCGCTTTTTTTTGGCTTAAACAATAGAAATTTACTTTCTCACAGTTCTAGAGCCTGGAAGTCCAAGATCAAGGTGTTAGCAAGGTTGGTTTCTTTCGAGGCCTCTCTCCATGGCTTGTAGATGGTCATCCTCTCTCCATCTTCATATAGTCTTCCCTTTGTGAGTGTCTGTATCTTAACTTCCTGTTCCTATAGGGACACAAGTTGTATTGCATTGGGGTCCACTCTAATGGCCTCATTTTAACTTAATTACCTCTGTAAAGACTCTATCTCCAAATATCATCTCACGCTGACATCCTGGGGGTTGGGGCTTTAACATACGAATTTTGAGGGGACATAATTCAGCCCATCGCACCTGGGTACAGAAGTCTAGTTTTGAAATTATTTTTCTTCAGAATTTTGAAGCCATTGATCCACTATCTTCTAGTTTCCAGTGTTGCTATTTTAATTTTATTTTTTAAATTTTTTATTTTTTTGGATTTTTAAAATTTTTCCTTCTTCTTTCCAAAGCCCCCTGGTACAGAGTTGTATATTTTAGTTGCAGGTCCTTCTAGTTTTGGCATGTGGGATGCCACCTCAGCGTGGCTTGATGAGCGGTGCTAGGTTCGCGCTTAGGGTCGGAACCGGCAAAACATTGGGCCGCCAAAGCAGAGTGCAGGAACCCAACCACTTGGCTGTGGTGCTGGCCCCCAGTGTTGCTATTTTTAAGGATTAAAAAATCCATTTTGATTTCAGATCATTTGCGTGTGACATGATCTGTCTGGAAGTTTTAAGATCTTCTCTTTGTCCCCAGTATTTTGAAACTTCACAATTATGTAAATCCACTTTCAATCATTTGACTAGGTCCTTAATGGGCCTTTTTAACTTAAAAAAAAATTTCCCAGCTTTATTGAGATAAAATCGACATACGACATTGTGTAAGTTTAACGTGTACAACGTGAGGATTTGATATGGATATATATTGCAAAATGATTACCACAATAAGGTTACTTCACACATCCATGGTCTCACACAAGTATCTTTGTGTGTGTGTGGTGAGAACACTTCAGATCTACTCTGTTAGCAACTTTCGAGTATATAGTAAAGTATTGTTAACTATAGTCACCACGCTGTACGTTAGATCTCCAGAAATTGTTCATCTTACACCTGGAAGTTGGTATGTTTGACTAACATCTCCCCATTTCAACCATCTCCCAGCCTCTGGCAACCACCAGTCTACTCTCTGTTTCTATGGGTTTGCCTATTTTAGATTCCACGTAAGTGAGAACATGTAGTATTTCTCTTTCTCTGACTTATTTCACTTAGCATAATGCCCTCAAGATCCATCCATGTTGTCACAAATTGTGCCTCACTTTTTCCTCAACAAACAGGAGTAGTAATAGTGCCTACTAATTAGAGTAGTTATGAAGGTTAAATGAATTAATATTTGTAAAGCAACTAAAATATTGATGACATAGTAAGTGTGCAGATAGTTATTTTTAAACATAAATACACAAATATACATGTAGCACAATTCATTATCGCTAAAGAAACCGCAACATCAAGGACAATAAGGGAATGGATTTCTCAGAAGGGCTTCTGGCAGCTTTATATTAATCTACACGAAATCCTTGGCAACTTTACCAAATCAAACAGAGTACACAAGAGGTATTCAAATTTCAATTTAAAAATCCATAGAGCATTGTATGTTTTTGTAGCAGAACCAATAAGCAGCTTTATAACCTATTTTGAGAGTGGACCGTCTTACTCACTGAGGACACAAGACAAGTTTGGAGCTCCAGCCTTTGGATGATCTCCACCAATCAATCCACTGCCTGACCTTGGAGCCCAGTGCATGTGTGTGTGTGGGGGGGTGGGGGGTGGCGGGGAACCTGCGTTAGTTGTTCCCATGTGTGTTCCGACCACAAAACCACCTCTAGTTTACAGCATCTGAGGGCAGCAGGGTGATGGCAGGAGTCCTCTGCCCTCTGCATCCCTTGCTGCTGGCACCCAACTAGGTCCCAGGGACAACCATTGAGAGCATCGTGAGTAATGACGTAAGCAGCATTAAATAAATGGTATAAGGGACCTGTAGAGGATGCGAGATCCATGTTGTTTCAGTAGGAAGAGCCGTGGCATTGTGAGTAGTAACGGTCTTGCTCCTTTCTTCTCATGGTGGACATAGGAAATCAGCCTGGAATGGAAGATTTGACAATAAAGTAGGAAAAGATTGTTCTTGGATCTGCAGAGGAAGAGATGGTGCCTGGATACTACAAAGAATCTTCTTCTGAGTGGACAGATTGAACAATAAACATGTAGAAAATACGTCGTCTCCACCCATTATTCTAAATCTTCACCGATAGTCTTCATTCACTATACTTTACATGGCCCCATGAATTGTGAAACACGTTTTTAATAAAATTGTTTATATACACAGAGGCCCCATCAGAAATATTTGCCCAGGACTCACACACCTTGGGGACCACCCTAGTTAAGAGTGCTGGCTTTGA
The DNA here is from genome assembly GCF_037783145.1 of Equus przewalskii. NCBI lineage: Eukaryota > Metazoa > Chordata > Mammalia > Perissodactyla > Equidae > Equus > Equus przewalskii. Next base: position 17,971,959 of record NC_091862.1, read on the forward strand.
AGTTAGACTTTCATTGTTCAAATCCCCCACTCACTAGCTGTGTACTATTGGGCAAGTCACTTAATCTTTCTGTTCTTCTGTTTCCTCATGTACGAAATGGGGATGATACATCACAGGCAGATGTAAAGATCAAATAACTTAATCTATGTAAAGCCAGTGCCTGGCCCATGAGATAAACTCAGTGAGTACTATTATTTTTTATCATCTCTGATTATTTCCTTAAGATAAATTTCTAGAGGCAGAACCGCTAGTTCAAAGACTGAGCATTCATGAGGCTTTCCATGATCTTGTGAAAGAACTTTCCTCAAAGTTTGGTCACAAGATTTTTAAAGCCTGTGATTTCATCACATCTTAAAGCGGCTTATTTAGATCACCTAAAATAAGATGGAAGAATGAAGAAGAAAAAACAAAATAAACAAGAAAGAAGTGAGAGAGTAAGTTGAAAGGGAAAAAGGAGGATATAGGAAGAGGGAGATTTAAAAATATATATGAATGGAAGTGGGAATCACCCTTAGCATTTTAGATTGTGACTAATAGTGTGCGTGTATTGGCCCCCGTTGGTTAGAGTCTGTTACTTAAAGACCAGGTTTGTCTATGTTGCCCTTCCATCTCCCTTAGTCCCCCAAGAAGGACCCTGTGAGAGTCAGAGTTGTCTCTACCAGATTCCACAATGTCCACCAGGGATCTCACACTCTCTAATAATGAATAAGGAGAAGTGTTTACCCTAAGTAACCCCAAGATTAAAACATTAGCCTGATAGTATTAAATTGAATTCTCCCTCCCCAAGCTCTAAGTAAAATTTTAGGAAAAAAATTTTATTGAGGAGATTTATTTTTCATGATGGATGCTAGTTATAGAATTTTTTAAGACAATGAATTTACCCTTTTTGTTCACAAAAGCTCTCCAGGCTCCTGTGTAATGCAAGAGCTACAGAAGGGGTCTTCCCTATAGCAAGAATGATAGTGAAATATGACTAAATTTGCAAGGGCTTAAATCACTTTCTGTAAAAGTGTAATGTCACTTCTTTATTCATACACCGAGTAATGCTTATGCTTAATGCAATTAGTGCTAAGGGGCAGCTGGAGTTTTTATGTATTATTTTTATTTCTGGAAGAATAACAAAGCAAGAGCAAACAGCAATTCCTTTTGACACTGTAGTTCTCATTCTCAGTCTGTTCCAAGCACATCTACCCCAGTCCCATCTAAATGAATTCAGGGTTTCCTAGGAAAACAGGGTATCTTCAGAGGGGCTGAACAGAAATTAATTTTCACCATTTCGAAGATCCTGTGCAACAATGGATATCATCTCCTTCACTCTCCTACCCCTGCCCAACCTGAAAAATCATGGTGAACAAACCTCTCTAAATTATATACACGGGCAAATATATATTGCCAGGCTCCGCAATAGAAGGTGTTTGAGGCTGTAAACATAGCTAATCCTTGACAATTTCTCTCTCTCTCTCTCTAATTTCCATCTTTTCTAGGTAGGATGGGTGTTCCTGTTTTCAAGCTCTGTAGCTTCTGAAGTAATTCCTGTTTTAGTAAACAAGTGTCCACCTACTGACACGGGTCCCCCAGCCTCTCTTTGCACATTCCCCATAGGAGTCTTGCATGTGCTCTGAATCGTGTCAGGTCAGCTGTCAGACCATCTCCCAGGCTCCACACTGATGTCGGGTCAGTAAAGAGAAGGTCTGATGGCGCCCCTGTTGTCTTTCTTTACTTCCAAGTGTTTCCCGTTTCTCTTCTTATCCCTTTGTCTTGTTTGGCAGTTTGGCGACAGCACCATCTCAGGTGAGACCCTTCTTTCTTTGAAAAGAGCAAACTCCACGTGGGCCTTAGAATGTGTATTAGTCAGGCCCCTGTAGAGAAACAGAACCAATAGGATATGTAGATAAGAAGAGACCTATAAGGAATTGGCTCATGGAATTACGGCGGCTGAGAAGTCTCTTGATTTGCTGTCTGCAAGCTGGAGACCCAGGAAAGCCGGGGTGTAATTCAATCTGAATCCAAAGGCTTGAGAACCAGGGGCATCGAGAGCAGAAGAAGACTGATGTCCCAGCTCAAGCAGCCAGGCGGGAGAAGCCAGATTCTTCCTCAGCCTCTTTGTTTCTTCAGGCCCTCAATGGATTGGGTGAGGCCACACGGGGAGGGCCGTCTGTTTTACTGAGTCCATTGATGCAAATACTAATTGTAACCGGAAACATCGTCACAGACACGCCCAGAAATAATGTTTAGCCAAATATCTGGGCGCTTCGTGGTCCAGTCAAGGTGATGCATAACATTACCGTCACAGGATGGGATGGTGTGTTCCTCAACGGTTCCACACAGGGAGCACCTTGTAGTGTTTAGAGACACTGAGGGATGAGGAAGGCAGAGGGAATAAAGGAGTGTCAGCCAGCCCTAAACTCAAAAACCACTCAACTACCTCTAAGTGGATTAAAATTGCTCTGCTGCGCTCATCTAAGGGAGCCCGGGTTGGTCGTTTCAGAGTAGATCTGAACGGCTCTTAACTTATGTTTTGCTAAATTTTATGCTAGTTCTGGATTAGCTTTGACATAATTGCAAATTTGTTTTCTGGCTATTCTATCTGCTTGTAATGCAAAGTCTGAGAAATAATGTACCCTTACACCATACACACACACCCTAACACACCCCAAGATTGTGCATTATAAAATATAAAATATAGAGTGTGTTCTATGGAGCCCATCATTGGGATGTGGGTGCTGACTCATCTTACCCGCCTCCCTTCTGGTTCTAACCAATTCGATGCATACACAGACGACAGATGGGAGGAGCAGAGACAGGAGGGAGAGCGTGGCTTCCTTCTCCTCCCAGGCTGAATCTGGTTCGCCCTCGCAGCCACAGGCAGTGCAGCTGGAGAACCTCACACAGGAGGTGCCCTTCCTGCTGCGGTCACCACAAGGGAGGACGGCATGGGGAAGAGATGGAGACGGGGGCCTGCTTTCTGACGCTGGGTTCCACTTCCGCATGGGCTTACATCACATGCTCTTCGGCTCTCCCATCTCTCCAGTCAAAAAGCCACTCCTTCCAAAGAGAGGAGTGAAGAGGTGGGAAGAATTCTGAAGCTTCCTCGTTCAGTATGTCCTGGAGATGGTGGACATATTGGTGGAGAGGGAAGAAGTTGTTATTTTATGCATTGAAATGGGTTCAAGGGAAGAAAAGTGCCTTCCTCCACGACAGATAATTGAAGCTAAGAGGCAAACTTAGTTTTTGATATTTTACGTAAACTACTAGAGAGTTGGCATAAACTGTAGAGAGGTGTCTGTAAAGTAATCGTAGTACAAAAAACCGTATCTCAGGTTTTTGTTTTACAACTAGACTGAACCATTCTATTTTTAATTGGGATTTTTTGTTTTTGGTGAGGAAGATTGGCCCTGAGCTAACATCTGTGCCAGTCTTCCTCGATTTTGTATGTGGAGTGCTGCCACAGCATGGCTTTATGAGTGGTGTGTAGGTTCACGCTTCGGGTCTCAACCAGTGAACCCCGGGCTGCTGTAGCAGAGCGCATGAATGTAAGCACTGTGCCACCAGGCCTGCCAATTGGGATATTTTTGTAACTTAAAATTCTGCCCAATTTGTTATGATCACGTGTGTGTGAATACACACACACACATGAATAGACAAGGTAATGGAAGGAAATACACAAAAACATCTCTGGTGATTAAATTAAATGTGGCATTTTTTTTCATCCTTTGGTTTACCTGTTTTTTCCTGAGGTTTCCAAAACTTTGCTTTTGTAATAAGAGAAAACAAAATACATTTGGTTAAAGAGAGAGTGTACTCTGGAACTTCTGAGCATAATCTGACCTAATACTTCAACACAGGAAAAAACAAAGTCAACCCCTCACTGTCCTGGGAAAACCTTGGAGGCAAAAGAAGAACTGGGAAGGGCAGGGGGTTAAAGCCAACAAGATTAGGCAAGAAGAACCCATAACACACAGAGAATGAGGGCCGAGCATGGGCACGTGTCCCCAAGAGATACATGGAAGTACATTCAAAGGCCGGGAGAAACTTAAATCAATTGAGTGATGACAGTTAAGTTCATTCTGATTCTTGACATTTGGGGATGTTTAGAAGTTGGGCTTTTATAGCCAGTGGACTTTCCCAAAATATTCTCACATTTCAATCATTTATTTAATCCTTTCTTTTTCTTTGTTAAAGACATCTTTTTAACTTAAAAATTAGAAATATACAATTCTGACCTTATTTTTTAAAAGGTGTATTTTTTATTATAAAATATAGACATGTAGAGAGAAGGATTGAATTCACGCTAGTCCAAACACAACCATTGTTAATATTTGGGGTAATCTCTTCAGTCAAAGGCATTGCCTTCCTGTGCCAGTATGAGGCCACAATACATGCCCCGTGTGGGGATGGCCAGGCAGAAAGGAGAGAGTATGGAAGTTCAGAGATGGAGGACAGACTAGGCAAAGCAGATGTTCTTCTGGGTAGAAGCTGCTGATAATTTTTCTGCCTTCGATTTAATATAATATTCACGACAAAGAGATAGTTGTCTTGGGGGACTTTTCTACGGCTGTTCCGAATTTGGCGTAGTGGCGAGACAATGAGCTTGAGCTGGAGTCCCGACTCCACCCTTCACGACCCTGTGACCTTGACAAGGTTACTTCTACACTCGGAGACTTGGTTTCCTTCTCTGTGAGATGGAATTAATAGTGCCTATGTCATATGACAATTGAGAGAACTAAATATAACACATTAAAATACTGAGCACATAGTACTTACGCATATTTTTTTAAGATCCTAAAAGAAATTTAGCATCGCTCGTAAAATTTTTCCCATTTGTCTTTCCACTTAAACTTCTTATGCTTAATTGCAGCATTTTAAAACAGTGTATCTGTATTCCATACTTCAAGAAAGAATTGCTGTTGTTAACATGGCTTGGCTGTCTTTCACTAAATTACAAATTTTTGGTCATAGAATACCCTCTCTAAATTTTTGATCTCTGCAAATACAACTCCAAACATCTGGTTTAGTAACTATAGGTGTCAGAAAATAGGGACCATTCAGCCAAGTTTCAGCCTCTCCTTTATTTCAAGAAAAGGAAGAGTATTAGTGAATTATAATTTCAGGATGACTTTTTTCCCTAAAAGTCAACAAAATCAAGTTCCTTTTAGTAGTAGCTGATAGAAAAGAATATTACCTGTGTTCTAAGTTATATTTCTCTCTCCTTTTTAAATATATCCTCAAAATTGAGTGATGAATAAAGAATATCAATAAACCATTTAGAAAATAAAGTCAGTGAATGAAATTTTATTTTCATCTTGGAGAGTTCATTTTATAGACTCATTCCAAGGGAAAAACTCAAATATGATGATATCAGATGTCAGTTGTGAAATCAGTTATTTAGGTTTGGGGGGGCAATAAGTTAATAAACGAAATATCTGAGCTTTAAGGAGCTTTGGAGGCTGGACTCTCTTTGGATTATCCAGAACCATTAAGAAGACTCACTATTTGTCATCATTTTCTCTATTTCTTAACTCTTTAAATTTCTAAATTGCCTGTCGCCAAGTACAGTCCCAGGCGTCCTCAAAAACTAACCAACACAAAATGCTTTTCTTAAGACCCGGGAGTGAGCAGCTGTTGGTGAACACAAGCTCTTAAGGCAGTAAAAGATGCTATGGCCAAATTAAAGTTGTGCTGAAAAGTTAGAGAAGGGAACCATCATGACCTGTAATATACATGCCTTAGCTTAAAGCCAAATTTTTCACAAGTCCCATTGGTTACATTTACTCGAAAGAGAGAAAATTTTAAACTTCTCCTTTCCAGGAACCATCACAACCTCCTGCATGAGTTGATGGGGAAGGGCATTCAGCAGTTTTACTCAGTCAGGACCCCTGCGAAACCGAATCAGTAGCAGAGTCATGGAAACCATGTTGGATGCTAGTGCCTGGCCGGCGACCCGCATCTGTGGGCCTAGCCTTTGGCAGTCACGACTCCACACCAATGCCTATTATCAGTAACCAAAACTTTCTTGGTGTCCACAGTTTGCTTGTATCATTCTGAAGATTTTTTTATTGAGATCATGTTGGTTTATAACATTGTGTAATTTTAGGTGTACATTATATTTATCAGTTTCTGTGTAGACCACACCGTATTCACCACCAAGAGTCTAGTTTTTATCCGTCACCGTACATATGTGTCCCTTTACCCCTTTCACTGACCTCCCCAACCTCCTTCCCTTCTAGAAACCACTAATCTGTTCTCTTTGTCTGTCTGTTAGTTTATCTTCCACATATGAGTGAAATCACGTGATGCTTGTCTTTCTCTGTCTGGCTTATTTCTCTTAACATCATACCCTCAAGGTCCATCCATGTTGTTGCAAATGGGACGATTTTGTCTTTTTTATGGCTGAGTAGTATTCTGTTGTATATATACACCACATCTTCTTTATCCATTTATCAGTTAATGGGCACTTGGGTTGCTTCCACGTCTTGGCTATTGTGAATAATGCTGCAGTGAACATATGGGGGGCATAAGTTTCTTTGCATTGTTGATTTCACATTCTGTGGATAAATACCCAGTAGCAGGATAGCCCAATCCTATGGTATTTTTATTTCTAATGTTTTGAGGAATCTCCATACTGTGTTCCATCGTGGCTGCACCAGTTTGCGTTCCTACCAACAGTGTATGAGAGATCCCTTTTCTCCACATGCTCACCAACATTTGTTATTTTTTGTCTGAGGACTTTTTTAAAATTGATAGTTATAGTTTAATTTTATCAGAGTGGAAAAGAACATTCCAAGGGTATAGGAAAATGTTCACCTTTAGAAAATCCTGTCTACCATAATTTATCAAATCAAGCTTATTTTTTCCAGCTTTACTGAGATATTATTGACATGTAACATATATAAGTTTAAGATGTACAATGTGACAATTCAATACATGTATGCATTGCAAAATGATTACCACAGTAAGGTTAGGTAACCCCTCCATCACTTCGTATCATTACCAATTTTTTTTTGTGGTGATTAACATTTAAGATCTACTCTCTTAGCAACTTTCAGGTATACAACACAGTATTGTTAATTGTAGTCAATATGTGGTGCATTAGATCCTTGGAACTTATTCATCTTATAACTGGGAGTTTGTACCCTTTGACCAACATTGTCCCTTTTCCCCCACCTCTCAGCCCCTGGCAGCTACCATTCTACTCTCTGTTTCTGTGAGTTTGGCTTTTTTAGGCTCCACATATAAGTGAGAACATGCAGTATTTGTCTTTCTCTCTCTGATTTCTCACTTAGCGTAGTACTCTCAGGACCCATCCATGTTGTCACAAATGGCAAAATCTCCTTCTTTTTTACAGCTGAATAATACTGCTCTGTGTGTGTGTGTGTGTGTGTATGTGTGTGCACGTGTCACAGTTTCTTTAGCCAGTCATCCATTGGTGGACACTTAGGTTGTTTCTGTGTCTTAGCAATTGTGAATAATGCTCTAGTGAACAGGGGGTGTGTGTTTGACTCTTCAACTTAGTGATTTTGTTTTCTGAGGACGTCGTGTTACTCCTCTTTAGCGCCCCCTCCTGTCAGGGCCTCTGGCAGTGTTTGGACCCCTGAGACAGATAGAAAGACCGTCCTGCTTCCCCCATAGTTCTCTGAGAGCTGAGGTAGTGGCATCCGCCAAAGAAGCTTCATGGTTGCCATGAATTTTATCTTCAGAGTTTGGAACATTATTGCTAATGGTCTCTCCGGTGTCATCCCTAGGTCCCTCTGGAGTTGGCCAAAGCTTGCCTAAATAATCTGAGGACCTGCCATGGCGCCAAGTGTCCCAACCATCTGTAATCCTCGAGGCTTCTCTCCAGAGAGCCTCATCTGAAACATCTTCTCAAGCAGGGCTAATTCATGAGGTAGTGATCTGAATTCATTATCCAATTACTTGTGATAAATAGTGCCCTAAGAAATGTGATATAGAGCAAAGAAGGGGAGGTCTGGAAAGGTCTGGGCTCTGTAACCATGAAAGGAAAGGGTGAGCTGCCCAATCAAAATTCCCCATTTCTCAGAAGCCCCTCTCCCTCCCGTATACTGGTCTTGCTCGCAGGCTCGTCCACTCAGCACAGCCTTTTGAGATTTTTCCTTTTCCACACAAGAGCTTAATGCCTTCAAGCCAGTGACAGTCTCCTGGTTGGCTGCCTCTTTTCTCGTATAATGTAATTCTTTCCTATGAAGATGGATTTGAGCTGGAATTTTATGCCGCTGCTGTAATATTTCTCTTACTCTCCTTCTTCATATGTGCAGTGACATTTGGGCCATTTTTGTCTAGCCTAATGCATGGTCTTGCCATCCATAATGCCAACTATGAATGAAATGAGCATTAAGCACATTAATTTTCAATGCTATTAAGGCCGTTAAGCATATTAGCAGGCCCATAACTTCATTTTCTTACAGATGTTTTAGTAATAGTGTCTACTGCCATCCCCAGTCACAAAGAAAAGGTGAAGCCTTCCCCAGCAGAAGCCACTGTGGATGTGGACGGGGGTGAAGTTCACACGGGCCAAGTTGGATCATTAGTGGAAAATTATGCAGGCTCCAGCCTGCCAGGTGACCTGGGTAAGCATGAAATCCTGCACAGCGAAGGAAGACATTGACCTGTGTCCACCTCGCCGCCCACCTTGTTGTATACAGCTCATTAATTTGAAAACCAAAAAGAGAAAGAGACACTAGAAATTTCCATTTTGATCTGCCCCTCTTCTGCCCTTCAAGTGGCAGCTGTGGAAGCAGAATAGCCTGAAGCTCCAGAAAAATGTAAAAGCTTCTTGATTTAAGTGTAAAAAAATGGACCAGAAAGCTTTAAAGAGGCCAAAAGTAAAGAACCTGTAATTGAAGGAGTCATTTCAGAACAGGCCTTGGAAGCATTTAGCATATTCTTTTAATTAATTTCTTCTAAGGATGGTGCTGAAAATATATTTATCTACTTCATGGCAGAAGGAATAATCTCCAACTTTGCCTTCTGCCTAGATTTGTTTGACCTTTACTGAAATGTCTACTTTACTCCTTGTAGGAAAACACTGGCTCAGTATCTTTTCAGAAATAATGTACCCAAATGAGAAAGAGGCATTCTACACCAAAAGTGGTACCAATGGAGTTGGGCAGCAATGTTTTAAAATTTTACAAGTGACTGTTGGAAAAAGTTAAAGCTAAGGTAAAATGTTAAACTATAGCTTCAGACCTGAAAATTCTGGTTTCCTAGTATTTCGTTTGTAAAAGCAAGGAACAATTTCAGCTGTAGGTAACTGAAGACTTGTTCTTAACCGTGATGACAATCGTTGTTCACTTAAGAGCTTGGTGGTCTCAGTGTTGGTACAGCAGCCCAATACTGTCATCAGGGGGCCAGACTCTTTCTATATTTCCATTCTGCCATTCCTAGTATGTTGGCTTGTTGTCCACAGGAGTGCTGCCTCATTATCACAATATGGCTACTGAATTGCTGGGCATCACATCTATAATCAAAGCCAAAAGAAGGAGGAAAGAGCAGCCAGGCAGCTGAGAGTCTACTAAAAAGAACAGACCCACTCAACTAAATTGAGAAGTCCTTAGAATAGAGACTATATCTATTTCATCTTCATATCTCCATCTTTCCTGGACAGATTCATAAGGACACATAGTAAATGCTGAAAAATGGTGGAATTAAAGAGAAAACCATGTACTATGCCCTAGTCATGCTTGTCACCAACTATTAGTCAGTAGATTTTTTTCTTGGGTCACTCTTTGAATGCTCTACCCAGTGAGTGCGTCCATATTCTCATCAGCCCAGGAGAAAGAGCCTAGAACATGCCATTTATAAGGCAGAAGGCATGGCAAGCTACAGATCACACAGTGTGACCACGATGAGCAGATCCGTTAAAGGAAAGTACCTCCCAGAGCAAATCCTGCCCTGTTTAAAAATAAAAACCATGAATTAAGACAAAGTACAGCTGGATTATTACCACAGCTTAGGGTTCAGCTGATGTTCTCACTGTGGGGCAAAACAAAAATATCTCTGTTCTCCGTCTAAAAAAATTTTTTTTTATCCTCCAAGAGTTAAAAAATAAACATGATCAACCCTGAGCCAAAGTGAAATGCAGAAAAGTTATGTTCTCTTTCTCCATTTTAGGCAGTTAGGTCAAATGGTATATCCTCCTAAATGCCTTTTGACATATATTGTCAAATTCCTTCCAGAAAGCTTTCTGTAAGCACTGATGAAAATGTCCCTAAACAGAAAGGCTGGGTATGGATCTCTTACTCTTGAGTTTGGTGTCATCACTTTTCTGCTTCAATGTGCTAGATTAGGAAGAGTGCTCCAGGTATAGGCCCGACTGTGGTTGATAAATACTTACTTCTGCAGGTTTGTCGGGGATAATTGTTATTTTTAGCTTTTCACACCCATGCTCCCCATATCTGTCACCCACCAGCAGAATGAAGTCCTGCCTTTGAGAGAATCACCCAAAGGCTGTGTTTGTGCAGCCTTGCTCAGAAATAGGAACTTGTCTCTTGCCAGAGTCTTTCTTTCCCTTCCCAGAGGGGCCAAGCGTGGCCAAGAAGACGCTGTCTGTTGAAATTTGAATCTTATGTGACTCCTGCAAAGCTAATAGGTACTGTTGGAATCTACTTGTTTCATGAAAATAGTGGTATGTGGACCAACTGGTTCTTGCCGTTTAATCCTTCTGAATTTTCTTGGGCCCTGACTGTTAAACCAACTCTGTGGAACTTTAATATCCTTCCATTAAATTTCCTTTTTTCCCCTTAAGATAGCCAGAATGAGTTTCTACTGTTTCTGCACATGGATTATTAGGTTTTCTTTTTTAAATTCATGACCACAAATCTTAAAGGGCCACTCAGGGACGCCCAGAAATCTCCTACGATTTCCAAGGAAGCCCTTCTCCCATACTCTGAGACAAGCATTTTATACCTACTCTCTCCTCGAGTTTCCTTCCTCGGTCCTCAGCACAACCACCTTGCCTCGCGCTCCTCCAAAAAGAAGACATCAGAATTGAACTTCTTCATATTCCTATCACCAAATCAACAACCCCCTCTGTAGCTATATCAGCTTTTCTGTCTTCCTTTCTGCTGGAATTAAAGAATTGTCTCTATGGGGCTGGCCCTGTGGCCGAGTGGTTAAGTTCACACGCTCCACTGCAGGCAGCCCAGTGTTTCGTTGGTTTGAATCCTGGGCGCGGACATGGCACTGCTCATCAAACCACGCTGAGGCAGCGTCCCACATGCCACAACTAGAAGGACCCACAACGAAGAATATACAACTATGTACCGGGGGGCTTTGGGGAGAAAAAGGAAAACAATTTAAAAATTTTAAAAAATTAAAAAAAAGAATTGTCTCCACTCCCCTCAAAGGCCATCTTGAATCATGAGGTAGAAGCCATATCTGTGGAAGGCAGAGTAATAGAGTAGAAAGAGCTTGGTTCTGGCAAAACGGATGTGGATGCCATGGTGTGCTGCACAAACACCACCTCCAGGACCAGAGCACTCATTCTCCCAGCTTCTAGGGGTGTTGGCAACTGACTGCGGTCAGCTGATCCCCTCTCTGGGACTTGCCTTCAACTGAGGAGAGTGGCACTGCCTAAGCTCAGGTCCCTTTCCCTGGAGCAGCCTTTGTCCAATCCCAGGTCAATGCAAAGGTATTAAGTTCCACCCACCTTGCCCTACTTTGAGACAACTCTGCAGGGCCCCCCCATAGCTCCAGGATGACCCATAGGACAGGCTGAGCTCTTTATTGACTGCATTACAGTTCAGCTTTTCTCTTCGCCAAAATCCTATTTCCTTCACTCTGAGAGCATGCTCTAACACACTTATCATCAACAAATCTCTTATCATCAACAAATCTCTTATCACAGTCTGCTTTCTGAGGAAGCTGACTAGCAACAGTTAGTGCCGGAAGTGGTCTTAGAGAGCCGAAGCTGGATCACTTGCAGGCAGCTGGCACTGGTGGTAGTTACTCATAGATCCTGGCATGCAGTAGCAAGCCATTGTTAAAATTTTTATTGTGATGAACAGAGATCTTATACTGATGGGAGGTAATGTACCGGTAGTTGCAATGCGTGAGCCATTTGAGAGACAGAGGCCAAGAGTATAAGGAATATGAAATAGGAAGGCAATCAATGCCAGGGACAATCAATGTTTTGGAGAAAGACAATGAAAGGCTGAGAGTGAATTAATCAGCAATTAATGGCCTTGTGTGAAAGCCAGAGGGCTTCCTTTGCTGCAAAGGAGGTTGAATTCTCAGCTTCCACAAGTCTGTCATGCCAAGGTCAAGGGCCATCTTGGGAAGCAGTGGGACACTAAGAAATGGAATTGGGATATCAGAGCCATACTTGAGCATCTTAAATTCCTAGATTCTCCTAAACCCTTTGGGGTTCCAGAAATGGCCCACTCCTCTTCTCTGCTAAAGGTTAGCACTCCTCTCTTTCTTTAAGATGATGCAGCCATCAATCTTCTGCAAGACAACCTGTGCCTCTCTTCGTATCAGCTCAAGGATGACATAATGCCAGAAAATTGAAGAGGAGGAAAGACCTCCCAAGTCTTTATATGAGCACAGCATTTCCCTGATAGGAAATATCCATGCCCTCTTCTAAAAAAAGACATTATAAGAAACAAAACTGTAGACCAGTATCTTTCGTGATTATTGACCATGATTCAATATCAAATCAGGATCATGATTTGACTAAAAATTCAACAAAATATTAGCAAATTGAATCCAACAAAACATAAAAAGAATACTACATCATGATCAAGTGAGATTTGTCTCAGGAATGCAAGGTCAGTTTTTTATATTTAAAAATCAATGTTATTCACCATAATAACAGACTGAAAAAGAAAAATTATATGATCATCTCAATAGATGTATAAAGTGCATTTAATAATAAGTCAACACCTGTATAAAGTGCATTTAATAATAAGCCAACACCTATTTGTGATTCAAACTTTCAGAAAACTAAGAATGAAGGAGAACTTCCTCACCCTGATAAAGAGCATCTACCAAAAAATCCTGCAGCCTTAGTGGTAAAATAGCATTACCCTTAAGATCAGGAGCAAGGCAAGGATGTCCACTCTCACTATTTCCATAAGACATTGTATTGTAGGTCCTATCCAGTGCAATAAGGCAAGAAAAGGAAATAAAGGGCATCCAGATTAGAAAGAAAGAAGTAAACTGTCTTTATCCACAGATATGGTCACTTATGTAGAAAATCCTACAGAAGCTACACAAAAGCTTCTAGAACTAGTAAGGTTAGCAAGGTTGCAGGATACAAGGTCACAACACAAAGATCAGTCATATTTCCATTTGGTAGCAATGAGCAAATAGAAGTTGAAATTTTTTAAAAATATCATTTATAAAATACTTAGGGATAAATTTCACAAAAGATATGCAAGATCCATGCACTAAAACTATAAAATATTACTGAGAGAAATAAACAAAGACATATATAAATAGAGAGATATGTCATACTCATGGTTTGGAAGACTCGATACTATTAAGATGTCGATTCTCCGCAAATTAATCCATAGTTTCAATGCATTTTAATCAAAATTCCAGCAGACTTCTTGTAGAAGTTAGCAAGCTGATTCTAAAATGCGTATGGAAAGACAAAGGATCTAGAATAGCCAATATCTTTTGCAAAACAAGAGCAAAATTGGACTATTTACACTGCCTGATTTAAGATTTATCAAAAAGTTCAGGTAATTAACACAGTGAGGTGTTGGTGTAAATATAAACATACAGCTCAATCATATCAGTGGAATAAAATAGAAAGTCCATAATAGACCCAACCATAATGGCTGATTGGTGGTTAGTGCATTCACAGAGTTGTGCAATGATTCTAAGTTCAAAACAAGTTTTTCAGCCCTGAAATAAGCCCCATACACATTAACCAGTCACTCCCATTTCCCCTCTTCCCCTAGCCCCTGGCAGCTAATAAATTACTTTTGTCTTTATGGCTTTAATACTTCTTGACATTTCATGAAGTGGAATCAAACAATACGTGTCCTCTTGTGTCTGAGTTCTTTCAGTTAGCATAATGCTTTCAAGGTTTATCCATGTTCTATCACATATTAGTACTTTATTGCTTTTTATTGTGAAATAATATCCATTTTATGGATATGCCACATTTTGTTTATTCATTCATCAGTTGTTGGACATTTGAGTTATTTACACCTTTCAGCTATTGTGAATAACGCTGTTATGAATATTTGTGTACAAATTTTTGTATAGGCCTATGTTTTACTTTCTTGGGGATATATACCTGGGAATGGATTTGATGGGTCATATGTTAATTCTTTATTGAAAATTCTGAAAAAATGCCAGATGTTTTCTAAAGAGGCGGCACAATTTTACATTCACACCAGCAATGACTGAGGGTTCCAATTTCCTCACCAACACATCTTAATGTCTGTCTTTTTTATTATAACTGTCCTCATGGGTGTGAAGCGGCATCTAATCATGGTTTTGATTTGCATTTCCCTAATGACTAATGAGGTTGAGCATCTTTTCTTGTGCTCATTGACCATCTGAAAAATATCTCTATTTCTGTGCCTACTGAGGTGGTCATGTGGTTCTTGTCTTTTATTATATGAATATAGGATATTATATTTGGTTTTCATATATTAGATCATTCCTTGGAGAAATCTCACTTGGTAATGGTGCATAATCCTTTTTATATGTTGCTGAATTCAGTTTGGTGACATTTTGCTGAGGATTTTTGCCTCTGTATTGATAACAAATAATTGTCTGTAGATTTCTTTTCTCATCATTGTTTTTGGTTTTAGATCATTCTCTGTCTGGTTTTTGGTACAGGGTAATATTGGCCTCGTCGAACGATTTGGAAAATATTCCCTCCTCTTTTATTTTTTGGAAGGTTTTATGAAGGCTTGGAACTCATTCTTTACGTGTTTAGAAGAATTCACCAGTGAAACTATCTGAACTGGGCTTTTCTTTGTAGAAGGTTTTCAATTACTAAACCAATCTCTTTACTTCTTAGAAGTCTATTTGGGTTTTCAGTTTTCTCTGGAGTAAGTTTCAGTAGTTTATGTTTCTAGAAGTTTATCCATTCCATCTAAGTTATTTAATTTGTCACCAAACAGTTGTTCTTAAGGCCTGCCTCTCCCCTTAGGATCAAACTCTGCACCTCGCTTCACAGGAGCTGGGGCACAGATAACGACCTCCTTATCCTGGAGTGACACCTTGCTCTACTAATGGATGCTGGCAGGGGGCAGGCGGTAACCTCTGGCCTTCCCTGCCTGCCTTCTCTTTGTGCCCTTCACTTTGTGAGTGAGCTGGAGAGGAGGCAAAGGGCGCTCCAGCGTTCTCAGGCTACCGGTCCTGAAATGGTGTTTTCCTCCTGTGAGTAGAGTCTCAGAAGGGAGCCTCAGTCTTTTTGGCCATGTCAGATAGGAATAGAGCTTCTGCAGCACAAGGCTGCAAGGAGATGAGAAACACAGCAGCGGGCCCCACCCGGGGTGAAGCTGGGGCCCTATCCTGGAACACAGGAGGGAGAAGCAGCCGCCATATCGTTCTTGGCCGCAGCTACCTGAAGGAGGACACCCAGAGCAGGGTTTCCATGAGATGGAGCTTGGGGGTGGGGACGGCGGAAGCCAGTCATGGCTCAGATGCCACAGACTCTTGCTCTGACCAAGGTTTAATAGATTTTCTTGAATGAATGTTTCTCCTTTTGCTATATACCTTAGGACGATTCTCAGAAGATTTGAATGATTGAGTTTTTTTGGTTTTTCTTTTTTGCTTTTTGGTTTTTTGCTGAGGAAGATTCACCCTGAGCTAACATCCATGCCAATTTTTCTGTATTTTTTAGTATGTGGGCCAGCATGGCTACTAACAGAGCAATGTAGGTCTGTGCTCGGGAACTAAACCTGGGCTGCCAGTGGAGAGTGCTGAACTTAACCATTAGGGCACCAGGGCTGGGCCTAAAAGATTGATTTTTTGAAGAAGGAGAGGAAGATTAGCCCTGACCTAACATCTGCTGCTAATCCTCCTCTTTTTTGGCTGAGGAAGACTGGCCCTGAGCTAACACCCATGCCCATCTTCCTCTACTTTATATGTGGGACGCCTGCCACAGCATGGCTTGATAAGCAGTGTGTAGGTCCGCACCCAGGATCTGAACCAGTGAACTCCAAGCCACCGAAGCAGAATGTGCGAATGTAACTGCTGCACCACCAGGCAGGCCTCATTAAATGATTGAATTTTTAAAAATAATTTTCTCCAGTAAAATGATTGTTATCCTGGGGAAAGAGGCTGCCCTACTTTTCCCTTCTTCACTCTGGAAGTCTGTGGCCCACTCCTCCACTTCCTATCCAGTTAATTGATTAGATTTTTGACAAGTACCAAGGGAGTTTAATGGGGAGGGGCAAGGATAACCTTTTCAACCAACAATGCTGGAACAACTGGCTATCCATATGCAAAATAATTACCTTAGTTCCTTACCTCATACCACGTACAAAAATTATTTCAAAATGATTATAGAGGGGCCGGTCCCGTGGCCGAGAGGTTAAGTTCTCACGCTCCACTGCTGCGGCCCAGGGTTTCGTCAGTTCGAATCCTGGGCGCAGACATGGCACCGCTCATCAAGCCACGCTGAGGCAGCATCCCGCGTGCCACAACTAGAAGGACTCACAACTAAGAATATACAACTATGTACCGGGGGGCTTTGGGGAGAAAAAGGAAAAAAATAAAATGTTTAAAAAAAAAAATGATTATAGACCTAAAAGTAAGAGCTGAAACTACAAACTTCTAGAAAAAACACAGGAGAAAATCTTAGTAAGCTTGGGCTAGAAAAAGTTTTCTTTATCAGTACACTGAAAGCATAAATTATAAAAGAAAAAACAGATAAGTTGGATTTCATAAAAATTAAAAACTCTCAGTCTTCGAAAGACACTTAAGGAAGTGAAAAGGCAAGCCACAGACAGGGAGAAAATACCTACAAATATTTTCTATTAAGGAATTTATATCCAGAATGTATGAAGAACTCACACAACACAGTAAGACACAAAGCCCAAAGAAAAACGGGCAAAAGACTTGAACAGACACTTAATGAAAGAAGATACACAGATGGCAAATAAACACATGAAAAGATGCTCCAGATCATTGGTCATTAAGGAAATGCAAATCAAAACCACAATGAGATATCACTATACACCTATTAAAATGGCTAAAATTTAAAAGACTGATCAGACCAAGCGTTGGGGAGGAAGCAGAGCAGTTGGAATTATGTGAGACTGTGAAATGGAGCCTCATCTGTTTGTCAATTTCCTAAAAACAGAAACCAACTGTACCACCTGTCATTCCCTCCTAAGTGTTTACCCAAGAGAAGGGAAAGCACATGCCCATAGAAAGACTCGTGCACAATATCATAGCAACTTTACCAGTGATAGCCCGTAACTGGACAGAACCCAGATGTCCATCAACAGGTAAAGGAATGAAGAAATTGTGGAGCAGCAATACAAAGAAGTACCACTCAGAGATAAAAAGGAATGGACTATTGATAACACAAATGCATGAGTATCAACAGTATTATGCCAAGTGAAAGGAACCAGAAACAAAAGCCTATATACTGGATAATTCTCTTTAGATAAAATTCTTTAACAGGCAAAATGATAGCCATAGAAAGCATTATCAGTGACTGCCAGGGCTCAGGCGATAGAGGAGAGAAGTGGCTGTAATGGAGTTGCAAGGGGATTTCTATATCATGATTGTTGTGGTTGTCACACACCTACATACATTTATCAAAACTCATCAGATTGCACACCTAAAATGGATTGATTTTATTTTGTATGTAAATTAAACCTTAATATAGTTGATTAAAATGAATATGTATGACTATGTAATGAATATGTATGGTATGCCATTTATACAAAAGTGTGAAACACCAAAATAATACTATACATTGTTTATAAAAGTATGCATATGTGTATATGTTACAAATGTAAAATGATACATGGGATACACCAGTTTTAGGATCATGGTTACCTCCTTGTGGGAGAGAGAGGAAGAAGAGATGGGTTTTGGGAACTTTATCTGCATCTGTAATATTTTCTTCCTCTCTCCTTCCCTATTCTTCCTTCCTTTCCTTTTCTTTTTTCCTTTAGTAGACTTTATATTTTAGAACACTTCTAGATTTACGTAAAAATTGAATAGAGAGCACAGAGTTCCCCTAGAACCCTGTCCTCTTTACCGTTTCCCCTCTCATTAACCTCTTGCATTTGCGCTGTATATTTCTTATAATTAACAAGCCAATACTGATACATTATTATTAACTAGAGTCTGTAATTTACATTATTTATCCACCATTAGAGTATTATACAGAATGGATTCATAGTTTGTCCTAAAAAGCCCTGTGCTTCACCTACTCATCTCTTCCACCCTTCCCCTGAGCTTGTGACAACCACTGATCCTTTAACTATCTCCATGGTTTGGCTTGTTCCAGAATGTAGTTGAATCGTATAGGATGGAGTCTTCTTTCAGACTGGCTTCTTTTACTTAGCAATATGCACGTGGTTTTCATTCATGTTTTGGGGGGCTTGATAGCTCATTAATTTTTATTATTGAATAATATTCCATTGTCTGGATGTACCACAGCTTGTTTTCCCATTGCCTGGTAAAGGACATCTTGTAGCTTCCAGTTTTTTGTAATTATGAATAAAACTGCTATAAGCATGTGTGTGCAGATTTTTGTGCGGCCGTAGGTTTCCAGTTCAATTGCCTAAATATCTAGGAGCATGATTGCAGCATTACATGATCAAACTATGTTTGACTTAGCAAGAAATTGCCAAACTGTCTTCCGAAGTGGCTGTACCAGTTTGCATTCCCACCAGCAGCGAATGAGAGTTTCTGTAGCTCTGCATCCTTGCCAGCATTTGGTGTTGTCAGTGTTACAGATTTTAGCAATTCTACTAAGTGGAATCTCACAGTCATTTTAGTGTTCAATTCTCTGATGGAAAACGCTGGTGGGCATCTTTTCATGTGCCTATTTTCCATTTGTATATCTTCTTTGGTGAACCATCTGTTCAGATTTTTTGCCCATTTTTAAATTGGGTTATTTTCTAATTATTCAGTTTTCAGAGTTCTTTGTATATTTTGGATACACGTCCTTCAGCAGATATGTGTTTTGCAAATATTTTCTCCCAATGTGTGTCTTGTATTTTCCTTTTCTTCACAGTGTCTTTCACGGAGTAGACATTTTTAATTTGAGTAAAGTTCAAGTTCTTTTTCTTTCATGCATAATGCCTCTGTGTTGTACCCTAAAAACTCATCACCAAATCCAAGGTCATCTAGATTTTCTCCTCTACTGTCTTCTAGAATTTTCATAGTTTTCACATTTCGCATTTAGGTCTACGTTGGATTTGATTTGCTAACATTGTGCTGAGTATTTTTGCATCTATGTTCATGAGAGACACTGGTCTGTTGTTTTCCTTTCTTGTAATGCTTATCTGGTTTGGGCATTAGGTAGTGCTGGCCACATCAAATGAGTTTCTGTCTCTCTGCTTACATTACTCATCAGTTTTTGCATGTTGTCTACTTTTTCCATTAGAACCCTTCACATATTAGTCATATTTTATTTATTTACCTATTTATTTTTATTGAAATATAGTTAACATACAATATTGTATTAGCTTCAGGTGCACATATACATAGTGATTTGACATTTATTTACATTACAAAATGATCACCCTGTTAAGACTAGTAACCATCTGTCATCATACAAAGTTATTACAATATTGTTGACTCTATTCCCTATGCTGTATGTTACAATCCCATGACTTATTTATTTTAAATTAGATATCTGATAATTCCAAGATCTGTGACATAACTAAGTCTGGTTTTGATGCTTGCTTTCTCTTTTCAGATGGTGTTTTTCCTTGCCTTTGAGCATGCCTTGTAATTTTTTGCGGAAAGCCAGACATGATGTATTGCGTAATAGGAACGGAGGTCATAAGGCATTTTGTGTGAGGTTTGTTGTTACTCTGGACAGGAGCTGGGCTGTGTTTAGGATTTTCTGTAGCTATTGGTGCCAGTGGTTTCAGTTTCCTCTAGCCCCGTTGTTTGTTTCTCTCCCCTGTTGTCTTTGGATTTCCCCATGAACTCCTTCCTAAATAGAGTCTGGTGTCACAGCCCTCTCAGTGGAAATCCACCATTATGCTGGAGCCTGTCGATGTGTTGTTAAGGTGTTTGGGGAGGGGAAGCATTCTATAATCTTATGATTAAACCTCAATCTTTTAGTGGGCTGGAGTCCCTGAGCTTCGACCTTTGGAAGTTTTTCTTAGCCGTTTTTTTCTCCACTTACGTGATACAAGAAGGCTGGTGGGGCCTAGAGTTGTCTGCTTGCCCTCATGCAGGTCGGACCTAAGCTCTGGTTAAGTATTTCGCCCTGGAGGACAAGTATTTCACCCTGGTCTTTGTCATGGAGAACACTCTGTGTGTATTTCAAATTGATTACTTTTCCTCTGGGCATAATTCAAAGGGTTACTTTTCCCTCCTCCTTCCTGAAACAGGAGGGGATTTTTCTCTGACCTCCTGGTGGCACTCTTGGAGGTGGAATCCACAGATGTGTGGTCCCCTCTATGATGGAACCCCCCAGAAGTTTTTAACCCTCAAGTTAGTCCACACTCAACCTCCAGCAATTTGTCACAATTACCACTTAGGTGCTCCTACCAGTTACTGGCTCCGGCAGCTTCCACTCCCAGTAAGTTGATCTTGCCTGGGATTTTCTTTATTTGCCTCTCTCTCCAGCTTCGTGGAGGCAATTTGCCCCGTGCCCTCAGTTCACTAATGGATCAAAGAAAAGTCATTGATTTTCAGTTCGTTCAGCTTTTTTTTGTGTGTGTGAGAATGGGAGTGATGATTTCAAGTTCTTTACGTGTTGGAACTAAAACCAGAAATCTGTCTCTTTTCCTCTCTCTCTCTCTATTTCTTCCCTTTCTTTCCTTCCTCTCTCCTTCTTTCTTTCTGAAGCAAATATGGCAAAATGTTAATATCTGTTTAATCTCAGTGATTCGTATTCCCCTAAATTCAGGTTAGAGGCAGTGACGGTGGCATTGCTTGAGAAGGCAATCCTGTTCATTGAGATCTGAATTTACATTCCAGCCTCACTTTGCAGTCAATAAAATAAAATGGGCTTCAGTGTCTGTAAAAAGATCCACAGTAGTCAAATCAGCAAGAAAGCATACAGACTTCCGAAGCTCATTACTAGTCATTTTAAGGCATTTCAATAGCTAACATTGACGCGTTTTCCTGATGAGAAGACGCTGCCTTGAAAGCTCTCTCCTGTGTGTCTTGTTCACTTGCCCAGGAGTCAGGTTAATGAGACTTTTCTGTGGGTTAGACTGGTAGAAAAAGGCCTTCAGATGATGACTCATGTCCACACAGAGTTCAAATTGAACCAGCTTACTAAACCAACATACGTGGATTTTCAAGTTATTTAAGATTTCTGTTATCACTGTTAGTCATCATTATAACAACAGCAACAATAACTAAATACTTTAGTCTCTTTGGCATATAATTCCAATAATGTCTGCTTTTACGTATAAATGGTTTAACATGCCCCCTGTTAAAATTTTCGTTTTTTCTTATTCATAAGGAAAAGTTTATGTTTATCAGAGATTAAAATCTTGCTAGGGTCTTGTTGACTGACTTCGCATTCACGGTATTTGTTTTTCCCTCACATAGCGCACGCTGAATGGCTTGGCATAAGTGTAGGTGTCTCTAGAACACTGTTACCTACCAGCTATGGCTACTTCTGGATGTTAGATTTCTCTCCCCACATTGGCCAGACTTTGTCATATGCTCTTCTGCTGGAGGTAGGTTGGGGGTTGGTACTTGTATTAGTTTGCAAGGGCTAATGTAACAAAATACTACCCACTGCGGGGCTTAAACAACAGAAATTGATTTTCTCACAGTTCTGGAGGCTGGAAGGATGAGATGGAGGCGTCAGCAGGGTCACTTTCTCCTGGGGCCTCTCTCCTCGGCTTCCGCATGGCCGTCTTCTCCCTGCATCTCTAAGCGGTCTTCCCTCTGTGTGTCTGTGTGCTACTCTCTTCTTAGAAGAACACCTGTCATGTTGGATTAGGGCCCACCTTAATGACCTCATTTTAACTGAATTACCTCTGTAAAGGCCCTATCTCCAAATACAGTCACATTCTGACAGACATTCTGAAGTTAGGACTTCAACACATGAGCTTTATGGGTGACAAAATAGTGCTGGAGGCAGGAAGAGAAAGATCATTTTTGTAATGCTCACCGTAAGTGAGGCACTTTATACACATTACGTCATCCTCGCAAAGTCTCCTGAGGTGGGGGTTTATTTCTGACTTACAGAGGAAGAGACTGCAGCATAAAGTCCCGCTGTTAGGAAGTGTGGAGCCAGGATGAACTCCTGGCTCTGTCTGGCCTCAAAGTCCACATTCTGTCCACCACCTCACTCTGCTCATCTTGGCCTTATGTTGCAAACTCTTCACTCCTTTGTGCCTTGCCCCTTTTGGACTTCTCTGTGAGTGACTTAGACTCTTGGTACTGTTGCCCACTCTCCAGCCCAAATGATCAATCAACAGATTTGGGGACATAAAGATGGCTTGTCATTAGAATGGGAAACGGCTCTCATCCTAGAGTAACCCAAAGCCTCAGCCCTTCCTTCTGATCTTTAGGCCAGCACATACTCAATAACTAGAGCAGGGCATTTGCACAGGCAGTTTTCCTTTGATGTGTCATCCCAGCTTGGGATGTTCCAAGCATCACTTAAAGCAAACCAATACTCAGGGATCTGGTACCATGTTCTGAGGCAGTTGCTGCGGGAATGTCTGTTATGCCCAGGCACTGTGTCCTAGAAATACCTCTTCTGAATTTAGCACATTCCTTGCAACTAGGACTCATGGCAAAATACTCCTTTAGTACAGGCATTGATGACACATTTGCATTGCTTCTTTTAAAACCTACAAATAGGACCAGGCTTGCACACAGACGGAGGAGACAGCTGCCTCTGGGACGCTCAGGAAGACATCCGTGGTTTCAGAACTTTGTCTTCCACTGGATACCGCTTTTGTGTTTTGTGGGGTTCTTTTCCTTTTTCCTTGTCTAAATTTCCCACTCTATTATTGTGAGATAAACTGTTTTTGTATTATTGAGCAATTAACTCATATTCTATTTACAGTTCTCAGACTAAACGCTAAGCAATTGCATCCTCAGAATTTCCCCATTCACAAGTGAGTGAGGTTGATCTGCAAATGGTTCAGGGCCAATTGAACCATTTGATTTTCCTGATGATGACAGAAAGCAAGGATGGACACTGGACTTCAATCGTCAGCTCTGTACACAAACACATGTGTGTTATGTCACATCTGTCTATGCAGACATCCCCCCCGGCTGCTCTTCTCCAGTCAAAGGACACTTTCTCAGTGTTTGCACTAATGAGTAAATATTAATCTGTAAGGCTTGGATATTTGGCTTTACACAGAATAAATTGTAAATAGAGCAAAAATCATTAGAACTGGAAGGGGACTTAGAGATCATTGATCTCAATCCCCTGATTTTGTGGCTGAGGAAACCCAAGCTTAGTAAAATGAAAAGATTCATCCAAAGCTTCACAACCAGTTAATGAGAGAACCGGACATTAACTCCCAGTCGTGGCCTCTCCCCACAGCACCCTTTCCTACCACACCCTCAATACAGATGGAAGTTCACACGTGTGCTTGTTACAAACTGTCTCTACCCGCCTCCAAAACTCAATTTTTTAAAAAAACACAGTTTTTTAAGCTTAAAAATAAGTCAGGAAAAAGCTGTCTTAGTTGTAAAGACATTCAAATAACTAAGTTACGACTTCTGCCAGCTTAAAAGAGAGGAAATGTCACATTTAAAGTGGCATACTAAAATATCATCTATTTCCTCAGTTTCATTCCAATTTACTGTAAATATTTTTAAACCTCTATGTGTGGTTCCTGTACTTCTGTGATGTAGCTCTCAGTCCAAACTGACAGCCGAGAAAGAAAATACTAGGCAGCAAATGCGGTGCCAAAATCAGGATCATTTACAGAAAATGCCCTCAAGTGTTCTGAGGGGACGCAGTCAAGAATTCTGGACCTGAAGTTAGATCCGTGTTGGTTCGTGGGTTCACAGTGGCACAAATTATGTTGCTGCTCTTCTGCCAAGTTGATCTAACCTTCAGATAGTCTGCACCACCCTTGGGAGCAGGTGCTTATTAGGATGCTAAGGACTTTTCTCAAATCCTGTATCTGGGGTCTTCCTCGTCACATTTGGAAATGAGTATTCACTTCCTGGTACTTTATAGTCGCTATTATCTGAGACTTCCCTACGCTGACTGTTGATCAGACGTACTGACTAGTACCACACTTATTTATGCTCCTGTCCTAGCTCCCTTATTAGATCTTAAGATGACCATTTCCAGGTGTTTGTGCCCATTACAGAACCCAGGGCAGAGCTCTGCGTGTAATATGTGGCCCAGAAATATTTGTTCAGTAAATAAATGACTAAGCGCTTGTTGCCTAAGATGAAAAATCACATCTGTTACAAACTAGTTGCAAAAGAAAATACAGTATATTTAATATGTTTAAGAATTTAAAAGTTTAGTATGAAAGGAAATGCTATTTCTTATAAACGTGTATGAATGACCGTTATTCTTATTAATCACTTTTTTCTGTTCAGTTGGTGGATTTATCTGTTGCTTTTGGATCTTGGCTTGTATTAGTAAATATAATTTACACTGAAGATGTCTATGTGAATGCCTAACATAGTCCTGCTTCTATTGTAGCAAGAGAAGGACAGTCCAAGTTTCTTAATTTATAGATAAGGCAATCA
This sequence comes from Equus przewalskii, assembly GCF_037783145.1. Lineage (NCBI taxonomy): Eukaryota > Metazoa > Chordata > Mammalia > Perissodactyla > Equidae > Equus > Equus przewalskii. The sequence goes on from NC_091862.1 coordinate 17,996,793, forward strand.
AGCTCTGGAAAATTATATCTGTTCAAGGTCAAAAACCAAGGCGATGGCAGACATCTATATTTGCGATAGACGTCAAATAGAAATTTTAAAAACATATTTGTGAGCTGTAGAAATGCATGCACCTGTCCACACTTCTGATTTTTTCTGCCTCTATGCTAAAATTTACTTTCAGAAAATAATTCAAATTATAATGGGGACAGTTAAAGATCCTACATCAACGTACCATGAGCCTAAATTTGTGAAGAGTGTTCTGGTACTAAAGGGGGTTAAATATTGACATGGATCATTGAGATGGGGAAGAAAGACAACACAAAAGGGGCAGGCCTGGCATTCTGATTTCTCATGATGCTGCAGATTTTTTAAAGTAAAAAGTAAAAGAGTGACAGGTTGTCATTACAGGCAAAGTCAATAAAAAAGGCTTATCGCTTGGAAAAATGTGATAAATACAAATCTTGAACGACTGAATAGTGAAGAGAGAAAAGACTTTCCTACATGTCTATATAACAAACGTTCCTTTCATTATTTTTAGTCGAACTTTTAAAGAGAAGATGACTAAAAAGCACAATCACTAGTCCTTATTTAGTTAGGTGGTGAGACCCAAGTTAGGTTTTGTTTTTAAGAACCTCAAATCCAGCTTTCAACTTTAGCGGAATTTTCGTCACGGTTAACTTACTTTTCTCTCTTCTCTCACGGTAGTGGGCTAGTGGCTCTTTTCCTTCCAACTGATGTGTTCATTTTTAGACCTCTGCTCCTCCCTCCAGTAACGTGCCTCCCTCCCTGGGATGCCAGACAAAGCCTACTCATCCTTCAAGTCCGACTCAAATGTTCTCTCCTTGGGGAATTTACTCTAATCCTCCATGTTAGAACCATCCAGTCCCTTCATTTCACTTTTACAGATTTCTTCCACTTGTGGCTGATTTTTATCTAGAGCCCAAAACCCGCAACAATGTAGGACCCTCACCAGCTCATATCCCTCTAAGCTTGGTCTGGATGTAAGTCCTGACTCTGCCTTCCTCTCTCATGACCATTGCTTTCAATTGTTCCCTATCTTCTCCTTTTCTTCCTTCCCAAATCTTTGCAATGTACGCTCTGGAAGCCATACTTCAGAATGAAGAAGATATTTTGATCACAAGCCAACAAAATTAATTCTTTTTTTCCCCACAACTCAGGAAACAAATGAATTATACATGTTTTATTTTAAAAAGTGCAATGCAGTCTAGTATCTTCCATTGGCCTTAAAAAATAATAATAATACTGGGTTGTAGGACAATTGCATATCCATATACAGAAAAAGGAAGTTGCATCTTATCTCATACCGTACACAATATTCAACTAAAAATGAATCATAGAGCTAAATATAACAGCTAGAACTATAAAACTTCTTGAAGAAAACATGAGAAAATCTTTGTGACCTTGGGTTACTTAGACAAAGAGTTCTTAGATAAAATACCAAAAGCAAAATCCATAAAAGAAAAATTGATAAATTGGATTTCATTAAGAACTTCTGTGCTTCAAAAGATACCATTAAGAAAATGAAAAGACAGACTACGGGCTGGAAGAAAATATTCACTAATCTTATATCTGATAAAGAAATATGTCAAGGACTCTCATAATTCAATAATAAGAAGATAAATAACCCAATTACAGAATGCCCAAAAGATCTGAAGATACGTGAACAGTGAATAAGCCATGAAAATTAGATACCATTACACGCCCACTAGAAGAGTTATAATCAGAAAGACAGATACTACCAAGTGGAGAGTGTGGAGCAACTGAAACACGCATATATTGCTGTTGAGAATGTAAAATGGCACAGCCAGTTTGGAAAATAGTTTAGCAGTTTCCAAAAAGTTAAACATAAACTTTTCATATGACTCAGCAATTCCACTCTAAGGGATATATCCAAAAGAAGTGAAGACATATGTCCACCCAAAGACTTACGCAGAAATATTCATAGGAGCATTATTTATATAAGCCCCAAATTGGAAAGAGTCCAAATGCCCATCAATTGGTGAGTGGATGACGCACTGCTGTATCCACACAACGGACTACTCGGCAATAAAATTATTGATACGTTTTCAACATGGATGGACCTCAAAAACACTATGCTCAGGGAAAGAAGCTAGACACCAAAGACTACATATGGTGTGGTTCCATTTATAGGAAATGTCCAAAAAAGGCAAATATAAGGAGACAAAAAGCAGATCAGCGCTTGCCTGGGGCTGAGGTCGGAAGCAGAGATGAGCAGCAAATGGCACAAGGAAACTTTTGGGGATGTTGGCAATGCTCTAATATTAGATTGTGGTGATGGCTTTACAACTGTGAATTGTCCCTCTACCTCTTCTTCGCATCTAACCAATGGCCAGGTTCTCCAGTGGGTCTTTCTCAAATCTGTTCCCGTCTCCTCATGTCTACTCCTCTGCCTTAGTTCAGGCCACTGTCATTGCTTGCCTCGATTATTGAAACAACTGCCATTTGGTTTCTTTGACTCTAATCTTTCTCCTTTTCTGCAGACAGGCCCTTTTAAAGCACAGTCTTGTCCTGCTAGCGCCTGTTTAAACATTTTAACACCTTCCAGTGCCCACAGGATGGAGTCTGAACTCCTTAACAAGGCAAGCAGTGTCTGGCTGACACACATGACCAGTAAAATTTGTTGAAAGATAGAATGAACGTGTCTCAAGGCACTGATTTTTTTCTTTAATTTCAGTGTATCTATTTGTATGTATGCCTCTCTCCCCTAAAAATTGAACACTCCTCTAGGACAGAGATTTATGTCTTTACATTCATCTGTCTTCCTGAGGTCCCAGCACAGTGTACTCCACGTGGTAGGAATCTGATAGGCCGTTGCGAGTGAATGAATGGAAAAGGGCTTCTCAAAGAACTGTCTTAGGGCCCAAGAGTTTCTGATTCCCTGGGAGGTTCTTGGCTTTGCTTTCACTGGCAGAGCCAACAAGAGGTTCCTGGTACAATATGCAAACTCACCAAGTGTTCTACATTCCTGCACTCGGCCTGGGGACTCATCGTTCAGACACTGTTCTGACTTAGGAGAGTTGATTAGCTCGGTTATGGACCCCAGTCAGCAGCCTCTTCTTGCCAGACACTCCTAGAATCTTCCCAAGAAGGGGAAGAACACATTTCATGTTTATACTGAACATAGAGACTTGAAGGACACTATTCACGTGTGTGGTCGTAGTTTACACCCCAGTGTCTCTAACAAGGCTTAGTCCATCTCATTATCAAGCGTGGCGAAGTGACAGATCTGCTCTACAGGAAGTGGTACAAGACGGCATCCTGGTGTCCTTTCCTTTCTACCAACTTGGGTATAAACTCTGTGAAAGTACATCGTCTCAGTTCACTGCTAAAACAGAGCTGGGCACCTTCGCGAATTACTTGGCTGCCTGTGTCTAAAAAGGTCATTTTCGTTTTATGCTCAAAGTTCTGCTGCATTTTTCAAAAGAAGAGTTGGCACTTTTCAGAAGAGCTGGATAGCTATTTTTTACCCAGAGCTCTTACTGAAAAGAAAAATTACCATTTCATTCAGCCAAATTAAGCTGCCTTCTGTTAGAAAAGAACAGAATTCTCATAAAGGACTTTACACGTGGCCATGTTGACACATCTTGACCTTCAAAATAGTGGATTTAATTAGATCATGTTCTTCAGAAAGATAAAGAATAAAACAAAATAAGATCCTAGAACAAGTTCTTCACTGAACTGACTCCTTAGAAGGAATCATTTTTAAATCTTAAATATTTTCTGGGTTATATTTTAAAATGTTTTAAGATGTTTCACAGTTACATTTCCTCACACACTCTGTTCTTGCCATCTCCTTGTTTTTGCTTTATTCTGGAAAACCATTCTCTCTCTGTCCTCTCCTTCTCCTGGCCAAGACTTCTCTTCCTTCAACGCCTAGTTTACGTGCCATTTCCTCTAGGAGGGCCTGTCTCTAAAACTAGAGCCATTACTAATACTTTTCTGGAGAACTATTTATTGCATTTTGAGTAAAGGTTGTCAACTGGGAGCGGGGCTTAGGGGCTGGGAAGGACAAGGAATCTTAAGTGTAATTTAAAAAGAGTATCACAGTATATTTTGAAATAAAAGAAAAAACTGTTAGTGCTGGTTTAGGGATATGAAAAAGAGACCATCTTCTCAAGAGAGTAGAAGCTAGCTCCTCTTGCACCCACCTTCTCCATATCAGCATCTCTAGGTGCAATGCTTTTTTTTCCAATTAAGAAAAACTAACATGAAGTCTACACCACACAGTGCTCTTAATATATGATACTTAACATGTGTAAAGTTCTTAACAGTTTACAAAGGGCTCACACACAGTTCTCAGTTGGTCCTTATTCCAACCTCGTAGGTGGGATTGATACCAGCTTAGCACAAGGTTGACATGAGGGAAGCCATATTGTAGAAAAGAAACCATATTGTAACTTTGAATGACCTGATTAACTAACCCAGCTGGAAATGCACCCTCCAGGAGATACACATGCTCTGTAGGTTTTATGGCCTCTCCCAGCTGCTACAAGACAATAACTTTGTTCTTTTGAGTTCCCTAGGAATGTGATGACCCCGGACACAGATTCTATGCTGATATCCATGACAAATGAAAGATCTGGTGTGGGCCTCCCAGTGTGTAACACCAGAGCGTCAACATTCCGAACTGCCTCCCCTATAACCCACTCGCCTATGTAACTGCCTCAAGATTCTCTGCCCCTCTTAACATGGTTCTTTAGGATGCTAGTCCAGCATCTTCTGATTTGCTAGCTCATCACTTAACAGAATGCCCCTTCTCTGCCACCGTCTTGCCTCTTGATAGATTGGCTTTGTCCTGCGGCGAGCAGACTGTGCTCCTTGCACAGTAACAGGATCAGTATTCTCCATCCTAGATGAGACAGCTGAGCGCCCGAGAAGTTAAACAACATCTGTAAGGACACATTAGTAGTAAGGCGAGACCCAGGCTAAGATCTATTTTTAGTTTTCTTTCTTTTGCACCATTCCATTGAAGGGGATCAGAATACGCCACCCGCAGATATACCACTTTGGCATGAGGATTATTTTGAGCTGAAGGAAACTGAGAAACAGCAGACACAAGAGGAGCTCTCTGCCCTCCCCTTTTTGCCTAAAGATAGAGTATAAATTTCCCTTTGTGAAGGTGCTCCCCCTCCTCTCTCCCACACCAAGAAGAGGAGACGACTCTTATCACTGAAGAAAGCACTGCCTTGAGTCTGCATAACAAACCTTACAAGATAACCATCATCTGCTGTTAGTTTCTCCCATGTATTTATCTTCCCACAATTCACTGCCCTAGAAGCCCAAACCCCTTTTCCTTTGTCCTGTCACTCGTCCACACTTCTTCATCCTTTGTTAAAATGGTATATGAGTTCCCAGGCCTAAGCACTTTCGGGGGTTTTACTTCTTTTCCATGAGGCTCTCCAGGTGCCTATGAAATAAACCTGTTCTCCTGTTAATCTGTCTTTTGTCAGTTTAATTCACAGTCCCAAGCCTCAGGGGGTAGCCTATGAGGATAGAGGAAGAGTTTTTCTTCCCTTACACTATGATCTCAAATTTTTCATGTCTGGTATCCCCTAATTTCTCCAGAATTTTTTTCCCCTCAACTTTCTCATTGTGTCTAGTACAATTATGAGTGAGAGGGTGGATGGATGGATGGATAGATTTGCTATAAGGGATTTTTAAGTTTAAGATATAGCTGTTACAGGATAGAAACTAGAGGGGTACATTCTTGGCCTCCCCAATACCTTATTAATATTTTCTAAATTAAAAAATCTGTAGAAACCCTAACACTATTTAGATATTAGTCATGACTATTTATTTGATACAACTTGAAAGATTCAGGAGATGGATTTTGATCAAGGTCACAAGTCATTGGACATTATTGTTCAATTGTTCAATTATCGTCATTTGACAATATTGCTCACTATTGTTCGATGAATATTTATTCTTCATTGGAAGTTATTTCTTTTCTCAATAAACATTTGACTATGCTTATCTGTACTTTATTTTTTTTAAAAGATTTTATTTTTTTCCTTCTTCTCCCCAAAGCCCCCTGGTACATAGTTGTATATTTTTAGTTGTGGGTCCTTCTAGTTGTGGCACTTGGGACGCTGCCTCAGCATGGCTTGATGAGCTGTGCCATGTCCGCGCCCAGGATCCTAACCAGTGAAACCCTGGGCCACTGAAGCAGAGCGTGCAAACTTAACCACTCAACCATGGGGCCAGCCCGCTATTTGTACTTTAAACACACTTCTCAAATGAAAACTACCATGATCTTTGATAAAGACATTAAAACAATCAGTAAACTAGTCATCAGCCATTATTTTTTCTTTTAAATATAGATTTTCTTTCTCTACATGAAAGGAAAAAGATCTGACAAAGTAGCCTGGCTAAGAATGTCTGTACACAGTAGAATTACCCGACAGTGTTGTACGTGAATATGGGTATCTGTGTAATCCAGCTGCGGCCTCCATGTGAATGTAGAAACAGTTGATTCATGCCGTGGCCTTGCCTCCACATCGCTATTGCACTGAAATCGAAGTAAGTATGACAAGTTCATCAAAGCTGACTCCTTTTTTCTTAGCTGAGAATAAAAAAATTGGGTCTCCTGTCAGCCCTTACTAATAAAGACAAAACAAATAATGCTTGCAGTTAATCATTGGTTCACGAACCGCATCGCTGTGGGAAACAAGCACGCAGTTCCATGATCTCTTCAAAAGCAAAAGGCCACAAACGTTTGTTGAAAGTTTGGAGCCAAGTAAATTTTAAGATTTTTTAAAGTAAATTTTCCAAATAAATTCTTTTTACCATTCGTTTCTAGCTCCATGAAGAATTCAATACTTGATTATTGAGGGTCAACTATGTGCCAGGAGCTTTCAAGTCCATTATTTTGTTTTTGCTCAATTATTACAAAAACCTCAGGCTCCCGACACCATGCTACACGGCTTTCAACTACCAATGAGTGGCAGAAAAAGTGCAGGCATATTTCAAAAAATTAAAAACATTTAGGAGGGCTCTGTAAGTTTTTCTATTGTCTTATTTGACGGTGTGTTCCATAAGAGAAAAATCAGAGTCTCATAATTTTTTAAATACGAAAATTATCTTTATTAGAACAACTGATGCAAATAAAAATGTCCAAAATAATCCTTTTGCCCCTAAAGGGGATCATATATTTGTCAAATTCCCTGCATTTCTTTCATACTAATTATTTTATTTCAGAGCTGGATGAATTCCAGGAATTGCATGATAATTATTTTGAACTCAGTTAAAGAAACTTATGCGAGTTACTAACCTGAAATTTTTCTCTCTAAATATTTGAAAGGTTCAACGTTAATGTTTAGAAAGTTTTTCAAATATCATATTTAAGGACTTTCTCCCCAAGGACTACGATATCCTTTTACTAATTAATAATCTGATGGCTTCTGGCCAAAATAAACTCCTTAGCAAAATTATACTCTTGTGTTTACCATGGTGCAGTTATTTAAACACTTGGATTCCAGGAAATGAAGTTTTAAAACATGTTTAGGTAAATACTTTTTAACGTTATCCAAATGGCTGTGTTAATTTACAAAATTATTAACAATTTCTGTTGCAAAGCAAGCTTTCACTTCAGCAGGAGGCTGTTGCGCCAATCTCTTAAGCATGGCTCTTCCTGTGGGTCATCCCAATTTTGTTCAGCTCGGGAGGAATTTAAAATCAACCTAAATAATCAATACACAGGTATTTCCCAGGCACATGGATAGCATAACTAAACTACAGACACTAAATTTGGAGTCAGGGTGCCCGAGTTTGAATGGAAACTTTTAGTTACAAGGGAGATTTTTTTGACGTCTTTGGGAAATGATACCCATTTTCAGAACTGTTTGAGCCTTCAATTTCATAATCTATGTGAAAACGCTTCATAAGTAGGCAATCAAAAATTATTTGCTTTGCCTGGGGTGAAAGTACTCAAATTGTGATTGAGCCGATAGAAGGCAGCTGTAGCGATGAGCAAACTGGGTTGAAGCTCATTCTATGCCTTTGCTTTGAGTTGAGATTTCTGCTTTGCTCTGGAATAAATCAGGGCCTATTCACTCCTCAGGGGTTCCTGACCCCCTGTCTGTCCCCGGATCCCCTCTCCGTGTGCTAGCATAGCTGGATGCTCATCCAGCCGGCCTGTTACTAACTGCCCTCCACCCCCACCCCGTTCTGGCTTCTGCAGCTCTCCCAGGTAGCATAGGCTTTCTCTCCCACATTTTCAGATTAGTTCACTTATGTGAAAGTACTTACTTCCATGGCTTTTAAAACTGACTCACCTGGTAGTATTTTTTTGTTATGATTGCAAAAAAAAAAAGGTACTATAAGATAATCACTTATTAAATAGTTAACTTCATTACCAAGTCATGCACGAAGGAAAGGATGATAAAGTTATTTTTTCTACAAACCCCAAATGGTGCCTGAGACAGCGTTTGGGAGGAGGTCTCACTGACTAGCTACATCAGTCACGTGGGGCATTGTATAAAATGCAACCACTCCAGATTATCTGGAGGACTCAGTAGTCTGCATGCCATGTAAACTCCCTGGGGAAACGTTATCCCACTGGCTTTTGAGCCTGGTGGTAACCTTACGGTCAGCACTTGAATGCTTTTGGATTCGCTGAGGATCCGATATACATACAGACGTAACTTCAGTTGGACGCTTCTCCCTTTTATTTCTCCTCTTCATCCACAGCACAGCCATTGTTACTCTCTGATTCACCACTGACCCACTGAACCACTTTGTCCAGCCCCAAACCGTGTTGAGAGCACCACAGGGTGGGAAGCGGGTCCTGCTGGTAAATTCAGTCTTGAGCTGCTGGTGTCTATTCACCCCTCAGGCCTCATCCCATTCTGCGTCTAAATCTCCCCATAGATGAGGAAATGAATCTCGGAGCGGGGTGACGTGGAGGAAGTGACAAGTACTCATAATAGTAGTGCTAGATCTCTGCATAAGTGGACAGAAGCCAGCGAGGAGCTATATGAGAAATTTCAGATGAACTCAAACAGCTTGTATGTTTTGAATCATGTGACTTAGCGGGCTTATTTCCACTAGTTATCTCACCAATAATACCATCACCGTATCTCCTACAAATTAAAATAAAAGAATGCTTGAGACCCTCTCAGTTAAGTTTTGAAAAAACAAAGAGTGAAAGTGTACTGACCAAAGAGCCAAGTTATTTAAGGTGAGATGCAATTAGTAAAGTGCCATTCATCTCCCAGCTGATTCAGGAAAGTTCTCTATCCCTTTCTGGGTCTATGCAGCTCCTTCAGCTTGGTTAGAGATTCTGGATAAACAACCACCAGACAGGTCTTTGAGTTCTCTTCCTTCAGGATTCTGGGCCACACATTTTTCAGATATCATGGACCAAATAACAAGCATTTATGTTCTCTCAAGTCCTTGGCTGGGCCTGAGCAGTCATGTAATGGGCAATGCCTCTGAGACCTGGACAGCCTCGCTGCACAACAACCGCCAAGATTAAGCTGATAACAACAACAGCTGAAGTTAAATTCATACGGCAACACTGGAGGGCTAGGATTACACTGGCACTGAGTCTCTAACTTTTTGTGCCTTTTTTCATTCCTTCATCTGGAAGTTCTGAACTGAGTTTCACTTGGAGAAAATTGCCCTGAGAAGAAGTGAGCACAGGCGGAAAGGACAGTGCCCTGAGTTGAGAGGGCACGAGGGAAAAACCATTACGGAGAGCTCAGAAGCTTTCTTCGTTTTTATTTTCTATTTTGAGGAAAATTTATAAAACGGAAACAAAGGCAAATACAAAACGCAGCTGAGGTCATGCTTTTCCAACAAATCTATTAGGGATCTTATCATTATTTGGGAGCTGACATCACAGCCCATCCTCTGATCATTCTGTTCTGTTCTCGCCCCTCCTGGCTTGTTGCTTTCCAGCCATGACCTTGGTCCAACTGTCCACGCTGACTGTGCTATTTCCTACTCCAGTTCACTCAGGACCCTCCTCCCCGGCACCATTTCAGGAATGACCCTCTCACCCAGAACCCAGGTCACTGTCACCACTTTAGAATTGTTTCCAGAATGTTCACTGGGAAAAGTCATTGTATTTAGCACAATAAAATTTACGAAGTATAGATTAAAACATGGAGCAAGAAATGTAAAGAAGAGATCAGACAGACAAATGGAGATTCTGAACATATGCTTTAGTAGAGATTCTATACATGTAAATATATATATATTCTGATGTTACGCACAGAATTCATAAGAATTTAGGGAGATTATTTTGTTTCTTGAATTTGTTTTTTTTTTTTTTGAGGAAGATTAGCCCTGAGATAACATCTGCTGCCAATCCTCCTCTTTTTGCTGAGGAAGACTGGTCCTGAGCTAACATCTGTGCCCATCTTCCTCTATTTTATATGTGGGACACCTACCACAGCATGGCTTGCCAAGCGGCGCCATGTCTGCACCCGGGATCCGAACCGGGGAACCCTGGGCCGCCAAAGGGGAACATACACACTTAACCACTGCGCCACCAGGCTGGCCCCTCTTGAATTCTCGATCTACATAATATGGCTCAGCACCTCAGAGCCACCAAAAGGTTAATTATAAAGGTACAGAGGCCCCTAGGTAGCCAGAGGCTTCATTTTCTTCTGAAGAGGATTTAAAAATGCAACGTTTGTTATATAAGATGCTCTAACAAGATACGTCACGGTCACTGGCCTTTCACTCCTTTCTCCTAATCCTTGTCAACTGCTATGTAAACTTATGCTCCTGGAAAATGGGACATGTCACCCTGGCAATGATCCCCAGCTCCTGTCCCTAATGGTGACAGGCAGCAGAAGCGTGAGGAAACTCTGCTCTTGGAAAAGTCCCTGAGAACCCACAGGCCGAGAGTCAATGGAACTGTGTTATCAGCTCAGGAACTAACAATTTGGAAACAGAGCAGATGAGGAATCCTGGAGATTTTCTTGCCCAACTCTGGAACCCAGGAGGAGCTGAGCAGGCACTTGATGCCACCGGCTACACCCCTGACCAGCAGGGGGCAGTGTGGTAGACTCTGCTCCCAAGAAAAGAAAGTCGTTCATATCAGAACGTATGACCAGTTCTGAGAAGGGTGTATTAGTTGTTCTGGATTCCAGGACATGGAAGTCAGTAAAGCACAGGTTTTAGAGGCAGACTGACTCAAATCCTGATTTGCTACTTGCTAGCTAGGTGACATGACCTTGAGCAAGTGACATGTTGATATTCATTTTCATCATTTGTAAAGTGGAACTATTTATATCTTCTTCATAGGGTTGTTGTGTGATTTAAGGAAGATAAGACATATGAAAGCATTTTGGCGTTCTACAGTATTGCTACCTACAATTATATGAACTTGGCAAGTTATTAAACTCTGCGCCTCCATCTGCTCGTTGATAACATGACGATAATCGTAGTACCTGCCTCATAGGGGTCTCGTGAGTATTAAATGAGATAATAGTCGTAAAGTACTTGGAATCATTCTCAGTAAATGATATCAGCTATTTTTAGTAATAGCAATAAATGTTAACTATTAATATTAGGAGTGAGTACTCAATACATGAAAGCTATAATCATTGTCATTATCATCATTGACACTATAAGTGAATTATAGAAACATTCATTATTAAATTTTCCAAATTCATCAGATCCACTCACTGCAGAACATAAAACTGATCTTTGTTTTAACCAACTTCCTTCAGTCTTAATGTGATCGAAGTGTTTATAAATAGAAATCTCCAGGTCAGGCCATTTCTAAGACTTCTCAGTGCCTAAACTTAAGCCAAGAAATGCCAAATAACTCCCCAGAAGATGCCTGGGCTTCCCAGCATAAAAAAATTATAAACATTTTTGTCTAAAATCTTGCATAAAAAAATTACATTTATGCAAATGCTGACACACAACCGTGTGTACAGGCACTCCCCACAATCGGTTCAATCAGAGAGTTCCAGTTCCCATGGGCTTTGGTGGTTTGAAGCAGCCAGATTCCAATGAGGCTGTCTGGGTAGTGCATCAGATGCTTGCTGTATCCTTTCAAGATCAAAGATTTATAGGACTACCACATAGTTACAATTTTTTTCTTGTGATGAGAACTTTTAAGATCCACTGTCTTAGCAACTTTCAAATATACTATACAGTATTATTAACTACAGTCACCATGTACATTACATCCCCATAATTTATTTAGTTTATAACTGGAAGTTGGTACCTTTTGACCCCCTTCGCCCATTTTGCCTACTCCTCATGTGTGGTGATGGATGTTAAGCAGACTTACTGTGGTGATCATTTTGTAATATGTACAAATATTGAGTCATTATGTTATACACTTAAAACTAACATAAGGTTATATGTCAATTATATCTCAACAAGAAAAAGCAAGTTAAGGGCCAGCCCCAGTGGCCTAGTGGTTAAACTCAGAATGCTCCACTTTGGCAGCCAGTCTTTGGTTCCTGGGCATGGACCTACACTGCTCTGTTAGCCGCTGTGCTGTACTGGTGGCCCACATACTAAAAAATAGAAGAGGATGGGCATGACTGTTAGCTCAGGAAGAATCTTCTTTGCCTGAGACAAACGGTAGCTGACACTATTGCTGGGAAAACAGGGATGCAGAAGAAATAAAAGCCTTATAGGATCTTAAAGATAAAACAGATATCTTGGTGGTCATCTAATTCAGCCTCCCACCCAGTGGAAGGTTCTTCATCAGCAAGGCTTCCTGTTCAGTCCCTGTCTTTGGGGAGAGCTTGCTCAGTGACTGACCATTGTTGGACAACTGAAGTCATTATAAAGTTTTTCACATGTTGACCTAAAATTAGCCTTCTAGACTCTTCCACCCAATGATCTTATTTCTGTCCTCGGAAGAAATCAAGTCAGTGCCTTCTTCTCCATGAAGACTCTTCAGTCTTTACAAGCTCTAAAACAGTTCTCACGCCAACCCTTAGTGTTCACATCTCCAGTTCTTCTAACCATTTTTCATCCAGTCCTTTCAAGTATTATTGTGAAAGTACAATGGAAATATCACCGCCGGGGCGGACAGCTGTTGCTTTTGCCTGTCCCGTATCCCATTTCCCTCTGCTTCTATTCATAGGGTTCTTCTTTCCATATGGGACCTACCACGTGAGGTTTAGACGGAAATGATCCTGCTGCTACTAACCCCTCCAAATCAAGAATGGGCACACGACCTACATGTGGCCGCCCCACCTGACCACAGTGATTGGCTCAGGGATGCGACCTCTCAGGTAAATGAGAGTCCACTTTAGGGCTCCACTGGAAGTAACGGGAAAGGGTTTTTTGTCCTGCTAGGTTAGTAGAACATAAGTCGCAGATGTTGAGGGTCGTGTTAGTTACCATTTGGTGAGAACCTCTCCAAGAAGGAAGACAACACATGGGAAAGAAAAGTCAAGAGACTGAGAGAGCAGATTTCTCCCTACAGTGAGCACTCAGCTCCAGCTACGCTGCAGATTGGTTTATCTCTGGAATCTGTAAATACGACATCCTATGCTTTTTTTGTTGTTTCTTAGTTCAATTTATGTCCTTTTCAACTGAAAGCAAGATCAGTTCACACACCTCCCTTACCTATGCCATGGTAAGAGGGTAGCCAGGGCGTAGGCGCCACTCTGCTCCCCTCGTCCACTCCCCAGCAGCTCCACAGCCGCCTGAGCTTAGGCCTCCTGGGAGGGTGATGCTGTCCGCTGTCTTAGTTTGGGATCCCTTGATTGCAAGATGAGAAATTCACATAACCAGCACAAATAACAAGAATGTTTATTAGAAGGATACAACAGTGCAATCACAGATGAAGCCTTCCTCCCTCTTAAGTTGGATCTGATTGATTTTAATGCAATGTCTCAACAAATTGAGATCGACATAAATTTTGATTCCATCATCGTTTGAATTAGTTGTTCCTGGCAGGGGTGTATCTTCTGCATACTTTCACGAGTATGCCTTACGACTATTTAAACCACGAATACAAAAGCTGAATAGAACAAGGCCTCCGAGCACTCTCGTCCTCCACGAGAAATCTATATAGATTAACCTGACTATTCATTCATATCCTTTGGGTCTAGTTAGCCAGCCAGCTGCAAAGCTGTCTAACATTTCTCCAATCCAGCTCACATTTCACCCTCTTAACCATAAACCTATCTCAAAGGAGACTTTGAAAAATGCTTTTCTTAAAAGAGAAAAGTAATAACCCACTGCACCTGGCATCCACTATCGCCTCGCTACTCTCCAGTGGTGACTTCTATTAGAGAACTTGTTGTTCTGAATTGTCACTGTCTGTCTTTCCACAAGACTGTGAGTTCCTAGAACGCCCAGCTCAGTGTCTGTAGTAGCATATTGGTCCATTCGTTGTCATGAATCAGGTTTTAAATATTTTATTTTATCTTGCATATTGATGTTTGAGGAAAAAAGGTTAACTACAGAAAAAGAGATGCAATGAGGGCAGGGGGAGAAGGAGAGTTGAAGACTTTTGCAATAATCCTGAAGGGATTAGCTTGCCATTTTAAAGAATTTGTAAGATGGTGACATCGGTGTTTGTTATAAGATGATGGCAATTGGTTTTTGTAACAAAGCAGAGATGTCCTTAGCGTTATTCTTATGCTTACAAGCCATGACTATGAAATTGGAGGATAATAAATAGATTAGGCAGAAAGAGGAAGAGAGAGAAAATAAAGCAGATAGGCTGAGATGGAATGAAATGAACTGCAGAGTGGCAAAACACAGAACAAGCTGGAAAAGGAAAGCACCAAACTTCTGATTCCCAATATGTGGATCTAATCATCCCCTTGCAGGGCCACTAGCCCAAGCACAGGGAAGATGACCATTTGGTTACTGTAGGCTGGCTTCCAGGAGAGAGAGGAGATGAGCTGTTCACATAAATAGGGGACACCACTTGTGATATACTGAATGTTTTTGCCCCCCTAAATTCATAGGCTGAAATCCAATCCCCAGTGTGATGGTATTTGGAGGTGGAGCTTTGGGGAGGTTCTTAGGTAATGGAGGTGGAGCCCTCATGAATGGGATTTAGGGTCCTCATAAAAGAGGCCCCAGAAAGACTCCTCACCCCCTGCCCTGTGTGAGGACGCAGTGAAAAGGTAGCTGTCTACGAACTAGGAAGCCAGCTCTCACCAGACGCTGAATCTGCTGGTGCCTTGATCTTGGATTTCCCAGCCTCCAGAACTGTGAGAAATGAATTTCTGTTGCTTATAAGCCACCCTATGATATTCTGGTCTAGCAGCCCAGATGGAGAAAGACACCACTATTCAGATTTCATAACTTAAGGAGTTGAATGTGGTTCAGATGAGCTGGAATATAGAGTCATGTATGTGGAAATACTTCCACCAGCAAACTAATGAGCTTCTACAAAATATCTACTTTAATTCCCATAATAATCCTGAGAAATAATACTGTCACTCTCCTTTTTTTTTTTTTGCAGATAAACTGAGGCTTGGAGATATTAAATAATAGTCCTAAGTCAACGCCTAATTTGTGATGTCACCAGACTGTGATTCGAGGCCATCCTTGCCAGGCCTCACAGATTTCGAGACTTGATTTTCAGCTCACCAGGGAGTAACAGGTTAAATGTGTTTATCATTACCTCTTTTTTTAAGATGCCCATATTCTTTTTGTAAAAACCATGACTTTGAACTGTGTTTTTTCAATAAGGTTTGTAATAAACTTCAAGGTTTGGATTCTCACTTGAAAGCAAGGAACAAATCCCTTTGTAACTAGAGGTGATATTCATCAATCTGAAGCTTGAAGGATATTGACTTGCTCACGTGTTGAAAGGCAACACAGCTGCCTGCAATAAGTCCCAGATCGCAGACGTGGGAGAGAGATGGGCGAAACAAATGGAACATCTGGCCGAAGAATTTAGATCTCCTCCTTTGGTTTTTCCCTCTCTCAAGTGCCATTGCATAACCTCTGATGATCGCTTATGATCCTTGGAAGTCAAGCCAACTTGTTGGTCATGCTGTCAATATTTCTTCTGTACTATCGTTTTTATTGTAAAAGCCATTATGAAGCAAAAAAATGAAATAAAAATAAAAAGACCACTTCTCCCAGAAAGTTTGCAACTTACAATATTTATAAAGGCAATCAGTGAACTCTATAACTGGATGTTACTTCATTTCTTTAATAATTAATCAAGTATTACATGAATCTATTATTATGGATAATTATTTAATGAAACTATTAGCATAACGTTCCTAAAAGCATTTAAACTGTGACTCAAAGGATGTGATTGACCCACAGAAACTACTTTATAAATAAGGTAATTGCTAAAAAGTAACACTTTCACAGTAAGAAAGCAGTGCATCTGCTTCTAAGCGCCATTTTTCTCCTCTTCCTCTTCTAGGGTCCCACTTCCTCTCTCTGTTCTAGCACATCTCAACTCACTGCTAGAGAAACTGATGTTAAATTTAGAGCTGTGTGACAAGTTCTGCTTCTGGGCATCTCTGGGTATTAGGACTGTCCCTAGCAACCTTCCCGTCCTGAGGTCTGGGAAAGAGTTGGTTGGTTCCAACCTCGGGAAGAATTCAGGCAGCTTTCAGTTGCCCTGGGAGGTGGTTTAAGGGTCCCCTTCATCAGACCCCACAGGCAAATCAGTAAGAGGGTGTGAAATCAGTTGTAACATTTTGATTCACTGGGGGCTGGGCCCATTGAAATCACAGTCAACCAAGAGCCCTTGAAGGACAGGCCCTAACTCAGCTGTGAGAGACAGAGTTAAGACTGGAGCTTCTCCATGCCTAAGTCTTGCCTGTACTAATCATTTGCTTAAAAGCTCCATTCTTTGCTGCTTCTTCTTGTTCTGTTTTGTCCCCCGGAGACTTGTCGGGTATCAGAAGTTGTGTGACACGAGGGAATGTATGAAGTAGAGAAGAGCTATGAGGAGAAAGTAGTCAAAAATAAATGATTATGGAAAGAAGGGGGCAGAGCAAAATGGTGGGGTGAGCTGACCCGGGATTCTCTCCCCTCCAAAATACAACAAAGGATTGGAAAAACTGAATTTCAGAGAATAAACATAATGCCAACACGTTAGAGACCTACAATACCAAGAAGGCAGAGATCATAAACCCTACTTACAGCCTCGGAGGCGCTGGAATAGTAGGAGAGAACATCGCTCCCTCCCCTAGAGTCTGTGATCGCTGGGGTGTGGTTCGGGAAGGAGCGGGGGAGGGGCCACGCGACCAGGGATCATCCAGGACTCCTGCCCTGGTTCAATGGAAACCCGCTGACGGGGGGAAAGCTTCTGTCCGCGGGGACCCCATAAACCAAGGGTCTCGGGAGACCAGGGAACAGAACTGATCTGAACCCAGACAGGCATGTGAGAGTAACAGCCCCTCCCCCCCAGCAAAGCCAGTGGGCGCCGCCATCTTGCCCCAAGGCGGAGAGCTCATAACACTCGGCTCTCAACCTCCATCTAGTGCCGACAGGCTGTAACTGCAACCAAATTCTACCACCATGTGAAAAAACCGTTACTCTACCATCCAGCAATTTATAAAAGCCCCAGACCAGAAGGAAAACCATAAAAACATAGAATTAAGTCCTGAGGACTTGGAATTAGGTAAATTAAGTGATAATGAGTTCAGAGCAGCTATAATCAAAAAACTCAGTGAGTTAGAGAGAAAGATAGAGAAACAAGCCGAGTTCTGGAGTTACTCCACAAAAGAGATTGAAATCATAAAGAAGAATCAAACAGAATTACTAGAGATGAAAAACACAATGGACCAGATAAAACAGAATACGGTTTCCCTGAATGCCCGTGTAGACAACCTAGAGGAGCAAATCAGCATAATCGAGGACAGACAGGCTGAATGGTGCCAAACAGAGGAAGAAACAGAACTAAGAATTAAAAAAAAATGAGGAAAATCTCCGAGAGATAATGGATTCAATGAGGAGTAAGAACATAAGGATCATAGGAATTCCCGAGAATGTGGAAAAGGAAAATGGAGCAGAAAGTGTGCTTAACGATATTATTGAAGAGAACTTCCCAAATCTAGGGATAGATGGAGAAATGTGTGTAGAGGAGGGTTTTAGATCTCCTAGATTTGTCAATGTAAAAAGACCTACTGCAAGGCACATAGTAGTAAAATTGGCAAAAAAGAAAGATAAGGAAAGAATACTCAGGGAAGTAAGAAAAAAAAAAAAGAGAATAACCTATAAAGGAACCCCTATCAGACTGTCAGCGGATTTCTCTACAGAAACCGTACAAGCTAGGAGAGAATGGAGTGACATATTCAAAGCTTTAAAAGATAAAAATCTTCAGCCAAGAATGCTCTATCCAGCAAGAATTTCCTTCAGATATGAGGGAGAAATTAAATCTTTTCCAGACAAACAAAAGTTAAGGGAATTTGTAGCTAAAAGCCCTCCATTACAAGAAATCCTCAAGAAGGCTCTCATACCTGAAAAAAAAAAAGAGGGGGAGAAAGGGGACACAATCCACAGACTAGGGAGACCGATGGATAGAACCAGAACAGGATAGCAAATATTCAACTGTAGCATTAGGGTAAAGGTAAGGAAACTACCAAAACAAGGACGATCTTAGCACTCTAACTACAAATTCATAAGACAAGTTGGAATAAAAAATGAAAATAATTATTTAGGAGGGGAAGAGCAAAGGGTCTAAATCAGTATTGGTCAAGTAAGTAAGAGACCACCAGAGAATAGACTATATTATACACGAGATTCTAAATACAAACTTCAAGGTAGACACTAAAATAAAGTACAGAACAGAGTCACAAATCATAAATAAGGAAACATCTAAGAAACCTAGCATAAGAAATTGCAGTATTAAATGGGTAGGATAAAGCACACAGGAAAAGAAACACAGGAAAACAAGATAATGAGCTACAGATTGACAGCATTAAGTCCACATGCATCAATAATCACTCTCAATGTGAACGGATTGAACTCTCCAATAAAAAGACACAGAGTGGCAAAACGGATTAAAGAACAAGATCCAACAATTTGTTGCCTCCAGGAAACACACCTCAGCCCCAAGGACAAACACAGACTCAGGGTGAAGGGGTGGAGGACAATACTTCAAGCTAATAACAAGGAAAAAAAGGCAGGTGTTGCAATTCTTATATCAGACCAAGTGGATTTCAAAATAAGACAGGTAAAGACAGACACAGAGGGACAATATATAATGATCAAAGGGGCACTTCATCAAGAAGAAATAACGCATGTAAATATCTATGCACCCAACACAGGAGCACCAAGATTCATAAAGCAACTATTAACAGACCTAAAGGAAGATGTTAAAAAACAACACAATAATAGTAGGGGACCTCAACACCCCACTCACATCAATGGACAGATCATCCAGACAGAAAATCAACAAGGAAATAGTGGAGCTGAATGAAAAACTAAAACAATTGGACTTAATAGAAATATATAGATCACTTCACCCTGAAAGAGCTGAATACACATTCTTCTCAAGTGCACATGGAACATTCTCAAGGATAGACCATATGTTGGGAAACAAGGCAAGCCTCTACAAATTTAAAAAAATTGAAATAATAACAACCATCTTCTCCGATCATAATGCTGTAAGGCTAGAAATTAATTATAAGAAAAAAGCTGAGAAAGGCACAAAGATGTGGAGACTAAACAACACACTACTGAACAAGCAATGGATCATTGAAGAAATTAAAGAAGAAATAAAAAAATACCTGGAAAAAAATGAAAATGATAGCATGCCATACCAACTCATTTGGGATACAGCAAAAGCTGTATTAAGAGGAAAATTCATCGCAATACAGGCACATCTTAACAAACAAGAAAAATCCCAAATAAGCAACCTTAAAGTACACCTAACTGAACTAGAGAAAAAAGAACAAATGAAGCCCAAAGTCAGCAGAAGGAGAGAAATAATAAAAATCAGAGAGGAAATAAATACTATTGAAACGAAAAAAGCAGTAGAAAGGATCAATGAAACAAAGAGCTGGTTTTTTGAGAAGATAAATAAAATTGACAAACCACTAGCCAGACTTACAAAGAAAAAAAGGGAGAAAGCTCAAATAAACAAAATCAGAAATGAGTGAGGAGAAATAACAACAGATTCTGCAGAAATACAACAGATTATAAGAGAATACTACAAAAAACTATATGCCAACAGAATGGATAACCTAGAGGAAATGGATAAATTCTTGGACTCCTACAATCTCCCAAAGCTCACTCAAGAAGAGGGAGACAATTTGAACAGACCAATCACAAGGAAAGAGATTGAAACAGCAATCAAAAACATCCCAAAGAATAAAACTCCAGGACCAGATGGCTTTCCTGGGGAATTCTACCAAACTTTCAGAGAGGATTTAATACCTATCCTTTTCAAGCTATTCCAAAAAATTAGGGAAGATGGAACACTTCCTAACACATTCTATGAGGCCAACATCACGCTGATACCAAAACCTGACAAGGACACCACGAAAAAAGAGAACTACAGGCCAGTATCACTGATGAACATAGATGCAAAAATTCTAAACAAAATTTTGGCAACCAGAATTCAGCAATTCATCAAAAGGATCATACATCATGATCAGGTGGGATTCATACCAGGGACACAGGGATGGTTCAACATCTGCAAATCAATCAACGTGATACACCACATCAACAAACTGAGGAATAAAAACCACATGATCATCTCAATAGATGCAGAGAAGGCATTTGACAAGATCCAACAGCCATTTATGATAAAAACTCTGAACAAAATGGGCATAGAAGGAAACTACCTTAACATAATAAAGGCCATATATGACAAACCCATAGCCAACATCATACTCAATGGGCAAAAACTGAACGCCATCACCCTGAAAACAGGAACGAGACAAGGATGCCCTCTATCACCACTCTTATTTAACATAGTACTGGAGGTCCTGGCCAGAGCAATCAGGCAAGAAAAAGGAATAAAAGGAATCCAAATAGGGAGGGAAGAAGTGAAACTCTCGCTGTTTGCAGACGACATGATCTTATATATAGAAAACCCCAAAGAATCCATTGGAAAACTCTTAGAAGTAATCAACAACTACAGCAAAGTTGCAGGGTATAAAATCAATTTGCATAAATCAGTAGCATTTCTATACTCCAGTAATGAACCAACAGGAAAAGAACTCAAGAATAAAATACCATTCACAATCGCAACAAAAAGAATAAAATACCTTGGGGTAAATTTAACTAAGGAAGTGAAGGACCTATATAATGAAAATTACAAGGCCTTTCTGAGAGAATTGGATGACAACATAAGGAGATGGAAAGACATTCCATGCACATGGATTGGAAGAATAAACATAGTTAAAATGTCCGTTCTACCTAAAGCAATCTACAGATTCAATGCCATCCCAATCAGAATCCCAATGACATTCTTTACAGAATTAGAACAAAGAATCCTAAAATTCATATGGGGCAACAAAAGACCCCGAATTTCTAAAGCAATCCTGAGAAAAAAGAACAAAACAGGAGGCATCACAATCCCTGACTTCAAAACATACTACAAAGCTACAGTAATCAAAACAGCATGGTACTGGTACAAAAACAGGTGCACAGATCTATGGAACAGAATTGAAAGCCCAGAAATAAAACCACACATCTATGGACAGCTTATCTTTGACAAAGGAGCTGAGGGCATACAATGGAGAAAAGAAAGTCTTTTCAACAAATGGTGCTGGGAAAACTGGAAAGCCACATGTAAAAGAATGAAAATTGAGTATTCTTTTTCACCATTCACCAAAATAAACTCAAAATGGATCAAAGACCTAAAGGTGAGACCTGAAACCATAAGGCTTCTGGAAGAAAACGTAGGCAGTACACTCTTTGACATCAGTATTAAAAGGATCTTTTCGGACACCATGCCTTCTCAGAGAAGGGAAACAATAGAAAGAATAAACAAATGGGACTTCATCAGACTAAAGAGCTTCTTCAAGGCAAATGAAAACAGGATTGAAACAAAAAAACAACCCACTAACTGGGAAAAAATATTTGCAAATCATATATCTGACAAAGGCTTAAGATCCATAATATATAAAGAACTCTCGCAACTCAACAACAAAACATCAAACAACCCAGTCAAAAAATGGGCAGGAGACATAAACAGACATTTCTCCAAAGAAGATATCCTGATGGCCAATAGGCACATGAAAAGATGCTCATCATCGCTGATCATCAGGGAAATGCAAATCAAAACTACACTAAGATATCACCTTACACCCGTTAGAATGACAAAAATATCTAAAACTAATAGTAACAAATGTTGGAGAGGTTGCGGAGAAAAAGGAACCCTCATACACTGCTGGTGGGAATGCAAACTGGTGCAGCCACTATGGAAAACAGTATGGAGATTCCTCAAAGAATTAAAAATAGAACTACCATACTATCCAGCCATCCCATTACTGGGTATTTATCCAAAGAGCCTGAAGTCAGCAATCCCAAAAGTCCTATGCACCCCAATGTTCATTGCAGCATTATTTACAATAGCCAAGACATGGAAGCAACCTAAGTGCCCAGCAACAGACGAATGGATAAAGAAGATGCGGTACATATATACAATGGAATACTACTCAGCTGCAAAACAGAACAAAATCATTCCATTTGCAATAACATGGATGGACTTTGAGGGAATTATGTTAAGTGAAATAAGCCAGCGAGAGAAGGATAATCTGTGTATGACTCCACTCATATGAGGAATTTAAAATTATGGACTAAGAACAGTTTAGTGGATACCAGGGGAAAGGTAGGGTGGGGGGTGGGCACAAAGGGTGAAGTGGTACACCTACAACATGACTGACAAACATTAATGTACAACTGAAATTTCACAAGATTGTAACCTATCATTAACTCAATAAATAAATAAATAAATAAATGATTATGACACTTGATGGCAAAGGAAAGGGGACATCTGCTCAGCAGATATGAGAGAAAGAAGAGTCAATCTCAGCTGCGAAATCTTGTGAACAAGAAAAAAGCCCATGAACATGAGAAAGCCACAAACAATGGCTGACAAATGCCAAGTGGCCGGGGCAGGCCCCCCAGAGCAGACTTGTAATAATGTCAGGCTTAACTCACCCACTACCTCAGCATCATTTTATTGAAAGTGGATCTTCCAAGGCTGGATTGCCAAAACCCAGAAACCCAGTGAAGCTAGCTCCAGTACAGAGACACAGAGAGACACTGAGAAGTGTCACAGAATCTAAGGTTGGTAAACAAAATATAACCCTGCTTTTAGGGTTTGTAAGGCCCCCAGGAATAGAATTTCCATTTGTCAGGGGTGGTGCGGCCTCTCGTCTCTCTTGTCTCTGCCTGCCTCCTCCATTCTCTTCCCTCTTCAGGCTGGTTCTAGGTATTTCCACCATAAGCATCTTTGCCGTGGACATCTTTGTTGTAGACATCTTTGCTGCAAGCGTTTTCTCCACATAACTAGTTGGCCACATAACTCCGCATCACTAATTTGGTTTCAGTTGGTTGACAGTTTGGTTTCATTTCTCCATTGACACAGTACTCCCATTTTTATATTATATAAATCTCAGCTCCACACTTCCCATAGAATTTCGGAACATGTATTAATGGGCATGTGACCATATGCCAAGAAGAAACGACGGTGTGGAAGGCTTTCATGACACAATACAAAGCTCAGTGACAAGTATGCATCCTAGTGTTTGGAAACTGATACTTCTGTTAATGAAGGAAGAAATTTTAGCAAAAAAGAAGAAGTGCGATGGATGTGGAACGAGGACACAAGTCAACAAGCAAAAAAAAATGTGTAATACTATGAACGACAGACTTCGAAGACGAGTGCTTAGTACAACCCACAAAATGTCAGTTCTTTGGGCAGTGTTGCCATGAATCTACACACATTTTAAATGTATTCAGATAGTATTTTGCAATAAAGTCTTTTCAATTTTGTTACTCGTTTTTCATGTTTCATTGTGTCCTTTCTAACGTCTCTCTTGTTTTTCATTATTTTATCTTTTACGGCAGAACTGTCTTTTGGCCAATTAGTGATGTGGCAAACATGCTTGCAGCAAAGATGCTTATGGGGAAAATGCCAGAAGCTGCTTCAGGCTTGGTTCCTCAGCTTACTCATCAGCTTTTGCCGGACCTCAAAAATCCCCACTCTAAGTTCTGGGTTTCTTGTACCCTCCTGTCAGTTAAGATTGACAGAAGTCTCTGTACAAAATAGTTCAAATTATGAGAAAAAAATCTGATTAGGATAGCTCATTGGCCCAAACCAGATGATCTAAGGCTGCTTTTGGGGTGTATCCTTGGCTCAATTAGTGTGATGAGTGGTACTTAGGGTCACTCCTAAAAGCTATGAGTGGGACAGGCATCATGGAACAAGGCTATACATTGTAGGGTAAACCCTATATATCTATAGATGATGATGTGATAAGTGACAGTGTATAAAAATAACAAAGGGATGAGAATAGAAACAGAAGATCCTATGCACTCATCTCATGAACACGTGTTGAGATCTTTCTGTGCCAAGCCCATGCTTGGACATTGGAATACAACCTGTAAAGAGTTTATCATCTAACTAAAGGAATAAATTTACAAACATCCATCTATAATATAGTGGGGTAGATGCTTTGATAGAGGTTTGAATCAATGCTATGTGAAAATGGAGGAAAGAGAGTTAATTCTTCCTGGGAGAATCTGGAAAAATCTTCAAAGGAGCTCAGGCCTGGAGAAACCTACAGAACTTTTATAATAAGTAAATATGGAGAAAGCTTTCTCAAAGCATTATGTCATTTGATTCTCCTAACAGTGCTGTGAAATATATTGAGCAGGTTATTTCCATTATATAAATGAGAAAACTGAGTCCTACAAAAGTAAAATTAATTGACCAAGACCACAAAACCAGGGTGGGGTAAATTCCAGACTAGATCCTAAGTTTTCTGACTCCTAGTTCACTGCTTTTTCTGTTTATTTATATTGTGTTGTGTATAGAGACAAAAGGATAGGCCTGTTCCATTGTCATCCATCACCCTGGAACCAGGAACCATGACTATGATTTGAATCTGCCTTTCCTAAGCTCGATCTCTATCATTTCCTTTGCAAAAACTCTTGTATTTAGAACACATCTGTCCAAGCTTGATGGGAAACCAATGGCACACTCAAACAATTTGATTTGGGGAGAGTTTAATAAAGGGATTATTACAGACCTGTGGGCGGGGTTTAAGGGAACCAACAGAGGACAGTGTAGGATCCCAGAACTGGCAACAAGGATCCATTGTCACCATTGCCACCCCTAGGTCTGAAGGCAAAGTGGGAATGGAGTCATCAGAACCAAGAGAGTATCATGAAGAAGCCACTTGGCAAGAGCTATGATTTTCATTGGAGGACACAGTCAACCCCTTCCAACCACAACTTCACTCTCTTCTAGCTTTCAGAACTCCCGCCAGCTCCTCCCATTGGCTGAACTCACCAGAAGTCAGAGGGCATGGGACCCACTGATGAGATCCATAAAAGGTCAGCTTTTCAGGGCAAAATCACATTAGCAAAGGATGAAGAGTAAATCTGGAGAGACGAGCAAGGAGCATCCAGGAAGGGGATAAAGGTGTAGGAGGTGAGGCGTGGTTTCTAATCTATTTTGTTTTACTCTCCTTTCCCACTCACACACACCTCTGAAACCACACCCACCCACCCACCCACCCACCCACACACACACACACACCATCCTCTTTTCTCCTTTCCCTTGCTATTTCTCTTTGTATTTTGGAAATCTGACCACTCAAGTCAGTGCCCTGGGTTTTCAGCCAGGAATCCACTCCAGGTCAACGGAGCCAAGTCTACTTTGTCTCAGTCTCTTGGTCATTGCAAGTCCTGAACTGAACTTGAGGATGTATGCCTGCCAGGGTGAAGGACGATTTGCAAAAAAAAGCACTTACATGCTTCTGTAGTATTCCAAACTCTGTCCTTTTCAGGACCTTCTTGGTGCAGTCAGAACGACTGCTCAATGGCATCATTTTGAGGAAAAAATCTTGGAGATCCAGGCTGAAGTTCCATAAGCTTTGACTGGAGGAACCAGTGACTCTATTGTACCAACTGCAATCAATCTGCTCTCTCCTGGGCTACGCAGAGAGGGCTAAGATGGGCCAACCTGGATGTGGCAGGTGAGTGCATCCTAACAGCCAAAGGAGCACTCTTAGAGGAGACCGACTAGGAAAACAGAAATATTTTTGGCTCTTAATGTAATCAGGGCATCTAAAAATTTCTTCCTGTGGAGAAACAATTCCTTCGTTTGTTTTGCTGATGAATGAAGTTTGCCTTGATTTCCACTTGAAATCAAAATCATAGACATGTGGATTGTATTTGTAACCTTACTCAGTGATATTTTCCGTCTCAAAGCCTTGAGAGGAAAGCCAACTTTATTGCAAGGTAGAAAAGTGGCAGTTTAAAAGGGATGGGAGGAGGGTGGGGTTTATTTTATATCATGAAGATTAATTTTACAAAATCTGATGTTTTAACTAATAGTGATGGGCCCATTGAAGTAAACCAAAATCTTATATTGAGATGATATTGAAACTATGCTTCTTAAATCAGGTGTCTCAAAGCAACAGTGGGAAGGTCGAATGATTCTAGAGAGTCATTTGTTGTGATTCATGTTTTGTGTCCTCTCGTCTACCTCGTATTTGCCCCTCAGTGCCCCGCATACTGCTTCTAGCCAATTACTCATCCATTGGGAGGTTACCCACCCACATTAGTCTCCATCTTGAGCTTTGCCAATTCGCTCCTGCATTCTTTTTTAGTCCTCCCACCACAGGCAACAGGGAGTTTGGCTATCCTAGAATTATTTTATCCTAGAGATACCACAAAAGAGTGCAGGGAGGACTCCAAGGGGGTGTTAAGGTGGAAGTACAAAATTTTCCAGAATAAGGCAACATTTTGCAGAAAAGGAGATTTTTCAAGAGAAAGAAGGAAGTTGCTTTTCTGGAAACAGAATGTCTGGGTTTTTTTTTTTTTTCTATCTTCCCCTCTGCCTTGCCTTTTAACTTCTTTTCTCTTGGCTGAACTTTTAGAGAATGGGGAGGAAGTTTTGAGTAAGTTTCTAATGTGTCAATTGGCAACGCCAAAGGGCTTCACAAAATGATGGCGGGGCTCTGGTCTAATGGTATCTGGTACATGAAGGTATGAATGTCCGCTCAGATGTAGGCAAAGTTGTAAGGTAGGATTTTCTTCCTCTTCCATCGTCTCCTTCTTCCCCTTCAATACCATGGCTAGTTTCTCAGGACACAGTCTTGTAACCCTGTTCTTCCTAGCCAACAGTATCCCATGGTCATAAGCTTTGCACTTTTGAACCCATCAAAACAACCAACACATTTGACTTCAATTTCCTCAGCATCCAACCTGAGGAAGCTAGCTAGTTCTTGCAGACATGCGTGGAGAACTAAGGGGTTGCAAGTAACTAATTGAGGTAATGTGTTTGTGTTAAAACTGGAACTTCTTGGAGACATTGCTCAAATATACAAAAATTACTTGGATGGTATGGATTGGGAGACCTTTAGCACGTGACTGGGAACTTGTGTTTTGGGTGACAGGACTTTTGTAAGCCTTCCACTCTTGTCATTTTGACCTCAATTATGCCTTTTTTACATAGGGTTGACCCTTATAGTTTTATCTCAAGACTGGTTGGGAGCTGGAGTCAGAGCCTCCAGATCTCAGCCTCAAATGTGGGAGAAGTCTGTAGCTGTTCAGCTTTGTTTGTTTGGTCTTTCACACACACGAGCCAGATGGCACTCAGTAAGATCCAAGATTAGTGGCACTGCTGCTTGATGACTAATGCAATTAAATAAGTCTTGGTGCTGGCACAGCATTACAATAACAAGTCCCATAGTGTCAAATGCTTTTGCCAGATGGATTGCTCAAACCTTTGGACGCGTTCACAAGTACACATACTTCATCACTGTAGGCCGAGTTCGTGGAAAAATGACATGGTACTTGTGTGGGCAGAAGGTTTCTGTCACTTTCTTTGGGCAATCAATCCCATTGTCAAATTTTATAGCCAATATTGCCCCAATTTCCTCTTTTGTGGGCTAGTGGTATTTAAATATTAGATATATAGTGAATTTAGGAAATCTAATGATTTTTTCCCCAAATATCTTAGATGTTTCTAGAATGGGCTTGATTTCAAATATCCTGTCCCATTGCTTTTTAAAGTACATTCTGTACTCATCAAATTGGGTCCCAATTTTTACTTTAAAAGTAGGTTACAACATTTCCTCTATTCATTTTATTAGAGAACACAACTTACCTGCCTAAGAGGGATGCATGTATTGAAAAGTAGGTTAAGCCTTGTCAAAACCTAATTGAATCTATCATTCAATTCACTTATCCCAATAAATCAACACGGCATTCAATTTTTCCTGCAATCAATATTTATCACATGCAAGGAACTTCAGAGACAGAGACTCAGCGTGTTGTAATCTCTCTCCTCAAGGAGTTTGTAGTTTAGTTGAAGAGGAAACCGGCTCTCATGAATGATTATAAATAAGAAGTATGGATAAATAAGTGTGATAATTGTATGGCACAGATTGTTGCTGGTATAGAAGTGCAGGAAGAGAGAAACAAGTACAGGAAGGCGTAGCCAGACAAGTCTTAGAAAGAGCGTGGCCTACCAGTAGACCTCCAAGGTTTCATTGGTCTTGGGTAAACACAGAAGAAGAATGTTCACGTAGGGAAATACGCAAGCAAGCCACTGTTGTGGGCATGTATACCAAGACCAAGCTGAAGGAATGGAGGCTTTACCAGGTGGGAAATGAGACACAAAATGAAGATAAGTGAGGTTAGAATATGGAAAGCCTTAAGGCAGACTTAGCGGCGGCGTCTACAGGAAACCACTGCAAGCTTCTGATGAAAAGCTTGATTTCAGGACCCTTACACTAGATGGTCTTCCATTATGATCCAAGCAATAGTAAGGAGGCCTTAGACTAACTTGGTATAAATGAAATGGAAAAGGAAAGAGAGATGTGAATGATAATGAAAAAGATGTATCAAGACTAGAAAAAGGAACAAAGAGGAAGACTGGCTCACAAATTACTCCAAAGCCAGTGACGGTGCCCTTGGTAACGACTGAATCCCTGAATCTGGTTATATTGAACTGGATATATTGAAGAGGATAGTGATGCTACCGACAGAGAAGAGACTTTAGAAGGGCCTCTATGTGGAAAAGGAGATGAATTGGGTTTTGAATTCCCGGATTGTGAGATGATGAAGGGAAATTCAAATTCAAATTTCTCTCAGATAATGAAAGAGCTACACAAATCTCAGATGAGAGGTCATAAAAAGAATCACCTGCAAGAATGTGACACCGAAGCTGAGATCATGGCTGACCACCCCAAGGAAGAGAGCCTATCGCGAGAGGAGAGCAGAGCTTTGCTGCTTTTATCCCTTAAATCTGGGGACCAGTTATATTCCATATGGAAAGTCTGCCCAGTAGCAAGAGATGTTAGAATAACAGAGCTGTGTACATAATCCTACCATGCTTGATCAAATGGCAGTTTATCATTGAAAGTCTGCAGGAGAGCTGTCTTTAAAATATATTGACTGCTGGGGTCAGCCCGGTGGCACAGCGGTTAAGTTTGCACATTCCGCTTCGGTGGCCCAGGGTTCGCTGGTTTGGATCCCAGGTGCGGACTTATGCATTACTTGTCAAGCCATGCTGTGGCAGGCATCCCACATATAAAGTAGAGGAAGATGGGCATGCATGTTAGCTCAGGGACAGTCTTCCTCAGCAAAAAAAAAGGAGGATTGGGGGCAGATGTTTGCTCAGGGCTAATCTTCCTCAAAAAAAAAATTTGACTTCTGCTAAATTTTAAAAATGTTTGCAAAATTAATGGGATGTGTTTCAACCTCCAAGCCTAAAGTTATGTAAGTCAACCATAAACATAATGTGTGGCATAACTGATGTTTTTCACCATCTCTGTTTCTACTCTGACATAGATTATCGCACAACTACCTTGCTAAGTTGCACAGCTGTAATTATCCTGTTTCTTAGATGAGAAAACCAAAAACCACAGACTCGTGGTGGCTTGGTGCAGATCCAATCATAAACGGCAGAAATCAGACTGTTAATTAGGTTTTCTGATTCCAAATATTGTACTCTTTCTGCTACGTGATGAGAAGTCATGTTCAAGAGCAATGCAGAAAAGGTGGGACCTCTTCCAAAAAGCCAGATGGACACATTCCTGCAATGCTACATCTCCTAGAAGAATATTCCAGGGAAACACACTGCTAACGTCTCTCCATTTCCCATATTCCCCAATGCGAGTGCACATGCACATAGGCACTCACATATCCAAACCTCCTGAAAGGCGGGCCAGGCCAGGAGAAGAGATATAGTCCATTGCGGGGACACAGGTGTGGGGTATGTAGGGAGTAATTGTGCTGCTACATATTCATACTTAATAAATATAAATGCTTCTCGATTTACAAACTTTCAAAGCACAACTATCCATACAGATGAACAAAGCGACTTTTCGGAGCAAAAGCCCACCATCCCTGCTCTTCACCAACAGATGGCCCCATGGTTGTGCACAGATATTTTAGTCTTGACTAATGTTTGTTAATCGGTGGCCAAAATCATAAACTCTGGCAGGTAAAGAAAATGAGCAAGACCAGAATAAGGCAAAGGGTAAAACGTGTGATGGACAGAGTGGGGCATGCCCTGTCAAAAGGGGACAGCCACCTCCCCACTCTGGCCCATCGTTACTGTGAGGGATTGGGGGCCCACCCTTGCAAGATATTCTGATTTTTCAAGATGGTATGAGAATTCTAATTTTTATGTGAGACCTCATGGTTTTAAATTTTTGCAGCTAATTCTCATTTTATAAAAGTTCTGTGCAGACTAAACATGCTCACATCTGCTGGCCAGATTGTGTTTGTGTGTTTTGAGTTAGTTTATTAACATTATTAACTCTGTCATATCCAAGAAGTGTAAAGCTTTTAGAGACTGATGAAAGTGATAAGAAGAGGGCCAAGAAAGTTCGAAATTCTGAACTAATGCCATCAATATGTACAGTTCTCTGGAGAAAACTATCTTTACATGGATATGGATACATTAACTGCTTCAAAAGTAATGCTTTGCACTTAAGAACAAATGGACTTATGAAGAGCTTTTAAGAAACGTATGAGTTCATCAAGAAGAAGCATCAACAACAAACGTTTGTACTATAAAACTTGTTTTAAAAGGGATTCCCTTAACATGTTTATGGAAAAGGAATACTGCTCTGTGACTCCAGGCAGGTTGAAAGTGTGTCTCTGGAATTAAAAAAAATTACATCAAACATGAGCTTTGAAGGCAAGACTAGCTGAGAAAAAAACAATTGGGCCACTAAATAAGAGAGGGACTGCAGGAAAGACATTATAGTAAGGTAAAAAAATTACCTGGAGGGGCCAATCTGGTGGTTACGTTCAGCGCACTCCGCTTCAGCTGCCTGGGTTTGCGGGTTCAGTTCCAGGTGCACATCTACATCACTTATCAGCCATGCTGTGGTGGCATCCCACATACAAAGTGGAGGAAGATTGGCACAGATGTTAGCTCAGGGTCAATCTTCCTCAGCAAAAAAAAAAAAAGAAGAAAGAAAGAAAGAAAGAAAGAAAAGAAAACGCTACATGGAATTTGGAATCAGAAGGCCTAGACTTTAGTCTTAGCTCTATTCTTAATATGTACCTGACCTTGAGCAAGCCTTACAACATTTATGTCGTTCAATTTCATTTTCTATAGAGCAGGAGTTAACAATTACTTTCACACAAAATTGTTTTATTCATTTCAATAGTGTAACATACTTTATAAATTTTAAAGCTTAAATGAATTTTATTAAAATGATAACAATAATGAAGAAGAAGGGGATGGTGTGGGGAAGAGAGAGTAAACATATGAGGTAAAATGCATAAAGCAGCAATCATTTGTATTCCATGAAAAAAAATCTCTCCTGGCTCTTTTTAGATTGAAAGAGAATACATACTTCTCAGGGAACTTGCTGTAAAAGACTCAGTCCCAAAATAATGTGAGCACAAGGGGACAGCTACCATTCACCAAAGCCATTCAAGCAAAGCTATCTTCAGAACTGAGACACTACAAATCCTGGGTCATGGTTTATAGCAGTTTACCCTGACTTTTATCATTAAAAAGCACTTCTGTTGTGTTGAAAACCTCGACCTGAGAGTGGGATATTTTGGGGTGCACACTTGTGCACCACAACTTGCAATGGGGAAAGGTCAAGAGATGAGAGGAGGCCAACTCCCATCACCTTGAGAGGGAGTCCAATGCTGGGACATGGGTAGTGAGTGAGGGAATGATAGTGAAGCAGACATGATACAGCCACATTTCTACCATCTTACATTAAATTGATACTTGTATCAACTTATAACAAACATTTGATAGCATATATGTCAAGATTTCCTTAGCTAATTTATTAGCTAAAAAAGATTTTGAGGGAGACTTCCCCTCCAGCCATGTCTGAATAACTGGGGTTAGACTTACCCTCTCACCATAAACAGCAAGAAAACCGGACATTATGTAGGAGGAAACAGTTTTGGGGATGTTGGTCAACAGGACTGAGATCTCTCAGAGAATGGAAACACGTGAGGCGAGCCCAGTGATCACCCTGGCTACCTGGAGGCTTTTCTGGATCATGAATCATGGAGTGAGAGACTCCAAGTGGAGTCTGCCAATCTTCCTTTATTTGAAGAGACAGAGACTGAAGCTTGAGAAGGCTGAGCTGGCTGACACTTGTGGGGCAGAGTACTGTGGGGGATGGGAGGTAGTGCGTGGAGAAAGAGTTCCAGAAAACTTCAGAAGGATCAAGAATCACATTAAATGTAAATAGTCTAAACATTCTACTTAAAAGATAGAGATTATTCTATCTGATGAAAAAGGAAGACCCAACTATACGCTGCCTATAAGAAATTCACTTTACATATAAAAACACAAATAGGATAGAGGCAAAATAATGAAACAAGATACATCATGCTAATACTGCAAACAAATAAATAAGGAAAAAAACAAGCTGAAGTTTCTATATTAATGTCAAGCAAAATAGATTTCACAGTAAAGAATATTACCAGAGATAAAAAGTTTATTTCATAATGATAAAGGTTAATTAATGAAGAGAACATAACAACCCTAAAGATTCATGCAACTAATAGGTCTTCAAAATACGTGGAATGAAAGTGACAGAACTGCAAGGAGATGCAGACAATCTACAATTATAATCAGAGAGTTCTACACCCTCAATAACTGATCAAACAAGTTGACATAAAATCAGTAAGGATATGGAAAATTTAGACAACTCTATCAAACAAATTGGCCTGATGGACATTTATAGAACCCTCCACTAACAACAGCAGAATGAATGAATACTCGTTCTGTTCAAATGCACACAGAACATTTACCAAGACAGACCATATTTTGGATGCATAAAAGAAGTCTCAAAAAATATAACAGAGTTACAATCATGCTGAGTATGTTCTCTGACCAAAGTTAAATTAAAACTCCATAACAGACAGTTATCCAGAAAAATCTTCAAATATTTGGAAACTAAATCACACACTTTTAAGTAACCCAAGGGTCAAAGAAGAAATCAAAGAATAAATTAGAAAGTATTTTGAACTGAGTGAAAATGAAAACACATTCCCATACTTGTTGGATGCAGCTAAAGCAGTACTAGAAAGTATTTTTAAAAGATAATAAGGGGGGGCTGGCCCCGTGGCCGAGTGGTTACGTTCGCGCGCTCCGCTGCAGGCGGCCCAGTGTTTCGTTGGTTCGAATCCTGGGCGCGGACATGGCACTGCTCGTCAGACCACACTGAGGCAGCGTCCCACATGCCACAACTAGAGGAACCCACAACGAAGAATACACAACTATGTACCGGGGGGCTTTGGGGAGAAAAAGGAAAAAATAAAATCTTTAAAAAAATAAAAATAAAAAAAAAAGATAATAAGGGATTATTACGAAGTACTTTATACTGATAAAATACCATGCCAAAAAATTTGACAACTCAGATTAATTGGACAAATTCCTTGAAATACAAAACTTAATAAGGTCCACACAAAAACAAATAGATAATCCAAATAGCTCTATATCTAAAAAAGAAAGCTAATTTGTGTTTAAAAACCTCCCAATGAAGAAAACTCCAGGCCCATATGGCTTCACTGGGGAATTCTAGCAAATATTTAAGAGGAAAGAATATCAATTCTACCCAAACTCTTCCAAGAAATTGAAGAGGAGCGATTACTTCCCAATTCATTCTCTGAGGCCAACACTACTCTGACATTTCAAGAGGAAAAAACCCCATACATATATGATCAATTCATTTTTGACAGGGTGCCAAGGTAATTCAAGGGAGAACAAACATTTAACATTTAAACAAATGGTCCTAGAAAATCTGGACATCCATCCAAAGGCAAAAAAAATTAAAAAAAACCCTCAACTCTTACTTCATAGCATATATAAAACTCAAATTGGATCATAGTCCTAAACATAAAATGTAAAATTGCATAACTTCTAGAGGAAAACTTAGGCAAAAATCCTTGTGACATTGGGATGGGCAAATTGACAAATAAATTATAAACTTCTGCTCTTTGAAAGATACCTTTGAAAGAAAGAAACCACCTTTGAAAGAAAACAAAAAGACAAGCAATGAAATGGAAGAAAGTATTTGCAAAACACATCTCTGAAAAATTAATTGCATCCAGAACACTTACAACTCAGTAAGAAAAAAAAAAACCTCCATAGGGGCCAGCCCAGTGGCCTAGTGGTTGAGTTCACCACGTTCTGCTTCCGCAGCCGGAGTTCCGTTCCCTGGTGCTGACCTGCACCCCTCGCCAGTGGCTGTGCTGTGGCCGGGACCAACGTTCAGGGTGGAGGAAGGCTGGCACCGATGTTAGCTCGGGGTGAATCTTCCTTAGAAAGACCCCAAAATGGTCCATAAAAAACCAGCAAAAGATTTAAACAGACTTTTCACCAAAGAGATATGTTTAGAAAATAAGCACTTAAAATGACATTCAACATCATTAGTCATTGGGGAAATGCAAACTAAGACTCCAAGGAGACATCATCACACGCCTATTGGAGTGGCTAAAATTTTAAAAACAGCAAATACCAAGTGCTGATGTCGCTGAAGAACAAATGAAACTTTCATACATTATTCGTAAGAACAGAAAATTTTGGAGTTTTTTAGAAAGTTAGACATACCATTTGAACCAGCAATTCCATTCTTAGGTATTTATCTAAAAGCAATGAAAGTAAATATTCCAGAAAGACACATGTGCAACTATTTTTTGTTGCTTTATTCATAGTTTCCAAAAACAGAATTTATTCAAATTCTCTTCGACAGACAAATAGATAAATAAATTGTGGTCCATTCATACAATGGAATACTGCTCAGCAGTAAAGAGAAACAAACTACTGATACAACAAACTACTGATACATACGACATGGATGAATCTCAAACGCATATTGCTAAGTGAGAGAAACCAATCTGAAAAGGCTACACTGTACGCTTCCAACTGTGTGACATTCTGGGAAGGCAAATCAGATCAATGGTTCCAGCAGGTGGAGGCAGAGGGAGGGGATTGACCACAGATGCACAAGGGAACTTTGGGAGATGATAGAAATAGTCTATTTTGTGCGTGGTGGTGGTCAGAGAACTATATACATTTGTCAAAACAAGAGTGATTGTTACCATTTGTAAATTATATCAAAATAACCCAATTTAAAAAAAAAAGAAGATTCTGGAAGGAAATTGGTTGGTACATGGAGTGGGAGATCCAGCACAGGGAGCCAGGCAGGCTCATAAAGCTTCACAGGATCTTTATCATGGAAATTATGTTTTGATCACCTCTCATCTGATATTTGAACAAGTCCAGAAGCTCTTATTAAACAAGGTCTCCATTTAAACTCAACCACAGTAACTTAAATCCCACACTTGGAAATAATACCCTGAAATGTATTGTCTGCTGATACCTGGGCTTTCTCATCCATTCCAGGAAATGAAATAGCGGAAAGTTTATATGAGAGTGAAAATATTGAAAACAGAAGCATGTTCTATGTGCCTAAAACAAACCAAAACTGTACCACAAAGAGATACCTCTCGGCACGTACTAGATGAGTTAAAATTTAAAAGGCTGACAAGACCGACTGACGTTAATGTGAAGCAACCGATACTGGCACACATTGAGGATGTAAAATGGTAAAACAATGGTCCTGCATGATGAAATTCCTTCATGGGGAAATCTAATCTATAGCCACAGAAAGCACGTCAGTGGTTGCCTGGGGCTGGGTGTCTAGAGGGGCATCTGACTGAAATGGGGCACAAGCGAACTTTTTGGGGTGCTGAAATGTTCTTGATTGTAGTGGTGGTCATGTGAGTGAATACATTTGTCAAAACTCATCAAACTCTATACTTAAATGGATGTATTTTGTTATACACAAATTATATCACAATAATGCAGTGTTTCTTTCTCTCTTTTTTTTTTTTTTTGGAGGAAGATTAGCCCTGAGCTAACATCTGTGCCCATCTTCCTTACTTTATGTGTGGGACGCCTACCACAGCATTGCTTGCCAAGAGATGTGTAGGTCCTCACTCGGGATCCGAACTGGCAAATCCCCAGCCACCGAAGCAGAATGTGTGAACTTAACCGCTGCGCCACCAGGCAGGCCCCAGTGCAGTGTTCCTTAAAAAAGATTTTGGTAGCTTCTCTCTCCTGCAGTACAATGGACTAGACACACTTTTTAACTCTACCAGTGAAAGCAAATAAAAATATGGGACAATATTTAATGCTTACATTATTTTGATTATGAAATTGTTACTGCTAAATCTCAGAGGAGATTATTATTGCTTTTTCTTTTCCATGCATTTAAAAATTGCTTTTTTTTTTTGGCTGGGGTTGGTGGAAATAAACGAAGACCAGCCAAATGAGAACAAGCAAAGGCTATTTATTCAGAGCTCGCTATAGCAAGAGAGTCAGCCACTGTCATTTCCATTTCGGCAGAAACTCAAAGCGAGGCAGTGGCGTAGGGAAGCTTCACAGTGGAGAAAAGGGAAGCCTTCCGTGGGTCCTGGTGGAGGCTGTTGGCCCTGGGAAGCTGTAGGTGGGCCAACTAGAAGAGGGGCTTCCATGTGGTTGGCTGTGGGGTACATATTTGGCTTTCTCTGGTTGGTCCTAAACAGGAAGTAGAAACAAAAGTTAGGGAAACCGTCAATTATTAATCAGTCCTGGCCATTTGGGGCTGATTGTTACAGGCACTATTGTTTGGCTTCCTGGGCAAGTTGCTAGAGATAGTGGTCTGACCTCCAACAAGTCTGACTTATAGACAGCAGGCTGCTTTCCTGAGCTGGTTGCTGCAGGTTGTGCTCAGAGGTCCCTTTCGATACATGGTCTGGTCATTGTCCATTTGTCTATTCAATTTCTCAGGTATATATGACCTTATCCTTAACATAAGCCCCAAACCATCATCAAATAGCTAAATCTCTTTTCGAGTATTCTGTCCTTTAATCTTCATAATGAAAACTCCTGGGAATCTTTTAGTCTGTCTTTTTTTTAATTTAATTTTTTTAATTGAAATATAATTGTCATACAGCATTGTGGAAGTTTAAGGTATATACATGATCTGATTACCACTATAGGTTTAGCTAACAACTCTATCACATCGCGTAATTATTATTTCTTTTTTGTGGTGAGAACAATGAAGATCTAGTCTCTTAGAAACTTTGAAGTTTATAATACAGTATTGTTGACTATCATCACTATACTGTGGATTAGATATCCAGGACTTATTTGTCTACTGGTTGCAAGTGTGTACCCTTACACAACATCTCCCCAATTCCTCCATCCCTCAGCCCTTGGTAACCACCATTCTACTCTATGTTTTTACAAGTTTGGCTCTTTTATGCTTTTCTTTTCTTTTCTTTTGGTGAGCAAGATTGGCCCTGAGCTAACATCTGTTCCCAGTCTTCCTCTTTTTTTTCTACCCAAAGCCCCAGTACATGGTGTATATTCTAGTTGCAGGTCCTTCTAGTTCTACTATGTGGGACCCCACCTCAGCATGGCTTGATGAGCGGTGCTAGGTCCACACCCAGGATCCAAACTGGCAAAACCCTGGGCCACTGAAGCAGAGCACATGAACTTAACCACTATGCCATCGGGCTGGCCCCAACTTTGGCTCTTTTAGATTCCTCATATAAATGAGATCATATAGTGTTTGTAGTCCAACCTTGCTGTCGAGCTGGGCACACCTGTGATCTTGTAAGAAACTGTCCCTGTCATCCTAGAGATGCCTTTTCCTTCTTTCCTGCATTGGATCTCTTAATCCTGCGTTCCGTGCCCTCCTCTCTCTCTGTTCATCCCCCTATTGTAGTGGCACACATTAACTTTTTGAGAAAAATCACACGGGAAGTAAAATTTTGGCGACTTTGAACTCTCTTTAGTCTCACCTTGCACATACATGGCAGCCAGTCTAGGCAGCAATTCTCTATTGGAAAACATTTTTCTTCAAAACATTTTCCTTCAGAATTTTAAGGTGTTATTCCCTTATTTTTTCACTTTCAAATGTTTCAGTCATTCTGACGCCTCATTCTTTATAGGCAGCCTGTTCTCCTCCTCTCTAGAAACTTATAGGATCTCTTTTTGCTCTTAATATTCTAAAATTTCACAATGATGTGTGTGTGGGGGATCAGAATTGGCCACCTAAAAATGCGTCATTTTGGCTTGATTATTTTTAAGAACGAAAGACTCTGAAAGAAACTTTGACCTTCCCCTAACTGCCTAAAAGAATTGAAGATAGAAGCTCTGTTCCAGGAAGGAGCTCATGCCATAAGATAATATTGTCTATAGCCGGCCCAGCAAACACTTCTCTAACAAACATTTGCATTTCCATCTCCATGTAAATTGCCTTCCTCCACTTTGAAGTCCGAAGCCACCACCCCCAACATCCTCCTTTGTCTTTAGCTGAAGATGGTATTTAAGGTGGTGGCTTTGTCCATTCTGGCAAGTTACTCAGTTTTCCTGGGTTTCTCCCATGTCTACATGTTATAAAGCTTTGTTTTATTTTCTCCTGTTATTCTGCCTCACGTCAATTTAATTCTTAGAGCAGCCAGAAGGACCTATAGGGTAGAGGAATTGTCTTCCTCCCCTACAGTTGCATCTTAGCATGAAGCCTTTTGATGGATGGTGCTGGGCACTCAGTGGACCCTTTTATTTTTTTATTTCATTTTATTTATTTATTTGTGTACACACACAGATTGTCACTGAGCTAACATCTGTGCCAGTCTTCCTCTATTTTATGTGGGATGCCACCATACAGAGTGGCTTGATGAGTGGTGCTAGGTCTATGCCCAGGATTGACCCTGCAAACCCCAAGCTGCTGAAGCAGAGCACGTGGACTTAACCACTACACCACTGGGCCAGCCCCACAGTGGACCTTTTCAATCTGGAAGCTGCTGGCAAATTATCTTGAATTATTTGGTTGTTTAATTCCTCCCTTCTATATTCTTTGTCTTATTTCTAGAACTCTTTTTTTTTTTTTTTTTTTTGATACTTGATTTCAGGAAGTAGTTCTTTAATTTTCTTACATATTTCCCTCCTCTTTTTTCATCTCTTGGTATTTTGTTCCATTTTCCATTAGATATCCTTAAATTTCTCTTCCAACCATTTAACCGAGTTGCTCTTTTCTGCTATTCAAACCATCACCCTGTTTTTAGCCCTACCTTCACATTCAGATATTTCTGATGTTGACAATTTGAAACATTTTGGGGAGTTTCGTAACATAAATTAGATATCTTCTCGGTTTCCCATACAGCTGATGAGGATCAAGACTGCCCCAGGGAGAGAAGCCCAAGGTGTCCTGCCCTACATACTGATCTATATCAACTTCTGGGAAGCATGGGACATCCTGACCTGATCCGATCTGATTCTTATCTAAAGTTATAGGACCACCCAATAACCAGGCCCCACCTGCATGATACCATTTTAATGACTTTTTTTTACATAATCTTTCCTTTGTCTTGTAAAGAGATAACTCACATACCTATGCCTTAAATTTAGCCTTACCCTCAACCCATGTTTACAGCTCTTACTGCCCGTGGGTCCTGTCCCCATGCTACTCCATGCTATTCTCTGAATAAAAGAGCACTACTGCCAGACCTTGAGAGTCCAGGAAATCTTTCTTTCGACTTCTTGACTCACCGAGCCCGCATCAGAGCCACTTAAAGAATTAATCTTCTCAGTCTACCAAGAGTTAGTTTCGGCTCTTTTTTTTTTTATTGGCCATGAGCTAACATCTGTTGCCAATCTTTTTTTTTCACCTTTTCTTCTTCTCCCCAAAGCCCCCCAGTACAGTTGTATATTCTAGTTGTAGATCCTTCTGTTTCTGCTATGTGGGACGCCACCTCAGCATGGCCTGATGAGCGGTGCTGTGTCTGCACCCAGGATCTGAAGAGATGAAATCCTGGGCTGCCAAAGTGGAGCACATGAACCTAACCACCCAGCCACGGGGCTGGCCCCTAGTTACTGCTCTTCTATCTGCTTTCCAGTTTCCAAAATTTTTTTACTGTTATCTCCACTCTTGTTCTCTTTGTCTTTGTGGTTATAAGCCTTAACAAAAATATTTTTTTTTTTAAAGATTTTATTTTTTCCTTTTTCTCCGCAAAGCCCCCCGGTACATAGTTGTGTATTCTTTGTTGTGGGTTCTTCTAGTTGTGGCATGTGGGACGCTGCCTCAGCGTGGTCTGACGAGCAGTGCCATGTCCGCGCCCAGGATTCGAACCAACGAAACACTGGGCCGCCTGCAGCAGAGTGCGCAAACTTAACCACTCGGCCACAGGGCCAGCCCCTTAACAAAAATATTTTTGCTAGCATTTTATCGGGGTTTTGAGGAAGAAAGAAAGTAAATATGTGTTTTGTTTGTTTGTTTGAGGAAGATTAGCCCTGAGCTAACTACTGCCAATCCTCCTCTTTTTGCTGAGGAAGACTGGCCCTGAGCTAAGATCCGTGCCCATCTTCCTCTACTTTACATGTGGGACACCTATACAGCATGGTGTGCCAAGCGGTGCCATGTCCGCACCCGGGATCCGAACCGGTGAACCCTGGGCAGCCAGGAAGCAGAACATGGAAACTTAACCGCTTCGCCACCAGGCCGGCCCTAAATATGTGTTTAATTTTCCTTCTGTACCAAGAGGTACTGACCAAGACAACCTTAATTCTCCCCTCAGCTGGACTAAACTTACCCAGGTTCTTCCTGACCGTAGGCTCCTGACCTCCCTTTGCTCAGAGCGTTTGCTTTAGAAAACTTGCCATCATAAATTCTTTCCCTGCTCCTTTGAGATGTAAATGTTCTCCTGGCCTCTTGCCACTCCAAGAACGTCTTTCTCAAGGACGTGGGAGCCATTCCTTTGAAATGTAATCATCAAGAAAGATAATGCCCCTACATCAGTTTTTGTGGGGTTTGCGGGAGGGTAGGAGCCTAATAGCAGACACAGCCGGCCTAATCACATTGACCAGCTCCTCACCAACATCCTCCAGAAGGTTCACCAGCTCACCCCAGTCATTAAAAGTTCTCCCTGCCTTTTGTTTCAGCAGAATTGAGTTCAGTCTCGCTCCCCTATTGCAGGAGTCTTGAACAAAATCTTCCCGACTGTTTAACTCTGTTTGGTTCAATTTTTCTTTTACAGTTCATATGCATTTTTATTTTTAAAAATTATTTAGATCAGTAACTGAGAAAACCAAATATTTACTGTATCTGGAAATACATCATATTTTTGACATATTGTTCAATTCAGTAAACATTTCTTGAACACTTGTGTATTGTGCTTGTATTATGCCAGGCATTGAAGATAGCAAAAAAAAAGCAATAAATTCAGGAAAAGGGCAACCATATCCAAAGCATCTATTACAGTCATTGAGATTGATTTGTTTACCTATCACTGAGACAAAGACTAGCTTTGTGATCTCAGGAAAATTCACTCTCTTCTCTGTACCTGTCTTATTCTGGAAAATAGCAGCGTTGGACTACATGATTTCTAAATTTCCTCTTGACTTTGGATTCTGAGAAGAATTTGAAGAAATTCAGCAACTTGGTTTTGGCAATAAAATTACTAAAGCGATTTTTAGTCTTTTACTTTAGTCAGAGGTTGTTTAAATATGTTAACAGCCTCCTTAAAATCGTGGTAGAATTGGATAGGAATAACGCAGGATCAACTAAGCACAGCTGAGTTCTCCGAGAGGTACTTACAAATCGATATTTGAGTCTTATCTGAAATCCTAGTGATTTTTTCCTCCTGCAGGACACAGTTTCAAGGTCCAAAAAGTGTCTCTGGAGAGTACTACATTTTGGAACATGCTAAAAATTCTTCTATAAATACTCCAGCAAAGGAAAGAAAACAAGCCATCAGCAATCACTCTGACAGGGATTTATCGAGCGACTCAAAGTGCTGGACTCTGGTCCTAATTCCTGTCAGGGTTGTAAAGGCAGCAGAGTCATCATTCAAATGGATTTAAGCGCCCATTGTGTGGAAAGACCTTCCCCACCTCTCTGGGCTAACGAGTTAAGATGGATGGGGGTGCTTGGCACAGCAAAATTCAGACGCAGTAAAGATAACTTCACTCCATCTCCTGGCTGAGTTGAGCCTGCAGTAGAGGCGAGAGTGCGAAGAAGCAGAAGTGATCTGCAGTCACGTAGAATTAAGTTAGATTCCGGTCTATTCCCATTTACTAGTTGTGTGACGGTGGGCAGGTTTACTTAACCTCTTTGAGCCTCAAAGAATTGTGGAAATGTTACTGAAGCCAAAGGGGGGTTCCCTCCTGGCGAGTTAAATCGGACTCTGCAGAAATAGTTGTCTCACAAAGTAACATATATTTGCAGCAAACAGGAGACCATGCAGAATCATTTCTAAAGTCATGGCATCCCTGAACAAAGGGAAGCAGGGACATTTATTTTGGATGGGGAATGAATATTCGAAAGGGAGAGGTTGATATTGGCTTCCACAGGCTCAGTTGGAAAACATGCTTCCATGTACACTGTAGGTTACGGTAACAAGGTCTAAGCTCCTCCTGGAGAGATCTTAGCATTAAAAATAAGGCAAAGGTCAGGGCAACCAAAGACCCCAAATTACTAAGGCAATCCTGAGAAAAAAGAGCAAAGCTGGAGGTATCACAATCCCTGACTTTAAAATGTACTACCAAGCTGTAGTGACCAAAATGGCATGGTACTGGTACAAAAACAGGCACACAGATCAATAGAACAGAACTGAAAGCCCAGAAATAAAACCACACATCTACGGACAGCTAATCTTTGACAAAGATGCCAAGAACATACAATGAAGAAAAGATAGTCTCTTTAATAAATGGTGTTGGGAAAACTGGACGGCCACATGCTAAAGAATGAAGGTAGACCACTATCTCACACCATACACAGAAATTAACTCAAAGTGGATCAAAGACTTGAAGATAAGATCTGAAACCATAAAACTCCTGGAAGATAATATAGGTAGTACACTCTTTGACATGGAACTAAAAAGAATCTTTTCGAATACCATGTCTTCTCAGACAAGGGAAACAAAAGAAAAAATAAACAAGTGGGGAGTTCATCAGACTAAAGAGCTTCTGCAAGGCAAAGGAAACCAGGATCAAAACAAAAAGACAAAACAAAACAAAACAAAAACCCACCAATTGGGAGAAAATATTTGCAAATCATATGTCTGACAAGGGGTTAATCTTCATAATATATAAGGAACTCACGCAACTGAACAACAAAAAAAAAAAACAACCCAATCAAAAAATGGGCAGAAGATATGAACAGACATTTTTCCAAAGAAGATATACAGATGGCCAATAAACACATGAAAAGATGTTCAACATCACTAATCATCAGAGAATTGCAAATCAAAACTACATTGAGATACCATCTTATGCCTGTTAAAATGGCTGTAATCACTAAGACTAAAAATAACAAATGTTGGAGAGGGTGTGGAGAAAAGGGAACCCTCATACGCTGCTGGTGGGAATGCAAACTGGTGCAGCCACTATGGAAAACAGTATGGAGATTCCTAAAAAACTAAAAATAGAACTACCGTATGAGGGCCGGCCCGGTGGTGCAGCAGTTAAGTTCACACACTCCGCTTCTCAGCGGCCCGGGGTTTGGCGGTTCGGATCCCGGGTGTGGACATGGCACTGCTTGGCATGCCATGTTGTGGTAGGCGTCCCTCATATAAAGTAGAGGAAGATGGGCACGGATGTTAGCTCAGGGCCAGGCTTCCTCAGCAAAAAGAGGAGGATTGGCAGTAGTTAGCTCAGGGCTAATCTTCCTCAAAAAAAAAAAAAATAAAGAACTACCATATGACCCACATTTCCCACTACTGGGTACCTACCCAAACAACTTGAAATCAACAATCCAATGTAACATATGCACCCCTGTGTTCATTGCAGCACTATTCACAATAGCCAAGACATGGAAACAATCCAAGTGCCCATCGACTGATGATTGGATAAAGAAGATGTGGTGTATACAATGGAATATTACTCAGCCATAAAAAAAAAGGCAAATTCATCCCATTTGCAACAACATGGAAGGACCTGGAGGGAATTATGCTAAGCGAAATAAGCCAGACTGAG
Organism: Equus przewalskii; assembly: GCF_037783145.1. Taxonomy (NCBI): domain Eukaryota; kingdom Metazoa; phylum Chordata; class Mammalia; order Perissodactyla; family Equidae; genus Equus; species Equus przewalskii. The sequence goes on from NC_091862.1 coordinate 18,041,404, forward strand.
AAAGACAAACACCAGATGATTTCACTCACATGTGGAATAAGAACAAACACATGGACAGAGAAAACAGTTCAGTGGTCACCAGGGGAAGGGGGGTGGAGGGTGGGCACAGGGGGTGAAGGGGAGCACTTATGTGGTGAGGGTCAAGAAATAATGTGCAACTGAAATCTTACATTGATGTAAACTATTATGAAGTCAATTAAAATAAAAAATCTAAAAAGAAAATATAAAAAATTTTAAAAATAAGGCATAGGTCATAGTCGCTCTTGTGGTGAGGCTTGGTCTAGTTCAGGGGGGTTGGTGATGGCATCTCCTTAACAGAACAAAAGGAAAAAAACAATTGAGAAAACAGTTAAATGCTTCCAACCCACCACTGAGTTCCTTGGGGCAATTACCCAGTGCCAGAAAGAATGAAATGAAATAGATTATGTGACATGCTTAGCACGGTGCCTGGCATATAAAATGTGCTTAATAAGCACTAGCTGAAATTATCAATAGTAAGAGCTAATATTAGAGATGACCATGACAGGGGTTTAGTCAACCTTGTAGGCATTGTGGGGGATCAGACTATGCCACCCCAAAATATGCCACTTTGGCATAAGAATTATTTGAGCTGAAGATACTTGAGACACAGCAGATGCAAGGATTCTCTGACCTTTTCTACCTAAAAGGAGGACGTAAAATTTCCCATGAGAAAGGTGCTCAGCCTGTACCAGGAGGAACAGGCTCTTAATCAGCAGACTCCTATCAGGCCAGAGATGGAGTCCACAGAACAAACCTGACCAAAGCAGCCCCCTCTTCCGTTAGTTTCTCCATATAGAGAGAGAGAGATAGACACCTTCCCACAATCTGCCACTCCTCAAAGCCTAACCCCTTTTTCCTTTGTCTTATCACTTCTACAAATTTATTATTTGTTCTTAAGGTGCTAAATAAGCTCCAAGTTGTAACCACCCCTTTGAGTTACTCATCATTGAGTTTCTTCCATGTGTATGTGCAACTGCCCAAGTTAATAAACTGTTTTTCTCTTGTTAACCTGACTTTTATCGGTTTAATTTTCAGAGCCCCAGTCGCAGAACCTAAGAGGGTAAAAGCAGAGATAATTTTTTTGCTCCCCTACAGCTGGTACGTATGTGTGTGATAACTGTGTCTATCCAAAGGGACATTGATCTCATCTATGGATTCAGGGAGGCTTGATGGAAGAGGTAAAAAGACAGGATTGCTGGAGTATTAGAATAGGGAGAACTGAGAAATTTGATGGAACCCTTAGGCAACAGAGAGATGAACATCCAAAGTTGTGTCTTAGATCCAGTCTCTCTCAAGTGGGGTTTCCTATTTGAACCACAGAACACAAAGCAGGACCCGAGTGACTGTTTCCTGGATTCTTCCAAGGATGTTGTGTCCTAAAATCATCCTAGAGGCTTAGGAAGGAAGTTAATCCATTACACATAACGGATGCCTTAGGGCATTAGGGCTTCATTCAGGTCTTGGACTTCGTGTAGTCAGACGGAAAGTGGTTCAATGGCCTTTAGGAGTCATTCTCCAAAAAAGCATAGTGTAAAACCCAACGCAGCTGTTAAAAAAGATGAAGTGGGTTTGTGTACAACATGGAAGAATATCCATGATTTATTGATGAAAGCAAAAGGGAACATCTTGAATAGTAAGCATAAAACGCTCTGTTTTCTTTTTTTTAAGCCTATGTACAAATGATGAGGATCAAGGCTGCCCCAGGGAGAGAAGCCAAATCGGGGTTCATTGCGTACCATTCGGGAAGCATAGCAGATCCTGACCTGATCCGATCTGATTCGTATCTATAGTTATAGGACCACCCAAAAGCCAGACCCCACCTGCACTGATACCATCTTAATGGCTTTTTTTCCCTTGGTCTTGTAAAGAGATAACTCACATACCTATGCTTTAAATTTAGCCCTATCCTCAACCCATGTCTGAAGCTCTTCACTGCCCATGGGTCCTGTCCCCATGCTACTCCATACTGTTCTCTGAATAAAAGAGCACTGCTGCCAGACCTTGAGAGTCCAAGAAATCTTTCTTTTGACTCCTCAACTCACCGAGCCCCCATCACAAATACTTAAAAGGAAGGCAAATCCTGGAAGAATCTACACCAAGCTGGGGAAGAGGTTTCCCTTGGAAAATGAGATTTGAGCGAAAGTAGCGGGCGAGTGAGGATACACTTTAACGCTTTATTTTTACTCTTCAAATTTCTTCAATGAGCATCTACTTCTTTTGCAATTAAGAACTTTTTCCCCTCTAATTGCCAGTTGATATATGATTCAAAAAATCAAGATATGAAAAGAGAAGGGAACTTTGACCATGAGAGCTGTGGCTGGCAGGGGCGTACAGTACTGAAAGAAGTAAGTGGTGAAATATATGCATGAGTAGCTGCAAGCGTTTGGGGAAGTGCTGAGTAATCAGAAAGTGTGCAGGCTGAAATATTCGGGGCTGGCAGGGATCCAGGCACAGGCTGGGACTGGGTGGGTCATCCGGGAGGGGGGCCCAAGTGCTCTCAAAGGTTGCCCAGCTTTGAGCACACAGAGCATCCATCTGCTTCTGGTAACTCCATGCCCTGGGGGAGGTGGTACAACCAAGGTCCCCTGACCCTAATTCAGAGCTTTCCTCACTTCATAACTGGACCAGAGTATCCCAAATGTCAGTCATTCTCGTGACATGTTATGATTTTTGCCTTATTTTCACAACCACTCTCCAATCACTCATTTTTCAAATCTAAACACATTTGGCTCCATCCTGAGCAATAGCACCCATAAAATGAGTTCCTATGTTATGTTTTCCACTTCAGGGCATTTATTAAAATAATTTTTAAAAAACCTTTTATCTATATCACATCTAAAATCATCAGAGCACATTTTGGGAAATACCAAGTAACATTATATGTTACATACATCATACAGTAATCTCTCCTTATCCACGGGGCTGTGTTCCGAGACCCCAAATGGACGCCCAAAACCACAGATAGTACCCAACCCTATGTAAATTATGTTTTTCCTATGTATACACAGCTATGATCAAGTTTAATTTATAAATTAGGCACAATAAGAGATTAACAGCAATAGCTAATAATAAAATAGAACAATTATGACAATATACTGTAATAAAAGTTATGTGAATGTGCTCTCTCTCTCTCAAAACATCTTATTGTACTGTGCTCACCCTGCTTCTTGTGATGATGTGAGATGATACAATGCCTAGGTGATGAGATGGAGTGAGGGAAATGATGTAGGCACTGATACAGCGTTAGGCTACTACGCACCTTCTGATGATATGCCAGGAGGATCATCTGCTTCTGGACCACGGTTGACCACGGGTAACTGAATCCAAGAAAAGCGAAACCACAGATAAGGGGGAGCTACCGTACATTACATTACAAGACCCCATTATTGAAGTCATGCTACTAAGAAGAGGAAAGTAGGGGTATTAAGTATTTAGTCAGAAAGTTTCTGTATTTACAATGATGTTGATAACTGGAAAAGAATCATTAGTCGGCCGAATGGGTGCATGACACTCTTCATGACTATTAGTGAAAATTCCATCAGGGAAGAGGAATGACAGTGAGTCTTGTGGAAGAGGACTTTATTATAGGAATTAGATATGACACAATGGTGGACGGAGCTGGGAGATAAAGATCTGAAAAGGGGAGTTGGAAGTTCAGGAAAAATCCCCTAACCAGCCTTCCTGAAGCATTGGGGCAGATGGACAACTTGGAGCACACAGGGATTCGGGAAGCCAGGCCCATCCAGCTGATGGAGAGGAACCACAAGGGAGAGCTGGTGGGGAAGTCTACTGCAAGCTGTCACTTCTCCATCTGGTGGTGGGTTGAGGTCGCTATGGGTTAGCAGAGCCAGCAGTCAGAAAGAAGAGCTGAACTCAGTAGGAAAGCATGAAGCAGAGTAGGAAAGCATGAAGTAACCGGCATCTCAGTGTCTGTTTCTCACAGAGCATCCCTTAACCAACTTTCTTTCTTTTGGCCAACTGAAAGTCAGAACCATACAGAGAAGGGGATTCTGGGAAATGTAGTTCCAGGGAGCCACACTGACAAAGTATAAAGCCAGCATTCCATGAGAAGGAAATGTAAGGCTGAGGAATAGGGGACGGGAAGTGCTGACTCCAGGCAAGAACGGGAACCAGAGGTATAACCATGATGCTGTGGTTAAGACAGATAACCCGGATCTGGGGTCACAGTGGGCTGCCTGCTAAGGGATGCTTGGCTCATCCTTTTTGTTGGGCCTGCATGGGCTTTAGAAACGCCACACATCCAGGCATTGCTAAACCTGCACACAATACAAGCAACTGAGAGCCCATAACTTCCACCACTCCGCATACGTTTGAGTTCACTGCACATCCCTGCAGGCTTGTGAATTTCCACCCTTAATGCAGATGCACAAGTAACAGCTTAGATCATCTAGTCATTCACGTGGCAGGTAGTCACTGAACACCTATATGCCAAGGACAGTTCCAGGAGCTGAGGACACAGTAGTGAACTCAGTAGACGAAGTCTCTGCTCTCCCGAGAAGGAGTGGGAGACAGGCGATAGCTAATAGAGGCACCCACTCCATGCAGGGTGAAAGTAAGAGCTACAAGGTAAGAGCAGAGTATAGATCTAGAAAGAGAACGGGATGTTCTTTTTAGATAAAGTGGTCACGGAAGGCCTCTCTGAGGAGGGAGTTGATGAAGGATGGGGCCATGCAGTTCTCTGGAGGGAAAGTCTTCCCGACATAGAAACAGCATGTGCAAATGCCCAGAGAGCAGAAGATGCTTCATATGTTGGAGGAACCACAAAAAGTCAAGTCTGATTGTGGCAGCAAGGGCCAGGAGGAGAGTGGTAGGAGATGAGATCTGGGGCCAAGGAAAAGTCTTTAACTTTCATCTCAGTGGAAGTGGAAGTCTCCTGAGGGTGACTGGCTCTGCATGCAAGGAACATGGAGCTGTTCCTCCCCAGTCAGAGTGGACTGGAGTTTCGTGGATGGTTTATATCTGCATAAACAAGCGGTATTAGAGGAGGAAATCTGAGTGATAATTTGACTTTTAACTGAAAGAAAGCATTGAATTATTGAGTCAGCTCATTTTTCTCTAGAGAGTTTCTTTTGTTTTTGGCCAGCAATTGGCCAAGGGCCTTATTTGTCAGAAACGCAGCCTCTGGCTTTAGCGTGGTTCCACCGCTAGTCTAGGGGCTAGGCCCCTAGATGGTGCCGGAGAGAGCTGGGCAGTGCATCGTGTCAGCTTCCTGCCCCCTCCCTCCATGCGGCAGAAGTGGGTGGAAAGCGAGGGACTGTCCCCTGAGAGACAGTCTCGAAGTGTGAGAGGCTGTGATGGAAGCAGTTTGCCAAGTCAGAAGAGGCCTCGGCCTGGGGAACAGGTTGTGTTATAACTGCATCTTCAACCTTTATTTCCTGGCCAAATGCCAGTCCTTGCAGTCATAAACCGTTAGAGCTGGAACGAAATCGCTTCAAGAACTTCAAGTCCTATAAATGATCAGACTGTGCTGAGGAGCCCTGGGGTTCCACAGAGGTGACTCAGGGACAAGCTGGAGAGGGGATGTGAGGCAAAGCCAGTGGGCAGAGAGGGGCTCCTCCATCCCCACTCCCACCGCTTCCATCTACGTCAGATTGAATCTTTATCTAAGATTTGGCTTGAAGGATGAGTTTGTCACAATCAAATCCAGTTAATCACCTCATTGTAGAGATGAAGAGAAAGGTTCAGAGAATAATTCTAAATGTTCTGCACAACCCCTTCTCAAACCTGCCCTCTTCATCACTTATTGCCTAGGAACAATGTTATTTAATGAGCACATACTGTGTGCCATGCTCTTGACTGAATTTTTTACAAACTTTATCTCATTAATCTTCCAATAACTCTGTGAAGTAGATATTGACGGTCCTATTAACAAGGAAATTGACACTTAATGAGAGGATTAAGTAATCTTTTAATGTCTCATAGGTAATGAGTGGCCAAGCCGAGATTTGATCTCAGGCCAATCCACCAGATACCTCAGCCATAACTCGTAAGTTCTATGCTATCCCGAAAAAGAAACTGCCAACCAAGGTGATTCTCATTACCATCCAAAGAAATTTGTTAAAACGTTTAGAACAGCCATAAAGGCTAATATAACATTCATAGAACTTTCGATGTTTTATTTAAAACATCCTTTATGTGGTGCTTACTATAAGCAGAGCCCTCTTCTAGGTGAGTTACGAACATTAACTTGGTTAACACTTCCATTAGCCCTAAGAGGCAGTTACTATCAATATTACCAGTTTGCAGAAGAAGAAAACTGAGGCAGAGAGAAATTAAACAATTTGCCCCCCACTGGTGGAGGAGGGATGTAAACCTATCAAACGCTACAGACAAAAGAAGTAATTCAGGAGACAGGCTCCTTTGGAACGAGAGCTCTCTTCCATCCACGCTTCCTAGGTCACCTGGAAGGGAGAAGGACGTGGCTTGTCTTACATTGGCCAGCGCTGGATGGGAGGGTTTTAGTCCTCTCTCATTCCATTGGCTAGAAATGGGCACATGACCACAGCTAACTGCAAAGGTTGCTGGGAAATGTAGTCCAGTCGTGTGCCCAGGAGGAGGAGGAGGAAAGAGTTGGGTGGGCATTTAGCAATCCCTCCTACTATAAAGACACAACGTAGAGCATACTCAACGTACTTGGCGAAAAAAAGTCAATTTCTGTGTTTAATTTTTTTGTGATCACACTTTTAGGAGGCTCAGTGGCAATAGGTGGTGAATTCCTTTAGCAAATGGCATTTTCTGTGTAGCCACGTGCCCGAGACGGAATTCACAGAATTCCCGGCCTGTGCCTGTGCCATGGGAGGCAATGTGTGGAAGCAATTAGCTTCTCCTTTCTTTTTCTCCCTTTCTCGTGCCATGTGTACCCTAGTCCTTCCCTCTCGGCCACACCACCCCCTCTCCCACTGCTCTCATCATCTTTTCTGTTTTGTTCCACTCGGACCTGTTTTCTGTGTGAAGCCGGGCAGGGTCCCGGGGGCGTTGCTGGCCCCCTCGCTCTTGTGGCTCTTGACAGGTCCCTGGCTTAAGGAACCACATATGGGATGATAGCTATTTCAGAGGACTGGGGCGGGGTGGGGGGGGCGGGGAGCAAAAATCAGTACAGTAGTCTCTCCCTTATCCACAGAGGATGCGTTCCAAGACCCCCCGATGGATGCCTGAAACAGCAGATCTTACTGAACTCCGCAGTAGTCCCACCCCCGCCCCGCCCTGCTCACCTCCCCCGACCCCCCCACCCCCCTCCACCTCCCCCCAATCCTCCCATCCCCCACCCCCATCCGCAGTTTCGCTTTCCTCCTTATCCGTGGTTTCACTTTCCCGGTTTCAATTACCTGCTACTCTTACCCCAGTTACTGTGTCCTTGGGGATAAGAGTCCCCCACAGCCCAGGAAGTTGGCAGAAGAACACGATGACTCGAGGATCAGCAAGTCATAGAGAAGGGGTTCACCTTCCGCCCCACACACACAGACACCCCAACGCTGACTAAAGCACACAGCCTGGGCTGAGAGGGGAGTGAGGCCCTTTAGGGAAAACCTTGAGGCAGATGTCACTCCCTCTCATCCTATGGTGACCAGGCGAGCACTGAAATAGGCCAGGCTGGCCAGCGGGGTCTGTGGTGAGCTGAGGAGCCCGTGCCCAGTCCAGCCCCACAGCTACCCTGTAGGAATCTGGCCATCGCTGCCAAGAATACCTATCTTTCCAAGGAAATGGGAAATCGGGACTTTCTGTGACTCTTCATTCTAAATTGTTGATCTCTATTTTAAACCGTTTAAAAAATACAAGTTAAACAAAACACATGGACAGGCCAGATCGAGCCCGGGCGGATCGTTTGTGAGTGGGGATGAGGTCCACAGGACACAGGCACACAGAGAGAACTGTCTGTCAAATCAAGAGGCGCTCAGGACTCGGTTTGTGGGCCAGGAGGAATGATGCCCTGGGACTCAAGAAACGGGAACCAATGAAGATGAGGATGACCGTCGTGGTGGTTTACCGCGGGGACCCATTTTCATCGGGAGAGAGGAGTTTGCATCCTTCCCAAAGGCTACAGAGCTCAGACTCAGTCGCTGCCTCGTTTCCGTAGAATTACGTGCTCCTGGCGACACCTCGCCTGACACTTTCCTCCGGAGCTGCCGCTCCATTGCGCCCCGGTGACGCCCGAAGGACATCAGCTCCCCTGTGTGGCTGGGCTTGGCCAGCTCCGCAGCTGGGCGGGATAAACGAACCCGGAAACTTGAGTGATTTTCTTAGCTTGAATTTACGACAATTGCATTGAATTAAAAATGCACTGAGAAAGCTTGATGTTTATACAAATCCGTTGGGGAAACCTTTTGTAAGTCAAAGGATCTCCTGGGAAAGCGGATAAACCGTGCCTCTGTTCAGCCCTCCGAATTTCTTGTACACATTCGGAATGTCTGTGAGAATCAGGTTTTCTGGATTTGGGGCTCACGTGAACCTCAAACGGGAACGTGGCGGGGGGGGGGGGGGGAGCGGCTCCTAAGGGACCCCTTTGGACTCTGCTAGAAGAGTGGGAATCTCCCTCAGCCCCTGGCCGTGGGGGGTGGGGGGGGGGGGGTCGGAGGGGGGAAGCTGTGCACCACGTGCAAGTAAAAAGGGCAAGCTTTTTAAGAAAAAAATAATTTTACTTTAAAAACTATTACTTAAAAGTATCATTTAATTATTTTAAAGGATTAAATTTTATATCATTATTAAACTATAAACTGCATTTTATTATATTTTAGTATATATTTAAATTATATGAGCTTATAGTAAGCTATTAATACATATCAATTTTCATAATTATTAAAATTATTTTTTAATTATTTAAAATTATTAATTAACAGAAACAAACTTTATGATAAGGAATGGATTTTGTTTGTTATAATATATAGATGCCGTGTTGAGGAAAAAGGAAAAAAAGAATTGGAAGTGAGGTGAGGGAGGCAGACCGGGAGTTGTGGGAGAAAGAGTTAAAACACTGTTGACTGCTGGGGGGCTGGCCCCGTGGCCGAGCGGTTAAGTTCGCGCGCTCCGCTGCAGGCGGCCCAGTGTTTCGTTGGTTCGAATCCTGGGCGCGGACATGGCACTGCTCATCAGACCACGCTGAGGCAGCGTCCCACATGCCACAACTAGAAGGACCCACAACGAAGAATATACAACTATGTACCGGGGGGCTTTGGGGAGAAAAAGGAAAAAATAAAATCTTTAAAAAAAAACAAAAAAAAAACACTGTTGACTGCTGGAAAATTCTACTCTCCCGAGTTGTTGAGGCTGCTGACCAGCTATGGCACTCTCAGGAAGATGTTAAACCTCTTTTAATTCCAGCTTCTTTACTTATAAAAATGAAAATTACACCGCCAACCCTATCTATCACCTCATATCTGCTTTATATGCCGTCAAAAGGCTTAATAGAATGTTCGTGAAAGCGCTGGAAAATTATAAAGTACTATAAGACAGCAAGACAATTATGATAATTTTAATAATATAAATGAAAAATGCACAGAAGAGGACAAAAGCAGGTGAGCGGGGCGTCCAAAGACTGGAGGGTTGGAGGGGCGGCTGTGTTGGTTCCGCCTGCTGCAATGTGGCCATCAGAACCAATTTTCTCCTGCTCTCTCTGCCCTTAGAAATTCAAATTGTCTTTGTCATCTCTCCTTGTAGTGATCCTGATCAGGTTTATTTCCAACTTCAAAGTTTACATTTTCAATCAACGCTTGTTTTGACATGGAATTTGGAAAGAGTTAAATGCATGAAGATATTTCAAGATTTACATTGACCTGAACTATGAATTTCTGTGACATTGAAAATTCCTTATCCTTAATTTTTTATCAGAGATTGTTTTCCTCCCATTTTAAGTGCCTCGGTGTTAGATTTGGGACCAGCATTTGTTTAATTACTCCAAGTTGTTGTTTTTGTAGCCTAGGTGTATGGATCGTGGCCCCAAGGAAGGACAGGATCCAGCTAAGAGCTGAACTTCAGGATACGCATGGTCTTCGTGACCCCGGGTTGCTCCGGTGCAATCACTCTCTCTTCTTACGGTTCCCCAATCATTTAATGCAATCCAAACTCCTTATAGCGGCAAACTAGTCCCTTGATGATCTTGCTCCAATCCCTTTCCATCTAGTCCACTAACAAGCCTAGGATAACAGGATGAGCAGGGCAGCAGGCTTAGAAAGTGCAGATTGTGTGCGGAGGATGGAGGGTGCTGGGAGGCGGCTCTGCAGGGAAAAAGTGACAATAATAAAATGATAGACCATCTGATACACTTGTAAAATTTTAAAAAATCGGTTCATATATAAATAATCTGATGGGGGAAAAATTAAGCTTCATTATATAGAAAGCAAAACAATGATAACTCTAGAAAAACAAAACATGTTGCAAGAATGAAATCATAGTAATAGTGAATTACTTGTCTTTTGAGATGAATATTATTATTTATAAGAACATAGGAAGGTCAATGCCAGCCCTGTGGTCTAGTGGTCAAGATGCAGTGCTCTCACTGCCATGACAGCTGGGGTTCGTTTCCTGGTTAGAGAACCAAACCACCTGGTCATCAGTTGCCATATTGTGGTGGCTGCATGTGGCTGTGATGCTGAAAGCTATGCCACCAGGATTTCAAATACCAGCAGGGTCACTCATCGTGGACACGTTTCAGCAGAGCTTCCAGACTAAGACAGACTAGGAAGAAGGACCTGGCCACACACTTTGGAAAAATTGGCCATGAAAACCTTATGAATAACAGCAGAGCATTGCCTGATAGAGCACTGGAAGGGGAGAGGATGGTGCAAAAAGACCAGGCAGAGTTCTGCTCTGCCGTGCACAGGGTCACTAGGAGTCGGAATGGACTCCATGGCACTAACAACTAAAACTAATGTCAATACCTTTATTGATTTAGTTAAAAATGGGATATAACTATTGGGAGGATGGAGAGAGAGGAAGTGGGTGTAGGGAATATAGGAGCACTAAATCTTCATCTAGCATAACATGAAATCAATAGATGATGTCCAAGTTTAAAACAACAATAATTCCATAAGCATACTATTTAGAACTCTAGAAATAAATAGGGTTCCCTTCAGCATACCAATTATAGAGGTCTGTCTTCGTGTTCTAGATGCTCAGTTTGAAATGTCTTGTTCTTCCAGGAAACTTTGTATGGCAAATAGCCAACATCCCAAGTCACAACATACACTTACGTTAAGGTTCATTATTACAGATAATGCATATGAATCCCTCTTTTGAGACTTTTATGAAAAATTTTGAATTTTTGACCTTCTTTTTTTTTTTTTTTAAAAGACTGGCACCTGGGCTAACAACTGTTGCCAATCTTTTATTTTTTTTTCTGCTTTATCTCCCCAAACCGCCACCCGCCCCCCATACACAGTTGTATACCCTAGTTGCACATCCTTCTAGTTGTGGGATGTGGGATGCCGCCTCAATGTGGCCTGATGAGTGGTGCCATGTCTGCGCCCAGGATCCGAACCCTGGGCCACCGCAGCGGAACACGCGAACTTAACCACTAGGCCACGGAGCTGGCCCCTGACCAACTTCTTATAAGATAGAATTAGTTGATCATTATTTTTTACCTTATTATAAGATTGACAAAAAAGTCATCCTGAGACCCCGTGTCCACTCTGCCACTTTCTGGTGATCCAGTGTACGTGGGTTATTGGTGCTCACTTGTCTGTTCCTGGAGGGTCATTTCACAGATCTATCTAAAAAGCTACTTCCATGCTCACATAGAAACAGCAGCACCTTGGAAATTCTTTGGAGAAGAAATAAATGAGGGTCATTGTCACCACCCACCCACCCCCAGTACCATGTTGTGGAACTCTTTCCTCAGGGCTCCAAGGGACATGAGGCATCTGACATATGGTCTTAATTAATGACAGTGTCAATGATGACTCGTGTATAATATTAGTAATGGTTAATTATTTTTAATATAAAGATTAAATACAGGGACTGACCCAGCAGTGTAGTTGTTAAGTTCGAGTGCTCTGCTTTGGCGGCTCGGCGTTTGCAGGTTCAGATCCCAGGCAGGGACCTAGCACTGCTCGTCAAGCCATGCTGTGGCAGCATCCCACATAAAATAGAGGAAGATTGGCACAGATGTTAGCTCAGCAACAATCTTCCTCAAGCAAAAAAAAAAAATTAAATAGAAGTTCTAATATTTTTACCTTTTATTCCAATGATTTGTCTTTCACACTCCACCAAGGGGGCCCAAGGCTCCTGTAAGCACTCCTCAGCCCCTCCTAAAATGTCCCTGAGGCTGAAGGAGTGGGCCATCGAGATTTCTAAAGGAAAGGGGAGCTGTGGCCCATGTAAGGCAAGCAAGACATTTCCTTGACTTTTTTGGTTCTATCTTAGAATATTTTCTAGCACATATTGTCTTCCATTTAAGAACATTTTACCTATGCGTGCTTTAATCAAGCACATTTGTATCAAAGTCAGGAAAATCTGACAAAAAGTCATAGACCAATCAGAGGCCTGTATCTAGCTTGTTGTTCAAGGACCCTTTTGTTTTTTATTGAGTTCATATCGGCTTATAACGCTGTGTAAATGAAATCTCAGGTGTACATGATTATACTGAGCACCTCATTTTTGAAGCACGTTAGTAGGATCAGGAGTAATGTCGACCTGAATTTCTCATTGAAGAAAGCCAGCTATTGACCAAAGCACTCACTGAAATGTTCCCCAGGAGACTCTAGCTTCCCAGAAATATTAATAAGAACGCTGAGCTTCCAGGTGATAACTTGTAAAAGCCCTTCTTTTCATTACACAATAACCACAGGCATCTGAAGCTTTGATAAGGGCGGTCGGCTGCTTATAATAACTCAGCAACTGAAAAAAAAAGAGTCTAAGATAGTGAAGGGGAATGCAGAGGAGACACACTTTCCAGGGGTCCGTTTATGGGGAGCAACAAAGACGCTGCTCAGACGGCTTTTCATTTCAATTTCACACTGAGTTAATATTATCTTGTTGCCGAGGGCCCTCATTTTAGAAGCATGTTAGGATAAAGTGCTAATGGGAATACAGACCTTGTCCTCAAGACATGGACGAGAATAATACAAGACTGACACTTAAAATGGCATGAATGAGGCGGGGAGCCAGCGCTACAGGAGTTGAGCAGAAGGAAAGTTTTCTTCTAAATCGGAGAAAGGAGCGAGCATGAAGGATAGGTGTTGAAATCTTGAGGGAGGAGGCATTGCAGAAGATCCCGGGGGACGGAACTAAGAAATCCAGAAATGGGCAGAAAAGGAAGAAAATATGCAAGCAAGGAGCTAAAGCCAAGATTTTGGAAAGGGTTGAATATATTTGTTTTTAGCAGATAATTTAAATAGTCATTTGTTTGTGTATTTCTAATCCTTTTTAATTTCTAATTAAATTAAAATCCTTTTAATTTCTAATCCCATAATTTACTGTATGTGGTATGGTAAAAACATTTTTATGTTCATCACAGTGGCAGTTTACTCTCCAGATATATTTGCAGCCGTAAGTGTTGTAATTCTAAAGCATAGCATAGAAACTCAGAAATGCTAGTTGCTAGTTCAGAGGAGTTCTGCTTTATACATGTTGTTTGAATTAGTCTTCCTTAGGATAGCAAAGAAGATTAAATAGTACTAAGTGTTTTATAACAAAAAACAGTTGTCCCTGCCTCACCCCTCCACACCCTCATCCCTGGTTCTGATCCCCAGGGAAGATCACTTTAAATTCTGTAACTGTTCTGATATTTATTTCTAGATTTCTTAATAGTATGCCTATGTGAGTTTTTTTAACCTTGGCCATTATCTATTGATTTGCCGTATGCTAGATGAAGATTTATTGCTCCTATATTCCTTACCCCCATTTCCTCTCTCTCCATCCTTCCAATAGTTATATCCTTATTTTTAGCTAAATCAATAAAGGTATTGACATTAGTATGTTCATGTAAATCATATTCACAGTAAAACCTAAGTAATCTGCAATCATGATGTTGTCTTTCTTGCAAAATGTTTTGTTTTTCTGGACTTATAATTGTCTTGTTCTTTCCCTTCATAGTTTTCTACACACTGAAGGCTTGATGTTTCGCTGTAATATTGTTTATATATTGTTAAGTTAATTAAACAAAGAGGCCATTAGACTGAGGGGGCTCTGATGCCTTAGCAGCCTAGTAAGCAAACCAAAATCTAAGCGTGTACACGCCTCAAGGTTAAAAACGCTAAGAACAACCAATTACAAACAGCCAACTTTGCTGTAAGTTATAGCCAATCAAATAACTCCCTTTCTCCACCTCCCACCTTCTCTACGTCAGTCTCTCCCTGGCTCCTGTCAGGGGAGGGCTCCTAACCACTTCCCACTTGGTGCTGCCAGATTCCAATTGATTTTTACTCAAATAAACTTAAAATTTTTAATATGCCTCGGTTTATCTTTTATATTATCCAACTTTTAAAAATGCTTAAGATCATCAGATGGTCTGTCTATCTTTTCAGGATTTTTATTTTTTCCTGGAGACCCTCGTGCCAGCATCCTCCATTCTCCTCATGCAATCTGATCTGGTTGCTTTATAAACCTGATCAGACCTAATGTCAAACCCAGTGTCACCCCGGGACTTCTCTGTTACTTTGCTAAGTTGGGATCTCTGTTTTCTGGCTGTTATATATTCTTTTTCCTCTGCCTATGCTCTCATTTTTCTGCCCTATTCTGGAGTAGGCAGGCTCAAGCGGTCCTCAACGATCCACACCTCCCCGGGGGTGGTTCCCTCCCACACTGAATCGGGACTGACCCCCGGTAAACTGAATACAACGAAAGTGATGGTGTGTGACTTCTGAGGCAAGGTCGCGACAGCCTTCTGAGGCTCTGGCCTCGCTCTCTTGGATCACTCGCTTGCTCTGTGAGAAGTCAGCTGCCACATCAAATAGAATATCCTGCCAGTGATGGTGAAGGTGGTGTTCCCAGGGTCAGCTGTGAGGGAGCAGCAAAGACACCAGTAAGAGAATTTTCCATTTCAATTTTGCACGGAGTTCGTGTCCTTAGATTTGTTGAACATTGAACACACAAAGGCACCCTAGTTTTATATGTATTTATTAATTTCTGGGCAAGTCTAAGGAGATAGGGCATCACTGTATTGCCCTTAGGTACCATTTGGCTCCTAAGCCACTGATGTTATCGTAATTTAGTGGGCTCAGCCAATGAGGCACTTCTTCCACTTGCATCTTTGTGAGGGATCTGCTTCAGCTGCTAATCCATTAAAACCAAGCTTATAAATAAACCTGCCAATCGCTGTAATACCACATGCAAACCAAGATTCTCTGAGACAAAGTATATATAATTGCAGTGCTCTACAAAAAATGGGATTTTTGATTGGTGATAGGTCAAGGGCTTTTGGACCACTAATAAATGAAGTGAAACAATTTATTTAAATTGATGTTTATTTTGTCTTCACCCCATCCTTTTAAGTCTTATTGATGTTTCATAATAGGTATAGTATGTTAGTGTAGTAATACCCTTATAACCTGTTAATAAATAAATACACTAGATTTGTGGGGTGCATTCAAAACTTTGTAATTGACCAGTGTGCAAGGGCAGAAAAGTTTGGGGAGCACGGATATCACAAAGCATTACTTTTTAAGAACTGCCTAGCAGATGTGAGTCTCAGAGATTGCTCTCTTTGGCCCAGCAAAGAGCGACAGTGTGAGCCTTAATTCTCCTCTATGGTCACAGCTACGGCCTTCATATCAGAGGTGAGCTTTTGATATTTCATCTCGTTCTATGACGTCATAATTATCCCCATTTTCCGGACGAGGAGACTGAAATTCTCTAGGTTTAGCAACTGGCACCACATATGTAACTGTAAATACCAGAGCTTGTACTTGAACCGGATTATCCTAACTCCAAGGCACACGTTCTTTTTAGAAAGAACCCAGACCTTCCACACAGCTGTGGAAGGTCTTCCTACAACTCCATTTTTCGTTTGCACACACTCTGCTTTACCATTCCCCAAGACGTATGACTGTTTTACATTTGAAAATCTGGGAAATCAGCCTGCACCTTATAACTGATGGGGTCTCACTCCCGCTCGTGGCCCCGTGGCAGCCCTAATGCAGGGGTCATTGTCCTTGTGCACACCTGGCTGACATTCTGGGATCAAGACCGGTCTATTGCAACTAGGCAGTTTCAGACCACATGCAATTTAAAGACACAGGACTCCTGTGTGTTGAGAAATGTCATCTTTTTTCTAGGTTTAACATTCTCACCTCCTTCAACCATTGCTGATATGGTTTCCTAACAAACCCTGCCTAGTTCTCTTCATGCCGCTGTTCCTGCTCTTTCTTCTGTCTGGAACATCTTTCCCTCACTCTCTTCCTGGTTTGCTGTTTTCCAAGCCTCAGCTCAAGCATCACCTTCTCAGAGAAGACTTCCTGCAGCGTCTAACACGGGTTTCTCGCTGATCAGTCTCCACTGGGACACTTTGAGCTCCTGGAGATCAGAGCTTCAGCTGTCTCTATGTCCCTTAGCATATGGAACTTAGCATACAGTAGTAAATATATGCAGCAAATGTTTGTTGAGTGAATAAAGGAGCAAATGAATAAATGAAGCCAACATTTCCTTTGGACAGAGACTGTGACCATCACGGTAGGGCCAAGGCCAGCCTGCTGGAGGCCCACCCACGCATCTTTAGTATGGAAGCAGCACTGTGCTGGAGAGGATGCTCAGTCTTTGGGATAAAACAAATAAACAAAAAAACACACCTGAATTTGAGTCCCAGCACTGCCACTCATCAAGTGTGGTACCTTGGGAAAGTTACATAACAGCTTTGTAAGTGGGCAAGAGGTTGAGGAGGCATTAAAAGTGAAGTGCCTGGGATAACGAGTGTTGAAAAGGATGTGGAGAAAAGGCAACCTTTGTGCACTGTTGGTGGAATGTAAATTCGTGCAACCACTATGGAAAATAGTATGGAGATTCCTCAAGAAATTAAAAATAGAGCTACCATATGATCCAGCTATCACACGTCTGGGTATTTACCCAAAGAAAACAAAAACACTAATTTGAAAAGATATATGCACCCCTATGTTCATCGCAGCATTATTTACAATAGCCAAGATACGGAAGCAACCTAAGTGTCCATCGATGGATGAGTGGATAGAGAAAATGTGGTACACACACACACACACACACACACACACACACACAATGGAATATTACTAGGCCATAAAAAAGAATGAAAACTTGCTATTTGTGATAATATGGATGGACCTAGAGGATATTATGCTAAGAGGAATAAGTCAGACAGAGAAAGACGAATACCATATGATTTCACTTATGTGTAAAATATAAAAAACAAAACAAATGAACAAACAAAACAAAATAGAACCAGACTCATAGATACGGAAAACAAACTGGTGGTTGCTGGGGTGGGGGGAGGAGGGTGGATGGGCAAAATAGGTGAAGGGGATTAAGAGGAACATACTTCCAGTTACAAAATAAATAAGTCTCAAGGATATAATATACAGCATGGAGAATATAGTCAATAAAATTGTAATAACTCTGTATGGTGACAGATGCTAACCAGATGTATCGTGGTGATCATTTCATAATGCGTAAAAATGTGGATCACTGTGTTGTATCCCTGAAACTAACATAACGTTGTATGTCCATTATGCTTCAATTAAAAAAGTTAAGTGGATGCCTGGCACACACGCTATTTATGCTAGTTCCCTTTACGCTCATGTCAGGGGGTTCAGCCAGGAGAGAGGAGAAGTTTAACATAGAGAATAATTATCTAGTAACAGGGTATAAACTATAAAAGGATAAAAACCTTTCTAAAGAATACCCTGCGGCTGAGAGAGAGGGTACAAAAAGAAGGAGCAAAGTTAAAGGGAGGGCTTATGGGTTGAATTGTGTACCCCCAAATCCATAGATTGAAGTCCTAAACCCCAGAACCTCAAAATGTTACCTTATTTGGAAATAAGGTGATTGCAGATGTAATTTCTTGTTAGGATAACGTTACACCGGAGTAGAGTGGGCCCCTAATCCAAAATCACTCGTGTCATATATAAAAAGGGGAAATTAGGACACTGACATGAACTCAGGGAGAATGCCAAGTGAAGATGAAGGCAGAGACCAGGGTGAGGCGTCTACAAGCCAAGGAACCCCAAAGATTGCCACAAACCACCAGAAGCCAGGGGAGAGGCCTGGAACAGACTCTCTCTCCCAGCCCCCAGAGGGAGCCAACCTTGTCCACACCTTCACCTCGGACCTCCAGCCCCCACAACTGTGAGACAATAAATGTCTGTCGTTTCAGCCCCCCAGTCTATGGTACTTTGTTAGGCAGCCCTTCTGGAATTCAAGCCTCATTGGGGCAGGTGTGGCTGTAGTCCAGTGGATGCTGGATGAGCTTGCTGAACTGCCCCGGGTCAGCACTGGTCCAGTCACAGGGCTGAGGCTGGCAGGAAACAGCCCCCACCCAGCCTTGCAGCTGGAAGCCAACTGCTCGTGCCAGTGGGATATGGCTAGTGGGCAGGAAAGGGGTACACGGAACTCTCTAAGAACTGCGGGGTGCCACGGAAGCTTGATGGCGGCGAGCATCAGCGGGAGCCCCCCCCTCCCACCCTCCCCCCCCCACCCTCCCCCCCCCACCCCCCCACCCCCCCACCCCCCCACCCCTTGTCACTGGTAGCCATGCAGCAGGAGCAGGAAAAGAAAGGCAGAAAGCTGGCTGCTAGGAAGTAAGCTCCCTCCTCCCGCAGTGGTGCCTCTAGCGCCCTCTAGTGACAAGGCTTAGCATCACGCCAGCTGCAGAGGAGAAAAGCTTGTAAGACCCAGCTCTGTGACTGAGTAAGCCAGGAAAGGTGAATTGAGAGTTGAAGGACAATAAATTGAAAACTGGTGCACATGTCCTTCCCCTAAATGTGTTGAAATAATATACAACAGAATGTACTATTTTGAGAAGGACTCGTTTCCTTCATGGAAGTGGCCACGTGGCTGAGTTGTTCTCACAGAGGTTCTTAACCTTTTTCGGTGTCATGAACCCCTTTGGCTGTCTGGTGAAGCCTGTGTATCTCTTCTCAAAATAACGTCTTGAAATGCATGATCTAAAATACACCGATTTACAAACTACACTGAAGTACAGTAATAAAAGTGTTTTTTAAAAAACCGAGTTGATGGTAGAGTGTGCTGGTTAACTTTATGTGTCAGCTTGACTGGGTCACGGGGTGCCCAGATATCTGGTTAAGCATTATTTCTGGGTGCGTCCATGAGCATGTCTCTGGATAGACTGAGTAAGCAGACGGCCCTCCCCAGGGTGGGCGGCATCATCCAATCAGGAGAGGAAGGGAGAATTGGCTCTCTCTGCCTGACCCCTTGAGCTGGGACATCGTCTTCTCTGGCACTGACTGAGACTTACACCTTCAGCCCTGCAGCCCTGAGGACCACACCACCGGCTTCCCTGGCTCTCCAGCTTGCAGAGAGCAGATCATGGGACTTCTCAGCCTCCAGAATCATGTGAACCAATTCTTCATAATAAATTATATTTTTATATGTGTATATATACGTATATATATCCTATTGGTTTTGTTTCTCTGAAGAACCCTGACAAATACATATAGTAACATAAGTGCCTCTAGCAAGGCATTAAAAGACAAGATCTACTAGGAGGTCTAAGAGCTACATAATTTCTAAGTAGAAATGACTGGAAAAGACATTGTGGGACATCTGTGAAGCGATGTGAAAGTACTCGCAATTTGTATCAGTGACAATGACACAGACGGCGCCATTACTGGCGGTGTTGCTTACGTCATAGTTGAAGAAAATGCTGAATTTCAGTTAGAGGTTATTGGGCGGAAAAAAAGGATGTAGTTCTGTTCTTCAAGGCCGTGGACGCTCTGAGCTCAGAAGCCCTGTCGAGAGGTAGTTCCAGCATTGGCACCGAGGCTGACCCAGCCCTCTCCACACCAGGCGGTATTTCTGAGCCTCACCCCAGGGAGACGAATCACTCAACACCCATGTCAGGCACCCCAAAGCACATACGAGAGTGCTGCGGAGCTGCAGGAGCCTCTCTGCAGGAGCCCAGAAGCCCTCTGTGTTCTCTTGCCCCGCCCCCACCATAGCTGCTGCCTCCCACGTGGGGCAGCATGCAAAACAAAAATGCACGTGACCTTAAAAGTGAGGAGAGGGGTGGTTCCCCACTTCACAAAATGTTCGCTCCCATGAGAACACAATGACATAAGTCATAGTTTTTGGTGGAGGGGTCATGTGGCTCTGTCTACACTTTGACCAAGTGAGTCAGCTGTGAATTTGCATGGGTGGTTTTGGACGGGACCACTGACCCACTGACCACTTGGCTGGCGAGGATAAAGACAAGGCTGCCTTCCCTCGTTGTGTTATATAGCTTCTACACCAGTGTGCTGGAAACCAGACCAGAAGATAGGGCCCAGCGGCCCGGACTGACCAGCACAAACTGGAACACAGGCCTCCCATCCAGAGGCTGCACATTTGCCTTCTGCCCAATTCCACTCTCCCTTTGGGTAGCCTTTTGAAACAGAAAAAAAAGGTTCTGGCGTAATTTACTGGAATGTTCTATTCATCCGAATAACATCTATTGAGCCCTGGTGTGTGCCAGACACTGTGCTGGATGCTGGGGAAACAATGATGAGTGTTCCCAGCCTCTGCTCTCGGTGAGTTCAGTCTAGTGAGGGAAACAGGCAAGAAGGCAAACAATTACAGTGCTGCCTGATAACAGTCTAGCCCAGAAGTCCTTCTGGTGCTGTGGGAGCAGGGGGTGCGAGGGCCGGTTCACGCCATTAAAAAAGAATGCCACCAAAAAAAAAAAAAGATAGGACTTGAAAGTTGCTAAGAGAGTAGATGGTAAAACTTCTCATCACAGGAAAAAAAATTTGTAAGTATGTGGTGATGGATGTTAAGTAAACTTAGGGCGGTGATTCTCTCACAATACATAGGTGTATCTAATCATCATGTCGTACACCTGAAACTAATATAGGGTTATATGTCAATTATATCTCAATAAAACTGGTAAAATAAAAAAAGAATGCACATAAGGCACATATATTCAAAATAATGCTTTCACCTACACAAAAAAGAAAAAGAAAAAAATGACATGCAAAATGCTTCACTTGAAACTTAAAATGAAACTCTCTAAACTCTAGATCACTTTCCTTTTCTGGGGTTTTACCCCATACAGAAATATAAGCAACAAATATGAAGTCAAGAGGAAAGGATGGGGACCGGATTTCTTGTCCTCGCCTCTTGAGAAAGCACACGATTTCCCCATCTCCCCACTTCCGACCCATCTTTCCCCAGCCCCACTCTCTGCCAAAGTCAATGAAAGTGCCAAGAAATCAAACACAAGGATAAAACAGTTTATGAAGCTCCATAAAGCAACTAAATTTAAAAATTAATTCTGGTTGCCATGTCTGAGAGAGAAGTGGGCCAGTGACCATCCGGGGCCGAATGAGGGAAATGGTGACAGAAACTCGGACCCCTGCCATACCAAGCACCCCAGCTGTAGCCCAAGCGCCTGAGCAAGCATGGAGAAGCGAGGCCTGCTGTGGAGTGGGTCAGCTCTGCTCCCCAGGGAGATGCGGCAGTACGAGACACAGGGATGGGGCCAGGAGTGAAACGCGGTGGTGTTTCCATGAACACTGATGGAGGGAGAGCCCTCACATCTCTTCTCAGTGCGGACCCGTTGTTTTCCTGGGTGGAAAAACAGCAGACAGACACTCGCTCAAGCTGATAACCTGGGTGGGAACACAATGGGTCACCTTCACGGTGCTCAAGTCATTAAGACATTTCTGGGAGTGGCTGTGGTAGAGTAATGGGTACTGACAGGTCCTTCTGTCCTCCTGCCAAAAATAAAAGAGTAAATTAGTTGTCCAATGTGTGCATTTTGAGAGTGCTCTGAGCAAACGCAGCGATCCTGCGTCGCACACCTATTTGGCCTCGCCAGGCTGTGCTAACCATGAGCCTGGAGAAGAAATTTGCTTTCTTGACTTGTGAAACTCCTTCTTCCACACACCTTTTGAATGGAGTCCCCAAAATGAACACTATACGTTTCCTCTAATTTTGGAGGGAAAAAACATGTGCAAGGAAATTTTGAGTGTTTGTAACATGCTCCACGATCCAACCAGCACGAACCCCTCATCAAACAATCTTTCGTGGGCAACTCCCGTCAACCTCAGAGCCAAATGGGGAGGATTTCTGGGGAGCCAGAATGGGAGGTCCCCAACGGCTGGGCAGCCACAGTCTCCATCGGTCTCGACAGCACGGAGAATTACTACGGTGTGCCTCCCAGTAAAATCCTATTCTATACATTTGGAGCTTGGGATGAAATAGGAAGTTCCCAGGTGCCAAAGTAAATGGGGCTCCTCCCTGGAGTGGTGCCAAGGCCCAGAATTTAGACCACAGCTGAAACGGCCTTTGGAAAACTTTTGGAAACCTCCCCTAGGAAGATGGAAGAAATTCAGACACCATCCCTGTGTCCAGTGAGACACCATCAAACCTGCTCTGCAAGCCACTGCGGGACTTTGCAGGGAGCTGCAGCTCTGGGATGCGGGACCTCCATCTGCCCTGAGGAGGCCCCTGACAGACAGACACTTGGGCTGTTTTGGAGTAGTGAGCAATTCTGAGGCAATGAGCCCAAACTGGAGAAGGGGGGACTCTCTTGTCAGAAGCTTGGGTGCCAGGTCTATGGCAATTTCTAATCTTTCCCCCTGCATCTTCCTTCCCTCCAAACCTACCATCACCCACTGCTCCAGAAACGGCCCTTTGAAAGAGACTTTCAACTTGGCACCGCGATGGAAGCCAAGAGGAAGGTTCTTGGAGCTGAGAGAGGATTGGTGTTGGCCAATGGGCAAAGGATTGAAGAGCGATGCAGGAGGACAAGTGGGAGGCATGGCCCCATCTTCTGATGTGCTGTGATGGCCCAGGTGTGGCATCCCCAAGCATGATCCTACCACCCACTGATGTGACAGAGAAGGGAGCATGATCAGGCTGCTGGCAGCTGCTTTCCTGGGTCCCACTCCATCCGTACCTGGCCCTCTGAGGGAGGGCCCACGTCCTCGCCAGTGCGGGCTTTCCCGGGTCTGCTCTCCCAGACCAGCTGCAGCCAGACCACGTCATCATAAGGGAGGGATGCCAGGAGAGGCCAGTGCCTGTTAGAAGTCCCTGACTCCCGTCATCTGACTCCATTCAGTCCTGATCAGAGCTCCCACTCCAGGGGAAGCTTGAGTCCCTTCAGGGCTTAAAGTCTGAGCTCTTACGAGCCAGACTACGCAAGACTTCAAGAAAGTCCAAAGTATAAAAAAGATCAGCTAGTTCTCTGTGAGGCAGAGACAGCAGTCTCCCCCGTGCAGTCACCTGAGTGGCACGTGCCAGCGACTCTGTGTTAAGGCAAGTGGTCACTAATTACCCGGGGACGTTTGTGACCTGAACAGCTCAGTCTCCCTACATCCCTTATGACGCAAAGCGGCCACTTGGAGGAATGTAGGTCAATTTGAATGGGGACTCAGTTGCCACCTGGGAAAGAAAGCGGTATAGTCCCCTGACCTCTTCCCTTTCAAGAATGCAAACTGATAGAACTTCTCAGACCAACTGAGATGGGTGGGATGGGAAAGGACTCCAAGAATCCCCAACAAGGAACCCAGTTCCAGGGAAGTATGAGCCTGGATGACAACCTGGGCCCCGTTTCCCCACCAGAAGGTCCATTTGGGGGCTGGATTTGGCCCATTGTGTGACTGAGGCTCAGAGTGTCCCCAAGAACACTACCCCAGCTCAGAGAGCATCCTGTGGGGCTGAGTACAAATCCCCTCTGGGGCTTTAAGCCTCAGACAGACATACTCGGGAGAGAGTGAAATTGTTTTTTGTCCTCCTTCAAAATAAAATATCACTGTGGCTTCTGGGTTCATTTGGAGTGGTGAAAACAAGGACACATTGAACCCTAGGGACACAGTTTTCAACAGTGACCCTATGGCAAAAGAAATCACGATGGCAGAAAGTTGGAGCCTGTCCATAGCTGACCGGCTTCCCTGGCTGTAATCTTCCTGTCGGGAAGCAAGACAGGCCTCTTCGAGGTGAGTAAATCCCGGGATTCTTGGGCAATTTTTTCAGGGATGTCTCGAGGAGAGATACAGGATGCCGTGTAATTTGGGCAAGTGGGGACTGAAGCAATTAAATTTAATAGAAAAAGATTGTCCTATGTTGGTAAAGGAGATCAAAGCAGTTAGTTATTTTCAGAGATAGAACAAACTTGAAGCTGTTAGCAGTGTTCTCTGAATTTCTATTACTGGCCCTTTAGATGAATGACATATTTAAGGAAACTAAGGAGCATGTCTGAGAGCAAAATGTCTTTGAACAGAATCTCAACCAAACTGGAGCACTTTCAAATCGGTTTTGAATTGATTTATGAGGAAATGATTTACTAAGAAGAAATAAAGGAAGAAATGACTACCACATGATCCAGCAATTCCACTTCTGGGTCTACATTGAAAGAAAAGGAATCACTATCCTGAAGAGATATCTGCACTCCCATGTTCCTTACAGCATTATTCACAACAGCCAAGACATGGAAGCAACCCAAGTGTCCACCAACAGATGAACGGATAAAGAAGATGTGATAGATAGATATACATATACATGTATACACACACACACACACACATATGCACACATACATAATGGAATATTACTCAGCCATAAAAAAGAAGGAAATCCTGCCATTTGTGACAATGGATGGACCTTGAGGGTATTATGCTAAGTGATATAAGCTAAACAGAGAAAGACAAATACTATATGATCTCACTTATACGTGGATGTAAAAAAAACCAAACACATAGAAATATAGACCAGGATGGAAATTGTAGGTTGCCAGAGGCAGGGGGCAAGGGGCGAATTGGGTGACAGTGGTCAAAAGGTACAAACTTCCGAGTCAGCCCTGATGGCCTAGTGGTTAAAGTTTGGCACGCTCTGCTTTGGCGGCCTGGGTTCGGTTCCTGGGTGTGGAACCACACCAGTCATCTGTCAGGAGCCATGCTATGGCAGCAGCTCACATAGAAGAACTAGAAGGACTCACAACTAGGATATACAACTTTCTACTGGAGCTTCGGGAAGAAAAAAACAAGAGGAAGATTGGCAACAGATGTTAGCTCAGGGCGAATCCTTCCCAGAAAAAACAAACAAACAAACAAAACAATAAGATCTTTAAAACTTAAAAAATAAAAATAAATAAAATTTAAAAAAATAAAATAAAATCAGGGTACAAACTTCCAGTTATAAGATAAATAAGTCCTGGGGACGCAGTGTACAGCATGGTGACTATAGTGAACAGTAGGGTTTTGTATATTGAAAGTTGCTAAGAGAGTAGATCTTAAACATTCTCGTCATGAGGAAAAACCAAATTCGTAACCATGTAAGTGACGGATGTTAACTAGACTTACTCTGGTGATCATTTTGCAGTATAGACATATATCAAATCATTTTGTTGTACACCTGAAGTGAATACAATGTTATATGTCAATTATATCTCAATAAAATTGGGGCAAAAACGAAATGAGAGGCTTTGCGGGGTTTGGGTTGGCGCCTGGAGCCCGCCCTAATTGTTCTTCTGTGACTCTGAGCTCCATTGCTTGAGTGAAGGGCACCATGAGAAGAGCTCTGGGTTGTCAGGAAGCTGGTGGTGTAGACCCGAGTTACTCCTGTGTTGCTGGAGGAGGTTGGACTTCAGAGGGTGGGAATCAGATAAACAGACAAGGAAGGACAAGGAGAGGATTCTAGGCTGGGAAAGAAATGCAAGCCGAAATGAACATGGGAATCACCATGGAATATTCCAGACACTTGGAAGAGACACGGCATGTCTGACTGGGGTAGGGAATGGCCTTATCGTGGAGGGCCTTGAATGCTCTTCTCAATAAGTGATGGTTTTTTTCCTGAAAGAGCCCGTGGTACATCAGACGTGCTGTATATGCAGAGGTGCTGGAACCAGGTGGAGTCCTGCTCAGCTGGGTCACTGAGTTGAGAATCCTCCATCTCCAAAATCCCATTGTCAGCCCCACAAACACGAAATCTCTGGAATGAGACGGCTGCAAAATCATTCTTGCTCCTTCCCTCCCTTGACTATTGCTGATCAGGGCAGGTGTTCCCAGCAAATATTTTATAATCACAAGTAGGAAATGGTGCCCTGGCTCCACAGTGGGGTCAAGGGCCCAAGCTTTGTCTATCCTTCTATTTTCCTCCCCTGCGTGTGGGCTTTTGTTCCTCCATGCATGTCACACCGGGCTGCCATCACGCCAGGGCTCTCATCCTCTCACCACTGTATGTGGAGGCAAAGGAAGGACTTTCTTTCTATCCATGAAGGGAATATCACCTCGAAGATTGTTGTCAACTTCAGCTGTGTCTCACTGGCCAGAAGTGGGTCCTGTGCCCACAGCTGGCTGAAAGGGAAGCTGTTAAAGAGGGTACCGAGGAGCGGGGCCGGCACTGCCAGGACTGGCTTGAGCCAATCGCGATTCATTCCCTGGGGCTGGGATTCTGAGACTCTGTAATCTCACACAGAAGGAGAACAGCTGTTGGGTAGAGGTCAGTGGGGCAGTTGGCCTTTGCCCCCTTCTCCTCCTTTCACAGATGATGAGGAGGACGAGGCTGAGCGGGGAAAGGGCCTGTCCGGGGTCACGGATCAAGCCCGGAGCCAGGGCAGAGCGGGCTCCTTCCAAGATGGGCACTGTCATCTCTGCGGCCATCCCAATGGGGTAAACCAAGTACGGGTGGCTCAGTTTGAATTCCGAAGGCCCCTTGCTCACTGACGATACTCGCAGTTATTAACCCTCACTACGCAGCTAAAGAAAAATAGAAAGAAAACGAGTGCCCAGGTTCCATCCCATGAGATTCGGATTCAGTCGGTCTGGGGTAGGGCCCAAGACGTCTACTTTTCTTTTTTTTCCAATTATTTTATCGAAGTCATAATGGTTTATAACATTATGTAATTTCAGGTGTGCATTACTATTTATCAGTTTCTGTACAGATGCATCATGCTCGCCACCGATAGTCTAATTTTTATGCATCACCATAAGTATGTGCCCCTTCACCCCTTTTCCCCATCCCCCAACCCCCTTCCCCGTGGGAACCACTAATCTGTTCCCTTTGTCCTTATGTTTGTTTACCTTCCACGTTTGAGTGAAATCACTTGGTTCGTCTTTGTCTGAAGAAGCCTACTTTTCAAAAGCTTTCAAGGTATAATGGTGTGTTTAATGTGTCAACTTGGTGAGGCTACTGTTATGGGCCGAACGTTTGTGTCCCCCAGAATTCATATGTTGAACCCCTCCCTCCCAGTGTGATGGTATTAGGATGTGGGCCTTTGGGAAGTACTGGGGATCAGATGAGTGATGAGGGTGGAGCCATCATGAATGGCATTAGTGCTCTCAGAGGAAAGCTTGCTTCCCTTCTCTGTTTTCACCCCGCCAGGATACAACGGGAAGTCAGCAGTCAGCATCCTGTGAGAGGGCTCTCACCAGAGCCTAACCATGCTGGCACTCTGATCCCCGACTTACTGTCTCCAGAACTGTGAGAAATAAATTTCGGAGGTTGCTAAGTCACTCAGCGTACGGTATTCTGTTATAGCAGCCTGAACTAAGACAGCCACTGTCCTCAGTTATTCAATCAAACACTAACTTAGGTGTTGCTGTGAAGTTATCTTGTAGGTGTGATTAAAGTCCATAATGAGCCAACTTTAAGGAAGGGAGATGAAATCTGGGTGGACCTGATTCAATCCGTTGAAACGCCTTAAGAGCAGACCTGAGGTTTCCCTGATGAAGAAGAAATCCCGCCTGTGGACAGTGGGTTCAGCCCACGCCCAAGCATTCCAGCCTGCTGTTCCTGACAGCATGCCCCACGGATTTCAGACTCGTCTTGTCAGCCCCTATGATCACAAAAGCCAATCTGTGCAATAAACTTTTTTTTTTTTTGAGGAAGTTTAGCCCCAAGCTAACTGCTGCCTCCTCTTCTTGCTGAGGAAGACTGGCCCTGAGCTAAGATCCGTGCCCATCTTCCTCTGCTTTATATGTGGGACGCCTACCATAGCATGGCTTGCCAAGGGGTGCCACGTCCGCACCCAGGATCCCAACCAGTGAACCCCGGGCCCCTGAGAAGCAGAGCATGGCGTGCACACTTAACCAGTGAGCCACCCCGCCGGCCCCAATAAACTTATTATATATATCTCCTACTGGTTCTGCTTCTCTGGTCCAACGCAGACTGATGCACCAGGTGATTTTAATGTATTGCTCAGGCTGAGAACAAGGACGTTATTCAACAGTGGTTGAGCCAAAGGGCATCAGAATAAAATAACCCCAGTTCAGATCTCATCTCTTCTACCTACGTCTCTGTGAGTACGGGTCCCTCAGCTGTAAAATGGGGACCACAGCGTCTACAGGTACAGTGTGAAGCCAACTCACAGGCATAAAAGTTCGGTGAGGTCTGGACTGGATGGCGGCTGCTGCTCTCATAACGTCGAGCTATTCTGGCCCACGAGCAGTGGAAGGCCATTCGAACAAAACTGAGCCTGCTTTCCCATCTCATTGCTTGCCATCTAAAGTTTAGGACTTTGCTTTAGGGTCGTCCAAACCCTTCCTTCCGCCAACTTTCCTGTGGCAGGCAGGAAGGCACCTGTGCACACCCAAGCCCACCAGGTGCAGCGCAGACAGGCGGTCACCTCGCTCTGGCTCGGCTCCACGATGTTTGTGACAGCGGGTTGTAAGTTTTCCCAGTCACCATCATCATTTTCCAATGGCGTTTTAACACGTTTGGCTGCAGGGCTCCAGGTCTCGGGGATAACTTGGAGAGTCCTGAAGGTCCTGTTGTCCCTCCCGCCGCCGCATTTCGTTTGGGGGCTGGCGGCGCCCGCCGTCCCTCCGGCTGTGCTGGGCGGTCGCTCCCTCCTCCCCTCCCGCCCTCCCCACGGTCAGCCGGCCTTCAAGCTGACACCTCAGTGCCCTCTGGTGGCCGCACGCTGCAACAACTAGTCCCTCTGCGACCGCTGGTTTGCTGGAAGCCCCTCTGATGCTCCGGCTTGCTGGCCTTTCTTTTTAAGCCACGGCCGCTCACGTGTTCCAGTGAAGCCCTTGATAGGTAGAGAGGATTTACCTCTTCATCGACTCACTCTGTCACTCGCCGTCTGTGTACGACCTCAGCTGCTCCTGTCACCTCTCTGGGTCTCTGTTTCTCCAGTTATAAATTCAGATTAATATAGATCATGTCTGGCTCTAAAGTTTAGGATTCAAGGGCTTGTGACTCAGGGACAGTCATTCATTCCCCAAACACCACGTGTCAAGTGTGGAGGTTCAGGCTCCTCGGTGGGCACACCTGTGCCTTCCTGGACTTTACACTGTCGCAGGAGGAGATGGTTAACAGGCAGTAAACATAACGAAGAAATAAAGTCCAGAGTATGTTAGATGCTACAGGGGGAAATGGAGCAGGTATGAGATGGGGAGCGGCGGCGAAGGTGCAGACAGAGGGAGGATGTGACTCCAGGTGATGGAGTCAGGACAGGTCTCTGAGAGTTCACCTTTCGAGCAGAGCCCTGAGGGAGGAGGGCCGGAGGAAGTCAGTCACTCAGATTTTCTGGGGAAGATTATTCCAGCTTGAGGAAAACCCTGTTCAAAGGCGTGAAGCGTGAGCCTGGTTTGAGGACCAACGAGAAAGCCTGTCCGGCTGAATGAGAGAGCCGGCTGGGGGAGACCACACAGGACACAGGAGCCGAGGACGTGGAACCTGGTGGGCCCTTACAAAGAGCTCGTCCTGCATTCTGAAAGAACTGGGAAGCCCCTGAGGGTTTGGAGCAGAGCAGGGGCATGGTCTGCCTTATGTTCTTACAGGGCCTACTCAGGCTGCCATAGTCAAATACAAGAGATGGAGCTCGAATAACACATTTATTTTCTCGGTTCTGGAGACTGGAAAGTCCAAGGTCAAGGTCTGGCAGGGTCTGGTTCCTCATGAAGACCCTTTCCTGGCTTGTAGAGGTCAGCCTTCTCCCTGCGTCCTCACTGGGTGCAGAGAGAGGAGACTCTGGGTCTTTCTCTTCTTCTAAGGGCACTGATCCCACGGTGGGGGCTCCACCCTCATAACCTTGTCTAATCCTGATTACCTCCCGAAGGCCCCGCCTCCTAATATCATCACATGGGGTTAGGGCTTCAGCAGATGAAATTGGGGGACACATTCAGTCCAGAGCAAAGTCACTCTGGCTGCTGTGTGAGCTGGGGGGCAAGAACGGGAGCAGGGAAACCAGGAGGTTCTGGAAACATCCAGGCGAGAGGTGAGTGTGGCTGTGGCTCGGACCAGTGCAGTAGCAGTGGAGGTGTTGAGAAGGGGTCAGCTTCTGGAGAGGTGTTGAAAGTAAAGACAACAGGGTTTCCTGACCAAATGTGAAGCGTGAGAGGAAAAAGAAGTCAAGGATGACTAAGGGTTTTGAACTGAATGACTGGAAGGTGCCGTTAATGGAGATGGGAAACTGAGGTGGGTGGACCCCAGGTTTGCGAGGAAGAGCAGACATTCCATTTGGGAGGTGTTAAGTTTAACATCGCTATTTGTGAAGAGAATTGAATGTGCAGAATTCGGGGACTTCAGGGGAGCTTTGTAGCTGGAGGCAGTTATCATACGGTAAAGAGCGTGGATTTTAGGGTCAGACAGACTTGTGTTCAAATCTCAGTCCAGTTACTTCCTGGCTGTGTCAGCCTGGAAAAGTGTCTTAACGTCTCTGAACCCTGTGATTCGGGACATGTTTATTCAGCACCCGCACGTGTCAGGCACTGTTCTGGGAGCTGGGAACACAGGAATGAAGAAAACAAAGTCCCTGCTCTCACGGACTTTATGCTCTGATAAAACAGGGGTAATAATAAATGACCACTTGGAGTTGATTGAACAAATAAAGGGTGGACATTGCCTCAAGCGCTCAATATAACGCTTTGTCCAGTAAGCAGCTGATTCCATTACCCTATCCTCGCTTTCAACCCTTCGGAGGACAGTGTCACGTGTTTGGATGGACCAATGAGGGACCAGAGGACGTTTTGATTGACAGCCCTCCCATTCTACGGAAACTGAGGGACTGACTCCATGAGAATAGAATGTGGAATGTTCTTATAGAAATTATAGAACGATATGTTGCCTCCACCGCAAAATACAGCCTCTGATTTTTAGTCTTTGGCTTTATTCTGGAGCCCAGATGCTGAACGCAGCACAATGACGAAAAATGAGCTGGTGCCGGAGGAGGCGTGGTTGGTCTAACAAGCAGTAGCTGGGGCGGTGTCTTAACATGCAATTTTGTCTCGTAAGAAGCATCTCGTGAAAAGCGTTACATTTCTTCTTAAGTGATAGATGTTTGGGATTGCTTGTTTAAGCGGGCTCTTTGAGGTGACAAGTAAATCACGATGGAGACAAGAGGCTCTGGGATGGAAGTCTGAGGTTCCTGAACTTTCAGAGGGTGAGGAGAGGGACTGAGAGGCAGCAGGTGTAGAGACGGGGAGGGCAGGAGGGGCGAGGCAAAAGCTCCGGAAGAAGGTCGAGGCAGGGATGGGCAGGAGGAGGTCAGAGGGGGGGCCGTGGGCACTGGACTTAGCAATCAGGACCTTCCTTCCATCAGTGGCCTTGGGTGCATCCAGGGAGCAGTCGTCGGGGAACTTATGGAGGAAAAGGGAGAAGAGACAGTGAAAGCAGGAAAAATGTTCAAGATTTTTGTCTGAAAACCAAGAGAGAGAGGGATTATCTGGACCAGGGAAATGTGGAGCTGAGAGAGAATTTTTAAAGTGAGAAATGGTTAACACTGTTCTGGTTGGTGGATCTTCACAGGCAAAACCAACAAAGGGCTCTGGCCCATGAGCAAGAAAAGGAATTTTGGGGAAGAATTCCAGGTCCCCTGCTGCAAGGGCTTCAGTCTGGGACTCCTTCCAAAGGCGCGCTGCCTGGGACAGCTCTAACAAAAGAATCCGTTTCTAGATCAATATGGTCTAGAATGGATCTGCCCGAGGATGCATCTTTCCAGTGCTCCTTGCCCATCTCTTCTTTTGTAAATGCCCTTCTTCCACTCCATACACAAGAAAAGCATAATCTTAATAGGTTGTAAAAATATCTGGGGCTCCAAACAGTTAGGCAAACTTGAAATAACTGGTGTGCAACATCTTCTATAATCAAGGTGCCCCACAGGAGCTCCCACCCCCGCCATCCATCTGATGAGAGACATTTCCAATATCACTTTAATTTTTACCCTTTATCATTACTTATCAAAAATTGTGATGTATCTGTATATTGATAAATTGATGAATAATAATCATGATAAGGATAACTAAACCCAGAAGGTTTTTTTTATTTTTTACAACTAGAACCTAATGATCAAAAGGAATGAAATTAAACTTTAATTAAACTTTAATGAAATTAAACTTTAATTAAAATGAAAATAAACATTTTTATTACAAAGAAATGATAGGATGATCAAAAAGACACTCTCACCCATTGAAATATATTGCGTCAGGATGAAATGTATGGAGGAGGTAGGATGGATGTAGGATATCAAGGAGACAAGGAGAGTAAAATTTTTAAATTGTTCTTGTGTGCGTTCTGTGGACAATGGTAGGTGCCTTGGTATTTATTTTCCACTGGATATATTTTGTAAAGTAACGCTGCAGTTTTATGTTAAAACGCAAATATTCCCAGTAAGCTGGAAACGTAGTCTTGCGATTATTTGAACTTCTGCATCAGAAATTTTGGAGGACAACTTTGAAATGTGCAAGGGACTCCTTAGGTTTTGAATATTATTTGGGGCGTACATGAGCAAAGATATTTGACGGCCCTGGCACAAGGGACAGGAAGCCCTCGGCGCCTGAGCCCCTGAGTTTCCTGGGCTCTGTGGGTACCACCATTGGCACAGTTCAGTTCCAACCCTGACACATACCTGCCTTTCAGCTCCAGAGCCCAGCTCCAGGGAAAGGGGGACTGAATGGCCTGGAGGGGGCTGGGGGACATCATCACCAAAGTTGGCACCAAGATCTCTTGAAATGTGGGGGGGTGCAGTTCTCCCAAGGGAAATGCCACATGCTTATCCAAAAAAGGGGAATTGGGGCCGACCTGGAAAGCATAGCACCAGCTTGCTGCAAACATGTTCCAGGGGAAGCTACAGAGATATGAAGGAGTAAGTGATGGCTGGGGTGGAGGTCCCCGGACAGGATCCTGAGCTCAGGCAGAAGGATCAGACGGAGGAGGGACACTGCTTTTGTCCTGGCAGGAGCGACGAGGAAAGACTGGGTGAGGATGATGGGGGTTTGTAAGTGGACTGAAAGAAGGTCCAGAGAGGAGGCCCACCCAATGGATGGTTTCCAATTTTTCTATGAGGTGAGGAAGCAATGATCCACTCAGGATGAGGGCCAGGAGAATCAGGCATTTGGGGACGCTGGAGATGATACTTTCTCAATTGTTTTCTTATACTTTTCAAGACTTTGTGTTTTTAAGAGTCTAATGCTCTTAACATGTCAGCATATGGTTATAATCCATATAACGGCCTCTGCTGGCCTTTTCTCCCCATGGACTGGGTCAGTTTTCCCTCTGGTGCCCACAGCCCTTTGTACACATCTCTCTTAGGGCTCTGAACATACTCATTACCCAAGTGTTAGGATGAGTGGGGATGGTGGGAAATTCCAGGCAGATCAGTCTTAACTATGCTGGCTCCCACACATATCCTGGGGTTCTTCCATATTGGACTCAAACTTGGTTTGATTAGGACCTTCAGGTGTTTTTGTTAAAGTCTAGAAGTGACAGCTAGTCTCTTTTCAGAGCGTTCCTCTCTGAGGAAGTGTCGGAGGGGCACTGTATGAGGATTTGGAATAATGTTGCCCACAATCCCCTGATGAGCAGTCCAGTCTGACATCTCAGGGAGCATTCCTCCTCTCCTGAGCCCCTGTCTGTCTCAGACACTCACACACTCTCGAAGGAAGTACTGTGTACGTCGTTTCCTCCGAATGGGTCCTCATAGCTCAGAGTAAAGAAAGTCATCATTCTAAGGACTCCAGGATGAGTTGTGTGGTTGAAGAACGATTACCATCCTTCTCTCTTCTCCTTTCCCTAATCGAATTAATGTTCTTTATAACTTCTAAGTGAATGCAACGTCAGAATCCATGTATGAAGCGAGGTTAGAACAAACACCAAGAATCCGGTCAAGATTTCTTAGGAATTACGAAGCATCTTCTCAAAAACATTATGCTGAATGAAAGAAGCCAGACAAAAAAGACCAAATAACATTTGGTTCCGTTTATGTGAAATGCCCCAAACAGAGAAATCCATAGACAGGACAGACATTAGTCGTTGCAGGGACTGGGGGAGTGACTGTTTAATGGGATGGGGTCTCCTTTTGGGGTGATGGAAACGTTCTGGAACTAGATAGAGGTGACGGTTGAACAACATTGTGTGTGTACTAAATACCACTGAATTGTTCATGTTAAAATGGTTAATTTTATGTCATGTAATTTTCACCTCAATTTTTAAAACAAAAAATAAATAACAACAACAAACAGAAAGAAGCATCTTCTTTGAACTAATGAGTCTTGGGAGTCAGCTTGAGATAAGTAAGGTTTGAGGTTTATGGTTAGTTCTTCAAAATAATGCAGCACTTCAGATGAATCCCCACTCCCTAAGAATATACGAAATATCCCCATTTACAAAACAGACTGGGGAAGTGGGGAGTAAGACAATGATTTAAAAACAAAAGCTATCATGGTAAAGTTTCCTTTAATGAAATCCACCAGCAGATTTAAAATACTCTATCTATCAAAATTTAAAATACACGTAACTTTAACAGAGCACCTGCTAAGTGATATAGGTATAAGGATATTCATAACAGCTTTTTTTAAACAGCAAAAAAACTGTCTTTTTAAGAGAGTACTGGTTAAATAAATTACCTGCATCATAGAATACTATGCAGCCTTTAAAAGAATGGAAGGGTACTGACATTAAAAGGTCTCTAAGATATATTAAATTTAAAAGCAGGGTGAAGAAATGTGGAAAATAGGCTATCATTCCAGTATGGAAAAATACATGCAGCTCTATTTGTAAATACAAACAGTATTTCTGAAAAGATACGCAAACACTGGTTATCTTACTTACCTGTAGTGAGCGAAATTGGTGGCTGGGAGGAAAGAAGAGGGTGATATTTTGGCTTGTCTCAAGTGCATGCATTATCTACTCAATGTTTTTATATTACACACACACTCCCTCCTAATCAAAAACGTGTTTTTATTTCAATTGTGGTACACCAGTGTTGAAAAAGGATTTTTGCCAAGTTGATTAATTTCTAGAATATCCCAACCTAGATTTTTCTTCTCTCTCAATGGAAGACTTGGGTTCCGTACCATTTAACTGCATAATGTCAGGCAAGTCCACCACCTACGTGGACACAGAATGCTCGTTTGAAAACGATGGGGTTAGACTAGAGATGACCTCCAAAAAATCTCTTTCTGGTCTAGGACGCTATGATTATATGACTTGATTATGCAACAAACTGGCAGAGAAATCTGAGCGTGGGTCAGATAGCGAGTCTTGGGGATGCGGCAGAAGTAACTGTATGCAACTACTATTTTTACAATATATTTCATTCCTAAAGCACATTTTATAAGTTCTCTTTCATTTCCACCCCATCTTTGAAATACCAAAGAACAAGAGAGGCATATTCAACTAAAGAAATTTATTTACTTTTTTTCTAGGTACACAGATGACATACTTATAGACAAGTTTTGATACATAGGAAAACCCTTCTGTCCACCTTTTTTTTGCTAAATGAATCATCACAATAATTTTTACAATTCTTAAAACAATACACAGCTTTCTTGGGCTGAAGCAATCGCAAGAACATATTGGTACTGGTATATTACAGCTACTTACAATGTTTAAGAACAGCAATGGAGAAAAATAAGTTATTTAAATATTGATTTCATATACAGAAAGTGCAATGTTGTTAGTTGTTATATAACTTGCTTGACAGTTTCTTGTTTTCTCTATCAATTTATAATCAAGATAACTTGGACTCAGACTACTATATATTTTTTCTTCCCGAAAGTAATACAGTACACACATGCAGCATTGACTTGGTGAACTGACTTCTTTTGCTGCAATTATGAAAGCAAACTTTGCTATGTCAGAAACTGATTTGCAATAGACTAGTAATTTCCAATTTCACCTATACCTGGGTTCAGGACAGAGAAAAGGCCTCTGACTAGGGAAAGGCCATGAAAATCTACCTGCTTCTTGGTTATCTGGGAATGTAAATAGTGGCTGGGCCTGGCTGCGTTTCCTCGTAGACAGCTTCAAAGTAAAAATTACACACAGCAGGTGTGTGGCTACCTGAGCTGAACTGCCTTCCAGGTTTCTTTTGTGCTTTCCAAAGACAACAGTTTTCACCATTCCAGAACATTCTGTACCAAGTGCAACTGATTAAAACTGGATATTGCTCAAGCCTGCCACCTGTCTGTCTTCTAGCATCCCCAGGCGGCCCCAAACCACCTCAGTCAAATGTCACACACAAACATTCAGGCTTTTCTAGGATCAATTAAACGTTTAAAGCAAAAGAAGACCAAACAAATACTAAAGATTAAAAAAAAAAAAAAGATTAAAGAAAAGCACAATAAA
Source organism: Equus przewalskii (assembly GCF_037783145.1). Taxonomy (NCBI): domain Eukaryota; kingdom Metazoa; phylum Chordata; class Mammalia; order Perissodactyla; family Equidae; genus Equus; species Equus przewalskii. The sequence goes on from NC_091862.1 coordinate 18,078,067, forward strand.
GTAAAAACTACCTCAGACCTCAGATTAGGGAGACCTTCCGATGGAAAATTACTCACGGTCCCTGAATTTGCTTTTTCTATGTGAAGGCAACGATTTCCAAAGCAGGGTGACAAAAATACGGTTTGGCATCCTCAAACGCTCATACTCAGAAAATTCCCTTTTCTGGTGCCACTTTCACTGAAATGAAAATCTTACACTGAAAATGAACTAATGCTTGGAAATTCACAGATTTCCCCTTCTCCTCTCTTACCTATTACATGACTCTTGTGTGGTCTTTTTGCTCAGCTTAAACCATGAGCGGTCTCTCAGAAGGCGACGCTGAGGGACTGTGGAAGCAGGATGAGGTGCCCAATTTACAGCACCCCTCTTACCACAGCACCCGAAACACATTCCAGCGACGCAGTTATATGAGAAACCTGCAGCCTTGTTGCAGTCCAAAAGGGCTGCTATGCTCACAGGAATGTCACAACACGAGATGACCAGAACGGGCTGTTTTTAAGAGTTCAGCAGAAATTTGGCAGCTTCAGTTTTTTATTCTATATTGCTACAACTTCTTCACATGGCATCTTATAGAAGGTGAATATTACAGAAGAAACATATATTATCTTAAAAAATGCCTACCAAAGCATGAAAAAATATATCACCTGAGAATATCCTCTTCCTCAGAAACATGGATCCAGGTATAGAAAGCAAATGCTAAAATGGCTTTGTAATGAATGAAATCACTTTTTTTTTTCCTGAGGGACATCACTTGTTTTAGTGAGCAGATGAAATAGTACAGAACTTTTAATCAAGCCTTTGGGTTCAAATTGTTTCTATTGTAATGATCACAACCAATGCTTAAAATAGTGCTTCTGATAAGAACGTAAAGGACAATCATTTGGTAAGCTATGGAAACCTACACAGCTTAGTTATCTAAATTTCTGCTTGCTAGAAAATTTGCTGAAATCAGTTGGAAAACAATTGAAAATATGCAACTACTTAATGCATGGCTACTGTGGTTTGGCTCCGAAATGAACCTTTATTTGAATTAAAAGAATTCTCTAAACAAGAAAAGAAGGAAAGCAATATCTTATTTATAAAACTGAAGACAAACCCTTTAAAAACATCTTAGAAATGATTTCCCTTTTTAAAAAAGTCTTTTCTGAAATATTCAACCTTACAATGACTTTTCACAAAGGGGGCCTGTTAGATGATGACTGAGTTTTGGAATGGATGTGGTCAAGATCCCAAGTCAATACTGCCACACAGTGACCAACACGATAAGAATACTAAACGGATTAAAATGAAAGGTAGTGGCTATAAAAACACACACACACACACACTTTCATACAAACACACATGATATCTTTGTGAATTTCAGATAGCTTTTTACTGGATTTGTGGTTAGTTTAAAAACTGAAAGCCAACGTGAAATTTGCCGGATAAACACCCCTACGAAGTAAGCCATGTTAGAATGAGACCATTAGAAAAGCCCATTTTTGCTGAAAACATCCCAGATATGTTAGCTGGCAGTCTAAGCTGGAAATTTGGAATGATGGTTTCAGGGTAGTGAACATTAGTTAGATAACTGCTCAAAAGCTTATATTAAGGCAAATAAAAGCTGATTGCTAGAAAGCAATTATTAAAATGTCTCTCATTTATCTAAAGGAGAATAGGACTTCCGTTTTCTAGTGCAGCCAGGTTTTCTTACTTTTGAACAAATGAACATGGTCAATAGTGTACAAGAGCTCCCGAGTCTATTACTTTGGCCTAGCTAAAGCCCGTCTGGCCCTCGGGTATCCTGCCGGGTGACAGAAGGGCAAGGACATCGTGAGAAACGGACAGGCTGCCCCTCCCTCTGCTCCCAGCCCTCTCCCAGCGCACCAGGACAGACCAGAGGCACAGCATTCGTGGCAAGTTGGCTTCTTGGTTCTTTTGTGTTCTGAAAATAAAACTAAGTGCTTGTCTTTTCTTTGGGGGTCAAAGAGAACCACACCAGTTTCCTCGAGGGGGTTTTTCCGGAGAAGAGAGGGTCGTCAGTCCTGTGCCAAGGTTTCGTGCTGTGTGGCCACAAATGGGGCCTTTCTCCAGGATCTGGTCTGCAGGTCCAGAGGAGGAGGAATTGCATCCGCGTCATAAGCACAGTGAAAGGGCGGCTCTTGTCCTGTCAGGTCCATTACGGGTCTGGCTACATGGCCTCGGGGCCCGGTGGCAGTTTGAAGAGTCTGGCCGCGGACACGAGCTTGCTTATGTGTCTCTCCTCTGTGATGCCGGCCTCCTGAAGACAACTGTGGGACAGAGAAGGCACTTGGCCCAGTGTGCTGAACCCCGCTTCAGTGAGGGCGCTGGCGTACATGGGCAGCCCGATGGAAACCAGCCAATCCGACACAGATGAAACGCACCCGGGAGAGAGGGGCTTCCTACAGATTTCTGTGAGTCCACCACTTGGGATCTGGATAAAGAAAGAGAGCAATTTTATCAAGCCTTAACACGTGCCATTGGGGGGGCTCCTTCTCACATGCCTGAAAGGAACACTGCTGAAACATCACCCTCCTAGGCTCTCAGAGAGCGATAATGCCATGAGACATCAAAGACCACAACTGGCATTGAGAATTCTTTCTGGACTTCTTAAAGGGGAGACAAGAAGTGTGTGAGGTTCCAGAAGGCAGTTGGAATGAGATCTAACCCCAATTATGTGCCCAAGTCTCCAGACTGTAAGTATTTATATTTCTGGCTATTTTGTCTCATGGTGATATGCTTTTCAATGAAAGGTGATTAAAGAGACAAATTTGTGAACTAGTGTGAAAAGTAAGATGTTCAATGGGTAGGGTTTTTATAAAGTAGATTTTCCACTGTATTTTGAGTCTACATTAACAACTAGAAAATTAAACACTTAATCAATATAGTCATAAAGAATTTAAAACACAATACTATCAAGTGTTGGCCCGGGCAGTGAAATGGACAGACACTTGACTTCCGGGAAGGTCAAGGGCTATACCTTTCAGAAAAGTAATTTACTAACAAATGTGCAAATCTTTGAGATTTTGTGCAGTCTCGTTGGAGCAAACCCTCTTGAAGGAATGCATCCTCCGAAATTAACCTTGACGTCTACAAAGATGTATCGACAAGGATGTTCTTTACTATATCATTTAAAATAAAAAATTGGACAAAAATCTAAATGTTTCAGCAGAGGCTTGGCTAAACGAGGCCACACTGACCTTCTAGAACACTTTGAAATATCAGTAATACAAAAGAATTTGCAGTAACAGAGAAATAGATTCATGATCTGATCACTGAAAATAATCAGGTTTCAAAACTGTACATTAACTATTGTATGTGTGTAGAGAAATGACTAGAAGGAGTTTTAAACATTTTTTTGTAGTGCTGGGATTATGGATAATTTTTTTTCTTTCCAAAACTGTATTTTTAAAACTTTGTAGGCTGAATATGTTTTATCTTCCCCCCGGGTGTCTCCTTTCTACAGCTATACGAGCCCTGGGCTACTCAGTGGTCGCCAGCATGCTCTTCATTAAGCTCTGTAACTAAATGGGCTTCAAAAAGCTGAGCAAGGGCCCGAAGCGCAGGCTGCTCACCGCCATGCGGTGCTGCTTCCGAAGCAGCTTCACGCGGATCTGGTCCATGTTGGCGGCGACGTCCCTGGCGGGCTGCTCTAAGTCCTCTGCGTATCTCTGTACCAGGGCTTCGGGAATCCCACAGCGGCCATGCTGCGAGGGCGGACAGAAATGCGTTATCAAGGGTGGCAAGGATCTTTTTCTGTTTCCAAACACAGCAAATGTAACGCAGGGTAAGACTCTTAACTACTAGAAAACAACACCAAAAGTTTTCACTGGAAGTGAATATTTTCTTTATAATCAGGATGGATGATTTAGAGAGAATACTTTTACATCTTTATCTTTCAGGGAGTGACGAACTCCAGGAAAATGTTTTGAAACATAATTAAAGCAGGACACAAGCATCTTATATTTTGGGGGCCAATTCCCTCATCTCGCTGTACCTTAGCATTTTGCAAATGTTAGGGAAGAGTCTCCTCAACTGCAGGGAATGGTGAACTTCTGCTGTCCAGACAGTCTGCTGTTTGTGCCTCATCTATGAAGAGCTGCGCCACCACACCACCATGCCAGCGTTTACTGTAGCGTTCTCACGAGCTGGCTCTAGTGCTCTAGTGGTTAAGATTCGGCGCTCTCAATGCCGGGGCCTGGGGTCTGTTTCCCATCAGGGACCCACACACTGTGGCAGGTGCATGTGGCTGTGATGCTGAAAGCTATGCCACTGGGGTTTCAAATACCAGCAGGGTCACCCATGGTGGACACGTTTCAGCAGAGTTTCCAGACTAAGACAGACTAGGAAGAAGGACCTGGCCACCCACTTTTGAAAAAACTGGCCATGAAAACCCTATGAATAGCAGCAGAGCAGTGTCTGACACAGCACTGGAAGGGGAGAGGATGGCACAGAAAGACTGGGCAGGGTTCCACTCTGCTGGACACAGGGGCGCCAGCAGGTGGATTGACTTAAAGTCACTAACAACAACAAAGAGTCCTCACTATCTTCCATTCAAAGGACTTTATTTAGTAAATATTGAGGAGGAGATCTTATTGTCAGGCAATTATAAGGCATTGGTGGTCATAAGAATTTCAGAAAAAGGACTCCCAGGAATGCGTTATAACGAAGCATGCATTTCCATGAGTGACATATGGGGCTTCATTGATTATCATTTATTTGTCTTCAAAGTCATTTTGCTATTGGTAGATCTCTTTTTTTCAAATGAGAAATGAGTTTTCATTATAGATCTCAATGGTTTTGGTACAATGGGATTTTTATATAATCTTTCCCCCGCGTCACCCATACAGATAATTGTGCAATACGATTATTACATTTGAACAAGGTCCTACAATTTTCAAAGTACGTTCACCTTTATTTTATTTGCTCCTAATAATACCGCTAAGAGGTAGTTATGCAGGCTATTATTCATTTTCCATTTTCCATTGGGGAAATGAAACAGGGATTTCTTAAAGTCTAAAAACACACAAGCTAAAACATGGAAACTGGAACTCGAGCGTGCCCTGTCCACTCAACCATCCTTTCAGGACCCAGTTCTAGTACTGAGAGTGCTCCCTGCAAAACACAGCTGTCAAAAATTAAGAACAAAACAAGCAAAACAAAAGGAGAGAAAAGAAAAGAAAGGAAAATTCCGAGGCTGTATTTGCATTTAATCTGGACACTGTGCTCCCCGTTCACTCCAGCGCTCAGCACCCGGTGGCAGAGGCCCTGCTGTGGGGCATCTGTGCTCTCACGGTGAGATTGCACGCCCCCCCAACCACCACCGGGCTGGCCTCCTGGAGAAGCTGTGGTATTCCTCTCCCTGGCTGCCTGACATACAAGCAGAGGCCTGGGAAGCGAGGCCAGGGCCGTTGATACCTTATCAGAATAGGGCTCCTCGGTGAGATCGATGCCTTCGGCTCGTAGCTTGTTTTCAGTGAGCATCTCCAGATCGAGTCCCCGAGAACAGGAGATCTTCCTGGACAGAGCTGGGCCCAGCTTCACGCCGTGCTCCTGGAGGCTCGTGCTCTCTGGGAGCTCTGAGAGCCATGGTGGTGGCCTCGCACTCAAGGGGCTGCCAGGCTCCTGCCCTGAGGGAGGCCTAGAAGCCTGAGGAGAGTGACAGTCGCTGGGGCTGCTGGGGCTGCCCTTTTTAAGCGGCAGGCACGGGGCCTCGGGACCAGGAGGGACAAGGTGGAGGCCGTTGGAGAGGCGCTCTCTGCTCTTCTTAGCAGGAACAGGTGGAGGCTGTGCAGGATTTCGCGCCTGCGTCCTTGTCTCTGGGCCCCTCTGCTCAGCATCAGTGCCTTCTTTGGTGCCCATGGGGTGACAGGTTCCTTCAAACTCTAGTCCCTTTCTGTGACCCTCAAGAGGCGTCCTTGTTAAACTGTGTTTAACTCCGGGAGGGTGAGCATCGTAGTTTTTGGGCAAACATGGAGGAGGGGACGTGCCACGTGAAGAGGCTGCTATCGAGCCCTCTGGTTTCTTAGTAGTCACTTTCTGAGGTTCAGAAAATCTCTTGCTTTGGGTCAGTAGCAATGCATTGTCAACAGCAGAAGCTCGCTCAGGGCTTGGAACCTTTGTGATGGACGAGGCTGTCTTTTGTGGCACTTCCGGTACAATCTGAGGGGAGGGTTTTGTCACCTCGCCAGGCACATCCTTGCCAGCATCAGGCTCTCCTTGCAGGTCATCCAGGGAATGGGATCGGGGCCAGGTGTCCACAGTCTGGGAGCCCTCCAGGGTCTCAAAGCTCCGACAGATGGAAACGGGGAGGCTTCTGCGGTTTTTATTCAAACCAGTCACAGACGGTTGGCCACAGCGCTTGGAGGGGTGGGGGGTGAGACCGCTGCCCAGCCTGCCGTCCTCCCGCTGCTTCAGCGCGTCTGCCGACTTCATCAGAGGCAAGGTTGGGTAGTTACCCAGCTGGTTCCTGCCGAAAGACTTCAAGCTGGACTCGGCTGATGACTTGGCAGAGAGAAGGCCGCTTTTCCGAGTCTTGCCTATGAGACAAGGAAATATTTTACAATCACATCTGAAAAAGCCAATCAATCAGATTGACGTATAAAGGTGTGCTGACATAACTGAAATCTCCAACTTCCCTACCCCATTGTTGAATCATACTACGGACATAAAATCATCATTTAAGACGTTGGGCGACAGAGGGTTATTATGGTCCATTTTTGTTTTTAGAAAGCATTCTCAGTCTTATTAAAGGACTCATGGCTGCTGAAATTAATTGAGTTATGTGAAAAGAAATATGCTGTGTCAGGCAGTAAAGTAAATCTAGGCCCAGTGTCCGTTCCCAGCCGTATAAGGGCGGAAGACGGGTGATCATGCATACTCCATTTGGAAACCACACTGATGGGATTTCTGTTGAGAGAGTACAATTTCCTAAGGTCTCGGTTGAAAACGGAAGGTGGGCTGAATTCCTGGACAGGTTCTAGAAATGGTGGCCCTAAGGTGCACTGGTGACCAGCGAATGCTCCCACTGCACCTTCCTCTTCACGGTTTGTCCACGTGCGTGAGGTACATGCATCCTAGAAACAGTCAACCAACCTTGGTATAAATAAGCAAACAAGCTTAAGTGAGCATTTTGCCTGCGACAATCTATAAAATACTGACATGGTTCTAATTCCCAGTGAAGCAAACGCCCTGATCACAATAACCTGTCTGACTGATGACTGAAGTATCAACCAGATATAATCTACTTATCTGAAAATGGTTGATTGCTATTAATCGCTACTGCTTGATGAGCTTTACTGAAAATTTACTATCTATGCGTCACGCGCTGTGCTAAATGCTTAGTTTTCATCAATACTTTTAACGCACACAGGCTATAATTACTGTCCTTTGTTACATTTTTGGTAAATACCGTGTTTGGTGTGTGCTTTGACACTGGGCTCAGGGGAATACTCTGGATGATAAAGCAAAGGGGTCAAATGATCTTAGCACTCCAGGCCTACAGAAAAAGACAAAAATCTTAAACCCGCATCAGGTTTGAAAGGTGCAAAGAAATGGCTGGCTCAATTCTCTGGAAAGCTACTATCCTGTAACTTAAGGTTCTCTTCCTGGTCTGTTGTTTCAGTAAACATTGCTAATAAATATTTTAATTTAGAATTTGGGCATCTCCCCATTAAGCATGCTCACCCTTTCAATAAGAGAGCAGCAAGGAGAAATCAGGTGGTTGGGAGGGGAAGATGGGGTGTAGACAGAGCCCACTCTAAGAAGGAAATGGAGACTTTTGGGTAAATGAAAGACATTCTCTGATAAAATCTCTATGTGTGTGCTGTATAAATGAGGGGAAAGGAACAAAAATAAAAAGCTTGCGACACTGTGACATCATCATAAGTGGTTTGGCCATTATCAGTAGACAGAAAACCAAATTCCTCCCATGATTTCACAGCTGTCTACCAAGCTTGCTATAATTTCAAACTGATCATATTAAACGTATCATGTCAAGCATAATGCCAGACACTAAGCCCGATAGATAAGAACAGGAGCCTCCTCAGTCAGACATTTTGTTAATGACCCCATCCTTTTTGATAAGACACAAATCAGCAACTGAAGTATTCTACATTTGGCAAAGCAGAGTCATGGTCAAATGACACCCGTCTTCCCGTAAGTATAATAACGTGAGGCCTCAGACCCCGGCCACCTGTATGTTAGTAACATGCTAACATTATTAGGCATTATTAGGAATTATTTCATTGTTGCATGGAGATCATTAGCCCAGTGTTACTACTGAATATACTGACCATGGTCCCATTTTTCAGTAATAAAAAAATCATCACAGAGAAAATGGGATATACCCAGGTACGAGGGAAATACCTCTTCAGAAGGCATATCACGTTAAACCTATAGTTTAAAAATCAGTTAAAATGGAAAATTCTTAAAACTCTTTTAGAATAAATTTTAGAAATACAGCTTTCCTTCTCTTGAACTCTCAGTATAAACTATACATATAAATTGCATGTTCGCACTCTGCTTCTATTGGAAAGATCCCTGAATTCACCCTGAGGTGGAAGGATGGTTGGCCAGCAGCTTCTGTCTAGTCCCTCAGCAGGCACACCTCCATTCTCTTGAGCATTAAGAGATCTGCCGGTGATGTCTGTAAAATCGTTACCAACCCACAGCAGTTTGGAGGAGAATTAATTTACCGAAAATGTTTGGATGTGGAAAGGTTATTAGCAGAAAGAAAAGCCTTCAGGATTTTGATGTTTCCTGGAACCGAGGAGTCCTGTGCTCCGGGTGGGTTTTGCATCCCATCTTGACCCAGGCTCTCTTAACATCGGGATGTGGGGAGAACCATGATCTTCCCAAATTGATACAACGCTTTAAGTGGCAGAGCTCATGGGTCAAATCTTGAGGTCTCCAAAACGCTCATCAGAATTGGGATTAGGGGAAAGTGAGCAAGGCGCCCAGGGGCACACTTGGAGGAAGTGCTCACTCTCAGCCACACACGTGCAGTTGGTACCCAAGAGGGAGTGCCTCCTTCATGTCTGCACCCTGCCCGCTCACCCGCATCACTCTAGTCCTGGTTTTGGTGCCCACAATGGCTCTCAACCTATTTTTTAAATCATGATCTAGAGTAAGAAAGACATTGACATCATCACCCATTACACACAGACACAACTGCACACAGACACAAGTGCAACAAAGGTCACAAGTCACAACTCTGATCTTCCCTTTGGAATGCACCCTGATTTTTTCTATTCAATCTCACAAAACTGTTCATGACCCTCTAAATTGATTTCACAACCCACTAACAACCTGCAATCTAGAGTTTAAAAAGCTTGGCTTTAGTAGGCACTCAATAAATATTTTAACACATGCACTACTCGATGGAATTCCAATGGCAGCTAAAAACTCGACCCTTGGCATTTTTCATGACGGTCTTCAAGTGTTCGACAGATTTAGGGGAACCTTTACTACAGTTTCTAATCTTGCTATAATGGGAGTTTTGGAATCGCAACAGGAAACCACAGAGCCCCCCCCGGGAGCATTGAGTGCACTTGACCCCCTTCCACTTAAGACTCCTCTTCTGTCTGAGACGGGAGTTTCTGCAATTTCCTATTGATGGCTTCCCGACAGCTAGGACAGCGGGGCCACAAACAAGACGTGCAGCCCTCCCTCAGCAATGGCTCTGTGCTCAGCCTGCGCGGCGGAGGCGGTCAAGACACCGCTTCTTTTGTGACCCTGATGGATGCTGTACATGGTAAATTGTTTTCCTTACAGATCAAATAGTTCCCAACACTCAAATGCTGGTTTTTCCTGCATAAAGAAAAGGACATAGGAGACACACAATTTTGGTTTTACAGCTGCAGGTATTTCAGAGGGCATTTATTCCCCTCACACAGCGGCCAGGAGGAACAGAGAGGGAGGCTAACCAGAGACCAGAATGGTGGAGAGGTTGGAAAGGAAAAGGTTATCAGTAGTTCATACAGTAAGAGAATTGTCCTTTTTCAGAAAATTGTATTTTGAAATCAGAAATTTTCAAGAGTGTCCTTCTTAATGAAGCTTCATTTATAAAAGAGATCAAGACTGAAGGGTGGGGGTGGCTTGAGGTCAAGCCCAGGCAGGTCCCCACCCCCTCCGTGACCACCATGCCTCATGCCACCCAGGCCCCCCATGGCCCCTGGGACATGCTGGACTCCCGGGGTCGAAGGTAAAACCATGGCTCTGGGCAATATGAGTTCCTGAAGCAGAAGTTACGAATTTCACAAGGAGCACTGGCTCCTTCAACCACACCTTGCATTTATTTCTCCACTCAATAAAAATACTTTCCTAGTGAGAACGAGAACAGAATCCCGCAGCTTGGTTTAATATTTGAACAGACAAAGGTGGGGACACATTCTTAACTGTTAAGCTGACAGAGCAGAAAAGACAAAAAAAGGAAAAAAAGTCAAGTCTATTTTCAGAGCATCTTGCTTTTAAAGCACTTTTAGTTTGTTTGAACGGTGGGCTGGCAATTTCACATCTTTGTTGCATATTTTTACGCTGCTTTTCAAAGTGAAATTTATGGCTGATCCCGTTGTTCCAAAATCTGTTCACTGGATGCCTGCTATGTGTACAACTATGGAGGCTATAAATAAACCACTGATTTGAACTGACTTCATCATCCGCAGTGGACATGGGACACACATTCCAACTAATGGCAGAAATACTTTATTTTCCCAAAACTTCCAGTAACTAGACCATGGGTAGGGCTGGGCCAGTGACGTGGAAGTTTGGGGACCATAACTCTGAGCCCTAGTCATGCGCTTTGAGGGAGAACGAAGGAAGCACCATATTATATGTGGGGAGTTACACTGTGTCTAGCTAGTGTGAAGTTTGCAGATTCTTTTAAAACAAAAATGTAATATTTTAAGATTTATTCATATACCCTTTATTTATTCAGAGATCTAGCTTCCACAAAAATGAAGCAACGACTGTTTGGATAAAGTCAGCCTTTCACTTTCTTTTAATATGGATTTAGATATTTTTGTACCGTCGTCTTTGACAGACCACGGCCCGAATCTATCTTTTCATCGAAAGAGTCACTCTGCAACTGTGATCCCCAAGCTAATGAGCCTGCCCGCCTCCCTGGGCAGTGTCGGAACGCCGAGGGCTGCCCCTGCTCAGCTCACTGTCTCAGAGAAGAGAAACTGGGTGAGGGACGAGGATGGGACTGAAGGACTGAACCTTCGGGCCCTGGCTTTGCATATTCTTAGTGGAGCTCCTCAAAATCCTCCTCATATGGAGACGAGAGCTGCCTGAACGGCAGTCCTAACCACTGGCACCGTCTTACTCCTCAGAATAAATAAGCCAGTAAGTCAGCAAAGAGAGGCCTTTGATGGGAGGTGTTGCCTTTTTTCTCGTTAAAAATCTGTACACCTATTTTAATCTAATCCATGGTTTTTGAAGGTACTAATTATAACAAGTACAAACTAAACCCCTCTTTAAAGTTCTGCTAAGCTCAGAGAGCCGTAGCTGATGTGTGTCGACACTAAGTAGTTTGGAGTATGGACTTGAAAATGCTTATGGTATTCAAAAGTACCTAATTCGTAGTCAGCTAGGTATTAATATATTATTAACTTTGTTTAATTCTCAGAACAATCTATAAAAGAGAAACTCGCATTACTATTTCACAGGTAAGGGGGCTCAGAGGCATGAAGGAATTTGACCAAAGTCTTCAGCTATGCGCTGGTCAGGGTTCAAACCCATGTGTCTTCACCCTAAACCCCACAGCTCCGGTCATGATCCACCCTGGGGGCTAAGACTCTAAGAGTTTCAGGACAATAGAAGGTTTAGGGTTCCCTTCTTTGACACACAAGTTTGGTCTTAAACTCTCCGTTTCTGTGCTAAGCAGGATGGAAAAATAACTGATGAGAAGACTGCTGTGAACTCATTTCTCAAAAACCTCAGTTGCTTAGCTTCTTGAGAGATGTTCATGCTTCCTACGGACCTTAATTAAGCACCAATAATCCTGGAAAAACTCCTCTCCCTATTGCCAGTATTCCACAAAGCAATGGCTCAGCAAAGGCTGAGGAGAAACATGGTCATTAGCCAAAGCACAGACGTCCAGAAATGGCCCAGTGGCTTGCACGTTAAGATTCGTTCATGAGGGTCTGTGCTGACATTACCGTTTTCCAGGTTCTCACTGCTTTCATAGCATCCTGAGTCTCGCGGAGAGCATCCACTCAGGCCCTGGCTGTCCACGAGCAGCTTCTCCTGGGATCCGGACTGGTCGCTGTTACCTGGAGAAGGTGGGGACACAGCATGGAATCAACAGGGGAATGTAAAGAGGTTTCAAGGTCAATCAGGATCCAATGATTCAGCCTCATTTATCACCATACATTTCTACGCCTTGGACTTTGGGAAGAGAACGAATCATTTTCAAGTAGATGAGATCAAAATGAACATGTGAGATCAGAATATTTTTCTTTTCAAATTAAGTATCACATAAAGATCAACTTGGAGAGAGAGCACACAGCGGGAATCATCGATGCCTTCTAAGTTACCCAGAGAATGACTCTGGCCTCAGGCCAACCAGGGAGAGGAGAAATTCAGAGCATTGTGTCAACAGTGGGGGAAGAGCAATCGTAGTCCTTTCTGAGGGACAGTACCATCCAGTGGAAGCAAAGAGGGAATAATTGCCCTTTTCACACAGAGGTATTGGGTCGCATGCTTCTTAGAGAGCTATGATTTGTGCTTCAAGTTACTTGTCACCAGCTTTCCAAATTTGGGAGCTAACAGAAAAGTGTCAAATGAAATATCAAATTTTATTAGCATTTAGGAGCACTCTTAGCCCTTGGGGACACATGCTCCCTCTTGTATTATCTCATTAGGAGGAAGGCCGGCAAAAAAGAACAAGGACCCACAAACCCATGAGGGGCCAGGGGCAAATCCTTTTGTTTCTGTCCTTTGGAACATGTTAGCAGGTTTTCTTTCCTTTTTGCCTCCTCCCTTTGTCTTGGGGCAGCATTTCTAGTCCTCTTATGCAAAGGGAAGACATGGAAAGCTCAGGAAGCCCTCTCACGTGGACAGTAAATAATGAATACTCTTAAGTGGATGAGTGACAGTGGAATGTCCTCATTCTAAGGAACCCTTTTAAAGAGAACATCAATGTTGAGTGAAAGTCTGCCTACAGTAAGCCACGTAGAAAATCACGGGGGCCTTTACCACCCAGCAGTGTCATTCTGCATGTCCTACAGAGGACACGTGTGGCCCTACATGGGATTGAGGTTACATGAAGAACATCTTTGTGTTATTATGCAGAGTAAATGCTTGGTCACATGAAATGGAAGTGAAGAAAATATATTCTCCATAAAATAACTAGTTGCACAATAATGGCTTTAAGTTATTTTCCTTTCTCTTCAATTCCTCTTCCCCCACCATATACACAAAGAAGAAAGAAATCGATACGCCAGAAATCTGATGCCTTTTCTCAGGTCATTCAAAAAAAAACTGCGGGAAAGCAGAGGGCTGCCCTTCCACATATGTGCCAGCTGTTTCTACTGTCCACTCACCACTTCCTGTTTCTATTTCTCACATGGAATGCATTTCACAACAGAAATCATGACAGAGTAAGTTCTTAAATTAGAACCCCAAATTAACAAGTGCTATTTTTAAGATGATTAATGAAAATTTAACTAATTGGAAGCACAAGGGCAAATCCTCCCCCAACCCATGCACAAAACGTGGAACATTCTAGAATGATGTCCTCATTGTGTGGAAGAGTCTGTGGATTTGGAGTGGCCTTTGTTCTAGCCTAGCATGTTATTTAGGAAAATGATACTTAACAAAATGAGGGCTTTGAGCTATCAGTTACAACCCGGGAGGAGGAACTGATGTGGCTTGGCCTTGGCGAGACAGTTCAGCGTGCCACTGCGGCCAAAACAGACTCCAAAGTGCTGACCAATGGGAACGAAAGAGAAAACTTGTCCCCTGCTGCTGCACGAAAACACAGACTGTGTCTGCATCTTTGGGGATGCTAGTCTCACCAGACGCGGCAGGGTACCGGAAGTCATTATGGGGAGGGAAGGGGTCCCTTGCGTTGCCTGAAGACCGAGGTTCAATTTATAGAATCATGAGGCACACGTCCAGGGGTAGAGCTACTTTCTTCCCAGAAAATCCAATCAGTAGCTACTAAGCAGGAACCCAACTATCAAGTTTAGCAAGATCCCCTAAAACGAAAGCTGGTGTTTCCTAAGTAAGTTGCTCTCCTTCATTAGGGAGAACGAAGAGGTGGGGTACCCCCCTTAGATGGACTGCACCTTCAAGGCCACAGCCTCTCCCTGCACTTATCAGCATTAATGCCAAGTATAAAGGACAAGAAGGAAGGCAAGCGAGAACCATGAAAATCCTCACAGTCAAGTAAGAGTGGAGGACCGTGACGTGGGGCTGAAACCCCATTTGGGCATGACCCGAATTTGGGCCTGAAGGGACTCTGCTTGGGCCAGAGCTCTCCCCTACCCCATCTGAATATACATGCACACAGACACATATGGAGGAAGAACATGCTAAGACATTCATGAGATCCATGAACATCAAAAGGTGCTTGCGTGCGAGGATGCGTCATGTTCTGGAGAACAGTTACCGCGGGAAGGAAGGAGGGAAGGGAAAGCGCTTCCTGGACAGCAGGCCTTTCAATGAGCTTCTAACATTTATTTCTTCAAAAACTTAGGATTGAAGCAAATGTGGCAAAATATTAACTTTAGTTGGATTTCGGAAGTGGACATGTGGTTTGTTTCATTTTTCTCTGTACTTTTCTCAACAATTGAAATCACTGCTGATGAAAATTCTTACAAAAATTATCTTCTTAAAAGAGAGCTTTTAATTGGCACACCTGGGACAGTGGGTTTGGGATCAGAGTAAGGAATGCTATTGGACAATTAGAGTCCTTTTGCAATGGAACCCGGTATGACGGCTGGCACTGCCCATGCACGGATGCAGTGAGAACGGCTGCGGGGCCCGACTGCCATGCCAGGCTGCAATGTGCTTCTTGCTCCTGTGGGAGGCTGGCTACAAAGCTTACGATATCTCTAAGATCTCAATAGATCTCCGCATCTGTCTAGTGTATAGAAATTGAGTTTGACAGAAATCGATTGCATTCCCCTAAGTTATCAGTCACTTAGAAAGAGTACTTCTCAAACACAATGAATTTAACTGCCTTTAATGTGAAATCTTATAATCCTAGGATAAGTCTGGGCCCAGACTCTTGGCACTGATTGGTACCCCTGAGGCCTCAAAGCCCTTGTTTTAGAACCAATGAAAGGAAGAACTAGTTCACATATTAGGTGTATTCTAAACAGGGGCACAGCGTGGATTCGAAATGGGATTCATGAAGCAGCAAAGAGCACTCCTTCGACTTCTGAGTGAGCATCTTGATAGGCAAAGATTCCCTCCTACAAAATATCCCTGGGGAAAATCGCAGGACGTGACCCCAGGAGGGACAAGGAGTCTGAGTCAATGTCCACGACAAGACACTACGCACAGATCTGGGCTGATACTGGGAGTAAGCTTTGCTCCTCCCACATTCTGAATGCTAAAGGAAACGTAAGGGAGAGAGTGTACAGACCAGCTGTTCTCAGCGGCTGAGGAAGAGTAAATGAGCTGCTGTAGAGAGCAGATGTGGTCCAGGAGACCAGACGATTTAACATTAATTGATGTTAATATAGCTGGTTGGCCACGCCAGGCACAGGGCCAGGCTCTTTAACACACAGCCTGGCCACAGATCCCCAAGGCGTCTCTGCAGGGACTTAAATACTAAAGAGACTTGGTATTAAAGTGATATTAACTACGAAACACAATTCCCTCTGAATCTATCCCTGAAGGCAGTGCGCTTACCTAGGGTTCATCTATCTGATAGCACGTGGTCCTCTATCTTATCAGTTAATTTATAGGGAATACCTATTAAGCAGAAATGACTTTAACTGTACTGAGACACTTGTTTCCATGTCTCTTGGGCCTGATACATTCAATAATGTATAATTTTCTTTTTCCACCATTAACCAGGGTTTTGGTGTGTCTTTTAGCAATAGAAATGCTATTAGCGACTGATATCTCTGAAGCAGAGCCCTTGAAAGAAAATGCATTTGAATTCAATAACTGGAAAAGATACTCCCTTTACGATGGATAATTTCAGGAATATTTTCAATGTCAGACTGAAGAATAAAGAGCAAGATAAGACTGGGTTAATGGAGCAAAGGATACGGTGTATTCAAATAGACTGCATAAAAGCCGTGAGCTCACTGACTTCTGTTCACGGGCTGTAAAAACGAGCTATCCTTTAGGCTGGGAATTCACAATGCAGAATTCTCTGTCTACCTATTTACTTCAGACATTTCCTCCTTCTTTAATGGAAGCTGATGAATTTCACTTATTCATTAACCAATTTATTCAAGAAGAAAACACTCTTCGCATCCTCTCAGAGATAATTAACCCCTGGCTGGGCAAGATACTTGCAGTTTTGTGCCCAGTATCCTAAGGACCTGCTGAAGGCTGAATACCCCAACAGGACCGAAGGTGGCACCTACTGTGTTTCTTAAGAAAACTGCAATTCAACTCTCCCTGACTCCAGGGACCTACGCACATGCTGGCAGCTTAGGGGAGGCCTCCTGGGGACCTAAGAATGTGGCTGATCTGACGACAAACACTTGTGGACAGGAGAGACTTACTGTCATATTCCTGTAACAGCTCCACCGCTGTCAAGAGAACAGCTCTGTGTTCTGGGTCCCTGATATTTAACTCATCCAAGTCCTCTTCCTCCAGGAGCTTAAACGTGTCCAAATCTTCATAGCCATTGAACAGGAAAGTGGGCATGTGCTCCTGTGAGGGAAAGAAGTGAGTTGGCAGGCCCAGCCATACGATATGTGACCGACAACCAGCCTCAAACCCCTAAACTCATTTTCCACAGTCATTTTTATACTAATTGGAAGATTAGTAAGTATCGCTTGTAATCTACTCTGTACCTTTCAGTCCTACAGCTTAGCTGGCAGGCAGGGCAGTTCATTAAGAAGACGTACACTGCAGGCTGAGAGGGACTGTACTGGCCTGCATTTTAATTGTGCCCTTGCTAGGAGCTGATGCCTTTAACGCCGCACAACACACAGAGGAGGAGACTCTTCTTTCATTTACAAACTATTGAAATCCAACTCAGAAAAGGCCTGTGACTTCCTCAGGAGCCAGAGGGCTTTGCAAGGAGGAGACAGATCTACCCCTGCAGCCCCACCCCACAAGACGCTGGGAGTAATGGTGGAGAGGGGAGAGGGCGAATCCTCATGGCGTCTGTGCAGCCGAGTGAGCAGGGCGCCACGGGTTTGTGCTTACAGCCCTTCCTGGTAGTGGCTCAAAGCTCACAGCTCTTTGAAAGCTGCTCTAGGGGCAAGTAGCCAGTTTTGACCTGAGGGTTTTGCTATCACCCACAGCAGAGGTCAACGGGAACGTTAGAATATTGCTAACTATCTGGGTAGAGTAATGGATACTCGTCACAGTAATGGACTGCCCTTGTTGGGTGACATAAACCAGCCCTGACCCTTTCCCGAGGGGCCTCGCTTGCTTAGCTGAGGAGGAGGAGAGGACAGGTGGAGTAACGTGTGCCCAGCACAGGACGGGACTGACCTTCAGGTTGATCCGGTCAAGGAGGTCCTCCACGGACTTGGGCTGCGGTGGTCTTCCTTTCCTCCTCCTCCGGGTGGGGCGCTTCGGCTTCTCCTCCTCTTCATTGAGCACGTCCACGTAGATGAATTTGAACGTGCCCACCTTGTTGTTAAGGAGGCCCATCCAGGTGCCCATGGGTGGTTTGCTGATTATATCGATGATGTCTCCTTTCTGCAGCCCAGCAAACAAAGATCTTTCCATTAGGTACATTTCTACACGCGAAGCATGGATCAATCAGATGTGTTAATCATGCAGATGCGAAAACACTATGAGGGCCAGAATCAGGTCCTACAAGTCACCCTATGTGATCGGGGGTTTGGCAGAGGGCCAGAGAGAGCAACGCTGAAGTCCACACAGGCCTAAGGTGGCACCCTCCCCATCTTGCACCACAGGGTGAAGTGGGCCTGCAATGCCCGCCAGTGCTCATGGCTAGGTGGGCACCGGCTCTCTGAATGCCTTGCCATCATCCAGAGCTCCTACCTCCTAGAGAAAGAATTTCCCACTAATCAAACGCCAGTGGCAATCCCTGATCTGTAACTGCTTCACACATCTTGTGGAATGCCATCTGTCCCATAGGAATATCACTGATCACACAGAGAAGGCAGTAAGGTTTCTTAGCCAGAGGAAGCACAGAAACTGGAGGGTACAGGGCAACAGGAATTCTGGAAGGAAGCTGAGGTCAGAGGTCAGGGCCAGGGGGACGAGGTGGACGAGGTGCTAGCTGGTTCTGTTGTCTCCACACAGAGGAGACCAGTATATGAAGGTAGGCAAGACACCGGCCAGTATGCACCACAGTAGCCCAGCATTCAACAGCAAGGGGAAAGATCACCTCCTACAGAAGCAAGGAGCCGAGGTGTGGGGTCAGGCAGAGACACACCTTGAGCTTGAGCGAGTCCGTGTCATAGGGACTGGGCGTGAAGTCGGTGTGCACCCTGGCGCGCCCACAGAACGGGCCCCGGTAGGGGGGCTCCTCATCATCACCATCTTCCGACTTGACGCTCTCCCTGTTGCTGGTCGAGGAGTCGGTGGTACTTACTGTTTGACCACCTGCATGGGAAAAACAGAAGGAGAAGGGTGAATGCACATGTTCCGCATAGCAAAGCTGACAGGCACTGAAGGGACCGCAGATTAGGAAGCCAAGGGCTGAGGAGGCCAGTCTTGAGCCACAACCATGTTAGGACGAGAGCAGGGCCCAGTTATGAGTCCAGGGAAGGATCTGTGTTTTCTGATTGTTATCCCTCATCAAGCCCCTAACTGGACAGGGAACTCCCGCAAGTATCTTTAGGACCCAGGAATCCAGGTGACACAGAGGCTCACTAATGGAGGACACCGCAAGCCTTAACATTCATGACCTCTCATCTGTCAGGCACACCATTTTTACTCCATCTTACAGATGAAGAAACAAACTCAGATAGGTCAAGTAACTTGCTCAAGGCCAAATGCTTTTAAAGCAGTGGATTTAAACCTGGCCTCTTGTCACGGACCACTCGGCCGTCACCACCATCGGTCCTGGAGTGCTTGAATCAGTGACATTCATAATTCTCCTCTCTTCCAGCATCTCTTATTTTGTTGGTCATCTTCATGACCTTGAAGACCTGACTTATTCCCCTGCATTCTCCAGATCCTTCCTCTGAGATGCTTTTTCTATCTTCTCTGATCAAAATCCATCATACCCTCTTTTGTGCCACTGCTGTGCATCTCCCACTAAACAAATGCGACTCTAGGTGCCGTTATTTTGCGGGTCTGTCTCTGTAATAGCACCCTACGGGTAGGAACTTGGTCTTATTTATCTTTAAATTGCCTGAACCTGACGCTCAGTGAAAGTCCGATATTGACTCCAAAGGAAATCATGTACGATGATAAACGAGACGTACTCATCGAGCTCTGCCCGCTCAGAGAGCTCCGCAGACTCTCTACGGAACCTCCGGCTTTGAGCTTCGGCTTGTCCATGTGTTCGCTGTCAGGCTGTGAAGAGGGAGGGGAGCCAGGCATTCCATCGAGGCCCGAGTCCTGAAATGAGTCCCAACAAAGTCAAGTTTCATCAGAGAGGACGGGTGTCATTTTGTAATTCGCAGCAATTTAGGCTTCAACTAAATTAATCAAACCTGTCTGCTTGAAATCTCTCAGAAAAATCTACCGACCTCTTAGACAAAACATTTCGCCAGAGACTCAGAGACTCTCAGCATGCTCCACAGACCAGGAATAAAGCTGGACTTCACATACAGGTCAAGTACAATACCCTAGTAACATAGTAGCTGGAAGTACTATCAGATAATCTTTAACCTATTTGAAGGGAAACACTTACACTAAAAAAAAGTGTATTCCATGCTAAAAAAGAAATGGCCACATTCCTGTCTCTGTTATACAAGTTACTGAAATTGGCTAGTAAAATACCAACTTAGGACCCAGATAGATAGTAAAAATACCATTTTTCTGTCTACAGTAAAATCTCCATATGCCACCCCAAGGTTTCAGCTTCTCTTCTGTGTTGTTAGTAAAGAGCTGTGAAGACCCTCTCGGATCAGAAAGCTGACACTGGTGACTCAGCAGTGACTTTTCACTTTTGGGGTGCCTATCATCATTCGTTTGGCTCCCCCTCATTTGCACATATCAGTACAGCATGCTCATTGGACTAGTGCTGTTATATGGACAGACAATATCACACTTCAAGAAGTTTGCCATCAGAATGGTTTACTTGCCAAAACAGAACACTGTGGCATGTTACACGGCCCCGTGAGCACAAAACCATCTAACCCAAACCTGTTATTTGCATAGTGCCGAGTCATCAGAAGGGCACTGATGGGTCCCTGCAAACATTTGAGGACAACGGCAATAGCCACTTCTGATCTAAAACACATTTGTGCTTTACATTTAAAGACAGCAAGCAAACAACCTCAAAAGCAACAATTATACATGGCAGGGCCATGACCGGGAAGTTACTGAAGCTACAAAGTATGAATTCCTGAATATATTTTCATTCCTCCTTTCAAATCGTGAAATAAGTCACCTTTCCAACTAAAATCTTTTTTTAATGTTTCTAAAAAAAAGGACATGTTTTGAAAAATAGCAATATGGAATACAGATTTCTGATACTGTATGTTCTCAAATGCTTTTAAAAATTATTAACTTATTCATCACATATTTATTGATCACCTACAAGAACAGGTACTATTCCAGGTGTTGGGCATACAGCAGAATAGAGTAGACGAAAATCCTTACCATAATGGTTAGTATATTTACTAAAAAGTTGGGAAAAAAAAACTTGCAATATTAATTTTCTCTCTCCAAAAAGCATTATAATGATCACTTATTCCTTCATTTTTTTTAATTACGTGAAATGATTGCTTTAAAAAAATGAGGACTAAGAATACACGACTGCTATATAGTAGTAAAATTAAAGAAAAACGCTCAAAATGCCATTAAAGTTACATGCTCATGATCCATAAGGCAGAAAACCCCTAGGAAGGTAAGTTTACAGAAGCTTTTAGTGGATGTTTCACAATTTAGGGGAAAACCCAGCTAAATAAAGTGCTTTAATTCATGGCGCTGCTTTCACTGGCATGACGTCTGCTTCATAGGAGGGTGCACAGTTTGCTCCACTGCTGGGCAGAAATACAGACCGGCCATCACTCCCCAAGCCCGGAGGCACAAGAAATGAAAAGAATACGGAAAACAGTCATGGGAAGACATGTCTTCTGTCCTCATGTCAGAAGTCTGTCTGGAGGCAGCCCAGACTTCCCCTGGAGGTCTAGGAAGCCAAGGCTTCTGGACCTGGGCACCCTCAGCATGCTGGATGGGTAAGTCTTTGTTGTGGGGGCTGTTACAAAATGTTCAGCAGCATCCCCATCCTCTGTCCACTAGAGGCCAGTAGCACCTACCCTACCCCACCTCACCCCAGCTGTGACTATCAAAAATGTCCCCAGTCATGGTCCTTCAGTCAGTGGGGGAGCAAAATCACCGCCCCGCCCCTGGGAGAAGCACTGTCATAAACTGAGGATGTCGTGCAGGCTTTGTCAAATCACAGAGCGGGCGGCTGGCTAACTGGTGTTCAGCCATTCAGACGGGGGATGCTTGGCTTTGAGCTCACTACGTCCACCAGAGGGCAGCCGCTGAGCAGAAATGTCTGCTATTTTTATTTGGTAGATAAAGCGGCATTACTGACATATTTCAAGCAGACAAGCAGCTCATACACAGGTACTTCAACAGACTACAAAATGAATACCATACAGGAGCAGACTGTTTTGAAAATCTAACGGTCAAAATTACCTCAGGGCCCAGCTCTCCAAGGGTTTTGTTCCTCCACCCATACAATTAAGTCAGAAGCTAACCATGTTTCAAGCGACGAAATTATAGAACTGGGCGGACAGCAATTCTGTGATGTTTTAATGGCTACCCATAGGGCCAGTCAGTGAAAACACCCCCAGGAAACTTGACTATGGAAGCCCTGTATCCAGGAAGCACTTTCTGAGTTGACTTCTCAGACTTGCCACGTGCTTCTAGAACAACTTCCACGACCTTTGAAAAGTCTGCTAAGAAAACTTGAGTGTCTTTTTTTGGTTTGATTTGGGTGACATCCATTTTGTAGCAAGGGCTATTTTAGAAAATAAAATCCTTCCTTCGTGTTCAAAGTTTCAGTGCTTATTAGACTAAAGAAGAATCATTTCTTTGCACGTCTGTGTTTTCTCTCATCTGGACACAGAAGGCAGGGCCTGCGTATCGTATTCCTAGCATAAAGCACAGTGCCAGGACACCCTAAGTGCCTAATAAACGTTGGTTGCACTGAATGTTTGTCGACATGAACTAAACATGCCAATGAGTGTTTTTAGCACCATATAAATCTCGGACTGATCCTCCCTGGCTGCCCGTATCATCAGGAGGAACCACGGGGCCTTTCTGCTGGGTAGTCACACACCTGTTCAGAGACAGAGCTGCTGTATTTTTTAGACATTCTCTTCCTCATTGTCTCTTTCACCGATTTCACCTTTTTTCCAAGAGAGATGCGGGAGGCAGTTGGCGATTTAATTACTTCTTTGTACACAAAATCTCCTTCTTTACCCTGTGAGACAAAATGTTGTAAGTACCTTTAATCACAGAAAATGAAGCCCCCCAAACAGGCTTTATTTTTTAAGCCATCAGTGTTCTACTTCTCAGAAAAATATTGGCATCCTCCAGGATCTTGAAATTTTTCCTATGTTAACTCAGTGCTGTGCTATTTATCTTTTTAATTAAAAATTAAAACCTATGGGGGGCTGGCCCCGTGGCCGAGCGGTTAAGTTCGCGCGCTCCG
Source organism: Equus przewalskii (assembly GCF_037783145.1). Lineage (NCBI taxonomy): Eukaryota > Metazoa > Chordata > Mammalia > Perissodactyla > Equidae > Equus > Equus przewalskii. The sequence continues at coordinate 18,101,033 of NC_091862.1, forward strand.
CTGCAGGCGGCCCAGTGTTTCGTTGGTTCGAATCCTGGGCGCGGACATGGCACTGCTCATCAGACCACGCTGAGGCAGCGTCCCACATGCCACAACTAGAAGGACCCACAACGAAGAATATACAGCTATGTACTGGGGGGCTTTGGGGAGAAAAAGGAAAAAAAAAAAAATTAAAACCTATGGCGCTTTTGATTGTTTAAAGTGGGACATGAGTCATTTCTTGTGTTATTCAATGTTAGGACATTCTTCCGCTGATAGACTTATTTCTACCATTTTAAATACCCAAGGGGATTGTATTTAATCATTAAAGAGTGATTTAGATGAATCAGTGTTCACATAATCCTAGGAGTAGGGAGGAAGAGAAGGACGATACTACTGAATTATTCTAGGAAGGTGGTAAGAACGAAATGGAAAAGGCTCAGTCATGGTAAGTCCAGCATCTGATCGGATTTATAACCATACAGCTTAGTGTTGTCAACTGCTCAGAGTGTGTAAATTTCCTTTTCGGAAGCTGGTAAACTGTGGTCACCTCTCATTCTATTCTGCATTGGAAAAGACCCAACTTCTCCATGAGAAAAGAAAAAATATCATACTTTCTCTCATTTTTAAAAGATTGACTACATAAAATTATTGGTTTACGAATCAATAAAATTTGATATCCTAATAAAATAGTTTTATTCTTCCAGAAATTCTCAACACTTCAAAAATCACAGCTGGCACAGGATCACAACAAATAGAATGCATGGAATCTTAATTTCACAGTTTCATGACAAGATGCTTAAGGGGAAAACTAAACTGTATGTAAAAACACACCTACAACTCTGGGGCCTCAGGAAGTAAATCTTAGGGAGCAAAAGTTGTCACCACAGGGTGGCCTGTCCCCAGACTGGGATCCAGAAGCAAGAACCTTGGCCCTGAGGGGTCTAGTTTCTTTGGCCCCAAGGAGACTGGGTTCATTCTAAGATCAAGGCTTAGTATAGAGCTATGCACTTGGCCTATGGTGAGGCGGTTTTCAGAAATGCTGGTTCTTGGTACCTGAAGCACAGGGCTCCATCCTATTGCACGACCTGTGTGTAGTAGCCATGTGCACTTGAAACTAGCGTGAACAAAAAGTACGTGTGCACAAATGACTGGGACTGCAGAAGCCACACTCATCTGGATTTGTGACTTGAAGAAAACTGGAACAAAGGCATTAAAGGAACAGCTACTATGAGGAGAGAGACAGAGGCCAGAGGTGCTCGTCGTCCAATCCACGTGGAACAGTGAAGAGCCTTTAAGATGGGTGGGATAGGGTTTCTTTCCCCTACCATTCAGGACCACCGAGGATAAGGTTACCCGCTATCAATGGTCAGAGACACTAAATGTGAAACTATGTCAACCACGTTGCTTGAATCCAAACCTTTTGCTTTTCCTCTGATGTATACTCACCATTGGGTCAGAATTATTGCTGCCAATGTGCAGAGAACGATTCGTCAGGTCAAACCCTCCAAAACTGCAGGTTCTCTGTGGAAGGAGAGGGCAGGGCAGGAATAACCCAGTTAGGCTTCCGTCAGCCCGCAGCGCACCAGCCCAACACACTGCCCGTTTGCAGGACATCACCGAATCACAAATGTGTTACAGGATGAATGGAGGAAACGAGAAATGATGAGGAAAAAAATACATGACTCATGTTTTAGGGAAACTTGACTCATTTTGCCCTTCCACAGGCCACTGGGACTGCGCCTACATCAGACGTCCAGAATCTCCTTAATGTGTAAAATCCAACTGGTTAAAAAAAAAATTCAACACTACAAAAAGTCCACGTGTGAAGTGCTGTAAATTTCCCTGTCTCTTAGCAACAGAATTTCCCCTCCAGGCCCCCTAACATCAGCTGCATACAATGTGATGATGCGGGACTATGTATTAGGGGGTCCTGTGCTCAGAGGGGTCCTGTGGACCCAGGTCTGTGAGCCTATGCACAGCTCTGCCACTGACAGCAGGCGTCTCTGATGGACTCGTTTCGTTTAATTTTAAATCTCTGAGAAGGGGGAAAAGGTTATGTTGACAGTAGTCCAATCAGGCCAAGAGGATTACTCACTCATTGCTTCTCTGACCTAGTCAAAAATGCTGATAACTTTCCCATCTAACTGCCCAACTTAATTAATTACGACTTTTTTCTCAGAGTGTATGAAGTGCAGACACCACATCTGCCCAGAAAAAAAAAGGTTGATTCAGTGACTGTCTTTGACCATATTCGTGAATTTCGGTAGGAAAAACACGGATGCTGTCAAAAATGAAGACTTTACTGTCTTGTCAGTTGCTTTCAAACTTTATGGAATTGCTTCTACTTCAGCGATTTTATATTTCAGAACTTGGTTTGAATTCTCTGTTGTTTTTCTAGCCAAAAGTACTCAACGACCACCACCGCCCTCCCCCCCCAAAAAAATCTGGAAGGAAAAAGAGATACTCAAAGCACGTTATTTTTGTTACAACTGATTATCTTTTTAAGCAATTAGTAATAAAAGATGAATAGCAGGTTTGAGTTCCGATATTTTATATGACCTGTTTCTCAGCGAACTCTAGTTAGTGGCTATTAAGTGGAAGAAATGAACAGAGAAGCACAATGAATACCATAAACATTGCTTATTTAAAATAAATATACCTTGTATATAATAATTAACTGAATTGAGAAAGTAGGAATATTCAGGAAGGAAAATGCCTAGGTTTCTGGAACCACACAGATTGTCCTGGTTCTGCCCACTTCCCTGCTGTGTGACCAGAGGTCAAGTATTTAAACTTTCTGAGTTTCGGTTTCTTTATCTGGTAAAACACTATCTATATCACGTATTTGAAGACTTCTAGCACGCTGCCTGGCATCAAGCAGACACTCCATGCATATTGGTTTCTTCCATTGCTTTTCATTTGGGCTACACTGAGAATTCAGTAGCTTGTCCTGACAATTTTAAGACTGAAGTTTAAGCTTAATCAACATTCCGAATTTGTAAATGAAAGACTGGAGCTTAGTTCTGGGCCTTACATTCTGGGTGCTACAACTGTAAAATGAGAGCATCCCAGGAATGGGCCAAAAAGTGGAGCTGGCAGGTGTGGCAGAGGGAAGGCCAGGAGGATGCAGAAGTATTACAGGAAGCATTTCGAGATAACCAGCATTCAGGATGTCACACAACTGTTTTTCTCCGTCACCAAAGCTGCTATTGCTGTTTTAAATAATCTACTATGGACATGATTTCCAGTGTACATTACTCTAATTTTTCATTAAATATCAATGGGCAATCTGATTTCCCTTACAGTCAACTTCAGTAGACCTACACCTGTTTTATAGAAAGAGAAAGGCCTCTTTATGCAAAAACACCCATCAAACCCCCTAACCTGGCAGGCAATGTCACAACCATCTCTTTTAACACTGACTTTCCCTTTCCAGCTAAGGCCAAATAGATTTTCTCATTTTCGCAGAGATTTGCCTCCAGTTCCTTTCCTGTGACTCAGGGCTTCACAGACACAGTATGGTGCCCAGATGCCTCATCATTTTATCGCTTTGCATTTCCCTGCTTTAAATTCCAGCACAACTGCAACACTGGAGCTTAGCACGTTATTTCTCATGCATATGAAAGAACTGACAAAGAATTTATGTGGAAACTATAACTGCAATAAATTAGAAGCTCATTTATGTCTTCAGATGCCTGCTGTATTCATTTATTCGTAAAATAAAAAGCTTAAAGAGTGAAAGGGTTTTCTTAACTAGCAACTAAAAACTCTCCCAGTGATATGCTACCTGGACCTGGGTTCTTCTTTACCAGTGGAGGAGGGACAAAGCATCTAACAATAAATATTGCTTGAACTCATCCCCAACTTTTTCTTTAATACAAGTACTTCTTGAAGTAGCGTGCCTTCAACAGAGAAAACAGACTGTAAGGGAATAGTGAAAGAAAGCAAATCCATCCTTGACTTTGGTGGTCTACAGAAATGAAGCCCAAATGAGGATTTTTTAGGTTCATACATCTCCTGTACAGAGAATTAAAAGAAGATTTTAGATAGATGCTTGTGGATGAGGAGAGCCAGTCAATGGAATGGTCATGCAGTTGAAAACATGTTTTGGGGGGAGTTGAATTTTAAAAATAGACAAAATCCCAAAATGTCATGCATGTCTGCTCCCCCAAACAAAAACTGAATGACCAAATGAAAAGCAAGACAAATGACCATTTCCAGTGAGCACAAAGCATTATCATTTCCCTGAGGTTTCATCAAGCAAATATGGCACTTTTTGAAAGACAAAAAGATCAAGATTTAAGATTAAAGGAAACTGTGCACTTTTAGATAAAATGAAGGAGATACATGATAAGAAGAATGGAAGGCACTTTTAAAGTAAACCAAGCAAAGAAATTATCTTAATTTCTTTAAAAAAAAAAGAAAAAACAAGCTCTTTCTGTTGTTAAAACACTCATCTACCCTTACGTTCTCTAAATAATTAGAAAATTAAATTTTATTTTCCTGATTGTACAATTATACTTACAATAAAAAGTCTGTGAAATTTCTAGTTTAGCACTGAACGTATATTTCAGCATGTATTAAAACTGTCCAAACTACCGCAAGCTCAGAGTATCTTAAAAATATCCAGCCTCAGGCTGATACTTGAAGATTATATATCGCCACCATTTCTGGGGGAAAAACAGATTGGTCCTTGAACAAGCTTGCCTAGATGTCCACACTCAGTGTTAATGAAGAATTTATCACTGGCCCATAATGTTAGTAAATAGCACAGAACTTAGAAAAATAACTTCTAAAGAGAAAGTCCTGATGAAGTTACATTATTAATCTGGCAATAAATAATATGAGGGGCACAGGAGCAACTCAAGGGCCTCAATTTAAAAAAAGGCTCAGTATTATATCGTTTAAACTCCTGGAGATGAGGCATCAGTGAACAGAGAAGAGACAGATCTGCTCTATCGAGGTCATGTCAAAAGGTATAGAGGCAGTGAACTGGGCAGAACACTTTTGAAGGCAAAAAATAAACTATCCTGGGCCAGCCCCAGTGGCCTGGTGGTTAAGTTCGGCACACTCCGCTTCGGTGGCCTGGGTTCGGTTCCCGGAGCGGACCTACACCACTCATGCATCAGTGGCCATGCTCTGATGGCAGCTCACATACAAAAAATAGAGGAAGATTGGCAACAGATGTTAGCTCAGGGCCAAATCTTCCTCAGCATTAAACAAATAAATAAATGAATAAAATTATACCAAGATTGCTTAGCCACAGATATTTTACAAAAGACCTGGGGGTCAGAACTGAATCAGTGAGAAAGAGAATTCTGCTATTTTATAACAAAAACATAACCCAATCAAAACTGTTGCCATGATGTAGAAAGAAGCAGAAGGAAAGTTGTTAGTAATAGTATTAAAAGTGTTGCAAGATTTACATGAAGGTGAAAAGAAGGAAAATAAGACCTAGCAAGAAAGTCAGTACATGTGGGAATATTTGGAAAACCTCAGGGCTAAGATGACCCTAATGATCCTTTCAGAACAAAGAAAGTCATTTTAAGGATGACATTGATCAACCAGTGTCCATTTCCACAAAAGCAGAACTTGACTGAATGAATTTAAATTACAGTAATTGTCTGGGGAAGAACATCTTACTCGTGAAGCTGAAGGACTCTGGGAAAACGCCCCACCATGGGCTGCAGTGCAGTCTACTGCTTCAGATCTTCACAAGGAGACACAGCCAGCAGTCCGGAGGGGTTTACGCAGGGCACAGCAGGGCCAGCAAGCCCACAGAGCCTCCTCGCTCGGCGCCATGTTATATGGGCTACTGTACAAGCCAAAAGTTGGGTGGGAATTTCAGAGGGAAAATACCTACATTCTCAAGTTCAATATAAATCATGGCCTGAAAACAAATTTTACGAGGCCTCTAATAATTCAATAATAAAATCGAAAAACATTTCTTTATTTGAAAGTAAGTACTTTATTCCTTGCTATGTATAGAAGAATCTATGGGGCAGTGGAAAACATTTTTAAATGTTGATCCCTTTGTTTAAAAAGATAAGAACATCCAATGTATTTAAGTAAAACAAGAGATGTTTTCCCTAGGTTTTTTTTTCCCTTTTAGATTCAAGAAATTCCCGTGTGCCCCCAGTAATAAAAGAAATATACATTACAATGTTTTCTCAAATCACCAAATCGGTGATTATGATGACGGCAATCTTTCTGTGAGCAAGTTCCTATTGTTTTAATTAAGTGAAAGAATAAGCATCTCTTTTAGGGGCGAAACATCCTTCTGTTTTGAATCAGCTTCTCTGAGGTCAAGTGACAACGGGATGGCTGAGGATCAGGGCAGCCACTCCCAGAAGGAGGTCAAATCCTGAACAGCCCTTCTCTGGATCAGCCTCAAAGTGTAGTTTTAATTAAAAATCAAACAGCTTCAACTGGCAAGAGGACAAACGGGAAAGAATGGAAAAGCCATCACTACATGAAAGGAGAGTTAGAAATTCGAGGTGATGGTGGAATGGACCCTGAAGGTATGAAGTTATGAGCAGAAGAGGAGGAGGATGCGAGGCTCCATGGAAGAAAGGCCATACACTTGACTGCACCTCACAGAAATGACAAGGCTGTCCTCGTGACCATCTCTGGGACTCACAGACTTCTGGTGGATTCTTAAGAGCACCCTTTTAGTACAGCGGTCGACCGTGGCGGCCCACTTCCTCTTTGCCTCCTCATCCTCCTCCAGCAAGCAACGCCTCAGGTCCTGTTTCTCAGCCCTGCTCAGGGTCCTGTCTGAGGCAGGACGCACTAGCTGGGTCAGGTTCAGGTGGCTGTACAGGCTCCGCTCCACCACGTAGGTGATATTGAACTCGCTGACCGAGGGGCGCCCGCGCACCCTCCTGCTGGGGATGCTGCAGCTCCCGCCCCCTTTGGGTTTCTGCCGGAGCAGCTGCAGGTCACAGGTCGTGCTGTTAACTCCTTTTCTGGAGGGACGCTGGCAGAGAAAAGCTCGGGAACACGAATAATTAGGATCCGTTTTCTTCAAGCGGATTTGCTTCCGGACACTCTGAAGCTCCTCCAGAGACACTAGCAGGTGGTGCCTACGACGGTGGGTGTCACAGAAGCAAACACCATCTGTACTTACCCCGTGGCTCAGGGACCCGAGACTCTTCTTCATCTCCCCCTCCGTGAGCGAGCGGGAAACCTTCTGGGCCTTTTCTTCTTCTGGATAAGAGAAGAACGTCCCCATCTTCTTGGGGGGCTTAATCAGGCCCCGACTCTCTCCTTTGCTGAAGGTTTTGACCAACTTCCGGCCAGCTCCCCAGGTATCCAGGCTGCTAGATGATGGGGAAGTGGTGAGCGAGTCTGAATCATCTTCCGGGGGTTTCTCAGCAGAGCCATCAAAGAAAAATGGCTTCTTGTGCACTCCAGAGTAAAGGGCAGACCTTTCATCCACGACCGGGGCGTTCTCAAACACATGTTCCTCCCCGCCTGGAGGGGAATCAACACAGACACGTTCACGGTCTCCTGCACATTTACCCTTGAATTCTCTCACAGACCTTCTTTACGCCCCCCACCCCGCCAAAAATAAGCCAGCCCACGCAGAAACCACAGTGATGTCCCCCAGCCCCATACCACTTACTCTCTTCATAAACCCAGCTCCCACTGAAATAAATGCATATACAAAAGAAAATAATCAAACTGTGCAAATGCATGGTTTCACACAAGCTTAATGTTAAAAGGTTTCGGATGTGTTTTCCTCTCCTTTAAGTATCTTTGTAGACCAAACACTTTAACAGACCTATTAAAAATGCCATTTGCAACATTGAAGCCAGTCATTATCACGATATTCCTTAGCATCTAATGATAATGGTCCTTCCCAGTTTGTCGGTGCAATCCTCAGAAGCTAGCAAGCAGGATTTTTCCCCTTCCAAAAGGCCCTCTATTGAGTCTGGGGGGCTTTTTAGAGTCAGAGTTTGATGAATGTCATGTGGCTGACGGTGGGTTTTTTTATTGGTACCTGTGCCATTTAAGTAATTAAATCACCAAGGCAGTCTGGGTGCAGAAACACCATAAAGAGTTGTAGCTTGCAAATGCCACGGACAAACGGTCCCCCGTTGACAGGCCAAACACAAAAAGTTAGGGAACTGGGTGATCCCAGCCAGACATCCCATCAACTCAGGCCCTGCTAAGAAGCAGCAGGGGCATTTAAGGGCCTGAACACGTAGGTAGCCCCAGAAAGCGTCCCACTTCGTCGCAAGGACCCAGCTCTCGAAGCCTTTGCTGGAGCCAGGTATCGAGCCACGCCCACCAGAGCCCAGTGGAAAGCTATGGCCTCGCTGGCAGGAAAACCGAGTTCTTTCCTGCATGTGTTATGTGAACAGATGTGCGGAAAGAAGTAGGTCAAACTGTGGGTGTAGTGATCCTAACTGGCTGTGTCCCTCTAATTATAAGGAAATTTGTGAGCTTCGCAGCTTTCCACCCGCTTAACTGTGAAGAGGAAAAAATACAAAGTTCCTTGGAACAGAGGGATGGCACTAAATATACCAGCTGGGACAAGGGTGCCAGTGCGTGGCTGAATGTCAGAGATAAAGGGAAGGATAGAGGGAGAAAGGTGAGCAGATTGGTAGGAGCCCTTTAAAGTTCCAGAAGTTTCTTACTTTCCCAACTCATGGGAATGACAGCTACAAATTTAAAGGAAAAAAGAACCTCTGCTATTAACTACAACCCAAGATTGACTCTGATGTCGAGGAGAGGGCAGTGGGGAGGCGGATTCAGAACCAGGTCCAGTCTCAAGTTTTCCATAATCTGCAGCACAAATATATTTGCTCAAGAATTATTCCCCGGTTCTTCAGGAGAGTTTCAAAGCAGGGTCTAGGGCTCCGACAGCAATTCACCAGATCAGAGGCAGTGTGTGATTAGCATGGAAGTTTCTCGCTCCTTCCTCAGGACACCTGACTAATAAGGTGTAGAGGCCAAGGGTCCTTATGTTGTTGGAAGTAAAAATGGCAACCTCTTCTGGATGCAGTGTACCCTCCACTTCCAGAAAGAATAATGGGGCCACGACGAGAGGCACAGCCTGGTGGCAGAGGCAGTCCAACAGCGGACTTCTCTATAAAAGTCGTCCAATCACAGGTCATGGCTTCACATTTAGCCCACGTGTCCACAAGGGTGTGCAAAGGCCTTATCTACCCACAGTCCTAAGGGGCTTTGGGGAAGTCAGCTGGGGGCGACTGGATATCTTAAAGACCTGTCACTCGGCAGTGGTCTAGAAATTTTCTGGACTCCGTATTTATGACTGTCATCAGAGATTCCGACACTTCCGTGTCACATGAGTTTGGAACCAGCTGGTGCACACATGTCCAGGACATTATGCAGCTCCACTTCCTGGTTCTGGAAAGTCAGCATCTGGTAGGGAGTTGCAGGAAATGGGGCAAATGCTTCCAAAGTGGCCGCATTAGCCTGTGCTGAGGGCCGGCCTCATGCGGTATAGACTCCTCTGTCTGGGCCTGACCCAAGGCCTGAAATCTCAGCCTTCACTTGATTTCTTGGGTTTAGAGCATTACTTCTCCCATTCTCCTCCAACTTGAAAGTACAGTTGTCCTATGGGGAGAATGACAATCAAGATGGGCTCACTCCATCATCATTTGGAGTAACCTGCTTCACCCAGTGGCCTTTATCTATCTTATTCAGCTGAGATCGGAATACAAAAGGAAAGCGGATTTCGACGGGAGGAGGGGGTAGGATATGGGATGACTTCTTGCCAAGAACACAGATTTATGCTCTAGATTCCAGCCCCCTGGCTCGGCCACTCACCATCTCCACAACTTTAATTACTTCATCTCTCTGAGTCTGTTTCCTCACCTGCAATAATGCCTACCTGTCTTAGTAAGACCTACTACCAGGCTATTGAGGGAATAAAATTAAATGAAGAGAGGTATGTGAAGGTAACTTATAAGCTGAAAAGCACTGTACAAAAGCCAATGATTCATTATCGGGTTACAGATGTGCTGGAACAACGAGGGGAGGGGGCGGGGGCAGTGTGAAGACCCAGGATGCAGAGAAGTCAAGCTGCCCAGACTTAATTCTGGAACTTGTGCCGGCTGGCTCGGTGCTCTTGAGTAAATTATTTCACCTGTTGGTGTCTTAGTGCGCTCATTTGTGGAATGAGGATGGTATTAACGCCTGCCTCTAGTGGCTATTCTGAGGATGACATATTAAAAGAAACAAAATCTAAAGTGTTTACGACAGTGCCTGGCACACAGGAGGCTCTCAGTAAATATTCAGACAACCGAGTACAGGCACAGGCATGCACGTCTAAAGGATGGAATCCTTGAAGGTTCGGGGGCAGAGGAAAGGGGTTACTGGGAGGATGAATCTTCCTGCTCTGCAGAAGCAGGGACCCAGGTGGCTAGGTACCAGTTCTTTTGCCAGTGAGGAAGCTCAGAGAATTCTATTCTGTGGGGGCTGGAGGCAGTTCTAGACTAGCAGGTGTTGGGGGGCAGCCCGAGTGGATGCCCTGAGCTGCACGCACCCTCCTTGAGCCTCTTCCGGTGACATCGACAGGCCCGGTCAGTGGCACCCCAGCCCCACAAGTCGTCAGACACTAGGGGTGTAACTTGGACCTCAGTTCACCAATCCATCTTCCATCTGTGAAACCTGACTCCTCCCCAGCTGAATTACAGTTCAGAGCTAGAAGTCCATGGAGTCATTACTTTTTACCCTAGAACTACCTCTTTTCGTATATTTTTCCTTTTTTTCAACTATGTCTCTCATAGATCATTGAATTGATTTATTCTGACATAAATAAGCGAATTTGAATATTTCTGTATTTTGCAAATGTTCTTCTAGTGGAAAGGCTGTCTCAACACACATGACTGTCACATATGAAGGGACTCCCGGGTGGCAGAACCAGTACTAGGTACTTCACCCATTTTATCTGGTTTATGGACAAGACCCACCATCTATTCACGATATTTGAGATTTAATTTTGGGAAGTGTGCATGAGGTTTGCTTTAAAATGTGGTGCCCCCAAGGCTGAATGATGGCAATTCCATATGGTTCTCGTTAATATTATCCACTCACACCGTGTGTGTGATTTCAGCAAGAGCTGACACGATGAGAGGAAACCAGGCTACATTCTGTACTGGGAAGACCAGGACTGACAGGCAGGTGTTAAACATCCAAATGTAAAACCAGATCACATCCAACCAAAGACAGAGTTACCAGGCAGAAGGACACCCAAATGGAACCCTGGGATTAAACACACTCTAAGTTGATGACACTGGCTATAAAGCAGATCTCTCTGTGTCTCTCTCTCTCTCCCCTCTTTTCTTTTCTCTTTTAATCTCTGCTCTCTCACAATAACCTCCTCACCTTCAATATTCCTCTAGGGAATTTAAACTGATACATGATTATAACAAACAAAAATAAAAAAAAAAACAGCAACAGTAACAACAGGAAACCCTTATCTATGCAAAGAAGGGGAAATTCAGTTCCCTCCAAGGCTTGATTTACACACGGCAAAAAAGCCTCCACAATGATAATTTTTCAGTCTACATGTTAAAATCTTCAAATTTCTCACAATGTACATATGACATTTTAACAAGTAATATGCTTTCTTAAAAAAAAAAAAAGACATATTCTTTCCAGTATTTTTTCCAATTCACTCATTGATTGCCAAACAGGAAATCTTATTCTTTTATTTTCTCTTTTTGGGAGAATTTTACAGGATGCTGCGAATGCACATTACAAACAGTAAGAAAGATGAACAGGGTGGAGACTTGAACTGTCATAATTACTTCAATGGTAAACTATTCAGTGCAAGAAATCTAAGTTCATGTCCCTTTTCACATGATTGCTTCATCTGACAAGTGGCTTAGCAGCAATACAGGCCTCAAAGATCCACTCAGAATGGAAGGTCCTTAAAGTCCCATTTGAATTGAGACTTGAGACTGTTTATAAGACGAACACATCATCCAAAAGGATGATCCAAAAGGATATTAGAGATCCAAATGGATGTTAAGTGCCTCCACTCTTAGCTCTTTGTTTAAAGTGGATGTATATCAAATTTGGACTATATTCACTGGGCTGAAACCATTGTCCTTTTCGGGGCAGAGGCATACACTGAGAGGAAGTTATAATAAGAGTTTGTATGAAATGGTATAAGCTCAAAATGAAAGCTGTACCACACCCTGAGAAGATTTATTGTCACATACTAGTCATCCCCCATCTTTGTAATATTTAAGTTCCTAAGCCCCTGTAATGCTGGATCCCAGGATCCTTCATTCCATCACGTGCTGAGCGTTACCCGGCTAGCATGCAGCCCCAATTCTCTCTCTGCCAGCCCAGCTAGAACTCAATCTATTTCCCCATTTGAAATCATAATCTTTTTCCACTGACAAATGGACCCCCAATGCTTTACTTTGGAACAACCAGAGTGGAGTTTGCTTTTTTACCTTCAGTGCTGGGCTTTTTCATTTCTTCCACCCTGATGAGTTTCTTTCTCACTCTGCGAGTGGAGTTTACCAGCTTGTGTAACCTCTTAAACTTCACCGACTCCTCGGTTTCATCATCTGATTGTTCTCTTGACTGGCAAAGAAACAAAGGAAAAGTTAATCAGATAATTGCTCCAGAGCTTGGCTCTTGCAGGCGGGTGCAGCCCAGCCTCACTGCCAACTGAACTTGGGGCACCAACAAATCTCGCCAACAGGTTCACGAAGCTCCACCTACCATGTTAAGGTCTAAATCAGTGGCGAATCAGATCCTGGGCAACACAACACACACCCTTGCCCTTGCCGGGCATGTGGTGCATTTGTCTCAACTACTTCCCCGTCCTCTTTCGGGAGAACTCCGGCAGGACTCGGTCCAAGGCTGGCCCTGTTATTCCAGTTACTCCGCTGTGGTTTGGGTCGGGCTCTCATCTGTCGGGCCCATCAGGACTTGCAGTTTAACGTGGTCATCAACTACTTCTCCAAACCAAAACTCTGTTGACTTGTTCCAGTCCTCCCCGAAAATCAAAAACAGCAGGGCAGGAAAAGGGAAGAGATGCAAAAAGCCGCCTCCTACCCCATTTGTTAGGAGCGTCTGCCACATCTCAGCCATCCCTTCCGCCTCTCCCAGCTCTTTCCGAGAGCTCGCAAGGCGCACGCGAGGACAGACCCTGCATTCCTCCAAGAGGGACAAGGGAAAAAGCTGACCTTTTCAGCCATACAGTGCAGTCCATATTCCCCAGCATCCCATTTCGTTTTGCAACGACTCAAGTATGCTCAGCCCAGCTGTTTTCCCTCAAGTATCCAACATTACAGAGAGAGAGAAAAAAAACTTCTCTGCAGCAGTGACCCAAGCGAGAAACAATCCATTCCTTGTGAACAAAATGAGGCTTTCGCTTCCAAGTCAGCTCCAACATTCAACATGCAGCTTCCTCTGTTTTATCTGTTCAAAATGTGCAAACGGGGGTGCTGCACGGGCCGGGTGCTCGGGCATCTTGGGAGTGCAGAGCCCGGCGGAGTGCGCAGCCTCAGCACTCCCCAGCCTGTGAGCAACTCCAGCTAATCCTGCACATCCTGGCAACAGCCTTCTCTCCACTTCCTCAAACCTGGTTCCCTGAAGGAGGAGGGAGAGAAACGCCACAAACGGGAACACAAAACAAAAACAAACCACATCGTTGACTCTAAATATGGAGACTTCCCCCCAAGAAATGCTCTCATGAATCCCAATTTCATAGACAGTAAAAGAGGCAAGCAAGAGTTGGCAGAAAACAGTTCAAGAGGAAACAAGGTAGAGACTATATTAATTATTTAGGCATAAAAATGGTGCATGGTGCCAGTCCACGAATTATTTCTGTGGCACCACGGCACTAGGTGAGGGATAAATGCAACGCATTTCCTGGCCTCTGGCCTCACCCTGGAGCCCCCAGCATGCAGCCATTGCACTTCCTCCCTGCATGACCATAAGCAAATCATTCACCCGCTGAAGAATAATTATGATAACCCATAAATGGCAAGTCATTAGGACAGGGGTATTTCTCAGCCTTTCCTTCTGAAAAGTATATCCAATTTCTCTAAATTCCTAGAGGGAATGTTGCATACACATTTCAGAATTAAAGTTGACTACTGGTTACCTGGTAATGAAGAACAGAAATTGGACCCCCAGGAGACGGGGGAAAGAGGATAAATTGTATGCTGACAGAGGACTTAATGTGTTTGGTCTAAAACTTAAAATGTAACAAATTACAATGAAATAAGTAGAGCGACTACTACATACTCTGGTTTGAGTTTTATTTTTGCTTGGTTGAATTGTTGATGTGTGATGAGATGGTCGGAGTGGTAAACCAGAGGAATGAGAAGAACTCGGTTAACCCTCGTTCTGGGTAATCGGCACCTGAACCCAACCACAGAGCATGGAATTACACATAAACATTTAAACAACATTCGGCCTTCTCGATGGATCTCAAAAGCCAAGCAATTCTAACAGAAGAAGAATCAACATCACACTACAGACAGTCTCGGTACATACCAATGGGACAAACCTAAAAAACGTCTAGAACACTCAACATTAAAAAATTCGAAAGTCAAGCGCAAAAGAAATAGGCCCAGGTTGTTTATAATGAAGATACAGGAAGCTACATTCCAGGATGAAAACACTGATGTATATAAACATCATTCCTAGCTTGGGGGTTGCCGTTGGCAGGGTGCGTCGTGTGTGGGTGCATGGAATGGGGGAAATACAAAGAGAAAAGGGATATACAAACAAATAACATAAAAATCTTGAGTCCACAAAGACACAAATCATTTGTAGGAAAGGCACCATTAGAAGGAACTTTTCAAGAAGAAATCACAATAGTTAAACCGGGACAACAGATTGAAAGGTAACCACCCCAACCCTCCGCCCAGCTACTTTCCTCTGGCCGGATTCACTGTGTTGAGAAATAACATATTCCAGGTACTTATTTAATTGCTTTCACATGTTCCATCTATTTTTGAGAAACAGGAGCTCTTTAGAACTTTGAACCAATGTTATTTTTATTTTTCTAAAAGAAAAGCGAAGGTTTTGGAGGTGTTTGCAACTGATAAATCACAAATCATGGCAACCAAGAGCTTTCTTTGCATCATCATGTTTTGGACATGAGACCAGACAGATGCAGCACAATTTACAGGAAGAAAAACGTAAAACAAACCAGTCATTCAAGAAATATATGTAAGTATTTAATAGAAAATGTCCTCTTAGGTCAGCCTAAAAGCCACTGGAGTTGAACAATGTGGCCCAAGGATGCTTTTTATCGATGGAGAGGTGTTGACTTCCCACTTCCTCCTGAGTTCAGAGGAAAAAGAGTTGTGAAATATTTGCCTTCAAAAAATTTTCTCCATCTGTTTTAACATAAAGACTCTGTAAAAGGCCTGCATTTCTTTTAAACCGGGGAGTAAAGCTTAAATTCTTCATTTCATGTTTCGCCTTTTAAAGTAAGCATGTGCCACTTCCCAGATGCTGGAAATAAAATATTGTGCATTTTTATTCAGAAAATACACGTCAGAAATGGCAGTTTGAGGATTTTTAAAAAATATTTTAAATAAAAAATATATATAATTTTTAATTGTTAAAATAAAATACTGTATATATTTAAAAGAAATCTTGCCATCGGGAGGAACTTTGTAGAAGATGAAGGAAATCTGCATATATATATATAAAATGAATGAGTGATTCCAAGAAATAGGCTCATAACTATTATAAAACAGGTTTTAAACAAACTACTGTGAAAAAATAACAGTATACATTTACACACATTCCAACATGAGATGGTATCGCTGCCCCTCCCGGTCCTGCCTGCCTCAGGTCAGGGCACTAAAATAAACTTTAATCGATCATCTTCTAAAGGAGAAGGTGACAAAATCTGTATAGAACTCCCCATCTCTAAACCTTTAGTAGAAAAAGGCAATTAATTCATCCCACCAAAGGATGTGGAAAAGTGGATTTAAAATATTGTAAATAGAGACATTTGATTTCCAGGCTCTCTATGGCAAATTTTTCCACCAGAAAGCCCATATGGCTCAACTTTTAATTACTTTGGCTAATGCTATATGTAGTAATTCTGTGGTGAATGCTTAAGTGTTTCATTTCTGGTTTCCATGGCAACATTACATCAGATTGCAGACAGCTGGCTCCACAGTTTTAAACCATAACAAATTGACCAAGCCAAGGCACAAAACTATAGCTGCTTTAAAGAGATAGGACACCATTCGGCTGCCAGGCGGCTGAATGAGGAACCTACGGGGCCCGTTTGGCGTGCGAGAGGAGGGTGGAGCCTCCTTCCTTCTCAGCTTCTTTTGGAACATGTGTGTCCTTGACACATCTGCAATGTTCTAATAGGAAAGACACGGAGCCAACATGGAGAATTTTTTATACTGCAGCTACATTAAGCCTAATCAGAAAAAAGGAACGCAATTAATAGCATCTGTAGATACAAAAATTTGTGTGCTGGGTCAAACTAAAAGCATCCCCTCGCTGTTGAACTTAAGCCTGTCACGGCGGGTCGGTAACAGATACTTCACTCGACCCTGTAACAAACAGTTCTTGCAACTATCACGCGCTAGAAACAAATGCTTTCCAAAAGCCGCCCGGCACAGTCGTGCAGGCACAGGAGGGATGAGCTGTAATAAAGCTTAAACTGGACTTGCAAGGAGCAACTAGAACCCTTTGGGGGACCGCCTGAGACCACGCTGAGCACAGGATTACAACTGTGCCCGCTGCGGAAACACGCTCACTCAGCTTACATCCCCAGCTCCCAACACCCAGCACACTGGCCCCATTAACAGCCAGATCAAGTCACCTTTATCTCCCCCAGAGCCATGCACGTAACACTGTAAGGGGTTTGAGCATCTCTGAAAAGTATTCTGAAATTGGAAATGTGTTCGCTGGTGAAATTCACACAACCGTTTCTGGTTAACCCAGTACTAAATCAGACATAGACATTTCAACTTCCTAGGTCCGCTTTGGAAGTTAAGAGAAAGAAGTGGATCAATCGTAGGTTTCTCAAAAGCAATGTGCAGTGCTGTCTGAAGTCAAGCCCTCCCCACGGAACGCTGCACCACTGACAACAGAGCTCCAAGCCACGGACACTCAATCACACACATTCCCACCATATTCTCAAAATAATACCCACTCTGCCTCCAAAAGCTCTGCCTGATTACTGGGTGAGCGGGCTAGGAAAGAACGCTCAACTACAACATAGAGAAGTAAACAAGAGAAGAAGGATGAATCGAGAAGAATTTGAACAGAAAAGAGCAAAGCATCACAGCCAGCAGCCACCGAACAGCTTTTCCCTGAAGTGACAGAAAGCACATTTTTCCTTTCACGCTGAACACACCCAGCGAACTTACCGGCTTCGGCATTTAGCAGGCCTAAGGGGCGACTCTGAGCACGTCCGGAACCCCCGCCCCCTCCCCACTTTGCGAGCGTCTTCACTCTCGTTCCGTCAACTCTGTAATCTCAAAGTGAGGACTAGACACTCCTCGAACATGTTCCTTAGGAGTTACATGATCGGACAGGCTCCACCAGCACAGCTTCAGATCCGAAGGAGAAAAAAAAGTGAAGACACTGGATTCAATTAGCTGCTTTCTGCTGGCTGACTGACTCCCCAGTTCCTTGCTAACTGCATAACTTGTAAGAAAGGCATAAGTCATCAGCTCTAAGCAAATCTCCTATTCACCACAAGGAAAAAAGGCAGTGTTGTACGTGGCAAACAATCCCTGTTTTCACTGACGAAGGCTCCCTGACCTCCCGCTGGCCTCCAGTTCCTTAATTACTGTCTATGGAATTCCAGAGAAAGAAAAAAAGAACGCGAGAATCTGAGCAAATCCGAGACAAGGACGAACCCTCACAAGTGACTGGACTTAAAAAAGATCTCTTTCGCAGATATTCTTCCGAACACCCCCCGAAGGGAGTAGTCATGATTGAAAATAGACACCTTCCAATGGCTATTTTTGAAATTACTGAATTAAAACTTATGATTTTGGTTTCCGCCTAGAATTGTCACTTTCTGCCCTCTCCCCGCTCCTTTTTCTATTTTAACCACTAGACTCGATGTAGGATGTTTCCCCTTCATTGACGCTTCTAAAACGGTCTTAGCCAATTGTTTCAACGACCATTTCAGAGCAGCTGAGTTCTCTTGCATTCTAGAACTGTGAGCACAAGGACTGGGTCACAAGATGATCATTTAATTTTTCCCAGGGGTGTTTGGGGCGCAACAGGCTCAGGTTGTTACTTTAACAGAACACTCTCCAAACAAGACAGGACTGAAAACCCATGTGAAGTTTCCACGTCATGGGTGGCATGTCAGGTCTGTATTTTCAGGGCTAAATTCCTTGAGCTGGGTAAGCCATGTCTTCCCACCACACAGCGTGAGCTGCCCACCCCTGGGGCCTCTCTCATCATGCGGGCCTTCCTTATGTATGACACAAGGGCCCCTCCCTTGGTAGGCATCACACACACATATTCACACGTTTTTACCAAGCGGAGATCCCAGGCAGTGCCACAGACCGCCAGAGCTCAGCGCCTTTCCCTCGGCTCTTGTGCTGTTCTGAGCCCCCGGGCCCCTGAGGCATCTCTCACTCTTCAGTGAGAACTGCAGGAATCCCCTTTTCCTCCAATTTTCTACCCCAGAAATGTCTCCTCCCACCCCTGATGGAATTTCCTGTCATTTCTCTCCACAAGGGTTCGCCACACCTTCCCTATTCTGCCTAGTTCCCACTGCACAAATCCATTCACCGACACCCTCTCTGGTTTCATGTACGTTCCCTTCTCCGCTGCCATCTGAGGGCCACATGTGCCACACATTGGGGCAGATGCTTTCCAGACATTGTACTTCCAACACCCATATTTATCAAATGCTCACAATTCCCAGGCACCGAGTTAATTATTTACACGTATGACCTCATTTCAGGGACAGTAAATGGCAGAGGGAGAATGGGAGACTTCACGACTTGGCTCCTGTGCCCCCCACCTCTACACGGACTTTCCTCACCCAAGACTGACAACCACATTGCAGGAGACGTTATGCTCAGAATTCCTCAAGACAGTAAGTAGAAGTCCTTGGTTGAACTTGTTACTTGATGAAAACTCAGAAAATGCGTAAGGCCGGATGAGATTGGGGTAAAGGGAGAGGAAAGCCCCAACTAACTGGAATTCAGACAAGACCTATGTTAATTCCTACAGGTGCTGTCTCGCTGTGTAGGTTGCAGAGGCAAAGCAAACGTGAAAGAAAGCTGATGATCCGGCCAACACCGGAGGCTGGGTCTCAACAGGTCGTGCAGGCGCCAAGTCCCCTGGATGCCACCTGCGAACAGCGTGTGGCCCTGAGTAGGTGTCTTAACTTCTCTCATTTATCAGATCGGCACTGATAAGCCTCCCATGGCTCTTGAGAGGATGAAAGGAGAGCCTGACGTGAGGCCCAGAGCCCGGCAAGCGGCGAAGTCTCTATTGACCTGGGATGGCGGGAGGCTGGGCATGGACAGAGCGGGCTCTCTGGGGCAGTGGAGGGAAGGACGCTTCTCCTCCTCGTTCCCCTCTGCCCCACTCCTCCTGTACAGCCCTTGTTAACTGTCACTTCCATCACTCTCGGGATGATTCAGGTACTCAGGGAGACACTCGATGTTGGGCATTACGTAGGCACCGGACACGGGCTTGTCTTTCAGAGGACGGGAAGGGCCACAGGGACAGGGTCCATATCTGTCCCCCTCCTTGTGTTCTTGGTGCCCGGCGCAGGGCCCGCCCACTGTGGGCCCTCACTACATGTGTGTGTCATCGGCACGGAATGAACGAGTTTAGACTCTCCAGCCCCATAGCTCCCAGCCCTTGCTGTGTATCTGAGTAAACTGCAGGAGATCTGAAAGACTAGACTGGGCCAGGGCACGCTGGGGAGCTTCTTGGTGGAGGAAAGGTGGAAACAGAGGGGCCAAACTTCATGAGGGAAGGACATGGCTGGTCTTGTTCACTGAGTAGTGGACCTGAACTCACGCAGCACACAGCAGGGGTGCAAACTTGCTGAGGACAGACTTGAGCATGTGATTCCCACTCTACGGCCTTCTTGTGGATAGATGACTTTGCATGGTCAGAGCCCTCCCCTTATTTCCAGTTTCTGTGTATGTTATGCTCCACTCTGCAGACACCATGTGCAAAGGGCCTCTCAGAGCACCTGGTTCTCATCTTCTGAGTTCCTCTGAGCATCTCAAATGCCCCATCTCTCATGGGCTGGCACACCTTTGCACCTGCAGATCTCTGTTTTGGAAATAACTCTGCCCACCCCATCCACTTCCCTAGCTCCTACTCATCCTTCAAGATTCAGCCCACGTGTCACCTCCTCTTGAAAGCCTTCCTGGCTTCCTCCTCATCTTCCTTAGGCTGTGTGGTAGCACAGCAACCTAAACAGGCTTTATCGCAGGACTTAGCCCAATATACTGTAATCATTCTATTTCTCAGCCCCACACTAAACTTCATGAGGACAATGAGCACCGCCATCCTCATTTCTGTATGTGTGCCTAAGTAACATTTGTTGTGTTATGTCTGATTACACATGATGTATAGTGAATTACAGGCAATTTGGAAAATGCACAACCACAAAAAGGAGAAAGAGAAAATACCTATATCCCCCCACCCCTACTCGGATAGAAAAATTGGTCATATTTTGGTTAATGGCCTCCCACTTTTTACACCTGCACCCTATACATTCATATGTTTCTATGTTTTGTTGTGTGTTTTTACAAAAGAGACGACGTCATGCTCTCAGCTGCTCCTCCTCCCACAGCCACTGTCAGGGCCCCCAAGCCTCCCTCAAGTGAACACACAGCGTAAGTAGTAACAAAGCGCTCGCTCATCACTGTGACCCTGTTTGAGCCACTCTGCTGTCCCCAAAGGTTTTCTTTAGAGAAAACCTGGAGGTGTCAAAGCATACTGTTCAAACTGTTTCATAACCTGCATTTTAAAATTAATACGGTTTGAACATCTTCCCATGTCAACAAATGGAATACAACAATGTATTAATGATTCCACAGTAGCCAGTCATGGAAGTACACCATAATCTACTTAAATAATAGCCCCATCACTGGTCACTTGCATGCTTCCAGTTTTTCAATATTACAAACAATACTCTGAGGAACACTACTGTAAAACTTCTAACATATCTAAAATTCTTTTTTTAGAATAGATGATTAAGATTGTAAAATTAATGGGCATATTTTAAGTCTTTTGATACATATTAACAATTTGCTCAGAAAAACACTGCTATTTTTAAATCTCACAAGTAGCATAAAAAGAGTGCCTAATTCCCCAACACAATTGCCAACAGTGAACATTACACTGTTCTTTTCCACTTAGGGAAGTAAAAATAGTATCTATGTTCGTGCTAAGTACACATTTCATGATTGAAATGAATGAATGAATGCACTGAATCAAAGCACTAGGAAGAGCAAGGAACAGAAATACGAGTAAGCTGGCTTTACCGGGACTATCCTGGTATACCCAGGGTTATACTCTGGAAGTCTCGGGGTAGAGACAGCCCCAAGAGAAGTTCAGCAATATGAATGATATAAGGCAACTGTGATCAATGCTAAGAGGAACCAAGACATACAGGGATCCAGAAGCGGGAGAACTCACCTCTGGCTGAAGAAATTGAGACATGCTTCCGTGGGAGGAAGGGCATTGGCAATGGGCGGTGAGGCATTTCCGGGTTCTTATCTAAGCTAGAAGTCCAGTGTTTAGATGGCCCCGAGGCCCTATTTCTTTCTCCTCTCTGACCTTAGATGCCTATCTGACAGTCAAAGAGAGTTGGGCTGATGCTGTTGGCTTTATAAACAGCATGTGACACCAATCAACAACAGCTTCGGGCCCTCCTCTTCCCCAAGCTTGATTTCACAATCTCTCCAACACGCCTGCTCTCCCTCCACTGATCCAAGAAGTGATGCATTCAAGGTTACTCCCTACCTTGGGGGCAGCATATGGGCTCCACTGGGCATGTTCAAGATGAGCACTGATGACTGCCAGTGTGTTGCTCTTTGTGTTTATAAAAAAATTAACCTCCCTCCTTAAAGAAGTCAGAATTACTTTAAAAAGTGTTTGAGTTGTCAGAGTAACTACATAAAATATGAAACACACTGTGGGTTTTTTTTCTTTTATTTCACAAAACAGTCAAGGAAGAACTCATCTGTTTAGTAAGAAATATTTTGCTCATTAGCTGGTGACATCATTGCCCTCTGAAATGAGGAGATTTTTGTCAGCATACGGAAAAAAAGATGAGATTCCATTCTTCTCCCAGAGGTGCAGTGTAACAGTGAAATAATCTCTCTGGCAGTTTCAAAATTAACTAGTTGTTGCCAGATTTGAAGAAAGAGGAGGAGGAGGGGGTGGCAGAGAAGATAATTACATGATACTTTTATTTGGAAAAAGTGTGTGAGAATTTGAGGTAATATTACCATCCTCTAGGGGCAAAGGCTTGTTGGTACTTAATTCACTTAAGAAACTGTTAAAAAACTAACTGTAAAACCAAAGGAGAAGCAAACGGACGCTACATTCCACAACACACTCTACTCTTTTTCTTACACTCACGAACTTTGAATTGCTTTTAATGACCCCCAAAATATTGCTACTTTTCCCACAAGAAAGAGGGAGAAAATATAAGACCACAGGAGTCCTACAACCAAGTCTATGGAGAGTTGGATCCCAGGTAAGCCCATCCATCTCAATTCTGCACATTGCCATTGAGCAGAGAAAATCCCTTGCCTTCTGAAAGGGGTGGGCAGAGGAGAGAGGTAAGTGGAAGAAAGAGAACTGACTTCCCTTTCACTCTGTACACCTTCGAAGGCTTTTTCTGCCTGGGGTATGTCAGCCTGCCCATCGCTCAGAGCACCCTGCTGTTCATTTAAAATTGGTGAGCTATGGTAACAAGTGATGCAAAGGCAGTCAGCAGCTCTACAGGTCTCTCTGTAAGGAGCAGGGTAGTGTTATCCAAAGCAAATCTATGGTGTCAGGCATATCGAAAACTAAAGCAAAACACCAAACCCACTCGTTCCCAAATGCATTCGATTCTCACACAGCCCATGCCATGGAAAAAGGATGACTCAGAACAAGACTGCCAAGTAGGGCAATTACAAATGCATTTGAGTCTAGTTTCTGGAGCTGCTGGAAGTTTTCATCCCAGAATCGGTAAGTCTCCCAAGGGACTGGGTGGTGTTTGCAGTCACATTACTTTTATGGCATCTAAGACTGATTCACGAATCAGGCATGATGACTTCTCGGACAGGCCTGCCAAACAACCTTGTCTAGGCACATGACAATGTAGAAATACTGAAAACTGATGGAGCCTAAATGGCAACAGAGGAAAGGTGTGGACACCGAGTTCTTTCCTCCAAGCCAAACTTAGGCCACCAGGTTGGCACAGTCATCTGTTGAAGCTGGAGGCAGGTGGGCCAATGTCACCTCCTAGATTCACGATCTATAATCTTAACATAATTGTCCTTATGTTTGTAGAATAAATAATAAGCAAATTTATTTCAATTGAATTGCTTCAATAAGAAAACTTAGTTCCAAAGTGAAGAAATCTAGGCTGAACCCTTAGAAAAGGAATCATTTAGAGCTAGAAAGGTTGTTTGTGGTCATCTAATTGGCAAAACTCTCAGGTCAGGATGACTGCTGAAAGCTGAACCACAGAATATCTTCCCATAACAACTAATGAAGTGAGCAACAGCGTCCCCAAAAACAAAATTAGTGAAAACTAGCAAAAATATTCCACCAAGAGCAGCCAAACAATTATTATTAGTTTCACAGACTAATATATTAAACTTTAAAACTCCATCATCAAGGTAATGAAAAAATTTCTGAAGACCGATGGAAAAGGCCCTTGATTCTCCAGAAGGCAGACTGATAGGAATTTTGAGAATTATTTCATATAACTTCAAATCCAGAAGGAAGGAAACTGTGTGGCCATCTTTGTCTTTTTCTGATCTAGGAGCAGTAGAAATTGCTTCAGGAGAGTAATGAATGAAATATGGAAAGTCAATAGTAAGGCTGATCCTGATTGAAATAAAGCCTCTAGAAATTCACCAGGAATTGGAGAAATGAATTAAAGGTAGACTGGATATGCCCCACCCACGGCCCCACCCATTCCCCCATCCATAACCAAGCAATGTGAACCATGATGCAGCACATTTAACAAAATCTTAGGCGAGAAGGCACAGCACGGTACCCAACGAAGATCACATTCCACTTCAGTGGGGTTTTCCCCTTCCCTGGCCATTACATCAGGCCATAGCAACAATAAACATGAACGGACCACAAAATGAAGTGCTCAACTCCAGCTTGGAAGAAAGGAAAACAACCTGTTGTCAGCATGGCAAACAGGTCAAAAAGTAATCTTCGTATTATAAGCACAAATAGAAAATCCGACCTGAGCTACCGAAGCATGATCGAGGAGAAAAGAAATGCATGACAACGATTCAAACAAACCACACCAGGACAAAAAGAGACAGAGAGAGAAAGAAAGCATGGAAAAACACAAAGATCCCATCTTTTGATCCCATCTCTCTATCAGAGAGAAAATACAACTCAAGGAGGGGGAAGAAATTCCTAATAGTTGTTTCACTCTATAAAATATTTAATAAGAACACAAATTCAATTAAACGAGACCTCATAGACCAGATGAAAAACACGAATGATAGGAATTTAAAAACGGCTGTCATAAGGAAATAGATAACCAAAACAACCTAGTACAGAACCAATTTGTAAATAAGAATGAGCAAAGAATAGAGCTATACCCTAGAAGTCAAAATATTGATACAGAGAAAAGTTGTATTATTTAAATCCATTTTCTCATATGATCCAAGCTTTAAGATTCACCCAGCTCCTCAACTAAGCCTCTGACCTTGCTGCTCCCTCTACCTGACACACATTTCTCTTTCTTCTCCTGGTGAACTCCTTGGTTTCAGCCACCTTCTCTGGGAAGGCTTGCCACGCTCTCCTCACTGGGGCTAAATGGAATTTCTGTGTGTACTTAATACACTAGGTAGAAATATTCCAGTTAAGTCCTGAACCATGCTAAATCTACTTGTCTGTCTCTTCTTCTCAAATATAAACCCGTGTGACAGGGACTGGCATGTGGTAGGTATTCAATAATGTTTGCACAATGAATGAGTAAAAGAATCTTCAAGATGGCATTCTTTCACCTTCACTCTGGGTCAGAACTGCAGGGCAAGAAGTGTCCTTTTAGGAACTAATTATGCAATACCATTGGCATTATACTAGTAATAGTATAATCAACAAGGGCTGACAGAGGGTGTGGTATGGTGCGAAGAGAGAGAGTAATAGGGACAGAGAAGAGAAGAAAGGAGTATTTCTACAGAAATCATTCTGTGAATAATTAGAATTTCAACTAGAATTTGGTTGTGTTAAAATACTGCTTTCCAAATGAGTGGCACTGTCTGATGACTGATTGCAGTTCTAAGAATTTTGATAAAATGGGCAACTGTGATGACTTAAAATTCAAATGGACGTTAAATAAGTGATGGGCAGCCTCAGACTTCAATCAGCCGGCTCAGGCTGGAGGTGGCCCTCAGTCTGGAGCCTGCTCATGAACCACGAGAGGGCCTGGGTGTCTCTCCAACTCAGCCATTACATAAGATTTGGCATTAGGGCAAATGATTTAAGGAGGAATTAACATGTGACGAATCAATTTCATTAAACAAGTGATGGAAATCCTCTCCTACCCCAACCTCTCTGAGGTTACTCCCAAAAGCAAAACAAGAAATCGGCATTGCAAATCTAAATGCCAATCCTTAACCCAGATCATATTACGAGTATCTGCACTTCGATATAATCGTCTAGTGGAGGAAATGTGGTATATATGTTTTGCATTCATATATCAGGTCGGATGAATGAAATTGCCATTTTTATAAGTCAAAAGCTAGTATCTACAGTT
Source organism: Equus przewalskii (assembly GCF_037783145.1). Taxonomy (NCBI): domain Eukaryota; kingdom Metazoa; phylum Chordata; class Mammalia; order Perissodactyla; family Equidae; genus Equus; species Equus przewalskii. Next base: position 18,126,957 of record NC_091862.1, read on the forward strand.
TCATATAGCTCAACCTAACATAAGAAACAGACCAGAATGTATCCAATAGCTGTCCCAAATTTTAAAACATTGTAAATAAGTGCCCTCAGATTATGTTGTACCAGGATACTTTATTGTTATTTGTGTTCATGTCGCCCTGACATGTCAAAGAGGGTCTGCAAGCAGTACCCTCAACTCCCTGTAACTTTACCAACCAATGAAGACAGAGATAATAGCTGGTTAGTTTGTCAGGTGCATAGAGCTGAACTTCCAGCTATTTCTGGACCTGCCATGAGAGTGCCCTCCAACAGAACAGCTATGGAAGCCACACCCACACGCCCAACGCACCCACCCTCATCAGCACTATAATCAGCACTATACGGCCCTAGATCATTTCAGTACAGTTAACTGCCTATTCTTCCCAATAGTAACCTTAAGGCCCAGTATGATTACTGAAATCATACCAGACCCACCCTTAAACCCACTTAAACAATTACACCTTCTGAAACAGAAAATAAACTGAGTATGTGTTTGGTAAAAGCCTGATCAAGTGAGCATGCACTATTTACCTTAAGCTTGTCTGGCCAGCTCTAGCCATCTGCCGCGATACATAAGCCCTGCTGCCGTGTTAATGGCATGTACAGATGGACTTTTACAGGAACTCAAGTATTTTAAGAATAGCAGTTAACGGAAAGGTAGAAGAGCTTCCCACAAAGGAAAAGAAGCTGGCATTCATCGGGTATTCACTGTGTGCCATTTAATCCTTGCAACACCCATGTGGGACACATATGCTTGTCTCTATTTTCCAGATGAGGAAACTGAGGCACCAAGAGAGGAAACTGAGGCACCAAGAGATGAAACTGAGGCACCGAGAGATGAAACTTGCCCTCAGATGCAGAGCCAACAGGTGGTAGAGCTGGGATCTGAACCCAATCTGACTCAACTGTGTGGGATTCACCAGCCCCCTCGCCTGCCCACGTGGGCAAACACCTGGCTTTCCCGAGGCCAGCTCCTCGTTTCTGTCTAACTTTGTTTAAAGATGACAATCTTAAAGGACTCACAGGAAACACATGCCTCAAACTTTGGCCCTTGTCCCAGGGAGGAGACGGGGGACGGGAGGGTGGCACGGAATGAACGACAAGAAGACATCTAGGCAGTGGTTCTCAGTCAGCTCATATCCACTTAGAACACAATTCATCTTTCTCCAAAGACTCCACAACGTTGTTCCAACGGACCAATTTTGTCTCTTGGTCTCACCATAAGCTGCAGGTCTAAAGAATCATTACTTTTAGTCTTCTGAAGGGGATTTTAATCTGTCCCTATTTTATTAGCATCTTAGTTTCAAAATAACTTTTATTAAAATTGAGTAATATTTCTTCCTGTATATTCCCACTCAGCCAAATAAAAAAAAATTTATAGAAAGTATCCATAAAAGTCTGAATAATCATCTGAAGGTTCCAAGTATGCATTAAAAGACCAGAACCAATAAAAGTTATTTTTAACATGGTTACATTTAGAAAGATTTAGAAAAATGTTAGTTATCCCAGCATAACGTAACACAGGATGGTATAAAGAATTGCTGGTATCTGTCTCAAGAATACAGGGTATATATGCCTGCTGAAAAATTATTGCTAGGCTGTGTTTCTCCTTCTTTCTCCTGGTGATATTACTTCTGGTAAATTTCTTCTTCTGTTGAAGAAGGAAAGAGGTGAAGCACACATCCAGTCATCCTGTCTTTAAGCCTAGCTAATACAACCATTAAAGCTCCAACAAAGAGGATCTTTTTCTAGCCACAAATCAAAACTTACTTTGCCAATTAGAATCCTTTTAAGCTGAAACTCCTGTATTAAAAGTCATGAGAAAAATTCTCTAGGAAAAGATACAAAAGAAAAAATACAAACACCATTAAAAGCAAACAGTTTATTCAGAAATGTAAGCTATTTTTATGCATGGAATCTACCTTCTCTTAAATTTCCTTATAAATACAATAATATAGAGAAGAAAAACAGTAGAAAGAAGGTCAACCATTGTCTTGATGATACCTTTACCGTACCTATAAAGCCAAGTTTAATACCATGGTGTAAGTGAATCTTCACATAATTTAAGCATCCAATAAACATTCACTCAAAGTCAGCAAAAATATGAAAATCATATTTTTTAAAATTGCTGGGAATGTCTACAGGTGGGGGAAAATTTTGTAAATTCATCATGTGTTATCATAAAAGAAAGTCTTCTTTTAGGGTCAGATTTCCCCAAATGAAGAAGCCAATGATACTGATTAATAGTCTCTTTTAAAACTTTTGAAATAGAAAAATAAAACTTCATAAATTTTATAGACATTGTCTAGAAGTTCACCCTAATAAAACAAACATATCCAAAATAAACACGTTAAGAGTAGACAATTTTTTAAAAATTTGGTTCAATGCATAATACTAGACTCTAAAAAGAGCACCATGAATATGCAGACACCCCTTGGACAAGCAGAAAGATGCACCACCCTGCTCTCAAAGGGGCACCCTGTGATCAGCACCCTGTGAGCACAAACTCTGCCCTCCACCACATTCTGGATGAAGTGATTAAATCGTTAGTTAGCCTTTTCTTTGGCCATAACAGAAATTAAACCATTCACCACAAGAACCACTAAAAAGGCAACTTTGTGGCACACTCTCCTGGCTTTCGGCACATTATCTTTTAGAAAGTTCTAATTTAGATGAGGACTGTTGCCACCTCTTCTTCCAAAACAGCAGACCTGAATCCTCTGGCTTGAAGACAATGGCTCTAATTTAGGCAGGTGAAACGCCTCTGAAAAGCCAAAGTAAAACCCATCTGCTGGGGAGGGACAAGTTCAGTTTATAATTTTAGAAAGCCCTAAAAAGATTTGAGTCTTGCATCATGCCACCCAAAACATCTGATAATATGGGGATATTTTAGTTGAGACCTTGAAAGTCCCCCATCAAGGAAACACTTAAAATAGTATTTTGTAAAAAGTGGAAGAAGTGACCACTTGGCATTGTGTCTCTGTTACCCAAAATCTGGGATCCACTTCAACCACACGGCTCCCCCGGACCTCAAACCAGGTTAATGGCAAAGATATACTTAGAGTTGGAATGAAAGTCTGTGAAGAGATGCAAAGATGGATGTCAGGTATTATAATACCATCACTGTTATAACATTAGAGCATTTTTTGCACAAGTATTTCCCAACTCTAAATTTCCCCAAATGTCCAAGCGATCTGTTATGAAATGATGACTTGCTTTACAAAATAACTCAATCACAAAATATTTCACCCAAGTTGCTTCATCCTAGTAAGGAGCTCCAGATACAGAAACACAATTCCAACTTTTTCTGGAACACATTTTATATGGCGTGAAACAACAGAATGGGACCAAAATAGATGTTTGCAATGGACCCTATGCGCTCTGTGCTTTGCTGTCCTTGTTGTTACTTTAATTTTTTTTATACATTATACACTTTTTAAAATAATATAAATAGCATCATAATCAAATAATTTACCATTTGACATTTTTTGGAAAGATGTTTCACTGCAAGCATTTTAATTAATATTTAAGCACCAAGTAACAAATCACCAACCCGTATCTATGAATTTTGTAAAAACACAAAAGCTATGATTTACTAAAACTTATGCTTTGAGTAAAAAACTATAAACCCCAGTAAGATGGAGAGCATAATTTCTTTAAACATATTCTTAACCAGAAGGTAAACCAAACCTCAAGGCACCAAGTTGAAAGCTTAAAATGAGAACTCTCACCACCTTCCCCCCGTGGAGGCAAATGGAAACAAAATTTACCAAAATAAAATAAAAAATACTAAATCAACATTCAGATACTTAACAACAAATTGAGGACTCAACCAGGAATTCTTTTTCAAAACTCTAACCCTCACAACAAAAGTTTGTTATTAATGAAAAACAGCAGAGGAACAGATTCTCCTCTGGCAAAGAGAAAGCTATTTTTCACTTCCCCTGGTAACTATCTTTAGTACTTTACACTCTTGGAAACCAGGAATGTGAATATAGATTTATTGTGAAGCAACACGCAATGATCGAGTGCCAGTTATGGGGGTGGGGAAGCCTATGAAATCAATGCAAATGACATCCTAAAGCACGGCAGGCATCAATATAGGCATTGAGGTCTGGTGACAAAGGCCTTGTGATCCCCGCAACTTTCATGGCCTGGGCATTCCCGACTACGGCCAGTGGGCTATTTCCATCTCAGTATAGAAAAGAATCAATGGAAAATTGAAAAGGCCTGGCTCTCGCACAAAAGATAATCAAAGCGCCTAACCATGGCGGCTGGAGTAGGACACAGTGGGAATTATCTGAAATTAATTACTCTGCTATCAGGCAAATGCAGCATATAATTGAGAAGGAGTATTTTGGATGGTGTTTCTTGCCGAGTCCACATAAAAACAGGGCAGATTAAAGTCAGGGTGGGAGGGGCGAGCATCACGTACATTAGGATTACAATCAAGGTCAAGCGAACTTCAGTACCAACGGTGGTCAGCTGTAGCAACGAACAGCAGGGCTGGAAGCGGGTGTGGGTTGTTTGCACAAAGTCAGCTAGCAAAATACACAGGCTAAATAATCCTGCTTCAGAAACTCTCTCCATGGCCGAAGAGCCTGTCTTCACTCAAATCTCACACCACAAAGAGAAGCGACTCCAGAGCTTCTGGAAGATTGTGCTGCAAGTGGAAGGAGCATATGGGATTCCTGGCCCTTCATCCAAACAGGACAGGCTGAATTTATTTTTGAGCCAACTAGGAAGAAATAGTTTGCTAAGAAACTAATAACATAAGTATGTACATGACATCTCGCGTCTGCATGAGCATGTGTGCGGGTGGGTCTCACCTCGGCACTGCAGGGTAAACTCTCCAGGCAGGGGCTCTCTCGCCTTCTCCTTCACCTGCTTAATTTGGATATCTGGCACTGTGCCTGGTCCGTAGCAAGCGCCCTGTAGATGTCTCCCAAGTGAAGAAACCAACCCTCGAGAGAATGAATGTCCAACTTCTAAGAAGCAGCCATTCCATTCTGACAATTTCCATCAAGGCGATGGTTCTAACTCACCCTCCGACAGGGGTCCAAGAAACCAATACTTAATAACGCTTTCTTAGCAGCTCGTTCACAATGCCTGTAGTCCTCAGTTCATATTAACTTTCCCTATATGACACTACTCTCTTCCCTTGCCATCTAAGTGTGTGAGGTTTTACTCCAGTCCTGTTGCTCTGAATGGACAAAGTCATAACCTTTCTCGTGACTCAGATGCTATTAATCAGGACAGGATACAGTGAGTCGGATACGAAAGGACCCACTATGGACAACTGGGTCTTTGTGCTCTCCCTCGAGCTGGGTCTGAATCACATTAGTCCTGAGTTACTGTATTTATTGTCCATGATTCCGTAGGTCCATGATTTACATTTATATTGTGTTAGTCTTTAGGACTCGGGGATAAGAGACCCAAGAAGACAAACTGGAAACTATGGACATGGTTCTTTTGATTACCTCATAGTCCCTGGACACACTGCTGGCTAGCGTATGACACATTTATTATTATAAATGGTAACGTCTCAGTCTCTTCCACACAAAAGCAAACCCGGCAGGGCCTTCAAATTAATAATCCTTCGGGGTGTTTTAGGTGCAGTGGAAATCTGCTGCTTGATTCAGGAAATTAGGGAAAAGAAGGATGTGGGAGGGTTCTATTAACTTCTGATAAGCCATCATTTGTTGCTTAGATGCAAAGAAAGGGTAAAGATTGAGTCTGTGGTTGCAAGCCATAAAACATGCTCTTAAAACAGCCAGGAAGGATGCACATTCAAAGACAACTTTGCTTATTAAATATTTCTCTAACACGCTATATGAGGTGGATGCTGAGTTAGGCACTCACTGGAGACACAAAGACAACACGATATGCTTTTCTTGTTCAAGAAGCTCACGATTTCCATGGAGGCTGAAAAATATACAACTAGTTCTGATACTCTAAGATAACTGTTAGGTTTGATGGCTAAAGCTAGTTTAATAAAAGCACAGAATAGGAAGCAATAAACTATACTCGAGGAGGTTAAAGAAAGTTTCACAGACGAGACGGTCGTTGGGCTTCACCTTGAAGGATGCATAGACTTCCACCTAGAAAAACCTGGGGGCAGACACTTTAGGTGGAGGAAATTGCATGAATTAAAGCAGAGAGTGTGAACATACAAAGCTGGTTCAGTAATGCATGCAGGGTCCAACGCGGCCGGAGTGGAGGCTACTGGGAGAGAAGGGTGAAAGATGAGAGTGGAGAAATTGATTAAAGCCAGATCACATCGGGGGTCGAGTGTGCCAAAAGTTTGGAATTCATCTTACAGAACCGGAAAATCCTCAAGCTTTTTTGAAACATGTTGATTGCAAGAAAAGAAGTATGTTTTAGAAACACGACTGGTTGTGGGGAGCATGGACGGGGGGGACAAAAGACTGCAGACATGGAGGTAGAGTCGTTCCCAGATTTTAAGGAGGAGATGACCAAACAAAATAACTATATAATAGATGAGAAAGGATGACTTCCTCCATTCTCGCTCCATGCAGGTTGATGACGGCACCATGAAATGTCTGTTTGAAACACTGGAATTTTAATTCCTACAATCCCTGAGGAACTCCTAGTTTAATAAGCACTGTTTGGGTCACATTGAAACAGCATGAATAACAAAAGGCATCCAAATTGGAAAAAAGTAAAATTATTTCTGTTCACAGATGACATGATCTTATATAAAGAAAACCCTAAATATTCCACACACACACACACATCAAAACTGTTAGAGATAATAAATTCAGCAAAGGTGCAGGATACAAAATCTACACTCAAAAATCAGTTCCATTTTTATACAGTAGCAATGAAAAATCTGAAAAGAAAATTAAGAAAACAATTTCATTTATAATAGCATGAAAAAGAATAAAATACTTAGGAATAAACTTAACCAAGGAGGCAAGACTTGTACAGTAAGAACTACAAAACACTGCTCAAAGAAATTAAAGATGATATAAATAAAAGGAAAGATACCCTGTGTTCATGGATTAGAAGACTTCATCTTGTTAAGATGACAATACTACCCAAACCGATCTACAGATCCAATGAAATCCCTATCAAAATCCCATGGCATTTTTTGCAGAAACAGAAAAACCCATCCCCAAATTCACATGGAATCTCAAGTGACCTGAATAGTGAAACAATCTGAAAAAGAAAAATCAAGTTGGAGGGCTCACACTTCCCAAGTTCAAAACTTACTACAAAGCTACATTAATCAAAACAGCATGACACTAGCAAAAGGACACACATATATAAACCAATGAAATAAAAGAGAGAGCCCAGAAATAAACCCTCACATACACTGTCAATTAATTTTCAAAAAGGTTCCCAAGACCATTCAATAAAGAAAGGACAGTCTTTCCAACAAATGGTTCTGGGAAAACTGAGTATATACCTGCAAAAGAATGAAACTGGACTCATACATATATGTATGGACTCATATAATATGCAAACATTAACTTAAAATGGGTCAAAGACAAACTTAAGAGATAAGAGTATGAACCTCTTAAAAGAAAACATAGGAGAAAATCTTCATGACACTGGATTTGGCAATGATTTCTTGGAAATGATACCAAAACATAGACAACCAAAGAAAATATAAATCAGACTTAAAAATCAAAAACTTTTGTGCAGGGGTCTACCAAGAGAGTGAAAAGGCAACCCACAGAACGGAAGAAAACATTTACAAATTATGTATCTGACAAGGGGTTAATATCCAGAATATATAAAGAACTCCTACAACTCAACTGTCAAACACAAAACAATCCAATTCAAGAATGGGCAAAGAACTTGAAAAGACATTTCTCAAAGATATACAAATGGCCAATAAGCACATAAAAAGACACTCAACATTTCAGGCATTAGGGAAATGCAAATCAAAACCAAAATGAGATGCCATTTCATACCCATTAGGATGACTACTTTCAAAAGAAAGGAAAATAAGTGTTGGTGAAGAAGTAGAGAAATTGGAACCTTCATCCACTGCTGTCAGAAATATAAAATGGTACAGCCCCTATGGAAAACAGTATGGTGGCTCCTCAAAAAGTTACACATAGAATTACCATATGATCCAGAAATTCTACTCATAGGTAGATACCCAAAAGAATTGACATCAGTGACTCAAACAGATATTTGTATACCAAAGTTCACAGCAGCATCGTTTACAATAGCCAAAAGGTAAAACACCCAAGTGTCTGTCAACTGATGAACGGATAAACAAAATGTGGTATATACATATGGTGGAATATTATTCAGCCACAAAAAGGAAAGATGTTCTAGTGTATACTGCAACATGGATGAACCTTGAAAACATTGTGCTAAGTGAAATAAACCAGATACAGAAGGACAAATATTCTATGATTCCACTTATATGAGGTACCTAGAACAGTCAAATTTATAGAGACAGAAAGTAGAATGATGGTGGCCAGGGGCCAGGGGAAGTTATATCCCCTTTGAGAATGGGGAGTTACTGTTTAATGGTTATGGTATTTCTGTTTTGGACAATGAAAAAGTTCTGAAAGTGGGTTGTAGTGATGGTTGCACAGCAATGTGAAACTACTTATAATGTGAATGCTTATAATGATAAATTTTAAATTAACTTTACTACAATAAAAAAAAAAAGCATGAATAGCACCATTCTCGCTGTAAATGAGTCTATCGGGTAAAGAAAACTGAGTAACACGTAAGAAAAGACACTTCTTGTCAGATCCATGTGGGAGTTGGGAGATGCGAAAAGAAATCACAAAGCTGAAATTGTGCAGGCTTTTCCGTTTGAGTAGAGGTGGTCAAGGCGCTCAGAGAGGGCAAACTTACGTTGCAGTTTGATGAGCCATCGAATGCGGGGTAAGAGCCGTCTGGCCAGTCTGCAGGGTCCAAGGCAGCTGACTGGCGGTGCTGGGCCTCGTACTCCTTGAGCTGCAACAAGAGGAAATGGGAATGGCGGCCACTGAGCAGCAGAGAGCACGCTGGGCACCTTCTTCATGCTAGTGTTAGTGACTCAGTGCCAGGCAAAGACAACGGTCCCAAAACCGAAAGGGAGGCACGTGCCTTACCCTACGGGTTTTCCTCTAACTCAAACCAAGACTCGATGGACTCTGTCATCTGTTCCAAAAAGAACTTTGATTTTCCCACTGTCACATCCTCCAGCGTCAAAACTCATCTTTGTCAGTTCAATTATTAGTTTGAAAACACAAACTGTCTGTAGGTGGCCTCTGAATTACCTCGCGATACACTCCCTTTGCAGAAGACACAATGTGGCAGAACACGGACATTTTAGCAAAACAGAGGTGGAAGCCTGAAACTGATTTTTAAAAATTGCCTGCTTTTCTTGTTCTAGACCGCTTGAAGTTACCAGTTCAATGTCATCACCTAACAAATCTTATGGGATTTACTGGGATGCCTGTGGATGAGAGGAAAATAACAGAATATCTAGAATATGTTCAGAGACATTTAAAGTTCGGGTTTAGAAACGAGGTTTCTACTTTTTGAAAAACGTAGAAATATAAGTGAAATATTACAGAAAATTAGCAAATTTAACCTGGCAGAATTAGAGGAAGGATCTTTTGAAATGGCAAATGGGAAAAACTCCAGGTGTGTTTTCATGAAACATACAGAAACTTAACTCTGCTACATAATACAATTAGATTGTAGTAAAATTCTATCATAAAGCAGTTTTTAGATATGAATTTAAGACATTGATCAAATCTTGTTCCATGAATCAAGCCACTAAAAAAATGAAATGATCGGAGCTGACAGTACAGGAGACGGTGTCAGGTCTGTCCTCAGCCACCAGAGCTATGTGGATGTGCCAAAGCCACGACCCTGACAACATCCCTGTAGGAAAAAGCAACTTTCCTAAGCGTTATTTCTACTATTAAATTCTTTTCTGTGCACACATGCAACAGGAGATGGACCAGGGGAGGTAGATAGTATTGGTTAACCAGTAAGAGCTTGGCTGCAGAACCAAATACCGGCTGGGAGCCCTTGGGCAAATTGTGTAACCCCTCTGTGCCTTGGTTCCTCCACCTGGAAAATGGGAATGACAATAAATCTACCTCACAGGACTGCTTCCAGAATCAAGCAAGCTAATGCAGCAAAGCTCTTAACACACCACACCTATGCCATAGAATTATTATGAAAGGGTTATTACTGTCACCCTTGTGGCTTCAAATAAATGAGAACTCCAAGTTCACAAAAACTCCAGGTATTGGAACTTTTGCTGTTAGGGGCACTAATATCATTTTGATCTTTCTAGGACATTAGGGGCATGAGTATTGTTGTAATCTCTTTATAGTACATTTAATTTATGTATTAGAATGCTTTTTCCCTACAGATATCCTGGTTTCTGAAATGCTACATTCTCCCTGTATGATGGCAACAGCTGCCAGCTGCAAAACAGGGTTATCATCTGTTTTCTTAGGTCAATGCTCTGCTTTTATACCCAACCTTGGCTGCAACTCCTAAGAGCCACTAAACAAGCTTTATCTGTAATGAAAACAAAAGAAGACAAATTCCTTACTAGTCAGCCATAAACAGAATTAATATATTTCTTCTGCTATCTGTCCATTTCCATCATTTATTTTGGGGCCTAAGAGTACATGTGCTTCTTCTGATATAGATTCAAATCTGTGCCCTATTCAAATTTCCACTACTTTTTTAGTTATCCTAATTCCAAAACGCTGTGTGTTTTAGAGATCTTGTCATAAAGCAGGATCTCTAAAATTTTTTTAAAGGGAAAAACCCTGGTCATTATTTACATAATTATATTTTTTATACTCCACTCTGCTCCCAAAGAAGTTTTTTTTTTTAAAGATTTTATTTTTCCTTTTTCTCCCCAAAGCCCCCCAGTACATAGTTGGATATTTTTAGTTGTGGGTCCTTCCAGCTGTGACATGTGGGATGCTGCCTCAGCATGGCCTGATGAACAGTGCCATGTCTGCACCCAGGATCCGAACTGGTGAAACCCTGGGCCACTGAAGCAGAGCCCGAGAACTTAACCACTTGGCCACGGGGTCGGGCCCCCAAAGAAGTTTTTACTTAAATATAATTTCATGAAGGAAAGACAATTGAAGATTTCATTTGAGAGTTCATACATTTTAAAGCAAATTTATAGTTTTAATTTAATTACAGAAGTTTTAAAATAATGACATTTTAAAGTGTGTGTGTGTCTGTCTGTCTGTCTGTCTGTCTCTCAGAAGGAAATACTCCCTTATAGCCTAATTCCCCTCATCTCATAGTCGAACTCTATGACATGATTCTTAGCGGGATGGCCATCTTTAGTACATTCATGCTTATTCTGTCTTAAAGACTGTTAGGGAAAGAGATCGAAAATGTTCCCATTTCTACGAGAGCTTACCATAAAGAACATTTCTATTGTATCCAATCTAAATGCCCTCCAGTTGCAATTTTAATTCGTTTCCTTTTATTCTGTCCTTAGTAGAGATTAAAACAAAACTCTCTTCGGTACATCCTGAAGCTGCACTGCTTAACAATCCTCCATATGCTTGAGCACAGTGATTAAGTTCCTTTCTGCTTCTTCTCTGAGATAAATCCTTACCAACTGCACCCCATGGGACCTATTAAAAACACCCTCAGTCATTTGCTGCTATCCTATGGACTCTCCATCAGCCCCTCTAGTTGTCCAAATCTCAGTGATTGATGCACATTAGCTGTTACAAGGAAATAATTCAACAACAAATATAGGTTCCCAGTTCATAATCTTGTCCTCTGGTATACCAGATGCCCAGACACTCCTTACAAACTGTCTACCTATTGCCCGGATACTGTAGCTGTGGGCTCATACCTATACCCTGCTCTGGAGAACCATCCACGGTTGGCTGGAGCTGTCTCTCCAGAGACGCCTACAAGGCTGCTCCCTCCTCTCCAATCAGTTTTCAGCCTCCTTCTCTCTGGCAGGACCAACTCTATAATGAAATTCACCTTCCAGAGTTCCCCACTCCCTAAGGAGTCAGGGCTGAGGTTAGACTTCTCCTGAAATCACATCTCTGTCCAGCTTCCTCCTCTGCCTCATGCTCACCTCCCTCACTCCGAGGCTTCTCCTGAAAGCTTTCCTTCAATAAACCAGGTGCATGAGAATCCTCGTCTCAGGCTCTGCTCCTAGGGAGCCTGATGTCTGAGAGCTGGCATTGAGAAAAGTTCATGATGCCAAAACACCAGTCCAGTCAGTGACACACATCAAGCACTTTTTATTTTTAAATCCCTTAAGAACTTTATCTTGGATTTTCACACAGATATGACCTTGTGGAACCAGACACATGTTTATCAGATGGATAAATAGGTAATATTTAGCAATTAGATCAAGTTACATGAGCAATCTTTAGTATTAATAGTTATGTTACCTTTTAGGAAATATAATTACTAAATTATGGTCATAGATCTCTCTCAATTTCCTACAGACAGCGCTTCCAGTTAAAATGACAAAGGACGTATTTTTCTATAACACAGTTCCTTCGTTGCTGAGTATCATCATACTGAAACAATACTGTTCTCTTTTATCCAAAGCTTTAAAAGTGAGTTTATTCCCCACCCTCCCATTCTCACTCACTCACCACAATAATTTCCCAGATAAATGAACATCCTGTGGTTTCCAAGTATCTCATGGGCTTTCCATACCTTGCAGAACTAGGCCAAGATTTGAATACCCTGAACTGCCTTGCCAAGAGGTCTGTATGCTTTAAAATCAGCACCCGGAAGTTGGTTATTTAGAATATGCCAATTACCTAGATCCCTGTCAACAATTTTTTTATCAGGAGCTTGGCTTCCTTAAAGCACACGGAATAAGTATCCATCACAAACTATTAGAAAATGTTTGAAATGCCATTCGATTTGATGGAACTATTCAAGCACTAAAATATACAAATCCTAAATTGAGCTGCTGTCTTTGTAAATTACACACACACAAAAATCAGACAGAGCTATAAACTTCATCTTCTTCAAATGCTTTTGCCGCTTACAGTGTGTGTCACACATTAGTTCCTTGTAGCCTTTTTCATTTTGATCTTTGTATCAATAACCGTGTTTTCTGGGGTGTGAACCATGGCTTTATATTTCACCGGGGGAAAATATCCATCAGTGAGATCAAATTCACATAAACAAAGCATAGTAGACCAAATTGTCTTCATTTGAACATAGGCAAAATTTTCCCCAATGTGAGGATGTAACCAGCTCCAGACAGCACACAGGCGAACTTCACTCCTCATGCTGAGTTGTCCTGTCAGGATTAAGGTCTAGACACTCTGCCCAGGGGTCTTTAAGTCTTTGATTGACAGTGGGAGACACACACAGAGGATGTCCTGGGGGAAAGGTACCCCCATCACGGTCTGTGGAGCTGCGGCAATTGTCATCCTACTCGTTACAGGATGTCTAAGTCTTAAGGTCTGTTTTATACAGGGATCAAGGCCATAAGTTAAAGGAGGCAGATTCTGCCCCGCAGACTATTTTCTGCTCTACATAACATACTTCTTGAAGTGTTTTATCTCTGGCCAAAAAGCAGCCCATCCAGGCAGTCCCAGTTGAGGATGCTTGCTGCCCTGCCGACAGCAGACCAAAAGCCCCCCGCTACTGCCTCATCATGAAAGGACGCCCACCCTTGTGTGCAGAGTCTAGTCCAGGTTGGAGAAGGTCATCAATTGTTTTGTTCTATCTGTTTCCAGACTGCCTTGTAGAAAATATTCTTGATCTCTTGATGAGCTGTCCTTGCACCTGAAACTAGACAAAGAGAGGCAGCCGACCTGGCAGCAGACAGGATGCTTGGCTAAAATCTCAAATCAAACCTGCCTAGAGCTGCGCCACCTTCTCATGGAGACGACTTCTGACTTCATGGAGACGACTTCTGACTTCCTGGCCGTGTAACCAATGGCTAGCTGTCAAAATTACGGGCTCAGAAAGACCTTCAAACAAATCTTTTTCTCCCCAACTCTGAAAGTATTCCTTTGTTTCTTTTTCAATTATAGAAATGTGCTACCAACAGAGGGCTATGTGAAAGCTACTTTTCAACATTTTCTTCTGCTCCAAGAAAACCGGATTAGGCACACCACACGCAGCCCCCTTCCCAAACAGCGGGGTTGTCAGACAACTGGAGACGTCTTCTGCATTCAGGTCTTCATTTTTACAATTAAGAAAGCAGTGCAGCAGCACCATTCCCCAGAAGGTAAGTAAACGTCTTGCCTGCCACGGTAAAACTAAATACAGGCCCATATTTCTCATATGCATTTTCTAGCAATGCAACTGGACTTTTCGCCCCAGCTGGTAGCTGGGCTGGGTGGCTGACGGTGTGGTGGAGCAGGAGGACCACACTGAGGGTGAAGGGGCAGGCATGGGTGATCAGCAGCCTGGACAAGAGGTTGCCACTTGTCACCTGCTCCATCGCTGCCCCAGCACCATTTTGGTCCACCTGAGACGCTGGAGGCCTAGATCACTTCCACTCCTCCGAATCGACAGAGTGAGAGAAGCTGGCAGATGGGCGTCAGGGGGTGGCCCTGATCCTCAGGTCTCCTACTAAACCCAGGCCCACCTCCCTCCCCTCAAGGGCTTTTTTTCCCCGCATTATTGTCTCAGCGACAAATTAAACTTTTAGAGTCAGAGATACGTAACTAAATTAAGTATGCACATCAGTGTTTCAAGGTTTCACATCTTCAGGATTCTACTTACTGGTAAAGTCATAATTCATTCAATGGTTCCTGAGTGACTTGAAAGTTTTCATTAATTGCTAAACCTGCCCAATTGATGACTTGTCTACACAGTGCCAAACCAGCCATCCACAGTGAAAATCCAGACTCAATCAGTCAGTTTGTTAGGCAACAACAAAGCAGGAAATCTCCGAATAATTGCTGTCACACGATCGTAAATGCTACTCCAGGGTCCTAAAGGTTAATTAGGCTTCCTTTAGAGCCTAATTTAACTCACAGCAGAAAATATCATATAATAAACTGTAATTAATATCTGCTTAGAAATTAAAGTAAGCAAAATTTTACGGTAAAATATCTAGAGTTTAACCTTTAGATTATTCAGAGTTTACCTTATGAAGGCATCTTATAGAACTGACGTTTATTAGTTGTAATATATTCAGTTTTTCTTTGGTTTTTATTTAACAATTTCTCAACATGGATTACATTTTTATCAATCTTTGTACAAGGTTTTTGCAATGGCATTCAGAGCATCTCTTTCCTCATTAAAGTGGTCCACAGCTCAAAAATATTTGCCTTCATTCATCCATGTAGTCAATGAATGTGGAAATTTAACCTCACAATGTGGAATGCTTGTATTAAGTGAATAGAATGGAATAAATATTTTCTCTGATAGTCTGGGGATGTGATGACCACCCAAATGTCACCAAAATACTAGTTTAAATAACATATTCCTATACCCTTTGATGTTCCCACCCTAGTCTGTTCACGCTGCTGGAAGAGAATACCGGAGACTGGAAGCTTATAAATAACAGAAATTCCTCGCAGTTCTGGAGGCTGGGAATTCCCAAATCAATGTGCTGGCAGAGTTAGTGTCTGGTGAGGGCCCACTTCCTGGTTCACAGATGGCCATCTCCTCGTCTCGTGTCCTCACATGGTGGAAGGGGCAAGGGAGCTCTCTGGGGCCTGGTTTAAAAGGTCATCCATCCTACTCATGAGGGTTCCGCCCCCAGGACCTAATCAACCCGCAGAGCCCCACCTCCAAATAACATCATATTGGGAATTAGGATTTAACATATGAATCTGGGCAGGACACAACATCCAGTCTATAGCAGCCCCCAACCATTTTTAAATGTAAGGAGGTCACGCCCTCGCAAGCGTAAATCAAGCGTCTGCACTCTTACCCTAGCGAGAGCTTCTTCAATGGTGATCATCTTTTCCTTGACCATCATCATCAGCTGAATCCGTTCCTCATCACTCATGGTTATCTCGCTTGCAACATAACCCACATCTTCTCCTAGAGATTGAAGACAAAGAACATCAGGAAGGAAAACAAGAAAGAGAAAAGAGAATGCCCACCTTGAAAGTTTGCCATCTGGGGCAAGAGAAGGATGTTATTCAGGGGCACTGTCCAGCACTGTGCATTACTGATGGAGCAACAGGAGAGGTAACAGGATGCTTTTTAGGAAGCCAGAGAATCCGTCTTCTTGAGAAACAGGCTCCAACAACATGTGGATGTTGCTATAGAAACAAATCCCTGAAAATGGTCAGTTTGTGATGCAGGGTCTAGTGGAGGAGTTCTGGAAGAAACCTGACAGGGAGTTTGGAGTTAGACGTCAGGCAGGGACCTAATTTAATGACCCAGCTAGAGCAGACAAGCATAACAAGGCTCCTTCGGCTGAGGGCTCTGTGTCCTTCCATTTGAAATATGAACAAGAAGAAAATAGGGGCCAGCCCTATGACAGAGTGGCTAAGTTCGCGTGCTCTGCTTTGGCGGCCCAGGGTTTCTCCGGTTTGGATCCTGGGCGCGGACCTGATGCCACTCATCAGGCCATGCTGAGGCGGCGTCCCACATGCCACAACCAGAGACACTCACAACTAGAACACACAACTATGTACTGGGGGGCTTTGGGGAGAAGAAGAAAAAATTTTAAAAAATTAAAAAAAGAAAGCAGACTGGCAACTGATGTTAGCTCAGGTGCCAATCTTTTAAAAAATCAAAACAAGAAAATATTTTTGCAGAAGAGTGGGAGGGTCCCTCTGCCATGACAGAGAAAGGCAAGGTCACAGAGTCAGCTGTGGGATACAACCTGCAGCCTGGAGCAGCCCCAGATTCCTGCTAAGCTATTCAACCATTGTCGTTCCTCAGAGAATAAGCGCAAATAACTAAGATCACAGGTGTAAAGTATTTTGAGTCCACTGGCAGGAAGGCCCTACATACGTATATATCTGAAAGCACCACTGTCATAAATATGTTTCCAAACCGTGAGGGGAGCTCTAGTTCCAACTTAAAACTGAAGGCAGCCAGAACTGCAGAGGAAAAGAGAATCCGCTTATTAGGATCCTTCGAAAGTGTTTTCCTACACACCAAATAGACTGCCGTCACCTCTAATACATGTGAGCCACATTAGGCTGCGTGCCTGTGGTCAGCACGTGGGCTGTGAAAGCCTTAGGTCAGGGAAAGTGGGCTGTATTTTGCACGCTGGAAATAGCCCTCATTCTAGTCCCTCAACTTTCTCCTTCTGCCCTCTTTCCCATACATACCTTACTAGCTTTGGTGTCACTCAGACGCTCAGCTGTGGTTTCATTTGCCCTTGATGTAAGTACAAGAGTCTGGCTGCAGACTTGCAGGAGCACATTGCAGGCAGAGCCTACCCTGAAATCCATGTTCCCCCGTGTTTCTCTATCTCATTTCCATTCTGTAATCAGTCAGCCCAGAAATACCACTCCAGCTCCCCTCGCCACGCATCTCCTTGTCCGGGAAGAACAATAGCGTGTGCCGGGTGAGGGAAAGCCTGCTGCTTTCATTCATTTTCCTGTCTGCGTCACCTCCAGCGGTGCAGGGGATGAGCGGGGCTGGCTTTTTAAAAAAGTCCATGTGAGCTGGTAAACTGTTGGCTTCCTCGCTCCATCCCTCCGTCCCTTTCTCTCTCTTTCTCCTTTTCTTTCTTTCTACATAAGACTTTGTTAGAATCCAAAGTTTGCTTTGAATCACAAGGGATCCTGGGTGTGTACCAAAAGGAAAAACTGGGAATGTTTGCAAATAACTCCTTCAAAGCAGAACAACTTAAAAAAAATCACCCCATTGAATGTTGCCAAGGAAACCAGGTGTGCCACTGACATATCTGCTGTCATGCCCACTTTTCTCCTTTCCATGTGTACGAATAACTGTGGAGGCATTCTGAACAGGGAAGGGCACTAAGATTTTGTGAAAGAAAACAAGTCATGTGACTGATAAACAACAAAAAAACTTTCATCTAATGATAACCTTATTCAGCCAGACCGGAATCTGGAAGTGGCTTTTTTCTATTCCTTCTCTGAATGCCGAGGAAGCATAAATTATATAACTGAGCCTCAAAGGGATGACATATTTACTCACTATATAAACAACAACAAAAGACACAGGGAGGGGAGGGCAGGGCTCCCTCACAGAGCAGCCGAGCAAATTCCCATGACGTCAGACCATTAGACAGTCTCCAGGGGCAACGACCCCATCACTGTCCCTGCCACAGAAAGCACCAGGAGTTCAGGAGATCGCAAAGGCTCCAGGGGGCAGGGCAGGGGGAAGGGTCCAAAATCAACAAATGCTATGACTTTCTAGATCCTTTTAGCTTAGATCTTGGGGAGTAAAGGTCTGCCTGAGGTTGGTGTGACTGAGAAATCTAAAGATTTGGTCTTTGCTGTCAGATCTACGAAAAGAAAGGCCTGCCAACTCTTCCCAATTTATTTGACTTAAAAAAAAAACAAACCCTGGGACGAAGTCTTAAAGGAACGAGAGGAATGTCAGAAAAGTTGAACATTTTATGGGCACATGCAATGAGTTAGTTATTCTAACTTGCAGCCTCCATTTAAATGAGCGGCACAAGCTTCTTCATATTTTAGAGCTAAAAGGACCTACTGTCCGCCAGCTGTGTTACAGTACCTTTTGAAGTCTGCCTCATTATTCCTTTCTGGTTCTTTCGGAAGTTCTGCCAGAAATACTTATTTTTCTTCTTCCAATCTCCTTTTCCTTTAAAAAAAGAAAAAAAGGCACAGCAATAAATTCATTAATAACAAAAGTGGCCTCTTCCTTATAATTCAAAGCTTGTAGGAATACTTTGATTTCACAGGAAGACAGTTTTTCTCTTTCAGTTTGTGAAAGACTTGGAAAAGCCTATAAAGCTGTTTAAAAGAAATGCAAATTTCCTAGGAGCAAGAAACGGGGCAGTAGGGTTAGGATGAGAAATAAAGAAACATCAAAAAGGCAGACAAAACATGTATTCTTATATTCACTTTGATGTTTGTTTAACTAGCATTTCTAATTCTGCCTTGTCTTGTGGTATACTTTCTCCCCTTTGGTCTCAGCCACAATTATTTCAACGAAACCAGAAATAGGATATTTGAAAAAGTTCGCTTTGTTTTGTCGTTCTTCCTGTAGTTGGTCTACCCTTGATTTATTTCTCTTATCCCAGAATTATGAAGAGAACAGAATGGTTGGCATGTCCTGGGCACACAGGTCCACAGAGCTGGGTCCACAGGTCTGAGGGGTTGACCCGCACTGTTTCTTGAAGGTGTGGCATTTCCATGGGTTTAGCCACAGCATGGGTGGGGCAAGATTCCACCTCCCACGCATTCAGGCACCTGGTGACCTGCCTACATCTTACTCAGGGCACAAGGACAAGAAAAGCAGACTGCTATCCTGCTGTGACATCTCCCAATTGGGTCCCCCTCCTGCCTCCCAGCCTTCCCAGACTGTCCGGGGCGACTTTCAACTGAAAACAAATTCCCTGCCATAGCCAGACATGTTTAATATCTGGCAGGGTTCTGATCACCAATAATACGTAATATCTTTTAAAAAGCAAAGGGAAAGGAGGCGAGTATGTAAGATGAAAGGATAGAATAGTCTTTTATTCCCTAAAAATGAAATGAAAGCAACAGCAGTATCTGCTCTGTGGAGACGTGGCACACCCAAAGCGGCAGCTTCGTCACCACCTGGTGTCTGGTGGCTCCGCGGCCACTGGAAACAGGGCCCGGCAGAGTCATGCACTCTTGGTTTCCACAGTCTAGACCGGTGGTGCCAGGCGATGCTGCATGAAACAGACATGCGAAAACCCCGTCCACAGTGCCCCAAGCCAAAAAGGGCATCATTTGTCAAAACAGGATGCCCTCGTTTAAGTTCTGACAAGCCTCAGAGCTACAAGAATGAAACCAGAGCCGGCCAGCCTGAGACTGACTGCCTGTGTGCTCAGAATCTGGAAGGGCTCCTGTGGCCTCTGGGATACACACTGCGGCAAGGGGCACCAGGAAAGGTTAAAACAGAAGCAGGATTACCACTAATTCAGCCTTTCTCTCGGGCAATCTGGGAACAGAGAGCATTTCTTTGACTGTAAGCTATACTCCCTTCCTCTCCCATTTTAATGTTTCTGAAATGGAGGTGCAACTTAAAAAATAAATGGTAACATTTATCCAGTACTTACTCTATCCAGGCACTTTGCTATCTAATGTTATATCTCATTTAGTACTCATAATGAATATATGATGTATTCTTGTTCCCATTTAGTGGATCAGAAAACCGAGGCTCAGGGAGGCAGGTGACTCGCTCAGGGTCCTAACTACTAAGTTGGTAGAATCACGATTCAAATACAAATCTATGCCAGATTTGAGCTCTCATGCTCCTAACCATGATTACCTTGCCAAGTTCCCTCTGACCCAGGCAGAGAAGATGGTGCTCCATCAAGAGTGGATTTCATAATCAAGGAAATATAAAATATTTAACACCTTAATGGAGAGGTTGTGGAGAAAAGGGAACCCTCATATACTGCTGGTGGGAGTGCAAACTGGTGCAGCCACTATGGAAAACAGTATGGAGATTCCTCAAAAAATTAAGAATAGAACTACCATACGATCCAGCTGTCCCACTGCGGGGTATTTATCCAAAGAACATGAAAACACGAATGCATAAAGATGCATGCACCCCTATGTTCACTACATTATTCATAATAGCCAAGTTGTGGAAGCAACCCAAGTGCCCATCAACAGGTGGATGGATACAGAAGATGTGGTGCATATATACAGTGGAATACTACTCAGCCATCTAAAAAAAGACAAAATTGTGCCGTTTGCGACAACACGGATGGACCGTGAGGGTGTTATGCTAAGCGAATATGTCAGACAGAGAAAGACAAACACTGTATGATTTCACTCATGTGTGAAAGGTAGACAAACACACAGATAAGGAGAACAAATTAGTGGTTACTAGAGTGAAAGGGAATAGGGGAGAGGGAAAAAGGGGTAAAGAGGCACATATGTACAGTGACGGGTGAAAACTGGACTGTTGGTGAGAACGATGCAGTCTATACAGAAACTGAAATAGAGTGATGTACACCTGAAATTTACACAATGTCATAAGCCAATATGACCTCAATAACATAAGATATATTATATATAACACAATATAAATTACATATACAATTATATTATATATATAAAGGACACGATCAGGGATAGGCTCAGGATTTTTACAGTAGCATCATTCCCCTGTGATAGAGAAAAAACCGAAGGGCTGGCTCCATGGCGAGTGGTTAAGTTCACTCATTCCGCTTCAGTGGCCCGGGGTTTCGCTGGTTCAGATCCTGGGTGTGGACACGGCAACGCTCGTCAGGCCATGCTGAGGCAGCGTCCCACATGCCACAACTAGAAGGACCCACAACTAAAATATACAACTATATACTGGGGGAATTTGAGGAGAAAAAGCAGGGGGAAAAAAACCCCCAAAACCAAAAAAACGAAGATTGGCATCAGTTGTTAGCTCAGGTGCCAATCTTAAAAAAAAAAAAAGGAAACAAATGTCCAGCAAAGAAGAGACTGGTTGATTAAATTATGGCACGTCCAATATGGCAGGATATCACGCAGGCTTAAGAATTCTACCGTAGAGAATACTCAGTCACATGGGAAAATGCTCGGAACATATTCAAGTGGAAAAAATTAATTAAAATATGCAGAATATGACCCCAATTATGTTTTCACACAAATACAGAAAAAAAAGAGAGGGAAGCTGTACATCAAAATCTTAGTGTTTATTTCTGAGTAGAAGGATGCTTTGTGGTTTTTGTATTTTCACACATTTATATGTGCTATAAAGTAGTGAAAGAAAATCATTTCAAACAGTTAAACCAAGCAAAGTGGTACTGACCGACAGAGCCGTCTTCTGAGTTTGACTTATGAAGAGGATTCCTAGAAAAGAAAAACGAGTCTGATTACCAGGGAGCTTTGCCTTCATTTGAAAACTGAAAATCCACCTAACTAGTACAACCCGGTCTCGACACGACTTAGCGGAGCCAGGTAAATTTTTATAGGATATTTACGAACGGCCTTCTCCGGCCATCTGCTGCCTTGCTAGAAACACACTCGCGTGCCATTTGTCAACATTTATTAAAGACTCACTTCACGGTCTCTATTAAATGAAAGGAACGGACTTCACTGCGATCGCTGAAGTACCTTCCATTTCTGTGAACGATTAACTACACCTTGCGTTCCTGCCATTGGTAAGTTTCTTGTGTGAGTGGGAAAGAGAAGGCAAATAATAATGAAAATACAGACCCAGCACCACAAATGCCACTCCGGCCAGCAGATTGAGCAAAGTGGTCAGCTTTGAAGAAATAAGGGGAGACCACAACGAACAGGAGATGCCCCCCAAACAGAGGGCAGCCAGGATGTAGCTCCTCCGGCTGGTGTCTGCCAATTGGCAAGCACACCGTCCATTCTGCTAGATCTTCCAATGTTCAAAGAAAGGACAGGAACCTGCATCTTTTTATGAGAGTGCTACATTTGTAAGCGACGGCAAATAATTCAGTGTTTCCAAAAATATGTCCAAGTTAAGCCATACGTGTCCAGGCACCAGATTTGGCCCACACCCTACCCTACTCTGGCTGCATTTGTGACTGCTGATCCAGAAGGACCCAAACAACCTGCAATGTGAACAGGGCCCCGCACCAGTTCATGAAGCATTTCCTCTCCAGAAAATATGGATATAACTTAAGAGTAAGAAGGCAGGGAAACCCAAGAAAGTTAAAACTGGCTCTCTCCAGAAGGGAAGAGCAGAATGTGGAGCATAATCATTATTAGGCGGGTCCAGAGCCTACAGGGCAAGTTCAGGGTCCACGGGCTTGCTGACAAGGAAAACCAGGAAGAAGGAACCCACAGCAGAAGAGAAGCACAAATCCCCAGGGAGGTGACACCTGAACCTTCACTACAAGGTCATCTGCCAAGGATGGAGGAGGCATCTGCCAAAACCCTCTTTAGTGAGAGAACACGTGGGAAGATAGGCCGGGAGGCCAGAACTGAGTTACACAGAAAACATCAGAGGAAGAGAAGCAGAACTTTCGAATCACTTAACAGTGACGTTCTGCCTACCTCGCAGGTGAAAAGGACCTCTAAAGCTTAAGGTGGGGGACCAGCCCCGTGGCCGAGTGGTTAAGTTCACGCGCTCTGCTGCAGGTGGCCCAGTGTTTCGTCGGTTCGAATCCTGGGCGCGGACATGGCACCGCTCATCGAGCCATGCTGAGGTGGTGTCCCACATGCCACATCTCGAAGGACCCACAACTAAGAATATACAACTACGTACCGGGGGGCTTTGGGGAGAAAAAGGAAAAAAAATTAAAACTTGAAAGCTTAAGGTGACCAGAGAGAAGGGGAAGGGGCTTTCTCGCATGCACAGCCACCTTTGACAGGCCATCCCCCGCCATTACAGCTGCACTGATGCTAGCTGGCTGCTGGCTGCCATCTGAGACTCGAAGGCCCAGCCCTGCAAGCACCTTCATACCTCACGTCCACAGAAGACAACTGTTTTGACCAGCAAACAATCTGACAGACCTCCAGTGTCAAGGAAGGGACAGAGGGGGAGTTAAGAACAATAAACAGGGGAGATGTCTCAGTTGCTGAGGACAAGAGGCAGATCTGAAGTCTGGTTATCGCCCCTCACTACCATGCAGTGAACACAGAAAATGTAAGGAAATTCACTTCATCATCAAATTTAGCCAAGAGGTAGCTTCTAGGATCAGTTCTGCTCTCTCCTACCCACACAAAAATGAAAATGTCGAAACGTCTACTTCCTTGAAAGGCTTCTATGAAACAGCCATTTCAAGTTCTAATTCATTCAGCAAAAATGTATCGAGGGGGCTGGCCCGGTGGCGGAGTGGTTAGGTTCATGCGCTCCACTTCGCCGGCCCAGGGTTTCGCTAGTTTGAATCCTGGGCGCGGACATGGCACCGCTCATCAAGCCATGCTGAGGCGGCGTCCCACATGCCGCAACTGGAAGGACCTACAACTAAAAAATATACAACTATGTACCCTGGGGGCTTTGGGAGAAAAAGGAAAAATAAAATCTTTAAAAAAAAAAATGTATCGAATGCTATTATGAGTAAAGCACGTGGATAATTACAAAGAGATGGGACTCACGACTGAGGGCGGGCTACAAACAGGAACAACGAAGTCCACGCAAAGAAGGAGCAACAGCAGGAGGAGGAAAGGGAAGGGAGGGGGCGGGGGAGGAGAGGAAGAGGAGGAGGAGCAGCAGCCCACGCAAGGAGCTCAGGGCCACAGAAGTACGGGCAGAGAAAACGGCAGCAGGCAGGAGCCTGGGGAGGTGGCTAGCTGGCTGGGGATTAAGGCAGAAAATCCTTCACAAATAATATCTAAGCTAAGGTTTGGATTCTTAAATTTCGCTTTTTAAATTTTCCTCTGCTGCATTTTCAGCTCACAGCCATGGTAATAAGCATGGGTCTGCCTTACTCCTACTGGCCGTGACCCACCAGCACGGTCACCAAGCTTTCTGCAGATGACCGCTCACAGCGAAGGAAGCGCGTTTATTTTTAAACTCACGCTAAGGATGAGGACAGTCTTGACCTAACTGCTAAGGATGAAACATATCAAGTCTTCCTAGCTCTGGATCAACCACTTAACTACGGAAGAAACCAAAACTACGTATGTGAACTTTTACTTTTTCTAAAAGAAATACTTTCATGGGGAAACGGTCGAAAGAAACATTACTTATTTTAGTCCTTTGCTGATTTAGAATAATACACCTTATCGAGTTGTTAGGAATTTAACCCACCATTTAATCCAATGCCAATTTTACAGGAAACTATGGTGTCCAGAAGTCACACAAGGGGCCTAAGTTTCCACAGCCAGTTAGAGGCCAGCAAGGAGCTAGACCCAGGCATCCCGGACCACCGGCCCTGTTGTCTTTTCAATGTGTGTCTGACTCGTTTCGATTTTTCCAACCCATTTTTCATTCATTCTGCCAAATGGGAATGTCTAATACCATAAAAATACTCCAGGACCCACACTGCAGAAAAAGGTAAATTCTTTGCGATAACAGAGATATCACAAAATATAAATGTATTTGGGCTGGCCCCGTGGCCGAGTGGTTAAGTTCACGCGCTCCGCTGCAGGCGGCCCAGTGTTTCGTTGGTTCGAATCCTGGGCGCGGACATGACACTGCTCATCAAACCACGCTGAGGCAGCGTCCCACATGCCACAACTAGAAGGACCCACAACGAAGAATATACAACTATGAACCGGGGGGCTTTGGGGAGAAAAAGGAAAAAATAAAATCTTTATTAAAAAAAAAAAATATATATATATAAATGTATTTCCTCTATAAAATGCTGGCTTCAAACTTTTTTCATCATCTTTTCTCCTTTCTTCAAATAATCACACATGTGCAATAATTTAACCTCAGATTTGCACTTTTGAGTTTTCGTTACATAAGAGGTGCCGCTCCCAGTCATCGCTTGCATTTCCCTAGGGTGCCAGCAGATGGCACTGTAGTTTCTTTATTCATCTTGCTGTGGCCAACGGGGCTTTTATTTTTAAAATTTCACAAGTTCTCAATCTAGATACCGGCCAAAAAATAGCAAGCCAGTGTTTCATAGGCACGAGGCTCCCCAACTCACCAATTTACAAAGGGGGAAAATGACACCGCATGAAGTTTAATTTGGATGCAGTGAACTGTCGCTGCAAACAGGAGCTGGCAGAGCAGGGACGTGAAATGCCATCTTCTTTCTCCTTGAGGCTGATTATAAAATTCATCCAGCAGGAGTAACCAAATTCCAAATTTGGATGGCAGCAGATGGAAGGGGTCATTTTTACTGATCTCCTGGTGGAAGAAACTACAGCTCAGAAGTCAGTCCCAATGAGCCCTCTGGGTGACACATCCTTCTTCGAGGCAGACGCTGCAGGCCTGACGTCGGCGGAGCTGGATGCCGGGTTGTCAGCCCTTTTCTGCCCACCACCCTCACTGTCAACAAGGTGAAAAGGAGGGGACCTTCCTCACGCATTTCCATGACTAACAAGCAGTAATTAACGTTCCACTGCACACGGAAAATCTAAGCATTTAATACTCATCATTGTGCATTTAAAGTCTCTGAACTCAATCTTACGAAGTACCTTTTCATCAATAACTATCAGACCCTGAAACGGCTTGGGTGTAAACATTTTTCCTCAAGATCCTTAAGCTACTTTAGCCCTCTCTGAAGGTGAAATGCACTTCAGAAAATTCATAAGGAATTTATAAATTAGATCCAAACCCCAGTTTAATGAACAGCATCCCCAGACCTTAAACTAACTCCTTTTGTCCTATCTCAGTCTTTAGCGAATTCTTTGTTAAATTGCTTCGTCCCTTCATTTTCATTCTTTCTTCCTCTGATAAACACTTATTCGGCTCCCATGATGAGTCTGGCCTCCTCTGAGGCACTTAGGATGGAGGGGTAACCATGACAGGTAAGGTCCCTCTCAGGATGGAGGGTAACCATGACAGGTAGGGTCCCTCTCAGGATGGAGCGTAACCATGACAGGTAGGGTCCCTCTCAGGATGGAGGGTAACCATGACAGGTAGGGTCCCTCTCAGGATGGAGGGTAACCATGACAGGTAGGGTCCCTCTCAGGATGGAGGGTAACCATGACAGGTAGGGTCCCTCTCAGGATGGAGCGTAACCATGACAGGTAGGGTCCCTCTCAGGATGGAGCGTAACCATGACAGGTAAGGTCCCTCTCAGGATGGAGCGTAACCATGACAGGTAGGGTCCCTCTCAGGATGGAGGGTAACCATGACAGGTAAGGTCCCTCTCAGGATGGAGGGTAACCATGACAGGTAGGGTCCCTCTCAGGATGGAGCGTAACCATGACAGGTAGGGTCCCTCTCAGGATGGAGCGTAACCATGACAGGTAGGGTCCCTCTCAGGATGGAGCGTAACCATGACAGGTAGGGTCCCTCTCAGGATGGAGCGTAACCATGACAGGTAGGGTCCCTCTCAGGATGGAGCGTAACCATGACAGGTAGGGTCCCTCTCAGGATGGAGCGTAACCATGACAGGTAAGGTCCCTCTCAGGATGGAGCGTAACCATGACAGGTAGGGTCCCTCTCAGGATGGAGCGTAACCATGACAGGTAGGGTCCCTCTCAGGATGGAGGGTAACCATGACAGGTAGGGTCTCTCTCTGCAGCTGGGATGTGGGAGGAGAGAAGCTGGAAGGGATGTGGATCAAGAACTGGGGAGAATTTCAGATGACACGGACAGAGAAGCCCTCTCTGAAGAGGCGACAGTTGAGCAGAGACCTAAACGATGAACTGACATGACATGCAATGCCTCAAATGAGGAATTCTGGGCAGGGAGAGGGTGGAAAGTAAAAGCTCTACGCTGGCCGTGCTACGTCTGAGGTGTTACGGAACATCCTGGGGAGATCTGAAGGAGAGAGCTGGCTACGTCAGAGTCCAGGGGAGTCAGAGAGGACCGGAGATTAAGAACTTGGAAGTCACTTGCATATTTAAAGCTAGGAGACCAACTGAACACAATGAAGAGAAGCTGTAGGAAGACGGAGCTCGGGGCAATCCAATTTTTGGGGGGGTCAGGAAAAGAAGATGAAGCAGGCAATGGACCCAAGAGGAGCGGTCAGTGGGGAGAAGGAAAACCAGGAGAGTATGCTTTTACGTTTTTGGCTAGAACGATATTAAAATCGGTTTTCCACAAGTCACAGTGCTGCCTCAAAGGCCATCCAGGGTAAATTCCAGGTTGCTCTGTTTTCTTTTCTATTGAGTTGGCTGCTTCACAGCAGAGATCCTCATAAGGCCACAGAGAAAGAGAAAGTAACAGGTGAAAATGAAACGCTTCCCGTCTGCGGAGAATTCCACCTTGCCTAAGGACACGCGGTGGGCAGGGACATCCCTGGGTTTAGAAGCCGTACCTCTGACTCTGCGTCCAACGCCTCGTCTGCTTCACCCATACGGTTTCTCATTTACGTAACAGAAATGCCCGTTATCTCACACACTGGCCTTGTTCTTGAATAAGTGACTGGAATGATGCTCAGAAGAACTTGTGAAGACAGGGCATGTTTTCAACACCAAATCTGAACACGGTCTATGGGTTTATTCAAAAACTCTTTTCAGCATTTGCTTGTGTTGCCGTTGCACGATCTTCTTGTCTGATTGTCGAAGGCAAGGAGGCCACATAATTTAGCTCCAACGCATTTTTCTCCTTATGTCTATTTATACGCGAATAGTCTAAGCAACCTCCAGGCAAAGACAACTCTATCTCGTTGTTACACACTTGGTCTGGCAACCAGGAAAGAGGAACGAATGCCCAAGCACAAAGGAATGCCTGAAAGAGACTTCGTGCCTTTGTTTTGATAGACTGTCCAGAAACTTGATTATAACCAAACAAAAAAATAGGAAACACTGCTATAAAATCTGATTTCTAGGAAAGGAACATGTGTTATATGTTACTGGAAAACCTACACTTAAGAGATTTTTAAGGTTCCTTTATCTTGAGTCTCCGGAAATACATTTCCCCATGAGTTTCTTTCCTGCTGAATTTTGAATCAGGGCTTCTGCTGTGTCTGGGTCTTTTCCGGCATCATCCCAGGCCTGCCAAGGCAGTCCCCAAAGCCAGTAGCATCTTCTTCAAGTTGTAGAAAAAAGAAAGAGACATCTGGGCTATTGAGTTGTACGTGCACAGGGGGAAGAAGAGGACAGGAAAAGGGTTGGGGGCTTTTTAGTCATTGTATTTCCTTTTTCTTTATGCCTTTCTTAAATATAACTAACTACTCAGACTCATGTTTTGCATATTTGGTGACAAATCATGTTGTGTAAAACAGGTGATTCCTTAATTTGATACTTCTTATTATCCGTTGGGTATGAAAGGTATTTTTCATCATAGGAGCCTATCTTCTCTATTTAACAGAAATAAATACGAAGCAAAAGCCCGTTCATGGTGTCTACAGTCTGCAGTAAGAATTCAAGGGTCACCCCTTCCCTAGCCACAGGGCCAGGACAAAAAGGAGGCCCCAGAGACACTGAGGGTCCCCAGTGTGGGAGATGCTCACTGTCAACATCATAGGACAGGTGCGGGCAGCGAGCGCCACCTTTAATTCTGTGCCCCCCCACGCCTGTCCTCCTTTACCCTAGATGCATTCCCTCCCAGCCAATAGCTGCGGGATTTCACACACATGAGAGAATTTAGCTTGCAAACCCAGTAGCTGGGCTTGAAAATAACTCTATTGCTGAAAATCTGGTATATTGCTAGAACCCCCTGAATATTCAGTATCAATGACAACATTGGTGACGTTTCGTCACTCTGGTCAAAACACTTCCCATACGGGCTTTTTCTTTCGTTTCAGTCTATTCCCAGCTGTAGTTTCTGGCTTTTTGTTACAAGGTCACCTTCATAAATGATCAAGGCAGGTGTCTGAAGTACCAAATCTGAGGCAGTGGCCTGACACAGCACAGCCACAAATCTAAGCCCTGTTTTCTTTTTTATGTGAACCAGGGATGATAAAACTGCGCCCACCTTGACGGGTTAAGAGAATTACATGAGACGATGAACGTACAGCTTAGCACACTGCCCGGCACTTCAAGTTCCCAGTAGGTGTGACCTCTTTCTCCGGAGCAGCCCCAAACAGACGAATGTTCTTGGTCCCTGCACAGGATTTCACCATCCTCGTTCCACCATGCGCTGCCCCACGACGTCTGTTCTAGACTCCAGCAGTTTCTAAATCTCCAAGACTCCTCCTTTCTACTGTTTTAAGATTAACGTGCCTCAAATAATTTGGAGGGACACCATAATTCCTCTCGTTCTCTCAATCGCACTTTATACGAGCAATTCATATTTTTCTCAGAATTTTTTAAAAAAAAACAATGATTGAACATGTCAAAAGCTCTTTATCCATTTTTTTCAGCATAATGTTATTCCCATTGTCATATATCCTATTATCTTCCTTAAGCAGTAAGAACTATAACAATTTAGCTTACTGCGTCTAACACAGTGTACAATAAATAATTTTTTGTTGATGTTGAGTAGCATTTCAATACGGACGCATATCATGGGAAAGCGTTTGGGTCCAATGATCGTGTAATATTAACTCTCCAAAACAAATGGCAATTAAGTGCGGATATTGTCTCAAAACAAGACTGCCATGCAATCTTTAATTCCGATAAGGAGAGGCCCTCTTACCACACAAATACAATTCTCACACTTGAAATGTGCTGAAAGGACATCCAAAAAGTTAGAAATGTCCAGCTGTGAGTGTTGGCATTTTCAACTTTTTTCTGCCCCACCCCTCTTCTATATTATCTTTGGTTTAAAATTACCATCAGAATCACCGTAGGCCAGCCTATTCCTTCTGTAGAAGGTGTTTCAAAAGGAGTATCCTGTTCAGAAAAATACAGAGAGAAAGACATGGCCAACCTAGGTATGTGACTTTACTTCTAATGACAACCATTTTTGCTATCCTTCAGTCCCCCTGCAAAGTATATTAAGTACATGGAAGATTACGTACTTAAACATGATCTTTTCTGCACAAATCAAGCCCATCTCTTTTTTTTTTAAATCTTAACTCCTCTCAAATAGTTAGCATGGACATAGTGATTCCTTTCACTTTCTCAACTGCCCTTTCTAAAGGCAAGCCATGTTTTTCTTAGAATTAAAAATACACACACCAACGACTGAACAGGATGTCAACGCAGAGACGCATGCGCAGCTGACTGGGATCTGGACGTGAATGACGTCATTGCAAATGTTCCCCTAAGGCCCGCCACTCAGGAAGCCACTCAGCACTAACGGCTCGCCAAGTGGGCTGTGGAGTCCGCCCAGCAGCGTTCCCAGCCCAGCTCTCCCACTTACTAACTCGCAACTCTGGACGAGTTACTTCGTCCCACTGCATCTCAGTTTCCTGCTCTGTAAAATGGAGCCAATATTACTGCTCACATAAGTTTTCTATAGGTTTCAGTGAGTTTTGACTTATATGGTATTTAGAACATGCCTGTGCAAGCTAAGCCACAGCAACAAAAAGCTAGCAATTATGATTCCTGCCTTTTCCTTCAACATGCCCCCCCTGTGGAGGAAAGTCTCTCTCAGTTCTTCTCAAAGCGCCCTTCAGTTTCTCCACATGGAAGGGGTTGGTTCTCTGGCACCTCAGGGGTGGCCAACAAGCCCTCCAGGCCAAGAACAGGCTCCGCTTCTGTTGAATTTGAAAATCCTTCACAAAGGTGCATTGAAAGAGATTTGTGTCCTTTCATTCACCAACTGGTGACTTGTACCGAAAGTTAACGATGCAGGACGCGGGCAGAAGTTGACGAGTTTCATGCCTGAAAAGTAGCCGAAAGCCACCTCTCCACAATGCAGGACCACAACCTGGCTGTGTCTGGCCACAAGTCACTCAGGCCAGGAGTCTACAAAGTGCAGAAGTGCAGAGCCGAACACGCCCATCTTCAGGGAGAATCAATCTGGGATGGCACAGAGTCATCCTCCAAGGCTTACAAGAACCTCTCAGTGGGTTTTCTCTTTTCCACTGGGGCCACATTATTCTTCATTTGTGGCCTCTGTGGGTCTGAACTAAGTTGGTAAAAACTTGCTGTATGGATGCCAGCTTTGATGCTCACAGATCTACTGAAAATATAAGCATACATCTCAGCACTGAGAAGTGATAAATGCCTCCCCTATTCCTTCAAAGCTGGTAACTAATCTTCAGAATATCCCCATCACACACTAGAGGGTATATAATACTATTTTGTACGTAAGTCCATTAAAAAAGGCCATCAGTCCCTGATCAGTCTCATATAAAAACATCCAGCGATGATTTCTTGTCTGGGATAGATAAAGAAGCCCTGTACGGCTTGATGAGGGATGTGCACACGTGCTTTGCAACATAATTGGGTAGATTACACTGACATCCTGCAAGATATGGATGGTTGAGTGAGTAGTAACAGCAGGCAAGGCCAGTTGACTCCCATTTCAATATCCACACTCATCTTCTTTCCTACCAAAAGAACCCCGACTTTGTCTGAGTGGCAGTGTACCCTGTTAAAACACTCGCCTCCCCAGGCTCCCTTGCAGCTGGCAGAGGCCGAGTGTCAGCATCTGCCCAAGAAGATATAACTGGAACTTTACGGGGGGTGTTTCTGGGAAACCTACTATTTTCATAATGAGAGAACTGACTCAGTTTTCATGGGTTTTTTTTCCCTTTACTGTTTCCCTTGGATCCTGCCCGAAACATGGACACAATACCCAAACAGTCGTCATTTTATCATAAGGAAGAAAGTCACACACTGAGAATGGTGGCAGAGAGGAAACAATTCATCGAGCTGTACCAGCCTTGGAACATCCATCTCAGACTCTTTGCTATGTGAAAAAAATGCTCCCATTGGCCTTAATAGTGCAGTAATCAGGTTTCAGTTACACACAACTGAATATAATCCTAACCGTTTCAGTGGTTAAGAAGTAAAAATGACCAATTTCTATAAAGCTTTGGTCTGGGTTGATCAAGGATGTTCATACCATCTGCTCATATTTCAGGCTTACAGGGCCCCCGAAAAGAACTAGCTCCGTTATACAGATGAAGAGCCTGGGGCCTAGAGAGTTCCCGGAAGTGACCCGTCCAATCGCAGGTCCGGAGCTGGGGCTTAAACTCAGCTCTGACACGCAGACCAATGTTCTTGCAGCTAAAACACCAGATCCATGAAGGCAAGGTCCTTACTGGACTCACAGGGCGGCCAGGCACCACGCCGTGAGCCCAAAGCCAACATGGTGTGCATTTTCTCTAATTATTGGCACTGAAAGTACAACTTAAGTTTGTGACTTTGCCACTGGAGTCAGCAGCCCCAGGTCAAGTTCTTTAGATGTTTCCTCAACAGGCACACAAATTAAGGTGTTAAAAAAATGAAGTCTTGAACTCCTCCTTCTGTTCATTCTGGGTGTGGTGTAACCAGTAAAAACTAACACCTTCCTTTTACGGCCTCGATGTGAATTTTAAACTTTGTTTCCGTCTCTGTATCTTAAAAATTACTAATAGACTGTCAAAAGCAAAAGAAACTAAAACAGGATTTTAGCACATTGTTTTCACCAGAAAAGCTAGTTTTTATAAAATGAGGAAAACACTGTAAGTAGCTTTGTTTGCCTTTTTTAACGATGGCTACTTATTCTGGAAATGGAGCAAAATTACTCCTTCCTTCTATTTCCCCTTTAAAATTTATTGCGTCTGTGTAATAAATATTTGGTCCAAGAAAGGCTTTTCTGCAAGGAAATGTGGCTGAGATTTGAGGCCGGCTGGATCAATGGGGAAGCACCTGCCTGTGCCTCTGGAAAGCCACCTGCTTATCAGTCTGCATGACGCTGGCTCCAGCCCCAGAACGGGGTTGAAGATGGACTGCCACTCCGACTGGTACAGGGTGCACATGGGGTAACTTATTCCAGCGGAGGCTGGCACGGTAAGGAAAGCCGGCCTTTGGTCTTCTTATCATGGACCTGCGGGGAAAGCCAGGCGGCAAAGAGCTGGCCCCTACCAGCTTGAGTCTCTGGCTGGGGAAAGGGAGAGAGAGGGGAGATGAGAGAAAAAGAGGCTCCATTCAATTATCTCCTCATCTGTTTCCATGGCGATGGCTCCGGAAGCGGGTCAGAACTTTCTCAGTGGAAGCAAACAGCAGCTCCCATTCACCGTCGCCCAAGCCACGCTGGCCACGCTGGCCGCTGTGCCGTCTGGACACAGAGGAACCCAGGGAGGGACGTGGCGGCCAGGGCTGCCAGCCTTTCTTCCATCAGCTGCTCTCAGGGGAGCAAGGAGTCGGTGAAGCCGCCTCTGGAGGCCAAAGTCAAGTCAGAGGAGCTGTGGGCGTGGAGGGCTTTCCTCGCCTCGCTGGTCATGTGCTGGACGCACAGTGACCAGCCACTCTCCAGGACAGGACTGTGGGAGCCGCCTGCCTGCCCTACTTCTCCTGGCGGGCAGCATGAAGGATTGGGTCCTTTCCATGGCGACCACTGCCATAACCACGTCAGCCTTTCTTTTGTTTTTTTCACTTTTAATTCCTTCAGACACGCCCATGGAAATTTTTTAGATGTCATAAATACTAAAAAAATGGGAGCTCGAGCTTTCCTGTCTTCTCAGGTCTCTTTTTTTTAATTGAGGTATAATTGACACACAACATTATGCTAGTTTCAACCCTACAACATAAGGACTCCATATTTGTTTCTATTGCGAAATCATCGGCGCAATAAGTCTAGGTAACATCGGTCCCCATTCAGATCCCATTTTTAAATTCCCACACGTCTCCTGTGTCCCATCCACGCGCCCTCCACAGGTCCACCCACCAGCAGCTCCCTGGACTTTGTCATCCCGCTGGCTGAACCCACTTTGCCCTCGGATTGCTTCTTCTTTCTCCCTTCTCATTCTGTGGCTTTATCTGAAGTGATGCACCAGCACCTGCTGGAGAGGATTTGGACACGAGACAGCACTGCCAGCATCCTCGGGACGAGAAAAGACCTCTATCAGCATCAGCTGAGTGGCCCCCAGGTCGACCCGTGATTGAGGCGTGGAGCAGAAGCAGACAGCTTCAATCCGACTGACAAGAAAGGGTTCGGGCAGATTCATAAAACCAAGCCAGCTGCCTAAGATCCTCCTGGGAACCTTGTTAAAGGCTCCGAGTTCCACATCTGGAGAAGCTAATTTATTAGGCCTGGGCGGGGCCGAGGGTCTGTCTTTCCAACAAGTTCTCCAGCTAACTCTGATGTATGGATGTGCTCGGAACCCCTGGGTTAACCCAGCAGAGACGGGAAAACACACTCCCCATCCTTCCTCCTCCAGTCTCGCCTTGCATCTTTCACTACAACACCTCGAACCTAGTAAGCAGGATTACTAGTGAGATTTTCAGAGAAGGATACAGAAGACAGGAAAACAAGCAGCCAATATTTTGCCAGTGTTATCCTGAGTGTAAGGTTTCATTTAGACAAAGCTTTTAGACAAGAGGTTGGGGGCCAGGTTTAGTCTTAACTACCTCATATCCATCCCCAGTGCCTGGGATGCAGGAGACGCTCCTTACGGGCTGGATGAAGGAATTTGCCAGTGGATGAAAGAATTTAAAAAGAGGAAGCCTAACAAAGAAAGGCTCTGGCAAGTTTCAGACCTTCAGGATCTCTCCCCTCTATCACAGGTCTCCTGCCTCCCGGGGGCACGCAGTCATACCTCCTCACACTGACAGTGATCCCCTTAACATACAAAACCCACGAGGGTCAACTCCTGAGCTGCTCCCCTTGAGCTGGCCTTTGGGCTCCGCCTCCCTGAGGTGCTGTGCTTGCCACCTTCGCAGGCCCTTGCTTCTGCCTGGAATTCCCTTCCCTTCTGTTTCTGCCTAAGCCTACCCGTCATCCCTCCGGTGTTCACTCCTTTGGGAACCTGTGGTGGATCTGCAGCCTGTGCGCTGAGCCCTGCTGGATTCCGTGTCCTGGAATTCCCTTCCCTGCACAGTTCCAGGTCAGCGTGGGCCACATGAGCTGTTCCACGTGCAATTCAGAAAGCAGAAGGAGAGCAGGAGCCATTTTCTTTCTATGCTTCAAGGTCAACGTAGGGCACGAAGCCCTGTGGTGGCTGAAACATGTCCCCTGGGTCCCTGGGTGGCAGGGGCAGCAGCGGGGCCCACAACACTCGCATTCCTGCCAGCGTCCCCCTCAGGATCTCAGAGTTCCGGGCCTGTGGCTGCTTTAGCTCCCGAGGAAGGACGCCAGTTCCCCCTGCAGGTTCCGCATGGGGTCAAGGGCGGAGGCTTGCTCGGCAGTGGGGACAGATGACATGGGTCTCAGCCCATCCTTGTAGGGGACAGTTTGTCCTTCTTGCCCCGCTTTTGTGCATCTTTTGTGTCCCAAATGCCAGTCCTGCTGACTTCAGGCTGTATCATCAGCCACAGAGGGAACAGACTCACCTGGGCTGTAGAACCAGCCCCATCAACGCATGAGGTCAAAACCCTAGAATAACGTGATCTTAACATCTGCGTCTCCAACAGAACACTGACTGATAACATTTATGTGGTCCACGGCCCCGCGTCTGCCCTCTGGGGGTGGACCGTTCCTCCTCCTGCAGTTCTGTTTCGTACTCACGT
Organism: Equus przewalskii; assembly: GCF_037783145.1. Taxonomy (NCBI): domain Eukaryota; kingdom Metazoa; phylum Chordata; class Mammalia; order Perissodactyla; family Equidae; genus Equus; species Equus przewalskii. The sequence continues at coordinate 18,163,048 of NC_091862.1, forward strand.
AGCATTATATCATGTTGTCATGTCTTCTTCAGGTTCCAAGAGACGGCGACCTTCCTATCCTATTCATCCTTACAGGGCCTAGCCTATTCACCCACACAGCAGAAATGTGAAAAACGTTTATTCAATTAAACCGCATTAGCTGCCTGGCCCATCGCTGGTCTTTCCTAAGTGGATCAGTCCTCGAATACTCCTCATGGTGGAGTCTGGCCCGGCCGGGGTCAGATCAACAGAGCTGGACTGGAATTCCGCCTTGGCCTCGCCCAAAGTTTGTGATTCTGATCTTGGCAAGTCATTGAGTCTTTCTAAACCTTGGCTTCCTTAACTGCAAGCTAGCATTTGCATTACAGTTTGGTCAGGAGGATTTATACAGAGCAGTGGTAGGTGTGGGTCTCCCCTTATTCCTGCCAGGATGGGAATGCTATTTACTTACTGACAACCTCCCTCCCACCTCATCCTCCTCCCTGGCCCAGTGCTCGGTTCATCGCTCCTGCAGGAGAGGGAATAAACAGCAGAGAGCACCTTCGCATACTGAATCGTTCCCTGGCAGTAGCGGCTGTCCCCAGCAATCGCACACGGCCTGCCACCATGACGGCTGCAGCCCACGCCTGTGGACTCATGCTGGGCCCGGGTCAGCTGGAGGCTCCCTCACCAGACGGAGTTAAGGGCAACAGAGTTTTCAGAGGGCAACAGCTGAGGTGGAGAATTCTGGCACAGCTGCTCCCACCCCGAGCCCCTGCGTTCTGGAATGCCGAGCCCCTCAGATATGCTGTGCGATGGAGCACACACGTGTGCACACACAGATCTGCCCGCACAAACGGATACTTCAGCACGGCGCGGCCGCACAGGCTCTGTGACAACGGTTGTTGTCTCCTAGCTCCTCTTCTTTGGGGCATTGAAGGGAAAGGAAAGCTCATGTGGGAATGGCATATTTTAAGTGGCCGCGGCCAGTGACAAGCTGTGTCTGGTACTGTCTAACGAGACTGAAGATGAAAACCACAGGCCCACTGCCACTGCCATGGGCTGCACCCTGCATTACAGAGGGCACAGTGGGGAGGGAACCAGGGAAATGAGAGCACCCATCACACACCAGGCACAGTGCTAGGCATTTCACACAACCACCCCCAGAAAGAGCATTTCCTGTGCACATTTTATCGATTAGGAACCTGAGGCTCAGAGAACTTAAACCCCATAGGGAGCAGAGCTTAAATTCAGGCTCAGATTCTGTCCAACACCAACAGGCGATGGCACAGCAGCCTATGTGGACGGTCCATGCAGAAGTGGCCGGTGCAGGGCACGCTTTGGACTGGATCAGAAAACGAAAGATGGCCCAGGTGAGAAGGATTCTGGGCAAGCACCTGACAGACTCGTCACCATGAAACCCAGAGGGGTGATGCAACCCAGAGGACCAATCGCAGAGGCGAGCACTCTGAGAGCTCCAGCCCCCTGGACAGTGACCTTGCCCTGGAGCCCACAGCCTTGGCAGATGGCTATCAGCAAACTGATTAAAGCAAAGAATACATACTATACACGCTGATGCCTGGCTCTCAGTGCAGCCCATTTATTTTCTGAAAGCTACACTTGCTGTTCCATCTCTGCTTCCCACCCCGATGAGCTCGAAGGACCACACGGTGACAGCCCGAGTCACCTCTGGTTCTCTCAGCGGTGCTGCTCCAACAGGCCGTGAGAGCCCACCTCCCTCTCCTGGGAAGACAGAGGGCACACGGCGAGAACACGTCCACCTGAACCGGGCAGCACCGACCAGAGAACTATCCTGAAGGACCTGCCACCACACAGCTTCCTCACTCCAGGGAACACATGCACGTTCCCCATGGGAAACATCGGTGTTCCCCTCCCCACAGCACGGCCCTGCCACAAACAGGATGGGGAAACAGGATGCACTGGTCTCAGCTCCAGGGGACAAGCCTTGACCTGGATTTCCCAGCAAACTCGCAGCCCTCATCAGCAGCTCTCACTGGACCTGGGCTGTTCTGAAGGAGGATTAACGAGTGCACCGCGGGCTCACTTCAATGAGCACAGAGAGCCCCAGCTTGTCACCTGGAGAAGGCCGCGTGACCACAGACACAGACCCTGTCCTCAGGGGCTTCCCGAGGGCCGCCTCAAAGGGATGAAGCCGGATGCCCTGTCCTCAAGCCCAGCCCCCAGGAGCGAGCTCTGCAAGGAAGCGGGATGAGGACCCATTTAGGAAAGCATTTACCTACAGGAGACAATTTCTTACACATTTCAAGGAGGCTGAATACAATGCTACTGAGAACAGTAGCATTCAAAGTTCTCTTCTTAACAGACCTGCAACAAATTTTCTTTCAAAAATGCACTTTCCCTCTATTTACAAAATGTCCAGAATACACAAATCTACACAGACAGAAAGTAGATTAGTGGCTGCCTGGGGCTGGGGGTCATCAGGAGATGGAGAAGTGACAGCTAAAGGGCACAAGGCTTCTGTTTGAGGTGATGAAAATGCTCTAAATTGACTGTAGTGATGGCGACACGTCTGTGAAGATATGGGGTGTAGACTTGAGATGGGTGATTTGCATGGCATGTGCACTGTATCTTAATAAAGGCAATTTAAAAAAACAGGAAAATATGACCGCACAAAAACTTGCTTACAAATGCTCATAGCAGCATTATTACAACCCTAAATCTATCAGTCGATAAATGGATGAACGAAATGTGGCAGGTACATACAACGAAAAGGACGGAACGTGGATGAACCTCGAAAACATCCGTGACTATATTAAAAACCAAGGTATACTTTTAACAGGTGAGTCGTATGGTATGTGACTTGTATCTCAATAAAGCCATTCCCAAAAACAAAATAAACTAAATGCACTGTCCCAAAGAAATTTCAGTCTTAAAAAGTTTTAAGGATTTTGAAAATCATGTTAATATTTTGTGTGTATTTCTTGGTAACACATCTTTATCTGGAGATATTATGCGGTCTGTTATTTCTGTTTAACAGAGGAGAAAAACCTGAGGGACCGAACAAGACTCCAGGATGGAATTGGGAGTGGGGAACAGCCTTAGAAACAGATTTGGGGATTTGTGGGAGCTACTATTCTCTCCACTACCTGCTTTTTAAAATGTTTTTAACAAGTGTCCTTTTCATGTTAATATTCACAAACAGAAAGCACTTACTCTTATTACACTGCCATCAGTTTAGGGGGACGCTGGTAACATGTGGGTAACAGGTGAGACCTGCTGTTTCCAGTCCTGGGGACAATCCAGTTTTAGCCTTCTTTCAAAGAACTGGGGGCATTCAACGAATCCAATGTAAGTATTTAATGAGCACTTGTTCTGGATGCTGAAGAAAATCCAAAGAGAGGAAGAGAGCGAGCTTTTAGCCTCAAGGAGCGCCTGATCATGCCAGGCCAGGCGGGGTTAGAAAAGTATGCACGTGGCCAGAGCCACAGGCAAGGGCATGAACTTGGGCCAGACAGGAGAGGCGATGATAAGAGACAAGATTAGAGTACTTTTTAGGTGCTCGATGGCTTACGAAGTGAGGGAAGCACTGTGATGACCATCCTCATCCTATAGCTGTGGAAACTGCAGACACAAAAGTTAAATAACTCACCAAAAATTGCAGAGCTGGTGAGAACGAACCTGGATTGGAACCCAGAAAGTCTGGTCTCAGGCAGGTGTCTTGACCCCCCAGGCTATAACGGCACTCAGACTGGCTCAGAATTTGTGTGTCTAGTCTGGGACCTTAGGCAAGCTAATTATTCTCAAAAATAGTACATACCTCAGTGAGTTCCTGACAAATGCTAAAATACAGTAAAAAGTGATTAGCACAGTGTCCAATACACAGAAATAACCCAAGAAGTGATGTTATGATGATGCTGACGATGACAACGATGGTCTCTGTTACAGCACGTAAAGAAACTTAGATCCACGCCAAATGCTAGTGGGTTTCAAAAGAGGAAAATAATACAGCCAGCAAAGGGACTGAGAAAGGCTTCACGGAGAGGCTGTCCCTAAGCTAGGACTTGGAGGAAGGAAATGCTTTCAAGGCACGAACTCCAGACAGCCCAGGAGGCATCTGGGAAATAAAGAGCATCCAGTGGAGCTGGGCTGGTCCTGTGACTGGGAGACCGGGAGATGCAGCGACCAAGAGGGGCCAGGGCTCCATTGGGCAGATTTTGTTTACTAAGGTGAGAACCTGCGGGGGCCCTAATTTCCAGGTGCCGTGGAGGGGACCTCTCAGCAACCCCTCCGTGTGGTGTGGCCTCACTGTACTTTAGGAGGGCAAATCTGGGGGGAATTTCCTGAACGCTCTTTCATGAAAAGAGCATTGAGGGTCTCATTTGGAGCAGTGAAGATGAGAAAGAGAGAAACCAAAGAAAACGTTATAGAAGTAGAAGCAACAGGATTTGGCAACCGTGGTTTTGGAATCACAGAAGAAAGTAGGAGATGATGGAAAGCCAGGGCGAAGCACAGAAAAGTGGTCCCTAGGAGAGAGAGGGGGATGGGTGGACAAAGAGCAGGTTGTCAGAGAGAGAAGGAAAGGATACTGAGGGGGCAATGAGTTCTGCTCTAAGGATGTGCAGGTTGGGGTGCCTGGAACAGTAATGAGCCAGCATCCAGCAGGAAGCTGCAACAGGCAGCTCGGCAGATAGGAAGCAGGGCACAGGGGGAGACGTGCATTTGAAGTGGGCGCCTGGAGACAACAGGCCAAAGCAATGGGCATGGGTGCCCTAGGAGAGCTTGTAGGCTTGGGTACAAAGCTCCAGGGAAAAAAGCTCTAGGGCAGAAAATGGGGGCTGCAAAGAGCAGGCATAAAGGGAGGAGGAGAAACCGGAAGCCACAAAGTCACAGACACCAAGGGTGAACATGGAAACAGGACCAAAAGGAAAAGTCAGCAGTGCCAAATGCCACAAGGCTCTGCACGTGGGGAGGGGCCTCCGGGGGGCGCTGGGTACTGTTGCGTCCTTGGCCTCGGAGAGAGCTCTACAGTAGGGGATGGAGAGAGGAGTCGGGCTTCAGGGCCAAAGCTCAGCAATGAGTGGAGGAGAGAGAGGATTTGTTTGCAAGAGGGACAAGAAGATTTTTATGGAGTGGAGAAGAGCTAAGTGTGTTTGTGCACACTCACCCACTCACTCACTCATTTATCCAGCATTAGTGAAAGTCTTTTATGTAAAAGATCCAGGGTTCAGAGTGGGAGGTGACCGCACACACCCCTAGCTGCAGGCCACCGCAACACTAGCAGGAGACCAGGGGTTACAGAGCCCGCAGGACACTGCACCTCAGGTCTGCGGGTTAGGGAAGCTTCTGGGAGGAGCCAACACTAGAAACTGAGTTTTTAAGGTTGAAAGGAGCTTGCCCAGATAAGAGGGGTGGGAAGGACAACGACAGAGCGGGGAACAGGGCACCCCACGGGAAGGAGCGGAGGTTTCAGAGGCTCAGCGCACCATGGAGAACATGACCGTCTGAGAACTCACAGGAGCTCCTCGTGCCTGGAAAGCAGATCAAAGGAGGAGGCGGACAGGCAGGCAGAGGGCAGAGCGTGAGGGGAGAGGAGCAGGAGGAAGCAGGATCAGAGCCGTGAGCAGCCCGGAGAGCAGCGATGAGAGAGGACGAAACACAAACACAGGAGCAGTGGCTCCTTCCTGGAAGCCCAAGAGGGGGAGACAGAGGTTTCAGAGGAGAAGAGGAAAGTCGACACCATCAGAAAAGGAGTCAGCTTGCCAGATGAAACAAATTGGAGGGTGAGGCCAGGTCCACACGGAGTAAGTGCTTGCATAGAGCATTTATAAACTAAACTCCATCCATTTTATCCGACCACAGAACACTGCTATATGAGCTTTTCCTGTTTTTATTTATCTTCCTTTTCCATCATGCTACTATATATTTTTGGACTTTTCCACCATAAAATAGTTCAAGGGTAGTCATGGATAATGAAAGAAAGCGAAACTCTGTCAGCGAATTTTCAACCCTGGGGAAAGACTTAGAAGAAAGGAGCTTATAAATACTGGCTAAGGTGAAGTTTCCAGATTTATTTTGGACCTTCCTGCCTCTATAGATAAGTAACGGAGGCCCAGCTCATATCTGAATGAGAGTAAAACTTGCTCCTACTTCCAAAGGACCCACTGGAGTGTAGGTTTTACCTGCTGCTATTTATATAATGCCAATAAACTCAATTTGCCTCCAACCTCTCTATTTACATAAGCAATATAATTATAAGTACTCTGGAATTATAGCTTAGTGGTTGGCATGGTTCTCAACTAGGATCAAATCTGGGCTCTGCCACTTATTAGCTGTGTGACCTTAGGCAGCTTATTAACCTCTCTGTGCCTCAGTTTCTGCATTTGTAAATGGGAATAATATACTGAACCTCATAGGGTGGTTGTACTAAATGAGTCAATGTTCAGTACTTGGGTCAATTCCTGGCCCATCATAAGCACTCAATAAATGTTACCTACTATTTCTTGCCTTTTCTTTTCCAATTTTCAGTCCATATGAACCAGCCCCATAAAGGCCACTTCCATCTAGAAACACACCTAGAAATAACCAGATGGGCACACACAAATAGAAGATTAAATTATTTTGGAAAATACTGCTCGTTTCCTATCCAAGGTCTATTCCCCCTCCTTCCTTAAGAACAAAGTAGTTCAGGGCAGCAACGTGCTCAGCTGCACACGCCCGCGTCTCCACACTCCCCTATCGCTATGGTGGCCAGGTGCCCCAATTCTGGGTTTCCATTTGCTTTCTTTTTCTCCATAGCACCATTTAAGAGATCCCAGTTTTTTCCATCCCATCTCCCTGCATGCAGCTCGCATCAGCTCCTCATCACTATACCCTGGCACCCAGGACAGCGCCCTGCCCACAAAGCTGGCGCTCAGCGACCAGGGGCCGCGTGAAGAAATGCGTGGGACACAGCGGGATGCATTGGACAGGATTTCTAGGAACACTTTCTAAAGGCTATGCCTGTGGCCTTTTGCCCTTTGACCTTCTTCCCTTCTCCCTGCTTCTCCTTCTCATCTGGAAGAGGCGGGAGCCACTTTAAAACCAGGACACACCCACAAAGCACAGTCTGGGTTCCTGAAGGCTTCCTGGAGCCAGGGTCCAGCCCTGGAACAGGGACGTATCCAGCGACCCCTGCATCTGCTTATGCCACTGTGTGTCAAGTTTTCTGTCATTCATAGCTTAACTCGTTCTTAACAAATACAGTTATAAAGATATTTCCCAGCAAAAAAGCCTTGCTCTCTAGCTATTCATGAGAACAACTAGTGAGTAGCAAGAAATTTAAGGAACGTTCACCTTTTCAGCCAGTTGACACAAACCCAAGATTGGTGTAATAAAGCAGTCTCGACAACAGGCGACGTAAATAGATATGAACAGAAGAGCTTCAAACGAAAGCTCCCTTGGCCTTCTTTATTCTATTTTCAATGAAAGTATACAGAGGGACCGGACAGACTCTAAGAAAATAAGGATGAACGGGGCCTTTGTCAGACTGGCAGGGGTAAGTCTGTTCTATCTCTATCTATCCACCTATCGTGCAGGTCACGCACAGCCACAGGTCAAATACAGCACTGGCAGCCCGCCTGGACAGCATACCCAGGTGCAGTGATGTCAGGAACATTAGACTTCTCACCGCTGTCTCCCACACAGAAGACCCACCTCCCTGGTCTCTGCTGGTCAGAGCTATATTCCTGTAACTTAAGACTTTAAACCCTGTTAACGCTAAATACCACTGGGAGAGGTGCTGTTATTTCTTAGGAATCAGACATTTGCATGATAATGCCTGCCGCCTTCTTTGGAACAGGTTTTAACTGGGGGAGAAGGGAAGGAGGAAGATGTGCCTCTGAGACCACCGGGGTGGGGCCAGGGGGGCTGTGGATCTGGTAGACAGGAGCCACAAGAGCCGACCCCTTGACTCCCGTGTTGCCTGCTGCCATCTGTGCCTCGGCTTCGAAGGGTGGGCTGCTGTAGGATTTGTCCGTTTTTGGTTAGTACTGAGTTCTCCTGCCTTTTGAATAAAAAACAGAAGAAAATTTCTGCCTGTAAAGCAACACGGCTGACTCAGAAGGATATTTTGGTTGGCAGACACTTTACAGACACGAACCAGACACAACCAACTGGTTTGCCAGGCCATCCTCCAGGCCTTACAAAGCCACCAGCAAGCATTTTGGTCTGAAGCATAGCAAGATCTTGCATTTTAAAATATTTGCATTTTCAAGTAGAAAAATACAAATAATTCAATATAAACACTGCATCGAACCTACTCAGATTATAATCTGAGTACCAGAGAGATACCTCATCTTTTTAAAAAACCTTTTTTGGAAGATTGAATCCAAAGTAATTATCAATTTAAGAATAAGTATTACTATTTTGCAATTCACAGTAAAAACTGATTCAGGTAAGAATCATTAGAGGAATTTAAAACCATCAGGCAAAAGTCTGATGAGGATCAAGATACAGACATAGTCTCAGACGATCTGCCCACAGAACAGTTGTTAATCACAAAGGGAAAACTGTAACTTCCCAGAAGAAACCTGACAGACATCACCTTAAGCAAATGATCAAAATTCCCCTATCATCAGTCAGGGAGCAACTAACATTAGGATGCAGTGCACTGAGGAGAACACAACATCAAAAACACACCATCTGCATCTTAACAAGAAACTCAAATGGAGGATATTTCACAAACCAACTAGCCTACATTCTTAAAAAATACCAATATCATAAAAGACAAGGAAAGGCCAAGAAATCCTTTCAGATTAAATGTGACAAGGGACATGACACGTAAATGCAATGAGTGATTTTTTAAAAAAGTGGTGGATTGAAAAAAGTGCAAAAGAAACATTATTGGGACAAGTAGAGAAACTTGAACATAAACTGGACATTTGGAAAAATCACTGTTAAAATTCCTCTATTTGGTAATTATACTGCATTTCTGTGAGAGAATTTCCTTGTCCTTAGGAGACAAGCTGAAGTATTTAGGGGCAACCATTGTGACGTCTGCAACTTACTCTCAAATAGTTCCAGAAATAATAATAATAATTAGTGAGAGTATGTAAGAGAGAGAGAGAGAGAGAAAGACGTGTGTGTGTGTGTGTGTGTGTGTGTAGGAGAGAGACCAGAGTATGCAAATTGATGAAGCTAAGTAAAAGTTATATGGGAGCTCATTGCACAATTCTTGCAAATTTTCTCTAAGTTAACTTTTTCAAAAAATTTTTACAGTAAAAAAAAAAAAAAGAGTTCCATAATTTTGAAAAGCTATTAATAGGAAAATGAAGGACACAATGGATTAAAACTTTCAGATTATCTAGAAACACCTAAGATTAAGTAAACCATTTAGAAGAACAGAAGCAAGATGGCAGGATTACAGATGGAGACGTTGGGGGTGGTCAACAGCGTGTGTACGTGTGTGTGTGTGTGTTCACATTTTCTTGTTAACCTCAGAGCAGGCTGCCAGTCTCTCTCTTGGCCGCAAGAGTCATGCCACATTTTACTAAGTGAAGGGTATAAAACGGAAAGAATGACTACCCACCATTAAGAGGAACAAGAAATACCCGGCCTAACGAAGATCAGTACAAACTTGGTGAGTCATTTCCTCTTAGGAGGAAAGGCAAACGTCTCCTGTTCCCTAAAGGACGCGGGGATTCTGAGAACACCTGCGTTCTTGGCCAGAATCACGCCACAGAGGTGGCACACCAGGTCAGGAGACCTCTGGCCCATTCACCCCATGCTTCCGCCCACAGTTGGGTCAGCAGCACCAGAGTACCTCCAATTCCTAAATCAACGTCAAAGCAAATCTCTAGGCTCGTTCAGCCTCCATACTCCAACCAAAGCAAAGGACGTTCATGCTAACTGCACATTTATCCTCGAACCTTGAGTGGCAGTGGCCTTGGTTTTCCTTTGCTCATCACCCGTGACGTTCCTCAGTCCTGAACCGAATCTCCTGGCCTCTGAAATTGAGACCTGAAGCTTTGGCAAAGCAGCCGTCCCTCCTTGACGCCGCCTCTGTGCCAGTGGTGGGCACACGTGGACGGATTAGGCAGAGCTGTGCTGTAAAGCACACACACGCTCTCCCAACATGTGCTTTTCATTCCAGAAATACTTTCTTCCTAAACCACGGCTGTGCCTCTCTTGGCAAGAAACAGTCCAAGTGGCTCTGTGCCAAAGGAAGTGTCTGTTTAAAGAGGTAGACTTTCTTAAAATTTCTTTACCTCAGAAGAGGTAAATAGAACATTCTAGCATAATTATGATGGAAGGAAGTAGAAAAGGGAAAGGTTATAGGAAAAAAAATTGTTTTGCTTTTATTTTGCTCTTTAAAGTTGCCTAAAAGAAACACTGGAAACACAAGATGCAACATAGAATTATCTTCCATGAGAGTAAAAACTACAGGGTCCAAGTTAGGACAAGGAAGCAAAAACATTACCATTCACAGGCCAGGTTAGTGAGCATCTGCCACCTTCTCTCACAAGCATTTATTCTTAAGATCGCTCACCAAAGCAAGGTGCAGAGGAGGGTTTTTTTAATCATTGTTTTATCCCAGAAGGTATTTTATTTTTGTACCTTGCTTCTTTATGACTTTCACCCTATATCAAAAACCAATGTAAAAGAAGAAAACCCATTTTGGTTGACTTAACTATCCTTTCTCTTTCTCCAAGCTTATTTCGGCAAATTTATTTAGGGTTCACTCAAAATAAGCAGTGTCAAGTCAACAACTCCTCACAGAATCCTCAGGCATCCCCAAGTGAGTTACATAACATGCTCTTAACCGTCTATACATATGTACACACGCACACGGCATGGAAGGAAAATGACAGCAAGCTCCACGGCACAGTCACCCATTTGACATCCATCAGGATGGACCTAAAAGACACCTTCTCCGAAATTCTGATCCCGGGCCGAGGAGGGGAACTTACTTCCTTTCCACTTCTGGCGTTGACACAGCACTACACAAGCCAAGTGACTCCTAGGAGAGAAGATGCACAGCGTCAGTGCAGGCAGAGCTGCAGGCTTCATCTGATTTTACAGAATAGCACTTTAAAAAAGGGGCCGAAGCAAAAATAGAGGATTAAAGTCATTGTGCTTACTTCGATCTGAGACCGCAGCTGAAGTGACGTGGGACTGGCTTCAGGTTTCTCCTAAAACAGAACAGATGCTGGTTTAATGAGACTTCCAAACGTGGCACACACCAGAAAGACAAACAGACATGTAAGAAGAGATGAGGGATTCGGGGAGCTCTAGGGTGCAGGGGGAGGAGAAGGCGGAGATAAACAGACTTTCTGGAAAAACTAAAGTATTTTTAAAATAAGAGCTCTAGCCTCGTGAAAGTGAACTGTTTTCCAAACTTCACCACTTGACACCACTGACAATTTGATTGCAGAAGAAAAAAGCACCATCTAACAGAAGAGGCTGACAGTTATGGTGAAATAATTCTCTGGATGCTATTAGACTGCCACTAGGACACAGAATTTACTGTGACCCATCGTGTTCAGCTTCCTTTTCAATAACAATGGAGCTCAATCTGATTTTAAATTCCAAATGTAACAATCAGAGTATTTAAGTAACGGAGGGCTAGCTGTAAGTGTCTTTAGGAAGGTGGAAAGCTAATTTGACATTACAGCCCTAAAAGTCCCCATGCTCCCATAACATAAAGGAAAACGTAAAAACAAAGACTCGTGGCGTCCGGTTAATAGATGAAACAAATGAATGACATCATGAGCACACTAAAAGGGAAATCATCAGATCATAAAAAAAGATGCAAAGGAATCAAACAATTTTAGAGATAAAACCATGAAGTATAACACTCTCAGTTCACAGTTAAAAAAATGGTATCCTCGGGGCTGGCCCATGGCCTAGGGGTTAAGTTTGGCGTGCTCCACTTCGGCAGCTGGGGTTCGGTTCCCAGGCGTGGATCTACATTGCTCTGTTAGTGGTCATGCTGTGCTGGCAGCCCACGTACTAAAAAACAAAGGAAGACTGGCATGGATGTTCTCTCAGGGCGAATCTTTCTCAGCAAAAATAAATCAATAAATAAAAGGTATTCTCTTTGGGAAAAAAAAAAGAAGAGATAAACCTGTGATGAAAACAGCATACTGAAATAAGCTTTGGCAGCAAAATAGGAAAATTACATAATTAGAAGTGTTAAGATAAATTTTGGGAAAACAAGAGTTACACTAGTGAACAGAGCACGAGGACCGCGTTGATATGTTTCATAAGTGGAGAATAAATTGAAATCTAAGTAGGTACTTAAGCGGTGGTCCTCATCGAAGTGTGGTCCACAGTCCAGGGTGGACACCAGCTGATCATCGAGTCATAAGCAGGATTGGGCAGGTTTAGAGGAAGGAGGAATACCACCGATATTACACAAGTTTGAAATATCAGGTTAATTATGTTTTCCAATAATCCTATCGTGTTCTTAATAACTGATATTCTTCAGGACGGCACCTGCACGATAGGAAGACTACTGTGTCGGTCTCAGCTAACACTCAGGAAATGGGAGCAGAGCATCTCAAATTACAAATTCTCACTTTCATCTAATTGTTCGATTTATTGAAGTTGCCCGTTTCATCATTAGCACGATCACAAAACTAGATCAATATTTTAAAAACTTAGCAGTGAGATATTAAAATAAGTATAACTCAGAGCAAACTTATAAATGTGAATAGGTCGCAGGAATCCAGTACAAATATAGAACACAAAATGAACATGCTGGGGTGAATAAATCTGACGATGGGATGATATGGGGCAAGCAGACCGAAAGAGAAAATGTTTTAATCGACTAGCAATCCACGCGTTCCTAGTCTCAGGGCCTTATTTGTTATGAAAAGATATCAAGAGTGGTGTGAAACTCCACGGAACTTCTCTCTGGTTAACATCCTCCTGGTTTTTGTTGCCTCCTTTGTTTGTAACAAACAAATTTATATTTCTGTCTGGAACATGATACACCATTTTTGCAAAACAATCTATGGAAATGTTGGAGTAACATCTCAAGTCCAGTTGGTGTGACGTCAGACTCAGGTATAATCATCAGAGGGGATATGTATTTTGGAGGTTCCTGGTCCCAAGAGACCTGTCAGGATGCCCTGATACCTAACCTCTGAGCACCGAATGAGAAATTTACAAGCTTATCCAGCAGGAGGTAAGCAAAGATGCAGTCTAAGTCTTCCCGTTCAGGCGTTGGTATGAAAGCCTCAGAATGATGATAGAATTCTATTCGTTTCTCTGAAATTTTTTCTGAAATTGCCTCTTTAAGACCCAACTCCAGCCCATGTCCTTCCATAACCATCAACAAAAAAAAAATGACTGACTCAGCTCTCTTTTCCTCCTCCCCTCTTGGCTTTTCTTCAAAGCTTTAAGTCTCTACCTCACTAGGCAATAGTCCATGATAGGAAATTACCTGCTTTTAGTGTATATTTTTATCTGCATTTTTCCAATAAACTTTATTTATTGAGTACATCCCTTGTCACTCCATATAATAAACATAACGTTTATGATATATTATGCAAAATGTACCTGTTCCTGCATACAAAGCAGGTGCTTGTTAACAACTATATTAAATGTTTGATGATCAGGAAGTAACATTCTGAACAATTCATCTTCACGTGTTAGTTTGTTACTTAAACATTTGACTGTGTTTTCGCTACATTTTAGAAAAGACTGGGGGGTGTAGTTTGATGTATGATGTATTAAAATTCAGCCCTCTAAAATAAGGACCCAGTTCATGTTTCCATGCAGAATACCAGTGTTATTAGGAACAGGAGACGTTAAACAGAATATCTCGTAGAGTGATGTTTCTAGTGTCTTTTACAGGCCATGCCATAAAATAATGTTTTTCAGAGCGAATACTATTAATTTCACCTCTCAAGGGGAGACTACCATCACCATTATGAGGAATTTCTTAAAGCAAATACATCCTAAAGTGAAAGTATTACAAAACTGAAGAGAAGTTTATAAAATTATCCACAAAATTAAGGATTTATATGATCTTTGGAGAGAAAACAGAAAGGACTAGCGGCAACATTCCATTATTGTGACACTGATGGATGTCACATGTATCAATGACAAACACGCAGAAGAGTAATTACCATCATGTATGGGTGAATATTATGAAATATTTAAGACATAAAAATATGTAATAAAAAATACAGCAAACCCTTGTGGACCCACCACTGAGCCTGAGAAATGGAATATTACGAATAGTTGAACAGAGGAGTTCTGATACACACTTGGAGAAAACACCTCGTGTGCAGACTATGAAACAAGTCTTGATAGATGTGTCATATACATATAAGGAAAAAGAGCAAGATAACTTTTTATTCTAATTATCACCTAAAAAAAAATTCACTTTTTTTTCACGGCACAATGTGGAGTGAAAAAGTGTGATGGGATTAAGACAGAAGGAGCACCAGTTAAGTGCACCCCAGTAAAAGGATGCTGCTTACAAAAAAAAGAAGCAGGGATTCAGGTTAGAACAGACAGAAAAAGGGTCCTTGACATCCCCCTTCCCTGTCCAGTCTCCAGATGAGGCCGCCCCCTTCTCTGCTCCCAATTCAACCATGTAATCGGCGGAGGGGGCGGGAAGCCATGGTCCTGGAGTTCCAGCAGGAGGAGGATTCCTGTCCCAATGAAGGGGGAGGTGGAGTAAGAACTAAAGAGATGCACTGATTGCCCAGCCACAAACTACTTTATTAGGCAACAATTGATGGTCCACAATATAACTCCTGATTTGGAAGTCATGGTGTTGACGGAAATAATAAAAATTGTGAACACTGTCAAAACACAGTCACTGAGTATATATGTATCTTTTGGGCATGTCGTAGAAAGAGACGATCATTGAGAAATAAGATTCTTCTCTCTTTCGTTAATATACGCTGACTGTTCCAGTTACTACTGCTGTGTACCAAACTACCCCAAACTTAGTTGCATAAACCAACAAGCATTTTCTCATGCTCACAAATTCTCTGGGCAAGAATTCAGAAAGGAGACAGCAGAAAAGGCTTGTCTCTCTCTGCTCCATGGTGTCTGGGGCCTCAGCTGGGAAGATCTGAAGGCTGGGGGTGACTTGATGTTGGAGCTGTAATCATAGGAAAGCTGGCGCATTCACATGTCTGGAGGCTGATGCCGGCTAACAGCCAGGACCCGGCTAACAGCCAGGACCGAGCAGCGGCTGTCAGCTGGAACACCTATGCCTGGGGGCTCCATGTCTCCCTCTCAGCAGGATGTTGGGTTTCAAGAGTGAGCACACTGAGAGAGCCAGACAGAAGCTGCATTACCTTATAGCCTCATATGGTGCCACTTCTGCTGGAGTCACAAACCCTCCCAGATGCAAGAGGGTACACAGAGCCCATCTGTCAGTGGGAGGAGCGTCAAAGTCGCATGGTAAGAAGGGCACTGTGATGGGAGGTATCATAATGGCCTGCTTTGGAGCCACAGTCTGCCACACTGACTGTCAAGAAGATGGGAGCTCACCTAAGTTTTCAAAATGAGGAATAAGATGAGACTCTTTATTCATGATAATGTCGGTAAGGATTCTTTTGTGATTTTTATAGAGTTTACTCAAGTAGCATATCTTGGCAATATACTTCAGCGTGAACCTATCACTTAAAGGTTGAAATATCACAATATTTTAGGCTACAATTATTCTCTCTCTTGACTCAAACTTATAGTTATAGAAAATCCCGAATATGCAAAAGCAAAGAGAACTGTATAATGAACTCTCAAATTCCTACTATCTAGCTTCAACCATCAGCTACTCAAGGCCAATTCTGTCTATACCTTCATCCATGATTCAGCTCCACCCCATTTTACTTTGAAGAAAACCCCAGACACCCTATCATGAAATATCACAATTTTTAATGTGAAGGTTTAGCTATCAGGTTTTCTTAAGTCCTAACTGCAGTCAATTGTGAGCAAACGGCTCAGTCACTAATAATCTGACTCTTCCTTATCACTGGAGGACGTTCTTTGGTCATTGCAGAAAAAAATCATATTCAACAAATTTAGATATTCCATCTAAATATGGCAAAGAACATGAAGAAATGCATTCAAAATTAAACAACCAAAAAAAAAAGATTGTAATAACAGTATTTTAAATAGTAAGAAATAAAGTTTTTTAAATTAAAAAAATAAATTATAAAATTAGTTATAAATTTAAAAATACAATCTCCAGATCCTATATATGTTTTTAAATTACTTATATGTATATGTTGATAAATGTATGAGAAAATATCGAAAAAGATGCTTACACACCAATGATTACTTGTGCAAAGACTTGGAGAAAACACCTCGTGTGCAGCGTATGAGACAAGTCTTGATAGACGTGTCATATTTCTGAATTTTAACATTTTCAAGCATACATTACTTTTATATTTTTTAAAACATAATACAAATTCCAAAAACTTAAATCTGATGATAATTTTAGCTGTACTCCAACAGTCAAACTAAAAAACTTCTTAAGAAATATTAAAACAATTTCTCAAACTAGGTTATGCCCTGTATTAAAATACTTTCTTGCTGTGTTAAAATGTTTAATAACTAGTGTCACAGAAAACTATGCAGGCATTTTATGATTAACAATGAAGGTCCGTGATGATTTTAGAAATCACCCCATTTTTATATTTTGACTGAAAGAGACTAAACTACAGCACTATATAGTTTTTTAAAAAAGGAATCAGACGACAAAAAAATTACTGGGGGGCGCCTCCAAGCCATTTCTTGTCAACTTGGACAATTTCTGGAAACAATAATTCCCTAAATGTTTATTATGTCTAACTTAGAAGCAAAACAAAGTACAAATGTTTCAAGAAGAAATCAGTGGTTTACCAAAACCAAAACCAAAACCAAAACACGTGAACATGTGTGTGCTTCCACCTGCTTGTGCCATGTGTATGTGCACACATGCAGGACTACAGCCCCACCAACAGGATTCAGGTCAAACAGAAAACTAAGGCTCATTTCGACTCTAAAGTGCTACAACCCATCGTGCAATACACCAGGTCAAAAACCCACTCGGGGCCAAATAACGTCCTGGAAAACAAATCCCACGCCCGCAGCCCCACTCTAGCTTTGTTTCCACCTTTGTGTGGAAATCCACACCTCCCTCCCTTACTGTTCCCAGCGTTCGAAGCCAAATGAACTTTACAGCTGGAAAAGCAGGATGATAAAGCCCTCTCCCGTCCCCAAGCAGAGGGAGAACAGCAGGCGCCCACCAGCTCAGCTCAGTGCCAAGTTCTCCTCCACTCCGCGCGCCGGAAGGAGGAGGTGGGAAACGCCAGAGCACTAACCACACTCAGCCTGCCAGTAAAACGCCACACGCTGTTACTGATGCATTCGATTCACGGAGGGAACCAAGCTCTAAACTGTCGGGCAAACTTGCTGCCGGTGGTCGGTTTAAAATTCACGTGGTGTCTATCACTTTATAAGAAGACTGAGAACTTGTGATATCATCTTCCTGATGGCAAAGTGTATTCTCCCCTCTAGTCTGACTTCTCCATGCCGCCCAATCAATGGGGCATGAGTTCATCTTACCAGGATTCAAACCTCGTCGTTTTCTTAGGAGTTTCCTCACTCCCCATCAAATCAGCTCCTAGGAGCTACTGCTTCTCCCTTCCCAAGGTTCCTGGCATCCAGCCAACCCACTCCATTCCCACAGACATCAGCTTCTTTGCGGTCCCTCATCTCACAGGTACCTGGACCACCACTGCAGAGTGGAGTGGGAGGTGCTGAGTGTGAGCTGGAGAGTTGAGTCCAGTCCTGCTCCCACTACAGTGAGCCCTTCAGACCTCAGTTTTATTTTGTTTGGTTTGTCCAGTGGCGAGGAAAGAGGAAAGAACCATTTGATTATCTTGAAGTTCCTTTCTGACTCTAAAACCCTAGCATGCAGCAGCATCATGCCCATCCAACCACTACTGTCAAATTAATCCTCTTGAAACAGTAATGCTCTCACCTTGCTATTTAAGTGTGGTTCGTGGGTCATGAGCTTTAGCATCACCTGGAAGCTTGTTACACAGGCAGTCTTGGCCCTCACTGCAGCCCTCCTGAATCAAAATCTGTATTTTACCAAGATCCCATGTGACCTGGATGTTCACTTCAGTTTGAGAAGCACGCTGCTTTGTTCTGTTTCATTTCTCAGTTCCAAAATCTTTGCCAAACTGTGGGAACACAATCCTGACAGGATAAAGTCCACACTTCTGAAGGCAAGGGCTTTCCACCAACTGGCCTGATCAGAAACCCTCCTCTAAGAGAACGGGCGTGGGATCCACTGTCCTGAGTGCACGCTGTCCCGGTGTTTCACTTTGGCTCATACTGCCCGGGACGTCCTTGTTCTTCCTGTTCACCCAAACCCTAGCTGTCCTTTAGATCCAACTGCAAACCCAGCTCCTGGCAGACCTGCCAACTGCGCCTTAAGTGACGTGCCTGAGCTTGGTCACAACCATCACTAGCTACATCGCTTATGTGTGCAGCAACTCCTCACTCACTTATTTGTATCTTATTGCCCCAATTAGACTATAAAAGCCCTCTTAACAGATTCACTGTGTACACACACACACACACACACACACACTCCAACAAAAACTATTAAGCACCAGGCCCCATCTGACGCATTAAAGAGGAAGCCGTGAAGAAGGCATGGGTCCCTCCCCTCAAGGATGCTACTTTCGAAAGCCATATATGGCTCTCTGCACAAGAGAAGTGCTTGAGGAGCACCTATTGGTTTGATTTGTTTAAATTAGATCACTTCACCAGTAATTCTGACTCTTTCTTCTATCAATTTCTGTTTGCGATTTCACTGGTTGGGACATGTATTTTCACGTTTTGATTTAAGATTTACTTTGGGTTGCAGACCTACATGGGTAAGTAAAAGTAATTCAGCACATATTTTCAAAAAGATCTACAACTTAGATCTCTAAGAACTTATGAAAACGCGGTTTTTAATTACTTTTAGGGCAAAATCTGCAGTGGCCTGTGTGTTCTAACTCCAACCCTACACCTTTCCACCTTTTTGTGTCTTGTTTCACCCAAATAGTTCATAGGAAAAACAGGAAATGTTAGGGCTTTTTCTGGCTCCCATAAGCTCATGGTCTGGCATATGAAATTGTTCTAATAAGTGAATATGAATGGAAAAGGACCCTCATCCCACCACATCAAAGAAGGAAACTTGCAAGGAAAAAAGTTTTCATACGTGAATGCTATTCCAGTAACTGCAACCTTAAAAACCAATCCATAATTAACAGATCAGTGACCTTCCAGAAGCACTGATACAAAAGAAACCAAAAGCGGCAACTTCCACCTGGCCTTTAATGTTCTGCGGGAAAATGATGGCGTCTTCCTACTGCATTCGTCTATGTTCTGCAAGCATTCACTACATATTTATTTAGACCTCACCATGTTTCAAAAAGTGATTTAAGATGGCTTGCAAAACTTAAGTTCAGTGTTACACGATAAAGTAAAGTTAAAAAACTAATGTAAGTGATAAATGCGGGCCATGGGATCTTACACGAGAGATAGATCACAAAGTTGGGGCTAAGCTTCCTAACGTTTAAAGCAAGAAGGAAAGTCAATCATTACAAGACTGATGTTCTTCACACTTTCATGTTTGAAGGTATTCATAAGATACAGGAATATTCCTGTGAGTGAGAATTTCTCCTCTGGCTTCTGAAGAGAGGACACCACATTACACTGAGGGACACCTGCAATGTCCCTGCAGAACTCATTCTGCCCCATAAGCTCTTTAACGTTGGCAGAGTTAGAGGGAGGCCTGAGAGCCTCTAGTGAAAATGGAGGGAGCTCACAAGGGGGCACCCCTGAAGTGCACCCTCCCCCTCTGTCCCCTAGAGGGGGGGTCATAGGAGCTCCCAGGGGAGGGGAAGAACTCGGGCCGAGGAGACCATAGGGTGAGTTCCGCCATCTTGAAGCATGGCTATGATAAAACACATGGGAGTCAGTAAAAGTTCGACGAACTGGTTCAATTCAGAGATAATGTGAATCTGAGAGGGTCAAGCTCAGCACTCTCCTGCTTCATTTCAAACAAGAGGGTAGTATGACTCAAATTTCTAAACTGTCTTAGGAAATAAGGTACTAGATCTTTTAGGCTACAACTTTAACAGTGTTGAGTACAGACCAGGTACCAAGCATCTTGCACAGAGATAGGAGTAAGACTTAGACCAGGATATGACAACAGATCACTTCAATAAGACGAGTCATATAAGAAGTACCTTTTACTACGAACAAAACTAACACAAGAGGGTCACGTCATTAGATGTAAATATTACAAGGTACAGTGTCAGTGAAGACATTTCGATTATCCTTAAAAAAAAAAAAAAGGATCTAACAAGCTACATAATTCAGCCTTCCCTAGCAGGACTTGGCTTACTGACAGTAACATACAAGCAGCCCCTGCATTTCCCAGAGGTGGGCACCATGACATCCGGCCCCTCGGGGTGGTGCTGCCATCCAGCGAGTCCACCCAGCCTCACTGCTGTGGGAACACCGCGGAGAGATCCACTCACCAAGGGATCTGAGCACATCTGGTGGCTGACGCGGATTGAATAACATGAGACAAAAGTGACAGGAAGCAACGAAATGGGCCCGTTTTCACTTGCTTTCTGCTTCTCGCCATCTCCTCTTCCAGGTAATCACTCCTTAAGTTTAAAAATATTTATCGAGCATATACCACATACTAAGCACTGTTCTAGGCAAGAAGGATAAAACACTGAAAAGACCGTCACTGCCTTCATGGAACTCACATTCTAGTGATTTCCACAGTCCCTCCCGGGAATCGTTTGCACTCATGTCCAAATCACAGGCCCGATAACATTCCTTCTGTTCTGGCACCAGAGATGCCCTCCGGAAAGTGGTGCTCAGCTCTGGAGGCCACATTTCCCAGAGGATAATGG
Source organism: Equus przewalskii (assembly GCF_037783145.1). Classification (NCBI taxonomy): domain Eukaryota; kingdom Metazoa; phylum Chordata; class Mammalia; order Perissodactyla; family Equidae; genus Equus; species Equus przewalskii. The sequence continues at coordinate 18,183,912 of NC_091862.1, forward strand.
AAACCAGGAGAACCTTCACTAGAACGGCATCTGCAAAGGGGATCCCATAAACAAGATCAACTGGAGGAAGTGGGGCTGTTTACTCCGAGAAGGGAAGGGAAACACCAATACGTGAGGCGCTTCCAGGGAGCAGGGGGCAGACAGCTGCCTTGTGCAGTCTCCCACGGTGGCACATGGACAGTGGCAGCACCCTGCACACTGGGGGACACTGGGGCAGTTTTGAGGTGGAAAAACATTTACTGCATTTTTAAATAATATAGACGGATGACAAAGAAAATTAAATCAGAGTATGAGTGAAAATACTAAGTACTGAATTGGCACAAAATTTCCAAATAAAATCTTTTTTAATTTTTAAAAAAAAGAACCTTGAGCTTACTTATTTGAAAATAACTTCTTTAAAAATTAGATTATATGCTTGAAACGACTGTAAACTACGCTAGGTCAAAACTTAATGATGAGCTCTTAAAGCGCTTGTGGGTCATTACCAAGAAGAAATTTTACTCACATAGCTAGACGCTAAAAATTATTTTAGCCATTTTTACAACCACTGAAATATTCATGGCAATTTCTATTTCAAGGATGGAACAGCACTTTACTTGATTAACATCATAGTGAAATTTCTTATGAAAATGTAACAGACATCAAATCCAGTTGAAATTTTTCATATTAGATATCGGAAGATACTGACTAAGTTCAAATGCATAGCCTTGGGCATCCAGTGTCCATCCTGAAGCTAGCTTGGCCACACTGGACCCACCAGAGGGTCCCTATGCACCCCCACTACTTCTGACCAGTGCCCCTCGGACTACATGTGTGAACCTTGAACGAGACTCTTCCAACAGCTCCAAGGCCCCTTGACCGTGACGCACAGCAGAGGCGTGCTGGGCAGCGGGCTGCTGAAGTGCATGACATCATTTTCTCACTGCTCAAAGGAATCACAGATTAAGATCTCACCCAGAGACTGCGCTCCAATAAGCCCAGGACAGTGTTCCCAAACTTACTATTCTGCAATTACCTGGAGGGCTTGTTCAACAGAGCACTGGGCCCCTCCCCAGAGTTTCAGACTCAGCTGTCTGCAGGAGGACCTGCTAATTTGCATTTCCACCAAGTTCCCCGTATACTGATGCCTGGGGAACTACACTTTGAGAACTGCTGCCCCAGATAAGGCTGCTCAGGGACGCCTCTAGTCCGGGGTTCACTGGTCTGGAGCTTGAGGGGATTAATACATTCCGAGCTACACTTGAACTCTGGCCTAGTCTTCCGTGTTCTAGAAGGGGATGATCAAGACTAACGATTTTAAAGTAGAGATAGACTCAGTATCATTTACCCAAAAAAAAGCAAGTATAGCCAGGTCCAAAACAGAACAAATTATTTACAACATGTAATATCCATACCATACCACTGGAAGATTCGAGTGTGACCACAGGACCATCTGTTGCCTGGGATGGGGGTTCTTCCAGGAACTGGTTCAGACCTCTGTCTGACTATATTGTGATTCCATTACTGGAAACCAAAGAAGCTTTTGTGGGATAATTCACCTTTTATAATATATTTTTACGGGAAAATGAATGACAAGACCTAACCCAATGACTCAAACATTTTAGAACAGAAAACCTTCAGAAGTTGGTGACAGCCTGTAACTGAACATTCATGCATTCATTCGTTCAACCAACATTTCCTACGTGTCAGCTCTATGCTTAATTGACATGCTGGGTACCGAGAGTATAATCATCACTGACCTTCAGGAGCTCATGGTCAAGTAGGAGAAACAGATAATTGAGACTATAAGAAAATCAAAATCTTCCATATTAACATATAAATAACATCTGAACTGATTAGTAAGCAGATTGGGTGTCGGAATATGGGTTTACAAAATTAGGTAGCCTGGCCAACCTGGAGATGCCAAATTTTAATGAAACCTCTAAGAGACTGGGTCCCATGTGTCATGATTTAGTGCAATATTATTGCTGTCTTTGCGGCTGTAAAATCAGAGGGTACTGTCATGACATTTAGCCATCCTTCTTTCTCACTCTTTGAATCGTATTTTCAAACCATCTTTAAAACTTTTGTAACCATCTTAAAAAGCTTCAGAATCAACGACAATCCAGCACATACTGAAATCATCAGCCGCAAACTTTTACTTCTGAAATAAATGAACTTTTGAATTAATATTGCTAGTTAATGAGGTAAAACATTGAAAAATACATGGATAGACATCATAGCGTTTGAGGAAGAAAAGTAAAAGTAAAATCAGAATCTCAGAAAGCTGAGACAAATGCCAAATTTTGGTCTAGGGCAAACTTTTTACTCCTGTATTATAAGTGCTCAAAAAATCCGACTTCTAATGGAAACACAGGCAGACCAAGCCACAATGTAATATACATAAATGACATGTTTCTGTTCTTGTGTAGTGATTTTCCTCCCTTCTGAGCATTAATCCTTGAATGCCCTACTCTATAAATTTTTGAACACAGTTCAAAAGCAAATGAAATTTAAAATACCCATTTACTGAATGGCTAAAGTGCCACGTTGAAATTACTGTGATTTATCTGTTTTTTTAACTGTTACTGTAGCAAATGTACTTCATTGCTCAAAATTATTAGCTGGTTGCAGTTTACTCTGGTTTAAACATAAATCTATCCCCTTGTTCAGAAGAGCAGCTGTTTGTCAAGATCTCATTCATCGTTCATCCATCCACAACCTCAAGGCCCAACTCTTTCCACAACCCAAAAGTGTATCTAGATGTACAGTAAGGTATGTATAGATAGCATTCATTTTTTGGAAGCCAATTAAATTCACATGTACCATGATTACCACAGTGGGGACGGGGACAAAGTGGCATAATACTTAACCAGTACTGAGTTCACTCCCTGTGTTCACATGTCCACTTGTATCCTTCACGGCTTTGGTAGGCTCAAGCACCAAAGCCACTAAAGGGCAGCCCTGTCTGTAAAACTAATGTATTTCTTGGACATTGGTGGCTTGCAGGTATGGCTATCACAGCAACTGAGCCATTGCTACTATGGCTAGGGAGAGAGATTCTGGTTTAAAATCCAACTTCTCATCCACATCAAGACGAGGCCCTCATCCTCATCCTCATTTCAACTCTCATGATTTGGTTAGTGGAGAAGTTGGGAGAAAATGCATACTCTCCACCTAGGGAAATATTTGCCACATACATGATAATGGACCAAATGGCTCAATATACAAAGAGTGTTGATAAATAAATAATAAAAACACTACTGTAGATAGAAAAATGGACAGATGACTTCAAGAGGTGAGTGACAGAAATAAAGATATAAAAATATGTGTTAGAAATAATCAAAGAAATGCAATTTAAAACACTATGAGACTAATTTTCCCCAATCAAACTGATAAAGTTTTCTTTCTCCTGATAACATTAAATACTGGAAAGTATGAATAAAAAAAGGGGCACAGATATGCTGCTAATAGAGTGCAAATTATACAATATTTTCAGATGGTAATTTAACACTGCTTCCAGAGTCTTTAAAGTGTTCCTCCTTTTCAACCTGCTAACCTCCTATCTAACAATCTACTCTAAGGAAATAATAAATTAGGAAGGTGAAGATGTACATTTAAAGATGTTCATGGTCATTTATTTTTATAATAACAAAAAATTGGAAAACACCTAAATAGCTAGAATTGGGGGATGCATAAATAAATTATGGTATATTCCCAAAAAGAAAGGGTATGTACCCATTAAAAATCACTATACTGAAGAATATTGAATAAGGGAAAAGTGATCCTTATAGAAAGTTTAGGAATATAAGCAAGCACGCTGTATACAGCTTGGTCTCAATGTGTATTTGGATATACAGGTGTGCATAAATGGAATGTAAACCCCGCTGGGGCAAGAAATTTTAAATGTTTTGTTCACTGGTGTATCCCCAGGACTCAGCAGAGTGTCTGGCACTTACTAGGTATTCAACATCTGTTGGATGAATATATATGTAAAGACAAAAGTCTGGGAGGAAATAAGCCAACAAGTGATTATATGTGAAGTGGGGATGGGAGGGCTTAAGCATAATCTTTATTTTCTTTTTTAGGACTTTCTGTATTTTCTTATTTTTCTACAATGTGGGTGTACTACTTTTACAGTCAGAAAGCAAAACAAAAATGTTTCTATTTCAAATGTATTTTTCCTAATAGTATTCCTTCTACTGACCTACAGTCAGATTTGGTTTAAAATTTACACATACACATAACACACTACCAAGATTCCATACCATAATGGGGACGTAGAATTTCCAAGGCATAGAAAATCCAGGTTAATTTTTTAAGATCTCACATAATGACCAATTTCTTTTCGACAAATAGATCTTTGTGGAACATTTGTCATTTAAAGATACATTATTCAACACACACATCACAGTACCTTATTTTTTTTAAATTGCATTATTAAATATCCTGAAACATCAATAATTTAGAATTTTCCTCACAGAAATTTTGCTTTACTTTCCCTTTTTCTTAAACTGTCCTGTGAAATTCTCCTTTCCTATAGCACAGAAAGAAAGAATTGGAAGCATTTTCTTGTTGTCTGTCAACTAGCCTCAATCACGTAAATCTCGCCAGGGGGTCACTAGAAAATGGTTATTTCATATAAAAATTACGCATATTATATGCGCAGAAAATGTGCACGTACACAAATAGTAAGCCAATTTCCCCAGAGCAGACAGCATTTTTTTCCTCAGGAAAAGCAAACAAAAAAAACCCTCAGAAGAGTACAAACAGGAAGCATATTAGTATCTGGTCTCCGAGGGCAGAAAACAGACGGACGGCCCCTTCCAAACATCTGCAGCAGGAGAGATAAAAACAGTGAGCCCAGATATGACAAGCAACGTGCCTGGGAAACTGGGGACGAAGGGGTGACCGTGTCCTGAACACCACCTGTCCCTCTAAAAAGGCTAAAGTGAACCTAGAGGTATGACTGTTACTTCGAGACTCAATAGAATAAAGAGTCTAGCACGGCACAGTCAGATCTGTTGAAAAATGATGCAATCCCTTTAGTGACATGGTATCATTTCTCAGTCACCACTTTTTCTCTATCAATCCCTTTAACGATGTATGCAAATTTCAAAGCAACAACATTTGAATTTTTCATTCATTCTAGGAAACTCAACATAAAGAGAACTCAAGAATCAGAGCGTTCACCTTGGCCAAGAAAACCCCAAGCCAGAACAAGAAACCATCCTATTTTAAATTTTAATGTTATACATATGCATTTTGAAAGTTACTATGAAGCGTCTCTTTGAATATTGCAAATTTTAATCCCCAGACATGTGACCTTAACAACTCACGAAAATGTTAGTTATACTAAACAGAAAACGGTCTTTGGAAATGGAGAGGATTCTTCAGCTCTTGGCCATAAATTATTCACGGAGCATTAAGTCAGTCCCCCCAGATTTCACCAAAAATGTTACAATGCTGGGATGAGCAATGCAGCACCTGAGTACACTGACTAGGCGAGAGACAGGAAGGGGACAAATACCAGGCCAGATGCACCGTTGGGGAAAGACGGGCTGCACCGAAACTGCACAGGGCTTTAAAAGTCACGATTTGGAATCTGGAAGTTCATGAATACTTTTGACGAACCTGTATGAAAATGAAAGACGTCACCTTCTCCTAGGGCCTTCTCGGATCCCCAAGACTGTCAGGTGCTCCCCTGGAGCAATCAACCACACCAACCGTGTCTACATTCATCTACACGGACTTCACTGTGAGTTTAACCATTTACATCCCAAGACCTGGTGAAGGGCCTGGGACAGATTAAATTTCTAAATAATCAACAGTTTTTGGATGAATAAATGAGTGAAGGGTAGTAGAGTAGAGGAGATTGGAAGTGGACAGACCACGGCGCAGAAAGCCTAGGGCCTTCCACATAGCAGGAAATCAATAAGCATTTATCAACTGAATGAAAATTTTTATTATAAAAAGAATTTCTATTGTGTTCTTAATCCCTGGGTGTTGACATTGTATAATTTGACCCACAAAGCATGAGAAAGACAGTATGTTGCACAATAAGCAAACGACGACAGAAATACGTTCAGGGAAGCAGAGAAACCACGTTAAGCTCTTTATATATTTTGCACCACGTGTCGAGGGTTTTGTTAAGGATCACATCGACCGCCACTTGTCCTTGTTTATCCTGAGTAGGCAGCCAGGGGAACAAGGGAATGCATAAAAGCAAATCATTCTTTTCTTAAAAATCCTCTCTTAAATAATATATTCTAAAGGTACACATTTTAAAAATTGTACTGATGGACTGATTCAGTTATCCACGCCCAGGTGTTATCAAATAACTAGAGAAACAGCAGCAGCAAACTCCTTGGGGTTACCTGGTCACTAGACCCCGTAAACGCCAAGTAGTTACAAGCGCTCACCAGGACCACCAGGCTAGTTCTCATCCTGCATCCCACTTCCCTACCTGCTGCCAATCACGGATCTCCACCTGGAAACTGAGTACGAAGCCCAGGGTCAACTCTGTCGTGAGGAGCAGGCCCTTCTGCAGTACTTTCTGATACATCAGCATCCTCAACGTAAACATCCTCAACATGGTTATCAACATCAGCAGCAGCAGCATCTTCACTTTGCTGCCAACGTTTATCAAGCGCCACTTGATGCCACAGACCATTCCAGTCACTTTATGTCTATTACTTCATTTAATCTTCTCAAAAACCTTATGAGGTGGGAAATATTACCATTTCCATTTCATCAATGAGAAGACTGAGGCTCAGAGAGATTAATTATCTGGCCCAAGACCACATGCTAGAAGGCATACATAGAGTCGATTTGATTCCAGGGTCCATACTCTTGATTGCTGTGCTAACATCCACTGGCCCTTCCAGTCAGTGCCCCAGCGCTGACACCCAGGCTGCCTTTAGCTCCCCGAGTCCCTGCTCCCTTCCCTACCCCTTTGCCTGTATCCAAGTGTTTTGCCACGTCATTTTCATCCTTCTAAGGCTTTGTTCTGGTAACTGCACAATAACCCTGGTCTTCTCCCAGGACAGGGGTTCTGCCCCATCCATGGGCAGCCTGGCGACTGAGTCCCTTCACCTGCTCACAGACGTAATGATGAATAGACATCAGAACACAGCATTCCCTCATGTTCCTAGTGCTGTGCCCCACCCCTACTCTCCCTTGAGGACCCCATCTTGCCCAGACTTGAAAACTTCCTACTGAAGACCTGAGCCCCTCCTGTCAATCCCTGCCATGAAGCCTCCCCCAGTGGTAGGTCTATACCCAACTACTGGTCTCTCCTGCAAGTTTCTGATCCTGCTATCAACCACTGGCCTTGTCTGGCAAAAATCTGAAGTCGCTAAGGGTGGCAATAATCTCGCTTAATAATTACCCATGACCCCGGGAAGATCTTGGGTTATCTAACTATTTCAACAGTGATCCAATGAAGACTTACTCTGTCTTGAAGCAGCATGACCCCAAGATACAAAGACCCTGTTCTGAGCTGTGCTGGATGCGCAGTAGCTCCCTTTTCCTGCAAGCCACCGAGGAGCCTGCCACCTGTCAGATATCATGCAGTTTAATTAGGTAACACTTGTGAAGGGTTTTGCAATGTGGAGCACACATGTTGTCCCAGGAGCTCACACATGGCATTCCACATCGCAAAATTCAGGAGCTATTTTTAAAATCTACCAGTTGAGCAAAACCTAGAGCGTGTCCTTTTGCGGACTGCTGTAAACCCATTACTCTTTCATTGAGAATATCTCAAAAAAAAAGCAGACAACTGTTGGGGATTATTGAATAGGATACAAAGGACACTTAAAAACAAAGAAAACTACTTGCAATCGATGCCAAGTTTTCAGGGCAAGAGCTTGCCTTGTTTCATTTATTCTTTTGAAAACAACAAGCAATTCAAGGCGGAGAGGAGAGAATGTATTGTATCTTGTCTGTCCGGATGTCATTTCCAGGTAGAAGAGTGAGTCATGGCGCCGGTGGGCCAGCCGAGGGCCTGCTGGGGAGGCTTCTGGAATGCTCTGGAACCTGTAAACACCAAGGCCCGTGTCTGTGACGCCCTGGCTAGACTTGCTGGGTCAGTTAAGCCACGTGCCTTGAGGGGTATAGGTTTAAGTGTGGGCTCACTTTTACGTCTCCCAGACCATAATTACATAAAGCTTTTCTGGCTTCAGGAAAAAGAAAAGGCTTATTTTCAATGAATGAGCGCAGCCGCCTCATTCCCTTTTTAAGAATGCCTCCTTTTGCCAAAGGGAATCCTATGACCGGGTGGGGAGGTTTAATGGATTGCTTCTGGCTCGGAGGTTTGCATGCAGTTCCCCAAATAGCTGTATTCCTCCAACGATGGAGCCACTGGAGGCTCCTTTCGGCCTGGGCTTTCCCTTCTCAAATTAGTGTACCCTCCTGACAGCTCTGTGGTGACTACCATCAATTTTTAGGTTCTTGAAGTTTGCAGAGGCAGGCGCTGGCGTGTTCTCAAACCCACTCGTATTCATCTTCCTAGTATCTATGTTCTGAAACAATGCTGATCATACCAAATGACTCAGTGAAACCTGAACGGTGATTCTCTTCTGATTTAAATCATTCTCATTTTTTTCAAGAAAACTACCCTGTACTATCTTTCCTACAAAATAATACTTTTCCTCAAGTATTGTTTATCGATGCTGATTTCTCCCCCAGATGTGTGACATGACAAGAGGACCGTCTAGAGAAAAGCCTGGGTCAAAGCTATCAAATGCCAGAAAAGTGATATTCTTCCCTCGTGCTTAGAGTTTAACAGGTGCAAGAAGCACAATATATAAAAATCAGAACTCAGGCCCCGTTACAGTAATCAGAATTTCCTAGGCATACAAATGACCATCATTGACCATAATACCAACAGCAAATTGCTCAGCTGACACACACACAACAATAGCACTAAGCGATTTTCCTCTCCTAAATTAAAAATACTCAACACCAATTTCCAAATCCACCTGTCAATGGAAGCCCTACCCATTTGTCATCATAGAAATAAGAAAGCATTCTGTTCTCTGTGATGTCAATGATGATGGCTCACATTAAGCACAGCCAGGCATTGTGCTTGGTGCTTTACAAAGATTATCTCACGAGAAATGTTATTAGTTCTTCCTGGACCCTGTAGAGTGGAGGCTCCGTGAGGACAGACACTTCACCCGTCTTCTTCACTTGCTGCAGCCCCAGTGCCTGGCACATAGTAGGTCTCAATAAATACTTGTTGAATAAATTTTTAAAAATTATTTCCCGTGGTTCTCACTGCAGCCTTCAAAGGTAGAGATTATGTTTATCTCCTTTTTACAGAAGGAGAAACTGATCCTCAGAGAGACTACGTAACTTGCTCCCACTCACCTGGTAAAGGCACAGCCAGGATTTCTACTCCCACCTGCCTCTCTCCTAACCTCACCCTGAGCCACTCTCTGCTCTGTTGCCTAAGAGTTTCCTACGTCCACTTACCTGCTAAAACCATGTGCATTCAACAAAATGCCCACACGAATAGACATGCAGGAACAATCTAGAACTGCTTCCCATTATATGCTTTGCAACTATGCCTTATGACCTAATATTTAACATGTCTGGTATCTCAACGCTAATTATTCTTCGGGTGCTTCTCCTATTTCCTTATATAATTACCTTTCTTTTTAGCAAATAATATACTGACGAAACTAGACAAACAACCTTTGTCGGATGACTTTGGCCTGCTGTAAATATTAATGATGTGCCCCTGGCCAACGGAGGATCAGAGAGGCCACCCAAGCTTTAAGTACTTTTCATTTTCCAAAGAGGGAAGGTCACACTGCTTCAATGTTTTTACAGAGATTCCATCAAAAGGAGGAGCAATTCACCATCTATTTAGTTTTCCTTTTTTTTTTTTTAAGATTGGCACCTGGGCTAACAACTATTGCCAATCTTCCTTTTTTTTTTTTTTTTAAAAGATTGGCACCTGGGCTAACAACTGTTGCCAATCTTTTTTTTTTTTTTCTGCTTTATCTCCCCAAACCCCCCCTGTACACAGTTGTATATCTTAGTTGCACATCCTTCCAGTTGTGGGATGTGGGACACCGCCTCAACGTGGCCTGACGAGCGGTGCCATGTCCGCGGCCAGGATCCGAACCCTGGGCCGCCGGAGCGGAGCGCCCGAACTTAACCACTGGGCCACGGAGCCGGCCCCTAGTTTTCCTTTTTATTTTTTCTTCTTCATCATCATTCTTTTCTTCTGTTCCTTCTGGCATACAAACATGTTCTACTCTCCTCGTAGAAAGAAAAAAGGACAGGGGAGGGGAGGGGAGGAGACAAGAGGGGGAAGGAAGAAACGAAGGAAGGAAGGGAGGGAGGAAGAAGAAGGAGGGTCTTCTGGTTCATTGCATCCATTTCTTCAGAGCCAAAGATCAAACTTCCTGAATGAATTTTCTATACCCACTGCCTCCATTCACCTTCCATCGACCCACTGATTTGAGGCCATACGTGGAGCCAGGTGCTGAGAAGACAATGATGACTAAGTGTCAGAAAGACTCTCTCTCACTCCAGCTGCTCCTCTAAATCGAGGGCCACCACTGAGTCCCTGGTTGTCCAGCTCCACAAGCATGTCCAGACAGGACCTCAGGCTCCACGCATGTAAAGTGAGGTCCTGGCCTCCTGCACACCCAGCCTCCTTCACGGCCTCACCTGTTAATAGCCACACCAACCTCCAGCATCTTCACTTACCTGTCTCTTCCAGAGATTCCATCAAGTTCTAAATTCCTCCACCAAAATGTTCCTTGCACCCGTTTCCTCGTTTCCATTTCTACGCTCCGTATCTTTGCTCAGGCAAAGATTTGTTACCTGTCATCGGACTGCAGCAACAGCCTTGCAAGGCTCTTCCTCCTCCCGAATAATCAAACGCACTACTGCTAACTCAGACTGCCCAAGCACGGAACTCTCGGCTCGTTCTGATCAAAAACTTTCATATGTTCCCTCCTAACAACCAAACAACGTCAAACTCTTAAGCTGGCATTCAAGGCTTCTGCAATATAGATGCAACCCACTCTGCAAGTTACTAATCTAATTTAACTGAAGTGGAACTGCACGAAGCCCCCTTGAACATCCAAACACGATGCAAACTAACTCTTAAACTGCTAAAATTAGAGCTGAATTTTGTGCATTTGGTAAGAAGTCAATACACACAGCAGGTTCACAGTTTCCGAAATGATAAATATGTCCCTATAGAATCTCACCCTTAAAACCTTAGTATTAGGGGCTGGCCCAGCGGCACAGTGGTTAAGTGCGCACATTTCACTCGGTGACCCGGGGTTTGCCGGCTCAGATCCCAGGAGTGGACATGGCACTGCTTGGCAAGACATGCAGTGGCAGGCGTCCCACATATAAAGTAGAGGAAGATGGGTATGGATGTTAGCTCAGGGCCAGTCTTCCTCAGCAAAACAAGGAGGATTGGCAGCAGATGTTAGCTCAGGGCTAATCTTCCTCAAAAAAAAAAAAAAAAAGAACCACAAAACTTTAATATTAGAATTGCTGAGTTGCTTTCTTTAAGAAACGTCCTTTTTCAATAGTAATGATTCTCCTATGATTCCCTCCCTCTGTACCTCACGATATAGTATTCTAGCTTTTGGAGACGTGTTGAAAACTGAGGTAACTATGGTCAAATTACAAGGTTAAAAACCAAACAGTACATACTTCATTGTATCATTTTACATCACTTTTTTAAGCAACTTTTTTTTCTTTCATTCATGGATGCTTTAGGTATAACTGTACTGTATTAAGAAATCCTTATCTCACAAAGCCAGCACCTAAAATAGAAACTGCTACCACTGCCAGGAAAGAGTGAGGTGCAAATTGAAATTTATGTGAAAAACAAACATGGAAGCTTGTTAATCATTTCCTAAGTGAACTCTGATTTTTCTCAACCCTTAAATCAAAACCTAGCCAAAATGATCCTTCTTACTTGCAAAAATGTAATCCTCTTAAACATTTTCAAATATGGTAAATCAGACATATATATGCTTCTGTAACACCTCAACTACAAGTTATAATAAATCATAAGCATCAACGTTCAGTCTTGCTTCAGGCCATGAAGGGGTTACGTATCATCAATTACACCAAAACCGAGATTAAGGACTTGAAAAACCAGTGAAAAATCCATCAAGAATGTAGCATGCACAGAAGCTTCGGTAAATATTCCAATTATAGTCTTTGGGAATAAAATTTCAAACAACTGGGGGGCTGGCCCCGTGGCCGAGTGGTTAAGTTCGCGCGCTCCACTGCAGGCGGCCCAGTGTTTCGTTAGTTCGAATCCTGGGCGCGGACATGGCACTGCTCATCAGACCACGCTGAGGCAGCGTCCCACATGCCACAACTAGAAGAACCCACAACGAAGAATACACAACTATGTACCGGGGGGCTTTGGGGAGAAAAAGGAAAAAATAAAATCTTAAAAAAAAAAAAAAATTTCAAACAACTGGGAACTTTAAGGGGATTTCATGCTTCACATTAATTTCATCAAATTTTACATTAAAAAAAATTACTAAACACTCAAATGACATTTTTTTTACTCCACACAGTTTAAGCTACAGCCTTGCACGTGGTGAGCACTCAATAAATGTGGACCGAATGGAATTACATAATGCGGAATTACAGAAAATCTCGTCCTCTACTAGTTCACGTGTGTTTGTTTAGTGAAAAAAAGTCTTCATGTTGCATTTCTCCTGGACCCCAGGAAATTTAGTAAAGTGCTTAATCAATGCTTAGTGACTGACTGAATCACAGGGTTATGTATTTAACTAAAATTCATGGACTTGCTTAAATAAAAATACAGACCTGGGAGACAATTTTTATGTCTGTCACAGGAGTGTGAGCAAAGCCTTGTATTACACCACCAGGTTGCTTGTGACGCTACAGTGTGTTAGTTTATAAAGAGGCCCTCCTTGGGGCCAGCCCAGTGGCACAGCAGTTAAGCGCGCACGTTCTGCTTCTGTGGCCCGGGGTTCACTGGTTCGGATTGCAGGTGCAGACACAGCAACACTTGGCAAGCCATGCTGTGGCAGCGTCCCACATATAAAGCAGAGGAAGATGGGCACAGATGTTAGCTCAGGGCCAGTCTTCCTCAGCAAAAAGAGGAAGATTGGTAGCAGTTAGCTCAGGGTTAATCTTCCTCAAAAAAAAAAGAGGCTCTCCTTACAGTGGCCCATCTTAGACAACACTTACTACCCCTGATGCTACGTGGTTGTTTGCTACCTTGTGAGGTTTCCATTTACCACGGAATGTGACTTTATGTGCAACTTATAATTAAGGTTGTCCTAGAGAGAAAATGTAATGCTTGTAATATGGTTCACCTGTTTACAGGAAGGTATGGCTCTCGTCTCAAGAGAACTGATTGAGAACTTTAAGAACTTTCTGAGATTAAAAAAAATATCTGGGGCCAGCCCCATGGCCTCGTGGTTAAGTTTGGCACTCTCCACTTCAGCAGTCCAGGTTCAGTTCCTGGGCACAGACCCACACCACTCGTCAGTGGCCATGCTGTGGTGGCGACCCACATACAAAATAGAGGAAGACTGGCAATGCATGTTAGCTCAGGGCCAATCTTCCTCAGTGAGAAAAAAAAGAAATCTACTCTAGACTGTAAGTAATCTCTTTTGTGATTTGGATATGCGACCATTAAAAATATAACCATGAGTAGTGCTTTTCACATCATTACCTTTTTCTCATACGAAAAACACATCCACCTCACTGTTTTAGCAGGTTCTCATGGTGAGTGCTTAGAATCACTCTACCAACACTCTAAACTCACTGTGACTCTACCACAGGTGTGCTCACAAACTCTAACTGACACACCCCACAAGGTTTTCCACAGACAACTTCTTGACAGGAGAAGTATGAGTGCTCGTGTCAAGCTAAGAGCGTGTTCCGTTAAGGTCTGTGGTGAACTTGACTCACACTGACCAGACGTGGTCGTTTGATACATGCTTCGTGCCTGCCTGCGGCAGTTCAACTTCATTAAAAGCACACCGAATCTCCTTTTCCTATTCTCTGGCTTTAAACACAGACTGCAGTTTTTAAGGACAACCTTGAAGTCACGTAGGTATGGAATTTCTTATACATGGCCCCAAGATGATATCGATGCAAAAATGCCTCCCTTCTCTGATTTTCTTCTTCTCTAGCTCTCATATAATATTGATGGCAGTTTTCACAGCATTTTGGATACTTGAAAGAAGATGATGGGGCCGACCCCGTGGCCGACTGGTTGAGTTAGCACGCTTCACTGCGGCGGCCCAGGGTTTCGCCAGTTCAAATCCTGGGTGCGGACATGGCACCGCTCATGAGGCCATGCTGAGGCGGCGTCCCACATGCCACAACTAGAAGGACCCACAACTGAAAATACACAACTACGTACCGGGGGCTTTTGGAGAAAAAGGAAAAATAAAATCTTTAAAAAAAAAAAAAAAGAAAAGGAAACTGAGCTTGAGAATTCATTTAAGCAAAAATTGAAACACGAGGATATCTAAATGCAATATCGCTATTCACATAATACTATCTACTTACAGCTCTTTCTTTTATTTTTTTGTGTTTGAGGAAGACTGGCCCTGAGCTAACATCTCTGCAGTCTTCCTCTATTTGATGTGGGAGGCCGCCTCAGCATAGCTTGACGAGCGGTGCTAGATCTGCGCCCAGGATCCAAACCTGCAAACCCTGAGCCACTGAAGTGGAGCACATAAACTTAACCACTACACCACCAGGCTGGTCCCCAGCTCTTTATAAGTGGAGCACATAAACTTAACCACTATACCACCAGGCTGGTCCCCAGCTCTTTATAAGTGGATATTCAGTTAACAGTCCTTGGCCTCTACATGGTACAAGTCACCATGAGGCAACAGGTACTTGCTCTGTGACAAATGCTCTAAAGCATACAGGGATCCAATTAAAGCCAGCCATCTTGGCGCGTGGAAAAGAACAGATACCATATGAGAATTACAATAAAACTACAATGGGGATTCAGAAGGACAACTGTCACTTCCCTCAGGGAATCAAGGAAGAGACTGCAGAGGAGGTGGCATTAGAGCTGGATGCAGTGACAAGCGTCGTGGGAGAATGACAGTTTAGAGGCAAGAAATGGGGTGGAAGGGTGGCAGGGACTGTTTTTCTTCACCACAAACCTCCTGAAATTCTGCAACAGGCATAAACTGCAGGATGATAAAAGCTAAGGGGGTACCTTACACCACATACAAAAATTGACTCAAAATGGATCCCAGCCCTAAATGTAAGACCTAACACTATCGAACTCTGAAGAAAACACAGGAGGAAAGCCTCAAGACGTTGTCTTTGGCAATGACTTCTTGAAAATGACACTAAAAGCACAGGCAACAAAAGAAAACTAGAAAATTGAACTTCATCAAAATTATAAAACCTTTAAAGGACACTATTAACAGAGTGAAAAGGCAACCCAGGAAATGGGAAAAAAATATTTGCAAATTGTATATTTGATAAGGGATTAATATCCAGAATAGGTATATAAAGAACTCCTACAACTCAACAACAACAGAAAACAACCCAATTTGATAATGGGAAGAGGACTTGAACACACATTTATCCAAAGAAGATAAACAGATGGCCAAGAAGCATATGAAAAGATGCGCAACGTCACTAATCACTAGGGAGAAGCAAATCAAAACCACAATAAGGTACCACTTCACATCCATTAGGATGGCTATTATTAAAGGAAAAGAAAAGAACAAGTGTTGGCCAGGCTGTGGGGAAATCAGAAGCTTTGTGAACTGTGCTGGGAACATAAAATCGTGCAATTGCTATGGAAAATAGTACGGAGGGTCCTCGAAAAATTAAAAATAGAACTGCCATATGTTCCAGGAATTCCACTTCTGGGTATATACCCCAAAGAACTGAAAACAGTGACTCAAAGGGATATCTGCACACCCACGTTCATAGCAGCATTATTCTCACTAGTCAAACAGTGGAAGCCACCCAAGTGTGCATCAATGGATGAATGGATATACCAAATGCCATAAATACATACAATGGAATACTATTCAGCCTTAAAAAAGGAAATTCTGACACATGCTACAACATGGATGATTCTTGAGGACATTATACTAAGCGAAATAAGCCAGTCACAAAGGAACAAACACTGTACAATTCTACTTATATGAGGTACTTAGAATAGTCAAACCCATAGAGAGAAACTAGAATGGGGATTGCCAGGGGTTGGGGGAAGGGAGAACAGGCACAGGGTTCAGCTTTGCAGGATGAATAGGGTTTTGTGGACAATGGTGGGGATAGCACAATAATGAGAATATACTTAATGCCAGTGAACTGTACACTTAAAAATGGATAAGATGGTAAATTTTATATTATGTGTATTTTACAAGCTTTTAAAAACTGTAAGGTTTAAACTAAGAAAAATAAAAGCTAAACTAAAACAAAAAAGTCCAACCCTCCTCACTACCACCCCTGTTAGGAACAATGCCTCCTAGACCCCAGAAGGGCCCGTCCTCCTGGCCTCTCATTCTCCCTGCTTCTGTCTGCCTTCACTGACATTGCCACATCCCGTCTGGCCATCCCCGAGGGCCAGGTCCTTCCTTGGCTACCTGGATTCCTCGGCCCAATCTTTTAGCACGCATGCTCTGCAATCATCCATAAGTTGTCCTAGAAGTGCTATGCATATGTTGGCTGCCTCTCTGTTGGGTCCTGACGTATAGGACACTGTTCTAAGCTTGAGCACTGAATTTAGAAATCGGTATACAAACAGCAACACGATTGAACATAACACAGCAAGTTAAACTAACATACGCCAACTGCATTTATTTGTAACTTCTTTTTTATCCCCTGTGGTTCAAAAGAGATTTTACTCAAATCAGCAATGTCCACACTGGGCCTCCTAATAAAGTCCTTCAGAGGTATTCTTTGCGGTCATATGGTGAGAATTCCAGTCAAAAGAAACGAGCAAACAAACAGAAAGCGTGCTGAATAAATTATCTGACTAAAATGCTGGCTTGTGCTCAAAATCTACCTCTCCTGAGATCAGGCCAGGTTACCAGCACCCAGCGAAGAGAAGAATGCCCATGTGGCCTGTGCTACAGGCCTGCCCTGTGCTCTGTCCCATCCTCAAATCAGTGTGACATGGGTGCAAATACGTCTCCACCTCGAGAAGAGATCTCCAAGGTCTCAGCTACCCTGGAGGCCACTGCCCAGCACAAGAAGGGCTGGGTTCCAAAGACAACCTTGTCGATTTCTGGTTCTTTTTTTTTTTTAAGGTAACAAAGTGAGCTCTGATGTTAGCAAACCTGGATGCATCCCCAGGTCAAGCTACCACACAGCCCCGTTTTTCCCATGACGTGCTGGGATGCAGAAGGCAGAGGCCACCTGCTACGCAACACAAGTTTCTGTGGGAAAATGGAGGCGGAGGTCCAATTTGAGATTCCAAGATGATCTGGCCGGCGGAGTGAGCGAGGGTGCACAGCCTCGAGGTGTTACTGGCGGCCGTTTTCACCTGGGCGGTGGAGGACGGGCTCCAGGTAGATGGAGGCCCCAGTGGTGGGAGGGAATGAAGGCAGGAGGTGAGGAGGAAGGGATGGAATGCTGAGGAACAGAGGGGGAAGGAAAAGGGGGCAGGTGGGCAGGTCTGCATTCTCAGCCCTGCTGCCATCCAGCCCTGGAGGAGAATACGGAGGGAAGAGGAGCAGAATCTCCTATTTTTCTCTCTGCCGCTGAATCAAATCCCACAGGCAGGAGGTGAGAACTAGGATGCCAGCGCTAGAGGGGCAGGCAGGCTGCTGAGAGGAGCACGGAACAGCCCATGTCCAGGATGTGCAGTACACAGAGGAAAAGGGAGCAAGGAGGAGGGAGAGGCCGGGGGAGGGCCCCCTGGTTGGAGTGCTTGCTCCTTGTCAGAAGAGTCTGAAACCAGGGACTTTTGCTCCAGCCGTCCTCTGGGCAGCATCAGCCGCCTCTTCCCAGCCTAGGATGGCTAGTGTTGGTTCTTTCACGGGTCGCATCCAGCTTCCAACACTTGGATCATTTCTTTTTTCCTCTCTGCTACTCTGCAGGCCCACAGGACGGGACAATAGGCTCAGCTGTGTGAAACAAAGAAAGGAGGCTGTCGCCTTGGAGAGTTCACTGTCAGATGGAACAGAAAACCCGCCAGGGGAGAGGGCACAGGAACCCAGGAGGGGGAGAGGCGGTGATAAGGCCATTTGGAAAGGACTGGGCTCCAAACTTTCCCATTGTACTTGAGTTTTTATACAGACATCCTCATCAGATTCTGGATTTTTACATTCGGATACTCATTTTAAGATGGTAGCCTATCCCTTAGAGCCATATTAAAAAATAGGTTTACAGAAGCAAATTTTAAAGCATAATATTTTTTTATTATCAAATATACCTTCATTGGGTGTTTTTTCTCCTCTAATTACAAGTTTGAACCTCTTAACGTATCTTACATTTTTATTAGTCATCAGATTCATTCTGTAATAAAGGCTCTTTTTTCCAGAATTATAGCTTCCAAACCTTTTTTGCTTAAAAGAGTTTCCTGTTCATGTTTAATGTTTAAAACTAAGAAAATAAGAAAGGCTTGCTTTTTTTTTTTTAGGAAGATTAGCCCTGAGCTAACATCTGCCACCAATCCTCCTTTTTGCTGAGGAAGACTGCCCCTGAGCTCACATCCGTGCCCATCTTCCTCTACTTTATACGTGGGACACCTGTCACAGCATGGCTTGACAAGCAGTGCATAGCTCTGCATCTGGGATCCGAACTGGCGAACTCCGGGCCGCCAAAGCAGAATTTGCAAACTTAACCCCTGCACCACCGGGCCGACCCCCAGAAAGCCTCACTCTTTAAAGATAGAAATCCAAGGATCCTCAAAATGCCCAGTCAACGGTAATTTACTTGTGAAAATTAATAAACAGAAACCTCATTTAAAATGGAGTCAGGACCAGCCCAGTGGTGTAGTGGTTGAGTTCACACGCTTCACTTCAGCGGCCTGGGGTTCGCTGGTTCGGATCCCAGGTGCACATCTATACACTGCTCATCAAGCCACGCTGTGACGGCATCTTACACAGAAGAACAACTTAGAACTGGGATATACAACTACGTACTGGGGCTTTGGGGAGGAAAAAAAAGAGGAAGTTGGCAACAGATGTTAGCTCAGGGCCAATCTTCGAAAAATAAAATAAAATAAAATGGCGTCAGGAGGCCAGAAAAGAGAACTCTTACGCACCTGCCACTCAGTGCAGACCTCAAGAGAAAGAGATATACGGTGCCTCTCAGACAGGAAGTGGCACTACTTACTATCCCAGCAGAAGGAAGGAACTCCCCCTCGCCCAGCGACAGCTCAGCCAGTGAGAAGCCACCCCACTTGGAACTCTGTCTCCTCCAGTGGACTCTTCCTTTACAACGGCCCCTCCCAACTTCATAAAAGAACGCTTCCCTCCTTTCTCTCTCCAGACTCGTGTGTGGTTCTCCATAGACCGAATGCCCCAAATTGTAATTCTTTGCCATTCAGAAGAAACCCATTCTGCTGGTAAAATATGTTTATTTGGTTTAGGTCAACACATTCATTCCACAAATATTTATTGACCATCTCCTACGTGCTGGCAACTGTTGTAGCCACAGAGATACAGTAGTGAGCAATGTATGGATTTACGGTGTGTGCATTATATCTCAATAAAAAGCCTCATAGAGGAGCACTCCGTACGTAGAGAAACAATATGTACTAGACGCTTTCACACAGTAGGTATTCAATAAATGTTTTTCAAAGAACACAATCAGCTGTGGTGTTAAAAGAAGCTATCTACTTGGAAAAAATACATACGTATATAAAATCTTGGTTATTACTATAGTTGACATTATCATTCTAACTCTAAGTGCCCTTGTAAGTCTAACTCTGTTAAAATCGTCTAAACTTCAACTTCTGTTGGTCTCCCAGGACAAGCTGAGCAACTGCACAAGTTCTTGTCCTAATTACTCAGAAGCCAGCCTAGCACCCGATTTCATGGTATGGAATCCCGGCCCCAGCCCGAGGGACCTGCTCTCCCAAACCAGTCCAGCTAAGCTTTCCAAGCACCAAGCACGCCGCCTTTACCTTTTCCATTGTCCTAATGCTTAAGGTATGTCCACGTGAACCGATGGACAGCTAGCATTTGTTGTAAGCAAATCTGTATCACCCACTTATGAATATGACTGTCTTGTCCAATTGCAACAGGAGCTTCCTGAAATGAGGCTTCTATTTTGGTACTAATAACTTCCCCATGACGTCAAGCAAGTTACTGAAACACTCCAGAAAACCAGTAAATGTTGTTTTTACCAGTTCCCTGCATTACCCATCAGGAAGAACACTATATGTCATCATCGGGCCATCTCTAAAGTAGTTATTACATAAGACACTAAACATTACAATATTATAGAACCCTCTAATATGGGTTATTCTGTTAAATGAGCTTTCAAGACAAAGCTACAGGTAAAACAGTAAAATGTTTTGTTTTATTTTACTTATTTTATTATTTTACTTCACTATATTTACTTTTCATCCTATTTTACCTACTTGAATGGAATTCTTCTAAAGTCTCTAATAATCTCATGTTCTATAACAATGCAGGGGATATAATTTAACAGACTCTTTTTTTTTGTTTTTGAGGAAGATTAGCTCTGAGCTAACATCTGCCAATCCTCCTCTTTTTGCTGAGGAAAGCTGGTCCTGAACTAACATCCATGTCCATCTTCCTCTGCCTTGTACGTGGGACACCTGCCACAGCATGGCGTGCCAAGTGGTGCCATGTCCGCACCTGGGCTCCGAACCCGTGAACCCCGGGCCGCTGAGAAGCAGAATGTGCGCGGTTAACTGCTGCGCCACCAGGCCGGCCCCTAACAGACTCTTTTTAATTCAGTATTGCCCACAGAATCTGCAAAGTTATTTGCCCCTATTCTAAATAGCCCAGGCCATTGAGCTTTTTGAGTTCTTCTATTTACTTGTTAGATTTTCCGTCTCTTCATTTGTTAACCTTCCTTGCCAATATCAGATGACCATCTCCATCAACCAGTCACCCCTCTTTTAATTTACGGCTTCTAATCTGCCGTAGGTAAAACATCACGTATATTTGTATCTGAGTGCATATTTGTGTGTAGGCAAAGAGAGGAAGAAACAGACGGAGAACAGAAAATGTGGAAATCCAGAAAGTCGTGTGAACCCAACTGTTAGAATTGTTAACCTTAGGTAAGTCACTATCAGGAGACTTTAAACTTCTACTTTAAGGAATTTTGTGGGGTTGGTTGGTTTGTTTCCAATTTTTTGTATAATGAGTATATCATTGTAATTTGTTTAATAAAACTTATTTTATATTATATTCCAATTTATAATATTACACTTTTATATTATCCAAATACATAAACTAATCTGTAAATCAAGACATAGTAGGGGGCCAGCCCGGTGGCTCAGCGGTTAAGTGCGCACGTTTCACTTTGGCAGCCCGGGGTTCGCCAGTTAGGATCCTGGATGTGGACACGGCACTGCTTGGCACGCCATGCTGTGGCAGGCGCCCCACATATAAAAAAGTAGAGGAAGATGGGCACAGATGTTAGCTGAGGGCCAGTCTTCCTCAGCAAAAAGAGGAGTAGGGGCCGGCCCCTTGGCCGAGTGGTTAAGTTCGCGCACTCCACTGCGGTGGCCCAGGGTCCGGATCCTGGGCGTGGACATGGCACCGCTCGTCAGGCCACGTTGAGGCGGCATCCCATATGCCACAACTAGAAGGACCTGCAACTAAGATATACAACTATGTTCCAGAGGGGATTTGGGGAGATAAAACAGGAAAAAAAAAAAAAAGATTGGCCACAGTTGTTAGCTCAGGTGCCAATCTTTAAAAGAAAAAAAAAAAAAGGAGGATGTTAGCTTAGGGCGAATTTTCTTCTTCAAAAAAAAAAGAGACATAGTAGGATGGGGAGGTGGGGCCAGGCCTCTGAGGAATCTCCAGAGAGTCAAACACAGGGTCAGCAGGTGGCCTGCGGGATTCAGAGACTTGGCATTGACCTCCTGGTTTCAAACCCCATCTCTGACACGTACCAGCTATTTGAATTTTAACAAGCTCTATTTTTATGATATTACCTTTATCGACATTTAGTATGTCTATTATAATTAATAATAATATTTATTAGAAATAGTCATTGAGCTCTAGCATGCACCCAGGAACCCTGGTGACTGCTCTACAAACATTATCTTATTTAACCTTTACAATAACCCAGCGAAGAAGCCGCTGTCATCTCCGTCCAGCCATGCCCACACTGAGGCCCCAGGTAGCGGGCGTCCAGGCAGGTGGACGATGCGGCCCGGTCTTCCTCATCAAGTTACATGGCCTCCTTTTGGGAGCACTGGTTTCTGCCTCTGCCCAACCGAAACCATAAGATTACTAATATCCATCTCACGGGGTTATCAGAAGAATGGATAAGGTAGATAGATGCCTCATAAACTCCAATGGACTTTTTAAAAGTCATTATTGTGATAATTATCAGCATACCTATTATTATGGCCTTCTCACACTTTATTCACCCTTCCTTTCTAGTTACGGGCAGTACTCTAGGCAGTGAGGCAGACAAAATGTCAAGCTTTACAACACATGTTAAGTGATCCTGGTGATCAATGATGCAGAATAGCTCAATTGATAATTATCTTATCACCGCTATTTAAAAGATTCACCAAAAATATTAAATAGTAAATTTTCCCTTAAGTTAAAATTCTCCTTTGGAAAGAAAGGTTTGATCTTCGTCAATCAAGCGAGTGACTCCAACGAAGAATTCAGAGAAAATACCACAACAGATTCCGGAAGATGAAAGAGATCAAAGGAACATCTCAGAGAAGCGAAACCCACACCCCAAGGAGAAAGGACATTCACACACAAATAAAAACACCCTTTGAAATCTCAGCTGGACATCTGTCTTCCTCTGGGCATCTTTGTTAAGAAGCCATGTCTCTCTGTTGCACACATTAAAAAAAATAACAAACGCTCCCACAAAGACAACCAGATGTTCACGAATATTCATGATGTGTTTCCAATCTGGTTTGGTCTTCTCCTTGATTTATTTTTGATTAAGTTCCCTTGGCTTCTGCTGGAGTCCATGAGATGGATGGCACTGCTGTGGCACAAATTTAGAAAACCTTCATATTCTAAATAATTGCAGTAAGTCTCTCAAACAATCCCTTATAAATAATCATGTATGGACAAGCCTCAGACTAGCCAGAGATACAGAAACTGGCCTTATTCCTGAACATGACCTCTAACGCCATTGCTACAGTTGACAAATTAAGTCTCTATTTCTAAAACACAGGTTGACATGTCCGGGGGAGGAGAAAAAATCTAGAACCTGCTGTTCTTGTCTGAGTAATACAGTGGGACATTAAAGGAAGGCAATAGCTGTGCTCTGGCGTTACTGACGTGCATTTTCCAAGGTCACCAAGTTAGTCTGTGTCCCTCCAGATTCCAAATGGTTAAAAAGGTCAGAGTAAGATTAACAGAACCAACTAGACCAAGCTAAACATTTTACCACCTTGCTTTCTTCTATTTAAAATAAAATTCTCGAAACTTCCAAACTGAAAGAAAATGCAGCTCCAAGCCCAAAAATCCTGCTGAAAGTGGGTGTAATGATCTTCTAGTAAGAGGTGGCCAGAGAGAGCTCCCGTCAAAATACTTGGTATTCTGGGGCCCGATTCCTTCTGTCCTTCGTCATCTTGGTGCACAGGTGCTGTGGCGAGAGATCAGTCTAAAATATGTACCTAGAGGTCAGGAGCCTGACATCATGTGTGTGTGGCAACACCAGCGAAAGCTCACAGCCCTGCCCAGGTGACCTCCTGTCTGGGCCCTGCAGGAATCTGCCTAATCCTACTGCAGACGCCCAACCATCGCCATTCCCCAAGCCAGGCCCTGGGGACACGTGGGCCACTGGACCTGAGCCCCACAGTCCTCTCCACAGGCCTCAAATTTAGATGTTTGTCATTATCATCAAATGACATTATCGACACAGCCACAGAAACCCACTCCTAGGGCCTGAAAATAAGCAAACATTGATCACATTCCTTTAAGCTGTCTCACACCAAGACCATCCCATCTCTAGTGTGCTACAAATTAACATGTTTCAATAGCCTATAATTAGCTTGTGCGTAGCACAAATAAATTACACTGTAATTGCCGACGTGGAAAGCGTTTAATTCTTCAACATAACATTTAGATCACACTACAGCTTGGGGAACCTGGTTTTAATATTCCAAGGCTTCAAAAAGGGGCCTGGCCTGGGCTGCACTCAACTCGGAAAGGTCCCAATTCTAAAAACAGAGCCATTTCTCCCCAAAGCCTTGGCCAAACACTGGATTCTGCCACCAAAGTGGCCTCTTTCCTTTCAATTCCTTGGCCTCTCTCCTCGGTTGCTGTCTTTTGATCAACCTTTCAGAATTCTCTCTGCTGTATGTAAATGAAAACAACTACAAGGCTCAGACTCTTCTCCTTTTTGGAAAGCATTTGTATTTTCAGCAGGATGCTATTTTGGTTTTTAACCTCCCCCGGCTCGTTGTGTTTCAGAAACACAAATAAAAATCAGTCATTTCTAAATGCTCAGGAACAAAAACAGAAAAACACGCCAATGTTGTTGATCCATATTTGAAAAATCTGATGCAGACTTAATTCGTAGACTATAACATCACAATAATATATCTAATCTATTTCCATAATTGTACACGCAGTCTACAAAGGTCTCTAAGTTTAGAAGGATGGAAGCACACCTAACCTGATTGTAAGGATAATAAAAACCTTCTTAATTAGGAGAGGTACGGGATGCCAAGATCAAATCTGGCAGCCAAGAATTCTGTTTATGTCCACGTTACCGCGGTGCAATGTACAAGAAATGCTGACTAAATTGGGACCGGGCATTGGACTACAAACGGGACTTTGTCTGAGGGAGCCAGAGCAGGGGACTGTATTACCAGCTGGCTTAGAACAGAATGCCTCAGTGTATTCTGACATCAAATGTGTGAATCCCGCAGCAGAACCGCTTCTGACTGCAATCTGCAAAGCAACAGCAGCCCAAAGCTAGCGAGTAATGTCAGTTAAGACAAAATGAAACAAAACGAAAATAAATGCCCTTCAGAGCAACAATTGGGGTTTAGCAGTCGAATATTTCAACTCAGGACGATTTGCAACACATCACATTCTAATCCTGTGGATAAGGAGATAAGAATTCAGGGAGGACACGTGCTGATAAGAATTCAGGGAGGCCGCGTGCTGGCCGTGCCCGCATTCCTTCAGAACACCCAGGACCTATGCACTGACAACCTCGCTGGGGGCAACCTTGCTTTCCTGATCTTTCCTTGAATATTCAGGGAGTTCAAAGGCATAGGAAAATAGGAAACCTGTTTTCCACACGCTTTGCTGTCTCCAGTAAATAACAAAGGAAGAACAGTCTGGAAAATAAAAAAAAAAAACCACAGAGACTGCACCATCTGGGCATATCTGGGTGAAACCACGAGTTCACCTTGGCCTCACGGGTCCACTATTGCGAAATGGAAATTATTTTTGTTTTGTCTTGTGAATGATGATGAATCAGAACAACATCCTAACTTTTTATATCATTAACAATCCAAGGACCTCTGAAAGAACACCATGTATGTTTTTCAGCACTTCGTTTCTATCTTAGGTTCCAGCCACAGTAAAACTCGCCCCAATGGCCTGTAAAAGCCACATTTTCTAGCTCAGTTTTTAACCTTTTTGCAAACTGTGCCCTCTGCCTTAAATTATCCTGCACTGTTAGCACCCACTCCCCCACCAGAATAATCTTCCACGTTCTTTATGATTGGGCTTGGGGATCACCTCCTCCAGAAAGCCTTCTAAGACTTTCCTAACCTCGGTCAACAGCTCTCTTCTGTATTCCTGCACAGCATTTTAATAGCCTGTTTACTTGTCTAATACTCCCACTAAATTGTGACCTCTTTGTGGATGGGGAATACATCATCATCTGTGTTTCTGGATGGGCAAAGTCTCAGATACAGACTTGATGCCCTTTAAATATTTCTAAATAATTACATACATAAATAAACTCAACAGATACTGAGCATCTATTACGTGCCATGCATGGTTCTCTGTGCTGGAGTGACATAAGTGATCAAAACAGACGGACAAAAACCCCTCAAACCAGGACGTACTGGGAAGTGGCCCATGAGGGAACTTTGTGGGGTGATGGCTCCGTTCTGTATCATACCCGGGTGTGGATGACATGGATATATCCACTTGACAAAACTGTGCAGCGAAGATCTGTACCTTTCACTGTCCATTTTACCCCAAAAACAAAGAACTTCTAAAAAATAGCAATGATCCAGCCGGCGTAAGGAGGAGAGATGACATGGGAATGGCAGACTGCGGGTACGCACTGGGGCTGGGTAAGTGGCACGGGAAGTTCACTATATTATGCTGTTTACGTTATGTTTGAAATTTCCCAAAAGAAAAGCTAAAAAAAGCTCCCTACACTCACGTGAATAAATAGTAATGAAGTATGAATAAAAGATAGTTCTCAGCATTACTCCCAGAATAGAGGGGAACGAAAAGGATGAACAGTTATGGACACTTACAACGACGGACCAGGGACTTTATAGTCGTTTTCCATTTAATCCTCACAATAACTTTCTGAGATACTTTTACCCCTATTTTACAGATGGGGAAACTGAGGCTTGGAGAGGTTACCCAACTTGCCAGCTAAGTAAAACAGCCAGAAGTGGAACCCAAGTCTGTCCACCTCCCCAGCCTCTTGCCACTGTACTTCTCCCCGTTGTGCCACTGCACCAAGCCCGGAGCAGGACTCGAAGGCTGGGGGTTGGGGTGTAGAGTCTGAAGAAGCCCCAAGAATCACCACTAGTCCTGACAGACACCACTCTTAACTGCTGTGGGGGACTGGAATTGGCCACCCCAAGATACGTCTTTCTGGCATGAGGATTATTTTGGGCTGGTTACTTTTAAAAACTGCAGACACGAAAGAAACTGAAAAGTAGAATTTACTTACCCTTTGCTAAGAGATATTTACATTGTAAAGAAAATCTCCATCTGTACCAGGAAGGAGGGGTGACCTTCTCTCTAGAAACTCTCACCAACGCAGAAGGCAAGGACTTAAATCTGCATAATAACCTTACTCTTGTTTACCGTACTTGTCTGGTAACCTCCTGCAACTGACTCCCCCTACCCCCAACATCTTCCTTTGTCTTTAGCTGAAGAGGACATTTAAGATGGTGGCTTCAGCCATTTTGGCGAGTTGCTGAGGTTGCCTGAGCCTCTCCCACGTATACCTGTTATAAAGCTTTGTTTAATTTTCTCCTGTTATTCTGTCTCATGCGAATTTAATTCGATGTCCGGCCAGAAGAACCCAGAACGGGTAAAGGAAATGTCTTTCTCCCCTACACTGCCTCTGCCTTGGTCCAGAATTATATTTGGAACGATTAAATTATAAAGCTTGCAAGGAACGGCTGTACCCCAGAATCATTCCTACACCGGCAGCAAGGGTTCTGATGTCACATTTCTCTGTGATGATTTGCAGCATTTTTATTTACATTTCCGGTCCTTAAAGATCTGGGTGAGTCTCTGCCTGGACTCCCATTTCCTGGTGCCTGATGTGGATCTAGGCTGCCCCAAGTAGAGAAGCCCAAGGGGTCCTGGCCTACATGCCCATCTATACGACCCAATGGATTTTATGGAGTGGATTAGGGCTGTCCCGGGGAGAGAAGCCCAGGGCACCCTGGCCTACACGCCCATCTATATGACCAGGTTCGCATCTAAAGTTATACGACCACACAATAACCAGACCCCATCTGCACTGAAACCATTTAATGACTTTTTACATCATCTTTTCTTTGTCTAGTAAAAATATGTCAGGTACCCATGTCTGCAGCTCTTCACTGCCCATGGGTCCTGTCCCCATACTATTCCATACTATTCTCTGAATAAAAGAACACTACTGCCAGACCTTGAGAGTCCAAGAAATCCTTTTGACTCCTTGACTCACCAAGCCCGCATCCGTGCCCACAGATGCAATAGGGATTTGGCACAGAGTCCTAGCCGGGCTTCAGCTGACGTTGTCACCAGGGCCCCACTGCAGGTGAGGACTTCTCCATCAGGGCTGTGCCGCACCACCAACCACACAAACTTGTTTTCTGCCAACACCAAGCAGACTCAAGCTCAAGATGCCAAGGAAGCTGACACAGTCAGTAATCAGAGGCCACCTTCCATGTGTCCCTTTCCTGGCCGTGGTGTCACTTTGACAGATGTCAGACTTTAGCATCAGTAGCAATGGGTCCATTATGGACTTGGACAGCTGCTGTCATTTCTGAAGGCAGCTTCTCTCAACCAAAAACCACACGGTGCTCAGGGATGTGCCAAATGTGTGGGAATATGGGCCACTTCCCTGCTGTTCACAAGTACTGATGTCCCAGTCCCCAGCAGGGGTGAAGCCTGAGGTCCACACTCTGTTCCTTTAGGGCCCATTTGGTGCTAAATAAAAACTCTCACCATCGTTGTAAACTTGGATCATAATCCCTGTTTATACTGCTGAATTTTCACCCATCTGTACTCTCTGTTGCCTTCAGCTAAGCTCACTGGCCCCAAAAACACTTTATCAAGGGCTTTATTCCAGCCAGGAGCCGGGTGACTGGGGCCTGGAGAAGGAGCTTGACATCCTAGCCAGAAAGTTAATTACTAATATAATTATCAAAACCTTTTATTTTTCAGGGTTAAGTCAAGCATCTGTGGGCAGGGTCTCTCTTGGGTTGGTTTGTTTTCCAACTGACACGTAACTAGCATTCAAGGACAATGTGGGGTTTTTTTTTGACTTTTCAAAGCCAATACAAATATCTAAAAGTCTTCTTGATCTGCAGAATACTCCCTCAATCCCAAAATTTACCCAGAGGATTTCAAATGAAACAAAAGTCATAAACCAATTCCACCCACCACCCCAAATTCTCTGTACTCAAGGCTGTGTTCTAAATGCCTTTTGCTACGGCAG
This sequence comes from Equus przewalskii, assembly GCF_037783145.1. NCBI lineage: Eukaryota > Metazoa > Chordata > Mammalia > Perissodactyla > Equidae > Equus > Equus przewalskii. Next base: position 18,212,922 of record NC_091862.1, read on the forward strand.
ACAGAGCAAACTTAAAGGTCCTTTTTCCCTATCAAATGTTTCAGGCTCCTAATATGTTACCATGTCCTCTTACTGCTTTGAGGGGGTTGTTTGTTCTCGGAGCCAGCTCACGGTCAGCTTTGATGGGGCTGCCTACCGGCACAGAAAGAAAGTATTAAGCCGTAGGTCCTCAGATCTGGAGCTGCTCCACCAGCGGGGCACGGAAGAAGTTTGCCTACTTGTCCCAAGGCAGAATCCAAAGTCTAGAAATGCAGGTAAAACCTGAAAGTTACACCTTTTCAAGAATGAGTTCCCATCAGGGCTCAATCTGTGAAGAGCTAACCCCCGGGAGAAGGAACTTTGCGTTAAGTCGCTGGGGTTGTATGCATGGCCAGAAAGATGGATAACCTTAAAGCACGTCTAACACAGACATCTGGACGCCTGAGCCTTGTGAATGACAGTGAACCACGTGGCATCTGGCCTGATCTTCAGTAGTCTGAGGCCTCCCACTTACCACTGCAAGCAGCCTAGAATTTCCTAGAAAGCGAACCTGAATATGCCGACTTGGGATCTTACTTTTCTCACTAACTACAGCTTAAAGGATGAACAGTTTCCAGCCTGGCTCGAATTCGCTCCCACCACCAGATTCTCACACCTTTGATCAGAACTAATTAAGCTCATGTGGTGGTTTTTTTCCCCAGACTGTCTTTTGCAGCTCTGGAACAGAGCGCACCAAATTAGGCCCATCTGTCTAAGTGGGAAGGAATTATTATCCCAGCACCAGGCAGCTTCCTTTCCTACCTAGAAGCTGCCTTCCAGGGTTTCAAACGCCGTGGGACGATTGCGGTAACCCCAACTCTCACCTGGCTATAACTCTGAGAAGAGTGGCTGAGGGGTGTATGAAGGATCATGGACCAATTCACGGCCACCCTTTCCTTGCTCAGTGAAACGTCCTAGGAGGCCACAAAGTATGCTACCAGACGATCATTCTGGGGCAAAACTGCAATGTTCAAGAATCCGGAGCAATATTTAGATTGTTGTTCTGCTGCAATCTTGCCAAAAGGAAAGTCTTTTCTCGTTCACTACGCCCCAACAGGAGAGCCTAATGAATTTTAATGGAGCAGGGAAGTCTTGTGCCACATGAGGTTACTTCCTTAAAAGGAACCAAACAACCCCGCCATTCACACGTGCCAGGGGACAAAGTTAGAGGAAAGAAGCCCTCAGCAACAATGACAACCACAAGCCTGCCTAGGCCATGATGTCAGGACCCCTGGGTGATGGCTTTTTCTTTCCCCTACGAGTGCTTATCAGCGACTTTACTCTCACCCCTGCCGACTGCTAAATCGGTGGAGCAAAAGGAAAGAGAATCAATAGTTATTTGACAGTCACGATGTGACATTACTCCTGACCTAAGGAATCTTTACTTAGGTTGGGTTATGGAAAGAAATTAAAGCGCCTAAGAACGCCAGCATCGAAGCAGATTGTGTTCACTGACAGAATATACAACAGTGGTGCCTAAACTACTTGTTGGGTCCCTTACATCATAGGCCCTTTAGAACATAAAAGGAATATTAATAAAAGAATTACCTGTTCCTAGTTTCTTAACTACTGTTTTTTTCCTTCATTCCTCCCCTAAGTAGATTTATGGAAAATAAAAAATAAATAAGAACTCAATTGAATCAGCAGTTTTCAAACTTCTTGTAAATGAAGAGGGACTCAGTTACTCAAGAGAGATCCACATAGCCCCCGATATATAAAAGATGGTCAAAAAGGAGCTGGTCCAATGAACAGACATGGAGAGTTGAGTCTTTTCTTCCACCTCCCATTCTTCAAGTGGTCTTGAGGTCACCAGTGAAACAAAACAATTTGAAAAGCACTGAACCAAAATGAAACCAAGGAGAATATGTGTAGCAAGTTTAAATTAATAAATGCAAAAGTTTCAGTAAGATATTTTGTAGCAAGTGTACAACATGGGAATACTAGCACACATACAGATTATACAGAGAGTTCCTAAGCTATTTATTTACTATTGATCGCATGCAAGTTCTAATGCTCCACTAACCAAACACATAAAGGCCTTTACAAAACAGCCAAATGAATTTCAATGCACCTGAGTGAGAGAAGAGACTACAGCCATGAAAAACGGTGATTATAAAAAGATCCTAATGAATGGAAGAACTCCAATAAAATGTTAAGTAAAAAAAGCAAGAATTAAATTGCTGATGTAAAAATGCCCAGAAAAACAATGAAGGGAAATCTGCTTAAAACACCAATATGATTATTGCTAGGTGGGAGATTAAAGTGGTTTTTTAGTTCTTTACATTTTATTTTGTTTTTCAAAAAAGAGGAAAAAAGAAAAGAAAGAAGGAACTAGCCAAGACATCCTTTGGGCTTATAGTCAGTAAAACTGTAGTATACATTGGCCAACAGTAAAAGTATTCTTTTCCCTCAAGTTAAAAAAAATAAAAGTAAAAATCCAGGCTTTTAATGGACACAGATATTTGACCATATTGTCCTAAGCAATACTCATTCAATTTGATATCCACAAAAGAACTGGGTTGATACTTAAGGGATCCGAATTTTTCACTCCATATGAGGCAGCACCCTGCAGACTGATGCTCCATGAGCAACTAGGACCCGTTCAAAGGCCCAAGGAGGGATGCTGGACCAGCAGCACGAACAAAAGCAGCCCGGCTGGGCAGGAGCGTATTCCCAGTGCCACCCACTCACCACGTCCAGGTCCTGGGACACCCGCCGTTTCCGCAGCTCCTCCATCCGCTCGCACACGTCGGAGAAACAGGTATTGTAATAATCTGCATACTGCTGCGCCAGGTCATCGATGTTTCCCAGGGAGCCGTCCTGAGGTGAGGAGGGCAGGAGGAAGAAACAGGAAAAGAACAAAGGCGGTCAGTCCACCTGCAAAAGCCCCACATCATTTTGTCTTCCTCTCTGCAGGGTTCACAGTAATAATCGCCGATATTTACTCACTGGTGAGAACGTGCCAGGCTAAGCTTTACGAATGACATCTCCTCATCCTCAGGACAGCCCTTGGAGTCGGTACCTATTCTTCTCGCCTTGTAGATAGACAGACAGTAGCTCAAAAAGTCGAGTGACAGCCCAAGAATTGCAAGCCAAGGAGCCAGGCCTCCAAGCTGGAACTGTCTGGTACCAAAGTCCCAGTCTTAGACCCACACCTGCGTTTCCCTAACAGGGCTGAGCGAGCCCCAGGAAAGCGCCTTCAGCAAAGGCACCGTGTCCCGAAGAGGCTCCTACAACCCACCTAGGGCCCACGGCTGCATCAGAACCTCCAGGGAAGCTTTTGAGAAATCCAGCCACCAGGACCCCACTCCCAGACACTCTGATTGGAACCTGGGAATGCAGAGAGGCCAATGCAGAATGCTGTATCTGGGACACACCTGAACCACACCCTCCCGTGAGGCCCTCAGACAAGGGGACAATCTTATGCCAAGTCATTCCAAGTACACGTGCAAGAGTACACACTACAAATTCACCTAAATAAATAAGGAAACACGTCTGTCTCTTCTCTAAGAGAAGTACACGGTAGTTGCTCTGGAGCCCACACTCCTGAGTTCACGCCCAGCTCACTGCCTCTTACGGGTCGGTGGCTGGAGGCACGATTCCTAACCTCTGGGATTGCTGGAGTAACTATAGTACCTATGTCGTGGTGAGGAGTAATGAGGTAACATGAAACACTTGGAACTTAGCTCCTCACCACCCACCTGGCACGTGGTAAGTGCTCGAAACTTATTTAACGACTAATAGAAACTACAACATCACGTTTCAGACTATAGTCTTCCCTTAGAGGAGTCGATTCTGAACACATACATATGGGAGGACAGAAATGCTGCATACATTTGTAAGTTATGCCGTTTCTTGTATCAATTCATTCATTCATTCATTCATTCATTCTGAAAACATCCCCCTGCTCCTTTTCACCTCCCGACACGTTCTTTCTCTGGTATGAATAAACGACTTTACCAAGACAACCACGGAAAATGATTTTATCAAGACAAGCTAGGAAAACACAACGTTTAGACAACCTATCCGGAGGCCTGGGTCAGAGCAGGCCATCATCTCTGTCCCACTTCCGCAATCACTGATTTTACAGAACTAAGGGAGCAGAGAAACAGAAGTTGAAAGAAATGACTTGTAAGAAAAGCTTCCTTTCCCACCAGTAAAATGCCCTACGTTTGAGGTAACTGCCTCCAAGTCCCCAGCACCGAGCCAGGGATGAGGCCTCTTACTGGGCCAGGAAGATCTCTGAACAGCTGGACATGTCTGGGCAAAGTCACCCCCCCACTGCAGTCTGTCTGTCTGGGACAGGCTGGACGGACGTGGTAGAGGAGCTGGACGCCTACCCTGCTCTAAAAGTGTTCACTGTCACATTTCCAGGAGGGAAATCACATGGGTTGAGGTGGAAATCTGCAGCTGAGCCTCTGAGGACCCGCACGGAAGTGGGCAGCCTGGAGTCTTGGCTTTACTGCCTTTCGTAAAGGAAGCTGCCTGCAAACATGATCGCCCTTGGGAGGGAGGGAGGCAGGCCAGAGCTGCCTAAGGTGAGGCTCCTGAATACAGCATGATAAGTCAACTCACAATCCTAAGGTTCGCCCTGACTCGTCTCAGCTCAATACCACCTGCCCCGTGGGCCACAACTGGAAAATCTGCAACATCCCCTCTGGTTTTCCTGCCTCCTTCCTCACTTTCCCTAATCTGCCTTTGACCCAGCCACCAAAGTGACCTCGCTAAACAAAGAGAGATAGAACGAGCTCTCCCCGCCCCTGAGTCATCCATGCCACCCCAGCCCTCACCCTACAAAGGAAACCCCAAGCTGACGGGCCGGCTCTCAGGGCCCTTCACTTCCACTCCCCACTCCCACTGGTGGAGAAAGGAGCTGAGTCTGTGCACGGGGCGGGGGGAGCCAGAGAGCAAGCAGCGGCTTCCCCTCAGAGCAGACCCTCACCCACGCCGCCCACCTCAGCCCCAACACGGGGAGAGAGGACTGCAGGAGACGTGAGGAAGAACGGGGGCAGAAGAGTGGCTCCCATGGGAGCTACTGAGCCCCAGGACTCTGAGAGCCAAGTGCCGCCGAGGCAGGGGCTCAGGCCACAGCTGCTTTGGCCAGTGGGGCAGGAGCTGCAGGTCCTCAGAGCATGGAAACCGGCGACCCTTCGCATCAGGCACCTGCCTTCTGGTAGCCAGGATGTCTGCTTACCCTTCAAAGAGACCAAGCCCTCGCCATCCCTGTTCTCTTCAAGACCCTCCAGTTTTCTTAGCTCCCTCCTGCAGCATACACTGGGAAAGACCAAGGAGCTCCCGCCCGAGAGTGCTGGAAGGAGGGGAGGCAGGCCGTGCAACAACCTTACCCAAGAACCCGTTTTGATGAGTTAACACCCTGATCCTATCACTCCACAAGTAACTGGGGCCCCTGGAAGATGCTGGGCTCTTCAGAGTTATCTTAGCCTCTCGAGAATATGATGCTATCCTCCTACCCTCATCCAGAACCTTCTGCCTTCATCCAGCCAGGAGATGAAACCTATCTGCCACTTTTGACCAACACAAAATCCACATCTTCTAAGACCTGAGTAAACTTGGTAGAGGCGTTCTAGCTACACACTCTCCTCCGGCTTGCTGTTCTTAAGTGGAAATTAAACTCTCTCCTCTCTCTTTCACTGAGAGTTGTTGTGTCCAAGCCAAGGGACTTCGATCTTGAATTCTGGCTCCTCAAAAGTAACCAGCTTTCATGTTTATGAACTGTATGACCTCACAATCAACTATTTTCTTGGACAATTCAAGGCCACCCCAAAAAACTGTAAAAACAATTATTTAAATAGCTTTGTTCAAATTACTTTTTCTCCTTTTCCTCTCCTCACTCATATATCCTAGCGACACCTTTAAAGCCAACTATGCACTTCAGTTCTAAAGTTTCCAAGTTGCAGATCAAACTTCTTTTTGTGCTAGGGAAAAAGTTTAATTTTCTATCCTTCAGTCCCAATCACTCAAAAGTCTCCCCCAAGATTTGCGGGCTTTGAAAATATATCTGTGGTTCGTGGAGAATAAAGCAGCTGTTGTACTCACCTCAGGCCACCGACAGCAAATATCTCACACCCTGAAATAGTCTGCAACATCCACGCCTCACCTGGTGCTCAGCAGATGGTCATTTAGGACAGGGAGGCATAGCTGCTGCTCGTTTTCCCACATCATTTTCCAGATGTGGAAAGTCCCCATAATTACCACTTTCATCAGTTTCGATGATTTCAATGCCAAGTAAGGCAAAAGAATAAAAGGTGTGTGTGTTTCTAAAATGTAGGCTTATCTGCCATCCCAGGAAAGGAATCCTTTCCGTCAATGAAATGGAACCCAAGGAACGACACGATGATTTTCTTTCTTATCCAGTCAAAACCCATTCTCTTTCAGAACTATCTGGAAACTTTTGCATCCTTTCTATCCAACTTGTTCTTACTTGAGATAGCACAGACCTACTCAGTAAAAATATTTACTTCTACTAAAAATGTTTGCAACATTCGTCTGCAGGGAATTTGAACAATGCAGCTGAGGTTTCGATAGCACCACACCTACTGCATCCTGCTTTTTTGGGATGTGAAGTTCACGTCTGACTCAACACGATGACGCTAATGCCAAGAGGCAGCAATGTTACAAAATAAACTCCTGCATGTAGGATGACTTTAAGACATCTCTATATTTATTCTAATAAATACAATTATGAAAATACTGAAACAGATTCCTTTTCAAACTTTCTTATTCTTTTAAAGTGTTAAAATTTCCTGCTCTAGAGGGTCAGCCCTGAGGCTGAGGAATTAAAGTTCTGCGCGCTCCACTCGGGGGCCTGGGTTCGTGGGTTCGGATCCAGGGTGGGGACCTACTCCCCTCATCAGCTATGCTGTGGAGACGTCCCACATACAGAGTAGAGGCAGATTGGCACAGGTGGTAGCTCAGGGCAAATCTTCCTCAAAGGAAAAAAAAAAAAGAGGATTGGCAACCGATGTTAGCTCAGGGCAAATCTTCCTCACAAAAAAAAGTTTCTGCTCTAGAGTTTATTATTTGTCTAACACGTTTCACTTCTTATTTTCCCTCTTTGGTTCTCATGCATTGGGCTGAAGCAATATTAGTTCAAGTTCAGAAAGAGAGAGGAAAATCTTATTTCCTAAAAAGAACTTTTTTTAAGTAAATTGTGAAATTTTGTGTCACGTTATCCTTTTACAAGAATTTTTCCCATCACTGTCTTTCAAAAAACAGAAATGACACACGCAGATCCAAGTTCTCTTTCCTTTTCTCATTACAAAAACCACGTCACAGCATCTTTCCATATGACCATCCATTTCACTTGGTACAGAGTTAATTTAAATCTGTGGTCCCACTACCGGTGTCAGCTCAACGAAAGACGACCTTGTGTAATCTTCCCACGAAGCCACAGGCACAGCGATCCCAAACACCCGTCTACTACACAACCAACATAAAAATACAGGGCTAAGAGGCGTTGTACCAAACAATTCCGATCGGGTGCACTGCTGCTGCAATTAAGGGGAAAAGACACAGAGCATTGTTGTCTCACCAACTGATTTCACAGCATTTCTGATATTTATCCCAGTGTGCTTCTGTCTCTGGAAAATGTGAAAACTGAGAGTACCATGAAAACAGAGACATTTGCATCATTATTTTTGCTCTCTTCTTTCCCCAGATGTCACTCATGGTTGAGAATATCTTGACAGGCTTAAGGGGAAAAAAAGAAAAAAAAAAACTTCTCTGAAAACACCAAGAGACACAATGGAATCTGTACTGCTGGCTATATGCAGATTGTATGCAAATGAACGCAAATGAATTCGTGGTCCTGCTATTTTACGTATCTATAAAGACACAGCCCCAAGGGAAACTCAATGCGTTGCTCCAAAGACCCAAGAAAGAGAACAGACTCCTGGCTCATTTATCTAGTGTGACTCTACCTTTTCTGTCCATAAGAAGTACATATATGATATATTTTATATCATATAAATTACATGTTATATTTACGTTGCTCACTGTTGTTATGGAGAGGGATGGAAATGACAGACAGATTAGATAGATAGATAGATAGATACTCAGTTCCCTACAAGCTAAACCCACTGAAAGAAATTACAATACAATGAAGTCTAACGGATCTCATGAACGACTTCACAATGTGTCTTCACTCTTAATTTGCTTGTTTACAGATTTTGAGGTGATAAACACTTTGAGCAACCTTTCAGGTAAAATTGCTACTCCCATAAAAAAGAATTTTGCTTTCCTTGTTCGGCGTCCCTGAATCCGTGAGATGTTGCTCTTCGCACCAGCTCATCATCCCATCCAGCCCTATCAGTCTGGAGAAACTCACTGAACATGTAATAAACGATCTCACATCTTCTTCTCTGAGGCAGCACACCCAGCATTTCTGCAGCTGGTTTGAGCTGGAACAGAGTTCGTCTCAGGAAAAAGTTTTTGTACACATAACAACCAAAAACATACACTAAAGGGACATATTAGGTCATGCTGGTCCTGAGGGAGGGCCCTGGGGGCACACCCACGTGGCATGTGGCTGGAGGAGGGCTGGTTTCACATCTTCCACGCCCCTCTCTCCGAAAACACCCAGAATTTGCCAGAGCCTATGTCTAATCCTTGATTTGGCAAATACAGTCTTAGGGCCCATGGCCCCCACTATTAGGCATCAATGATTTCGTTAACATAAATCTCTTCCAGAAGAATGGATGGCCTCGCAGCAGGCATTATTGACCTCTCCCTCCTTCCTAGCACTCTCTCAGCAACTGCTTCTAAGGCAGTGGGCTTCAAAGGTCTGGGCAAAAAAGATCAGAAAAAAATTGGGAGACGGAACCTCCTTGATATAACGTCATTAACTACGAATATCCATTGCATCTACTTACAACTATAAGCACTCATTAATATAAATTATATCTATTTACAACTACAACTGTTTACAATAAAAATACACACAAAAATAGGCATTTTAAATGCGAAAACCAAGCAGAAATAAAAAGTTCTAAGTTCTTTCCTATTCCCAAATGGATAAGCAATTGCAGTGGTCTTCGCCATTAGGGCTGTACGGGTCAAGGCTGGATCACAGAAGCACACTGCTATGGGTGATCAGGAGCTGGCGGAATAGTCTGCACAGGCTGCTGCCCCTGCCGTCGGCCAGGCTGGAGTGGATTAAGGAAGCTGGATGTGAAACAGCAAGGACAGATCAGAGCCCATGAGAACACTGGAACCACGAAGAGTTGGAATCCACATCTGTTTCTCATCCACTCCAACCCTGATGCCATGGGTGACCGACAGGAGAAGCTGAAGTTCTTCACGACGGACCTCCACACACCCTTGGCTCAGGACTCTCAGAAGGTTAAGGCAATCTGGTGGGACCTGGACCTGCTGCTGGTCCAGGCGCCGCCTCATGCCAACAAGGCAAGCTAGCAGATCAAGGACACCAGGCAGGAGCCCCCACGATGCCTATTACCCTCCACCAACCTTCAGTGTCTAAGAAATATGGCTGCTGCGGATTCATTTCTAGTTTACAGGTTGACACAGTACTAAGCCACCACAGAGTCCTAGGATAAATTTAGACATTTGAGACCAGCATTTGTTTAAATGACATTGCATAGCACAGAAAAGCACAGAACACAATAGAAAATGTTGGCACACATCCCATGAAGAAAGGGGACTGCTGCCTGCAACGTTAGTTTCAGTTATGTATGTGTATAACTGTACTTGGTCACAATCTAAACTATATCTTCCAGTGACCCTGTGACAAAAAGTCTGAAAGTCACTGATAGAGTCCACTCTACCTCCCAGGCTGCTCCCTGGGGGGTCCTCCCACCCTGGAGTCTATTCTGGAGCCCACCGCCCATGGGTCTCCTCGGGACCTTTAGTCCTCCTCAGCTCCCCGCTAAACACCGATGCTCCCCAGGGCTCTCCCTGCACTTTTCTCTTCTTGTGCTCCCTGCCCTCTTGGGGGATGTCAACAGTGACTGGATGGACTTGAAGCCACAGCAGAAGCATTCTTTCCTTCTCATCTTCCTCCCTCAGGCCCAATGCAGCCTGCTTGACCCTAGGATAGGAAAGGCTTGAGATTTTTAGCAAAAATGTTATTACCAAAATCATATGCATAAACGAGTAGTCTCTAATTACCTACTGGGAAGGAATTTGAAAAGCCTGGTCTAAATATTAACAAACTCAGTTTACTGGCCATGGAGAGGAGTGGCTACAAATAAAATGGGATGAAAAAGGCCTCCTCAGTGGCAGAGTGTGTGCTGGCATCTCTGACGTCACGTTGATTGCCAAGTATGACGAACGCTATAAAATTAGGCTCTTCAATCCTCAACACCTAATGGGATATTTCATTAACTCAAATATTTATTGGACACCTATGACATTCCAGGTGCTATGCTAGGTGCTAAGTATGCAATATAAAATCAAGAAACATGAATGCTTATTATTACTGGAAAGAAAAGCAAAGTATGGTCTTTAGTTTATTTTAATGTAGCCATATGGTTAACTCATGGAAACCTATTAAAGCGATTTACTAATCTGTGCACTTACCATGAGGTCTTTTTGGAAATGAAGGTTCAGAAAGATCCAATTTGCTGGGCTACCTACCAATGGCTCAAAAGAACCTCTCACAGGAACCCTCAGAACTTGAAAATGCAGGGAAAAGACTGGAACATGGACAGTTTTTCTTAAAAGTTCAAGTACAGATTCACATTTAAAATGGACATGTCAATTTAGCAGATGGCAAGTTTGGAATACACTCATTTCTCATCTCTAAACTGCCCTGAGCTTAATAGAATCACAGATTTGGAAGGAACAGCAGAATGAGCTAGTCAGGTGGGAACGAAGCCACGATTTCAGACACCCATTCACAGGTTTTGATGAGCATTAATCACACTCTGCGCTCTTGCCGCCTTTGGCACATGATCATAAGGATCCGGGGTCTCAAGCATCTGATCAATCAGGAGCTGAGCAGGAAAAAAGTGATCCATGACAGTCATAGAAATTCGGAAATGAATATATTAATCTCAGAACAATTCTGGAATTTCTGGTTACAGTGTTAAACCTTGTGCAATATGTGAGTTTGCTGTTTTCTGAAAATTATATTTTGCCACAGCTTGAGCAGAGAGTCAGGAGGTGTCAGAATTCGTGGAATCAGAACTGGACTTGATTCCAGCTGACTTCCTCGGACCGCTCCTGAGGGCAGTGTGGCTGTTCAGCGAGATTTGGAAGTCCTGGTGATCCCAGCAAACATGACCACAGGCATCATGCTCATAACTACTTACTGTCACAGAACTAGTGTGGACTAAACTCTTTCTTGGTGATGTTGCCAAAATTCCCCACTTTTAAGAACTGGCAGGTACCATCTAAACAGTGTTATCAATAAAAATTCACATGGCTTACAAACCTGAGGATACTGATCACATGGCCGAGTACTGAAAAACTAGATGCCCCTAATTAACACTTTGGTAACTCTCGAAACTCTTCCCCCCCATCCCCCAGCTGCAGACAAAGGCCCATGCCTCTCTTCCTAGATATTCAGTCTGAACTCTCCATCTCCATCAAACTTTCATTCCCGATTCCAGGATTCCAGAAATTAGTATCAACCAGTTTCATCCAGCCCAGACTCTCAGGAATCATTCATTTATCCCCAAAGTCAGAGGTCACTAAGTCTCATATCACTTGTTATAATGTGTCATAAATAAGTCAATGTTACAAATCTCTTCTTCAATCTCTCTCAATGTCTCGAATGTCTTGAAATGTCTCTCCATCCTAGTCCTAACAGTATTTCAAGCCATCGACAAAGTTTCCCAGCTATCCACCCTCCCTCCAATCTCATCTCATTTACAACCCGCTCCATGCCCCATGCCCACTGTAACTTTCAAAATATAAATCGTGAAAACCACTAATGTCGCCCAGTGAAGACTTAGCAGGGTCAGCCTGTTCCTACAATACAAGGCTTTTTATCTGGACTCTCTCTGCCTTTCTAGGCTCACTCCCACGGCCCTACCTCCCCATCTCCACTCTGGTTTTGGCCAGATCAAAGTACACACAGCACTACATCAAGCCCACTACCCCCATGCTATTCCTTCTGCCTTGAACACCCTCCTTTCATGCCACTGGCCCTGCAGACAGCAGCCCACCCTTCACAATGGACTTTGCATGGAACCTGACCTTCCCAAGGCATCAGTGTAAACTGTACGTCCCCCTTGCAAACACGGACCCGATGTCTGCAGTCTGGTTCCCAGTCCTGGGGGGAGGGCAGAGGAGCAGGTGCAGATGGAGATGAAGCAAGACTGGCCATGATGGACAACCGCAGTGCTGGAATAGGAAGGTTCTTTAAAATACTCTCTCTACTTTAGTATGTATCTGAAATTTTCTATTTTAAGACATTTTTAAAAAGTGACTTTTACTTATTTACATGGTGGGTGTCCTCAGGAGACTTTCAAGTCCTTGAAAGCTGGAACTGGGTCTTACTCATTTTTGCAACCTCAGCATCAAACCCCATTACAATGTCTGATACTTAGCAGTTACCTAAGAAGTATCTATCAAATGCATGAATGAATGAATGAAGAAATGAATGGAAGTCAGTAGAGCTGACCTCTCCCCTTGCTGAGGGTGCCATAACATTCATCTGGTAACTATGCAATGACGTACTGTCCACTAAACCAGCATTTTCATAAATAATGGTGAGCTTTTACAGTCTAAGTCCCGTCCTCACCAATCCCACAGCAGTAATTCAGTCTCGTGAGCGAGACATTCAAACACAAAATGTATCATCAGACACAAGGACACGGGAGGAGCTAGGCGACGGGGTGGGGAATATGTTTCCAGGGAGAAGGGACAACAAATGTCCTTCCTCTGAGTCAGGAGGCAGCCTAACCTGTTCTAAGAGGAAAAACTACCTGGACAGCTAATGGGTCAGTGCAGAGGTGTGGCAGGCCAGGGGGCAGGGGAGACAGGGGGCGGGAGAGACAGAGGGAGTCCAGATTTGAGGATTCTTCATGTCCAGAAATTATTGATTTCTAATTATTTCCACTTATTGCTGATAATTCGTAACATGTTGAGGGTCATAGATCTTGCTGGAATCCCATGGAAGTTTCTTACACGGAAAAGACTAAGGGGAAAATTTCTTGGTGCAATGAGCTTAAGGTCACTAAAGTCCCATATTCTTCTCACATCCTGACGGAAAAAGCAATTAAGGGTTTTGAAACAAAGAGAGCGTTATATATAAAAAAAGGCACTGAATCCACTAGGAATTTGTCTGGTTGAATCCTCCACATTCAACTCCCACCGGGGAGACCAGTAAAAACACACAGCCGGAAGGCAACGGTAAGAAAGCAAATATTCGAACAGTGCTGTGGCCACAGACGCAGGCATATTCCCTTTATGGGAATGTGCTGAAGGGGAACCTGTCTGTTCCTATTTACTGGGGTCTACTTTAGGGCCCTACATTCATGTGACCCCAACTGAGTGGTTTCTTTCCAAATCAGGGAGAGACCAGTTCACCCCCTGCCCTGGGAAAAACTCCGAGTGACCCAAAACAACTCTTCATTACACCCCGAACCCTCTTCAAGCTCATTTCATGACTCAGCTTCTGACACTTGCTCTGCTGATCAACTCCTCCATCTCTAGGACACTCACACGATGGGGCACTAAGGACTTCATTTAGGGACTCAAAGGTCTGCTTGCAAATGGGGAGCGACCAGGGAAAACTCTGCTGGCTTCATCCTGTACCACATTCTGACCTGTAACATACAGGAAAAAATCAGATTTAGAAAATGTCAGCCCGAAAAAATTACTCTTCTTGTCCCAGGCACACACGTTTGAGTGTGATCTGTGTCTGTATCTACGCATGTGTCCATCTACAGATGTAACCACATAACACATTACATGTGACATGATGGTCATATTTTTATTTCAATTTCTTTGGGAAGAAAGTTCTTTCTTAACTACATCATTTCCCCTCAACGTGATCTCAATTTTCATCATAAAAGACTTTCACGTTTGCCAAGAATATATAATGTAAAACCGCTCTGGAAAAGCATCCTGAGCACAGAGATCTGTTCTTACTCATAGATGAATAAAGAACACCTTGGAAGTTGAGTGCAGACTTGCTTTGTACCATGTTCTCTACAGGGTTACAACGTAAACTTGACAGGCACCTCATGCCTAAGAGAACAACCATACCAAAAATCTAAGATGAATCCACATCATTCTATGAAGCCAATTACCACAAGAATGAAAATATTCATTTTTCCAATTTGCTTAGGAGTTGAGAATTTACCATCACTGGCTTCTTCATGACGTTTAGTGTTTAAATACCTAACACCTACTTTTTTGAAACAGCAATTCACTTCATCGAAGAATTAACATTTTTACCTAGTCATCAATCAAATCTAGTTTCTTCTAACAGTTTTATAGGTCAGTGTTTGCTCAGATACAGTCCCCTCCTTCCCATTCATGCTCCTGGATTTACAATGAAACAATCTCACTAAAAGAAAAGAACTAGTTAAGGGTTGGCTCCCTGGCATAGTGGGTAAGTCTGGCGTGTTCTGCTTTGGTGGCCCAGGTTCGCAGGTTCAGATCCTGGTCACAGACCTACATGACTCATCAACCATGCTGTGGTGGTGACCCACATACAAAACAGAGGAAGACAGGCAAGGATGCTAGCTCAGCGCTAATCTTCCTCAAGCTTTAAAAAAAGAGGAAGATTGGCACAAATTCTCATTGGCACAGAGGAAGATTAGCTCAGGGCTATTCTTCCTCAAGCAAAAAGAGGAAGATCGGCACAGATGGTAGCTCAGGGCGAATTCTTCCTCAGCAAAAAAAAAAAAGAAATGAACTAGTTAAAACATGTCTACCACCTACCCAAACTTTTTTATACTTCTCAATTGCTCTATAAAAAAGGGCAATTTCACTTTCTTCCCTGTGACGTAAATAGGACAAATTTTTATTTATTTTTATTTTGTTTGCCACATCGTGGGAGAAAAGCCTACAAAGAAAATCAAATGCAGTAGCAAGCCACTTAAACAGTCACCTAGTGTTTCTGTAAAATGCTGATTCTGTCAGGATGGGCTGTGTTTTTCCATTCGCAAAGCACAGCAATTCAACAGCTCTATCTCATACTGGGAAACGGCACACTGGGCAGCCCCTTTTCGCCCCTGCACTCTCTCTAAACACAGCAGGTGGAGGGCTTCTGTTAGAACCGAGGTCAGAGCCTGTCCCTCTGCTCAAAAGCTGACTCGGAGTCAAGGCCACGGTCCCCCCAAGAATGGGAAGGCCCATCACATCTTCGCTCCCCACCACCTCTCTCCACCCTCATCTCCCGCCTCCCAGCTCATTGCCGTGGGGGCCACACTGGCTCCCTTGTTACTCCTCCAACACTCCAAACCCACTACCCAGGCCTTTGAACTTGGTCCTCTGCCTGTTCTGCTCTTCCCACTGTGATCAGCCCTCATCTCCTGCAGCCGTCACTCAAATACCCTCTTAGCAAGAGACCTATCTAAATTTGCAACATATCTATCTAAATCTATCTAAGATGTAACCTCCCCCCTCTGCACACACCATCTCCAACCCCACTCTCTGCCTTTGCCTTCTCTTTACTTTTCATCATCTAATCTAGGTTGCAGATCACCTGTGTCTTTTTTAGTCTCCCTCCGACAACAAAGGTATAAAGTCCATAAGAGCAGAGATTTCTCTAAGTCTGGTTCACTGCTCAGTGCTTACGACAGTGTCTAAAAGACCCTCACCATAAACTTACTGAATGAATGAATGAATGGAATAAATGAAATGATCAAGCAACAATCACCACGCCATGCACTATGTTCAGGCCCTTGAGGAGATGGATATGAACAATTTATATACTGCTTTATGTTTTCATTTATTTTTTCTAGGCAGTAGATGTACTCTTCAGTCCTCAGACTTAAAAGCAACTAGCAAGGTTTAACTTCTAAAACTTCCATGACTTCATCATCATTTAAAAAGCCAATATTAACTCTGCTGGTGCCTTTTGTAGGTGTATCATCTTGTTCTCTTTGTACGGTTTCACAAGCAACAAATGGAATATATAGTTTAAGGTGTTAATTACATAAGCTTATTAAAAACAAACTCCTGAGAAGGGTCGGGTCTAACACTTAGGACTTTCATGTCTCTGTAGTTTATTAGTTTTAGAAATGTGAGAAAGTCAAAGGCGGTCAGCATAATATTGCAAAACAGCCACTACCAAAGGGAAATTATTTCACTGACACAGACAGGCCTTTTAAAGAAATGGCTCTAGTCTGCAAGTTTGAAAGTGAAAAAACACGGCAGCAGGAAACAGGTTTTTACACGACAGTGTGTCGGAATTCATGGGAGGGCAATGTTGTGTTTCCCTATGTACTCTGCAGTTACATAATTTGCAAGGTAAACATTTTCACATAATCAGCAAAGAAGTATTTGCAGTATTCAATTCTGTAAAAATGAGTGAGGACCATTTCAAGACACTCTGTATATCCAGATCATAAGTGATGCAGTCTGATAACTCCAAATAATGGTTTGCATTCCATTTAGGGAGAAAGTTCGGTGAACCACTACAGGGAAAATTGGTTCCGTTAATGAATATCCCAGAATAAGACCTTTTGACCTCCAAGGGCAAACCAGGCCACAAATGCAGGAAATAAAGATTCTCAAAAGGCCATTACAGTTGACTATTCTCCAAATGCAGGTACAGGAGGCCCTCCATATCCACGGGCTCCGAAAACACCTGCATTTTCGATCCGCGGTTCCTTGAATCTGCAAATGTGGAACCCGCGGGTACAGAGAGCCGACTATAGGGACTTAAGCATCTGAGGATTTGGGGATGGGGGGGCAGTGGGGATCCCAGAACCAACCCCCATGAATACAAGGGACAACTGTACTTACCACCCTCCTGGATCACAGAAAGCTGGGAAGCCTGGTGAGTAGGAGGCGCCCCGAGCCCATTACTGCCTTTCCTTACTTTGCCAGAACCCTAAATGTGTGGGGCATCCTGGTTTTGCGTCTAGACTAGGTCAGCTCTTGTCTCCACCTCCCTATAGACAAGCGTGGCTGCAGAAGCTTGACATGACCACCACGCGAAAATGCAGAAAAGCCGATATGACTTTCCATAGAAATAATTCAGAAAACGTCTAAAAAGATATTAGGCAATTAATTTCAACCTCACTTCATTTTTTCCTTAACATTAGCCCAGTGACATGAAACTCATCTCTGCCATCCCCGTCTGTGGCAGCAAAACCACTAACACATATAAAACACAGAGGAAGAAGTAGCTGCTGCTGAAAAATACAGTTCCATGAGGCTGGCGTTCTGACAGCAACATTCAAGGAGGCGACCAAGGGAAAGATATGAAGCATGAGGCCCACGGCAATATACGTCATCAATTGCTTTTTCACTATAAAATTCCATTTATTATCCAAAAACATGTTTCGGTCCTCATTTGACAATACATACCCTCTAGCAGCACGTATCCCTCATGCGAGGTTTTGCTTTCCGCGGTTTGTTACCCATGGTCAACCACAGTCCGAAAATATTAAACAGAAAATTCCAGAAACAAACAATTTCCAAGTTTGAAATTGTGCACCATCCTGAGTCGTGTGATGAAATCTTGTGCCATCCTGCCTGGGACATAAATCATCCCTTTGTCCAGTGTATCCACACTGTATACATTATCTACCCCATTACTTAGTTGCCGGCTCAGTTATCAGATCAGCTGTGGTGGACTCACAGTACTTGTGTTCAAGTAACCCTTATTTTACTTAACAATGGCCCCAAAGGTCAGAGTAGTGATGCTGGCAATTCAGATACGCCACAGAGAATCAGAAAAGTGCTTCCTTTTAAGTGAAAAGGTGACAGTTCTCGACTTCATAAGGAAAGAAAAAAATAGTATGCTGAGGTTGCTAAAATGTATGGTAACTTTTATTACAGTATATTGTTATCATTGTTCTACTTTATTATTAGTTATGTCGTTAATCTCTTATTGTGCCTAATTTATAAATTAAACTTTATCATAGGTATGTGTGTATAGGAAAAAACATAGTATAGACAGGGTTAGGTATTATCAGCGGGTTCAGGCATCCACTGGGGGTCTTGGAACGTATCCCACACGGATAAGTGGGGACTCCTGTAGCTTGGCACACATTTTTGAAAAGGCAAGAGACCCTAAATAACTTCAAAGCAGAGAGAAAATTTAACAGGAGAAAACCAAGATGGCACTATCCAAAGACAAGAAAAGGAAAAAACCCGAGGGAACAATGGGTAACTCCAGGACTAGAGCGCTGGGACTATTTCAAAACTTCCCACAGACTACTTCTGTGTGAATTTCCTCCGGATTCCAAATCTTGCCAACTATCTTTGAATTTCCACTGCTAGTTAATCACCTGTTTGTTCTTTCGATTTGCAATGGACTGTCCATATTCCACAATTTGTTTTTTAATAAAAGATGTCCCGATAAACTCAGAAAACCACAGTCTACTTTGTCTAAGCGGGGACATTTGAGGAATCGCTTGCTCTATCCTTACACCCGTCTTCACCTCCACCTTCCATTCAGAAAAGAGAAAAATGCTATTTGCTATTGACAAATCATTTTATCTACTTTTGTGGAGGTTTTTCTTAGTTCTATTTTGCTTGGGGTTTCTTTCCGGCTTTTGTCAAGGAAAAGGAAGAACCAGTATGGTACAATGGCTAAGATACCAGGTTCTGACCTCAAAAAAGCAAATTATCCAATTTCTCTGTGCCTTGGAGAGAGAGGTACCTGCCTGCAGGACACTGCTGCCGAATAAACGAGATATTCCGTGTACCGCACTCAGAACAGCATCTGGCATGCGGAGCTCAATAATCGCTTGCTCTTATCACTAACAAGTGCCATTGTTGCTCACAATGTTATGGAATATCGAGCCCAACCCCAGACTATCTAGCTTCAAAAATTTTACTGCATCTTACTGAAATCACCTTTGTCCAGGCAGAAACAGTTTCAATGATTACAGACAGAAAACAATATGTAGAAGGTGAGACCCATGATAAACTCAGCTTCCAAAATGGCCTTTTCCTCTTTCCTAGCAAGGGGGGCGTATCTAAGGGAGGTCCCCCCTGTACCCTGAATTCCCTGAAGTTTTACGCAGTCACTCTGCCTCGCATGTGTTTATTCCTGGTTGGTTTCACACACGCACATTTGGGTACTCTCCCCAAAACGTGTTAGCTCTGCCAGGCCAATGCACACACCCTCTTACAACACAACACATCTGTGACTTTGCAGTGCCTACCACGAGGTAGCACAGGAAGGCATTTCATAAAAGCTCGACAATTCAATGAAGCCTTTTCTCCCAGACTAAGAGACAGCATGCAGCTTCACACATCATATGGATGCCTTTAGAATGATTTGCTTTTGTCCTGTTTGATAAGTTTGTAGAACAAGCTGAAAGTAGAATCTGGCCTGAGTTTATGTGTTTGTGTGTGCACACGCACGCACATGCTGGGGAGGTTGGAACATGACAGTTAGTGGAGAAACTAACGTTCATTAAGCATCTATATACCTATATTATATGTCAGGTATTTTTGCATATTATTTCACTTAAAACATACAAGATTTAATGTGGCTTTACTACCTGTACAATACTAGTGAGGGCACAGACACTCAGGGAGGTGACAGATGTGTCCACTGTCACATGCCTAAAAAGAGCAGACCCATGCTTCAAATCCATGCCTGTCTACTCCAAAATTTCACCATCCCAGAAGTAAGAACTTACATCAGTTGGGTATATAACTAACCTCAGCCAACCCGATCACTTATTTAAATGACACAGCCATCTACTGAGCCTTCCAGAGAAGGTATCCCCCCATTATATTTTTAAATAAAAATGAGTGTCAGTTAACAGTACTCCTGCGTTGCACAGGCATACAGTCGAATAAACCACTGAGCCATATGAGACACCCTACGCCCGGAGGTTTGGCCAGGCAAACACATGGACCCATCATCCACCCCATCACTTCTTCTTGCTGACCCAGCAGCCCTCAAGTGACTGGCCTGCGGCCCTGTGGGAAAAGCTGGGGCTCAGAAAGGCAGACATAGCTGCTCTGGGGGCCTCTGAAGGGTGGCCCCCCGTTCCTGAGCCCTATACCCCAATACTGCGAGCCCGAGCATGAAATGGGAAAAAGGAGCCAGGTTCAACCAGTCTACCCCCACCAACTCCCCCATCCCACTCTGGGGCAGGAAAACTGGTCTTGAAACTTACAGACTGGAAAGGGTGGGCCCAGATACAGATCTAGGCCTGACCTCAGCTTGGCTCCCAGAGGGCAGAGGGGGCTGGCTGTGTGTCATCACATCCTGGTTAACCCTGGCCCACCCTCCACCAGGACAGCTTCCTGAGGAAATCCTGAGGGCTGCAGAGAAATGAGTGGCTTGGCCCGAGGACGTAAACAGGAGCAGTGTGTTTTGTTCTGTGTCCCTGTACATGAGAGGGGGCCCTCCGCTCAACAATTTTTTGCCAGCAGCACAACTAAAGAGCCAGGTTGGGCAATGGCTCTGACGACCAGGATTTACGAGTCAAGAACGTGCATGGTTTGACTCAACCGAGGACAGCTGTAAGGACTGAGGTGTTCTCCCCTAAGCTTTTAGCTTAAGAAAGAATAATTAATTACAACAAAAACCAAAAAACATACAGCACTCTTAAGGCGTGTTCCCTAGCCAAAGGTCAACTGCCAAAGGCCACAGCCCAGAAGTAGTCTACTCTGGTATGTACCCACTTGGCTAGAGATTAAACCCCACAGTCGGGACCATGTTCCCTGGTGTCTCCTCTGGATTTCCCAGGGTGCCTGGCACATGCAGACACTCAATAAATGTTTACTGAACAGAGAGTTTTTCTCTTTGAGGTGAGAAAGCCCCTCCCAGTTGGCTACACTTCTGCACGTAAGTATACATGCGCACGAAGATCACTGCACTAAAAATTGGAAAAGAACAACAAAAGACAACAAAGAGAATGAGTAGAAAGGTTGCTGTCCTTCCCCACACCCACCCCCTTTGCTCACAAAAACCCCATGTTTGCTCACGGAAACATCGCGTGTTTGTGCTTGTCCTTAGAATTTCTCCTTAGGGCCAGGGGAATCCCACGGCCACGGGAGGCCCAGCCCCTTCTCAAGAAGGAATGGTACCTGCCTTTCCTGTAACTAAAAATGTCAAGAACAGAGCCTTGAAATACATTTTCTCCTATGGTGTCAACAAATGCAGGCTCCCAGGAGCCTGATGGAATTTCTTTTCTACACTCCAGTGCAGAAATTCTCTCCTTTCTCCACCCTGCCCCTCTTCCTGTCTGCCCCCTCACAGAGACTGCACCAAGCACGGAGAGAAAAAGGATGCTGCCGGATCCTGATGCTGGCAGGCTGGATGGCAAGCCGGCACCTGACCATCACAGACACTGCCACATCTCCAGGCTCATAACTTTTCTTAGGAAAGAGGAACATTAGTACCATAATTAAGATTCACGTACGTACTGGAGTGCAGTGGAAACCGACACGGGCTGTGAAGCCAGAATTCCCGGGTTTATGTCCTGGTTGCAGCACTGTGTGACCCTGGACACATACTTAACCTCACTCAGCCTAATCTGTAAAATGGGATAAGGACAGTACCTACATCTCATCTCACAGGACTGTGTGAAGATTAAAAGAAATAACCCACAAGAGCGTTTAGCACGGGGCGTGTTTCACAGTGAGCTCTCAATAAACCTTAGCCAGTATTGCAAAGTACCAAAATTTGAGACTTAATTGTCTAAACGAAGCCCTAGGACGCCTCCATCTGTAAAGTATTTTATTTTTAGGAACAGTAACAGAAGTATTTGAGATTTTTGAGGTATTTAATTAAGTCTGACACAATTACCCCATCAGTGAGCTTTTCACAAAGCTTTGTTTAAATACTACTTGGAATCATATTTTTAAGTACCAGAAACCACGTGTGTTATTGTTTATATCAACTAGAGATACTGGCACAGGAAAAAAGCTCTTCCCTTTGTCATCAGCATTCCTCTGGCCTCTGGGATTTGCTGCCCTCATCCACGCAGTGGATTCTACCCCCAGCACAGGGTTTGATGTTCGGGCCTGGTTTTCTCAAGCAGTTGAGAAGAGTCCTGTCTGCCACGTGGCTCCGCGAGCACCGGGGACTCCAGCTGAATGGCTGCAGCTTACAATGGTGACTGGACAGCTTTTAGTCACTGCGCTTCCTGTGACAAGCAATGAGGTCAACGTGAACATGCATCTTATTTTAGAAGACAACGTGTGGTCGTGCAACACAGAAAGGAGCAGAGGGAACACAGAGTCTTTTCTAATTGATCAAATGCCCTCAGAAACTCCAAGAGAACTGAGCAGACTTGATTTGGGCCCTAAGTTAAAAAAGTCAGCTGAAGAGCATACCCACTGAAGGCCACTCGTCTTTTTTACGTCCCCGACCACACGCCCATCATCTGTTTTCACCAGCAGAGATGCAAGCAGGATGCCATCCTCTTCCCTCTCTCCTCCCATCCCACTGTGGATCAGCTGCAAATCTCATCCTTTCTCTCACACACATCCCTTGAATCCATTCGCTCCATCCCCTTAGCTCCCTTCCTACCATCCTAGCACAGACACCTGTTGGCTGTACCGGAGATGGCTCTGAGTCCAGCACCTCTCTCTGCGCTACAAGCCACACTGCCTCCTGCAGAAGAGCTAACAGTGATGAATGTGCTTCTAGTGCCTTCCAGAGACGCCTCAGTGCGGGCAGCTGGGGAGACGGCCATGGGCAGAATGATCAAGACTGCCCAACTCTGCCCTCTGGTCCTCTTAAGCGGACTTTCTTACAGGAAGGAGAATGGTATGGTAGTCCAGTCTGCTTGGCAGTTTTAAGCTCTCGCTGTAAATTAGTTCAGCGGCATTGGGTTTACCTTGCTTCCTCACCCCCACCCTCACAACCCAAAATAGTCTACCTAGATGATCAGGCAAACACCTGAGTGTCATCCTCAATTCTTCTCCGCCCTGCTGACGACCAGCTCAAACTCAGAGGGTCTACCTCCAAACCCTGTTCCACACCTGTCTACTTCTCTCCAACTCCAGGACTACAACCTGGTCCAAGCCGCTACCGCCTCATTATAACCCAGTTTCCATTACACTGTCAGTGATCTTTTAAGGATACAAGTTAATTTAAATGCTCCAATGGCTTCCAATCATGCCTAAAACAAAACCCGAACGAACCATGGCTGGTATCACGTGGCCTGACTGTCTCTTTGACCCACTATCCAATTTCTCACACGCACTAAGCGATAACCCTTTCGGCCTTGTTTCTGTTCCTAGAATTCACCAAGTTCATCCCCATCTTGGGGCCTTTGAGGCGGATGTTCTCTCTGCTTCAAAAAAGTGCGCTTCCCCACGATATTCATTCGTCTGGCTCACTTTCAGTTCCTTCTTTGAACAAGCTGTTTAAATCTAGCCCCTCAGGAAACTGGACTACTTATTCAATCTTCCAGGAGTTGACAGTTTTGAATAGAAGAGACTGCAGAAATGCAAATTATATAACATGTGTTTATATCCTGCCTTGATTCAGAATGAATTTGAGGTGGTAATTCAAAGTGATAAGCAATGAGTATTTTTTGAAGAGGCACAAGTAAAGAAAAGGTCATCCTTTACCCATCTTCCATGATCTAGTTCTAAAAGAACTCAATTCCAACATGGTCATCTCCCAAAGGATACACAGCTCTGTATGCTGCGGGATATATTTTCTCTCAGAGAATTCACAATCAAAAACGGGAATCACAGGGGGCTGGCCCCATGGCTGAGTGGTTAAGTTCGCGCACTCCGCTGCAGGCGGCCCAGTGTTTCGTTGGTTCGAATCCTGGGCGCGGACATGGCACTGCTCATCAAACCACGCTGAGGCAGCATCCCACATGCCACAACTAGAAGGACCCACAACGAAGAATATACAACTATGTACCGGGGAGCTTTGGGGAGAAAAAGGAAAAAAATCAAATCTTAAAAAAAAAGGGGGGGAACCACAGACAATGATAAGGCAGTATAAGAAATCCTAGCACCCAAATTAGGATTAGGAGCTGCCCACTAATTCCAAAACCCATGCAAACTCTTTATAAAGATGATGAGAAGGGAGGATGAGAACTTACTTGGAGAAGAGTATATGAAGTGGGAGGCCTATTTTCTTTCACTTTGAGAAATGACAAAGATCAGGCCAAATCTAAACACTGATCAAGCTTATACACAGGATCCAGACATTTCAATTAGTGCTTAGAAACCCGCCATCGCCTCACCAAGTCCAGACAAAACTTCCGAGTAAATGCAGCTCTTCTTGCTCCATCTGAAGCTTCATTCCTTCCAGGTATCCAACACTTTCTGTGCTTCCACCCTACAACTAACTTTCTGGGCACAGCCTCTCCTTTCCTAAAGGTCCCCTCCTCAACAATTATCTGTCTTCCTAGCCCCATCTCTCCTTCCACTGAAGCTCCCTCCCGTTAACCGAGTCACATCAGGAAGGAACAGCAAGATACAAAAAGTGCTTAAGGAAAGTGAGGACTCGGCATTCGAATTCCTAAGGCGAAAGGCAGTCATGGGGTGGACGGTGAGGCCGAGAAGAGCTCCAGTGTTCCCTCCTTCCCCTCATCCCAGAGCAGGAGAACCGAGAGCATCTTGCAGGGAGCACCTTGTAGGGAGCACCATGGCCCTCAAAGGTCTCAGTAAAAAATACAAAGAGAGTAAGAGTTTGATCCAACGAAGAACAAAATGGCAAACAGGCCTCCCAAAGACTATAAATGTCAACTGAATGATACAAACGGTGGGTGCGGAAGAGCACACAGAGATCAAAAAAACGGATATGCCATGTCAAGAGACGTACTATCAAGAACAGCCTAGAATTGTAATTCATACGCCAGTGAAGTCTGAGAGCGAGGAACTTGCCTGGTCAACATGGGACATAGTAAAGACCTGGAGAAAAGGATTTTGCCCATGATGGAATGTTCTTTATTTCGTAATACTGATAACCTTGACTTTGTGTTTCATTTTTACTATTTTGCAATGGTTCCTGCTCTTAGAACTCCTGGGAACCGTGCTCACTCTATCCTTATGTTCCCCCAGCTCCAGGGGTCAGCAAGCCTATTGACCTTAGGCAGAGCCACAAGCCAGAATTCACTCTTACCTTGACCTTGTATGGACACCAATCTTCCTTTTGGTCTTGAGTCATTTCTTGCCCCAACTGTAGCAATGTCTGGTTTTATATTCTTCTTGAATATTGAATAATAGACTCTAAATGCACTCAGGACAGTCAACTTTTGCATTTTTAACTCCCACACTACACTAATGAGGTATCTACGCCATTTTTACCCATTGCTGAGCCTGAATTCAAATTACTGATTCTCTGTCATTCTTTTAAGGGACTGTACTCTGGTCCACACACCGGCTCCATTAACTTTCTGTGGCCACTTGATGAGTATGTCTCCAAGGACGGGGTGGCAGCCGGGGCCATCTCTAGAAACTGGGGCCCTCCTCCTTTGGGACAATGAATCATCTTCCTTCTCAATCTCAACTTTGAAACTTTCCTTTTCCTCTGCAAATCAGAAGTTTCTGAATAGGATGTCTGCTGGGCTGTGTAATAGCCCTCAGAGGGAAGTGATGAAGGTTTCGTTTGAATCATTGACCTGGAGTGGAAAGTACTCTACAATAATGTACCACAGGGAGAAGTCCTTTATTAACAGGATGGGCTACAGATGAGCTGGGAAACTCTATTTTTCTAACCACCCATTTTTATCTTAAGACATTTCTCTGAAAGCATTTATTCTGAATAAATGGTGGGGATTAAAACTAATTTATTCAGGGGTCTGAACCATTTAGAATGAATATTCCATAAGATTTTAATTAAAATGTCCAGGAAAGAATCCACAGAGAATAAAATAGAACACACTATAAATTATTTCCATTTTCTCCATATCCTCTTTTACTTTCATTCCAGACTCTCAGCAATCCAGTAAGGAGTGATTTCTGACTCCCCAAATCTTGCA
This sequence comes from Equus przewalskii, assembly GCF_037783145.1. NCBI lineage: Eukaryota > Metazoa > Chordata > Mammalia > Perissodactyla > Equidae > Equus > Equus przewalskii. Next base: position 18,238,976 of record NC_091862.1, read on the forward strand.
TCATAGCCAAGACGCCTCAGAGACCAGAGGAGTAAAGTGGTACCAGGAGGCGTCGTAAGAAGAGGTTAACACTTTCATCCAGAAACCTCTATCGCCCTCCTTCCCTAACACAGTCCTTATGGAATACCATGATTCATCTCCCTCTTACTGGATTTGAAGGATTGAGGGCAGACAATGCAAAAGGTGACCCCAAGGCTTACGCATATCACCACCAACATTCCTTTGGGGCCATGTGGCACCATCCCCTAAACCCTTTGGAAAAGTCCCTGAACCCCCTCACTCAGCTTATCTGCCCCACCCTAGAAGTCAGTTCAAGAAATCTAGCACCAAGGGGACTTTGGTCTGTGTTGAGCTAAGACTTTTTTCTCCACATCCTCTGCCAACTCTGTCCTGGTTAGTGGCTCAGATTGGGGGTGGGGGAGGCACAGAAATGCTGTCCTCCTTGGAGGACTAATGCAATTCCAGCATTTCAGGACAAAGATGTACAGCATCTTGACGTCTCCATTGCCTCATCGCCCACCCCCACCCTCTCCTCACTTTCATCAAAAAAATATATGACAGTAATAATAATGGTGAGCAAAAGAGGGAAAAGCCATAGGCACTGGGCTGGGGCTGTATTTGGGTAGAAAGATGGGACCCAATGCAGTTTCTTCTCTTTCCCAAGTCCACACTATTCCTCATCTCCCGTGAACGAGTAAGAAATGCTGGGCCTTCACCAAGGAAACTGACTGCTCTTCCCTCTATCTTGGCCTCTCTTGTGACTCCCTAAGCCCTTGAGAGAGGACTAGAGGACTCTGTCTTCCTCATCCCTAGGGGAACCCACCCACACCCAACAAACACAGGTGTCTGTGCTGCAATGGCCAGGTTCTTACTGCCACTCACTGTTTATCTATCTTCTCAATTTTCCTTTTCCTGCTGGTCAAGATGTTGGCCATGAAAAGTGCTAAAACTGGAAAAAGTTCTGCTCTCTATACTTTCCTCCTTTTCTCAACAGCTGCTCCCCTGTGGAAAGGAGGTAAAGTACCCACCTGTATCAGTTTCCCGGGGCTGCTGGACCAAAGTACCAAAAACTGGGTGGCTTAAACAGAAATTTATTGTCTCACAGTTCTGGAGCCCAGAATTCCAAAATCAAGGCGTCAGCAGGGGCACGCTCCCTCTGAAACCCGCAGGGAATCGTTCCTTGCCTCCTCCTGGCTTGTGGTGGTTTGCCAGCAATCTTTGGCATCCTTTGGCCTATGGATGCATCACTCTAATCCTCCGTCTTCAAAGAGTTCTCCCCGCGTGTCTTCACACTGTCTTCCCTCTACTGTGTGTGTGTGTGTGTGTGTGTGTGTGTGTCCAGATTTCCCCATGGGATTAGGGCCCACTCTAACGACCTCATCTTAACTTGATTAAACCCACAAAGATCGTATTTCCAAACAAGGTCACATTCTGATACCAGAGGTTAAGATTTTAACATTTCTCCTTTGGGGGGACCTATTTCAACCCATAAAACCACCTCACAGGGTTAATGGGATGATAAAATGAGATAATGCATGGAAAGAGTTTAGAACAATGCCTGACACATAGTACACGATCAATAACTATCAGCGGCTAACATTCACGTTACTCTTATGATTATCACTAGGTCATCCAGCCTTTCTGCCCCACAGCATCTTTGCTAAAAAGACTTTATAAACAAGTCTTTATGGCAGTCACATTTCAAAGAAGAATATTCCAACTATCAGATAAAAATATAACCTCCAAACTCCTTGGGAAAAGAAATAATTCCAAAGGTTGACAGGGTAGTAAATTGTAGAATGTTCTTTGTTCTCTCCACTGAGCTCTGAAGCATCAAGGAAACACGGAATGTACAGCTGTAGGTATCAGTAAAGGAAGTCTTCCAAAGAATTTGCTGACAACTGAATTTCTAAGTTCCTTTGGTTTGCAGAAAAAAAGTTGATTCTACCCTGTACTCTCTCCCTACATTGCCACAAAGAATACATGCTTATATTTCTCAAAATAAAAGTCCATAAAGGACAATAGATAGACATAGCATTAGAAAACCAGAAGCCAAAGAAGCAATTAAGTGACTGCTAATGGCCTAAGGAGTAGTGACTTAAATTAAAGAAAAAAAAGTGATCACTCAGTGTAAATTTTTTTAAAAATTGCTTTTTCTCCCCAAATCCCCCCCCAGTACATAGTTGCATATTTTAGTTGTGGGTCCTTCAGTTGTGGCATGTGGGACGCCGCCTCAACATGGCCTAATGAGCGGTGCCATGTCCACGCCCAGGATCAGAACCGGCGAAACTCTGGGCCACCAAAGCAGAGCACGCGAACTGAACCACTCGGCCACAGGGCCGGCCCGATCACTCTTAGTTTTACAAGATATTTCAGAGTCTGGCTGGATCCCTCCTTGTACAACAGTCACCGTAAATCACACCACCAGCATGCTCTTCTCTGCACTAATAAGGCTTGTTTTCAAAATTCGGACCCTCATGGAACAGAAGGTGGCGCCGTCACCATCCCCACCCCCCATTCATTTTGCAAAGTCACTTTTCTACCAAATCAACAACCTCATCAATCCTCACTGCCAACTTTGTTGCGTAATTCAGCACTTACTTCTCTTGACCTAACTAGCAAAGTCAAGATCCAAACCAATCTTGCTTTGGCATGTTCACTTGGTTTTTGGCTGATCTTCTGGAACTATCTGTTAACCTAGTGCCCGTGAGCAACTCTTGCCCTGAATTTTCTTCTATATGTAAGAACTTGAAGCAGAACACCCTCAAACTTGTCTGCAAGTAAGTCCACAGGTATACAAACAATAGGTTTATCAAAAAATCTTGCTTTTTTAAAAAAAAGTTGAACCCAATATTATAAAACCAAACTGTTTTGCAGCTTGAAAAACTTTTTGGCTGACAACAGAATTTGCCTTTCCCAGTGTTGTGGAAGGGGACCTTTTCCACAATTAGAAGAACAAACTGGAAATCATGAGAACTAAAGTCATGCTGTTCTAGAATTCGCGGCAAGCAAAGGCAATGAGACACCAGACATTTCTGCTTCTCTCTGCCTCTTTGGAAGAGGTGAGCCTGCCAAGTCTTGAATGGACACCACATTGTCCCCACACTATGACATCCAAGACCCCAGGGACCAGGCAGCCCGGGTGGAAAATGGGAAATCCCAGACTGCAAGTCACTTTCTGGCTTTACTCCCAAATTCTGCTCAAACAGTAGCAGAGCCCACATCCATCTGGGTCTGGTCTACTTCGGACCAAACAGTTGCAAGGCTACAACTTCAGCGTTTCACCTCTGTTTCACAGATGAACATGGAAGCCTAAAATTTGCAGGAGCCAAAACCAACCAGCAATTGTTGAATTATGACTATTAAAATGTGGGCAATGAAATCTCAGTGTGTTTGAAAAGAAAACCAGGAACCCTAGCTCACTCATCTGGCTAAAGGATACCGGCTGACAATAAGACTGGGTTTCTGGTAGCTACAAAAGCACTAAACCAGTCAATCTATGTAAAGACACACGCTGAAGTACAAGGAATTATACCAATTTAAATATCATCATCTAATCTCTACGGCAGTACATCTTAGGAGTACAGGATGTGACATGCTAAAAATCTCTTGATGCTTAAGGAGTGTATTAGTTCTATTTGTCTCCCCTCCCAGTTTCTTTGGAAGCTCTTTCACCATGGCAGGTATCCTGCCTTCTAAAGACACAGGCTCTGGAATGCGCAGCCCTTCAGTAATGTGACAGGCTAGAGGTCTTTGACACAGAACGTGGGGGCTTCTATCCGACATTCTGTTCTGTTGAAACAGCACATAGTTCTTTGCTAATGCTAAAGTTACATCACACTGATTTTGCTTATCTATACATATCTTTCATGTATCATTTATGAATCATTTCACACCTATTTACTTTAATGCTCATCACGCAGCCTCAATTTCGTAATGTCTTAATCAAGGCAAATCACTACCAGGAACAAGTGTTATGAGGGGCTTTCATTCAGTTCCCACCTGGACACCACATGTTACGTAAGCAGGAGCAACACGCCGCAGAAGGCAGTCACAACCTTGCCCCAGCAGACTATGTGCTAATGCTATACTTTTGTGGAAAATTTTCAATAAAACTGTAATTAATGACAAAATGCTTTAAAAAAGAAATGTTTTATCTTTCCAGCATAAAATGTTTGTGGTCTTTATGGACTTTCCCAAAGATTTCTTCAGGTTTTCTTTGAATGCATAAGAAAGTTACCCAAAAATAAAAATGTACGTAAGCGGCAAATTTATCGATTACCAGCTTACAATTCTTCCTCAATCCACAATGGATCCCACTTTCTACCATATTCACACTGAAATGTGTTTGCAGGTGGCTTTGGGATCTGTGGACACTAACATGTAATCCTCTTATAAATACCTAATTGGAGACTGGAGACTCCTAATTAAGATGCAAAGATCCAGAATGAGTGATTGACAACCCAGACAGCAACAGCAGTTAATTCAATAAAAGCCTGGGAAAATATTTTACAAAAAAGTTCAAGACAAAGAAGATAGATTTAGTACATTCACATGAGTCAGCACTCAAAAAATAAAATCATTAGTTAAGTGGATGCCTTCAATATTTTACATGTTTCTAATAAGTCAACTATTAAACAGATCTCATTATTGTACTACTTAGTCACAAGAGAACTGAAAATAGTAATCTGGACACCATTGAAACAGAAAATCTGTTTTCATTACCAATATCTTCTTGCTTCCAGAAAACTCCACCTATTCACAAGTTTTTATACCTTTTCTCGAGTATAGAAAATATTTTTAACACCATTTCCTAACATGCAACCTCAAGTTTAATACTTTGAAGCAATTTATGCATTTCTTAATTCTTAAACTGTGTATTTTAAAAAAGGCATTTGACATAAATTAAGTCAATACTTAATATCAATCCTAAATCAAACGTGAAATCAGACCATCCCCTCATTTAAAGACGAAAGTGAAGGGAAGTTAATTCACATTCTGACTAAAGGACACTCAACTATTAATAGTTGATAATAACAAATTTATGATCTGTTGACCATATGCCATTCAATTAATCTCACAAGACCCAACGATGTGCGTGGCTCATTTTACAGATGAGGAAACCAAGGCACAGGAAATCGCCCAAGTCACATGTCCACTAAATGTTGAAGCGAGGATTTGAATCCAGTCTACTTCCTTCGCACTTATCTGCTCTACAAGACGACCTTTCACTTTTCTAAGAGATGTTTAAATTTTTTTTGTTTCTAAATGTTCTAATTCTGTTACTCTTTTCCTGTTTAAAACTCGAGAAAATTTTTATCGATATTACTTTTTTATTAAGACCATTTTTTTAGAGCATTTTAAGATTCACATCAAAATTGAGAGGAAAGTACCTAGAGATTCCCATATATCCCTGCCCCCACACATGCATAGCCTCCCCCATTCTCAATATCGCCCACTGTGACCTTGTGATTTTTAATAAGAAATATACACTGGGTTTTCCTCCCATTCCTGGCACTGGGCTCCTAAAAATCTGAACATCTTGAGTGATAGGACTGTCTTTTGTCATTCATTAGGAGTCCCTTTTGAGCACACCAGAGTTTATGCTAATAATTGACCTGGGGGAGGGGCCTAGATAGCCTCGGGATGGGGCTGGTCACCAGAAAGACCCAGTGATTAGAGGGTGGGGACTTTCTGTCACAACAAACCCCCACCCCCACCTCCGGGGAGGGGAGAGGGGCTGGAGATTGAGCTGGAGCGCCAATGGCCAATGATTTAATCAGTCATACCTATGTAATGAAGCCTCCGTAAAAACCCAAGAGGACGGATCTGGAGGGCTTCCGGGTTGGTGAACACGTGGAGATTCAGGAAGCTGGTGCCCCAAAGAGCATGGAAGCTCCTCGCCCCTTCCCACATACCTTGCCCTCTGCATTTCTTCCGTCTGACTGTTCCTGAGTTATATCCATTTATAATAAACAGGTAATCTAGTACGTCAACTGGTTAATCTAGCAAGCAAACTGGTTCTTCTGAGTTCTCTGAGCCCCTCTAGCAAATTAATCGAACCCAAAGAGGGGGTCATGGGAAACCTCTGATTTATAGCCAGTCGGGCAGAAGCACGGGACTTGCGATTGGCATCTGAAGCAGGGGCAGTCTTGGGACTAAGCCCTTAACCTGTGGGATCTGACAGTATCTCCAGGTAAACAGCGTCAGAATTGAGTTAAACTTGTGGGCCGCTGAGAACTGAAGGATTGCTCGGCGGTGTTAGAAAAAACACAAATATCCCCAGAGTGGTACATTTGCTGCAAATGATGAACCTACATTGGCACATCCTAAGAACCCAAAGTCCACAGTTTGCATTACGGCTCACTCTCTACGGATTTGGGCAAATTTATGGCGACATGCATCCACCATTATAAAAGTCCTCCATGTTGCCCTTAGTCATCTCCCCCGACCCCTGGCAACCACTGATCTTTTCAGTGTCTCCATAGTTTTGCCTTCTTCAGAATGTCACATAGTCAGAATCAGAAGCCTTTTCAGATTGGCTTCTGTCACTTAGTAATGTGCATTTAAGCTTCCTCCATGTCTTTTCACTTGATAGCTCAATTCTTTTTATCACTGAGTAATGTACTCCACTGTCTGGATGTACCACAGTTTATTTATCTGTCCACCTAGTGAAAGACATCTTGTGGCTTCCAAGTTTTGGCAGTTATGACTAAAGCTGCTATAAACATCCACGTGCAGGTTTTTGTGCGGACATAAATTTTCAACTCCTTTGAGTAAATACCAAGGAGCGTGACTGCTGATCATTTGGTTTTCTAAGACATAGCCAAGATGTCTTCCCAAGTGGCTGTGCCATTTTGCACTCCCACCAGCAATGAAAGAGTTCCTTGGCGCTGCACATTTTCTTCAGCATTTGGCGTTACCAGTGTTCCAGATTCTGAATATTGTTACAGGTGTGTAGGGGTAGCTTATAGTTGTTTTTATCAAAAAAAAAAAATTCTTGGTTGATAGCAAGTGTTAGCCAAAAGTATTAAAAATCAATTAGGATTTTTTTATTCTGCTCAATGGCGTTTTTAGTTAAAATTACAATTGTAAGCACTCCTTTGTCCTTCACTTTTAATTCCACTATTATCTGCACGCCAGGAAAGAGAATGAAGCCACAGTCAGGTACAGAGGGATGGGCAAACACGCTGGACCTTCCTCACTCGCTGCCAGCTGTGAAAGCAGCTATCAGTGGATGAAGCCCCAAACCAACCCTGAATCAAATCCGCACCGCAGACGCCACGGAGAGCTGCAACGGATCTCCATGGACACAAGAAACAATAGTCTGAAGAGCGTTCATTAACAACACAAACGTATCCATGTTTTCACCAATCATCTTAAAAAGGTGAAAGACAATAGCAGATCCCTTCAGAAAGGAAGGAATGCCGATTACAGAGAGGAAAAACCATCCCATTATCAAGCTTTTGTCTTCTGAGTCTCAGAGATACCACAACGCCTGGGTACCCAGTCTCCATGCTGGAGCTGTCTCTATTATGGGACTTGACACGCAAGAAAAAATAGGAGAGGTTATCTCTACAAAGCGTCCCATCTCATAAAGAATTAACGCTATCTGGTGAAACATCATGGAACAAAGGTGGGACACTAGACAGCTGGCTGGGAGCAAAGCTAATGAGGAACAGACCCACCATTTTCGGGTCTCATTACCAAAAGTAAATTAATAAATAAATGGGCCTACCATCTGAAAAATGACAAACCCAAGTGGTCACAATACACATTTTTTCCTCAAAATTAATCTGAAGGTTTGGTTAATTCTTCTAGTCTTAGTCTTAGGCTATACTCACTGGTATTAAACGGCATAGTTAATTCTTACAGCCTTGGCCTCCTCATCCATTTAAATTCACTATTTTGAGATCAATATCATTTCTACTGAAAATAATAAGAATGTGTGCAAACCATAGGTAAGCACATCATACATCATAGTGGGATTATGATGGTTAAGGAGAAAGCAGAAAGCACTCTAAAAATAAAATATTCAATAAACTACTATGACAAACAGAAATGGCAACCAATAGGATACATTGGAGTACATAAGGAAGCCATTTGGTATAAACCTAATTCGGCCTGACTTAATTTTTTCCAAAAGGGCCTGACATGGCCATTGAGCACACATTGTATATCTGCTTTAAACATTCACTACGGCAAGAACAAATGCCCCTAAGATAAAGGTGCAACCTCCCCCGACATGGGCATTTCCTTAAGGATAAGCACGTTTCCTTAGACTAGGAACTGATTGCTGTGCTCACCTGTGACCACCCAGCTCACCTGTGACCATCCAGCTAGAGACAAGAGACCTGCCACCCTGCTGTGTCCATCAAGAGACCAGACCCACCTGCTGTGTCCATCAATCGCTGTGCCAACACAGCAGTCTTGTGACTATCGTAAAATGGACATTTCAATCATACGCGAAACATCCTCTTTGGGGGTGTATAACCACTCTGTGCACCCCATTTCTTTGGTGCCCTTTCTTCCTTCGGGAAGAAAGGCCCCGGGCCATGGTCCTCACATTTTAGCTCAGAATAAACTCACCCAAATTTTCATTCATAGATTGGTTATGGATTATTTTCATCAACAACTAGTTACAGATTTTCCTCATGTCATTTGTAAACTTGAGCAAAAGATGTGCTTATGAATCAATCTGCTGGACTGAATATTTCCCTCTGCCTCGCTGCCCCCTAGAATTAGCTTTTAAAAGATGGAATTAAAGATCATTTAGCTTCCACATTGTGTGCATATCATTAAAACAATAATTTCCCTCTTTAAGGAACCACACCATTCACTCCAGTACAGAGATCGGTAAGTAGCTATGTGTACATACATCTGTGTCTAGATAGATATTTTTTCTTTAGCATGAAAAAAAAGTCACAAAGACTACAACACTTCTAAAAATCTCTTGCATTAGCCCAGTGTACCCTTGAGCTTAAAAGAGTTACCCAAAAGAAAGTCACCATGGAGCAATCCTTGATTACTTACAGAAATTCAGTAAAATATTGCGACTAACGGAAGCCAGATAGATAACTGATCCGTTTCAGAAACATTTAGTCTGAGCTCTCATCTTCTCTTACCTGGATCACTAAAGTCATCTTCCAAATTTATCACCAACTCCTCACCCACAAAAGTTATTTTTCTAAAACCCAGGAGTGATGATGTCACATGCCAGTTTAAAATTCTGCAGTGGCTTCTCACTGGGGCCTCCAGAACGACCCCAGCTACCTCAGCAGTCCCAGGCTGCTGCCCAGCTCACCATTCTGTCCTCTCCCATCTTTGCTCCGCTTGACTCTGCCCAGAAGGCCCTTCCTCCATCTTTCTCCTTAACCCTCGCTAAAGAATGCCTCTCTGGGAAAAACCTTCTGACTGCCAGGGTCCTCATCGAACAGCATTCCTGGGAACTGCCTCCCAGGCTCCCTGAGCACCCTGCTCCAGCCGCCTTCCGGGACTCTGCCCACCGCACTGTGGGACTGGGCATTTCGAAGACGGATGGTGGGGCTGCTACTGTTCCTCCTGAAAAACCAGGCCTTTCTGGAAGCCAGGGGCATGTGTCACTAACACTCAGGCTCAATAGCTTAAACCAGAAGATTCACAACCAATAAATGTCTCAATAGATACATGAAAGAATGAACTATAAAACTGCAACCCGGAGGTAATTTCAGGGGACTGACACATGGCCCAGATCCCAGCGCCTCCGTTTCGTCTCTGTGTGATTTAGGATACGCTTGTTTACCTCTCCACTGTAAAATGGTAACAAAAATACTGACTGGTCACAACGAGAGGACCAAGTAAGGTAAGTAAGGATGGGAAGTGCCCAGCACAGCACGAGAACTCAGTCCTTGTGGATGCAGCCTCCTGCCCCTCCCCATGGAGCTGTGCTCTGGCCTCAGAATTTGGAGTAAACGCTGAAAAACAAGGATGTCAGTAAAACGCCAGGTGGAAGAGGGAAGGCGTACAGGTGGACAATGGCAAATGAAGGCCGAAAGGAGGACGAGGAGGAGCATTAAAGTCCTTCACCTTAGCACAGGGGTCTCTTCTTTTTTTTTTTTTTTTTGAGGAAGATTGGCCCTGAGCTAACTACTGCCAGTCCTCCTCTTTTTGCTGAGGAAGCCTGGCCCTGAGCTAACATCTGTGCCCATCTTCCTCTACTTTACATGTGGGACGCCTACCACAGCATGGCATGCCAAGCAGAGCCACGTCCACACCCCGGATCCGAACTAGGGAACCCTGTGCCGCCGAGAATCGGAACGTGCGAACTTAACCTCTGGGCCACCAGGCCGGCCCTGGGGGTGGGGGTGGGGGTCTCTTCTGACAGCAAAAGATTTAGCGACCGCAGGCAGAATTAGGAAAGACTTAACTTCATCTCTGGCAAAGAATTAAAAATCCGGAGGCCAGAACGCTGGTCCCTACTCTGCTACCTTGAGCCCCTCCGTTCCTCCTCCCTAAAGGAGTTGATGGCTTCCAGGCTCTTCAGTCCCTCCCGGCTACATCATCCTGCAGCTTCTCCTCACAGAAAAGCCATAAGGCTCTCAGTCGGCTAACAGGAACTTGAAAATTAAGATGAAGTCAGAATATTTGAAACTGGGGCTGTCTCAAATTCCAAGAGCTAAAATTAATTCAGTTATTAGTTGATGGGCTGAAGTCAGTCCCCACCCAAGGAATGTGTCAATTACCGCTTTCAAAGGAGTGTTTGCATTTTAAAGGCCCCTGGGGATCTCACTAGGTTTCCCCTCCTCTACACTTTGCCTAAAACTGCAAAGCAAAGGAGGATCTTTTAAAAAAAAAAAAAAAAAGACTTCAGTAAATAGCAAGACAGGATAGACAACAGTTTTGTGGACTGAAACCTACCACAAACTTTTCAGCAGCTTGCAAAGGAATCAGAGTGAAGGAAGGTCGCGAGTCTCTCTATACAATGGGTATGAGTCTCTCTATACAATGGGTATTTTCTAAGCATTGCTAGGAAATGGGTGTAAACTGTAGGAACAGAGCTGGGACCAGAGGAAATTTAAGGTTTGGGGGAGGTGCGCCTTGCAGGATCCTGCGAACAATAGGCACTTACTCCCTCCCCCTCGCTTCCCAGTGAACAAACAGCTTTAAAAGTCTGGCTGTGCTTTAAGGCAGCCTCAAGTTCTACAAGAAAAACTCTAAGAACCATCACAACTTACCAAATGGATAATCAGTGCTGAAAAAATGACGATCTACCCTATCTAACCCTATCTAACCCTATCTAACCACGTTAGCAATTCCTACTCTTAAAAACAACTACCCTCCCCCAACAACAATAAAAAAGAACCATTTTGTCTGCAGTCATGGAGTGAAGATAAAAGAGTCAACTCCAGAGGATTGTAACTCGGTTTTCACTTCTCAGAAGTCTAAGCGTGTCATCGTGAAAGGTGACATGCTTTGAAACCCCAGGCAGACCACATGTTGCAGAGTGAGAGACCAGCACAGCACATTTCCCAAGAAGCCTGCGGTTTAATGGCTCAGGGTTTACAAACATTTCACAATTTGCCATTACTGCTTCCAGTGGAAGTGCCAGGATTTTCGTTTGCATACGAAACTGCCCAAGCGGCAGCTTCAGCATGAGCAGAATTTATTAATGTCTTCATAAATGCACCCCATTATAGCCAGTACCTGAGTCTACAGAACTGCATTTTAATGTGGCTGCTACATTTAAGCAATACATACTTTTTTCCTTTTTCATTCAATAAAACCTTGTTCTCAGCACCCAGTAAGTCCAGGAATTGGAGATTAAGAAAACGAGTGGAAGGGCTGACCCTTCCTCCAGGCAGTCACAATCCAGTGTTTTTATAAGCTCATTTTCTCTTAATTCTATATCTGTTTACACATTCCCTTATTAGCATTTATCCATCATGGCACGGCTCAAACATTTCCATGCCATAAAGTATACTATTATTTCTTCTCCAAATAAGCATTTTGTTAACAATTATCTAAATGCAACTAGTTGGTGCTGAATGGCACAGGACTGAATTAATTTAAATGCAAAATGTGTCCTGATGAACTCAAACAGCCCTCCTGTATTTACTGAGATCTATGCCTCTGAGGCGACATCCTTGCCTGGATTAGAACCGGCAAAAGCCTGAGGGCCGGCTGCCCAGTGCCACTCACTGTTCCCCACTGTCAGAAAAGGGGGACTGTGCTCATTCATCTACAAAAGCTTGACCCCAATAGGCTTTGAGGTTTAATTTTCACGCTTACAAGAATCTAAAAAATCAAGAGCAACAGGGCCTGAAATCTGTTCCGTATGATTTTTAGATGTATAATTCCCCTCTCCTCTACTCCTTTCTTCAAGTTCAGTATTGAAAAAGAATCTTCCAGAGAGCATTTTCCTAAAATCCTGGACGTAATTACCTTTCTCCTAAGTTGATCTTGGAGAGTGAACTATGGAGTATCCTGGCATCAGGCTCCCCGCTGGTGGGGCTCAGAGAGCTGGGGGGCCTTCTGACCTTGGCACCAGCAATGTCTAGGAGCCACTGGTAAGTCACTTCACCTGTCTAGTCTGATAGATGATGGCAAAATCCCCTATTTTAAACATAAAATGAAGGAAATGATGTCTTTTATCTCAGTAAGAACAGAGAAAGTCAACTGTATTTTGCGTCTTGATAGAGTCCCCCAAAGATACAGTTTCTTATAAACACCTGGATGACAGCGTTCCAAAAGCAGAATAAAGATCTTTCCTTTTAACCCGGTGACGTCCTACAGGCATGTAAAAGGAGAGGGGTAACCCATGTCTTCTTCAGCTGAATTTTACTAAGAAACAGTCCTGTTGCTCACGTTCACCCCAAAGAAAAGAAGGCTGTATGGAAGACAGGAAAATATGGGAGAACCTAACCAGTTTGGGACCATCTTTACGTTCTTTCCAGCCTCACAATGAACTATTAGCTCTGTAAGAAGGACCTATTTTCTTTTCTCCTGCATCTGCGCTTTGAATAACAGGTTTGAGCCTTTCAAGCCCCACCCCATCTTTTAACCCAGCCAGAGAACACGCGGCCCTGCTACAACTGAGCCAACAGCATGGAATCCGTCAGGGAAGGCAAGCAAATCTTCGGGAAGTGCGACCTGCCAACTGCCCCCCAAAAACACCAACCCGAGCCTATACTTCCATTTAAGTGAAGCCTCCAACTCTCCCCTCCCCAGCCCACGCCCTAGTCAGGGAGGCAATGTGATGTTATCCAACCAACTTTCTCAGTGGCTGAAAATTTACAGAAGGATCAAAGCAAGCAATAACAAGATAAGCGTCCTGCTGGAGGAACTTGGGGTGAAAACAACCTACAAGAACAACTTTTAAGAAGTTCATTGGGTTTTCTGGTATTTCACTGAAGGCCTATATTCATCAGTAATGTTCAGAAATGCAAAATCTGAAGGCTTTAAATTTTTTAAAACTACACATTTTTGAAATATCCAAGGGTGAGAAGAGCAGAGAGAAATCTCTGACCAACCTTCCCTGGTTCTCTGCACAGGAACAATCATAAACACCAAGGGAGGCCTGCAAACAGAGTAACTGGGCCTGAAGGGTGCCTGGAAAGATGAGACACAAAACTATTTGCAGGGAAAAAAATAGAGCTATTTATTGAGCACCTATTATATGTCAGAATGCTGAGCACATCATATACATCAACTTAGCTAAATCTCACAAAACCGAAGAAGCCAGTCTTCTTGCCTCACTTTTCAGGTGACAAAACTGGAGATCAGCAGGGTTGAAGACCTCGGCCAAGGTCACATAGTCAGTCAATGGGCGAGCTCGGATTTGACCCAGGCTAACTCACTCCAAAGTCCAAGAGTTAAGTACTGTGTTAAAAATGGTACACCATTCATCATTCCCAGAGAAGAGCTTCTTTCTAAAAACTACACCTCCTTCCATCAGAAAAATAAAAGATCTCAAAGTAAATCTTTTCCCATGATCGACACACTGTCAATTCCAAATCTTTAAACTAAAATTGGCTTTTTATGTGTGGATTCAGATGTCTGACTGGAATAAGCCCCATCCATCCAATTCCAGTCTACCTGCCTTCTTAAAGCTCCACCAAAGCAAATCTACCAATTCCCCAGGGCACTGAGCCCGGAGCAAGTCAAAGCTTCATCCTCCTCCCAGAACTATTTTTCAGAAATTATGCCAAACCCATGGGCGGTTTTAGCTGCTGGCCATTTCAAAATACATGACAATACAGATTTAGCAAAATAAGTCCTATTGTTTTTAGTCCCAAACAGATAACAACAAATATCCTGTAATCCTACAAGTTGAAAAACTGCAAAGAAACAGTCATCTTCTCGGTGATTCTGAGTAAAGAGATGGTGGTCTTCCTCTCGTGGTCAGGCAAAAATAGTGAAGAGATAAACACCAGTAACATCAGCCTTGTCCCAGATCCAACTGTGAAAGCACACCAGCCAGATACTATTTATTTACATCTCCTCTCTGCAGGACTCTTCTAGTCTTTTCCACACCAACTTCTCAGCAGGTGTCCCAGATTAAACTGTTGAATGTCACACTCGATTGTTGAAAAAATATCTTTGATGTGATCTGTGGCTGGTTATTTTTTAATTAGGGTTTGAAATCCTATACCGTGTGTATTTAACCCTCTAAGAGATGGACGACTCCAAGGAGTGGGCTTGCCAAGTCGGCGAGCGCAAAGGGAGCACCGGGTCGCAAATGGGCTGCCCTACTCCGGGGGCCCGCGACCCGCCCTCCCGCGCCCCCCCTGCCCCAGGTAACTCACCAGGATGCCCATCACTTCGGTCCAGAGCCGGGAGAACGCCTCGGACATGCCCGCGCCCGCCTCGGGCTCCTCCGGCGCGGGTTCGGGCTCGGGCTCGGGCTCCGGCCCAGAGGAGGCTGCTCCCGCGTCCTCCATGGCCGCGTCCCGCGCGCCCGCCGTGCGTCCGGGTCCCCGGGGCGCCCTCGCCCCGCAGCAGCGCGCGCGCCCGACCCCGGGCGCCGGGTCCCCGCCCTCCGCGTCACCGAGCCGCACCCCCGCGCCGCATCCCCCGGCGGCCCCGGCGACCCCGCGGGGGCCCTCGCAGGCGCCCGCCCCTCGGCTCTAGGTGGCGGCCGGCCGCGCAACTGACAACTCCAGCAACTTTCCCACCCCGGGCGCACGGCCGCGGGGGAGCGGGAGGCGAAGTTCGCACCACCGAGTTTTACGGCGGGGAATTCGGGCAGCCCGGGAGCAGTCAAAGCGACTGCAAAGGCGTTTCTTCCTGTGACGGGGACCCACTAACTAAGGCACGCGACTCACTTCTTCCAGCAAGTCTGGGCAGGGCCCCGCGGGGGTGAGCGCGGTGCCTCCGGAACTGGCGAGGAGCTCCGGGGACCCCTGTCTTGAAAATGAGCTCTCCCAGCTCCACATGACTCTCTCCCCTCGATGCGAAAGAAAGCGTTTAGCAACAAAAGGTGCTCTGATGTCAGGCTCTTTCAGACGGGAGAACAAATCGCCTGTTGAAAGAGCAGCCGCGCGGCCGTCTTCCGCCTGCGCAGCTTTCCCATCGCGCTCTTCCCCGAAACAGTTTGGGCCACAGAAACGCGAGAAAGTTAATGTTGAAGCTCCTCTTGCCGAAAGAGTTCGCAAGGGATGTCATTCCCATCCACACCTCGCCCTGAAGTCAAGGGATCTAAGGAATGACAACAGCTCTGCCTCTGTCAGCCAAGACTTGGAGAAGCCACTGTGAAGGCCGGGGCACGAGCCGTCGTTTGTCTCGTTGGTATTAGGAGTGGGGACATTTTGGTTCTTGGGCGCCCACGATGCCAGGCATCGCTAAGGGTGTCAGCTTATGAGAGCAAATGAGCTTTGGGTTTTAATGGTTCCTTTACAGTAAGGACGGAGGGAAGGGCCATTTTCAAAACCAAATGTTATGCTTGTAGCCGTTTAGCCAACACACACTTGGGGCCCTGTGTGTTTTTCCAAGGACAAGGTCCATGACGGATTTATTTTAGGAGGGAAATAGCTCTCCAGAGGTAGTCCTCCTTTTGTGATTCTTTCTTTACAAACCACTTAGAGGATTTCCCCTGGGAGATGGCAATACATGTCCCATTTGATTTGGTGATTGATCACGTTGTGAAACAGTTCAGAAACCACAAGGAACTGGCCCCTATGTTAAAGGGCTGAGTCCTACAAAAAGCAGGTGAGGTGCCCCAGGGAGAGAGTGCTTGCTTGTTTGGGAGGCTTCTCCTGTCGTTGCTTTTTTCTTCTAAGCCCACATAAAAGGCAGAGATAGGAGCACATCCTTGAAATGCCCTTACCTAAAGCATTAATACTGGCAGCATCATTCAGTGCCAATGGGTGAATCGTCCTTACAGAAAAGTTCAAAGTTTAAAAACTTTCGCAAAAGTAATTAAATGTATAAGCATAATCCTCGATGACAATATTTTTGAAAGGAAAGAAAAAGAATGAGAAAGTTTTCGCTTGATAGGAAGGAGGCACATGGTGTGGAAGTGGAAAGAGTGCTGGGTGCTGAGTCAATATGACCAGGCCTGGTGCTTTCCTGGGTTGATGCCAGAGTTAGGCCACATGCATGCTCTAAGATGCTGGGAATCCAAATAAATTGAGTTAAAGTAGTGGGGGGGCTTTCTAAAAATTATTATTATTACATTTTAAAGATATGAATATAAGTCAATGATAGGAAAAGAGAAAATAACCTTTTAGAGTTCATTTAACTGGTATATTTAAGAATTTCAATTTATTAGCCACATGGTAGTTTATTAAAGTCAAGGAAATATGAAGAACTGAGCTGTCTCTACCAGGGATCAGCTTGTTCTCGGCATAAATACTTTCTGGCAGGTGACCAAGCAAGGAGTCAGGCAAACTGGGGGGTGAGGCAGGGGTGGGTGGAGGGAGGGCCGAGTCTCCAGCACCTATGATGAGTGGGTCTTCTTGCCTCATCAGATGACCTGGGGGGAAGCATTTAACCTTTCGGCCTGAAGTTTCCCCATCCAAGATGAAGCAAGGCCACACTTAATTGCCACCTACCTCCTCAGAGATGACCTTGTATTTCAAGATCATGTAAAGATAGGTACTTTTTAGCCACAACACGTACACACATATCAGTATGATTAAACCTGAGCCAGCATTTTGGCGCGTGTAAAAATCCATTTACTCTAGATATTTAAGCTCCTTTTCCTGATGCTCCCTAATAAACGGATAAGGAGATATTTTGGGCGGAGGGGGATGTTGGTACCTATAATTTTGCTGTCTGTGCATAAATATACAATTTTGAGTAGTCACTTTTCTACTAGTAGAACATGAGTAACTTTGTTGACCACTTCAGAAACGAAGCTGAACCTTTTTACTCATCCATTTCATGATGCGTCTCCTCAAAATGAGTCTGATTACTTCTCCTACGTTTGCGTCTTTTCTCCTTTCGTTCATGTCAATCTTTACTTCCAAAAATTCCTTCCGGAGCTTTTTAACAAAGTATAGAAGAATAATCATCAGCATCACGAACATCATCATACTATTTCAGAGTCCCGTAGGGTACCATTACTAAGAGCTTTTTCTAATAGAATTATATCCCGTGAGGATGAGACAGGGTCTCAGAAGTGATGAAGAAATGGGCTCCAGAGAACATGAATGATCGGTCCAAGTGAACACGGGTACATGGAGCAGAATCAAAGTCAGACAACTTGATTACTTTTAAAAGTTCTTTCATCTATACCGTAATTTATTTGATTCTCACAAGACTCTGCAAGGTAGGCAGGTGTAGATGACCATTAAATATGTGTATACAGGAGCCGGCCCAGTGCCACAGTGTTTAAGTTCACACATTCTGCTTCTCGGCAACCCGGGGTTCACCGGTTCGGATCCCGGGTGCAGACATGGCACCGCTTGGCAAAAGCCATGCTGTAGTAGGTGTTATAGAGGAGGAAGACATTTCCTCTACCCTCTGTGGGTTCTTCTGGCCAGAGAACGAATTAAATTCACATGAGACAGAATAGCAGGAGAAAATTAAATAAAGCTTTATAACATGCATACATGGGAGAGGCTCAGGCAAGCTGAGCAACTCGCCAAAATGGCTGAAGCCCCCACCTTAAATATCATATCCAGCTAAAGACAAAGGAGGATGTTGGGGGTGGGGAGAGTCAGTTACAGGAGGTTACCAGAAACAGGAATAAGACTATTATGCAGATTTAAGTCCTTGCCTTTGGCATTGATTAAGAGTTTCTAGAGATAAGGTCATCCCCATCTTCTTCATCTTCCTAGTACAGAGAGGGAGGCACCTTTACAGACGGAGATTTCCTTTACAATGTAAATGTCTCCTAACAAAGGGCAAGCAAGTTCCACCCCTCAGAGCCTCCTTTTCTGTCTGCAGTTTATTAAAAGCAATCAGCCCCAAATAATCCTCATGCCAAAGAGACATATCTTGGGGTGGCCAATTCCAGGTCCCCACAGTGTCCCATATATAAAGTTGAGGAAGATGGGCATGGATGTTAGCTCAGGGCCAGTCTTCCTCAGCAAAAAGAGGAGAATTGGCAGTAGTTAGGTCAGGGCTAATCTTCCTCAAAAAAAAAAAAAAAATGTGTATACAGAAAGCAAACAGGAATCCTCTCCCTTTCTCCCTTTCCATCAAGGGCTCTCTCTCGTCCAGCTCTTTGAAATTGTTACAATGGAGAGCGAATTCCAAGGAAAGTAAGGGATCTAGAAGAGGATTTTCCAAACGTCTAGTAGACACCCAAAAGTTGATTGTTCAATCAATTCCCTGGGTCCCAATAAACATTTACTGCAAAGACTGAAAACTATGACAATGCATTCACTGAGAGTAAATACTGATAATGTACCTATCTCGATAAGCGTTATTTCTTGAAAATTAGCCTCAGCCATATTGTTGCATGTATGTGTTCAACACAAACGTACACATATACACACATATACATATAAATGTAAATACTGTCTTGCTTTGTAAAAAAAATTGTTCTTACTAGGAATCAGGATTACAGAAGCTTAAAATTAGCCACTAGTCTAGAAGTTTCAGGGTGTTGCCTGCAACCTATTTAGGTCTTAAGAAAGGTAATCAGGGGCCAGCCCGGTGGCACAGCAGTTAAGTGTGCACGTTCCACTTCAGCGGCCTGGGGTTCACGGGTTCGGATCCTGGGTGCAGACACAGCACTGCTTATCAAGCCACGCTGAGGTGGCATCCCACATGCCACAACTAGAAGGACCCACAACTAAAAATACACAACTATGTACCAGGGGGCTTTGGGCTTTGGGGAGAAAAAGGAAAAATAAAATCTTAAGATTTAAAAAGAAAAAAAAAAGAAAGGTAACCAGTCTATTGCTTGGCAGTGAAGGTAGAGTTTGGAGTAGAAAGTACAAACATAATGGGGTCAGAACAGAGCTGGGTTTGAATTTTCGCTCAAGTTTCTATAAAACATTGGCCAAGTTACGTATGTCATCTGTAGAGTGGGCTAATTCAACCTATTTAACATGGTAGTTGTGATAATGTGCAATAATTCTCTATGAATTAGAACCTTTCCCACCCTCTGCTCTTCCTTCTTCAATCTGCTCATACCATGAGGTGACAGGTATAAACAGGAAATGTCCTTGTTCGTACCTAAATCTCTTGGATTACACAAAGGAGTAATGCCTTGGAATGTGGCTGCTGAGTAATGAATTGGGGAGGTCACTTCTGGCAGGTGGAGTGATGGGGACGACTCAGTCTTGATAATAAAGGTAGTAATAACAGAAATAACAATACCATTTAGTAAAAATCTACTCTAGGGCAGGCATTGTTCTTGACACTTAAAAAGTATTTTATTTAAACTTTAAGTAGAATTTATGACTTCTTACCACCATCCAATTCTCTCACCCTGCTCATTTCCCATTTCAGGACTCTGCTACGTCCATTCATTTGTTCAAGCTACCCACCTCGGGGACCTGCTTCCTTCCTTCCCATCCCTCGCCATCACTCCTATCTAAACCATGCGTAAACCCTGTTGCCTGTACTTCCTAAATATAAGTCAAATTCATCCACTTCTCTCCATCTCTGCTGCCACTGTCTTAGTCCATACTACCACTGTCTCTTAGAATATTTTATCTAGATCAGCGCTTTTCAAAATGTGGACCCCAAAACAGAAGCATTGGAATTACCCAGGAAGTTGTTAGAAATGCAAATTTGTGCCACCCGCCCCACCCCCGCCAAACCTAAGGAGGTAGACACTCTAGAGGTGGGACCAGAGATCAGAGATCTCTATTTTAACAAGCCCCTCCCCGCAGG
Organism: Equus przewalskii; assembly: GCF_037783145.1. NCBI lineage: Eukaryota > Metazoa > Chordata > Mammalia > Perissodactyla > Equidae > Equus > Equus przewalskii. The sequence continues at coordinate 18,259,247 of NC_091862.1, forward strand.
CAGTTGTGATGTCTGCTCAGATCTGAGCCACTTGGAACTATAGGCATGTCTGAATAAGGACAAGGAAATACATTGCTGAGGAAATGTGAAGTTTGAAAAGAGAATATATTGAAAAACTGTGCCAATAGATTGTTTTTAAAAATTAATTGGTAAAAGAAACTGTCATGAGATAAGTGAATGAAGATGCCAAAATCTGATATTTGGTTTTAAAGGGCAGACACTCAACACTGGAATTAAAATGTATTATCCATAAGAATAGTACATGTTTTGGGAAAGCAGCTTCATTTGAATTCCTATTTTAAAAAGACAACACTTTTTCTGCAGACAATTTATGAGATTAAGCAGCGACTAAATCTGAAAGATTATAGAGAGTTCAACTTCTCTCTTACCATACTGCCTTCTGAAATTGAGCAATGAAAATAGATAAACTCAATTAATTTTTGGCTACAGTCAGTAACCCTCCCTGGCACTCACAGGGCATTCCCAGTGCCTCAGGGAACCAACTGCAAGGAAAGACTGAAATGCTAAAATGTTTTTCCCCTTGACAATCCCAAACAAATTTTTTTCCGCAAATGCCTTAAAGGTGAGCCAAGCCAGGCAAAAGCATTACTTCTTTAAAAGCCCCTTCATCACAGAGTACTGAGTCAGACAAAAGAGAAAAGAGCTAAGAGCAAACTAAAGAGAAATTAGAACAAAGTGAAGACAGGCTAGGGAGAAAAAGTAAATAAGCGAAGTGGGGATGCGGGGCTATAAATACTGTTCTCTGAAATCTCTTCTTCCACTCTGATAAGCAAAGCTGCCAGCCTAGCCAGTTCAGTTTTCCTCTGTGTTGAGACTATGTAAACACCAAGATTCTGCCTGGGAATTATCCTGTCAGGCATAACAGCACCATGACGGAGATTTCATTTTACATAGTAGGGTGAGACTAGATAATTTCTAAAGCCATTTGTAATTCTGAAAGACAAGGATTCTGAACTATTTGGTAAGACATCTTATAGACAAGGAGCCAAAAATTCTGCATGGGTTGCCAACATTGAATTCACAGTGTTTAAGGCAAAGAACTAAAAGACTTCAACTCATGTAAAATTACTTCTGAATTCAGATGAGAGCAATGTCTCCTGTAGAGAGCTGTGAGGTTATGCGAGAGCAATCTGACACTTAAGGGGAGAAAAAAAGGCAGCGTGGAGAGGGGACGAGCTTTGGAATCATGCTCCCTGCTATTTATCTTTTTAGCTTAGGAGGGTGTCACAAAACAATAAAGAAATGTGTTAATAAGAGACCAGAGATTATGTTAAATATTTCTCAATTATGCAGAGAAGGCTTAGAAGCACAGCTGAGAAATATCACCCACCAACCAAATTGTTTCATCAATCTTGTCTATTTTATAAACGTTACCCCAGGAGAATGCCTGCTTGGCTCTATTGCTTAAACATACTTGTGAAAAATATTTTTCTCCACTAAATTTATTTATTTATTTATTTTTAATTTTTTTTAAAGATTGGCACCTGGGCTAACAACTGTTGCCAATCTTTTTTTTTTTTTTTCTGCTTTATCTCCCCAAACCACCCCCACCGTGCATAGTTGTATATCTTAGTTGCAGGTCCTTCTAGTTGTGGGATGTGGGACGCCGCCTCAACGTGGCCTGACGAGCGGTGCCATGTCCGCACCCAGGATCCGAACCCTGGGCCGCCACAGTGGAGTGCGCAAACTTAACCACTCGGCCACGGAGTCGGCCCCTCCACTAAATTCGAAAGCTCCAGTTGAAACTGTTGTTCTGCTTCTTTGAGTTGCCATAATATTATGTACATAGGATAAAAGATTCTCACTCACATCATTAATCCTGGTAACCGTAGAAGATTATTACAATCTTAGCCAGAGTTGAAGTACTATCCAAAATACCTTGGTTGAACAACAACAAAAAAAGTTAATTTATGATTAATGACATTTGGGTATGACCAAAAAAAGGGGGCATTGAGCTGAGTAAACCATGCTGGGAAAAATATGTGTTCACTCATTAAAACAAGGAAAAGTGTGATATCCTTTTTACTACTCATTTTTTGAGTCATGTATTTACTATATAAATTACTTGAGGAGGAACCATGAGCGTTAGATGCACCGGCCAGCCCGGTGTTAACTCAGCATACGGCTCTGCTTTATTCTGTTCTGGATTTTCCATGGAGAAGCTAACACGTTAGATTACAAGCAGCAAGATTTTTATACTAGTAAAATTTGTCTCTGGCTGTTAAAAAGACACAGGCCTATTCCTATTCCTGAAAAAAGAAGTGAAGAGGGAAGAAAGAAGAAAGAAAGAAAAGAGGGGTTGGGGAGGGGAGGAGAGAGAGAGAGAGACGGAAAGAAAGAAAGAAAGAGAGAGAAAGAAAATTTAAAAATCTCTCAACTTCCCCTTCAGCTATAAAATTCTATCATTTTGGGATCTCAGAAACATATCTTCCCTCGCACGCAATCTAAGGCCCCTCCTTTCCCTGTATAGTAAGTCTCTCAGGCTCCCCCCAAGTCATTCAAAGCCATTTTCCTCTTCTGGGTACTTTCTTTCAAACTGAATTTCCTGTGGCACACACAGAGGCACGGGTGCACACGCACACACACACACACTCACACACACACGCACAAAGGCTCAGTGATCTCGGTTTTTCTGAGCCACTTTATACAATTGAAGATATAAATAAATGAACTCGGTGAAGAACTCATCAAAAGAGGTGGCGCCATGTGAATGTCTCAATGAGCTTCTCACATATGGAGATAGTCATTTGAGTGACAGGACATTGGGGTCATGGCTATTGCTTTAAATAGTGCCTTGGTCCAGCTTAGTGAGACAATTCCCTGTTTAGGGAAGCACATAACGTGTTCTGTTCCTATGGTTAGTGCTGAATGAGGTTTGAAATCTAAAAGAAATATTAATATGGATAAACAGGCACCAGATTTTCTGCACCATTTCCCTCTTGATGAACACAAATATTTTTAAAGGAACAAAAACTGGATTGTCTAGGCATAATTTTTTCCTATGCCTTATAAATGAAACAACTAGGTGCTGGCTACTCTTTATCTAATGAATGTTCTCAAAAATCAGATGATGTTGATTCCAATAGCAAAGAGACACTTAACAAAGGACCCTTGTTCTAGAAATGAGGTCATTCGGACAGTCTATCCATTAAGAAAAAGCCTATTTTGCTTTCAGAGGTCACCTATTGGGGCAGGAAATCCATCTTTCAGCCAGTGGACTAACATCTGGCCTAAGTCTTCTGAGCTGAAATGTCAATTTCCTGGTCTAAATAGAACACACATGAAAGAAAAAAAGATGAAAAATACAAATCTTCATTCGCTGAAGAATTCTTCAAAAGTAGCATAGATGATAAGAATTCTCCAAAAAAGACCTACTCTTTAGTGATCAAGCAAATAAAAAACAGTAAAATGCCAGTACGAAAATTTTATTTTTTTCTGTAATAACTACTGAAAGGCAAAATTAAGAGCCTAAACCTAACAGATAGCAAAGAGACACATCAGTCATTCACAGGCAAATCCATAAATAAATCAACTTTAATCTAGACCAGCTAATCACACTTCATGAGCATTCATCCCAGGCTGGGCAGATTTGAATTATGAGAGGAAGAGACAAAGAAGTTTACTAACCAAATTAGCTGTATAAAACCTAGACAAATTGGAGGACGTTTACCCAACATAAGAACATAATCTTTTAATTTTTTCTTTTTCTTCTTCCCAAAGCCCAAAACATGGTTGTATATTCTAGTTGTAACTCCTTCTGGTTCTTCTATGTGAGCCGCTGGCACAGCATGGCAACTGACAGGTGTTGTGGTTCCATGACCTGGAAGCAAATCCAGCTGCTGAAGCAGTGACTGTAGAACTTTAACCACTAGGCCATCAGGGCTGGCTCAAAAGTAAGCTTTTAAAGCTGATTAAAAGTGCCATATGGGGCTGGCCCCGTGGCCAAGTGGTTTGCACACTCCACTTCTGCCACTTTGGTGGCTCAGGGTTTCGCCGGTTCGGATCATGGGTGCAGAAATGGCACCACTCCTCAAGCCATACTGAGGCAGCACCCCACATAGCACAACAAGAAGGACCTGTAACCAGAATATATAACTATGTACTGGTGGGCTTTGGGGAGAAGCAGCAGGAAAAAAAGAAGATTGGCAAAAGATCTCAGCTCAGGTGCCAATCTTTAAAAAAAATAATGTACCATAAAATACTGAATGTATAATTTTTCTAAATAAGCCACTCAATTTGTACTACTTTTTGTACTCTTTGAGAATATTCTATAATTTGACTAGTCTTTCTCTTACTGTTTCAAATTAGAGAGATTTTGTTGTGTCCATCATTGGTTGATTCATTCATCATGCAATAAATATTGAGTGCACTTACAGCTGGTATCGTGTTAGGTAGCGACAAAAGACAGCCCCGGTTTTCAGGACCACCTAATCTAGTGAGAGAGATAGAAAAGTAATTACCTGTCACACATACACAACAAGAGGTGCTCAGAGGAGAGACTGGTCAACATGGTGGACAGTGAGAAGAGTTCACAAAGGAGGTGATTCTTGTCAATGATTTGAAGACCACAGAGTTCACCAGCCAGTCAAGGAAGGAAAAGGAAAAGCATTCCAGTCAAAAGGAAAAGGCTGGAAGATTTAAACAGAGTGTGAAGTCCTCATTTGGAAGGTGGGATAGATTGTGAGAGGCAGGAAGCAGTAACAGGGATGGATGGCCCTGTATGCCAAGCAAGGAGTGGGGAGTTTATTTATTTAGACACCTTCCAGTATTGTGCTTTACTGTAACTCTGCCCCTTTCTCTTCCAATCAAAGAAGCAGAGTAGAAATGCAGATGTGTGATAAATTTTGATTACATCTTACCAGTTATGTGTGTGATATAAGCAATATGGAGTCACTGAAGGTTTTAAGCAGGGAAGTGTTAAAGTGTCCAAATTAATTAATTAATGGTGGCAATGCAGAGCCTAGAAGAAGGTGAAATTTGAGACAAGGCAACTTTTATGAGTCATGCTACTACCCTAGGCAATAGATTGGCACCTGAGCTAACAAGTGTTGCCAACTTCTCTTTTTTTTTTCTGTTTGCTTTTTCTCCCCAAATCCCCCCTAGTACATAGTTGTATATTTTAGTTGTGGGTCCTTCTAGTTGTGGTACGCGGGATGCTGCCTCAATGTGGCCTGATGAGCAGTGCCATGTCCGCGCCCAGGGTCTGAACCGGTGAAATCCCAGGCTGCTGAGTGTGTGAACTTAACCACTCGGCCACGGGGCTGGCCACCGCCCCCCCCCCAGCTTTATTGAGATATAATTGACATATAACATTGTGTACACTTAAGATGTGTAACATATTGATTTGATACATTACAAAATGTCTCCCACCATAATAGTAGCTAACACTTCTATCACACCCCATAATTATCATTTCTTTTGTGAGGTGAGAACATTTAAGAGCTATTCTCTTAGCCACTTTCAAGTATATATTATTGTTAATTACAATCACCATGCTGTACATTAGATCCCCAGAACTTATTTGTCTTATAACTGGAAGTTTGTACCCATTTGTCCAGCATCTCTTCTTTTCTCCCACCCCCAGCCCTTGATGACCACCATTCTGCTCTGTTTCTATGAGTTTGACTTCTTTAGATTCCACATCTAAGTGGTATCATACAGTATTTGTCTTTCTGTCTGACTTATTTCACTTATTGTAGTGCCCTCAAGGTCCATCCGTGTTGTGTCAAATGACAGGATTTCCTTCTTTCTCCTGACTGAATAATATCCCATCATATATACGTCACATCTTCTTTATCCATTCATCTGTTGACAGAGACTTAGGTTGTTCCCATGTCTTGACTATTGTGAACAATGCTGCAATGAACATGGGAATGCAGATATCTCTTTGAGATCCCATTTTCATTTCCTTTGAAGATATACTCAGAAGTGGGATTACTGGATCATATGGTACTTCTATTTTTAAGTTTTGAGGAAGCTCCATGCTGTTTTCCATAGTCTCCACCAACATAGTTTTCATATATTCTCAACAACAGTGTACAAGGATTCCCTTTTCTCAGGTTTCTTTATTTTTTGAAAGAGCCGTGTTGACTATGATGGCTAATAAGGAATGGATTCCATTGGTGTAAGTGAGAATGGAAAACCAGAAAGACAGGACTTGGGGAACACCAGCATTCCTGAGAATAGCATAGGGAAATGACCCAATGTCCGAGGGAGAGTGGTCCCAGAGGTAGGAGGAGAATCGTGATGGCAGGATGTCAAGGAGGGCGAGAATTACAGGACGGAGGGAGGGATCAACGAGCAGTGTCCAACATTATAGAAAGTCAACAAGAGAAATATCAACCGAATACTCATTCTGGGGGTCAATGGTAATCTTACTTAGCCAGTGCAATTTCAGTGTCAGGGGAAGGAGTAGAAGCTAGATTGCGGGGGATTGAAAAATGATAGGAGAAAAATGGTTGAAGAAGGCTCATAATCAGAGGGGATCACAAGGTTTGAAGAGGGGTTTTTAAGGAGGTGAAAGATTTGAGCAAATTTATAAGCTAAGCAGAAAAGAACTAGTAGAGAAGGAGAGATTAAAAATTTAAGAGAGGGTACCACTAAAATAAGATCCCAGAGGAGGTGATGGTGATAGTAATAATAATTTACGTTTTTAAGAAATTATTGTTGTGGGGCTTCTCTAGTACAGAGGCCAAATAGACTACTCCTTTCCTGTTAACACATTTTTCCTACCCAATAATATAACAAAATTCATCAGATTTAAGCATTCTAAGAATTACATTATAGTCATATTTCCCCGAAGCTACGCTCAGACAATTTTCAGTGGATTTTAGAGTTTTCACAAAATCCTTATTCATACATTTCAGATATTTCAGTTCATTAAATATTTACTGACTGTCTATTCTGTACTGAGCATTGGGAATGTGACAATAAGTCACAGATCCTGGTCTTGATAAACTTAGTCTAGTGAGGGAGACAGACATAAACAAATATTCTCGACCTAGGGTGATGGAAGAATGCACAGGTCCTTTATGAACAGAGAGACCGATGGTCGTTGCAGCCTAGGGTTAATGTCTTGACGAAGCCTGAGTTAATGTCTTGAAGGAAGAGTCAACATTAGCCAGCCACACAGCGACTAAGCTGGTTTCAGGCTATGAGAACAACAGACGTAAAGGCACAAAGACATAAAATAACACTGTGTGTTGGAGGAGCTTGGAGCTCTCTGTTTTAAGAAATGCTAGCAAAGGAATGGCTGGATCCAAGGTTCGAGGTAGGTGGGTGGTCAGCCACACTGCACCCTGTGTGTTGTAAGCTAAGGAGGTTAGTCTTCATGCTCTAGAGGAGCTCATTCTTTGTCTTTTGATGCTTCTTAATTTCCTTTCTGAAATGGTAACCTTCATTTTACTTTCAAAGTGCACCATGGACCACTGCCAGGCCCTGGGCCGAGTGGGTAATTCCAGAGCTTGCAATAACAGATCGCACACGAAAAGCCGTGGGCACATTAGGGAGAGAGTAAAATCTGGAACACTTCACTAAAGTGCAGGTCATACCTGCCCAAAGGCCATGCTGAATTTTTCTTTTTCTTTCTAAATTAGTATATGGGCCACCCCCCTTGATATTTTCCCACAGTACCCGTCAGCTTTACGCACAGGATCTTGTCCCAGGCCTCCCCGTCAACTCTGAGATCTGAACTAATTCACCATCTCCATGGCGCTCAGTGTCCTTAACTCTAAAATGAAAGGGGTGAAAAGAGATATTTGAGGTCTCTTCCATTTGCAACATTCTGTAATGTGAAAAGTGGGTGTTTAGTTATAGGAATTGGCTTAGGGAATAAGGAATAAGGACATAAGGAGGCACTAAAAGTCTGGGGAGCAGGAAAATGTCTTTCCCGCTTGGTGGAAGTTATTTATCTAATGGATGGGGTAAGCCATCTGGAAGATAACCCATATAAGAAATGGCTTATGCATGCATTCTTGATGAGACTAGAGTGTTCCTCAATTCTCCAACTAGAAATCAAGCATTATCTTCATGAAGGTGGCAATGGAATGTGATTGATGTAAAGAAAATTATTATTATAAATTGGTACAAGATTCAGAAATTTGGCAGGATGCATCAAAATCCATAAAAATGTTCAGATCTTCTGACCTAGTATTTACATTCCTGGGAATCTATCCTAGTAAATTAGTGGAAAGAAATAAGAACCTCTGTGCTCAGTGGCTTATTATTGCATTTTTTATAATAATGAAAATTTGGAAAGAAGCTACATCTTCCACAGGAGAAGAATGGTCAAATAAATGATGATACTGAAAGCTAATATCTACTGATTAAAATATTAATGTAAAGAACATGTAACGGCATGGGAAAATAGCCTCTGTATGAAAAGCTTAACTCTGAGAAACCAGGAGTGTGTGTGCACAGACGAGAACCTGCAAATAATCTATGCCAGTGTTTGCAAAATAATAGGAGCTCGATAAATACTTTTTGAACAAATGAATAAGTGAATGTAAAGTGAAAATTGGCAGTACATTAGGATGGTGGGATTTTGGATTAAATTATCACTGAAAATTTTTCTATGCTATTGCTATAAACATAATGCAAGTTAATGCTAATAGCTAACATTTATTGTTTACTGTGCACAGACACTATCCTATATAGTATATATTTTGTAATGTTACCTATTCATCAGCTTCTGAAACATGCCACTACCTTTCTACCTCCAGATTCAAGTCATCCTGCAGCCATATTCAATGCCAGCCTGATACAGAAGTGCTCTAACAGTCTGATGAATGAATGAATGAATGAATGAATGACTCAATCAATCAATACCTCAGTGAATGAGAGTCACAGAGACTGAAGCCCAGGTTACTAGTGCCTTAGACCACAGGGTCTGTGTGTGAAGTATGAGCCAGAATTTTCAGTACTCACTCAAAAGTCCTAGACTTCTAGATTCTCTATTTTAAGAATTGCGGGAATTGGGAGGATTGAGTTCCTGAAGCTGAAAGACAAAGAAAGAGTTCTTCTCAAAATCCAGGCTCAGAAAGCCTGATACCCAAGATCATTCGTGAATGCCTCACTGTTAACCGATGGAATGTGCTGCGAAAGCTTTACATATTTTCGCATTTCCAAAAAGGAACCGGAACGCACTATGGTACATTTTTAAGGAACGGAACCTGCATGGATCCAGCATCCAATGAAAGCAAGCAGGAGCCGTGGGCAGTCACGCTTTCAAAAGGTTTTCTCAATATTTCCGCAAACCTCCTCAGTAATAACAAATATTCAGGAACCACCTCTTTTGATCTACCCATAGTGTTTAACTTTCCTGGTTTTGCAGGTTTGATGATAAACATGATGCCTCAGGTTAACAGGAGCTCTTTTTTACACTGAATTTTGTCCTTGGCTTATGCACGCCCGGGTTTTGTGGAGGCCACTGGAATTGCTCTTCTGCATCCAAGAGAAGGATTTAGCCTTTGGTTAGAAACCCAAGCAATTTCACCCTTGATTTTTCTTGGATAGAGTCTACCTTCTTTACTATTCACCTCGAGCTTTTCCACGGAAAGATGTTATTTTTGAAGTTGCTCTGTGCCATTGGCTATTTCTCCTGATTTCTTCCCTTTCCAGGTGACTCAGAATGGAGTTCAGTCAGCCAGGTGCCATGTCTGATCCCCATTCTACTCCTCGAGGCACAAATGGCAGTATTTTCAAGCACTGCGATCTTGTGGTTCTATTTCAGTAGCTTATGTGACATAAAGAGCCTCATTCTGATCTTTCGTGCTTACATACACTCAAGATACACACCTTCTCCCATCATTCTGTAATCTCTGACTGCGCCAGAGATTGGCCACCTCGGAAAAGCAATAATAAATACTATGTGAATCATCTCAACATACGGTGGCTGGCTTCTCCCAGAAATATTTACAACCTACGAAGGAAAACCAGCAAAACATTTCATAAACCAGTGGTGTCAAACACCACTCTCTCTCTTCGTCTATAAAGTAAAATGCCCAGCTTTCAGTGCCTATGAGAAGAACACTTGAGAGTCCAAACGCACACTGCCCAGTATTTCCTGAGAGCCTTCTTTTGACCTTAGATGCATTCTGGGCAAGCCAATTAATCTGGGCACCATGCCCTGAAGTGGGCCGTGTGCTGCTCCATGTTAATAACAACATGACATATATCTATGCCTTGTACCCACTTAATTTGTCCCTGGCTAGAATGCATGAGCTTTTATTTGTGCTATTATCATCATATCCTGTCTAGACTGAAAACAGCTACAGAGCGGCTCCCTTCGTATTCAGTGAATTAAAAATAAAGAGGCTGGTCTGCCCCACGCTGTCCCAGCCAGGAACTGTGGTAGGTTTTCACTCAGCCTCTCCCATCTAAAATGGGAGACACAGAGGGAAGACCATGGAAGCTGCTTCTAACTGGGAAAACCTAGATAAGAATAAAACAAGGTTCAGTGGTAAACATGGTGATCTGACTCCAGCACTATTATATTTTAAGTAAATCACTTGGAAAAATAGTGAAAGTTTTAAATCAAGCTAGGCAGATGTAACATTTGGACTCTGTTTTGATTCCAGTTTGAAAACACTGGTGTGCCAGGAAATCTGTGAACAAAAGGATTACTGTGTCCTCAGAGTTGTGAGGGGAACGAATCTACTGGGCCACAGCACAGGAGTCTGGAGGGCAGAAACATTCCGGGGTGGGACAGGTTGCTCTTATTTCTGAGATTTTGACAGGCAAGAAGGCTGTTACAGTTAAGGTAAGAAAATCCTTTAAATTTAAATTAGTTTGAATTTATAGAACACTCATCAATCAATGGGGTCACTTGCATCAGAAAAAAACCCCCAAACTGTCCATTGAAAGGTTCACCAAAGGACCTAAGGTGGTGGTTGAGTACAGATACTTTGGCTTGAGATATACCAAGTTCATCTTGCAGCCAGAATGCTCTAAGCCTCACTTTCTTCGATTATAAAATGGGGTTTATGATTGTGTCTATGACATAGAGTTGATGAGAGGAATAAATGAGATAGTTTGCAAAGAACTTGACGCTATCAGTGGCACATAGTAAATGATCGATAAAAATATATTAGCTACTTTTATTATTATGTGGAAAAGCGCTTAATACAGTATCTACCTGGCGTAAATGGAGCAACGAATAAATAATAGTGGTTATTAAAATATTCATTTCAATTCTATTTAATACTAATCATAAATGGTAGACCTCTTAATTACTTGAAAGTTTGCAGATAATTAACTGCTTTCTAACAAAATCATCCACATTATTCTTCATTAGTAGACTTGGGGCTTAGGAGACAATAGAATATTCTAAATCCTTCCATTCTTTCTTGTTCCTCCTCTTCAGCTAAGGCACAGTAATAATGCTGGGTGGAGAAGAAAGAAGGAAAATAGAAAGATATCTATTTCCAAAATTTGTTTGAGTGTCTAAAATGAAAACGGATGCCACTGATTATCAGGAAATGACCCTGAATGTCTTAGAAAGAACCCCTAGACTCAGGCACAAAATAATATGCTCAGTGGGCTCAGTCAGTTCCTCATTACCATATAAATTGTTTTCAAGTCTGATCTAATAGGATGTGATTAATAATTAGAATTTGTTTCTTCCAAGAAGCTGAATGATTGAAGGGAACCCAATACACTTTGAAAGACCATTCCTAAATTGATTGCGTTGTGTTTTTTGTTTTGTTTTGTATAAACAAAAGTATTCTAATTAGTGTGCAGGGTCCTCACAGACGCTGAGTGGGGAGGTATGTGGCTGTAGTCTTGGCATTGCCTGCGTTCACTCCAGGAAGTGGGGCTGCATCTACTCACCATATGGCTTATGAAATGAGAATTGCAAAAATTACAGCTGCTCAGGGATGGGACTTCCAACCCCGCATTGTTTATACTCTGATTAGAATACCTGGTAGGCTCTGGGGACTGCTTGAGCTTCTTCCCAGCCCTTCTCACTTCCTCTTTGGACCATTTCTGAGATGCACAAGCTCATTTCTGGTATAAACTTAATGCAACTTGAATTGCTTATGGAAATCTGGACAGGAAAACACTGAGCTTATGCTGAAGGTAATTTTCAGAGGAACCAGATTTCTTTGTTCATGTTGTCCCAAATTCAGAGCTATGCAAAACGGGGGAAGAACTGGCAAGTTAGAGAAAATAAAACCAGCAAAATCAGCCCTTTGATTGGAAGTTATCACAATGTGCTCTAGCCTGTTGACACAATTACAGCGTTTGCTTCTCTGCCAGAAGGAGCAGGTAGCAGTTTCTAATTCTGTTGCCCACCCTAAACCAGGCATGCAGCCGCACACGCACAGTCACCAAAGCCCTTGTCAATTAGAAACGACATTATAACGACTTCCCATCTGCTCTACAAATGTCAATAGACTTGTGCCACCTGTTGAGGGGTAGTGGGGACAGCAGAAGGGTAAAGAGTCTCAACACAGGTTTGTATGTTTATACAAACAAAGAGCCACTTCATTCAACATTCTTCCTCTACTTCCTCCTTCGGTTGCCCTTCTTTGCCAGAAATCTTTCGAATAGTTTTGCAGTGGTATTTTGCGCACAGAAGAGTGTTGGTTGTATTTAAACACTGTGCCCCAAGAAGCACAGGGCAGTGAAAAGCATGTGCTGTGTCTCAAATAGTAGAAAAATGAACAGCTTTAAGTTATTCTTGACTCATCCTCCGCATGCATTCACAGATAAGCATGAAGAAAACTGCAGCCAAGAGGTTTTAAATTTGACCTAAAGATGAATTTTCTCGGGGTAAACAGTAAGACACTGGAATGGGCGTAGAGAAGATTATGAGAGCTCTTTTCCAAAGTCTGGACATGAGGAGATTATGTCAGAATCAGGATGCCATGTCAGCTGACAGGATCTCCCATCCACCTTCCCAGCTTCTGCTCACCTAGTCCCCTTCTACAATCTCTCAGCCCAGCGTTGAGGTTTGGCTCAAATGGTGTCTCCTTCCTCGGCCACTAATTCCCATGACCGGTTTTTTGGGGGACAGGGGTATTTTTTTCCGGTTATCATTTGGAGTGTCTCTCTTCAATCACTCCACACCTCACTGGATCTCTGTCTCCTGACACTTAACCCGTCCTTCAAAACATGAGCAGATGACACCTCCCCTGGGAAGGTTTTTTTGGCAGTACTACCCTCTCCCCTGTGATCCCAGAGAAGCATCCTGCAGACCCCACTCTCAGAGCACTTGTCACACTGCATTTTAATTGCTAGTTTCCTTGACCGTCTGGTCTATTAGATTGTGAGCTGCCTGAGGGCAGGAGCTCCATGGACATAAAAACTTCCCAGTAAAGAGTAATAATAATAATCAAAGCTTATGGAGTACTTCCTATGTGCCAGGCACTGTTCTCAGCATGTTAATAATAGACACTATCTCCTAAGGTTTCTGGAATTGACTTAGATAGTGAATATAAAGGCACATCCAAAGCCCGGTACAGAGGAAATGGTCAATAAACTAATTTTGTTTCACTCATTATGTCATTTAGTTCTCAGGACATATTTTTTCTGCTGTGCTACTACTATTTTTTTTTCTCATTTTCAGGGAGGAAATGGATATTTACAAAAGTTCAGAAACTTGCCTAAGGTCACTCCCTCAGCTTTAAGTGCCAGAACAGAGTTTTGTTTGTTTTGTTTTAATATCACCGTTATAGTTTTCCACAACTGAGGACTACTTATTGTATTACTTCTTTTTCTTCCAAGTCACATTTACGGAGGTATAATTTACACACAATAAATTTCACGCTCTTTACTGTACAGGGCCGTGAGTTTTACATGTATGTAACACCCGCCACAATCGAGATATGGACAGTTCTATCTCCCGAAGAATTCCCTCATGCCCTGAAGTGGTCAACTCCTCCCCCATTCCCAGGCTTTGGAAAACACCGATCTGATCCCTGTCCTTACTCTTTGACCTTTTCCAAAATGTCATCTAAATAGACTCATATAACTTGTAGCTTTCGGAGTCTGCATCCTTTCACTTCGAATCTGAAGTTCATGGAGCTTTTGCAATTCATCCATGTTGCTGCGTGGATCAGTAGTTTGTTCCTTTTTATCGCCCAGTGGTATTCCACTGTCTGGATGTAGCACAGTTTGCTCATTAACCAGTTGGAGTACGCCTGGGTGTTTCCCAGTTTCTGCTGGTCATGAGCAAGACCACTCATAAACATTCACAGACAGGCGTTGTGTGAACATAGGTTTTTATTTCGCTTGGGTAAATACCTAGGAATGGGGTTGCTCCATCATAGGGTAAGTGTGCATTTAATTTGATAAGAAATTGCCAAATTGGTTTTCTGAAGTGGCTGTACTATTTTGCATTCCGATAAGCAATGTGTGAAAAGCCCTTCGTGTTACCAGTTGTTTATTTTTTCATTTGGTTTCTTGTTTTTAAGTTTATTTATTTATTTATTTTTGGTTTATTTAAAATTTTTTCTCTGATGGGTATCTCTCTGTGGTTTTCATTTGCATTTCTCTAATGACTAATGATGCTGAGTACCTTTTCATGTGTTCTGTTCGACCTTTTGCCCATTTTAAAAATGTGTGCTTTGCCCATAAAAAAAGAAAATCATCCCATTTGCAACAACATGGATGGACCTTGAGGGTATGATGTTAAGTGAAATAGGCCAGACAAACACCATATGATTTCACTCATATGTGGAAGATAAACTAACACACGGACAAAGGGAAGAGATTGGTGGTTACCAGAGGGAAAGTCAGTGGGCTGGGCACAAGGGGTGAAGAGGCACGTACGTATGGTGACTGACAAATAATAATGTACTACTGAAATTTCTCAATGTTATGAACTATTACGACCTCAATTAAAAAAAAAAAGAAGTAAACTAGGTAAAAACTTCCAGTTATAAAATAAATAAGTCCTGGGGATGTAATGTACAGCATGGAAATTGTAGTTAATAATACTGTATTGCACATTTGAAAGTTGCTAAGAGAGTAAATTTTAAAAGTTCTCATCACAAGAAAAAAAATTTTCTAACTATGTATGGTGATGGATATTAACTAGAGTTACTGTGGTGATCATTTTGCAATATATACAAATATTGAATCATTATGTCATACTCCTGAAACTAATATGTTGTATGTCCATTATACCTCAATCAAAAAATAAAACCAAAAAAAATGTGTACTTTGCAAATATTTTCTCTCAGTCTGTGATTGTCTTTTCATTTTCTAGTGTCTTTCAAGTAGAATTTTTACTTTTGATTAAGTCCAACTTATCCATTTTTACTTTTATGGATCTTATTTTATTGCTTTATCCAAGGAATCTTTGTCTAGCCAAGTCACAGAATTTTTTGTTTTCCTCTAAAAACTTTTCTCGTTTTAGATTTTACATTTAGGTCTATGATCTATCTTGAGTTAACCTTTGTGTAAGATGTGATGTATGGCTCGAGGTTCATTTTTTTTCACTTATGGATTTTGAATGGTTACAACACCATTTATTAAAAAGACAAAGCAGAAATCTGAACTCAAGTTTCCCCGATTCTAGAGGTCAAGTTCTTACCATGAACTTCCTTGTACTATGTTTACGTATATTTTTAATCCTCTGCTAGATCCTAAACCCTTTGGCAGACTTCTCTACATCCTCCATAGCACAGTGCCTTGAACATAGTATGTCCTAACTAAATACCCCTGGACGGACTGTTTAATGGCGATGGGATAATAATCTCTCAAACCTGGCCAACCCTTGCTCTCGCTTGCCCAGGAAAGAAACAGTATCCTCATATATGACGCCTGTGTATCTAGAGCTCTGACTTACCCAGCAGGCAGGCAAAGGTCACCTGTCCAATATTTATAATTGACCTCCATACCCTAAGCCTTTTAATATAAGGATAGAGGAACTAGCCTTTTCCTTCTAGTCTACCAATGGCATGAGGATAATTGCATTTCTTCCGACAGCATTCCAGCCTGATGTACAAGCTCTGGCTCTTCTGAGACATGATCATTTGTCTGTCTGTTCTGACCAGTGGGCAGGGTCAGCTCCGGAGCAATTTGGGGCCAGAACTAGTAGGTGGATGTGGGTGGAGGCGGGAAATATACAACACTAGTATGACTGAAATTAACTGAGGTCTTGTTTCTGATTCTAGAGTAAATAAGCTAGTGCGAGCCAGCCCTTTGCATGAACTTTAGCTCTGTGGATTTATAAGCAACAGTCTTTCTGTAACCTACAGAGGGCAAGGCCAGTAGGCAATTGCCTGGCCTTTGCCACTGAAAAGCCTTGCAAAGTCCACCTTAGAGGATGTCCTGTTTTTACCCCATCACTCGTTTTTTATTTTAATAACTTTCAGTTCTCATCCAATATTCTACAGTCTCTCTTTTCCAAGTAAGCACTAATTCATTTCTGATGGGGTCACTTAGAGGAAGAGAATCTCACAGACTGGAAAGGACAAATTCCATTTTCTAGATATGAGAAACTGGACAGCAAGAAAGAAAAGCAAAAAATACTTCAAAAAGCTACCAAGTTTTTGGTGAACAACTGACACAATACAATAAAACTTTTTTTGTCCAGGGCCTATTACAGAGTAAGTTCTCAGAAATGCCATACTGTTACTGATTATTATACAATTTTGCTTTTTTTAACAATTTTTTTATGGTAAAATGCCATTTTATATATATATATATATATTTTTTTTTTTTTTTTTGCTGAGGAAGATTGGCCCTCAGCTGACATCTGTTGCCAATCTTCCTCTTTTTGCTTGAGAAAGATTATCTCTGAGCTAACACCTGTGCCAATCTTCCTCTATTTTGTATGTTGGATGCTGTCACAAGATGGCTTGTGTAGGTCCGCACCCAGGATCTGAACCTGTGAACTGGGCCACTAAGCAGAGGGTACAAACTTAACCACTATGCCACTGGGCCAGCCCCTATTGTTATATTTTGTGCAAGGTGCAACACACGCACACACATGCTCCCATAAGTGCACACACACAAACACACAGGAGGCACCAGAAAGAGAGAGAAATATAGAGAGATGTAGAGATTAGGAACCCAGAGAAAAAAATGGGTTCAGAGATATATGGCAAAGAAAGAGATAAAAGATAGTGAGAACACTGTGTTGAGTTGTCTGTCTTGTTTATCCTCATGTTGAATCTCCAAGCCTTCAGGCTGTGTCTCTTCCATGTTTTCTATCCTCTTATTATCCTAGAAATTCTGGAATCATGGCTCCTCTTCAGTGCTCTGCACATCTTGAACATTCAGAGTCAGCTGGGTTATTTCAGGCAAAATTAAATAAAATATATTTGTTGAATAAACATTAATGGAAAAGTCATCAATTCCTGAGCCAAGTGACCAATTAAACAAACTTCTACTAGCCAAGTGGTTTGCTTCCCACCCAAAATAAAATAAAGTCAAGTTGAGTAAGAGGATGAGCAAGAATTCTAACAACATAATTCAGAAAGCAGCTGCCCATTAGCAGCATGTGGGAGATGACAGGTCAGTCTGGTAGGGCTGGATTCTCAGGACCAGTTAGACACCAGCCTTTGAAGCTTGAGATCAGCAAGAGGTCAAAGAGCAGTAAATACAACAGGATGCACGAGGCATTGGGGCAGCCATGGAAACCGGTTCGTGGATGTCCTCTCTCAGGAGGCTGCCATTATTTAATGCATTTGGCAGCTCATTATACCATAAGCTCTTTCAGGGCGGGGCTCCCAGCTTCATCTCCAGTTGCCTATGAGGATGTGGCAAGCGGCCAGTTCTCTGGAGCTTTCAGTGACGACCAAGAGGGCCTGTTACTACATATGTTTCAAAATGCCAAGGTCTGGTCATCTGGCCCACATCTACTCAATCACGTTGTCCAAAGTGAGTCCCTAGAGGTACTCAGTTCTGAGGCCAGGATGGAGTTCTCCCAATCCTTGTGTGCAGCTGGTATCGGAGACTCAGTGGGCAGACTGCTTGTGATGCCATCGAATGAACTCAGCCCAGCCCACATAGCCTTTTCCTGGACACTAACAAAAATGCAACCAGGCAGGGGTATGGTTATCATAATCCAAAGGCTACTTTCAATGGTGATGTCCATTATTTAGGCACTTTAGAGAACCTGAACTAGAACAGACTCCTTGTCCGACTCTTGTGTACTAGACTAGCGGCTCTTAAATTTTAACCTACATCTAAATCTCCTGGAGGGCTCCCGGAGTGATTCAGCAGGTCTGGGCTGGACCTGAGAACGTGCATTTTTAACAAATTCCCAGTGGTACTGATGCTGCAGGGTCAGAAACCACAGTGTGAGAACCACTGCACCAACCTTTGCTTGCATTATGCTTCCTACTCCTATTCCTCTAAACCTGACATATGATGGAAACTTCAGAATTCAGTAACTATTGGGTGATTCCACAGTATGAGAAAACAGTAACAATGAAACCAACAACATTTCATCTCTACAGAGGTCAGACTTTTGGCAACCTCAACCATTGGGAACACAGTCACAAACTCAGAAGTAAGAGAAATAGGTATTTAAGTAGTTGAAATAGGGCTATGAAAAAGTTATGGTCCTCTGTCTGGAGACCCCTTAGGTCTGAGTGTAAAATAAGCCAAGACACAAGGAACAGTCAAGATGCATGAATTGCAAGATAATGACCAAAAAAAAAAAAAAAAAAAAAAAATGAAGGCACAGGAATCAAGCTATACTATCCGTAGGGGCAAATTGTCCTATTTGACCTGGTAGTAACCCCTGCAGTCGTTACCACATTCAAGCAAAACGCAATAATTGATTTTCAAAATATTAAGGCTCCTCTTACAGCAACTCCCTCCCACTACTGCCCCAGTGTCAAATAAAGAAAATATAAAACAGCCAAGAAGGAATTCTCCCTGCGTGTGGGAGTGTGAAAAGACTTATGGCTCAGCTTGGGACACACGATCATGGTCAGCTGGAAGACGTGGTTCTGAGGGGGCGGCTGGGTGATGTGTTCCACAGCCTTGCCCTCAGGGGGCTTGGAGGGATGGAGAAGAAAATCTACGCCTGACTCAGCCCTGAGGGGGTCTGTCTGTGTTCCCAGAGAGAGGAGGCTGTGAAAATGGAAGAAAAAGACTACTTCTGCAAACCAAAGGAAGGCCTGTAAATATTAGTGGGGAGGGACACCTCTCCCATGTCAACAAGATTAAGGACTCCCTGGAGAAACCTATTAGAGGCTGAAATAACAGCTGCTTTTGAAAGAGCCACAAAGTATTGGAAACAGAGAGCAAAACAAGCAACTGAGAAGTAGCAGTGGTGACGTTCTTTGACGATCAAGGAGAAGCCTCCTGGGATCCAGCTAGAAACTGGAGCTTTGGGGCTTAGAGACCAGTGACCCTGGTGGGTCAGGGCTTGTATTGCTTCGACTCCATTGGCCCCTCTAGATCCATCTCTGCCATTTGTTCCCTGGGAGGCTGACGTCTGTATAGAGCGTCCTAACCCCTTGGTTCTCCAGCTTCCTTTGGGTTGGGTCAATGGTGGACGATAAGAGAGTGGAAGGAGAGAGAGGTAGGGTTGGGTGTTCATGTCTGTCAGCGTCTACCAGCCTCACTCCTGCCAGGGTTTCAGCAGTTGCTGTGTTCTTCTAAACCTGGGGCTCAGTAGAGGCGAGTCCATTTCCAGATTATAGTTCTCGGTTTAACAACAGTTCTCTCCAATTTTCCTTTCAAGCTTAGAGGTGGCAAAGGCTTCCAGCTGTTGCTAGTGTCTGGGGCCTCACCATTCCTACTTCATTCTTTAATCCTGCCCACACCTCTGTGAAAAGTGCCCTCATTCAACTCTTGTCAAACCCTTTGAGTCGCCTGCTGTTTACTGCCTGGACCTTGACCAAAACGAGACGAAGGTCAAAGCTTCCACCAATTAAGCATGGGTCTTGGTGAGCTCCAGACTATAAACTCAGGAACAAACGGAATCATCAGCTTTCCTTGGGAACCATGCAGCAGTAGAAAAGGAAGGTCAGGGACTTGAGGAAACAAACCTCAGCTCAGGAATGTCGATGAGAAAATGACTCTAGAACAACCAGCAAGAGAATATGAGCAGGGGTTGAATGGCTGACTACATTCTGAAGAAATGTCCATTCAGAAACTGATTAGAACAGAACACAGGAGTTATTTTAAGACAGTTTTCAAGAAGCTGTGAATTTTTTAAGCTTGGTCTTGAAAGATTGATAATAAAATGATTGAACAGATTTGAGGCATAGTATGAGTCCTGATGGATTTAGGAAGGAATAGAGTAGGATGCCATGTCCTTTTTTGAAAAACAGCTTTTGGAGATATAATTCACATAAAATACAACTCACCTGCTTAAAGTGTACAATTGAATGTATCTGAGCGCATTCACGTGGTTGCAAACCATCACCACAGCCTACCTGTAGAACATTTTCGTGCCCCTGAACAGAAACCTCGTGCCCACTAGCAGTCCATCCCCATTCTCTCCCCCCAGGCCTCATCTCAGGCCCTAATCTACTCTACCCTCTATTAATACGCCTATGGAGGATATTTCATAGAAGTGGAATCCTATAATATGTTGTGTTTTGTGACTGACGTCTTTTATTTAGCAAATGTTTTCAAGGTTCATCCTTTGCTACATGTTGCAGCATGGACCAGAGCTTTATTTCTCAGGGCCGGCCCGGAGTGTAGCTGTTAAGTTTGTGCACTGCACTTCAGCTGGCCGGGGTTCTCAGGTTCGGATCCTGGGTGAGCACCTATGCATCGCTGGTCAAGCCATGTTGTGGCGGCATCCCACATAGCAGAACTAGAATGGCTTACAACTAGGATATACAACTATGCACTGGGGCTTTGGGGAGAAAAAAAAGCCAGGAAGATTGGCAACAGATGTTAGCTCAGGGCCAATCTTCCTCATATACACAAAAAAGTACTTTATTTCTTTTCATTGCTAAGTAATATTTCATTGTATGGATATATTATTTATCCACTCGTCAGTTGATGTACATTTGAGTTGTTTCTACTTTTTGGCTATTACGAACAATGCTGCCGTGAACATTCATGGACAAGTTTTTAGGTGGACATAAGTTTTCATTTCTCTTGGGTATCTCCCTAAGAGTGGAATTGCTGTGTCATATGAGTTAATTTTTGTGTATGGTGTGAGGAAGAAGACTAACTTTATTCTTTTCTTTTCTTTTTTTTTTGCTGAGGAAGATGCTGCCCATCTTCCACTTATTGTATGTGAGCTGCTGCCACAGGATGGCCACTGACAGATGAGTGGTATAGGTCCATGCCCGGGAACTGAAACTGGGCTGCTGAAGTGGAACACAATGAACTTAAGCACTAGGCCACCAGGCCTGGCCCAGACCAACTTTATTCTTTTGTGTATGGGTATGATGTTGTCCCAGCACCATTTTGTTAAATGACTATTCTTTCTCCCATTGAGTTGTGTTGGTATCCTCATCAAAAATCAATTGACCATCCATGCTGGGGTTTATTTTTGAACTCTCAGTTCTATTCCACTAATCGATATGTGTGTTGTTAGACCAGTACCACACTGTCTTGATTACTATAGCTCTGTAGTAAGTTTTGAAATTGGACATTGTGAGTCTTTCAATGTTCTTTTTTTGGGATTGTTTTGGCTTTTCTGGGTCCCTTGATAGGGATTGTGTTGAATCTGTAGATCAGTTTGGGGTGTACTGCCATCTCACAAAATGAAGTCTTCTGACCCATGAACATGGGCTGTTTTTCCATTTAATTAGACTTTGAATTCCTTTCAACAATGTTTTGTAGTGTTTAGTGTATAAATCTTTCACCTCTTTGTTAAATTTATACCTAGGTATTTTATTTTTTGATGGTATTGTAAATGAAATTTTCTTAATTTCATTTTCAGAATGTTTAATGTTGGTGTATAGAAATATATTGATCTTAAATCCTGCAACCTTGCTGAACTCATGTATTATTTAATAGTTTTTTAGTGGATTTCTTAAGTTTTTCTGTGTACAAAATCATGTCATCTGCAAATAGAGGTAGTTTTACTTTTTCCTCTTCAATGTGGATGGCTTTTATTTCATTTTCTTGCGTAAGTACCCTGGCTGAAACTTTCAGTAAAATGTCCAATAGAAGTAGTGAAAGTGGACATCCTTAGCTTGTTCCTGATCTAAGCGGGAAAACATTCAGTCTTTCACCATTAAGTGTGACAAATTTTTTTGTAGATGCCTTTTATCAGGTTGAGGAAGATTTTTTCTATTCCTAGAATGTAGAACAATATGTTTTAATCATGAAAGGGTGTTGAATTTTGTCAAATGTATTTTCTGTGTCTATTGAGATGATTATATAGTTTCTTTCTCTTATTCTATTAGTACAATATATTACATTATAGTCATATGTCACTTAATGATGGGGATACATTCTGAGAAATGCATCATTAGGTGATTTCATCATTGTGTGAACATCATAGAGTGCACTTACACAAACCTGGATGGTACAGCCTATGACACACCTAGGCTATATGATACTAATCTTATGGGACCACCATTGTATGTGTGGTTGACCAAACCATACATTTTGTTGTTGACCAAAATGTCATTATGCAGTGCATGGCACTAATTGATTTTGGATGGTAAACTATCCTTGCATTCCTGAGATAAATCATGATCATAACTTTATCATGGCAGAGAAAACTTTTTATATCTTTCTGGATTCATTTTGCTAGAATTTTGTTGAGAATTTTTCTGTCTATATTCATATAAAGTATGAATATAAGGTTTTGTGTCTATATTTATATGATATGAATGTAAGGGATATTGGTCTGTAGGTTTCTTTTTGTGTGATTTCAAGTCTTTTATATTGAGTCTTATTTTATGGTTTAGCATATAGTCCATCCTAGAGAACATTCCATTTGTGCTTGAGCTGATATGTATTCTGCTGCTGTTGGATGGAGCCATGTTTTTAGTTTTTAATCAAGTTTAAAGTATAAAGTTGCCTGAAATTGAACACATTTCACCTCCTTTATCTTATCCATGCTCAAACTAGAAGAATAGTTACAATCGTTTGTTACTATATAGATAGACAATAGACAGATAGGTACGTGTAGATATAGAATATTTCTGCAGGATGGAGACATATTATATGAGTTTGAGAATAAGAAGCACAAAATAATAGAAATCTCATGGATCTAAGATTTCCAACTCTGACTTTCTGACACAAGTATCAAGGCAAATCCTGGAAAATTATGAGTGGATTCTATGAGTCCAACGACCCCCTCTCATGTTAAAATGGTAGGTAAATTACTTAACTTTTCTACCTCTCACTCTGATCATTTCTATTAACCAAGATCATAATAGGACTAGCTTCTTAAAGGTCTTGTCAAAATTAAGGGACAAATTCTTGAATTAAACAAGAAATGACATGAAAATGACTTCGCACAGCATTTGGTACATAATAGTTACCATGTTTACTGTTTTTAGACATAGTCATTATTTAGATATAGAAAGTTAATTTTAGATGTAAATTACTATTATCACTAATAAAGAAGGGTTTTATCAGCTTCTTTTCTTTTTTCAAGTAAAAGACACAGGGAATCCTTCTTTATAGTGTCTTAGCGTTTTCGAAACTCTTGCCTGATCTTATTTCCTTATTCTAAATGAAAGGAATGGAATATCTTACTTCTGGGAGTTTTTGTTTGTTGTTTTTTACCAGATCGCTGAAATTTATTCTAGGGCACCTAAAAATGTTGGACCACTTGGTGAGGATGTTACAGAGGGGAATAAGCATCTGGTGGGTGCAGGAAGATCAAACTAGATAACCTTTACCGTCCTTCCAACCTTGAGTTTGCCGAGATCGACAATAGAGGTCATGAAAATGAGTATTAGCATAAAATCATCTTGTGAATCTACTCACACTAATGAAAAAAGGACACATTAATCAATTTATTTCTTGGAACTATAGGAAGGTTTTTAGCCTTCCATATTCACTTTACTAAATCACTTCTGACAGCATGTTATGGTAATGTAGTCACAGGAAAGAGTTAATTCATTTCTACCCAAAAGCAATTAACTCCCTCTCAAGTGTAGAATAAGAACCACAATGTGTTGCTGAACTGATATCCATGCATCAGTGAAAACAGGGCCTAGGAACTTAAAGTTTCATTTCCTCCCCAACATCTTGACAACATCCTCTGTTCCTAGAAACCTCCACCCAAATGTAGGGGGAAGAGGGGACGGGTGCCCTGTAAATTTATTCTGATTTAAGAGTCGAGACTTTGTAACTAAAGATTGCATCCTGAATAAATGTTCTGCTTCTTGTGCTCTCCCAATTCCGTCTGACCTTTCACCCCAAAGGCTTCTTAAGTTTATATAATATTCAGGCATAAAATCCCTGAGAACTTCTTAAAAGACTTCAATGATTTTAGGGTGTATAATTCTTGTAGCACCAATAAATGCTGAAAAATAAATATCCATCTACAAAGTCTAAATTGTGAGACAAAATCTTTATAATATCAGATTGCCCCACAAAATATTACCAAGCCTCCTGGAATTGGCTATAGTTTAAAATTCGCACAACCTCATAAAACCAATCTCTAGAACGTAAGGCCCAAGAGGACAGAGAGGTTTATTATCTTCCTTGACGCCCCCCAAACATCTTCAATAGTGTCCCGCGTACAGCAGGTGCCCAATTGGTGTTTGTTGAGTGAATTCCCTCCTTTAACAAGTAAACATTTACACACAGTTACAAAGTATTTTAAATGTTTGCAAAATTTTCTGTATGCTTTATTTATGAATTACTTAATGATATTTCACCTCAAGAGAAAATATGATTATCTAGGTTCTCTGATAGCAAATTTTAGGCTTATTTAAAGTGTGAAATTGCCAAATAAGAATTTATATTAAAATGTGTTTTGAGTCAACAATTGATTGTATTTTCTTTTAATGAATGCTATTTCTCTTAAACTTTGTAAATTATAGCCATGTACTAATTTTTACCAAAGGTAATGGTGAAGTGTCACATTGATGCTTCAAGAGAGTTAGCAGATAAAAGATGAATAATTTTTTAGTATATATAAATATATATATACTAAATATAGTATACTTACTATACTTGTATATGTAAATACTTGGTGCATATATATGTACATAATCAAGTATTACATGGGACTTACATATACTAAAAAATTATTCATTGTCTATCTGAAATTCAAATTTAACTGGGCATCCTGTATTTTTTCTTCTAAATTTGAGAACTCTAGTTTCAAAGTAAGTATCATCGCTCTCCTTGTAAATTGTTGTCACAATCAAATAAAAGTTGCTTAATACTCAAACCCATGACTCTCTTCAAACACAGCATCTCTAGTCTAAGCTATTTGACCACCGTCTTTCCTCAGGAAAATAAACAAACTAAGGAAGAAAATGGCTTCTCGAGTGACGGCAACAGTGTGACTCTCCACGGGGCCTCTGCTTTGTAGCTCCCTAAGGTCAGTGACTCCCTGGGGCAGAGCCACAGCAGGGCCCAGAGTTCTACTCTCTGGGCTGAATGAACCCTGTTTTACCTTACAGACCCTTATCAGTGTACTCTTCCAGAAGTTTCATCCTACTTCTGAAGGAGCTGCCCTGGCCATGTGGAAATGCTAGAAATTTTAAGAATGCAGCAACAGGGAAATTCTCTTCCCCATGACCTGTCTTCCCCCAGGTTAACCCCACACAGAGGTAATAGGTTCCACGGCTTCAGACCTTTGGCTCTTGACCTTTGCCCTCACAAGTATGGTAACGTGTGCCTTTAATATTTTGCTAAATTCCCCAAATTCTTTAAACAAGAGGCAAAGTCAGAGCCTCTGTGCAATGACTCCTGGCTCTGCACACTTCTTTCCTCTCTGCTTGCCCACTTCCTCCAAAGTGCCACCCAATGGACATTGGACACTGCATGTGCGACACTGGGGATGAACAGGCTCAGGGAGGCTGAGGAAGCAGAATGCTACCTTCAGAGCGCCACAGAGCCACATTCAAAGCTAATTGTCCTCAGGTCAGTTACTGCACCCCACTGAACTTCAGTTTTCTCATCTATAAAATGAGGCTACAAATACCATGTAGCCCACAGGGTCACGTGAGTATTGGTGCAATCGCGCAGGGCCATTGTAAGTGCTCAGTAAATGTGACTACTATTAATATAAAAAACAAAACATGTATTTAAGAATACGCAAATATTTTTAGAAAGTTGCTTTTTAGCAAGTAGTCTCTTCTTCAAAGTTACAAAGATTTCCAACAGGTTTTAATGGTAACTAAGAAAAGGTTTAATAAAGTCAATACATATCATAAGTGGAATTAGAATATTAATACAGAACTTTCAATTTCATTTTTTGAAAGAACTCTGAGCACTTGGCTTCCCCACGCTTCCAGGGAGTTACCAAAACTGCGCAGGTTTCTTGTCTCCATTGCACTAGTGCAGAGGATGGAACAGAGACTGTCAGAATGTCAGAGATTAGTCACTTCTCTAAGGGGCACGAGGTGGGCAACACACAGTTGCCCCCACCCACCAGGTGGAGTGCTGTTGTCATCACACAGTCCTCACTTGTGCTGGGGAGAAAGGCATGCTGGGAGCAATTCTGTACTGTTCTTCAGGCGATGCTCAACTTCAAGTGGGGGAGAGCGCACTTTGCTGTTTCCAATGCTGTGCTGACCATCAGCTTCATCGAACGCACCACTGTCCCTGAGAAAACACCCCTCTGCCCTGTGGGACTGCTACCCGGCCAGTCAGCACTCCACCAGAAGCCAAAAGAATTCTTGTTAGCAATGCTGTTTGTTTTCAGTTTTATTCCATTTCTCCTTCTCTCCAAGGGAGAAGAAGCTGAGTTCAGAAGAAAAATCAGAATCTGGAATCTGCTCACCCAAAGAATAATGGATCTATTCTGCTCAAAAAATGCCTTGATTGTTGATTTGTTTTCTTCAGCTCCTTCTCTGAAGGAGAGTATCAGAATGTTGGGGACAAAGCAAAATTGGGAGCAAGGACAGTATGGATGTGTGTGTGTGTGTGTAAGTATGCACGTGTGTGTGCAAACAGAGAGCTCCTTTCTCTGAGGGTTCAAAATGCCTCTGTAATGAGCCTGCCCATCGACGGAGGCATCAAAACTAGGATGGCTTTTCCTCCAAAGCTACATTTAAGCCCCCTTTAAAGTGGGCAGCCGGGGCTGCCGGGACTCACTCACTTCATTATGCTGGGCTTTTGTTTGCTCATCTGCAAAATGAAGACATTGGATTAGACCCAATCTCAGACCTTTCCAGATCTAAAACACTCTTTCTCATTCTGCTATTGAAACAGGGACGGTGGGTTAGAATTCACCAGAAGTAAAGCAAAGTCAACACTGTGTATGGGAAAATGTCTTATAAAATGTATGGGGTCTTATTAGTACAAAGAACTTACTAGGCGTTTGGGAAATTTGTCTTTGTCTGCTTCAAAAGTGGAACCAGGTTCAATGCATCTTAGCATAATGGCTGTGCTTGTGGGTTTTGGATCTGGACAATTCTGATCCTGAAGTCTGTGCACCCAACAATTCCTGGATTCTGTCACTGGTCCTCATTTGATTGCCAACCTTGTGACAGTTTCCTGGCTGTGTGGCCTCACTTGTATTCTTCTCTGCCTTCTTGTGTGGCCAACAACACATCTGCAAAGGAATTCGTGGCCATGGAACTGAATTTCTCTGTGCAAAATCTAAGTGCAGCACTCCAGAGACGAGGGGCTCCCCCGCTCCTCCTGAGAACCTTTGTCTGCCCGGGCCAGCCCAGGTGGGGCAGACATAGACTTGAGGTGCTTTTCAGAGAATAGAGTTCCCTTGGCCTCCCCAGAATTGTGCCAAGGACCCAACCACACTTCGCAGGGTTTTCCTTGAATCATTTGGCCACGCAAATTAGGCCAATGACTATTTCTCAGGTTTTTCTCACTCCCCGAGGAAGCTTAATACTCACTGAGTGTATAAAAATAGCAAATATTTCCTAAATTCTAGTAAGGGAATAGAAGCTTCCCCTTTCCTCCTCCTGGGATAACTGGCATGGCAGTACTAAGGTGAGGATCGTGTGACAGCACCGTTGGCAGAGGATCCGGAGCGCAGTGTTTTGATGGCGTCCCCCAGGATTCTAACTCTCTGCCACTTAGGCAGGTGACAGGGCGCTGGCATGCAGATTATAGAAAATTTGGATCCTAGCATCAGTGGCATGAACAAAATTTCTCAAATTCTTCTCCCCCTCCAGGAAGAGCTGGTTCGCGGCACCAGCGTCTGCCCAGGCTGCCTGGGAGAGAGCAGCTGTGGAGAATGGCGGGGGCGGCCGCGGCAGGAGCACCTGCTGCCAGTGCTGCCCAGTGTCCCGGCCAAGCGAGTGGAACCCGAAGACTTCTCTGGAACACTTGCAATACAATCAGGGCACTTCCATTCTGAAGGGAAGAAAAGTCAACAGTTCAAGTATACTTCCTCAAACCAGACATGTGTCTGGCAGATTTGTCAACCAATCGGGGGTATTTCATTGGCTGCTGATTTCTTGCTACATGCAAGGAGCTGTGCTGAGGAGACAGTGGACAACCTCTGCTCACTGTGAGTCCAGGGGTAATTTGATTCTGAGCACATCTGAAGGGTCATTGCTGGCACCACTGACCATCTCTAGGGTTTGCGTCATCTAGGGTGAGCAAGGTCTCTGTGGCCACCCTGTGAGCATCTATATCCAGGTTCGATGAGCCCTTCCAGATGATTATAGATCGTGGTAGATCTGATCCACCTCTCTGGGCACTGTGGATTTAAGTAGACCCTTTACAGCCGGCATAGAGCGTCTGGTTGATGCAATGCACGTACCCTGTGCCTCTGTTGCTCTGACCTGATGCTAATTTGCTGGAGAGAGGAGTGGGCTGCCAAAATTCAGCTCTGGCTCTGGCCACGTCCTGAGTGACTGAGTTCCCATGAGTCTCCACGTTTGAGCAGAATGTTCTTCACAGCTCCCTTCCAGGTACAGAGCCTTCTAGAGGCTATGTTTGAGCTGTCGAGCCCACAGGCCAGTGCACTCAGAAGTGATGGAAGCCCAAGTGTTGTTGATATCTGAAATATATCCATACACCAAAGAAAATCCCATTTCTGTGGAAGGCCCTAGTAGCTTCTATCCCAGGAAGAAGCAGGATAGGGGCCTGGGTGGGTGTCACCCTCTGCCCATGGTAGTTGACAGGCAAGCTCAGTGCTCAGGGCAAAGCGTGATTTAAAATCTTAAAAAAAAAAAGAATTGGATAACCATTCAAATCGGATGGCTTAGCTATATAGCTCCCTGAGGCAGGAAGTAAGATTAACCCATCTCTTCCAGCTGCATGATTCTATGAAAAGATCATCACCGAAGACAGTTTTGTCTACCTTCTACTCTCAAGGAACACTTAAAAACACTTCATTAAGTACATTTCACAAGGTAATTCCTTCCTGTTCCGTATTCAGTGTTTTTTTTCCTTTGCCTTATTTTGTTACCAGTGTTAAAGATGCTACGTGCTCTTTTTCAGGAAGAACTTAACCAAATTCTTTTCAATAGTAGTATCCATTTTTTTGGTTCTAAACTTTTCTTCTTCTCCACGTCTGGACTGTTCATATTTTTTCCTTTTCCTGTATCTCCAACAGCCCTCTGGGAAATACTCACCAACAAGAATAACAATTACAACATGTATTTTATGTCCCAAGCTGTGGCTTTCTTATTCTTAGCCCTTATTTTTGGCTTTCACTTGATTTTAAAGAGCATTTCAATCAGTCGCATCTTGCTTCTCCCTCAGTCTCTCTTGCTTTTTCTCAAGAGCCTGCTTCACTTAGGATTCTTGGAGAAAGCTTAGCCAACCTCATCAGAGGGGGTGAATGGCTTTCACAGTTTAGAGGCACTGAAGATAGACAGATGTGAGGAACTAACTTCCATTACTCATATTAGGTTGAACCACATGGAATTGCCAATATTGGGCCATTTTTGACCTATAAAAATGACTTCATATGGTTTAAACTAACGTGTAGGCGTCTGAGGCTCATATTCACACAGGGAACCTCAGTTCTCCTGTAAACGCCGCTCAGGCAGAGAGAATAACATTGTCTTCCACCTTTGACAGACTATCTTCAGGCTGAATTCCGCACTTTTCTAAAGATGATAATAGCTAGCATTTATTGGACAATCCTGCATCTTCACCTGTAATTTTCACATTAATTTCGCCAGGTGGGAATTATGACTCCCATTGTACGTGTCTGAATCCGGAGGCTCAGAGAGGCTGAGGGAAGGCAGACCTGCCACACTCTAGTCCCTTCCGCTTTCCGCTCTACCATACGGTCTCCTCTTTGCATTAACTTCTTGCCCTTTTTAAAGCTCTTCCTAATATTCCTTTTCGACTGATTTTGCCTGAAACAAGTATGAGCAAATTATTGACCACCTGATTTTTGCTGGGTCCTACCTGCTCAAGATACGATGGCGACGCCTCCCTGTTGGTAAGACAACTGTAGGAACGGTACCATTTACTTATCAATCAGTGGTCCCTCATTTCCTCAAGTATAAATGCTTCAACATTAAAAATTTAAGTTGTAGGCAGATGACCAATTTGGATGTGTTATAAACCAACTGGGAAGCCAGAGCAGAAATGTGTCGTGTTTATAGATGCCATTAAATACAATCTAAGAAATTAAGTTAATCTGACACATACTTAATGAAGTACATAATCATTATTATGTCGCATGGTAATTAGGCACAAATGGGATGCAGTCCACCTAAATGACTATAATTGATTTTACTGTACACAGTCAAGCCAAATTTTTAGGTTTCCTCTGATCACATTTAGTTTTGTAATACCTATAAAGGGTATCAATGTGGACAAAGTCCCCAGACTTCATGTATCCTGGTCATCATTGTCATCATCATCATCACACACACTGACCAGAGCAGGTGTGGGTCTTACACCCTCTCCCTTGACAGGTAGGGTTCCTCGTCCCCTCTTTCTCCTCACCCCAGCCTGGGATAGCTGTTTCTTGGGTGGTGTGCAAGCCCTTGCACCTCCCAGCCCGCTGTGCTTCTCCCGAACTCACACTCTGAAGGCTCCTTCAGCAGCTGCTGAAGCCTTGCTTTTCTTTCTCCTTGGATGTCCTGGGTGACGAAGGCTTGAAGTGACTAATCCCTGGGCTCTGATGTTGTGGCTAAGAGCAGTGCTGGGTTAATGTGAACGAGGATGAAACGCAGCTGCAGGAAGGAGAAGGCAAGGCTTAGGCCTGGGCTGCTGGCTGAGCGTGGGATTTCCATGTTGCAAGTGACTCTATTCATATTGGTTTAAACCAACAGGAATTTATTTGATTCCATAACTGAAATGTCAGAGGTAAATCCAGGCACTCAGGGATGTCTTTGGGGATCTGTGTCTCTCTTTATGGAAGCTCTGCTTTTCTCTGTGCTGATTTAATCTTAGGCAGGCATTTCTGCATGGAGGGAAAGACGGTCAGCAGCAGCTCTAGGCTTAAATCGCCCATCTGAGAAACTGTAGAAGAAAGCACCTCTTGTTTAATAGTTCCAGCAAAGCTCCTGAGATCAACTCTGATTTGCCCGGTCCTTCTCTGAACTAAGCAGAGAGGCTGGGGGAATGTGACGCTCTTTTGAACGGCCAGGCCTCCATCACAGGGCAAGCTTTAGAGCTGGAGGTGGATTCAGTCCCACTGGACCACGTAGACTGATAGTGGACAATAGTGGGCTCAAAGGAAAAGTGGATGCTGCTGCCAGAAAAGGGAGGATAGAGCTGGGTAGTGGAAATTACAGATGTCCACTCTAGTTGGTGTAACAGAGGGCAGAGAGAGAAAAGGTAAAATGGCCTCTGAGCCCCATAGCTCAGAGAGTTGGCTCAGAGAAGGGGAAGTATTAGGATTGAGATAAATAGAAGAAATAGGAATAGCTACAGTCAAGTGACCCATTCTACCTACTGAGCGGGTCTTTCAAGACCTTAAGCTGAGCATAAGTTTTAAGATTCAGCGCTCTCACCACCAAAGCCCAGGTTTGTTTCCCGGTCAGGGAACCACACCACCTGTCTGTCAGTTGTTATACTGTGGTGGCTGTGTGTCACTGTGATGTTGAAAGCTATGCCACTGGGATTTCAAATACCAGCAGGGTCACCCATGGTGGACAGGTTTCAGTTGAGCTACCAGACTAAGACAGACTAGGAAGAAGGACCTGGCCACCCACTTCCGAAAAGATTGGCCATGAAAACCCTGTGAACAGCAGCAGAGCATTGTCTGATGAGCGCTCCAAGGTGAGAGGATGGCACAATAAGGCCAGGCAGAGTTCCACTCTGCTGTCCACAGGGTCGCTAGGAGTTGGAATAGACTCAATGGCACTCGCAACAACAATCCCTTAAAACATATCCCTTAACTGTATGCTGTTATTTGAAATCTTTAACCAGTTAATCTTTAACTAAATAGACAACTGTTTATTCTAGAGACGGAGAAAATGGATTTAAGTGCAAATGCCCTGGGAAAGACAACAGAGGTATTAATGAGTTGTAGCCAAAGTAGAAATTAAAATATCGTATCATTTTCTATTTTGATAAGGAAAGAGAATTAAAAAGAAGCAGGGAAAGCAGATGCCATTCAAAGAGGAGAGAAAGAAGAAATGTAGGTGATTGAACACAGAAGACAGAGTCAAAACTGACTTCCCAAATTTGTCAATGTCAACCCAGTTGATTGAAGACAAATAATGGCCATTAGGCTCTCCTTAGTGGAAATTCTTTTACATAGCATGCTTTTACTTTTGATCTCTTTGCTTTTAAAGCTTTTTAGTTTATTGAGCGAGACTGGAACTTTCCATACTTAGTATTTGCTCTTGGCTGAGATGTCTTGGTAGCCTGGACAATCTTTCTTGGCCCAATGAGGTCATAATTCAAGCTAGTGAAAAGAATGCAAGATAAAACATGCCACAGGAGAAATTCACTGCGTCTCAGCCATATCAAGAAGCTTCACATTTCTTAATAAAGTTAAACATTTTTTTTTTCCTTTTCTGACGTAATCTGTGTTTTGCTAAACAGGACTTAAATTATCTTGAACTTTATTCCGGAAAAATAAAGAAGATAGTCCAAGCTTTGATGTCCCTTTAAGCCTCTTAAATTGCAGAAATTCAGGCTTATGCAATATTTAAAAGACACATAAAAATGGCACATTGTGTTTTCCTCAGTGTGACTCCATCTTCATTGTACTTGCAGTGAAGCAAAGAGCATCTGGGGGGCTGATCCTCCTGGTGACATGGCTCCAGACCTGATCACACAGGTCAGACCACTTAGTGTAAGATATTCTCAAGATTTCCCAATGGGGGCCAGCAATGTGAGGGCCAAAAAGGCGACACCACAGTCACAGTGCTTTTGTGATATTCACTCAATATGAAAAATATTTGAAAGAAGATGGGTATGGATCAAACAATATTCTAAAAATACCAATAAAGAGAATCAACACCACAAAAAAGTTGTATTAATTACCCTGTACTTTATCAAAAATAGCGATATTATGGTCATTTCTGGATCATTTGGCTCTGACGTTACAAGTAGAATGACAGAAAAATGTCAGGAATGCTGGGGATAGGATAATGTAAAGAAAAAAGTTGTCTGGAAGACAAGATGCCTTTTCATCTCTATCATAAAACATATTGAAATCTACAGTAATAACTTTTAAATCAATTCCTAGTCCTTCACTGGGAGAGAGAAGGCAAATTCTTAGCATATATCTGGGAATCAGAGACTAACAGCTAAGGGTGTTGGTTATAATCACAGATAAAAACTGAGCATCGCATTAAATCTTAGACTCTCCTCACAGAAGGCGTAACTTTTCTTTTCCTTCGCAGTTGCTATATAACAAGTGTCTGCAGGCAGGAGAGAAATCAAATCACTCTTTGGTTATCTATTAAAGGAAGCAGCATCTCCAACCCCTCCTTCCAACATATAATACTCGCTTGTCTTTAGGTCCCTATTTTCAGATGTTTTCCACATTCAATAGCCTTATCAGTAACAATGATCTATGTCCCTGAGGTTAATCAGCTTCAAAAGAAACCTTTACCTAAAAGCTTCTCTCGAAGGTTATTCTGGACACTGGCCAAGCCTACCATTGGCTGCTGTGGAGACTTCCATGGTGCCGCCACTCAGACGAATGCCCCAGACAGGCCTGGAGACTCTTGCGGGGCAGGCTCCCTCCTCCAACTGCCCCGCTGCCTTTGGCCCCGAAATCAACAGGAAAGGAATACAGCGAGAAAAATGAGGTTAGAGGCTCTAGGCTTGAGACGGTGAGGCATCTGAGATCAGGTAGGATTGGGCAGGGTCCTGCCTTTCCACATGAGCAGACCGACGGCTGTGTTTGCACAAGGTTAGTCATCCTTCCCCTCCCTGCGTCCACACCACCAGTTCCCTCCCTCCTCTTTTCTTGCCTGCTGTTAACTCAAAGTATAAAATGCTTCTCAAAGTATGGATTATGTCAGGTGACTTGGCTTGGTAATTAACCCAAACAAGCCCTTGAAATTGACATTGTATTCCGGTTTTTTCCGCAGTAAAATAGAAACATTGCATACTGTGTGAGAATCAGCGTTTCCAATTAACTGCCTCTGTAGGACCAAGAAGGCTGGAAGGTGACATCCCTGGTCTTCTTTGGTAGCCAGGCTTTGATATAAATGGTTTGGGCAACATGTTGTGTTCCCAGTTAGAAGCACAGCCTCTGGGGCCAGCTGCAGAGAACCAGGTTAGCAATCTTACTCTGATTGCTAATGGGACATTTTTCTGATGGGCCCACATTGGGGAGTGTGTGTGTATTCTGCGTATGTCTGTGTCAGCTCTGGGCTTGGCATGGGATTTGTTGAGAGGTAGGAGATTGCAGAACTAAAATAGCATTCATAAAGTCAGGCAAAGGTGAGCGAGGAGCACCCATATAGTAGATATAAAGATATAAAGCAGTAGGAGGATTTTTCTAAGCTGGGAGATCACTTCCTGTTTCATACAAGGATGAATATATAGTTTAATCTCTTCCCTCGGTTTATTTTTGCATTTTTAATTATATTGAGTTTCAAATAATTGATTTTAGAGTCATCTGGATACTGTTTCTTTTTTAAGTCGATAATTTAAGAGACAGACTGTGTTTCCGTGATTGTGACGGGGGTGAGCGTGACTCCCATGATCCTCTACTGTCGGGACGGTAATGAGGCCTCATCTCATAGGAGAATCCCGGGCCTGCTCCTGCCACTCACTCTGCTTTCTCTAAGTGATTGAAAAGCACACTTGACACACACACCCTCTTCTGAGATCAAGTTATAATTAAATCCAGGAACACTCTCTGACAGCTGGAGCCCACAGGTTTGAGTTTGGTATTTGTTCTTGCAAAAGCCCACAGCTATGGCTTCTGTGTCACTGCACATGCACGCCCAGTTTGGGTGATCAGGAAATATTTGTTCTGTCTACAGTATATTTGGCTCAGTGAAAATGAAAGCCCACCAGTAAAGTAGACTTGCTTTGAATAAAGATTTAAGCATTTTCTTACACAACTAAATCCCTACGTTTTTCAGACAGGGCTAAAGGTCAGTTTGATATTGTGCCAACAAACAAGAAACCTTAACTAAGTAGTTAAGAATAGGTAAACAGAAATGGCTTGGGAGAGGGGGGGATGTCTGGTGGGATGCCAGTGTGGAGCCCAGATTTAACAGCTTCATCAAAGAGAATGTGTTAAATGCTCATTAACGAAATTTACAAATGATCGCCAACTGGGGGATGTCTGTTGCAAATCACAGAGGAATAAACACACACGCACACACACACACTAATTACATGCATGCATACACACAAAGCGGGAAATGAAGTAACATTCTGCTTGGAAAACAGACCCAAGATAAAATAATTTTAAATACAGACATTCAAAGAAAGCATTAACATAGATTTAATACGGAATTAAGGCATCAACTCAAGAATACTGAATCACAGTCTCTGACGAATGTTATTGGGGCGCTGCAGGGGGTAGGGGGAGACTGTGTCCATGGTGGCAGGGGGTGAGTACATCCACAAAGGATCCTGGGAAAGATCTGCAACATACCCAGGAGGAAAGAGAGCAGGGGCTGCTGGACGCCAACAGAGGTAGAGTAGTGATGAAGAACACTTGACGGTAACGTGCCACTAGATTGTAACTATCTGTTCCTAAAACCCCAAATTTTCCAGGGCTTCAGGAGCCATTGGCCCAGACCACACTGTGGATCTTGGTAGTGGGGGAAGGGTCACACTGGACCACACTGGCAGCCCATAATTGCACTGCTGATCCTTAAGAAGCCATTAGGAGCAGACATCTTAAGGTATCGTTTTGGGTGCTAGGCAGGCATCTTGAGGAAACAGGAGTGCATTCTGGGTCTTCAGTCTCATCATGAAAGCATCAGAGACACCTGCACTCATGTCCCATCCCTGGAGTCTGACCCTCTGGACTTCCCCGTAGGTCTTTGGGAGAGCACACTGCCGTCTAACAGACCACGTGGAGAGAGGCAGGGTGGCTTAGCAGACTGGCCAAGAGGACACCTGGCTCGTAGTTCTGCCCCTGCTACTAAATGGTTGTGTGATGTGGGCAAGTCCCTGGACCTTTCTGGGTCTCGGTTACCTAACAAGATCGAAATTTCTTACTGGAGAATCCATGAATTGGCTTCAAACCCCTTGATGTTTGTAAACATTTCATGTGAACGTGCGTACGTGCACTTTTCAGAGAAAGGACGTATTCTTTAGGAGAGAATCATATATATATATATATTTTTTAAGATTGGCACCTGTGCTAACATCTGTTGCCAATCTTTTTTTTCCTTCTTCTCCCCAAAGCCCCCCAGGACATAGTTGTGTATTCCAGTTGTAGGTCCCTCTAGTTCTGCTGTGTGGGATGCCGCCTCAGCATGGCCTGATAAGCGGTGCCATGTCCGTACCCAGGATCCAAACTGGCGAGACCCTGGGCCACCAAAGCAGAGCAGGTGAACTCAACCACTTGGCCATGGAGCCAGCCCCGAAAGAATCATAATTTTAAAGATGCTCCTGATGCAAGAAAGTTAACAACCACTGACTATCACTAGATTATTGCTAAGGTTCCTCCTGGAGCTAAAGTGTAATCTCCAACCCGTACAATCCCGTCAGTCTCTAAGCCTACCAGCAGCCAGAGGTTCTGATAATAGAGAAAGAATCTGAGGCACCCGCTCATCATAGGTCAGCAAACCTGTAATCCTGACACCTGACCGCCTTGATTAGGTGTGGTTGGACCGAAAAAGTGTTGCAGCCTCTTGGCTTACTTGGTTAGAACTCAGGAAAAGCAAGTTCAGAGTCGCTGGATTGACACATGCTTAGACCACTTCACTTTTCATTTGAAAAGTAAAGAAAGGGGGAAAAAGCTTCTACTGGAATTACTTGTATGAAACCCTACTCAGGCATCTTGGAACCCAAGGGAAATTGTAAAGAGAAAAATATATGGCCTCTCACTGCTTTGTGAAAATCAACAAGGGTAATGTCAGTACCATGCCCTCAGCAGAAGCTGGTGAGGGGTCCTCTGTTACCACTCTGGGAAACGGCTTTCCTCGGGCCCCCAAACACCCAGAGGCAACACTATAAGGTAATATTATTTGCCCGGTAGGGTGCTAGGTGCTTGTCTCGTTTAGCCCACGTCACAAATGTAGCAGGTGTATAGCGTTAGCTTCATCCTCATTTTCCAGGTGAAGAAATAGGACTTTGGAAATGGTCAGGCAACTTTTCTAAGGCCACAGGTGGCCAGTACTGGAGATTGGATTCAAGGGCAGACAGCCCTACTTAAGGCTGCTCAATTGTGTCTGATTCCTAGGATGTGGGAGGGGAGGGGACTGTTTGTCAGTAGGAGTGATGTCCTTCCTCCTGTGGGCATCCCATAAATATGGTATGGATTGGATACAAACCTGCTTGAATTTTACCTCCTAACTATTTCCTCAGAAAATGACTCTAGGATAACATGGCTCAAGGCAAACAGGTCACCGTCTTGCTCCCACACCCCCTCTCTCTTTCTCTCTCACTCACCTCTCAATCTCTCTTTCCTTCTATCTCCCTCTCCTTTGTTCTCTCTTGTTCTCTAACAGAAAGACCCTATACCCTTGCAGTTCTGCTCCTTAAAAAAATCTGTGAGAATACAAATTCAGAATGACGGCTACCTTTTGGGGGGGGGGTATGTGATGGGGGAGCCGTACAGAGTGGCTTTAACTGTATGAGTAATATCCTTTCTTAAGCTGGCCGTGGGCATGCACTTGTTGGTTTACACATTTTTCTCCGAAAAATCTAAATATTATTAAATATTAAACAAACTTTTTCACAAGCTGTCTAGAAAAAGATTTACTTAGCCTTAAAAATGTTCATACCACTTGACTGAGCAGCCTCATTTCTGGGAATCTATTCTGAGGAAATAATCTGAAACGAGGACAAAGATTTATATGCCAAAAGTTTGTCACAACATTATTTCTAATGTGAAAATCTTGAAATAATTTAAAAAGCCTAATAAAGAAGAATGATTGGGCAAATTATGCTATATTCGTGAGCTGGAATATTACACAGACTTCAAAAAAAGACGCTTACAAAGATTCTTAATGGTATGAGAAAATGCATTTGATGAAATTTTAAGTGGACAAGCAGGATACGGAATTATTCATAAAATAAGATTTCAAAGCTCTGGAAAAGTCTTTGAAAAAAGACCGAAAGAAAACAAGGCGAGTCTTGGGTGCCTGTGGGTAGTGCAATTATGGCCCTTTTGTATTTGTTTCTAAGTGTTAGTTTTAAACAATTGAGCTTGTATTACTTTTACATAATAAAAAGATAATAAAGAAATAGTCTGCTTATTGGATCCTGTCATCACAAATCTTCTGGTAGGTTCCTAGATTGGCAATTAGGATGACTTCTGTCCCTAACTCCATAGCGAACTCATAGGGCTATGGATGGACAGTCTGGAGTTCTGGTCCCTCCTGGCACCCAGTGCTTACTGCACTTTAAAAAATAGATAGATAACAATTCTCCCCACGCCAACCAATTCAGTGTCTCCTGTATCGCCTCATCTCTTCCGAGACTAGATGTAGACAAGGAAAGCCCAGAATGAGTGACCCAGGTCGATACACGTGCTTCTGACCAAGGAGGGAAGAAGTAGGTCATGTGAGGGGGTGATGTGAGTTTGCTCTGGTGTGTACAAACACACACACACACACACACGCCTCCCCACAGTGTCCCTGCCCTACATTCCACACAGCCTGAGCTCCATGGGAGGAAGGTATGTGGCAGGAGTCCCGGGGGCGTCTGTGGCAGCTGTCTCAGGGCCCAGGTGGCCACAGGGCAGCAGTCACAGCTGCTGGGGGAGCTGGGGTCAAGGAGAAGCAGGAGGAGGGAGACGCTGTCCGTCGGTCATCTCCTTCTGCTTCATGTCCCCCTCCTCTTTGTTCAGTCCAGCCAGCCAGCCAGGAGGCAAGTACTTGACTGGCTTAACCAGCTGCTGATGTTTCAGACAAGGAAGAAGTGAACCTGGGCTTAGCTGTGAGCATACAACAAGCCTTCTGGAGCAGGGTCCCCAAACAGGGCTGGGAAGCAGTGGTTTGCATCTCTTCAGGTATCCTTGGGGTACATGGGTGTCTTTCCTAGCCCCCTGCTTCTCTCTGCATGCACCTAAAAGTGTGTCCTCTCTGCAGAGAAACAGCTGTGCTTAGAAGCAGAGGCTGCCCCTGGTTCTAACGACAGGGAGAAGAGAGCTGGGGAGGGGTCGGCTCGGGCTGCAGACTGGGGAGAGGGCCAGCAAGAGAAAGGCACTCTGTCTGACTCCTCACCATGATCTTGATCAAACATTTTTAAATCTCTATATTATATGTATAATATATGTTTTAAAAATATATATTTACATATATATTAAACTATATATATTTGGAGATGCTTGAGTTTATATATTTGGTATATATATATTTTAAATATATATATTTAAAGGTGTTTGATATATATGAATACATATCTATGGTTGATACATATGTATATAAGTATATGCTTTTTATCATCTTAATATTAGTCAGGCCTTAATGAGTAAAATTTAAGTCAAATAGTTTCCAAGGCATTACTCCCTTTTCTCCCCGACACATAGAGTTCTCCACTTCACCCAACCAACCACTCGTAGCTCTTTTAGTTATTTTGTTTGTTTCTGGCCTTGTCGTCCTCATTTCTAAATCACATGCTTATTCAGCTATTTCTTATTTTTTTCTCCCATTATAGACCTGTAGTCATTCTCTACTGACTTCCTAAAATGAAAGATGAAGATTTAAAATTCCATCCTGCCTCCTTCCTTCCATCCCCCCGTTTTTCCTTCTTCTATCCTCCCAATACAGTGATTGTGTTAGTTCGGGTCCTCTGAGAAGCACAGACCAAGGCAGAACTGGAAATGCACAAGGTCTCCTGGGCTGATGTCCGTGAAGGATTAGGGGGCCGCTCCAGGGCAGACCTGAGACCATGAAGGAGCGGGGCAAGGAAGGCAGGTGGGGTAGGAAGAGTCTTCGACGGCTGGGTAGTTCTGAGAAATTCAAAGCCAGGCTGATGAAGAGACCCAGAGCAAAGACTGCTCATCAGAGAAGCCCTGCACTGGGCAGCAACAGCTGGCTCTGGTCCCCTTCCATGCTCAGTCATTGGCTGGGGACCCAGGAGAGCGAGCCTTCCCCTCGAAGACAATAGTGCGTCCCGAAGGGGGCATACACTCCCCAGGGCAAGTCCTCCTTTGAAGGGAGGTCTGCATGGGGCACCTCCACGGCCACCACATTTCTATTCTAGTTCATGGTTCTAGTAATGTTCAGTGCTTCCATTATTGCGACCAAGTAGATATGGTTCAGAGCTAAGTCATATTATGTACTATAATCATATTTCTTTCTCAATTATTTTCCTTCCATGGAGTTTTCTTTTTTAATTTGCTTACTTTTCTATGTACCTGTGGACTACTCTGGTCCAAACTTTCTGGCAGAATATAAAACACCCTGCAATATGGTAGATCCCATCCGTATGTCAGTCGCTTCCATTTCTTTCTTTTTTGGAGATGGTCCATCTGGAGCCCCATTCTGGATTAGATGGACTTCGCTGAGTCCCTCCTTTTGGTGGACCGCATCTTCCAGGAGCTTGCTGAGAAGGGGTATAAGTGACGTAAATGTTTTGATCTCTTATACACTTCTAGTCCACTCTCACACTTGACAATTTCTAAGTCAGAAATCATTTGCAGCTCAGAATTTGGAAGTTACTGTTTCCTGGCTTCTAGTGTTCCTGTTGAGAAGTCAATGCCATTCAGATTTCTGATGCTTTATGTGACCTTTTTTTTCTTTCTGACAGCTTTTAGGATCTTCTGTTTGTTCCTAGTGTTCTGAAATTTCACAGTGACGTGCCTTATTCTCTACACTAGACGCTAGATGGGTCTTTCTAATCAGGCAACTCGTGTCTTTCATTTCTGGGACATTTTTGGATTATTTCATTGATTTCTTCCATTTTGTTTTTTCAGCTCTTTCTTTCTAGAACTTTTATTATTGGGGTATTTGACATATTGGACTGATCATCTAGTATTCCTTAGACTCTCTGTCCTATTTGGTCCTGACAGATTTCCTAAACTTTACCTTCTAAGCCTTCTATAGATTGTTTTTGTTATCAGAATGTTCCTTTCTTATGGTATCTGGTTTTGTTTCTCTGTCTCGCTGAGGATACTCATTGTATATTTTGGGTGCATTTCTGTCCCCCACTTGCCCCTACTACCTCTGGATTCATTTTCCCACTCATCTGTTTAGGTATCTGCCTTTCACATCCACAGCTTTCTCTGATTGTCTGACGATCCTTTGTTCTCATTGCATCTCTGAGGCACCAGACATCAGATTGCAAGACCCGTGTTGTGGGGCTTTCTGTAGTGGGCCTCACCGTGATTGATCTGGTAGAGGGCTCAGACTCTTGCAGGCGGTCCCTAAATGCCAGTGTCTGTAGATCTTCCCTGTTGGGCAGGTCTTTTCCAACACAGAGGAATCCTCCCACCTCTTCTCACAGCGGTGGGGGTTGCGGTGGGGAGAGGCTGAATAAAACCTTGGCTGCCAGCATTTTGGGAGCTGAGTTTAGGAAGATAACTGGGAAGTCTTGCTTTTCAGTCCGTAGATTTTTACTTAGTTCCCTTGTTTTTAGAGGGGTGCCTTAACCCCTTCCTCAGCTGTTTCTGAGACCAAAGTGTTTCTGGTTCAGCTTCCTAGTCTTCTGCCAGGATGGGCAAGGAACTGGCTCAGCTTCTTGGCTGCCTAGACTGGCCTGGGATAGCGAGGGTGAGGGGGAACCTGGGGTTCTGATTACTCCCCAAACAATCTTTCAAACAATCCTCCTATGTTCAGCCCTTCCCTGACCTAGTGGGGGATGGGGTACTCCTTTCCCAGAACCTTCCTAAGGTGAGTGACTCCAATGAGCTTGTTCTTAGGGGTAGTCTCCAAACTCTACATCCCATGTAATTGATTTTCAGTTTTCTCCATTGTGTACCACATCAGTTGCTATTGTTCCCTTCAATCTATGTTGTATCTTCCCGCCTTTGTGGTCATTTCTCATTTCTGTTATCCAAGACCCCCCTCCACCCCACCCTTCGACAGTTGTTGTGGTGGTTTTATTTTACTTTTCCCCTTATTTCCATTTTACTGGGGTTTGAGGATGGAGTGGGGAAAAAGAGCATATGTTCAATCTGCTCTGTATAATGAGATTCTGTGTTGCTCCTCTGTCTTATTTATTATACTTTCAACCCCCTCCAGGTCAACATTCTACCTCAAAAATGGTTGAGAAGGTACTTCTTTCATAGAATGTGCTCAGAGGAAGCAACTGCTCCTCAACCCTTCTTATTCCAAAATATCCTTCTTCTTTGACTCTCTTTTTGATCTCTCTATTCTTCATTAAGGTAATACTGAGGACCTACTATGTGTCAGATACTATGCTAGGTACCTTACACTCACTATGTCTCATTTCATCTTCAAGGACTCCGTGAAAGGTAGGTCTTATTATACCCATTTTACAGACAAGAACTGTGGCTCAGAAAATTTTCCAAAGAAACTCAGCTGGCAAGATGTAGAGCCTGGACTCAGGTGGGCGTCAGTCTGATTTCCAAGCCGACTGCTCTTCCCAGGGCACTTTGCTGCCCACCCTGACGGGGGTGTTCCAAGGCTAGGTGACAGCAGTACTTGCACGCTAAGTCCTTTGTGGACAAGATGTAAGTTCCATGGAGCAGAGCCCTCACCTTCCTTGTTTGTCTCCATCTCCCAAGCACAAGAACAATACTTACTGCATTGAAAACACACAGTGAATGTGTAATATTTTCTAAGAGAATGAATGAATGGATGGATGAACGTGATCTCATTTAATTCTGAGCAATCCACTCATAACTCTAATATTACCCTTTTGTCAAAGGTTAGGAAACAAGTCCCTGAAATTTGGGACTTCTGTTTTTTGAGGACTGCTCTTTCCAGGACGTGCTGTTTTCATGTAATCTGTGAAATAACCCATGCTAAAGTATAAAGCGGGACTGAAAGAGATAGCTGAGTTGGCTTGCTAAACTAGTCCAGAATTATTCAGTATTCATTCAACAAAACGTTAATGAATGTCCACTATGTACTACTGGACTGGGGAATGTATAGTCATTAAATCTCATCCTATCTTCACAATAGCCCTGCCAGGGAGCTAGTTGGCCTAAAACCAGTTTCTTAAAAATCCATTTGCCCAAGGAAGAGTTTGCTTAAAATTCAACCTCTGTTTGAGAATCTGGCCTTCATTTTACTGTCCTACATTTTCTTGGCATTTTGAAACAGTTCAATGATCTAAAAAAAACAGTTCTTTGAAGGGCACATCTAACTTAATTTTGTATTTCTATTAAGAGTTTATTGAACTTGCAGGATTTTTTTTAAACGATGAGATTGTTTTGGATACTTGAAAGTGCCTTTTTCTATTTGACCTACTTTTTGGATGGTTAAGCTCTTTCTAGCCAGTTTCTATAAAGCCTTTTATTCAGAACTTAAATTAAATTAAAATTTAGTTTAATTTAATATTTACTTCCAGGACACTTG
This sequence comes from Equus przewalskii, assembly GCF_037783145.1. Classification (NCBI taxonomy): domain Eukaryota; kingdom Metazoa; phylum Chordata; class Mammalia; order Perissodactyla; family Equidae; genus Equus; species Equus przewalskii. The sequence continues at coordinate 18,303,265 of NC_091862.1, forward strand.
AACAGATGCAAAAATGCTCCAAAGGGGATTAAATTTTACATGAACAGGTTTTGGATGAGATGTTCTCCAGCCAGCCTTAATGAGAAGAAAATGGAGACAGAGACCTAAGCCCCACTTACATCCGTCTCCTCCCACTTCCCCTCCTTCCTCTGTGACCCATGACCCCTCCCCTCCCCCAGCAGCCCCCCACCCCTCCAATGCCTTCCAAGGAGGAGGAGACTGCAATGCCTTCTGGCTCCTGATTTTTATGATTCTGGGTGTCAAATGCTATTTTTTCCTGCTCTCCTGAGTCAAAGGTATGGACTCAGGTGTGTCGTTGAACAGATGTGTTGGAGGCAAGCAAAACTTCTGGCAGCTTCTCCAACAAGCCTCCCTACCTAGTCATCTAAAAACCATGCCCTGGAACATCAGTGGGGCATGTGAATGGGCTTAAAATAGGAATGACTAAAAAACCCAGAGAATTAGATACCTTTGTAGCACTTGCATAGTGATTATATCAATTATAGAAATGCTTATAATAATTCAAAGAAGTGGAAACGGTGAGAATTTACACTCTTTCCACCTGCCTAGCACATCGTTGGATCAGAATTTGTGAAATTTGTTAAATGTGTTAACTATTTGAACAAGTGTCTATTTTTCGTAGGACAAAATGGAATCAAATTGCTTCGAGCAATTTGAGGGAGAGGTAAGGGTTTCGGGTCAGGCATAAGAGTGATGGAATTATTTTAGAACAGGGTCTTGTCAAACCCAATCTAGGAAACAAGCAGAGGGCTCAAAGACTGTGTATTTTGTTGCTTTTTTTCAAAAGGCAAAATGTAGATGATTCTTTGAAAAAAAAAAGAATATGATTATCTTCATTTTCATATTTGGAAAACTATTAGGGTGTCAACATAATATTGTCTACGAACTTTCACAGACAATTTTTTTTAGAATTCCTTGGATATTATCTGGGATACAGATGATGTCCTTCTGCTGCCGCAGTGCTATGTGGGCGGCTAAGATCATCTGACCCCTGCCCCAGGTCTGTCCCCAGAGACTCTGACCAATGACCCTGAAGCCGACTTTCCCTGGAAACTCTTAGCGCAACCAGCTGGCTGGTCTGGCCATAATGAACCAAATGTCCCTCCATGCTATAAAATTCTACCACTCTAACTTTTCAGATGTTAAAATTGTATTTGGAAAAGTATATCTATAGGGATGTCCACCAAAATGGGTTTTGAAGGGCTGTTGACTGTAGCGGCTGCATGGCCCATCTGATCCGTGCCAGGAGCCACATCAGCCGTGGGTATAATCCTGTGTGAAGTGTGTACAGTCTGAGGCCAGACTGTTGGCTTCAAACACTGGCTGCTATGCATCCTAGTTATGTGACTGCTTGTGTGCCCTCTTATCAGCAAAATAAGGATTTTATGTACCTACCTCACAGGGTCGTTGTGAGGGTAAAATGATTTAATATGTGTAAAGAGCTTAGAACAGTCCCTGGCACCTGGTAAGCGGTAATATCAAGTGTCAGTTAGGAATGTATTAATATCATTATTATTTATGTGAAGTATGTGAAATTACACAAGGCACTTTTTGGCCTTACAAATGCACAGGAGTGTGCTTCCAGGTATATATAAAAAATATATATATATATTTAAATTAACAATTATTGCTTTTATAATCCTGGAAGTGCAATTTCTCAACAGTGCAAATTCTCTTCTCTTCTTTTCCCTTTGCAACTACCTGCCACCAAACAGTTTTCTCATCATCCCCACCCTGTTTTCTTTGCACGTGCAATGTTCCCTCTCCCTCCTCCAGCACAGCTTACTTCATTCTACTTTGGGAAGTTTCTTTCTTACTCAGAAATCTCCCGAACCCTCTTCTTCTTTTCTCTCACATGTCCCAGTTTGTTTTATTTTATTTTTAATCACCCAAGTGATATGGGAAGTGGCTGATAAAAGGTAGAACCATGGAGTTGAGATTCTGTATGAAAATGAAGGGGACATGATGCAAAAGGAGACTATCCAAGGCTGGGCAGAGCAGCCCAGGCTCCTTCTGCTTTCAACGTTCTTTGTTGGCCATTTCAGATTTAGATTCATATTTTACTACCACTTATCTTCAACCTTGTACAGGTTAAGCACTAGACTGGAGCTTTTAGATGGATTATCATTTAATCCTTACAACAACTCCTTGAAGGTAGGTATTCTTTCATCTTACAGACAAATAAAAACAAAAACAGAGAAGTAAATAACTTACCCAAGGCCACATAACCAGAAAGTAGAGAGCTAGAGTTAGAACCCATATATTCAAGCTCCATTGTCTTCCCACTACTCATAATCCCTCCCTGGCAAAACAATAGAAGTAAAATAATAATGCTCAAATTCCATTAATATCGTGCCCTTGAAACTGTCTAAAAGTCCCATTCAGAATTCCATAGAAATTTCTATGTAGCTACTCATCTTTCTGTAAATAAAACAATTTTTTCTCCAGCACTCACTCCATCCATCCATCCATCCATCCATCCATCCATCCCCTCATCCCTCCATCAATCATCTATCCAACCAATCATTCTTCTACTCACCTGTCTGTCCATCCAATCACATATTCATCCATCTAATTATCCATCCATCCATCCGTCCATCCACCCATCCACCATCCACCCATCCATCCATCACCCATCCAATCAATCATCTCTTCATCAGTCTGTCTATCCAGGCCAGCATCCCTCTATTCATCCATCCATCCATCCATCCATTCTTTTATTATTTACCTATGTTCCAGGCATTGTAATAAGTTCTGAGGAAATTCCTATCTTTAAGGAGTTCTCAGTCTAAGGAAGGGAACAACATGTAAATAAAAAATTGTAATATAATGTGGTGAATGTTGGACCTATAAGGTGTTATAGATATCAGGAGAGGTGGAGAGGCGAATCTCTAACTCTTCCTAGGTGAAAGCTTTTTCCTTGACACTTTAGAAGGTCAAAGTGGAGGAACCACTTGAAGTTGCATGCAAAATTTTCTCAGAGGGGTTTGTGGCCAAGGGAGGAGAGAGGTGGGGATTTGACTGGGGCATCACAGAGGAGTTTAACTGTGTTAATGTTTACCCTGATTAAGAGTTTGCCAGGAATCAGAAGCAGCGGAAGACATTCCAGGCAAAACAACCCACAAGTAGAAAAGCACATACAAGTAACTTACTAGGACTCCAACCTAGAGTACCATTTGAGGCAGTGGCTGGAGACAGAGCACCTAGGGTGGGTGGTTAGGGTTCAGATCAAGAAAGGAATGGTATGTAAGGCCAAGAATTAATTCTCATGGAAATTAAAAATGCTCTCACAAGCAGCATTACAGTTCATTGTAAAATTTATTCTCCAGTCTCATTAAACAAAAGGATGGAAGATCTTTCTGTCTATTTCCAGAAACTTGTAACAAATTCTCTGTATTTGGGGATAAATTTGCATTCAGGAGTTGATCTGGGAATCTAACCTTGTTTCTGGGGATTAATGTGTTCTGAATTCTAAACAATGTCTTGCAAAACTTCTGGAGAGCAATGAGGCTGTGAATTGGCACGGTGGCATAGCCCCTTAATGACATGACTGATGTTCAAATACGGGTCAGGAAAGAGGATATGGTCCCAAATGAAGACTTGCTTATTTTGTTATTCAAAGGTGGCAGAGAGATATTTGGAGATGGATTTTACTTGAGTTAATAGTAGTTAAATTTACGGCAGATGTGCCACCCTGGAAGTCTCTGAAACATTGCTTTTATTTCCTCCCCAAACTTCTGAGGTTGAGATTAAGAAGGTTAGTTAAATTAAGATATATACACAATCATCTCCCAGAGAAGAAGCTGGTCTGATCTGAAGTCATTTCTATAGATTCCAGGGCTCCTTCGCCAGTCTCCTTAGATAAGACAGAAGCGATGTTTCTAAGCCTGATAATTCCCCTTTCTGTCTGCGTTGATCAATACATCTTTTTGCATCCTCCAGCACAAAAACCCAATGTGCTTCCCTTTCTAAAAGGAAGCCTCTGTCTTGCTGGGATTAAGAGGCCATAGTCCCATGACACAGTTTGCAGTCAATTTTTGGCATCTGAAAAGCCTTCCCTCTTTCAAGAACTGTGGGCGACCAGTCAAGAGAGAACAGTATTTTGGCAGTTGGACTGAAAATCTTACCTGCCAACTGGGCTGCTCTTAATGTATTGTTTCTGAAACCAGGGGAAGCACATGTAACAAGAACTGGCTTTGTGCTGCCGGAACACTTTTGATGAGCACGTCGGCACCGAGTTGAAGGGAAAGCCGGCCAGCTGTGTTTGGTCCCTTTCTCCCACACCAGCTTTCCTTGGACTCCCAAACACTCTCGTGGGGCATGGTCGTTACCTCTCAAGACTCATATTTCATAGTTATTTATTAATACCATAACCGTGGAGTCATACATTTTATCCACAGTTGCTCTGACTGACACTCTAGCACATTCCTCTCAACTACCCATCACCCTCCGTTCTCTATTCTTGGTGTCAACCTTGCCAAGAAGATGAACAGAAATTTACCGAAACAGAGGCTCAATTGCTCAATATGTTCAGACTGATGTTTCTTCTAGGATACCCTTTCATAACTCTATTTTCATTTAATAAGTATTTATTGGGTATAAACTGTGCCAGGCACTGCCCTCGGCTTCTCAGAGAAGATGTGAGCAGAACAGACATCTGGAAGTAACCCGAGAGGCCTCCACTCACCAGAGACCAGTCCACAACCAGAGAACGAGCCAGAAGGGCCTTGGGAGCCAGCCTGGGGGGCTCAGCATCCATGCCTTAAGCTGCTGGGCCCACAGTCCCCAGTTCACAACCACTGCTGCCCGCTCTTTCCTTTCACCATTTCGAATGAACAAATCTAACCTCCTTTTTAATTAAAAAGGAAAAGGACTCCACATTCTATGATACACTACTTCAACAGAGAAAACAAAAATTAGGCTGTTCAGCAAGCTGAGAAGAAGACTTTAGTAGGTTATTAAACGCTAAACAGCTAATCAGAGGGTCCTGGTCCCCCGAGGCTTGTAATACGAAGTACATAGTTACATCCTTCATTCTTAGCATGTGGGGAAATATTTTAAAATAATTTCACAGATAAGCAGAGGGTGGAAAAGCTCTGGCATTTTAGCAGCAAAAACTTTTCTTGGCTTGTGAAACCGTTTCAGAGTCTTGGAGGGGAAACTCTTATATAAATACCTACGTAATTATACGAATATATCTTACATCAATGAGGAGTCACAAAAATGCCAAAACCTGGCAGAGGCATTTCGAAGCAGCAGAGACTTCCTAGCCTCTCGGAATTCTGATCAATTTATTGGTAGCACTGAAAAGCCCGGAGACTGGCAGCTCGTTTAGATCCGTCAGCCACGATAGTCCCCTCCAGAACAGTCCTGCCTAAACGTCAGAAGCACATTTCCTTACAGAAAATGTCTTAAAATTCAAAAACGGACAGCCTACATACCCTGCAGTCTTGATCCTCCATGAAGGGAGCTGGTGGTCTGCTGTCAGGCCATACGTTCAAATGTTCTTCGACTTCCTTTCTGACTCAGATCGAATGAATCCGCAGCACTGATGTAAGGCTCTTAATGGGAATCTGTTTTCAATTCAGGGCAGATGTGGGACACCCTTGTAGCCCTAGGGATTATCAACTTTAAAACAAATCGCCTTCAGGACGATAAGTCGAGAAGCAGTAACTGCTTCCTGGGGCCTCTTTGGGGTCCTTCCAAATGCTTAACATATAACACAATAACTATGGCACAAAAGCAGGTTTTGCTCTCGGACGTTCTCAGACATTAAAACGAAGCTTGCAAATGCTTCTCAAGAAACAAAGCTTGTAAATACGTCTCACGGCGTTTATATAGAAGTTCAGCTATTTTAGCAACATCCAAAAGTCATCAAAATGCCCCTGTCCCTACCCCCTACGAAGCTATCTTAGCGCCGTGTTTGGTTCATTGAGTGTAGTTTTTCCACAAATTGAAATTGAATTGTTCTGGTTCAGAGTTTTCTTGGCTCAAGGAAAGGAAGGGGAGGGCTATTGCAAGACTTCCACGGAGAAACATCCAGAAATCAATTTCACACGAGAAGTTTAATATTCTAGAATTAGCGTTCACTGGGCGCGGACGCCTGTGTCTCCGGGCACCCTCTGTTCTGAGACCGCTCTGTACTGCTGGCCCATCTGCCAAGATTTTAGACTCAGAAAATCCTAGCTGGCGTTTAATATAGTTTAACCCAATTTAATAACCCTGGAAGAGGTTAAAGGAACCCACTAACTTGTAAGAAATAATAAAACTTTCCTTTTAATTAAAGTTTTACATAGAACTTGAAAATATTAAGTTAGTGTGCCCCCATAAAGCACACACAGATAAGTTTAGGTATAAGGAACGTTAGTGAGGAGTCAGGAAAGAGTCACGTTAAATTATATATTTAGAAAACACAGTCTATTCTTTAGGATTAAGATGATGCGTGTGACATAATGGAGCCACATGGTACAGCATGAAGTTATCCACCAAAGAACACTAGAGCTACTGTGTTCCTTATCTTCATGCGGGAAGACAGATTAAACCTCCAGTAGCTTCCACATGTGCTAAATCACCATTAAGCAGCATTAGAAGGGGTTTTAAGAGTTCTGCATGGGACATAACGGGACCCATCCCCAGATCTCTTTAACTGAGTGGCTTTGGACAAGCCACTGCCCAGACCATGGTTTCTTTATTTGTAAAGTGGCTGAATTAGGTAAGTGTTTTCTGAAAGCCAAACCTCAAATATCAGGTATGATGCATTAACCAAGACCTGGTAGAAACAGACAAAAAAGGCCTTTTCTTTCTTTTGTTTTCAAGAATCATCACTAATTGCCACTAGCTGGATATCTTGACAAATTTTTTTTTTCCACCTTGAAGCATATATTTATAATCATGGCTAATAAGGCAAGCGTTAGCTAAAAAGTGGGATGTGAAGAGTAAAGAAACCTATTACCCTAAACAAATTAGACACCTAGTTTTTTTTGGTTTGATAAGCTTCTTGGGAAACAATCCCCTAAGGCATTCTCCAGAATTCTGAACTTGCTCGTGGGCATCGATAATGTACTTACTTCGCAAATTTATTAGGATTAATTTTCTTTTTAAATTAAAGGAGGTAAGAAAAGTCGGACTGTCACTGAGCAGTGGGCAATTTTGATAGACTCGGGTGAAGGTAGGGGATACCTGGTGTGGAGGATAGATTGTGTGATGAGGTGAAAGAACACAGAAGTGAGTCAGGAGGCCCAAGTTCAAGTTCCAGGGCTGCTACTAATTAACCCTGTGGCCTTGGCCTCCACACTTCTCTTTTCTAGGCCTCCGTTTCCTTGTCTATACAAGGAAGGCATTGATCTCTCCATCCTCTTGCTTATAATAATCGAAAGAGAAATTCTGCCTCATGGGATGTAGCTTTTCTTTTAGAGTTTGACTCTCAGAGCACTGAAGCCAAGACTATAAAGTCAGAAGTTCAGGGCACATCAAATGATCACTGTGGATCAGGCAAAGATCACAGTTAATGTGCCATAGAGTCTTTTTCACAACTCTGGGTCATCCCTACTCACCTGCAGAAAAGAGCTCAGATATACCAGCAAAGTCCTGTCACAGAGAACATCATAATAATCAAGGTTTTCTTTCCACAAACCTATTTTTATCAGCTATGATTTGATAATATATGAACATTTAAAAAAAAATCATAGTGTATAATATTGGTGTTAAGGTAGGACTTGTGCCCCTCCCCAACCCCATTCATATGTTGGAGTCCTAACCCTAGAACCTCAGAATGTGATCTTATTTAGCGATAGAATCTTTACAGACATAATTAAATTAAAATGAGGTCGTTGGGGTGGATACTAATCCAATATGGCTGGTGTCCTTATAAAAGGGGAAATTGGGACACAGAGACATGCATGCAGGGAGAACAACACATGAATAGGAAGACAACCATCTAAAAGGCAAGAAAAGAGGCCTGGAACAAACGCTTCCTTCACTGCCCTCAGAAGGAACCAACCCTGCCAACATCTTGTGTTTGACTTCCAGCCTCTAGAACTGTGAGACAATAAATTCCTGCTGTTTAAGCCCCCAGTCTGCTTTGTTATGGCCAACCTAGCAAACTAGCCCAACTGGCATCCTCTGAACGATTGTGCAACACATCTTGCATCCTACTATGTGTCAACGCTCACACCAACCAATTGAGGTCCTCCAGAGTTAAAGAACGGGAGAGCTGGAAGAAACGGGCACCGACAATGGGCTGACAATGGGGAAAGGCCTTCAGCAGCAAAATTTTTTAGTTTAAAAAAATTCCTACCATCGCTCTGCTCTCCTGCCCCCCAACGCACAGTGTAAAATACAAATGACTCAACGAAGCACACAAAATGCAAAAAAACCCCCCAAAATCTAAAGAAGCCAGGTGATGGGAGGGCACACACCTGGGAATGTCCACAGCCTTGTTCTCATTCAGGTTATGGTGGGTGCTGACTCAGCACGAAAGTTGGGGTCAGCTCTGTTACCCGCCAGCTCCTCCATGGGGCGTGCCACTCCAAGCATTTATTAAACATCCTCTTATTAATTATAAGAGCTTTTTTCCAAATAAAAACAAATGCAGCAATAATGTGTTGTAATTTCATCTCACAAAAAGTTAGGCTTCATTGATTTTCTTTGTGTGTGTGAGGAAAATTAGCCCTAAGCTAACATCTGTTGCCAATCTTCCTCTTTTTGCTTGAGGAAGATTGTCGCTGAGCTAACATCTGTGCCAATCTTCCTCCATTTTATGTTGGATGCCACCACAGCATGGTTTGACAAGTAGTGCTAGGTCTGTGCCCAGCATCCCAACCAGCAAACCCCCGGGCCGCCAAAGTGGAGCGCGCGAACTTAACCACTAACACCACGGGGCTAGCTCCTACATTGATTATTTAATGTATTTCATTCCTTAATAAGCACTTTATCAAAAGTAAAAGGAGAAGCGAAGGAATGGGCATGGTGAATGCACGTTAAAACAAGGACTGATTACACAAAACTAGTTGAGAGAGTTTCCAAAGGTAAAATTCAGACTGGATCCAGCCTACTTATTCCCGCATGACTTATCTGGAAAAGTCTGGAAGTCAGTTAGGTTTTACAGAGCCATTTTGAAGGAAATGCAAAAATTCTGAACTGATAGATTTATTAAAACAATCTCCATTATCTTTCTTCTCAATGAGCTTAGAATTAAACATACTTTCTAAACGCTGACAGTATTTATGGCTCAAACAAAGCTGAGACAAAGGCCGGACTCAGACAGGGCAGGAAACAGGAAGGAGGAAAGCTGTTAGAGTTAACTACCTGGGCCAGGCGACGGGACACGGCCCCGGAGGAGGTGGGATTCCGCAAGACTTAAGTTTTCAGAGACAGCGTTAGAATGTGCACTGGAAACTGACAGACCAGTGGTTCTGGCAAGTTCGATGCTTTCTAAACTGTGGGGAGGAGTGCAAATATTTGTTGCCATGCACACTGTTAAGACGAGTTTTGCAACTTGGATATCAGCAGTTAATTAACTTTTTTTCCTTCATATTTGCCACTTTTCATAGCAGCTTGTCTGTGTGTTATTTACATTAAACCTGATCTGCGCCTAACTTTCCCACAAGAGTTAAAAGTAATAACATGGGCTTTATGGAGTTGTGCAATATATCTTTTCTGGAAGAGAAAAAGTAAAAATTTGGTTATGTCTGTCCCATTCCCATTGTGCACACGAAAACTTGAGTTTCTTCTTTTATTTCGCAATATTCAAACATTTATTCTTAAATGAAAGAATTCTTCTTTCAGTGCACTTTTTGGCATTCTAAATCGTTTGATCAAGAAAAGTTTCGAAACATTGAAAATCTTATCTGTCAGACAAGATGTTTTGAACTAGAAAAGGGGCAGGTGATGATTCTTGCACAAAGAGAAATAGCTAACAGTTGTATTGCTTATTGTTCTAATAATTGGTTGATACACATTCACCTTTGGTTCACGGGATTCATAAAGTTTCACATGGTTTAGAGATGAATCAAGTGTGAAGACTTTAAACAATGTCCCTTCCAACTCTCAGACTATGATTCAACGCAATATTTCTCATAATTGCCTGCTGAGAAGAGGCAGCGAGGAAGCTTGTTGAAAATACGGACTCCCAGCCCCTCCCCTTGGAAGGCAGATTCTGTAAGTACGGTGGGACTCTGGGGCTGCTTGTCACTGGGAAAGTTTGAGGAATACTTTATTCCTTGATCCTTAACCTGGGTTGGATACTGAAATTACTTGGGGACCTGAAAGAAAGATATTACTGAGCCTGGGTCCCACTCTCAGAGATTCTGACCTATAGTCTGGGGTATGGCCTGGGCATCTGGATTTTTAGAAGCTTCCAGTTGATTCTAACGCACAGCCAGGGTCAAGAGTCACTGACTTGATTGGAGCAACAGTTAGTTAAGTGGAACATGTGTGAAAGCAATGTCTAACATTCCCATGAAGTTATTCAAAGTGCTTTTACATACACGTGTCCCGTGCGAATCCTTGAGAACCCGTGGAGGTGGGAAGAGAGGGTATTTTCTTTCTTTTACAGATAAGCAATCCCAGACTCAGAGAGCTGGAGTGGCTTGATCAAGCAGAATTATGGAACCAGTGAGATTCATCTTAGGTACCTATGACCTCACCTATGTTCCTCTGCTCCTTACTAGCTCTCCAGCTTTCCCAGTCTCCTTTTAAAAACAAAACAGAACTCGGGGCTGGCCCCGTGGCCGAGTGGTTAGGTTCGTGCGCTCCACTGCAGGCGGCCCAGTGTTTCGTTGGTTCGAATCCTGGGCGCGGACATGGCACTGCTCATCAAGCCACGCTGAGGCAGCATCCCACATGCCACAACTAAAAGGACCCACAACAAAGAATATACAACTATGTGCCAGGGGGCCTTGGGGAGAAAAAGGAAAAAAATAAAATCTTTAAAAAAAAAAACAAAAAAAACAGAACTCTTGGTTGCTTTGAGCTTCTCTTAGATCAAAATTGTTATTAATAATAATCTTAATAATAATACTAATAACAACCACAACAGCAGCTAACGTTGGGCCCTTTCTACACATTGTCAAGTGCTCTGCATACATTATCTTAATGGTCTCAAGGACTCTGCAAGGTAGGTTATATCCCTATTTTACAGACGGGGAAACTGAGGCTTAGAGAGTAAGTCACTTGCCAAAGTTCACATTCCTATGCAACACCCTTCTCATTTTATCTAACCCTCTTCTTGCTTTCCTTTTAGCCAACCAACCTTCAGCGCGTGGCAGAGAGTAAAGAATCTGATGAAGTAATTCAGAGTAAGCTGTTAGTGACAATTACAGCTTTCCTGGCTTGTATTCCCACTTCTAATACGGGGCTCGGATCTATTAAGAAACTTCTAGAGCCAGCCATACAAAAATAGGAGTAGCACTTGAAGAATTCAACGGGAGAATCGTGGGTTGTTAATTCTTAACTACCTGCCTTGTCTATGCCCAAGGTTGAGCCCCTGTTCTCAAAGACGGTTGTAGTGCACTGACTGGCATCAGAGGCTTGGGCACGAGTCCCAAATGCTTTTTATTAGCTGTAGGTGTCTTGGGCCAATCACGTCTGAGATGTGGCTAATGTTCTGAGAGAATCAGACCCAGTTAGAACATAATCAATATTCTCTTATCTATTTTTCTGAGGTTTCCAAACTACTGAACTTATTTTTTTCCAGCTGAGTCCATTGATGTCGCTATTGTTCTTGTAAGCTTTACTATTGTTGCTGTATAGATGAGCTATGCTGTATTATAGGCTACACAATACGATGAAATATATATTTTATTTATCTATATATTATATTTTATTTATAAATAAAACATTTAGCACAGTGCCTGTTACAGAGTAAGCAAATAATCCTAGATATCATCACCACTATCACCATCACCATTAACCTTATTATTTGCTAGATTGTATTTAATCATGAGTAGTGCAGGGAATATAGGAATATTATTAATATTAATATTATGGAAATATTAATAGATGACACTGACTATACACTTACTTCATACATATACTAGACTTATTTTTATTATTTCAGTATCCAAAGCTCAAAGTAAATCAAGTCAGGAATCTGGTTCCTGGCAGTTCAAGAGGCATGCATTTTCTACTTAGCTATGTAAACTCTTTACAGAAATTGGGTACTATTTCATATGACTTCACTCATATGTGGAAAATAAACAAACAAGCAAATACAAAGATATGGAGAACAGATCAGTGATTACCAGAGGGGAAGGGTCGGGGATAGAGTAAAGGGGAACATATGTATGGTGATGAATGGAAACTAGACTTTTGGTGGTGGACACGATGCGGTCTACAGAGAGGTTGAAATATAATGAGTACATCTGAAATTTACATAGTGTTATAAACCAATGTGATCTCAATAAAAAAAATTAGATACTATTTTATGATGCTACGAACAGGGAGAAAGATGTAAAAGAACAGAATTTCTTTATCCCTCCAGTTTTGAAGACTGTCATCTGGTGTGGGAATCCTAGCTAACTTCCTGCAAAGCGTAAACTTACGTAAAGATTGAGGATTTTTATGCGTTCTACAAAGATGATAAAGCTACTGGGTCAACCAAAAGAAGCTTAAACTATGCATTATCTCATTTATAAATTTCAATTTATTCAACAAATAGTAACTGAGCACTTACTATGTGCTGGACACTGGGAACACCAGATGACAAAGGTCCCTATCCTCAAGAAGCATACCTTTTAGATGGATATACAGACAAAGGACAACTACATTAACAGACTAATGAAACAATAACTGTGTTAGATTTTTAAAAAGAAACTCATGAGGGCTGAGATGGAGAGGTACTTTCAGATGGAGCAGTCAAGAGGAGGTGACGTGTAAGCTGGAAGAATCTCCAGACACCAGTTATTCTACATGTGGGAAGAAAAGCATTACAAGCAAAAAGATTCATAAATGCAAAGCCTCTGAGGTGGGGAAAAAGGTTGGTGCAGTTGAGAAACTGGAAAATGTCAAGTATAATTGGAGCGTGGAAATCATGGGACAGGGGGTATGGCATGAGGCCACGAGGCTCCTCAGGAGCCAGGTCACACAACCCTCCTGGGCAATGGCAAGGAGTATGGATTTTATCTTAAGTCTAAGAGGAAGCCACTGAAGAATTTTAAGCAGAGAAGCAGCATGATCTGAGCCGTGCCTTAATGTAATTCCTACTGTGTGTGGAGGAAGGAGAGTGAAGACAATGATAACTTTTCTCTTCCTAAGTAATACTTGTTTGAAAACCAGAAATTATAAAGTCATTGCCTATATTTTTTAAAGCAATCTTCCAAGGACATAATCCTTCTTATTTTTGGAGGAACAGTCATTCATCTACATTCTAAATGGGACAGAACTATAGATATATAGACTAGCAAGTTTTAACCTGCCTAATCGAGGACAGGAATGCATTTCGTAACACTTTTTGTCAAAAGAAAAGATAATAGAGTCCTTTCCAACCACTGTCAGTGAACTGCATGTCTTCACGTCTCTCTTTCATCAGAGAAAGGTGCTGTGTTGAAAGTGAGCAAGATCCAGGCATAAGTGACCTCATTAAATCCCAAGTGGAGCACTAGGAATTCTGCACTTCCTTATTTTGGACAGGTAAGAGTAAACAAATCACACAGGGGCACGCCTAGGATAATTGATTGACATGCACGTGTCGCTTCCCATCACAACAGAACTTTTAGCATCCCTGATATACATGAAAGTTAAGACACTCAAATGGTCCCTGGGCCAGCTCAGAAATAAATCCTCCATCCTCGTTCAGTCTTTTACTTCCATTGCCCAGACAGGAAAACAAGAATACTCCGTATAACGTAGAGTTGAACATATAGAGAAGTGAATGGACAATTTGCATAGTTTTACAGCTCTGAGAGTCAAACTCTTTTTACCCTGTGATAGTTTTCTTTTCAGGTTTTAGTTCAATGCAGAGCATATTTCTGTGGTTGAGTCACGAACTCCAAAAATAGAGGCTTGTCATGGAAATGCAGACAGACGCCTCCCTGCAGCCGTGCTTCTGGGCACTGCTATAGTCATCAGCTTTAATGAGAGCTGTTAATATCACCTCCATCAGGATGGCTGCCCTGGGCTGACGTTCCGGGCTGTGCACAGGTGCTCTTGGCCAAAAATGTAATGGAGGTTATTACATTATCAACGAGGCACAGATGTGCTTTCTGTCTGGACTCAAGGCAGTGTTCCTGCCAAGAGCATAACTCTTTCAGCGGGTCCAGGTCTGTTTGTATCCAAATGCTGTTCTAGCTCAGCGAACCTGAGAGCTGCCTTCTGGTTTCCCAGGACATGAGTTTGGAAAATGTGCTTGAGGATGCAAGAAGGCTGGGCTCTCAAAGGCAGGTACATGCTTTCTTAAGTACACGAGGCTCATCCCACCACCTTCTGCTTTTTCAGGGAAAGCTTCAGCCATTGCATATTTGTTCACTGACTCATCAAGATTTTCTTGGGCACCTACCCTGTGCCAGGTACCCCGGAGGAGTCCAAGCTGATTCTGCCAAGGAGTTTGCTCCCGGGCACCCTGCAATGATTTCTACTGTTTCTCATCTTTCCTTCCAACTTCTTCAGAACTGTCTCTCAAAATTCACGTCTTCAGTGTCTCTCCCTGAGGCTCCAGTCTTAACATCATGGGGTTTTTCTACAGAGTTGGATGTTTACCTAATTTGACACCCCAGCATCTCCTTTCTCCTAAGCTTGAAAACCCTATTCGTTGAGCTTTTTGTTAGTCAGCTTGGTCCCTGGGATCGCTCTGATTTGAAGCCAGATTTCCTTAAAGCTAGCAGCCGCAGGTCCTGCAGGTAGCCTAGCATCCTACTTTGGCACTGCTAAGCCAACATGGGTGCCTGGGCCCTGAGAATCGGCTTTGACAGTCACCTGCGGGGCCACCACTGCACCTGCCCATGTTCTCACTGTGAAGTCACTCTGTCAGGGCTAGAATGGTGGCTCAGGGAGGAAAGAGGGATTCTCTTCTGCGTGAGGGAGCAGGTTTGAAATTGATCTTGACTTTGAGAGTGACATTGCCTTGCTGTCCAGGAAAATTTATCTCTTAGATAGGAGCTAACTGGTGAGAAAGGAGGTCAGTACACTGGCCACAGGGCAGCCTCCCCACTGTCATTTCAGTTTTAAACACAGAGATGAACAGACACAAGGAAGATGCTGAGAAATGTGTGTGCACGCATTTGTGTGTGGGCTTGGAAAGTGGGCAGTGTTTTTGTGGGCATCTGAGAGGACCCAGCTGAGGAAGACACGAACAGTGCAGCATCAGGACATAGCGTTATTCAACCCTCTGTCCTTTTGCTTGTTGTACACCCCTCGACTGTTGACCAAAGATGACAGAAGGATCCTGAAGATAAATGGGCGCTCTTCAATTCCATTTCCTTTCCGTCTACACCACTTGCCTGCCTGACTTCAGGTCCCTCCCTTTTTTCTTATTTCCATTCCTCTTTTGACTGATGGGTTGGCAGTGGCAGCATGAAGGGACGGCTGGTGGTGTTAACCCTGTTGTCTGTCCCTCTGCCTGTCCCCCTGGTATGTGGCTGTTGCTGGGGAGCGCAGCACTGTCATTCCCGCATCCCGGCTCGGAGCCCCGAGGATCCGGGCCACAGTGGTGCCCTCGTGGCTCGGCAGCTGTTCTACATGGCTGGCCTCATTATGAAGTGCATCTCTTGACAGGCAATTTGCTGCTGCCACCTGTATCTAGAAATCCTTTGCTAAGACTGAGAAATGCATCCCATCCTCTCTCTTCTCCCGGGTGTAGCTTTCACGACACGTTCTCCTTCTGACTCCTGTACATTGTCCTGTGTGCATTTCCACTGAGTGCTTGAAACATTTTGATGGCCTCCCCTTTCCCCTAGGCAGATAGGCAGGTGTTTTATAAGTGGGATCAAGATGAGAACGCAACAGATGATAATAGAAAGTAAATGTCAAACGGATGTGCCTCTGACTCAGGGAGACTTGGGCGGTACAGCAAGTCCCTCCAGTGGGAATATGAGTGTGGATGAACCAGAGAGCTGGGAGGGTTGACTTTCCGTCCAGGGATTTGCTATTGATTTTCTGTCATCAAAAACCAGGTGGAACTCTGTCTGATGATTATCTCAACGGCAGAAAATTTGGACGATACATTAATATTTACAAAGCTCTTTTAGGAACTTTCCCAACTACTATGCAGACTCAAAACAAGGCACATAAGAAACTGATTAATGTTATTATATTTATATATCAAATGTATAAACTCTATCCTACGAGCTTTTTGGGGGGAGGGAAGCAACTGTAAGATGCTTAATGTAATAAGTTAAGTGATATTTAAAAATAATTTAGGGGCTGGCCCTGTGGCCAAGGGGTTAAGTTCTTGCGCTCTGCTTCGGTGGCCCAGGGTTTCGCAGCTTCGGATCCTGGGCGCGGACCTTACACCACTCATCAAGCCATGCTGAGGCAGCGTCCCACATGCCACAACTAGAAGGGTCCACAACTAAAAATATATACAACTATGTACTGGGGGCTTTGGGGACAAGAAGGAAAAAATAAAATCTTTAAAATAAATAAATAAAAAAATAATTTAGATTCAAAATAGAAACCCTTTCCAACAAATATTTCATAATTGAAAAATTAAGCTTCTTCAAATTTCATCAAACTTGAAAAGGACATTATGAAAATGATATCCTCTGACCTCTGTTCTTTCAGTATTTCCAAAATATTATATATTTCAAACAGATATACATATTTTATTTCATCTTGGACTAAAGAAAAATGTTGGTTTTTAAATATGCCATTTTGTTCAGAAATTAAAAACCAGGGAGCGGCCGGTCCTGTGGCCCAGCGGTTAAGTTCGTGGGCTCCACTTCAGTGGCCCAGGATTCCACTGGTCCGGATCCCAGAGGCGGACATGGCACCGCTCATCAGGCCACACTGAGGCAGCATCCCACACAGCACAACCAGAGGCACTCAAAACTAGAATATACAACTATGTACTGGGGGGCTTTGGGGAGAAGAAGGAAAAAGAAGAAAAAAAGATTGGCAACAGATGTTAGCTCAGGTGACCAAAAAAACAACCAGGAAAGAATAATTTAAAAAGTCAAGCTTTACAGTGCTTTTAAAAAGATGACATGTGCCTTAGTCTTTAAAAGATCTTATTATCCCACTAAAAGCCTTCCTCCAGCAGATGCGGTGTGACTCCTTCTTAGTGTAAGGGGCACCCTCTGTGAGATCCAAGGTCTTCTCTAAGATAGGGTAGTCAGTTCCTGGCCATATTTTTGCCAGGCATTTCTTCTTCTCCATCGACCTTTGAATTCATTCATGCAGTTAATAACGATGTATTGAGTCAGGCATGTGCTGCGTTCTAAAAGTACCGTGTAAGTAAGCCAGACCTAGCCCTGCCTCATGGAGTGTGTAGTGACAGGCAGTGAGACGCCCAACAGCGATGGAATCAAGACTAGGATGGGAGAAAGATGTGTTATTTATGGGGCCTTCAGCAGGAGCAGCTCAGCGACCCATGCGTACTGGTGAGGATGGTAAGGGGTTGGGGGAGGGGGGCATTTCGCCCTTGCTCTGAAAGAAGTGTCTGCACTTCCTCTCTTTCTGCTCATACAGCTCATTTGAAATTTGAGGACAGTGTAAGCAATTGGCATTGGCAACCCTGTCCATTCCTAGAATTTTGGCTTAGTCCTCGATGCAATGAACATCCTGAGTGTGGTGGATTAACTTTGCTTCTGTTTACCTTTCCTAATCATCGGCATTGGTCTCAAAAGACTCCGAGTTTTCCTGGAACGTGAGTTGCCCCACTTGGGCGTGAAGCGCCCCCCCCCCCCCGCCAACTCACCATCTCAGACAACGATCCTTGAGTGCCGTCCAGTTATAACACACACACAGCCAAGGTAACACAGATGAAGAGAAATAGGAAAACTACCGGGTTGTTTGATGTGGGACATGGCAAGCATGAAAATGAGCAAACATTTAATTTTGTTTATTGAGGTCAACATGAAAGCTGTTGGATCTCTTATAACAGCTTTCTGGACTTTTGATGCATTCCTTGTTGAAACACCTCAAGCTGAGCTTGTCGTTCTGAAATGTCAGAATGTTCCGTTCTGGTAAGCATTCAGTTCGTATTGAGTTCTCCCTTTGTGCAGAACTCTGTGAGGTGCAGCTACAATGTATAAGGGGATGGAAAGAATATAAAATGAAACCTGGAAGCCACGAGTCAGTAGACAGTGAAAACAATCTGAAAAGACTTTCTGGTTTTGCTTGATTACAGACTGAATTTATGACCCAGCGGGAGGAGCACACCCATACTTTCTTTGCATGCCTTCTTTTTATGGTCCCCTTCTCAATGCAAGGGCTGCCTGGGCAGTCATTTCTGCCTACGGAGTAAGGTAATCTCAGAACCTTGTGACCTGAATTTGTAGAGAAGCCACGTGCGATCCTGGACCCAGACAGGGATTTGCTAACCTTTGAAGCTAGGAAGGCTTCAAGGGCCTGAAAGGCACATGAATAATCTCAAGCCACAATTCTTACTTCTTTCTCCATTTCCCTCTGACAAAGATACATTGGCAAAATAAAATATTGAGAAGTCATAAACACAGAGAGGATAAGTGCACAGGGTTTGGAGTTCTAAGGTTTGAATCATGGCTCCATTATTAACTCTGTGACTTTGGGCAAGTCATTTAACCTCTGTGAGCCTCAGTTTCCACACCTGTAAAATGGAGGTAATAATACCTAGTCAGGGGGTTATTGTGAGGATTAAATGAGATAACGAATATAAGCTGCTTAGCATGGGGGCCCAGTCCAGAAAAGTTCAATGAATATTAAACTATTATTATTGATAATTGTGTCAACTCTGTGGAAAAAATCATTTCGTTTCGTTAGGATTCTTTAGTTTTGCTGGTTCTGAAAATGGCTCAACAGAACATAAGCAAGAAGTCATGTGCATTCTACCAGGTTAAAAATGGGAAAGCCAACTTCTCATTTATTCATCCATTTAACAAATGTCTATGGAGCATCTTCTATGTGCTTGGCAATGGGCGAGGCATTGGGGTGTAGAGAGAAAAGTAACAGTTCCCATCTTCCAGAAAGCTGAAGTCTGGTGGAGCAGATCAGTAAGTAAGCTGACAGTGACAATATAGCATATGTGCTTAATAAATGCACTTTGGCAGAACCATGCTCTGAAAACAGAGCTCCTGAGAGAAGAATACCAAAAGGATTACATGCTCACTCAAGTCAAACCTTCTAATTCTAAAGGAATGGAAGAAGGAAGTCAGGAACACAAGAGAGATGATGTCAGGCCTCGCCTCACACCCTGCCCAGTTCCCAGCCTGAGGAGCTCTCTTCTCCCAGGCTGGGGTGTCATTCTTTGGCCTCTAAGATGAACGCTGGCCTTGGACAGGAGCTTGCGGAGCTCTAGGCCAACCCTTTGTAACTCAGGTTCAAGCCAAGTTTGCAGCCAGCACAGCCTTGACCATACGCTCCAGTTCTGATACCTGCTCTCCTGCCTCCAATTTCTTGAATGTATGGTGTTTAGGATCAGAACCGGGCTCTTTCTTCCTTGTTCGTGTTTAAGGACTCTAGTCCTGGCTCTGAACTCTGTGCCCATGGGTGGACTTCTGCTGCATCTTGACCAATGAGCCTCCCTAGGCTTTTATTGGTAATAGTTTTATCGGGATATAATTCACATAGCATACGATTCATTCATTTAAAATGTACTATTCAATGCCTTTTTGCATATTTCCAGAGTTGTTCCACTATCACCACAATCAACTTCAGAACATTTTCATCACCCCAAAAAGAAACCCTTAGCTGTCACCCCAATCCTCCCATGCCCTAGCCTCTGGTAACAATTAATCTACATTCTGTCCTTATAGATTTGCCTATTCCAGACATTCCATATAAATGGATGTTATGGACTGAATTATATCTTCCAATGTGACTGTATTTGGAGATAAGGCCTTGAAAGAGGTAATTCAGGTTAAATGAGGTCATAAGGGTGGGGTCCTGATCCAATAGTACTGGTGTCCTTATAAGAAGAGAAAGAGACACCAGGGGTGTGTGTGCAGAGAAAAGGCCATGCGAGGATGCAATGAGAAGATAAGATAGCCATCTGCAAGCCACAGAGAGAGGCCTTAGAGGAAAACAAACCTGTCAACACCCTGATCTTGGACATCTAGGCTCCAGAGCTGTAAGAAAATAAATTTGTGTTGTTTGAGGCACTCAGTGTGTGGTATTTGGTTACAGCAGCCCCAGCAGGTTGATAGAGTAGCTTCATACTATATCTGTATTCATACTGTATCTGGCTTTTTTCACTTAGCATAATGTTTTCAAGGTTTAATCCATGTTGTAACATGTATCAGTCCTTCATTCCTGTTTTGATGACAGCTAATATTCCATTATATGAAAGTACCACATTTTGTTTATCCATTCATCAGCTGATGAACCTTTTGGTTGCTATGAATGATGCTGCTACGAACGTTCATGTACAAGTTTTTGTGTGAACATGTGTTTTCCTTTTTCTTGTCATATACATCTTGAGTATATCTGTCTAAGAGTAGATTTTATGGGTCATATGAGAACTCCATGTATAGCCTTTGAGGAACTGCCAAACTCTTTTCCAAAGTGGCTGCACCATTTTACATCCTCATCAGCAACAATGAACGAGGGTTCCAATTTCTCCACATCCTTGCCAACATAAGTTATTTTCTGTCTTTTTGATTATAGCCATCCTAGTTGGTGTGAAGTACATCTCATTGTGGTTTTGATTTGCACTTCCCTAATAACTCATGATGTTGACTGTTTCTCATGTGCTTATTGGCCATTTTTACATTTTCATTGGAGAAATGATCCTTTGCCCATTTTTTAATTTGCAATTAATTTTTAACTTGACTTTTTATTATTGAGTTGCAATCATTCTTTTTATATTCTAGATACAAGTTCCTTATCGTAGATATATGATTTGGAAAAAGTTTGTCCCATTCTGTGCTGTCTTTTCACTTTCTTGATGGTATACTTTCAAGCACAAAAGTTTTAATTTTGACGATGCCCAATTTATTTATTTTTTCTTTTGTTGCTTGTGCTTTTGTGGCTTATCTAAGAAACCATTGCCAAAACTAAGGTCATGAAGATTTACTTACATGTTTTCTTCTAATAGTTTTACAGTTTTACCTCTTACATTTAAATCTTTATCAATTTTGAGTTAGTTTTTTTGTTTGTTTTTTTTGTGTGAGGAAGATTGGCCCTGAGCTAACATCTGTTGCCAATCTCCTCTTTTGCTTGAGGAAGATTGTCACTGAGCTAACATCTGTGCCAAACTTCCTCTATTTTATGTGGGATGCTGCCACAGAGTGGCTTGATGAACAGTGCTAGATCTGTGCCTGGGATCTGAACCTGTGAATCCCAGGCCACTGAAGTGGAGTGGGTGAGCTTAACCACTACGCCACTTGGTCAGCCCCTGAGTTAGTTTTTTGTATATATGGTGTAAGGTAGGGGTTCAACTTCATTCTTTTGTATGTGGATAACGAGTTAGCTCAGCATTATTGTTGAAAAGACTATTCATTTCTCCATTGAATTGTCTTGGAACTCGTAAGTAAAATCGATTGACCATAAATGAAACAGTTCATTTCTAGGCTCTCAATTCTATTTCATCGATGTATATCTTTATGTCAGGACCACACTGTCTTGATAACTGTAGCTTTGTAGTAAGCTTTGAAATTGAGAAGTGTGAGTCCTCCAACTTTGTTCTCCTTTTTCAAGCTTGTTTTGGCTCTTCTGGGTCCCTGGAAGCTCCCTAGGCTTCTGAAGCCGCTTTCTGGTGCCTGTTGCTAGGATCTAGCTGCTGGCTGAGGCGTCTGAAGTTGGCAGGCAAATATGCTCAGCTTACCACCTGGGCTGCTCCCTGTACGCCTCAGTGTTACTCAGTCCGCCTCAGTAGACCTTTTCCAGGTCTAAAGCCGGATCTTGTGAACCTACGGGCTCACTCCGGAATCCTAAGAGTTAATTAGTTTTGATGGACATCTCGTTAGTGTATTTATGTCATGTCTGTTGCTTTTAAATTATAAACATATTATAGTCAGATCCCAAAAAATGTGGCAAACAGATAAAAATTTCTTGATAATCAGAACCCACTTGTTAAAATTATAATGTAACTATCAAAGGTCTAATGCATTATTGTAGATATACTCTTTTTTCCCTCTGTAGAAAGAAGTTTTTGTGTCATTTTTGGAAGTTAATTTGAATTGAGAATTTCACTAGGGATTTTTTGGGTGTCTATTGTTCCCTTGCTGTTTGAAAGGCCGTACACAATTTTGGAGGGAAATTCAAGCAAAATCATACTTCGGGCCCAGGAAAGGCCCAAAGTTTATTATGTCATAAGTGTGCATTTATAGGAATATATTTATCTGGATTTATTTTGAAGTTAGGCTAAGACTTAACATGTAGTTTTTCTTTATATTGAACTTTTTCTTCTTTAAGAAGCTACTTGCATTTCCAAACGCATCATCTCATCTTTATAACGATTCTTAAGACTGACTACACATGTTTACGCTAAATCGATTTGGCCTCCTACCTATCCGAGTAGAACGTGTCGCACCGTTTATTGAAACCTGGGCTCTGGCAATCACTCCGCTCAGATTCTCTTCAGGTTGGCCAGCAAGGGGCACTAAAGCATAGCATCTCTTCGCTGTTTCCTCCCAGCAACCGCAGAGGTTTCAGTAAGCAAGCAATTGGGCACGAAGCTGGAAGCTGCACACTCTGAGAGCCACATCAAAACACTGGTGGCAGTCTCTTTGATATTTTTCAAGGGTATTGATATTTTTAAATGAGAAAAATTCTGATTGGGCAAAAAGGCAGCAAAACAATTCCAAATACAGAATCACTCTTCGCTTGCAAGCCATAATTCTCCTGTCTAGTCAATACTATTAGGTAAACTGGCAGAATCCTGTCATTGCTTTTCTGTGAATTACGGCTTTTTTTTTCCATCCAGAGAACATAATGGCCTAGTCACATAACGAGTTCCTAAAAGGATGAACTACCTGATGTTACGGTGACAAGCAATTATTATGGAGACCTACTGCTTGGTGTTTTTTTCTACCCTTCAAATTTTCCTGCCTATTTATTTCCATCAGCTACTAAGGATGACTCTTTTATTGTTTCAAATAAAGGATGCAATCTATATGCTAGGCACACATTATGAATAATTCCTTGTCATAACAAGGCACGAATGTCCTTCAGAGACTAGCATGAAGTTACTGAAGCTGTTCAGTATTGGTAATGGGTTTTTCTTTTTAATTTTAGCTTTTATCCGTGTTTAATCATCTCACGGTACTGAAACACTAAGAATGACAGCTTTCAATAGTTAGTGCGCCGAACTGGATGCAAATATCCTTTATTCTTTCATTATAAATCAAAGAAATAGTTTCTGGAAGCTCTGTCCACTTATCAATATTGTAAAAAGATGCATGCAAAGGTAATTCATTCAATATTAACATTCGATTATGAATCAATGTATAATACTTTGATGAAAATTTCATTCATTTTTTTAACTTAGTTTTTTTTTCAGGCTTAGGGTTTTTGGACCTTGTTTTTTGCAGCATGTGAGAATTGTATATTAAAATGGATCACATCTTCACTCGTCTCATTACAGTGCTCTTCTCCTCAAATACAATCCGAAACCTCCAATGTTTGATTACTTAAGAACCCTTAAGGAGTCTTAGCTAAATGATGGATAGTTCAGAGTATGATTCCTAATATTTTTCCCTCTGCTAGCCAGGATTAGAAATTGGATGCTGCAGAGCAAAGATTTTTAAGTCTGAGGCAGATATCAAGAGGGAAATGGAAAGGACAGAGCAAGAGAAAGGACAGACCACGGATCCTGTGTTTTCTGAACAACCCTGAAGGTGTTCTGTCTCAGCCGCTTGAGATGATTCTGATCCATCCAGGCATTGTGCCTCTTCCACTACCTGGCTCTTTCTTCTTTCTGACGCCAGGAGATGGATACAGAGACCACAAATGACATGGTTAAGAGCACAGGCCAGGAGTTAGTTTGTGGGGTGCATATTCTGGCCATGTGACTTTGGGCAAGTCACTTTACTTATCTAAGCCTCAGTTAATTCTTCTGTACAGTGAAGAATCACTCACCCATTTTTTTTTTTTTTCCTGAGGAAGATTAGCCCTGAGCTAACATCTGTACCAATCTCCCTCTATTTTGTATGTGGGTTGCTGCCATAGCATGGCTGACGAGTAGTGTAGGTCCATGCCCGGGATCCAAACCCATGAACCCAGGCTGCTGAAGTAGAGTGTGTCTAACTTAACCACTAGGCCACGGGGCTGGCCCCTCACTCACTCATTTAACAAATATTTATCAAATGCCCAGGCATCATTCTAAGCACATATGATTCTTCTGAGGATCAAATGAGAGAATGACTGTAAAGATATGTAGCACTGTGGCACAAAAGAATGGTCATTACTGTCTATCGAGAACCGACTGTGCACAGACCCTATGCCATATACTTTGGGCAATTACTTAACCTCTGTCTGCCTCAGTTTTCCTCATTTGCAAGGGGAGAGTCTTGTCTCATATGGCTCTTGTGAGGTTTAAATGAGGTAATGTGTATAAAGTGCTTAGAACAGCGTCCAGCACAGAATAAATGTTATACACGTGTTTGCTACCATAACCTCAGGTTCCCAGTAACAACTTGGAGAGCTAAGACTTATCCCCATCACTTTAAGGATGAGTTAACTGAGGCTCAAGGAGGTAAGGGAAATTGGTCAAGGTCAAAAGGCTGGCAAGTTGCAGATTGGTGCCCTTATGTGTCTGGATGCAAAGCCTGGCTGTGCTTTTCCTATTGACCCCTGGTGCCCTCCAGAAGCACTGAATGCCTGTTTGAGATCACACAGATGCACATGAGCTCTTTTGTAGCTCTGAAATGCTGCTCCCACTGCCTCCAGGTCTATCAGCGTGCCCATGTGCACGAGCACACACACACACACACACACTCAGGTCTATTGTCTTTGCACTTAGTATTCATTCTGAGCAGTGGCTTCTCTCCTCACAGAAATTATACTGCTGTTTGTGCATTTAGCAAAATTGCCATCCGCTGCTCTGGAACCTGTATCCTTCCTGCTAGGTGGTAAGTAAAAAATGTAAATTCAGTTTTTCAGTCTGTGAGCTTTCTCAGGGAGAAAGCTGTTTTGCTTGCTTGCTCATTTGATCATTCATTCATTCTGCCATCAGTCATTCACCAAGCATTCACTGTGAGCCAGGCCCTGTAGTAGGTAAATTCTTAAATTTTTATTAACCACACACTATGGTTGCTCAATTTGTAAAATATTGAATCCTAATTGTAGATTTTGTACAAATTAACTTAAAAGGACAGAATGCAGCAAAAGACAAGGCTTGTTTGTTTCCTTTTTTGCATCCTCAGTGGTCATCACTGACTGTCAGCAGAAGATAGTTTATCAACACTTCACAGCTTAAATAAGGAGTGTATTTTCTCACAGTGTCCTTTGTCTATCTTCCCCTTGGGAAACACACAGCTACAAATTATATGGAGATGCTTTAAAGACAAATGAATTTCCATCTGAGACTTGTGGGGGAAAGTGACTCCCTTAACAAACTATCCTTTTTGACTTGATGAAGTTGAAAATGTTGCAAATGTTCTAAAGAGTACGTTATACCCGGTAGATGGTGAATTTGTGGAACACTGGGTTCCATAGTCAAATATGGTAATTGCTTCTTAAAAAAAAATACGAACACAGCTTTCCCCTCGAAATGTACCCAATTCAAGAGGGAATAGATTTTGAGGATTTGTACTCATAGAGCATGAATTCTCAATTTTATGCCCCAAAGAGCTATAAGTTTTGAGAGTGGATTTGCTGTTTGCTGTTCATGGAGCATCCATTCTTTCTTCTTTCAATAATATTTCAGCTCTCCCCTGGGGAAAGGTTTGTACTGGCTCTTGATTAAAAACAAAACAAAATAAAAAACAACCGGATAAGAAAATTCCCTTACTCCCTTCTCCTCTAGTCTTTGGGAACTTGTGCTGTGACTGTTGCTCACTGTTACCCTCACTGGGCTTCTTCCTTAGGGCTTCTTTTTGGGAATGCCCTAGATGGTAGTATTATAAGAGATATTTTATATCTCAAAACAAGATTATAAGAGATAAGGCCTTCCCCTCAGCTCCGTTACTTGGCAATATATAGAGCATTGTAAAAGGAATTTTAAATATTTCTGCCTTGTACTAATTGTCGTTATTTAGGGGTTACCATGAAGTTTCTGCCAGATATTTGAAATAAGGGATTAACATTGAGAGTTAGATGACAAAATCATTACACAATGTATTAGATCAGAGATATATACAAACTGCCTTAAAAAGAGAGACTTGTTAAAAATATTTACCAATCACCATGATCAGACCAGATGTTATCGTCCCAGCTTTAATCCTCCCATTGCTGGAATGTGGCTAGGTCGGGGGTTTCCAGGGAGGAAGGGGCCAGGTTTGCCAGGGTGACAGGAATCAGGACAACAGTGCTTTATCGACTAATATGGAAGTATTTCCATAATTTAACAACTGGTTTGCTGAGGTGGACTTTCTGAGTAAATGGGCCCCCTCTTGCATGAGAATCTTTCAAATAAATCTACACTTCCATACCTAGTTTTTATTCATAAAGGTGTATTGTTTCTTTAAGAGATCCTACAAACTTGTGTAAGATTTAGGCCCCCACAAACCCAGGTTTTAGACCCCCAGGATGGCCATAACTGTGCATACCAGGTGACTCTCAGCCCAGTCAACGAGGCTGGATGGGAACTATTGAACAGGTTTGGGACGGCCGACTTTGGCGTCACTGGTGTTGGTGCTCACCATCCATTGCAGAGGGTGCTCTTGCCCGAAGCCCGGGCTTGTCCCATTATAGTGTCAGGTCTACTCTCTTTAGGAGATGCACTTATCAGCCTGTCATTATAATGATAACCTGGTATTATTACAATGTCTTATGATCTTTCATCAAACATGAATTTCTTCTATTTCATGCTTCCCAAGAAACCTGATTATGACTTAGCTCCCATGCTGGCTGCCTGTGACGTGTTGGCCACTGGATTCAGGAGTGTAGTCCCTTGGGCAGTTCATTTCTCAGGACATATGAGTAAACTGGGATTTTAGTTTATTAGTTATTATTCTAATTACTTGGCCCATGTGAGCCCACTTCTGAGAGACAGTCTGTGCTAAGGTTTCTGAGCCTGTAAAGCCAGACCTTGGACCATGGCGAACGGACTTCAATAACCATCCTGCCTCTAGGGGCAGATGCTCCATCACACTGGCCTTGGCCTTCTTCCTCTATTTTGAGCAGTACTTCACTGGAACTGTTGATCTGTCTCCCCACTAGACTGT
Organism: Equus przewalskii; assembly: GCF_037783145.1. Taxonomy (NCBI): domain Eukaryota; kingdom Metazoa; phylum Chordata; class Mammalia; order Perissodactyla; family Equidae; genus Equus; species Equus przewalskii. Next base: position 18,330,684 of record NC_091862.1, read on the forward strand.
AAACTCGTTGAGAACGGTGACCATCTGTATTCCAAACACTTAGAACAAACGCACAGCACGGAGTAAGGACTCAATAAATATTTAGTGAATGAGTGAATGGAATAAGAAAAAGTGTGTGATATTTTGTGGGTACCAGTAAACTAGTAGCAATGCACACTTTTAGCTAAATTTACAAATCACTTTGATTTTAACCCATTTATTTTTTCATTATAAAAGTATTCATAATGTTTTGGAGGTCGCAGATCTTTCATCTTTTTGTTTACAAGTCATATCAGATATATCACAAACCTGTAATATAAACCTGTAATAATACAAACCACAAGGTATTTACTGTGGGGCAATTAATTACTCTTAGTTAACAATTAATGTTTCCAAATCAGTTGTCACTTTTGTTGGATTGACACTTTGCACCTCAGAGGTAGGCTCAAGCAGAAATCCTCTGGTCTTTCTCTTTGTATCACTTTTCAATTGCAGCATCATGATCAACAATACTCATGCTAAAATATGAAGAACTGGTTTTATTAGCAGCATCTGTAACTTAATTACAGGCCACCTGGTGTCATCTTTGTTCCCTTGATAGAACTGAGTTTGGGAGACAAGCGATCATTTGGGAATTGTGTTTGTATTGAGACAGCGAAGAGTTAGTGCTATTTGTTTTCAGAAGCAGAGAGGAAGTTATCAACCCTGCAGATCCTAAAATTCTAAACCTCAAGAGCTTTTAACATTTCCTCTTTAAGGCATCAAGCAGCTGTTTCTCTTGGGAGGGCTCCTGGAAGCCAACTGAGTTGAACATGGGGTAATGGAATGTGGCTTGAAAAAGGAATGCTGAGATTCAGCTTGTAATTACACACACACACACACACACACACACACACACACACGCACGCACATGTGCCCTAGGCCCCAGAACCTGTGAGAGGCTCAAATGAAGTTCTTTATTCCTTACAGCCAGGCAAACCAAGAATGCAGCCTCTCTGTCAAGTGGAGTGACCTTTCACACGTCGCCCCCAGGGCCCAGGCTCAGAGGAACCCATGGCAAGACGCACAGCTGTGATCCAGCTGCCTTTGAAACAGTAGCCATCAGAAACACAACCCCGGGAGACACAACAGCAACAATGACAACAGCAGCAGCAGTAGCTCCTTCTCCAAATTGCCTTGTGAATGCATCGCGTCCTTCCTGTTCAAGAAATCGGAGGCCTATAGTACGTACCTTAAAGCTTATTCTGCTTGTTCCGTACCATAGTCTGCCTCCTGTCATCTGAGCTGCAAATAGTTCCTCAGTACCCAGGATTCCTGGGCCCCTCTCTGAGTGTATCTTTGACATTGTATTATCATAATAACCATTTATAATAAAACAACTTCCTGCCACTGGGTGTGTTCCTCCGTCAATATCTGGCTGTGATATTCTGATACAGTTGTCTTGTTGAGGCTGTGGGAAAGGCCATTTCCTGTGAATAAAGCTGGTCTCTCCTGCAGGGTAGGGAGACATCAGCCAGTGTCAAACATGCAGGAAAAACATGGGTTCAAGGACAGGAAACCAGAAGTTGGTAGGTGACTAGGTCTGGGCTTCCAGGAGTCTAAGCATGCCTCCATGCAGGGTGGGAGGGGAAAGAGACCTTGCCACATGGACGCAGGCCTAGAGCGGGCCGACAGCTGGGAAGACATGGGCAAGCTCCACACTGAGGGCATGTTATACAGCTGTGTGTTCTTCTATTCCTTTTGCTATCTCAGTCATTTAGTAAGACACTCTTAAAATGCTCCAGCCCATTCCCAGAATGCTTTGGGGCAGTCAGAGAATGGTCTCCAGTCAGCAACTGAGAGTAGAGTTGGAGGGAGGCTGCATCCCTGGGGCTAGCATGGTGGTCTCAGGAGAGACTCCGAATCTTAGCCGAGTCAGTCCCCCCACGTGGCAAGTCTCCCTGTATTGCCTAATTTGTTAACTAAACCGTGGGCTTCCCTTTATCATTTCTCATCATTCATTTCCATAGTCTTCCTGATAACTACATCTTGATAAGTTGTAGTTATGATTCTTTAGAGAGCTCAAAGTTAAAATCCAGGTTTAAGGCGGGATTTCAACTTTCCTGGTCTTGTCCAAGTCTCTCAAAAACTCTGCCAGCTGAAACATCCTGTTTCAGGGGATGGCCCACATACGCGATTTATACTATCAGCAAGGGTAAAAGTAGCACGCATTGACAGCCAACAGACTGGAGACTACACGTTTATACAGTATAGCCACAGCCCATGGTCCTTAAGAAAAAAATTAGTTTCCCTCGTTGAGGTTGGGCTAGTCCTTATGAAAAGAAAAATCCTGAGAAAACATTATGACTAGAGCCAGCCCTGATGGCCTAGTGGTTAATGTTTGGTGCTCTCACTGCTTCGGGAACTCGGGTTAATTTCCAGTCGCGGAACCACACCACCCATCTGTCAGTTGCCGTGCTGTGGCAGTGGCTCACATAGAAGAACCAGAAGGACTTACAACTAGAATATACAACCATACACTAGGGTTGAGGAGAAAAAAAATGAGAGGAAGATTGGCAACGGATGTTAGCTCAGGGTGAATCTTTCTCTGCAAAAAGACAAAAAAAATAAAACCCCAAAAAACCCCAAACCCAAAAACCTTTAAAAAAAATTGTGACTAACTGTAGACGAACCCATCATGTATGGGATCCTGAGGCACCCACAGTATATTCCACCAAAGAAAAGAGATCAGAATAAAATATGGACTTTTTACAGTGGCGGCTACCTTTTTTTGAGAGAAATACTAACAAGATATTGAGGTCATCCTTTAGCCTGTAAATCAGCTTGTGAGTGATAAACCCTCTTTCTGTGAAAGTTATAATAAATACTAGGTTGTGAGGGACAAGAGAAAGGGAGCTTGAGATGGATGCAAATGCGCACGTTACTTGGCCTTGAGAAATTAGGCTGAACACCGGAAATTGGAGTCTTTGTTGTGAGGGAGAGATTCTGAAATCACTGGGGCATGAAAGTGTTCTCAGGCTCAGTCCAAACTACCAAAACGCAGAGCCCAAAGACACTCAGAGTCTCGTAAAGTGGCTTGCCAAGAAAAAATGGAACTTTGCCTTCTTGGCTTCCAAAAAGAGGGTTTCCATCCAGGTTCCCACTGGAATGGAGAAGTCATTCACATATTTTCCCACCCTTCTGGTCTCTCTGAATCACAATGACTTTATTTTAGCTAGTTATTTACAAAAGGGAAATGGTCCCTTAAAATCAGGCCAAAGATCAATCTTTTAGGTAAAAAAAAGAAGGTTAACAAAAATAGCAGGATAAGATATTGCATGACTACCACTATAGAAGAAAAATTATGCACAGAAAAAATACTGGTAGTAAATAACACAAAAATATTAAGGGTGGGTGTCTAATGAAATAAAATAAACATATTTTCTACAATGAAGGTGCTTTGGTTGACAAAAGGATAAAACTTACTCCCCCAATCTTATTTGAAAATAAATCCATGAATTGCCATTTCCATTTTCAACTACCACTTAGCACTACTAGTCAAGTCCTCACCATTTACTTGCAGATTAACTGCACAGCAGCAGGTAGATGATGGTAGTTAATCCTGGCTAGTCCTCCATTATTTTAAAATGTCTCCACTTAGAAACAACTAAGGCACCAAGAAACTAACCAGGCTGCTCTTGACTTTTATTTAATTCTTTCTATCAGATTTTAAATCATAAGAAAGATTTAAAATAATAATTCACAGATGAAGGTCTCACACACGTCATTTGGGACTTAATTCTCAGTTTGTAGGAATAATACCTAACATTTACTGTGTGCGCCAATAACTGAGTTGACTGCTATAAATCAATGTATTACCTACTTGAGTCCTTACAACGGTCCCATAAGGTAGTCCCACATATAGATGAGAAGGTGGAGGTATGAAGAAGTGAAGTCAACTGCCGAAGGTCAAAGAGCAAACGAAAGAGCAAAAGCAAAAAGGGGCTATGCACCCCTCTCCTCTGACTCCGGAACCCACCCTCTTAACCATGGAGCTTTACTGCTTTGTGGAGCTGGATGATATTGCATCTTACTCCTTCTCTGATGACTATCTGGAGTTCAAAATTCTCTGTTTAAATATTTACACAGAATTTCAATATGCATCCTAGGTCTTTACAATGGCCATATTCCTATGAATTTCTTAGACATAACTTAAGGTGTCCATAAATCTCAAGTTGTAAAGGCAAGAGGAGATGCCAGTTACCTAGTGGTTTTCATCTTAAAGGATGCCTTTTAGGAAAGTCCTAGAAGTTCCTCTGCAAAATGTGTGGCTTCGCTTTTCTGTGCGCACCCTTATTTAGAGGCATTAGACTGTTACGGGTTATAACATGTATATAATCCAGCTCTTCAGCTAGGCTAAGGGACTTGCTCAGGATCTCACAACTAGTTAACCACATGGCCAGGACGAGGACACAAGTCTCAACTCCCATTTCAAGACTCTTCAACTGTTTCTTCGTCTTAAGCCCAAGAACAGATAGAAACAATCATTAACAGAGCAATTGAATTTTAATAATTACCTAGAATTTGATGATTTTAGTTCCAGTAGATATTTTTTCCCCATGATGGGCTTTAAATGTTTTACAGATTTTTTTAGAGCTTGCCAAAAATAGGTCTGTAGAGACCATGAAATATTTTGTTTGTAAGAGAGGAAAAGAGATAAAAACATGACTTAAAAAAATAGTAACTATGCAGGCAAAAATAATGATATGGGAAATTAAATCCGTGCCTACAGGTCTGAGGCTGATAACTTTTCCTGACCCCAGTGGGAAGATAATTTTTCTTTGGTGGGGAGCACAAAATCGTTGGCTCTGCTTTTTCTCTTCTTTTGAAGACCATCTCTTCCTCTTATTAGCACAGGACAGATCAGGGGACAATAAATCCAATCTGGGACTTAAATTTGACATATCTTCCTCTCCATCGTGTTGTAAAGCCTTCAGCTCCAAGTTGGAGAGTGCCATGAGCTGTCTTGGCCCTCAGAGGCCTGACACACAGAGTAATGCTTGTGGAATGAGGGGGCCATTACCCACCAGCAGCCTCGGGTGTGGGAAAGTATTCCTTCAACTCGGGGAAGACAGGCCAAACTCTGAAAATTTAATCTCTTTCTTTTGCCAAAGAGCCAGCTACAAGATTCTGAGTTCCATCACTATTATTATAACCATGGGGGGAAAATGACTTCATTGTAAACCAATGACCTCACCCTAATAACCGTGGTCTAATCATTTCTAAAGAAAGCTGCCTTCTTCGTTCCTGCCAACTTGCAAATGAAACAAATTACATCGGCACATGATTATATTCATTAGCGATTATTCCGTGAAAACAGTGAGGATCTGAATTCACCCCACACTTAACCCAGACAACTGAAAACTGCAGCGCAACCACGAGCCAACTGTTGACCGACACTGTGCTGGGAGAATGTTCCATTCCAGTCTATGAGCGTACAAGTGTTTTTCCTCCTCGTGGGATACTGGCCCAGGTTAGACAAAGAAAAGTCAACAAAAACACTCCTCACATCAGACATAAGAATTACCCAGTCTAGAACCTTCGAATGGTAGTTCTCTGGTTTACTTGGTATTTTTCTATGGGAGAGAACGACACATGGTACAAGCCTTCTCTCTCACTGTAACATATCAATGTCCTGGGAGATCGAGCTGACACAGGTCATGCAGAGGCAGCTTGAGGGCTGGGGACAGGTGGCTAGTACTGGTTGTGCCCTGACATCTGTCACCTCCCAAGTGTTGTGTGCATGAGCAGTCATGCGAGCTCAAGGCAGGGGCGAGGTTCGCTGGATGTCTGGGCATTCCCTTTTAGGAGGGAGGCAAGAGTGAATAAACTAGGAAAAAAACAAAGAGGCATGCGTATAGAATGACAACATTCCCTAAAGTCGTTTTTATTAACCAGTTTTGAGCTGATTTCTACGTCATTGCTGAGAGATCGATTAGCAAGGTCCCATGTTTACAGAAGAAAGACTAAAACGGAAAAGGACTGAAATGATGGTACAATGACTTGCCTGAGATTGATTAGCAAGTGAGGGTGGGACCTGGAGTAGCATTCAAAATGTCCAACATCTGCTCCTGAGAGCTGACGATGAAAGGGAGTCCCGATTTTGGAAAGAGAGAAGGTTAAATGAGCTGAGCCAGCTTCCCTTCCACAGTGATCCAGCTGGTCGGACTTCTTTCCAATCCATGCCTTGGGCCATGGGAGCACAGGCTGGAGTGTGCGGGCGGGTCTGTGCTAAGCCAGCACACCCTCCAGTGAAACATCCCAAGGCCATGTCACCGTGAGAATGGGTGAGTATTATTATCTTCTTAGCAGAAGGACCATGTGATGTTATGTTACCATTTCCTTGAGGAAATGCCAACACCCCTAAATTATTTAGCCACCACGAGTTCCTACAGAATAATAACCCTCATCTTAGACCAAGGAACCACCTTTCTTAGTCAAACAAATATTCTTGGAGTCATGAGCAAAAAGTCCTATCTCACATAATTTGTTAAGTCCCTTGAAGTAGGATCTACTAATAAAGCCTAAGTAATTCTAATAGCCCTGCTTGAGCCAACCATCTGGCATGACAAACTCACAGGCCAGTGAAGTGCTTGGTACTTTGCGGTGTCATAGTTTGCTCTCTGCTTCCATGGAACCTTAACCCTGCCCCGCTTCCAACAATCTGCTAATTTGGTCAGAGAGAGACAACATTTCCCAGAGTGATTTTTTTTGGAGCTGTTTTTGAGCTGACCGATATTGATTGCTCTCCAACTGACCTGGTGTGGAGGTCGAGTCAGTGGGAGAGAAATGTATTTGGTTGTGATAAGGGGGTGGAGTAGATATAGGAAATATTGTTTGAGAAACCACCGTATGCTAGTTACTTTTCCAGTACCTGGAAATGCAGCAGTGAGCAAAACTCATAAAAATCCCTTCTCTCCTTGCATTTACAATTTGGTGTGCGTGTGTGTGTGTGTGTATTATAGATGGGGGTGGTAAGATAGAATGGCCAAAATAAGTGAAGCATTTTATATCGTATGTTAGAAGGCAGTAAGATAGCAAGTAAGCTAGTTCCGTATGTGATAGGGACAAAACCCGTGCACGTGTTAAGTATAGATAGGAAGTGATTTGGTATATGCTAAGACATGTTAAAGACAAATTGCCAGATGGACTACATGATGCAACAAACAAGAATGCTACCTGTAGATAGAAATGGATAGAAATATCAAGTCTTGTCTTGATCATACTACCTCTGGGCTGACAGGTATGTCACCCTATATTAGCCACTCATCTGTGACTGTCAATATGGTCCCATTTTGGGCCTGCATGGACTGTGGTCAAAAAATGCAGATAATGGCTGTTCAGCAAGCTAATCGTCAAGCTACAGATAGTGGCCAGGGGTCCTTGTCCCTGCGTCTCTCTGATGGGCAGATGGGCAGATGTGTGTTGTTGGCCCAGGGGCCCTTTTGTTTGTGGGCTCCCTTGCTCAAACCTCAACTCTGGTCCCATAACCACCCCATTAGAGCAGAGAAAGAGACAGGACATATGGACCTTCATAATCCAGGATTCAGGTATGGGATTCTTTCACCTGCTGGCACCCCATCATCGTGAACTCACCCTATCTCTTTCCCGTTGTTTTTCTCTGTGTGTTTTAAATCAATTGAATGAACTGTGTGATTCCAGCATCTTAATTCGGTATGCATGCCTTCCTGTTCCATAACCTCTGGGATAGCTTGGGATAATTTCCCACACACCACCATTTTCTTCTCACGCCCTTACCAGTAACTACAAAGTTCAAAGTGCTGTGACTATGTTAATAGTCCTGATATTAGGTTATCATTTTTTGAATCCTGCCATTCACAATGAGTGAAAATGTCCTTGAGAGTCCTCGTATGGAAGGAAGTAATTTTAAAATATAAAAAGAAGAAAATAAGTCTACTGTGCCTCTGCAAATTTCTTTTATACTTTCATTAATTGTGAGAGGCATTTCAAAGCTTGACCTACTTTATCCACCTGTATGCTTAAAAATAGAGGGTCTAGAAATACATTGTAATTAGCCAAGGTGGAAAATTCAAGCTCATTTTGGAAAGAGAAGGAATCTTCTGAGAGTCAAGACCTTGACTCATGACTTTTCTCCTACTATTTGCATCTACTATTATTTACTGATCATAATTGCTAGAAACGTGTTTGTACTGGTCCCTTTGAATAAGTGGGCTGAAATAACGAGATGTGGGTTTGACTCATCATAATATATAAGAGTCAACCAAGGGCTGCTGGACATGTTATTACAGCCTGGAAACTGCTGAGCTGGTGTACAACTTAGACATAAAAACCAAGCACAAATACATATTTTTTAAATTATATGGTTTCTAATCAGTTTAACATGTTCTGTGGAGAATAATCATGCTGAAAAAACAATAGTATTAGTTATCCCTTCATAATTGAGAGGTCAAAAAGGACAATAAGGAGTTACAGGAACAGAAAATGTCTTTTTGATTAGAGAGATTTAATTTTTCTGATTTTGTCTTTTCTTTCAATGAGTTGATTACATTTGACCAGATTCAGCATATGATTATATAAGGTCAGCAGTCAGGGTCTGTTAATTTAGCCACAACCCCCCTCCCTCCACCACCCACCAATTGTCTCTTAAAATTTTTGTTCCTTGCAGAATTGACATCAGTTATGTAATTAAGATGGACACGAATTGTTATGACACGAGTGGCCCCGAGGTGTGGCCCACTGTTTTCACTAGAAGTCTGAGCCTAAATCATATAGCAGAAGTGCTGAGTGAGGAAGGCGCAGAGTCCATGCATTGCTTAGAAGATGAGAACACATGGAGCTGCTTAACAGATTCTCCACAATGAATTCTGTTCTACTATACCTTGGGTGGAAAAGACTCATTAATGGTGAATTTTAAAGGATATTTCAGATTTTTTAAAAACACTTGAGAATCAAGATTTTCAAGCCCTGCAAGGTTTTCTTACTTGGCCTTAGCTCGGCTCCACCTCCATCTTCTTGTCTTCACCTCCGCACCCCAAGTTAACTCAGCCAAGCCCAGACATGCTCAGAGTGAGGTTAAGAGTTATGCCAAAGCCTGGCTGCCTTGCGGAAACCTCAGTGGCAGAAGCCAAATATCAATATTCAGTATAAACACACTCACGCTCACAATGAAACTCAAACTTGCAAATCCCTTGAATCAATTAAAAAAACAGATTGGCTAAGTTTGCTAGTGTTTTGGTTAAGATGTTTTAATGGGACTACAATGCAGAATGCACATTTCAGTAGAAATAAGTAATTCTTATTGAATCTGGTTTTGCTTTAAAACTAAATTTAGGACTCTTCATTAACCTAAGTGGTTCTCGTTTTACAGCAAATGTGATTAAGCGAATTCTTTTCTTTTTCTGGGTGAATCAATAAATGGAAGAGCATTTAGATAGTTTAAATCAATGTGTAATTAGTTGCTTATGTCTTTATCTCTCTCTTGTCTATAAGCACCATGTGGGTAAGAATTGATTTTTCCTGCCGTTCCCTGTATCGTCAATGACTGGTACACAGCACACGGACAGTATATACTTTTAAAAGATATGGATGGATATTTGGATGGATGGAAGAATCAAAAGAAGGGAAGAAGGAAGGAACAAAGATGGGAGCTGGGCGGGTGAGGGCTCCAGCCCACCTGAAGCTTCATCTCTTCCTCTGGGATCAGATCTGATCTCTTTTCTCTGAGATCAGAGTGGGCAGCAGCCTGACTCTGTGGCATGGTGTCTCTGAGCACCCAGGGGTGCATGGACTCTGGTGTCAGACAGACTGGGTTTCACTCCTTGCTCTGCCCCTGCCTCTGGCTAATTACTTAACCTCTCTGAGTCTCAGGTTTCTCATCTATACACTAAAGAGAATATCATCTGCCTCAGATCTTTGTTCTAAGTACCAAATAATGTACTCTCCATCAAAGCTCTCAGTTTGTGCCAGGCTCAGAGTCCCGAATAAGGAGATACTAACTAAATGCTAGTTTTCCAAGGGGCACTGACTTCAGGAAATTTTAGGCATACAAGCTTGCAAGTTCTGGGTGACTCAGTGGGGCTGAAGGACGAAAAGCTAGGTGGCAAGTCCTCCCAGTTTTCTTCCCGATGGTCTTTGGCTCAGAGAGTTAATATTTTCTTGTCTTCAGCCATCTCTTAAAGGACAATTCTCTCTACTGATCTAAGCTCCAACCTCACATTTTAATTGTCTTCTGCACATTTGGATGCTCTACTTTATACTTTAATACTTTTTTAAAATTTGAGTTCATAGTACTTTACATGATTGTGAAATTTCAGTTGTACATTATTTCTTGACTGTCACCACATAAGTGCTCCCCTTCACCCCTGTGCCAAACCCCCAACCCCCCTTCCCCTGGTAATCATTGAACTGTTTTCTTTGTTCATGTGCTTGTTTATATTCCACAGACGAGGGAAATCAACTGATGTTTGTCTTTCTCAGTCTGACTTATTTCACTTAGCATAAATCCTTCCAGGTCTTTCCATGTTGTTGCAAATGGGATGAATTTGTCTTTTTTCCTGGCTGAGTAGTATTCCATGTGTGTGTGTGTGTGTGTGTGTGTGTGTGTGTGTGTGTATCATCTCTTCTTTATCCAGTCAGTTGATGGACACTTACATTATTTCCATGTCTTGGCTATTGTGAATAATGCTGTGATGAACATAAGGGTACACATGTTACTTTGGATTATTGATTTCAAGTTGTTTGCGTAGATACCCAGTAGTGGGATAGCTGGGTCATAAGGTAGTTCTGTTTTTAGTTTTTTGAGGAATCTCCATACTATTTTCCATAGTGGCTGCACCAGTTTTCATTCCCACCAGCAGTGTATGAGGGTTCCCTTCTCTCCACACCCTCTCCAACATTTGTTATTTTTAGTCTTAGTGATTACAGCCATTTTAACAGACATAAGGTGGTATCTTCGTGTAGTTTTGATTTGCATTTCCTTGATGCTTAGTGATGTGGAACATCTTTTTATGTGTTTATTGGCCATCTGTATATCTTCTTTGGAAAAATGTCGGTTCAAATCCTCTGCCCATTCTTTTGATTGGGCTGTTTGTTTCTTTTGTTGTTTAGTTGAGTGAGTTCCTTTTATATTATGGAGATTAACCCCTTATTGGATATATGATTTGCAAAAATTTTCTCCCAATTTGTTGGTTGTCTTTTGGTTTTGATTCTAGTTTCTTTTGCCTTACAGAAACTCTTTAGTCTGATGAACTCCCACTTGTTTACTTTTTCTTTTGTTTCCCTTGTCTGAGAAGACTTGGTATTTGAAAAGATCCTTTCAAGTTCAGTGTCAAAGAGTTCACTACCGATATTATCTTCCAGGAGTTTTATGGTTTCAGGACTTATCTTCAAGTTTTTGATCCATTTTGAGTTTATTTTTGTGTATGGCGTGAGATAATGGTCTACTTTCATTCTTTTGCATGTGGCTGTCCAGTTTTCCCAACACCATTTATTGAAGACACTGTCCTTTCTCCATTGTATGTTCTTTAATACTTCTTTTTATGCTCAAGTTTAACATATCTGACAACACCAAGGGAAGAATCCCAAGCTAGTGTCTCCTCGAGGATTCCTGCTCTATTTATTTTATTTCCATTCTCTCAAACTCCAGCTCAAAGCCTCAGAGTCAGCTGTCTGTGACTCACCTAGAACAGTAGTCAAACCATGGCTGCTTGAGCAAGTAGGCTTGAGCCCAAATCTGCACAGGACACTTACCTGCAGTACATGGATGAGCTTGCTATTGGCATCCACCAAAAACTATGTCTCCTATTGACTTTCATATTCCTATTAATAAGCACCTCTCCTCCCCCTAGTTATTAAAGCTTGCACTCTCAAACATCCTTGGCAACATACTCTTTCTAAATGACCACATTCAGCAAATTCAATAGCTCCTCTTCCTCTTCCTTTGCATGATCTATCATATTTATTTTTCTTCTTATATCTGCCACCATAACTTGTGTTCAGATGATACAGGTTAAGAGCACGGATTTTGGTGTCAAATAGAACTAAGTTTGAGTGCATGCTCTGTCACTTTTTCACTGTGTTCGTTGGACAAGTTACTAAACCTCCCTAAGCCTCTTTCTTCATCTAGCAAAAGGGATAATAATAGTATCCATCTCTTACGGTTGGGGGGATTAATTGAGATAATGTCCAGTGACAGTGCCTAGTTAATCATTGCTATCCACACCTACATACCATAGAGTCATATTATCTTCTATCCAATGCTGGAATTTCTTCTACATTACTGATGGATAAGCTTTGGCTTGAATTTTTTCAGGGATGGGTAGACCAGAGGGTGAGAAAATCTGGTTTATTTATGACTAAGTTTAGTTGTTATAAAGTCCATCCTCATAGTGAAATGAGGTTTCCCTCTCAGTCATTTTCACCATCTGGAGTAACAAAGAATTCACTGAAATCATTTTCCACATTACAATAACCTTTTAAGTATATGAAGTCATCTCTCATACTCCACTTCTATATTTCATCTTGAGATTAAACATCACAAGTTGTTGAAATTTTTCTTCTAATGTCCTCTAGTACACTCCAGTTTATCAATATCCTTCTTAAAATACGTTGTCCTAAGCTGATCATGGAAATTCAATGGACTCAGAATAAGCAAAATGGTCTTGAAAAGCAAGAACCAAGTTGGAGGAGTAGCACTTCCCAATTTGAAAACTTAGTGCAAAGCTACAATAGTCAAGACAGTGTGGGACTCACCAAAGAATAGATATGTAGATCCATGGAAAAGAATTGAGAGTCCAGAAATAAGCCCTAAAATGCAAGGTTCAATTGATTTTTGATGGGGATGCCAAGATAATTAAATGAGGAAAGAATAGTCATTTCAACAAATGATGCTGGGATAACTGAATATCCATGTGCAAAAGAAGGTTGACTCCTTCCTCACACCATATACGAAAGTTAACACTTTATGGGTCACAGACGTAAATCTAAGAGCTAAAACTATAAAACTCCTACAAAAACATAGAAAAATTAGACTTTATAAAATTAAAAGCTTTGTATTGCAAACAATACTAACAAGAAAGTGAAAAGACAACCCACAGAATGGGAGAAAATATTTGCAAATCAACTATCTGATATGAGAGTTATTCAGAATATATAAAAAACTCCTAAAACTCAATAATAAAAGTATAGATAACCCAATTAAAAATGGGCAAAAGATCCAAGGGGACATTTTTCTAAGGAAGACATTCAAATAGACAATGAGCATGTGAAAAGATGTATGATATCATTACTTATTAGACAAATGCAAATCAAAACCAAAATGAGATACTGCTTCCCACCCACTAGGATTGCTGTAATCAAAAAGACGACAATAACAAGAGTTGACAAGAATGTAGGGAAACTGAAAACCTCACACATTGCTGGTAGGAATGTAAAATGGTGCAGCAACTTTGGAAAACTATTCGACAGTTGCTCAAAATGTTAAATATAGAGTTACCATGTGGCCTAACAATTCCACTCTTAGGTATATACTCAAGAGAAATGAAATGTGTTGGCAAAAAAACTTGAACATGGATCATTATTCATAATAGCCAAAAGGTGAAAACAATCTAAATATTCATCAACTGATAAATGGATAAATTAAGTATGGTGTCTCCATACAATGGGATATTATTCAACAATAAAAAGAAAGAAATACTGATACATGGTAAAAATGGATGAACCTCCAGACATTTTGGTAAGCAAAAGAAGCCAGTCACGAGAGACCACATACAGTATGATTCCATTTATATGAAATGTCCAGAATAGGAAAATCTATAGAGATGGAAAGTGGATTACTGGTTACTTGGGGCTGTGGGGATGGTGTTGGTGGCTGGGGGTAAAAGAGAATGACTGCTAATGGTCAAGGGTCTCTTTTAGGGGTGATGAAAATGTTCTAAAATTACTTTGTGGTGATGGTTGCACAACCTTGTGAATATATTAGAAACCATTGAATTGTATACTTTAAAAGAGTGAATTATATAGTATATGAATCAAGAAAGCTGTTAAAAAAATGTGTGTGCAAATTTAGCATAAAACATTGCTGTGATCTGACCAGTATTCACTGGGATTGTTTGTTATTTTGGAAACCTATGCTTTATACGTTCACAGCACGATATTATAGTTGTATTTGTTTGCTCATTTCTATTATAAGCTGTATGTCCCTAAGGACGGGGATCATTTTTAGTAATTGTTATACCTTTATTTCCTTATGTGGTACTTTGCGCAGAGTGTTTAATTAAAAAAATGTTTATTGAATGGATAAATTTTAGGCTAAACGTATGCAGTTAGCTTGAGGGTAGACATTTCACATATAATCAACCAATCCTCCTCAAGTCTCTTTTTATGTGGATTGCTGTTAATCCAAGGCCATTCCATCTTATACTTGGGTGATAATTTTTTTAAATCAAAGTGAAGAGCTTTACATTTATTTGTTAAATTTTTTCTTTCTAGATACCATCAGTTATTCTAGCCAGTTGAGATTTTCTTGGATCTTTTGTCTGTCGTGTAGTATAGTTTCTATTTCTATCTGCTTTGTGTTACAAACAAATCTGAATAAGCACACCTTTTGTTAAAGGCTTATAAGTCTTTCTCTAAGATGTTGATAAAAACATTGAACAGGAGAGAGCTGAAGTCAAAGACTGGTGGAACATCAAACACTCACCTGAAGGTAGAGTTGGTTAATGGCTCTAGCCAACACCACCACAATCTGGTCCAGCGGCTAGAATTTCTTTGGGAGCGCCTCTCTGCCTCCCTCCCAAAATCCATCTGACAAGCTCAGATCCAGTGCCATCTCCCTCATGGACCATTCTCTGATCATCTCAGCTGAATATCACTCTCCTTCTCTTTAATTTGTTATAATATTTTGTTTGTACTATTCTTAAGACATTGATTTCATGCTACCTTGAATTATAATTGTTCATGTGCATGTCTCAGCCTCTGCTCTAAATCGTAAGAAACTTAAAAGGAGGAATTGTGATTTCTTCGATACTTTTGCATCTTAGAATTTAAGGATGCTTAATAAGTTTTATAAATAACATAGATAAATAAAATATCCAGTGCTATTCAAAATACGATTTAATTTCAGCACCTTCAGGGGTTATATATCTGAAAAACTATGTCATATATACATATAATATAAATGCTAAAATAAATTGAAGTGATCTATATCAAAACCCTGCCAGAGTAGGCCGCTCCCTGATCTTCTTCAGTTATTCATAAGCTAATTTGCATAAATTGCAGGAACATACAAACTGTATGTTTAAAGTTTAGAGAATGAATCACCTTACAGTTTTCAAATCAGCCCATACGATCTTAAAATTTAATATTTCTTGCCCTTGTGTTTTCTTGTTTAGTTTCTGTCAGTCTTGGTCCAACGCCTGGGTAACCGCTCTGCCTTTTTATGTTGCTGTGGCACTTACAGGTGTGTTTTTCTAGCTGTGTGCTTCCATCCCAAGGTTCTACTGGAGCGTAGCCCGGTCAAACCTCTTGTCTCTGCACCATGTCACACAACCTCCTTAATGGCAGGGTGGACAATGGCTATGGGGGAATTCTCCCATTTCAGGGGATGGAGCCAAACCACATGTGTATAAAAAGATGGATGGCTTTACATTTTTGGTTTGCAACATAAAAGCACATCATTCTTTCTTTTCCTTTTTTTTTTTTTTTTTTTAGGAAGATTAACCCTGAGCTAACATCTGCTGCCAATCCTCCTCTTTTTGCTGAGGAAGACTGGCCCTGAGCTAACATCCATGCCATCTTCCTCTATTTTATATGTGGAACTCCTACCACAGCATGGCTTGCCAACCAGTGCCATGTCCACACCCTGGATCCGAACCGGTGAACCCTGGGCCACTGAAGCGGAACATGCACACTTAACCGCTGTGCTACTGGGCTGGCCCCGGCGCATCATTTCTAAAGCATGATCTGCACACTGTGGCTGGAGGGGGATTACAATACCCTCCTTGAATTTTCATCATTTCTTCAACAAATATTTGATAAGTGCCTACCATGTGCTGATTACACTGTTCTAGATGGTAGAGAAACAGCTGTGAACAAGACAAACGCAGCCTCCAATCTCAAGGAACTTACATTCTAGTGGAAGAGAGAGACCTAAACCAACTCTGTACATAAAATCTTGTCTGACAGTTATCAAGAAAATAAAACAACATGGGGTCTGAATACTAGGTTGCTCATTTTAAAAGGTGGAATCCCTGGGACTACAATGAACATTTCTGAACTAATAATTCACACTTTCTGGATCTGTACTCCTGCCAATATACGTTCAACATCATTGCCTCCTCAACAGTCAGCTGCCGCCTCAGACCACCCCCGACCCCAAACTTCCCTACTCACTAAAATTTGGTTGGGTTTACACTCCTCCTGCGGAATGTGGGGGTTAATGTGAATCCTCTAAACCAATCCAAGTAATCCTACTCTCTTTGATTGTGATTGTTTTAGACAGAGACATATGACCCAATCCTTGCTAGTGAGACTTGAGGTCTGACAGGAGGTTTCTGAGAAAGGTTTCCTGGCTGGTGAAGAAGGAAGACAGAGCAAGGAGAGGTGGTCTTCTCTGACACTGGAAATCTGGTGATACCCTGGGTAAGACACCCATACCTGCGACAATCATCTTGGGACTCTAAAGATTCCAGTGTGGGTACACAGTCCACATGCTCAAGAAGGCACAGAAGAAAGAGGGAGAGAAACTCTTTTCTTGGTGACACAGTTGGGCCATGGAGTTGTCTGGCCCTTGAGGCGCCCCACTTTGAGTCTTCTTGTTACGTGAGACAATGCCTTTTCTGTTACTAGCAGCCTAAATCTGTTAAAATGACAAAAGTAGAAAGAAATGCACATATATAATGAGCATTCTGACGGATTGATTAAATGTATATGTAGGCGTAAATTATCTCCCCACTCTATTTATGGTTGTCACATTCGTTTTTACCCCAGGCCAAAGCAACGGCAGAATTAGAAAATTTCAGAGTTGCAAATAAATATCTGAATTTGTTGCAATTAAAAAAAATCAATCCCATGTGTAGTGGTATTACACTAAAAGAAAATAGACCCTTACAAATTTGTTAACTGCTTAAGATGTAACAAGATATCAAATAAACTCATTTTTCTTTAAGTTCCTTAATAAAAAAAAAATCTCATGTTGAGTCCCGTTTTCATTTTATAACTGGAATAAATAGAGAATGGTCATTGGAATCAATCGTCTGATTGTTCCCCCAGAGGGCTCTCCCACAAGCATACATTATGTAGAGAGATGAGAGGGGCACTGGGTTCCTTTTTATACTGTCTTTTCTTCTAAACTACAGTTTCTCCATTGGGTCTACTTTTAAACAAAATGAAGGCAAAAATGTTAAACTACTTCTGTTAAAAAACAGCCTTCTCTAAAAATGAAATGCCAATTGTCTTGCAAATATTTTCTGTTTCTCATTTGCAGTGTTCTATTGGTCAATTTGATGGAGTCAAAGCTTCTGAATATTTATAAAGGGTTGGTTATTTTTTGAGAAAGACCAGAAAGGCCGTAACAACCTTATTGGGTTGTTATTTAGCAATTCAACCTTTATTTTTAAAGGACAAAGCGTAAGGAATTGTATTTATGAAAAAATCTAAATAGATAGCCTTCATAACATTACTTCTGTAAGTGTAACTCTGTCCATAATCTTTGGTATATTGCAATTTGGAACACAGTTTCAACTAGTGTCTGAGGCATGGAGGGTGGAGGGAGTAGATGAAATGGAGTTGAAATAGTGTCTCATGCTTAAAACAATCACAGGTCATCTTTCTGCCCATAACCAGTGGCACCTCTTGCCGTGCTTGCCTTCCGGTATGTTCCTTCTATCTTACCAAGCTGTGGCAAGCAACCATAACATTTCTTCCTGCTTGCTTCCCCTAACCACCAACCCTCAGTGGCCCTTGTAGGGGATAAAAAGCATCCCCTTCCATCTGTCTTGGAGGAAGAGGGAAGCACTACCGGTCATCTACACATACGCCCAGCTTCTTGAAAGGAATCTGTTTTGGTATCCTCAATGTGCTTACATTTTTTTTTCCTAAGGTGACTTCCTTGAGAGGGAGCTTGGTCCATAACTGTTTAAAAAAGATTTTAGTAAAATTGTTCCTATCAGTTTAGAAAGAATAAAAGCCTATCCATTACCTGTCCCAAATCTTACTGTGGTGCTTTGCCCATGGGTGTAAAAATTTTTGGAGAGCTAGACAAGGTATAAATAGAAATAGTGATTTGAGGAAGCCTCTTTGACTAATTTATCAAGGCAACTTGAACACATAAGGCTTATTATCTTCCCCTGTTTTATACACAATTCTGTCAAACCTTGGTGCTGATTTTAGATCACGTAGGAATGGATGCTCTCAATTTCAAGCAGCCCAAACAATTTAGGTTATTGAAGCTGATCTTTTTAAGTACAACTGGAATTTTTTTGTGGTCTACCCAAAATTTCGCTGTTGTATTTGATAAATCCACACATCAACATTTTATGTAATTTCTTTCAGATGCATCCTGCTATATTCATTAAGGTAGGTAAAGTCTATTTTTCCAAATCAAGTCTTGAGATATTTTTTGCAATTACAGTCAATCCTCAGTTTATCTCATTTTGTATTTTCTATCTCCTAATAACAAAAATAAACTTACCTAAAGTCATAATACAATTTTAGATACCAAATTTAAACTGTGGGAGTTATATGAGCAAACATTTTTTAGACAGTAGAGAGACAAAATAGTTTAAAGACCAGTCATTGATGGATTTTTATGGTCGCTTCTTCCTTTCATCAACAGATGCTCCTGTGTTTGAACTCAGCTCTTGCTTATGAGTGACAACGCCCAGAAAGGCATCTTTTCAGACAAACAGGTGCCTTTTCTCCAGCATAATCAGAAATGCTGAATTTTTATTTACACAGGACTTTGACATTGAAAGCACCGTTCTAAGAGCTTTATAAATATGAACTTGCATAATCCTAATTACAATCCTTGGTGAGAGGGTCACTATTACACCTCCATTTCACATTTGGGGAAACTGAGACAGCTAGTCAGTAGGAAAACTGGCAAATCCAGCCAGCCTGGCTCTCTCAGTCTATGATTTTTTTTTTAAAAAAATTTTATTGAGGTCACATTCGTTTATAACATTGTGTAAATTTCTGGTGTACATTATTACATTTCAGCTTCAGCATAGTCTCAGTTTATGCTTTTAATCCCTGTGCTACAGCTGCCTCTCCAGAAACATTTTCAATTCTTGGGTCTTCTTTGGGAGTTCTCAGGATCATCTTCTTCTTGTCTTGGCCACACCCAGAATACTTCCACCGTTGGAGGAGGATGATGAAAACATTTAATAACATTTAGTTACCTTTCATCTGAGAATCAGTTTCCATGCAAAGTGTTATTATCCTCATTACACAGACGAAGACAAGAGAACAAAGGGTCAGTTAAGTGTAACTGAGACAAAGTTGGAAACAGAAGCCCCTAGTCCTGTGATATAATCATAAGAGAAGCTTCCATTCCCAGGGGTCGCTTAGATTTGGAGTGAGAGAGAGTGAATGTCATTGGAGACGAAGTAAGGAGGAAAATCCTGAAAGGCAAAATCCTTTGCCCTCAATAATCAAATTTATAAGGTAATGGAAGCCAAATGATTTTATACATTTATTTGACATTTCCTATGTGGGGGATAATGTATTATCATGTATAAAGTCATAATCGTAATGCTGTGGGTATTAACTCGACAAACCAGTTGCAGATCTTTCAAGAAGTCAGAGGCTGACACAGTTCCACCTGGTTCCAGATCTCAGCAGCTCTGCAGGCTGAGATGATGCGCCCTCAGCCTTAAGTGCCCTTGGCGTCTCTTCCCAAGGGTGCGGCACCATTTTCCTTTCCAGGTCAGGACAAGTCACGCCCTGCTCTGCTGGCATGTTCCCTACCTAAGGAATAGCTTGATTCACTTGCCTGATTCTCGGTTTTTGATTTAAGCAAGAGGGAAAGTTTGTGGGATAGTTTCAAGTTGCTAGGCTATTAAAGCCAGTGATGTTGACTGTGTCTGGGAAAAATCCTCATTGTTGATTTCTCTGCACAAGTTTGCTATTCCTAAGCTAACTATGGGTCCCCTTAGTCTGGGAATCCATTTAATATTGTGGCCCACTGATGCAGAGGAGGTGTAACAAAATCTGGGGGTCCCACACAAGTAAGCAATCACAGGTTGGGAGGAAAAAAAAGCTCAACTTGCTTTTGAATTGAGGAAGAGGGACGATAAAACTTTACTAAGAAAAAGAGTTCTATTTTTCAGTTTCATTTTGTGGATGGTGAAGAAAGGTATAAAGAAAGAGGCTGAAGAAAGGCATAAAGAAGGCTAATTGGGAGGGCAAGAATGAGGGCTAGGCTTAGAGACCAGAAGAAACCTGTAGAACAGAGAGAGATGGAGGGAAAGGCAGACTTGAAGAGACAGGGAAGGAAAAACGCAGTGATTGCAGTGTTTTAACGGACTTGAACTTCTCCTGTCGGTTCCTTCTGTTCACCACTGTTATCACTGCCCTTTGAAATTCTAATTAGCCAATTAATCACTGTTCACAGCTCCTGCTGCTCACGAAAGGGAAAATTATGCTGCTGGTTGTAGCCAAAGCAACATCACCCCATGTCTAGATGAACTCAAATAAACCTGTCTTAGAGGTTAAAGTTTCACTCCTTCTGCCTTAAGTAGCCGCAGTAAATTCTAGAGAACCCAGGTCATTTTCAAAATGAAACTTCCTATAAAAATTTTACCTAAAAATCAGAATTTTAACACATACCCTAAAACCTTTAAATACAGAGAACTTCTCCCTATTGACTGCATTTTTAGTTTCACTCTGCTCTGTTTCAAATCTCTTCACTTGCTAGTACACAGTTATGCAAAAGATATTTGTGCAAATGGAGGCTATAAATTCAGTCCTAAGCAAGCTCTGCTGAAGCTTTGTCATGTTAATACCAGCCACAAATGAAAGTAAAATTTTATTTTTAGATTTAACCTCATAAATTGCCCCTAAGCAATTTTCGATTTCCAGCTGATTTATTTGGAGAAAATAGGCTCAGATTTATTGGGTCTGTTAATAAAAAAAAAATTAAATGACCTCCTGTAGTTTTGCCGCTATTTATTGATCTCTTTCAACTTTAGCAAGCAATTCAATCTGCAGTAAGGCGTCTTGAATGAAATGGATTGCGAATGTAAAAATGGAATGAACATTTAGAAAGCATTTTCAAATCCCAGAAAGTAGCTTTAATAAATGAGAATAAGTTAAATTCGAATCACTGGGGAAAAAAAAAGACAGATTTTGTTTTAATGGTGAACTGCACAGAAATAGTTTATTGGATGTAGGATCTCTTGGTGACTTTTAAGAAGCTAGTTCATAGGATGGACTGCTGTAGCTCTGATGAGTGAAGGATCCATCATAATCTGTCCTCTAGCTGTGGCTTTAGACGCTTTGGAAAATTATTTCTAACATCCTTTGAGTAATTCACCCCTGCTTTCCCCATCCAACCATTGAAACTACTAGGACCACTATTACTAGCAGTAGGATAATAATAATTAATAATAATAATGAGTACACGGCTTCAAAATGAGAAGAATTATTGGGATGCTTTCCCAGGATTAGATGAAGCAACCTCCATATTGCTAAATCCACAGGTATGTTTCTGTACTTTTCCTACTTCCCCTTTATTATGGTGCCATTATTGATCATGCCTTTCTTCTTGAAACTCCTTTGGCTTCCCCAATACCACACACCGTTCTGTCCTGTGTTCTGCAAACTTCTGTCTTATTCTAGGTCTTCCCCTTGGGATCCCTTGACTCAGCCAACTCTTTAACCCGCAGCTTTAAAGTAAGCCTTAAATAATGAGGCTTCCCAGGGCTTTGCCTGGATCTTTGTTATGCTTACCCTTTTTCTGAGCAACTTCCTTGGTGTCAACTAACTCCTATATTTTGATTTCTCTCTCTGACTTTTTCACAGCTCACGCATTGCCTCAAAGTCAATATGATTAAAACTGAACTCGTTATCTTTCCCCTGAACATGCTTCTCCCTCTGTCTTCCCCAGTGATACCATGATCTACCCAACTCTCAACGGGAGTCCTCCTCTGACTTACACAACCCAGAAAATGATTTGGGTGACTGTCTTCTCAATCCTTCCACCAACAGCACATATCTAGAACCATTCCAGATGCTTAGGAGGGAAGTTAATCACTACACACATGGCTTGATTCTCTCCAAGCATCTGGGTTGAAAAAGGTTGCATCTAACCTGAAACCCAGCAGCCACCAGAGACTGCTCCATCTCTTCATTCCTCCACACACTTGTCCTTTTAACCCTATCTTTTATCCTGAATACACACATGGGGAACCTCGTGTGTGGATTTGCTGATAAAGCTCTGTCTAGCTATTTTTCTGACTGGAATCCCCCTCTGTCTTCTATGTAGTAAGTTTTGTCCCGACTTCAATCCCTGCCTCCAGCTCTGCCTTCTCTAGTCCCTTTTCCAACTCTCTCCCAACTGATATCTAAGACGCAAATCTGATCACGCACTTCTGCTCGAACCCTGCACTGGTTCCTCCTGGCTTTCCCATTAAAGTTTAAACTCTTTAGCATGACCAAATGTATGGTCTCCCCTGATTATGTCTCCACATTTCCCACCATCCCCAACTCCTCAAGCCCAAACTGTAGTCAAAACCAACTCTCCCAGGTAAAACTGGGTTCCTCCTATGGCTTCTATGGCACCCTGCACATATCACATTGTACTGCAGTCATTCATTCATCCAACAAAAGTTCACCGAGTGCCAACAATATGCCAGACAGCGTTGTGTGCACCAGGGAGACAGTTATGGACAAAACAAAGTCTTTGTTCTCATGGAATCCAATTCTAGATGGAGAAACGGACAGTAAACTTGTAAATAAATTAAGAAAATAGCATAGAATAATGGGATAGTAAGGAACTTGGAGGGGCTTTCATTAGGGAAGTTGGGGTAGGTCTCTTGGGGAAGGTAACATATGAACTGGGAAATAAGCAATGAGACAAAAGAGGCCATGTGAAGATCTGGGGAAGAAGGTTCCTATTGGGGAGATAGCAAGTTCAAAGGCCCGTAAGATTGGACCAAGATGTTTGCAAGACGGAAAGAAGCCAGGGCAGGCTTGAGAAGTCACTGAAGTAGAGGATGCGAGGGAGGGATTCAGGAGATGGGCTGGAGAGGTCAATGGGGGCCCGGTTAGGGGTTTGAATTTATTTTAATTGCAGTGCAAAGCCATTGGAGGGTTTTCAGCAGGGCAGAACGTTCTTATGGCTGCTGGTGGGGAACGGGCTGTCAGCAGGCCAAGAGCAGAGGAGCAGTCTAGGTCCGGAGTCATGGTACCTTGAATTGGGAATTTAGCCAGCGAGATCGCAGGACGTGTCATATATGGAATATAATTTGGATGTGATGCCACTGTAATCAGAAGGTGCTGGTGGACTGTGCATGGTGAGTGTTGACCTCTGTGACTCTTTTTCTAATGTGTAAGCTCTGGGGGAAAGGGACTGTTTCTTCATAAGTGCCTTTTTAGTTCCCACCATAGAAGTTGGGAACTGAGACTGGCTTGTGAATGAACCAAGCATAGGGAAAAATAAATTGTAGCTGGGGTGGTCAGTATATGTTTTATGGTAAAGGTGAGGGTTGACCTGTAGCTAAAGAGAAGGGTAAAATTTCAGAGGTAGAAATGCAGGCAGAAGGAATGTGAGCCCCCACCATTTCTGGATCCTGGGACAGGAACATAAATGGAACCCACATACCTCATGTCTTAATATTTTAAAGTCCTAAGGCAAACTAACAGACTGTTAGATAAAATGTGTTCTATTTTAAAGCTATCAATCAAACTAGCAAATGTTAAATAAAATATGCTCTATCTGTTCACCTTGACAAATGTACTTTATAATCTCCAGGTTCTGGAACTTGGCAGTGGTATGGGAGGGCCAGGCCCTGGCCCATATTATGAGGCATGCTCCCTCCTTTTCCACCCAGGTTCCTCCTCTGCACATGTGTGAACATCCCGGCCTGCACATCTAAGCTCAGTCCATTGACCCACCACCCGCACCCCTGCACAGGCCATGAGAGCTGCCCTTGCACCATTAGAGCAGGGAATTCTGGGTCTCAGGTCCAGAGCATGTACTAAATGGCAGGACTTGGGCTCAGGCGGGCACATCCCCTTGGCCTGCCAATCTTTCACCCCGGGAAGAGAGACAAGGCCAGAGCAAGGTCCCCTAGGTATGAAGAGGAGCAAAGGCCCTTCTTACCTGGATCTAAGCTTGGTGCTGGTTGAGGGGGTAACAGAGGAGAACCATGAGGCCTATCAAGGGAATAGGGAAAGACTAGTTTGTTTGGAGCAGATAATTCATGCAGCTGAGTAGGGATCAGATCCTAGAGGGACAGAATTTGTGGATAAAGAACTTTAAACATATGGGCAATGGGGAGTTCTGACCCCTTAAGTAGAGGAAGAAATGACCAGACATTTGCGTGCAGGGTGGATGAGAAAATGGGAGAGCGAGAGAGATCAGCGGAAAAAAGTCACTCTACTGCAAAGTTTGAGGTATGGAGTAATAAGAACCGAAAGCAGAGAGAAAGGAGTTCATGTAATTTCTAAGAAGAGACAACCAACTGGATGCAGGGGGTGAGGGAGATGGAGAAACTGGGCCAAAAATGGTTTTGCAAGATAAATGTGGCTGGCTGTTTTATTCCTAGTGCTACGAACTGAGTGCTTGTCTCTCCTCCAAGTTCATAGGTTGAAGCCCTAATATGATGATATTTGGTGGGGGACCTTGGGGGGTAATTGGGTCATGAGGTTGGAGCTCCTAGGGCGGGACTGGTGTTCTTATAAGAAGAGGAAGAGAGATAGCCCTCTATCTCTGTTGGGTGGGGATTCAACAAAAAGACAACTGTATACGAGCCTTGATCTTGGACTTCCAGCCTCCAGAACTGTGAGAAATAAATGTGTGTTGTGTAAGCCATCCCGTTTATGGTACTTTGTCATAGCAGCCCAAGCTGACTGAGACATCTTACGTAAGGCTCTTTTCCCTCTGCAAAGTCGAGACCCTGTGTGGGGAGCTTTGAACATTGCTCCTGGAACCAATGCCAGGCCTGACTTCTCACGATCCCCTGAAGCTGGGTTCCCCCTCACCATCTTTTTGAGTAAACCTCCTCCTCACCTCAGCAGCCCCATCCCTGTCAGGCTGAGCCCAAGACGCAATTTTAGCTGAGAGTTCTAAGTTGGGAGGGGGATGTTGTGGAGATGATAAAAACATGGGATTTTTTAAATGAAAGAATACACAAGTCTGTCCTGAGGTGGGCACCCAGGTCATGGTCAGATTAGGTTAAAGGCTCGTCACAGAGAAGCGGAAGAGATGAACTGGGTGGTGCGGACTCCAAACCACGAGGGTTTAAATCTCGACTCTGCCCTTACCAGCTGTGTGACCTAGAAAGCCCGGCTGGAACTTCTTCCAAAGCATTGCAAGCATGAATGTTTTCTGTCCTGACTTGGGTGCTGCGAGAGGGGAGGACGCTTCCCTCCAAGGACCCGGAGCCAGCGCCAGCCCTCGTCCTGTGACACCAAAGAGGCGAGGACAGAGGCCAGGGAGCTTTTTGCTGCAAAAGTCAGATGCTTTGAGTCTGCAGCGCTCTGATAGAACCAACTAATTAAAGGAATTTCCCATTAAAGAAAACTAGGCCTATAGATTTGTGCCACTTAATAGAAAAATAACAGTTTTCTATTTTACATACTAGAATATAAAATAACTTTTGGCAGAGTCCTCCGTAATTTTCCTTGTTCGGTTATTTTTTCGGGTGGGCTCTTATTGCGACCATCTGTGACGATGTGCTAACTAGTCGTGTGGCACTAGTTCTGTTCTCCTTGTCCTCTTTCCACCGTTGCTTGGCAGCTGAGTTTGTTTTTCATTTCGATCAGTGGCATACAATTACAAGCAGATGTTTTCAAAAGTGCTTGACTTTTAAGCACAGTGTGCGATGCCCTCTTGATGGTGCCTCTGCACTCAGCCCCAAATCTGGTTTGCAAATGAGGGTGCTGGGGTGTCATCAGCCTGGGAACCAGGCTTCCTAAACTTCCCAAGATATTAGATGATTTTCTCGGCGTTGTTAGTGCCTGGACGTGCCCTGGAAGCATCTTAGCATTCCAGACGTGCCCATGTTGTTTTCCTGGGGGGACACAGGCTCAGCACAGACTGTAGGGCTGGGAAGCACAAGCTTTAGATTAGGGTGACCTGCGTTCGAACTCTGCCTCCACTGCATGCTGGCTGTGTGAACTTGGACGATGCTCTCAGTTTTCTTGTCTGTAAAAAGGGGATAAGAAGGGAATAGCACCTCACAGGCTGCCTCAGGGATGAAAAGTGTAAGATGCATAAAGTGCATTGGTTCAATGACTGACACGTAGTCGGCACTAGGTACATGCCAAATAGTGGTATTATTTTTACCTAGATTTTTAAAATCCTTACAACAGTCCAGTGGGGTAGGTTGCTATTAATAGTATCACTGGGCTATGGACAAGGAAGTTGTGGCACAGAGAGGCTAAGTAAATTGCCCAAGGTGGCTCAGCCCGTGAGTGGCAGAGCAGTCTGGCTCGAGTCTCTCTGGGTCGCTGTTTGGTGCTAACTGGGCTGAGTGGTACATAATAAGCAGTGCATACTCTGTTGCAGGCATGAGGGGTAAGCACTTTATAGCACAAGATTTCAGGGAACTCCCTTACTGTGCTCTGGGAGATGCGATGACATCTTCATGATAGAGATGAGGGAAATCGGAGAGGTCAGATGAGGTCAAGGAGGACATATGCTGATGAGAGAGGCTGGCCTCCAGGACTGGCACCTGACCTCTTTCTCTGCATGTGCTGGGCGCTGCCCAGACCCGGCAGAGCTGGGTGGACCCGAGCCATCATCTCCCATAAATGTCCCTGGGATGCCAACGGGCTTCCTGAGGCACAGGAGTTGTGTGCCACGTGTGCTGACGCTAGCCCATTGTTTCCTGTTTTTGTTCTTGGTATTACAGTAACAATATCAATTGCCACTGTAAGTAACTCAATATACTTGGTGTTTTCTTTTCCGCTGGCCACAAGTCTTATAATAATAAAAAGTTTCTAAAATGAATAAATATTAAAAACTGAATTTGCACAAGCATGAGAAGGTCCAGAAGGACAAGTAAACAAGAAATCTGGGCACTTTTCTTTAGAAAATAAAAGTAGTAGAAAAAAAAAAGCTAAAAAGTGGTAAACGTAAGATGTGGGAAAGTAAGACTGCAAAATTCCTTCATGAGATCCGTATTCTGGAAAACCACTGTCCACACTCACACATTAGAGGGTCTTGCTGGTTATACTTCTGCCAGGAAAAAGGTTTTTTTTTTTTGAATTATGTATTTTTTTGCTAGTTCTGCCTACAAAACACCATAACAAAATTTCAGTACTCTGGAAAAGTCCAGGCGTGTCTGCCACTTGATTCTAACTGATTTTACATTCGGATCTTACATCTGGGGATCCAATGGGAGTACAGCACAATTTATCAGCAGTGATAAGATAGTCCTTAAAATGTTGTTTTCTAGAATACCTTGGACATGGCTGTTTATTACTGAGAATCTCATTTTTAAATATTTTAAACTATTACAAGTTTCCTTAGGACCAAGCACAAGGAAAGGCAGCCTGGCAAAGTCTCTGTATATATCCTAATATCTACCATTCTTTAAACATAGTAAGTTATTAACTTTTCCTTTTAGAGTCTCTGCCTTGGTGTGATACCCATTTTGAAATTTTATTAATTTTCCAAGAAACTTAAGATCTGCACCCTCTGGCAGAACCAGGAAATTTTATTGACTGAGTTTCTACCAGTTGCCGAATGGGGTTCTTTCCTTCCAGATATTTATTGGATTTTGGTTGGAATAAGACAGGTGGTTTAAGGCTCAAAGCTGTTCCATGCTGACAGAAAAATAAAGCAAGGTCAGCAGGCCTTCTCACAGAGAGCCTGCCCCAGAGCTGGCAGAACCCCTTAGGGTCTTCAGTCCAACTCTGCAGAGCCAGGTGACAGCTCAGTGGAGGCCCCATGCTGATCTCAGATGAATCTGGCATCTCAGGGCTCCTGGGGGCTGGAGGTGACTGAGACAGGCCCGCTTGGCTCCCTAGAATGTTTTGGTCTGGAACAGATCTGAGTCCGTTCACCTGGGATGACCACATGAGCCAGAGCAGAGATGGACAAGGCGCCAGGCTGCAAGCAGGTGGAACGAATGCAGTCATTCTCTTTATTTCGCCCATTCAGCTCAGTTCAGCAGAAACACATCGAGTCCCCATCAGGTTGGCATACGGCACGCCAAAAAGCTATTTGTCAATGAGACGTGCAACCTCTCTCTCGTGCAAAGCATTATGGTAATATGAGATTCATCTCTCCTCCCCTCATCCATGCACTAATTCTCTGATGTCTCCGAGCTGGGAGAAGTACCAAATGTACATCTCGGCATATCTTGGGACTCAGCTGTGTTTGAGCCCAAATAATGCTGGAGAGCGTTCTTATGGAAGAACAGAGCTGGGAAATCATTATTTTCCTGAGAGATAATATTAATGATAGTTAATGTATTGAACTAGACACTGTGCCAATGGCTTTACATACATTAGGTCAATTAATCCTCCACCAACTCTATGGGGTAATACTATTTTTAATCCCATTCTACAGAGCACGAGGCACAGAGATGAAGTCACTTGTCTACAGTCATTTAGCTGAGAAGTGATGGATTCAAGATCCAAACCCAGGTTGAATTAACTTCAGAGTCCAAAAACTTAACCAGTTTTGCTAAACTGCATTTATCATTTAATCTCATTAATTAACATGTGGGAAATGAGGGGCATACAAGCATTTTACTCATCTGAACATGCCTATTTTTTACCTCCACATCAAAATGCATGCCCCATCAGTTTCTATCAATTACCAAACGCGCAAATCAGAAATACGGCTCAGCCCAGTGTCAGGAGCCATGGACACTCTCGTCAGAGAAAACCCAGCCTGAATATATCGCACTTGGTGTGGAGTGACAGAACTGTCATAAAGGTAATCATGTAAAAAACAAAATCTGCCATTATCAAGTTTCTGAATTTCCAGGAAGGGGTTGCTTTCTGCACTGGCTAATGGTGAACATCCTTCTTCTAATTCATCATTTGCAGTTTTATACTCTTGGGAGTAGGGTATCAAAACTATCAAACCAGAGATATGAAAGACTAGGAAATATTTAGCTTTTAGAAAATAATGGCTTAGAGCCCTAGTAAATCAAAAGAGCAAGGGAGAAAATAAACTACACAGTTAGGATGCCGGCTGGAGATTCTTTATAGTTGGGCCTGGACAGCGGTTTACAAGTTTTACTGTCACAGATGATGAAAAGGAATCGGCCTAGGAGAAGCAAAGTCTCAAAGCCCATGCAGACAGAAGATCATTACAAGATCCTGGAACTGAAAGTGGCCTCTAACACCATCTCTGCTGTCGGGACTGAGCTGGTTGGCTATAAGAGTGGAGTGCTCATCAGACTGTAAAGGTTTAATAAGCCCTGTAGGGGTAATTTTCTTCAGAAACCAGAGGAACCATCCCCTCACCCAGTCTTTCCTCCCAACACCCTAACACACACACACCTCCACAGACACACCCTAACACACACACCCTTTGGTCAGAGAATTCCATCCTTCTATGCCAATCAGATCTTGCCTGAATTGTTGACTTATATTAACTGAAATGATCTTCACTCTTCAAGGTTGAACTTTGTTGTTAATTTTGCCATGGAAAATTTACTTATCCTCTAAAAGCTGAGAATAGAGATTCTAAATCCGGGGTTCATGGATAGGATCCCCTGAAATAGAATGAAGAATTTACTCTGTGGAGTTGCATGTGAATATCTTGTGGAGAGGGTTCATGGCTTTCATCAGATTCTCAAAGGGATCTGAGACCCCTTAGAGATTCAAAACTGCTCTCCTGGAGGTCCTCTAACAGAGCTGAAAGATGTTAGAGTTTACAGGAACTCTGTTTCCCTCTAATCAACACTTTCTAGAACTCCACGCTCACAGGAGGCTGCAGCCCAGCAGTTGCTTCTTTTTCAGAAAAACCAAAACAACCGCGGAAGGTGTTGGGGTCAGGAGCAGATTTTACCAGGAGAAGCTGGCAGTGTCCCTGAGTCCCCTCCCCGGGAGCCACTGCTGCCTGCTCCACAGTCCCCACCAGCACAATGTGTGGCACAGGAGGGCCTCAGGGACCGGGTTTAGATGTGTGGGGTTCAATCCTCAATCTGTCACTTTCTACTGGTTGTGACCTTGGTCAAATAAGTACTTCCCTATCCTATTTTTCAGTCTATAAAATAGGGAAAATAATACTTTCCTTTTAAGACTTTAGTGAGGATTATGAGAGATAACACGGAAGTAAGTGCATGACACAGTCACCTATCTGAAACCCTTGGGAACAGATGTGTTTTGGAATTCAGGCTTTAGATTTTTAGAAATGTAATATATTCCTATCCTCTATATTATTTAACACCACCAGCATCTCCCATAATAAAATATACAGATGTTTCTGCAGCAAAGCTATGAGTATCCACATTAAGAGGGATGAACCAAGAGCACAGTCTTACCTCAATTCAGGGCAAGTTTTTGACACCAAACATTTTCAGTTTTTGGACCACTTGGATTTTGGGATTAAGAATAAGCAATCGTAGACCTGTCTTCGCTCAACAATTGTTCGTTGAATCCTCCTTCCTTCAGTTCCCAAGGTCCTAATTCTCATGTCACTGTTGAGTCACCAGTCTTGGCTCACCCCGATATTTACACACTTTTGGCATCTGCGCTGGCCCCGTGGCTGAACCTGCTACCCGGTGTATTTCTCTTACCTTCACGCTCATTTGAACAGCGTTCTGCTTAACCCAGCGGCTCCCCTCTCTTTCTAATACTCTGAGTGAAGAAGACTCATCTCTCCTCTTGGCTTTGTCTTTAACTCTCCCAATTCCTGAGGCAATCTCTCTTGCCACAGCTCCGCTATTCCAAGGGCTGTCTGCCGCCTGTCTAATATATTCTCAAGGAGCTATCAAAGTGACTTCTAGTGACGCTGGTTGGTTCACTGCTCAGAAGAACACTCTTCCCCTGGAGACAAGAGGGAACATTCCTGAGTTTCATTCAGGTATGCCTGAGAGCTGCTCCCAGGCTGCTTGAGAATGAATGACGCAGCAAATCCTCTTGGGGACAGCACTCCTAGCTTCTCTTCCCCATTCCAGAGTGTCCCGAGAGAAGGAATGTGGGCTCCAACATCAACGTAACAGCTAAGGGTGACACTTCCAGAGACACGGTGGCAGTCAATGGCAGGTGGCAGCTGCTGAAGGCCACCTGCATGATACTCTATGGCAATGGGTACCATGAAGTTTAATGTTGGTGGAGTGCAAGAGCACAATCAGACAAATGGGGGGTTGATTTCTGATTCCTTCACATACCATGTGACCTTGGGTAAGCTGCTTTACATTCTCTGGGCCTCAGCTCTAAAACGGGGATAATATTACCTACTTGACTAGGACTATAATGAAGAGTATGTGAGATTACCTATGCAAATGCCCCAGCAAGTATCCAGATCCTTCCATCAATGCCCTTCCATAGGCTTTCCCTTACTGGTCCAAGAGACCCATGAAGGGCAGAAACATGTCTGCTCTTTGTATTTATTCCTAGCACAGGGTTTGGCCCACAGCAGGCATGTAATAAACTATTGAAGAAATCAATGAATGAGTGCAACGGTTTTTGCGGTTGGTTGCCCACCTTTAGTTCGTCCTAAGTCCGATATCCACAATTTGATGGGAGGCCCTTAAGGTGAGGATACCTGAGTCAGAGTTTCATGGTCCAAACAGCCGTATTTCCCTCTGATGTAGATAACAGAGTTAGACTGCACAAGCTCTTCCACTCAGCAATAATGTTTTCTTTTCAAAATGAAATTTCCAGTTTTATAGACAGAGTAATACATATTAATCACTAGTATTAGAGGCGTTGCAGTTTTAAAAAGATGTCTACATTCAGAGTAAGATTTGAAGAGCTGCTGCAACTCAATGCCTTTCCCACTAACCCTCAACGACCGTCGATTAAAGCTTAATTTAATCCGAGCGTCCCCTTCGGTTCCAGCAGATTATAACGACCAAACTGAAATGTTTTGTAGACTTCAAGTTTCACCCAGGGCTCTACACAGGCTTTGGGAATTCAGACATCTTGGATTTCAAAGCCTACCCGAGCAGCTCTGTACTTAATTATTCCCTTATTCTCTTGGACTAGAGAAGAAACCAAATGACTCCTAACTTACTAATATCACAGTTAATGAGGGGCCAGTCCGGTGGTGTAGTGATTAAGTTCCCACACTCCACTTCGATGGCCCAGGGTTCGTGGGTTCAGATCCCTGGCACGGACCTACATACCACTGATCAAACCACGCTGTGGTGGCATCCCACAGACAAAATAGAGGAAGATTGGCACAGATGTTAACTCAGTGACAATCTTCCTCACCCAACCGCCCCCTAAAAAAACCCAGTGATGGTGT
The DNA here is from genome assembly GCF_037783145.1 of Equus przewalskii. Lineage (NCBI taxonomy): Eukaryota > Metazoa > Chordata > Mammalia > Perissodactyla > Equidae > Equus > Equus przewalskii. The sequence goes on from NC_091862.1 coordinate 18,363,286, forward strand.
TTTTGAAGCATTTTCAGTTAGCCTCAGTTCCTTTATCTGTAAAAGGGGCATGAACAGCATTTGCAGTGCCCATGTGAAACATCCATGGAAACACCCAGGGCTTTGCCAACTGTGAAAAACTGTAGCTCTGGATGGATGTAACATCACTGTAATATACTGCCAAAGTTATTTTCAGTGTTAATTTTTATCATCTAAGATTATGTGGTCCAGTAGTAAATAAGGACTATATAGATTTTTTGCTTACAATCTCCATTTTCCTTTTTGTCTGATTCTTATTTTTGCTATGTCTGACAGAAACTTTGGGGGAAAAAATACTGCATGTGAGTGTGTGTGTGTATTTCTTTTTACTAAGAGTATACTTTTTCTCTTTTGCCTATAATGGAGAAAAATGAAAGACAGTTTCCATGAGTGATCACTGTGACGAGGATCCAAGTAAGAGAGGAGAAAGCTCAGAGAGGAAAGGGCTTGGACATTAGATGAGACTGGAAGAGCTCATTTTTTTTTTCTTTTAAGATTTTATTTTTTTCCTTTTTCTCCCCAAAGCCCCCTGGTACTTAGTTGTGTATTCTTCGTTGTGGGTTCTTCTAGTTGTGGCATGTGGGACGCTGCCTCAGCGTGGTCTGACGAGCAGTGCCATGTCCGCGCCCAGGATTCGAACCAACGAAACACTGGGCCGCCTGCAGCGGAGCGCGCGAACTTAACCACTCGGCCACGGGGCCAGCCCCTGGAAGAGCTCATTTTGGAAGAGCGAGGCAGACTGGCTGGAAAGCATTTTCACTGCGTTTCTCCCAGAAAGCACACTGCCAACCAGGGTAAAAGATCCTACTCTGATCTGACACTCCTTCCAGAATTCAGGAACATGTGCTCACTTAATTTAGCCCAGTCGCACACACTTCTTCCCACAAAAAAAGGAAAATCTTTCTTAGTTTCTCTTTTCTGTCCATTCTGTTTTTCTTTCATTCAAAAGAACCTTAAGTTATTCCCGGGTAGAGGGACCTAGTCACAAAGACGAGTCTTCTTCATCTCTTCTGTTGATAAAAGGGGTGTGTACAAGATGCCAGCCAGCAGAAACAGCCTTTGATTAATATTTCAGTCACAGGAGAGAAAATCGGCTAGAAGATGAAGACATATTACGGAAAAGGTAGCAGACAAATGTACTCTGTGAGTTCATCTCGAATCATCCAACATCAGATTCACACTGCATCAAAATTCAGGTGATTTATATGATTGCATTAGGTTCTATTAGTATTAATGGGAAATATGCATGCATATCAATATACACATTAGTGAAGACAGACTCCCTGAAGAGTTTCTGCTTTGGGGCGAAAGCTCTATTATTTACACCTTCTCCACAAGGGAAATAGGATTACTCCCATTAAATATGTGTTCAATACTCCATGTGCAGCAGAAAAAAGGCTCATTCTCAAAGATATAAATAAAACTATATTTTACATTTGTAATCAAAATCATTACAGCAAAAGGCCACATCTTATTACTACTATTCATTAGTTGCTATTTAGGATTTCTTTTTATTATTAACTGTGTTCACTCATTGATGGAACACAAGGAAGAGAGTGGAAGAGAGCAGTTTACAGTGCTTTATTCTCATGTCAAAGATGAAGAAATAGGCAAAGTTTGGTAGTGATTTATACAGAGAGGCGTCCCATAAGTAAAATAATAAACTGCCAGAAAGGACAGGTTCTCCAATCCATGAAGCAGGAGAAAGCTAAGACTATAGCCTGTCATTTTCTGGCAGAAAGAAGTTTTAAGTCAAATTAGAGGCAATAAGAACTCCATATATGTTATCATTATATCAGAAATGATGATTTCAGCTGCTAATAAAAGGAGACCCAACTCAAAATGGCCTAACCTACTGGGAGGTTTATTATTTCACAAAGCAGAAGTCCAAATTGTTTCAGGGTTAGTTAATCTGCCTGTTCTACCATGCTAGTAAGAACCCTGCCCACTCTTCTCCTCCAGCATCAGCAGGTCATCTTTGCACTTCGTGAGTGAAAAATGGCCGCTACAGTGTCCGACCTCAGTTACAGACCCACCAATCCCAGCAGAGGAAGAAAGGTCATCTTCTATGCATTTCTTTTTGTTGGTAGGAAAGTTTTTCCAGAAGTCCTTCAGCGGCCAGCATTAGGTCATGCATCTCTTCCAAAATCAGTAAGTGATGAGAGAAGTGGAATTCCATGACTGGCCTAGATACTCGATTTTACCCTCCCATTCCATGAGTTCCAGAGAGGGTCACCATAACAAAGTGATATTAATACAGTCTAAAATTCAGGTATTGTTAGCTTTGCATAACTGAAAAGCAGGAGCAAATTAATTTTTGTTACTTTGATCTCTCCCTTCTGTTCCCTCTCACCCCCACCGTCCATAAGACTCCCGGTAGCACACAGGATTCTCATATTCTATTCCTGCTTGCTTCTGTCATGCCTCCTCTCAGAGCCTTCTTTTATACCAAGGTGTAAATATCTAATAGCAGCTAAAGTAGCATCCATTTCACTGATGAACTTGGCTGGGTGGCCTGATAGGCCTCATGGAAAGGGAAAGAATTCTAGAACTGATCGGTTCTGGGACAGAGATTTGGAACCCAAGAAGGACGGTCACAGTCAAATCACACACTCTTGCTGCCCTGTGCAATATGGTAGCCTCTAGCCCTATGTAGCTAAAGAGTTTACATTTAAATTAAATAAAATGAAAGTAACAATTTTGTTCCTCAGTCACACTAGCCACTTTTTAAATGCTCAGTAGTCACAGTCTACTGTCTAGTGGGTACCGTATTGGCAAGTGCAGATATAGGACATTTCCATCAACACAGAAAGTTCTATTGGACAGCGTGTTCTAGAAGGAAATGGTAAGTCAGGATTGTGATGGCCAATGATGTTTCCCAGCAACACCCAGTCAGATGGATGGGGATGCTCTGTCGATGCTTAAATTGAGTTGGGGAGGTCTGGTGAGTTCATTTGCTTTGGAGCAAGAACTTGGACAGTGGCTGGGTGCTGGTGGGTAGACAGTGAATAAATTGAAAACTCTGAATAGGGTGGGCATCTTTGAGTTAGGCATCGATTCAATCATTAAATCCATAAGGACTAGTAGAATATAAGAGATGCTGAGGAACTCAGAACACTGGAATTAGCTAGAACACGAACAAACTTAAATTTAAAAAAGTTGCATAATGTGTTTATGTTAATTTGTATTAATGTGCATTTTCTATTTAGGGTAAGTATCTTAGTTGCTTGGGCTGCTGTACCAAATTCCCATAGACTAGGTGGCTTAAACAATAAACATTCATTTTTCACAGTTCTAGAGGCTGGGGAGTCCAAGATCAGGTTGCTGGCAGATTCGGTTCTTGGTCCTAGTTTTCAGATGGCCGTCTTCTCATTGTGTCCTCACATGCTGGAGAGCAGAGAGAGAAGCAAGCTCTCTCCTGTCTTTCCCACTAAGGGCATGAATCCCATCTTGAGGGCTCCACCTTCATGACCTCATTACCTCCCAAAGGCCCCACCCCCGAATACCATCACACTGAGGATGAGGGTTCTAACACATGAATTTTGGGGGGACACCAACATGCAGTGCCTAAGAACAAGTTACACTGGCTTTATGCTAGGGACATAAACTTTCTTGTAAAAATACATTTATTGCAATTTCAAAAGGACGACATTTAAAGAAGAATATTAGATGAAAACTAGTACTGAAGAAGAGCAACATGATAAAATTTCCAAATGTGGTTTACAAAAGAAACTTGGAAACTGATCTAAGGCCAAAGGGTCTGCCACAAAGGTCCGTTTCTAGGTAGTGCTCACCTTTTCCATCCGGGACACTAGGCACGGTGCCTGGGGCCTCAATACTTTCAGGAATCCAGTAAATGTATTAATCTCTCTTAAAGAAATCAAAGTCAGAAGAAAAAAAATGCACTTTCAAGTCAAAGAAATGTTTTATTATATAGTGTTAATATATTTGTCTTTATATCAACATAGTTATAATATACTTTTTTATGGAGAAAGGGGTCTATGAAGGTGAAAGTGCCTAGGGCCGAGGAAAATCATGACACAGCCCTGTTTCCCGGCTCACTTGGAAGGTACCCTGAGGCAACGGGACACAGAGGGTAGAGCGTGCTCAGCAGCACAACCAGTGGGCAGGGCTGGGGTAGCTGGATTTCAGCAGAAGGGCAGATGTATAAACCAGAAAGAAATGGTGGCATCCCATGCACAGCCACCAGCCTGGCATGGCGTGAGCTACACGACCCCGGGCTCAGCCCGGGCCCACCAGACAGCAGGACCAATCTCTGTCCAAGTGCCAACTACTTGTGGGTCAGGACGGGTTCCAGGAGCAGGCAGGGCTGAGCCTTCTGGGCGAAGTTTCTCCAGGGACTGGGGAAAGGTTAGCATGGACAAACAGAGGGATTTCAGGCATCGTCTATTAAGAAGACCTATCTGGACTATTTAGCCCTGAAACCATATTATAGCCCTACAGGGGCAATCACCTGTTTGGCCTGAGTCAGGCTGATTATGATGCTAAGAAACACAGAAATGAGAAGCAGACGTACACACACACACACCTACGCGGCCCCTGCACAGAAAAAGTGACTTGGGAATGTTGTCAGATATTCCTTTTGGAACACAGAAGTTTTTGAAACAATTACCTAGTGCATCCTGAAGGCAAAGGCTGGCAAAGTCAGGACTACTCCAAGACCTCTCGACAAGCTGTGGGATGACAGAGGTGTAAATGTCATTTCAAGTCGGAGAACTGTGGTTAAAGGCCAGGTATGCAGACCGATGCTGTAATATCTTGCAGTTGCTCTCTTGTCGCCAAGGGAGGAGAATGACATTGATAAATCACCCTATTATAACTTGTGATAAAAGCAGCAGGTACTTAGAGAACTGACCAAAAGACACCCGAAAATGACAAATGGCTGCAGGAAGACGACTGATACAAGTTGGAAATTAGTGATACCCATTGTGAGGAGAGCGGGACAAAGTGTACTGGGCAGAGACAACATCTCAGTCTCATGAATGTCCGTCAGTTCGGGTCACCTGACACTCTTCTTGGAAAAAGCTCTCAATTACAGCTAATATATATGAAAACACCCTGAAAACCATGATACATCACGCAAATGCAAGGTATTATTAAGACTAAACCAATTGAATTGGAAAATGGAAGCAATTATCTATATACTTTCATTTTAGGCTCAAGTTTTGGGATATTTGGTCAGGCCTTTTTTTTTTGGCTAAATGAATATTTACCACCATGATGTGTAGAATCAGCATAAAGGGTGTTTTGATTTTCTAAAACCTCCAGCTTTGGGGAGGACTCAGAATGACCATGTGATGATATAAATATCTTGAGGATATTCCTCCTTTGTGAAATTGGGCTATTTTGTACTGTTGATTGCGGTGGTTTCTACAGCAGCATCCAGCACCTATTCCACAAATCACTTCCTTCTTAAACCTCAAGGGTTTCTGCGAACCGCATTCAAATGGTCTGTAGAAAGTGCTGCCCTGCGTTTTCCGTTACCTCAGAGCTGGGCCAAGTGGGCCTCAGGGGGCATCATTAATGCTCCAGTGCCTCCATGTGTCTGATTAACCACAAATATATAATGCGGTTCAGCCACGCAGGAAGCCACATGGAGAACCAGGGTGAAAACTCACAGCAATTTTTTCTGGCAGCTGTCATCAGTCAACAAAACCAAACTGAGAGCTTTAGCTGCCAATAGTTTTGGATAATAGGAGTCCACGTTCCCAAGGAAGAACAGCTCCGTGGGGGCACAGGTTGAATGGAAGTAGGGTTAGATGAGAGGGGTAGAAAAATAAGCGTCTGAGATATTAATAAAGAACTTAGTGGATTCATGAAAGGGGCCCATATGTAAGTTTCTGGTGAATAACTAGTGATGCTGTGGAAACTACACGTGGCATCCAATAGTTCGTCCATTTTTACTTCAAGGAATCTCATTCTCGCATTCGGCAGCAGCTGCTACTGTTTGGATTATGAATAGTAATAAGCCATATGGTGTGGCAGAAAGGAATCACACATACTTTCATATGGACAAATATTATCGTTCCAAAACACAAACACGTCAATAGAAGTGTTTTTTCTCTTGGGAGCAATACAGCCCCGGATCTCAGTTATAAGAAAATGACTCCCTGTGCATGTGCAAAAATTACCTGCCAAGGTTATTATTAGAACCAGCTCCAGAGGTCCCCCTACATTTTTCTTTCCTTATTTGTAGGGAGACAAGAAGGAAGGGTAGAAGGAAGGGAGGGAGAGAAGGAGGGAAGAAAGGAACGAAAGAGAGAAGAAAAGAAAGAATGGAAAGATGATCCAGGGAAGAGGCGATACGCTCTTCCTGGCTTTGCCATCTGGATGGCAACCCAGAACTCTCATAACTGAGAAAGCCGTGTGCTTGCCTGGGGATTGCGATGCCAGATACCCAGCAAACAAATCCAGGAGGCAAAGGTGGGAAAGACTTCATCAGGCCATTTAGACTTGTCAGTGAATGTTCTTCTGAAGCACTCTTCTAGCTCTTTCTCTGATTTCGCTTTAAACGTCTCAAGGACAAAGTGTCTATCACTGACAATATAGTTCTCCAAACAATTTATCCAGGTCTTCCATTTCATGATCTGGTCTTGTTACGTCTCTCTGTCATTTCTGTTTTTCTTTATCCTTCCTTTCTAGAACTTCTTACATGAGCTTTTCCTCTTGGAAATCCACCACTTTGGGTGCTGGTTGTTTTGAAATCAACCCCAAACTTCTCTCCCTTATCTCTTTTCCTGCCAAGGCTTGGTCATCGCTTTCGAAGACTTCTCACTGTCTTTTCAGGCTCCCCGAAGGCCCACCTGTCTCCCAGAAGGGTGGAACAACCCCCTGCACTCAGGGAGGGCAGACTTGGGGCGACATTTGCAGTAAGGGATAGAAAGAGTGAGCTCAGCCACAGCTTTTGCGTGGCTTTGCCATTTAGGTCCCGTGGCCAGTGTGGGTCATCTCCAGTAATGTGGAACTAGAGGAAGCCACTGGAGGGAGAAAACCTGGAGGGAGGGTGGGGTGACTGAGAGGAGTGCCTGACTCAGCGAGCCACACTAGGAAACACTGCATTGACCGGCAATGCTAGAACCAGCTTCCGTGCTAGCACGGTTTTCAGTGGGTCCTCTCTTCCAGTGTACAATTCCTACAAGTCAGCAAACTGGGGTTGATTTACCTAGTGACCCTTCTCTCATTCTTTAGAGTTTGGATGACACATTATTCAAAAATATCTAATCCAGCATTCACCTGGTGCTTGGTAACCCTGGACAATCAGAGGCCTTCAGCTCCATGACCATCTGCCACCAGGCCGGTGAGCGTAAATGGAAGAATCAGTGGGACTAAGAAAGTAGGGACTAGGTGAATTGCAGGATATGTGCCACCGGTTGCATTTACAATCAAACATCTGACAGTCCTGTGCACTCGCAGCAGACCCAGTTGTGCCTCGCCTCCGGGCCTCCAGTCTGTAATCCTTGCAGCCCTTTCCTCCCCTCAGCTTGGGCGCCTCCCAGGTTCCTTGATCTGCTGCCCCCACAGGCAGCCCACTCCATCTGTTCTCCCTTACTCTCAGCCGATGTTTATTTCAGTCCACAACCACGGCCGATGTCACATCCATTGTCTCTGGTTCAAACCTTTGGTATCACTTACACACTTCATCCCTTTAATAGGCTGCAGGAGGCCTTCGTGCACCCCAGAGCAGTCTCTTCTCTAGGGTAAGCATTCTGGGCTACTTCAGCTGTTCCACACGGGATACAGTTTTGAGCTCTAGGCCAGCAGCTCTAGAGGTACGCTCTCTGGGCCAGCAGCATTGGCATCACCTGGTAACTTGTTACAAATGCAGATTATTGGGTCTCACTTTAGATCACCGAATCAGAAACTCTAGGGGGAGGTGCACAGTGGTGGGCCCAGCAATATCTGTTTTAGCCAGCCGTCCAGGAGATTCTGCCAGAGGCTCAAATTTGAGAATCTCTGCTCTCTCCAGTTGGTCCCACACCTACTTTGCAACCTGCTTCTGTTTGCCCGTGTCCCTCTTAAACGGTGTGCCTAAAACTAAGACTATCTCACTCATTTTAGAGGAATATAGGGGCAATTATAAAGATTAAATTAGATAACACTCATGTAAAACATAGCACAGTTCCTACGTATTTACTTACTAAATATGTACATTATGTCAGTTATCATCATTGTCATTATTGATCAATTTCTTATACCAATTACATCGCATTTTATCACTGTGGTCTAAGGTCAAATGAACTTTCTATGGATGATGACTTCTGTGGACTTGGGGTCAAATACCTTTACAGAGCTTTTGTGTCTCATTTACAACTCATATATTCCCTGGCTGAACTGGATTAAATCTGTGCTCTAGTGGGTGTGGCAGACCCCTGGGCTAACAGCCCAAGGGATGCACCTCAATGGCCCCCATCACATGGCAGATGGAAAAGTAGAACTTATATTGAAAACAATAGCACAAAAAATGGTGGGGCTGAAACATCCTCACCAGCAAGGAGGTGATCTTGTTACATCAGCCAAAAACTCCAAGCGTTTGGGGAGGAGAAAGAAACGTTTCCCAAAGGAAAAAGAAGCAATCACAGAGGTCTAATTCCTTGGAGGAGGATGAGGGTAATGTAGCAAAAGGAGAGACCAAACATTAATTTCAAGCTTTCCTACATTTCAAAGAACGAAAAGAATCTTTCATATCCGTCCTCCATTTCTAGATGCCCAGCAAAATCTCCATCTTTCTTCCACTTTAGTGAAAAGGCTAAATTCAGTAAATTGAGTGTTACTATGCAAAACGTAGAAATGCCAGCCTGTGATGGTCTGCTTGAACTTTCACTCAGTAAAGAATTCCGCCTTTCATTAAAATAGCTACTGCAGGAGAGAGCCAAGAGGTTGACTGTCACGTTGTTCAAGAGCGACACCAATCACCTGGCCTTGGCATGCGCAGGGACTTCTCACAAGGATTTCAGCAGGTGTTTTCTGAATTGCAGCCAGGATCACACTGGACAGAAACGCAGCAGAGGTCGCTGAAGCCACATTAATAATGATAAGCAGGATGATCGGGCCCCCTCCCGCCCGCCCTGGGCGCCTGCCGAGATCACAGCGCGGCTGAGGCCGTGGGAGGCAGCGCCTGCCCCAGCTTCTAGCCAAGTGCCAATGTCATTTTAACATATTGAAGACGGAGACTCTAACTAAACCAACAGGGCAGGCCAGAGGTCTCAGGAAATGAAATGAACTTAGGAGAGGAAAGTGGACAGGAAAAAACACACGCAAATATTTTTTATCTGTAAGTTCCATTTAGAAGTTTGAGACATTTTCCATGCAAACGCTTACAATGTTAAATCACAACTGCCATATTTTCAAGTAGAATTTTTTTTAAAGCAAAACAAATTGTAATAAAGGGGAAAAAGCTAATTATGAAGCATGCTCCTTCTTGGTATTATAAGCAGCAAGTACAATATAGTAAAATAAAATTACGTCAAATCACAGTTGAGAAATACTATTGTTCTGGATTTCCCCAGATTCCTGCTCTCAGGAACATCTGTTCAACATCCCTTTGGACTGATGGGCATATTCCCACCTACAGGCCTTTGCCTTCCTCCAACTTGCCGACCTTTCTGGTCCTGTGTTCAGAAACAGCAACAGTCCCAAAAGGGAGGGGAGAGAAAGTCACAGAGTCATTGCAAAGCTCAGTTCTGGTCCCTGTGCTGCTACCAGCCTCTTGGGTAGCACTGGAAAAGTTGTTTAACCTCTGTGTGCCTCAGTTTCTCTTTCCGTAGAATTAGAGATTGGTTAGATCAGAGGTCGAAACTCAAATGTCCACAGGTCCTGATAAGTATTTGAAAGCGCAGATGAAGAAGAGAACGCACGCCGCATCCACAGGAGGTAGCAACACACAGCTCCAGCAGATTATTGCCATGTCTTTTGCTTCCTTTTCAAGGAAATATGTTTCTAGATTGTTATGTCAAGACTTCTGAATTTTAAATGTTGGCTCAAAGATTAAAAGAAAAAATTATTTAAAAAATATTATGTAGGTCAAATACAAGATGTCTATGGTCCCTTAAAGTTCTCACTTCTATGATTCAAAATTTCCCTTGAAACCCTTTCGGTCACTCTAACCACAGTCCTTTGATTTTCTTCACTTGTGTCCTGGTTGTGATAACTTGTTTCTCCTTTCAAACTATCAGGTGAGCCGTGTGCCTCCTTTTCCCGTAGATAGGAGAGACTTTAAGACAAATAAAACTACGTCTATGCAGGGCAAAGTTGATCATCTAAAGCTGAAGTGTGCTGCTGGGTGGCCAGATGTCAGCGGGCAAACGGATGTGAATGAAGCTGGGCAGGGCGGGATGTGAGGAGCAAACCAACTAGAAATAAAACTAAGACAGTGAGGGAGAAAGAAGCAAAAAGTTTCATGTTCAGCAACAGTAGCTAAGAAGGAGAACTTGAGAAATTTATCCACCATCTCGTGAATCCAGCTGTGAGAGAGGAGGAGCTCTGAGGGAGCAAAATGTTCCAAGTGGCAGGAGAATTGCCCAGAAGAGAAATTTTGGCCCGAACTCTCAGAATGGGCACTGGTGTCTGGAGAATTTTCTAGAAAGTGTTTGGTTAACACAAGGAACAGAAGGGGAAGTATGAAAAAGGTTTCCTGACCTCAGGAGCAGATCTAAAGAGAAGAATAAGAAGTTGCTTTCATCTTGAGCCAAGGTAGACTGTTACCCAGAGAAGATATCCATAATTTGCTACCTTTACAGTTTGCACTCTACAGGATCCTATTCATTAACTAGTATTTCATATTTTCTCTTACAACTATACTTCTTTCTCCGTATTCCATTTGTACCTCTGTGGTCTGGGACCATTGTCATCTCACATTTGGGTCCTAAGAATAGCTTTCTATCTGGCCTCCAGAATCCAATCTACCCTGCCAGACAAATTTCCCTTAAACCCTGATTTTATCATCGCATGCTACTGCTCCGACACCTTCCATGGCTCGCATTTCCTACCAGATCTAAACGCCTTTGCTTTGCCTTCAAGGCTTTCCAGGGTCTGCTCAACTTTCTCTCTCCCTAGGATCTGCTCACTCGCATTTCCTCTTCGCTCAGTACTATCCCACGACCAGGGGTATTTCTGCCTCCCAGCATTTACTCAACATCATCCCCTCCATATAGAAGTCTATCTGTCTCCTTTCCAAATCCTGTCCATCCTTCTCGATCCATTTTCTTCCCGAAGCCTTCTTTGACTTCCCTGACTTCAGAATCGCTATACAATTTAACAACTGAACCATACACTCTGCCTCTCAATTATATGTTATTTTGCCCTCTAATTGTTTCATGGATGTATATCTTGTCCCTCAATTCTATTTTGACCTTCCTGAGTCAAGAGCATGTCTTCTTCCTCTGCATTCTCTGTAAAAACAGTGGACTTAGTACAGAGGCCAGACTCAAGGAGCATCTCCCTGATGCTTTGTTCAGATGAGGTCATTGGAGAAAGGGGATGGGGGCAAGTGGGGATTTTAGGCTTGAAAAAAGAAAAATGGCTTGGATCTCCTGAATGGTGATAACCGCACAGGACTACATAGCCAGTTACCACCGTCCACTTCCCCCAAATAAGTGTGCACGTACGCTGCGCCCATTGCTGACAGCATCCTCAATTTAATCCATCCTTGCTGAAGTTGGCCAGCATAACCATTATGCTAGGTTGTGCGCAGGATAGGGACCTGATCTATCAACTGTCCTTGAACAGCACATAGCCTTGAAGATTTGAAGCTGCACTTGGAGGCAAGCTCCTGAACTTGAACTTCCAGGGGCCACTGTTATCCTCCTTGAGAGAAACATTATCCAGCTATGTCCAGCATGGAAGTGAATTTCTAAGCGACACAAGCAGTCTGCAAGAGTGAAGGCATGCAAAAACTCAAGTGCACTAAGGACAAAGAACAACTAGGGAATTATCGATTGAGGAACTCCTCTGGTCCTCCAGGCAGAAGAGGCTGATAGAGAATGTCCAACATTGTGTATGAAATTGCAGCTTCTGATGGCAGAGGCTTATGTCTCTCCCTCCTGCCCTGCTCACTAACCAGAGGGTGCCAAGCCCATCATTAAAGCTTTGTCTCATGATCTATGCAGTATATAACAACCTGCTGACCACAAGAGAGGTTGGGTGCATCAATTATGACAGAAAGACACTGTGAAAATATCCCAGGCTCTCCACACTCCATTTCTGTTGATTCACGCAGGCTCCTGAGCAGCCACTGGATCATAATGAATGTCAGTCCCTCCTGCCCTGGGGCCAGGCCTGTCCCTGGGATTTGAGTTGGCAGGTATTCTAGCTATTGCACAGCTTGGAAGGAGCTGAGGAGAGACTCCTGAGCAGCTGCCAACTCCCTAAGGTAGTCTCTGCGGCCTCTGAGCTGCCAGTAAGAGGCCACCTACCTGCCAAAGGAACTGGTGACAAGACGCAGTGGCAGAGATAGAACCAAGGGCCAAAGAGAGTTTCCAAAGAGGAGAGAGTTTTCAAGATGGCAGCTTGCGGAATCAAGGGGTAACAGAACAACAAGGAGCTTGAATTCACATGATAGGTGTTTACTTTATGATTCTGACCTTCTCTCATGTGATTGACTGTATCTTATCTGGAAACCTCCTGGGGCATGGGGTTGGGGGGTCTAAGTGGAGAGTACCAACGCCTACATCTCATCCGTTAGTGTATTTCCTGAGCTCCAGCCACTGCCTGGCCTCCACGAGTTGTCTTAAGACCTTGGAGCCAATCAGAACCTATTGCTGCATCAGCCCCCAGCCCCTTGGAACAGAGACATTCCTTCCTGCCCGGACAGCATGCAGCAGGAAGAACTCTTTTTATTTTTCTGTATATAGCTTGTCAAAATAAGCTCCCAATACAAATAAAGAAATTTTAAAAATCTAAATATTACGGGAGCATAGAAATGGTTGAGTTTCTAGAATACAACTTGTTGATATACTTGCTAAGTCCATGAGTGAATGACTTGAATAAACAAAGGTAGAAGTATCAAAAGCTTGAATATCGATCTGAAAATTATGCCTTTTTAGTTATGCCTGGGAGCAGCACAGTATTTATCTTCCTTTCTCCAACAGTATACAACATGGCTTGCCAGCTTAGATACAGCATTAAAACCTAAGACATCGGGGATGGTGAACATTCTTTAATGAACAGAAGTGATTTACTTTAGGAACTAATGTTTTGATTTGCTCTTGGAGTCAACTTCATGTCATAAAAGAAGGTGATATAGATCATGCTGCCAGGGAAAAGACGGGGGTCACACTGTTGCCACCAAAAGAGAATTTGTTATACCAGCCAATCTAAAAAGCACCTATGATTGCAACAGAGTCTTCTGTTTCCAATGAAATTTAAATTCATATTAGAAAGGAGAAAACAAGATGAAAACTTGTACTATGGGACAGTGAGATATACTAACCAGAAACACCGGGCTAGGGGCTTGAAATCTGTGGTCTTGTAGCCCAACTACGGGTTGTTCAAGTAGAAGAACTTGAGTTTATTCAACTATGAAATGAGATGATTAGCAGGATCCCCAAGGCCTGGGAATCTGCCATCCGATGAGGCTTTTAGGACTTGACCAGGTCATCTGGACTCAGCTACTCTCAGTGACATACCGGGAAACAGCAGGTCTGAGTATGTGCAGTTCAAAAATCACGAAAGTTAGTTCTAGACAGACATGAGTAAGCTTCTTTGTCATGTTCTTGTAATCATAACATGCATATATATACACACACACACACACAAATATATATACATACATGTGTATATATAAAATCTTAAAAGAGATGCATTTAAAGAAGACCAAAAGTAACAATCCAACAGAGTACTACGAAACACTTCATTTGTGTTTAAAAACCTAGCTTGACTTTACAATTCCTTTCTGTCAGCAAGCTGTAATTGCTTCAATAAGGTCGTGTCCTGCGTGCCCACAAGCTGCTCAGTATTGTTCATCGAAAAAATTAGAAAAATTTACACCCAAACAATTCATCCAAAGTCATTTATCACTAACACCATTTGGTATGTACAAGGCATGTTTCACTTTAAAATAACGAGCAAGGCTACAATCCTTTGATTATAAATTCCCCTTCCATCTTAATTTTATAAAAAGCCACAAGGAAAATGCCCAGCATGCTGCCCTTGATATTTAAACACTTCTTTCAACTTACCATTAGTTCGCTCCAAAACTCAGCCTCCCTCGCAAGATGCTCCATATTGAAGGGATAAATTTCTTGTTCTGCCTTGTCAAATGTGTCACTTGGACTGCTCAAGTGACTGAGCACAGGAAAGCAAACATTTCAGCTGAGCCACTTTCATAATATTGGCGGTTGCATTCTTTCCGAGCTGGGAGTCTTGGGAGAAATGGAATTTACATACGTTGGGGTGAGATGGGTGCGGGCATTTCGTTTAGTTATGATTCAAAAACAAGATATGTTTCATTCAAGGAGATAATAATAAACTCAGAGAAGAAAAGTATCCCCTAGCATTACTGCCACTTACGACATGACAACTCATATTGCCATGTGCAAATGCACCACGCCTTAGGCCCCATGCCAAGAACAATCCCACAGTGGGTGGCGGAGGTTCCTTCTGGCATTTTTTTTTTTTCATGGCGACTCTAGTAATTATAAATCCCTCAGCTCAATTTAAGGTGTGCACAGTAACACAAGAATGGACATCTGGAATGTGAGTATAAGTTTGCAACTCAGGGAGACAATGTTTGGCATTCCTGTGGGTGAAATCAACCAAAGTTGGCCACTAAATGATTCATCCTCTGTGTGCTCTGTTAGGACAGGTAAAATGTGATTTTAAATAGCCACATAAAGATCTATGTGCTCATAACATTTTCACTTTTTTCGGACAAGAGACAGAAGAAATAACTTCCTCAGAAGAGCCTACAGAACCGGCTCTGTGGTTATCATCTTAGTCGCAATTCAGACACATGACATTCTTGTCTTCATTAGTACTGATGACTCTGATGGTCACTCAAAAGAAACACATGTGTCAATAGAGAAGTCTTACACCCCTTACCCACCATTCTTGCCAGTGCAATTAAATAAGAAAAGTAGAGCACAGATAAAGCCTGATGGCAGAGACCTGGAGGAACAGTGGTCATTTCTTTTTGTGGTCTTACGACTTTACATGGTCAATGAACATTTCTTGGATATTTAGAGCCCATAATTTGTCAAAGCTTATGATGAAAAGCAAAACTCAAATACACAAACTGTGTGCCATTTAATAAACCTTCCCTGGGTGTTCTAACAACACTTCCTTCCTTTGCCAGTTTCTAATTACACAGGACTTAGTGAGCAGTGAGCCCTTACGGTCAAACCTAACTGTGGTCAACACCTGATCATTACCTCCAAACCTGGTGTGCAAATCAGAAGCCAACGTCATAGTCTTCCGACATGAAATGTACCACTTTCATAGTTTTTCTCTTGCACGAGATTTTCCTATCTTCATTTTAATATGGGGAGGGCTTTCAAAACTGCTTAGTTTTACACAGGTTTACCCAGGGAAGCAGTTATTTATATCTGGTACGTTTTCTCCATTTCCCCTTGGTCTTGAAAACTAGTATCAACCTTATCAGATTAACTGCCTAAATATACAAAAATCAATATTTACAAACCAAGAGACCTGGGCAAATGGAAACTTAGTCAAAGCATAGTAACTTCGCAAGAGGAGAAAGATGATTTTCTCGGGGGATATCTAAAAGGACTTGTTTACTTTCCTTCCCTGGAACCCCAAGGAGGCTACACTTAGCGTAACTACTCCATGAACCACTGCACCGTCTGAACCTGTTTTGCTGGTCCTGCCTCATAGCCGAGTCCACTTCCAACGACTGGTGTCTGTGGCCGGGTTGAGTCATTTTTGGGCTGAGCGACTCATCCAAACATGGGCAACGACGAGCTAGGTCTGGCAGGGAGCCTTCCTCACTCCCACTGGTGAAATCTAATCTTCCACCCAGCTCACAACTCATTTCACTGAGTACGGCTATACGTACTTTTACAAAATAGACAGGCTTTGGAAAAACTACACATAATTTTAAATCTAGTCATATTTTAAAAAAATTCAAGGACATCCTGATACTTAAAGGAACCCCTGGCATATCTACTGGTAAGGGGGAAAGCAACTTTTGCTTTAAAACCATCCATGAAACTAATGTTTTTCAAGTGTGAGGTTTTATAGATTGTGTTTTCTTGAGCTGAGAAACACAAGTTCAGCCCATTTGGCCTGTGACCCACTCAAATAATGTCACTGGAACACAAAACTGACCCTACAGGGCAGTTTCAGTCATCTTTTTCACTGACACAGCTATGAGAGCCTTCTTGAGTATTAGTGACTTATACTCATTTGCAAACAATTTACCAGAAAAAGAGGATGCAAAATTGGTTTATGTTTGCCAAAAAATTAAAATGTTATTAAGGGTGATCTGTAAAGGATGATCCAGTGGTGTGTTGAAAACAAACCTTCGATGCCCCACAGTCCCTGCACAAACACAGGGGGTCGAGGACCCAAAGCTTCCTTCTCTTTGTCGAATGTTCCCTCACTTCTGGAAGAAAAGGTCAGACCCTCACACAGAATGCAGTGCTGTGTTTATTGCCACCGTACACACTAACAGTGTTTGGAGGTTTTAATTTAGGTTATGTTTCCTCTCCTTTTCTGTATCTTCCTTCTTTTCCTCTACGCTTCTATGCCTCATCACCTTAGTGTGGCAGAAGTCAGACCTAGCTGCAAGATTTCTTGGCTTTTGTTTTTTTATTTTTATTTTACTTTTATTTATTTTTTAATTTTTCCTTTTTCTCCCCAAAGCCCCCTGGTACATAGTCGTATATTTTTAGTTGTGGGTCCTTCTAGTTGTGGCATGTGGGATGCCGCCTCAGCATGGCTTGATGAGCGGTGCCATGTCTGCGCCCAGGATCCAAATGGGTGAACCCCTGGGCGACTGAAGTGGAGCGCGCGAACTTAACCAGTCGGCCACAGGGCCAGCCCCTTGGCTTTTGTTTTTTAAAAACCTGATTCCCGAAGGGAAGATAGAATTTGAAGAAAGCAACAGAATGTCTTTGAGAAACAGGTCATGGTGAGGCGTGGTGGTCCATTTATATGAGGAAAAGTTTCTTCCGGTCTGGGGGCATGGAGGGTCCCCAGGTCCCAGGGAAAGTGGCTCCCTGGCTTTGCCCTGAGTGGGCAGAGGACCTCAGGGAGGAAGACTTGTGGGGTGTCTAGGGAGGAGAAACTCTCTAGGACTGGGGCTCATGGCTTCCACAAAGACCCTCATGCCTCAAGAGGGCATGGGAGCAGCAGAGAACTGCCGGAGGTCAAAGGACCACTGGGGGCTTGGATGGAGGGGTGTTGGTGAGACCATGACAGACCCCACAGCCAAAGCCCCCGGCCTTTCTGGGCACCAGGTAACCCCTCTTGAATCTGGAGCACCCCTGGAAAGGAGAAGAGAGCCCAACAATGACAAAAATGAAATGCAGCTGGGGGCTCAAAGTTGCTTGGAAGGAAATGTGTCAAGTTATGCTTAGTCCTCAAACTCAGGTGAGGACGAGGATTCATACCAGCTACTCACTCTGGTGCCAAGCACTGAGGTGAGGACTAGTAAAGTCTGCCAATTTTTTCTATGTAAGCAGGTGGAGTCACATCCCTAGTGTTACAACCAGAGGACTGGATGGTGCTGTGTGCAGCTCTCCTCCTGGACTCAAGGTCGCCTGGAAGCCTTTGCTCCTTGGCTGTCACCTTGACCCTCACCCTTGGGCTCCAGGACGGGCAGTTTACTGCTGCTGTTTCTGACTCTTTAGAGTTAAGTGGCACTGGTTGAAACAACAGATGGTGAGATTTCCGAATTAGAAGTGGTTATCATGTTCATTGCAATTTTAGCTTTTGGACCATAAAAGACAGAAAGCACATCCTGACCAAATAAAATTCTATGGCAGAGAAAAAGATCCATTTAGGATCAATTATCAAAGGCCCCAAAGGACAACGAGCATGGCATAATCACCCCATGAGTCAATATGGCCTTTCTCTTCCACAGTTAAGAGTAGCGGTTCCTGAAATTTATTGTACATATTGCTTATGTCCATTACCAAATAGTTTCTGGGCTCACTGGCAGATGCAAATAAAAAATAAAAATAAAAAATGGGGCTGGCCCTGTGGCCGAGTGGTTAAGTCCGTGCGCTCCGCTGCAGGCGGCCCAGTGTTTCGTTGGTTCGAATCCTGGGCACGGACATGGCACTGCTCATCAAACCACGCTGAGGCAGCATCCCACATGCTACAACTAGAAGGACCCACAACGAAGAATATACAACTATGTACTGGAGGGCTTTGGGGAGAAAAAGGAAAAAATAAAAAATCTTTAAAAAAAAAAATAAAAATAAAAAAGAACCTTGCCACCTGGGTTGGAGCCTAACTGATGACATAAAATACGACATTTCCAGTCTTCCCTAAATGATGTGTAGAAGTGTGTATAGTGAACACCAAAAGCTGGTAGAAAAAATTAACTCCCCACCCTGGGAAGTCACATGGGCACAGATAAGGGGAGCCATCTGTGCTCCTCAGAAGGAAGGTCCACAGAACAGAAGAACAAGATAGGAGCCATAATGACTGGCCTATGCTGTGGGTGGATGATAAACTATATGCTGAGGCTGTGTCTTCATTTTAATGGCCTCTTCCCACCAGCAGTGTAAGGACGGGGCAATTGTCAAGTTGCCGTGGTTGGCTGTATCTTGTCCTGCATCCGGCAGCCCTTGGGGGGCATCACAGGATCTCTGTAAGCAGGGAAAGGTGCTCCATTTCCACGTCTCTGTCAATAGGAGATGGTGAGTGAGGCTAAGAAACAGCTGGCAGGAGGAGGTAGGGCCCTCTCACCACCGAGCAAACAGAGAAGCAGCCCAGGCCGAGGTCTGAAGGGAGAGTGTAGGGGTACGCCCTGCCTGTGCAGGCCCTTCCCGTGAAGAGTCTCGGGAGGAAAAGGAGAAAGAGCTGCTCAGGGGCATAGGCCTCTACAGCCTAAAGATTGATTCCAACCTAGCGAGCCTGGTAGCAGCACGTGAATCTTTTCTGGACACAAATTCAAACATCAGGTCCAATTTAGAGTGCATTTACGGTGACCCTGTGGGCTCTAATTTAATCTCAGATCAGAGTGAAGTACGAGCCTGGGAATAAGTGCTTGAAGAGGTCCCTGCTATTGCTAAGAAGAGGGGAAAAGAGGGAAAGATTTTGAACTAAAATTGATCAAACCCATGCCATGTGCCTAGCACTTTATGGATGTTAGCTCTTCATTATCTTCAAAACCCTGTGAGGTGGATATTGTTGTCTTTGTTTTGCTGAAGAGGAAACTGAGGTTCAGAGAGTTACCCAGATTTCCCATGCTCATTCAGTTGGCAGTAGTTGTAACAGTGAAATTAGTGGAAATGGGTGAAGTGGGAGCAATGTAGCCCACAGACTGCCTATGTGCTAGGAGTTTTACATGCTTTTTTCATTTAATTGTCTAACAGCCAAGCAAGGTCTCACTCCAATTTTACAGATTAAGAATCTCAGAGTGTTTCAGTAACCTGATCATGGTCATTTAGATATTAAACCAAGATTCAAACCCAGGCGGATTTGCTTCAAAGTCCTTGCCCTTTCCATTAGACCATGATACTCTTTTCTAAATTGTAAATAACCGCGTTGTTTTCATAAAGAGAAGGTAAAAGTCTAAACAGACAACACCAAAGAGAGCCTTCGATAAAAAGTTGGTAAAAGTTGGTGTGTCCAAGAGCCACTGAGAAGATATAGGAAAAACCTATCTCGAGATTAGAAAGTCTAATTGGTTTATTTTATATAAACACAGAAACTGTGCTAAGGTTAAACGAAAAGTGACTGACAATAGTTGAAAGCCAGAAGAAAATAGATATCCAATACTATCTGGCTGATCTTTCTTCACTTATTCATTAAAATTTCTTTATATTTTGCTCTGAATTATATCTCACAGTTTAAAATATAAAAACTAGTGATAGATGCATTTAAAAACAATTATTCATGCGTAGAGAGTCAGAGAATCAGGGATGGGATCCTGGCACTGCAGCCCATCTGTGGAGGTTGACCTTAGTCTCTGGAACTTCACATCCCACATCTGTATGAGGATGATGCCCTGACAGACACAGCAGTGCTGAGCCCGCCTCCTGGACCACTCCAGCCAGGCGTGGATGTGCCAGGGCCTGTCCCTGGTCTGAAGTCCTTTGGGCGGTATCTCTCTGCTATTTTGTTCTCTCTCCTCATTCCCTCCCTTGAAGGAAAAGAGATTAAAAGTAATCATTAAAATAAGTCATCTTTCATTTAGAAAGCCTTTTTGTTTCTGATGATCTCAAAATATTTTTGGGGGATCAAATCTGCCCACATAAAAATTTAAAGAAAATTCAATATAAAATGTGCTGTGCTGGCGGGCTCTAAATTTACTGATAGTTGTGAAATAGATTAACACCAACTTGTGACCCACTCAGCAATTATGTAGAATGCTCAAATACACAGTTCGGTCTCATTTTGTGTTGATATAATCTCCTTGCATTTGCATTACATGCTCAGTCTGTTTCTGACGGACAAAGACAAGGGTGGCCAGGATCTCGAATCTCCGATTCCCTCCTAACGCTTTGCAATGTAGGTATTTCACGGAAACTTCTCATATCACATTTAAGGCAAAAGAACAGTCTATTGGTTTCATCTCAATTCCCAGTGTATCTTCTTAGGCTGTTACTTAAAGTTTCAACATATTTGAAGCACGAAGACATCATTTACTCCTCTGGCTAAGTCCTCACCAAATTCGAGGGGAATATATTGCTTTTATCAGACACTAGTATTCATTGTTGGAAAGTTCTAATTAGTATATATTTCTTGAATATGTTGATTCAAAAACCTAAACCAACACCTGGTAACATTCAAGGGAAAAAATGTTTTTTGGTGGTTAAATTCAAAGTCAAGCAAGCCAATTAGAGGATTTGCAATCTCCAACTTTGCCGAGTCCAGTTTAGTAAACTCAGCCATTGTCCACGGAAGCATTTAGTTTGTGGGTATTAAAACCGAGCTGTCTTAAAAAGAGATCCATGTCTCTTTCCCATGTAAGGTGCACGGGGCTGTCCAAAGGATGGGCTAAGTCCAGTCCCAGTTGGAGGTAAGAGAGGGAATGGCTTGCTGAAACTGGCCCCGGAATGCAGTTGTGAAACTCTATAAGACCAGCTTGGAGCTCCGTGATCACGGAACGGACGCTCTATTCAGTTGCTCCCTCCGCCTCTAGCATAAGGCTAGGGGTTGATTTCAAAATGTCACAGCAGCACCTGCAGCCACCTGACGAGGGAAGTGACAGGCATTCCTCGGCCTGCACATCGATAGCAGAATATCAGGTCTGGCCCTAATTATCTAAACTCTCATGAAGAGGAACCATCGTCTTCTTTCAAACTCAATAGTCAACGTCTAGCAAGGCTTATCTTCTCTCCTTAACAGTGGCGCCCAAGTTTAGAAAACACCAAGAACTTCAACTTCATTGTTCTTGTAGAATGGGAAAAACATAAAAGGTAAGGCGCTTCTCTGTTTGAGCCTAAAATAGCCACATATTGATCTCCTGGAAAACCAGGGCTTTGAATAATCTGAATGTTGATGAATTCATGTTCTTTTAAGCATAATCTGATCAAATATTTGATAGTGTTTTTAGTTCTTAGTAAGTTCAAAGGGCTCATCTTGGTTGAAGGATCACAAGTGTTTCCATAAGAATGTTACAAGGCAAGTGTTGACTGTGCTTTTACTTTCTGAAATTATCGAAACATAATGAAACCAGACTGAATTAGTTATACAGGACAAAAACAATCCGATGTGTAGTACACCAAGCCATTTCTACCATGCACACAACATTTATGAAGAGAAGCAAATTGAATGGTTCTCCTAAAAGGAGTACTTTTGTGGAGCCATGTATAAGAACAAAAAGAGAACAATATAGATCATCTTCATTAGGCATTATTTTTCTTCCATATCATCTACCAATGCAGCTGTAAAATTTAAAGTTAGTATAAATGATTATGTTTAAGTCCTTTTTGTTGTAAGTATCACTGGGCATTCTCAGATGGTCCTGTTAGCTTTCAAAATAAAGATTTCTCCTATAAGAGTCAACCCTTCATGTCCTCCAGCAAACGATTGACAGTGGAACACGTAGTTAATGCCTTCAGCTCTTTCAGTTGTGTGCAATGCATGGTTTCCTAGCCGATGGACCCAAGCATGAAGGTTTTCTAGCAGGAAACTGGTCTCCAGTGGACACGCACGAGCAGTTCCTGCCTTTTCTCGGGTTGCGTGGCAGCTCTCCCACCATCTGTGCTGCAGCCGCCCCTTCCCCTTCCCACCACACAGGCTCATAAAGATGTTTTTCTAGGAATTGGGCAGAAGCGGGACTGGTTTGATTTGTGTCCGTGGCCATCAGCTTCTTGCAAGCCAAGCAGCCTTTACAGATCAATAACTTGGAATGTGGATGAACAACTTCAAGCCCAGGGATGTGGCCTTCCAGCTCCCCTGCCCTCCAACTCATGTTGAAGCACACCTGGGGCCAGCCTGGCTCTAAGAGCACCAACGGGGTGGGTGTCTCGCATCATCTAAGGCAGACAGATGCCTCAGGAATTTGGATGTTTATTTCACAAGGCACCAGCACAGGGCAATTTATAAACAATGCAATTTCACACAGAGGGGAAAAAGGACATATTTGTAATTGATGATGGGGAGGTAAAACTCCGTGTTCTCGCTCTTTCATAGTCAGTGTGAGGTGATGAATACAGGATACGTGGCACGGATGGGGCATTAGTTACAGATTAGCTTTCCTGACTTACAAAACCTCCCCAAATAATTTAGTAATGAAGACCTCTTCCCTGAACTGTCAACTTTATTTATTTGTTCTACCCCCATTCTGAATCAGAGTCATTTATATACTCTTTTGTGGAAGGTGTCACATACAGCTGAGAATACAGCTTGCTGTATGGATTTACAGAGGGCTGTGTCCTTTAAAGTCAACTAAAATGACAGTTTTTATCACACAGAATGCGACCCACAAAAATAGCTTTTTGAATTATTTCAGTGATAGACATACTTTATTTTGGTCTAGTAATCAGTATCATTATTTCTAACAAAGAGTAATATGCTATTTTTCAAAACTGCTTAAAGAGCAGCGTGATAGCATTATTTTGTGCTGTAAACAAGGTCATTTGGAGACGTTGGTGGCCCAGGACAAAATAAACTTGGGAGAGGGTGGAGCGGTTTGGTGTGAGCCTGACTGGGAGGCGGAAGACCTGGCCTGGGCGGCCCACCAACTAGCCAAGTGACCTTGGAAGCCCACACCCACACCACGGTTTTCTATTCTACCTGCTTCATGGGGTTTAATGAGATTACGACAAAAGCACAGATCCTCTGCAAATGCCCGTGGCACCAGGGACACACGGTGGTGCCCCGTCACCACACTATGGGATGCTCCCTTATCATGAATGAGTGCTCCCCCATTCCAGTTCCCTCTTGTGCAGATTTTAGGTCAGGGAAACAAGATGTAGGTCACCCCACATACTTCCAAGCCCAAGGGACTGAGGCTTCTCGGTCCACTCCCAGTTCACTCCCTGCCCTTCTTCCTCTCTCCAGTCCACACTGAGCTTCCAACAAAGGGACCTCATGGTCTGTTATGGTCCTGATGGGGCTCTGATCATGCTGGGCTTTGTGCCTCTGATTGCCCTGTGTCCATTCCAAATATGGGGCACCTACTCACCTTCAAGGTCTTAATCCCCACTGCAAAATCTTAATCCCTTACCTATTGTACTTCCACCTCTTGGCCCTAGTTCTCAAACATCATCCCACCCAGAATGTCCTTTCTGTCATCCACCCAACCTTCCAGGTACAGCGTGGGTCCCATATCCGGAGAAAGACTTCCTAGCTCTACCAACCCAAGGACATTTCTTCATCTCTAACTCATGTTCTGTCTGTCATTGCTCCAGAACAAGTTTGCATATCATCACTATTTCTAACGTTCTTTTATTTGATATTTACAAGACTTGAGCTTCCTTGGAATAAGGCTGATATTCTCATATGCCTTAGAAATAATAGATCCTTAATGAAACCTCTTGACTGATTGCTGGTCGTTTAGATGCTTTCTACCAGAGGACTTACATAATAGGAAATGTTTATTCATTCACTCATTCCCTTTTTCACCTCACCAACATTTATTGAACCCCAACGTGTCCCTTCAAAATCTGATTGAACTTTTCTGGAAGTTTTTAAATAATGACTCAAGGAACAAAGTTATGAATTATAGATAAATGTTTATAGTAAGATCTCCTCCCTCCCAGCTGTGTCTCTGGGCTTTGACTAGAAAATAGAAATTGACTGTAGAAATAGAAATTGAAAATAGAATTGACTTTAAAATAGAAATTTCCCTGTAGCTTTGTTCCAGTCACCCATCATTGCATGCATAACAAACCACCCCAAAATTTAGTGGCTTGAAATAATAATTTTTGATTATCCTTCACAGTCTAGTGGATTTGCTGGGCTCAGCTGGGTAGTTCTTGTCCAGGATCTGTCATATGGCTGCAGTGTGATAGGGACTGGAGTTGGAGGAGTCTAATGGCCCACATGGGCTTGATGTCCAAGACGCCTCACTCACATGGCCTACAGTTGATGCTGGCTGCTGACTGGAGGCTCAGCTGGTTTGTCAACTGGAATATATACATATGGCCTCTCCATGTGGTTTGGGCTTCTCAGAGCCTGGTGGTGGGGTTCTGAGAGAGCGCATCACCTGTAGTCTTGGAAGGTGATGACTTCTTATGACCTATCCTTGAGAGTCCCAGAATGTCATTTCCATTGTATCCTATTGGTCCAACTAGTCACTAAGGCCAGCCCAGATCCAGAAAAGGAGACTTAGACTCTGCCTCTTGATGTGAGGAGTAGCCTGTGCATATACGGAGGGAAGGAATCCATGGCAGCCATCTTAGAGACTTTCTATCACTGAGGAAAATCCCCCAGCTAGCATTACTGAGTGGTTACTGTGGGCTCTTCGCAGCTTTGCCTATTTTCTCGGTTAATTCTCACAAGAACACAATAATTAATTCTCAATTATTCTCGCAACACAATTCTCACAACAACACAATGTCACAATAATAAATATTATTTTCCTTATATTAGAGATGACAAAAATAGCCTCAAAATCATTATATGACTTCTTCAAGGTCAAACAGATTGTTGAAGTGGCAGAGTTGGGTTTTAAGTCTTGGTATGTCTATCTCAAACCACAGTTTTTTCACTTACGCAACCCTGTCTGGGCATCATATCAATGATGCCCAAGGGGAAGGAAAGAGAGAGTGAAAGGAAGGAAGCGGATAGAGGTGTTTTCCCGTAAGTGACTAGAGTTCTCTGATGACGGCAGGCTCTAGACCACAGCCCTGTTGCTCCTTAGGTAACATTTTTAGATGTTCCAGCCCCCAAACATTCTTGTTTGATGGAAAACGATCTCTAATTTTAGATGAAGCATTTTAAGCGAACATCCTTCAGCAAAAGGAAAGCCCAACATATAATTTGAGTTAAAATTTATTGTAGAGTAATATATTCTTATTAAATGGAATAAATGCTTCCCAGTAATTTTTAAATTATCTTGCAAAGAAGGCTAAAATCAATCCTACTATCAAATCTGAGCTTTAAAAATTAATTACGAGATGTGATTTAGTATTACGCTCTAAGCAAGTTGGATCTTTAAATAAACATTTACATCATTAAAATAAATCATGATTCAGGGAACAAGGAACTCAATCGCTTCAGCCTCATTTCCTTTCAGCTGCAGGGGGCAGTACTGGTCACTTGATGGCTTTTTTTTGGGTCCTTTCCTAACAAAAAGAAGAGAGTCATTTCCTCCCCTGAAATGTTTTCGTCTTGCCTCTTCATCGCATGACCGTCTCTTCTTGAAGAGCTTACTCGCAAGTTCCTATCTCAAACTCCACATCAAATAGGAGGCTTTATCGTGGGGAGAGACAGAGTGGTAAAAGATTCCTATGCTTCTTAAATTTTAAATTTCCTCATGAAATTATTCTTCACCTGACAAGAAACAAGTAGGAAATAAAGAGAAGACAAAGATTAAAAGAAAAATCCACCATAAGTCATATCAGCAAAAGGATCCAAGGGAAATTGGGTGGGTGTTGCTGCCTTGAAAATGCACATTTTGGGGGGCAAGGGCACTCCTTGGCTTTGGCCCACTTATATGCTACTGAGCTGCTAAGAGCTGAGGGGCTAAATGCCTTTTTTAATAAGTTTTCCTAAATGTGGAAGGGCAAAAATATAGCGATTATCTAAGCGGTGCTGCCCCCTGCTGGTGGCAGTTATGCAACCCCCCCCCCCCCCAAACAGATAGTTCCTTCGTCCCAGTTTCTGACAGCTGCTAGGAAACGTTCAGAACTCTAAAGCTCTCGGAGATAGTCTGGGTCACACCACCCCTGTCCCACTTCTGCAGAGTGAAGCTGCAGCCAGTCCTTGGAGGGGAAATGACTTGTTCATTATCACAGCTTTCAGCTCAGCTCTCTTGCTACACTATCCACCTGTCTGGAACACCCAACTCATGGAATGCACAGTTCCAAAATAGATAGTGTTTAAGGCCACTGGGACGTTTGTATGCCCTTTTTTAAAGATAGGTATGGGAGTCTGGTGCCCTATGGTGAATCTTATCCTTCAGATCTGACCTATTTAACCAGAACTGTCAGAATTTTCCTTAAACACTGAAATATGATTTGTGGGATGCCTGTGTTATTTATGACTCCCTACATCTCTTTCATGAAATGAAAATAATAGAAAAATTTTACTTACTATTCTGTAGTCTAGTTGCTGAGGAAGGGGTTCTTTCATAACTGATGCTAGTGATTTAAGGATGGAATTAGGAGAAATGCATTTGATGTTTACAGAGCCAAGAGGTTCCAATAGTCTTTCTAAATTTTCATGTATTTAGTTACATTTTATTCACACTTTATTAATACTGGATCCTTAAATATAATTCAAATGACCAAAGAAAATTGTGTGTACAATTTTACTGCTCAAAGTTTATGAGGAAGTTCAGAATCTCACAGCAGCCTGGCAGGGCAATTAATCTAAATTTTCAACTGGCTCATCTATTCTTTTGGTCCCTATTCACACTCTTTGGTTAACTGGTTTAGTTACTAGTTCCAAGAGAATGGCCACGTTACATTCATAGAGATGTTATTTGACAGCTTTTATACTTCCACATTTAATAAGACGTTTTCAACAACTATAATACAATAACAACAGGACAGGTTCTGTGTCAGAGATTCTTTTTTTGTTTTTTTTTTTTTTGAGGAAGATTAGCCCTGAACTAACTGCTACCAATCCTTCTCTTTTCGTTGAGGAAGACTGGCCCTGAGCTAACATCTGTGCCCATCTTCCTCTACTTTATATGTGGGACACCTACTGCAGCATGGCTTTGCCAAGCAGTGCCATGTCCGCACCCAGGATCCAAACTGGTGAACCCAGGGCCACCGAAGCAGAACGTGCGCCCTTAACTGCTGCGCTGCTGGGCCGACCCCAATGTGTCAGAAATTCTTAACTTCTTTTACCAAGAGGCGTGCTTTGAGATAATGTTCACCCTCTCTCTAGTCAAGGCCCCACCTCAAACATGGTAGCAACAAGAGGCTTTCTGTGACTCATCTTATCTTACTTTGGTCCCTTCTTTCCTTTTTCTCTGCCGAGGAAGATTTGCCCTGAGCCAACATCCGTTGCCAATCTTCCTCTTTTTTTGCTTGAGGAAGATTAGCTCTGAGCTAACATCTGTGCCAATATTCCTCTACATTGTCACAGTGTGGCTGGTGAGTGGAGTAGATCCAAGGCAGGGATCCAAACTCATGAACCTGGGCCGCCGAAGCAGAGCACACAGAATTTTAACCACATGGCCATGGGGCCAGGCCCCTTTGGTTCCTTCTCTTGATAGCACTCTAAGATTTACGTTCTCAGTTTTTGACTTTTTTTTACAGTCTAAATGACTTTCAGTTCGTGTGTGTGTGTGCGTGTGTGCACACGTGTGTTTGTGCACTGCTGTAGAATGAGCTAAGCTGTACGCTTCCTGAAGGCAGGTGCTGAGTCTTTTATTTCTTTGAAATTGTTCGGAAGTGCCCAGTAGAACCTTCTACTGAGGGAAGAACTCAAATGATGCTGACCAATGCATTTGCCATTTCTTAGAAAAGGGATTACAGGGAAAATCTCCTTGAGGGTCCCACATCTTGCCCTCCCTAACAAATGTGTCTGCTTCTCCAGATGCTGTCTGTTTATCCTGCAGCCTGCCTGCTTCTAGTCATGCCCAATTAGCATAATTACTGTCTCCAGGCCTTGCCCTTTATTGATCCTGGTAGTTAAAGCGGTTTTCAGCCAAGAGCCGTGCTGACAGAAGGTAGAAATCTATTCACCAGGACCTCCAATAGAGAATGGTCTCTTTTCTTGCTTTTCAGAATTGCTTTTGTCTGCTTTTGTTTTAGATTGTACTCTCTTTTTTCACATTCCCCCCAAATCTGCTGTGGCAGAAATTCAGTAGCTCGCCTAAGCCGGCGATAGAGAGCTGGGGGAAGACGTTTACAAGAGTTTGGTTGCAGTACAGACAAATGTGGCCAACCTGTCAAAATAAGCGTAAAGTTGTGTAAATAATCAGCAAGGTGTTTATCAAATGCCATGGCAGCACCATACGGAAGCGTATTCAGGGTTTTTTAGTTAATAAAAAGGGTTGAGTCTAGAGCCTCATGGTTCTGAAAAGACTCTCACCATGATGCTATTAAAGAAATGAACTAACAGCGAGAAATCTGGCAAAAGACCAGACTGTATCCTGAGCCATTGTCAGGAAAATGCATTCTTGGGCTTCCAGAAACTAGAAGCATGCGGTGACATTCCCTGACGCAAAGAACTCTGTTTCTAATTTATACAAGAGGCGCTCCAAGCCAAGGCATTTATTATATCACATTAAAATATTATTATATAATAGTGAATACGTAGTGTATGCATGTTTATATGCATATAAAATAAGCATCCAGGAACAATTTTGGGCATAAGATAGATCAGGTTAGGACACTGTCTTAGGGCAGATATCTCAGAAGCTCGCTGGTGGCTCTAAGGTCGGAAGGGCAGGTGGCTTGAATTTCTGGAGCCATTTCTGATTGTGCTAAAGGCTGCCTGGAGCCTTTGCACAGGGGTGCCAGGGCCGGGTGCAAGGTTGTGTCTTGCCTGACTCCTGGGTGTGTCAGTCACGTAGATTATACACTCATACACTGTATGCCCTTGATTCTGAGCCCTCCCAAGCCCCAGTGGGAACAAAAGCCTTGAAGGGGAAGAGGAAGACACCTGTTAGGTATTCGGCATCCTGCCTTACAGCAGGTCCCTCCTGTCTTCATCCATGTCTAGACAGCAGCCAAGAGTGACACCACATCCTTCCCTGGGCTCCACAGCAGTGGAATCTTTGTTCTTTGGAAACTGATGGATGGGTCATGAATATTATCTTCTTGTTATTGGTAGATTTACTCTCCCCGAACTGGCATCTAAACAGCCAAATACGATTTCACATTATTAGAATGATGCTAAAATGCAAGGTTTCTCTTAACCTGTGGAGTGCTGGAGAGAAATTTGAATGCTATGATTCCATTTTAATAATATCATAGTATATATACTTATTTGGTAACTTATTCATATGTAGGCTATTATGTAGGCCATATGTGGGTCATATATAAGGATGTGCCTAAGATTTTGGCCTTTATTTTGATTTAATGATACCTAGTGTAATGAATATTGTCTTTGCCTGCCCACCATCCATTCTCCCTTCTTTTGGTAGAGTCGCCTGATTCTTCCCTGGAGAACCAGCCCTTTCTCACTCTTACCACTTACATTTATGGAGGTGATGACACTTCCAGCTCTGGGGGCGCTCAAGTGATCTAGAATTGGCCAATCGGTGCTGTTTGTCCCTCCGACATTGTATTTAATTTAGAGATTGTTATGAGTTGAATTGTTCCCCCTCAAAGACGAATTGAAGTCTCAACTCTCAGTACTTCAAAATGTGCTGCTGGTTAGGTCTTATAACATTTTTATTTTATTGAGGTCACATTGGTTTATCACATTGTGTAGATTTCAGGCGTACATCATTATATTTCACCTTCTGTATAGACTGCATGATGTCCCGCACAAAAAGTCTAGTTTCCATCCGTCATCATACGTGTGTGCTCCTTTTCCCCTTTTGCAACCCCTTTCCCTCTGGTAGCCACCGAGCTGTTCTCCAGATCTATGTGTTTGTTTGTTGGTTTATGGAGATAGGTTCCTTTCAGAGGTAATCAAGGTAAGATGAGTAGGGTGTGCCCTAATCCAATAGGACTGGTGTCCCTATCTATATAAAGGGGAAATTTGGACGCTGAGATATGAATAGAGGGAAGACAATGAGAAGACACAGGCAGAGCGCCATCTACAAGCCAAGGCTGCTGGAAGCTGGAAGAGAGGCATGGAGTAGGTTTTCCCTCACATCCTCAGAAGGAGCTACTTCTGCTGACATCTTGCTTTTGGACATCTGGCCTCCAGAACTGGGAGAGAATAAACTCCTGTTGGTTAAGCGCCCCAGTCTGTGGTGCTTTGTTGTGGCAGCCCCAGCAGGCTCACACAGGATGATCATGTGACTCAAGCCACGCAAATCAGAATGAATCGCAAGATTTTTATTGAAGCAGTTGGGAAAGAAAAGATCTCCTTTCATTTCTAGTTGTGAGGAAGAAGACTGGAGCTCTGGGGCTGCCGAGTAGACAGAACCTGTCTGACACTGAAGCCAGTGTGTGTGGGCCGAGCTAGAGATCTTGACAAAGCAAGATGTGGTCCTGATGACATTGTTTGAGCCAAAGGATTAACATATTTTGAAGTAGCTTCCAGGCCTTGAGTTTTCGGTTACATTGGCCAATAAATTCCTTTTGCTTGATCGGGGTTGAATTGGATATCCTAATATTCTCATTCAAAAGGTCCCAGCCACGACACTTAGTGTCTGAGAGTCGATTTGGGGCATGATTGAGCTACCACTGGGGTGAGAGTTGCTGTCGGTTGATTCCTATTAATGCGTGAATATAGCTCAAAATGGTCAAAGGACATATGGAAGAAAATCCTCCTCATTATGATCTACAATATTATATTTCACAATCATAACATGTTGTGATCACATGGATTGTGAAGTCTTTCAGAACAGTCATCCTGTAACACAAGCTGTGACTTGGAAAGAGTATGTATTCAAGAGAGATGTGTGAAATGACATGGAATCATTCAAATATTCCCGACACAGGCCAAATCTGTTTTTGCAATTGTCTCTGATTCTTTCTTCACGCTATTCCCCAAATGATACTTTATGAGACAGATACTTTTAAGGAAGGGTAGCTTTAGAAACATCACTTAACACTAAGAAATAAAAATAGGAGACATTTCAAGTGCACTGATGGTGAAAATATTTCTATAATCTCCACTTTGAGATCCTTGTACAGGCACATACAGGAAACTCTTTTCTCCTTTAAGAGGAGCCGGGACAGACTTTCTCAGTGGGATGGCTCTGGGTGGGTATACAGACATTGAGGGAGTCGGCTGCTAGGCCAGATTGGGACTTACATTAAGAGTCATTGGTGAAAACCTGGCCCAGGACAATCATGACCCCGAGTGATTGCCATCTGTTGATTATTGGTTTCAATCCAAATTTTCAGTCTGGTGTCCACATTAAAAAAGAGATACACATATATTAGCATCAAAATAATTAACCACCACAGCGTCTGTGCCAAGGGTAGAATGAATGGGCCATTTTAAATGCATGGTCCATTCATGCCTAAAGGTGACCTCTGCATCAATTCTGGAGCCCCCTCCTGGATGCGTTGACTGGCTTGGAGCAAGATTCTGACTTGCTGAGTTCTGGGATAAATAATGGATTATTCCAAACTAGAACTCAAAGGGGAAAAAAAAAATATATATATATATATATATATATATATATATATATGATTATCCATTATTTATTTTTGATCAAGGATATCTTTTATCCAAAAAAATGATTTAAAGCAGCTTACATAGTTGCACATAATAATAGCGGTATCTAATATAGATTTAAAATAAAAACAAAAAATAAAGCAAAGAGAAAATAAAGTACATGAACCAGATGGCGCCAGGAGTGAAGTTAGCATTAGAAAAGCAGGTTCGACAGTCCTGGATATTTACTTGTGGCTGGCTTGCTAGCATTAAATATTAAGAGGGAAACACAATCAGTTACAAGAGTCAGTCTTTGTATAGTACACACAAAGAGAGGCGGACGAAACCCCCTCAGTGCGGGTAAAGAAGAGCTCTGCCTGATACCGAGACCAGAGACGAATTTTCCGTTGATATAGTAGCACTTCAGGGAAATTACAGGACAAAAAGCCTCAGCTCTTCCCTTTACAGAACCACTACCTCACTTCTCCTCCCTTTTGTCTTCCTTCTATAAAAATCTTTTCCTAATATTAATAAAAACAGTAATAGTTCATGATTACCAAGCCCTGGTTGTGAGGCAGTCACGGTGGTAGTTGCTATACTTGCAATTCAGTACACATGACAACAAACTTGTGATGGGGTGGCAGATATTATTGCAATACAGACTTGGGGCTGGAGTGACACAGTCAGTCAGTCAGTGGATCTGTCCGTCTCCAAAGTTTCTGTCCTTATCTGCTGCAATATATAGCTTTTAAAGAACGGGCTGAAAGATAACCAGAAAACATCTCTAGGTTGTTTCTATTAGGGTTATATCTCTTGAAAGCATTTCTCCAGAGGCCCAGGTTGTTTCTGATGATTCCATCAGGAAAACAAGATGATTATCTTGTTGACAGATCATGTGTAGGGTCATAAAAGTTTATTATGTATCCTGTTTATTTCATGAAATGGAAGCCCAAAGTAGATTTTGAGAAGAGTCTAAGTTTCAGTATATTCAAATGCAAAAGGCTCCCCTTTGCTCTCCTTTGAACTTCTTCAAGCTCAAGTTCAACAGGACAGAAACGATCAGGGCATGGTTCCGAGTGTGGAAGTCTGCCCAATAAGACAGTTGACGAGAAAGCCAGGCTGGCCATGCATCCAAAGTTCCCAGACAAGTCATGCCTATTGAACAGACGTGGCATGTGTCGCATAGCCTAGCTTGACTGGTTAGAAAGGTGAAAGCGACTGAGGACAGCATCATATCCAACCCATTGCCTTTATGGCAGAGTGAGGCAGAAAGCTCTTCACAGCAGAGGATGCTACAAGAACGATGTGGAGGCAGCCTGAAGAAAGGCAACTGACCTATGTGTTTCTAGGCAATGTTAGCAGCCCGCACATCAGAATTCAATGCCTTAAAAGGAGCTACAATTGGTCTGTCTGGGCAAAACTGTTATGGGACAAAGGGCAGAGCCAACTAGAGTGCTGAGCTCCGGACACACACACAAAATGTATAGAGAGAATAAATCGATCAAGTTTATCATCTGCAAGCATTGTCACGTTTGTTAGTTAGCTCCTCCATCTATCACTGATCTGTCAGGTCACAAAGGTACAGAGGACAGGATATGGCCTAAAGGGTTCCTTCTGAAACTTAATATCCCAACATGCTCATGAAAATTTGTATTAATGAAGACAAAATGGTAATGGATATAGAAAACATCACCTACCTTTGCAAAATCTACTTTGAGTTGAGAATAGGTTAACATTGGGGGTGGGGTGAGAATTAGGGAAATACGGACAAAGCAAAAACTGGAAGGAATCTATATATCTATCTCGCCACCCAGCCTTCCTGCAATGAGTCTCCTGAAATGTGTTCTTAACAAGTTTGTTTATTCACAACAGGAGGCTTTTCAAACTGATCTGTTTGTGGATGCATTTAATTACTGTCATGTTGATAATGAAGTCTTCTCACCCTTCCACCTACAAACTTAATTGTGTGTACACCCATCTTTTCTTGCTAACCTCATTTCCAGCTATCTTTCCTTCCATTTAAAGGGAATTCTAAATACCCTCCCATTCTTCTCACTTCTTTTTAAAGCTTTCACCACCAATTATTCCCTTTCTTGTTTCTTTTCCTTCCTCTCAACTAGTATTTTCCCCCTTAGTTTTTTCTCAGATCGCTCTCATCTTAAAAAATAACCTCCTGTGGTACTCTTTAATCTTTCTCATTTCTTTTCCATTACAGCTTCTAGAAAGAAGAGTCTATACCAGAGGTCTCACTTAGCTGCACATTGGAATCAGCTGGGGACCTTTAATTGGCCTGGGATGCAGCCTGGCCATTGGGAGCTCTTAAAGATCTCCAGGTGATTCTAATGTGCAGCCAAATTAGAGAACTACTGGTTTAACCTTGTTTCTATTAATTCCTCAAACCCTTTCACTTCTGGTTTATGATCACTTCCCTTCCCTAAGATGTCTCTTGCTAGGTTAATCCATGGTCTAATGACAAAATGCCATGAATCTTTTTCAGGTCTCCTCTCGGGTGACCTCTATTTCCTTCTCAAAACTTTCCAACCATTGGCTTCTGGATACGTGATTCCCAGCACCCAGAACCTCCATATCTGTTTCTCAAAAGCTCTATTTCCTTGCTCATTAAAATGGTACCATGCTTCACACGGTCACCCAAGCTGGAAACCAGGGCATCATTGTCAACACTGTGCCTTCGGATTCCATATACAACTTGTCACAAAGTCTTGCTATTTCTAACTCCTTAAGAACTGAGTATCTGCTCCTTCTGGTCCATCTCCACTGCCTGGCTCGGCGTCCACCACTACAGCCGAGATTAATGGAGGGCTTTCGTAATCAGTCTGATTCTACTCTTGATGCTCCTCAAATTCATCTTTGATATTGCTTCCTAATATGGAACAAAGTTCCTCTACCGTATGGTTTCCTTCTGCTTTTCCATGACCACGACTCCCTATTTCCTTCTGATGCACCTTGCACCATGTGTCTAGCAACTGCGAGGTCCTGGTAACCCCACATATACACCTCTGGCATTGCACTTATCAGGTGATCTGTAGCAATTTACTATTTTACTGCTCTCACACTGAACTCGTGGAGGGAAGCAATTTTGCACCTTTATATCCCATGCCTACTGTGGAATCTGGCATATAGTAAGTGGTCAATAAATTTTGTTTCCACAAATAAATGAATTAATATGCAATTCTCTTCCGTCTGCTGGGCATGACCTTATCTGACAGCTAATTTCCGAACAACTTCTCTAGAGTGATTAACAAAGGCAGGCAAGGATGAAAGAAAGAAATGCAAAACACAAGTGATCCTGACCCCCAGAGAGCCTGAGAGGGGAAGGGAAAAGAGAGATGCAGTGCACGTAGGGGAAGGTGCCACCCACGTGAGTCAGCTTTGCTTGAAGTGTCCTGGTTCTCTTTCAGGTCTAATTTTTTGCATACAAGACATCATTTCTTTAAGACAAGTTCAGTGCCACAGACGGGTTTTATTACAGGCTAAAAGAAGGCAATAAGGCAGCCTGGAGATGTAATAATAGCATGAACACATTTGTAGACAGAGTCTGGCTCAGTATTTGAATCAGGACTATATTTAATACAGAAGGAAAATATTCTGAGCACCTATGCCTTTTGAAACAGGAGATCAATGATTTACTAGTAAAAATCAAAGGAATGAAAGTTTCGTAAGGATGAGGTCCCCTTCTCCCACGGAAAGTGAAATGACTTTTGTTTAACGTTTTATTTCATTGTCCCTATTTCAGGCCCATTTCTTACGAAGTAATTTGAATTCCAATATGTGAGTGGCCATAATATGGGCTTTTGCTTATCCCTTCTGTGAAATACGGATCTTGTAGTCATGTAGAGAAACACGCATTTCTTCAGCTTTGACATCAACTTGTTTGGGAGCAATTTGGCAAAGAGACTATTGAATCATCAACCGTAAATTGTGTACTTTGGGGTACAAACTGCTAATTGTTAATGCATTAATTAAAACAACTCTTGGGCTTTTGCTTCAAGAAGCGAAGCCTATAAAAATCACCCAGTCACCTTTTCCTGACATCCCCCTCCCCCCCCCACCTCCCTCCTGCCTGGATATTAGGAATGAGAAAATTAAGATAATTTGTATGCATATTTCTGAGAGCCATTTTAGGGTTGTGTAATGATAAAGAACAATTAACAAAAGCTTCTCTGGCTTTGACTAACCGCTTTCTGGGCAAATGGTTTAATTAATGAAGAGGCTGCTTCCTTTGGTTTAATCATGCAGCATTGAAAGAGAGGCTGCTGAGGAAAGCAAATGACTACTCCACTCCATTTAGGTGTTTGGCTGACGGCTCCCCGTCCACAAGATGGCAGTAAACGTTTGATGAGTTTCTATGATCATTTTAGTCTTTTGTGTGTGAATGTGGGTGGGGGGAGGAATGGGACTAAGATTTGGTCTAGAAGAAAATTTTTATTTATTCGATATTTGCTATTGTTTTATATTTTTGTGTCAAATAAATCAGTAGCATACTATTAATTTAAAATGCTTTCAAGTGGGTGACAGTTACATTGTTTATCATAGCTGTTAAGCTGAGCATCATAACAAAAATAATATAATTGCTCTCCACCTCAACTGTATATGACAAAAAAGAGCAAAAAATTAACATTTGGCTTGGAGACATTATAGTGTTCTAAGTACACTGGCTAATAACTTGAAAATATATGAAGAAATTGGTTTATTTCCGAATCCTAGGTGAGCGATATGTGCGAGAGTTTCGAGTGATAAGTTGAGCACACTAGGGTCTTCCCCTCAAGAAGCTTTAGACCAGCAGAGGATATCAACGGGTATTCACGCAATCATTATACGAGGTGATGGTGACGGAGGGAGTTATGGGTAAACAGGTGTGTCACTATAGTGAAGGGGAAAATATTTTTGACTGGGGGGTTCAGGGGAGGCTTTTTGGGAAGTGGGGCACTCAACATTTGCCATGAAGAATGGGTGAGGTCCAGATTTGCAAACTGCACGCACACAGGTATGGAAGTAAGAACACACCTGCAGCAGCTAGGTGTATCTGAGGATGGAGAGGTCAGTGTGCTTGGTCGCAAAGTGTATATAAAACAGAGGATTGGGAATAAAGTGAGCTTGATGGTTGAATG
The DNA here is from genome assembly GCF_037783145.1 of Equus przewalskii. Taxonomy (NCBI): domain Eukaryota; kingdom Metazoa; phylum Chordata; class Mammalia; order Perissodactyla; family Equidae; genus Equus; species Equus przewalskii. Next base: position 18,400,440 of record NC_091862.1, read on the forward strand.
CTAAGCTTGGAAGTTTGGATGTTATTCTGGAAGCAGCGGAGGACCACGGAAGGTTTTTGAGCTGAGGAGCAGCCTAGCAGCAGCGCTTCAGAAAGAACAGCCTGGAATCCGTGCAGGAGGGATGGGAATGGAAAAACTGGCTGTGCAATTGCGTACAGTTCTGGAGAGAGGCGGTGGTATGGTCATAGCCAAACTATCATCCTAAAGCCAGGACCATTAACTTCATTTCTTTAGGTCATTTTCCTCTCATAAAAGGCAAAAGCTTGGACCAGGTGTTTCTTTTCAGCTCCAAAAACCACAGGCCTGGCTGGGATAATAGCGGGGGTGTAGAGACAGAGGGATGGATGCAAGAGAGATAACAAGGCAGGCAGAGCAGCACCTGGCCTCTCTGTGAGTGAAAAGTGAATGGAGGGATGTGGGATGGGATGTTGGCAGGGAAGGAGCAGAGAGAAAGGGAGAACGATATTTCATGCAGCTGGTTGCTTAGAAAGACAATGGGGGCATAAGTAAGGAACGGAAATACCAGCTTTGTGAAGAATATATTTTCAGCTTTGAACATACTGGTACATTAGCAATATTTGTAGTATTTAAATCATGGACAAGTGAATTGCTTAAGTTAATCTGAATATTTGGATGAATTATCTGAACAGATAGCAGAATGACTACTATGGATATTTCCATTCTTTCCCTCTTAATAAATAAAGATGTCAGCCCATATAAGATTGCTAGAGAAGGCAGAAAGGATTTAAATGTACTATTGGAAGGGATGCAAAATAGGCGGTTCTTCATATACAAAGATGGCACCATGGGCCCACCTCACAGGAGCTGGGCTTGGAGCTGCTTTCCTGCTTGGGGTGCAGCATGGGGCCCAAGCCACCCATGTGAACTCGCAGAGGGACAAGCACACGAAGGAAAGGATGGAGGAAGCACAGGCTGAGTCATCATTGAAGATCCGGTCTTCTGTCCAATGTTATGTCAACAGTGGGAGCAATCCAGTGGTGAGGCATTCTCTCCACCCAATTCCGACCAGATTTTTGTGCAAAAAGAACAAATGTGGAGTCAACAAATAGTTATCAGAGAGTGATTCAAAAAGGGCCATTTCCAGAGCTGTCACAGGGTGAGATCAGACAGTTTCGGGCTCATCTCCTGGACCACAACACTGTACCATGACAACCGATGCCCAGAAGGGTGGATCGGTGGGAGAAAGGACTGGGATGTGCCTTCAGATCATCAGAGATCAGAGTCTGTTGGATGCTGCTCAGTGCTGTGTGTTGAATATGAAATGGACATTTTCATTTAGTGTGCTGAATATAGTCAATTCATTTCCAGAGTGTTCAATTCATCAGCATATCACTTCCTCGACCCTTCTCCATAAGCAGGCATTTGCTATATAATGAAACATATATACGTATTTGTTAAGACAGGAATTTATGCTCCTTAACAAGTGAAGTTAAAAGATTCCTAACCAGGTAGATTTTACAGATTAAACAATTATTACAGGCACTCTGTCTTTACTTATATGTTGTATTTGGATCCACATGTGTATCAGCATTGCTTTCCAAACTTTCTAAAAGCCTAAAATGCTTTCACTTAGTCTGGAGTGGCTCAAACATCTGGACTGCGGAGGGAACTTGAAGACAAATTACAGCTTTGGAGACCACTAGTTAACTTCCTTAACTGGCTAATGAAAAAATATTAACTATTCCTTTAATATCAGCAATAAAAAACTACTACTGTGCTACTTTCTCCTTTTTTGAACTTACCTTTCCTTCTTATTTTAAAAACATTAATTTGATGCTTAAAAGCAACGTTTTCCATAGTGTGATAGGAATTAGCAATTTACTTTAGTTAGGGGATTTAATTTTCTGCCTTGGGATTAGCCATCGCCCCTTTCTGAACTCAGCCCTCCTCTGAGTTCTCATCCATTTGGGGCCTCCCTTTTTAGGGATCTGTCCACCTGGGCATGTCCCAAACCAGCCTGAGCGCCTCAGTGCAGAAACTGTGTCTTAACTCTTTCCTACATCCCCACCACCTACTTTGCCAGTGCCAGGAGCAAAGGGCACATTTGCACATGGCGCATAAATCAATGAATCACCCCCTGCTTCTCTCCAGCTTATTTCAGACGTGCTCACAGATGCATATTAACTATGAAAAGTAACAAATGCCGACAGAGTAGGAAGCTGAACTTGATGTTACATAGTCGACACAAGTGAAAACCATATCCAATAATCATGATATAAATAATTTGGGGGATAATTCCCACCATCCTTTCTTTCCTCCCTCCTTTCCTTCCTTCTTATGTATGTTGGTATTTATCATCTGGAAGGCACTAAGATTACAGAATGTCAGAAGAAAACTTAAGGTGATCTGGGGCAACCCTTGGCTTGGCATGAAGTGGCTCTTTGAATCCTTGACAAGAGTCCTAAGGCCTCTACCTGAACATGAGCAGTGATGAAGAACCCATTACCACCATTGGGAGCCCATTTGAAGTGTAAACCTGTCATTATCAGGATGTTCTTCCTTATCATTTAGCACAAATCTGGGTCCCCATAACTTTCATTTATTGATCCTGCTTCTAACCTATAAAAAGGGATAATTCTAAGTCTTCTACATCAGGGGTCTTAAGATATCCAAAGTCATGTATCATGTCCATCCCGCATCTTCTCCTTTTTTAGGGTAAACTTCTTGATTTTTTCTCATTATTCTTTATGTATCTGGACCTCCCTTCCAGACAGGTGGGAGCTTGGGGCTCTGACGCTGGTGATGGTGTTGCCATATTCCAGAAACTGGAACCCAGCCTGGGGTGGAGGCGCCATTACCAGCTGTTTGCAGGCTACAGTTTGGGGGATGTCCGAGGGGGTGGCAGGCAGCATCTCCCGGAGATTCATCTTCAGAACACTGGACCAACTGTTCAAACAATCAATACTCATCTCTCCCGTCTCCATACTCTCGGTTCTCAACCTAAGATTGCATCACAATCACCTGAAGGTGAACTCAGATGGCTGGCCTCCAACCCCAGAGTTTCTGATTCAGCTGGTCTGAGCTGAGACCCAAGATACTGAATTTCTAACAAGCTCCCAGGTGATGCTGGCTCTGGTGGTCTGGGACCCCACCTGGAGAACCACTGCTGTAGACAGCGCAATGAAGCTGAGATGAAGCACCAGATGGGGATAGAAGGCACCACACGACTTGTAAGTTAACCCAGGTCGGGGCTGACACTAGGGTGACGCAAGTGAGGCACCTGCCTAGGGTGCAAAATGTAAGAAAGATGCTCACTCTCAGGGCCCGTAAGTGGGGGGCCGTGCAAGGAAGAGCAGCTGCAAGGGAGCCTGTGCCAAGCAAGCTGCTGGCTGGAATGGTCTTCATGCTGCCCTGTGGCCTCTGTGCTAGGTGGAATACTGGTCCTCAAAGATGCAGACATGGGATGGACATATAGGAGGGTTCCTATCATTCTAGTGACTACTTCTTTTGGTAACAAATGTCACAGACCCAGCTGCAAAAAAATTCCGTGAAATTTTGGACAGTGTTACAGTAGGATTGCCTTCTAAAAAATATTGAAAATCTAAATGTACAAGAATACATTTTAAAATTCCATTTAAATCCTGAAGGCATTAGAATTGAATTTCTTTTTCCAGAAGAAGTGAAATCACGCAAAGGACAGCGGGTTGTAATAAGTAAAGGTTGTGATCCATGAACTATTATCATATCATTTCTATCCTCTAAGGCTCTCCTGTCTCCTAGGAGATGGGCATGTAAATAAGCGATTCTGCGTCACACAAGGAAATAGGCCCGGTAACAGGGCTGCCAACTGACTGCCATGGGAATGCAGAGGACAGAGGGGTCCTAAGGCTAGACATGTGTGTTACTGATTTTGTGCTTCAAGTAAATTTATTTAAGAACTGTTGCCCCCACCTCTGGGAAGCCTGAAGTGGGTGGCTGGAAGTTCCCAATAAAGGAAGATGACTGGGAGAGTTGGCAATGTTTTTCACCTGCCCCAGTGCCCAGACCCCCGTGCCTTCCTCCACAGCTGCTGGTGGCCTCGAGGGGCCACCGCTCCCCCAAGAATCTTACTCTTTAACATGAAAGAAATTCAATCTGAAGTTTGGCAGAAACATAAGGGTGTTATCTATTCTATCCTCTGACTTCTGGGAGCACTTTCATAACCGGGACACATAAGTACTAGCAACAGACTGGTTTTGAAGGCTTCCAAGAAAGAGGGTTTCACGTGTTATCTGTAAGTTGCTGCTATGTCTGCATGTTTGTATCCCCCCCAAATTCATACGTTGAAGCCTCAACCCCCAGTGGGATGGTATTTGGAGCTGGGGCCTTTGGGAGGTGATTAGGTGTAGATGAGGTCTTGAGGACAGAGCCCCATGATAAGATTATTTTCCTTACAAAGAGAGAAAGAGACACCAGAGCTTCCTTTCTCTCCACCACATAAGGAAACAAGGAAAAGATGGTCATCTGTGAACGAGGAAGAAGGTGCTCACTCAGAACCCCACCATGCTGACACCTTGATCTTGGTCTTTCAGGCTCCAGAACAATGAGAAATAAATGTCTGTTGTTTAAACCACCGTGTTTATGGTACTCTGTAACAGCAGCCCAAGCTAAGACAGTTGCTCATCAGAGGAGCACTTCCTTTGCCTCACCTGACTCTGCCATTTGAATCTCCTTTCTCCTTGCCCATTGCAGGGGAACTACTACTTGTTATTAAATGAGAGAGACAGCACTCAGCTGTTTTCTAAGAGCGTAAAATGTCTTGCTTCAAGATGTGCTAGGTATTGGAGGTGATCGGCAGCTCAGATTCCAGCAGGTGAAGACAGAGCCTGAAGCCTCTGTTTAGGGGAAGAAGGAACTTCAAAGCTCTTTGGTTCTGAGGAAGTGCCCTGTTCCAGAAGAAGGAAGGGAGAGACTAAGGCAGAGCCCTGACCTGTCCCCCATTAAGTCTGTGCTCCCTGTGGCAAGGGCAGCCTCTCTTGCTGGGCGAGTGGATGGGTAACTTATTTGCAAGGCAACATTAGAATCTCGACACACGGTGCTTCAAAGGATCTATTTCCTAACAGATAACCTGGATCAATTCCTAAATTAGGAAGGAGGAGAGGTGCGTTTTAGTCCTGTGTAACTTTATACATGGTAACTTTCCCAGTGTGGATTTCAGATTATTCATCTCTAAAGTGAGGGACTTAGATTAGATGTGTTCAAGGTCCCATCTAGCTCTTAAACTGTGTAAGATTCTTTGGTTTTGGAGTGCTAATGTAAAACCTATCCAAATTGTGTTTCACGTATTAGTTAAGAAGCTGCTCAGATTTCATTTTCTCTCTGAAGAAGACAAATGGACATTTCCCATCAGCAGGTTTGCTGCAGCCCTTCTGCGAAAGGATGTTCATCCGCCCACCATATTGTGCATTCCATGCTTGTCACACAACCTGAGCCTGTCACTGCATGTCACAGGGCTAATTTGTCCTAATCCCATCAACTTCATAGCCCTGTGGATGAGCTTTCCTATTGGTAAGCTCAAGGTTGATGGATGGGCAATTACAGTGGGGAACACGGAGGTGGAGAGGGTTGGCAGAAGGGGATGGGTGAGTATTACCTGGAGTAATTCACTAAATTCAAATCAGAAAATATTAACCTCTTTTCAGGAAAACACATGGCAGTGCTGAACTTACAGAGTTCAAATACCAAGGGGACTATAAAATGGAACTCTGTGGTTACAAGAGGGCGCTTATAATAGAAGCTTCATGACACAGCCCTTCAGTAAGCGGTGCCTTGACATCAAAGAAGTTGGTTGGCTAGTTTCTTCTCAACAAAATTGCTATTTTAGACCCCGAACTATTTGGCGTAATTTCCAGCTTGCTGGCTGGAAGTCAAAATGGAGCATAATTATTTCCCTTGCAGAGGAAGGCTGCCCGGGCGTGTACTGGAGATGGTTAGAGAGCATCCTTTGCTTCTCGAGGCCTTTTCCCCACTTTGCATTTCCAGTCCTTGCGGCCCACGTCCTTCAGAGACCACACACAAGGGATACACTGATTGGAATCAAGTAAAAGCGTGGCCTATAGTCAGTAAGGTAAAGAAAGACTGCCTTGGGGCCAGCCTTGTGGCACAGTGGTTAAGTTGGCATGTTCCGCTTTGGCGGCCCGGGGTTCGCCAGTTCTCATCCCGGGGGCGGACGTGGCACTGCTTGGCAAGCCATACAGTGGTAGGCGTCCCATGTAGAAAGCAGAGGAAGATGGGCACGGATGTTAGCTCAGGGCCAGGCTTCCTCAGCAAAAAGAGGAGGATTGTCAGTAGTTAGCTCAGGGCGAATCTTCCTCAAAAAAACAACAAAAAAAGAAAGACTGCCTTGAAGTTGAGGAGAGCCTGCTGTGCACTCTCAGCTTCCTAAGACTCTAGCTCCTAATCACCTTTCTTTTACACAGAGTCTATTTTAATTTTAATTTGTCCTTTAGAATGGGGAGTTTTTTTGACCGAAGGAAGATTCACCCAGATTAATTTTAACCAAGGCTCATTCAAACCCAAGTGTATGCTATGCCAGTGTCCTCCAGGGCTTTGGTTCATAACTTGGGTGCACTCTGTGATCAAGAGAGGAAGGAGGAAAAGAAAAAGGGAGAGGTTTGTAGCGACTTCAATGATTCTGCTAGGCTCCACCAGGGTCATTACTATTTAGACTCCAAAAAAGGGACCTCTTGGTCCGGACCTGCCAAAATGACTTGCGTCTGCCTGCAGAATGGTTGCGTTCAGTAACAACAAGGACAAATGTGAAATTTGCAGCTACTATTTACTGAACATCATTACTGAACATATTACCAGGCATCGTGCTGGTCACTTTCCCAATATTATGTCACTGGAGCCTCAGGTCAGTTCTCTGAGAGAGGCATCCGTATCTCTTTTTTCCAGGTAATGAAACAGAGTCTTAGAAGGTTAAATGACTGGCTTAAGGTCATGCAGCTCAGAGGCAGTCAAACTGGGACCAGAACCCAGCTCTGTCTGACTCCAAAGCTTGTGCTCTTTCGATCGTCTCCCCTGAGGCTCCAGAACAGAGTACTTCGTTGTCAATTTCACCTTTCAGTAGTGTTATTTCATATTTAATTTCGATCACAGTTATGCAGCAGCAAAATGTGTGAGTTCGTGAGTCTCCTCTTTTCTAACAGAACACTGTCCATGATTATTCGTGCACATCTGTCTTTAGCATCTTTTTAAGACATGCATCAGTTAAATGTCAAAGCAGAAGCTTTATGGATCGGACCCTCGGTAGCAATATGTTTAGATTATGTATAGCTCTGAGCCTGTTTTACAATCACAGGGCCTCATTCTCTCAAATACATCCATCAGCCATCCATCAGTGGGATGTACATCACTCATTTAAGAACACGTTTCCATCAGACCTTTCCTTACTCCACTTCCTATTACCACATATGGCAATTACAAGTTTAAGAATCAGAAGGCTATAAAGTGAATAATCTAAAAATGATTAATTTTGCTCTGTTGGAAAGCTGTCATTTCTGCTCTTATGAACTGGTAATAATAACCATGCCACTCCCCTACTTCTTCTATAGGATATAGGCTATGTATTAATTTGCTAGGGCTGCCATAACAAAGTACCGTAAACCAGAAGGCTTAAAGAACAGAAATTTATCGTCTCACAGTTCTGGAGGCTGGATGTCTGAGAATAAGGTCAGCAGCATTAGTTCCTTCTGAGGACTGTGAAGAAGAATTTGTTCCATGCCTCTCTCTTAGTTTCTGGTCGGGTTTGCTGACAATCTTTGGTATTCTTGGCTTGTAGATACATCGCTCTGATCTCTGCCTTCGTGTTGACATGGCATTCTTCCCGCCTTTATGTGTCTGTGCCCAAAGTCCCCCTTTTTATAAGGACTGATGTCCTATTGGATCAGGTGCCCATCCCTTTATTCCAGAATGACTTCCAATATCACTTCATCCTAACTGAACTAATTACATCTGCAATGACTCTATTTTCAAATACAATCACATTCGAAGGTACTGAGGGTTAGGACTTCAACATGCAATTTTTGGGGGCACAGTTAAATCCATAACGGGCTAGTTGGATGGCAGGTGATTCAGTGTGCGGGAGGCCTAGCTTCTAGCACAGCCTCTGAGATCCTCAGAGTGGAGTGGGACTGGCTCTGATGCTGAGGAAGCACTGATGCTGGAGCCCAAGTTGGCCACAATGGAGCTCCAGTCTAGGATGGGCTGGAGACGTGTGCAGATAGATAAATTGCAATGCGAGGTAGGAAGCGCTGTTTGAGAGAAGTGAGCGATCTTCTGCAGGAGCTCTGAGCACTGAGCACTAATTCTGCCTGGAATTGCTGGGGAAGATGTTCTCTAAACGCCTACTGCTCCTGATCAACTGCTTAGCAAACTCGAAAAACAAGTTTCAAAGTTTAAATATGACAATGTTGCTTGATAGCAGAGCACTCTTGTACTTCTTAGCAGCTGAGTGGGGAGAAAAAGGCTCATTTTAGGGGAGAGCATCAATCAAGAATTTTAAAGAGGACGACTCCTGATCTCTTTGTATAACTTTTGGTGATTGGGTTAGGAATAAGCCTGAAGTACAGTGTGATGGATGTAAATGTGTTCGTTCTGCAAATACATTTTCATATTTTCTGGTTTCTTCTTTCTTGGCAGTATAAGTCAAATTGCATTTGAACCAATATATCCCAGTGTAAATAATGGCATAAGAAAAGGATTTATAATGCTTAGCTGATATGTTGGTCATGCCAGAAAATATGGATACTGTTAAATTTCTACACCAGGCAACAGAGGTCTTCTTAGTGTTTGCCACAAGGAGATTTGACCTGGATTTGTAGTAATCAAACCACATATTACAGCTTAAAATTTGTTTTTCCATAGCACAGCATTGATCAGTTTCGAGCCTGAAGTAGGGGACGATGTTTACACACTGTGTCTGAAGCTTGTGTCTAAGGCAAGGGCGGTGACCTTTTAATTAATTCCTACAGGATGTCGGTGCACTTTTAAAATTTAAACTTAATCATTAGAAAAGTACCATAGATATTTCACGAAAGAAAGAAAATGTTATATATTTAGGTGTTTTATAAGTAGCTAGTAATCAACCTCTTTTACTTTTAATTATTCTGTTTTACTCTGGAAACGTAATTGCTATATTCTAATCACAAGACAAGACAAACAGACACCTTTATTAATAGCCTATGGTTTAAATACACAAACCCCTTCAACCTCCTGCGCCCGGGGGGCTCTTTCTTGGCGTAATATCACTCTCTCCTTGATTATTTCCGGGGCCCCCAAAGTCCTCCAAAGCATGCTGGCAGGACGTCTGTAGGAGGTGAAGCGTAAGGTGCACATTTGAATGACACCTCCTTGCTGTCACTGTGGCAGATTCCCTAAGAGCTGAGGAGTTGGGTGTGGCCATCGGGGGGACTCTTTCCCATGGCAGCACCTTTTTTTTTTTTATTACTAAGTCCCTGGAGAGCCATTGAGCTAGCACCCCTTCTCCCCCATGGAAAGCAGAGGAAGGTATTGTCCTATATATGTCTTAAGGCTGAAAAAGGAACAGAGGATGAACACTCTGAAACCCTAAGTATATTCACTTGGAAAAATCGGTCTTTAACAGCTGTGGGATGTAGGAAGCGGAGTTCGTGAGTTTGAGGATCAGGCTGTTCAGGAACGAGAGGGACACTGGGCTCAATGGTGGATAGCTCTTAAGCTCTAAACCTGTGCCTCCAACTGCCTCCTTATCTCTCCACCCAGATGTCCCCGGGGCCTTTAAACTTGATATGATCAAATTTAAAGTCGTGGATTGTCCCTCTTCCCTGCCAGACACCCTGTCATATTCCTCTAGCACGAGATTTTCCATTTCTAAAGGTCAGTGAGTGATGTCCCTGTCCACTTGGTTACCCAAGCTAGAAACTTTACTGTCATTGACTCTATTCTTCTCCTTACATTGACAATTGCTTTCACCATGTTCTGTTGTGTCTCTGTCTCTCTCTCTCTTTTTTTTTGCTGAGGAAGATTAGCCCTGAGTTAACATCTGTGCCAGTCTTCCTCTATTTTATATGTGGGTCACCACTGCGTAGGACTGCACCTGCAATCTGAACCCACGAGCCCGGGCTGCTGGAGTGGAGCACTCCGAACTTAACCACTAGGCCATGGGGCTGGCTCCCCTTTCTCTTTTTTAATGTCTCTGGATTTGTTGTTATGTTCTTTCCATTCCCTTCACTCCTGCCTAAGTTCAGACCTCAGCATCTTTCTCATGAACTGCAGCCTCCAAGCTGGAACTGGCTTTCCTGTACACAGTGCACTCCCCACACTCCACTAAGTTCTGTTTTTTATGCTTTTTCTTGTGCCAAATGCACAACAAAAGTGATATGACCTTCCTGGGGGGCCGGTCCTGTGGCCGAGTGGTTAAAGTTCCATGGGCTCCACTTCAGTGGCAAGGGTTTGTGGGTTCGGATCCCATGGGTAGATCTACTCTGCTTATCAGCCATGCTATGGAGGGCATGCCACATATAAAGCAGAGTAAGATTGGCACAGATGTTAGCTTAGGGCCAATCTTCCTCACCAAAAGAAAAAAAAAAGTAGTATGACCTTCCTACTTCAAATCCTCTGAGTCTTCCTCTGTCTACAGCATAAAGTTCAAACATCTCAGCTGAGCAGACAACGTTTTACGTATCTGGCCATAACCTCCTTTCTAACCTGATCTCCTTTGCTTAACTCTTTATTACAAAACAGATCATGCACTTTCATTCCTCCACAGAGTTTCCTCTGCTTGTAATTCCTTCCCCTCTCTCTCCTATGGAAGGCCGATTTATCTTTTCAGACCAAGTTGATTCTACCCTTTATTGGTTAAACCTGTCAAGACTTTCCTAACTATTCCTGGGCATAATTACTTCCCGTCTCTGTGTACACAGCATCTTATGCATCCTTTATTCTTGCTCATAACAAAACTAAAGTGTACCTCATTGTCGGTCTCCCCTCCTAGGTTGTTCATTTCTTTAGGGCAGGGCTTCTGTCTCCTTTATTTTTCAATTTCTAGAGCTTGTCTGAAACATGGTGTACTTAATACGTTTGATGAATGAATGAATAAATGAAGTCAAGCCCACCATTTCCTTCACGTCACAACCTTTTTTTCCCCTTTTATTTTCAGATTGCTATTCTAGTTAAAGAATAAGGTAGGGAGACCTGTCCTACCAAGTCTTGTTATAAAACTATACGATATCGACAAAGAAATTGACAATTAGAACAGTGGTACAGAACAGAGAGCCCAGAAGTAGACGCAACCACAAACTTGAGCTAAGACATTTTCCATTGTTACCAGTGAGGAAGGAATGGATCTTTCAACAAATGGTGCTGGGGCAGTTGGTTATCCAAACTGGAAAAGAATAAAATTGGATGCTTCTCTCTCACCATATACAGTATTTCATCCCAGGTGAATTAAAGACTTAAATGTGAAAAGTACAACTATTAGTACGAGATTTTTAAAAGGTAATATAGGAAAATATCTTTATGATAAAGAAAGACATTAAACAAGAAATAAAAAGCAAAACACCTAAAGGAAAAAAGTTAAAATATGCTATGGTAAAATAAAGAAAGTCTATTCATGGAATTACACCATAAAAAAGTGAAAAGACAAACCGTGAACTTGGGAAAGATATTTTTCTCTCTCTCCTTTTTTTTTTGGTGAGGAAGAGTGGCCCTGAGCTAACACATGTTGCCAATCTTCCTCCTTTTGCTTGAGGAAGATTATCACTGAGCTAATGTCTGTGCCAATCTTCTTCTATTTTATATGGGATGTCTCTACAGCATGGCTTGACAAGTGGTGTTAGGTCTGTGATGGAATCCATACCTGCAAACCCCCGGCCACCAAAGTGGAGCATGCGAACTCAACTACTACACCACTGGGTCAGCCCAAGGGAAAGATATTTTTTAACACACACAACTAGGATTCCAATATGCTATTTAGCACACCACTCTCAAAGATGAACAGGTAGGAAAGGGTCTCCTGGCTTTGAGGAAAGCATTAAATATGAAAAGATCAATGTAGCAAAAAGGAATATGAAACAAGTTGGAGCATGTAGAGAACATGTCGGAACAAGGAAACTTTGAAATCCTCAGGTATGCAAAGAACTGCCTCTATTAAATAATAGGATATTATAAAAAAGAAATATTCCAAGAAAAAAGGAGCTCTCAGGAAAAACAGAAGTTTGTTGGCAGTAATGAAAAACTCAATTTAGGGATAAGAAGATAAAGTTGAAGAAATCTCCCAGAAAATAGAGAAATTGACAAAGGGATGGAATACAGGAGGAAGAAAATAAGGAAACACAAGGATTAGACCAGATCCAACATCTGAATAATAATCTTTCCATAACAAGAGATCAGAGAAATTAGACAGAGGAAAGCTATTAATGAAGTAATTGAAGGAAAATTCTCCAGAAGTGAACATGATATTCCAGACTGAAAGGTACACTGAGCACCCAGCAGAAGGGATGAAAACAGCCCCTATCTTGAAATGGCCCATCATCATGACATTTCAGACCATTTGCCTCAAAGAGAATATCTTTCAATCTTTCAGGGAAAAATTACAGCTTTCATACAAAGGATCAAGACACAAAAAGGCTTTGGACTTTTCAATAGCAAGACTGGAAATGGATGTTTTCAAAATTCCAGAGGAAGATGGTTTCCAACCTAGAATTCTATAACCAATCAGTGAAGTCACTTTTATTTTATTTATTTATTTATTTTATTTTCTCTCCTTCCAGTATCTTTATTTTTTTGTTGTTGTTGAATTTTTATTTTTTTCGGATGTACATCATATTTCAAATTCTTGATACATTACATCATGTTCACCACCCAAACACTAATTATAGTGCATCCCCTCACATGTGACCCTAATCACCCCTTTTGCCCTCCCCCTTCCCCCCTTTCCCAATGGTAACCACCAGTCCAATCTCCAATGCTATGTGTTTTTTTTTGTTGTTTTTATCTTCTACTTATGAGTGAGATCATATGGTATTTGACTTTCTCCCTCTGACTTATTTTACTCAGCATAATACCCTCAGGTTCCATCCATGTTGTCACAAATGGCTGCATTTCGTCATTTCTTATGTCTGAGTAGTAGTCCATCGTGTATAAATACCATATCTTCTTTATCCATTCGTCCCTTGATGGGCACCTAGGTTGCTTCCAAGTCTTGGCTATTGTGTATAATGCTGCAATGAACGTAGGGATGCAAGTATTTTTATGCCTTTGTGTTTTCAAGTTCTTTGCATAAATACCCAGCAGTGGAATAGCTGGATCATATGGTAGATCTATCCTTAATTTTCTGAGGATACTCCATACTGCTTTCCATAGTGGCTGCACCAGTTTGCAGTGCCACCAGCAGTGAACAAGTGTTCCCTTCTCTCCACATCCTCTCCAACATTTGCTGTTTCCTGTCTTGTTAATTATAGCTATTTTGACCAGAGTGAGGTGATACCTCATTGTAGTTTTGATTTGCATTTCCCTGATAGCTAATGATGTTGAGCATCTTTTCATATGCCTGTTTGCCATCTGTATATCATCTTTGGAGAAATCTCTGCTCAGATCTTTTGCCCATTTTCTAATTGGATTGTTGGTTTTTTTGTTGTTGAGCTGTATGAGTTCTTTGTATATTTTGGATATTAACCCCTTATCTGATATGTGGTTTGCAAATATCTTCTCCCAATTGTTAGGTTGTCTTTTCGTTTTGTTGATGGTTTCATTTGCTGTGCAGAAACTTTGTACTTTGATGTAGTCCCATTTGTTCATTTTTTCTTTTGTTTCCCTTGCCCGGTCAGACATGGGACTTGAAAATATGCTGCTCAGACCAATGTCATAGAGCGTACTGCCTATGTTTTCTTCTAGAAGTCTCATGGTTTTGGGCCTTACATTCAAGTCTTTAATCCATTTTGAGTTGATTTTTGTGCATGGTGTAAGGGAATGGTCTACTTTCATTCTTTTGCATGTGGCTGTCCAGTTTTCCCAACATCATTTATTGAAGAGACTCTCCTTTCTCCATCGTATGCTTTTGGCTCCCTTGTTGAATATTAGCTGTCCATAAACGTGTGGATTTACTTCTGGGCTCTCAATTTTGTTCCATTGATCTGTGTGTCTGTTTTTGTGCCAGTACCATGCTGTTTTGGTTGCTATGGCTTTGTAGTATATTTTCAAATCCGGGAGTGTGATACCTCCAGCTTTGTTCTTTTTTCTTAGGAATCCTTTGGCTATTCAGGGTCTTTTGTTGTTCCATATAAACTTTAGGATTCTTTGTTCTATTTCTGTAAAAAATGTTGTTGGAACTTTGATAGGGATTTCGTTGAATCTATAGATTGCTTTAGGAAGTATGGATATTTTGTTTTTTTTTAAGATTTTATTTTTTCCTTTTTCTCCCCAAAGCCCCCCAGTACATAGTTGTATATTTCTCGTTGTGGGTTCTTCTAGTTGTGGTATGTGGGACGCTGCCTCAGCGTGGTCTGACGAGCAGTGCCATGTCCGCGCCCAGGATTCGAACCAGCGAAACACTGGGCCGCCTGCAGCGGAGCGCGCGAACTTAACCACTCGGCCACGGGGCCAGCCCCGGAAGTATGGATATTTTAACAATGTTAATTCTTCCAATCCAAGAGCAGGGAATATCTTTCCATTTCTTTGTGTCTTCTTCGATTTCTTTCAAGAATGTTTTATAGTTTTCGGTGTACAGATCTTTCACCTCTTTTGCTAAGTTTATTCCTAGGTATTTTATTCTTTTTGTTGCAATTGTAAATGGGATTGTATTCTTAATTTCTCTTTCTGCTACTTTGTTGTTAGTGTATAGAAATGCAACGGATTTTTGTATATTGATTTCATATCCCACAACTTGACTGTATTCCTTTATTATTTCTAAAAGTTTTTTAGTGGACTCTTTAGGGTTTTCTAGATGTAAAATCATGTCGTCTGCAAAGAGTGACAGTTTCACTTCTTTTCCAATGTGGATCCCTTTTATTTCTTTTTCTTGCCTGACTGCTCTGGCTAGGACTTCCAATACTATATTAAATAAGAGTGGTGACAGTGGGCATCCTTGTCTGGTTCCTGTTCTTAGAGGGATAGCTTTCAGTTTTTCTCCAGTGAGAATGATATTAGCTGTGGGTTTGTCATATATGGCCTTTATTATGTTGAGGTATTTTCCTCCTATACCAAATTTATTTAGAGTTTTTACCATAAATGGATGCTGTATCTTGTCAAATGCTTTCTCTGCATCTATTGAGATGATCATGTGATTTTTATTCTTCATTTTGTTAATGTGGTGTATCACGTTGATAGATTTGCGGATGTTGAACCATCCCTGCATCCCGGGAATGAGACCCACTTGATCATGATGTATGATCTTTTTAATGTATTGTTGTATTCGATTTGCTAGTATTTTGTTGAGGATTTTTGCATCGATGTTCATCAGTGATATTGCCCTGTAATTTTCTTTTTTTGTGTTGTCCTTGTCTGGTTTTGGTATCAGGATAATATTTGCTTCATAGAATGAGTTAGGAAGCCTCCCCTCCTCTTCAATTTTTTGGAAGAGTTTGAGAAGGATAGGTATTAAGTCTTCTTTGAATGTTTGGTAGAATTCACCAGGGAAGCCATCTGGTCCTGGACTTTTATTTTTTGGGAGGTTTTTAATTGCTGTTTCGATCTTCTTACTGGTGATCGGTCTATTCAAATTTTCTACATCTTCTTGGTCAAGTTTTGGAAGGTTGTATGTTTCTAAGAATTTATCCATTTCTTCTAGATTATCCAATTTGTTGGCATATAGCTTTTCATAGTATTCTCTTATTATCTTTTGTATTTCTGAGGTGTCCGTTGTAATCTCTCCTCTTTCGTTTCTGATTTTATTTATTTGAGCCTTCTCTCTTTTTTTCTTGGTGAATCTAGCTAAGGGTTTGTCAATTTTGTTTATCTTTTCGAAGAACCAGCTCTTGGTTTCATTAATTTTTTCTATTTTTTTTTAGTCTCTATTTCCTTTATTTCTGCTCTGATTTTTATTATTTCCTTCCTTCTGCTGATTTTGGGCTTTGTTTGTTGTTCTTTTTTCAGTACCTTTAGGTGCACTTTTAGATTGTCTATTTGGGATTTTTCTTCTTTGTTGAGGTGGCCTGAATTGACATAAACTTCCCTCGTAGAACCGCTTTTGCTGTATCCCACAGATTTTGGCATGTCGTGTTTTCATTTTCATTTGTCTCCAGGAATTTTTTATTTCTTCTTTGATTTCTTCATTGACCCAATCATTGTTCAGTAGCATTTTGTTCAATCTCCACACTTTTGTGGCTTTTCTGTTTTTCTTTCTGTAGTTGATTGCCAGTTTCATACCTTTGTGATCAGAAAAGATGCATGGTATTATTTCGATCTTCTTAAATTTATTGAGACTTGTTTTGTGGCCTAATATGTGATCAATCCTGGAGAATGTTCCATGGGCATTTGAAGAGAATGTGTATTCTGTGGTTTTTGGATGGAATGTTCTGTATATATCTACTAAGTCCACCTGGCCTAATGTGTCCTTTAAGGCGAGTGTTTCCTTATTGATCTTCTGTTTCGATGATCTATCCATTGGTGTAAGTGGAGTGTTAAAGTCCCCTACTATTATTGTGTTACTGTCTATTTCTCCTCTTATGCCTGTTAATAATTGCTTTATATGTTTAGGTGCTCCTATGTTGGGTGTGTAGATATTTACAATTGTTATATTTTCTTGTTGGATTGTTCCCTTTATCATTATGTAGTGCCTGTCTTTGTCTCTTATTACAGTTTTTGATTTAAAGTCTATTTTGTCTGATATAAGTATTGCTACCCCGGCTTTCTTTTCTTTGCCATTTGCATGGAATATCTTTTTCCATCCTTTCACTTTCAGTTTGTGAGTGTCTGTAGGTCTGAAGAGTGTCTCTGGTATGCAGCATATACATGGATCTTGTTTTTTTATCCAATTGGCCACCTTATGGCATTTGATTGGAGCATTTAATCCATTGACATTGGATTAAGTGAATTCACTTTTAGATGTTCACATATCAAAAATTTATCATTCATGCATCCATTCCTACAAAGCTACTGGCCCATGTGCTCCCACAAAACAAGTATGTAAACCAAGAGAAAGGAAGATCTGGAACCCAAGAAAGAGGAGATCCATTGCAACAGAGAAGCCAAGGCAGTCCCTCGGATAGCAGACTCTAGAATGAAGTCCCTAATCCCAGCTGCTGACGGTCCAGATTGGAAGATTTCCTCAAGGTGAAAATAATAGGCTAATATGTTTGAACATTTGAAAGGAGATTTACACAACTAGGGAAAATTTGGGATTTGAGTTCATTATGGTCACATAGAAAGCTAAATGAATGACAAAATAAGTTAATTATTAACTCTAGGGAAAACCCAACATTTGTTCAGAAAAGAAAAATCAGAATTTACTACATGGCTAGGCAGCAAATGGTGTTCACATAGTCATAATTATGTAAACTCTAACGACTTAACCGTCTGTCATCTAACTCATGATATAAAGCCACTGAGAGGATGCAGAATATGAGGAGTGTATGCACGTATGTAGGGAGATGGGATGAGTACGAAAGAGCTGGCTTCTCATATTCCAAAGTGGAAAGAAAACAGATATTTTTTAAAACTGAAAAAAAACCAGTTAACAACAATATAAGCATACTACTTAAAGACATATAAGTATTTAAAAAATCCATTTAAAAAGTTGAAATTGTAAATGGGTGTTGGGGTGGGAACTGATTTTTTTAATATCAAGACTGTGATATTATTTGCGTTTTTATGTGTTTATGTAAGTTGGATAAAAAGAACAAATCAATTAAAAAAGAACTAACAAAAGAATATAAGGTATGGCATATTTTATAAAGTACAAAACCAAACAATATATTGTTTAGGGATGCATACATGTGTGGAAAATCATAAAGGAAATGATAAAAGGAATGACCAAGCAGACGGAATTAAAAAAACAACAGCAACCAAAAAAATGAGGGTAGCAATTAGCTGGGATGAAGGGACAAGAATAGGGCAGACCTTTGAGACAACCTCAACACTAGTAGTCATGTTCTATTTCTCAAGTTGAGTAATGGGTTCACGGGTTTCTTTTTATGATATTATTTCATAACTTATAGCTTGATTTCAGCCTTATGCAGTAACTTAGAAAGTTCACGGAGATGATCATTACATGTGATGGCATCATGAGGTCCATCTCTTACCTATCAATGGACGTCAAGAACTTAACCATATGGGATTTGCCATGTTGCGGTTAAAAGAAATCAACAAAAAATAATTCTCAACTTGTCTCCCTTTGAACTAACTAGAGAATGCCATTGTTTACACTTACAGTTTTTGTCTTTATTTGGGTTCTACTTGAGATTACTTGTAGCCGGTCCCACACCTTTAACTGCTTTTTATGTTTATCTAAGCTACTCTACTACCCATTAGCACCAGGCGCCATTAGCGGTCATATTACCTGCTTGACTACTCACGCTGAACTTGTCTGTAATAACAATGAGATAGACTGTTGGGGGAAATTCATCTTACACAGCTCTGCTGAAAAACATCTCTACGGTGTCCCCAAGTGATATAAAACACTCCACAAGTTATAACAAGAGAACATCCAATCTCCCCAAATGGCTCTAGTTGTCAGGAGTTTTATTTTCAAAACCAATTGTTGGAAAGTAATGTAGTTTTATCCAAGTTTCAAGCTGGACTTACTGGTACTCATTTGCACAGCCTGATAGATATTTATTTAGGATGACATTGAATTGAGCTTTCGATATTTTTGATTTACATCTTCTCTTTGGATAGGACATCTCTGACATAGCAAGAATCAAAAATGTGCATTTGAAATCTGCTGTCATCTGAATGCCTTGCTTTATTTGCACAGGGCAAAGCTACTGCTAAAGCTTATTAGACTACATCTTTGCCTTTAATATTTTGGGATATTATAAATTTAATTTTTAAGGCAATACATATAGCCCAACAAATATTTATTGACTATATCTTTGACATGAATAGCTCTAATAAGTTATTTTTCTATTCACTGACACAAAGGGATGAGACAACCAAAACAGCTGACAGACTAAGAATGCTATTGTCACCATCAATTATATCCCTTTGCTAGGCAGCTCTGGCCATGCACCTGTTTTCTTTCCTTTTTTTTTTTTTTTTTTTTAATGGAGAGCTACTCTTCTCTCCTCCCTCTTATATTGAAAGAAAGGCAGGAGGGGAAAGCAACAATAATTTAGCTGAAGGTCAACCGGGGCACCTGGCTAATGGCTCTTTCTCCTCCCATCACTGATTGCCTGAGAACAGGAAATCAGCCCAAATCTATTGTTATGATCAGAGCTGTAATGTTGGTGAGTGAGCATGCGCTACTGACTGCCTTTCTCCCTTCGAAGAAAAATGATTACTACGTTTAATAGACACACTTCAGAGCAAATACTTTCTTCAGAGCATCATCAACGTGAAGGATGCAGCACAGCAGAGCTGGCCAGCCCTGAGGACAACGGGCTGCTCTCAGAGGCTCCACCCACCTCCCACAGTCTCCTTCCTTTCCATTCTCTCTGGTCTACCTTGATCCAAGGCAAAACTCGAAAATCTGGATCAAATGTGTCAGCGAGTAAAGGTGGGCACACTGAGGTACCCTGTATCTTCCTGTGCTTGTAAGGACTATCAGAGGTGACTCAGCTCTAAGAACAGGCAGGACCAAGGAAGGGGAGAGAAAAAACAATCCTGAGGAAGAGATGGAGCCCAGAGCCTGGCATCCTGTCGGACCCACGTCTGTCCTTCCATACAGGACGTGAGCTAAGTTACTCAGCGGGGCCAACAGAAACCAAGCCAGGGACAACTCCCCTGAAATGCTAGACTTCCACAGGTGCCGCCTACCTTCAGGAGCACGACAGGAAACGAGTCAGGGGAATAACAATGATGAGACGAAAAACAAATGTCCTTCCACTTTACAAAATGCTTACACAGAAGTAATCTCATCTTTTAATTGACCCTTACCTCTGGGGCAGAGCAGATTACTGTGTCCATTTTAAGAATGAAGAAACAGATTTTGAGTGGTTAGGGTCATGTAGGAGGTCACATGAAGGTCAGAGCTGGGAGCTGTCTCAGCTCCCATCTCCTCTGGGTAGATGGGGAAACTTCCAGCTCAAATTTTCATACTGAATACTTGAAAATATTAGCTCCTGATGAGATGGGCTTTTTTTGGATATTCTTTAAATGGTTTTCCTTTACTAACAGAACACAATGACCATGGTAGGTAACATGTTCTCAGCGCTGCCAAGAAAAAAACTCATTATGGTGATTATCACCATCTACAAACACCGTGAGTTTCGTGCTTCCATGGGGTACTGAGAGTCAAGGACATTTTATATTTTTAAAATCTATCATTTACTTTTTGGGATGTATTTGGTTAGTAACTTCATATTCTTTTACTCTTTCCTCTTCATTTATTAAATAAAATTACTCAAATTTACCTGACTTGAAAATTTGATAGCAATAAACTGCTAAGCATATTTGTACTTTGGCTTTAGTTTAAAAAGTGAAAGACTATAAAATTTCCTTCAATTAAAAATGCAGGTATAATATAAAGATGAAAGAATTCATATAATATATTAGGCCTATTTAGAAAACAGTATATTCAATCAAACAAATATTGACAATTACAGAGATAGTTAATTTAGAAAGGTCACTCGATTTTTTTATAGCCTAGCAGTGGCAGACTATGAAGTGGTGTTATTAAACCTTGTAGCCCAATATTCAATCGAAACTTTGCATCTAGCACAGTGTCTGGCCCAATGAAGCACTCAGTCGATCTCTGTTCCCTGAATGAGAACTAAATATGTTGCTTTTATGGAACCCGTCCATCATCACTAATAATTTCACAATAACATTAAATAGATTTTTATAGGATTTATCAAAATAAATGATATACATTCAGTATACATATTTGGACCTACGGACTATAAAGTGAAAAGTGTTCAGGCCACTGAAATGATAAGTAATTGGACATTTGGTCTTTGGCAGTATGATTTTAATTTTAGGGGAAATTAATCTCTCTTCAGACTTCATTCTTATGGGACATTCCCTCATTTCATTTTCCTCTGTGCCTACCACTCGTTGCTTTTGTGTGCAGTGTTCCTTTAGGAAACCAACGATGCTCTTGCAGGTGTGAAAAGCAATGGCTCCCTTGCGCCCCCTGGTGCTGAGCTTGTTTCATCGCAAAATTGCGAATGTCCCCAATTCTATCTTCATTTTGCTTTGAAATATTGAGTGAACTATTAACATGATCATATTATTATGATAGAAACAGAAAAGCAACAATACCAGATTCAGAGAGTACCTTAACTTCTGGGATCCTTTCTTAATTGACCAAGCCGATCTCAGCCCATTCCTAAGGCTCCAAAAGATTTTTAAAAAATGTGTTGAATAATTACTCGGACCACCAGAAAAGTGGTATACAGCACACTGCCCGTTCATCAATTTTCTGGACTCAGAATTAGGTTACACTGTCTCAGGGCCTAGGACAGCATCAAAGACAACTCCACTAGACCCAGGCAGTATGATTTTATAAGACATTCTTTCCTGTAGACACCAAGCCAACCCACAAATATCACAAACTGTGTAAAATACGTTCATATTTATTCTGATGCGATATTCCATATTATAGGCTATTTGTAACTTTAGATTTGTTGTTCTCAGTAGTGGTATTAGCCAGTTGATAATTTTATTTTCCTTTTGTTCTCGAAGCCCCAGATGGACCACAAAGACAATATAACCAGTCCCCAGCATATGAGTGTGCAGTGTTCCAAAAGTTTATATGGGAGTTTGGAACTCAAAATGCGTTTTTCCACAGAAAAAAATTTTTAAAAAATGATAATTAGTTTCCAAGGGGAACCCCTAAAATCAGTTTAACCCATCTTGAACTAGAAATATTTTACTAATAGTAGCCTTTCTACTCCACTTACGTCACCATTTATGAAACTATTTCTCTGGGAAAGTGAATTCTGAGGTCTGCCTTTGGCTAGCAGGAGCCTCACTCAGCTTCTGACTGGGGCTGCAGTGGGTCTGGCTGGGGTGACCAGGCAGGTACTCCTGGGGGGCAGGCATGTGCACGGGGTGAGGACAGAAAGGGAAAACGTACGTCCTTTCCTGAAATCACTACCCCTGTCCCTGTCCTATTCTATGTGCAGAACTCCCAGTATTACATGATTTTTTATTTAGGAGAATGTGAAGATACTTCTGCCATCTATTGTACTTTCATGGACTCTCCCTAGGTTTGCGGATAAAAGGGATTATGGAATGTCTAGGAAAGCATGTCCCTCACCTGCTCACTCATCAGCAGATATTTGTTGATCCCTGTGATATTTCAGCTCCTCTGCCAAGTGCTGGGGATACAGATGAATGAGACACAGTCCTTCGCAAAGGAGCTTACATTCTAATCGGGAGCAAAAGATATCCAAATAGATGTTATTATATACTACAGTAAACATCATATATTACACAAGGAAGCATAGTATATAACTCCAAGGGGTCTTAAAGGATAGCTGGGGACACATAATAAACATAATTAGAAATTAAATCAGAATCAAGAGTGTAATATTCAAGATGTCATCGAGGAAAGGAGAAACAAGAGCCACATGAATGGTTTACATGATTCCTTGACCATAGAACCCTTTTTTTCTATGGAATACCCCCTCACATCTCTCAGTGCACAGCTGTGACATGGAAACTACTTTGAGGATATTCTGATATGGAAAATAAGTGGGATAAATTTAAGAGAGGGAGAAACGGTTAAGTCATGCTAGGTTAGCATACGTGTTTATCTTTGCTCTCTGTCCAAATATCTCTAAAAAGGTAATAAAAGTCATAACAAAAATGCTATAAACGCACAAAGGCTAAGAAACAATGAGAGAGCCGACAAGATATGTTGATTAAATTTATAGACATGGACAGCTGAAGACAGGTGGTAACAGACTTAGCAGAGAGAAGAAACCCGAAACCCAAGGCTACCGGTGGAGTGCCAAAAAGAAACCATGTGTTTTGCACCACAGAATCCCAGAAAGTCTCAGGAATTGGAGCCAACAGGTACCTGCTAGAGGTACCCAGGGTTGGAATGGAAGAACCAATGGTGTGAGGTATAATTGGGCCCCTGAGCTCCTCTTCCAGCCTGTGAAGCCGGGCACCTCCCCTTTGCCTCCCAGCAGAAGCCAGATATTCTCCAGACAAGATGACTCACAGAGGCTCTGGATGAAGATGTCAAGGACAAGAAGGTGAAAACATGGGAGTCAGGGGAAAGAGTGCATTCTACCAGCCTCTCCAGCCTGTGCCCCATTTGTTCCTCAGAGCACTGTTATCCACGTTTATCGTCTCCAACCAGAAGAGGTTAGGTGATGCTTCTCTGGGGAAACTGGTCAGCAGAAGATCAAGAGGGGAACCTGATTAATGTTTGGGCTCAGCCAAAGCCATGTCCAGGCCTCCTGGCCAGACACAAGCTTCACAGATCCGGAAACAGATCACAAAGAGCTTGTGATCAAAGTTTTAGCACTTCACTCTTAGATCTGAATGAGCCATCAAGAGTCATGGGACTGTGAGAAAACGCCAAAACATAAAGGATGGAAACAGATTAATTCAGGGAGCAGAAAGATATTCCTAAAAGGCTATCATTAACGTCCTTATGAAGTTAAGAAAAAAAACACTGGAAGAAAAGGAAGGGAAAGAAATAAAAAAGGGGCTTTTCGAGAATAAGAAAGAGCTCTTAGAAATCCAAAAGGAAATTAAAGCAGCATTGATAACAATTTTTTTTAAAACTTCCATCGAAGAGTTGGAAGATAAAGTTTAGTATATCTTCCAGATAGTAAAACAAACACACAAAAAAGCCAGAGATGGAAGATAAGAGAGAAGAGATAAGAAAACTGGAATATCATATATCAAATAAGATCGTACATCCAATTAACAGGAGTTTCAAAAAGCCAGGTATAGGAGAGAGAAGGAATTTATCCAATGAATAATATACGAAAAATTCCGAGAATTTATGAAGAACAGAAATTTACAGATTGAGGGGCCTGGCCTGGTGGCGCAGCAGTTAAGTTCGCATGTTCTGCTTCGGCGGCCTGCGGTTTATTGGTTCGGATCCTGGGTGCAGACATGGCACTGCTTGACAAGCCATGCTGTGGCAGGCATCCCACATATAAACTGGAAGAAGATGGGCATGGATGTTAGCCCAGGGCCAGGCTTCCTCAGCAAAAAGAGTAGGATTAGTGGCAGATGTTAGCTCAGGGATAATCTTCCTCAATAAATAAATAAAGAAAGAAAGAACAGAAAAGAAAAGAAAAAATTAAAAAAGAAAAAGAAAAGAAAAGAAATTTACAGATTGAAAGGGCTCACAATGTACCCAGAACAATATAGACAAAAGATTTATCCTAAGGCATATCACCGTAAAAATTTAAGGTTAAAGAGAACTTTCTAAAACTTTCAAGGGAAAGGGGCAAAAAACTATACTCCATATAAAGAATTGGTTATCAGAATGGCCTTGAACAACAGCATCACTAGAAAGCTGAAAACAATAGAGCAAAGACTTCAATAATTCTGAGAGAAAATCATTTGCTATCTAGAATACAACACTGATCCAAACCGTCAAGTCAAATAATCAAAAAAGTCATATTCAGACAGAAAAAAGGCACAAAACTTTACCCCATTGTAATCATTCTCAGGAAGCTATTGAAGAGTGTGTTCCAACAAAATGAGAGAGTAATTCAAGTAAGAAAAAGACATGGGATTCAGCAAACAGGAGGTCTGACACAGGAGAGAAATGAAGGGAGTTCCCAGAATGATAGAGGTGGTAACTTCTGGAACAAACATTATGGATTAGAACAGAAAAGCAAGAGGTCCAGGAGGAATGCTCCCAAAGAAAAAAGTGGAAGTTATTTTTATTATCTGATGGTTTGACAACATTAGGAAGAATTTTTATGGTTCTTTTGGAAAAATTAGGGCTGAATTAATGGTGAATACAAAGAAAACTAGGCAAAGAAACAAGAAAAGTTAAGGAAACAAGATAATTATCAACTCCAGAGACAATAAAACATTAAACAAGACAGGTAATAATATTATAGTCAACTACATGGCTCAGCTGTGAATATCACTGACGTGATTATTATCATGTAACAATATGCCATTGATATAAATACAAACTGTACCTGAAACTCCTTTGGAAGTATGACGGAGAGAAATGGGGCCAGAAAGCTAAGATTGAGTAAAATAAGTCAAGAAATAACGTCTACGGTGAAAAAAATAAAGATATGTCCAGTTAATCATGTTGTGTACCCATATGAAGATAAATATGTGAAGGAGTTGAATGTGGTTGTCTCGGAAGAGTGAAAAATTAGGAATGAGGAAGGGTGAGAGCAGGGAACACTAGTTTTTCTTTAATTGGACTTATTGATCTACTGAAAATATCTGCATGCATTGCTTTGGTAAATAGAAATGAAATGAAAAACAGATCATGTTAGCAATGTGGAATATGCTTATAGTCTACAACGCAGGCAACAAAATTTGTCTCAATTTTATGAATACTAGGTAAAAGGAACATTTAAACGTAAAAATAGTTGGTTTTTAACTATAGTGGCATTTAACATGGGCAATCTAGTGCCATCAGCAAGGAACTATTGCTTTGAAACGATTGCAAATTAACAAAAGCCACTTTGAAGAATGGTGTACCACATCACACTTTGGTTATCAAATTTTGGCAAGAGAATCACAACCTGCTTGTATTTTACTTAATAATTCATGATACCAAAGTTCATCGTTATGAATTTTAAAAGTAGGATAGTATAATCTTTGCCGTATTGTCAATTTTGACTGATGTAAATAAAATTCCAAAAGTTCCCCCCTACACGTGTTGATTTTATAGTAAAAGAAAATGATGAAAATAAAGTAAACATAGGCATTTTTGTTGTTTTCATTTTCAAATGTCTTGGTGCCACTGCTCTTTTTGAGTCTTTCAGAACAGCAAGTGGCTCAATTTAGCACTTGGCTGACTCATCCATCTAAGGTTTCTCCATTTTAAAGATTGGATAAAAGAGGCATAGAAAAGTAGATTGCCAGAGGTCTCCCAGTGACATGGGTGAGATGTAACAACACATGGTTTGCTAGATGAAGACAGAACAACATTTCTAAACTTTAAGCTCAGGAAGGAAGGCATAGTTGTCTCTGTTGTCCTAATAAAGATAACTACGATTTCAGATAAAAACTCAGAAGTTCAGCCACTTCAACGGAATTTGACAAAAGGCCCAATTTTCCAAAAATGAATTTTTTTTTTCATTCTGAAACTACAGTTTTCAGGACAACAGGCGTTTTTTTTTTGCATCAGAAAGAAAATGAGAGAGAAAATACCCCATGAAATTTCTAGGAAAGTGAGAAACATCAAAGGTCACAATTTTCAAATAATTAGAATAGAAACTAGTTTTGTAGTTAAAAAAAATATTTATGTAGGAAACTAAAAGATTAGATAATTGTGAAATCCCATAACTTCTTTTATATTGATATTTTGTCTTACATCCATATGCTAAATCTAAAGATTAACCTTAGTTATGTTAAAATTTATCTCTGATAATAGAAATATACATGGTGATTCTTGAATATTTGAAAAATGCAGAAAGTATAGAAAAAAATAAAAGCCACAATTCTAGCTTTCAGAGACAATCGCTGTTGACATTTTGATATATATCACCTCAGTCTTTATTCATATATAAATGAGAAAATATATTCCTTCCTTTCTAAGTTGGAATCATACTATACATCCTTTTAATCTTCATTTTCATTTAATATGTCACAAACTTTTTCCACTTCATTAAATAATTTTCTAAAAC
This sequence comes from Equus przewalskii, assembly GCF_037783145.1. Lineage (NCBI taxonomy): Eukaryota > Metazoa > Chordata > Mammalia > Perissodactyla > Equidae > Equus > Equus przewalskii. The sequence goes on from NC_091862.1 coordinate 18,427,319, forward strand.
ATAATTTTAATTCAAACTTTTTAAAGACTGTTCTGAGTTTGCCAAACACTGTGGCTCACTATGAAAATAGTCTATATATTTTTTTCTAATTGGCTTTTAAAAAATACTTAAAACCTCAAATGATTTTGCATGCTAGATAGTTCCAACCTTGACAGAGAAGAACCTATTTCTATTGAAAGTGCTGTTTGTACATGTATAAACCAGGTATTATGGAATCTACATGGTTATATATTGTTTGTTTCATTAAAAGAAGCAAAAAAAAAAAAAAAGAAAAAATTAAAGCAACTTTTATTTTCATCTCTTGAAAAAAGAAGATACAATTCATGATCCACAGCAATGGTGTTCTGGACATGTCTTGACCAATATTAGAGGCTCCTTTTTAGGAAGGAAGTTGCCAATATGTTTTCTACCCCCGAAGTAGCATGGTTTTCTATCATAGGTTTCTATCAATGAAAATCTAGCATAGGTTTCTATCGATGAAATGCCCATTCTTCCAGTGGGAAGGGTGCGTTCCCCAGGAAGCAGGCTCTGAGCTGGGAATTAGCATGCTGGAGGTTGCTCAGGACTTCACTTTGATCAGCACTCGTGGAAAGGGAAGGAGGAGGAGGAAGCAGGATTGGGCAGACTGAGAAGTTGAGCTGATGCCAACAATGGAAGCTTCAGCCGCCTTAGAAGGAGCTCTGAAAGTGGGATGACCCCTCAAAGCTGTCGCTAGTTGGGGACAGGCGAGCTGGATCTTTAATACCGCCTTGTCAATCACCGGATGCAGCTGCCCAGAAGGGGGTGCCATCTTGTGCCAGTGGCTCTTCTCAGCTAAGAAAATGCCCAAAGAGATTTGATACTGGTGGCTACCTGCCAGCAGCACGCTGGGGCTGGAGCTGGAGCAGTGAGAGCAGCATTCCTGGAGGGGGATCTGAGCAGCTCGTTACACCGTCTACCTCCTCTCATCTCCCCAGCTAGAAACCTGGGCAACATTTTAAATCACGCCTTTTCTGTATCGAATCTGTTACCAAGTCTATTGTCTGCTCCTTCAAAAAGTGTTTCAGATACATATTTTTTCCTTGGCACCTATGCTCATCTCTCTTCCCTTGCTGCCCCATGTGGAATCTCATCACCTCACACCTGCATTACTCTAGCGGTTTCCTAGACGGGCACTGGGTCGCAGGTTTCTCCCTACTAATACCCATGCAAGGCCCTGGAACCCAAGACGGCATGCTTCCCAAGATCATCATGTCTCTTTGGCTTTCGGCAAATAGGAAGTGCCAGGCACTCATTTCCTATACCGTCCTTAAAGAGAAACTTCTTCCAAAACGCCACATCCCATTATCCTGAACCACGCCTTTAAAGGTAATTGGACATTAATAGATACCAATTGTATCTATATAGATACCAAAAAAATAAGAAAAAGACAAATCAGCATCTCTACAGAGTAGACTAGATAAATGTAAGCCGTTCTTTGCGGCATCAATTGAAAATTACGTTGGAGTGAAAAGATAGATTTTCATATCATTGGATTCAGTAACGAAGTGACAAGAACATAAAAATCTTGCTTCCTTTATTTCCATTGTACTTACATGGAGATAAATGTCTGTGAATTCTATTTTATTGGTAGTTCTCATTCTAAGCCCTCATAAATTATTTATTTTTATTTGGGTTGTATTGTCTCCTAGGATTTTACTTCAATGTGTTCGCTAGGGATCTGCTAATTTTTATTTTAAAGGGGAAACATGTCCAGAATCTCATTTACTTCTAAATCAGGAGCTGCCTATCACTTCTCTTCTGAACCGGTTTTAACAGAGCAGGTTGCGTTCTCCGAGTCTGACTCCGGTTTTCCCATCTCAGCTTTATGTCTGTGCGATTTGTGAATTGTAAACAACAATCATTTTTTAATGTTCTTGGGGAAATGCTTTGGCTGCATTTCAAGCCTTTCATGTATTCTCCTCGTGATGTTATCTGTAATTAAGCTTTAGATAATTAACATTTCCCTCAAAATCGGTATCTCTATATCTTTTCCCCTTGTTTGTTACAGAACATTAAATTGAACCCAGCACTGCTTCCTCTCTGTCCTCCTCCCCGATCCTGAAGGTCAACCGAGTTTTGATTTTTTTCACACATAAGTAAGCAGTGGATCATGGGCCAAAAAGTAGCATTTAATCCAGTCGTTAATACCAGGGTTTGAGACTAGGAAAGAAATTGTTTTTATGTAGCTATACTATTCATTTTGCATGCAACCCATTCTCAAGAGCGTTCCCAGCCAAGTAATGGACTAAGGCTGTAGGTGACATGATGACTGGAGGCAAGAAGGTGATTGAGCCGTACCTCTTAATGCATCCCATCTCCTTTCAGGAGCAACCTGGCTGGTAAGCAGCTCCCCAGGTTGGGGCAGAGGCATTTTGCCTTTCAGGGGTAGTGATAATATCCTGGGAAATAGCTCACACAACCATTTTGCCATTATTTTATTATTACAGCTATTAGGAAGATAGAAGCTATGCTTTAAATCTAGATGGCGCATCTCTCTGTAGAGATTTGCCCTCTTATAGAAGCCACTATTCCTTTGTATTCATGTAGCCGGCAAGAATAGCAGTGTGAGCTAGACTTGTCTAAAGCACGTGACAGATAAGTAGAAACCCAGAGCCCTCGATGTTGAAGCTGTAGGACAAATTTTCCGTATACTTTCCTTGAAGAATTATGAATTATGATAGGAATAACAACGCCTCAGAACATAGGGCTTTGTTTAACCTCTACTTTGAAATAACTAAAGACACAAAGCCATGTCTAGTGGTGTGGTCCTGGAGACAACACTCCCCTCTGCTCCTGGGCAAGGAGGACCGAAGCAAGCATTCAGGATGGAGATGCTGCCTGCTGGGACAGAACATTTTTTAATTGTAAAAACTCAACACACATCTTCAATAGGGAAAAGATTATCTTCCAAAGAGGGTTTGAATGTAATTATTTAAAAGGTAACAAATAAGCGTAGCACAACAGGAAATGAGTAAGAGCTGTTCTAGTCACATAAAGTAAACAATGAATCATATTTACCAAGCAAGGAGCTCAAAGACTTGGTGTTTAAGATTGGGAGTGGGGTACAAATGCCTCATTATGACCACAAATGGTTGATGCTACAAACTCATTCTTCTTAAGAGGGTCAAGACTACTTTCTACCCTCTGGACACAGACAACGAAAACAAGGCTATTCAGATGGTTATTTGCAGAGAAATAGCAGAGCCAGCAATGTATTATTACCAACGCTCTTTAACAGCTCAGATCTCTTGTACTTAATCACCTGGCAAATATTCAAGTGCCTGTGGTGACAGGGTGATCTGCATAATATATGTAGCAGGGCTCCATTTGAACAAGAGTTGTGTTCAGTCTAGGATTCTGATGTGCCTGGCTGTGCCTATGTGATGGTCAGCCAAAGGGTCGCTTTTATCAGAGACTGAGATGCCCCTTGGGTAAGAATTAATATTGAGAGAAGGAGATATATAAAAACAGTGCCTTGGCAAGGGACACTGCTTCCGTGTATCGCAAGGATTTAACAAAAATGCAAATCACATCTGATAAGATTTATCAGCAGTCATAACTATATCCATAGTACTTAGATATTTTATGGTGAATTGATCAATGGCAATCTACACAACACTGTCTCCTTCCCCTGAGATTGTAGGGCTTTACAAAAATCCATATTTTATTTCTCAAAACATTTTTTGCCTTAAAACTAGTGAAATGTACAGTAAAAAAATCCATGCAATTTATTTCTTAGAGACTCATTTTAGCCATAATCTAGAAGTTACTATGAAACAATAATTTCTTCCACTCTAGCGTTTCATACTAAAGTTGAAACAATATGAAAACAAATGTAACAAATTTAGATCAGCAGATTTTTTTTGTCTTGAAAAAGTCTTTCCACTTATGAAGAAATGTTGTTCTCTCGAGGGACATGAACATGTCCAGGCCAGTGACTTTCTCATAAACAGGATTTGGAGGGAGCTGTGTTTTCCATAGTGAAAACATCCAGATTCATCAAAAGAAAAAAATTCTCATAACTAGCTAAACTCAGACCTTTAAGGGAACAACATGTTACATTTCTAAAATGTTTATATTGAATGTTTCAAAGGCAAATACATTGTCCACATGATTGGGTAAATATTTCTTTTATAAAGTAAATATAATTTTTATTCTGAAAAACTTAATGACAGAGTTTTTCCTCAAGGAAATTTGGAATTAAAAAAATCCTTATTTAAGGCAGCCAGTTTTTTGATCAAGTTGCCAAATAGTCCTTAATAGGAAAACCTTCTGGGAGATTTGGGAAAAGTAGAAACTAGACAATGGTTAAGCCCATTTGAATTGTACATGTACAAATAAACTATTTCCTGTTCCTCATAGTTACAGACTGGCTGGTTGGGGTATAAAACCAGTGTGGATTTGAGGCTGGATTTGCGCTTGTCTGTGGGGCAGTGCTGGGCTGCACAGAACTGTGTCCTCCGTGACATGCCAGTGAGGCCCAAGATCCTGTGTCTGGGTGGCAGTCACCCTAGATGGGCCCAGAGGGTGAGTAAGAACACTCATGCACAGCCACAGACTTGTGTGATAATAAGACAATGAGAGTAAAGGATGCATTTCTAAGACTGTATGTTCTCAATTTAAACTTCAAGCAAAGGGAAATTACTGGACTATCCAGTTCAAATTGGATACCAAGAAACTGTAGGCTTAGCTTCCCCTGGGACTCACACATGAATCCCAAGGTCATGGAGCTAAAACACGACAGCAAGTAAAAAGTAAATGGTTTGAGATGATCGTTGAACTTGGTTTGGGCACAGGACACACACGGCATGGGGCTGAGGGGGCAAGAGACGCCTGCCTCTGCTTCTGGACCACAGCGTGGGCAGGCCCTTCCGCTGGCAGGAAGGTGGTGCCCGAATAACTCAGAGGCAGCACCCTGGCTTCAGCAGTGGCTGAGATGGTTTCCTAGATGTGAGAAGAGCTCTGACGCACCTGCTGGGCATTAGGGGCTCAGCAGCAGACAGAGAGGGAGAAAGGAGAGAGGACTAACTGGTTGCCGAGAAGTCTAGGTGTAAGCATATGTAAGCATCAAATGGGGACTCTGGATATTGCGCGTGTATGTGTGTGTGTGTATGTGCAAACTAAGTAGACCTGGGGTTGCTGCAGTTTCTGGTAGAGCCAAAGCCAGAGACACAGGCCTTGTTCCTAACTTTGTGACTCAGTTTCTCGTCTCCTGTTGGAAGGCCTAACCAGAGAGTGGCTGTGGGTTATGGCTGGTACCAGTTCTTGCTGAAATATTACTCATGGGTCAGAAATTCTTTTAATTAAACAGTTGGAATAGCATGAGCTAAAAATAGAACAGTAATTTTACATAAAGAAAATATATTAAAACCAAATAATCATATAATGGGTGGATATTTTTTAAAAGTGTCTTTCTCAAATAAAATTCACATAGATGTAGGTAGACGTATGTATACACATATATAAATGTATGTGAGTATATATATATATATAAATAACCAATTTTATATAGTTAAACCCTTAAGTAAAGAGCAGAGAGACTGTTTCTCTTTAAATTTTCTATTATTAATGATTTCTATGGAAGAAATGTAAAATGAACTCTTACAACATGGTAGGTTTTTTGGGGGGAGGTGTTAGAAGTAGTCTCAAAATAAAGCATCATTGACCCTGTTTTCATCTGGAATAAGAGTTTGAAATCTGCCTGTGAAACAGATTACAGAAAAGGAGAATATTAAGTAAGTCAAAGGAAAGCCAAAAATATTTCACCTTCGCTAATAGTCTAAATATTCACAAGACATTTATCACCATGAAATGCATGACTGTCAGTCTCTAATTAAATTGCTATTTCCAAGCCTTGAGCTACAAGGAAAATTCTATAAAGGAGGCTATAAACCAGTTATCAACCTAGTTTAATCACAGTTTGAATTAACACAAGAAAATAGTATCTAAGGAGAGGGCATAATTTTGACTTACACTAGACAGGCTTAAAATTCCAAACTAGATGGCGAGTGATACGTAGACCAGAAGTGTTTCTCTCATTTCTTTGTATGCACCCAGAGCATCGACTAGGGCTCTGCATAGTCAGTATTCCAGAAATCTTACAGACTGACGTGTAGGAGTCTCTTGCAAAAAATCATAAAACTCTGATTTAATTCAAGTCCCAGGTTAGAACATCCTATGAGGCTCCCGGCCCAGTAACAATAAACTCATCAAATAGTGATGCCAACAATTGGACACGCTCGCAAACATTGTGCAAAGGCATCAGTGTTGCTAAATTTGCACAGCGGAAATCTCTGGCTTGCTGTCAGAAATCAAACATGCGGACATTGTGATCCAGCACTGTCATAGTGTCAGCCCAAGAACAAGAAGGGAAAAAGAAATGATGAGAAAAAGGTCTGTTTGTGGTTAGACGCAAGGAACGCTATAGTCCAACAGTTACTGTGGCAGATTCTCTAAGGGTTTTCACAAACCTGCCCCACCCACGAGGATTTCCAGAATCGCCCTTACAGAGGTTGATGGGGTCATTGGTTCAGGCTCCTCTCCAGAACAAATGAAGACAAGAATCTTTAAATAAGAACATTAAAAATGTTTATTCAACAATTATTTTTAAGTATCTAGTATGTGCCACTTCGTGGTCTAATTATTGGGGCTCAAATGGTGAACAAGATAGATCTTCTCTGATCTTCAGGTGATTGAAAAAGGTCTGGGGAAAAGAGGCATCATATCCTTTGTCGAGAACTAAATATAAATCATGGAGCAGTTATCCTACTCATCATTAGAAATGACCTCTAGTCACCACTTCAGCCTGGTTCTGCTGTAAGCCATGAGCTTCACCTCACCACAGGAGCTAGAAAGCCCTGGTGAGGGTCTTGCAAGGTCTGTTGGGGATCTGACTTTTATTTATTTTTTCCACCGTCTTATTCTGATCTGACTTTTCCTCTTAAGCCGCCTTGCTGATTTTGTTTTCTGATCTTGGACCTACCCAGGCTTCACCAATTAAATATGCTTTTAAATTTGTTATTTAAAAAGTTTCAAACATCTGCAAAGTTGAAAGCATCATTAATGAACTCATCACTGAACTTCAACAACCATCAATGTTTTGCCCATGTTGTTGCATCTATCCCCATCTCTCTCTCTTTTTTTTCTTTACTGGGGAGGAAGATTTGCTCTGAGCTAACATCTGTTGCTAATCTTCCTCTTTTTTTCACTTGAGGAAGATTAGCCCTGAGCCAACGTCTGTGCCAATCTTCCTCTAATTTATGTGGATTGCCGCTAGAACACGGTTTAACGAGTAGTGCAGGTCTGCATGCAGGATCCAAACCTGCAAACCCAGGCCGCCAAGGCAGAGTGCACTGGACTTACCTGCTATGCCATGGGGCCGGCCCCATATCCCTATCTCTTTTTCACAAAGTCAATTTTATTTTCATTGCTTGAGATATTTCAATTTCTAATTATTACTGATAAATAAAACAGGGTTTCCAGTCAGGGGGCTAATGCCTAGCAAATAGTGGATCCCAAAAATATTTGCTAAATGAACAAGTGCCTTCTATAAAACACTCTGCATTTGTAGTGGGAGGGGTTCTCAAGCTGTCAAGGGCAGGCAAAGAAGATGGGCATTCTGCCTTCAGGCTCAGAAGGTGGCGTTTAGGAGAATTCCGCCTGGGACCTGGAAAACTTGTCCGGGTGTTCCTGTCCTGTTCCCCACCCACAGCCCAGTAAAAGGAAGTATTCAAACAGGGAGGGAGAGGAGAATGCACAGCCTGGTAGCAGAATTAAAGGTGACGCTCATCTCTTTTGATTCTTTGGAAACAGTTCATTGCAACAAACATTATTCTAAAATATGGAGTGACTTTCCAGGGTCCTAAGGGGTGTCATTTTTCTGGATACACCTTTGCTCAAGCATATTTGGTTCACTATGTAGGTTTATCTGTAAGCCACATGCATACAGGATCAAAAGTACCATTTCTCGTAGTAGAGAATAAAGCTTAATACAGGTCTCAAAAAATACTGAACAAAACGGACACGTGGGGCAGGCCCCGTGGCTGAGTGGTTAAGTTCGTGCACTCTGCTTTGGCAGCCCAGGGTTTTGCTGGTTCGAATCCTGGGCGCGGACATGGCACCGCTTGTCAGGCCACGCTGAGGAGGCATCCCACATGCCACAACTGGAGGGACCCACAACTAAAAATACACAACTATGTACCGGGGGGCTTTGGGGAGAAAAAGGAAAAATAAAATCTTTTTAAAAAAAGTACACGTGCTCTGGTGAGCCACAGAAAGCACCGCCCACAGAGCAATTTCCTGAATCTGAGTTCAGTCTAAATCTACTTAAAAATTGCCAATGGAGAAGAAACAAAATTTCAATTGTGGATAATATAGAACCAATAAAAGCACTTAAAATGACATTAATTGAAAAATAAAAAGATAGTGTCACCCAGGGGTGACAAATCAGGAGACCTAATCCTATCGTGGTTTTCTGTCAATATCCCACATGACCATAGAAAAGTTATAAGCTCAATCGTTACTTTTACTGTCAAGCAAAACCACAGTGTAATCCCATTTGTATGGATGGCACAAGAATTCATCAAATAGTATTTGAGTAATATGGCCTGGTTCGAAGAAGACTGATCTGGGAATCAGAAAACCTAACTGTGTGACCCTGGGCAGGTCACTTAATCTGCCCTGGCCTCAGTTTCCTGACTGTACCATGGGAACACACTGCTAAGTCAGAGGTTTTCTTGAATGTTTCAAAGCAGCAGAAGCTGAGTTCACAAGAAATCTTGCGTGGATCTTCAATATGTAAAATAAGTGAGTGCAACAGCTCTGGTTGAAATAAAGGCGAGAGAGCTGCTCAGAGCCCCAGCTGCTCAGCATCACGCCCACTCTCAGATCTCTCATGGAATAATAGCATTTTAGATTCTCTAACCTAGAATTCCTTAAGATGTATCAATTCTAGAACCCCATGATTGTATCACGATTAAAAAAATTTAAGATCAAACTGTTGATCAAACTACTAAGACCTGTAAATGTAATTTTTTGGTGTGTAAAGAATTATTAATATTTCTATGTGATATTTTAGTCTCTTAAACAGGATCCATCAGAAAGAAAATTCTATAATGCTTATTCCGAAGCTAAACCAATGTGCTTGTTAGAATTTCTTGTCATCTCAAAGCAACATTTTCTTTGAAATTATATTTATGTTTTTTCCCCCATCTACAAATTAACTGTGTCTGGGTGGTAGATTATTTTAATAAGAAAGAGTAGAAAAGGTTCTCTGAAATATTATTTTTGATCTCCTGTTGATCATAAAGGTTTTCTGGCGGACTAACGGTAGCCATTTAGTTTTAGGGAAAATAATTGATTTTCTGGTTTTTCCGCTGGTATCTCACTTGAGAAGCGTGAATGACCACACACACACACATAGAGAAAGGGTTCAGGAAAAATATAAACACTGGTAACAGTAAATATAAATTTTGTCCCCCAATTATGCATTTCTGTATATACTACAGGCCAAGCCTGGTGGTCTAGCGGTTAAGATCCAGCCCTCTCATCACCACAGCCTAGGTTTGTTTCTCGGTCAGGGAACCACACCACCTGTCTGTCGGTTGTTATACTGTGGTAGTTTCGTGTTGCTGTGGTGCTGAAAGCTATGCCACCAGGATTTCAAATACTGGCAGAATCACCCACGGTGGACAGGTTTCAGTGGAGCTTCCAGACTAAGACAGACTAGGAAGAAGGGCTTGCCCACCCACTTCTGAAAAAAACTGGCCATGACAACCTTACGAATAGCAGCAAAGCTTTGTCTGATACAGCACACGAAGGTGCAAAAAGATGGGCAGGGTTCCCTCTGCTGTCCACAGGGGTGCTAGGAGTCAGAATCGATGCAAAGGCACTAATAACAACAAACATGTACCATGTGTTATGGACTGAATTGTGTCCCCCGAAATTCATATGTTGGAACCCTAACCCCTAGTACCTCAGAATGTGATGGTGTTTGGAGACAGGGCCTATAAGATGGGATTAAGTTAAAATGGGACCCTGAGGGCAGGCCTTAATGCAATCTGACTTATGAGAAGAGAAAACTTAGACACAAAAAGAGACACCAGGGATGCGAGCCCAGAGGAGCGACCACGTGAGGACGTAGAAAGAAGACAGTCACGTGCAAGCCACGGGAAGAGGCCTCAGAAGAAACTAGACCTGCCGACACCTTGATCTTCAACTTCTAGCCTTTAGAACTGTGAGAAAATAAATTTCATAATTTTTTTAAAGCCACCTAGTTTGCGGTATTTTGTTAATGCAGCTCTAGCAAACTAATACACTATGTTGACACGTACATATATACACATACACACACTATAGAAAAGGATTGTCTACCTATTCACTCATACACAGACACACACACACACACCCCTCAGAGATTATTATCTTCCTCAATTTAAGGTTTCCTAACATATCATTCCCAAACACTGAAAACACCACCTCATCAAATTATTTTGGCAGTTAGTGTGTTGTTATTATGTACGAATGATGTTTTCATCTCATAGTAAAATGTGTAAGTCGAACCTGTAAAATAATACCATTTGTTTTTTAAATGACATCAAGAGATATAAGACCCTTCATGTCTATCCAGTTGGCCAAAGAAAGTTCAAATACTATTTCCTACTATGTAGGATTATAGAGAAATAATGAGATTGGCTGATAATTGAACAGAAAGAATTTGGGTATCTAAAATTAATTCTCTGATCAGTTACCTTTTTCCCTTTCAGCTCAGTTGCTGGATTCTGCTCATGTTCCAGAGAACCACTGATAGAAAATTAAGATCTATTTTGGCCAAGGATTTCAGAAGCTCTGCTTTGTAATATGCTATGATAGTAATAAATAAATAATTCCCATGGTTTTAATGATATTAACATTTCATGTAACTCATTCATTAAGTTCTCAAGTGGATGCCCAAAGCTATTATAATTCAGTACATAGTCACTTAGTATGGAACGTACGCATTCTCAAACACTATCTCCATTTTAAAATTGATAGTACCATCAGGTCTCCAAGGTCCTGAGAAGAATTTCATTTTCCCACTAGTCTAAAGTGATTGTGCTATGTTCCCTGACCTTCAAAAGCTTTTTGTCATTTTTCTGTCAAGTAGCTTAGAGGTTCTTTCCTCCATCCATTCCATTTAAATATGTGCTGTGGGTAAATTCAATAACCTAAGTAGTCATTTAGTTAAAACTCTCATGGGGTCAGAGCTCTCGGGAGCATTTCAAGGCACTGATGTTCCTTTTTCAACTCTGATTTCCTAGATCATTGATCATTTCTACCAGCTCTTTGAAATGGATCCTCTTGCCACATGCCCTTTAATCCCCTGTGTTGAAAGGAAAGCCTCTTCTGACACCCAGCATCTGGTGCTTCACTTGAGGATGAATGAAAAGAGAGGGAAAACCTCTTCACAATTAATAATCAAAAACTTTCCCAGAGAGAGGTGAATTCTGGGCATTGCCAGACAAGAGTCCCTGAAGGTGAGTAGAAAGGATTCTCTTTACCGCCTTATTCCCTAGGACACCACCAACACAGGGGCCTTTGCTGACAAACAAAGGCTCTCTCCTCTCCTTTTCAATGATAAATCACATGGTCAAAGGTGCCTGGAGGGTTATCACGACATTTTTCTTACAATTAGTGCTTCCCTGACTGGAGAGTACATCAAGGTTGAGGTTGTAGAAGAAGGTCAAGAGAGACCCAGGGCCTTGTAAACAGTGGGTGCTCAATACTGTGGAATATAAATGAAGGAATGAAGATAAAGGTGCCATTTTTTAAACATGTCAACTCAAAATACGGCATTGTACTATATCCATGTTTTCAGTTGTAGGTTTCAGGTGCCGTAGTTCTGTAAGAAATTAAATAATAGGTTTAAACTTGAAAGCAGTATTCTGGAATGAAACCAGTCTGGAAGTGCTGGGTTAAACCCAAGGAGGAGGGCCTTTCTGACTACAGGACCCCTCAGAACTTGAATTTCCACGACATGGCCATGGTATTCAGCGATTTCCAAACTTGTTATACATGGAAACTGTTTCTTCCATAGTTGAGAAGGTATTTGAGAAAGGTTGCACTAAAAAGCTTTGAACGCACAGGAGGAATTAACTGTCTCTTGCATTCCACTGCCTGGCACAGAACGTTAGATCCTATCGCACATGTTCACGGACTGGAGCAGCAGCACGACCCCAGGAAAGAGCCCTCAGCTATCTTGCTGATGTCAGCTCCTCTTTTAACTTTCCACAAGAGTAATGAAGATGTATGGGAGAAAAATTGATGCCAAGTTTACCTTCAAATTTTTCACATTAAATAATGTAGATTTTGGACAATAAGCATTTATTACGCTCTTTCACAGTAGAGAAAGATTATGAAAGGGAAGGGCTGGGAAGATAGGGTGCTGTAGTGGAATTTCAAAAAGGGAGGAGAGACAAAAATAAAATTTGAAGATGTATAGAGATAGAAAAAGCTCCTCGCTTTACCCCTCAGCTGATAACAGAGCCCGACAGAGGAAAATGCAACTCAGACAAGCCAATGAGAATAATCGGTGCGGCGGGAATGCGGAGGAAGATGCCTGCTTGTGTTAAGCCACCTGACAGGGGCGGGCTTGTCCTGGCATCTCAGCCGCAGTCGCCTCATTTTGTTACTGAGTAAATACAGTACATTTTCCAACCACGACTGATTCTTGCTTAAATACGCCTTTTAAGAGGTTGGTCCTGTCTACTTTTAAGTTCGACAACAAACAAATGATTAATTTAATGTACCAATCCACTCAGTGTAACCACTAAATAGATGGTTATGAATATTATGTTGCAACCCAGAAAAACTTAAGTTTTAATGTTAGTGGAAAATATGGAGACAAGTGCATAGACTTTAATTAGACCTGTCAGAAATGATGGAAAATAACTAAGAAAAAATTAAAATGTGAATAGTGGTTATCTTAGAGAGAGCTAATTATAGATAATTCTCTTCTTTCCTCCTTTCAAATTTTTAAAAATGTGGTTCTATTACTTACATTGTTTAAAAATGCATAATTTTTAATGATCTGGCTTCATTCTCATGTGATTTTTTTAATCTAGAGGCCATTTTTATTTTAACTGGAGTTACTCATTTCAAGTTTTATAATGAAGACAAATTGGAAAAAACAGAGATTGATGCCTCGGCTTTGTTTAAATTACATTCAAATTTCCGGGAAATTTCTGCTCTCTTGATGACTAGATGACTGAGCAGACAGTGAAGTCTGCTTCCTTCTGAGTTATGGCAGATGGCTTTCATTATAAACAAGGTATCCATTTTAAATTAACTTCCAATAACAGTTTTCCTCTGTCTTCAAATGGAATGTAAAACCTCCACGCTCTGAAATCGATGCACAGTTCTGCACAAGACTTGTTTTTTTCTTCTTTTCCATGAAGGATAGCAATCAAATTTTCACCAACCCTGGAAGAAATCTCAACAAATATTTTTCTTATAACTATATTCAATTGTAGATATAACAAAACAAACTTGCCGCCAGACAATAAGGATATTTTTCCTTGTGTAGTCAATGTCAGAAATTACATATAATATCAGAACTCAAATTTAATACACTACACAAGTCCACAGACTCCCCTAAAACATAGAGCTGGGATTAAATTTACTACCTATGGTCAAGGTCAAGTCTATCAGTAGGTTGAAGAAGGATGATGACACAAGGGGCAGCACCCCCTCCTCCAAGTGGAAGCTCTGGATTTTTATCGCTAAGAAGTACCCCAAGAAATCAATGAGCCATTTTTTAAAGATCCCAGATTTGACACTTCAGCCTAATATATTGCATCTTCAACATAGAACCTATTCTACCAAACAATTAAAAAGTAAACACATGTTGCTATACTGTGAGAAAATGGTGATGGCAAACCAATCAGGTCATGAAGCTCAGAGCTTAGTTCGATGACCATACATGTCCATCTGATTCTGTGTTATCCTCAGCCTGACCTGATCACCAGTAAACCCCATCTCTTAGGGGTATGACCCCAAGTGACCTTATAAGTTATTTGTATGATATGGTCCCTCAATCTAGAAAACAGATATTTCTTTCCTTTAGGAAAAAATCGCAGGAAAGAGACATGTGGCTAAAAAATCTACAACTAAAGCTAGCAATTTCCCTATTATGCCACTCTGGAAGGAGAAGTCTATAGCAAACCTGAGCGGAATTAGAAAAGTCCAAATTCTTTACTCACTTTCTTTGGTTTGTACTATCACTGGGATATGAATTTTACTCCTTGGTGTTTGTGATGGTTCATTTTATGGGTCAACTTGGCTCGCCACAAGGAGCCCAGATTAAACATGATTTCTGGGTGTGTCTGTGAGGGTGCTTCTGGATGAGATGAGCGTTTGAAGCAGTGGACTCAGTAAAGTGGATGGCCCTGCCCAATGTGAGGGAGCGTCACCCAACCCATTGAGGGCCTGAATAGAACCAAGGGTGGAGGAAGAAGGAATTCACTGTTTTTTTTTTTTCCTGCCTCACTACTTGAGCTGGAACATCTCATCTCATCTCTTCTTTTTCTTTCTTTGCAAGTTAACCAATTTTAATGGAACAAATGATTATACAATAAAGTTTGATATACATTTTCACAAACAAACACCTTGCAACTTTTTTGGGAAAGCAACTGAGCCGCGGGGAGCATATCTTTGTGGAGATTCTTCTTGGAGTTGGAATTGGAGATTAGCATTTTGGTGTTTTCACTTCAACCCCCTGAACTTCTATCTTTTTTCTCTTCTCGATGATTGCGCTAATCTTTTTCCCTTGGCGATCAAGCTCTGCCTTGTCATTGGTTTCCTTGAAGTGGTTGGACTGGAATTTACACCATCGGCATCTCTGGTTGGCAGGCCTTCAGACTGGGACTGAATTATACCACTGGCTTTCTGGGCCTCCAGCTTGCAGACAGCAGATTGTGGTACTTCGCAGCCTCCATAATCACATGGGCCAATTCCTCATAATAAATCTCCCCATACATCCTATTGGTTCTGTTTCTCTGGAGAACCCTAATACAGTGTTCATTGCTCTTTTCACAGCCTTTGGACAATTCTGTTGTTGAAGTCTTGAAAGATCTCTTGCTGAAAGCTCTCTAAACATATTTTCGTAATTCATTTCAGATCACTAATTCATGTAGTTTCTTTAATATTTTCCTCTTAATAGTATACTCTAGTGATCTTTATCCAAAGAAGCAAATAGTGTTAGTGCCAGGTGCTCTGTGCTCACAAGCAAAGCAGAAAGAATTTACATTTGTAAATGTCCATTCCTGGAATATCATTGCTCGTTCTGTCTTTCCTTTTTTTTTTTAACATGAATGTTTGCAGAGCCATCAACTGTCCCAGAGCAATCTGTCTTGCTTGTCTGTGCTCAACTGTGAAAATGCATCTTGATCTCCTTATTCCCCAGTCATGACTCCAGCATAAAAGCAGACCTTTATTACTAATTGATCTGGTGTTTTCTCGTCCCCAAAGCATAGGATGCCCAGACCACAGTTCTCAAGAAAGAAAACCAGTAATTGAATATTTCAGTTAAATGCAAAATTGTGCTTTCCACTCTTCTCCCAACTAAGATAGGACTAGGATTTCTGAAAGGCCAGAATATCTAGAAGTCTTCTAATAACACAGAGCAGATGAAACACAGTGTTTTTATTTCATTCACTGTAACTAAAGAAGGCAGTCAAATGCATATTTTTGATTTCCATTTTCGTATTTCCCGATATATTCTTCGTGGAATACCTGTATTGTCTTAGATTTAGAATACTTTTTCCTGCAGTTCATAATTTTTAATTGATTAAATAATCCTCTTTGGTCAGCATATGCGATGAGCTATATTTTTTTATGCTCTAAACTTCCTATACTGTGTATAATTGCTTTGTAGTTTAAGATCACTTTTTCTTGCCCTATTAAAATGTTAGAAAACAAACAAATCTAAGTGAATCGTTTTCCCCAAGCTATTTATACTGAGTTAATAATCTATTAACAAAATGTAATGGGAGTTAACACTGAAATAGAAAAAGACACATTATTTTGACAAATTACCCTCAGGGTCTGATAAGGCTTAACTAATTATTTATGTACAGTGAACAGCAATCTGGTAAACAAATGTACCAAGTTGCAAAACCATGCTAAATTTGGTTCTAATTCATCTCGTACCTTCCAGGAGTGACCAGCAGAACTATACAGTGATTTCCAAAGTTTCACCAGGTGCTGATTTCTCTGAGGTTTGGAGAAAGTGCTCACACTGAGTAAATAATCAATAAGACCAAGAAAAAAAAAAAAGAGATACAATATTAAAATGTCATAGGTCTGTTGCCTAATTTCTTTCTGTTTAGATCATTTACTTTGAGATCAAGGCCAGTTTGTCTGAGATATTTCAACTCTTAAAAATAGATTAAGACACTGATTTAGGTAATTTAGAATAATCCTGTCTGAACCCTTTATTTTACCTATGAGAAAAGTGGGGCCTTAAAAGATTGGTTATGTTTTGCAAGGTCACATTGACCTCAGGCTAGCAGGTGTGAACTCTTTCTACTCAAGTATGCTGCCAATGGCACCAAATTCCAGGAGAGGCCAGTTCTAATAGGGGAGCAATGACCCATGTACATTGCATATTGCTTTTAATGGCTCAAAAGAGCTTCATACTTTAGAAAAATACTTTTCTGACTTCTTGTGTCCTAGGCTACTTCAAATCGGATTTGAGGTTGCATAGACACTTGACTGATGATAGATATTGATATCCTTTGTCAGAATTTCCCTGTGTGTCTATAAAACATCAGTCTTCTTGATTATTGCTCCCAAAATGGCCTTCTTTAGTCAAAAAACTTGGGGAATTATTTTATGCTATATACCTGTTTTAGAAATAAAAATTCCTTTTTAAAGAGACTTTTTTTTTTTTTAACATATTTACCCACAGAAACTTTTCTTGCATGTAGTGGTTATTTTAATAACAACGATTCCCATGTTCTAGAGCATATAGCATGCTGACTTGCATTCAGGTGGGGCTTAATAATTGTTTGAGAATTTGAATTGGGAAACGTTAACTCTGTGTGAATTCCTTTAACACACTCCTATATATACACCTTACACAGGTTTTTCTGTGATCTCTCAAAGATTTTCTCCCAAGGACTATTCCTACAGGGGTTAATTTTCGATAAATCTTTGAATTTTTGCCATTCAGGGAAGGATACAACGCTTTATTTTTACTCAGTGCTGACCCTTTTACACCCTTTCTTTAGCTCAGCAAGGACTTTTAGTGAAAGCACGATTTGAAAGAGAAGAGTTAAGTCATCATTCCATGTGAGCTTCTAGAAGCCATGTCTAATAGAGACCACTCTGGCTGACTGAGGAGGTGCGCACAGGCGGAGACGGGCATGGTTCTATTTCTTGAACGGATGGCAGTCACACACAGGTATTTGCTTTAACATTATCCTTAAAAATTGACAAATATATTTTATACATTCTCCTAAATGAGTTTTAAAAAGAAAAGGAAATACCTTTTTAACTATATGCCGAATTATATCCTTCCCTACCCAACAAAAGGTGACAGGGAGACCATGGGTGACATTTAGACTGTTGAAAAGTCAACTCAACGATCCGCCCTGGCCTTCTCCGCCAGACACGGGCAAAGGGGCAGGATCTGGAAGCTGTGCACTTTTTCAAGAGTCTAAGTTAATTCTTCATAGTACAATAGCCTTATTTTCTGTTGTTACTTTACTAGAAGTGGTGGTGAATTTCAGTCACCTTCTGACTCAAATCTCAGCATTAAAATACATTTCTAGGGGCCGGCCTGGTGGTACAGCAGTTAAGTTTCGCATGTTCTCCTTCCGTGGCCTGGGGTTCACTGGTTCAGGTCCTGGGTGAGGACCTACACACTGCTTGGCAAGCCATGCTGTGGCAGGCGTCCCACATATAAAGTAGAGCAAGATGGGCACAGATGTAAGGAAGGACCAGTCTTCCTTAGCAAAAAGAGGAGGATTGATGGCAGATGTTAGCTCAGGGCTAATCTTCCTCAAAAAAAACAAAAAATTTCTAAAGCCACTTCGGAGAAATTTGGAAATTCAGTTGCATTACTCAAACTTCTGTTCCTTGCTCTAGAAATGGCTGACAATATAGCGTATTCTCATATTCACTCCATATGGGATTCTGTATTTTAGTTCCTGTTTATTAGTGATCATACGGTATTAGTCATTCTCTTGGTCAGGAAAGCTTTTATTACTATTATTGTTCAGGCACCCCAAGTACACTATTGTCAAAACCTGGTCTATAACATTTTGAAGAAATGAAAGACACTACGGCTTTTCGTTTTCGTATTTTAGCCTTCTGAATAGAGATCTCCTTATTCTTATCAAAGACATAGTTAAAGCAATAATCCTCTTAAACATTTTAACAAACTGATGTAGAAAATGACTGAATATTTCCAAGTTCTTTTCTCAGCCTACAGGCTCAGGAATATGAATTAGGTGCACTGATATAAATGTTGAATCTTTAATATTTCACACCAAAAGAAACGCCTCCAGGTAGCTTTTAGCATACTGCTGTAATCTCGGGTAATGAATTAATCATACTCGTCCTTAACATGAATGTTAAGGTGGAATTTCATATCGAAGAGAATGGATCAGATAAGGAAGCACTTTTGCTCCTGCAAACTATTTCCCCAGTACATTAGAGTTCACAGAATTGACTAATCTCCACAGACTAGGATCTAAAATTAATATAGGCCCCAAGGCCCCACTCTCAGAACAGTGCCAGATAAAAATCCCAAATCAGACAGCCAGAAGTGCTTCCAAAGAGAAGAAGGGCATGCGGGGAACCAGTAATATTAATTCAGTAAATAGGAATTTATCCCGCTTCCCTTTGTCCTGAGGCCTTTCTGATTAGCAGCCCATCTGCAGCTACAGTCAAGAGGGACTACTTGGTGGAGGGCTGGTTCCCTTAACTAAAGAGGGGGTGTCTGCACGTACAGTAACATTCCCTAGACCAGATTTCTGCCTATCTGGGTGACACATAATTAATATCAAGGTTGATTAGAAATTTAAATGCCCGTAGTGGTCATAATGAAGCATGGGCCGACTCACTGGTCATTGTTGCACGGAGTCGGGGGGGGAGCTTTTGGTTCACACGTAATTTTGATTCTGTAGAATTATTTGATCCCTCATAGATGAAAGCTGTTTTATGTTTTGCTATCCACACCTCTAATGAGTTCCCCCGCCCCCATTATTTTATGGCTCCAGTCATTCGTTATAAGCAATATTTTGGATAAGCAGCATGAGATTCACCATTAAAATTTGGTTTCCTGCATTTAGTTGGACTTGCGAAGAATGGGGCCTAGGCTGACAGGTCTGCTTGTGACCTTGGGATGTTGAGGGACAGGCCAGAGATGAGCACACCAGCTCACTGAAAATCAGTAGGGAGGAATCTTCTGAAAGAGAATACTTACAAATGTGTATTTTTATGGTCCTGTATCAATAAATCTTATATTATTTGTTGGGATGACCATTGCTTTCATTCAGCCATCCATCCACTCATTCTTTTAACAAAAATACATTGAGGATCTATAGCATTTAAGTGCAGATTAGACAAAAGCATATGATGTGGTTTCTGTCCTTCAGTTTGTGCAAGGAAAGGGGAGAGAGGGAAAGATAGAGAGAATGCATGCCATGGTTAAAGGCCAATCATAAACTTTACCTAAATTATTGCTAGTTTTATTAATCCTGTAAGATGAATTTATTCAATCTTTATTATACAGGCTTCCTACTTTTAAATGTAGGCTTTGTTTAGAAAGTATGACTCCTTGGTAGTATAGAAATCCTACACACAAGATATTTAAAATATAGAGGAGAAATTGACATACGTAAATATCTATAATGCAAGGTCAAGTGAGGTAAGCGCTATCAGAAAAGAAGGAAGTCATTTAGATAAATAAGAGATTGCTTCGATTTGGAAGAAGCACAAAGCAAAGTTTCCAGAAAGGAGCTCTCTTTTAAACTGGCTCCAAAGAACATGCAGGATTTCAAGGAACCAAAGAACCCAAGAGTTCACATGCCATGTAAGAAGGATCCTAAATACTTGAAAATTGACGCGAAGGTGGCAGGGAGGGGTCCAAGATGGCTGGGAAGTGTGGGTGTGATTGTAAGTTCTGGAGTCTGAGGAGTGAGGGGCTGGAGACTGCTGTCAGACACAGGGTCAGTGGGTTGGGAAGGGGCAGGACAGGTGGGATTTGGGGCATACGGGTAGGGCGTATTAAGTTAGAGATGCATTAAGTTACGTTAGGGCCAGATCCTAGTGAAAAAGTCCAATAGATCAATTGAAACACAGCCTCCAGCCTTTTGAACATTTTTTAATCCCTGCATATTGGAGACAGCTCATGTTGAAAGTGGGTGTGTGATGCTGAGGGAACCAGGGTTGAGAAGAAAAGGGAAAATGATACAGACTTATGCAATGTCCACATTTAGGAGCAGAACGGAAGAAGAAAAATCAAAATACTAGAAAATTGTAGCGTGTGGAAACTAAGGAAAAGAATATAGTGAAGGTTGTGAGAACACTGACTATTCGTTAAAAAATAAAACTACTTGGACTTTTAATTCACAACATTTCCTCAAATACGTCCCATATGGACTAAAGACTTAAAAAAAGGAACAGAATCTTTAGAATCTAAAAGAAACTACAGATGAATATTTACCTGGTATTTGAATGGGGAAGAACTTCCCAAGACTAAAAGCAATGTAAGACATGACTACATAAAAGTGGAATATTTATATAACCAGGACAATATTTTGCCAAGATCAAACAGATGCATCCTAATTTTCCCCCCTCATTCGTGCGCCATCGGCAGCCTGGTCCTTTGGTGGTTAGCCACCAGGATGCCTTGCCCAGAGCATGGGAGGACATGAATTTGCTCTCTTGAGCAAGGCTGGCAAGTCAAGAGAGCAAGGATTGCTAAACGCCTAACTCTGCTTACCCACAATTTGCCATATCAAGGGGTGGGCATGGCCAATCAGATCTTACAGTTGTTCCAGGGTGTGGAAAAGATACCACTTCTGCCCCCGGGGCCGAGGCCAGAAGGCTTGCTGCTCTTTGCTGGGGAGTTAAAAAATAAAAAGCCAGAGGGATCTTGGGAGGAAGAGGGAAGCGAGAAGATAAGAGAAAAGAAATGGTCAGAAGGGTGTGTCCTGGCTGTGGCTGGCCCTTGATATGGGGGACTCAGAGGGAAGAAGGAAGTCTGTCACAATTTCCATTTAGTATTTAAAAAGAGACAGCCTCTAGGGCTGTCCTTTTCCCAACCAGGCACAGCCACATCAAAGTAAACTTGCTGGCGCATCTGGTTAGGCACAGCAAGGCCTGAAAGTGTAGCTTTTCTGGGCACCTCTTGGTTTCCATGTGGTGTGTCTGGACCCGGCCTCCTAGAGGGTCTTGGAACTGAATTGAGAGCCTGCAGGCCTGGCACCGTGGTGAGGGGGAGGAGACCTCTCAGCAGAGGCTGGGGGTGGATTCCTTGCCTGGAGAGAATGTGGCAGATGGACAGAGGGCACCATGGCAACTAGTCTAGGAGAGCCCAGCCACTCAGGTAGCACCACTGGGTCAGGCCAAAGAGAGAGAAAGACAGAAAGAGAGGGACAGAGAGAGAGAGAGGGAGACAGAGAGAAATTAGGTGGTGGGCTACAATGTCCCCAGTGATCGGAGGAGCCGGAGGCCACCATGTGCATCCACACTGCTCTTCAGTCCACCTTAGAGAGTCATCAGAGCCCCCTCTGCTCAGGTACCCTCAGCTCCATCTTGGAACTGCTGGGGAAGGAGGTTGGGAATAAGAGACACTAAGCAATTATCTCAACAAACCAAACGTTACTTGAAAGGGCTGTTTAAATGAATAGCTCAGACAAAATTAAAAAATAAAAAAGGCCTAAAAGTTAATTTCTGGCTTCCTACCTGGTGGGTGAGAGCTTATAAGAAAGACCAACGAAATTATAGATCAAATAAACACGTCACATTATATCGGCACATTGAAGCATAGCATTGAGTGACTTTGTACATTTCCCAGGTACATTTCCTTACGTCAAAACCAACATTAATAAAATTGAAAGTTAAATAACAAATAAGGGAAAAAATGCCAGAGGTGAAACAAAGAGTTAGTATCTTTTACTGACACAGAACTCTTTCAAATAAACAGGAAAAATGCTAAGACATCAGGAGAGGAAAAACAACCAAAAAACACCCAAATAACTAGTCAATGATAAATTGAGATATACAAATGGCTAGTAAACGCACAAAGAGTTAACAAGTTAATCAAGAAATAAAAAATAAAATAGCATTAGTACTATTTCACTTATCAGAAGAGGAAAAATCGATATGAGTTTTCTGAAAATCGATTTAGCAACATAGATCAAAGATATTCAAAATGTTTATATCTTTTGATCTGTTAATTACACTTCTAGAAAATTATCTTAAAGAAACCATTGGAAATGTGGACACATTTAACAATGGAATTCAACATTGTTTGAGATGTGTGGAAAGACCTGAGAATGCAAATTACATTTCCGGAGCGCACAGTCCGCTAGCAGACAAACCCCTACCTGTTCTCATTTTTTTTTTTTTTAAAGATTTTATTTTTTCCTTTTTCTCCCCAAAGCCCCCCGGTACATAGTTGTGTATTCTTCGTTGTGGGTTCTTCTAGTTGTGGCATGTGGGACGCTGCCTCAGCGTGGTCTGATGAGCAGTGCCATGTCCGCGCCCAGGATTCGAACTAACGAAACACTGGGCCGCCTGCAGCGGAGCGCGCGAACTTAACCACTCAGCCACGGGGCCAGCCCCATACCTGTTCTCATTTTTAAGACAGCCCAGAAGAGGGTCTAACTTCACAACTTTTCTTACTATTTCATTTCAGTCTTTTAGCAACTTTGCAGTAAAGACATTCTTCCTCATGTCCAAATGAAAGACATTCTTTAATTTAAGTCCATGTTTGGGCTCATGTGGACACAATGGAAAACTCCATGGGACTCTTTCATTAAATTAAATTAAATCCTTTCTTGGCCCCAGTTTTTGTTTCTTCTTTCAATGAGCACTCACTCCTGGGAAGAATGCTGTTTCTGACTTGCTAGCTGGCCTTTGGCCCCCAAACCTGGCCCAGGTCTTTGAGGTTTGTTTAGCTGCTGGATAGGAAACGGGCTGCAGAGAGACAACCACACAGCTGGAACACGGTGTGCAAACAGCTTGGATTGATGCCTGTACAGGGTCTATGTGTGTGTGAAGAAACCTAGGTCGGCCTGGGGGAGTCTCTCATCAAAGAGAAGGAAGCCTGAGAGGGGATGCCAAGGGCTGAATAGGATTTCCCAAGCTGACAAGGACAGGGGTGAGGTGGGGAAGTGAGTGAAGTTATTTCAGGCAGTGGGAACATGGGCAAAGGTAGACGAGGAGAGACTGTGTCGTCACAGAATGAAAGGCTGTTCCACGTGATGGAGAGTGGAGGATGTCAAGCAGGATATGTGAAGATGAATGGGAGTTTGGGGCTGGCCTTGTGAGCCTATTAGACTTTGGATCTCAATCTATGAATAATACAATACGGAGTCAGTGAATAGTTTAAGTAGGTGAAACATGACCAGATTTTAGTGTTAACTAAGGACACACGGATATTGAGGATGTTAGCTTGGAGGCATGAGTACCAGATATAATGAATTATGGACCCAAAAAGAGCAAAAGAGGGCATGGAAGAGAGAAGAAGGGTATGGGAGAGAGGACCAGCATCAATAGGACTCAGAGAACTGCTGGATGTGGGGCAGAGTGAGGGAAAACGAGGAGGTGGCACTGACTCTTCAGTTTCTACTTTCCTAAAAATGTCTCTTTATAAAAATATTTCAGCTATCCATACTTCTTACACTTGAGTGTGCAGGAGAATCACTGGGATCCTTGTTAAAAACATAGATTGCTGGGCCTCCCTCCCAGATTGGTAAAGTAGGGGAGAAGGACAAAAACGCACTTTGAATGAGTCCCCCTGGCAATTCTTATGTAGGTCCACTTTGAAAAATACAGCAAAGCATTTTTCTTTTAATTTTTGCTTTTAAATAACTTGCAAATTACTGTCCTCAATTAATAACTAGGAGATAATCATGCACAAGGAAGGGAACAAAGAGTGGCACAGTGTAAATTGTACAATTTAATAATACTACATATCTGCCAATATGGAACAAGGAGGGTTGGAGCAGGAAAAAGATGGGGAGGATGCCTGTGAAAGAACAACAGTATTTGAAGGGTTGCGACAAAATAAGAAACATATATATTTAAATATATGTATATGTATATGTCTCTGTCCCAAATTCCCGCTAATATTTACTCTTTGTCCCCAGTTCCTGACACAGAGCTCCTAAATACCTTGGGATTTCTTGGGTGATAGGAACATCTTTTGTTCTAAGGAGGCAGCTCTTGGTGGGCTCCTGGAAGGGGGCTGGGCTCCAGAAAGATCAAGCCATGATTAGAAGCTTGGGACTTTCAGCCCCACCCCCTAAACTCTAAGGCGGGGAGAGGGGATGGAGATTGAATTAATGATTGATCATGTCTACATGATGAAGCCTCCCTCAAAATCCCCGAACTACAGGTTTGGAGACCTTCCTGGTTGGTGAACGCATCTGCGTGCCAGGAGGGTGGTGCACCCCAACTCCACAAGGACAGAAGCTCCTGTGTTTGGGACCCTTCTAGACCTCAGCCTACGTATCTCTTCATCTAGCTATTTGTTTGCATCCTTTAAAATATTCCTAAAATAAATTGGCAATAGTAAGTAAACTGTTCTCCTGGGTTCTGTGAGCCGCTCCAGCAAAATATTGAACCTGAGAAGGGGGTTATGGGAACCTCTGATTTGTAGCTAAGTTGGACAGAAGTTGTGGGTAACCTTGGGACACACCAGTTATGATCGGCATCTGAAGTGGGGGGCAGTCTTGTGGGACTCAGTCCTGGACCTGTGGGGATTGTGTTAACTCCAGTTAGTGTCAGAATTGAATTGAATGTGGGACATCCAGCTGGTGTTGCAGAATTGGTCAACATGGGAAAATTCTAACACTCACACATCCGGTGTGAGAAATATTGTGAGTGTGAAGATAACAAAAAACACAGTGCATTTTTCCTAGACGGAGGTCAACATGGGAAGAGAAATTAGTGTGGATGGAAACGAGAGGCTAGCAATAGACCTGAGGAGAACGGCCACCAGATGGGTGTGCCTGGATGAGTCCAGATCTGCAAATGAAGCAGCGAGGACATGAGAGAAAAGCAGAGACAAATAGCCCTTGGATTTGGTCATCAGGAGATCTCTGGAAAGTTGAGAACTGGAAAAATGGTGTTGAGCTGTTGTGGGAAGGAAAGGTGAGGAAGCAGATACTGTAACTGTAGGAAGTGACTCAGAAAGTTCGACGAAGGGCGCAGAGAGCTATAACAGCAAGAGTTATAAGTAATCAGGCTCTGCCCTTTCAGAGCGTAACATTCTCTCCATGTATTTAACTATTTAAAAATTTAAAATACGTCATTCCTGGATGATACAAAGAAACAAAATCCAAATTCCCTAATGCCATGAGATCTCCACAGGTTAGCAGTTCAGTCTAATTTGTACAAAGACATGAAGCCGTGATGTGTGGGGATGCTACAGATAAGTGTATTTATACGTTATGACTACTGTTGTTTAAACCCTCAGTATATTGAAAAGGCCTCTGTATACACTTTTATGAAAAGTATATGCTCCTACATTTATAAATGAACAATTTTTTTCAAAAAAAAGATTAAATTCTTTCCCCAAGCTGCATCAATAAATGTCATAGTTACATAAGTCTTAGGAGATAGGTATTTGAAAACAGCTCACAAAATTCCTACTCGAGTAAGTTCTTGTTAGCAAAAGTCTACCAAGAGCTGGTGTATCAGCCTGTACGAAGCTTCTGGAATTTCGTCTTCCTACTACTCATTGATATCAAATGCATGATCCCGGAGGTAACCTTGTGAGAAAACCAATGAGATTGGAGTGGCTGAAGAAAACCTTTGAGAGATGAAAACTTCTTTAAAGTTTTCTGGAAAGTTCAGTTACCATCTATCTTACTTGAAACAAAAGTAGAGTTAAAAATAATTCCACCCCTAGTCTCTATTGGATATCCATTAAAATTCACTGCAAAGTTCTATTCACTGAATTCCCAGATGAATGTGGGTGGACCCAGAGAATGATGTCTCTCTACAGGTCACAAGGAGGTGAGGAACAATTCCTGAATTCCAGAACTTTAGTAAAGTGTAAATGAGATGGCCCAAGGTCTTTGTTTCCCGGGAATGTTGGCTTCATGCTCCCTGTGGTTGGAGAGCAGATTTGAGAATAACTGTAAATAAGTTACCTGTAAACATTCCCTAGTTTGAAAATTCCATTAGGGGAAGATGAGTCAATATTTGGAAGCTGGCACGTGGTTAGTGATGTTTTGGGCCTGGCTGGAAGGAGGTCCCTGAGTTTTACCTGCTTGCTGTCTTTTTCTAGACCTCATATCTTGCTTTTCTCTTCCTCCTCCTCCTCTCTGCATCTCATCTTGACATTGTAACCTGACCCTGATGTCTGCTTTCCAGACAGGGCTCAAACTCCAGGACCTTGACTCTGGGTCATATTTCTGAGTCTGATGCACCTGCTGTTACTGACAGATAGGAGTTTGGATAGAGCGTCATATATGTTTGCAATTATATATCATAATTACATATATTTAATGACATATTTTATATATAAATGAAATATCAACAAAACATATATATCATAATATATAGTACGTATACTATGCACTATATCACATATTACATATTACAGTTAAAAATCATGTTACCCTATATAAATATTTGGCCTATCAATGGCTCTCATACTCAAGTGTACATAACAGTCAGTTATTAAAAATATAGAATCCTGAGTCCCACCCTCAAGATTTGTGAAATGGGGAGGAGAGCCAAGAAAGTATTTTTAATGAGCACTCCTGGCAATTCTTATGTAGGTCCACTCTGAAAAATATACTTGAGTTTTTCTTTTACTTATTCCACTTAAATAATATATAAATTACCACCGCCAATGAATCATTAGTAGATACCATGCACAAAGAACAAGGAATGACGCCATACAGATGGTTTAGCTATTTTTCCTTTGTGCCTCTGTAAATGGCTTCCTTTACTACATTAGCACAAGCAATGGACAAAGCTTTTTAGGGCATCGGAGGAAAATCAGGAGTTTTCCAATAGAAATTATTATGGCAATGAAAGGAGAAAACAAATGATTTTTCTCTGCCCTGGCATCTGTGCTTGACTAGGTATTGCTAAAATAAGCAGAAATTTGGTATTTTATCCAGAATATAGTTTCCTGGTTACCTAGAGTTTTTTCTTTTAAAGATAGAATGCTATGGAAGCAAGGTCTTATCTATGGTGAAGAATGCATTCTGACTACAAACAGCAAAATGAAATTCAGAGTTGTCTCCTGGCTACTGATCTTAGCTGGCATCTGAGAAATTTTGTAAACGACACTGACCCCCGCGAACTGACCCTGACATCCTGGCATGCACAATATCAAAGGGATGTATGCACACAGACCAAAGGGGAAAAAATTAAAAAAAAAAACAACCCCAAACCCAAACCCTAAGGGGCTGAGTTCTATTTTTAAAAAACAGCTTTGATAAAAAGCCTAAAAGATTATGTAAAACTAGGGTCATAGGAAAATTGGGAAAAACAATCCCAGATTGTCCTAATTTCAAGGAATGACTTTATTCATGCTAAACGTATAGCCTATGGGTTCTGGCTTCTGTCACCTTCCAAATAAAGTGAGAAACAGATTTCTTACATTTTTTTGTTCTTGGCTTCTAACGCTCTGCTTGTTAAGTCGATTTCTGAGCACAGGAGGAAGATAAAAGCCTTTTTCTCGTGGGGTGCAGGGGAAAGTGGTAGGGAAGGACTGGGAAATGTTATTCCTAATAACCTGCCCAAATTAGGTAAGCACAGGGGGTGAACCAAAAGATCTGATGATTATTTTTTTTTAAGTAAAAATTTAATGACTGTAAAGGGAAAGAGTAATGAATCGAATGGGCAGAGTCTAGCTTCTAACTCTAAGCATTTAAGAGGTGCTTCCTAATGATGGCGGTGCCCACATGTATGCCCGCCATTGTCGGAATGAAAGTGAATGGAATCCCTTAGAAGACCTTTGATCAGACACTCTGCCCAGATAGGAGTCAGCTTGTGCTGAGAAGGAAGTACTCCATCCTGTCATGGGTGGGAGATCACTCCCACAGCTCAATCAGACAAAAGGTGACACCCTGGCGTTTGTAATTCCTGAGGAGCCCCAATTAATTTATGCACCTGCTAGTGTGTGCCAAGCTGAGTTAAGGTTTTTTTTTTTTTACATTTTTATATACTTTCTCTCAAAAATATTCATATTTATTAATGTTGGCTTAGTAATGCTATTCCCCTGCAGAGAAAAGGAAATGTGTTCATCTCAGCATTCTTGCCTACTTCCTCTCTCTTTCCTCCTTGTTTTAATTAACAATTGCTCAGTGCCCGGAGGGCTGTCATTAATTAAAAGATTTTTATAAAATCCTTCAGGAATAAGTAGAACTGTATTTTCCTCTTTTTAAACCCGAATGTGGTTTTAAGATTTATTTTGTAGTGGATTTCTTTCTTTTTTATGATCTTCTTCTTGTGATTAAATTTATTTCTGAAAGATTCAGTTGTTGATTTTATGCAAATGTAAGATTTTTCAATATAGGAAATAAAATCTCTTGATGTTTTATTAATTCTTGCTTTCCTTAGAGATTGGTAAAAGAGGTTTCACAACATGGGAATTATGCTTTAATAGAAAAAAATACTAACATTAGTAACTCTTGTAATTGGAACAATGTATATTTTGGTAATTTTCTTTTTCCATTGTTTAAGAAGAAGGTAAGGATGTGTTTGGGAGTTAAAAGAATTCACTGATGAAGGCAGATGGAGGCGATAACTAGTAAGTACATGTGCCTTCAAGCCATTAGGCTGTGACTTACACTATCTAATTACTATTTTGACCACTGATAGAATTTTTTCTCCCTCTAGTCTATGAAAAAACAGATTAAATAAGAGACTATAAAGGGACCAAAATGATTCCAAAGGTGGCTTAATGAAAAAAGAATAAAATGTTCTGCAGTTTTATGGAAGGTTATAAACCTTATGAAATGAACCGTTTTCTGATGATAAAATGCTTCTGGAAAGGCAGTCAGAACCTCCTGTGACACAGGAGAGCAGTGTCTCTTTCAGAACCAAGGTCATCGGGAGAGGTTTACCAATATTTTATCATGGTTCAAATCCCTTTTGTTGCAGTTTCTAAACTCCTTTTCCCATGTTAAAATATTGCAATGCAAACCATAGGAATTAACTTTTAAAAATCATACGTGTTTGAGTTGAATTATAGAAGCCAGTTTGTCTTTATTGAAGGCCCTTTGATGGAAAAGGCGAATGGTCAAATCCTTTATCTAGTCTCTTTGCTCCTTGACATCTTCTAGGGTGTGATATTCCGAAGCTTCGTCCTCTCTCAGTAGCACCGCATGCACTTTACAGCGCTTTCTTCTCTAGCCAGTCCTCCATCAGCTCTGCTCACCATATTCCTCTCCTCCTCCAAATACAAGGAGACTCCAGGGCTCCCTCTTGGCCCACTCCAGTCTCCCCTCTCTGGTTTCTGTTTCTCAAGACTTTGGCCACTAGGGTTACAACTCTGTGCCAAATAAGCCTCAAAACAAATCATCTGTCCTAAGTTTGTGCACTTCTAATTACTTCTTGACCTTTTGATTTAAAATACCTTTAAAATCATGATAGCAATATAAAAACATAATAAGAAACTGAACAACTAGAAAGGGGAAAAAATCACCAAAAATTCCACCATTTCAAAACCTCCATATTATTTTGGTGCATTTTATACCCATATGTTGACATAATCATCATAGTTAATATTTTGGATTATAGTCTACTTTTTCTGTTAATATTAAACCAAAGACATTTGTATGTTGCTATTCAGTCATAAATAAGATTATAATATAACTGAGCAACGTTCGTTAAGTGGACAGATCAGCGTTTACTTAATCATTCCTTTGCAGTTGGATGTTTAGATGGTTTCTAATATCACAATTATGAATAATGCTGTCTCCTATACATTCATGCATAGTATTATTTCTTCAGGAGAGAGTCTCAGGGTGGAATTACTGGGTTAAAGTTTATGAACACTTACGTGTATCTTAAGAGACATATCTCTAACATATATTTTAAGATATAGTGACAATGTCAATTTTTGGTCTCCAAAAGTGATAAAATTATATGTTTGTTTATTTTATGCTTTTTATTTTAAAACAATTTCAAATTTACAGAAAAATTGCAAGAATAGTACCAAGAACTCCCCTATACCCTTTGTGCAAAGACTGCAATCAAATTTTGCCAGTTGTCCCAACTGTGTCCTTTATAACAAAAGCATTGCCCCAGGATCTCGTGTTTCACCTGATTGCCACGTCTCCTGAGTCTCCTTCAGTCTGGGGCATTTCCTCAATCCCTCCTTCACCCTCAGTCTGAAGATTACATAACCAATGTCAATTTTAACATCTCATCATCATCTGAAATACAACAAATCTAAAGCTGATCTTACCGTCTTTCTCTCAAAATCCACTCTCTCACTGAATTCCTACTTTCTGTCATCTTTCTTCCAACAACCCAGGCTCAAAACTTATCTTCTCCCTTAGTCCACACGTAATTACCAATTGTTAAATATCATTATCCAACTGTCACTCAATACCTTTACTTGCATTTTCCATTAGCACCTCAAACTCAACATGTCCATCACTCAAATCATCAGCTTCTTATCAAAACCTCCTCCTCAGCTTCTTGTCTCCATGAATAACCTCTGAATGGCACCAACATTGGCCAAGTGGGCCAAGTCAGCATGAGGAAAGACAGGCAGCAGGAAAGCATGGTGTATTCAGTAATAACATGGTCCTGTGTTCTAGAAGAGTCAGTAGGATTGGAAGGAGGAAGTAACATGAGAATGAGCCTTCAAATCCTGTGCTAAATAATTCAACTTTACGCATGCCTTCTTTCTGGACTATATTGTAAGCATTTTAAGCCTCTAGCTATTCTTAAAACTGCTTTAAACCCTAGTACTAACTAGCTTTTTGTATACAGAGAGCACTAAATAAAAGTTTGTTCATAAAGTTGATACGTTACATTGGGGTTTAAAGCCTTTGAGTGTTCATCCTCTACAGCAAGTTGCTTTCCTCTCTAAATGCGGCATGAATATTTCTAACTATAATCATCTGATCTGGAAAACATGGGCAATCCTCTTACCTTTGCTCTAAGCAGCAGTGGTAGGACTGAAGATACTAATTTTGTGAATACTAATTTAGCAAAAAGAGAAAATATTTAGCAAATGTTTATTGAGGCCCTACTATATTTATGTGAATTTAATTGATGCCTGACTCAACTGAGGAAGAGATACCCATGTGGGAAGTCAAAGTATGAAAACTTAAAACTTTAACTAAGTGGTCCACCTTTTACAAAAATGAACAAATTGGCTTAATTTTCAAAACATATATATATTTTTAATTAAGCTTCCAGTTTTCACAAGCAAATAAGGAAAGGCTAGTGGCCTGTGCTTGTGGAGAGGAAAAGCACATTAGGTTGTGTCTTTAAGAGACAAGTTTATGGCAATAAATGCCTACATTAAAAAAGAAGAAAAGTCTCAAGTTAACAACCTAAAATTTTATACTCCAAGGAACTAGAGAAAGAAGCAGCTAAGCTCAAGTTTAGCAGAGCAGGAAATAACAAAGATTAGAGCAGAAATAAATAAAATAGAGCATAAGGAAAAAAATAGAAAAAATAAACAAAATCAAGAGTAGGTATTTTAAAAAAGATAAACAAAACTGACAAACCCTTAGCTACACTAGCTAAGGAAAAAAGAGAGAATACTCAAATAAAATAAAGTCAGAAGTGAAAGAGGAGACATTATAACAGATACCTCAGGAAGAAAACATCTATAAAGGACTATTATGAACGATTATATGCCAGCAAATTGGATAACCTAGAAGAAGTGGATAAGTTCCTAGAAACATACAACCTAGCAAGACTGAATCAAGAAGAAATAGAAAACCTGAAAAGACCAATAACAAATAAGGAGATTGAGTCAGTGATCAAAAACCTCTCAAGAAAAAAAACGCAGGACCAGATCGCTTCATGGGTGAATTCTACCAAACATTCAAAGAGGAACTAATACCAATCCTTCTTAACCTCTTCCAAAAAATAGAAGAGGGAACGCTTCCAAACCAATTTTATGAAGTCAGCATCACCCAGATACTAAAGCTAGAAAGACAACACGGGAAAAGAAAACTACAGGCCAACATCCCTAATGAAGGTAGATGGAAAAATCCTCAATAAAATACTAGCAAATCAAATTCAAGAGCATATAAAAAGGATTATATATACACCATGACCAAATGGGATTTATCTCTGTGATGCAAAGATGGTTCAACAAATGCAAATCAATCAATGTGAAACACCACATTAACAGAATGAAAGCTAGAAACCATATGATAATATCAATAGATTAAAGAAAAGCATTTGACAAAATTCAACATCCATTCATGGTAAAAAAAACTTTCAACAAAATAGGTTTAGAAGAACTTAGCTCAAGACAATAAAGGCTGTATATGAAAAGCCCACAGCTAATATCAAAGTTAATGAAGAAAACCCAAAACCTTTTCCTCTAAGATCTGGTATAAGGCAAGGATGCCCATTCTCACCATTTCCACCCTACACAGTACTGGAAATTCTAGACAGAGCAATTAGTCAAGAAAAAGAAATAAAAGGCATCCCAATCAGAAAGAAAAAGTAAAATTATCCATTTGCAGATGACATGATCATATATGTAGAAAACCCTATAGACTTGACAAAAGAACTGTTAGAATTAATAAACAAATTCAGTAAAGTTTCAGGATACAAAATCAGTATAGAAAAGTCAATGGTGTTTCTAGACAGTAGTAACAAACTATCCAAAGAAGAAATTAAGACAACAATTCCATTGACATTGGCATCAAAAAGAATAAAATACTTATGAATAAACTTAATCAAAGAGGTGAAAGACTTGTACAATGAAAATTATAAAACACTAATGAAGGAAATTAAACAAGACACAGATAATTGGAAAGACATTCCATCTTCATGGATTGGAAGAATTAATATCGTTAAAATGTCCATGCTACTCAAATTGATCTACAGATTCAGTGCAATCTCTATCAAAATCCCAGTGGCATTCTTACATAAATAGAAAACAGCAATCTTGAGCAAGAGGAACGAAGCTGGAGGCATCATACTTATTGATTTCAAAATAAAGTACAAAGCTACAGTAATAAAAACAATATGATACTGGCATAAAAAAAAGACATATAGACCAATGGAACAGAAGAGACAGCCTAGAAATAAATCCATGCATTTATGGTGAACTGATCTTTGACAAGGGTGCCTGGAATACACAATGAGGAAAGGACAGTCTCCTTAAAAATGATGTTGGGAAAATTCTACATCCATACGTGGAAGAATGAAATTGAACCCTTCTCTCACACTATATACAAAAAACAACTCAAAATTGATTAAAGACTTATACATAAGACCTGAAATTGTAAAACTACTAGAAGAAAACATAGAGAAAAAGCTTCTTGACGTTGGTCTTGACAATGAATTTTCGGATATGACACCAAAAGCACAGACAATAAAAGCAAAAATAGACAAGTGCGATTGCATCAAACTAGAGCTTCTGCAAAGCAAAGAAAATAATCCACAGAGTGAAAATGCAACCCACAGAATGAGAGAAAATATTTGTAAACCATATATCCGATAAGAGATTAACACAGAAAACACATAAGGAACTTCATCCAACTCAATAGAAAAAGCGAAAACAAGACCAAAAGGCCTGATTAAAAAGTGGGCAAAGGAGCCAAATAGATGTTTCTCAAAAGAAGACACACAAATGGTCAACAGGTACATGAAAAGGTGCTCAACATCACTAATCATGAAGGAAATGCAAATCAAAACCACAATGAAATATCACCTCACACCTGTTAGAATGGCTATCATCAAAAAGACAAAAGATAACAAGCGCTAGCAAGGATGTGGAGAAAAGGGAACCCTTGCGCACTGTTGGTGGAAATGTAAATTGGTACAGACACCGTGGAAAACACTATGGACGTTCCTCAAAAAATTAAAAAAAGAACTACCATGTGATTCCGCAATTCCACTTCTCAGTATATATCCAAAGGAAATGAAATGAGCACCTTGAAGAGATATCTGTGCTCCCATGTTCATTCCAGCATTATTCAGAATGGCCAAGATACAAAAATAACATGAACATCCACTGATGGATGAATGGATAAAGAAAATGTTGTTTACATGACATGAAATATTATTTAGCCATTAAAGGGAAGGAACTCTTGCCATCTGCGACAACTTGGACGAATCTGGAGGACATTATGCTTAGTGAAATAAGCTAGACAGAGAAAGATAAATATTGCATGATCTCACTTATAAGTGGGATCTAAATAGTCAAACTCATAGAACAGAGAGAAGAATAGGGTTGGTGGGGAAGAAATGAGAGGGAAATGGGGAGAGGTTGGTCAAAGGCTACGAAGTTTGTTATGCAAGGTGAGTAAGTTCTGGAGATCTCATGCATAGCATGGTGACTATAGTTAACAATATTGTATTTTACACTTGCAGTTTGCTAAGAGTGTAGATCTTTGTTGTACTACAAAATAAAGAAAATGGTAACTATATGAAGTGATGGATATGTTAATTAGCTTGATTGTGGCGATCATTTCACAACGTGTACATGTATCAAAACATCAAGTTAGTATAAATATATACATTTCCTACGTGTCAGTTATACTTCAACAAAGCTGAAAAAAACCCAGACAGCATGTGTGTTCTGTTCTATCACCTACCGGCTGTGTGATGGGGGCAAAATGCTTACATCTCCACACCTCAGTTTCATTGTTTGTAAAATGGGGGTGATGATAGTAGTTCCTACCTCATAGTGTTTTTGCATTAAATGACTTAATTTATGTGACGAGATTACAACAAATGGTGCAGAGGGATGATACCTTCCTAAGGATTCTCTGAGTTGCAATAATCTTATTTAAATCCAATCAATTCTGATTATTAATATATTCATGGATTGAATCAATATTTGCTTTAGTTCGGCGAGCTAAGTGCAGCGATGCAGATGCATGAGACAGTTCCCATCATCAAAGACATCATATGGTAAAAATTAGAGAAGCAAAATAATAGTTCTGGGAAAGGAAGGTGTGATGCTTAATTTTATGTGTCATCTTGACGGGCAAAGACTAAATAGCATTTCCGGGTTGTCTGTGAGGGCGTTTCCTGATGAGATTAGCATTTGAATCAGCGGACTCAGAAAAGTAGACGGCCCTCCCCATGTGGCTGGCATCATCCAATCCATTGGGGGCCTGAACGGAAAAAGAGGCAGAGGAAGGAAGAAGTTGCCCCTTTTTTTCCTGCCTCATTGCTTGCAGAGAACACTAGAAATGTTCAGAATCATTGGAAAATATTGCCTTCAGTGTTTTAACTCAAAAGTATGATTATACTGTACATACCTTTTTGTATCTTTATTTTCAAATTAACATTATGTTATACGCACTTTTCTGTCATTAAATTTTTGCAGTTGAGATATAGTTGACATACAGCACTGCATAAGTTTAAAGTGTGTAGTATAATGACTTGACTTACATATATTGTGAAATGATTATCACAATAAGTTTAGTTAACATTCATCGTATCATATAGGTATAAAAAAATGAAAAAAATTTTTTTTCCTTGTGATGAGAACTCAGGATCTATTGTCTTAACCTTCAAATATACCATACAGCAGTGTTAACTACAGTGGTCCCCCCTTATCCATGGGGATACATTCCAAGACCCCAGTGGATGCCTAAAATTATGCATGGTACCAAACATAATGTTATTTCCTAAACATTCATTCCTAAACATTCATACCTATGATAAAATTTAATAAATTAGGTGCAGTAAGAGATTAACAACAGTAACTAACAACAAAATAGAACAATTCTAACGACATACTGTAATGAAAGTTATGTGCATGTGGTCTCTCTCTCTCTCTTATTTGTACCGTACTCACCCCTTTTCCTGCGATGATGTGAGATGATACAATGCCTACGTGACGGGATTAAGTGAGGGGAATGATGTAGGCATTGTGACGCAGCATTAGGCTACAATGGACTTTCTGATGATATGTCAGAAGAAGACCATCTGCTTCCCACCCAGGGTTGACCTCGGGCAACTAAAACCTTGGGTAACGGAAACCGTGGGTGGGGGGCATCTACTGTATAGTCATCATGTTGTACATTACATCCCCCATGTTGTACTTATTTATCTTATAACTGGAAGTTTTACCTCTTGATATTTCTGAATCACAAAATGCAACTCTTTTATAGAAAACAAAAAACAGAAACAAAAACCTCCACCCAAACAAAACCAAATAACATTCCCTACTTCCAAATAAGGAAATACATATGGTACCTCTTAAAGCTTCATCCTCTCAGCTGTCTATAGGACTCTTGCATAATTCACGTTCATTCTGATGGAGCTACACTCTAAGACACTTAGAACCAGGAGGCAAGCTTGGCTCTGTGGCATCATGCACAGAGGAACTTTGTTCCTGTTTGCTGTCAGGTTCACTGATCCATGATGTGACTGCCCACTTCCTGGTGCATGTTTTGACGTGAACATTGGCATTGTATCAACGGATCTCTCCCAAAATATAGAATCCTGAGTCAATTATTGAGCTTTTTGATATATAAGGCACCACCCAGTCACCCTAACCTAATAGGCAAAAAAACCTGAGAAGGAAAGCAAAGAGTTTCCTCTATAGGATCTGAGACCATGAACCCTCATTCCTTATATGGCCGCTGATGATGCGTCTCTCAGACTTTGGTCTTCACATGCTTTGATATCAATTAATCTCCTGGCCCTTCACATTTAGCTGATTTTCCCAAGTCACCCATCACTTGTTTCCAGTTGAATCTATCTGGCAGTAACAGCCTGTTCTACTGTGGTTACATCCACACAGGGTGCTATCATCATCTTCATTCTCCATCAGACTCTTGGTCTTGCTTCTCGCACAGCCTTGTTCAACCCAGAATGACATCTCCTTTATAGGGATATCTCTTTTCAATTTTTTATTATGTGCTGGGTTTATACTTGTTTAATGAATGAACAAATAAACCTATTCTGTCATCTTCCAGAATTTTCGTAAAGGCGGACAGAACAGTTGTTCCGCATTTCATTTACTAGTCAGTTATCTGTAAGTTATATTACTGTTCTTGGGACCCAAGTAGAATGGATAAACTTCCAACTTTAAAAGACTGTAGGGGGTCTGGCCCTGTGGCCGAGTGGTTAAGTTCATGCACGCTGCTTCAGTGCCCCAGGGTTTTGCAGGTTCAAATCCTGGGCTCGGACCTAGCACCGCTCATCAAGCCATGCTGAGGCGGCGTCCCACATAGCACAACCAGAAGGACCTACAACTACAATATACAACTACATACTGGGGGGCTTTGGGGAGAAAAGGAAGAAAAATAAATAAATAAAAGCCTGTACGGTCAGAGAGGACAGCCCTGATTTAGATTTGGTGCTCTCATTGCCTTGGCCTGGGTTCGTTTCCTGGTCAGGGACTCACACCACCCATCTGTTGGTTGTCATACTGTGGCAGCTGCATGTTGCTGTGATGCTGAAAGCTATGCCACCAGTATTTCAAATACCAGCAGGGTCATCCATGGTGGTCAGGTTTCAGTGGAGCCTCCAGACTAAGACAGACTAGGAAGAAGGACCTGGCCACCCACTTCTGAAAAAATTGGCCAGGAAAATCCTCTGAATAGCAGCAGAGCACAGTCTGATAGAGCCCTGGAAGGGGAGAGGATGGCACAAAAACACCGGGCAGGTTCTGCTCTGCTGTTCACAGGGGCACTAGGAGTCAGATTTGGCCCAACGGCAGTAACAACAAGGATCAGAGAAGATGAAATTTGCTGTTATCTTTTAATGTCTTTAAAGTGATAGGCAATGAGAAAGCTGCCAAATCAGAATCAATCTAAAAACACTTTTTTTCTAGGAGTGATTGAAAGGGAGCATAAAAAGATGTCAGGCTGACAGATGGATTACCGCTATTTCAGATTTGCAACCAGAAAACAAGGCCAGGCTGTGGATCTTGGTGTGAAATTGCAAGTCTTCTATCTATTTCAGGCGATCACACTGGAACAACTTATTTTATGTTCCAGGCATTCCCCACTTCTCTTACATACACAGCAGCTGCTGTGCCTGACGAGAGCCGGTCAAGGACGATGCTGGAGTTATAGTCCCCTATATTTTCCTTCTCCCAAATATTTTGTGTGTGTGTGTGTGTGTGTGGTTGTGTAGCAATTTATAAAGCTGAGAAGCTTGTAACTGTATGTTGCTCTATGGTAAAGAGGTAATTCTTAAGACCAGATTATATCCTTGGAAAGTAAAATATTGACTACTGTCTTTAGCACTATCCAACATCTCCTTCTAGGATTATCTGTCTTCTGCGTGATCTCACTTTCTACAACCCCCGCATCCCCTACACGATGCTGTTCATTTTTGCTGCCTTTAGTCAGTCTCTTTGCCTCAGGCATTCTTTCATTTTCTGACCATTTCCAGGAGCCTTCTCCCATCAAAATTTATCTTTTCTATTTCCTGATACTAATAAAAAGAGACGGCAAGTCCAAGGTCACATTGGGTTCAATATTTGAGAATCTGCTCTATGTATTGCTACACTGGAGTTATTTTCATTTAAACAAATGGCCACTAAAACACATTGCCTTACCTAATATAATGTGAGTGGAAGAGCAGAAATTTAGACAGTGAAGCAAGATGGCAGTGTTTCGTCTCAAATCACATGATGGAGGTGTCTATGACCCCTCTAGATAAAGCTGGGTTATGCTCTGATCTTCAAAAATAAAAATCTAACTTCTACTTTAGTTGAGCCTTTTATTATTCAAATGCCATAGCTTGACATTATTTTTCCTGGACATTATATTTTCTTGCTCAGCTTGACTCCCAGACAATTTGAAATATTTTAAATGTCTTTTGTATTCATAGTCTGATTTTTGGATAGGAAACTTTCTCAGTCTTCCATTATGAAGCAATGAATTTAATAGCAAATTCCCATAATCTACTAGCAAAATGGCCCTAAGCTTTTAATGGCAGTATTGTCTTCCTTCATTGTCTGAAATCAACTAATTTAAAGGCCAACAGTTATATAGCATCTTGCATCAAAGGGAAGTCAAGAGAGCATGGTTCTAGTTCCTATTCTTCCATCAATTAGTGATGCGTTGTTGAGAAAATGGCATCGCTGCTCTGGGTCTCTAAATGTTGAGAGCTGGATTCAGTGATGCTTGAAATTTTTTAAGTCATACATCCTTCTGAGAATCAGATGAAAACTGATCCATCACTCTATCGCACACACAAATACACACAATTTTTTGCATATATTAGTCTATTTGCTGCATGTCATGGTTAATAGAGCCAACTCTGGCCCAAGTTTAAATGCCACCTTCACCACCTACTGGTTCTGCAACCTTGGGAAAATTACTAAGCCCTTCTGAGCTTCAGTTCCTTATCCATTAAATGGGAAAAATAATACCTGCTTCATAGGGCTATTGTTGGTTTTGGTATTTGTGAAAGTCCTTAGCTCAGTGTCTGGCACACCGTAGGCCCTAAATAAATGACAGGTAAAAAAATTCATGAAGCCAAAAACCACTGGATTAGATTATCTCCAACAGTGTTTAATTCTTAAATTTTGCTCCATGTATTTTTTGTTTTTGTTTTTAATAATTTTATTCTTTAGAGCAGTTTTAGGTTCTATGGAAAATTGAGGGAAGGTACAGAGATATGCCATATGTCCCCTACCCCCACACATTCAAAGCCTCCCCCTTTATCAACATCCCCAGAGTGGTACATTTGTTACAATGGATGAACCTACATTGACTCATCACTATCATCCAAAGCCCATTAGGGTTCACTCTTGGTGTTGTACATTTTATTAGTTTGAACAAATGTATAATTCATCCAATTGTATAATTTGGACAAATGTATAATGACAGGTATCCAACAGTACGGTATTGTACAGAGAAGTTTCACTGAAAATCCTCTGGGTTCTGTCTATTCATCCCTTCCTCCCCCAAACCTTGACAACCACTAATCTTTTTACTGTCTTCATAGTTTTACCTTTTCCAGAATAGCATACAGTTGGAGTCATACAGCGTGTAGACTTTTCAGATTGGCTTCTTTCACTTAGTAATATGCATTTAAGTTTCCTCCATGTCTTTTCATAGCTTGACAGCGCATTTCTTTTTAGTGTTGAATAATATTCCATTGTCTGGATGCACCACAGTTTATTTATCTATTCGCCTACTGAAGGACATCTTGGTTGCTTCCAAATCTTGGCAATTATGAATAAAGTGACTATAAACATCCATGTGCAGGTTTTTGTGTGGACATAGGTTTTCAACTTTTTTCGGGTAAATACCAAGGAGTACGATAACTGGATCATATGGTAAGAGTATGTTTAATTTGGTAAGAAACCGCCAAACTGTCTTCCAAGATGGCTGTGCCGTTTTGCACTCCCAGTGGCAATGAATGAGAGTTCCTGTTGTTCCACATCCTTGCCAGCATTTGGTGTTGTCAGTGTTCTGGATTTTGGCCATTCTAAACGAATTGTAGTGGTATTTCATTGTTGTTTTGATTTTAATGAAGCTTAGCATATCCATTATTTCTTTCATGGACTATGCCTTGGTCTTGTATCCAAAAAGTCATTGCCAAATCCAAGGTCATCTAGATTTTCTCCTATGTGATCTTCTAGGAGTCTTATAGTTTTGCATTTTACATTTACGTTTGTGACCTATTTTGAGTTAACTTTTGTGAAGGGTGTAAGACCTGTGTTGAGATTCATTTTTTTGCATGCAGATGTCCAGTTGTTCCAGCTGGTATTTAATTTGTTTTTATAAATAAATAAAATTTATTTACTACTACAGCATAGTACTTCAGTCTGCATTTACCAAGAAAGCATCAGAGAGGTTGTTTTTCAAAATATTCTTTGGGCAAAAATTAGGGGATCAGACGCAGGGGAGACATTCCACTAAACAGGCTGGGGAAGCATTGCATCTTAGATCTCCCTCTTTGAGATTTACAATGTTTTCAGCTATTAAAAGTTCTGATGAGTCCTAAAATAAGGAAAATGTACTAATGGCTTATGTCAACATTTCTCAAACTTATTTCACTGGGTTACTCATGTTTTACCTCAAATCTTATTGATTTCTCCAAGAATCAGTGTTTCTTGACACAGTTCAGGAACTGTCCTTTTGGTCTGGGATTATTTTTCTTCCTTTAAATCTCATCTTCCTCAGGGAATCGCTTCCTTACTTAGTCAGAGGCCATTGGGTACAGGGGACATTAGTATTGCTGGAATGTGAAGTACATATAAAAATAGCTATCCATGATGGATTTCCTCAGTGATATATTTTGTCCATGTAGACAAGGCCTAAAACACAGTCCAATCAATCAATCAAAATTCTTCACACACTGAACACCAACTGCTAATTATTCTTGCAGTCAAACGTAGTGAGACACTCCTTGATAAGACCCCGGTCTGCACACTCACATCCTACAAATATTGACTAAGACAGCACTTCACAGAATCCTTCACACGTATAGACACATGGGATGGCTGACAATCACTGTTATTTCGTCAAAGTATTCAACTGAGAGCTCTGGAAAACAACTTGGGAACTATAATTAGCCACTGAATTGATGCAGCTGAGATCATCATTAAGGCTCTGAATGTTTGGTGTGACGATTGGGGTAATCACATCATATTTGGGATACCGATTTGATACTAAATATCCATTGACTAGACTAAAATCTATCAACCACTCAGAAAATTTCACATCCTTTCTCTTTTAGTCTGTCCAGATTGGCCAAAAATCTTGCTAGCTTCCTCTTTGCCTCTTTATCTGGACAGACACAGTATTTCTGCACTGGTGACCCTAATTGTGACCAGAAACTTAGATGATAGAAACAGGAAATGAAATATTCAAAAAAAAGTCAGAAAGAAAAGTCATGCAAAAAAAAAAAAAACCCATAAAAAAAAAGAGATAACCAAAACAACTAAGTGAGAGAAAGAAGTTTAACTTCTGGGGTTAAGGCACTGAATATTTCCAAAAACAGAAATATGTTTTTATACTCATAGGAATTATTATACATCTTTTATGAGGGGAGAAAAAAACTTGACCCAAAACAGAAAAGACACACCAAAACTCTGTCACATGCAAACAACATACACTGGAAATAAATAACCCCATCTTGCATTTTAGCAACATAACTGGGTGAAATTTCTTGTTTTCCAAGAATTCTGAATCCACAAGGATTATTTGTTTTGGCACATGCTTATGTCTTACAGGCAATTTCAGGACTGGATTTCTAATCAATGCCTTCCTTGGATAAAACTTTTATATTAAAAAGAATGTACATTTAGGCAGAGGCTTATTTCTAGCCACTTAGAAGGCTCAGAATGCCGCAGACCCCAGTTTAAATTGGTATTACGCTTTTACCAGTTGCTTAATAGGATTTTGCTCCATCAAACAGGCGCACAAATAAAAAATATTTGAAGTGACTCACACTACATCATAGCTGGAAACAACAAAACATTTAAAAGGTCTTTTGTATAACATATTGCGAGTCGCCAGCTGTTTTTCTGATCCATGGAGCAAATCTTGCACTGAAAGACTGCTGCCCGGAGGCAGGAGCTGACATTGATTTGAATCCACCAGCTCTCCTGGTGGATCAGATGGCATCTCAGCTCTGGAGTCAGTATTGCTATCACATACTCATCTGTCGCCTCATGGGACAAGAGCTGCAAGAAATATGAAGAGAAATTGCTCCTGTGAGGGGACAGCTACATTTATTTCTGTTAAAAAAAAAAAAAGCCACCACCTATAATGTGCATGTTAAAATGATGCCTAACGATTAAAGGAATCCATCCTTTTCTGCCCAAATATTAAGAAACTCAGTGGAATAATATATTATTTCTGCTTCCCAGCCCTATCCTTAGCCTTCCTTGGATTCAGCTAACCATGTACTTTTCAAGGCTGTGTGGAAGTGATTTGTCCCCTCAGAAGCTCACACCCAAAGACATTTCAGAGTGGCTGCCACTTCCGCCTTTGTGTCCATTTCTATCCTTGAGAGTGAGCATGTCCACCAAAGAAAGGGCCTTTTTCAATCGGTGAGCCGTATTCAGGGACTTCTCTACATTTTTATTTATTCTCCAGTTTCCAGGATGGCTCTTTAGTTTGAAAGACTGCAACCATTTTGGATAAAGCAATTTCAAATTTTACCTCATTTTCTGAGCCAAAAGTAAACTGGCTGCATTGAATTGAGAGCAGTTCCATCTTCCGAGGAGTTCAATAGCCCTCTGTACTTTTGCTTCTTCAATGATAGGATGTTGACTTCCAGTAAATGTTTGTGCAGTTCAGTAATTCAAAGTAGCCTGATTTAAAACTAGCTCACAGGAAAAGCTCAGCCCTCAACCCCAAATTGCACACTAGTCTTCATCCATCCACCCATCCATCCATCCATCCATCCATTCATCCATCCACCCATCCATCCATCCATCCATCCATCCATCCAACAAATATTTATTGAATACCTGTTATGCACCTGGAGACACAGCCATGGATAAAACAGACAAGGCCTCTGCTGTCACAGAACTCACCAAGTAGGAGGAAGGTGAATTGTTCATAAGACGTGTTACTCTAA
Source organism: Equus przewalskii (assembly GCF_037783145.1). NCBI lineage: Eukaryota > Metazoa > Chordata > Mammalia > Perissodactyla > Equidae > Equus > Equus przewalskii. The sequence continues at coordinate 18,471,251 of NC_091862.1, forward strand.
AAACCACTGAGATTTGATGACAATCGCTGTTGTTCTTTTCAAAAGGTTTACCTTAATTCTATGCTTTGCTCAGTGCATTCTGTGCCAGGAAAACGTTCAGGCACAACATCTTCGGTTTAAGAATATAAAATATATTTAGAAAGGCAACGACGACACTTAGCCTCTGAGATACAGCCTGTCAAATATTCTTAAACAGATAAGAATCCTAACAGAAGAATTCATAAACACATTTAATATAGAACACTAAATATAGAGATGGAAGCATAAATGATGTCTGCATGATGAATTGTTGACCAAGTATTTCATTCAGAAAAAAGTAAAACAAATTCTCGTGGGTCTTAGACTATAAAGAAAGATAGCATTAAATGCAGCTTGTTTAGCAAAAAATAAATTCAGTAGTCACAGTAGCAAGAGTCTCTGGGGACCAACAGGTCATTAGAAGCTTTTAAGATTCTCATAGCAGATGACAGTCCCTTAGGTCCTTTTCAAGCCCAACTCGGCCCTCGTCATTCTCTTTCTTTGGCAGTTTTTTGAGTCAGTAGGCTGCAGTGTAATATATCTTGACATCATAACCTAAAATATCGGATCAGCTCAATTGTTATGCAAGTAATGTTGCTCTGCAAACGACTGCTGGGAGATGGGCTGCTACCAAGTGAAGAAGAAAATGCGTGCCACGTCCACTCCCTGCTGCCTGTGGCTTAATCAGAAATAACATCTGTGAGAGAACATGTGACACTTCAATGCAACAATGCATTTGATGGGCAAAAGTATCTGTAAGGAAATTTCTAGTACAAGGGAACCAGGACTCCGCAGCTTCTGCCTCTGTCTGTCCACACCCTCACCACCCCATCTCTCCTGAATTCCCTCAGGAAAGGGGTGGAGAGGAATCAGCTCGCCTGGAGAGCAGCATTTTATGGTACTCACCTAGATTAGAATTCCAGCATCAGGGATGTTTTCCTCCCACAGGGGCAAAAGTGTTTAAACCCTCCTAGGGCTCCAACAAGGGTTCCAACGAAATGTTCTTTTTTTTGCAACCCAATTCAAAAAAGGATTTAATTCAAAAATTTACATTTTGTAATTATGTATCTATGAATATTGACACTCATGAGGCATAATTTTTTTCCTGTCTTTATAAATTATCTTGGGACATCAAAAATTGTATCGAAAGAGACTTGCAGATAATGACAGGAGTTGTTGGGCAAGTGATTCATGCTGAGACATAAAATGTAGATGAGAGAATGTCAGAGGAACAGATTCCGGGAAATAATCTTCCGGATGTACATAGCCAGTGCATGTGTGGATCTGCTTTTAAGGATCTTCTTAGGGTAAAAATATGAAAAAGCGTATATGAATATAGATGCAAAAATATCAGGAGAATTCCTTGGAAGTTTCTAATATTTCTCCCCTTCCTAAGCATGCACTGCCGAGATGCCTTTGGGCTTGACAATGTGTCTCTTAGCAGCAGCCACTCCCTGTATATTAATAAGAAGATTCAGGCAGCCTAACTGTGGAAAGAGACAAATTAGCTACCGCCTTAGCTCAGTTATAAGCCTACATTTTCATGCTTATCACAGCATAAGCTTTCAGAAGCATCCAGTGCACAGTAGACGCTCAATAAAAATGATCATTATCTTTGAAAGGAAAAGGATAAAAAAGGAAGCCTAACGTACAGTGCTTCATGTGGCAGCCTTTGCAGGAGGTATACTAAGAATGTTGTCCAGTTCTGGAGTGTCTTAATGTGGTGTTGCAATGGTCCACCATGTCTGCAGTCATAAACCAGCTTAATAAAAAGGCATGTGACTGACTGCTGGAGAGGCTATACTCCCAGGTGTTGTGTCCAGGAATGAATGAAAGAAATGAATGAAGAAATGGATGAGTGAATGATAGATATCATTGCGGTGTCCACCATTCTTAATTACAGCTAGCAAAAAGTGGAGGATAGTGAGGGAAGTTTTAGGGGCTAGTACATCCCTTCTGCCCACATTCCATTGGCCAGAATTCCATCAAGCACACGGAATCATAGTCTGTGTGTCCAGAAGGAAGTAAAAATGGGTTCCATGAACAGCCAGTCAGTCTCTGCCACCAAGGGTAAGAACTCAGATGTCCAGCTACCTGTCTGCTTGGTCCATGGCTACAGTTCTCCATAGGCTCTGCCACCTCTTCAGCATCTGCTGCCTTCCTTGTACCTCCATCCCCCAGCATCTGTGAAGAATCTTGCACCCTAGCAGACCAGAGAGCCTATCCAGTGGAGTCCTGGCCAGTCGGCCTTGGGTCAGATTTCTTGCCAGTCTACTCTATTCTTGTCTCTAGTTCCACTGGGGCATGCTTGGCTCCATCTCCCTGGCTCTAAGTCCTCATTCTAATTTCAGTTCCAGTAGCGGGGTCTCTGTCCTGCTCATGCGCCTAAGTTCAGACATTAGTTCCTGCCTGGCACCCACTCCCTCTTCGGTCTGGTCTGATCAGTCAGGGGCCCATAAGGAAACAGAAGGTACATTCAAACTGGGTAATGTGAGAAGTCCAACACAGGGACCATTTACAAAGCTGTGGGAAAGGCATAGAGAAAACATGAGAAATAGTGAAGCACCTGGAGCCAGGTCAGAAAGGGCAGGAGGAAGAAGAGGAACCGGTGGGAAGGTCATCTTATGGGAGATTGAGGGCTGCAGCCAGCTCAGGGCAAGCTCACAGGGAGGGAGCTGGGGAAACAAGCACCCCCACTTCACCCTCCTTCCACCCTCTGGTGCCCATTGGCAAGCTAAAGGCCAAGGGGGTCCTTGGATCCTGTTCATGCAGGTCAGCCTCCAGGAGCACGGAGCAGGGTGAGGAAGGATGGAGAGCCAATCTGGAGGAGCAAATGGAAGCCACATAGCCTAATCCTCTGGGTCAAAGCATCTAGGTCCTCCTCCTACAGCCCCCTCCCCATGGCTGAGTTTCCACTGCCAGCTACAGACCTTTGGACAGAGTACTGTCAATCTTCTGGGACTTCAAACAGGTGCTTCCAGACATCCCTGCCTGAGGACACCTGCTTATTTACCAGGAACTCCAGGGCATAGAGTCCTGGTTAGAAGAACAGTTCCTGCAAGACAGGTCCATTTAGTTTCTAAGGAAGCATGATGGAGTACAAAGATCATGGACTCGCGTCACAGAGACCTGGGTTCACAATTCCCACCTGTCATTTTTAGCTGCATGACCTTGACCAAGTTAGACTCTCTGAATCTCATCTGTAAAGTAAGACTAATAAAACCAACATTCCAAATTGAATAGTGTCATTCTGAGAATCACATGAGAAAGTCCAGATGAAAGCAATTTGCAAATTTTATAATATTATACAAAACTAGAGTGATATCATGCAAATATTGAGGATGTGACAGCAGCCATGGTAATCAAATCATGCATAGACGCAACACATTTTTTAAGAGCACATAGTAATTTCTTTCCTTGATTTTATAGAGGAAATTTACTAATTACTTTTCATTATTATACTAGCATCCATATTTACATAAACACTGGCTGATGGCACAATGTATTTTGCAGGGTTTCTTTAGTTTGTCATTCCTAAATTTCCTGTCTAAATAGCTATGCCCACTGGTATTCCAAACTGCAGAATTAAAGTGTTATGAAAACAGATTTTTCAAGGAAATAGTCTGTGCCATCAAATGGCAACATAACATCACAATTACCAATTGGGATCCTAAGCTCAAAGATGCTATGTGACTTTTCCTAAGTTCACAGCTCTATGTGACAGCCGTGGGGTCAGAAGCTACTGCTAGAGAATTCGGTGTTCTATGATACCACATTGTCTGTCTCCAGCGAGCAGAGCTTTCTTTCCTTAATCTCCCTGAGACCCTACTTACATATCTGCCCCTGAGCGAAGGAGAGTGGTAGGATGCTTCTCCTCCTCAAATGAGAAGGATGCTCCAATGTAAAAGCTGAGTTGGAGACTTGAATGACAGCAGAGAAAGAGGGAGATTGGAAATTCCTTTTGTAGGGTGCTTTTCTTTGCATTCAGTATGTGTTCAGAGATTATGAGAGTGGGAAGCTTTCCAACTTAAATTCTTTGTGAAACTGAAGAATATTCTATGAAGAGAGATTTTTTTAGGAAGCCAAGTGCTTTCAAACTATCAGCTTGCTGTGTTGCAAAGTGTTTCTGCTCAGCATCTCTGCATCTGAGGAACTTAGCAGGGGAAGTTCTGGACGATTATTCTGCCCATCACTTGCCAACCCGGGACTACAATATTCTTAAATTCTCACCCAATCTTGCTTTACTGAAAGATTTTTTAGCAGTTCTTTTGAGAATGTGTGACTCTACTGGGGGCTCACTGACCTGCTCCACTGTCTGTCAATGGTCTCAGTTTCTTTATCTTTTGTTCTTTTCAATTTTACAACATTACTGCCTGATCTATATGTAAAATTCTCTTTTCATAGCCTCCTTGGGACACTCCAGCACTCTATCCTCATTATGCTTGACCACTCCTCTTTGGTCTGTAGCACGAATGACTTGTTTCCCCCTCTCCCCTTGGGCATCCCTGTCATTCTCTTTCTTCCTCCTTCTTTTCTAACTGATAGTTCTCAGAATGTCTTACCTTCCTCTTCCCTTCCTCCCATGTGGGAAGAATCTCGATTCTTGTCCCTCTGCAATTTCCTCCCATATTTTCTACCACCACCTTGATGTTGCCATCTCCCATTTCTCTACCTCCACTGCTCACTGATCCCCTGCACTCCAGTGGCATTGGCAGCCCCAACTTGGGGTCCCAACTTTGCAGTGTTCTCCAAATAGGAGAAATGCAGGGCTAGCCACTGGGGTGCCTCTATTGATATTTCTTTATCTAGAATAGGAAAGAATTTAAAACATTAATATTTAGTATATGATTTGACAGTAGTACATGTCTATAATGATTTATAAGTATATATAACTCATCTATTGAATGAGGCGGACTTGATATAGATGAAATTAAACAAGGACTGGACATTTTTTCATACCACTGCCTTCTCGCAAGCTCTTTGACTTTTTCTTCTTTGCACCTGGTTGAACTCTTAGCCAGCTGTGATAGTTAATTTTATGAGTCAACTTGATTGGGCTGGAGGATGCCCAGGTAGCTGGTAAAACATTATTGCTGGGTCTGTGAGAGTGTTTCTGGAAGAGATTAGCATTTGATTCAATAGACCGAGTAAAGAAGATCCGCCCTCACCAATCTGGGCAGGCGTCATCCAATCCACCAGGGGACCAAACAGAACAAAAAGGTGAAGGAAGGGTGAATTCGCTCTCTCCTTGAGCTGGAACATCCACCTTTTCCTGTCCTTGGACATTGGAGCTCCTGGTTCTCGGGCCTTTGGACTCCGGGACTCAATACCAGCAACCATCCAGGTTCTCAGGCCTTGACCTTGGACTTGGAGTTACACCAGCAGCCCCCTGGTTCTCGGGCCTTGACCTTGGACTGAATCACATCACTGGCTTCCCCGGTCCTCCAGCAAGCAGAAGGCAGATCATGGGACTTCCCGGCCTCCATTCAACGTGAGCCACTTCCTATAAAAAAAACTCCTCTTTACATCTATATCTACATTTATATCTATATTTACCTCCACCTCCATCTCTAGCTACATCTACATCTATCTATATCTACATCTATCTATATCTATTTCTATGTATCTATCGATGCATATGGATACGTATATGTACATCTATATCTACATCTATCTATTTCTATGTCTCTCTACACCTACATCTATCTATGTGTATCTCTACCTATCTCTACATCTACCTATCTACCTCTGTCTCTATCTCTTTCATCTATCTATATCTATTTTATTGGTTCTGTTTCTCTGGAGAACCCCAAGTAATCCACCACGTCCCATTCTTTCTCCAGGCACTTTCTGACATTAGTCAAAGGTCTCGTCTAACCATCCAGCCAACTAGCACTCTCCCTCCAGCTCAGGAAGAAGGGAAGGTGGTCTGGCCGAGTCTTGGCAGTCCACAGTGCGGAGGAGGTGCAGAGACGGGTACAGTGTTTCCTCTGTGCTCTCCCGCTCCTCTCCTGGAGCTCCCGCTGCCTCTTCAGGCTTGGATGGGGGAGAGAGGAGAGAAAGGGGCCCAAGAAGTTCCTCTTTCACACGGCAACTGGGTTGCCCTGGTTAAAGTTAAGTGTGATCACATCAATCTCTCCGCTGTTCAAGATCTTCAGTGGCTTCCTATCACACTTAACATAAATGGTACCATCCTCCCCGCAGCCTACCAGGCCTTCTGTGATCTGGCCCCAATCACCTTCTGACATCATCTTCCATCACCTTCCCTCCCGTCTGGATCACTTTGCTCCAGCCATACTGGCCTCCCCAAACAAGCCAGGAGGGGCCTTTCCTGAATACTTTATTTAAAATTGCACCCTCTCATCATCCTCAACCCAGAACTCTCTATTTTTCTCCATAGCCCATTCATCTTCAAATGTACCATATCATTGATTTATTATTTTTGCTTCTTATTATTCATTTTTATGTATTAGAGATGATGATACAGTTCAAAGCATAAATTCACAATACCTTATTGACTGGAAATGAATTACGATGCCATATTTGAACAAAATTTGCAATGCAATAAACAAAGTTGGACCATTTGTAAATATACTATAAATAAGCTAGACCATTTATCTTTGCCCTAAAATGCTTTTATGGCCATAATCTACCTGTTCAAATTTCTTTTCCGTCTGCTTACCAGACACTTTTTCCTCTCTAGGGTGCCACACACTGTCCCAAGTAGATGTAAGCGGTCCTCTCCTCTAGTCATTTGCACAGACTGTTCTCTCCTAAAATGTCTTCCCTCTTTTCCCCTGCCTATCCAAATATTATTTCATCTTTTTTTTGTAGGCCTTCTCAAGACTCCCCTTCTCTATGAAACAAGGAAAATGAACAAATATTCATGAATAACATACTATATACCAACAAAATGACTTAAATTGTTTTGTTTCTTTCTCTCAACAATCCTACGGATTAGCAGACATTTGGTCCTGTCCAAAATATCCATCAGACAGTTGGTCCATGACAAAATGTCCTTGATATCTGGTCATATTTGGTCCTGTCTGAAATGTGCATCATACTTTTGGTCCACATCAAAAGATCCTTGATATTTGGTCACATTTGGTCCTGTCCAAAACCATTTGGCAAGGACCAAATATGCTCATGGATGTTTTGGACAGGATAAATGTCAAGGACCTTTTGGCATGGACCAAATGTCTTATGGATCAAATGTCTTATAGATTTTTGGACAGAACCAAATATCAAGGACCTTTTGGTGTCGACCGAATGTCTTATGGACATTTTGGACAAGACCAAATGTCCTGCAAGGATCCTATGAGGTAAGTATTACTACTCCATTGTGCTCAAGCAAGTTGCCCAAGGTCCTATGACTATGAGTGCTGGGATCCAAATGCCGTCTGAAAACCCCAAATGCCACACATATTCCATATGGCAATGATGCTTCCAGAACAACTCCAGCTCATATTCTTCATCAATTCTTCCTCTGAACCATATTTTGTACCACATATTCTCTTGAGCTTACCCTCATTGTTGTTTAACTTTGTACGTGTGCGTGTCTTGCAGAACTCACAGTTGTAGTCCTTTATGTTCCTATGGTACTAGCACAGTGCTCCTCTTTAACATTTACAGGATGGGCAGAGCCCACGAAGGAAGCCTGGATAGTGAGCTGTAAGGAGAACTTGAAGCATTGAACTTTGAAAACACAGGGAGGTTTACCATGGAGGAAATAATCTGTAAGTCCAAGCGATGCAGAGAAGACCAATAAGATAAGCTATCAGAACCATTTACTGGATTTCCCGATTTGGAACAACATCATTTGTGATTTCAGTGAAAGAAACTTTAGTAGGCTGTTGGAGATAGAAACCAGATTCCTGTGGATTCAAGAGTGAATAGGAGGTGAGGAAATAGAAACAGCAACGTAGAATACTCTTTCCAGAAATTTATGTTTGAGAAGTGGAGGAGTGAAATTGCATGGCGTCAGAAGGGGGACATTTTTAAGGACGGGCGACATAAGAGGAAAGAGGGAAATGAAGGAAAGAAGCAAAGAAGTAGAGAAGGAAGGAAGGAATGAGGAAAGGAGGGAAGAAAGAAGAAAGCAGAAAGGAAAGAAGATGTATAGCATGCTATGATATTTATGATAGGATTTTTTTGTGTATGTTTCTAAATTCCAGGAGCTGTTTGCCCTGAGGCTGTGATGCTTTAGGTAGTATTGCGATGTGACTTTTCAGTAGTTAACGTGCTCTCAAATCCCTTTGCTCCAACATCTCCAATTAAAAAGGCTTGAATTATTTAAATTTTCCTAAAAACATTGTAGGAAATAGAGTTTTCTTTTGTATGTTTGTCTTTTTGCTTTGCTTTTCAGAAACCTCGAAAAAGGAAACTCTGACATGGTGAAGCAGTTGACTCTGCTACCCAGTGCTTCCTGAGAACTCAGGAAAAACGTGGCCAGTCTTTAAGCCATCGCAAAGAGCAAGTTTAACATCCTGGGCCATTCTGAGTAATGCCAAGGAGTGTGCAGCCAGTCATCTTCCCATTAAATGCCAAACACTGTTAGAGGAATGTAAGAGGTGAGGTGCAGGAGTGGGTCATCCACCATGTGGTGTAATTTACCAGTTGCCTTGTTTTTAGGGCAACGGAGGTTAGAAGCCAGGAGTAATGTTGTAAGCCTGTGATCTATAACCTGGCATCCGCGTGGCGTGTTTATGGTCCTTGAGGGATGGAAGCCAAATTCTGATATCATTACCTCTTCAGTATGTCAGAGGTTAAAGTGCTACACCTAATGTAACTTCGCAGTTTTATGTGGCAGAGATGTTGGGGCTGCGTTACTTAACGACCACTCTTTGATTTAAAGATACAAACAGTTTGCTTAGGGTCCTGCCTTGGTCTCCAGCAGTATAAGCTGCAGAAGTAAAACGTGGGCAGTGACAGATGGTTATTAGCACAAGGAAACCTCCTAAAGGGCTCGAACAAGCTCAGAGGGTCCACAAATTGAACCAGAACCAGTGAATTCCCAAAGTTTAGAGGTTTCCAACACCGGAGGGCAAGGGGATTAATGGGAGACAATCAGGGAACAAAGGTCAAAAAGCTGCAGGCAGCACAGGCCCAATTTATTAAGCAGTCTCTCATTTGGATTGGTCTCAGGCAAATGGACACAGGCAGAGCTCAGGCAATAGTCCACACTGGAATTCTCTAACAACAACACAAAAAGAGGGAGGGGGAAAAAGGCTCTCCCCCCAAAACTTCAAATTCCTGGAAAAAAAAATTCAGGGAGAGTATCTTTCTTTGGCTGGTTTGATGCAGTTGTTTTTATGAAATCACATTTTTTTCTTAGTCTTCCAGGTTCTTGGGCATTTTCTGTGTAAATAATGTTGATAGCTTTTAATATTTTAAAATTAACTCTAATTAAGAACTTCTACAAAAGGCCACGAGAGGGTCCCCAACAGTCCTCTACTGGTTGTTACACTAAAGCAAGAGAGAATAGGACCACAGGGAACATAGCATGTTCTTATTCCCAATGGCAGTCTGTTTAACATGTATGTATTCATGGTATTTATATACAAACACACCACACACACACACATACAATTTCCTCTAATTGCAGCCTAAGGAGGACTCCCAAATAGAAAACTACAGCAGAAATTAGAAATGGTTATAAATCATTCTTGAAATAAAATGCTAACACAGGAATCAAATGAGTAACCCAGAAAAGCAAGGTTTTTCCCATTAATCTACTTTCTTGCCCCAGGAAGGCAGAGAGCATCTTTCAATCCTAGGACAGCTGCCAGGTGATTAATCAGAAAAAGCCTTGGAGAAATTTGTAGAATAAGTCTAATGAAAATACTTTCTATCTGCAAAGACACAAAGGTGAGAGTGGCCCACGCCTTGAACCCCAGAGCTGGGCAGCTCGTGGAGAGAAGCCGAAGATGTGACTCAGAGTCAGGCAACCCAGCAAACGTTAAGGTATTTGGGAGGTTTGTTATTGTCACTTTGTTCATATCTAAGGGGATGGAAGCAGGCTGGGGTTGACTCACAAAGTAAAACATCACAGCACAAAGTTGTGTCTTCAAACTTTTAACAGGTATTGTATAAATATCAATGGAAAGGAAAAAACCCATTAGAAAAACATATAACAAAAATTGCTGTTGAATAATTAAGGCCAAATGGCAAACAGAAAGATAAATACGTCAATTATTTTCAACAAAAATATTATCATGTATAAAGGCAAATACACAGGGGCTCAATACTCTAAGAGAGAATGTGTCTTTCTTTCAAATATAATTTGTAAGAGGCAAGGTTTTAAGAGGAACTCCCACAACTTAAAATGTTTTCTTAATGGCCTGAATTCCAGTTAACAAAGTTTGCCACCAGCCGAGTCATCACCTAGATGGCTTGCAAACAGAGGTGTCTATTCAAGGGTCCCAAACCAGGTGAAGTTTCAGAGATCTAGAACCTTCCAGTCTCATGTCCAAGGCATTTTGGTCACAGCAGATGTACAAACTGCTCTGACCTCTGTGGATTTGGAAGCTGCACCCAGCTCAAGTGTCGCCGCTCTTATGTCTTCCTGATGTGACAGAGGAGAGGACCCAAGACGTCCAGCGCTCCAACAACAACCAGCAACACAACACAACCCCCAATAGAGTGAATGATCCTGCTCACTGGCGGCAGTTACCAGGGTATTTCAGAGCATGGTGAAGACATTTGGCTGGTCAGTATTAAAAAGGAACTATCTGGGGCCAGCCCCGTGGCTGAGTGGTTAGGTTTGTGCACTCCACTTCTGGGGCCCACGGTTTTGTGGGTTCAGATCCCGGGTGTGGACATGGCACCACTCATCAGGCCATGTTGAGGTGGCATCCCACATAGCACAATCAGAGGCACTCACAACTAGAATACACAACTATGTACTGGGGGGCTTTGGGGAGAAGAAGAAGAAGAAAAAAGGAAAAAGAAGATTGGCAACAGTTGTTAGATCAGGTGCCAATCTTTAAAAAAAAAAAAGAAACTATCTGGAGAATTGCTTATAGGTGTAAAAATGTCATGGTGTTTCTTTTTTTGTTATATTTTTCTTTAAAATAAGCCCAGAAGAACAATAAATATACTTAGGTCAGAATTTGAGCACTTTTATGCATGCAGCAGATTTCCAATAACGACTTTTTTTGAACTAGAAAATGAATCTCTTCTTTGAAAAAACAAAGCTTAGGTCTTTGAAGTCTACGAGAAACTCACTTTAACACAAAGGGATCCACAGAGCTGGGTGGAGCTGCATTGAATTCCAGCTGTAGAGCTAAATTACTAAAATATCACATTGACAGGCAGTAAAAAAAATCCATATAAGGGATTTGAAGAATTGAGGAGAAGGAAGCTTAATTTTGGTCTTCCTTAAGTTACAGAGCTTTCCTCACAGAAGCTCCCTCTTCTGGCTCTTAGGCCTAAATAGTGGCCACTGCAGAATCTTAGGGTGGCCAGAGGACCTGGCGATGGTAGTGACCAGCCTTTCCACTAAAAATGGTTTGCTCTAGGACTTGTCCATGACATCATTTTAGCTCACACTGAAGACAGGCTAGTCCGTAATGGCAATCAAATATGATGGCCCCAAGGCCAAGAACAACCATGGGGGAAACGATTGCTACTGGAAAAATTGTAAGTGGGTGCATAATCATCCTCTATTTTACCCTTCTTTTTGGGACTGATGAGGAAATACAATCCCCAAATCACTGTTCTCATTTAGCTTAATGGAATTATATACTTTATTGCCCAGTGGCTTAGGCAATAAATGTTACTGAAAGGACTAATTTAAGATCTGAATTTATTTTAATTAGCCTTTGTAATACCGCGGCAGACGTGAGTCTGCTTATGTGCAACCTGCACTGGCTGAGAATCTCAATGAAGCCCCAAACATTTTACATTGCTGGAGATGACGATTTTACATACTATGAAGAGAAAGAGGAAATTATAGGAAAGGGAAAGAAGGAAGTAGGTTTATTTGGGTTCGAATGTGCTCTCTGAGCAAACACAGTTGGTCACAGTGGGGTTGTTGTACGGTATTAATAACTGACAGCTGTTGTTAACTCCTACGGAAGCGTAGATAACCTTACGTGGAATCCATACCCAGATCCTGGGCAGCAGAGTAATGAGTCCCCCTGGAGTGAAAGCCTCGGCCTCCTTTGTTGTAACTATCGATCTACTGTAGAGTCCTGATGTGATTTAGATGAGGGAGGAAGAGATAATGGCATTGATTATTCTATTTAGGAAGCAGACTAAGACAGAACTCAGGTACAATACATGAGCAGAAAAAGAAAGCCACTCAATCATTCCTTGTCTTTTCTTTGCGGTCCAGGGCAACACAAGGTAGCCATAGTGACAGGGAATACATCTTGATAAACATGGAGCTTCGCATTTCAGGGACACTTTGGTGTAACAAAACCACAACATTGCTTCTGCTACTCTGGCTTTTTAATGACCGTGTGTCACAGTCCTGACAAAGTCCTGGTCGGTGGCCTACCAGTGAGGGCTGAGCTTGAGGGACTGAGTGCTCACCCGGGGAGAAGGAAAGTCTTCCCCAATGGATGACATACTTTCTAACTTCATTAGGTGAAAATGTCTTTGATTCCAAACCGGACTCTGTAACGTAATGAATGAGTTTACCCACCTAGACCATTCAGTCTCTTCAAAGTTTCTCAAACGGGGATGGAGAAGCAGAGGGGTGGGGGATGGGAGGATTTTACCCCCAGGGACATTAGGCAATGTGGAGACTGCTTGAATTGTCATGACTGAGACACGGCTCCATTTATGGTGCCAAACATCCTACCATACACATGACAAGCTGCTACAACAAAGAACTATCCAACCCATAACGTTAAGAGCGTCAAGGTTAAGAAAACTTGGTCTAGTTTATTTCATAACGGCATTATTGAGAATTCGTTTAAAATTGGTCACCAAAAAACTGCTCAAATGCCAAACAGATTGTCTTGAGACCAGAGGCCAAGAGAAAAGCAGAAATGAAGATCATGGCGTTTGTGTTTTTTCATGGGTCTTACCCTATTCCAATGGCCTAACTCTCGTCCACTTGAAAGCCGTTTAAACTACAGGGAATCATTGCTAAGCATCCCCGTTAGCCCCAGCAACTGCATTCTGGGGAAAAAATGAAGAGGTGGAGTAACGGCCTTGATTTCCACTGGGTTAATATTAGAGGCTTGAATAACACTACTTAATAGAATGGAGTAGATTTAGTCTGTCTTTTCTGTGACAAGCCGAAAATAGCAGGGAGAGAAGAGAAATTGCGTCATGATTTTCTGGAATTCAGAGCGAGAAAGAACCAAGATCTTACCTGTTCTCAAAAGCCACTGTGTAGAGTAGCAGCTATGAGCTTGGATTCTCCAGGTGGACAGACCCGGCTGTAGCACATAAAAGCTGTGTGATTCTGAAGCAAGTGCTTCAGCTCTCTGAGCGTTGATTTCCTCACTTGTAAAGGGGGTTAATAAAATCTTCCGTACAGAGTTATGAGGATTAACACACTGCCCTTATTTTGGGTTTTCATTGGCTACTTTGCAGATGAGAAAACCACAATGCAGCAGGGCAGATTAAAGGTAAACAGCAAGTCTGGAAAAGCCAGAGCAGCTGAAACCTGGCCCAAGGTCAGGGCTCTGACCATATCGCGTGCCACACATCTCCTCTGATTGTCATTAACAGTCCTACTACAGTAACATGGGAAGCACGTCAGCATCCATCATCTGGCAGATAAGCATCCTTAGGGCTAGAATGGTACCTGATGCATGACCCCAGGGAGACTTTGAATGAGTGAAAACTTTTCTAAACACTGAGCTTTGCTTGCTTGGAAATGGGAGAAACTATTTCAATGATGCTGCCAGTAGAACTGAAGAGTTCAAGCATCCCCCAGCCTGGTGCCCAGTGAGCCCAGTGGTCCTCTGGATGTATCTGAGTGTCTGATAACTCGCAGAGCAGATGCCAGCAACAGGGATTTTTCTCTCTTATAACTGGTTCTTCCAGACCAGGGTTCAAATAAATTTTAATACTTGAAAATTATAAATACATCAAGCTCACATATTGACTGTGATATTACAATCAATATTTTAATTTCAAGGACTTGCATTGACATTTAGATGCAAGAGGCTGGGGTGTTTTCTTAGACGTGGGTTGGGTTCATCATGGGTGATTTGAGTAAGGTAAAGAGAATACAATTGTGTTAAGGAAAGTTCTCTATTGCCTGCCTTCCCAAACCACCTACATGAGAAGATTTTCTTTGATTGGTCCACTAAAACACACCTTTCAGACTTTACAACAAAAAAAGAAAAATAAATTCCTTCAGTTTCATCCAGTCTTTTTCTGCGAATTCTGATACTTGGGGGTAAGCTATTTAATGTAGAGATGGTACTATAGGCTGAGAATCAGGAAAAATCCAAATTTAATTTTGGATTCCATTGATAAATTGCTAAATAATTATAGATAAACACTAACTTCTTGGAGTGATTTGGTAGTCTGAACTCAATACTTATAATACCGGGTTTTTGTGGCTATCACCAGTGTCAAAGATTGGATTTTACAACATAATTGCAACAAGCTTTCCCATCCCACATGCTTTCTTACACGGTGACATTGCTGCTCCTCTCATTGAGAGGTGAGATCTGTGTTCCCACCCCTAGAATGTGGATGTGTGTGTGTGTGGGGGGGTGTCTGTGACTATAGAGGAAGAGACGCTGTGTAACTTCTGAGACTAGGTCATAAAAGGTGATGCAGCTCCACCTGGTCTTTCTTGAGATAACTTGCTCTTGGAACCCAGCTGCCATGTTGTGAGGAAGCCCAGGCCCTATGGAGAGGCCCCAGGTAGGTGTTGGAGTCACAGCCTCAGCTGAGGTTCCAGTCGACAGCATCAACTGTCAGACATCTGAGGAGGAAGAGTCCCAGGCAATATATAGAAATTGCCACCTGGCTGCTTCTTGTGGCCTATGATGAAATGGGAAAGAAAACAAATAGCTAAAGAAAGAACTGATAAATGTAAAGCACCCGGGATTGTTTATGTTTGAAATAATACTCTTTCTCATTCACCTCTCTAGCTAACAAATTATTCCAAAATTAAGAAGTGCCTTCTAAGATAGCAAATCCAGGTTAGAAAGTGGTAAAAAGTATCAGGAAAGAGTGGTCTGTGGACAAAGCTACAGATGTGACTATAAAATGCTTTGTTAAGACTTTGGAAAGATCTAAGGCAGACTGAAAAAAGCCCCCCTGAGCTTGTGAAAGGCATCACCCCACAGATTCCCACCAAGATTTGTAGATTTGGCCTTTTCTAATGGAGTGGGTCATCAATGAATGCAGAAAACACCCACGGAGTTTTTAAGAAAATTATTCTGGCAGAAGCATGACCAGCTTATACCAAAAGGGACAGAGACTTTATAAAATGAAAAGAAGCTTTTATGGATAGGAGGCAGGATAAGAAGCCTGCTCAGGTACAAACTCAGTCCTCTTTTGGAAAAGAAAGTATGACTCAGAGGCCAGAACTAAGAGCTCAGAGAGAAGAGCCGAGAACAACAGCGAAATACAACAAGGCAATTGGACTGAGCCTTTATCACAGAACTGGCAAGATGCCCTCAGCTGGATTTCAGGATGGCTATGAAACACCTCCAGTTTTCCCCTTTCTGAATGAGAATCAGTACAGTGATGATCTTAGCCTGTCTCTCCGTTGTATGTTGGGTGCATTTGGGGGAGGGTGGGCAGACAGCTTGTCTCAGTTCTCAGGCTGTCAGATGGAGAGGAATGGCATTTCAGGGGCTTCACCCAAGGAACTAGACTCATGGAACTTTGTCTCCAAGCAGACGGGACTTAGACGCTGACTCCTACATCTGGCACCACACTGAGTTGAGTCTTGGGTTCTCGAGGGGAGGGGATGAGGATGTTTGCATGTGGGAGGGATGTGAATTATTGGAGTCCAAGAGAGGACTGTTGCGCGTCATATCTTCCAAGACGACCACAACAAGGTCTTCCATCTTACATACTCTTCTTACGGTTTGAAATCTACATGCTTCCCATCAAGAGGTAGGGTTTATGTTCCCTTTGAATTTGGGCAGGCGTGGGACTAGAGAGGAACTGATGTAACTTCTGAGGTGAGGTCATAAAAGAAGATAGAGCCTCAACCTGGTCATCCCTCTTGGGATGCTTGCTCTGGGACCCCAGCGGCTATGTTGTGAGGAAGCAGAGGCCACCTATGGTGTTCCAGCTGAAAGCCCCAGCTGGGAGCTCAGCAGACCACCAGTATCAACTGCAGGTATATGAGTGAGAAGTCCTTGGAGGTGACTCCCGTTCTAGCCACTGTCTGGCAGCAACTGCATGACAGACCCCAAGTGAGAACCCCTAGCTAAACCCAGTCAACCCCAGGACCATAAGAGATAATATTGCTTTAGCCACTTATTTTGGAATGATGTGTTATATGGCAAGGAATAACCGGAATGACTAGTTTACTTTCTCCCTGCGCTGTGTTCACTTTAACATCTTTTAAGGTTTTGTTATATGTAATATACATATATTACATATTAGAAGAGGCCAGTGATGTATAAAACCTTAAAAAGTGTATATGTATATGTATATATATATATATATATATATATATATATATATATAGACAGAGAGAGAGAGAGACAGAGGGAGATAGAGAGAGATCGAGAGAGACAGAGGGAGATAGAGGATCTGAAAGTATCCTTCAGACAGTTCCAAACCCTATATCATAATTTCTCAAATTTAATTTAAAACTTCGCATTTCTGCTGACATTCTTGTTTCTCGTTTTTTGCTGAAGTTGATCTTTAACGATAAAAACCCACAGTGAGAACTGCTTGTGGGCATTTAAACTCTGAATTCCGAGATTAGCAGCAGAAGTTGTGTCAGAGGGATTGCATCACATTCAGATAGCTGAATAGCCAAGCAAATCACTGGTAGCTGTCACCCTCCTGCTGATAAATATCTTTAATCCCATTCAAATATATGGCACTTCCAAGGCTATTCATAATATGGTTTTTCCTCCATCATCAATTCTATTCATGCAGGTTGCTAAAGCTTCCCAAATTGTTTTCCCTCCTTTCAATAAATTATTAGAATATAATTAGTAATATATCAAAGGTGTACTTGACCCAGGTCCCCACCTCCTCTAACTAGAAGCAGATTAAAAAAACCCCTCTAATTTATATGGTATGAGGACATAGGCAAAGTCATATAGAGGGTCAGTACAAGTCCTGTGAATTGGATCCTGAGGAAAGACTTCTCTTGCTGTAAATTGGGCTCAGTTACTTAAACAGAAGAGCAAGTGAAAGAGAAATAGCAGCAAGGATGTTTAGATGTTGGCATAAAGCTGAGGTCAGTCAACTGAACTTTAGTCTATGTGCTGGGTCCAGATACATTATGGAGTACAGCACAGACATAATCTGACTCCTGGAAGGAATTTCCAAGATTCCTATGATATTCCTTTTTCTGATGATATAAAATTCATTTCGCACATGAAAGGTAAAAGTTATTTAAAAGTGGGAAAGTTATTCTTCCCTTAAAGACTGAATTCTCCTGAGATGCCTTTTATTAGTTACTTCTGCTCTTGCAGTTCAAGAAGCAGTTCACCAAATTCCAGAAACTTTAGGCAACCCAAATTTCACTCCAAGTGATGAATCTGGAAGATCTTGTAGTCGATACTCTAATTGTACATCCAGGACAAGATTCTTCATAAATTAAAGGAAAAATTGGTTTTTCAGGAAATGAGGTTCATCAATCTTTCTTCAAAAGAGGATGTAATCAACTTACCATTCCCAGTCTTCTTTTGGGCAAATTGCTATTCTGCTTTGGATATACTTAATGGGCCAGTCATAGTTACTAAAAATGTACAAATGCAAAACGAACAAATGATAATGCCTTCCACTTAGCATCATCTTCTCTCCTTTCAAGCATTGCATGTGACTTTGAGATTCAAGAAAAAGCATATAGTCATATACATGTTTTTTTTTTTTAATTTTTTGTTTGCATTTGCTTTCTCTTGGGAAAATTAATACCTGGCTCTATTCTAAACTCCCCATTTGTGTACAAAACATGATTAAAGTGAAATTGTGGTCGCCTTCCTTAGTCTTGAAATAACTAATTGTCTACTCACAGGCACTCTCCTCCCCCTTGTTGGTCTGCTTCACAGATTTCTCAACATAGAATATTAACTATCTAAATCAAATGTTTTCCTTAATGGCACTGCAAACAGCTTTCTGGTACCAATCTGTCACTGTCATGAAGACATTGTTGATGAAACGTGTGATTCTCTAGAATTTAATGGAAAAAAGAGTAAAAAAGCACATTTTTACCAATTTTCTTGATATTAGAGAAATGGACTTTTAAATAAAACTTTATCAAGCTAAATATGGGGTAAAGATAATAGTTTTAATACTAGAAAAGTATATCTCCATTTCCTTAAATTCCAAGTTCTTTTCTACAAAGGAAAGTTAGGATCCCTATGATCCAGGGTGGCTGACTGGATTAAAAAAAGACCCATATATATGCTGCATACAAGAGACATGCTTTAGACCTAAAGAGACTCACAAACTGAAAGTGAAGGGATGGGAAAAGGTACTCCATACAAATGGCAATGAAAAGAATGCTGAGGTAGCAATACTTATATCAGACAAAATAGACTTTAAAACAAAAACTGCAACAATAGACAAAGAAGGGCACTACATAATGATAAAGGGAATAATCCAGCAAGATGACATAACACTTGTAAACATCTATACACCCAACATAAGAGCACCTAAATATATAAAGCAATTATTAACAGACATAAAAGGAGAAATAGACAGTAACATAATAATAGTAGGGGACTTGAACACTTCACTTACACCAATGGATAGATCATCCAAACAGAAGATCAATAAGGAAACACTGGCCTTAAACAACACACTAGAGCAGATGGATTTATTACATACATATAGAACATTCCATCTAAACCCGCAGAATATACTTTCTTTTCAAATGCACATGGAACATTCTCCAGGATAGATCATATATTAGGCCACAAAACAAGTCTCAATAAATTTAAGAAGATTGAAATAATACCAAGCATCTCTTCCGACCACAAAGGTATGGAACTAGAAATCAACTATAGAAAGAAAATCAGAAAAGCCACAAATATATGGAGATAATGCTACTGAAAAACGATTGGGTCAATGAAGAAATCAAAAGAGAAATTAAAAAAAACACCTGAAGACAAATGAAAATGAAAATACAACATGCCAAAATTTATGGGATACAGCAAAAGTGATTCTAAGAGGGAAGTTTATAGCAACACAGGCCTACCTCAGCAAACAAGAAAAATCTCAAATAAACAATCTAACAGTACACCTAAAGGGACTGGAAAAAGAAGACCAAACACAGCCCAAAATCAGTAGAAAGAAGGAAATAATAAAAATCAGAGCAGAAATAAATGAAATAGAGACTAAAAAAACAATAGAAAAAAATCGATGAAACCAACAGCTGGTTCTTCGAAAAGATGAACAAAATTGACAAACCTTTAGCTAAACTCACCAAGAAAAAAAGAGAGAAGGCTCAAATAAATTAAATCAGAAATGAAGGAGGAGAAATTACAACAGACACCTCAGAAATACAAAAGATTATGAGAATACTATGAAAAGCTATGCGACAACAAATTGGATAATCTAGAAGAAACAGATTAATTCTTAGAATCATACAACCTTCCAAAACTCAATCAAGAAGAAATAGAGAATTTGAACAGACCAATCACCAGTAAGGAGATTGAAACAGTAATCAAAAACCTCCCCAAAAATAAAAGTCCAGGACCAGATGGCTTCCCTGGTGAATTCTACCAAACACTCAAAGAAGACTTAATACTTATCCTTCTCAAACTCTTCCAAAAAATTGAAGAAAGGGGGAGCTTCCTAATTCATTCTATGAAGCCAACATTACCCTGACACCAGAGCCAGACAAGGACAACACAAAAAAAGAAAATTACAGGGCAATATCACTGATGAACATCGATGCAAAAATCCTCAACAAAATACTAGCAAATCGAATACAACAATACATTAAAAAGATCAAACACCTCAATCAAGTGGGATTTATTCCAGGGATGCAGGGATGGTTCAACACCCACAAATCAATCAACGTAATACACCACATAAACAAAATGAAGAATACAAATCACATGATCATCTCAATAGATGGAGAGAAAGCATTTGACAAGATACAACATCCATTTATGATTAAAACTCTGAATAAAATGTGTATAGAAGGAAAGTACCACAACATAATAGAGGCCATATTTGACAAACCCACAGCTAACATCATTCTCAAAAGAGAAAAACTGAAAGCTATCCCCCTAAGAACTGGAACCAGACAAGGACACTCAGTGTCACCACTCTTATTTAACACAGTATTGGAAGTCTTAGCCAGAACAATCAGGCAAGAAAAAGAAACAAAAGGGTTCCAAATTGGAAAGGAAGAAGTGAAACTGTCACTATTTGCAGATGACATAATTTTACATATAGAAAACCCTAAAGAATCCACCAAAAAACTTTTAGAAATAATAAAAGAATATGGTAAAGTTGCAGGATATGAAATCAACATACAAAAATCAGTTGCATTTCTATACACTAACAATGAAGTAGGAGGAAGAGAAATTAAAAATACAATAATATCACAATTGCAACAAAAAGAATAAAATATCTAGGAATAAACTTAATCAAGGAGGGAGGTCTGTACACGGGAAGAATTAACATAGTTAAAATGTCCATACTTCCTAAAGCAATCTACAGATTCAATACAATCCCTATCAAAGTTCCCACAACATTTTCACAGAAATAGAACAAAGAAGCCTAAAATTTTTTTGAACAAAAGCCCAAATTTGAACAAAGCTGGAGGTATCACACTCCCTGATTTCAAAATATACTACAAAGTTATAGTAACCAAAACAGTATGGTACTGGAAGAAAAACAGAACATACAGATGAATGGAACAGAATCGAGAGCCCAGAAATAGACCCACATGTCTATGGACAGCTCATTTTCAACAAGGGAGCCAAGAACATACAATGGAGAAAAGAATGTCTCTTCAATAAACGGTGTTGGGAAAACCACCCGTGGAAAACCATGAGGACAGCCTCATGCGAAAGAATGAAAATAGACCATTATCTTACACCATAAACAAAAATTAACTCAAATGGATTAAAAACAAATGTAAGACCTGAAACCATAAAACTTCAAGAGGAAAACAAAGGCAGTAAGCTCTTCAACATCGGTCTTAGCAGCATATTTTCAAATACCATGTCTGACTGGGCAAAGGAAACAATAGAAAAAATAAACAAATAGGACTACATCAAACTAAAAAGTTTCTCTGGGGCTGGCCCAGTAGTGCAGTGGTTAAGTTAGCACATTCCGCTTCGGTGGCCTGGGGTTCGCCAGTTCGGATCCCGCGTGTGGACCTATGCACCACCGCTTGTTAAGCTATGCTGTGGCAGGCATCCCACATAAAATAGAGGAAGATGGGAATGCATGTTAGCTCAGGGCCAGTCTTCCTCAGCAAAAAGATGAAGATTGGTGGCTATGTTATGTTAGCTCTGGGCTAATCTTCCTCAAAAAAAAAAATGTATATATATATTTATATATAACTTTATATATATATATATAAAGTTTCTCTGTACAGCAAAGGAAACCATCAATAAAATGAAAAGACAATCTAACAATTGGGAGAAGATATTTGCAAACCATATGTCAGATAAGGGGTTAATATCCAAAATATACAAAGAACTCATACAACTCAACAACAAAAAAACTAACAACCCAGTTAGAATGGGCAAAAGATCTGAACAGACATTTCTCCACAGAAGATATACAGATGGCCAACAGGTACATGAAAGGATGTTCAACATCATTAACATAAACGCAAATCAAAACTGCAATGAGATGTCACCTCACTCTTGTCAGAATGGCTATAATTAACAAGACAGGAAATAATAAGTGTTGAAGACGATATGGAGAGAAGGGAACCCTTATTCACTGCTGGTGGGAGTGTAAACTGGTGTAGCCACTAATGGAAAACAGTATGGAGATTCCTCAGAAAATTAAGAATAGAACTACTATATGATCCAGCTATTCCGCTGTGGGGTATTTATCCAAAGAACATCAAAACACAAATGGGCAAAGATATATGCACCCCTATGTTCATTGCAGCATTAGTCACAATAGCCACGACTTGGAAGCGACCTAGATGCCCATCAAGGGACGAATAGATAAAGAAGATGTGGTATATATACATAATGGAATACTACTCAGCTATAAGAAATGATGAAATCCAGCCATTTGTGACAACATGGATGGACCTTGAGGGTATCATGCTAAGTGAAATAAATCAGAGCGAGAAAGTAAAATACTGTGTGATCTGACTCATAAACAGAAGAAAAAAACAACAACAAACAATCACATAGAGACACAGATTGGATTGCTGGTTACCAGAGGGGAAGCAGGGAGGGAGAAGGGTGAAAGGGGTGTTTAGGCACATGTGCTTGGTGATGGATTGTAATTAGTCTTTGGGTGGTGAACATGATGTAATCTACACAGGAATTGAAATATAATGATGTACACCTGAAATTTATATAATGTTATAAACCAATGTTACCGCAGTAAAATAAATAAATAAATAAAACCCTAAAAAAAGAAAAGATCCCTATTATCACTAAAATTCCCTGAGATTGGGTCCACCTGGAGTACACAGGGCCTGATGTCTCAGTTTTAATGGTTCCATTGCATCGTAAGTTTTTCATCTAAGATGCTTACATCTCTTTCTTAAGTATGAGGACGGTATAAAAATTTAATAGACAGACAATACTTGGACAAATTTGAGATTTATTATTCATAGTTAAAGCATTAAGATCTTGTTTGTCCTTTCATCTTAAAAAAAATTTCATGTTTTGCTTAGATTCCTAGATAGCATATATGTTTTTTTCTGCAGCTGTTGAACTGATCATACAATTTTTAAAATCATTGATGTGGTGAATTGCATTAAAAGATGTTCTAATGGTAAACAAACCTGTTTGCCTGGGAAAAAGCATTCTTATCATGAAGTATTATCTTTTTTATGCATTGCTGCATTAAGATTATTAAGGTATTATTTTTGCCTCTAGATGCATGAGAGAGATGTCAATAATTATTTCCTTTTAATAACCATCCTTGATAGGATTTTGGTAACAAAGGTTATCATAATTTCATAAAATGGTACACTTATTTTAATATATTCATGAATTTTTTGTGTATGATTCAAATCATTTATTTCTTGAATGTTTGGTAGACCTTATTTTTGAAACCATTTGGGCTAGAGTTTTCTTTCTTGGAGACTTTTAATTACTTACTCAACTTCTTTACTAATTATAGAAACATTCAGGTTTCCTAGCTTCTCAAATCAGAGTTGGTAAGTTACTCGGTGGGGGGTGTATTGTCTGCTTTGCTTGACTTTTCCAATTTATTCATCTAAAAATCTTAATATCCTCATATTCCACCTTTTTAGTTTCTGCAGTTTCATACAGTCTCATTTTCATGTCCTTTCCCTGTCTTTTTCTCTTAGTCAATGTGCCGTAAGTTTGCTAATGTTATTAATTTTTTCAAAAATTCAATTTTTGGTTCTGCTAATTATCTTTAATTATGTCATTTTTTTCCCTATTTCATGGTTTTACTATTTCTGTCTATCTATCTACCTATCTACCTATCTGTCTATCTATCTATCTATCATTTAAAGATTGGCAAATGAGCTAACACCTGTTGCCAATCTTATGTTTTTTTTCTTCTTCTTCTTCCCAAAGCTCCCCCCATACACAGGTGTTTTATTTTTAATTTTTTAATTAAAAAAAATTTTTTTTTTTGAGAAAGATTAGCCCTGAGCTAACATCTGCTGCCAATCCTCCTCTTTTTTTGCTGAGGAAGACTGGCCCTGAGCTAACATCCATGCCCATCTTCCTCAATTTTATATGTGGGACACCTGCCACAGCATGGCTTGACAAGCTATGCCATGTCCGCACCCAGGATCTGAACCAGGAAACCGTGGGCCAAAGAAGCAGAAAGCACGAACTTAACCACTGCACTACCAGGCAGGACCCTGCCAAGTACATAGCTGTAGATTCTAGTTGTGAGTGCCTCTGGTTGTGCTATGTAGGATGCCGCCTCATGTAGCATGGCCTGGTGAGTGGGGACATGTCCACGCCCAGGATCCCAACCAGCGAAACCCTGGGCCACCAAAGTGGAGCCCACGATTTTAACCACTCGGCCATGGCGCCCGGCCCCATCATCTATTTTTTAACCCAAGCAGCCTTCATAAATTTCTTGGGAAGAATATTCTATATAACTTATTTGATAACGCTTGTTAATTGTATTTAAATCTATATCTTGATTTTTTTTATCTGCTTGATCTATCAGTTATGAAGAGAGGTGTGTGAATTGAATCTTCTATCATTCTGTGGTTAACGTTTTAATCTCTAGAAATGTGTTTTGTCTTAAAAGCCGAATTAATCCCATATTAATATAGCTACACTGACTTTGTGTTGGTTAGTATTTTCCTGCTTCATTTTTTTTCCTCCATTAACTTACAGCTGTCCCAATTCCTTATGATTTAGTTGTCTCTGCTAAACAGTACTTATATATAGTTTAACAATCTTTGTCTTGTAACTGGAATTTAATCCATTTACAGTTTGTTTGTTTGCTTTTTGGTGAGGAAGATTTGCCCTGAGCTAACATTTGTGCCAATCTTCCTCTGCCTTTTGTATGTGGGAGGCTGCCACAGCATAGCTGATGAGTGGAGCAGGTCCACACCCAGGATCCAAACCCATGAATCCAGGCCACCGAAGTGGAGCACACGGAACTTGAACCACTCAGCCATCAGGCTGGCTCCTGTTTACAGTTTCTTAAATTAATTGATATATTTGGATTTATTTCTGTCACCTTATTTTTGTATATTTTCCCCTCCTTCTCTATTTGTTTATTACTCTCCTTTCTTGCCCTTTTATTTTAGGTTAAGGGTGGTTTTTTTTCATTCTATTTTTTCCCTTCTATTAGTTTAGCAGTTATGCTAAACTAATTATTGTCTAAAAAAATTTTCTTTGTGGTCCATTGTCTATTTTCTTTGTCTTTTAATGGTTATCCTAGGCACCTTTTCTATACACTTAACTGATCAATGTTCAAAAATATTTTCTACCCCCCAAATAATACAAGGATCTTCCATTTTCTCTCTGATCCCACTGTTTAGACTTATGTGATATTATCGTATTTCATCTGTCTTTAGTCCACCTTTACCACATATGAGATTACTGTTATTATTTTATATAGTTATTTAAAAAAGGTTTACACCTTCCTTGCTCATTATTCCCTCTGGCATCTCAGCCCTTCCATTTGGAATCAGCTTCCTCTGCCTAAAGAGTATCTTTAAAAATTTTTTTAATGAAGGCATATAAGTAGAAACTTCTCTCAGCTTTTCTTTGTCTAACAATAGCTTTATTTTGACTTCTCTCTTGAAAGCATTCCATGGAGTGGACAACTGTTGGTTGGCAACTTCTCTTTCAACACATTGAAGATATTATCCCACTGTTTCTGGGTTCCTTTGTTTCTCTTCAGAGATCAGCTATCAGTATAATTGTCATACCTTTGTTATAATTGGCCCTTTTCTCCCTTCTGTAGTCTCTTTGTCTTCAGTGTTTTGTGGCTTCACTATGACCTTTCTCAGTGCAGATTTCTTTTTATTTATTCATTCTGTTTAGATTTGTAGGGCTTCCTGATTCTGAGGATCAGTATTTTCTCATTGGTTACATTCTCTCCTCCTTGGACTCTGATTATACTCATGTTAGTCCTTCTTATACTATCCTCCATGTTTTTCAACTTGTCCTTTATACTTTCCATCTTCTTGCTCTGTGCTGTAACTTGAAATTTTTCTTTTAATTTATTTTATTTTCTAGTTCCCTCTTCAGCTGTGTCTAATCCTCAGTTGATTTCAGGTTCATTCATTATACTTTTTTATTTCTAGAAGTTCTATTTAGTTCTTTTTCAAATATCCATGGTCATTTTTAAAATAGTCTCTTGCTTCTGGCACATGCATTCGAGTCCATATTTTATTTCTTTAAACATATTAAACATCCTCATTTTAGCTTCTGTTTCTGATAATCTCAGTATCTCAAGTCTTACTCATGCAGTTCTGTTTGCTTATGTGTTTAGGTTCTCCACTGTAAGCTCATTATTCCTTTAAACTTTGTCCACAACATTTCTTTGAAGCCTGGATTGCAGGTAGGTTTTCACAGAGGATTTTCATTTGTCTCTGTGAAGTTATTGATGGACTCGCCAATCTAGGACTATTGCAAAGTGCATTCCCAACTTGAAGTTTATGAATGATTGAAGAGTGTGAATTTGGTTTGTAAATTCATCTGGTGCCTGGTGTTGTTATAGATTTTTAGGAGAAATGTTTTCCTCCCAGGGCCAATTTTCCTCCTCTACCCAGATAGACAATTGTCTTAGCTTCTCCTAGGATATGGTTAGATGTTGAAGGGCTAGGTTATTTCTGGTTTGCCTTTACACTTTATTCTAGGAGATATTCCTATTAGATTCACTATCCTGAGAGAGACCCCATTAGTTTGTAACTCCTGTACACCATGAGACCATAAAGTTCAAGATCAACTTTAGCAAACACTCTCAACATAAATCAGTCATCAGCTCAGATCTCTGGTTACTACTACAAGTAGTTTTTGGTCTCTGTGAATTTTTAACATTTGTGATATCTCATATAAGCATTTAAAGCTCTTTAAAAAGTCCATTATTTTCAGTTCTTCCCAGAGGGAGAGGCTATTCAGAGTGTATAGTCTGTGATCATCTATGATAGTTCCAAAACCAAAACTTGGAGTGCTTTTGGAGACTGGGCAACCCATACTTTGAGTTGACATCATTTGTTTAGTTGAGTGGTCATATCAAAATAATTACAACTTTCAGAATCAGTAAAGTATATATTTGCTGCTAACATCATTCTGCACCTTGGATATTAATTACATAAGAATGTCAATTTTCATTTGTATAAGAATGGGAAATAATGATTATTTGATCCTTTTAGTTCTTCGGATTTTTAATTAATGAGACTTCATTGTATAATTTGTTTTCAAAAAGCCTGAACAAAGTAAGATTTTAAACACATTGAGACCTGTAGATATTTTAAAAATAATTAGTGGAGAAAAGCTAGAACTTCAAAAAATGGTTTATATATTTTAAAATAAATTCTTTGTCCTTTCTTGGTACAGGAAAAATCAAGAGTTTCCTTTGTTTGAAGTTTATAAGTTCTCACAAACATTCCTTTTCTACATGTTGACATAAGAATAAAATAAGTGAAGAACAAGAGTAATTTCCTAAGAGATCATAGTTTCAGCATGGAAATGGGAAATAAAAGTTTCACACTAACATCATTCATATGGAACCTGAGTCTTCGGAGAGTTTTTCACTGAGACAATGCATGTCTCAAGTAGGGGCTTAGGTGTGAGAGATCACAAGACATCATTTCTTCAGTTTAATAATCCATTTAACACCATCTTTCAATCCCATTTCATGCTCAGTAAAGCAAGAATAAGTGAACCTTTTGCTGACCCTGGCTTTGTTGAAGAGATTTTGTTTATAAAGCAGTGGTGACGTGATCTTATCACGGTCCATCGTTATGGGGTTGCTTCTGTCCCCCATCCAAGTAATGCCTTCCTGTGATATGTGCAGTTTTTCATAGCAATGACTCTTGTCCTG
Organism: Equus przewalskii; assembly: GCF_037783145.1. NCBI lineage: Eukaryota > Metazoa > Chordata > Mammalia > Perissodactyla > Equidae > Equus > Equus przewalskii. The sequence goes on from NC_091862.1 coordinate 18,499,049, forward strand.
TCTAAAGTGCTTTGACAGTACTTGCTTGCTTTTAGAAGAGAGACACGTTTCAACTTTCCACCTCAAAAATCTATTTAAGTGATCACCTTTATTCAACCATCTCTGAATTTTGAGGAGGAAATAGGAATTCATTGGCTTGAACATGAACAAAGGCAGAGGAAGCCCTGGACTGTTGAATGAACTTCTGGGGGCTGTACAATGGACATTCAATGGCTTTATGCTGAAACTAAATTCTTGCATGAGCTGTGCTTACCTATGAAACACAGGCTTACAATCCAGTAGAGAGAAAAGGAGTCAGGTAGAGTGGAACAAAGTAAACTCAGCCCTTAGCATTATGGCTACCCAAGATCTGTGAATGTTATGTACAGTCCCGTATCTCTCCATTTCTGCTGCTTGAGATTGCGATAGCACTTCACGGGCTGCTTTCACACAGTCAGTAACAGTAATCGTCTCTTTTCAGATGAAAGAATGGAAATGTGGAGACTGAATGAATGACCTCCTCAAAGTCCCATAGCGCAGTATTAGCAAAGCTACGTCCAGAACTGAGGTCTTCTGACTCGTAAACCAGTCGCACCAGCTGTGCTCCTTGGAGTCCCAGAAGGTCCCTGATGTCTCTCTGGTTATCCTCCCTCCATCACACCGGAAAGGGCACACAAAAGTCACACAAATTGACAGTAGATCTAGGCCTACATGTCAAATCTAATCTCTGGTTCGGGAGATTCTTTTGACCAGACCACAAGATAAACATCCATTTCCAAGCATAGCAATGGCCTATTATGGGTTCATTAAAACTGGCAAATGGATGAACTTATCACTAAACGACTAATGAGAGAGTTTAGAAAAATATTTATAAATAATAGCTCCCGCAGGGTTTCATGTTGACATCATGAAGAAGCACATATCAAATGCCCACTGTGTGTGGCATGCTCGTGATAGAAATTTTTTCCCAGGAGGGCCTAGAATTTAGGTGAAAAGACAGCGCATATGTCTAAGAGAATATCAGATTCCAGCTACCATCATCATAAAGGCAGACAGAGGGATGCAGAATATCTTAACGGCTTTTGATGTATACAGAAATAGTTGGAGAATAAATAGAGAAAAATCTTCCATGTAAAAGTAGGGAGCTGTGCTTTACGGAAGAGAGAGCTGGAAATTTAAGTCAGTGACTGAGGTCAGCCTCCACGCCGCCATGAGAAGCAGGAGTCCCGGGGCAAGTCTCCAGCCCTCTCTGAGCCTCCAAGTTCTCTGGAAATGTGGGGTGACGACTTATAACACAAAGTGGTTTAGATGAGTAAATCAGCTTGAGTGCGAAAGCGCTTTGTAGATCGTAAAGCCACGAACAAGGTGAGGGAATGTGGAGGATGGATGGTTACATACGGCTGTAAAACGGCTGCGGGTTTTGTCCTGATGGTGCCAATCTCTCCAGTAGTAAAGGCACCCTCCTAAACTGCCTTGGGCTGTTTACAGAACCCCCCAGGTCTGCTCTCTGACTTGATGCACCAGTTCACGTAGCCATGTGGCAAATGCCAGATGCGGCACTGGGAAATGGTGAGCTGTGTTTGTGCCTCTCTACAACATTTCGGGTATTTTGTCTGCCTTAGGTAATCCAACAGTAACCCGCTGCTGAGGGCTGGATTCCTGTGAGGACCGCCAGCCACAGGCGAGGTGCTATGCTTTGACTTCTAAACATCATAGAAGGAACATTTTCAGCTACAATTTTTTAAGGAAGCATATAATTCTTTCTTTTCTTCTCCTGGCTCTTTGGTTTTTGAATTCCTAGAACTGGGCATTACACTCCATGAAATTATCATGCCAACCAAAATTGGCCTCAGTTTGTTTAGATATGTCTGCCTAGGTCATGGGCAAAAAAATTAGAAAGGATGGACTTCTGCAACATGCAGCTCTTTCAGGTTCCACTGGCAACACTGTTGCAGCAAGCCTAGATGAGTTTCAAAGTTATCTGTGGGGTCAACAGGAAATCAAAAGACACTAAAAACAGAGTCAGTGTGAATTTGATTATGGAGTCCGTAGAAAAGAAAAGAAAAGAAAAAAGATTTCCTGTATCTAAGAGTTCAGAGTTGTATGCAGATATTACTCGCACTCCCACATAATTAATGTTGTACTTGTGTTTTGACAGGCAGCTTGATGCTAACTAGAAAGCACCATAATTCCTAGTCAAGACCTTTTATTTATTTATTTATTTCAGCATTGCATTTTATACAACCTGACATAACAGTATGTACATGAGATGTAGAGACAGGCTAGAAGGAAGCCCCATCAGATGTTAACGATTATGTCAAACAGTATAGATTTTGAGGGGTACTATAAAGAGTCTGGTCTAACTTCTGTCAGTACCTGGGATTGAGATAGAGAAGGAAGTTGGTCAAATGTACAAGTGAAACAGAGATGGGCAGGATAATGAGAAGCCTGTCAGAATCAAAATACAAAAGGATCTGGCAGTCAATGCCAGACCAAAACCAAGCTGAAACTTAACAGGAAAAATATCTGGCATTCAGAGTAGATTTACGGTAGGTCATAAGAAACAACCGAAGATCAGAGAGTGAAGAGCTGAAAGTTTCAGTTGCACTAAAGGCGATATGTTTACTTGAAACAAAAAAAGACATAAAATTAGTCTCTGCTAATAGAAGGAAATGTTGAAAGATAATCTTTACATCTAATAAAAGAGTAAGTCATTCCCTGAAGGCTGCACATTAGAATCACACAGGAAGGTTTAAAATAAATTCAGATTCCCTGGGGTTTATGCAATTTTCTGCCTTATCTTTCTAGACCTCTCTGTCAGCTACTTGTTCTAGCAGCTTTGGGATTGCTTCAATTTCTTCTAGTTCGAAGTCTTTTATGCTGTCCTATGATCCTTTTGTATACCTCAGTCAGTGTGTTAAACAATTAAGTTCGACATTTTGCTGCAATTCCTTTGGTTCTGTCAGCAAGGGCTGGTAAAGCTTGGCTTTATCTGGTATCGGCACTGCCGTAAAATACGAATGTTCTCGGCCTAATTCCTCACGACTGCCTCCCTAAGTAGTTTCTCTCATATTTCATGATTTGGTTGAAAACCCAATATGGTTAGGAAAAAGATGTGCATAAGTGAAGCATAATTATATTGATTCATGTTCAGCTGATAAAGATTTATCTGACCTCGAGGCATAATAATGGCCAAGATTTGCCCATGATCAATAACTCTTGAACCAATAAATCTTGAGATGGGCAACAAAAGCCAATATCTACTTAAACCTTTTTCAAAGTGTTGTTATAATATGCTGATGGCATGAAACATGTGAGTGCATAAAACACAGTGTCTTCAGCTTGCTGTTGACACTAACTTTGTATTCTCTTCGAGTTAATATTCTAGATTCCAGTGACAGAGGAGCAAACTGCTGATCAAGGGGAAAGTTAATAACGAACCTGAGATTTAATAACACATTTTTTTAGAGGAGTAAATAAGATTTGTGTCTCTGGAAGCACTTTGTTAAAATCCAAACCATTATAGAAATGTGACGTATAAGAGAGTTTGTCTCTGGATTGCAAGCTCTGTGCAACATACTTGCAAAATAAAAACAAACAGTATTTTGTACAGTAGCAGGAATAGAAGCAAGATATGAGAAGAAATGAGGCAAAAGTATAGGAAGGAAGCAAGAAAGGGAAGGGACCGCGACTTAACATTTTACTGGGTACGTGGCATGTGCCAGGAGCTGAGGGAATTATTGGATGTGCATTGTCACCTTGAATTCTCACAACAGTTCTATAAGGGACGAGCCAGAATTCAAGCACAGCTCTAAATCCTACGGAACTACAGAGGTTTAGGCTACAGTTCTAAGTGGCAGAGCTGGAATTTGAATCTAAGTCTACCTGACTCCAGAGATCACGTTCATTCCAGGTTGCTATAAACAAAAAGCTCACTGGTTACATTGGTAGAGGCATTTGGGATTTGTTAATAGTGCGGCAAAGCATTGTTCTTAGATTGGCTGACGGGCCTGTGCTGGCTTCTCTTTTCACCTCAGCGTTATTTTCTCTGCTACATCAGGATGCTCAGACCACTCCATGAAATGATGCTAAATATTGGTGGCTGATAATCATAAAGAGGCAGGTAATATAGTTGGTCCGTTGTAGGGTGAAAAAGATTTTCTGGGACAAACGGATGCTTCAATGTCTTTGACTTTCAGGAAGAAAAGTACCTTTCCACCACTGTATTAGTCTGCTCAGCCGCCATTACAAAATGCCATATCTTAGGTGGCTTAAACAGCAGAAATTCACTTTCTTGCAGTTCTGGAGGCTGGAAGGTCCAAGATCAAGGTGTTAGCTGATTCGGTTCCTGGTGAGGGCTCTCTTCCTAGTTTGTAGATGGCCATGGTGTCCTTACATGGCACAGAGAGAGAGACAAAGAGAGAGATCTGCCGTGTCTTCCTCTTTTTATAAAGACACCAGGTCCATCCACCCTGATGACCCCATTTAATGTTTAGACCTCCTTAAAGACCCTATCTCCAACACAGTCACGTAGGGGGTTGTGACCTCAACATATAAATTTGGGGGGGACACACTCAGTCCATAGCACCAGTGCAGCTCCTTGGACCTGTCCCAAAGATGTGCTCACGGGTTCATGTTCAGTTCTGTCACCTACGGCCATAGGAACTCGGGCAAATTTCTTACAAACGTTCTCGAGCCTCAGTATCATCACCTCACTGATAACATGGAGATGGTTATGCTTGCTCAGTGAACACCACTGGGTTGTGAGGAGGATGAAATTTCACAACGTGTAGGTAGTTCCGTGTTTTTGTGCAAGAAGCCTTCCCAAGAAAATGTAAGAGGAACTAACATCCCGAAGACAGAGTGGAGTGTTAGGAGCTGCTATTTTCTGAGCTATAAGTATTCTAAAATCTCGAATTAAACATCACCTTTTCAATGGTAATTTTGCCAATATATTTCAAGCTTTTTATACATGTTCTTTTAGTCATTTACTGGTTACTGTTTTTTAAATTACCCAAGTAATGTACAAATATGTATTACAAAAATACAGATGATACTCAGATAAAAACTAAAAGTCTCTGTTTATCATCTTTTCATAAATCCACTCCCATCCTCAGAGGTAACCACTGCTATCAATCCAGTGTGTCCCATTCTGAGCTTTTATAAGAATGCACGTATATTTCTATGCTTTTTACATAAACATGTAGAAGCACATAATTTTGTAGATTTTTTTAAATATGAAAATATCACACTTCAGTTTTTGTTCTTTGCCTTCTCACTCAATTCATATTTGTCCTGTTTATGTTCAACAATTATCTTGTTGAGCTAAAGATTTGCTATTTTGAGCCTGTGTTGAGATTTCTGCCCTTAACTAGATTGCAGGTTTTAAAGACTACGCTTTTTGCAGCATCAAACCAATCATTTTCTCCAATTTTCTACTAAGTTTTAGAACACAATGATGCAAAACATGCAATTATTTTGATATCTTGGTGCAAACAAACACTGCTGTGCAGAGAAAAGAGGGAAACACGCTGAAACAGAGCCCCCAGCTATCAGGCAGATTAAAATACTCATTTGTTAGTGGCGTCTAAGTCCAGCAGAATGAAGGCAGTTTAAGGATATAAGCGTCTATTGCACAAAAGTGCAACTTGTTTTAAATTCAAACTTATAAAGTTTGACTTGACATGTGAAAGTAATTTGTGAAACCATAGAAGTATGTTTGTGCAAAGGAAGGAAGAAAGGTCTCATTTTGATAAAAGGCACTTTTTCAAAAAGTACTTATGAGTTTTTCCACATTCATCCTGTGTGTGTGTGTGTGTGTGTGTGTGGTTTTGTCATCTGCCTGAAAGTCTTTTGTTTTTCATGCATTTAATAAACTGGTCTTATTTTACAATACGTTACAATTTTTCTTCATCTCCACGTGCTTCAGATTACGTTAGTCTTCCTAAAGCAACCTGTGCATTTACTCTTAGAAAAGATAACAGGCTTAAGAATGAAGTATTTTTTAAGTCACCAACAAAACACTGGAGATATTCCAAGCCAGCTAACAATTTAACGCTGTCCTACTTACCCTGAGCCACACTACCCAGTGAAATGCAATGTCTTGATGGATCATTCATGGAAAACTGAAGTAATTACCATCATTCTAATATTCCTATTTAAATGCATGAAAAACTGATTAGCTGAAGGCAGCCCTATATATAGCAGAAATGGCATCTTCTTAATATTTATGCTAATGTAAAAGATATTTTACACAAAGGTTAGAGGTGACAAATGGGTAAGAAATGATCTTAACATACACATTTGTTTACTTACAATAATGCACAACATGACTATTACTCCTTGAGAGAGATTTAATTGGCACCGAGGACAAGGTGTGCAGAAATAGATCAATGTGAAAAGACATATACTTGCGCAGGCACAAATATATATATTTATAAGCTACATTCACGGAGGATCCCCAGCCACTGACAGAGAAGTGGAACACCCACACCTACAAGCCAGTTTTACAAGTAGATTGCAGTTCACTTTCAGCCTGAGGTTCTTACATTTTTTTAGTCCAAAGAGAATTTTGATGGAAATTGGAAAAGGTTTAATAATTTAGCTGACTCTGAGCACTATATACCTTCTATGTAAAGAAACTAAAAAATGTTAAAATGATGCCATTTCAAATCACCATTACTGTCTTAAGCAAGGAATGAAGAACCGGGCTTATCAATTCAATTTGAGTTGTACACTGTCATTTCCACATGGCTGACCCACAGACTGAATTCTGTTTTCTGCCAGCTTTCTAAGCACGCTCCAAGGTGAGACTCCCCAGAAATGGTGCATAACAATGAGTGCATCACGGCAGCAGTGCACGGAGAACAAATAAAACGCGAAATTACACACCAACTCGAGAATCACATCAGCAGGCTATGAATGGGTTACTGTCAATAACGGATTTCAAATAAGCCTTGATTTAATGACAACCGAAAGCCAGAGTCTGATTGAGGGCAATCAAATGCTTCTCTTTTTATCTGCTTCTGCCTCACTTTTTACATGAAAAGAAAAACTGTGCCATGACAACATCAGCAATATACAGCTACACGGAAATCTGAAAATAGAAAGGCTGTTTCGATGAGCAATTTTAAAACAAAGCACATCCACACCTAAAGTCCTGTCAAGTAAGCAAGTAACCAGGAGCAACTTCTTAGCATATTGGTGGAAATTCCCTGGAAAGTGTGTATTTGCTTTGCACTTAAGCATCTTAATTGTGATTGTCGTTGCCAGAAAAACTGTGACCTAAAAAGAATATGGCTTTCAGATTTAAAACTGAATAAACAACCAGGTGACTCACCCAGGGGGAAATGAGGCCACATGGAAAACGACTTCTGGTTTGGTCTCCAAGACAAAGGCATCTTTTATGCATTTACAGAGGTGAAACTGTGGCTCCTGCTTTTTATTTCGTCCTAATCCCACCCCTGAATTCCAGCTCCCAGGACACATTCCCTCAATCAATTTATTATTTGTTTTTGCACCTGAGTGTATTTCTTTTAGCATTTCACTATTCATTATCTAGTATTGTTTTCTATGTTTTCAAGTTTAATTGCTTCTGGAGTGCTTTCAATCTTTCTCTCAAAGTACTCGAAGTTCTTTCCAGGGAGGCCCTGGGATGAAACATTCTTGTTGAATTAGTACTGTACCAAACATGGAAAGTAGGAGAAGTTATTGATGAGAGTCAAGACTCTAACTTTTAGACAAGAGACGAATGAATCATGGACAGGGCGTTTGGAACAAAACTTTTTCTTCACTTTTCCCATAGATTTGGAAGTTTTAACTATGTGCTCTCTATAACAAATTGTTGGAGTTATGAGTATTCACATTTTTGAAAAACCCTTACAGTCAGATAACCTGAGTTGCAAATGGAGACAACTGGACCATACTCTTGAAGGCGTGTGTGTGAGTGCACGTGTGTGTGTGGGTGTGGGGGTGGGTGTGGGTGGGTGGGTCAGTGGTTTATGTGACTGGGAACCAGAGGGAGGCTGCAAAAACTTGACCCTTGCTGATCTATTTCCAACTTGCCTGGGAAAACCTGGGTCTGTCCAGTCCACTTCATAACTGGGAGCGATATTCAAAGTAGAGATACTCATCCATCTTTTGTGCATCTCCATTCCCACAAGGTGAGAGAGCAAAATGGTCTGTCCCCTCTGAGCCTTGGCAATACCCTGAAGCAAGATCCAAGTCCCTTGATTAACCCCTGGGGCAGCAGCTTTTGTCCTTTGACCCTGCCACTTCCCTGCCAGCTCTCTGAGTCTCTTCTAACGCTAACACTGCCTCCCCCAGAGGACTCCTGCCTCAAGATAAAGAATATGCATTTGTAAGCGAAACTTGGAGAACTCTGTTTCCTTGGTAACTTGGGCAGGGCAAGAGGATTTGAGATGATGGGAAATACTCATTCTGACCAGGTATACATCCATTCTTCTCCTCATTCCGGAGGCTTTACCTGCATCACAAGGCAGGGTCCCAAGATGCTCCAAGTCACTATACATTTAGAGTTAAATGGAAAGTGAAGCCCGCCACTAAGTTTAGCTCTCCTGCAGAAAGCCTTGGGAGATTTCTGCTTCCTTCTGGCTATATCAGGCCCCTCTTTCCCCATACCTATCAAATGGCTTTGAAGTTTCACTTCATTTGAAATATTGTACCGTGAATGCATGCAGTGTGCTAACGGGTTGCATGGATTAATGGAGCAAATAGTTGCTTAAATTTAATTTAAAAGTAGTTCAGAGAAAGACCTAGAGAATTAGTACTGGGGTTAACGATGGAACCTGCTGAGCGATGCCTGGCTGGAGGGGAGAGTGCAGGGAAAGAGACTCCTTCCCCCGACCCCTCTGCCTCCTACCACGAGATTTCGTTTAGGGCCTCTGTGCAGTCAGAGGGGATCTGGTTGAACAATGAATATGGATGAGTTACTCTCAAACGACTCAGGTCTAACCCTAACAGGGACGCGCAGACGCCATGGCTACCCTCTGCCCTCCATTCCATGTTGTGAGGTAGGTATTGGCAGCTTGGAGCAGCTAATGTACTTTTATTACAAATGAAGACAAACGTTTTGTCAAAGCTAGGGTGTTAGTCTAGCAAAAAGCTTCCAATTCTTCACCACACACGGATGGACCTATCAACCGTTCTTTACTCAGCGGGGTTCAGGGACCCACCTGTGCCTCATTACCCTTTTTACAACTCTCGGCAGGAAATTCTTATTCATAATCAGACGTCTCATCCAATTCTAGGTCGCCAAAATCACTTAAGCTGTCTTAATGAATACGGCGTCCTCAGGATTCAATTTAGTAAAAATTTAAAGTAGAATATTCCTAAAAAAAGACAGCTAACTTAACATTCCTATCCATAACGCAAGCCTACAAAATCATGGCTGAGACAATGGGGCCCCACTTTGGGTTTTTTCCATTCTTTTTCTGTTGTGTTTTCTTTAGGCTTCGATATGGTCCTTGTAAAATTAGATTTCCATCAGTATGTCATAAGTAGAAATGAAATCTGAAGTATCTTCCACCATAGTTTCTAGCAGAACAAGAGTGAATCTAAAACCTAAATCTAATTTAGATTTAGAATTCAGAATCCAAAAAAAATGGGACTTATGCTTGAACCATGACACATGACACGGTAAAAGTTAGCAGGATCATAAGGACGCAACTTCATCTCTCTATGAAGGAAGGAAGAGGACAGACGTAAGTTATTTTCTCGAGAAGCAAGGAGAAGTTGTAGAAGTTGTAAGCTCTTCTTTCTGCCTTTTAGAGACCATCATTGCTCTGCCTCCACTCCCAGGGTGAGGCAAACACAGGAGCCTGTGCAATAACGAAGGGGGCGTGCCCCTGAACAGACAAAGGCTAGGAAAGGGAGGACCTCACTCTCCCCTCTTCCAGATGAACTGGAGGCAGTTTATATACTGAAACACACTGTAAAATTAAACGGGGGACTGGGGAACCCACTAGCAGGAAAGAGTGGATGCTTCTAGATGCTTACATTGAGCAGATTCCCAATTAGCTGTCATTGCTGGATAGTCCTCACTGCATTGCACAGTCCTTTTTTTAGTTTGTTTTCTACAAACAAAAACAAAACCAACCAACCAACCAACAATACAACATCATTTAGGAAGACAAATTTTTCTTGGACTGTATCTCAGCAGGGAAGTATTCCATAGTCCTTGTTAACGGGCATGTGGTGTGCCTGAAGAGCATGGGGTTTGCTGGTTTCCTTCTGGAAATCCAGTATCTAGAGCAGTGCTGGCACATAGTGAGTCCTGACTAAATGTTTGTTGAGTGGAAGAATGAGTGAAAGAATAACAAATTTAGTTAAGTACATATCTTCAACTTGAGTTTTATAAAAGAGACACACATTTTTAACGGGACAATTGTCATATGGAGAAACAGATCATTCTGTATAAAAGCCAAAATCACAGGATAACTTATAATCTCTATTTAATTTGATTATGGAAGACTCCAGCTATGGAATAAAAAGAAAACAAATTGGGACTCTGTTCATTTTGATTTTTCTGTTATTTCTGTGGCTTACTAATAAGCTGATGAATAATATGAATGAATTCGTGCAGTCATGAGCAAGTCTCTTTGGTGAATGTACCAATTTCTTCTTAAGGAAGGCAATTACAGAGTTTAAAATCCACTTTGTTTTCCACAGAATTCTCCTTTACTGTATTGAAAATCGAAATGGTCAATGCAAGTAGAGGTGACTGCATTTTGAGTGGAGTTGGTGGAATTTTTTAAATTAAAAGTTTATTTTCAGACAATTGTGGATTCACAAAGCAGTTGTGAGAAAAAATATGGCGAGATCCTGGGTCTCCTGTACCCACTTTTCCCCAGTGGGAACATCTCGTGAAACTACAGGTAGTACAATCTCACATCCCGAGATTGACATTGATACAGGCAAGATACGGAACATTTCTACCCCACACCATCCTTCAGGCTGCCCTTTCATAGCCACACCCACTTTCCTCCTCCTTCCCTCCCACCCTAACTCCTGGAAACAGCGACTGTGTCCTCCATTTCTGTAATTTTGTCATTTCACTAACGTTATACAAATAGAGTCATACAGTATGTAATCGATTAGGACTGACTTTTTTCACTCAGCATAATTCTTTGGAGACCCATCCACATAATTGTTTGCATCAATAGTTTGTTCCTTTTTATTTTTAAGAAGTAGGGGCTAGCCTGTAGGAGGATTAAAAAAAAAAAGCTATAGTTTTAAAAAAAAAGGAGAAGTATTTCATGGTATGAATGTAATGTAGTTTGTTTAACCATTCACCTGTTGATGGGCATCTTGGTTGCTTCCAGTTTTTGGTTATTATAAAGAACATTGCTATAATCATTCATGAACAACTTTGTCATTTATTTGGAATAAATGTCAGACAGGACGGCAATTACTAGGCAGAATAGTAATTGTACGTTTGGCTTTTTGTGTATGTGTATGTGAGGAAGAGTGGCCCTGAGCTAACATTTGTTGCCAATATTCCTCATTTTTTTTTCTTCCCAAAGTCCCCCAGTACATAATTGTATATCCTAGCTATAGGCCCTTCTAGTTCTATGTGGGATGCCGCCTCAGCATGGCTTGATGAGCAGTGCTCGGTCTGCTCCCAGGATCTGAACTGGCGAAACCCTGGGCCGCCGAAGCGGAGCGCGTGAACTTAACCACTAGGCCATGGGACCTTCCCCGTATGTTTAGCTTTTTAATACACTTGCCAAACTGTTTTTCAAAATGTTTGCACTATTGTATTCTCTCCAACAATTTATGAGTGATCTAGTTGCTCTGCATCCTTACCAGCATTTGGTGTATTTACCATTTTTTTGTTTTAACTATTCTGATAGATTATATTGATATCTCAATGTGGTTTTAATTTGCATTTCCTTAATGACGTTGAACATCATTTCATGTGCTTGTTTGGCATCTGTATATCCTCTTTGGTGAAATGTCTCTTCATGTTTTTGTCCCTTTTCTAATTAAATTGTTTGTTTTTCAATGTCGATTTTTGAGAATTCTTTATATACCCTAGGTACTACTCCTTTGTTGGGTACGTGGTTTATAAATACTTTCTCCCACTCTGTACGTTGTTTTTTAATCTTATTAACAAGGTCTTTCACAGAGCAAATGTTTATAATTTTGATGAAATCCACTTTATCAATTTTTCCTTTTTTCATGTTCCATTTGCTATCAAAATTTCTTATGTAAGAATTTTGTCTCTCTGCTCTTTGTGGCTGGTGGCACAGACACAGTGTCAGGCACCTAGTAGGTTTCTAGAACATGTTTTAAGGTAAAGTCTACTGAAATCTGCCTGTTTTTCCATCCAAGGAAATGAGGGAGAATTGCAAACATTCCTGCCTGGCAATATGCTCTTTCTTTTTGTAAGATTCAGTATCTTATTTCCCTCCCAGTTTTATTGAGATGTAGTTGACATATAACATTGTGTAAGTGTAAGGTGCACAACGTGATGATTTGATACACACATGTTTTTTGAAATGATTAACAAAATAAGGTTTGTAAGTACCTCCATCATGTCACATAATTACCATTTTTTTAAATGGTGAGAACATTTAAGATCTACTAGTCACTTAGCAACTTCCAAGTGTATGATACAGTATTGTTAACCGTAGTCATCATAGAGTACATTGTAGTCCCAGAAACTATTCATCTTTTAACTGGAAGTTTGTACTTTTTGACCACCTCTCTCTGTTTTCCCCACCCCACAGGCCTGGCAACCTCCATTCTACTCTCTATTTCCCTGAGTTTGGCTGTTTTAGATTCCACACATATGTGAGATCATGCAGTTCTTGTCTTTCTCTGTCTGACCTATTTCACTTAGCATAATGCCCTCAAGCTCCATCCATATTGTTGCAAAAAGCAAGATTTCCTTCTTCTTATGGTTGAATAACATTGTTTTATTTTGTAAATTTATTTATTTTTTTGCTGATGAAGATTTACCCTAAGCTAACATCTGGGGCCAATAATCTTCTTTTTGTATGTGAGCTGTCGCCACCACATGGCCACTGACAGACGAGTGGTGTAGGTTGGTGTCTGGGAACTGAACCTGGGCTGCTGAAGCAGAACGTGCTGAACTTAACCACTAGGCCACTGGGGCTGGCTTGTGTTTCCTTTGTATACTACATTTTCTTTATCCATTCATCCATTGACGGACACTTAGGTTGTTTCCACTTCTTGGTTATTGTGAATAATGCTGCAAAGAATGTAAGGGTACTGATTTCATTTCCTTCAGATATATATCACGAAGTGGGATGGCTGAATCACATAGCAGTTTTATTTTTAATTTTGTGAGGAACCTTCATACTGTTTCCATAGCGGTTGCACCAATTTACATTCCCACCAACACTGTAAAAGGATTCTGTTTTCTCTTCCTCCTCACTAACTCTTGTTATTTCTCGTCTTTTTGATAATAGCCATTCTGGCAGGTGTGAGGTGACATCTCAATGTGGGTTTGATTTGCATTTCCCTGATGATTAGCGAAGTTGAGCATCTTTTTCATGTACCTGTTGGCCATCTGTATGTCTTCTTTGGAAAAATGTCTAAAGTCCTGTGCCCATTTTTAAATCAGATTATTTATTTTTTGCTATTGAGTTGTATGAGTTCCTTATATATTTTAGGTATTAACTCCTTATCGGATGTATGATTTGCAAATATTTTCTCCCATTCCATAGATTGCCTTTTCATTTTGTTGATTGCTTCCTTTGCTGAGCAGAAGCTTTTTAGTTTGATTTAGTCCCACTTATTTAATTTTGATCTATTGCTTATGCTTTTGGGATAGTATCCAAGAAATCACGGCTAAGACCAATGTCAAGGAGCTTTTCCCCTATGTTTTTTTCTTATAGTTTTAAGTCTTACATTTAAGTTTTTAATCTGTTTTTAGTTAATGTTTTGTGAGTGGTGTAAGATAGGGGTTTAATTTCATTCTTCTGCATGTGACTATCCAGTTTTCTGAACACCATTTATTGAAGAGACTATCCTTTCCCCATTGAGTATTCCTGGCTCCCTTATAAATAGTAGTTGACTGTATATATGTGGGTTTATTTCTGGGCTCTTTATTCTGTTCCATTGGTCTATGTGTCTGATTTTATGCCAGTACCATGCTGTTTTGATCATGGTAGCTTTGTAACAAGGATTGGAATCAGCAAGTTTAATGCTGCCTTTGTTCTTCTTTCTCAGGACTGCTCTGGCTCCTTCCAGAGTTTTGTGGTTCCATATGAATCTTAGGATTGTTTGTTCTATTTCTGTAAAATATGCCTTTGGGATGTTGATAGGGATTACACTGAATCTATAGATGGCTTTGGGTAGTATGGACATTTTAATAATATTAAGTATTCCAATACATGAACATGGGACATCTTTCCATATATTTCTGTTGTCTTCAATTTCTTTCATCTACATCTTATAATTTTTAGTGTGCAGATCTTTCACCTCCTTGGTTAAATGTATTTCTAAGTATTTTATTGTTTTGATGCTTTGTGAAATGGGATTGTTTTCTTAATTTCTTTTTCTGATCATTTGTTATTAATGTATAGAAATGCAACTGATTTTTGCATATTGATTTTGTATCCTGCAACTTTACTGAATTTGTTTATTAGTTCTAACAGATTTTTGGTAGTTTTTAGGATTATCTAAACATAAAATCATCGTATGTATGAGGCTGGCCTGCTGGCATAGTGGTTCAGTTCACCCCCTCCACTTCAGGGGCCTGAGGTTCACGACTTTGGATCCCGGGCATGGACCTACATACAGCTCATCAAGCCATGCTGTGGGTGCATCCTACACACAAAGTAGAAGAAAATTGACACAGACGTTAGCTCAGGGACGATCTTCCTCAAGCAGAAAGAGGAGGTTGGCAATGAATGTTAGCTCATTTTCCTAACCAAAAGAAAAAAAATCATCATATGCAAACAGAGACAATTTTACTTCTTCTTTTCCAATTTGGGTGCCTTTTATTTCCTTTTCTTGTCTAATTGTTCTGGCTAGGACTTCCAGCACTATGTTGAATCAGAATGGTAACAACGTGTACTCTTGTCTTGTTCCTGATGTCAGAGGGAAAGCTTTCAACATTTCACTATTGAGTATGATGTTAACTGTGGGCTTGCCATACATGGCCTTTGTTATGTTGATGTACATTTCTTCTATACCCAGTTTGTTGAGGGTTGGGGTTTTTTTTTTCCCTCTGAGGAAGTTTGGCCCTGAGCTAACATCTGTTGTCAATCTTTCTCTTTCTTTTGCTTGAAGAAGATTAGGCCTGAGCTAATATCTGTGCCAGTCTTACTCCACTTTATATGTGGGTTGCTGCCACAGCATGGCTAACGAATGGTATAAGTCCATGCCTGGAATCCAAACCCAAGAACTCGGGCCACTAAACTGGAGGATGACAAACTCAACCACCACACCATGGGGCTGGCCCCGAGAGGTTTTATTACAAAAGTATGTTGAATTTTGTCAAATGTTTTTTTCTGCATCTATTGAGATGATTATATGATTTTTGTCTTTCATTCCAATAATATAGTGTTGTACTTTTATTGATTTGTGTATGTCGAACCATTCTTGCACCCCAGGGATAAAGCCCACTTGATCATAGTTTATACGATTCTTTTAATGTGCTGTTGAATTGGGTTTGCTCATATTTTGCTGAAAACTTTTGCATCTATATTCATCAGGGATATTGGGGCCTGTAGTTTTCTTTTTCTGTGGTGTCCTTATTTGGCTTTGCTCTCAGGGTAATGCTGGCTTCATAAAATAAGTTTGGGAGTGTTCCCCCCCTTAAATTTTTTTTGAAGAGTTTGACAAGTATTGGCATTAATTCTTCTTTAAATGTTTGGTAGAATTCACCAGTGAAAAGCGCTGAACTTTTCATTGTTCCTCAAGAAACCAGAAAAAGAAGAACAAACTAAGCCCAAAGTTAGCAGAAGGAAGGAAATAAAGATCAGAGCAGAAATAAATGAAACAGAGACTAAAAAGACAAAAGAAATCATCAATGAAATTAAGAGCTGACTTTTTGAAAAGATAAACAAAATAGATAAACCTAAGTAGACTCACCAAGAAAAAAAGAGAGAGGACTCAAATGAGTAAGATCAGAAATGAAAGAGGAGACATTACAACCGATACCACAGAGATACAAAGGATCATAAGAGACTGCCGTGAACAATTACATGCAACAAATTGGACAACCAAGAAGTCCCCAGGTGGGCAGGTCTTGTGCCTGGATCTGTGGGGTCAGGAGCTTGAATATGGGTGATGGGCCTAGGACCAGGGTCCACATGGTCAGGCCTCAATTCTGGGTCTTTGGGGGGCCAACCAGGTGCTGGGGACAACTGGAGTGGGCCTGGCATCTGGGTCTACAGGGACACACGCAGTGCTGGGGCAGGCTGGGAGCCTGGGTTTGTGGGAGCCAGCTTGAAGGCTAGGACAACTGGAGACATCGTGACGCTGGAGTAAGCCTAGACCCTGGGGCCCTGGGAGTTTGCCTGGAGTCTAGGGCCTTGGGGGCAGCCTGGAGGTTGGGTCTCTGCCATCCTGCCTAGAGCCTGGGACTGTGGGAGCCATCTGGGAGGCTGAGTTCACAGGGGCCAACCTTGCACTGGGGCAGGCCAGGAGGCTGAGTTCTCAGGAGCTGGTCTAGAGGCTAGGTCTGTGGAGACTGGCCTGGCACAGGGATGGGCCAGGAGCCTCAGGCCCTGGCAGCCTTCTTGGCACTGGTGTGGGCCTGGTGCCAGTGTCCATGGTGAAGTCGGGTGCTCACTTCACACTCCCTCCCCCACAGGAGGGTGAATCTCTCCACGCTGGGCTACCCAAGCTTGGAGGAGTGTCAGGGATAATGTGAAACTCTCTTTTCTACCTTCTTCAACATGTCTTCTCTCATTTCTGTGCTCTACCCTTATGCTGTGATCTCTCACCTGGAATCCTCAGCTCTTGTGAGGGTATTTTTGTGCATGGATAGTCATTCAAATTGATGTTTCTGGGAGGAGACAAGTGCTAGAAATTCCTATACCACCATCTTGCTGATGTCACTCTCCCCAATTTTTCCTTTTATAGATGGTTATTTTGGTGTCAAATTTAAGAATTCTTCACCTAATCCTAGATCCCAAAGATATTTTCTCCAATGTGTTTTTCTTAAAAATTTAGAGTTTTACATTTTACACTCAAGTTTGTAACTCACTTTGAGTTAACTTTCTATAAAGTATGAGTCTTAAGTCTAGGTTCACTTTTGTTGCCTGTGAATGTCCACTTGCCCAGCACTATTTATTGAAAAGCTCTCTTCCTGCCTTGAATTGCTTTTGAACTTTGTCAAAAGTCAGTGGGGCATGTTTGTGTGAGTCCTATTCCTGGATTCTCGGTTCTCATCCATTGATCTATGTGTCCGTGAACAGGCATACTTGCCTTGTTCCTGATCTTAGGAAGAAAATATTCAGTTTTTCACCATTAAGTAAAATTTTGGCAATAATTTTTTTATAGATGCTCTTTATCAAGTTGAGGAAATTCTCCTCTATTCCTAGTTTTCATGAGAGATTTTTTTCTGATCAAGAATGAGTGTTAAATTTTGTCAAATGCTTTTTCTGCATCAATTGTAGTTTTTCTTCATGTAATTTTCCTCCTTTAGCTTGCTAATATGGTGGGTTATATTGAACAAGTCTTATATCTCTGGAATAAACCCTAATTGCTCATGGAGTATAATTATTTTTATATTGCTGAATTCTATTGGTTAATATTTTGTTAAGAATTTTTACTTCTGTGAGAAATATTGATCTCTAGTTTCCTTTTTGTACTATCTTAGTCTGCTTTTGGTATATGGTAATACTAGGTTCATAAAATGAATTGGGAAGTGTTCCCCCCTCTGACATTTTCTAGAAGATATTACATAGAATTGATGTCTGATGTACCCTCCACTAATCTATCTGGGCCTGCAGAGTTGGGCTTTCTTTTTTTAAATAATAAATGCAATTTTCTAAACCATTATGAGGCATTCAAATGATTCCTTTTATATTGGGTAATTTTTGGTAGATTGTGTTTTTCAGAGATTTCACTTATTTTGTCTAAATTGTCAATTTTATGCATATAGAGTTTTTTTTGAAGGATTTCTTTGTTACCAATTTTTTGTTTGCAGGGTGTTGACATCCTAACCCCCAGTACCTCAGAATGTGACTTTATTTGGACATAGGGTCTTCACAGAGGTAATCAAGTTAAAGTGGGATCATTAGGGTGGGCTCCCAATATAGCTGGTGTCCGTACAAAAAGCGGAAATTTGGACACAGAGATAAACACGGAGGAAAGACAGTGTGGAAAGACATAAGAAGATAACAGTCACCTACAAGTCAAGGGGAGGGGCCTGGATCCTTTCCTCAAGCCCCTCAGAAGAAACCAACCCTGCCAAACCTTGATTTTGGATTTCTAGCCACCAGCGCTGCGAGACAACACATTTCTGTTGTTTAAGTCCCTCAATCAGTGGTACTCTGTTATGGCAGCCCCAGCAACTAATACCCGGGGTTCATAGTGATGTCCACACTCTCATTCCTCATATCAATTATTTATGTCTTCTCTCTCCTTTCTTTGTCAGTTTCTGTCAATTTTATGTTTTCAAAGAGCAGCTCTTTTTTAAATTGATTTTCTCTATTGGTCTTCTGCTTTCAATTTCATTGGTTTCTGGCCTTATTATTTCCTTTCTTCTGCTTGCTTTGAGTTTATTTTGCTCTTCCTTTCCTAGGTTCTTAAGGAAGGAGCTTAGAATACAGATTTAAAACTTTTCCTTTGTCATGTGTGCATTTAGTGCTATAAGTTTGCCTCTTAGCACTGCTTTAGGTGCTTTCCACAAATTTTGATATATTGTATTTTTATTTCCATTCAGTTCAATGTATTTTTTTTTTTATTTCTCTTGAGGCCCATTGATTTCTCTCTTTGATCCATACATTATTTAGAAATGTATTGTTTAGTTTCCACGTGTTTGGGGATTTTCCTGTCTTCTTTATCTTATTAAGTTCTAGTCTTATTCCATGTGGTCAGAGAAAACGTTCTATATAATTTTAATTCTTTTCAATTTGTTGAGGTTTCTTCTATGGATCTTGATATGATCTATCTTAGTATTGGTTCTATGGACACTTAAAAAGAATGAATATTCTGCTGTCGTTATTCTGTTGGTTGATGGTGTCGTTGAGTTCTTCTATATTCTTGCTAATTCTCTTTCAAGTTGTTCTACCAATTGTTGAGAGAATGGTGTTAAAGTCTCCAAATGTAACTGTAGGTTTGTCTATTTCTCGTTTCAGTTCTATCAGTTTTATCTTCACATATTTTGTACCTTGCAGATTTTTCAGCTGGAAGCCACTGTTATTATCCTGGAGCCCTGCTGGTGTGGTCTTAAGGTATGGGGGAGGAGAGCTCATCTATAATATTAAGGTTAAATCTCAGTCTTTTACTGGGCCTGGGTCCCTGGGCTGTGACTTTCACAAGTCTTTCTTAGCTCCCCTCCTCCCCAAGCCTTAGGCAAGACAGGATGTAGTGGAGGCTGGCATTCTTGGATGGGTCCAACAGTAGGGTAGGGCAATTATTGTCTAAAAGTCTTCTGTCCTTTTCTTGGTCCTTTGGCAACAGAGAGAAGGCTTTTGCTAGGGCTGTTTTTATCTGCACCCATTGGCATTTCTAGATTGCTGGCTTTTTCAACAATAAATCTGGGATATATGAGGGCAAAGAAATTCAGCAAACTCACAGCTGTGCCATTCCTTGTGTCCTGAGATCCCTTTCTGGTCTGCCTTCTTCTCTTCACCTTTCAGAGTCTCCTGATGTTTGCTTCACATATAATGTCTAGAGTTTTTAGTTCTATTTAGCAGAAGGATAAGGAAAAGTATGTCTACTTCATCTTTCCATAAGTGGAAGTCCTCCTCTTATTGAAATTTTTAAAGATCCTAAATATCTGTGCCCTGGCTGAAAACAGATTCACCATCTCTTTTAGCACTATAATATTATTATGAAGAGTTTATTTAGAAAATTGAAATTTTTGAAACTTATTTTATTACTTAATAATATAACTGCCCTCCTAATTGACTTGTTTATTTAGATAGCCTATCACAGTGAAGTACACTTACATTGCATAGTAAATCTCTACTCTTTAAGTTAACACTAAAGTTAATTCAAACTTGACCATTTCCCCCTCACAAGTTGATGGTACTACACATGGTTCATACATCATTATATTTTGTAATGTATTAACACACAACTTTGGAAAGGCAATGTCCAATAAGCATGTAATTACAGATGATTTTTATCCTTAAGAAATAAGAAAATACACAAACTGTAGAAAAGATAGTTCTAGAACTTATTATTGCATAGACTGTGCCTATTACAGTGCCTGGCATGCAGTATACATTGGATAAATATTTACAACAGGGACGTGCCCAGTGGCGTAGTAGTTAAGTTTGCATGTTTAGTGGCCCAGGGTTCACAGGTTCAGATCCTAGGCACGGACCTAGCACCGCTTGTCATGCCACGCTGTGGCAGCGTCCCACATAAAATAGAGGAAGACTGGCACAGATGATAGATCAGCGACAATCTTCCTCAAGCGAAAAGAGGAAGGTTGGCAACAGATGTTAGCTCAGGGCCCATCATCCTCACAAAAAAGATAAAAAAAATTTACAACGAATGAAGGAAGGAAGACAGCATTGGGAATTTGGTGAAGATATCTTTTCCTCTGAAATAAGAGAATTTTTGTAATGAAGACATATAAAGAAAAGCCTCTAAGGGAAATGTATAGTTATCTGTAGATATGTAGTTTATACATCCATGTGTAAAGTGTTCTGGTTATGTCTCACGTTTATTCGTATCTATGGTAGATACACAGAGATTCTTGAAAATTTTAAATCAAAGAATCCTTTCTTCTTTTAATATCATCCAAAACATGAGAAAATTAACAGTCACAAAGCTAGCTCTCTTCTGCCTGCAATAAAAATTAGTTAATGGTTAAATCTCCCAAGCTCACTGAGAATTGTTTTCTTTCAAAAGATGTTCAAGGGTGCAGTCATTGTCAGAAAACTGCTTCTATTTCAAGAAAACAAATGACTTCTCTTCTCTTCTCTGCTTTCCAGCTCTCAGGATAGAGTGTTTCCAAGTGGCAGAGTTCTCTCAAGCTGTGATTCATCCAAACCCTGTGGATGAAGCCTAATCCGTGGGCAGAGAATAAATAGGAAGGCAGGCCCTGGCTCAGCTGACACAAATCCAGTTTTTCCTGCCCAGCTCTCAAATGCTGGCTCAGCCCATTTCCTCTTCTCCTGGGCAGAGTTATAGTTCTATAATCACTTACATCCAGATGTGCAGCATGAAAGGAACCCTTCTTATTGCTGCAAATATTTCGGGTAAAAGAAAGAACTCTGATATCAAGATGTGCATCTGTTTGGTTGACTACTTGTAGAAGATGAAGGAGAGAGGCATAGAAAACAGCTCTCTTCCCTGAATAGAAAGCCGAGATTTCCCACCGTCCTGAAGGAAATGGATTGCCTGGCTCGCCACCCCCTTAGGGCTTTACTCAAACATCACTTTTTCTGTGATACACTTTCTGGCTACACTGCTCAAGACTTTACCCCCCCTTTCCCTCTCAACACAAAAATATAAGTTTATTCCCAATTTCCTTTTCCTGCTTTGTTTTTCTTCAAAACACTTATCATTGTCTGGCATACTGCATGTTCCCTCGTTTGTGCTATTTATCATGTCTCAGTCCACTGGAACACGACTGTAGGAGGGCAGGGCCCTGTTTTCTTTGTTTACTGCTGTGTCCTCAACAGTCCTGGCGTGTGGTAGGTGCTCAGCCAGTATCACAGAATAACAGGTGGAGGAATTCTCAAGGAAAGAGACAACGGGTTGTAAATAGTTTAGCCATCAAGATGATGACTGCCCATTAAACAATTGAGTTTAAATTGTTTAAACAAAGGAAGTTTAGGCCGAGGGAGGAAGCACCGCTCTGGGAATAAGGCAAGTCTGGGCTGTTATTCTGGACGTGTTACCTGAGCAGGTCTCTTGGCATCTCTGGGTTTCAGTTTCTCATCTTTAAACAAGGGGTCTAGGGTAGAAGATCTCGGAAGCCCTCCCCAACTCCATCATCCAGGTATTCACTTGTTTATTATTTCATGAACTGTGAGAGACTAAGTCCAGAGTCTCAGTGAAAATAAAGATGGTTTTCTTTATTATGATATTTTAGACCTATCATACATCTTATAGTGTTGGTGACACAAGTTAGAACACAAAAGATTGGCCAAGAAACAGTGTGAGGTAGTTTAAAATAGAGCAAAAAATAAAATAGAGGAACAAAATAGAGCAAGAAAAAAAAGAATAAATAAAAGTGGGGGTGGGAACTATCCGATTACACAAAAGGAACCACATAGAAAGGACTATATCATCAAGGGAAGTGAATTTCTAGCACTATGCTGATCACAATCACGTAATGAATCGTGATTTACAACACGATTTTTACAAATAGACTTGGTGCATTGAATTGTTCTAACAGGTCATGTTTTTAAATGACTTCTGAATCTTTAATAATAATAAAGAAACCTTAACATGCGGACCTTGAGATTACTGCCTTGCCATGAAACAAGGTGGTTCCACTTCCTTAAAATGACTTATTCTCTGCGAGCCACTGCAAGACACGTGAAGCACCATTCTCATTGATTCTCTTTCTTTACACACTCTTTGCTCTTCTCCAATCATAAGTCATGGCACCAATGGAATTTCCACTTGCATATAAAGTGACTGGTGGCACAGACATATTTACTGTCACTTTTTATAAAAAGACTATATATTTTCAGCCATGACAAGAGACCAGCTGGCTAATTTAGAGTGCCTGCTGAACATTTGAGGGAAAGTAATCATTTTATTTTTCACTGGCATATTTAGAAGGCACATGCTGAATGTGAATGATTATAAATATAAGAATTACACAGATGTATGGGGGGATCCAAATGTTTTCATAAGAAATGCACAGACATCCTCTTCACCACTCTGTGGTGTTTTGGAGTAAAGCAATTCAGAAACGCTTATTTTTAAAGCAACAAATAAAGCTTGGTCAAAACTGACTGGGTGATGTTTTACATTTTTAAGGGATAGTTTTACTGTCAATAATTCAATGTATCTTTACAAAAAAAATTTTATTAATTAATATGAAATTTTATTAATCGATATGGGTTCTAAATATAATGGTCTAATTATTAGTAAACATGGTCCCTCTATTGATTATTCAGCAATCCAATGTGTGAAATTTCATTATTATAACATCCACACACTAGTTCTTAATTTCAGAATCCAATTAAAGATGGAGAATCCTATATTACATCTCCAAGTACAAAATCATAACATGATTCAAATGTAAGATTATTATTATTAAGAAAAATATTACATTTTATTTAGATTTATTTTACTTCATTCTTTTCAATTTCTTTATTATAATCTTATAAATAAAAAACTGATATATGTATATAACACGTATATAAACAAATATACATACATTGGAGAATGCATGCTCAAAAGTATACAATGGCAAAAAAGCAAGTTCAGTGCTCTAGAAAATAAGAAAATTAACTAGAAACGGATCGTATCTTTATGTGAAAGCTAAAACTTCACCTCTAGAAGCTTCTAGAAGCTTTCTAGAAGAAAGCATAAGACAAAATCTGTTTTTTTTTTTTTTGAGGAAGATTAGCCCTGAGCTAACATCTGCTGCCAATCCTCCTCTTTTTGCTGAGGAAGACTGGCCCTGAGCTAACATTCATGCCCATCTTCCTCTACTTTATATGTGGGACTCCTGCCACAGCATGGCTTGCCAAGTGGTGCCATGTCTGCACCAGGGATCCGAACCAGCAACCCAGGGCTGCCAAAGAAGAATGTGCACACTTAACTGCTGAGCCACCGGGCTGGCCCCCAAGACAAAATCTTTGCCACCTTGGTGTAAGCAAATACATTTTTAGATGTGACATGAAAAGCATGAACCATAAAAGAAAACTTTGATAAGTTAGACTCAATCAAAATTTAAAACTTTGCTCTTCAAGGACACCATCAAGAAAATGAAAAAGCGAACCACAGAATGGGAGAAAATATTCACAATACATATATCTGACAAAAGATTCATAGGCAGAAGGTATTTTTAAAAATGCCCTTTTACAGCTCAGTAATAAGAAGACAAAAACTCCAAGCAAATGACAAAAGATTTGAACAGACTTTTCACAACAGAAGATATAGGAATGGTCAACAAGCACATGAAAAGATGCTCAATATCCTTAGTCATCAAGGGAGGACCAATGAGAACCATCATAATATATTAACGGCCATCCTTTGAGTGGGCTAGACTTTTAAAAACAGATGAACCATACCAAGCATTGGGAGGATGTGGTACAGCTGGAGCTCTCACCACTGCTGGTGGGGATATATAAGGGTACAGCTACTTTAACAAATATTGAACCTACAATTACAAGACAATTCAGCAATTCTACTCACAGATATTATCCCAAAAGAAATGAAAACATATGTCCATTCCAATTCAACTAGAAGTTCCATGAAGCCAGGTGTATCGTGAATAGCCAATACCTGGCACATACCTAGCACCTAGAAAATACTCATAAATGGGCATTAATTCAGTGAATGGATGATGGCTAATTAAAGGTAGGCTCTAAGATTGAGCATAGAAGTGGAGCATTACAGCAACTTACTGTTTTGTTTTTGTTTTTAAGCTGTGAAGCCATTCATCATCCCCACTGAGATTTCACCTTATAAGAAATCCCAACAGGTAAAACAGATAAACTGAGCTCTGCCCTGCCAGCCAACTCTACCTGTCCTCTAGTGGCAACGGATGAAAAGTCTTCTCAACATGAAGTGGGCAGGACCTGTAAGGAGTCTTGAAGGATTGGCAGGATCTTCCCAAGGGGAAGTGGAAAGACATATACACAAAGAGCGATGGGGCAAAGCCTGGGGAGAACGGAGGGGGTTGGGTTTTTCAAACATGTGTTTTTCAAGCATACTCCTTGAATTCTTGCTTCATCTTTATGTGTCATTTCTACCTCCTGAAGTCTAAAAATTCCCAAGACCAATTCTTCTCTGGGGCCTCTGACTATCCCAAGAAGAGGAAATTTCTGCAGACTTCATGCTTTCATGGCACTACTGTCTTTCGTCAAAGCAAAAAATGCCATAAACTGTAAGACACGCCATTATTTTATGCACCACTAAAAAATGTTGCCAAAGTATGGCATAGTGCTCTCTTGTCACTTAGAATTCTTATTTTAACTTACTGAATGAGCTCTTAAAGGGTCATTTAGACAAAGGAGACATATGATCATGATCTTGATCTCTTTAACAACTTTACGACTGACAACATTTCAAGAATACCAGGGTTTAATTAGCATAACCCTGTAGTTTTATTTTTTCCCCTGATTGACTCGCCCATTGCTGGAGGTTAGATGGCTTCTGTTCAAAGTCAGCAGGAAGTTCACTGGAAGTTCAATGCTTTAATGCTAAGTCCTGCACAATGAATGGATCGGTAATGCCAGCCTCTTGTTGCTTTGACATTTCTTTCATCTTGTGACAGATTATATTTTCCAAATACGCTGCAAAAATATCGCCCAGCCCATATGCTCTTCTAGAAACTTGCTACTCCCCAATCAAGAGATGAAGTTCATTCTCCTTCCGTCAAATCTGGGCAGGCTTCTGACTTGCTTGTAACCAACAGAACACAGGAGAAGTGATGCCACATGACTACTGAAGCTGGTTTGTAAAAGGTGATTCAGCTTCCATCTCCCTCTTTGGACTACTCACTCTTGAAGCCTTCAGCTGCATGCAAATAGTCCGACTGTCCTGGGGTTGCCAACACATTTCAAAGCCCAAAGTAGGCCGTGCAGAGAGAGCAAAGGGAGAGGCTCTGAGATTCCACGAAGAGAGAAGGATGCCCCACCAGCCTCCAGGTGCTTCAGCTTCCTGCTGTCCCAGCTTCAGTGACCTTCTGACTACAACTGCATGGGAGACCTCGAGCCAGAGCCACCCAGGCAAACCCTTCCTGAATTCCTGTCCCACAAAGACTGTGAGAGATAATAAAATAATCAGCATTGTTTTAAACCATTTCCTTTGGGGGGTGATTTGTTACATAGCAAAAAATAACTAGAACACATGTATTCCTAGGAATTTGGCAATTTTTACCTTTAATTGCACTGCTTGATTTGTGCTAGGCAATCCTTTCTCAGATATCTGACTAACAAAACATAACTAGCTGCCTCCGCTTGTGAGAATAGGTTATGTAAAGTACTTAGGCTGCTGCTTCCTAAAAAATATGGTCATATTTAATTTATTAACATAAATATTTGCTTCATTAACACATTATATATGCCTCCCAGCATGATTTCCATGTCTTTATGTGTATGACAATTTTTTTCAAGGCAAAATTATACAGTATTTTTTTTAGAAGACACTTTAAATGGCAATACAACTCAATACCTATAGTATCCACAATGAACGCAACCCAACTGAAGTGAAGGCAATATGAACACCCATGACCAAGTTCAAGAATGTGCAGACAACCATGACTAAGTCATGATGGCTACCTGGTCATCAGCGAAAGAAGACGGCACCCATTTTAAGATACATCCAGAGTTTTAGATATTAAAATGTGAAATTATGGAATTGGAGAAAATGAAGTATGACATTTTCTGTTCCTCTCTCATGGCATGTATCACATATAATTTTGTGCTTTGTGTATTCATTTGTGTACACCAGTGTTATAAATGCTACTTGGACCGGTCTATGTACCTCCATATCTCTAGCTGTTCCAAACTTCATGCTGTGCACACTGCCTTGCTATGGAGAGTCAATCATCCAGATGGACTCCATTTTAATATCACACTTTGTGATCTCAAATCCTCAGACGTGGTTCTCAGAATTGCTGGGCAATTCTTTGCTCACTTCTGTCTGGCTGTGAGTTTCGTTTCCCAAAGTGACTATTCCAGAACTGTTCTGTTCCTCTTAATTTCCCAAGCTCATTCCACCAACTTGAGGATTGTGATGTAACATGGCACAGGGGAAAGAACCAAGATTTACTGGCAAATGATGTTGAGTTCACAGTTGTGTGGCCTTTGGTAAGTGACTTAACCTCTCAAACTCTCACATGTTTTTTCGTAAAATGGGAACATCACTTCTATTTTGAGTCCCCTTTCACCGCCCTCTCCCGCTATTTTCTCCTATTTTATGGAGAAGATAAAGATCATCTTTTTGATTGCTCTCCATTCCATCTAAAAATGTACCTATATCTTTACCCATCTGTCTTCATTTCCTCTTATCTCATTGAGAATACTCTTAGTCCTTCAGAGAGTGTGAACATAATAACATCTTCGTGTCTTAGTTTCTTTACAGATAAATGAGGGATAATGAAAGTACTTACTCACAGGATTGTTTATTAGGATTTAAATTAATATGTCTTAAAATCTTAGGTCATTTCCTGGCACATGGTAAGTGTTAAACAAATGTTAACAACTAGTTTTAGCATCTTGACTTTCTCAGAGTTTGCCTCTGGCAGTGAACGGGCTCTGCTTAGTGTTAAATCCAAATGACTTGAGGTGGAGAATAGGAAGAGAGATGATGAGCTAAGATCTGAGTATGTGTCGTATTGGAAAGAATAACTAGAAATTGTGGTGAAAGAGGCTCACATAACTTCTCTGTCACCAAATAAGGCCAGATCTTTTCTTCAGGTTTTTCATCTCATCATTGTTTTTCTTCTCTAGTCTCCATTTTGTAAAACCTAGTGAAAACTGTACATTGAATAAACACTCAATACATATTTGTTGATTGACTGAATACAACTCTTGTTTTCAAATAAGAATCAATGGAAAAATGGAGTTCATATAAAGAATTTCACTTTAATCAGCTTTAAAGGGCACATGTTTTCAATTTCAGAACCCACTCCATGAGCACCAGGACTTGGCCCAGGCTTTTAAACATCCCAATGTACAGTCTTATGTACATTGTTGGTGCAAAACACCTAACACCACATGGTAGTTAATTCTACTGCAAACCATCACCCCTCCAGCCCGAATGATTATATATTACTTAGTTTTTAAGGCACCACCTTTACCTCTAAGGATGTAACAGAATGAAAAAGTTAGATTTTATTTTCTTCTAAAAAAGAATTAACCGTATAAAAAGTTTTTTAAAAAGGTTTTTCATTATTAACTGAATTTTGCAATTTGTTAGCATTGTCTATTCATTTTTCCTATAACTTTGGACTTGACTAATGTGGGTTTAAACCCATTGTCACTACTGTGCGGGAGTTATTTTACCTCCCTGCATGATTGCTTTCTTCATATATAAGATGCTATTTAGAGGCAGTTTTGAAGATTATGTGAGATAGGATTAAAATCAGGTAAAAGGGTACCTGGAATATAATCGATGTTTTAACAAAGCTTAATCTCATGGCAAACTTCCCCAATTCCTCTTGACTTTTTCTTTTTAGTATGTAGGAAGGATTACAGGGAGAATTTTAGAATGCTGTCAACAGTACATTTTATCTTCTTAGTCTCTGAGCTTTAGAGCATTAAAAGTAAAAATAAAGCATGTTGACATTTTTGGAATTTCATTTTAAGCTTCCATCTATTTAATCTTCAACAATCCATATATGTGTGTAAATATTTCTCTCTCTCTCTCTTTCTCTTGAGAACAGGGTTTTCCTCACTTTATCCTGCATTTAAAAATATGCTTTAGATTCTTTTCTGGAGACAGGATAGAAACTATATCCAAGCCTATGTAAACTTAATTAAAAAAGTCTTTGAGATTACTATACTTTCTAAATTTATATACTAAACTCCTGGAGTGTGTAAGGCATTATCTATGTTTATTTTAAATAAAAATCCTCTGGGTTTATGTAGGGAAAATCAGTAAATTTATTAACAAAACACAGTCCAGGGCCTCAAAGATGACAGTCCAAGGGCAGTGTAGACTATGGTCCCAATTATTATCTCCAAAATTCGCCAGGGCCTTGACCATCTCTCCTTCATCACTCTTGCCTTATTTCTGCTGACTTCCAGGAAATGAGCCTCTGCAGCCCATTTAAAGTGCCAGCCCAGGAAAGGCCAGTAGTACCTTCCTTCACGCCCAATGGCTCAGCTCGGACCATTATCTAGACCCCATTAGAGTTATAGAATAACAAATGCCTACACACTAAACACACACAGAGATACACAAAACAGGGTAAACATCTGTCTGCTTATGCCAGCTGTGTCACCCAGGAACAAACTTAAGGCTCCCTGACTTCCTGAGTTCTCCATCCAAGAAGAAGGCTGAGAGAGTAACAAACTCCTTCGTCTCGTCCACACAAGGCCCACTTTCTTTGTTCTAAGTTAATTCAGGTGTGTCTACTTCTCCGCTATCAACGCTGCACCCTCTTTTCCCCATGTCCTTGTGGACCTCACTACACTTTATTCAACAAACATTTACTGAGTATTTAGTATGCGTCTAGAATAAACTGAGAACAGAATCTACGACCTTTATCTTCTTGAGTCACATTTCTTCCTGCTCTAGTCTATTCCATGGCCTCAGGAACTAACTCACTCCATGGCTCATATGTTTAAGAATCCTTAATTTATATTTATCATATTTGTATAGACAATATTGAGCTTTAACAATTCAGCCATTGGGACACCCTTCTGTGTATAACAAGAGTAAAGAATTTGTCTCTAGATAAAGAAAATGTAGTTTGAATAGATGCTTAGAATCCACAGTTAGGCACAGCAACAGACAAGATGCCTGTGGCGCCAAAAAAAGCACTCGCCTTGCCATTAAGTAGCTCCGAGGCTTAAAGTAAGTCACATAGCCTCACTGGGCCTCAATTTCTTTATAAGCAACATGACAGGTCTGCTAGACGGTCTCTCAGGACTTCACTCTAAAATTCAATTCCATCATGTGTCTTGCTGCTAAATATGTTCTGGTATTTCATTTAACATGTAAAATAAGGGACAATATTTTTAGAGAAGGC
This sequence comes from Equus przewalskii, assembly GCF_037783145.1. Classification (NCBI taxonomy): domain Eukaryota; kingdom Metazoa; phylum Chordata; class Mammalia; order Perissodactyla; family Equidae; genus Equus; species Equus przewalskii. Next base: position 18,529,047 of record NC_091862.1, read on the forward strand.
GATTGGCTGCTCAGACAGTCAGTCGCATTTATCAATCCCACGCTGTGTGCTTTACAAAGAACTTGGCACCCGGGGGATTAGCACGTGCCTTAGTTTGGGTTCCCCAGAGGAAGACTTCAAGTGAGGATTTGTGCTCAAGTCATTTGTTAAGGAAGTGCCCCCAGGAGAAACTGGGAAGGGAGTTGGACATGTTGGGTAAGGAATGGAAGAAGCCCAGTAAAGGTTCAGATCACACGGGAGGACTCTGGAGTGTAAAATACGCCTCAGGCTTTGTCCAACTCCAGGCAAGGATGCTGGACTTCATGCTGGTGTACTAGGAGGTGGTTGGCTAAGGCCTGCCCTGGAGAGGATGAAAATCCAAGGCACTTCCGGCTCTCTGAGCAAACAAGCAAACCAGCTCTAGTAGCCTGAAAACAGTCCTCTGAGGAGCGTCATAAGTACAGGCCTTTGGAATCAAAATGGGGTACAAGAAATTGGGCTAAAATGGGAAAAGGAATCCAGGGGATCTTAGCAGAGCACTGACTATGTCCACAACAAGGCCTGTCAGTGAGGGTGCTCTCAGTTACAAGCAAGAGAAAACCCAACTGCAACTGTCCTAACAATAAAGGAATTTCCCGGCTTCGTTCAGAAGTAGGGTAGGTTTCAGATATGGATATTCCAGGCTCTAGCACCCTTCCCTGCAGTTCTCCAGGGTCTTGTATCTTCTGGAAGTTGGTTTTGTTCAGGAACAATCAGTACTAATACTCTTCCTTCATATTTTCTCTTTCTCGACCATAATACAGAAGTCCAGAGCTTTACTCTAATTGGAACATATTAGGTCAAGTGTCTTCTCTTGAATCAATATCTGCAGCAAGGTATGCATGTTCCTATGATTGACTAAAGCTAGGATGGGGCTGATCAACAGCATGGCTGTTACCCAAAGGGAGAAGACTGCAATGACTTGGAACAAGCAAACAGATCCACTGCAATCTTTGCTAAACCAACATCTATACACATCCTCCTCCCTGCATCCAGATTCCACAAAGCTCCACCCCTAAATGGAAGCAGTGGTTCTCAACTAGGCTGATTCCATCAATTATAATGATGGAATCACTTGATGTCTTGGTCCCTTCCCCAGAGACTCTGATTTAATTAATCTGGGTACAACCTGGCCATAGGAATTTTTTAAAGTTCCCAGGTGGTTCTGCATAACAACCAAAGTTGAGAACCCCTAGTCTAAAGGGAGATAACCAAGTCTCTTCCAGTTACCAGGAGGTCAAGTGCAGGATTTCCAGGTGAAGTCTTTTTATCAAATTCTGATATAACTCCTAATGGTCAGCAACAAGTTGACAAACGGTGAGTTAACCATACCCAGCATACAACGGTGGAGAGAAGAAGGTAAGCTACAATACAAATTTTATTTGTAAAAAAAGAGAATAGGAAGCAACATTAGAGTGGTCATTGGTTCATAGCACATTTCAGATCCTGCTGGACAGAAACACTGAGTGATCCTTGCCTTGCATGCGGAGTGATTTAGTTGGCCAATCTTGCAGACCATGGGCCTACTCTCTGGGACTATCCTGCCCATCTTTTGTTTTGTAGGGTTATGCCAAAGATGGACATTGGAGAGAATTCTCCTTCCGGGCCCACATCACTTTGGGGGCCTGTCTACGACATTATAAGAGCCTGGAGATTGCCCTAGGGATGAACAAGAGCCTAACCTTGGATTCTCTGGGAATTCCAATTACTGGGAGAGGACCAAGGGTTAGGGTTCCCCGAGAGATCAGCTCTACCTCCTATAACGGCTCCTGCCTCTCTGATTTTTCTCCAACTGACCTCACCTTGGGGCAGAGAAATTGATTTTTTCAACCAGTCAATCTCCAAATTACCAGACTTTTACCCATCTAGGAAAGAAAGCCACTTGTAGAGAGGGCTTCTCTGATAAAAGCAATATTGTCTTTTTTCTTTTTCTTTCAGATTGGTTGGTTTCAGGCCAATCTTGCCTCTCTCTTCAAGGACTTTAGCGAAAGCTGCAATTTTTCCTACTAAATCTCGGAACACCACAATCTCGGTTAGCACTTGAACTCTACTACGAGATAGAACAGGCAATCGTTTAACCGGTTATTTTGTGACTATGTAATAAGATTTGCAAACTTCCAACCATAGAAAAATGGGATCTTTCTCGTTCTGCTTACCTAGATGCAGTTAGTTCAATATTTCAGGGTCTGTGATGTGCAAAACATGACTCAGCACCAAATTCTGTACCTGGTAGGATGCTTTTGGTTACAAAAAACAGAACCTTCACTACAATCTGGCTTCAATCATGAGGGGAATTAATTGGCTCCCGTAACTGAGAGTGAAGGGCTGGGGCCTTGGGTGCAGTTCAGTCAGAGGTCCAGTTCAAGTTCACTGCAGCTCCCCCTGCTCCTTCATCTTTATGGACTAGCTCCATCCTCGGGCTGGCTTCCCCTGTGGCCGTAAGGTGGCTGCAGGTAGAACGCACCCTGTAGACAGATCATATGTAGTGGGGCTACAGAGGTAGGGGGCAGATTTCTGTCTTTATCCTTAAACAAAATCCAGAGTTTCACTCTAATTGGATGAAGTTAGATCACATGATCACCTCTGGGCAGTAACGGTGGTTTGAAGGATGGGTCTGCCTTGATAAGCTTAGGCCAAAGGCTTCTTGCCCTTGAGCCAGAGCGGGTTGGCTTCAATGGGCACTGCCTGGCTGCTTGTTGATGCCTGGAGAGGCAGCCAGCAAGGAATATATTACAAAAACAGAAAAAAAAGGCATTTGCTAGTATTTTAGCTGTTGATGAAAAGAAACAATGTAAATGAAGAACTCTCCCACTTTCAAGAGTTTCCAAGTGAAAAGATGTATGGAAAAGATGAAATAATCCCTTTTTGGTCTTAGAGAGTTTTTTGATATGTTTTAAGAAAGGATTAGTATTAAAATCTGTGAATCTGATTTTTTTTGAGCCTCTCTGATCCCCAGTAGGTAAACAAGTAATACTTTACACTCAAAAATGTTGCTATTTAATGGGTTTTATGCTTTTTTAAATATCCCCAAAGTAGTGAATACACACAATTGCTTGGTCCCTAAGTCCTTAGCAAGCACGTTATTATTGTATTATTGTATTATTGCTAATGCTATAATAACAGCAAATGGTGAAATCCTTGGACACAAAAGGTTCACTCAGGGGAAAGCAAGTGTATGGACAGCTCTGCATTCACAAGAGCGATCCTGGGATGTCATTTCTAACTCTTCCCTTCTCTCTGCTCCTTTTTATTCCTAAAGGATAGAGCCTTAACACGATAATCTACATAAAGCACCCTCATAATCACATTAAGATTAAGAAAAATATGTATGAAACATTTTATTTATGCTTCTGACAGAGAGCAAAGGAGAAATAGGTGGGAGAATTTTTGTGACAGTTTATATCCCAACAAATAATCACCTGGTTTAACGTGTACTCCCAAAGCAGATTATACATTTTACGCATTTAATTATAATCGGACTTTCCTCTCATCTGATATGAATATCTTCAATTTAAGTATCAGCTTAATTGATGCCTATCATTTAATAATCATACTATGATCCAGACCAATTATAACCATTCTTTCCATAAAACTACAGTTGTTAGAAGAATGTCGAGTAGGGAAATGTTTAAATCCGGACATAAAAACGTCTGTGATAAAACCAGGAGCTTTGAATTTCATGGTCCTTTAATATTGCCTTTGAAGTAATGAAAAAGCCATTTTCCACCTCTTGCTTCAAGGACTTCACTAATAACATCTTCCACAAAGGACCGATCTTTCTAAGCAGGATATTGTGATGTTATTCTAAAGCATTTAAAATTATATAACAAACTTTTACTGGAATTTCTCAGTCTACCTTTTTCATTCTCTCTAATGAAATACTTGTTAGACAGGTTACCTCATCTTAACCTCATGGAAATGCCTATGACCGAGTATCCGTGATTTCATTCAGTTCCCGAAAGAAAGGATAACAAGTTGGGAGTGGTGAGGAGAAAGGATATTATAAATACTCTAAAGAGCCTAGCTCTTTTCCTAAAAAGGCTTTCCTTTTGTTCTAAACTTCAGGGTCACCTTAGGTGGCAGAAAAATAGTGATTTGATAGCCTTGTACTCGTCCCTAGCGGACACTTGCCCTCCACATCAACCTCTCCTACAGTATGGCTGGTTGTCCACTTGGAAAGGACCTGGTGGTAAGAAAATCAGTAGGGCTTAAACAGGCCAACAGAATCAGCAGCGATCTTTGCAGATATCTCTGTGTTAAGCTCTGTGATCGTCTCTGTGTCCCCTGAGTAAGGTCAGCCGCACCGAGAAGCGGTGTTTAGGAAACCCCTGGAATAGGGCTGTCTAATTAAAAAATGGTTCTTGATGAAGTTACCCAGGAGCACAGAAATCCAAGGAGGAAATGAGTTTCTTCTTTTACTTCCTATGTGTTCCTTGGCTAGGAAAGTGCAAAGGGTAATTAGGCAAAATACATGTGAGGATGTCACAGTCTGGACTGAGGGAAAGGTGGCTTGTGGCAATGGCCTCAGGCTTAGGGCTTAATTTTCCTGAGAGGATCAGGTACTAGAATGGGAAGTGATTCTAGGAAGTGATCAGTGTGGAATGAGAAGGGAGCTTCATCAGTTAGTGCTAAAAAAGAAATTGAATGAATGAATAAATGAATGAATGAATGAATGAATGAAAAATCTGTCTCTAAAGAAAGACCTTCCCATAATAACAGTGGAGGACACAGGTGCTTTCCCTTTATCACACACTTCTCCGCTTGTCCCTTCCTGTTCATGGGAAGGATAATAGTACCCAGCTTAGAACCATTGTCAGGACTCCAGAATAGTGCCTGGCATATTCTTAGGTTAGCCAGTCTTACTATTATTATAATTTGATTTTATCTATTTACAGATGCTGACGGTGAGTATCTCTTAGAAAGAATGCCCAAAAGGATGAGCCAGCATAGCATTCTTATCAATAAAAGTGTTAAAGAAGTTTCCTTAATTATTTTATGGCATCATTTCATTGGAATCATTATATTCCAAAGATTGCCTGGGTCAGACCTAGTTATATAATATAACATAGTCTCACATTCTAGACCAAACTACATGAAACTTCATCTTGAACCATTTTTAAACTAGACAGCCCCATTCCAGGAGTTTCCACAACAAATGACTTCAAATGACTTCATTTGAACATGACTCAATCTTTTCAAGTTCAGAATGTCTTTTAAATGTCATTCTCTTCTGCTGAAATTTGAGTTGATTCCTTCTTATTGTCTTCATTTGGCTAGATTTAAAAAAGCTAACCCACCTCTAAAATTTTTGCAACGTTTCCTATGGGGAATGAGGGAGAGGTTACATCTGAGTTAGCAGGTGGGATCGTATAAAAGACAAGATGGCCAGTCTATCTCATAGAACACAAAATCATAAAATTTTAGGGGTGAAATGGACCTCAGAGAGCATCTAACCCAAGCACTTCATTTAAAAAGTGAGAAAAAAAGTGACCCAGGCCATATGCTTAGTGAATTAGAAATATGGTCATTAATATAGCACAGTAATGGACACTAAATATAGCTCTCTCTTTTTCTGTATATATAGAGCTAATATAAGAACATAAAATGTAGCTATATATATAGTTAATATATGTAGCTTATATTTAATATATATAGCTAAAATAATGGATGCTATTTTGGTAACTATGATGCATAAAGGCACTGAATTGGTAATCTTGGTTGATGGCTTCATGCTAAATTATAGCAGGAATTAGAATCATCATGATTTCCATAGTCGTAGCCACTCTACTCGCATAAATACGAAGGATCTAATCTTAGTAGCAATCATCATATTTAATTTAAAAAAGAGGAGGAATTCCTCCAATAATTTTTTATAGAAAATTTATTTGAAGTTCTATTCAAGACTTAATTCTTAAAAAGGAAGACTATCTATAGTCCTAAGGCTGATAATTGGTATCCCCAAACTTTTCCTATATTGGAACTCAAAAACATATTTAGCTGTCTTATTTTTGTCTAAGGACACAGAGAATACAAATGGTAGAGGAAGCCTGAGTTTACCTCCAAAATATTTGAGACTCTCTAAGTAAAAATGCTTTGTGGCATGTAATTGGCTAAATTTCCATGACAGGCTCTGAGATGGTGGCTGGAGATGTTAGGAGATCCCCAGATGTATTTCAATCAAGATACACGATGCGCGGTTTAAGAAACAGTTTACTTTCTTCATACCCTTACCATATCTTCTACATTCTGAAAGAGAAAAGATGGACCATTTGCTTCCTTTAAAACTCTTTTGGACACAGAGTTTCGAATGCAGGAGATAACTCATTAAAGCAATTTGGCAATAAATGCCATAACTGAGGGCAACAAGGACATAAACGTCTAGACAAAACAATGTCATAAAGTATATAGAAAAAAAATCATAGCCTTAACTGAGGTTCTGAATAATCAATGTAGCATTTCATGCTGTTGAACCCTATATTTTCCACAATGGTGACTGAGCAGTTACATTCGTTAAAGTGAATAAAAGTTGTCTGGCTATATCCTTAAACAATGAAAATTTAGAGTTACTGTCTTGATGTGACATCCTGAAAGCTGGCTCTATATTTGTAGGTGACTTATAGCTCTTGCTTTCATAAAGTTCCGACAAGAGTGGTGTCCTTTCTTTTCTAGCACATTCTGAAGAGAATATTCCAGTATACAGGTTACCAAGGGGGAAAAATCCACACTTCAACTAAATAATAATAATAAGACTAGTTAAGGGTCTGTGTACAACCCCAAGGCTAAAATCCTTATGAGCACATGGACATAAACACAACCCTTCACCTGCAAATCACAGCAGCATTGGGTTCCAGGAACCAAAGGAGGAAAAAGCTTAAGAATAGAATAGAAAAGAAACACTTTTTAACCCAAAAGGGCATATGTTCCTGGGAGGCTCTTTCCCAGATTGAGATCTAGGCACACAGGGTGGCCTCCAGTAAAACACCCAGGTTCGTCCATTGAGAAAGATGAACAGGTACGGAGAAAAATCTTAGCAGGCTATTAGTGCCACTTTTGAAATTTAAATCCATAAATAAAAATGGATGCTGAACAAAGGAGCATTGAAAGACAGCAGATGTCCATCAAATATCTCATCTTAGCAGAAGATGGGGTGGTTGAATTAGATCCCACAAACCATGAAGAGTCTGATGAACATTGAGTCAAGGCCCTATGTTTTATTTAGACCTAATTATATACATAGAGATACATATTTTTTCTCCAATTTCCTGCAATTCTAGGAAACAACCCTAGGAAATCAATCTGCCCTCAGGCAGAGGATGTGCTCAGGCACCAAACATATGATTTTCAACTGCATATCTGTGATATTTGCAACTACACACTGTTACTGCTGGCTACTATTTTCTTTCCTTCTTTCCATACCTCCTTTCTCTGTTCCTCCTTCTATCCCCTCCCCTTCTATTCTCCCTCCCTCCTTGCCCCCATTTCTTCTCTCCCTCCCCTTTTTCTTTCCTTTCTTCCACAAGAGGCTATCATCAAGACGAGAAGAGATATTATGTTAGCAAAAACAGAAAGAATAAGGAACCAACAATGCACTTTACCAAATAAGGAGTCTTTTATTACCACAAAATTACTCTGAGTTAATCCCATCCTTTTCTACAATAAACAACTTCAAGAGTTTATAAAGGAACAAAACCAAGAGCATGTAGTTCAAGTCCCTCATTTGGAGGGAAGTGAGAACCAGGAGCATGAAATTGGCTTGCTAAGGTCCCTCTATGAGACGAATGAAGAAAGTTTCCTGATAAACTTAGCAGATTTTTTTAAAGGTCTCCAAGAATATCTACTCAACTGCAGAGAAGAACGACTAAAACACCCAGAAAAAAGCAATGAAATGGCGGTAAATACATGTTTATCAATAGCTACTTTAAATGTCAACGGACTAAATGCTCCAATTAAAAGGCATAGGGTGGACAACTGGATCAAAAAACAAGAGCCATGTATATGCTGAAGACACAAACGCATAAAGATATCTGCACCCCTTTGTTCATTGCAGTATTATTCACAACAGCCAAGACTTAGAAGCAGCCCATCAAGGGATGAACGGATAAGGAAGATGTGGTATATATATATATATACCATGGAATACTACTCAGCCATAAAAAATGATGAAATCCAGCTATCTGTGACAACATGGATGGACCTTGAGGGTATTATGCTGAGTGAAATAAGTCAGAGGGAAAAAGCGAAATACTTATGATCTCATTCATAAGTAGAAGATAAAAACAACGACAAACAAACAAATAGAGACAGAGATTGGATTAGCGGTTTCCAGAGGGGAAGTGGGGAGGCAGGAGGGCGAAAAGGGTGATTAGGCACATGTGTATGGTGATGGATTGGAATTAGTCTTTGGGTGGTGAACATGATGTAATCCACACAGAAATCAAAATATATTATGATGTACACCTGAAAAAAAAAGAAACGAAGTTTGAGGAAAGATTCCACATGCAATAGTCATTGTCACCAAATTATACTTTAGTGCCTAGAAGGGAAAGCAGCAAGGGATAAAATACAGAGAGAGTGTTTTCTTGAGGCTTTCTGTAAAAAAGCCAAAGGGACTGACTTTACATGTCACATTAAAACAATAATGACAACAAGAGAAGCCTTAATGCTTTTCAGTCTATGGAAAAATAGTGTGAGTTCTGATGAGTTTTTCTCTTTCTCCCAAGAACAGTCCAGAATGAGGCACAGACAGCTAGGATTAAGAACTCAGAGAGATCTGTGTTGAAAGATTTCAAGCCCTGAACCACACAACTGCCAAGGCAAGCTGTGAAATTCCTTTTTCCAGCAGCCTTTAAGATGGTATCTTTCAGGGTTGGTTTACATGTAATGTGACTGTGACCCTGCATTACCCTTCAAAGCTTCTAAGAGGCTACAATTATGTAGTTTAGGGTCTGACTTTAAAGCTTGTACACTTGTGATTATGGTGTATTGAATTCAACAATTTGGAAAGAATTAAGCGCTATCCAAGTGTTGACTATAACGACACCAGTGTGGGTTTACAAAGCAGCCTCATGATTGTTTTGCTTCATATTCACCCTCCCCAGCTGGCGGAAAGGTTCTGGTTGTTTGTTTCCCCTTTGGAGGGGAGGAAAAAGAGACGCAGGAAGGACAATGACTTAGCAAAGTCACCACTGAGTCCCCTGCAGAGTGACCTTCAAAGAGCCGGAGTCCTCCAGCCTGCAGCACATTCCCTAGAGTGTATCTGCCTTGCTTCTTAAGGAATCAGGATTCTAGTAACACCCTTTTATATAAAAATAAATTGTACAGGAAATCAAGGTTCCCCATTTATGTTTTCTATCAAGGTGATTTTTCTTCTTTTGATTGTGTGTGTGTGTATGTGTGTGAGGAAGATTGGCCCTGAGCTAACATCTGTTGCCAGGCTTCCTCTTTTTCTTGAGGAAGATTATTGCTGAGCTAACATCTGTGCCAATCTTCCTCTATTTTATGTGGGATGCCACCACAGCATGGCTTGATGAGTGGTGCTAGGTCCACACTTGGAATCTGAATGCCCAAACCCTAGGCTGCTGAAGTAGGGTGCGCAAACTTAACCACTATGCCACCAGACTGGCCTCAATTTTTATCTTTTTTTAAATTGTATTTTTTAATGGTGTTTTTCTGGGGACCACCCAAATGAGAATCTCTTGGCGTGCTTGTTAGAAAGATCGATTCCTAGACTCAACTCATGGTGGACCAGATTAGAATCATGGTGGACAGCACCCCCAAAATCTGCATTTTCAACAAATCTCCCAAGTGATTCTTATGTATTGTTTTTACTTAAATCAATGCTATAACCTTACCCTGAAGATAGCAACTATTTGAATCTTCCAAAAAACAAGAACAAGAACAAGAACAAAAAATGTATAGTTTGTTATTCTACAATAAAACCACGTCATTATACAAATAAGATGGTAAAATGGCCTAAAAAAGTATGCAAGAAGCATACTGTCTAAAATCTTGTTCCCAGTGTATAAATTCTCTCTTTGCTTCATTTTCACAGGTCACATTGATATTTTTGAGTCTGTATGCAATTTCATAAGAAATTGAGTAATCGTCTGCCTCCTTTCTCTGACTCAGTTTTTATGGGATTGACCCTGTATAAATTCAATATTCTTCATATCGTTAGGCTCAAATCCATAAGGAAAATCAACATAAAAACCTTGTGAAAGGCCTTCATTGTAGCCAAATGAACAACATGAACAACCAGAAAAATCCATTAGGGTCTGAAAAAAGTTAAGCTTTGATAAGGTCAGTAATAATTCAAACCTGCCCCACATCCAAATTTCCCAACCTTCACTCAGAAAAGGGGCTTTCGTGCAATTGTCACTCCCTTGCAATTTTCAAATGTTAATTTAAATTTGAGCCTATTCTTGGCATTACAACCTGAACAGCCTTGGTGACGGAAGTTTGCAAGCAGGAGTACTACGAATGGGCTTCGATTCCCAGCTGATGAAGTTGTACAGGATCCAGTTGACAGACGTGAGCTTGTGAAGGAGTTACATATGCTTTAAATACCTTTCCATTCATGGTGAGAAGGAAATAGCCATTTCAGATGTGTACTAGCTGGTCTGTTGCCCCTGGCCAAAAGCTCTTCATGTAGAAATGCCATTTTGCACAGCAGAATCTCAAAAGCAGAAACAGTATGGCAGGAAGATTTGACTGGGGACAGCAAGAGATCTAATGAACAGAAATCCTGTCTCCTATTAAGTGAAAACAAATTTAAAACCATGCTGTGTATCCAGCCGCCTGTTTACTTTGTAAGATCAGTCTTCCAACAGTATCTGCTAGAAATCATCTCATTGGATTCTCATGTGACCAAATTCAAGCAGAATTAGTGTCAAAAAAGCCATTTCTCTTGCTAATTCCCATTAGCTACAGGGGACTCACTATGAGTTCCCACTAGTGGGTCTGTGGACAAATAGAATTATTCAAGGAGATAACAATAGGAAAATTGTCTGTTCCTTTATTGGGACACTGCTATTTATGTCTAATTAATTATGAAAATACTACAGGCTACCAGTTGGCATGCAATGGTTGAGGTTTTGTCAAAGCAAAGATGAGTTAGTGATTTGAGAAAGGGCAGTAACCCTATGATATTAAATTTTGCATACAAGTGAAAGGGGAGGGAGGCCTGGATGTTTGCTAAGATCTTTAAGTAGGCATAATTTTGAGAGTACCATAATGTACCATTCATTCATGAATTTTAGACTAGGCAAGGAGCCAGATAAAAAATCTGGTGAAACTATTTTTTTATTCAAAATCAATCAGAGGTTTAGCTCCGGATATGTCACCTTTAAAAAGCCAACCTCCATCATTGTACTTCTATGGGCCACTGGGGCAAGGTAAATTGGCACAACTTCTCTGGAAGGCATTGGGGCAGGATATATTGAGTCTTAAAAATATGCATGTCTTATGACCTCAAAATTTAATATCAGGAGTTTATTCTAAGCAAATGATTAAAGATGGTAAGTAGAGATGAACTATAGGGGCATTTATTGTGGGTCAGTTTGTAAGAGCAAAGAGTAAGAAGCCATGCAATTGTGCTAAAAATGAAACACTGGTCAAATAATGGTACAACCATTCAATGGATGATGCACATTTGTAAAGACGATATGGCATGGGGAACCTTAAGGATGTATTATTTAGTTATTATTCATGTTATTTAATGCTCTGGATATATTACTTAACAAAAAAAGGAATCTAAGCAAATACCATAATTGGTAGAATCCGTGTGTGTGTGTGTGTGTGTGTGTGTGTGTGTTTGCGTGCGTGGGTGTGTGTGTAACTGATTTTTGGTGAATTTCCCAGACTAAGAGTTTATCTTAAGAATGCACTGAAAATGAAGGTTGGGTTTGAGTGTTTCAAGGGAGTAAAGATGGTACAGAGACAGAAAATGTATCTACATGGCCAGGAGGGTTATGTACAAACTCTGCCATACCAGGGCACTACATCCCAGCCCCTGGATTAACCCTTCCCCCTCTCTCTTCCCACTGCCGGCAGCCCAATTGCAGAAAGCACTAGAGCGGGAGTCGGAATTGAGCAATGGCCCTGGTATTGCTACTGCTATTTCTTTATGTTTCTTCCTAGGTGACAATGAGCATATTAGATTAGGTCAGTGATTTTCTAGCTTTTCATTTTAAGCTTTTTTTAAAAAAATGAAATAGTATATGAAGCATAAATTTATAAAGTTGGTTAAAATATATGCTGGGGACTTCTAGAAGTTTCCAGCAGTATGGTGGACCAAATACCTTGAATGACCCTCTTGCTGAAAACAACTAAAATTTTCTAAATGAAATACTAAAAGTCATTTACGACTGGAAGGCCAAAATCCAATGAATGCAAGAACCTAAGGAGGTAAGTTACACACTGAAGACAACCTGGCTTTGAGGGTATTGGCTATCAGAATGAACTTGAGCATCAGCTGTCACCATCTTATGAAACATACGGGGCAGAAGACAAAGAAAACCAGAGTCCACCCAAGGTCTCTAACATGAGATCCTGCAAAAGGAGGCATCTGAGTGCCCTCCATGCTTAGTGTAAAGGAGAACCAGAAACTACAGTCCCCTTGTAAGACTGAAAGAAAAAAGTCACAAAACAGAACATAAGCGCTCAGAAAGGACAGAAAGTAAAATTAGACCTACACGGTTCTCAAATATTATAATTGTCAAGTACAGAATATAAAATAATGATGTTTAATATGTATTAAAAAACCCAGCAAGTTTGAAAACATGAGTAGAATGAACAAGAAATTTAAACTAAAAAGACCAAACCTTTGAAAAAGAACTCAATAGAACTTCCAGAAATTATATAAAGTGTCTTCGAAATCAAAAACTCCATTGCTAGGAGTTTTTAGGTATAGTGTAGAGAGAATTAGTGAATTTGCAACTAGATCTGTAGAAATCATCCAGAATGAAACACAGAGAGACAAAGAGATGGGAACTATAAAAGATAAGTCAAGTAATATACATCATAGAGCAAGAAGGTCAAACGTTTCTTATTGGAAATCCAGAGGGAGAGGAAGAGTTGGGGGAGAGGAAACATTTAAAGAATTAATGGCTTAGAATTTCCAAAGTTTTATACTATTTATAGTGTAATTACTATTTTATACTATTTACATTGAATAGAATAAATAAACAAACCTAACACATGGTAGAAAATTGCACAACAGTCAAGGAAGCAGATCAAATTACCTACAAAAAATTAACAGTTTGATTAAGAGTTTACTTAAAATTAGCAACAGAAGGAATACTTTTAATGCACAGAGAGAAAGATAAGCATCAATCTCAACTTGTAGGCTTAGTGACAATAACTTTCAAAAATAAAGGCAAAGTAAAGGTATTTTCAGATAAAGAAAACCTGGAGTCAGCCATTTCTCAGCAGAGCCATGGTTCCTTTTAGTCAGGTAAGGAAATAGAATCTAAGATTGGGGTGCCGGATATGCTCATAGATGTTATGGGGGTGTCTTTGCTTCTTGGTCTTTTCAGTGAACAAGCTAGAAATTAGCTGCATATATATAAGCAAACATATGCCTATATGCACACATACATGTATGCACATGCACATGTTACGTTCATTACACGCATGGACACATATTGTAGCAATTATGAATTTACACTGAGAGCCCCAATTCCAATCCATTCCCAGATGGTTCTTTCTTGCCCTCCCTCATTCATATTTCTATGTTCCTTCTTTCATAGTGACAAAGCTAGCTCCCAACAACACAGTTACTCACTTCTTGGATTCTATCATACATCTAAATTGTTGCAGAATGGTTTTACCTAAACCATGACAAAACTCAAAATCTACTAAAATAATTTCCAGATTTGTTTGTAGTTCTTACCCCACAATCTTGCCCAAGACAGAGAGTATACAGACAAATACTGTGCTCGTAAATGACTTGCATTAGTGTTTTTTGATTTTCATTCAGTGTGCTTGTGGAATTCATTTAAAATACAATTAGGTTCATTTGTTTCCGTTTGCTTTGCAGTTTTAGTTTTTCCTCTCTTCCCAACTTTGTTGATTTTATTTTTTTGAATATGTGGAACATTAACATGCTTCCCAAAGTAAGACTAGATATATTCGAAGAAACGTCATTCTTTCACAAATTTCTTCCTCTCAATTCCTACCACCACTTGTAGGCAAAAGAACTTTATTGAAGTCAAACATTATTGATATTTCCTCCCTGTGTTTCTTTTTGAAATGAATAGCAGATATATGAATGTTTTATTTCCTCTTCTTACGCAAGAGCTAGCATACTATACATACTGTTTTGAATTTTGCTCCTATTGGAAGTATTTTGCTTCTAAAGCTCAAGAGTTAAAGAAGAAATCATGATAAAGATTAGAAAATGTTTAGGACAAAATTATGATGGTAACGAATATCAAACTGTAGAGATGCAGCTAAAGTAATAATGAGTGAGTGAACCATCCATCTTAAGAAGTAAATATAAGAGTATAGAATAAAAGCAAATGAAACAGAAGAAAGAAGAAAATGAGAACAGAGGAGAGGAATAAAAACCAGCCATACAACAGAGAGAGCTAAGACAGACAAAGGTTACTCTTATTTTTGTTTTACTGAGGTATCTTTGGTTTAAAACATTATCTAAATTTCAGATGTACAGCATTGTATTTTGACTTCTGTATAGACTACATTGTGTTCACCACCAAAAGTCTAGTTGCCATCCATCATTGTACCAATGTTTCCTTTTACCCCCTTCACCCTCCCCCCACCCCTTCCCCTCTGGTAAGCACCAATCTGTTCTCTGTATCCATGTGTGTATTTGTTGTTGCAGTTGTTCAAAAGTTATTCTTGAACAGCAAATAAAATTTGGAAAACTGTTTAGAAGCAAATAGAAACAGAAAGAGAGAGAAGAGATAAATTATAATCAGAAGGAAAGAATTGACTAAAATCGGATGCAGCAAAAGATTAACAATATAGTAAGAGGTTTTTTTTTTTTTAAAGATTTTATTTTTTCCCTTTCCTCCCCAAAGCCCCCCGGTACATAGTTGTATATTCTTCGTTGTGGGTCCTTCTAGTTGTGGCATGTGGGATGCCGCCTCAGCGTGGTCTGATGAGCAGTGCCATGTCCGCGCCCAGGATTCGAACCAATGAAACACTGGGCCGCCTGCAGCGGAGCGCGCGAACTTAACCACTCGGCCACGGGGCCAGCCCCAGTAAGAGGTTATTTTTAACAACTTCATGCAGATAGACAAATTACTTCAAAAACTGTACCAAAGATTGACTCAAGAAGAAATAGAAAGGCTGAATAGTAACATATCTATTGAATATTTGGAATCATCAAATAAAATTATTTCTAAAAGAAAACACTGTGTGGTAATTATTACCCACAAGTTCCAGAAAAAATTTTTTTAAAGTTATAAATTTACCCAAATTACACCAAAAAGTAGGAAAACAGAGAATCTTTACCAAATTTATTTTTTTGGAAGCTAACATGATCTTGATGCCAAAACCTAAGACAAGGACAGTAAAAAAAGAAAATCATTGTCCATTCCTTCTCATGACCATATATATGTATTTGAAGAGTGTTAACTGTCCCCCAGCTTCAAGTGTTCTTTCATTTCTTTTCATAATAGAAATTCATGTAGAACTTCATATAACCTGGGCTTGTGGCCCCCCCAGACGTAGAAAATATTTTCCTGCCTCCCTTGCAGCTATATGTGGTCATGGTATTAACTCTGGATGAATGAGATGTGAATGGATGTGAGGAGGGCAATTTCCTGTAATCTTCTTAGGAGACCTGTGCAGGACTCTGTCCCTCTTTCAAAGAGCTGAGAAATGGTATGACTTGGAAGCCAAAGTTACATTGCCAGCCATGAACTGCTCACCTACTCCAGACCGTTACCAGAGAGAAAAGTCAAGGTCTATCTTGGGTCTATTTGTTAAAGCAGCTTGGTTTCTAGCCTAAATTATCCAAAATAGATGCAAAAATCTTAAATATATTAGTAAACTGAATCTGGCAAAGAATATAAGAGATGACCAAATTGGGTTTATCACAGATATGCAAGGGTGGTTTAACAAAACAATGCATTAATATATTTTATCACATTAGCAGATCAAAGAGGAAAAATAGCATGATTATCTCAATAATTTTATTAAAAAACATTGAATAACATTCAATGCTTCACACAATAAGGATAGAGAAGAAAAATTGTAGCTACAAAAAAATTAAATACCATACTCAATGTGATATATTAAAAATATTCTCTTTAAGTTAAGAACTTCACAAAGTGCTATCTTAACTTCTATTAAGGATGGTGCTGGAAGTGGAAGCAGTATAGAAGGTAAGAAAAGGAATAACATAATATGGAAGGAAGAAATAAAATTATCATTATTAGCTGATGATAAGAATGTCTGTATCAAAAATCCCAAAGATAAAGTACTACAGTTATTAAGAAAGTTTAGTGAATTTTCCGGATAATTTGGATTCCTTAGAGCTGTCTAGATAAAAATATCAATTGCATTTCTTCTATACATCAGGGAATTTAATTTAAAAAGATACTATTTATAATAGTATCAAAAAGATGGGGCTGGCCCCGTGGCCGAGTGGTTAATTTTGTGTGCTCTGCTTTGGCCGCCTAGGTTTTTGCTGGTTCAGATGCTGGGCACGGACATGGCACCGCTTGTCAGGCCATGCTGAGGTGGTGTTCCACATGCCACAACTAGAAGGACCCACAACTAATAGTGTACAACTGTGTACTGGGGGGATTTGGGGAGAAAAAGCATAAAAAAAAAGATTGGCAACAGTTGTTAGCTCAGGTGCCAATCTTTAAAAAAAAACAGGTAAATTTCCCAAGAATAAATCCAGCTACTTTTCTCTTTATGGAGAAAATTTTTGAGTTTCACTGAAAAATTTTAAAGACCTCACCTGCCAAAAGATATATCCTGTTCAGAGACAGGATGACTCAAAATCATTATGAGGCTAATTCTTAACAAATTTATCTATTGATTCGATTCCAATCAAAATTCCAAACCAAACCCTAGCAGGGATTTTTGAGTGGGTGGAATAAAATAAGCTGATTATAAAATGTATGTGGAGGAACAAACGGTCAAGAACAGTCAATATATTTCTTAAAAAGAGAAAACAAAGACTGGGGAACTCAATTGATGAAAATTCAAAGATTACTAAGAAATATATTAAGATTGGGTGGTTTGGGAGCGCACATCTGAGCGACTTGACTTATTTCAGAGCTGATGTTGCCAATTAGTGGGCAGGACATGACTTCTCGATTAAAAAAGTAGTCATTTAAGAAATGAAATTAGATCCTAACCACACACCATAAACAAAGTCAGTTTCAAGTGGACTGAAGACAAACTGGAACACAAAATTATAGAACTTTTAGAAGATGACATAGGAACTATAACCTGGATAGGGGCGCGCTGTTTAACGCGAAACATAGTAAACCTCTGGAGACGAACTGGGAGACGTTGAGAGGGTAACATTTTAGGGCTCAGTTCTTACAAGTAACGAAAGAAAGAGAGATACCCCACGTGGCGCAAAATGGATGCCCCAAATCTAATTTTGGCAAATTATGGTATTTGGGGAAAGCATTAGAGATAAACCAGACAATATAGCTTCTCGTGTAGGACTTTTTCTTGTACTCCTACCCCAGTAGGACGGATTACCTTGTCCAATAACAGAGAGATAGTTTTAGGAAGGCAAAGCAATGAAAAATACCACCAACACACATCAACAGGAAACGGAGTGCACTGAATTACCTTGCCTAAGCAATAAAAGAAATATTAAAGGTTAATATTGATTCACAGAGGACATACCTTCCTATCAATATTAACAGATATAGTGCATTAGCACCTGAAAGCTACACTTAACATTTTCATCTGTAAAACACATAGAAAGAAGTAATTCCTAGAGCATATAAAAATGATATATAGCCAGAGACATCTGCCATGAACTACCCCCAAAATTATTTGGTTATAAGACAATGAATCATGGAAGCACCATTAAAAGCTGAGGCTAGAGAAGATAAGAATTTTTCGTCTTGGCCAGTCCTCACTAGCTGGTTACCCCACAGTCATTGCTATAAATATTTTAACCCTTGCGTTCCCTCCTATGAGCTCCTTGCTCATAGGACATCTGTGAATCCAGATGACTGTAAAGAATGTCTCTTCTCTCCTTCTATCCCCTCCCTTCTCCTCCTCTCCTCTTCCTCTTCCTCCCTTTCCTTCTCTCTCTCCTTCTTCTTTCTTCTTATTTTGTGGAAACAAAAATTGCTAACAATTAAAGACAATTGCAGAAAATTTCTTTTATCAGGGGAAGAGAGGAGTAAAAACTTTGAATTTAGAGCATATTTTAAACTGATAAATAAATGAAAAATATAAACCTAATATGTTTCCAATATCAGAGGCTTGTTATATTTCCAGGAGTCTAGAATAATTTTTTTCTGTGTGCTGGAAAGAGGAGAAAGCCCTGTTTCCCCTATCTAAATAATTTCAGGCACATATCAAACTACAGCCAGCATAAAACAACGATTATTTCATAAGGACAAGGACTAGACATAAATGTCTAGACTTGTAGCTGTGACTTCTTTCACAATGACAGTGGATCAGAAACATGAATTACTTTCTTTCCTACAAAAACAACTTTGTGATACTGGATAGGAAACATTGAAAAAGCAATTTTAATAACTGTCCTGAGAACATTGGCCTCCACTTTCAAGGTTCTAATTTATGTACTCAGTTCAAGTGAACGAATGCGGCTATTGCACTGTTTTCCGTCTTCGGGCCCCTCCTCTCTTCAGCCTCTGTGTCTCCGGCTAACCCAGCTCAGCGCCATCACGGCAGCTGAGGGCAGGCACCCTCTCCTGCTGGGTCAGTGATTTCTGAAGACTCAGGCCAAGGTCATCAGCTGGCATTGAGGTTAAAGTGGACTTTCAGTACTAGAAAGTCACCAGGGTTAACTGGGATGTCCTATCTGCTCGTCTTCACTCCAGTCCAATGCATTTCAACATGCACGTTGCTTAACAAAAAGATGTCAAAGACTCTTTATAAACTTTATTCTCATTCCAGATCCTCTTGCCTTCAGAGTCTTTCAGACTTCCGGTTCCTGTGGCTCCGTCTTTCCGTTCTCTTCCTGGACTGGTCCTTCAAAACTGAGGACTGAGTGTAGTGTCCTTGGTCTGATTTTTAACGTCCCCCCCGCACAGCTCACACTCGTGCTTTTTGCTGCCCGCAGTAGCCCCGGGGCTGCCTTGGGCCTGCTGGGGCCTCTTCTGAGACGGGATGATGCAAACTTTGGACAATGGCTATAGGGAAATGGATCTATATCGTCTCTTTTGCCTTCGAAGTTACAGCACTTTCTCTGTTGAAACCTTTCACAGTCCTTGTTTGATCCCCACCTTGGCATGTGTTTTGGCCTTTTTCCATTTTACACCTCTGCTTATTTCTTCAGAGTTCCCCATTAGCTGGGATTGAAGAAGGAGCAGCAGGAATAGTAAAGTGACTGGCCACTGTTTTGAGATGTTAAGTTTGTGGGTACTCAGAATTTTGGTTCCCGTGACCTCTGCCCTCTGGTAACACACCATGGTTATGTTGAGTTATATGACAACAGGGACTGCAGATGTAATTAAAGTTATGGGCCTTAAAATAGGGAGATTATCATGGATTACTCGATGGACCCAATCTTATCACATGAGCCCTTAAAAGCAGAGAACTTTCTCCATTTGCAAGCAGAAGAAAGACACAGCAGAAGTGAAGCAGATTCAAAATGTGGGAGGGACTTGACTTGTTGTGGGCTCTGAAGATGAAGGGGTGACATGAGCTGGGGAACGTGGGCCACCTCTAGAAGCTGAGAAGAACATCAGGCTGACTGCCAGGAAGGAAAAGGCATCTATAACCACGTGGAATTGATTTGTGTCAACAACGGGAATGAGCCTAAAAGCAGACTCCCACCCATCTCAACCCCAGGGCTTCCAGATAAGAGCCCAAGATGGTGGACACTTTGATTTTGGCCTCATGAGACTCAGAGCAGAAGAAACAACGGGACCCACCAGGACTTCTGATCTACAGATCTGTGAGATAATCAGTTTGTATTGTTTTAAGCCATTTAGTTTGTGGTAATTTGTTATAGAAGTAATAGAAAACCAACATAAGTTACCATTTTTTCTCTTATAATTTCCCATCTCTCTTTCCTCCATTCAAACAGGAATTTGGCTCTGTGTTCTAATTGTAGGGAGCCATGGGGTAGGGAGTGTGCCCAGAATTAGTCTGCACCTTTTTCTGGCCTTTATTTAGTGAAATCTAAGGCTGAAGGGAAAGGGATTCCTGAGCTTAGGTAGGAGGGCTAGATGAGAAGACAGCAGGAGGAAAGGGAGATAGTTTCTTCCAAACCTGAGCTAACCTGGCTTGTGGGCAGGAGACTGGGAGGGAGGAAGAACAGGGATCACCTGAGGGGTCCTCAGGAGCCGGTAGCCCAAGAAAGGACCCCCGCCTGCAGTGAGCTTGGGGGCTGGCCACCACTGGGAGTACTGTGGAAAGCCCAAGAACAATGAGAAGCCTGCGCCATTTCTCCTACGCTACTCCTACATTGCACGTGCCTCTGCATGCACCTGGGGAGCCTCATGGAACAAGCATGAGGACCCACTAAGCCAGGACAGGTGTGGCTGACAGTCCCACTGTCTTACTGTAACAAAACCATGGCTCTCTGCCTCCAGCAAGTTCCCCACTACATCTAGGAGTTTGTAGGGTGCACTGTCCATGTTCTCCCAAGCACAAGCCTTTCAGTCACCCCCGCTGTTGCCATTCTCCTCGGCTCCCGTTCTGCTGAGTGGGGTGATGCTCCTGCTGCTGCCAGCACACAGTCCTGCTCCACACTCCTGGTCATAACTGTTCTGGTTCTCCGCTCAGCTCACTGCACCTGTTTCAGGCACCAGCAGCCACCTGTGTGGGAGGGGAGGGGCTCTCAATTCACCCCAACAGCTAGCTGGACGGTTACCCACTCCACAAAGCAGCACCTCCTCTCGGCTTTCTTCAACCTACAGAAATATTGGCACAAAGCATGTGACCACATACTTCAATATCTAAACTAGGACACTCTCAATAGTGAAAGGAGGAACGACTGATAATTGTGCCAGGACAACAAGCATGTAAACCCAGATTATTCTAGACAAATTGGGAGATGTGGTCACCCTAGCAAAAAGACTCTTTTCTTTGTTTTGCTCCCTTGGCCACAGTCTCTGCTCTCCTGTGTGCTGTGACAGGGGTCCTAGTGTGTGTTGGATGGATAGGTATGTGTGGGAGGGGGGACATGCTCCACCTGATATCCTGTACTGCATTTAAGATTTCCCATCCCCGGGGCTGGCGCCGTGGCCAAGTGGTTAAGTTCGTGCGCTCCGCTGTAGGCGGCCCAGTGTTTCGTTGGTTCAAGTCCTGGGCGCGGACATGGCACTGCTCGTCAGGCCACGCTGGGGTAGCGTCCCACGTGCCACAACTGGAGGGACCCACAGCCGAGAATATGCTACTATGTACTGGGGGGCTCTGGGGATAAAAAGGAAAAAAAATAAAATCTTTAAAAAAAAAAAAAAGTTTTCCCATCCCCTCCTTGCCGACCCTCTGCTCCTTGGACCATGCTGGGCTGTCTCATTTTCCCTTCTGGTAGGTTCAGGTCTTCACTGGGAGGTTTCTTGTCCCTCCAGCAGGTAAGTTCATGTCCGATTATCCCTTCATCCTTCAGGCAGACCTGGGCTTGCCTGGACTTGAGGGTACACGTAGGTCGACATTGTCAAGCCATCCACTTGCATGTTACCAGGTTATGGTCACACAACTAGAAACTATCTGAGCCGGAACTAGAATCCACATCTTTTGAATTCCATTCCTGTGCTTTTTTTCCAACACCGTGAAGTTCCAGGTGGCTAGAGCATTGTCTTCTTGAGGGCAATACCTATCCTTCTTGGCTGGACCAGAACCAGCTTCTTAAAGCTTCCTCATCAGGCACTTGATTCCTCACACATCCCACGGGAATCTGATGATTGAGCCCATAGAGCTTTCCAAAAATAATGCTTCATCTATTCAGAAAAATAAAATGGAGCCACCACAGAAATTACTGTGAAAAAGAAGCAAGCGCAGAAGGAAAATTTAACCTAAGCTAAAGTTCATCAAATGAAAACTTTAATTTAATAGCTACTTAGCCTGAATAATGTCATCAGCTGCAGGGGAGGCAGCATTTCCTCCATGGCAGGTGGAAGAAAAGAGTTTGCAACTTGGGCCTTAAGAACTCTTTGTGTCCATGGTTGTGTCTCCACAGAACCTTATTTGGTTCTCACTCCGTGGCCTGAGGATGCTGACGTCTGTGTGCTCTTCAGAAGGAGTCACACATTTAGATTTTATTGCTTTAAAATGATCAGGTATAATTTTCTAAGGTTAGGTCAGAAAATACTTCAGCCTCCCCTGCTGCCCTTTTAGAGCTAGTTTATTAAGTTAAAAAAGAAGAAGAAATGTGCCTTCAAACAAACATACTAAATTAGACCTTTCAAAACACTTGTCATTAAAAGATGGTTTGTTGAAACTTCAGACAGGTTAAACGTATGCCACAATTTGAGTGAAAAAATTAGCTTTCCAGGGTTGCAATTACAATCCTACTTAGTTGCCATGGTGACCACACAGCATATGGATTTTGTCAGATAAAGACATCAGGAGTGGTGAGAAGGGACAGAGTGTTTTTTTGAATCACCCCATGCCAAGTGTCAACTCTTGCAATTCTCTTGCAAAAAAGATATATTTTTTTTTTAAAGAAAAAATGTATCTGGATTTGGAGGGGGTTGGGAAGAAGAACAAGGCTTTGGAAGAGTAAAAAAGTAGAAATGTTTAAAGACAATCTGAATTTAAAATAACTTGAATGTTAATGTCAAATTGTGTAATAAGGTCTCCTTGGGGGTTTTGGTGTTGGAAACACCTACTATCTAACAAATATGTTCCAATAATGTATGGCCAATCTGTTCCAGTTTCTCTTCTACTGTGGTTTCTTGTATTTTTATATGCCATGTCATTTTAATTTTAATGTTCTTTCTCCTATTTTAACTGTATGTGTATCTAGGATTATTTTTGTTAATGATCTTGTCATTCTGCTGGGCCAGTATAAAAATTAGTGTAGAATAAGAATGTCCCTGGGCTGAGGACACAGGACTCTAAGATGGGAAATGATCCAAATTGAATTTCTTCCTTTTACAAGAAGAAGGAGAAAAAGACTAAGTACTCTGTGAACTCTAACAAAACTTGGAATTCTCAATTTACTGTTATCTTCATTTATCATTCCAAACTTACGCACTCGTAACTATTACATCTGTTCTGCCAGCATCAAAGTGAAATTGAAAGATTGTGCCACATGTCTGTCTGCTGTGCTGTGGTACAGAGTCTCAGAGTCAGCTAGCCTGGGCCCAGTGGCCTACCTGGCTGTATGATATGGGTGGTGGCAGCAATTCATCAGCTACCACAGCAACCATTAGCTCCTGACCTTCCGGACTTTACATTTTAGTGGGGGAGAGGAACAGTCAACAGACAACAAATAATACCTAGGATATTTGCAGAGTATGATAAAGACTGAGAAATAAGGAACCGGGTGATTTGTAATGGAAAGTCCATCGTTGGGGAGGAGGGACGTGGGTGGTGGTCCAGGGTCTGCTCCTGATGGGGTGTCCGAGACGACTACTCAAGGAGATGATCCATGAGCTGAGACCTGAGGGATGAGACACAGACAGCCAAGCAAAGATCCCGGGGAAGATCAGAGAAAGTGACAGCACAAATGCTTTGAGCAGTCGAGAGTCGGGCTGAAGCAGAGTGAGGAGCAGAAGAAGGTACAAGAAGTTTCAGACAAGGGAGATGGTGAAGGGACTGCTGGCCCTGAATATAGAGTTTTGGTTTTAGTCTATTTTCTTCATCAAAATTATAGAATTGCTCCAAATTGTCAAATTTAGAAATTATCAAATTGCTCCAGAATTTGTAGAAATCTTAGTATTAGATATCTTAGACGGATTACTTATGAAAGGAAACATGGCTTTGGATGGAGTGCTTTCAGGATATTTTGCAGAAGTCCCAGCCAGTGTCTGGGGCTGACCTCAGTGACGAGGAGATGGAATTCCTTCTTCCCGGTCCTGCACTCTCCGGGAGGCCAAGCCTCGACAACCGCCAGAATAACTTGGGAGCACTTGTTAAAAATTCAGGTTCCTGAACCGTCCTCCAGGCTTGCTTAATCAAAATCACGTGGTAGGGGCCAGAAGGCCTCCCTTTCTGTTAAACCTCCTGGATGAGTCAGATCATTAGCCATGTTGGGATCCCCAACACAGGGCTTAGGAGAAGGTCAATTCTGCTGATGCCAGGAAGACCTGGGAAATGGGAGGGGCGATTACTTCTTACCTTCACACATGGGGGCAGGAGGGGCTAAAGGCACCCCAGACCAATGCATTCAAACTGACTCTGTTCCTTTCTCTCCTGTTGTTTATGCAATAGGACCCCTCTGGTGAGGGCTTTATGAGTCTGAGTTCCCCTGACAGTCCCAAATTGCCCATCTGTTTACTAGCTTAGTGCTTCTCATTCCTAAAATGGAGATGATTTCTCAGAACCGCAAACCTGTCTGGGTATATAAATACGTAGTGTGTCTGTGTCTTTAAATAGAAAGGCATTAGGGAATATTAGCTCAGGCTAATTATACAGATCAGTTATAGCTAATAATTAAAGTTTGCCTTAGGCTTTGTGGGAGGGTCGCTCTTAGGGACAAAGGGTTGGTTCCCTCTCCCTTGTTGTTTTACATATTTACAAATTAATTTAAATGTGATAATCTGCAACATTGATAATTATAAATGCTTAACTAAATAGAAACGTGTTTGGCTTGAAACAGGCTCCTTATGAGATGACTAAGACACAACCGCTGATCCAAAAAATCTCCCTACAGTATACGCCACTGCAGTTATGGAGGGGCTGTCTACACAGCGGAAAAACCAAAGCGAAAAAAGCTTTGCCAATCTCCTTCAGCCTCCTTTCTTGGAAGCCAGTGTGGGGTTCCGAAAACATCCACTGCGTAGACATCTGTTTGAAGCTGGACCCAGATCAACATCCAATTTAATACAGGTCAGCGAACAAGTGTTAAAAAGCAAGGTCTCTTGCCTGCTTCCAATCTATACTGGACGAAAAACAATGATTTAGAGGTGAAAGGCTCTGTGTCCCGCACCATGAACTCAGTGCCACTCAGCTCTTGGGCTATTCTTCAGTGCTGGAATCCATGGCACCATATTTTCCTGAGGTCATCTTCATCAGACAGGACGTTGCTCAGTCTCATCCTGCCAGAGAATTTATTATATCGATTTGGGGAATAAGGTTAATTGAACTGAACTTTTGGTTTTAAAGCTAGGGCTTGGTGCAAGCCTGAACAATTAAAACGGAATTCTTCTCCTTTAAATGACTGGGGCTCATTTGACTGAGTGGACAGCATTGTTTAGAACAGAGGCAAGGGTAATTTTACAATGTGAAATGCTCATTTACTTTTCTCCTGTTGCTATAACAACTCACTTTTGAACCAGACATGGGGAGAGGAAAGCCTCAGCTTTGCAGAGAATTTCACATTGGTTTTGTTTAGATTTTTTCAATCAGTTTGCTTGGAACGGCAGCTGGAAATGCAGGAATAGATTTTCCTTTTTCCGTTTTTAGAAACCTTGTTTAGGACTGAGGCTTTGTGTTTCCATCTTGTCTCAAGGGTTGCAAAAAAAAAAAAAAAAAGTTACACCCCACACACAGTTTGTGATTTCTGTGGCATAAATCACGTTTCAAACTCAGATTGTGTGCTATTCTTTCCCTTCAAGGTAACACCGGGGTTTTGCTGCTCCTGACAGAAATACAACTGTCAGTTCATTCTCTTTTGCACTCTTCTGTGTGAATGCTACCAGCAAGACCTGTGTTTCTGCAGGATTTGGGGATCTGTAAACCTCAAAATCTTGTTAAGCCTCACATAATATACCAACATGCTTTGTTTCTTAATAGCTCTGAGGGAAAGGCAGGTAGATTTGGCAAAAGCACAACAGACAAATATTTTCAGAGAAACACAAAAGAGTAATTGCACACCCAACAAGACTCCCGTTCTGCTTCCATCTCCTTCTTAACACCCCCATCAAAAACAGACGCTAACGTGGGCCTAAAATTTATGCTCTTGCTTTTGGAGCATTAGGTTCTCGAAGGCTGATTTGGATGCAGGTAGAATTAAGAATTGAATTGAAAAATGGACTCAAATGTTTGTGGTGAAACAAATACTTTCTAGTCAATATCCATACATCCTCTTTTGGGGAAGATAAACTACAGAATGGTTTTCACAGCTTGATAAAATATTTAAAATTCATAGAATTCTGGAGAATAAGAAATGAGATGTGAAAATAAGAATAAATGTCAGGAAATATAACTCTCCCTCCGCCACTGCTAGTAAGACAGGAAGTGGCCATCTACTAGCTCTGGTCCTTTGGACATTGTTACTTCCTCTTGTCCATAGGTCTTATCAGGAGGAAGAGCTGGGACTGTGAACTGTGAATTGTTCATGAATAGTCTCTACTCCTTAAATATTAATCTAAATACATAGATATTAACACAGTAAAAGCATTTAAAATGCCAAGGTATCATATGGATGTTAATGAAATGGTGCAACATCTAACAGTGCCAGCATTTTGGTTCTTTTCTCTTTTTTTCTTTTCTGAGGAAGATTCACCTTGTGCTAACATCTGTTGTCAATCTTCCTCTTTTCTTTTGCTTGAGGAAGATTCGCCTTGAGCTAACATCTCTTGCCAATCTTCCTCTATTTTGTATGTGGGTCACCACCACAGCATGGCTGATGAGTGGTGTAGGTCCCTGCCAAGGATCTGAACCTGTGAACCCAGGCCACCGAAGCAGAACGCACTGAACTTCACCACCACACCATGGTGCTGGTCTTCTTGGTTCTTTTCTGATACGCTGTTTTTCTCTTGATCATCCAGGTGGTTCCATGACTCATAATCACAAACATTGTTAGAAGCTATGCTTTGTGGCAGAAATGTAGACAATACATTTGTTCCTTAGAGTATTACAGAAAATGTGACCTATTCGGGATCATAATAATGATGACCTTTGGGGAAGGATATTCATTTCCAATTCTGGTGAATCTATTCAAAGTCATCTCCAAGCACAGAATCAAATGGTACAAACCTAGTAATGAGCCTGACTCTCTCTCCCTCTGTCTTTCTCTCTCTCCATCTATCTCTGTCTCTCTATTCATCTATCAATAGAGAGAGAAATGTCACACACGATCCAAGGGGCTTGAAAGCCACCAGGTGAATCTGAATTTCTACAGGAGCAGAGCAGAATTCGTCGCAGCTCACCCCTTTCTCCTATCTGGAGTCTTTGCTTGAGAACCAGCTACTCAGGAGTGTAAATTTGGAAGCCTCTAAACTCAGAATTTCTAGTTAACATTGTGAATGAAGTGTGGAAGAAGGAGAATCAAGATCTGAGCACCTCTAAACGTTAGCTACTGGTTTTGTTTAAAATAAATCACATCCTAAACAGTTTTCTAATCATATGTGTGAAAAATGGGTTAAACCAATTTAGGGGTACCTACCAACTTGTTGGCCAACTCTGAGAGTTCGTATCAGTCTATCTATTCACTCATCCTGATTTTCAGGTCTGGCTTGATAAACAAGCAATTTTTTAATATATCTATATTTTAGAGTTAGGAGAGAAGGCTAAGATATACTATTATAAAATCAGCAAGAATTTTCATTCTTTCAATAATTTATTTATAATTTATGATGTATATATTGTCTGTTTCCCAAAAGGATTGTTGAAGCCATTCTTCCCCCTTCTTGATGCACAAGTTGCTTTCTCATAGATTAAGCATTGTCTGGACACATTCACAGTTGAGTGGCACAATTCATGGGAGAACGCTATTCAAGAATATGGTTAATATTTCAATAGCAGCTGAAGAGGACATAGTAGCAGCTGGCACTGAGCTCTGTGTGGCCTTCCTTAATGACCTGGATGAATGAGGCAAGCACTGCCTCCCCCTCTGTGTGACTTGGGCAAGATTCCCTATCATCTTGACAGCTGGAGAAGTTGTCACAAGCAACTTGCCCATATCACAGAGCTATGAGTGGTAGGCCTCAATCATGAGCCGCTGACATTAGGCCCAGGTACTGAACTACCATGAAACACTGCCTCATCGACAGCTTTGTTCAGAGATGAGAAAATAGAAAAAGAACCTTTGGAGAGGGGAAATAGCAAGAACAAATATAAGATGTGAGAGAACTATCTGGCCGGGGCAGCGACTCTGAAACGACCTTGAGTTAAACTGCCAAACACATACACAACTGCAAGGGAAGTGACGGATAGAAATGAGAACACAACAGGGGGAAGACATCCATCCGTTCACTCAATCACTTAAAAAAATCTATTTTGAGTGTTTATTACATGTTGGTTCCTGAGCTAACTGCTTGGGAAACAGAGGTCAGTAAATTGTAGTCCTTGCTCTCAAGTTGCTGAAAGTCCAATGGATGGGCGTGTAAAGAAACAAACCCATCACGTGGTGCTCAAGGCTGAAATAAAGCCCATTGGCAGAGGAGCTGGGGAGCCCCCTGCAAAAGAGGTGACATGTGAACCAGGTCTTGAATGAAAAAGGAATTTTCCCCTTTAGGGGAACGGAATAGAGAAGATCTGGAGTTGGAATTATGTATATTGTGTGTGTGGTTATTTGGTAGTGAAAGAAAAGCCTTGAAGGTCAAGCTCAAGATTTGAGGCTATTTCATCTCACTGTAGGATGATTTTAGCAGGGTTGTGATGTGATTAGGTCTGTGTTTTGGGAAGAGTTCCCAAGGCTGTGTGGTGAATGGACTCACGATGGGGTGACACAGAGGTGGGTCAGCTTTTCAGGACACAGTGGCATCAACCAGGGAGTCACTTCCGAGGCCTAAATTAAGTCAGGGGACATAGTCTTGAAAGCTTAATCTCAACATACTAATTTGCATCAGAATTTGCTAACTGAGGAGAGTTCTGCCTGGCTGTATGGTAGAAAGAAAAAATGGCCGAAGAGATTTAATTGCACAAGCTGAAATGCTTGCGAGTTTGTAGATTAAATGCATAGTTTCAGCGCAGTTCAGAGAGGCACCCATTCCTTCTTCCTTTCTACTGTATTTCTCTGAGCTCAGTTCCTCATCTGCAAAATGATGGCCCTGGTAGCACCTCCCTCGTGGGGTGACCGTGAGACAGAAACAGGTTAATGCCTTCAGGGGTGGAGTGCTCAGCACAGTGGAAGGCACACCTTAGTCACTCAACAAACGCCAGCTCTGATTACGGTATCTGTACATTTCCTTCAACTGGCTTGTGTGAGTGCATGAGAGCAGTGGGTATGAGTGTGCGTGTATGTGTGTGCCTATGTGTCTGCGTATATGTGTTTGTGTGGTGGGTGTGAGTATTGTGGTGTGAGTGTGTGAGTGCATGTGTACATGAGTGTGCAACATGTGTGTGTGCTGGACCTCAGAATGTCCCTTTCCTATCTCTACCACATTCCTTATTTTCAAAAATTCCCTAAAGGATGTTTTATTGGACTATTTCTGGTAGCCAAACCATTTAAAGCATAAAATCTTTATTTACTGCAAGACTAAATTTAAAAAAACACAACTAGCAAAAGGGAAAAATATCATATTCTAATGGCGCTGCAGCGTCCTTTTGTCTTTAACTTAGATCCTTCTTTGTTGTCGGTAGTCCTGATTGCTGAAGTCGGATGTACATTCCCGCTATCCTCCTTGAAGAAAGCAGCTATAGGCATAAATACTTTTATACATTGAGGGGAAATAATCTCAACCAACCACCCACAAAGAAAAAGAATCTAACACTCAAAGGGCCTCTGGAAGAAAAAAGGACTTCCAGTCTTTTATGGGGAAGTTTTGTGATAACACTAAACTTTTTCTCACTATTTTTGAAAGGTGTTTCTAGAAGCAATAGTGAAATTACTCTGTTGTTCAATTAATTTATCCAAATATCTCTTGCTTTTGTTTGAAACGTGGGGAATGAACGAAAAGCATCTTATATGTTAATCCTATTTCCCTTGAGCCTCTTATTCCATTAAAAGGATTTATTTAACTCCGAACAAGCCAGCAATTGTATAGGTAGATTGAGCGTGTTATTAGGGAGCCCCTCTCCACCACAGTGTTTCTGCATATTTATGGTAGGCCACTTACCATCACTTGCTCATTTTCCGTAAAGGCTGCATTGAATCATGGAGGGAGGGGGAGTTTTGGTGTCAAGGCAATCCAGGTTCAGATTGCAGCTTTGCCACTCCATAGGGATTTGCTCCTGGACAAATGACTTTACCTTTATTCACACTGTAAAATGTAGAAATACTACCTAGATTTTAAGCTACTTTAGGAGGTTCGAAAATGAATGTATAAAACATCACTCACTCACCTGGGACGCCAGAGGCTCAGTAATCAGAGCCACGACTAACCCCCATCCTGTCAATAATGCATATGGTAGAAAGTATTGTCCATTCAGGAGTTCACATAACTTATAGATTGCATATATGGTGATAGGCAGTTTGTGACCAATTCTTTATTTTATTTCTAATGCAGTTCCCAAGGTAATGTCCAACCACGTCGATTCACTGGAATTCTTAATCACCCATCAAACAAGAAATTAGAAAAGATTCCTTCCCACAGCATCGCACAGACAGTACATGCAATAGCAGCCTTGGCTCTACCAATTGCATACTGCAGGGCATTAGGCAGACATGAGAAATAGAGGGACATACAGAAATTTACTCAGCAGAAGGAAAGCATTATTAGAATTGGAAAACCATAGCCATCTTCAAAGTTCAAACAACATAAAAATAAGCAACCACAAAATTCACTCCAACCAATACTCTATTTGCCTTATTTAGGCAACACCCAGGGGGAAGCAGACCAGCTCGTGCGTTGGCCCCCTCAAGAAGGTGCCAGGAGCTTTTGATCATAGTGCTGACATTTCTTTCGTGAAAGGCACTTGACTCTGGAAATGGTTCTCCCAGGCAGGAAGGACAATCCATGCATGATTGGAGCCAGCACACAGAAAGACCAGGGTTTCACCACCAGCCTGTCTCTCTGTTTTGGTACACGCTTTGATCTAACAGCCGCTGAAGTTTGGTGATCCCTTCTAAGCACGACCTGGGGTGGTATTGGGGCCGGCCAGCATGCTTCCTGCAAATCACTGCTTAAGAAACTGGAGATCAGAGACCAGGAAAAAAACCCACAGACCAAAGAATAAAATAAATACAACTACATAGTAAACCAACCACCAGCTTAGTTCAGGGTAGATTAGAAGGGGAGAAAAAGGAAATTTTAACGAAGACCTTTAGTTCAGGGCAGAGCACCCGGCTGCCCCCTCGCTGGCCCAGCAGCTGCAGGAGACCAACAGCCTTGGGTTTGCTGAATGCTTATTCCAAACAAACAAGAAAAGTCTCATCTTTCCACGGAGCCAGCACGCTCAGCAAGCAACAAAAGCACACTGAGATGAAGACATTCTTCAGGCCTATAATCCCCAAATCAAACACTTCTTTCTTATGTGTGCTTCCCCAGATAGCTGTAAAGACGGCAGACAGAGCCCTGGGACTCCTTCCAAGGTCATTGTAGGGTACTGGGTGAAGCCGGCCTCACTGAGAATGGAAACCATCCTGAGCTGACTATGTCCGTGTACTTTCCCCGTCTGCATCACCCAAATAACCCCTGCTGACAACAACATGTCTAATTTGTAAAATCAATCAGCAGCTTCCCTGATCGTAGATGAAACTGGTCCACACGACTCCCCTTTGTGATGATTTCCCTTACAAGGGAGAAGCAGCCCCTCCTTATCTAGGGCTGAAGATATTCTTAGGTTGGGGGCAGGGCAGAATGTTCTTATCATGTGAATCCATCTTTGCCTACAGCCTCAAACGCTGTTCTGTCTTCACAGCTTCTGCCCTTTGAGCTAGAAGGTAGCATTACCCCCAGGCTCCTGTCTGTTGATTTCCAGGCAGTCACTTGAAAGAGCCTCATCTTAATGAAGTCGAAACCCCTTCATCAATGTAGCTGTCCTTGACCGGGCCAGCCCACAGCCTATGGTTAGGCTAGCTAGCCCTTTACTGTAAACTGTCTTAAAAGAGGAAGCTTCTGAGATGCACAGAGGACTGCCTTTTTTGTCTCTAAAATTGACTTCTTGTTTTGGTGCCGAGCAGAATGAGAGCGCAAGCTGTAGGAATCATACAAACATCGTACCATTTGGAAAAAATTGGACAGCCTTTAAAAGTGTTGCTTTGAAGAAGAAAACATATTGGGTACAGACATTTAAGTAGCACTTCATTTTCAAAGTGATTTCTAGTTCTTAGGCAGCCTCTGAAAGATTATTTCCACTTTATGAATGAAGAGCTTGAGGAGGCTAACCAAACCCGCTTGTATATCAGCAATGCTGGGTTGGGAACATGGGTTGCCACTGGAGGAAGGGAAGTAGCTGCCATTTCAGTGTGGTGGCAGGCTCAGCAAAACTCAGCCCTGGGGCCTCCGGTTCCACTCTTGGGTTGGCTAGAGAACTCTTTAATGAGTCTTTCTCTCCCTCCTGTCATTAGCCTCCCCCTTCTTACAGCACAGGTTCACAGGAATTCTGATAGCCAGTCCAAAGGAGCATCCCTATGGAGGAGAGTCAAAGCTTTAGATGCCCCAATTTGAGCCACTGGAATAGAAAGTCGATTAATAATTTCTGGAAACTTCATGGCCATTTGATATTAGATTGGTAGCTTAAAATTGGTCACCTTGAGATTATTTACACCAAGGAAATCAGCAAATACTACAAATTAGAGCTACTCTCCTACCCCAAGAGCCAGCTGCTCAACAGTTAACAGCTAGACAGAAATATATCAAATGAGATAAAAAAGGCCCAAGAGGCGGATTCTCCATCCTGAAACACTCAGGACCACCCTTGCTTGAGGGACAGCCGCAAAGTTCCTTTATGATGCAACAAACAAAAAGGACAGATCTGACCAGGGGGGTCCACTTTTTATTCTTGGCATCATTGTGCATTTTAGGCTTATTTATTCATTTTTACATTAGTAATAAATTAATATATTATCATGGCAAAAAAATGGAAATAATACAGAAGTATATGGAGTAAAAACCAAAAGATCCCTTTTGTTCACCCACCTTCTCAAGTCACACTGTTCTCTCAAGATAACTATGCATCAGTTTCATGTATCCTTTCCGCCTTCTATGTACATACGCTTATATATGATTATATTTTCACACACACACGTATGCACACATACACATGTATTTATATGTACTCTTCTGCATCTGTATTTTTATCAAATCTAGTCTGGGAAGATATTCAGAGACCCTGTTCAAGTCTGAGACCACCAGACCTCTTCCCATTAACTGAAGCTCCTTCTCATTGGCAGACATGGTTTCCACACATTTACTCTACTACCATTAATGCTTTAGGACATTCCCCCAAAGTTTGTAATTTATATTAAATACAGATGGGTATATTTTCGGTTGTACCATAAAATGCTTCCTATAACGCCATTGATAAACCTCCTCATCTTTCTGAACATAAATTAGAAACAAATAATTTGAAGAAAATATGATGATAGAGATGATAGACTTAACATGTAAAAATCAATTATTTTGAAATATTTGCTCCCGGCTTAATATAAATAGCTTGGAAAATTGGTTTTGTTTATTGATGTTTCAGGAAAACAACTATATATTTGAAATGCCGATTATATTGTTGAAAAATATAATTAATTACCTGGATGAAAATAGGATCATTATCTCACAGGATATAATTCATGGAAAGTACTTTAAAAATTGTAATGGGCTCTACAAACAGTAGCTATTGATGTCATGCATAAAAAGAGACATTTGTTCTCTCTTCTTTGCATAAATATATTATTAAATGGGCGACATATCAAGCACACATTCTTTATGCTTTGACACATGTTTCACATGATTTTCTCCATGTAAATGTTTATTCCGAACTCACTGAGTAATTGTTATACATTATGCATAAGCCTTCAAGTTTCAGTATTCAGATAATTTAGAATTTCTACAAATAATTTAAATTCCCCACATATAAATGACTATCAATATATTTCAGTTAAATACTGCTAATTCTCAGGTTTTTCAGGATGGCAAGAAATTGGCTTGGCAAGAACAATCCAGAATGACTGATGATGCCCGGCACATAGACAATTTGCAGGACATGCCACATCTTTCCATTATGAATCTGAATAATCAAGCATTATGTTAAGACTGATGATTTCCCTTGTGGTCGTGTGAAGTCCCCTGACAGGCACATATCTTCATTACCTTTTAGACTCCTCTGTGTTTGGCATAATACAACCCACTAAACACTATTCAATGAATAGCTACAAAGGTAATGAAAACAACAGCCAAACCATTAAATGGACATAGGTATATTTGACATTTCTTTTATTCTAATCTGTTTCCTAAATGTCCCAATGACCACTGAGCATTTGTTACACATTAGCATGTTGCTAGTGGCACCCACACTTAATGTCAAAATAGCCACTTCTTAATCTTCAAACAGAGGCAGGTGTAGCCGCAAATCTCAGAGCCTTAGGAGACAGAGGCAAGCGTTGATCTGAAGGATTAAAGTTTATGCCTTTTCCTCTTTTAAATAAGCTTACTCTTTTGGTAGCAAGCACTTCGGGGATTCCGAAAATATTTGCAAACAGTTCTGTCAGATAGCATCACCGTCACCATATGATTTAAACAAGCATGTATTCATCACACTTAAACCAGATGTCATCTGAGTAGATGAGAAATGAATCATTTGCTCCTGACAGCTTGTTTATTTCTGGCAAGACTTTCCAGCAGGGATTGTCGAAACGCACAACATTCTTTCTTCATATCTAAACACTAGAACGGAAGTCCAAGTACTAGAGGAAAAAGCCTTTCTTCCAGGTGATGCTCCTTAAAAACAGACTCTTTTTCCCTCAAATCAACGGGTGTGTGGCAAGAAAAGCGATGCGGTCTTAGAGATTGGAACTGTCTTTGTGGCATAAGAGTGATGATAATTCTGTTACTATTACCACCTCCAGCAACAACCTGAAGGATTGTTCCAATTAAAGAGTAACTCCCGTTAACTAAAATGTGCTAGGACCGGTGCTAAGCTATTTGATGATATAATCTCATTTAATCTTCACAACAACTTTTCCACATAGGTACCTTCCCTCCATTTTACAGCTGAGAAAACCAAGGTATAAAGAGGAACTGAGTAAACTGCTCAAGGACTCCAGGGACCAAGTAAGAGGCAAATCAGTGATTCACACCAGGCCTTTTGACTCCAAAGATTGTGCAAGACTGTTGGTGTCTCAGGTTCTGGGCCCACGAGCTCAAGTTTTCTGAACCTTCTCTTCCTTATTTGTGGGATTAGGGAGGCGGCCGATGGAATGACAATGGGTCTTTCCAGTTTTAGATTTCTAAAAAATGTAAGCACTTCCTAACACTATAAAACAATTCCTGCAATATTTTTGATCATTTGCAAACATTTGTACCCTGCATACTGTACACAGGCAAGAAGTTAGCTTCTCAATAAATAAAATACATCCCAATGGTTTTCCAGTTTGTTTACAACATTTAGGTAAGAAAATGGATTGCAAAAGCCCTTTAGTGAGAAGCCTTAAGAATAAAGGACATTTGTAAATTTCATTTTGGGGGCAGGTTAGGCCAAGTGATCACAGAAAGATTATGTACATATATGTGCCACAGAGAATTATCACTCCGTCGCTTTACAGTTCCCGAGGCAACTGAGTGCCTTAAAATAATGGCTCTTCTAATCATGAGGATAAAGCAGAAAGAGGGAGACGGTAACAAATGATGGGTGAGCACTACCATTCTGCAATATTAAGGTCTTTTCGATAAATCCTATAGATTCAGGCTAGCTCCCGGGTCGAAAGGTCATGATTCAAACGGTCAGAGGACCTGCTGTGTCAACTGTAAATGCTATCTCTCTCTGCTACAGGCCTAGGGGGAGGTGGCAGTTAAAGAAAAATATCAACTATCGCTAATGCCCTCTGTGCTTATATCGCCTGCTTCTCTCTTTTGATGGGAAGAAGGTGAAGATGAGAGAACTTAATCTGCACGGAGTTGGCTGGTGAACGAGCAGACCTCCAGGAGCCACGCCAGAGATAAGGGAAATATACGTCTCTTTCATGGGTACCGCAATCAAATTCATTTCCATCCCACTGTTATATCATAGGTGTTAGAGCTCCTCCTTTTGCACATTCAATGAAGAATATACCCTCCTCCCCACTTTTGGGGGATATCCCCTTACGGGAATAAATTGCTGATAATCGGAAAATTTTTTCTATGAGTAAAAGTTACTATTTTGCGGTGCATATGGACAGATACTGGGGAAGTATCATCTGTGTTAGGATGGTGAGATTCTGAGAGAACTTTTTTTTTTTAAGATTTTATTTTTTCCTTTTTCTCCCCAAAGCCCCCCGGTACATAGTTGTGTATTCTTCGTTGTGGGTTCCTCTAGTTGTGGCATGTGGGACGCTGCCTCAGCGTGGTCTGACGAGCAGTGCCATGTCCGCGCCCAGGATTCGAACCGACGAAACACTGGGCCGCCTGCAGCAGAGCGCGTGAACTTAACCACTCGGCCACGGGGCCAGCCCCTCTGAGAGAACTTTTTACATTTCCATTGATATGGTTGTAATATCGTTTTAACCACATATGCAGAAATGGAGAGGGAAAAGCTAATTTGGTAAAATATAAATTGATTTGCAACAATTCTCACACGTGGCTCTCCCTTAGCAAATGTAAGTCCCTATTATATGTGTTCTCTGGACTCACCCATGGGAAAGATCTGGATTTTTGACAGTCTTAAATGTGACAGCAGCCTTTTAGCATGTAGACGAGTACAGTAATTTGGCAGCAAACTCAAGACTCATGCTCACCAGACTGGTAGATCGGAAATAAATCACAGATGTCACACACATGCTCTCTTAGAAGGGAGAGAATTGATAAGGTGCCAAACCCCATCACACCCACACTGTTCTTGTTCCAAATGATAGAACCTCTCACCCTTGAAATTCTGACAAGTGCTATTAGGGAAAGAGATGCTAACTCATATCTCTTCCTGACTCTTTATCCATCTTTTCAAACAGTTTCTATCTGAGCTCAGTCTCAGGCCCGTTTAATTATGACATCTGAATCAATACCGCATACTAGACCCAGCCTGCATCAGTGCGCCTGGCGGTTTCCGATACCCATGACAGGCTTTCTAAAAATGATCATCTTCTTATTTTGAAAAGGAGGCATCCGGCTTAACATTAGGTACCTTCATTTTTAATTTTTGAAATCAGTCATAACTTACAGGCCTAACAAGGTTTAACACATTTAAAAATATATATTTTGCATTTTCTGAACTCAGACTCACTTTCTGTCTCCGAGATGCTAAGGTAGAGACGACAAAAATGGAAATGAAGCCAATAGCAATTTAAATAAATTACGAGCTGACAACAACCTGCCTTGGTGATGTTTTAAATGAAACATATTAACTGCAAAAATATCAGAATGCTTTAGAATACCTTCAGAGACCCCATTTTGATACTGTGGTGGGTTTTTAGATATCTGCATATAAAACAACATAGCACCAGGGAGGTTTAGAAAAAAAGGATTGAGCAAAAAAGATGTGCTAATTTTAGGGCCTGAGTTGGTGAAGTAAATACGAGTTGATGTTCTTTAAACACAGAATGCATGTCTACAGAGGACTTCCAGATGAGAAGCTCTCTTAACGTACAACATATAGCTATGGTTGTGCACTTAGAGCGTATAGACTGGCCTTGAGTCAGAATACTTACAGTCTTATCCCTGTGAATCAAATCTGTAAGCCTAATGAAAATCACCGAGAGCCTCAGTCTCCTTGATTGTCACATGTTCAGAGGGAAAAGGGAGCCCAGGATATGAACCTTGAAGTTTGACAATTCTGTGATTTAAGGACATCTCAACTGTGTGTGCTTAGGCCTTTAAAATATTCATTAATGAATTTTTGATCACTTTCTAGAAGGTGTAGGCCTCTGTGTGTCTATAAGCTATAGGCCTATATGGTCTATGTGTTATATAGGCCTGTTCGTGTATATGAGGCAAAGTTGTATACATGTCTCTAATGTATAGGCTTTTCTAAGTCCATATGGCTTTAGGCTTATACGTATCTATACAGTAAGGTTTTGAAGGGTCTAAAAGGTGTAATCCAATGTGTGTCCATAGAGGGTAGGCCTATGGGTGTCTATCAGGAATAGAGTTCTGTTTTTATAAGATACAGGCCTCCATGTGTCTATAACATACAGAACTACTTGTGTCTAGAGGGTAGGAGCCAATGTATGTCCATAAGGTTTAGGCTTCTATATATCTATATAAGATACAGGCCTCCAATGTCTTGAAAATGTCCGCATGGAGTCAAAGAATTAGTTACATTACCTTGATAAGGTTCACTCTGGTTTTCTGAATAAACTCTAAAATTTTTCCATGAGGAACAAAAGAGACACACACAGACATACCCAGACTCATTCACATACCCGAATGTAAAATTATTTCTTGAAGTCTCAGGGACAAGTCTGTATAAGACAGATACTTAAATCATAGGTAAGTTCTCTTTATCATGAGGTATTTAAAAAGAGATTGTAGAAAATCTTTTTAATGATGCTTTGAAAATGTCAAGTCAAAGTCGATTGTTTGGTGACTATTTTTAATGGTCCTACCAAAAAAGAAAAAAAAGACCCTCTATATTTTCCCCCGAGGGCCCTTAGTTTCACCACCACTGGCAGGACTTACATTCTTTAAGCTTGGTGTTGTCCTAAAGGAGAAATAGCCATTACGAGATGTTGCCTTTGGGAATGAGACGTGATTGATGAGAGCTCAGGTGTTCTCATGAAGGAAATGAGGCCTCATACAACTTGACAGATGCTTCAAACAATAATATTAATAGTTTACATTTATTATCGTCGCCATCTTTTCAAACTCTTTGATTGGATCACCATTGTGCATTATGTATCAAAATACTCTTTCTTGTTCAAACTACTATGGTCATCTCAACGAGGCAACCAAAACACAAAAAATTCTTCCCAAAACACACAAAATATCTTCAAAGTGTTTTCATGGACTACCACGTGTTTTTACAGCTTCTAGCAACTAGGTTCTAGCAGTTAGCAAAGCGGGTCACTAAATGAGCACTTATGAATGACCACAGAATAAACGTCGTCTCATTTACCATACATGCACATAACAATCTCTTATAAATTGTAAAAACATCCTTCAAAACGCTTCCTAAAATACTGTAGATATTTTTTGACTTACAGGAGAAAGCTGAGAAAAGATGGCAGAACTCTATTTTCCTACTTTGAAACGATTTCCCATCATTTGCAGAGCACTCAAATTTTGAGTTTTCACATAAGGAAAGAACTAGAGTTATGCGGGTCTGGCTTCTTAGACTTGACTTTACCCTGACTCCAAATACCTTCAAGGACCATAAAAAGTACTGTTGGAGCCTCCTTTCCTAACCTAATTGGTTAGAGATATTTTGTCTACTCAGAGCTCTATACAGACGGCTTTGGTTAGACATGTCAGGAGTGGAAGTCATTCAAGACAAATTACCCTGGATTAGGACTGTTTTCTGAGGCCAGAATCTATGAAGAAAATGCAGTCCTAGTTCTCTGAAAGCTCTTGATCACTATCACAGGTAGACCCAAATGGGAACAGAGTTAGCATAAGAAATGGCCAGTGGCATTCAGCTTAAAGAGTCTAAGGTAATCATTTAATTATCATCCAAACCTAGACATTTATTTTTTTCTGGAAAAAAAAGGTTCACTGACTATGTTGCTAGGGTGGTCTGCATAAACTGTGACCATTCCAGGCAAATTGGGACATATGGTCACACTACTATTATTGGCCGGACAGATATTTGTTCACCATTCAACGTCTCTGGGCCTCTGTCTTCTTATATTTATTGTATTGAAAAATATGTTACTCCTCAAATTCTTTTAGTCCTACAGAATGGTCAAATAATGGATGATCCTCAATAGTAGATAACTGGAAAAAATATTTACGTTCTAAAACCAATATGGTGTGCTTAGGTAACCGTTCTCCAGATATTCCATAAATTCACTTCAACACAGAACCTGTTAATGGTTTAAGTTAATTAGAAAAGCATCAGTTCATCTGGGGAAGATCTGGTTTCTGTTGATTGCAAGCTTAATTTGTGCCAGTAGTGAACTTGTGTTGCCAAAAAAAGCGCAGCCTTGGATTTCATTAGTGGAAGTCCAGCCTTGAGAGCACTGGGGAAAGTGAATTCTGTGTTCACTACTGGTCAGTCTATACCCAGAATAGTAAGTACATCCAGTATGACCTGGAACAACTCCAGACATGAGTGACGAGGACAGCAATGGCTTGGAAACTATGTTATTTCTGGAGAGGTGGCAATAAGTAGGAATACTTAGACTAGAAAAGGAGACATTACACCTTTACAAGCAAAAGACATTCACAAAGCTGAAGTCCAGAGTTGTGGAAAAGAGGTTTAGAATTCCAAAGACTAAGACAATAGCTAACAGATTGAAGTTACAGGGACAACATTTGCATCGATGTATGGAATTCCTTTCTAGCATTCTGATGTGTTCACAAATGGGATAGGACGCCTTGAGAGGGAGTGAGCTCCTTGTCACTTGCACTGTTCAAGCAGCAGCTGGATTCTTGCATGCGGGAGAGAGGGCAATGAACTGGATCAGTGGGTTCCAAATTGTGTTCTACTGCATCTGAGGAGGGTCCTCAGAAGAGCATCTGGGAGCAGTGGAGGATGAAGGCAGTGGGGGATGCTCTGTAGCATCAGACCTCAAGCCTCCAGCCCTGACTTAACCAGAGCACTTCTGTTTCTGTTTGTTGTTGAGTTGTTTTGGGTTTTGTTCATTTGTTTGTTTAATGTAAGGGCTCTGCATGGTATTTCCTTTGGATAAAAAGGGGCTGGGGAAGGTTCTGCTAAAAATTCTCTTTTAAATCCATTGACACCAAAGCTTCCTTAAGACTCTCAGGCAGTAGGAGTCTATGATTTTAAATTCAAGGAGGGTGTCCACTGGGAACATCCTCATGTCCATTCCGATTTTCCTATAGTCCAGCTCTCAGATTAACTCTTGGTTTGTGTCTTCTCAAAAACAGACTGGAAAGAAGTATGCCACTGGAAATGTTTGGTCCTCAAATATTATGTTCTGTGTGTAAAAACAGGAGTCAGTCAAGGGGTGTAAGACAGCCAAATGTTTGATTAAGAACATTAGTTAATAACTTTGAAGCAATATTTGTTAAGATAAAATACAATTCAGATAACTAATATGTGGTTGTGTTTATTTTTACCCACCTCTAGAAACCCACTTCTTGGGTAAGTCTAAAAATAAAGACTAAATTAAAAAACTAAAATGCAATTTGACTATAAGACTTCATTATTGTTGTACAAAGTTTTAAAAATTTCATTAAAGTTTTCTTTCAGGGAGCTTGACTGGCTGAGCATCCTTCTTCATCTTTATCTCCTGACACATCTCCCTAGACATACTTGGCTTACATGTGATGTTGTTGTGGTTTTAATGATTCTTAGCAAATGTTTTAAAACAACCAGATGACTCATATTCTGAGACTCTGGGACTCAAATTGAAAACTGAAAATGAAGGTGAATTGACTCAGACTATTGAATACCTTTAAAACAATGGAAGGAATCATTTGGACATAAAAGTTTAGCCCAATTCCACTAGGAAGGCTATAATTTTAAAAAATAATAGGAAAATAGCGAGTGCTAGTGAGGCTGTGGAGAAATTGGAACACTCATACATTGCTGGTGAGAATGTAAAATGGTGCGACCACTGTGGAAAACCATTGTTGTTTCCTCAAAGAGTTAAACATAGAATTACCATAGGACCCAGCAATTTTTCCCCTAGGTATATACACAAAAGAATTAAAAACAGGAACTTGCATAAATACATGAATATGCATGTTCATAGCAGCATTATTCATAACAGCTAAAAGGTGGAAACAACCTAAATGTCCATCAATGGATGACTAGAGAAAGGAACTGTAGTATATACATACAATGGGATATTATTCAAACATGAAAGAAATGAAGCATGGATATATGCTATAATGTGGACGAACTTTGAAAACTTTAAGTAAAAGAAGTCAGACACAAAAGATCATATAGACTTTAATTCTATTTCTATAAAATATCCAGAATAGGTAAATTAATACCGACGGAATGCAGGTTGGTGGTTGCCTGGGGTTTGGGGGAGAAGGTATGGGGAATAATTGCTTTATGAGTGTGAGTTTCCTTTTGGGGTAATGAAAATGTCTGGAACTAGATAAAGAGGGTCGTTACAGAACATTGGGAATGTACTCAAGTTTAAAACTGTTCACTTTCAAATGGTTAATTTTATATTATGTGAATTATATACTAAAAACACATATAGAATAAATTAATTTTGTGACTCCCCTTTTGGGGTAAAATATCAAATGTCCTTAACTCTCAAGAGCAAAATAAACAAACAAACAAACAAAAAGTTGACCTCAGCTTTCATGCTCAGTGATGGCGTCTGTTGCCTGGCTTTTAGATTATACTGTTCAGAAAGATTGCCCTGTTAACATCCCTGCATCAGTCATTCAGTCACATAGTCATTCAGCACCCACTCCTTAGAGTCTGTGGTGAAGGGCAGACCACCCGCCTTCAAGGAGCTTGCGGTACAGTTGGGAAGACCGGGCCCAACCGTACAACCGGGTATGTGTTTCTTTACTCTAGACCTAAAATGTCTCATCACTTGAGAGATCAGTGAGGGAGGGAGAAGGATGGGAAGGCCTCATGGAGGCGGCAGAATTCGAGTCCCATCTCTAAAGACAGGTGGGATTTCAGCATTTTATACAATCTTCTCTTACAGCATTTATCGCACTGGATTTTAGTTGTTAACATGTCTGCCCATCCATACACATTGTAAGACACTTGAAGCTAAAAGCTGTATCCTTGTATTCCAAATTCCTCACAATAGGAACTTTTCTGAGTTTTTGGAGAAAAACCTCTCTTGCAATTCTTCTCACTGCATAGAAATTAGGGGTAAATTGCTATAAGATGCACCAAAACTTAGGTCAAAATATGTATTTAAATGGACCGCTGAGTTTTCTCACTGTCTGAGAACAGCTGCCTCTGAGGAAGTGCCCTCCAAGGCTGGAGGCCGAAAGCCAAGTAGAGAAAGCAGTGGTGGATTTACCTGAAACCACCCCAACTTAAGCTTTAGGGGCCATCACTTGCATGGGCCTCTTCCAAGGTCTTATGGATAATTTTGTATTCCTAATTTTTCATTTTTTTTCTCAAAAACGATCTTCCAAATTGTAGAAGCTTCAGGCCCTACAAAAATCTAGATTCACCCCTGGATAGAAGGAACTCAATTGGTTTGATTTAGAGAAAATCAGTCTTTTGTAAGGAGCATAATCTGTGCCACCTAAGAAGATGCGCTTGGGAGTCACATTGCCTGGGTTAAAAATCTGATATGTGTCACTTATGAGCTGCGTGACCATGGGTCTGTTACTAAACCTCTTTAAGCCATGCTTTCCTCCTTGATCATAAGGAAGAGCAGCATCCACTTCATAAGAGTGTATTCTTTCATTCAACTTTATTTCCTGAGTACAAACCAGGGGCCAGGCCCTGGACAGTAAATCAACAATGACATCGGCACAGTAGCAGGAGAAAATGTTGGTTGGAAAGCGTGCTTTTCATTCACATTTCCAGAAGACAGTGTGAAATGTAGACTCTGCATGTTAGTTGGTTAGACTTATGTATTACCAAGGGGAAGAGAAAGAAGATCAGAAACCCAGATATGTTTTAGACATGGCAGTGAACAAACAGCCTTGCCCAGCTTGACTTCTCAATATGAGACCTCAAACTGGAGATTTAAAAGCCTCTCCTCGTTCTCATGGCCTTCATCCTGGGGGCATATTTCAGGTGAAATTCCAGAAGGGGATCTTGATACATGAGGCAGTAGTTGTTCAGCAGCTAATTTTTAAGAAAACATTGTTCCCTCCCAAGTTTCTCATTATGGCCAAGAATGTGTGTTGCTGGCAACTGGGCAGTTTTCATAGCAGAAGCCCTTTGCCTGTGGAATTCACTCCCTCTGGGGGTTTGGCAGAGCCAGAGGT
Source organism: Equus przewalskii (assembly GCF_037783145.1). Lineage (NCBI taxonomy): Eukaryota > Metazoa > Chordata > Mammalia > Perissodactyla > Equidae > Equus > Equus przewalskii. Next base: position 18,573,323 of record NC_091862.1, read on the forward strand.
TGGCAAGTTGTAAGGCCCAGTGAATGATGTATTTGTCTCTACAGCCTTTTAAGTAAGGTTTTATCTGGAGCTCGTAACTGAATTTTTGTATGGAAGAGAGACAACTTCTCATGTGCTGCTCACTGCTGTGCGGCAGAAGCCCAGGGATCTGGGTAGCCAACGCAGCAATTCTTGAATGTATGTATCTTCACACTATGTGAGGAGGAAGCCAAGCTCAGCGGAAGAGGAACTCTAGCTCTGAAGAATGAAGAGATGTGCCAATTTGTGAGTTAGGCACAGTATGTGTACCCATCTGAATGGAAACGATTTTCTCTGTTCTGTTCAAAATCTTTGAATACTTATTTTTATTTTTTGGTTTAAATCTGAGATTTAATCCAGAACAAAGACTGTCAGCAGAAACATCAAATGATTCAGGCTGAACGTTTTACTTCTAGCGTTGAGTTTTTCACATTGGCAGCCTATGTATACAAATTAACTTAATGATGCTGTAATCAGGATTTCATTCCACTTGTCATGAACACGGTCCAAGTTTCTCTCTTCTATTTTTCTCTTTTTATTAATACAACAAAAAGGAAGTCTTCTTTGCTTCTATTTCAGATTCAACAAACCACTGATCTAAAAAAAATGGGAACGTGAATCTTCTTCCTTTCCAAACCCCGGGTGACCTTGGCAGCATAGAAGCCTCCATCAGATGCAAACCGGGCTGTAAATAACAATTATTTCCCATTCATAAAAGCTGCCTTTGACTGTCCAAGAACTAACGAATTACGAGTGAATAGTCCCCAAGAGGTTTGAAAGCACTTTAATCATTCTGAAGCTGCTTTGATGCTGTTTCTTTAGGGTGGAATTATTAACTCCTTTGAGGAAGCACAACCAAGTTTGCGATTTCTGGGTGTCCTACCCATGCAGAGTTACAGGCAGAAAAATCCACTGTCAAAGGTTTTTTTGAAAAATTAAGAGAGCTAAGATATACCGAGTGCCTTGGCTTCAGGAATATACTCTTCTCCTTTTATATTTTGCCTATAAAAAGGTACTAAAAAAGCTTAATATGTATTGCCTGTTCTTAGGAAACTTACCTAATAGGGAGTCAGAACACATTCATTCTTTTGATTCATTTACTACATCTAATGAATTCCTATAGTGTGTGATATAGGAATAGGAATATAGCATTGGCGTAGGAATGTGTATAGAATTCGTCCGATGAATGCATCTCAACTTGCATGCATGTGAGGCAAGAAAGGAAGGCAGAGTAGAAGGAGCTCTCACCAGGCCAGGAGGGAGCTGGGTGACTATGTGTGACCTCCTGAGTTGCATCGTCTTCATTGTAAGAGACTTCGTAGTTATAAAATTCTCTGCTTAAAGTCCTAGTAACACACTGTTCAGACAACCAGACCTGTTGCAGTCACTCTCAGGCAGGTACTGTTCAAGGATGCTAAAGTAAGACTAGGTGATGAAGATGTATCAGGGATTAGTCAGATGAGCGGTTCTCACAACACACAATCAAAGAGCACCCAATTGTGAGTACTCTTGAACTACATAACTAGATTTTTATTCTGTTTTGATATAATAACAGAGTCCCTAAATGGAATTATACTTAAGACAGAGAAGAGGCAGCTGGTGATAATGTAGGTATAATTCTATCAAGAAATTCAGCTGGAGCCATCAGGTGATTTGATTTGTAGACAAACCTACTATTTCCAGAAAATGATGATTTCCGCAATTATTTAAAAAATAATTCCCACGGTTTCTTTTTATGAACATTTTTTATCCCAAATGGCTGCATGAGCCCGACATTACTTTGTCATGCACACCTTATCACAGAAATGGGATATAAGCTACCCTGCATATTTCCGAACTGCTTTTGCTTTCAAGTACTATGGTTTGAATGATAGATTTACAGGCTAAAAATGCTTTGCTACACTGCTACGATTCTTGCAACAGTACAACAGGAGTTTCACCTGCTCAGATCAGAAACCAGAGCAGCTTCCGCCCAAGGCACTGAGGAAGAATCCGATGTGCTAATAATTAGGGGGACTTCGTTCTTATCCTTCAACAAAGCCAATTATTTCAGTTTTAAATATTGGGGTCATGTTTTGACGTTACAGTTTATTCAAAGAGCTATCTGTAAAATTTGTAAAATTCAGAAGTCCTTTAGTTTTCTCTTAGATTATTCCAAAAGGCTAGACTAGCGCTTCAGATCTGGGGACTTGGGGTTAAAGTGTAATTAGAAAGGAGCCTGGCATTGACAATAATGTTCTAATGCCATTATTTTTTCCTAAGAAGAAAATATAAAGGACATGCTGAGTCCCTAGCAATCAAATCATAGATTGGCAGTCATTACTCTTCAAGATTTAAATAATAGCTACCACGGTAAATTAAAATTCAACCAGACAGTACTGTTCAGGACAACTACTGATTATTAGGTTCAACCAAATGAAATTCCCATTTTTGCAGATCAAAAACAGTTGAATATTGGCATTTTCATATGATTCCAACTGCTAGTTGGATTTAGATAAAATTTTTAACATTTCACATAGATTTCTTAATTTTGTAAGTCATAACTGAAGCCCCTCTAATTTAATTCCTAATTAAATGGTTAATTTATTTAGTATGTTGTGGACTTTTCCCCTAAAGGACACAGTTTGGCACTGAACTCTCCAATAAGTAAGTTAATGAGGATGCTGCATAGTTTTCGCATGACTGTACATCAGTAATTATGCTTGGGTTTTTGTCCCAGGGCTAGAGAAAGCTCACAGATTTGAACACCACCTGGGTTGTTTCTGAGATTTCTATCAATGCTGCGGCAGCCATCCATCAGGGGTAAAGTCCTAGCAACAGAGCCATTTTTATTGTTGGATGAACAAGGGTCATCTAATATGCTATCTAGGGCCCTCGATGTATAATACATTTAAATCTATGAAACAATTATTAAACACTCACTACTTACACGTTCTAAGAACGTGTGTCCTTAGCAGTTTTCATCATCTATAGCACTACTCAGAGTTCACTTCAAACGCTACCCTTAAGCAATGGGAATGAATATTCCTTGAGCAATACAGAAATAAGTCACGGCAGTGGAATTCAGTTAGATGAAATCTGCTGTTCCTTCGTATGGGAGTGGAGGAGCAGCAACGCCTGAAAGCACAATCATGGGACTCCTGATTTGGAACAGGTCCATCACGCTCTGCCCTTGGAAACTAAGAAAGAGGAAGGCGCGCTTTGTGAAGGAGTTTGCATTGTTGCACAAAGAGCCCAAGCCAAACTTGGCCTTCTTCCCTCGGCACTTCCACAAAGATGCACAATGTGTATTGAAGGCTGCAGACAGGAGAAACCTCTCCAAGTTAAGCTCCAGGGAAAGTCGGCTTTGTCTTCCCTGGAAACTCACAAAGATGCCAGTGTGGAGTTTAAGGATTATCAAATCTCCCTTCAATCGGGAGCACGCCAAGTGGCCCAGACATCCCTAGTCGCTCTTGGGTCACAGAAAAAGAAAAGCTGTGCTGGAAAGTTTATGGATAGGACTTGGGCATTTTCCCATTCCCAGGATAGCCAAAAGAGTGCTTCCATCTACTGAGAAGCTGATGGAAAGAGAAGGGGAGAAGGGACAGGCTGAGCTACGAGTCTTCTCCTAGCATTCAGGTGGGTTTCAACTTTTCTTTAAAATTCTTCTTCTTTTTTTTGTGTGTGTGAGGAAGATTGGCCCTGAGCTAACATCTGTTGCGAATCTTCCTCTTTTTGCTTGAGGAAGATTGTTGCTGAGCTACCATCTGTGCCAATCTTCCTCTATTGTGTAAGTGGGACGCCGCTACAGCATGGCTTGACGAGCAGTGTGTAGGTCCATGCCTTGGATCTGAACCCATGAACCCTGGGCCAACGGAGTGGAGTGCACAAACTTAACCACTATGTCACTGGGCCAGCCGCTCTTTAAAATTTGTAACAAAAACAATCTTACTTCTGAATTTTACATTGGAAAAAAAAAAGGCAAAACTTACTAAAATCAAACCAGTAAAATTTCCAATACAAAAACAACAACTTGTGCTTCTTTCAGTTTTAAGTGAAGTGTGTCTACAAGGATTTTCACTTGAAATTTTCTTTCTTTCTTTATGATGGAGAAAATATAGTATTTGCCTATTTGATTAAAATATGCATATTCAGACAATATTGTCTGTGAACAGCTCTACGGTGGCACTCAATAATTGATTAAATGACAGATAATGATACCTTTAATTTAACTTGGTAATTAAAGTTCTTTGCACTTTGAACATCAAAGGCAGTTGAATCTTCTCGCAATATGGGTTAAGAAGGAAGAGGAGGCTTAGGGGCAGGTAAAGACAAGTTCCCTCTCCACCCACAATGCAGTTCGGTAGGGACAACAATTGGATTATGCGAATTGGAGGAACTGATCATTTGGTTACAGAATTAAATAAGTTCAACCGCAGAAGTAGAATGATGCCTTGTTACTCGTGCTCTCAATTTAATTGAGGACTATCTATGGCTAGAACCTTCTCACTGGTACAGAGGCATCCAGAACGAAATTCTCAGAGATAACTTTACAAACGCTATATCACTGCTTGTGAAACAAAAATATTGTACGTGACTTTTTAATATCTCCTAGGAGGGACATAATAGGAAAATATATTTGCTTTCCAAGAAAACATATCAAATAAGGTAAATGATTAACTATGTAGGAAAAAATTTCCATTAATATTCTTCATAAAGTTGTTTCATAAAAAAAGCTTACATATGAAAATAATTTTTCACCTAAATAGGTTTGCTCTTTGATGTTAATAGACTTAGCTGCTCAAATTAATTTTAAATATTGTGAAAAACAGTATAAAACATTGGCTTTGTTATGATCTATGAAATTATTTTTTAATATTTCTGTGTACCCTTAAGCAATTTAAAATCTATGAAGTAATACATTCTTTCATAGGAAACAATCACTGTGGTGATTGTGAAACCTTAATTTTTATATTAAACAAAAGCATTAGGCTTTAGAGTTTATCAAGGCAACAAAATGAAATACGTAATTGCCTTGCAATATTATCCACAAGTAATAAAATGTTTAGAGTTGACTTAACTGTTTTTAATAAAAGACGTAGACTTTTAATCCATTACAGTCGAGGTGTGAATAGTGTACATTAACGCAGGTAAATGCTTTGGCTAAGAGCTCTCCGGTGAATTGCAATCAAAATTAAGACCTATAATTTAACAAGATAAAGTCACCTCTAACTCACTCTTTGTTAATTTCAAACAAGGGGAATTAAATGTCGTTACTAAAATTAGGCATTCTGGAATTATAACATTCTATTTGTGACATTTGTCAGTAGTATCAATTTAGTTGGTGTTGTATACAGTTATAGACTTTACCAATAAGAAAGAATTCTATTAAATAATTCTAGGATTTCATAAAATTTTCTCCATAAATGGAAAAACTCAGAGCTAACCCTCCAAACTGCGAATATATCTATCTGAAATGAAGATAGTATCAAATATTTCCTTATGAAGTTGCTGTTTTCAATGTGATGTCCTAAAATGGGCTTTGACCACTTTCAGACTCTGTCTTTTAAATTTAATCATAAAGGTACAGACTACTTCATTGACTAAATACAATTCAATAGAATGCAAACTGAAAATATTAAAGTGAAAAACAACGACTTATCTATTGAATAAAAATACTTCAGAGAACAAAAAAGGAAAAATAAATTGACCACATCCACATTTTCAAAGTACAGTGTGAGTTTATGTTGGGATAAAGATATTGTGACCCATTCTGAGATGTCTCTTTAACTGTATCACAAGCTGGTGTTAAGCTGTTTTTTCTCTGTGAAATTTCCAAAACAGTTTACCTATAAAAATATAATTATGCTTTCTTTTAGGTTTTTCTATGATAAACATTGAGATAGTTTCAACTTCTTCTAGAAAATGAAGATAATTCACTGCAATAAGATGCTTGAACTTCATTGGGATTATAGGCCATGCCTTGGCATGTCAACTAATAAAATGCATTGCACTTAAAATTGAGCTATCGAAGACGTGTCTGTGGCATGGATAGATAAACCGTGGGATATATTATGACCCATATTTGGGGAATTCTAGACATTATGCATGTAAATATTTACATTTCAAATAACAAATGTGTTTACCTATAACATATAATTGTGTTAGCTAACTGAAGGAAGATGAAGATGGTTGGCATAAGTAGAATTACATCTGTTATATATTTTAGTTGATTTTAACATAATCAAAAATAAGCAGAATTGGAAATTACCATAGGTAATCCCCACATGTAATTCAAAGGCATAGTTCAAATTTCTTGAAAACTCTGCTTGATGCAATGGGACGAGAACTGGATTGGGAGCCAAAAGACAAGGCTGAACTTGGGAGCCCTTTCACCCTCCTGTCGTTTGGGTCCCATTGTTTTATCTGTAAATTGAACACCAGGCTGGACCCTCTGGAAGGGCCTCTTCAGCTCTGACATTTCACAATCCTTTTAGTCTTTCCCTACAAGTCTTTATCTCCAACTTTCATATCCATTTTTCTTTCCTGGTAGGACTTCCGATAGTCAAATGGCTGAAATGGCCAAAGGAAGAGAGAAAGAAAAAAAAAGAAACTAGACAAGTTATTGTTGAATAAACAACCTTTGACAAAGCAAGGATTTACAGAAAACTTCCATGTTTTACAAAGACTTAAAAATATGTAATTATTTTTAAAAATGTGCTAAATTTTTAAAAAGAGGGCAAAGTGATTACTGACAAATAAGTGCCCTTGAATGAACTTGGTGACCTTGACCCTTCGTACTATTGACATCGGCTGCAGGATACTTTGAAGATGCTGGGGCACTCAGTGAAGATAAAAGCACATTAAAAAAGCAGAATATTATATGAGGAAAGGAATTAAAAATTAAAACATAAAATTGGTCAAGCCATAAAAATATAATTAAAAAAGTCCTATGAGGCATTCTGTCATGATTAACATAAAAAGTTGTAACATTTTCAATTAAAAAGGGAGATAATCCATTATAAAATGAAATGTAGGCCCTTCCACGTATTACTTCACGTGGGTACTTCAGAGATCACCAGGAAGGCTTAGTTTAAACACTATTAGCCATGAAAGAATATTTTGGAATATCTCTATGTCACGTGCGAAATGTCAAATACAATTGTTGTCTATCACCGTTAATATATCATGTGTACTCAGCAAAGGAAATACAGTAACTATTCACTATAAACAATTATTTTGGGGGAGGGCTGGTAATTTTTTCTTCAGTATCTTGATATTCCAAACAAAAGCAGATTGTTTTACTTGCACTATATACCAAACTGACTATAAATAGTCGATATCTTATACTTCGTAATCAGAAAGACACTAATTTTGAGACATTCGAATTCCTCAAGGATTCACTTGCCTGTCATTTTTTGTACTGATCATTCATAGTGTGCCTTATATAGAGTAAGTCCTCAATAAAAATGGAATGAAGTTTGTAAAGCCCTACTTTCCTTATTTTAGTTCCCACCAAAAACTGTTCCCAGCTTTATCATTGTGCCTTGGCAGCAGTTCTCAAAGTGAATTTTGTTAATAGGTATTACGTGAATGTGGCCAAATGGGTTAAATGGTGTTACATGTGTTCCTAACTGGTAGGAATTATCTGAAATATTAATATGTCAACCTACATTATGAATCTCAAGGGGAATAGATAGTAAGTTGCAACCCCAAATAGAATTGTTCTGGATCTCTCAGAATATCTTATTGGATTACAGCTTTGCAAAAATCGCTTTGGGAACTTGGTTCTATATGCTTGATCTCCTTGGCCAATCATCCAAATTCCCCTTCATTCTAGTCCCAGTCCTTCTAGGTGCTCCCAACACAAGCCATCAAATATATAAAAAACACTGTCTAGTGTCTCCTTTGTTGACCAAACACACAATCCTTTCGAACCCAAGCTGATCTCCTTGATGGGGGCACAATATGCTAGACACATTCTAATGTGTTTCTCTCTTTTGCATTTCCAGGTATATAAGTTGCTCAGTAGTAAGCCCAAGGCATTGACCTGCGTAGTATGTAGAAGGCATTAGAGCTGAGTCAGTAGAAATGAAAGAAAGGAAACAAGGAATGGAGGTAGGGAGAAAAGAAAGGGTCAGTACTCAGATTTTGACGACCAAAATCCAATTTTTCAGTTAAGTCAACGGTCATGAAGGTCAGAATTGATAGAGGAAAGAATTGTTTAAAGTCTTATTTGCTTTCATGTAGTATATTGAGAGCCAAGCCTGGCTATTAGATCTTAGAATTTACTATTTACCAGAAGCAGAGAGAATTCAGGATATGTTGTAAAAAATGATAAAACACCATTCCAGAAGGACTGCGAGAAGAGAAAGCTGTGGAGGCAAGAGAAGCAGAGAAAAGCATCTTGACCTTCCCTCTCGATTTCAAAGTCCTAGCAGGCAGGTATGTTAGATTGGCAACGGGTAATGCTGAGGGTAAACAGGCTTTTGACCTGCATCTGTTTGGGTTTTGGGGGAAGAGACTGTTTCAAAGGGTGCCTGGAACAACCTGGGAGGTCCAAACGGTTGGATGCAGTGACGGAACCTGTGGTCTCTACCACATCTAAGCTAACTGAGCTGCTTCTTGGAGACATCCCAAAGGTCCGCTGTGTCCCATCAGGAAGGTGGAGAAGGCAGCTCACAGTGCTGGCTGTGAACTCCTCAGCTCCAACTGTCCCTGCCTCCTGGCTCCAGGGTGATCATATGAATGGGGGGCCTACTGTGAGTTACCTTGACCCCAGGAGGACACGCTGAGCCCGGAGAGGCGAAACCACAGTTCACAGCAGCAGCCTGTATGTCACGCACAAACCTCGACACAACTCAGCCAGTGCACACAGGTGAACCAGCACAATATAAGAGGCAATGCCCCAAGTCCCCTCCTGCACCCAGCCATGCTGAGGGTGGCGGTTGGGGCAGAAAGAGCTGAGATTATCTGAGCCAGAACCTGTAAAGAGTTGAACTTTCCCCACTTATTTCGACTGTTTAAATTAGACCAGATTGAGATATGTTAATCAGCAAGTCTGGATTTCTCCCTACCTGGTACAATGAGAGTTCAAAAAGATCAGATAAGTCCTAGAAAAATAAGCTAAATTTTCTCTGCTCTGTTAACAGTATTCAAATTTTCAATGCTCCCCATTCTCCTAAGACACATGTTTTCTATACTGTGCTTCATAATCCATCTTGCATTGTTAACTATCTTTTTTTTTTTTTTTTTTGGTGTTGCTATGTCTTATATCTACCCCTTCCCAGTAGTGTAGCTCCTTGAGGATAAGGATACATTATATCTCTCATTATCAACACAGTACTAACCCGTCACTAGAGCAAAGAGATTAATTACAATTCTTTTCATAATTCAGTCCAATTCTATACTTGACCATATTTGGATTATTTAATATATACTATACAACAGAATGTACCTAGTATAACTAAAAATTTGATGTTGAAAAAGTATAGTATCTCTTACAGCACCATAACAAAATTTTCAAACAATGTAGAAATGAATGCTGTGCAATTATCACTCATGTAACATACAGTTAATTTTACCCAACAGTGGAAATCCGGCGTCGTCATTATATGTTATAGACAGCTAGATCGGCATTTTTAACAAGAAGCATAATGATATTTCAGATACATTCACTGGTAGGACCTCCAGTACATCTGATTTCAAAGTTGAAGATGTTCATTATAGAAGTAACATAATATAAATCATGAAACAAGTTAAAAATAGACTGTATCCCAAATAACAGATTTGCAAGTCTCTTTATAGTGAAAATCAAACTCAGCCACTTCTGCAGATTTAACCTTTCTGAGTGGCTTACCTGAATAAAGTGAAAAGAATTTAAAAATAACAAAGGAAGATCTCACACCAAAATGGGGATACAGGTTGGAACCAGAGCATCTGTATCGTTACTACTGCCTGAGTGAAAGGATAGAGTTAAACATTCTGTGTTTGTTCACTCTTGTTTTTTCCACCATCACAGGAGAGGTATAAATAAGTAGCCCCTGGCCTTTTCAAACCTACACTGCCATATTTCATTTATGGCATCCAATGAGGTCAAAAGGCAAAGAATAAAAACCTCCCAGCACGAGCTGACTTTGTCAATTTATGATGTGGTTCCCTATTCAGCCCATTGTTAAGCAAGCTGCTCAAATGATGTCTTGGTTCACACGTCTGTGGGTCTCTGATAGGCTTCAAAGTCTGGGGAATGGCCTATGCAAGTTGGAAATCTAACCTTCTTCACCCTTCCATCTTTCTGTCTCCTGTTTTCTGATCTTTTTAATCCAGAATCTTTAATAGAAAAATTCTGTCGCAGGACTGAAAACAGCATGGGGTCAAAATCCCAGCTAGGTTATTTAAAGCAACATCTACAGTCTTTTGAACATTCAAGAGCAATTTAGTTGACCTCTGGGGGCTCTTCTTCAAACATGTTCTATTAAATACACATAAACATATTAAATAGAAGTAAAACACATTTTAAGTTCAGCTTATCAAGAGCCAAAAAGACAGATAAATCTAAATGTTTAAACAAAGACTCTTCAAGCAACAAACTAAATATGTCTCAGATAAATTAATTAATGTAAGAGCAAGAGGTTTTAAACGAGAATGTGTAGGAGAGGATAACAGAATACAGCAGAACTAAATCCAATGTCTTTAAGGAACAACTATTTCTAACAAAACCAATAACCTGAACTAAAGAACCAATAAGATAATCAAGTACATGCTAGATACAGGGAGACTGAATTTCCTATATTCCATGCAAAAGACAATGTGGTCTAGCATTTTCTGTATCAGCTCAAAATGGAAGTCAACAATCATAAAAATAAAATAAAGCCATCAGATGTTGTGTATATTCTATTTAAATTTGATTTACAAATCAAACAACTCTTGTTTTTTCCCTGCTAGTCATTTCCCTTCTGAATTGCTTCTCAGCCAGTCTTTTAAAGGAGAAATCATGGCATCGACAACATACCTGGAAAAGCAACTACTCTCAATCACTAACCAACAGAAGGAAGTCTGTAAAATAATGTGTCTCTGTCAGTATCGCTAGAAATGGTAGGAACATATCAGTTTCAGTAACTTAATAAAAATGTTACTGTAAAGTAGGACTTAGTCATCACATTGTGCACTCTGCAATGGACCATCTAATGGACCATTGGACCACCTAATAGCACACGGATCAAGTCACTGTGATACTGGAGGAGGAGACCAGAGGATTAAGGAGGTTCTTGGTAACAATAGAGCCAAAAGACTGGAGTAACATAACACAAGTAGCAAAAACTTAAACAAAATGCCTCTATGTGAGGTTTTACATTTTATCAAAATCTGAATGGAGGGTATTAAAAAGACATCTGACAAAAGCAGAAAGAAGTTAAACAAAAAGGAGGAAAAGAAAATCCACATAAAAAGAATTTATGAAAGGCAAGTTTCCAGCAACACTTAAGCAACTCTTGGGCTCTATTCTAGACTTGAGAACCAAGTACATTATGATATAGCGCCAAAGTAAGATCTCGGGGAAAAAATTTTAATCAAAAAAAGATTTAACACACACCACTATTTTCAATATAAAGCATGTCCAAAGGCTGCTTGTGCTTTCCGGTTTGCCTTTCGGTTCTCTCAGACAATTTTGAAGCAACGCCACATACCACGATAAAATAAACACTTACCACACAAATCAACACTCCCTGAAGCAACGAAGAGAAAACACCACTTACCTAGGAAAAGAAGAAAGGAATACCGAGATTAAGAGGCTATCATCTAAAAACAAATTTCTCAAAAAATTAAAAATAGAAATACCATATGATCCAGCTATTCCATCTGAGTATTTATCCAAAGAACATGAAAGCAGTAGTTCAAAAAGATTTATGCACCCCTAAGTTCATCGCAGCATTATTCACAATAGCCAAGATGTGGAAGCAACCCAAGTGCCCATCAATGGATGAGTGGATAAAGAAGATGTGGTGTATATATATAGGTATACATATATATATATATATATATATATATATATATAGGTATATATACATATATACACACACACAATGGAACACTACTCAGCCATTAAAAAGACAAAATCATCCCATTTGCGACAATGTGGACGGACCTCGAGGGTATTATGTTAAGTGGAATAAATGAGACAGAGAAAGACAAACACTGTATGGTTTCACTCATATGTGGAAGATAAACAAACACATAGATATGGATAATAGATTGGTGGTTACCAGAGAGGAAGATGGTGGGGGGAGGGCAAAAGGGGTAAAGAGGTACATGTGTACGGTGACAGATAAAAACTAGACTGTTGGTGGTGAACACGATGCAGTCTATACAGAAACTGAAATATAATAACGTACACCTGAAATTTACACAATGTTATAAGCCAATATGACCTCAATACAATAATATAAGAAATAAAGACAATTACAACATTTCTTAGATTATCCTAGTTCTTCTACTGCCAGTATTTTCTCAATGACCATCATTAAATTTTTAGAAGAAAACTAAGTTTTAATTTATTTATGGCATGAAAGGGGTTGTGCGAGAAGCGAGCAAGCCTTCAACAAGACAGCACCATGGTGCAAAATCTCCTGTGAGCTGATTTCGCCACAAGGCACGATTACACATAACCACAGGCAGGCCAACGGAGAAGAATGGTAACCAATTCGAAAGGATAAAAACACGCTCTTTTGTTGTTATTTCTAAGAGGAGCAAAAGATTGTCAGAGAAGCAAGCATTGAGGGTGCTTTGCAAGGAATCTTCATCAGGGGAAGGCAGAGAGGATTGCCTTCATCAGAGCTCTACCCCCCCAGCTTGCAAAGCTAGATTTAGCCAGCAAGTTTGAGACTAATTCAAAGTTTTCTAGGAAGAAGTAATAATGATAGCTTGTTGACCCTCAAACCTCAGATTAGTGATCATGAAACACAGGTATTTATGACTGTAGGTTAACTCTGCTCATAGGTATGTTTAAATGTCCAGTTATTCAAGGTGCAGAATGCTTATAATTTGTATGAACCTTCTAATTTCAGTAGCTAATTAGTTATAAAGTGAAAAAGCTTGGCTCTGTCGCCTCAGTTACATACCACAAAACAGAAGAAAACAGCATAGAAAGTATGGACTAGAAATTAAACTGTATTTAAAATTCATGGAAGCCATAGTCTCCAGTATATAAATATTATTTTCAATCTCAGTATTCTTATTTTAAATGCAGAATGGTCTTTCTTCTGAGTTCTTGCGTCTTGTGAAGGATGAGAATCTATACAGAAATAATGGAACATAGTTGGAAGTGACCTAGAAATAAAGATGAGGAAATGATTTACAGGCAAAAGTCACCTCTACCACTCCATGAAAAGGTCCTTAGTAGCTCCATTCATTTATTTATTCAAGAGATGTTTGTTGAATGTCTACTGGGTACAAAAGACTATGCTACGCAATATACGGAAATCAGACACGTACTTACAAAAAGCAATGTTGACGTCCCTAAGGAGTTCACAGTCAAGGAGGAAAAGGATGTGGGCACACATACCAGGATGGTAGAGGGGAACAGTGGGCACAGAGAGGTACAAATAAAATGCTGTCAGGAGGGTGGGCTGACCTGGGGTAGGGTGATGAGAGAGTTTCATGGAGAAAAGGTGGAGTGTACCCAGGGTGGGGTAAGATGTTGGAGAGAGGGATGTGAAGTCATTCCTGGGCCACATATGGTATGAGTATAGACAAAGCAAGATCCACCAAATAAACTACAGAGGGTCCAGTTGGTATCAATTTTAATTCACAAGTAGTGGGAGTGACAGGTCAAAGGGCAGTGGAAAGAGGGCCACGGCTGAGGGGTCCTGGAATGCCAGGCTGACTTCTTCCTGCTCTTACCTCCTGAGGGCAAGCTGGCCATGCAGGTGCCAAAATGCATTTCGTCACATACACTAGCTAGTGTGACAGCTGTGATGTGTCTTACTCTTCTTTTGCCTACCCACGGTGCCTAGCATGAGGGTGGGTACTCTAGAAACCGAATCACATTTATTTGTAGGGACATGATAGATTGGCATACATTTGCCCACTTTCTCTTGCTCACAGCACCAGGAGGAGGTGGGCTCACATTCCTGTTGTTTTCCACGCTGCACCGCTGTTTGGTTATCTCTTTCCATGTCCTCGACAGCCACCTCATGTCACCCCTCTCTGATGTCACTTTATTCACCACCCTCTAGGGAGGCTCCCTACTTCTCTGAATGACATTCTCCCACATCCCTGACATCACTTCTAATGAATTCACCATCTTTGATAAAGAATTTTTTTTTCTGTGACTTGGCCATATTTAATCCTTTTAAACAAGTTTTAAATGAGCATCTGATATGTATCTTTACATGGATAAGGAATCATTGCTAGCATAGTCAACAGTCCTTCTGAATGGGAAAATGTATTAGTTTGGATCCTCTGAGAATCAGATGCCAAGACAGGATTAAACATGCAAGGATTTTGTTAGGGGAAATGCCTGTGAGAAAGGGTATGGAAGCCAAGGCTGGGAGGGCAGAGAGACTATGATGCAAGTCCGACCCCAAGGGAAGGAGAGAGAGAGGGCAGCTTCTTAGACTGCAGTCTAAGCAAGATTTGGCAAAGCCACTGGGGATCCTTTAGCCTCTCCCAGGGAGGGGCGATCCTTGGTGTCCCATGCCCTACACTGGGTCACTGGGGAGGAACAGGAGGCCTGGCCTGGGTGACGATCTCAAAGGGTAGCCCTGGCACCTTCTGTCAATCAGAAGGTTTACCAGGTATGTTCTCATGACCTCCAGGGAATCAGAAAACCAGGAAAAGAGAAAACCACTAGAGTTTGAGCCAGTGTGACTAAGAGGATGATATTCATCGAGATGAGTTCAGTTTTCCCATAAGCAGAGTGTGAGACACCAACTGTACATTCAGCGGAGCAGAAGGGGGCTGTGGGGTACAGGTGAGAGGCTGTAATTGAGATTTCTGAGTCCTCTGGAAAAGTGGCTTAGTTCCAGGAGGGTGGATGAGACTGCGAAGGGCCACAGTACAGCCAGAGAAAAGGAGAGACCCTTGTGAATGCCACACACATGATAATAAGGGAGAAGGAACCCAAACTAATGACGTTTTTGGAGGAGAGTGAGAGGCAGGAAGCCAGCTGGGGAGCGGGAGCCTGTCCTGGGAGCTCAGGGAGGAGGTTTTTTAGGAGCAGGGGCTGTCAGAGTTGACTATGCAGAGCCGTCGAGGAGGACGACTTGGCGGGAAGCAGTGGGTTTCCGTGGTGACAGGGTGACAGGGACACGCGAGAAGGTGACTGAGGTGAACTCTGAGGCGCGTGAGGTCAGGACGTGGATCGGCAGGTACAGACACTACAGTTATGACTTTCCTGGCAACAAGCAGGAGAAACACAGGAGTTAGGGGAGAGGAACCAACCTATATTCTGAGGAACAATATTTGGCATTTCAAATATGACATCTGAAAGCTTACTGTCAGATAAAATGATGTTCTAGCAGATACAGTGTTTCTCAGCTCTGGAACTGTCTACAAAACATTCTAGGTATCTGTTCTGGGATTCACATTCTCTGGCAAGATGAAGCAATAGAAAGAAGCCTCAGGAATAATACAAGCATCATATACAGTATAGTTTTAAAGTTATGCTATTTACAATGACTGTGTCTTTCTCTTTCACGGGACAAGAGGATTTCTAACTCTAACTGCTTGACCTCACCATCTCTTCATTCTTTGGCCTAATTGGACATTCTTTCAGTAAGCCCCTTAACATGCCCACAGCTGTGGATGCAGACTTCCCACAGGGAGCTCTTGGCCAACAGCAGACAGAGCAATATCTGTCCATTGTGGAAGACACGGTGTCCCTGCAGCCACCACACTGAGACTCAGATGCTCACACCTTGTGGGGCTTCCCCACACTCCCAGCCCCGCTTCTGCATCTCTGGGGATCACAAACAGGCTGCTGAGAAGGCAGGCAAAGCATTTAGTTACACTGATGTCCTGATGTCTAAAGACCAAGTCAGGGCCTGCCTGGTGGTACAGTGATTAAGTGCACACGTTCCGCTTTGGCAGCCTGGGGTTCACGGGTTCGGATCCCAGGTGTGGACATGACACCACTTGGCAAGTCATGCTGTGGCAGGCGGCCCACATATAAAGTAGAGGAAGATGGGCACGGATGTTAGCTCAGGGGCAGTCTTCCTCAGCAAAAAGAGGAGGATTAGCAGCAGATATTAGCTCAGGGCTAATCTTCTTCTTCTTCAAAAAAAATAAATAAATAAAAATAAAGACCAAGTCAGATAGGACATGCTATTATGTCTCATGTATGTGTGCCTCTGTTTTGCATCTCTTCAGAGAACCTGATGGTTAGAGCTAAACTGACACCCAGGAAATATTAATTCTCCCTAAATCAGAGAGCGTGTGAGCGCCAGAACTCGAGGCGGTTTCTTCCTGGTTCTCACTTCCTTACTCCTGCAGTGTCTCAAATGGAATTCAATACTATCTACTGATAAATGTACCCATTTATAAAAACCACACATGCACACAATCGACACACAATCAATTTTAGTCTGAAATACTTTAAATTGGATTCCAAAGTACCATGTTTTGACCACTGCATTTTAGAAAAAATATTTTATTTTTGTAGATTTTTACTTATTTTTTTTTTTGCCAGTCTTGTTAGAGACATTTTTCTTTCTTTTTTAAAAAAATTATTTTATTGAACTCTTATTGGATTATAACATATGTAAATTTCAGGTGTACATTATTATATATCAGTTTCTGTATAGACTGGGTCGTGCTCACCGCCAATAGTCTAGTTTCTATATACCATGCTCATTGAGTTACTTTGTAACACAAAGGAAAACAACTGAAGAAAAACTACTGGAAGGATAAAACCTCCTACATAGGTTGTTTTCCTATTGTGATGTTCATCTTTTTCTTTTTGTTCAAAAGTGATAATTTTGTGTGAAATGAACAGATATAGTACATTGAAAATAATCAGACCTTATTTCAGTCCGAGTTATTAAATTGCTTGGGCTGTAAGCTGCAATGTGAGCTGACAAAGGCCTCAATGATATTAAACCCCGACCTACTATTACACGTGCAGGCATCTTTGGAATTCCAATGCCAATGAGAGTTCCAGGGACATAGTGCCAGGCCCTCTGGAGGGAAATCTGCCAAAGCCCCTTTAACCACATGCCTGTAGGAATTTGTGCACCTAATTAAATGCACATACTAAGTAGTTAAACAGCAGAGTCACTGTTTATTCGTATACGTATCACTGACTCACCAGATGGCATGTATTGGGGACCCAAACTGCCTGACGGTACGTTACACATCATTCAAAAAACACTACACACAGGTGGATATTGTCTCTAATATTTGTATTCAATATAAATTATATGGATAAGATATAATGAAGAGGAAAATAACACACACAATAGTAAATTGGAGAAAAAGACTTTAAGATGTCTCAATCACTAAGCATTCAAGAAATACATGGTAGAAGTTGACTGAGCATTTGTTTTTAGAAGTCCTCTAAACATGTTATGGCATAATTTAATTAATCACACACTTTCTGAACCATAATGCCACCTTTGACCACAAGATGATGCAGCAAATACAATATTGGTGGTAAAGCAGAACATATGATGATTGCTGATACCACATAAATATTTCCTGATAGACTTTTCAGTTTCTAGAATTTTACCAAGATCAAAGTTCCTCTGTTTAGAACAACAGGTTGTGCCAGAGAAGACGCTTTGCAGCCCACATTTTCTTTCACAGCTGGACTAAGAGGGAACATACAGCAGGGTGGCTGGTGAACAAACGTTAAGGTGGCTTCAATTCCTGGTGTTCACGCCCTTGTAAAATGGCCTCCTCTTGAGTGTGATTGGGGCTTGTGATTTGCTTCTAACTCATAGGATATGACAAAGGTGAAGTTACTCTCTTGATTACATCGTGTTATATAAGACTCTGTCTTGCTACTAGTCTCTCTCTCTTTGTTGCTGGTTTTGAAGAAGCAAGCTGCCTTGAATCCTACAGCTGCAAGGAAACAAATTCTGCCAATGACTTACGAGAGCTTGGAAGTGGATCCTTCCCCAGCCAAGCCTCTGAGGAGAACTCAGCCCTGCCTAAGACCTTAATTACAACCTTATGAGATGGCAAAGGTGTATTTTTTTTAAGCCTTCAAGTTTGTGGTAATTTGTTATGCAGCAGTAGATAACTAATACAGTTGCTTAACCAAACTATATTGGGAACTTAATCTATTCTCCACTCTGCTGCGAGATACAACTTTCTCAAGTTAAGTCTCAGAATATAGCCTATCCTCAAAAATGTCAGTGACTCTGTGTCTTTCAGGAAAGGGCAAGTCCATTTTTATGTCATTCAAGACCCCTCAGAGCCTGGTCTTCAGCCACACTTGGGCTTCTCTCTTACTATCCCACAGGATACCCCAGTCATACTGAACTACTTGCAATGTTGGGAATAGGCCTTTCTCTCTCTTAACTCCATACTTCACCTCTTGCATCTAATAGCTCTTTGTCATGCTTCAAGACTCTATTCAGACATCCTCTCCTTTTCAAAATCCAGAGTGGGCTCTCCCATAGCCGTGGTGCATGCCTTTTTCAGGTCATATTTACTGCAATGATCATGGTAGTAAGTCTCCCACACTAAACTTTAAATTTTGTAAGGACCAAAAAAACTTGCCCATTTTAGTCTTTAAATTCTCAACATCTCACCCAGTGGAAGAACACAGTGGAAATAAATGTTGAATCAGTCATTTAATATTATGGCATAAGTATCGTTCTCTTTAAGCTATTACTCATGCCAACAATTATCATTTTCACAATGGAACTACTTAACAGGATTCCACCTAATAAACTGATGAACTCTTTCTGGCCCACTCACTATAAATACTTGTAAATACAGGTTAAGCTTCTAAAAGCTTTGAAATGAGAAGATTTACAGGAAAACTCTAAGTATCAGTTACTGACTGTTGTATCCTCTACTGGAAATTGCCCTTGGAATCAGAGAACTGTCCTCCCATTTCTCCAGAACCCCACTGGCCTCTATATGGATGCAAAGGCCTGGGCCCCTTGCCTCAATTAGGACTACTCAAAAGAGCCTTCCCGGCTCCAGAATCCTATAGGAGTTCCCTGCAGGTCAGCTTTCCCTCTGCCCAATCTTCCCTTCCTTCTGAGGGCACTCCTCAAGGACATCTTCTGAACTCAACTCCGATCTCAGAATCTGTTTTCAGGAAACCCAGTTGAAGACAACGACCTTGGCTGAGAATGAAATTTTGAAAATCATTAAGCAATTTTTATACATTGTTTTCCACATGATGCTATATTGCTTGTGGCAAATCCGAACCTCAGGCTCCAATATGACTTGGCATCGTGCTGCTTCTGCCCAAGCCAGACAGAACTAGCTTCCTTAAAGAAGCCTTTCTGTTCAAATTCCAAGTTGTACAAGGTGCATGACTTAACAGGGCCCTCTGTGATGTGGTCCCTGTTTACCTTTCAAGTCTCATCTCTTGACACTGATGCTATCCTCTCACAAGCATACATCCTGTCCCGACCTGTGCTTCATCCACAGAGAACCTTTGTAGCTCCTAAGATGTGCCATGCTGTCTAGTCTCTGAGCTCTGCACGTGCTATTCCCTCTGCCTGTTCACCCCCTGCTGTCTGCCTGGCTGATTTCTAATCAACCTTTAGGACTCAGCTCAGAGAGCACTTCACTTGGGAATCCTTCCAGGTTCCCACAAGACTGAGTTAGTTCTTTCCTAAGGGATCCTATAACATAATATTCTTACTCCTATAGGAATATGTCCCAGTCTTGATACCTTTGGTAATAATTAATAGAACCCCATTTTAAACAAGGCAAGTTAAAAAATTATTGAAAAAAATGTGCTGGTGTATGTGATGGAACCCGAAGCAAAGCTGAACAACTATGCCTCAAGAAATGTGGTGATCAATTCGATGGCTGGGAAGCCATCAGGGAATAGGGCTACTGATTGCTCAGGCTCCCTCTCTTCCTCTCTTGGGAGTCTCTCAGTGCCTTGCTACTATTTCTCTTCTTACATCTTTCTCTTGAAGGCCAGATTTCTCTTTTAGGCATCTCCATGCCAGGCCAACTACCTGTCCTTTTCTGTCCCCCACCTCCTGTTTACCCAGTTCATGTAATTCACTCTGATATACCAGCATTTCTCAACCCCCAATTCTAAAAGACAAGAAGAGATTCTGATTGACCAGTTGGCATTGAGTACCCATTCCTGGGATAATCCCTGTGGATAGGGGTCAGAGTCCTGTATTTTAACCTGGCTGTTGAGGCCCACCCCAAGGGGAGGGGGCTGGACTTAGACAAGGGAAGACAGGTCATTGGTTATCAACTGCATGGTTATCACACTATCAATTAGTCAATCACTTCTATTAGTCTACAAGCTCTATGAATGTACAGTCTGTATCTAACTTTCCACTGAGTGACTATATCTGATAGAGCAGTCAGCACAAAGCAGGTGCTCAATAAATACCACCTGAGTAAATGAAAAGTATTAGATCTTTTTCCTTTGATTAATACTGCTAGAAATAAAAATTCTTTGATTTAGCAATGAAGAATTAGGAACAAAATACTTCTCTTCCATAGTCTTCAAAACAACTAGCTAGAGAACTGAGAGACTAAAGCTTGGCTTAGCACAGATTGGTGATGAATATAACTGATGCACTCCTCCCCATCACATACTTCCTATTTCCTAGAAGTTGAACACAAGTCGTAGGTTCATTAACGACTCAATCACCTCTTGAATTACAAAGAATTTTTACTTCACTTGAAGCTCTACTATTATTCATAAATGACTCAACTTAACCAGCCGTGAATTTTCCCACTGAAAAATTCCCAACTGTTAAAGCGTCTTAGGGAACTTGAAGTACAAGCTCCTAGGAGGGCTGTATATGTTTAGGTATGCATATACACATTTTAAATCTTGGTTTAAAAACAAAGATTTACTCAAGTACCTGAGAGAAGTCCTAGGCAATTTCCAACTTGAAAAAAAAGATGCATGACAATATCAAACCTTCCTAAATCCATGATGGGAAGACATATTCTTCTATAGACCTTTGACTCACATAATCCTGCAATCAGGATAGGCTAGCTCTCTGGTTATTAGCAATATCACCTGAGGCTTCCATGCGGAACTTCCTAAGATGATGCAGACTTTGGTTTGAACCACTCCACCGAGATGCCATTCTTTCTCCTGCTGAGTCCTGCTTTATTACCACAAAATAATGATCAACTCTTCCTGTTCACAGTCTAAGGAAGTAACCTCTCCCTAAATCTTTTCTTGATGTCTTAGGACATCCTCAGCACAAGACAAATCTACCTAGGGATGGCGCCTGAAAATCCTTGTCTAGTGACTTATTGGTCAGCCTACCCAAGTGAGCCTGGACCAGGAAACCTGCAGATGGCCCTATTTTAAGGATGAGTTAGGCTTGCACTGCTATAGGTCGGGTCAGCTTACCTTGCTAGAGGATCTGAATTTCTTAATCTACATGATCTCTGGACTACACCCCTCAGTCAAGAAGAGTCCACGTCCTGAAATGTGACTGATTGAATTTCAAAATAAAAGACAGCTAGAGGTTTTATTTTAAGGCTTTAAATAAAAGACCTGAAGTAATGCCTGATTATTTATTCTTTGTCTGATAAGGGTAAACGGCAGAGACAAAGGTGGGTTGGTAGTATTACCTCTGTTGGTTGTTGAGGGTCGGCTATTGAGTTCCCAAGATCAAATGACTAGTAATTACAACTTCTAGTCTTTATTCATGCCCCTGGCAAGTAGGATCCAATTTTTGTTCACTCCATCGCTCTCTCTCTTTCTCCCCCAACCAGCCCCCAACACGCATACATATACATACAGAGCCTCTGTCGGTGCCCATGTGGTCTGCTCTGAAGACTTGCACATCAGGATTGGTGGTAAATTTAATAAAGGAAAAGTACTTTCCTAAGGCCCCAGGAATATATTGACCTAAATGAAAAATTCCTTCCAAACTCCTTTTGGCATGGAATCTGGTAGTGCTGAGTGGAAGACAGAGGCATAAATTTCTTTTCTACCTGGAGGTTGGAGCTTTCCTGTCTTTGCTTATGATGATTCTGCTGGAAAATCATCCCCTAATTTAACGTTTGCCATGACGGTCATGGTCAGACTAAGGAGGCTAGCGGGCTAAGTAGGGTAAGATGATGGCTCAAGGGCCTTTCCAACTCCGCCTTGGATACTTCTAAGAAAGATTTCTCTCCTCCTACTATGTAGAGAAACTATGGTAACTGTGACTTTATCTGTTCTCTCTCCCAGCATCAGTAGGATTAACCATTCTGGTGCCTGATTTGACAAGGACTGTTGGTCAGCAAAGCAACTACAACACCAAGCAACGTAGGGAAAGAAAGTTGGAAGAGGCCACCAAAGGTTTTCAAATCTTATAACCTTCTTATTGGCTCTCCTGCCATCCCCCTTCTAAATTCCTCAATTCTGTGGCAAGACTTGAGTTTGGCCCCTGGAATTGCTAACGTGGTTCCATAAGACGTAACCTTAACTATAGAATATGTTGGCTTAATTTTTCCCTTTCTACCTTTGCTTCACATTACCAGTCAAAGCCACAGCATCAAAGGTAAAGTTGCCTGTTAGTCACTTTTAAAACAATAATCCATGAGGCCTGGCCTGAAGCTTGGGTAGTCAGGCAGCACCACACTTACTAAAGGGGTAATTTGGCATGTATGTATGCTTATTTAATGCAAGAATGGATCAGCGTAGACCCAGTTGCTTAGCGTGTGGGTGTGTATGGCTTGCATTCTCAACCTGACTATTTGCAGAGAAGTGGCTTTCAGGTTATTCCCTCACATGGATGGAGAATAAGAATGAGAAGAGCCTACCTTTGGCTCATACTCTTTCTTAGACATAATTGATTATTTTTGTGTTAAATACTAACCTCAGTGTAGTAGTTTGAATAGTGGCCCCAAAAAGATATGTCCAAGTCTTCACTCCTGGTACCTGTGGGTGTGATCTTATTTGGAAATAAGAACTTTGTAGATATAATTAAGATCTTGAGATAAGATTCTCCTGGATGTAGGATGGGCCCTAAATCCAATAGTTGGTGTCCTTGTAAGAGAAAGAATAGAGATATTTGAGACACACAGACACAACTCACAGGAGGAACCGTGAGAAGATAGACTTTGAGATTGGAGTGATGCATCTACAAGTCAAGGATAGCTGGAGCCACCAGAATCTAGGAGAGAGGCATGGAGCACAGTCTCTCTCAGAGGCTCCCTAAGGAACCAACCATGCTGACACCTTGATTTCAGACATCTAGCCTCTTAATCTACGAGAGAATAAATTTCTGCTGTTTTGAGTATCAAGTTGGTGATAATTTACCGTAGGTAACTAATGTATCCAGACACCACTTGATATCTCTGTCCCTGTTGATTTTCAAATCTATTCCACTCCACATTTCCTTTCTTTGCCTGTCACTACTCTTGAGGAAAGCTCTTTTTTGGATCTGACAAATAGAAATGGCAAGCAGTGGGATATATTGGAGTATATGAGGAAGCCATTTGGTGTAAACCTAATTCAGTCTGACTTTGTTTTTCCAAGAAGGCCTGACATGGCCATTGAGCATGCAGTGTATATCTGCTAAGCATTTCCTATGGCAAGAATAAATGCCCTTAAGATAAAGGTGCAACTTCCCCCCACATTGGAATTTCCTTAAGGATAAGCATCTCTTCCTAGACTAGAAACTGATTACTGGGCTCACCTGTGACCACCCAGCTCGAGACAACAGACCTGCCACCCTGCTGTGTCCACTAAGACAGCAGACCCACTACCTGCTGTGTCCATCAATTGCTGTGCCAACAGAGCAATCTCGTGACTATTGTAAAAGGGACATTTCAATCATATGTGAAACATCCTCTTTGAGGGTATATAACTACTCTGTGCACCCCACTTCTTTGGTGCCCTTCCTGCCTTCGGGCTATGGGCCTCATATTTTGGCTCAGAATAAACTCACCCACATTTTCATTTATGGATTGGTTATGGATTATTTTCATCAACAGATCTTTCAACAGATGTTTCAAAAAACACTTACTAAAGACACATTGTAATGTCTTCCTAATGAGCTCACCACCCCAGGTCCCCTCTCTCCATAATTGGGACCAAACCCACTTACGGCCACAGGACTTCCACTCCTATGGTGCTCTTAAGGAGCTCTAATCTAATAGTTTGGCTTTAGGCTGGTCTACTGGGGACCCTGCTCTGGCCATCCTCCTTTTTTCCCCAGCCTGCTATTGAGCCAGCCCCAGGTACCTCTCACCTTAGTAAGTACTTCCAGTCATGGAGCCCTAGCCTATTTTGCTAGCTAATTAGAACCAAGTATGACTTGGCCCCTCCAGGACTACCACCTTGAACCTGAAAGGCTTGAAGAGGAGGCTTACCTGGAGCTGAGTATACGTACCCCACTAGACTCAAAACCTACTAGCAAACAAATCTTGTATGTGCTTTTGTCACTGACTAGTTACCCCGAGGAACTCAGGGGTGGGTTTGGATATTTTCACTTTTTCCAAATTGTTTTTTCCTTTCGTTATGTAAAAGAGATGCAGTCACCAATCACCGTGAAGCAGACCAAGCCTCACCATGAGAGCTACGCCTATGACCTTTGCCTTATTTTTAATGCTAAGATCTCTCCAGGAGGAGCTTGGGGCTTTTGACTGCAACCTGCAGTGTATGTGGAAGCATGTTTTCCAACTCAGTGTGCGCAAGCGAATACCCACCTCTCCCTTTTGAATATTCATCCCCATCCCAAATAAATGTCCCTGCTTCCTATTGTTCAGGGAGCCATGACTCTGGAAATGATTCCTCATGGTCTCCTATTTGCCGCAAATATACTTTACTTTGTGAGACAACTACTTCTGGTGGAGAGTCTGATTTAACTCGCCAGGAGGGAACCCACTTCGGTTTCGGTGACACTTTTACAGAAGAGAGGAGCTCTCCCTGCGGCACTAGTGGGGCTACTCTTGATTTCCCTGATCAGTTTGGGTAACAAAGGTTTTGCAGCGAAGTGTTCTTTCTCTCCCCCTCCTCCAATAACATTTTTCAATGCAATATGCTTATAATACAAGGGGAACTGTGTCTCCCATCAGAATAAGAGTGGTGGAGGGGCAAGCTTCATTATAGGGTGCATTTTATGGGGCAGAAGTAAATCAGAGGCATATATTAGGAAGCGCCCAGGGGCACACCCATGGCAATGACCTTTAAAGGGCAGTAGTAAGTTACTTGACAGCATAACCAGCAAGTGAATGATCTCACTATGAAAGGTCACCCGCAACTAGAACAATATTTCCTGTTTCGGCACATAATCCTGTACCCCTTGACACATTTCTCTTCCTCAGGATGATCTGATTCCTGTAGAAGAGACCAGATGCATATTCTTTTATTTGTGATGAATGTGCTCCATTTGGGTTCACGGTAATCCTGACGCCTGTAGGCAGTCCTGGCTATTTTGTTGTTTTTAATGCTAGCTATTAAAAAGTGGCATTTGCATTACTCTGGGTTACTGTGAGATGCCACAGAATTTTAGATTCTTTGGAATCAAAAGGGGCCTCTGAAACACCTCAGTCTAATTCAGTCCTTTTACAAAGGAGGACACTGAGTTGGGAAGGAACAAAGACACCTGCCTGAGGCTGCACAGCAAGGAAAGGCTAGACCTGGGCTCCCTACTCTCTAGCCTGCAGCAATTTCCACCCCAATGCAGCATTCACAGGTGTGGCAGCAAAGATTTAGCAGAGTGGATTAGCACTGCCCCATGTTTAAATTCCTGTGAAATTCACGGATAGGTGTCTCCTATAATCCAATTATCTCATATCTTTCTCTTACTTTGTTGCTTTCCCAGTGGATTCCTAAGACCCTTGCTTTGTTCTCCATGCAGATGCCATGTGCCATGTCTGGTAGGTCACCATTTTGTTTTCTAATCCAATTGCATGACTTCATGTTCGCAATCTCTACTCATTGTTCTGGTGTGTTAGACCATGACCATAGCTTGTCAAATCCCCTATCTCTGGTGACCATTGATGCTTCTCAATCCTCTGTCCTATGATGAGATTTTATCCATGCTGTTGGAAGAGAGGAAGTTAGCTGAAGCAAATGTGTAAACCATTGAGTGGCTGTGCATTTGGTCAAAGATACTAATTTAAACTGAAAGGTCAAATATCATTAAGCTGGCTTGTTTTTTTGCCTACCCTCTTCCTCATAGGAAATGTAAAAAATTGATGGATTTCATTCTTCTTTTAATGTGTACTTTAAGATACTGATTTTGCATAATCACAATCATTTTCCTACAGAAATCAATTTCTTGCAGTTAAGAAAGGCAGGTGAGCCACTGAAGAGTTATTCAGATAATATTCAAGAGGCAAACCACTCCTTTTCCTTCCACCCCAGACTCTGCTTGGATGTGTATGGTGAACACTGAAACGAAGAGAAAACACTCTCTCTTTGGCTATTCAGTCATAAATGCAGCTGGTACAAGTGTGGCATGCTTCCCTCCCTCTGAGATTTAGCAACTCCTTAATTCCATCCCCTACCCCAACACACACACACACACACACACACACACACACACACACACACTCTCTTTATTCTCTAAGCTCTGATATGCTCTATTTTCACTTCAAGAAGAAAGTAAAAGAACGGTGTAGGAGGGAAGATAATTTTAGTATTTGCCTGAGTTAAGGTATTATCTTTGAAATTGTTTACCAGGAAAAAGTAAAGTACCCCTAAAGGACTTCTAATGACCTGCCTGCATGCCCTTCTGGGAGGTATTTGAACATTTGAGTCAAGCCAACTCCTCAGGTCCTCCAAGCCATGGCTGGGCCTCCTTGGATGTGAGTCAGGTTCAAGGTGGTCAGCAGGCACTCCCTGGCTTTCCCTCAGCCGCTGCTCTAGGACCTAGCTCGCTGCAAAGGACTCTGGTGCCTGAGGGGTACTGTAGACATTCAATAAGCAATTTGCTATTTTCCTGTTCAACTTGAGGTGGGACTCAGGGGTCTGGAGGATTTGTGAGCTTGTTTTCTAGAAGAAAGAGAATGCCTTTGGGGGGGTTGCCCTCACGGATGGCTGGCCCTCAGCTGCCATTGCCAGAAGTCAGATTGCCTAGGGCCTTTTGGGAGTGGCCCCTTTGTTTCTCCAAAGCTCTTCATGCCAAGCCCCTCAGCTCTAGAAAACCCCCTGCTTTCTGCTTTTGTGATGGAAGATTTGACAGAACTCATGCTCCCACCTTCTTGTCTTGGCCAATTCAAATAAAACCTTTCTCCATCTCCAAGCACCAATGTTTCAGTGTTTGGCTCACTGCATATGAGGCACATCATCTTGAGATTAAGAGATTTGGTATCACAAGTGTCCCTCTTCCATGGAGTAGTCTGGTGCAGGCTCTTGCTCTTTTCTATTAATGCCTCTGTACTTCAGTTTGCTTACTTGTAAAATAGGAATAACGCTTGTCTTGTCCTGTTCCACAAATTTGCTATATATAATGATAAAACGAGGAAGCGGAAAAGTGCTTTTAGCCTTCCAGAAGAAAGAGGCTAATTTAATGCTATTACACAAGAAAATATTACATCACGACATTTCTCTACTTCTTTACGTAAAATAGAAATGAAAGAGAGACGTGGAGGATTTCTTTGGAAAACATTTAGAACTCAGGACAAAGTATTGCTTTAAGGTTTCTTTTCACTCAAAAACACCAAGAAAAATACTATGCTTATTGAACTGTATGTTTCTATGTGCTCTATCTCTACATGATTGCAGATTTTTGATATGCAAATTTCTATGATACCAAAGATCTAGACATTCTTCTCATTGATTGCACAGGCTTTTGTATTATAAAGGTAAATACAGGTAAAATTGCAATTCAAAGAAGAATGTTCTTATCGGAAAGAACAGACTGGTAGCATGTTGCCTTGCTTCGCAGCACAACAAACATTTTTACAACATTCTGCAAGTTAAGTATGAATTTATTGATGTTTGTCATTTCTTGTTCAGAAATACATGGCATCAAAGAGAGAAATGCATTTGTCAACATGATTCAAACAGCCCAAATGTTAATTCCTAGAATGTTCCTTTTGAAACTCAACTGTGTGGTTTAGAATGTAACTAGAAAATTACTCTTAGGGACAGGATTGTCAGGCAAACCTTGAATTTGGATATGTATCCCAATGAACTGAGGTTTTGCAAAGAGAGGACAAAAATCTAGTAAATAATTTTGAAAAATGAGGGTAACACAAGTATAAATGCAAGGTACCTGTGCTTAAATGTGTTTGAGGCTTGGGGGCTGAATGAGGAGGGCGATATTATTTCAGCTGAGAAATAACAGAATTATCAGATCCTCTTTTCATCATCTTAACCCAGTATCCATGTCATTATCTCCACCATCATCACCACCACACATCGTATTTTAAAAGGATAAGAAATAATAGAGAACTTAGGATCACACTCTCTCACAAAGGAAACTCCTTTGCACCAGGAAGGTCAAAATGTTTCTCCAAGGGGCCAGCCCAGTGGTGCAGCAGTTAAGTTCGCATGTTCTGCTTCTTGGTGGCCCGGGGTTCGCCAGTTCGGATCCCAGCTGTGGACATGGCACTACTTGGCAAAAGCCATGCTGTGGTAGGTGTCCCATGTTTAAAGTAGAGGAAGACGGGCATAGATGTTAGCTCAGGGCCAGTCTTCCTCAGCAAAAAGAGGAGGATTGGCAATAGTTAGCTCAGGGCTAATCTTCCTCAAAAAAATAAAAAAGTTTCTCCAAAAGTCTCTTTTTAGAATGTTCTTCTTATAGCAGTGGAGGCGACGTGGCCTTAGATCAGAGCTTCTCAGAGAGAATGGATACGACACCCCACGGCAGTTTTTGGAAATTTGTGAGGGCACTGTTTTTGCTTGTCAAAATGATAGGCAGTTTATAACATTCAGTGGGTAGACACCAACTCTTCTGCGGTGTGCAGGAGAGTTCCACACAATAAAGAGTTGTTTCTCACATGGCTTTTGAATCTTCTAGGGGACATTTATGCAGATGAAAACCAGTTTGTAACTACCTGAGCCCAGAATCCAACTCTGTTTCAAACACAGACACAAATGATCTTTGGCATGGTTTTAAGCTACACTGAATTTTCTAGGAATTCAAGTACTGTGTATAATAAAGAATTGCACTGGGGCCGGCCCAGTGATGCAGCAGTTAAGTTCTTGTGCTCCGCTTCGGTGGCCTGGGGTTCGCAGGTTTGGATCCTGTGTGCTGACCCACATACCGCTCATCAAGGCATGCTGTGGCAGCATCCCACACATAAAATAGAGGAAGACTGGCACAGACGTTGGCTCAGGGGCAATCTTCCTCACCTCCAAAAAATAAATAAATAAAGGATTGTACTTTTTTCCCACTAATTTTTCACCAAGATTTGTTCACCGATTCAGAAAATCACATCAACAGGGGTAACCCCACTAGTGGTATATGAATTGCCAATGTAATCCAAGTGTATCAACCTGAATTTGTGCTGTCACATGTATGGAGAGTCTACATAGCCGTAGTTGTCATAGTTATTGATTTTACATACAGTTGTGAGCATCTGACATCAGTATGTCTTCAGTAAAGCTATATCATTTTATTACAATTTTTCTTTTATTTCCTCATTACATTAAATTTTTTTAGATTGGCTCTAAAAATATATTTGTGTAAGTAAGTTTTATCATCTGAATTACATTTCAGGATAGGAAAGAGAAAATTAGAAAATATTTACATTACAAGAGTGTTGGCTTCGACAGCATTGAGACCCACTGGCATAAATGCAGTGGTGCATTAGGAGACCTGATCTCCTCTGATCTTGGTCAACTGTGTGCCGTGCTGGAGAAGTCACGTTATCACCCGAGTCCACTCAATGGCAAGTGACGGGCTGCACTAGATCTCTTCCAATTTTAAACCTCAGCTCCCTGACTTTGACACTACTTTGGGTTTGAGAATATTTAAACCCTTTAAAAAAATGAAAGCAGCTGAGCTAACTGGGCAAAGTCAGTATTTTGGGTCTGGTACAATGTATTGAACGTACTGGAGTGACTGCTCTAGATAAGAACAACCGTGGTTAACCGGAAAGTCTGAGAACGCTCCGGCAGGATTCTATGGAGGAACAGTGGAGCATATATATTCTTTGTGCATCCACTGAAATTATGCAGCCATTGAAATCGTAGAAGGGAATTTTGAAAACATGGGAAATACTAATATGTTAAACAAAAATCAAGAATTAAAATTTTGAATTTGGAGGGAAAAATATGCCTATAGAAACATAGAGGGCAATATCTTTGGGTACTAGAAGTCCTGATTTTTTTTTGTGCATGAGGAAGATTGGCCCTGAACTAACATCTATTGCCAATCTTCCTCTACTTTGTGTATGGGATGCGCAACAGCATGGCTTGATGAGTGGTGTGTAGGGCTGTGCCCGGGATCCAAACCTGCAAACCCTGGGCCACCGAAGTAGAGTGCGTGAACTTAACCACTATGCCACTGGGCTGGCCCTTTGAATTTTTTAATAAAGTATTATTTTCTCAATTTTACATAGTCTTTCTAATGAGCATTTATTACTTATTCAGGGGAAGCTAGTTAGTTAGTTTGGGCTGCTAAGCAGAATACCATGGACTGGGTAGCTAAAAAACCAGAAATTATTTCTCACACTTCAGAAGCTAGGAAGGCCAAGATCAAGGTGCTAGCTGATTCAGATCCTAGTGAGGGCCCCCTTCCTGGTTTGCAGATGGCCACCTTCTCACTGTATCCTTGCGTGGTAGAGACAGAGAGGAAGCAAGCTCTCTCATCTTTTCTTATGAGGCACTAATCCTATTCATGAAGGCTCCATCCTCAAGAGCTAATCACCTCCCAAAAGTCCTACCCTAATACCATCCTCTTGGGCATTAGGATTTCAACCTATGAATTTTGCAGAGACACAGTTATTCAGTCCATAACACTGGCTTTGTTCCCTGTTAAGTGGTATTTAATAAGAAAATTTTACTTGACAATTTTTTGTAGAATCATGTTACTAGCCTGAATAAATACAAGAAATTAAACATAGCCTTTCTCGATGGTTAGCCGATCATAAGGCCTCAAGGTCACAATTTTAAATATCATGGATCATCCTGAATTACAGATTTGAAAGGAGTAGGAGACAGGGTTGATTCTGTATTTACCCCAGCTCTTGTTTTAGAAGTTTAATTTTTTTAAAAAATAAAAGCATCTAACCTCAAACGTGGGTTTTATGGATCCATTTTGTTTTAGTTTGGTTTGGTTTGTTTATATATATTGAACTTGTCTATTTCTCATGAATAATGAATGCTGGAACGAAATGTGGGGCTCAAGTTAATAAAGAATTTAGTTGATTCTCTTTTTGAGCTGACTTAGATTTTAAATTTTCAGATCAGGTTTATGTTCTGAAAAGCACATGGCCCGTACATGATTACAGCTCATAAATGTCAAATAGTAGTAACGTGTTGAATTTTTATGACTTGGTTAAATTACATTAAATTAGAATTTTAGCCTCAGAGTACCCTACATACCTGCTCATTGCTGATGAACTGAAAATGCAGTAGTCACACTCTGATTATATTGAGATTCTCTTAGGCCTGAACTTCAGCCAAAAAGGCTAAAGTGCTCCTCTTGCTGAACCAGTGTTGGCTGTGATTAGCTCCCTAGTGGAAGTACGGTATGGTCCAGCTTCTCGGCTTAAGGCTGAGTAGGCAAACTCTTTTTTTCCCCCATCCACCAGTTCCTACTGCCCCATCCCCACCCCCTTATACACTAAAACCACCTTGAGGGCAGGAAGTCACCAAATATCACAAGTATATGGAGAAGGGAAGCAACCAGCCTTTGAATCTTTGACCAGCCCCTCTGGCTAAGATGACAGATATTTGTCCTGCATCTCTGCTCTAGGTACCTAGCCATTTCCTCAGTCACAGAGTAGAGAGTGCTGGGACCAACTTGACCATCTCCCAGGCCCCTGCAAGCTAGAAGAAAGCTTTGTGGGAGATTGGGTGTCTGGGCCAATGTGCCCAGCCCCTTCACTATTGATTGTGCCTCTAGTCCTTCCCACCAGTGGCCCAGGTGTCACCTACATTATTAAGTAAACTTAGAGCTCGACTTTGAGTGATCTGCAGTCCAAATACAATTCTGGAACCACACTATGTACTGAAACAGGGCACTACCTATATAACTAGCCCTGGGCATGAGATCATTAGTCTGTGAAAGCATCCTGACTAGTAATTACCTGTAAACCCCGAGTAGGTTTCTTAACCTCTCTGAATCTGCTGTCTCATCTTTAGGATGGTATTTATATCTGCCCCAAATTATAGCTGTGAAACCAAAATCTAAACCAAAAGCATTTTGTAAATTTTGAAGTGCTAAATTAATGTAAATTTACATTATTTCTTTTGCATTCATCCAAGTGCACAGGGCAGAACAAGGCCATGACATAGTCTCATTGATCACCTCAATATAATTATGATAATGACTGATCTTTTTTATTGACAAGCCCATCATTGCCTAAAATGGATTGGCAATGATGTGATATTTACATAAAAATAACTAGCGCCATGCTAAAATTCATGGACACACAAATATAGTGGTAAAGATTATTTATTCAGCATATCAAGAATAGAATTATAAAGACACCCCATCCAGACACCCCATCCAGATTTGCACTTGTTAGAAACACACATTCTGGAGCCTCTATTAGATCCAATTTATTTAACTTTGCATGTTGTTTTCCTTTAGTTGGAACACTGGTGGGCTCCATAAAAAATGTTTGAGACAGACGGTAACTCCAGTTGCTTCTCTATTGGTTTGTTTGCATGTTGGAATTTTTTTTTATCATAGTTACTCTGCGATTTAACAGTAGGTGGCTAATGGAAATGTTATTCGCGGCAGTGGCAGACTAAATCAGTGGGAAATAAGGGGGTGGAGGGGGAGAGTTGGGGGAAAGAAAGAAATGTGTTTACACTTGAAGATGGCGCATGAAACAGCTGGAGCCCTGAGCCCTTGACGCTGGGACTGGCATCTTCTTTAAAGAACTCATCTACATTATTACACGCTCCTTCACACTTAGAAATCTATTAATTTACAATTAGTTGTATTGATTTTCTAGTAGATTTGTAATTTCTGTAATAATTTACAGAGTACTGAAGAAATTAACTATGCCCCTTGGAAAGATAAGCATTACTGAAAAAATAGATCCCAGCATGAGTTATCGAACACATCATTGACTGTCTGGATTTTTAGCTTTAAATTCTATATGAATTACAGCAGAATTGATTGGAGATTTCCATTTTACTATGCTAGAAATATCCTTCCTCCTTCTTTCCCCACTCATGCCCATAATATTTCTTTAATTGAAATATGATTGACATACAATATCCTGTTAGTTTCAGGTACATCATCGTGATTCAATATTTATATATATTATGAAATGATCACCACGATAAGTCGTTACCATCTGTCGCCATACAACGTTATTACAATGTTGTTGATTATATTCTCTACGCTGTCCATTACATCCCCATGACTTATTTTATAGCTGGAACTGAGGTTTGGGATAAAGTGGGACCTACATCTGTAGCTTGAACACAATCGTTGTGAGGTCTTGGAGAAGTCACATTATGGCCCTGAGTGCACTCAATGGAAAATGATGAGCTGGACCAGGCCTCTACAGTATCTTCCCATTTTAAACTTCACTCCATGACTTTGACACTAGTTTAGGCTTGAGAATATCTAATGCTTTTAAGAAGCAAAAACAGCTGAGCTAACTGCGAGGGCTGCTGGGGTGACACCAAGCTGACATGGATTCCTACAAAATGGCTGTGGTCCAATACTGATGATTTCCTTGGCTCTTCTTTAGTAAGACTTGCCTGCTTCCTGTTGTTCTGGTTTCATTTTGTTTGCTTGTTTGGGTGTGTGTGTGTGGTTTAGTACTCTCCCTTTTATTTTAAAAATGTGTTCTCTGGTATAGTGATTGACCCAGGTTTGCAAAGCGCCAGGAGTGGTGACTTTCCTGCCTGATCGCAATTTCTTGCTAGCCTGTCTTTGCTTCTAAACTCTAAGCTCCATGAGGGCACTGGCTGTTTGATAGTATCTTATTCTAGACCAATGTCTGGTTCAGAATAACCACTCAATACATATGTGGTTAATGAGTGAATTAAAGAAATATTGGAATGTCTAAAGGCCTCAATTGAAGCAACTCAGGTTGGAGATTTTTAAGAACGCTTTGCTTTTCCCTGTATTTGTAAAAAATTGTAGCAGAGATAATAACACAGTAGAGATTATACTTTTGGGGAATCTAAGCTGTGTTTTAGTCCTGAACAATTTTCTCATATTTTATGTCATTATCTAACTTATTACTGACCACCTACGGTGTTTCTGTATTGTTCCTGAAAAAGAATTCTATTCGGAGATTGGAACGGAATACCACTTCACACACAGTAATGTTCTCCTTCCAGATGTTAGGAAGCTAAATACACTTCTGATTCAGGTACTCTTTTCTTATCTTTCTTGTTATTACCAGCATCAGCTCTTTGGAGTCTTGGTTCCAGGTCATTCTAATGGAAATTTGAAGGAAAATGTCGAACTTGACAGTCTTTTCAATTATATAGTATTAAATAATTTGCCAAAAATGATTTTTAAGTTCAGTCAAATAGACATTGAAAATTAAATCAAATTACAAGCAAGTAAATAGTTGGTGTAAAAGGGACTTAGTAAATATCGTGTGTGATATTGACAAGAGCACTGGACAAGAGGCAGGTCCCTGGATTCTTGGCGTGTTCATGACCTTCACCAACCGCGAGTCTTCACAAAGGCATGTGATCTCTCTAGGTCTCAAAGGAGGACTGACGAAATAATCTTCTAAATTTCTTTTAGCTGTAAATTTTTATGATTTTACATTCCTTGAAGGGTACTTATGAATATGAGGAAGAGAAGCCAACAGAATATGCAAACAAATTCCACTTTAAAAAACAAGA
Organism: Equus przewalskii; assembly: GCF_037783145.1. NCBI lineage: Eukaryota > Metazoa > Chordata > Mammalia > Perissodactyla > Equidae > Equus > Equus przewalskii. The sequence goes on from NC_091862.1 coordinate 18,608,385, forward strand.
CATAAGACTCAACTTAAAATGTACTCCACATGTATTCAGACAATCATCAATATGGTCAGGCCTTTCCAAAGGAAAAGTATTGGTTTCTTTTCCCCCAAAAGATCTAAAAGCAGGTATTTAATATGAAAGAGCAGTAACGTATGAATATTCTGAATGCTAATACCAACGAATGCTTGCTGTGCGCCAGGGTCATAAATCTCGCCCTTCTTCCCACCATAAATCAGCGGGGCATGTTGATGCTCACCGTCTTCTGATATTTGTTCCTGCTAGGCCTGGGAGAATTTAACTGCTGGCGCATGGTTACTCATTTCAAATTTTAAATAACGTCATGGCTCCAAAGTTATAACTCACATTCTAAAAGAACAAGTGGATCTCATTGTGACAAAAAGATTCATGTGCTGAGCACGGCTCCTAGCCTTCCCTGCACATGAGGCCTCTGGATTTTTGGTGGGGCGGACACTTAGCTCAGTCAACACAAACCAGTAGCTCGTGGCTTCTTTAAGCTCTGTGCCTTTGCAGGGCTTCGCCTCCGTCAACGCGACAACGTAGTGATAAATGAGCAGCACTCCTTCCACTCAGCATTCACTGTAAGCAAGAGCCCTCCCTTTTCGGCTATTGACTTATCATTTCATTATTGGTATGGAGGCATGAATTCCATTTTTTAATGGTGTGTAACTTATTACTGTATTTAATTATTTTGGTGCTCAAATGGTCCCATATCTCTACCCACAAGAATCCCCTTAATAGTTGGCTTCTGTGTCCTTGTGGTCATAGTTTTTTGCATTCTTTCAGTACCTACTTAACTTGCTAGCACAATGAGATGTTCCAGCTTCATCCTTTCTTGCCCTACCCTGCAATCACCCATTTCTCCAAGAGGCCCTGGTTGCTTTGAATAGGGAATAAAGATTAAAGATCAAGATCTGGGTGCTACGTGTGCTCATTGCTCAGGGGGTGTCTTTCAGTGATGTTGAGTGAGGAATATGTGCATGCATACACACACCTGCACACACACACATACAAGTATACACATATCTACACAAATGCATATATACATGTACATGTGCACATATACATGTATGTGTGTATAGAGTTTTATATATATATATATATATAAAATGTCAATACCTATCTATACATAAACAAAAAATATTTTAAAATAAATTGTGAGTTCATGGGCAGGCCTAGTGGCTAAGTTCATGTGCTCCGCTTCAGGGGCCCTGGGTTCACTGGTTCTAATCCCGGGTGTGGATCTACACACTGCTTGTCAAGCCATACTGTGGTAGGTGTCCAACATATAGAGGAAGATGGGCATGGATGTTAGCTCAAGGCCAGTCTTCCTCAGCAAAAAAAGAGGAGGATTGGTGGTGGATGTTAGCTCAGGGCTAATCTTCCCCAAGAAAAAAAAAAGAAATTATGAATTCACATAAATACATCCAATTCCCATTCATCCCTACAGCCTCTTTTCTACTTTCTCCACTTCATATTTGCATGATCCTTCTTCGTTATTTACTTATTTGAATAATCCTATATTTAAAATTGTTTCAAAACTGTTTCACTATACTGCTACAAAAATAATAGCACCAAACTTATTAAAGAGTTAAGGATGTGCTTGCAGTTCTGCCCTACCCCGTCTTCCTGAGGATATGCAGTCAAACACTGTGTTCAGAAGTTGTGACTGGGATTCGTTCTTTCTTTTGTCGCTTGAGTGTGGTTGAGATATTCATCTGAAATATAGTTGGGTTCACTTGTTTCGATTGCTTTCATTTTTAGCTTTTTCTAAACTTTCTCATCCTTGATGATTTAATTTTATTTTCTAAATACAGTCATGCATCCCTTAATGATGGGGATACGTTCTGAGAAATGTGGCGTTAGGCGATTTCGTCGCTGTGCAAACATCACAGATACTTACACAAACCTAGATGGTGTAGCCTACGACACACCCAGGCTACATGGTGCTAATCTCACGGTACCACTGCCGTACATGCTGTCCATCATTGACCAAAATGTCATTATGTGGAGCATGACTGAATGTAGAACACTAACATGCTTCTAGACGTTAAAATGATACGAAAAGGTATACTCAGAGAAGCGGTATACTTTACTGTATCATCTCCGTCCTGTCCCGTTCTCTCCCACGCTTAAGGTTAACCAACTTCTTTTTTTCTGGTTTACCGTTCCTGAGTTTCTTCTTTAAAGATAAGCGGAAATATGTATATTTAAAAAATTTCCCTTACTCCTTGTATAAAATGTGGCATATGCTCCTTTGTCCCTCACTGTTTTCACTTGACGATCTATCCTGAAAATCACTCTATATCACTTCCTAGAGATCTTTCTCATACTTTTTCCCTGGTGCATAGTAATCCTGTGTGCTTATGTACCATAATTTATTCACTCACTCTCTATGCTTGGACATCTAAGTAGTTTACAATATTGGCAATTACAAATACTGCTATAATGAATAATCTCGTGCATGTGTATTTTCTTATAATTGGAGGTGTATCTTCAGGGTAAATTCCTAAAAGTGGGCTTGCGGGGTTGAAGGGTAAAAGCCTAGATACCTAGAAATGGACCCAAGGTTATTTCCATCCTTTTATATTCTGCCTAATAGCTGTTAAAGGTTAAACAGGTCACTCACCCGATTTAGCAACGGCACACAGAGGGCATTCAGGAACTGTTTGTAAGTTGAGAGGGCTGGACTGGAAGATGTTTAGGAAATCTTCTGGTTGTACATGATTAACGTGTTAAGGCTCCAGGCCTAAGTCCATTTATACATAAGTTCATTACAAAAAATGGCCTCCATTCTCCACCCCTTCCATATCCATGCCCTTTGCAGTATAACTTTGCAGTTTTTTCACCTGCTAAGGAGTGGAATTTCTTTCTCCATCCCTTGTCTTTGGGCTGGCCTTTTGACTGGCTCTGGCCAACAGAATTCAGGGGAAGTAGTGGTGCTCTGGTTCCTCGTCTAGGGCTCCAGTGGCCTTGCATGCTTCCACTCACTCTTGAAATCTTGTCACTGTCATGTGAAAAAGCCTAGCCTAGCCTGATGAATGACCAGAGACATGTGGCCCAGTTACGAACAACATCCTTCGCCAGCCAGTTACCAGGCAGGTGAGTGAGGTCCTTCGGGATCAGCCAGGCTCCAACCAACACCACAGCTGACAGCTGATGCACGGCTAGCCCATCAGAGATCAGCTGAGTCTGATGCAGATCAGCTACTCACCTGGCCCACAGATGCATGAACAATAACACATGATCATTATATTAGGGCACTAAGTTCTAGGGTAGTTTGTTACACAGCAATAGATAACTGATACAACAAAGGTCATGGCCTCACTTTGGAGATAGCTCTGTCAAGATCTCCTAGAATGTATAAATGGGTGATCTTGGCTGAAGGGAAAGGCATTCTAAGAAAGCTACTGGATTAGACAGGGAAGGGGCTGGCCAGAGATTGCTAAGGCATTTTGCCCCAGAGGTCTCAGGAGGACGGAGCATGGGTCCAAAATTTGGGTCCCGGTTTTGGCGTTGTCCTAAGCAGTGATGTGACAGAGACAAAGTCCCTGAACTGCTATGTTCTTGTGTATAAAATAGGGAGATGGGCGGAATCCCCAAAGTCGCATTCTACTCCGACCTGTCAACAGATGGGTTAATTTCATCCAGTCAAAGTTTGAGGCTCTGATGAGCCGCCCAGTGAATCTTGGCTTTTGAGGGCAGTGGATGGTAATAGGATAATGAGTCAGGCAAGGAAAGTTCTCCAAGCAATAAACATCTCTGCTAAAAAAACCATGTTGTTGCTGCGTGTATGGAGCCAAGCAGATAAGAAAAGGTCCAATGGGAGCTTCCTACTCATTCTTTACAGGTATTTTGAGGAAAACAGGTCACAGTAAAACATTCCACAATTTTATCCCTTTGTAAGCATTTCTGTTCAGTTACTTGCAGGCCTTTAAAAAATAATTTTGCCCAGAGGTAACAGGCTTAAGTCAAAAATGGATAACATTCACCTAACTCGAAGGAGCTCGTGTAGTATTTGACAGAACATTCAATTCCAGAGAAAACATCACAAAGAGATTTATTCTGTTTTTGAAAATGTGACTAGCATCCCCAATTAGTACTGTCTGTCAAGAGGTATAAAAACATCCAGGTTTTATTTATATTCACCAGTGTGTTGAGCATCCTGATAATTGAAAATATCATTACGAAACATATTTGTAAAATTTCTGACTATTTCTCCAGAGAAAATATTACTGGGCCTTAATTATGAGCGATTTGTTGTGTTCTAGAAAGAAAATTTCTTTTCTTTTTTTTGGCAATTTTTGCACAGAGTGGATTTTGTTGTATGTATAGACCAGCCAGTACAAATCATCTGACATTACATAACTCTACTTCACTGTGTATGAGTCTGAAAGAGTCCCCAAACCTGGCTCATCTAATTAACACCCTAGACACATGTGCATCCAGAGGTTTTTTGGGTCATTTATAATATACACCCCTAGGCCAAGCAAAAGGAGCCTTACCTCTGGGTAACTCACTGTAGGAAATTTTCCCTTCCCCTTGCCATGATTCTGGGTCCTTCCTCAGTGGCATTTTCTACTGGGCAGCAGCCAGGGTCACGAAGGAAACGGCTGGGAAGTACTGAGGCCACTGGCACCCTTGGAGCGAACAGCAGGAGTGGAAACTGTGCTCCCTCCCTCTTTCTCTCTCTCTCAGTCTTGTGCACTCTCTCCCTTCCCACTTCTTGCAGAAACGAAGATCAGCTGTTTTTGAGAGCCGGTGCAGTACGACCTCAGGAGGCAGGTCCCCTCAGAAATGCCACTTGCCAGAAGCCCCATAGGCTAGCTATCGGGGGAAGGTGGTTACAGGACCGGCACCAAACATTGCCTGAGAACTCAGTGCCACCGGGTAGCATTCACTACGGTGAGAAATCGATTCTTTCTATTTAAGAGGATTATCTGTTACTTAAACGGGCTAAGTGTGGTAAGTGAGAACTTAAAAAATCTTATGGATCTCGCTCTTCCTTACCGGGCTGGCGAATGGTCCTTCAGGGATTGGATGATATTTTTCTGAAGTTCTATGAATGAAACAAAATTCTCCAAAACATTCTTCTTTGCTTTTCCACAAAATTGTCACCATAGAGCAAAACATTAAAGTGCTAAATGTGTTTAGATGGGGATAATGAACGCCCCTCACAACGTGCACTGGGTCCACACGGACGCCCGACAGAGTTCCTCTGACACCCCACCAACTGGCTTCCTCACCTTGGACTGAGACCTGTGTTCTAATTCAGCAGTGACAAACTTTTTCTGCAAAGAGCAAGACAGTAAATATTTGTCTTTGTCACAACTGCTCAACTCTTGTAGTTGTCACTGTAGCGCCGAAACAGACATAGATGAGATGTAAACGAATGAGGATGGCTGTTCCACCCTCAAGTTCCAATAAAGCTTTATTTACAACGACAGATGGAACAAAAGAAAAGAGAAAAACAGAAAAAGACAGGTAGCCATATTTTGCCAATAGCTGTTCTAGCTCATTTCCCACCAAATAATTGTGTATTATTTAATTTCTTTGAATCTGTCTTCTCATAAGTCAGACAGGGATATGACAACTCTTCCACCCCATGGGTTTCACAGAGGCCACAGAAACATTTTCTAAAGCATGAAGCACCACACCAATGTCATGAGCTTTTCCTCTCAGCAAGATCAGCAATACTAACTTGGACCTAGTGCAGATTCTTCTAGAACTTCGGTTCACAAACGCAGCCTCCAAGTTCAAGTAAACACAGCTACAAACTGATGGGTTCCCCCCGCCCCCCGCCATCCACAGCAAGGCCTAGTTTAGATGGATGACTACTGCGGGCCTAGCCTGCATTCTGTATTGAAATTATACATTTCACTCTTGGAGCTGCTTCAGACACGTTTTGCAGTCATAATAGAAATATATTTCTCATGCTCAGCACTAGGGTTTGAATTAGGTAAACAAATCCCAGGATCCCTTCTGTAGGTTTTCCTGTCAATGACCCATTACCCACAATTTTCTCCTTTTTTTCAGAGTCTGCCTCTGTTGATTTCTCTCAAGATATATGCACATATGTGTGTCTGTATAAATTTATATGAATACGTCTGCAACATATAGTTTTTCTCCTTCTCTGCCACAAAGTGGTGAAAGCCCACACAGAGACCCAATGATGCAGCTCATGACAGATTAACTTAACGGGCAATAAAGCAATCGTACATGGACACCATGTCAGCTTCGTTACTTGAGTCCTGCCAATTGAAGGAAAGGCAATAAAAAGAATCCCATTTGCTTCCTCTGTCATAAAATCACAATTCACAACCCGCAATGCGTGTAGCATGAGATTTCCACTGTCCCTGTGACACCCTTCTTGCCTTCCTGTTCTGTATCTGCTGGAGTCGGGCCTTTGCCAGCAACAGCCCAGGACATGGAGCCCACCCTGGGAAAAATTTATTATCAGAAACTTTGAAACAAGTAGCTGCTAAATGGAGGTTCAGTAATCGAGTCAAACTCAGCTGTCACCTGCTGCTCTGTTTTGCACTGCAAATGTAGGAATATAGAAACATTTTAAGCAGCTTAGGGGCAGAAATAATGGAAAACTAGTGATTTTGGTAATTTACATATTTATAGAGGCTGTGGAGATTTTACTCAGGAAACAATGAAGAAAACAGAGTTGTCAACAATCAAATGCTGCCTGACACGAAGAGCTAAAACCAGTAATTTACAGCTAAGCTCAGTTACACCTTTGAAATTACTGCAAAAGAAGAAAAATAAAACACCAAAAATGTGCCTTTTGGTTCAGGTTATCAGCTTTAAAGCTCTATAAAATAAACGCATCTGAGCATGTGACATTTCATACAGGTAGAAATACCATTACAGAGAATAACAGCATAGCTGAAAAACCAACTGTGCAAATGGATGATAAGGTTTCACATGCTGCTCTCTTGGGAATATCTGCATTTGTATGGCAACAAAGGCCTTCAGTCAAAGGAATAACTCTCTAATAGTGCAATCCATGGTACCACAGGCAGTGGAAAAGATTCCTCCCACCATATCCCATCCATGCTGGGTCCTGGGCCATGTCCTTACCCTGCTTCAGATCAGTCGGTGGCCACTGGCCATTTGCAGGCTCCATTCTCCCACATTATCTGTCCTAAAAGATAAATTAAACTTCCAAATCACCCACAAAACACAACACCCATGTGGACACAGGGAGAATCTCAGGGTAGATAAGATGGTGACACTTTTATTTCATACCCTGTAGCCTGTTTACAGGGCACTCCTTTAGCCTGGACAGCCATTGCCCATCCTGAATAAAACAAAGAAAGGAGAAGACAATATTGTCTCCTCCTACTATTCGACTTTATCCCTCACAATAGCACTATGAGATGGGTGTTATAATCTCCATTTTACACATGAAGGAAACTGGTTTGGGGAGTTTAGTGAACTTGACCATGAAGCCACAGTGGGTAATTGGCGATACTGGTAAATGGTGTTCAGGTCTGGTTCTCAACGCCATATTTGTTTGGCTCTGTCAGGACACCAGACTTCTACCCTTTTGGACAGGGGCTGTGTGTTTTAGCAATGTATAGGTGATCACCAAACTGGACTGCAGAACTATTTTCTCGATCCCAGGATTTGACTTATATATCTCTCTCCATAATAGTATGAATTGCAGGTTTATGGGAGGATAGCAACAATGATTATAAAATTAGGAAAGGGAGCCTTATAATAGAAACATTCTACTTTTGCAGGCCATTTGTATCAGATTCCATATAGCCCACCAACTTTCTCTTCCTGGACTCCGTGTCAATTAGTCATAGCTCTAACAGTTGGCATTTTAGCACATGAAAAAGCAAATACCTGCAGTGGGCTTTAATTGACTGACTGGCTGAACAACTAAATCACGATAAGGTTTTTCTTGTAAGATGGGAGTGGGGATGACAGCATCCAGATTGTGGAAGAAGGAAACAGAGAAGTGGGGAAAAGGCAAAGGAGAAAAAAAAAACAATGGAGAGCCATGTAGGGGTGGTGGGTGTGTCGGGGACCAGAGGGGAACTGGTTTTAGAGAGGCTGTGGGTACGCTCACCCACTTCCCTGACACCGTGGCCATATGCAAAGGTTTGGGTACAGAATGAGCCAAGCACTGAGGGAAGGTGCTGTGGGTGGGCATTTCCCCAATTCGGAGCCTCATTTTCAGCCAGTTCACTTGAGCTGGATCCGCTTTGATCATCTGTTCAATTTTCTACCTGGCCCTACACATCAAGGAAAGCAAGCCTGCTCCTCACAGTCCTGTCCCCTGTATCCTCAGCGGGCCTGGGCGAGTCTGCATTCCCTGATCAAAGGACTGGCTCACGAGGAAGATGAAAAAATGCCCAGAGAGATCCAAGCAGAATTTTTAAATCTCTCTTAATCGCATAGCATCCTCTCCCATTTTCTACCTACTTCCTACAAATTCCAGCAACATTTAAAGATAGTTTTCAATGGAAAACAAATAGAGGTTCAGCCAGAGGATTAGCCACAGGGCCAAAGGTGTTCAGCAGATTGGTTTCAGGATGCTCCAGAATTTCAATTGCTCGAGAGTGGACCAAGACATTGGTTGGACCCAGGATCTTAAATGGGAAATGGGCCCAATGGCAAGAGCGGAAGCTGACCCAGATGACTGGGTTCTTTCAGAGTGAAAGTGATTCCTGGACACCTGAAGCGTCAGGCAGGCCTGTGCTGAATCTGCAGCATGATCTGAACGAGAGTCTGGAGGTGGGCAGAGCAGGAGGCCCTATTCATTCGCCTTCTGTATTTCTGTATTTCTGTGAAGTCAGTGCCCCGTTTTAATGGAAAAGGAAGATCAATCAGAGGCAGGCAAACCTCAAGCATCAAAACGTTCTGTCCAGGCAGAGGGAGCAGCTACCGGGATGCCTAATACAGGAGGGAACTTAAAAAAAACTATTAGTCAGGCCACCTCAATCCTCAAATTTCAGCTGACGAGCCAAAGTACAAGCGCTTTAAATTTATTTCCACTGAAGTTAAGGCTATTCTCCTACGGAAAGTCAAAAGAAATCTGTTGTATCCATGTTGGAGCAAAGACTTACAAGGCTACCTATAGCAAGATTTTTCTGGATGTTTGCATTGCATGTTATTCGCTTTATTCCTAAGGTAAAGATTTTATGGAAGTTGGTAGGATTGTCTTCCACCTGATCGAGAGCCCTGATTCCCGATATCCTATCAAAAATGTCTGACCAATTATTCTACAAATTCTTTTTCCAGCAACAGTCTCTGCTGAATAAGCATACGGACAGGAGAGTCTTCAGGAATGATTCACAGCTCCAGGCACCTGTCAGCGGCCGTCACCAAATGAATTTGTTTTTCGGCCCGGCCCTCTCCTTCCCTGAGCATCTTTAAGGGCTGCTCTTTTGGCCAGAGAGAGACTCTGTAGAATCCTGGAGTGTAAACGCCAGAAGGGAGGAAGGGATGACAGCGGCCACTGAGTGGAACCCTCTCGTTTCACCAGTGAAGAATGTATAGCCCAGAGGCGGATAAGAAAGAAGGTTTATCCTCACAAAAGCAAGTACACATTCATCTGAAATCTAATTTGCTGTCTGTGGATGAGCTCCAGGCTCTACCAATGTTGGCAAAAGGCAGAAAAGAGGTGAAAGACAATCAAAATAATGAAGAGAAGTATCAGCAGAGAAACACGTGTAACCACGGTGGCAAATTTCCATGTTTTCGTTTCTTCTTCATTAAAAGCATTCTCAAACCTCAGGCAATGTAGAAAAGGATGCCATATTAGTATTTCCCCAAGAAATACTTGAAGATAGGATTTACAAACTGTGCATGGCCAAACTAACTTTAATTTCTTGTCACGCATTCCAAAAGCATTTCCCGAGATCTCACTGTGTGCCAGGCCCTGGGATGTCAAGTGAGAAAAGGCCAGGCAGTGCCCTCGAATTGTTCATCTTCAAGTGAGTTTCACAAAATGGGCTTTGCAAGAGAACTCAGAGTAACTGTGATCCCTTTGGCCTAATGAGAGGCAAACCTCGGAAGATGGAAGGTCTCAGTGTGCGGTCAGGCCTAGCGAAAACTTATAAGAAAATTATCTTGTGGGCCCCTAAATTTTTGAAACTCATCTAAAAGTGGATATTTTTTTTTTGAGGAAGATTAGCCCTGAGCTAACATCTGCCAGAAATCCTCCTCTTTTTGCTGAGGAAGACTGGCCCTGAGCTAACATCCATGCCCATCTTCCTCTACTTTATATGTGGGATGCCTGCCACAGCAAGGCTTGACAAGTGGTGCGTGGGGTCCACACCCGGGATCTGAACTGGTGAACCCTGGGCCACCGAAGTGGAACGTGTGAACTTAACTGTTGCACCAGGCCGGTGAACCGGTGAACGCGGGCTGGCCCCCTAAAAGTTGATATTTACCATTCTTTAAATCAGTTAATTTCCTGGCACTCTCTGGTAGAAAATTAGAGGAGCTATGGTTTTAAATAAATGTAAGCTTTCATTTTCAACTTTGCCATTTTATAAATAACCAGGAAGTTATGTACTAAAACGTGGACAATCTCTGGGCAGTGACTTTAGAGACCATTTTGTTTTCTCATTTTTCTTACCTGTATTTTCTAAAATTTCTGAAGTGAACACATGCTGCATTTGAAATGGAATAAAATAAACTCTATATTAAAGCCATTGTATTAGTTTTGAGTTATATGCTAATGGAGAATATATACATATAGGTTGATGCAAAAGGTTGGACAAAAATGGAAGAAATTCTTCCAAACTCAGAGTATCTGGAGTTAGATGATGACCAGAAGCAGGAGAAGCCACTCAGAGCCCTGAGCTCCTTAGCTTAGCTTGAGGAGACCGGCAACGTGATGTGAGCAAGGAAGATGAGTCTGGGCAGCCAGGTGTGAGGTGAGTCACAGACTCTTGAGAAAAGGAGGCCCCAACATTGGTGAACAGCTGGCAGTTACTGCCACAGAAAGGATGAATGACAGGGATGAGATGGGTGGTAGAAGTTGGTTAAGCGGTTTCTCCGGGGAGCATAGTAACAATATGCAATGTGGAGAATGTATAGCAGTATTTCATAGAGTGTGCTTCATAAAGAAAGAAATCTGGAAAGACGCCAAACTATAGTACCATCTTGAAAATTCACAATGCCTATTCGTACACTGAATGATCTTAAAACTTTCATAAAAAATAAATCTAATATTTACAGAAATAGCTGCTTAAGCTTTCCAGCATTTCCCACACATATACGACAGCAAATCAAATTCCACTTTTGGGTCAGTCCACCATCTTGAAATGTGCGTTGTTAACAGATGCTACTGGCTGTTCATAGTTTCTGAATCTGTACTGAATAAGGTACATATTTAGCAAAAGCATGCGTTTCCTTAGTCCTCAATGTTCCAGCCAGAAGATCTGCTTAGTGTGTTAGAACTGGACTAGGATGAGTTTTTATTTTGTTCTATCATAACCATAAACAATAACCTTGAGGTAATCAATCAGATCAACTTTTTATGTCTTCTTTCCCCATCCATATAATGAGGGCCAAGATATTGACCTACCTTGTAATGCATTTTACAAAATCAACATAAAAGTTTATATTAACGTTATTAATCAAATTAGCAATGAAATGACTAATAAGTAATTAGCCATGGAACAGTGACTCCACTATAATTGTATGCTCAAGGATTTGCCACCTCTCTTGAAGGCCTGACCTCATGGAGGAAATACTTAACATTACTCCTCACCTTTTGATATTATAGATGGCAAATAAGGTCTGGCTTTAAAAAAACTATTTCTGGCAAATGAATCTTTGGAAGGCTTATAAAAACAGATGCTTCACAATTTAGCCAAAACTATTTATTAAGCTAATATTTTAAACTAGGGGAATCTAAAAAAGAATTCTGTACTGTTTCTGAATTCCAATAACATACAGGTGTACACATAATTATGATAAGAATCAGGATGTGATAAGAGGGCTACAGAAAATTTCTGGAAAGGGCAGACAGGGAGAGGATCGGAAAAAGTTTCAAGAAAAACATATTTAAGTTGCCTGTAGAAGAATGGTTAGAAATCCAGTGGATGCAGTAGAGATGGTGAATAAGCAAGGCAAGATCACAGGATATTTCCCACAATTAGAATCATATTAAGAGGAGAATTGTCTTTATTAGCATAATCATAGGTGATAGCTACAAGAAAACGGCCAACTTTTTAGATCAGTTTTCCCAAAGTGTTTGCAGATCATTTGTCTGGTGACAGGTTAATGTGGGTTCTGAGAAAAACAAGACTCCCATGGTCAAAAAGTAAGTTAGAGAAAGATTAGGTTAAATAAGGTTAAACATATTTCATTACTGTGTGCTACTCAGAGCACAAGGATATGCAAATGAGCTCTGTGAATCTCTAAGAGGGGGACGTAGAACAAAGAATTTCCCAAACATAAATCGAGGCCCAAACTTTCTCAGTAATGTTCATTCACATTATACCTACGGATGGTTTACACCTTAGCTGGATTTTGTAATGTTGCGTCGATATTTAACTATTTTTAAATGCAACAAATGTCACATAAATGTAGTTTAGTTCTAACAAGTGTTTAGGGCCATCTCCAAGAGATGCTTGAGGTCATTTGGACAAGAATGTTTGATTTTTCTCTTGATTGCTACACTATTCAAGGCTTAAATGAGAAAATCACCATTAGGAAGCAATGTAATATCAGAAAAATATTCAGGCCTTACGCCACAAGAGGAGACTATTGATTTCTGAAGTAGAAACAATATTTGAGCCAATGAATAAAGAGAAGACAGGGCCATCTGGGATATAAAAAATAGCAAGTAACATGTAGGAGCTGAGAGAGCCTTTGACAACTCAGAAGTAGACTGGCCTCATGGGAACTGAGGAAATGGGTGAGGGATACGGGTAGAAGATTCCTAATGAAGCATAAGAAAATCAACATGAATAAATGAATATGAAGCGTTATTTATTAATATTCTACCTACAAAGGGCACAGCAGGAAGTCATAGCGGTGCCTCCTCGTGCTGCCTATAGAATAAACGCTAAATAAATGAACCACCACGGCAAAGCTTCTCTTCCCGTGGTCCAATTTCTGATTCCTTCCCACTCTTGCTGATGTCGATGCCAGTCCTCATCCCTTCAGTCCCAGAGACTTGGCAGATTTCTGCCTACTCTGAGTGTAATAGAAACTGTCACATCCGAATGTAATAGTGATCTACAAAGAAGTTATTTAATCCAGCATGGAAAAAACTACTTTAGAAAGAGCATATAGTCTCTTAATACGTTACAATGAACAGAAGCAGAATAATCTTAAGCAAAGGAGAAGACAACACCAGTTCTTACATGACCACATCAAACAGTCATTTTTGTGTTCTTTGAGAATGACACCTGATGAACTCTCTTATTTATAAAAAAATTTCTCGCCGCTTATTTTTTTCAATTAACTATCATACTTCTATATCATACTCCCATATATAGTAGATGTGTATAGATGTATAAATCACCAGTTAGCTGACATTTACTGAGGACGTTCTATAAGCAAGGCACTATTCCAAGTTCTTTATGTATATAAACCTATTTAATCTCCATCTCATCCCTATAATGCCGGTGCTGTCATTATCCCATTTTAGAGATGAAGAAACTGAGGCCGAGATGGGAAGTGACTTGCTCAGAGTGATGTGGCTAATACTTGGTGAAGCCGTCATTTGAACCCTGACTGTCCACCTCCAGGTCCCACACTCTTAAGCTATGAATGTTATTTCTTCTGTGTGTATATGAATATGATTCCTTCACAAAAAGTAGGTTCTGAGCACTTAGACTGTACCAGAGCATTTAAATAAATTTAGTTATGTTTATGAAAAAAATCCTTAGTTTTCTCTTCTATAATAGAGAAACTATATTAAGCAAAACATTCATAATAACTTTCCAAAAGACAGACTAATAATTTTTTTCTTTTGAAAATAATAATAAAAACATGACAAGTGGCATTTACATCTAATTCGGGGGGGGGGTGTCCCCTGACCTCCTTCCTTCCTTAGATCTGCCAGCAGTAGGTCGGCTTGCGGTGTTTGAGTAGGCGAGTTGCCTTCCTTCAAAATGATATAGATAAGTGACACAATTAGAGAGAAAATTGAGAGAGTTTCTGTTTTTCCAGAATGATCGAGGTAATACTGCAATTCTTCATTTCCCTTTGGCAGATGACCTGCCGGCCACGCACCCATTAGCCTCCTTTCTCCTGTCTCACCTGCTTCAACATCACGGTCCAGGGCAACGCTGTTCATTATGACAGCCGGTTTTACTACCACAGTGCTGCTCATTACGGATGACCTGTGTGTACACTTTTGCATCTCCAGCAAAATGACAAAAGACAAAATAGCAGAACTGGCTCATTTCCCAGTGAGCTCTTGCAAATTCCTTGCATGTTTCGGAGAATGTATCATGGCTGATAAACCTTTATCAACTCAACATCAGGGAAATAAACATAATCACAGTTTCATGCGAGACATTTTGGTGCACATAAGCAATATGTCACAAGCCTTCCCTCTCCTTAGATCCGCCCCCTGTGGGCCTGACAGGTGGGGTACACCTTCACTCTGGACTCGCTCTACGGCTGTTATCATTGTTCCCTGGTACACAACTGTGCTGGCTCAAAACCAACCATGCATTCTTGTTGGTGGAGCTCCTGGGGACTGTGGATTAGGACTCTGCCCTCAAGACTTCATGAGAACTGGATCTGTCCTAAAAGAGATGAAGTCCAACAAAATTATCAGGTAGACGCAAGTTTACTTATAGCATCTCCTGTCTACTTTCTTCTTTTTTGTTCCTTCTTTTTCCAGGATCCCTTCACTGACTTGCCTCCATGGGGCTTGGCACAACAGTCTGTCTCCCAACTCATCAAAAACTTCTATCCAGGAAGGCACCCAAATCAATAATTTTACAACTTGGTGTGAATAATTTACTGCTACCTAGGGTATGAGCTCTTCTATCTAATTGTGGAATACAAGCCTTATAGAAGAGGTTTTTGAAAGGAGCAATGTTCCCAGAACCCCTAAAATCATTCCACATACAGGGGTCACAACTCAAATGCCTACAAAAGCTAGTCTGGTAGTGTACATGAGTAGAGCAGACTGGAGTAAGATAAGAGGGAGTGGTGAGGCTTGGGGCACTCTGGAGAACTCAGGTATTCTTTAAATATATGGCCATTGTTGTCATGTTGTTTTTAGGTGCTGTCAAGTTGGCTCTGACTCTTGGAGACCCTACGAATCAGTGATGTCCACAATCTCCTGCTCTCAACAGCCCTACTCAGCTTTTGTAAACTCAAGTCCATGTCTTCTTTTATGGATCAATCCATCTCATATTTGATTTTCCTCTTTTCCTGCTGCCTTCTACTTCTCCCAGCATTATTGTCTTTTCCAAAGCATCCTGCCTTCTCATGATGTGCCCCAAGTTGGACAGCCGCAGTTTTATCATTTTCACCTCTTGCAATAGTTCAGGCTTAATTTGCTCTAAAACCCACTTGTTCTTCTTTCTGGCAGCCTGGATATCCATAGAGCTCTCCTCCAACATCATATTTAAAATGAATCCATTTTCTTCCTGTCAGCCTCCTTCACTGCCCAACTTTCGCACCCTGTATAGTAATTGGGAATATGAGAGTGCGGATAATCTTGGCCTTGGTGTCTGATGAGATCTTCCTTACACTGATGGTCTCCCCTAATTCCTTCATTGCTGCCCCCTTCTCAGTCTTCTCCTGATTTCTTGTCTGTAGTCTTCAGTCAAAATGATGACTGAGCCAAGGTAAACAAAATCAGTAACAATTTCAGTATCTTCATCGTTTATGGTAAAGTTCTGTGGTCCTTCTGAAGTCATGATTTTTGTCTTCTTGATGCTCAAATTCAGTCCTGCGTTGGCACTTTCTTCTTTCACTTTTGTCAAGTCGTTTCAAGTTGTTGTCATGCGAGAATATAATCCCAGCCTTGCCAGATAGGCCATCTTTTTCCATAGCAGTGGCAGATATGTCCTTTTACGTCAATTCTTCTGATTTTTAAATGTTGGTAATCAATTGAAAATCTAAAAACACTCTGCAGGCCTTACAGAAACACACTGTGGGTCTGAGCTATCCCAAGGGCATGCAGTTGGAGACATTCACATTGGACAATCATCTCCTTCTATCTGGTCCTTAGCTCCAAGTCCTAGAACTCCTGCATATTTAGGTTGTGTATGGTGATAGCCCCAAATCTGACCTGGTCAGAGGTGATCATTAACGCCTTTCATGAGGAGAATGCTTTATGGTTTTCAATGTACTGTTAACACACACTATCTTATTTGATTTCACAATCATCAATCAGCATGCTCCTTTTGTTGACTATATGGTGATATATTATTATCTGCTTGATTATGATTTTGTTGTTAGTGGCCTTAAGTCAATCCTGACACCTAGCGACCCTGTGTATAGCAGAGCAGAATCCTGCCTGGTCCTTTTGTGCCATTCTCTCACCTTCCAGTGCTGTAACAAACAATGTCTTGCTGTTACTCATAGGGTTTTTATGCACAATTTTTTTGGAAGTGGGTGGCCAGGTCCTTCCTCATAGTCTATCTTAGTCTGGAAGCTCTGCTGACATCTGTTCACCATGGGTGACCCTGCTGGTATTTGAAATCTCGGTGGCATAACTTTCAGCATCACAGTAACACATAGCCACCACAGTATGACAAATGACAGACAGATGACATGGTTCCATGACCAGGAAACGAACCTGGGCCATGGAAGTGAGAGCACCGAATCTTAACCAATAGACTCCCGTGACTATGATTAAATATATGTATATATATGATACTATATGACTATCTGCTATAACGTAATATAGTGACAGCAAAGCTCTCTCCAAGTTCTTAAAGGCAAACTACGTAATTTACATACAATTAATAAGAGCAGATTATGCAAAAAGGGACATTGGAGATAAAATATTTCCTAGGTCAGAAATAAAAAGAGAAAGAAATTGGTTACAATCTAATAGTATGAAGAATTAACACACTAAGATTCTGCTCTTTTGGTAGTGGGGTCATTGGTGAGTTTGGTAGAAAGATTCTCATGTCAGAAAGGAAGTGTCCATCCTCTCTGGGGAAGACAGCACTCTGACTCAAACACAACCTGGCTTGTCCTGTCCTGGAGGTAGATAAATGAATTATTATCAGAAAATGAACCCACTGGTTTACCAGAGACCAGAATCTTCTCTCGTTATGATTCACTGCTCAGCGAGTAAACTTCTGATCATAACTTGGCATTTATTTAAATTTTCTAAAAGACGGTGGATGCATTGGCTGGAAGAAATGGGTATCTGGTCCCCTTGGCAGTCACATTTCCTGCTGTAAATTTGTAAATTGGCAACAACGCATGTAAGTTAAAGTTCTAAGAGCATGCTTAGAATTGGCCTCCGAGGGAGGGTCGGCTCTTAGAGTGCTGGCCAAAATCAAGATTCAGAGCCTCATAAGCCAAGGCGTAAGCCCTCAGCTGTGAGACACTCGTCAAAGTCAATGTCATCTTCTGAAGGCTCCTGACAGCCTGCTGGCTCGGACCTGCACACACCTCACCTTGTCACTTCTTTATAATCTAAATTCCCACTCACTAGAGAAGAATCTAAGATGGAGGGGATTAGGTGATTTGCCACGAGCCACACAACTGGAAGGTCACTGAGCTGGTTCCTGACCCAGCTCTCTCTCCTCAGGCCAATTCTTTCCCACTACAACAGTTGTAGGCAGTCTACGGTGGCCCAGAACTGTGCAGGGACCTGAGGCCAGGATGCGGTTCAAGAAGCATCCCCACTGCCACCAAGGACACGGTTCAACGCCAAGTTGGGCACAAGCCAAGCAGGTTACCTTTCTCTTTCCCTAGTTTGCATCTAAACCTGAAAGTGAAGCTTGCTTAATCAAGTGTGTGGAGCTGGGGCTATGATCTTTTTGAATGGTATTATCGAGATATAACTTATACACCCCAAAATTCACTCATTTTAAAATGTACAATCAAGTCATTTTTAGTGTATTTACAGAGCATAATCTAATCTAAACTAATCTCATTTTAGAACTTTTTTTCTGCGTCAAAAAGAAAACTCATGCCTATTAGTAGCCACTCCTCGCCCCAACCCGATGTGCTTTTGTTTTCATTTTGTTGTTAACATTTTTTTATTATTCCAGAGACTTTTTAAAAAGAACACCCAAACTGTAATATTTGAGCCAAGAGAATCTTGACTACTCTTATTTTAATTTAAATAATACTATTTAAAAAATGCGCTTTGTCCCTCTTTCTGTTATTGGGTTCATTTTTGCATGTCTCCTCCCCACACCCACCGCTCCCCCTGCACCAGCCAGAACAGGCTGCTCCTGTCCTCTAGAGGCTCCTGCTAATCTCATGCTTCCCCTGGCGCATTCCCTTGGCCTCCAGGGCTCTGAGATCAGCCCCCGTTTCTATCACTTTCCTCCAAGTGCAGGTAGAACGGATTGCCCTGTCTCTGAGCTCCCACTAGCCCCGGCCCAGCATCCAGTCCCTATCTCAGGGCATTCCGGTCATTAAGTGAGTGAGGCCAGGGACCAGACCTGAGTCCTCTGCTCCCCTCCCCTCCCAGCGGCCACACACCGCACTCAGAAGTGATACAGATGGAATTGAATCAAAGGGCAAAGACACTAATGTAAACTATTTGGAGATTTCATAAAGAAACAGGAAAATAACAAAGTCCCCCAAAGGCGGCAGGTGCACAGTCTACCTGGGGAACACTGAATCTCAGAGAGGTCACAGAAAACCTGAATAAAACATTTTAAGATAAAATAGGTTTGCTGAAGCCCTGCCACGTGCAGCACACTCCCTCTTGCCTTCACTGATCAAATATTAGTGTGTAACGCCAGCTGTCTCTTTAAATCGCCGTGGCTTCAGAGTCCTGTTTTCCAGAACGCCCCTTGAAGTCAATATTTCCAGTCCAGGTTTCCCAAGACCAGCGTGGCTGATTCGGTATGGTGTCTGTGCCCACCTGGAAAGGCTTTATTCCTCTCAAATCCCACTGCTGTGGGGCCTTACAGGCAATCTGATTTCCTAATGCGGCCAAGGTCAGATCAGTGGAATTTGTCTTTGATATTCCATCTCCTACCACGAGGCGCCACACGCTTCTGTTATGATTTTGGGGTGTATGATTGGCAGCAAAGCCAAGCCAGGGTAACAGAATCAAACCCTTCACGACCCTCATTTGCTCAGCTTTACAGTATCTGGATGATGGCAGGGTTAAGAGAGGAGCACCGGATGCGCCTGCAGTACTCTGTCTTGGGTGCCCCACTTCGCCTTGGAACGTCTCCCTCCCTCTGAATTCCTCCGGCAATGTGTCAGCACCTGATTCTGCTTCCATTTTCATTCTCATATTTCACTCTAGGAGCCTGATACATGGCTAGACCTGACAAGAATAAATTTATAAGGATGCCAGCTAGAGAAAGCCTTGAATATATTCTTGTTAAAGGTCCATGGGGGCAACAAAGAAATCATCCCTAACTCATTTTTGAGCACTGTAACAAGGGCATTTTCCAGGGGAGAAAAATCATGTTTTATTGTTGCACTTGTAATGTTCACAGCTGTTAAGGACTTTGCCACCTCTAATGACAAAACGTTAAGGAGAGCATTTCAGCATCTGCAAAGGAAGGCAGGGCTAGTGCTGAGGGATGGTCTCAGCTCCTCCTGCCAGCTGTAATTCTCACCAAACAAAATCAATTACTATGTATCTTGATGCTGGAGTTAGGCTATTGGTTTTTAATTAATCAAGTTCTGCAGCAATTCCTTCCCGCAAAATAATTTTTATTAATGAGAGGTGAGATGAGAAAACTCTATTTTGCCTTGAGCAGCCTGCTGATATGCTAATAATTCCTGTTGCTAAAATGCTAATGAGTCAAAATGGAATTCTCAAGGAGACAGAAGTGAGCATGGCGTTTGGAATCTGGAGACCCAGATATGAGTTCCTTCTTCGTCACTTACTGGCCAGGTGGCTTGGAAACAACAAGCCTCAGTTACTTCATTGGTAAATGGGCTTCTCTGCAAAAACTCAGATGCATATTAATATCCTCAGAGATAAACGGAGTTTGTTTTCGTAGTGTTTAATACGGAATTTCCTAAAGAATGCCTTAGAGGAAGCACAATACTGCTTAGCAAAATGTTTTCCCTCAACAGGTCTTGCAGACACACTGCTGGCATCTTTGAACAACAGCCTCTGGACAAGACTGAATCATTCAGGAACTGAGCGGATTTTGAGGTTATTTATCTGGTTGACTGAAGGAGTCAATATTAGAAATGGCGTGTTAGAGACCCGAGAAAGAGAGTAAAAGTCCACTTGGGTGATGGATTCAATAAAGTACCGCCATGCAATGGAATACTACGCAGCCTTGGAAAATGATGTTTTAGAAGAATCTTTCATGACTTGGAGAAATATTCATGATATACACATTAATAAAAATGAGATCATTAACCAAAAATGCATTTTCATATAAATGCGTGTATGTAAATTTATGTCTAGAGAAAAGACTAGAAGCAGTCATCCTGGATTGAACATTTGGGTCCCCTCAAAATTCATATGTTGAAACCCTAGCCCTCCCCTGATGTGGTGGTATTGGGAGGTGGGGCCTTTGGGAGGTAATTAGGATTAGGTGAGGTCATGAGGGTGGAGCCCCCATGGTGGGAGTAGTGCCCTTATAAGAGTCAGGAGAGAGCTTGCCTCCCCTCTCTGCTCTCCGCCATGTGAGGATACGAAGAGAAGTCCACAATCCAGAAGGACCTCCCCACAACCTGACCATGCTGGCACCTTGATCTTGGACTTCCAGTCTCCAGAACTGTGAGCAACAAATTCCTGTTGTTTATAAGCCACCCAATCCATTGTACTTTGTTATAGTGGCCCAAAGTGACTAAAACAGAAATACACTAAAATTACCTGTCTGCAAGTACAACAATGGGGATGACCTGCCCAAGAATAGTCTATCTTTAAAAATTCAATTTTAGATAACTATGAATTCAAGATGAATAGAGTTTATATTTAGCAACATAGATGCTAAAAAAATTTATGCACTCATAATCTGCTGAATAGAAGTATAAGTACAGAACAGATCAAGGATTAGCATCAATATATTCCGGGCTGCTGTGGTAGAAGAAAATGTGGTAGAAGCTATCACAGTTTAAGAGGAGGGTTGAAAAGATAGAGTTTATTTAGAGATGGAAGATCAACAAGCAGAATCTGCTAGTGTGCCATCCAATCCTTATAACAGTCTTGTGTGTTCCAGTCTCTTTTTTACGTTGATTTTTTTTGTGTTAGTTTAGATAATAATGACCAAGAGGAGCCAAGTCCAGTGATTACGGGCATGAGGTCTGGGCTCAGATTCTGGCTTCAAATTCTGGACCTGTAACTTACTAACTAAAGGACTTTGGACTAATTATGTAACTCCTCTAAGTCTTTGGTTTCCTCCTATGTAAAATGGGATAATCCCATTGCTTACCTCAGAGTGTGGATGTGAGGATGTAAAATGCTAATTACAGTTGCTAACACATACCGAACACTTTTAAAATGTTAGTTATTATTATTAAAAAGTGCCAGTAATTGAAGTGGCATAAAGCATCTTTTGGAAGCTTAGAGAGGGGTATTATAGTTGTGGCAATCGATTAAAGAGAGTACTGGGAATAACTCCAATCTGGAGGAATTTAAAGATGTGTGAGTAGGTGGTGTACGTCTCTAAGGACGGCCACCTCGGACCTGTCTCTGTGTGTTAGGGTGCCATCTCCCCCATCCTGTCTCTTATTCCAAATTCTCTGATATTTCCCTTTTTAATTAATATCTGACTGGAGCCATTCACTAAGAATGGAGTAGTACTGAGGCACTTGAGAGATGGGGAAAAGATGTCATTCAAAGAAGGGACCCAAACAAGACCTTTAGGGTGGCAGAACTTCAGATGTAAACTTAGATGTACAGGTCTCTAATCTGAACTTTGTCAGTGCAAACAGAATTCCACCCCAGGAGTTTAATTCATGGTAAGTTAAACCAGTGAGGGCTTGGTTCATAAACCAAAATGTTAATTCATTTGCAATATATAATCCAAGTACCATCAGAAAATACACCTAGAAATTCACCATCAGTTGGTCAGGATATACTCTCCCTGATAGGAATGGCAGGTTTTGTTGTTGTTGTTGTTGTTTGTTTATTTGTTTTGTGAGGAAGATTGGCCCTGAGATAACATCTGTTGCCAATTTTCCTCTTTTTGCTCGAGGAAGATTGTCGTCGAGCTAACATCCGTGAGAATCCTCTTCTATTTTACATGTGATGCTGCCACAGTGTGGCTTAACAAGCTGTGCTAGTTCTGTACCTGGGATCCAAACCCATGAAACTTTGGTCACCAAAGCAGAGCGTGTGAACTTAACCATTACGCCTCTGGGCCAGACCCGGAAAGGCAATTTCTATAGTCAAAAGTTTGATTTCTGAAAACAGACTAAGAATGAAGGAGCTGTTGCCATGAAAGCTTTTCCTTTGTTGTGTCCTCTGCTGTTTTTCTAGCATCTCCACTAGAACAGTGCCTGGCACAGTAACTGCTCAATAAATTGCTGTTGAGTTGAATAAAAGAATAAAAGAACAGAGGAAGGGAGGGAGGGAGGGAGGAAGGAGAAAAGAAAGGAAGGAGGAGGAGAGAGAGGTCGGGGGAAGGGAGGGAGGATGGTGTCATTAAGGAAGGAGACCGGACTCCTCCATCACTGTCACCCTAAGGTTGGCCATTCAACATGATCAGACTTGCTGTCAAGTGCTCAGAGCATCCCCATCACTGGATAGGGCTGTTGCCCCAGTGACAAAATCTTGTTTAAATAGATATTCATTAGGCACTCAGAATATGAAGGAGGTCTGAGCCAGGAGCAATGGGACATCACAGAAACCTTGCCTCTGTCCTTCCTATGCTCAGCATCTCCACCCACAGGGCTCACACAATGTACTTCCGCTCTCCTATTAAACTCCAGATTTTTGTTGTTTTTATTTGGACTCCGTCACTGTGGAAAGCACTGCGTATTTACGACCGATGAACTTTCATCTTAGATCTGGGAAGAAAGCTTAAACGAGTTCAGAAACGGATTTCTCATGTTCGAAACTAAATTTTTTTACATAGATTTTATCATATTATCCATCTGTCCTTAACAATCAGCTGAAGATTTGAAAGCCTCTGCTTTCCCTTATCCTCAAATGAAATTGCTTCTCTTGCACATTTAATCTCATCATTCTGTCCCGAATCCACATTCCACAAGTGAATAATGACTATCACGAAACCTGTAAAATTCTCTTACATTCCTCTAGATCCTACAGTGACCCAAAGCAGAGCACAGGTGTGTAAACCAACTGAAGTATTCCACATGACCTCCACCAGTCAGTTAGAAATCTCAAAACTGTACTTTTTCTTTTCATTCTCCTTTTCACTTTCTTTTTCTTTCTCCTTTAGTTTGGGCTTCAGTTTTCGTATGTTTTAATTTTATAATTCCACAAATAGCACATAGACTATTGTAAGAATTCAAGCAATACAGAGGTTACACAGAGGATGAAAGTCTCGCTTTAGCCAACTCCCCCCCCCCGCCCATTCCCAGAGGTAATCCTGGTTGACCATTACATTCACAGCTTTCACTCTTTTTTGAATGCTTTTACATCGTCATAAAAATACATACTCTCATATAGGAACATGTAAGGTTATTTTTGAAGACATAAATGAGATCTTAGTACACATATTTCTCAATTTTTTTCATTTAACAATGCCAGTAGCTTTATAGTTTTCACCAGTATGACACGGTGCCCTGTGCCATTCTCAGTGGATGCTCATGTAGGTGGTTGCCATTTTTTTTTTGTTTCCTATTTTATTTATAGTGAATCCTTCTTTGAAAATTTCTATGCACATAGGCAAATAGGTATAAATACAGGATGGCTGCTAGAACTAAAATTGTTAAGCCAAAGAGCATGTGCACCTAATGTTTAACAGAAATTGCTTCCCATCCCTCCCAAAAGGCTGTCCAAACATACTCTGCTCTCCAAGGTCTCTGTGCATCTTTATTCCCATGCATATGTGGTGACACAGGAATTTATTGATTTTTTATTATTTACTATCAGATAATTGGAAATAATTATACCTCATTTACATTTTCTTGGTGAGCAACTAGATCAAGTACAAATTCACATGTATTTTAGCCTTATATATTTCTTCTTCTGTGGATTTGATCATTATTATCTTGGATTCTTATTTTTTCTTATTGATTTGTATTTTGTATATTTTCAATATTAATCTTTTTTCTGCTACACTTATAACAAATATTTTTCCTCATTGCCTTTTATACTTGCTTATGAAGTTTTTTTTTCTGGTTCAGAAAGTTAAAAAAAAATTTATATTATTAAGGGTACTCACACTATGATTGCCCTGGTTTGCTGCCTGGAGAGGGTTTCTAGGCATGGTGCAGAGAGGGGGTACCCAGGAAGGAGCTGGCGGGCCTCCTGAGTTGAAGTGACCAAGTTGGGAGTCCGAGGAGGCCAGTGTGGCTGTGGCTTGATAGCAGCATAGATGGAGAACTCTAGAGATCTACAGAGGCTTCCCCATGAGGATTCAGCTGAGTGCTGATCAACACATGGGGGGGAGGAAAAGATTTCAGGCCAAGGAAGGAACCAACCCAAAGGATTGGGTTGAATGAACAGTGCCCGGAGTCCACCCAGGGCCAGGGGGAGTGTGTCTCCAACAGCCAGATTAGAAAACCTCATAACCGGAGAGCATTGATTAAGATACAAAGAAGGGTCTTGCCTCAGTAATGAGGAAAAATCTTTCGACCCAAAGGGATCAAAGTGTTTTCAAGTAACTTAACTATTTGCAGAACAAAGCTCAAGAATATTACAGGAATACAAAAATCCAGCAGCGAGTAAGGTAAAATGCAAAATGTCTGGCATCTAATAATTATACAGCATGCAAGAAGCAGGAAAATACAACCCTTAATGAGGAGAAAAATCAATCAATCAAAACTGACCCAGAAACAATACCTATTTTAGAATTAGTAGACGAGGACATTGAAGCACTTATTTCAACTGTGTTCAATATGTTTGAGAAGCTAGAGGAAAGATTCAATATGTTAAGTAGAGGTATAAAGGATATTTAAAAGATTCAAATAAAAAACTTATAAAGATGAAAAACAAATGTATGAGGTAAAAATACAGTGACTGGGATCAATGTCAGATTAGACACTGCTAAAGAAAAAGCAGTGAATATAAAAACACAGCAATAGAAATTGTTCCAAATTAAACAAATTGTGAAAATGACTGGGAGAAAAGCATACAGTATTGGTGGATGGAGGACCACCTCAAGTGATCAAATATACATGTAACTGGAATATACAAAGGAGAGGAGAGGGTGAGGGAATGACAAAATATTCAAAGGAAAAATGGCCAACACCTTTCCAAATATGGTGAAAACATTTGTAGTTTTATAGACCACAGATCCAAGGAGGTCAACAAACCACAAGTAAAAGAACTATGAAGAAAACTATACTAAGGCACCTCAGAATCAAATTGTGTAAAATCAGTGAAAAGAAAATCTTAAAAGTAGCCAGAGAAAAAAGATTATGTACTAAGGAACAAAGATAGGAATGACAGCAGATTTCTTATCAAAAACATGCAAGCTAAAAGACAGTGAAGCAACAACTTAAAAAGTACTGAGAGAATAATACCATCAACCTAAAATTCTTTATCTGGTGAAAGTATCTTTTAAAATTAAGGCTCAATGAGCATGTTTTTAGATACACAAAAGCTGAAAGAACTCATCACCAGCAGATCTGCACTATGAAAAATTTTCAAGTCCTTCAAGCAGAAGGAAAATAATAACAGAATGAAACTTTGACCCACACAAATGAATGAAGATTACTAGAGAAAATCGTTGTGACCTTGGGTTAGGCAGAGATTTTCTAGATATAATGCCAAAAGCATGATCCATAAAAGAAACAAAATTATACATCAAATTTCACCAAAATTAAGAACTTTTGTTCTTGGAAAGACCCAAGTAAGGGAATGAAAAGGCAATGCACAGACAGAAGACAACATTTGCAAATCACATATTGAATACAGGACTTAATCCAGAATCTATAGAAGCTCTCAAAAGTTGGTAATAAGAAAACAAAAACTCCAGTATAAAATGGTCAAAAGAATTTCAACAGACACTTCACTAAAGAAAATATACGGATGGAAAATGAGCACATGAAAAGATGCTCAACATCATTAGTCATCAGTGATATGCAAATTAAAATCACAAGGAGATATTACTATTTGCGTACTAGAAAGGCTACAACGAAAAAGACTGACCATACCCAGTGCTGGTGAGGAGGTGGAAGCGCTGAAGCTCATACACCGCTTGTGGGAATGTAAATATACAACCGTTCTGGAAAAGAGCTCAGCACTTTCTTAAAATTTAAACATACGCGTACCATATGACCCACTCACTCTGCTCCCAGGCATTCAACCCAGCGAAATGAAAGCATACATTTATACAAAGACTTGTACATGAATGTTCACAGAACTCTATTTGTTATAGCCCCAAATGTTCATCAATAGGTGAAAGAAAACAAATTTTGGCATATCAATCTAATGAAATATTGTTCAACAATAAAAAAGAAATACACTATTAATATATACTCTCACATGAATGAATCTCAAAATAATTATCCCAAGTGAAAGAAGCAAGACAAAAAAAGTACATTTTAGATTTCTTGAAGACGTAAAAGATAGTGACAGAAAGCGGATCATGTCTGGTAATGAGGGGTGGGAGTGGGGAGGGGCAGAAGAAAGAGATTACAAAGGGGCCCAGGGAAACTTTTTTGGGGCTGCAATTATGTTTTTTTAATCTTTATTATTGTAGTGGTTTCATGGAGTATATATATATGTCGGAATTTATCAAATTCACACTTTAAACACGCAGTTCATTGAATGTCAATAAATGTGTTCTAAATCATATCATTAAAAAACCTTAAACATTAAAAAAAAGTACTGGTGATAGATTCTATTAGCTATCTATTGCTGCCAGAAATTTAAAAGTTAGCAGTTTAAAACAGCACATACTTATTTTCTCACAGTTTATGTGGGTTAGGAGTATGGGCACGCCTTAGCTGGGTTCTCTGTACCAAGATCTCACTAGCTACAGTCGAGGTGTCAGCTGGGCTGCAGACTCATCTGGTGGCTCAGCTGGAGAAGCACCTGCTTCCAAGATCACTCAAGCAGTTGGCAGAACTCATTTCTTTGTAGCTGTAGGGCTGAGAGCTTTCGATCTTTTGCTGACTATTGGCTGGAGGTTTCCCTCAGCTTCTAGACGCCATTCCCACTTCCCTGTCATGGGGCCCTTCCCATAGACAGCTTACAAAGTAGCAGTTTGCTCCTTCAAGACCAGTAGAAGAGGGAGAGAGAATGAATCTGCTAGCAAGAGAGAGTCTTATATAACATAACATAATCCAGGAGCGGGTGGGTTAGTGGTTGAGATTCAGCCCTCACCTCGCAGCCCAAGCTCCCTGGGCTTCTTTCCCAGTCAGGGAACCATACCACCATTTACTGGTTGTCATGCTGTGGCAGCTGCATGTTGCTGGGATGTTGAAAGCTATGCCACTGATATTTCAGACACCAGCAGGATCACCCTTGGTGGACAGGTTTCAGCGGAGCTTCCAGTCTAAGACAGACTAGGAAGAAGGGACTGGCCATCCATTTCCAAAAAAATTGCCCAGGAAAACCCTATGAATAGCAGTGGAGCATTGTTTGATACAGTGCTGGAAGGTGAGAGGATGGCACAAAAAGAGGGAGAGGGTTCTTCTGCTCTGTTGTCCACAGGGTTGCTAGGAGCCAGAATCCATTTGATGGCACTAACAACAAAACAAATCCAGGAATGACATCGCATCACTCTTGCCATATTCTGTTGATTTGAAGCCAGGCACAGGTCCTGCCCACACTCTAGGGGAGAGGATTACACAAAGGCGTGAACGTGAGGAAGGAGGAGGTCACCTTCGAGGCTGTGAGCCACATAGACATTCGCCTCTTAGTAACTTTCATAGAAAATTCTTCAAAATTTGGTTTTGTTTTTGATAGGTGCCCTTTATCAAGTTTTCTTTCTTTTCTGAGTGTGCTTTGAGGGGTGTTTTGTTTTCTTTTGGGTTTGCGTGACTCTTTTTCATTTCACTGCTTTGTTCAGAATTTGGTATGGAATTACAACAAATGCAATTTTGGCATCTATAGAGAAGAGCATACGGATATAATTTTTAAAATCTGTTAAGGTGGTGATGTTATTTCCAATACATTATATTGCAGTGAGTAACCAACGATGATTCATCGATGCATTCCTGGGAAATACCCTTTTCAATACATAGCTGGATTTAATTTGCAAGTATTTTATTTAAGACTTTTGAATCTAAATTCAGAAATAAGCTTGAACTATAGCTTTAGTTTTATTTTATGGTACTTTATTCTGTTAGGCTAGCCTTAAAGAATGAGTTGGCAAGATTTCTAACATTTTCTCTTCTTTGGAATTATTTACGTAATATAGGAATTATATGTTCTTTAAACATATAGAATTTCCCCATGAAACATCTAGGCTTTCTTGCTGCCCAAAACAAAAGCTGAGGATGTAAAAAGGGCCCTCTGGCCAGGCAGGCCCCATGATCATTGCTCCAAGGCGCTCCCCGCTATCTGTGTTCGTTGTTCTTGAGTTTGGAGCATCTCTGTAAAATTCACCCTCCAGTGGTAGCCCTATCCCATATTTCATCCGAGCAGTATTGCTTTGTTTGGCTTTTTTTCACCATCTCTTTTTCTCTGTGGATCTAATCCTGTTGGCTTTTTAAATTGTTTGTAGTCCTCAGAATTTCTGGTTCCCTCATGGCACATTTTCTTGTTTACCACAAGGCTTAATTCCTACAAATTTTATTTTGTTATTTCAAAGACCTTGGGGGAAAACAGAAAACAAAGTATTTTCTTACGACCACCATCTTGATGCAGCCTTATTTTATTTTTAAAGAACTAAGGGTTGGGTCAAACGTAGATGATGAAATTTACTATTACGTGAAGGCTGTAAAACTTTGAATGTGTATCTGAACTTGCTTCAGATTTCCCGGGTTTATACAACACTGTATAAGCTGCCTTAGAATCCACCCGAGACATGAAGGTAATATTGACAGTGCAGAGAACTTTCAGGAAGGAATATATTGATAATTAGACTTATGCAATTAGTTGGCACAGTAAATGATTTTTAAAGCTTTTTAAAAAGTTATTCAAAGTTTCCTGAGTCTTAAGGATTAGATCCTGATTTGAAAGCAAGATCAGTAGCAGCATCGTGTAAGATGCTACCCTATTGTTACATAAAGCTATGGTGAATAAATTTAAGGTTTCTATTCCTTCCCAACATGACAATTCCCCAATCACGCAAATATTGTGACAGTTAAGTCATGCAGTCATATTCAGGTGGTGGTGTGCAATTCAATATTTGGCAGGTAACCCCAAATATTACAGAAGTAAGTTGAATCAGATCATTAGCGTTTGTATAATTAGCACACCTAATATAAAACAATTCAATTGAGATAAGATGGGCCAATCAAAAGCCAACCATATTATGAAGGAAATAAACATGAGATTGAAAGGTTTTTTTATTTATCTGATACGCTTTCCTTCTAGTTCAAAGTGAATGACTTCATAGCAACATCTCATATGCAGACTCAACAATTACCTGAGCTTTTGGAGTTTGAAATTAGTTCAGAATTGTTTGTGATAAATGGATTGTATTAATTATGGGAGGTATTATGACTCTGCAGGCAAGTAGCTAACTGGAATGTCCGTCTGGGGGACCTGAGTTTCAAAACGTTAAATCATAAGCCCTTCCTAAGACGCTGCAACTGCAGATGTATCTGGAAATCCACTTGAGTCAAGTCCTTGCTCTCTGCCTCTTCCATAGCAAAGCGAAGTAGGAGCATCTTGGTGGATGCAAAGGAAGCACATCCCATGTTCACTGGTCTCCACCAGCCCTGGGACCACACCTGCTTACAGGTACTGGCCCCCTCTGGGGAATGGTAAGCTATCAGCTCTCTACCAACGCTAGTCTTGGGCAAGACGCCCCTACTCCTCCAGAAACTCAACACTCTGTGTTGTAAGTCAGGGTAAATTCTACTACTTCCTTTCCCAAGATGGCCAAAGGGAAGAAATGACTGGAAGAAAAAAAGGGACTGTAGAATTAAAGTGCTAAATATTTAATTGTGCCTAATAAAGGAACCATAAAGGAAAAGGAGGAGCTCCTAGACCAAAAACTTAGAACTGGTGGTTTGTGTGCATTTGAACTCTTAAGCAATAACCTTTAATTAATTTAGGGCATCTAATAAAGCAGATTTAATATGATAAACAGGAAAGAAGTCTTAACGGCTCTGAAATAGGAAGAGGCAAATATTCACACCCATTCCCACATTTCAGTGGCCTTTATTATTACATTTTCGTTGATGGTGCAATAAAATCAGAACCTCAAAACCTGTACCTTTGTCTTCACCCTAGAAACTGATTAATGTCAAAATGTCGCATCCTTTTCACTGTCACTAAACTAAACAGAGACCAGAAGCTAGTTATTTCTCTGAGGGCTTTTAACGGTGCAAAAAGAAAAAACTGAATTAATTGATACCTTCATGATCGTTTAGATTTTCAAGTACCTGATTTTTACAAAGGCTACATAATCTCAGAGATTAAGGACAAAAAGAAAGGGGAATGATTTATAGAACAGTTGCTACGTAGGAAGAGCCCACTATACTCTGAAATGTAAAGCTGAGAGGAAAGGGGAGATGGTTTGAGGTTTTAGTCAGTCCCATTTCTGAGCTGCTCATCTGTTTTGTTCCTGGGATGAAGTCTTTACAGCCTGTAAGTTTAGAGCATCATAATGCCAAATTACATGACTCAGATGTGCTCCAATCCACTCCGAGGGACAGCTCTGAAATAAAATTAGAAATGGCACACTAATCCTTAGCTTTTTATTATAATTTTATTTTATTTTTAAGTAGCACTTACATTATAACAAAATGCCCCTTGTGTCTGCTAGACTCCTGTATAAATGAAGTGGAAATTAGATACACAAGCGTGCATAGTACATTCAATCACGGAGAACCTTCATTCTTGTGTAAATTAAAATGATCCTCTGCACAGATGCAAAAGAACTCATCCAAGTAAAAACATTTACATGTAATTTACAGAATGTTTTCTCCCTTGGAAGCAATTGCTTCCCCCAGAATCATAAAAACCTACATTTTAAATGTTGACTAATGCTCAAAGACACTGAACCAAGCTAATAAACTGCAGAAATTGAAAGAGATCCAAATGGGAAAATGTAAAATAACCATATATTTTGATCTTCTCAGGAAATGTTTGTCTGACAGTAATTTTAGGTACTGTATTAAACAAATTACTTAAATTATAATTACTTGTCTTCTAAATTTTGTTTGCTAATAGGGCAAAACATATATACACAAGATCTGTATCTTTTAATGCGGATGTTCAAATTCTATGGTAAGTTTTTATTGTAAACATTTTTCTTGGCCCTCACCCTGGCAGGTCCATAATAATGGCTTACCTGACATTAGAGGGTCTGGTTTGCTGAATAAGAGCCTTATTGACACAATGAGTGGCTTTGCCAGTGTCACACAACAGTAACGACAAGTTAGAGCACGTACTATGACTGCTTACCACTATTTTTCTATTCCTTTGTTTATTGTTTGTAACTGACAAAGTTCCCAATGGGACTTTGTTGACTGGGGGAAATCATTTCACCTCCCTCTTCTTTATTCCTCACCTAGAAAATAAGGGTAATACATAGATACTTTTGGGTGTGGGTGTGAGAATAAACCAGATAATGTCTTGCTCCACATCTAGGAAAATATCAAATAATGACAGGGATAGAGAGTGGGATTAATTATATCTCAAGCTGAAGTAAATGAAAGCCATTGCACTGGGAAGGAAATCTAGCCCTGGGCTTTTGGCAGCTCAGGCGAAAAAGGAAATATGATAACGTTAAAGAGCTCTTACTATCTTATAAACAGAAGCATACCCTTTCATCAGAAGAAACACCCTCGTAGTTGACCGAACTCTTAAGAGGACTTTCTCACGTCTTTCTATGGGGCACTGACCAGCATAATGGATGGGACCCTCCAGAGCAGCTCTGTGCAATGCAATGGCATTCTTCACTTGCTCATTTCTCATATCAACCCCAGACCAGAGCCAAGAGCATCATGTTAAATTTGTAGCTCTGTGAAGACATTGCTGGGGGAGGCTGGAGCTACACATTCCAAGCCTGTAACTTTCTGGTGGTCAGACTTGACGAAACTGAGAAATTCCCCAGGAGCTGATGTTTCGGCAGGTTGCCGGGGCTGTTGCTCTCCGCTCCGATTTGATGGGAGCAGACGTTTCGGAATTGAGATGCAGAGCACAGGCAACAGCTATCGCGTGCTGCAGGAAAAGAACTCAGGTGGCTTAGGTCTCTGACAAGCGGGAGTCAAGGCTGACACTTTGCTATGAAAATCAAATGTGGGGGGATTCCACTGTGTGGAGGCATGCTGTGAGGTGACAGGTAGGCAGCGACTCTGGACTTTTGATTCTCCAGGATGCGGTATCATGTCCCCAGGGAAGATGTGACAAGGCCACTGAAGAGTGTGCAGTTCTGATGTACCACTTACCGACCTCTGCCACAGGGAACCTTGACGTGGGCCTTGGAGAAAGCTTAATTTTGAGTGAGGCGGCCTCTAAATGAACCCGCTGGAATGACTTAGCTGCCAACGTTACCCCCCGATAATGAAGTGCCTTGCCCTGTCGGGTTGCTGTTTATCACTCTCCCTCCGAACGCTCAGAGTTCCTGCCAAAAACAAAAAAGATCTTAGTTCTCCCATAATTGCTACTGAGCTGTCATTTCTGAAAATAACTAACCAATGGGTGCTATTGCTTGTTATGGCCACTCCTGGGTTGTGACAGTGGGATTGGGTCATCCATATGGAAAAGGGTCATCCATATTGGTTCCATCCATACGGAAAAGGGTGTTTATCATCGTATTTGCCATGGCAGGTGGATGTCTGTCTTGGTTCATCTAAAACCTGTGTCAAACTGTTCAAGGAGAAGTTTAAAAGGGAGCATAAATCTAGCCCACGTCCAGGGCATTCAGGCCTGCAGACTATCATCCTTGCAAAAGGAATAAGCCTGCGACAATGAGGTGTGTGAAGTTAAGGGTTATTTTAAAATCAGAAACATTTCTCCAGAAATCTAGTACAATTATACAAAGAATCTAACCAACATTTTGATTCCTACACTAGAATTGCCTTTAAAGAAGTGCCTGTTTAACTGGTGGGACGGCGGAAAGTACATAGGTGTCAAGTCTGCGCGGCAATGAAGAGATGCTAAGGGGGCAGCAGCCGGGGGAGAAGCTGCAGGTTATTCCAGGCAGGGGCCCAGCCAGAGGAAGCAGGTTCCTAAGTGGGATTATCTGAGGCGTCCGGAGAAAGCTTCCAGCCCAAAGCCACATTCTTTAGAGGTTGTGAAAATCCTTTTACAAAGCAATTCTTTCCACTAAGCTTCATCCTCTTTCTGACCCTTGATATTAAAATGCTCAGGGAAGGCACAGTATATTAAGTCTCTACCAATTGAGTGTGGATGTGTTTATCAGATGTTTTCACCCAGGACAATAGAAGTGTTCAAATATAGAGGGGGCCAGAGTGTGTTTGTGTGCGTGTGTGTGCATGCGAGAGAGACAGAGACAGACACAGACAGAGAGAGAGAAAGTCAGAGACAGAGAGAAAGATACAGAGAAAGAGCTAGAGGAAGAGACATAGAAAGAGAGACAGAGAGAGAGACAGAAAGAAAGACAGAGAGATAGAAAGACAGAGTGAAAAACAGAAAGTGACACAGACAGTGAGAGAGACACACACTGACTAGTACTTGCAGAAGAAAAGCTACATGTGAAAAAATGGAAATAGACAAACATGTTGGACCTTTACCTACCTAGACAACCTTGGACTAGTTACTTGACATCTGAGAATCTCATTTCCTTCCAGAGAAGATAGAAATAAAAACTCTTCTTCTTCAATCCATATTTCACAGGATTTTTGTGGAGATTACATAAGACGACTCATGTAAAACCCTTGGCCCATAGTTGACATTCTACAGGCATTCATTTTATTACCCATGTGGGTTCCCCACTTCATAATTTTGCTGAGAGCTGCCCTAGGAAGAAGCAGGAGGAAGAAGGTGATAAAAAGGTGGCTGGGTAAACCTGGGACGAGAGAAAACTCAGTTTTCTTTCCCATTACTTCCTGTGCTGTGCAAGAGGAAAGAAATCACCTCTAGAGGTCCAACACCATGGTGACAGCAAGCTAATTCATATTTACATACAACGTTTCATTGGGGAGTCAAATCCAGTTGGTTTCTAGGAGAACATGCTTATTTGCACACCATTATTCTTCAAACATTAGCTGAGAGCTAGCTGGTAAATGGTCCTTTAGGGTATGCTTTTAAAAAAACAATCCCCTATTGCTTTTCGTGCTCTGTTTTCCAAAGCCTCTGTTAATAACCGCATTTCGATCAGCTCTCTTAGTACAAACGAACCTCCCATCAAAACTCTAAGGGCAGCCCATGATATTATCTTTGCCAATTGAAATTCTCAAGGTGAAATACATATGTGCTGTAATTGGCACCTTTGAAACACCATTTTCCCATGGAAAGCTTTCAGAGTTGCTGCCAGCAAATGCAGCCTGGCAGGTCCTGAAAGGTGAGGCCTGAGCATGAACGCTTCATTACCAGCAGGGTTTTACCCAGGTGACAGAGTTTCAGCTATCTGTCAATCACGCCCATCCCTGGCCTCGCAGGAATCCAAAGGCACTAAGCTCGAGGCATCAGCCTGTGCAGATAAATAATTACCCTGGCTGTAGCTACACTTCACGGAAAGGCAAAATTCTGTACCAATATTGCTTGCCCAGAAGTGGCTGTGAAATTCGCAGGTTCTTCAGCAAGCACGGAGAACAGAGCAATGCGGATGGGGTAAGCACTACACGGTGCGTGGTGAGAGTCCCGATTTCAAACATTTTCTTCGTGGATCTGCAAATTCTTTAATTTCCATTACAGGAAAGTGGCTTCATCTGATATCACAGCAAAGAGTCAATACCCAAGCCCTTCCTTAAAATAATTCCATTCCAAAATATTTTTGTGAGCCAAATGCTCAGCTGGATATTTGTGGCTCACTGATACTGGGTGATATACATCATACGAGAGAGATAGCTATGAGAGAGAGAGAGAGAGAGAAAGAGAGAAATTGATTTATTTTAAGGAATTGGCTCGTACTATTGTAGGGGCTGGCAATTCTGGAATCTGCAGGGCAGGCTGGCAGGCAGGAAACTAGAGAAGAGCTAATTTTGCAGTCTTGAGTCCAAAGGCAGACTGTAGTAGGCAGACTTCTTTCCTTCTCAGGGAACTTCAGTCTTTTCTCTTAAGGCCTTCAACTGATTAGATGAGGCCCACCCACAGTGTGGAGGGTAATCTGCCTTCCTTAAACTCTACTGATTGAAATGTTAATCACATCTAAAAATTCCTTCACAGCAACACATAGATTGGTATTTAACCAAACAACTGGGCATCATAGCCAAGCCAAGCTGGTACCTAAAATTAATCATGACACTTGTTAAAACAAATGTGCCAAATCCATTCTGACACTGTATTTCTGTCTTTCTTACATATAACCTCTTGTACCTCCATGCTTCTGTGCTTGCTAATTTGAAGTTGGTGTCTCCGTTGTAAGGTTGAACTAATAAGTTTAACATATACACAATTATGGCAAAATATACAAGGACCATCTTTACACCTGTAATTTATTTGATTACAGAATTTCAGTTTGGCTTCAGTTCTTAAGTTTTGATGGGTCTTAATTTTGAAGTTTTTCTTGACAGTTCAAAAAAATAGTATTCATAAGCTCATACTTTGTGCCAGGCACTGTGTACTAGGATTCTACTTGGATTACCTTCTTTAATCCTCATAATAACTCTACACCAGAATCTATTAATACCCTTATTGGGATACCAGAGCAACTAGGAATGACTAGAACAACTAAGGCTTGGACGAAAAAATTAAAACAATTGCCCAAGGTCCCACTATTAAGTGATGGGTCTGGATTCAGCTGGAGCCTGTCTGCCTCCAAAATGCAGACTCTTAACCACTAAACTCCAGTGTCTGCCAAAGCTCTATTCCAAACAATGACGGATGGCCAGGTCAGCTGACTGTAATACAATGATGCTTATCATTGCAATTGATCTTTGCAAAGTCACTGACAGAGGCAATGTTTGGTTGAAACAGCTGCTTGATCACTCATAGTTGCTTACTCCAAACATTCTATTTTCTACCAGTGGTAGCAGAAATAAACGAAAATAAAAACTCCCCAAAAAGTGGTTTAAAGTAGCCTGGCCCCAAATAAAGACATCTCCATCCTCCCGCAAATCAGAGAGAGTTTTTTCTTTAGTAAAAACCAATATTTTTGTGCTCTGACAATGCGTCATACAGTGAACTGAAGGTAATAGAATTTATTTTCTTTTGTTTCCCTTCCTTTCATCTCGAATCAGTCAATATGTAGTAACAGAAGGATGTGTGTTGAATGAGGGACGTGATTCACCAGAGATTGTCAGCACTTGGTGAACTGAGAATCACAGGAAGTCTATTAAAATGCAGATTCCTGGGCCCCATCCCTCAAGATCATTTGTCTGGGCTGAGGAACCTACAATTTTTAGGAAGTACTTCTCTGTAAACATTCCCTGATACGTTTCTGGAAACAGTGCACTAGAGGCTAGTGACAGGCTTCCCCAAAATGAAACTCACAACGATGGAGTGAGAGACTCTGAAGACTCAGGGCCTCCTCAGGTCCTCCTATTCTTGCCCCAGGACTGGCGTAAGTCGTGGGGCTTGGTGCAAAATGAAAAGGCAGGAACCTTTGTTCAAAAATGACTAACAATTTCAAGATGGCGACTGCAGAGCATTCAACCAAGTGTGGGGCCCTTCTGACTGTGGGGCCTTCTGTGACTGTGCAAATCGAACACCGATAAAGGTGGTTGTTTCCTTCTTGTAGGGTTCTAGGGTTTAGGAGACTCAGATGACAAGAGATTGGAAGAGGAGAAGGCTGAGAAAGTACAAAGGAAAAAATCTGATATAGCTGCTTAACACCTGTAGGAAGGCTGAACCTGGATATACATGACAGATGCTTGGGGGGGAAAGGCCCTCACTCATAGACAGTAAAAGAGTTAAGGGACCACTTCTAGAGCACTGCTTTGATTGGTGCCCATCATTGTCTATTTTTAGTAACTAGAATTCTGCTGGGCTCAGGAAAACCTGGCATTCTCATCACATAGTTCATACTTCTCAAATGATGTTGTTTGGTTTTGAAAAAAAAAAAATAGTGCATGTCTTAACCCAGCATAAACCTGACGAGAATGAAATTAGTGGTTACATTTGAGAAGTTCATTTTTCTAACCACAGAAGAATTTTTAAATTATTTATTATAATTATCTTAAATAAAGAGATTTTAAAATTCAACTTCTAAATGCAAAGACAAACTTGAAAAGGTAAGCAAATGAACAATATGTGGTTAAAAAAAGAGTAACATGGAGGAAATAGGATAATTAAGAGAGTTCATCGCTTACCATTTGGGCATTTTCTCAGAGTAAAGTGACATAGGCCTTCCAGAAAACTCTCAACATGGCTTCACATAATAATCAGCCCTTTTTCAAAGTCTTGCCCAAATCCCACAGACAATATGAATCTGTCATTACAAACATGTACCATCATAAAAGATCAATGAAATCAAAGTAAAACCAAATGCTGAGTATTATCAAATTTGTTTTTGGGAAAAGTCCAAATGCTCATACTGACCCCCCCCAACCCCCACCCCTCCCCGCCCCCGACAAATTCTTGTTCAGCATCTTCTCAAGTACTAACGCTGTGAGTTCTGATTAAAGCACAGAGCCCCTCGGCCCAGATGAACTTTCTTAGCGAAATCACTTGTGCATCTTTCTTTACGGTCCAAATTAAGACATAAGGCCTTTCCTCAGCTGCTGACTTAACAGCAAGCAGGGATGAATAGCCGGCCGAGCGCCGGATCCCGCCGCCAGCTGTCTGGGGAGTGGGCTGTCCTGTGCGAACGCTGAGTGCCATTCCCACACGACATGCTTTTCAGTCCCTGCACAAAAGCTCCCATTTAATGTGGGCTGTAAAGCTAGCCTGACAATAAATACAAGAAAAGGTCATTTTAGATTGAACACAGCTTTTCAATAATAGGAATTATCTGATGCAACACATGGGCATGTTCTTCTCTTACCCATGAGAGCTAGACGTTTGAGATCAATAACAGGATGAAGCAATCTAAGGTCTAATGTGAAATGGGTAAAGACCTTAAGAGTCAGCTATGTAAAATTTGGTAATGACTAAACTATGGAGCCATGATTATGGTTAGTAAAGGAAAACAGAAGGCCATTTTTCCCATCCTAGGAAAAAGGCTTCTATTCTTGCTTAGCATCCTCCAAAGTTTTTTTTGTTTTTTTTTTTTCTGAGGAAGACTGGCCCTGAGGTGACATCTGTGCCCATCTTCTATTTTGTACGTGGGACGTCACCACAGTATGGCCTGAGGAGCAGTGTGTAGGTTTCTGCCTGGGATTGAACCAATAAACCCTGAGCCACCGAAGTGGAGTGTGCAAATTCAACCATTAGCTACTGGGCTGGCCCCTGTCCAAAGCTTTTTGAGCAGTTAAATAAACATAAAATCTTGTTCACTAATAGCAGACAGGAGCACAGATAGATCTCCACTGTATATGCGGTACATTTTTTAAAAATGCAGTAACTTTTGATGACGTAATATAAAGCAATTCACTGATGATCCTGTCTTTCTTATATGTAAGCCTACTACTAATTTGGGGGTTTTGAAATAGCATCGGTAATGCATCGTAAATACTTCCTAACTTTCCAGAAGGTATATAAGACATTAAAAGACTCTGCATGGAAACAGTTGCAGCTAGTTCAATTAATGAAGAAGTAAAGATAAATCTGATAGAAGAAAGTATTGAGTTTGTAATTACAGGGAAAGAAAGCCAAATTAAGTAGGTAGTCATTTTAACTCAGATACTTTAAAATTTCTCTAGTTATAAAATTAGAACCATTTAATAGAAAAATTTATACTTTTAATGGATTATCCATTATAATAACTAATAAATACTATCAGTATTAGTATAATATATACACAGAAAACCTTCCTACCTCATATGGATAATTTAAAGAATTTTATTTGTATGTCTTGGGTTATTCTTTATCTTCTTTGTATGAAACTCATATTACAATTAATAACAGCCTTTTTTTAAAAAAAATCATAGACTATTGAAAAGCCAACTAACAAAATAGTAAGTGAAAATAGATACCACATAAGTGCTTATTCATTCATTTATGCTTTCAATATATAGCTGATTTTTAATAATATTTAAGGGTACAATTATTAAAGACAACGCTACTAAGGTATAGATCAGTTCAGTTAGTCAAACGCTTGTTGGTTATTCACTTGTCCCAGGCACTATGTCTAGCCCTCAAGGTGATTACAGAAAAACACAAAGGAAAAGAAAAAAATTGGACACATTCCCTGTCTTCAAGGAGCTATGGGACTTACTGAGGGAGCAGAATGTGGATTTTGAGTTAGTTCTTTTCAGTATGGCATCAGATTGCACTGCCCCATCCATTCTCATCATTTAGCCCTCATGACTGTGCCCTGCACACAGTACCAGCTGGTTGAGTGTCCGCCACCAGAAAGGGATTTTCTTTATGCCTCGCCCATCAGGGACCATGACGTAGGCAAGTCCATGAGCACCAAGGTAGTCCCCAGGAATCCTCATTCCATACCCCACTGGGGAAAAGCAGCAGAGTGGCGTGGTCCTGCCATGGCTTCAGAGCCAGCTGCTGCCTCTTCCCAGCAGCGTGACCTTGAGTCGGTAACCCAACCCTCTATGTGTTTCCTCATTTGTAAAATGAGGCTGATAACCCTCCCTTATTGGGATGCCATGAGGATCAAATTAGTTAATTCAGGTAAAGCACGGACCATAGCGCCCGGCACATAAGGTGATCCCAAGAAGCATTGGCTATGACCGTTAACCAGAAATAAAGTCGTACATACTGGAAAACAGCTGAGGATTCTTTCAGTAGGTAAGACTACTTTCCCCTTCTTTTCTTAATTAGAGGCATTTGATGTCAGAGTTAAAATAACTTTACTTATATTTTTAATTTTTGAGGGCTAAATTTCCCTTTCTCTAATTACTTTGAGGAAAAACGGTTACAGATTTAATTCACTGCATTAGAAACAACTGGTTGGCATCTGGAAAATAAGATTTGGAGCTTGAGAGGAATTACGAGAGAAGAAAGTCTAAGGGAAACCTGGAACAAGTTGAGAGATTTTTGAATGATGTGATAATGTGTATCTTTTTCTCAATATTGCTGCCTCCCTGTGTCTCTCTAATAGGACAAAGAGGGGACAATATTCAGCAAAAACCATCCCTACAGAAAAGCTCAGGAGTAAAAATTTTCCTTTAGAATAAATTAATTTATGAACACCAGTGTCCACTGATTGTCCACGGGGAAGGAGAGGGGCTCAGGGTACCAGCACTGTGGACGAGCAATAAGCCATTCTTCGTGCCCAAGGAACGAATTGTTATCATGCTGTTAATTTTGCTTTTCTGATCAATTGAATGGAAGGAGAAATAAAAATTCCTAACTTTTTTCACCTTTGTGTCGCTCCTTCTCCATTTCTTTTATTTTGAGGTGCTACTGGCTAATCTTTAAAACAAGGTTGCCTTCTAGAGATTCGTGTTGTCCTATTTTTTATTTCAGTGGGACAATTAGCCTTAAACAGCAGTCTAATAATGTCAAAGCTACAGTGGTGAATTGTATAGTTTTTACAGTTGCATTCTTAAGCCTAAATGTATTCCTTTTGAGATGACTAATTCCGAAAAAGAATACTACCAACTTGTGTCACTTAACAACAGAGATACATTCTGAGAAATGCATCATTAGGCGATTCTGTCGTTGTGCAAACATCACAGAGTGCCCTAACACAAACATAGATGGTAGAGCCTCCCACACACCGAGGCTCTATGGCACTAGCTTTATGGGACTACCATCATACATGCGGTTGGCACTGATTGACATGTCATTATGAGGCGCATGACTGTACTTTTAAAGTCATTGTAACTCCAAAATCCTAGTTTATTTTTATGTGCTTTTCCCCCAGTTAAAGTAAAAAAATCCTACTGATTCTGTCAAGAAATGGAATTCTAACTAAATTATCTTAGTTTAACATAGTCAAAACTGTTTAGATTAGGTTTGTATTAGTGGTAACTTGGTCTGGGAAAACACTCCAGAGGATGTACGATGTCTCATTGGTTGTTTTTGTAGTAAAGCAAGTGATTATACCAGAACAACAGAGTCAAACGTTTCCTTTACAAACTCCACCATGGCTGGCAAGGCATCATATATGCAAATATTTCCACTGCCACCTCCATTCCCAAACCATATGGTTCCTGTTTTACAAAGGTGGACTTTGTCCTTGAAAGCGGGATGACCCAGTGGAGAAACTATGGCGAAGACTGTAATGCTGGATGGGCTCCTGCCTTCAAAGATGCCTTTACCCCCTCCCTCCTATTCTACACGCCCAGCACGGCCCCCTCTTCCTGCTCCCCTCTTTCTCTTCCCCTCACTTCCCCCGTTCTTTTGTTCTCCCTCACATCTCACTTCCGCTCTGTCAGGATCTGTGCACTTTGCTGGTTTTTCCTCATCTGAATTGCAGATTGCACTCTTGCATTCCAGTTAACAAATATTTATGGAATGCGCCTTGTGTGTTAGGAAATCGACATGAATAAGGCACTGACTCTGTCCTCGAGAACCTTAGAGTTGGCTGTAGGGAATCTTGTAAAAAAAAAAAAATCATGAAACCATATTAATAGCAAAAAAAAATTATAAATGCCAAAGAAGAGGCAAGGCAAATGAAGTACTTCTACAACCCAGAAAAGAACAACTTTCTGTCTTGGAGGTGGACAAAAATAAGGGAAGTCCTCGCCCCCCCCCCCGCCCCCCCCCCCCCCAATACTAAGCTGGTGCTTGCCAGGTGAGAAGGATTCTTCTGGCGTTTGCAATGAGCACCTAGCTTGTTTCTTTCTGGCACTGTAATCACCACATACCCTGGGGGTTTTGTATGTGTTACCTTGCTATCCCCACCATGGCTGGGACTGTAGTTCATTATCTTTGCTCATTCTGTCGGGCTGCACTGTCTAGTATGGTAGTTACCAGCCCCAATGAGCCATTGAGCACTTGAAAGATGGCTCGTCTGAGTTGAGATGTCTTGTAAGTGCAAAATACACACTGGATTTTGAAGACTTAGTATAAAAAATGTAAAATCTCATATTCAGAGTCCCTATATTGATTACAAGTAGAAATAATAATAATTTGGCTATATTGCATTAAATATATATTATTGAAGCCAATTGTATCTTTCTTTTCGCTTTTTAAAATGTGGCTCCTAAAAATTTTAAATTACATATGTGGCTTGCATTGCATTTCTTCTGGATAGTGTTCATCTAGATTCTCTCTGAGTGATTTGGTGACAAAGCTCTGTCCACTCATTGAGCATGTTGGTAATCAACTCCACTTTCTTCATCTGTTCAGGGGCTACTCAAGCGGGAAGCACTTCTGCTTCCAACCTAAGGGCATGTGTTGACCCAGCATGACTGCTGTTGGGAGCACGACCTGGGTCTGTATCTGTACGAACAAAACATCTCCCAGCAGCCCTGGAGTAACTGCACAGCCTTGGGAGGAATGTCCTGCTAGAAAGCTGCAGGAATCCGGGCTCCAAGGGCCAGAGGCTGCTCTGTGCTGGGTCTGACTATCAACATAAGAGGGGACCCTTTTATCTGCAAATTCGTCCCCCATTTAGAGCTTTCAGAAAGTGCTTATTTTTCCTTTGTAATTGACTCAGATATCATTCTTAAGCAGAGGATCAAATAGATTTTTCTTGGAGAAATTTCTAGGATGAAAAATGAAGTGAGCATTCCATTTTCCTTTGTTTACTTAAATGGTCACATCCTCCTGCTCAGTGCAAAGCCATCACCATCTGTTTTCTGTGATCTAATTACAAATGGGATAAGTTCTTAATTCCCCTTTCCATCATTTTCAGATCTATGACATGAAAATGCCTCTGCAAATACTTCCGGAGTCCTTATTTTTTGTCACGTCTTTGATACAACTTAGAGGGGCAAAGTTATTTGTTTGTGCAGAAATAAATTTCACTCTGAGGTGTTTACATGACAGAGACTGATACGCGTTTTCTATCAGTACTCTGCCTGCCTTCTCGATTTGTTTACTGCAGCCTATCTTAGGAAACCAGGAAGAAGTGTATTCAGCAGCAAGTTAAATGCTTTTGAGAATCATGTAAATTTCTCATTCTGTTAAAAATAATTGTCATACACTTGAGAGTCTTCTAAGGCAAATGTTGCTGGATGTGTAACTTGGTTTCATATTTCCTGTACATCAGAGAGTGGCTTTTTTTTTTTTATCATATGATCCTCACCCTTTACCATCTGGGGAATTTGAACTCTATTTTTAGCCATTTCATGAGTTGCCAATTTAATGCATTTAAAGAGTGCAGAGCAGATGTCTAAAACATTGAAGGTAATTAATTAAGTCCCACAATTTCCAGACTACACAAAAACAATTTGCCATTGCCTGTAAAATGGTATAATTGAGTATTATAAATGTTTCCAGGCCAAGTCTTGCTATGAATTATTTAGTGCATCTGTCCTAATTAAAGACCTATTGGAAGATTAATGTCGCGTAACCTGACAAACTACTTTACTTAGTAACAAATTATCCATATAATGACCTCAAACTAAATTTATATAACCCAAGAAGCCATCTGAAAGAACTCACCAGCACACTTCGGTAGAAGGAATTTTCTCTGCATATTTACATTCATCTGCCCAATATTCTCTCAGCTTTGAATAGTTGTAAGCAAAGATCAATCTGTTCCAAAATAAGTCTTCTAATCATTTCTAGCTTTAGTCAACATCTTGTACAAAATATGTAATTCACACTCCCTCTAACCCCCTCACTACACCTGACTTAACAAATTTGCACTAAAGACAAAGATAAGTAAATTTGTCATATTGAGTATATTGGCAATAATGAGGAATCTTTTTTCATTCTTATTCTAAACTTGTGCTTTTAAGATGAGATCACCCTGATTATTTTTCAAAATATGAGAGACGCCAAATATTCAGTCGACAATATCGTGGGCTGAATGATGGACACTGCCCTACCAAAGCTGGAGGGATCCAATGGAAGTACAGTACTGAGGTCGTTTAAACCCAAACTTAAAAACAAACTAGATGGACCAATCCTGCTCTGGCATTAGGAATCTAATGGGCCTGCTACAGCTGTGATCTCCACGACGCTGTCTAAAAAAAATCGATGGTGTGCCACACATCTGACTGGCAGTGGAAAGGGGTCCCTTGGCCTCTGCTGGTTGCATCTCATGAAATAAAGCTGAGAGGGGGAGAGGCAGGGTCAATAAGGCGAAAGCTTAATATCCTTCCTTTTGAAAAATGGAAATCATTCCCGCCCATCAAATGAACTGCCCTTATCATGAACTTCTTTAAAAGGCATTATACATAT
The DNA here is from genome assembly GCF_037783145.1 of Equus przewalskii. NCBI lineage: Eukaryota > Metazoa > Chordata > Mammalia > Perissodactyla > Equidae > Equus > Equus przewalskii. The sequence goes on from NC_091862.1 coordinate 18,653,155, forward strand.
TATTTCTAAAGCATTAAAAAAAATCTTCCCACCTCAGATGCACAGATTTTTCAATAAATCTGAAGAAGTCTCTCTCTCTCTCCATATATACATATATATATGCACATATATATATACATACACATACATACATATATATGTATATTCACTGGCTGCCCTATTTTAGAGCATAAAATATAGAAACATCATCAGAGTTAAGGAAAAAATTTTTTAACTAGGTACATTAAAGTATGGTTAATTGGCTACAATTGTGAGAAAGTAAACAAGATCTGATTAGATACATAACATTAGCATGGGGTGGGATATATATAAACACACGCACATATATATACATATATATGAAAGAAATATTTGGCAAACTGCTTTACTGTCATAAGTCCAACAGCAGTTTGTTCATAAATTATAGTATACTCTTCACTGAACAGAGAGAGAAATATTCAGAAAGTTTTTCTAGCTTGGATCTTAGCATTTATAAAATCATTGTTGTTTAGCATTCTTTTTGTATGATTTTCTTTTCTACATAGACTTTCTCACACTGGAAAAAAATTCCTTTTCTTCTTTACAGTCCTGATTGAACCATATATTTAAAAATTTAAGTCATAAGCTTTTATAGGAAATAAGCTCAATAGGGTCAAATTGATGGAATGCTACTTTGCAGCTCCCTCTTTCTTCTTTTGTATCTACAGACTATTTGGTTCTTTAAAATGATTTTAGCCAGAGTCTACCGTGTGCAGATGTACAAAAGTACCTCTAGTTGCATATAATGGGCTTACTGACTTTTTTGCCAGATTGTGGAAAAAGGATAGTGAAATTGAGCAGGGAAAGGAAAGAGTTGAGTATTTTTTCATAATATTTGTTTTCAGAGTAACAATAGATTATTGTAGAAATTTGGAATCTAAGGAAAAGTATAAAGAAAAATAATAATACAAATTGTCCATGGACCCATCAACCAATGATAATCTTATTAGCATTTTGGTATGCTTTCACTTGTTTCTATGCATCCATTATGTAATGGAATCTCTGCTCATAGAGTCCTGTATCTTGCTGTTCTACTCCCATTACATTGGAAGCATGTTCCAGTCATCTTAGCTTTTGCCAATCTGGAGAATGATAGCTTCTCATCATAACCGCATGTGTTGTTCGTGTAAAGCAGACAAAATGTGTCCTTCCCATGTAATTAAGCTTCAGACTCCTCAGAAACAGAAATTCAAGAAACTAGCTCTAATCTACTCACTAAGATTTCTGCTGAGAAGCAGAACAAGTTGTAAATTGATCAACAGAAGACAAATGCGGCCGTGTATAGGTCTGGCTGTAGGTATATACATACTGTTGTATTCCTGCATTCTTGGAAGTGGTTGGTTAGAAAAAAAAATCACATCTCACTAAGATACAATGATAGTTTAAAAAACAAATGTTACATGTGGAAGATAAACAAACAAACAAGTAGATATGGAGAACAGCTCTGTGGTTACCAGAGCGGAAGGGAGTGGGAGGGAGGGCGAAAGGGGTAAAAGGGTACATGTATATGGTGATGGATGGAAACTAGATTTTCGGTGGTGAACACGATGCGGTCTACACAGAAGTCGAAATATAATGATGTCCACCTGAAATTTATATGATATTATCAACCAATGTGACCTCAATTAAAAAAAACCTTCCATAAAGTAAATAGAATAACTGCTAAAAACCATACATTATATAAGTAAAAACCTGATTCTTTTAATTTAATAGCTATTAAAGGCATAAAAGTTTTATTAAGTATTTAATGAAAAATCAGATGTAGAACCCAATTGAAAAACAGCTTTAAAATGTATTATTATATCACACCTTCAGTTCAAGTGTGCTTTGGAAAATGTTTTTTATTAGACTAATAGGTTATCAATAGGCATAAATGCATTTACTGCTCAGAATTGACAATCAGATATTTACTCATCTGTTTAAAATTGGTTTTGTACTCAAAACTTAGTAGGTTTTGGCAAAACACAATGAAAGAGAGTTTTCTTGTTCTTTTGCCTTAGACTACCTCCTGAGAATAGACACTGAAGGTTCAGCCTTGCAAATATTCATAACAATTGTCCTCAGATGGCATCTAGGAGTCCCCAAGACAAACTCTGATTTGAAACATTTCAGAAAATATCAGGAAAACATACACACAAAAAGAGAACCTTTGAAGTATTCATTCATGCATTTATTAATTCACCCAACAATTATGAAATGTCAGGCCCTACAATGATGAAGCAGCTAAACTTAATGTAACAGGGAGGCAAAAATGCACGAATGTGTCTATGCAGCAGAAACGTTAAATGAATCCTTGGTTCAAACAATTGGGTGGCCTGATTCTGGGCCAATCAATCTTTCTTCTTTCTCTCTCCTCTCTGCCCGCATCTCTCTCTGTCTCTCTCTCTTTCACACACACATCTCTACATATACATATGCATGCATATACAGACACACGAAGGACGGTCTGTGTCTATAACGTATGATGACACTCGATACTCCACGGAAATAAGTCTCCACATACCTACTGTTGAGTCTCAACCTCAGTTCCCTCTAAAGCAAGAAGAAAGTGTGATGTAGGGAACACCAGCCTCAAAAGATGCCCTACAGAAAATGGTCCTCTGGTGAAATAAGTTTGGTAAGTAATATATTTTAATCCCCTAGTGGAGATTTATAATACCTATTAGCATAGTAAAGATTCTCAAAGAACTCCTGCAATAAAGAAACCTATTTTTAAATTGTTTGCCTCAGAATGTTTTAACTTGGAAATATTTGTTCTGTTTACTATATGTTATCAACCATAGGGAGCAAGCAATGATACAGAACACTCAGTACCCTGTGATTAGGACATTTCAAATATTATGACTAAACATGGAATGCGATAAGGTTCATAAAATATCCACCTTTCTCTCTAGGGCCCTTTGAGCTTATCTTATAAAAATTATATAACACAAACTGCAATGTAAAGTCTTTCCTTCACACACCAAAATAAATAAATTAATTAAATAAAGTAAGCGTGGACATCAGGCATTCCTCTGTTGCAACAAGATTCCTTCCCAGGTCTCTGATCTGACAGGTTTCACAAGAGGCCTGGTATTGCTCCTTTCATTCCTGGGGTCTCTGACGGTAACACGGCATTCTGTGACATTCCACAAACACCGCATGAAAAAGACGTCTCATTTTCAACACCTTTCTGGGGTGTTCTGTATGGAGCACCATTTGGCAATGGTAGGTTCACCAAGTGCATTTATTTCCTGACCAAATCTTTTCTTTATTTTCAGAATCTTCTTAACAGAAAATATAAAAAGGCTGTTAAAGCTAATTACACCCACTTCAAGCACACTTAGGGATCTACGCTTTCTCTTAAGATTTCTCAGGGAAATTGACCTTTTTATCCAAGTCCCTCTGCGTGAAAGACAAGCGGGATGCTCCCCAGGGCACAGGAATTCGAGCTACCCAAGACATGGAGGCGAAGATGATGTTTAGGCTCTTGGGTGGCGGGTCTCTGTGTAATCGCCTTGAAAAGAAGAAAGAAATCAAAGTGGAACACTGAAAAGAGACAGGGAAGCAGCCCCTCTTCCACCTTGCAAACACAAGTGCTTCAGTGACAAAGACCAAATAGCTGGTGGGTGTGGTTGGCGGCTGAGACAGTACAGTGACAGGTTAATAGTCAAAGGTAAGATCTTGGGTTGTATTTGGAATGATGACATATATGTTGCCTATAAATGTTGCATACAAAAAAATGCCATAAAAGAGACAAAAGAGGGAAAAAGGAGGCAGGAAGAAGTTGCCCAGCTTAATCCTTAATTCCATTTTACAAGTGCCTGATAAACAACCTTCTACTTAAGTTTTCGCTTTGGTGGCTTTTACAGTAGGTAACAAAATCTTTTAGCTTTACAGCATAACTTGGGGCAGTATCGTGGACTCCTTAAATGGCTAGCCCAGGTGTTCTGCAGCTTCTGTTATGAGTTTGAGTTGGTGCAGAGTTATCAGTCTTATAAATCAAGGCATAGTTATAACATACCAAAGGGGGGTTTTCATTTGGGGCAGCCCTGGCCCCCGCCAGTCCTCGTTTGCCAACGTGAATCATTCTGAAACAATATTCCTGAGGTTCTATGTAAACTTGGGCCTTCAAGTCCCAACACGAGCTTGGAGGACGTGATAAAGCACTGAAGATGCTCACTCTCTGAACTGACTGCCTCATATTTCAAGAAATATTGCTTCTAAAATTATAACCCTTTACCTGTGACACTGCTCCTCTAAGTGAATGATTTCTTCCTCCAAGTCCTTGTCAATAGGACCACTTTGTAAAGGGAAATCATTTAAAAATATGTTGGATCCCACAGTGACCTCTGCTTCCTCATCTGTACCCCTTGTTGTGGCCCCTAAGCTCACATCTCTTGTGCTTTCAGAAATAATCTTCTAAGCTAAGACTCATAGTCAAAACATCTTCAGGACAGTGGACAATTTCTATATCAGTAGTTTTAATTTAAATCAGACTGAAAACTCACCTCCAGAAAGCTCCTTTCTAGAGAACATATGCCACCTTTATGTAAAAATACAAAATCAGACAACTTCACCAAATGCAATTCCACATTTGAGATCTCCTAGAGGCTATCTCTAGAAGAGTGAGTAAAGGAGAGTAATGAATTTTGGTTACCATGTAATTGTCTAATATTAACATACTTTCCACATGTGAGTTCTAGTTGATAAGATAAAAATGCTGCATTTATTTTAGGGTAAATTTTTCATATTGTTTGATACCAGGAAATAAATTCTGAATAATGAGGAAATGTTATTCCCTCAAATCGAGCTTTTCAAAATCCATCCCAGGTCCCAGGGTGCTAGTGAAACTTCTGGATGATTCTAGAATTCATCTCAGAGGTCAGAGAGGAGTGGTTGGAGCCTCTCACATCATGACAGTTCCTTTCATCTTAGTAGAAAGAACACATTTTTGGAAATCTGAAGAAATAAAACATAAGAAAGAGAACCAGTCTTAGCCAAGAGAACTGATACATTCTAGAGAGCTAGAAGTTGTCAGAGAAGAGGATTCCCAGGCAATATGGAAGTCTAAAGATTTAGTAGTGAAGTGGCCCGATGCGACAAGTTTTCATCCACACATCTGACAGGTATTAGAAACACGTTTTCAAGGGAGCAGCAGAAACAAAAGCCAGTTTCCAACAGTCTACCTGATTCTCCAGAGTATTTGGACAGCCAAAAAATAATAACATTTTTTTAAAAAGAGCTAAATGGAACAACAAACAAGAAATTCCTCATCTTATCTCATTTGTCAGTCATGCATGGTGGCTTTGAGTGAACTTTTCTGCACAATTTTTGTACAAAGGAAGGTAAAAACTCAGGAGGGCAAAGGACGCCCCCAGAGAATTCTTCGTGAGGATGCTTTCTGGCCCGAAACTGGACCTCTCCCTTTCTGAGCTGTCATCTCCATCAGGAAGCGTGGAAATGTATCTATTTATGTGCAAGGCTATATGCTCAGCGGCTGCTCTCAGCTCAGAGTCACTGAATAACAGCTGCTGTCACAGAGCCAGGGAGGAATAGCTGCCCCAAGTTCAAACAAGGCATCCCTTTAGAGATTACACTTCCGCAGATTTATTTTGGCGTATTTTCCCTTGGGCTTCAAGGGTGGGTTCTAAAAGGAAGATCCGGGGATGGAAGTAGGCCTGAGGGAGGGAGGTCAGGCTGAAAACACAGGATAAAACCCTAATCACTTCTGCAGAAATTTTTCTTAATCCTACAAAAATCCACATTTCCTATTGACTGTTTTTCGAAGTCTGCTAATATAAAAAGTATTCATGAGCCCTGAGCGTCGGGTTGAAAGTGAGAGCTGATGCAAATGAATTTGCCTTTTCTAGACAGATGCCCAGACCGTAAGTGTGGGCAGACGTCCTGGGCCATGACGTACGGGAAACCTGAGGCTCCGACCAGCCACGCAACTTTTGGAAATAAACAACATAGCAGCAGAATGGAGAAGGGGCTTTCTCTGTTCACCCCCAACTAGCTCCCACTGGAGCTGAAATGACAGAAAGATTAAGGTCTGATTAATAGTGTCAGCTGGAAAGGCCAGTGAGCCGATTTCTACTTTACTATTGTTAACTGTTGACCCCGCAGTGGAGAGAGAAATCTTAACTTTTAGGTCATCATACAGATGTTTTCAGCAGTTCAACAGTTACCCATATATTACTATTATCTCAATTTTTATTGCATATTTAGAAGGAAAAATATGAATCAATTTATTCAAACAATTCATCTTCTATTTTGAAATTAGATATTCATATAGAAGCTATCCTTACCAAAAAAAAGTCGTATTTAAGGTTTTGATAAAACAAGCTAATAACACATGGTGTGTGCTTTATTGAGGAAAGCAATCTTGCAGTTCTCTTACTGTTTGTGCTCCTATTAGAAGACACTGGTCCAAGCTTCTAGTATCTAAATGGTCAACTTCTTTTCCAGTTGGTCCCAAGTATGTATAGGGACATGCCCAGCCTGAGGAATTATGGATTCTAAATCTATTGCTGGTAATTAGTGAAACCTTTACTAGTCAAAGATCCAGAAACTTCATTCAAATTCCGAGGATTTCAAAGTAAAGAATAATCCCTATGAATATCTCTAAATGAGTGTCTTAACATATTTGACCTGTTTAAAAATCTGCAATAGGATCAATAGTTAATGTTAAATAGAATCAATAATTAAGATACTGGTTGTCATGGCTAGAGCTGTTCCCCAAAAAAAGACATGTTGAAATCCTAAACCCCATATCTATAAATGTGACTTTATTTGGAAATAGGGTCTCTGCAGGTATAATCAAGTTAAGCTGAGGTCATGCTAGATTAGAGTGGGCCCAATTCCAGTATCACCGGTGTTCTCATAAGGAGAGGAGAAACCAAAGAGAAGAGACACACAGGGAGAAGGCCATGCGACAGCAGAGGCAAAAATTAGACTGATGTGTCTATAAGTCAAGGAATGCCAAGGATTTCCGGCAACCACCAGAAACTAGGCGAACACAAGGAAGGATCCTCCCCTGGAACCTTCAGAATGAGCCTGGCCCTGCTGACATCTTGATTTCAGACTTCTAGGCTCTAGGACTGTGAGACAATAACTTTCTGTCGTTTTAAGCCACACAGTTTGTGATACTTGTGATGGCAGCTCTCTAGGAAACTAAAACCCAAGTTTAAGTATTATAAAGCAAGTATCATAATTATAGGAAATTAATTTTTTCATTTAGTGACTGATATAAGTAATATCCACTGTATTTAAACATAGACAGACACAAGTTATTTTCTGACTTATGCTTGTGTAATTACCTTAAGCTGCAAAAAGTGAATGCCAAAGACAAATATTCAGCATTTTGATGAGAGGACTAAAAAAAAAAAACTAGAACAAGAACTAATAAACCATGAAAACAGACAGCAGAATTTAGATGCATCCCTAATGAAGAAAATGCTTTTAAGAGTGTTGTGTTATTCATTAATTATCAACATTGGTTCTGTCATTGGCTAGCTATTAGTGAAACCCAAAAGTAAATGAATATTTATAAAATTTATCGCAAAATTGGCTAACTGTTTTATCTTTCGGCCACAAATGCGTTGCCTAATCTCATGTCAAAGTACGAAGGAAAGCCAACAAGCTTTCATCATCTCTGTGTCATCTTTCCTTACAAGCAGCCTTCTCCAAATCCACAGGCATTAGTATCTAACAGAGCTATGCAAGAGAACTTTCATCCATCATCTCTCCATAAGGAACTTGATGTTAAAAAAATTTTTTTTGCCTCTCTTTTTGTTTCCTCATTATAGGCATGGCCAAATGCTTCAAACCAATGTGGAAAGAAAGCAAGACAGAAAATTCAGCCTTTACCATGACAGGAGTGTCCAGAGGAAATGCGGTAAATCATGTTCCATGTGTGCATTATGGTTTAGAGAGCTGGTGGAAACAGAAAAGGCAGCTGAATTCTCACTTCCAATGGGACAGTGTTCAGAGCTGAGAGCGCACCAGGTGTGATGTGATCCTTCCATCCATGACCCCCACCTGTGCCTTCAGCTCAGGTGGCAGATTAGAGCACGAGGGAGGTCCCACATGGGGACTTGGAAACACTCTTGTTGGAATGCCCATCTCCATAGGTCATGAGCATCCACGCTACCGGACAATTCCCACAAACACAAAGGTCTTTCCTCACAAGTCATCGTCACAGTGAGGCACTCCCTGGTCCCCAGCAGAAAATATAACCTCTCTGCCCAAAGTTTCAATCCCCTTTCTCTGCCTTTTCCTCCCTTCTTTAGGTATATCTACATACTAAATATTTTACTTATGTTGTTTATTGTCTTTCCTCTACTAGAATGTAAATTTCAAGAGGGCCTTTTACTCCATGCATCATGGCTCTGTTCTCGAAGAACAATGTCCAGCACTTGGCAGACACTCAATAAGCACTTGTTGTATAAATGAACTACAGAGGAAGAGACCTGTGCTTGCTTTCATTGTTAAGTGTGAGAAGGTTTTAGTGGGTTTAACTAACCAAAATTTACAAGACAGAACGAGTAGAGTTCTCGCTTATGCTTATGTAATTCCAAGGCCTGATGGGGGAGTTCAGTGAGGAAGCAGTAGACAGTTGACCTCTGCTGATGGGTGACTGCTCCCTAGGACACCAATCAAGCATTTATCATCAATTGTACACTATAAGCATTTATCATTTTTGAGAATTGATTATCTCCAACTGCCAAAGCCAGTTTGCTTAATTATTTTTGAAGCTTTTACCAGTGTACAATATCTAAGGACCTCATAAATCAACCAGAGGAAGATTAGGTGTCTTCAGTGCCCCTAAACTAACACAAATTGCTCAAAGAGGACAGAGGAATAAAACTCAAATTAAATAATTCTTACTAAAAGTTTCAAACATAGCAACCTAACAAGATGCATAGGAACAGAAATAAATGTTTGAATAAGGCCCGAGAGCTATACTAGCACCTAAGGGATTGAATTGCAAATTCTAATCTGATCTATCAACAAATTGTTGCTAATTGATCAATGGCAACTTGACCAGGCAAGATTGATCAAGTTCATTTAGGAAATATCGGTATAGTAAACTACCATATGAAACCATCGCCACAATCAAGGTAAGGAACATACTCTTCACCTCAAAAGTTTCACCACGTCCCTTTGTAATCTCTCCCTCCTGCCCCTTCCCATCCACCACTACCACATCACACCCAGGCCCCAGTAACTACTGATTTATTTCCTTTCACAAGTTTAATTTGCATTTTCTAGAATTTCATATAAATGAAGTTGTACAATATGTTCACATCTGTGTCTTGTAGGCTTCTTCCACACACCATAATTATTTCAAAACTCATCCACATTACTGCAGGTATCAATAGTTCATTCCTTTGTATTACTGAGTAGTATTCCACTGTACAGCTATACTGCATTTTGTTTACCTGTTCATCTGTTGGTGGACATTTGGGCTGTTTCCAGGTTTTGGTTATTACAAATAAAACTTCTATGAACATCAATGTACAATTCTTGCATAAGCTTTCAATTTCTTTTGGATAAATACCTTGAAGTGGGATGGATGGATCATATGGTAGATGTATTTTTAACTTTTTAAACAAACTGCCAGACTGTTTATCCAAAGAGGTCATATTGCATTGAATGTATAGACAAATCTGGGGAGAACTGGTATTTTAACAATATTGAGTCTGATTCATGAGAACCATTTATTTTCCTACTTGTTTAGGTCTTTATTTTCTCGCAGCAATGTTTCGAAGTTTTCAGTGTACAGGTCTTGCACAACTTTTTTTTAGATTTATCCCTAAGTATTTCATGTTTTATGCAACTTTAGGTAATATTTTATATAATTTCAATTTTCAATTATCATTGCTAGTATATATACATACACAGTAGAGTATTTTATATTGATCTCTAATCTTGTAACCTTGCTAACCTCATTTAGTATTTCTGGTCGTTATTTTATAGATTCCATCAAATATTCTATATAGATGATTATCCCGTTTGTGAATAAAGACAGTTTTACTTCTTCCTTTCCAATCTGAATTCTTTGTTTGTTTGCTCCAGCGGTATTGTACTGGCTAGAACCTTTAGTAAAGGTTGACTAGAAGTGATAAGAACAGACATCCTTGTCTTGTTCCTGATCTTAGAGGAAAAGCATTCAATTTTTTTTTTTTAAAGATTTTATTTTTTCCTCTTTCTCCCCAAAGCCCCCCAGTACATAGTTGTATATTCTTTCTGTGGGTCCTTCTAGCCGTGGCATGTGGGACGCCGCCTCAGCGTGGTTCGATGAGCAGTGCCATGTCCGCGCCCAGGATTCGAACCAACGAAACACTGGGCCGCCTGCAGCGGAGCGCGCGAACTTAACCACTCGGCCACGGGGCCAGCCCAAAAGCATTCAATTTTTTATCACTAAGTATACTGTTAGTTGTTATTTTGTAGATACCCTTTTTTCAAGTTGAGGATGTTCTATTTCTAGATATCCCAGAGTTTTTAAAATCAAGAATTTATATTTTATCAAATGCTTTTTCTGCATCTATTGAGATGATCATATGGTTTTTCTGTTTTAGTTTGCTAATATATTGAATTACATCAATTAATTGTGACTTGTTAAACCAACCTTGCATTCCAGAGATAAACACCATTGATCATGATGTATTATCATTTCACAATATTATTGGAATCCATTTGCTAAATTTTTGTTTAGAATTTTTGCCTCTATGTTCATGAAGAATAACGGTCTATAGTTTTGTTGTATTCTCTTCAGTTTTGGTATCAGGGTCACTTTGGCCTCATAGAATGAGTTGAGAAGTAATTCCCAGTCATCAATTTCCTGGAAGAGTTTATGTAGAATCAGTGAAATTTCTTCCTTAACTGTTTGAGAATTCACTGGTGAAGTGGGGACTGGAGTTTTCTTTGTGGGAATGTTTTAATCACAAGTTTAATTTCTTCAATAGATATAGGGCTGTTCAAGTTATTTATTTCCTCTCAGGTGAGCTTTAGTAGTGTGTACCTTTCAAGAAATTTGTCCCTTTCATCTAAGTCAGTGATTCTCAACAGAGGGCAATATTACTCCCTCTCCAGCTGTGGGGCATTTGGCAATGTCTAGAGATATTTTTGATTGTTACAACTGGGAGGCAGGATATGGTACTGACCTCTAGCGGGTAAAGACCAGGGATGCTGCTAAATAATCTATGATCCAAAGGACAGCCTTCACAACAAAGAATTATCTGGCTCAAAATGTCACTATTGTTGAGGTTGAGCAACCTTCATCTATGTTAGGAATTTATTGGCATAAAGTTGTTAATAATATTCCCTCATTATCTTTTTAATACCTTTAGGAACTATAGTGATGTCACTTTTCTCATTCTTGATATTGGTAATTTGTGCCTTCTTTTTTTTCCACTGATCTATTCGGTTAGAAGTTGATCAATTTTATTGATCTTTTCAAAGAAACGGCTATGCCTTCACTGATTTTCTCTTTTGTTTTATTATTTTCAGTTTCATTGATTCCCACACTGATTTGATTATTTCCTTGTTTCTACTTACTTTTTGTTTCATTACTCTTATTGTTCTAGTGTTTTTTTTTAAGGAAGAAGCTGAAGTCATTAATTTGAGATCATTCTAATGATTCTAATATAGACATTTAGTGTAATAAAATTTGCCTTACACACTGCTTTAACAGCAGCCAATGCATTTTGAGATACTGTGTTTTCATTTTCATTAAGTTCAAATGTTTTCTAATTTCCATTTTGATTAATTCTTTGACTCATAGCTTATTTAGAAGTGTTATTTCATTTCTAAATATTTGAGGATTTTCCACAGATCTTTCTGTTATTGATTTATAATTTAATTCCTTTGTCATCAGAGAGCATACCTCATATCACCAACTCTTTTTAAATTTACTGAGATTCAGTTTATGTCCAAGAATATGGTATACTTTGTAGAATGTTCTGTGCACATTTGAAAAGAATGTGTATTCTGCTTTTATAGGGTAGAGTGTTCTGTAAATGCCAATTAGATCAAGTTGTTCAATAGTGTTGTTCAAATCCTCTATATCCTTACTGATTTTCTGTCAACTTGTTCCATCAGTTATTGAGAGTGAGATATTGAAATCTGACTATAATTCTGAATCAATCAATTCAATTTTAATTCATGTATTTTGAAGCTTTGTTATTTGGTGCATAAATACTACAATTTTTATATCCTCTTGATGAATTGACCCCTTTACCATTGTAAATTGCACTCTTTATCCCTGGTATTAGTCTTTGTTCTGAAATCTACTTTGTCTGATATTAATGTGGGCATTCAGCTTTCTTTTTGTTAGAGTTGGCACTGTAGATCTTTTTTCCATCTTTTTACTTTTTCTGGGTATACATTTCAAGTATGTTTCTTGTGGGCAGTACTCAGTTGAGTTGTGCTTTTTTATCCAATCTGAGAATCTCTGCTTTTAAATTTGAGTGTTTAGACCATTTTTATTTAATGTGATTATTGATATGATAAGCAGAAGTCTTCTGATTTTGTTTTGGGGGGGGGCCAGATTTATCCATGTGAACCGAAAGGCATTCTAATATTTGCCCTTTAACCTATGAGTTGGGACTAACTTTGAATATTCTCTAGTCCAATGCCTTATTTGATGCTTGAAACTCTACCATAACATTTTCACCAAGTTAATCCTCTGAATTAAAAACAAAGGTAATGAAAAAATGTATTGGCAAGAGATATCATTTCAGTTATATGAAAGTATATTTCCTTTTGGGATGTGCCCTTTTGGCCTAATTCTGCCTTCTGAGAAGTCATAGAGTTTTCTAACGAAAGTCCTTTGTAGATATTTGAAGACATGTTCTTGTCCTAAATCTTGTCTTCTCTAAGCAAAACATTTCTTCAGTGGTTCTGACAGCAGGCGCATCTATTGATTAGTTTATTGATTCAAAGCTATTGAGAAAACACTGAATTTTTTTTAAAAAGGACACTTGGTACTAAATGCTGTCTTTGTTTTGTTATAATTCTTCTCTGCTTTCTTTAGTATCAAGAAATTAATTGTTATAATTCTTGTGAATCAAGGATATTATTTTTATCTTCTGAGCACAGAATCAGCAGGATATTTGTAGTCACTATTGATAACATTTTAAATCTGTACCAGAAGTTGTGATGATCCAAGTTATAATGGAGGTCAGTTTGGGCAATTATCTCTCACCTGAATGATGTGAACTCCTGCCAATTTCAAAGTTCTCACACTCTAACACATCCTCCGTGCTGCAGAGTTTTCCTTCTTAAACAAAGGTCAGCTTGTACCACATTTACTACTTAAAAATGTTAAGATATAGTGGTTCTTCACATATGTTAAGATATAGTGATTCCAGTTGAGTAAAATTCAACTCCCCAATATAGCTTTGCAGGCTCTTCTTTGCTGTGTGGTGCTGACCACGCCTTCCTGTCTCCTCTGGTTCTTCCTTTCCCATCTCCCCAAGAGCAGATGGTCTAGTCCTACCAAGGTTGCTTGCCTGTCAAACCTCTTCATCTCATATAGTTGCGCCCATTCCTCCACTCCCGGGAAATTGTACAGTCTGTTTGGGTCTATCTCAAATTTCACATACCCTGTGAAGCTCTCATACCCTTCCCTCAGACTCAGGCCTCCTGATTTTCAACTGGGGCTACACATTACAATCACCTGGAGAGGTTTTTAAAAATACCAATGTCTAGACCAGTTAAATCAGAGTAATGTCTGGTGTATAGTAGGTCCTTAAGGAATATTTTAAAGCAACTAACCAATTCAATAAAATGAGAATAGATAACCAAAAGGCAATAATGGAATGTAGCTTAAGAACACCTAGAATAGTTTTGATATGTACTAGTACTGTTCGATTCTGACAGTAAGGGCTGTTAATGGCAATAGGATACTGTTAGTTATTCAATTTAAAGGCATTATTACATGGAAAAATTCATTAATCATGATGAAGCATTTTATCCACATGCAGCGTTAACTAAAAGATCAGTCATTGGGATAGATATCTCAGAAAGCAATGTTCTCTTTTTTATTGAAGTATAACTGACATACAACATTATAATAGTTTCCTGGGTACAACATAGTGATTTGACATTTGTGTACACTATGAACTGATCTAGTTACCATCTGTCACCATATGAAGCTAATACAGTATTATTGACTGTATTCCCCAAGCTATACATTACATCCTCATAACTTATTTATTTTATAACTGGAAGTTTGTGCCTCTGGATTCCCTTCACTCATTCCCCCCTCCCAAACATCCTCTACCTTCTGGCAACCAGCACTCTGTTCTCTGTATCTATGAGTCTGGGTTTGTTTTGTTTTGTTTGTTTTATTTTCTAGATTCTACTTATAAGTGAAATCATGTGGTATTTGTTTTTCTCTGTCTGACTGGAAATTAATGAATAAAGCTTTTGGAAGGAGATGTTAATTGCTATGTAAAAAAAATTTTTTTCTCACACTCTTCAAAAGGTAATTCACCAAAAGAGAAAAAAATATTATCCAGATAAAACTGATACATTTTAGATCTTTGCTGTTTCTATTACTTTAATAATCCTTTGAAAATGTAATACAACTACCTTCTACGCCTGATCAGATTGGGGATATAACTTAACTGATTTACTTATTTGATGGTGTACAAGAATTATCCCAAAGGTGCCTCAAGCTTGATATTTATTTAGTCCTTTGCTGTGGCTCACAGGTTCGTATTCTGGATTTCACTTTCAAAGGAGCCGAAAGTGGCTGACATGGGATACCTACATTGTTATCACCCTACATTGTTCACAGGGCCTTCCCTCTCTTCCTCGAGAAGCAGTTTTTTCTTAGAATTCCTGTGGCAGGGACCCAAGTGACAGTGCTATTACTGAGACTTAGAAGAAAGAGGCCATGAGAGAAATTTGCTGTACCAGGACATCGATATAGCTGGTTGGCTTGAACAGATTTGACCTGTCAGAGAGCATTGCTTCAAATTTGTCCGTTCTTTAGAAGAACACTGAAGGAGACATCAGAATCTGTACGATCTAACAAACCTTGAATTAAACTTTAGGATACAGATTCTGTTTTCTTCTATACTGATTCTGGACCAGTGAACCAGAAATGAGTTACTTTTTTTAATGTAGAAGAGATGAGAAAGATGGGGGAATGTTTTAAGGGCGTATGAGAAATAAATGTGAATGTTGTACATAACTCATGCTTTTAAATATTTCTAACAAATTAATTAAGAAGTTGGCTGTAATTTAATGCAAATGAATGGATGACGGGAGTGGGGAGGGGAAAAGAGTTAACAGAAAACAGCACTGTGTTGGTTCAAGAGGGTAATCTTTGCTCATCTTTGTCAAGAAATTGGTTGTCTTCATTGCTCATGGTGAGTACGGCTCTTCTGTTACCTATCATACTGATAAAATCACTAGGAGAATTAACATACAGTATAAAGCAATTTTTTGTGGATATCTTTTCAATTAAAATTGAAAAGGCCTAAACTATTATTTTTAAAACTGCTATTGCATTATGCATCAACTTGCATATAATCAATTCAGTCTCAATGGTAACACTCCCAGCTTTAATCATCTTCTCTTTAGAGAGAAAGTCACATTACTGGAAATATGGGTATCAAGAATTTGTAGAAGAAATTAAACATATATTCATAATACAGTACGTAGGTACTCAAGAAATATCACATAATTATTCTAAGGTCTTCAAATACTTTTCAGTCTGCCTGAATAGAAAGATACCAATACTATTAATTGGCCACATTTTAAAAGATGATCAATACTTATTGATATTATTATTTATTGCATTAACTTTAAATATAGAACTCTATATACACGAAATGTTACTTCAAATGTAACTCAATATACACATATATACATATATAGCTCCATATGCACAACATGTTACAGTTGAAGTAACATACCGTGTATATGGGTATGGTGTATACATCATATACATATGGTGGATATGTAAGTATATCTGGATGATGTATTCAAAGAACATTCTATATGCCAGATAAACGAATATTTGCAGATCAAGAAATGTTGAGGATATTTATGAACTATAAAACTGGTATTAAGTTTTTCTTCAAATGGCAGTTCTTTGCAAAACAAATGCTAGTAAACATAAAAGTACTTGCAAATTTATTTTTGGAGATTTACAATAATAGAAAAAAATATTTTGACCAGTAATTGTATTTTGGACTATAAGCAATTGTCGGGTTTTGTCCTGAAGAGTATAACATATTTGAGTATAACTATAGTATGATTCAGAAAAACATTTGTATATTGACACGCAACATTTTATTTCCTAATACAATTTTAAAGAAATTTCTGGGATACAAAAATCTGACTTTTATTTTTCATTAACATTTTATTGGGATACCCAAACCAATGGGGTCTATTGGATGGCATGTGCTCCCAGATTTGGGGCAGGCTGGCCTGATTTTATTTAATTACCTATCAGTACTCTCTGGGTGGTGAAAATACTCTCAAAAGTGTAAGTATGAATATCCGTTAAGCAGTGTGGTACCAACATCACACAATACTAATGGTACTAAGATATGAGCCTTGATTGTTACTTCTAAGTAAATCAAGACACTTGCATATGAGCCATCCTTAGGAGAAAAGAGTACATATTTCTTTGAGAAGCGGAAGAAAAAAGCCGTAGCACAAGCAGTGAAAGAAATGAGCCTCCTTGATAAATTTGGAATATTTACTAATATTCTGAAATATCAGAGGACATAAAAAACATCATTTTAAAAACAATGCCCTCAAAATTAGACAGCACTTTGCCTCTTTCTGATTGTATCTGGCACATCAACTGCACCTGTGAATTTTTTCTCAATATTTGAGAAATTATCTTTTGATGTAAATTCCTTGATTGTGGCTGGAAATATTGGAACAATACCCAGCAGTGTTGAACCAAGAGCAGATGGGAAATAATTACCTGGAGGTTGGTTATGAAAAAATTAAGTGGCAAGAGTTGAGCTCGAAATGCAGAACATTAGCATTTCTAATTCTCTGGGATTTACTGCATGATTCCATTCACAAGCTTGCACCTTGAAGTTTTATACTTTCTAAATAATACCTATCTTTCAGAGATGATTCAGTGAAATAGTTTGATTCAGAACACAGCACAACCTTATAATAATTAAAACCAACAAAACACTCAATCTAGATTGGATAACTGACATGTTATTTTTATTTTCCTTAGGGTGAAAGTGTCTCCTTGCTGAGAATATACTACTGTAGTATTTTTGATAACATTATTGAAATATTAACCTCCTATAATTAAAGAGTTCTTTTAAAAAAGCTCTCACACGGAATTTTATTTCCTCTAGTAAAATAATAGAAATTTAATTTTAGATATAGGCCTCTGCTGGTTAATTTAAAAACCAGTTAATTTTCGTCTCTAGCAAGGCCTAGATTTTCTAAATTTATCATACAATTTTTTTTAACTAGGCTTTATTTGACATCCATAATAAATAGTCTTGGTGTGTTATCATTTAATTAACTCATAATAAGGACACTCTGTATCACATTGTCCTTTCAAAGCCAGAGAACCAGAAAGCTTGCTGGGTTTGTATACATATGTTTTGTCAAGACTCCAGAATAATTAAAATAGCATTCATGATCCTGTTAGCCATTTTGAGTTTTTATATAAAAATAAAGGAATGCAAAGGAAAGTTTAAACAAACCATAAGCATACATAGTCAAGAAGCCAAACGTATCAGACTGCTCTTAAGTCATACTATTGGCTTTCTCTCATTTTTCATCACAACGCATCTTAGTTCACCAAAAGAATGTCACTCTTATCTTCAAACAAATGCCTTTGTCCCTATGTGCCAGAACCCAACTAAAACTTGAATACAGCTGCATGTAGACATTGTCTTCAAATGCTCTACAGCATACCAAATACGTAACTCTTTGTCTAGATTGACCCCCACCTCCAGTCAAACCCTACCCCAGGCTGAACAAAACCCTTAGGTGACAGGCAGAGTCCTTTTGTAGGACTCTACTGATGGTGATTGGGCACAAGCTTTCAGCACCGTAGGCACATACAGAGTTTTGAAGCTTTCTTTCACACAATGAGGCTTGCCTTGAAGTAATTTGGACTAGAGTGCATAGATCAGCAATAATCCAACATTAGTGCTAAATGAGGACATAAAACATAACACTCAAAATCTATTAAGTGCGGTAGCACCAACATAACACAATACTAACAGTACTAAGACGTGCCCTCGAGTGTTACTTCCACATAAATCAAAACCCTTGTGTATGAGCCATCCTTAGGAGAAAAAAGTATATTTCTTTTAGAAGCAGAAGGAAAAAATCCTTGCATAATCAGTGAACAACATGAGCCTCCTTGATAAATTTGGAATATTTACTAATATTCTGAAATATCCAGAGGAAATAAAAGACATCATTGTTAAAACAATGCCCTCAAAATTAGACAGCACTTTGTCTTTTTTCTGATTTCATCTGACACATCAACTGCACCTGTGAATTTTTGCCCCCAAGTTTTAGAAATTATCTTTTGATATAAATGGAAAGGTTCTTTGATTAATAGATCATTTGCTTGTGGTAGATGACTAAAACCCAGAATTATAAAAAATTCATCAGGCAGAAACAAGGAAATTTATTTTCAACTATTGTACCTTTGATTCATCCGAAGCAACCATCACAGAGAACTCCAGGTTATCTTATCTCAGAAGGGGTTGGCAAACGATGACCAGTTTCTGAGCTTCCACAACAGAGTTGAGTAGTGGTGACAGAGACTTGTTGGCGTGCAAAGCCTCAATATTTACTGTCAAGCCCTTTCCAGAAAGACTTTGCCAATCCCCGGTCTAAAGGATTCAGAACTAGGCAAGATTTCTGACTTTGTATGAGAAAACAATTCAAACCTAAACATCTCAGGGAATTTATGCGTGCTGTGCAGAATAGGCATGACCTCAAAAAGGAAAATGCCGTTGGGCCATGTTAAAGTGCTACCGCTGATCTAACTGTGAACTAGATTGGTTGAAGCTGCATCATGTCCTCACAACGTGTGGGAATTTATGTTTGGAACACTGTGCCTACAGCAATGTAAGTGGACAGCGGGTGCTTTATCATGACACTACCGAGCTACGTCTGTATTAACTTGATAGGCAAATAGGGTTTGGTGGTTAAGAACTTGGATTCCACAGCTAGACAGTTCAAGTTCCATCTCTACCATTTATTAGCCATATTTGTAACTATGGGTCCTCTAGGACCAGTTCAACTAACTCCTCCCTATCAACAGAGTAATTAAGAGTGGTTTTCCAGGAACTGAGAAAGGACCCCTTGTCCAGTTCAGGCCAGTTGAGACCACCAGCCCATTAACTGGGCCTGTGCAAATGCCTGATAAGTGACCCTTTTGATGTCAAGGAGCTGAAAACTCCACGCTCAGATCATATTAACACCACCATTCTGTGAACATACAGCCTATGAAGAGCTGTAAAGATTGATTACACTTGCACAGATCATCAATTACCTGACTTCTCCTCACCTCCAATCATCTATCTCCACACTTCAGGCTGCCCTGCCCTTCATCCCATTAATTGTGCCCTAAGCCCTGCATCGGGAAGACAGATCTGAGAGTTCAGGCCTCCTGTCTCTTTGCAGACTGATCTCACAATAAAGCTTTATTTTCTCAAAAGCTGATGCTGTAATAATTGGCTCTTTACGTGCATCGCGCAAGAGAACCCCAACTTTGTGTGGTAACAAAGTATGTTAGATGAGTTTGTTGACCTTTGAGTTCCCCATATGTAAAATGAGGATATTGAAAATAACAGGACCTTCCTCACTGGGATGCTTCGAGGATTGAGTAAATTAAATGTGTGAAGTGCTTAACAGAGTGTCTGGCATGTGACATATGTACAGTAAACATTAGCTTCCACCGTCATCTTAACTCAAAGCTTTGAGAGAGCCAAGATGCACAGCTTCAGGATGGGGGGCTCTGAACTGTCACAGACTGCAGGATTCTGAAAAATTAAGTATGGAAGTAACTTTAGATCTGGTCCACCCCCTTCATTTTCTAGATGAGGAAACTGAGGCAGATGGGCAATGATTTGCTGAGCTTCTGCTGTAGGGCTCTAGGTTTTATAGTGTAAATGCTCTTCAATATAAGATACTCTTTCCTAGATTTTCTTATTTCCCCCCAAGTCCATCTGTGGTGGAATTTCATCAAGCATATTCTCTATCCTGGAAACAAATTTTTAAACATCGAAAGTTATCTTATGGAAAAATAAAATAATTGTATGGAGAAAAAGGGAATAGTAGATACTAAAGGGATCAAGCAAACATCTGCCTGCTTTCCTCTGTCTCATGGAGATTCAGTAAAAACTGATGGTGTGATTTTCCTCCAGAAATCAAAAGACTGAAGACTCCAATACTCTTGTCCAGGTAAAGTCTTTTTGATCTCATATTTTTCTTGCAAAACAGAGAATTTTAAGATTGATTTGTTATATTCAGGAGTCTATTTTAGCCACCAACTGTTGAAACTTGGCATCAGTAATCTATTTTACTAAGACAGTAACACTGAGGTTGCTTTTAAATTTTTTTTTAATAGAAGACGCTTCTCACTGCATGTTTAAAAATCTTGTAATAGACTAAACCTGTTGTGTTCTGAGCAATAATGCACGTGCTGCATTTCAAGCAGAAGCATTTCCTGCTTAGAGCTAACTGCTTCTTCTGAAAGGAGAGCACTTGAATTGGAAGGTTCTGGAGCTATTCTTACCTAGAAATTATACATAAACCTTTCTAATAAATAGGGAGATTTTTCACTGAAGGAAGAAAGGGATGAAGGAAGAAAGAAAAGAAGGAAGAAGGAAGAAAGGAAGAGAGGGAGGAGGCAGGCAAGCCTTGGGGTTCAAGCCCCAGTAGGCAACCCAGTGCTCAAGAATGAGCTTGTCTTTGCTTTTCTGTATGTGGCTAGCAAGAGGATTATTTTGCTTTGAGCAAAAAAACTTATTCAACTCCTTGATTCCCACCATGACTTATAATAAGAGTCCATTTATAATAGGGGTTTATAGCAAGAACTCTTTTTTTTAAATTCATTTATTTATTTATTTATTTTGAGGAAGATTAGCCCTGAGCTAACATCTGCTGCCAATCCTTCTCTTTTTGCGGAGGAAGACTGGCCCTGAGCTAACATCCATGCCCATCTTCCTCTACTTTATATGTGGGACGCCTACCACAGCATGGCTTGTGAAGTGGTGCCATGTGCACACCCGGGATCTGAACTGCCAACCCCAGGCTGGCCCCTATAGCAAGAATTGTTAACCTTTATTTTTTGTGCCATGGACCACCTTGGTAATCTGACAATGCCCATTCTAAGCATAATGCTTTTTTTGAGTTTTGGCTTTTTAAAAGTCTGTCTATTTTGAAATAACTCTAGATTCACAGGAAGACAGGAGGTTGTAACGATATGTACAGGGAAATCTGCATACCCTTTACATGACCTCTCGCAATGTTAGCATCTACAATACAAAAATCAGGATATTGACATTGCTACAATCTGCAGAGTTTATTCCAATTTCACTAGTTATGGATGCGCTCATTCATATTGCATGTATGGGCATAATTCTATGCAATTTTATCAAATATATGTCTTCATGTAATGACTACCACAATCAAGATGCAGAACTGTTTATCACCACAAAGCTCTCTCATGCTACTCCTTTATAGCCCCGCCCCCCAAATCCCTAGCCCTTGGAAGTCACTAATCCATTCTCCATTTCTATCATTTTTATTTTGAAAATGTTGTATAAATGCCATTGTATGTTGTATGACCTTTTAAAAGTGGCTTTTTTCATTTAGTGTAATTCCCTTAGGTCCATCCATGTTCTTGTGTGTATCAACAGTTTGCTCCTTTTTATTGCTACGTAGTATTCCATGGTGTGGATGTACCATAGTTTGTTTAACCATCCTCCTTTTGAAGGACATCTGGGCTGTTTTCAGGCTTGGCTATTGCAAATAAAGCTGCTATGAACATTGGTGCACAAGTTTTTATATGAACAGAGATTTTATATAAACAAAGGTTTTCATTTCTCTAAGGCAAATGCCTAAAAGTAAAATTGCTGAGTATATGGTGAGTGCTTGTTTAGTTTGATAAGAAATTGATGAACTATTTTCCAGAGCAGCTGAACAGTTTACATTCCCACCAGCAGTGTATGAGTAATCCAACTTCTCCCCATCCTGGCCAGCATTTGGTGTTATCACTACTTTTTCGGTCATTCTGCTAGGTGTGTAGTGGTGTCTCACTGTGGTTTTCATTTGCATTTCCCTGAGGGCTAACGATGTTGGACATATTCTTATGTGCTTATTGGCTATCTGTATATAGTCTTTGGTGAAATTTCTTGTCATGGATTTTGCCCATTTTTAATTGAATCATTTGTTTTGAGAGTTCTTTATATATTCTAGATACAAGTCCTTTGTCACACATGAAGTTTACAAATATTTTCTCCCAGCCTTGGTTGTCTTTCATTGTCTTAACCTAACGTTTTTCATAGAGCAAAATTTTTTAATTTTGAGTGATTCAATTTACCAATTTTTCCTTTTATAGAGTATGCTTTTGGTGTCAAGTCTAAATTCTTTACCTAACCTTAGGTCCTGAAGATTTTCTTCTTTTTCCTAAATGTTTTATAGTTTTAGGTTTTACATTTAAGTCTGTCACCCATTTTGAATTAATTTTTATATAAGGTTTATGTTGAGGTTCTTGTTTTTTGGCTATGGACATCTAATTGCTCCAGGGCCATTGCTGCAAAGCCTATCAGAATAATGTTTTTGAAAGCATAAAATACATAGGATTAAAAATTAAACCAATTTCATTGAAATACAATCATCAAAATGTTTTTAAAACAAACATTTTGTGACATTTTAACACATTAAATAACATCTGAGAAAACTGTAACTATCCTTAATTCAAACAGTGATGAGCACAAAAACCTATTTCAAGATATGTGCAACAGCTAAAATTTGATGAAAATCTATGTGATTTCTATTGGTCTCAAAGCCAAAGGTACTGCTAATACTACTGTGCTTAGCTGCCTACATTTATAATCAAAATAAATTCTAAATTTCTGTCTGATGTCACTGGAAATAAAGATGCTTTTTTGCCCCCATCCACTTCAAGGACCCCAGATTAAGAACACCTGATTTAGAAGAAGGAAGAGATTTCCTTTGTATGGTTCTAGAGATGGTAAAGCTAGGATCAACTGGTAGACACTACAGGATGCGTTCTTTCACTTAAATCATAAAAGGGAATTAGGATAATTACCTGTCTGTAAACGCTCCTTCACTGCCTGGTAAGGAAATACATTTCCTTTCTGGAAAATTTCCTAACAGCTTGGGAGAGTACCCACCAGAACACAGTAGGGAGGGTTGTAAGGGACAATGGCTCAGACACCTTTCTACGAGCCAGGAGAGAAAGGGTGTTAGCTCCGTGTACTTCCGGATTTAGTTCTAGACACTACAGTCTCAACCAGACCAACAGGAAAATCACTGCCCGAGGAGCCTAATCCTGAGTCGCCCACCCAAAGGTGTTTGAAAGTGGTTGTTAATTTTTCCTCCCTGTTTTCTAAAGCATTGTATAGATTGCTGACTGGCCAACATCGGGGAACGGTGCCATTTTGATTATTACATGTAAATTAATCTACTGAAAGAAGAAAGCACAAGCGTTTAGTGGGACAAGGTTGTTCTATTTTGACAGCGTTTTAGTTATGGGTTCAAGAGTAATTACTGGAATAAATCATCAATAGGTGGTGGCAATATTGATTTTGTGTCAGCCCCTGAGTAAACTATAACCCAGCCTTGGTCTGGAGCCATGTTTGTTGTCTTTTGTGCTGTATTTTTGAACCGCTGTCCAAAAAAAGGCTTTAGCTTCCACATGAAATTGCCTACGGAGCTGCTTTTCCCAGGAAACCTCGCTGCCCAAGTCACCTCTCCATCATCAGCTCTCACCCTGAACAATCTCCTGGGACCATTTTACCGCACTCTCTTAACTAGTGTGAAATGCTAATACGGATTGCTGTGATTTCCCAACAAAGCGAGAGGAAAATGTGATTACTTGTCACAGGGTTTCATATTAGCACTTGCTTCTGCTAATTTAAAAATAGGTTGGACTGCAGGAAAACCAATTTCCTCCCTTAGCATTAGTTTGTTCTGCTGTTCTTTGTTTAATAAATATCTTCTGGGCCCAAACTCATGTGAATAGGAAAAAAGAGACCTGAGTTCTCGTTCTATTAGATGCAAACTCAAAATCGAGCCTGATTTAATATCGTTGAAGCCCACTTTGAACTTGATCTTTAAACCAAAATAAAACAACTTTCATGGTTTTATTTATTTCTCTTTTGCTGGCTGGCTCAGATAAAAAATCTTTGATGTCCCGAGTTTATGAAGGGTGAGTCAGGTAACTTTGAATGGCGGAGCACTGACTTAGAGTAGTCTAACCTTAAATAAACTCAGATTAAATAGTTTTTGTTTCATACCAAGAAATGCTTCTCCAGATGATAACAAAGGCAGATAATGAAGGAAAACACATAATCAAAGCTTCTACATTTGCAGAATCACAAATTTCCTCTCATTTCGTTATCTCTTCAATTTTGATGAGGACTATTTATGTGTGTATCCTAGAATAATTTTTCCCATTCCTCTTTAATTGTGCTATGTATTTTGAATAAACATTTTTGACTTTTCTAGTTCAAAATCCAGACTCCTTTCCAATTTTTCAACTATTATTGTGCCTCTGTTGATACATGTGCATAAAGCTCTCTTTCTTCACAGCTCTGTGATCCCATCCTCGTCAATCATAAACGACTCATTTTCTCCATTTCCCTTGCATTTACCTCTTCTCATCTCCAGGATTTTCAGAGCATCAAAGAAAACTTACAATAAATATTAATAATGATTTCATTTTGGCATTTGTGCACCATTTCATATTTTACTAAACTGTCATTATCTCACTTGAGAGAGGCATCATCTATGTTTTACCAACAAGGAAACAGTTTCAAGAAATTACGTTACCCACCCAAGATCACACATTTCTCAACAGTGGAGATAATACTTGAATTCTTAGTTTCTACTCCACATCCTTCACTCTTCTGCAACATACTTCCTCTTAAGGGCTCTTTAATTATAAATGTTTTCCAAGTTTCTTCAACTCTTTTATCCTTCCTGTTGAGTTCTTCTCTTTCTTCTGCCTATATCCTGTGTCTTTCTTCCCAAGTCTAATCGTCTATGGTTAGGTTGCCAGGAGCATAGTTGGTTCTCAGAGATAAATTTCCATACAACACATGGACATGCATGTTTGAACTCCTGTCTAGAATAACGCTGTAAGAATAGTTGCCCTTTGTGCCGGCCCTGTGGCCGAGTGGTTGGGTTCGCACACTCTGCTTCGGCAGCCCAGGGTTTTGCAGGTTTGGATCCTGGGGGCAGACATGGCACCGCTCATCAAGCCATGCTGAGGTGGCATCCCACACGCCACAACTAGAAGGACCCACAACTAAAATATACAACTATGTACTGGGGGGCTTTGGGGAGAAGAAGGAAAAGTAAAATCTTGAAAAAAAAAAAAAGAAAAAAGTATTATTGCCCTTGTTACATATGTTCTATGCAAACTCACCTAAAAGATTTTATGTTTTAACCCAGCACGGTGCCTTGCACATAATACACATTCAATAAATATTTGTAGAATGAATCAGTGAGTATACATTAGAAATCTCTGACATGCCTTCTCTAGGGGTGTCAGGCTAATGTAAATGTGAGCGGAAATCTCAGCAAATGTCACAGCCTATAAATAATCACTTGGTCTATCAGTGCGGGGAATTTACATATACAGACGTTTCCTTTGATGAATGTTAAACCTCATGGTGGAAAGGAACGCGTATTTAGAAAAATTAAACATCAGAATACATACAGTGGAAAAACATGGGCTTTGGATCAAAGGCGTGGCTTCCCGTCTCAGCTCAGCCATTTACTTCAGACAAGTTACTGAATACTTCTGAGCTTGTTTCTTCATTTTAAAAACAGGCTTAATAACATCTCTCTCCCATGGTTATTGTGAGGATTGAATGAGATAACGCCTGCCTAGTGCCTTTTGACACATAATAGGCACTTTATAAATGTCACTTCTACCCTTTATTCTCATAAGTCGGGAGGGTCATCTTCAAGTTTGACTTTTTAAGAATTTACAAACCATTGAATTGATCTGGATATCAAATTCTCTATAAACATATCACAAATTTGGAAACTTAAAAAATGTTATTTTAAAGATTTATTTTGGGACACTGATGCCTCTTAAACTGTGATCTGGGCAGAAATGGGACTCTGTTCAATTGAAATCTTTTGACATACATTGGAGACAATGAAAAAAGAATACAGCACGGTCCCTTTTATCAGGAGTTCAGTCTAGAGAGGTGAGGGACACCCATGTGAGCATTGAAATACCAACAAGCAGATAAGTGGCCATATAGGAGTATGGGTGGGGTGGGATAGAATTCCAAGGTGGAAGCCACTAAGGTTGGGAGAATTGCAGATGGCCTCAGAGGTTGTAACATTGAGCTACTCTAGAAATTCATTTAGACTTTTTTCTACCTGCATAAAAATGTTGGAAGTAAATATCAAACAGTGTGATTTATTCCAGGCCCTAGGATGGTCTTGCCTTTGACTTGAAATGTTCAGTGGCTGCCCTGACTTCTCGCATGTGCTTCTTTCTGTAGCCTCATTGCGTGTACGATGACCCTACATTGACACAACCCCTGTCGATAGGTGAAGGCCTACTGCTTGCTTTCTTTACCCACCCTTAGCGAATGTGGCTTACAAGCCCTAGTTTAATAAGGTTTACCTTTCAACCCTGACCCTGGATGAATCTCATCAACCTGTCATCTACCCCTGAGATATGCCAACTCAGAGATAGTAGCACAGATCCAAGGCTACAGAGCTCCCATTCCTTCAGAGTCAGCTTGACTGAAGTAACTCAGGAAAACAGCATCAAGGGAAAAGAAGTTGAGAGCGCACAGCTATTGCCTAATGATAATACTAGAAACGATAACAATAACAGGAGGAGGAGGCTGTGCTTAGTGTCTACTATGTCATAGGCAATATCCTATGGACATTTGAATACATACTTCTCGTTAAATTCTTACAACACCATGAGACAGTATTATCTCCCCATTTCACAGATGAGAAAGCTTGGTCCGGAGGCAGGGCCAAGAATTAAACACAAAAGTCTGTCTGATCCCAAGATCCATGTGCTTAGGTCTTAACTGTGATATTTTCTGCCTCGAGGTTCTTGCCCAACCTCCACCTTCATTCTGCTTTTTTATTTTCTGGTATTTGTCATAATCTTTCAATGGCTAATTGATATGCTTTTCTTAACAGCTCCATAGTTTTGAGGCTTTCCTCTTCCACAGTTGTTGAAATTTATTGGTTTGCGCTTCCAGTCACTGAAATTTCTCCACCAAGACCCTCTGTACTTGAGTTCCTAAATTCCCTTTTAGTCTGTTAAGTGAAGCAAGCACTGCCTTAACAATCCGTATATTTCGATAATTAAATACCCCATATTGAAAATGGTCCACTATACTGTGAGCATCTTGAAGTCAATGACTAGGAGAAAGGGGAGTAAGGAAGAAGAAAGGTTGAAATCACTGAGGAGATATGAGGGTTCTGTCCCTTTGGTTCATCCCAAAAGCCTAATGTCCCCCCTGTGTTTAGAGATGTCATTGACTCGTGTTTGAGTGGAGTATTTTAGTTCTTAGCATGGTCTATCAGTTGAGATGTTTCCAAATGCATTCAAAAGCAAACCCTACTCAAAGAGTTAGGTTCATAAAACAGGAAAGTCTAGAGGTAGGGGTAATTCTGAGTCAACCACTCAATGATGTTACCAGGGACCCAGTTTACTTCCATGTCTCCCTTCTATTTTTCGTAGGGTCAGCTTCATCCTAATGCTGGCTTCCATCATGGAAGCAAAGGTGATTGTAGCAGTTCTATGTGTCAATCTACATATCACACAGTCTCGAAGAGGACAGAACATTTCTTCCAGCAACATCCTCAGAAGTCTTTAGAATTCTTCTTTCCTCTATGTCTCACTGATCTAAATTGGGTCATATATCCTTTCTTAAACCAATCACTGTCTAGACTGGCCAAGGAATTCCATCAGCTGATTGGCTTAAGTTTGGGTTATCTGAACCAATCACTATGGTGAGGAGAATCAGATTGTCCTGATTGGTTTAGGCTAACATGTGCCCACCCCTTAGCTGAGGCTGACGTCTTTTCCCAGAAACCATGAGGCCGATGTATATAGAAAAGAGTAAGAGGCAAGTGAACATTGGGTAGACCGTCAACAATCAACAGTGTCCACTTACACAAAAGGAAATAAAGTAACCACCAGAATGTAAGAACATACTTATTGGATCAATACTTTCGGTAACACTGAAGGGCAAATGTACCTCTGGGAAGAGCATATTAACCCTCTCAGCATGTCTGTGGGTACATCATTGTGTTATATGGTTTTTATATGTGTAGTCCGATTCTCTGAGGTTTTTTAGATTAAATTCTATTTCTCTTTTGGGTTCTTCCTAGCGATTGGCAGCCAAAGTCATTATTGACAAAGGAATCTCTTTATATAAACTTCATTTTTTATTTGAAAGCAGTTGTCATTCACTCATTTGACAAATATTTTTGAGCACCTCCTGTGTACAGGATATTATGCTAGGGCCATGAGGGATATATAGAAAAGATACGGTGACTGAGTGTTAAGGGCTTACCATCTAGTAGCGTTGAGAAGACATGTTTTTAAATAATGGATTTAAAGCAGGATTGGTGCACGCTTAATGTAAGTACAAAGAACTCTAAAAGTCTAGATGTAGACAGATAATTTCTAGCCATATATACTAGGCAAGAATTTGGGATGGTAATCTTTTTGAATCTGCACACCAACCAATTAAAACACTCATCAGGAAGTGAGCTATTTCGTCTGATCTGGCCGAAGGGATAAGCTTGATGAGAAATTTTGAATTTAGCCTTCTTTGAAAGTAGTGTGTAGGGAGGAATGTATATGAAGTAGTTACAGTGAGTGCGTTTATTAGTCAGGCTCCAACTAGGAAAACAGAAACCATTCTTTGTATTTAAAAAGAGTAAATTTGGGGGGCTGGCCCCGTGGCCGAGTGGTTAAGTTCGCGCGCTCCGCTGCAGGTGGCCCAGTGTTTCGTTGGTTCGAATCCTGGGCGCAGACATGGCACTGCTCATCAAACCACGCTGAGGCAGCGTCCCACATGCCACAACTAGAAGGACCCACAACGAAGAAGATACAACTATGTACCGGGGGGCTTTGGGGAGAAAAAGGAAAAAAAATAAAAATAAAAAGAGTAAATTTGGTACAAAGACATGTTTACATGGGTAGTGAAAGAGCTGAGAAGCAGAACATGGACAGTAATGCAACCTGCAGATAGGCACAACGGGAGGCTACCAGTACCTTCAGGGGAGAAGGATGGAGGGCAGATGTGGGCTAAGAGAGACCAGAAGCCTGTGTCACCCAGCAAAATCAGGAACCTTAGAGGACCTGTTTAGAAGGAACTGGAGCCCAGGAGAAGATGCAACTCCTCCTGGAGATCCTACCTGAGGCAAGAGATGGGGAAGAAATACCCCAGCTTCTTCCTCTCCCTCCCCAGTCTCACTGCAATGCCTCCTCTTCCACTGGCCCAATCCTGCCAGAATCCAGGGGATATGGGGGACTGATGGGATCAGCCACTTGTGATATGGAGCAGAGCAGGGAAAAGTTGGGAAGTGGAGGAATAGACCTCAGAGTAAACAAGCCCAGGAAAGGCAGGTTGGAAAGTGTAGAGTGCCACCGTCTCTGCCAATAGTGCCCTATCTGAAAGGTGAGGCGACCCAGTGGATCTAAAAAGGGCGAAGGCAGAGATGGCTCCTCATGTTTAGACATTGCATATGTGGGTTGGGTTAAGGTAGAGATGAGCTGAAGAAAAAGGCCCCCAGTAATTATTTAAATGAAGTAGCAACTGAGAAAGTAGATTACCCCTCTGAGAGAACGGACGTCACCAGGGGAGAGCACTCAGAGGAGAAGCCTGATATCTTCTCGAAGAAACCAGACAGTGAGTCAGTGGTCCAAACATCACAGTCGTTACACACTTTCCTATCCTCCCAACTTTAACTAGAGTGATTTTTCATTTCTGTGTCAAAATATAAAAGCATCTACTACATACATTTAATTGCATATTTAAGGAGTCAGGTTACATGAAGTTTCCATGTTGGAGTTTCCTACTGGGTCAAACCAATGACGACATTTCTCATTTAGAGCACAATCTCAGATCCCCAAGCAGCTTTTCTGGCCTGGCAAGAGAGCACAAGTTTTTAAAT
Organism: Equus przewalskii; assembly: GCF_037783145.1. Lineage (NCBI taxonomy): Eukaryota > Metazoa > Chordata > Mammalia > Perissodactyla > Equidae > Equus > Equus przewalskii. The sequence goes on from NC_091862.1 coordinate 18,683,560, forward strand.
ACAGCTGGAAAATCAAGCACAGTCCAAAAGGCCAAATTGGATTGTCTAATTCTGGCTATATTTCATAAAAATGAATACCATAAATACAGTGGTGAGAATGGAATAGGACAACAGCAGATGATGCAATGTCTATAAGATAACCCAAGGGAATACAAGTGAGTTCACGTATCAGTGTCCGAATCGCAGCCATCTAACAGCTGTGTGCCTTCTCATCCTTGTCCTCGCCTAATCACTCAGAAACCTTCTTTATTTCTCACCACTCTGGTGATTTTGAGCCTCATCCCAAAGATTAGTCTATTTCAACAGATTCTTTCAAATGACTGAATGCTTCCTATAACATCTTCAGAGAAGATTAATACTGCTTCAAAACAATAACACTGGTTTTGGGGATGACTGTAACTACGTAATAATAGATCAGTCACGTGACCGCACACCCAATTCTCCTCTCATGTCAGTAAAACAAAGAGAAATAAAAAAGGAGCCTTTTCCATGTAGACTTCATATGCTATAACTCATATGAAATGAAACCCCTATTTATTCATCTCTTTTAGTAGCATGCATTTGTAAGTTGCCTGCTCTGTGGTTTATAAATTATTTTAAACTCTTACGCTACTGCTCCAAAATATAAATGCATGTGTTAATATTGTAGACTAGGACTCTGCTGCTGATAATACAGGGAAAATTTAACTAGCTTATAAATGTTAAAATGTAAAAGCAGAGGAAGTCCTGCCATTCATCTTCTCTGCAATATTCAGACATTCATGAAATTGAAAGTTAATGTACCAGGGACTTTCATTATCTGACCCATTCCATCCTATCTATTAGAATCTCAAAGCACTGGAGACAGAGGACCAATATGTCACCAACACAGGACTGGAAAGGTCACAAAAACGAAGCATCAATAAAGTACTACTTCTGAATTAAATTTCACAGTACTCAGCAGAAAATATGTTCCATGGACTAAGAGTGTTTGTAAGAATGGAACTGATAGCTAGACACAAGTTGAAGAAAGTAGAAAAGCATTTCTTGATTTTAGAAAACTATGTTAAGGCTATATATATATACATACACAGAAAAAGGTACGGTTTCATATGCCCAACGCGAAAGAAAAAAGAATTCTGATTGGGAACTACAGCAAAGTGCACAGTCATCAAATTCACTAGCAAACAATGGAGTCCTGTTAAACAACCCTTTTTTTCATCCCTTAAACATTTAGTAGAATACTACATAGGATGGAAAATCAATGTAGTTTTCAATACCTTTCCATAAATCATAGTCTAATGTATACATTAGGCAGTGTATCATGGTCCTGGCTGTTTTTTACTGTCTGAGATATGTAATCTTAATTCACTTCCAAAAATTAATTCACCCAAATCCATGACTTCTCTTAGCTCTCCAAATTTTGAATAATTCTGAATTCTCAATTATTCAATAAGTATATTTTTGAGATTTGCTGTCAATATGGTAATCATAACTAGGTGCCATGAAGATGAAGAGATAAGTCTTAAATGGGGCTTTCATTTAAATTAGCTGCAGGTACAGGAAAATGTGTACAGGCTAGAGAAAAACAGCACAGGCTGAGGGGCCAATGAGTCATACAATTAAAGGGTTAGGAGGTCCCAAGAGGGGACAACTAACAAGGCCTGAAGGGATGGATTGTCAACCAGTGGTTCCCGGCAACATCCTTTCAAAGGATTTGAGGGACTGGCATTGAGTAGCTATATTTTAAAAAAATTAAAAACAACAATGCTGCTATGTAAAATCCTTATTACTTTATTTGTAAAAAGGGCATTTTAACACCAAAAATTTGAGAGAACATTATCTGAGAATAAAAATTACCCGATAAATTGAGCTGACTGACTAGATCACTACATTATTATAAGGTTTTCTTTTATTCGGGGGAAAATTCTTTGCAGACTAGGATTTGGGTGCCTTTGGTTAACTCTAAATGTTAAGTGTTACTATGACACAGAAGTGATACGAGACAGTATTCCCATCCACAGGAGCTTATGGTCCAGGGAAAAAAAGCAACGTATATTGATGTGATAAAGTAATTAGGTAGTGAAAAGTATTCATTATGGAGTAGACTACATAGAAAAGTAGTTAGAGTGATGACAGAGTGGAGTGATCGAGATCTGGGATGAGGTGTGGCTTAGCTGGAGAAGAGGAGGGAGGGGACATTTGAGCAGAAGGGGGATCAGCAGTCAATGGCAGGCTGGAAAGGATAAAGAAATGGGGTTGTCGTATGCCAACTATACTTCAATTGAAATAACTAAACAGAACAACTCTAATATTTTAAAACATATTATTCCACTCTACATAAATTTATACTATGGTACTTGGAAAAAAAAGAGATGAATGGAGTTCGTGATCAGGAGACTGGACAGATTACAGCACGGTTTTATGTTGTGGAATATTGGAGGAATTCTCTTAAATGCATTTTTGTCAATAAAATCAATCAGAATTAAGGACACAGAAAAAGACAAGGAAATTCACATCTTTGTTTATGGCTCTGCCAATTAAGGAGACAAATATCAGTTTAGATAATAATATAAGTAAAATTAAATAGGAACACTCACTTCTGTCCCTAATATCTTAAAAGAGAATTTGGTAAGCATTACATTTAAAAAATATAACTCTCTTAAGAAAGGGAGAAAATATTATGATAAAATGAAATTTACTTTTATATTGAAATTATTTTTATAAGTCCCACAGGCATTTATCAGCCAATAACTTTTATTCCATGTATTGCATTTTTCTTCTCTTCTTGACATGACTGAGTTATTTTCTACCTTCCTTGTTTTTTCCACCATATCACACAATTCGACTTAAAATATTCCAGTAGTAGGACATTGACTAGACAGCTGAGATTCCACTAAAAAAAAATAGAATATAACTTCTTGAAAAATGTGGCATAATATCATTTCTTCTAGGTTTTAATAAAATAAGAGATTAAAATTATCATTCTTTGAAATACAGGAAGAAATAGCCTGATATTCTACCAAAAGAACAGGCTGTTGCTTCAACAGTCCAAATGTCACTGATTCCTTAAATGTCTTGGTCTATTAAATTTAAAAAATCTCTTGGCTGAAAAATTTCAGAGTGTGCATTTAACAATTGTTGTCATAAGTGATCGCCATTCCTTTCCAGATCACTCTTAGGTAGGTAGCTGTCTACAGACTCTCTGAACCATCCACCAAGTTTCCCCTCAACCAGCCTTGGGAAGGAAGATCTTGTAAAACACTTTAAAAATAACTCTTTCTCTCTTTCCCTGCACACAGAGCTGCCACGTTCCCTAAGCCTACGGGTCTGTTTTAAATTCAAGCGGAATCCGGGGATCTTGACAGAAAGGACCCCAGAGAGGGCTTGTCCAATTGACCACAGAGAATCCAATAAGTCTTTTCATCTCAAGCCATAAGATGCTATGTTGGGAGGAAAAGAGAAAAGCAGGAGTAAAGGGAATGCTAACAGCTGAGCAGGTTTAGGGTGAAAAAGTCTCTTTCTTCCTTTTTTGCTCCTCATCACTCACACATGCTCAAATTTACCACTAAAACTTTAAAATGAATGTGTGGTAATAAGCAACCCAAATGGATAGAGAAGTTAGAGCTTGACGATTTGGCCTACCTTTCAACAGATTTGGAGTATTTGATATATTTTTTTCCATATTAAATGTCTTATTTTATTTTTTACGATTAAAAGCATTTGTATTCAACTTTGACTTCTTTTGTGACTTATGGCTGTTTATGTAAAGATGAGGTATTTCAGTCAGATCTAGAAACTTTAACTTCATCCTCACACCAGAACAAAAAAGGAGGTTTTCTACATGAACTTCTATTCCCCCTACCTGTGCCAGAGGGGAAAGCTTTTGTGTTGGTAAGATGTATATAACTCTGTACTTAAATAATTCTCTGGTTTGTAGGCTGTAGATTCCTTTGAGAAAAGTGCATTGGAAAGGTCAAAAGAGGTAACAATAGGAGAAAAAAATACCTGCCTGGCAAGAACCTATTTAAGGCGTTTCCTGTTACTATTCTCAGTGACTGCTATTATGGTTTAATTAGATCTCCTTGACAAAATTCATTACAGAAAATCCTGGCTTTGTGAAGAAATAATAAACTCAGCTCATTCATGACCTATTAGTTATTCTGCTTTTAGGGAACTAGAATGTTTTCCTCTTTCTTTTTCCTTTTCTAGAAGACGTGAATGAAATGTAGCAAGTAGCCAAAGGTGAGCAAATGAAAGCCGCTGGTGAAGAAATCAACAAAGGTCAACAATCCGCCCGTTTTTCATGACATCATCCTCCCCCTAATGAGAAAGAAGTGTAAATGGAAAGGGCTTCTTAGGCAGGAGCAGAATATGAGACCCTACAAACTCTCCTGTATCCTTTCTCTCCATCCCGATTGCCACTGTTGCAAATTTGAGCCCTCCTTTTTTTCTCTCCCATATTAACAAATCACTTCTAAACTAACGGCTCCCTTCGACCTCACTCTCCATCCAGTTCTGGAATGAGCCTCCTTAAATGCAAATTTCATTTTATTTATCTCAGGCTTAAAACTCTTCAGTGGTGTCCCATTACCTATGAAATAATAAACCCATTTATAACAAAGTAATGAAGGCTCCCCATTTTCTGGCATCTATGTAGATTGCCAGTCTTATTATGCTTCATCTCTCCTTTCTGGCACAGCTCACCCTCCCCCAAAGTTCTAGCTGCCCAGATAGAACCATCCTCAGCTGCTCGGAATGAGGACCTCCAAGGCAGTTTCACACCTCTGAGCATTAAGACATGCAGCTGCCTTTACCTGAAGTGTCCACATCTCCATCCTCATCCACCTGGAGAACATTCGGAAATAACAGGGTTCTTGAAAATGTTGCCCTAATGATCTACATGTACACACATACATTACATAAATATACATATTCATGTATCTGTGTATATGTATATAGGTGTATGTACACACCCATGTACTTTGGTGCCAAATTATCATCTACTAGATTTTAGCAAAAATTTCAGAAAAAAATTATGAGAGAATTTGCCACTCCCCCTCTTATGTATAATTGTGAGATTGAGAACAGAAATACAACTATGCCATGCGTTAATTCCATTCCTTGTGAATTAGAAGACCACTGGTCCATCTTAGACTAACACTCTCTCCAGAGGGTAGAGTCTGAGAGCCACATGTTTCCCTTCCCCCTTCTCAGGTCACACACAGAAAACTGCTGGGTGCAGGGGCCCAAACAATCAACCTATTACATTTACCCCGTTGAGTTTGAGTTTTACATGTCTGCTGTATTTGAACTCTGAGAGTAATTAACCCCTTAGTGAACTCCTTCATATGTGGAGCAGTACTTTCTTTTGGCCTAAACTCACCTCTCTCAAGTTGCAAGGAAAGTTTTTTGTAATAATGGGCCAGGCTTGGATGAACAAATTTGTGTTCATCATATTCATATTCCTTACAGGTTTTAGACTTTGACCATAGCTCCCTCGGTCTTTGTATTTAAAGGGCCAAAGACTTGATGGTTTAATCTGTCCTCCTCTGGCATACCTGGCACGCCATATTCCCTTGGGCGATCTTGCTGAGGTTATGATATTTTTCTTTCTTCAGTTTCCCTGGACTTGAGGGTCTTCAGCTTCCCTTGAATTTAATGTCCAGTGACCAAAACTGCGCTAAACCTCCCAAGTGTTACCAAACCCTGTTGTTTTGGGCAAGGGCAGGGCTGTGGTTTGTATTGGGTTACCTGCGTACCCACTGATTCAAACTTTAGGAAAAGAAACGGCCCAGTCCCTTTCCAGGACTGACGAAACAATTCAATTCAACTCAAGAAACAGTGATTGAGCAATGGCCATGAGCTCAACACTCTCATAACTGTGTTAAACAATAGCTAAAAGCCATCATTTTATAAGCTTAGCACAGATTGGGGCATAGAATGTAAGAGCAGTGCTGGGCAGGATTTAGGAAATCAGCAGTTCCAATAGTTTTCAAACTTTTTATAATCCAGCAAGTATTTTCTTCAAATGAAAGCTCATTAGAATGCTCAGCAAACAAAAGTTGAGCTGATCTCCTTGAAGTAGCTGTTCTGGGGACAAAAAGGCTCCCTGTGAGTCTTCTCCACTATATTTACACACACATTCACAGAACACAGAGTTTTAAAAACTGGGCTCAGGCCTCATCATTTAATTTAATTTACAGAAAGGCAACTGAGGTGATGGATTCAAGGTTCTGGGTGAGTCAGAAGACCAAGACTGCCTCTCTCCTGATCTAGTACACATTCCCCTACAGTTCTGGTATTTTCCTCTCATTGAAATTGACCTACATTTTTTCTTGCCCATGTCTTGTAATGACATTCCTCTAGAATGACTTCTGGAGTTTTTCACTTCACTATGCCCATATTTCCTGTTCCTCCCTCTATCCTTCCCTCCTTGCTTCTCTTCTTTCCTTCCTCCTTCCCTTCCTCCCTTCTTTATAAATAAATGTGTTTTTCTTACCTCCTTGTATTTGTTTAACTTTCCAAGTCCTTAAGTTGGCAGAAGCTTGACCTCACGCTTCGAAGTTATGCTTCCAACTCGATCAGGCCAATCGATCTCTATTTGCACTCTGAGCTAATTTGTCCTGAATGCATTCAGAATGCATTTACTTGTTCTAATTCCTTTAACCCACCTCATTTTCCTACATTCCTTCCCCTGATCAAGGAAGATGATCTGATTAGGGTTTCTGCTGAAAGCAGCCCTGTGGTCTCTACAAGTCCCTTTGATACCCTTGTGGGTAGAGCATGATTGGCATTAATAATAATCCCCATTCAGCTCCTTTGTAGGCTGTGAGCAGCTGCTGAGGCTGCTGCAAAATCCATTGCTGCTTCTTTTGAGACCTGCCAAAAAATAGCAACATGCCAGCATACCTGGCAGCAATAAGAGCACAGACCTGATGGATGAGGATGCTCATGGAGCCATAATAACACAACCATGATAACCCCGATTGTCTGTTGTAGGGCCACAGCGCACTCTGCCACGTGACCTTCATTATGACTGTAATATGACACAAATGAATGACAAGCAAAGAAAGATCTTGGGCCACTTTAATTTAGTAGTTGTCCATTTTTTTTATGCTGAAAGTAAATATAAGAGACAGACTAGACATTGGATCAAAAACATGAAAACTAATTCTTATCCATCCTCATGATGTTTTGTTATTGGAGCCCATGACCCTCTTTGGAGTAAAGTACATGGTGAGGAAGTTGAAGAGCCATTAGCAGACTATTCTATAGCATCAGAGGCTCCCAGGATGGATCCTGTCCTTTCAAACAGAGCCTGTTAAGGTTGGCCAGACATTAGTTACACGTCTTTTCCTTACAGCTCTGCATTATCCCAAATGATCATTCTAGTCATGCCAGCCGTGGAGGATTACTTCCCCACACTCCAGCAGGAGGGTCAAATGAAGGCAGGATGGAGAGACAGTGAAAAGGGACCAGAAATTGCTCTAATTTCCTAATCCAGTGCATTGTGACTACTAAGCTCGGTAGGAAGACATTCACTGAAGCAAGAACAACACTGCTGCCCACCGTGGAGTCACGTGTATTTCTAATACGCACATCAACGATAGTGATATCACGACTATCAACGCACACATTTAAAAGAGACTTGTGGCATATTCTGCTCAAGTTCTATGTTCCCTGAACAAAAATGTTGCCATGGAAACCTCCACCATAAGGCAGGTGTAGTTCTGCAAAGGACTGTGGGCCACGAAATCAGGTTCCCATGGCAACATTTTTGTTCAAAGCCTGAAGAATCTTAAATACATGTGCCAATACTTATTATTACCCAGCAGGATACACAGGTGGGATTAATAAAGTTCAATATTTGCTCAACTAAAAGTTGTAATCATGGTAAAAATAAATGACTTAGAACCAGTTCCTAAGGATCACTTGTATAAACAAAGTTTAGCGTTGTAACACTATTTCCACTTGAATAAGTAAATATATGTGAAGTATTAATAGATTCTTTTCTTTCATTAAATTCATGAGGCAGAGAAATCTTCACAAAAATTATGGGATTTTTAAATTTGAAGTATATGTTCAACGCATAATTCACTGATGAGATTAAACACTCAAATTTACCAAAGGAAATTAAGATCACATACTCACCTGGAAAAGAACCAATTCTGGTGACCAAACAGCTAAAGGAAAAAAATGTCAGTTTGATTCATCTACATTATGTGAGCTCATGCTAATAAAAGGCACCAGTTGGGATATTTATGATAATTGCCATTTCCAGAGCCTCAAAACATCCATATAAATATGCCGAGAACCAAATTAAGAAATGCTTTTCCCTTTATCTTTTACAAATAATCCCTAAAGTAATCATCATTCATTACAATAATATATTTCAGAAAACGTATAAAGAAGATACACTTCAAAAGGCAAAGAAGTCATCATATGGAGATGCTTAAGTTTTTAAAAGGAGAACTTATTCTTCATTATCATTTCACATGTTCTAGCGCTATAAAACTTCAAAATAAAATTGATGAACGCTAGATTGCACACTCTATGAGGTCAGAGACTATGTTTGGTTTTGCTCTGCACAGTGCCCAGAACACACTAAACATCCAATAATTACATATTCAATGTATGCATCCAGAGAACGTGAAATCAATAGTTCAAAAAGATATATGCAGCCTTTTGTTCATCATGGCATTATTCACAATAGCCAAGATGTGGAAGCAACTCAAGTGCCCATCCACAGATGAATGGGTAAAGAAGATGTGGTATATATATAGATATACAATGGAATACTACTCAGCCATTAAAAGGACAAAATCATGCCATTTGTGACAACATGGATGGAACTTAAGGGTATTATGCTAAGCAAAATAAGTCAGACAGAGAAGACAAATGCTGTATGATTTCATTCATATGTGGAAAATAAACAAACACATGGATAAGGAAAGCAGATTGGCGGCTACCAGAGGGGAAGGGGGTGAAAGGGTGGGTGAAAGGGGTAAAGGGGCACACATGTACAGTGATGGATGAAAACTAGACTATTAGTGGTGAACATGACACAGTCTACACAGAAACTGAGATATAATAATGTACGCCTGAAATTACACAATGCTATGAGCCAATATGACCTCAATAAAACAATTTTTTAAAATATGTATTGAATGAATGAGTGAAACATGTTATCGATTTGGGTAACAAAGAATCTTAGGTTACCAATGGTGTCTTTCACAGAATTATATAAATAAAATTCAGGTGATTCAATGAAATTTTCCACAAGTTCACATCTTAAATTTAGAAAGGCATTATCATCCTTTTTGATTGTTTTGTAATTAGCATTGGCTCCCAAATCTTTAGCAATTTTTCCTCCTTTTTGGTTAATGATCTCCAATCAAACATATAAATGCACAGGGAGAGCTAAGCACATAAAGAAACCCCGGGGATCTTTTTATAAAGAATCCATTTTTTTAAATGCAATTAACCAATTTCTAGTTTACCTGTTTGGTGAGTTATCTTTTCCTATATTCGGTTTTTTTAGAATGGCACATCTGTCAACACTTGTATATTGAACTCTGATCTTATCTTTTAAAATTTTTAAACCAAATTTCACAGAATTTCTCATTGTTCCCCGAAGATGCCGAAAATTTAAAGGCCTGGAATGTGACCAGAGTTATCAAACTCATTTCCAAAATTTCGTGCATTAGAATTATATTCTGGGGGCTGGCCCCGTTGCCAAGTGGTTAAGTTCGCGCTCTCCGCTTCAGCAGCCCAAGGTTTTGCAGGTTCGGATCCTGGGTGCGGACATGGCACTGCTCATCAGGCCACGCTGAGGCGGCGTCCCACATGCCACAACTAGCAGGACCCACAACTAAAAATATACAACTATGTACTGGGGAGATTTGGGGAGAAAAAGCAGGAAAAAAAAAAGAAGATTGGCAACAGGTGCCAATCTTTAAAAAAAAAAAAAAAGAATTAAATTCTGAAGGGAGATCACTGTATCATAACTTTCCAAAGCAACATGTCAGCTGCAGCTTAAAGGCATAGAATTTAAAAACTAGAAGACATCTCCGAGGTGCCCAGGACGTCACCGTGTCTAAGTGTGGAAGGTGGCCAGGCTCTGAGCGCCATGGAAATCCATCCGGCTCTGAGGTTGGGCTGTAGCCCCATCCAAGCGTCCCTGCTCAACCAAGAGGCCTCGGGCAAGTCACGGTCCCCTCTGACCCTAAACTCTCTCTTGCAATTTAAAATAGAAATAAAGCAACCTTTAATGCAGAGGGGTTTTGTGAGCAGCAAATGAGATGTGTGTTAAAGCACACCAGGGAATTCTATTTTTTTGCCTCTAAATATATAAATGTAAGCTATTGTTGGAATTATCGTTGTTTTATTCAAAGTCCCTAAATAGTAACTATTTACTATTTTCAGAGTTCCCATGATTTTTAAAAAATAGCATTTAGCAGTCTGCCTCCATCCATTTCTCTACAGCATCAAGTTCCATCCTGCTAGTGCTTAATGATTTTCCAAATGGTAGGGATCCAAGTCTTCAACTTCTATTGCTGTCATTGAAATCCTAAAGAGTTATGACTTTATTTCGAGAAGTCCTGTTTTGTTTTGTTAATCTACTGGAGTTGAACTCCAACAGTACAAAAGAGTTATGGCAATTCCAATAGTTAATTTTAGGAATCTCTTAAGCCCTGGGAAAATTTGGGTCTGGGACAATATAATGCTCTTAGAGAAATAGTTAGGAGGATTAAAAGTCTCCCAAAGTTTATTATGGGTAAATACTTCTGGTACTTTTCAGAAATCCACCAAAAGACCACGAACTTGTTAAAAAAAATTCCAGTAGCTTTATTATTTACATCAACTCCAAGAAAAAATAGCAAAAATATAAACAAATCAAGCACATAAGGAAATAGACAAACGATTATTTAAGGAATCTTCTAAATCAAGCCACATTGATGGTTCTTCATTTATTCGCCCACTTAAACTACATTTATTGCAATGCTTCTCACATCGTGGGGGAGAGAAGATGGGAAGTGTAATTATTGGTTTTGCAAATCCTGTGAAAAATTCAAAATTATGCTTCACCTGGATGACTCCTTACAACCAAGAGTTGACACATAAATAAAATTAGCTCAAGTTTTCCCAGAGAAAACTCATGGGAGAATGAAACCTCACTTGGTGGCATAAGCAAGAAGAATGCAGAAACCTTGCTGTGGCCATGAGTTCCATATTCGTGTCATGAGCAGACATATCGACCTTATATAGTGCATTTACTGTAGGTATAGATGTGAACATGCAAGGAAGAATTTTCCACATATGGTATTTTAAAAAAATGAATGTTGCATTCTGAGCTGTTTTGTTACGTTAATCAGCTTTTCAATACAAATGGCGATTTAAATTCACGTTGACTGTTCAAAGAAAAATAACCAAGACAATGATGACAACTCCAACAATGGTCCATCATACTCAAAATCCTAAGACTCAAATTAGCAAGAAAAAAATAGGTGCAAACAGATTCTTTTAAAATTCTCAGGCATGAAACCAGTTTCAGCAAACATCACCTCTCACGTTATACTAACATTGTTAGTACCAGTTGTATTGATCCCATAAATTGGTGGCATTTAATACGTACATTTAATTTGCTCTTCTGTTTAAGAGCTTTGTATGTAGGAGTTCATATTTAGTTTCAGATTTGCGAATGTAGAAATAGGTACAAATAGACAATATTAGAAAATACATTTTTGCATCAACCCTGAAGACTCTCAATTTTTTTTCTTTTTTAACTTTGAAAGGTGTATTTCTATTACTTCATTCTGAAACACATCTAGATGTTGCGCCAGACCCGAGGGATGCAAACATGTAAAACATCTGGAGGGACCCTCCTCTGGAGGGGTGTCTGGTCTGGAGATCGAGGAGAGGAATCAGTTACATCTATAGACACGTCCATGTAAAAGACGATGTGGTGTGAAAAAAGTGGGAGTCTAGAAGAGGGCGAGACTAAAATGTTTTTCAATTTTGGAGCAACTAAACGAACAAAATAAATTACCTATTTTAAGCTATTAACAAGTAGACTGCAGGGTAACTTTCCCAATCATCGTCTGTTTTACTAGAAAACTAAAGTGAAAATTGCAATCTGTCCGCTGTGGAACATACTGGAGCACGATCTCAGACTGATTACAGACTTGTCGAATCGTATCAGCATCGATTTATGAGGCAGAGCCTGCAGCCTGTCAGTGTGGGGCCGCTTCTGAGACGCGGCTCGCAGGCTCTGGTAGGTGATCCTGGGACAATCCTCCGTGAGCTTTTGTGTGTCCCATCAGGTTGCTGTTGGGACCCTTCAGAGGTTTCTGCAGAACCGTTTTGGGGGCAAAGTGGTGGAGGGGGTACTTGTAGGACGGTGGGATTCTTCACTGAGCTAACATGTTGTCTAGGGCATGAAAATTATCCAACAACTGCCTAGGTTATACAATTTTATTCCTAATCTTACAAAGACATCTACTGAAACAAAAAGTAATTTTATAAGATTATGTATTACTTTTTGCATTATGGGAAAATCATAGGAAATAAACGTTTTAGATCAAAATGAGAAAATCTTTCCAGACTAGAATGGTATGATTAAGTCATACTATTTTGCATCTGTTGCTTAAGAGAAATTTGGTTCATTCACTCAATCATTCATTCATTAATACCTATTTACTGAGTTCTACCATGTGCCAGGCACTATACTGAGCCACACAACATGGCATTAGCTGATAATTATAACTTTAACAAAACTGAGTACATTAAAAAAAAGGAAAATCCTGTTGCTGGACCCGTGGAATAGGGGTTAAGTTCACGTGCTCCGCTTCGGCAGCCTAGGGTTCGCTGGTTCAGATCCTGGATGGGCACCTATGTACCACTTGTCAAGCCATGCTGTGGAGGTGTCCCACATATAAAATAAAGGAAGATGGGCACAGATGTGAGCTCAGGGCCAGTCTTCCTCAGCAAAAAGAGGAGGATTGGCAGCAGATGTTAGCTCAGGGCTAATCTTCATCAAAAAAAAGGAAAATCCTAAAACCAAGATGAGGTACTTTATTTACAGAAATCTCTTGTGCTTTCTGAATAAATTAAATGATGCACACACTTCATCAGATTTTCGTCTGACAAAAGGAGTCATGGGGGTGACCCCAAAACAACACTATTATGAAGCATTGCAATTTCAGCCTCCTCTTTCAGGAAACATTTCTTTCTTTTGACCTTTGCACCAGCTAAGTGACAGAACTCCTTCGTACGGTGTGCAGGTCAGACATCTCTAACGCTGCACAAATGCCATTCAGGAGAAAACACGCGCTTGCCCAACTTGATTACATGGAAATTGGTTTTGTACAATAGAAGCCTTTTTGTTCAGCTCGCTATGGCCTCCCACGGTGTAACTTTCTTTACAGAGCTAATAGGCTAGGGATGGATTTTGAATTTCACACACATATACAAAAGCCTCATTACCATTTACATTTGTGCATGGCTAACAAAAATGAGTGGGAGCTACCTCAAATCATTAGAGGCGAAAAATGAAATTGAACTGAGGTGAGGAAAGCCTGTTTTCTTAAAGCCCATTTAGTAAGGATTAACGTTAATTACACTAGGATATTCCAACCCATAAATAATAATTGTGCTTTGTTTTTTCAGATGATCAGAAAAGTCGGTATGATCCTTGTTTCTTTTTAAAGTTTCAGTATTGGATGCTAGTTTGTCAAAGATTCGTTTCTAATAAAGAAGTCTGAACTTGAAGTGTTGATTTTAATTAGAAATGAAACAAATAGTTTTCAGGCAGGAGAATAAGAAAGAATGAAGGTAAAGAAAGAGAGATAGAAAAACTATACATGCACTTAATTTCTCCAACTGTAGGCAGTGAAGAAATTCCTACTCACTCTCAGCGGTCCAGAGGCCTCCCCATGCCACCTCCACAGACCTGAGATGCTGCTGCCTTGCTCATGTCTTCTGTCCTCTCCATTCAAATTCCATGCTCCTGGTCCCCTCAGCTTTCCTGCTCCCGCTTCTCCTCCTCACCCACGTGCCAGAGTGTACCTGCCTCTGGATGTGTGGCAGTAAGAGAGAAAGAGAGGAAGTCCTGGGAATTATGACTATGGGAGTTATGGAATTACAGGAGGGACACGCCAGCTGACATCCTACCTCCTCTGAGCTGCCTCTGTTTCTCAGGTCCTCTCCTCATCCACTTTGCCCCCAACTCTCACAACTTATATGCCAGTCTTCTTAAATGCCATTCACTGTCTCAGCTCTCGGGCTTGGGCCCAACAGGTACAGATCTGGGAAGTCCCTTGCCAAGGGCCAGGCGCCAGCTGGAATTGTGTCCCAGCTCCCCAAATTGGAAAGGGTGGGACAGAGATTCACAAACGTAAGTTATCTTTCTTTATTGTTAGGACGCTGCTTCACACGCAAGTGGTTGCCCTTTGTTAAAATTCACCTGGAATTTGTAAACTCTTTCTCTTTTGCCCCATTCCTGCAGTTTTGTCTGTATCATTTGCAGTGAGTAAGCAAGAAAAGAATGTATTGAGGACCCAGATAGAAGTAGGTGAATCTGACAGTGAAGACATCAAACTGACCATGCAGGATGGAAGGGTTGCAAGAGGTAACTGGAACTTGCTGGTGTCACAGTCCTACATCCAGATTCTGGATTATAACCAAGATCCTAACTTCATCAGTGATGGGACATGCTGCTCCCTCTCTCTAGGCCAGAGACAGGTCCAGGCAGGTGGACGTTGGTCCTGGAGGCTGAAGGGGCACGCATATGTTTATCACAAAATTTCCCCACTATTTTTCATTTTCCTGGATCCTGAAAAGAATGATGGATGGTTGGAGGAAGGGTACCTGGAAGCACTTTCCAGATTAAGCACAGTGGGGTTTGTGTTAGTTGTCTTTTACGACTCTTCATGAGGGGTGTTTGGGGCTTTCCAATCCAGCACACTAAAATTGTGTTGTAATTATTGAGGTATAATTAACACACAATAACTGCACCTATTTAAAGTATATAATTTGCTAAAATACACAAGTTTTGCACATGTATGTGCCTGTGAAACCATCACCACAATGAAGATAGTGAGCATATGCATCAACTCCAAAATTTTCCTCATGGCGCTTTGCCCAGACACTACAATTTTGAGCATTATTTTAATGGAAGAAACCATTAGCTTCATCCTCCAAAATGCACCACAGGCTATAGCATCACTTCCATTCCATCTGACATTACCCTCCACTGGAAGTCTCTAGAACTCCAGCTTCTACCGGTCCAAGTCTCAAAATGGTTTGGCTTATTCCATTAAAGAGATGTGTGTGCATGTGTGTGTGTGTGTTCACATACATATGTACACACCCTCACAATATACCTTATCTAATGTGATATGCACTAGAAGTAGTGTTTCTTCAAAAAAAAATGCCATCCTTTTTACTAAAGCAAAATTTGGGAATGATTTCTTTGTACTGAAATGTCTTTTCTTTTGCCCATATGGAACCAACTTTCTGGCACAACCTGGTTACAGGCTTAGAAACTAGATTACTGGAACTTCAACTAGCCATTCGGATTAGTATGCAAAATAGCCAACTTCATGGAGTTGGAAGGACACAAACAGAGGCAAAACAATTAGCTTCCCTAACCCTTGCTGTGTGAAAATTGAATGATAACACTCACGACAGGGGTGTCGAGCTCTGTGAACTGGTCGTGTGGATGCTGCTGTCCATGCAGTTCCTGGACACCACACAAAAACCAGGCTCACGTGGAGGTTAAAATGACTCAACCGAATCCTTCACGAATAATTGTTTTCTGGGTAGCATCTTTCTACAAACCATACAACTAAGGTTTAGTAAAAAGAAGTTTCCGTCTTTCTGTATTTCTTAGAGTGACTTTTCCGGAATAACAAGTAGCATGAACTTAGCTAATAGAAAAGACTATTTCTTGAGAAAGAAGACACTGTGGTGCATGTCAGAGGCCACTAACTTTAGGAAGAAACCTCTTCCCTCGCCACAAGGCAACTGGAAGGAGCATCAATCAATCAATATTTGCTGGGATCAGATGTAGCCATTTTCCGTTACTACTGCAGTTGTCAGATTTATAAAATAAACAGTTTGCTGGCATCTGAAATGAAATATTTTCTATTGCTACTGTATGCACAACCTCACACAATATTGGACCATTCACTTGCTCCATAAATATGTATTGAATTTCTACTGTGTTCAAGGCATTGTGAATATGAATGCGACATAATATGGCTCTCAAGGAGTTTACATCATGGGAGAAATGCATATGGCACTCAAGAGAACATTTAACCATGACGAAGATGAAAGAAGAGAAGTCTGGCAGGAAGTCTGGAGCAAAGGTTTTCAGATCTAAGAAAATGAGGGATGAACTAGGCAAGGTTTCCATTTTAATCAAACACTTTCTCTTTGTAACCTGATCAGACCTCCCTTATTAGACCTGTTAGGTGTCCTTGCATATTTTTGTCTACATATCTCTTTCCTGAACTAGCCTAGAGACTCTTTGAGGCCATAGATGAACTTATCTTTTATATCTTGGTCTGAGCATACAGTAGATGCTCTTGCTGTTGCTGAATGAACAGAACAGAGTGGAAACGATATCGTCTTCAATGCATGACTTTCAGGTCAGCCTGGTCCTAGAAGATTGCCTCCTAGGGATGGTTAGCAGCATCCCCACTGTCCTTTCCTGAGGGAGGACTTAGTTCAATTAGCTATTGCCACAATTTACTCCCTATAGGAAAAAATACTTTTCCTGTCTATAAAATGAATGTAGCTTCATTGTATACAGTTTAGCAAACACACAGAAAATCACAAAAAATAAATTATTATCTTTTGTAATCCTTTGCTCAAAGATAACCAAAGCCAAGATTCTGGCCCATTTTCTTGCCTTTTGTATGTGATAATATTACCTAGGTACTCTGTATATATTTAATATTTTATATTCAGTATATATTCTGTACACATTTAATATTATAATACCACTTCTCTCTCTCTCTATATATAGTAGTATTAAAATATTATATATGTGATATATATATATGTATAGTTAATATTTTGGTTATTTATTCCTCTTTCTAACACATTTGTTTTGGGGGTTTTTTCATGAGGAAGATTGTCCCTGAGCTAACACCTGTGCCAATCTTCCTCCATTTTGTATGTGGGTCACTGCCACAGCATGGCTTGATGAGCAGTGTGTAGGTCCATGCCCAGGATCTGAACCCGTGAACCCAGGGCCACTGAAGCAGAGTGTGCAAACCTAACCACTACACCACTGGGCTGGCCTGTCTAGCATGTTTTTATTAGTATAGTCCCAGAAACAAGAAGGTCATACCAAGTTTGAGTTCCAGAAGGAGCTTGTTCACCTTTAATCTATTATCCAAGTATTCATATTTTCCAATCATCTCTTTTTGAACAGAATTGAAGCTAGATTAAATACTCTGCTATTGGTTCTATTTTGAGGATAAATCATGTGTCACTGACCTGAGATATTCAGCCCCTTCCTAACCCTTGGGAGGGAGCCCATGTCACCAAGATGACAATGATACCATCTGTGACATTTTCAACAAAGATCAAGCCCCTGGTCCCTAATAGACACAGAGCACTAAAAAGAAATAAGGGAGCTTAGGAAAGCTCCAAAATGCTTTGTTAAAAGATAGAGTTATTAATTTAAAAAACCAAATATTAGAGCCTGTCATTCCCCTCCCATCCTTTAAAACCCTCCAAGCCTTTTGTGCTTCCAGTCTCTTTCTAGATTCATTTCCCTGTGAGGTCTGCCTCAGCCATCACCCCCATGCAAAGCCTTTCTTGATCCCCATTGCTATTTAAGATAGAGTTGAATACTCCTTCCTTGGTGGCCTTACTATTCTTATACTTGCTTTTACTACCATGCCATGGACACCAGGACACACCAATTTAATTCTGTCTTTCTCCCACTCTCCAACAATTATGTCTCAGAAGGATGATATTTTCACGTTTATTTTTATATTCCTATCATCCAGCTTAGCACCTGGCTCACAGTAGGCACAATTAATGTTTGTTGAGCGAATGGCTGACTGCATGAGGTCTGAAAGGGTAGAGGAGACTTGGGAAGGCAGAAGTGGACATGGGGAGCCCACTGCATGATCAGACTCACTGACCTTCAAGAATGGTCACTTTAATGACCCCTGGCATGAGGCCTTGCCTTAATACCTCACTGGGGGATCTCGACAAAAGCAAAAATTTTCTTAACATTCTTCTAAGTCAGTAAGAGTCACCAGAGCTGGCCTCTCAGATAGGCCCTTAACCCCCATCATCCTTCTCAATGCAAAGGCTGACACCTCTTTTCTGTGACTCTCCTGAGCAGGGGATCGTGCACTTCCCCATTTCCCCCCTGAATCCAGAGAATTTGGAGAAAACATTTAGGGCCTCACTTCTTGCCAGCTACAACTCCCTCTGGCCTATTCACTGCTAAACATTGAAATTTTCAGAGCAAGTCTCACCAGAAAAAAGGAGCCAAAAGAAATTTGCATAGCAAAGGTACACATATCATTTTAGGCATGCAAATTATTGTTTTTAGAAGAATAAAAGGCTGTAAATATTTTGAGAAGTGGGTCCCTAGTGCCTCTTAAGTATTCTACACTACACTGTGTGCTTCATAATTACGTAATATATAGAATACCAGCTGCTTTGAATGGTGCTCTGGGGTGCAGATGCTATCGGAAAGCTCTCCTCCCCCAGTGAGAGCCATAATCAAGCAAGCGATATGTACAGCCAGATCCAATTGACATTGAGTTGCTGGATTTTAACACACTTTAAAACAGATGTTTAGTCTGTGTGGCGTGGTTGCAGAGGAACATACTTTTGCCTAAAAAAATAGAGTCCTACGAAGTTGTAAACCTATAAATTGTATTAATATTCATCATCTCATTAACAACTGTCTAAAGGGAGACCTACGCTGCATTTGGATATATGTGAATATACTTAATATTACATATTTAAATATTTATATCTTTGCATGCAAATACACACATACATTTAGTTAAAAGACAACACCCTAGATGCTTTTTTTCAACTATGACAAGGAACAGAGACACATGTGAGCTTCTGGAGAAAAGAATAAAAGCATTCTAATGCTTTCCATTGGGCCCCTTGCCTGATAGAATTGTAGCATCTTTTCGAAATCTTTATAAAAGGATAGGTTAATTACTTATAGTCTTAAAAATCCCCTTCCCAGTTGCATATACCCCCAAAATATGACCTATGTAAGAACTTGGTCTATGAAGAGAAAAATGATAAGGCAAGGACATCTGACTTCTCCTTCTAGGATTTCACACATGGCCAAGCCCAACACAGAAATGGTAATTTAACAAAATGCTTTAAAGAGAGAGAGAGAGAGAAGAAATTGAAAGTCTTACAGCCTTCACAATTAAAATTTGGGCAAGGATCTGCAACCATAAGCTTCCCCTTGGAAATCACTGGTATTGAGTTCAAAGAGTTACTTCTGCAATTTCTTTTAGAAAAATGGAAAACTGCAGCCATCCCCAAAGGATAGAGCAAAAGGACTATTGTTTCTTTCAGAAGAAAATGAGTTTTATTCATGCAACTCAATGGAGCAAGTCACTCAGAGCTTAATTTGGCTAACGTCGCCTCAAGACACAAGATTGGAGCCAGCCTGCATCATAGTCCAGCTCTGTAACTTACTAGGCGTGTGATCTTAAGCAGGTTACCTGACCTTTCTGAGCCTCAGTTTTCTCATCTATCAAAGGTTGACAATACTTATCTTGAAGATACACATTCTGAGACACCTCTTGAATCTTAACGGGAAAAAAACCCAGAGGCAAGTCCATCACTACAATTTCTCAAATGAGTAGTCACAAAATACTTTTAGTAATCAACCGGTTGGTACGCCTGGACTGCATACTATCTGCGATTTCAATTTTATTTGAGTTTGAGTAGAAAAATGTACTTTGGAGAAGATTGAGACTAAGCGAACAATTTGCAGAAGGTTAAAGAAATTCCTGGGAATGCAAACTTTGTAGGCATTTGCTTGTGCCTCTCTCTACCTCCTTATCTGCCGGTGTCTTGTGCAAAAGTCCATGTCCTGACTTCAATTTAACTCATGCAGAAAAATCTAACTATTTGAAAATATCTCGCAAAGCACAGATAAGCTGTGTTTACCTACTGATTTAGCGGTGTTGTTCTTGAAGTTCTAATAATTAGTAATCTTCCATGGTGTTAATAGTGATAACTATTCGTTAATAGTGATGAGAATATTGCAGATTTATTTATGTTCTACTGCCAATACCAGATACCAGTGGTGTGAAGACAATCATATTAAGAGGTAATGAGAGGCCAATACTGACAGAGGAATAAAAAATTGTTTTGGATAGAAATATCTCATGGTTTAATTTCTCAGCATTCTTTTAACTGCCATACACATCCATAACATATATCCTATCATAGTTACATTAAATTGAGCCCTACATTTCCTCTTATCTAAAAACAATCATCTCACAACCTTGTTTCTCAGTCAACAAATATTTATTTAGTGCTTGTGATAAGCCAGTCTCTCTTTCTTTTCCTCTTCACAGAGAACTTTCATGAACCCATGAGCTCTGTCAGAGCAAACTGCAGCCTCATGGGCTGGGGCCCACCTGCAGACATGCTTTGTTTGATTTAGACAGGGCTTTTAAAAATTTGAGCCAACATTTTTAAATGTGCAAATTTCACGTCAACAAAGAAAAAATTAGTTTGTCTGTTTCTTTTGAAAAATCAAAACCGCTAGCAACACAGGGCTCACATTCCCATATGGCAACCACTGAGTAGGGCTGAAACAGGGCACGGGCACTTCCACTCACTGTACCCCACATCCCCCATACACAGAGTCACATACCCTTGCACACACGCTCACACACTGCTGTGCGCACCCTTTTCAAAGGCTGACCCTCTGAGACTGGAAGTTTCCACCCCTCTTCTATATAACCACTAGAATCTTTTCCCCCAACACTCATTCCTTACTTGCCACAGCACTTCTGCCTCAATCACAGAACAGGTAATTTGTTCTCAAAGGAAATTTGATCCTAATTGTCAAATCTTATGACCAGCCCAACTGGTCCTTCTCTTCCTCCTCAGCCTCTCCGAGTTACTTGAATCCATTAACCAACCCTGCTTTCTGGACTCATCCTCTACCGTGGGCTTCTCGGCTGTCTCTCCCTTGGGTCTCACCTCACCTCCCTTCTGACCTCCTTGTTCTCTCTGGGCATCACTGCTGGTTACTCTACTCCACTCTCTCCATGGAATGGCATCCTTTATCCTTTCTCCAGTTCTGACAACTACATCAGCCTGAACAACTTCTGGATTTCTATCTCCAGTTAAGATTTCCATTCTGGAAAGGAGGTCTGTTTGTTGCATGTCCCCACACAGATGGCACTTGGAACTCAAGATGTCAAGTGTGAACTCATTAGCAATCCCTGCAGCTTATGCTGGAGTTTTCCAGATCTTCATTATCACTACACAACCCTTCCAGTTATTCATTCCACGATCTAAAACTCTGCTTTGGTTTTTCTGTCTTGTGACAACTCCCTCCTCCACCTCCACCGGATCCAGGCAATTCTGTCATCCAAATGACCCTTCTGTTTCCCTCCCCTTTCTCTCTCAGGGCCATTGGCAGAGAAAAGGCCTCATCAGGCCCTCTGTGTACTCCAGGGCAAAGAGCTTCTGTTTGTGTCCCTGGAAGCTGCTCTCTTCCTCTAAGTTCCATCCTGCGTAGGAACAGGAGACAATTATTCCTAAGGCACTGTTGATCGTCTGTTCTGTTCCATGTGGCCTAACAAAAAGTTCCAAATGCCTTAGCCTGAGGCAAATGTAAGGATGTGGCCCCAACCTCCCCTTTTTCCTTTTCTTCTCCTGCACCGTTTCATGCCGCAAAGAAACTAAACTCTAGACTTTCCCTGTTTTCCAAGCTTTCCTGCACTATACTTTTATTTGCATTATTTCCTTGATTACGAATGGAGTGTTCCCTCGGTTAGCAGATAGTTAAGTTTTGCCAATCCTTCAAGCTTCAGTTAAAATATTACCTCCCTGAAACCTCTGGTACATTCAAGTGGAAATAATCTCTCATTCTATTATTACTCTACTACCACATAACATTTATTAAGTACCTGCTATATGCCAGTCATTGTACTTACAACAGTGGCATCTTGTTGTTAGTGCCATCCAGTCAATTCCGACTCCTAGCGACCCTGTGGCCAGCAGAGCGGGACCCCGCCTTGTATTTTTACACCATCCTCTCACCTTCCAGGGATGTTCTGCTGCTATTCATAGGGTTTTCATGGCCAATTTGTTCAGTGTGGCCAGGTCCTTTGTCCTAGTCTGCCTTGGTCTGGAAGCCCCACTGAAACCTGTCCACCGTGGGTGACCCTGCTGGTATTTGAAATCCTGGGGGCATAGCTTGCAGCATCCCAGGAACATGCAGCCGCCACAGCATAACAACCAACAGGCCGGTGGTGTGGCTCCCTGACCAGGTTCTTAATCACTAGACCACTGGGGCTGGCAACAATCTCATACGGTGAGTATTATTATTGTCTCAGTTTTAGAGATGAGAAAAGAGGTTTAGAGAAGTTAAATAAGTTGCCCAGTGTTGCACAGCCAGCAACACAGCACATTATTATTTCCTCTTTCATGGCATTTAACAGGTTTGACTTGGTACTTTGTATATTTGAATTATTTCCTCTATCAGATGCAAGCTCTTTGAGGTGAAGGAGGATGTCATATATGACATATTGTATTATATCCACAGCACCGAGCACATGGCATGCACCCCAATGATATTTATTAAATTAATGAATGATATTAATTAATTTTCCTGTGCCAGAATTTTCTCTTCTGTAAAATGTGGATAACACCAGTCCCTTCCCTGTGTCCTCTTGTTAGGATTGAATGAGTAAATTGAGTAGAGACCCCAGAACAGTGCCTGTACACAGTCTGTGCTGCCTAAACGTGAGTCAGGCTAAGAGCTCTCGTGTTGATCGTTGTCTATCTGTGCCTCTTAAACAGCCAAGATGAAAATGCTAGCCCTAAGAGGAGAAACAGTTCAGCTTTAGGCTGGCCTCCTCCATTCCTTCCATAGCTTTGCTCCCACTTTTATTTGCTGACTCAATTTCTTCTGCAGGTGACTTGGAATCATTGTCTTCCCCAGGAGGTACTCAGGACCATCTCATCATCATGCAGTCCCAACGGAGTGGGGCTAGGCCAGCATCACACCCCAGTGCTCCCAGGCCACGGACTCCTGAGGGCCAGGCAGGACCTACAGAAATTACGATTTCACCAGTCTTTCTGGAAGACACATGAGATATCTCCTAATAGAACCAGATTCATGGCATTCTCAGAAGAAATGGTAAAGATACTGACAATGTCTCTGAAATTCATAGAAACGCATAAATACAATAAAAATTTACTATGTAATTATAACTAATGAAGAAGTAGGAATTAATAATTACATTAAAATTACTATCTTAGTAGTGATAAAATCTTTCCAGAAAAAATATATATCCTAACACCTCTCTTTCTGTAAAAAGCCACATATATATTAACATATTCAGGCACCAAAAATGGTTACATACGGATACTAGTTTCAAGTTTTCGTTTAATCATTTAATGGACATTTGCCAATAAATGCTACAGCTAGACATTGCTAGGGACCAGGGACACAAAGATGAATAATTAAAAGTCCTTATACTCAAGAAATATACCCAGTTTTTCTCAATGGGGGATGATTTTGTCCTCAGGGGACATCCGGCAGTGTCTGGAGACATGTTTAGCTGTCATGTCTGGATGTAGGGGAGGAGTTGGTGCCACTGGCATCTAGTTAGTGAGGGCCAGAGATGCTGCTAAGCATTCTACAATGTCCAGGACAGCCCTCCACAACAAAGAACGAGCTGGCCCCAAACATCAATGGCGCCAAGGTTAAGAAACCCTGAGATAGACTTAGGGTGCTAAAAACATATTCCTGAGAAACCGAATCCAAGACTGGAAGTGAAATGAACATCTACACAGCCACATGCAATAGAAGAAATGAAGGACATTGTTCCACGTTTAGTTTTCTGTTATTTTGCTCAATAATCGGCAAATTCTCTGAATCTATTACCTCCATACTTTATTAATTGCATCTGAAAATCAACTTTCCCTGAGTTTCCCTCCCACCAAGTGACATGGGCTTCACAAACCCTGTTTCACTGATGCCCATGGCTCAAGGGCAGAACCGTGTGGTACATTGTCCACAATGGTGGTTCCTCTGTGAGGTGTGCTCCTCGCTTCAGCTGGGGAGGGCATGGGGCCACCATGCCCAGGCTACAGCAGCTGGCTATCTGTAATCTGTCCCAAAACTGACTTTCTGGATGAGATCTAAATTTCCATGTGAAAGAAAAGCACTGTGATTTTCAGATTCTCCAAACAACATCTGCTATAGAAAAATGAACACAAAAATAATGTAAATAGAACACATAAAAAGAGAACCTCATTTTGACAAACGGCAAGAAAAGATAAGCACGGTCTCCAGGACAGATCAGTGATTCTGGTAATAAATGCCTGTTTTACTACAAGACATTAAATTCTATTTTTTCCCATAACTTACTACCCATGCAATCCAAGATCCATTAAATTAAATCCTAACATCGTAAACTTTGCTTCTGTCATTTACAAATATATAACAGGATTATTTGAAGGAATTCTCATCTTCTCTCCAAAGGACTGCTTAATACGAGTCATTTGGGTTTTGGTTTAGGCCACATACGTTCTAAACGGAACAGGATCATTTTGTCACCACTGCCATCCCTGTGTCTGTGAATCTGTGGTTTTGTCTTCAAACTGCTGGCTTCCACAGAGCTGCTTCAAGCCAGGAGATGAATTGAATTTCATATATAGCTGATAAAATAACATTAAAAGAACTACTATCATTCAATATTGTATACATTCACTTCATTTATTTTAAACTGGAAAGTAAAATAGTTCAAGTTTGGCTTAAAACTAAATTTTAAACAAGCCATTTTCCTAACAGACCTAATCCTAGAGATATGAAGTTAATTTTGATAATACTTTGGAAATTAGATAGTCATGTGTCACTTAACGACAGGGACACATTGTGAGAAATGCATCCTTAGGCAATTTCGTCGTTGTGTAAACACCATAGAGTGTCCTTATACAAACCTAGATGGTATAGCCTACTATACACCTAGGCTCTATGGTACTAATCTTATGGGACGCTGTCATATATGTGGTCTGTTGTTGATGGAAACGTTGTTACGCGGCACATGACAGCATGATACCCTCTTACTTGTAGCTATGTGACAAGCTAAGACTCAGCCATGTAGAGGCCATCGAAAATACAGGACCATATTAATGACCATGGTTGCTACATGGTTGGCCCCCAATAGATGGATGCCTCCTGCCTTCCATGGAATGACCCGTCTCCACTACGATGCCATTCTCCAAAGAATGAAGCCAAATCGTTGGCTGGCATCTCATTTTGGCCTCTCAAGAGAAATGCCTTCTATTTCAGAAAACACTCAAGGTGGCTGAGGAGAAATTGAGAATTACATTTTTATTTCTATTTTCCCACTTGCATATTGCTATTTCACCAAAATATGACAGAAGCATTATCACAATGAACTATTATCTGAGAGAAGCCGCGTGTGTCTGGTGTCTAGCCAAGTGCTGTGTTATGGAAGTCAACAGACTAAGTTCTACAGTCTAATGATTTAGAAGTAGCTTGAATACACATGCTTTTATGCAAATACATGTATAATGGAAAGGAAAATTAGCCCTAGATAGAGATGCAAGTAAAATGTAAAAGAGTGTCTAAATTAGGATGTCTAAGGTTGTAGCAGTCCTCAACATCTTACCCACAAGAAAGATGGATAATTTAAAACTTATCTCCACTTCAGTAATAGTATGTTTAATTATGGAGGTGGGACAAATTATCCCCTTTTTTGTTTTTGTGAGGAAGATTGGCCCTGAGCTAACATCTGTTGCCAATCTTCCTCTTTTTGCCTGAGGAAGATTCTCTCTGAGCTAACATCTGTGCCAATCTTCCTCTATTTTGTATGCAGGATGCCGCCACATCATGGCTTGAGGAGTGGTCTGTAGGTCTGTGCCTAGGATCCAAATCTGTGAACCCCGGGCCACCAAAGCAGAGTGCACGAACTTAACCACTACACCACCAGGCCGGCCCCAAATTATTATCCCATTTTTAATGCAGTACTGTGTGGTGAAAAGAGCAAAGTTTTTTTAGCCAAACTGAGCACTAGTTCACTAAATTCTAAAACAAAGTGCTAACATTCTCTGAGTCTGGTTTTCCTCCTCTGCAAGTTCCTTTCTATACCTGTCTGCTCAATTTGCCATAATAAAATCCCATAAACTAGGGGGCTTAAACAGAAACTTATTTCTCACAGTTCTGGAGGCTGGGAAGTCCTAGATCGAGGTGCCAGCCAATTACATTCCTGAAAGCTCTCTTCCTAGCTTGCGAAGGCTGCCTTCTCTCTGTGTCCTCTCTGAGGTGGAAGTCGCCACCCTCATGACCTCATCTAAACCTAATCACCTCCCAAAGGCCCCATCTCCAAACACCATCCCATCAGGGGTTGGGGCTTCAACATATGAATTTTGGGGGAGGGGATACAGTTCAGTCCATGGCACTCTCAACGTTGCTGAGTCTACTGCACAGGGCTTGGCAGGGAAGGTCTCAAAAACTGGACAAAGCAGGGTATGTATGCAAAAAACACTAAGAGCAAGGAAACAGGGAAAAGGAGATTTGGGCCAGAAGCCAACATTCAACTAGAAGGATCTAGTTAAGAGGTGAAAGTTGGGCAAACACTTAGAAATGATGAAACATGCCTGTACTAGAGGTCAGAGCCCAGCAGGGTGCTGAGTCCCAGCAAGCAGGTGGGAGTAGGTTCCCAAAGTCGAGCACTGAGTCAGAGGCACATGGCACCACAACCAAGGCAGCTCCTAACTCTATTTTATTTTTACTCTGACAGGCACAAACGTTGAGGGCTGAAGTGGTAGCAAATGAATTTTCATGAATGTGTGTGTGGGTTGGGTAGGCTCATTTTTAATGTTTTCTCTTTAATGAATAAGAAGCAGTCTATGTAGCCCTGGTGTCTGTCCCTACATTGGAGTGCCTTTCTCTTCACGTCCCTAACTGTCAGTCTAGCTGCATTTATAATCTTGCCCAAGGCTGTCTGGTTGGCATAAACATACTCCACTGATTCCACCAGCAGACTGAGAGGCCCAGGAAGGACCAGTGTGTTGACACCATTACTCTGACTGTCCTTTGTGGATGAGGTCCATACCACGCACTGCCTGCAGCTCTGCCTGGATCCTCCTCTTGGCTGCTATCACACCCCCACCAACAGATGGTTTCCTGCTTGCTGTGGTCCCCAGGTCAACCCTCTGGCTACACTGGTGCAGCTGATCATAAGGATGAAACCGAGGCTGAGAGATATGCCTCCCAATAGTACTGTAGGCCTACGCTTTGCCTTGCAAATTCCAGAACTTTAAATGGATTTGTTACCTTATATCTGTTACCTCCTCCCATTGAAGGTACTCTTCCACCTTAGGTCAGCAGATTGTGAGTACTCCTTCAGTATTTTTCTTTAATTTTGATCTCTTTGCACTATACCTGGTAAGAAATTCCTAAAAGTGTCTAATCAAGAGTCTTCCTTAGTTTCTGTTGCATTACAGCTTTTACTCTGCCTCGCTGAGCTTATTGAAAGGAGGCTCCTGTATTTCCAGCTGTGTATTGTGTGTGTCTTCAGGATCTAATATAGAGCTGGACACACAAGTTCAAGGTTCAAGAAATGTTTGTGGGCTTGACATAATACATTGATTTCAAGATTTTTTTCTCTTATTTTTCTCTTTACCACTCCCATTATTATCACCCAACTTTCCCTATACTGGGTCTGTTCAAGTCAATTAATTGTTTTCATTTCAATAAAGGAAGTTAGATTTCCGTTCCTATAACTTAACATAATGAATGGAACTTAGTAACATCAGTTGTATGTAAACATAGCTAAGATCAGGTAGGGCAATGGGTGACATTGAAAAAGGCACCCACTGTTGATGTTCATACTGGAAATGGAAGGTCCTGTGCTTGCACATTGGTATTTACAAGCTGCTACTGTTCATACTTAATGCATCTGACTGGTAATTAATATTACCAGAAGCACATATATAAAAGAAAATCCCTCTTAATAAACATCACACAAGTAGACACTAAAGATGTTACATTGATATAAATGGTGTAGAAAATGCTAAAATGCCATGGAATTGACTCTCCTTTGCAATAAGCACCACCTGAAGGGATAAAAGGGAGAGACTGCTAAGAGTATGGTTAAACTCCACTATCGTCTATGTTTTAGTCCCTTTAAGATAGCAAGTACTTTATTTAATTTTCTCCGTCTACTCTTGGAAAGACTATTTGAACTCACCATAGGTAGTTACTGAATACATCTTTTTAATCTCAGCTTCGTGTTTATAATAATTCTTTCTTTTTCATTTTGCTCTAATCACATATGCCATTCAAGGTCTAGAATTTTATAGAGACATAACAGCAGTTATTTATATGCTGGGAGCAATCCACTTTTTGAACAGCTGGCAAAGCAGCTTAATGTCTCAGCCAATCATTTTAAGCTCTAAAAAATTCCACATTCTATGAGCTGTTCAAGAGTAACCTCATAATGCTACTCAGCCCGGGAAACACGACATCCCCCCTTTCTTTCTCTTTTTTGATTTTTGAGTTTTCAGTTGAGGTTTAATCTAGTTTATTACTGTCTGACAGATAATTTACAGTGGGAGATCAAAATTAGGAAAATTCAACTTTGATGCTAGATTGGCAGTAAAACATTTGTTTATTCAACAAACAATTATTATAGACCTTCTTCATATGTTAAGGACTGGAGAAAGGAAGATAAGGAAGATAGGAAGATAAGGAAGATAAGGAAGACAGTCTGTTCTGGAGGAGCTCCAATGAGGAGACAGAAATATATAAACACGTCTTCAAAATAATAAATGAGGAATGTGAGGATGGACCCATGACCAACACGCTGTGGCCAAACAGAGCTATGGGTGATGCTCCACCCGGAGGCACTCAGGAAAAGCTTCCCTAAGGACGTGACGCTTGAGTAGGAACTTGACTGATGAAGAGTCTGCAAGTCGGAAAGAACAGGAGCTCCAGAAGGAGCCATGAGAACCCAGGATGGAGGTGTAAAGGGACAGAAGGAGTGCGTATGGAGGGTGGGTGACTAGGGCTGAGGCAGGAGACAATTTGGGTAACAAAGGCTAGAGGCAGACTCTAAGGCAGTGTGTACAGTGGACACATATTTGGGCTCTGGAGTCCGACAACATAGGTTCAAATCCTGACTTTGTGACTTGCTGGCTATGTGTCTTTGGGCAAGCTGCTTAACAAATCCATGAACTGTCTCATCAATATCTTGGAGGTGAGTAACTGCACTCACTTCATGATTGTGACAAAGACTGCATGGCATTATAAATGCAAAACATGCAGTCTAGCACATTTTAAGGTTACTTTCATTTTAAATGTTATTATATGCCTTGAGGCATGGGCATGTGAACAGTAGGAGCTGATGAAGGTTTTTCATCAAGTGAGTAGTATAAACATAATGGAGTTTTAGAAAGATAAAGCTTTTATATGAAGGGAGATAGAGGAAAGAACAGACCAGAGGCAGAGACATTGGAAAGGACACCAATGCAATGTCTAGGTGAGAGAAGATGATGGCAAAACATAGTAAGCACAAGTGTAAAGGAATGAATTAAAGATATGTTTTGCAAGTGGAATGATCAGAACCTTCTAAATGATTGAATTTGGTAGAAAAAAGTCAGATATGTGTGAGCATCAATGAAGAAATATATACAACCAACATAACAATTTATATAGTAGCTTATTCATATATATATATACACATATAAGACACACACACACAAAGGAGGATGAAAAGTCTCAGATTGCATAGAGAAAAGAAGTATTTAGAATATGCTTATTTGTCAACATTTACTTGTTTATTTATTGAAGTACAATCTATACACAGTGAAATGCACAAATCTTGCATTTTGCCTAGTTTGATGAGTTTTAGCAAATGCTTATGTTTGTGTAATACATGTCCAGTCAAGATATGGACACCCCCAGAAAA
This sequence comes from Equus przewalskii, assembly GCF_037783145.1. Classification (NCBI taxonomy): domain Eukaryota; kingdom Metazoa; phylum Chordata; class Mammalia; order Perissodactyla; family Equidae; genus Equus; species Equus przewalskii. The sequence goes on from NC_091862.1 coordinate 18,713,748, forward strand.
TTCCTTCACGCCTTTTCCTAGACAAATGATGCCCCCCAAAAAAGAGACAATCATTGTCATGATATCTATAAAAACTGAGTCTGTTACCTGCTCTAGAACTTTGTGTACATGGAATCTTACCGTATGTACACATTTGTGTCTGGTTTCTTGCACTCAGCATGTTTTTGAGATTCTTTCCTTGTGTTGTGTGTGCTAGTAGTTAATTTCTTTTTACTGTATAAAAAGTATTGCATGGGGGCCAGACCAGTGGCATAGTGGTTAAGTTCATGCTCTTCGCTTCAGCAGCCTGGGGTTTACAGATTTGGATCCCAGGTGCAGACCTAGCACCATTTGTCAAGCCACGCTGTGGTGGGGTCCCACATAAAACAGAGGAAGATTGGCACAGATGTTAACTCAACAACAGTCTTTCTCAAGCAACAAGAGGAAGACTGGCAACAGATGCTAGCTCAGGGCCAATCTTCCTCAGACACACACCCAGAAAGTATTTCATTGTATGAATATGCTATAATTTATTTATCCATTCTCTATTTGATAGATATTTGAATTATTTTCAGTTTACTATCAATAACATTGCTATGAAGACTCTTACACAAGTCTTTTGTGGGCATATGTTCTCCTTTTTTCTTGGATGAGTCATAGAGCAGATAGATGCTGTTTAATATTATAAGAAACTGCCAAACTGTTTTCCAAATTGGCTGTATTATGTTATACTCCCGTGGGCAATTTATGAGAGTTCCAGTGGCTCCACATCTTTGTCAACATTTGGTGTTATTAGTCTTTTAAATTTTGGCCATGCTAGTGTTTATATAATGGTATTCATTTTTGGTTTATTTTGTAGTCCTTTCATGATGAATAATGTTGAGCACTTTTGTGTGTGATTACTGACCATTTGTATATTTTCCTTTTGCTGAATTTCTATTCAGGTATTCTGATCATTTTAATTTTTCAAAAATCAGGCATTTTGCCTTTATACAATGAGATTATGGGAATTATTTATAGATTGTAGATATGAATCTTTTGGCAATTATACATATGGTAAACATTTTCTCCTCTGTGTGAAACTTTTTCTCTGTGTGGCATGCCTATTAATTTCTTAACTGCATCCACTAATGAACAGAAGTGTTCTATTTTAATAAAAAAAAACCTATCATTTTTTTCTGTGATGATTAATATTTACATGTCCTAGGAAATCTGCATTTCCCAAGTCAAGAACATAACCTCCTTTGTTTTCTTCTAGAAGCTTTATAGTTATAGCTTTTCTGTTTAGGCTTATGATTCGTCTCAAATTAATTTTTATGTATAATATGAGGTTGGGGTCAAGGTTCATTTTTTCCATATGGATACCTAGTGAGGCCAACACCATTGATTGAAAGGACTTTACTTTCTCCATTGAAGTTGTTACTTTGCTAAAAATTAATTGACCATGTGTGTATGGGTTCAAGTCTGGCTTCTCTATCTTGTTCTATTGAGTTGTTGATCTGTTCTAAAGCCATTACCACAGGCTCTTCTCTCTTGGGCCCCATTTCCCTGAGATGCAGTTTAGAAAATCCAGGTAGAAAGCTGGGGTGAATGTGGAGTTTTCCTTCTCACAAGGATTACATCCCTGTGCTACTGTTGTCCAGTGTCTGAAACAGTTGGTTCATATGGAATCCCAGCACTGACCACTCCAGGCCAAGGTCAGCCCGAAGGTCAGCCTCACCACTTTGGAGAAGCTTTCTTTACTTTCCCCTCCATCCACACCAGCACTGCCCAACACACACCCCATCTGGTGCCAGGTCTCCTTTCAATGGTTCTTGTGTTGGTTCCAGTTTTTACCTCTGTCATGGCTCCTAATAAAAGGTTTTGAACCTCTGTTTTTGTTTTTGTTTCCACCACTGAGGGTGAACTCCCCTAAATATTTGTCTTTGTGTACCCAGTCCCAGCAGACTGACGGACCCAAGTAGAAGGAACTCAAAATATAGCCGTTAAATGAGTGACTAAAGTCACTGAAATGATCTAATAGTGATAAAATTAGGATTGCATAAAATAAAAGACATCTCTTTGCCCTGCACTGTCCAGCTTGTCAGGATTTTTAATGATGATGGAATACATGAACAATATTAACACTTGTACTATATCAAGCTTCATTTTAGACGCTATCTAAAGGAGCACGGGCTTCTTCCTAATAATAAGGTTAAAAACAGAGCCATTCTCTAATCTCAATGACACATAAATGAAAGACACTGTAGTCCCATGAAATTTAATATTCAAATCAATTAATTAAATAAATTTAGTTATAAGCATTTTTATATTTCCCTATTAATAAAATAAATTCTAATTCAATCAGATAAAAATCTGGTTAAGAGAATGTTTTTCTTTCATTTTACGAAAATAAAGGTTATTACAAAAATGCTTATATTTTACTTATAAATTGTAACTCATTAATAGGTTATAAACATTATTTATGCATTTGATACATTGTGAGGACTATCAGTATTATTAATGCTATTTTTAAAACACTAATAACTCATAGGCATTTAAAACTAAACATTAACCCACTAACAATGTTATTTCAAATAATTACTCTGACAAAAATCTATTTAGATCTCTTAAAAATAAAACAACGTGACACATAGTACGTATTAATTCTTTTTATAATGAGTCACGTTACAAGAGATTTCTGGTGTCTAGTAAATACTTCTTTATGACGTAGACCATATCAATCATCTCGCGGCACCACTCCATGTGGGTCTTGCCTTTCCAGAAAGGAGCTCTAACGGTTCACCTTCCCACCTTCACTGATCTGGCTGCTCTTGGTGTTAGTGTCAGCGTGAAAGACAAATACCACGTGAACCCAAACTGACCTGTTGCAAAGGTGGATCTTTGCAGGCTCTAATACCTAAGGACCCTGGAGGAAATCTTGTACATCTGTCCTTCATAGGTTATTCTGTGGCCCGTGGGCATGCAACTTTTATGCTTCTTACGTCTTACCCTACATAAACATATCATACAAATTCGAACTGTCCAACATTCAATAAAGAAATCCATAAAAGTGCTCCATATTCATTTCATAACTTTATCATATTTAAAAGTATGCATTTATATAGTCACAAAGTTGTGCTTTTAATAAAAATTTAATACTTTCTCAAAATCCACTAGCTTTAATATTACAAAAGTTTAATGTATCCTAGGGTGAAATTAAATGTGTTTATATGGCAGTAGGGCTTTTTACATAATGCATTATTGTGTTTTAAAAGTGTATGAGCTTAAACAATACTTAAAGAAATGATAAATCTTGTACCCGACTGTTATGTGAGGTTAAACTCTGCACAAGGATTTTTTTTTTTAATGAGAAAATGGACTAACTATAAGAATAAGTAACATTTATTGAGTGCTTTTCAAGCTTGAAGCATATTTAATTATTACTGGCTCTCTAATTTAACTCTCTCAACAATCCTGGGGGTAGATATTATAATCATTATATCGTGACATGTTTATCAAAGAAAAATAGGAGGATTAAGGATTAATAGGAGGATTAAATATTCAAATGTATGCATTCAAATAAGTGTTATCCATTATACAAAACATCTGGGGAGGACAAATACATTTGCAACTGCTCAAATATTTAGAGGCTGAATATCTTCACAGTAGAGGCAAATTTTTAAGAATGGATTTGAATCTTTGAAACAGTAAACGACTGGGGCCTGGCCCTGTGGTGCAGTGGTTGCGTTTGTGTGCTCCGCTTTGGTGGCCCAGGGTTCACAGGTTCAGATCCCAGGTGCAGACCTACACACCGCTCAGCAAGCCATGCTGTGGTGGTGTCCCACATACAAAATAGAGGAAGACTGGCATAGATGTTAGCTTGGTGACAATCTTCCTCAAGCAAAAAGAGGAAGATTGGCAACAGATGTTAGCTCAGGGCCAATCTTCCTCACCAAAGAAAAAAAAGAAATTGTAAACAATTGCTGAGAGCCAAGTATAATAATTGAGGAAAAGGATCATGACCAGTAGGCTATTTTGTAGATATCAACAAACTGACTCTAAAATTTACATGGAAAGGCAAAGGAACTAGAATAACCAACACAATATTGAAGAATAACAAAGTTGGAGGCTTCACACTTGAAATCCAATTTCAAGATTTACTGTAAAGCTACAGTAATCAAGACAGTGTGGTGTTGGTGAAAGAACAAACATGGAACAGAAGGGAGAGCCCAAAAATAGACCTACAGAAATACAGTCAATGCTTTTGGTTTTTTTGGGCACAAAATATAAGTATTCAACATTTTCAAAAAGAATGAAAAATAAAATGGAAACAACACAAATAGTCACCCCTAAATTTTTTTCCTGACATTTTTTGCTATTTTCCATCCATAGAATGAAATAGCACTCAGCTCTTAAAAAGAGATAGATCTATGAAAACTAGTATGGAGACTGGCTATAAATGTATACGTATCTGTGTGGATACACATTTATTTTAATTAACTGAACTCCATACTTTATTCGGATTCCCTTGATTTGACCTTTGACCTAATGTCCATTTTCTGTTCCAGGATCCCAGTGTAAATGTAATAGACAAGAAGGTTACAAATAAGCAAGGAGAAAAGGTTAGAATGATCCATATGATAATGGATTAAAGTTGCAGACGTTACTTACGAACCCATGTTTAGCTTCATATGGATTCATATGCATATAGATAGAAATATTTATACCTATTTGTTTATATACCGATTCCTATACACATATATACCATTTTTTTTTTTGCTTTGTCAGCTGAACGGGCCTAGAAACAGCAATGCTCCAATAGCAACAAGCACACTTCATGTCCAGCTCTCAGTTTCTAATTCTATTCTCCAATAAAAAGATTCAGGGCTCCCTGGAGAAATGGATGATTCTAGGACTGGGACAGGAAATATACAAGATGAGTCTACTGCAGCTTGTAGTGCCAGGAAGTAAGAAAGCGGTGGAAAACAACAACCATCATGGGGGTTCATCAAAGGGCAAAAGGAGCCAACTGAAAGCAATCGCAATGGTCAAAGTTGGAATAATTTGAATAAGAAAAGAAAGTAGTATTGAACTATAACTCAATGTTTAAAACAAATATCTGTGAGTCCATACTGATAAAAATAAAAGAATGAATAAACAAATAAACAGAGGAAGAAAAGACAAATCTCCCATGCAAAGAATTTCAGATAACTTATGTAGATGATCCATCCTCATAAAAGCACAGCTTATCTTCCCAGTCCTTAAGCGTGGGCTGTGGGTAGTGACTTCCATTCAAAGAGCACAGATGGGAAGCGGGAGAGAGAGTGACTTTACAGTGGAGAAAGCTGACAAACATTTTCTCAGCCTGGTGATCAAGGTCAACATCAACAATGATGAGTCATGTTGATAGTGTGTACCTTTGACAGAATATGATGAAAATAAACTTCACCTCTGCGGTCTTTATTCCCAAAGCCCATAACCCTGGTCAACTCATGAGAAAGACATTAGACAAATCCCAGTTCAAAGACATTTTACGAAACACCTGACCAGTCCTCCTCAAAACTGCTAAGGTCATCAAAACAAGGCAAGTCTGAGAACTTTCACAGCCAAGAGGAACATAAGGACACGTGAGGACTAAGTGGGATGTGGTGGCCTGGATGGGATCCTGGGACAGAAATAGGACATTCGGTCAAAATCAAAGAAATCTGAATAAAGTATAGACGTCAATGTTAATAATAAGGATCGATATTTGTTCATTAATTGTAATAAATGTACCAAAACATGTAAGATATTAACAATGGGGAAAACTGGGTGGGGCACATAGGGGACAGAACTTTTTTCAGTAAATCTAAAAGTATTCTAAAGTTAAAAGTTTATTTTAAAAATCATCTCCCTAAAAATTAACTCTCAAAAATAAAAAAAATCCACTATCTGGGGAGAAAAGTATGACTAAGAAGAGTGTTTATAAAGTTATAACACTCCTCTGTGTCTATGGTGGTGATTTGTAATTGGTCCTGAATCCCAATTTATCAAAGAAATCACTTTTGCAACCTAATGGCAGCGTTCTTACACCTCCATTAGTCAAGTGCTAATATTCATGTAGTACTTAATGTCTGCTAGAACGGTTCTAAAAATTTCACACACGTTCTTAACCACTATGCTACACCATCTCTTGCAAGTGACTACCTTGAATGGGAAAATCTTATTTTGAAAGTATATACACAGACTCTTATCCCAAAAAGGCTAGACTCCTATAGGTATGAGCACTGGCATGTTTCTATATTTTTAAAAAAAGCCTTTTTATTTTATAGCCACAGTAAAAAATACCTAGAGTCCTTAAGAAAAAGAAATTAAAAATATTTCATTATTGGGGCTGGCCCCGTGGCCGAGTGGTTAAGTTCGCGCACTCCGCTGCAGGCGGCCCAGTGTTTCGTTAGTTCGAATCCTGGGCGCAGACATGGCACTGCTCATCAGACCACGCTGAGGCAGCGTCCCACATGCCACAACTAGAAGAACCCACAACGAAGAATACACAACTATGTACTGGGGGGCTTTGGGGAGAAAAAAGGAAAAAATAAAAACTCTTTAAAAAATATTTCATTATTAATTGTATAGCCAACTTCCATTTGTCTCTCAATATACTATTCGAGGTTTATGCATATGATGGTTTATTCAAGAAAGTAATATGCCGAACTCTTCAGTAATATCCTCTTGTAGCATTTCTGTTTACATTTTATTAGTACTGTAAAGTATTTCCAGTTAGCACCAGCTTTCAAAATACTTTAGGTAGCCTTATTTATAAGTGCAATATACTTAAAGATCCATAAGGTTGTGTCTCAACATAAACATTTCACACTAAATAATCTGGAAACAAAAGACTAAGAAATGTAAACCTTCAGGGCAGACATCTGTCAGTTCAGTGTCTGTTGTTTCCAATAAACCCACCCATGCAACTCTGATTCCTTAATCAAATAGTGAGCTCAGCTGTTTGGGTTGACATCCAAGCAGACTTTTTCAAATTATTGTCCCACATTAAAAGAAAAGCCTTATTAGTCATTCACCCAATCTGTAACCCTTGATGTAAACCAAATTTATTCCTCTTTGATAGCTGATAAAGAAGCACAAAAGAGACCTGTAAATGGTCAAACGAGTCTTAATTCTATGTAACTAATGATAGTGCACTTAACTCATACAGCCTTTACAATAAAAATGTTATGTTCAACAAGGACACAATGATGCACAACCGTGCAACCAAAACGCCAATGCATCCTTTCCAAATCTCTCTTTGGAGGGGGTACTCTGTGCTTGACCAAGCAGAGCAAAAAAATGTCGTGCACTGGACAGAAGCAAGTATAAGGCTTTCAGAGATTTCTCTCACGACAACAATTCATCTTAATACAAACTGGTCACAACAGCTACTGCAGAAAATTGCCCTCTGTGTGCTGGCAACGTGGGATGCCATCATTACTGACAAGACTGAGAAACCCGTCAATGACAATTCAGGACTCCGACCAGTTGTGGTATCCAAGTGCAATCTAAGTGGATATTTTAGGGCTCTATTTGTGAATCTCAATTCATGTCCACTGGTCCTTGACTTCCATGAAAATTCAATGCAATAAAGGCTTCAGCTCAACTGAATTCAATTTCAGAAATCATCAAAAAGTAAGATTTATAAAGTAATTTTAGAAATTCCTTTGACTATCCTAGGTGAGAGAAAGACACTTGGAAGAGCCAGCATCTGCCTATTTCAGAGGCACTGTCCTCCATCATGGAGGACATCTTCTATTTCAAGTTAACGAGGCTTAATTCCATTTCCATGGGCTATTGGCAAGAATAAATTAGCCACTTCAATGAGACCTTTCTGTAACAAAACCCTTTATGAGTGGAGCCCACACCACAAATTTTAGGTCCTGTCTGTGGATGTACAAATAAATCTATCAGGATAATTTTTGAAGGTTATTTGCTTAACGTGACATCACAACTTCTGGCTAAATTCCTTATCCTTGTAGACTTCCATCATAAACTATTTTTCTCCTCCAATGCACTTTAATGAAATCACTTAATTCTGTATGCAAGGTATTTAACCAAGACGAAAGGCAAATATCCTTGCAAATGTTTTAAATGTTGAGAACTCAAAAGTTTAAGAAATCGATAGGATTTCAGAGTGTGGTTTGTCGTTTGTTGGACTTCAACTACAAGTCAAACATACCAGAATGTTCCTGTCCAGGTGATGTCAAAGACAAGACTCCTCACTCCCACTTTCTGCTTTAGAAGAGCTTAAAAAAGAGTGAATGACGTCAAAATAAATTAGAAAAACATTGGCAGCATATGGACAGCATCAAAATGAGCCCAATTCATGTAATTTAGGACAAGTGAATGAAACCATGTCAACCATATGTTAATAGTCTGCTGGTCTCTGCACCTGAGAAAATTTTCCACATGAGCCCCTCTCCTTTAGCAAATTTAAAGCCAAGGCAAATATACATACTTTGCCTGATGAAATTCAGAAATGACAATTTTGCTGCAGGTCTCTTAACTAGGTATGCATGATGTATTCCAAAGCACTGAGAATATTCATCTAAATTTACCACAAGGGAGACTACGAGCTTACATTCGCCTCACAAAATGAAGTTTTGACTTCCAGATGCATAAATTAGATTGCAGATCACCATATTCATCCATATGGAAATAACATAATACAAGCTTCCAATTTTAAAAAATGTTTAGTGTTTTTCAAGGATAACAGATTACTATGGAATGTTTGCAATTAAATAAACAAAAACATTGGCAATAATAGTAAATGAAAACCACATATTTCAAACTTTAGTTGATGTAAATGTCATAAGGCTATCTAAATCTGCTAAAACAATAGGCAGATACTTGGGGAATATGTTAAAAACAAGGAAGCTAGAGATGAATAGGCTTAGAAGACATTTTACAGAACCCAAATGTCTTAGATTCCTGAAGTCGAAACTCCAAAGTAAACAGAAAATGTGAAAAAGTGAGCACACTTTCCTGCTGAAATTACAGACGCAATTTAATAAGCTGGAGGGGGATGAACGAGAGTCGATAAGCAGCCAGACTACACATATCCACATCGCCATCATTGCAAGAACCACCAGGAGAATTCTGCACAGTACAGACCACAATTATGTGGCTAATTCAAGAAGCAATTTTTATATTTAATTCTTAACTTAGAAATTAGGAATTTGTCAAAAGTCATTATCTGGCAGGAATAAAAAGTTAACAATCTCTTGAGACCTTCCTGTAATAGCATAGTTAATAACCAGGGCCTTTCTTTTCATTATTTTTGCGTTAGTATCCCAAGAAGTATTTTAAACACTAGCATTTATACATTTGTTCATTGTACTCATCAAGCACTCCCTCAGATGTCGCCACTCTATTTACATATCCAATTTTACGTAAGAGTGTGGACATAGCTATACGACACACGCACACTTCTGAAATTATCCTTCCCATTAAATTCTCAATATCAAAGGAAAGTCTGGGCTTGGGTGTCGACCAAGAAAGTTCATGCCTGGGGAATGTCAAAATCAAAGCTGAGGGATTTGGCTGGGATGGCCAGGACCTGAAGATTAGACGTGTGACGGTCTAGCAGGGAAATCAGGTTAATGTCAACAACCCAGGAAGAGGTGGTCCCCACCAAAGGTGAACTAAGCGACGGGGCCCTGGTGGAAGGCAGCGCCGGGGTGGGGGAGGGGGGCGCGTCCCAGAGGTCGGGGGAGTGCCAGAGGTTGGCGAAGTGCAGTGTTTGGGACATGAAGAGCTGGGAAATGGAGCTTATGACAGTGAGAAGGACTTCTAGGACAGGATTCCAGTTCTGGAAGGAAGTGAAGCAGGTAAAGAAGGCAGGTCTCTGGCACAGGGGGCCCAACAGTTACCTTCTCTAACTGGAAGCCAGCATGATTCCAGGAGAGTGAGAGGCATGGAGCAGAAGCTTTAATATTTGGGGCTATTTTGGTGGGAGGAAGGATGGTCAATGTATTCGTACTTCTTTTTAAGAAATAGGTAGAAATAACCAGAGCATATGGACGCAACAAGGGATCCTTAATTTTCAAATAATTTGGAGCAATAAATCTAATCTACTTTAGCAATTCAAAATAGCAAAAATAGCAAATAGCAAAAAACACAAGGCTGACTTAAAATTTAGGGTTATTTGAATGAAAACAACTAGTTAAAAGGGAAACTTTCCCTATTTTTATGACCTTAATTTTAGAAGAAGTGTGTAATCACACATACAGTACAGTGTGTTGTGGCTGGAGCCATTGACTTTAAATACAGGCTGTGATTTGCTTGATTTAATAAAGTTCAGGGGAAAAAAAATCTTGATTTCCATTACCAATTTCCTTTGCTCTATAAAAGGAAAGCCACCGTCTCATTCTAAGCTTTGTATTTATTGGAAAGAATTTCGCTTGTGACTAGTTATCACTAGCATTAGACGGCATCATTTGTATTGTCTCCAAGGAAAAATTCAGGGCATTACCTCTGAAATTCAATTCACTGCAATAATTGCTGCATTTGCAAATTTACCAGGGAGCTTAATGTAAAATATATCAATAAAGTTAGTGGAGTCTGGCAGTAAACAAACATATATTCAGATGTCACTGGGGTTAATAAGAAAATTTGCAGTTTATATGGGAAACAAAGCAAATTATAAGACCATGCTGTTTGGGCAGATAACTCAGCAAAAAGCCACAAGTGGGTCAGAACCACTTTTTACACGTGTTGTATGAAATGATCATGAAAGCAGAGAGAGTATATGTGCAGAATGTTAAATTATTCTCATGTCATTTAACCAGTCACAGTTAAACATCACGTAAGGAGATACCAGCCATCTGTGCCTTCTCTGGGCTAGCAAAGAAATCGAACATCTTTTAGTTTAGAAACAATTCTCTCCCAATTTAAGAAAGTTAATTCTGCTTCAAATGGAAATACCTTTAAAATAATTTTTCCCTTCTAGTACCACGTTTGCAGGGGTGGGTGCTGGCTCTGAAAGTACTCAGGGAAGTCAAGGAGAGGAAAATGAGAGCAGTAGGATGGAAATGAGTGCTCTTCTCATCCATGCCACCAGACCACACAGTCCCCTTCTCTGGAAACTGGACTGCCGTGATGGGGGCTCCCCACTCTGTTACTGTAAGGCAGGCATGGGGAAGGCGCTCAAATCAGAATTTTATTTCAGGTTCTATCTCTTAATCTATTAATACGCTGTCAATAGCATTTATTTAGTGGCCCAATAGAGACAATTTGGCAATTCCTAACTTTTTTCTAGGAAGAACATGAGGAAAAATATACCTCTGTAAAAACAAATTCCTCATAATTAAATCTCATTATAAGCTAACCAGAAAGTGAAATGGGGAAATGCTATGATTATTTTTAAAATTGAAAATTTCACAAAGGAGTGGATTTTAAGATAATGTTTAATGTGCTTCGAGGTTCAGTGCTGTTGATCTTCTTGCATATCATTAATGTTGATATTTTTAATATCAACAGTGGATATTACAGCCAGATCCTGAGAATTTTCCAATTTTAGAATCTCGCATGTAGAGTATAAGATTTAATAACTGCTATCAAGTAATGTTTGGATCAAACAAAACATTGTAATTGCTATTATGTTTATTGGCCCAAACAAAGAAAACCAAAAGTCATGTGAAGATATGTACTATATATAAACTGGAAATCACAGATACACCGTAAAATGAAAAGTCCCCAGTATTGCAAGAACTAAATGCTCTTTAATGTTGCTGTTATTTTGGTGTACAATTAAGGATAAAGGACTCCATATTTTAGACTTCAATTACTTACAACAAATTCATCTTCCCAAATAAACATGTAGGGCAAAACAGTTCTAGCACTTCCTAGGTTAAAGGAAGGCAAGAACACAATGGCAGCATATTGCTAGAACATGATTGTTTATTTAATGCTAGTTCAGAATTCATCAGGAAGGGACTATTTGCTGGATCAAGATTTTAAGTTTTGAATAAAAAGCTTCTTCATGAAATGGTCTAATACCTTTCAGGCTGTCTTTCCTAAACCCCAGGAAGTCATGGCACGTGATTTTTAAACAAAGCTTTTGCTCTCTGCCATTAATCCTTTCTGAGTAAGCAAATAAGTAATCCTTTTAATCGCCAGGGCTGATGCACCCTATTGGCGAAACATCAGAGAGTCCCCTGCCGATTGCAGGAGAGTCATTTGCACGGCCAGGGAGAAGCGCAGGATAAACATCTCCATATAGGATGTCATGGCTGAATTAAAAAGCACGGCGCTAGGAGCAGAGATGGATTATTATTTTATTGCATTATAATCCACGGCATCATTAACTTGGATGGCATGTTCATATACTCATATCCTTCTCTCAAGCTTCACTTGTGTGCAGATAATTGGCACCCATTTATAGGGGCTGTATGAGAATGAAGAGAGAATATATCTGAACACAACTTTTAAGCATGAAATACTGTGGCTGCCATAAAGTGTTGGAACTTTGTCACATTCTCTAAGTGGAGCCATTTAAATTAATCTTTTTCAACCTTTAGGCCAAGTGCTGAACATATTTATTTTCTTTGACCTCCTTCAACGTGTGACTTCTGGCCATTTATTCCTTTTAGTTGAGCTTTTTTTTTTCTTATCTCAAAGAGCTTGGTAGGATTTTATAAAATAGAATTATTAAACTTGAATGCACTGCATTCAATGGCTCTTAGAGCCATTTTTTAAAAAGGCATACATATGCTTTAGCAATCAAATGAAAACTACTTCCACCGCATGTCATCTTCATTTCAGACTATCCTTCTACTCATCGTGAAAGATAAAAAACAATGACAAAACATTCTCTTGTTCTTCCTTTTTGGTATTATAGGAGGCTAAACATCATTATCATCATCATCATTATCATCACCGGCACCATCATCATGGCTAATATTTATAGAACATATATTAATTGGCAGGCACTGGTTCCAAGCTGTGTGTGTACATAAATTTATATATATATATCAGTGTTTATATATGTATGTATACATACTTAAACTATGTGTATTATATATAAATCATAATAAATATAATATGTTGATTAATGTTATATATATAAATATAATATATATAAATTTTTTAATCCTAACAATAATTCTGGGACAGTGCTTCTATTATTAGCCCTATTTATTTAAGGTTATTTAGATTAATCTAAATACATCATCAGAAGCTTTCGGATGGAGTTCAATTATGATGTAGATAGATTTAAATAAAACAAGGAATTTTGCTCTTAAAGTCTCACAGGCAACTTCAAATTTAAGGCACAGGACACAAGTGATTTTCATTGACTAAAATTAGGAGAGTTAAAAGAATTAAAAAACTATGAACACACTGAGTGCATATATTGCGTGTGTGTCTCTTTTTCTGTTGGCTGCCCAGCCTCATTTAAATTGTATTTTTCCGTTTCACTGAATTTGAATAATGTGATTTTTTTTATAGTTAATAAAAGCTAAAAATATTTCATGAAGAGCAATGAAGTATCCGAAGGGCATTTGAGTAAAAGGATGAGCATGTTAGGCTGAGCAAGGTCTCAAGGCCCATTAAAATAGGTCATCAAGTTTTGAAAAGTTCAAAAAACAAATTGTATTTTTCCCTGAATAGCTTTCCACTCTTTAAAAGGAACTTATTATTATATGAAAAGTTAATTATTTTTAAATTTTAGTAGAAAATATTTCATTCTAGGAAAGAAGAAATTAGAATCCATCTGGATAAAAGCTTTTCCATTTCTTTGATTTACAGAATTCAATAATTCCTCAAAAATTACTGATTCACAATGCTTTGTTTTTGAAAAATTGATCAATGTTTGACTCACAGAATATTTCTTTATGGGCTTTTAAACTTTAAAAATATAATTCAAGAATTAAGTTATAAATTGATGGGAATTCTGAGAGAATCTATACACAAGGATATGTGTGGTCCAAAAAAAATAAAATTGAATGAGATAAAGCATGCAAAAATGACTGGCTCCATGTCCACCTTGGTGGCTGAAATAGCAGGGACTCAAAAGTTTAGTTAGTTTGACCTGAATAAGGCTTAAAGTATGTTTTTATCTTTTCTATTATTCTTTTATTTTATGACAAACGTATGAATAAAGACTCATAATAATAACCACCGATATCTGTATTATAATTTACAATCCACTTACATACGATTATAGGTGTCCTCCATGGGGACAGGAGGAGCATACGTCCTTATATTCTCTTTGCTACTAACAGGAAAGTAATTCACAGGGTCTCAAAAATGAATTCCCCAAAGAAATCCAGAACCTGGGCCCACAGGTAACCGCTTCACTGTATCATGCTATTTCTCCACGAGGAACCAAGAAAAAGTATAATTCTCCTTTGCAGAAAATATTGGATACCTTCATTCAGCAATTTTTAGTATATATCTACTAAATAGAAAGCAAGACTTTAGACATTGAGGAGAACGCAGAGCTGCCCAAGGCATTGTTCTGCCTTCAAGGAGCTCAAAATTTAACAGAATTTCTAACCCTAAGTACATTTTTGAAATTCTGTGGTTATAACAGTACATCATTATTTATTACTCATATGCCATCAAAGTCATTTTTAAAACCATTTTAATGCATTTCATATTATAATAGCAGTATTTTGCTCTCTCTTACTCAAGATAAAATTCTTAATGAACTAACAGCAGTTTAAGAGAAAAGTGACTGAGGGGCTGGCTTGGTGGTGTAGCCGTTAAGTTCACCCTCTCTGCTTCAGTGGCACGGGGTTCGCAGGTTCAGATCTTGGGTGTGGACCTACACACTGCACCATCAAGCAACGCTGTGGTGGCGTCCCATGTAAAGTAGAGGAAGATTGGCACATTTGTTGGCTCAGCGGCAGTCTTACTCAAGTAAAAAGAAGAAGATTGGTGACAGATGTTAGCTCAGGGCCAATCTTCCTCACACTCAAAAAAGAAAAATGACTGTATGGGGAGGGCTTCAACAAAGGAGGATTCTGTGAAACTTAAAGTAGCTGCAGCGAAATCATGCATGTTTATTATAGCACCACTAGCTGATGAGTTTGTTTAATATCCTTTCTTTTAGAAGGAAAGTGTTTAACATGGCAGAGACATTTTCAGCTCAAATAGACATATTTTGGTCACATGATGGGTAGGATTAATTTGAAAAATCCATTTTCCCTGAAAAAATCGAGGGAAGTTTACTACTTCTGATTGCCTCATATGTAAAATCTTGATGTCATTGCTTCCTCGGGGGCAGATACCATATCTTCCGCTTCCTCGCCAATCATCTGTTCAACACCTATGTATCGAATCGGCACCATTCCAGGCACTGGGGGACCCGCAGAACACGAACCAGACCATTTCCTGCCCCCACGCTGGTGCAGGGACACAGCTGAAACAAATATCTCTGATGTCAAGCGCTGTGAAGAGCGAGGCAGGATAAGGAGATAGAGAGTGTTGGGGTAGGAGCGATTTTATATGCAGAAGTCCTCTCTGGGCAGATAGCATTTGAACAGAGACCAGACCAAAGTTTTGGGTATATTTTGAAAGTAGAGCCAACAGAATTTGTTGGTGGTACAGGGGGCAAGGAAAAGAGAAGAGTAAAGGATGAATCCGAGGTTTGGGGCCTGAGAAACTGGTAGAATGGAGATGCCATTGACAGCTGTTGGAGTCAAGGAGGAGGAGCATCCTGGCTGGTAGGGGATGGGGACCTTGGAACTGGACAAAAGCTTGGACATTTTATTGTTGAGATGCCTATTGACTATCCAAGTAAAAATATGCATTATGCAATGGCACATATGAACCTAGAGTTCAGGGGGGTTGCAATGGGGCCAGCAATGTACATCCGCGTGTCTGTGGTATTCAGTCAGGAGGCTGGAGGAAATTGCCAAAGGGGTGGAAGAAAACAGTAAAGGGAAGAGACACGAAGATCAAGTCCTCAGGTGCTTGACAAATTTGGAAGACAAGATAGAAACAACAACAATGACACAGCACTTCACACCCTAGGTTGGTTGTTATAAAACAAAATGAAAATAACAAGTGCTAGTGAAGATAGGGAGAAATCGGAACCCTTGCACTGGTGCAGCAGCCATTGTGGAAAACAGTTTAGTGTTTTCTCAGAAAATTAACATAGAATTACTATGTGATCCAGCAATTCCACTTTTGGGTATAGACCCAAAAAAGAATTGATAACAGGGACTCAAACTGATATTTGTACATCCATGCTTATAGCAGCATTATTCACAATCACCAAAAGGTGGAAACAATCCAGATGCCCATCAACAGATGAATGAATAAACAAAATGTGGCATATACATACAATGGAATATTATTCAGTCACAAAATGGAATTAAGTTCTGATATCTGCTACAACATTGATGAACCTTGAAAACATTATGCTGAGTGAAATAACCCAGAATTAAAAGGACAAATATTGTATGATTCCACTTATGTGGGGCATCTAGAATAACAAATTCATAGAGACAGAAAATGGAATAAAGGATTCCCAGAGGCTAGAGGAGAGGAGAATGGAAGGTTATGGCTTAATGGTTACAGTTTCTATTCTGGGTGATGCAAATATTTGTTAGTAGATAGTGGTAATGGTTACACAACATTGTGAACGTACTTAATGCCACTGAATTGTACACTTAATATGGTAAACATGGGGGCTGCCCGGTGGCATAGTGGTTACATTTGTGCGCACTGCTGGGTTCACCAGTTTGGATCCTGGGTGTGGACCTATGCATTGCTCATCAAGGCATGCTGTGACAGGCTTTCCACATATAAAATAGAGGAAGATGGGCACGAATGTTAGCTCAGGGCCAATCTTCCTCAGCAAAAAAGAGGAGGATTGGCAGCAGATGTTAGCTCATGGTTAATCTTCCAGAAAAAAAAAAAGGTTAACATGGCAAATTTCATGTTATGCATATTTTACCACAATAAAAAAATTAAAAAGAAAGATAGAAGCAACAGAAGAGACTGAGAAGGAGCGGCTAATGAGGCAGGCAGAGAACCAAGAAAGAGTAGAGGCCAAGCAAAGACAGTGTTTCATAAAGAAGGAAATAATCATAAGGGTTTAGGCTACTGGGAGGCCAACAGGATGACCGAGAAATTATGGCAGAAGTGGCTGGGCAGTTCACGAAAGCTTATATTATTAACCTAATTAAAATAGTCCTTGTCCTTGAAAGTTTCATTCAATTTCCACTAACCAATGTTATCAGCATAAATGTTGGCATTGTTGGGGCAGGGTCTGAGCCAGAACTGCAGAGGAACAGAAAGTGCAAGAGAGAAATAAGAGAGAGAGACACAGTCAGAAAGGCTCGAGCGCAGACACCATTTTTACTGGGCCTAACATTAATGCTTTTATTCCTTGACCTCAAAAGTATGAAATTAATCGATTTTAAAAGAAAACAGGGGACAGGGTGCTGATTGAAACTAATCAATCAAGTTGGGAGGTGATTAATAGCACGCGCTGCAGGCGTATCTACAATGCAGGTTGAGAAGTGGTCGTTTTATAGTTCATTACATATCTGTGTGATGTTATTTATTGTTTACTTAAGCAATCGCAGTTGAAGCGCAGGCCAATTCCTGGGAATTAATGACCCACTGGGAGAGTCCATTACCTCTGGACATTAACCCCAGTCAGTTCACAGTTTTTCCAGGAAAATCCTTTTGAAGAATTATTTGTTCTCCGTCCCTTGTCACCACATTTAAAAACAACATTTAAAATACTCATTTAGTGTAAAGTCATTGAACTATACTAGAGGTTTTTTGAAAGCAATAGTTTCTTTAAGATAATACGGGTAAAAAGTCTATAAAATCTACTTCTTGAAGGCCTTTCTGAGTTTATTCTACTGTAGACAACAACCTACAGAATACAAGAGAAAAGTGAGTCAAAATTCACTTCAAGATGTTTCAATGGCCCTAGTTCTGAAACTCATATTTTAATTTATTTTCAGCGTTTGAAGACTCTCAAATATCTCCGAACCAGAGCTAAAAGCATGAAGGAGCTCACAATTCTAGTACTTTCTCTTGATAAGAGTACAAGAGAAAAAATAAAGGAAATGTTAACAAAAAGAATTAACGTGATTAAAATACCAGCCCGATGATGAGGAGCCGTCTGTAAGCCGTCAGAAGATCGGCCTGAAGGCTGAAATCGTCCTTAGTGGCTTATGTCTATAAAACCGAAATTCTACCTTCCCATTACATTTCCTGAAACAATAAGCAACCAATATTTACTGAGGAAGGCATAACCCGGATCACGACCAAGACAAGGGTCCAGAGAATGTGAAAGCTGGACGGAGCCTCAGTCATCCTTCAGGAGAGGTAACGTCACTTGCTTAAGGACAAAGAGAATTCAAGTCTTCCCTATGTCTACTCTAAAGTTATTTTTAGTCTAGCTTTGCTGATGCCATTTAATAATAATAACAGTAATAATAATCAAATATATGTACTTTCTATGTACCAAGCATTCTTCTAAGAATTTACCACATACCGACTTGTTTAATGCTCACCACCACACTGTGATCTGTTATTATCAGATATGTTACTATCCCCACTCCACAGATGAGGAATACTGAGGCACAGAGATGTTGAGCAACTTCTGCAAGGCTACCTCGCTGGTAAATGGCAGAACTAACGTCTGGAACCTTGGCCACTGGGCTCCAGAGCCTGTGCCCTTAACCACCATGCAATGGGAACCAAGGAGGAAATTATCTGTGCTCTATTTCCAGCACCTCTTCTCACATTTAAAAAAAATCAACCAGCTCCAGCCCTGATGGCCTAGTGGTTAAAGTTTGGTGCTCACTGCTTTGGGGTCCGGGTTCTCTTCCTGGTCCCTGAACCACACCACCTGTCTGATAGTTGCCATGCTTGGCACCGGCTCACGTAGAAGAACTAGACGGACTGACAACTAGGATATACAATGATGCACTGGGGCTTGGGGGAGGAAAAAAAAAGGAAGAAGATTGGCAACAGATGTTAGCTCAGAGAAAATCTTTCCCTGCAAAAAAAAAAAAAAAAAGGAAAAAAATTAACCAACACTTGTATTATGCTTATTACGTGTTCTAAGTGTCTTCTAAATATCAACTCACTGGTCCTCATACCAACCCCGTGAAATGTTCTTATCACCATCTCCAATTTATAGATGAAGAAACTGAAGCAGAGAGAGGTTAAGTAATGTGACCTAGCTCACACAGCTGGGAATCTTTTTTTTTTTTGAGGAAGTGTGGCCCTGAGCTAACATCTGTGCTCATCTTCCTCTATTTCGTATGTGGGACGCCTGCCACTGCATGGGTTGATGAGCGGTGCATATGTCTGTGCCCGGGATCCAAACCTGTGAACCCTGCACCATCGAAGTGGAGCACTCGAATCCAACCACTAGGCCACCCCCTTGGCGGGCCCTACAGCCGGGAAGCCTCACAGAGCTGGGACGTGCACTCAGCCTGGCTCCAGAGCAGGACACACTCCTGTCTCTTCCTCAAAGTCCCAAACACTCAAGCCAAAGACTCTTCTATCAGAATCCTCTGTCTTCCTTCTTCCATTGGCTCCTGATGTCCCTTAGGCACCTCATCACCCCCACACAAAAGAAGGAAAAGAGTACAGAGGCATTTCCAGACCACTCCAGTATATTGAATCAATTTCCACTGAATTCACGTGTATTTATTTATAGAGTTGTTTGGGAGAGGTGAGTTAAGATGAGGGGAGAGACAGGAGAGGTGCCAGGGACAGAGAAAGTGAGAAGAGAAAAGGAACACTGATGGCTTGGGTTCAAATTCCAGCTACGATAAGAATAGTTAACAGTTATTTATTAAAACCTTACCTTAATAAGCTTAGCCTGGCTGTATAAATTTTATACTCATGTAGATTATTGCAGGTGATTTTCATGACAAATGACAGTTTTGGGGTAGATCTCATTTGTGTTCCTATTTCACAGATGCGAGAATTGAACCTTAGAGAGGTTAATTAACTCGCCAAGGTCCCACAGCTTGAAAGTGACAGAGTCAGGATTTGAACCCAGCTCGTCTGGCTCTAGAGTCTGTGATCTCTACCACTGTACACTGGCCTCCTAGAGACCCAGTCAAGGCTCAGGTCTGCCCACTGCGCCTGAGAACTACTGACTGACGTGTGTAAGCCTAACATAATACATGTCCGGGGCCGGCTCCGCGGCTGAGTGGTTAAGTTTGTGGGCTCCGCTGTGGCGGCCCAGGGTTTCGCTCGTTAGGATCCTGGGTGCGGACATGGCACAGCTCATCAGGCCACGTTGAGGCGGCATCCCACATGCCACACCTAGAGGGACCCGCAACTATAAAATACAGCTATGTACTCGGGGGATTTGGGGAGAAGCAGAAAGAAAGGAAAAAAAAAAAAGAAGTTTGGCAACAGTTGTTAGCTCACGTGCCAAAAAAACCCAAGAAACCAAAAAAAACAAACAAAAAACATAATATATGTCCTTCCCAAGGACTGCCTCCCACCTCTAATTCTACTTTTGACATATACCAAGAGGTGTCCCTGGGCTTGTTTAAGGACTTTATTTTGGGCTCTCTCCCGTGATCTCAAGGTTTCAGGGAAGTGAAAGGAATCATGAGTGTTGGTTGTTCCCATGCATGTGCCAATGTTATTTTAAATTGTGTTATGTTTAAGTTGTGTTTGGGGAAGGTAGTTAGGTTCAAACTCAAGGGTGAAATTGCAGGAAACATGATAAAAAATTGACTTTCATTAAGTCCTTATCGTCTACTCGGCATTTCATACATATTATCTCATTCACTTCTCCCAACTCTTCTACTTTCTTCTCTTTACAGATGACAGAACTATGATTCAGAGACAAAGTGACTTCTCCAAGTTTGTACCATCTATGCCTGATGGAGCTGGTTCTCAAACCTAGCCCTTCTTTCTGGAAATTTACATATAAGGGTATAAGATGAAGTTAAAACTTAATGGGCCTGTTGAGAACTGAGAAATGGATCACAAATACAATTTATCAACATTTATATAGTGTGTATCCCAATATTTCCACATATAGCATCCATCAGGCAAGAATGCATTTCTGAGCCTGCAACGCAGCAACTGAGGGATACTGAAAAGCCATAAGAGGAGAGAGCCCTTGGGATAATGGTGGAAAATGGACCGTGGATGAGAGCCCTGGGATCTCAGTCCATTTCACCTCCAGACAACCGCCACGTGACTTGGTGGTCCTCCTTGTGAGATCCACGCTATGTGTGAACATCCTTCCATCCCAGCAAGTCCAAACATAGCATGCTGAGCACTCAATACTTACTTACTGCCTGAATCATGTGTTTCCAAGACAACTTCTCGCTTAGACACCATTATGGGCTGAATTGTGTCCCCTCAAGTTCATATGGTGAAACCCTAACTCCCAGCACCTCAGAGTGTAACTACATTTGGAGACAGGGCCTTTAGAGAGGTGATTAAGTTACACTGAGGCCATTAGAGTGGGTTCTAATCCAGTCTGACTGGTGTCCTCATAAGAGGAGGGAATTTGGACACACAAAGAGACACCAGGGATGTGCGTGCACAGAGGAAAGACCATGTGAAGACACAGAGAGAAGGCGGCCAGCTGCAAGCCAAAGAGAGGGCCTCAGAAGAAACCAAGCTTGATGACACCTTGATCTTGGACTTCCAGTCTCCAGAACTGTGTGAAAATAAGTGTCTATTGCTTAACCCACTCAGTCTGTGATATTCTGTTACGGCAGTCCTTGCAGACTAACAGAGACACCAAATTTAATAGTCTCCAAATCAGCTTTTAATGTTTTTGTAAGCACTTAAGTGTGAAATATTTACAAATACTTTGATATGTCACCATCTAGGATGAAGATTCTTTCCCATCCTTTCTTGAAGTTCTGAGCATCTCATTTGTCCACCTGACTTCTAAAACTTCTAGGGGTGCCTCCTGTTTCATTTGATGTACACTCACTTTTCCCCTCGGGAAGATTTTTAAATTAAATACCTTCCTAAGTCATCTGGAGTATTCCCAAATACTGTACTTGACATTGGAATGCAAATTGCAAGTGAATATTTAGTAGCAGAGCCCACATCCCGGAACTCAATTACAGTCTTGTGCAGGAGAAGGAAAGGAGACTGATGAAGTCTGACACACATTATGAAAGAAGATTGGACTTAAGTTCATATATATATATATATATTATATTTTTTTTTTTTTGGTGATAAAAGAGTATCTCATCTTTTCAGAACAAAACTTTGAAGCATCTAATCAAATTTAGTTCGTTTCAACAAATGTCTATTGAGCATTTAATATGTGCTAGGGGCAGGCATATGACATTTTAATGTAGCTGTTGTGACATTGGGGGCATTTGGATTATGCAAATTTGAGTTGACCCTGAAGTCATTTTTGTGTGTGTGTGTGTGTTTTTTCTCTGTGTTTATTTTTTTTTTCAATTTTTTTTATTGAGTTATTGATAGGTTACAATCTTGTGAAATTTCAATTGTACATTAATGTTTGTCAGTCATGTTGTAGGTGCACCACTTCACCCTTTGTGCCCACCCCCCACCCCACCTTTCCCCTGGTATCCACTAAACTGTTCTTGGTCCATAATTTTAAATTCCTCATATGAGTGGAGTCATACACAGATTATCTTTCTCTCGCTGGCTTATTTCACTTAACATAATTCTCTCAAGGTCCATCCATGTTATTGCAAATGGAATGATTTTGTTCTGTTTTGCAGCTGAGTAGTATTCCATTGCATATATGTACCACGTCTTCTTTATCCATTCGTCTGTTGCTGGACACTTAGGTTGCTTCCACGTCTTGGCTATTGTAAACAGTGCTGCAATAAACATTGGGGTGCACAGGACTTTTGGGAGTGCTGAGGAAGTCATTTTAATTAGAAATAAAATACTGCATTTTTTAAAAAATCAAGTAACATTTGCAGTAGAGATTCAATCTCTTATCTTTCCTTTTTGATGAACACAAGGGTGAGGAGGAGGACACCAGTGACGCAGAGATGGGGTGGAGTCGGGTGTGGAACCAACATCTGGAAAGGGTGCAGCTCAGGGTTCCTGTCAGACTTGGTTTTCCACTTGGTATTTGGTGATGAGAAACTTTGAATTTTGACTCAACCCTGTCAAAACAAACCAAATCAAAATGCTCCCTTGAGGCCTGGCCCAATGTTATCCTGGAGATACAGCAATGAATAACACTGACCCTACTACTAAGACACTGGGAATCTGAAACATACAATCTCTACTTGAATCCACTCAATTGACGGCCACAAATTCCCTTCAAATTGGAATAGCAAAAAAGGAAGAGACAGAGGAAGAAAGGGAGGTACTTTACAAGCTATGATTACCAGAGCCTTCATCACTTTTTACAGCCAGGTTAGAGTGCAGCTGCTTTGGGAAAAGGGACGGAAGTGAGGGGGAGGACAGGGAATGGAACCACAATGACAGCCACAGGAGGCTCTACCAGGCAGTAGGCTGTGTCACCCTGGGCATACCCACTGCTCATCTGGAAGTCAGAAAATTGTAGCGAGAGCATTTAGACCACCAAGAGCATCCTTGAGAGCCAACGCTGACATATTTAGAGAAATGTTTTCACCCAGTTGCCACAAACAGCAGCCTTCAGGCCTCAACCTACCATTTTTCACCCCTTTTAGGGGCCGTGAGCACCATTCAGAAACCCGGATTTAGCCTCAAAGCATTTACATGGTAAAGGGCATGGAAAGAAACAGTTAATAAATTTCCCCACAAGAAACAGCTGCTATTTTTAAATAATTTTAGAATTTTAGAAAGGCCAGTCTCTCCATTCTACAAGTCTGTCTTGACTTTCAAATGTCTGAGGATTTATGGTCTACATTTTTATAGTCTCTGTTGAATGGTGTTAACTTCACCAGTGATCACTAATGAATTGTTGGCATCGTTTCCTTTGGTTAAGATGCATACTAGTTCCTAAAGCTTGAACACCTCCTCCTAGCCCACTGAGTTGTCTGAGAGCTGAAATTTATGCTCTAAAAGAAGTTTATTTCTTAAGATGCATTGCAAAATAAACATTCAAAGGCCTATAATAATTATTTTTAAAAATATAAAGCAAATTATCTTAGAATTGACATTGAGTCTCTTAATGTTCTCTTATAAATCTACTCCATTCATAAAAATGATGAACAAAACCCAAAACTCTCAATAAATTGGATTTTTAAAAATCTTAGTGACAGCCCCATTTTATATCAGATTTAGGATTAACATTACCCAAAGAATGGTGTACAAAATCATCCTGGTTTTACGGTTAACTCAATTATTGGCAAAGAGTCAGATTTCCTGATTTGCACTCTCATCACTTAAATCACGCTGATACTCATAAATGAGTATGAACCTAAGGCAGAAATTGTCCCTGTGAGTGGCTCTATGACTCAGATCCTTAATCTCTTTCCCTCTGTGGGAAAGTAGATACTCTTTTACCGTACAGACCTCAATCTAAACCAAGACTAGATCTTCAAAAAACACCTTAAAGTACAGTCAACACTAATGCAAGACAGCAGGGACCAAGATAACCCCAAAAGGCAGCTAATCCAAAATGTGTTTAGCTTTAGCTAAATGGAGATTTAAAATGATAAACTAGGAGCTGATCTGATCATAATCCCCAGCTACATACCCAAGCATTTCTGTTTCAATCTTAAAATCATCCCTTGCTTCCAGCTAAGAAACTAAAGTAAAGCCAGTAAGCATTTAGCCCATTCCCGAGGAGCATATCATTGCACAGCTAAAATGAAGGACGCTGATCAATGACCCCAGGTGTTAGTTACTGTGAGGGTGTCTGGTCCTCACGTGTCATAGGATTCACCCACACTCTACGCTGTTTCAAACTCTCACTACAATTTACTCTTCTGTGATGTTTTAAGCAGACTGAAGGCAGGGAAACTATAATTTCCATTTCCAATTGGAAGTGAGAAAGATGAAGAAAATGGAAACATTATTGGCCAATAGCAAAACAGGATCCTCATTTCTGGCCAAATGGGACAAACTCATCCTAACTCTGTAACCTCCTTAGGCAGAAAATACAGAGCTAAGCATGACAAATGGAAATTCTGCAGTGGTTAGTGAAAGCCTGCTAATACACCTAACTGCATACGCATTATCATTCAGACCTTGGGAACAGTTTACTAGCCTAAACCTTAAAAGCTTATGGTGATGCTTTCTCCTAACAGAGAAAAATAAACATGTACCAGTTATTATAATTTACTAATCTTGTTTTCCCTTCCAAAAGTAAGGCAGCAGAGGACATTACACCTGATTCCATTATCACTGAATAATAAAGTTATTTCATGTGTGTGTCTGGGAGAGAAGATGAGTGGGAAAAATCAAGCACAGGCAAAATGAATAATTTAACTAAATGCCTAAACAAACAAATTTTATACACTGATGTCTATATTCAAGGAGGAAGAGGAAGGCTGGAAATAAGAGACGAGGAATTGAAATGTAGGAAATTGATGGTATTTAAATGAAATAATGGAGTTTTATTCTCAAGAAGCAGCCTGGGAGCACTTGATCTATTGTGACCTTGCTTTTTTTTCAGACTAATATGTAATAACTGCTAACACTTAGCTCTTGCAAGGGCCAGACACGGTCTATGCGTTATGTGTCTGAGTTCACGTCATCCTTCCAGGGACTCAGTGAGGCAGGTCGTATGTACTGTTCTACCTCCTTTACAAAGGTGGGCTCGGAGGCACAGCACATTTAAGTGACTGGCCCCAAATGACCCACCTAGGAAGTTGTGAAATCCGGATTAGAACACAGACGATCTGTCTCTGTGACTCTTCATTCACTTCCAAGGACGGTCCCTTCTCAGCTACTTCATTTGGAACAAGATGGAGCATTTCTGTGCATGCACGATACAGGATCTTTCTACCACTGTTGATCGCTAACAAGAACAGAGCACCATGATGGAAAATAAGGTGAAAAAAGTTTACAGCTTCTCAATGGTGTTTAGCATCAAGTACAAGGAGACCGATTTGGTGAAAGGCCATGTGGGTCACTGACTAATTGTCATGCGATTTTTGTTTTAAGCCGATGAGTACTGGGAGATGGGAATGCTTAGAGAAAACATGGTGGATAAGAACTCAAGGGCTGCTGTCAGAGTGGAAATCAAACACTAGCTTTGACTGTGACCATTTACCAGCTTTGACCATGACCGACAGATTTAATTCTCTGAGTTCTGGTTCTATTTCAGTAAAATGGGGATAATAACACCCACTCTACAGGGCTAATGGGGCGAATAGCTAAGATAATATAGTAAAATCATTTAGTACAGTGCTTGGAACACAGCAAGAGCTCAGTTTATCATTATAGTTATTATTATTACTATCACTATTCTTCTTTGAACATCCATCAAGGTTGAATAAACTAAAGGTATTGGTATACCTAGGTGATATATACTACCAACAAAAATAGAATTATATTTAATATTTCACTTCTATAAGTGAATAAAATTTACTTCTTAATTTAAAGTTAATTTTATCAATGTTATATGTGCACATAGCTAAAACCAGTTAGCACTAATGGCTTATAACAAAAAGAACCTTACTGTCCTCAACTATGCCCACCTCACTCTGCCAGTTCTAAATAACTTAGCTGTTTCC
Source organism: Equus przewalskii (assembly GCF_037783145.1). Classification (NCBI taxonomy): domain Eukaryota; kingdom Metazoa; phylum Chordata; class Mammalia; order Perissodactyla; family Equidae; genus Equus; species Equus przewalskii. Next base: position 18,740,321 of record NC_091862.1, read on the forward strand.
TGCCACTTACCTCCATTTTTCTAAATAATATGCTTATACTTCTATTTTTGGTTTGTTTGTTTGTTTTCCTCCCCAAAGCCCCAGTGCATGGTTGCATATCCTAGTTGTAGGTCCTTGTAGTTCTTCTGTGTGAGCCACCGCCACAGCATGACAACTGACAGACGGGTGGTGTGGTTCCGCGACTGGGAAATGAACCTGGGCTGCTGAAGCGTGAGAGTGCCAAACTTTCACCAATAGACCATCAGCGTTGGATCTATCCTTCTGTTTTTAATTTATCAATTTTAGATAGTAAATGCCACATGTGCCACCCCAGCCCCTCTTGTAGGACTGAGGCACTCATTCCCCTAGCTGCTGGGAATGCTGGTGACTGATGACTCTCAGCTGAGCGTCTCTGAGACTAGCGCTCAGTTGTAAAGAGCCACAATGCTCAAGGTCAAGACTCCTCCTGTCTTAGCGTGAGCTGTTATAACAAAAATACCATAGACCTTGTGGCTTAAACAACAGACATTGATTTCTCACTGTACAAGATCAAGGTGCCAGCAGATTCAGTTCCTGGCGAGAGCTGTCTTCCTGGCTTGCACATGGCCACCTTCTTACTGTATCCTCACACTGTGGAGACAGAGAGCTCTCGTGTCTCTTCCTCTTTCTATAGCAGCATTAACTCCTTCATGAGGGTCTGTCCTCATTTCCTTATCTCCCAAAGATCCTCCCTCCAAATACCATCGAATTGGGGATTACGGCCTTAACATATGAATTTGGGTGGGACACAAACATTCAGTCCGTAGCACTCCCTTGCAGCTGCCTACTTCCAATGATGGGTGCATTCTGAGGGTATAATGGCCTGGCTCCCCTGAATTAAGGCAGCACCACTCTAAGGGAGTCATCTCAGCTCCAGAGCAAGATCTTTGTAGTGACTGCATTACCATCGCAATTCAACTCCTCCCTGTGGCCCATCCTGCTTCTTTCAGTCCTTCACAAGTGTTGATCCCAAGGACACGCTTCAATAAACTGCCTGCACACAGTGTGTTTCCCAGGAAACTTCACTAAGCCGTTGTAGACTTGCTGTCATGGTAGTCAGTCTAACACAGGCACACACCTCCCTTCCTCTAATCCTCTCAATGTGGTTATACCGGAACTTTTCATTAAATCCATAGTCACTGTTTACATCACTATGACAGTAAAACACTACTCATTGCAGAGCCCAAGAGCATCCAATGACTACCATTCCTTTCTCATATAAATTTTATTTTGTCTTGGAATTAAAGCTGTTGTTTGTTCATCTACTTAGTTTCTATGAAGTTTTCTCTACTCTCTCACATTGCGTCAATGGGTCTGTCAAATGCTTCTCAATACATTTTGCAAATCTCATACACAATAAATATTCTAGCACCTCTATTTGGTTCTTGAATACTTTGCTCCTGTAGCCCTCCACCTTCCTGCTCCAATATGTACTCCCTGCTCTGTACAGCTGTCATCCTGACAATTCCTTTTAGCATTCTTGTGTGTCAGACCTTCTATTTCACAAATCCTACGTATTCATCTGTCATGGCTTATTCCTTTGTTTTGCTGGAGTCTATTCTCCAGTAGCTTCCTCTACAAAAGTATGCATGGGAGGTATATTTGGGGAGTCCATTCACATCTATTATTCTTCACTCATATGTGATTGACAGTTTGCTTGGGCAAAAAATTCCTGGTTGAAAATCACTTTTTCTCTGAATTTTCAAGTTTTCCCTATCCAGTGTTATTAGTGAAATGTCCACAGCCATTCTGATCCTCTCTCCTTTGGTATGAATGACTAATTTTCTCTCAAAGTTTAAGATAACTTTGTTCCTGGTGTTCTGAAATATTGCAAAGATGTGTTTTGGGTTAGCCTTTTTTAATTCATTGGTCTGGGTGCCTGGTGGACCTGTTTAATCAGGGTTACTGTGTTCTTTTGTTCTAGAAAATTCTTCTTTATTATTTCTTTGATAATTTTCTCCCCATTGTTTCCTCCCACTGCTCAGGAATTCCTTACATGGAGATAATGGACTTCTTAGATTGATCTTATAATTTTATTTTCTTTTTCTCACCTGTCTTTTTTAAATTTTTTTAATTAATTAATTTTCAGATGTACATCATAATATAGTTTGAATTCTGTGTAGATTACATCATGTTCACCACTTGAAAACCATCTGTCTTTTTTCCCTACTTTCCAGAAGAGTTCCTTCATTACTTTATGTTTCAACCTTTTTTCTTTTGATTACCACATTTTTCATTTTCAAATACCTTCTTGGTCTCTGTTTCTCAAAGCTTCCTGTTCTTGTTTTACAGACACAGTCTTCAGATATCTGAGGATATGGTCTTTTTCCTTAAGTTTTCCTCTGATCCTTGCAAAACTCTGTTTTCTCCAGGTTTCTACTTATCTCTCTCAATTTGAGGTTTTCCTAAAATTTGGGTGATCCTTGATTTTTTTTCCTAATATTTACAATCGAGGCCTTTCTTTATCTTTGGGGCTCACTTCACCATCAGCTGGTGTCCCTGAGTTTCTCCAGAGAAAAGAGCTCCAGTTTCCTCGAAGGAGGATGAGTTTGGGGAGAAGATCTGATTTACGTCTTTTGTGTGGGAACCTTTCCACCAAGGCTGCTCTTCTCAGCCCCATGCCTCACCTCCGTCTTTGAAAATACCTGGTATCCCTAGGTGGCGTTCGAAGGAGCATGGCTCATTCCTTGGTGATACTGTCCTCTGCAGGCTTGGTGGGAATTTCCTCTGTTCTTCAGAAGTCGATTACCATCTGCCTTCTTGCTTCAGCAATGTTTGTTAAAATATCTTCCCACTGTTGCTTTCTCTGTAGTCTCTCTGTCCTTGTGGATTAATATCTTTTTGGTTCTCTTGGTGCACTTTAGCTGGGTTTGGGGAGGGGAAAAAAATGCATACATGGGCATACTGTCATTTTTAAGTAGAAGCCCTGTAATACATTTTATTTCCAAATATGCATTTGTCAGTTCACATGCCATATAATGAAGTAAGAATAGTTTTTAACACAATAATTTATCCTTTCCATTAAAGTCGTCTTTCAATAAACTTTGAGAAGACGGTTCACTCAAGGTGCAAAACCAACAAAGGGGAGTTTGTACTTTAAAGATAGAAAAAAAGGGGAAACCCCCCCAAGTTTTCAAAGGAACTTAGTTTTCAAAGAGTCATAGCTTTATTGTAAAACTCAATACAATTTTAAAAAATGTGTCCAGAGCCACTTAGTAAAAGTATGTAGGCAAAAATATACAATTGTATGTTTGCACAGAGCAGTCAAGCTTAGACATGGAATCTTGACATGTATTGTTCCTATCATGCAAATCTCTCCAGAGAGATGAGCTTCTAAACCAGAAATGCTATCGTTCAGTGCAATCTTAGTGGCAGCAATTAGAACGATGATTTCAAACCATTATGCATCCAAAGAGAAGGCAAGAGTCCAATCTCAACATCAAAGGCAATCAGCAAATAATTGAATGGACATGGTTACATGATTAAATTGTATCATGTACAAGATGTGCAAACAGAAAATAAGAAATGAGGCCATGTGATAAAATAGAGGCTTTCTTTTAAAATTGTGCTCAAAATATTTGCTCTGTGATTTTACATATAAGAAGAAATGGGTGAGAGAGAAATTGAAAGGACTGAAGAATTTGAGATGTGTGTGGGACATTCAAGTCATTTCCGGTAGAGTTACTACTCTGCTGGGTGTAACGACTTCTATAAATTATTGAAACTTCCAGACTTGTAGTAATGATTTGGTAATAAGACCAAATGCATTGGGGCATAAGAGAACATCAAAACATTACACTGAGTGTTAAATGTTATCGTCTGGTCCAGAAATTATTTCAGTAAATAACATCTGGTGAAAATAATTATCCTGCCTTTAAGTTGCAAAATGATGAGATATTTTGGAGAAGATTAAATGCAAACTTCATATTTATTTATTATAAGAATTCAAGAATAATCTTAAAAGTAAAAGTGGAATGCTATTACATGTGCTATGATTAAGGGCAGATCCATCTCTGGCTTCCGGCTTGCCAGGTTTATGTCTTCGTTTTACTGCACTGGTATGAAGCCTGATCTGAGAGCTCAGATAATACGTATACTATGGAACTTGGGATATTTACAATCAGAAATTTGCAGCTTCATCTATAAACACCAGTTAACATACCCGAGTTATTTATGACACATGCTCCTAGTTTGCATTGTATACTAGAATTACATTTTCTCACACTTAAAGCAGTCTGCCAAGTTGGGACTTAGGGGCCCTCTTTTGGATAAAAGTAGTCAAATAAACATCATTCAAAAACAAAATAAAGTACTCTGTGTGTTTGAGTGTGTATGAGCGTGTGTTTGAAAGTGTGTGTATGTGTCTACACGTGTACCCAAGTGTGTGTGCGTACCAAGAATGAGGGTGAAACACATAGAGCACTCATTTCAGGTGAAAATGTAAATGTATGCCCCAAATCTCAGCAATCATGCTAAATAATATTTTAATAGAATATTTTAAAAATCAATATTAATGCAAAAAAAAATCTATGTGCTACAACTAAAGGTAAAGAATCCCAGATGGGATCCTGGAACAAAAAAAAAACGACATTAGGTAAAAACTAAAGAAATGTAAATAAAGAATGGACTTTAGCTAATTAAAAAAAAAAATCCACAGTGAACTACATGTCAAAATTTTAAATAAAGACAATCTGTATCTCTGATTTTCATTTTTGCATCAAACTCCAATATAGCTTGGCATGGCACTGGTGTGTGCTTAAATGTCTCTGTTTTTCAAGGCTTTTTTATTTTGTTGTATGTTCAAAATAAACAAAAAGGCAGTCAGATGATGACTAATATCTACGTGATATCAAAGTTACTAAATCCTACCAACGAATACTATTATTTATCTAAATAGTTTGTAAATTCCTCAGCTACAGGCCCAATTCCTAAAAACAGGAAGTATATTCTACTGTGCCCATCATATTACCTAAAACTTCAATACTTTACGTGAACTATTAAATATTTTGACTGATACGTGTGGGGGGAGTGAAGCAGTCAACCAGGAATAAAGAGCCCTGAGTGCTGGTTCTGGTTCTGCCACTGTCCAGGGCACAGTGTTTAATCTCGCTGAGCCTCAAGGATCTCGTCTGTTCAGTTCGTTGAATTAAAGATCCACCGCTCCAAAAGTTCACGGATTTGTGATTTGTTTATTTATTTATTTTTTTCAGCTAGGAACAATTAATTAAGGAAACCATATTCAACAAAATATTACAACATAAATACCAATAAAATAATTGGTTTTCCTATGGTTATTCATTTGATATCATCAAAAACGGGATTCGAGGATGTGTATTATTACAGAATCCATGTATTTTTGGTAGGCCAAAAGCTGAACATTGGATTGGGGCTACAAATTGGGAGATCTTGAGAGATCTCAATACCAATTCCAACAGCTGAAATGGACAGAAACACTCCTGGCTTCCCAAATTCATACTATCAGCGGAAATTTCTATTGAAAGTGTAAAAAGATAGTTATTTGATTATTAAGTAGTCCATAGAAGCCTACTTTTAAACTTGTGATTGATTTTACATAAATAGTCTTAGAATCAAACACATTTACAACAATTATTCTATGGGAAAAAGTACTTAAAGTTCTAAAACCACCATAAAAGTTTTATAATATAGCCACTATTATATAATAACTACATTGTAATTCAATATAGGTGATTTTCTAGAAAGAATTCTATACTGTTTTGTAAAGTGTTACAAGAATTGTACTTCTTTATCCACTCAAAAATCGTATCTTGTTTTATATGCTCAGGTCTCTTATTTAAGTTTCTCTAGTAATGTCATACTTAAGCCGTAAAATCATCATTTGTGGATTTCATGATGTAACAAAATAAATGACAATCTATCTCAACACCCAATTCTAACAAGCAAGTTCATTACATTTAAAAAAGTTAATAGTTAACATAATATGCAATAGGATGCTTTAGACTCTCAGGGTATGTATTACACTTGAGTATTTTGTGGAAATGAGAGAAACTAAAGCTAAAATTAAGTAAAACGTTTGAGTCAAAGAGTATTTCTTTAAATGAAGCTTACTTCCTTACAAAGTTACAAAATAAAAGTTCTAAAGGATTTTATTTGGAGAATTGTTCAGAAATTATTTACAACTAGAATTGTTTAATGAAAACTACCAAAGGGATTTTAAACATATTTCACGTTTTCCTGCAGGTAGGATAAATTTTTTTTTGCGCTTTATTTGAAGTCAAAGTAATTTATTTGTCAAATCATCTCCGCCCCTTCCACAAACAAAATGGTAAATATATCTCTGCCTCTTTAAAAAAGAATTTCTTTCCACAAATTCTGATTGAATAAAGGCAAATAGAAGGTTACAGAAATTATGAAGGATGTAGGTCAACGGAGAAGTTTGAACAAGGCAAACGTAGCAGTGTATGCAGAGCCAGACACTCACGAATCATTCTAGATACTGATGTACTTACACTGTACCGTTTACCTACATTCATGTGACTTTGTAAATAGTGAAAAACAATCACTTAAATTCAACATGCGTGTTTTCGATACTGTAAAGTGAACTCCACTCTTTGTGTGTTTTCCCATTTACAGTTCAGCCTTAAAAGAGAGAAGCCATGCTAAGTAATTTGTATGGTACTTAAAATGGCAGCTGGTTAGTTCCTTGCTCTAGAGAGCCAAAACTGATGGCTCTGCTTCAAGTAGGTTTCCTGAATTCGTTAATTCCTTTCATAACATGTTTTTTAAAAGTTACTACGTTACCAAATTTGATGTCTTTTTCCAAGACAGTCAAACAATAACCCAATAAATCCGATAAGCCTTTGGATTGTTGTGGCAGTTCTAGTTATGCTGTGCTTTTCTATAAAGCTATTATTAACAGACATCCAAAGATAGACCTTAACTGTCCACTGCTACTAGACAGATGGTGGTGGAAGGGAGACCTGTCATTTAAATGAGTCACCATTTTCATCAATATGCTCATTGGTTACCAAGCAAAGCTAAGCTACATGTGAGTCATTATTTTCTGGCCTAGGATGTGAAGAATGACCCATTAATCTACATAGCTAGACATCTAGTTCTTTTTGCTAACTCTGGACGTTTACCTGAAAAGCTGAACTGTGTCATTCATAATCAAGCCATGCAGAAAGATTAGATATAGTCCTGTTCATGTTTCTGCAATTCTGAGCTATATTTGACCCATACATACAGAAGGAAGAGAACAGAAATTGAGTTTTCCATGAGGTTGTACTCCATTCAAGAAGAGTGATGCTTTGAGAATCCACATAGTCCATGTAGTATGAAAAAAATGAAATTGCATTTGAGTTTGGTTTTTCAAACTCCATTTGTGTCTTGGTCCTAAAGAAAGATCATACTGAGGTCTTAGAAATAATCCATACAGAATACACTGATTGCTCCATTTTGAAAATGTACTGCCAAATGCTGACTTCCCTTCATTGACTACAGATAATTCCCCCATTACTCCTGCCTTAGAAACCTAGACTTTGAGAAAGAGTAGTGTATTCTGAGAGTTGGCAGTTTGTATCTTTGGTAAAAAATGAAAAAACAAATGCATACGCGCGCACACACACAACACTTGCCAACAAAGACAACAGCCTCTTCTTTTGATGTATTAATGCTATCACACCATTGTCAACACCAGACTAGAGTTACTGGCCAAAAAGAATATATCCTGGCCTGCACCGAGACACAGCTGCAATTCAGTTGGCCATGCTAGGCCCCATCTGTAAGAGTTGGATGCTTGGTGACACCGGCCATTCTGAAGCCTATATAAAGAAGCCTGAGAAAGCTAGGCAGACAGATGGTAAAGCAATACAATAATGAAGAATATTTAGCTGATGTTGATGCTTATTTTGCCTTCCAAGAGGATGCTGCAACTCCCAAATAACACTCCATAATGGGGCATCTATCACTCATAGACACGCAAACATTTGTGCTCAACCACAAAATATCAGTTAAGGTGGTCATAAATTTCACCATATGTAAACACAACACAACATTCAGCTAATATGACAATTAGCAATACAAATTGCATACAGAAATTATCAAGCGATGCCAATTATTGGCTTAGCCCATCCTCTTTCGTTTCTTAAGCAGATTTTTGGTGGTGGTGTTTGTGTTGTTATTTTTTCCTGCTGTGAGATTTAGTCTAAGTGGAACTAAAGGTATTACAATAATGGGTTACATCAAACGCAGATCAAACATCGGTATGACCCTCTCTCTCAGGGTACTCCAGGACGAGGGAAGGAATTTTGCAGGAACTGAAGGCAGGCCAGCACGCTGGGGGAAGGTTGCACGCGGGCGGTCAGTCATTTAAGGGGTTGGATATAATCCCAACTGCCACAGGAAGGCACTGATGGATTTGACTGGGGGGCTGTCATGACTCCATTTACATTTTAAGGCTATTCTTCTACTTGGTGGGTGGAGAACGGATTGGAGGCGACTAAGAAAGGCAACAGGAGGAAAGGAGGTTAGGAAATGGTAGCATTTTACCGCAAAACGAACAGTCCAGTTTGGGGCTGATATATCAAAACATTTGCAACACAGCTAATAGGACAGAGGGAAAGGATGGCACCAGCTTGGTTATTGGCTCTCCCTGGCATGCCTCACTTCTTTATGAAGTTGCTTTTTGTGCCTTAAATCTCAGTGCCATTATGATTTATGACTGCATGAAATCTTTTAAATTAAGATTTGTTTGATTGTCTGTTTCTATTAAGGTGACCATAATAGCAATTTCCCTTTTTCCAAACAAATGTTTTGCAGGGCGCTGGAGCTCAGCGTCTGTGTATGGATCATGACAGTGATTAATTTCTGTCGCTAAATTCTTTATTTTCTATAACTAATTTAAGATAGCTGCCACTTTTTAATAACTAAAGGATATAAATCCAGTAGGGTATTTTTCTTAGGTAATTGATATAACATCTTCATATTAGTGACTATAAATTACGGCTCTGTTACCCCATTCTGTCACCCAGCAAAGCTGCTCAAAGTACGTATATCCAGGCTGCCACTGTGCAGTGGTGCATACAATTTCTCCTCAACTAAACAACAAATCACAGAGCCAAACACTGTCTAAACCAATAATTTAGTTAGGATTTCATTCAGTCGAATGAAAACCTCAGTGATTTTGCAATGCTGCTTGGTTTGGTAATGTTTTTAAAGATTAGCATTTACCAAGTTAAAGAAGCCACACTCTAGGTAGAAAAATATTGGGGCTTTAAAGGGGCAGACCATTCACCTATTTCATTTTACCAAAAAATTGCATTTCCCAAATTTCCCTGTCAGTAAATAGGGAAATAAAATTTCTCAAAATTTCTGAAGACTGAAACATGTCTAACTCTGACGAGTAATTTCTTCTAAGTGGAAGAAATTCTTCCCAATGGATTCAAACGCCACTTCCTGAAAGACACATCTACAGACATCAATGACTCTTTGACAGAATCTCTTGCTATGATGTAAAATGCAGCAGAAAACTGAAGTACCAGAATTGATGCCAAATGTATAAATGATTTTTGGATTATACTGGTATTGGCTTATATGTAACATAATTCTGTCCCTTAACCAAATAATGTGTGTGGCGGGGGAGGGGGGAGTTCTAAACCACTCAGAGAGAATGGGGACATCTGTGAGTATTTATACCCATAAAAACATGTCAGGACATTCTTAGATCAAGGAATCCCAGCTGCAAATGAATGAGGATCCCTGATATGATGCTATGAACCTCTCTCAGCCATTGGCAGAAAGGACACCCCTATAGTAGCATCCTGAATACTCATATACAACTGTAATTGATTACATTTAAGTTCATGTGATTCGTAGTTAAATGATGACTGCATGTTTATGCAAAGTGTCTCCATAAAGAAATGAGACTAATTTTCTTCTTGACTAGCTTGTGGAAGCAGAAGAGCAATCATAAGGCAGCAAGAATGTTATGGAAACATGTTTCAACGAGCAGCGGCACTATTTCCAAGTCCAGCCAGTGAACTATCATTTGCTCACAGCTGCACTGAATATTGCTTTATGTCAGAACAAAAATGGGTGATCACTTACAGCAAAAAATTAGTTGAGTTCTGTGTGATAATTCTTCACTATATCCACTTGACTTGCTAAAATAAGCTTCTCGGAATGAAAGAGCATTGCAAGTCACAATTTTAGTGCCAATAAAGTTTTTTTAAAGGTTGTGGAAGATGTTTATGTTGGTATGCAAGATGTTTATCTGGTCAGTTTCTGGGATTCATTCATAAAAGTGTTTAAAATGTCAAAGATTTTGTTTATTTAATTAAGACATAAATGGTGGCTAGAGTTTACATTTAAACAAAGAAGAAATAACCATAAAATATTAGGGCTGAAAAGGATATTAATGGTCATTCAGTCCAGCCTCCTCTTTACAGATAAGAAAACTAAGACCAAAATCCAATAACTGCTAAATGGTAGAATTAAAACTAATTTAACTTGTTCTGAAAGGAATCATGTCATGGGAAAAGTTTCTGGAAAGATTATGCTGTATACGTTAGGTGACAAACAACAAAATATTAAGATAGGTCATTTTCTTTTGTTTTCAGAAAAGAGTAGGTTAAAACCTAATTTTAAAAATTTTAAATAATTTTTAATATAACCTAGATACAAAATCTTCAACATCCTTACTGGAAAACTCCAGCTTCCCCAAGATCCAAAAGGTACATGTATCAAAATTATAGTTGAACACCAAGATTTCTTTCTTGATACCTGGTTTTGTTGAAGCAGCAAGTCCTGATACCTACATAGGCTGCATATTGTACCACAGGGCCCAAATCAGTTTTAAATTGTCAAAATCTTAGACCTATCTCAACACTTAAGGAATTGTGTATGACACAAATACATTGGCTTATACCAGTGATTATTTTCTTTATTACGATAATTCTTTGGCTCAAAACATGGTTTTGGTTTTATCCAAACCTGATGTTAATCTCTCTGATCACAGATTTGATTCACCAGACTTGGCTCCAAATGATGTTTGATTATTTCCAAAATCCTGGCAAATGGCATACATTATCCTCATTTGAGAATGACCACAAATGGCACATAGTTTCCAAAACTGTCCTGAGAAACGGTCCCTTTATTAGAAAAAGTTGTATTATCTGCTTAAGGAGACTACTTTGAAATGGGAAGCATTCATTGGGCAAGGTGAAAAAATGTTGATTTTAGAACTAAGTCAGTGATATATATTTTATAGTTAAATACCTTTTTTTATGTTAGCCCCATTTCTACAGTTTAATGATGAACTCTGAAGCATTGCATCTCCTTTAAAGCTCCCTATGGTCCCTGGAAAAATTGGGTGCTCTGTCGACAGCCTGCATTCTGCGAGGGTCACTGACACAATGACCTTAAACTCCTTCAGGTTAAAGTCTGTCCCCAAAGTCTGGAACTGCATGTAACTGATATTCGGAGTGGGAAAGCTGATGCTCCAATACCGCTGAGCCCAGCAGGCCTCCTGCACGACGGGCGGGGAGGGTAATGCTGCACTGCACAGTCAGAAGATATGGTTTGACTCCCATTCTTTAACAGAAAATTCATTCCATCTTGGAGAAGCAGTTTTCTGCATTTTCCCATTTTTTGGGGGAAAAAAAAAGACATAAAATTTAGAAGATCGGTGGCTGTGGATGCCATATATTAATGCTTTTATGCCAAAGATTGCTTTCTTACTCCATAGCCATACTCTTGAACATTGAGAGTATTGGGCTAATGAGAGCCCAAAAGCTAAAACTACAGAGAGGGGTGTGGTGTGTGTGTGTGTGTGTGTGTGTGTGTGAATTTCCCATTCAATCTATGTTTATGATGTGATAAGCACAGTGCTAGGTCCAGATAAATTCCCCTACTCCCAACCAGAGCCTGCGTCCATCAACACATTTCCCCATGCATGCATGTTTACATCCTGCTGCAGCAAAGGAAAGAAGCGATGACTTTCTGAATGTCAGAATCAACGCTGATAACAGTGTTAATGTTTAAGCAAATGCATTGACTGTTGTGTTTCTTTTTCAAAGTTAAATCGGTCATACTCCCTGTAAAATCAAATGAAACAAGCATCACATTCCATTCGGTTATGTTCTGACAGTTTACTGCTGTAGGGCAGAAAGGCAAAAATAAACGCAGTCACCCACAAATTGCTTCCAATTGTCTGAGAACTCCTTAAGTACACAGTAAGTAGCTCTAAAAGCAGAAATCTGGATTCCAAACAAATTCCAACATGCTTCAAATTGCCTCTTCACATATTTCTTTTGGGAAATGTTTAAGTGCTGAGGTCTTCTCTAGCTGGTATAGCTTCCTGTGTTCATTCTCATCTTTTTTTTTTTTTCTATTTTGAGGAAGATTAGCCCTGAGCTAACTGATGACAATCCTCCTCTTTTTGCTGAGGAAAACTGGCCCTCAGCTAACATCTATGCCCATCTTCCTCTACTTTATATGTGAGACGCCTACCACAGCATGGCCTGCCAAGCAGTGCCATGTCCGCACCTGGGATCCAAACCGGTGAACTCGGGGCCGGCTGAAGTGGAACGTGCGAACTTAGCTGCTGCACTACCGGGCCAGCCCCTCATTCTCATCTTAACTGAGCCCGCCATGAGGTCAGATCTCACTGATGTGTCACCAGAGGACCCTCTATGGTGTCATCCTCAGTGCCAGTATATGTAAATATGATACAATTTCAGGGAAATGTGACATAATTAGAGGCTATCATTATGCAGCCCTCTATGAGCCTTAATTTGCATGTTTCCAATAAAAGTACACAGCTCACAGTTCGCACACACAAGCTGTCACATTTTCAATACTATAATTATTACTTGCAAGCCTTGAAAAATCTATCAATTCCAGAAAAGGACTTGAGAGAGATTACCGCAAATGATGATGGAATCACGAACCTTTCTTTCTGCTGTCCAAAAATTTCCATCATGGCAATATATTGAAAATCTCATAAGTATATAAGTCACGGATAAAAATTTATATTATTAGGCTTAAACTTCAGGAGCTAAAGAAAAAGAAAACTTAAAAAGATTGAAAATTAATAACACAGTGAAACATGATTGCATTATTTGAGGCTTGGTATCTCACTCTTTTCTGTGTTTTCAATTAAGGTACTAGTTTGTTTTAAAACTCAGAGTGATATGGGTAGGATTATACACTTACCAGAAGGGCGTTAAAGAGATCATAAATCTAGACTTCAAGAACAAGGTGTTTAGATCCTCAGTTTTACCACAGAAATAGAAGGAGTAATACAGAGATATATCTTTGTACTACAAATATATTTTATTCTATTATATCAAAAAATTAAAGTATAGAGTCAAAGATGTAGCTGGTTTTAAAGTTATGATATAATGCAACAACAAAATCCAATCCATTGATATTTAATATGCACTCATAGATTCTATGGCTATTTATTACTTTCTATTACATTACCTGATTTTTGTGAAGTTATTTATGCACCCTCTTCTATTTATTATGTAAATATGTATTTACATTTACTGGAAGTCAGTTCAGAACGTTTCTGGAAAAAATGAACATGCACAAAAGTATTATCCTTTAATCCAAAGAAAAAGAAAAAAGAAAAGTCTTGTTCATTTCTCCCCAGCTAATGAGGAGTTAATTTCTCCCCAGCAGGACCTTAATTCTTTTGCACGTAGTCCAGGGCCAGGCCAAGTCATGTGTTTAGTGGCATCTGGTTTGATCAGGCTCTGTATGGGGGTTAATAAGACCATCTCTTTTACGATATAAACTCCTGAAAATCAAAGATTTTCTCCAAACTCGTTAAGAATTGTGAGCCTTTGGCATGCATTAATTATAACCATCACTGACTGACCATATTTGGTGGTTTCAGTAATTCTTTTGGAGCCCTGTTATAAACTCTTAATTAATCTTGATCATTCATTCATTCAGCAAGTATTTGTTGAGGCTTACTACCGACCAGGAATTGTTCTAGGTGCTGAGGATTCAACACGAAACATTCCAACCAAATATAAACAACCCCTACAATTTGGTGCTTATGTTCTAGTAGGGAGACAGATGGAGAAAAAAACGCTATAAGTAAATAAAGTATATAACATGATAAATTGGTGAGAATAAATGGAAAAACAATAAAGCAGGGAAGAAGGACAGGGAGTATTGTGGGAAAAGAGGGAGTTGCAATTTTAAGTCCAACGGATAAAGAAGCCCTCATCAAAAAACAACATTTAATAAAACACCTGAAGGATATCAGGTGAAGAGCTTTCTAAACAGAGGAAACAGCAGGTGCAAAGGCCCTGAGATGGGAACAAGCCTGTTGTGTTCTAGGAACACAAAGGTCAGTGAGTTGGAGCAGAGATATGGCCCCCTGCCCGACAGCAGCAGCATCACCTGAAAGTTTGTCGGAAATGCAAATTCTCAGACCTATTTTGTCATAAACTGGGGCTGCAGGGGTGCAACGGGGTTCAGCCGTCTGTGTTTTCACAACTCCCTCCCTTCCCCATTATTGTGACCCACACCAAAGTGTAAGAACCTGGTCTGAAGCCAAGTGAGTAAGAGGACAGATATTAGCAGATGAAGTCAGAGAAGTAATGGTCCTTGCAATTTTACCCTGAGGGAGATGGGAAGTCAGAAGACACAAATGGCTAGAACAAAAATAAATAAATAAACAAATTAAACAAACAAATGAATAAGAAAAGAAAAGTTACTAGGATAAATTGTAACATAACAACTCAAGACTGGGAATATGGAGTCAATAAATGACATATGTTGTTTTCAAGAAATTTAGTCTCGCATTTGCATTTTTTTAACCAAGATGCACACTCTGAATTACTCTGTTATTTAAAGCAGATTGCATATGCAATCTATGCATATACATGGAAGGCCTACCTCACCTGATATCTATCTTCTGAGTTCTAACAAGCCATCATTTTGCTTAAAAAAACTCTACTCCTCAACATGTTCAAATGTAGACTCTAAACAGGAAGAGACCGCGTTTTCTATTAACTCTGTTGGACACTGCTACGGACTGAATATTTCTGTCCCCTCAAAATTCATATGTTGAAATCCTAACCCTCACGATGACGTTATTACGAGGTGGGGCTTTTGGGAGGTGATTAGGTCATGAGAACAGAGCCCTCACAAATGAGATGATAGCTCTTATAAGAGGGATCTCAGAAAGATCGCTTACCCCTTCCTTCTGTGTGAGGACACAGAGAAAAGATGCCAGCTGTGAACTAGGAAGCAGGTCCAGACACTGAATCTGCTGGCACCTTGATCTTGGGCTTCCCAGCCTCCAGAACTGTGAGAAAGAAATTTCTGGTGTTTATAAGCCACTCAGTCTGTGGTATTTTGTTACAGCAGCCCAAACAGACTAAGACAAATACAAAATTTTACGTCTCCTCTGATGGGAAAGCATCCAGATATGCCGATAATGTTAATGTATTTTATTTTATTCCATATAATGAGCCAGTTTCTGTTTAGTGAGAAATGTAAAGGGCAATGAGTACATCAGGAATAAGAAGGAGGAAAGAAAAGGATAAATTTATCAAAAGCCTGAGTGACAACAATTTGCACAGTAAAGACAACAAGGAGGTTTGATGTAAGAAAACTCTGATTTAATTGCTGTTGTATATATACACTTAGAGACACACGTACACACAGTTTAGTAAGAGAACAGAAAAATCACTTTTCTATTTTGGGGGATTACAACTTTCCTTGTATTAATCATGGCGCATGGTTATGAGCATCATGCCAAGATGCTCTCATCACTCTTTTCCACCTTTCATTTTCAGGGTCAATACAGTCCTTTGAATACCATTCAAGGTGCCTCTGGCTTCTTTGTCATTCATGGCTATCATCACTTTTTTACCTGTCCTATTAAATTAAGCAGTTTGGCATAAATTGCCTGAAACATACTCAAACTCATTCATTCATTCAACTTCTATTACTAAAAACTTACAATATGCCATAAGGTTCTTCATCCCCAATAAGATTCCTCGGTACATTTATAGTACTGTTTCTATTAATACAAATTATTCACTAACAGACACAATTTGTTGTCAAAAACTTGGTTACTGAAGAAAGTTACAACACAGAAGCAGAAGAGATGCATCTCAGGATGTCAGCAATTGGAGGTTATTAGCATGAAAATATCATTAAACGTCATTAACTCAAATGCAGCTGAGACAGATAGAAGGCTCTTAGCCTTTAAATCAACTACAGTCAATACAGGGAAAGTAGCTTAGTAGCTCCCATTGACTTAATTGTACTGCCAGATCAAATGACTGATTATCTGGGCCATCCAGGATGGTTCTGTCCTGGCTGAATGCTTCATATGTGAAATTCATAATAATGAATCACTGGCCGTTTGTACCAACTCTGGAATTTGTTTTTCCAGGGAATTGTTGCCTGTTGATGCTCCATGGACTTCACCGCCTGGTGGAGATGAGAAGCAGCATGATGCTGCCATCATCTCTCCTCTCCTTGCTTTCCTTTCTTCCTTCCCCTTTTCATCAACTCTTTCTTCTTTGCAAGTCAAACAAGCTATGGCTCCACTGTCAAACCAGGAGAGGGAGCAAGGACGTGAAGGAGGGTGATAGCCGTTCTCTACTCTTTTCCCAGATAAACTTTCTCCATTTGATAGGCCTTGCAAATAATAATGATAAAATAAACACTTATGTAGCACTTACCATCCAGGCGCTGCTTCCACTGTACAGCTGAGGAAACTGAGACTCAGAGAGTTTATATAATTTGCCCAAGGTCACACAGCTAGTCGGTGGTAGAAGCTCGTTCTAATTCAAACTATCTGAGCTCTTGAACAACGAAGACACCCCATCCCACCTCCTCAACCACGCATGCGCAAGGAGACTGGTTTCCTTGAGTGATTTTATACCTCTTTCCCCATCACGTGGTGGACTCCATTTCAAAGGCTCCTCATAACCAGACTTGATAACAGATAAACGTGCACTTTTTGAACACTTACTGTGGTGGGAATAGAACACTCCTAAGTAAATGTCAAATTCAACTGAGTTGGGGAGAAACTATGACCTGAGGATTCAGGTATTAAAAGGACAAAGAGCTTTTGCCCTCTGGATATTAAGAACAACTCATCTGTTGTGTTTAAATCAGAAGAGGCCAGAATTGTTCCCAGGGAGAGAAATATTTTCCAAAATCCGAGCATTTGTCCTTTGATCTTTGTGTACTCAGGAAAGACAAAAACAACTATACTTTTGAAAACTTAGTGGCTATTTGAAAACGATTGAAAATAGTCTTAAAAGGAAAATATAAGAGGATAATCTCCAAGGCAAAATAATGAAAACTACATGCTGCCAGAGTTAACATTAAGCTATACTGCATTATGCAATGCATTAAGCTATATGAACGTTGTTTTACAAAGGATTCAATTAAATCAATACTCACTGATAACCAACCCAGTAGTTACAGAAATACACAGATGAATAAAACAGAGTTCCTATCTTCAAATGGCTTATAGAGATAAGATAGGTTTAAAAATCATCGCAATAAAAGGCAAAAACACCACTAGAGTGGTATAAACCAAGATTTAGAAGAAGAGATCATAGTCAATTGGGTGAAGTCAAAAAAGATTCTCTGCGTATCCCAGCTTCCACATTTAATTGGTCAGCAATCCCACTGCCTTTATCCCCTGCACAGCATCCCTCCCCTCCACGTGCACGGCCAGTCCCTCAGGAGAGGCCTTGACCACTTCTGGCCTGGACCACTGTGGACTTCAGACTCACAGAACTCCCAGACACCCTCTTCACTGTTGCCATGAGATCCCTGTGGTAACACTTCCCTAAAAGGACAGAAAAGAAAACCTCTCTTCTTCTCCTCATATTCAAATATTGTAAGACAGTGCACATAAGGATTCTTTTCTTCAAGCTAAACATCCCTGACTCATTCAACTACTTCATGAATTATAATTTCCAGACTTTACATCATCTTCGGTGTCTGCATCCCTCTAAAATATTGGTACCCAGAGCAGGGCAGATTTTTCTTTTGGCATGACAGTCAATAGGCTATGAGTGTTACTACTATACGCTGTCCATATGGATCAATGGAGAGGGTGTGTTACATAAGCCACGGAAATCCTGGTAGACTCATGAGTGTCGCAGTCCCATGACCTGGTCTGGTGACCCCATCATAAAGGACACGAGCCTAATTTTGGGTGGCTTATTCTTGGTGAATCCATGCTGCTCCTAGTGATCCCCACTTTATGTTCTTGATGCTGAGGAAAATGTACTAGTCCTTGATTCCAGGTTACCACTGTGAAACTACTAGTTTCTGAAATTCCACCTTTGCCCAGTTTTGCTGCACTAAAAGCCTTCTGAGATTTTCCATCACACTTTCTTAAAGACATCCGACTAGCTCTTTCAGTATCTTTTGACCTCATTTGACTAAATTTATGCCTCCTCTCATATTTTGGACTTCCACTTTTAACCATGATTGTCTTAGTATTTTCAGACTAAAGATTATTCTACTCGATCAGGTAAGGAAAGCCAAATAGAAAGTGAATACCACAAAACCCCATAATGTGAACCACTGAAGGCCTTAGAAATAATCTAGCCTGTGTGGGTGTAATCAGCACACAACAGAGCAAAAATGTCCCAGGCAATTTACCTGTGTGTTTTACTCATGCATCACAGCCATCCTCTGAATAGAGAAATCTGAGGTCTGAAAGAGTCTGCGTGGCCCAGGAGACCACCACTAATTTTTCACCAAACTCAGAAAAGGAAGGAGGGAGCAGAAGTCATGAAGGCAGCCAGGAAGGACACATGCCTAAGCGCTCATTCTGCGCTGAGCACTGAGGAGACAAAGACAAGTGTGTTTCCTCGTCTGAGCCCTTTGAGGGTCCTACGGTTTCCAGATCACTCATCATTGAGACGACCGAGTGAAACAGGTACCAAAATAGCAATTTTTAGACGTGAAGAAACTGAAGCTCAGATAAAGAAAGTAATTTGCCCAAAGGCGCGCAGGTAGTGTATGAGCTTTTCACGACGACCCACCTGCCTCTGGAAGTCACTAGTGGGTCTCAAGGTGGATGTCACCTACATGCAGTACACCTAGACAGTGAGCACCTTGCTGAAAACACCATTTGTGAGGGTGGTACTTGCCTGTCTCATCCACCCTGGACAATTCTCAGGAAGGGTCTGTTCCATTTTAGGCATCTATCTCCTCAGGAAGATAGACTGCTTAAGAGCACAGAGTGAGTGCACATTATTATCTGCTAAATGGGTATCATAGGTGGACCTACCTCATGGAGTTGTCTCAAAGATTAAATGAGATAACTCATCTAAAGCTCTCTGTAAATGGCAGATATTACTATTAACAGTAATAACTCTGAGAACAGTTTTTCCGCTAAAGACTTCTTCCCTTCTTTTTTCTGTTTAAAATATTTCTTATTATGGAAAATTTCAAACATCTATAAAAGTAGAAACAATGTACAATGAACCTTCATGTACTAATCTCCCAGCTGCGATATTTATCAACTGTCCAACAATCTTATTTCGTGTGTATTTCTACACACACACGATTATTTTGAATCAAGCTCCAGATATCTGTAAATTTCATCTGTAAATATTTGTGTGTGTATCGCTAAAAGGTAGGGACTCTAAAAAAAAAAACACAACCACAATACCATTATCACACTTAAAATTTTAACAATAATTCCTTAATATTATCAAATACATAATTGATGTCTATTATTTCTCTACTGTACAATTTTTTGTTACAGTTCAGTTAGATTATCATCCAAATAAGGTCCATACCTTGTGATTGTTATGTGTCTTAGATTCTCTTAACCCCCAGCTTTCCCTTTTTCCTATCTTTTTTTTTCCCTCGTAATTTTTTGTTGAAGAAACTCAGTCATTTGTTTCATTTGATATAATTTCCCACAGAATCCTGAGATCTATATAAAAAGCCCTTCTCTCTCAGTATAAGCAATCCTACTTTCCTCTCTCCATCTCAAGGATGATTTTCCACTCATTATAATTATAACAATCATTTTTGTCAATTATACAAAAAATTTGCCTGTGAAATAGCTATAATGATTTTACTTAAACACTTAGCACTTGTGATGTGTCAGTAACTGTTCTAATTTCTTCACAAATATTAGTTCATTTAATTACCATAATATGTCCTTATCCCCTTTTTACAGATGAAATGTCTAAAGCTCGGGGAGGTTAAGGAACTTTCCTAAGACCACATAGCTAGTAAACAGGTAGATAGATTTATTTAAAAACTAAGGCTGGGGGAATAGTAAATGTTCACTTAATGTAACCATTTTTCATAGCCAGAGTTGCATATTTCAAAAGGCACTAGGCCTGAGTTTTGATTCTGACTATTCCACATATTAGTTGTGTGTCTCTAAACAGGGTCCTCACGCTCTCTGATTTCTTGATGCACAATGAACATCAAAAACAAGAGTTTTTCTCCAGTAATCAGGTATGAACATTATATATGAACCAACAAATATTTACTAAGTTGGGACTTTGAATCACAACTAAAATGCTTGGTAAGAACTCACTGCAGGATGGGTTAATTAAAGGGATACCATTATCATCTGATGAAATGTTGTTTAATATAGAGATGAAAAGGAAGACAATGAATATCAATCATAATTATATGCATTTGCTTCAAAAATTATGGAATTTTAGATGAGAAATTTTCTATTTAATATGGCTAATAAAAACAATCTATAGCATGTGAATAGTTAGGAGTAAGTTAAATAGACTGGATTAAAGTTAAACCATAACCCCAAATTCAAGTATACACTTATTATTGATCTTATCGAGCTTGGGTGTTAGCATTCCCAGAACAATTATTTCTAATAAATTGAAGTGTGTGCTCAGATTACTTTCATAAATTGATGGATTGTCACAATAATGGGATATATGGTGCTCTTCAAAAATCCCCTTTAAATTTAGTTTTACAGTAATATAGCAATTTAGAGAATAATGGTTTTCTTGTCTCTCTACATTTCAAGATTTTTTTCAAATGCACTTTCACAGATAAGAGCACCAACAGAATGATATCCTCTACTAAAAACAAGTCAAATTGGTCAAGCTCATTTGATTTTTTCTACTTCTACTTTTTTTAAGGAAAATCATAAATAAGAACTTAATTCCTACTTGAAGAGGGAAAGTCATTTTTAGTTGCTCACCTGTCCTTTAAAAAAACGTGCAGAGGCGTTTGGGAAGAAACCTCATTATCTTGATCTTCTGGAAGCCTTTCTTACATCCTAGGGACCAACTGTCCGACTTCATTAGCTCCTACTGGATGGTGCATTCCCCCTTCAGCCCACTTAAACGGGAGAGGCAGAATGCTTTCTTCAGAGTCAATCTAGATGCTTTCTCAGATAAATAAGGATGAAGAACAGTGAAAGCCCATTATAGCTCCACCATAAGGAAGGAAATGTTTTCCTGCTGTGATTTTTGTTAGTTTGTTTGCATCTGACAATAATTTTATATATCATAGGAACTGCATGGTTTGTATATTATACGGGAATAGCCCCAAGAGAGTTTCCTTAAAATATGCAGGTCACGTGAAAATTATTATTGGTTGTACGTGACTGAGAACCATTTCAATTCAACAGTTAAAAATCAAAAACACCTCAACTGATCCAGAGGCCTATAGCAGACAACTTCTACTGCGCTCGGATGGAAGGAAGCACACGCACGCACACACGCATGTACATGCATGCACGCACACGTACACCCATAAGTGTACACACTCAGGAATGGACAGGGCAGAAGTTGGTTCCAGCCAGAAGAAACCAACGTGTAGCTTCTTCATCAGACCACTACCATTTTATCGTTATTGTATTTTTTGCCTGGATAAAATTGCCTTTCTTTAGAATTTAAAGGATATCTATTAAACAAAAAGGCCACAATCACTGACCAGAATCTTCTCTTAACTTTTATGTATTTCAAACTATGTTTTCAGACTTTGCACTTTGAATGTAAGCTGCAAACTACAATTGGGAAGGTCTTTCACTTGTTTTTCATGTGAACACATACAGTTGTGTGTCACTTAATGACAGGGATACATTCTGAGAAATCCGCTGTTAGGTGATTTAATCATTGTACAAACATCATGGAGGGCACTTACACAAACATAGATGGTATAGCCGACTACACACCTAGGCTGAATGGTGCTAATATTAAGAGACCCCTGTTGTAAATGGAATCTGTCATTGACCGGAACGTCATTACGTGGCACACGACTGTGCACATATACATACCAGAAATAGATTTGCAGGATCTAGTTTTGAGGAACCTAATATATAAACTTGTAGATCTCTTCAAATAAATGCCAACATGATGAACTTTGAAAATATAAAAGAACAGAGGAGGAAAGAAGCAGAGACACATGTATGTACACACACGGAAGAGTTGTGTTTTGTGGTAAAGCAATGCTCTCAGGTTGGGACCATACTAAATATCTGTTTCTTCACATACTCAGGGTTCTTACTCAACCATTTCCCCTTCTGCGCAGTTATAATCAGAGGCTGTGTGCTGCCCAGACCCCCAGTAATGGCTCATGGGTCACATGCCAATAATACGTGAGCCTTTATTGCTAAGAGCAAAAAACACTAGTCATTTAAAACCACCGTCCAAAGAAAAGCACAACTTCTGTTTGCCTTTCTATGTTAATACTTATATAACATGTTTTGAAAATAGATACATTTCAATAATTCAGAGTACACTAGTCCTAATAAAATCAACATGTTACACATTGAAGTCATTGCTCGATTCAGTCATTGCTCAGACCCCTGCAAACAATATGAAATCCAAGAAAACTTTGAACAATTATCTAGTTAAAAGCTTTGGAAGCTTCATTATCAAAGACCCCTAGGGCAGCAGAGAATGCAAACATCCTGGGAGGGGGGTCTGGTCCTAAGGTGTCTCATTTGTCACCAGCTTCAGGAAGGAGGCCAGCATATCAACCTGGGGACTTTGCACATTCTGCAGACTCCAACACAGGAACGTGTTTCCCCTGGAGTGCCCCCACTTGGGTTTCTCAAACCTCTGGTTTGAAAAGTAGGGTCCCATCTCTTTGCCTCTAGGAGCTCCAATATCCATAGGTCTTACAATAAAATCAGGACTTTGACTCAACTCATGATTCCCTCGTTTCTTCAAGAAGCATCTGAGGCAGAATACCAGAGACATCATTGTATGGTGAATGCTTGAATGTGCCCCTGAAAAAACAAATCTCCCATTTTTCAAAGTAAAGAACACCCTTAATTTTGAAAGCCAGGCCACGCACCATCTAAGGTGATGTCAGGCTTCTCGCGGTAATTCCACCTGCTGCGACCGTTAGCTGGGCACCATCAAGATGCAGCACCAGCCTAATGTCAACAAAGCCTTGTGTGTGTCTTAAAAACAAAGAAATTAGGCCAAAATCCCTATGTAGCCAGGTCCCAACCACATTAGGCGATTCATTTGATCTTATTTACTTACTCACAAACATCTGCTTCTTTTGTTACAAAAATCAACTAACTGTTTAGAAAAAGTGAGCATTTTAAGAATCACCTAGTTCCTCCTGCTTTCATCTGATAAAACATTCTGAAGCAAGGTCTAAATTCCAGAAGGAGAAAGTCACAATATGCCAGGTTAGGCCCGTGTGAGTCTGTAACTTTGGAATTCAAAATGTGAGCTGAATCCTCCGGAAGGGGGAGAGTGGAGGCTCATATCTTAATTAAAAAGAAGTTCTCTCTTTTACCTAAAATGAAACTTCTCCTTACATTTGAATCCCAAGGGTTGATAAGTTCCAGTGGAATTCAGATCCAAGATAAATAATGAAACGCAGTGGGAAATCAATCAAATACAATCTAAAGCTCATTTGGTCTGGTGTTATTTTCAGAAAGACACTTTAATATCAAATGGAGACCTTTTTCCAAAATACCCCTGTGTGGGGCTCTCATCCCTAGATATTTGGAGGGGAGGGGGAATTACCCAGTTTTTCTGATCTACATCCCTGGATAGAGGCCTCTGAGCTGGCACCTACTTGTTTTAAAGAGGTAGCAAGGCACACGAAAAAATCGATAGCTTAAAATAAAGCAAATAATAATGTAATAAACATAAACACTTTTAACTAATATAAATGATGGATAATACAAATAACTTAAAATAATGTATCCAAATGAATGTAAATAACAATTTACAAGAATAATTTAAATTACAAGAATGATTTAAATTATTCTTTATCCAAAATGACTCCCCATAGATTTGCTTCGTAAATCTGTTTCTTCCTACTTCCAGGAAAGAGAAAGACTGTCCTAAAAATTTCTGTCCATTGACCTAAGGAACTGATATACTACTTATAGGATATTAAGTCAGTAGCTGTTCGAATATTCTTCAGCAAAAAAATAAAACAAGGATCTAGGGTTTGAGCAGAGCAGCATCACTGATGTTTGGGATTCACGCATGTTGGACCAGGCATGAGGAAAACAGAACCAGAGACTCTGCACTGCCGTGGACAAAGGGAAATCTGTTCCGATTACTCTGATGCTTTTCCCCCAAACACTTGCCCGTGGACAGGCAGATCTTTTAGACAGTCAGAAGATCTCCCGAAGAATCCACTGAGGGCCTCAGTTTGCCCTGCAAATAGCCCTGATGCTGTTTGTCATTCTCTAAAACAGCAGGTGGCGCAGGCTGAGTCCTGCCCACGGTGGGTGGCTGTGGTGCGCCTTTCGTAGTATATAAAAGAAAAGATTTTAAATTATTTCCCAGAAATTTAAAATCAAGAGCTTTCAAGTGTGAATATCCCAATTAATGGCTTCTCTCTAAAAATTGGAAGTCATCCCATCTCTGGGCAGTCTGCCGCAGTCCCGGGCGTCCAGACAGGCCCCTGGCTCAGGTTAGGGTTTTTCAACCCTGGACTGCTTCACTCATCGGCACACCTTGTCTGAACCTTGTGGACAGTGACTATGTAAAGCCCGCAGGCGACGGTTTGGATATGTTTTTCAGGCCATTATGGACATTATTCCACCCTCTGCTATGGAAATGCTCATTACTACAATACCTCTTAAGAAACGCAAAATCTTGAGAATAGCAAGCACATGAAAAACTCTCAAAAGGTGTCAGCTGCTATTATATCATATCAACTCCCCTCTCTCTCCATTCTCCTTAGCTTGTACCGTTCGTTTCTATGTGGTTTTTTCTCTTCTGGAGATTAGATTAGGAAATACCAGGGTCCTGGCTTGTGCATCACACATAAACACACACATTCATATGTACACGTAATAGAGGGGGAATTTGAAATATGTCTATGTATGCATATAATAGGATAAGAGGGAAGAGGTTGGCTGGGAGAATTGGCTTGTTGATTCATCGCACTTTATTTCAGCTGGGGGGGCCAAAAAGCCCAACTCTAGCACCAGTCTGTCTTTGTTCCCTTTCCAAACCTATCTCTTGCGTACTTTAAACCGCCTCTCCAGGATTACTCTTATTTTAAAACTTCAGACATTTACTGAAACAAGTAACTTAGATTCCTCCCTGGCCTGAAAGAAGGAGCTGCTCTTATTAGATGTGCCATAAGACAAACATCGCCTTCAGTATTCCGGCAAAATGCCACATAATTGAGGCCAAAATATGCTCCAAAGAAAGGTCAACACATCTTATTACAGTCAGCCTGCGATCGCACGGGACGGCAGGGATTAAATTCACAACTCCAATAACCAGTGAGCCAATTACTTCTCGAAAGGAGTGGCATGATAATACCTAGAGCGTAAAAAAAGGAAATGAAGTTTAATTAAGTGTCGCCCAGTGAAATCTTCCTGGAAGAGCACAGTGAAGGAGGAAAACAGAAGTCCAGCCTGCCCGAGGATGGGAGGGACATACTGCCAAGCATATACGATTCTAACCAGAAAAAAAGGATGTGTATTTATTATACATGATATATATGACATATTATAATACATATGTAATAAATAACATCATATGACAAATATAAGACACATATGTATTCCAAAGGTAACCTAACTACAAATTAACCTTCTCATTTTTTTATCTTAACTGAAGTATTGATTTGTCCAGTCTTTTTTGATAACACTACAATATTCATAGAGAAGAATCAAAATCCAGATAGGACTGATGTGCCTTTTGTAGTTAACATGAATAAATGTAAATACTTTCAAACACACCTGTTGTATTTATCAGCTGGCCATATAAAATCAATGGGTTTAAGAATAGGCACCAGATGAAAAATTTGTACCTTCAATTGAGACACGATGAGTTAAGAAAGAAAAATGAGGCACAAAAGAGAAACTCAATTTTTCTGCTAAATATTAAGACACAGGCTTAAAGATTAGTTTTTTGAATATAATACTCTTAGGTTTCCCTTGGTACAAAATGCAACAAATGTGGTCTCTCTTTCTGAAATGGCCTTATGAGTTATCACCCTTAATGCTCAAACCCATCAAAATGTGCTCTCAAGAAAGACTACATCAGGGCTGGCCTGGTGGCGTAGTGGTTGAGTTCTCATGCTCTGGTTTAGTGGCCTGGGGTTTGTGGGTTTGGATCCCGGAAACAGACCTACACACCGCTCATCAGGTCATGCTGTGGTGGCATCCCACATGCAAAATAGAGGAAGACTGGCATAGATGTTAGCTCAGGGCCAGTCTTCCTTGAAAGAAAGAAAGAAAAAGGAAGGAAGGAAGGAAGGAAGGAAGGAAGAAAGAAAGAAAGAAAAAGAAAGATTACATCAATAATCCATACATGTACGTGTTAATCCATTTCCCTGTGTCCATGTACATTCATGTATAGACTCTCCTGAGTTACACTGCACTTGGTAGCCATTCAATGAATGTAAATTGTATAAATTCTCTGCCATTATGGGAAATAAGACTTGTCCCATCATTTGTGATATTTCAATCATTTCAGATCAAGTTAAGGAAGTAACTTTGTGGTGAAATTTTCAATCATTATCTTAAATGAGTCAATTAAAGAACGTAAAATGGCTATGATTTATTTAGCACTTAGTATAATTATGATACTAATAATAGAAAACACTTACATACCATTTACTTTGTGCCAGGCATTAAGAACCTTACACATGTCGACACATTTAGTCTGTACAACAATACTTCATGAGTTAATAATCATATTATCTTCATTTTACTGATTAGAAAACTGACACACTGGGATGCTACATATGACTCGTCTGCTGTTACACTGCTGGATGGTGGCAGAGCCAGGATTTGAAGGAACACCGTCTGCCTCCAGAGTCTCTTAACTGTGTGCCAAGTATGACAGTAGAACCTTGTGAGGGTTAATTTTATGTGTCAACTTGATTGGGCTGTGGGGCACCCAGATATTTAGTTAAACATTGTTTTGGGTGAGTCTGTGAGAACCTTTCTGGATGAAATTAACATTTGAAATGGTAGACTTGAGTAAAGCAGATTGCCATCGCCATTGTGGGTGGGCCTCATCTCATGTGTGGAGGGCCCAAAAAGAACAAAAGGGCTGAGTAAGACAGAATCCTCTCTCAGCCCATCTTTGAGCTGGGACATCAGTCTTCTCTTGCTTTTGAACTTGGAGGTTACATCATCAATTCTCCTGGTTCCCAGGCCTTTGGACTGAGGCTGCAACCATACCATCAGTTTCACTGGGTCTCCAGCCTGCCTACTGTCGATCTTGGGATTTCTCAGCCTCTGTAAATGCATGAACCAATCCTTATAATAAATCTCTTTTTCTATATCTCGTATTGGTTCTGTTTCTTTGGAGAACTCAGATTAATACAGACCTTAATGTATATGATCTCACTTAATCCTCACAGCTACCCGACTAGAGAAACAATATTCATCCCATTTTTGTAGATAAGGAAATAGATCCCAGAATGATGTCCAAGGTTGCACTGCTAGGAAGCAGGTTTTGAAGCAAAGTCTAAATCCAGAGTCCACACACTTTCTACATAATTGTAGTACCTCTCTAAACATATGGAAACAGATGAGAAAGTTTCAGGCTAAAAGAAAACATCACGGGGCTGGCCCCATGGCCGAGTGGTTAAGTTTGTGCACTCCACTTTGGTGGCACAGGGCTCGCCAGTTCGGATCCTGGGTGTGGACCTACACACCGCTCATGACACCATGCTGTGGTGGCGTCCCACATAGAAGAACTAGAATGACTCACAACTAGGATATACAACTATGTACTGGGGCTTTGGGGAGGAAAAAAAGGAAGATTGGCAACAGATGTTAGCTCAGGGCCAACCTTCAAAAGAAAAAAAAAAAAACTTTTAAAGAAAACATCAACTACCTGGTCCTTCTAGGAAATACACCAATTCCATGGTAGAGACCCATTGGTCAGCTCTATAGACAAGTGCACACCTTGACACTCCAGTGAACTCCCCTTTGAATGGAAAAGAATAAGTAAACTTGTAAAACAAAATATAAAATAGACTGTACAACCTTTGAAACTTTTAAAACTTCATACTATCCCTTAAATTTTAATTAAATCAGTGATCTATCAATCAATCATATTTAGCACTTCTAGTTCTTGTTCAGGAATCTCACCATCTCCACCTCGATTACAGATCCTTTCTCTCTCCCTTGAGGCTGAGAAATCACAGATAAAATTCATTAGAAATACTTAAGGCTTTGAGATGAGTTCTCAGACTTACAGTCAGCAGTAAGAGAGATCAGGCATTCTTTCACACACACACAAAGTAGTTATTTCTGATAATAATCAAAAGCTGCAACAAAAAGCCCTCTTCTAACATCCTATGCCATTATAATAGCTGTCTTTTACAACTAAATACCAAGCAATCAAAAAAATGTTAATTAGTACTCAGCATTTACTATTCATAGAGACAGGCCATCATCTGTTAATTATCAGACCAATAGCAGAGTATTGATCACAATTTGTCAACTTGGAAATAATTGAAACCAGTAAAAGAATAGAATCTTTCAGTAAACAATAGGCCTTCATTTCAGAAACGCTTAGCCAGCTCTTCTTTTACACATTATCCTCTTCATCAATAAATGCTTTTCAGATAATTGTCTCTCTCTTGTTTGTGCTGTTTTTTTAAAACAAAAATTGTGTGGTTTAGTGAGAACGTATTAGGCACCTATATCATTTTGGCAGCACAATACCAACTCATGACGGAATTAAGAGAGTCAATGCTTAGCAGAAATAATAAATCGGGGCTTCTTAAGAGCTTGCACCTCGAAATACTGTTAAATTTGTTTTTCATTCATTAAAAAAGTTTACTGAGTGCCAACAATGTGCTTTCTAGATATGGATTCAATTATTCAAATATACGCTTTTATAGTCCAAGTCTTAATGTCCATTGCAAAGATACATAAAGCAGCCATCTTCACAGAAATAGGCAAAACCCATTATTTGCTCTGTCTTCAGACTCTTTAGTCAATGTAAGAGCAGCTTTCAATCTAAAGGAAAAAATAGATTCTACTGGATCACTGAACTTAAAACACAGTCCTTAACATATTACCCCTCCTTCACGAATCATTTCTTAAAAACTCTTACAATAATTTCGCAAGGAAATGCAACATGTATGGACTAACGCCGCTTAAAGCCTGGATTTCTGGACAAACTCGCTCTAATACGAATACCTATCGCCATGCCTCTTAGAGCTCCAGGTAGCCCAATATAAAGATTTTTATGTCCCAAGGAAAATTTTACATCATAGGGAAAAAATAAAGTTTTCATTGTAAATATAAAAGTTAATATTGAAATGCTGAATTTTGCCTAATTACTGGGCCTATTTTGGACGGAGGAAGGAGGGCAAGGACAAGTTCAACTTTCAAGGAACTAGAAACTAACTCAAGTTGCTGATAATTAACGTTGTCCCAGGGAGTGAGGGCCCTTTTCCAGTGGGAACAGGCCAAATGTTTTAACTGTGCAGAATCTCGACAGCTCATCTTAAAATTGGCTTTAAAACAGGTTTTCTGCGATAACAATATGGGCCCATTTTCTGCCCGAAGAATTCCCATTTTAAATCCCACAACAACATGAATCATAATGGCAATTCTGACATAACATTAACTAGAGCAAGGCTTGGATAAGAGAGGAGAGAATAAAATAATTGCAGTGGTTATCAAAGTTCTACCTGGAGAATTGGACGGCTAAATGGATAGCACCTTGACCTTTCACCCCTGGGACTGTGGCTGGATTCCAGTCCTGACTCGAGTGACTAAAAAATCATTCTGACCACTGAGGTGAGAAAGACCCAAAGTGAAATTAGAATGAGGGTCTCAGGCCAGTTGTTTCAGTGTGCATTTCCAAATCACAAAACCACAGCAAACGAGTACTTTCTGAGAAGACACACAAAACCCAGGCTTCTAGAAAAAAGGAAAAGGGTGAAAAGCACAAACTAATAGCAATGAACTGTGAATTCCACAAATACACTACCAAGTAAACTCTTGATACAAAGCAGATATACATTAAAAAAAGAAGAAAAAGCCTTTGGTTATTTAATCATCGACATCCTTTCAAACTCAATATTGTTAAGTTATTAATGCATCTGTTATGACCTGCTGTTAATAGAGGAAAACGGTAAATTTATTTGACTATTTAAACGATAAATATTTTCTATTTCAAGTGAATTCACTTCGACTATAAAAGAGTAAAATCTAGAAATGTCAAAATGTCGGCAGCCTGATAGACCTAAGTAGGAATGAAATGGAATCAGCTGACAGCCAAAGAAATACACAAAAGCTTCCAGTAATGCTTAAGGCCTTTCTTAAATGAAACATGTTTCAAGAAAAATACCCTGTTAAATTACAAATTACAACCAGCTCTGTGTTTCATTTAGAGTGAATAATTCATTCGTACCTTAAATTCTTTCTCCATATCTGATTTGAAACACTGCTTCCAACAACAGGTGCTTATCCATATAAATTACTCTCCTGATTCTGCTGGAGAATCAGTATGGAGCACGGCTGATCACGAGCAGAGGAGAAGGGAAAGATGCAGCGTTTGTGTCAGAGCCAGACATCCTCTAACAAGATTCCAAAAACAAATACTCTTGCAAAAAATATTATTACACCAGGGAAAACAAGACCCATTCCATCAAAAATAAATCTGGAACTCAGTGGAATCATATCATATTAGTTTTTCATAGCGAATTGCATGCACATCTCTGCCTCATCACTTTTAACTGTTGGAGGAGAGAAAGCTCTTACCTTGACACAGTTTTAATGTTTACTATAGACGTACTGCAGGAATCCAAGCTTCATAAGGTGACAGCAATTAAACCAACAGGTCCCATTTCCTATAGATGACATTCTTGGGCTCCTCCATTTCAACTTCCATATTTGATTTAATTAGATTAGACAATTATTAGCGGACCTGAAACACTAGCTCATAGCAGTAATATACGAGAGAAATTACAAAACCAGTGGGCATGCCCCGTGTCTGAGGAAGATTTTCAAGTATTGCTCCTTTCAAGACGCCTGATGAGGAGGATATGATTGCAATCACTAATTCTTTCCTCAAGGGTCACACAATTGTTCAGATGGCCTAGAAACTGCAATTACAAATCAAAACGAGCGATGCTGGCTGATGGTCCTTTTTCTGAAACCCAACCCACTTTTAAAGTACACTGCTTTCCGATAATTGCTTTTCATCAGTTCTCCATTTAATAGCAATATTTTATGATTATACATTTTCATAGAAAAATCTCGAGTCCACAGGGCATTTGCCTTGTATGAGTTTTCACACCATCAGGGTCTTGTTTTCTTGTTCCAAACCTCAGAATTTCTACATTTCACAAATACCTTGGTCAATCTGTTTCCTTTGCAGCCAAATGTTTACGTGCAAGTGTGAACACACATAGGTCTTGCTCCTGAATATGCTACTGACATAATTTTTAATCTTTGACAGCCTTTGCTCCACAAACAAAGCAAGCAAATGAATGACAACAAGCCACTCCAAATTCTGTTGGTTGCTATGCTATCGGAGCCAAAACTAATAAATGAAAGAATGAATGAAGGCATGTAGTGTATTCGGGATACTTTTTTGTAGCGGGTGGAGGGGCAAAAGAGAGTCAAGCCTAAACAGTCATTCTAAATGTGGATTATTCACTGGGCAACGGACTATTGGAGAGAGAGTTTAGGGAGACAGAGAGGGTACAGAACACAGAGAATGGAGAATAAAGAAACAGATTTTCAAAGTTTATCACTGCCAACATCTATTTGGCAGCATTGTTTTGCTAAGCGACTAAAAATAAAACAAAGTCTTTTTTTTGCATCACAGCTGCACAGGATCACCCCTCACTGGGTTAATAGGTTATAATGAGGACAGTGACATTTTTACAAATAGTCAACTTAGAATGCTCTGTGTTCTATGTTCTCCTGACCAACAGTGTCAGCCCTAGATGTGGCATCTTGTGCAGTAATGGTGTCATCATAAAAATATTATATTAAATATAGACAAAATGGGGAGACGGTATAGAGTTTGGTGCTGGAGTCAAATATCTGGGCTCCAGCTGGTTTCACCACTTGTCAGCTGTGTGGTGTTGGACAAGTTGCTTCTCCTTTCTGTGCCTCAGTTTCTCCATTTATAAAATGGGAACGATGATAACCTCTCCTTCTTAGTGGGGCTGTGAGGATTGAAAGAGTTATCTAAGTGTTTGGAAGAGCCATACCTGCCACATAGTAGACACTCAGTATTTACCCAGTATTATCATTGTTACTATTATTCTAGAAAGGCAGCACACACAGCAAAAACCAAGGTGAATTCATAAAATAGCATACATAAATAGTAAAACTCCCCTTTTCCCTCATTTCTCTTTGCGGGCAAATTCCTTGAAAACATTGTGCATTTTCACTGTTCCCAGTTTTGCTCCCCACACTTTCTCTTGAATGCACTCACCCAGGCTTCCCCACCCACCTCCATTAAAGCTGCTCCTATCAAAGTCACCGATGGCCACACATCGCCCAGACCAATGGATGATTCAGAGTCCTCATCTTATTTATGTGCCAGCTTACTTCTTGATGCCATACCACCCCCTATTTAAAACTCTTTACTCCCCTGCTTCCAGGTCACCAGAGTGCTGGTCTTCTCTGTTTCTCCTTTCTCAGCCCCCTTTCTTTGTTCCTTTTTTTTTTTTTTTTTTTTGAGGAAGATTAGCCCTGAGCTAACTACTGCCAATCCTCCTCTTTTTGCTGAGGAAGACTGGCCCTGAGCTAACATCCATGCCCATCTTCCTCTACTTTATACATGGGACGCCTACCACAGGCTGGTTTTTGCCAAGCGGTGCCATGTCTGCACCCGGGATCTGAACTGGCGAACCCGGGCCGCCAAGAAGCAGAACGTGCGAACTTAACCGCTGTGGCACCAGGCCGGCCCCTCCCCTTTCTTTGTTCTGTCTCATCTAACATTGGAATGTCTTAGGGCTCAGTCCTTAGACCTCATCTCCTTTCTATAAATGCTTAGCCTAGGTCATCTCGTCCCATCTCCTGCCTTTAAATCTCATCCACATGCTGACGTCTCCTGAACCACAAGCTGGATGTCCGAAATGCAACATGCCCAAACTGAACTCCCGATGCTCCTCTCCAAACCTGCTCCAGTGTCCTTTATTTCTCCTATTTGGCTCTACCTTGAAAAGATACCCAGAATCTGAGCACGCACCACCTCCTTCCCTGGACCAAGGCTCCTCCACTTCATCTAGGGGATTGCAAGAACCCCCTTACTGGACTTCCTGCTTTCATTCTTGTCCCTCTTTAGTCTATCCTCAATACATCAACCAAAGGGGCTCTGTTAAAATGTAAGTCAGAGAACTGCATGCCCCTGGTGGAAATCCTCCAATATCTCAGCATCTCGTCCAGAGTAAAAGCCAGTCCATTCCATCACCTGCAAGACCCTGCTCTCACTCCCATTTCTCTCTCTCCCATTCGCTCTGCTCCAGGCATCCCAGTGTCCTTGCTCTTCCTGGAACACACTGTGCACATGACCTCTCAGAGCCATTACCCTTGCTGTCACCCTTGCCTGGAAGGTTCTTCTCCAGGCTATCCACACATTTCACCATTTCACCCCCTTTAGATCTTTCCTCCAACTCACCTTCTCTGTGAGCCCTTCCCAGCCACTCTGTCTAAAATTGCAGCCCCTTCCTGACATTGCTTTCTTTTTTTTTCCTACTTTTTATTCCTTAGCACTTATCACTACCTAAAAGACAATATATTTTATTTATCTTATTTATTCTTCATTTCCATGCACAGAGGAATTTTGTCTTTGTTCCATACTTAATCTCCAGCGCCTAGAACAATTCCTGGCACAGAGTTGGCAATCAATAAATGTGTGTGAAATGAGTGAATTCTTTCACTGAGGCCCTTCGTAATATTTCATACGGTCGGTCTTGTGGTGGATAGTCACAAAAATAGTTAAGGGAAACACAGGCCTGTACGATCACTTTTTAAAAGACCACTTTTATCGTATTTATTGTAGAATAAAATGCAGACACAGAAAACCACATGAAACAAATGTATTGCTTAACGAGTTTATTACGAAGCAAACATCTTGGAACCACCATCCAAGTACAGAAAAGGAACTTTGCCAGCCACTCGAAAGTCTCTCCAATCCTGTCCAAATCTCACTCCCGTCCCCCACAAAGGTTACCATAATCTTGACTTTTACAGAAATCATTTCCTTGTGTTTCTTTATATTTTTACCACAAGAGAAAAATTCCTAAACACTTCAGTTTAGGCTTCCCTATCTTAAAAATTTATGTGTTCTTAAGTCTCCTTTAATCTAGGACTCTCCCCACCCTCACGCATCCCACCACCCTACCTCTTTCTTTTCACTGCAGTTTACCTGTTGCAGAACCTGGGTCATTGTCCTGTAGGATTTCCCACAGTTTTCACACTCGTGGTGCCATTTGATGTTTCTCTATATTTCCTGCAAATTGGCAGAGGGATCCCAAGGCTCGGTCAGCCTCAGGTCAATACCTTCGGCCGGAACATGGACTGTGTCTTGTGTTTTCCATCAGGAGGCACATGATACCTGGTTGTCTCTCTTTTTGCGATGTTAGCACTCTTGATACTCAACACCTGATCTATTAACTCATCAGAGGTACAAAACGGTGATACCCTAATTCTACAATTTAATTTCCATTTACTGATTGGAGTACTTTTATAAAGAGGCAACCCTCCTCCTCTATAAGTTGGTTACCCACTGGTGCAGTTCAAATAGAAAAAGCAAGAGAAATGCAAGATTCTTCCCTCTATTTACCAGTTTTTAAAATAATGAACTGGTTCCCTAGGATGCTTTGAATGTGATCAACGAGTTTTCTAAAAAAAATCATTATTGGGGCTGGTCTGGTGGCGTAGTGGTTAAGTTTGTGCATTCTGCTTCAGCAGCCCAGGGTTCGCAGGTTCAGAACCCAGGTGCGGACCTACACAGTGCTCATTAAGCCATGCTGTGGTGGAGTCCCACATACAAAATAGAGGAAGACTGGCATGGATGTTGGCTCAGCGACAATCTTCCTCAAAAGCAAAAAGGGGAAGATTGGCAACAGATGTTAGCTCAAGGCCAATCTTCCTCACCAAAAATAATTATTAGCTACTCTGGGATAGGAAGGTGGTATCTTTCCAAGGTTTTTTTTTGTCATCTGATGCTTTAGGGAACAGAAATACAAAGAACTCCTTTTATTAGTTGAGGCATCAAATGCAGATAATTGTTTCTTTCACCCTGGGCTCTGGTGAGCCTTCAATAGACAGATTGAAAAAAATGGTCCAGGCACCAGTCTCCAGTGGTGTTGCTGTTGAAAAATCATCCTGGAAGGAACAAGTTTGCAGATGAGATCATAAAGATGCACCAGTGAGCCAGGTTCACTCTCCACATTCACTTACTAATAACTTACTGAGTGCCTGCCTTATGCCAGACCACAGAAATAAGCAGAAAACTAGATAATATAACTGTTCTGAGTGGGAAAACAAGACCAAATAGACAATTAGCTTCAAAATCATGTGGTGAGGGCTGTGATAGAGGGACACAAAACATTCTATGAACTGTGATAGAGGGACACAAAACATTATATGAGCAACTAAGAAAAGCACCTATTTATAGAAGGAGTGCTTATGCTGGCTTTGAGGAATGCGAAAGAGTTTGCCAAACAAATTAGTAAGGAAAGGCATCTGGACAGAAGGAACAGCCTGTGCAAGGGCATGACCTGTTTAAGAAGTGGAAATAGGGGCTGGCCCAGTGGTGCAGTGGTTAAGTTCGCAAGTTCCACTTCTTGGCGGCCTGGGGTTCACCGGTTCGGATCCCAGGTGCGGACATGGCACCGCTTGGCACGCCATGCTGTGGTAGACATCCCACATATAAAGTAGAGGAAGATGGGCATGATGTTAGCTCAGGGCCAGTCTTCCTCAGCAAAAAGAGGAGGACTGGCAGTAGTTAGCTCAGGGCTAATCTTCCTCAAAAAAAAAAAAAAAAGAAGTGGAAATAGATTCCTCTTGTTGGAACAAAATGCGTGTGAGGGCAAGTAGGGAGAGATGAAATGTAATCAATAGACAGATCAGGGGACTACAGGACACTACATTAAGAACTTCCTATTTGAGCCTGAAAATTAAAAATGTTTGAGTAAGCGAGTGACATGATCCATTCTGTATTTTGGAAATGCTACTTTGCAGTCAGCTATGTGAAGGAAAGTTTGAAGAGAGGGGAGGCTGGTATTAGGGAGACCAATTAAGAGGCTATTAATAAAATCCACGTGAAATGAGATGCCAGGAGAAGTAAGGCAGTTTTAAACTTAATCCTAAACATGAGATAATCCCAGTTCCACAGAGATCTTACGTAGCGATTGAACAAGCTCGCTGTTGTTCGAAGCACTCTATGCTTCTCTCTCGGAATCCTTCTGTCATGCTGTAGGTACTGTTATCCCATAGCACAACTGAAGGCTCCTAGGCAGGAGGATGCTCAGAATGTGCCCAAGCTAGCAAAACTCTGCCTACCATGGAGTCAGGACCCCAATCCCGGGCCTCAGGCTCCAAAGTCCTTGCTCTTCACCGCACACTACACGCAAGTGGGCCGGACGGATGAATGGAGTCATGCAGCAACACCTCAAGGTCCAGAAGATGGAGCCGAGAGCCGGCCAGGCCTGGGAGGAAGGCATGCTCTGAAGCTGCCTGTGAAGCAGAGCCTTACCTGAGCTTCCTCAGTCTCAGTTTAAACTATAAAATCCTAAAAGAGTCTTAACATTGGATTTTTGTGGGCTTATCGCCAGGAATAAAATAATATATGTAAATTAGATGCACAATATCTGGCTCAAAGAAAGCACACGTGTAAATTGTGGTTATTCTTATTGTGTTTATTCAAAAATATTCCCTATGTTCTCCATTAGGTGATATTCACCAAGGTAGGAAAAATGGGTGGAGAGGTGGGAAGAAACAGAGGTGGGCAGTATTTAGGGGATGGAAGATGATAATTTCAGGGTATTTTTTATTTGCGAAAAGCCTTTTTCTGGCAGGAACCAGATTTCATTTAATTTCTGGCAGTTTCTGGCAAATAGTAGTTTTTCAAATATGTGCAGTAGGGTTGTATATTGAACTCATAATACAATGCCACTATGCAGGGGGAAAGAAGTCATTTCTTTATTTTATCGATAGCTGATTGGTTTTCCTCACAAGCTCCCCTCCACAGGTTAATAGTGGAAAACATTCTATATTCCTATCCAGTGTAAAGCTTAGTCGGATCCAATAGTTCAAATAATCCTTTCAGGGGATGCTGAGTCTCTCTTTAAAAAATAATCATCTCATCTTTCACATTGTTTCCTTTCTCCTCCTGCCTCTCTGCTTTCTCTCCCTAAAATAGCATCCAGGTGTCTGCTTCAAGTCAGGATAAGCCCACTCCACATAAGACTGCCAGGAAGCAGGCAAGGAGACAGCAGACTCTTCAATATTCTCACAAGTACTCCTTTTAAGGATAGGTCTGCTCAAGTCCTGCAAGGCTGCTCTTCCTCACCCCACAATGTGTGAAGATGCTGTCTTCTTGGTCCACGTCTGCTTCGTACATCAGGGTATCAATCATCGTACCATCAGCCTTTAGGGGGCCTTCAAGACGAGAAGAGAACTAAAGATCTCTCGCAGCTGGTTAACAACGTGTTCCTTATTAAAGGTTAGACAACAACTACAGATGTTATACACTGCAGAAGCTGCATTTAAAGGTACGTCAAACCCAGTGACATAAAACATATCATAAAAATTTGGAAATAATTTATCTAGGGGATGAAGAAGAAGAAAACTTTGGAATGGAAAATAAATGGAAAAGGGGTCAAGTTATACCTATCAATAAAAAATATGACCAATTTCGAGGTTTCTGACACTAGCCATATGTATGTAGGAAAATGTTCTGCAACAAAATTATACATAACTAGTTCTTTTCTTGAGGCAGAGTTATATGCATGTTTGTCTGAAATTAGCAATAAACTTTAAATCACCAAACTCTTAGGTTTGGGTCTGACATTTATAGGATATGGGAAGTCTTTAAGAAACACTTTATTTCTAAGTCAATATCTTGCTTGGTAGTTTCATCTTTTGAAGATGGAAATTGATTTTTCTCAACACTGCAAATAGGCTGTTCCCCTCCCCTCCCCTCCCCCATCACTGTGAAGTGTCAGAAGCACAGGGAAAGCTCCGACCGACTGACCGACCATGGGCAGCCTCATGGTTCACCATTTCAGCATGATCTACACAGGAAACCAGGATAAGGTGACTTTTCCAATATTGCACGTTTTAAAAGAATCTTCTCTTTTTTTATTATTGACAAAAATGGCAGTTAAATAGTACTTTTGTAACAAGCTGTCATAGTTATCTTACCTGAATTTTTACTTCAGGCAACACGTAAAAGGAATTGGCTCAGATCCGCCTTTAAAATAACTCAGTGTATTTGTGACAAGCTCATTTCTGTCCGAAGACTAAAGGATTAATAGTCATCGGGAAAAGTTTGAAATCTGTGGCTATTTAATTTATGAGCTCGCCAAAAATAATCAAGCAAGGAGAATAATAAGCATTTTTTTCTGTACCACTTGACTCTCATTGGAAGAATTGAGGAGATATGTTAAAGAGAAATGTTGAGGTGTCTCCCACAAGATGATATGTGGAATTTTTGAATGAGAAGAAGCGTGGCTTAATACAGTTTAAGGAGTGTCTCTTCTGTCCCAAACTTCTGCTGGATGGTAGGCATTTATGTGATTATACCAGGGAAGTTCCACTTCCACTTGGGATTACATTCACTTAACAATGAAAAAAAGGGGAGATAATCTACAAAATGACAACTTTTCTGGAGCCTATCAGAGAGCTGAAGTCACAAGGCAACCAGATGAATTGAATTCCAAAGAATGACAAATTCCTCCAAGGAAAGATGGGACATATAAATTGTCCTGCCATTGGCAAGGTATGGGAAAACCTGGTAACAAGAAGGAAGCTTTAATTCTATGAATTTTTAAAGACAGAGTGTGAGTTAGCATGACAGTTTAGAATAATTGGGAGCCCAGACATGAGAAATCTTGCAAATCTCTAGTGTGAGATGATGAACAAGACTGAAGGCAGGGGAGTAGAAAGAAAGCGATGGCACAAGTGTCAGGAGGTAACTGGCGGCCACTCGGGACAACACAAAAGTCCATCCACTTTCCCAGACCATTCTCTTATATGAAGCAAAAGCTTTAAGCTCCTGGCAGGAAGGGAGGCAGGAAATTCTCTTGTCTCACAGTAAAGTCAAAGATCCAATGCTTCTGCGGGGCAGCCAGGAGCAAAAGACCTCTGCTTCCAGGGGAGGGAAGTATGGAACTTACTTGAGCCCCAAATCCTGCACTGATACTAAGCAGACATCTGTTACTGATAGAAAAGGGCAGAAAACTCTCTACTACTCAAGGTTTGGCTGCCATGATAAGGGGAGGGGAAGAAGGGGCAGGAATGCTGAGAAAGCCCTACCCCCAAGACTC
The DNA here is from genome assembly GCF_037783145.1 of Equus przewalskii. Lineage (NCBI taxonomy): Eukaryota > Metazoa > Chordata > Mammalia > Perissodactyla > Equidae > Equus > Equus przewalskii. The sequence continues at coordinate 18,780,266 of NC_091862.1, forward strand.
ACGCTCACAGGACCTTCCTAAGCTTGAGGACAGATCATGAGAACTGAGGAACCTTCAATCATGCATCCAATTCCCAGACCCCATCTCCAACTCTACTGGTCCAAGCACAAGCCTAGCACTTAGTAACAAGCACTCACAGTCTACTGATAGGGGAAAGACAAGAATGGCGCAGGTGTGTCTGAGGTGCTGCAATCTGAGGATGGAGCAAGAATTTTAAGAAAAATCCTTCCACACTGCAAGATCTACTCTAAGCACAAGATAAAAGCAGCCCCCCATTAAAGGAATATGAAGTTCATGGTGCACTCAAGGTTAATTATAGCAACAACAAAACCCAAACCCAACCCAACTACAGACTAGATCAACTCAACCAACCACACTAATAGCCTGACAGAACAAGAGGTGTGTCCATTTCTGGGTGTTAATTCTATTTACTCTGTCTCTTCTGTTCTATTGACAATGTCTGACATTCAATCAAAAATAACGAGGCACATAAAAAATCAAGAAAAAAAGATGACTAAACAAGTCTTCGTCTTTATTAAGTTCCTGCTTAGGAGAGAGGCTTGTTAGCCAATAGTTAAAACTGATTATAACAAAGAACTGTATTAGAGATATTTCAAAGTGTATTAGAAGTATTACACACATAGGGAAATCAGTAATTACATCTGCCTAGGGGGAGGTGCCAGAGAAAGCAAATAAGAGACATTATTAAGTGAGAGTTTGCCATGAGGACAAATGGAATAAGCATTTCAGTAGAGGAAACTGATGTGCAAAGGCATGGATGGGTGAAATGGACATGAAATATTGGCAATTTCAGAAAGGCCAATAAAACCTAGGGGAAAACAGTTCTCCCATCATTTTTTTTTTTTTTTTTTTTGGTGCTTTTCTCTCAGTGTCTGTGAATGTGCATCAATACACAAGGCTAATTGTTCTGTGAAAACAGGAAACCATATTGACTATATGCTAGGGAGCGAAGTGACTCCTTACAATAGTGGCTCCTGAAAGAAGGCTTCTTGAGTACCCTTGAATGCATTCAGACGCTGGTATCAGCAAGGTTGGATTTTCCTGCTACTGGTGATTCCTGATATTTAATTTAAAAGATACTCTTGAATGAAAACATCTGTAATCATTGAAGCCTATTGAGCATCCCAAATACAGAATATCCAAAAAAAAAAAAAAAAAGAGCCTGTTATCATAAATTTGGATAAATTTCTTGCATTTCTCTATTCACGGGAAATAATTCCAAACATTTCTTTTCTTTTCTTGCTTATTGAAAAGTTGAATTAAGAGAACTGTATGGCTTGGAACACTTCTCATTAATGGTAATTAGTTTCTGTAATCGAAAAACATCATAAACAGTTACATGTGTGTTTTAGTGGGATATAAAAATTATAACCTTTTAGAAATCACCCAAAGATAAACGATGAGAGCTTTTGAATATAAAGCATATTGAAGAAATAGTGCAATTGCACAAAACTTTCAGTACAATCGGCTTAAATTGATTTCCATCATGAAATTTGAATTCCCATAGATAGTTAGCACAGTTTCTTTATAGGCTGCCACTGAGCAGCTTGGGAAGCTGCACAAATACTATGCAATTAATCTTCACGCCCCTCCCCATTTTCTCCATGAGAAAGTTGACTCCCTCGGTGCAGTTGTAGCCTCTACACTGGCTAGGACAGAATGGGTGGGTTCCATTGGGAGAGGTGCTGTGGAAGACTTTAATCTCCATGGGCATCACTGATCTTCTTCCTCTGTTTCATCTGGATGAAGAGGGTCTCAGCACTCCAGATTTTGCACTGACTACCTGTGTACTTATTCATTGCAATTCTGCATTCTTTTATCTAAACCTGTGCAAGATGAGCTGGAAATATAACACGGTCAGGGCAACAAAGATTCTATGCACACCCTTGCTTCTCAAACAGGTAGGTGTATTTCCAGGGGCTGTGCAAAGCGTGCTGAGAGTTGAGGCACTAGGATAAGCATGGAACATCTTCCCAGATCATTAGTTTCCCTCCAATATTTTGGGAGAAAACTTTTTTTAGAAATAAATGTAATTATATCATGAATTTGAATGCAAATTAGAAAATGTTTAAACTAAAACGAAAAAATTTAGAAATTGTCTTCACCTTTGCCTCAGGATATTTTCCCAGATCCACCAGGCTGTCTGGCTCATGCTCTTCTCCTATGAGAGGTACCACAGACGATACCGTAAGAAACTCTGGTACCTGCTTAGGTGAGTTGATACGTGAAGTAAACCATCTGCAGGCATGGTAGTAGTTAATAGGAGGCAGTTCAATGATAGTCATGATCTAATTCTTCAAGAGGTCACAAGTGTTAAGAAATGCATTAAACAAAAACACAGCTACCATGAACTGTCCAACAAAGGAGATGATGCAGCCAGAATTTCTGCTGAGCCTATGGTTTCTCCTAAGTCCAAGAGCCACAGTCTTCAAGTGAATGAATCAGATGTCACTCTCTCCATGTTCTAAACTCAGCACTACCACCTTCGAGACGGGCACTGCAGGGAAAAAGCCAGAGCCCAATAAAACAGCCCAAATACAAGAAAAATGTGTTCATGACATTTGTTTGAGCTGCCTTGGGGTTCAGATGTTCTGATCTCTGTCTTCCCGCTCTGGGTCACGATGTGGCTTTTCCCAGGAAGTCAGCTTTGTGACTCTCTGGAATAGCTCTTAGAGCATCCTTTCGACAGTACCGATTCTTCCCTACAACGGGTGCATGATGCTGACTCAGCAGTGTATGATCCACCTGAGCATCTGTTGAACAGATACGAGCCTTTGGATTCCAGGTTGTTTCCACAGGAGAATTCAGTGTTAAGAGAGACTCTTCTGGCTCTATAAACTGCCTCCCTTCTCCTCTTTACAATAACCATTTCTGTCATTCTCATTGAAGTTGCCCTATTTTGTAAGAGCTGATCGCCCTCTGGGCTATGTCAGTGGTGCGCCGTGCGAGAGACAAAGAAAGGCACAGAGGTCAGAAACAGGGAGATGCCACCTCACCACCCCCTTTACTCTGTGGATGAACAGACCTCTCAAGAGTTCTCTGTGATGCAGGCAAACTAACAAGCTGTCCTTCTGGCAATTAAGCAAGAGAAAAGGCCACTTCTAAAAACTTTGCATCCAGTTCACACCTTCTAGCAACAATGCTGCTATTGAACATGCTTAAACTGTTGATTCCTTGAGGTTTCTATATCTCTCTGAGCCCACTTTGCCTTTGCTCAACCTAACAGAGCACCCTTAATCTTCTACTTCAGCACACTGTGGGAATTGCTTAACCTTGAAATAAAAATGCATGTGGTGGTAAAGACAGACAACTATTCAGAGATGTCTGAGAAGGACACAGTTTGGCGGCCTTCTTGTGCCTTCCTCTAACTTTCTTGCATTTAGCTCAGGAAGCCAGAAAACCATGGAAAGAATTCCTTTTACTATAAAGCAGCCTTCAGAGACATCCCCAGCCTTCACGTGCAATGCCTGACTCAGAGAGCAACTCCATGCACACTCGGTGGGGGTGTGCACCAGTCACAGCATCTTCCCTTCAATGCTAAGCTTAGTGGACGATAAATAAACCACTCTTCAGAAAACTACATCTTCCAGTGTACTCAATGATACCCTGGTGCCCTTAAGAGCTGCTTTCCATCTCTGTAAAAATTAATTCACCTCATATAGTAAGCAATCTACTTCTTGAGAGAAATTTTGTTGTAGGATCAGAGCCAATTCTTTTCACAAAAGGGGAAATTTCTCTTGTGAACTACACCACAAATGGAATCTTGAAGCAAGAACATTTTTTCTTTTACTCCAGATCCTATTTAGAAAATGACAGTTATTATCTCATATTTTCTAATAGTTAATGAAAGGAAAAAAGTCAATATCTTGTTGGTGGCATGTCAAAAGACTTTTGCCCATTTCTTAATTCATTGTGGAAAAATGATTTTTTTGAGGTGCAAACCAGAATGGGTGGGAGGTGAAGGAAAATAGACATTCTGTCAGAGTGATTCTTGAGGAAACCATTGAGCCAGTTCCAAAGATAGATCATCTGAGTCCTGGCCAGAATCCATTCATCACTGCTCTGTCTTATATAAACTCAGCCACTTCACCTCATTGTCAGAGAAGAATTGAGCAATTTTAGGGATGCATAAGAAATCAGAACTGTCCAAGTAGGAGGGCATAAAACCTAGGCAATGAATATATTCCCTGGAGTGTCATAAACATCAATGGGAAAGACCAGTTGTAGGTTTTGGAAGGAAATCCAACCAGACGTACATATTTCAGTTTGTCTGGAATGGATGTTCATTCATTCATTCTACAATTCACCAATATTTTTTGAGCATTACTTTGTGTCAGGTGCTGTACTAGGTTATGGGGACACAGAGATGAGTGAGACAACGGCACTTAACAGGGCTGCATCATGAAGGACCTTATAGGGCAAGATGAGGAATTTAGATTTTAGTCTAAATGCAGTGGAAATCATGAAGGATTTAGGCAAAGGAGTAAGATGATATGGTTTATATTTTTAAATACAATGGAGAGATGTATGGAAAATAGACTGGAGGGGGGAGGTGGAATTGGGAAATTGTTGTCCAAGTCTGTTGGTTCCGCAATAAGAAGATGCATCCTGGTAACAGGCAAGGGTCAAGATTCAAATAAAGTTTAACGGGAAGAGATAATTTTTCCATTTTTCCTTGAAAAACACAGCATCTGACTTTCTTTTTCTTCTTTCTTCCCTTTCTTTACTGTCTCCTTTTGAAATGGGAGGATCTTTAGTGTTTTTGCGTAGCAAATAGCATCTGCAAAATGCAGTCAATGAACAGGTATTGTCAAAAAAAATTAAAAGAATGTCAGACACAAACATATTTTCTATAAAAAGGCAACATCCTGGATGTTACAAGCTCTGGACCATGAATGAGGAGGTCTGAATTTTGGTTTCATTTTTGCTGTCACTTTACTGCTTAACTTTGAGAAAGATGCCTCGCATTCCTGCTGGTCTGAACAATAGTTTATAAAAATGAGTTATAATCATCAACAGGAACCAACAAACTACCCCACGCTATTCCTATGAGTAGGGCGGAACAGAGATAACATTGAGCTAAGAGCTCTTAGGTGAATTACTTTCAGTCCCTGGGCTTAGTTTCTTATGTGTAAAATAAGGAAAGTTGGATATGAATCTCTTTAATGTCCCTTCTTTAAAAGTCTAGGATACAAGTCATATCCCGGATAAAATTATCCAGTTGTTTTCCTGTATCTATTTGATGCTAACATGTGTGAGTGTTGGACCAGAAGTGGGAGGTTAACTTTGCACAGCTACACCCCAGAATTGCTTTCAAAATATAATTAAGTTGCTTGGCAGAAACCTTCCGTTCAGAATCAAAGTACACTTAGAAGACAGAAGATGTGGAAGATAGAATTGTGCTTCAGTTAAATATAATGGCCATGAAATGTTATTGTGCACTTTAATAACTAGTATTAAAAAATCCTTACAGATTGCACTCTCTAACTGATTAGATGAGAGACGTTTTCTTAAAAAAATGTCCTTGCTGCCCCAGTAATATCTGTTGGATTTCTGTATGAAAATGCCCGTTTCTTTGCCCCAAGGTGCTAAAGATATGTCTTGTTAGCTTGAAAGATGGTTGGTGCAGACCTCAGAGGGAGCCCCTGGTGTTTATTTAAATAGAGCTTTCAGTTGGCAAGCAATTAGCCACCCATGACATATGATACTGTAACTGATGTCATCAGAGTAGCTAATTAAGTGTACTTAGGCACATGACACTCATGATGCAAGGAACTCAGAGCACAAACACATTTCCTGGTTTCTGGATGCCACAATCTTACTACTTGGCTGAAACTCATCACAATCTGATTATGAATTCATCAATGACCCCTTTGAAGACTGCAAATCACTGGTTTTCCAGGAAATTTAATGTGGCATTCCTAGGCTTTACTTTCTGCAATATTTTCTACAACCTCAATTAAATGAAATCAGCTCTGCTACAGACACTAGTTTATAGTGATTAACAAAAATAGGCCAGTGGGTTTGTTTTGAGCTCATTTCTATTTCAGCCTGAAGCACAGGAAGTCTTGGATAACCAGCAGCTGCGGGGAATGACTGCATCAAGACCTGCTTGACTGCATCAAGACGGAGGGAAATATGCAAGGTGGTCGCAGGACATCTTCCTCTACTTGGTCCTTGACGTGGCTGGGAAATGCAAAAGGGAGTGCAGGGTCAGAGGAGGAGCACAGGTTTGGGATCAGGCAGATCCACGCTCTAATCCCAGCACCACAACCTTCTAGCTGGCAGACCTCTGACAGCAGGCTGAACTCTCTGAGGCCCACTTCCCTCATCTGTAATTACAGATCCTAATTCCTGCTTCAAAGAGTTGTCATGAAGATTTAATGAAAGAAACTAGTAGGAGACATCGTAAGCTCTCTATTATGCTAGGCCCCTTCTCCCCACATCTCCTTCCCGCTTCCAGTACTTTCCATTGCTGCCTGCCTGCATTGCTTCCTCCCTTCCCCCCTTTCTTCTTTCCTCTGTCCCTCTTCCTTCCCTTCCTTTCTTCATTCCTCCTTCCATCCTTCCTTCCACAACTATTTCTCGTGAGATATGCTCCTCTGTGTATTAGAAATTAGCTACAGACTATATATATAACAGGCAAGACACTGTTCCTGCCCTCGAATACTTACTATCTAGTGGGAAAGACAAGTCATAAGTACTTTTAATCCCATGATGAGTACAAGGGTGGGTGGCTGGGAGGTCAGGGGCGGGGTGAGCACATGGAAGGAACATTTAATCCAGTCCCACGGCAGGCAAAGCTCAGGTTGAGCTGCTGGTGAGCAGTGGCCGGCTAGGTATGGATGACAGGGAGCTTGTACACAATGAGAACATCCCAGGCAAAGGCCCAGAGGCAAGAGGAAGCCTGGAACTGCAGGGAGTTCTGTCCGGCTGCAGGGAGAGCACAAAAAGGCAGTCACAGGAAATGAACTTGGAAGTAGGCAGAGGCCAGATCGTGAAGTGCTTTGTAGACCACGTTGAGGGATTCAACTTCATCCCGAGGGCGATCAGGGGCGAATGCAGGGGTTTAAGTGGAGAAGAGGCAGGATGCAATGTGTGCTTTGGAAGGATGGTGGAGGAGGTAGGGCAGTGAGTCAGGAGAGGCCAGAAAGGAGGCCTCTGAAGTACCCAGGGAAAAGAGGAGGGCAGCCCGCACCAGAGCAGCTAGAATTTTTATTCTCTCTTCTTGAAACAGAGCAGCCCTGGGAACTTCTGCGAAGTTTCTAGCTAGTCAAATAGGCTTACCACTTTTCCCACCTTGCTGGGTGTTAAGTTTATAAGCACGAGTAGTTACCATGATCACTTATATTTCCTTTGTGACTCATAGTATTTAAGTTAGAGTTATGGTCCAGCTGATGGCTGCTCGGAATCAGGCACCTTCCTAGGTGGTGACCAATGTCTTGTTTCTGCACCAGGAGAGCCTTCTAGACAAAACGATCTTAAGACCAAACCAAACGAACAGAACAAAACAAAAAACTTGACCAGCACTCTAAAGAATCCCTGGTTATGGTTAAGATTGTGCATGTGTGTGGAAAAGGAGAAGCTTTCATGAAATATCACCTCCCCATTTAAATGACCTTCCCTAAATACTGCTGCTATGACTTGGGAAGACCTATTAGTGTTTAATAAAACATGCTGCATCAACGCGGTTGAAGGGCAAAGTAATATCTTAAGAAATGTGCCGACTCTGACATTCTTACAAGAAACTCAGGCATCGGAAGAGCAATTACTCTAAATTATAATTTTACTAAACTTCAGATTAGAAGGAATTACTCTTTGGAGGGGCAAAATAAGAAAAAAGAATCTTATAGTTATTCATGTTGAAAAATAGCTTGCAAATAAAATAACTTCTTCTAAAGTTAACAGAGGAATGGGATTGCTTGGCATGCAGAACTGATCTTTAAAAATGTGATTCAGATCCACACAGATACAGTAATGCTGGTTATTCAGGGAGAAGCGTGAGTGAATAGCAGGAGGCATCATTTTAACACCGGCAATTTTTTAAATTATTTGGGCTCACAATATTTCCTCACCAGAAAGCAACGAAGTGTGAAACCAAGTCAATGGAACCACTACGTACATATTTTTACCAAGGATTCAACATGCAGACACCATCTGAACTCTATCGTTCAAGATCATAAATCCTCATTTGTTAATATTTGGGCTCATTTATCATCCCAAAGGGACAACTGAAAAGGAAAACACAATTGAATAGTCAATCCATAAATGCTCCCATGTTTGCATGGGGCCTAATTTACACAAAAAGAAACTTCTCTGTATTTTCTTCCTAATGCACCCCCATGCCCACACGGGCCTTAAGAAGGCAAATATACATCTAAAAATGTTTCCACTTTTCTTCTCTCTTCTCACCTGTGACCATTTTATTAAACTACCATTTGTTGAGCATCTATTCCACATCCTTCACTGTGATAAGCACTTTATAAATAGCATCTCATCTAATTACGACAATATCATGAAGTAGGCTGTGTTGGTCCACTGGGGCTGCTGTCACAGAGTATTACAGACTGAATGGCTTAAACAGCAGAAGGTGTTTTGTCATTTATCTTTTGATCTTGTGTGCATGGGTGTTGTCCGTCATTAGTTGTCTCACAGTTCTGGAGGCCAGAAGTGATCAAGGCTTGGTTCCTTCTGAGGGCTGTGAGGAAAGGATCTGTACCAGGCCTCTCTCCTTGGCTTACAGATGGCCATCTTCTCCCTGTGTCTTCACAACACCCTCCCTCTGTGTCTGTGTCTAAATTTCCTCTTCTTGTAAGAGCACCATTCAAACTGGATGAGGGCCCATCCCAATGCTTTGTTTTAACTTAAATGCCTCTATAAAGACCTTGTCTCCAAACACATTCCTGGTCTGAGGTACTAGGTTAGGACTTCAACATAAGAATTTTGTGGGTTACACAATTCAGCCCATAACATAGGTATTATATTCTCACTTTACAGATGGGGAAATTGGCGCTTGGAAAGTCCAAAGTCAGAAGAGACTATCCCCTGAGTCTGTCTGATTCCAGGCAGCAAGCTCTTATTTACCACCCTAAATTGCTCTCCAACCCTGACTCCCCCGACCCCCCGTAGAATATCCCATCCCCAGCCTCACCACTGCTGTAACAGAGCGTCAGCTGATGAAATAATACGGAAAAATATTTTCCTACCGGAGGTAAGGAGAAATGTAAACAAAGGCACCTTGAAAGCTTTCATTCATTATCTACTTAACGTGGGATGGTAATAAGCATCTTAGAAACAGAATGTAAGAGAACTTGACCCTGCAATCTAGGAGCTTTCAATTAATGAGGGACAACACCAATGCAAACAAGCTCAAAAGATAAATGATGAAAGCTGAATAAATGTCTACATTAACTAGAGAATGAAAGGATTTCCATTAGACAAGAGCAAAGAGATAAGTAGAGCCAGGAGGAAGCTGAGGGAGTTTCATATTTAGATTAGGCTGCTCTGAAGGAAATCTTCATCTCTCTTCCTGTTATTCAAGAACAACAGTGGGAGGCGTTTCAGGAGCCTCAAAAAATAGCTCAGTTTTTTCTCCATTCACTTTTTAAGCCCATTACAGATTTTACATATTTTGCTCATATTCACCTTCAGCAGTGTGTTAATATCACAAATGTTGTAAGCAGGGTTCTAAACAAAATGGCATCTTCACCGAAATTTTTAATTACTTAAATCATAAAAATGAAGTCAAACATCACCTGTTATGAAAGTTTGAATCTATATGAAAAAATCAAGATTAGCTAAAGTGACACCTTGCTAAGTCTTTCAGTCAATTAAAGGCAAATCAGGAGGCTGGCCCCGTGGCCGAGTGGTTAAGTTCGCGCGTTCTGCTGCAGGCAGCCCAGTGTTTCGTTGGTTTGAATCCTGGGCGCGGACATGGCACTGCTCATCAAACCACGCTGAGGCGGCATCCCGCATGCCACAACTAGAAGGACCCACAACGAAGAATATACAACTATGTACTGGGGGGCTTTGGGGAGAAAAAGGGGACAAAAATTAAAAAAATAAAATCTCTAAAGGCAAGTCAGAAGAAATCAGCAATATCCTTACTATTATATAAACACAAGAAAATGGTCATTTTGTGCATCATAGGTATGTGAATAACTCCTCTTTTATGAGTAAAACTTCTGTTCTTCAAGTGATGCAACATTAGACACAACTTTCTGGCCGAAGATGGCTTTAACTGAGGTTTGTACATAATCAAATGTTAGTTCATGTTACATCAGAAGTTAATTTGGACAAAATTAAAAGCTAATAGCTCATAGATCTTCGCATCAATGATGAACAGTGTGGACCTCTAAACTTCAGTCCCACCCATGGAGTCACCCACAGGAAGATGGGGAGTCAGAGGAAGGCTGGCTTTCAGCATTGTTCCAAAGAGTTACTTACATTGGAGACCCTTGTTATAGCCTGTGTGTTTAGGGACAATGAATTTGAATACTGTTTTTTTCCCCTTTCTTTCACAAAGATTTGTCAAGAGGTTAGCATTATTGGTCCAAGCCACAGCCATTACCAAACAATAAAAATTTCTTATATTGCAAAACTTGTCAAGAGCGCGTGTGCATACACACATACGCACAGTTGAATGCATTTGAACTTAGCAAAGGGCTTGAGGCTCAGGGCTATAAAGGAATATGATACACAACTGTGGACTGTAAAAAATAAAATACAGAAACAAACATCCAGAAACCATCTTCCCTGTTTCTATGGGTGGGACTATATCCAGTGAAAAATTCAGCCCACTCAAAGGCCTAACGATGGGTTCTTATGTTTGGAAACCATACTTTTGCCCTCCAACAGGAATATATTTTCACCATTTCTCCTAATCCCACTGAAAAGCACAGTGACACAATTCCAATGCCTATGTAAATGATTACTAAGCAGCAGATAATTATGCCCAAATCAATAGCTGGACAGCTGGGTTACTCTATGTCAAAACCCAGGCAATTCAATGAAAGTTCCCCTGAGGAATAGTCTCAGTTGTTATGGTGAATTTTGCTGTTACTTTTGCATTTTGATTGATTAATACACAATGCACCTTGGCATATTTTCTATTTGGAATGCACAACGCTGGTAACACGTGAGAAGACACAGTTGAATTCTCCTACTATTGCTTAATGGAATTTTTCTTTAATCTTTCAGAAACACAGCAGAAATTTTAAGTTTTGTACCTTTAAAAAGACTTCACTTCAATTATCTAAAAATAATATGCTAGCCTAAAGTAGGATGACTATTTAAATGGATAGATGCATCAAGAAATTTCTAGAAAATTATTCCTTTTATAGTATCAAAGCAAGAAGCTGACAGTGATTCCTGGGGATGTATAAATCTGATATTATAAAGTATACAGTTAACTTTAGAGATTGCTACATTATTCTATATGCATTCATGGAAGACAGTTACATATTCTCTACTGATGTAATACATATAATATTTGTTAATCTTCAGAGGGAATGGTTTTTATATAGAAGGAGAAAAACGAGAAGGACATTCAGAACATTAAAACATGTTTCAGCGGCCGGCCCGGTGGCATAGCGGTTAAGTGCGCATGTTCTGCTTTGGCGGCCCCGGGGTTCGCTGGTTCAGATCCCGGGGTGCAGACATGGCGCAGCTTGACAAGTCATGCTGTGGTAGGCACCCACGTGTAAAGTAGAGGAAGATGGGCATGGATGTTCGCTCAGGGCCAGTATTCCTCAGCAAAAAGAGGAGGATTGGCAGCAGATGTTAGCTCAGGGCTAATCTTCCTCAAAAAAAAAACAAAAAAAAAAACCGTATTTCATTGGGCAGAAGTGAAATCTGATTCACTTATAAGATTCTGTCTTACAAGGTTCATCACAACCTTATTGGTCTAGTGGGGAGAATTCTAACATCTTTTATACACAAGTGTTCCAGTCTCCCTGTCCTAAATCACTGCTCACAATCCCCATTGTGCTTTCTCAGTGCCAATAGCCATATCCACTGGTGACAAAATGTGGTGTTTCATGCTGGGTGCCTCGTGGGGATGACAATTCCATTTAACTGATGTGCTATCTCCACAAAATTGGCGACATGATTCAGGGAAGTGACCTGAGCTCTATCTGCTGATTCCCTGAAGAGGAACTGACAGCTTTGACCAAGCACCTTTGACCTCTTGTCCATGAACTATCAACTGACCTAAGGTAACGCTGACTATTACACTCTTTAAGCACCAGTGGATATTTCTGTTTCAACATTGTTTCTTTCTGTTTTCTTTTTTTTAAACACAAGTCTTCCTTCTCTCTCTCTCTGTTGGCTACCATTTGAAATTATGAAGCTCATATCTTTTGATCCTTGTTATTGTCAAGCTTGAAGGGATCTGGTTATCTTTTTCCCAAGGCCATCATCACCCAGGAAAATGATATATTCTTCCAACCTTCCCCACCCCACATCCCCATAACTTATCACAGTCCATTGTTCTGATTTGCATTGGAAATACAATTTGTAAGTGCCTACAAATTAACTATAGAATTTAAATTTCTCTTCTGGGATTGCTTGAATCGTCCAATCTACTTTGCTTCAGTCTCTATTTGACATGAGTATTTAAATGTAATTTTTTCATTAAAGAGATGATGAGTGAAGAACATAATTTACTGGAGTTGTGCCTAATAAAATGAGAAGGGTTTGGACAATAATTAGTAGTAGGGATATTTTTTCCAGAAAATTAAATTTTCAGAGTTTCTGTGTGCCTTTTTGTAGGCAAGAGCCTCTGCTATACGATGATTCCTCTGGCAAAGTATTCAAACTAAGGTGTCCCTGCAGAGTTGAATACAATGCGGAATTTCCATATGCACATGGATGTGTTTTCAGGTATCGAACTTTCAGAGGGTTTACATCTTTCACACCAGCACTGCTCACACGATGCTTCCTACTTCAACTTCACCACGATGAAGACGAGAATGTTCACTCGGAACGTGCTTAAATTCCTGTCCTCAATGTGAAAACATTTTCCTTTCAGCTCCTCTTAGCTACTGTAAAAGAACCGCCTTTTATTCTTCCATAGTATCTCTAAATTGTACCATGTAAAGCATTTTCTTGGTTACGTTTTGTGGTCTCTAACGGAGACAAAGAAGATTGTGGTGTGAACTTTGTGCCTCAAATCTCTTGCCCACTCACATCTCCCAAATAAAGCAAATAAAAGGAGGTCAGAAAAACTAGGCAACATGTAAACCAAGGGCCTCTGTGCTCTGAGGTTCTGCCTGATAAAAGTGTGCCTGTGTGTGGAAATGCGTTCCATCGTTAACTAACGTCTTTAACAGTAGGGTACTGTTTGACCTCCGCAGACAATTGAAAGAATTGAAATGCCGTCTATCGAAACCAAGACTAAGATTAAATACTCAAAGTACAAGAGAATCAACAGACAAGCTATTGTATCATACTATGAATAGAAATACAAAACTAAAAGGATCAAAGTTTCCTTAAGGTCCTTTCTGAGTTCCCTTCTTCAATATCTGGTTACTTAGCCCATGGGAACAAGGGAACAGAATTCAACATGGGAAAGAGAGAGGTCTGTACGTAGATGCAGTTTTTCTGAGAAAGACACACACACAATAAAATGCTTCTAACCCTCAAAACATCAGAGGCTGGCAGTTTCACTGGGCCATCATTAATGAGGCCATCTGATGAAACAAAATTAAGAGCACGCAGCACACTCAACAGCAAGAGAGCCTGCACCCAACTGAACTTGTGACATCAAATAAACATCTGGCCACAAAAATGGTGGATCTTTCCCTGTCATTTGTACATGAACTCCTACCTTCTCTGGCTTCACAGTTATTTTTTTTAACCTCAACATCTCTCCCCAATAACCTTCACACACCATCATTTTCATTAGCATGCGTCGTCCCTAACTCTGTAGAAAATCTTTTATCACCAAACAAATCTATTGCCTCTCCTCTATAAATCAGCTCAAACATATGTCACTTCTTATCTATTATTCTGATCATGCTTAAATGCTCAACAACCTCCACAAATGCTCCGTCTTTTCTCACCTACAGTTTCAAAATGTCGCACAACTGGCTCTTACCTGGGGGCCCCTCCCATTCCCCATTCTTCAGTCAGATGCCTCAAATAGTCATAACTTAAAATCAAACAAACAAACTTCTCTGTGGATTTCTTCCACTTTTTCCTCTATGTATTTTCTCCCTATTCATCTTATAAATTAGTTGCTATATTTTCTATCTCTCAAGCTTCGTTTTATTCAAAGCCAATATGGAGGACCAACTTGGTTTTGCCAAGCATTTCCAGAGACGCCTTAATTTGCGTATCTAAAAATATATAATTGTAACAAGTGATCATAACCAAACCATAACCCTTCTACTTTAATGCATATTACTCAGTTTTTAAAATATTTTATATCTCCTATATAATTATGTGTTTTATCTAATGTGCATATACATGCTCACATGTAATTCTGAATCTATCATATATTCTGCTATATCAACACTTACAAATATGTACAGCACTGCTAAATAGCTAAATATTTTCCTTATTTTGCCCTTTAATGAGGATGTTGAGATCTGTGTCCAAGACCCTTCAAATTATGGTTTAGTGATTATTATAGTAGAAATGTTATTATCATCCTAACTCTACCTTCCCATGCAGAGGCCCCAGACACAAGTTTCAGTGATGTTTACAGGAAGGAAGCAGCTCATTTTGTTTAACTGAACATGTAAGATTCAAAGACCCCTTTCCACCAGCTAGAAACAATTACAACCAGGCACATTAATGAGACTATTGCTTCTATCCTGATTTATCTTCTTCTTCAATCAGATAACCTTTATTTAATATCTTAGGGCTGTGTTCTGCTGGCACTTGCTCTGGTCTGTTTGCCTAGTGAATTTATTTGCCAGAAACGTAATTTAATCTGTGATTTCAACTTCCCACCAGCAGATCACATTTGCCTTTATCCTTCCGAATAACATTGTTTTAAAAATATGCCAGTTCCTCTGAAATCACAGGGCTAAAACCAAGTATTTTTAATAAAAGAATATAGTGCATACATAGCTGTAACGTACACTGTCTATTACTTCCAGAGATCACGTTTAGCAGAAGGATCACTCAGGTCCAGATGTTTGCTGTTGTGCAAGGAAAACAGGTGCATAGGGCTTGAGACACAGAGGGAGACACGGATCTCTGATGCCAGCTCACACGGGGCATGCTACCCAACATGGTGGTGCAGAACATCACAGGCACAGGAGGAAGATGCCTGAATATCTGAAAAGCCTGAATTTGGATGTCTAGACTCCTCTACCATTTATCTAAGACACACAGAGAAATAATCCCAACCACGCACCTGCTTTACCTTAGAAAAGGTCTGTGATCAAGCTTAATCTCAAGACCGAATTACATGAAGCCTCAATCTTCTCATCTCTAAACAGCGATTTTCCCCCAGGATTGGATGGGGCAAATGCATAGTTCGAAAAACTACATTTACTATTATAATATAATCACATCTTTGGGGAAAAAATCGTATTGTTTTCATGAAATACAAGCTAAAGAAATTGAAGGTTGAAGAAAACAAAGGCAAGGAATATTTTTTTTAATCAAAAGAGAGTCTGGGTTTAAAACAGCCAAAAAACAGTGAAGTAAATTCTCTTTCAGATCTAAGAGCTATGACTTCCCCCTCCAGAGAATAGAATGCTCCACCATCAGCATTTGGCACTCAACATGGAAGGGCTGGTTATTTCCTGTTATTAGTACTGCATATCAGCAGTAATAATGAATTTCAATCTTGCTTTGATTAAATATAAAACATTTAATTCAAATATTAGCCAAACACACAGATAATGCAAACATCCGTTCAGATCCTTGTAGGATTTGGCATCTCCTAACCTCAAACGGCCTCCGTTTGAGAGGCTTGCTCATCTTGAATCATGTAAATCACATCCTGAGATGTTTTAAAGAACTTGCAACTTCTAGTTAATAACTCGCTAACCATATGCATCCTGTTTATCTTAAAATCTCTCCTGATGGAGGAATGGGCTTCAGACCAGCCTCACGTGGGCTATCTCCCCTGGCGAATAAAACGTTTCACACTCAAACATTTAATGTTTAAAGATCAGGACTGTTAGTTAAATGAATTAATCTGGTGTGAAAACTATTTGCATTTTTAACATCATCAGACTTTCTTTCACCCCCAACTGTTTAGTTCACTGCTTGCATGATTATAATTAGCAAGGGGGGGGGGAATCATTTTATTCAATGCTAAATGGCATTCAAGAATTCTCCAAAGAAACACAGAACAGGTGGGTGGGGCAAGGGAGAGAGTAGGGCTCTTTCTAGAGAGAAGGTATCCTTTCTGCACGAAGAAGAGCAGCGTCTTCTTAAAACAATAGTTCATTTTCCCATGTGTGTCCCGTATCCAATTCATTCCTGTGAATATTCTGGTAAAATATACTGAGCCCCCACTTTGGACCATGCATTGCAGTAGATGGTGAAAGATACCAAGTCACACCAAACAAGAACCTATGGCTGAAGGATGGGCAGAAGGTGAGTTTACGTCTTAGTTTGGATAAACATGATTCCATTAGGGCGTTGTTAGAAGTCAGGTTCAATGCACATGGTCACCAGTATCTAGGAGGCGGAGAGGACCAGGAAAACCTTTCCAAGGACTGGCCTGGGTCTCCAACCTCCTTTAATACCACCTTCCCCGGTGCTCACCGCGGTCCAGCCACACCTGCCTCCTGTCTGTTCCCCAGACCTGATTCCCACCTCCGCACCTTCGCACTGGGCGATCCCTCACAGAAGCCACTGCCCAGTGCCTCCCCTCCTTCGGTTCTCAGCTTCCAAGTCACCTCCTCAGAATTCCAGGCAGCAGCCCCTGTAGTCTCCATCCCCTCATGACTCTCAGTAATCTGGTTTCTACATTTACCCGCTTATTGCGTGCCTCTCGCCACTACAATGTAAAAGGGGTATGTGAAGGGACCTTCTCCAGAGGAGGTCACATCTGAGCTAAGCTGAAAAGATGAGGGGGAGTTAGCTGAAGAACAAGGGAGAAAGGAGAGCAATGCTTTCCAAGAGAAGAGAATATTTTATGTATGTGTCTATATATACATAGACACATACATTCATATGCATATATATGCATACAAGTATGAAAGCACATGGCTATTTGCTTTGAGATAAGTGACTAATGCTAAATATCTTTCTTTCTTACTCAATCTCTGCCCCAGTAGCCTTGCTACTGCCTAAAACACCCTCTGGTATGGCAGGACTGCTTAATGGAACATGCACTGTATGGAAATTCTATGCTGTTTTATGCACATTAACTCATACAATCCAATCCACCTACAACCCCATGAGATAGGCATAGAGATACAAAAAAGTTAACCACACTGCCTGACATCACTCAGCAAACGGAGCTAGATTCCCAGCCCAGGCCGGTCAAACTCCAGAGCTCTCAACTACCAAGCTGGACGCCCCTCCTTCTGCATTTGGGCTTTGAAGGGTCCTAATAAAATGCCAGAATGTTATAGGGATGGATGAAGAGCGGGACTCCTGGTCCACATGCTGGGCTCAGGCATGGTGCAAATGGTCACAAGCATGCCTGGCTCTTTGGTCCCATCAGGTTCCTGGTGGCCAGAGGGGCCTGGGTGGCTGGAGCCCCAGACGACTGCTTCAGGACCGAAGTGTGTTTGCCCCAGGATGCCTGAACAGATGCTCTCATTTTCTACGTCTGCTATCATGTGAAGAATGTTGAGACAGACTGGCTGAGCCATCACTAGACATTCAGATTTAGCAAAAGCTAACTTGTTGAGTTGTGTAGATACCCACTGAGCAGCACAGGAGAGGATGGAACCCAAACCCACAGTGGAGAGTGAAGGGAGGAGCAGAAGAGGATGAGCTTGGGGTGAGGGTGGGGAGGCGGCAGATATATGAATGGGAAACCAGGGAGCACGGAGTGGAGGGAAGAGGGGAAGGTAGAGAGCCCAGAAAGAACTAGACTCCTCAGTGAAAGTCACAAACTGACTATGGCCAGCCTGGCCTGCCTCTCCACAGGTCAGAAGCCAGGGTCGTGTGGAGGCAGGTCATGAGGAAAACTCCACCTAGTTTCTCTCACTGGGAGGTATTAATTTGATAATTCTCAGATCTGGAAAATGAGGAAGAGATGAATTAAGGGGAAGCAGAAATTTTCTCTATTCTTCTAACTACTTTTGGATTACTTATACAATGCAGAGGAGAATTATTAGAAGTCTGAACATATACATATATATATATATATATATTTTTTTTTTTCTTTCCAGTTTTGGGTGCTAATTGGCCTTAAATCCTCTGGGGCAAGGACTTTGTCTTATCGATCTGTGTAGACCAGGTAGTGAACACAGTATCTGGCACATAGAAGATTCCAGGTAAATACTGGATGAACAAATGAACGCGAAAACACTTATAGTTGCTTTTTTAAAAGACAAAATGCAAGTCGAGAGAAATGAGTTATATTCCTTGTTTCCACTGGCAAGAATTTAAATAGGAACATACAATCATTTACCTATTTAACGCCCTGATCCACTTATACTTGCCCTGTAGTCTCTAGCCATCAGGAAGCAAAACCATGATAACCTGAATTATCACCCAAAATACGGAACAATTTGAATATATATGCATTATTGACCTAAGAATAACTCAGGCATTTTGATTTTTAGAGGTTTTACTCTAAAAAATCTTAGAAACTTAAAGATGATCTCTTTGATAAAAGAGAAAAATCCCCAAGGGGAAATTTATCTCTGACAACATTTAACTAACCAACCAGAAAACGTCAATTCAACAAGTCACAGAAGTTTCTGGTCATTGTCCAAGTAGGACAAATGTAATACCTTTTCTTATTTAAATGCCCAAAGTACTCATATTTGTTTCTTGGGTCAAATTAGCTGTGATTTCCAGTGGAGTCAAACTGTAAGAGGGAAAGCATATGGGGTAGGAAAGAGATGGGATGTGGCCTTCAAAATCCAGACTATGGGGGCCCGTCTGGTGGCGCAGGAGTTAAGTTTGCATGTTCCACTTCGGCGGCCCAGGGTTCGCCAGTTCAGATCCCGGGCACAGAACTAGCACCACTCATCAAGCCATGCTGCGGCAGGCATCCCAAGTATAAAATAGAGGAAGGCGAGCACAGATGTTAGCTCAGGGACAATCTTCCCCCGCAAAAAGAGGAGGCTTGGGGGCAGATGTTACCTCAAGGCTAATCTTCCTAAAAAAATCCAGACTATGATAGAACTTCGAAACGCATATGAGCCTTTTCTCTTAAGGGCTGTTATTTACAGATGCTCATTTCTGCCCTTCAAAATCATTTTCCAGGTTATCAAATATAAATCTCTTGCAATCTAAATACTTTTTATTGATTACTGATGGATACAAGGTTTCAGGATTCCCAGGACATCGCCACAGAAGGAAGAATCTTCTTTCACAGCTCTGATATTACAGATTATTTCCTCAGTTTTCTGTCTCATATTTGGTAACGTAACACATGCCGACTGAATAAATCAACCACAGTATTAGCTTTACCACTAAAATATTATGTTTGATGAAGAATCCAGGCCTTTCCCAATCACAGCTGGCACTAAACTGTCACATTCCATAAGCAGCACTAAACTGTCACATTCCATAAGCAAAATCATAAATATTTGGGAAAATAAGCACCAATAAATTTGTGACATTATGCCAGTCATAAGGGGCTACTTCACAAGGAAATCACTTGAAAGATTTTGTCTTCATCACCTTTCATGATAAATTTATCTCATAAAATTGAAAGGAGAGACTATCAGAAGAAGGAATTATAGGTTAATTGTTATCACATTACACTTTTAAAATGTTTCCCACTTGGCACCCCTTAACAGCTGCCTCCCAAGCCAACTGTCACATAGGAACAAAGAACTTTAATTTGCAAAGGAGCCAACTCCACGCTGTATTAATAAAGTCACTTCTTGTTGTCTCTTAATAATGAGCTGTCAGATGGCTTGCTTTGATTAAAACAACAAACTTCCCAGTATGAATAGACCTGTTCCAGAGGCAACACTCCCTCCTCTTGGACGGTATGTTCTGAGTCTTTCTGACTCTCTCACTAAGCCAGCTTCGGTTCACCTTGCATGGAATTCCATCTTGAAATCTTTAAAAATCACTCCCCTAGTTGCATGAATCGCAGCCTTCTTGTGAACAAAAGTCTTCATCATGTCCTGTTATAAATAGATTATTATTTATCAAGACCAGCTTTCTATCCCCCATTGAAGACTTCTCTTTCTGGCATCCCCTCGCTGCCCCTTGTTGCCCCAGGGCGGGACACGAGGCTTTGCAGCATATTGCCGTATGAATCTTCCTCAAGTACCCAATTACCCAGCTCCAGCAGCATGTCAGCATCCTGACAGCTGCGAGCTGCGTGCAGGCCAGGCTGTCAGAGGTGAAAGACTGCCCCAGCACTCCTGGTCCTCGCTGCATTTCCATTACAACGCGGAGGAGAAGAGGCGCACACATTGAAAGGAGTTCATTAGGGATGCCACGGAGGTCAAAGACGGCTTAGAAGAAAAGGCTGAGGTGAAAATTAAAAAAAGGAAAAGTGGCAGGGTAGTCCAGACAGGCGCTGGTGCTATTAGACGGAATAGCCAGACTCCTCGCACAGGCCCCGCCGAGCTATTGTGGGAGAGAGCACACACTCAGACTGATTTTAATTGAGATCAATTTCACAAGCACCATCTTCTGCAAAGTCCTTCAATTGATTGAAAACCAAATGAAGCTTTTATAAGAGGGGACAAATTTTCCTGTTGTCCCCTCCCATTGCTCCCTCCCCAATTTTCTGAACTTTTGGAGATTCTGTGCTAAAGGAAACAATATTTCTTCTGGGCCAATCGCTCTCTATTTTTAAATAATTATTATTTGAACTTTATTTTTGTGAATCTAACCTATTAGCTCAATTATTTGTTAGCAGCAACCATTTCTTAGTGGATCAGAAACATAAAAGGCCCCAGAATTCTACCTGTTGCCCAGAGAGCAGCCTCTCTACAAGCTCACTCATTCCCTTGGGGACCACAGGACCAACACTTGTGTCATTGGCCGATAGCATCTTATAAGGTATTTGCTACAAGCTGTTATGATTTAGAGAATGGACTTGGCCCCACACGTATCCAAATGAGTATAAAGATGACTTGTGTCACAGTGGTGATGTCACTTAATAACCAGGAACATACAGTTATGCAGATGTAAGACCTTCTTGGTGTTTATCTAGCCTTATCTAAAACTCCACACAGATTCCTCTCTGTTTAAAAAAAAGCTGCTAAATAAATGATGACGCCAACAACAGATAAAATAAGGCCCTGAAACAAGCGAAAATGCACACTATAGGAAATTCTATGGGTGGTGGTAAACGGTTTGTATTCAGACCAGAATAAGAAGACAATTTCTATTTCAGTGTATCATAATGGATTGAAGATATACAACACAAAGGAGTTACTTATTACAAGGGTTTTGCAGGGTTGAAATACAGCACACTAAGGAAGGCCACGGCTATTCTCATCCAGAGGATTTCACGAACAACGAATAAACAAACATATGAGATGGGGCGCTAAAGTATGGAAAGTTTCACTTGAAATGAGCACAGTAGAATTCCCATATTTCAATAAATTACATCGCTTTCAAATAATCACTCAAATAGTTATTGCAAGAATCAAGTGACATAATGTAAATCATGAGGTTTAGTACCTGGAATACAGCAGGAGGGGTGTGCGTGCATGTGTGCACACGTATGTGTGTGTGTGAAATACAGATATATGTATATCACATATATCCTATCTATATATGAAGACAATATATGTAGTCCAATGATGCTGCAATTGTTCTAATTGCCATTGTTTGCGTTTCCTCTGAATTATTTTCAGAGCCTTTAGCACGTTCTCTTTAGCAAGATTTATGTAGTACTTAATATTGCAGAGAACAATCTTAGATAGACTGGAAAAACTTCCTATGATAGTGGCCTTGATTTCCAGACAGTGCTGTCATTCAGAAGTGAGAGTAATAAAAGAGTCTAAACAAGCAAGACAAAATATATCGTTTGGGGTCAAGATTGAGATACAGTCTATCAAACAAGGAGATAGGTGCTTGGGCGACTTCCCATCTAAACACAACTCCAAAAGAGGAGCTGCAAGACTGAGTGATGGCAGCTTCGGCAGAGCAAACATGGAACTTCCTGAGCGACCACATCAAAACCCAGTGCTCATTTGGCCGTGGAGACGCTGGGGTTGTGAAACACACATTTCCATTACTTTGCCATCGAGCCTCATTCTTGTGACAAACCTAGAATCTCCTAGTAAATCTGAACAGCAGAAAAAAATTAATAATGTTTAGTATATATGTTTATAGGTTGAAGGAGAAGAGGAAGTCTATTAGTGATTGCATAAAATCAGGAAATAATTAGAAAAGCAGTGGTTGGGGTCGGCTAGGAAAGGCTTAAATATGTCCTTAATTACAGAAACCTAAGAGGTGGAAGGAGTCTTGGAGATCACCTGGAGTTCTAGATCAATTCTCTCATTTTCAGAGAGGAAACAAAGGTCAGAGAAGTTAACCGCTTTGTCCAACTACATAGGCTGAAAGAGGAAGGATGAAAAAATTGCATCAGTCTTATTCTGAATGTCCACTCTGTTTTGTTGTTCTAGAAAAGGGATTTAAAGAAGACAAAATTTTTAAGAAAACTTTTTATTAAATACTCACACAAATAAATATCACTTTAAATACCTTTAGAAATCTTATAACTGTGTCTTCGCCACCAAGAAACTAATGACATAACGACCTTGGGCCATTGACAGCAGTATTTCTAGAGCAGATCTCTGGACTTTCTGGCTCTAGCTTCTAGAGCCTGTTCCTTTTTATTCTAGTTCCTCTCTCACTAGGCTTTGCTTCAGGAGTAATCTGACTTCCTATGGACTCCTTCCTACAGGGGAGAGACCATGGTGAAAAGCCCATAAGAAAAGCCTACTTATCCACTGATAAATTCTTTATAATTTTATAAATTTATGATTGTCATTTGGGGCTAGATAGAAAAACTACCTTTATGCATTGTCAAAAATTAGTTTAAAAGTTTCCGTATAAAAAGCTCAGTAAAAGTTTCTATGAAAAAAGTATCAACGAATATCCCCCCATCAGAAAGAACCATTTATAAATGTGGTATTTCACTTTCCCCTTTTAATTTTTGTGCCTTGGGTTAAGTATGATATAGGTCAGCATTAATTTACAAACAGCTAAATAAAGTTTTCCATTTAAAAAAAGCAGTAAATCAAAAAGTAGTAAGTAAAAGTAGTAATCAAATTATTTCACTTGTTATTACATGTAAATATGTTATACTTATTCATATTTTAATACATATCTAACATTTTAATTGAAAAGTGCACCATTCATGCATTTTTTGTTGTGGGATGGGACATTTTTAAAAACAAAGAGATATTTTTAAATTTCTCTAAAAAGTTCTCATAGGCCCTAATTTGCAGATCTCAGCCAAAATATAACTGTCAAAGAAATAGGATTCTTTTGCAAATTCTCCCCTCTAAGCACTCTTTTTCACATTGGTTTTCCAAACAGAACAACTTTTTAAGAGGTGAAAGAAATGTAAAGATTTTGGATTCAGTCTCATAAGCATCACACAACGGATTTGCCAGATCCCACCCCACAGAGAGTTATATTTCAACAGAGAATGAAATCATTCACCACGTCATTGCCTAGAAAGCCCTGTAGCATCAAGAAACAGAATTATTTTCGACAATAAATGATTGCTCTCTTAAAGCACTAACGTAGTTTCTCTCTTTCCAAAATTGTGTTACTGCCATTTGCAATGTATTATCATATAGATACACTTGTGAAGACGTCTGACTATCTAGAAAAACAATGCCCCCTCGGTTGCATCCTTTTCGATTCCACTGAATTCGATAGGAGAAAGGAAAGAGAATTACCATGTAGAAACACCTGACAGCTTGAATATAAAGCATTGCCCCATTTAATCCCCAACCAGCAAGTAAGGAGTTGGCACCATTTTACATATAAGGATACTGATACTCAGAGAGCTTAATTAGATTTTTGCAAGGTAAGCTAGTATGTTTGGGAGTTTGCTGAAGCCTATTCTTTCTGGGCTGACTCCATGTTAGTACTAAACTCATTTAGAGTAACAGTATGGTAAGTAGCATTGCCTTTAGCTTTCAACACTTTCCAAGCCAAATGCCTTACCTTTGAGACCCTGGTCCCAGGCTCGCACTCTCTTGTTCACTGCCTTCATGCTGGGCCTCATGGGCCCGGAGAAGGACTCTGTCCTGCTGCTCCTTCCTGCTGACCTTCATTTTACGGAAATTTACTAGGACTCTCAACAAACTCCACCCCTCCAACCTAAAGGCTAACTTAAGACACCAAACCAGGAGAACGTGCCAAAGAATGAGTCTGCTTGAAGCCTTCAAGAGAAATGCAACCTCCACCATTTAACACATCGATCAGCATAGAAACAGTTGCAAGTTGGCCAGGGTGACATCTTGAGCAAGCAGAGCTTTTCGGTGCCTCATAAACTGTATCCAGTAGGTTTCTGATTAGGTTTCTTTTTAAAGAATGAAGCCAGGACTTCTACCTCTGGTGTGGTAGACTAAGTTGTTACAGAAAAACTGTTCCGCTTGGAACAATGTGAAAAGCTGAACCAAAGAAATCTTTTTTTTTTAAGTTTAGAGAGTTATCAAAGCAGCGAAGACTTGTAGAGCAAAATCCTGAGCCACGGGAAGCTCTGAGAGGTCAGCGTGACATCTGGGGCAGTTTCCCCCTGAGGCCCTCGGGCAGGGCCAGGCAGCTGCAGAGAACTTCCGCCAGGGTTAAAGAGCAGGAAGGGCAAACATCGGATTCTGAGGCCCGCGGGCTTTCAGTGGGGAGCTCGTCTCCCCAAGAAGACTCTACCCTAAGAACAGGCCAGCAGGCACAAGGCTAATGCCAAACTCCACGTCAACTCAACCTTTTGGCTGAAAGGGATCATGACCTGTCTTAACTGTTGCCTGGAAAAGAAGTATGTCCTCTTTGGGCAAAGATAACTATCATTAAGAATCTCAAACTATCTCTACATTTTACTGCACTACTTTTGGCAATAAACCAAAAGCTATCAAGAATACTAAGAGCCAAGAGAAATGAATGAATGAAGAAAAACCAGAGAACGGGGTTTTAAAAATATATGCATATATGGATGTTTGTGTGTACATACACACATACATACAGTAAAATGTAATTTTTTCCAGAATTTATCTATATTTTCAATGCAAACTCAATCAAAATTCCAGTGGTTTTTTTTTTTTTAATTGAATGAACAGGCTGATTCTAAAATTTACATGGAATTAATACAGGCCCAAAATAGCCAAAAATATTCTAAAGAAGAGTTATTGTACTGGATACCAAGGCTTCCTAAACATCTATAGTAATTAGGGCCGGCCTGGTGGCGGAACGGTTAAGTTCACACATTCTGCTTCTGTGGCCTTGGGTTCGTCATTTCGAATCCTGGGTGTGGACCTGTGCACCACTCATCAAGCCATGCTGTGGCAGGCGTCCCACATAAAATAGAGGAAGATGGGCATGGATGTTAGCTCAGGGCCAGTCTTCCTCAGCAAGAAAGAAGAGGATTGGTGGCAGATGTTAGCTCAGGGCTAATCTTCCTCAAAAAAAAAAAAAAAGCTATAGTAATTAAATTAGTGAGGCATTGGTATAAGGATAGATGAATATACAATGGACATAATAAAGAGACAGAAAGAGACTCACAGTTCTATGGATCATGATTTATAACAAGAGTGCCACTGCACAGCAGGGGGAATAGGATGATCTCTTTAAGGCTGGGTCAACTAGATATCCACTCGGGGAAAAGTGCACCTTGTCCTCTACTTTCTCTCATTATAAAAATAATTCCATGTGATTACAACTGTAAATATGAAAGTATTGTAACAATACAGCATTTACAAGACAATATAAGAGAATATCTTTATGACCTTGGAATTAGTAAAGATTTCTTCAACACAACATAAAACCCACTAACTATAAAGGAAACATTTTTTTTTAATTGCAGTAACATTAGATTGTAATAATATTTAGCTTTCAGATGTACATCGTAATATATTTCGAATTCTGTGTAGATTATATCATGTTCACCACCCAGAAACTAATTATAGTCCATTCCCTCACATGTGAGCCTAATCACCCCTTTTGCCCTACCTCCTTCCCCTATGGTAACCACCAATCCAGTCTTCATTGCTATGTGTTTGTTTGTCATTGTTTTTATCTTCTACTTATGAGTGAGATCATACAGTATTTGACTTTCTCCCTCTGACTTATTTCACTCAGCATAATACCCTCAAGGACCATCCATGTTGTCACAAATGGCCGGATTTCATCATTTCTTATGGCTGAGTAGTATTCCATTGTGTAGATATACCACATCTTCTTTATCCATTCATCCCATGATGGACACCTAGGTTGCTTCCAAGTCTTGGCTATTGTGTATAATGCTGCAATGAACATATGGGTGCATGTATCCTTATGCCTTTGCATTTTCAAGTTCTTTGGATAAATATCCAGCAGTGGGATAGCTGGATCATGTGGGAGATCTATTCTTAATTTTCTGAGGATGCTCCATACTGCTTTCCATAGTGGCTGCACCAGTTTGCGTTTCCACCAGCAGTGTATGAGGGTTCCCTTCTCTCCACATCCTCTCCAACACTTGTTTCCTGTCTTGTTAATGATAGCCATTCTGACTGGAGTGAGGTGATACTTCACTGTAGTTTTGATTTGCATTTCCTTGATAGCTAAGGATGTTGAGCATCTTTTCATATGCCTGTTGGCCACCCGTATATCTTTTTTGGAGAAATGTCTGTTCAGATCTTTTGCCCATTCTTTAATTTGGTTGTTGGGTTTTTTGTTGTTGAGATGTATAAGTTCTTTGTATATTTTGGATATTAACCCTTTATCTGATCTATAGTTTGCAAATATCTTCTCCCAATTAGGTTGTCTTTTCATTTTGTTGATGGTTTCCTTTGCTGTGCAGAACTTTGTAGTTTGATGTAGTCCCATTTGTTCATTTTTTCTTTTGTTTCCCTTGCCTGGTCAGACATGGTACTTGAAAATATGCTGCTAAGACCGATGTCAAAGAGCGTACTGCCTATGTTTTCTTCTTGAAGTTTCATGGTTTCAGGTCTTACATTCAAGTCTTTAATCCATTTTGAGTTGATTTTTGTGCATGGTGTAAGGGAATGTCCTACTTTCATTCTTTTGCATGTGGCTGTCCAGTTTCCCCAACACCATTTATTGAAGAGACTCTCCTTTCTCCACTGGATGCTCTTGGCTCCCTTGTTGAATATTGGCTGTCCATAAATGTGTGGGTTTATTTCTGGGCTCTCAATTCTGTTCCATTGATCTGTGTATCTGTTTTTGTGCCAGTACCATGCTGTTTTGGTTACTATGGCTTTGTAGTATATTTTGAAATCAGGAAGTGTGATACCTCCAGTTTTGTTCTTTTTTCTCAGGAGTCCTTTGGCTATTCTGGGTCTTTTGTTGTTCCATATAAATTTTAAGATTCTTTGTTCTATTTCTGTGAAAAATGTTGCTGGAACTTTGATCGGCATTGCATCGAATGTATAGATTGCTTTAGGAAGTGAGAACATTTAAACTATGTCAATTCTTCCAATCCAAGAGCACAGAATATCTTTCCATTTCTTTGTGTCTTCTTCAATTTCTTTCAACAATGTTAAACACGTACAGATCTTTCACCTCTTTGGTTAAGTTTATTCCTAGGTATTCTATTCTTTTTGTTGCCATTGTAAATGGGATTGCATTCTTAATTTCTCTTTCTGCTACTTCATTGTTAGTGTAAAGAAACGCAACTGATTTTTGTATGTTCATTTTGTATCCCGGGGCTCAACTGTATTCATTTATTGTTTCTAAAAGTTTTTTAGTGGATTCTTTAGGGTTTCCTATTTATAAAATCATGTTGTCTGCAAAGAGTGACAGTTTCACTTCTTTTTTCCAATTTGGATCCCTTTTATTTCTTTTTCTTGCCTCATTGCTCTGGCTAGGACTTCCAATACTATGTTAAATAAGAGTGGTGACAGTGGGCATCCTTGTCTGGTTCCTGTTCTTAGAGGGATAGCTTTCAGTTTTTCTCCATTGAGAATGATATTTGCTGTGGGTTTGTCATATATGGTCTTTATTATGTTGAGGTATTTTCCTTCTATACCCATTTTATTTAGAGTTTTTATCATAAATGGATGCTGTATCTTGTCAAATGCTTTCTCTGCATCTATTGAGATGATCATGTGATTTTTATTCTTCATTTCGTTAATCTAGTGTATCCTGTTGATTGATTTGTGGGTGTTGAACCATCCTTGCATCCCTGGAATGAAACCCACTTGATCATGATGTATGATCTTTTTAATGTATTGTTCTATTTGATTTGCTAGTATTTTGTTGAGGATTTTTGCATCGATGTTCATCAGTGACATTGGTCTGTAATTTTCTTTTTTTGTGTTGTCCTTGTCTGGATTTGGTATCAGGATAATGTTGGCTTCATAGAAGGAGTTAGGAAGCCTCCCCTCCTCTTCAATTTTTTGGAAGAGTTTGAGAAGGATAAGTATTGAGTCTTCTTCGAATGTTTGGTGGAATTCACCAAGGAAGCCATCTGGTCCTGGACTTTTATTTTTTGGGAGGTTTTTGATTGCTGTTTTGATCTTAAAGGAAACATTTGATAAATTGGGCTAAATTACATTGAAAAATACTGTAAAGTACTGAAGAGGTAAATCACAGCATCAGAGAAAATATATGAAATACATAACCAAAGAAATACAAATTCCCAGGATATATAAAAAATTCCTAGATGTCACTAAGAAAAAGACAATTTGACATTTTAAAAAGTGCAAAAGATATAAAATGACACTTCACAAAAGAGTATATCCACATGATCAATAAATACATGCAGTCATCATTTTGCATTGTTCTGATACACACAAATTTCAGCAGTCGCCTAACACCACAGTGCAAATTTCAATTACCTTAGATTAGTAACCCTAATTGCACAAAATACAAACTTTGCTGGCAGCTCTTTAGTCCAAAAATCACTAGGTAAATAATAGTTGTGCATCATAACCAATCATGTCACTTCTTCCAAAGTCTGTCAGTGATTGACCTCTGTGCATTTTTTATTCAATTCACACACAGACAGCAAAGCACGTAGTTATGTTGCCTCCTTGTAGCCCAGTGGTAAATCAAAGTGATGTTTTACAAAAATTGGATCATCAACAGAGGGAACTGGTCAATACAGAGGAAATGCAGATAAAAAACATTAAAGAAAGGAAGAGTGATAATATTGGAAGTGAAATTAAAATTTACTGTAAGTGCAGTTAAAGAAGAGAACACTCAGAAATGTTTCACAAGACTGGAAGTGTGAGGGATAAACTACTAGAAGCTGATCCAAGCTTAGAAAGGAATAGGACAAGTTGCCAAGCTGTAGAAAAGATGCTTGCTCTGTGCCGTAAGTTATACAATGAGGAGGCAAGTACTGTCCAAGGTATTCTTATTCAGTTTTTTTACAAATAAAATACCTTAATTCTCAACGTTTCTAATATTTTAAATTATAGTGACCTAAACAAATTTTAGTTTTTCTATTTTTTTCATTTCCTTATACATTTATAACTCGTAGTAAGAGAGTTTATTTTTCCATTTTGATAAAAAGTTTTAAAGATCACAGACGAATTGTAATTCTCTCCATTGATTATTGAGAGCTTTGCATAATTTCATCTTACGTGATCATTTTTACAGCCCCGTAATAACGTGCAAAGTGACAGCTGCCTGTATAGGAAAGAGATGTTCCATTTTGAGTCATCTGGGAAATGAAAAGTAGGACACCAAACACACGTGCCACAATGCTTAAACCAAACAACGACAGCGATGCTAAACGTTAGCCAGGGTGCAAAGAAACGTGAATTCTCAAGCGCTGTTGGTGAGAGTGTGAATTGCTTCAAACTACTTAGAAAACTTCAGCAGCATCCAATAACACTGCAGGATGGATAACCTATTATTGTTATTAGCCCAGGAGTAGTTCTGAAATGATCTGGGAAACCCTGAAGGTCCTTGAATGCTTTCAGGGGGTCTATGAGATCGAAACATTAAAAAAATAAACCTAAGACATTGTGTGCCTTTTCCTCTGTTGTCATTTATACTAATTGTATAAAAGCAGTGGCTAGAAAACTGCAGACTCCTTAGCACATAGGGAGAAGTGCCACTAACCTGTACTAGCTGTCATGGAATGCTCCTCTGTCATGCACTCGCTCAGGGTGAAGAGTAAGAATGAGAATGATGAGGGGAGGGAGAGAGAAGAGGGGAGGGGAGAGAGAAGTGGGGAGGGGAGGGGGAAGGAGGAAGTGGAGGGAACCCAGTTTCACTTCAGAATGTCCTTGATGAAGTAATACAAAATTAATATGTGATGAATTTGTTATTTTCAAATGAATAAACATATATTTAAAATATTTCTCGGTTTTAACTTCTAATACATACCAATAGACCTAAGTGAGAGGAACAAAAGCTCTTTAGAGTCCTCAATAACGATAATTTTTAAGAGGAATAAGGGATCCTGAGACCAAGAACATTTGCGAACCACTCTTAGGGAACAGAAGATCTCTGATTTCTTTGCAACAATCTCACTTACATGTAAATAAGCCCCTTTTGAAGTGTTTGAAGACTTCTGAAGCGGTTAAAATATTCATTATGCAATCAATTCTGTTTGTAAGTTCTATTTGCAGCGGCAGACTCCTTCTCAAATGACACCCAATGATAAAGATCATGGGATGCTGCCCCGTGATCAAGATTTCCCAGTGAAAGGAGAGGAGGGTATGGGGGTGAGGTTACTTCCTGTCAGCTTAGGCAATGAATGAAAATATGGCTTTACAGAGCAGAGACAAGAGGAAGTGGTTACTTGTCATTCAAAAATAAATGTCATTGGTCACCAAGGAATTTCAATGAAGAGCAAAACCCCTCCACACTGTTGCAGCCACAATATATTTTTCATTCGATTTTAAACATAGTTTTATTTATTTATTTTTGTGAGGAAGATTGGCCCTGAGCTAATATCTGTTGCCAATCTTCCTCTTTTTGCTTGAGGAAGATTGTTGCTGAGCTAACATCTGTGCCAGTCTTCCTCTACTTTATGTGGGATGCTGCCATATCATGGCTTGACGAGTGGTGCTAGGTGCGCGCCAGGATCCAAACCTGTGAACCCCCGGGCTGCTGAAGCGGAGCATGCAAACTTAACCATTACGGCACCGGTGAGCCATACACATAGTTTTAAAGCAGAAGTATTATATAAAGTAAGGTATAGCTATAAGAAAGTATGATCTGGGGGCCAGCCCTGTGGCCGAGTGGTTAAGTTTGCGTGCTCTGCTTCGGTGGCCCAGGGTTTGGATCCTGGGCACAGACATGGCACCACTCATTAGGCCATGCTGAGGTGGCATCCCACATGCCACAACTAGAAGGACCGACAACTAAAATATACAACTATGTACTGGGGGGGTTTAGGGAGAAAAAAAAGAAGATTGGCAACAGTTGTTAGCTCAGGTGCCAATCTCTAAAAAAAAAAAGTATGATTTAATAAGATTTACTCAATGTTTCAAAATATATGAACAAAAAAAACATATCAACTGTTACGTCAACTGTAAGGACTGGTGAGAAAAATATAACATAAAAATAAGGTTAAAAATGTAAAGATTGATGAAGATAATTATCTGCCATTCTTAGCATCCAATTCAGAACCTACTATTTGATTAATTTTGAGGTTAGAATTTTATAAACTAAATATTAAGCCAGGCTCTGATTCTGATTTTTAAAAATATGTGCATTCATTAAAAATAAAGTTCTGTAGCATGGGTTTCCTCAGGGTGTTAATCTGGAAATGAGAGCCAAGTTCTCTTTACCATACGTGGAGGTATTGATGAGGCAAGTATGTAGAGTTTTGTGAGGGTCATGGATTCTGTGGGGTGCATGCTGGACTGACCAGGGCTTAGGGGTGACCAGAAGAAGGTCTCTGGACCCACTCTGGACCAACCAAAGCCCAGACAGACTTCCCATTCTGACCAAGATGGACTAACAGGTACCACATTTACCCTCCCACTTGAAACAACTAAAACATTGGACAAGATATACAAACAACAGTTTTCTAACGGTCATCAGACAATGAAGGACAGTGATCCTTGTGAGGTAGGAGATAAACAAGACGAGCCCTACAGTTGCTGCAGCTTACTATCGAGTGAGAATTCCTGGGCCATGACTTGAGGAGGGGGAACCCAGGCGGAGCCTGACGACCACCTTAAATTGAGGAGATGGAGATGAGAGTCCATGAGGCAGAGGCAGCTAGAGTTTGCAGGAGAGTGTCAGGGTGTAAAGACCAGCACAGGAAAAGAAGCTGGGAGATTTCAGAGGGCTCCCATGTACTCCAGCTGAGCACTGATCAGCGCATGCATGTGATGAAACTATCCAAAGCCAGGGAGATAAACTCACAGAAGGAGAATACGGAACAATCCTCAGGATGCACACAGGGCTGGCACTAGCCCCTGGTCCCACCAGCCAGAGTGGAACTCCTCGTAATTCACGGGGCCTGGTGTCCAGGGCTCAGAGAGCTTTGCCTAAGTGGTCAGGTAAAATTAGTTCTAGGATACACACTGCTTGGGCCCAGACTAACAAGTCTGAAAGGCAAGAACTGAAAGTATTAAGCTGTTTCCAAGTAACTTAATTGCATGCCAGGCAAAGCTCAAAAACACTTATAGAAGACGAAAATATCCAGCACACAACAAGGTAAAATTCACAATGCCTGGCATCCAGTAAAAAATGACCAGTCATGCAAAGACGCAAAAAATAAGACCCATAACGAGGTATAAAACTGATCAAAATCCACACAGAAATGATACTGATGATAGAATTAGTATCTATCATTAAAAACAGCTAGTATAAGTATATTCAATATAATCATTAAGGCAGGGGAGCAATTAAGCAGATTAAATAAAGACATAGAGAACATAAAGATCCAAATCGCACTTTTAATGATAAAAAACAGTGCGTGGGATGAAAAACACCCTGGATACAATTAGCAAATTAGTTACTACAGAAGGAAGAAATGAGTAAACTTAAAGCAATAGGAACTATCTAAGCATAGAGACAAAAAAGATTTTAAAAAAAAGAAAAGCAGACCAGTTTGCTGTGTGATAACTTTAAGCAACCCAATCTGAAAGATGAATTTGTAGTTAAAAGCTTTCCTAGCAAAAATAAATGAATAAAATGCCATGCCCAAATGGCTTCACTGGTGAATTCTACCAAACACTTAAGAAAGAAGTGCTACTAATTTTATACAAAGTCTTCCTGAAAACTGAAGATGTGTTTCCAAATTCATTTGATGACTCTAGCATTACCCTGATCCCCCAAACCAAAGAAAATAATCACAAGAAGATAAAACTACAGAACAATATCCCTCACAAACACAGATAGAAAAATCTTTAAATTTTAGCTAATCAAATCAAAAAATACATAAAACTGATAATAGAGTATGACCAAGTGGGATTTATCTCAGGAATGCAAAGTTGCTTTAACATTCAAATTTCAATCAACATAATTTACCGTATTAACAGACTAGGAAAGAAAAACCATATGATCATCATAACAGATTCAGAAAAAGTGTTTGACAAAATCCAGTATCCATTTCTGGTAAAGACTCCGAGCGAACGAGGAATAGAAGGAAACTTGCTCAACCTGATAAAGAGCGTCTACTAAAACCCACAGCTAACATCTTAGTTAATGATGAAAGACTGAATGCTTTCCACCTAAGACTAGGAGCAAAGCAACGATGTCTGCTCTCACACCTCACATCTATTCAACACTGTAATGAAGGTTCTAGCCAGTGCGATACGCAAAAGAAATAAAGGGCGTCCAGATTGGAAAGGAAGAAATGAAGCTGTCATTATTTGCAGACTACATGTTCATCTATATGTAAAAGCTTACAGGATAGCAACAAGTCTACTAGGACTAATATGTGAGTTTAGCATGTTTCCAGGATGCACGATCAATATATAAAAATCAATTGCATTTTCCATAGACCAGCAATGAATGAACAATTGGAAGTTGAAATAAAGAAATACCATTTATAATAACATCAAAAATATGAAATTCTGGGGCTGGCCGAGTGGCATAGTGGTTAAGTTCACAGACTCTGCTTTGGCAGCCTGGGGTTCTTGGGTTCAGATCCTCAGTGCAGATCTACACACCACTCATCAAGCCATGCTGTGGTGGTGTCCCACACACAAAGTAAAGGAAGATGGGCACAGATGTTAGCTCAGGGACAATCTTCCTCAAGCAAAGAGAGGAAGATTGGCAACAGATGTTAGCTCAGAGCCAATCTTCCTAATCAAAAAAAAAAAGAAAAAATCTATAAGCGTATTTGCTAGATATTAAAAAGTATATATATGAAATTCTAAGGAATGAATCTAACAAAAGATGGCAAGACCTGCAGACTTAAAACTACAAAGTATTGCTGAGAGAAATTAGTGAAGATTGAAATCAATGGAGAGATGGTTATGGATTGGAGAACTCAATATTGTTAAGATATCAATTCTTCCCAAATTCCTTCCCAAATTCTCTATAGAGTCTTTGCAATTGCAATTAAAATTTATATGGGAATGCAAAGGACCTAGAAAATTCAAAGCAACTTTGGAGACAGAAAACAACGTTGGAGTTACACTGCCTGACCTCAAGTCTTATTACGAATCTACATTAATCAAGGCAGTAAACTATTGGCATCAAGATAGACAATTAGTGGAACAGAATAGAGAGCCCAGAAATGGACCCATGGTGTATGGCCAATTGATTTTTGATAACGGTTCAAAGGCAGTTCAATAGAGAAAGCATAGTTTTTTCAACAAATGGTGCAGAAACAACTAGATAGCCATATGCAAAAAAAAAAAAATTTTTTTCTTCTATTCCTTACATGATATTCAATAATTGATTCAAAATAAAACTTCATGGAGGAAACATAGAAAATCACTTATTTTGAGTTAAGCACAGATTTCTTAGATATACTATCAAAAGGATGACCAACAACAACAAAAAAATAAATTGGACTTTCTCAAAACTAAGAACTCTGCTCTTAGAAACTAATTGTTATGAGAAGGAAAAGATAAGCCACAGAGGAGGGAAAACAATTGCAAATCATCTAACTGCTAAAGGACTTTAATTAGGAATAGAAAAAAAAACTCTCAAAACTCAATGACACAAAAGCAAACAACCCAAGTTAAAAATGGACCAATTATTTGAACAGACACTTCACCAAAGAATATACACAAATGCTAATATGCACATGAAGAGATGCTCAGCATCATTAACCATTGGGGAAACACAAATTAAAACTATAACGAGAGTGTACCGCAAACCGATTTAAGTCTCTACAATTAAAATGGCTGACCACGTCAAGTGTTGGCTAGGACATGAAGCAACTGGACCTCTCACACAGTGCCAGTGGGAATAGGAAATGACACAATCACTTTGGAAAACAGTCCAGCACTTTTTGAAAAAGCTATACCTATTACTACTATTTGATCCAGCCATTCCACTCTTAGAGAAAGGAAAGCATCTGATCTTACAAACATGTGGGCACAGATGTTCCTAGCAGCTTTATTTGTAATAGTCGAACAACCTGAATGTCCATCAACAGGTGAATGGATAAGCAAATTCTGGTGTTTATATAGCTATATAATTGCAGTATATAGAGCCATACGAAAGTATACAGTAGTACTGCTGAACGATATTCTTCAACAAAAAGCAATGAACTATTAATACACACAACAACAAACTTTTGGGGGTGATGGATATGGTCATTATCTTACTATGGTGATAGCTGCATGGGTACATACATATGTCAAACTTATACAATTGTACAGTTTAAACATGTACAGTTTATTGTATGTCAAGTCTACTTCATTAAAAGTCTTTAAAACAAAAAGAAGCCCAGACACCCAAGCGAAGACTCCGCCTTCCATACACTCCCATTTCTCAAACCGCTCTTTTAGGGCTGGCTTCTTTCTCCACGTCAGGACATCCTTATGCCAATTTCATTTCTAAGTGTCGGAATTTGAATAAAGTTGTTGGTGAGGGCAAGGAACACGTACAGATGAGGTCCTGGGTCTTTGTGCCCACTAGGAAAGAGAGCTTTGATAGGCTTTAAAAAAAAACAAAAACAAAAATAAAAACCTTAAGGAGGAAGAAAATCATCCTGATTTATTACTCATGTTACAGCGAGCGATCTGGCAGGAAACAAAACCAGCAGTTAATCTGCCAAGCAGAAAAAATGCAATCCCTTTGTTGGTTGTTATGAAGCATTGGGCTGTTTTATGGTGGGAGTCTATCAAGCCCAATACATTTTACATGATTGCAATTCCTTAAAACACAAAGATGCTGTAACAGCGTAACAATGAGGAACTGTCGCACTTTGCAATAACAAATTGTGTTATTCTTTGTAAATTCTACTGTTTTAATTTTAATAGTAACAAGACACAAAATGCCATCAACGTTATTTTAATATAAATGAATATGGGTGCCTTAAGGTGCATATGAAAAGATAAGAATTGTCTTGCCTTCTTTGAGAAGTGTAAGTCAGGCATATAAAATAGCAAGACAACAATCTGACGGGTTAAATGTATCTATAAATATCTATGATAATTTGCTATAAATTACACATTATCCTGCCCCTGCCTCCACCCCTCAGTGAAGTAAATGCCCTTAACCAAAGATGTAGGATGAGAACAGATTGTTTCATTCTTTATCTTTTCTGCGTAAGCTGTTAACGGCACCCTAAATGGAGCAGCTATTTTCAGGGTAATATAATCTGACACTTCGGACACACCAGGAGCGCTTCAATTATTGGAAAGGAGCCTGGCCTGGAAGTGGCTCACTTGCTCACTTTTGGGTTGGGCCTAAAAGGTGATCATTTACAACACTCGCTATTTGCTATGACCCACCTCCCCCAGCCCCTCGGCCATCATGGTGCCTCTGAGTGCTGATGTCCCTGTGGCCTGACCTCCGGCCTGCTTCTGCTTCTCCTCAGGCTATCTCCCACCACTGGGCACCCTCCCTGCCTCCTCCATGACATCATCCTGACCCAGAGCTCTTGTGCCGCCCATCCCCTCTCTACCATGTGAGCCCTTCACCCTCTATGAGCTTTTAAATCTCATTCTCTGTGTTACACACTAACCACAGGATCAAAATTTTCTTCTGTCTTCTCACTTTAAATGTAACTTAATTTTCCTCAAGCTCAGAACCTTATCCTCAAAATCTTCCTGGGGCAGCTGCTCCTTCTCCAACAGCAAGGCCGGGGGCCAGGAGGGTCTTGCTTTCTTGCTGTCTTGCTCCTCATTGCTGCTTCCAGTCGTTGCTCCCGTTCACCGGACTGCTTCTCCATGGACGTTCTATGGCACCACTCTCTCCCCTTCCTCCACTTTATTCACAAGCTTCAGTGCTGGCTCTGCCATCGTCCTCAGAACCTGCATCACCATTTGAGAGGAGAACTCCTCTAACACTGGGTCCTTCCTGAGCTTCCTTAGCCTGGTCTAATCAAGGAGGGCCAGGGCCATCTCACGTCGGTCATGCACACTTTGGCACTGCTCTCCTCACAGACTCCGAAATACCCCTTGCCAATCACAGTTGACTGTCCCCTGTCACAGCACTTTCCTGTCACCCTCTGCTGCTAAGCCTCAACACAGATTCAGTGTTGTTGGTATGGCCTGCGATCGCAGTCACCAAAATGAAAACATCTAGTTATCTGGACTGAAAAGTTGACATCACTGGTAGCTTTGAAGATCTGGCTTATAAGCTAAAGTCATGAAAATCAGGAAAACAACCACTGTCTTTAAAAAAGAAAATCCTTCTTTGATTTACCAAAGCAAGTCCACCTCCATGCTGCCTTAATTTTTATCAGGCCCTTCACCATCTGTCACCACCTTCCTTCATTCACCATCTCCCTCAATTCTGCATCCCTTCCCACGCCCTTAGCCCTGGCTCTCTACCTACACACTGGCCGCTCTTACTTCCCTAGGTGAGTTGTGCCTTTGCTCATGGTCATCTCTCCACTGGCAGGTTGGATCTCCTCTGGAAATTTCCATCCCTTCTTTCATCTAGTCCAAATGTTACTTTCTCTTTAAATCCCTTTGCCAGCTCTCTTAGGACTATTCACCCCCACTAGTGTATACATTGAGGGCCTATGATGTGTCCAACACATTCTAAGATCTAGGGGTTCATCCATAAACAGGACAGATGAAAATCCCTACCCTTGTGGAACTTACCTTCCAGTGGGAGGAAACTGATGATAAACCAGAAGGACAGATAAAAAATACAATATGTTACTTACTAATAACATACTTTGCTAATACAGGCTATAAACTAGGGTAGAAGAAGAAGGGACCCTGAGAGTCGGGAGGGAAGCTGCAGTATTAACACAGGTGGTCTAAGGAGGCCCCAAGGAGTAGGTGACCTTTGAGCAAACATGTGAAGGAGCTGAGGAAGTGAGCCTGCAGGTGAAGAACATCAAGGAGATCAGTGTTCATTCCTACCATCTTCATGTCCAATGTTGGACTGTGAATTCTGTGAGGGCAGGGACTATTTCTTATGGATGCTTGTGCTTCCAGCTTCCAGAATGGCTCCTGGCACCTTGTAGGGGTTGAAAAAATGGTGTTTGAATTGAACTTAATACCTACAGCATGCTCTGCTTATCCCTGTCTGCATCCATTTCACATTTTCAGGTGATTTTTCTCAGGGATAACATTAAAAATAGGCAACAGAATGAGAGAGGACAAACGTCAGTTACCATAAAGCAGCACATTCCATGCCTCCAGCACTCGTTTTAAAATAAACAGTTCTAAGGGAATGATCCTTGGTGTTGATATATTGAAACTTAAAGCTAAGTTCTTGGCCTTCTCCAACATATTTACAAGTGTCTAATAAAATGCAAAGGAAGTTTACTTCTTGTGCATGGCATTTTCTCAATGGGAATGACCAAACATTTCATGCAATGCATTATCCCTGAACTACAGTGATTCACTGCCGCATGCGCTCATGGAAAACCACCGTCAGCACATTTTAAATGGATTCCGTGAAGGTATTCTAGTTTTCCCCTTGTATAAGACGATCCTGAGATCTATGTATAAATTATATTACTGACCCAATGAACGGCCACGATACTGTATCAAATACAGAAAATTTAAGAGTGAGACCTTAATGACATATGTCATGTATAAGACTCAACCAAAATAAGCCAGAAGCTAGCAAGCAACTGACAACAACTTTTACACACACAAAACCCTTAGAGAATGAGTCAAAGTGACTCATCAAAAAGAACAAAGAAGGGTTTATCCCTACTGAGATGACATCATTCAAGAGTAAAACTGTCGCTAGGATATCCGCGTCAACTGTGTTGTTGGGGAAGCAGCCACGTTTCACGGTGTGGGTGTGCGTTAGGGACTCGCCTGGCAAGATGACCTCCATGCGAAGCAGATGGAACAAGTGCAGGATGTGTCTTTCACATTTTAGAACTTGTGGTTACGATTCTAAAGGCAATCCATGAAGCCAGGCTGGAACCGCTCTCTCATCATAATTAAGGAACTTAGTCCTCTTGTTCCTCTTGTTGGAATGACAGATTATCCCTAAAACCTAAGAGAAGAAGCATGTTCAATGTCTGACCCTCCTGTTGCTCTCTGAATATAACTGTGTTTGTATAAACATTATGCTTTTTATGTCTTCGAGAGGTGTTTGTCAAAGCTGTGGGCAATACAGGACATTCTTGGTACATGCTAATTCCAATCGATTAGCAGTGGCTGGCCAGATCACTGTACAGACAAGAATGTAGGCCAAATCTGCCAACAGAAGACTGCTGTGATCAATTATTAATGTCTGCCTTGGGCGAGGGTGAGTGATATCACATATGCTGTTCTTGGCTTCAAAGGATGCTAACGCGTTATTGCATGAAGCAGCCATGGTGATGGAGGAGATAGTCTAGCTGGAGACCTGAACAGAAAGATGAAACAGCAGGAAGAGAGCAGGCAACTGTTTTGTCCAGCTGTCTCTTCTCACTTGTATTTCCTCCTTCTTTTGCTAAAATCTTGGGTTTATGTTTCTGTTTTAATAAGGCAGGTAACTCCTTTAAAGAGTACAAACAAGCTACCTCTCAGGACATTAAAAGATGAGAGAATGATACTGTTTCGGGGGGGGTTTGGTTAGGAAAGCAGAATCCGCTCCAGGTACTTCAAGCAGGAAGAGATTCTCTCCAGGGCTCGTTAGCAGAACTCAATAATGGAAGGGAGTCATGCACACGGGGTGCGGAGCCCTCTGCGCTACCCCAAAACCCAGGTTAGAATGAACTGGAAAGGACTCAGATTCAGAGACGGTCCATCAGATCTTTAATGAGGGAAACCTGATTTGAGTGTGTGCTAGGAGCACGGGGTTTGTGCCACTGATCTCGGCTTTCAGGTTGGTGTTAGGGAGTGTGAAAGGGGAGTGGAAACGGGTGACTTTTGAGCCACATGCCAGCTTCCAAGCAGCATATCTGCTGAGACTGGCAGCCTGGGCGTCAGCAGCCATCCTCCATCCTGCAACTTGCTCCGCCCCCACCACCTGGGAAAAGCTTAGATGGTGTACTAGGACCTCTGGGGATATGCAGCACTTAGGAAATGACAATTCATCACAGCCATTGTCCCCTGTTCTCTCCCACCCAAAAAGAACATGTAAGAGTAGTTTTCTGTTTATATTTACAGCACAACGTTGTGTCATGAATGCACTCATTGGACAATTGTGATTAAAAACAAACTTAAATTTACTGTTAACCTTTCCTGATAATTACAGAGCTTAAAACTGCCTTGTACAGTATATTTTTTTTATTCATTACCCAGATACTTGACGATCCCATTATGCTTTTTTTCAGGCAAATTGACCTCCACTTTTTTTAAAAAATCCTGTTCCACACAGATGAAATCCTGCCCTCATCTTTCTTTCATTTTGCTCTTGCAGACAGTGCCTAGATTTAGGTGAGCTACGCTGAAATCCCATCATTGAGGAATTGATGTTTAAGATTTTTATTTTTTCCTAGTAATTATTTTTCATTTAGACTTCTAAATAGTTAGTCAACATTCAAGGTATTTCTGTAAGAGATGGGGATAAGAACATTACATTATGGTTGCCAATATAATACAATATTATTGTTGCTATTTAACATTATTCTGGGAGGCCTAGCCAAAGAGATAATATGGAAAAAAAAAAAAAGATGAGAGGCATAGCTGTAGGAAGAGAGGTATCAAAGCTATTATTTACCTTAACAAATCCAGACAAAAGTCAAATCATGGTACACTATTTGACCAGCGATGAAAATGGTACATAGTTGTAATAATGTAAATAGTGGCTATTGATTTAAAAAAACAAACTGTGATCTATATCATTTTGGAGGAAAGGAAGGAACAAAAGAGGTTTAAAAAAGTGAATTCTCACTAGAAAATCTATAGAAGTTGATGTATCAAGAAAGAGCGGTATCATCAGAACATTTGGAAATATGAAGAACAATGCCAGAAAAAAATCATCAAAAACTGCTTCAAGTGGTGGCTTCTGGGGAGGGCAGATGGTGGAAAGAGCTGTGTTAGGAGATTGAATTTTTTCATGATAAGCTTTTTAATGTTATTTGCTTTGATTGATTTAAGAATGCACACATATATTTCTTGGGTGAAAGTAAATCATGGTTATCCACACAATGGAACAGTATGCGGTTTCTCAAGAGATAGGGTACATTCATAGGTACTAACATGAAAACACATCTAACGTAGGGTAAGAAAAAATATCCATGTTGCAGAAATTTTAAAAGTCACAGAGAAGCATTTTCTCTTTTTACTTTATGAATTTAGACTGTGCATATTTTACTACAACATGTATTATTTTATAATTAAAAAATAAGAATTTCTTAACCCAAGAAAATCCACTGAACATCTGCCAAAATTGATGAAAGCGTTTAGAACAAGGTAAACAAAACCAAAATAAAGATTTCCTAGGAATCTTTAAGAATCATTAGAACATATAGTGTGAAAATTTCCCATTCACAATGGTGACAAAAAGTATAAAATATGAACAATAAGACAAATAACAAATGTATACAAGCTATACCATTTTATAGAAAGCTATGAAGGAAAACATGTAAGCGGAGAGGTTAACCACGTTCTTGGTAGGAAAACTCAATACTGTAAGCCCATAAACGCTCCCAAGATTAATTTATAGATTCATTTCAGATTGCAACAAAATCCCTAATAGAATTTTCTATGGAACTTGTCCAGTTGATTCTAAAATCCATCCAGAAGAGTAAGTGTGTAAAATTAGCTAAGAAAATTCCAAAAAAGAATTGAACTTGATGAATGAAAAAGAACTTGGCTCTACTAAATATAAAACGTATTATAAATTTCCAGTAATTTTTTAAAAAATGGCATTAGAGCAGGAATAAACACAAAGATAAATGGAAATGGGAAAGAGAGAAGTAATTCACACTCTAACAATCTGATGGACGCGTAAAAAGATGCTCAATCTCTCTGCTAGTAGGAGAAACAATTAAGTGATGTGCTACTTGTTGCCCAATTTGTTGAAATTCTTGAGAAAAAAATTAATACCCAATTCTGGAAGATACATGGGGAAACTGTGTTCTCATATGCTATTTGTGTGAGCAACCTGTTTCAGCCGTTCTGGGGACAACATGGCAGGAAACCTACTTGATAATGTGTTTAAAACTTGATCCAGAAATTCTACTTCTGGAACTCCATCCTGGAGATATATTCATATGTGTGCAAAAAAGATACATGCACAATAATACTTACTGACAAAAAATCCCGGGGAAATGACCTAAATGTCAGTCATTATGGGAAAGATTATAAACTATGCAGCCATAAAAACAATGTGGTAGAGCCTAATGGGGCTGGCCCGGTGGTGCAGCAGTTAGTGCGCACGTTCCACTTCAGTGCCTAGGGTTCTCCTGTTCAGATACCGGGTGCGGACATGGCACCACTTGGCAAGCCATGCTGTGGTAGGCGTCCCACATATAAAGTAGAGGAAGATGGGCATGGATGTTAGCTCAGGGCCAGTCTTCCTCAGCAAAAAGAGGAGGATTGGTGGCAGATGTTAGCTCAGGGCTAATTTTCCTCAAAAAAAAAAAATCCAATGTGATAGAGCCTAATATACTGATATGGACAGCTCTCCCAAGGTAGACCTTTTATTGAAAGTAAAAATCAAATTAGAGAATATTATGTATAGTGTGATACAGGTTATTTGTAATCTATACATGTATTACATATATGCATAGGAAAAAGTCTGCAAGAATATACACAAAATATTTAACAAAAGTTCCTTCTGAAAAAAGAGAATGAGATTGGGTAGAATAAACACAGATATTCACATTTACTTCATATATTCTAAGATTTTTGCTTAAGGCAGAAAGTTTTGCATCCATTTGTAATTAGACATATTTTCATATCACAATATTAGAAATATTGTAAACCAACCTACCAAAGAAAAAAAGCCTTTGGCAAATATAATTTTATCATTTGCTGTTTAAGTTGAAACTTTGCTATTATTACTTGGACTTTTTAAAAAAAAAAAAAAAGATTTTATTTTTCCTTTTTCTCCCCAAAGCCCCCCGGTTCATAGTTGTATATTTTTAGTTGTGGGTCCTTCTAGTTGTGGCATGTGGGACGCGGCCTCAGCATGGCTTGACGAGAGGTGCCACATTCGCGACCAGGATCCGAACCAGCGAAACCCTGGGCCACCAAAGCAGAGCGCTCGAACCCAACCACTCGGCCATGGGGCCGGCCCCTGGACTTTTCGTAAGAAAGAAAAATTACAAGCAATCCACAATTCAAAATTAAATGTTTAATTTTCAGTGTTATCATTATCTTTTATTTTCTTTTTTTCACTATGGAAAATTTAAAGATTTAAAGATTTTATGGAAAAAGAGAATGGGAAGAGGCAAGAGAGAAGAAAGAAATAAGGAAAATTCCAGAAGACGTGGGAAAAGCCCAGTTGTATTCCAATTGCATAAAATTGTTAGTTACCTCTCCCGACCTCAGAGTG
This sequence comes from Equus przewalskii, assembly GCF_037783145.1. Classification (NCBI taxonomy): domain Eukaryota; kingdom Metazoa; phylum Chordata; class Mammalia; order Perissodactyla; family Equidae; genus Equus; species Equus przewalskii. The sequence goes on from NC_091862.1 coordinate 18,824,489, forward strand.
CCTGGAAAGGAGCCCCGGATTATTATAACAAACAGACAGGAATTTGAGTTGGTGTGGATCCCACCACGTGTACACCTCCTGCAGCCTTCCTCGCACACCCAGAGGACACAGACAGGATTGCCCTCTCTCAGCTGTTTGTGCACCCCTTTGAGATTCTGTCATAAAGCTGTTCCAGACCAGGCTTTGCCGTTTGTCGCCCCTGTTATTACATGCCAACGCCTTTTTGTAAAACTGCAGATCGCCATACAAATTGTTAGCTGTGACTATTACCAATTCCTGCAAATTACTTTTTAATGCCTCGCTCCCCTTCTCTAATCAACACCTCACCATAAAAAATAAATAAATGTTGGGAATTCAAATTAAACGACAGCACAACCCCTTACCTAGTGCCTAAGATGTGCAAAACTCTGAACAATAAACCGTGTGGAAACAAAAGATGAACAGACACAGGCTTACTCTCTAAAAACCCTCATAACATAACAGAGAGGACAGACATGTCCACACCGGCTTTAATACAGGCTGAGCTCTGTAAAGGCTTTAATAACGGGGCAGCTCACAGAGAGGAGGGTCACTTCCAACCAGATGGGCTCTAGAAGGCTTCACATGGGAAGTGATGTGTGTCTGGACCTTGAAAAAATGGGGGAGAAGGATAGTCCAAGAAAGACTCACATGGCCAAAGGCTTGAGGGTGAGAATTACTTGAAATTTGTCGTGGGACTTGACGGATGGGGGAAGACACAGGGAAAGGCAGGGAGACACAACTGGAAATCACCCCGAAAAAGAAAGCTGGGGCCCAGGTCCTCAACAGCATCCCAGGAAACTTCTCCACGCCTATTTGTGGACCTTCTGGGTTTTTCTCTGCCTTGGGATTTATTTCTTGTTTATAGGAGCTAGGTAATACCAGGGCTCCTTGGTATGTAAGTGTATTTATTAAATCGGCCATTTTGAATCACAGGAAAAAGACGCGTTCTTCCCAAATCACTTCATTTGTAATCTGATCACAAAAAGAAAGGTTATTCCCACTTCAGACACAGAGCGAGAGTGTGGCTTGCTGGGACCACCAGGGGAGACTGCATTTCAGTCTTCATCTGCTTTCTAAAGCAGCCTGGGACACAGCAGAAGGAAAGGCAGCTCCCTGATGGGGCCTGAGGAGCAAGAGCAGGAGCTTTTGGCAGCCAAGAGGGAAGCAGAAATGAGGACGGACCGTGTTCTTACGAGCAGAGTATGGATGAAGTCATCTGGGGACTCTGGAAAACCCTTTGATTTAATGCCCTCTTCTCAAAATATACATACACATCCCAAAGAGCTGGGACAAACATATCCTATGCAACTCCTTGTTTTAAGTCAGAGTCAGGCAAATTTACTGAATCATTTTGTAATAAAAGCAAAAATAAAAACAAATCCTCAGAGAGAAGAAGAAGACATTTCTTAAACAGGGGAGAATGACAATCCCTTCATAGTCTGTGCTTAAATAAGCAGCCTAGGAGGGCAAAAATAACAAGAAGTTTAAACACTGTTGAGTTAATTTCTAAGACCTCCACAGAAAGGAAGACCTGACAACTATCCTTCTAGATTCTGAAAAGAGGATTTTCACACCAGAGACATCTCCTTCATTGAATGATGGTATCACATCAAGGATTATCTTAGCAAAAATTATGGCAGTTGACATTTCAGGGACCCAGCCGTGGAAATTGTTTTTGTGGCTGGTTGAAGTGGCAGATTCCAGAAGCAGTGGGAAGTCCCCCTCTCTAATAGGCTTGAACCCTGACCATGGACTGGACTGGCCAAAGGTACACAGTAAGAATTCTGCTAGCGCTTGTTGGCAGCCAGAACCTCAATGATCTGATGTCCATTCTTTCTAAAACAGGTTTGTTTTTTCTCTTCTGATTACAAAAAGACTTCATTGTCAATGTTTAATTTTTATAAGGTACCAAAAAATTTTTTAAAAAAGAAATAAGACTCATCCATAATCACAGCATGAAAATACGCCAACTTTTCATTTTGATGTTTCTCTCCTTTTTTTCCTAGGTTATTCCAACACTTTCAAAACAATTATAATTTATAAGATACATCACAGGGTTTCTATGACTGATGTATTTAAAAAAGAAAGCCATCTATCCAAGCAAAATGAAAAAAGAAGCACGCTGGCAGAATCATATAAACGACATTAAACTATGTTTGTAGATTCAGTTGCTTAAATTTTATCTCTAAATGCAATAAAGGCAATACAGTAGAAAATACAACAAAAACATTCTTTTAGGGGGAGATATTCATTACCAGAACAATGTTCCACAGTAACAGTGCAAATGCCCATTCTAGTTAAACAGGATTGAGCAATTCGCCACTTGATTGTCTACAATCTTGGGACATGATAAAGAAATTGCTACCTAAGTAAATTTTATAAAGGTTACAGCAGGCCAAACTCAGAGAACAAAGGGGAAACAAACCAATAATATTCAAAGCAACAATGGAAAGCAATGTAATTTAATTCCACCAGCAGGTGCTTGCTTGTGCTCTTTGTTTTAACTTTCGTAGGATTTAGGAATTTCTTTCTAATTGCAAAAAACAACTGAAAAACCTAGAGGCTTCATGCTTTTGAATTTGATACACATATCAAATATATATTCAGTTTTCAATTAATCCTGCAAATATTCAGTTCAGTCATGAGAGATTAAATGAAATGCCAATTTGATTCACATATGGTGTTAAATGTTTCTGGATTTGTGTTTTTATTTATTTTGAATTTATGGGGATCCTATTTGCTGAATATTAGCATAAATTTTCACTTAAAAAAGGGTCCTTCAATAAACACAATGGCCATCTTTTGATGTGTAACATATTAATATTTTTCAATGAAAGGATCACAAACAAGCACCTCTATGGGCATCAGTGAGAAACTAGTCCGATGAAAGAAATCTTTCTGCAAAGTCCCCGGACCTCAGAAGTATAAGGACAAGTTTGACCCACTCAGAAGATGGCTTATAGTGTACTTATCTCTGCTGGTCTCCTGGAGTTATAATGATTACTGTCAGCAGGGACGCCCTTTCCTCTGACAGAGCTGACACTGCTGAGTACAAATTAAAGGAAAATCAGATTTTTTAGTCTCTGAAAGGGTGGCGGAAATGGGGGAGGGGCAGAATCTTTCCTTCCAGATCTTTCTTCTCACTAGAGTTCGTCAAGGAGACTCAAAATTTACACAGAGATGAGGCACACTGAATGAGGACGTATTTATTGTTGAGTGAAGTAGCCAGAGAGAACCACTGCTGAGAAATTACCCGTGTTCCTTTGGATTTTTCAAACCATTATGGTAACAAAAAAGATAAACCTTCTTTGTCCTTCTCAGCTTATGTTTGTTCTCACAGCTTATTTGTTAGGACTAAAAACGTGATGTTCTGTTACAAATTTCCAAAAGACAGTGTGTAAAATTCTAAAAAAATAATAAATTCCACATGTAAAAAACTTAGAGAAAAATGAATGACAGAAATGATATAGAATTCTATATGAAGTATCAGAAATTCTTATATTAAGGTTTCAGGATTTCACTGCTTGAAACAATGAAGTGTTTTCAAATTGCTGATGAAAAGCTTAACATAATGCAATATGATTAATTCTCATATTCATGTTTTTCTCTGGCTTCATGGTAATTCACACTAAAAATGAAAGACAACCCCTATTCTGACTCAATCCTTAATTGCACAGGGGTAGGCTAATGTGGTAATGACATATTATCAGATGTTGCTTTTACAAAATATCCTACAAGACAGTTACTAGTATACTGTGAAATATTAATAATTAAAAACAAATCACACTTGTCAAAATAAATACATCTGTCTATTATAATATCCTTGTTTCTTTATTTGCACTTGTTTTCCGAAATGGCAGGTGTCAAAGTGGGTCCTTTTGTTGTAGTACATGTTTCCAATTATGCACATGGTGTAGACAAGACCTGACAGCAGAATGAAATGATTAATCGCATGCAAAAGAGTGATGTAGCAAAAGGGGAAAATTCTCTGGAATTCTTGTTCTAGGTTAATCAAAGACAAAATCGAATGAGCCCCAAACTGGAAATATTCCATCAGTGGTATTTAACCCAAGCCTTTGCACCCTAACATTCTCACCCACGTAGACAGGCTGGAGTGAGGGGTCCTGGTATGCTCGTGTGCATTCATCAACAAGGTGAGGGAGATCAATGCTCTGGGAGGATTCATTACGGCACAATTCAGTGACCATGGCCCTTGGTTTCATATTGCACTTTTAAATCCTTCATTAGCTCGAATAATTTTCTTATACATCAAGATGGAAACTAGCCACTTCCCTCTAAGATTCTGCATCCTCATTCATTTCCATTCCAAAAATAAAGCAGAGCGCCAGGTTTCTCCTTTAGAATGAGGCCCTTCATCGCCAAGTGGACCAGAGCGCCCCAAAGCCTAGCCTGGAGCATCTGTCTTTGAAAGGAGAGAGTTACAACCCCCTTTGTTTTCTGTTCCCAAAGTTTGATAAATTACAGACGGGATGAACTCGGAGCTGTTTAACTGAGAAAGGTGATGAAGTCCATAAAATACTATACTCCTTTCATCTTTCACTTAATTCGGACAATTACATCAAGGAAACACTGCTCACCAGTAAGCACGGCTAGTGCGCTTAGTCTTATTCTCCTCCCTTCAGAGAACATGGGTCATCTGCCCTTTGCGGCTGTTGCTGCTTCTTCTTGTGAGGATGTGAGGCATAAAGGGAGGAAACGAGTGGAGGAAGATCATTCACCAGCCTATGAAATTAGGGGGAATAGGGGAAACCACGAACTTAAACTTAGTCAAGGCAAGCTATCTTAGTCAAAAAAATGGAACCAAGTCCTTTCAATGAATGGAGATGCCCCGGTTATCCGTTTCCTATGTGATGGGTTCTGTTCTGAGACTGATTAATAATTTGGCGACTAACAATTTCTTCCAAGATCATAAGATACTGCCATACATCTCAGACGTTTATGAGAACTTTTAGAGGAATCCTTGCCTTAAAAAATTTAAAAGATACTGTCTTCCATTATAATATGATGTCTAATTTTAATCTGTCATGATATCAGGTGTGTGCTCCCCAATATTTTATGTACTTACTTCCAAGTGAAAAACAACACTTTCTTTCTTGATTTTACATTTTTAAATTATATTCTTCAATAAAAAAGTCTGAGGGTGAGGTCTCAAACGTAAATGCTTTTTAAGAATGACACTTATTTGGACTCTTAAGACTCTATTTTTTTTTCACGGCTGTTCTTTTTCCAGGAAAAGAAAAAAGGAGGGTTGGCAATTTGAACAAAGGTCTGGGGAAGAGAGGAGTTCTGCAAGTCACTCTGTAAATCCTGTTTCCCAGGGCGTGCTGGACCTCAGTTTTAGTGTCAAACACTACCATAGTTACAGACAACAACTGCAACTTCCTACACTTGCATGTAATAAATTGTAGAATATGAAAAGAGAGATAGAAGATGGAATAATTTAGATGTTCACACATGGACAGTTCCAATCCTCGCCTGAGCATCCTTCTGCAGAAGGAGCTGGGCCACTTCAGCATGTCATAAGGACAAGCAGACTTCTAATTCAAGGCTGGCAAAGCCCATCAGCTCCACAGCAACCTCAAAGCTTCCTGTCAATGTTGCTAATGGCAAATCTAAGCATTCGAGTGTCTCCAGTCAGGGTGCTCCTAATAGCATCGTGATTGCCAAGCGATTGAGGACAATCATAGGGAGAAGACAGAAATGGCTTATTAGGACTTCGAGGCCATCTTCCTCCCTCCCCACAGAGCTGCTTTCTTTCCACAGGCACAACAGGGTGGTGACTTACAAGAGATTCGTTATAGCTTTTCCTAGTTTTATTTTCAGCCACTACAAATTATGAAAATCTAAGACTTGGGGAAGGAATGGCAAATATACCCTAATGCTATAAATATGCACCCTATTGTTAGACATTTCCAAAGAATTATTCACTATAGTTTATTATTTATACTGTAGATGCTACTTCTCTCATTTTTGTTTAACAAAAGCAATTTAACAGAAACTCCTATATAGAATACACTCATTCTTTTAGACCTTGGGGAACCAGAGAGAAAACTAAGCTTGCTTCTTTTTCTGATCACCTCTAAGAATCCTTTATCTTTCTAAGGACCCACCTCTCCACCATTCAAACCATCCCCCGATCAGGAGGAAGTTGAGCTAGCTTAGAAGGCCAAGGTTGGTGTGCAAAAATTCAAATAGAAATCCTTTTATTTTGGTTTCTTCTCTTCTCCTGATTACACGACCTTTTGGGGAATCTTCTAGGTCATCCCTGATAAATTTACTGACAGCAAAACAATCTATAGTAAAGAAATTCACAGAACCAGGGAGATGAAAAAACCCTCAATCTCTCACACATGTTCCCAGAACCAATAACATGGGAGTTATTATTTTTGTTAATGTTCTGAAAACATGTCCTGTTTCCCAATCCTATTTGATTAGGAAATTCATTTCCCCAAAGACTGTCTATTAACCTATTAACGATGCACAGCACACCCTGTCACTCGCCAATTTTAAAGCTGTTAGGAACACACTGGTCTAAATGTTTCAGCCCGTTCTCTTACACAGTTATAATCTTTGATGTTTTCTATACGAAAGTTTGCCTTTGAGAAGGTGTCTTCTAAACTCATCCTTTTATTCTGTATTAAATGCCCTTAATCTCGGAGTCAAGTGGTTTGCATAGTTCAGGCTCTGGAGAAATTCCCCCTCATTAACTGGGTAAATTATATCTCTGTGCCCATTTCCTCATCTCGAAAGCAAACACAGCGATCAAATTAGCTGGTCCACACGAGTGTTTAGCACGTACCCCACAGAACACTCAATAAATGTTTGCTATTACCGGAATCATCATTACATGTCCAAGGACGACTGAGACCAATCCTTACAAAATACGCATGATCCTCACTCACCTTTAACCCAGTTCTTACCTTCATTCCACGGGCTCAGTGAATGCTCTCTTCCACCCACATTCTGACTTGGAAGTGGGAAAAACCATGTTCTTTCAGTAAGAGATGACAATCTGGAAGCAGGGAGCTGCCAGGCCCTCTCCAAGAGCACCACCCTCCGGAGTGTCCACGTGTTCACCGACCCGGAAGCTCCCCCTTCCATTTCTCTAATGCCTCTCATACTGTTTTAATTAGTAAATCATCTCTAAGTGCATAGGTGGGCAGAAAACTGTTCTAATTCCTTTAATGAGCACTGTTTTCGCTTCCTCACTAAGGTTTTCTACATTTTGAGATGCATAGTGTCGATTATCCCAGTTGCTAAATCAACTCCCATTTTTCAGGGAAGATTCTCACTTCCCACTTTTAGCTGTGGTCTTTCACATCGGGCACTACTTGTTTTGGTGGCTTTAAGTAGAGGGTCTGCCCTCTGCAGTTCACAAAAAGAACTGTGAAATAATACTGATCCTCAAACCATCTTATCAAGTCCTCTGGAACACAATAGCAGTGAAACAGACTTAACGTCCGCAGCATCTCTGGGCTGGGCTGAGGCCTTGGGCTGCTGGGTAGGTGGCTCCCAGGAGGGGCTTCTAGAAAGAACCCTGGACTGACCCCAGAGGCCACAGGACTGGCCTGAAAGGTTTACATGATCCCTTTGAACAAAGTGACAAAGGTCATCTTTTAACAGCTGTGAAAGCCTTCTTTGAGTGAATGTGAAAAACCTATTTTTCCTCATTTTTAAAGGCCTTTAATTTGGAAATAATTTCAAACTTAAAAAATGCAAACGTAAATATAGACCAAAGAATGCCCACCTACCCTTTGACCAGATTCACCTATTTCTAACACTTTACCATATTTGCTTTCTCATTCGCTCTCTCGCTCTCATTTTTCCCTGAACCATTTGAAGGTAGGTTACAGCCCCTTTATCCCCAAAATAGTTCCATCCATCATCCAAGAAGAGAGGTATTCACCCACGTGATCATAGCACATTTACCAACTTCAGTAGGTTTTACATTAATTTTCTAATCTAATCTACAGTTAGTATTCCAAGTTTTCTCAGTTGTCTCGATACATCTCCTATCCCATTTTTCTATCCTCTTGTAGCAGATCTGGCCCAGGGTCAGCTACTTCCTTCACTCGTCATGCTTCTATAGCCTTTACTCGATGGCATTTGTACACTCTTGAATAATACCTCTCAATGTCTTTAACAGAATTGGCATTTTTGGAGAACACAGTTCCCTACACTCTCATTTATTATTTATTTTAATAGAACGTTCTTCATTTCCAGTTTGTCTGATGTTCTCCTGATTATAGTCAGGGATCATTCTAGGCTAGATTGTCGCACAGGTGACATGTCCTTCTCAGTATTGCAGCTGATGGAACAGTGTTTCATTGGTGATGTTAATTTTGATTATCTGGTCAAGGGGTGGCCCAATTTCTGGGCTGTAAAATTACTATAGCTTTTTCTCCCTCACCACTGAGAAGCAGTAAGTGGGAAGACACTAAGATCCCAACATCCTCCTCTTCATTGTCAAAATTTCTCCCTAGATTTAGCATCCATTGATGATTTTGCCTGATCAAATCTTTCCCACGACTTCCAGCTCCTGCTCATCCCCCCACCCCCGTCATTCATCAGTCAGCCCTCAGCATTCTCCTGGAAGCAGGGCCCTCCTTTCTCCCCAATTATTTATTGTTTTCATTTTTTGGTTACTGGCACGAACTCATGAATACTTATTCTTAGTAGTTCATAATTCATTACCGCACTTAGTTATGATATAAATACTACTGCACATAATTCATTACTGCTCAAATCGACTGAGATTTGGCCAGGAGAAGCCTCTTCATGCTGGTTTCTGTGTCCTTACAGCATTCTTTCATCAATTTTTTTTTTAGGACCTCTTTCCTTTGTGGTATAAGACAATCCAGGTCCTTTTTTACCTATCGTACCCCTGTCCTGCCATCAGCCATTTCTTCACAGATCTCTCATTCTCTGAATGGAATTAGAGACCAAGATACGGAGCTGGGTAGGGCCATCGCTATTGGAGTGTCTTTCCTTCTTGACATGTTTAGCAAGCAGACCAGAAATATATGCAGACGTAAACCTACACATACAATTATACACATAAATACAATTACATATAGACACAAAAATAGACATATTTTATAAACCATGACTTCACCCAGATACTTCCAGTTCTTGTGTACCCCAATGAGGTTCTTTCTTGGCTTCTCCTCTTCCATATTCGTGCATCTATTCCACAGTAAGATCCCAACAACAGCCACACTGACTTACTTGCTCAATCCTATAATAGATCTAAAATAGCTTGAAAATTGCTTTGCCCATTCCATAAACAAACTTACTAAGCAGAATTGAGGATTTTTTGTGACTGCCACCCCACCCTTCCCCGGATTGAGGATATGCATCAAATTCTGTGTTCACAATGCATATGGAGCCTTCCTTCCATTTCTCTCCAGGAGGGTTAAAATAATCATTGTGAAATGCAGTTCCTTTCTTTCAGTTTGCTTCCAATTCTTATTAATTTTACTTTTTGAATTTGTATACATTAATATGCTTTCAAATGTTAAAAATCTATAAAAAGATATACGCAGAGAAGTGTCAATCCCTTCCATATGGCTTCCACCCTACTGTCCACTCACCCTTTACAGGTAAACAACTTCATTACTTTCTGCTTTATTCTTCCTGTATGTCTTTCAGCAAAGATAAGCAGACGTATGTATGCTTTCTAATTTTTCCTCTTTCATACATAAAAGAAAGCACATTAGTGTACTCTTTTGCACATAGATTTTTCTTCACTTAAGTATATACCCTAGAAATCATTCCATTAGAGAGGTCTGCCTCAGAATTTTTTTTACATCTAATGATACTAGAGTGCTTGTATATACTACAGTTTATGCTACCAGTCTCTGTGCTTGCACATTTAAGTAATTTCCAATACTTTGCATTTACAACAAATGCTTCAATGAACAATCTTATGCACATATATATTTTTTGTTCTGTTGGAGGTTTATCTTCAGGGTAAATTCTTAGAAGTGGGATCGCTGGGTCAAAAAGCAAATGTGCATGTAGTTTTGTCAGACATCGCCAAATCCTCCCCTATAAAAACTGTACCACTTTCTAAACCCAACAGCAGCGTCTGAGAGCGTCTGTTTCCGTCCAGCTTTGCCAGAGGGGTATCACCAAGCTTTCAAGTTTGCCAATCTGGTGGGTGACAAATAGCATCAGTGTTGTTTCAATTTGCATTTCTCTTATTATGAGGGATTTTTGACTATATTTTCATATACTCTTTTTTGTGAATTGTTTCTTCATGTCACTTTCCCATTTTTTGTAGGATTTTTGTTCATTTTCCTCTTAACTTTTAAAAGATGATTACTAATTAGGAGTATTAGCCCTTTATATGTGATAGATGCTGAAAATATTTTCTGCCCATTGGTCACTTGCCTTTTAACTTCTTTGTTTCTGGTGTTTTCCTTTTTGAATGTTTTGTTTGTTTGTTTGCTTTTTTGTATGCAAAACTTTTCTTTCTTTTTTTTTGAGGCAGCTTAGCCCTGAGCTAACATCTGCCACCAATCCTCCTCCTCCATTTTTTCTTTTTGCTGAGCAAGACCAGGCCTGAGCTAACACCTGTGCCCATCTTCCTCTATTTTATATGTGGGATGCCTGCCACAGCATGGCTTGATAAGTGGTACATCGGTCCACACCCGGGATCCAAATGGGCAAACTCCGGGCCACTGAAGCAGAGCGTGTGAACTTAACCGCTGCACCACTGGGCCGGCCCCAAAAAGTTTTCATTTTTAATGTAGCCAAATTTATCTTCTGTTTTGTTGTATTTGAACTTTTAATAACCACTCAAAATCCTTTCCCCACACCCAGGTTTCAGACGGATTCAGTCATGTTTTCTTCTGGTATGTGTATACTTTTATTTTTTCATCAGATCTCTGACACATTTGGAGTTTATTTTTATGTGTGATAGCAGGAATGGATCTAATTTTACTTTTTTCAAAATGTTTACTCAGTTGTGCCCACACTGCTTATTATAAAAAAGACCATATTCATCTCTATGTTTTGCAATGCTGAATTTTATCCTGAATTTCCATATGTAATGGGATTATCCTGGAATTTGTATCCTATTCCATTGGTTTCTGTTTTATGTAGGTGGATGCTGTGTTATTTGGCGCACAGATATTCATAATTGTTACTTCATTGTACAATATGGTTTCTAAAGCTACAAACTGTTTGTCATATTTAATGCTTTTTGGCTTGAAGTCCACTTTTCCTGAAAACCTCTAAGAGTTTTGCATTTACATGACTTTAAATGTCACGTTCATTGTACTCTATGATTAACACAGTTTTTGATCACTAGCACAGCTTTGTACTAGAAAAGTACAGTGAAAAGTAATTAATTGGATGTATGATGTGGAGAGTTTGCAATCTTTTTTGTTTACCTGACATGGTGACTCCAGAGAACCAAGTAGATATTGCAATTAATAAATTCCATAAGTGTTCTTTTTCATTTGATGTGGTGGCTGTAATTATGTACTGCAAGAGCTGACTTGCGACACAAATTCTGATAAATATGGTCACTCTGAATGTCTTTGGGTAGAGATTTGTTTTCCTGTTATTCAGTAATATTTTAGTTTTGAAAAGCTTAAAGGCTTTATAAGAGAAGTAGGCCAAAGTGGGTATGTATGCTTAATTATAGTTTCCAAAGAGAAGATCTATATAAACAACAATAATTAAATTTCTCAGTTTGGAAGAGACATACGTATGACAAAAATGAGGGCCAGCAAGGTGAAGCAACTTGCCTAGTCACATAACTAGTTAACACAAATCACACACGTTGCTTAACAGCTAGTCAAGTGTTCTTTTCACGCTTACGTATTAACTCTATCTCTGTACACACCAGAATGCCTTCTTCACTTTGCAAACATGAACAAAATACAAAACTTTCTGTTGGCAAACAGAAAGTCTGTGTGCCCAAACAAGCCTATGTGACACACAATGCCTTTATTTTTATCCTTCTTTTCACAGCAATTTATACAAAAAACAAAATATTAAAGTGCTCAACCTCCTTCTTTAGGGAAAATGTGGGAAAGGCACAGCAAAGACAGAGGGAAAGAGGGAAATGGATTCCAGGACCCAAAAGTCAAAGTGCTGGGGGCCCAGGATAATGACTGAACAGTGTGATGAACAGCACACGTGGTCCTGACCACTTGGGCTGGTTGTTCTTGTCAATGTAACAGACCCACAGGTGATCGCCACCAACTCCCCAAGCTGGCCCACGATCCTACGGGTTCAGGTAGGAGGATGGACGGCCAACGGACAACAAGCAGGTTTCCAACAGACAACAAGCTGGTTTCCAAAGTTTTAGGAAGGCATTTTGGGACACACATGCGCACACACAAATATCTATATATCTATATGGATATAGAGAGATATACTTTTTTTTTTAAGAAAAAATAGTCAAACCAGCCAGGCAGAAAATCACTCTGATGTAAAAGCTGCTAAGAGTCACAGAGAAAAAGAAACCCTCTCCTGCCTTCTGGAGCTTACTGCTTCCTCACAGGCACTTACGTGAGAACAGCAGCAGGAGCAGAAGGCAGCGGCCAATCATAAGGAAAAAACCATGCTCTGAAAAGGCTAAAATGGAGCAACAGCAGTGTCCTAGAAAGGGGAGCCCTGTGTTTTGGTGAAAAAAATAAACCACGTAGCAATGGAGAATTTCAATTCCTGAGAATCACTGAAACAGTACTGGCTCCTCCATTCTCTCCCCCAGTTCCAAACCTTGTAAATCCCCAAGGGAGCTCTTTGTGCAGAGATAATTTCTCAGACTACTTAGAAGGTAAATTCATACATTTGTAGGAAGGCATGTGATGCTAGCGTATTTATGTGTGAAAGAGGAACAAGGAAGCCACTGGTCTCTCCATTTTCAAGGGAGAAAATTCAAAGAATTTTCACAACCACCACCTACAGACCAGGACAATGCCTTCAGGAAAATAAACAGCATTCCTTTCCTGGTTTTCAGAACTGCAATGCAAAATTCAATTATTTGTTTTCAAATCCCTAACAGGATTGTTTCATCCTGCAGGAGAAAGGTCTCATAAGTAAAAGGAATTGCAAATGCTAGCACGAAAGGGAAAAGACAGAAAGGCTCATTACAGAATCTTTGGTATCAGGGGATTTTATTCTAAACTGTTTACTAAATTCTTCTTGTCAATCTTGACTGCATCTTCCAGGCTGCGACCAGCATTGTAAAAGAAGAGAAAGAGCGTGAAGTCTTCTCCACCCCCATGGGAACATCTTAGAGCTCACAGTGGGTTAATAAAGAAGCCCCTGACTCCTGATCGCATGGATAAAGAGCTCAGCAATGGACAGGCCACAGGAAAGCACAAAGCAGTTTCATATCAAAACAGAAGAGAAGGCTTGCCATTTGCAATCATCCAAGAAACGCATGCAATATCAGTTAATAATGGAGAGGAAGAGAAACATTAAAATAGTCTCAGTGCACATTTAAAAGTGCCTTTTTCCAGATAAATAATTCTAGATGAACAATTTTATACACTCAGAGCATCTGAATAATTCCATAGAATTCATTTTACCAGATCTTTCTGCCTAATTACAAGTCTTTGAACCAGACAACGGTATTTGAAAAATCAATGCCTCGCTGCACAAAGCGTATATAAAGGGTAATTAAGAGGACTGCTCGATGGAGCAATGGATAACATGCACATGGATGTGTGAAGTCTTCACATGTACACACTTTCATCTGTGATTTGCGCAATGGAGACATACGCTTCCACCATCCTAAACGTCTTTGGCTGCCATTTTGTAAATGAAACGATCAAATGAAAACGGAATTCAAAACAATAACCTTGCAACCAACCTTCAGATATTTGTCTTACAGCAAGTCTAATTAACTACATCTGGGAGTATTTATTTATTTCTAACACTATTTTACTTCCTATTTAAATCAAATTTGATATGTTTCTAGGAAATATATGGATTTTAAACAGGTGTCATAATTTGTTCAACTTGCTTCTCGTTTTCAAATGCTAAATCAAGACAATAAAATATTAACATCATGGACCACTCAGAAAGTCTGTTTATTCTTTTTGGGAAAGAATATGGGTGAGTGCATTTTTAAGTGTGGGCATTTCACTTGTAAACCAGGAAGTCTGCTTCATCTCTCGTAGGCGGGCAAATAGAAGTTGCTTGAACTGGGTGTTCTCAGTCCTCAGGGGACACGGGTCTGATGAATGTAAGAGATGACAGGCAAAAAAGGCATCTAAGACTGTGGCTGGCACCAAGTAAATAAACAATAAATAGTAAATTAATGTCGACTGGTTAAAATGACAGGATTCAGCAACACATTAGATAGGAGAAGAAAAAGTGTGAGGAGTCAAAAATTGTGAGAAAATGAAAATGCATGTCTTGACTGTACGATAATAGCCTGCTAGAATTGCATGAAGCCCGAAAACCAATCTGGCCCAATACGTGCACAACAAGGAAAGAGGGAACGTGGGTCAGAGAGAGGAGAGACCCCAGAAGGCCACGGAGCTGGACAGTCCTCACCTTCGCCACTACTTCTGCTGCCCCACGGTGTGCCTGATGTCTAGACTCCTCTCGTTTGGTGAGCTTTTATTCAATAACCTTCAGAAAATTAACGGGAGAAACTAACCGAGGACATCAGAATCTCTACTTGGTTCTTTTATATCTGTCTGTTTTTGCTAGGTTGAGAGGAGAACGGCAATTACAAAATGTTTATGACATAGTTTCAAAGACCATTTTAGACACACACACACACAAAACTCTTACTTATTAAACCAGAGGCAATATTTGGACCTTATGATAAAACCAAATGTCTTTTAGTGCAATTAAATAAGGAACATGTAACCAGAGACGCAACACCCTTCGCATATTTGCAATTAAAGAGAAAGATGCAAAGTAACTAAATAAGAACTGCTCCTTTGTCTCTTTTTATTTTCCATTCCTACATTTTGGCCAATTAAGATGTAGTTATAACACACTTTAATTATCAGTATTTTGAGATAGCAACGGCTTTGAAATGGTAAAAAATAAACAAATAAAAATTGTATTTATTGAAGGGGCTGGCCCCGTGGCTGAGTGGTTAAGTTCGCGGGCTCTGCTGCAGGCGGCCCAGTGTTTCATTGGTTTGAATCCTGGGCGCGGACATGGCACTGCTCATCAAACCACGCTGAGGCAGCGTCCCACATGCCACAACTAGAAGGACCCACAACGAAGAATATACAACTATGTACCTGGGGGATTTGGGGAGAAAAAGGAAAAAATAAATAAAAAATCTTCAAAAAAAATTGTATTTATTGAATAACGAATGTATTAATCAATCATTTCCACAGGACCCTAGGCTGGGAAGATGCTGGACAGGAATGGATGAGCTGTGGCACTTCAACTTGCGCTCTATCACGGGCATAAGCATAACCTTGGGGGAAGGCATTGAAATGATGGTCTTCAGCTTTCTCACCTAAAATACGACACAGTTGAATAAAGAATGTCTTATGTCCCTCACAGCTCCCTTATTCTCTGATTATTCTCCCAATTATTTGATTTTATTCTTTTGCAACAGTTCAACACTAGTAAGACAGCAACTCTCATAGGAGAAATCATACATTAAAGATTAGCAAGGGAGAATGTTGTGGTGGTTACAATGTGTTAGGTTTGTTTGCAGATTTCAATGAACCAGGGGTTCTCTGTCCTCACCCCGCAGGCTGGACTGTAATCATTTGCTATTGTTGTCCAGAGAGCTTTAATTACCTCTCCTTATCATGAAACCGAAAGAACAGTGACTTTTCTAAATTTCATTTTTGGCTAAAATTCTCTTTGCCAATTCCTTTGGACAATAAATTCTGAATAGTGGTATTTTATTTCTCCCAGACAAATGTTTCGTTCATGAAAATGGGTGGGGATGAATGAATTTCAAAATGTCATCATTTTAGCTACCATTTATTCTACTCTATTACCAATTCAATAACCTTGAACCAGAGTTAATAGAAATTCACGACAAGTAATAAAAATCAAACTGGTCTCAAATTCCCATGGCTTCAAATACTGCCTATAAACTACCAATTCCTTGATTTTTCTCCCCAGCCTAGATGTCTCTACTGAGTTCCAGCCAAAATCGCACAGATATCTCTACCTACATGTCCCACTGGAGCCTCAAACTGAACACATTCATCACCTTCTTCTCTTTGTCCCAAACCAGCTCATCCTTCAGTGTTTCTGCAAATGTTTTCACCATCCAGCCTGGTGCCTGAGTTTGGCTCCATGACAATTTCCTCTCCTTTGCCCCAAACAGTGTTGATCCAACCTCCTTAATTTATCCCAATATTTCCCCCAAACAACATCTTAATCCAGCATTCTAAAATGCAAGTCTGATGCCTCTCCTGTTTAGAAATATGACAATGCCCTAAGGGTGAAACCTAATCTCTCTAGCGTCTAGCATCGCACACAAGGTGGTTCTTAATCAGGTCTCTGCCTTCAGGGCCACCCTCATCGTAAGCCACTCCCCTTCCTTCCACCAAAAGTTCTCATCATCCTAAGCCTTTTACAGTTTCCTGATATCCCATAGGCTTTTTCCCCTCCAGCCTTTGCACCTATCACCCCTTCTTAGAAGAATGTCCCTTGCCCCTTCTTCGCCAGGCTAACTCCACTAATCCTCTGAAAGCTACCTCAGCCTTTCCACTGCTCAGCCTCAGCCTGCATTCACTGTCTGTCTGTGATCTCATAATTCGAGAGGCATCGTTCCACCACAGTTGCCACTACACGGCATTTTAACTGCTGTTGGACTGTGAACCCATAAGGTCAGAGTCTGTGTTCTATTTCCTTTATTGATTAGTGCCTGGCATGTCATAAATGTTCAATAAATGTGTAATGAATAAACAAATATGCACACAGTAAAGAGTCTCTGAGGATAGTAACCCTAGTCTGAGGCACCTGGGACCGTCTGGGTGCACAGCTGTTGTCCCAGACACATTATTACAAGCCCACCTTCACTTCCAAGTGTCCAGGTGTGGACAATAAATTATAAGGTCACTGTCTCTGAGTCAACGTACAAGATATACTTCTAGCCTTATTGATAATCAGTGGCATTAAAAGACACGGAATATAAACAGGCACATGAAAAGATGTTCACTATCACTGATTATTAGGGAAATGCAAATCAAAACCACAATGAGATATCACCTTACACCTGTCAGAATGGCTGTAATTAACAAGACAAACAATAACAAATGTTGGAGAGCACATGGAGAAAAGCGAATCCTCATACACTGCTGGTGGGAATGCAAACTGGGTCAGCCATTACGGAAAACAGTATGGAGATTTCTCAAAAAATTAAAAATACAAATACCTTATGACCCAGCTATCCCACTACTGGGTATTTATCCAAAGAGCTTGAAGTCAACAATTCAAAGAGGCTTATGCACCCCTATGTTCATCACAGCATTATTCACGATAGCCTCCACGTGGAAGCAACCCAAGTGCCCATGAACAGATGATTGGATAAAGAAGATGTATACATATACACTGGAATACTACTCAGCCATAAAAAAGACTAAATCATGCCATTTGTGACTACATGGATGGACTTTGAGACTATTAGGCTAAGTGAAATAAGCCAGACAGAGAAAGACAAAAACCATATGATTTCACTCATGTGTGAAAGATAAACAAACACATGGACAAGGGGAACAGATTAGTGGTCATCAGAGGGGAAGGGGGTGAGGGGAGGGTGGAAGGGGTAAAGAGGCACATACATGCATATGGTGATGGAGGAAAATTAGACTATTGGTGGTGAGCACGATGCAGTCTAAACAGAAACTGATATATAATAACGTACACCTGAAATTACACAATGTTATCAGCCAATATGACGTCAATAAAATAATTTAAGAAAAAAAAAAGACATAGCAATACATTCACAGAGAGATCTGGGAAAAATGACCACTGAACTATGCTCTTGCCCAGGTGGGAAAATTTCAAGAGACTTTCTTTCTCCTGTTTGTACTTCCTGTTTGTCTGTTTTTTTGTTTTTTTCCAAAAGATTGGCACCTGAGCTAACATCTGTTGCCAATCTTTTTTTTTTTTTTTCCCTTCTTCTCTTTCCAAAGCTCCCCAGTACATAGTTGTACATTCTAGTTGTGAGTGCCTCTGGTTGTGCTATGTGGGACGAAGCCTCAGCATGGCCTGATGAGTGGTGCCATGTCTGTGCCCAGGCTCCAAACCGGCGAACCCTGGGCTGCCGAAGGGGAGCACGTGAACTTAACCACTCGGCCATGGGGCCAGCCCCTGTTTGTACTTTTATTAATTGACATTCCTTTCACTCATTCAGCACACATCACTTTTACAAACATAATCAAGCTACTTTGAAAAAGTCACAGGATAATTCATTTCATGTGAAATTTCTAGAATATTCAGCTTTATCTTCAAGTGCTGGAAAACGCCAAGATTCTTCACATGGGAGGTCAACTAAGCATATGACAAAATGGCCCCATCAGAAAAATAAAAGACATCTGAGGTTTGTGATTATATTCACAAATATGTCACTCAAACCCTCCTTCTACGAAAAATGAAACTAAAATAAAATAAACAGTTCTGGCGGTCAGGATGCCAGAATATCCAGACATTTGGTTTAAAGCTGCTGAAGTGGGTCTAGACTTCCACAGCTGGTGATGAGAATAAACGTACAACCAAACTTTCAAATAGGAACAGCATATGGAAAACATTACATGGAATATAAACATCGCGAATCAGAATCCACCAGAGGTAATCTAAAAAACGTCCTCTTGTGCGAATGTGTTTCCACAATCATTTCCACTTTGCCGGGCAATGGCTTTTATCAGTTCGAACAGCTAAAGCTTAATGGAATGTTAGTATGGAGGAAAAGTAATCATGTTTCCATCAAGTTTTTATAGTGATTAAATGTAAATAGTGAAGCATCATTGGTCAGGAACTTTTAACCGGTGCTTAAATACATAAGTTAACAGTAGACTTTTGATCACGTTACATTCCAAATAAAGTTCCAGAGCAATTACTTTCAGTTACTTTCTCTATTTTCTCGCTGACTTGCAGATGCACCAAAAAGAGAACAGGACAAGCACATTTGTTCTGCCTGAACAGAAAGATTTAACACAAATTGACAGATCGTCTCCAACTTTGTGGACCCCAAGTTGAGAAGACCGCTTGCACCTCTTCCAGAGTTGAATACTTCTAGCAGAGGAGTGGTTATGAGGTCTCGTACATCAACTGAAAGGAAGACGATGGTAGCGGGGGCATCTCGCTCAGCCAGAGGCTTTGACCTCCTTTTTGGCTGTGTACTCGGCTATGCACAGATGCCTATCAGCTTCTCTAAAACAGACAGGGAGCTTCAGAGACGGATGTCTCCCTACTAGCCAGGATCAAGCTAACCAGATGATGGAGTAGTGAAATTAAGTCCCAGAGACCTAGGTTCAAATTCTGTCACACAACCTTGATCAGTGTACTTAATCTCTTGTGGACTTCTTACAGAACATTGGGTGTGAGTGAACATGAACACTTTGCCACCTAAATTGCAGAGGCACTACGTGTTTTTTTTTTTGGTGAAGAAGATTGGCCCTGAGCTACCATCTGTTGCCAACCTTACTCTTTTTGCTTGAGGGAGATTGATGCTGAGCTAACACCTGTGCCAATCTTCCACACTTCTTTCTCTGTTTTATGTGGGATGCGGCCATAGCATGGCTTGACTAGTGGAGCTAGGTCTGTGCCTGGGATCTGAACCTCTGAAGCCCAGGCCACTGAAGCAGAGCACAAACTTAATCACTACGCAACCGGGTAGGCCCGGCACTATGTTTGAGGTAAGTTCAAGGATACATTTTCAGAAGATGATATGAATTGCTCCAGGAGCAATGATTCTTTAGTCACCTAAATTTTCTCTTGGGAGAAGAATTCAGCGTGATAGTGGTGATATCCCACCAGCTTGGAGGGACATCCTGCCAGGACACCAGAAGCCCTGGTGAGGGCACCTTCAGCAACGCATGTCTGGAACTATTACCCCGAGAGCAATTATGCGTCCTCTCAACACATATCCCACCTTGGCCAACTTGCCGTCTTCTGTACTTTCCATCACCATCTGCACACTTACAATCTATTTGCCCAGCCCAGATTGCTCCCCAGAGTGTCGGATCAATATCACCAACTGACTTCTGGAAATTTCCACTTGTGTGTCCCACTGGCACTTCATACTCAGGCTCCACCCATCCAAATCTGATCGCTTCGTCTGTCCCCTCCACCCAAAACCAGTTCTTTCATACTCAAAATCTTTATGAATGGTTTTACCATCTGCACAAGTAGCAAAACCAGAAGTCTTACCCTCATCTTTGATTATCCTCTCTCTCTCTCACTCCCTGCATCGCTCCATCACCATTGCTGGCTTATCCTACCTCTTAAATGTTTCTTGGATCTTCCTGTGAACTGCACATCACCACCCTGCTTCAGGGCGCTTTGCCCTCTCCGGGACGACGTCCATTAGCCCCCTAAAAGTCTCCCGCCCCTATTGTCACTCCCATAACTGGTGACCTCCTCAGTCTGTTCCTCTACCTTGTGGCCGGAGTGATTATCCTAAAACTCAAGTATCAAGTCATTCCCCAGTTTAAAACTTTGTGCAAAATCAACTCAAAACGGATTAAAGACTTAAACGTAAGGCCTGAAACTGTAAAACTCCTAGAAGAAAACATAGAAAAAAAGTTCCCCGACTTTGGCCTTGGCAATGGTCTTTTGGATATGATATCAAAAGCACAGGCAACAAAAGCAAAAATCAACGGTGGGTCTGCATCATATGAAAAAGCTTCCGCACAGCAAAGGAAACAGTCATCAAAATGAAAAGGCAACCTATGGAATAGGAAAAAATATTTGCAAACCATATATCTGATAAGGGGTTAATATTCAAAATATATAAGAGACTCATACAACTCAACAGCAAAAGAACCAAATAACCCAATTTTAAAAACGGGCAAAGGAGCTAAATAGACTTTTTTTATAAAGAAGACATTCAAATGGCCAACAAGCATATGAAAAGGTGCATATAATGTTGACATCACCAATCACGGGGGAAAGGCAAATCAAAACCACACTGAGCTATCACCTCACACCTGTTAGCATGGCTATTATCAAAAGATAAGGAATAACAAATGTTGACAAGAGATGTAGAGAAAAGGGAACCTTTGTGTACTGTTGGTGGGAATGTAAATTGGTACAGACATTACGGAAAACAGTATGGAGGCTCCTCAAAAGATTAAAAATAGAACTATCATATGATCCAGCTATTCCACTTCTGGGTATATATCCAAAGGAAATGAATTAGTATCTTGAAGAGGTCTCTGCATCTCTACGTTCATTGCAGCATTATTCACAATAGCCAAGATACGGAAAAAACCTAAATGTCTGTCAGCAAATGAATGAATAAAGAAAATGTGGTCAAATTCATAGAACCAGAAAGTAGAACAGTGGTTGCCAGGGGCTGGGAGAGTGGAGAGACCTTGGACAAAAGGTACAAACTTTCAGTTATAAGATGAATCCGTTTTAGGCATCTAACGAACAGCATGGCGATGCAAGCAAATAACACTGTATTGTATACTTAAATTTTCTAAGACAGTAGATCTTAAGTGTTCTCACCACACACACAAATGGTAACTATGCGAGATGACAGATGTTTAATTAATCAGATTGCGGTAATCATTTCGCAATGTCTACATATACTAAATCATGTTGTACACTTTTTTAAAAATCACATTGTACAACCTAAATATACACAGTTTTTACTTGTAAATCATACCTTAATAAAGCTAGAAAAAAAATCAAACTCTTTGTGCCCACTCTGCTTCTCTCTCTAGATTTATCTCTTGTTGCCATTCCCCACCCCTATCTTGAGCGATCTCCAGCTACACCAAACATCCATCACTTGATAGAAGGTTCCCTGTCCTCTCTCACCTCTGGGATTCCCGCCACGTACGCCTAGAAGATCACACACCCCATCACTACCCTCTTCACTTGGTCAACTCCTAGCCCTCCCTCAAACCCCAGGTCCACATCATCTCCTGGAATCCTTCTATGGTGTGCTCCCAAAGCATCTTATCCTTGCCCTCCTCTCCTGTATTTTAATGTGTGTAGACTATAAGCCTGTACATTGATCTCATTTCTTCTCGGATCCCTAGAGCCTAGTCTCTGAAAGATATTATCTATTCAATAAATATTTGCTAATTCACATCTTGGGATTAGGATCCTTCTCCTCTACATACTAGCTACTAAATCCTATGCAAGTTATCTAACTACACTCACCTTCAGCTTCCTTATCAGTAAATCAGGATAACAATACCTTTTCACAAGGTCATGGTGAAGATGAAGGAGCTCCCATATATAAAACACTGGGCACAGGGCTTAACACGTAGTTCACCATTGATGATCCTAGTGTACTGCAAGGGCCAGTTCCAAACTGTGGATGTATTTCATTAGGCTCAAACTCTTATTTAAGATGGAAAACTTTCACACAAAGCTTAAGGTTTTACTTTATCATGAAAACAAGTCTTAAGAGCTGACAGCCCTGGATCTGTATTTCTCATGCCATAAACAGCTAGAGCCAAGTAATACCAACTCTCCTTGGATGAGACAAAGGCCTTAATTTGCCACAGACCTCACTAATCCTTATGCTCTTATCGCTCACCTGCTTCTCAGTTTAAGACCCTTGGTGCTTAAGACTCTTGCTGTACAAAGTCATGGAGAATCCTTTGAGATGAAAAGTGTCAGCATCATGTACAAGATTATACCTAGTACACTGAAATTCAGCGTAACCCGCTCTTTCCCTTCCGCCAGATGGCCCACATGTTTAAGCTGCAGTAAATGTATGAATATATTCAGCTATAGACAAACTCTTTGATCCTAACCTGGGGGTCAGCATTATCACCTCAAGCAGAGGAAGGGACACTGTTCCTTTTGTTTTAGAAATAGATTGCATGAGCTTAGAGAAATGAACTTGGAGAGTGCTTTTCTGAAAACAATTTCCAAACCAGCTTCCACAGGTGGTACTGTCTGGAATGTTGACCTCATAGCCCAGGGGAGCTGGCCTTTGCTCAGTTCTTTGAAAGAAAGATGTCAGACCCAGTGACCCCCAAGTGGGGATCGTTGTCCCTCCTTGCACTTGCCATCAGCTGCTGGTGGCATTTCTTCAAATCAGCGAGGTGTCCTGTTGTGTGTGTGTGGAGGGGGGACCCTAGCTTGGCAGTCCCCCAGAGCCTCTGATTACGGCATCTTCTTCTCAAAGTCCCGGGAGGCCTGGTGTCCCGCATCACATGAAGGGGGCCTCCCATGTGGTCTCTGATGTCCGGTTTTGTTGTGTCTTTTCACAGAATACAGAAAGCAGTCTGTGAGCATCCTGACCTACGCTTCTATGTAGATCAAACTTCAACCAGCATGCCTTAATAATGGGCTTGAAATTTAGGGTCACTGGTGAACTCTAATTCTGACCCTGATCCTAATTCATTATTTGATGAAGAGGTTAATCAAGGGACTCCTATGAATCCCATTTCTTTGATGATTTGGAGAATTACCAGGTTAAAATACATGAGATGCATACACACATACATGTATATGCACATAAAATGATTTATAAACATACACACTATAAAATCATGCTTTAACTATAATATAATTGAATGAAAGGACTATGAAGCAAAATGGTCTTGAAAAAATCAATGTTTTTCAATCAAACGGAAGTATTTGACAATGTTTCGATGGAAGAACTAAGAAACATTATTTATTTGTTTTTTAAAGATTTTATTTTTTTCCTTTTTCTCCACAAAGCCCCCCATACATAGTTGTATATTCTTCGTTGTGGGTCCTTCTAGTTGTGGCATGTGGGACGCTGCCTCAGCGTGGTCTGATTCGAACCAACGAAACACTGGGCCGCCTGCAGCGGAACGCACAAACTTAACCACTCGGCCACGGGGCCCACCCCAAGAAACGTATATTTATTTTTTTGACCAAGTTCTGACTCTCTAATTATAACTCCTGAAGAGATACTGACATATTGTCTAGGAAAAATTTGCTCCTTCACAGTCTTACAATTTTATTTTCACAAAAGTATTAACTTTATAATTAAAAAAACACATTAGATCAATAGGGAGAGGAATTTTAATAACATAAAACAATATGAGAAGAAGTGTAATTTCTTCTAGAGACTTCTAAATAGCTCTTAAGGAATGTGCATACAACATCTCTGTCCACTAACCTCCAATGCTTCTTGGAATATCCTTCCCACTTCCTCTCTCACCTCTCCCAACATAAAGACATACATTAATGGAAGTCTTAACCTCAAAAGGTTCTAAGTCTCCTTGCCTCCTCTGATTAGGTTTAAAAAAAAACAGTTTTCTAATTGGAGTGGCATTTCAGGAGCCAATACTTCTAGGCTTGGCGTCTCCATTTTACAGTCAGTAAGAAATATTGTTTATAATTTCATGGAAGGTAAGACATTTCACCAGAGGCAAATATACATCATGCGATGAATCAACATCCAGTCACCTTTATCCGCATTCACATGCAAATAATGTCCCAATTTCCCTACTTGTCATTCTACGTGACATTTAAACCCAGCTGCTTTGGACCTACTGCACTAGTTAACCCCAGGCAAGTTAAGATCCCAAACAAACCCTTGCTGACATGTCAGGAACTCATGATTTCTTTCTTTCTTTGTTTTTAGTAAAGCCTTCCATAAAACCATACCAAATTCTGTGTATCAAAATGCTTCAAACTCTCACTTTACCCAAGCAGAAAAACACAACTTAAAATTGCTTCTTATGGGTAAATAAGCGAGGAGTCTAATGAATTTGGGTGATCTGCCAGTTGGAGATTTTGTCCTCTTCCCTCTAAATGTTTCTTCAGGGTAAAGCAGTAAAATTAAAATCAGACAAGTGGTCCCCCTTTTTTAAACTATATCAAAGTCAAAGGAAGGACAAGAAAAACTACTACAGAGTTGGATAAAATTAGCTTCTTTACCATGTGTTTTAGTTGACCTTGTCCCCATTACCATGGATAATTAACAGAAAAATCTACCCACAAAATTCAGAGAACTGTAAAGCCACATTTAATTGCTAAGCAAAGATTTAATTCTTTTAAAAAAAAATGATGGACTGCTGAAGTCCATAGAAAAATATAATTACAAAAATATATCAAATATAAAGAAAAACACAGAATAGTATACAACACTATAGAGAATACAGAACATACATATATATAATATCAAATATATAGAATATATTTGAATTAGCTATAAACAAAAACAAATTCTTAATTTTTAAAAGAAACATTAACAAATGGAATGAAACATGGTCTTTTCAACTTACCAATCATTTTCAGGAGCTCTCACTGTATTATAATATTCAACTATTCCCCGGGCCTCATAGTATATACTCCTCAAGTATAATTATGTCACCAGTTGGTTCAGTCATTCTACTGAATTACTTTCACTTAAAACGCCTGTATTTCATGATTTTTGTATGGGTGTTTTTCGGTCATTTGATTGAACATCCTCCTTCCAGCCCTTGTTGCCCCCATTTAAATCACTTGGGTTTATCTTTTTATGTGCTGGTCTCATCTGAACAGGAACCTGCGATCTTCTGTTATAGAAGCATATGGATATGATTACTGACTACATAGAGCTTGCTCAGGAACCTTGCACAAGTCATTACATTCTTCTCTGTCGCCATTCTTATGCTTTGGTCAATGGGTAGAACTTTCCATTTGTCCTGCTTACATATAACAAAACACAGCTTGACTGTACTCACAGTGGCACTGATGGTGGCAAAGTTTGTGGTCCCACAACCCTCAGGCTACTTCTCAGTTGGCCACAAAACTGGTATTGCTAATTATACAAAGGAAACAAGATACTCCTATTTGTCCCCTCATGAAACCTGAGGTCTTTTCTTTAGTCTAGCTACAACAGATATTTGAGAATCTGTGAAAACTGTGGACCCTTTTATCAAGGGTATGAGCCCTGTGGACCCCTCCCCATGCACACACAACAAAACTTAGCCTTCAATTTAGGGCGAACCTTGTTACAATAGCTGTTGTCTCGTTTGATGTCATCTTGAAATCCCACAACGTCCCACTGCAAAAGACTATTTAAGCAACTTCAGATTGCTGCGTGTTTGGCAGAGATGTTGGGCTTCAGGTGCAAAGGTCCTGGGGAAGCCCCACCAAATGAAATAGAATGACACCTTCATCATTGTAGGAACATGGAACGTTATGATGGTGCGAAGATTTCATGATTGCTTTTCATCCTTGCTGGAAGGATCAATGAGACTGGGGATATCTCTGGAATCTGATTAAAATTTCTGGCAGGATCGAGTTGTGGGCACAGGAGAGAAGGTCACCATCTCTTTATCAACCCACCTCAGAGTCCTACCTCATGATCTAGGTCCTAAAAGGAAAGGCAGCACCACAGGCAAAAAATATTCTAACAATGGAAAACTGCTTCCACAGTCAGCTGTAGGAGTCAGCAGAGCCATGCTCATTTTGTGTAATCTGAAGGTCTTAGAAAGAAAGACGAGTGACAGAAATGTGATCCCACACCTCTACTCTCATCTCCTGCCAGGCTTTCTCCCATGACAGCTCCATTTCTCTAGGCCAAGCAATTCTTTCCTTCTAATATATTCTTGAGCTTATCACAGGGCTAGGCACAAAGCACCGAGTTTAAAATATAAGTCTCTTGCATATGCAAAATGCCAGCACTAAACATCTTAGTCTTTTAAGATGAAAGGTGAGTAATTATTCACGTGTCTGTCAATGTGAGCATTTGCAGTATCAAATAGTATATCAAAGTGGAGAGCAAGAAACAGACATGAAACAGCTAAGTGCTTCTCCCTAGAAGGATAATGAATAAAATTGTTATGACATCATGATGAGTTCATTTGTTAAATTTCTTGTATCTGGGGAAGGAAGAATATCTTAGCAGACTTAGGCACACCTAAGTGGTGTGTGATTTCTGTTTCTTTTCAGTGACTTTATTCTGGCGCAGATAGCAACCAACCAGCCACTGGGAGCCCGTTCACACCAGCACTGAGCCCCTGCACCCCAGCCGGGCGAGAAGGCAGCGCCGGGGCAGTGGAGAGGTTCCGATCTTAGGAATGTTTTATAGAATTAGCTTTGAGGTTTTGCAGCCTCAGTTGGTGATTATTCATAGTCAGACTGGGGTTGCACGGCTATTAGAAAGAAAACAAAAAGTCAGTTTATTTGCTCTCACATTGCTGTTTCAATAAAACCCTGTTTTGTTTTCCTTATCTGTAAAATGAAAGAGTTGGGCTACAGGACCGCTGGCACGAAATGCTGGTGGATGTCTCTAAGAATGAACGTCTTTCAGGGAACGTGCAAAAGAGGACCTTGCAGCTTGAATGGAAAGGTCACATCTCAAAAATGCAGCACTTGGGCAGGGCGATCCAGCCAAAGTAAGAACTTCTTAACCGCGATTGCTGCCACGATTCTGGCGTCATGTCAAAGCTCCAAAACACCCCTGGGATCACCCAGGATAAGTCTCCCATTTTGCAGATAAGGAATCTGAGGCCCAGAGAGGTGACATTGCTACCAATAGCGACATTATTCGGGACCTTTTTCACAGCCCATGAAATATGGACTTAAATGCACCATGAACGACAATGAGAAGAATGAGAAAAGCTGGAAATTAAAGACTTTTATCAAACCTTTAAAGTGAGAAAGTCTAAAAGGAAATGGATATTTTTTTAAACTAAGAAATAATTACAAGTGCCATGTACATTCTTACAGTGGGCTGCAATCTAGCTCATTACTTGCCTACAAAGAAAAAAATAATAATGTGTGACGTGTATAATAACCTCATTGTTCACCGCACAGGAAACAAAAGGGAAAGGTTTAACGAAAGGTATAACTCATTATTTTAAGACCTGTACGAATTAAAACAGAACAATAAAATAGGAAAATAAATCAAACATCTTCATGTTTGACTGTCATTGCTATAACAAAAAACTCAGTATTCTAAGAATATGATTTTCTTCTAAGCATTTTATAACTGAATTAAGAGGAAAATAATTTTAGTAAACATATCATGAATTCAAACTCTGGTGAAAAAAGGAAGATTTTTACTGCAAAACTCTAAAAGTTAAGCTGGTCAAAGCTTATAGATAAAATGAATAGATTCAGCATTGCTTGCCTCCCGTCAAATCAGCACTATAAATGTCACCACAGAAGTCTTGGAACAGCACACAGGGCACAAGAGCAGAGAAAGCACACAGCAGGGTTTTGAGACAGCTGGATGTTAATCACGTACAAAACTCTTAAAAATTGAGGATCTGAATCATCATTTAAAAACACACACTCTTTACAGACATTTTGAAATTTTATGATGAGAGTCTCGTCATCCAACCATTAAATTTTCCAGCAAAAAATTATTAAAAGACAGAGAGAGGAAGAGAGAGAGTTGCATAAGGCAATAATCAAGTTGGAGAGACCATCCCGACATCCAGAAAGTTCTGAAATGTACCCCTATTTGTGTCTCTCTCCTGAACACTGCATTTTACCATGTCCAGAAGGTCCATCTTCCAAATAGGGGTGACTTGCTCCATCACACTCATTGTGACGAGGGCCCTTTGACTTCATCATAGCCAGTGAATCAGGGAGCTCTTGGAGCTCCCCAGCCACGGGCAGAGGATTGCACCACATGCTGCTGAAGCCCATTTTAATGGAGGGACGTGGGAAAGGAAATTCTTGGAGGAAATCTTTCAGTGGTGGACCTCCAGCTTTGAATCGACTGTCTTAGCTGCCAGAGCTGAGCTCTGAGCAGGCTGTCACAGGCAGAAGAATTCAGGGATCAGGTTAAAAATCTGGACTTCTCAGATCCTTTGTCTCACCCCGCTCTACAAAGCAACGCCCAGCTATTACTGTCCAACTATTATTAATGTCTACTGGATGTTAAAGCAGGTTACCAGAGGATTAGGGAGCCCGAACTTACTATTATGCAATTTTAAAGTTTCCACAAGAGTTCAATGAATCTTCAAAGGGATATTTGCGGAGCTGAGGAGGCAGAACAAGGGAAGCTAACATTAAATTAAAAAATACTTAATTGCTAAGCAACAAGATAAGCATCTGAGAGATCGCCTTAAAGACAAAGTCCTCAGGTCTAACTTTGTGGGTCATGGCAGGGAGGCAAAATCTTGCATGGCCAGTGGCCATTTGGCTTGGCAACTTTTCTAGATACTTTTTCCATTTGGGTATTAAGGAAATAGCATCACAAAATTTTGTTTCTTTTAACAAGGAAACTTTGCATTGAATCTATTTTAAATGAGATGAGCACAGTAATACTGGTTTATTTGGGTAAACATTTAAGTTGAAAATGTGCCTTTCTTCAATTCGTGAGAAAAATGTTAGCATTTTAACCAGACTTTTATGTTTCTCCTTAGAACTCAGCTAGATTTGCAGTCTTTGCTTAATTTTATGTTTATCATCCCTTACCATTGAGCCTTTTAGCTGTAATACATGTAGCCTCAGCCAAACAATTCCAATTGAAAAACTAGTCTTTTCTCCCATTTCTACCCTTACAAAAGAACCTGCAATATTCTCGCCCTTTATAGTCAGGCAATAAAAATATTTCCCTAATAAAAAGAAATCAATATATAACTGTCTTAGTTAGAAGCTTTCCCTGTTTCTACACGGTTATTAAAAATTACCTATGCTAAAGGTTTTCGGGTCTGGGCTGCCAAAAACAGAACAGATGCTCGATTCAATAAATCAGAATAACTATTATCTCATGATTTTCCAAGAGTGAACATATGAAAATCCTGCCAAAGATGCAGAGGAAACATTTACAAGCACATTTTTCAGCCCTTCTTAGTCAGAAAGGTGGCAGCTATGAGAGAAGGTCCCGTGCCATATACTCCTGCTACTCCTCCAGACCTTCTGGGTAGCAAAAGAGGAGAACTTTGGTGGTCGGGGGGCGGGGGTGGACATAACACCCACACTCTGCTAGTGGAGCCCCCTGAGATGAGGATGAGCCATAACTCCTCAGGGGACCCCATTGCAGGAGCTCCATTCTTCCTGACCAGCGTGGGCACAGCTTTGAGCTACCGATGAAGCTTCAAGGAAGACATCTCATATTGAAAATATCATTCACACTCATAAATATATACATTGGTTTATAGAATAGAACTTTAATATCATTATCGTGAGCATACAGATATATTCACAGACTAAACAGTAAACAGTGTTCAGCATTTTTAAAATTAGAAACTTCACTAATTGTGCTTGTATATTCTATCAATAATTCATGTAACTACAGTACTATACTTAGATCAGAATAGTAACACATCAAAGTTAGAAATTCTGGTTTCCTGGCATGGATTCCAAGATTATAAATATTCAAAAAAGTTTAGAAACTGAATAACTTTCATTTGCCAAGTATTTGCAATTTAGAGCTTAAATAATTAACTTCATCTTGAGCATCTTTGGAACCAGAATACAGAGCACAATGCCTCACACAGAACTTGCCAGGTCAACTGATGTCTCTATATCCACCCTAACTATTCTATTTTAGCTGGAAAAATCAGCCAGTACTTAGTCTGACATAAACAAATTAATAAACATATTTGAAAACAATAGCTTACCAAATTTTTAGCTAGTAAACAAATACATTGTTAAATTTTTTTATCAAAGTGCATATACAGATAAAACAAAATAAATTTAATAGCTCTGTCCATGAATTCTAGAAGGTTACCATCTAAAAACAGAAAATCCTGAAGTTGACACATTCATGAAGAGTAAATGTGCATTTAATTTATTCCATTATAGGCTATAAAAGTGTCTGGATTGAGGTGCCCCACATTTATTTACTCAAAGATGACTTGGCCAAACTGCTGGCCACAGCACGCACAGTTACTCAGGCCCACACGTCTCAAAATAATGCCACGCAGCTCAGGGCAGGCCCTGCTGGGCAGAGCTGAATTTCAAACCAGGCTCAGGAGACAGGCGAACATCATCACCATCACATACCAGTCACTCCCGTCTTGCATTCCTAATCAGGTTGTTCAAAGGAATTCCCAAGGTGGCTGTGATTCACAGAGTAGATGGAGAAAATGTAATTACGCTACTTTAAAACAAAATCAAATTGCCAAAGTACATATCTAGGCTGGAAAACATCTTTATGTAATTCCTTTGAAGTCTTTGGTGAGCAAAAGGAACATTTTCAATAGTGTGGATAAATGGACTAATGTTCCTCACTGACAAATTATAAGTAAGTTACATGTGCTGTAACCATCCTGTTTCTTATCGAGAAGCAGAGCATTTTCAGAAATAGTCATTTTTTAAAATAGCATCAAAAGTGACTTTTCCGTTGCTTTACACTGTAGTTTTTCATATATTTGGTGGAGAGAGAGAGACAGCACACGAGCAGGCAGGTATAAATGGTAATGCTTTCCTCTGTAGTCTCTGTTACCATTACTAAGTGTAATTGAATGTATTAGCAGGTCTCTGTAGGAATGTGATATGCTAACACACTCTAATTTTCATTAGTTTCTCAAAGCTGTCATGTGAGGAATTTAAAATATGTGCACGAGAGAAATTAATAAAGGCTCATACTGAACAAAAGTATTAACTGGCTTAAAATGAAAAAAAAAAAAAGCAGAACTTGCCTATGAAAAGGAAGACAGTTAAATCCCACACAGGAAAGTGCTCTGATGACAGCCCACCATCCATTTTCCTGAAAAAGCTGATGTGCCAAAGAGCGAGAATGAACCCATAAGTCCTTATGTCCCCATTATGGTGAATACCCTTTTATCGCTCAGCGGTGGATTTAGAAAAGCTAAAAATGTTGATGAGATGAAGGACTTCTCTTTCTTTTTTCAAAATGAAGAGGTATACAACCCTCAGCTAAGTCTTGCCAGTTAGACTGAGTGTTTTCCTTAAGAGAAGACTGTCAATGAAAAAGCCAGCTTTGCTAAGATGTTAATATGTGGGCATCTTTGGTGACGACCAAGATGGGAGCAGCTTCCTAGTCTTTCATCTCTTATATCCAATAAGGACAATTGGGTTTAAGTCCGTTTATATGCAGTATTTCATTCTATCCTTGAAAGAACCCCAAAGGCTATAGGCAAGTATGATCCTCTCCACTTTACACTAGGAAAGCTGTGGTTCAGAGACATGAAGTCAGACTTGCCCACGATGACACAAGTTCACCAATGATCTGGAGCTGGAATGCGTTTCCTCTGTTCAATGTAAGGTTTACCGACAGCCTGGTGCGTCCCAGACCCTTTGGCACTGAGCTGAATATGAAGGGGCAGTCCTCACCCAACCTGGACTCCCTCTGTTGTGGCTATGGGATCTCCTCTCTGCTTAAGATGGCAAGGGCTTGGCAGATAGAGCCCTGTTGCCTGGTGCGTCTCAACTGGTCCCAGAGAATGGTGGCTGCCCAACACATGGGCTACTCTGCCAATGGAACAGTCCTCCATGGGCTTCCAGCACCCAGATCTCGACCTGCTGCTGGCTGCCACCACTCGTGAAGGTGTCACTTCTCCCTCTTTGCTGTCCTCACATGGCTGGAGCATTACTGCCTGGGATGAGCGATTCTAAGACACATTCCTCTATTCACTCAAGAGAGTTTTTAAAAAAAATTTTCCATAAGCCTATTGTTTGGTCTGAATTAAAGGCATATTTGAAATTAGTCTGCTGACCCTATCATACCATTAGGTAGTGACAGGGGACTCCTGGGTCTCAGGGGTTGCTTATCAAGAGTTTAGGTTATATTGCGAATAATAATATTTAACGTTTGGTAATGGTCTGCCACATGACTGACCCTTTATGAAGATAATTAAGTGAAGAAAAGTTAAATAACATGAGAGGTTACATCTTCACCCAGGTCTCTCTGACTCCAGAGCCCAAAGCCTTAACCACTGGGCAGCACCACTCCCAGCCACGATGCTGGGCACTGGCCACAAAAAAATTGGTAAAAAGTGACAGACGCAGAAAGCCAATGGCAGCTATTTTTTTAATCCAGGCCACATGACATGAAAACAACAAAATGATGGGATTTTGTAGTTTCATTCCTGTAGTTTCATGCAAGTATCTTGACCATATGCTCATACCAATGAATTACTTGGGAGATATTCTAATCTTTCAATTTTTGATGATGAATTTCTAAACTTTTGATGAGGGTGTCATCTCTATTTGCTAAAAACATGACGAAAAACCTCATGAAAATGAATATTTCTTGATGTTCAGGAGAGTTAAATCCTCCTACTTATTACATACATTACT
Organism: Equus przewalskii; assembly: GCF_037783145.1. Classification (NCBI taxonomy): domain Eukaryota; kingdom Metazoa; phylum Chordata; class Mammalia; order Perissodactyla; family Equidae; genus Equus; species Equus przewalskii. The sequence continues at coordinate 18,857,816 of NC_091862.1, forward strand.
TTGCATTTACATAGCCACTCAGCCTCTTGAGATATCTCCAGTCAGTCATAATATCCTCTCCCTGAAACTCCCAGAGCACAGATATAGCCACCTGCTATAGACCTTACCAGATTTTATCCTGTCTTCTAATAATGTATGGACACATCATCTTTCCTGACTAAATACCAAACTCAAGACAACAAAGACTTTCCTGTAGGCATCTTTATCTGCCCAAGACCCACTATAGTGACTGGCATAAGGTAGACAATCAAATTAGTCTTGTTTAACCACAAAATGAATAAAAGGACAAATAGATCCTACAGTCATGTGCCATATAATGACATTTCAGTCAGTGATGGAGCGCATATAGGATGGTGGTCCCATAAGACTAGTACTATATAGCCTAGGTGTGTAGTAGGCTGTACCATCTAGGTTTGTGTAAGTGCACTCTATGATGTTTGTACAATGACAAAATCAATTAACAACACATTTCTCAGAACATATTCCTGTTAAGCAATGCATGTCTGTATTATACTAGTCAGTATTGCCACAATAAGTCTGCGTTACCAAGCATCCCAACCCAGTGGCTTGCAGTGTCAAATGTTTATTCTCATGCTCATGGATTTGCATAGTTGAGCTGACTTGAATCAGCCTCAGGTTGAGGGTCAGCTAGGCTTGGCCCCAGACAGATTGGCTCAGGTCTGCTCCATATGTATTCAATCTAAGCCCCAGAAGGAAGGGACAGTGACTATTTGGGCATCCACTTTTCGTGGTGGATCACTGGTGTATGAAACGCAAGCCAAAGAATGCAAGCACATTTAAGGCTCTAATTACATCATGCCTTTTAACATTCCATTGGCTAAAGCCAATGGAATAAGCCCAAATTAATGTGATATGAGCCCAAATTAATGGGGTGGGAATCAGATGCCACCCACAGGAGGAGCAAGTGGAGTGTGAATATTTGCTAACAGACATCCAAACCACTATAACTATGAAACCATCACAAGATCAAAAGCGACTGAGCCAGAAACTTCACTAAAAGTATGAGAACTGCAACTAGAAATCACTAAAAGAATGTAGGGACATCAGATTCCGTCAAACGTAGTTCAAGTTCCAACCTCACTTTTCTCATATGTAATATTGGGGTATTAACAGGTCCTGCCTCTTAGAATTGTTAGAAAGAGTAACAGGGGGATGGTGTCAAGATGGCGGTATAAGCAGACTCTGAACTCACCTCCTCCCATGGACACAACAAATTTACAACTACTCTTGGAACAATTACCCCGAGAGAGAACTGAAAATTGGATAAAAAGAACCCCCACAACAAAGAGACAGTGCTGACTGAGGCGGAAGTGGCAGAAATTCCCTTCCAGAGAGAAAATAGTCACCTTTGCAAGCTGTGGCACTTCATGGCCGCCCAAGAGCAATCCTAAAGTATGCAGCCTTCCCTGTAGGAGTGGGGGATCTGAGTCAGGGAACGTTTCTGCTATAAGAAGCTTTTGCACGCAGCACAACTGAGACAAGTGTCATAATACACGGCCTTGCTAGCTATTAACTACAACAGGGAATACACTCAGAAAAGCTATCGACATAAGGAAAAGAAAATCAGCTCTTAAAGGGCCCATGCACAAATTCACCTGTTTCAAAAGCAACCTAAAATCACCAGAAAGAAATGTGCACAGTCCTTTGGTGAAAAGAGACTTACCTGATAGGCTCTGGGTGCATCTCAGTGAGAGGTGAGACCTCTCCAGGGACTGAGACATTGGTGGCAGCCACCATTGTGACCTAGTACAGGCCTGCTTACATAGACTTTGGCAGACACCATTGCAGTTCTTCCCCTGGCCTGTCAGCCCAGGGTCTGCCCCACCCACTAGAGCTCCAATTTAACCCAACTCAACCAGGGTAGGCAGCCCACCCTAGGGACTGGCCCCACCCAAGAGCAAGCCCTTGGGCAACTTGTGGGCCCACATAGGTGGGGCACCTGGAAACTCTGCAGCCAGGTGAGGGTGTCCACCTCTGCAGGGCAGGGTGTGTGCGAGGAACAGGTGGAATGTGTGGGCTGTTAGTGGAGTGTCTGAGGCCTCTGCAGTGGGGCAACTGGGTCTGCTTCAGTGGGTCGGGGCACATGCATGGGGCAGGACAGTGTTGCTGGGGTGAGTGGCCCTGTGGGCAGCGGGGCTTGTCAGCTGCAGCAAACTTATGCTTCTCAAACAGCCATTTAGGGTACTGGCCCCACCTTTCAAAGCCTGAAACAATTGGATCCTCCCATGCCTGGGGCTGGCCCCACTCAGCTGCAATCCTGAGAGAGCTGATAATAGCCTTGCAGGCCAGAGGTCTACAGCAATTATAAGCCCCTGAGCCTAGCAACCAGCACACTGGGAGCCTATTGACTTAACAGAAAAGCTGCAACAGGAATGTGCTATTAGATCTTGCAGCCAACTGTGCTGGGGCTCCCCATGCCTGATAAAGTGACTGAAGATCTATAGAAGCCACACGCAGCTGAGCATTACAACCAGCTGGCCAGGGGGACAGCCTAGCCTCCCTGATCATGTGCAGCAAGAGCAACTCTGCCACAACAGGAGGACAAATGTAGCCCACACAGGGGACACTCCTGGAACATTTGGAACTAGTGATGAGAGGGGAGCACACTGCTGGGACTCATAAGGCATCTCTGACGTAAGGCCAGCTATCCAGGATTGGGAGATGTAGCTGACCTACCTAATACGTATATATAAGTACAGAGAAAGAGGCAAAATGAGAAGACAAAGAAACACGTTCCAAGTAAGTGACCAGGACAAAACCCCAGAAAAAGAACTAAACTAAACAGAAATAAACAATCTACCTGACGAACAGTTCAAACAAAAAATCCTAGGGATGCTCACTGATCTTGGGAGAAGAATGGATGAACTCAGTGAGAACTTCAACAAAGAATTGGAAAATATAAAAAAGAACCAATCAGAAATGAAGAATAAAATACCAGAAATGAAAAATTCACTAGAGGGATGCAAAAGCAGAGTAGATGATACAGAAGAACAGATCAGCAAGCTTGATGAAAGATTAGAGGAAGTCATTGAAGCTGAACAGATAAAAGAAAAAATTAAAAAGAATGAGGACAGTCTAAGGGACCTTGGGGACAACATGAAGTGCACTACCATCCATATTATAGGTATCTCAGAAGGAGCAGAGAGAGACAAAGGGGCAGAGAATCTACGTGAAGAAATAATAGCTGAAAACTTTACTAACCTATGGAAGGAAACAGACATCCAAATACAGGAAGCACAGAGAGCACCAAACAAGATAAACACAAAGAGGCCCATACCAAGACACATCATAATTAAAATGTCAAGAATTAAAGATAAAGAGAGAATCCTAAAAGCTGCAAGAGAAAGGCAACAAGTTAACATGCAAAGGAAACCCCATAAGGCTATCAGCTGACTTCTCAGTAGAAACCTTACAGACTAGAAGGGAGTGGTATGACATATTTAAAGTGCCAGAAGGAAAGAACCTACAGCTGAGAATACTGTATCTGGCAAGGTTATCATTCAAAATCGAAGGAGAGATAAAGAGCTCCCCAGAGTTTATCACCAACAAACCAGCCTTACAAGAAATGCTAAAGAGATTATTTAAGTGGGAAAGAGAAGACCACAAATAAGAATAAGAAAATTATCCAAAAAAATCACTGATAAAGGCAAATATACAGTAAAAGTAGCAGATCAACCACCAATGAAGCTAATGTGAAGGTCAAAACACAAAAGTGCTAAAATTATCTATTTCCATGATAAGAGGGTAACAGATATACACATATACAAAAAGAGGTTAGATATGATATCAGAAACATAAAATGTGGGAGGAGGGGAGTAGAAGAGTAGAGCTTCTAGCAAGAGGTCAAACTACAGAGATCATCCACTCAATACAGATGCTATATACGTAGGCTATTATATACAAACCTCACGGAAATCACAAACCGGAAACCTATAGTAAATACACAAAAAATTAAGAGAAAGGAACCCAAACATAATACTAAAGAAAGTCATCAAACCACAAGGAAAGAGAGCAAGAGAAGAACTACTAAAACACCCAGAAAAAAGTAACAAAATGGCAATAAGTACATACGTATCAATAGCTACTTTAAATGTCAATGGACTAAATGCTCTAATCAAAAGGTGTGGGGTAGCCGACTGGATAAAAACACAAGACCCATATATATGCTGCATACAAGAGACACACTTCAGACCTAAAGACACTCACAAACTGAAAGTGAAGGGATGGAAAAAGATACTCCATGTAAATGACAATGAAAAGAAAGTTGGGATAGCAATACTTATATTAGGCAAAATAGACTTTAAAACAAACACTGTAACAAGAGACAAAGAAGGGTACTACATAATGATAAAGGGAACAATCCAACAAGAAGATATAACACTTGTAAATATCTAGGCACCCAACATAGGAGCACCTAAACATATAAAGCAATTATTAACACACATAAAAGGAGAAAAAGATAGTAACACAATAATAGTAGGGGACTTTAACACTCCACTTACACCAATGGATAGATCATCCAAACAGAAGATCGATAAGGAAACATGGGCCTTAAATGACCCATTAGACCAGATGGACTTAGCAGATATATATAGAACATTCCATCCAAAAACCATAGAATACACATTCTTTTCAAGTGCACATGAACATTCTCCAGGGTAGATCACGTTAGGCCACAAAACAAGTCTCAATAAATTTAAGATGATTGAAATAATACCAAGCATCTTTTGTGACCATAAAGGTATGAAACTAGAAATAAACTACAGGAAGAAAACTGGAAAAGCCACAAACATATGGAGATTAAAGAAAATGCTACTGAACAACAACTGGGTGAATGAAGAAATCAAAGGAGAAATCAAAAAATAGCTGGAAACAGATGAAAATGAAAATACGACTTGCCAAAATTTATGGGAAACAGCAAACGCAGTTCTAAGAGGGAAGTTTATAGCAATACAGGCCTATCCCAACAAACAAGAAAAATCTCAAATAAACAATCTAACAGTGCACCTAAAGGAACTGGGAAAAAAAGAAGAAACAAAGCCCCAAATCAGTAGAAGAAAGGAAATAATAAAAATCAGAGCAGAAATAAATAAAACAGAGACTAAAAAAACAATAGAAAAAACATCAATGAAACCAAGGGCTGGTTCTTTGAAAAGACAAACAAAATTGACAAACCTTTAGCCAGACTCACCAAGGAAAAAAAGAAGGCTCAGATAAATAAAATCAGAAATGAAAGAGGAGAAATTACAACAGACACCTCACAAATACAAAAGACTATAAGAGAATATTACAAAAAGCTATATGCCAACAAACTGGATAATCTAGAAGGAATGGATAAATTCTTAGAATCATACAACCTTCCAAAACTGAATCAAGAAGAAATAAAAATTTGAAGAGACCGATCACCAGTAAGGAGGTTAAAGCAGTAATCAAAAACCTCCCAAAAAATAAGAGCCCGGGACCAGATGGCATCCCTGGTGAATTCTATCAAACATTCAAAGAAGATTTAATACCTATCTTTTTCAAACTCTTCCAAAAATTTGAAGAGAAGGGGAAGCTTCCTAACTCATTCTACGAAGCCAACATTATTCTGATACCAAAACCAGATAAGGACGACACACAAAAAGAAAATTACAGGCCAACATCACAAATGAACATCGAGGAAAAATCCTCAACAAAACACTAACAAATCAAATACAATACATTAAAAAGATCATACCTCATGATCAAGTAGGATTTATTCCAGGGATGCAGGGATGGTTCAACACCCACAAATCAATCAACGTAATACACCATATTAACAAAATGAAGAATACACATCACATGATCATCTCAATAGATGCAGAGAAAGCATTTGACAAGATACAGCATCCATTTATGACAAAAATAACTCTGAATAAAATGAGTATATAAGGAAAATACCTTAACATCATAAAGGCCATATTTGACAAAGACACAGCTAATATCATTCTCACTGGAGAAAAACTGAAAGCTATCCCTCTAAGAACAGGAACCAGACAAGGATGCCCACTTTCACCACTCTTATTTAACACAGTATTGGAAGTCCTAGCCAGAGGATTCAGGCAAGAAAAAGAAATGCAGGGGAACCAAATTGGAAAGGAAGAAGTGAAACTGTTACTATTTGCAGACGATATGATTTTATTTAAGGGAAACCCTAAAGAATCCACCAAAAAACTTTTAGAAATAATAAATGAATATGGTAAAGTTGCAGAATACAAAATAAACATACAAAAATTAGTTGCATTTCTATACACTAACAATGAAGTAGCAGAAAGAGAAATTAAGAATACAATCCCGTTTACAATTGCAACAAAAAGAATAAAATACGAAGGAATAAACTTAACCAAAGAGGTGAAAGATCAGTACACTGAAAACTATAAAACATTGTTGAAAGAAATTGAAGAAGACACAAAGAAATGGAAAAATATTCCATGCTCTTGGATTGGAAGAATGACATAGTTTAAATGTCCATACTTCCTAAAGCAATCTATAGATTAAATGCAATCCTGATCAAAGTTCCAAGAACATTTTTCACAGAAATAGAACAAAGAATCCTAAAATTTATATGGAACAGCAAAAGACCCGGAACAGCCAAGGGAATCCTGAGAAAAAAGAACAAAGCTGGATGTATCACACTCCCTGATTTCAAAATATACTACAAAGTTATAGTACCCAAAACAGCATGGTACTGGCACAAAAGCAGACACACAGATCAATGGAACAGAATTGAGAGCCCAGAAATAAACCCACACACCTATGGACAGCTGATTTTTGACAAGGGAGCCAAGAACATACAATGGAGAAAGGAGAGTCTCTTCCATAAATGGTGTTGGGAAAATTAGACAGCCACATATAAAAGAATGAAAGTAGATCATTATCTTACACTATACACAAAAATTAACTCAAAATAGATTAAAGACTTGAATGTAAGACCTGAAACCATGAAACTTCTATAAGAAAACATAGGCAGTACTCTCTTTGACATCAGTCTGAGCAGCATATTTTGTACCATGTCTGACCCGGCAAGGGAAACAACAGAAAAAATAAACAAATGGGACTTCATCAAACTAAAAAGCTTTTGCACAGCAAAGGAAACCACCAACAAAATGAAAAGACAGCCTAACAATTGGGAGAAGATATATGATATATATATATATATGATATATCTGATAAGGGGTTAATATCCATAATATATAAATAACTCATACATCTCAACAACAATAAAACTAACAACCCAATTTAAAAATGGGCAAAAGATCTGAACAGACATTCCTCCAAAGAAGACATACAGATAGCCAACAGGCACATGAAAACTTGTTCAGCATCACTAACTATCTGGGAAATGCAAATCAAAACTACCATGAGATATCACCTCACACACATCAGAATGGCTATAATTAACAAGACAGGAAACAACAAGTGTTAGAGAGGATTTGGAGAGAAGGGAACCATCGTACACTGCTGGTGGGAGTTTAAACTTGTGCACCCACTATGGAAAACAGTATGGAGATTCCTCAAAAAGTTCAGAATAGAACTACCATACAATCCAGCTATCCCATTGCTGGGTATTTATCCAAAGAACTTGAAAACATGAATGTGTAAAGATACATGCACCCCTGTGTTCACTGCAGCATTATTCACAACAGCCAAGACTTGGAAGCAACCTAGGTGCCCATCAAGGGAGGAATGGATAAAGAAGATGTGGTATTTATACACAATGGAATACTACTCAGCCATAAGAAATGATGAAATCTGGCCATTGTGACAACAGGGATGGACCTTGAAGGTATTAAGTTAAGTGAAATAAGTCAGAGGGAGAAAGTCAAATACCATGTGATCTCACTCATAGGTAGAAGATAAAAGCAACAAAAAAACAATCACATAGAGACAGAGATTGGATTGGTGGTTACCAGAGGGGAAGGGGGCAGGGGTAATTAGGCACATGTGTGGTGATGCATTGTAATTAGTCTTGGTGTGGTGAACATGATGTAATCTACACACAAATAAAAATGTAATGATGTATACCTGAAATTTATATAATGTTATAAACCAATATTACTGCATTAAAAAAAAAGAAAGAGAAATAACCCATGTAAAATGTTTTACCATAGGGTTCTGATCACCAAGAAATGGCCATTTTCAATAAATTTTAATACGTGTTCAATAAATGTTCATGATGATGATGATAGTGGTGATGACGGTGATGACAATGATGGTGGAAATGATGACGAAGATGGTGACAAGGCACAAAAATTTTCAAGTATTCATGAATGAACTTGTTTTACATTCCAATTTCAACAATTTCAGGATATTTATACAAACTGAACAAACAAACAAAACTGTGTACACAGTTGTCTCTGCCAAAATTCTCAACATAATCTGTGATGAGTACCATAAAATTTTGGCTCTTACTCAAGCTGTTTCTGTGTGTCTATAAGCATCTCTATTTGGCTCTTCCTATTTGATCTATGAGTCTTCTTTCCAAGGCCCTCTGTGTCCCACTAAGGGACTTTGTGACTCTCCTTTGCCATTTTCTCTTTCATACTCATTCAATCTATTATGTCAAGCCATTTCTCTCACTTTCCCTTTCATATCTTCCCTAAATAACCTTCACTCTGTCAAAGCTTTTTTAAAAAGATACGTAACTCATGTTTCCTCACATTTACTTCTATAGCATCAATTCAACAATATTGAACTTGTACTATGTTTCAGGTCCTGTATTATATGTTGAGGAAAGTATAAACCTAGTAGGGGGGAAAAATCCCTCCCCTTAAAATACTTATAATCCAACAGAAGAGATAAAACTTTGATGCTTCAAGAAAGCCAAAGAGCGGAAATGTGGTCTATTTATACAATGGAATATTATTCAGCCATAAAAAGGAATGAAGTACTTATTTATGCTATAACACAGATGGACCTCGAACACACATGCTTAATGCAGGCAGCCCATCACAAAAGACCGTATAGTGTATGATTCTATTTATGTTAAATATCCAGAACAGGCAAATCTGTAGAGAGAGAAAATGATTTGCAGTTGCTGAGGGCTGGGGGTAGGGGGAGGTTGGGGAAAAATGGCGAGTGATCGCTAATGGGAACAGGGTTTATTTTCGAGGTGATAAAAAAGCTCTAAAATTGATTGTGGTGGTGGCTGCACAACTTTATGAATATACTAAAAATCATTGAACTATACACTTTAAACAGCTGAATTGTATGACATGTGGATTATTTCTCAATATAGCTATTTAACAAAAGGGGAAAACAAACGCAGTTTTTTACGCAAAAATCTAAAAAATTCACAAAAGAATGAAAGAAAGAAACAAGAGGAGGAGGGGGAAGAGGAAGAAAAAGCAGCAGAAGCACAACTTGCCAGGATGCTGTAAAAAAAAAATCATTATCTAAAATTTTCAGATGATATACAAATTACCAGGTCAAATTCAATGCTTTGCATAGAAGCTGTTGCGTGTTGGCTTCCAGAAGAGATTGTTTCCATACCAATATTGGTACTCCCCTTTGCTTGGAAAAATAGCAGTTGTCAGCCTACGGGGGTGTCAGCTTCCTCCCTGAGGCCATCTCTACAAAATGCTAGACTGCGCTAGTGGCAGCGGAAGATGTCCCCAGTCACACCGATCCATTCAGCAGCCAGCAAAGCTAATAATGTCACTGGCAATTTTCCCCCTGGTGACAGAAGGAATAAGAAACCGCAGCCTGAAGGAGCCCCCCGGTCACAAAACTGCACAAAAAGGAGCAATAGTGGGAGGTGCTAGCTGGAATTTTTCATCTTTCAGAGCAAGTAGCGTGTAACCCTGGTGAAAGTTTATCTACAACAATTACTACAGCTTTAAAATAAAGAGCTGGGCACTTTGTCTCAAAAATGTTATGTTTGGTACATTTGGGAAGAAATTTCATCAGGCCTTGGGCATTGAATAAGATGGTCTCTTTTAAGAGAGCAATCAAAAACTAAAATTGCTTCTATTTCTGTCATTTCATTCAACTTACCTCTTCGTCCAAGCGTTACATCTGAACACTGACTGACTAAGTTTTATTCTTTTTGTTTTTATAGGACCTGTGCCATAGAAAATGGTTAATATGTCCTCCTGCTGATGACAAGTGGGCAACTGGGCTGGAGAGGGAGCTCTTGATGGCTGCACAGAAGGGACTGGACTCATGCAATACCCCAGCCCCAAAGGCAGCCTCAGGCACCAAGGAAGACCCCAATTTAGTTCCTTCCGGTACCAACAAGGCAATAGCGAGCTGCATCTGTGAAAAGGACAACACTGCCGTCACCTGTTTCTGGCTGCACAAAGGCGAGCCAGTGATGCCGACTGTGGAACCCATTACAAGCTGAGGCCCCACCAGTTGGCCCACTGAGCTTTGCACAAATTACTAAAAGTGTGCTATAAAGTTTCTTCTTTCCAATAAAGACTACCATTGCATTGGCTCCTTCTCCCATTAAAAAAAAAAAAGGAAGGAGGAAGAAGGTTAAGATGATGGGAAGGAAAGAATGTGGAAACGAGGGAGGGAAAGAAGAACTTACATTAATTACAAGACATTTTAATTAGAATTAAGCGGCCTGTTAAAAATTTAAGGTATGAGGTTCAAATAGTGGAACTGATCTAATATCTGCCATAGTGTCAATTTGGACAGAAGATTATTTTTAAGCCTTCTTATTATTTTTAAAGAGCACTAGCCATTTACACACACTTTCAAATTTTATTACTCAGTATTAGGGTAGAAGGGAGCAAATAATCAAAACCAGTCAGTGTCACAGGACATGTATCAAGCCTGTGGTCTGAATCATCCTTCAGCCTTTGATTCACCCTTTGTAAGGAAAAACCAGGACAATTTTGTCTTAAGAAAATCCAAAGATCATGACTCACTGAAACTCTTCAATGGATGGGAGTTGGACGTAACCTTCCAGAGCACAGCACTGCGGATGGCTAAAATGGCGGTCAGGAGGCCCGCGTCATTCCCTCAGTGCTTGAGAAGAGGTGGTACTAAGAGGAAATTCTGGATGCTCTCCCACAAGAAGAAACCACGTGGTCAGAAATCTAGGGATAACAGTCCATGTAAAGTAAAAGAAAATAAAGACACTACCTCTGACACACAGCAAGTGCTTAACAATCGTTATTCCCATGCTTAATGCCATAGCTCAGGTTGGTTCTGACAATCAAAGAATACAAGATCATTTGTTGTCCTATCCTAGATACTTTTTACTACTCTGGACTAGTATTCACTTTAAAGTCAACGGAAACTCCCAAACTTTTCTTTCTCATACTTGGTGTTGAATTATATCCTGTGTCTTGTATGTATATGATTGGTTTTAATAACCTTAACGGAGGGCTTCTCATCTAAGCCCATTAAATTTCATCCTACTGGATTTCCTTGTCATTCTACCCTTTTGAGACCTGTTTAGGGTCTGATTTTGCTTTCCAACACATTACTATTTCCCCTACCTTCATATTCAGGAATTTTATCATCACCAATATCTTTATCCACCTAAAAGAAATTCATAAAATGAGAAACACGAGAAATAGAGCATGAATCTCCTTGACCTTCCACCGGAGAATGCCGTCTAGAATGCCATCAATATAATAACAAGCACTGTATGGTCATTCAGTCAATGTTGAACACAACCAAAGATGTCATCACATAGGCCACTAGTTTTCCATCTGTTCCCTAAAAAGATTTATGAGTTCCAGGGGCTGTAGGGGGTAAGAGAGTAAAAAGAGAGGGTCTCCTCTGTCCTTAAGCCAACTCTGTCGTTTTTTCTTTTTCTTTCTTCTTCTTCTTTTTTTTTTTTTTTTTTTACCATATTGCATTTCTTCATGATCTTTTGTTTGAAAAAAAATCCTTCGTGTTTCAAACAAGTCTTTGAAAACCATGGATTTAGACCAAATTTCTCTACTTTCTACGAGTATATCATGAGATCCTTTGACACATATCTTCTAAAACTGAGATAGACTGAACTGCCCTTCCTCTCACCAGCATTCCAGCAATCCTATTATCAAAGCAAATAATCTTAGCAAATCCATCTTGGCTCCTGGTGATCTGCTTTTTTTAAAAAAAATTATCAAAATATGTTTGTTTAAGAAACCATCTTATACTGGGCTGGAATGGACATTAAGTTTATTATTTTTGAAAATCAGGCCACACTTTCCAAACCATGTAATTTTAGAAATTATTATTTTCCCCAGACTCCTTAAAAAGGATCAATAATAACGATTTTCAAGTTTTTTCAGTATGTTAGATTGTAAATTCATTCATACCAAGGGGTTAAAGTCATTTACAGGAGGCAGAAGCTCTCTTTTAACCTCCTTCTATTTGGGGCCTCGTTCTCCCTTATCTAAAGCTTGTGAGTAAATTAAAGAAACTTTATCAACGTTCGGGAAATAGACAATAAGCAAACCTATCAGCAATATCTATTGGTCCACAATAATATTTTCATTCACAAGGAACTATACGTTTTCACAGACTGAAAATATTTACTAGGCTTTTCATTCAGCATTCAGCAACCAGTTCCAACAAATCCTAGGCATTAGGAGATGGTGGCCGATGTTATTAACCCTTCTGCACAAATCAAAGATGTCGAACAATGATGTAGTGGCAGGGAACATCTGTACAAAAAAGGTGTAAAACATCAGTGGAACGTGAAGAGTGTTTTTAAAACTCTGATAAAACTTCATTTTTGCCAATAGCTTGCTTTCCTTTGAGCCAAATTTCATCTAGGTATAATGCTGGCAATACTTTAGGCTGTCATCCAAATACGATGACATTTTCACTGCAGATTTACTAGATAATACTGCAAAATCTAGACTGGGCATCATAAAGAACACAGAAAAAAAGGAAGGATAATTATGTAAAGCCAACATTTGAATGCATTGTGTGTGGCTGGCAGACTTCCCCTGCCTCGCATTAATATTCACATCGGGCACTGTTTAATGATGCCATTCAGAATGGGGATATGGAGCAGGAAGAGGTGTAGAGGCAATCAAAAAATAATTTATTGCAATAGAAATATTCCTCCCTTTGAAGCATCATTTTAAAAAGAGGCATTCCTCTCCGCGCCCCCCCCCCCCCCCCCGCCCCGACCCGTTCCTAATTTTACTAAATAGATTCTTTTCTCTGTCAAAACCCCCAGGGTTCTTTATGAAAAATATAAATTGGTGTGACAAAAAAATTCCGACACAAAATGTATATCACTCAGGTGACATACCACACAGATCCTTTAAAACCATCAAACTGTGCTAAACATAAGCAAAGGCCTTCCTTTGGTCATGAGGTGCTTTCCTAAATATTTTCATCCAGTTTAGCCAGGTACCTTTCGAAACCGGAAAGAAAAAGAAGTGCTTCCTCGGCTGTCTTTTGTACTCCAAATCTGTCCAATATTAATATTCAAATTAAAATTAGACCCAAGGATGAGAAATCTTCAGGTTATTTCCAACATTGAATGTAAAAGTTAAAGCTTTTCCTCCTTAAGTAAATCTGTCCTGATACTTCCAAGGCCATTGCCTTTGTAGCATTAGTACACGGTTGGGGTTTGACATACAACCTAAAATGCTTACTCTTTATTAAAGATCTAGAGAAAGAAAGAGAAGAAGGAAGAAGGACAAGAGAGTTACAATAGCAGTGGCAACAATGTATATTTTTGAGGGCTAATTATGTGCCAGACGCTATGCTAACTGCTTTACACGCAGTAACTTTTTTAATCCCCAAAAGGACCTTATGAGGTAGCTACTATTGTTATTCCCATTTTAGAAATCTGAAAACTGAAAAGGAGAGTAATTTTCCAAGGTTATATAGCTTATCTAAAATGTATAAAATTAACACTAATTCCAAAGGCTAAATCTATGTCAGAGTAAGAAATAAGGAGGTGGGGCAATTAGGAATAAAAATATAGATCAGAAAAAGTCCCGTAACTCTTAGTTGACCAGAAAATATTTTCTAGAAAAACAACTGCAAGCAACTGGAATTTTTGAGGCTGAATAGTGCTTCTATCACTAGGAGGATGCTTTCCTGCAAGTAACAGATAAAACAGGTGCAGTGGCTTAAGTAAACATGGGTTTAATTTTCTTACACACAGCAAGACATCTTGAGATAGGTGCCTGCTAGTGTTGATTCAATAATGTTAGGGCCAGTGACACTGCAATCCTCTTGGCTAGTTCCTCATGGTCACAAGAGAGCTGCTGCAACTCCAGCCATCACATCACATTCAAAGAAGTGTCAAATGAATACATCAGCAAAGCAAAAGCTCTCCCCAAACCACTCCCTTTCTCCCAATGAGAAGACTTCGATTTAGGTCTCATAGGTCAGAACTAAGTCACGTGGCTACTTTTAACTGCAAAACAGGCTAGAAATACGAGCAGATTGTTGTGACTGGTTTGAATCATTGACAACCCACTCTCTGGAGCTGAGCATCCTGCTGCCTGGAACTAAAGGGGGTTCTGTTAGCAAGGATGTGACTGGATTTGGAGTTACCATAGTCTACCACTGTACCTTAGGGGTCTGCGAACTTTTTCTGTAAACAACAGATCATAAATATTTTAGACTTTGAGGACCACATGGAATCTTTGCCACTTTTTTTTTTTTAACAACCCTTAAAAAATTCTTAGTTCCCGAGCTATCTGAAAATCAGCTGTGAGCGGGGCAGCAGTCTGCCCGGGGTCTGAGATCCGGCTCCAGGTCTGAAACACAGACTGAAGAAACCCTGATTAGCTAGGACTGTTAATGAGCCTTACCATTTCCCTCTATATCTAGACTTTCATCTTCTCAAAACAACTAAGACTGGAAGTTAGGAAAAGCAGATTCCTAGCCTAATAAATTTACTGATGAATTAACTCATAAGTAACTGTGACAATAACTAAGTAATTTCAGTCACTCACCTAGTAATTTTAGTTCTTTTGGTCACACTGTATTCCACACAGTGAGACTAGACCAGTCCCTTCCAGCTCTGATACTGAGTGACTCTAGCATTATAAAAGCATACACGACAAAATCAACAGCATTTACCACGATGGCTGATGGCTAAAAGCCCCAACAGTGGGAACATCACGTTGGTCTGTATTGACCACAGAATATTAGCGGATTGATTCTATAGTTCCTAGGAAACCCTGGGCCCTTCACAGACATGGGATATTCACGCAGATATTCACCGATATCCATGAGGACCCCTCCACGCCTCCCGCATAAAATCCACATCAATGCAACACCTGGTCTGCAACAAAAGTTACGCATTTCTGGTCTCCCTACGTGAGTTTCGCTGCAACTCCCACCATCCGGCCCTCAGCGACTGGACGCCGAGCTAAAAGAGGACCGCCCTAAACAGGAAGTTTTTAGTTGAATTAAATTTTTTTTTAATTTAAAAAACTCAAGCTCTTCTTGCATTCCTTCTATAATCTACCCCTGTTTGCTTTAACATAAAAATAATGTTT
This sequence comes from Equus przewalskii, assembly GCF_037783145.1. Classification (NCBI taxonomy): domain Eukaryota; kingdom Metazoa; phylum Chordata; class Mammalia; order Perissodactyla; family Equidae; genus Equus; species Equus przewalskii. The sequence goes on from NC_091862.1 coordinate 18,873,286, forward strand.
CCATTTACTTCATATTAAGCAAAGCGGATGCTCCCTGGTTCCTGTGGCCTGAGTTTTCCGGCCACTCCCACATCCCCTGGGTGAGGGGTATGGTCGCCCCAACCAGGTCCCATGGCTGGGCCTGCGGGCCGCGCTCCGCTCCGAGGTTCCTGTAATCCTAACTTGGAGGGTTGATATTGTTTTCTCCCTTTTGGTTTCAGAATTACGAAAATTTGGAAAGTGAAATAAGTTTACCCAGGAAATAAATACAATAAAAAAGAAATGTGCATGCCCTCAGTGACATTTCTAATTGAAACACCTTAACTGGCATCTACCATTTACCAACTCTTTATTTCTCTAATGTGTTCAAGCTTACTTAAATTTAACGGCCCTTTGAGATCTTAAGTTTTCAGATACACTTGGCATAGACAATCAGAGTTACAAGGAGCAAAAGCTTATTTTTCCACAACATACTCTGTTTTTAGGAAGAATTGTTGCAAGTATCTGCCGAGTTATATTTTCTTCAATGAAAATGTTCCCAAAGGAAAATAAATCGTGGAAATAGCAAAAATAATATCAGATCACTCCATCTACCCTATTTCTTTGTATATACGCTTCAGTGGGGGAAGAGGCAGAACGAAGACCTGTCACAATGCTAGAGTAATATTCATTACAGTTCACACGCACAGCATGTGTCCTAAAATATGGAGATAGAATTTTTGTGCCAAAGTCCTTTGGTGTTAGAAGGATGATTTAGCATTAAAATAATTTGTTACGTGTGGCTAACTATTCATTAAGAATCCTATTGTGTGTGAGGAGTTACTGGAAGCTAATAGCTAAATAAGCAATAAGAGTAGCAGACACGTTTTGGGGAGTCTGGGCAGCTCCAGGGACCCCTCTCGGTTGGCCCGCCCCGTCCGCCCACATCCACGCACACAGGTGCCTGCCTGTAACTGTGATCCCATTATCCTGGGCAGATCATGAAACTAGGCCAGACTGTCTGCCCAAGAATGTGAGCTTGGGACCAAGTGACCATTCATTCGGGGTTGGTCTTGTGAACGAGAGGTGGTTGGGTGGTCATCTTCCTGCTACGTGGCCTGAGAAGTGAAGCTCGGCAGTCCGCACCAGGCACGAGAGCCAGGAGAAAGTTCCTGGAGCCTTTACCCATCCAGGCCTCCCCGCCTCCTCATTTCTCACATGCAAAAGTTCAAAGCTCCCCGTAGGACCTCTCATCGCCAGCCTCTCCCTTTCTGACCCAAGAAGCAGACAGAAGCAGCTTCGCTCAGATTCCATCACTCCGCTATGCATAAACCCTCGCCGACTACCCGGACTTCAGGGTAAAACAAAGCTCGGCAGCCCGGCATGGAAGACCCTATGTGGTGACTGACGCCCCCCTCCGTCTTCTTAGCCTCATGGCCTGTTGCACCCTAAAACACACACACACACACACACTCACATCCACAAATACACACAAACACAGCAACATTCCTGGTTCCTCCTTCTAACGTCGTCTCCCTTGGAACCCGCCCTCGCACACACAATCCCAAGGTCCAAATCTAACCCTCTTTAACAAAGTGTTCTTACCGTCTTCCCACCAGGACACACAGGGTCCGTGATCCCAGCTGCACAGCCCACCGAGGGACGCGGAGCGGGCGGGTCACCTCCGAGGCGCGCGGCCTTCGGGCGGCTGGCAGCTCAGGGGCCGGGGTAGCTGCCCCGCATGCGGGTCCTGGTGCGCTGGGAGGAGCCCCACTCAGCGAGCACCGATTCCTCCCTGAGTCTCTCTGGCTCCTTCCACTAGTGTTTCCTCCCTCCGTAATTCACCTTAGGGCTCTCCCGGCATGTAACGCTTCTGCCTTGAAGCGGAATGGGTTATGCCCGGTCCTATGTGCCCCGCAGCTGTGAGGTCCTGGAAGGTGCAACTCGCGCTCGGCTGTGCCCACAACTGAGGGCAGAGCTAAGCAGAGAAGGGGTGCGAGTGGCTGGCTGAGGGGTCCCACAGGGGGAGGCCGAGGCCAGGCCTAGGGAGGCATTCCGAGTAAGGGGGAGGGCGAGAAGATGCCCAGAGAAGGGAAGGAGCAAGTGACCCTGCAGGACAGCGCTCCGAGTTGCTGAAGTGGGTCAGGGAGCAGGCGGGGCACGGAGTGGGGAGCTGGTGGAGAGGAAAGGACGAGGTCCACAGCCTTGCCCTGGAGCCCAGGAAGAGCTGTGTCCTTACTCTTTCCAGCAAGGGTTACACGTGGTTCCAAGGATGAAACGCCAACATTCAACTGATTTTGGTTAAATACACTATACTTATACAGAATCCACAACAATTCAAATGGTAGTAATGTGTCAGTAGGCCGTTAACCAGAAAAGAAGGCAGCCGAAGCTTCCCGCAGTCCACTGGACTCCACCAAATCTTCTGTCCCGAATCTACCAGGCACGAGCCTGCAGGGGCTCCTCATCCTAAGGACCTGGGTGCCAGCCTGTGGGGGACTCACACTGGAGGGCAGCCTCCCTCCAGGCCACCTGGCTCCATCGTGGATGGCCTCTCTAGGCCCAGGCTCACAACAACTATGGGCCACACACTCTTGCAGCCTCCCCTGCTTGGAGAAAATGGTTATCTCCAGCCCGCGATCCTGCCAACAGGTTTCCCCTGACTGTCAGCTCTGTTTCTCAAGAGTTTCTGAGGGGGACAATTCTCCCTCACTCTTAGAAATCACCAGGAAGCAGAAATGATACAATTTTTTCTTCCAATTCTTTTATTTATAGACAGAAAACCAGGATGTCTTCCTGTATTACTTTGTGGCTTTAGAAGTATCAAGAAGCATCTTTACTTAAATGTATCCTTAGACGTAGCATATTTGCCATGCTAATATACAGCATGCTTCTACAGAATCAGGAAAGGTTCTCTCCAGATCAAGGTGTGTGGTGTGTGCTTCTTTTCTGTTGGGATATAAGAACTAAATAACCCAGTGCATTTCCCTTTTTACCTTGGCTACTAGGAAGTTCAGATACAAAAGTAGTGTTTACTTAAGTACTTCATTTCAAGTACATGGTGACTTTGTATTTTCTTTTATTTTAGATCTCTTATGTCATATATTTCTTTTAAATAAGGATGGGGAAGATGTTATTTTTGAATCATTTGAAAGCATATCTCCCATTTTATTATGTTTTTGCAAAGAGTTCCAACTTCCTAGTTAGAGACACAGTCTTCTTAGAAGAAGAAGTAACTCCAAAAATATTGGTGGACCATTGGAATGGACCAAAGGAATATGACACTTTGAAGAGATGAAGCCCATAGGCAGACGTGCGTTGCCCAAATGACTGAGAAATGGAATGCTCACAAGAACAAGCTTGGATGGTGTTTTCAAATGTCCCCTCTGTACTCATGAGGTGGCCAGGTGCCCTATGGGGCATGCTCCACATTGGCCAAGCGAGCCATTGGTTCCAAGCCTCAGCAGAAACTGAAGCTCTCCACACTGACTAGCTAAAAGGCTCCCCATTAAGGACTGGGTGTGAGTGGTGCTCTCTGTCCTGACATATGGCTGCTGGGTGGGCGGTCTCCCTGAGTTTCACCTTACTTCCTGCTTGCAGACTTCACCTTGCTCTGTCTGTTCAGTTCCTGATAACTTCCTTTACTTTGATCTCTGACATCTACACCACTGGCTTCAAAGTACCCTCGTAGGTCCAGCCTGCTTCCAAGCCAGCTGCCCAGTGTATGCCCCAGGCTCCCTTTAGTCCCACCTCCCTCCTACGCTCTTGGAATCAGCCCCACTTCCCCATCATTTGGTGCTGCCAGTTGTCCCTCCACCGAGCTCCCCCAGCACCAAGCCATTGCTCCATCTTTAGGCATAAACAGAGGTGGGTCAGTTTCTTAATTCTTGTCTCCCTCCAATTGGACTTTAGTGTCCTTGTGCTCTGCGCTGTATCTGACTGATCTGTGTGTTCCTAGCATCCAACACAACGCCCAGCATATTCAAAGCACTCAACAAATGTTGAGCAAGACATTTAACCTCTTTGCCTCAGTTCTATCAGTTTTCTAACCTGTAAAACAGAGATTATAGGACTATTGTGAGGATTAAATGAGTTAAAACTTAAAAAGTAGAGTGTTCTGGCACATTCTAAGCATTCAATAAAATTTAACCATTACTATTACTCAATAAATGTTGAATAAAAGACCACACAAATATGCATTTAATGACAAAATCAATATTAATAATGAAATGACTCACTTGCCCAGTAAGTGTTGTCTTTTAAACACATTAAATCTATGTCAACAAACCTGGGTGGTAGTTATGGGATATGAGTATTATTATTGTACAAGGCACAAGCCTGTCATAGACAGAGCTGGAATACCACCAGAAGTATGCACCGTATGGAAGGCACTGGCCAAATTCCCTTTCTCCTAGCCCTGTGCTCTTTCCTAGAATCCAGGCCGCTGTAACAAGTTTTGCATGTGACACAGTGCAGAAAGTGACCCCATAAGCTAATGTAACCCAGCATTTGTTTCCAGCATCTGCCAGAGCAATTTCAATTAGCTTCCAGAATAGACTCTGCCGTGGAGCTGAGGCAGCAATTTCCATGTAAAGCACTATGGAGCAATTTCATTTCATAAAGCTACCCCTGCAGCTTAGAACTGAGAGCATGCCACAATTGCGAAGATGGAAATGACATAATTATGTTCTAAGTTGAGTTTATAAGTCACAAGCCAATTCCAAAGGCCAATGAATCAGAGAAGTTGCTTTTCCCACGTATCTTTTCCAGTCACATGGCGGCCGGGGCTGAGCACACAACCCACACAAGAGATCCTGCTTATATTGAGTTCCTGGGTGTTTCTCGCTTGCTCTTCAAGGCATACTATTAATTTTTCTTAAAAAGCCTGTGAGTTACAATAACTCCGCACAGCTCCCGTTCAGAGGACAGCATCTTCTCAGCCCAGGTATAAGATTCACTAGAGACAGACTATCCAGTATCCCCCTTGTCTAACAGAGAGAGAGAGAGAGCCACGTGAGGGGAAGGACTTTAACCAGGCAGATCCCAGTAATTCAAATTCACAGACAAGAAACTTTTATCCCCCAATTTCAACCTGCTCTGTCCAACTAGAAGCTATTTATGAACACTGAAAACAAGGGAGAAAAATTATCTGGACTCTCACTCCCTCTCTTCTTACTAATTTACATTCTGAAATTACCATCTGGCAAGTGAATAGAACCATTAAAGCTAAAAAACAACAATATGAGTGTGGCCACTGCTACTGCCTAATCGAGGGATCACAGTGGCCCCAGAACCCCTGGGAAAGGAGGGAGAGGAGGAGGAGGGCACTTATTGAGCACCTCTTGTATGCCAGGCCCTCTGCTTTCAGCTTGTCACAGCATCCTCACAAAACTACACACCAAGGCAGACCATAGCAGCTCAGCTTTTACAGATGAAGACACTGAATCTCAGAAAGGTTAAGGCAGAGAATCAAGGTCACACAGCCTGCCAGGTTGTGGAGGTTGAATTTCATCCCACCTGGGACCCACTTCTCATTCCTGGGTTCCCAGCAGCATTTTCTCTCACTAACATAAAAACCAAGAGGAAAGTCCTAACCGCTCATCCAGAGCAGCAGAGTTATAGCGAAGAAACTGTTAATGTCTTTGGTACATTTCAAACTGTGGCTAACATAATTTATTTATTAAAAAAATATTCATGCATGCACTTTTGGTTCACAAAACATATGAATTGTTCCAGCCAATATTTTCATATAACTCTTTTAAGGAAGGTATGTTTATACTGACACACCCTCCAGGCGTATTTCAAAGAGCTAAACATTTATTAATATTTGGATTTTGCTAGTATAGTGTGCATGGCAAATTCTTCAGCTCTTTCTGGAGGGCGTTTATAAACAAGTTCACAGTCATGAATGAAATATGGGTGCTTTCCCCCTCAAATAAATAAAATCTCAAATTTTCTCAATTGTATTAATTTTTGATGTTAATAAAAATGAGTACTTTTCCCCAAGTCACAGAAAATAGGTGCCAAAAAGGCATAAGACAAACATTATCAGTGATCTATTTTTAAGTTAATAAATATTTAAAGGTACACATTTATTGAATCTAATCTTAAAATCAGAACTGTAATGTATTCGCGTGATGTTAACACAGCCTAATTTTAAATTTCAACAAGCTTATAAAAACCAAAAATATGAATTGTAAAATCAGGGCTAGTGCCTAATGGGCTTTGTTTGACTATGTTGGTATCTTAAATGTACTATTCTACATGTATACTTTCTTCTGCTTAGCTTTTTTTTAATTGCAACATATTTTACATACAGTAAAGTGCAAAAATCTTAAGTGTGCAGCTTGATGAATTTTTACATATGTATACTCCCATTTACTCACTATCCAAAGTAACGCGTAGCAACCTTAAAACATTCCAGAAAGTTCTTATGTGCCCCTTCCCAGGCAATACTACCCTCCAATGCCAGGAAGTGACTTTTCAGCTTCTAAAATCATAGATTAGTTTTGCCTGTTCTTCACCTTCATAGAAATGGGGTCACAGAATGTCTCTTTTGTGTCTGGCTTCTTTTGCTCAATGTTGTGTTTCTGAGATTCTTCCATGTTGTTGCCCGTGTCAGCAGTTCACTCGTTTTTATCAGCTTATCCTTTTGCAGGCTGGTCTCTTGGTCTCAGATGCCACTTTCCCTGCCTAACAAATCCTGCTGATCTTGATGAGCTCACCCAATGCCATCTCCGCCATCAGGCTCGTCTTGACCTCCTCAGAGAAAATTAGCAGCTCCTTCTCCATTCATTCGTTCTTCTGTAAGATGTATTCAATCTGCTTCATGTGAAGCCCATTCTACAGAGCGATCACCAGGAGAAGGACAGGAGAGAAGACAAGACAACTAGTCACTCAGTGGATGAGCGTAAATGGGAGGTGCAGCCACGGAGGACTGATGGAAAGAAATGTTTAATTTAGGCAAAGACCTATTCTCACAATTTTCCCTCCCTCTTCCTCTCTGCCACCTTCTTCCCCTCTGCTCTCGCCATCCCTCCCTTCTCATCCACCTCTTCTTCCTCCTCCCCCAGCCTATTCCCTCCATCTCCCCCTCTGTTTCTCTTCATCTCATTCTCTTTGCCTTCTTTGCCTTGTATGTTCATTTCTTCTTTTCTTAAGTTAGTTAATTCATGTGAAAACATTTAATGGAATATAGGCTACTGAGTTCCCAGAAATTTCATTAACCTTGTGCCCAGACAACAGGCGATGTGTCTGGTCACTGTACAGGGCATCGGAGGAGATAGTAAGTGGCTCAAGTGTGTCATTAGAAGAGAAGAACTGTCAGGAGTGGAAAATGATCCCTATGGGAGAGACCAGGTCAGTCAGGGCTTGACGAGCAGGGCAGAAGTTTGACCTGGGGTTAGAGTGATCTCCCAGCACACAGAGCTCCAAGAAGACATTTAAGAGGAACAGAGGGCTCAGTGAGGATGGAAAGCTAAAGATTCACAGGACAAGGATCCATTGACCGGACGCCCTCCCTCCGCCCTGCACAGCCAGTCTAGAGGATGCAGGAAGATGAGGAGCGGATCACAGAACAAGTGACTCTGAAAGATGTAGTCAGAAAGAACTTTCAAACAAAAGCTGAGGCTTTAAATGCAATGACTTCAGAACAAACAAAACAGTTAGAGAGAGGACTGAGTCCATTTACTGGCTCAGCCCTACAGCAGATACAAGAGGAAGAAAGGAATTTAGATAACCTGATGTAACTTATTTTGTATTGTATTGTATTTTGTATTGTAATGTATTTTGTAAATGACACAGTTGCCCAGAGAGGAACAGTGACTCATCCAGTATGGCAAAGCACTTTCCTCTGTCCTCCAGTGTTTTTTTTGAGGCCACATCCAGCACTGTTCCTACCATATTTCTCAACAAAGAGGTTCGGGAGCAGGATTTAATAGGTAAAGAAATTCAGAGAGCAATTCAGGATAGTAGGGAAGGTTAGAATAGAACACTAATGGAAGAAGAGGTTAGGAAAGTAGTTTAAGGCCAGATTATGAGGTTTTTGCATGCCAAGTAATCAAGTATAAATTTGATCCTTGAGAAGTAGCAATGAAATTAAGGATTTCTTTTTAATCAGAGAAATATAAGGTATAAATGATGTTTTTGGTCATTCAGTTAGTCCAGCAGTAGCGCACATTGTGGCTCACTGGGCTGCTTGTGTTGGGTTGGCCAGGTTTCAGAATGGTACGAAACCCACAGCCCTTGCCATAAGTCACCACACAGATACCATGTGACCTCCCCATAATGAAAAGGGCACTTGACCCAAGATCAGCCCACCTACTTTAGCTGGACAGCAATTAGCCAATAGTCCAGCCGACTAGACAAGTACTACCCTTGCTTTGTGAGAATTTGAACTTGAGACATACAAGCATAGATAAGCAATTGGTAGTGGGAGTAGAAGCCAAAAGGCAGATATAGGAAAACAGACTCAGAGAGGGACATAAACTCCATCAGTCGCCCAGCACTAAAGCAAGTATCTATAGCTGTTGTGCTGAGGTGGCGGGAAGATAATCAGAAGGTCCAGCTGTCTCAGGGCCCTGATGATAATCATCCTTTTCCCAGATGACACTGCCCTCTCCACGAGGCTCAATCCATGAGTGCTCCCAGGGTTCTGGAGGACCTATCTGAGTGAGATTCCTGCCACGGATCCTTGTAACAGGCAGCATTACTTCAGGTGACTTTGGGGAGCCTCTGTTCCTCGTATCTGAAGAATTTAACCAACAGAAAAGCTGAGGACTCAGTTCCAAATCTTCAGAGGAGGCCCAGGCACCCTTCCCATTTCCTTCCCAGTATGGAAAATGGAGGTCACAGCTGTTGTCCCTCTCTCTCCTTGGTTGTTTCTGATCAGCTTCCACTTTAATCAGTTCTCAGTCTCTTCTCTCAGATCCCTCTCTTGCACTTTCCATCTGAGTGTGTACCTAGTCACTCCAGAGCCAGGCTTCTTAACTCCTTATAAAGAATTCTGGCTTTTACTGACCCCCATTGGTTCTTTCTGCCCCAATCTCGCTCCAGTAGAGCAGCTGTCTCAGTCCATCCCTCTGGGCCGAGCCCCAAATCCCGATCAAACCTTCTGCAACAATGAGGAAACGAAGGCTAACCTGAACGACTCACCTGAACGACTGAGTCAGGAACTTTGGTCTATCTCATAAGCCTGAGGTGATCACAATGCTCTGAGGGAGCCTCTGTGTGAAGGGCTGATGACAAGGAGCTAGTAGGTGATTCGAATTTCAAAGACATCCTGGCGTTTCTTGGACATGTCCAGCAAGCATCTTACTGTAGTAAACGACTGGTAATGATATCAATTTCAATTCCACGCTTGAATACAATTTTGTAGAAAATATATTGCACAACAGATGGCAGCGGGTAGAGACTGCTAGAGAATCACATCCCCGGGCGCTGCTTACAACCACACAACATCGCCCGGCCCCACAACTGCTCCCAGGAGTGTAGTCATCGCACCAAAGCCGGTCATGTCTTGAATAAAGTCTCTGTTTAAAGGGGACATTTTTCTCCTATTTTCACTCCGGTTGGGTAGACCAGCTAGGAATAATAAAAGTTGCAATGGACTAAATGCTTCAGGTAAATTATCCATCTCCTTCCGTTCCCTGTGTGTTTTTCAGCCAACCCAAATATTTTTCACATATAAATGTAAATGGAAACCTGAACACGCACAGCGTAAGATGTGTAACAAGAGGTATGTGCCCAGCATGGAAAGTATCTCATAAGTGAGAAAATTATGTTCATCGTTTACAGAGCACAGCATACGGCATAATGCGGGATCTTCATGCTTGTGGGTGGCTGTCTTCCCAACTGTTTAATGAAAGCAACAAAAGCCACAACAAGTTGTGTTAACTTGAACTGGACTGTTAGGAGAATTAAATCCAGGTGTATCTAAGGAAAATAACGTTTTATTTGAGGCACACTTTTCCCTTTCACCTACTAAATATGTTCTCCTCTTAGCAATCCATCGAGAGGTGAAGGAATGTCTTTTAGAGACCCGTATGTGTTACTTTGCGATGGCTGCCATAACAAGGTAGCACAAACTGAGGGACTTAAACAACAGAGGCTGACTGTCTTGCAGTTCTGGAGGCTGGAAGTCCAAGATCAAGGTGTTGACAGGGTTGGTTCCTTCTGTAGGCTGTGAAGAAAGAACTGTTCCAGGCCTCTCCTTGGCTTGTAGACAGCTGTCTTCATGTTCACGTGGCATTCTCCCTGTGTTTGTGTCTATCTACAAATTTCCCCCCCCCCCTTTTTTTTTAAAGATTTTATTTTTTTTCCTTTTTCTCCCCAAAGGCCCCCGGTACATAGCTGTATATTCTTTGTTGTGGGTCCTTCTAGTTGTGGCATGTGGGACGCTGCCTCAGTGTGGTTTGATGAGCAGTGCCATGTCCGCGCCCAGGATCCGAACCAACAAAACACTGGGTCGCCTGCAGCGGAGCGTGTGAACTTAACCACTCAGCCACGGGGCCAGCCCCAAATTTCCCCTTTTTTTAAGGACACCAGTCCTATTGGATAGGGCCCACTCTAAGGACCCCATTCTAATTTGATTACCTCTGTAAAGACCCTAACTCCACATAAATCCACGTTCAGAGCTACTGGGGGTGAGGACTTCAGCATATGAATGGGGGCAGAGGGTACAAAGTGAAACCCATTACAGGAGGTTTAAAAAATAACAGCTTTTAAAGGTAGCTCTTACCTTTCCATTTGATATAGGAAAACAAGCTTCCTTTAAAACGTAATTGCTTTCTGTTTTCAAAAAAATTTCAAAATTCCATCAGTTAATAAAAACAATTCTAAAAACTAAAATGCAGACATACACTGAGTATTGCGATGGAAGACCCAGCCTGGGCCACCAGGCCTGCCTTATCTCACTCATGGCTTTCTTGTTTTGTTTTAATAAGTCCAAGGGCACTATTAAAACCTCAACATTTGCTATAACAGAATGAGGAAATTCAGTAGGAATCCAAGAAAAACAAACAAAAAGATCACCTTACAGCATGTCAGAATCAGAACAGGCCCCCAGAGCCACCTGACCTGAACTTCTGTGCATTTTTGGAGCCTTCTCCACGGCACCCAATGCCAGAGTCATCCAGACCATGCTGGGCAGCAAACCCACCCTAAAGGATGTCCATCCCCTTCATGCAGCTGGAAGGCAGAAGATTCTTCCTCTTACTGAGTACAATGGATCCTAATTCTATCTATGGCACAAAACAGAACCTATCTAATTCCTCTTTCACATGACAATCCCCCAAGTATTTGAAGTCTGTTATTCATTCATGCGTTCAACAAATATTTGCTGTGTCCGTACTATGTGGCAGACACAGTCATAGATCAGGGTCTTCTCAACAATAAACACTCTTGTGCCCCAAACATCCCTCATGGGGAAACAGTTTTAGTCCCTTTACCATTTTGGTTCCTCTGCCCAAAAGATTTTTTCTCCTTTTAAAATAGATTGCCCAAAACCAGACACAATCTTAATGGTTAATTTTTTTATCTTTGGGTTCAGCTCATCATTCCACCTTGGATTACTGCACGATAAACTTGCAAAATGTATCAATCTAATTAGTGTAAATTCTGTTGAATTTAAGAAAATGTTAAGGGGGTAAATGGTTGATTGTCATAGAATTTTAATAGGTTTTTGAAAATGGGTTAATATTTTAAAAACATCCTTCCGATCCACCCCATTTTCTGTAAGTTGCTTTAAAAACTGAAAAATATTTATATTTCAAGTAGCTTACATGATTCTTTGGTTTCCAGAATAAGATTAAAACCACAAAGCTTACTTACAGATTCTTCACCATCCATTCCTCCCAATACCTTTTATAAAAATTAAAACAAATTTAAATTAATTAAAAATTAATTATTAAATTAAAATGCTTCTAAAAATGCCTCTAAAAACAGCAACAAGAGCAGGACATTGACCCAACACTGAAAGTGACACACAGATAGTGTCAGAGAAACTTTAGACGTGAAAATGCAACTGGACCATATTTTAGTGGTCAAGCCTCCAATTATCCCACACAAGATATAAATCACTGGCCACAGTTTAGAGCTTCAGAACTTCTTCAGGAAAACATTTTAAGTTCCCTATTATCTTATTTATGTATTTATTTTTTTAAAAAAACTACCCTACTCTCCATGCTGCAGTTACCCCGTAAGGTAGAACCTGGACTTTTCCTAACATCAGCACGTGTGGACAGAAGATGTTCGAGGAGACCTGCGTGGGAAGCTATCGTTAAAGCAATTATGTACTAGGTGAATTCATTTGGTCAATTTGCCAGCTTTGGCTCACAAATTCCATGATACTGAAGCTTAATTAAGTCAATGTGTCAGAGGATCAAAAGAATTCTTCCAACCAAGCTGAGCAAAGGATCCTTGGCACTTCAAGGAAAGATGAGCCGAAACTAGTTCTCCTCTTGAAAACCAGAATTGAAATTGGATCCCCATCCAGTATTGCTGGCACGGGCTGGTGTGTTTCAAAACTCCCCAAACCTGCCAACTGTTTTCTCCCCCATCTTGAAAATGATTTTGTAATTACATAGCACTTAGCCTAACAGGGAAACTATCTCTTGGCTCAGATTTGCTTGGTTGGGGGAAAGGGCATAATTTCCTCACAATCTTATACCAACTGCAGAACACATTTGCTGCCTTTTAAAAGTATATTCATCAAGAACTGCCAGGTCTCTATAGTAGGAAAAATTAAGGGTAGTACTAAAAATGAGATTTTTCACTGATCTAAGCACTAACTCAAGCCATAAGTTTGAGACGCTGCTATTTCAGCATCATTTAGTAGAAAACCAGTTTGCACATATTATGTAAAAAGCAATCTTGCCAGTCTAGCATAAGTCCCTTTGGTGGTTTCGTGAAATCTAAAATTTCTCCAGTTGTCAGTCTTCATGTTAGAAATCAAACATTATTCTCTAATAATATTAGGCCTATATCCCAGATTAAAAACCAGACTTATTACATTTAAAATTGTGTATTTTTAATCCAGCCACTATGGAAAATTAAGGCCTAAAAATATACATGCAGCCTCATAAGCTAACAGAGATCTTTTAGAAAACTTCTTAGAGGCTAGTATTAACTAAAATTAGAAGCACACAGGGTCTAGCGGTCAGCCCCAAGGCCTGGTGGTTAAGTTTGGTGCACTCCACTTCAACAGCCCAGGTTCGGTTCCCAGGCACAGACCTACAACACTTGTCAGTGGCCATGCTGTGGTGGCAACCCGTATACAAAACAGAGAAGGATTGGCACAGATGTTAGCTCAGAGCCAATCTTCCTCAAGCACAAAGAGGAAGATTGGCAACAGATGTTAGCTCACGGTGAATCTTCCTCAGCAAAAGAAAAAAAAAAGAAACACATAGGGTCTAAATCCATCCTGACCTGCTTTCAATTCCTGCACATGTGAAAATCTAAACACCCATCTCCCAGCATGGTAGCTTTTCTTATCAAATGGGTTTGCTCCAGTCATAAATATGCTAAATGTCAATTTATCCAAAATCTTTATGCAACAACTTAGTAGAAAGATATTAGGGAACTGGGAAGCCTGAATTCCAGACCTGGCTGTCCACATAACTAGTCCAGCCACACAGCAAGTCACCTACCCTCACTGGGCACCAAAAGAGGTAAAGAGCAGACAGCAATGGAGACACCAGGTCCTGGGGCTTTGGGATACAACTGCTGAGAGAGAGGGTGCCATCTGTTCATGGACCCCCAGCTCAACTTAGTATCATCAGTTTCTAACTACAGCAAATTTGAAACACTGATTCCTATAGCTTTTCTTTCTTTTAATTGCAGTAAGAACATTTAACATGAGACCTACCCTTTTAACAAACTTTTAAATGTACAATACAGTATTGTTAACTATAGTTACAATGTTGCACAGCAGATCTCTAGAACTTACTCATCTGGCAGAACTGAAACTTTATACCCAATGAATAGCAACTCCCATGTCCCCCTTCCTCCAGCTCCAGCAACCACCATTCTATGCTCTGCTTCTGTGAGTCTGATTATTTTAGACAACTCATGTAAATGAAATCATAAAAGCGTTTGTCCTTCTGTTACTGGCTTATTTCATTTAACATGATGTCCTCCAGGTTCCTCCATGTTGCCATATATTGCAGGATTTCCTTATTTTTTAAGGCTGAGTAATATACCACCATATGTATATACCACATTCTGTTTATCCATTCAACTGTCAATGGACATTTAAGTTGTTTCCACATCTTGGCTATTACAAATACTGCTGAAATATACACGGGAGTACAAATATTGCTTCAAGATCTTGAATTTGATTCCTGTAGTTTTAAAGTAAAGATTGCCTTCGGGAAATGCCTGACTCTAATAAAAAAGACAGGCTAAAACTAGAAATCTAATGAACAATATCTCTCTGTTTGTCCATATAAACCCAGATTAACATCTATATAGACCTCCACACACACAAAAATTATTGTATAGAGCACTAAAAATATTACACTTGCCTGGGTAATACATCAGTGATCCTAACATTATGCTTACAATAGACTCTGTTATATTGATAACCTGAGATCTTTTTCTCCCCAATACTCAACTTAATTTCTGTTGTAATTACCTAACAATAACTTCAGTTAACGTATCTGATGTAACTCCCCAGAAAGAAATATAAGATCAGTTTCTTTTTTAAAGAATGCAAATCTTGAACTTAAGCAGCCTTATCTTTTCAATTTCATCTTTACCTTTATGTGGCTTCAAAATTATAGCACGGTAATTTGTTTCATACTTAGAAAATGTACTTCCATTACATCCATTCTAGTTGATGCTTATCGCCTTCAAAATATACAGCCCCTTTTTCACTAGTCCCCTTCTTCCTCAGCCCACACCCTTTTGTTTCAGCATTCTTGACCTGAACACTTCTCTCTTCTCTCTCTCCATTTTTAATTATCTAACAATTTTCTTTATTCTGGGATTACTCTTATTCTATTGGGTGAGAGTTTTTTGTGACTATGTTTGTTTCCACAAGGACGCCTTCAAACACAGAAAAGGGCATACTTCTGAAATATGACCTAAAATACTATCTCCATATGTAAGTTTTGTTTTGGTTTTTTTTTTTGAGGAAGATTAGCCCTGAGCTAACATCTGCTGCCAATCCTCCTCGTTCTGCTGAGGAAGACTGGCCCTGAGCTAACGTCCGTGCCCATCTTCCTCTACTTTATATGTGGGACGCCTACCACAGCGTGGCTTTTGCCACGTGGTGCCATGTCCGCACCTGGAATCCGAACCGGCTAACCCCAGGCCACCGAGAAGTGGAACATGCGCACTTAACCGCTGCACCACTGGGCCTGCCCCCATATGTAAGTTTTTAAAAGTTAGGTTACTATAACAAAAACTGTAGAATTAATGGAACTAACTCAGCACCGTCATCCTTTCCACTCCAGAAGTTCGATCTGAATTCAAAACATTATGTCAAAAATGACGCACTTTCACAGCAGAAAAAAACAAGCACGCAATCTTTAGCCTGTCCAATCTCAAATGGAAATGAAAGCTATTTCCTAAGTGGGAAATTTTACCAGCTTGCAGGCTGTGATGTAGCTCTCAATCTGTGCTAAGACATTTAAAAGAATGTAAAATACATTTGTGTCTTTTACAAAATAAGACAGCGCAAATGAAATGAGACGAGTTGCTGGAATTTCGTGGGAGCAAATTCAGGCAGCTGCTGCTGTGCTAAAGAGATTGGAGGTTATCTTCCAACCCTGCTGACGCTTCAGCCTCTTCCTTTGGAATAATCGAGTGCTAATTCAAGGGAAGGAGGCAACAGACCAAAATAGTTTTCATAAACTATGAACAGTCCCTAGCACACGTTCCTTCTGGCAGCTGCTTCTTCATGAAAATTCTGAAATGCTTAATCACGGTCACGGTGACATTAGCTGTGTCAAATCTATCGGGCCACCAACATACCGTGATTAATCCTTTAGTACCATAGGTGACACGAATGACAGTCATATACGACAGAAAGAATGCTTTCACTCAATCATTTAATTTTTTTCTTCTTTTAGATCTTCCTAACAGGTTTTCTGATTCATGGCCAGGACTGAGGATTAGAATCTAAGGTATGTTTATGTCCATGCGATGTGGACATGTGTTCATTTGTGAAGGTTTGGAAAGTGTGTGTCCCCAGGATGTACTGAAGTTCCAACTCTGGTTGGAACTTGTTTAAAACAATATTAAACAGACACATGTACAATGGTAGTTTTTAAAGATAATAAATCACAGCTTACGGTTATATACAAATCTAACGCTAAAATAAATTACACAAGATAGAGAAGTTGTTCTGGATATAAAAATAACCTGACTATCTAAACATCTGAATGAAATAGTCGCATGCAGACCAGCAGGAAAATTCCAAGTTATGGTGTTCAGTGTATGTACAATATTGTAAATTTATAATCTGTGAATTCATATGGCAGCAATCTGATGGATTTTGTGAGTTGCTTATTTTGGGATACTTGTTTCCTAATGAACTACTGCCAATCTGCTAGCTATGCCACACAGACCAGAATAAGAGATGGATTGGAAATAAGAAATCCTGTTGGAGAAGCTGTAAAGTCTGTCTCACGTGTCTGAGGGGTCAGCTTGTGCATTTCACAGGACCTATGGGAAGCTAATCAATCTGCCCACTGTTCATGTTATGTTTGTCACACAAATAAAACAATCTTCACAGACTAGTCCCAATCACAATGAGAACAACCCACATTGATTTTTGAAAACTCTACTCTTGTGCATAACTTGTTCTAAGTTTTCGCATTCAAACCCCATTGCGTGGTGAACTCTTCAAACGAACCGTCAAGAACAGAACTGCTGTGGGGCTGTTTGGTTTCCTTAAGGAATTCTGATCTTGGGTACCTCACCTCACCTCTGCCCTCATCCACAAGAATCCATAACATGTTCTCACGCTTCCTGCTTCCTCCAAGTATCTGGAGGGTGTCCTATTACCATCTGACAGAACATAGAGACGCTGCGATCAGGTCTTGACAAGCGTCATCTCATTAGTGCCTTTTTTAATCATCAAGCGTGACAACCCATGATAAATTATGTCAAAACCCAAGATTCTAAATGAGGAGAGGGAAAGTGGGGGAAAGTCATGTGCTCCAAGAATAAATGTGTTTATTCATCTAACTTTGAAGTTAAAGAGAAAGAGAGACAGCGGCTGGCCCTGTGGCCCAGTGGTTAAATTCACACGCTCCGCTTTGGTGGCTCGGGGTTTTGCCGGTTTGGATCCCGGGAGCGGACATGGCACCTCGCATCAAGCCATGCTGAGGCAGCATCCCACATGCCACAACTGGAAGGACTCACAACTAAGATATACAACTATGTACTGGGGGTATCAGGGGAGAAAAAGCAATAAAAAAAAAAGAAGATTGGCAACAGTTGTTAACTCAGGTGCCAATCTTTAAAAAAAAAACAAAAAAAAAGAAGAGAAAGAGAGACAAACCTGAGGGCATGGAGTACTTTGAGCTAGATGAGGTGGGAAAGGGAAGAGGTGAGGAGGAATTCCAAATGAAACTCCCCAAAAGGAAGGAAACAAGAAGCCTAGTCATTTCTCAGTTCTACATAGCTACCTTTTTATCTACCAAGGAATAGAGAATTTGTCTGAATCCAAGGGAAAAGAAAGAAGCGTGGGAGGGAGGGAGTAGGAAGGAAGAAAGGAAGGAAGGAAGCAAGCAAGCAAGCAAGAAAAGGAAAGAAAAGCTTGGCATCTCAGACTCTAGTCTCCTGATGAGTGTCTGTGCAGGAAGGCGCGGACTCCTAGCTGAACTGCCTCAGCAGTGGTGGGGTGACAGCAGAGAGAGCTGGAAGAGGAGCAGGCAGGACGATCGGCTGCAAAAATCATTACAGTCCACTGTGAAATGGAACATCCAACAGCAGCCACTCCCCAGGCCCCTTCCATCGCAAGGGAGCTCCTCAGGGCGCAGAGGCTGAATGTGCCGCACCAGCTCTGACCACGCTGTGAAGAAGGTCCATATCCCCTCGTCACTTTGCTTCCACTCTCCGCTAATAAGAGTGGCTCTCCTTCCTAAGAATAGAAGACTCCAGGGGAACACAGGCCAGAAGAAAGAACGGGCAGGTCCCTGAGCTCCTGGTCAGCATCTGTCATAGCCTCACAGGTCAGGCTGGTCCAGGAAAATACGGGTAAATAAGGTCTTTAAGTGAATGACTGACAGACACAGCCCAGGACCAGTTGACGTATGTGGGGGGATCTTCAGCTTTAGCAAGGAGTCAGGCGGAGATGAGCTCATTTTTACTAATCTCCTGTGACAAGAAACTGACTGAAATATGACCTGACAGTGGGTCTGGTTCTCACTGCTTCCAATTGCAACTCAGGAAAGAAACATCTAAGTTGAACGCTGAGGCGTCAAAGATGTTCACAGAAGTGTTTCGATTGGTTCTCTTTCCCAAAAAATACTTCGCTAGTCAAAATATCAGGTTTAATGTGGAAAAAGAGAATTGAAAAAAAGTAAAATAATGCATTTCCCCTCCAACTCTGACAAATGCTATAGCTATATTAGATTGAGATTTATACCTTACTTTAATAATTAAAATTGAGGTGACAGATTAATCGCCATTTTCATAATTTTAGAAATCTTACTTCATTGTAAATTTTAAGTTGTTTTGGCAAGCAAAACTATCTGGGGCATATCAAAATATGCTCAGTCTCCATCTTAAAAAAAAATCTGTCTGAACGCTTCTTGTCTCGTTTACTGCCTTCTTCCCTTCAAAGCCACGCATCTTTCAAGAAATCTCTATGTTCTCCTTCCTATTCGCTTCTCAACCTAGGGCAATTTGGCATTCTTTGCCACCACTCCATCAAGGTCACCAATGTCCCAGCCTTGCCCAATCCAAGAGACACAGAACCATTTGTCACGTTGCCCACTTGCTCCTCGGAGCTCCTCCCTTGTCTTCTGAGGCACCAACCCCTGGGGCCCCGGCCTTCTCCTGGTTGTCCTCCCACTCCACTGGTCACACCTCCATGTGGTCCTTACTGACCACTCTCCTTCTGCTCTCCCTTTAAATGCCTCTGTTCCCCAGAGGTCCATTCTCAGCCCTTGGCTCTTTAATTTGCATACATCCATGATTATGACTTCAAATGGGTCCACAGCCTCAACTACTGCCCAGGGTTTTTTCTTCCCCTTGGTCCTCTTTCCTATCTTTACACACCTGGGACACACCTTCAAGACAAAAGTCAACACAGTGTTGGACACATAACGGATGCCCAGTAAGTACCGACTGATGAAGGAATGAATGCACATGTCTGATGTACAGAAGTGTTCTTAACTCTACCAAGGTTGAGTTTCCAAAACGGAGCCTGGATTAGTTCAGTCTCTCAAATGCAGTATCTCTGGGCTACCCCGTGAAGTCTGTATCATCATCATTATCCTCTGTTTCATCTCTGTAGACAGTGGATGGATATGAATTTTTCAAATCCAGCTCTTCCTGATTCTAAAATGAATGCTGTTTTCTGTATATTCTATTGCCCCATAAAAAAAGAGGAGGGAGGGGCCAGCCCGGTGGCGCAGCGGTTAAGTGCGCACGTTCCGCTTTGGCGGCCCGGGGTTCACCAGTTCGGATCCTGGGTGCGGACATGGCACCATTTGGCAAAAGCTATGCTGTGGTAGGCGTCCCACATACAAAGTAGAGGAAGATGGGCATAGATGTTAGCTCAGGGCCAGTCTTCCTCAGCAAAAAGAGGAGGATTGGCAGCCGTTAGCTCAGGCCTAATCTTCCTCAAAAAAAAAAAAAAAAAAAAGAGGAGGGAGAAAGAATCATTCTTTCCCACTTTTACAAAGGAACTCTGCAGCTTTGCCACCTCAAGGATTCTACAGCATCAGTGGGGTGGTGAGGCTGCACCAGGAGCCTGGCATAATCCAGCCAAAGTCGTATGGCTCCAGGAAGGAGACAGCAACGCAGCAGAAGGAGTGGCTGAGCAGGGCTGAGGTTTTGGGTGGCCTGCAGGGGAGAGAGAGGTCTAAGTGACCAGAGGACAGAGCAGTTCAGCCATGCCCAGAGGAGGATGTCACCTCTTAGCCTCCTAGAAAATGACTCCTTGGGGATTCCCAGATACTGTCACAGAAGGATTGTACAGGGCACCAGGAGTCCCACTTGAGTTTGAAGCAAGACTCAGGGAAAAACAGTTTGCTACACAAAGTTTTGCTTTGGAAAACAGCGGCTCTCGAAGAGGTCATGAAACTTATATGGCTAGAAATATCAGTATAATTTTCTTGCTTTATTGAAATAAATAAATCATGTTTTAGAATGTGATGACTCTTCTCTTTTCAGCTGCAATGTTTAATTTTGTAAGTACACTTTCTGGTGTGGTGAGAGGAAATACATCTGAAAAGCTATTAAGATTTTATCAAATGTTATCAATTCATGACACAGAAGTATGTCACATACGTGAGCGAGAAGGATACCCTGAAATAATTACAAATAGATTTTTGCTCACAGCAAATCCACAACAAGCTCTCTTAATAAACGGTCTCCTTTTACTGTAAAGTTGAATAAGTGAAAGGGATTAATTCATGGTCTGAAAACGCATCCCAGCAGTGCTCAAGGGAGAGTATCTCAACAGACATCTGGAGAAGCCACTGATTAATTAATAGATTAATGAATCAGACAGCTGTACTCTTAGGAGAGAATTTAATTGTTTGAATTAATAACCCTACTAATTAATCCTAAAAATCAACAACCCTACAGTTGAGAAAATGCTGATTTTCTAAAGACCCATCTGTAAGATAAACATCCTTCTCAAATCCTCATTGGCTAACTAGACAATGACATCGCAGGATGCTCAGTGCTGTCAAGAATCCAGCAGATTTTCAGCTGGGTCACCCCTCTGACTCCCTCACCCCCACTATCACAACCCAGCCCCATAAACCCTTATGGCAACAAGAAGAAAGTCCTCAGATGGTGTTTATTTGAAACTTGAAGCACGTGGCACAAAAAGTAAGCCATTTGCTAGAAATAAAGCTCTGAATAAATTTAAAGAAAGATCACCACCAGCTGGTATGACTGGTCCACATAACATTTTCCAAAATGAAATAAAAGCAGACAGACCCTTCGTCCATAGCACCCATCTAACAGAGAAAGCAGAAATGTACAAATATTAGTAAATGGGGATGTTTGTCAAGTCAATAAGAAAAATTATAATTTTAAGGAAAGGTTATTTTATGAAATGTAAGCAACTAGAGTAAGTCTAAATGATGTTTCTAAATCTTTCTTGTAACTCTAAGCAGTTTGAGTAGCAGCTAATTAATAACGGGGGAAAGAGAAATACTATGGTGTTAGATAACTCATTATTCACATAGAATTTTTAGATGACATTCTTGGAGCAAGCAATAATTCCATTTCTCTGGAAAATTTATGTTTAGACAATGGACATTAGTCTCCAATTGTCACTTGCATATACACACAAACTAAAATTTTGTCAGAGTAGCAATTATGGCCATATTAAATACCACTAATTTGAAATAAATATGCAAACAGAAATATACTTTGTCATCAATTTTTTCAAATCATATTAAATTTAAAGACTTTAGAATATTTCATAAGAAAGCTTACAGTATGAGTGTACTGAGATAAAGACACAGTCACGGACCGATAAGTCCATCTACATTATGACATATTGTTTGATGAGAGTAGAGGAGCCATTTGAAAGAAAAACCCTACAGAGAAAAAAATAAACAAATACATAATTCTGGCAAAGAGGAAAAGCCTAATGAGAACAAAAGAAATACTAAAATAGCTGGTTTTCTGGATAACTTCTAGTTACTTTTACATGGCCTTGAGTATCTTTCTTAACTGGGAGCCTGGCAAACTTGGAAAGGATTACAGCTAAATATAAATAGGATGTATCCCAAATATATTTTCCTTTGATATTCATGGCCAGCAAAATCTATTTGCTACAAGTCTATATCACATTCATCTGTCTCATAATAATAAAACAATAAACATAATATTGAGCTGTATAAAGGGCAGTTGTTATCTTTATTTTCCAGATAAGAAAGCAGACGCATAAGGAGTACGGATGACTTGCCTACCAATTGCAATTTAGTAGAGCAACCACTTCTAAAGATGGGGTGGGAAGTGGGGACACCTGGCTCAGAACACACTTGTTCTAAGGGAGGCAGACTAGCAAGGGGATAAGGCTGTGCTCAGTGAGACTCCGGACTCTACTAGCTAACCCTTGGGAAAGTTATTCTAGGCTACAAACTGTCAAACGGGGGAAATAACAGTACCTACCTCATAGGGTAGACGTCAGCATTACCTTATTTATTGCATATAAAGCTTCATGTGCTGTGTTAGTAACAGTAGTGCCTATTATTGTCATTATTATGAAAAACAGATCTCACAGTGTGTGTCAGCATTCCAAATATAGTGGGAATTTTCGAAGGGGCTGCTCGAGGTGCAGTGAGCCTCAGAGCTGGATCAGCTCTCAAGATGACATATTATTTTGTAGTCTCAACAAATAGAGCGAGTTCTAAGGCAGTTTATGAAAATTATTCTACCACATAAAATAAATAGCATCACCAAGCTCTTTATCTGCAGTTTTAGCCAAGTAGAATAAGGTCTGTTTTCTAGTTGGGGTTGAAGAAGGGATATGCTAGGTGAATGAATATTCTGGTAAACAGAACTGTCACATTGGTTTTTTTTTTTTTTTTTTTTTGAGGAAGATCAGCTCTGAGCTAACATCTGTGTCGATCTTCCTGTATTTTGTATGTGGGTCGCCTCCACAGCATGGCTGATGAGTGGTATAGGTCCGTGCCCGGGATCTGCACCTGCAAACCTGGGCTGCTGAAAAGGTACGTGCTGAAGTTAACCACTATGCCACAGGCTGGCCCCAGAACTGTGACATTTTAAGGTGAGCACATCACCAACTTCTAAGGAAAGCTTACACAAATACTTAACAAAAATGACACTAATGTTACATGAGTTTTCCTATGAGGCAACAGAAGGTGCTCCAAGATCTTGAATTACCTGAAGACCATCAGGCTGAACCCCAGTTTTCGTCACAGGGCCAAAGTTCAGAGATGGGCCAGTCGGTGACAGTCTCTAGTTAACTGATTGTTAGTGAAGAGTGCTTACGGTTGTCTTTCCAGAGATGCAGCTGCAGCTTGGATGGGCTCTTACTACCCTGCTCCATCCTCCCACCCGGTATCTTCTTCCTTTCACTATTGGAAAGAATCGGCCATCGCAATAACTGTGAAACCTGATTATATACTTTAAAGTGGAAACAGCTATTTACCAATACCCACCTTTATAACATAATGGACTACGTGAAAACTTGTAAAATAAACTCAGTCTCAATTATCTTTGCTGCTCAGAACTTGGCATAATTAAAGCCAGTGGCATTATCTGTAAACTTCATTATAATCTCATTTTACCTTCAATCTTCTCTGCCACCAGAACCTTTTACAAGAGCTGTTAATAAACAGGAAAAGAGACGATTGCATTCTCCCCTTTCTGCTCTTACCTAACCTCTGATCAAGTCTTAACAAGCAAAGAAATGAGTGAAAGATGAGCAAAGGAGGGAAGAAAAAAAAAATCAAAGTGCTCCGATAATGCACGAGCAGACTAATTAAGGCCAGGGAATGGAAGAGCTCGTGGTTGCACTTCAGTATTTGATTCTTGTTGCTTTTTCTTTACTTTCATGGGCACGAGTTTGCAAAGAAATGAAGTAGACCTCCTACAATGGATGCATTCTCTAAGCCTTTGGACATGGAGAAAGAAAGAAGCACAAGAGATGATTATAGAGAAGAGAGCACAATGGAACAGACATTGATGCATGATTTTGCAGTTTGAATTCTTTTGAAAGCCATCTTCGAGTCATGTGAGTGTTTGCAAAAAAACTTCAGATACAGGCAGCCTGGAAAGTGCTGCATTCAATGAACTGCAAAT
Organism: Equus przewalskii; assembly: GCF_037783145.1. Classification (NCBI taxonomy): domain Eukaryota; kingdom Metazoa; phylum Chordata; class Mammalia; order Perissodactyla; family Equidae; genus Equus; species Equus przewalskii. Next base: position 18,897,214 of record NC_091862.1, read on the forward strand.
GTCTGGTACCCAACACATCTCTACAAAGTCAGGTCATTATTACTACTTCAAACACATTAACTATAAAGAACACACCAAATTTATTAACCAAACGTTATAGCGTACTGATACAGGCTCCATTAAATTGATAACTTCTTGTATTGATGGTCTTCTTGGGCTTCATTCTAAAGTAGGTTCCAAGCCCCTCCTCCTCACTCTCCCTGTCCACTGGCTTCAGTGTGTTGATCACATATTTATTTGTATGTTGTTGGCCTCTCCACTAGACTCTCCCAGCTCAGTCAGGACAGGGAACCAGGTCTATTTTGTTTGCCACTATAAATCCAGATATTTTCCCAGTGGATGATACAGAGTAGGCTCTCAATGCTCAATAAAATGAATGAATGAATGAATGAATGAATGGGCAAATGCATGGGTGCTGGATTCTAGTCCTGGCCATAACTTCTGGTGCAACCCAGCGAAGTCACTCCCCTCTATCACAAGGTTTTTTCACATTAACAAAAACACAAAACACCACAGACCCTTAATTATCTGTGTCGTATCCCAGGACCGTACTACATAATTTTTAAAAAACCAACCCTCCAGACTAAATGATATTGAGGGTCTCATTAACTTAAGGAGTCTATGATTCTATCTCCGCTTGTAGGAGGTTCAAGATCTCATCATTGGATGGATGTTACGGATCCTGAATACAGTGTGACAAAAAGAAATAATAGTAACAGCTGTTACAGCCAGGCTTGAATGCCTACTCTGTGCCAGATACCAGGCTGGGCACTTTACATTTGATCTCTCAGTCATTCCTCAAGCAGTCTTTCAATATGGATATTATTATCTCTGTTTTGCAAATAAGCACACTGATGCACAGAAAAGCATCTTGCACAATGCTTCACAGATAACTACAGCTCATAATCATCAACAGCATTTGGTACCCATGGTGCTGGGTATTACTACCACATAGATCCAGTCTTCAAGGAGTGTAGAGAAAACAGATCAAAAGAGATAACTTCTGTTTGTTTTACTCATTGTGAGAAGAAGGTAGATCAGCCATCCTGGTCCTGAGTGAGGATGAGGACTTCATGAGTCAGAGAAGAGAGGAAGGCAGACATCAATGGGACCCGAAATGTTTGGGAACCAGGGGGAGTGGTGATGGATAAGGAAGCTTGAGCAGGGGCAGAATGAGAAAGGAGTCTAGAAATATGGATGGGCAATGGATTGAGTGGAGCTTTAAATATCTGGACTTCATTCTTTAAATCCTCAGGAGGCAATCTCCTGGTCCTGGATGTGCTGGAAGTTTAACTTGCATGCCTCCTCCTCTGGGAGGCTTCCCAAACACCTGAGACCATGTCAGGAGCCTCTCCTGTGTTCTCGTGGCAGCTGGTGCCCACCCCTTTCCTAGCACTGACTTCTCCCTATTATAGCTGCCTCTTCATTTCTATGGTGGGAGGGCAACCTTTTCTCTTTAAACGAGAACCAAACGAAGCCACTGGGGAAGTGGATCAATTCATATCAGCCAAGGCAGGGCGTTGTTCAGGAAATACCTGGACCTCTCCTTGAATATCAATGGTGAGGCTCTCTGGGGCCTAAAGCGAGCAAGACTCTACTACTTTCCAGTACTAACCGACCTGTTTTCCCCAATGCCCGCTCCCCCGCCCCCTGGCTGCCCTCCCCCCAAGCTGGGAGAAATTGAAGAGGCCTCTGGTGACAGAAGAGCTACCTGCTGAGGGGCCACACCCCCAGAGCCCTTGTTAGCAATGGCTCAGGGATTCAGAGCTTCATGCTCCTGGAGCATGTGCTACCCAGGGGGAGGAGGTACCTACAAATGTGGGTGCTGATGCTTGTCATAGCTTGTCATCTCCTCATTTTCCAAAAATGTCACAGTGATCCTTACATCCTTATTCTAAGCACAGTAAAACAAATCAGTGAAACTCTCCTCCTTCTAAGTTAATAAAAACCCACATTTCAATGGAAAACTGAGCAGCACATTACCCAGATACATGACTGAAGTGAATTTGTGCTAGAATGCTGATCTTATAGCACAGACCGTAAAACGTAAGCTTTGCAGAAAGTGTCACTTGGTGAGGTCAAGCAGACCTCTTGTTACTGAACTTACGTCCTACGAAACAAGCAGTGGAAAGAAAGAAGATGGTGAAATCGAGCAGGGGCTGACCCCTTGTGTGCGCTGTGACCCCCCTCAATTCAGCAGAAGGAGCCTATAGTCCACTGGAGTTACACCTTATTTGAGGAATGTTAAGGAAATAAAATTTCTCCCAGTTCATACGTGGAAATAGCTCCGGGCCGTTTAAGTGATAAATAAAATCTCTTTCTCCTGGAAAAACCAAACAAAATATTTAAGACCATTAAGCCATCATGATTCTGGCTGTGACTTCAAATAAACAGGATAAATAAGCCCTCCCTTCTCCGCATTTCTAATTGAGTAAACCCTCGAAGGGCAAGTGAATTCCACATTTGCATCATATTCGAAATGTGCTGGCATCCTGCTAGGTTTTTGGAGCGCAGTTTGGCAGCCCTGAATCATCTATTTGGAGATATGAAGCAATCTCTGCCCCGAGTTTGTAATTCTGGGCCCATAGACACATGCATATGTATGCACATATTCAGAATATCTACGATGAATATATTATTGCTGGGATCCGGGAGGAATAGAAACCAAAGACATGGCAGGTAACTGTCCAGTAATACTACTAGGTCTCAGTTACTGAGGGCTGACGATGTGGTAGGCACTTGCATTTGTTCCATATTTCATTCGCAGAGCGCTAATAACAATTGCTAACATTTACTGAGCACTTTCCATGTGCCAGGCTTTATTTTAAGCAGCTTCACATAAGTCAACTCGTTTAAGGCTCAGAGCCCTAAGTGGTGGCAGAGCTGGGGTTCACATCCAGGCAGTTGGGCACCAAAGTCTAGGCTTGTAACTGCTACACTACACTGCCTTTCTAAGAAGTGCCATCACCATCCCAGGTACAGATGAGGACACAAGAGCTTGGAGAGGTGAGGTAGCTGGCCCAAGGTCACACAGCCCGTAAATGGTAAGGCTGGGCTTTGGACCCAGGTCGTCTGGCTCCAGCTCCCCATCCTTTATGTCTCGTGGTGTAATGGCTAGGCTGGTTGGTCTCCACAGCGTATATGAGAAAGGAAAGCTTGGTCTTTGAGAAGCAGAGGTGGAGAAAAGTGGGAAATGTCCAAAGTCTAAGGAGGGTGTTCTGAAAGTCCACATAGATCAAATTGATATATGCTTGAGTTACTGTCCAAACTTTTGAAAGTGAAATGGGCGCTGTTAATAAAAATGTCAAGACGACAGGCACAAACCAGGAGGTATGGTCACCCAGTAAGTCTCTGATGAAATCATGCCCCCATTTCCATGAATCTACTTACTAGTTGAAAAGAGTAAAAGGATGTACAGGGAAAAAATAACCTATATGCCACTTTCTCCAAGTGAAGTGATCCTTGCAAGTAACAAAAGTATATCTTGATAAGCAGATTATGTTTTAGTAGTCCTCCAAAATCTGTTTCAAAATCACTTTAGGGTAAGAAAATACAACATTTTAATCAGGGAACTGAAACGATTGCCTAAAATCAGGCAGTATTATTCATATTGTATATTTATCTAAAGTACTTGAAAACAAGTTAGATATATATCTATGTCTCAGGCTCCTACAAAGATGTGTCAATCAGCCTATAATGATTCCTCTTACGAATAAATAAGGAAGGCTTAAAGCAACTTGATTCTGGTCTTTGCTCCTCATCCATCGATTGCTTCACATGGTTGCTTGTTTCACCTTAATTTCTCGGCTTCCATTTTGTAAATCCTATAAAGGCAAGTATCTCTCATCGTAAGGAGTCTATATAGAGAGCTTTAAACTTTAAGAGTGGAAACAGCAGATCCATATTCGTTTTGAAAAATGCAAAACTTCAAACACGGACAGCTTCCGCGTTGTAGAACATCCTTCAGGAAAGTGGATCCTTCCAGTCCAGATCTGCTTGTTATTGTAAACTTAGAGGTGAAACGGAGGTGGGGGGCTATGTTCTAGGAGCTTAAGGAACAAAATATGTAATTGCTCCAGCAGACCAGGAAGGGCAAACTGTATCAGACAGTGGAAGAGAGAACCCAGAACCAGAAAAGTCCTACCCAGTCTTGAAAACGCTACAATAGAAAAAGCAACTATATGGTACATTCAGTGGCCTGCAGGTGGACCCCCGTTGGTATATTAATAGATTCGTTATGACATGAGCGTAGATTCTCTCTTAACCATATTTATTTATTTTACAAAATTTTAGATTGATTATACTAAATGATATTTTTCCAGAACAGCATGTCTTCAAGCGTCATTGAAAAAATATTTTTAACAAGAATTACAGTTGTTGCAGGGGCTGGGGACACAAGGGTGAAAAAGTCGTGGTCCTCACCCTTTTGAAGACATTTTGTCAACAAGTCAGAGGCTGCCAAGAGAAGCAGTGACAGTGCTCTGCGCATGAGCGTGGGATCCCTATGTAAATATGAAGGCTCCTTGCCCTTTCAGAAGCAGGGACTCAAGCCCCTTGGACTGGCAGATACCTTTATAGCCTTCCCTATAATCTAACAGGGAAGACGTGGACTAAACAAATAAACACACAAATAAACAAATACTCAAAAACGCCATAACCAAATCTAATAGGAAAACAACACCCATTTTATCGGCACTCATATTACAATCAACTTGTCAGGAAAGCAGCTATTCTTCAAGGCTTAAAATAGCATAAAACTGTAGACAACAAGCAACAGAATTAGTGTTAACATAACTTATGTACTAATAATTGTTTACTAGTTCCCATCATTTTGAAATTTTTTCTTACAGCCTTACAAGGAAAGAGAAAGGCAAGGAGCAAGAAAAATGGAAGAATGCTAACGTATTTCTTCATTTCAGCTTTTATTTCACTAACGGGCTTCTATTTTACTTTTGCAGCTGTAGGGTTTTTCACAATTTCTATATCTTTATCTTTCTATCATTTACATCTTCATATTATTATAATATAAATTATAATAGCTGATACTTTAACCTCCATTATTATCACAGACTATGAAGGAAATAATGATTTAAAAAATCTGGGCAATGTGGACTTATTTAAAGAAAGACCATGGTAATGCGGTTTCGTCTAAATGTGAGGTCCGGGCAGAAATATTTGAGCCTCTCCATTCCACAATCTCTCTGTAAACACCCATAGAGCCATTTAACATCAACATTAACACAGATATTTCTTCTCTAGTTTGTTTCTCTTGTGAAAAAGCATAAGCATTTTTATTAAATATTTATCCAAGTGAAATTTCATAAGATTTGGTATTTTTGAATGTATGTACACAAGGCTTTTTCCCCATCCTTCTAAAATAAGTCTAAGATTTCTGTTTCCAAAGCTTTCCAAATACACACATCCTGACAAATTGGTTTGTGATGATATGAAACTAGGCAGTTTGCCCATAATTGAAGACATTTTGCCAACAAGTCAGAGGCTGCCAAGAGAAGCGGTGACAGCGCTCTGCATATGAGCGTGTGATCCCTATGTAAATATCGAGGCTCCCTGCCCTTTCGGAAGCAGGAACTCAAGCCCCTATGACTGGCAGATACCTTAATTAATCATGGCGCCGTGTGATGGCTATCTCACTCCAAGCTAATATTCACTTCCCACCCCATTCTTTGATGTGACCCATTTCTTTTCGTCATGACCACATTGTTCAGAACTGAGACACCAAGAAAATTTGATGTAAATTACAACTCTTATCTCTTTCTTGGTCTTTTCAACAGGATTTATGTCAACACCAAAGTTTTATTTTTTCACTAGCTGTTTTTAGCATTCATAGTGTGAACATATGTATATATTTTCTCTCTCAAACTGAGACGGCATTAGGATTTAAGAAAATCAAAATTCAATCAAAATTCATAATTAAAGACCCCAAATAAGAATCCTGTAAATGAAAAAGAAATGGCAGGTTCTTCATGCTGTATCTGGGGCTTTTCCTCCTGCAAAGAAGAGAGTAAATTGCTACTCTTTGGGAACACTTTTTCAGGCTATTAAGGAGTCATTTCTTATGCCAGAGCAGTAATTTATTAAAGGAATTCCTAGTGGCCTGAGAGGCTTAATGCATCCACTAAACCAGAGTACTTTGTTGCCTTCTCATTAATACTCCTTGCCCATCACGTAAAGTTCCTAACAGGCAGTAGTGAGCCCACCACAGCTCTTAAGAGCAAAATCTTATTCTCTTTGGTGAGATTAATTATGGACTTTGGGGGCATGTTTTCTAACTTAACTACTGGAAAAGGGTTCGTGCTATAACTCCATCAGCTTCATCCTTTCCTGCCTCCATTCCGTCTGATAATATTTACAGTGGTATTTGGAGTTCTATCTATAGCTTTTCATTTGAACCTGTCAATGTTTAAAAATCCTCCACTGGCCTCTATCCCGCTCAGTTAACAGACCCTCCATCTAGTTGCCATGACATTCTCCAGATTCTCAGATCACTATCAGAGGTTCTCAACCTTGTCTGCACCAACACACCTCCATAAATAAGACAGGCTCACTCAGGTGGCTGGGGCATCAGAGGCTAGGAGCAAGGCACATAGAGCAAATGCGGATGGGTGCAATTTTTAGAAGCCCTGCCATATCCCCCAAAAACTTTTAGTGTAAACATATATTTCTACATCTTTGATCTATTAAGAACCATTGATTTGTTCCATCTCTTTTTACCAGCAGCTATTTTTGTAAAGTCAACAATGATTTTCTCTCACGCTCCTTCCTTCCTTTCTGTCACATCTTCTAATAAGGGTTTTATAGCTGATAGCATTATCTGCCAAGGATAACACACAAGTCACATTTTGTCAGGCGCTCATGGAGCTAATCTAATTAGGGGCCTGAAACGCTGCAGAAAAATGTGTGTCCTCATTTACTTACTCCAAGAAGGTATATTACACTAACAATATATCTTATAATTATAATGTATACATTAATTCATCAGTGATAAGATGCCGTGTAGAATTAGGGGAACAAACTCCATGCAAAGCCATGTTCCCACACTGCCTAGCATGGTCCCTGGGCCTCATTATCAAGGAATAAGGAGAAAGGGTGTGGGCCAGGAACCGGGCGGGGCAGCAGCTGGGAGGCCAGAGCAGCCTGGGCTGAGCCAGGTCTCTGGAGAAGCAGACAGAGGACATGGGCTCAGGGCTGCTTCAGGCTAAGTGGCTACACTTAGTGGTCCAGGACTCCAATGCCATGGTCTTTGACGTCTCAGGACAAGGAATGTGGGTGGTGAAGAGTTAAAGATCCAGTCGATCAAATTACAGAGATTTAACAATTCCTTTATCAATATAATATAACATAAAGACAAATGACAGCCTTTGAGAAGCAAAAGGAAGTCTTTAGTTAAGCTATCTGAATGATGTTTATGGACCCTCCATAAAAGTGGATGAAACACTTGGAGTTTTTTTGGTGGGTTGTGTTTTAGTAATCATGGAAGGAATACATGCTCAGCACTAATATTCATTAATAAAGGAAAAATAATAACAATGCCTATAATCATATCAATCAGAGATAAGAATTGTTAACACACTGCCACTGGACTTTGCAGTATTTTTCTTACATGTATAGACTATATATATTTTTACGAAAATCATATATTCTTTAAAGTATTTTAAAGACTTTTTAACCTGACAATCCAATTGAACATTTTCACTCACAGATATTTTAGAAATAGAAGAATACTCAAGATTCTTATCTTTCATTTGTCAGAAGAATCAAGTAGGTTTTTTCCCTGTTTCTTCCATGTAAATTGCCAGTTTTTAGTGATTTTTTTTTTGTTTTTTTTTAAAGATTTTATTTTTTCCTTTTTCTCCCCAAAGCCCCCCGGTACATAGTTGTGTATTCTTCGTTGTGGGTTCTTCTAGTTGTGGCATGTGGGACGCTGCCTCAGCGTGGTCTGATGAGCAGTGCCATGTCCGCGCCCAGGATTCGAACTAACGAAACACTGGGCCGCCTGCAGCGGAGCGCGCGAACTTAACCACTCGGCCACGGGGCCAGCCCCAAGTTTTTAGTGTTTTTTAATTCTATTTTTTTACATCATTATCAGGTAACTTATTCTAGAGATAGGGAATCCTTCCATAAATTTCTTCTGCTCTTCATTTTACCACTTTATGGCGCAGAATAGCAAGAGATCGCGAACTAGTTTATGAGGAGGTTTTCATTTCAGTATAGGGCTGATGGCTGCTGCATAAAAATTACCTGTAACCTTCTGGATCTATCTTTCAAGTAGTTATACACATGATTTAATACGCTGGCCCACACATATTCAAGTCAGCTAAATATATGGATTGTGTGTGTCGGCTCTTTCTCATACATAATAATGTTTGTACTTTCTCTCTCAAAACAATTGGCTGCCACAATGACAACTGATTGTAGGAAAAACAAAGAGGGTTTCTTGTGATGGATTTTTAATAGGTTTTAAATAATAAAAATTAGAATGTGGTAAGTTCAAAAGCATAGCAATTACATTTCCCTTGTTTAGAATGTAACCCGAATTCTCACATTAATTCCACGATGCGTGTTGAAATTTTAGTTCACTGAGGCTTCCTGCTTAACCAAACACATCTTGCAGTATTTCTTCCAATATCTAGCTAACTATGCTATTGCATTTAGCAACTATTCCCTTCAGAGCCCTGATGTGGCATCTGGAGAAACAGCTGCTCAGTTTCCTATTGGAAAAATATTCATGTAATGAAATGTTTATGTTAAAACTAGATATGGATTTTATATATCCTGTTTTTATTTAACGAAAGGGTATGTTACTTTAAGAAATCATTAAGTATTTTAATGTTCAGTCATATTTTCATTTTGCATAACAAGATTTTCTTCGAAGCTGATGCCACTGAGACTCCAACACGCCCCGTTTGCCTGCAGCAACTGTGTTTTCTAGCACCTGCGAAGATAACATTTCAGCTGCACACCACGCGGGCGGGCAGGCTCCGCGGACCCTGTGGGCCAGAGACAGGTGCCACTGGGCCTCTGGACGCAGCCCCCATCCAATCCAAGCCTGACTCTCAGCTGAGGGCTCTGCACCTTAGAAATTCAAGGATGTGTTTCATAGTGTTTTTAAAATTAAAACCACACACTTGCAAAAACAAACTGCAGAGAGGAAAAGCCAAAACAATTATTGTGCTCGCTTCCTGCCTTTAATTTAGTCAAGGGGGATACCCAAACCTCCTCTTCGGCTCAGAGCTTCAGGACTGCCCGCTGCTGTGAGGGCCTTCTGCCGATGCCAGCGGCCAGGGACTATAAGCTATTGAACTAAATGACTACAATATTTAATTCCACATTCCGAAAGCCCTGGACCAGCTTCAGAAGCACTCTGATTCGGACTGGGACTCTCTCTATGAACGTTATTTATATTAGCTCAATCCATATATAAAGGTCATGTTAGGAATGTACAGATTCTTAAACAGGAGACTAATTGGATATAAAGCCAGCATTTGGACCGGGCCTCCTTCACCACCATCTACAAGCCATTTAACTTAACTGTGGCCACACCGGTCCTTTCCACCTTAACCTGAAAGTCGTCCTCCCTCTGCCTGAGGTTGATGTCTCTCCCTCCACCTGTTCTTGGACCCTAACCACCTTCCCTTCTCAAGACCCCCCCCTCTCTGGATGATCTTTTCCTCCCCCTCCCACTCGCATCGTCAGCCACTCTCTATGGACCCCTCAGCTTGACCCAACTCTAACCTACCTTCAAACAGAACGAAATCCACAAACCTCCCACCCACCTCTCAGCCCACTCCAGCTATAGCTATTCCAGCTCCCACCTCTTCACAGTCAAACACCTGCTAAGAAGCTGACTACACCCGCTGTCCTCATTTCCTTGCCTCCCACCCATCCCTCAGAGCCATGTCACCTGTTCTCACTGGAATCTCCGCTTTCCATGTCACAGGGCTTAACCTAAGGGATACTTTTCAGTCCTTACCTCACCTTGACCTTGTGACACTGTGGAATGTTCTTTTTCTTGGAATTGTCTCTCTTTTGTCTGTGGTGAATATCTTTTCTTGGTTTTTTCCTCCTATCTCGTTCCAAGCTCCTCTCTCTCATCGATCACACAAACACCGATGCTCTGGCTATGTTCTGTCACCGGCCGTTTCCTCTTCTCAGTCTACACACCGTGCCTGGGCCATCTTATCGTTCCTGTGGCTTTAATTAGCACAGGCCAATGACCTTCAAACATTTATCTCCAGAACAGATCACTCTCTAGAGGTGCAGACACACATCCCACTTCCGATTGCACATCTCACCACAAAGACCTTGAACTCAACGTGTCCAAGATGGAGCTCATCATCTCCCTCGCTCTGCTAACGGGCTCCTTCTCTTGTGCACCACGTATGAAAGAATGACACCATGCATGCAGCTGCCTCGCAGGTCACACAGGACCCCTTCCTCTCCCTCACCCCACATCCATTAACAACCAGGAGCCAGGGAAGGGAAATCACATGACTTTTCAGGGTACACTTTGGTCTAAACACAGCCTCCGCTTCTGCCTTGCAGTTCCTGCCCTGAGGTTGCTCATTTGCAAAAGAGAAGGAGAAGAAAACTGTTCTTTTCCTCAGCTAGAGAGTGGCAAGAGGTAGCTTAAAATAAAAAGAAGCCACAACAGAGCTTCACCCGCAAGGCGGCATCTCTTTGCTGCCTGCTGCTATGAGTGGAAGGCCACGCAAAGGCACAGAGAGCAGCAGGGCACCCTCCTGAGCCTAGATCTAAGTGAGAATTAAAAAACAAAAAGGTCATAGATTAGCTGCACAAGAGAATTTCAGGTACTTTAAAAACTAGAAAAATTGAATGTAAGAATTTTCCAGATATATGCTTGTCAAGGAAACAGAACACGAAATTGGACATTTTTTATGACCCTCTAGACCCATGCTGTCTAATATGTTACTGCTAGCCACATAAGACTATTATAACAATTAATTAATTTAACTATTTAATTAAGTAAAATAAAATGAAAACTTGCATTGCTCAGGAGCACTAGGCATGTTCCGAATGCTCAAAAGTCACATACGGCTTGTGGCTACTGTATCGACCAGGGCAGAATAAAACATTTCCATCATTGCAGGAAGGGCTACTTGACGTCTAGACAAATATAATTACAGCAATGTCAGTGGTAAATAAAACAATGGGAGGTAGGACGTAATGAGAGGAAAAGGCCAGTGGTGGATTTGCAGTGAAATAGCGTTACCTTTGACCTTTATAGTATGAGAGGAGGTGTCAACAAACAAGAGGGAGAAGACCTCAGGGGACACCCAGGGAGGGGTTGCCCGTGACTTCACAGGACCATGGTGTTCAGAGGAACCTGAATGAGATCAGCCTTGATATCAGCCTCTTCTGGTTTGTTCTTATATCACTTCCCTCCTCAACAACCTGAGCAGCAGTTGTCAGTGCTGGGATCCAGACACTCAGAAGAGCTGGTATTGGCTTGAGTGTACTGATAATCTGTTAACAAGTATATTAAAGTGGCATTTGTGCATGACTGGCAATTATGTGCGTTAGGCTCTTCCTAACATAACGAGATTATCATAGATTTGCATTCTGATATGCCTTCTTGGGTGAAAGAGAAAGTAGCAGCCAGCACTAAATGACTCACACCTATACGCCTTGGAAAAACAATCCCCATGATGGCGGGACTTATGTCTAGTTTTTCCTAGCACTTAGAACAGTGCCCGGCACCAGGAAGGGTTCAATACATATTTGTCGCGTGAAAACATATTGGGCACACAAATGCCATCAGTCATATAGCTCGAGAAAGAAAAGTTTAAAAATACCCAGCCCGTAAAATAAAATATGTCCTCTTAGTATAACATTTAAGAATCTGGGCTGCTTCCAAGCTGTGACAGCCATATCTTCCCTTTTACTCCCTTACTCACCCTACACTGCAGAGCTACTGGCCCACGTCCTTTCTTCCACAAAACACCACGCACATTCATCCCGTCACACCCTTGCCCATGAGCCTCCACCATCTGGAAATCCCTTCCTCCTTCACTCCACTCTCACCCCCAATAATCAAAATCCTACCCATCTTTTAAGACTGTTCATCTAAAGTGTATGCTTGCTCTCTTTACGTCCCCAGTATGTACGAGGAATATATTCGGCACTTTGCCATTTTGTTTTGAAAGACACTGAGTTCTCCACACATCCATCTCTTCCTACGGGGGGAAAATCCTCTGTTCTTTCCTTCTTGGGTCCCCTCAGAGCCCCAGTGCAGTCCCTGCAGGGCATACTGCACAATCAATTCTTCTCAAACCGGATTGTTTAGGAATTCCTTGGGCCTTCGTTTATCACACAGTCTTAATAACACAGTCGTCAAATGTGAAAACGAATTATGATGACAACTGCTAACATGTATTGGGCATTTACTGAACGCATGGCACTATACAAATAGTTCACAGAATCTTGAGAAAGGTGAGGTAACTCGCCCAAGGCCACATGGATTTAGGCGGCAGGAAGGAACTCAAACCCATGTCTAACACTTTTCTTTCTAATGATGTACCACGTTTTCTCATCTGTAATAAGTGTGAATTTGTTTGCTTTTTTTTCACTTTGCAGATATTACTTTGGATGTTATGTATAAAATATGAATGATTATTACCCACAAAAAACTTTCAACTTCTGTCATATATGTTTTCCTATGGATACTTAACTCCAAATTCTTTGGAAGCATTTTTAACCACAGAATGTGGGTTATAATCTATTAATATTTATCATTCTCTGTGTCTACTATAATCAATTTTATCATCAAGGGGAAAATTAGGCTTAATTTTCTTCTATAACTAGCTAATGCCCAGAATTATTTTTGAATCATGCAAAGAATAAACTCATCCTTTATTGTAAAGACATATTTATTCTCATATAATTTTTTATAATTGATATGATTTAAAAGCTCCCTCAGGGGGCCGGCCTCGTGGTGTAGTGGTTAAGTGCACACGCTCCACTTCGACAGCCCTGTGGTTTGCAGATTCAGATCCCAGCGACAGACCTACACATCGCTCATCAAGCCATGCTGTGGCAGCATCCCACATACAAAATGGAGGAAGTCTGGCGCAGACGTTAGCTCAGGGCTAATCATCCTCACCAAAGAAAAAAAAGCTCCCTCAGTACCTCCAAGGTGAGCAGAGAGAAGCATTACCCAGAGCAGGTTACCTTTTTAACTTAAGGGCACTCTTCTTCAGGAAGGCAGGAATGAAGGAAGCAAGCACAGTATTTTAGTTGCTCAACATTATTTACTGTTTATGAAGCAAGTCAATTATATATAAATAGACCCAAAACACTCTACTAACAACACAACCAAGCAACATAGTATCAAAATAACTAAACCTGAAGCAACTATTAATTAGAGTCAAAAACTCTAAAGACAATTTTCAAAAATTAATGAACCAGAGGGGCAATAAACTAAATGTGCAGCCCTTTCTTGTCCTTCCTTGTTCTCTCAGCTGTATATAAGTCCACGAATTATAGTACGCTTTGTAAATGTTTCAACTTCTCTCCATCGTATGACACAGTCAGAGGCTTTGCCCTGTTCCTAACATTGCATTTAAGAGATCTATCATTTTGATAGATTGAACTTTTGTAATAGTGTACTTGATGCTAGAATATAGCCCTCATTGGTTTATTCTTTTCCAATTATGGGTTGAGATTACACTATGGTTTGTGTTACAAAAACACTCACTTACATTTACATATAAATTCAGTTGCTACATGCCTTTTTTTTTAGTCATTCATCAGCATCACATACAACCTGGCTGTTTTCCTTATTGAAAATGGCTACTTTGGTTTATATCAGTGATGTCTCTGAGGATTTTGAAGTGGAAGTATAGACTTAATTTTTCATTCATAAATCATTTTTTTGCCAACCATTTCCTCACACCTTCCAAATCCAGGAAAGAATGCCAAAATTTTCAGAAAATGTATTTACTTATTCTTCAAATGTACTTGGAAGGAGATTAAAGCATGGAAAAATAAAAGCAGATGAACAGGACTTGTGAGCTAAAAGAGTTATATTCAACTCATTTTGTCGTCAGTTCCAAGAAAAAGAGAAAGACAAAGGAAGGGAGGGAGGGGGGGAAGAAAGAAGGAAGGCGGACAGCCTCAAAAATTTGAGGCAACAATTTTTTCTTACTGGGAAAGATTCGCCCTGGGCTAACATCCGTTGCCAATCTTCCTCTCTCTCTCTCTCTCTCTCTCTCTCTCTCTCTCTCTCATTTTTTGACTTCCCAAAGCCCCAGTACATAGTTGTATATTCCAGTTGTAAGTTGTTCTAGCTCTTCTGTGTGAGCTGCCACAGCATGGCTACTGACACACGAGTGGTGTGGTTCCCTGCCTGGGAACCCAACCCAGGCCACTGAAGCAGTGAGAGCGCCAAACTTTAACCACTAGGCCATCAGGGCTGCCTCAAGGCAACAATTTTAATGTTTCTCAAGACTATGCCTTAATCAAATTATTGAATAAACTTCTTTGTTTTAATATGTATATAAATACTACCTTGTTTTATATTTGGTAGGGACAATGAAATAATTTTCTAAAGGGAATATTTCTAACGCAGACATTGAAATTTTATCAAGATGACAACTATCAGAAGTTATAGTTTGTTATGTATCCAATTGGATGCTTACTGAGTCATAAAAGTACAGAGGATATTAGGTTGTTTCACCCAAACATCCACTAAAAAAATGTTCGGTCACTAAATTCCTTCCATTTCAGCATCATGGAGAATATTCACAGGCAGTAGGAAGTCCTGGACATTGATGTGAAGCTTCCCACTGGTTTTTCCAATTAAAAAAAAATCAAAGATAATCAATCACTTAAGACAAAATAGGGAGAATCAATTTGAGTAGTAGAAAATGATTTTTATTTCGGTTCAAAAATTCCAAAATGTTTCTTTTTCTCTCAGAATCCATAAGATGATTTCAAATGGCAATTCAATACTCTTTAGGGAATGGAAGAGGAGAAAAGCAATAAAAAACAAATGTAATAAAATTAGTTTCCATTTCAAGCACTCAGTATGTGCAGTGTGCTTCACCCAGTATCACCAGTACTCACGGCAAGTGAGAGCCTCTTGTCAATCTAAGGACACTGAGGATAACAGAGGTGAAGTGAGTTTCCTGAGGTACTTAAACTCTCTGAGCCTTGGTTTCCTCACCTGTCAAATGGAGCAGTAACTGCAATTATGTTTCCGGGCTATTATAAGGATTAAATGGAATTTGTATATAACTTGCTCTAACCAGAGAAAGCACTTGGTATTTTTTGACCAAGTCCACCTAAGCATGAGGAGCTTGGACTCCCTTTCCCCAGGTTCCAAGTCCCAGCCTCTTTCTGCTTTACCACACATACTCTGAGCCCACAAGATGGGAGCCTAAAAGCTCCCAAAGACATTTAGAAACTTCAAATACTTTAACAGGTTCTAATAGTTAAAGGCCAAATAGTAAATTTTGAGCTGCCACTTGGAATTCTAATTACAATGGAGAGCATTTCTGAAGCATTAGTGAGAACAAATTCCTGCTCCCAACAGTGGACAGGTGTACTGTACTCTAGAATCAGGCATTGTCATTAAAAATTAAAATATCCAAATAAATTATTACCATCATTCCATGGGGGAAGGTGCTAAATTCTATAAAATAATATTTAAATCATTGTTTTAAGACTCCCCATGAGCCAGGGATCTCCATGAAACACAGAATACAGTAAGCCAAACAGAAGCAATATGTATTGTGTCTTAAATCATGTCAGAGACTCACTGGAGAATAACGTTAGTGCAGACTCAATTACAAAAAAGAATCAAAGGATGATTGGATAAAAAAGATATGGTATATATATATACAATGGAATACTACTCAGCCATAAAAAAGGACAAAGTCGTCCCGTTCACAACAACATGGATAGACCATGAGGGTATTATGTTGAGTGAAATAAGCCAGACAGAGAAAGACGAACTCTGTATGACTCCACTCATAGGTGGTACTTAACATATAGACAAAGAGAACTGATCGGTGGTTACCAGGGGAAAGGGGGGACGGGGGGAGGGCACTAAAGGTGAAGTGGTGTACCTACAACATGACTAATAATGACGTACAACTGTAATTTCACAAGGTTGTTAACTATCATAATCTTAATAAAAAAAATTAAACTCCAAAAAAAAAAAAGAATCAAAGGAAATTCTTATTCTCAGTCCAACGCAGTTATAGACAAAATTACTAACACGTAATTATCAACAAAGTAGACGGACATAAGGTAAAACAAGATGAGTGGTCAAAAGTTCCTTGTAACTTGACATCAAGCATATTCCCCGGATGTGAATGCACACATTTTCACACTTAAACATGTGTGAAACCAGGGTGGAGAACAACAGATGGAAAACCACAGCTGATTTTGACCGGCAATAATGATGCAGTTGCCACCATGTGCACATACGCAAAAGTGGCTGCCACTGCTGGAGGCAGTGGTGACCAAGGTGTTCTCAGACACGCTGTGTAGCAATGCTCCTGCCTGCCAGATGGTGATGACACTGAGGACAACAGGGGCACGGATGGACCCGAGTCTGAAAGTGATTCAGAAGAGCTTGCCTAGAAAAACGCTGTAGGATTCCCTCAGACTTACTTCGCTCCACTTTTATTTTCATGTATGTCTGAGTGATCAGTCATAAACATCTACGTATAAATAAGTCTAAGACAGCTTTGTCAGTAAGTTGAAAATAAAAATCTCAACTGAAAAGCAGTATTGCATAACAGTTGAACTTCTTTCTCAGTGGCACTTACTGGTGGTCTGCACCTCTTTGGCATCCTAGACTTAAGAAAGGCAATATACCTGCTACCCTCTTCACCTAGTCTCCTCGCCTCTCAAGTACCTCCTCTTTTATGATAAATCCCACTCTCATCAAGCTGCCCTCTCCTACTTCGTAACTTATTGTCCTTATGTTAGGTCCCCTATTAAATTTGGCCCCATAAAACATAAACAAAGGTTAAGAGGACAGGCTTGAAGTCACACTGGTGAGAATCAAATTCCAGCTCTCCTGGTTACTGTCTGTATGGCTTTGCGTACATCATCAAAAACCCATCTTTACCTCCGTTTCCTCATCTGTAGGATGGGAATAATGATCACATCTACCTCACAGGGTCGTTGTGAAGAATAAATGAGAAAATGCATTGAACTGTCTGGGCACATATTCAACGGCTTTTAAGTGATGGTAACAGTACTTTTTAATGTTGTTGTTCTGTAATTAATTCAAGAATGCAACCTTTTGTCTAACATATCTTGCAAACTATTTTAGTTCATGAATCACAAACCTCTCTTCACGTCCACCTCCACCTGCCAACACTGTAGCTGCTGTGAAGCGAGGACTCGTGCTCCTCCAACGCAAGACCTCCTATGGGTTTCTTACACATTTGTTTGTTCCATTTCCACAAGACCTCTTTGAAGGGGCATTATTAACTTCACGTTTCAGATGGTGAAACAGACTGGAAAGGACTTAGTAACCTGCCTAGGACCACTCACCCAGGTGAGGAGAGCTGGGATTTGCATCCAGGTTTTTGTGATTCCAAAGCTTTAACGTTCTTCCTTCCCTTCCATGTAATCCACGCATATCAGCAGAGCAAAACAAAGACAAGGCATGTAATATCTGGACAGCGGCAAGTTTTCTCTTGTGTCAAGCAATCGTAATTCTCAGCAGCTCTCTGGGATCCAAATCCAGGTCTGAACAACCCCGGACTGACTTCTCTTAACTATTCCACTCTTTGTTTGCCTTTCTATTGGTAGAAAGTAGACGTAACCTTTAGGGAAGAAATAATTATTTCCAGGGACAAAATCATGGATCACAATTTATTCTAAATATATCAAAAAGGGAGTGCGTCCAAAAGGCAATGGAAGAGGGAAGTTAATGTTTGCATGGGGCAGGTTATCAAAACATGTTTGTATTTTGTCTAGCAGCACACCACTCACTAGCATGTATGTGATAGGTACGTTAATCACAGTCTGATTCATTTTAATTGCAGGAATAGATTGCTATTTTATTAGCTCTAATTATAGGAATAGATGATATCCATCTCACAATTCAGATTAGGAAAATATGACCAAAAGAAAATCATAATTCAAAGAGTGTGTCATTTTAATATTTGCACGACTTCACAAATTACAAAACAGTATTTAATACATTACTGCAAAAGAAGACCTAAATAAATATGTAAAGTTTTATGTTATGAAATATTTGCATTTATGGTTTTATACAAAAGAAAAAAGAAAGCCAGAGGACCTGAATGACAACAAAACCACACCCCCAGAGGACCTTCTGATAGAGAAATTTGGTTTCCCAGGTCTGAGGGTGAAAAGTATGCTCTTTCAAACACCAAGGTCACAGCGTTCCTCCACGTTTCCCAAAACCAGAAAATGCCCTGGTGGAACCAACTCATACAACCTCAGGGTTCGGTTTCCTTCGGCATGTGAGAAAGTCCATTTAGCCCTTCACCCATTCAACATATTATTTAGTATCTGCAACGTTCGCGAAAACACACTGGGAACTATGGAGGTACTAAAAGGGGAACAACACTGTGTGGTCACAGCCTCTTGCAGGTCATAGGAACAAACCAGGCCATGCCACTCTGTGACTGTCTCTAAAGCACGTGATGTTACTCACAGATACTGTCTGTTTCCCAAACCTTTCACAGGATGTGGTCAGGTAATGCTGTTCACTGGACGCTTTCACAGATGGGAGAGCAGCAAAGATGTGAAAGCAAGAGACTTAGCTACTCAACAGGAAGGGCTTCTGATTTATAGGTCAGGATTAGGAAAAATATGTAAATGTCTATTCTTCCCACAAAACGGCTGTTTTTGCAAATGCTGTTATGTAGATTGATTAATTTCCAAAATGAAGTTGAAGTTAAATTGATTGAGCTCAACGAATAAATTCAGTAAAAATGCACACTGAACATATATAATTCACAATTGGCGCTCATTATTCAACCAAGAAACAGATGAGATTCCACAGACATCCTGTTAACGGTACATGGATGTATTTTAAGATGGAGGAGACTGGCCAAAAAAGTGTCCATAATTACACGAACGCACTCTGTTCTCAGGGTAATTCGGGGGGTGGAGGGGGAGGGGGAGGGGAAGTAAGTTTTCATTTAAAATTGTTCAAGATTCCTCTTTTAAATTAAAAAATCCTCAGTGGGGCCGCATATGGCCTGGAATCAGACCCCAAGGTATTCATTTTCCAGATTCACATGAAAGACTTCAAAAGCTGCCTTATGTGAAGTGATTTTATTAATGATATAAACTAGCCTATTCTTTATCAAGCACTCCTTATTTGGGATCTTTGCTCCATGCACACATATCTCCATTTTAAAAAATACCTTTCAGCGCTGCCCACCAAGACTGTTGACTTTTCTAAATGTGCTTGATAAATCAAGGAAGACATGAAGCATACGATTTTAGAGCTGGAAGATAAAGATTTCGGCCCCTACAGAGCCCTGGGGCTGCTTGGAGCTTTGGCTTAGGAACAGAAGCGTTGTGAGGCTATGTCTTGAAAACCATGGGTCTAAATTGAAATTAAGGCCAGTCTAGAAAGATGACTCTTTTTTTGAAGATGCCACAGATCTCTTTAGGTACACTTTCTAGGATCTGACATCAGACAAAAAGCTGAGACTTGAGGATCTGGAGAATCGCAAGTGTCTGCCCCCAACCCAATGTCATCGAACTCTCGGCTCCTTAGTGTCTTAACTGTACCAAATTTCTGACTCAGACTAGGTCATCCGAAGCTCCCTTTTCATTTCTAAAGTTCAAATTTTCACACATTTTTTCCTAATATTTACTCTTATATTTACCTGATACCTATATTTATTCATCAGCAGCAAAACATATCACACGATGCCATTAGCACACAGCCCAAAACACTATTAAAAAACTTCTTTGAATTAACATTTTTGGGCTGCTTATCACGTGCTAATTTTTGTGCAAAGCATTGACAATAATTATTCCGTTTGCTCACGGTCCTGAAGGCAGAAAGTGGTCAGGCTGGGATTCGAATCCAGCAGACTCTAGTTCTACTGAGCCCTGAGATGCGCGTATCTGTACGTGAATCACAACAATCTTCGGGGGATGGAGATTCAGGAGCTGTGGGAGGCAGAGCGGGGTCTCCTGTAGAGAAGCTCCATGTAAGGCCTTGCCTACCCCGAACACATCCCGCCACCCCCACCCCGCACTGTGGGGGGCCATGACTACCGGCACAGAATCGTATGCTATCACCCTCAGGAGCACTTTTTAGTCGTAAGTGGGTGGGGGCAGAGGAGAGAAAGCCACGACACACACATACATAACAGTCACCCAAAAGCATCCAAGCACACATCATCATGATTTATTTGAATTTTGCAGACAGTGTGGGGAGTCTCGCTTTTTCCTTTCTTTCCAGTCAGAACTGTAATTTTCCCCGCTCATCACCATGCTCAGTACCGTAAACATTCATACATCGTCAATTTAAACAACACACATACTCTATCCCATTCATCGAAATGTAAATGATTACAGAAGACACCAAGGTGGAACCACTTTGAAAGCCATAACATTTATTGAAGAGTGGACATATGTTTGCAAATCATGGCAACGCATGGGAGTGTATTCCACGGTTCATTGTGCTGTTCCAATGAGGCTTCATAGCACCTGCTCATACAGCCCCTTTTTAACACAATAACTGAAAGGGATAAAAACGTGTCGATTGCAATTACATTTACAAAACCAAATGTCAGCTTTCGTTTAGAATGAATCTGGGCTCGGCTACTTAGACATACACGTGTTCATTTTTCAGCCCCACACACCCATTCCTGTCTGGGCAGAACTTTTCAATGAATAATGGCTTTTGTAACCCAAACAGTAGCTCAGAATATGGTCAAGCTTAGGGAACAGAGCAACAACTTCACTGAACAACAGAATTTCTAACCTGTGCCCCAATCAATGTATCACTTTGCGCTCAAGATATTCAACACAGCATTTCATTTTTGGAATAATAAGGGAAAACTCATCTGACAAAGGGCATGATACAGAATACATTTATAAAAGACATTTTTCACCTTAAATAATGTTTGAAAGTTAACTTTCTTCCCTTTGTTCCAGTGGAAGAAATTTTGGCCAAATTGTCAAAAAAAAAAAAAAAAAATACCATCCAGCTCTTATTGTGGAATTTAACCACCCATTTTCCTCTAAAAGTTATCTTTTAACAACTACAATAAAAAATAAAATTTCACTTCCAGGAATTTAAACAATTTAAAAGAAAATAGCTATTTTGATAAATAAAAAAAGACATTCATTTTTCTGAACTACCATTCTGTTTTTTTCTTTTTGCCTTTCATGGAAATATGTAAAATAATGATCATGGAGTAGAAAGTTGCTTGATTTTACCTCCTTAAAGATTAATAGTATAAAGCTGAAAAGGATTTTCTAATGAAAGAATCTGACAGTGTAAAAAATCTAATGTAGAAATATCTAATTGATGACCATTGAAAACGCTAGAAAGAGCAAAATTAGAAAATTCTGAAAGAGAAAGCCTCGCTGATTTGCTTTGCAGTACAAAACTTATTTTGTTTTATTTAATAAAGCATCTATTGTGGCTTTATTCTAAGCACAAGTTGTCAGCTGATCTCTTCTAAGAATTCCCTGGTACTCGGCCCTTGGTCTGAATGGGGGACTGACAATTTAAGGTCAGGTCCTCGCTCATGTCTCATATATGTTCTTGGGTTTAATATTCGACTCTTTATTCCTTATTTACTTTGAAATTCAGAAATCTTCCACCTGCCCAAACATAATATTTTGATACCTACTTAAATGTTACATGTAAAAATTTATATAAACCATATATTTTGTCCAAGAATTTAATTTTCTTTAACCTCTCTTTTTATTCTTCTTCAACGTCTACGCAAGAGACCTGTTTACGACACGCAGACTCTTCAGAGAGAACAATACAGAAACGCGCATCTTGGTTTGCTGGAAGGTGTTTCCCAGGCACGTCTGGTTTCTCTTCACATAGGAAAGAGTTTGCTGATCCACCATCATCTGCTTCATATCTTGGCTGGATTCGTCCCAGAAGAAGCTGTGGAGGAATGCCCATTCGCACTCCTAATTTGTAAATCACAGTCATAAAATCAGAGGAAAATGCACATATGCCACTCACTAATTTGCACACCAAAATTGTAAATCTAAAGCTGTTATAAAAAGAGGAAAGTTCAAGAAATACCTTTGTATGTGTGTGTGTGACTATTTCCCCCCACTTGAAAAGTGCTGGCTTTATGAACTTGCTCACTGCTTTTAAAAATCACATTCTTTTCATTCAATCAATAAACTTTTACTGAACGCCTACTCTAAGTGGCCACTGTAATCTCTTTTTAATCCTTCCTAAAAGAAAGCAGAGGGGCCCTATTCAGTGAATTTAAGGCACCAATAAGGACATGTCAATTTACGCTTCAGTTTTCCCGTCAGTTTTAAGGTAATCTCTTTTATACAAGGACAAATAAAGAAGGTAGCTGAGAGCAAAAAGGAAAGGGAGAGAAGTCCTCCGAACCTACAATGTGTTGAGCACCCGGCCAAGAACTGTGTGGGTGTACGTTGCAGAATTCTTAAGCCTCTAAAGAACCATAAGAGGTATTTATTTTTCCCATTTAATAGACCAGGATAAAGAGCAGTGACGAGTTTAATAATTGCTCAAGATGATTCCCACGCTACACTATAGCTTATGTTCTTAACAGATTCACCACAGGAAAAAGCTACTAACACGATTCGGGGATTTGAACTAAGGTCTGAGGAACTCCGAAGTAAAAACTCAACGCTTATTGTTTTCGTTGTTGATCTCACAACACCAAGAGGCTGTAAATTTCTCTGCTTGAGAAACTACTCGAGGACGGCCATTCTCTGTTGCTGTAAATGCCTTTGGTGAGGAAGCAGCCCTTAAAATTATGCATTCCCTACACCAAGAAATATTTTACGTGAATAAAATCTTTCTTCCGTCACTCTCCAAAATTCTGTTTTAAGATGAACTGAAGAAAATTTTGCTATAATCCTCCAAATTCCTCGATATTATGAAGTAAAAATCTGTAATTAATCTCTTTTGACGTTCTAGGAAACACAAATCAAGATAATCCTCTTGTTTTGATAACATATTTGTCCCTCAGCTACTTCCTTCACCTTAAAAAAATTAAGGGGCCAGCCCCATGGCTGAGTGGTTAAGATCGTGTGCTCTGCCCAGGGGCTCAGGGTTTCGCTGGTTCGGATCCTGGGCACGGACTTGGCACCACTCATCAGGCCATGCTGAGGCAGCAACTCACACAGCAGAATTAGAAGGACCTACAACTAGAAGATACAACTATGTACTGGGGGGCTTTGGGGAGAAAAAGAAAAAATTAAAAAGAGAAGATTGGCAACAGATGTCAGCTCAAAGCCAATATTTAAAAAAAAAAATTAAGAATATCAAGAATGCTAGATAAAAGAAAAAAAACACTGTGAAAAAATTACTCTTCTTAAAAGTAATTATCTCCAGATACAATTCTTGATAAACCTACTTCCTTTTCTTATATTTCAACTCCTACCTCATTTTGATTTAATGCAAAGGAATCAATGGACTTCCTTTAATACTTCTCTGCTTATTTTGAAGCTTTCTTCTTCTAGCTTTAGGTAAGAAGTCTTTAAAATCCCTTGGCTATTTCACCGTTCTAGATTGTGACTTTTAATTTAGGTAGAGAATTATTATTTTCAACTGCCAACAGGAGACACAAAGAGAAGATTTAAATTTGGCAGGAGAATCAAAGTTAGATGTTTCACAAGTAGAAAATGAAACTTGAAATGACCAAAGAGCCCCCTGGTTGGTTGCAGTAGATTGCATCATAATGCCCATGGTAAAAATAATGGATTTTTCAGAAACTGGGTCTTTTCTAGCAACAGTGCAACAAATGCATGTAAATGTACATCTGTGAAATAAATCTGCCACAGCTGCTGCACCTGGAAATGAGGTCTCGAACAGGAAGCCATTTATTATCATAATAAAGTGTATCTGTAATCTATACAGACCCCCCATTCCTTAAAAAAAAAAAAACCCAGCTTGGAAATTTTCAAGACACTAGCTGACTTGAAAAAGAAAATGAGGAAAGGTTGATTAGAGAATAATCCTTATGAAATTGCAAGCTATGTATAAAGGACAACTAATATACACTTTAGAGCTTAATTTTCTTGCATTTGTATTTAAGAATGAGACTGATTTTACCCAGTGCCCAAATTCATCTCTAGAAGTACCTAAACTACGCAAACCTTAGATTTTTAAAGCAGTGTTGTTGTCAAATCGTCCTTGAAGATCTTCACGGCCTGCCCATTCCTAGGGACCAGTATATGCACCAGGAAGAAATAAATGTAAATTTTTCCTTTGAGCGTTTCCTACTCTTGAGCTCACAGTGCTGACAGAAACTTCCATCTCTTATGTACTCCTAACTGGTGCAGGTTAGATTCTGTAATATGGTCCTGCTCTGCAGCTCTCAGAAGCTGCCTGCCCCAGGAGCTTGTTCCACATCTATACCTTCTTTGATGATCTCCTTTCAACTAAGTTTTTGGTCCCATCAACATGGTTGCATTTTCTAAGCAGAAAATAAAACTACCAACATCCAAAGGCAAGAGTAAGAGGAATTAGAAAAACTCCAGATTCGTCTTAATCTCCTCCTCCCACCTCATTCTACTCTCCTTTTTGGCTGTGGTTATTCACGGCTCTTAAGGCCCACTGCCACTGCCACCTCCCTGCTCCCCCAGGCCTGAACTCAGAAACCTGGGGAGTAAGGTGGGATAAGGCACTGCGCCGGCCCTGGCAGTCCCCAGGAAGAGAGGAAAACGAGCTATCCAGCTCATGGCTGGCTCTTGCAAGACATTCTTATTGGTCCTAACACTAAACTTCAGCCACATTAAATTTAAAAAGAGAAGTTAGAAAAAGTTTTCTTCCCATAGTGATGTTCCTTAATTCACCAGCTTTATGATTGTACCTATATATGAAATAACTATATATAAAGCACCTTAAAATAAGAATTCCCTCACCAAACTATTCTATATAGAATTATATAAAATATCTCAACCTATGAAAGCACAGTCCCATATGAAGTGAAAAAAGATGTATGTTAAAATACAAAATTAAAGCTACTATTCTCAAGTTAAAAGCAAATTTGGAAATGATGTAATTACTACCAAATGCCAGACACCTGCTTTTTGTCTTGTGCGGAACTTAAAATTAGTTATTACCCAAACGCCTTAGCCAACTTCATTGATTTCCATCAAGGATTCATAAAATGGAGCGGAGAATCCCCAAATACGCATAAGACAGCATCTCACAATGGTGTGTCTTTTAAAAATGAACCCAGTACTTCTCTACGTGTGATATTTCACTGCCTTATTTTCTAGCTCTCATAAGTTAGTTACCCAGTGCACTAAGTTGATTATTCCAGAATTTTTCCAAGCCAAAAGTTAAGCTGATGAGTATTTCCAGGGTCATCATCCATTCCCCTTTTTGAAAGAAGGCTCTAAATCTGCCCTTTTCCAGTCTT
Organism: Equus przewalskii; assembly: GCF_037783145.1. Classification (NCBI taxonomy): domain Eukaryota; kingdom Metazoa; phylum Chordata; class Mammalia; order Perissodactyla; family Equidae; genus Equus; species Equus przewalskii. The sequence goes on from NC_091862.1 coordinate 18,922,821, forward strand.
CAGGCACCTCATCAGTCCTCCACGAGCTCTCAAAAATGATATCTAGCGGTTCTGTGATGACTTCGGCCAATTCATTAAGTACTCTAGGATGCCAGCCATGGGGACCTGTGGATTTGAACATATCGGGGTTATTGACGTTCTGCTTTACCCATCCTTCCCTAGTCCATCCTGGAGTCCTGCTCCTATTTTTAAGTCATACTTGTCCCTCTCTGGTTCCCACATGGACTTTTGAAAAACAGCTTTAAGTCTCTGCTTGATATTGATCAGTTTCCTCTTTGAAGGTAATAAATGAAAAACGTATTTTATTTTTCTCAAGCCTATGTTTTGTTGGTCTACTTCTTTTTCCTTATGTGTTTCTTGTAAGAATAGGAAAGTAAAGTGAAACATCAGATAAACACATATCTTGCGATAATTTGCCTTCCTACATCATATCACTCAATACTACGCTTTAGCAACCTAGTCACAGAGTAGTCAACACACTGCAAGACATTCCAGAGGCTGCTTATCTCATGCTCAGAGGGTCCATATCTGTTCAACTTGTGTCTGCAAGTGCTAATTCAAAATGTACCTTCCAAAAGAAAAAAGATTCACGACCATCTTTCATCATAATTATTTGTATGCATAAACAGTAACTTTTTCACATAGGCATTTAAAATGAATAGCTGTGCATGAGCTGGGAAGAGATTAGCAAGGATTTCTCACAAAGCAGTAACCTCGTAGAATTCATTTGTTGGTGTGTGGTCATCTGCATCAGTGTTCTAGCATGGATATTATCCTAATTATCTCCCAGCTCTGATTGGTGCTGACAGTTTTAACCCCTTCAGCGTCACAACGATTCCTCCAAACTTGAAAGACAGAAACAGATCATAGTTTCCTGCCCATCTGTCACGGCAAGGCCGTGTGCCCAAGATCCATTACAGATTAGAATGGACAAAGGAGAGGAAGAAAAGGAGAGTGCATAGGAAGAAGGAGGACCCCTGAGTCTTCCCATGTTTTTGGATATGACAGGTGAACTGTGTTGCTTAGGTTCAACTGTTTACTTGCCGTTTTTTTAACTAGAAAAGCTTTTGGAAAAGGTTGAATCAATTTTGCTTTCTTTTGTTTTGTTTTTCCAGTCCACTTCTTTCCAACCTTACCCCCAATTTTATCTCTTGCAAAAAAAAAGTCATATTGCAGGCATCATTAAAAGACTCTGTTAAAAAACAATTCTGCACATGTCTCTAGGGTACAATAATTTGTTTTAGCACACGCCATTTTCACCCCTGCTCCAATAGCCACCTGCTGATGGCAATATGTTAACTAATATGTCATTATTAATTAGTTGGGGTAATATCATCCAGCAGTAGCATCTAAATGGATAGAAAGTATTATTATCGATGCTCAGGAAGTTTCTTTCTCCAGAGAATCAAGCTATTTTCAGGTCTTTTTTCCCCTGTAACACTAAGTAACCATATCTTACTAGGAATTAATATATTCAACAGCCAATACAAAAATGCATGAGTTTTTTTCACGTTCAATCTACAGATATGCTACAAAAAGAGTATAACCGACTACCCGTACTTGTGAAAATACTTCTCTAGTAAATATATTTCCAAATCAAAAAAATTTTAATATATTCAAATAGTCACTCATACAAACCCACAACCAAGCCAATGCCTCTATTAAAACACTGCCTGTTATGAACTGTGAAAAAGCATGTTCAATTCATCCTGACAAAACTAGGTTTTGTAGGGGGCCAGCCCGGTGGCCGAGTGGTCAAAGTTCTGGCCGGGTTCACGGGTTCGGATCCCGGGCACAGACTTACTCCACTCATCAGCCATGCTATAGAGGCATGCAACATACAAAATGGAGGAAGACTGGCATGAATGTTAGCTCAGGGCAAATCTTCCTCAAGCGAAAAAAAACAAAGAAAAAAAAAGGAAGATTGGCAATGGATGTAATGGCAGGACAAATCTTCTTCACCAAAAAAAAAAAAAAAACCTAAGTTTTTTGGGATGAGCGATAGGAAGGCACCTTAATATAAAGAAGGCAAGACTACTTGGTTTTTAATGTTCTAGTAAGTGAATAAATGAAAAATATTACACCAAAAATTATATTAACTATATAGTGCAAGGAAATTAGCGATTTCTATCAGAAAAACCAGACAGAGCCCCAGGTTACAGCATTAGGGAGTTACTAAAACCTTAGAAAAACCACAGCTAGGATTAGGAAAAGAGTCACATAGGGAGGAGGCAGCATCCTCATGTGACATTCTTATTAAAGGACAGAGGAGGACATTCTTATTAAAAGGACAGAGCCTCAGACGTCTGCCCAGCTGCATGTAGCTCTGCCTGAAGTCAGGAAGATGGCCTCACCCACCTGTAAAGGTCATTTCATTCTAGGAACCTAGAAAAGTAAAGAAAATGCCTTTGGCTGGGTTATCATCCAGCAAGGGCAGACACCCCCCATATTAAACTCATCAAAGATGAGGACGGACCATGAAGTCATTCACGAAACCAGCATCAAGCTAACAGCCTCCGAAACCTCTTGTCTTTGGTTCAACAGAAACAAATCGCATTCATTAAACAAGCCCAGCCTTGCAATTTGCTATTTTTCATTCTTTGCAGGAGAGGGCGGGAGGCAGACAAACAGGATTTCCGCAGTTGGTCCTGGAGAGTTTCAAGATGTGAGAGCAGTCGCCGAGAACAGTAATTAGCTGAACACATGTTGCTTCACGATCAGAGGAAACGTGAGTAATTTCCCCGTTCTGAATGCTCCCTCAAGCTCTGGCGGCTGACACTCGTTGTGACATCCCCGATCCCGCTCCTGATAGGTCCCCCTCTTCAAGTAGAATAGAAACGAACAGATTTTTAAAATTCTGACCAGATTTAAGTAGAAAGCTGTTGAAAATAAGTCTTATGGACAAATAAGCATTGGCAGTCCACCTCATTTCACAGAGCTGCTCCCACCACCACACGTTTTTCTTATTTCATTTTCCCCCTACATTATCTGGCATACGCCTGCAAAGATAAAAGCTTTTTCTTCACTCCACTGAGAAAAATAATAATCTTTCGATGTGTTTATAGTCTTCTTTGGATATAGCACTACGTTGTCTTAAAAATCACGAGAGGAATTGCCTCAAATCTGGTTCTTTCTCAAAATTCATGAAAGCCGACCTCTGCAACAATAAATAGCAAGTTATATTTTTGGTTCTATTAATGCTCCTGGAGTTTTGTTATTTTTAAAGACAGAGTTTCTAAAAAATGAATGCCAGCCGTTTGTAATGTGCCAAATTATATCTCCCTATTTCTAGAAAAACATTGCCAAGAAGTTTATAGGCCAGTTGGTCTAATTCTCTCCTCTCTGCTTTTGAGACCACTCTTGATCACGAGTTCTTATGTTAGGATCACCCAAGTCTAATTCTCGGGCTGAACTGTGATTTTCTGAGTTTTATTTATTCTAGGCTTTTATGGGGGCTGAGAGGGGTGGGGGCAATTCTCTCATTTCACAGATATTTGGCAATTCTCCTAATCTATGTTCGAGTTCTGATCTGAGAAATAGAGAGGGGCAGAAAAAGTTATCTAATGAATAAAGAAACTATTATCCTGTGGTTAAAAATTAAGATTTATGTGATTACTTTTTTTCTCAGTTGAATATTCTGATTGTTTTACTGACTTCAATTCTGTTAACTCCTTTTAGGCTGCAATTTCCCCCTTAAATAAAGGCAATCAGAGTTATACGTAGGCTAAACCATTTAGAAGTCATTTCTCCATTGGATATTATTCTAAAGGCTGTTGCTCCATTGCAGTTGGAGAACAACAGACATAAATTCCCCATTTGATTGCTGGGATCAAAAAATAAAACTCGTAACTGTACACTAATGAGCCATGCAATTTCCTTACAACTAGGGGGGTGCTGTCTCATAGGAAAAAATTAATAACGATGGTATAAATGCTGCCTTCTTTCCTCTTGAATGGCATAAGCGTCACAAAGCTGAACCTTTGGGGGTCGGTGATAAGACACAAGACTTTTTTACCTCATGACTTTCTCAAGCTAAGTTTACCAACATTGGGCCGTGTCACACTGTCCTATCATTTGGGGACCAAGGAAGGCTGGGAATTTGCTTAGAAGGAGGGGGCTTCAACACAGCCTCATTTTACCTGCAAACTTCTCCGAGGGCAGAAACCGCATTTCACACTTCTTTATATCTCCCGCAGCAACATCGTATATAACATCACACACTACTACTGCTGATTGATTGAATCCCCCACAGCATTGCTTTTACATACAATTTCTCACTAAACAAAGTTCCTACGGGGAAATTTTAGTCAAGCAAGTCAGATGAGGGTATATTTTCCTTTGCCTATAAAACAGAGAAAGTATTATCCATCTGTGTTCACTAAAGCCACGTGTGTCTTCATGGTCATCTTTCGGTTCCCCAAAAGGCCTCTGAGGGTCTCCTCTCAGCAGCTGCGCTGGGGAAGGCCAGGCTGCCTTCCAGACCCAACAGGCTGGAGAATGCGACGTTGTTATACAATTAGCTGGCATATATGTCCTTTTTTCTGCTAGAGGAGGCTTACAGGGTACATTCCCCAGGGACTCTACAGACTAGAAAAATGTTTGTCCTACTCCAGAATGATCTACGTGCATTTTCTTTTTTCGACTTCAAACACAAAATACCCAAATGCTATATAAACTGTTCTCCACAACCATCCTATCTGTCTTCATCCTCAGTGTGCCCTTGGTGAGGCCTGATTTACTATCTAGTTCCTGGAACAAATTCAGTGGGTTATAGTAAACCACACTGCTTCTCCCCACCTCCTCTCGACCCACACGGGTTCTAACCTTCACTCAGGATTTATCTGCAGGTTTTCAGCAACTGGAAAATAATCTGGAGAGGCTGAAAATTGTCCTACCCACTTATTATTCAGAAATTTCTCAGAAACGAATTCAGAGATAAAAGACAAAGCATCTTTGTTTATGCCATCCTCAGGGCATTAACCGATTTTATAATTTTTCCAACTGCATAGCTATGTGAATTCCCGATTTCTTAAAGCACGTTGTTATACCCATCACTGAATATTCTGAATATGCTCAATTCCCACCCAGAGAATAGCCCACAGGGTTGTGGTCTGCAAGTGGTAACCAACACCAGGAGACCATGTTTGGAGGGCCAGGATCTCCTCACCACCTAGCGAGCCACATCTTATCTCTACCAGGAAGAAATTATCAGGACTCACTGTTGGGAATTCTGGACCGTTCTCTCAGTCATTTTATAATAATTAACAGCTGGTCACAACATGAAGCTGGGGCTAGGGCACCACTCTACCAAGAAGTTTAACAGTACAATTGAGGAGGCAAAATGGTGGCTGGCAGGGACGGTGTTTTTAAGAACAAAGAGAGAGCTTGGGCATGGTTAAGACTTGAGTGGAGGCATTCCATGGAGAGAGAATAAATGCAGGAAAACAAAGGGATAATTATGGACCGTAAATATTACTTGGGCCAACAGTAGAACCGAGGGGAGGGGTTAGTCTTAGAGGGGAGAGGGGTAGTTCCTCATCAGAAATAGAGGAAAAAAACAGATGGCAAAGCTGCCAACATATTTCGAGGTTAAGGAGAGAGGGAGGGAGGAGCTCATGTGCCCTGGACTTCTAGTTCTCAGTAATGACGGAGCCAAGGCTATCAGCCGAAGGGGAGGTGGAGGGACGGGGGCAGTTTTAAGGAAGGGGGATGTCTGAAATAGCCACCAAGGGAACTGTGACATCAAGTCTCCAAATACCACCCAAAACAGTGATCAAGGCACAGACCTAGAAATGAGCCATATAAGTCCAGAAGAGAGATAATGATAAACGCTAGAGTGTGCTCAATACCAGTGTGTCATCCTCCGGTGAAGCTCTTTAAAACATATTGGTGGGTCTTCGGTTGAAAGTCCTCTCGATGACTGTCTCAGTCTGTTTGAGCTGCTATAATGGAACACCATAGACTGGCGGGCTTATAAACAACAGAAGTTTATTTCTCACACTTCTGGAAACTGGGAAGTTCAAGATCAAGGTGCCTACAGATCCAGTGTGTGGTTCATAGACACCATCTTCTCACTATGTCCTCACATGGTGGAAGGACAGAGGGAGCTCCCTGGGGCCTTTATCATAAGGGCGCTAATCCCATTCATGAGGGCTCCACCCTCATGACCTAATCACCTCCCAAAGGCCCCACCTCCTATACCATCACATTTGGGGTTAGGTTTCAACATATGAATTTCGGGGGACACAAACATTCAATCTAGAGCACTGTCTGTCTCCAACCAGGCTCATGGGCTGCTCGCTTAAGGGTTCTAGTCTCTCTGTCCCTCCTTGCCTCTCTCTCTCATCCACCTACTCACAGTAAAATCATCCATTATTATGGACAGTGGTCTTTGAAATCACCATTAACACTAATCTGCTAACTCTTTATTATGATTATCAGCAACATAATGGCTATTAATAGCATGTTTACTGTATAAGTATGGTTATTATTCCCCTGGCAACAGTCAACAACTATGTACTAATATTTATTGAGTGACCATCTTGTGTGCCAGGCACTGTACTGAGAACATCACATATTTATCCATAATCTCCTTTACTTCTCACCACAAGCCAACATGATGGCTGTCATGGATCCAGTTTTATAGATGAGGAACCTGAGGCTTTACAGAGTAGATAACCCGGCAGGTCAAAGGGCAAATCAGTGGCAGAGCAGTTCTGTCCAACAGCAAAGCCCAACCTTGTAAAAGTATGTGTGCTCTCCCAATCATGTCTGACTGCAGCTGTGCAGTAGTTGAATAGTGTTCCTCAAAACTCACATCCACCTGGAACCTCAGACTGCGAACTTGGAAATACAGCCTCTGCAGATGGTTCAGGCTGGCAAGACGAAATCATCCTGGACTTAGGGTGGGCCCTAAATCTAGTCACTGATGTCGTTCTAAGAAGAGAGAGGACAGAGGGAGACACGCACAGAGAAGGTCATGTGAAGACAGGAGCAGAGAACAAAGTGATGCAGCCACAAGCCAAGGGACGCCAGGAACCACCAGAAGCTGGAAGAGGCAAGGAAGGATTCACCCCCAGAGCCGGTGGAGGGAGCATGGCCCTGCCAAAATCTTGATTTCGTACTTCTGGACTCCAGAACGGTAAGAGAATAAATTTCTGTTGCTTTAAGCCACTCGGTTCGTGGTCCTTTGTTACAGCAGCCTCAGAAACTAACACAGAACCCTTTCACGGAAATACGTAATTTCCATAGGAATATTTTTAATCACTTCATTGCTTTTGGCCGTACATGAAAATGTGATTTTGAGGCAAAAGCCATTTTATTTTTATTCAGAATATTAAATGTTGTGCATAATGCTTACTTAGATATTTTATTTAACATCATTCATAACATGTGAGGAAAATTTTGACTTCTTCTTATTAAATAAATGAGGCAAACTGGTTAAATTAATTATGTAAGGAAAATATGATTTATAAAAAATACATTAAAACTATATACTGTGTTTATACATGGACTGCATGTATATTAAAATGCAAACTGAGATTTAACCATTTGCTACAGCATCAAAAATAGAAAATAATCAACATTTACAACAATTGCTTTTCTGTTGCTTAACGTCCACTGGTTTATTTATTATTTACTTGAATATTTATGATTTGCTTTAAATTGCAAGTCAAGAAAGAAGGCTTCAGTGGCCATTTGCAAGCATTTCTCTATGAATAACACACTATATACATGGATGTTTTTATTTCCAGTAAGTCAAAATTGAATATAATTGCCAGTATTTTTCTGTTTTCATATTAGTTATTGAAGAATGAGAGTAATGTGCAATGTAAGCATATCTGAGCTCTATGAGGCTTTCATTTTAAAGAGGAAAATATTTAAATAATTTTCATTGATATACTAAACATATATAATAAAACAGTCACTATTCTCAACCTGGAAAACTTTACTGACCCTCTCAGCTCAGGAAGCTCCAGCTGGAAACCACTGGAAGATTCTATATCAGCAGTTCTCAAACATTTGGTCCAGGAGCTATTGCACTTTCAAAAACCATCCAAAGAGCTTTCGTTTATACAAGTTTATAACTATTGACATTTACTGAATTTGAAATTACAAATGAGAACTGTTTAAAATAATTATTTAATTCATTTAAAAATAAAAATAGTAAATGAATTCTACGTTAACATAAATATTTTTATGAAAAATAAATATATTTTTCCACAAAATGAATAAGACATATGGCATTGTTGTGCATTTTTGCATATCTCTGTAAAGGCTGGCTTGATAGACTACTGGCTTCTCACATCTTCCACATTTGATCTGTGGCAATACGTTTTTTTAGTTGAAGTCTATGAAGAAAATCTGGCCTCACACAGATGTGTCATTAGAAAAAAGGAAGAGAATTTTAATAGCTTTTCTAGATAGATAATTGAAGATAATTTTTTTGATACCATACCAAAACTTGACAACAGATAGTTTCTTTGGGGCCAGCCCGGTGACACAGTGGTTAAGTTTGCACCCTCTGCTTTGGCGGCCCAGAATTGACAGGTTCAGATCCCAGGTGCAGACCTACATGCTGTTCATCAAGCCACACTGTGGTAGCATCCTACACACAAAATAGAGGAAGATTGGCACAGATGTTAGCTCATGGACAGTCCTCCTCAAGCAAAAAGGGGAAGAATGGCAACAGATGTTAGCTCAGGGCCAATCTTCTTCACCAAAAAAAAAAAAGAGAGAGAGTCAGCTGCAATGAACTTTAAATTTATCTTGTCCTGTTAATGGATCTCTTCCCACATATGATTTGGGAACATCATGTATTGGTCATTCGGAATATATTGAGTTCCTGAGTTAAGTGCATCTTCCAAATGTTAACACATATCATTATTCAATATCAAAAAATAACATTTGTTAATATCACCACCCATCTCATAAAAAGCCTTCAAGTATGGAGAAACTGTCAAGCTCACTGTGACAGATACAAGTTTTCCAAAAATAAAATTTTTACTTGAATACTCAAATTTTATCATTAACAACAAATATTGTCAATTGTTTTTCTGGAAATAGTAAGTTCACTTTATTCACCTTCGAGCAATTATCTGCCAAAACCCAAGTCTCAATAACCATGGTTCGTTCCACAGTTGTTCTTTCAAGTAAAAAGATGTTCCATGAATAAAGCAGTTGATTCAGCTAGCAACTCAAACAACAGCATAAGTGACTGGCAAGAAGATAAGGTTCTCACACACAGACACACATACACACACACACACACACGCGCACGCACGTGCACTTCCATTTGCAATAGAAGTCTTTGTGAGTAGCTCCATTTTGTTACACAGAATATTAAAAACACATGGACTCAAAGGTTGAGATTTAATAAACTTATTAATTTCCACTGCTTCATCAAGGATATTTTAAGGAAAATGGCCTTTTTGGTGCACGGGTGTCGGTGAAGAATAGAGTAATATGGTCTGGTTCCCTCGCCTTGATGGGCACTAATGCGCTGGCATTTTTACCCACTGTTGCTTTTGTGCACCCAGTGCAAATGTCCACATGGTGAAAAAGGCACGCGATGTCACAGTATTGTTACGAAATTATTATTTCTTTGTAGACCCCCTAAAGGGGTCTTGGGGAGCCCTAGGGGTCTGTGGAACACACTTTGAGAACCACTGCACTACATCACTTCTAGATGAAAGAGTCAAGGTAGACGTCATAAGATCAGATCAGCAAGCCTCAGATCCACGCACCATTCTGGAATGCAAGGCTGCCCTTTGAAATCACTAACAAAGACTCTGCCTTTACCCTCCTAGCCCCCATCGGGCTCAGCCCCCGCGACCCTAGGAAGTCTGGAGCCTTCCTGCCATGAAGGTGAGTTGCCTTCCCGCTCCTGTCTGGTGACAGGGTTTGCAGATTGTTGGGCTGGTCAGGAAAAATGCTTCTCTAAGGGACTGTGCATGCCAGCCTTGACAATAACAAGAGCTTTTGAAGTGACTCAGGCAATTCTGAGCACAGCCAGCCTGCCAAATCAAAATAGCCTGCGGGCTCCTGGCGTCCAGTCCCGGCTCCCCGAACACTGAAGCGTGGTCTCCACTGGGCCTTGACCTCACCTGCCAAATTGGAATGGGCAGGGAAGCAAGACAACAGTCATAATCCTCTTTAGCAACTCCTCGGAAAGCACATTTGCATGTTTAGTGGCAGCCAGAGTGAGGGACGATCCACGGGATCTGTGTTGTTTCTATCATTCTACTTCTCTGGTTTTGGCAGGGGAAAGAGGGACACTCTCAAATGTCTCATGAAAGCCACACACTCTGATGCCATCATTCTGGGTCTCAAGGACCATCGGCTAATTGCTTTAAAAGAACAGTTCTTATAAAGTCATCTGAATAATCCTCAAGATGCTGGCCTCGTACAAACGAACTCTGAGGACATATAAATGGGTTACACCAAGCAGCAAATATGTAAATAGGACTGAGCTCCATCATACACTGGCAGTCTTTACCACACACACTTGCTGTTAGGAAGTGACAGTTCTAGAAGGTTTGGGAGCAAAGCCCAGATCAAAGGTCCTTGATGTTACAGTCCATTGTGTCCAAAGTAAGCCCAGGGTAGCTGTGTGTGTGTGCATGTGATGTTGAGGGGTGGGGGCAGGGAATGGAGGACACATGGCGTCCTCAAACCAAACCAGCCCATCCTCCCGGTGTCCCTCAGCTGTCATCACATCCCTTCCTGCCAGGACAGAAGTGAAATCCCCTGGGCATAGCAGTGCAGGGCTAGAGATCCACGCTCAGACCCTGGAAGGAAAGCCCAGGTTTACTGCTTCCTGGATGGGTGACCTTGGGCACATTACTTACCCTTACCACTCTGTGCTTCAGTTTCCCATGTATAAAATGGGAACAATGGTAGTACCTCCATCTCGGAGTGTTATGAGGATTAATAAGCTAATATTTGTAAGACTGTTTAGAACAGTATCTGGCACAGTGGAAGTCTATATAAGCATCTGGATGTTTTTTCCAACACCTACCCCACCAAAGGCATGGAATTCTATTTCTTCATTCAATCACAGAGTGATATAAACTCACCCCAAAGGAGGCATAGATCCTCAGGCACAACTTCAGAACAAAAACACACTGGATGTGGGGCACCATTAAATTAGTCATCCACAAATGTTATTAGAATAAATCATGAGTAATGTGTATGCTTTAAGCACTGTCTAGCCATTAACTTTTAAAAATTTCACTCAGCTTTGTGAAGCATGCCCTACAGAACACAACTACCACGGTAGTAGTTCTCAGCTTGTTCAAGCATGAAGACTTCTTTAATTGTTTTAAAAACACAGACCCTCTCCCCCACAGGGCACATGCATGCATGCGTGCGCACACGCACATATAAAAAAGAGTAACTTGACTCATATTTTTCTTACTTTCCTACTGCCCTTTAAATGAGAAAATTACTGCTTTCAAAGTGACCAAGAATTTAAGAACATCTTCAAATAAATTTATATAAAACATTATTTATGTAGAGATCCACTGACAATGGTTGGTACCCAAACAGGTTCCGGGACTTGTCTTAACTCCTCAAGGGTCTGTGTTTCTCAGATTAGGAGCCCCTTTTCCAGAGGAACAGAATCAGAAGCTAAAATCACATTCTTAAAGAAATTCAAATACATTAAAATAAAAATTGGTTAAGCAAGGGAAAAGCAAACCCCAGAATCCCGCCTTCAATATAACACTGAGGGGTCACTACGTTCTTGATTCGTTAGCGTACAACAGGCAAGAATACTTGAGAGCAGAACTGCAAGAAGTTAAAGGCCAACATTTTTTACGTCTTAAATCAGAATAGTTTGCTTTGCTCTCCACACAATCCTCCACAGTTGGGCCTTACAATTTTTCATTGTTTACTCCTTCGGGCATCCTACCCACTGCAGCAAAGACGTTCGACAGAGAAACTGATAATCTCATGTCATTTCTGCAGGAACCGCGGCTGGTTCCAGAGATAATAGAAGGGACTCAGATTTCCTGGAACTAATACAGATCCATGGAAACAACCTCAAGCAAAAACACAGAAGCTCAATGGATTGGATACTTTTCAGAAAACTCAAAACCAGGATAACAAGAGATTTTAGAAGCCCTCTTCTTTTGATAGGCGTTTCCCCTGTATGACATGGAACGAAATCCTGACTTTGTCCTGAAGATAAAATAGTATTTAAAATAGATATACACAGAATATAGTCAACAATATTGTACTAATTTTGTATGGTGACAAATGATGACCAGTCTTATCAAGGTGATCATTTCATAACGTGTGTAAATGTTGAACAACTATGTTGTACACCTGAAATGAACACAATGTTGTATGTCAACTATACTTCAATAAAAAAATATATGTCTGCCGAAATACATTTAGGAATAAGGTCTTCAATTCTTTCCGTTTTTACTTTTCATGCCTTTTGAGATCACAAATGAAATAACCTTTCCCATTACTGCCTTTCGCTATCACTTTAAAGAGGAGTTGTTTTTATTTTAGGCCATAATGTGCAAAATCATGCTACTTAACACTAGATTATATTCACACATCATGCAAGTTAAATAAAGACACCTTGCTGATTTCTTAATATAGATTCAGCTAAGATTAGTTATGCATCTGCCACCTTAACATTCAGATTTGGGGGGAAAAAGCCTTAGTTAAAAATCGCACTTGCATTGTAAGTGCTTAGAATTTCATTGTTCATTTCAGAGCAACACAATCAAGAATTTAATTATGTCAAAAAAGAATGGTATCTTCTTAACAGCTCAGATTACATCCCTCTCAATTTCTCTCCCTCCCCCTTCAAACGCAGGTCATTTTCCTTAACCTCTATGGACTTGTTTTCTGGCCTATGAAATCAGGAGTTTGGTTAGATGATTTTAAGATACCCCCTGGTTCTATCACGCTGTGGTTTTAAGACTTCTAGGGAATAACAGACTGATGAGGGGGCGAAGAGGAAGCAGAGCCAGGGCGCTATGGGAACTCAGACAGTTAAATTCCTAAACAAGGCGACATCTCCCATGATGCCAGACAAATGTCCCTCACGGCACTGTCAGTGGACGGGCAACCTGGAGTGGAAGGGCAACAAGGTACTACAGAACCACCAAAATCTCAACTGTGTTTTAACACCTGAACATTTGCCTAATGACATGTTATTCAACCAATCACTGAATCTCAAAAAACGTGGATTCCTCCCAACCAAGACCTGTGTGTGATGGCATCAGGACGGACTGAGAACTAACGACAGGAGATTCATCCATGTGTGTGGGAGGGAGGTCTTATTTTTGCAATAACTAAATCTAACAAAAACTTCCAGGATGAGTAGCAAGTGTTTGTGGTTTCCAAGTTTCTATAAATGCACTGAATAATCCTTTACGCTGCTGAATTACTTAAATATTTCACCCTGGTGTGGATAATGTTCTGATTGGTTCAGTTAAATGAGGGTCTAACTGGCGATGAGTCCTGTTTCCCCAGCAAACAGAGCCTGAGACAGTTTATTCGGGAATGTGATCCCAGAGAGGAGAAGTGAAGACCAGGAAGACTGAAACAAAGGCGGGAAAGCCAACACAAGGATGCATTATGGAGCTGGCCACTGGGTGACGTGTTGCCCAGTTATGTACGACCTTCCGAGGAGCTTTGGGAAATGCATCTCAGAACCATTGATGTACGAGAAGAACGAGGGAAACATTTATCCCTCAGCTTCCATTGCCCATTTGTCAAAGTTTGCCTTGCAGGTGTAAATTTCCCCGCACTTCCTGTTTACAAACCTGAGTGCCTGGTCAGATCCCATGAGTGCATGACAAAATCAGGAGTGCCTGGACAGAAAGCATGAAGCACAAGCCTAAGCCAGTGAGCTATCAGGCTGCATCCAAGTGATGCTGGCTGAAGCCTGTGCAAAACTCTTTGCTCAGCAGTGGGTGGAATACAAATTAAGGCCAAGATGGTTTGAACTGGTGCACATAAGTATCAGGCATGTGTATCAGTCAGGATAGGCCGCTGATGCTGCAGTAACAAACGACCCCACAAATTCAATGGCTTACAACAACAAACGTTTCTGTTTCACTCATGCTACTCATCCAAGGTGGGTCTGCTATGGTTCTGTGCTTTTCTTCACTCCAGGACCAAAGTTGACAAAAGAGTCTCCATCAGGAACATTGCCAGTTATTGTGACTTGAGGGAAAAGATTGAATTTGTGAACCATGCACAGTTTTGTAAAGCTTCTGCCGAGAAGGGATCCACATCACTTTACTCACCTTTCATTGACCAAAGCATGCCATGTGTCTACTTGTAGGTCAAAGGGCTGGGACCTATAATACTCCACAGAGAGAGGCAACGCAGGAAGGGAATATGGAGGAGAGTAATAAAATCTATCACAGTGTGCCTTCATTTTCATGGGAGAAAAGCCAAGGGTAGGAGGAACAATTCTCTTTACGGAACCCTGTGCAAATTCTTTCACAGCACCATCTTTTCTCTGAGCACATGGCCATCTAATATTTAGAAATATTAAGTCCCAATGAAAGACAGCAGTTCTTTTCCAGCAGATCCTTTTCTAATGAGGAAAAAAAGAAAGAAAAAAAAAGCATAGGGGATCTCTCAGGGGAAAGCATTATGTTGTGAATGTCTTCACTTTGTCGACGTTGAGACAGTTCTCAGAAATCACAGATGGAACGACTTCTAAGGAAGTTAACGACAAGAGCTGAGGCTAGGCTTCAATACTCCGTATTCCCATTCCAGGGTAAAGTGGATAGAAAACATTATATGGTCATAATTTTATATTCAAGTTACATGAAAAGTATATATATTTTCCTGAAAATCTGTTTTTGTAATGTTACCAACCTAACATAAAGAAACATTCTTAAATAGCTAGGTTAGCACGACACTGACAAGAAAAAATACAATTTAATTCATTAATAAGTACAACTGTAAATAAGCATGTTACAGTTAGAGCATTTGATTTGCCAGCCTGCTGACCAGAAATATCCAGTTCTTTCTATAAACTTAAGAAGCATCAGAATTGTGTCAGATGAAATAACCAAGAGGCAAGATGTTGGATAAGCCTCGTTTATATAAAGGGAATGCATATTTGGGAAAGGAAAATGTGACCTCCAGGCGTTTACTTAATTTGATGGTGGCAACCAGTGGCAACCATTTCCTTCATTTAGTCATTCAATCACTATTCACTGAGCACCCATGATGTGCACAGCACAGTTCTACGCCCGACGCTTACAGTGAAAAGCGAGGCAGCCAATGTCTCTCCCCTCAGGGAGTATACACTTTAGGAAGGAGATGAGGGATGCAGAGAATAAACAACTAGACATGTAAATAACCAAGATAATTTCAAATTAGGTCACATTCTGTAAAGATAGTAAAACAGTCACATGATATAGTGAGAGGTGGGGTGTTAATCTATAAATGATGGTCTTTCTGAGTGGACAACCATGTAAGAAAATGATTGAACCACTTATGTAAAACTATAATACAGTTTTTAGTAATAGTTTACATTATCCTATAAGGGCTATTATTACTCTATTAAGATCTTTGAACAGATTTCACCTTCTGTGCCTTTGCTCCACTTCCCATTCCCCATAAAATCTCTCTTTTAATTGGCCATTACTATATTTTTTCTTGTATTTATTAAATGCAATTTTATGATTGCAGCTAATTTAAAAATCAAGCAAGATATTTTATATTACCATTACCTAAATTAAGCTGCTTTTAAGTATTTTCTATATATCACGAAGCCTTTGAAAGAAAATTCATACTCTCTCCTCACCAATCCCTGCCACCCATCTTCCCCTACCCACATCTAATTCTTGTTGTAGAAAGATTTCCTACCTTTAAAATCTGTATTTGGGCAAAAATACAGGTTCCAGTAAACAAAAACTTCCTTTCTAACCTATCCTGGGTAGACACATGTACACGAGGCAGAATTCTAAGAATGACTCCACTGACTCTTGCCTTTGTCCAACCCTTTTCATGTGGGTGGAATCTGTGAATGCACCACAAGATGTCCCTCCCAGGATCAGGTTACATTGTATGACAAAAGGCAGATTACTCTGGGTTGGTCTGATCTAATCTTAGTCCTTCAAAGGCAGAGGGTTTCTCTGGTTAAAGGAAGTCAGAGAGATTGGGAGCAAGAGAACTCAGCTCACGACTGCTGGACTGAAGATGGAGGGGCTACACGAGAAGGAACGGAGGCAGCCTCTGGAAGCAGAGTGGCCCATGGCTAACAGCCAGCAGAGAAATGGGGACCTTGGTCTGTACCTCAAGGAACTAACACGAGGTTAGATGCAGATTTGCCCCCAGTCCTTCAGCTGAACCCTTGACTTTGGTTTTAGAAGACCCTGAGTAGTCCAGCTTGCCCAGAATTTTGACCTACAGAACTATGACATAACAAACGGGTGTGACTTTTAGTCATTGAGTTTGTGGTAATTTGTCATGCAGCAATAGAAAACTAACACAACATGTAACCAGCTTTATCAACTGAAGTGCTCTACTGTTAAACAGCTAAATAATGGCTCCTTCCCACCTTCGGAATGCACACCATTAATTCTAAGGAAAGGAAGGGAATTCCCTGGGGGAGAGGGAGGGCAGGGTCGGGTCAGTGATGGAAAAGCAGGACCCAATGTGGGACAGACTAATGGAAATCATACTGAATCACTTTCCCTGCCCAGTTGTGGTGCTATGCTTGTGCTGGACCATGAACTACTCAAAAGGAAGGAAAGAAGCAGAACAGCTAGGATCAACAAAAATGCGACAAGCCACAAGTGATAGGAATTTGGGTACAACCAACTGGTTTTCTTTCCAATTCTTAGTACATGGAGTGGAGGAGAGAGGGGAGATCGTGAAATGGTTTAAAAGATGGCATGCCTTTATGGCATTTTTCCAATTACAAATTCACATGATTACACACAGTTCAGAAGCATTTACATCCTGCAACAGAGGACACACTGTGTGCTCACCTAATACCCTTTGATTTTGCTTTTCCTTGGCACAAAGGCAGGCTATTGTTCTCAGGTTCCTCTACCAACAGGCTGGGAACATTTGATGGAGTTCTGGCCAATGAGATGTGAGTAGAAATAATAGAAGTCATTTCCAGGCCACATTCTTAAAAAATATCCCAAGCCAATCTTCAGTTTTCTTGACCCTCAAGAGGCCATGTGTTGAGGTGACAGGCCACTAGATGGAGGGAGCCTGGATCTCTGAGTCACTGGATGGAAGACAGCCTCCACTGACACACACTGGACCTTGCAGGAGCCAGAAATAAGTATTTGTTATGTCAAGGCTTTGCGATTTAGGGAAGGGGCTGACATTTTGTTACTGCAGCACAGCTTAAAAATATTAACTCATCCTGAATAATACATATATATCTTTTCATTTGATTTAACAGGTTTAGACAGAATCTCTTTATCTTAGACTTTTTCTTGATTTAGTACAACACCCAAGCATTATACAAGAGCATCAACACAGGAATTTGAATATCAAATTTAATTACTGTTACAAGAAATTCATATTCTGACATACCTGATACTCACACTAGATGATTTCTGTCTTACATAAAACGACAATGAGAAGCATATAAATCCTGATATTTTTGTATATATACATATAAGTTTACACATGTACACATAATTGTTAATAATAAGAATAACGACAAATTCCTTCCTGTAATGTCAATTTATTTATTTATTTATATTTTTTTTTTGATGAAGATTAGCCCTGAGCTAACATCCATGCCCATCCTCTTCTACCTTATATGTGGGACGCCTACCACAGCATGGCTTGCAAAGCAGTGCCATGTCCACAGCTGGGATCCGAAGCAGCGAACCCCGGGCCGCTGAATCGGAACATGCGCACTTAACTGCTGCACCATCAGGCCGGCCCCTGCAATGCCAATTTAAGCGTAATTATCCTTAACTATATCTCTACCCCTCAAAGCCCCACCCCCAAATCAGGAGAAAGGCCTACGTCTCTGATCTTTTCAGGCTAATTTAAGCAGTATCAATCTGGAATAAAGACAAGTCTAAAATGAAAACTCGCATTTCTTTAACACAGAGAAGGACGCACAATGAGAAGTAAAACTTATTTTCCTGATCATTCAGAAAAGGTGTTAACTATTTATAACCCAGGAGGCAGAAGTGAACACACAGGCCATCTAACCCAGTCACCCATTTTTCCATTTACTTAAAATGATTTTCAAAAGACCTAAGCAGAGACAAAGGGCTAATACGTATTCTTTAATGTACAAGATTATAATTAACCTAACGTCTGTTTCAAATTTACTATTATCTATTAAAGAATAAATAATTTTACAGCCCTCTAATGTAGCTCTTAAGCTTTAAATCACTGACCATAACTAATAAGCAGCTTAATAGCAAGAACACCCTAAATAGAGCCACAGACCGCAATTTCACTGGGCGTAAATCATCATCATTTTTAATGCAAAGGCAACAGCAAATCTCGGTAATTACTGGGTGCATTTTGAATCACTTTTATTATTACTGCACTGGCCCCATTAAAAATCCAAAACACTGAACTGCATGGAATATAAAACTGGAATTATGATACCCTACAAACTCTAATTGAAATCCATAAATTCTCTCCTCGTATTCAGAATTATTTTGTTGCCAAAGAATTTCAGCTATTCAGAATTAAGTTTGAAAGCATTTGCTTTGTCTAGAGCAAGAAGAAAGAGCATCTCACACTGCCAAATTTGGAGAGTCAATGTTAGAGCTAAATTATGTGGATGCTTTCTTATTTCACATGTCTAAAGCAAACCATAATATGCCGAAAATAATAAAAATAAAATGGAAAAATAAAATAGAATATACCATCCACAAAAGGATATTAAATGTACATCCCTTCCCGAACCATTGTCACTCTCTCCCACACTCACCCAATGGCATGTAATGGGGACACAGACATTGCAACATCAGCATTAATCTCCTTACTAAAAATAACAAAGGGATGTCACTAAATTTACCAAAGAGTAACAAGGACAACATTCTTACTTGTGTGCATGTGAGAAATGAACACAGGATGAGTCACCAAGCCATTTTGAAGGGTGGCGATACTATGAACATAACTTTCTGTGTAAGTTTAATGGCTAATGATTTAATAACTGCCTCTTAAAAATATTCTGTAAATTCTGGAGTTCACATGAATGCATGCATGCAGATCTACTATTTATTATCTACATCATACAGCTGAGCCTCAGTGTAATCATCCTATTAAAATCAAATTTCCTATATATTGACTCTTACTAATTTGCCTGATGGCCACAATAGAGTTTATAGCCCTTCAAAACTAACAATTCCCTCATAATAAGGTTGTGCCACCATAGGGAGTCTTTTTATAAATTACATACATTATAATATTCTATTCACAGTATACTGGCATCTTATGGGCCTTAATCTCCATCGGGTATCTTAATTTTACCTCTATAAGGACAGGATTTTCCTCTCCCTAGAACATTCCTTTCCCATTTGACATGTGTGCTTATATGTTAGATTCTTCTGGAAAGCCCCTACTGCTCCTCCCAACTCATATCTAGATCTGACTCAAAGTCCATCATTTGTGTTATAAATTCCCAATCACCCCATTCTGAAGAATTCATTCTTCTTATTCCAAACTCTTAGTTCATTTACTAACCATCCTGACTTCCATCTTTGCTGCCTTAAACTATCACTTAACTTGTGCAGTTCATATTTCACAAATTCCGGTCTTTTCTTTTTCTTTTTTTTTTTTTTAAAGATTGGCACCTAGGCTAACAACTGTTGCCAACCTTCTTTTTTTTTTTTAAGGATTGGCACCTCGGCTAACAACTGTTGCCACTTTTTTTTTCTGCTTTATCTCCCCAAACCCCGCCTGTACACACTTGTATATCTTAGTGGCAGGTCCTTCTAGTTGTGGGACGTGGGTCGCCGCCTCAACGTGGCCTAACAAGTGGTGCCATGTCCGCACCCAGGATCCGAACCCTGGGCTGCCGCAGTGGAGCGCAGGAACTTAACCACTCGGCCACGGAGCCGGGCACCCTGTCTTTTCTTATCACCTATAAATTCATCAATAGAGACCATATCTTAGTGCTGAAATATTAAAGAAAATTGTCCATAATTCTCAACACTTAACACTTCCATGATTTTAGACCTAGATGTCCTTTTTCAAGTTATTTAGACCTAAATATTGTATATTCTGGTCATTAAATCCAAATTGGCTCTATGAAAATCAAACACACAAAAACACCAATACGAAGACTCGGTAAATTTTTAAAAAATTAAAATCTTTTCACTGATACATAAGTTCATTAAGGTCTATAATTCTGACCTTGCTGTCCTTGGAACTGTCTCCAGCAGTGGAGTCTTGTCAGCCACGATGCGCTCATCTGAAACTGTAAAAATGCTTCTAGATGTCAAGATGGATGTTTGTGTTTAAGCAAATCAATGCAAGCCAGGCAAAATACACATCTTTCAACAGAGAAAAAGAATTTTGCAGCTAGAAGGAATGTGACTTCAAATCTTGATTTTGTCAGTCTACAGTCTTGGGACGCTGGTTTAAAAAACTGGGATGGGGAGTAGGGGCAGAATGACACGGGTCAGTGTTCTGAAACCACACTCCACCAGTCCCCAGGCTGCTGGGAGCAGGGAAGGCGAGCTGGCTCCTGTTCCTTGCCCCATCCGTTCCCTCAGACAAGCCACTTTTAGCTCTGATTTCAGGTTTGGGATTCCTTATACGATTGTGCCTCAAAAAAGGTTCTACAGGAAAAAGAAACAATGAAAAGCCCAATCCTTTCACCTCTGACGTGGCAGGTCTCTATAAACGCTCTCACTTTATACAGCAGGAAACTCCAGCTGTACAGGTAAAGGGCTCGCCTCCCTCGGGCCCAAAACTAAAGCAGCCAATGGCAGAGCAGGGATCTGACTGCCACACTCTGCTGGCTGTCCCTCTCCCCCATTCAAGGCAGGCCACATCCACACTGTGGCAGGAGGTGACCTGCAGTCCTAGCCCCTTGTTGTGGTCCAGGCTGAGAACTCACACTGGGGCTTGTGATGATTAATTTAATGCATCAGCTTGGCTTGGCGATGGTGCTCAGTTGTGGGGTCAGAAACAATCTAGATGTTGCTGTGAAGATATTTGTTAGATGTGATTAACATTTAAATCAGTGGACTTTGAGTAAAGCAGATTATCCTCCATAATGTGGGTGGGCCTCATCCAATCAGTTGAAGGCCTTAAGAGAAAAGACTGAAGCTCCACTGAGAAGGAAGAATGAAGGAATTCTGCCTCCAGACTGCCTTCAGGTTCAAGACTGCAGCATCAACTCTTCCGTGGGTGCCCAGCCTGCTGGTCTGCCCTGCAGATGCCACACTTGCCAGCCCCCACAATTGCATGAGCCAAGTCCTCAGAATCAGTCTCTCTCTCTCTCTCTCTCTCCACACACGCGCACACACACACACACACACACGCACTCTGTTGGTTCTGTTTCTCTATTGCGGGCGGGGCTCCTCATCCTTCTGGATGCCCAGAGACTCTCTCACTGTCTTCCGCCACCACTGACGTTCTTACGAATCCTGACATCTGTCTTTCTGATCTCGGCCTGAAAGCTTGTTTGATTTCCTAATCGCTCCCCTTGCTTGATTAAAGGCAGGTCCACCCTGAGGTTGAAGCCTCAGGGCTTCCTACCTGGGCTTTCCCAGGCCTTCTCCTAATTGTGTGTTCTGTTCCTTAAAAAGGGTCCCCACAATTTTCTGAGCTTCATCTCCGTAAGACCTGGCTCTGCCCCGGGGCTCGACGGATTGTTCTGGAACCCCACATTGGAGGCTGAGCTCTGAATGTGCCGACCTTGCCTTGGGCAGGGCTGCCAGACTCCTTCCCCGGCCGCAGCCTGTCCATTCCTAGGGCCAGGCTGCACTGCAGTGGGGACAGCATGGGGAGTAAAATATGACGCTCTTTCAAATCTCCACTCAGAAGAACTTCCGTTAACCTTTACTACCCCAAATCCAGAAGCGACTGTAATAAAAAGGCCTCCTCAGTGGGGGGCTGCTAAATATTTACTAACCGGCTCTCCAGGGAGAAAAAGATGTATGCACACATACACATGCATAAATTTATTATAAATTTTACTACAGAAAGGATGTGTAGCACACAATTTACAAAAGACAATAAACTCTATAATGTCCCTTATTGCAAATTCCATATCTCCCGTTGATTCTCCCAGAATGCTTTTGTTGATGTGGGCTGAACTCTTATTGGAAGCCAACCTATATTATAATAACGAGTATCATTCTAACATGAATGTTGGTTGATACGTTTATTTACATTAATGAGCAAGATGGAAATGGAAGCAAGTGTCCTTTTAGTGTGAACTCCACTCAGTGTGACATGCCCTGGGTGCTGGCCAGGCACCAGGCATGGTGTCCGGCCTTGGGGCTGAAGAGAAGAATAAGAAATGTGCCTGCCTTCACATTTTATGGAACTAAACAGACTTAAAACATCAATTATCCTGCTAATAATCTAAGATTACA
The DNA here is from genome assembly GCF_037783145.1 of Equus przewalskii. Classification (NCBI taxonomy): domain Eukaryota; kingdom Metazoa; phylum Chordata; class Mammalia; order Perissodactyla; family Equidae; genus Equus; species Equus przewalskii. The sequence continues at coordinate 18,945,362 of NC_091862.1, forward strand.
ATTAAACACTGCAATTTCAGGCTGTATATTTGAAATGCTTAGTCAAATTCACTTCTACAATTTACATAATCATAACTGACTATTATGACTTTAGTGTAGATTTCATACGTCGACTGGACTTTATTCACATAAACAAGATTAAAGTGTTTTTCTAAAACATCAGAACAAAAATTAACTGAGTGTTTTAGAGTCTAAGGAACCTCCTTGATCTCTAAAGTTGAAAAGAAAAAGGAAAAAACTATTATTTTTAAATCCTTGAAAGTTTAAATGTCCTGGGATAATTGAAATAAATATTGTTTTTTCATGTAGATTTCTCAAGCTATAAAGGATCTACAGTAGGAAAAAAAAAAAGGTGTACGTCTGTTTATAAAACAAAAAGCCATTTAATGTGCCGTTGTCAAGACAGTAGTTTACAGTTTTAAATAAGGTTAATTCTAAACGAAAGGAGGTCAAGTTCAGAGGTTAACTTGGATTAACTTGGATCTGCATACCATGATTTTGTAGTTCTCAGGATAACAGATTAAGACATCAAATAGCAGAAATTGCAAAGGAGGCTGATTATGCAAAACGCCCAGGGCTCAGAACCCAGAACCTGACTCTTCTCCGGTGTGTGGGAACCACTGGCCTGCCCCACATCTCACTAATTCCTCAACTCCACCCCAAGCCACTTTGCACCCCTCTGTCTTCCCGGTTGGCAATTCTCAGCATTTACAGCAAGTCCTTTGTCTGCAAGGTTTGCGTCTCACTGGTTGTTCTGCTTATTAAATTAATTACACAATCCTCAACAATAACCACAAAGATTTAAAAAACAAAAACAAAATCACAAGGCAGTTGTGGCCGAGGAGGCAGGGTTTGGGGCTGGATGGCATGTCTCCAAGATGCCAGTGAAAGGAAGGAGTTGGTTGGCTCCAGAGGGCAATGCAGGCCACTTCACTTTGTACTTCTCTGCAGAAAGGAAATGAGAACTGACGTGCCCTATCACTTAGAACAAGCTGCCTGCACCTGCCATTTGTGGACTGCACACAGGCCCTGCCCCAAGGTAAATGCCAACAAGCAAAATGGGCATGTGTGCACACACGCACATGCACAGCATGGTGGTAAGTTATCTTATGGCCCCAAAACATTCCTCCGCTAATATTAATGCAATTCTTGTCCATATCACTGATACCTGTCAACACAAGGTTGACATAAGGGAAGGCATATTGTAAAAAAGAAACCATATCGTAACTTTGAATGACCTCTGATTTACTAACCCAGACATGCTCTGTAGATTTTATGGACCCTCTCCGCTGCTATAAGTTGAAAACTTTGTTCTTTTGAGTTCCTTGGGACTGTGATGACCTCCACGCAGAGAGTCTGCACTGATGACTATCATCAATGATGACTGAAAGATCAGGGTATAGGCTGTTGCTCCAGTCTCTGATGCATATCCAGTAAAACAAAGACTATCAGGAATGACACCAGATGGCTACCCCACCTGGAGATGAGATGGAGGCCCCACTGGGATTAGGTCTATTTTTCAGGGACTGTTAAAATTTGGGTTGTCTATACTTCCAATCCTTCTGGTCAGACATCTAATTATAAAATATGCTTTTTAGATGTTTTAGATGTGGAGCAAGAAACAAAATTCTAATAATACAAAAATGTCAGCATGAAGCTTGGAACAAGAGAATATTTCCAAATGAGTGCTAAACAGTTTCATTCCTCTAACCCAGATCTATGCCCTGATTCAGCAGGAAATAGCTAGATCGGTCATTGCCCCAAATCCCTCAAGAATGAGGAATGACCAAAGAATAGGAGGGATTGAAACCAGCAGAGAGTTAGCCATTGATGATTAAGTAGCTAGGAACTAAAGTTTTTTTTTCCTTTTGCAGTTACTGATTATAGCTTTTTAGCTGTTTAACCCACTCCTTGTTAACTGTGCTGCTTAGGCAATATATTATCTGACTCCTACTAGGCTCCTGTGGATAACATCTCCCTGGAGCCTGGGTCACCACGGTAATGGGTGTGTGAGCTATTTTCCAGGAATTAGAACTTCTTGTCTGCTCCAGGCCAGTTGAGATCACCAACTCATCAACCGGGCCCACGGAGACGTCCGATAGGCAATCTTTTGACGTCAAGAGGCTAAAAACTCCACCCTCAGATCATGCTAATGCCATCATTTGTGAACGTGGGTCCTATGAAGAGGCATGGAGTCTGACTACGCAGTACAGATCATCAATTACCTCACCTCTCCTCACCTCCAATCACCTCTCCCCACATTCAGACCACCTTGCCCCCTATCCCATAAATATCCCTGAGTCCCTATTTTCAGGGAAGCAAATTTGAGGCTCATATTCTCACTTCCTTGCGTGGCTGCTTTGTGAGTAAACCCTCTCTCTGCTGCAATCTCGTCATCTTGGTGTTTGGTTTTCTGGGTGGCGGGCAAAAACGAACCTGGTTTGGTAACATCGCCTCTATTTGTAGTTAAAAATCTAAGGTTAGTTATTACTAAAGAGAAATCTCAAACACAAATATTTCCCTTCCTGCAGTAAAACCACTTCATCTGTTTTTTTGATAGTTCTGTTTATTGTTTTTTTAAGCAGAACCTAAATATCAGAAAAACATCTTCCCTGTATATGGTAGACTAGTCCACTTAAAAAAAACAAAGACTGGGGGCTGGCCCCGTGGCCGAGTGGTTAAGTTCGTGCGCTCCGCTGCAGGCGGCCCAGTGTTTCGTTGGTTCGAATTCTGGGCGCGGACATGGCACTGCTCATCAAACCATGCTGAGGCAGCGTCCCACATGCCACAACTAGAAGGACCCACAACAAAGAATATACAACTATGTACTGGGGGGCTTTGGGGAGAAAAAGGAAAAACACAAAGACTACCCTAAGAAAAAATGCTGAAGAGTCCCAACCATATATAATATTTTGAATGTCCTCTCAACCCGTGTCTAAAACGAATAAACTTTTTTCACTACCTTTATTCTTTAAGACACACGATACAAATCATAAGGATCTCAGTTACCATTTGCATTGTATAAACTGGGAAAACCCTGAAAGAATTATTTTATGATAATATTCAAAACAGTCTTTGTATTACAAAGTAATTATAAATACCCAACTCATTTTTATTAGGTATTTCAAAATGTTCTAAAATGAGTATAGTACCAGCAAAATAAGTGGTATGAAAAGCATTAATAATAAACCGCTTCATTCAAGGTGGAGAAGGTAGGCAGAAAGTACAAAAGATTCAAGAAAATCATTCCTGATGAGTTTATTCAGCATTTTCTACGAGTGCTACCCTTCCTTTATGCAAAACTCCTAGGGGGGCGGGAGGGGGCCACTTCCCAGGATATTACCTACAATGAAGGACAATGGCGCCCAAATACTCTGTGTATCTTAAAAACACAAAGAAATAACTTATTTGTGTGTATACTTCATAAGCAAGACAATTAAAGTTTATTAACAGAACCAAATGGTCAGTTCTAGAAAATAAACCCACCTAAGTTACCTTTAAACTAGGATTCATCAAACTGTTGGATTAACACCAAGGAAAGCTATTCTTTACCAACACTATGGTGTACACAAGAATAAAAAGTACACTTTATTTGATAAGGTTACAAGAAGAATCTTTATGATATTTTAAAAACATTTGGAATATATGAGAAAAATTTCCTTCTGTTGATATAAATACGGCTGCAAAGACTAATATTTTACTAATAGTTCTATTGCTAACATGCCTATGAATAGATCTACCATTTTCATCTTTATTGACAGCTAACAGTGAATACAGATTCGATTAGTTAACTTTCTGAGTGGTTACTACGTATCAAGCACTGTTCGAAGCGCTTGACATACATTTTCTCATTTAATCCTCAGAACAATCCCATGAGGTAGGAAACATTATCTTCCATTTATAGGTAAGGAGAGAGTGGCAGAGAAAGGTGAAGCCATCTGCCTGAGGTCACACAGGTCACTGGTGATGGAGCCCACTGCATCTGGCTTGAGAGCCTGGCATCTCATCACCTGTGCTGTTCAGCACTGCTTTAGTTGGCGATTCTCTGGTAAATGTCATATGCCATGTTATGGATTTATGATCATCCTTTCCAAACTTACTTAAAACTATTGTAATATGGACCACTCCTGGATTTGGCAGAGACTGAGCTCCTCAGAAGGGATCACTATCACTAGGCAACAATCTAGCTTCATCGGCTTCTGAGTAGCTAGCCACCTTACGTCTTAGATTCAAGCTCAGATCCCAAGCACATGTAATCCCGATTGACTTAAATGTCCACCACATGACTTCCTGTCAGGTGGTATAGCATGGCTGGAATGCCTTAGGTCAGCATTATGGGTTGAACTGTGTCCCCTCCAAAAGTAAGATCTTGAAGTCCCAGCCCCTAGCATTTGTGACTGTATTGAAGATAGGACCTTTAAAGAGGTGATTACAGGAAAATAAAGTCATACGGGTGGGCCCTAATGCAACCCGACTGGTGTCCTTATTAGAAGAGGAGATTAGGACGCAGGCAACACACAGAGTGAGAGGAGACCTGTGAGGACACAGGGAGATGCGCAGAAGCCAAGGAGAGAGACCTCAGAAGAAACCAGCCCTGCTGACACCTTGACCTTGGACTTCCAGCCTCCAGCACTGTGAGAAAATAAATTTCCGTTGCTTAAGCCACCCAGTCTGTGACATTTTGTTATGACAGCCTGAGCAGACTAAGACAGTCAGCAATGAAACCCATGTACAACCCTTGCCGGAACACCCCACTCCTGAATTATACGTTCTCACCAATAAAAACAGGAAAATTAATTGATTACCATTGGAGCAATGTAGCAGTTTTTTAAACCAAAACCCTGAGATGGAGGCTTGGGTGGGACACGATAAACTGGGTGCTTGTGGATAAAGAGATTAAGAACTCGTGGGGAGATAACAGGAAAGAAATCAAAGAATGGTAAAAGTATGAAGGAGCTTTGTAAAATAAATAGGTTTAGGCAACTCTGCAGGTCAAATATATCTGACAGGTCCCTGTCACGGAATAAATCCTAAACTCCTTAGCACTACAGGCAAGTCCCTCAAGAACCCAGCCCAGCCCTACGCTGTACCCTACACCGTATAACCACTGGCCCCCATCCTACCATCACCCATGGTGGACCACTCACCAATCCATATTTTGCACTTTCTTTATTCTCAGATTTTGATTATGCTGTTTCATGCATTCATTCATTCAACAAATATTTGTAGCAAGGTGCTGAATACACAAAAGTTTATTAAATAGACAAGATCTTTGTAGAACTCACAGTCTAGCTCCCCCAGCTTCCAGTTCCTAGTCCACACTGGGGCTCTGGCTAGTGAAATCCTATCTACCCTTCACATTGCAGTTATTCTCCAAAGATCCTCCAAACCCCCAAAGTGAACAGTTCTCTCTTTGGTGCTTCCACAGAATTCTGTTTGTTTCATTTTGGCATTCATCTCATACTGAAATGTTATGTATACTTACCTATATCCATATTTACTATTTACGGATTTCTGGATGTATTTGTATGTGTGTGCACGCATGTGTATAGATACAGATACACATACAAATATAAAAATATAGATACAGGTCTTCCTCTAGATTATAAATTCATTAGAGCACAATTTAGACTTTACTGACCTCTGAATTCCCCACCTAACACCTAAGAGTGCTTGCACATTCTTGGTGTTCAATAAATATTTGCGGAATGTAATTAATAATATTAATTAATAATCATCAGTAATATGCTAAGGTGCAGAAACTCATTAAATCTAAGCCTAAAAATTTCTGGGTTTACAGTGTTTTCTCTGCAAAACACTGTTCCCCATTCCCTCTGCAAACATTCATGCTTTTTAGCTGAATTGCAACAAACTCCTTTCGTCATGCCCAAACTCTGCCCAAGGAATTCATCTCCAGCAGGCCATCTGGAGTGTGTGGCATGTAAGTGACACTAATGAAATGTCAAAAGGCAGCCAGGTGTGGTCTCTATGGGTAAATCCAAGGATAATGGCCAAAAGGTTGGACCTGTACCTGCTTGTTGAAATTTAAGATTGATTTAGAGATTGACATCTAATCACCATGATAAAACCATCTAGCTTTCCAGAAGGCGTGCTGGCTTTCTTTGTTGTGCTTTTCTACCTGTAGCTAAGCCTATCAACACTGATCCTACTAAAGAGGCAGAATTTGTCAAGCACATTCAGGGACACTGACAATATCCAGCACTTCTCTAACACAGGCTGACAGATTTTTCTCTCTCTATCAAACTTTGTGACACAGGCTTCAGTTGACTTTGCCACTTTGCCCACGCAGGAATCAACCACCTTGGTTCACACCTCAATTAAAATCTTAACTGCTCTCTTTAGGAGGTTGATGGCTGTGGTTTAAGTTTGACCTCCCCATTGTGACTAACAACAGTGCCAAGTCACAAATGGGGAAAAGAACCATGTCCTTTGTAACCTCTAGCTACCTATGCTTTGGAGATAACTGATTTTACTAAAAGATTAAATACTATTACACAGAGCTGGCTCTTTTTCTAAGTTTTTTTTTCCTTCTGTATTAGTGTTCCATGGACTTTCAAAAATGTATTCCCACTTCCAAACAGGCCAAATGGATGACCAGCACACACCCCTTCAGGGGTCAGCCACATCATCACCTCCTCCATAAAGTCTCCTGCCCTCCAGATTAGACCCCTATTCCCCGGACGCCCAGAGAGGCTCCCACGCCCACTCATGTACTTATCCCAGTCAATGTACTGTAACCCCACTGATTGGTCTGTTGTCACAAGAAGCTCTTGAGGGCACAGATTGAGTTTTATTCTTCAAGGTAATTCCACCACCTCACACAACGTGTGACATACAGAGTGCACAAAAAACAATTTTGAAAGAATGTGGAAATGAGTCTATGCAATAGCACAAGGAAACATTTTGAGGTAAAATAGTAACATTTATCCAAGTTCTTACTTCAGGTCATCAAGAACACATGGAGATCCAACACCTCAGTCCCCTATTACACACAAAAGCTAAAGCAACATCAGTAGCATCACAGATAACATTATTTGAGAACTCACTATGTCCTGGGAATTTTTCTAAGACCTTTATATGTACTATTTAACTAAATGCTCACAAGAAATTTCATATGAGATATGTTGGATTGCTATTCCACTTTACAGATGGAAACTAAGATCCTGAGAAGTAGGGTAACTTGTTCAAGGTCCCTCAGACAGCATAGCATTATCATAGAGATTGCCAAAAGGTTCTTAAATTACATTTTAAATCATTTTCTGAGAACCTACTATATGCTCTTCTAGAGTTTAACAGCATTTTGGAACAGAGTTGTTGTTATAATTTGCATACAATAATTTACCCTTTTTATCTCTACAGCTGAAGTTTTGACAGATGTACACAGCCATGTAACCACAACCACAATCAAGATATACAGCATTCTCACCATCTCAAAAATTTTCCACATGCCCTTTTAAAGTCATTCCCATCCCTCCAGCCCAGCCCATGGCAATCACTAATCTTTTATCTGTCACTATGGTTTTGTCTTTTCTAGAACATCATATAAATAGAATCATACACTACATAGTCTTTTGTGTCTGGCTTCTTTCATTTTCCATAATGCTTTTGAGGTTTAGCCATGTTATTGCAAGCATCAGTAATTTCTTCCTTTTTCTTGCTCAGTAGTATTTCATAGTATGGCTATACGACAGTCTGTTTATCCATTCACAAGCAGATAAAGATTTGGATTGTTTCCAGTTTGGGGCTACTGTAAGTAAAGCTTCTATGTATATTCACATACAGATCTTTCTATGGACATACATTTAATGTCTCTTGGGTAGACAGCTATGAGTGGGGCTGCCTGATTGCAAGGTAAGCTTATGTTCGCCTTTATAAGAAACTGCCAAACTGTTTTCCAAAGTGGTTGGACAATCCTGCACCCTCACCAGAAATGTATGAGTGTCACACTTGCTTTATATTCTTAACAGCACTTGTTGGGTTTTTTTCTCCCCAAAGCCCCCAGTACATAGTTGTATATCCTAGTTGTAAGTCCTTCTAGTTCTTCTATGTGAGATGCCACCACAGCATGGCTTGATGAATGGTGCATAGGTCCACACCCAGGATCTGAACCAGCAAACCCCAGGCTGCCTAGTGGACTGCATGAACTTAACCACACCACCACCAGGCAGGCCCCCAGCACTTGGTTTTGACAGACTTTTAATTCTAGCCATTCTAATAGTGTCTCATTGTGGTTTTACTTTGCATCTGTTTAATGGCTAATGGTGTTGAACATCTTTTCATGTGCATAACAGTAATCCATATATCTTCTTTGGTGTAGGTCCAAATGTTTCTCCATTTTCCTGTTGAAATGATTTTCTTCTTGAATTATAAGAGCTCCTTATATATTCTAGTTACTGGTCCTTTTTCAGAGAGATGTTTTGCAAATACTTTCTCCCAGTGTGTGGCTTGACCTTTTACTTTCTTAACAATATATTTTAAATGTATTCATTAACAATGTAATTTTTTAGTAAACTTTATTTTTTAGAAGAGTTTTAGATTCACAAAAAAAATGAAAAGTACAGAGAGTTCCCATATAACCTCACACCCAGTTTCCCCTATTATCAACATTTTACATTAGTATGGTATATTTTTTATAATTAACAGCCATATTTTAAGTTTCTGAGAGTTGCAACATCCTGGCCATTCCTGGACCTAGTTCTATTGACTGTTTTTTCTCTTGATAGGTCAATTCTTTTTTTTCCTTTTTCTTTTGCATATCTTGTAATTTTTGACTCAATGTAAAACATTGTATGTAAAAGAACAGCTGAGACTGAGGTAAACTGAATTTACTTCTGGAATGCGCATGGCTCTACTGTTGTCAGGCTATTGCTGTGAATAATTGAGTCTACCCAGAGCAGTGGAGGTGGGTTTGTGTTTTGTTGTTGCTATAGTAACCTTCAGTGCAGCAAAAACTGTGAATCCCTCCAGCAGGGGCTTCCAGGCACCTTGTGTTTAGGGTGAGGTCTGGGGTAACAGAGGGTTCTTCTTAGTGTTCCTGCTCCATACCCATACAAAAGAGGTTGCCTCTCTCCATGCTTGTTATTCCAGGCAAGTCTCATGGTGGGGTCAAAAGGGGTTTTCTTTATTCTCCTGCAGCAGCCTCTGTCTTTGACAGACCCTGTGCACCTGAGCTTCAGAGGTAAGGGCTTTCTCAGCATTCCTCCCTCTCCTGCCTGTGAATGACAGCCAGTCTCTACCTTGTATTGTTGGTGGGTCTTGGGTCCAAGACCCTAGCTGTGGCAGACCGCTATTTAGGATCAGTTCAGATCCTGGGCATAAGTGGATTTCCTGCCCCCTCCTTTGGTGGATTTATCTAGCATCAGTGCAGAGCTAGGAGAGTATATTTTCTATCCCCATCCCAACAGCTGCCAATCTTTGCCTGGATCGAGGTGTCTGGGCAGGTTTCTTGCCCATCCCCTGCCTACAACAGCTTTTGCGTCCTATGACAGGAGTTCTGGGATGCTGGCGGATTCTGCGCCTATCTTCCAGGGGCAGTTGATCATGACCTATGCACCGGCACCACTGAAGGGCTCTCTCTTGTTTCCTGCCCTGCTCCTAACTTTCTCATGAGTATGCAGTGGAGGCCTCTGGGAAAGTGTGGCAGGTAGACACAGATCCTCTTTGTGTCTGAGGTTCCTAGGAATTTGAAATTATCACACTAGCCCTTACTACCCTTTGAAAGCTCACAAAAATTTTAGTTGCTTTCTTCATATCTGCTTTGATGGCTGTGAATCCTCCTTCTTGGGCCCTGCCAAAGACAAAAAAAAATAGATTGTCCCTTCGCTCCTTGGAAACTAGGTCACCTGACTGCCTTTAGACCTCAAGTCTCTCCTGGGATGAAAAAAGGCATGACATTGCAGGTTATCCATCTTTTTCTCAGGGTTAAAATGGGAGCATTGTCTTCTTGAGGCTTTCCACACCCTAAGTGAAAGGAGACCTCTAGAGTTTAATATTGTTTAATACAAGTTATTGATCCTATAGGACATTAAATTGTAACCAAATACTTTCTCATTATTTTGAAACTTTCCTTTCCTTCCTTTCCAACAAAATTAAGCCTCATATTCAGTATGTGAGTCTTTTTTTTCACATTCAAATGATCTGAAGGCATCCTAGGCATATTCCCAATAAAACACACATGTCATGCTCACAGATGCAACATGAGCCCAGTCTTACTGGAACTGTACAATACCTCAACTAATTCTTCAGAGCAGGCAAATTCCCTCTTTCACAATTACGGCCTAGAAGACAGGCTGTTTCCCAAGTTTATAATTGCTATTCACTGAATTTCAAATATTTATTCTTAATTTTTAGCAAAATAAGGCCACTCAAATACATGACTCTAAGCAAAGGGGATACTTACTACAAACAATTTGCTTACGAAAGTAAACAAATCAAGACATATACGCAACAAAAAAAATACCTTTAAAAGTAATTTTTGTTGGGAGATTATGCTTATTACAACAGTGGAGCTGCATAGATGATCAAGACATTAATGACTCATTTCTCCCTGGAAAGGCACAATTCTAAGAAAACCAGCCTGATCACTTGGTAATCATATTTTTGTTTTGTTTCGTTTTTTATTTGAATGTTTGGGATTTGGGACTAAAAATAGGACTACCCACTAGCTAATTTGTCTACCCAAAGGACTTTCAACTATTTGCAAATCCCACTTCAAACACCAAATACACCATTATGGATATGCAAAAACTGCGCTGGAGGCTATGAAAGCCACTCAACTCAACTTCAGGAAGTATTCCAAGTAAGAAAAGAATCATGTGATTAAATGCCTGCTTCCCATATTATTCTCCACCTTGTCTAAAGGAAGGAAAGCCTTGGATCTTAAGAACTTAGGAAGTGAAATCACAAGGTTTAGATTTAGCAGAGTCATGAACATGGCAGAAACTCATGAAAAGTTGAACCAAAGAGAACCAGAGTATGCACACACAGTATGTAACACAGTAGCGATCATTTATAGTTACTGATTGCTGATCACTTCATCAGCGGATGCTCAAGATTACCAGGAATTTTTGTCACCAAATTGGTGTGATTTAATTTATATAGGACTTTCTTTCCAGTCCCCTTTTGTTGATCAATATTTGTAATACGTGTTGAAAGAATGAAGGAATTCTCCTTGTCTTAAATCAAATATAAAATATGGATTCATTCTATCATAATGGCTTTGAAATTTACACTAATTAGTATCCTATTTTTTTAAAAAAGTAATAAAAATCTGTAGGACGTAGTCACTCCCTACTCCACATCTATTTTTCATGAACCAAAAGACAGACACAGCCAAATCCCACAAAGCAATGTTTTTAGGCAGAATTGCACAGCGATGAAGACCATGGGCTCTGGGGTCAGTACACCTGGTTTTCAAATGAGATTTGTTAATTGTGTGACTTTGGATAAGTTACTTAAGCTCTGTAAGTCTCATTTTCCTCATCTATAAAACAGAGATGGCAGAAATAACATCTCCCGCAGATGGTTGTTATGAGGATCGAAAAAACATTGTGGTAAAGCATTCAATAAATAACATAAACTGTTATCACTATTATTATTCTGCCTATTTCAAAGCTGCTTCCTTATAGTATATCTGAAGAGGCCGCCAACAGTAGGAAGTCTATCCTAACTTGTGGAAGTCTGACTAAAAAAGTAAATCTAGGTGGGAATGGAAAATAACATTTTAGCTTTCGAAACTCCATGGGGAAAGAGAGGGAGGCAGTTCAAGCAAGAAGAGAAGTCCCCTCCAGAAGTGAAAAGGAAAATCAAACATATCCATAAGTAATTAATATATGGTGGAATTAAGAAGAAGTCTAATTTTCACAATTAACAAAATCAAAGCACAATGAAACGCTTTCAGAATACAGATCGAGTTCACCATTCTAGGAGTTCTTGCTTTTTCAATTTGCCTGTTCTCACAAGAACACCATCACTCTCTTCCTTTCCCGACAAATCACTTTTAATATAATTTAGCATGTGCATCCCAAAACAGCAATGTTGGGGTGATAAAGAATATCATCCTTGCTGTCGGAGAGCAGGACTAATATGGCTCAGCAGCTCAAGCATGTGACTGTCACAGAGTTTTAATAAACGGTCAGAAGAAGATCAGAAGATTCAGTTCACCACCATTTTCAAGATAAGTATATCAACATAAGGGATCATATTAACAGAGATAAATACACTGGCCCAAATTGCTGTGCCAAGAAGTGGCAGTAAAAACTCTGATTTAAAATGACACAGCAATAAAACTCAAAGTTAATGTCACCAACCTAACTCCAACTCTCCACCACCTTTCTGTAATGAAGGAAGTCTCAAAAGAGTAAATTACCTTGCACACCCTCTGGCTCAACTCTAATCTATAATGGATGCAATATGCATATCCTGAATTCTTTTCCTACTGTGTAAGCCTAAGCAAGTCAGAGACACGGTGGGTTTGTGCAATCTCAGAGAGCAACTAATCCCCTCCTTTCTTAGATGCCTTATAATTGACAGGGACTAGAGCACCGACCTTGGGTGCAATTAACAACTTATCAAATTATCGGTTTTTTCTTTCACATCTAGGGAGAGCTACTTCTCACCTTAACCAGATCCTGTAGGAAGCAAGTCCTAAGAATTGCTTGGCGGTTTTTACGTAAAATATTTTCTCTTCATAAAGATTATCTATAGCCTTATTACTTTCTGGCCATGAAAATATTGCTGCTCCTTAAGGCAGTACTATTTTGTCAATCAAGAGTTTCCCAGAGGAGCACTTCATAATCCAGAGGGTTCCATTCGGTGTTGATACATGGTTACTTTAAAGTGGCTATATCTTTAGCGCATGATTGATGGCTAGCTTGGGAAGTGTTGGGTGCATCCATTTCTGCAAACTCAGCTGAATTCAGCACCTGATATAGGTACTTTCTCCAGAAACATACCATTCCAGTACCCCCTCTTTGATGCTTGCTTCAATGATCTTAAAAAACCATTCTATTTGACCTGTCAACAAATGTTTAAATGTCAATCAAGGATTTCTTATAATATTTCTTATAGAGTTTTCCAACTTCATCTTTGTTACACAGTGGGCTGTTGTTTCTATGCAAAGACAAACATTCAAATTAAGATGAATGCCACTTCAGTTTCTTCTATAAGTGTTTTCAATTTAACACAGCAGCTGGCAAGCAGCCCCATCTGTATTTTCCACTAAAAGGTCTGGGGTGGGGTGGGGGCAGGGAGGAGCAGATTAGCTGATCGAGGAGTTGGGGGCAGAGGGCAGTGAGTGGAAGAGTAGGAGATGCTGTGAAAACAGTAAACTCAATAGAGACTCAAGTTAACCCTTAGTCCCCCTAGGAGTCTCTGCCCTCTGGTTCAAAAACAAAATGTCTGGACAAACCAGAAAACTAAACCGTTACCCACAACAACGTGGTGATCGCCTTTGAAGCCACAAGGGTGCAGGGCTGGTCCCCGCCTCTCACCGCTGTCACTGCCTCATGCTGATCTAGCCAGACTGCGACTTCCAAAAAGCTATCGGCAGGAAGGCAACTGTAATAATATCATGACAATAATTGTCGAAGTGATTACGAAACTGAAGGTAAATGTCAAACATTATTCATAAGGAAAAGATGCGTAATGTAAAAGAATGTCATAATAATCTGGGAGTAAGATGACAAAATTCCTGCTCACACTCCAGTTGTTTCAGAAGACATCATTTCATTATTCGCTTCACCTCAGCTATGTAAGGATGCTTTAATACGAGGAAATCTGTTCATGTAATACATCACATTAGGCCCAGGAAGAAAAAGACTCATGTTTTTAAGTTGCTAAAAAGATATTCAGTAGAATCAAACATCCACTCCCAATAAAAACGCCTTCAAAATTAGGAAAACAAAGATTTTTTTTAACATCATGAAGAAGATCTTAGGCTGACCGTCAATGGCAAAATAACAAAATACAGCATTTCCATTAAAATTTGGAATAAGACAAGAATATCTAATTATCACTATTACTTAAGACTGCTCTATAAATTCTAGCCAATGCAATAAGACCAGAACACAGAAATAAAAGCTATAATTCTGGTAAAGTGGGTGATAAAATTATCGTCTGTGTACGATTATGTATAACATTAGAGCTTTATCTTATATCACATATCAAAATAAATTTCAGATGGATTAAAAGTGTTAACTGTAAAAACGAAACCAAAGAAGTTGATTGGAGACATAAGTAAATATTAACTGATTTGGGACTAGAGAAGGGATTTATAAGGATAAAAGTAATCACAAAAATAGAGATCGATTGTCTATATTTCTCTACTCAAAAAAAAAAAAAAAGAAGAACCTAAAAGGCAAATGAGAAATTGAGTGAAATATTTTCAATAGTTATACCAGTTATACCACATATAACTAACAAGTTACATATGCTGTTATTTGAAGAGCTTTTTGAAATTATGGAAAAGAACACTTTGCCTCAACAGAATGGTAAGGACATGAACTAACAATTTAAGAGAAGGCCTTCATATTGAGAATAACCTCACAATCATAACGTTATGCGTATACTACAAACATTAGCCAGATGTTTTGGGTGATTACTACATGTCAGATATTCTTCAAGACCCTTTTCATATACCGCCTCTCTGATTCCTCACAATAGCCTTAAGCAGTCGAGAATTCTATACCCATTTTATAGATGAGGGAACTGAGGTTTAAAAGACTAAACAACTTCTAACTTGTCTAAGTAAATTGTAGAAAAGAATTCAAACTCAATCCTATCTGAGACTGTACCCTCTATATTCCTCCAGCCTGGAAGAAACAACTAAAATTATCGATAAGGTGTAATTCATCAGTGTTAAAATTTTGGAGATCTGCCCTAAAAGAAAGCATAAAATTCTAAGGTAAACCACATTTTGGGAAAAATCTCTGCAACCTCTAAACAATAATGATTATTTTCCTTAATATATAAAGAGCTCTTGTAAAGCAACTAGAAGTGGTCTAAGACCAAGAGAAAAAAATAGGCCAGCACCATGAACAGGTAATCCACAATTACAAATATAAAAAGCTGCAAATATGAAATTATGTTGACTGGCAATCCAAGAAATCGAATTCAAAGGACGATGAAAGGCTTTTTCTCAAACATGATGTTTTCACATAATATAGGAATTAGAATAATCAATAATAACATGAGTAAGGCTTCAGCCCAATAAGAAAATGATTAAATTAATTATGGTGCTAAACTAAGATGGAATACGTCTCTGTATTAAAGTCATTTTTCAAATGGTATCTGCTGACATAGGAATAGCCTTACCCTTATCCATATACAGTGTAATACCAGATCTGTGCATATGTACAAGACAGATAGGCTTACACATAAATGAGTTTTAAAGAAATATAACGTAGTGTTAGAAATTGTAATGCAGACCATTTTAAATTTCTTCTCAATCTGCTTCTCTGTTCTCTGAATTTTCTCAACTCAGTGTGTTTACTTTTCAATCAGAAATATTTTCAAAATGTTATTATAAACATAATGATTTATTCACTATCAATAAGAATGCCTTAAATCTGTAGAGTTCTTTTAGAATTTACAAAGCCACTTCATAAATATTATCCCATCTAATTCCTACTACAACCCTGTGAGATAGATACTTGTACCATTTTATAGAAGAAACAACTTCTCTTAAACTAAAATGATTACATTTCTCTGTGTCTTCCAAGGACAGGCCCAGTTGCAGGAAATAAAGGGGTCCTTAAAAACAAAATAAAATGTTTAATTATAAACAAGACCTACAGACAACTCTAAACAACGTCAGTCACAAAGCACTCCTCCCTAAAAAGATCTTTTCTTGGCCTAAATGCAGTTGTTGTACTACTGTTGAATTTTAATGGTACATACATTGAATTCAAATTAGCATCTTTTTATTACCTGTCTTTTAATAAGCATCATGTTCTACATGGAAGTACACTCAGAGAACTCCTGGTTATACGGTTGGCAGCAACCCACAGACTTGGTTCCAAGAGCCCTTTTCTAGAATAAGTTGGTAAAAGTTGTCCTGTCTGTTCCATAGCTTTGAAATAAACACTAACAGCACCATGATTTGACAAAACTTGAGTTACTTCAATTCTGTTATTCGTATGTGACCAGCTGGCGTTTTTATTTGGGCTGAAAATTCAAAACACTGAAACAGAGCACAAACTGTAAGGCATAAGACTTTACTTTGGTTAACTGCAAATTCTGTTTCATAGATGAGAGATTTTTATTAAATTTGAATACTTTAAAGTTGAAATGTATTTCTTATTTTAATTGTTAATTGCTTTAAAACTAAAGAAGAAATCAAGAAATAATTACTGTGTATTATGCCATGACTATTGCTTAAAATCACTGTGTCAAATAGTTGTGGGATGTTAAAAAACGATACACTGGGGGTGTCAAACAGAGTAGGTACATCTCTAGTCTTATGATAAAATTATGGTATGTTCTAGGGAAAACATCTTAAAATTTGGAAAATCTGTTCACTATGATTTTGGTAAATAAAGAACACATATCAATTATTTTCCCTGACTTTCCAGACATGTTCCAAATGAAGTAGGTCTTACTTTGTATTTATGTAACTTTATGGAAACACAACAGTGAGGTTTTTAGAGCTCGTTAGATCATTTACTTCAATTAGAAGCAGTAACGAAATCTCTTTCAACTATTAGATGTGACTTAGTCTCTAGATAAGATAGATTGTATGTTTAATGCCTTTTGGCATGATCCACAGTTATTTACCCTTAATTGTTTTTATATTGACTGAAAATGAGGATTCCCCTCCTTCTCCTCCCAGGCTTCCCCAAGTTCAAATCAGTGGTTGATCTGAAATAGCATCTTTTCCATAAAATTTAGAAAATAACTGTTAAAAACCTTTCAACTTTAGCGCTAGTAGGAGTAATAATAAGCCTTTGCCATAGCCAAGGACTCGAAGCTGCTTCCTGCTCTCCACAGGCAATGACCTTGAGAGGCCATGACCATCATGGTTCCTGCTATTCCTTCCCTCACGACGCACAACGTTCTTCCAAATACCTTAGGGTAGCTCTTGCTTATTTCAAGGACCAGCCTGGGCCGAGTCCATGTCATCTGACTCATCTTACTTCAAGAAAATTCATTTCCAAACATATTTCTGAAGAACCAGAATCTGAGCACTTACATAATCTGAAAAGAAAAATGCATTTTTTATCAAAACTTACTTCTTTCTTATTTCATGGTATGCCTCAGTCAACCACCTAAGGGCAGACAAGGTTCATGAGGACATCCTTAACACACCAACCCTGTCTTTAGCATCTTTTTGTCACTCAAGAGTGAGGAAGGAGGCATGAGTACAACAATGACTTCTTTAAGACTTGAGATGGTAGTGTAGAGAAGAGAGCTTTCCAAGAACAGCAGGATGAGCAAAAGACAAGCCATAAAAAAACACCACGAGACTACCCAAATCTGGATTAACCCATCGAGTGCTACAGTTTACTAAAACTGTGCACAATTTACCCAATCCCTCCCCTTTGGGGCCACAGGCATCTTTACACTGGTTATCTATTCAGAGTCCATGACGAGTGCCTTGCTCTTTGCAAATACATAGGGAATTGACTTTTGTGTTTGAAAAGCCTTGTTGAGGAATTTCCATATTTACAGCATGGATACACTCTAAGAGCATATTTTTTAAGAATTCAAAAGTAAGAAAAGGATTACAGATATCATAAAATCTAAAACCAGTTTACAAGTCATACCAAGGGAAAAAAAATACTCATTTTGTGGTCAGATTCTGTTTTCAATTTCACATTTTACTGTCTTAACTGTATGATTTGATTCCAAATTGCTTCAGGTATTTACACCAAACTGGACCCACCTTAAAACAATGAAGACTTGCCACCACGGAAGATACTCTAAAGAGTGCTCTGCAGGCCCCAGAACTTCAGAGATGTTTTGAGTAATGGCAACCCTGTCATCTACCCAGAGATGGTTTGGAGACTACAACCTAATTTTGAATACCTACATTTTGAAATGTTTATATTTTTAAAAATCATTTTCATTATTTTATCTTCAGGCATATAATAATGACTGGGAATCATTTGTTCTAAAAATCCAGCACCGATTAATTACCAAACACCCCTCTCATCAGGAATGAGAGCTGGCCCAATGGGCTCTGCTGTACGCAGCAGACACAGGACCACTGCGATAGAGGCTGCAGTGCCCAAGCAAGGCTAAGTATGGGGTGATGGGAGCCGACACAGATGAGCACTTACCAGGAGCCAGGCTATTTACCTGGCAAATGCTTTTTTCTGGATGCCTGTTAACATCCAGCAATTTGCTTTCAGCTGGCAAGGCCAGCAATACACCTTCACTGTCCCACCTCAAGGGAGTACATCAACTCTCCAGCCTAATGTCATAATTCAGTTTGCAGGGCATTGATCGCCTTTCCCTTCCACAAGATATCACACTGGTCCATTACATTGATGACAATAAGCTGCCTGGACATAACAACTACTCTGGACTTATTAGTTAGACATTTGCATGTAGGAAGGTGAAAAATCCAACAAAAATTCAGGGGCCTTCTACCTCAATGAAACTGTCAAGGGTCCTGTGATGTGGGGCATATTGAGCGTAAGTTGTTGCATCTGGTCCCTCCTACAACCAAAAAAGAGGCACGATATCTAATGGCCCTCTTTGGATTTTGGAGGCAACATTTAGATGTGCTCCTCCAGCCCATTTACCAAGTGACTCAAAACACTGCTAGTCTTGAGTGGGACCCAGAACAAGAGAAGGCTCTGCAACAGGTCCAGGCTGCCAAGCAAGCTGCTCTGCCACCTGGGCCATATGCTCCAGCAGATCCAGTGGGGACACCCCATCAATGGCAGATAAAGACACGCTGCTTGGCGCCTTTGGCAGTGCCTCTAGGTGAATCACAGTGCAGACGCTAAGGATCCTGGAGCAAGACCCACCAACACCTTAATTTTGGACTTCTAACCTCCAGAAGTGTCAGAGAATGAGTATCTGCTACCTTATACATCCAGTTTCTGGTACTTTCTTATCACAGCCCTAGGAAACTGATACAAATTTTGGTCTAATACGTTCACGAGTATTAACTCATTTAACTCCTAAGAACCCTATGAAGGCATCACAAGTGTTAGCCACTTTTTACAGAAGAGCCAAAGATGACCCAGCATGGCGCAGAGCTGGGACGTGAACTGTGCAGTCTTGTTCTGAGGCTCTGCTCTTCACCTCTACACCCCAGCGTCAGCAGGAGGCGTGAGAAGAATGCACGGTACTCTCTTTCCTGGCTCAACTCCATGGGCTGCCGTAACTCACAGAAACCACGTCATCTCAGTTTGAGAGCTCGGCACCGACTCGGCTCTCAGCCCACTGCTGCTGAGGGCAGGTAGGAAGCATCAGAAGAATGGGTGACCACCTAGTACATGATTTGAGGCCTGCCCACAATGCCCACAAATACCTCATATTTCATGATAAGTGATTTATTGTGTTAACAGCGGCTGTTTGGCCCTCTAGCAGGGCCTAGACTTGCCCGACCCCAAGAATGATCACTTCCTTAAATTTTGCACCCTGGCGCCTCACTTGCCTCTCCCTTGCCCTAACCCTGCTGCAGAGGTCTTTTTAACTTACCTGCAGGAGTAGCATTTTAAGTCCCAGTTCTTCTTTGGTAGCATTTAATGAACAAACATATTTTGATTTTAAATTTCATCACTGATCATCTTTACTCAAGTCTTGAAAAGACAGTTGGTATTTTTTTAACATCTGAAATAAACACAAGTGCAAAATTCTCCAACCCTTAGTATTTGTAGAAATAATATTCAACTTTCATATAGTGAAACTACTACACATCAGGCACTGGGTTAGGCCCTCCACATACACGTCCATTAAATTGAAAGGAGGGACCATGTCTGTCCAGTTCACTGCTGTGATCCAAGGGCCTCAAACATTGCATGTGCTAAGTATCTGTTAAGTAGATGGATGGACAGATGGATGGACAAATGGATAGACAGATGGATGGATAGATGGATAGCTGAGGGTCCACGTCTGTGGAAACTCCATAGACACTAAACTACAAGGAGCAGGAAGAAAATGGCAGCCCCACCACCACCCAAGCTCCTGTCTTCTTTCTTCACCTTCTTTCTACAACATTCCAAGCAGGCACTGAAACAAAACAAAAAAGCCTAGAAGGACCTTGGCTTGCCTAGGCTGAGGATACTCAAGGATATTGATTTGAGTTGGGAAAGCTGAACTTTGCCAACTTTCAGTCTGTCCCTAGTAATTTCATGAAGTAGAGGAATTCTTGGGAGAAGGAATATTTATTGTCATTTCAGCTCTGCCAGGACCCAAGGCAAAACTCCAAAGGACAAAGCATATCTTTGCCAACCTCTCTCTTTCCTTTCTAAATACTTCTTCTATATTTTCCACCCTGGCCCCAGACAGAGAAGCCCTCATGCCACCTCTGTCTCTCCAAATTCCTTCATCCTGGGCCATCTTTCCCAAACGTCCATTAACAGCCCCGTTACCAGAAGAGCCTTGTTACTTAATTAAACTCACACTAAGGTGTGAATGTAGCTGAACACTCCTACCCCATTCTTAAATAAGGTTATATTAACTCAAACAGCTTTAATTGGTAGTGTGTGGCAAGGAGAAGATAGCTTTCAGGTGAAGAAGACAAGAAGCCTACCCCATCCACTATCTACCCTAGGGCCTGCCTTCGGCTTTTCCAAGTTGGCTAGAAGACAGAACACCTTTGCAGCCCCGCACCATCCCACCAACCGCAACCCCCATTCACAAGGATTGTTGAACTTCGTAGGACTCGATAAAACAGCACGCATAGCCTGTAAACTGCACCACAAACACACGAATGATGAGGGTGCCTTCTATATATATGTAGTTATGTATATCCTATAAATACTATTGCGTAATGTTCCTATTTAGAAATAGATCATGATACCTAATATTTGTATATTAACACCGTGTTTCTCCATAACCCTCTAATCTCTCCTTCACCTCCCTCACTGGTATCAGATGGTCAGAGAGAGAAATGAGGGCTCTTCAATGTCACCCCCACGAAGATCCTAGTCTCCTCTCCCATCCTTCCTTTCCCACCCTCTACCATGGAGGCGGCACTCCTGTCCCCCTGGAAGCAAATCCACCTTTCCCTTCCAGTGCTCTGGGCACAATTCCGTCCCACCTCCTTGATCTCTTGGGTCATCTCCTTTCTGTCATATCTCCACTGTCTCCCTTTCTCTGGCTCCCGACCACCAACACTTAGACATGCTCCAGTTTCTCCCATCCTCAAAAAAAAAAAAACCCAACAAAACACACACACAAACTCACAAAACCCTTCCCTTGACCCAAAGTGTCCTTTCTTCCTCTAGCTATGGCCTTAGTTTTATCTTTTTAGTCCAACTGCATTAAAAAGTTGTCTGCGGTACATTCAGACAATGGAACATTATTCAGTGCTAAAAAGAAATGAGCTATCAAGCCATGAAAAGACATGGAGGAACCTCAGATGCATATTATTAAGGAAAAGAAGCCAATCTGAAAAGGCTACATACTATAGGATTCCAAGTATATGACATTCTGGAAAACGCAAAAGTACAGAGACAGTAAAAAATCAGTGGTTGCCAGGGATGAATGGGCAGAGCAAAGAGGATTTTTAGGACAATGAAAATACTCTGCATGATACCATGATGGTGGATACATGTCATTATACATTTCTCCAAACCCATAAAACACACAACACCAAGAGTGAACCCTAATGTAAGCTATTGAATTTAGGGGATTATGATGGGTCAATGTAGGTTCATCAACTGTAATAAATGTCCTACTCTGGTGGGGATGTTGATAATGGGGGGGGGGTGGCGGGGCGCTGTGCATGTGTGGGGCAGGGGACGTATGGGAAATCTCTGCACCTTCCTCTGAATTTTGCTGTGAACCTAAAACTGCTCTTAACAAAAAAATGAAGTAAAAAAAAACAAAAGTTGTCTGTGGTTCCTGTTCCCACTTTCTCTCCTTCCTCCCTTTGGTCCCATCACCTAAACCTACAATGTCAGAGGTCCCCAGTGGCATGGTTGCTCCTTGCCATGGACACATTTTAGTTCTTGTCCTACTTGGCCACTATCTGACCAGTCCCACTGGCTCACCCTTTTCAGCTTCCCGCGGAAGTTCTTCTTCTGCCCATCTCCTAGGTCATAGGGTTCTCCAAGGTTCTGTCCTTGTCCCTTCTCTCTTATCCCTCTACAGCTCATTCGTATTCCTTGTTTCAATCCTAAACGAGAAATCTGCAGGTCATCCCAGCCTCTCTCCCCTCGAAGCCCCGTCATCCAAACAGCCATCAAGTTTTGTAAATTCTATCTCAGGCACCTCCACTGCTCCTCCCCCATCATCACTACGCAGTCCAGGCCACCAGCACATCACTCGTGACACTGCAAAAACCTCCTGATTGTTGCCCCTGCCTCCAGTTCAGGGTCCATCAATAGCTCCCTTCTCAAGGTACACTCCAAACTCCTAAATGTGACTTCAAGGCCATCCAGGACCAGCCACTGCCTGTCTCTCCATCTCTTGCCACTTTGTCCAAGCATTCCGTGCTCCAGCCAGACTGAATTCCTTTCAATTCCTGTTGCCCTGTTGCATGCTAAACTTCCTCCCTTTCCTGGCCCTGTGCACACTGTTCTCTCTGCAGAGAATACTCTTCCCCTTATGACCCTTTTCTTCTTCAAGCTAAACCCTCCCAACCCTCAGTTCTCAGACCAAATGCCAGTTCTGGAAAGCCTGCCTTGACCCCACATCCCTACAAACTAGGCTGGAGGTGCCCGTCTGTCCATGACATCAGGCGCTCCCCACCAAAGCAATCATCCCACTTGGTCATTACTGTTGATTCCAATTCATGTCTTCCCTGCTAGGCCCCAAGTTCCCTGAGAGCAGGGCTTCTGCCTCCTGCCAACCACAGGCAATGGGACCCTCGCAGAAGATTCTGGCAGAGAGAAGCCTGGTAAAGTAATGCAATAATGTATGTAAAGCTTTACTTAATCCCCACCCTGTGAAAATATTTTATCCCAAGTTCACTAAGGAAGAAATCACAGTAGTCAGAGAAGCTAAACACAGGCAGAGGAGAGATTCACCCAACGTTTTTTCTTTCAACCTCTATGCTCCTTCCAAGCTCCCGGTTTTCCAAACCTACAGACTTCCTTTGGAAAACAGAGAAACTTACTTTTTACTTACATTTGAATTCACCTAAGGGGGGAAAGTGATAACTGTTGACACGATTAAATGAGCACAGCACCTACTTACTGGAGCAAGTCCCACAATCCTCCAGTCCTGTCAAGTGATTCTTAGGGAAATTCCTCAACTTCCCTTCCTCTGTAAAGATTCACTATTCCCGCCTTGATCGCCCTTGGTATAATCCAGTTTCAAGCCATCGAACATTCTCATCAAAGTACAAAAAATCACAGGGATCCATGATGCAAATGACTATGAAGGAAACATGAGCTCCGCTCTAACACACAGGATTCCAAACGCACGTAATGCACACGACACATTCGGACCACAACAGAGCCAAGGAAGCTGGAGAAATTACAATAATGGGCATCACAGTTTAAAGGAAAAGTGCTAGTACTGTTTGCAAAGAAACAAGCTGCAACAGAAAGCACACTCTTCAATAATTTAAAATCTAAAACTTAAGCAACAGATTCAGAATGACCAACATGATCTGGCACCACACACTTGTAAGCTCAGTTTGGCATACATTAATTATATTTTAGTCTCTATTTCAGGTGTGGGTTTTTCTTGTAACAAATATATAAATAGAGAGTCACGGAATTTTTCTTTAATTAAATTTGTCAGCTCGATTTTTTGGTCCCCAGGTGGAGCATCAACGAAGGAGGTACAAAACACTTCTGCCCCCATATTACTCCTTCATGCATTCAAGACAGAGAATTAAATACGTATAGAAAGTGAATGGGAGTGTGTCTTCATTATCAAACATATTATGGGATTTATATAGAAGTTGACTATTTATGTGGAAAGTAAATAGTATTACAATGCAAGTTAAAATTTTCTTCTAGAAATTGCATATTAATTGCATATAAATTGATATAAAATATCAAATGCACTACTGTATCATGCATCGATCCAGGCAGGAGACCACAGGCCAAGGCCTACACCCAGACATTTCATGTCCTTACGATCCTTTCCAGCTTCTAAGTTTGACATCTAGGCTATCTCTTTAAGTACCAGAACCAAAATATGTTACCTCCTGCACACCGCTGTCACCTCCAGCCCACACTCTCCTCTGCTCTCTCAGCCCCATGCACAGTTCTTTTCCTGAAGAATAAGCAAGCCCTTGACACACCTTGTTCTCTGCATCCCTTTCTGGCCCAGACTTGACCTGTGCCCTCACCATAAGCACACAGCCTCTCAGCCTAAGCCCCACCTCACTTCCTGGGATGTTAATCACAAAAGTCTGATTGACCTTGAACTCCTCCGACCTGCCTGCCGTCCGTCTCCAGGACTGAACCTTTATAGTGACGGTCAGAGTCCCTCCATCCACGTTAGACATCACTCTAACTCTGCCTGCCTGGGAAAATCGTGCTCTCCATTCCCCTGTTTTGGGCACCCATCAGGAACACAGTCAGGCCGAGTAACTGGAACATGTGTTTAATTTGAGGCAACCTGTCCTCCTGACCTGCCCTCTTTATACAGTTTTTATGAAACAAATTTATACTCTCAAGCAGGTTATTGGAATTGCCTATCTTTCCTGCAAGATAACATATGGATCATATTAAACTCTTTATTCCCGTCGGCCCTAGATATTATCTACTTTTTGCAGAGTTTTTTGCTTGAACTTCCTTAAATCCAGACACGATGACCTTTACTTAAGATTATAAAGCAATGCAACTGCCAGACTGAGACGAGCACACCATATTTAAATTACCCGCACTTCCCTACTAGGTGCTGTGTTTATGGTCCCCTGCCAGCTGCAGCATCTTGGCCATCATTTTCCCCTGGGTTTCTCCACCTCTTGATTTTCAAGCTGGGTGCTCCTTTTCCCAGGGAACTGCACCCGGGCTGGAGGATTACCTGTGCAGTCTGCTTCTCCCTTTCAAGTCGGGATGCTCTCTCCGGACCGCTACAGAAACCTAACTGAACAGACTCAGCTGGAGGCAGAGCTCTTGTGTGAAACAAGACTTTCTGTTACTTAATTATTCAACACCCCAGTCCACAGTCCAGCATTCCTCACAGAGCAGCTGCCATAACTTCCGGCTCCTTCCCCGAGGCTCCCTCCCCAGGGAATTCCTTACTGGCTAGTGAAAATCTCACTTCCTTCCACATGCCAGTCCACTCAGACTTTCTAGAAGTCACAGTTGTACCTACTTCATTTCATCTGGATTAATACTAAACCAGACTGGATTAATACTAACCCAGCACAGACCTCGGCAGCACATCCTTAATGGCCCCGTAACCTCCTGCGTCTTTAGCACCAATCACCTCCCCATACTTAAGTGGCAAGAACTCATCCCAAGAGGACTGACAGGTGTTTGAGCTTTTCTCCCAGAATCTTCACGTTCCTGGTTCAGTGTTCAAATTTGCGGCAGCGCTGGGATTCGACGTTACGGAATTGCAAGCCGACAGGGCGTGATTTCCCACTCTTTAAAGAGTTCGCCAGTTTTCCCCATGAGTTTCTCAAAAAGGCAAGGAAAAGAATGAGAAAAAGGAAGGTCGGAAATGATGTAGGTATTAAACATTCTTCTGGTACCCTTCAGACCCAAACGCTACCACAGAGGGTATCAGGAATTGCCCGTCGCTCCTGGAGAAGCACCGTGCGTCCGCTGCCTGACAGGTGAGCACCCGAGACCAGTGGAGACTCCGTCTTAGTTTAGAATTAACATCTGGGTGCTGGATCTTATCTTACCAACCACTGGTGACACCAGACAGGAAGGAATAAAGAGCGACTACAGAGAGAACACAGGAGAGAAGCCCAAACACCCAAAGCATACTTGCCTCCCATCTATCACCTGTATGGGCCGCCAAGCCTGGGCTGGGTGCGTCCCCTCCCGCCCCGCGCCCCGCGCGCCCGGGCGGCGCCTCCTTACCTTGCGGGAGTACGGGGGCTTGCTCAGGTGGATGCCGTCGCGGACGAGCTTATCCCTGATCATGATCTTCAGCTTCAGTTTGGGGTAGCTCACCGGCTCCCTGCTGCGGGGGGCGGTCGTCTGGCTGCGGGGGTCCCCGCGGGTGCCCTGGGCCGGGCCGCCGCACGGCTCCCCCCGGCGGCCGGTGGGGACGGCGACCGCGGGCGGCGGCTGCGGCTCCAGGGTGAAGTAGAGGCCCGCGGCGGCGGCGTCCTGCTCCCGCAGCCGGCGCACGGCCTCCAGGATGCGGCGGCGGTGCGCGGGCGCCAGCACCCCGATGGCGTCCAGGTCCGGGTCCCCGATCTGTTTGCACACCTCCAGGTCATCGTAGCCGTTATCCACGAAGGACTCTGCGTACTGCGGGAGCTGCAGCGCTTTCAGCCACTCGTAAACTATGTTGGTGCACATGGTGGGACTGGAACCCCGCCGGCGAACGCCCTCCCAGCGCCCGAAAGTCACCAGTTCTTGGAACTTTTAATCCTCTCCTCCAAGGGGAAAAAGAAACCGCAGTAAAGTTTCCTTTTAAAGGAAAGGACAGGGCCGGAGACAGAAAGCCATCAGAAGAAGCCCGAGGAGGCAGAAGCGTAAAAGCGGCAAAGTGAATTCCCCAAGCAGCCTGGAGCTCGCGGGCACCGGCGGCTGTGCGAGCCGCTCCGCGCCGCCCCTGGATGCGCCGCCGCCGCGGGGAGGGGCTGGGGCGGGCGGGGCCGGGCACACCCCTCGGACCCGCGCGGGCTCAGCGGCGCGCCGGGTCGCCCCCGAGTTGGCCCAGCCCAGACCGTCCCGGGGCTGCGCGCCGCATCTCGGTTTCCGGCCGCCGCCGCTGGCGTCTGAGCGCGCGCCCCGCGCTGGGGAAGCGGCTCCTGCGCGCAGACCCGCGGCCGCCCGGGAGCGCCGCGTCTTCGCGAGTGCGAGTCTCTGTCGTCCTCCTAGTGGGGACAGGGTGTCTCCTAAGCTGCCGGGCTGCAGCGGCTGCCTTGGATGGCTTTTTGCATTTCTTTTTAATCCGATTTCTCGAGCCTGTGAAAATCTCTGCGCTCACTTCCAGAGCTCCCCTGACTCCAGCCTACGCGCCCGCGGGCCGCCCAAGGGCAGGTCCCCGCGCCCAAGCCGGCTGGGCGAGGCTCAGAGGTCAAGTTTCCCTTCGCCTTTCGCAGTCCGCGTTGGATCCCCCTTCCTCGGAGCCCGCGCGCAGGCCGGAGCCCCGCGGTCTGGCTCGCTCCGTGGACGCCCGCTCAGTGCCCGGAGCGGCGGCGCTTTGGCCCGGCGAGTGGGCGCGACGCGGGGACCGCGGGTGTCCAGCCCGCGCTGCGTGCGGCCCCTCCTCGCTGCAGCTGGGCTCGCCGGGCGGCGGGAGAGGCTGCTGCTCTGCCAAGCTCTCCTCTAGGCCCCCGGGTCTGCGAAAGTTTGGGATGGGTTGCACTTGCCCCTCGGCTGGCGCATTCCGCACGGCTCCCCACCCTACTTGCTGCCGGGTCCTCTCACCGTCGTCTCCACTGTGCTCTCTCTCTGGTCCCCCCAACTTGCATTCTGCCCGAGCCCCCCGGGGTGGCTCTGCCCCCAGGGACGCTTCGAGGCGTTCAGTCCTGGAGTTCGGGGAGCAGAGCCCTCTCCTCCCGCCCCGGGGGCGCGTGGACTTGCATACACCATCACCTAGCTCCCATTAAGGGGGACGCTCGGACATCTCCGCCCAAGGCACTTTCTCTCTAGAGAATAATAACAAAATCAACCGAGTTTCCACATCCTGCCTAATGCCTGAGCAACCGCCTGGGTGGGGACCCGAGCGGCAGGTGGAACAGAGCAAGTACCTCACCTTACGTACCTAACGCCCTCCTGGAGCTAAGAGAATTCTGGTGGAGGTACTCGGTGGGGTAGGTTCGCTGTCTCCTCCCTTTCGGTACAAGGAGATCAACTTCGCACGTGAGCTGTTTCAGGACCTGAACTGGACACTTTGACGGAGTCTCGGCGGGGCGGGACAGCCTCTAGCCCCGATCTTGGGAGGTGGACAAACGATGTCTTTTTTCAGACCTGCGCGTTTGGCCTGGGGCGGGGGGTGGGGGGGGGGGTGGTCCCTCTTTCCTAAATCAGGAAAGTTTAACCCCTTTGGGGACACAGACCCCTTAAATAATCAGATAGCTTTGGCCCTTTTGCGCAGGAAAACACCCGACGTAGGCACATCCAAATTATTCCCTAGAGTTGCGGGGGAGTGGGGAGGATAGCATCGCTTCCCAAGCCCCAGGACTTGGCGGATCCCACATTAAGAACAGCAGCCAGGAAGGACCTGCCTGGAAGGAACCTGTTGGGGGCGGGGGTAGGGGAAGGAGCGCGAAGAGCTGTGGGGTCTGGGCAGCATCCGCCCTGGGTCACCCAGGCCACCCCTTCCCGAGCCCGAGCTAGGGTCGCCGCCCCGCTAGGTTGCGTTGCTCCTGGGCTCTCGGATGCTGGCAGCACCCAGCCCTCTCGGCCCGCGAGGCTCGCCTCTCGCTCGCCAAAGCGGACTCACAGTGCCCCCTCGCGTTCGTGTGGGCGAATGTTAAGGCGTTGTCGAAGTCCCCCCAAACTCAACTCATTCGGCAGAAGGAACAGAGCTTCAAGGCTTTATACTAGTTCCCCACCTCCCTTTTAAAATACGAATGTTTACATCACGTGTACCTTTGTCCCCCAACTCTCTTTCATAAGGACCTTTGATTTTTAGGAGGGAAATATTCCAGAAGTTAGAATTATGCTGCTAAAGACAGAAGTTATAGCAGATATTTGTTTGAAACTTACTGTATGCCAGGTATCTGTGCATGTATCTGTACATATATGGTAAGTAGTATTATCCAGTATCTTACGGAAGAAGAAATTGAGGCTCCCAAAGATGACACTGTTCACGGTGGAGCGAAGGCGCAAACTCTGGAGAAATAAATTCAGCGCCTGCCTTCCAGATGCTAACCTTGCCAGTCTCCAGCGTGTGCTGTGTAACATGCAGGAAAAATTGGGCTGGTTGTAATAAGGGAGTTTTGATTTTTTTTTAGACTTGGAAACTTAAGACTCCAGGGTGTTAGTATTGCATTGTTTTCTTTCCCGAGTTGTGTGCAAAGTCCAACAGGACTGTTTAGTAGTTTTCGCTTGCCCATATACAGCCTTTTCTTCTCCGGGAGCTGCAAGACATTCACCTTGTCTCATTAATCCTCAGTGAAGGCAGCAAGTATTTTTATTTCCATTTTATAATTAGGCAAACTGGTTTGGGGGAAGATGAATGACTTGCCCAAGGTCATCCAGTAAATCAGGACAGACAAGAACAAACCTGCGTGTCACAGCGGCTCCTGAACAGGCGGCTGTGGTTCTCCTTTATTTATGTGCGAAGTCACCACCCAGTTAGGACATAAAGCATCCTGGTGGGTGCTCTCTGTGGAAGCGAAGGCTTTTATAAATTAATCAGTTGTTAATCAGTCGTAAATAAAACTCGCTCACTATGACCTCTGGAGAAGTCTCACTCTCTGGAGACGTCGCTACTCTGAACTTCAGAGGAGGTTTTCCCGATTTCCTTCTCCTTCGCTTATCTCCTACCCTTGCTCAAGTCTCTCATGTGTGAGTTTCTATATGCTTCCTGAGCATATAGAAACTTTTAATAGATTCAGTTCTAGAGGCTACTACGTGTAATCTCAAATGCAGAAGCTTTATAGCCTGAATGTGCCTCTACCCATGGCTGAAGTCCAAAGTAAAAATGAAAAGAGCGATCCGCTAATTTTGAGATTTAGAACAAGTGTTTTAGAGCCAGAAAGCCATTTGAGATCATCTCAAGCATCCTCATTTACATGGAGGGAGTGGAGGCTCAGGAAGGTCAGGTTACTTACCTAAGGTCACAACGCGCGTTTGTGACAGATCTAGGACAAGAACCCAGATCTGTTTCCTCCTGTCCTCTTCACAATGCACTGCATTATCTCATCTTTGCTGTAAGCGCCTGGCTACTGTCAAAACCATTCATTTACTCATCAAATGTTTATTAAGTAGGCACTTCAGTACCGGGCAATGAAGGAAAAAGAGAAGAGTTTTCTTCATTAATTGGAAATGGAGAGATTTCCACGTTTTAAATGTGTGGCAAATAAACTCATGGCTTTTTATAGGTTCATTCATGAATTAGGAAGATTACAAAGGTGATATTATCTTCTATCTTTAATTATCCAAATTCTGTGAGTCATAACATTAGTCAAAAATTGAAACTGAACTATATTTTGCATCCAGACAAAAATGTACTTTAAAGAACGAGTCGGGAGGGGCTGGCCCCGTGGCCAAGTGGTTAAGTTCGCGCGCTCCGCTGCAGGCGGCCCAGTGTTTCCTTAGTTCGAATCCTGGGCGCGGACATGGCACTGCTCATCAGACCACGCTGAGGCAGCGTCCCACATGCCACAACTAGAAGAACCCACAACGAAGAATACACAACTATGTACCGGGGGGCTTTGGGGAGAAAAAGGAAAAAATAAAATCTTTAAAAAAAAAAAAAAAAAAGAACGAGTCGGGAGCTGGCTCAGTGGCGTAGGGGTTAAGTTCCTGTGCTCCGCCTGGGAGGCCCTGGGTTAGCGGGTTCAGATCCTGGGCGCTGACCTACACACCACTCATCAAGCCACACTGTAGCAGCGTCCCACATGCAAAATAGAGAAAGATTGGCACAGATGCTAGCTCAGGGTGAATCTTCCTCACCAAAAAAAAAGTGGTCGTCATGCCGCTAGGCACAGCCTTAGAACAGCAAATTAACTTACTCAACACACATTGTTGAATTCCTGTAATTCTACACGTACTTTTGAGTGACATTGTTTTATTAGAGTTTTTTCTTTATATAAAAATGTTCAAAATATTTATTGTGGCGTTTATTATTTAATATGTTTGAGTCCAGACTTTTTTTTGCAGAAAAGACTTCTTGCCTAATGAAAATCAATGGGAAAATAGGTTGTGGAGAAAGTTTCTTTTTAGACACCATTTCAGAACTGTTTTGTAATGGTAATCACTCTGGCAAAATGCCTGTTGATACTCTCAATGTGATAAATTAATGATAATTATCTTCAGATTTTAAATTCTAAATATCAGAAAACAGCTTTTCTACTTTGCTCTGACTCTGTAACTTGATTTAAGAATATAGAGTGAAAAATAATTTGTTCTGAAATTTTCTGGGTGCTGGACAAGGTTTCATACCATTTTATTTTGAAGACAAATGTTCGCACATAGGGAGTGTAAAAAGTAAATTCCATTAACATCTATTAAATGTCTGTCCCCAGGGGGTCTCCCCTTGTAAAAGTCAAGGATATATAATGTTACTCTTAAAATGCAGAATATGTCTTGCCTCTGTTTGAACCATGAGCTAAAAAGCATCTAGAAGAAACAGATGCCATAGGAAGAAATGAGAATAATGGTCTTGAGCGATGTAACAGGCAGTCTGTTCTCCAGCGGCTGGGAGGGAGGCGCTGGGTTGGCAACTTAATTGGGGGCTGGCTGGGTGGGGCATCTGTTAATATGTCTGAGCTGTATACATTATACTTGTGTGTGACAACACGTATGTGAAGAAAGGAGAGACAGGGAGCAGCAGAGAGCAGCGGGATGCCATAAGATTCTCCATTAGTGTTAGAAGAGGACTTTCTTTCTTTAAGAAGGGAACAAAGGGAAAAAAAAAAATGTTCAAGAAGTCAGAGACCTGGAGGTCACTAACAGAAAGAGAGTCAAGCAAGAGACTATTAGTGACAGAAAATAAAATGAGATTCGTTAAAAAAAATCTTATCCTCTTATCTTTGGTAATCCGCAAACGTTCTATATTTTAAAATGCGCTCAAGTAGAGGAAGAAAGGATCCACCAGCATTTCCCAAGGTAAGAATGATGGGAGGAATATTTTGTTAAATCATAGGCAGCTCTTAGGAGTCTCTTTTGTTTTTTCTTCTAAATCTAAGTCAGCAAAGTTAACTTTGCCCCTAAAAGTGAGGTTATATACACTCCTACGAGTGAAATGATATTGATAAACACTATTTCAGATAAGTGCAAGTTATTTACATAATGAAAACAATGAAATCACTCAATTTATGACGAGTTGCCCAAATTGAATACATACTAGTTGCTCCCATGTAACAGTTTATTTCCTTCCAGGAGTTAGGACCAACGATTCGATGGAGACTGCTTCTTAAGATCTATTTGGCTCCCGTTGACTGGGCAGTTGGAGGTTGTCTCTTCTGAGGCAATTTTATGCCTTTGTTTTAAATTCTTTGTTACTTCTTATTTGGTTTAAATTTTCTATTGGAATATTTACTCTATAACTCTTGAACCCCTAACTTACAAGAAACCTGCACGTAATTAGAGCTCCCTATGGAGGCCCCGGTGTTGTCGTTTTTCCATCTTTGGAGAGAGGCAGGTGAGCGCATCGCAGTGTTGAAACTGTCTCTGACCTTTGAGGTCACTTTTGAGATATGTATGACATCTCAGACCTTATTTATGGATGTCAACACAAGCCTTGGGTGGAGCATCAGATCCTTAGGTCAGCAAAACCCCGTTCCTAGAAGTGTGGTTGACAAACCAGGGAATATTCGATGTTTTAAAGACATCTTTAAAACTGTCCACCTTATCAAATTTCACTAAAGCCAAATTTCAGCCTCTTTCTTGGGGTTGTTCAGCTGTCTCCTCGGGGTGAGCCACGACCACCACAGCTTGGACCATGGCCATGGTCTGGGCAGCCTGCTATCAGCCAGCATGTTCTGACCTCAGAGGACTTGCTGATGTCATGGGCAGGAGAGGGGGTGTCTTCACGGATCTGCCCAGAAAAAATATGTCATACATTCGTTATACTGTACACCAGGACAAGTTACAAATGGATCAGAAATTTAAAGATGAAGGTGAAACAATATATTTATTAAAACAAAACATAGGTATAATCCTCTATAATCTGAGAGTGGGGAAGATTTTCTTAATTTTGGTTCCATTTTCAGAAGCAGTAGGAAAAAAATCGATACCTTTGATTACAGAAATATAAAAAAGTTTGCATGGCAAACAAAATTAAAATTAAAAAATAACTGCCATTAGCAAAGTAAGAAGACAAATGACACCCTGTGGGAAACTATTTAGAATTTATATGACAATCAAGGATTGGTACAACTAATACCATAAAAGCATCTAAAAATAGAAAGGAAAAAGGCAACAGCCTATGGGAAATGGGCCAGAGAGTTTTCAGTAAAAATGCAAATGGACATTCTTTTGAAACCATTGTCTACTTTCCTCAAAATAAGAGATATGCACATGCAAACTATACCAAGAGGTCGTTTCTTACCTATCAAATTAGCAAAAATCCAGAAGTTTAGCAACAAACCCTGTTGACAAGGCCACAGAGAAACAAACATTCTCATACACTGAGAGGAAAAATGCAAAATGGTACAAGCTCTGTGATGGTCAGACTCAGTCAGAAAAATTAAGTTCACATTAGTTCATTTAATTGAAAGAGAATAGTTTGTCATTTCAATACCTATAGCTAGGTATTGAAGAATCTAAAAGACAGGAAGTCAACTCCACAGTTTCCCAGACATAGTAACACCAGAAAGTAGCTATTAGCCTTAAAAATTGAAGGAAAAGAAACCCGGAGGAGAAGCCCTGCTGAGCTGGGACCCAGAATTCTCAGGAAGGTGTGCTGCCTGGTTGGTTAGGAGAAAGGACCCCAGGGGACAAGGACCAGACCTCCAAGGAAGGAGCACCATTGGCTGGTACAGCTACTTCCGGTCCAAGGAGGCCCCACAGAGCAGAGGTTTCTAGGGAGGGTTTGCTGACTGGCTACGGCTGATACCTCAGAGAGGGTTCTAAGAGTATAGAACGTTGGAAACTGTCACCTCCCCTTCCTGGATGAAAAACTATTGCAGGGGTGACCTGACAGGAAGAGGAAACAAAGCAAAAAACTGCAAGTCCCTCATTCTGTTTCCTGCCTTGCAATCTACCTCTACCATGCTTTTTGCAAAACTTGACAGGGAACCAGCTGGTAAAACAGAAATGTGGCTGTTGCCATGTCTCAGTGCCAGCATCTCAAAGTGCAGGATAAAATGGTGGGTGGAAAGAGGAGAGACAAAAACTGACGAACCAGCACAACCCCTCTGGAGGGGATCTGATAATATCCAGAAAATCTCATATTCATTTACCCTTCAATTTAGCAATCCCACTTGTAGGAATCTATCCCAAAGATATACTAGCAAATACCAAAAGAAAATGTTCTTAAATATGCGTAAGATTATTCATCACAGCACCCTTTGTAATAGCTAAATATTGGAGCCATTCAAATGTCCACCGATAAGGGAACGATGGATCATCAACACAATGAAGTACTTGACAACTGTTAAAGGGAATGAAGACTATCTCTATACACTAGCAAGGAGTGGTCTCCAGCATACTTCACTATTTGGGGGAAAAAAGCAAGACAGAGAAAAATACTTATGGTGCGCCACTCTTCATTTAAGGAGGAGGAGGTATGACTAGTATAGATAAATATGTATATATATTTGCTAATATTAAAATAAAACAATGGAAGGTTATGCCCTACAATTTGAGAAATGGTTACCCCAAAAGAGAAAAGTGCAACATGGTGGAAGGGTTGGAGATAGGACCTAAACTTCTTTGAATATATTTTGTTTCATAGATTTGACTGTGAAGCCATGCAAATGTTTTATATAATCATAAAAATAATTAAATTATAAAAAGCAACCTCCCCAAATTACAAATAAAACAAGTGAACTTGTTTGTCTTGTAGTGGTATAACCACACAGAGAAGAGTAATCCAAGAGATTTTTTAAAATAGTAATTTGACCACATGTGCCTGATGGGATTACCCTAAGGGAAAAAGAACAGCGGCAACAAATAGTAAACTCTTTTCAGTAATGATACTGTTGTAGGTAGTATTTGAATTATTATGCAGAGACTGTTACATGTATAACGTGGTGCAGATCAAATGAGCAATTGTTGGTGTTGTTGAGATCCAAGATTTTTGGCACAATTGAAAGGAGATAGAGTTGTAAGATCAATGAGCTAAAAAAAACCCAAAAACCTTTGTAGCCCTAAATTTTAATTTGAAGTGTCAATGTATTGTGTTTCAAAATAAAAATTTTTTCTAAGCACAGTCTACAAAAAGGTTTAGAGAAAATGATTGACCCAATAGTAATGAGACTTCTAGCACCCAAATTGTGTTCTCTAATACCATTTCCTGCCAAAAGGCACTAGGGTTCCTTAAATAAATTCCCAATTCCAGATTTGGGAAGGAAATGAACAAGATTAGTCTGGAAATTTTTGTCATACTAGAAGGCATGGCATGTATTAAAGACTGCTAAATGTACCAAAAGGATTCAGGAGCCAGTGTGAACAAGCTCCCACCAGACAAAGGTGGAATAATTTGAGCATTATCAATAAGGATCATAAGTGTAATGAATTGAAACCAATCAAACATGTTCAAACTCATAAGTTTCTATGATATTTTAATAAAACCATAATTGATAACCTTTAGAGAATATGAGAGAACTACTTCATTATTTTAATATTTTAAAGCTAGTTTCACCTAAAAATTTCCTAATGAAGTGGTAAAAATGATTAATTGTATTAAATCTTGACCTTTGAGTACTTTAAAAAAAAAATCCCATATAATAAAAGCATTAATGCTGAATACTGACCTCTAATGGGTATCTCCTTGGAAACCACTGGTGTGATTGTTTGAGTTGCCAGCTGAACTAGGTGCCTTTATCATGGAACACAATTTTCATGTTAAGTAATGATTGACAGAAAAATTATGGTTATTCAGATTTGAGTATTTGGCAGATATTTTCTTCAAAATGAATGAAGTGAACCTGGCACTTCAAGTAAACAACTGACAACGTCTGTTGCCAGTGGTAAGATTCAAGTTTTCCAATAAAAATTTGAATTGTGGAAAATCTGAATTTGCCACCATGAACTGGACAGCTTCCCAACACTTATAGGCCTTTAAAAGCTATTAATGTTTTCCTGATGTTGAACAATGAAATATGTCCCACATCTGGAAGATCTATATATATCAATGACTCAATACTTCTGAAATACTGTCACAAAGTCATGCATGGGTAAGAGATCCATTAAAAGAAGCAATGGATTTTAATGTAACAGACTATGAACCGTCCTTGACATGGTTTCAGATTTTGTACTTCAACTAACCTTTAGGAAACTACCATTTGTCAAGTTGTGGAATGGTATTCAAGAAGAATATCTACAATTATCTGAAAAGGGTATTAAAATAACACTTCTATTTCCAACAACACACCTTTGTGCTGTTGGATTTCTGTATGTACTTCAACTAAAGCAACAGACTGCAATAGATTGAATAAAGAAGCAGAAAGAAGAAGCCAGCTGTCTTCTATTCTATTAAACTAGACATTAAAGAGATTTGTAAAAATGTAAAACAATGCTCCTCTTCTTATGAAATTTTTATTTTGGAAAACATAGTTATCTCCCATAAAAATATATTACTTATTTTAACATGTGAGGGTTTATTATTATTATTTTAAACAAATAAATATTTTAAAGTCCTCTCAGTGGCTGACTGGACAAAAAACCAAGACCCATATATATGCGGCATACAAGAGACACACTTCAGATCTAAAGATACTCACAAACTGAAAGTGAAGAGAAGGAAAAAGATACTCCATGCAAGCAGCAATGAAAGGACAGCCGGGGTAGTAATACTTATATCAGATAAAATAGACTTTAAAGCAAAAACCGTAACAAGAGACAAAGAAGAGCACTACATCATGATAAAGGGAAGAACCCAACAAGAGGATATAACAATTGTGAAAAACTATGCAGCCAACATAGGAGCACCTAAATATATAAAGCAATTATTAACATAAATAACAATAGAAATAGACAGTAACACCAAGTAGTAGAAGACGTTGGCACTCCACTTACATCAATGGACAGACCATCCAAACAGAAGATCAATAAGGAAACATTGGCCTTAAGTGACACAATAGACCTGACAGACTTGGTAGGTATATACAGAACATTCCATCCAAAAACTGCAGAATACACATTCTTTTCAAATGCACATGGAATATTCTCCAGGATTGATCACATATTAGGCCACAAAACAAGTTTCAACAAATTTAAGAAGATTGAAATAATACCAAGCATCTTTTCTGACCACAACAGTAAGAAACTAGAAATAAACTACAGGAAGAAAATTGGAAAAGCCACAAATATGTGAGAATTAAACAAAATGTGCTACTGAACAACGATTGGATCAATGAAGAAATCAAAGGAGAAAACAAAAAATACCTAGAAACACATGAAAATGAAAATATGACATGCCAAAATTTATGGGATACAGCCAAAGTCATTCTGAGATGGAAGCTTATAGCAATACAGGTCTACCTCAACAAACAAGAAAAATCCTAAATAAACAATCTAACAGTGCACCTAAAGGAAGTGGAACAAGAAGAGCAAAGCCCAAAGTCAGTAGAAGGAAGGAAATAATAAAAATCAGAGCAGAAATAAATAAAATAGAGACTAAAAAGAAAAATAGAAAAATTAATGAAACCAAGAGCTGGTTCTTTGAAAAGATAAACAAAATTGACAAACTTTTAGCTAAATTCACCAAGAAAAAAAGAGAGAAGGCTCGAATAAACAAAATCAGAAATGAAAGAAGAGAAATTACAGTGGATACCTCAGAAATGCAAAAGATTATAAGAGAAAACTACAAAAAGCTATATGCCAACAAATTGGATAATCTAGAAAAAAATGGATGAATTCTTAGAATCATACAACCTTCCAAAACTGAATCAAAAAGTAATAGAGAATTTGAATAGGCCAATCACCAGTAAGGAGATCAAAATAGTAATCAAAAATCTCCCGAAAAATAAAAGTCCAGGACCAGATGGCTTCCTTGGTGAACTCAACAAAACATTCAAAGAAGACTTACTACCTATCCTTCTCAAACTCTTCTAAAAAATTGAAGAGGAGGGGAAGCTTCCTAACTCACTCTATGAGGCCAAAATCACCCTGATTCCAAAACCAGACAAGGACAACACAAAAAAAGAAAATCACAGGCCAATATCACTGATGAACATCAATGCAAAAATACTCAACAGAATACTAGCAAATCAAATACAACAATACATTAAAAAGGTCATACACCATGAGTGAGTAGAATTTGTTCCAGGGATGCAGGGATGGTTCAACATCCACAAATCAATCAACGTGATACACCACATTAACACAATGAAAAATAAAAATCACATGATCATCTCAATAGATGCAGAGGAAGTATTTGACAAGATACAGCTTCCTTCTGTGATAAAAACTGAATAAAATGGGTATAGAAGGAAAGTACCTCAACATAATAAAGGCCATGTATGATAAACCCACAGCTACTATCATACTCAGTGAAGAAAACTTTAAGTTATCCCTCTAAGAACAGGAACCAGACAAGGATGCCCACTTTCACCACTCTTATTTTTTTTTAACATTGGCACCTGAGCTAACAACTGTTGCCAATCTTTTTTTTCCTGCTTTTTCTCCCCAAATCCCCCCAGTATATAGTTGTATATTTTAGTTGTGGGTCCTTCTAGTTGCGGCATGTGGGACACTTGCCTCAGCACGGTCCCACAAGTGGTGCCATGTCTGCGCCCAGGATCCAAACCAGTGAAACCCTGGGCCACCAGAGCAGAGCATGGGAGATTAACCACTGGGCCACGGGGCCGGCCCCTCACCACTCTTATTTAACACAGTATTGGAAGGCCTGGACAGAGCAATCAGGCAAGGAAAAGAAATAAAAGGGATCCAAACTGGAAAGGAAGAAGTGAAACTGTTACTATTTGCAAACAACATGATTTTATATATAGAAAACCCCAAAGAATCCATGAAAAACCTTGAGAAATAATAAATGAATACAGTAAAGTTGCAGGATACAAAATCAACATACAAAAATCAGTTGTGTTTCTATACACTAACAACGAAGTAGCAGAAAGAGAAATTAAGAATACAATCCCATTTACAACTGCAACAAAAAGAATAAAATGCCTAAGAACAAATTTAACCAGAGGTAAAGATCTGTACACTTAAAACTATAAAACATTGTTGAAAGAAGTTTAAGAAGACACAAAGAAATGGAAAGATATGCCATGCTCTTGGATTGGGAGAATTAACAGTTAAAATGTCCATACTTCCTAAAGTAATTTATAGATTCAGTGCAATCCCTATCAAAGTTCCAATGCCATTTTTCACAGAAATAGAACAAAGAATCCTAATATTTAACAACAAAAGACCTCAAATAGCCAAAGGAATCCTGAGAAAAAAGAACAAAGTTGGAGGTATCACACTTCCCTGCCTTCAAAATATACTACAAAGCTACAGTAATCAAAATGGCATGGTACTGGCACAAAAACAGACACACAGATCAAGGGAGCAGATTGAGAGCTCAGAAATAAACCCACACATCTATGGAAAGCTAATTTTTGACAAGGGAGCCAAGAACATACAATGGAGAAAGGAAAGTCTCTTCAATAAATGCGTTGGAAAAACTGGACAGCTACATGCAAAAGAATGAAAGTAGACCACTCCCTTACACCATGCACAAAAATTAACTCAAAATAGATTAAAGACTTGAATGTAAGACCTGAAACCATAAAACTTCTAGAAGAAAACATAGGTAGTGTGCCCTTTGATATCAGTCTTAGCAGCATATTTTCAAATACCATGTCTGACAAGACAAGGGAAACAATAGAAAAAATAAACAAATGGGACTATATCAAACTAAAAAGCTTCTGCACAGCAAAGGAAAGGAAACCATCAACAAAATGAAATGACAAACTAACAATTGGGAGAAGATATTTGCAAACCATATATCTGATAAGGGGTTAATATTCAAAATATTAAGACATAAAGAGTTCAAAATATTAAACATAAAGAACTCATAAATCTCAACAACAGCAAGAAAACAACCCAATTACAAACTGGGCAAAAGATTTGAACAGACATTTTTCCAAAGAAGATATACAGATGACCAATAGGCACATAAAAAGATGTTCGACATCACTAATTATTAGGACAAAGGAAATCAAAACCACAATGAGATATCACCTCATGACCATTCAAATGTCTATAGTTAACAAACAAAAAATAACAAGCGTTGTAGAGGATGTGGAGAGAAGGGAACTCTCATACACTGTTGGTGGGAATGCAAAGTGGTGCAGCTACTATGGAAAGCAGTACGGAGATTCCTCAAAATATTAACAATAGAAATACCTTAAGCACCAGCTATTCCACTGCTGGGTATTTATCCAAAGAACATGAAAACATGAATGTGTAAAGATACTTGCACCCCTATGTTCACCACAGCATTATTCACCATAGCTAAGACTTGGAAACAACATAAATGCATCAAGGGACAAATGGGTAAAGAAGATGTGGTATATATACACAATGGAATACTACTCAGCTATAATAAAAGATGAAATCTCGCCATTTGCAACAACATGGATGGACATTGAGGGTATGATGCTAAGTGAAATAACTCAGAGAGAGAATGTCAAATACCATATGATCTCACTCATAAATAGAAGATAAAAACAATGACAAGCAAACACATAGAGACAGAGATTGGATTGTTGGTTACCAGAGGGAAAGGGGGGAGGGAGGAGGGAGAAAGCGGTGACTGGACACATGTGTGTCGTGATGGGTGGTAATTAGTCTTTGGGTGGTGAATGTGATGTACTCTGCACAGAAATCGAAACATAACAATGTACACTATAAGTTATATAATGTTATAAACCAATGTTTCCTCAATAAAAAAAGAAATTTATTTCCCATAAAAATATGTTATTTATGTTAACATGTAAGGGTTTATTACTGTTATTTTAAACAAATAAATATTTTAAAGTCTTCTCAGTTTTAATTTCTAATATAATAAATATCAGAAGCTAAAAGCTACATAAACAAAAGCTCTGGGGGATCCTCAATAATTTTTAAGAGTGTAATGTACTCGTAAGACAAAACGTTTAATAACTACCTGATCTAAGTAATATCAAGGGCTGACACCTCATTAAAAGAGAGACATTCAGACATTAGCATGACTGCCTGCTGGAAGTAGACGTTACTTGTAAAGCAGTCTCACCGAAAGTTATTTTGAGCCTAATTCTGATCCCAGCTCTGCATCTCCATCCTATAACTACCAATTTATAGGAAACACAACAGATGAACATGCGGGAGACGCAGTCAGCAGAATCCAGGCTGAGGGAGACTCTGCAGAGAAAAATGACCAGTCTTATCAGTATTAAAAGGATCTTTTCGGACACCATGCCTTCTCAGAGAAGGGAAACAATAGAAAGAATAAACAAATGGGACTTCACCAGATTAAAGAGCTTCTTCAAGGCAAATGAAAACAGGATTGAAACAAAAAAACAACCCACTAACTGGGAAAAAATATTTGCAAGTCATATATCTGACAAAGGCTTAATATCCTTAATATATAAAGAACTCTCGCAACTCAACCACAAAACATCAAACAACCCAATCAAAAAATGGGCTGGAGACATGAACAGACATTTCTCCAAAGAAGATATACTGATGGCCAATAGGCACATGAAAAGATGCTCATCATCGCTGATCATCAGGGAAATGCAAATCAAAACTACACTAAGATATCACCTTACACCCGTTAGAATGACAAAAATATCTAAAACTAATAGCAACAAATGTTGGAGAGGTTGCGGAGAAAAAGGAACCCTCATACCCTGCTGGTGGGAATGCAAACTGGTGCAGCCACTATGGAAAACAGTATGGAGATTCCTCAAAAAACTAAAAATAGAACTACCATATCATCCAGCCATCCCACTACTGGGTATTTATCCAAAGAGCCTGAAGTCAGCAATCCCAAAAGTCCTGTGCACCCCAATGTTTATTGCAGCACTGTTTACAATAGCCAAGACGTGGAAGCAACCTAAGTGCCCATCAACAGACGATTGGATAAAGAAGATGTGGTACATATATGCAATGGAATACTACTCAGCTGCAAAACAGAACAAAATCATTCCATTTGCAATAACATGGATGGACCTTGAGAGAATTATGTTAAGTGAAATAAGCCAGCGAGAGAAAGATAATCTGTGTATGACTCCACTCATATGAGGAATTTAAAACTATGGACCAAGAACAGTTTAGTGGATACCAGGGGAAAGGTGGGGTGGGGGGTGGGCACAAAGGGTGAAGTGGTGCACCTACAACATGACTGACAAACATTAATGTACAATTGAAATTTCACAAGATTGTAACCTATCAATAACTCAATAAAAAAAAAAAAGACCAGTCTTCTAGAACAAAATTGGTGGCGTGGGGGTGGTGTGGCGAGAGGATCTGAGAGAAAGAGAGACAGAGAGACATTTCTACAACAGAGAGAAAAGGCAGATCAACCAGTTTTAAAATATGGACTTTTTCTGGAACCTAATTCAAACAAATCTTGTTAAATATTGTTATAAGAAAATGAAGAAAATGTGAATACTGACTAAAAGTTTGTTGATATTATAAAATTATTGATAATTTTTAGGTGTGATAATGGTATTATAGTTACGTGTATTTTCCTTTTTTTTAATGTAGAGATTCTATAGAGATGAAGTTTTTACAGATGAAATGAAATAATGCCTGGGAATTGCTTCAGAATGATCTGGAGAGGTTAAGAGGTGGTAATACAGGAAACAAGAGTAGCCATAAGTTAATTGTTGAAGCTGGGTGATATCAAATTGGGTTCATTATATTATGTTCTTTACTATTTTACCTGTTTTCAAATTTCCATAGTAACAAGTTAAACAAATATATATGTGGTACAAACTCCATATTGTTCTGTGGGATAACTAGCAATCCTGTAGATGGGCGTAGGATGGCCTATTGTAATTAAAACAGAACACTTACATCCCTCAGGGAGGGGGAGTGACACTGACAGATCAGAGAGGCAGAGGGCTAGAGCTGGAACTGTGAAAGGAGCTGTATATCAAGGTTTGTGACCAATGTTCAGTGTGCCAGTAAGGTGGAACTAGAATTGAAAAGTGGGAAAATACTTTATGTTGTTGATTAATTCTTTTGTCATTTAATATTTACTGAGTGTGTCTCCTGATACAAGCACTGTTCTAGGCTTGGAGATACAGAGGTGCCCAAGAGAGACAAGTTTCTGTCCTCATGGAGCTTAAATAAATAACTATTATCACTTCAGATGAAGATAAAAAATATGAAGAAAGGGGCCGGCCCGGTGGTGCAGTGGTTAAGTTCGCACGTTCTGCTTCTTGGCGGCCTGGGGTTCGCCAGTTCAGATCCCGGGTGCGGACATGGCACTGCTTGGCACGCCATGCTGTGGTAGGCGTCCCACACATAAAGAAGAGGAAGATGGGCATGGATGTTAGCTCAGGGCCAGGCTTCCTCAACAAAAAGAGGAGGACTGGCAGTAGATAGCTCAGGGCTAATCTTCCTCAAAAAAAAAAAAAAAAGAAAAGAAAAATAAAGTATAGAAAGGAATGAAAAATATCATGAAATATCTGGAGAAGGAGTGTTTGGATTACAGGGAACAGCAGATGCAAAGGTACTGAGGCAGCACCAAGCGTGGTGTATTTGGGCAGAAGCAAGAAGGCCTGTGTGCTGGAGCAAAGTGAGAGTGGGGAGAGTGGTAGCAATTGGAATTAGAGAGGGAGGCAGGGCCAAATCGCTGTGAGGGCATCGGAGCTTGTTGCAAATGGGATGGAAAGCCACTGGAGTGTTCTGAGCAGGGGACCGTGTGATGATTTGCAATTTAACAGGCCTCCTCTACCCATGGAATAGAGACCACAGGGATCAAGAGTAGAAGCAGAGAGACCACTGAGGAAGCTACATCCCGAGGTGTAGCAAGGTCTTGGATTTGGCCACTAGAGTAGTGAACACCGTGAGAAGCGTTCAGAATCCATGATATGCTAGTAGTACTTGCTAGATGTGGACTGTGAAAAAGAGAGGAACCGAGGTTGACCCCTATATTTTTGGCATGAGTGATTGAATGAATGCACAGCCACATTCTAAAATGGAGAGGACAGAAGAGGAGTGACTTAGGGACAGGGGGTGGACAGGAAGCAAGAGTCTTCATCTGGACACATCAAGTTTCAATTGCCTAACAGATATCTAAGGGGACTTGTCAAGGTGGCTCTGTAGCTGAAGGAGAGCAGTAGGGTGGAAATATAAACCTGGGCCATTTCAGCCTGCAGTTGGTATGTAAAGTCACGGGACAAAATGAGATCAGACTGAAGAAGGCCAAGGGTTAAAATTCATGGGATCCCAACGTGGAGAATCTGGAAGGCACTCTGAGGAGCCACAGGAGAGAAGGAGAAGGAGCAGCTAGTGAGGTAGATTCCTGGGAACTGTGAATAAAGCCATTTCAAGAAGGGAATAAGCAACTGTGTCCATGGCTGCCAAGGGTGCGGAGATGTGAGGACTGACATTGAC
The DNA here is from genome assembly GCF_037783145.1 of Equus przewalskii. Taxonomy (NCBI): domain Eukaryota; kingdom Metazoa; phylum Chordata; class Mammalia; order Perissodactyla; family Equidae; genus Equus; species Equus przewalskii. The sequence continues at coordinate 18,989,998 of NC_091862.1, forward strand.
TTTGGGTTTGGCAACAGAGAGGTCAGTTTCTGGCCTTGCCCCAAGCATCTCAGCCAGAGTGGGCTCAAGAGAGATTGAGGGGAGAAAACAGAGGTGACAATATAAGCAATTGCTTCAAGGAGTGTAACTAGGAGGGATAAGAAAAATGGGGCAAGGGCTAGAGAAGGATATGTGGTAAAGGAAAAGTCTTTTCAGCGAGACATTACTGCATGTGGGTCTGCAGAAGGGAGTGATCCAGGAAGGGGGGAACGGGTGCCGCAGGAACAGAGCCCTCTGGTGGCTGGGAGGGGATGGAATCCAGGGCAGGGGTGGGGGTTCTGGCCTTAGGCAGGAGTCCAGCTGGTTCATTTCATTTGTAACAGGTGGGAAAATGAAGTCTGTGAGGACAGATGTGGGTGGATTAGTAGATTTGGCAATGGGAGGATGTGGAAGTCCTATTCTGATTGATGACGGAAGGCAAGGTCATCTGCTGAGAAAGAGGAGGAGGGTAAGGGAAATCTGAGATCGTGTAGAAACAGTCATCCTAGAGAGCGGGGGAGTGAATTAACTAGGGAAATATAGCAGAGTTGTCAATAATCCTGGGGTCATATTTGAGTCTTATGGTCGTAAATTTAACGAGACCAGTCAGCACGATTGTGTGTTCTCCTTCAGTCACAGGGAGATGCCCAGGTGCAGGTGCAGAGCTGGTGGAAGGTTCATTTTAACCAAACCTTGACTTAGAAAAAAACAGAGCAAAATGCAAGGCAGGATTTACATATAAGAAATGAGAAACCAAAACAATCAAGCAAACAAACTTAGAGGTTTCTGTTATCCAGCATAAAGCAAAGAAAGAACTGATCTAGGTAATCAATAATCTGACTAACAAAAAACGTTGTTACATAGGATTATAAATTTTTAAAGGATTTGTATAAATAAAATACTGTCTTGATTCAGAAGACAATGTGGTACCCTGGGGTTATAATTATGAGCATCAATTGCTTTGCTAGTGAACAAAATACTAGTCTTAATATTAGAGAGATGAGGAAAGGATGACTATGCTAGACAGAATTTCAGATAACCCAACTTACATTCTCACTGAGATTGCCTTAATATAACTACTACCCTGAAAATGCTGCAGGAAAGGAAATCACAGGACTCAGAACTTTTTTCCAAGGGCTTGAGATCAGCGCAGCAGATGGGAAAAGCCAATTTACAAGTCCCTGTGGGCACAGAGAGACATAAATTTCAGGTACAAAGGAAATAAAAGAAATGAGCACAAAAGCTACATGAAAGGAAGAGTTTCTCCTTTAAATTTTATTGCATTAATTTAATTCTATACCTAGAAATAATGGAAAATGACTTAAGGCAATTTTTATCTTTCCAGAAAATTCTGAAAGATGATGCTTTGGATTGGTAGAAGGAAGATGGGAATGACTTACAAAAATCACCATGAAAGATACATAAAATATAAAAGCTATAAAGTAGACTTTTTCTGAAGAGGTCCAAATTTAAGATCTTTGAAAAAACTATGTTCTCCAAGAAGTTCTATGAGATTCATGGAGAAAGTGCTTAAATTTTTTTTTTGAGAAAAATCTTAGGGTGTCCATTAAGATGGAAATTCTATGAGGAAAATACTAGATGATAAATAAGACTACAACGATAAATTATGTCACCTTACAGGAAGTTATGTCCATCTATCTTCTGGCTCCTTATAGAATTTCTAGGTAAGGACAAATTTCTTTGAAGCAAATGGTGTCAATGTTAGTGTGTAGTAGTGGAAAGATATAGGGCTGTGCCTTTATTTAAAATACAGAGAGCTCCTACACTTTCAAAAGAACTCTTACAGGGGGCCGGCTCCATGGCAGAGTGGTTAAGTTCTTGCGGTCTGCTGTGGCGGCCCAGGGTTCGGATCTTGGGCGGGGACATGGCACCGCTCATCAGGCCACGTTGAGGTGGCGTCCCATATCCCACAACTAGAAGGACCTGCAACTAAGATATACAACTGTGTACAGGGGGGGTCTGGGGAAATAAAGCAGGAAAAAAAAAAAGAACTCTTACAGGATATGATAAGCCACGGTAATTAGCTAATGGTTAAAAAAACCAAACTATTACATAGTACAGAATAATCTACAGCAAAATATTTTAACGTGACTTCTTTTAGTAAAATTCCATTTTTCTTGTAATAGTATTGCATTCTGAATTTCCCTTTCACATAGATATTTCAAGTGTCCTACAGTTAAGTGAAGACAAAAGTACGTTTGTAACCATGGGCCCTCCAGGACCAGTTCAACTGACCCCATCTCTTATCAACAGAGTGATTAAGAATTGCCTTTCAGGAAGTCTGCAAAGTCACATAGCCAGGGCATGCCCAAAAGAAGAAACCGTGACCTGAAATGACCGTGGAACCAAAGATCCTCCTTCCCACGGAACCCAAGGACCGGGACATGACCGGAACGTGAAAGTCGGACTCTTATCAGAAGTGAGGGGTCCCTCATTCAGGAAGATCTGGTGTTAAAATTCCTTCCCCATCTCATCAAAAATGTTTAGAACCCCATCATAAAGGTTTAGAAGCTCATGATAAATGTTTAGAACCCTGTCATAAATGTTTAAAACCTTACCATCAATGCTTGAAGCCCACCAATCAAAGCTGTCCCGCCAGTGTTTCTGAGTTCCACCCTCTTCTCCCCAACCTCTTAAATTTTGCCCCAAATCCTGAATTGGGGAGACAGATCTGAGGGCACGTGCCCCTGTTGTCCCTGAAGATCCATCTCACAGAATAAAGCTGATTTCTTTTCCCAAAGGCTGATGCCGTAATTAATTGGTTTATGAGCACTGGGCAAGTGAACCCCAATTTTGTGCTGTAACAAGTTCAAAATATTCTCTGTAGATAAGTAGAAAAAAAGTTGTACATTTCATAATATCAATACAAATTAATGGGCTTTATCAAAGACACAAGTGAAATATAAATTTTCAGGCCCAGAAGCCCCTGCCTAGTCTCCTTCTGACCCTACTGCCTTGCAGTATGGGCCACTGGTCCCTCCTGTCATCCACTACTGTGGCCTTGGTAACACCACGCTGACTTCCTTCCTGCTGCTAAACCTTTCTTACTGAACCTCTTCCTCTGGCCCCGATTTGACAGACGACCACCCTTCACTGATTGCTACATAAACCTGTTCTCCATAGTCCTCTCAATATACTTCTCCAGGCAACTCACCAATTTAGTCATCATGACTCAAACGCTACAGGTGCAACTCAGTCCCCAAACTCTCTCTTCTGCTTTAAATCCAAAATTCTAGATTTCCTGAAGCACAAATGTACATGAATGTCTCACTACGAATTAACCTAATCATTTAATTCCATCTGCCCCAAATAGGATCCATCTTTGCTCGCACATTGGTTCTTTGTCTTCTGTTCTCTGTTTATTCGAGTCAACAATCTATACTGAGTGCCCCTATGCCAGGCATTGTTAAAGTCCCTCGCACATAAAAGACACTCACTTGCCGCCTGGGAGGCGCTGCCCCACGACAGAAAGCACAGAGACCCAAACACTGAGGGTAACACAAGAAATAAGTGCCGAGCTGGTTGTAAGAATGAAGAGCTGTAACTGCCTAGCCATCTCGGTCCATGCTGAGCAGCTGGGCCTGCAGCCTGTAGGTAGTGATGAGCTATCTGACTTCTGGTTTTAGACCGGATACGCTGATACCAATGTGAAGAATAAGCTGGCAAATGCCCAGTATAATAAGATGCCAAGTATAATTCCTATACTATATGTTGGTACTAGGTGTATATATTGATTTACACAGTCATGCGCCACATAATATTTCAGTCAACGACGAACTGCATATACGACAGTGGTCCCCTAAGATTAGTACATACAGCCTAGGTGTGTAGTAGGCTATACCACTTAGGTTTGTGTGAGTAGACTCTGTGATGTTCCCACAACAATGAAATTGCCTAAGGATGCATTTCTCAGAATGTATCCCGTTGTTAAGTGGCACGTGACTGAATAAAAGACTTCATGCCTTGCTGCGGGCAGGTTACAGACTGGTTCAAGATTCAGCAATTCCACTCCAGGATATATATCCCCCGCAAATTCTCACAAAGGTCCATAAGGATGTTCATGGCAATGTTATTTGTGATGATAGGGCCTTGGAGGTGATGTTCATCATTGAAAGGGTAGAGGGGTAAAAACATGGTGGGTGCCCAGCATGGAGTAGCATCCCCAGTTAGAATGTCTAATGGAGAGACAAAACAAGGAGCTGGGTTTGCAGCTCTCTCATTCAGAAAGGAAGGCACACGGGAGAACTGAGGGGAGGGAGGGGAAACTTTGTCTTGGCATCTCTAACACGGGCTCAGGACAGAAGGCGTAGAGAGATGGAAGCTGCTACGCTCCTAATTTACTCTCCAACTTGATGAGTATTTGTTCAGGGACTAGGTAGCGAGAAGCCAGGGGCCAAAGATCTTTACTATCTGCAGCTGAGAACTACTTGGAACGGTTGAAATGTATCCCTCCGCTACCACCAACAAATCTTGTTTATCCTTCCAGACTCAGCTCTCTGGGAAGAACTCTCCAGTAATCCCACCCTCTCCATGGTGTTTTATTATGGATCCCTCATCAGAGCACGAGCCACAAAGGACTGGAATCTTTAGAGAGGTGGTATATAGAATGGTTAGGTATCTGAGCTTTCAGTTACACTGCCTCATTTAGTGTCCTGACTCTTGATCTCTACAGTTGCAGGACCTTGGGCAAATTATTGAACCTCTCCAGGCCATGGAATTTCCTCTTTAAAATGAGATGATGCTTATAGTATCTACTTCATAGGGCTGCTGGGAGAATTAAACTAGATAAATCGAATGAAGTGCTAAGATAGGTGTTTGGTCCATAGTAAGAGCTCCAGAAATGTTGATGATTATTATTATTAATTATTATTATTATTATTAAGCTTCTTGAGAGACAAACTAGACTTTTATGGCTTTGCATACATATCACTAAGCCAAGTTCACTTAATATCTGTTGATGAAGTTAAAACTTATTTGTGTATTACCCTGACAGTATATAGATTTTAATGCTTATTTTTCTCACAGAATGGTTTAGGTGCAGGAACTAATGAGGCTTTAAGAATAAGTTAACAGGCCACATGCCTTCTTGCAAAGCCCCTTGCTTAGGTTTTTGTATCACATGACTCCAGTGTCCTGCCCCAAATGATATTCCCCAATCCTAGACATTTTTGCAATAGAAATAATTTCATTACTTTATGAGTCAGTAACTACTACTAATTTATTTCTTAATCTATGTTACTTATAATGCCATATTAGCTACCAATTTTTAGCAAATTTTGGTGTAAATAAGCAGTTCTCTCCATGTGAACGTGGACGACTGCAGCGATCAGTACACATTTTCTGTCAAGGGCCCATAGTAAATGTTTCAGGCTTTGTGTTCCGCATAAATATCAGAGAACACTCTGCTCAACGATTCCACAAAGAGTCCAAAATGCTTTCCCCCTTTAAAAAAAAACGAGCAATCTGCATACATTTATATTGTATCCACACTTCACATAAATGTCTCTGATGTAAATGAAATGGAAACATGTTCATATGTTTCCATGATCCAAAGTCAGCCTTTTGACAAGTCATAGGGGATTTATGGGGACCACCTGGAGAACCAAGGTCTTTCAAGGTCCTTGCACATTTGAGGTCTTTCTTTGCAAAGCCCAAGGCCATGACCGTCCTTCCTTATGACAGAGCTAACTTCTTTCATTTTATAGTTGAACTATGTGGATTGATTGTCACTAAATAGAACATAGGGAAATAGACATGACAGAAGAATAGGTGACAGGCAAGACATGACAGAGAATTCTTTTGCCTATTTGCCCCTGAGTCGTAGCAATGAAAAATAATTTGCGGCATGTCAGTCAGGAGTTTGAAAAGGTGAGAGTTATAGGGATAAATAGAACCCACTCCATCAGCCTTTAGAAGGAGCATCACCAAACCTCCCTGAAATTTTTTCAACATGAAAGGTGGTGGCTGTCCCTTTGAATTTGACAAGTTCTTTAAGCACCTGAAAGATGAAAGCGGTAAGAGAGTGCGGATTTCCAAGCGTACATCGTGCTCTTTGTGGAGCGGTGTAGAATGATTTGGTCCTTTGGCGATTCGTAGCTCTACCAGGGGCGTTGAAGGGGAAAGGTCAAGTTTGAATTCCAGCAGTTTCTTGACAGCAAAATGAAAGTAGATGTGGTAAAAATAACACTTCCTAACACAGATTTGCAAACTTTAAAAAAATACAGTAGGTTCAATTCTGCCTTGTTTAAAACAACAAGATAATAGGCTGAAAGCATCACCAGGGACAGGAAGCAAAACTGAAGAGAAATCTTAACTTTCCCATATAAAAAGTTTGAAAATAACAATTATGCCAAGATTTCACTGAGAAAAAAGGCAAACGTACTGAAAAGTACACCAGAAAAAAATTCATGGTTTTTTTTGCTAATTTATTTTTTTTCTAATTACTAAACTAATCCAGACAGGAAGACGCTGCACAAAAGTGTGAATTATAATTATCTTAGGATAGTGGGGTTATGAGGGAATTTTAATTTGTTTTGTACTTTTCTGTATTCTTTCAAATTTGGGGCAATTATAATGTATTTATAAACAATTCCTTTCTTAATATTCATATTATCTCGGGCATTACCTTCTCCAGGCAAGCTTCCTAACCCTTAGAGGACTCTGCTCTGTAACCGGCTTAGAGACTGGAACAAAGGGCTGGACTCCATCTTTGATGTGGGACGCCCACAGCTTCAAGCCTCACCCCTCCTTCCCTGTGTGCAGCATCCGGGCAAGCTGATGAAAGAGCAGGCGCTCCCTGCCTTGGATCCGGTGGGAGATTCAAACCACGCAAACCCCTGGCCACCTGCGAGGATTCTCAGCGGCCCCACCCCTCAACCGCAATGAAAAGCCGCAATTTCCTATCTGTTTGGGGGTCCTACCTTGCTCTCCCCAGAGACCTCAATTACATAAATAAGAACTTTTTCATACTCTCTGGGGATGTGTGTGGTGTTATCTGTCTTGACATCTGAACCAAAATTTGGGTGGGGGTCTCTCCTGCTTTTTCAGCGTAGCCACAACAGGGAACCCCTCTGTTCTGTATTCCCATCATACCTTGCACTAATCTCTAGCCCTGCCCTGCACTGTTCGTGATGTATTTAAATGTCTGTATTCCCCACTAACTAGGAGCTACTTGAGAACAGGGGCTCTTATTCATTTTTCTTCTTTATCCAGCAGTCCCAGGAATGTAGTAGGTATTTGTAAAGATGCAACAGTTCGGAATTGTTCCCCAGTTTCCAAGAGCGTGAAACACCCGTTTCTTTGCTTTTTGAAATCATATCAAGTTACTCCCATGAGCCAGAAGAGGCAGGAAAGATAACTTCTTTTTCAAGGTTGCTTTTTCTCTCTGGTCACTGTGCAAGAACCCAGAGCCTTCCAAAAGCATGCCAAGAAATTAGAGAAAAGCTCAAGCTTTCAGCTCAGCCCCAGTGTGCTCAGGCCCCAGCTAAACACAAAATCTGCAAATGGGGTCTCCACCTCTTCATGGCATTCCGAAAGGTCACGAGTCTTTACCACTGGTAGAACGGGCCACCAGGCAAACATACTCCCCGTCGCACCTCTTCCTGTGTTATCTTTGCCATAACCTCCTCTTTGGGCAAGAAAGCCCCAAACTCAAAGTCCTGGCCTGCCTTCTTGTTAGCAATTAATTTTCAATAAACCTTGTTGCAAATAATTGTTTTATGAGTAAAGGAAAAATTAATTACTTAAATTTCTTAACCCACGCTAAGATTCTGCTTTTACTATTTGCATAGTAGAGGGGGAAGAAAGGAACGTTTATTGTGATAAGCTGTATCTTTTAGTTCAACTTTTGCCATCTTGTTTTATATATTTGTAGGGTTTCCTTTCTAAGTTTTTAAAATTAGCTTGATTTAGTGTCATTTACATCCAATGACATCCACTCATTTGAATTGTACAGTTCCTTGCATTTTGTCATACATATACATCCTGAAACCAGCACCACAATTAAGATAGAGAACATTTCTCTCATTCCAAGAAGTTCCTCCTTCCCCTTAGTCAATTCCGACTCCTGCCCCAGCCGTAGGCCACGGCTGTGCTTTCTATCATGATTCTGCCTTTTGTAGAATTTCATGCAAATAGAATCACAAAACGTGATTTTTTGTGTCTGACTTCTTTCACTTAGCAAAATGAGTTAAGATTCATTCACGTGGTGTGAATCTGTAATTAGTACCTTTTTATGATTGAGTAGTAATCTATTGTAAGAATATACCATCATTTGTCCATTTACAGGATGATGGACATTTGGGTTCTTCCCAGTTCTTGGGAGTTTTTTATTGTCGTTCTCCATCTGACTTATTTTGCTTAGCATAATACCCTCAAGGTCCATCCATGTTATCGCAAAGGGCACGATTTCATCATTTTTATGACTGAGTAGTTTTCCATTGTATATTTATGCCACATCTTCTTTATCTGTTGATCTGTCGATGGGTACTTTGATTGCTCCAAGTCTTGCTATTGTGAATAATGCCGCAATGAACATACGGATGCATATATCTTTTCAAATTAGTGTTTTTGTGTTCTTTTGGATAAATACCTGGAAGTGGAATAGCTGGATCATATGGTCTTTCTCTTTTTAATTTTTTGAGGACTCTCCATAGTGGCTGCACCAATTTACATTCCTACCAGCAGTGTATGAGTGTTCCCTTTTCTCTACCTCCTCTCCAACACTTGTTATTTCTTGTCCTTTTAATAATATCCATTCTAATGGGCATGAGGTGATATCTCATTGTAATCTTGGTTTGCATTTCCTTAATAATTAGTGATGTTGAACATCTTTTCATGTTCCTGTTGGCCATCTGTATATCTTCTTTGGAAAAATGTCTGTTCATATCCTCTGCCCATTTTTTGATTGGGTTTTTTTTTTGTTGTTATTGAGTTGTATGAATTCTTTACATATTTTGGAAATTAACTCTTTGTTGGATATAGGATTTGCAAATATTTTCTCCCAGTTGGTGAGTTGTCTTTTCATTTTGTTTATGGTTTCTTTTGCTTTGCAGAAGCTTTTCAGTGTGATGTTTTGTTTATTTTTTCTTTTGTTTCCCTTGCCTGAGGAGACATATTCAAAAAATATACTAATAAGAAAGATGTCAAAGAGCATACCGCCTATGTTTTCTTCCAAGAGTTTTCTAGCTTCAAGTCTTGCATTCAAATCTTTAATCCATTTTGAATTAATGTTTGTGCATGCTGTAGGATAATGGTCTACTTTCATCCTTTTGCATGTGGCTGTACAGTTTTCCCAACACCATTTATTGAAGAGACTTTCCTTTCTCCATTGTATATTCTTGGCTCCTTTGTGGAAAATTAGCTGTCTATTGTTGAAAGAAATTGAAGAAGACATAAAGAAATAAAAAGATAATCCATGCTCATAGATTGGAAGAATTAACACAGTTAAAATGTCCATATCACCTAAAGCAATCTACAGTTTCAATGCAATCCCTATCAAATGTTTTCCAGTTCTTGGTTTTGTATGAATACCACTGCTATGATTATTTGAGCACAAATCTCTGTGTGGATTAATGCTATGGTTTAATTTCACCTAAGAGTGGAATTGTTAGGTCATATAATGAGTAAGAAGAACTGTATAAGGAATTGCCAAACTGTTTTCCAAAGTCACTGTGTGACTGCATCCCACCAGTAATCTGGGAGAATTTGATTTGCTGAACATCCTCCACAACACTTGTCATTGTCAGTCCCTCTCATTTTAGCCATTCAATTTCGTATGTGGTGGTAGCTCACTGTAGTTTTAATTTGCATTTCTCTAATAGCCAATGACATTGACCATCTTTTCTCGTACTTATATGTATCTTGTACTTATATTTTCATGAAGTGTCAAATTTTTGCCTGTTTTATTTTATCACGTTGCTTTAATATTGACTACTGAGAGTTCTTTATAAAATCTGGGTGCATGTTCTTTGCCAGTTATATGCTTTGTAAATAATTTCTCCAGTATATGGCTTGCCTTTTCATTTTCTTCACACTGTCTTTTGAAGGACAAAATTTAAAATTTTGTCCAGTTTATCAATTTGTTCTTTTAGGGTTCATTCTTTTTGTGTCTCATTTAGGAAATTTTTGCAGAACTCAAGGTCTCTAAGCTTTCAGCAGTTTTCTTCTAGAAGTTTTGTAGTTTTTTTCTTTTACGCTTGGGTCCATGATTCATTTCAAATTAGCTATTGTACATGGTATGAGGTAAAGGTCAAAATTCATTTTTTAACATATGAATATCCAACTTTTCCAGTATCATTTATTGACAAGATTATCTTTTCCCCATTGAATTGTCATGGTATCTTTGTTGGAAATCAATTGACCTGTATACGTGGGTCTACTTGTGAACTCTCTATTCTACTCCATTGACTTATATGTCTATAAGCAGGCCAGTTCCAAACTGTCTTGATTACTATTGCATTATGGCAGGTCTTGAAATCAGATAGTGTAAATCTCCCCCATTTTCTTCTTCTTTTTCAAAGTTGTTATGGCTACTCTAGATCCTTTTCAATTCCACTTAAATGTTAGAATAAGCTTGTTAGTTTCTAAAAGATAATAATAATAATAAAGCCTGCTGGATTGCATTGAATCTATAGATTAAATGGGGGAAAACTGACATTTTAACAATTTTGAGTCTTTCAATCCACAAGCAGGATATATCTCTCCACTTATTTAGATTTTCTTTAATCTTCATTAGCAATGTCTTTGCAGTTTTCAGTGTCAAGCTCTCACAAATTTTTGTAAAAATTTGTCCCTAATCATTCCATATTTGTGTTGCTATTGTAAACACTGCTTTTTAAAATTTCAATTTCTATCATTCATTGACATTATAAAGAAATATGATTATATTTTCTTTTTTTACACTGACCTTGTATCCTGTAATCTTGCTAAACTCACTTACTAGTTTTAGTAGGGTTTTTTGTGGGTTCGCTAGGATTTTTACATAAATGATCATGTTATCTGAGAATAAACAAAGGTTTTCTTTTTCTCGTCCAAATTATACATCTTTTGTTTCTGTTCCCAGTGTTATTACTCTGGGTAGGGCATCCTGTACCCTGTCGAACATAAGTGATGAGAGCAGATATCCTGGCTTTGCTGCCTCATGAGGATATAGCAACTTCTTGGAGGTTCCAGATCTCCTAGAATTCTGAAACTACGTTTGGTTTTCTTTGCAGATTCCTCTTCCTCCTCCTGCCTTACAAATACAGGCATTTCTGATTTGCACGTCTGCCAACCTCTCCCCCCACCTATTTGGATGGTCATGCTGCTAATACCTTAAGCATAGTTTTTACACTTTCAGGTGACCTCAGAATCACCACTGTGTTCCAACTTTCCATCATCTCTTGCCAGGATGATGGCAGTGGCCTCCTAACTGGTCTCCTTGCTTCTGCCCCTGCTCTTCTACCATCTGTGTCCATCCAGCAGCCAGAGTGACCTTGTTCAGAAGTCAGGCCACGTCACTCCCCTGCTCAGTGTGCTCCATTCTCACCCTAGAACTTACTATTATCTGGCATAATATTCAAAGTAGATTCAATGACAGCAAAGATTTTGGGGGTAGGGTGTAGTGGCTGTTTTGTGTACCATTCATTCTCATTATTTAGAACACTGCTTGGCACATGGTGAGTGTTTCATGAATATTTTTGGAATGAATGAAGAAATGATAAACAGTGGTAGATGTTCTTAAAAAGATCAGTAAAGACATGCTTGGCAGAAATATCCACAAGGCACTTCTAGACCTGGCAAGCTTGTGTTAAAGAGTTTGCATACTTCCTGCAAATTCTTGGTAACGAAAACGTTTTCACTACATGCATAATTAGAGTAATATACATTACATTTATACATTTATATGTAATATACATTTCCAAATAATTGCAAAGACATACATAGTAGAATTCAAAGACATGTACTTATTAGGATTTTTAAAGGCTTCTATTGAAGTTATCTGGCTCTCTTGGCCTATTCCTCTGGCTTATTTTATTTTGAAAGATTCACTGTCTACTGTGTTTACAATTTATAGCAGAATGATTATAGCAGCCTCAAAGAACTTTGCAATAAAATGGAAATTGGTCTCATTCTTTCTAGCTCTTCCTAATACTTTTCTAATTTATCTCTGTCATTCCATTGTTTCAAGGGTAGCAGCCTACACTGCACGCTCTTCTGCCTAGAACCGTGCCTGTACCCTATAGATAAACTGGGAAAGAATAAGGTGCTAATGTGTGGGCTCCAGAGCATAGTTGCATTTGGGTTTTAGCATAAACTTAGAATATTAACAAAGAGAAAATAGCAGATTCAATTATAGATGTGGAAAGCCTCAGAGACACCAGGAGGAAGGGAAGACAAAGTCAGAAACATTACAGTCTTAAGATAATAATTGTGTCAGTATTTCACTGTACAAAGCGCCTTTGAGAACTTTATCTTTTGTGCAACTGGTTCGCTATCAGCCTTGAAATAAGTATTTTTATCACTTTAAAGGAGTGGAAACCAGGGCTCAGAGAGGCTATGGGTCATTTGTAGTCACATAACTATTAAGTGACAGACAAAAGTTTATCAGCGTCTCCCAGCTCTAAATTACGTGTTCTTTTCACTGCAGTAGGTTAACATACTAATTGATCCTTGATCAAAATTATCAAAGCACCTGAAATAAACTGATTTTTAAAAACATTCCAGAGGCATCTGTGTGAAAGAAATGGTGTAAAACCTTGCCAAGAGTAGGCCTTCCATAATTATTTGAATTAAAGAAAGAGGTCGAGATGCAGAAGGTAAACCAATGGTCAGTGTCAAAATCAAAAGTAATGTCAAAATAAACTACTTTAGGGGAGGAAGACAGTTCCTCTTCCCAAATGTGGGTTCGTCTGGCCGGAGAACGAATTAAATTCACATGAGACAGAATAGCAAGAGAAAATTAAACAAAGCTTTATGAGGAACCATGGCCCGGGGCCTTTCTTCTTGAAGGAAGAAAGGGCACCGAAGAAGTGGGGTACACAGAGTGGTTATATACCCCCAAACAGGGTGTTTCACATGTGATTGAAATGTCCCTTTTACAATAGTCACGAAGCTGCTCTGTCAGCACAGCTCTTGATGGAAACGGCAGATACAGGTCTGCTGTCTCAGTGAACGCTGCGGGGTGGCAGGTGTGTTACCTTGGGCTGGGGGGTCACAGATGAGTGCTGCAATTGGTTCCCAGCCTAAAGAAAGATGCCCAATCCCCAAGGAGATGCCAAAGTTGGGAGGGGGAGGGAAGTCAGTTATAGGAGGTTACCAGACAAGCACAATAAAATGCAGATTTAAGTCCTTGCCTTTGGTATTGATTAAGAGTTTTTAGAGAGAAGGTCATCGCCTTTCTTCTTCCTGGTACAGAGAGGGAGGCACCTTTACAGATAGAGATTTACCTTGCAAATGTAAATGTGTCCTAACAAAGGGCAAGTTCCATTCCTCAGAGCCTCCTTCCCTGTCCCAGTTTATCAAAAGCAATCAGCCTCAAATAATCCTGATGCCAAAGAGACATATCTTGGGGTGGTCAATTTCAGGTCCCTACAGTACAAACGAGAGACCTCACAGAGAGAAACAAAGATAGAAATAGTGGAGACAAATGGCCCCTCTGTGTCCTGTCAGCGTTTCTGTGGAGCCAGTGTAAACAGAGGGTATGACTGAGCTAAGGAACCTAGTGAACACTCCAAAAATGATTGTGATTATTATTAAAGGCAAAGAAGGAACTGAAAATTCAATGAGACTCTCCATGTGGTGAGTTGTTAAGCAGTCTTAATAATGTCACAATTTATTGTATTTCTTTACAGCAGTCTTTTGAAATATTTCAGATTTTCTTTTTTACATTATAAAGATATTTGCTTGGTTTTATGGCTATCATACTCAAAATCAATGCTCAGAAAAATAAGGGACACATGTAATAAATTTGGACATAACTAGCATTTAAAAAATAAAGCCAGCACCTTGAAGATGTGAAAAATATTTCATTCATGAATTGAATGTCTTGTGAATTTTTAAAAATACAAGAAAATAAATATTTTATAAAAAATAAAGTAGCAGATCCTGCTGTTGTAGAAAGTTCTATACCCAATATAACATTTTTCTTCTTTAATATTTCAGAGGAAAAACCAGTTGTTCTAGAAGATAATAATGAAAATTAAATTAAATATAAAATCATTGTGTTGTTTGTGAAACCATTTATAATAGAAATGAGTTTTTGAGAGATATATAGGCTTATTTCAAAATTTTCAAAGCAGAGTATATCATAAATTAAATATACGAGGATAACTTACACATTTGTATTCTAGGCATCTGTTTTTCTCATCTGCTTGACTAGATACTAATTATGAGTTTTAAGCTGGACAACCTACATATGGCAGAATTATTACACTTAAGATATTAACAGAAGTATTTCTCAAACATTTGGTTTATACACGTAACTTACCACAAAGCATTTCATTTGATCATAATTCATATATTTAACGCAACTTTTGTAAATGTTCGTAACCTCACTTGATTGACTTGTTATTCATATGTGATGCTTGTAGGTCTAGTAGTGAGGTAAGCAGTTCCTTTTTTAAAATAAATATGGTCTGCAAATTTTATTTTTCAATCTTTAAAATGATATACTAGGTGTGAGAATAAATATTCTTCTCTTAAAATGGTGAATATAAAAAACGGAAATTCTTATAGACATACGTCTTTTCTGGCTATACTGTGCTTTCATCGACAAATGAGAATTTTTTTCTTAATCCAACTATATTTAGGAGATGATTCTCATGAGGGATAATATCTGCGCTTATTTGATGCGGCTTTTGACACTTTCACATGTTTAAAAAACTAGCTTTCTTAAACATATTTTAAGAGAAATATATGCTCACATTAAAAATTTAGAAAATAGACCATGAAGAAGGAAATAGCACCTATTCATAATCTCATTAACCATGGAGAACCTCTGTCAACATTTTAGCACATCCCACTTTTATACATACTGTACTGATAAATTGTCTTGTTAACTAGTATGAATAGACATGCAATGAACAGTTTTGTATATTCCTCTTCATTCACATTTCTGATTAGTTTCCTAGTTTAAGTTCCTAAAAGAGGAAATGCATCATTAAAGTGGCTAATCCATACTGCAAGAATTACTTTCCATAAAGATTATACAAATTTCCCCTCCATCAAAGATATATGTCTTACCAAGTTCTAAGCAATAGAAAGAATTTTTTTTCTATTTTGGCAGCTGAAATTAACATATCAATATGATTAACATATTCATCTCTTTGATTACTAGAAAAATTACATTTTTTCAAATATTTAGTAATAATTTGTATTTTTTCTTGGTAAACTATCTGTTCATATACTTGGTCTTTTAACCTACCAGGGCTAATATTTTCTTATTGATTTTAACGAATGCTTTACTTATTTATGATAGCATCCCTCAGTTTCTCTTTTAATTTTGTTTGAAATTTTTTTGGAAACAGAAAATTTAACATTTACATTACATAACATTTACAGAAATTTAGCGTTTTCTGTAGTCAGCTCTTTTGTTTTCTTTCTTTACTTTAAGATTAGGAAGTCTTTTCCTAATCAGAGGTGAGCTAATTAGGTCAAGAGTCTCTCCTAGTTTTTATATGGTTTGATTTTTTTATATTTGACTCTTTAATTCATCTTAATTTACTTATAGCATATTGTTAAGTGAGAATATGAAGTTTTAAAAAATAACTAGCCAATTTCTTGGTTCACGTATTGAATGATTCTTCTTTCTCCAATAGTTTGTGATGTCAACATTTTCAAATTTGGGGGTCTGTTTCTCCCTTTTCTGTTTCATTCACCAGTTTATCTGTTCTTATGCCAACACCATGGTAATTTAATTTTCATAGGTTTTTTGTTTTTTTGTTTTTTTTGCTGAGGAAGATTAGCCCTCAGCTAACACTTGTTGCCAATCTTCCTCATTTCTTTCCTTGAGGGAGATTAGCCCTGAGCTAACATCTGTGCCAATCTTCCTCTATTTTTTATGTGGGTCACTGCGACAGCATGGCTAATGAGTGGTGTAGGTCCTCGTCAGGGATCTGAACCTGTGAACCTGGGCTGCTGAAGTGGAGTGCACCAAAATTAACCACTACGCCACAGGGCCCACCCCAAATTTAATTTTCATAAGCTTTTAAGATGTTTAATGTCTGCCCTCCTTTTTCAAATAAAAAACTTTAACCAAGCCTATATATTCTTCTTAATGTATTTTACAATCATTTTATTAAGTTCCTTTAAAAAAATAAGATTTCTGAATATGAGTGCCTTAAATCAGTCTTCTAAGTGAGGAATAGCGTAAGTCTATCTTGCTTTTTCTTTTAGTCACTTTCAGTAACATGTGTATTTTCCTTCCCATGGCTCCCTCAAACTTCTCAAATGAGTTGCTCTTACCTTCTTGCAGGCTTTCTCTGTTGTCAGCAAAATGGATGTCCCTAAAATCTCAAACCCCAAACACGATTCAATTTGTCTTACTCTTTTTATCTCGAATTCATTTATTTTGTGGTTTCCCCAATCATTCGCATATAGAAAAGGAGTTCTCTTCATTTAAGGTAACCATATTACTTAAAGATTTTTAATCCTTCCAGTTGACATTGTCTCACTACACCCTTCTTAAGTAGGAGTTGCTTTCTCTTACAAGCCTCAAGTACTAAATCTTGAAAATAAGAGTGGCGTCCTCCTTGCTCCCCTTAATTCCTTGTGAAAATAGATACAACTCGCTGAGAACCTACATACAACAAAATTTACCCACCGACCTGCCTGCCCTTCTATTTCAGTGGAGAAATAGTCCATGCCTGCCACTCCACCCACCCCTCCCCTCCCCCACATCAGTGCTTTCTCCATGACGTCACTCCTGCAACTTCCCCTTCTCCCCCCTGTATCAGGTTCTCCATTTCCACTGCGTTAGTCTCATCTGCACACAGACTTCTCTCATATTTCCCTTCTTAAGAACACTTCCTTGACCCTCATGACCCTCTCTAGGTACATCACTCTTTCCTGTTATTCTTTACTGCCAAATAATCAGAGTTATCTTTATGCGTGATTTCCACTTCCTCGTTTCTCCTTAGCTCCTCCCAGGCAACCGTCCTTCCTCTGTACTCTCTTGAAAGGTCGCCGATGATTTTCACGTTGTCAAATCCCAAGGGCTCTTGCCTGTTCTCTCGGCAGCATTCAGTGCAGTTAACCACTACTTTCTCCGAAAATACTTTCTTTTCTTGGTTTCTGTATCACTAAACCGTCCTGGGAAACACACAGCAGGAAAGATATCCTGCTTTCTAAATCTGGGCAAAGAGGGATGGAGTTTAAAAAATGCCCATGGACTTTCTCCGCAAGTGATCACGTGGTGTGGGAACCGAGCACATGGAGGCAAGGAGAGTCAGAAGGCTCGCGTGTCTCATTCTCACGTTTTGTAGATTGTGCCAGCTCTTGAGGAGCTTGGTGACCCAGGGCATGGTCCTACCAACAGCAACAAGGAGTCCTCTGGACCTGGGACACCAGGCGAGGGCATGTTGGAGGCAGGATACAAGAAGCAGATAAATCGTTCTTCTTCCAGAGCCCCTCAGAACAGTCTCTGCTAAAACCACCTGGAGAACAGAACGTTCAAACTTTGACTTTTCTCGAGGGGCTCGCTACTGCATCAAACGTGGCAAAATGGATCTTTTAAGGCTGTATTTGTGGGTGACAATCCTACACATGTAGGATAGAGTCACAGACTTTGCTCAGGATGTCCTTTAGGCAACGACCATAGTGCGGGTTCAAAATCTTTTACCGACCTGCATAGTCTTAGATCAGCATGTTATACTGTTTGTGTTAGATGCTGTGACTGCACGAGTGGGTCCTAGAAGCTAACCAATTAAGTGCCTTTTGATTGGAGTGAAGTGAGAACAGTGAAAGAGGCTAGATTCCAATTGGCTTTTAAAGGTGATGGAGTCAGACTGGTGGGAAGGGAAGTGTTGAAGGAGAAGCTCACGAGGGACCGAGAGTAGACTCCCCTCTCTCCTCCCAAATTGGGCCACTTTCTTTGTCAGAGAGGAATGCTTGTTAATTACGGAATACTCATAAATCTGCCTCAACTTAAGTCCCCAAGAGCCAAGGATAATGGAAGGAAAAACAATTTAAATCATATTATGTAGCAAGCAACTGAATAATATATTTTTGTACTGTCTCAGTGCATTTCATTACTTCAGAGCCAGATTTTCTCCTGCAACTTCAAATGGCAGAAGAAAACCACACTTTGGGTTATATTGTTCTTTATGATTCATGGGTTCTCAGCAATAAACAGAGTGTTTGCTTCAAGAGGATTTTTTCTTTTCAATGCCTGCTGCCGATTTATTGTTTGGTTTTTGAAGGGCTTTGAAAGTGTTGAGTCTGCTGAAAATATAGTTACTTCTGGAAGTTATCAAAAATTTTAGGAGAATTTCTATGACCAACAACTTTTGTGTGTGTGTGTGAGAGGGAAGATTGTCCCTGAGCTAACATCTGTGCCAATCTTCCTCTATTTTATGTGCGATGCTGCCACAGCGTGGCTTGATGAGCGGTGCATAAGTCTGTGCCCGGGATCCAAACCTGCGAACCCCAGGTCACAAAAGCGGAGTGCGCAAACTTAACCACTATGCCACCGGCTCATCCCCCAACAACTCTTTTAAGGAAATACAAACCGTGTCTTAAAAACAACAACAAAAAAGGCGTTAGTAGTAGCTACAACACTATTTTACCTCTTCTAGGTACTATTAAAATCCATGGAAAGAAAAAAAACCCACACAAAAGTAGAAACTTTAGAATATTTTATTTTACTCATAATATTTTGAAATGGAATTGCAATAGTCATCAATCAGATCTACAGGCCCCAACATAAGAAGAACTCCCACTATAAGAGAGAAAATGAATGAGCTACTCAGGTCAGAGAAAAACTATACTTTTGAGTAAAACTATCTCGTCCCCACTGATGTAAAATAACTCTCTGAATGTGACTAATAACTATTAAAGTTCCTGTTCAATTAGGAATTATTGCATCGAAGGGTCATGGACATTTACAGCTCGAAAGGTCCATAAAAATAATTTAGTCTGGTCTCCTCGTTTTTCACAGAGGGAGTTAGTAAGGCACAGAGAGAACGAAAGACTCACCGAAGGTCGCACTGCTAGGACCAGAATCAAATCTGTGCCTTCTGACTTCAGCTGGAGTGAAATTAAAGAGACATTAATTAGGCTTCATGGCAGGCAACATTGCAGACTAAATTTTCAGAGGAAAGGGAAATCGCTGTATCATTTTGTTGTAAGTATTTCATAATGCATGGTTAAGCTGGCAGAAAAATACCAATAATAAGAAGAGCAAAAATGATAAAGTCCGAATTTAGAGTGGCATGTAAGTGCTGGAGTGCGGTTTGTCCATAATATTTGTCAATCCCTGGGGGTCAAGATCCTGGGATTTAACGAGCCACATAGAAAATCTGGAGCTTAAGCGAGTGGGTATTGGGACAGTTGACCCTCACATAAATGTGGAACCTACATAGGATGAGTACTTCAGTAATAGAGAGAAGTAGAAAACTATTACCACATAGAGGAAGAGAGGTAGCAAACATCTCAAATTTGGCTCTAAGTGGAGAGGAAACACAGGCTTCTCCAGAAGATTCCTAACATTCAGGTAGGTTTGGAACAGGAATGCATGCTTCCTATGTGGTAAAACTCCACCTGAAAATTCAGGTCCAAGTGATCGTGGGTGGCAGTGTCCCCAAAGATATGGGAGAAGCAAACCCATGTGCTCTCTGAACATCTGCAACCAAACCTTACATCATTCCTGCAATTAAAGTTCCGAGGAGCTAAAAGGAGGAAATAAATCTCCATGAGAGAATCATAGAAGAGAACAAGCGAGAGAAACATACCCGTGGAGACTTCAGATATTGACATATTCAGATACAGAATAAGTTCCATATTTGATGGTTCTAGAGCTGATCATTTTTTATGTTAGAAAAAAAGAGATATTAAAGCATGAATGACTAGTCCAATATGAAAAAAGATACAAACAGGACTTCCAGGAATTACAAATATAGTGCTTTCCCCTATGTTCACTGTAGCATCATCCACAATAGCCAAGACTTGGAAACAACCTAAGTGCCCATCAATGGGTGACTGGATAAAGAAGATGTGCTATATATATACAAGGGAATACTACTCAGCCATAAAAAAGATGAAATCTTGCCATTTGCAGCAACATGGATGTACTTGGAGGGTATTATGTGAAGTGAAATAAGTCAGACGGAGAAAGTCAAATACCGTTTGGTCTCACTCATAAGTAGAAGATAAAAACAACAAACAAATACATAGATACTGAGATTAGATTGGTGGTTACCAGAGGGGAATGGGGGAGGGAGAAGGGCAAAAGGGGTGGTAGGGCACATGTGTATGGTGATGGATGGTAATTAGCCTTTGGGTTGTGACCCTGATGTAGTCTACACAGACATAGAAATATAACGATGTACACTTGAAATTTATATAATGTTATAAACCAATATTGCCTCAATAAAAATAAGTAAATAAATCAAAATACAGTGCTCGAAGTTAAAATTCCATGGATGTGGTGAACAATACAACAATGAAATGAAGAAAAAAATCTCATTTACAATAGCATAAAGAGAATAAAATCCAAATAAATTTAATAAAAGAAGGGCAAAACTTACACTCTGAAAACTGAAAAACATTGCTTAAAGAAATTAAAGAAGATCTAAATAAGTGGAAAGACATTGCATATTCTTGGTTCAGAAGACTTAATATTGTTAAGATGGAAATATCTCCCAAATTCATCTACATATTCAGCACAACCAAAATTATGGCTGGCTTCTTTGCAGAAATTTACAAGCTGATCCAAAATTTGTATACAAATTCAAGGAACCCAGAATAGACCAAAAAAAAAAAAAAAAATTAAGAAGAAGAACAACGTTGGAGCCCTCTCATTTCCTGATTTCAAATCTTACTACAAAGCTATAGTAATTATTGGCATAAGGGTTGACATAGAGATCAATGTAATAGAATTGAGAGTCCAGAAATAAACACTCAATTTACAGTCAATGGATCTTTGGCAAGGACGCAAAGGCCATTCAGTGGGGGAAAGAATGGTCTTTTCAACAAATAGTGCTGGAACAACTGGATATCCAGTGTAAAGGAATGAAATTGGACCCCTACTTTATATCACATACAGAAATTAAGTCAGAATGGTTCAAAGTCCTCAATGTAAGAGCTAAAGCTGCAAAATGTTTTGGAATAAAACATAGGTATAAATGCTTCATGACCTTGATTTAGATAATGGTTTCTTAGGTACGAAGCCAAAAGTACAAGAAACCAAAGACAAAAATAAATTGGATAAGTTAGAAAAAAATAGGTAGCTCATCAAAATTAAATTTTTTGTTCTTCAAAGAACACCATCACAAAAATGGAAAGACAATCTATAGAATGGGAGAAATATTTGCTAATCACTGATCTGATAAGAGACTCATATCTAAATTCTATAAAGAACACTCACAACTCAACAATGAAAAGATAAATGACAATGGGCAAAAGACTTGAATACGCATTTCTTCAAAGAAGTTATCTGATGGCCAATAAACATATAAAAAGATGCTCAACAAAACATGTTAGCCGCCAGGGAAATGGAAATCAAAATGGCAATGATGTATAACTTCATACCCAATATGGTGGCTATAATTTCTTAAAAAGTAGATAATGACAAGGTGAGGATGTGGAGAAACTGGAACACTTGTACAGTGCTGATGAGATTGGAAAATAATGCACTTGCTTTGGAAATGAGTTTGGAAGTTCCTCAAAATGTTAACACGGAGTTACCATGTGACCTAGAAATTCCACTTCTAGGTACATACCCAAGAGAAATGAAAATATATGTTCACACAAAATATTGTACAGAAATGTTCATAGCAGCATTATTCATAATGGCCAATAAGTAGAAACAATCCAAATGTCTGCCAAGTGATAAATGGATAAGTAGAAAGGGTTGTATCCATGCAATGGAAAATACTCAGTAATGAAAGGGGTACTGATACGGGCTACAATGTGGATGACTCTTGAAAACATTATGATAATTGAAAAAAGCCAATAACAAAAGATCACATTGTATGATTCCATTTATAGGTAATTTGCAGAACAGGAAAATTTACAGAAATAGAAAGTAGACTAGTAGTTGCCTAGGACTAGGCATGGAAAGATTGGAGGAAATGGGAAATAACTGCTAAAGGGTAAGAAATTTCTTTTGGGGATGATGAAAATATTTTAAAGTGATTGTAATGTTGGTTGACCAACTCTGTGATTATACAAAAAGCCATTGAATTGTACACTTTAAATGGGTGAACTTTATGGTATGCAACTTATATAACAATAAAGCTGTTTAAAAAATCAATAGATGTGGGGGCTGGCCCCGTGGCCGAGTGGTTAAGTTCGCGCGCTCCGCTGCAGGCGGCCCAGTGTTTCGTCGGTTCGAATCCTGGGCGCGGACATGGCACTGCTCGTCAGACCACGCTGAGGCAGCGTCCCACATGCCACAACTAGAGGAACCCACAACGAAGAATACACAACTATATACCGGGGGGGGGGGCTTTGGGGAGAAAAAGGAAAAAATAAAAAAAATAAAATAAATAAATCTTTAAAAAAAAAAAAAAAGTCAATAGATGTGGAAAGACAAAGAAGGATCCAGTTCCAGGCAAGATGGGGTAAGCACATGCCACTCTCTCTCCCCTACCATATGCAACTATACAAACTGGAAAAATGCGTGGAAAATCTATTTGAGGTCTCTGAAAAATAAACAGTACTGGGCAGATTGGAGAAGAACGGAATTCAAGGTACCACCAAACTGGCAGTTAGTTTACCATTTGTTTCCTCTGGTAACTTCCAGCCTGAATACACTGCAGCGTGAAACCCGGAACTGGGACCCGAGGAGCAGACAGAGGAGCTTTAGGAGCACCCTTCTACTTCTGCCTCAAGGAGCAGGAAGAGTGCAGAAATATCCGCTTCTTTTTCTTCACTTTGTTCAGTCACACTCACGTCCCGAACTGACAGCCAGGGGGCTTACCTATGGGATTGATAGGAGTAGAGCTGCAAAGGCTTTGAAAATGGGACTGACATCGGAACCCAGCCACAGAAGACGAGTTGAACCTTGTCACCTGGGCCTAACTGGGTCAATTGTCTACTGAAACAAAAATGTCAACATTCTCTGTAGGATTTAAACGAGATGCAGAGTCGCATAACACGATATTAAAAATGTCCAGGATACAACCCAAAATTGCTCAGTATATGAAGAACCAGGGGAACTTTCACAGGGAGGGAAAATCAACAGATGCCACGGCTGAGATGACACGGATCTTGGAAGGATCTGACAAAAACTTAAAAGCAGCTACTGTAGGGGCTGGCCCCGTGGCTGAGTGGTTAAGTTCGCGCGCTCCGCTGCAGGCGGCCCAGTGTTTCGTCGGTTCGAATCCTGGGCGCGGACATGGCACTGCTCATCGAACCACGCTGAGGCAGCGTCCCACATGCCACAACTAGAAGAACCCACAACGAAGAATATACAACTATGTACCGGGGGGACTTTGGGGAGAAAAAGGAAAAAAAAAGAAAAAGCAGCTACTGTAGAACTATTCCAAGCAGCAGTTATGAATATTCTGGAAACAAATGAAAAAATAGAAAGCCTCAGCAAAGAAATAGAAGATATAAAGAAGAACCAAGTTGAAATTTTTAAACTGAAAAATAAAATAATCAAGATCAAGAACAAGATCATACATACGTAAGAAAAGTAGGATGCTTAGGTAGCATACTGATTGGAAAGTAAGCAATAAAACTGTCCCTATTTGCAGAAGGCATGATTGTCTACAATAAAAATCCCAAGGAATGTACAAAAACACTTCTAATACTAATATGGGAGATTAGCAAGTCACAGGATAGACCACAAGGTCGATACACACAATTGGATCATATTTCTATATGGTAGCAATGTACTGAAAACTTTTTTTAAAGTACCATTTACAATAGCTCCAAAAATCAAAAAAGAAAAATTTAGGTATAGATCTGGGAAAACTTACACAGAATCTGTTTGCTGAACACCACAAAACACTGAGCAAATTCTAGCAAAGGATTTGACTTGACCATAGAAGAGATGCAAGTGGGAAATAAGCACGTAAAAAGATATTCAACCTCATTAGTGATTAGGGACATGCAAACTAAAATAAAAATGAGATACCATCACACACCTACTAGAACGCTATAATTTAAGAAAGCTGACAATACCAGTGCTGATAAGGCTGTGGAACAACTGGAACAACTCTCATACATTGCTGAGAGTAATGCAAAATTTTACAGCCACTTGGGAAAACAGTTTGGTAGGTTTTTACACAATTAAACATACACTTATTATACAACCAGCGATGCCGGGTGAAATGTTGGAAAGCAATAGACGACCAATACAAATATCCAATCAAACAGCCAGATGCTCCCTAGTAAAGAGAGGGAACCAAAGAGACAAATTGGCTTCCGTCTCAGATGTATAGGGAGGACTTACAGGCTAACCGGCCAGATTAATTTAGCTAAATCATTTTCCCTCCAGGGATGACTATATGCTACTCTGATGACGTGGACCTTGGGAATTATTGATTATTGTGTTCCTCATTGTAAATCATCCCAACATGTTTCCAGTTTGCCACTCCATCTCTTGTCAGTACCGTTTGCCTGATCACTTTGGGTGAACCGATTAAGCCATTTCTGAAACTGAAAATTTGAGAACTGGTCTGTAAGACACAGCCCGACAGCTGGTTGTACTACACTGAACCATTGGTCCACAGGGTCGCATTTGATGGCAGGGGGCTTTAATGCAGTGGATGCCGTAGGCACAGCGCCTGGGGCTTATGAACTTTTCAGGGTACCGTGAAATGTTTGTGATTTTAAAAAGAGAGATTTCATATTTTGAAGGGAAACTGCTGAATCAAATTAATAAATGTCAACAAACATTTGGGTAAGTGTCTGTAGAATATAAAATTATGTCAATTAATCATCTGCATCTAAAATCAACACTTCTAAAGATAAAGTAATATATAAGATGAGATGTGGGGGACACTCCTTGGGGCAGTGCCTAGGGTCCATAGAGATTAAAAAACAGTGGAAACAGTTGAACCATTGTTTTGTTTGATACTGTGAATGATTTTCAAAAGCACGTTTCCTCAATTATGTGCCTACTTGGGCTTCAGTTCCGGTTCAGCAAATGCCTATTGGATTTGAACTATAATCCCACTGAGATCCCTCAGCGTAATGAGTTTAATGGATGGTCCAACATCCCGGTTCCCTTTCTCAGCGCGGAATCTCAGTGCCGTGATTTCCAAGCTCCCGAGAACTCAGTGGTGGCTGCCCCAGGTAGCTGGGTGACCTTGGGTTCTTAGCTAGCAGTTCTTGGACTTCCACCTGAGAATCACTCAAGTCTGTGTTTAAAATGCAGATTCCACAGCTCCTCTGCCAGATATTTTGATTTTGTAAGTCTTGAAGTGAGCCCAAGAATTGCATTTTAAGCAAATTTTCCAGGTCATTCAGATGCAGATGATCTGTTTGAAATACACGAAACTATCGAGGTCAGTAATACCACAGATTAACTGCAGTGTTCATGTATTGCTGAAGAGCCACCATGGCAGGGCACTGTGTCCCTTCCTTTGGGAAAAAACAAGCAATCAAAATGAACTTTTCTGCAAGGAACTTTGAGCCTTTTAAGTTCCTTTAGAAAAGGAGTTTCAGAGGAAGGGGTTGGATAGAGCAAAAGGTTTTCTCTCTAAATAGATTTTTCTGAATTTGTTTAATTTTCTGTGAGGGCTTCCCTGAACTAGAAGATGTGTATCCTAGGCTGAAATTCTCTAAATTAAGCCCACTGCTCTATTTAATGAGATCCAGATGTAACTTCTTCATATTGCTGTGGAGACGAGACGAAAAGCAGGAATAGTCATGAAAATGATATGATTCAAAGGAAAGAGGAGATGGAAGGAACTAGGGAGAAGAAAATGAGTTGTACTTTGAACCTAATCTCTAAAAGATTAGAGAGGATTCCCATGGTGTGAGTCAAAGTGGATCTGCTCATTCAGATTTGAGGCATTGTCACTTATCTTGAGGTGAAGTGTTGGGAGGCAATGGTGATGTTGTGAGAAGAGGAATGGAGACAAATCCATTGGATGTAAGTCCAGCTCTGACTTTTGCAGACTATGTCATCTAGGGCAAGCTGCTCAAAATGTCTGAACTTGTTTTTTTCCAGCTGAAAAATGGCACAAAAGCAAACCATATTGTGGATTTGCTGTAAAAATTAAGTGAGAAACCACATGCCAAAATCCATTGTAAAATTTAAGTAATTTAAGTCTTATCAAAATTAGAGAATCAGTGCTTTTTTTTTTCTTTTTTTAAAGATTGGCACCTGAGCTAATGTCTGTTGCCAATCTTTTCTTCTTCTTTTTTTCCTTCTTCTTCTCCCCAAAGTCCCCCAGTACATAGTTGTGTATTCTAGTTGTGGGTCCTTCTGGCCTGTTATGTGGGACACTGCCTCAGTGAGTGGTGCCATGTCTGCACCCAGGATCCGAACCGGCGAAACCCTGGGGCACTGAAGTGGAGTTTGTGAACTGAACCACTCAGCCACAGGGCCGGCCCCTAGAGAATCATTATTTTTATGAAGTAATTGGCAGTTTGCTCCAGATAAAATACTTAGATTATATTTCCTTATAAGTACAGTGAAAAGAACATGGAAGCTTGAAATCAGAAGTTCTGGAAACTGTGGGGGTTTTGCTCCACATAAACCTGAGATTTTAGGCAGCAAACAATAGAGCTGGTAAAATTAGAACTCTCAAGAAAAGGGCTTTTGTTGTTTTCTGGGAAAAAGAATTGATAATTTCTCTTGGAAGCAATATCAAAGGCATCCAAAAAAATCACAGTTAATAATAACTAAATAAGTGCCAAGAGTTTCTGAAAATCAATCAAACGAAGCCTTACATTGAGTCCACTGAGCCAGAGGCTTGGGTATAATCTGATGAGTTGAATAGATGGTCCAACATCCCAGCCACCTCTCCCAGAAAGCCTAAATCTCAGTGCAGAGGTTTCCAAGTGCTTATTCAAGAGAACACAATTTCTATTTGAAGTCAGAATGTCTTCATTTTATGAAGCTTTTTATAGCTATCATTGAATATATTTTCTGACCAGCATTTTTATTATTGAGAAAAAGGCTTTTGGTCTATGATTCATTCAGACAACTCTTCACAATTCACCAGAGTATTAAATACAAAAAAAAAAAAAACAAAAACAAGCATTCTAGTGGTACAAAGCCCAATTTCAGAATTGATGTAGAGGATGCGAAGGTTTTCAGATCAAATGAAGAGATCCAGGGAGTCAGGAACAGGAGATGTGGGTAGGTATGAGGGTGTGCTTGGGGCTGGGGGTGGTGACGGACCGGGTATCCACAAGTTACACCTGTTTCCTGGAGTAATTAGTAAGTGAACCCCTTTCAATCTTGGAAGAATCCTCAATTTTGCAATAAATTGCAAGTCACTTTAGTGACAGGTCAAATTGGAATTGTGAGTTTACTCTGCCTACTGTGACAAATGCAATTATTGAATTTTCCATATGTTAACTGAGGTCCTTTCACCCCTAGTCTCTGGCCCCTTATGACTCTTTTGAGGGGGTCTCCAGCTCCTGTGACATCAGCCTTCAACACTGCCCCAAAGCATCTTGATTAACAGTTTAGACCTGCATAAGGACTCACACCTAACTTTTAGTAGCATTCACATTCCAAGCACACCCCAGGAAATCGGAAGACCAATGTAGTAAAATTATACCAGCATTCTCTCTACCACACACAAGACACATCTCCAAACCTTAATTAAAAGAACCTGTCATCTGGATTAGGATGCCATGAGGTTTATTTGTCTGTTTGTATTTACCTAAATACTTTAGAGTCACTTCTCCAGTCCTGTGCAGAGTTATGAAGGATTAGAAGTATGCTGTAATCTTCCATTCCTCATTTTACCGGAGAAACCACATTCCTATTTGTTTCATGCGTTGGGCACCTTATGTAGGGTCTTATATTGGAAACAAAGGGTCCCCCTGCTTTAAAAAAATTGCCACTGCCCAGTCTAAGGATGATTTTGTTACGTGGAGTGGAGACTCTTTGTATCCTTCTGACAACTCCTATCCCTCTTATTACCTAGTTTAGTAGGAATTTCAGACGGACAAAATCAGGGACAGTCCCCAAGAAGGCATAAATGAATAACACTAAGGTCATTTTTGCAATATATCTCTGTTTGGGAGACTGGCATAGCAGGGTCCCTGGTAATTGAATTATTTTTGTAATGATACCTTCAGGGCCCTGCTCTTGTGATTGTCCCTTTCTAATCATAACAACTCATGAAAATGACTGGATGGTGAAATGAGTTTACTTGGATTTAGGTATTTCTTTGAAAAACATTAGTTGAATAGTAACTCTTTGGGTGGTCCCCGGATGACACAAGGGTTTTCATGTGTTCAGTTTTTTGATAGAACATGTTATAGTTGAACTTTATATCCTAGAAACCAGTTGCTTATTATGTGCTAAGTTCTGTTCTAAATACTTCATGTATATTAACTAATTCAGTCCTTCAACGATCCCATGATGTAGGCAGTATTATTATTCTTACTTTTTTAACAAAGGAGAAACTGAGCTATACACAGTTAAGTAACTTACCAAAGGTCACATAGCTAGTAAGTAGAGGAACTGAGATTTGAATCTAGCCAGTATAGCTCCAAAGCTCCAGAGGTGGAGCCCTTAACCACCACAGTGTCCTGCTTCTATGGAGATAAGATCTAGTGTAGTGTAAGAGGAGTGGGGATCAGAATTTGCCACCCCAAAAAGTGTCTCTTTGGCTTGATTACTTTTAAGAACAAAAGACTCACAGAGAAACTGAACTTCCACCTAACTGCCTAAAAGAATTTAAGATAGAAGGCCTGTCCCAGGAAGGAGCTAATACCATAAGATAACTATTGTATGATATGAACCAGGTGTGGCAGACAGAGAGGAACTTAGCAACGCCCATTTGATCAAAGTCCTCTCATTTGTTTATAAACATAAACATTTGTTTACCAAACATTTGTTTTTCTGTCTTCATGTGAATTGCCTCCCTCCCCTTTGAAGTCCCAAACCACTACCCCCAACATCTACTTTGTCTTTGGGTGAAGATGTTATTTAAGGTGGTGGCTTCGGTCATTTTGGCAAGTCAGTCAGTTTTCCTGGGTTTCTTCTGGGTATACATATTATTAAGTTTGTTTGATTTTGTCCTGTTCTTGTGTCTCATGTCAATTTAATTCTTAGACCAGCAGAAGAACTTAAAGGACAGAGGAATAGTTTTTCCTCCCCTACAGGGGTGGTTTGCCAATCCTTTAACGCTTCTCTATTTCCTCCTTCCTAACAGAGCTTCAATTCTCTTGGACTGTTCACTATATCTCATCCTTTAGTTTCCACAGAGAAGGATGACTCTATCCTCTGGGATGGACCTAATTAATCTAAGAACAATCCACCCCTTACAGCAATGTTTAGTTCAGGGATGGACATGACCCAATGAGATGTGATGAGGTATTTGCTAAGACCAAGAAAATTCTTCCTCACTCTTCTGGAGAGAGCCAACTGAAGCCTCTCAGGGTGGTTGTAAATGGAGCTGAGCCTGGGAAATGCTGCAGTCATTCAGCTCCCAGCTCCAGAATGAAAGCAATATATGGAGTTGAAGAAAGACAAAGAAATCTTGGAGCCATGGAGCTGCAACCAGTGGGCTAAGTCAATCTCTGTAGTATGCCCCAGCCCAGGAAGTCTAATTATGTGAGCCAATGAATTTCCTTCTTCATCAAGACAGCAAGTGTCAGTCCTCAGTCGTTTTAGAATATGACTTATGAACAATGGGCTTGTCATTCCCTAGGCCTGTAACAGAAGCTCTTGTGCTTGTTCTTCTGTTGGCTGTGACAGCATGAGCTACAATGATACATACGCAGGCGGAGCCATCAGTATGCAGCACATAATAGGAGACAGCTGGTGTGATTCCAGATCATGTACAGCACATCAATGCTGCGTATTTCCCACTTACAAACACATCGTTTTCAGGGTATTCGTGGTGGACATCATCACTAATTCATTGTGATCTATACCTATTTGTGGAAAACTTCTAAAATTCCAAGAGGTGGTGGAGGGCAATTAATAACTTTCTAGAACAATAATTATATTTGGATTTGTAAAGAACTATTTAAAGTTAATTTTGTCAGTGAACTTACATCTAAAGTGCTGCACATATATGGGAAAGCCCTCAAATCCCTTGAAGAGCTCTGCACTTTGGAGAATACACCATATGTAATGAGTAATTTCCTTTCAATGAAGTAATTCACGTTGAATGTTTTCACTGTAGCAAAAAGAGTTTGTTAATACATACACTATTGGAACAATGGAGGATAATTCGATGAATAAAAATTTTCAACAAATAACATATTATTTCATGTTTATTAACATGTTCAATAGTCTATCTTAAGTCATACATTAAATACTGATAGAGAGGAACTTTTTACAGGAATAATTAATCTTTGGGCCATTGAATTCTGCTAATTCTGAAAGTTAATTCAGTAAGAAGTGAACTCAGTGTCTCTAAAATTTACCGAGTGTCCCTAAATTGACTGGGTGGCTTAACTAACAGAAATTTATTTTCTGACAGTTCTGGAGGCAGGAAGTCTGAGATCAAAGTGTCAGCAGGGTTGATTTCTTCTGAGGCCTCTCTCCTTGGCTTACAGATGGCCATCGTCTCCCTGTGTCTTCACATGGTCTTCTCTCTGTGTTTCTCTACGCCCTAATCTCCTCTTATAAGGACACCAGTCACAGTAGAATAAGGCCCACCCTAATGACTTAATTACCTCTTTACAGACCGTATCTCCAAATACAGTCACCTTCTGCGGTATTAGGGGTTAGGACCTCAACATGTGGATTTTGAGTGGACACAAAGCAGCCCATGACAATTGGCAAGAAAAAGGTTTTAATAAATTTTTAAAGAATCACCACTCTACAGTCTAATTTAAACATGAGCTCTGAGTGAGGTAGTTTATCAGCCTTAGAAAGTGAGGCTTTTACTTTTTTTCCTACGTTTTTAATGTTTGTTTGGGGTTGACAAATTCTATCAAATGGTTTGATTTTTATTAAAACCAAGTGGCAAATAGTGATCACACCAGGGGGAAATAAATAGGACACAATTTTAATTAACAATTTCATTTCTACTAATTATAGGTCTATCGATGTCAGTCTAATTTACCCCAGCAGTCCCTCCTGGACAATGATTTCTCAGTGATTCTGAAACCACGGGCTGTGTCAGTGCTTTAGAGCTGCTCTGCTCCTCGGGGCCTCATCTGCTGTGCGTCTGTGGGGTGTGTTGGGGGTTCACGACAAGGGCACAGACAGCCCCAGGAACCCCCAAAGCGGGGGGAGCCTGCCAACATAAATAAGTTGAATGTGGTCAGGTTTTTGAAGCTGCAAATGCATCTCATTATTCGAATGTCTTTAGAGTCTCTAGTTCTAATCCTTTTTATCACTCATCTTTATTAATAGAGAGTTTTTGAGCACCCAATCCTATGTGGAAGTATGTTTTTGTTTATAAATGTATAAATATCACAAAAACAGAAACTTTAAAAACAAATACACAGTTCACCTAATATTTTCTTCTTGCCCCTCATTGTTCTGTCATGCACATTTCCTGGGGAGCAGGCACCCCATTTCGGAGTCCATTGCCTCAGATCCCTTATGACATTCGTCCAGGTGTGGATGTGGATGTGGATCCGCACCGGGAAGGGACATACAAGTCACTTGGTGGGAGGGAGTGGTGTGTGTGCAGATTTTCTCACAGGCCATTTGGCTTTCTCCAGATCCACAGATTCCGTGGATAGAGGGGACAAGTGTTCCCTGGTCACCAGTGGTCTTCCCATACAAAAGTGGTACTTTTGAATCCACATCTTTAAAATGAAGAGAATTGTTGATTCGTTTAATGCTCATGCTGCTAAGAGACTCCTCCTAAAACTGTGTGATGCTATGTCTCGGCTGTTGCCTCCTACAGAACCTGCCGCAGCTGCCATCTCTCCTGAGGACGC
Organism: Equus przewalskii; assembly: GCF_037783145.1. Lineage (NCBI taxonomy): Eukaryota > Metazoa > Chordata > Mammalia > Perissodactyla > Equidae > Equus > Equus przewalskii. The sequence continues at coordinate 19,022,227 of NC_091862.1, forward strand.
CACTATGAGGCCTCCTACGGGGATGTGCTTGGGAAGAGACTTTGCCAAAGTCTGGAGGAAGAAGGCATGATTCTCACTGCCTTCTACCTCGGGAAATCGCCTGTTGGAGTCTTATGTTTTCTCAGAGGCCAGTATGTAAAACATGACCACAGAGGGGCCTGGGCTCTGCTGCTCACTCCACTTACAGAGCCGGGTCCGCACATTCTCATCATGAGCTGCGTCGTTCTGGAAGATGAGTTTTCTGGATCAGTTTCTCCAGAAAGAAGACAGACTTGGCAAGTAGTCTTGAGTTGCTGTTTTTAAAATTCTTATCAGTAGAGGAAGTGGCATGGACTTTAGTCTATACTGAAAACTATATGCTGGCCCTGACTTTGACCATAGATATTTTAATAGTTTGTGGGCAACTCAAAGAACTGTAGACATTAATTGCAATAGGTATTTTTGTGCATAGGAGTATGAACATATGAGTGTATTTGTATGATGCCATGTGCATATAACATCATGCATGTATGACCAGGGCTTACATGCATGTATTCACTATCTAATCATTTTACTTCTATGGCTTTTCTATTTTAACTACAGATGTTTTCTTTTGGCAAAGCGGTAAGTAGTCAACAGATCTGAAGCTTCAAGGATAATTTCTTTGTGTTTCTTATTTTTCCCTATGAGCAATTTTTCACTGTATATATTGTGAAATATAGGTTCAGTTAGGTTTGGTTTTTCTTGTGCTCCCTTCTCACAGCTGCCAAAGGTTGAGAACCAGGAGCTCTTTCTCAAAGATAACCTTGACTGGCTGGCTGGCCAGGGTCTTGGCCTTGCTGGTTGCATTACCTCTTTTTTGCTGCCACTCAAAGCTTCATTAGCCCTCCTGACAATGATTGTGTGATCATTCTGGTATTGTCAGGCTTGCTACATATCAAGCATCACTCACCACTCTCTTCTGACTTAAATGTTCTGGGTGCATTATAATGCAAAGGGATTTGATGTACTCCCATGATTTGAGGCTAGAGGGACCTGTTTCTGGGCCCAATGCTATTATGAAGGCTTTTCTCTTAGAAAATCTTATCCACTCTTGCCGCTAAAATATCGTAGCTCTCCATTTCATACTTTTAAGCTTTTTCCTTAACCCCAGAATAATCTGTAAAGCTCAAAGCTAGGCTTTTCGGATCAACTTTTGTTAACTAAGATACATGTATTTTTAAAAATATTTTTCTAACTTTTATAAAGAATAATGACATTCTACTACTTGTCGAAATTATGGTGTTTACTGTAACAAATTAATGACACTGGAAATTACCAAGAGGAAAGCAACAAATAACCCAAATTCCATCACTCAGAAATAATCAGGGTTGACATTTGATAAACATTATTCTAGACATTTCTCGCTGCATTTACACAGATAGAAAGATGGGTAGATACAGTCAAAAATAATTTTATAAAAATGGAATTATATAATGCAGGTTATTTGTAATTAGAAAGTACCAAATTAAATTTTGCTTGAACTTAGAACAAGAAACTGAAGTAAAATGAAAAGTATTTCTGAACTTTAATTATTTGTATTCTCACTACAAGAGATATTCCTTTCTAAAAGAGTAAGGGAAAAGCTTGTAAAAGCATCAATAAAATGCAGTTATTCCCTTTCTGAACTACGCATTTCAACTTCAGATAGTATTCATTGCCACTCTGCCGAGAAAAATAAGATTAGCACTCATAGTTCCACCCACCTCTCTTACCCACTCTCCTAGTTTTTATTACTTACTGTATTATTTTCATTTTGATGGGTGTCAATGAAATGGGCAGAGTTAGCCATTGATGATTAAGTAGCTAGGAACTAAAGTTTTTTCTTCCTTTTTGCAATTACTGATTATAGCTTTTAGCTGTTTAACTCACCCACTGTTAACTGGCTGTTTAGGCAATATGCTCTCTGACTCCCACTGGGCTCCTATAGATAACATCTCCCTGGAGCCTGGGTCACCATGGTAATGGGTGTGTGAGCTGTTTTGCAGGAATTAGAACCCCTTGTCCACTTCAGGCCTGTTGAGACCACCAGCTCATCAACTGGGCTGCGCAGATGTCTGATAGATGACTTTTTGACGTCAAGAGACTAAAACCTCCACCCTCAGATCATGCTCATACCACCATTTTGTGAACACGTGCCCGGTGAAGAGGCATGGAGTCTGACAACGCTTGCGCAGACCATCAATTACCTCATCTCTCCTCACCTCCAATCACCTCTCTCCATGTTTCAGGCTACCTTGCCCCCATCCCATAAATATCCCTGAGTCCCTGTTTTCTGGGAAGCAAATTTGAGGCTCATGCTCTTGCTTCCTCTCATGGCTGCCTTGTGATTAAATCCTCTCTCTACTGTAATCTTGTCGTCTTGGTGTTTGGCTTTCTGGGCAGTGGGCAAAAACGAACCTGGTTCAGTAGCATCAAGAACTGTGAATGTTCTGAGGCTTTACTACTTGCAAACTAAGTTGGGCTGCCATCACTGACAGAAGACAGGAGACTCCTGACCAGAAACAAAAGACTATTACTCATGCAGCAAGCAGCATGAGTCAGCATATTTGCATCAATTCCACTTGCCCTCAAGTCCCATGGGGGCAATTCAGATGTGCCTAGATAAATGCCTGTAACTGCAACAAGTTGCATTACAGGGGAGGAACCATGAACTTAGGAATCTCTAATTGTTTCCAATGGGCATTAAGCATGGTTGCCCCTTATTGCACAGGAAGACATTATTTCTATTTCTGAGGCTATTTGCTCTCCCAACATCCTTGAAAATATAGTCCAGGACGAGGTGGTCAATGCCACTGCTTACAAGAAACATGAGAGATCCGTGGAGAATTGTCTCCCAACAACAGAGTTTTCAGCATTTACATTCTGAAGAATAAGGATAATTTCTAGTTGTTTAATCTTATTTCTATATGTAAATGGATTGAAAGTTCACGCTACTTCTTTTGTATTTTACTTCTCTCCATTCTTTTTTAACTTTATTTCATATTTGGCTAGATTTTATTAGGTAGTTTTTTCTGTCTGAGCTTGTTTTATTTTGTTTTCATCAAGTACCCATAGATACCATATTTCCAGACCTCTTTCATGTTTAAGACCATCTATTGTCTTTTTGCTTTAATGACAAGATGACTGTGCGTAGTATTCTTGGAGCACCCTTTTCTTTCTCTTAGAACTTTAAATTTTCCAGTGAATGCTGTGGAGAAATTTGAGGCTCACTTTGAACACCTCCCATTGTCAAATAGATTGGGGTAAAGAGCATCAGTGGATGTTAAAATGGTAGGTGAAAATTTAACCAGGATCAGAACATTTACATAGAGAAAACTCTTTCTCTTGTAATGTTAACAGAAAGATCTGAAAGGAAAACTCCTGGTATTTACCTAGTCTTTTCCTCCAGACCCTGGTCCTCCCATGCTCCACATGCCAGGTAAGCCCTCACTTTCTATGTAGCATCTTTTCAGATCCCATTTTACATATCAAAAGACTGGGTTCTCTCAAGCTTACAGGAAATTACAAAGGGCAGAATAAAAGAGCTATTCTAAAGTAATTAGTTGGGGACAGAGGAACAAAAAGAAAGTCATTATAAAAATACAGAGCATTCAAGGCACTCAGGCCTTGAGGGATGTTGTCAAATCCCATAGGATTCACTTTTTTTTTTTTAACTTTTGGTCTAGTTCATCCAATTCCATGTGAAAATGTGGCCTCCTTATGATTGCTGTTAGTAAACCTCTGTCACATCAGAGCTTACACCTTTATTTTTAGTCTGATGAAAGATTAATTTTCTAGTTTCCAAAGTGGAAATAAGCACAGACTTTTCTTTTAAATTATAAATAATGGGCCTTTACAGTGAGAAGGTTGACTCACAGAGCATGTGCAAAACGACCTTGAAGGCTGCCTCCCATCCTCCGTAGGTCTGGTGCCATGGAGGCGGGTAAAGCCTTCATTTCCCACTACTCACGCCTGTATGGCACAGACCCACAGTGGGGACATAGGAGCCCTGCCTTCTCTTTGTCTGGTCTAGGAAGGCCCAGCAAGCCCTTCACTGGCTCCCAGTAGCTCGTTCTTCTCCCTCAGGATGCCCTGGGGAGGGGTGGAAGGGGACAGCCATAGGGCCCTCACTTTTATGAGACTAGCTAGCATCTGTCTGTTCTCATTGGGAGCAGCCCCACATCAGGAACTGTGCTACATACAAGTAACTAGTAAACCTCAACAGAGACTCTCTTCTTGACCATAATTGAGTCGGGCTCTTCTGAACCCTCTTCTCAACTAGGCCCTGACTTGGCACTCTGTCCTTGGCCTGCTTAGTCCAGTTTTAGCAAGAATCTTCCTGGGCCAGTTTAGTGAAAATCCCTCACTCTGGATATCTGATCAAATTTGCTATCCCCAACTTTCCACGTCTTCTCACGCTGGCCTGCCATCAGCAAGAATCCTGTTGAGTCTGTCTAACAAGAATCCCCTCCCCTTGATGTTTCCTCTTAGAAATTTTCCATCCCCTGACCCCACCCTGTTCCTCGGCTGTAAATTCCCACACATCCTTGTTCTGTTTGGAGTTGAACCCCCCATTGCAGGGGTCCCTTCTTGAACAAAGTCTTCCTTTAACAAGTGTCATGAAAATTTTTTCTTTAACAACCACAAGTCCCTTAAATAAGTTATGCTAAAAGCTAACCTATGCTTACATTTCAAATGTGATGGGGAATTCTTCTCAAGAGCCCATCAATGCACCTTTTTTGATTCTGCTGTCTCATGATGAAGGCTTTCACCACGAGGATTGTGGAGAAGAATTTATTCCCAAAATGTGGCTATGGTTTTTAAGATTTTTTAAGAAGGAAGTCTCAATGGGTGGGGTCACTTCTTGACTTATTAAATTGATAAATTTGGTTCTGGTGGGAGATGTGTCCCTGGGGTGTGTTGTCTTGGGCTCCACAAGCAAGATGATAGTACAATATATCTACCAATTAGAGAGTCCTCTAGTGTTCAAATGACTGGCGCAGGTTTGGAGATGGAAGCAGAGATGCCCTTGACATGCTTTTCTATTTGAGAGATTGTAATCTGATAACAAAGAGCGGCAGTATTGCTGTGAAATAATTCCATTAAGTGCTTAATACTAGAGGAGAATATCTAATGTTAAAAAACAAAATCCAACTGAGTAAATTTTCAAGATCTTATTGGCTTTATTCAACAATTCATGAATTGGGCAGCATCCAAACTACCAGATAGAAAGGGGCACAGAAGAGTTGTACAAAGATGAAAGACTTTTATAGGCTGAGGGAGTGGGAACAAGGAAGTTGTACCAGGGAAAATAGCGGGTTGGTTATTGCAAAGTTCCTTTCCTTTAGGGGATGGCAGAGGTCTATGAGGCAGATTACCAAACTAATGCTGATCGGGGATTCCTGATTGACTGGTCTAAGATTCCATTTCTGGGAGAGCCCAAATTGTAATTAAGTTTGGTGATGTGGGGCTTAGCATAAGTGACTCCATTTTGGGCCTGTTGTCTTGTTTTTAACAGTAAAATGGGATGCCCCCATCAAGATCATAGCTCGTATCTATTTAGGATTCTACGTTCTATGCTTTTTGCTTCAATATAGAAGGAAAGGCTCTCAGTTTACAGATGCAAAGAATAGAGATGATTGACGTCAACATGCCCCGTAGCTCACAGTTCTAGGTTAAATTTTGGATTCAATTACTCTCATTGAATTCAATAAATCAAAATGGCTCTATATTGTGGGCCGCTGATCTGCTTTCCACTCTTTTCAAAAGCGTTGGGTCCTCATTTCCAGATGTTGCGCCTGAGTGAGCTGAAAGAGGGGGAGTCTGGGTTAATTGCAGCACAGATTTGTTTTAGCTCCGACACAGAAGGATCCAGGTCCAGCTACCTGTGCTATTATTCAAATGCAGATGCCTCACAGGGACACGCAGGGACACGAAATAAGAAACCAAAAGCAGCAAAAGCACATCCCTTTCAGACTAAACAATCTCTCCCCTGAAAATACGCACCCTCCTTGGTAACCTCTCTTCCTCAGAGCAGTTATCAGTAAGTTTAAGCTATTTAAATCAGCTTAAGGATATAGCCTGACATTATCTCTTATATATAGACATATATAAACTTTTATTTTATGTATAGACTATTTCATCTTCTTTATCCTTTACCATATTTGTCTCACTTTCATTTTTCATTTTAGTATTTTATCTTATTTTTAAATCCTTTATTTCAATGGCAAGTTGATGTAAAAGGAACAATCCCCACATAGAGTCTATATGTCTTTCTTCCTGCTTCCCCCTCAGCTCCACCCACACCCTTTCCAGATCCCAAAATAAATCTTCCAACCCTGTCGTGAATTATTCTGTTGACCTCAAAGTAGTCTTTATGGGAAAGATTCCCAGCCTCAAACCTGAGCCACTGTTCCTGCAAAGCCCCAGTGGAGCAGCAAGCCCCGGCCCCAACCCTAGACCCTGAAATCTGTTAGGACTCAGTGGCTAAGTCAGTGCCGCAGAGGGCTGGACATGAGAGCTGCAAGAATGAGCCCCGGTCCAGGGACAGCACCAGACTGCGCTGGACACTGTTGACCACGGAGCCCTGCAGGATGTTCCACGAACAGAACGCCCTTCAAGAATTGAAGCACGGAGGTGTGGAAGGACCGGCCTTTTGCTAGAGAATTCCTTGTAAGTGCTGCCTATTTATCCTTGTTGAGGGGGTGGGGCTACAGGGAGAGTACAGGATAATCAGTACTAGATGGAGTAACAGGGATCCTGCTGTTCTGAATTCTCCAGAGGACGTGGACCTTATCAAACCCTCCTTGCTCTGCCTTGGGTAGGTGGGGACTTGGGGCACATCGTTCTGATAGTACCACCAAGAAAATCTGTCACCATTACTAACAAGGGTACATGATTTTCCTCGGGTGTGTTGGGACATAAAACAGATGAAAATCTTTGCTGTGGAGTTGGGGAGTTATTTTTTGAGATGATTTAAGGAAAGACTAGCTCAGCTGGATTTCCATAGAAGGTACTAGATCACTTTGGCTGTTATATACAGGATGGCCAAGAGATGAAAGCGGGGATAACAGAAAGCTGTTGTAATAACCCAGGTAGGGGTGTCAGAAGAAAGCAGGCACTTGGGGAAAAGAGATGAAGGCGTAAATTCTAGAGATGTTTAGGAAGTAACCTGTAAAACAGAACCCAAAGAAACACTGCCATTAAGATTCCTGTGACTCTAAGAAACTGCTCTGCCCATTAGCCAAGAGAGAGATTGAAGTTCCAGTCTTAACTGACATAGTTATTAGAGGAACTCAGTTTCTGCAAGATAAACCCTTGTTTTGAGAATGGGTATTAGAAGGACTGAGAAATTTGACCCCGCTAAACTTGCCTATTACAAATACTCTACAAGCCACGATTCTATTGCATTAGAAGAGATTAAAGTCCTGGTGACCTTTAAGCCACTAACAGAGTATTATTTTGAAGCGGCAGAAAACAGAGTATACAAAAAGACAAGAAGGTGGGCCATACCTTCTGGAGAAAAAATTTAAGAACACATCTTTTTCAGAAAAAATTGCTTTTGGGAGTGATTTTTTTTTCTGGCAGAAAGTTGTCTAAGAGGTGGTGAATTTGCTAAGGAGCCTCATTTTGTCCTCATACCCCAAGGCACACTTCCACATCTGAGATTCTCGTTTAAGGAGGCTCCTTTTGTGTGGCATAATAACTTTGCAAAATTTCAATTGACCCAAAATTTTTGACCTCTTGAAATATACAACAGAAACTCATACAAGAGAAAATACCAAATCCATCCTCTTCTTTCCATTTATTTATAGTTTTATTTTAGATAAAGACTATTAATTGGTTTAAGTGAAATTCCCATGTCTCGTTCCTTGAAAATGCACATGAGCATACTGACAGCCTGGATCTTGCTGTGAACAGCATGGGTTCAAAACTCGGCATGTCTGCAATTATTCAAACATGGTCATCTTTCATTAGTTACTGATAAATTAGGCAGGAGGACAAAATTTTTAACTAATTTCTCCAAAAGATGGATGGTAAGTGCCCATTGCAGAAGCAGTTCTCAAGCTTGTATTGCAATCCAGAGGTCCTCCAGACTGGCTATGCATCAAGAGACCTGCTTTTAAAATCAGATGCAGCAGGTCTGGGATGGGACTCAGATATCCGAATTTTTTAAAGTCGAAAAGGTGATTCTGTTTATCTTAGGGTTTGGAAACTACTATTGTGATCAATGAAATTTGTTAATTATTCTATCTTGCTAAAGAGATAAACCCAAGCTTAGTTTTCAGCATCTATCATAGCTCACACATGACATTTATCGTAAATCCTACATGATGTGACAAGGGTGTCATGGACCAGAGAAAAAACTTAAATAATTTCCCTGGGGTTATAAATATGCGAACGTCAAAGCCACAGCCAGAACTCACAGTCTCCGCATTTCTAGCCCGCTCTATGAGTGAGAGCTACTGTTCTTCTTCATGTCCTCTCTGAGACAGTCAAGTGGAATGAGGGTAAAGAAAAACAAAGAACTTCTTGGATGTTTGTGTTCTGAATCTTCGTTGGTAGGTTTTAGTTACAAGTCAGAGTCCCAAGCATGATGAGTGCTTTTTAAATTTCATTATTGCAAATAATGAAACTATGAATTAAAAATAATTACAGAACAAATTGGGGCCAGCCCGGTGGCACACCGGTTAAGTTCAAACATTCTGCTTCAGTGGCCCGGGGTTCGCCGGTTTGGATCCCGGGTGTGGACTTACGCACTGCTTAGCAAGCCATGCTGTGGCAGGTATCCCACAAATAAAATCAAGGAAGATGGGCACGAATGTTAGCTCAGAGCCAATCTTCCTCAGCAAAAAGAGGAGGATTGGTGGCAGATGTTAGCTCAGGGCTGATCTTCCTCAAAAAAAAAAAAAAAAAGTAAGAATTATGGAACAAACAGAAGTCTAAAATTTGAAGAGACCCCAAAGCTTGATAATAAAGCAGAAAAGTACCCAACTTAAGTCTAATGACAGAATACAATTACTAGGCCAGGAACAAAATGGCAATAGTTGCGCCAAGAAGGATGACGTAACGGAAGCAAGCTTGCAAGTGAAGCAAATCCAATTCACTTTGGAAAATAGAAGGATCCTATTCCATGTGCTGCTAATATGAATAACCCACGCACTCGACTCCTGGCTGACGGATACACATCTACATATACACTGAATGTACACTCACACACAATCTGGATTGAACTGCATTGGTTAAGATTAGTGCGAAACTATTTCAAGTTTTTTAAACTATGAAACAAAATTAAAGTTAGAAAAGTGCCTTTAAAGTCGGTGGCCAGCAGCACAGAGCTGGCAGAGCTGACCGAGCTGACCCTCGGTTTGGGGTTTTGCTGCCCTGATTGAAAAGAAATTAAAGTCCCAGTAGTCATGGGACCAAAGAAGGATCTGAACGCGAGTGGACAGCAAAACATTGCTCTGATCCAGAGGGAGGGCTCGGCCTCTGAGGCTGGCAATGCGCCAAGCGAGCCCAAGAGATTTTCAGAGGCCACAGTAAAGCGGGAGAGCGGAGTGGGTCCCAGCTTCCATCGACTGCACCCAGGAGTCTGGATTCCTGAGGCCCAGAAAGGAGGGGGCGGGGCTGGCGGGGCTGTCCTCCCCTCCCCCCTTCCCCTCCCCCTCCCCCGTCCCCCCTCCTCCCTCCCTCCACCATGGGGCGCCCAGGCAGGAGGGGGAAACTGCGCAGGCGCGGACTAGACTGCTCCTGGGTCGTGGTGGGAGAGGGGGGAGGGGGCAGGGGCAGGCAGGCTTGGGGGATTTGGGTGGGTGAGCCCCAGGGATTTGAAGAGGTTCCCAAATTCCCCTGTGGTAGTTCGTGATGGAAAGAAAGAGGAGCTTATTACCAAGGAGCAAGGGAATCCATTGGGGTTGGGGTGGGAATGGGGGAGACAGGTTCTCAAGGAACAGCTTTTGAGCTGGCCTTGGAAGAGGAGTGGGAAAGTGCGCAGTGCGCTGTGGGAAGGGAGGAGGGAGGAGGAAAGATGTTGGCGCAGTTGCTGGGGGGATAAGTTGGGAGTGTGTTATGAGGTGACTGCATGTATTTTAACACTATTCTAGGCATTGTGGGCCAAATATAGGTAGCAGAAAGTTTCCACACTAAGGAACAATCCTTGACTTCAAGAAGTTTTTCTTTCTTTTACAACACTCACTATTAAGTATTAAATGTGTGGTTTCAATCCGATTGTAGCTTAAACTGCTGCTCATCCTCAGCGTCAAACGCGGGTAGGCATGTTTGGAAGGTGAGTGGGGTGTCTGTGTCAGGGGTTGTGTAGCAAGACGGACTGAGGTGCCTTGTGAGAATGAACTCAATCTGAATGAAGAATCAGTCACAGCCGAAAAACTCGGGGCCGGGGGTCAGAGTACACAATCTTCTGTCGCACAGAGTGTTACAGGATTCGCATCTGTGTCCCGGGCCTAGGGGCCTGGCCCAGAGTCTGGGAATGAGCAGCTGAGAACGACAATGAGGGCTGTCTTATCAAAACGTCTGAGAAGTGCTGATTACAAGGTGCAGCCAGCCGAAGGGAGGCCTGGCACAGGCAGCTGTGGGAACTCTGACAGTCCTGTGGCCGCTGATCACTTCACAACAGCTTCTGCAGCCATCCGTGGATAGCCTCGCAGTGAACATCATCAAAGGATAAGTGGAGCAGATGAATAGGAGGAGGCCCAGGAAGCAGGGAGGACCCTGGAGCGGTGTGGCCGGTGGCTGAGGGCATATGCTGAACGTGGACATCCCAGGTGACACCTCAACATATCTATTGCTTTTTAAAAGGGAAGTTGAAAGTCCTACGATTTCAGGAGAAGACAGAAACAGACAAAGAATGCTTTTTTCTTACCCCGGTGTTCACCTGAGCTGCCGGGACCTGCTAAGCTTGGCTGCCACAGGAAACGGAAGAGTAAGGAGGTTAAGTGCTGACGCAGGCGGGAGTTACGAAGAAGGCGGCTTTGAAGAATAAGTAGCAATTTGGATCAGAGGAAAGTACAAATGAGAGTGTTCAAAGCAAGAACAGCCTCACAACCCAGTGGTTCTCCAAGTGTGGTCCCTGGACCAGTGGCAGAAGCATCACCTGGTGATGCTTGCTAAAAATCCAGATTATTGGAACAAATCTACTGAATTAGAAACTCTGGGGGTGGGGCCCAGAGCCTGTGTTTTAATGTGCCCTCCAGGTGGTTCTGACATACGCTCAAGTTTGCCAACCACTGGCATAACCTAAGGCCTTTATTCCCAAATATAGGCGTGTGGTTTGACCTACTAGAATCACCTGGGAGCTTTAAAAGGCGGATTCCTGAACCACGCCACAGAGCGACTGTAGTTCTGAGGGTCAGAGCTGAGTAACTTAGATTTTTAGAAAACTCCCCAGGTGATTCTCTTATGCATCAAAGCTTAGAAATGATCATCTTTCCAAGACATTGAGGCCAAAATGAATTGCAAAGCTTTGGCCTGATTATAGAGGAGCTCATTTAGCAAGTTGTGGAAATAGCATGGACCCAGACTAAGAATATGGAGAATACTAAGAATACTAAGAAGACAGACTTGTGACAAATTCCCAGAATTACTCTGAACATAAGTGTCCTTACTGGTAAATTGGAAATAAAAATAGGCCTACCTAAAGACATTGTTATAAAGATAATTCTTATAAAGCTACTTAGCACAGTGGTTGGCATGCTGTAATTTAGCTGTTATTATAGTAATGTTATTCTTTTGAAATGAGACTGGCTGTTAGGGTGGGGTCAAATTAAGGGAGACCTGGAAAGCTAGATGGAGATTGTATTAGTCAGGGTTCTCCAGAAAAACAGAGCCAATAGGATATATTTTTATATAAATATATATATGTACATATGTAAAGAGATTTATTCTAAGGAATTGGCTCACATGAGTATGGAGGCTGAGAAGTTCTAAGATCTGAAGTTGGCAAGCTGGAGACCCAGGAGAGGTGATACCCAGGAGAGTCAATGGTGTAAGTTCTAGTCCAAGTCTGAAAGCCTGAGAACCAGGAGAGCTGATGGTTTAGATTCCAGTCTGAGGGCAGAAGACCAATGGCCCAGCTCAGACAGTCAGGCAGCTGAAGTCCCCTCTCACCCAGTCTTTTGTTCTGTTCAGGTCTTCAATGGATTGGAGGAGGCCCATCCACCTTGGGCAGGGCCATCTGCTTTACTCAGTCTACCAATTCAAATGTTAATATCGTGTGGAAACTCCATCACAGATACGCTCAGAATAATGTTTGACCAAATGTCTGGGCCCCCCATGGCCCAGTCAAGTTGACACACAAAATTAATCATCACGGAGATATCTAGTCCGAGCCATTAGATATTTTTGGCGTATAAATGGTGATATATAGAAACCTGTGTCAAGAAAGGTGGTGAATCATTTAAAAACAAAACAGAGGGGCCGGCTCCATGGCCGAGTGGTTAAGTTTGTGCGCTCTGCTGTGGCGGCCCAGGGTTCGGATCCTGGGCACCGACATGGCACCGCTCATCAGGCCACGTTGAGGCGGAGTCCCACATCCCACAATTAGAAGGACCTGCAACTAAGATATACAACTATGTACCGGGGAGGGGGGCAGGGGGGTTTGGGAAATAAAGCAGAAAGAAAAAAAAAAAAGATTGGCAGCAGTTGTTAGCCTAAGTGCCAATCTTTAAAAAATAAATAAATAAAAACAGAAAACTCAAAAGTTAGCTTGAATCACTTAGACTTTATATTCCTTTAGAAACACACTATTAATTATAAAATAAATCATGCATGTCAGTAAGCGGAGGAGGAAGTGAAATACAGTATTTGACAAGAATTCTATTGCACCATAGTCATAATAGGGGCAAAGCATAATTTGTGCGTTTTGCTCTTTCGGCAGCTCCATTAGAAAGAAGCCCATCCATCAACAGGAGGAATGCAGGAAGTCAGCAGAACCGGGTCTCAGCTGAGAGATTTGAGGGCGCGACAGTTTACAATAGATGTAAAATCGTGAAGAGGCACAGCCAGACTCTAAAATGCATCTAATAAAGGAAATATTTTTAAAGGAACAGATGTCAGCCCCGAAGATAAATGAAGACCGTGTACTCTTATGGAGAGAGGATTATGGAAACATTTGTCTTCATTCATTATCTGGACCTTGTGAAATACTTTCTGCTATCATTCAGTACTAAAGATAGTCTTGGTGCCTTAATGTGCAAGCAGTGCATTCAGTTAAAGCGGTCTTCAGCTTTATGGGGCTAGTTAAGAATTTAAGAATTCTTCTCTTCCCCTCCAAAATATAAATTTATAAATTTGTAAAAATTTTCTAAATTTATAAATTTGAGAATTGGACTTGTTTCTATAAATATTTTTTGTAAGTTTTTTTCCTATAAATGAAGTGGTAGAAAAGGTCATCCGACTTATTATCAGCTTATTTGATAGTCCGTGAGTGGTGACCTGAAATGGCTATAGTCACCCAGCTAGACAGTGACTGAGAAAAAACCTATGGTTTGTGATTCTCCTTTTCTGTTTCTAATGTGTCTTTAATAAGATACTTGGAATTTAGCAGTTACTCTCACGTGGCTGACACAATTATATGTTTTTACACACATTTTCTTGTTTAGCCTTCATGACAATCCTTGAAATGGGTGTGGTTAAGATTTTCAATTTCCTTTTATAAATGAGCAAACTGACGTAGAGAGAAAAATGATTTGCTCGTGGGCACACAGAGCTGGAAAGACATTCAACTAAGATTCAGTCAATTATCTTGCCTCTAGTTCTTTTTTTTCCCCAAAGATTGGCACCTCGGCTAACAACTGTTGCCAATCTTTTTTTTTTTTCTGCTTTATCTCCCCAAACCCCCCCATACACAGTTGTATATCTTAGTTGCATGTCCTTCTAGTTGTGGGATGTGGGACGCCACCTCACCGTGGCTGAACGAGCGGTGCCATGTCCGCGCCCAGGATCTGAACCAGCAAAACCCTGGGCCGCCGCAGCGGAGCACGCGAACTTAACCACTCTGCCACAGAGCCAGCCCTGACTTGCCTCTAGTTCTAAGTGGTCTTTCATTACCTCCCAAGACTGAAAAAGAAATTAAGTTGCACTTGGGGACAGACTTGGTTTTACCTTATCTTTTCTTAATGGTAACATGGTACTAATTTTTTTCAGCGTTAAAAAATAAATAAAGCCTTTAACTTTTGCTTGATCAATGGTAGTTTTTTTAGATGTGGAAGTAAGTAATTATGGTGAGGAGAATGTTGACAATAGACTAGGATACTCAAACCATGTGGGCTGCCTGGCTAAATTCTGTGATTGATCACGGAGGAATCAGCAGATCACCTGCTCTTTCTTATGGATGAGAGATGATGATAATGGTTATTGACAAGGATGCTTGAAATGTACATGGAAGTACCAAATTTATTTTTAGGTATATGGCAACATGATCTACTTTTTCCCCCTCAATTTATGTCCATTTTAATTTTACTTGGTTTTTTAAAATCACAAAGTAATAATGCTTGTCACAAGTGGGAGAAGATAAAGAAGAATAACACCCAATCCGGAATACCCACAGCCTTCTCCGTGCTCACGGACAGGTGAGCATGTGCAGTTGTGTGTTTGTTTTTGCCAGAACAGAATTGGACTGTGTTCATTACTCTATAATTTGTGTTTTTTTTTTTAATTTGACAATTTTTCTTGGGCATTTCCACAAGTTATTTCTTTGTAAACACACAAATTTTATATGTGGAATACTATCAAGTGTGCTTTTTTCCCCTAAGTTCAGCCTTTTTTTCTCTTTTGCTTGTCTCTCTACTCCTTTTCTCATCCTTTACTCCAAACACAATGCCTCCAAGCTGTGTTAACAAACTGGCCTGTCTCCTTCTACTTTTATTCAGTCCGTGTACCATGTACACACCTTGTATCCCATCAGATCTGAGATGAGCCATTTTTTCACATTTTTAACATTTCTGAAATTTCATCTTACACTCTTAGATTTAATGAAATTTGGTATGCATGTATCTATTTGGGAGCCTTTTCCCTCATTCTTTGCTTTACAAAAAACATTTTACATACTTTTCTACATTTTTCTCTCTCTTTTACTTTGTGGAAATCCCTCTAAGAAAAGTGATAAAATGCTAATCCTTTCAAAACATCATATGATATATTTGCTATTTCTTTGGTGATGGGCCTCTGTCTTTTCCCAATTTTTTTTTTTTTAATTCTGCAACAAAAATGCTATCATAAACATTCGTGTTCGTATATCCCACATACTGGTGTTGTCATTTCCTTGGGATCAATTCCAAGGAGTGGTATATCTGGTTTGAAGGGTGTTATATTTTCATTTTAGTAGTGTTACCAGGTTCCTTTTCATAATGGTAGTAGCAATTCACTTCTGTTCTGATTATTCATTCCTACATAAGAAACCACCTCAAATCTTAGCGGCCCAAAACACCACCGATCATTTACCTTACTCATGAATCTGCAACTGGAGCAGAATTCAGTGGGAGATGATTTGGTTTTCTGTTCCACGTGTGTCTGGGCTCACAGCTGGGGTGACTCGCATGGCTGGGGTCTACATAGCAGGAGGGCTGCCCAATCTCTCTCTCTTTCCATGTAATCTCCGAGCCTCTCCATGTCATCTCCAAAATAGAGGTCTCTCCAACATGGCGGTCTCAGGGTGGAAGCTGCCAGGCTTCTATAAGCTAGCATTTGCAGCCTCTTTCAGCCCCTTCCTCCATGTTCTATTTGTTGGGCAAGTCCCTGGAGGCCAGCCCAGACTGAAGTAGGGAAGGAGCACAGGGACCACAAATCTCGTTGGCAGTGAACACAGTACTTGTTCCTGAATCTTCTCCAGTTGAATCTTCCCATTTTTTAAGAGTTTTGTCAATTGGACAGGTGAAAACTGGCAATTCATTGTTACTTTTATATTTCCATGCGTACAGGTGAGATGAACATCTTCCTGCATGCCTGTTGGCCACCTGGATCACTTCTATGAAATGCCTAGTCATATATTTGTTTGTTTTGAGTTGTCATTTTCTTGATAATTAGTAGAAATTGCTTACATATTAGAAATATCACTTTTTGTCTTGTCATATGTGTTGCAAATATTTTTTCCTATATATTTTTAAAATTTTGACTTTGTTTTATGGTGTCTTCTGCTGTATAATACAGCTTTGCGTGTGTGCAGAGATAAATATGTCTGTTCTTTAAAGGCCTTAATTTCCTTTGCTGTTTAGGAAAATATGAATCACCCCACAATTGTACACGTTTAAAAGTTTCTTTGAATATATTTATTTACGTCTGTCGTTTGTTTATTATTTCAGATTTAATTCATATCTATCTGGAAATTACAGACGTCTGTGATGTTTTGTTTTAGTCTGAAGAAGAGTGCATAGCTTTGGTATTTTGTAGTGCCGCGAGACTGTGAAGCTACTGTTAAGAAAACCAGCCAGAAAGAAGTGAGGACCTTATTCATTTATTTATCACTTATTTGTTTAGCACCTACTGTGTGTCTGGGACTTTGTAGTTACTGGAGATACGGGGCTAAGTAAGACAGATAAGGTCCCTGCTTCACCAGTTTACTGCTATGGTCTGAATGTTTGTGTCTCCTCAAAATTCATATGTCGAGGGGCTGGCCCAGTGACATCATGGTTAAGCTTGTGCTCAGCTTCAGCAGCCTGGGATTTGTGGGTTTGGATCCCAGGCACAGACCTACACATGGCTCATCAAGCCAAGCTGTGTTGGTGACCCGCATACAACACAGAGGAAGATTGGCACAGCTGTTAGCTCAGGGCCAATCTTCCTCTTGCGACAGAAGGAACAGCCAGCAAGATGAGTGAGATGCAGGTAGGCTGGTACATTTTGTGGTGGGATGACGAGGGAGTTGTCATCTAATTGTTTCTTATTTTCAAGGAAGTAAGGAGAGCAGGCAGGATGCCTATCCATTTCTAGGCCCTTAGGAACTTGGAAGATGAGGAAAAAAGTAGCTTCTACTTAGAGGGCTGCAGTGAGAAGTGTCATCAGGACACAGGTCAAAAAGTGAAGGACATGAACCCTTTGAATTGTCGGGACATTTGCTAATGATTGTGAGTTTTAGGGGACACAGGGAAGGGATTGGGAAGGTGCGTGTGCACGGAGCGGGGGTGCCTATGGAAGGAGTGGGGGACGAAGCATGGGAAGAGAATCCTGGTGGTCATGGAGGTCTGGCCCTGTGCTCACGGGGTGACAGAGGTAAAAGGGGAAGGCTGGAGCGAAGGCGTAGGCCTGCGAGTGTCTCCAGAAGACAGACGGGTGGCTCAGCTCCACTCCCGGTGGAGTGGAAATTCTGCCACTGGAGAGGCTGCCTCCCTGGGGGTCACAGAGCCACGATACGCTTCTTGGGGTGCCTGGCCTCTCGGAGCTCACAGCGCAAGCCGTGCAGCCTCCCGGGGTCTCTGGGTTCCTCAAATATAATGATATTGAATGCTCTCTCAGGTCCTTTCCGTTTCCGGAATTCTGGATTCTAAGAAAGTGCTTGCTAAGGGATCACCTATGTGCAGTTTGAAACTGCACCGTGTGTTTTAGAGGACTGTCAATATTACTCGAGCATATCGATGTCTTTGGATACTTTTACTTGAAATTCAGTTTTGTTAGTATAAAAAAGTGTTATGGAGGCAGTGCTGTATGACGGGAAGCTCACAGGAGTTTTGGAATCATATAGATTCTGCATTTAAATCTAAATTCTGTCCCTTACCAGCAATGCAAGCCTGGACAAGATGCTAAATCTTTCCTTCAACCTCAAGCCTCCTCATCCATTCAGTAATTTCTCGCGTGTGAAATAGTTAAGAGTGTTAAACGAGGACCTTGGCGAGCACCTGGCCCACAAAAATGATGAGTTGGCTTTTCTTCTCTGTCCTGAACTTGGAAGTCTCAAGAGACATTTGCAAAAACAGCAAAGAAATAGACAACAGGTCAGACAACACGGAAAACTTCTTTTTTTAAAAAAAAAGCTGTTGGAATATTCTGAAATGAGCTTGGAGGGGGAGGAAGCGGAGCAATCGGGGCGGCTGGTAGGACAGAGGGAGGAGGATGAGTAATAAGCCCAGGGAAGCATGAAGGAAGAGGCACTGGAGAGGTAATTGTGCAGAGGAAGCTAAGCATACACCTATATTTCAAACCAGAGCAATTCATTCGGGAAAGGGAAATTGAAGCAGGGCCATGCAAGAGATTAAGGCTGGAGTGGCCCATGCGAGAACGGGAGGTCTGATCAGCACACACACTCAAGTTCAAAGTCAGAGTGACCCCTCAAGGCGGGGTAATTAGGAAGGGGGCTGAGAGCAGAACTCCCAGATGTGTTTGAAAATACATGGCTCCACTGTCAGACCAGAGAAAGACAAGGAGCTTTAGATGATTCTGACGGAATTGCTGCAATGAACGAATCTGTGATGCTGTCTGAGCATAAGGAAACATATTAGTGATTGATCTGAATATTAGGACTGGAGCATGATTTCTAGTTTATGTTCAAAAAATGACAGATCAAACTTGATTACTGCTGCTCTGGGATTTTTCCCAGTCAGAACTGCATGATGTTTAGGCCATTGTCATAGTTTGGGAGGTCAAAAGAGAAGTACAAACCGTGTGGAGGCTGCCCTCCCATGCACAGTTGTGAAGCGTGAAGCAGAGCAGATCTACGAAGCACCGTGACCCCACGCTCTGCACCCCAAGGGATGCACAAGGACATGCCACCCCGCAGGAGCCACCGGGAGGGAGACAGGTTTCCATCACCTATTGGGAAATAACTACTGGCACTAGGAACGTGAGCTAGAAGGGACCAGGCCCCAGTGCCCTGGAGAAACCTAGGGGTCTGCCTGGTAAATCCCACTAGGGAATTCTCGTTGGGAAGATATGCGCTGTAATCATGTACTTTTAATAGAAGGACCACTTTAAGGAAAAGAAAACTAAACATCTAAATAACACAGCATTTCCCAGACGAGGCAGCCAGGACGTTCCCCTCTCCATGCTGGGTTTCAGATCCCAAGAAAAGCATCAGAACTTTGGCATTTATGTGGTGATAGGTTCAAAGTGAAGCACAAGCCCCAAGTCAAAAGGTTGATTATGAAACCCTGGAGGAGGTGGATAAGGGGGAAGAAAAAGAGGAAGGTTACAGTGGAAGAAGGGGACGTGTGCTGACAGGAGAATGCGAGGGAGGCCGATGAGAAGTCTAATTCAAAGAATGACCTTCAACCAAGCCCTAAGGATGTGCCAGCCGCTGCGCTCCAGGGCTGCACATGGAAAGGAAAGGAGCCATTGCTCCTCAAATTCTGTGACTTTGGGGCACAAGCAGCATTTGGCCCCCATTTCAGCATCTAGTACAAACAGAGGCAGCAAAAGAAGCAGCGCCTGTTGGCGCACCACCCCCACCCCCCAACACACGGACCGGAGGGTGGCGCTAGGCTTTGGTAGGTGGCAGAGATCATTGCACAGCTCCGGCCTCAGGACGAGGCCTGCTGGGCAGTTTTTGGGTAGTTCCATGTGTTATCAACCTGACACAAGTTGGAAGGAAAGAAAATGGCAGGTGCTGTAAGGAGGTCACATAACTTGCTTTTGAGATGCTAGTGGGCAGGTGGAAAAATAACTGGGGAGAGGAAGAGTGGATTTCACAGGGGCCTGGATGTCCCGAAATAGTGGTTACAGGCAAGGTTCAGTGAGAAGCTTATTTAGTTTTGCTTTTTTAAAATTTGTTTGTTCCAATTTGCTTTTAAGCTATATTTTCCTTTAGAACCTTGGGTTATGTGGCCTGCAACGATGACATCACAATACATGAACCGTTTATTTACTGATCAAAATTCTCACTGAAAACTTTAGTCCCTAAGCAAAGTACATAGTGATTTCCTTGTTCCCAATGGACAGAGATGCCCACACTTCTGAAAGAAGAGCCACGAAAAAAGTTCAGTTTCATTCTTTGACTCAAACGCTATAGATGATCGTAAAGGAAAGAAATATGATGATCTTATGTTAACTAAGATGTATAAGGACAATCAGAATGTCACCTCATTAAAGCAAATTGTAAAGGGTACAATTTAGTTCTTTTGGGCGGTATGAGGTGGGTGACAAATAGCATTAGTGGCTCTGAGAGTTAAGCTACTAGAGGCTCTGGAGTCAAAAGCTTTTCCTACTTAAATATTCTGAGCCTCAGTTTCTTTATCTGTAAAATGGGAATAGTACTATTACTCACTCTGTAGGGGTATTGTGAACAATTCAGTCAAATTGTGCATTTAAAGTGCTTAGCACATAATAGTACTGAATAAATATTCACTATTATGGCATAATTCTAAAGCCTTCACAACTGTCCTTGATTAAAACTACCCAGAAATGGAATGGGTTGTCCAGGCAGGTGATCAAGGATACAGGTAGGCTCACTTATCGCTTCCCAAATTGGTGATGTCCTCAGGTAGAAGGATCCATATTGAATAAGCCTGCAGTTCTCAGAAATAGTCTCCTCAGTGTCCATATTTTCTGGTTTGGGGTTCTGTGGTACTTTTGGAAATTCCCTTGACTAAGTGAGATAAAAGGAGATAGTGGGTATAAAAGCATGGGGATCTAGTTCAATTCTCTTCCTTCCATAAACAGAAACAGCAGAGCGCCCACGGAAATGACCTCTCCTTTGATGGGTTCCTGGTCCTTCAGGAAGTGTTGGGGACACCAGCTTGATTGTTCTTCATACCCTCCTAACTTGTGTGTCTGTTATCATGAGAGATGAGTTTCTGTTCTCTTGCTGTTATTGATTTCTGCTTCTTTAATTATATTAATGTCAGTGCAATCCTTCTAAATTCATTAAGAATTATTTTAAAGTGGTGGATATGGTCTGTCTTGGTGAATGCTTCATGTGCTCTTGAGAACAATATGTATTTTGCTGTTACTGGAAAGAGTGTTCTGTCAATGTCAGTTAAATCCAGGTCATTGATGGTGTCATTTAGTTCTTCTAAATTGTTCCTGATTTTCTATTCTATTACTGACGCAAGAGTGTTGAAATGTCCACTGATAATTGTAGATTTATCTATTTCTCCTTTCAGTCTGGTCAGTTTTCTTTATGTATTTTGAAGCTCTGTTGTTAGGTGCATGTCCGGTTGGGATTATGATATCTTCTTGAACAACTAACCCTTTTGCGGTGATGGAATGTCCCTCTTGATCCTTAGTGATTTCCTTTACTCTGGAGTCTATTTTGTTTGATGTTAACATAGCCATCCAGTCTTATTTTCCACTCATGTTTTACTTTTAAATCTACCTACATCATTAATTTGAAGTGAGTGACTTGTGAACAGCATATAGTTATGTTTTTTTAATCCATTCTGACATATTCTCTCTAAATGGTGGTTAGACCATTTACATTTAATGTAATTATTGACATGTTTGGATGTGAGACTGTTGTTTTATTATTTATTTTCATTTGTTCTCCAAGTTTTTCCTTCCTTGTTTGTCTTTTGTGCCTTTTTCTGGGTAATTTGAACAAACTTTAGTATTCCATTTGGATTTATCTACTGTGATTTTCATTATATTTCTTTGTATCATTCTTTTAGTCATAGCTCTGGGGATTATAATGCACATACTTAACTTTTCTTATATTCCAGAATTAATATTCTACTATATCAAGTGTAATGTAGAAGTCTTACTATATACACCTTTTTTTCTCTCTGTTTGTTATAGTTGTCATGTATTGCATCTAAATACATTTACATAACCCTTAGAAAATGTTATAATTTCTATTTTTAATCATTAGACATATTTTAAAGAACACGGGAAGAGCAGAATAGTCTATTATATTTACCCAAATGTTTACATTTCTGTTGCTTTTCCTTCATTCCTGATGCTCCAGATTTTCTTCTGGTAGCATTTCCCTTCTATTTTTAGCAAGTCTTTGAGAAAATGCCTTCTGGTGACAAATTCTATTAGAGTTCTTTCATTTGAAAATGTTTTTTTATTTCACTTTGAATCCTGAAGGGTATTTTTGCTAGATATTGAATTCTAGGCTAATAGCTCTTTTCCTTCAATATTTCTAAAATATGCCACTTTCTTCTTATCTCCGTGGTTTCTGATGAGAAATCTGTAGTCATTCAAATTATTGTCTCTCTGTAAGTAATGCATAGTTTTCCTCTGGCCGCTTTTCATATATTTTCTTTGTGTTTAGTTTTCAGCAATTTTATTTTGATGTATCTGGGCAAGGATTTCTTCGGGTCTATTCTTTTGGGGGTTCACTATCCTTGAATATGTAGGTTTATGTCTTTTGCCAAACTTGTAAAGTTTCCAGCTAATGTGTCTTCAAATGTTTTTTCACACCACATACTTTCTCCTCTCCTAAGACTCTGATGATTCAAATATAAAACTTTTTATTCCCCTTCAGGTCACCAAGGCTCTGATCATTTTTTCCAACGTTTTTCCTCTCTGTTGTTCAGATTGGATTATTTCTGTTGGTCTGCATTCAGCTTCACTGATTCTTTCCCTCGTTGTTACAATTCTCCTATCCTATCATTTCATTTCATTCACTGAGTTTTCTGCTATCATATTATTTTGTTCTTTGTCAGTTTTTGTTTACATTTTTTATTGAAATTTTTTTTAACTTTCTACTAATTTTACAATTGTTCATGAGTGTTTGTTGGGGCATTTGCAGAACAGCTTCTTTCGGTCTGCATCAGATAAATCTTTCTTTCCCTGTTCTTGCTTCTCTCCCCAGTAGACTGTTATTTTTCACTCGATGGTTGCTGGCCTGGTGTTGCAGGAGTGGTTTGTATTCTCTCTTGTACTGGTTCAACCTCCGTATTTGGCAGGCTCTGTGTCTCTTGGTCTCTGGGGGGAGAGCTGTCCCACTGATCCTGCTTCTCCTCCAGCTGCAGGGAATATCAAATAGCCTGGGCCCAATATGGTTTCTATCGCCTCCCAGAGACAGTGTTTTCTGTTCTCTTTCTCCCAGCTTCATCTACACCCAGGTCAGGATTTGATGATTTTTCCACACTTGCTTGAGACTTTTGTGCCATAGAGAATAAGGATCCAGGTGAAGCTTTGTGTCTTCTCATGGTGGTGACTTCTCTTCTCCCCAAGACCTGCCCCAGAAGGGAACCATTTTCCTGTCACTCATCTCTACCCTGAACCATTCTTTTTAAAAAAAGATTTTTTAATTTTTTATTTATTGTTTTTTTTTGGTGAGGAAGATTGGCCCTGAACTAACATCTGTGCCCGTCTTCCTCTACTTTGTATGTGGGATGCCACTGTAGCATGGCTTGATGAGTGGTGTGTAGGTCCACGCCAGGGCTCTAAACCCACGAACCCTGGGCTACCAAAGTGGAGCAAATGAATATAACCACTACGCCACCAGGCCTCCCCCTACCCTGAACCATTCTTGTGAGCAGAAGACGGGGTCTGTGGAGAAGCAACTGTGAGCAGATGTGGACTCGCTTTGTTTCTGTGGCTTCCAGGGCTTCTGTACTCTCATGGTTAGCTGTCCTTGGCCTTTAGCAATTCCTTAAGAGTTTAGCTAAAGTATTCTTGCCCACTGTATGCCAGCCCTATCTTTCTTCACTCTGTGCCCAGGAAAGCTGGTGCTTGCCTCCTGTCCATCCTGCGAGGCACCTGTCTTTACTCAGATTTCAGACTAGTTGTTTGCCTTGGACCTTAGCTCTCTGATGAGTTTAAGAAAAATTACGATTTTATAGATTATCTGGCTTTTTTTCATTGTTAGAAGGGGGGACATACACTTTCTAGTTTTCTACACCTTAAGCAAAAGCCACACAGCATATTTTATACAAAATAGGCTGGACTTTCATGTTGAAGCCAGAGTAGATTTTATTTCCTCCTGTATTGAATCCACTGAATGGCTGAATCCGTTCTGGTACCAGGGCAGTCTTTCTAACCCACCTGTCTAATCTCTTTACTTTCCAGCTAAAACTTTTCGGTGTCTTCCCATCCTTTTCAGGCTAAATCCAAATTCATGAGCTGTCCCTCATAGGCTTAATTTTTGGCATTTCTCTCCTTTCGTGCATTCCAGTCTCTCTGAACTACTTGCAGTTTGCAAACTGACCCTGAATGTTTAGACTGACATTACGACGCTCCAGTTTTTGTATTCATCCTGTGGATTTTCTTCATACGGCTCCCTTTGGGGATGCACTACCTCACTTCCCAAGGCCAAGTGGGTACCTCTCCTCAGTGCTTGATCTTGCCCTTATTGATGCACTGAACACACTGACTGTGTTTTGTTCACCTCTATACTTCTGCCAAGGGACTGAGATCTCCACGAGATCAGGAGCTCTGTCTAATTAACCATCTTCATATGTTCATGGGTGAACGTATTGCTTGGCATATATTATATGCTCAGGTATTTGTTGAATGAATAAGTGAATGAATTCATAATTGCATGAATCTAAGCTGCACACATACAGAAAATATTCAGAGCGCAGACTTTGTTTAAACTCAGCTCTTTGGGGAATGTACTGAGCTCTGCTGTACCACATGTTTTACAACCATGAGACATTTTCTACACTTTATCTTCAGATTTATATAGCATCTTTCCTTCAGATACCTTCAGATTCTGGCCTGAAAATGTGTGAGTCTTTAAATAGGAAAAAGTAGCTAAAAACGGAACAAACCCCAAACGCAATCCAGAGTACTTTAAGTGGTAAGAGAAACGGGATTCGAAGCACTAGAGGAAGAAGTGAAAATGAAAACAGAAAGCGAAGCAGGACAGACACAAGGGTGGGAGGGGTCCGGGATGTTACCGCGTGTAGATACCCTGAACCCTTCAGCACCGCCGTCGATGTCTCCCAGCCGGTGGCTGCCACTCACTGTCAGTTTTCCCAGACCCTAAACAGACCTTTCATTTGAGCCACATCGGTCTGCTCCTTTCGCCTCCTTTTGTTAGTGTTTCTACAACTTCATCTCTTTCACCAGAGTTGCCTTTTTCACGCTGTTCACACGTTCTCGTCACCCTTCCAAACGATATTCAAAACTGACCCTGGTTCAAATTCTACACTTAAAAAAAAATGGTGGTTAGGGGCTGGCCCCGTGGCCGAGTGGTTAAGTTCGCGTGCTCTGCTGCAGGCGGCCCAGTGTTTCGTTGGTTCGAATCCTGGGCGCGGACATGGCACTGCTCATCAGACCACGCTGACGCAGCGTCCCACATGCCACAACTAGAAGAAGCCACAACGAAGAATATACAACTATGTACCGGGGGGCTTTGGGGAGAAAAAGGAAATAATAAAATCTTAAAAAAAAAAAAAAAGGTGGTTATTGTGGATATATTTTGGAAAGGCATTTTGAATTCCAATTAGCATTTCTTTTCCTTTGTTTCCTCAGATCTCTGGGTATTAAGTTCTATAGTAAGTTACTCTAATTTACGTGATTATGTCACTGGGGATAAGATCTCATAGAGCAGCGCTCAAGAAATTTTTAAAAAGAGGGGGCATCCGGGGATCGTTGAAATGCTGGGGGCAAGAGTGCACCCTGAGGACAGGAGCTGAATTTTTCTCTGAAGGAAAAGATGTTCCCGTTTCAACTATTCTGGGAATTAATTAATCTAAAGGCAGAAAATGAGGGGATGGGGGAGACAGGGGACAGAGAGGGAGTCTTGACTGTGTCTCTGTGCCTCCGCTTGGCGAGGGAGCCGTTTCCTGCCGTGGATGGGCGTCCCTGAACAGACAGAAATAGTAGAAGTAAGTGGTAGCACTAAGCTTCCTCGAGCAGCGACGAGAGAAGTCCAGTAATAATCATCTTTAGACACAAAGCAAGCATTGACACTGCAGCTGAGGAGGACAGTAGGGTCCAGGCGAGAGTGAGTTTGATGCTGGAAGCTCCCCGGACCCATCCACCTGGGTGCTCGGATCCAGCCTCAGCGGAGATGGTAGGTGTGTGAGATGTAAAAGGATCGCTGAGGACAGGGGCGCTTGGAGCCCAGCAGGTTTAACGTGTAAGTAAGTCTGGCATGGGAGAAGTGACCCTGTCATTCCTGGAATGGCCACCGAGGCCTGGCCCAGTTGGCGGGGACCTGCCCAGGGGCTAGCGGGGCAGCAGTAGCAGAACTTTTCCCTTGGTCCTGTGAGCTGGCAGCCAAACGCGCAGGCTCCGGAGGCGGCCAAGAGGGCGGCGGGGGCGGCGGGAGCTGCGCTCCCCTGCTCAGCCCCTGGGGGCGCCCCCGGGGCACGGGCGGCCCGCTGGCAGCGGGCAAAGATGGGGCTGACCCTCGGACACAGAAGCAACTTTGGGAGACCCTCGGGTATCTTTGGCAAGATAAGCGCTAGAAAAGACTGGATTCCTTCTAATTGGGGCAGATGGACAACTTAGGGCTACTGTCATTGAACATTGAAGAAAACGTGACTGTATTTGCACCCTATATTGACGAAGTAGGGCACGCTGCTTACTCCGGTGCACACTGGTGCACCTCTTCGCTATGCCGATGACCAGCTTCTGATCTGATTGCGCCGGTGCTTGTCCTGATACGAAGACGACCCTACCCTACCAGTTGGAAATACTTTGGATACTGCTGAAGATACGCTCAAGTCTTTTTCCTGTGTATTGAATGCATTCTCACCTCATTTATGCCTGCGCAATTTCTCATTCAATATAGCGGTTAACCAGAAGTGCCAATTAGCTAAGAAAATGAGAAAGGGAGATGTCAACGTGCAATCAAAGCCCTGCTTCTATTTAAGTGACGCATAAACCAAGGGGAGTTTTTCAGCGTTTTCCATCAAATGAGAGAATTAAAAATTTTATGACTAGAAGATCAGTTAGAACTGTATATTAATTCAACTTCTTAGTCTTATAGATAAGGAAATCCATACTAGCTGGGCCACATTGTGATAAGGACCCAACTAGTGGTGTAAGGAAGTGGTTATTGTATCGGAGAGGTCACTTACTTGTATAGTTCTATGCTTCTATTTTAAGGAACTTTTACAAATATTATGTGCTTCCTTCTCTCAATAGCCTCATAAGGAGGCATTGTCGTCCCCGTTCCAAAAATGAGGATATTGAGGATCATACCATTTGTGGTTGGCCCGAAACTCAAAGCTCCTTCTTCTAACTCTAAGACTGATGCTCTTTCCTTATCCCAGTTCAACTGGACCAAGTCCTAGGAGATCTCAGTTCATTCAATAAGCAAGATTGCCTCGTGCCTGACCCCATTCTGGCCTTAGAAAAACATCAGGGAACAACAGAACCCAAACCCCTGCTCTCATGGGACTTATGTTCTATTAGATGGGGCTGGTAAACTAAAAAATGAATAAACAAGATAACTTTGATTGTGATAAGTGTTTGAAGACATTGAACAGGGTTCCCTAATAGAGGTGACCTGATATGGTGGGTGGGGTAGGGGGCAGGGTGAGGTTACTTTAGAATCTCAAGTTCAGACACAGAGGTTGGGAAAGGAGGTGACATCTAAACTGAGACTCGAAAGATGAGAAAGAGCCAGCCATGTGAACAGACAAGGAAGAGTGTTCTTGGCAGAAGGAACAGCAAGTACAAAAGTGCTGAAGTGGAAACAAGTTGAGTGGGGGTGAAGAATAAAGCGGGGGTTCAGACAAGAAGAGGCGGATGTGTAGAGCTCTGTAGACCAGGGATATTTTGGATTTCACTCTAAGAAATTCTAATGTCCGCTTTGCCACTGACTAGCCCTGCGACTCTGGACATATTACTCTGAATTCTTTTGACATCAGACCTTTCCAAGTTTGAGGCTTGGAGTCCTATGTCTACAAGGCTGCAGAGTGATTTCTGTTCCCCTTGCATCCGTTGTAATGACATCTAAACTATAGTTTAAAAAATTTAGTTTAGCATATCAATTATAATCATAAATAACAAGTCAATCCTACATATGGAGACAAAGTAGGACTTTCCTAGGGAACCGTGTTACTGCCTAGATTTTTGGTCATGTAGGATTATGGGAAATTCTTCTAGTCAACCAGAGTTATCTTACATCATAACCCCCCCACCCTCACCCCAACCCAACACAGCTGAGTTTAGTCACTTGGGAAGTTATGGTTTGTTAAAGACAAGACAGAGCTGTTTAGATCTTCAATACAGCCCATGATACCCATTTCTCATTCGTTTCCCCCATTCAGTTCTATCTGACTTTAGACTCCAGTTTCAAACGAGGGTCTCAAGTCTTTCCATGGGAAATTATTACAGGCTAATGAGAAAAAAAGACAATAAAAGAAATAAGACTAAAGTAATTTTGCTGCAAATTGTGCTATTCTAGTTTCTCATCAAAAAGGCTGAATTGAAATGGTCTTCTCTGAGAAATTAAATAGTGATCATGAAACAGAATGAGGCTGCGATTCCTCGCTTCAAGCCATCACATTGCTTGACTTGGCATTGCCTGGAGTCTCGCCTCTGACTCAGCCATTTGACTTGTGTCATATTAACCATGTAGGCAATCTTATTTAAATCAAATAGAGTGTTAAATATAGACACACAGTGCAGAATACAAAGTGTGATAAAATTAATAATAAGCTTTCAGAAATCAGTCAGGTTTTCAGTGAAAACTGTCAGAACTATAAAAACCTTCAAATGGGATATTAGTCCATTTAGAATAAAGGACAATTTTATATCTATGGGGACATTTCAGAAGAAACAGTAGCTACTGAACATTTGTGGCAGCAATATACATATTATCATTTAGATGAAATATGAAATATATAAAAATATATGGGCATGAGGATATATATGAAAGCTTATGTATACATGTAAATTATACATATATATAATGCATACTCTTGAATTTTGTCAATTTAGTAACAAATATTAATTAACACCTCCTACTTGACAGGTATTATGCCAGATACTGGAGTTACAAAGATGGATAAGACAGTCTCTTTTCTCAAGGAGCTCATAAGCCAGAGAGGAGATGGATGCATGAACAACTCGCTGGACCACATTGTGATAAGGACCCAGCTAGTGGTGTGGGGAAGTGGTTATTGTATCAGAGAGGAGAGAGTAATTAATCATTCTTGGGGGCATGGAAGGCTTCCAAGAGAAAATGGTATTGCAGCTTGGCCCTAAAGGATTAGTGGAAATTTTCCAGGCTGAGAAAGAAATGAAGGGTGTTCTAAGCATGAACAAGAGCATGGAGAATTGACAGCACGTGTTGTTAGGGCAGGAGGTAATTGCAGGAAATGAGTTTGGAATGGTGCGTGGAACCAGAGTAATGGGATGGAGAAGGTAGAGTGTTAAGGAACCGTGTTGCCAAATTATAGCGTTGAACTTCACTAGAGGTCATCGGAGCAGCCTTTGAAAAGAGAACAGCTTAATGGGAGCTGGGACAGAATATACTGGAGAGCGAGGAGGCTGAAAAAGGTACACTGGTTAGGATACAATCAATAAGATGCATAAGCGGAGGCACTCACTGGGCAGGAAAAAAAGACACAGAGGATAAATTTGAGGATCATTTGTGAGGTAAAAAGGCCGTATTGGTGGCAGATTGAATGTGGGTGTTGAGGAAGAGAGAAGAATGGGTGTTTTATTTATTTATTTTTTTGAGCAAGATTAGCCCTGAGCTAACTGCTGTGAATCCTCCTCTTTTTGCTGAGGAAGACTGGCCCTGAGCTAACATCCGTGCCCATCTTCCTCTACTTTATATGTGGGACGCCTGCCACAGCATGGCTTGCCAAGCGGTGCCATGTCTGCACCCGGGATCCGAACCTGAGAACCCTGGGTCACCGAAGCGGAAGGTGCGCGCTTAACCGCTGTGCCACTGGGCCAGCCCCAGAATGGGTGTTTAATAAGTATTTATGAAGGGATGTTGCGATGTTTTCAGTGATGTATCTCCTCACTCCACATACGCAATTCCTTGTTTTCCCTTGCTGGGCAGCAAAGGCACTGCGCCCTCCTTGTCCTCAAGTTAGTGTTATTACTGAAGAAACAGATGGAAAGAAAAGTGCCACTGTCCCAGGGTAAATTCCAGGGTAGGGTCTTGGTTTTGTTCTCTATTTCCAATATTTAGAACAGAATCTGACGTTTTCTGGTGTCCAGTTATCTGTTGGATTTTTTTTAAACCCCGTATTTGAATTTTAAGATGGAATTTTGGAGCTTGTGGTATAGACAATAGGTTTGAGGCAAAAAAGAATTTTTGAGTAAATGGTGGCTTAGGTTTAAACATCAAGAACTGGGGTTCTGGCCTAAACAGGAAGCATATAGAATGATTTTCTCCTGTCTGTCTATCTACATTTTTTATCTTTTTTGAGGAAGATTAGCCCTGAGCTAACATCTGCTGCCAATCTTCCTCTTTTTGCTGAGGAAGATTGGCTCTGAGCTAACATCCATGCCCGTCTTCCTCTACTTTATATGGGACACCTGCCACAGCATGGCTTGACAAGCAATGCATAGGTCCCCACCCGGGATCCAGGCCGGGGAACCCTGGGCTAATGAAGCAGAATGTGTGAACTTAACCACTGTGCCACAGGGCCAGCCCCTCCTGTCCGTCCATCTAGATGACCATCTTACAGGCTGGGTGGAGAAAGACGACAGGACTCTGAGCTTGACACCCTTCAGGGGTTAGCTCAAAGGAGAGTAGAGGAATGATGGAGCTCGCTGAAAATCTTGAGGGTCTCAGAGTAGGGAGGACCAAGGCTCTACTTCCCTTTGGAATTCAGAGGCCTTCCCCACACCAAGATGCTGTGATCTCAGAGATGTGCGGATGGCGTGGCTCGGCAGAGGGCCTGAAACAGCACTCCAAATGTCTGGCAACCCAGAGCAACACAGAAGAGCGTCTTACCTGAGACTCAGGAGGGGAAGAGAGAGCTGAGGTCATTCTTCTAAAGGCACATCTGGGAGTGAGAGTCTCAGGGATGAGAGGGAGAGCATGTTGAAGGTTCTGGCATCTGAAAGGCCTCAGAGAGTAGGCAGTGATTAAAGATTCAAAAGGAAAAGTGCTAAGAGAAAGGTCTTGGGGGTTATAAGTTGGATTCCTTTTAGCATCTTCTGCGAGAGTTGAATAAAGAGTGGGATTCTTTTAAAATTAATTTTCATCTTATATTCTGCTTCCTGAACCACCACCTTACCTAAGAGGGAGCCGTGTGAGTCCTGGTTTAGTGGCGTCACATTAACAGGACCCGTGCCCAGGAAAATACTGAGGAGAGGAATTTTTAGAAGGTCTTTCCTGCACCCCAACGTAGTTCATCTGGGATTGCATGTGCTTATGAGTAAGAGGGAGTCTCATTTCCCAGTTCTCCTAAAAATGGGAAACATTTGAGTCCTCATTAGTATATTTCATCAATTCCTAGACCCATTTTCACATGGTTTACATCTTGAAAATCAGGATATATCTTATAAATATAATTATCAGCATTTTTGTTCATAGACCAATAAAGGTGTATCTTATTATCAGTGGCATCTTACTTTAATGGGATGCTACATTCATCAGATACTATCCCGAGCATTTCACAGATGTTAGTTTAACAGTTACTACCATTTTACAGACAGAGAGATTGAGGCACGGCTAAGTTTAACAACCTGCTGAGGCTGTGCATGTCCTGGAGCAGAGATGAAAGTCTGTCTCCTTGGGGCCCATGCTCGAGTTTGGACGCTGTGCTGTCTCTCAGGCTGGAGGGCAGAGGGCGCCCAACAGCGAGGCCCCTCTGCTGTGTTTCTCACATTATTACAGGGAGTCCTTAAAGCAATGCTATACAATTAGTACTGCTTTTATTCTTATTTAATATTCTAGGGAACTAAGTGTTTAAAAAAGGTTAAGTAACTTAAGGTCACACTGTTGGTTAATAGCAAAAAAGGACTTGCACCGTTGGCCTGATCCAGTCTCTTTCACAGGCTCTGTAGAAAGAAAGTCTTTGAAAGGTCCTCTGCTCTGTGAAATAACAGGAAAGCAACATCCTAACTTCAGACAATTTTTATATTTATAGAGATATTTCATAAGTGATCTGTGAAAAATATATGTTAACTATGCTATGACTAAACACCAAAAAGTATTTACTCTCTAAAATACTTTGCAGAAAAAATTCAGATTTATAAATTTGAACGTATTTATAAAAAGAAGATTGCCAGGCACTGGGATTCTGGTGGTTCTGTTTGGAAAGGCAACTACATATTAATTTCAATAAGATCTTATATTTTGATGATAGTTGGCAATAAATGCATCCTGAAATAGCTCCCTGGAGTAGCACACTACAAAGATGAGATTCAGTTGAAACTAAAGGTGCTTATTAAATTCAAACATGTGTTAATTCATTGATCTCCATTAATTACTTTATTAAAGACAACGTATCAATGGTTTTATCCTGATGATAGCAATTTCAATACTGCCTGATTTGCTGATGCTCATACAAGATTTGCTGCTTGTTCTTTCCTATCCAAACATATTTCTGACTCACAGAGCTTCTAAGGGACTAACATTTTTAACATCATAAAGCCTTGGGTTTGTGTGCTGATTTTGTTTTCTAATGACTTGCAGAGATTTTTTTCTTAAATCTTTACAAGTACCCTATGAGGTAGGTAATATTTACATCCTAATATTTAGATATAATATTTATATATTTATAACATTTCATATTTGGATCTAATATTTAGGTCTTTGTTTTGCATATAAGGAAACAAGCAAATAGCCGTTGAGTAAAGGTCACTGGCGTAGCTGGCATTAAACTGAAGGACGATACTGGCCTTCATACTAACGCCAATGTGCTTGGCATTTGAAAGGAGCTAGATTTTTTTTTTGAGGAAGATTAGCCCTGAGCCAACATCTGCCAATCCTCTTTTTGCTGAGGAAGACTGGCCCTGAGCTAACATCCGTGCCCATCTTCCTCTACCTGATATGTGGGACGCCTACCACAGCATGGCTTGCCAAGCAGTGCTATGTCCGAACCCTGGGCTGCCCAAGTGGAACCTGCACACTTAACCACTGTGCCACCGGGCTGGCCCCAAAAGGAGCTAGATTTTAATGCCCACCTCTAATGAACTTAGAATGAAATACAAGGCAAATCCACTTCCCCAACAATTAACCAATAATCACTCATTGAGTTTTGGTTATCAGAAGGAGTCAATCAAGTTTCCAATAGACTAAACATTAGTAAGGTTATGTAATAGAATCTTACAAATGAATTCTTGTCTATCTTATCAAGAGGAGTTTTTGTTAGGAGAACCACCCCCCCCCCCCACCCCCCCTACCCCGGGGCATTAGGATTTGTGAGCTTCAGGCACAAATTTACAAAGATAAGTCCTGGCTCCCATCCACTCTGAGTAGTTCAAAAGCATGAATTAAATGAAGAAGAGAATGTGAATTTATAAGAGGAATTAATACAAATACACTGAAAATCCAAACTAGCGTTTAAGTAGTCTAGGCTTCTTTCTACACTTTCTTACGTACATCATGGCACAGCATTTAGGAATGTCTTTTTGACAGCCCCTCTAGAGGTGAACAGATACAAGAAGGATGAGTCCTGTGACTGGTCTTATTCTCTGGGCCAGGGGCCCACACGCAGAGGGTGGGTGTGAGTGCTCGAATGGGCGGGAGGTCAGAGGAGGGATCACCCTAATGGGAGTGATTTGGAAATCTGTGGGCTTTTCTTGTTGTAATTCTTCTGGTGTATAACCTCAGGATTTACACATTGAAATCCTTGTTTAAAATTATAAATCATATGTTTATTTCATATCTCTGGTGTATTAGGACATTATATCGATTTTAAAAAATTACAAGTATAGGCAAATATATTATCTATGCGTTTCACTAGATGACAGTAAAGGAAACATCCATAACAGCAGTGATGCAAAGGGGAAACTGGCTCTAGGGCATTGCTCTAGATCAGGGTTCTCACAGTGTGGTCTGTGGACCCACAGCATCAGCATTCCCTGGGAAGTTACAACAAGGAGTAGGGGTGGCATTATTGTTTATAAAAATTATTTACAAACCCACCCAATATTTATGGGAGGACCCGGAGAAACACAAAGAATTACAGTATTTCCCCCCTAAGTCAGCAATGAAATGTGCTTGGTTAAAATAAACATTACTACAGAGTAAAGAGATTTGGGGCAAGAGGCCTTGGGGAGAGGAACAGAACTGAAATGGAGGGAGGAGAGAGAGAGGGAGAAAAGTGGGGAAGAAAGATTCAGAGAGAAACTCAGTCACGGAGAGATGCACAAGGGGTCTTCTGTCTGGGAGGAGACACGCACACACACTCACACACCCCCATTGGAAACAATAAGGCTGTTAACTGTCTCTAGAGTACCTGTTGGGACTTCAGGTCTTCTATGGGTGACAGAAATTTGCAACAGACAAGGAAATTAAGAACTTGAGTTTGATATTTACATGAAGCCCTCAGACTTCTTTACTTTGCTAGTAACAACATATTCTGTATTATCTGAAATTTTATTGTGTATCTTAATGTCGTTTTTAAAAGCAGTTATGAAAGGCTATGGGGTTTTCTTTTTAAAAATAGTATAAAATTACATAATGTGACCCAAACTAAAGGTGGGAATGTTTCCATAAGTTTTGAGTGAATAGGATATACTAGATTATTGATGTTAAACAGATGAATAAAATTTGAAAAAATAAAATGACTTAGAGAAGACTTTTCTTCTTTAAAAGATCACGTTTCTACAAAAACTAAAAAAACTATAATGACATAGCAATCATATTATCTTTAAATGGAAGAAAATCAGAATCTTCCTATAAACTCCTATGGAGAGTTATAATGACAAGTTCTATCTAAAACTGTACCATTTACACAGGAATCCTAATTGAGGATCTTTAAAAAGCCATGAACAAAGACACGACAACAATCTTTCGTTTTTAAAATTTATCACTTTATGCCTATATTTTCTGGAAAAATACTAATATGTCTTTTGAAAATAAACCAGATCACTCTACCAAACGATCTATATCACTTTATAACAAATAACTTAGGAAGATATTTTGTCTGTTTCATATCTAGGACCTTAATAATTCTAGAGAAGAAGTATCTATCCTGAAAATTAACCTTTGCAAAGTCTGCAGTTTCCGTGGTTACAAGGGGCTGTAAACTAGTCTTCTTAAAGGCTCAGACAATAAGGTGAGACATGACTGCCACCGTGTGGTCAGGAAGAGAATATAGACTTCAAAATCAAATAAACCTGCAATTTAATAACAGAATTACCATATTATTCTGAAATGCAATGGAGACATTGATCAGTAAGTACTGTTTGGTCGTCTTTGAGTTACATTATTCTGGATCCATGAATGTGATGCTCGTCTTTGGTACAAGTAGTTGGACGCTGATACTGACAGTATCAACTAGCAAAATGCCAATTACGGAAATTACTTACAGCCTTACTTCTCAGGGTGTGTTCCACGGACCAGCAGCATCTGCATCACCTGGGACCTTATTAAAGATGCAGAGTCAGACCCCACCTCAGATGCCCTGAATCCGAATCTGCATTTTAACAAGATGCCCAGGGAATTTCTGTATACATCCAGGCTGAGAAGCATTATTCACCTACAGCTAGCGCCTACCTCCTTGACTCTCACCCCCCACCCAACGCAGGGGCACGTGACTTTTACCAAAAAGTCCAGATAGTTGACAAAAATATATAGGTTTTTTACTTGAATTACCTGATTAACTTGGCTTTCCCTTTGCAAATGCAGAGATCTACCTTATCTATTATTTATTTAGGTTAAACTAATGGGTAAATTCCACAATCCAGAGAAAAAATTAAAACAAATTTTCCAGAAGAAAGGGCTTGTTTAGTTTCAGGAGAGATTAGAGTATTTTATTTTGCCCAATCAGAGCCCTTCAGCATAAAGAGACATTCGTATACATATATATGAACATTTTCCAGAAACATTAATTTATAATACATTTTTTTAAAATACCAGCTTAACGGTATTTATTTACAAAAATATTTCATTACCTAATTTTAAACCTTTTGCTGTGATGACAGTTTGTAAAGTACAGGAATGCAAAATAACTACAAAGGTAACACATTTTTAGTGTTTGCAGTAGAGTTTTTTGTTTTGTTTTTGTTTGCAAGGAAATTACACAGAGATGGGTTTTTTTTTTTTTTTACCGTATTTAAAAATGCATATTCCAGCAATTACCTTTGAGATAGTTACTGGACTGAGCAAGATTTAAATAAAAGAAATAAAGTGTAGCAACTGAAAACGACCTGCACGTACAGGTTCAGATATACACAAGCCAGAGCTCCATAACACGCATGCGAGCCCCTCTGTGGACACGGTTAGAAAAACTGAATCTTGCTCTTTTGAATATTGTTTTTGGTGATGCATTTACAATGAACCAATAGTGTAACTAGAAAACAAAATGTTTTTCCGGTTCTAACTACCACGTCAAGCAGAGGTCACACCTAAAATATCACGGTACTGTTTATTTACCAAAAAAAAAAAAATAATAAATTAAAAAAATTTAAAACACGATATACCCTCTTTGCATTGCTTTCTATTGATGTGTTGGGTCTGTTTTCAACTTCTTACACTGTCTTCAGTTGAAGCAAAGTTTAAACAACACAAAACACATAGCAAAAGTATTAAAAAGAAAAAGTGAAACTCCCAAATAGTATTCCATTGCCATTAGCCTATATCCATTTTAAATGCCTGAGCCAAACAACCTACATTAAATACCAATTTATTTACATCTCACACACTATAAAATTTTAATTTAAACTATGAGCCTCATTGGGAAATACTGGCAAAACTGACATCCATGATTTTTCTGATGTAAAGACTGCAATAAAAAGAGCAATCACACGGTAGCCCTGGACTACTGGACTCCATTTGTAAATGAACTGAGCCCAAGAATTTTAGACTGTATTAGTAACTGCAGAAAGCAATGTTATAACCCTGATAATTGCGAAGTTATGAAAACCATCTAATTCAGCTGAGAAAGGTAGGCTGAAGTGTTCCCTTTAATTTTTGTTGTTGTTGTTGTTGGTATAACTATTTTCTGTCCACAGAACCTTTAAAGCTTCTGTGGCAGCTGTAAGATCATTAATATTCACAGGAAAAAGAATCCCCATATAGCGCGTTACAAGAAATTGATCAGAGTGATGAAAAGTGTAATTAACAAAAGCTGTCAACGGTATTTTCACATTCATTTTCAAATGAGAAAAAATAATTTGTGGGCATAAATTTCAATCCAAGACAACAAACACCCTAAAAAGGAAAAGAAAAAAAGGAGGACACACTTACGAGAGAAGAGTGCTCTTTTTCAAAGTAAACACAGATTAAAAAGTCTAGGAATATCGATCAAGTATCAAATGAGAAGGAACAAATTCTATAAACTACAAAATAAAAACCTTCATTGACAAAAATACATAAACTCTGTTTTTATTTTTGGAAATTTATTTTTAAAAAAGATAGAAGAAAATACCTGGAAAACTATTTTAAATATATATATATCTTCAAACAATAGTTAAGGTAGGCGTCCAACAGCAAGCTGCAGCTACTGAGAAAGATCTCGCAATTATTGTTGTGGGCATTTTCCCCAAAATGAAATTAATATTTGAAAATGCTCAATCGAGGGTTTTTTGAACCATAGTAATGATCTCTTTCCTGTCATGTGTGAAGACTTTCGAATGATATATGATTCTTTAAAATTAATTGTATCTCGATATGAGATACCAATATTTCTTATTATAAGCGTAAAACATAACTGTTTGTATGGATAATATACATACTTTTTAAGTACTTTGACTTAAACTTAACAAGTTCACCATTTTTAAAATTAAAGAGTACATTTATAAAAATCTCATTTTAAAACTAAAAGTATATTCTCTAGCAGTATGTATAAATATAACATGTTACTGTATGATCTTAAAACAAATCTGAAAGTGTTGCAGTAATTTAAGACCTAGAACACTGAAACAAACAGCAAATAATCTGATTTTTATCCTTGAAAACTATATAAAACCCTATTTTTTTTAAAATAGGTTTTAAAACTATGATCGGTAATTGTTTAAGGTGCAGCTAGCAGCATATTCATGATTTTGGTATGTTTTATACATATGCATCACTTGATTTGAACTGAGAAATGTGGATTAAATGATAATAAAAAGTTTTCGTTACCTAAAAAAGTGCAGAAAAAATTCAAGTTTAAAGTTCAGTGCTCTTTATTTTGCAAAAACAAATAAACAAAATCTCAAAAGTTAAAATGTAAAATAAATCTTTGCCACAAAAAGTGTACCTTTGGATATAGCTTTTCTAATGTCACATGAGAAAATGCCTTAAGCAAAACATATATGGCATATGGAACTCAGGGTAAAACTTGGAACTCCGTGGTGTCTTCCACGTATTTTTCCTTTCCTTAGCTGTCTCCCCACCACCTAAAAGCATGTAACACTTTCAGACTTGTTTAAAACACTAACATATCTACATGAAATAACTTCAGAGGAACCTACAATTAAAAAGTTCTAAGCAAAAGAAAGGCTTCTTTCTTGAAAGTATTGTACTTAATTAAACTGTAATATACCACACAGGATAACACAGACAAATAGCAGCATTTTTCACATCCATAAAAAATCAAATTAAGAAGTTAGTAATAGCTCAGTTATATCTATAAGCATTTTTGGAAACACTGTACAACTGAAATGCAAACCAAGGGCATTAAGCTGATGGAAAACTGCAAATGGATGTAATACACAGAATTTGTCAGGCTATCAGAATTCAAATAACTTTCTAAGAAAATACATATGGATTTTAGCTTGAAGAGTGAAATGAAGTAGAAATATGGTAGATATAGGGAAACCACTTCCTATTCACAAACTGCTAATCGATGAATACTTCGACTGTGGAGCATTGCACACACGCAACAAAGAGGAATGCTGGAGGAGACAGAGGAAGCGCATGAGTATCTCTCATTTTTCTAATATTTTCTATTTTGACTTTTTTTTTGGTTTGTTTTCCTGAAATCTTGGCTTGCTGGTGACTATTACTTTTTGCATTTAAAAAGAAAAAAACAGATGTTATCTCACAAATTACAGTAAATTCCCTGGGTTAGTTACTCCTGCAGACTGTTTCTCATCTACAGACTGACTCAAGTATAACTCTGAGACGCTGACTTCTTATTCTCAAAAATACTTCAAGCTTTCTAATCCTAAGTGAGCTTCTAGTTTGCTGTGCATAATTTGTAAAATGAAACAAAATAACTCAAAATATTGATTTCAGATTTTCTTATAAAATCCATCTCAGGTAAATGTATCTTTCTCTATTTGAAAATAATTACAAGATTGGTTCATTTTATATACAATAGGTAAAATGACAGTAAAAATGAAGCTGATATACAATTAACACAAAATAACACAGCAAATTAAATAACTGGAACTAAAATGCCCTTCCACATGAAGACGGAATCGACCAGTATATTACTTTACTTAGTGCTTCTCAGCTTCAAATCCGTAACTGTTGCTTTTACTGATGACATTCACAAAACTATACCTTTAAAAAAGGGCTTAATACTTCCCGTGATATATCATGGAACAATGGGTTTATTAGATAGTATATGATACAAAACAAGCAATTTGTAAATTGCTGGATGTTCATCAGACAGCTGACACGAACTAAACAGAAATAGGTTATTCATAGGTACTTTCGACAAATTGAAAAACTTTTGAAAATGACTGTATTTTTAAAACATCCCTTTTGGCTTGATCAATTATCTCTATCATATATATTTAGTCCCTTCCTAATGATATTTAAAGTAAATTTTCATGTAAACTTTTGTCTCCTGTAGTGCACGCTATAAAATGTAAACAGAAAAGCTTTATTAATGGAAAGAGTAAAGAGGAGAAGACGCGTAACAGACTGAAATTAAGGAGTCCCACACAGACCTTGAATGACCACATGGAACAGAAAAAGAACCATCATGTCTGCTTTCCATTTGTGCTCTGATTATCTCTTAATGAAAAAAAAATTGTTTTAAACAACTTTTTCTACAAGAAAATATTTCAATTTCACTAATATTAAGTGTAATGCTTCTATTTTGCTCTTCGTTTGTTGCTTTAAGAACAATCAGCAATAACCTCAGATGAGCCTGCATTGTGAGCTTCCTTCCTTCCAGGTCTGTCTACCAGGTTGGCTCTTTCCTGTCTGCAGTGCTGTTCAAGAACCAATCCGTGATTGTCGACTGGTGGTCTCATTTGCATTATACTCCAATAAAGAAATAATTTAGTTACCAAAATGCACATATTTTCCTTTCCTTTTGGCTTTGTAAAACCTTGAAAGGACATGTACAGATTTATAGTATATTTCTACAGAAAATATTTTGTAGGTCATCAGACTAGACTCTTATATAGATAATTATTAACAACAGATGCTTGTAGTTTTCCATGCGACAGCATGTGCACTAAGATTTAACTGGCTCATCACCTGAGTGTACTGGAGCTGTTAGCAAATAAAGGGCACTTTAAAAAGGGAGCTGAGCATTTTACTGAAATAATGAAACATTTTTTTAAGCAATTTTAATTAAATAATGCAAAGGTACATTTGGTTAAACATTTTATAAAAATTCAAGCAAAATTAAAAACTTAGCCAATTTTAACAGTTCTACAAATTTAACCAGTAACTATTTTGGTCAAATCCACCTTGAGCTGAATTAATGAGAACAAAGACAAGGGACATTGAAGTATTCTCCTCACCACAATGGAGGTTTTTCTCACTTTCCACACTGCATAGCCACTACATGGAAACTTCCAGAATGATGAGCAGTTCAGTCATGCTCTACACTTTTCTTTTCAATGAAAAGTGATGTATCGCTTTGTTTTGCTTTTGACAAAATATGGACTAAACACAAGTGTACAATAACAAGAATCCAAGAGTAGCCCATACACACGTCAACTATGTGTATGTTTTTATTATTTAAAGCCCACCATTCAGCTTATCTGTCTAAAGATATGGTAACAAACAGTTTGTTTCTTTTTCACTAATGATACTGATGACCAGTCAGTTTCAGGAAGGGAAAGTCCAAGACAGCTGTTTATAATTCAGTCAACGACACAAACGTAACTGTTTCGGCTCCAGGACTCCTGACTTATTGCCTCTCCCTCAAAGAGGTCCAACACTGATGGCAGACGCAACAGCACGGAATCTTTTGGCATATGAACGTTTAACACAGGAGTGGTGCAGGGGTGGTCTCTGCCACGTCTCCGCAACGTCCCCCTGTGCTTCTTCGTCTGTAACTTGTGACCCGCTCAGTTCCCAAACTGTCAGCTCAGAGCTGGCACACGCCGTGTGCTCCACGTGGAGTGTGCGAACACCCCTCAGGGAAAGCTGCGTGACCGAGGTGCAACAGCGCCTGATTGTGCTGGGAAAGACCAGCATCCACTGAGGAACATCCCTTAACGTCAACTTTCCTAAAGCGAAATCAGTAAAATAAAAAAGGAAAATTCTTTTTCCTTCTGGCTGAAGTTAGACTTATTGGATTTCTGGTTGTCAGAACTGGTACCACTTCTTATCTTTGTATTTCAACATCATCTAAAGGGGAGAAAACACAAAAACACGTTTTAAAAATGCCAGAACAACAATATTTATAAGTTATAACTGTCTTTTATATTATTCCAAAACAAAATCTCATTCTGAAAAGTTCTGTAGTGTCACTATCTTGCTTACCTCAAATCAATTTATATTGAAAGCAATAAGTAGTAACTGTTTCATTTAGGAAAACACCATAACTATTATGAACTAGCCTAGAAGGTCCTCACATTTCTTAGAGACGTGACATAATTAAATTTTGGCTCAGTGCATTCTTTGGTGACCTAAGCTAATAACTTACAAATAAGGTAATTTTCAGTTTTCTAATTTGAACTAAAAATAATGTTTAAAGAATGTGGGGAAAGAAAGGTTGAAAACACTACTACTACTGCCATCTAAAATTTACTGGGCACTAACTCTGAGCCAGGCTCTGTAGGATGTGCTTTCCCTACACGATTTCATTTTGGCCTCACGACAACTCTACAGGTTAGGCATCATTATTCTCCCCATGGTATAAAGAAACTGAGGCTTGTAGGGGTTACGCAGGGTAATACACTGGTGAAGCTGAGATCTGAGCCCACGTAGTCTGATTCAAGAATCCATGATCTTAACCACCTCAACGTATTCTCTTCCTCAGATTCATAAATGTGGCTGGAGAACAACATTTGGTAGAGGGGGAAAGCTTTCAGTTCGAGACTGAGCTCTTTGTTAAATATTTAGTGTGGAGATATTCTGAACTTGACTGAAGTGTTCCATGCCTTAGAGACCCCAGTCAGGCGCAGGCGTATGCCAACAAAATTTTTAAGCTAGACTGAAGGCCAGTAGCCTGCATCTGAGGTTTGTGTCGGCCTAGTACAAGGACCCACAGAGGATCTCTGAATCTCTTTGAAGCTCAGGACAAATCTCTCCCAGATCAACTACCTCTTTCCTGCATTCTAGGCGTCAGCATCCTTAAGTAAGGAAGAGATGACTTCTGACTGAAAAATTTAAAGAAGAGCTACTGCTAATAGACTGGGTACTTAACTATAAAAATAACCTTAAAATGGTTTCTTTGGATAACAAACTCAGAACGTTCTCAAGGGCTAGGCTAGGAGCTAAAGGTGTGAAGAAGCCCAGTGTAAAAAGCATCAAGGAGTGGCAGACAAGTGTGTCAAAATAAAGAACGTGTATTCCACCCACAGGCCTTTAAATTCAGTTTTTAAGTGTGTATTCGTAAGATGGCCCGTCAGGGATCCCCACTTCATGGAACCCGTTGCTGGCTCCTCCACGACTTCCTGGTTCGTGCAGATGGAGTCACTGCAACACTGCATCTCACTGCCCCTCTGTGTGAACTGCTCTGCAGAGAGATTCAGTATTTCTTATTTGAACAAAAACGTTTGCCAATTTTAGTTACTTAGGTCTACCTAGAGAATCAAGAGAAGTCAATTATTTCCTTCTCCAGGAGAAGTTGGTGGTAGAATCTGAGGCATAAAAGGAAAATGAGCTTTGTTATTGCATTCCCTCAGAAACAGCTGCAAAGCTGCTAGCTTTGCGGACAGAAAGCCTGAAGGTGAGCAGTTCCTTCAAAATTTATCAACTTCAGTAAGAGACCAAAGGCTACTGAGACATTGCCTTGTAATGGCTCCCTCTGGTGGCAAAAATCGGGAATGTGCAATTGTATAGAGGTTACACGAAAACATGTGTGGAAATACAATAGCTATGAAAATGCAGTAATTTTCATACTCGCTTTGCCTCAGAGTTTTGGTTTAAATGTTTGTTTGGTAGACATACCTCATGAGCATGTTTGGAAAACGCGTCTGCACTGGACAGCATGGCTGCAGTCCTTTCTTCCAGGTCGCCGAGTTTCTGTCCTCTCTCATCCAGAGCCAACCTGGCCCGTGCTAATTCACCGACGACTCCAGACGCTGCGCCCTTCACACCTTCGATGCCACCAGGGCCAGGGATATGCTGTGCAAGACTCCTTGAAGCCTTTCCAGAGGATGATTCTCCAACTGAGCGGTTTGATAAATGAAAGAGTAACTCAAAAAAATGAGCATTTTATTAATATGAAACCCCATTACATGACAGCATTAAAACAGAATGTTTAGACTGAGTGACAACATAATTGAAATATTTATATATTTCACTTTATAATATGTTTTTCTTTTATTATGATGGTTTTAATTTTAAGATACTTTTTCAAACATGCAAAAACAATGTACATTAATAAATATTCTATTCTATACTAAT
This sequence comes from Equus przewalskii, assembly GCF_037783145.1. NCBI lineage: Eukaryota > Metazoa > Chordata > Mammalia > Perissodactyla > Equidae > Equus > Equus przewalskii. The sequence goes on from NC_091862.1 coordinate 19,065,854, forward strand.
TCATATAACAGGACTTGTGTAAAAAAGCAACTGGTAATTATTTGGTGAAATGAATAATGCATATACTGATACCACTTTATGTTACAGTAAAAAACTGCTCTTTAGTGTGCAAAAAATTAAACATAAATTGACTTAGAGATATTTAAATTCAAATATATAGATTCATATTTAAATATACAGATTTGATTCAGTTTACTTAGTCCATGCTTTCTCTTACTTAAAATACTATGCTTAGGCTAAGAAGTAAAGCAAAATGAAGAATTTATTCAATATTCTGTTTGCCTCCAGAAGCTGTAGATAAGCTTGCTTTCTCTCCATTTATCTTGTCACTTACCCAAATAGATAAAATTTTTCCTTCAAAAGATCTCAGGAATCTTTTGCTTCCCCTCCCTTTGTAATCCAGACCCTGATTGCCCTAACACCTAGATTACTGCAAAAGTCGTAATTTCTGTCCCAGACTGATGCCATATTCTCTCTCCTCTTAATATATATTTCCTTCTTGAGAAATATAATTCACACACCATGAATTCTGCCCCTGAACAATTCAGTAACTTTTAGTTTATTTAGAAGGTTGTGCAGCTGTCATCACTATGGAATTCCTGAGCACTTCACCACTCCGAAAACCCCAGGCTGATCAGCAGTCACTTTCCACTCCCTGGTCTTCTCAGCCCTGGGCAATCAATAACCTACTCTGTCTCTCTAAATTTTCTTGCTCTGAACATTTGATATAAATGGACTCATACACTATGTGGCCTTTTGTGTCTGGCTTCTTTCACTTAAAATTATGTTGTCAAGAGTCAACTATGTTGTAGCATGCACCAGTACTTCATCCTTTTTAACGACTGAATATCATTCCACTGTATGGACATACGACATTTTGTTTCTCCACTCATCAGCTGATGGACATCTGAGCTGTTTCCACTTTTTAGTTATTATGAATATTGCTGCTATGGACATTTGTACAAGTGTTTGTGTGAACATGTGTTTTCTATTCTCTTGGATATACACCTAGGAGTGGAACTGTTGGGTCATATAACTTTATGCTTAACATTTTGACGAACTGCCGAAGTTTTCCAAAGAAGTTACACCATTTCACATTCCCACTAGCAACGTACGAGGGTTTCAATTTCTCCACTTTCTTGGGAATGTTAACAAACACTCCCAACACTGTACGTCTTTCTGATTACAGCCATCCTAGTAGGTATGAAGTGGTATTTCACTGTGGTTTTGATTTGCATCTCCCTAACGACAAATGACGTTGAACAACTTTTCATGTATTTATTGCCTATTTGTATATTTTCTTGGGAAAAATGTCTACTCAAACCCTTTGCTCATTCAAAAATTGGACTATTTGTCTTTTTATTGTTGAGCTATAAGAGTTCTTCACATATTCTGGATACTAGATTCTTATCAGATAGATGATTTGCAAATATTTTATCGCATTCTGGGGGTTGTGTTTTCACATTCTCTTTTCCTTTGAGGAAGATTGATCCTGAGCTAACATCTGCCACCAGTCCTCCTCTTTTTGCTGAGGAAGACTGGCCCTGAGCTAACATCCATGCCCATGTTCCTCTACTTTATATGTGGGACGCCTGCCACAGCATGGCTTGGCAGGTGGTGCATAGGTCCGCACCTGGGATCCAAACCGATGAAACCCACACTGCCAAAGCGGAATGTGTGAACTTAACTGCTGCACCAGCAGGCTGGCCCATTTTCACTTTCTTGACAGTGTTCTTTGATTTTTAATTTAGATGAAATCCAATTTATCTATTTTTTTCTTTGGCTGCTTGTGATTTAGGTATATCTGAGAAATCATCACTTAATCTAAGGTCACAAAGATTTATACCTATGTTTTCTTCTAAGTTTTATCTCTTACATTGAGGTCTTTGATCCATTTTGAATTAATTTTTGTGTATGGTGTGAGGCTGGGGTCCAACATCATTCTTTTGCATGTTGCAGTTGTTCCAACACCATCTATTGAAAAGACCACTCTTTCATTACTGAATTTTCCTGGCATGCTTGTAGAAAATCAATTCACCATACATGTATGGGCTTATTTCTGGACCCTCAATTCTACTCCACTGGTCTCTATATATCTATCCTCACACCAGTACCAAACTATCTTGATGATTACAGCTTTGTGGTAACTTTAGAAATTGAAATGTGTGAGTCCTCACACTTTTTCTTCTTTCTCAAGATTTTTTTTGTGTGTGTGGCTATTTTGGATCCTTTTCATTTCCATATGAATCTTAGGAACAGCTTGTTTCTTTCTTCAAAAAACTAGCTGGGATTTTGAGAGGGATGGTGTTGAATGTATAAACTTGGGGAGTACTGCCACCTTAGCAATAGTAAATCTTCCAATCCACGAACATAAGATGTCAATCCATTTATTTATCTCTTAATTTCTTTAAATGATATTTTGAAGTTTTTCATGTATGTTTGACACTTCATTGGTTAAATTATTCCTAAGTATTTTATCTTATTGATGCTATTATAAATGGAAGTTTTCTTAATGTAATATTTGGTTTCTTCATTGCTAGTGTATAGAAATGCAATGATTATTTACATTGATCTTGCATCTTGCAATCTTGCTGGACTTGTTTATTAACTATAATGGGTATTCTTTGTGTGGATTCCTTAAGATTTTCTCGATGCAACATTATGTCACCTGTGAACAGAAATAGTTTTACTTCTTCCATTCCAATCTGCTTGCCTTTTATTTCATTTTCTTGCCTTCCTGCCCTGCTTAAAGCCTCCGGTACAATTTTAAATAAAAGTGGTGAGACCTTCCGAATTTCTGTATAAAATTTAGAATCAGTTGCAAAATTTCTGGGAGGGATTTTGATGAGGACTTAAGTGTACATGTGTATGTATATACATACCTCAGTTTTGGGAGAACTAATGCCTTTTACTGAATCTTCTACAGCACAAACATGGCATACCTCTCCATTTATTCGGGTCTTTAACTTCTCTCAAAAAAGTTTTATAATTTTCTATTTTCCCCAGGAAGTCCTAAACATCTTAAGATTTATTTCTAGATATTTGATTTTTTCTTTTTGATACTACCGTGGTGGGTAGAATAATGACCCCCCAAAGATGAACTTGTGAATATGTTACCTTATAAAGGAAAAGGGACTTTGCAGATGTAATTAAGGACCCAAAGATAGAGGGATTATCGAGAGCTTTTCCCAGCCCTGGGCAGACACAGAGAGATGCAATAAAGTTGCTGGCTTGGAAGACTGAGGAAGGGACCACCAGCCAAGGAATGGGGATGGCCTCTCGAAGCCGAAAAAGGCAATGAAACCATTCCCCCCTAAAGCCTCCAACCAGGAACGCAGCTCCGGCAACATCAGTGAGAGCCGTGTTGATCTCTAACACACACAACAGTAAGATAATAGATTTGTGTTATTTCAAATCACTAAGTTTGTGGTGATTTGTTACAGCTGCAATAGAAAACTAATGCAAATAGTATTTTACTCCACAATAATTCAGTACGCATCTGTAATTTCCCTACAAATAGAATACATTTTATGAACATTCTGTGTGTGTTTGAAATGAATGTGTATTCTACAATGTTCTATATCTGTTCTTTGGTTTAAGTTCATTAATTGTGTTGTTCATGTCATCTACATCCTTAAACTTATTTTTGGGCTGCTTTTCTCTCTCAATCAATAGGCATATTAGGAGTTCCCATTATGATTGGGAAACTGCCTCTTCTGGTACTTACATCAATATTTGTTTATTATATATTTTGAAGTCAAAACATCAGGTGCATTCAACAACATCAATGTTTACTCTTTCTGATACTAATGCAGTTATACCAGCTCATTCTTCATTTGTGTTCATGGTTTTCTTCTAAAATTTCAATCTTTCTGTGCCTTTATGTTTTAAACATGTCTTCTGTAAACAGTGCACATTTCTTTCTTTTAAAATTGAGTCTGATAATCTTTGTCTTTTAATTGGAACATTCATTCTACCTATATTTACTCTGGCTATTTATATTTAATTTACATCTACCTTCCTTTATGTGCTTTCTATTTATCTCATCTTTTTTGTGTTCCATCCCCCTCCTTTTGGAAGGAAAGTGATTTTCCTAATCTTCAGCTGAAAGTTAGGTACTGCTTTTACAGGTTATAGAGATCATCCTACAAATTATAACATGCATCTTTAACCTATTAATGCTAACCGATACTTTTTACAAGTCTCTTGAAAAATGTAAGGATCACAGATCACCTTAAATCCATTTATCCTTTCTAACTCCCTTGATTTTATGTGACTTTTTGGGATTATATTGTTTATTTGTGTGTGTACATGTGTACACACATACCACAAATCTTTGCTTTACAGTTTATAAAGATTAATTCTATTTATTGTTTTCTTTCCAAAGTGTTGTTCCCTACATCTCTGACATTCCGTCGAGGATTACTTCCCTCCATCGGAAGTGCCTCCTGGAGCTCCCTTTAGTGCGGTGGCAAGGCTTATTTTATGTATTTGTTCATTTGTCTAAAAATGTCTCATTCTTGAAAGACATGTTCTTTGAGTAGAGAATTCTACATTAAGTACTACCTTCTGTCAATACCTAGAAGATCATCCTACTATCTTTGGCTGTTGAGAGGTCAATCTATAGTTTGTTAAAAGGTACCTATCATTTTTCTCTAGCCACCTTAAAGATTTTCTCTTTGTCTTTGATATACTATATTTTCACGTGACATATCTAGTTGTGAAGTTTGAAAAAATGTCCTTCTTGGAATTCATTAGGCTTCTTGAATGTGTAAACTGGTATCTTTTATCAATTCTCAAAAATTTCCAGCCCTCTCTCTGTAGATTCTTCTTCACAGTCTTTCCTTTTTCCTCTTGAGACAGTCTAAACATACGTTAGATCTTCTAAACGCAACTTCTATTTCTTTTATCTTCCCCTCTATATTTTATATTTTTTTGTTTCTCTGTGCTACATTCTGGATAGTTTATTTTGACCTAATTTTAAGTTACATAATTCTCTCTTCAGTTGTGTCTAATTTGCATCTAAATTCATCCATTGAGTTTTTAATTTTGGTTTTTGAACCTTTCAGCTCTAGAATTTCATTTTGTTTTTTACACATTTCCTGTATTGATTTTTTTTTTTTTAAAGTTACTAATTTTTTTTTTTTTTTTTAAAGATTTTATTTTTTCCTTTTTCTCCCCAAAGCCCCCCGGTACATAGTTGTGTATTCTTCGTTGTGGGTTCCTCTAGTTGTGGCATGTGGGACGCTGCCTCAGCGTGGTCTGACGAGCAGTGCCATGTCCGTGCCCAGGATTCGAACCAACGAAACACTGGGCCGCCTGCAGCAGAGCGCTCGAACTTAACCACTCGGCCACGGGGCCAGCCCCTTCCTGTATTGATTTTTATAGTTTTCAGTTGCCTGATAAAACATTCAGGTGTGGTACTTATCCTCTTGAATATAATATGCATAATTATTTTAAAGTCAGTGACTGATAATTCCAATATTTGAAGTATCTGTGATTCTGTTCTGCTTTTTCTGTTTTATTTTTCATAGTGTTGATTCCTAGTGTTCCTGATTATCTATGCTACATCTTTGAAAAATCCTTTCTAGAAATAATATGAGAACTTGGAATATGCTATCTTCCTTTAGAGAACATTCTCATTTGCTTCTGCCAGGTGCTGGGGACTTCAGCAGTCTGCAAAAATCTTAATTGAGGTTGAAAGTTTTCTGGGCCACTCAGAGAATGTGAAGCCGAGCTGAAAGTCTGAGTGTGGGTGAGGGCTGATCTACTTCCACTCACCTTTACTCTTAAGCTGTGGCCCTTCAGGGTCCTTGCAAAGAGGAGTTCCTGTTTATCGGGGCCCACACCCTTGCCAGTTCTGTGAGCCCACTTTGCTAGTCCTAAAACAGTTCAGTATCTCAGCCTCCCACTTGGAATAGCAAAGTCCTCCAGGGCAGAAGTGGCCTCAGGTTGCCAGGCTCACCCCTCGGAGTTCCCACCCTTCCCCATGGAGATTGTCCTTACTATATTGTTAGCTCTTTGATGTTTTTAAGAATTAAAAAAATATATATTTTTTTAATATATTTTTTAAATTCTGTATAACTTTATCAGTTATCCTTGGCAAGAGTGTTATTCCAAATTATCAGTCCCCTATGACTGGAAGAACAGTCTTCATTTTTTTAAATGAATTTAAACTGACAAATGCGCATTACTGAGAGGACTGACCGATCACCTGGGTAACTCTGTACAGTGAAATTGCACTGCACTGCTGCTTGCTGATATTCAGTCTTACAGTTTTTCTAATTAGTCAAACAAATACAAAAAGAAAATTCTAAAATAATTTAACAAAAAACAAAGATAATAAAAGAAAAAAATTCAAGGACCGATAATAGCTCCTATTTGGAAGAAAGGTCACACATTCCTTGATTCATTAGTCCATTCAAGGACCAATTTCTAATTTGTGCCAATTATGTGAAAGATAAGTAAATAAACCAGATTTTGCTATTTTATATATCTTTCTAGTGCAATTAGAATAGTTCTGGAGGTTTTCTAAGATAACACAAATATTTAAGTAAAAACTTTTTCAAAGGGGGCCAGCCCTGTGGCCAAGTGGTTAAGTCTGCACACTCGGCTTCAGCGGCCCGGGGTTTCACCAGTTTGGATCCTGGGGGCGGACATGGCACCGCCTATGAGGCCATGCTGAGGTGGCATCCCACATGCCACAACTAGAAGGACCCACAACTAAAAAACATGCAACTATGTACCGGGGGGCTTTGGGAGAAAAAGGAAAAATAAAACCTTAAAAAAAAACTTTTTCAAAGTTAAGGGCATTGGTTAAAGATGCCCTTAATTATATAATTCTATAATTATCTTAATTACAGAATTAAAACAATAATGAAGATCACATTTAATGAAAATTAAAAAAATACTTCTAAATTATTCATTAAAGTTGTGAATCTTCCTTTTTAACCACCTAAAGCTGTTATGATTTTGGTTTCCTGAGTAAAATATTCCCCTGATTTGGGTTAGGGAGACAAAAAATAATTTTAAGTATTTTGCTAAAACACGGATATATTGATTGTTGTGACAGAGAAAAAACGTGAACATAATTTATACATGTAAGAAAAATTTATATGGCTTGAACATTTCTGTTTTATAGATATATTACCCAAATTAAATCAACTGACTTACAGAGTTCTTCTCGATCGAGAGACTGGGCGCCGCCCCCGAACAAGCCTTTGAAGAAGCCCCTGTTTGGTGCTTCGGGGGTCTCCACAGGAGTGAAGAGCTCGCCCAACATCTCCTTCAAAATCAAAACAAAGTGTAATTGTTAAAGTGTCAGGCAGAATGCACTATAATTCACAAAACCATCACTGTAAACTCTTTAACTCAAGCTTATAACATGACCTGTTGAGATTCACAAACAATTAATGTGCACACTTCAAATGACCAGATCCAGGACATACAAACGTAGTCAAACAGTCAGTTATTAAGACTAAATTGACTAAGACTAACTTGCTGCTTGCTACTTTGGTTAGATCACTTTCCTCACATTTCAAGCAAAGATATAAGGAGATTCCAATCTTTATGACAAAATTTTCACATAACTCTTATTTTCAAGAACTGGTGATTAGATTAATAATTACGTCTTCCTACATCAGAAAGAAGAGAGGTTACTAGGAAGTAAAAAAGTCTAGTGCGATAATAACGATATACAGTGTCACCTTCAGTTGAGTCAGAAAATTAGTAATTTAGAAAGACACACTGACTTCCTTTTTCATAGACATATGCCAGGAAGATAATGATGCCCACATACACTGGGAATTTCAGAAAGCTGGCAGGGAGATGGCAAAGCTTCTTGCTGTATTGTCAAATTTTTCCGAAATTACTGTCAATATTCTTCAGAGCACAGAAATGGTAAAAGTCACTCAGGAGGCAAGAAAGGTTGCCAACAGGTAACTGAGTTTTAGAGAACACATACAGAGGGAAGAGAGGGCTCCATAAGAGAAGAATGGTAACGTCCTGGTTGACGAGACAGCTTTGGGAAGCTTGAGAAGCAAAACACAAGTATAGTGAGGCTCTGGGACTGCATTTCTGCCCATGGAAGAGAGGGAGCCATGACACAAAGGACACAGTGTACTTGTGTGCTTGTCTGATGTCCTTTAAGTTCTCTTTCATTCTTTTTTGCTGATTTTTTTAAAATCAAGAATGGATGCTGCAATTTGTCACTTGCTTTCTATTTTTTTAGTTTATCAATATGGTGAATTACATTATTGATTTACAAATGTTACATCAACCCTGCGTTCCTGGGATAAATCCCACTTGGTCATGATGAATTATCATGACCTGAATTTTCTTTCTGATAAACTGTTGGATTCAATTTGCTAAAATTTTGTTTAGAATTTTTACGTCTACATTTATTAAGTCTGACAGTCTATCTGTAATGGTCTTTTCTTGTAATGTCTTTGTCTGGTTTCGGTATCAAGTTAATGGTAGGATCACATAATAAATTGGGAAGCGTTTTCCTGCTCCAATTTTTGGAAGAGTTTTGTGTAGAACGGGTATTATTTCTTCCTGAAATGTTGATAAAAGTCACTAGGGAAGCCATCTGGGCCTGGAATTTTCTTTGTCCAAGGTTTCTAGCCTCAACTTCAGTTTCTCCAATAGACACAATGCTCTTCAGGTTATCTGCTTTTCTGGGGTGAGCTTTGGTAATTTGTGTCTCTCACAGAATTTATCCATTTCATCTAAGCTTTTGAATTGACTGGAATAAAGTTGTCTATAATATTTCCTTATTATCCATTTTAATATTTGCGGAATCTATAGTAATGCCACCTCTCTCATTCTTTTCTTTTTAATTATATCACTTTTTTTGGAGAGGAAGTTTGGCCCTGAGCTAACATCTGTTGCCAATCATCCTCTTTTTCTTTTTCTCCCCAAAGCTCCAGGACATAGCTGTATATCCCACTTGTATGTCATTCTAGTTCCTCTATGTGGGATGCTGCCTCAACATGGCTTGATGAGCACTGTGTAGGTCCATGCCCAGGATCCGAACCTGCAAACCTTGGGCCACCAAAGCACAGTGCGCAAACTTAACCACTTGGCCACAGGGCCAGCACCTCTCATTCTTGCTATTGATATTCTCTCTTCATCATCAGTTTGGCTTGAGATCAATTTTATTGATTCTGGAGATCAAGTTTTTGGTTCACTGACGTTTTTCTATTGTTTCCCTATTTTCAATCTCATTAATTTCTACTTGGATATTGATTATTTTCTTTCTTCTGCTTACTTTGGGTTTAATTTGCTCTTCTTTTTCAGTTTCTTAAGGTGGAAGCTGAGGTCCTGATTTGATGAGAACCTCTTGTCTAACATAGGTGTTTCAGTGCTATAAATTTGCCAAGCTTAAACCCTCAACTGTTTTTTCTATTGCTATGCTTTCGAGTTACCTAATCTTTTCTTCTGCAATGTCTAATCTGTTGTTAATCCCATCCAGTACATTTTTCATCTCAAACACTGTAGTTTTTCATCTCTAGAAGTTCATTTTCAGTCTTTTCTATCTTCCACATCACCACTTAACTTTTTGAACATATGGAATACAGTTATAATAACTGTTTTAATGTCCTTCCATGCTAATCCTGACATGTGTGTCAGTTCTGGTTTGGTGTCTATTGATTGATTATTATTCTCATTATCAGTCATGTTTTCCTATCTCTGTGCATGCCTGGTAATCTGACTCAATGCCAGACATTTTAATCTTTACCTTGTTGGGTGTGGATATTTTTTATTTCCTCTAAATCCTCTTAAGCTTCATTCTGGGATACCAGGGAACATTCTGATCCTTTTGGGCCTTGCTTTCATGATTTGTTAGGCAGGTCTAGAGTAGAGTTCAGTTTAAGGCTAATTATTCCTCACTAATGAGCCAAGACCTTTCCGAGTACTCTACTCAATTCCCCACTGGGGTACACTGAGTAAGGGCCATCTAAAGGGATCAGGTCCCAATCCCTGGGACCTGCAGATGTTACCTTGTGAGGAAAAAATGGTCTGTGCGCTTGTGATTAATTTAAGCATTTTGCCATGGAGAAATTATGCTGGAATATCTGGATGAACCCTAAATCCAATTACAAGGGTCCTTTAAAGAGAGAGGCGCAGAGCGAGATTTGACACCTGCAGAACAGGAGGCGGCAATGGAACCAGGAGGGAAAGATAAGAGAAACACAGCCACAGTCAAGGAACGCTGGCAGCTACAGGAAGACCGAGGAGGCAAGGATCAGCTTCTCCTCTTGAGCCTCTGGAGGGAGCACGGCCCGGCCAACACCGTGATCTGGCTCAGTGAGACTTATTTCACACTTCCGGTTTCCAGAAGCATGAGAGAATGAACTCAGGTTGTTTTTGGCCACCAGTTGTGGTGATTTGCTACAGCAGCCGCAGGAAATCAATACACTCACGAACTATAAGTTGTTTCAGTCTGGCTGTTGGAACAGGCACTGTCCCGGGCCCAAGCGTGGTTCCTGTGAATCCTCCCTCCCTTCCAGATGGCTCTTTCCCTGCTCAGAGGGTTTATCCACGTGCCTGTGCTGCACAGTACTCTCTGAACACTCCTGGGGGACCCTCCACAGCTCTCCAGGCTCCTCTGTCTGTCCTGCTCTCTCTCTCTCTGCTACTCGGTTCTAAGAACTCGAACTTGCTTGGTCTTCCCAGACTCTTGGTTCCGTCTGCTCCACTTGGGAAGCTGGTCAGACTGCTTCCGTGCCTTCTCTCTGTGCCGTGTTCTGGAAACCATCAAGCATTGCAGATGGGCACTTCCTTTGCTTCCTGCCTCTCAGGGATTACTTCCCTTCACTGCCTGATGTCCAGGATCTTGAAAACTGTGGTTTCAGGTTTTTGTCTGCTTTTTTTGAGTTGCTTTAGGCGGGAGGGTTGACTTGGTTCCTATAATTCCATCTTGACTGGAAACTCTATTAATGTTTGTAGGCATTTTATTTTTTTTTGATTAAAGTTAAATGAATGCACAATGGAATAGAGCACTCTGGAAACCAAAGAATAGTGTTTATAAAGTTCATAGTATTCTTCATTCAACAGATTTTTACCCAGGCATTCTTTTTAGGCACTGAAAATGTAGAGGGAAATAAAATGTCAGTACTGCTCAAAGAGAACATTCTATCACAACTCCTTGAACAGAGTCCGTTTTTCACTTATCTTCATGCCATGAAGGCACATAGCAGACAGTTATTAAAACAAATAGAGTGTATTACTAAATGACCATTTCATTTAAACATAAAGGTAAAGTGTACTGCAGCTGCCATTGATTTTTACTAAAATAATCAGAGAAAACACTGATCAAAGGGTAGAATACACTGATTCCAGAAAAATAATGAAGTTCAGAATTTTGAATAGTTGAATTAAGACTACACTTCACATTAAAATGAATTAAGAATATATTCAAGTGTCCAAATTATTTCTTAATAAAGTAACACTTTACTAGCAAAAGGAAACACTAAACAAAAATTTTATCTTTCCCATAAAGAGCAAAAGTTTAATTTGGAAACTTAGGAATCTGTGAAAAACCACTTCCACCCAAATGTAAACGGGAATCTAAGTCTCAAGTATCAGACAGTGTAATTCTGTTCACGCTCAAGGTCTGTAACAGCTTCATCAGGAGTGTGCTTCCAGCGCAGCGTGGCTTACTGGCACCGCCATGGACACCTGGCTCTGAGCACATCTTCTGTACTGAGCAAATGCTGAGCACTTCATGTGCACCGTCTCCTTCCATCCACACCTAACTCTATGGCACAGATATTATTTTTATCCTAATTTTAAAGATGGTGAAGCTCAGAGAAAATAATTGTAATTGCAATTGTGTAATTAGCAAGGCCTGGACTTAAATTCAGTCTTCTTGACTCTAAAGCTAGTGTTCTAAAAATAAGCCACAAATTCAAATTTACAGACAGGTAAAACAGAGCTAATTGCAAAAACAAGCACTATAAAGTTCTCTTAGATAACTGCTTCCTCTAAATAGCAAATATCAATTAATACTTTAGCAGTACTTTTATTTGAAAAAGTGGAGCTAAACTGATCATTTCTAATATATATGCAATCACATAAGGCACTCAGATATTTAAGAAAGATAGTTTTGTATTTAAAGAATTTGTTTGAAGTCTCTCACAAACAGACCAACAAAAATATTCAGAGGAAAACTATCAAACCTTATTTTTTAATTTTTTTTGCGGAAGATTAGGGCTGAGCTAACATCTGCTGCCAATCCTCTTCTTTTTTGCTGAGGAAGACTGTCCCTGAGCTGACATCTGTGCCCATCTGCCTCTACTTTACATGTGGGACTCCTGCCACAGCGTGGCTTGACAAACAGTGCTTAGGTCTGCACCCAGGATCTGAACCAGCAAACCCCGGGCCACTGAAGCGAAACACGCGAATTTAACTGCTGCGCCACTGGGCTGGCTCCCAAACCTTTTTTTTTTTAATAGGTGTATACATCTGTGTGAATACAGAGTTTATGAGAAGGGATGACACAGTTTGCCCTAAAACAGACACAATTATTTTCACATTAACATATTTCTTTAAAAAGGAATTTTTGGTGCACTGTATAATAGATATTTATTTTATGTGGAAAGTTGGCATAAAATGTAACATTTCATATTTCTTCACCATCACTGGAGAGAAAAAATATGGATCAATGAGATGACTCTTATAACAGGAGTCAGATGAAGACACTTTATCACAAGTCTCAAAGCACGTGCTCTGAAAGTTCAATAAAGGCTCTGGATTTTCAGAGCTAGGCTCATCTGCACACTCCTGAGAGTGTGAGGGATGGACAGTGTCAGGGTCTTAGAGAATGCTTCGCCTCTGAGGAAATCACCGCAATATCCTGCCGCTTACCTGGAGATTTTCACAGGTCTCCTGACTGTAAGTGAGTCTCTGGATTTCTGTAGGTGAAACAAGATACAATGCTTGTCCATTGTTGGTGAAGCAGAACGTTCTGGCTATCCGCATATTGGTAAGGGGCAAGTAATACACATCCAATAGAGGCCTTAAACTTGGCAAACTTGAGAGAGAAATTAAAAACTTGTTAATAATAAACAAGGTAGGTTTGAGTCTTGAACAAAGCATCACAGAAGGTAAAAACGGCAGGGACCTCATAAACCTCATGACTCAGTGTACTTGAGGAGGAGGTAACACTCAACAGTGTTCCTCACAGACTTTTCACTACTGACTGAATGAAAAGAAATTCTCAGTGCACAAGACGAAACAGTAAGAGCATTTCTTTTAAACTGAATATAATTCTGTAATATTATGGTTTGAGGGATGAAATGCTGTATTTGTGTTTAGAAAAATATCTAACTCTTACCTAAAGGTCATGATGTGTCCGTTGGCACAGAAACAGGCGAGGCAGACGCTGTTACTCATCGCCACGACATCCCCCCGGAGCACGAACGAGGTCTCTGTGATGTTCTGCTTATAGGCGCAGTTCTGAGTGGGCAGTGAAATCACCTTTGCTTGCTTTTCAGAACATATCACTGCGTACTGGTTTTCACTAATTTCCTGAGAAGAGGAGGGGGATACAGAGACAGGCCGTCGTTTTTTCAATTTCTCCTTTTCGTCTTTTTCTTCAGGAACGTTGTGTTCTCTCCAGGATTCATATGCAGGTGGCACTAGGCAGCCTGTGGCATCCAGGAATGCCATTCTCAGGATCGCCCCTTTTAACCTCAATATAGTACCTAAAATGCGTAAGTTTAGTAGACAACAAATATTTTAATCCACACAGTAAATATGTTTATTCCAACTTTGACACTCAAAAATATGCACAACGTATACTAAACTGAAATTGTACACTAGCTTATTGATAATTCAGGATTTGAACTTCAAGCATGATATCTGAATCTGGAAAAAGATATAATATTACAGGCCCCAAACAGATAAGTGCCACCAAACAGATAAATGCTAGGATGTCTGGAATCATGTCTTCTCTCACACCTGGCAAATGTGCCACCGAGTATGAGAACAAGTAGATGGCACCTAGAGTTGCTGCCTAACATGGCAGCCGCTAGGCATCTGTGGCTAGAAAACACTTAAAATGTGGTTTGTCCAAATTGTGGCGTGCTGAGAGAGTAGAATACACACTGGATTTGAAGACAGTACAAAAAAATTTAAAATATCTCAATAATTTAAAAATACTGATTACATGCTGAAATGATAGTGTTTTGCATACACTGGGCTAAATAAAATGTTATTAAAATTAATTTCACCTGTTTTTCACTTTTTTAATATAGCTACTAGCAAACTCAAAATTCCATATGTGGCTCACATTGCATTTTTAACAGTACCGATCTACAGGGCCAATGAGGAAAAAAAGTCCACATAATTCTAATCATAACTTCCTTTTAAACTATTTGCTGGTAAATGTCAAATATATTAAAAACATTGTTTGGGTCAACTTAGAGTCTTAATTTAGGGGTTATATTTCTTGACTTGCTTAGTTAATGAGATTCCTCTTCCCTTACATCCCTCAAAATGTAAATATGCCTAATTAATGCTCCTTTCTAAGCAAACGAAACGATAATATTAACATTAAGGATTTGGAAACCAACAGAAGGGATGGCATAGAACTGATTTAGTTCAGTTCTTATTTTAAAAGAATTTTCATATCTTATTACTTTATACTTCGATTTTACAGTTTGCAAGAATTTTCCATATAAGAGGAAGAGTTCCCAATGTTTTCTCAAAATTTTTCTTAGAAGGCAAAATCATATTTCCTTTCTTCTTTGTATTCGCATATTTTTATCTACAGCAGAGTAGCATGATAAAGCAAAGGATGCCCAGTTAAATTTGAATTTCAGATACATAATGAATACTTTTTTAGTATAAGTATGTCCCAAATACAGCATTATCTTTCCAAATACTGCATGGGACATATTTATATTAAAAAGTATATCTGAAATTCAAATTTAACTGAGCACCCTGTATTTTATTTGCTGAACCTGGTAACTTTAGTCTATAGTCCAGGTTTGGCAAGCAGACAATTGAATTATTTTAAATGATTCACTATAATTTGGGAATTGTTCATAGTATATAGGAACATGTATGAGATACAGTAATTCCCGTATGTGGATTTTTCTAAAAATGTCCCAAGATAATAGTTAAATACATGCTTGTCCTGTAGTCGGCAAGGTTTTACTATGTTTTCCAGCAGAGTAGTGATAACTGCTGGGTTCTCCTCTTGAAGGGAAAAAAAACAATTGGGGACAAAGTAGACCATTCCAGGTTCTTAAGCACAGGAACCCATCTGCTTGAAAAATATCCCTCTTCTCACAGTTCCAATACCGACAACACGATATGAACACCATTGTTATATTTTAAAACAGGCATCTTAGAAAAAAAAATAAACCTCAAAGATTCCACCACTGAGAAGAAAACCAAAGGTTCCTTCTTACATATGAAAATTATTTTTCTATCAAAGTAACTTTATAACTAGTTTGATTTTACTGCAGGTTGGAAAACATCTTAAACATTTTTTCATGTAGTTAACAGTAAATTATCTATACTTAATCCCCTCTCTCATTTTTATTTATTGGAAACATTTATTTTCTTATTACAAACTGATACATGCTTGTTGTAGAAAATTTAGAAACTATGAATCAGTAAAAAGAAGAAAATAACAATTACTCACAATCCCATTCTTCAGGGACAATTACCACTAACATTTTGATTTTCATCTTTCTAGTTTTTTTCCTACGCATGTGATGCTTACTAATAACAGACGAGGTTAGTAAGAATATCATTGCGTAACCTTTTCTAACAACCACGTATGCAGTATACACTCAAATATTTAGTGAGCTGAATAAGTCAAACTTTCTTTAATGTAAAGATAGTTCAGAAATGAACATGAAAATCAAAACTACATTTTAATTCTCAATTCCAAGTATTGTTAAAGTCTACATAAATAAGAGATACACTAACAAGCAAAAGTGTGGACTTTTTTTCTGTCTAGATCAGCATAAATTAGTAATGGAAACCAGAATTCTGTTATTTCCAGACCTATCAGACTCCACACACTTGAGAAAAGTCAATCTCATTTTCAATTATGGAGACTGTAAAGTTTTTCTTCTTAAAATTTGCTATTGTCACCTTTTCCTAATACATGAAAGAAGAAAAATAATCTATTTTAAAACTTCACTCATAGAAATTCAAAATAGCCAGGTGTATAATGTTTAAAAATATACTTTTCTGATTTTCTTCTAAATATGAACCATTCTTTTGTTTATAGAACCGAATATTTTGAGGTACCCTGGAATGCATTAGAACAACAGTTTTTTTCCTTCATTTTCTTATGAGGTAATCGTTTTAAACAAAATCCTAGAGTCAAAGAAAAATGCAAAACCTGAATGGCTGTGTAAGTAAACAATATTCTGGAATCTTATTCCATGTATTCCTTCATTAGAAACATAAGACTGTAACTATCCCCATTTAGTTTACATTTTAGAATTCTTAGATTGATTCAAAATGAAAAGCAAAGACTTCTATTAAATCACAGTAAATCAACCTTCAACATAAGTACAGCCCCAGAGCATACATACCACTGGGAGACACGATTACCGGCTGCAGAAGTCTCTGCTCTCCTCCGGGGGGCAGGTTCAGTGCAATGACAAGCACTGTTCCCAACGTGGTACCAACCCATAAACACGGGGAAGGAGACAAATCTGCCTTTCGAGTAAAAGTTTCACAGAAATGAAGAGCAGAGATCGCTTCTCGGGACTCTTTATCAATGCTGGTTACACTCGAACTCCGTGATCGGCTGAAGGAATTATCTTTTATATCTGAAATGATTTAAAATGTTGTGAGATTGTTCAACCTACAAAATATCATGCTTTTTTGTTCGGTATAAATTTGGTCAAATAATTAATCTGCAAAAAGATAAAATCTATAGCATATTTAATTTTTTTCTTTTTTGAGGAAGATTAGCCCTGAGCTAACATCTGCCACCAATCATCCTTTTCTTGCTGAGGAAGACTGGCCCTGAGATAACATCCGTGCCCATCTTCCTCTGCTTTATATGTGGGACGCCTGCCACAGCATGGCTTGCCAAGCAGTGCCATGTCCGCACCTGGGATCCGAACCAGCGAACCCTGGGTCGCCGAAGTGGAACATGTGAACTTAACCGCTGGGCCACCAGGTAGGCCCCCATAGCACGTAATTTCAATTGGCAAGAAAAACAATTTACTTCTTTGCTAATAATTTTTTCCTTTGCTTAAATGTAAAATCTAAATGCACAAATCCCCACTTCTCAGAACTGAGCTGGGTGCACCCCCGTGCATTTTTGGCTGCGTGATCTTTACGGTTTTGGTGCAGCTCTGTTGGCATCCTGGCTGCTTTTCTCATCTCAGCCCTCACCACCTTCTCTTCGCATGGTGCTGTTTCTTCCTTTGGTAACACAACTTCATGAATAGGCAGAACTAGAGAAGTGTGGGTCTTTTCAATTTTCTACATTTAAAAAAAGCATTTACAAGTACTCTGACCCTAGATTCCAATTTATTGTAAGACGGACTTTTTTTTTTTCCCAAATCTGTCCATATGAAAACCTTTAATCCATAAAAATTTAGCTTTCATTTTTCTTGAACGACATTTTAACTGTAATCAACATTCAGCTACAGCATTTTTCATCAAAATGCATAACTGGTACCTGGCTCCTGCTTACCTTGATGCAGGTACGTCCCCTCACCTGCTCTGTCTGAAATGACAGATTCTCAGGAATCTCACTGACAAACCCTCTCTCGTCTTCAGCTACCTTCCTCCCTGTGGTCATCCTCAAGTCTGTCTCAAGCTCTGGCCTCTTTGCTTTTGGACCTGCATTTCAAACGCTTATGGGGATTTTTTCCTGTCATGTCTCACTACACAAAATCAACACGCATCATTTCGCCAAGGCTGTCCATTCTTCCGACGGCACTATTTATATTACTCGCAGCCCTGGGAAGAACACAGGCAACCACACCTAAAACGAGCTGCACTGCAGTCCTTCCCTTTCCCATCTGAGCATCTAACGGGATGCCAAATCCCATGTTATTTTTCTCCGATGTTCTGTTTCCTTCTTTCCATCACCAATCAGCTCCCATCACCCTACGTCAGGCCTTCGTCGCATTCATCTAGACGACCACACGATCCCAAGTGATCTCCCCACCTTCACTCTCTCACTGTTGTACCACGACCCCCATTTTCTAAGGTAGAGTTATAATTCTATCACCTCTATTGAAAAAACTCTCAGTGGTTCCTCTTTATTTGATCACGCTTACGATCTTACTCAAAAGCTTACGACTCCCCACAAAATACCTGCAACCTCCCCCCGGCCCTGTCTCCCAGTGCTTCCCCGCTTCGGTTCACGGAGGGAAACACACCGAGCCACTCACGTTCCCCAAGCACACCCTGCATGGACCTGCTGTTAGACCTCTGCCTGCGATTTTCTTTCTGATTGGGGCCCCTGCCTCATCCTTTTCTCTACCTGCCAAGGTTGTGCTTACTCTTCAGCTCAGGCACTGTCATACTTGCGAAGTTTACCCTGATTCCTAAAACCATATATACTTTTTCTCTTTTTTGAATCTCGATAGCTGTTTTTCTCTCCCATGCCACTAACAGTACATTCGTCCTGTAGTTATTTCTGACTTGTCTTAGGCCTTGCTCTAAAGTGACTGCCAAGTTTGTTGAGCACAAGGGCTATGTCATTTTGATGCCCTGCAGAATTTAGCAAACTGCCCTGCATACAAAAGTATTCAATAAATACTTGCTGAAGACAGATCACTAGTTGAAAGTATCTAAACCAATGTTCCTGCCTTACCACTGGGCTCCATGACAATTTCCAGTAGCTTCTACTGTTCACAGCTAATAAATCATTCCTCAAATCACATGCTTTCAATGCTGTCGTGAAAGAAATGACTTCATAATGTGAAAAATAACAAACACGTTAAAGTCTTCTAAGTGGTATTTTATTAAAAAAGGATAACTGAATCCTACTTATACCCCCGAAAAGCTTTTTGTAATCAAATTTAGATTCACAGATTGAAAATGTTCTCCCAAGTAATTTTATATACAACATAATTTTGATTATAACTAGCCTCTGAAAACAACAAAGCTACTAGTTCTGACAACAGCGTGGGTCATTCCTAACCACAGTTTCTAAAAATGTCTTTGTTTTGCCTGAGATTGTACTTCCTGTTACAGATTATGACACAGAGCAAAGAACTACTTACTGTAAATGAAACAACTTTCATTAATGGACGAGTCTGCAATACGATACGGATTCCAAATGTTAACTCTCTATAGTCTCCCAAGTTATTTTAGTAAAATAACAGAAGTTTTAAATTTTCCAATGATAAAAATACTTGTTACTTTAATAAAAAATACACATACAAGGTGAACAAACATATCTTCAGTTGTGATCTAGCGACAAAAATGGAAATCAACAATATAAGAATATTTGATAATATAAATTTCAAGGTAAATTAACCAGTGTAAAAACCCTTAAGGATATCTATTAAAATTACAATAGCTGATTCACAACAATCTATACTTCAAATGTTAACTCATAGGCCAAATAAACAGTGTTTTAACTTAATGGACTAATTCAACTATATGATATTTATAAACTACAATTATATTTTTATTATATGACTTCTCTACAAAAATTAGTTTACCAGCTAGATCAACATGGGAAAAGAACGAACTGAGTCAGAATCAACGTTGAACTCATGGAGTTGGGCTGCTTATTTTATCTGCCTAGAACTATCTGAAAAGAAGTGACAGTTTTTAGCAGTTCATGAATTACAACTTCCACTGACCGCTATTAAATTAGATGTTGTGGGTCTCTGTGGCTTGAACTTTGGAAATTGGGCAAGCTAAACAAATGGAAGAGAAATTTTAATTTTAATTCTACTAATAAAAACAGAAATGAAAACAGCTACTACTAAGCAAGGATTGCTATGTGCTACAAACTATCATAACTCTTTACATTCATCATTTTATTGAATCCACCTAAAAACTCCGAAAAGTATTATCATCACACTATAACAAATAAGAGGCTCAGACTGGTTAAATGCCTTGTCCGGGATGACAAAGCTGGTTAATGCAAGAGTTAGGATCTGTGCCCAGGTCCAAGCCTAAATCATTCTGTTAGGCAACACCACATAGACATGGGGTCAGTCACGTCACCAATATCATACGAGCGGAGGGTTTTGGTTAATATCGAGTATTAAAGTTCGTCTTTAGATACAAACAAAAAAACCCCACTTGACTTGATCACGTGGTCTTTCTGGCAGATCTAAACTCAGATAAAATTTGTCATTAAAGCCTCCATCCAGCTCTATGTGATTCAAGCACATCCTAAAATAATCGCTTTCATGACACTCTCTGGATGCCTGGGAACAGTCTACTTGTATGTATCACTCTCTCCTCTCCACGTAGAGCCTTACGCAACAAAATTCTACATTTTCCAATCAAAGCACAATGCCAAGAGGTGAGTTTGGTCAGGGTAAAAATTAGGACAAAAACTCATTCACAGTGAGGTATACAACAGTTTACTGTTTTGCCTCCTGTGACCGACACTTGAAAAGCGACATCAGAAGTCTAGCAACATCACCCACGGTTCCTGAGCTGTGGGCCATGGAATCTGGGATGGTGAAGTTACACTGAAAACGCAATGCTGCACAATTTCCCCATAAGCAAAAGTGAATTCTATTCACAGAAGCTTCCAGAGCTGGAGGACAGTCCAACAGCCTCAGCTGCTTTAGCAACACCCGGCAGTTGGAGCCTATTGACATAGTTGTTTTTCCCCAATGACTCCCTAGCCAGTGTCGGACAATTATCAGCTAAGAATCTCCATCAAAAAACAGTTCAGCAGCACAGTGACTTGAAGGGAAATTACTTAGGCAACACGGAGACTATTTCAAAGTGTCTATCAATCAAAGTTACCATTGGCTTAGGGCATTGAAATACATGGGCACGCAAGCTAGAACATAAACTAAATAAAGATCTAGAAAAGCACGGAGTACATACTTTGATTAAATTACTTACACAGTTTATAAGTGTGAGTATTCAAAAAATAATGATATTTTTACTAACTTTAAAAGTCCTTCTACATGTGTTTTCTCAGATTTTTAAGATACGAAAGGTACAAAACCATTCTAACTCGTAGTATTTAATGTTACTGAAATCATGGGCCTCTTTGAGAGTCTGATGAAAACTCTGGGTCCTCTTGTTGGGAAAAACTGTATAATGTAAGCCTTCAATGCACTTGGGTTCAAATTATGTCTTTCACTTTCACAGTGAAGGAAACGATGCCCTTCTCAAAGTATTTTTATCCTACATTCTGGGTTAACTCTTCTTCCCTTAACACCAGGGGTACATAGGGTTCTACTAAACTGTTTTTCCTCCCTTCAGGAATGGAACCTTTTACTGATGGCAGTGAAAGATGCTCCGCCCACTCACTCATAATCACATGCTTCCCATCAGTATAACTGAGCTAAGACCACGATCTGAAAATGCCACAATTAATATGGTGAAATGGACCAACGCCTAAGTTTGTATTATGCACAAAAAGGTTAGTTAAGGAACCTAGAGGATAAATAGTGAGAAGATGAGGTGCGTGAGCAAAGCAAGGGAGAAAATCTAGTGACTTCTAAGTCAAAGATGGGTAAAACCATCCTTATGCAGTTATATTTCTCCTTCAACTAAAGGTAACAGAAATTCCTGAAGTTAAAAAAAAAATGATTTTAAAAAGAAACCCTGCTTTAGATTACATGAAATCTTTTTTTTTCCCCCAAAGATTTTATTTTTCCTTTTTCTCGCAAAGCCCCCTGGTACACAGTTGTGTATTTTTTTTAGTTGTGGGTCCCTCTAGCTGGGCATGTGGGACGCTGCCCCAGCATGGCCTGATGAGTGGTGCTACGTCCGCGCCCAGGATCCGAACAGGCAAAACCCTGCGCCGCCGAAGTGGAGCGCTCAAACTTAACCACTCGGCCACGGGGCAGCCCCCATAGATTACATGAAATCTTATTTTTATCTTTATTGAAATGTTATTGGTGCTTATCCTGGAATATCAGGGGGCTGTTTTTGAGCTGGGCATAAAGCAAAAGGAATGTGTGAATATATTCATTCTGCTTTCCTAATGGATTAGTTGCATAGAACATGCTGTAGAAAAAGAAGTATTTTCCAACTTATCACCAAAAAGTAACAAAAGATTCTTGATATGATTCACTGTAACACAGAAAACTAGTAATTTATTTTGAAAATATTAAATTCTTATAAGTTTATAAATTGTAGAGTTCAAAATAAGTTTTCAGATGGTTAAATGAGACACAACTTTTAATAAAAATTAGTCTGAAACAGCACACATTTTAATCTTACACTAAATTTTGCTTAGATATAAAGGATGAGAGAGCTGAGGAGATATATTATTTGGTTGCTTGAATTTATATTATCATTATCTTCCATAATTTACAGATGGCATTCTAAAGGCTCTTAATCCTTAAACATCTCAGTCATTTTAAACTTGACTTCTGGTGAAAATCTAGTCTACGGTAATTTTAAATCTTCTGATTTCCTTGTCTTCCCATTAAAGGGAGTTTGCTGTGGATTTTTATTGACTTATTTTACTTACCTAAGTCAGGCTTTAGGTCAGTAGGCAAGCTTAACTTCCTTGACATCTTTGCTGAAAAACAAAATGCATTTTTAAAGTTCGGAAAAATATTTGATTCATATTTCTTAATACCAACTTCTCGTCAACATAGAAGTGAATTTTTTTATTACTAAGTCTAGACGCTAGGGTAATTAAAATATGATTAATAATATTATGGGTGGAAAGTAAATCTTATTTTCAACTTTTTAAAAAGTTTGTACTTACTTGATGTAATACATCTTTGTGGGCTTGAAGCTCGTACTTCAAGGAAGCCTTTTAAATTCTAACTGTTAATTATTTCTTAGGCTCATGGGAAGGGTTAGGCTTTTCTAAGAGAAGCCAAGTCATTTCTCAGAAGGAAGGTGTTGCAGGTAAGGACAACAGAGGCATAAGACTGCGTTTGGGTAGGTGACAGAATAAAATCTTTCCAGCTCTTCATTTTCATAGCTATTTGGGCTCACTATTTTTAAGTTAATCTCCAGAATATAGGACAAACCTATATCTACAATCAAATTAAAGTATTTGATTACATCATAAAAATATCTGGCTCAACCATTCCTTGATATAAGTTAACACCTCTATTTACATTTCAGTGATAAACGAAACAACAAAGTCACACAATCTAAAATTACAGTATTAATAAAAATGTAAACTACAGATATTTCTATTTCGTAGTAGAACAATAAAAAAGCCTATGTATAAACTTTCTGGAATTCACTTTCCATCCTCAAAATCAGTTATTGCCTTAATCTATGAAGTGACTGGAAGTTAGAAGCGGTTTAACTGTATCTACATGGTTAGTGGCAGTGCATGCGTAACACAATACTGTTGCCTATGTGACACTCTGAGAAAGCATGTTTGTTAATACATGAATGCATATTTTGGGTTAAATTTTGGACTGTTAGGAGATATTTAAAGCACAGACCCTGCTAGTCCATAAGGGCGCCATGTAAACAAAGAGAAATCCAGTCATAGTACATAACTTCCACATCTAAAAAAATGACAAATTCAGCGTTAGGAAAGAGGCATTAGGCAAACTGGGAAGGGATGGGGGAAAATCAATTTTTTACTTCTAGGCTTCATTAATCTAATTAGCATCTTTAAAACACAACAATGGATCAAATATATGAATCAGTCTTATCCCATTTTCACCCAGACTTCATCAATCTCGGTTAACAGATGAAATGTAATACAAGACTAAAAGAGTCAAATGAAATCTACGGCTAGTTGACCTCATGTAAATGGTTGCTATTGTATTTAATATCCAAGTCCCTTAAAATCAGAAGATGATATGCCCCTAAAACCATCTTCTAAAATGCAACATTAAACACTTTTAAAAGAACTCACAGAGGTTTTCACCAAGTATTATAGGTACAACGTACACAGACTGATAATATCTATACAATGTATATCTATCTGTAGTAGAAACATCAGTCTGGTATGGCCTAAAGAAACTCTCAGAATCACATGATGTGGATGCTTCTCCAGACCCCGCTACTGTGATTCGATCTAGTTTTCTAAGCCTTTGAGACTGGCGCTTATTAAACTAGAATGTGCACACCAGTCCTCTGGGGATATTGTTGAATGAGATTCTGATTCTGTTCTCCTGGACTAGCGCCTGAGATTCTGCCCTTCTGACAAGCTCCCCGGAGATAAACGACAATGCTGCCTGTGGACCACACTTTAAGCAGCAAGGTCCCTAGACTAAAAGCAACTTCAGGATAGGAACCAAGATTAATTCATCAAACTCAGTATGTATAATATCCAGTAAGTCTACAACAAACAATTCTTGAACGAGCCTGGATATCTAGTTTGTAAGATGTGAAAGTGTAAAGTATTGTAGTTAAGGCTGGATTTGGAATCAGATCAAACCTGAGTTCAAATCCACTTCAACCAACTACTAGATAAGTGACCTTGGGCCACTCACTGTCCCTCTCTCTAAATCTCAAATGTCCTCATTTGTAAAAGGAGGACAGACAATAATGCCAATTTCACAGTTGTCATTAGATAAGATGATGTGGGCAAAGCACTGTCACAACACCTGACACAGTATGGGTTTGACAAATGTTATTTATGAATAATAAATAGTATTTTTTTCATAAACTGTAAAATGCTACATAGATGAGCTACTAATACACTTGTAAACAACTGGTGTTCCTTTATCTTATTCTATGGTGGTATTCCAAGCAACTAAAGCAAGAAAATTGAAAAAAAAAAAAACTTTAGGACAAACACAGAATGGCATGCACCACTATAAGCTCAACTGCTTTTCAGTTCATTCCAAAAACTAAACTCAATATATAGCTAAACGAAGAGAAATAACCCGAACAATTTGCAAGCCTAATCACATTACTCATTAAGTCCACCCCTCATTAAATTAGCAAATTAAAATTATGAAGTAAATACTTTATCAATCAGAAATGTATCTGTTGAAGCTTTCATTATTAACCATACATATATTTGTCAAAAAAATTTCACTAGGATAAAATTCCCTTCTGAATTTCATAAGCGTATGCTTTTAATCTCCCTTAAGATTTCCACTAGAAATTGTTTTATATAACTTCTCAAATATTTTACAAGTTTAAGTTAGTTCTTCCCATGAGATAAAATTTTTTGTCTAGCACTACTTAATTTATCATGTAAAAAAAACTTCATATAACTAACCAGCTTTCAAATAATTCTTCAGTTGGTCTAATTTTGACATTTCATTGAGAGGTTAAAATCACACACAAAAATGACAAGGTAGATTTTCTGAATATAGCAACTTTACCGTAAATGTCACATGACTTAATTATGAGTCTGTTATTTCCTCCAGAAAGACTGCAATTGAAGACCCATAACCCGACCACCAACTCCATCACAGTGTTCAATCAAAAGACAGACACTTAAGCCTCACTGCGATACATCTGGACACAGTTTTAAGCAATCTTCTTGAATATGGAACTTGACAAATGTTAAAAGATTAACCTTTGCTATTTTGTGTTAATTCTAGCTATCAATATTATTTTAAAAAGTTACAGAACTAAGAGTTTTGATGAGTAGAGAAACATTTTTGTTACATGTGGTAGTGGGATGGGGCTACCTACTTATTCATCTATTAAATATTTATTGGGCACATGCTACCAATGTGCCAGAGGGCAGGGATTTCCTGCCCTCCAGGAGCTCACAGTCCATAGGAGGAAGCAAATAACTGCAATGCAATGTCGCAAGTACTACTTAACCCAGAGGCGAGCACAAGGTACTAACTAGAGTACATTGGATTTATATCCATCTCAGTTTAGAATACTTATCTAAGACTATGGGATATCAAGACAAAGCCCCAAGGAATAGTTTAGACTTTGCACATTTTCACAAAACAATATGGTCCTCAAATATTTTTTTGTTGATAGTATATTTCTTTTGATGTAAAATTTATATACAAATGTATTTTTCTTAGATGAAAAAATACAAAGTCTCAATTAATAGATTCACAGGCAATATCAGATTAACATTTTCTTACTGTTCCTCTACACATATGCATTTTATCTTTAAGCTTTTTTGAATTATGTATTCTTTACAGAAAACTTGGGAAATATGAGAAAATAAGGCCATCATGAATGCCTATAATCAAGAGGCAACATTTTTGCATATTTCCTGCCAGTCACTTTTTAAAATCTGTTTTTATTTATATAGTTGAGACGAACTATCATATTCAAATCTGTACCCTGCTCTTTTCTACTATTAAAACAAGCATTTTCTTATATCAACTGTTAGTATATTTTAATGGCTGCATAGCTATTTATATGAACACCTATTTTCCAATATATATACGGCAATAAAAAATGTACATATTTACATATTTTTGGATTATTTCCTTAGGACAGAGTTCCACAGGGGACAATCATTGTCTGTACAACTCCCTCAACATTCTACAGTATGAATCACTGAATTTTGACAACCTATATACCTGTGTAACTCAAACCCTTAGCAAGATATAGAACGTTATCATCACTCCAAAATGGTCAATCATGCTCCTTTCTGATCAATTCCATCCCCACAAACCACCACCGCTCTGATGCTTTTTCTACCATCGATTAGTTGTGCCTATTCTCGAACTTCATATACATAAAAGCATGATACAAACTCTTGTGTAAGGCATCTTTTACTCAGGATAATGTTTCTTATCTTCTTCCCAAAATATTTTAAAGCTTACATTCTTTTTTCAATGCACGATATGAGAATTCTTAGATGAAAAAATACAAAGTCTCAATTAATAGATTCACAGGCAATATCAGATTAACATTTTCTTACTGTTCCTCTACACATATGCATTTTATCTTTAAGCTTTTTTGAATTATGTATTCTTTACAGAAAACTTGGGAAATATGAGAAAATAAGGCCATCATGAATGCCTATAATCAAGAGGCAACATTTTTGCATATTTCCTGCCAGTCACTTTTTAAAATCTGTTTTTATTTATATAGTTGAGACGAACTATCATATTCAAATCTGTACCCTGCTCTTTTCTACTATTAAAACAAGCATTTTCTTATATCAACTGTTAGTATATTTTAATGGCTGCATAGCTATTTATATGAACACCTATTTTCCAATATATATACGGCAATAAAAAATGTACATATTTACATATTTTTGGATTATTTCCTTAGGACAGAGTTCCACAGGGGACAATCATTGTCTGTACAACTCCCTCAACATTCTACAGTATGTCTTTAAGTAGTATTTTTTTTCCTTGAGTTGAAACGACAGGCACATAAGCATAATATCTTACAAACTTTGTTTGGATGGAAACAAAGAAAAACATACATCAGAGAAAATTTGGCAATATGCAAAAGTTCTGGCTCACAACTGTGACTCTTTAAAACTCGAGCTGTCAGTTTTTTTCTTTTTCCTTTTTTGAGGAAGATCAGCTCTGAGCTAACATCTGCTGCCAATCCTCCTCTTTTTGCTGAGGAAGACTGGCCCTGAGCTAATGCCCATGCCCATCTTCCTCTACTTTATATGTGGGACGCCTGCCACAGCATGGCTTAACGAGCGGTGCGTAGGTCTGCACCTGGGATCCATATCAGCAAATGCTGGGCCGCCGAAGTAGAACGTGTGAACTTAATCAGTGTGCCACCGGGCTGGCCCCAAGTTGTCCCATTTTTTAATTGTATTGAGTGTACCTGAGACATCTGAAGCTAGATTGATCATTGCCTACCTGTGAACGCATCTTGTCTATTTCTCATGGATGCTTACGGGGAGGGAGAGACGGGGGGAATTTAAATCCTTGGCGTTTCATACTGTATGATTTGTATTTATCTGTCTTCAGGTTCCACCACCCTTCCCTCTGCAGTCTCCATCCAGGGACACTAAACCCAGCAAGCAAATCTATCATTTCAGATACTGAACTTTTTAGTACTAGAATTTTCATTTTATTCATCATAAAGTTTCTATTTTCTCTGCTGCTATTCTCCACCTGTTCACTCACCACGACCATTTTTCCTTTCAGTACTTGAACATATATGGCAGGCGCTTTAAAATCCTTCACCACTAATTTCAACATCTAGGTCACCTTGAGGTCTGTTTCTACTGATTGATTTTTTTTATTCTTGATTATGGGTCACAGTTTCCTATTTTTGATTTTGAATCTTTACTTCACATACTTGGGACCTTTTGATTGAATGCTGGGCATAGTGGATAATACGCAGAAGGGAGTCTGGATTATACTGTCAACCTTAATAGGTGTTGAGTTTTGTTCTGCTATGCAGTTAAATTACTGGTGGATCCTTTTGGTTTTATCAGGTTTGGTTTTACTTGTTTGAACTTAGTTCTAGGGTATGGTTTTTAAGCTAAGACGTGAACCTTACTCTTAAGGAGTGGCCTTTTTGGGATATCAACAGAATGACCAAGGTGCTTGGCAAAGTCTAAGTGCAACAACTCCTAACATTGCATGACCACGGCGATCACTGGTCAGCTCGCAGCCCCACAGCGGGTGGCTGCTACAAGGGCTGGTGGAGTCTTGCCCACTTGCTGCACAGCCCTGAGCCAAGGAGCTGGGCTGAATTCCTGCACAGACTTCCAGGAATCCCCTTCTGAGGAGCTCCTTCTTCAATTCCAGGCACTTTAGCACCCAGAACTCCAACCTCGGCCTCCTTCCCTCCATGAGATTGCAACTCCACTTGGGTTCTGCAGCAGAAAGCGGGGGAGATCATGGGGCTCACCTCGTGCTTCTCCTTTCTCTCGAGGAGGACGGTCCTGGAATGCCTGTTGGTCAATGCCTGGAACGAAGGCTAGTCCCAAACCTAAGGTCTAAAACTGAAGTTTAGGATAAATGTTTGAATCTTTCAATTTTTGTGATGACTTCCGGAGAACATACTTGTTTTCAGGTCTGTTTAGTCAACCTGCTTGGTGGCAGGTCCACAAGAGGGAGACGCACCTCTGAGAACCGCTGGTCAGTTGTCCTGGCTGATCCCCTCTACTCTGCCATAGTTTGTGATGAAGCAGCCTTTATCCAGCAATTTTCTGATGCCCACATTTTTACTTCTCAGGAGTCTCAGAAGCACTTGCCAACCCAGTTACCTTGCCAGCTGATTTCAGCGCACTCATAAAGGAACTTCTGCTCATGCTTTGAAGTTACTCAACTTCCCCTGAGGCCTTCAAACTGAGGACATGACTTGAATGAGTTCTTGGAAGACAAACGGTCTCTCTCTCCTTCAACTGTGTATTCTTCAACTCTTGCCCCGTCACTCAGCATCTTCCTTGCTTTGAAATCCTTTGTCACTGCAATATAAACTAGTTCTCTTTTTCTATGCCTCTGTCCACAGCAGAAACAATGGGAACGGCAGTACAGAAGTTTCTTCAATCTGAGGACAACTGCCGTCAGAGATATGTTCTCAGCAGGCTGTTAACCTGAGTCTTTGTTCTGTCTTCCTGTAAACCCGCCTGAGAACATCAAGCTGGCTGGCTGAGTAAGCAGGGAAGAGCTGCATCTGCTTGGCAGGAATCATGAGGTTAGACCTGATCACACCAGCCATGTCTACGGTGGTAGTTTCAATACCAAAGAAAGAAGATGCTCAGGAGAAGCAACCCTCAAGGCCAGAGGACTGCCTGGACCGTGATACCACTGACAAAGCTTCATTATGGCTGATGCTTTTTAGTTCTTTGCAACTGTAGAAATCTTATAAAGTTTCTCATTTATAGAGATTCATATTGCTTCTTTGAAATTAAACAGATGTTTTATAATTTTCCTTTAGTTTTTCTACCCACAGTGTTCCACATCTTATATTTCTAAGGAAAGTTTCTTAAAAGAAAGGAAACCGAAGCATAACTTCTGCTTTTTACGATGTGACTTTTATAGTAAACGGCGTACCAAGAATAAAAGGGAAAACGACATATTATCAGGACAGTATGAAAAAGACGTGAAAAAAGGACACTGATCTTGGTTTACATGGAAAGCTTCCATAATTAGAATAGTGACAATATCACTTTTCCTGCCACCTGCAAAGATTCAATGCCACTCTCTTCAAGGATAATGTTGAAATGTATGCATGTTAAATAAAATAATCAGAAGAGTAAATAAGACTAAAAGTTAGCTTGTAGGATATGGCAAGGAATCCAAGGGGGAGAGTGGAACCAAGAAGATAAGAACCAAGTTTTTATCACTTATCACACATTGTTTTAATAGCCATTAGAACTAACAAAATCAGCGTCTATTTCCCATGCTAGACTATAAATTCCATGAGTTTAGGAACAGAATTTATCTTGCAAAATACTGCGTCTACGTCTGTGTCTAGCACTTAATGTGTGTTCAATAAAGATGGTGATGAATGAACAAGGAAATGAACAAACAAAAACTGTCCCTGGAATTTTACTTCTGTAAAAAGAAGCTGAATTTCTTCACAAACACAATGAAATAGAATAAGAAGACAAATTAAATATCGGCGTATTAATCAAAAGGATGACTTTTGGAAATCCAGAGCACATATTCATCACCTGAAATGGAAGGGAATCTGTAAACAGATACTAATACTTGTCTGCTAAAGATTTGGCTTTAACAAGTTCTTTTAAGTCTTGAACTCCTAGAGCTTTTGTCTTCAATATTTTCCATAAATTCATAAAACTTAGTGTCTAGGATATCAGCATAATCAATCTCAGAGAGCATTTTCTACAGAATAAAAGGTATCGCGTAAACTTAACATAGTAAGCATTATAGCCTGACTTATTCCCCCCAACTTCCTACGCTGAAGCCCCCAATCCCCAGTACCCCAGCATGTGACCTTATTTAGAGACAGGGCCTTTAAACAGGTGATTATGTTGAAATGAGGTCATTAAGGGTGGACCCTAATCCAGTCTGACTGGCTCTTATAAGGGGAGGAAATTCAGACACCCAAACGCACCAGGGGTGCACACGCATGGAGGAAAGACCACGTGAGGACACAGCGAGAAGGCGGCCATCTGCAAGCCGACGAGAGAGGCCTCGGGAGAAACCAGACTGCCCACACCTTGATCTTAGTCTTCTAGCCTCCAGAACTAGTCTAGAGAAAGTAAATTTCTGTAGTTTAAGCCACTCAGTCTACGGCATTTTGTCACGGCAGCCTCAGCAGACTACTACGATAAGCAATGGCAGAACAAAAATCGCCACATTAATAGTTCTGCTCAAATAATAGACAGCAAAGAAATGATTTCAGTAATGTAGCTTTAACTTGGACTGGTTTTCTTTCTGTTAGGAAGCTAATGGCAAGTTATTTCCAGTAAGATCATGTACATCCTCCTAACAAGACAAAGACGCTTCTATAGAGATAGACGCTTACAGTAAGAAATAAGATATAAAACACAGACTTTGCTCAGCAGATTTTATTACGAAACTTGACAGAGAATACATTTGGAAATAGAATTAAAATCTGAATACATATTATGCCATACAGTTCAAATTTTAGTCATCCTGAAAAAGAAATCATTAGAGGAACTCAGACTTGTATAATGGTTTCAAAGTACCTGCCTATGAAATTTACTTCTTGACCAATTAAGGGCAAGTAATAATCTTCTTTCAAAGCAGAAAATATTAAAGTTACCTGTAAAACTGGTATTACTGCACACTTGACTCATCTTCTCTTTCAAGATGAGCTTCTATACTTTCAACGGCCATATCGTGGACTAAATATAAAAACGAACTTCTATAGATTTAACAGCCACATTTTGCATTGAATATTGGGGAATATAAAGTAGAAATATCACTACTAATTTGAGTTTTATGATGAATTAGGATAATTTTATATATTATATAATTATATATATATAACTATATATAACAACATACTACTTAATTTGATACATACCTTTTCATTCATAGGCAAACTCTAAATGGACTTTTGAGAATTTATTTTTCAACTTGAAATTATAAAAAAAGTCGGAAGACAGTACAAGAAAAAGAGACCACACAACATGAGAGCAGGTACACGCCACAGGAAAACAGAGCTGAGAGACCTGGATCCTGGTCCTGACCGGATCATCACCTTGGAAAATCACTTTGTATGTGACTTTAACTTCTTTGAGACTCAATTTATTTTCTTGAAAAATAAAGGGGTTTGAGCTGCTTTAAAATTGTAGAATTTAATGAGTTAGTGATTTAGAATATAATGACTAAGAATAAATTTGTGTTAGAAGACTTTAAAAAAGGAATCACTGGGACTCACGTACAAGAGAACTCAGGAAAACAGCACTTGGACTAATGAACATTATCTTCATTTAAACTGACTTCAAAAACTACTTCAGTTTTTGCTAAGAAAGAAAATTAATCATTACCCAGGTAACTTCTAACTCAGAATCTGAGAGATAAAAAGGGCCTCGGAGTATAATCCTCTCTGTACTAACAAATACCACACGGAAACAATCTAGCACAGAGCCTAGAACTCAGGAGGTGTGTGCTCCACAGAGCTGTCACTGCCACTGGCTTCGACACACAGTGAAGTCACTACACCTTCGAATCTTTACTCTTTAGTCTGTAGTACTGTTTCCCCCTCACAGCTTCACCTAACCAGTTTGATAATCATGCCTTCTACATGAAAATTAGTAATAAAATGGGACATGGGCAAGGCTGTAGACTATAGGCTCCAGTTAGAAATCTACCGTCAGAATGAAATGGAATCATAAGCAAACAGAACTAATGATCTTTGGAAAACAAATCATGTAGTTTCAAAATCCACCGAACAACGTTAGTATCTGGACTATATCGTACTAATGAAGTATTAATCAAATTTTTCATGATATTCTTAACAAAGAGATAGCTTTTAGGATTATTTCTATACAAACTTAAAATAACAAAAATCTTTGCACAATTTTATACTTTCAAAGTTTTATAAAGTATAAATAATGAGCAAATAAAAAATTGATAACCAATCTTATTTTCTAAATGATTTATGGAAATTGCTAATACTACGGGAAAGTTATTGATTTTGGAAGTGCTGGTCACTAAGATTTTACTAATAAAAATTAATCAAGAACAGGCAAAGCAAATCACTCTATGTGTATGACATGCACAGATCCTTCTTTAGGGATGCCGCAATTGCATTATATTCTACTATATTTTTGCCGTTAAACTCATAAGACTAAAGTTTTGTCTTTTCAGGCTGCTGTTCTTACACACGAACAACGAAGTCACCGTCAGTATCGTCCCACTGAGTTAGCCGCCGGTCAGGAAGCAGAAGCTAGGCGGAAGCGGGGCGGACGGGTCGGGGCTCTACTGTTCACTCCAGTAAGCTTCCCTTGA
Organism: Equus przewalskii; assembly: GCF_037783145.1. NCBI lineage: Eukaryota > Metazoa > Chordata > Mammalia > Perissodactyla > Equidae > Equus > Equus przewalskii. The sequence continues at coordinate 19,099,252 of NC_091862.1, forward strand.
GTCTCGTCTTTGAGGAAGGGAGACCTCCAGGCACTGGACATGGTTGGGTGATGGGGACCAAGATAACATCCATGATCTGGTGCTGGAACAGAACTTCTTATAAACCATCTTGTTTTTCAGGTTACCATGTAGACAGAACAGGGCTATAACCAGATTATCTAGTTACAAATCACACAACGGACTTGTTTCTGAATCCTTACAGCCGTCAGTAAATTGTCTTAAGAGGTAAGAGAGAACAGTGTTGAAGAGGACACACAGTGGAGTCGCTCTCCCCGGGTGAACATCCTGGCTGTGTCACTCCATAGCTGGGTCACCAACAGGTACATCACTTACACTCTAACTCTCAGTTTCCTCATTTGTAAAATAGGGAAATAACAGTAAGTAGCTCAATGACGTTACTGAGCGGATTAAATAAGAAAAATTATGCATAAAGGGCTGGCACAGCGCCAGGAAAATTGTGATTGTTAAGTACCCTTTAAAAAAGATTATGGTCATTATCTCAGCTATCTCAGATGTACTGTTGGGCAGTAAAGAATAAAAGCGTTCATTTTCCATGCTTGGGCTAGACTGTTAGAGTGCGAAGGGCATCCTGCACCCCCTCCCGCGCCCCCTGCCCTCTCCGACGACACCAGCAGCAGGTACTTTAAAAGAACAGGCGACACTCAGAGACAAAGTTTCAGAGCCAAGACACTCAGCTGGCCTTCCACGCAAGGCGGTCCTTCCACCAGCGCACACCTTGGCCCCTGCAAAACTGCCTGAAGCTGACACTACAAATGTCTGTGGATCGAGAGAGGGCGGTGACCATTTTCTGAGTTTCGGGCTACTTCAGAGAAAGTGCGGGACCCGACGATGGGGAACACGGTGAATTCAGAGTGCTCACGGAGTCCTAGCACTACTGTGAGACCACAAGCCCCACACGGAAAACACGCCTTACAGAGAGGGCTTCAGGAGGTGCCATGAAGTTTATTCCTACGTTTCATTGACATTTTATGTGTTTTTCAATGACATATTTTATGGTCAGTCTTATTACAACACTAGACACTAATGTAGGGAGACTTTTTAAACAGTCATTTTTTAAACTGCAGAAACTCTTACAGTCTAAAATGGGGCAGTCTCCATTTGAATGAAGAAAAAATTAAGAAGCAAGCTTTCCTTCTATGTACTTCGGGATACTCTTGGGATTAAAAAACTCACTGAAAAGTTCCAACCAAAAACAAACAAAATTATATAGAAGAGATATAAAAGTGGTTTCTGAAGATGAAAAATAATTATGTATAACTGTGTAACTAACATAAGTTTGAGAAGTTGAATAAAGTTGACATTTCCCAAAACATATTAACTACAGAAACTGGCATGACAGAAGAAAAACTTGCCAATAACATAGTAAGAAAGCAAGAATGTTATCAAAGCACTATCCTTCCAATGGAGTCCTCAGTCCTAAGAAATTTATTAATTGAAGGCTTTCAAATATTCAAGCTCAGACATTTCATATTTCATATTCTATTCAAAACACAGGGGAAAAAAGAAAGTGAGTCAATACATTTAACAAAGCAAATGCAGTCCCATAACCAAAAATCAGACAGAGAAATTATTCAAAAAAATTTAATTATGTACAAAGTCCCTTTCATGCAAGGTAAAATTCCTAGGTAGTTAAATTCTAGAAGTTCTTTGGTAAACTACGTGTGGGAAAGTCCCTTTAACTTTTTACATTATATGACAGTAAAAGAACCTCTAATGGACTCTTAAGATAGAACATATCATAAAGGGAACTGGTTGAAAAAATATTTTGCTATAGTGCTAGTACATAATTAAAGTGATTTAACTACTGCCAATTAATTCACTAAAAACCCACAAATATAAAGAGGTAAATAATCGATTTTCCATAAATGAAGAGCCCTTTGCCCAAGAATAAACCACCTTATTTAAAAAATGACCAGAGATGCTAACAGTCAGCCAGCGTTAAAATGACTAAACAGGGTTCAATTTACAACATGCAGACAATACAGATGCTACTTCTAAACATTTTTGCATTTTACTGTATATTAAACTTTATCAGTTAAGAAAAAGTAAAACTAGTCCAGCTGCCTAGAAATTCATCTAATTTAATACAATTCAAGGAATATGTGGTGGGAGTTTTGGGGGAAATAAGTAATATCATAACAGTATAGTCAAAATTCTGGATCCAAATCAAAGATTACATTTATGCTTTTTGTAAAACAGTGTTTCTCAAGCCTTCATAGAATATGCAAATTTCTATGACCAAAAAACCCTAGCTTGATTAAGTTCTCAAAATTTCATTACATATTTAGACCCTCAATTTTAAACTTTGAAAACCTTGGACTGAATAACTCATTTCAAAGTATATTCATAAAAATAATCAAAAGGATTATTATAAAATACTCTTTATCAGTCATTTTTACTTGGGTGGGGGGAGGTCATAGAAAATTCTCATTTAACCCAGGGGAAGCACAGATTACAGACTAAAAGAGTCAATCTTTTAGAGAACCATTACCTTGAAATTTGGGGTATTGAAAATGTGAAGAAAATGGAATAAAGGTAGAAAAAATACAAAAAACACTAAAAAGAAAAAATATTTCAAAACTTAGAAGTATAAAAACTGTACTATTGATGACATAAATTGAACCCTGCTTTATTTTAAAATAAAGCAAAAATAAAAATTAATAGAACAATTCACACTGTAAGTCAGAGGAAGAACGGCAACCCCAATTTAACTGATTTTAATAATTATTGCCCCAATGAGTTTAGAAGAAACACAGCCCAAGAGATTATTGTTTAGCACAGGAATAACAAATTAATATATACAAAATGCAATGCACGAGATAATTTTCTGGTGTTGAGTTAGCATTGCATATAGCAAGGATGAGAAACAAAATAGAAATTTCTATTTCCTACCTATATCACTGGCTACCATCTTGGAAAACTTTCTGCTTTTGGTCTTCACTGAAAATAATATTTTGATATAAAATGTCAAAATCTATTCAAAGTAAACTAAATTAATTAAACATAATTAAAAGAAAATACTTTAAAATAAAGATACTATACCCTTTTCTATAAAATTATTCATTTTTTGTTCATCATCTGAATTGTGTGGTGATGAAGAACCTACACAAATGAAGACAATGGAAGGAACAGGCACATGGTCAGTCACAAACACTGAGTGGTCAGAGGGAAAAGCACAAGCAAAACAATGTGGTGACCTCTAAAACAAGTTTCCACACTACTGGCCACAAGGAAATGTCCCCCCACCCAAGTTAATAACAATCCTCATAATATTACAGTAAGAATAGTAATCAGTAGTGCATTATCTTTCACAGTAAACCAATTCCTAGTTTATATAAACATTAACTCTAATCTGTAATAATTTTTGCATAAGTCACAACCATTTGGCAAAATCTTGGTATGTTAGAGAACAGATAAAAGAAAAATATAGGTAGCAGTTAATTAACTGTTTCTGAAAGGAAAGGTAAAAATTCTTGATATTATTTAACTGAATAAGATTTATCTCGTAGAACTAAGAATCCTGTACAAGTACTATATTAAAAAAATTTATTCTAGAGAGTTAGCTTTCTAGATACAAACTTTAAAATCATATATAAATTCTACTATTACCATAGAGATCTTTAAAATACTGAGGATAATACTTAAAATTTTAGATAGGTTCAAATACATATTTACTTAAATTTAATGAGGTAAGAAATATTTAATTTTATTTTGGCTGTAAGTTCCAATAAGTTTATCTAACATTTTTATAATTAAGATTTTATTTGTCCTTTTTCCTTAAAAAATGGTGTTTCTAATTTTTCATAGTATTTCTTTAATTTCTAACATAAAACTTTTATTATGAATGCAATTCTAAGTAGCATTCTAGTTGACGACTTTCATTAGAATCAAACTATTCTTTATAACACATCCCAAATGATATCTCACCAATTAAATTTTTTGCAGTCTCCCCAGGTATAAGTCACTTCCCCTCCTTTGAACTCCCATAATATCTATCTGTATACTTCTCTTATGATGTTAATCACTAATACCTTATATTTTAAGTATAGACACATCTGACCTTTGCCACTGGACTGAACTTCTGAAAAGCTGAATGAATAAAGCTTTCCTGCTAGAAGCAAATACCTAGAACACAACTGGAAGTAAATAAAAAGGTTTTTCTGTACTTTTTTCCTTTTTATCTCAGTGAAAGTGCTGAACCTTAATAAATAAACAAGGTCAAAATCTGACCTACCCATCCCCTACAAAATTGTACCTTTTCTCTTTGGCCAGGTGGCCAATATCGTTGTAGTTTCTTATCAGACTAAGTAAAGTCTGCCAACATTGGCAGGATCCAGCCACTTCTGTAATAGTCTTAAAAGATTACTCTTTAAAAACCAAATACTTTTTGCTAAATAGCATTTATAGATCCTCATAAATCCTATATCCAAAAATATCACAAAAGTAACACTGAGCTCAGTAATGTTTGAAGAAATAAAAATAGGCATACTTACTACGTCAGAAATAATTTTAAGAATGAGGAATATTGAGAAGTCCATTTTACTTTAGTCCCTCATATTTCAGTTTAGCATTTTATTAGATCTAGGACTGCAAAAGCTTTTGTGATTTTTTAAAATTACATTTTCCTGATAATGCACAAGTTAATCATTTCTTTTCTTAAAATATATCCACCTTCTGGTTTTTTAATCTTTAAATTTCATATTTAAGTTCACTCATTAAACTAATAAAACATATGGAGCCATAGGAATCTCTCTCATAATTAGCACCTAATATTAAGTCTGAATCTTGGTAGAATAAAGTTGGAATGAATATTCAATATGGAGCAAGTAACTGTATTTCACATCTCACAAGACTAGAGTTATTCTGAATTTAGAATTATAATATCTTTTAATTATTACCCTTTTATAGAAAGTGGTATAGTATCTTTATTAAATAATTGATTTAATTAAAATAATTAAAAATTATTTTAATTTTTTAAAAGATTAAAAAATTATATTTTAAAATAGCTTCCTCCAACTGCATATTAAAACTACACTGTTTTCACAGGGACCAAAGATAACAACATACTTGAAAATGGTGAACGATATTGGAGCTTCTCAGGTATGAAGAAGAAAGAATTTGGAGGGTTTTTACCTTTATGCACTTTTTATATTTATATACTTAGATTTAAATATACTTTTATACTTATCTACAATTACCTCTTTTAAGGTTATTTCAAAATTGTTAGATATATACACCTATTGAAAGTTTGGCTTAGAATAAAAAGGAGTGTTAATTTATTTGGGCTGAATCTTGCTGTAACACTTTTGATGGTCACTGAATATGTTAAAAGATAAGGTATTACACGTCCAAATTATCCAGTTTGGCTTATAGCCTTAACATGTTGACAACTGCATTCACAAGGCCTTTATGGAAAGAGAGACGATCAGAACCGTATTATATGCAGGATCAAAGTCTGTCTAAAACAGTGCTACTTTATGCAAAGATCAATCTTTCCAGGAGAAAGCTGATGACAATTCCCAGCAAGAATTATCTAATAAATACAGTACTTAAAATTATAAAGTCGACCTTATTAAAAAGATTAACAAAATTTCAATCCACCAAAAAAATAAATAAATTCAGGATCCTCTTAACCTTTAAGGGGGCTCAAAAGATACTAAAAGTAATGCTCCTCTGAAAAATTAATATACACACAGGTCACATAAGGACTATACACGGACAAGAAAGGACAACTGCTTTAATATAGCTCTACAATTGTATCAGATATTACTTTGATCAAAAACAAAAACAGATATAACTAGACTACAATTATTCTGTCTACAGTTACTATTAGGTTATAAGTGTTAAAATCTTTCCTAAGATTCAAATGGACGCTATTCATGGATAAGAGCACTGTTCTACCAGATGATGTCAGGCATGCCTCTGGCAGATAACTAAACCATTTGATCCAACGGTAAGAAGTAAAATATATTTTCCCTTAAAAACTGTAAATATTAGAAAGCTAAGTAAACAGTTACATGACTCAACAGGTAATAGCTGTGGATTTCTTTTCATTTAATGAGAATGCAAAGAATATAGTTATCATTTTAAGAATCAATATAGGACACAAAAGTTCCTTGTAGGTGTATTTTAAATGCTTATCTATAAAAAGGAATATTGATATGCGATATTGGCTTGTGTAGCATTATAATTATTAATGAAATAAAAACCAAATTACCAGAAGTCGGAGATTTGCAGCGATCCTCTGGGACTGCCGTCCCTTCACTGATATCGCACAGACCTGCTGAAAAACAAAACCAAAAACCAAATCACACCACAAGTTCATGTGAGTGCAGCTTCACCTCCCATGTACAGTCCATACTTAATGATTGTCCGTTCCAACAACCCAGCAGACCGACAGACTGCGCTGGCACTGCGCTCCTCAGTGCTGAGACAGGAACGTAGTAGCATCGTGATATTAAATCAACTCCAGCTAACACAGCAGCCATCAGTTAAACAAATTAGACACAACTTCCAAAAGAGAGAGTTTGCTATTCTTCAAGGACATTAAACATAATGCAGGACTTTGTTTAAAAGCAGTAAGAAGGAATATGATATACTTCTTATTGGGTTTCTCTTGAGGGAGAATAAATACCTGGTAATAAATTGGGTAATTTTTACATCATAGGGACCAGACCCTGAACTCAAACCTCAAAGTGGGCTCCCGCTAAGTATGTCTCAAATACCTTCCTTAAATATTTTTGAATAATAATTAAGAAAATACTTTATACCTCTAAGTCTGGAATATTTTACATATTGCACATTACTTATCTTGTAGGGTTATACATCTTAAAAACTATACCATCACATTTTTTAAAGAGCTCTAAAGAAATACTTTCTTTTCACAGATATATATGAATTATATGAAACCAACCTATCTTAAAGGATGGCCTAAATTCTTAGGAGAAACCATAGCAACATATTTAATGCTGCAGACAAGAACTAAAAGACATGGCAAAATGCAAAGTAAACAATTAGCATGGATATTAATTTGCTTGGTGACTGAAATGAATTCTTGCAAATTCTTCAAAAATTATAAATAAACACACATCAAGAGTTTCGGAAAGCTGGGTCACAGACAGGGGCCACATGTCTACGCCTCAGAGAAGTTAAGTATCACGTCAACATATGTGCACATACGACCAGAATCTGTTTTTCCATTCTTCTGGTAAAAGACACAATGTCACAACCTCTACAGTTGCTAAGAAAGCTTTTACAGTAACATTTTCAGAGAACATCGAGCACTGAATTAGCTTATGAGAACTGTTTTCTATTTAAAAATATTATTTATCTTCATTGGGTATGAAGTTTTTAAATGACAACTAGTTTTTTCTTCTTCTTAACTTTCATCAAACTAATAGTTTTGGGGAGAAAACCCTAGTTTTTATAGTTTTAAGATGATAGATGTAATTATAGGTATGCATTTGATCTTTGACAAAATATTTATTTATATAAATGAACTTTTTCTTGATAGGACACTAAGATAGCAGGTCTTTAAATAGTATTGGTACATGAAAACAACCTAAGTGTCCATCTATGGATGCACAAAGAAAATGTGGTATACGTACATATAATGGAATATTATTCAGCCATAAAAAAGAATGAAATTTTGCCATTTTCAACAACCTGGATGGATATCGAGGGCATTAGGCTAAGGAAATAAGTCAGACAGAGAATGACAAATACCATATGATGTCACCATATGATCTCACTTTTTGTGAAATCTAAAAACAAAAAGCAAAAAACCAAAAACCCAAGCTTATGCATAGAGACAGATTGGTGGCTGCCAGAGGTGAGGGGTGGGGGGTGGGAGAAACAAATAAAGTGGATCAAAAGTTACAAACTTCCAGTCATAAAATAAGTCAGTCATGGGGGATATAACATATAGCAGGTTGACTATACTTAATACTACTATATTGCACATTTGAAAGTTGCCAAGCGAGTGGATCTTAAGAGTTCTCATCACAAGAAAAAAATATTTTTGTAACTATGTAAGATAAGGGATGTTAACCAGACTTCCTCTGGTGACCATTTTGCAATGTATACAAATGTCGAATCATTGTACGGTAGACCTGAAACTAACATAATGATAAAAATCAATTATACCTCCATAAAAAAATAAATACATGGTAGTGATAATAAACTCCAGTATTACAATGAGCCTAGTACTGAATAAAAATAACCAATTTTGAAATTTTAAGCCTTCAGTATTTTGTCAACTGCTACTAAACACTATAAAAATGTACTATGTGATATAATTTCCATTCTTAAAATAGTCTAGGAAGAAACATTTAGGAAGCTAAATTAAAGAACATGACAGAGATGATTTAATTTAGATATTAAATTACTGAATGAGCCAAGAACCACTTCACTGCCTTCCATCTGACTCAGGGTAAGAGCCGATGTCCAACCCTCCATGACTGGCTGATGGATATGATCCTCTGGTACATGGCTGTGGTGTAGCTCACTGTTCTCTCTGACTTGACCTCCTCTCCTTGCACCTGTGTGCGCCCCCATCCCTCTCTCTACCCCGGCCATGCTTACTCCTCACTGTGCCTTGGACTCCCCGTGTATACTGCTTCAGAGCCACTGTACTTACTCTCTTCAGTTTGAAGTGTTCTTTCCAAGGACCTCCTCATGGATAAGAGCTCTCCCACTTCCTGTAAATCTTTACTCAACAGTCACCTGGATACTCTATCTAAAATTTACCACCAGTGTCACTGATATCTCAAATCCCCCCTCATTTAATTATTTTTCCCTTTAGCACCATTATGCAACTTACTATATATTACTTATCTTTTTTAATTGTCCATCTTGTCCAGTAGAGTGTGAGTTTCACGAGGGCAGAGAGATTTTTGTCTGTTTTATTACTCGTAACAGTGCATAGCACATGGTACGTGCTCAGTTAATATGTGTGGAATAACTGAATGAATATATACAAAAGAATTTCACAGCATATATTCTAATCCTTCTTCTCTGTTACTGCCAGATTCCCTTCAACAAATATTCCAGCAATACAGTGATCTACGCTTTGCCCAAATGCATCCCAATCCAATTAGCTGGCTGGTAATAACCAACATTTACTAAGTGCTCATTATGTGCCAGATTCTGTTCTACGTGCTTGAGCCATTTAACCCTCACTGGAGCCAAGGAGGTGGACAGATTATCCTCTTTTTACAGAAGAAGAAACTGAGGCACTGAGTGTTTTAGGGATCTTATTCAGTGGCAAACACCTAATTACTTGTACAGACAGTCAATGTCTTTGTCATCATCAGAGAGATTTTAACAGTCGAAAGTTGTGCACAGTTGGGTAAAAATTTGTTTTCTCTATAACCTGCTTTCAAAATGAGGAGGAAACACAATGGGTAATTGAAAATCTTCTACACTTCTCAAATAAGTATATTCAGCAGTTATGTCACATTACTGGCACACATTGAGTTGTGGTCACTAGTAACAGAACAACCACTTGAGTGCCAACAACGCTCCACTCACAAGATGTGGTACGTTACATATGCTGCCGTCCCACTTGTCGATTACAATAGTAACTTTATGAGGGGTGATCCACCCCACTTTACAGATAAGGACTCTGAGCCTCAGAGGAGTATCTTCTCTAATATCACACACATAAAAGGAGGGCTGAGATTTAACTCAGATCTGCCTAAACTAACATCAAACCTCCAAGCGTGTTCACATGAACTAGTCTTGAGCCAATTTTCTATTCAGTGTGTATGTAATCAATCTTTATAACCTAAACACAGGACTTAACATTTACTGCTGATAAACTTCATTTCCTTGGTTTAATTTATGATTTCTACCTACAACTATCTTTATGGGTCTTTGCCATCAAATGTAGTAGTTACCCTTTAAATAAGGACAGTAAGAACGTCTTCTCTTTCAAATGTTTAAACAGGAAGCTTACTTTACTATTTAAAATGTTCAACAAAACATAATCATACGTTATTCAACATAATATACCCAGTAGCTGAGGAACACTAGGTCAAAGCTACTGTCAGGCCACAAACTGACCCACTAGGTTCTGCAGTTTAATCCAGGGGTTGGCAAACGTTTTCTGTGAAGGTTCAGATTGGTTTTTGGCATCAATCTGTCGCAACTACTCAGCTCTAACATTGGAGCACAAAAGCAGCCATAGATAACACACATAAGCAAATAAAGGTGGCGCTGTTTTAACGAATCTGTACTTGCAAAACAGGCATGGGGCCACATCTGGCCCACAGACAGGGTTTTTCGACTCCTGGCTTAATCGTTCTTGCAATCATCAAACTGAACTAGGTATGTAAGTCACTTCCACCTGTCTGGTTCACAAAAGCATCATGGAATTCTTATCAAATACCTGGTTAACTTCAGGAACACTATGCCAACAGGCTGCCATGAGCCATTAATGCAGTTACCAGATTAAAAAGTAATGCTGATTTCGGCACAACTTACTTTTTGTGAATTCCTGCTGTCTTTTACCCATATCTCTATTTTCAATACCCATACAAGGCATCAGCTACTTATCAAATCATTCCAGAAGTTTGACTGATTTGTACATCAAATTTATTGATTTGTAGAATATTTGACTTTCATCAACTGGGGGTACCATTTACAAATTCTCTTGAAATCTTTTTATTATTGCTTGGTCTGCTTTATTTACACAATGTAGCTTAGACTTTAATTTCTCTTTATTATTTTTCATATTTTCCAGAGAGAAATGTCATTCTTCCTAATGGAGAGCTGAGAAACAAAGCTATTTAATCCTACATTCTGTTTTTCAACTATCATTTCAAACCATCTCTAAAGCGGGGTCCTAATCCTTCTTTAACTATATTTTCATTGTAACCAAACATTTTGCTATATTTCCAATTTTTTAGAAATCAGCCTTAATTCAACACAGTACTTAGTGATCTCTGCAACATTTTTATCCATTCTTGATTGTATCCCTTATTTCTTATATAGTATCTTTCGTTTCTTATAATACACAAACACACAGAGAAATTTCAACTAGCACTACTGGGCTCCATAGCTATTTCTCTTTTGTATCTTATTGAAGATACTGAAGACTTGAAAGTAATTGCCATTGTACAGTCAAAAACTTCATTTTTAGATCCTCAGGACTCCTTAACTTTTGAAAATATCTTTCTTAAAGTCTAGATACAGCTTTCTGTCTCTAAATTTCTCTCTTTATAATTATCAACTTCCAAGACTAAGCAAGCACTGTTTCTCAAGCGTCTATCGCTTCCACAGGACTAATTAGATCTTATTTGGGGTTTAGAATTATATTCAGAATAGAAATTTCCCTTTTGTGTCCTTTATTGAGTGAAAAAGTGGCCAGCAAAACAAGACATAAATTATCAGGTTTCACTTTCAGTGCATTTAAGACTTTCAGCAGATACACAGGGAGCTGAAATACTTGAGCACTCCTTGTCTCTGTGACAGTTTCATAATTTTTATCACGACAACACCGTATATATTTCAGTCAATAGGTCAACTGTATTTTAATACAGCCAGAAAACTTTTAAACTTAAAAAACAATGCTTTATCTTATAAAATAATTTCAGGAGTGACATCTTATTCTTTACGAAGATATATCAGCATCTATTAGTAGCAAAAAATTTCTCCATTCAAACTGATCTATAAAAAAGACAGAAGAACAATTTGATGGCATTTGGTCTACGTTTCAAGAACATATTATAAAATATACACTTTAGCAAGAATATAATTTTTTATATGAATGTAATTAAAGAATTTTAGTACCAATTATTCTCTAATTTTATTCTAAATATAAATAACCATATTTTATAATTAAGGCCCAAATATTCTTAAGATGTTAAAGCATATTTTAAAATAATTTTCTTTTAATTTTTATTTAAAACATAATCCTAGATATTGTTAAAGTGAGCACAATAACCATAAGTAAATATCTTAACTTGATAAAGAAAAACTCAAATAGTTCTCGTGTGCCTAAACATCTAACTCCTCAACATAAAATGAAACAAATAATAATATGAATAATACTTTGGGGTTTACTACAGAATAAAGCAGGAGGCAGTGAAATTTAAGAAAAAGACATTTTTTAAATCACATGGTAAAATTGGTCTCTATCCTTGGATAAATTTAGGTATTTCATTTCTAGCAATTTTATGTAAACTATAATGAGATCTCAAGGAGAAAAGAAGTTAATTTTAGGAGCAATAAAATTTACCACAAGTTTGTTGTAAAATTGTTACAAGTATTTCTTTCCCCCCAAAAACTTCTTCTCTATCATGACAATGCTCCAACTTACCAACACTAAACATTAGTTTCTTTGCTTTATAAAGAAACTGGACTGGAACACAAACACTTCAATAGCTGTGTTCATATACATATCATGAAATGAACTTAAGTAATGAGTATATTATTTTCGATACAGAATGTTCTAATAAGCTCTTTTAAAAACAATTGAGAAAAAATAATGATTTTACAGACAACAAACAAACACGTCGTGACTTTACTGACATGGAATAAATAACTTACTTAAAAAAGAGGAACGGAGTTTGTTCACAGATTCAGAATATAAGCTAGAAAGGCCGCACATGCAAGAAGCCACAAGCAGCACCCCTTAGTGCAGCAATGAAAAGGGGAAGAAAAAAAGGAGACAAAGGTACTAGGACGGTGTGGCTGGGACAGTAATTTCTGCTGAAGATAAGACAAGACAAAATGATCACACACACAAACAAAAATGGAAAATAAAAAGTTCAACCCTCAAGCCAAAGCCACAGTAAGGTCCAGATCCCGTCCCCTTTTGTTCCTTCTCCCATGAACTGTGACCCAGGCAGTATTAGCTGATAATGTCCGAGAGCACTGGAGAAATGAATCCCACAGAATTCTCGTACAGAGGGACTGAGTCAGGAGCTGCAGACAGAGCTTCCCAGTGTTGCACAGCACCCCGACATTCTGCAAATGCAGAGTCGGCCCACGCGGTTCCCACCAACCCCTGGGCCAGCTGGGCAGGTCCTGGGGAGACTGGAGCCTGCAGGCCAGTTGTGCTGGCACCTCATGAACATACCACATGTGCCAGAGATCCAGTGCCCTTTTCTGTGTATGCCGTGAGGTAAACAAACAAACAAAGGCGAGGAGTACTGGTATAGACAGCCAACTATACAGTACTGAAACATTTAAAATTGACACAAATTACCTAGAAAACACAAAAGAATGCTATAAAGCGAATTCTTAGTGGATCTGGGTACGCACTGAATCAAGGCTATCTGAGAAGACTATATTTCACAGAATTCAAATTCACTTTTGAATCTCCTTTTTTTCCACATGGGAAATGATTCCTTTGAGTTAAATAACTGAAACAATGAATTGTTGGTCTCACAATACCAAACAATAAAAGGGGCAAAACTTTGAAACTAATTTTTGTTCTGTAATAACGGGAAGAATTTTCCTGTCATTATAATCCAGCTAAAGACGTCAGACACTGTGGTTGTTTCCCAATGTTAAATATAATCCTAACACGTTAAAAACAAAAGCAAAAATCTAATAACAATACAAAACAGACTCAAATCTTTTACTATTTCTGATAGTTTATACATATAGACTAAATTAGACAAGCTATTTACCTAACCTAAGTACTTATATTCACAGAAGTAACCTCAGCATTTTCAAAAATCCTAAAACTCAGGATTTTTTCTTTTTACCTCCTGAGGGTTGTCGAGATTTACGAGGAGACCGGGGTTCTCTCCGATAAGGATCATTGGAGCCATATAATTCAATAGTGCCCAGGTTGAGGAGCACTGCTTTCTGGAGGTAGTCAACCATTGCAATGCCATTACAATTGCCAAAAACCACCCTAGAAATAGGAAAAGAACAAATATTTTAGCATAAATAATTACAAGAAAATGTACTGTACTCTCTACGGCTGAAAAAGCAGCATGATGGGTCTTTCAGAAAATTTCTCTTTGAAACAGAAGATGAGCACAGACATGGAAATACAGGTTACATATGCCTTCTCATGGAACTCTGCAGATCTTCTGCAGGTATTATGATTACAAATCAATATCATTATAAAAAAACTTGGCACAGGAGTTGAAATTTGATGAGGGACACAAATCCCCATGCTGGGCAATACAACTATTTTTCTGACTTGGGGGCATTCTGAGCTCCTCAACCCAAGACATTCCCTTCCACTGGGGAAGAGAGGACTACACCTTTGGGAAAGCTTGGTAATCCCTACAGTCAAGAGTAAAGAGGGGAAAGCACAAATCTTGGAGGCCTCCCTCTGGAGTATGCCAAATACCTTCTCAATTATGAATCAGGAACCACAAACCAAGCAACTATGAAGAAAGGAATTTTACTCTTTTTAAATCTCTTAAGCCACGAGTCAAAAACTGAAATGTAAGAGGGGCTACATAAGTGAGTAAAACAGGCCAAATAAGAGCTGGGCGAGCTGGAGAGTGCACGACCCGTGCGAGGAGGAAAAGCTCGGCTGGGCTCCCGCTGACTGCTGCCTGCAGGAAGGGAGACTCCGTCAGAGCACCCCTTCAGCGGAAGCTCTACATACGGATTTTCACATTAAATAATCTTGGCAACTAGTTCAAATTTTAAAAATACACAAGAAGAGCTAAACGAGATACAACTGTGAGCCCAACAAGGCTTGAGATCAACTGATTTGCAACTTCCTACTGGTCCTTTTTCTTATATCCTGTTTGTTTCCTTCATGAATGTGGGCAGTAAAATATTAAACAGAAGGCTGTGTTCTTACATTGCGGGGTAGCAAATAAAGGACATGAGCGAAGACTATCTCAGACCGAGCCGGTCTTAGCTGGGCGCACAACTGCAGGAGACAGAGTTGGTAGCAGTGGCTACAAGGAGGAGGAAGACTGATGACAGAGTCCCTCAGGCTGGCATCATGGAAGGAGACAGTGACCCACACATGATCAGCAGCCCTGGGGCTGAACAGTTAGCATGTGGTCTCTCTTATACTACAATGTTGATTTTTAAAACAAACCAAAATAAATACTTTCTAAGTCTAGCATATTATAATAAAAAGTATGTACAATTAACACTATACACTTGAAGGCAGGAGCTGATAAATAAATATACCTGTAGCATAGATGAATATTTTACTAAACTATTACTACGTCTTTACAATTTACTCAAGTTAACTTTGTTAGACTTTCATTAGCCTGAGTACTACTATGAGAATTATTTCTGAGAGTATATATAGGAGAAGATATATTGACTTTAAACGTTTATCTCAAATAATTCATTGGTCCCTGAGATATTTAACTTTTCATCAGGAAGGAGTATAAGCACACCCAGAGTAAATTATTCAGTGCAGAATTATGTTCCAAATAAACATGAATTTGGTCTAAAATTAAAGTTAAACAACAATGTTTTTTTTTCCTAAAGATTGGCACCTGAGCTAACAACTGTTGTCAATCTTCCTTTTTTTTTTCCTGCTTTTTCTCCCCAAATCCCCCCAGTACATAGTTGTATATTTTAGTTGCGGGTCCTTCTAGTTTTGGCATGTGGGATGTCGCCTCAGCGTGGCCTGATGAACAGTGCCATGTCCGTGCCCAGGATCCAAACCAGCGAAACCCTGGGCCGCCAAAGGTAGAGTGCGCAAACTTAACCACTCGGCCACGGGGCCGGCCCCTAAACAACAAATTTTTAAGTGATGCTATAATAAAGACCATTCTTTTTTAGTTTTAAAAATAAAAAAATACTATAAAGAGTCTGAGGAACACATAAATGATACTCACAAGCCATAGGAAGAATTGACTGCCAGGCTGGTTATTTGTTGTGGTGGTTCTCCACCCACCCACACCAACTGAATAACTAGTTCAGTCTGATAACCTGGAGACTGTTTAAGTGGTGAATTTTTAACTCTGTAATAAAGGAAAACATATTACCTTTTAACTCATCTTCAATTATCTTATTAGGCTATGTAATTATAAAGCCATGCATAAATAATATATAAAAATAACTTTATACACAAAATAATGCTAGATATTAAAAAATGTAAAAATTGGAATCTTGTCCTCTAGAAGCACTTAATCTAGTTGAAGATGAAACATGTACATAAATAAGAAACATAAGAGATCATACGTAAGTTCCACTATTAAGTGGGGGACAGAGTGAGACAGGGAGAAGCGGGGAGGCGGGAGAGCAGGAGGGGAGGGGAGAAGAACAAAGAGAAGCAGCGGCCCAGGAATTAAGAAGAGGAAAAAAAGTTAGAAGAAAAGTGGAAGTTAGAAAAGTAGACTTAAAACTTAGAAATATGGTCTAACTCAACGAAAACGGGCTAAAAACATAATGAGTTAAAGAACAAGTAAAAAAAAAAAGTGGGAAAGTAACTTGTGTGTGTGTGACCACTTCTATTATAAAAAAAAAATTGACTTTGACTTTGAGCTGATAGAATTTTTGAACACACAGACTCTTTCCAAAATAACTGCTGAATAGTGCTCAAAAAAATACTGCTTTTGCAAAACATAAGCAAACAAGATAAAGTAAAAGACCCATAGTCAAAGATTAACAAGTATGTAAGTGTGGTTACAGTGGAGGGGTGTGCGGTCATCAGCATAGCAAGATAGGCCAGGGCTGGACCCTGGAGGGCCTTCAAGGCCTGGCTGCAAAGGTCTGATGTTGGCAGAAAGAACTCGGGCTTTCGAAAAGCTGGAGTGAGAGTCCCGGCTCTGCCACTTACCCGCCACCTTCTTGTCTAAAATTGGAAATATTACCACCTAACCATGATATGAGGACATTGTCAGCGCCTAGGAAAGAGCCTTGCCAATGGTCAAATTGCACAGAAGCAACACATTTTCATTATTAAAGAATTAAAGCCAACGAAGGTTTGGAAGAACTATTTGGGAAGATGAATTGGGTGCAGGTGAGCAAGGTGAAGCAGAACAGCGAGTCCAGTTAGGAAGTTCCTGGGATTCTCCTGACGTGAAACAGTCAGAAAAAGCTGGACTGGAGACACGTCATGAAGCAGGAATCAAAAAGGCTTGTAACATCCACAAAGGCAGAAACCCTGCAGCACTTTTAACACTTGAGCACAGAGAGGGTACTCAGTATTGAGTGGCTGAATGAATGAGCTGGAGGCTGACAGAGGCAGAGGAGGGGAGAAAAAGAAGATGGAGCGATTCTACATGGCCCGTCCCCAAGCCCGCCAAAAAGATGTCAGGATGAAGAGCTGGCTTTACAGGAATATATGTTAAGTCTGAGGTGATGGTCGGGTCTTCAAGTGAGCTACTCAGCAAACGGTCAAATGTGTTCCCCAACCTCACGCACACTGAGTAAGTTCGTACAAAACTTACACTGGTTAAACTCATGACAAGCACGTGAGGGGGAGTGTCCAAGGGGTTTATAAGGGTGTGAGACTTTCTAAGGAATAAAGCTACTTAGACACAACACCTCTAATACTTGATCAGTAAACTTCAAACAGATTGGAAGATAAAATTTTTTTTAAAACATGAGCAATTTATTTTTTCTGTGACTACTTACACTATAAAAAAAAAAATCTGCTTTGACTTTGTGAGAACATATTGATTGCACAGACTTTCTCCAGTTATTGCTCTTGTAAAACACATGCAAAGCCTGCTTACTTCAACAACTCTTGAGGCACCTGCCTTGGAGTGACAGTGTATGGAAGGACATCAGGAAGACTATTCAAATGTTGAATCTCCTGACACCAAACTCAGAGGTAAGAACCCTTTTGAATCATTTATTTGGTACTTCCAGTGAAGAAGACCATGACACCTGACCTTTGGCTGCAATATTTGCTAGACTCACTCTAAGTAAGAAAAGGGTCAGTATGTTGCCAATTTCAGGGTAAACATGAATCACTGGGGGCACCCCTAATACGAACTGAGTTATAGTCACTTCTGCCTGTGCACAGTCTGCAAGGCAATATACTCAGAACCGAACACTGGTTGAGGCAGAAGTTCTGATTCTTCTCAGGGAAACACCCACTAATCAGCTGCAAGTGTCCATCTCAAGAGAGAGCGACAGACTGAGTAGCATTTCATCTCCATCACAGAAAGCCTCTGTTGATATAAGCACAGGCCGAAGGGTGTGAGTGTGCTATTTTCTCGTTGTATGAATTGGGTAAGGCTCAAGGTAGTGCCCACCTTCCCTCTGGGATAGTTATTGTGCACATTAGATTAGATTCTCAAGAGCAGGAATAAGCATTAGGGATAATTTTAGAAGTGCATACACGGACACATTTAAGACTGAAATGATGAAGACACACAGAACTCATGCAATTCTTATTCCACTTAGTATAAAGAAACAAAAAACTTCTTAAGCAAAAATAAGCCAGCCAAATCTGCTGCAAAATTCCCAATTAGGAAAAAAATTAGAAACCAGATCAAGGAATGACAGAATATGTTAGATTTTAAAAATACAAAATGGGGGTGGTAGATGTTATGTTTTTATACCTACAGTGGTTATCATTTTAATATATGTAAATTAATTTGTTCCCTTTTTTTTTTTAAGATTTTATTTTTTTCCTTTTTCTCCCCAAAGCCCCCTGGTACATAGTTGTATATTCTTCGTTGTGGGTCCTTCTAGTTGTGGCATGTGGGACGCTGCCTCAGCGTGGTTTGATCAGCAGTGCCATGTCCGCGCCCAGGATTGGAACCAACGAAATACTGGGCCGCCTGCAGCGGAGCGCGCGAACTTAACCACTCGGCCACGGGGCCAGCCCCTAATTTGTTTACTTTTTAACGTTAAGGGGTTGAATCTTTATAAAAAGCTCCATAATTTGTACAAATATATTTTAAATGCCAAAATAATGTTTGGAGACTTTGCAGTTTCAAAATGATTTATCCATTCTCATTCTTCTGTTGTGACAACTAATGCCTCCAGACATGGCCAAATGCTTCCTGAGGAGCAAAATCACCCGTTCGAGAACCACTGGCATAGAAAACACAAGCTCGAATTTATGTAAACATATATAAAGAAGATTTTTTTAAAAAAGCTATACCTTTTAAATGATTATAATACAAAGAATCTGCCTTATCTAATGCATTTTTGATCACACACTCTCCACAGTAACTGTTGAACTATTCACCAATAAAAGAGAGTCTAGCAAGTTGAAGGAAAACAGAACAAAGCCTGGTTCTTTCTAACAAATGTCAATCGTCTCTCTTACCACCCTCCCTCCCTCGAATCTACCACGGTCTGGCTTTTGCCCCCCAACTCTTATACTGAATCGCTGACATTTTCCACAACCACTTCGCAGTCATCATCCTAAATGAGTTCTCTGTAAATGTAATACACTTTTAATCACAGTCTTCTTGAAATTCTGCAATAATTTTAACTCTTTCTTCATTGTTTTATTTCTCTGCCATATTTAAGGCTCATGTCTTTCAAAAACCTTAACCACTCAATAATATAAATTGGACAGGAAAAAGGAAAATAAAACTTTATTCAATTTGTTCCTGTATAAAAAACAAAATGTATTCAAATCTGGAATGCTACAATAAAGGTATTTAAACACCACCACTGTGGTGCTTGAGCAGATTCAGGAAAAGTTAGGAAAATGATTATAAAATGCCTAAATCTCTAACAACTGAAAAAAACAGAATTTTCAGAGTGGTAGAAAGCAGTCTAAACATACATTTGATCCACATATAAATCAAAAATCACTGGATTTAGAAGACTGAGCTATATACAGGAAAGATCCATACTGACCTACCAGTGTGTTTAGAGATCAAATCTTAGCACGTTAAGGACAAAATCATGAAACACAACCATATTGCTCTTGATGTCACAAAAAAATGAGTTGGGTTAACCACAGCAAAACGAAAAAAGGTGCTCTTATGGCATTTTACTCTATCACAGAAAAATGTTACTGTAACTTAACTAATGCTTACCATCTAAATGAAAAGATTATTTTCGAAACATCTATTTTTTATAACTTACTTTAAACAAGGGACATTGTCGCGAAGCCCGTCAGATGAACTACCACTGCTGGAAGGGCGAGCCTGAGGCGGGCCGGGCTGAGGACTGGCCCCGCCCACTGCCTGCTCACCCTCCGGGGACTCCACATCATCCATCTCATACAGCAATCGGACTTCAAGCATCTGTCGGAAAAGTGAAACAGTTTACCCATTCCTAATAATTATTGCTCATTTTATTACAGCTTATATACACAGACGTATACTTCAGTGAAAAGAACACATTTAAAGGTAAAAATTTGCAAGATTTCTAAATGTAAGGATTTAGCAACGAAAAAATGTTGTTTCTGATTCAGCTTTTTAAAAAAGATTGTGTGTATGTGTGTCTGTGAGTGTACACACAAGCATTATGATTTTAGAATTCCTGGCACTCCTGTAAGTACCTAATTAGAGTGTGCTCACACTCATATTAACTTTCCTCAAATGAGACATGCACTGTCCTTAAGGACTTAAATGTTCAGTAAGAACATATGCATAAAAATTGGCTATTTTTCACAACAGATGGATGGCAATGTGAATACTGAGGTGCCTTTAAAAAAATTCTAGACAAAACTGACTGCAAATAGTCTTCTAAATAATTCAAAAATTTTAAAATGTCAGACATCTGACATCGAAAGTAATTAAGAGATTATTACCGGAATGACTTCTGTGATCACCTCCTGTTTGCTGAATCTATAAATGATGACGTGAGCCGAAACTCCGGCTATGCACAGCATTCTACTTTCTGGACACCAGGAGATGATCTGAATGGCATACGGATCTTCATCTACAATGTCTGTGTTTGGTCTGTCATCTTTATTTCTTGACTTTTCAAATACTTTAGATGTCTTCAGTTTATATAATACTTGCAGAGTTACTAGGGAGAAGATAATACATATTAGATACTTTAATACAAAAAAAAAACAAATATAAGGTAACATTTAATTTGTCATACCATGTAAGGAAAATAGCCTATATTTATTTGAACCATATTTTCACTCCTAGGTCTACATTTCTCTATTATACTTTTAGATGATGCATTCACTGTACTCATTGACCAAAAAAAGTTGTACCCATTATACTCATTAAAAAAAGATTCACCATCATGATGAATTTAGATAACCTGAAAAAAATGAGTAACAAGAAGATTTTGTAAAAAAATGTAGAAATATAACAAATAATAAGGAACAGATTTTGCTTTCTAAAATGATTTTCTACATATTGTCTCTACAAAAGGTACCAATATTATCTAACACTTCTACATGAGGAAACATAATGCATCCTGAGTTAACTGAATTCTTAGTGCTTGCGATGTATGTTTTGCAAACATTAGCCACTCAAAGTATTCGTCCTGTTTCTGCTATTATGTAACCACCATATATATTTCACCAAGATGATACAAACTTTTGTGACCTAAGTTCAGAATCAGGCATTATATTTATTCTACAAAATTCTGTTGATTTGAAACATATTCCCACTTCTACCTCTGAGTTAAGAGGAGAAGATCTGAAGAAATTTTGAAGAATTTGAGTACTTCTGTTGAGAATTATTCTTGATTTGCTAATAATATCCTTAAGAATATCTTTAATCCATTAAAAATTCTAAGCTGATATCAGTGATAAATCAGGTATTAAATTTACAGCCTCCAAATTTCAAATTAAACGCAGCTTATACAGTCATTCTAAAACAGGTAGTATAAAAGCAATGACTGTGCAACATACAACAAATAACATTCCACAGACTTACCTGCAGAAGCATCCCAGAACTTCACCGACCCATCAGCGTGCCTATGAAACCAAATGAGTTAAGAATGTGATGAAGAAAAAAAATGACATTTTCTCTTTCTCTGAGGTCAAGTATACAAACAAGACAGTCACCAAAACGAGGAAAAAGGTAAAATTTAGGGTAAATTGGCAGGTTCTAGACAATAAATTATTTTTTATTATGGTATAGCATAAAGGAAAGCACTACCTGCCCAATTAATTAACATTCATGTGTTCTTGATTATATTTAGTTATTATTGATTTATTTGGTGAAAACAGTCTTTTACTTACCCTGTAATAATTATTTCTGGGTAGCTTTGAGTACCCAAGCCCCAATTACCTCCATTGATGGGCCATTCCTATAAGAAAAGATTATTGTATAAAGCAACTTCCAAGCATAAATACATCTTCATATATATATGTACAACAACAGTAAATGATATACTTTACTTTCAAAAAGGGTTTCCTATACATTTTCTCTAGAAAAGCTATCAACATTATCAAACACTCCAAGATGATGAATATAAAATACTGAAATGTAACACTAAATACTAGAACTCATGTTCAATACCTTTTTGCTGTAACCTTGACGTTTCTGTCTAGCTCCAACAGAATAAAGTGCAGGAATAAGGTCCACGGGGCAATCAGCAAAATATTCGCAACACGTCACAGGGGATTCATGTATACTCAAAGGGTAGGGGTTTTCAAATATAGGATACCTTTAACAATAGGAAAAGAAAAATATTTATTAATTTAATGAATCATTACCCATGATTAATACAACAATGAAAACTTTTAAGAAATATTTACAGCTTTAGAATGGAAAAACTTTTTTAAGTTTGATTAATTTAAAATTAACATCCTTTGAAGGTCCACATAATATATTATCTGAACTTGTATTTTAACTTTTCAGATAGTGTGTTCTTCTCTATAGTTTTAGAAATTACATACATTCCATCACAGATATTTAATAGATTTAACTTATGCAAATACGTAAAAAGAAATGATGTTTATAATGAAAGGTGCTCAATTAGAATAATAAACAGAAAAGCTGCAGCTGGACCTACATACCATGTGCCATACACTGGACTTATCTTATTTACTTCTTGCACCAGCTTATGATGTAGGCATTTTACTGAAGAAGAAAGGCTTAGGGAGAATGACGTGCCCAAGGCACGCCAGCTAGCAAGGAGAAGCAGAATTTGAACTGCATTCTTAACCATTAAGCTATACAGTCCTCAGTGAACAGAAACCACATCCTTCTATCAGTAGAGCTAACACAAACTGTCAATTCTTCTTTTTTCCTCCATCAATGTAATGGCTAGTGTAATATTTAATCTAGAAATGCTCTCTTGTTTCAGTGATAATCTAAATAAAATTGTACCTAAAATGTTTTCTACTTATGAAGTTATCTTATTAAATAAAGTAAAAAAATGCTTTCAAAAATCAAAATTAAAGTAGACTCCTAACTAATTATACAATGATATTTCTTTTCTGGTTTTAAAGTCCTTAAAATTGAGAATGGTTACTTAAAAATATCTGGAAAATCAGAAACCAGCTAAATCTGAAAAATTAGATGCACTGATCAGTGTACTACTGACAACAATTTTAAAAATTAAAGGAGAAAAATTTCAGAAAAGTCTTTTCTATACTTCAAAATGAACCCGACTGTCATCACTCCGTCCTCAACCATACACAAAGACAAAACTCAAACAAAACATGCATCTAAAAAATGGCAGGCAACGTTTTTCTCTTTATAAACACACTTTAAAATCTTTAGTTTAATGATTCTACTATTACTATACATTTAACTGATAAATGTGCTAAATAAAATGCCTATTCACAGGTGACTTGCACAGTATTTTCTTTAACTTAAATGTATCTCAGGACAGACCATGTGTGAAGTCTATTTGGAAACTTAAGGAAAAAAAAATCATACTAAGAATAAGTTATTTTAGGACTGTCATTTAGAAATAATGTTTTTAAATTCCTTTGTTCCACAACAGTCTTGTTATTTAAAAAAAAGAAAACACACAAAAAACCACAATAGATTATTACAGGTAGCACACACTAAGTTGATGTGAATTTGGGAATGCCTTAAAATAAGGTAAACGTATTGCTCACTTTTTACTTCCAGATTTTCCAATCTCAGTACCATTCACACTGGGATCAGATAAGTCTGTATGGGCGGGGGGGGGGGCCTGCTGTTCTGCGCCTTGTGGACATTGAGGAGCATCCTAGTCCTCTACCATTAGATGCCAGCAGCGGCACCCCCCCTCCCCCCGCAATAAAAGATGTGTACACAGACATTACCAACACCGCCTGGAGGGCAAAACTGCCCCCAGCTGAGAAACACTGAAATACCGAATGGGTAAACTCATCTGAAACCATATTTAATGATGCTGTCTCAGAAGATACAAATAAATACAGTGCTTTTCCAATCCAAGAATTTGTAAGTAAACATACTATCATCTATGTTAGAAAACACAGAATATGACAAATACTGCAAAAAGTTGCAAAGGAGCTATGGTGGGAATTTACAAATCAGATATAAGATATCTGGTTAAGAGAGAATAGGAAAAGCTAAAAGAGGAAAAGGCGGATGAGCTTTTTTTAACGTGGATTTTTGATGGCTCTAAAGAAGGTGGAGTGTTTCAGCTGTTGGGAACCAACATCTAAGAAAAGACATGGCAGTATGATGTTTTGCTTAAGAGACAGTTCAGTTTTTCCAGGGAATAAGGCTCCTGTAGGAAGACAGTGAGAAACCAGGTGGGAAAGGTACCTTGAATTCCTACTGTGTAGAGCAGTAGGCTGGGAAGGTGTTTTCAAATCAAAAACCAGCAGAGAACCATAGTGGTTTAGAGAAGAGAGTGACAAGACTGGTGCTGCAGGTAAAATTAACCTGACAGTGGCATTGGGGACACACCACAGCAGAGAGGGAATACGGATGGAGAGACCACAAGAGCTTGTCTGGAGCAAACTGTGATGGGATCAATTTTGGACATGCTGATTCCGTGTGCCCCAAGGCATCCAAACATTAGGTTGAATCATAGGAAATGGCAGAAATTCAACCAATTTTGACTTAAAAAATGTAAATTCTATATGATCAAAACAATAGAGAAATTGGCAGGTGATTAGAAATGTGCATCTGGAGCTCTAAAGAGGTCAAGGTTATGGATATAAACGTAGCATTTTTCAAAGATGAAATAGCCAATCCTATGCTAAAAAGAATCTTTTTTCACCACACACTAAAATAATTGCTCATCAAATTTTCTTTCTTACCCATTTTGTGCAAGGTCTATAAGTACTAAATCCTTTTCTAGAAGAACAACCACAGCATATGGTTCTTGAAAATCTGGAATAGGAAAACAATGCACGAACAACAGTTTTAAATATGCAAGAGGACAGCAAATTAGATAATAAACATTTCCTGTTTGGTCTTTATTTTATTTTGTTCCATTCTCTCAAGTGTTTAACATTCTGATCTTATACTTCATATAATTTAAGGCTAGTATGTTTTAAATGAGAGAAGTCTATATAATAACCCATACAAAATTATTTCAGTTTTGTAAAGATGAATAAGATAAGAAGCTCAGGTAACCTCTATGCTATTGCATATTCCAAGGCAGGACATGGAAAACAAACTCAAAATTTAAATCTGAATACCCATAAGAACAACCGTCACTTTTGGATCTCAAAGGAAACCAACAGAGTATTACTATAATGGTATCATCTCTGTCTTGGATATTTTACGTGTGTCTTAACTATAAAATGCATTACATCTCCACATCTCAATTACCTTCAAAGGAAGTAAAAAAGATCCAGATTTAAATTCCTTTTGAAATAATATATGCTAGTTGTGATGGTTAATTTTATGTGTCAACTTGTCTTTGCTCTGGTGTCCGGCTGTTTGGTCAAACACCTGCCTAGATGTTGCTGTGAAGGTATTTTTCAGGTGTGATAAACATTTAAATCAGTAGACTCAGAGTGAAGTAGATTATCCTCGATACGTGTGTGGACCTCATCCAATTAGCTGTAGATCTGAAGAGCAAAGACTGAGGTTTTCTGAAAAAGCAGCAGATCAGCCTCGGGATGGCAACACAGAAACCTGGCTGAGTTTCCAGCCTGCAGAATTCGGACTCAAGACTGCAACATCAACTCCTGAATGTTCGGCCTGCCAGCCTGCTCTGTCAATTTTAGACTTATCAGCCTCCACAATTGCATGAACCAATTTCTTAAAATAAATTCTCTCTCTCGTATTTCCTTTTGGTTCTGTTTCTCTGGGGAACCCTGACTACTAAACTAGTATTTTATGGAATTTTTAAATATTTCTTAATGGGGATAGTTTTGTTTATCCTTCAAAGGCACTTACTACTGATACATAATACTAAATAGATAAAGGTTATTAAACAAAATTAACTTCTGAAATAAAATCTGCAAAGTTATGAAAGTTCTCTCCCCCAGAAGAATTAGTGCAATAGGATAAGGAAACTACTTAGATAGCATACATATACAGGTCTTTGTTCTGAATAACAGAGAATGAGTTTTAAAGATGCAAAGCTTACCATTTGGGTATGGTGTTTCACATAGGGTTAGAAAATCAACAATTGAATAGTCCATTTCTAGCACTGCAGTACTTTTCCCATGCATAACTGTTAAGCAAGGTCTTCTTCCTACAGTATCATATGACAGACCTCCTGATAAAATAATAAAAGGTTCCCTGGAAATAAAATACATAGTTAAGATTATAATTAGCATAGTGGAGACGAAGTATTTTTTGCTGTATCATAAATTTTTTATTTAGTGAAATAAAATCTTAAATTCTAACATTTTTATGCATCATTTAATTGAATACTTGCATGTGATTTTTTAATTGCATTAGGTAAAACCCAAGTGACTCCTGAAAATTAACCTACAGTAGGAATGAATATTGACCACATCTCACTCTCTCTGAGAGTCCTCCCTTTGGTCCCTAAGATTTTTTCCTTTATCCTCTTTAAACCATTGTCAAAAAAATCTCTCTGGCTTTCTGCTGGTAAGTCTCCTCAATTACTGCCTTTATTTCCAATCCTAATAACCAGGCCGCAACAGAAGTTCCAAGAGAGGACGTGAATGCCCGAAGGCAGCCATTGTACGTAATGAATTAACTTCTCACCAATGCATCAAGAATGCACGAGCTACAAATTACCCTTGAGAATAGTCGCTCAAATCATTTTCTGTAGCTTAATTCCCTCCCGGAACCTTGGCTGGTGTGCTTCAGAATACAGCTCCCGCGCATCTGTCAGCTGCCAACTTGCCACTTTTGATGAGCTCCACAACCTGTCTCCCGATCAGTCATTATTAATTTTAATGATTTATCTAGACCCACCTCATAAAACTGCATCTCTAAATATGCAAAAAAAAAACCCCATGAAATACCTTTTCGTATGTTTTGGTCTGAGTGTATTTCTTTATCTTTATTTGCCTAGTTATGTTTTTTGTCCATATTTTCATTGGATTAGTAATCTTTTTCTAACTGGTTTGTCAGAGTTCTTTGCCGTCTAAGGAAATTGGCTCTTCATCTGCCATCTGCATCTTCTTACTTGTTGGTGACGAAGTTGCTTCTGGTGCATTACACAGATGATTTAAAATGTTCTGTATACGACTTCCTTAAATGTCTTCATTTATGATTTTTCAGGTAGTTTCTTCCTGCTTACTCTAAGGCCAGTGTATCTATCTCCCCCCTCTTCACAGCTAGTACAAGCAGTATCTAACCATACGTAATGGTTAAAAGTGTTAATTCTGGAACTAAACTGTCTGCATTTAAATCTCAGCTCTGCCTTTAATTTCTGTGTGATCCTGGACAAGGTGCTTAACCTCTCTGTGCCTAGCTTCTGCATCTGTAAAATGGAGCAGAGTAATAAGTAACTACCCCCAACAATTAAATTGAGTTGATTAACACATGCAAAGCACTGGGGTCAATGCCTGGCACACAGTACAACCTTAGTAAGATTTACTTATTATTATTGTCATTATCATCAAATCACTATAATCTATTACAAACGTTTCTCTTCTTGTGATATGTGGAAAGAAACATTGAAACTTCTAAATTATATTTATTTTTATCTAAAACAAGAATAAATAACCCCCACAAAAATTTACTTAGGGTAGTAGTGGTACAGGTGTGTAATTTATAAGTAAGTATCAATATTAGGTCAAATAACACAGTTTTTTAATACTTAAACATTTTACCTATTTGAAATACATAAAATAACATATGTGTAGATATGTGTGTATGTACAGTATTTCCCTATTTAATACTGCACCCTCATGTATCCCTGTTTTCCTTATTTTTATCAAAGCATTTATCGCTAAAACTAATTTATTTATTTTGCGTATTGCTTTTCTCAGGAAAATACAGGCTTCAGAAGGGCAAGTGGTTTTGTTCGTTTTGGTCACTGCTATATCCGAAACAGCGCCTCGTGGGTAAACGAACGGATCCGTTACATTAACCATGACTAGCTTACTATCACTCCAATTGTTCACCACTAAACTGACTTGGGTCATTTTATTTTTCCAGCTAAGTGACAGTAGCCAGAGCTTAAATTTTTGTCCTGAACAGAACTACACCTATACATCCATTGTTCCAATGTCTGAGCAAACCATGATTATTATGACTCGTCAGAAAAGCGTATTTAATTTTCTTCCACTCTGTATCACACATAATGAATAAATGGGATATAGCTCCTCTCTTCTGTACTTTGAAATACAGCATACAACTGGATGTAAAACACTAGGAAAAAGGGCGAAGAGTCCGACAACTTGAACTTTTACAGAGTGGGGGGCCTGGTATTTTATATGTAATATTTCAAAGATAGGCTGATAAGTATGTTTCTACATAAAGCCAACTTAAAAAAAATGTACTATTAATATAAGAACCATGAAGAGAGAGATGCTCAGCTATGTTACAGAATAAAATTTCCATGCAGATACCAGGTAGGTGACCAGGTTATTACATGATTAAACCGTTAGCATGGTATTATAAAACCCTGCCCATCAGGTAGATTTACCCTCAAAGGGCAATAATACATAAATCAGTCATAAAAACAATGATAAAGTTAAATATTTTAAAGCTAGACAATGAAAATTATAAAAATTCAAAGCTTTTGTTGGCATTTGGAATTATAGTAAAAGTTCTAGGGAATCTAGATTATTTCTGGGTAATATGTGAATTATGGAAGTAGAGAATGGTCTTTTTTTTAAATAAAAGATTAGCCTTTGTGATGTTATAAAAAGGTCGAGAAGTAGTATAATTTTTATTCGATTACTTTAAGTAAAATTTAAGTAGAAATCCTTTCATTAATGTTGGGTGTTACCCAAAACCCACATATTTTGAAGACATCCAAGTTAGGAAGGTGTTTATTTGGACATTTTATCATTTTGATTGGGATTTTTAAGAGGCTAGACACTTCAGGGAAGTATACATGCTTCCTTTTTCTGATTAACCCCCCTCAAGGTGGCCTTGACAATAAGTTTGGCTGAAGCTGTGTTTCCATAGGAAGCATTCTTTACTTAAAGGAGGCACTTCTACCCCAAAAGCCATTTGTATAAGCAATGTGCTCAACTCAGTCCCATAACACTGCCCATTCATTCACTCGAGTATTTTTTCAGCACCTGTGTTCCTGAGAAGAAAACAGAGCTCTCATGTCTAGTCTAGGCAGACAATAAACACAGTGTGATGTGTTGTGAAGAAAACAGAACAAGGCAGAGTGGTGGGCTGACTGTGAGGAGCGGCTAGAGGGGTTACTGTAAGACAGAGAGGCCAGGAAAGGTTCCTGCGGTAAAGACAGAAGAGCTGGGACGAGAACGAAGGGGAGCCAGCCCCTCAAAGGTCTCGGGGTTGGGGGAGAAGGATGCACATTCTAGGCAGCAGGAATAACCACCTCAAAGACCCCGAGTCAGGAATGAGCGTGGGGTATCCGAGGAACTGAAGGGCCGTGTGGCTGCAAAGATGAGTAAAGCAACCCATGGTGCTGGACGACATGACCCTAAATCTCATAAACACATCTTCTTCACTCTGTTAGGATCTCGGGAACCCGTTTCCATTTCATCCCCACAATTACTTTAGTTCTGGCCCCAATAACCTGCAGCTTACCTTAGAACAATAACATTTGCACAAGTTGCTCACTGACCGAGATGTACTTCCCCTCATTTTCGTTTGGCTAATTCCTACTCCTCCTTTAAACGTCAGTCAGTCCAGTGATCTCCTCAGGAAACCCCCACTGACCCATGGGCCCTGACTGAGCCGGGTGCCCTGCCCGGGTTCCTAGGCGCTCTCCGCATGCCTCTTCTCAGCGTTCACCACACTGAACTGCCATCGGTTATCTACTTTCCTTCCTACTCTGAGCTCCTTCAGGACCCAGAATATGCATTTTACCTGCAGGACCAGGCCCTAGCTAGCTATCCCCAAAAGGGTGTCAAACACCCATTTTAAATACCACTACCCTACTGCCCTGCCGGTCACTGGTGCTGGACTTCCTGAGTCAGAAGCGCTGCGGGAGGGCCCAGCAACTCAGGTGACTCCAGCACAGGGCCGGATGCGGGAAAAGCTGTCTAAAGAAGCATGAAATTTAACTGTTGTGCTGTTCTGAAGCTCCTTCCGCATAAGTAGACTCCTACCTATGTTATTACTGCATCTATATATTTTTTAAATTGGAATTTAAGCTCTCAGTAGTCAATCTCATATACCACTGATTTACATTACTAACCCGATTAAATCCCCCAACTTTTTTCACACAGAAATATGCCATTCTATTTAGAGGGAACACGTGTGTATCTGGTGAGCAGGACTGTACCTTAGCTCTTGAAAGCTACCTGGTAACAAATAGCTTTTCTTTACCACTCTAATCCCAGTGCTCAGCAGGAAGTCCAAAGACATACAGATTTATTGAAGGAATTAATAAATAATGATTGATTTTTATGAGACCCTATATCAAATTTCTAACACTCTCAGTTCAAATTTCAAATGTAAATTATGATTATCTAATTCGGATAGTCTAATCGAAGTCTATGCAACTCTGACCTCATATTTAGTGTCAATGTGTCTATTTTTCACATAAAAGTTAAAGTTTAGATTGTGTTGATTACATGTCAATTATTATAATAGCTTCATCTGCATACACAGCTAGAGTGGAAAACAAACTCTGAAGCACACTTCAAAAAGTAATAATGAATTCCTCTAAGTTTTTAAAGCTGCAAAATCAAAATGGAATAATCAAAAAGAAGGGTTTTAAAAATCGAATGTTTAATTTAAGGGCCGAGAAGCAAAAAAGAAAATAAAATTGAAAATATCGGGAGATGAATTAAAGGAACTCTTCTCATCATATAACCTGCCAGTCTCGAACAACACTTCTCAAATTATCTGTGGCCAAGAACTATTTTTAAAAATTTTCAGTTCGTTGAAAATCTCTGCTTTTGTCAGATGTGTATGTGTGTGGAGATGTGGCGACGTCAAATGATATTACAGCTTCTGCACTCTTCCTCTTGAGTCCTGCACTCCTGTACTTATTTTGTCTCAGCCCAGTCAGCAGATAGCACCACGCGTTGCGCTCCGAGCAGCAGTAGTCCTGAACCCAGGCTGCCGAACCTTCCAACGACAGTACTTGTCCGACCCGCTCATGGGGGGAAACATGAGGGTGTCACTGAGGTGCTCACTCAAGGCCCCACACCTCGCACTCTGTGGAGTTCAACCAGGAACCATAGAACTCATCAGGTGGGTCTGTCTGGGTAGAGGGCCGATCCCAAGAGAACTACGGCTTAGTTATGACAAGTCTTCATCAGGGTCCTCTTTGAGTGAACAGGAAATAACAGGGTAGCATAGGAATAAATTATTAGGATAATGAAGTGAGTATGGAGAATAAAAAAAAGCACAAGGGACCACGGCCCAGGCTCTGGAAGCGGACATGTGTGTTCAAATGCCAGCTCTGGCACTTTGTACCTATAAGGACTGAACAACTCTAATTTGAACAATCTGAGCCTCAATTTGTAGCAATACCTCACAGAGTTACTGTCAAGATTAAACGACATCATATATAAATTGCTTATCACAGTGCCCAGTACACAGCACATTCTCAGAAAGTGACTCCCCTTCTACGAGTGTGATGATGATGATATTCCGGTGTCTTTCTCGTTCAGACCTCTACCTTTGCAATTTTAAGAGCACCCTCTGGAAGTAGGGGAGCCATCTGCAGACCACGTTTCACTAGGGACTAACTTTAATATTCCTTTGCTAATACATATGCAAAGACATAAGTTTGGGGGAAAAAGAAGAAACATATTTAGACAAGTTCCTGTTCATTTAATGACCAATTTAACAATGATAATACAGCTTTGGTAGAGAGGATTGTATATTATAGCATTTGCATAAAATATGTTAAGATTTTAACATAATTTTACATTAAATGTTTTATTAATATAATTTTTGTTATATTAAATTAAACTGTTATAGTAATTGGACTTAATACATATCCTTTTAGGTATAAAATCTGTGGACTCTCAGGGCTGGCCTGGTGGCGCAGTGGTTAAGTTTGCACTTAAAGACTTTCCTGATGAGAGCAGTGGTGATATTAACAATTTAAAAATATATTATATATAATGAAATGTGTCACACTGGGAGATATGAATGACTCACTGAGTCAATACTCTCCCGATGGCCTGTGCCATGATGCTACAGAAGCATGCATGGGAACAGGGTCACTCAAAGTGCAGATAGATCAATGGATTTTAATGAAACAGAGAACACAACTTTACTGATCTGGACTCAGGTTCCACACTACAGCTAATCTTTAAGAAGCTACCACTTGGCAAGTTTTGGTGTAGTATCAAAAATATTTACCACTACTTTAAAAGTCTAATCACATATTTGTGTAAAAGCTGGATTTTCTTCATACACTTCAGTTAAAAGAAGATGTCTCAACAGACTGAATGTAGAGGGAGCTCTGAGACTCCAGCTCTAGTCTATCGTACTAGACTTTAAAGAGATTTCTAAAATAAAACGAGTCCACTATTGCTTTTCAGAAATAAGTTATTTAAAAGTATTTTTATATGTTAACATGCAAAGAGTTTTTATTATTTTTAAATGAATTAATAAATGTCTTAAAAATTCTAAGCTTTATTTCTAATACAGTAAATGTCAACAGACTAAAATCCACATAAACAAAAGTTCTTTGGGGTTCTTAACAATAAGACCAACTTATGACTGTTAGTATACTCCTAAAAATTAAGCCCACACAGAAGAAAATCTGCAATAATGACAAGTTTTCATTTTAGTAAAGGTTATAACAATTAATTGGTTATTATAATTAAGAGGTTATATAATTATAAAAAACAGTATTATAACTAACAAAAGTTACAATAGTGGGCTTAAGTTTATTAGAAGGGATTCTCTCAGTTCCATGCAAAGAAATAAAATGGCATTCTTCTCTAAATTATGATCTTTTGAACACTAATACAGTGATAAAGATTTTTTGAAGTCCGTATAATTTCTCTTCATACTAGCCAAATTTTAGTGTCTTCCTTAATCATTTAAAAATTTAAGAGCTATTTAGCATCAGTCCTCTAACATCTGAAATCCTCATTTAAATGACTAGCTGACAAGCCACAATTTGGAGATAAGAGCAGAAGAAGAATCCATGAATTCTGAAGTCCTCATTTAATTATGAAAGCAAAAAAAGATCTCAGAACACCTCCCCTATCTTGGAGGATAGAAAGAAACTTGCTTAAGTGCCCTATAAGCTGAAAATTTCACAAACCTTAATAACTTTAAAAGAATTATAGTACTCTCTTGTGGCCAATAAAGGCTGATAGTCACAATAAAAGTTACCACGATGAAGCTGCCATGTCTATGGCAACACGAGTTTTCTCTACCTGTGCTGCGCAGGACAGAGCATCAACTGCAGTGCTCAAGTTAAACTAGAAAGCGAAACAAACATTAAGCGTCAACCTGAGAAGGCAGATTCAGAGTTGGTAGACCTATCCTAACCATATCAATTCTACAAAAATTATGCTTTGGGATTGTGATGTATGATAATTTTAATATGCAGGTCTGTTAGGATGCATGAGATTTATAAGAACATAAGAGCAATTCATAGCAGTTCATTATTTTGATTTCTTTCTAGTATCAATATAAATAACAGAATTTATGTAACAACTAGGCATTTTTTCTAAAAGAAATCTAAAATCTTCCATGTAGTCTTTGCCATGTGGAATTAACTTGTGATTAAAGGCACTGTATGTCAGGTTCACAGTCAAAGCTTCTGTAGGAAAGAACATTGCATAGTTTTCAAAATTAGTTACTGTAGACAAGGTCCTACACGGATTTGATGCCTGTCCTCTAGATAAACATAATCTAAATCTACAAGCTGATATCAATATATATTACAAGCAGACAAGTAAAAGGACTAGAACAATCAGCGAGCCACCACCCAGATAAGACAGTCCGTGTACATACAGATCATGTGAAAGCATCTTAGGGATGGGAAAAAATGTAGATTAGGATGAACAATGATGGCAATCTACCCTTAGACGAGCTCGAACAACCCATAAAGCTTTAAGGATACACCAGGAAACCAATTTAGCTGCTGAATAAGGCGCGGCTCTAAAACAAAAAACTGTAGGCAAGCTCAGAATGAACTTCAGTAGGAGGAAAAGCAGGACGAACTGCCTGGAGGCAGTGTAAGAAGGGGTATCTGAGGAGCCTTAACAAATAAGCACAACTCTGAAAACAATCAAGTTTGAAACGAAACTGTGCCTTTTCATAAATAACACATATTCAACAACTACAAGGTTTTAAATTCTATTTTAGGATTTCAGAAATGGAATAACTGTTACCAAATGAATATTAACCACTAACATACTAATTTTGTTAAATTCATCAGAGAGCTTCTAGACACAGGGGCACAGGCTAGCATTTGAGTAATTTCTGGTCTCTGCCAAAACACAAAAGCTTAGCTGGACGATTGCTTGCAAGAAATTAAACTGGAAAGTTTCTAAGAATCACTGCTGCTTTGCATGCAGATACAAACTCAACTTCACTGCCTCTGATCCTGGCAGGCTGCCTTTCCAGCAGCAGCAGTCATTTAGGGGTTCATATCAAGGTTACAGCATTTAAGATAATTCTACAGCACAAACGCTGACTTCTAAGGCAGTGAATTAATAAAACAAAAATCACCCCACATTGATGACACTGATGAAGCTATTATATTTTATACTCAGTTCTTTAAAGTATACACAGATACTTTCAAAAAGCAACATGTCAGTTTGTCGAGATTCATAAAAATCTTTTATCTTCAAAATTTCACCACTGGAAATTTACTGTTAAAAAATAGTGTAACAGTAAAAATATTGTTTTATTATCTATATCAAAAAAGAGAATATGTTCACTAGTATATTTTTATTTAAAATATTAAAAACCTGAGTATCTATAATAACGAAAAGCTAAATGTTAGCAAAAGAGGAATGTCTGAGTAAACTACACAGCTTTTAAAAGTATTTAAAAAAAAAAACTGATAAAAACTAGTAATACTTTAGACACGCTAAGTAGGAAAAAAACACCAAACTGAAAATGCTCTAAAAATATAATTAAGTGAAAATGGAGATGTACCTGAAGAAAGACCCAGGGAAACACAAATAAAAAAGAATAGTTTTAGAGTGGTGGAGTTAGAGGTAAAATGCTTCTCTGTGAAGATTTTACTTAAGGTTATAATTTTTTTTAAAAACCTAGATACTTCCAAAAACACTTCAGAGAATAAGTTAATAACAGTGGCTAAAGATGAAATCAATATAACAATTGCGACTAATCATACTCTTTTTTACAGTGCATTTTTCCTATGAAAACAGTTTGCCAATTTTTAATGTCATTTCCATATTTGTCACTACTCTTTGTATTAAAGTACTGCTAAAATGTAGCTTATGCCGGAGAATTTCCTGCTTCCTAGGCCACTCAAGAACAACTATACAAATGAAGTTAGACTATTACTGTGATTCAGTCCTTCCACATCATTTACTAAGTGCTTCACGCGTGCTGGCCCCTGCAGCAGGGGCCAAGAAGTCTCCTTTTCCATCACTTCATCGCTCTCACTTCACGCCATCCTTTAGCCAGCACACTCCCCTCTCCTCCACTTTTTGTCATCTACTTCAATGTTCCACTTCAGGGCCCAAAACATATCTTAATCCTGAGACTTTTGGCTCTGTGGCCAAAAATTTTTCTAGAAGAATGTATCTGGATCATTTAATCATATGACAATGCTTTCAGTATTTAAGAAGGAAAGGTATCTTCTGTATCTGTACTTTGGAGTCATCATGAGAAATTCACTCTCAAACTTTCTTCCAAAATTATTCCCTTTTCATTTTCAGTGTCTCCTATTCCAGTAGCTCTTTCTTTTCTGCCATTAGTCATATGGAGGTCTTCCCTTACAGTAAAAACAAAAGTCTGTGTCTTACTCTTCCTGATGACACAATTGCTACCTGCATCTACTGCTGAATTCACTGACTGCATGCTCTAAACCCAGTATTTTCTATTGTGAATCCACCCATTTCTTTTTCTTTCTTTTAATGTCCTTACATCCTGGCTCATGTTTGAAATGATGCTAATACAATTAGTACTCTTATAAATTAAGGCTTCCTACAATATCTATCTCCAACTCTTTCTTCTGTTATCATTCTAATCAATCTTTGATTGCAGCAAACAATGCCTACTTACTCTCTCCTACAAACATTTCAAGGACATGCTATCCTGGGTTTCCTGTTTTTCTGTTCAGAATCTGCTAGTCCTCCTTCATACTTTGTTATTTTGGTGTCTTAAGATAAAATACCAGTGCTAGGAGCCCTGGCTCTGTAGGGATCTGAGCTGTCAGGGGACCATTCTATGTGCTCCTTTTCTCATATACTCAAGCAACATCACCTCCACTTTAGCAACCACCACTGGTTAAAAGTACTTCAAGGGCTTCATACATGTTGACTTGCAAACAAAGTTAACAAGTAAAGCCTGAAAATGATATAAAAACTGATTTGTGTATCAGTAGACAATTAAATATGTGATATCAGTTTCAATTCAGCAGCATTAAGTTAAAACTGATACAGGGAAGAGCTTAAAAGCAGAGGGATCTTAGCACTTTAAACTGAAAGAAGCCACAGACAAAACCCAATCTCGCGCGTGTACTTACACAGCTACTAAATGAGGATTCTAATGTCACAAGACAGAGCTATGGATGGAGTAGTCTTAGTCTGCTGGCTATGTGGGATTTTACCATAACAGAGTTAAGGCGCTGTAAGTCAAAAGTTATCTCAAAATCAAGAAAATGAACAGCAACTTAGCCTAGTGAGGGATGAGATTTGGAGTATAAGACTGGGAGAAAATGTGCTAATTTTGAGACAATGAAGATAATACAGATAAATCTGTGGTGGGTTATAAGAACGTCTCTGAAGACAGTGATAAAATGAGAATCAGCCAATTTAAGACTGACACTTTCTGACCAACATGGTAAAAGTAACACGGAAACAGGGAAGGCTACCTGACGAGGCACTTGGAATTTTAAGAGTCCACGGACACAAAGAGGTCTTCTCCCATGAGGTGCAATTAAATATAAATCTGCCTGAGGGTTTTTCCTAAACTGTGTAAGACCAAGCACCACGACCACAAAGGGAGACCATAAAATCTACACCTGGACCTCATCAAGTTAGAAGTAAGCCTGTAGCCTCGAAATGACCCAGGAAGCTCTCCAGTCCTCTGAGCAGCTGGGGTTACTTGCAGGAAGTTATCCAGCCCGTGAGAGGCACAGACACATCTCTCAGTTCACGGTAGTGTGATTACGTGTGCTGAGTACGATTTCATGTTAAATTTAAGATGATGATCTGATAAACCAGCAAACTTAAAAGAGAATCCAGTTCTTGGCAAACTGAGTGCCCTGCGAATCGTCAGGAGATTCTATCCTAGCCCACGCTACCTGTGAGAACATTCGAGCTCCGGAGGCAAGATGAGCTCGCACGCCAGCTCTACTACCTCGGGGGGCAAGTTAGCTGAAGCGCTCTATGACTTACTGTCTATATCCCTAAGGGAAGATGATCAAAGGACCCATTTCGGGGCCAGCCTGGTAGCGCAGTGGTTAAGTTTGCACGTTCCACTTCAGCAGCCCAGGGTTCGCTGGTTTGGATTCTGGGTGTGTACCTATGCACCACTTGTCAAGCCATGCTGTGGTAGGCATCCCACGTATAAAGTAGAGGAAGATGGGCATGGATGTTAGCTTAGCGCTAGTTTTCCTCAGCAAAAAAAAAAAAAAAAAAAAAAGAGGAGGCTTGGTGGCAGATGTTAGCTCAGGGCTAATCTTTCTCAAAAAAAAAAAAAACCCTACGTGCCCATCAAGGGACAAATGGACAAAGAAGATGTGGTATATATACACAATGGAATACTACTCAGCCATAAGAAATTATGAAATCTGGCCATTTGTGACAACATCAATGGATCTTGAGGGTATTATGCTAAGTGAAATTAGTCAGAGGGAGAAAGTCAAATACCGTATGATCTCACTCATAAGTAGAAGATAAACCACAACGACAGACAAATACACAGCGATGGAGACTGGATTGGTGGTTACCATAGGGGAAGGAGGGGGGAGGGCAAAAGGAGTGATGAGGCTCACATGTGAGGGGATGGACGACAGTTAGTTTTTGGGTGGTGAACATGATGTAATCTACACAGCATTCAAAATATACTACAATGTACACCCGAAAGCTATATAATGTTATAATCCAATGTTACTGCAATTAAAAAAAGAGGATAAAAAAAGAATTTAGTGGAAAATAAATCTCAAAAATTAAAAAAAATCGTAAAACCCACAATAAAGGACATAGCTTCGAAGAAAAAACAAGAAAACAAAAAAACAAAACCAAAAGACCCATTTCATAGTGCTGTTATGAGAATGATGAAAGATAATACATTCAAATTGCAAAGCAGAATACACAACACATAGTAAGCAAAAAATGGATGTTAACTTTATCTACTAATTTTTTTCCTCTTGATGCTTGGAAGCCAAGCTATTTAAGAAGGGTCTTGAGTCCAAGATAGAAGATACTATTTTTGTCTCAAGTAAGGATGTGAGAACTGCTAAGACAATGCAAAAAGGAATTCCTTTGGTTTCTCAAAGTGGGCAGGCTATCCAAATGAGCTTCTCTTCGTGTTGCTATGGCGTAGCAAGAATTGGGATGAAGGAGGGAGAATGAACATGGAACACTTGCTGATTCTAATACAGTGGTGGCAAGAGAACTGAGAAAAGCAGAGGCTCCATGTACAATAAAAGGAGACAATAGACATGTATTGATGTACAGACTGTTACCAAACCTAGGATTCCAAAACACTGTTCTCAATGGTCAACAGATCTGTGAATGGACTGGGGGCGAGTGTCTTCACCTGCAGCTTCAGCAGGTAGTGTAGCACAGCAGCTGCCACTGGGAGAGCTGCAGGTGGGAGAACAATCTTGGGGATTGGAGGTTAATCTCAACAGAGAGTAGGTGTCCTTAAAAAGCAAGGACAGCGTGGTTAAGTGTACAGACTTAATTAAACCTGGGCTCTTCTGCTTATGAGCTGTGTGACTTTGGGCAAGTTACTCAACCTATCGGCTTCAGTTTCGTCTGTAAGACAAAGATAGTAATACGTGACTCGTAGGGGTGTTGCTAAAATTAAATAAATTAAAATGTGTAAAGCACCAAGTATCTGGCACACAGTTCCGCAGCATAAGGTTAACAGATATAGTCATTTAAGAACAACCGACAGTTAGGAAGGAAAGAGCCACAGAGAGTGAGCCTGTGTTCTGGGGCAACCGCGATCTCTTGGCACGAGGGAGCTGTTAGGGGCTGCGGAGAGTTAGGATCCTCTCATTGGAAACGCGGCTCTGGAAGCAGCGGGGGAAACAGCAGCAACAAGTTTGTGAGCATTACTGAAATAGACCTTTAGATATTTTCAGAATCAGAGTATCACAAATGTACCCTGAGTTTTTATTGTAGTCTGTGTTTTTTCATATTCTTATATAGGTAATCCACCCACAGCTTTCAGTCCACATATAAAATTTAAGAAATCATCTTACTCACTAAACTACTTGAAAACAAACTCTGGCACCATGGTGGGGGGGTGGAATAAGCAAGCACAAAAGCCCAACAAGTTTATCTTTCATTAAAGACAAACTTAAATACATCACGTGCGTGGATATGTGTGCACAGCAGGTGTCATCGAACTACAGCCCACTGCTTATTTTTGTATGGCCTGCAAACCAAGAATGGTGTTTACATTTTTAAAGAGCTGGAAAAAATACACAAAAGACTATCTCCTGACACATGAAAATTATATGAAATTCAAATTTCAGTGTCCATAAATAAACTTTTATCGGAACACAGCTGCACGCATTCGTTTCTGAACTGTCTCTGGCTGCTTTGGGGTTACAACGGCAGAGCTAAGCAGTTGCAGCAGAGACCTGTAAGGCTTGCAAAGCCTAAAATATTTACTCTCTGGCCTTATACACCAAAGGTTCGCCATAGCATATGTTATGATGAAAGGGAATAAATTAACCTTTAGATGTGATTCTCCAAATGTGACTAAACTGCCATACTTAACTCTGGTAATACTCACTTTTAGTTCCCTACCAGAAAGGCTTCCCTCAAATCCAGTGATTCTTTGAATGGTGGTGTTTCTTAAGAGAAACTGACTTCTAATGCTCCACAGAGCAATACTCTACGGAGTTCAGCTGAGCACCTCTTGGAAAACCTGAACCCATCCAGAGCTGCATCCTGCTGAAAATTCGGCCCTGCCTACAACCTCCTATAAAATGAAAAGTGTAGAAGAGAAAAGGAACTTGAACTCATTAAACACCTCCCACGTGCAAACACATGGCATTATTTCTTTCAGGTCTTCACAACAATTCCATGAAGTGGGAATTACTGTCCCCGTTTCACTGAAATAGGGACGGGTTCAGTGAGGCTAAGCAATTTGCCAAAGACAACATAGCCAGTAAGTCGCAGAACTGGGATTGCCACCTAAGTCTGAGAGTGCAAAGCCTCAGCTATTTCCGCTAAATCAGAGGCTTTCAAATGTTATGAGCATGACTCATAGTAAGAAGTGCATTTCACCTCATGATACAGCACACAGATATGTAAATGCACACAATTGAACAAAAGTTTCCTGAACCAATGCTTAGCCTTAAAACGTGCAGTGTGCTCTAATTCCTATTCTACTCTATAAGTTAAAAATTGATGGTTACAACCAAAAAAAGTATTTTCCAATGATTCTCAATCTGCGGAAGAACATGAGTGAGGTTCTTTAGTTACTATGAAATCTGATCACACTTGCTACTTGCACATCGCTTTGTAAAAGGGAAATCAGAATAACGGCACTTTACAAGTCTGTCAGAGGTTATCAAATGCTGTTTTGAGACAAGTGATATGTGAGACAACTGGTTTAAAGAGCATGTTCCCAGTGCTTTATGTATGTTTGTTTCATCTTTATATAACTCTATGAGGTGGATACTATTATTATTCTCATCTTACAGATGGAGAAACAAGCACGGAAAGCTTAGCTGACCTGCCCAGGGTCGCACGAGTGAGCAGCCGAGGCAGGATTCAGACGCAGGGGACTGGCTCCAGAGTCCACGCTTCATCACTTTACTCATGTTCCAGTCGCTGCAGGACCTCACACCCAGGTCACAGCAGTTTTTCACAGAAACAACTTCGACAGAATTGACTTAGCATTTAACTTTGACTTTCTATTAAGAACTGGCCATGTAAAGAATACTTCCACATCTTTACTAAAAGTGCTATTAAAACGCTGTATTAATTATACTGTCACTGTTCTCTATGTAAGGGAAAATCTGGTCTCTCCTGGTGTAATAGAGGCTTTATTTTTTTAGAAAATAAAAGTTACAGAACACCTTGATCCCATTTTTTGTCAGTTTACCTTTGCCTGAGAATTAAATTACGCATTTATCATTAACATATAACAGCTAACTCTTCGTGGCTATGCTCTTCCATACGCCACCCTTTCTTCTTCGTCCTTACATTCAGCAGCACTATGCTAGGACAATTAGAAGTGAGACAGAGAGGTCCGTGGTTTCATGGAGCTAGAATATTTAACGGGGGAGGCATGCATTAAACAAGTAATTTCATTATTAATGACAGGTGTTAAGTTCTAGAAAGGAAAAACACAGCATGCTTTGAGAGTTTATTACTTGAGGATCCAATCTAGTCAACATGGCCAAGACATCCTAAAGGAGTGACGTTCACGCTGAGCTATGAGAGATGAGAGGGAATCCTCCTGCCTAGAATGATTTCTAGGTAAAGGGAAGACAATGCAGAAGATCCCGAGGAGGAAAGGATGCTCTTCTAACAAAATCTGGTTACTCGCCACCGGGAACTGGCAGAAGCCCTGCCCAAGACACTGCCAAGAACAGGAACGGGTGAGAGCTGCCGAGCTTACTACACGATGGGGCTGATCCGGCTCTAGATGGGAGGGTGGCGCAGCAGTTCTCAGAGTTGGCTACACACTGGAATTCTGAAAGGCCACGTGAAGGAAAGAGGCCAAGGAGTGAGAAAAAAGAAAAACTTTAATTTCCTGAATGTCCTACCCCAAGAGAAAAAGAAATTGGGAAGCTGGAGAAGACTGTTACGAGAGGGCGAGCCTACTGATCTTTTTAATGGTATCTACAAATGCATATGAAAGAGTCAGGCTTTTTTTTTTTTTTTTTTCCCACTTCTCATCTTATGAAAGGAAAAGTATTGCTGCCATCCTGAATGAACCGGGAATCATAAATATGACCATTATATAGGAGTGAAAAAGGGAACAGGTAGAGTACAGAGAGAAAAAAAAAATCCTCCCTGAGCCTTTGCTGCCAAACGAGATTTGTTAAAATGAATACAGAATTCAGATGACAATTAGTACTGATAATTTAAACGTTTAACAATTCATTTGAAGTTTTTTACAAACACAGGTTTCTTTCTGGTTCCCTGCCTTTTTTTTTTTTTTTTTTTTGCTACAATGCTTTTCCTATTTACATTCCTTTGCCATAGGACAAATATGGCAAATAAAAATCAATTGGTGGTAGGAGCTCTCCTAACAAAAAATAGGGGCAAGTATTTATAGAAAGTTTATTATGTACTAGGCAGTGTTGTGAAATGTTTTGAATACATGATTATCTCATTTAACGCATCACAACCATCTTTGACCTACTGTCACATTTATGTCATAAATGAGGAAGCTGAAGCACAAAGAAGTCCACTAACTCTGTGCCAAAGGTCACACACACAGTGAGGGATGCCACAGTCAGTTCAACAGATGCTATTCCTCTTGGAGTTCATCCAACCTACTGTCTGAACACAGTATATCTTCTGGATCCCAGAGGAAGCCTAAAGAGGATAAGGGAAAATAACAGCCATCTTATGATTCTTCAGCCCACTGTCATTTCTCAAATGAGAACAGGGCTGAGTTGAATTAGATGGGGAGAACAGATTAAAAAGGGAAGTACCCCAGCCATAACAACCAGTGGTTATAAACTGGTATACAAAAAAATACACCAATCGTTCTAAACTTTAGTGTGCATCAGAATCTCCTGTGGGTCTAGTTACAACACTGGGCTCCACCCACAGACAGTTTCTGATTCAGTATGTCTGGGGCGGAGTCTGAGAATTCGCATTTCTAACAAGTTCTCAGCGGATGTTGCTGGTCCAGGGACCACAATTTGAGAAGCCTGCACTATACATACCACATAAATTCACTCTCTTACAACGCTATAGTGAATAAAACCACACGCTTTTCCCGGGGAACTACAACAGAAATTAAAGGGCTCCTTCAGAGGTTAAAGAGATGGGGAATTTTCAAAGAAACATTTAAAAATTTTTTCATTTATTATATTTTTAAATATAACATTTGGTACATACAAAAATATGTGTAAAATATATAAATTGTAAAAGCCATATAATTCTCATACCTAATTCATACAGTGGCAATCAATGTCTTCAAACACAACTGACAAACTTCCTTTAATATTAAACTATTTATTTTTCTAATTGTCAAAGATGCTTATGAAATTTAACTTCTGAATACATAACATTCATAATTAACATATATAGTATAAATAGGTTAAACTTTGCCTTTTTTCTTCATTGCTTATTCCACAGTTTTCACTAGTGAATAAACACTATTGTTACTGAAGACTAATCTAACTGAACATATGAAGTTTGACAAAAAAATAACTCAAACTTTCCAAGATATATTGTAAAACTACTAAAGACAGAGAGAACACAAAGAAATGTTTCACCCCAAATTTACCAATTTTAGTTATTTTGTTAAATTAAGAGAGCACTACAGACCGGGCTACACCATTCTAACGTGGGATTTCAAAGCAATGATCACACAGCCTTCAGTGCTATTTGAGTAATTACAGACAATCAACATTGGCAACGAAGTTAAAATCTTACCCAGATCTAGTCGTTTTGAATTCCACCTTGAGGATAGGTTTGCACGGTTCTGGCTTCTTCCCATCCTTTAACTGTTTTCCTAAAATATATTTTCCTGCATTAAATTCTAAAATTCTAAGTTAATCTAAATTCTTACATTGATAGTTTATAAAATGAAAGTGAAATATAATGAAATCCACCACGAAACATTTTAAAGTGATTCTGAAAGAAGTACTTAATACAAAGTAAGATATTTAAAATAATCAATTAAGTTAATTGACATTCCATGCTAAAAGGTAACTAAAATCCATAACTTAGTAACATGTATGTGATAAAATTCTAGTAAGAAGTTGATAGTCTTCTCAATGTTCTTAACTGCAGGTAAGCAAAACAAAAGTTCAATTAGCTAAATTAATTCAAGTTTTAAAATAGCTTGATTCAAGAAAAATAAACCTAAATCATATTTTCACACAAGTGTGACAGGCTGCATAATTAAACCCTATGCTAATAAACCCATTTATATTTATTCCCCTAAAGT
This sequence comes from Equus przewalskii, assembly GCF_037783145.1. Lineage (NCBI taxonomy): Eukaryota > Metazoa > Chordata > Mammalia > Perissodactyla > Equidae > Equus > Equus przewalskii. The sequence continues at coordinate 19,144,008 of NC_091862.1, forward strand.
AAAACCCATCCCTTGTAACGTCCAAAAGACTGCTGAAATAAACCAACCTCTACAAAAGGTGTCAGAAACTCATACCGTCAAAGAATTTTGATTATTTAAAAAAAATGTTTTTTGATTTGTTACCTATTTCTACATGTTCATTGTAGAAACAACTCAGAAAAATATAAAGAAAATAAAACATGCATTTCCACTTCTTAGAGATCAGTCATTCTCAACATGGTACTGTTCCTGGGGACTGCAAACCCACACGCCCGCCCCAGCCCTTCTCGTCCTCTTTCCCAGCTTTCTCCCCCACAGGACCTCGCTCATTCTAGGACCCTGTATTTTATTTTGTTTCTTGTTTGCCTTACCAACAAGCAAGCAAATTCCATGAAAGCAAATGTTTTTAAGTGTGTATGTGTTTTCTGTTGCTGTATTCCTGGAGACACTGTTTGGCACAGAGTGGGCACTCACTAACTATTTAATGAGTGAATAAATTAATGATTTTTCCTTAGAATTAATTCTAGAAAAAGAATATCTGGGTAGAACTGTATTTCAGAAAGCTTGCACCAATTTGTATTTCCACCAACAGTGTAGGAGAGTATTTTGCTACATTCTTCCCCAACAATGCTATTTTTTTTTCTGATTTGATAAGTGGAAAAGGTATCTCATTTTAATTTGTACTGTTTTAATCCATAACTCTGAACATTCTTAGGCTTTTGGGTCATCTGTATTTCTTCTTTTAAAAAACAGCTTGTGTCCTTTACCCATGTTTGTATGTTATCTTCTTTATATTTAAAAGTAAATTTAATATTCAGAGGTCATTAATATTATGTCCGTTATATGTTGCAAATATTTTCCCCAGTGTCATTTGTGATTGAATACTCAGAAATTTTTAAAACCTGCACAGATGTATACATTTAAATAATCAAGTCTATGAGTCTTAATCATGTTTCCAGTTAAAAAAGCTTAAAATCTAAAATGCCAATCCTTCCAAAATCAATTTACAAATGTAATATAGTTAGAATTCCAACAGCGTTTCTTGGAATGGCTAAGAAACGAGGGAAGGAGACTGACTTCCAGAATGACAGTGAGAACCTCCGTGAACTCGCTCTCCCACAAAAATTGAAACACTAGTAAAGCAACTCAAGTTAACCACTCCAGACCTCTGGAAATTAACTGAAGCCACAAAACAAGCGGATCGTACAGTCTCCCCACAGAAACGACGAGACCTCGGTAAGATGGTAGACTGGGATGCTTCCATGGAGGGCTGTTCCCGGCCCCCTCACTTCCCAGCTTAGTGGCCAGTGGCCTCGAAAAGGCAATAATGTCAGCCATCAGAAAGGACTGAGTATTTTTGCAGTTCCATTAAAACCAGCTTCCCGAGAGCACAAGAGCTGTCTGTCCCAACTCGCAGCTCCCTGGAAACTCTATTCCCAAGGTGGTGTGGCCATTTCATCCGAGAGAGACCCCAGCTCAGGAGGGAAAAGGCCCTCCCTCCAGGGCATCGCAAAAACAGCAGCCATCTGCGGGCACCAGGCAGCTGCCTAAGGCTGTGGTTTCAGCTGAGGCGGATAAGAGCCAGGGCAGGAATGAGAAGAAAATTCTGAAGAACTAGACATACTCCTGGGATCTAAGAGTCTGCACAGCTGTGCAAGGCTGCGTGCATGCCCAGGGAGGACCTGCTGGGAAAGGAAAGGGCCCAGCCACTCATCTCTGGCTGACTTTGAGACCCTGAGCACACAGGAAGTAAAAAAAAAAAAAAAAGTAAAATGGTGGAAAGTAAAATGAGCTATAATATCTACTGCTGCCAGGAATGTCGGGAAAGAGCCACTGATCCGTGGCTGCTAGAATTGCGAAGGATACAGTCTTTTTGGAAAGCAGTGTAACAGCATTTACTACAAACAGAAATACCTAAAACCCTTTGAGGAGAAACAATTTTACTCTTGAGCATTTGTATATAGAAGCAAAAGGACCAATTCCTATTGAATAGGTACAGGAAGGTAACAGCAACATAATTTGTAGTGATCAAGAACGGAAAATAAAGTGAATGTCCATTAATTTGAAAAGGCTGAATAAATTGTGAAACAATCTATTACCTTACCATTAAAATGAAGGAATTAGAGCCATGCCAGGTGACACAGAGAGATCTTCCTAAAGCACAGGGGATTAAGCACAGTGGAAAAGCAAGATGGAAAAAAAAGACTAATAGAAATGGGGCTGGCCCAGCAGTATAGTGGTTGAGTTTGGTGGCCGGGGGTTCGCCAGTTCAGATCCCAGGTGTGGACCTACACACCGCTCATCAAGCCATGCTGTGGTAGGTGTCCCACATATAAAGTAGAGGAAGATGGGAATGGATGTTAGCTCAGGGCCAATCTTCCTCAGCAAAAAAGAGGAGCATTGGCAGCAGATGTAAGCTCAGGGCTAATCTTCCTCGAAAAACAACAACAACAAAGACTAACAGAATTCTATTTTATGTAAAACAATGACCAAAAAAATCTCCTAAGTTTATCTATGTGTGTAGGGATATATATGGTTTTAGAAATATATATATATATATTTTGGAAGAACACCTGTACGATTTTTGACATAGCTTACCTGGTGGGGCACAAAAGGGGACTGGGCTGCTGACGTGGGGGAAGGCTGAGGGAGAAGGGACTGATCCCATTTATGTATGATGACACACACATGTGTATGGATATGTATAAAAAGCCAGCAGTCTTTTTTGTCATTCTCCTCTTTGGTTCCATGGTTAGGAAGTTCTTCTCCACAGCAAAATCATTTCAAAAGATTTTTTTTTTTTGCAATTTCTTGCAATTGCACTATAGTATCATTTATTACATTTAATTATTTTCTGAAATCTATTTTGGTACAAAGAAGGTATTTTTCTTCTAATAATTTCAGCACTATTTTAATAGTTTTACTGAGCGATAACTGCCAGACAATAAAGTGCACACACATACTTAACGTGTACAGCCTGACGAATTGTGATATAGGAATGCACCTGCCAGCGCTATTTATGGAACCATCATAACTTCCCCCACTGATATGAAGTCACCTTTATTACATTAAATTTTTATAAATACACACCTGTCAAGTGGTATGACAGTAACTAATCCTGCCTTAAAGTCCTGGGGGATCGCCTCTTCCTCTCTGTATGCAGACAGCAGAATCCTGAACCTCCAGCCTCCCAATTTACAAGACCCAAGAAGTGCCGGGTAAGAGAGGGAAGCAGAACAGCAGGCCAAGAGACCGCAAAGGACTGCCCGGGGGAGGAGACTGGTTTGTTGAGGTGGGAGAGGGAATTGAGGGAAAAAGGAAGGTATAGAAAAAAGGAGGCTTAAATCTGAAAAGTAGACCCTCGAGCAGTGCGAGGAACAAAGTAAGAATTTCAACCTGTTCAGAGAAACACGATCTTTTAGCGAGGAATTTCCATATCTGCTTTGAAGAAGGCCAGCATCAGCCCTGGATCCATCTTCTACACCCAAGGCTCTGATTGAGAGCGTCAGACTGATGTAATTTGGGCTTATAGATGCAAATTTTACATTTATTCTCAAAAATTATTTTGTTGTATGCATTTTGTTTTATGAAGTAAAACAATTTTTCAGATATAACTTCATTTGACTTATTTCGATATTCACCACCAATCTTTCAGTGGCTGGAACCATTTTAAGAGCATCGGGTAATGTATTTACTGAACCTTTCCAAGTCTGAGCTTCTATATCTTGTATAAAACCTGGCTAGGTACAAAGTTCTTAACTTTTGCTTTGCTCAATAGTCTTGATATTGCTCTACTGTATCTAGCACTTAAACTTAGAATAAAGTTTAAAGCCGATCTGATTTTTATTTCTTTATAAGTAAACTTTTTTTCCACCGCATGCAAGGATGCTAACAGAGTAGTTTCATTATCTCTGTAAATCACAAATGCTGCAGTTTTTATAGTGATCTTTCCTCATTAACCTTGCTTGGAAATTACTGAGTCCTTTTGATCTGCGTACTCTGATCATTTTTCAACTCAGGTTTTTAAAATTACGTCACCAACTATTGCTTGGGTTCCAGAAAGGTTAATTTATTCAAGTGTAATCCTAGACTAACCATTTTCTAAACTGAATCAAGCAATAAGGCGCTAGCTAAGATTCCATACAGCACACGTAAGTCAAAGGATGCTTAAAGGATCGCTGGATTTCACCACTAGGTGTCACTTTTCTCCTTACTCGCTATGCCACCTGAGTAGCAAAAACCTGTGCTAGTTTTTTCAACTACCTGTGAACTGCCTTGATATGTCGTTGAAAAGATCTGGTTAATTATAAAACTTGACTTAATAAATCAGGTAAACCTCCATGTCACATCCGATTTCTTCTGTCTCTTATTATGACTTGCTCCCTATAAGCCACTTGGCCACAATGAACTTGGTTAAGTCTTGGTGAATCTAATTCCAGAATTTTATGTATGTACGTCCATTTCTTCCCATTTGCCGTCACAAGTGAAATCTTCACTATTTATTGTTTACAACGGCTTTCTAACTGGCCCTCCTCTTCTGTGCCTAGCTCCACTGACGCAATACCATCAGAGTAGTATTTCCAGAATATAAATGTTGTTTCTTATGTAAATCATTTACTACATCTCCATCATGAAGTCCAGACTCGTTAGCATAGTATGATGTATAAGTACTCTTGCTTCCATACACGGTTGTGTCTTCACTTCCTGCTACCTGCCCAAAGGAATTTTAAATGCTGGTCATATTAACTATTAACAGTTTTCCAAGATTACCTGCTTTGGATTATGTCTTTGTATCTTCTGACTAAAATAACCTTGCTCTGCTCTTTCCTATCTCATAACATCCCATTCATCCTTTAAGACCAAGCTCATATAACCTAAATTTGTGAAATCTTCCTACACCCTTCATCCAAAAACATACCCACTACTTCTGTTTCCACATCATCCTATGCATGCCTTTATCAGCACTCGTCATACGCATTCTAGTTATCAGTTTATAGATCGTTTTCATTCACTGGACTATGAGTTCTCCAAGTGCATCATATTTCCAGTATTTCATCTCTGGTGTACAGGAGGCGCTCAATAAATGTCTGTTGAATGAATGAATGAAGATACATTAAAAAAATGAGTGAGGATCATTGACAAAAACAAGTGCTTCCTTAGTTTTTAATTTTGCCATTTAGAATGGAGAACGTATATTCTAACTGATACAGTTGTCACACAGCAGTGATGTTCTCAGCCTAGAGCTGGCCATCTAGCATGGCAGCCATCACTCCCACATGGCCATTGGGTGCTGAAATGGGGCTAGACCAAGTTTAGATTTGTTATAATATAAAATACACAACAGAGTTCAAAGAGTACAAAGAAAGAATGTGAAATATCTTAATTTTGTATGTTGATATTTTGCATATTTTGGGTTAAATAACATTTTAAAATTAATTTTACTTTTTTCACTGTCCTTAGTATAGTTACTAGTAAATTTAAAACTACACATGTAGCTCACATTATATTTCTATTGAACAGCGATGCTCTAGAAATTAAAGTGATTCAAACTGGCAAATCGCATTGTTAACAACACTCGTCTGAAATGGGGAGAGGGTTCTTTCCTTAATGAGTATGGAGATAGTTAATTCACAGCTGAACTGAAGACAGCTGGACATCTGCTTTTTGACTCTTGGCCAAGGGCAATGGGATTTATGATGTGCTTGTTCAAGGTCCAAAACTCCCCTAGTGACTCCCAGGGTAGCAGTTTTACTGATGGTTGGCAAGTGGCCTAACTGGTTTGGCAAGACTGGCTTGATCATTTCAAGGGCCTCCCTGAGAGTTTCTGAGTTCCTCAGAAGCCAGATCTCGGTGGGTGGAGCTGGAGACTCAGCACAATCCTTGCGCGCACTTCAGCACCTGCGGGAGCCCGCATATGGGATGTCGCTCAGAATGCTGACCCGCATTCTCTTTCTCCCGCTGCACCACATCCTTTGCCTTTAAATAAAAGCCTTATCTGAGTATGTTCTGTGGAGTCCAGTAAGTCCTTTCAAATACATAAACTGGGGAAAACCTCATAATGAACTATTTAAACAACTGCAGTATGGTTTTACTATTTATTGAATGTTTCATGCTTCAGCTGAATCTTAAAAGTAGATTAATCAAGTTTTTTGTATGTCACATCCTTAAAATATTACATTAAGCTGACTTTTACTTATGTGAACTTTGATTTTATTTTTCCTTCAGTGACCCTTAATAGAATAAAAGTTCCCTAATCTTGGTTTATTCCTTGATAAGTGGATTGATTGTACTTATAAGTAAGCTCCAGAAACTAAATTTTAAAATGTCATTTCCTATAATGAACACCTATTGATTTTGACCGTCTATCATCTCCATTTCCTTTGAGAATAATCTGATTCTGGTGAAGATAACAATCTCTCTCTCTCTCTCTCTCTCTCTCTCTCTCCACACACACACACACACACACACACACACACACACGTAGGGTTACAGGGGAGACCCTGCAGGGCCCTGGGCCAGCAAATCACTTAACCATGAGGATTGCTTAAGGGTAAGTATGTGATCCATGCCAGGACTATCAAAGTTCTTCCTTCCTAAATAATGAAACTCTACCTGCCATAGGAGAGAAAGAGGCCAAAACAGAGAGAGAAGCAGAGCTCACTCCCCAGGCTTACCATACAGAAATACAGAATGTGCGGTCCATCAAGATGAAACGACTTTGCACAGTCAACAGATGGAACAAACCCTGCTTAATTTCCCTATGTTCCCAAAACTCTATACCTTAAAAATCACTTTGTTCAATCCTGCCATTTTACATACGATAAAACTAAGTCCCAGGGAAGAGTAATTATCTCCACAAAGTATTTCACATACAGCAAAGCTAGAATTACATTCCGGGTTGTCGGATTGCCAGGGAAATTCATAAAAACTAGATTAAAGGGAGCTATCAATTTTGTTTGTTTTAGTCAGAAATTACCTCTTGAGTAATTTCAGACACACAAATGAAGACTTTCTGAAAAAATATAATTATAAACCATCTTGATATGCATAGTAAATTATTCAGTATTATATCACAAAATTATTCTCCTTTGCTGGCCATCTTATCATCACTATCTAGATAACTACTATGCCCCTCAGGGTAAGAGTCTACCATCAAACACCGTGAGCAGGAAAGAGGCCATCCGAGGGAAGACTGAGCATAGACAACAAATCTGGAGAACTGCCTCCTAATTCAATTACAGTCCAAGCGCCAGGCCATCACTTCTCAGAGCACATTCCATGGAACACTGGGGAACCACAAGATGTTCTGAGAACAAACAATGCTAAAGGCAAATAAGTTTGGGAAAGCCACATTAAATAAATGAATATATAAACCAATATAAATAACAATACATATATGCATATATATCCTCCTTCTTAGAGATTCATGGTATATATTAAAGGTTAAGAAGTCTTGCAGTGAAGACAATGTTCAACTTTAAGTCAGCATTTCCAAAACTTTGACCCTAACAATTTTTCACCAAACAACTCATTAAGAAAAACTAGTATTGTGAAATGTATTTTGGGGAACACTACTCTAATCTAAAAATCTTTTGGTCCTATCCTACCAGGTAAATAACGTACCCAGATTTACATTTACTATAATTGCATATGTACAGCACATCACAATGTCCAGGTACTTCCACTTCCACTTTGCTCATTTGATGCAGGCCACAGAACAGTGCCCATCACATGGTAGACCCACTATTTGTTGAATGAATAAACAAAAATAGTCCCCACAACAACCATGTGAGAAGACTAGAGTAAATTTAATTATCATCTCTACAGAGGAGAACGCTGAGGTTCAGAAATGTTAACCAACTTCTTAAAGGTCACAGAGCCAGAAACAATGGACCCAGGGCTTGACTACAAGTCTGGCTTCAAAATCCCGTTAGTCTGATGGAGTATTAACGTCTTCTGAACAGATTCTTCAAGGACGTCTTAAGCTATTCTTAGGAGTAAACATTAAAATAAAGTGCCGGTAGGAGTCTTAAAGTAAAATCAGTTCCTGCCTATTGAGGTAATACTTATAAACGTTTTTTTAAGAATAAGATACTTAAACAACCATTAGATGCCTATTGAGGTAATACTTATAAACGTTTTTTTAAGAATAAGATACTTAAACAACCATTAGATGGGTTTAAATATGAAAAAATCCAAAATGGGCAAAATTTTAAAAGTCTAGTACATTTAAAGTAATTTGCTGTAACTGCTAAAAAGTAAGAGCAAGAGACCATAACAGAAGACAGTAATAAGAAAAAACCCTAAATTTCAACACATCAAAGCAGACATTTAGTATCCTGAAAATTATATACCATGAATATGGTACATATGGAATATATGATAACTTGTTATGGTATGGAAAACACTTTTTTTGTACTTTAATGTATAAAAATGCATTTAGTTTGCCACTGAGCTCAGCTACCAACATAAATTCAACTTTGGTAGATCACCTGCCACTAGCAGTAAGCAGTAAACATTACTACTGGTGAAAATAATGCATATTTTATAAATAACGACTACTTCTGATCATCTACAGTTTTAGACTGCTCTATTGTGCAACAAATACCATCTTACTTTTTAACATCTGCCACAGAAAAAATTTATTTACATTTTGTTTGGATTCTAATTTTGGGAAAAAAACGTTAAATCAAATATTCTTCATCTTGTTTCTTTAAAAATAATTGTAGCTAGTGATCCTCTTTTGCTAAGATACCACAAACTCTGTAGAAACTTATTTCTGCCACTTATAAAAGTCTGCTCTCAAGGATCTAGGTTTTCAACATAAAAAAAGATCAAGATTAAACAGAAAATCACCATTTGGCAACCATCACAGCAATAATTAATCCAGCCAACAAACATCAAAAGATGCTAAAACCAGAGGGTCAAAGCTGGATAGGGAACAGTTTGATTTATAGTCTCAAAGTACTTCCTTCAGATCAAAATATTTGGTGATTACAGATACAAATCAAAAATACTTATTAATTTCAAAGGGAAAAGAGTAAAGTTATAATGGAGAGACCCAGCAGACAGCAGCTTAATCAAGGAATTAAGGCATGAGACATCACCCATATAGGACAAATCAAACACAGGCTCCACCTGAGAGGAGGCAAAAGGAACTCATCAATCCTTTGGGGATATTCCTGAAGAAAATGTGCAACCTGAATCTAATCATGAAAAAACATCAGATAAAACCATACGGAGGCACATTTTAAACATAACTGACCTACAATCTTCAAAATTGTCAGTTATAAAAGTCAAGAAAAGGCCCAAGAACCATCCCAGTTTGAAAGAGACTGAAGAAACCTGACAACCACATCTAATCTCCATACAGACCTTCAGAGAAAAGGCAAAACCTGGTGACACAGGAGAATGCCCTTGTTAATAAGAAACAGATACTGGAACATTTTGGGGTGACTGGATGGTATGTCAACAACTTACTCTCAAATGGTTCAAAAGAAAAAACTCTTTGTACTATTCTTAGGAAAAAAGATAAAACTTCAGGTGAACTTAAAACCACAAAACCAATAGCATATATTTCTACCGTCTTCAATACTAGTTTCATTTCTTCTGGATTTGAAATGAAAGGTTTTTAAACGAATCATCTACTTTTTTAGTGTTCTGGATTCCTCGGTTCCAGTGGGGTTGGGAGATCCTAAAATTTATGAAAATTCTCAGGCGTACCACTAAGATTAGGGATCTAGCCACTAACAGAAGGAAGATCGAAAATATATTAAGAAAAAGACTGGAACCTAGTATCCTAAGGGCTATCCTCTGGATGCACGCATAATTAGATCTGTAGCAAATTTAAAATAAGTGCTTTTCCAGAAGATGACCGCTACCACAAAGCAGTGGTAAAATATACCAAAATATGTGGCTTCAAGAATGGTTACTTTTACCAGAAACAAACAAGTCTGAAAACCCATACTGCCCGAGACAGATAAATTTTTAATTTTACTGTTTCCTTAATTTCTACATTGCAATAATTCAGAATGTACCGACTTTTTAAAAAAGCGGGCAAGCATATTTTAAAGCAAACAATGAAACATTCACAATAGTACAAGGATACTCTTCAATATGTTACCAATTTAAAGAACAGTTCCTTTAATTTCCCTAAATTTGCTGGTTAAGAATCTCTTACGGTAGAGCTGGAGAATGCAGATTAATAAAAAAAAAAAAAAGTACATTCATTTTTCCAAATGAATTTGGCTTCATCCAAAACACAAAGAAGTCCTTTATAATCTGTTCATAAACACCCTACTAAAACCTTCTTTGTAGGTTTTGTAAACATACTTGTGCAGAAAAGAGTTAACATAGCAGGCTTGAGCCTGTTTTCCCTAGAAAGGTCGGCCTCCAAGGTCAGTTCTTGGTTGGCATCTGGTAAATTGGCTTTCGAGACCCTTCCACAATTCCCAGACTGATAAGGATGGCACACTGTGCCTAAGCTGTTTGTACAAACAGTACAGTTTATGATGAATCCCTGCTTTTCCTCTGGGCATCTGAAATTTTGGAACGTGCTAAAGCAGAGGGTGTCTACGGACTTATGCCAATAAAATCTCTGGGCTCCTGGGCTCAGGTGAGCTTCCCTGGTGGACACCATGTCACACATGCTGGCAATAACTCATTGCTGGAGGAAGTAAGCACGTGCTGGCAGACTCCCCGGGCAGAGGACTCTTGGCAGCTTGTGCCTGGCTTCCTCCAGACTTCACCCCATGTGCCTTTTCCCTTTGCTGATTTTGCTTTGCATCCTTTTGCTCAGTTCTGTGAATCCTCCTAGTGAATCATCAAACTTGGGGTGATCTTAGGGACCCTTGACACTACATTTTAATGCATAAAATTACTTTCTATAGAGTTCTGAGTGTTTCAATACACGGTCATATATACATTAGCAACTTGCAATTGATAACTTTAAGATGACAAAAGCCTAAAGTCCTATATCGCTCATAAAATTATTTACCTTTTTGACTACTGGAGAAACAATACTCAAAAAGATACTGTAACAGTCGTTTTCTCAAAGTTCAAATTTGCAATTTCAACTACAAATATAGTTAATTTGAGATTTTATTACCTGGTTATCGCATACTATTTCTATATGTGTAATTATTTTTAATTCCCTCAAAATGAAAGAAAACTCATCTTTATCCTCAAAAACAAACAAATCCAAATGCAAACTCCTGACAGTTTACTGTCCCTCACAATTCGGATGGTATTTAAAAGGGATGCATTCTTACCATGTGGAGCGATTGTCTGTACCGGCTTAGCGGAGGACCTCACGTTCCATATGGTCAAGGTGCCATCCGAATGACTGCAGATGAACTGTTTCCCTTCGTGATGCCAGGCAGCAGAGTGGATGGCCTAGAGAAGATGGGGAAGAGTCCCATTTTTAAAAACAAAAAGCAACTTAAACACAAAGCTATCCATAATTCGTGTTGTAATTAATTTTCACTTTAAACTTTTTCATATTTCCCAAGCTGAAGTCAATATTTTAACTTGGCATTCCCACAATAATTTAGCCCTCTTGCAATACAAATGAGATTTAATTTGGTATTGACACTATTTTAATTCTTTTAACTTACTCCTTAAGCCAACATAAGGATGATACAATAGCCATATATGCATTATTGACAAGTTCAGGAAAACAAAATGTATTCTTATAGTTTCTTAGAATAAACCATACCTAAACATAAATTACTAAGTAATTACAACCAATATCCCCTCAAAAAAAATAGTTGCTTTGACAGATCAGAACAAATTTTAAACATTAAATAAAATTATAAGAAGATAAAAATGTAGATTTAAGATCAATTAAATTAAAAATTAAGATAAATTACAAATATCTCAGATTGAGCTTTCAAAACATGCTATCAATTTCTCAAGTAATTATTCAGGTGATTTTTAAAATCTGAAGGGACTCTCTTTTGACTAGAAATTTACTTTATACCGCTGCACCTCTTAAAAGCTATCTGAGAATATTTTTATATGACCAAAGTACATTACCCTCCAATTTTTTTGTTCTAATATTTTCTGTTCGTAAAAATTTTTTAAAAAAATCACTCTCCTAGGTCCTCTTTAAATTACGTCTTTTCAACTTAAGCTGATACACTTCTAGTTCTTAACGGTCAGCTGACTGTAAAAGCTGCCCTATGGGAGCATCAGGATGCAGAGCGCAGCACAAAACCACGCAACTGAAACTTGCAAGTTCAAGTACGCAGTCAACATTTACTATCACCTCGTTCAATGGCCATTCATTTGGGTTCCTCATATGCTTATAAGTTTAAGTTAAATAAAACAATATTATGGATCATATTTTAAAATTTAAATTACGATGGATAAAGACCATCAGCTGCATTTCTCAATGCCAAGACTACACAATGTTTTAGGTTCAAAGTATCTCTAATAAAATTCTAAATAAAATCTTAAAACAGTAATAACCTTAATCCAAAATATACATATGACATTCTACAAACTCAATCTTAAAATAAGCAATCCTTTAGTAACCTTAACAGACGAAATTATTCCTGCAAAATACGAGTAGTGTTAAGTAGCTATACACAAAGCTATTTATATTTTTCAAAAGTGATAAAGGAAGGACAAGAGAAATCTACAGTGTTGTCTGGAATCTATAAATAAAAACATTCTGATCTTATCATATGTAAAAGTGTATATCATATACATAAATATATATCATAGAGAACTAATATTTCTACTTTGCTTAAAAAATACATCTTTGTTTAAAAGCATCTTTTACTCCTAAGATACTATTAAACTGTTAAGCCTTCCAAAAATAAAATATTAATTATAGGGACCAGTTGTTCACCACTATTCTGAATAACAAAGCGAAACCAATAACACAAAAACTCCATAAAAGAAACAATCAAATATAAACTTTTACATGCAATAAACATGCACAATTTTTTCTTAGTTCTGCAATTTTCTGAATACAAATCCAACTTGCCACAAGATCTCATTTTTTTCTCACAGTCTCTAATACCATTACATGTAATACTACATATATGAAGTAGAAATTTATGTAAACAAAGTGGGAACAGCAAATCTCACTAACCAAATCTGTCACATGCTTAGGATCAGAAAGTAGGTTAGGAGCACACCTGAATAATTTACAGGAGAAGATAAGTGATATAAAGTAGGAAGCATAAATGGGGGTTGAAGAACTTTGTATGTTGGTTGGCTTGTTTATTTTTCCAAGATGTAAAATTTCCAGACGACTTTTAAGTTACCAAATTTTTAAAAAGTGGAAAACTATAGATACAGATGAGTAAGAGAAATAGGTAGGAAGAGAGATCAAGGGCAGAATGAATGGAAATCAGAAGAACAAAATAAACAAGAAATATACAAAAGTTGTGGAGGAACAACAATGAATTCAGGGTAGAGAGAAAACGTGGAAAGAGAAGGAAGGGAGAGGATATAGCTACTGGCATAAGCCACAAAGCAACAGTATACACAATTCTAAAAGTTCTTTTTCAAGATGCAATTGTCTGCAAGAAATAATAACTATTATAAAGCTCATGAGAGAGTTAATGGATTAAGGATCTGACATTAGTATTTTCATCTTTGATAAAACAAACAAACAAAAAGCATAAGTACTGTATACTTGAATACACTTTTTAAAAAAGAGTAATATCTAGTTATTAGGCTTTGGCAAAAGTAGTAGATAAGATGCTTTGTGCTTTCTTATCAAATAAGAGGGCATCTTGAAGCACAATTTTCTGGAAAGAGAACAGGCTATTTATCTATGAAATTTTACAATCACTAACTCAGAATAGTGGGAAAATTGAATAAACTCCCTACCTATTGATTTTGCAAACTAATCAGTATTATTAGAATCACTTCGCAGTAAAGCTGTGTATAAACCGTAGCCCAGCTGCTCTTATATTACACATATACTGATTAACGTTTCTAGCAGACTCACACCAAAAGCAGTTTTTCTCCTACAAAATAAGATTTACCTGATATTCAAAAGCAATATTGATAACTAGTAGTTATACTGGGAATCAGCAAAATTCCCAGCAATTGGGAATTTGCCAAAACCCTTAGAAAAATGTCAACGAAATGATTTTGACTTTATAATGCTTGCAAATACATGGAGAGTAAATAGTAAAAATACTCATTTTGTTTTATTATTCTCATGTAACCAAATAAGAAAGCGAACGCTTAGAGCACTGAATGAATTATTTCTTGCACATATAAATAATACATTAAATTGTGCAGCGTTCGCCCTAGTACTTCAACTTGTGAACATTTCAACATTATTTCTACTATAGAAGGGAAGTGACAGTGACACTATAACTGAACAAGATAATGAGTGAATAATACATTTTATAAGATACATGATAAAATTATTACATATTGGACATTAAATGATTTATAGCTTCTCTCTCTAGTTAAGATTTTCACAGGCATAAATTGAAAAAACTGCCATTTCCATTAAAAATAAAACCCAAGAGGAATTTTCTTAAATATTTTGAAAATGTGAACAAATTATTCATTCTTTTAAGTATTGTTTCATCTTTGGAGTGTGTGTGTGATCAATCAACAGGAAATAAGCTATCTTAAAAAGAACCTGTCTAAACACTGAAGAAAAGGACCTTAGAGGAATAAATACTTCAATTAATATTGGTAGTATGAAAAATAATTTCTTTAAAGCTGTTATTGATTTCAGCGCTATGAGTTACAAATATATCCTATTTTGATATTCTTTGAAAAAAGACTTCTGACAGTCTTGAGATACAAATGGTACTCACATGCCAGCAAGGTACAAACTATTATTTCTTTGTGTTTAATTACCTATATTTCTATCAGTCGCTTCTCAGTCTACTAGGAAAAACTAACATGAAACCAAAATACAAAAGTCACTGACAAATGACTCTCGAGATATGACAAAGAATAACTATTAAAATAAAGAGGTTCATAAGTATTAAATAATTGTCTTAAAACATCAATAATGCTGTATTTCATTTCTGCCAACATTTTGGTTACTACAAAAAGAATACTGATATTTTAACACTGGTTATAGCCTAAAAGGAATAAAATGTCCCCTGTAGAAATATAATTTTACACAGATTGAAATACTCAGAAAATATCTGTAGAGTTAGGAATACTACCCAAGTATACTCAAAATCTATCATTTAGTCATAACGAGGTGAGAAAAGAGTCTGTCAATTAAAGAGGTACTAACTATGGATATGAAACAACAAAAGCTTAAGGGCAAAGATGGATTTCTGTTCCCATTACTCTCCATCCAACCACCCCAAGAGACCAAATGAAAAGTGAAAGCTGTACCACATTGAAGTTTCATTATATTAGAAATGTTCTGAATTGATATCATAATGCCAGTGAATACATCCTGTGCTAGGGTAATGAAAATGAAACTGAGCGGAGTAACACACTATTGAATACAATGTAAACATCGGGGTGGACAGAAGACAGAGGTAGTATTTTGCAACGGCGTTAAATTTTTAACCCTCACTAATGAGAATTAAATCTATAATAATTTCTTGACTGCCTAAAATTGTAAACTTGGTAAAACCTGCATTAAGTATCATTTTTACATGAACAAAGAGCCTGATAAAATAGCATGAACTCATGGAAATAGAAATCTTCACTCAGTTTACTTTAGAACAATTCAGAAGTTAAAACTTACGTCCATAGCACTATCATTTAACCGTAAGAGTTAGTCATTATGTATGTTAATACTTATTCAGAACAAGTTTTTTGACTTTGTATCTCTGTTGCATCTCTGTGCATCAGTCTGAAGTTTTCCCACAATTTCCTTTTCGGGTTTTGGTATGAAGATACCGCTGGCCTCATAGGATGAGTTGGGAAGTGTGCCTTCCTCTCCTTTTGGGAGGAGTTCGGGTACAGTGGGCACTATTTGGTAAAATTCACCAGTAAGCCCACTGAGTCTGGAGTTTTCTTTGTGGGAAACATTGTCATTAAAAATTCAATTTCTCTAATAAATAGAGAGCTACTCAGGTTAACGATTTCGTCTACAGTTAGCTTTAGCACCTTCGAGTAATTTGATGTCTTTCAAGGAATTTGTCCATTTCATCTAAGTTGTTGAATTTACTGGCATTAAATTGTACATATTTCCTTATCAGTCTCCTTGTATTTCTGTAGAAATTGAAGTGATACCCCCTTTCTCATGCCTGGTATGGGTAATTTATGTCTTTTTTTTTTCTCATCACTTTATCTGTTTATCAATTTCATCGATCTTCACAAAATGAAGCTTTTAATTTTATCCATTTTCTCTATTGTCTTCCTGTTATCTATTTCATTGATTTCTGCTCTTTACTATTTCAGTTCTTCAGCTTACTCCAGATTTAATTTTTTGTTTCTTGTAGTGGAAGCTGAAGCCATTGATTTGAGACTTTTATTGTTTTCTAATAGAAGCATTTAATGCTATAGTGAAGGCTTTAGCAGCATTTCATGGACTTCAGTATTTGATGTTTTTTATATTTTTCTCAGTTCAAAATACTTCCTCATTTCCCCTTTATTTCTTCTTTGACCCATGGGTCAAAGTATGTTGTTTCACTTTCAAATATTCACAGATTTTTCATCTTTTAACATTGATTTCTAATTTAATGCTTTTATAATTAAAAAAACATTTCTTAGAATTTATTGAGATTCATTTTATGGCACAAAATACGGTCTGTCTTGGTGAATGTTCCATGTGTACTTAAAAAGAATATGTATTCTGTTGAGTGGAATGCTCTGATATCTGCTTTGCTGATGTTAATAAAGCCACTTTGGCTGTCTTTAATTAGTGCTAACATTTCCTCTTCCATCTGTTTTTTTCTAACACATCTGTGTTGTTATACTGAAAGCAGGTTTCTTATAGACAGTATATAGTCGGATCTTATAGACAGTATATACTCCGATCTTATAGACAGTATATAGTTGGAACTTATAGACAGTATATGGCTTTTTAATCCAATTTGACAATCTGTGCCTTTTAACTGGGGGTATTTAAGCCATTTACATTTAATATCTCTTAAACAGAATTAAAAAATAAAAGGGCTTTTATATAACCTACATATTTACCATTTCCAGTGTCTTTCATTCCTTTGAGTAGATCCAAATTTCCATCTCATATCATTTGCCTTCTATATGAAGGACTTCTTGTTTTTTTGCTGAGGAATACTCACCCTGAGCTAACACCTGTTGCCAATCTTCCTCTATTTTGTATGTGGGTTGCAGCCACTGCATGGCTGACAAGTGGTGTAGGTCTGTGCCCGGGACCCGAACCTGTGAACCCAGGCTGCCGAGGCAGAGCACGCCGAACTCAGCCACCAGGCCACAGGGCTGGCCCCTGAAGGACTTCTTTTAATATGTCTTGTAGTGAAAGTCTGCAAGTGATGAAGTCTTTTGAGTTTTTTATGTGCACAGAGTGTTTATTTTGCCTTTGTTTTTGAAAAGATATTTTTGCTGGATATAAAATTCTACGCTGACAATTTTGTCTTTCACTGCTGTAAAGGTGCTGCTCTACCATGTTCTGGCTTGCGTGGGTTCCAAGGAAACCACCTGCTATCATTTTTATCTTTGCTCCTCCGATTTAAAGTGGTTGTTTTTAAGATTTTTCTCTATCACTAGATTTAGTTTTAAGCAACTGAAATATGATGAGCTTTTGTGTAGTTTGTTTCCCCTGCTTTGAGCTCATCGAACTTCTGGGACATCTATATATTAGATACTTAGATATCCTAGAAGTTTGCAGGGTTATAGTTTTCATTAAATGTGGAAATCTTGGGGCCATTATTTCTTCAAATACATCTTCCGTCTAAGCCCCCCTCCTGAGATCCTATTACAAACACACTCATGTGCTGATGATGACGTTTCAGTCAATGTTCAGTCAGTTCTGAGTCTTTTTCTATTGACTGCATTTTCTCCTCATTTTGCATGCTATTTTCTGGCTTCCTTGCATACTCATAAATTTTTATTTGGATGCTAGCCACGGTGACATTTATGGTGGGTTATTATTATATTCTTTCATGCATTTTTGAGTCTTTTTTCTGGGATGCAGTTATACTACTTGGAAACAGTTTGGACTTCTCAAGGCCTGCTTTCAAGATCGGTCGGGCTGGTCTTTAGTGCAAGGCTAGTCTGGCAATACCTCTCTGAGGACTCTTGCTGATGCCCTGCACACTGAGAGGTTTCTCCACTCTCTTGGAAATGTGAACTCTTCTCAGCCCTGTGTGTGCTGAGAGAACTGCTCCCCCTACTCCTTCCCAGTGGATTTCCCAACCCCCACCCCCCTGCACTAGTCAGTGTTCAACTGAGGACTCAGGGCAGAGGCTCCCCGCAGACTTTTAAAACTCTCTCTCTCGGCAGTTCTCTCCTCTCTGGAACCTTGCCGAGTCAGCTTCAGATGCCCTGGTCCCACAATCCCCAACTCTGTCTCTTCAACTCAGGGAGGCTGCTGGGCTTCTGCTTAGGTTGCCCCATCATGGGCTGAGACCTGGAAAGTGTCTCCAGGCCACAAGCTAAGGCAATTGAAGCACTCACCTTGTTTGTGCCCCTCTCGAAGGAATCTCTGGTTCTACACTACCTGCTGTCTAATTTCTAAGAACTGTTGTTTCCTATGTTTTTCCAGCGTATTTGCTTAAGGTGAGATGGTAAATGCAGCCCCTATCACTCCATAATGTCTAAGCCAATATCACTACTTAAATTTACAAAAAGTAAACCAAAAAAGTCAATCTTGTAAATCTTCTTTCATTTTAATGTAGAAAGTAGATCTTCAGGCCAAAACTTCCCTAGAAATGGCAGATTTTTGTTTTTTACTTAAAATATTAAAAATACTCTTTTTTTATATTTCAAGATCTTGATTAGCGAGCCACACAATGCTAACTGAAAAGCTTTAAAAACAAAAAGTAGACAGCCATGAAAACAATTCTCTTTCAGTTATGCTTACCAAGATAACATGCAGACATTGACAAAGTATTCCAAGTATTGCTATAGTTACTCAATTTAGTCTGCCACTCGACTAACTGAAAACATCAACGTGAAGACGTGATATAGTCTATCTTAAAAATAAGCAAAACCACTAACACATTTCCTAGCTCTATTGACTGAATTGGAAATTGTGAACACTCCTAGTACCAATATTATGATTTAGTGGCATTTCACACCGAAAGAAGCCACAGTTTTATGGACAAAGATCTTATTCTAAGTTTGGGACAGAAATATACAAGATTAATAGGTATCCTTTGTTATAACAAATAGCAAGGAAGTTATCCAAGACTATTACCACCAAAGGACTCAGGAACCAACTAGGGGAACAAAGGCGGGACAATGTGAAAATCAATACGGATTATAAAGTTAATGTACCGAAGCGCATCAAATGTGTTTAAACCTTTGAGCACATAGTGAAACTAAAAACAAGAAAAAATTGGTCACTACCGAGATTACTAGAGAACAACCCCTTTAGAGTAAATACTGAAACGAAAGCAAAGAATCAAGCATTTATCCTGCCTTTCCTATATGAACTGTACTACCGTATAACCAATTAGTACATGAGAGGAAGTTTCTTTTTACTAAAGTATACTAGCTAATACAGAAGGAATTATAGAATTAGAACATCCCCATTTTGCAACTGCTATGCACTAACAGATCCAGGCCTTGGACATCACTGGCTGCTAATATCAAAACAGACATTAACATTCCACCTAACAGGAGAGCATCATCTGTGAAGCAGTCTTCCTAAAAATCAAAAATGAACCTGAATTTGATGAAGCCTCAGTAAACAATCCCATTTATAGGAAATCTAAGGGTAAAAAGAGATGTTAAACACAAGAGGGATACAGCCAGAAAATGCTAGTCTTTGGGAAGACTCTAGCTTCATCAAATAAAAGGCAAAAAAGAAGGAATGAGGTAAAGAAAGGCAGGAAAGAGTAAGAGGAGAGTAAACAGTTTAAAAGAGACTTAAAACACTTACCAAAATCAATCACAATCAATCTTTATTTGGATCTTAAAGCAAGCAAACTATAATGTCTACATTATACCATCATTTGTATAAAATAAAAAATAGAATACCTTTATTAATTTGTTTATAAATGCACAGAAAGCCTCTGGAAGAACACGAGAAACTGGTTAACACTGGTGCCTGGCGTAAGGGAACTGGAAGGCCAAGTGACAGTGTGGGGAAGAGGTTTTTCTATCTTTGGAGCTATGTGATTATCTGCTATATATTAAAGAAATTTCTGTTATTGCAATTACAAAGGTTGCCTAAACTAAAATCACCTATTAAGTTCTTAGAGGAGCTGCTCTGAACTACAGAAACGACAACAGCTTTTGATTAGCAAAAATAATGTTATTACCTCATCGTACGTGTATCTGTAGTCGGCTTTCTTTGATTTGAGGTCCCATAACACTACTGTTCCAGATTCAAAGCCAATCAAAAGCTGTAATAAAAGAAAATGCCACATTATCCAGGAATGATATTAATTATATGAAACATGTATTTTCTGACAGTAAGGATAACTATTACCATTCATACACTTCAAGTATAAAATTATAATATAATTCAACACCTGCATTGCTAATTACTAATCACATGGATGACAAATGAGAACACTGATTGCATATTTATATACCTTTGACGATTAGGGACTCAACAAGTATCATACAACTGATTACTCAAAAAGAAAACAGTACCATTCTGAAGTCCTGAGTATACACTTTCATTAACTGATATAATAAATTACTAATAAAAATTAACATTTGTGTGTGCTTCAGAGTTTACAAACTTTCCTAATTCAACACATTTCAGTCAATCTCATTTACTCATCTATATACCGATTAGTTCCAAATTATATCCAGCCTAGACCTCTCTCATGAGATTCAGACTCCTAATTCCAGTGGCCACATCTCCACTTATTTACTCCATAAGAACCTCACAGGAAACGTGTCCAAAGCGGTTCACTATTTTCTGGTATTCTCTGCTGCGGTCTCTTTCTCTCAGAATTCCTCATCTCAACATTCATTAAGTCACTCAGGCAAAAAGCTGGGGGTCGTCCTTAACTCTAGTCTCTTACCCATCAGGTAAGGTCATCAAGTAATTTTAAAACTACATTGTAATATCTGATTTCCTTTCCTCCATCTCCAACACTTCTCTCCTGGTTCAAGACACAAAGATGTCTCTTCTGGTCTCTGGTCTCCCTGATTCCAGTCTTCTTCCTTTTTTTAACCCACTCCACAGTGTAGCTAGAGTAATAGTTCTAAAATGCAAAGCTGCTCATGTAACGTATGCTTTTATAGAAAACTTTTTAACGTTTTACCATTAGTTTTAGGATAAAGGCTGAACTGAATAATATGACCTACAAGATTTGTCATGGTCTGACCTCTGCTTACCTCTTCAGCTCCATCCTTTACCACATCCTTCTTACCCAATACACTCCAATACATCTTTCAGTTCACGCTCTCTCTTACCTCTGAGCCTTTGCACATGCTGTATTCCTACCTGGGCCACTCTATTCGAATGTCATCCTCTTTGACTGACTAATCCTACTAATCCTTCAGATGTCATTTTAGCTATCACTTCCTCCAGGAAGCCTTCCTTGACCTACTAAATGTAAGTCAATGCCCTTCGTATGTGCTCCAACAGCACTCTGTACCGTTTTGTAATCTGAAGGGTCACTACACATATAATAACGGCCTTTTCCTTATCTGAATTCTCCTGCAGACTATAACACTGGTCAATTTAGGCAAGGACTGGTGTTATCTTGTTCAGCACTGTAGTTCTAACATAAGATACAGGGCCTGAGCAAGAAGAAGAAATAAAAGGAATCCAAATAGGCAATGAAGAAGTGAAACTCAATGTTTGCAGATGACATGATCTTATATATAGAAAACCCCAAAGAATCCATAGAAAAACTATTAGAAACAATCAACAACTACAGCAAAGTTGCAGGGTATAAAATTAACATACTTAAATCAGTAGCATTTCTATACTCTAACAACGAACTAACAGAAAAAGAACTCAGGAACTCAATCCCATTCACAATCACAACAAAAAGAGTAAAATACCTTGGGGTAATTTAACCAAGGAAGTGAAAGACCCATACAAAGAAAACTACAAGACTTTCCTGAAAGAAACTGATGACAACATAAAGAGATGGAAAGACATTCCATGCACATGGATTGGAAGAATAAACATAGTTAAAATGTCCATTCTACCTAAAGCAATCTACAGATTCAACGCTATCCCAATCAAATCCCAACAACATGCTTTACAGAAATTGAACAAAGAATCCTAAAATTCATATGGGGCAAAAAAGACCCCAAATTGCTAAAGCAATGATGAGAAAGAAGAACAAAGCCGGAGGTATCACAATCCCTGACTTCAAAGCATACTACAAAGCTACAGTAACCAAAACAGCATGGTACTGGTACAAAAACAGGTGCACAGATCAATGGAACAGAATTGAAAGCCCAGAAATAAAACCACACACCTATGGACAGCTAACCTTCGACAAAGGAGCTGAGGGCATACAATGGAGAAAAGAAAGTCTTTTCAACAAATGGTGCTGGGAAAACTGGACAGCCACATGTAAAAGAATGAAAATTGACCATTCTTTTTCACCATTCACAAAAATAAACCCAAAATGGATCAAAGACCTAAAGATTATACCTGAAACAATAAGTCTTCTAGAAGAGAATATAGGCAGTACACTCTTTGACATCAGTTTCAAAAGAATCTTTTCGGACACCATAACTCCTCAGACGAGGGAAACAATAGAAAGAATAAACAAACGGGACTTCATCAGACTAAAGAGCTTCTTCAAGGTAAGGGAAAACAGGATTGAAACAAAAAAACAACCCACTAGTTGGGAAAAAATATTTACAAGTTATACATCCGATAAAGAGTTAATCTCCATAACATATAAAGAACTCACACAGCTCAACAACAAAAAAATCAAACAACCCGATCAAAAACTGGGCAGGGGACATGAACAGACATTTCTCCAAAGAAGATATATGGATGGCCAATAGACACATGAAAGGATGCTCATCATCACTAATCATCAGGGAAGTGCAAACCAAAACTACACTAAGATATCACCTTACACCTGTTAGAATGGCAAAAATATCCAAAACAAAAAGTGACAAATGTTGGAAAGGTTGTGGAGAAAAGGGAAACCTCATACACTGTTGGTGGGAATGCAAACTGGTGCAGCCACTATGGAAAACAGTATGGAGATTTCTCAAAAAATTAAAAATAGAAATAACTTATGACCCATCGATCCCTCTACTGGGTATCTAACCAAAGAACTTGAAATCAGCAATTCCAAAAGTCCCATGCACCCCTAGGTTCATCACAGCATTATTTACAATAGCCAAGACATGGAAGCAACCTAAGTGCTCTTCAACTGATGATTGGATAAAGAAGATATGGTATATATATACAATGGAATACTACTCAGCCATAAAAAAGGATAAAATCATCCTATTCACAACAACATGGATGGACCTTGATGAGTATTACGTTAAGTGAAATAAGCCAGATAGAGAAAGACGAACTCTGTATGACTCCACTCATAGGTGGAAGTTAAACATACAGACAAAGAGAATTGATTGGTGGTTACCAGGGGAAAGGGGGGGTGGGGGGAGGGCACAAAGGGTGAAGTGGTGGACCTACAACATGACTAACAATAATGTATAACTGAAATTTCACAAGGTTGTAAACTATCACAATCTTAATAAAAAGTTTAAAAAAAAAAAGATACAGGGCCTGAGATGTTGTACGTACTTACTACACTTTTTTGTGAATAAATAACTTCCAGAATGGAATGCATGTTCTTGCCTCACAAACTGTCCACTGTCTATCCAGCCTCTGCTGCCCACCACCCCCTGCTCCAGCATTTTCCAAATCTCAGCATTCCCATTGCTTGAAACCTCCTCCCCTCTATTATCATTCACTGAGCAATCTTCTATTCATTTTTAAGTCTCAATTTAGCGTTGCTTCCTTGGGTCAGCCTCCCCAATTCCTCCAGACAGACTAAGATGCTCCTTCTCCTATGCTACTACCTGCATTTTCATCTTCATGTCTCTAATACTGAATATATTGCCTAATACACAGCAGACACTCAATAAATATTTGCTTAATGAGTTCACAAAGCATTAGAAGGTAGCCAATACTTGCTCATGTAACCTGGGGATATAAACAAAGTTTGGGGCAGAGCCAGTAATTTTAATGAACTAGAAATTTAGTTGATTTCAGACTACAGGTAGTGGGCATTTAGAGGGGCCAATCACTGAAGTTAACAAAACACATTTTCCCACCTTGGCAGAGGGTATAGTTAAATTTTCCTAACATAAACTCTTCTTTCCTAGGCAATCAGACATATACTTCTGGGAAAAACTGGTATTTGTTTCCTTTACCTTTCCCAGTCCTTCTCAGTATCTTAGACATGAGACATTGCATTTTCTGATGGGGAAGTAGGAGAGGAACGTCAGCAATAAGGAAAGAGACGGAAAAGGATACAATTTAAGAACTGATGGACAGGGGCAGGCCCCGTGGCCAAGCGGTTGGGTTCGCGAGCTCTGCTTGGTGGCCCAGGGTTTCACAGGTTCGGATCCTGAGCATGGACATGGCACTGCTCATCAGGCCATGCTGAGGCACCTCTCACATGCCACAAGTAGAAGGCCCACAACTAAAATATACAACTATGTACTGGGGGGATTTGGGGAGAAAAAGCAGAAAAAAAAGAAGATTGGCAACAGTTGTTAGCTCAGGTGCCAATCTTTAAAACAAAAAAAAGGAACTGATGTACAGTGTAAACAGCACCAGACTATACTCTGGACACAGGTAAAGTAAGCTCCAGTCTTAGATCTGCCACTTGGTAGTCATGTAACTTTAAGGAAATAATTTTTCTCATCTAGATCTTAGTAACATAAGAAGGTTAAAGTTTTACCTCTCTTATCAGATCTAACGTCCTAAAACTGTTAGAAATCTGGGCCAATAGGTTAGACTTTAATTCCCATAATCTCCTAAAAATGTTACTTAAACTTAGAAAATTCTTTCAATGTTTACTCCTACTAGAATCTTTTATAACTCAGACTGAGTTAATTTATGTACTGTTGACTGGTTTCCTTTTAATTTTTCTCTCATAGAAAGCATTAGTGGGTACACTGAGTATGGATACGGCTCTCAACAACATCAATAACTGATCACATCTTCCAGAGGAAATACAGCATGATGGACAGTACTCTGGGGTTAAACCAGAGACATCAGTGTTTAAAATCCCAGCCTCACCAATATCTAGCTTTGTGCCTCTGGAACACATACTCACAACAAGTCTCTGCCTCGTCATTTGCAAACCAGGGAGGAAATCCAACAAAATTTGTTGGGAGGATCAAACCAAATAGTGTATATATACAGTGGAAAGCACAGTGCCTCACACAAAGTAGAATTCAGTAAATGGAAGTCATTACTGTTACTATGGTAAGCAACGTTACACAGGTGCCTAGGACCTTCGCCTCGCGTGGTGGCAGCCGGGGGAAGCTGCCCTATCACTTCTGCTTTCCTTTAGTGACGCAACGTCACAGAGACCTATGGAAACAGGGAAGAGTCATCGATGTAGTTAACCTGGATTTTTCTATTAGAAGTCAAAGGTTAGACAATATAGTCTATTCTAGCACCCTAATATTTCAAAAATGTGTGAATGAGATTGACTCTGGGAACTAAGGAGAATAATCCACCAGGTCTCCAAAAATGAGGATGCTATCAACAATTATATATAATTTATACAATAAATTAATTACAGGAGTTACTATTTATATTGTATGTTGGGTGCTATGGGAAATGTAAAGCTCGTAAATCTTATCTCTGTGCTCGAGGAGTCTTTTGAGATCAGGGGAGCTGAGACATGCACGCATTTCTCATACAAGCCAACATGTGGTAAATACCATAAAACTTGTACAACTAAGGTGCTAATGAATTTTGAAGTGAGAGAAAGCACTTTCTGTGAGGATCACCAGGAAAGATATCATGAAAGATATATATCTATCTGAGTCTCAACATAGGGGTAGGAATTCAGCAGAGAACATGAGAAAGAACTCCAAGCAGAGGGACTCACAGGAACAGGGCACGGAGGCAGCAAAGAGGAGCTCACACTGGGGAAACAACAGCTATTTGCTTCAGCCCAGCATTCAGGGAAAGATGTTCTGAAAGATCATGAAACCTGGGGCTACGCTTTAAGGAAACTTTATTTTATCTGTTAGACACTGCAGAACCACTGAACGCTTTCGAGCAGGAGAGTGTAAGATTAAAATGGCACTCCGGGAAGACTGATCTGGAAACGATTCAAGAACGAGTTACAACACCTTGAACTTCATGGTCACAGTGAGCCTGAATAGAAGAGAGACACTGCAAACGGAAGGACTGAAACGCTTAGTGACTGATTCGAGGCAGGAGGGGAAGTTTTCAGTTCTGCTGCCGCCATGCTTTCCACTCAAAGGCTTGGCTATTAAGTGGGTATCTTGTACCAAAGAAAATAAAGTGAAGATACAGGTTACTGTAATTTGCTTCAGGTAAAGCTTCTCTCGAAACACACAATTATATGATTATAAGCTAACTCCAAACAGGACCATTATCCTTTGGTTTTCCCAGTGGCAAATAAGAGAACAGTGTTACCCAACATACAGGCTTCACCACTCCCACAACTGAGGAAGGAAAAATCTGGGTAAATGTCTTCACGAAATCCAGAGGTTTCATTTCACCGATTTCTGATAGTGATAAACTTCCTGGTATTTATGTAGGCTAATACCATAAAATTCAATAAGCAGAAAAGTATCACTAAAGAGAACTACCTGAAAAATTGGTTTGAATTAGAAAACAGAGATTCACGGGAAAGGAAATTTTATCATTTTTAAATGTATTAATGAACCTAAATTAACAATAGCTAGGTAGTGGCTGTATGAAACATTTCAGAGTATAAAAAAATAAAGGAATAGTTTAAAAAATCTCTACATTATTAACCTGAGCTCTTTATGAAGATGAGAGACAGAGACAACTTTGATGGAAGGCATTATGAGGTAAGTGCTACAAAGACCGTACAACCAAAGTGTTAAAAAGAATCCAAAACCAAAAAAACCAGTTTTTGTCAGGATTATCAGAGATCAGGGGAAATATTCTAAAGAAGCCAAAAATAAACTAATAACCTTTGATTGTATTTATTAAATTTTAAGTGTTTTAGGGTAAAACTGTAAATGAGTCTAACTCTTTCACTTGTTCTACATGATGTATAACTAAGCCATTAAGTGCATACGATATACAACCTTCGTTAGCAATCTCAACTCTGCAAGGGAATTGTGGCTCTAGAATAGTTTGCATATTTTTTAAAAATACCAAAATTCATGCATTTAACTAATAAACTTTTAGAAAAAAATTCTACCTTTCCTTCATCCATCGGATTATCACTTATATGGACGACAGGTCCTGGGTGAGATTTAGATGAGCTAAAAGAGAAAAATAAGATTTTTTTTCTCAATTAAAAATTCAATACAACTATATATTCATTACAATAAGAATAATAAATTGAAAATAAAGATATATTTATAAATGAAAACATTTCAGTAAAGGATCAATGAGAGATGTATAGAGGAAAAATAGTGACGCTTGTGTTGATACAAGTCAACAAAATTTACAATAAAGCATACTTTCTGTACAGGAAAGAATCTTCAATTCACTATTTAGCACAGAAAATCTATTCTCATGATAGAATTCTCAGAGTTACTATCTTTAACTAAAGCAGCATCTAGAATGTTGCTATGTTATTGTACTCAATTCTAGCCTCTAACTGGGGCCTCTCATCCAAAAACAAGTTCACACCAAAAACAAGAAAAATTCTATTGTTTAAAAAAATACCAAAAGTAATGCCACCTTTACTTGCACAGAGAAAAAGAAATACAGGCAAGAATGTAGCAAAACTGATGTCTCTACAGTGGGAATAAGCACCTCCCTATGCATAAAGTCTGTGGGTGCAGATCGGTCCACTTCATGAGAGCCACCATCTGCGAAACCACAGACACCCGCACCAGGCCCACCGACTAGACGCTGTGATCAACTCAAAAAACAGACCACGGAAACCCACCCCTGTACCAAGGGACTGAGCTGACACAGGAAGGAAAACCAGGCTTAAATATATATCACAGCTGCACCAACTCATTACTTAAGAGATATGCCACAAATTTATCCTTATGTCAAATTCTGTGGAATGCAACGATACAGAACTATTTGTTTAGAAACAAAAACAGTGAAAGTGAATCTTGCCAATATCCTTAAATTTTGATTTTATGTCTAAATAGTAAAAGAAAAACTTAGAGAAAGAAAGAAGACACAAAGATAAGATTCTAAGACAGAGTGAAGAGTTAGTGTTAAAGATCCCTAGGGCCCTACAGCTCAACGCAGTCTTTGTTGTTGTTGTTAAATGAAAACAGCCATCATTATATCAAAATTAAGAAAAATTAACTGTCAAATTAATTCTGCAATGTTACATTGCAAACATTTCCATTATATTTGCTGATCATTAAAATATAAAGTAGTGGTTTAGATCAGCGTTTTCCAAACATTGGTGGCAACCCATTAGTGGGTCATGAAATCATTTTAGTGGGGTATGATGAGCATTTTAAAGAAACATAATTAGAAGATAAAAGAACAGAAAAAAATTGGAGTTTTTTTTACCTAATAAGAATAATTGTTTCATTAAACTTGTGCTACAAGTTTACATATATGTGAACATACGCATATATAATATGTGTATATATCTATATATATATATATATATAAAGCTTTTAAATTTACAAACTGCAAACAGGAAAATGCAAAAAGCTAATAAATCTGTATTTAACATCAAGAATGTCTGACACATTTAATTACACATGGATTTACTGATTAGCTATTATACAATTTTATCATACATGGTACTGATACTTTCAGATATGGAATATTTGCTCAGACTCACAGTTCAATGGCTTTATTCCACATAATGACGTAGCCTGAGAGTGTGAAGGACTCCACATTGACAATATGGATATTACCTCGCTCGGTGCCCACATAGAGCCACTTACTCTGGAAAGGCAGATGGCAAAATGTTACCCTGCAAGAGAAAATACATCCAAAAAGGAAATCAGCAAAACGTCTGGTAAATTTTATTAACTGTTTTAGAGGATTAATCATGATATATATATATATATATATATATATATATATATATAATTTAGGTAAAGCAAACATGATATACAACCATCAGATTTATCTACTCATTGTGGTTAATATTTAATTATGCTAATTCAACTTATATGTCAAACATAAGGCCATACAATAAATAGACAGCATGGCTTGACAGAAAGAAGATGAATTTTGAAGTTAGTAAGTGTTGCAAATCTGGCTATGTCCCCGACTAATTGCGTTACTTCAGGGATATCACAAATTCAACCTTTAAGCCACAAGCTAGGAGTCTAATATCCACACCACACCTGGGTACTACTGTCTTTCTCCGGAGTTATTAAACACACTAATCCATCTTAGGACCTATGCTTACTATTCCTTCCAGGCAAAATGTTCCTCCAGCTCATATTTTTCTTCTATTCAAGATTCAGTTCAAAGATCACCTGCATTCAAACTGCTGTCCCAATACTGTGCATCTCTAACAGGCCGGCCTCGTGAGAGAGCCGGGGTCTCCCTTCCTCACCAGCTCGCAGGGCAGAGATCCTCTGTCCTCAGCCCTACACACGGTTACTGAAACATGCCCGAACTCTCTCCTCCATGTCCTGATGATATGGGAGGCCCTGAATAACAAATTATAATGATTTACATGCATATCTTAAACTTTATTATCATTCCAACAATTTCAAACATTTTCTGTACTAGTTCTTTTGATTTCAAGGTAAACAATGGAAACTCTCTTATCTTAACCTTTTTGTAGCTCTTATTTTTAGAAAAACGAAAAGGCAGTATGTTATGAAACCATATAACGCTCTGTCTCAGATTACCTATTGTGTCTCTCAAAATATACTACTCAAATTTTCAATAGAAATAATACAGACTTCAAATAACACACAGTGATAATTATCACTGCTAGACAGTCAGTACCGACAGCAGGCACTAGGCAGGATGTGGTATACAGAAAATCCACTAACCCCATTAGCACAACTTCATTACCGAATTTTTCAAGATGAAAATACTTCTCAAATAAATGGACATGCAAGTAACTCACGACCTCCCTATTTCCTAGAGGGAATGTTCATTTAGACACTTATTTAAGGGCTATCATCTGTCTTTTTTGTTGAGTGTTTTCTATAACATGTCTTTTTAAAAGATTTATGTAAATTTAACAAAGCACGGGAATGTCTAAATGATGACAGAAATGTCAAAACATTTTATAGTACCTTATTGCTTCACAAGGCAGAAAGTCCACAGTACCTTTCTAAAGACTTTAGGGCCATACAGGTTTCAGAATTCAGAATTTTCTAGATTTTAGAAAGGTATGTAACACATACTGTGTATACTACCCAACATAGGGGTAGTATCTAGTAAACACACTGAACGTTTTCTGAGGTATAATTTTTGGCAGTTTTTTTTAACTGAGATATAATTGTCACATAACATTATATTAGTTTCAGGTGTACAACATAATGATTCAACATAAGTATAAACTGCAAAATAATCACAATAATTCTAGTTAACATCCATCACCACACATAGTTAGAAATCTGTTTTTTCTTGTCATAACTTTTAAATCTACTCTCTTAGCCACTTTCAAATATATAAGACAGTATTATTAACTACAGTCACTGGCAGTTTCTTAAAAAGTTAAACATACACTTGCCATATGCTCAACCCATTCCATTCCTAGGTATTTACCCAAGACAAAGGAAAGCATATGTCTATATAAGACTTGTACACAAATCTTCATAGCAGCTTTGTAACAGCCCCAAACTGGAAACAATCCAAACGTCCATCAAGAGGTAAATGGATAGAGATTATAACACAATACTATTCAGTAGTAAAAAGGAATAAACTACTGATACATGCAACAACATTGATGAATCTCAGAATCTTTATGATGAATGAAAGAAGCTAGACAACAAAAGATGTGTTGTATGATTCCATTTATATACAATTTATAGGCAACAGAAAATGGCAACCAGTCTGTTGTAACAGAACGCAGCATCAGTGGCTGCCTGAAGATTGTGGGCGTGGAGGCTAGTGACAGAAGAGGGGTGGGATGACCACAAGGAAAGATTTTGGGGTGATGGGCAGATTTGTTATCTTGATTGTGGTGACAGTTTCACGGGTGTATGCATGTGTCAAAACTTAGATGGCACACTTTAAATATGTGCAATTTATTGCATGTCAATTACACCTAAATAAAGATATTTTAAAACTCTTTGTTTTCAGAGCTCTGTGGATTAGGAATTATGAAAACAGACTGTGATTCTGATTAATACACAGGCACGACGAGCTCTGGAGGGAGGCCGCCTGGATTTAGTTTCCAACTCTGTCACTCACTAGCACGTGTGTGACCTTAGGTAAACCAGCCAATCTCGCAGAGCCTCAGTTTCTAAGCAATGAAGAACATCTGCCTCACCGTGCTCACCTGAGGATCAAATAAGACAGAGCGAGGCAGATGCTAAAATGGGGCCTGACAGTAAGTGTTCCATTAACGACAGCGATTTCTGAAACGAAGTGATATTCCGCCAGACAGAAGCCATAGATGAGTTTTAACTACATGAAGTAAGAAAAGTGGCAATAGCATGCCAGATATAGAGTGAACAATGCAATGCAAACATCACAAAAACAACTATTTCATTTGAAATGTGCCTTAAACTAAAACACGAATATAGCTAAACATTTTGAAAGTGCAAAAATAATTTCAAAATAAATAAGCCAAAATAATGACAGGTTGACCAAAAAAAAAAAACCCCCAAAGCAGAAATAGCCAACATCCTGATCTGTTCTATTTTGCAATTCTCCATTATTTTTCACTCTACAAAAGCAGTAGCTGATTTGTTTAATACAATTACATGACCCATCTCTGATTTTAACACTAACAAAGTTATTTACGTATGCTTAAAAAATTTAAACTTAACTCCTTAAGGGCAGAGATTTTGGATATATTATACAATATCTTCTGTTGCTAGCATAGCAGCTGCATACTGCTATTTTTTCTGTATTGTTTCTTAAATAATTTTAAAAATGAAGTAAGAATAAATTCACTGCTGAGGAAAAAATCTAGAACTTTTCCTAGACTCGCTTTTTCAATATTAGCTACCACCATAAGATTTTTTTTCTCAGTCAACTGTAAAACCAACTTGTAGCAATGGGAAATTTTAAGCATCTTTACGTTTTTCAGAAGTGAGAACCATTTAGCATTAAACATTTTTAGAAGGAACTTAAAATGCTCACTTAATTATCTGGCACCAAGACTTTAATATGGTCCCTAGAATGAGTTTTGTACACTTTTTAAAAAATACAAAACACAGGACTGTATCTGTACAATATATCACCAAATTTAAAAATTACTCTGCTCCATAACTACCCTCACTATTTAAGTCAATTGAGAAGGGGGAAGGTGAAAAGGTTTTTATCACAATTAGCTTGAGAACTTCTCAACTAGTAAATTTTAACGGCTCTGAACATGTGGGAACAGGAATAGTGAAAAAACTAAAATTCCATGTTGCCATCAAATGAAATCATGTCATACGGTGACTTAGGGAAAGGCCACTAAGAAAAAGTGGTTCCCCAAAACATACTACTAGAAAAGCTACTCAGCCAGCACGCCCCACGCAGAACGGCATGATTCCAGATTGTGGGCAATCTGACCAGTCAGTTACCAAGATGTGAAACTGGGAGTCGAGACAAACTGGACTTGATTTACAATACTTAACAGTGTTCTTTCAATTTGTTATAGAAACACAACCTTATTTCCTTGTTTACAAAGAATCTTAGCCTTCTTTGTTGCAAGTTTAAAGAATAAAGAATATGCAAGCTTTCGTGTAATAACTAAATTGATGAAAAATTATATCGATTGATTATGTAAAAGGCGTCATGTGTATTGGAGCACTTAAAACCGTATATACATAACACGTGTATATGTGTAAGTGCGAGTATATATGTAGAGACAGAGAAGAGAGATTTGCTGTTGTCATTTAATGACTATAAGAAAGTGATCCATGATAGAAAGCTAGTATTTTTCTAAAAGTAGTCATGAAACAAATGGCACTGAATAGCCTTGGGACAAACAGATTTCAAACTTAAGGAGTTCAGATCAATAGATGCAAAAAATACTGAAAATTACCACAGTAATTGCCTCCAAGAGATTTCATCTCCCTCCCTGTATCCTCCCCAGGTATAGTCTTCCCCCGACATGGATTCTGGGATTGATCACGTGACTTGCCTCAGCCAATGGAATATTAGCAATTGTGCCATAAGCAGAGTTGAAAAGTGCTTGTACTTCTGGGCTTGCTCTCTTATGCTTTTGGAACCCAGGTGCCAGGTGATGAAGCCCAGACTCCAGTGTTGGAGACACTGGCCCAGTCCATAGCCAGCCCCAACCACCAGACATGTGAGTAAGGAAGCTAGACCATCCAACACCGTTTCATAAGTGACTATAGTGGAAGACCACTCCTGCTGAGCCCAACCCAGGCTGCTGACACACAGAACTGTGAGCAAACAAAATGGTTTTAATTTTAGCCTCTTAAGTTTTGGGATGATGTGATATGCAACAATAGATACTTGATCTTTTACATAATATAATTCTATTCAACTAACATCTTCTCAGTTGAAAACGAAGAAAAACTATAAAAACATATGGAAAAAAAATCCTTATACTTCTACAATTATGTTAAAAAAAAAACAAAAAAAACCCAGGAAAACTTTTTAGGAATGCAAGCAGTGCATGTCTCATGAAGCTAAAACAGTACCTTGGATTAAAATCAAATTCACAAGTACTGTTTTTCATATACTTTATTACAAAGATTAATTTTATTTTAAGGTGGTATAGATCATAATAAATGACAATGACTTCAGTTTTTACTGATACCAGGAGACCAATTTAAGTTTATTTGCTGACGTATTAGTAGAGCATCAAGTTATACCAAAAATAATTTATAATAATATATTGAGTCACACTAAAACTCAGTAAACATGAATAAAGTTAAATATTATAGGAATGGCATATTAAATTGAGCCTGAAAAGGTACCTTAAAATGGATAAGTTGAGCCAAAAAAAAAAGACTGACTGAAACAAATGTCTTAGAAATACACAGATAATGAAACTGACTTTCCTCAGTGTGTCTCTAAAGAGAGCTGCATTCTAAATCCTTATATTGGACTTAAACATAGATATACTTACCATACATAGGGTGTTACGAGAACATAAGTTCTGTACTTGCTTAAGGAATTTTTGAAAAAATGTGTAACATATTAAGTGTTAGGGAATGAGACATACACCCTACTCACTATTTAGCCTCAGTAGCAGTCTGCCAAATATTATGTAGTCAACAAGCACCAAATTTGGAAGATTTTATTATTACCAATTTTCTTTAACAAAAGAACATGTACAGCCTCCTAAGTAATGTTGAAGTTAATCACCCATAAACAAGCGTATAATACACAGATGATTACAATTTAATCCACAGAAAGAAATATGAACCAATACGCTCATCTGTATGACTACATCCCCATAAAATCAGCCCAACATGACAGGAAATAGTCATCATTTTTATATTCTCAGCAAATATCACACAACATTGCACCTAATAAGTACTCAATAAATATCTGTGAAATGAACTATACAAAGTGTGAGGATTTATTATGTTAATTAACAAAACAATCAGATATTCCTGACTCACTCCCTCTCCATCCTCATGGCCTAGACCTAATTTAAACCATTATCACTGATTGATTTGACAGTTCCAAGCTGCCCCAAGAGTTATCTGTCCGAAGCCAAGAGAGATCACCTATTATCTTACTTGAAAGACTCTAACGGCTTAGCTTCCACCATAACGCTTCTTCAGCAATGTTTAGTGACACTTTGTGGTACACATGTCTAGGAAAAGGGGGTAGCGATATGAAGTGTGCAGGATTTGGTCAAAGCATCCTCTTTCACATCCTCCTATACGCCTTCCCGTGCTGCAGACGCCAGAAAGCTAAAACTTACATTTCCCAGACTCTCCTACCATTAGAGTTCTGGATGAGATTAAGTTTCTACTAATTGACTATGCTTGAGATTTGTTGGCAGAAGTGGCGCAGAGACCACCTTTCTGTTGCTGTTTCTGCTGACGAGGACCTTCTTGGAGACCTGAGTGTAAGATGCACTTAGTGCAGCAGTGGGAACCCGACACAGCATTCAAAATCTCCCTGAGATCCATGTGTCGAGAGGCAGTTTGATGGCAGTAACAGTACATTCTAAAACGCTTGTTCTGGCAGCCTTTCAGACATTTTGTAAACAGCTACGTCCCTGAATTAAACCCCTTTATGCTGAAAATATCTACAGTTTCTGTTCCTGCAATGAACCCCGACCTATACAGCAATAACATGCAGCTAATCTGCAACTTACCTACTATATGATAGTCTATAGTGACAAAAAAATACCTACTTGTAATGTGTCTTGCTCAGAAAATGTTATTCATTTCATGATTTAAAGTTGGAAAAAGGTTGAGAATATAACTTTCTTATAATTGTATAAAAGGCCTTTCATGAAGTAGATCTTTTCCACCTTTCCAAAATCATCCTCTCTGGACAACACCCCTAGCAATGGCTAACCAGATACTCTGCCTACACATGTGAGACTGCTTCACGACTGTGCGTCTGCACATAACGGAAAGTCCCTTCGCCCACTGTCAGTGTAGGAAATTCCTACTAATCCTACACATCTGTTCATACAGCCTGTTTTATAACGCTTTACCTAAAATTCCCAAAACATGATGATGCATCTTGTTTCTGGTTAATCTTTAAAATTTTCATTACATTCATATTGCATCAAGTTTTCCATTGCATCGTGATTTGCCACATTTTCTCAGACAATTATAACTCCCATGTCTCTTTGGAATTTATTACAGTATTTGCATGGACCAGAATCTCAATGTTTATCAAATGAATTAATGCATAAGAAAGTTTTCAAAAAGCTGATATTATTTTGATTCTTTTGTTAAATTAACTGTACTTTACATTGTCCTGTTATTAGATGAAAATTTACTCGCATTAATGAACATGGAAATGTGTTAAAAATAAGAGCAGAATCAGCTGAAAGTAATTTATAAATCTGTTCAAAGGATTTCCTTTCTATTAGTAGTTCCATTTGTCTTTTCTGATAAACTGTCACAGCTACTTTAGAAAATCGTCATCATATCTATAACCCAGCAGTACAATGTAATAAATGTTTTGAAAAATAAGCTTCAGAGATCTTTGAAGGTCATTTTACATTTGTATTGATTTACTAGATTCTTTATTAATTACATCTCAATTTTCATAAAGCATTTAAGAACTTTTAGAAATATGTCCAAATAAATCATACTAACCTCTCTTGTGAAATGAGACCTTACTATAACTCTGTTGACGACTATCAAAAAAGCTGAATATAAGTAAAACAGTGAATATCAAATAGGAAAATAGCATATCAACTACAGAACGAATGAATAATAACATCTGAAAAAACTGCTCCCTGTTCTACGGGGGATTTCTTATAGTGCTGTTTTTAATGATCTTACATGATCTAAATGATGATGGAGAATGAAGACGGCAGAGGTCTTTATACAACAAATGCTGGGATGAACAAAAGCAAACTGGTACTCACCAGCAATTGTTAGGTACACTTTTTTTCCATTGATATTAGATTGTCTTTTATTATACAGAGAAGGTGTACTCTAAATACGTCCCAGTCTATGGTTTATGTCTTTTTTTTATTATTAAAGAGGTCTCTCTCTCCCCCACCCCCTCTCTATATATATATATATATATATATATATATATATACAGGAATCTCACTCAACTCATTATATGAAGGAAGTGCACCCTGATACCAAAATTGACAGTAACAGAGAAAAAAAAAACTATATTCCAATCTCACTTAAAAACAGAAGTAAAAATCCTCAAGAATATACTAACATTTAACAGTATAATAAAAAATTGTCAGCTGTATTAAAAATTCACAGGCCTACAAGAATGCTTAGTATTAGGAAATCTATTAATGTCACAGATCAAATCAATAGAAAAGAGGGAGGTGAAAAAAATCACACAATAATCTTCAAAAGATGTTAAAAAGGCCTTCAATTAAAATTTAACTCCCACCAGTGACAACCAACTTTTAGGGGGAAAAAACTCTCTTAAACCAACACCCTACATTCTGCTTAAGAGTAAAACCCTAGAAGCAATATTATTAAAAATATTACTAAGAAAAAGATACTTGCTATCAACAATATCATCAAGCACTGTTCTGGAAACTCTTCCTAATACAGCAAGTCAGGAAAAGGAAAAACAAAACCATCTTCAGCCTGAAAATCACTGCCAGATACTTACAGACAAGAGGTCTGCAGTACCTCCCAGGCGTGCTGGTTTAGTAGAAAGAAATCCACTGCCCAAAGCTTTTTATTCCCCCATCTCACTCTTTTTACAAAAAAAACGAAAAATTTTAAAAGCTTTGCTATGGGCCAAGAAGCAAACAGCACTCCAAGGATAATCACATAACCACTAGTTCTGGATAGATCAGTGGGAGGAATAAGGATTATACACAGAATTAGCCCTGAGCAAATACTCTCTTTTTATTGTTTGAGACTCTCCCTCTTAGAACCTATCTCCCAGGTAACAAGAGTCTGCGGAGGGCCACGCCTCCTAGAGAAAAGAGATTCCCCTGTTTCAGCAAAGGCAATGAGGTACCAAAATGTCAACAAACTTTTTTTCAAGCATTTACTAGATGTCAGGCGTTGAGAGTGGTGCTAGGAAGAAAACGATAAAGAAAACAGACGCGGTTTACACTTTACCGGAGAAGACAAGCAACCAGGGCAAGTACACTAAGCATGGGATGTGCTCTTTCAGGGAGAGAGCATCACACTGTGGGGTAACACAAACAGGCACAACACCCAGACTTGGGAACTTTACAGAAAAACCTGTAAAAGAAATGACGAGACTTTAAAGATGAACAGGGTTAGCCATGAAAACAGAATCCTAAGTGTGTTCTGAGCAGGGAGATCAGCACATATAAACGGGCAGGAGACAAGACAGTTCACTAAAACACTGACAGGTCAGGGCAGCTGGATTATAACACACAAAGAGAGGGAGAAGGATAGCGAAATGAAATTACCGTGCTAAGAAGCAGAGTCACAGATCTTGCGAGACCTTTCACAGAGCGCTATATATTTAAGAGTTTCAACTTCATTCTGAAGACTGAGAAGTACGGTGGACACTGGTTGTTCATCTACCCACCATCCA
This sequence comes from Equus przewalskii, assembly GCF_037783145.1. Taxonomy (NCBI): domain Eukaryota; kingdom Metazoa; phylum Chordata; class Mammalia; order Perissodactyla; family Equidae; genus Equus; species Equus przewalskii. The sequence continues at coordinate 19,182,469 of NC_091862.1, forward strand.
TTCCTCAGTCCGTTTCTTCCTAACATGATTCAGTTGTTCATTAGTGTCCATACCTTCCTCAACTTACCCATATACTATGGATACACTTGAACCAAACCGAGCTCCAGAGATGAGCCAAACCACGCAGGTAATTCCACTCACTTGTGCCATTTTAAGTTAGGTAATAAAAGACTAAAAGCAATCAGATAAACTCCCTACACGAAGGTCAACCGATTTGGGATCTCAATTACATCTGCAAAATCCCTTCACAGCAGCGCCTTGATTAGAATTGACTGAATAATTAGGAGAAGGTGTGTGTACACCAGGGGGCGGAAATCTTGGGGACCTTCTTAGAATTCTGCCTTTAATTGCCAGCCCTTCAGCCTCCCAAGATTCACATTGCACCCAAATGCAAAACACATTCACTCATCCCAACATCCCCAAAGTCTCAACCAATTACAGCATCAATTCAAGTCCAAAATCTCATCGGCTCAAAAATCCCAGATCTCATCTAAATTCGTTGCAGATGAGGGTCCTGAGTATAACCATTAAGTACAGCTCCTGGGCACAATTCCCCTCCATCTGTGACCTATGAAACTCAAGAGACGAATTATCTGCCTCCCGCACTCCCAGCATTCAGTGATGGGACAGGCATAACATCACATTTACAGAAATTCCCAAAGTGGAGAAAGTGGATGGTAAATAGGAGTCACTGGTCCATAACGGTTTTAAAATCCAGTTGGGCAAATGTTGGGTTTGGTACCCTAACCCTAGGTTTCAAGGCCCAGGAATAACTGCCTGTGTGGCTCTCAGCTCTGCCTCTTCACCATTCTTCCTTTTTCATAAAAGGACATCTGTTTGCAGCTGAGTACTTTTATCATCCTACTTTTGGCTGCAGCCTCCTTCCATTTTATACCGCCTCTTTCAGTCCAAGCTGGTAATGCTTCTGCTATACAATTTTCGCAAGAAATTTGTGGGTCTTAAATAAATTTCACTGGGTTTTACTCCATTAGACAAAAGTCACACCCACACATCTTTTTGGGATAATCCTTTCTCTGTCTTGGCTCCTGCTGAGAGGCCAGAGGGGTGACACTCTCCAGCTTCACAGAGGCTCTCTGGTGTGGCTGAGAAGATCTGTGGGGCACACCCTTAATCTCTTAAAAGAGGCCTTGTGTGACTGAGCACTCCGACCTTTTGGTCTTCAGATTTTTAGGAAAAAGGTGTACAGCCACACCCTTCTGTTTTTCTCTGTGCCACACTTTCAGAAGCAGTCTCTTTTGCCAGCTGGATCACGGTAAGAATTTCCCAAATCATTAAGTCCTGGTTCCTTTAATAATTCTTCCCTCAATTTACTTCTCTCCTCTTGCATTTAAAGCTTCAAGAGAAAGTCACCTTCAACCCTTTCCTTGGAAATCTCCTCAGCTAACTATGAAAGGTAACCACTTACACAGTGTGGAGGAGACACTTCTGTTAAGCTTCCTGCCACTACATAACAAGGAACTGCTTCCTCCAGTTTCCAAAAGCACGTTCCTCTGTCCCTTCTGAGCTCTCCGTGGCAGCAGTCTCCAAGACCAGAGTCCCACAAACAGCGTGTTCAAAGCAATGCAGGCTGTTCTACCATGCTCCTCAAGATTCTTATAACTGTTGTGCCACTCACATAAACACTAATCTTTCTATATGTATTCAAGATTTTGTTCTCATTATCTATAAACTAAATCAGGGTACAGGGTGTTGCTCCGGTCTCTGATGCATATCCAGTAAAACAAAAGATTATCAGGAACTAAGATGAGAAGTCTGTCCCACCCGGGGACCAGCCTACTGTGACTGGCCTGTAGGCTTGGTTCTGTAAGATGGGCTTTAAGGACACTAGGCTGCCATCTTCCACCTTCGCTGGCAAAACCAATACACCCTTTATTTCACTGACTTGCCTCCTGGCTTTTTGGCCAAGTCTTGCAGAAAGCAGAACAAGCCCATTGCTCAGTAACATGGCCTCTACCCACTGCCCAATTCCAAAGCAATTTCCACATTTTTAGGTATTTGTCACAGCAGGTCCCACTTCTACGTACCAAAATCTGCATTAGTTTTTTATTGCTGTGTAGCAAATTAACACAAAATTAATGGCTTAAGACAATACCCACTTATTCTCTCAGTTTCTGCAGGTCAGAAGTGCAGGCAGTGCATGACTGGGTTCTCTGCTCAAGGTGTCACAAGGCTGAAGTTCAGGTACCAGCCAGGCGTCCCTTTCTGGAGGCTCTGGGGAGGAATCAGCTCTCAAGCTCATTCAGGCGCTGCTAGTCGAACTCAGCTTCTTGTGGTTGTAGGACTGACTCTCCCTTGCAGTGAATCCCTCTAACGCTTTGAACCTTTGTCAGGAATAGTCCATTCCCTTTTAAAGGCTCACTTGATTAAGTCAGGCTTATTGAGTTTAACCTCCCTATCTTAAAGTCAACTAACTGGGACCTCAATTACAGCTACAAAGCGCCTTCATCTAAATGAGTGTTTGCTGGAATAATGAGGAGAGGGTGTGTATACCAGGGAGCAGAAATCAAGGAACCCATTTTAGAATTCTGCCTACCACACATATATGTCTAGGAGTGGAAGCGTTGGGTCATGGAGTATGTGAAGACAACCAAAATATTTTCCAAAGTGATTGTAACACTTAAAACTCCCACCAGGAGGTTATAAGAGGTTCCAAATGTGTCACGTCAGTGTCAACATTTTAGCCACTCTGATGAAAGTGTAGTGGTATCTGGTTACGGTTTTACTTTGTATTTTCTTGATGACTGCCTTTGTCTTCTTTTAAAAGCAGTATGTTAAAAAAAAAAAAGTTGAAAAAGATTGGATTAATTATGCTATCACGTGTGTTTAACACAAACTTTTCAAATGGCATTCATCCGTATTGTATTATGGTTATTATATGTCTGGGTCTCTGCTTTAATATAAGCTATTCATGCATTTTATTCATCTTTCTTACCCCAATAGGTAGCACAATCCCTGGCACGCGGAAGGCACCCAATTCCGCATTTCAGTTTAGTGAACTTACCTTCTAAAATGCAATTTTTTCATTTCCAAATTTGAAGCACGACTCCCCCTCTATATTCCTCCTAAGCCAGCCAATAACGGTACAGGAGTCAGTCCTTTCAGCAGCCGAAGACACTATCTGTCTGAGCCAGTACTGCACTGGTACAGTTAGAGGAATTACATATGTCCTAACTCTGTCTACCATTAATCCTTAGCTTTCTTGCCCTAAACATTAAAATACAGTGTTTTCATTCATTATTTTTCTCTAGTATTTTTCACAAGACTTAGCTCATTAGCAGAGCTAAATGACTCTTATATCACCTTTGATTACGTACCCCCTCCTTCTATATAATCTTTTTACACCTGAGTACATTGTAAAGTCCTTGTGCAACTAGACTAGTCTCTTTGAATGTCTGTCCCAATGTCCTTGTCAGAATTTCTTAGTTATTACGGATAATTTTATTCTAGGAAGTTACCCAACACTTACTGACCATCTTTCCTTTTACAGTCTCAAGGTCATCAAATCATAACTGTCTTTCCTCTGAACACGGAGAACTTATTTTTCTCTTTTCTTATTAAAGTTTGTCTCAGTGCATGGTTCTCCATACTCAGAATACCCAAGGTGATTCTTCATACCCATATCAGCAAGCAATTCTCTTTGTGGATTAGAATTAGGTCCAGGGCAGATTCCTCTCTCTGCCTTGCTAACATTTTCACTCCTGTGTTCAAGTCCTGAATTTCATTCCACCAAACTGCTCTCATTTCTAATGCTTGTACAGTTTTCATAAAGCTGCTTTCAAAGAAAAATATTTTGTCGATATGATGCAATTACCACAAAAACTGTAATTCTAGGTCTCTAATTTGTTCCAATATTATGATTAACTTTTTTCTTGTTAAATATGTGCAGTGAATTAATTCAAAATCTTTGGAAGACCTGTAGAGATATTTTGAGGCTTGGTATCTAGCCAAAGACTCTTTTGCAGCTATGCCCTGTTCATACTGAGAAATTATAAACCTCATAAATATGCAAAGCACAACATTTAGGTAATATTATAATAAGAGTATAATGAGATAAATTAGTTTTTGTTTCTATATTAATTTATGCTACTAAGAAAATCTGACGCTAGGGCAGCAGTCAGTCTCTAAAGTAACCAATGGGCACCAACTTCCCAGTGCGGTGCTGGTTCTGAACGGATCACTCCATTTGTCAAGTAGGTTTCTTTCTTAAGAGGACTTTGGACAGTGATAATTGTTAAGTTACAATTTTATTAGTGCATTCCATATAATATCGTATTTTCCTAATCATTACTTTAGAATGCAGGCATGCTTATTTTATTCTTTAAATAGACACATCTATCATGCAATGAAAAAGCTGTAAATCAGTGTGTTAGAATAAAGGAAAAGCATATCTTTAAAAGAAATATATTAATTTCAACATAAAGACTCAGCTATTCAGGTGTCTAACATATTTATGGGGAAAAAAATCTATTCTCTGAACTTTCACTTAGGGGAAATTTTTCTTGACCCCTGAGAATACATAACATTTATGTGGAAGCATTTTATAAACATACAGTTATACAATTAAGGGATATAATTATTAGAAAATATTAAGTCCTAAATAGGAAAGCCCACAAATATAACTTAGTCTTCAGTCTTAAATGCTTTGTATTTAATGCTGTTATTTAAAAACTATTATGCAAAAATTTAACATGGTTGAGAACACTGGTCACACTAACTCAAGGTGATAAAAAAGGACTAGCAGATAGTTGTAGTTGCTTATAGACCCGTGACTTCCTCCCAAGTAAACTTCTTTTAAAGGAAAAGACAAAGTAGAAGCTAAATGAGACATACTCTGATAAGGCACCTACCTTATCAGAATTTCACTTTCAAATTCTCAGCTCCTATCAAAGCCAAAGCCCTGCTTTACAAGGATAAACCCAAGGGCGTAAGAACAAGGCTCACCAACATCAAGCAAGAAGAACAAAGGAGATACACATTAGACTCTGGGGCTGCCAGAACAAGTTACCACAAACTGGGCAGCTTAAAACAACAGAAAGGTACTCTCTCGCAGTTCGAGAGGCCACCAGACATCAAGGCGTCAGCAGGGCCGTTTCTCTCTCAAGGCTCCAGGGGAGAGCGTGTTCCATGCCTCCCTCCCAGCTTCTGGGATCGCCAGCTCTCCTCAGCATTCCCTGACTTGCAGATGCGTCACTCCAGTCTCTCCCTCCACCATCACATGGTGTTATCCTGTGTGTCTGGGCCTCTTCTCCTCTTCTTATAAGGACCGTGGTCATATTGGATTAAGGCCCACCTTAGCCTCATATTGACTTGCTCACATCTGCAAAGATCCTACTTCCAAATAAGGTTACCTTCACAGGTACCGGGTGTTAGCACTTCAAAGTATCTTTTTGGGGAATACAATGCAATCCATAACAGGGGATGGGGCATTAAAAGCCACACCACCTCTGAGGTTCTCCACTATGACACACTGCTACTACCAACTCCCTTCATGTAGCAGGGGATTCAGACGCTGTAGCTACTACCACTGGCAAATTCATTCTTACGGTAAAACTGTATGACAGACGAATCCCTAACTGAAGAGGGACCTGGCAACCGGCACAGTGAACTGCATGCCAGCCAAGGAAGATATTTAAAACCTTGTTTCTTCAACTTTCAAATTATGTTTACTTTTTCTTCTGTTTGGTGATTTTTAAAAAAATTTCTATCTTGTATCCTGGTTGGTTTTAACCTACTTCTCTGTTAGGGACTGAACTGTGTCGTCGTCCCCCCACCTCAAATTCATACGTTGAAGTCCTAACCCCAATGCCTCAGAATGTAACTCTTTTTGGAGATGGGATCTTTAAAGAAGTAATTTAGATAAAGTAAGGTCACACGGGTGGGCCCTAATCCAATATGACTGATGCGCTCGTAAGAGGAGGAAATGGGGACACAGACACACACAGAGGGAAGACCACGTGAAGAGAGAGGGAGGGATAGGATGCTCGTCTATAAGCCAAGAACAGACAGCAGAAGAAACCAACCCAGCCGGCACCTTGATCTCGGACGTCTAGCCTCCAGAACTGTGAGAAAATCAGCTTCTGTTGTCTAAGCCACCTGGTCTGTGGTACTTCTTATGGCAACTCTAGCAAGCCAATACATTCCCCTACCTATGAATATAAACACTCTTCAAGATGCACTGTCTTACTCCCTAAAAATGGCCTGCACTTATCATGTCTCAAAAAGTAGAACTGTATGTTGGAAGTGGAAGAGGGGTAGCTACTGTTAACTTCAAGCTCAGAACTGTCTACAATTTAAATAGATTTGATATAGTTAACGTCATCGGCTCTAATGATTTTCCTTTTTCAATTAGTTGTTTCTATAAAGAACCGCCTAAGACAAATCTCTGGTTTAGTTAATGCAGATATTTCCAGTTACAAAATTATTACCTTAAGTAAATCCAATATATTAAAAAAAAAACAGCTATATAGGTGATTTCTATGTACTAAATACTGTTTTAAGTGCTTTATACATACTACTTATTTTATACATATTAACTTTAAAATATGAATCTTAGGGTTTTTTAATAATGATCCATTTTACAGATAACAAACTGACACAGTTAATAAGTGACAGGGCTATGAACTAAGACCCAGCTCAGGCAGTTTGGTTCCAGGGTCTGCACTCAGAACCACTATGGTGTACTGCTCCCCAGGTGATAGAGAAAATCATATCTGAAGGTAAGTAACCAACACTGGGAAGGACTAAACTTGACAATGAGTAGAAAGTGGCTGCTAACCACGAGGGCATTCACAAGTTTATGTTATCCCCCAACTCAGAATCATTCTATGGAAACTGAGATACATATTTATTTAACACAAACAAATGTCATTTTATTGGGCATCTGGGAAGCTAAGCTTGTCTTAACTTTGACTAAGATCCTAACGGCAAGGTCCCAGTCTGTCTTGTTTCCAAATGCAAGCTCAGCAGCCAACATGACAAATTAGGAAACCCACACACAAGGCAGTAAAGTAATACACCCAAGTTCATAGCGAAACCAAGACTTGAGACTCCAATTTATCTATTTTTTCTTAAACAGCATAAAGTGAAATCATATCAAAATACCCACATTATGTGGTTGCACACAATGTGAATGTACCTAACATAACTGAACTATATGTACACTTAAAAATGGTTAAAATAGTAAATTTTATTTTTATTTTAGCACAATTAAAAAAATTAAAACTAGAAAAAATCCACATTATGAAAAAATACAATTTAAATCACTACAGATAATTACATTTATATAAATTTCCACTAAAATAAGAAAATTTGACCACTTATGAAAATGAGGGAATAAAACCTAAGTTTAAATTATTTAACAATGGTTCGGAATGTAATGAATTACCCTGTATAAACTTTTTATATTTTTCTTACCTTTCCTACTTTCAGAAATATAAGTGCAAATAGCATAAAAGTGAAACAGTAACTCAACTATTAAGTTAGTGCCAACCGCCTGAGGACGGAGGGCAACACTGACCAGGCTACTGCTTACTGTACCGCAATGGCGACAGCAAAAATAAGCAGCAGTCGGGGCGTCAGTATTAAATATTCACAAACAGTCCAGCTTTCCCTCTTCCTGGTTATACGACTGAAACTAGGGCTGGCCATGTGGCTTGCTCTGGCCCGGGAAACGAGAGCAGAGAAAGATGTATCACTTCCAGGCAGAAACTTGAAGGGCCAACATGTGCGCCGCCACATTCTCTACTATGTAGAGAATACGCAGAGCAGTGATTCTCTACTATGGTGACCGGCAATATTGTAAAGACTGGCTGTTCCTTAGCCAGGATTCTGGAATAAAGACGATAATGAAAAGGAAGAGTTCCAGCAAACCCACAGAGGACATATAGCATTAGCAAAAATAAACTGTTGCTAGACTAAGTCATTAAGATTTTGAGAGTGTTTGTTACCACAGCATAACTCAGGCTATCCTGACTGCTACAGATATAATCACTGAATGGAAAGCAGTTGTAGAAAGAAAAGGATGGATTCCTACAAATGAGAAGGACAGGATTTTGTCCCTCTGCCTGCCTGGGCAGCCATGCCAACAGAAAGCTTCCATCAGGGTACAGAGTACAGGGCACATGGGAACTCCTGAACGACACAGAGCTCAGGGTGAGAGGCAGAACCAGCCTTGCTGCCGTGGGCAGGGTCCCAGAGCTGGGGGAAAGCCTCACTCCACTTTCCCTCTGAACCTGCAGCCAGGTGCTGAGGAAAACTAAGCTCCTCCCAAATGCCACCCCTCTCCCTGCTGCCATTTGAAGAAGTCTGAACTTTAGTCTGGAGAGAATATAACAAGGGTCATCCATGAGGCCCCACGCCCATTTCTGGGCATTCCACCAGCTGCCATCCAAGTTTGTAGCCATCCCAGAGGACTTCATCCAAAGGAGACACTGAAGGACCAGGTGCTCACGCTACAGTTCAGTTACTGTCGCCTAATGAAGGCCCAAGGGCAGCTGAGCTTTGAACGGACCCCGGGAGTTTCTGGTGGTCAGCCGGGTCTTGTTTACAAATGCATGCTCAGCAGCCAGCACTCAGCTGGCACATAATCAGCTGTCTGTGATTTTCTATCAACTAAATGGGGATAGGACAGAACTCAAAACTAGGAACTTCATCAGTTCATTTCACTTGTAACTTTTAGGACCCACTGCGGACAATCGTGCAGGTTGTGCCCTACCTAACAGCACCCAACCAAGGAGGGGGTGGTGGACTCTGTGAGGCTGCAGCCACCAAGAAGGGCGACTTTACTTGTACTTCACACAAAGGCACCTTATAGACTAGCTTACTGTTCCTCACCCACCTTTACCAGAACTTCTGGGAGACTATCGTCAGAAGTACTACAGAGGAGACTCACTCCATATCTGACCATCATCAACTCCTGCCTCTGGGATTCCTCGAGGTTTGATCCTTTCTCCATGAAGATTTACCATGATAACCTGCAGTATATGTGAACTTGGACCACACACTGCCAAATTTCTGTGTTCCGGTGAGGAATACGAAGATGCCACAGGAAAATAAGGTGTCCGAGGTATCCTTCTCCTGGAATTCTACATCCTGGCAGGACCCCTGCAGTGGGTGGTGGTTTAAGAGAACTTCTACAGCGCTACTCTGACCAAATAAAATCATTTAATGTGCTAGAGTCCAGGGTTTCTTAACTCTGACACTACCGATATTTTGGACCAGCTAATTTTTCGTTATGGGGGACTGTCTTGTGCGTCGCATAACACTTGGCAGCATCCTCGGCCTGTATCCACTAGATGCCAGGAGCACTGCTCACCCTCCTCCTCTAATTATGACAACAAAAAAATGTCTCCAGACACTGTCAAACACTTCCTAGGGGATAAAATCACACCAGGTTGACAACTACTCAGCCAGATCCACATTTCCACTTCCAGCAGGTGGTGTGAGGCTGACACCAAGAGGACATGTACTGGAACCCAGACGCCCATCACTATCTCCACCTGCTCTATGGCAATGAGGCTGACAGAGGGCTCCTCCTGAGATCCCACTGGCAAGCTGACTGAGGAACTCTGCCCAGCAAGTCAAGGGGCTGGCCCTCGTCCCAACAGGTAGAAAAGAACTAAACCCTGACTTTTTGCTTGCTCTTCTTCCCTGATCTCACCCCTCCCTTCTTCCATTAACTCCTCCTTCACCTCTGCCCTTCTCCTAGGAGAACCGTGATTCAACTAAAGCCACTTAGATGACTTTATTTTTCCCATACAAGATACAGTCCAATAGCAAACTTTGCTACTGACCCCTGCCAGCTCTGGTCTCTGTCCCCCATACAATGCAGGCATGCCCTGGTGTTGGCTAGAGAAGTCTGAACTGCTATGTTCCCAGCAACCTCTTTAGCTTGCATACTCAGAGGGCCATTGTGGGCAGAAGCCCAGACTCACAGACTGACCTGTTTATATAACCTGAACAGATTGACACTTATCAAAGCAGGAACACAGCCTGAGCCTTGCACATGGTCATGGCCTGAAGACACTAACTCCACTGCATTTAGATACTATCTAGACCCAGATTCCTTAACCTTGACACACACACACACACACACATATATATGTACACACTCATATACTCACATACATCTATACACACACACATACACATACATATTTACATATACAAATAAAAAATATATCCCACAAGCAATGCGGGGGAGTAGGGACTATATTCTTTACTCATATTTCATACCAAAATAACTTCCACGTGAATCAAAGATTAAGCATTAAAAAAGCAACTTTGAGAATATTATAAAAAAAGAGAATATTTAATAAAATTGGGGTGAAAAAGGCCTCTCCAATCAAAGCACAAAACTCCTAAGTCATATAACAGATTTCTGTGACCAAGCTGTTCCTCTTCTACAAATTTCTCTCGCAGATTTGTGTAAGCGGACAAAGACATACGTAAGATAATATCACAACAGAGCAGAATGAGGAGCAGACTTAAGACGATATAAATGTGCACTGCTGAAGACTGAGTGAATAAATTATAGCCCTCCCAGGCAATGGAATATCACGCAGTTATGAAAATTACTAAGGAAGATTTAAACGTGCCAATATGAAACAATCTATCAGATATAGGGTTAAATGAACACAAGTTACAGAAATAATACACAATGCATTCCCTTTTATGAAAAAAAGGGAGCTTTATAGAGATTTTTGCTTATATATACAGACTGCAATTATTTCCATGAGGACACAAAAGAAGTTTATGTGGTTGCCTCTGGAGAGGAAGATGGGTACGGAAATGCAGGAAACTTGCTTTTTACTGCGTAACTTTTGAAGTTTTGAATTACTTTTTAGATTATTCATAAAGTCCATCACAAAAAATAAAATCAAAGAATAAAGTTCAAAGAAAATGTTTCAAAACAGAATAGCAAATATCCTATATATAGGATAACTGAATGAGTTCTTACCTTTCTCTGCAAAATTTAAGTGAATGTAGTATGGCAGGTCTCTTTTGACGTAAATTCCACAAATGTAAGGTGTCGTCAGCCAAGGCACTGACAAGAGCTCCCTTAAAAACAGAGTGTAAGATATTTTATACAGAACACATTTTATAAACATTAAAGCTACTAAACAGCTGCCAAAAAACTCCACCCCAAATTTCAGAACTTTATGCCAATAAATTTAGTTTTGAGAAACATTTGCCTCACCCAAAGTCTAAAGAGATGTAAAAGAGTGTCTTGTGTGTCTGTGTGTAAAAAAGGTTTTAACTTCTTCAATAATTTAAAGTCTAATTTAGTATCTTATAAACTACAACTATACTAGGATCTAGTTGGATATTATAGCTGATAACTAGCTATGTAAAATTAGAGGTCGGACTGTATGTTTCTTGGTCACTACTGTACACACTTCCTTGACTAAAAGAGCAAGATATGCTGTGAAGAAACCTTCCCATTTTATTTGGCTTAACACAAATCCTTACGAACGTACTAGGCCCCAAACCTAATTCTACCACTAGAATAATACGGAAAATAAAGATAGCATTCAGCACTCTGTAACTTCAATGTCCAAAGGGTTGAAAAATATGACTAGTTTAGAAAGTTAAAACATCTGATACTATTAAATACTATCAAGTATGGAGAAGAACATCTCTGGGAACATGTGAGAACCACGCAGGGGCTCAGCCTCACCCCAGAGAATCAGAATTTTCAGAGGAAGGACTTGTGCAGGAGTACTTTTTTTAATATCCAGAGGTGATTCTGATGTATGACAGGATTAAGAATCTCTAGACTAAGGTTGATTTATTAGGATATATGAACGTTTTTCCTCAAAGCAGTCAGATATCCTTCATCTACACTGAGAGAATAAGACAAAAGATGCAACATGAAGAATTTATGTTAATTTCAAAATGGATTTGCCATTCCAATCCTTTCAGTTACTATGAGAAATCTTAAAATATCCTTTTAAAATAAGAGTTTCTCATTTATCCAAGAGGATTCCAATAGCTTTGAAGACAAAATTTACATTAAACGTTCTCTGGAAGTCCTTTCCACCTTCGAAACTCTATTGTGTAGCTCCTACATAAAGTCCACACCCTCCCTTTCACTAGAAAGCATCCTCTTATCTGTATCACTCTAAACCAGAGAAACTCAAAAGACTCAGAGCATTAAAGGTTTGTACTCTTCATTCTTCTTTCCACAAGTGTTTCAGACCACGCCGTCTTCTTTCTCAAGATGTTTGCCCCATCTTAAAATCTCAAGTAAGAGGAGACGTAGAGCCAAAATGGCAACAATAGGTGACCCCTCCCATGGTGGCTTCTTTACCTACATGTGATTTCCCTGAACTGAAGGGACACAGCTACTCCCAACTGTCAGATTTCCACAGCCACCCCCATTTAAATACTCATGTTTTGCTATGCATTTTTTAAAATAGCAACACCGTTTTAAAGTATTTAAAATGTAACACTTAAGCATGTAAGACAAAATAGTCACATCAAAGAACTCTATGATGAATCCTACTGAAGAGAAAAGAATTTCTATAACATGAGTAACAGCAGCATAAATTATTTAAGATTTTTAAAATTTAGGGGTATCAGTTATCAATTTGCAATGTTATTTACATAGGCTCACGTACTGCTGTAAAAAGATAATCTTAACACCAGTATCGAGATGGAGAGCAGCTCAGTGGTTGCCGGGGATTAGGGGCTGAGAGCAGGAGGGGGTGTAATTATAAAGGGTCAGCCTGAGGAAATTCATTTACAGTGATGGAGCTGATATGTGTCTTGTTTGTGGCGAATCTATAGATGTGATGAAACTGCAGGACACTGCATACACACACACACACACACACACACACACACACAAAATGAGTGCTTGTAGAAACTGGTAAATCTAAATAAGGTCTGCAGTCTAGTTAACAGAGTATTGTGCTGACGTCATTCTCCAGGTCTGACATTGTACTACTGTCATACAAAATGCTATCATCGGAAGAAGGGTACACAGGACCTCTCTATCTTGAAACTTACTGTGAGTCTACTTCATAATAAAAAATTTGTAAAAACAGGAAAAACAATGAGTCTTTACACACAGGTTCAACAACTTTCTATATTGTGATTTTTTTTGTACTTTAACACTTTACAATGCTTAATATACGGTTATACACAAAGGCCACAGTTCTACACAGAAGTTTTTTTTAAAAAAACTTCCTCTGATCCTGAAAAATCTATACAATTATATATTATTTGGATCATAATTTTACTGAATTTTTTACATTATCATCTTCAGCTCTTTACACCCACGATTCCTCTTAAATCCTCTGATATGAAGAAAACTATCAAAAGCCAGAGGTATCAAGTATTTTTTCTCTCATATATATTAAGAATTAATTCCATGAATCCCCACGACTTAGGGGCAAAAAGAATGTCCACAAACTATCCTCCCATCTAAGAAGAGCAGAGCCTTTTCTGGAGGGACGTCCTTCCTCCTTCCATGACCAGCTTTTCCTGCCTGTTGCCACTTGCAGTGAACATCTGTTCTCAGAGCTCCTAAGGCTTTTACGAAACCTGCAAACACATTGTTTCCTCTGCTGATAAAATGGTGTTTCCTCTAGCTCCTTCCATACTTTATACTTTATCAACAAAGGAAGGCATCATCAATTACTTCAACCAGTAAAGGACACAGAACTCTTTGGACACTAACCACTTTCTAATGGATTTTAGTTTCCTGTTTATATTTCAAAACGACTCATTAGAGAAGTATATTTTGTTACTTATAATAAACTCAATGTTTAAAAAAAATTTTAATTTAGATTTTTATATGTTACTTAACTTTCAATATCCCTGAAATAAAATGTAAATGCAGCACCTTGTACCAAAAAAAGATTTACCCTACACCATTCTATGTGCAACACTGTTTCTGAGAAACATCTTCCATTATTTATGCAACTGTCCATGACGATGCCCTAAATTACTATCTCTGGCCTGAGATTCATTTTTGTTCAAATATTTAAACATGAATGCACGCAAGATTTCTCAAAGACAAGATGTGGCCCTACTCCACACATAAGTAGGAGAGATTAAAGCAATTCACTAACCTCATTAATCAGGAACTGGAGCTGGATTACCGCAGCTCCACTCTCATGCTGACAATAACACTCTACTCCTGGACGACCAAAGCTGTCATTAATTCCATTAAGGAGTTTACGGTATGTGTGGGCTTTTTATGCAAATTGATAAGTTATATATTACACAAATATTTCAACACAGGCTATTTACTGATGTTGACATTTAGAGGTAGGTTTATTACACGTCAATCTAACCAGCTAGTTTCTGCTGATAATCACAAAGCTCAGACACCACAGGTCTAAAAGAAATGAGACAACTGTTCCTTCTAGAAAAAGAAAAATGAAGTATTAAAAACAGCAACATTCAAAACCAAGGTAATATACAGTTAATACACTTTACTCTGGCCCAATTTTTTTTCTTTCACTTAAAATAAAAAGAGGAGAAGAGGTAGTTGATCTGTCCAGCATCTGATTCTGCCCAAGTCAGCAAATCTGAAAAGTAGACAAGCGTCATTGTGGAATACTGCTTTTCGAAACGATAACCTTTTTACTGGCATTTTTCATTCCTGTAGAGTCATTTTTAAATAGTGTAGGCTAAAAATGTAATGAAGAAACACATAACTATGTTTCTAAGTGTGGCTTGATGTCTTATCACCAATGAATATATCAAGAGACTTGATTACAGATGAATAAGCAAATTTCTACAAATCTACATATAATAAGCAAACACAGCATTTTCTATGTATTAGGCATTATATTAAACATGTTATACATATTAAGTTATTTAATCCTCATAACCCATGAAGAATACATTATTCCCGCTATATGAACACATAAGGGAACTGAAGCACAGAGAAATTAAGTAACTTGCCCCAAGTCACCCAGCTAGAAAGCAGCAGAGACGGAATTTGAATAAGCATTCTGGCTCAAGAGCCTATACTCTTAATTAATAAAGTATGCTAGTAAAGAACAAAACAAAACGCACCTGAATACTTATAGAACTCACTACGGGCTGTTAGATGCTTTTTACCTTCACAAACTTGAAATTAGGAGTTAGGTGTTTTAACATGGTGCTGTACTAATCTGCTTTTCATTAGTTAAATATTAATAGAAAATAGAAGGCTAAATCTAGAAATAAAATTCAACAGGATTTAATAAAATTACAGTCCTTTTTAAACAAACCCACATTCAGGTGTGTGACTCTGTATTCTATTAGTACCTGTCTTAGGGTTCTTCTTAACTAAAAATAATTGCACCATAGGTTAAATTCCTATTTTCTACGCATTTTTTCCTTTGGATTTCTAGAACTCTTTCCAGGTGATATTTATTTCCAATGGATTTTTTTCATTTATTACTAGCAATTAACTCTATTATTTTATAAACTAATAGACTAATTGAGCATGTTTCACTGATAGTATCCTACTTTTTAAACACCTGCAATTACTATTATTAGCAGCAGCAGCGGTAGTATTTTTTGCTCCATCAATTGCTCAAATGCAACTACAGGAAGCAAGATCCCACAATGCTAGGACCAGCGCTCGGTAGAGCCAAATTACACCCCTTCAGGCCAAAGAAAGAAATGCCCAGGCCTCTGTTCATCCACGTCCTACGTCAGACACCTGCTACGCAGTAAAGGGAGTTTAATTCTAATCATTGCAGTTAAAGTATTCTTTCTGGCACCAATTAGCACAGTCCGTAATTCCCATTTTATGTGAATGGAGTAAAACTTCTCCTATCTGATCAGAACAGAACTGATAACTATGTTAATAAAAAAATACAAGATATTGTGGAGAATCATAAAAATTGTATTTACCTTACATATTATTTTATCACAAAACATATACAATTTTGTTAATCTCTTGATATTAGCCAAAGACATTTTAAGTATGGATCTATTAAATAGAGTTCAGAGCTGTTTTTCTTGCATAAAACATAACCATAACTACCTACGTATAAGATTTCCAGTTTAATTTTTTTAACAGAACTTTAAAGATACTGCCAATGCAATCTAGGTGCAGAATTCACAGTGGGATTTTTCCAGTTGTCTACTGTTATCTCACCCACACAGCATCAGAGGGGAAATTTTAAGCGACTGACCTTCATGAAGTCTTTCCAAAGCACTCATCTCAGATTATTATACCTCTCGACTTGCATTCATATTTCAGCAGTTTATATATTATTAAAATGAATTATTTGATTATGATATCAAATATAACAGGCATAAACAGATTTGGGAATACACAAAACTGATTCTTAGTTAGTAAATAATAAGTAAACAGCTCTCTCTACTAATTTGGGCCTCCTGGGAAATAATGTACTGGTCTTGAAACTTCAGTATGCTGTGGCCATCAACGCTTTATTCACAGAGAATGAAAACTATCTGTAAATCCAGAAAGTCAGTTACAGGGAGGCCAAGAAAGGTTTTATTCTTACAGTATGTATGGCACTGCGTTCCAGACAAAAGTGTTCTTTTTTATGACATTAATATTAATATATTCACCTTATGTCCAGCTAAAATGATAACTATATTTACTTAATGTAATAATAAGAACCGCTTACTCTCTACTAAGTTTCAGGCACTGTCTTAAATACATAAATGTACTCAATCCTCACAGCTGATTCTGAAAGGTAGTTATTATCCATATTTTACAGACGATAATTCTGAGGCTCAGAGGAGTGATTTTTCTCAACGTTACTACTGATTTCTTCCCTTTCCCTCTGGACAAGGTTGTCCTATGACGCAGCTGCAGCCTGCCCTGATGGACCCTAACACTAAAAACGCCCTATGGAGTGGGGAAAAAACTCATAGTAAATCATTCCTTCATAACAACGAAAAGTTTAAAATTAAATTTTAAAGGACAGATATGCTTCTATATAATCAAGAGACAGCAGTGTGGCAAGAACACAGATTTCAGAGCGAGCCGTTCCCCCTCCCGCGGGTGTCACACCCGGCCCTGCTGCAGGCTCGCTGTAGCTCGGGCGCCCGAGAGGCCTGGAGGGGCATCTTTTTTGTCTTGTTGTTGTTGTTACTGAGGTGCCCCAGGAACTTCTGAGGCCTCTCCTTCCAAGCCAGTTCACACGCCGCCGCCGCCGCCATCACTTGCCAGGATCTGAGGACAGCCATTACACCTCTCAACATCCTTCTCTGTAAAGGGCAGAGACCCATCTCCTTTAGCTTGTGGAACCGTGGTGACAACTAAAATTATACAGAGTGTACTCACCAAATGGTGGCCATTATCATCATTTAATGGAATGTATTCATTACTTTAACAAGAACTAATGTTACCTTACTGTGGACATAACATTATAGCACAGGGAAATATCAACTTTGAATATATTAGATCACAAAACAGCATGTCACAGACACAAATATTCATATCCTTCATACCTACAGTGAGTACTGCTTCTTGCATATACGGTTCATCCTAAAATTGTCAGCACTGAGAGTTAACAGTTTATTTAGAAAAGGATCAAACTAACAAAGTTCTCCTTGGTCAATTATCCCCACTTATTGTGGCTGTGTTCAATTAAATGATGAATCAAAGCGTCTGAAATTAAAATGAAGAAAACCCAAAAGGAAAGAAATTACATATTGAACAAGTCTACAAAGATATTTGTTAAATGGAGAAATACTCATTTATTATTCTGTCTGCCCTTTTACATACGCGCGAGGCAGCTATAAGGCAAAGCCAAACTGTAAGGCTACACTGAATATTTCTTGGTGTCAACATATCTAGTCTTCTAATTCTGAACCCCAATGCATCCTTTTAAAAATGGTGAGATCTTCCTATCTTGCATATCTTTACTCTCAACTTTTCTACTGCTTGCTTATGAAGAGCTATGATATCTACCTAATCCTACTAGTCATCTTTCTCTCTGGAGTAAACCAATTAATTTATCTGACCTGTGACACATGCCAGATACTTCCTGCACAGCTAGACTCATGCCTTTTGTCCAGACAAGCAGCTCCTGAACTCCACAACTCCTGAAGAGGAGCTGCAGAAGGCGGGAGCAGGGAGCAAAGTCTTTGAACGCAAGTCTTTCAATTTAGACATGATCCTCTAAGTAAGCAACAGGGGGAAAAGTGCTTCAGGAAAAAAAATAACATGATGAAGTTAGAAATTAATGAAGAGTAATCAGGAAGATGTACGCAGGCTAGATAAGCAGAAACAAAGACCAGGGCCAGTAAAACCTTTTATTTTACAAAACTTACCATCAAATTCAAATACAAAATAAATATTCATTCAATTGCCTTAAATGGTTTTTGGGTTTTTTGTTGTCTGGGAAGGGAGGGAGAAAGGAGGAAGCAGCAGGCCTCCTTGCGTCGTCACCATCGTGGCAGTTTAAGGTTTACTGAACACTTAATGTGTGTCAAGCACTCTATATGTGTTACCTCATAAGAGTTCTCTATTACAAGCTCTGTTCTTACAAAAGAGGAATCTCAGGTACAACAAGGTCAAACAACTTGCCCAAGGCCATACAGCCAGTTAGTAGGGAAGCTGGGGTTTGAACCCAGACAGTCTAACTTACTATATATAGGCTAACATACATATATACACACACACACATTTATATGTGTGTGTGTGTATATATATATAAAAATCACCAAGCCTTACTGCACAAAAGAGAGCAGATTTTCACATGTAAATGTCACTTCCTGACTTATTTTAGGTCATTTTAAAACTGGAGAATGAACATAGAGGAAATATAATCACTCCTTGGCATATGAGTACATAATAAAGTCAGACTGGCCTAAAACTATAGAACTGGATTAAATGTAACTTTTAGTAGCAAGTAAACACCATAAAACCAATTAGGCAAAAATATGTCAACCAAAAAAATTTTTTTTTAGACTCATTTTTCTTGTTAGTTCATGGTACTAAATACCTGTTAATTATGATAATGAAGCGCTATGGCCCAGCAGAACAAGCACAAAGCCGGAGCTCTGGGTTCTAATTCTAGCTGAAATTCTGAGACGGCCTCTTTACAAATGCCTTCATGTGTAAAATGATGAGCTGACAAACTTTTTTGAGACTTCACCTCTGTGAGAAGAACAGTTCTTAGCAAAGTTAAATAAGATACTAAAACAAGTAAACAACCCTATCTTCAAAAAACTCACGGAATCAAACACTATAGTAGTAGAATAAAGGACAAAAACTATATGATCATCTCAATGGACACAGGAAAAGCTTTGGACAGAATCCAACACCTTTTCACGATAAAACACTCAAGGAGAAGGGAATTTCCTCAGCGTGACAAAGAGATCTATGAAAAACCCACAGCTGGCATCATACTTAATGCTGAAAGAATAACGGCTTTCCTGCTAAGCTCAGGAAAAAGACAGGATGTCCACTCTCACCATGTCTATTCAACATTATCCAGGATGTGCTGGCCAGGGAAAACAGGCAAGTAAAAGAAATAAAGTGTCCAAATTGGAAGAGAAGAAGTAAAACTTCCTCTATTCATAGATGACATGACCTTGTCTATGGAAGATTCCAAAGAATCCACTAAAAAACTATTAGAACGAATAAATGAGTTCACCAAGGTTGCACAACATAAGATCAATATATGAAAATAAACTGTACTTCTGTACACCGGCAATAAACAATCTGAAAAGTGAAATTAAGAAACTATTCCACTTACAATAACATCACTAAGAATAAAATACTTAGCAATAAATTTATCCAAAGAAATGCAAGACTTGTATACTGAAAACTAAAACACATTGTTGAGACAAGATTTAAGTAAATGGAGAGACATCTTATATTCAGGAAACAGAAGACAATATTGTGAAGATGGCAATATTCACCAAACCGCTCTACAAAACTAACACAGTGTCTATCAGAATCCCAGCTGTTTGCAGAAACTGAGAAGCTGATCCTAGAATTCATCCAGAAATGCTAGGGACCTAGAAAAGCCAAAATAATCTTGACTAAGAAGAACAAAGCTGGAGAACTCACTATTTCCCAATTTCAAAACTCACTACAACATCATAGTACTCAAGATAGCGTGGTATTAGCATAAGGCTAGATATATTGATAAATGGAATGAACCGAGAGTCCCGAAATAAACATTTATGATCAACTGACTTTGACAAGGATGTCAAGACAATTCAATGGAGAAAGAACAGTCTTTTCAACAAATGGTGCTGGGACAACTAAATATCTACACGAGAAAGAATGAATCTGGACCCCTATCTCATTTGTATATACAAATATTAACTCAAAATGGAACAGAGACCTAAATGTAAGAGCTAAAACTATAAAACTCCTAGAAGAAACATAAGAGTAAATCTTCGTGACCTCAGCTAAGACCACGGTTTCTCAGATATAACACCAAAAGCATGAGCCACAAAAGAAAAAAGTAGATAAACTAGACTTCATCAAAATTTTAAAAATTTGTGCTTCAAAGGACACCATCAAGAAAGTGAAAAGACAATCCATAGAATGGGAGAAAATATTTGTGAATCACATATCTCATAAGGATTTAATATCCAGAATATAAAGGGCTTTTACAACTTAACAACAAAAAGATAACCCAATTTAAAAATGGGAAAAGGATATGAACAGACATTTCTCAAAAAAAAAAAGATATGCAAATAGCCAAAAAACACATGAGAAGCTGCTCCACACCATTAGTCATCAGGGAAATGCAAATCAAAACCACAATGAAACAGCACTTCACATCCTCCTGTGTGACTATAATAAAAAAGACAGACCATAACAAGGGGTGGTGAGGAGGTGGAGAAATCAGAACCCTCACTTATCGTTGGTAGGACAGTAAAATGGTGCAGCCACTCTGGAAGATAGATTGGCAATTCCTCTATGTTAAACACAGAGGTACCATATGACTCAGCAATTCCACTCCTAGGAATATAAACAAGAGAAAGGAAAATATACATATACACAAAACTTCCACACAAATGTTCACAGCAGCATTATTCATAAAAGGCAAAAAAAGAAAAATCCAAATGTCCATCAACTGATGACTGCATAATAGGCAGTGTATTTACACAATGGACTATTCAGCCATAAAAAGAAGTTACTAAGGCACGCTACAATATGGATAGCCTTGAAAACACTATGCTGTCATAAAAGACCACATATTACATGATTCCATTTATATGAAATGTCCAGAATAGACAAATCCACAGAAACAGAAAATCGCTAAGTGGTTGTGAAGGACTGAGGGGAGAGGGTAACGGGGAGGACTGCTAACGGGTATGGGGTTTCATAATGGGGTGATGAAAATGTTCTCAAATTGAAAAGTGTTAACGATAGCATAGTTCTGAAAATAATGAAAAGCACTGAGTTGTACACTTTAAAAAGGTGAATTTTATGGTATGTAAAAATATCTCAAAAACCTGTTATTTAAAGAAAAAGAATCAGCTTTTATAATGATAACATAAATAGGCAAAAATAAAAAACTATCATATGAATTTAAGGCAAAAAATGATAGCAATTATTAAGGAAACAAGTTAAAACATATTAGATTCTTAAATACAATTTAAAAATCCCTTTTATCTGGGATTTAAAAATATCTTTCATAAGCAATGAATGAATTTAACTATTTAGCAACCTAAATGAAATGCAGTATTGTAAGAGGAGAGAATAAGACTACAGCTTATCATTTTTACAATTAAGCTTCTTATTTCCTTGTATCCTACACTTAATTTTTTAAAAGTTTTATTTCATTCAAGGTTTAAATGCAGGAAGTATTTAACAGATGAGAAACAACGACGAAAATGCAGTGTTCTCTTAAATGAGAACTTTGATCATACAATGAAATAGTATGGTTTTGGAAATACATATAAACCAGAATCCCCTCGAAATAACCCCTAAAATATACTGATGAAAATTATTCAGGAAATTCCAGTTCAAAATTATAATAATTAAAAAGTAGGGAAAAGAGGCTTTAGTTCAAGATAGTAAGCTGAACAAATATGTTTGCTGTCACTCTGTCCCAAGAACCTATTAAAAAAGTACAGTGAAGATAAAGAACTTGAAAAATATAAGGGAAAAAATATGCAATATAAAGGATTGTTTTAGAAGATGTAATGTTTGACAAGAGAAAAAAAGAAGTAAGAAAAGTTATCAAAGAAGTAACAGAAGAAAATATATTTTCCTTAGGTTCTAAATAACATGGGTCTTCAGATGGAAGTACCCAGAGTGATAAATGAAATAAGACCCACACCTGAATACCCCACTCTCAAATCTTATAGAAGGAACACTTCAAAAGAGGACCCTATAGTTTACCAAGCCAGACCTGGCGGCGCTGTAGTTAAGAGCCGGTGCTCTCAACACTGTGGCCTGGATTTCCGGGGTTCGGTTCCTGATCAGGAAACCACACCACCCAGCTGTTGGCTGTCATACTGTGGTGGCTGCATGTTGCTGTGATGCTGAAAGCTCTGCCACCAGAATTTCAAATACCAGCAGGGTCACCCATGGTGGACGGGTTTCAGAGCCTAAGACAGACTAGGAGGAAAGACCTGGACACCCACTTCCGAACCATATGAATAGCCGTGGAGCACAGTCTGGTACAGCACTGCAAGGGGAGAGGATGGTGCAAACTGGGCAGGGTTCCGCTCTGCTGTCCACTGGGTCACTAGGAGTCAGAACTGACTCAACGGCACTAACAACAACATAGGCTGCTAGGAAAAAAAAAAAACCAAAGAGGTCACCTGCAAAGGAATGACGATCTAATTGACAAACTTCTCCTAAATAACACCAGTTGCTAGAAAACAGTGAAGCAACGCCCTCGAGAGTTATGAGGTAAAGCATTTCAATTTAGAACTCTCCATTCACTCAAACCACTGAAAAAGTTTAATGAGAAAAGAAAGACTTTTAGATAGGCAAGGCCTCAGACATCTTATCCCTTTCTTGGAAAGCCATTTAAGATTGTGCTACAATAAACAGAAGAAGGAAACCAAAAGAAAAAAAAAGCAATGACATGGGATCTAAGAAACAACTTCTCTGGATTGAATTCAATCCAGAGAAAGATGAAGGAAAAGTCCAGGAAGACAGCCACGCAACTGACATAAACAGCACTGGTCCAGACGGGAGAGGGGCAGTGGGGGATGGAGGAATGACAGATATATGAGAGCAAGAGGAATCCACAGATGGGACCCCATCCTTGAGAAGCTGGAGGAATTTAAGCAGGTGATGAAAGCAGCCAACGTGGGGAGGAGGAAAGAAGACAACTGTACAGGAAAGAAAATGCACTCAGAGGATACTACTTAGCTGTAGAATAAAAAATTGTCATAATAGGAAAAATAAGTCATAACACACTTTCAACTTTTAGAATCAAACAAAAAGTTTATATTAACATACATGACAGCTACTGGGAAAGGAAATGAGGAAGGAGAAGGAAATAAATATGGAAAGAGTGATGGGCTAATATTTTCACTGTACAAAGTAGGGAGCCAAGAACTAATATGGATAGTTGATGGAGCAAGAAATAAACAACTATAATACAGTTATGGAAAGTTACAAAGGTAACCAAGAGAGAAAGTAAAAATAGCGGCATGACTATATTGGGAGGGGAGGGGAGATATGAATCAAATACTCATTTTTCAAGGCAGGAAATCAACAGATAATTTCTAAAGTTGATGAACTGAGAAACAGTGGCAAAGCATGTTATTTATACCACCAGCAACAGGACTAGAAACAGTCCCTCTGAGGAGCAGTGGCAGGCCTGGGCACACCAGGGCACACACTGCTACTTTCATCATAACCCCCTCTGTACTACTTACTCTTTAAACCATCTAAGTATCTTTACAAATTTAGTTTCTTTTAATGTGTTTTTAAAGTGGAGAAAACCCACGTACCATTAGGAAACTCATTTGGGTTTACTTCATTATGTCACTATACTCATCTAAATGACACCTCAGCAACACAGAAAAAGTGAATTGAAAGCCCCTCTAGATCCACACCAAGGAGAACCTTGTCTTCATGCCATCTTATATTCTGGAACAATAGACCACTTGCCTGCTCTACCTCTCTTCTCCATAACCAGTTTCTTTCCAACTCTACCTTCTTGCATTCTTATTTTACAGATTTGGGTGGCAACAATAATGGGCAAATTAAGGGGGGAAAAAGCAAAGCTTCTTGTACTAAAGATCCTTCTTTGTCTCCATGTTTTCCTATCTTGTAGCTGCTAAAAGGTAAAGGTGGCAAGCAATCAAATGATATTCCTTAACCCTGTTTGCTGAACCAGTTCCTTTAATTTTTCTTCATTGCGGACTTTAGTAGGTATTGGGGATATAAGTCATAGTCCCTGTTCTCAGAAGTCTTAAAGTCTACTAACAGAAGTATAAAAGCAATATAGCAGTTAGGTGCACAGATACTCCCAAATAGTGTTCATTTTGTAGGATGAGAATTTAGCTTGAAAAGAAAAAATATTTTCCAATTATTTTCACCATCGTCAGTTCATTTAGGGGTTAGCCTGTCTTTCTTACACTATTCTATGTCCTCGCTGTTCTTTTGTTTTCCTCCTTGCTTATTATATAGCCATACTGGATTCTGTACATATTTCCTTGTTTCCTTCAAAGGGATCATCTGTGACTGAATTATAAGATTATTTTTAAAAGCCTTCCACATAGGCTATCTAGACTATTAAGTCTCAGGTAATAGGAACATGGTGATCTTCTCTCGTCAGCCCAAGAGCCTGGCGAAGTGCTTGGCACATAGTAGGCACTCGATAAATATGAATGAATGAATGAATGAATAAACTTTTTCTAAATCTAAGAAAAATGTTTATGTCCAGTCATATCTTTTCAGGTAAAATTAGCTCACTTTTCAGAAAGCCAACAAAAAGTGTAGGGTAGTAGAAAGATGTTCTAGTTCTGCCTCTATCAGGGGATTGGACTAGATCGTTTCCAGGGTCCATTATAGCTCTTAATATCCCAAGAATCTACAAATCCAGCCTATTTGTTTTACCTTCCAATCATCTGTTAGGTTGGTATTGCAGTCACAGCATAGTTCCTCTTAATGCTTATGCTTCCTTCCGGGATTTCTACTGCACTGTCAGCAAAGTAGAATAAAAAAATAGTAAAAGAAGCAGGCAATGGGAACCCAGCCAGTGATAAGTTCTGAAAGAACAGCTCCTAGGCAAGTTTTCATTCCTGTCACGACACTGTGTATTATACACATATTCTGACAAACTCTACTTCCATGAAGAATGTGATAATATCCAAGATTGGTATATACTTAGTAAATTATTAAGATTTTTAAACGCTTATGTAGCTCCTCAGAGAATCTGTTCATCAATCCGTGTCCATGAGGAAAAGGCAAAGAAAGGACAGGCATTATTCCAACCTCTACAGAAGTGACATATTCAGTTTTCCAATCTAGGAATGGAAGATTGGAGTACGTATAAAATGGAAAGCAACTGGAGACCTTCGATATCCTGTACAGTTTCTAAAAATACAGTTATATATCCTGCAAAGTTTAAAGATGAGAATATGGATAACCATATTTTTCATGAACTCATAAATGATTATCGTACAGTATCATACATTTACTTATATAATATTCTGTGAAAGTAACTTTCTTTGAGCAGATATTCTGCTAATAAACCCAGAAAGACTTTTAAGGATAGAGTGCTCCTTCCTGTTGCAGTAAAAAAGGGTAAACTCAAGAGCATAATTTTAATCCATCAGAAACCCTGAAGATTTCCACTAGCTCTGTTACCATTTCCTTTAGTACATTCTCATATTTTCAGCCAACAAGGTAATTCACACCTCTTTAAGTATTCTAGCAAGCCTTCAAGGTGTTACTACTCTGAATAAAAGGTCAATGGATGATTTTTATTTTTAATGGCTAAGTTAGAAAAGATTTAACCAAAAATAATGTGATTATTTTTCAATAACAAAGTTAAAAATCTAATACCACCATACCGTGGTCAAAGAATATGATGGAAGCATTCTTAAAATGAAAAGAGCACGAGCGTTAGCATCAGACCAACTCTACCATTTACTTTGCGCGAACATAACCAACCACTTAGCATTCATTCCTCTACTTGTTATCCCACACTGTTATGAGGAATAGATGAGAGTCAACAAATAAAAGGAGCAGAACATCATCCATTTATCCTACTCAAGATAATACAACCTGATAAAAAAAACAAAATTTCTAAGGTAGCCGATTACCAGGAAAAAACCGGAAACATGTAAAATGATCTGTGATTAGACAACCTATGTGTGCTGTAGGTTTGTCACCTGTGAGGTGTGTCGCCTGCCTCCTTCACCTGATCAGTGAGAGGATCATCTGAAGTTTAAGACTAGACTTTGCAACCTCATCATCAGACTACAGGGTCTCTTTCTGCTGTGGGTTCTCGTGTCCACTGATACACTGCTAGGAAGGGCAAACATCCAACCCAAACCTGGAACTACAGTGCCTTTCCATCTTAAACATTTCGTGCATCACAGTTCCACAGCCCTGTCTCCAAAGGCAACGGCAGAGCAAAGGGTCAGCTTATTTCCTCGTGGTTCCACCACACATCTCAAGATGCTCGATTGTTTAAAATGACATGCATTGAATATGCTTCTTATCTGCCTCCTGCCTCACTAAGAAGACTGCTAGCCTGCCTGTCAAACATTTAACCGGTGTTTCTTTTTTTTTTTTTTTTTTTAAGATTTTTATTTTTTTCCTTTTTCTCCCCAAAGCCCCCCAGTACATAGTTGTCTATTCTTCGTTGTGGGTCCTTCTGGTTGTGGCATGTGGGACGCTGCCTCAGCGTGGTCTGACGAGCAGTGCCATGTCCGCACCCAGGATTCGAACCAACGAAACACTGGGCCGCCTGCAGCGGAGCGCGCGAACTTAACCACTCGGCCACGGGGCCAGCCCTAACCGGTGTTTCTTAATTCCGGCTCTCATTATAAACAATCCACGGAGATTTAAGATTAAAACATTACAGATGTCCAGCCCCACGCCAGACTCACTGAATCAGAATGTCTAAAGAAATCCAAGCATACGTTTAGGCCTTGCTTATGTGTTCTGGTTTTTTTCAGCTCCACAAATTATTCTCATCTGTAGCCATGATTAAGAACAACTGGAAAACCTTGTGGGTAAATGTATAATTAAGCATTATCTCCCATAAAATTAATTTATATACATACAAATGATTCATTAAATAATTCCTTAGACTTCCCTTCTTCAAACAGAATCATGAATTCGCTTAATTTCTCTTCATAGGTCTTATTTTCCAAACTTCTAATAATTCGCTACTTCTATCTGAACTAGCTTCTAACCAACTTGATAGGACTATGTCCAAAACAAAACTTTAAAAAGTCTTTACCAAAGTCTGAGAAGAACATTTCATATTTTATGACCTACGAATGTGTTTGCAATACAAAGCCTTGTCAAATAATTATTTACACATTTATAGTCGAGTGCCCCTATTCTATAGTTTCACCTACTTGACAAATACCAATTTTAAAACCTCTTTCTGAAGATCATGTATTTTTTCACCTACAAAAACTAACAGACTTCTGGTTTCTGGTCCAGCACATAAGCAGTTTGGAAGTTGTCATTCCACCCTAACAACAAGCAAAAAGCTGAACAGACTAAAAATCAATGACTCTTCTTAGATCCATAAGACAAGTGAGGTCACAGGGCAAATCGCTGCCCCCAAAACTGCCGAGACAGACAGGACAACACAGCTCACCAAGACCAACCAACTGGCAGACACCTTTGCAGGAATCAGTGTGGGGTTGGAAAACCTGACTGTAATTGACGAATCGCTAGAGGCTTAAAGCAGTCAAGTCTGAGAGTTAGAAATTCCAGGGGACCCAGTCATAGGAGGGGTCCCCACACGTTAGTATGTTTTGCCTCCGTGAGCTCCACCAGGTTCCCACGTGAATATCTGAGAAGAATCCCCTGTTGCTTCCGGTAGGGGGAGGGGAAAAGCAACCATTTTTAAATACACTGGAGCATTCTGTTCTTAACAAGGTCTGCCCTCAGGAGAAACAAACTAGAACCCAAACCGCTGGGGGTTCATCAGAGCCTAAGGGTCCTAAGGGAAGG
Source organism: Equus przewalskii (assembly GCF_037783145.1). NCBI lineage: Eukaryota > Metazoa > Chordata > Mammalia > Perissodactyla > Equidae > Equus > Equus przewalskii. The sequence goes on from NC_091862.1 coordinate 19,210,562, forward strand.
GAAATACCCAACTGTAACTCACCGTCACCATTCTAACTCACTGGGGGAGGCGGGAAGTGGGAGGACAGAGAAGCACTTGTGAAGGTCCCAAGTCCAGAAGCACAGGCTCACTAAAGACTAAGACCTAATCACAGGACTATCGAATACTTCCCATCCCCCCACGCCTTACCAACAAAAATGAATCTAGACACAGACCTTGCACTCTTCACAAAAATTAACTTCAAAAGGATCACAGAACTAACTATAAAAAAAAAACTATCAAGCTCCTAGAAGATAACAGAGAAGGAAACTGAGATGACCTTGTGTACAGTGATGACTTTCCAGAAACAAAACCAAAGGCATCATCCATGAAAGAAATAACTGATAACTTCATTAAAATTAAAAACTTCTGCTCTGCAAAACACAATGTCAAGAGAATGAGAAGATAAGCCACAGACTTGGAGAAAACATTGGCAAAAGACACATCTGATAAAGGACTATTATCCAAAATATACAAAGAACTCCTAAAACTCAACAATAAGAAAATGAACAATCCAATTAAAAAAATGGGCCCAAGACCTTAACAGACACCTCACCAAAAAAGATATACAGATAGCAAATAAGTATATGAAAGGATGCTCCACATCATCTGTCATCAGGGAAACGCATATTAAAACAACAAGGAAATACCACTACAAATCCATTAGAATAGCAAAATCCAGAAGAGACAATACCAAATGCTGACGGTTCTGTGGAGCAACAGGAACGCTTGTTCATATCGCTGACAGGAATGCAAAATGGTACAGCTAATCTGAAAGACAGTTTGGCAGTTTCTCACAAAACTAAACATACTCTCACCATATGATCTCATAATCACGCTCCTTAATATTTACCCAGTGGAGCTGAACACATATCCACAGAAAAACCTGCCCGAGGATGTTTATGGCTGCTTTTTTTCAGAATTGCCAAAACTTGGAAGCAACCAAGATGTCCTTCAATAAGCGAACGGACAAATAAACTGTGGTACATCCAGACAATGGAATTCTATTATCCACTAAAAAGAAATGAGCACTAAACGAGAAAAGAAATGAGTGCACTAAAAAGAAATGAGCTATCAAGCTATGAAAAGACACAGAGGAAACTTAAATGCATATTACTAAGTGAAAGAAGCCAATCTGAAAAGGCTACATACTCTACAACTCCAACTATACGACGTTCTAGAACAGACAAAACTATGGAGACAGTAAAAAGACCAGGAGTTGGGGAGAGGGAGAGATGAACACATGGAGCACAGAGACAGGGCTCCTGACCACTTACAGGAGCCCTATCAGCTCTTCCGATAACATCAGGACTAGCTATACACAGTGAAACTATTCTGTATGACACTACTACAGTGGGTACATGTCATTATACATTTGCCCAAACCTACAGTATGAGCGACACCAGGAGTGGATGAACCCTAATGTAAACGATGGCCTTTGGATGATTACGATGGGTCAATGTAGGTTCATCAATTGCAACAAATTATCCACTCTGGTGGGGATGTTGATAATGAGAGAGGCTATGCCGAGTGGGGTCAGGGGTAAAAAGGAAATCTCTACCTTCTGCTCAATTTTGCTGTGAACCTAAAACTGCTCCAAAAATGAAGTTTATTAAAAAAATTAATATATTAAGAAACAAAGCTAGCCACATCCTCATGATTATAAGGGTCGACATACTTAATTTTCATTGCTGACCCACAATTCTAACAGTCTGCTACTTAAGCAGAACTATAACATGTGCTATTCCTGCAGTAAATTTTAACAAAATGCTAAAATTAAGCGTGAAAGATGCATAGGGTCAACATTGAAAACTTCCTTAACAAAACACAATTGTAACATTTTACAACAAACGTTCAACAATATCAGAAAAATTATGGCAGTCAACTGCTTCCTTTTCATGTGAATGAAACAAACATCAAAACAAAAAAGTAATGGCAGCATCTAGACTAACATGTAATTATAGTATTAACCGGGTTGAAATAGGCCTCTAGTTACTTCTTCCACTATTATTTTGAATAAGAATTTTTTTATTATTTATAGACAAATTAGAGTGCTTGAAAAAATATTCATCATCACTATTTACTGTTTGGGAGTCAGTATTACCTCTAAAGGGGTCAAAATGAATTATATGTATTATCACAGGCAATTCTTCAGAATGGCTTTTGATATATAAGTACACTTTTAAATGAACCACTTGTTCAATCTACTATGAACTATAGTCATAAATAATAGAGGTCTTGGGTTACAGAAACACGAAGGAACGTACATTCTCACATATCAAGTCAAAACAATCTTTTCTTCCAGCATCCATTCTCAGAGGCTTAATGGCAAAGTTCTTTTCTCAAGTATGGCAAAGTGAATTTTAAAAGAAAAATGCAACACATTATGAAAAATATAGTACAAAGATGGAATTGACGGTAAAATCTGTCTTAACACTTTTTCTCCTTTTCAAAAGACAAAAAGGACAAAATACACAAAAGGAAAGCAATTTAGCAGAAAGTACCGCAATAGCTGATGCCACTAGATTTATAGGCACCTTTGTCAGAGGACTGCTGTGAAAAAGCAGAGGAAGTGCTATTACAAGAAAAGATTATGTACTTTCAAGAAAGGGTAGAAGTAATCACTCTTCACCAGACAACCTCACCAGGCAAAGCTTCAAAAGTTCTAGACAGCACTTACTGAAAGGAAAACACAAACAAAAACTCTTATAAAAACATCCTTAATTTAAAAAATAAAATTTTATTATTTAACAATAACTGTCATATAATTTCGAAGACTATACAGTTTGCAAATAACACGTTGTTAAGCAAACCTTAATTTTCAAATGATTGTTATAAAATGAAAAATATCAGTTGTTTTAAGTTAAAAACCTTTACATTCTCCCCCATTTCAAGGGAATCTAAGCTATTCTAGATCAATGCTCCTTTTCAAATCACAGCACCAGTAAAAATGCGCTCATCATTTCATTTATTTGCCTTATATAACAACTTCCAAAAGTATTAACACCAACTGGAAAAATGGAATCAGGTAGAAATTAGCCTTATTTACCGAATAAAATTATATCTATATTGACTCCTACTGGAAAATGATGCAGTGAGCAACTATGAAAATTTTCCAAAAAGTGAATATAATTACAGTTTCCAATTAAAGTACCATGTCCATTCTTTCCAAGAAGGGGCATGCAATCTATCTGATGCTAAAGAAAGTAACTATGCACCTGAATTTGCTTGTAGCAGCTTCACTAGGTGTTTTTTTTAAAAAAAAAAAACACTATTTTTATTATTTTCAGGTTTTCTTCCACAAATGAAAATGAGTATTTTTAATCAAAATTTGCAGACATTTAAGAAATCACAGTATTTTAGTAAAGTGCTTACATTCACTTTTATCTTTAAAAATGTATCTACATATCTCTATATAATATTAATGAAAATACTAAGAAAAAGCTATGAAGGGAAATATATTTTTAATTAAAATTAGAAATTGGAGGTCCCAAACAAGCTGAATATTTCAATAACAGAACTGACTGAACTGCCCCCAAAGGACACCTAATTAAGTACCTTCATTATCATACTAATTATAACTCACTATAAAAACAATGTCTCTTTCACAGAATCAAAAAATACTTACGAAAATAAGTGAACTCGGTATATAGCAATATTACGTATCATTAAGAAATGCTGAATCTTTCCTGGGGCCAGCCCCGTGGCTGAGTGATTACAGTTCCGCACACTCTGCTTCGGTGGCCTGGGTTCGCAGGTTCAGATCCCAGGCACAGACCTACACATCACTCATCAAGCCATGCTGTGGAGGTGTCCCACATACAAAACAGAGGAAGATGGGCACAGATGTTAGCTCAGGGCTAATCTTCCTCAAGCAAAAAAAGAGGAGGATGGGCAACAGATGTAAGCTCAGGGCAGGTCTTCTTAACACACACACACAAAAATTAAAGATTCTTTCTTATAATATTTTTCTATTTATAACTAAAAGGTTAAATCTAAACTGATCTGCAAGTGTAATTTATGACTTAACTATAAAAATGTCAGTAAAGGGGCCAGCCCAGTGGGTTAGGTAGTAGTTAAGTTCACATGCTCAGCTTTGGCAGCCAGGACTTTGTGGGTTCAGATCCCAGGTGTGGACCTACACATCGTTCATCAAGCCATGGTGAGGTGTCCCACATGCAAAATAGAGGAAGACCAGTGCAGATGTTAGCTCAGGGACAATCTTCCTCAGGCAAAAAAAAAAAAAAGTCAGTAGGAATTCCTTCCCATGCATTCCTTTCCACACACAATTTAAAAACAAGGCAGCCTGATAAACTAAAGCAGGATTGGCACACTGTGGCTTGTGGGCCAAATCTAGCCCACTGTCTGATTCTATCAAGTTTTATTGAAACACGTCTACACTCCCTCCTCCACAGACTGTCTATGGCTGCCTACGTCCCTCACTGCAGCGGTGAGAAGCGGTGTCAGAGAGGACAAAGCCAAAATATTTACATCTAGCCCTTCACAGAAAAGGTTTGCTGACTCCTGAACTAAAAACAGAGATCTTCATTACGTTAAAGGCGCGCACACACACCCGCCTTCTCTATGGTCTTTAGCGGAGAACATATTAAGTTGATCATTTAAGCATCTGTATGCTCCTTCTGCTGTGATGTTATAATTGTATACTGACTACTGCCCAGTTTCTGGATTCTTGATAAGGCAGAGGACACTGGCTGATTCTGACCTGCATTGCTTTGGACTTCTCATACGCTGTAACGATTCTGACGGTTTATTTTAAAAAGAAAAAACCACTCAATATTATAGCTATAATTTCCAAAAGGCCTAATTTTAGACATTTAATGTCTACATGGTATTACTTATAAAGAATGGTAATGTAGAAATTTAGCTTTTAAATGTTAAACTAAGAAAAAGATGGCCACATGGATGGAAGTGGGGATGGAATTAAACCAAAAATACATCACAAAGATCAAGGCACTGGGCTGTGAAGATAAGAATTATTTTAACAGGGAGAAAGTATTCTAGACTTAAGGAATCTCTGAACGCACAGCCCACCGTGGAACACTGCGGAGTAAGGAGTAAACGGTGTCAACTCTTTCCCCCACCTCCTCCCTCAGTCTACCTTCCACTCCTAGCCCCCAAACTTTTTTAAAATGTCACACAGTAAACAGAGCTAGTCTCCAAAATTTCTCTAAAACGCAGAACAAGGGAATGAGAGATTAAGGCAATTTGGTGTTGCTAAATCTGAAAGTGGATGACTGCTAGGTATTTAAATTCACTATAAATTATACTGATATACAGAAGATAACTAACTTGTCTTTCTTCTTTATTGTTGCCAAGAAAAATCAGGAGTGGGTTCAAACTAAAGTAGAGGATAATTATATGATATAGAAGCCCGAACGTCTTTATAGGGAGACATCTGAGTAACTAAATCGGAAAGTACCACTTCTTCCCCTTAGAACGATTCACATCACGTGACTAAGGGAAGAGAGATGTATCAACCACTTTGTTTTGCTTCCCAAGAAGTTTTGCAGAATGAGATTATATTTAAAACCTACCTTAATAAAAGGCCTTCAAGGTAGTATACACACACACACACACACACACACACACACACACAGAAAAATGCCCTTTTCTCTACATCATTCTTTTATATTCTTAAACAGATGCACATCTCTTTAGGTCCAACCTAAAACATTTCATTAATCTGAAATCCCAAGATGCTGAGTATAACTTCTGATGATGATAATATGCAAATCAGGAAAGGAAATTCTCATTTAAATATTACAAATCAATAATGACACCGATTATCAATTTTCTTCTTGTAAATAATGTGCCACTTCCAATACATGAAGTTAAAGCTAAATAAAGACAACCAGAGCTTATCTTTTACGTAGTGACACTCATCTGTATTGTCCAATTATTTACTGTCCATTGCCAGCTATTACCATTCCAAGTTACCACACAATTACCAAATTTAGCACTCAAATTACACCCCAGCAATTCAAGGAAGACAGTCTCTATACTAAATCTCTTATATAAAAAATATTTTAAAAATTAATAAAATCATGTGATTAGGAACCTAGTATTATTTTTAAGTAATTTCATGTTAATTTTACATCCAGACCATTAATATTTAAGAAAAGAAAGTAAACTTTGTTAACAGTATTAAAAATGCCCCAAGTTTCCTATGTCATAACAAGACTCATCTGTTGTACGAAGAAAATGCAACAACCCGCCATCTTAGTATTCAGCGTGAGCTGCTGTTTCAACAACAGAAAAGTCTGTTTTTCACATGCTTTTTCTCACTCCTTTTTGTAAACAAAGGTTTACCCCTATGCATCTACCGACTTGGATAATGAATGCAGTGAAGGGATACAAAGTAAAGGGCCCACACCCCGATGGAGTCTAACAATTCACCCTCTTTCACAAGGACTCAGAACAACGTAGCAGAAGACCACTCTAGCCTGAGATGTCCAGAGCATTCCAAAACCCTCCACAGGAAAAGAAGTTGCAAGATCTTAGAGCTGGAAGGACTCATCCCGCTTTCCTCATTTTACAGGAAAGGAAACTGAAGCCCAGAGATTCTAGTTGGCTTATCCAAAATTGGTCTGAAGACTAGAACGCAAATCTTCTAATGATAAGGTAATTCTTCCAAAATCCCTTTACCTTTTTCCTTCAGGATGGCAAAGTCAGGTTATAATTTTAAAAGCAAATTATACTAAAAAAACAAAAGGAAAACAAAGAGAGCACCAAACAGAAATAAAAACCCATCTTAAAGCAGAAAGGCTTTCCAAGTAAGAATTGATTCCCCAGTAATTAACATACCCCTTTCCAATTCCCTTCAGATCCTATTACACTTTGTTTCCCTCTACAAGAAATTCACTGCAAAATAAGTGCTTCCAGGCAGACACCCTTTCTGTCTGTTTCTAAGTAAATGTGTGTATTCCTCCCACTGCAGAGTCCATGCTGAGGGTCACAACCTACAGCTGACACAGTACTCTTTCTTCCTTTTATACAAAGTCCTCTTTGATGAAGAGCTAAGAGTCGAGAAGTAAAAGTATTTGAGAGTCCTTGTCTCTCCTCTACAGGCAGAATTCCAAATGACCAGAATTCTTCTATGAACAAAAAGGACGGCGGGGGAGAAGAACAGATAAAAATCGGGCTAAATTCTAGCTAAACTGTATCACTTTTAACTACTTCGAACAAAAATCCTCCTTCCAGATCTTTTCCCCAATAATGTCATTATGTTTTGTAAAATAAAATTAACTCATTAATTTTAAGCAAGCTAACCACCCTATTGCTATCTTACAAGGACAAAGTCATTAAACAATCGTTTATCACCTACTATGTTTAACAAACTTCAACATATATTATCTAATTACATCTAAATAGCAATTTTGCAAACTTGTGCTTGAGAACACAACCATCTTAAAGACTTGAAAAGAAAAACAGTACTTTACAAGAACTTTTCTTCAAATACTGCATCAGCTCCAAAAATAAATGAAATTAAGGCCTTCCTACAGTGCCTGGCACCCACCTGCCCTCAGCAAGTAACTGCTAAAATAAATGAACTGAAGGACCTGAAAATTAAAACCACAAAAAAATTCTCTCATTAATGATAATATCAGATGTTGAATATTCACCAAAACAGTCCCTGCATGGTCTTAAAAGCTACACATACACATTATCGCATGTAACCCTGATGCTAACTTTGTGAGCTAGGAAGGGTCATTATTCCTGTTGAACTCGTGGAGAACTTGGGCCAAGTGCAGTGGTCTCAACCAGGAGCTACTGGAAGTGTGTGGGGGAGTCTGGGATGCCACACCGACAGCAGAGGCAATCCTGGCATTCGGCAGGTGCGAGCCGGGGATATTAAAGAGCCTGTGATGTGCGGGACAAACGCACAGCTCAAAATGCTGCCACCACTGAGACGCTGACCAGGGATAAATGGACAAAGCCAAACAGCTAACAGTGACTTTCGCTCAACTCAAATCCAGGAAATCAACAAGGATGAACCCAAAAGAAAAGCAAATAGAAAAGCGTATCAAATTCTAATGCGAAAATAAGAAGTCAAAGCTACCTTCTCAAAACGGCAGTAGGACAAAAGTAAAAGATGACAGAATTCCAAACTCCACGTTACTCTGCCACCCTCTTTACCAAGTTTTCTATTGCTGTCCCATAATCGCCCCAGTGCAATATTTGCAAAATTTTATTCTCATCTTTAGTTACTGCCGCTAAGATTTCACAAAGCGGTCCTCAAGGCTTTTTCCAGCTCCCATTGTACAACCTATGTTTTAGATCCACTTTACTACCTTTACTACCACATGGATAAAGAGTTACACGTGAAGTTTCACTTGCTCTATTCTTTTCATCCATGACACCACTGTCCCATTAACCATCCTGAAAACCACACTGTTTTCCCGTCAGCATCTCCTTACCTAACTACAATGATTCCCCACTGAATAACGCCCAGACAACTCAGGTTTACATTCAGAGTTCTCCAACTGGGTCCTTATTTCTCCCCTCAACCCAACCAGGACCACTATTCCAACCAGTCTCTTTAGCATTCCTCTAAACTACTGCGATAACACCCTTTTCTCTACTTCTGCCCACAGTGCTTGCCTAGAATAATCTGAATGCCTGCCATTCTGAATCCTTATCTGCTAACGTGTAGAAATGTCATCCAATACAATGAATTTACCTATAATCTGACTTGGCGTCATGTCAGTTGACCCCTAAATAAATCTCTAATTTCAGCTGCATCTATCTAGCGCTAGTCCTGCAGTAAGGACTGCAAACTTTCTGAAGGTAAGAATCAAGTTTCCATTTCTTCTGAATACTCACCTGGAACAACATATAGCTACCTGGGATCGCAGAATTGTTTCTTGAAGAAATTATCTAACCGCACCTTCATTTTAAAAGTAAGAAAAAAACAAATTCAAGAATACATAATTCTTTAATGGCAAGACAAAAACCAGAATTCAGGCCACAATTTATAATGTAATTAACATTTAGTAAGTGCTTGCTAAAAAATGAACTGCAAGGTACAAAAACTGTTCTGTAAACCTGTATTCAGCAACATTACACTGTAATTTAAAAGACAGTCTGTGTCTTACCAAAGCAGAGACTGCCCTTATCCTGTATTTTCCCCAAGTCAAAAAGACAATAAATGAGTAAAAACTCAAATTTTTACAAAAATTCAGTAAAAGTGAAATTCCATTTTTCTGCTTAGTCCTTGAAATATTCACACATAAAATGACCCCATTGTGATTAAACAAAAATGTCTTAAAAATAAGATCAGAGTAGCCCATGGTTATAAGAGAGTATGAAGCAATTTGAAATTATGCTGGTAACCCAGGAGGCTAAATTAGGACAACAGCAGCATTACTAGAAATGCCTTCATTTCTCAGTTAGAACCTTTTTTTTCCCCTTTTACTTATTCATATGGGAAGAGATAATCAGATCATTTGATCCCAAGAGTTCTGATCCCTAGATTGCTCATGAGAATCAAATTTTACCTATTTCTACATGGCAAAAAGAGGAGAATTAAGATAATTAAATCACGTCACTACTCTATGACTTGGTATATAAAATTATGCTCTCCTGCTCCCCATCAGAAGTACATTCCAACCTCACATTCTCTCCAGAGGCCAAGAAAGTTGAACACAAAGCATGTTTATAATGATATCATCAGTCATCTGCTATACATTAATGCAGCAAATACATTAAATTTATCTTACCTCATTATTGGTTAGATGTCATTTCAGGATTTAGATTTTCACTAACTCTTGTCTATAACTTTAGATATTAAGATATAACTTTCTGATCTAGGGTTTTTTTTAACCTCAAAGTAGATAGATTAACTTAGTATAGTCTCCAACACTTAGGAAGACATTCTATTAGTCAAATTACATATGCATTTCGAATTCTAATAGCCCAGTCCTACCTCTGAAAACCTACTTTCTGCTCCACAGTTAAATGAAGGCAAAGACTTCATCTAGAAGTACATTTCCACGCTAAAGAAATCTTTTAGGAAAAATGTATTACAGGCTACAGTAGTCTAATAGGAGAAGAAAATTTTTAAAAAGACTAAAAGAAACTAGTTGCAATAAAAAAAACATAAAAGAACAAGGGCAATAAAACAGACTTGTAGTAAATCTGCATCTTAAACCCATATGGAGCTTTGAAATTAGAAACTATAAATTTTAGTTGTCTAGCTTTGAGAATAACAAAGAATAGAGACACTAACATATATCTTAAATCACATGTGGAAATTAGATAAAAATAAAAAGGCCTTAGTCATTTTCTATAAATCAAAGTCTTAATAAATAAAGTTCATAAGCTTATCTGCTCCTTTAACCTAACACAAGGCATGACTAGGTGGTATTACTGGCAGGCAAACCAATTTATCACTCTAGAACATTCGTATAAATCTCATAAAAAGGGAAAGTAGAAATACATTTGGTAGTTTTCCTGGCTTCATTCTAAATATAGTAAGAGGTTTTAAAAACAAATTTAGAGTATAACCGTAAACTATAATTACAGGTTCACTTTCATTCCTACAGTATTTAACCACAAAAAATATGGATAAGCAAAAATCACAAACAAGTGATGATTTTAGACACCCAATCCTAGCTTTTATTTGGCAATTAGCATTAGGCCTAACATTTTAACTCCTCCATTTGTGTCAACTTGCTAATTACTCAAATGCATTTGGGGAAAAAGGCTTGTCTAAGAAAAATATTTGGTTTTATACAATCAGCCTTGTTGGTGGTACTCACTTATAATTAGATTAAGTTATAAAAGGGGCAGATTGGCTGTTAAAAGGAACAAAAGTTATGTAGGATAAGAAAATTGAGACTACATTGGGACAACAGTAACAATTGAACCCATTTAAAAGCAAAACCAAATAATCTAAAAATAACTGATTTAATTCAACTCTATGTTTTTTCCTTTTGGTCCAGTGGTAATATTCTTTTGCTGGGAACAAAAAAGTCTGCTTTCAGTTCCAAACAGTCTATCTAGATCCAACAATGCACCAGTCCTGTCACTGCAGAGTGTGCTACACACTTAGTACCCACACTGACAAAATGAACTTTATTTCCATCTTCACAAGGCTAAAATAGGAGCCCTAAACTAGAAGGTATTGATCACTGGATACAGGAATAAAAGTATCCAAACAATCGAAGTCAAAACATTCTAGTCTCAACTATCTAGACATTTGGGCAGGGGCCATTCAGACACACCGACTTAGAAATTCACAGATTCAGATCTATCCTGGCTGATTTTACCATTTTAACAGGTTCGAGCGCACTACTGGTATATCCTGTGAACGGTAGACTGCGCTTAGGAACACAGTTCAGGGCCCATCTGAAAACGTGGGTAAGCATTTTGAAGGCAGCACTCTCATCACAAATGAAACTTGCTGTGTATCCTGATACCACGTATAGTGCTTCTTCAAAATGAAGATTTTAAAAGCTCGTAAGAAAAATGCAAGGCACGTGTTGAACTCAAATGCAGGTTCCCCTCTCCCTTCTCAGGAGCCACATAAATCTAAATCGCGAGGGGTAAAGCTCCCTCATCCTCCGTTTTTGTTTTTGGTTTTCTGACAACAGCAATGTCTACTGAGATCATCTACTGACTTTTTTTTCTATTTGCTACCAATACATTACTTAAACAACATGGAGGAAGCAGATATTCTACAGAGATAGGAACAAAAAGCATTTTTAAAAGCATGCTCTTTTAAAAATCTTATGTTTAAGTTTAAAAACAAGGATATTTTGGTTAAGCATGGTTAAATGTCATAGTAAATGCAAACATAATTTTATTTCAAGTTAAATAGTTTTACAAACGAAGTGAGAAGTATTCTCCATTGTTTAGAATAAAAAAATGATCTTGAAGAATGAGTAGGTATTTGGAAAAACCATGACAAAACTATTATAGTTCATGCATAACCAGGAAAAATAATTCTCTCTATACTAATACTTCAGACTATTGCTGACCTAACAGCTTTCACATCCACAGAACAAATGGAGACGACAAAAGGGAAAACACATCAAGAGAGTACACTTATCCATTTGTGTTATGAGGCTCTAAAACTTCTAGAAATAGCAACTATTCATATAAAATTCATTGGCAACATTTGTCTAATCTTTCCAGATAGACAAGTCAGAAACAACCAATTCAACCTCTAATTTATTAGAATAATAAATAGGTCATAAGTTCAACACCTACCATGCACAGTATTTTTAAAAAGCAATTAAAATGTGCCCTGTGCTATTGTCTTTAAACCTCATTCTTAACGTATTCAACAGACCATCGGTATAAGCTGATATATTTCCCCTTAGAAACTTCTAGCTCCTTGCAAAGACAGTAGTTACTACAGCAAAACTTTCTACGTAGATACATGTTTAGCAATGAACTGAAAGCTGAGAAACACATCAACATATAACCTGACTATATGTATAATAATCGAGGGGAAAGCCAACACCACATGATTTCACATGACATATACCCGATGACACCATTTCTTTGGAATTAAAGAGGAGAAGGAACTCATCAGCAACACAGAAGAACCGGGGAGAATACAGTAGAAGTTGAAATAATAAAATGAAAGGATACAGCCTTAAAGCACCAGTCTGAGTGCCCACTGCCAGGATCTTCTGGACAGGATCAAAGGCCAGGGCCGAGGGTTGATAGGGAAATCCATGGCGAACAGTCTAGGGATGGGCAGGTGACATCACAGCAGCCGGGGCAGCAGGCGAAATTTACAAACAGAAGTCAACAGAAGCATTAGAATCTAGAAGCAACTACAACTGATGCAAAACACATATACAACCACTTACCGCTTTGAAAACAAACAACGAAATCTACATTAACAAAAAAAACTTATTCACATAGAACGTGAAACAACAAAAATAACCGATCCCAGGGTTACACTTCAATTTCTGCTCTTCTGTAATACCGGTATCCTACAGAAGAAAATTTCTTATTAATATTCTATACTGTTACGTCTGAGACCAAATTATTAAACTTTGCAATGGTCAAAAATTCTGCAAATTCATTTAAAAATGCAATTCATGCTCTATTTCAGGTGTGACAACTTTATCATTACTTTAGTTGGAGGCTAAATGCAAATAATTCTAAGGAAAAGCTGTCATATAATGACTTTAGGCAAGGATTCAGAAAAGCTATTATCAAACATGTACCCCAACATTTTGCAGTTTCACACAATGAAAACGAGTACGACATATATCTTTGTATTTTGCTTTTAAATCCTCAATATTTTTAGGGCATTAGGACAAAAGCGTGTATGTACACACTTTTAATAAATTCTGACATATGAACGCATGGTAATTATGAGAAAGGGCGGTATTAACAACAAGACAAGTTTGTGTTTCTCGTTGAGCAGCTGGTGAATTAATTCGCTGCATCATTCTTTCTGAATTACAGACCGCTAAGGCAACTGTCGTGCCATTAACAGGTAAAAATCTCCGTACTAACTTTTTAACCAAACACAGTGATAAAAGGACCCTGTGATTTCATATTTTAAGCTTCCTAGCACATTTTAAGGTGAAAGTGATGAGCAAAGATCTGGTTGAACAGGTTTGGCTTTCTGATAAACAAAATTCATTAGACACTGCTACCAAAGGAAACTTCCAAGTTGGTGAATTACATCCAAATGCTCAAATACAAAAACCTACAAGATAAATAAGAAGACGAATTAAAGGTCAGCGTAAGACGTTACAGGCGAGCTGGAAAGGATTGCTGCCTAGGAAAAGGGGAGAGGAAAAAAAAAATCAACGAAAAGGAGTAAGATGATGTCAATCTCCAAAATAACCCAGCAAGCAGATGCCGGCGGGAGGAGAAGCGAGCCGTGCACGCGAGCCGCGGCGATGACCGGCGCTCTCTGCCCTCGCGCTCCCCCGTCCAGCCCGGGGTGCTCCCTAAAACGACCCCGTCTCCGCGGGCTGCGTGCCGCGCTCACCTTGCAGAGCTGGAAGTGCTCGGACTGGAGCGTTTCCTGGATCTCGGGCTCCCGGGTCCCAGGCGGGTGCTGCTGCGGCTGCTGCTGCGAGGCCGACGACGAGCCGGCGGTCAGGCCGTCCAGCACCTTCCTGATGTTGAATTTCCTCATGGTCTCGACGGGGCGCCCCCGCGGCCCGGGAGGGGAGGAAAGGGGCGACCCCGGGCGGGGGCCCGCGCCCGGGCCGAGGGCAGCGCCGACCCGGGCCACGCGCGGAGGAGCGGGAGAGCGCGGGAGCCGGAGAGGAAGGGGGCGGCTGGGGAGAAGCACGGGACAATCCCGACAGGAAACGCTGCGCCGACGACAGCGGCGACCCCTCTTGCTCCGAGGCCGCCGCGGCTCACCGCGGCTGCTGTGGCGCCGCTCCGGCCGCCGCCGTCTCGCTCCGCGGCCCGGGAGCCCAGCGGAGGCGGCGGCGCCCGAGCCCGCTCCGCCCAGCCTCACCTGGCCGCGGGCTGCCGCTGCGCCGCGCCGCCGCCCCGGCTCGCCCCCGCCGCGTCCATGGCCCGCCGCCCGCCCGCCGCCCGCAGTCCCCGGGCGCTCGCTCCCGCTCCGGCTCCTCCTCCGCGCGGGGTCGCCGGCCCTCGGTCCGCCGCCGCTCGGCCTCGCCGCCGCTCAGCGCCGCTGCCCGCCCGGCATCGCGCGGGTGGGTCCCCGCGCCCGCCGCCTCGCCCCGCCTCGCCCGGCCCGCCTCGCCTCGCGGCTCCCGAGCCCGCCGCTCCCCGCCGCTCGGCCCGGCCCCAACGCCCGCCCGGGCAGCCGCGGCTACAGCGTCGGCCGCGGCGCTGGCGGCAGCTGGGCCTCCGCGGAGCCGGGCTGCCGAGCCTGCGCATGCGCGCCGCACTCCCCGCTCCCCCGCCCCCCGCCCCTTCGCGGGAGCGGAGCTGGGGCTTAAATTATCCCCTGCGAAAATCCCAGATCGGGGCTAAATTTCTCCCACCCCACTCGCCCCGCCAGCGGCTGCAGCTGCTGCTCCTGCAGCCGGGAGGGGAAAATGTGGCCGGCTAACACGCAGCAGGAAACCTTTATTTCAGATTCGGTCATTAAAGCGTGGGTTTCTGCTCGCGCCCTTTAACGAGGTGCCCACTCCCGGCCGCTAGCTGCAATATGATCTTTGCTGCTTTGTGCATTGGGCTTTGTTTTGGATTTGGTTTTGGAAAAAGCGCGTCTAGACAACGATTATGTTGGTGGCAAGAGGATGACAGACTTCAAGGTACTAGGAAAGGAGAGAAACCCACAGGGGGAAAAATGAATTCTTTCCTGAAGCTGTTCGTGTCGGTGGGCTTAAAGCGTGGCCGTGGCAGGTAGCTGCTAGGATAGAAGAGGCTGCCAAAGGGGAACCGCTCCAGGGCTGGGTGTCTGCCCCGACCAGTGACACACCACCCCTGGATTCAGTCCGCACGCTAGGGTGGGTGGTGATGGGGCGGGAGCGAGGGTGGAAGTAAACACCGCGCTGCCACTCATTTTTCAGAACCTTCAATCCGCCCTGTAATGCTGACTATCCACTAAGTAATCCTCAGTAGCTCCATCCACTCTTGCAAGGGGAAAGGAGGGAAGGGGGAAGTTTTTGCTGAGACCATTCCGCTGCTGCACTGACACAAACCTCGTTTGTAGGCTGAGAGACAAATGTCTGGCTCAAGTTTGAAAAAGGTCGAGAGAGATTCCCGCTACGGCTATCCTGCCGGAGAGTGCGTTCAACAGGGAAAGGTGGACGGGCAGCAGAGGCACCTGATTAGGAAGGATGTGATAACTAGGAAAAACGAAAGGAAGGATGGAAGCGCATAAAGACTACTTCTAATTCGTGGAGTCGGGGTGAGAAGGGACGAAACCCTCCGGGGTTAATGACTTCCCGCCCCTGTCGGGGCTGCGATGAGCCACAGAAGACCTACGACGGGTTTTTTCTGAACCGAAATCGGGAGTGCCCGCCCTCCCCTTTGTGATTGGCCACCTCCTGCCCGTGCCTGGAAATTCTCGTCACAGTATTGGTTGATGTGACAGTCATTCAAGAACAGTCCGCAAACCAACTATGACTGGGGCTCAGGCATTTCGGGAAATGTAGTTCTCTGTGGCGCTTCCGCATCCAGAGGCGGTCTTACGCTTGGAACTTATAAAATTATTTTATTGTTTAATATTTATTGACTTAGTACGCTCACTGGGTGCAGCGAACAACAAAACAGATTTGAAGATTTTCTTAAGCTATTTCCAAGTGGCTCTGAAATTTTTGTTTATTAATTTAGTTCCCTGAAACACATTTTACTGAATGTGAGACGTCCTGGGTACTGAAGACAATTCTTGCTTTCAACAAGCTCACCACAGTGTAAAGAGGGCAAACCTCACATAAATAAGAAATTGTAAAACAATGTGATGAGTTCACTGATGGACTCATGCACGAGGAGGACTGGTAGAGGGTACTTTAACCTGCCAAAGAAGGGCTGGAAATGGTGATACCACAGTTGAGTCCCGATGAATAGGAATTGATCAGATGAAGAGGCGAGACAGGAGCGCTGGAAGGCTGGTGGGGAGGAATTACCTGGAGAGTTTTTTAAAAATACAAATGCCTGCATAGGGGGAAATTGCAAAAGAGATCACTTCCCCATGGAATTTTATGATCCATCTTTTCATCTAGGTTGAAAATAAATCTTTGGATAATTTGTCGTCATTGGATTATAAACCTCTTTGGAGAAGGAACAGCTTCTTGCTGAGAGGCCTTGTGGGGTAGTGGAAAAATCCTAGGCTCTGTTGTCTCCCAGACATGAATTTCATTCCAGGCCTTGGGAGTATGTGCAAACTTGGGCAAATTCCTTACTTTTCTTAACAGGCGGATTCCCCCTGTGTAAAATGAGATTAATACTACTTTCTTCCTGGGGTTCTGTGAAGAAAACTGGAAAAAAAAAAAAAAAGGGAAATTTGTACTACATTGGTTAGCACTCTGTAGATACTCAAAAATGTCAGTTTTTCCATTCTACTTCCAGGGTCTTTGAAGTGAAAGAGACTTCAAGAGATCACCAATTTAAGCCAGTCTCCATCATTTTTGACTTTAGAATTTCTGTTTTGATTTTCGTACCTCATCCCTCTCATCAGATTATGAACCCATCCTGGCATTCCCAAAACTTTGGTTCATAGAGGACATGTGGAATTCTGAAGGTGGAGCATCTCTGCTAATGTAGGTTAGCCTCATGAATTTGTAGTCTATCCTCTCCATGCTCCAGGAGGCCATGACATATTCAGAATTCTGTAGGTAAAAATCAACACTGCCCCAAAATATCTACCTTTGTGATAGGCAAAATAATGGATCCTCAAACTCATGATATTTCATGTAATTCGGTTTCAATTGAGCATTTGATTTTTTAAATTAAGATTGATAGATATTTTAAGATTTTAAATTAAAATTAGCCATTTTAAGTTTAGAGTAAAATGTTAAAATTTTTAATAATTTATATTATTCATTTTAAAATTAAGCACAGAGCAGAGTTTTACCCATAATAATCTCTCAACAGTTTTATTTATTTTTTTGTTTTGTTTTAATAAATGAATTAGTGTGTTGATTCCAAGCAATTCAATAGTTTTCTGCCTTTGGGCAAGTGACATTCTCCCAAATGGAAATCTTTCTTACCTGCTTACTGAAGAATGGATCAAGAGATGATGATGTGACAGTGTATTCCGCTGACAAGTTATAGATAGCTATATTACGTTTAGCTGAGTCAAGACAGCTCCAAACAATATTCAGTTAATAAAATGAAAATAAAAAGGCAAAAAGAAAAAAGAGAGTCAACATACAAAAACGAAAGCAGCTCATTAAATTATTCGGCATGGAAGGCTAAAGATCGAGAATTCATAACATTCCTGAATATGCCATTCCTCATTGTCTTGTTGAAAGGCTACCAGAGGAACAAAGGCTCTGTTATTGGTCTCATAGGGGCAGCTGGAATAAATAAAATAAATAAATAATAAAAGAAAAAATAAACATTCCTTTTATTGAGAAGAACAAAGTAGAAACTGAAAGTACATATTTTAATGAGAAATTATGTTATCGGTAAAAATTTTCTGGAAGACAGACCAAATCTACCTCACCTTCTAGCATTTGTTTATATTGACTTGATTTCAGTTTATTGAGTCCCAAAGGATGTATGTGTGACAATAATTGATTCACTACACCGCTTAACAGAATATTGAATTTAAATTATTCGTAAATTGCAGCAAGATGTTAATTAGTTTGCCTAGTTCATGTGCCCTTTTCTGAATGGGTCCCTTAGGTCCTGCTGAAATGCTGGGGCTGGGCAACCGTGTTTTGATCAGGTGACCAAGAGTCCTAGTCCACACTGACTGGATCAGAGGCAGCCAGCTGAAGTAAGCCAAGCCAAGAGATCATCTGGGAATCTGGAATTGAATTATAAAGATGCTAAATACTCTGAACTAGAAAGTCTTGTAGAGCTGGGACTGAAGCTAGAAGTGCCCATACTTCGATGGAACACGGGAGAACGGAGCAGACACAAAAACTAGAGACAGCTGACTCTGGACAGTTGGAGAACCATTTCTCTCCCTGACTTTCCAGTTTCCAGTCCTTATTCCTCATGAAATCTGGCTGCCCTTTCTTCCCTTCTTTGTTTAAACGAGTTTGAATAGGTTTCTGTTTCTTGTACTCAAATATTCCGACAAAAATTTAGAAACAATCTGCCCCAGCATGGAAAGGAATGTAGAGATGTTGTAGCCATCTTTCGCTGCCATTTTTTCCCTTGCTCGCAATTCTCCCTACAGTTAGGAGGCTATTGCGATAATCCAGCAAGGAGTTGGTGGCTTAAACTGGAATGATTAAAAGTTGTGGTTGTGGTGAAAAAGGGTCAGATTCTGGATTGTATTTTAATGGTAGAGCCAAGAGGATGTGCTGATAGTGTGGGGGGTATTAGAGAAATAAAAGAGGCAAGGATGATGCCTCAGTTTTTGACCTGAGCGCTTCAAAAAGCGCTGTTGCAATTTAATTTCCACATTTATGACTCCTGGATAATTTCCAGTTACCATTTGTACCTGAATGGACTTGACAAATATCATCTGCTAAGTAAACAAGGTTGGGAACAAGCAGGATCCACTATGTTGTGATCTTTGTCAAGCTCTGGCCTTTCTAGAAAAACAGATTAGAAAGATATTAATGAGTCTTCATGATTCCATAGATTACTTCTGTCACTACTTAATATTATTTATAAGAGTATCATTAAACAATATACAAAAATGTCTGGACAAAGGTCAGTAAGTTCAAGTGAAGAGAAAATTCCAGAAGTGCAAAACAAAACTAATGGAACCAAATGAACCCTTAAATGTAAAATATGAGGCATTAATGTAATATGAATGAAAAATATTGTCAAATTCTTAAAATTTAGAAACTGGGCAATCAGGAATTCCTCAATAAATTCTCCTGTATTTCAAATACCACTTCTACAATGGGAACAATGTTTCTACAATGAGAACAATATGTGAGGTAAGGAATAATGCTCCCAGTATTTTAATTTCAGCATCTTATTTTAGGGTTTAAATATTGTTGTAAATATTTTGAGAATTTTGCTAAACTTTTGCCAAAATTTCAACTTTTCTTTTCTTTTCAAATAACTCCTTATAATTGATTTGATGACTAAAGAGCTGGAGACAAAGTTTGTACTTTATGTACTTACTCACAGTTAATATACCGTGGTAACTGAATAAGCTTTGAAAAGCAGTTAAATTTAATATTTTGTTCCACCCACCACACCTACTGCTTCCTTCTGCTCCACCCTACCTATCCCCCGCCTCCAATAGCTACCCCCACCGCCACTCTCCACAGCACACACACAAAAAAAGAAAGAATAAATTGTATATCTTAATACTTCTAAAAAGTATTTTCTTAGGGCAGGTCAAGCAGAAGTGTGATTCTGAGGGAATTTCCAGGCCACACTGGTTTTTTTAATTAAACACTACACAGCACACAGGTCAATAACTAAGTGCCAGCATGCTGACGGAAAACTGAACACTTTTCCCCTCAGAGAGAGTCACTTGACGTGGCAGCCCTGTGAGATAGTGTCAGTTGCAGCTGACTGAGGCAACAGGGCCTTCCGTCTCAGGCTCTGAGGCTGGACACATGCTGGGTCACATCTCTTAGTCATCTGGCTGTAGAGCTTTCAGATCCAACTCTCCCTTCTTTCTCATCAACCCTAAAGACTACCACCTGAGAAATCAAAGGATTAAAACAAAAGCCTTAACGTAAGGAGAGTAGCAGCACTCCTCTCCCCAAGGACTCATCTGAGCCAAGAGAATTGTCCTAACCATGAAAACATGCAGGGGATGCTAATTAACTCTCGAGGTTTTATGTAGAAAGTGGGTATGCACAGGGATGGAGTTCTTCCAAAGAGGACCAGGTATCTAGCTTTAAACTCAGAATGGATTCCTTGACCGCATTTTTAGCAAGCACTGTACACTTAGTCCAACAACAACATGCCTACAAACCTGTAATTGTAGTATCTGCTTCCGCCAGCTCCAGGTCAAACATCTTCAGCTTTCAAGGAACCTCTGCCTCATGGTCATCTGCTATTTTTGCGTTACTCTACTATTGTATTTCACACACCCTTAGTCTCAATTCTACCTCCAGAGGCCACTGCACTCTTCCTGGTTCTATGACCAATGGACAAACTAAGTTCCTTTGAACAAAGACTATTCTTCACAAGGGAGGAACAAGGAGTGTGACTATGTACACTTTAGTCATTGAGTTCCAATTTGTTCCTGGCCCATAAATACGTCCAGAGAGATAATAATCGTGATGCTAGGGACATAGAATGACTAAGGTCTTAAAGCAAAGGAGAAAGAGAAGAAGAGCGCAGCATTAGTGCCCTGTCCAAAATAGAGGATCAAGAATCTGGATCCTGATGCTTACGTTTACCTGCCACCAGCATGATCATTAGTGTTTCATTCCACAAACCTTTGTGACAGGTACTTTGCCAGATGTTATGGAGAATACAAACATGATATGACTTGGGTGTGGCGCTCCATGAGACAGCCATATAGTGATAAGGAAGGAAAATCCCTAAAAGAAATGACAAAAACCAATGCTGAATGCATTTTTTAGTCTCCTGAGGATTATTACCATATATCATTTCAAACTCTCCTTAGCAGCACTCTCCCATTGAATTTGTGCTCATTGTCAAGGTACCTTGTCCCAGAGGATGGGCTTCCCTTGCAAGCAACACCTGGGGTTGAGAAACATGGAGAGTGGAGGAGGAAAGACACTAGAATCACTCAATTCCCTATTATTCATACAAAACCTTCATCTACTCCCACTAGGTTTTGTCCAGACCAGCATCACCCAAATATTTCCGCCAAGACTTAATCTTGTTGAACAGGCCCTAAATACAACTTCCGTTGCTTGGTTTCCTCATAACCGTGATGAGGGTGTAACTTCAAGGCGTGGCTTCATAACTGGGGCTGGTGGAGGTTCTCACTTTCCCGTACAGGTTAGTTCCTATCCACCATTCAGTGTGGAGTGATGGGCCTCTCTTGATTTTTGTGGTAATAAAATAAGTCATGATTCCTTTCAGCCCAGGCCTGTAGGAAGGAAATGAAGAAGGATACGAGGCTTTTGTTTGCTCCATATTATTTTTCAGCAGATGGATATGACTGCACTTTAGAGAAGCCAGTGGAATCCAAGTAGTTTGAGACTATGAGTCAGCCAAACACGTTTTACTTAGGGCCAATACTTTGGAAGGGTAAATGCAACACCATAAGGATTTTAGTGACATTGCGGGTCACATCTACAGATGAGTGATAGTCTCTGTCTCTGCTGTTTCAAGTGATTCATATCCAGTTTTCAGTCATGAGGTTTGTTTCCTTTGATTTCATAAAAGATTTGTCCAGTGTCCTGTAAGAGCCTCTAACCTTAGTGACTTGCAGATTCCTAAAATGCAATACAGACATTGATGCATAAATTCCTGCGCAGCGGCTGCCTCTTCATCTGCTCTTAAACAGAAATGTTCTGCTTATTCACGATGAGAGAGTTAAATTCAGGAAATTGAGGAGGAAGTTTCATGAGAGTATTATCGTGGTTCACCAGCCTAGCGGTTTCCTTAAAGAAATGTCTCCCTGCAATTGAAACTTAGAGCAGAGTGCCCGTCTGGTCATAACGTTCGTGCTCATGTGCAGCCTGCTTGGGTAATTCTACTGCCCCTTGCACTGTTCAGATTGCAGAGCTGATGTTCACTCTTCTGTATTTCTATTTCTTATGTCGTGGCAGAACAGAGAAGGCTTGGACCACTGAGGCAGGCACACCTGGCTTCTGTCGCCAGCTAAGAAGCATCAGAGAAGTCTTTTAACCCTTAAGTTTCCATTTCCTCTTATGTAAAATAGGTGTACAAACACCTACCTAAGCAGAGTGTTGTAAGATTAGAAATAAAAAGTATAAAGCTCCTAGCTCAAAACTTGTCACATATATTGAAATTAAATGGCAATATTCCAAGCATTCTCTGTGATGTCTTTAGCCACCTTCAAGGTGATGCTATCCTGTTTTTGTGACTTAAACATTATCTGAACTTTGATGACACCCAAATTCGTATGGCCATCTCAAACCTTTCCCCTGCACTCCAGGTTTGATTCATGTATTCCTCTTTGACGTGTCCGCTTGGATATCCAAAGGGCATCTAAAGTTTAGTGTTCAAACTAAATTCTTCACTTCCAACAACACATTATACTTTACACCTCCCACAATCTTCCTTTTGTCTGTTAATGGCGAGCCCTTCAGATGCTCAGGCCCACACAAGTAAATTTGGACCACACACATTCCCACTCTCTCCCCCAGCAGACACACAACACACACACACATCTCTATTTCAAGTTCATCAGCAGATCCCATCAGCACTGTCTTTACAGTACATTCAGAATTGACAGATTCTCACAACTTCCACCTTCATGCTTTAGTCCATGCCAGAATCATTTTTCATCTGGATTATTGCAGTGTATACGAAACTAACCCCCTCTCATCTATTCTAAAAAGAGTGAGCAATTTAAAATGTAAGTCAGATCACGTCTGTTCTGTACCTAACCTCCTCCAGTGGTTTCTTATCTCACTCTAAGTAAAGGCCAAAGTTCTTTACAATGGCCTATGAAGGCCCTGCAGGATCTGGTCCGCACTCTCACTCTCTGCCTTATCTCCTCTCACTCTCCTTGCTCACTCCACCATAGCCACACTTGCTCTCACTTGTACACAATAAACACACTCGTGCCTTAGGGTTTTGCATTTGTTGTTCCTTCCACAAAAACCAGGAATCAGCAAACTTTTTCTTTAATGGGCCAGGCGGTAAATATTTTCAGTTCTATGGGCCACACACAGCCTCAGTCACATGGACTCAACACTTTCAATATAACACAAAAGCAGCCATAGAAAATAGTTAAGGACTGAGCATGGCAGTGTTCTAATAAAACTTTATTTACGAGAACAGGTAGTGGGCGGGATTTGGCCAACCTCTGGCCAATACTTCTCTTTCCTTAGATATTTGTGTGATCCAGTCCCACATTTCTTTCGTGTCCCTGCCCAAATATCACTTTATCAGTGCAGGCTTCTTTGACTGTTTCCCACACAGCACTGCTCATCTATACCTATCCTCTTACTCTGCCTTATTTTTCTCCATAGCACTGACACACTACACTTTTTTTTTTGTAAGGGACTTTGTTTTCTTCTCCGCTGTGTCCCTGAGGCATAGAATTGTTGATTGAGATAGAATGAATCAGCGGGCTCTGGGTCAGAAAGCAGGAGAACCTTCAGGATTCTAGTATGAGCCAATATAACCCATTAGCATGTCATTTAACCCCTGAGGGTCCTAATGTCCCTCTGTAAAAAGGGGAAAATAGGACATGCTGTGAAGATCAAATGGAATAGTAAATGCAAAGAAAAGAACCTCAAAAATCTATGAAAAGTAATAGAAATGTAAGTTTTGTTTGTTAATTGTTGCACTCTAATTTCTTTCAGGGAAAATATAAATACTCTTCAAATTAAAGAATGTTGACCAATTCAAAGTTCTAAACGACCAAAGTAATTTCTTCTTTATGGTCATTTTCTCTGCTTCAAACTTTATATATAAAGGAAAAAAGTGGAAATCTTCAGGAATCACTTGAAGAGTCAATCTAATTGATTCCTTAATAACCTGAGGATCTACCACAGAGATCAGGCAGAGGCTATCATTTGGAACTCCATTTTATAACCTAAGAACTAAAAGTTATTAAATTTTAATTAATTAAACCTAGAGTTATATCATTGATCCACCTGTTTCAGTAATTTGATTTGCAAGCTATGATTTATATTTATAGGATCTTTAAAATGCAAAGATCATATGGCAGAATATTATTGTCCAATGTTTGTGACTTCTAGTTCCTTGTGAATTAATTCTATTTGCTCTTATTAATTCTAAAGTGATCAAGTTTCAGAGAAGCACAAACTCTATCCAACTGCAAACCCTCATCTTCTCCCACAGAAAGCCCTGGCCTCTCCGGATAGAGTGGAATGAGTGTTTGTTATACCTGGGTGGAGAATTGGGGTGCTAATCCCCAGGAAAGTAGCTTTCGGGGTCAGAGTACTTGGAATGAGGGGCTAATCAAAAAGTAGAAGCCTAAACAATTCCAGCAGAATAAAGCCCATTTTTCCTTCGTGCCCCGAGCATGAATTGTTACGTCCAATTAGCAAACATGGGATCTGACATTTTCTTGGCTGCCATTCAACTCAAGATTGCTGCTTTAGTGGCAGCCAATTATCCAGGAGCATATTTGGGAGAAGGGCAGAGATCCCCAAAAGAGCATACTTGAAACATGATTATTATAGCAGCTGGCACAAAGTTCACGGTGTGCAAGACGTGAAACTTTCTTCATCTTCAAATACTAAAATTGTTTTCTGATTTGAAGCCCACTCTCCCTTTTTTTTTTAACTTACTGTGGAAAATTTGTCTTGTCACATCAGGTGAACTAAGGTTTTTTTTTTAACCATTTCAGGTTTTAAATTCAGTCACTTCAAGGTGTTTGCTTTCTGTCCGCCTCTCAGAATGCTGCCGTGGTGGGGAAAGGGAGAAATCTTGACTTCTCAGCCTTGGTTTGACTGGCCAGGTCTTCAGCACAGGAAATGAATCACAATCCTTCAAATGTCAAAGATATGGTCTTGGGAAGGCAACTTGAGTCCCTGCAGAACTGTACAGTCTGCTGAACTGTAGCCATGGACTCAACAGATTTAGAGTGAGGAATGCCCATAGCATTTCTGTCTAATATGACATCCCTTTGTTCAGTGGTAAGACCCAAACCAGGGGCAGGGGCTCTTTCTCCAGCCCCCTCATGGCTACTGTCGTTCTATGTTTGTACTTTACCAGCTGCACCAACTGAATGGGGGTGGGTGCTTCCTTTTCTGGGAAGCTTGCAGTTTCCCTGAAGCTCACCTAGAGCAGAAGGCACTGGTTTTCTACTTGTGGTCATCAGACATAAAGGGAGCGAAGGGAGAAGGAAGATCCTTGAAGAGATGATGTGTTTGTGGGGTGCCCTTCCTTAGCTCTCCACTCCACCTGCGGAAGGAAGTGCAAGGTATAAGGCTCCCCACATTTACACCTAACTCTTCAATCTTTCTCTTCCTTCTTTCCCTTCTCATATCTGAATGGGGGGACAGAAAGAGCAGGCAAAATTCTTTGCTTTTTTTCTGATCACTTTTGTCTGCCTCTTAAGTCTTTCTATTTAAAATTTAAACTTAAAAAGTAAGATATGGTCTCATTTGATTGCCAGCAAAGTTTTCAGCCTCCCAGTGGGCCAAATAGGGACCCACCTCTCTGAGCCTAAAGAGACGAAGGTAGCTGGAAGGACAGACAATGAGTAAGAGGAAAATCGTGCTGATTAATATCTCAGTTTTCTTATCCGACCATATTACATTATATTCAACATCCTCGTACAATATAATTATTATTATTTTGGCATATGTTTTTATATAATCTCTAGAAAGAAGTCACCAATTTTATTTTAAAATATTATCACAAAAATGCTAAGAGTTCGTTATCCACATTCAGCTTGGTTCTCTCCTCCATTCTTTGAAAAGTGTCACCCTGTTCTTTCTCTCCCCTTAGGGGAAAAAAATGTTGACATCCAGGTTATCCAAAGTCATGGATTCAAGGTAAGGCACACTGTCGGCAACATAACATCCCTCTTCTTTTTGTTAACATAACATTACATTCATAACATTCATAACATTACACCACATAACATTCCTCTGACATATAATTAAAGACACCCCCTCCATTGACAGTGGCATGTCTGAACCTGTGTTCCTCTGAAGAAGTTTAAGCTGCCCATCTATCAAGGTCTTTATTACTCCCCTCTCATTTTACTTAGGAAAGAGGGATATAGGAATAAATCTCAGAATTTGTGACAAATGAGCATTATTTCTTTTTCTCCACTTTTCAATTTCCATGTCCCGTTCCATTTTTAAAAACTATCTCTTGAAGTATTGTATTAAAACATTTTGTTAGATTTTTTATATTAGTTTATAACCTTGTGGAGATGACTAGAATTTAGCAATATACCTACTCAGTGAAAATTTCAAGATTCTGAATCAAAGTTATAAGCAGCATCAATAGCAAATATTCTGTTAATTCACCTTGACTTTGTCTTTCCTCCTAGGTTTAATTAACCATTTTCCAGGGGACAGTGTTCTTTTACTAGATTTTCATTGTATTTCACTTCAATTCACTTGTCAAAGTTTTTAGTTGGTTTTCTACCCAAGTACTGGAATAAATATAATTCCTCCTAATATCAATTATCTCTGCCTTTGTGATTTCCCTTTTTTGGCACTGACTTTTTATTTGTTTTTTTGATTAATGACTTTTCTAAATCAGTAGTTTTGAAAATGTTGCATACACTCTTGATTGCTCACAATCCAGACAACTAGAAAACTTAACTGACCATAACAATCTGAAAGTTCAGCATCATAACTGGTGGCCGTAGCGATGTTACTGTGTTGGTGCCTAATGTTGATGTTTCCATTATCAATAATCTGTAATTAATTATTTCTCAAAATGTTTATGAATAGAGACATTTATTCAAAATGTTAGAAAAAAACCAAAAAATTAAAAAATATGTATAATACTCACTCGAGTTATTCCTTCTTTTACTGTACCCTCTTTTGATGAATCTACTCTAGGTACCCGCACAGAAAACCAAAACTTCTTTTAGGCTGCTTTCCCACCGGCCGTCATATCCCACCCTCACTGGCTCAGTTCCTCTGTCCTCTTTTACTCTGGACCTTAGCTCGGGCTTTTGTTCTGGCCCTAATGGATATGTTGTGTGATTCTCTGCCATGACCCGTGGCTCTGGCTTTGCATCCCCTTGGGCACAGCATATGATACTTTCCCACTGACTTCAGCCACCACCTCTAGAACTAAGAGGCACAGACTGGCCACCTCTGCTTCCCCTACCTGACATTGTGCCATATCAAACCTTCGGACACTGTCACAGCTGAGTTCACCATGCCATGGTGGTGAGGAAGAGGATTAGACCTATGACATATATAGTAACCTTCAGTTAACCTAAACTTCTCCGAGATTTATATCCTGAGATCAGAAAGTAAACAACAACTTACCAGAATATACATTTATTAAGCTGGTCACTTGCACTATCTGTTGTTAGGTTGCATCTCATTCCAAGTTCAGGCTTATCCCTTGCCTGGAGTCACGTACAAAAAATAGATTCCATGACGGGTGATGGGCTGGGTTGGTTGAAAATTCTATTGGCGTAGGACTCGGTGACCCCAGTCTATGGGTTGTTGAAATGCGGGCTCAGGAATTTAGTTCTGCCTCAGGCTAAGAAAGGCTTTCTCTCTCTGTCATCTAACTGCCTTTCTACTTAAGAATTTCAAAAGCTTAGCATAACTGCATTCTAAGCTGATGCCAAGATACTTTGTTATCTCAACAAGAAAAAAGATCAAGAAAAGGAAGGATAATGTTCAGGGACTGAATCTGAAAATAACGCAGCCAATATCTTTCATTTGTATAGCATTTTACACTTTCAAAAGCATATTATCTATTTAATATTCACAACAATACCTACATACCATTGCCCCTATTTTAGGATTGAGGAAATAAAGCTCAGGGAAGAAGAGGGATTTGTAAAGTCACACAGCCAATAAATGGCAGAGCAAAGGGGAAAACCCAGCTCCTTGGACCCTCTGCCCAGAATCCTTTCTTCTACACCACACTGCCTTTGTGAACAGCCTGTTACAAAATGACAAAACACACGATTATGGGGAACATGTTTCGTTTTGGCTTTATTTTAAAGATTAGTCCCCATCTTCTATGAGATTTTCCCCATTCCCCTCAATATCCTTTTTCCTGTGAATTTTTCTAAGCCAAATCTAACTCAGCTCTAAAAATTCCTCATTCTCCATCCACCAAATTTTCTTCTCCTCATTAAAAATCTTCTTTAAAGCCCAATTAATATGACTGTCCCATAGTACACTCTTAAATTTTTTTTGAATATTTGAATTCAGGAATTAAATTTTTTATACAGTGTCCTGTTCCATGTTAATACTCGAAACACATTAAATAATCTTTATGAGAAAAGTTTCAGGGCCTAAATCTGTAGATAGTGCTGACTTCTTCCATCGTGTAAGGTACCACCTCATGCGGATCTGGGGGGTTTAGATTACTCAGCACATGAAAACACTTAGAACAATGCCTTGTGCATAGTATGTACTCAGCAAAAATTGTTTTGTTATTGCTATCATTTTTACTATTATTTGGTATACAGTGAAGTATGGAAAATGAATCCCTCTCAGGTCAGACTGAGGAAGATTTAGAAATACTCAATTCTACATGACAATTATATGTTGTCCTTCTGACTTGTATATTAAAAAATTTAAATCACTGCCTTTGTTTGGGTATTCTTTTAAAGTAAACATTTTTATTAATTTTTACAAGTAAGAAAAGGATTCTAGCCTGGTAAATTTCTGTTTACAAGCTATAGTTTGCAAAACGTGTTCTACCCCTATTGTCACCAGTGGCGAAGGTTGGTTGCTGGTATAAACATGCTCATTGTACCAACATTTTGTGGCAGAAATACTATAGTATTGAAAGTGTTCTGGATTCTTTTCAGTCTCATTTTATTTTTTAATCCTAAGGATACTTGGATGAAAATAATTTCCTTGTTGTTCAGGCTCGCTTCTCATGGAGCTTATTTCTCTCACCTGAAATAGAAATGTATTTTTAATTACTAAAATATGTGTGTTTAAGCACATTGTCATTATACTTGAAGACTTGAAACAATATAAGTAACCACACTCACATTAATCCTGGGAAGAATGCATAATAGACTATGAAGTAATTAAACATTTACGTCTATCTAATAAGTCTCAATATGGGGTGGTTTTACATGTACTCACAACTCATATAGTTCAGTAGAGCAGTTACCATTATTGCGTGCAGACATTATATCGGGAGTAGTAATCAAAACGGCTTCCCATTGAAAGTTTCAGCTGTGATCCCCTCCCTCTACTTCTAAGATCCAACATTTTATCTCTCCACAGTTCTCCTTTCAACTGATTATCCCCCTCCTTCCTACAATTCCTCCTTCCTACTCATGTCCTCCTTCCAGGCTGTTACTTCTATGTGGAAATTTCTCCTATTCCCAGAAATCCAAACTCATCATTCTATACTTAGCTAAAATTTTGTGTCCTCAATGAAGCTCTTCTTGATGGCTTGAAAGGGAGGTGACTGTTTCTCCATATTTTATATTGCCTCCATGTGCAACTCTCTGAGCTCTTTATTCTTCAAACTACATATTTTGATATTTACATATTTGTTCATGTTAAATCACTTTAACCTGAAGGGGGTTGTTTATGTCTGTTTGCCATTTGATATTTGAAATTCTCTAAAATCTCTTGGGTGACGCATAGAGTTTTATGATTTTTCTGGAATGCCTAGCAGAGGGCTTCATCCAGTCATATTATTAATGGTTTTTTGATGCTAGTATAGCAAGATAGCTAGTGGTTTATTTGTTTTTCTTAATTGGATGTGTGCATATTCAGCCTCATTTGTGTCCTTTGCATGAACGAATGTGCTAGCCAAGCATCCTTCTGATCAGAAAGAAGACACATGTTCTATCCTGGCAGCATTCTCCAGAAAAGCAGCTGACAGCGAAGGGATGACGCCTTAGAAGACAGGAAATTCTGTTCACCTTGGTTCAGAGCCAGCAGAGGTCTTTCCCTGCTCTCTGGGTGAAGCTCAACTCTGAGTTGCCAAGCCCACTTCCCTCTGCAGGTTGCATGGTCCTTGATGTGTGTCTACATAACAAATACAGGGGAACTTAGATCCTGAAGCACCAACTCTATGTCAGTGGAAAAGAAATGATCAAAATATCCAGTTTTCATCAGAACTTTTCCACGTGGATGCCACACAGGCACAGCTAATTCAACATGCCTAAAACAAAGCTGCTCATCTCTTGCCTGGAACGTGATCCTTTTCTTATGTTCTTTCTCACAGAAGAGACCACCATTATCCATCCAGTGACCAAGCAGGTGGCCTGGGTAGCCATTCGAGAGTCCCAGGATTCCTCCTTCTCAATAGCTCTTGGTCTGTTTCCTCCTCCCCTCCCCATCACACCACTCACCCTAGTGTGGGCCCTCATTATTTTCACTTAGATTATTGCAATGTTGAGTTCACGGGCTTCTTGTCTTTAGTATGGAAACTGTCCTTGCTACCCAAGGATTATTTTCCTAAAATAAAAATCTAATCATGTCATGTCCTTACTCAAAGATCTTCATGTCTCTTGGTTCCCTGTCTCCAGTATAAAAATGTTACTGTCTCTATCCTCACCATCTGGTTCCTGCCTAATTCTCCAGTTTATCTTTTGTCACTACTCAGCTTGCATTTTACTTTCCAGAACCATGGAACACTGTCTTCTCTTCCCCAGTCCTGCTTTTGCTCACGCTTGGAACGTATCTTCCCTTTCATCCTGCCGGTCTCAAGTACGGTGTCATCTCACCTGTGAAGCCTCCGTCACTCCCACAAAAAAACCGGGGGCCTAGTTACTTATGCCCCAATGGCCCACCCTTCTTTCTGTTTTTGTAACTTTTTATAGGACTGTCAAGAAACTCCATGTCATATCATTCATTTCTTAGTCTACTATGTGGATGGCCTTCCTGGTGCTAATGCAGTAAACAGCACATATGTCAGTAGAGAGTGGCCCTGACTATTTGCCTGTCTGCCTCTCTGTTAGACTAGTCTCTTAAAGGGAAAAAGATTTGCCTTTAACTGTTTTTATCTCCAGTAGCTAGTACCAATACCTGGTCAGGTGTTTTGTAAATGCACATTGGATATATATATATCTCTACACACATCTATCTGTCTATCAATCTTCTATGTATCCACACACATGCACACACTCCCCTGAAAAATACTTCTCCTACCTCCTAGGGTACGCAGGCATAAAATATAGAGACCCATAATATTAAAATTTAAATTCAATTAAATCCAATTGGATTAAATCAATACAAATTAAATTAATCCAATTAAATCTCCTTCAGTGTTTTCATAGCTTACAGTTGGAATGATTAAAGAATTTAGATTTTATAGGAAAATTCCATTTTCATTTTATTTTGTACTTAATAAACTTTGGTTTTTAGAACAATTTTTGGTTCACAGCAAAACTGAGTGGGAAGTACAGAGAGTTCTCATATACCACTTGTCTCCATACACACACAACTTCCCCCTTTGTCAACGTTAGAGTGGTACATTTGTTACAATCAATGAACCCACACTGACACATCATTATGCCCCAGAGTTCATAGTTTACATTAAGAGTTCACTCTTGGTGTTGTACATCCTATGGGTTTTGACAAATGCATAATGATCTGCATCCACCATTATAGTATTGTACAAAATAGTTTCAGTGCCCTGTTTTCATTTCTTTTTAATTTCTGAATTCAGACATTACTTTTTATTTTTTTTCCCCTGAATGTTTTTTATAAATAGTGGATACATTACACTTTTCCTGACTTTTTTTGCTGTTCCTTACTAGAAGATGGCCCCAGTGGTACCATTGGAAACCTATGTGAGTGTGATTGTGAAATGGACAGTTTGCCCACATTTTTTACTCTCTTTGGATCAGCGACTCACCAAATCCCTTCCTCACAGAGCCTACAACTGGTTGAGACCGTCTCTTTACTTCCTAGTTTATTTGATGAACTTAGGCAAAAGGAGACACCTGGTCTCCCAGCTTTCTTTCTCAGGCTGATTTGTCTGTTATTTTCCTTCTTGTTGTTTCAAAAACTATACTGAATCTTCTTTTTAATGCTGCTTATTGGCTCTTTTTAATTATAAAAATAGCTGAGACTAGTGTTAGAAAGTTTTGAAAATAAAGATAAGATATACACATATAAACCTAAGTAACCTGCAATACACAATGATAAACATGTTAGCATTTTGACGTATTTCCTTCTAGTCTTTTTCCTATGTATGTGCATATACATATACATATATACTAACTGAATAGGCGTAATTATTTGAAGCATACTGTCTAAATAATTTTGTATTCTACTTTTTTTAATGAACATTGTATAGTAGTCAATTTCTTATGATTGTTATAATTCTCTGAAAATAAGTTATTCCATTGTATCTACCATGATTTATTTAATGAATTTCTATTACTGGACATTTAAAGTTGTTTTATATATATATTTGCCAGGATGAATAACATTTTTGGATATTAATTTTGCAATGTTGATTATTTCTTAAGGGTAGATTTCTAGACAAGCACTCCTGAGTGAGAGGATGGCCACACTGACTCTGTATGGTATTACTTCTACCTATGGTGCCTGAGCAAAGACTCTTGGAATATTTGTGGTCTTTCGGGTCTTTATGTCATTTATATAGCAGTAGAAAGGAGAAAAGGCACTATCTTTGGTGATGCTCCAGAGTTCGAGTTCCAGCTTAAGTTCTTACAGGCTGTGTAACCTTGGGAAAGTTACTCAACATCTCTCTGCTCTAGTTTCCTTACTTCTAATATTAGGATATTAGTATTCCACTTGTAGCGTTCTTGTTAGGAATATAAATATACTGAATATATAGGTGGTATCTTTTCAAACTTGTCTAGTGGCTAGTGGAGTTGAATTATAGCTCTAAGGCTGGAGCATTCTGCTGAGCATTCTATTTTTAGCATTCGATGCTAGCTATGGCAGACATGTCCTAAGGATGAAACTGGCCAAGATGCTGTGACGCCCATGGCATATTTTTAGCTTATTTGAGATCACACTTAGTATCCTAAAGCACAGTCTTTTAGATCTAGTTTTATACTTTTCTTACTCTTTGGAATTCCAATATTGAAAGCTGACTATCAGATGATAATGGTTAATTATAGCTAGGTAATGATACGATCTCTCTGGTACCCGGTTAAAACATGTCTTATCAAACAACAGCACAGGGTTAATGTAAACAAAAGACTTTATAAGCTTCTGCATTTTCTTCTTTGTGCATAGCAGATGGAAGCTCCCGGATTAGTGGATTAAGGAGGCATCCTCTTGCATTGAAGTATTTACCAGATTCAGAAAATCATCTATTGCTAACTACTTGGATCAGATTCAAAATTCTTTCTTTTTAGCTTCTAATTTTGATATAATTATAAATAAATAAAAGTCACAAAAAGTGTTACAAAGCACTCTATAATGTCCTCTACTCAGATTCAACAATTCTTAACATTTTGCCCCATTTACTTCAGCATTTGCTCTTTCTCTTGCTCTCTGTCTCCTTTTTATGCATAGGTGCTTCAACACGTATTTCCTAAGGACTCGCTCTTACATAACCAAAGTACTTCCATCAAAATCAGGCAATATAGCATTGGTACAATATTATTATCTAATTCATAACTCTTTTTCAAATTTCACAAATTCTTCCAATAATACCTCATATAGCTTTTTTCCCCCTTCAATTATTTTATTGAGGTCATAATGGTTTATAACACTGCATAATTTCAGGCGTGCATTGTCATTTGTCAATTTCTGTATAGACTGCATCGTGCTCACCACCAATAGTTTAGTTTTTATCATCACCATTATATGCCTTTTTGTCTTGTCCGGGGTACAATCCAGGATCACAGGCGGGCTTCAGTGTTGTGTTTCTTTAGTTTCTTTTAGTCTAAAACAGTTCCTCAGCCTTTCTTTTTCTTTCACGATCTTAACATTTTTGAAGAGTAAAGCCGGTAACTTTGCAGAATATCTTTCTGTTTGAATTTCTCTGATGTGTCTTCACAATTACCTCAGGTTGTGTATTTTTATCGTAATAACAGCGAAGTGATGCTGTGTCCCTCTCAGGATATCATATCTGGAGGCACATAACGTCAATTTGTCTCGTTATTAGTGACGTTAATCTTGATAGCTCAAGTAAATTTGTGTTTGTTAAATTAATCTACTATAAAGTCACTATTTCTTCTCATAATTAATAAGGAATTTGTGGTGATTAATCTGAAACTATGTAAACATTTTCTTGCTCATCAAACTTTCATCCACTATTTCTTGCTTTCATTAAGCTGGATCCTCATCTTGTTTTGACGTGTCCCTATCTTAGCACTTTCATACTTTCTAGCACAACAAAAAGTTCCAGGCTCGTTTTAGTTTCCTTGCCCCAACCCTGGACTCCACCATTTCTCTAAGGATCCCTGGTTCCTTTTAGTGAAAAATAGTACTTAGACACAAAGCTCTGGGTGTCAGATATGCTTGTGGCTCTCGTGGTGCTTTACTTCTAGGCCTATTTATCTGACACATCTAAGAAATATACACACACAGATACATGTATTTATACCTCTTTCTGTAAATTCATGTATGTATTATATAACATACAATTTTTATATGTAAAAATATAACATATATGTATATAATGCATATACAGATTATATACATACACATATATATGTATACATATATACATATATAAATACACATATAAATTATATATTTAAATGTATATTTTTATAAATGTATACATTTAAATATAATGAGTTCATACTGATTCATTTCCAATTCAATACCACAAGGGTCACAAAATATTTAAAAGGCAGAATAGACGGGACTTGATATTAATTGGGTGTGGGGGGAAGGGAGAGGAGGAATTCATGGGTGACCAAAAATTGTAAATGCTGGTACGGCATTTCCAAGGGCTCAGTGTAACATGTTTCTTGTGCCGACATTTTTAGTTGTGTGTGCCAAACCTGCCAAGAAAGGCTTCGGTTGTGTTCCTCTTTTAGCAGCTGTTTCACAATGTTCCTGCATATGGATCTTGAGGGCAGATGAAACTTGAGGTCTTTTTATATTAACTGTTGTCAAGCAAGGTGTCCTACCACTTTTCTTATGAATTCAATTGTTGGAAACTATATGCTTGTATTCCTGTGAAATTTTATCTGGTTAGTATTAGACCATTGTTTATTCTCTTCAAACCCTTTTAACCCTGGTTTAGCTAATATATTAATTGTCCCCACAAAGTATGTGTTGTACAAAGGTTTTGTAATATGCCTTCTATGAGACTGGGAGGGTCTCCTCCACAGAGAAAGCAGAGGGTCAAGACTACAGCATGCTGTTGCTGGGGGGGCGATAACCCCAGAATTGTAGCTGGAAATGGGGTCATTTCTTACCACAGTATTTTATGTTATGAAGGAGGCCATCAAGAGTCAGGTTATCAAACGCTAAAAGGAAAGTTGAGGGGGGCAAGATAAGAAATGTGACTCAAGATCTGCAAAAAGACAAGGAGATCGCCCTGATGGCTGTCACATAGCCAGAAAAGGACTCTTAGGACGTCACTTCCCTCCTTGGCCTTCTTTTCTTCTCACTTTAAGCATTCTTCCTAGGTAATCTAATCCACATTCATGGCTCTAACCCTCCAACTATACCCTGTAGCTGCTGTTTCTTCCATAATTATAGAACTTAGCTGTTTTGTGTCAACTAAACTAGGAATTGCATTTCCTAGGCCCATTACAGTAGGGATGGGCACGTGGTTGTTCTAGCACAGGGAACATGATTAGAAGTGATATATGCAAGTTCCTCCTCACTCAATTAAGAGGAAATCTCTGTCTTCATACTTCCATTCTTTCTTCCCAGCAGAGAGACTAGAGAAACCACATGTTGAACATGGAAAAGCTGCTATCAACCTGGGTTCCTGAATAACCGCATGAGGGAGAGCCCCCCACCAACCCGAGATACCTGTCCTGGAATTTCATGTGAGTGAGAAATACTTTCCAATGGTTTGAGCGATTACATTTTTTGTGTGTCTCTCCTGAGCACCTTACTCATATATTCAACTGCCCACTAGGTGATTCTACTTTTGTATCTCACAGATGCCTCAAATCCAACATATTCCTCTTGAACCTTACTTCTCCTTTCAGACATTATTGTCTTTCCAGATGACCAATGCAGAACCCTTGGAGTTAGTATTATTGACTACTTCCTCTCCCTTTTGCCCATATCCAATCTGAACAGCAACTTCTGGGTTCTGACACCTTTATTGCTCATCTATGCAACCCGTTTTCTCCACCCTCTGTCTACTGCTTTAGATTCAATCCCAATAATCTCAGGCAGGAATTAGTGCACTACTTGGTAGCCGGTTTTTCTGTTTCTAATTTTGCTCTCCTCAAATTCATTCTTGGCGCTGGTTCTATTGCTTAGTAGCTCAACGACCATCTGAAAAGTGAGGGATGCTACCTCACGACTTTTTGTGAGAATTAGTCGAGATCATGCATGCCAAGCATTTAGCATGGTTCCTGAAATATAGCCTTACTCAAAAAAGTTAGCTACTTTTAATACTATTATTAGCATTTTCATATCATAACTCTTCTTAAAATTCCTTAAAGGATTAATATTGCCTCTAGGATAAAAATCACATCCCTTAGTGAGCTTGGCTAACACTCTGTAATCTGGTCCCTATGGAACTTTCCAGATTTATCTCTTGTTGTTCTAACCTTCAAACTCTGTACTTTATTTATAGTGAGATCCTACAGTTCCCTCAAGATGCCAAACTCTTTTATATCTCTTATCTTTGTACATGTTGATTCCGTTGCTTTAAACACTCCACTTCATTGTCTCTCTCTAGCTTATTATTCATTCATCCTTCAAGTCTCAGCTCCTATATTACCTCTGCATGATGCTTTCTGGTCTCATTCAAGTGCGTGTTCTTTGTGCGTCCACAACACCCCGTGTTTTCCTTTATTGTGGCAACTAAGAGAATGTTCTATAAATGTTTGTCAACAGTAGACATGTTTTGTGTGTTTGCCTTGCCCCTACTCCTTTCTTGGTGGGCTTTCCATCCTCACTTGGTGGGCTTTAGTGGCATTATTTATATAGGAGCCTTCACGTTGTTTATCGTATCTGATTGAAACATGCCCAAAGACTAGGCTGAGTCAATTTGCTACATCTACTGAAAATTTGAATGAAGATAAAATTATGACTGGTTAAAATGGTGCTGGATTTGTAAAACATGAAAATTTAGGACCAGAGTCCAAGCCTTAGAAAGGAAAAAGGGAAGAAAAGCCTACAGATACAAAACCACAGACAGAAGATGGAAAAACGGGGATAATGAATAAGCAGAGAAAGTGGGTCTTCAGAGAGAATTGAATTGATGGTTGGAGAGAAATGGAACAGAGACCATTCATCCCTCTGAGCAAGAGAGCAGCTGTCTCATGAATTTGAGCTTGGATTCATTCGTTCAAAAATCTCTGTAAACTACATTTACAAAAAATCTTTGTAAATGACAGAGAAAAGAACCATATTCCAATAATACTTTGACTTGCTTTTTAACTATACGACTTTATAATAAGTAATAAAGACCCAAATGGCACTGATTAATAAGGTAACTCCATAAGAACTGTGTTACTGGTCTTACATTTATACACATCCATCTTGAGAAATTCAAATATAGCTGAAATTTATGTTATTTTTGACTGAGACCAAGATTTTCTTATAGTTATTTGGTCCAGAATCACAACCAAAAACTAGTGGTCACACACAAATTGATTCTTTCTACAGCCAGCATAGAATAACAAAAGCAAGTGGCTGCAAAAGTGTTCTGTGTTTCAAATGTTGTTATTAGACAAATTATAAATTCAAGAATTAATCTGCTGAAGGTCAGCCTTAGAAATTTTTTGAGGACTCGAGCCTAAGATTCCAGGAAATATTTTTTTATGAATTTTTTATGATGTGATTTGGAACTTATTACATCTTTGCTTTTTACCTCCATCTCTTTTTTCTTTCAGCTCCATTTTGCATTCCATATAGAGTTGTTTATTTCCAGAAAAATGAACAAATTCATAAAAGTTGAGAGATATAAAAACTGAATGACCAGAAAGTTAAGTGTTATTTGAGGGGCATTCTACTAGAAAAATATTCAATGAGTCATCAGAAGGCCAAATTTCTAGACAAAGCTCTGCCATTATTTGACTATGTAATCTTGGCTAAGTCAGTTGACTGGAATTCCCCTCCGTTCAGTGAACTCATCTCTAAAGTAAGGATCATAATCTCTTTCTTGCTTACCTTGGAGGTGTGATGATCAAATGTTCACTTTGAAAATGTTAAGGGCGTATATATCACAAGGCCTCATAATATTCTGCAGTAGAATATTGGCTAGGATTGACTGGAGTTGATTTCTCGGTCCAAAGATATTACGCTACTAGTCACCAGTTTTATCTACATAAGAAAGAATGCTTCCCATTCCAAGAAAGACACAAATATCTATATTTGGAACCTAAGAGAGACATATTAAATTATTTATCTACAATATGGCAGCATACATCCATGTTTATGCACCTAGGTAATATTGTTAGCAAAAGAAAAAGAATTGCAACTCAATGTAAAAGGATAATAAATCAAAATATTTACAAAAAAAAAAAAGAATGAAAGATGCTTCCAATTATGTGCTACAGTTATCAAGAGCACAGGTTCTTAGTTTTCTCAACTGTAAATGGGATAATTATATATATAATGGGATTATATAGAATTTAGCACATCTCCTGGCACAAAATAAGTGCCCGAAGAATGTTAAGTGTAGAAGTAAAATTTAGCTCTGATCTTTGACCCAGAATAGACATGGGAGAAAGAGATTACTGATAACAAGTGTGAAGCTGACCAGGTGTAGAAATGTGGTCCCAGGTGTAGAGTTTCGCAGCAAGTCATCTCTTTACGTTCCTGTAACACTCGAGATATAGAAGGATCTGGCTCCTTGCATTTGTCTCCTGCGAGATGGATTGTTATTGGTCATTAATTCATGTTAAATGTCAACCAATCAGATAACATTTCTCCACCCCTCCTTTCCCGCCAAAATTTTAGATACAAATGTTTTTAACCAATGTTTTGATGAACCATTGTAGAACCAATCTAGTACAAAGTTAGGAAACATTTAACCAGACTTTCCTAGTTTATTTAATGTCTTTTCACAAATATTTGCAGAAAATTATCATTAAAACCCAACCAATGTTCTAATATAATGGTGAATAGTATGCATGATAATATTACATGGTTATAGCTTTATCTAACAGTGTACTTGAAATGTATGGAAAAAGTAATGAAAACTGTGTATAATGAAAACTCCTTTAGATATTCATTATCTTAAATGGACTGGTGACAAGAGTTCAAAGGATAATTTTAACTTTCTTCGTCATTCTAAATTATCGTTAACTTAATTTTTACTATTGTTCTGAATACATTCATAATTTCCTATAAGATGTAAATGTCCTGCATAGTAAAATGAAGGGTAACTAGTTGACTAAAAGGAGTAGCTATCATTAAGAAAACAATTCCAGTTTAATGTAACAATAGTAACAAACTATACATACTAGAAATGTAATACGCAGAGATACTTCACCATAATAATAATCCCGCGACAATGTAATATTGTATTCACTTTCGGAAAACAAGGAGAAATAGCTCCTTCGTAATGAAACATTGGGCATGAATCCTTGGGGATTTACCAATCATTACTGCTTTAAATTAAAACGGGTTTTCTTTTTTTTGTCTTAAAACAGAATCTCAAAAAAAGCTGGAATTTACCCACGTAGCACAGAGTGCCAGGTTTGTACTGAACAATGCTGATGGGGAATAGTGTCTGCAGGACAAGGAAGAGAGCCAAGCAAATTAGAATTCTAGAAGTTTATCCTATATTCGAAATGCCATTTCCTGGCTGAATGCGTTTTAGAAGTAGTCATGTTTCTAAATTTGATATACAATTTAAAATCTAGCCTATATTAATGTTTCATTTGAAATATGATTTTTCTCTTTAGATTAAAGAATAAATAAAAGGAAAAGTGGTGTGATACAAATAACTCATCTTCAGATGATAGCTGCTATGTCATTCTTTGGATTTGAAATGCCCTAGCCTTTACGGACAATCTCTTCAGAAACACGACAGGAGTAAATGCCAGCTGTACTTCTAAATGCAGCAAAACGCAGCTCCTTAGATCTAATACCAGCTGAGTGCTTTCACTGACTTTTGATAAGATTCGTTCTTGGGTCACTTCTCAGGATCCAAAGCCAGATGAGAAAGTGACTATGAAAAATCACCAAATGCACGTATGTGACAGCAC
This sequence comes from Equus przewalskii, assembly GCF_037783145.1. Classification (NCBI taxonomy): domain Eukaryota; kingdom Metazoa; phylum Chordata; class Mammalia; order Perissodactyla; family Equidae; genus Equus; species Equus przewalskii. The sequence continues at coordinate 19,251,175 of NC_091862.1, forward strand.
AGTTAGAATTTATCAAGCAATTTATAGCAGATTAACCACGCAAGTCTGAGATTTTAGAGTATATCAATTTTTGAATAAATTAAGCAGGATGGTTTTCCCTATTCCGATAGTTTCACTTGTATTAATGTACATAATAGATCCTAGACATCAGGGTTCTTGTTTATAACAATCTCCTGAGTTGTGTGTTAAAACTACACATACCCAAGTTCTAAATTCCCTCCCCATCCAGTAGGTCTGGGGTGACACACAGAAAAAAATATTTTAATCAATAGACATTACTAGGTTTGGCTTCAGCCCCTGTGTACCGGGTACCCCTCTGTATCCAGTTACATGTTTACTTCTCTCTTTGAGCTTTGGTCTTCATTGTTAAATGGAGGGCGGTATGTGGACCCACTATTTTGAATGTGCCTTCCCAGCCTATGTGGCTCTGTGCCTCTGCACTTCTGCTCCTCTTGGCTCCTGGGTTGGGTTTCAGACGAGCATAAGGCAGCTGCCTAGCAGCACTGGATAAGATCGGAGTGGAAGTAGATGTTCTTCTCAATCTTAATAAATTCAATCAGCATTATTTTTGAGAGTTCATGATTGTCTTCTCCTACCTTGAGAAGGGAGAATTTGGTAGAATGAAAGCATGGTGGGCCTGACAATTTTATTTATTTGTAGGAATATAGAAAAAAAAAAAAGAAAGTTATGGAATCTTTAAAGGGCAGATTGTATTTTGAATTTCATTGGTGTGCAGATATGCTTGTGCCACAGCAAATGAATTTTGCGTCATCATTTACTATTCATGAGCATATGATTATATCAGTAAAACAGATAAAATGTCATGTGACCTTCTGTTTTCTCTGTTTCTAGACATTCCAAAAACATTGGGGGTAACTTTCAAAAACACAAAGATCTCCAGAATCATTTACAGTGAGAACAAACTTGAAAGAAATGGCATGGCAGCTTATATCTAGCTCAAGCATCTGTCAGTAAGTTTCATGCTTCACTAACCCATAAAAGAGGGAAATAAAGGTCCTTTGATTTTTCTACCTTCCAACTCTGGAACAGAATGTCCCTGACTTTAAAATGGATGACCTCCCAAAAAGGGAAAAATGAAAACAGAGCTTGACATACTATTAACTGCTAGTATTTTCAGTTTTTCAAAAACTTGCTGTATATACTCCTCTCATTGAAATATGCAATTATGACATTTCTAAGAAGTGACGGCATCTGGTGCTAAGGACAAAATAGTGGGAATTTACCACAAGGAGCCTGATTCTCCCTCCTGTTCTGTCTGAAAAAGAAAGTTTTTTTAGGCCACTTATGGTGTCTGTAGCTGTCTACTGTGAGATAGACGTATAAAAGTTTGTTACTTTTCAACCAATGCTATGATTTGTGAATAATAATAGCAAATAATTATATAGCACAAACTTAGATTTTAAGTACTGTATGTGTGTGTGTGTACATATATTCATGTAACTGTCATGATCTCCATTTTACAGAGGTGAAACTGAGCCATGAAGAAATTATACCCCTTGGCCAAGGTTACATAGCTGGTAAGCAAAAGAGCCAGAATTCAAACCCAGGCGAACAAGTTCCAGAGCTCATGCTCTTAACTAGTATACAAGACTATGTCACAACTTCAAATTCATTGTCCTGTTGAGTAGCTGTCCTGGGAGGCTGTACAGCTCCATCTATGTTGGCATTGCTGGAAACATTCCTGGACTTTCTTTGATACGCCTGATTACTGATACATTAGAAGCCAATCCAAACAGAGAGAAATCCCCCCAGCAGCTTGGTCTGGCAGTATAAAAAGGAAGTGAGCCGTCCCTCTGGCTAGACGCAGCCCACAAACATGCTTGGTTTGGTCTGTGGTTTTGGCCTGATCAGCGTTTTACATTTTAATTAGTTACCGAAATAAAAACAATGAAATATAAAAACCTTATGTACAAATCTGAATTTCTGCTCTCCCTCAGAAAATTGGACTCTCTGCATTGAGCTCGTATCTTCAGTTTCCCGCAATCCTCATCATCTGTGTACCCCAGAAACTGGGGCTCCTGCTCACTTCCCGTTGGTACCCAGACCACTTCATTGGTGTATTTTACTTGCCTAGCTCTTGTAGACATTTGATTTTGTGACACTTGAAACGAAAACATTGTTTGTCAAGGAGTTTAGAAACAAAATAATTATTGAAGCTTGAAAAAGGGAACCTCAGGAAGGTGGCTTTTAGGTTAGAAGGATGTTTATTCCTGGAGCTTATCTATGAGGAATTAAAGGATGAATGCAGAGCATTATTTGGAGAAAAAAACTAAGAGAGATGAAAACCTTGGGACACGTAATTCCGACCCTTCCCTAATTTTCTCTGTGCCCTGAAACAAGTTCCTCAACTTTCATGTAGAATGGCATATTTTCCAAATTCTAGGTAGTATTCGCACTATGAAGTGACAAAAAGAAATAGTTCCATGCCGTGGTCAATGTGCGCTATTCTAGAGAAAATCAAAATGTTAGCAGAATGAACAGAAGAAAGATTCCACAGCAATATTGCAAACCCCTTCTTTCCAAGGATTAAATCATTGATTCTCCAGGCTCTATCAGAGTAACCACAAGAACAGACACTAATTTGGTAATGTCTGCTAGATAAGAAATGAACAAATGTGTTTCTCTAATGTGCTGCTATTTTTATCATGTTTAGAAATGTGTTCACCGAGAACTCTCACGTACCAAATCCGCTTTAGACCATGTCTGTAAAATGTTTGTCTTTATCCTTGATACATACAAACTCCTTTCTGCTTTTGTTTTATCTGCGCTGTCAGGATCCGTGCAGCCATACACCCAAACCGCCGGTTAGTTAGTTATTGGTTCATTCATCCATTCTTTTGGAAGATATTTACCTAGTGCCTACGACATGCCAGATAGGTTCTCAGCTTCATTAATGTAATTTGCAACCTGGGACATGGTTGGAATAAAGGATATTCATGGAGACAGAGGATGCTCAATGTGCTCATTGTTATATTTTGTGGTTTGAATGGGGTTAGTGATGTTACTGAGGAAATACTTCCTCACATTTGAGTTCCAAAATTACTAGCAAAGTAGCAAACATCTTAGATGTATATTGTCTTCTGAGTGGTTTGTGACCCAATCTGGGGGAACTGTTCCCTAGTAATGGAACATCTCAGCATCGTCAGCGGCCTGGCGCTGTAGGGGAAGGGAGGATGAGACTCTAAAGTACTCAGTATTATTCTTTGTGAAAAATTGCCAGCTTGTTTTCCCCCTCTTCTCATTCCTCAAAGTCTGCTGCAAGAGCCACTGGCGTTCTGTTGCGTTCTACTTGGCAAACCCTTCAGCGCATGCTGCATGCTTCTTTTATTTTTCTTCCAACTTTACCCTTACTCAGTCATGTTAGAGAAATGTTTTAAAGTCAAATCTACCAGGACTTCCTTCAAACAATACATAGATGATGTCAGTGAGTAAGAGTGGAGAATATCTTCAATTCTTTCATCTTAGAATAAAAAGGTGTGTAATCTATGATTCTGTTTAGATCTCTTAAGGTTCTAGAATTTCCATTCAGACAAATTTTTTTTTACGTCATTATTTATAAGCCTGCCACCTTTATTTCCTAATGTTAAACCACAGTTTGCCTCTCAGCCACTTGTATGCTGAGGTACTGCAACAGGTTCCATTTGACGCTACCAGCCAGAAGCCCGTTAATGCCCTAATGAAAGCAATTTGTATCAACTAAGTCACAATGAAGACACAAGAGGGAAAAGGTTAACTCTGGCCAAATGAGTGTCTTATTGAATTAAACAAAAAACTACAGTTCACTCTTTCCCCAGAATCCTGGGTGATATTTAGAGATACAAGCTACATTGGCTAGAAGTATTTTTGGATTTTGTTTTCTTTTCAATGTGTGGCTTAGCACATGCTCATCTGAAAGCTCTTCTCTACTTTTATTTCGCTATCAAAAAGTTTCTCCTCTGGTACAAACTTCCAGCTATAAAATAAATAAGTCACGAGGATATAATGTACAGCAGGATGACTATAGTCAGTAATACTGTACTACATCTTTGAAAGTCGCTAAAGAGATCTTGAAAGTTTTCTTCACAAGTGAAAAAATTTTTGTAACTTTATATGGTGATTGATGAGACTAATTGTGGCGATCATTTCTCAATATATACAAATATCGAATCATTATGTTCTACACCTGAAACTAATATGTCAGTTATATTTCAGTAAAAAAGTTTCTCTTCTGATTCTGAATATACCAGGAGGGAATGACTGAGGTGTGTGTGTCTGTGCGTATGCATGTGTGTGTGTGTGTGTGTGTGTGTATTCAGGGTGGGGGTGGAACCCTGGGGAGAAGGAAATCAAGAGAGTTCTAAAGTTCCATTTTTGTTAACCGTTCAACCAAAGAGCATGTGCCTTATTGGGTACTTTCCAAACTCCCAGACTGTACTATCTATCTATTAGGCTCAACTTCATCAAAGTCTATCTTGGAATTCTTAGAATATGGAAATATATTTTTGTAGGGATTTATTTTCATTTCTCTGAGAAAGCAAAGTGCAGATAATGCCCTGTGGATTATCATCATCTTCAGCGTTCGTGAGCACCTGGGATAAGGATATTGTTCTAGGTCTTGGAAATACAAGAATACAAGGGAGCGTAAGGCATTCTCTCTCTCTCTCTTCTTAAACCATCAGGAGCTTACAATTTATTTGAGGAAGAGATCACGTACATGTACATGTGCAGATAATTAAAGATATATTGGTAAGTGGTACATGTAATAATGATGTAGGAGAGGGTGAAATAGGAAGGTGAAATGGAAAGTTCCATAGGGAAGTATTAATATTTAAGCCTTCTGAGGATTAATGCTCTATGGCCTGATGTTAACCAGAAGAATGACGACTCTTAGAAAGGATTTTGAAGAAAGTCCTGGGGTCAGAAAACATTAATTTCTTTCCTCCCAATTCCTCTACTAGGGATCTGACAATTTCCTTTGGCCAGACTACCTGGACTTAATCCTCTTGCCTGATGCTCTTTGCATTGCCCCAGCTAATTGCTTTAGAACAAGCGTCAGTGAACTTTTTCTGTAAGGAGAGTCAGAGTAAGTATCTTAGGCTTTGTAAGCCACGCAGTTTTTGTCACAATTACTCAATTACACACTTATAGCACGAAAGCAGCTGTAGACAATATGTAAAAACTGAGCCTGATAAGATTCCAACAAAGCTATATTTATGGACACTAAAATTATAATTTTATATAATTTTCATGCATGGTGAAATAGTATTCATCTTTGGATTTTTTTAAACCGCTAAAAAGTATAAACCACTCAGCTTGTGTGCTGTACAAAAATGAGTGGTAGACTGGATTTGGGTCACAGACTGTAGATTACTGACTTCTGCATTAGAAGACTTCAGCATTTACCAACTTCTACCCGATCTTCAGCTCTGTTCCGTTTCCTCATCTGTCTGATAGTTTCTATCAGAAACCAGGTGCCGTTGCTATCTAGACATTAGGTTCTTGAGCTCTTCAAAGTAGAAGGCTTAAATTAATGTAATGATTTATTTGATAGTAAATAATTGATGTAACTTCAGATCAAAGGAAGTCTCCTGGACATATTAAGCATCAAAGACTGCTGTCCAGGGAAAAGCAGAGTGCTTAGAACGTAGGTTAATGGATCACAATCTGTATAACTAAGAGTGGAGCCTGGGTCCACTTCCTCCACTTGACCACCAGCCTTGTGCCCTTGGGCAGGAAACCAGAGAATTCCTCTTTGCAGAAGGGATCGGCTGGAAGAAAAGACTTAATGATACTGATATTTGTTAATTTCACAATGAAATTTCTTCAATGCTCCATATTATTTTGAAATAAAAATAACAGCTTTAAATATGGAAAGTGGATGCCTGACGGGAGCAGGACTTGAGGTTGGGGAGAGATGGAACAGAGAACATACTGATTTTTTTTAAGGCTTGTAATAATTGAATTTTAAAATCCTACATACATAGTTTTCATAAATATAGTAATTTAATTAAAAAGAAAAAAGAAAACCAAACCCTTTGGTGACTCTCAATGCTTATAGAACAAGTCCAAACCATTTGGCATGTCACGTAAGACATTCAATAACTTGGGCATAGCCCACCGTTTTGGCTTCACCACAATCACTCGCCAGCACGCACCAGGCAAAGACCTATTCTATCCAACCCACTTTTACATCCGCGTGTTCTTGCCCCTGTTGCTTTCTCTCTTTAGTGTCCTTTCCTCACTCTCTGCCTGGTGAACTACTTACCCTTCAGAAAATACCAGCTCTCTGTTGCCTGCTGCCTGTGCCTTTCACAGACCCCACAGGAATCATTAATTGGTTCATTATCTGTGTATTCTCAGCACTTCTGACAGGTTTATATCATAGCACTTAGCACAGAGGATTATTTATGTATTGGACTTGCATGCTAGTTAGACGGTAAGTATCTCAAAGTAAAAATCAGGTCTGATTAATCTTCAAATCAGTATTTCCTGCACGTGGAAGGTTCTCAGGCAGTAGTTTCTGACTTAAAGATGGATTTGGCTTCAGCCAGATTCTTAATGAAGGAAGAAGCCACACGATTGATTAGTGACCAATTGGATGTCACTGTGGAGGCAAAGGTCAAAAATGATACCTTTGTATTTTTAAATAGTTGGTAGCTAGGAGACTGATGTTACCTCTGATAGAAGAAAGGGGAGGAGCTTCTTTTGGGGCAAATGTGACAAATTTGGTTTTATTTTTCCTGAGCTGTGGATTGACAGTGAGTCATCTAACAAATATTTCTTATCAGAAGTTAGAGAAATCAGTTGAATTCAAAAGAGAAGCTAAAGTTAAAAATATAGATTGTATTGTCATTAGCATGTTAGGCCATCTGTGAATCCAAGAGATTTGATGAGATTTCAGAAGTAGAGAATTGCTTTAAATAGCAATTCTCAACTTCAGATGTGCACACGAATCATCTGGAGTGCTTCTGAAAACACACATTCTTGTGGCTCCACTCCTTGAGGTTTCAGTTCAGAAGGTCTGGGATGGGGTTCAGGGATCTGCATTTTTACAGGCACCCTTTTATGATTCTGATGGAGCTAGCCCACATCTACACTTTGAGAAATTCCTGGTATAATGGGAAAAGAAAGAGGCTGAAGAAGCTAATTTGGGAGCGATTTGGAAGGCTGGAGGAAGATGTGTACTCAAGGAAGGAGAGAGAGATACATGTCAGCAATTTGGAAACGGCTTTGCCACTATCTGCAGAAAACAGAAAACACTGGAATTGGAATTTACCAGTTACTTTATCTGTCTTCAAAATGACTTCTTATGATTCATGGCTTGAATTTAAAAATGTCTTCAGGTCACAGACCTCAAAAACAGCTTCCTATAAGGACTGAATGTATCTGGGGACTCCTATCACTTTTCAACCTATGTTGATTTAGAATTCTACGGCTCTAAGTATCATGCCTTTTTTCTGTCCCTTACTGAATGCTTTGCAGTAAGAAAATCAATACATTTTCAGATTTAACATCCTTTTGTTAAGCAAATTATGTAAAAAGTCTTTACAGATAAGATCATTGTTTTTCACTATAAAGAACACCCTTTGGTGATGACTCATCCTTACGTGCCAAACTCAAAGAACCTATCATTTACTGTACAAATTACTATGGAAAAGTTTGCTTTTACCGCTAACTCTGGAAATGAATAAAACCTTGTGAATATTTTCCTTAAGAATAAAACCTTGTGAATATTTTTTACTAGAGCCACTGCTAGTTCTGTAAAGGAAACAAGTCCAATGGAACTTTTAATGATAAAATAATAATTATTTATTAAATCATTTACTTGTCCCACATGTCAAGTAGAGGAAGATGAGCACAAATGTTAGCTCCGGGCTAATCTTTCTCAAAAGAAAACAAAAACCAAAAAAATGCCCAAAGAAGCTAAGTCTCAAAAGGGAGATGAGTAACAAAAATGAGGAATTCTGTTTTCGGTAAAAAAAAAAAAAGAAGAGATGTCATTTATACAGTAATGAGACTTAGTAAATTAGAAAGCAATACATATTGACCAAACATATGTTACAGTTAAATTTGCCAATGGCTTCATTACAATAAATGATTTGAAGCATGAAAATTATCATTGCCTGCTGCATGTGGAAATAAAGTCTAGCCAAATGAGAACAAGCAAAGGTTATTTATTCACAGCTTGTTAGAGCAAAGGCGTCAGCCACGATTACTTGTGTTTGCAGAGGAGCTGGAAAGCTTTATACTGAATAAAAGAAAGGCTTCAGGTGTGCCCTGACTGGAGGCTGTTGGTGTGGGGAAGCTGTAGGAGGGCTAATAGAAACCGGCATCCTGTCTGATTGGTTGGGACGCATATTTGGCTTTCTCTGGTTGGTCCAAAGTTGGAAGCCAGGACGAAAGTTAGGGAGCTCTCAGTTATTAATCAGTCCTGGCCATTTGGGGCTGATTGCTATAGGGATTATTGTTTGGCTTTCTGGGCCAGTTGATGGAGATAGTGGTCTGAGTTCCTACAAGTCTGACTTATAGACAGCAGGCTGGCTTCCTGGCTGGTTACTGTAGCTAATGGGTTGCTTTTCTGAGCTGGTTACTGTAGACTGTGGGTCAGAGGTCCTTTTTATGTACGATCTGGCCACTGTCTCTACAGTCAATCTCACATACACAATGATAGCTATGAGTTTTTAAGGCAAAATCATAGATAAAGTTGGATAGATCTCCAAGACTTACTCTAAGGCAACAAAACAAACTGAAGATAGGTACATACGTTATTATTTACATTACGTAAAAAGAAAAGGAAATAAAAACCTATGTAAACAATATGGTAGGTGTTTGGCAAACATATAATGTTTAGCAAGTATTAGATGTGAATGTTTATGTTTAGCAAAAGTCCTGGAATGTTATACCAAAAAAATCACATGCTGGAAAGCCCAAGAGAATCACTGAGATACTGAGGGAAAACCTATAGTTTAATCCCAGACCCACAGTGCGGGGCAGAGGGAGCAACTCTTTGTGGAGATGTCCACATCTGTGTAAGGGACAGTATTGCATGTGGGCAGGAACGTGATGTGGGAGGAGAAGGGGAGTGGGTCGCTCTCGCTTGAACTACACAGTCCAGGGAGGAATTCTAAGACTTTGGAATTCAGAATTTTTATTTATAAATTTTTAAATTCATGTTCTAGATGGCTATTAAGGTATATTGTAGATTGGAGCATAAAATATATTTTAATAGTTTATTAGCTTGGTGCATAATTTTTAAATATTCCAACATTTGGTGTGGGGGCCTCCATTTATTCCTCAATTATTAGTGGCAGGCCTGATAATGCCTCGACGGTCCTAGAGCAGGGGGAGGACTGAACGTCAGGGCCGAAGCTGGGTGCCGTGCGTCCAGCATCCACGCAGAACCTATTTCTGCCTTTCTCCGTCCCAAAACCCCAGCCCACATAGTACAGTCTATCTGTGGCCACGTAGAGGGCTACATTAAAAACAGCTGCTTCCTAAGACCTCATTTCTGGCCAAATGAGAAACAAACTCCAAGAATCTGTATCTAAGAAGGACAACAAATTGTCCCACAAATTATATTTCCTCGAATACTTTAAAATTGTTCCATTCAGATATGTCTTTTTGTTTTAAAGAAACAAAAATGGAATGGAAAACTAGGAGAGGATTAGGAGAAAGGAACTTTCACTATTTGGTTTTGTTTCTTTTTTCCTTATTGGAAACAATTGCAAGCTTACTGAATATTTGCAAATACTACACAAAGAACTTTCTTCTTCCCTGAACTATTAGTGTAGGCTGTCCATACGATGCCTCCTCAACCCTGAATACTTCAGTGTGTATTTCTCACAAACAAGGACATTCTTTCACGCAACCAGAATGCAAACATCAAAACCAGGAAATTAACATCGCTACTCTCTAATCTTCAGGCTCCATTCAGATTGTGGCTGGGGTGGGGGGCGGGGTGTCATTCAATTTCTCTGTAAAGGGCCCACAAGGCAAGGCGTCTTCTGACCTCTGTCAATCTCACAGGCCTCATCTCCCATCAGGCCCCTGGCTCAGGAAGCTTCTGCTACCCTGCTGTGTTTCCATACCTCAGATGCATGGAGTTCTTTTGCACCATTTGCCTTTGCCCATAACTGTTCCTTCTGCCTAGAACACTCCTCCTCCAGCACTTCACCTGCTAAGTCCTACTCTTCTTCCTGTCAAAACTGGTTACTACCTCGGAGAGCCCTTTCTTAACTTCCCTAACCTAAGTGAACCCCAGTAAATTTTCTCAGAAAACCCATGCTTTTCTTTCATTGCACTCCTCATAGAGTGTAGCTACGATTTTATTGGTGAGATTATTTCTGAAACGTCTAATTCCCCTCTCTGAGTTTTGTGAGGACAAGGATCTTAATTTTTCACTTATCAGAGTGTCTGGCACATAGTAGATGCTTAGCAAAAATTTAATGCATGAAAAAATGAATACAGTGTTGTTATTCTGTTGAGTGTTTATACAAATGAAAGTAATATTTTACTCAAACTTTCAATGGCCAAATCACAGAAATGAGAATTTTAGAAGTTGTGGACTTCTCAAGAGAGAAAGATAAGAGGATCTGTTATAAAAACAAAGACCAATTTATTTATTGTGATTTAGTATTAAGAGCAATGATTCCATCAGACAAAAAAGTACGCATGTATTTTTTCTTTTAAATGTATCTTTTATACATTCTAGATATGGCTATGTATTATATTGCATGCTATTATGGTTTATTTCAAAGTAATTTTAGGTGAGACTTATAATGAGTGGATTCTGGTAAAATATACTTAGGAGTGTTTGCTCAAAGTTTCTTATTATATTTAAAATTATTTGAGAAGCACCTTTGTATATTACAGACATATCACTGTAAAATGATCATTGTAAAAGTTATGTGGGATATTTTATAATGTGATGCATTGTAAATAGACACCATAAGTTGAGAAAAATGCAATATAAGTCCTATACAATGTTTTTTTAAACTAAACTTGAATTTAAAATTTTGGCTGTTCCTTCTACAAAAATTAAAGAATACATTTAATAAGAATATGTTATTCAAATAATTGTCTTACTAAAAATGTCTTTTTAAATGTTCTATGAGTCTTTAAAAAGTTCTAGTGACATTCCATTGAGCTCCATACATTTAACTTAGAAACTCCAAATACTAACTCTGAAACACAGCAAATAGGAAGGGAATTTGATTTATTCAACTCTTAGGGGGAAAATAGGAGTACTATTTCAATCTTACTGTTTTCACGGTCATTGGGTTTATAACAAGAAGCTCTTCCCTGGTATAAGGACATGTCTAGACATATGTAGGATTTGTACTTGAAATATATAATAATCTTGTTAAGAAGTATAAATTATAGATCCACAACAATGGATCTGTTTATGTAGTATTTACACAAACTTGTTTTATAAATAGAATCCTTGTTTTCAATAATATGAAACAAGTTATCGAGGTAGAAAAGAACAGCTTCCTTCCTACCCTACCCCCCCAAGATAGAAGATAGAGGTAAGTTACCGCTTTCTGCTGCATTTTGTGATCATTACAATATACACAAAAACAATTAGTGCTCACACACAATTCTTTTTTTTGCTGAACTGTGCGTGCGTCTTTGTGTGGGCTGACCCTCATAACTGACTACTAAAACTACAGCATATGTCATGATGTTTTGTGCAAATATGCTTCGAGAAGCGGTAGGCTTCTCTATTTTTCTCCCTGGAGTAACAAACTGGGTGCATTTAGTGCAATGCACATGTGCTAGAGTATAATGTAAGCCACACATATAATATAAAATTTTTAACTAGCATCATTAAAATAAGTAACAAAAAAACAGGTGAAATTAATAACATTTCCTCAACCTGCTATATACAAATTACTATCATTTCAATGTGTAATGAGTATAAAAAATTATCAATGAGATATTTTACATTCTTCTTTTTTATACCAAATCTTTGAAATGAAGTGTGTATTTTACACTTACCATACATCTCAATTAGGCTTAGCCACATTTCATGGGCTCAATAACCACATGTGGCTAGCGGCTACCATATGGCACAGTGCAGGTAGAGTTTATCCGAAGGGAGAAAGGAAGGACAGACAAACAGAAAGAAACAAAGAAATTGGACACAATTCCTTCAAAGTGGTAACTATTTTTTCAGAGGAGAAAAGTAAGCATTAATTGTAATTATAGGGCTCAAGGCAAACAAGCGACTGTGTATCTTAGGTTTCCTACCAGTGTCTTGAGTGTCTCCTATAGAATATGAAGTGCTTAAGGGTAGGGACTTATCGTATTCATCTCATTATTGTCAGAGCCTAACACAGTGCCTGGCATATATTAGATTCGTGTATATTTGTTGAATATGTGAATAAATGAATCAATGGCAGTATTATATCCTAAATATGTTTATTTTAAAAACTCAAGATTGCCAGTTAGTCACTTACATCTTAGCAAGGGATTTAGCAGAGTATGTTGGATCTCCATTTCAGAGAGAGGAAGAGAAGTTGTGGTTGATGCCTTGTGTCATCAATACTTGTGAAATCATTTCAAGAGACTAAGAAGCATAAACATAAGACCATCACAATACAGCATGTATTTAAAAAGCAACTTTTTAGAAAGGCCACCCTCAGATGCCTAACTTCAGAAGATCATTGCCAAGTCTGCAAACTAAATAATATGGTTAAATCCTTCATAACGAAATTTTTTTATTGAAAGAAATACTTTAAAAAATATAAGCTACTGTATCTCTAGTTCATATACTATTTTTATAATTTCTCTTTCTCTCTTTCCTTTAACCTAATGTATTAATTTCATAAGAGTGTGACTTAAATTCTGAAAAGGATTGAGTTCCCCAAGAATAAATCAAATTCGTAGTGTCTCAAAGAATCAAATTGCTTGGGTTTCAAGGACAAGTGAAGTATGTATTTCTCACTTACAAGGAGACTCACAATGTCCTCACCTATTTTCTGTAACTTGAACTCACCAGATATCACTTTGAAAAAGGGATTTTACTGAGTATGACCCTAAGACATCTTTAAAAATAAGAGTTATGGTTTCTTTTCTGACTTAAAAAGTAATTCCTCTTTATGATAAAATATTTATAGAAGACTATAAAGGAGAAAGTTATAATCACTCATAATCCCACTATTCAGAGATACTTGAATATTTTAGTACATTTTTCCGAAGTCATTTTTAAGAAGATAAATATATGACTTTTATAAAAATATTTATGCTATATGCTAGATATATATATAACCTTATGTCCCACTTATCATATAGTAAGCATTTTATATTCATAAATATCCTCTGAAAATAAGATCTTAGTGACTGCATAATATCTCTAAAAATTGTTTGATATGTGCAATGAAGTGAAAATGTTATTCGTGCCATTCTACTTTTTATGGAAGAAAGCATTGATGATTATTGGTAGAAAGTAGGCCTTTACAACTTTCTCCCCCTTCCTCCAACACCCAGAGGCTTAATCCTTGTTGGTACAAAGGTTTCAGAGGCATTGGTAAGTTGCTCCGAGTGAGACAGGAGTATGGACCTTGTGTTTCGCTGCTGAATAGAAAGAGAAGATAGGAACATAGGTGGAAGCCAGTTAAATGGCAGAATGTAATGTCATGTGCATCTCTAGCTCTTCATTCGTTCGTCTATTAGTCATCCCTGATGGTTAATATCATCAGCAGATTTCTACTAAACTCAGAAATGTTTGGGGTGTGTGTTATTTTTATGAAAATTGATGATGATATTTGATACTGAAGGTTCTGGTTTAGGTTGACATGGGGGAGATAAACACGACATGAATAGATGCAGGAGCTAGTGTCAAAGAGTCATGAGAAAGTAAACCCTTGGGAATTCAAAGATATGGTAGGAGGATTTTAGGCCACTACTGGCTCTGTGGCAGGTAAGATCATTGTCTTTGGTCCCAGGAATTTCTCTTTGGAGTGGACACATTTATCTTTGATTTTCCTCTACTTTTCTCATCTATTTTCTCCAAGGGGAGCTATCTCATTCTCTTTCACATCCTCCTCGTATCTCTCTCAGACCCATCATCTTTGATCTTTCCGTCTCAGTTGTTTTTTGAACTCTTTTCTACTTGCACCAGCATTTTCAAAGCTTGGAAGATCCTTCCTCTGGATGGTTCCTGTCCACACCTGTCTGGCCAAAGGCTTCTGACCTCTCCAGGTTCTGCTTGTAACCTGGATCAGGATGACTGTGCTTACCCAGTTCCCTTCCTGGCCTCATAACGTACCACTCATCTACTTAAATCAAAAACAGAAACAACGCTTTCCAGAGCTTGTGTCTGTGTTTTAATTTCAATTCAAATTTTTCATTTGTCTCTACCACGTCCTCTAAATTTATAATGATCTTCAAGTTCAAATTTATTCTTGGTTTATAGGACTTTGTGGGGAGATGGGAAGAAAATTAAGGAATTTATAGAGTCAGATGAATTAATCCCACGATCAGTATGGATTCTTAGGCTCAATTTGACATTTTGTCTAGAGAAAGAAACACTTAAGGATGTATTTTCCAGTGCTTATGGTGAAGTTAGAGGATATTATAAAGCGTCTATTATACAAACACTATCAGAATATAAAAATAACTCACTTAGCAAATGGTCGTGTGTTTAATTTGTTCCTCCTTGGTGCTTGTTCATGCCTGAAAATAGTGTTGTAAGGAGCAGTTCTGTGCAGCGTGGTTGAGGGCAAGAGCCTATCGTGCATGGCTCAAGTTACTTCATATCCTTCTCGAAAAGCTGTGGTCTGTCTTATCAAAACGCTTTCTAACTGCTGTGAGCAGTCAGTTTCTCTTTGCAACATTTTAAGGAGACTTACAGTTGCTTGGAAGTTTGTTGTAAGGGAAGTGTTGGTGTGAGCTAGCCTATGGAAACCAGTCCTGGCTTCTAGAAAGAAAAGAAAAACATAGCAAAAAAGAAAATTTACTTCAATCCACACTCAGGTCTAGCTATTTTCTCTGGATTTTTTTTTTATTTTACCAAAATATGTTAAACAAATATTTATTGAATGGCTACTATGATCAGATACGGTGTTAGAAGCTGGAAATAAATAAGATAAATAAATAAAGAAGTCTCTTTGTGGTAAAATCAGAAGATTCATGTTTATATGTATTTGCCTGGTGTCGTGGTGCTACCAGCTCAGCATTTAATTTTTTTAAGCTGCATTTTCATTGCTCCACGGGCCAGCCACCAGTAATCAAATGATTTGTAATGTGACTTGGTAGATTATGTATACATTTTCTTGGCCAGCCTGCAAAAAGCATTCGAAGAAAATAAATCTTCTTTTAGAAAACTCATACACCCTATACGACCTGAATGAATTGGTCTCCAATATTTAGACCAAAAAAAAAGTTAAATTTTTTTTTAATTTTTGAAAATATGGTACACTCGGTAGTAGTGAGAATATAAGAACACAACAATGCAGAATAAAGGGTGCTTTTTCTGATGGTGGATTTCTGATAATAGAGTTAAAGATTACCGTATGAACTAGAAGGAGACAATGAATTAACTGTAAGACTTAAATGGTTCTGGTGTGCTGCATGAACCAAGTCCTCTGTCCCTGGGTAAGAACCTTATTCCCTTGTGAGTTACTCCAGTGATGTGAAAGACTGAGATGTATGAACTAACCTCTAAGCACAGAAAAATAAATAAGAGTCTGCCTCCTCATGTTCACTTTGAGCCCAAGTTATCCAATTAGGCTCCCTCCATTGATGAGGCTCGCCTGTTAGCCAGCCAGTCAGTTGATGTTTTGGCTATATCATATCTTTCTTCTAAACAGTTTTCAGAAATCATTGATCAAATCATCTAGAGAATAGCTTGAACTCTAATTGTGGTTTGGACATTTATGCCAACTAATCAAAAATGCCATCTAAGACCTAGTGGGTAGATTTACTTATACATATAATCCAAACATCACGTGGCGCCAGAGGAAGCTTTTATACTTTTAAAAGAAGCATTTAAAATTCAGAGACTCTTCTCTGTTCCAAAGGTCTTTTAAAGTATTTAGAGAAAATAAGTAATTCTAAGCAAAAAGCAGTCTCGTGAGTTCTTTTTCAAAGGCTTTGTGTTTTTCTTATTTTAGTAACTTCTTTAGATATAACACCTTACTTTTACATTGCATATTATATTTTGTCAACCTACTTCTACGTATCATCTAATATATTCCTTATGACAATCTCATGAGGGAGACAGGTCAATGTTCCCCAAAATTTGCATGGCTAGTAGTTTATTGACAGAGTAAAGATTGGAGCTCGTGTACCTGGGCTGCAGGTTTGAGGTTCCTGAAATAGTGTTATACAGGCTGGTCCTTTATTTTAATTCCATACATTTCTTCTAGAGGAACAAGATAAATAAAGGAAGAATTGATAAACTTTGTGGAATGTACCCCTAATACGCAGTAGTACGTAAGATTTTCTTTCCCAACCTAATAAACGAAACTCTATTGGTACCTTAAAATAGAACAAAATATCAAAGTCAAGGTTTAAAACTAGCTGAAGAGAGATTCTGCTGGATTACAGAAATCTCCTGGCTCAAAAACTACATAAAAGCTTCTCTCAGGAGTATCTGTGGTGATATCCAGAAACTTCTGAAGAAGTCTAAGATAGGTCCTTGATCACTTCCTTCTCAACCTGTTTCATTGAAAATGCCTCCAGAATATTTATGCACTACTTCCTACTTTTACTCCACTGGGAGCAGGACATTACACTGGGACACCAGTATGTGCTTATGTGGGGATCTGGGGATGATGCTGGTAGAACCCGTGGCAGAGGAAGAGTTATATCTGTGACCAACCAAAATTTGACGTCACATGAGTGTTCCCAACTTCCTCTCTCTTCCTGTCTTCCTCTGTCTCTGTCTCTCTCCTTTTCTTTTACTCATTTATCTAAGGAGGGTTCATTTAGTTTTTGCGATGTGAGAAGAAGGGT
The DNA here is from genome assembly GCF_037783145.1 of Equus przewalskii. Lineage (NCBI taxonomy): Eukaryota > Metazoa > Chordata > Mammalia > Perissodactyla > Equidae > Equus > Equus przewalskii. The sequence continues at coordinate 19,268,137 of NC_091862.1, forward strand.
GAGAAGGGCTCAGGAGATTCAGCAGTTTGGGAAAGTCACAGGGATGGCTCTTGCATATGGTGAAAGTGGACAAAAGAGGAAAAGAAGATTCAAGAATTAAGAATTACTGAGACTTTGCAGATGAGTTTGGAAAGATGCGGCATGGTTGTACCATCTTGTTCTTACCTAGTCCCAACATCCAGCCCATCCACCTGTCCTGAGTGGAGCTACAGCTGGGGCTGGGGCAGACAGGTGGCTGGTTGTCAGGGGTCTCCCAGACTCTTTGGGTGGCTTGCCGGGAAGTGCAGAGGAGTCTCCTCTTTGCACAGGACCACAGCTTGGAGTCCAGCACTGCAGGGTGCTGGTGTAAGAAATATAGAGGATTCTGAAAAGATGCCAATTCAGAGATCCGTAGGTCCTCAGGAAGAAGATCAATATCAGCCCAACTTGAGTGAGCCTGCTCTCCCTGGCACTCAAGGAGATCAAAAGCACCTGAACAGGTAGCTTGATGCCTCTCTACTTCTGATGCTGGGAGACCAGACAGACTAGGAAGCAGAGAGGTTTTTCTCTGCTCCCAAAGAGCGAAAGATAAAGAGATCAGCTGGGGTTAGAAGTGCCAAAAGCCGTGGTGGAAGAGAGAGGTCTTTAGCGTTCGCTTCCTCTTCCCTTTCCTGTCTTCATTGATCTCTATTTGTCCACTCCATTCCTAGACCTAGACTGACCCACCCTTAGAGAAGCAGAGAAGAGAGCCAAGAGGAATATTTCAAGTGTAGGTGTTTTCATGTGCTTGACCACATTTAATCCAGTCTCCAACCGACGTGGTAGGTTTGCTTGTCCCAGATTTATGTATGAGGAAATGGAAGTAAGGAAAACCACCATCCCCACAAAGTGCATCTCCCTGACCCTTGATAAGTTGATTTTCCCATTCATGGGAAATGGAATTTCTCATGCTTGTGGAGTGGAGTTGCTGGAGGAGAATGGGATTCTGGTACAAGCCACTGGAGAGAGAAGGTGAGATGGGAAATTCTGAATCTGGAGTGGGAGGGAGGGGAAGGGGATTTGTATATGTTTTGTATGTATGTATTTCAGAGTTTACCCATGTTTATTATCTCCTTCCACTAAACCGGAAGCATCCCAAGGAACTGTATTCCTCTTGCCATCTAGTACACTCTATAATTGTGGAAGAACAAATGTTGAACTTGAGAACTGTCCATGAATCTATTATCACAGTGTTATTGGCACATATGGAAAGAGCTACTGAGAAAGTGGCAGGCATTAGGATTCCCAAATTGCTGGACCAGGTAAAGTTTGTGGTTGTTACCTTTTTGAGATCAAATGGGTAGGAGATAATTCTTCATGGGGGAACATGGGACAGGTGGTGATAGCACGTGTTGCCCCATTTAAAAATTAGCCCTACTTAAAATTTACTAATGTGAGTTACACTGAGAGATATGATGAACTGTTTTGAGGTGAATTAGGTAGAAATGATGTCCCTAAGATGGTGAATCATTTGTCTTTTAAAATTAAATTGGAAAAAATTAAAAACTAGTATTAGAATAACATTTCTGCTGCTCCTTCCAATGTTTATTCACTAGAGGGGGAAGGAATGGAATTACACACAGGTCACAGTGACTTGGGTCTGAACCTCCAGAAATCTTCAAGTGTGAGTGTTAGGGTCAATGTCATTGGCGGAGAAAATATTGAGAACTATAGATTCTTATCTGGTGTTTGGCCCTTATGGAATTATGCTTTGTATTTTTCATCATCTTTTACATGCTCCTGTCATCTTTCATTTTACACTGTGTGCAACCTGGGATAATTCTTGTACTTTTTTCTATACTTCACAGTTGTTTGCATATGCTTGGTGCCCAATGTAACCAGAATACAATCATCAAAATCAGGACATCAACAATGACGCATTACTGCCCTTTAATCTTCAGACCCCATTCAAGTTTTGCTAGTTGCCCCAATAATGTCCTTTATAGGAAAAACGCAGGATATAGAAGGACACTCATGATAATGACTTCTGTCAACCTTATTTAACTATCTCTTTCTCCATTTCTATTCCATGTAAAACCTGAACACTCCACACAAAATAAATTGCAGCTTCTAACCAGGTGTTAGTCTTAATATAGAGGGTGTATACAATATGTTTAACCAGGCACGCCCTTAAAAATCAGCCCTGTTTATGTTTGCAATGAACAAACAGGGTTGAGTCAGCATGTATTGAAAAGAATTTCAGTAATACAGTTCAAACAATCTTCAGGATGTTCTTTTCTCAGGAAGTGTTAATTTTGAGGCTCTGAGTCAACTCATTAGAGTAGTGCAGTGCTGACCAGAAAAAATCCATGAGTCTTAAGAATAAATTGCTCCAGTAGGCTGCCAGGCATCTGCGCATTGATTCTCCAAGGCAGACGTTGTCTGGAGAAGGAGTGAGAACAGGTGATGGCTGGCAGGCCCTGGGTCTGTCCTTCACCTTGCCCCCTCCCTCTGCTCCATCATAGGAGGGGGCTTGAAGCCTCGAGAAAGTATTGAATGGTGTTAAGACACCTGCCTGAGTATAAACTGAGAGGCTGAAAACAGGCTGGCCTAGAGTGAAGAAAGTTGATTGAACCATAAGAGAGTGCTACTGCAGGGTAAGGGGGCCATGCATGGCAGGAAAGTGGAACGTGGATGAAATATGGGGAGCGGTGACAGTTCGTGTAAATCTCTCTGCCCCAGAGAATTAGAGAGGGCAGAGTAGAGGACAATTTAACTTTCCATTTTAGTTCTGAAACACTAACAATAGCATCTGGTCAGACAGATTAAAGTTCAATTTCAAAATTATTCAACCAAAAGTTTTTTAAACTATCTTGCTAAGAGGGAAAAAACCTTTGATAGAAACATATGTTTTCTTCATTGGATTATAGGTATGACTGCTCTCATTCTTTTTTCTTTTGAACACCCCTGTTATGTCAGGAACTGTTCTCAATGCCAGGCATCCAGGGATGAAACACAAGGGCAATGTGCTCAAGAGTTCACAGAACTTGTCATCTGCCAAGGAGACAGACAGGACAGTAACTAGTACAGCAATAGGAGAGCATGAAAGTGTGAGCAGTGTTCTGGAGACTGGCTTTATAGTTTATGAACAACTGTATTTCTCATTTTTATGTTTCAGAATCTTTTTGTTTGCTTCTCTATTAGCTTTATTAATTTATCAAACTTAAGAAGTATGTTTACATTTACTCTTAGAACTTAGTGTTTTCTGAATTTGGATTGGGGCACACCTATTTAAATACTTATAAAGGACACTTTTTCTCTCTCTAAGTTATGCCCATTCTTACCTGTGTGGTAGAAAGGATTGCTGGACGGTCATTTCCAAGAGAACGGTGAAGAGATGCCTGGGTGAACTGCAAGTGGCCTCAGCAACAGGCTTTGCACCTCTCTGGCAAAGTACAATGAAGCCTGTTCCCACAGGCCACACGGAATGTGTGGCCACAGATGTGTTGGGCGGGTGCGTAACATAAGAAGTGAAGTCTCAGGAAAGGGAAGGTGGGGAATGTTTGGAGAGGGGTTGGCTTTTCTAGAGGAAAATCAGATGTGCTTACACTGTTATCAAAAGAAGGATGAATGGAGAATGACCTCTAGAGTTAGATTTCCTGGGTTCAGATCCTGCTTTCTCATTACTAGTTGACCCCTTGGGTGAATTACTTGATATCTCTGAACCTCATTTTCCTCATGGGCAAAATATAGTAGTTATAACATTAAATATGTAGGCTGTTAGCTCAGTGTCTGTTTGCTAGATGGGGAGGAGCAGGATGACATGATGAAGGTGGTGATGATGATAATGACAAAGCGGTCCTAAGCCTTATGTGAGGGATTCATGAGGTGGATGAAGTAGATGTGGTCTCTGATCTGCCAAAACGTACAGACAAGGAAAAAGAATTACAACGCAGTAAAAGAAGTGCTGTTGTAGGGAAGAAGAGTGTTCTGAGAGTGTGCATGCGGTATCTCATGCCCACACTTGGGAGGCCAGGGAAGAATTCTTTGAGGAAGCAATATCTAAAGAGAAACTTTCATTCGAGATAAATAGGCACAATCTAAGCAAAGGAGAAGGACCTTGGGTGCGAGAGAATAGAAGAGCGTGTGAGAAGGTATGGAGGAGCCGAGAGCAGAGTGATCTCCAGGAACTAGAAGATGTTCTGGAAGGCTGGAGTAGGCAAGTGCAAGGCCCCTGTGAAGTTTTAAGCAAATGAGAAATGACAATATTTGCATTGTTGAACACTCCCCCAATGGCATTGTGAACTGCCGTCAATGTGAACTAAAGGTGTTAAGCAGCTTTAAACTTCCTTCGAGCTGCTCAGAGCACACACCAGTGACAAAATCACCCGTGGAGAGTGCGTACGGTGAAAGGAGGAGAGCCACTAGGAGATCTGCGGGGAAAGCAGGCATTTGAGGAGGAGGAATATGAGGTGGATCTGAGGCGGAGGCGGAGAAGCATGACCCAGAGAAACAGAAGGAAAACTAAGAGGGGGCAGTATTGCGAAAGTCAAAGAAAGAGTGTTTCATAAGGCAAGAGTGGTCAATTCCAAGTGCTACAGAAATTTCCAGTAAGCTAAAGTCTATAAAGTATGAATTGTTTGGCATAGAATCCATATTTCAATGACTAGATAATGAACGTTAAAAAACAAAATTCAATTGAGTAAATTGGAAGGTTGAATTGGCTTTTTTAAACAATTCATGAATCGGGCAGCATTGCATCTAGTGACTAGAAGGGCGCTCAGAGGGATGGTATAGAATGAAAAGTTTTTATAAGAAGAAGAGTGGGACAAGGGAGTTATTAGCAAAAGAAAAGAAAGGATTATTTTTAGGCTAGTCCATCTCCTCTTGGTGGAAGGGAAGCAGGGATCTTAATCATACAGATTGCTTCTTCTTCTAGGGGACTGAGTGGGCCCAGTGACAGATTACATTATTGGTGCTTGACCAGAAAATTCTAGACTGTGACCAGTGTAGATTGAGTCTAGACTAAGATTACATTTCTGGGAGAGATGGAAACTGCAATTAGATCAGGTATGACATCTAGGTTTCGTGTCATGGGCTTTAGCAAGAGTGATGCCATTTTGTGCCTATGGTTTCCTTTTTAAGATGAAAAATTGAGACAGTAAAACAGACAGCCCACTAAAGACACAAGACTGGACAATGAGTGTTTAAAAATGAGAAATAAGAGGAAGTCTCAAGGGGCTGGCCCTGTGGCTGAGTGGTTAAGTTTGCGAGCTTGGCTTTGGTGGCTCAGGGTTTTGCCAGTTTGAATCCTGGGGGCAGACATGGTACCACTCAAGCCATACTGAGGTGGCGTCCCACATAGCACAACTAGAAGGACGTACAACTAGAATATACAACTATGTACTGGGGGGCTTTGGGGAGAAGCAGAAGCAGGAAAAAAAAAGAAAAGAAGAAGATTGGCAACAGATGTTAGCTTAGGTGCCAATCTTAAAGGAAAAAAAAAGGGAATCTCAAAATTATATTTAGACAAGACAGAACCGGTGTAAAGTTGAAACATTTCTTCCAGTTAATTAGGGAAAGTTTTATGGTTTCAAAACTAGATGAATTGCTGTAGTAGAGAGACGAGCTGAGGCACTTGTTGCCCAGCAAAGAGGCGAGATGAAATGGAATAAGTAGAGGAGGATCCCATGAGTAAAAGAAGAGAGAAGAGGAGCGTAGGGGATGATACAGAAATTTAAGAACTCCAGGGGCATATTATTTAAATGCAAAGACAAGGTTAAAACACATTAAACTAATAATGGACCATAAAATGTTGATTTGCATGGAAATGAGTGTAAGTGCAGTAAGAAGGCAGGTAAGTGGGAGATCAAGGATTACCCACTACCATGAGAGAAAATCAAACTTTTAGAGGGGACGTTAGCGTTTTAAATCCATGTGGTGCAATTTCAAGGATGATGGTGTCTTCTAAATATAACCTGGTGTTTGTGACAACTTTGTACAAAGGGTTTGGCTCTGTATACACTTCTAAAGTGCCTTCCATAAAGATGCATAATCATTAACTATCTTTGTTGTCTGTACCCCAAAAGGTATCAAATTAAAGTGGCTTTTTAAGTACTGAATGATCCAACTGAAAAAGCACTTAGTCCATGTCATTTTAAGACATATTTTATCATTTAATGTAGAATTCTGTGTCTCCCAGAATAGTTCTATTTATCTCATCTGCTTCATCGATTGCTGTGAGGACAAATAGGAAAAATACGGTTTTAAAAAACCTTATTTCAGCTAGAGAAGATTGAATTTAAAAACAAGACTATAGATGAAAGAAAACGCAAAGTTACCAATGCAATAATTAGTAAATCAACTTTGTTTTCACATAAAGCATTGTCTGAGTTTGTTTTTGTCTCACTACAGTGTACAGCCAAATTTAGAGGCTTTGGTGTTTTTCCATTATGAACTCATCCTTTGTGTAGTAGAGATTTGGTTTTCTGTAGTGTCAGCAAATAAAAGTACAGTCGCAAAAGTATGTTTCTTCTTAGTTTCTTCTATCATCAATCATCCTTGATGAGAGTTTAGTACAAAGTGAGTTTAACATTCTTATGCAGACTGTTTCTAACAAAGAGCCTTTGCTTTCATTTTGGAGTTAACTTTACAAGTTGAATTTACTCTTAATTTATTAGCTACATTTTATAATTTGTTCTAATTTTTAAAATTGTGATTCATTCTTTTAGATGCTACAGCTGCCATCGAATAGGTTTCTTTTAAGTAGTCACCCACGTCCTTGTATTCTTGCACTTAATTGTTCTTCATATTTGCAAAAGATATTCCTGTGTCATTGCTTGTACTCATGTTTCATAGGTGAAATGTTGAAATACCGGATTTGTTCTAGTGTATGTTTATTTATTTTAGTATATTTTTACCTTTATTAGTATGCAAGATTGACTTGTCATAAACTTACCGGTCAATACTGGTGAACTAACTACATTATATTAGTTCAATTATGGTAAGGTTAATTTACTATTAACAGTGATGCATAGTAAAAATGGCATCCAAAAACGTATTCTTCCATAAAAGCAACAACAACAAAAAACTGGCTAAATAGTCAGAATCAATTTCTTTCAAGACTCTGGAAATTAACCAAAGACTTGTAGCAAACCAGGAAACATTTATTCAAGAAAAGCTGCTGAATGTTGGTAAGAACAGCACTCAACTCTCCCACTCCCCAGCTCACCCTTAGCCTTGAGGCAAAAGAGCCCACCTTCCCGGGTACTTGAAGGAGCAGAACAGAGCTAGAGTTCTTTCAAAGCTGCGTTCCCAAAGAATTGCTAGTGTTTGATCTGTTAGATGTTTCCCAGAAAGACCTGTGAGAAGCTTTGCCTTTATCTGATCTGACTCAAGTTTGTCCAATGCTAAAAGCCTCTCCCCAAGGGTCATTTGTGGAACATATTTACGGGCAAGTGTTTTAAAATCGCGATGCCTGAGATGATGGTTAATAGTTGCTGCAAACAACAGATTAAAAAGCTGGAAAAGAAAGGCTGAGGAACGAGGTGTTTATAGGGGTTTTGGAAAGTGTTTACGTATTCCTGGGAATTTAGAAGTTCATGCACACGTGTAGTGCTGTGTGCATACTCAAGCAGAACCTGAGAAGGCCCTAAGCTCTCACCTCTGGCTGACCTTGAAGGGAATATCTAAAGCAGATATACAATGCATGCTCAACAGTCATGGTCAGGCCCTTTTGGAAAGACAAGGTCAGGCCGAATTAGGTTTATACCAAATGGCTTCCTCATATTCTCCAATATATCCTATTGCTTGCCATTTTTATTTGTCAATAGTTTTGTATACCAGAAATGAAAAATCCTAAAATGAAATTAAGAAAATAATTCCATTTACAATCATCAAGAACAAAATACTTATGAATAAATTTGTCCAAAGAAGTGCAAGACTTGTACACTGAAAATCACCAAACATTGTTGAAAGAAATTAAAGAAGACCTAAATATGTGGAATGACACCCCATACTTATGGTCACAATACTCCCCAAACTGATCTACAGATTTAAAGCAATCCTTACCAAAAGTCCAACTCCCTTTTCTGCAGTAATGCACAAGTTAATTCTAAAATTCACATGGAAATGCAAGTGACCCAGAATAGCCAAAACAATCTTGAAAAAGTAAAACAAAGTATGGAGGTCTCATACTTCCTGATTTCCAAACTTACCACAAAGCTATAGTCATCAAAACAGTATGTTACTGGAATAAAGATAGACATATAGATTACAAAATATTTAACCTGAGAGTCCAGAAATAAACCCATACCATCTTTGGTCAAATGACCTTTGACAAGGATGCCAAGACAATTCAATGGAGAAAGAACAGTGTTTCAACAAATGATGCTGGGATATCTGCATATTCATATACAAAAGAATGGGGTTGGACCCTGCCTCACACCATCTACAGATATTAACTCAAAATGGATCAAAACTATATGTAAGAGTTAAAGTGATAGAACTCTTAGAAGAAAATGTAGGGGAAAGTATATGTGGTCCTAGTTTAAGAAATAGTTTAAAAAATATGACACAAAAAGCATGAGCAGCACAAGAAAAAATAGATAAATTGGAGTTCAAAATTAAAAATTTTCATGCTTCGGGGCCTGGCTCTGCGGCCGAGTGGTTACGTTCCTGTACTCCCCTGGGTGGCCCAGGGTTTTGCCAGTTCAGACCCTGGGCGCAGACATGGCACTGCTCGTCAGGCCATGCTGAGGCAGCATCCCACATGCCACAACTAGAAGGACCCACAACTAAAAATACACAACTATGTACTGGGGGGCTTTGGGAGAAAAAGGAAAAATAAAAAAAAAAGTTTTTCATGCTTCAAAACACATTATCAAGAAAGTGAAAAAATGACCCAGAGAATGGGACAAGACATTTGTACATCATAGATCTGATAAGGATCTTGTATCTAGAATATGTAAAGAACTCTTGTAACTCAACAATTAAGAGACAACTATCCTGATTAAAATATGGGCAAAGGATTTGAATAGATATTTCTTCAATGAAGATACGCAGATGGAAAATTAGCATATAAAAAGATGTTAAACTCCATTAGTTATCAGGGGAATGCAAATAAAAACCAAAATGAGATTTCACTTCACATCAACTAGGATGGCTATAATAATAATTAAAAAAAAAAAGGGAAAATAACAAGTGTCGTTGAGGATGAGGAGAAATAGGAACCTTCATACATTCCTGACTGGAGTGTAAAATAGTGCAGCCACTGTGGAAAACAGTTTGGAGTTCCTGAAAATGTTGAACATAGAGTTACCATATGACCCAGCATTTTCACTTTTAGCTGTATATCCAAGAGAACTGAAAACATAGGTTCGTACGAAAAATTGTACTCAAATATTAATAGCAGTGTTATTCATTATAGTCAAAAAATGGAAACAACCTAAATGCTCATCAACTGATGAATGGATAAGCAAAATTTGGTATGTCCATACAGTGGAATATTATTTGGCAATTAAAAAATGAAGTGCTGCTAAATGCTACAGCATGAATGAACTTAAACACTAGGCTGAGTGAAAGAAGCCAGACACAAAGGCCACATATGGTGTAATTCCACTTATATAAAATATCCAAAACATGCCAATCTATAGAGACAAAAAGTAGATTAGTGACTGCCAGGGAAGGAGGGAGATGGAGAATGGGGCATGACTATTAACAGGTACAGGTTTCTTTTTGGGGTGATGAAAATATTCTGGTATGTGATGGTAGTGATGGTTACACAACTCTGAATACTCTAGAATCCGTTGACTTGTACACTTTAAAATAGTGGATTTTATGATATGTGAATTATATTGCAAAAAATTTTACTATTTGATATCGGAGGTGCTTGAAATTAATGCTTATGTCACTATTTTAGAAGTGAAATGGTATCTCCAGTATTTTCAATACTCACATAATATTTAATTTGCTTTTTGCCATTCTTTTAAACTTAATCTTGAGATTCATTTTATATGTGTATCTACTCAACTATGTTTGTAAATATTTTGATCTGTTATTTTAAAAATCTGTTTGTATAAATCTTTTTTTTTTTTTAAAGATTGGCACCTGAGCCAACAACTATTGCCAACCTTCTTTGTTTGTTTTTGCTTCTTCTCCCCAAATCCCTCCAGTACATAGTTGTGGGTCCTTCTAGATGTGGCATATGGGATGCTGCCTCAGTGTGGCCTGATGAACGATGCCTTGTCTGCCCAGGATTTGAACCGGCGAAACCTTGGGCCACCGAAGTGGAGCGTGGGAACTTAACCACTTGGCCATAGGGCCAGCCCCCTGTATAAATCTCTTGATGTTAGTAACAAAAAATCAAAATTGTTTTACATATTTAAATTTTTCTGTTTCTAACCAATAGGAATAGAGTAGAATTCTCCGTCTTAGAGTGAAATTTATTAAAGGCAGATTATAATATGTCCTTGGTTTTAAGTGTGGCATCAGCTTTTAAAACTGTGTTCAATTTGCAAATCAGTTAACTTTTGCTATACCAGAAAACTATCCCAAAACTTAATGGTCTAAACGTCAAATAATTACTGATTCTCATGTTTCTGTGGGTTGGCTGAATGGTTCTTCCAGTCTGGTCTGGCTGGGCTGGGGTGGAACTCATTCACGTATCTGAGACCTCAGCTGAGACAGCTCACCACGGTGTCTCTTTCTGCACGTGGTCTCTCAGCCTCCAGCAGGCTGGCCTGGGCTTGTTCACATGATGGAGGAAGAGTCCAACAGCAAAAGAGAGGAAGCCCACTGTATGAACACTGTGATGGTTAGCTTTATGTGGCAACTTAATGGGGCCACGGGTGCCAGATATTTGGTTAAACATTTTCTGGGTGTTTCTGTGAGGGTGTTCTGGATGCGACTGACATTTGAATCCTTAGACTGAATAAAGCAGATTACCCTCCCCGATGTGGGTGGGCCTCATCCACTCTGTTGGAGGCCTGACTAGAACAAAGTGGAATAAGAGAAAATTTGCTCTCTCTGCCTGTTTCTGAGCTAGGACATCGGTCTGCACGCAGACTGGAACTTACCCCACCAGCTCTCCTGGGAGTCCAGCTTGCAAGAGGCATTATCTTGAAATTTCTCAGTCTCCATAATCACACCAGCCAATTCCTTATAATCAATAAATTTCTCTCTCTCTCTAAAAAGGGAAAGAGAAAGAGAAAGAGAGAGAGAAAAAGAAGCAAATGTGATGGAAACAGCAGAGTGAAAGATGCTTTTACTAGTTAGGCTTCTCCAGAGAAACAGAACTAGTAGGTTTTACATGTATAAATAATATAGATATAGACTTTATATGCGTATATATTATATAATAATACAATAATATATTACAATATATAATAATATAATAGTAAATATATTAAATTATAAATGTATACCTATAAATAATATTATATATTAATATTATAGCATTGATAATGTAGTTTAGTATAACAAAAATATTAAAATTATATATTAATATAATTTTACATAATGTAAAACCTACTGGTTCTGTTTTTCTGGAGAACCCTGACCAGTACAAGTGAAAACCCTGCTCCTGTCATCACACTTGCTATTATTCCATTGGCCAAAACAAGTCACATGGTCAGAGCAGAGTCATCACAGGAGGGGCCTCCCTATGTGCAGAGAGGGGTATTCAGTCAGCCATTTTGCAAACAATTTGCCAAAATGGGCAAAATTCTCCTTAATCTGTTCCACATGGTAAATCCCACAGTTCGTGAGTGACTCTCCCACGGATGATAATAGTTCTCATGTTGGTTATTTCCCTGGAAACTAGGAGCATAACTTGAGTTCATCTTCTCTATTCCTTAAAATATTTTCAAGCACAGTTGCCTAAAATATATTAAATAAAACTAGACTTATAAGCCTTTTTTTCTGGGTAATCAGAAATGGAGGAGTATGTGTTTAATTAGGAAAGGTGCTGATAGCGGTCTGAGGAAAAAGATGGTAACCTTGCGTGTTTCTAGCATCTGGGTTGCTTACATGTTTCAGAATTACAGATTCTATTAAGTCCTACAGTGACACAAGCAGTACCACACCTGTATTTGGTACCATTAATTACTGTAACAAACAGCAGCAGCAGAAGCAAGGACAATAGTATCATTAATTGAATGATCAATATGTTTCAGGCATGATTCTAAGTGCTTTAACTGAATTAACTAATTCAATCCCCACATCAACCCTTTGAGATTGGTCCTATTATTCCCATTTTAAAGATGAGGAAATGGAAGCACAGAGAAGTTGTTTCAAAACAGTGGAGAGGAAAAGACTTAGTAGGTTCTTTCTTGAGAACATGGTGAAAATAGTCTTTGCTGTTTAATACGTCAATCTGTCCTGAAATGACCCCTTGAAGCTCTGGTGTGGAGTGAAATGGACACCCAGGAAATGACACCCCAGATTTCTGTCTCATCTTGAGGACTCAATGGGGGCTCTTGTCCCAACTATCGTCCCCCTCATACCTAGAACTTCCTCTTTGCAATATTTTGTTCTCTGGAAAATGGGTCTGCCTATCCTTAAATTCAGAAGGCAAAGGTGCATTCCTTTTTGAGAAAGCAATCCCCATTCAGGTTGTGAGGCCAAACTATAATTTCCCTAGGCCGAAGCTGTCAGCAAAATGGGACACTGTTTGTGAGTATGAAAAGGAAGGGTTATTGGACCGAGAATGATGTCAGCAGAAGTAGAATCTTCCAAACGTTGGAGAGTTTCATCAGTTGAGGATATGTCTTATTTCCCTACATTTTACTAGCTAAACAGGCAAGTATTTAGCGTATTTCTGAAATGAGACTATAATGGGGTGAAATACCTTTACGGTGAGTTCCATTTGACATCGTTCAAATGTTTATGTCATTAGAAAAAGAATATTGGCTTTTCTCATTCTTACTCAGTCTTATTCAAGTCATTTCTTGAAATTGTGGATAGTTTCAAACTTAGAGTTTCATTGAAAAAATCGTAACTTAATTTAGAAATAACCCTCTAGAATGTATTACTTCATGTATTAATTTGTAAAATGTACGTCAATTTTATTAGAATGAAATTAATGCAAAATAATTCTGTTCAGAGGTCTTTTCTAAGGAAAAGTACATTCTTTATTGGGCTGTAGCTGAAAATAAACATTTTCAGTGTGTCTTATTATGCATATACTAAGCCTTCCTGGTTTTAATAAAAGTTCTATTAAGATGACTTTAATAATAAGTGTGGATAATTGCATACTATTATTGTAGAAAGAATCATTGAAACACCTCAATGAGACGGCGGTTAAAAGCATAAAATAGAGAAAGTTCATTTCTGTTACATATAAATTCTGAAATGCAGCTTCTGAAAAGATCAGTCAAAATTCATTTCTTTCTTTTTTTTAAATGTGTGATTCATTCTTTTTCTTTTTGTAAAGATTGGCCCTGAGCCAATCTATTGCCAATCTTCTTTTTCTTCTCCTTTTCTTCTTCTCCCCAAAGCCCCCCAGTACATAGCTGTTGTGTTCTAGTTGTGAGTGCCTCTGGTTGTGCTATGTGGGATGCCACCTCAGAGTGGCCTGATGAGCGGTGCCATGTCTGCACCCAGGATCCGAACTGGCGAAACCCTGGGCCGTGGAAGCGGAGCGTGCAAACTCAACCACTCGGCCATGGGGCTGGCCCCCAAGATTCATTTCTATTTGGAGCACATGTTCCTCCAAATATAAAATATAAAATTGTGTTTTAAAGTTCACATGTATTCAGAAGAATTAAAATAATCAAAAAATGTCAAATATTTACATATTATTTACCTAGTATTCACTTCATATCTTCCCATTTTTTTTCCCTGGTAAGGGCTACAGAAAGAGAACTTAAAGACCAAAGTAAGTGAGGAATGACATAACTACTTAGAGAAGCAAATATAAGCTTATATTTGCTTAATTCCACAAACAATGCAGAGTTTTCCTTTAGTTTGCTTTTCAGGTGGGGAGAGAATGAGGGAAAGTGTCAGAGCAGAGACTCCAGTGGGCCAGGCAGACACATGTTTTAAGAAGTCAAGGAAAACACTGCAGAGAGGAAGCAACAGGCCTGAGGGACACAGGTAGAAAGAGAGCAAAATGGAAGACATAAGGGAAAAGAGGAAGAGGAGAAAGAAAAAGGAGAGTGACCCATAAACAGAGAGGTAGAAAGAAAGGAAGGTTGGGTTGGGAGACACAGGGAAGAAAGAGTTTACCTATGCTTATTGTGGTAACCATTTCACAATATATGAGTCAAATCATTATGCTGTACACCTTAAATGTACACAGTGCTATATGTCAATTATATCTCAATAAAACTGGAAAAAAAGAATAGTACCTGGAGAGAGGTATGGAGGTAAGGCCCATATCTGGAAATATCCACTTCAAATTTACACTGAGGGAAAGCCAATTTCAGAACTACTTTTAAAAAGTCACGGTCACATATGTACACAACTTCAGCAGGTCTTGGTTTAAACGCCATCTCGTCAGAGACGTTTCCAGACCACCTAACTAAAGCAGTAGCCCCTCCCCCCCCACCGCCCCCATTACAGTTATTTGACCTTCTTCATAGTGCTTATTATTTCGAGAAGTAGTCTTATTCATCTATTTACATGTTTATCTCCTGTTTCTCTTCTCTATGAGTTAGGGATGTTTCCTTGATTCCACTGCATCCCCAGGGCCTACAAAAGTTCCTGGCATATAGCAGGTGCTCAATACACACTTCATGACTATTGGCCAAGAGAACATCTGTTTACTTTTCTCATGAGTTTAAGACTATATACCTTAAATTTGGGAATAATACAAAAACATGTATGTATGTATGATACTTGGAAAATTTCTCCTTCTTAGAGAGACTTTCAGGATTCACTCCCTTTTAGAATCTCTTCGGAGGCTAAGAACTGCCGGATGTTCAATTCCTTCCACTGAATCTCAAGGCAAGGTCCTTGCTTCCGCTCAGGAACAGCCATTCGTAGTAGATTGAACTCTATCACTAAGTAGTTTACTGAATGTTTCCTAGCCTAAAATTTTATAAAGACACCAAGGAGTAGAGATGATTGATTCCCTAAAAACCAGGCCTTCTCCTGTGCGTATTTACAATAAGTAAAATCACAGTAACTAGGATTTATATAGGGGAACAGGAGGTGAATGGGAAGTGTCAAGGGGTCATTTTGGGGAAACACTTAGTAGAATATTATTCACTAGTAGATACGAGAAGGAGTAACTCATTGCAACTACTCCCCCTAGCCTGACATGGCTGGCCCAGCATTGTCACAGTACCTTCTACATAGTGACTGAACTCAGCTGTCCGGAGCCTGACAGTCAACAGACTTCCTCCTGGGGTAAACCGAGGACTCTCAGATGCTGTATAAACAGGCTGTTTCTCTATAAACTTAATGCCCGTGATATAACTTAAAAAAGAAAAAGGAAACTACAGTTTACTTAGCACTTCTCTACCATGGGATGAGTAGATTTCAGTCTGCCTTAGCTTGGGGCTTAAAAAAAGACACCCTATCCCTCAACATCACCTTTATTTTTTATTTCGTCCTTTTTGGAGAGGTTTGCTCATTTCCATAATGGCTTGTTCATTCCTAACACCACTTTACGGAATAATAGCATGATATAAAAAACAGCGTGTCGGGAGAAGAATATTTTTGAAAGTTTAAGGATTTAAACTGAAAGACACTGACAATTTTGCATGTCCCCAAGAGTCAAAGGGGTTAGTACAAGAATCAGACGCGTGGCATGGAGAGGGAATAACCAAAGGATCACTCTACCTACCCAAAAATGCAGCTACTTGTGGGGTGAACACTAGCAGAAAATACAGTATTTTGACTATTGTATTTAATAATGAAAAAAAAGGAGTTCAATTAAAATTGCAAAGGCATACATTGGTAAATGGAGTAAAATTACCCTGGTTGAGAACTGGACAAAATACCATAATTACAACTTTGACCTAAAGTTGCAAAAAAAATTTTTGAGAATATTTCTGAGCCTCTATCTTGAATCCTGCACTCAGCAAGCCAGACTGGAACCAGCACAGTAGTGGGATCTGGAGCAGGGATGGTGCGAGTAGAGGAAAGAAGGATTGTGGGTACACCAGGGTAGTTCAGTCTTAGGAACTTGTCTTGGGTGAGTCTTTTAAAGGGCCTGTATTCAGACACCAGATTTGGATCACATTGTATGTGAAGGTTAATTTTAAGTTAGGTCTGGTATGGTCAGGAAAGTTAGGCTGTTAACTCAAAGATTTCTTGGTTTGCCTCAGGGACGACACATTTATGAAGTTTGACTGTAAAATAACCTCACCTTTATAGAGATTGAAGACGACCAGGGACAAACTCAGATTTATAGGGTCCCTGTGGAGTAGACCAAGACACCTGAGATCAGACCCAATCCAGACGCTGGATTGGTTATAGAATCAAGCCAGCTTCCAGAATTGGAAGTGAGGCAAGGTATAAATAGCTGTGTTATCTTCTCTGCTATGTTGTCTCGTGGTTCCATGGGAATCCAGCATATCCAATATGTGTAACCTTGATTTTACATTTAATTTCAAAAAGACCCAGCAGCTTAAAAATATGTTATCTTAATTTAAGTCCATATGTCATTTGATACAATATACGATAGCAGTTGTCACAAGTACTATGTTTGAAAGAGTTCAGGTACCACAAAATTGCTTAACTTCTTTCTGTAACTGACTTTTAGATGCATAGGAAGGCAACCCAACCCAACCCAACACACACACACACACCCATCAACCATAGACCCCAAACTTTCAGTTGCATAAAGTTTTGTAAGACTTGTGAATTACCAAATATATTAAAGAATTATAAGGTCTATAAATTGACTGCCCTTGCCTTTTCCCTTTCAATCAGAACACACTCTGTAGGAATTTTGGCAGGGTGAATTTTGGTTGAGAGGAATTTTCAGGTTTCAATCTGGACACAAGGCTAGTTCCTTTCACCAGTCACCAGAGGAAGCCTGTTCTTATCAGCGAACAAGGCAGGAGCACTGAGCTGATCACCAAGTTACCACATCCCTTTGTACCTTACCAAGAAGAGAAAAGGGAATGCTCACACTGAGTAAAATAATGGCCCATATCTTCCAAATGTGGGTTAAAGTTGGCTCAGGGTAGTATGCACATGGAGACATTTGGTATGGGGGAAGGCCCAGGAGCTTGGGGATAGTTGAGCTGGCTTTGAACTTAATGGCTTTGAGTGCTTGAGAACTGGTAAAATCTCAGTCTTCTTTCACCTGTATTTCCACCTGCCCCTTCTAAGTCCAGGGCTGTTGTCACTAGGTATTTTAGGATTTTGTGAAGAACCATAAAGCTCTAAGGTATGCTTATATTATACTCATATCAGATTCTAGATACGCAAGGCCTGAGAACCCTGAGAGGGAGATTTGTGGCACGTGACAGAGAGTGTGCAGAGAAGAGATGAATGGGATGAACGATTGTATGCAAACAGCTTCTTCAAACACTCTGTGGTAGGGGGACCTCAACTGCCTGTCTCTACTGTTCCTTCTCATCTCTGCTTCATATTCACCTCCAAGCCCCTAAAAGCATAGGCTTGACGAAAGACTTCAGTTCACAGAGGTACATGTCTATGTCACAGTCGGGAGGGAAGGACCAACTTCCTGGGCTTATATAGAAAACTATTAGATGGCTGTTTGAAAACTCATATTGTTTAAATATGTCCTTTAGTTGTCCCTATTATAACTTGGATTTTTACCTTCACATTTGAAAAAGAAAACAGTATCACATAAAATCTACTATGCACCGTGAAGTTTGTTAGAAGAGGATTTACTTGAAAGAAACTAAATGTGTAAATTCTGACTTCAGAAGGCAAAGAATGAAACACAGAAGACGTAAGTGATGTGAAATCTCATTTTTATTAGGAAAATAGTCATGGGTGGATTTGTGCTACTAGTAAGTCAACGTAATTTGTGACTGACCTCTTATTTTTTTGGTAGGTTTTCATTGACTATAAAGGGCAACTTATCCTTTGATCTATAAATCAGAGTGCTGAATAATGGCGTATTTAGAGTGTTAGGAACTGTCTATTGAGTATAAAAGCCATTGACAGCCACCAGATTTCCTTGCAGGCAAATTAAAGTGGGTGGTAAAGCTGTTGAACATATCAGATCAAGTTCAAGGAGGGAAGAGAATCAAGATGAGTTGAATCAAGTATAAGAATTAGACCAGGGTTAGTTGGAGCAATGATTAAAAACATTGAAGTTTTAATAAAATCCTGGTAGTTGCTACATATTTCTTGTATTAATTGCCTACCAAATAAAAAAAAATTCTTAGCAATGCTGGTTAATGTCTTGGATTTTAGGTTTAATATAATAATAGTTCTGTCTTTAAATTTTTTCTTTTTTAAAAGACAGTTTTAATTTTAGGACAGTTTAAGACAGAGTTCCCACATATCCCATACCCATTTTTCCTTATTATTAACATCTTATATTTGTACACTTGCATGGGACATTTGTTGCAATTATTGAATCCATAGTGATATGTTATTTTAACTAAAGTCTATAAGTTATTCTGATTTCCCTAGTTTGTTGCCTAATGTCCTTTTCCTGTCTGAGGATCCCATCTAGGATACCACATTAGATTTAGTTCTCATGTGTCCTTAGGCTCCTCTTGGCTATGATAATTTATCAAACTTTCTTTGTTTTTGACAGCCTCGGCGGTTTTGAGGAGTACTGGTCAACCATTTTGTACAAAGTTCCTCAACTGGGATTTGTCTGATGTTTTTCTCATGATCAGATTGGGGCGATGAGTTTCGGGGAGGAAGACTAAACAAGTGAAGTCCCATTTTCATCACATCACAACAAAGGTACATGCTGTGAACAAGTGTTGATGTTGACCTTGATCAACTGGCTGAGCTAGCGTTTGTCAGGTTTCTTCACTGTCAAGTTACTGTTTTTCCCGTTTTTTTTATACTGTACTCTCTGGAAGGAAGTCACGTTGTGCAGCCCACACTTAATGTGTGGGGATTTATGCTCCATCTTTTTGAAGGCAGAATATCTGCACTAATTATTTGGAATTCTTCTGTGTGGCAGATTTGTCTACTCTTCCTTATGCATTTATTTGTCCAATTATTTATATGTATCAGTATGGACTCATAGCTTCATTTTTTAGTTTGGGTTAGAAACCGATACCACTTTACTTGTTGTGTTGCTCAGATTTTCCAGCTTGACCATTGAGAGCTCTTTCAGTTGTCTGCTATGTCCCTTTGCATACTTAATCATTTTTTTAAAGCATTTCCTTACTTTCTGGCACTACAAGATGCTCTAGCCTCATTCTATACATTTTCTTCCCCAGTCCTAGAATAATTTCTTTCTCCAAGGAGCCCTGATTCCTTTTATTGGAAAATGGTGTTAGAGAACAAGATCCATGTGGTAGGTGTGCTTGTTGCAACTGAGTTGTCATTGCTTCTAGGCCCTCTCCGCAGACAGAGCAAGGAGTTTTATGTGTGTATACTAACCCACTCATATACACATATCTATAATTATTTCTATGTGTAATAGTGTGTGTCTATACTAACCTAAACATGAGTTCATACTGATGTCTTTGACTCTAATCCAATCCATTACCACGTGGCTCATTCTAGCCTCCTCCCTTGCTTTCTGTAATCTTCCACCCCAACATGGAGAAACCTGATTGCCAACATCCAGCACCCAATTACTTAATTGTTCAATTCCAATATGTGAATATAGCAGTATCGAAATTCCTTATATCCCCATGAGAAACAACGTTATCAAGTAGAACACAGTGCTGATGTACAGTTTATCTTGCCTTTAGTCTTACAGACTCCATTCATTTCCAAAGTCACTTAGGTCACATTCCCCACTCCCCCTTCCATGAGGTTATTACATACATTTGTAATACAGTTAGATTTATTTCATACATTTATAATACAGTTAGTTTTATCACACTCTGAATTCTATCTTGGAATACTCTGACCTCCAAAATGTATTTTTCTTTAATTTTCATTTCATTTCACTTTTTATGCTAGAAAGTTCTATGGGTTTTGACATGCATAGTGTCATATATCCACTATTACAGTATCATACAGAATAGTTTTACCACCTTAAAAAAGGTGCCTCATATAGTCAACCCTCACCTAACGTCCCCACCCTGAGCCCCTGGAAACCAGTAATTTTTCACCTTTGCCATAGTTTTGATGTTTTCAGAATATCATATAATTATTATTCTTTGTAAGCATAATTATTAGCTTACATTTATTAAGTATTCACCAGGTGGTTATCCCTATGCTGTGTGCTTTTCAGGTACCATTTTTTTTTTGAAAAGTACAAGAAGATGGAAGTACAATTATTATCCTTAATTTACAGGCAAGGAAACATAGATTTACTAAGAACTCCTCCTAAAGTTGAATATAGCTAGTAAGAGGTCAGTTTAAAACAAGGACTATTTGGCTCTGAAACCAGAGGTCAACCAATATGTTATGCTACTAAATTCATACTCACAATTGAGAAAATTAGAAACAGGATACCTGTTTCAGAATGCTCCTTCACTTTGATAGTTTTGTACACAAAATAATGGGACTCCTTTACAACTCCAAACAAGCATTACTTTGATAGAAAAACATGTATATACTAAAAAGAAGGAAGATAAGAAGAAGAAAGGGAGGAAAGGAGAAAGGAAATCATATCAGGAAAAGGATCAGTAACTCTGTTAGATTTCCTTAAAAGCCATGTCTTTCCCCCTGAGGGTGAGCTGGAGTGACCATTCTGTGGGCTCAGAACTCCCTCAAGTTCCACCAGTCTGGAAAGGGTAAGTCCAGAGGAGCACATTTGTTTATGACTCTTTCCTCAAAAGAGACTGTGCTGTTCGACATTAATGCATTTTATTCACAGTCTCAATTTACTCAAGAACACAGCAAATGTTTAAATTTTAGTTCTGTATATTCTTTGGTAATGTGGCTATTAATATAGATCCCAACTATGATTCATGCCACATTTTTGTCTTCTTCACAAAACCTCAAATAAGAATCTTCCACCATGCTTCCCATCAGACTCCTTAAAATTAGCCATTAGATCAGTTATTGATTGTTGTGAAAATAAAACACTGTCCTGATATCTGAGAATGTTTTAATGTGAATTTAACCATGGACTGATGGACAAACAATGCATTCTGAGTATCTAGATGTGTCTTAAAAGCCCAGAATAAAAATATTTAAATGATCACTTACGAATCAGGCATCAGTTTTCTGGTAGAAAGGGAAACATTCTCTCCAGAAAAAAATATTAACCTTTTTTAGCAAGTGATGGCAACGTATCAGGAAACATAGATGTAATATCTTTGTAAAATTATTTGCAGGTGTTCCTCGTGTGGCTATGAAATCACAGGTGAAAGTTCAATCTAGCTATTTCGCTGTGAACTGGCTTTACTGACATGGTGCCCCATGAAAGTGTTGGGAATTGCTTTATTCATGAGCAAGAGGCTTAGATTTGTTCTAAGATTTCTTGAAGATGCTTACATTAGTTCCCAGGGCTGCTGTAAAAAAGTACCACAAGTTGGGTGACTTAACCGACAGGAATTTATTGCTTTACAGTTTTGGAGGGTAGATGTTCAAGATCAATATGTCAGTAGGGTTGGTTCCTTTTGCGGGCTGTCAGGGAAAATCAGTTCCAGGTCTCTCCCAGGTTCTGGTGATTTTCTGGAGATCTTTGACATCCCTTGCCTTGTGGATGTATCACCCCAATCTCTGACTTCATCTTTATATGGCATTCTCCTTTGCACATCTTCATGCAGTCTTCTCTCTGGGCATGTCTGTCTCTGTGTCTAAATTTCCACTTGGTATAAGGACACCAGTTGTATTGGATTAGGGCCCATCTTAATGACATTATTTCAACTTGATTACCTCTGTAAAGACCTTATTTCTGAATAAGGCTGCATTCTGAGGTATTGGAGGTGAGAACATCAACATATCTATTTTAGGTAACACAATTCAACCCATAACAGTACTACTGAGGTCTATTTTGCTAATACAAAGGCAAAAACCTCTACCATGCTAAAACCATGTTCCTTTCTCCCATCTTTCCCATTCTCTCTCCTGTCAACAGCAGAATTTCTGGATGACTTCAGCCTGCTGGATGAATCTGAGAAGAGAATGAGGTTGGGATTTACATTGAGCAAGAAGCTGGGATCATGTGAGGCTAACTAAAAACTCAAAGAACACAAATTTCTGGGAAATTTATATTGAATCTGTTCCTTGACTCACATGAGAAGATGTAACCCCTGAGAATGTTAGCTATGATACATTGATTAAGGGATAACTCTTGGTCTCAACAAAATATTACCAAACTGAATTCAACAATACAGTAAAAGGATCATACATCATGATCAGTGGGAATTTATTTCAGGAATGCAAGGATGGTTCAGCACCCACAAAGCAATCAATGTGATACACCACATTAACAAAATGAAGGATAAAAATCACATGAACATCTCATTAGGCGTAGAAAAAGCATTTTACAAAATTCAACATCCATTTATGATAAGAACTCTCAACAAAGTGGGTATAGAGGGAATGTATCTCAACATAACAAAGGCCATCAATGACAAGCCCACAGCTAACATCATACTCAGTGGTGAAAAACTGAAAGGTTTTCCTCTAAGATCGAGAACAAGAAAAGATTGGCTACTCTTGCCACTTTTATTCAACATAGTCTTGGAAGTCTTAGCCACAACAATTAGGCAAGAAAAAGAAATAAAAGACATCCAAATTGGAAACAAAGCAGTAAAGCTGTCACTATTTGCAGATGACATGACATTATATATAGACAACCCTAAAGACTCAACCAAAAAACTGGTATAACTACTCAACAAATTTGGTAAAGTTGCAGGATACAAAATCAATATACAAAAATCAGTTGCATTTCTGTACACTAATAGCTATCAGAAAGAGAAATTAGGAAAACAACTCCATTTATAATTGCATAAAAAAGAATAAAATACCTAGGAATAAGTTTAAGGACGTGAAAGATCTGTACACTGAAAACTATAAGACTTTAATGAAGGAAATTGAAGAAGACACAAATAAATGGAAAGATATTCCATGCTCATAGATTAGAAGAACTAATATTGTTAAAATGTCTGTACTACTCAAAGCAACCTACAGATTGAATGCAATCCCTGTCAAAATTCCAATGGTATTCTTCATAGAAATAGAACAAAAAATCCTAAAATTTGTATGGAACCACAAAAGAGCCTGAATAGTGAAAGCAATCTTGGAATGAAGAAAAGAGCTGGAAGCATCATTTTCCTTGATTTCAAACTCAATTACTAAGCTATAGTAATCAAAACAGTATTGTATTGACCTAATAACAGACACATAGATTGATGGAACAGAATAGAGAGCCCAGAAATAAACCCATGCATATATAGATCAATGGAACAGAATAGAGAGCCAAGAAACAAACCCATGCTTATATGGTCAGTTAATTTTTGACGAAAGAGTCAAGGATATACAATGAGGAAAGGACAGTCTCTTCAATAAACATTGTTGGGAAAACTGGACAGCCACATGCAAAACAGTGAAACCGGACCCCTACTTACACAAAAATCCACTCAAAATGGATTAAAGATTCAAATATCAGACTTGAAACCGTAAAACTTCTAGAAGAAAACATAGGCAGTAAACATATTGACATTGATCTTGGCAATGAATTTTGGAGTCTGACAGCAAAAGCAAAGGCAACAAAAACAAAAATAAAAAGCTTTTGCACAGCCAAGGAAATCATCAACAAAGTGAAAAGGCAATCTACTGAATGGAAGAAAATATTTTCAAATCATATATTTGATAAGGGATTAATATCCAAAATATGTAAAGAACTCATACAACTCTATAGCAATAAAACAATCGAATTAGAAAATGGGCACAGGATCTGAATAGACGTTGTTCCAAAGAAGACACATCAATGGCCAACAGGTACATGAAAAGATGCTCAACATCACTAAGCATCAGGGAAATGCAAATCAAAACCACAATGAGCTAGCACCTCACACTTGTTAGAATGGCTGTTATCAAACAGACAAGAAAACACAAGTGTTGGTGAGGACTTGGAGAAAAGGGAACACCGATGCTGGTGGGAATGTAAATTGATGCAGCCACAACGGCAAATGGTGTAGAGGGTTCTCAAAACATTAAAAATAGAACTACTTTATGATTCAGCAATTTTACCTCCAGGTATATTAAGGAAATGAAATCACTATCGTGAAAACGTGTCTGCACCCCTATCTTTACTGCAGCATTATCCACAATAGCCAAGATGTGGAAGCAGCCTAAGCGTCTATTGATGGATTAATGGATAAAGAACATGTGTTGTACAAATATGCAGTGGAATATTATTCAGGCATAAAAAGAAGGAAAGTCTGCCATTGAGACAACATGGATGATATTTGAGGGCATTATGATAAGTGGAATAAGTCAGAAGAGAAAGACGTATACTTGTGAAATCTCACTTACATATGGAATCTGAAAAACCCTAACTCAGAGATACAGAGAGTAGATTGGTGGTTATCAGGAGATGGGAAGATGTTGGCCAAAGAGTTCAAACTTTTAGTTATAAGACGAATAAGTTGTGCAGATCCAATGTACAGCATGACTATAGTTAACAATACTATATTGTGTATATATACCAGAGTGTTGTAACAGAGTAGTTCTTTGATGTTCTCACTATTAAAAAAAGCTAAGTATGTGAGGTGATGGATGTGTTAACTCACCTTGTTGCGATAATCATTTCACAATATACATGTATCAAGTCATCACTTTGTACAGCTTAAACTTACACAATGTTATGTCTCAGTAAAGCTGGAAAAAAATTAAAAAATAAAAAAGAAAGCTGATGGAACACATAAATATGCCCACAAGAAATGACAGATATGTTACATATAAAAATTAAAGAAAATGTAAGAATGTGGATGTTACAACTCTAAGCGATATAGAAGAATTGAACAAAGGTCATTCTATTGTTCACCAGACTGGCTATGTGGTAGGAACCAAACTTCACGAATGAAGTTGATTTAGAAGATTTTGCTCCATTCCAAGCACTTACTGTATGCCAGGACATATCATTAATAGCTGAGGGTTAAAAGACGAAAAAAAGTCATCATCCGTGACCATAGGGTTCTTTGAGGGAAAGACACCCAGTAAGATACTTTTTAGTATATGGTAAATCCTAAGAACATCTGGCCAGAAGGAGAGAGGGACGAGGTGATTTTTAAAAGATAAGAGTTATCTGGTTAAAGAAATGAGGAATGGGGGCCTGGGTAGTCAGAGCATTATCAGGAAAGGCATGGAGGTGTGAAATGGAAGGTGTGTCCAGAAGAACACCACGGTTTGTTTAAAGTATGAAGTAGAGAATGATGGACTCAAAAATACTGACTAATCATTGAACTTGGAAGAAGAGGAGGGACACAGCATTTTATTACATTGCTGGATTTTATGCATTATTTAAGACTTTTATATTAATATTCATTAATATAGAGATATTCTGTATTTTCCTTTTCTCATATTGCTCTTTAGTTTTTTTTTGTTTTAATCAAATTATACTAGACTCCTAATATAATTTATTTGGATAGTTCTCTCTTTTTTTCAATTAGAAGAGTTTGTAAGATTGGAATTATCCATCCTTGAATTTTGGTAGATTTACCTGTAACACCATCAAGGCCTCATGCTTGCTATCTGGGAAGATTTTCTATTTCTAATTCAGTTTCTTTGGTACTTCTGAGTCTCTCCAAGTTTCTGTTTCTTGTTGATTGATTTTATTTGTCCCTTTTATCTATGCTTCCAAATGTATTGACATAAAGTTCATTATATCTGATTTCCTTGTAAATCCCTCTTGTAGCTCTAATTGTGTTCCCTTTGTGTTCATTTCAAATGTTTACTTTTGCCTTGCTTCTGTTTTCTTGGTCAATCTTGCCAGAGGTTTGTCAATTTTATTTATCTTTTCAAAGAACCAGTTTGGCTTTGTTGATATTCGCGCTATAAGTTGCATCACATTTCCCAGGGTTTTGCTTTTCCTTTTACTCTTTTCTTCCTTCTGCTTCTGTGTGTTTTTTCTGTTCTTTTTATATCATTTAGGATTGCATGCTTAGATGATCTATTTTCAGCCTTTCTTATTTTCTACTCTCTGGACATTGTTTTAATTTTACATTTATTTATGCTGTTATTTGATTAATGACTTTCTCCCATTATAGACTATATGCTCCTTTAATTTGGGGGACCAGTTCCATTTTTTGCTGTAATTTCATATCCAACATTTAGCACAGTGCCTGAGTCTTAATAGTGGCTCAATAAATATATGCTGAATGGATGAATCTTTAGTGTGATGTATAAACTGCAACACCCTACACACATTAAATTATTGATATATTTATCTGAGCTGAAGATAGTATAGTAGCTTGGAGCATATTAGAATATCAATGCAACTGTCTGAGAAAAGTTATAGAACCATTATTTTTGAGAGCTATTTTTATTTACAACCTAAGGGAATAAAAATGTCTTCAGGCAAACACTTTCTGAACTGCTGAGTGTTACAAAAACAGAAGAGTCAGTCATCAAAAGTGTTTATGAGGCAACCTGGAGACTATCATCTGCCTTCTGTTTCAGTGAATTCTATGTCCAGGGATCCTTGCTCAGATCAGGATGCAATTTTCAATTTTTACCACAGTAACTAACAAGAAATTATCCTTAATTTCTGTTAAAATGTCGTAAATATTTGGAGTCAATAAAGCTAGAAAAAAATAAGAAATAAAAAAGCTCGTGGAACACGTAAAGATGTCCATGAGAAACGACAGATATTTTACATATAAAAATTAAAGAAGGGCTGGACCGGTGGTGCAGTGGTTAAGTTCCGCTTCCGCCGCCTGGAGATCGCTGGTTCGGATCCTGGGTGTGGACATACGCACTGCTTGGCAAACCGTGCTGTGGGAGGAGTCCCACATATAAAGAAGAGGAAGATGGGCACCGATGTTAGCTCAGGGCCACTCTCCCTCAGCAAAGGAAGGAGGATTAGCAGCAGATGTTAGCTCAGGGCTGATCTTCCTCAAAAATAAATAAATAAATAAATAAATGAAATAACTTTAAAAAATTAAAGAAAATGTAAGAATGTGGATATTATAACCATAGGTGATACTGAAGTACCAAATGCAGGTCATTCTATTTGTTCATCAGACTGGATATGTGGTAGAAACCAAACTTCAAATGCCAGCTGTGTTCCTAACTACCTGTGTGACGACAGGCAAGTGACTTTATCCCTCTGAGGTTCAGTTCTCTGATCTGTAAAATAGGCATAATAATTCTCTCCCTCACTCTATTGTGAGAATTAAATGAGATAATGGATGGAAAGTGCTTAGCATGGTGTCTGGCACATGGCGGGTACTCAGTACATACTATTTGCTATTGTACCTGTGTGAGTTCTTCATGGAAGAGACTATCTTATGTATCTTATATCTAATTGTAACCCCAATGCCTAGCCCAAGCATGATTGCAGCACCAAACTAAGATCCTCATATTGACCACGGTAGATGATAAAAAAGAGAGAGGCCATTGAAGAAAGGAATTCAGGCTTTGTAATTATTCAGCCATGTGCTTCAAATTCGGGTTAAAAATACATGATGGAGAAAGAATCTTTCTAAATATCTCCTACACATGGAGGTGGATTTAACCATTTAAACTGAGGCATTGGCAAAAATATCCTAGGGAGATAAGGATAATATATGCAACAAAATGGTGATATTTACTATCGCTTTGTTAAAAGTAGACACTTTCATTGGGAAAATGTCATCTAAAAGCACTTTCGTATGTGCAACTCTGTGAGGCCTTTTTATAATTCCTGTGGGAAAACTGAACTGAAATCATGCTATTACGAGTTTACTCACAGCAGATAATGCAGAGCACCACTTGACCTCCGGAGTGACACGTGCGTGGAATGATTAGCTGTTTTAGAGGAAGACTCTCTCATGCCTGGGTCATGTGGAACTGTTATATCAGAAGGTCAGGGGCAATGCTATTTCTATTGGAAAATTTTCCTTTTTGAAAAAAAGAAATATATTTTTAAAATGACTTTCAGTATTGACATAAAACATAAATACAAAAATCTGTCTTTATTATAACTAGTAAAACCACTTTTTTGCACCACTTATTGTTGTAATTTGGTCTGAATAATGCCAGCTATATTGCCACTCTGCTGAAGTCCTCTTTTTTGAGCCTACAATGAACCTGTAATACTTATGGAAAGAGTTACCATAGCAACCTACATTGATGTCACAAGCTCAGGCTTCTGACTTCATTGCATAATGCAGTAGCAACTGGATTTGCAGCAGAAACACCCTGCTAAAGAACAAGTGTCTTGGTTCACAGCAAAGAGGACAAAGAAAAACAGCAAGTTCTAGGGGGTTGAATGCTGGATTGTGAGTCAGATTGTCTGAGTTCTTATTTTAACCCTGCTTCTCACTTGTTGCCTTGTTTTCAGCAATTGTGTTTACATGTGTGCACTGAGGTTTGAAGCAAGAAATCTCCTATCTATGGTATAGACATAGAAGAGGAAACTCAATATTTAATGTCTTAGCATTTGGTGGACATCTTAACAAAGCTAAAGCACCCTAAAAATAACTTGGAAAGAAAGGAATTACTAATGTCTAGTAGTAGGTATCTAGCTAGCTCACAAAGATAAAGAGGACACTTTGAAATAAAAAAGAATCTAGCTAGTTTTTTTTTTTAATTTTTTGAAATAGCAATGGGTAAAGGACAAGATTGATGCTCTAATTTTAATTTTAGTAAGAATGTAGACAACTCATATAAATATGTCATGTTATATAGCTATATCTAGTTAAAGATGGTTTTGTATGTTCAGAGCAGAGAAGTGAAAGATTAATCTGTATCTATTAATGGGCATGATGCTTCTCATGTTTATACTGTGTA
The DNA here is from genome assembly GCF_037783145.1 of Equus przewalskii. Taxonomy (NCBI): domain Eukaryota; kingdom Metazoa; phylum Chordata; class Mammalia; order Perissodactyla; family Equidae; genus Equus; species Equus przewalskii. The sequence goes on from NC_091862.1 coordinate 19,297,060, forward strand.
CATCAAATCATGAATGTTTCTTAATTTTTCCATGCAAATGTTCATTCTCATTAGAAAGCAACTGAATATGTGAAATGGCTTTGCTAATTTAAAACGAAATTTTAAAAAAATCCTAATGATATCCTCTTTTAGAATGGCCTAATCTTTGCATTGGAACCTATTACCTGTTCACTATGTCAAATGGTCTAGGTTTTTCATTATACATTAAATTTCAAAATTGAGATAGAAATATTTTGGAATTTGACAAGGCATTTAAACTAATAAACTTTCTCACCAGAAACTAAGGGGAAAATATGATATAGCTTTTTACTTTATCTAAGATAACAAGCTAGAACATTTTGATAGAACTATGGTTCTTTCCACCCCCTCTATCCATATGCTTCCAAATCATTCCAAAATATCAGCAAAAATTTAACAAGCTAAAAAACTTCATTAACTAAATTCAATGTTCAAAACCCCACAGAAAGGCACAAATAATTTGTCAAGTCTTAGGAAAGTTTTAAGTTACCATTGAAAAATGTAGAGCAAGGTGGAAGTTGTGGCTATGTTTTTGATAAGCGCTTAATTGCATTTGAGCTCCACCTCATATTGCAGCACAAGCCATTTGTAGGAGTCGCAAAATCTTGCAAAATCATTCGAAAACAAGGATTTAGTATACAGTATTTTATAGAATATATAAGAATGAAAATTAGTTCTTTCATTGTAGGCATTATGTCTATCAAATAGCTAATGTGGTATTTCTTTTATATGGGGAGAAAAACTTTTTGTGTGTGTGAATTTCATTCAACAGATTAACTTTATTGAAATGAAAAGGTTCTGAACATACATAGTAAAGTTTTGTGAAAGAAAGGGCAAGTTAGTCTCCACTTTTTTCTTTTTTCATCTTAAGCAAAGAGAACAACCAGTCATGGTTGGTGTCCTTCTGAACTCTACTCTGTTCCTTGCCCTAAATTCCACCATTTCCTAAGTATAAGCCCTCTAAAAATCACATCATGGAATCATAGGTATAGAAAAAATTTCAGGTTTTTTTTTTTAATCCAACTAAAATCTGGTAGATTTAAATAACTTTCCTAAAGTTAACTGGTGGGAGAAGGCATACCGCAATCAAGTACTTGTTCTACCTCATCAGATGGCCCTAATCCTGCTTTGTGGCTTTAATCCAGTCACCTCCCTTGTATATAGTCTGATGTATCATCCTTTTTTCTCTTTCTTTAATTGGGGTATAATTGACATATAACATTATGTTAGTATCAGGTGTACAACATAATGATTCGATATTTGTATATATTACAAAATGATCACCACAATAAGTCTAATAGCTGAGTCCTTTTTTTCTTAGTGTTTTGTGTTGTTTTTTTTTCCCTTGGCAAATATCACTGGCGATTAGCTGGTCTGGTCTGGAGAGTCAAAGATAGTTTGACTTACAGGCCTTGACAAGGAAAACTGGAGGGCTGAGCTCAGCTGGGGCTCTCCCTCTATCCATGAGCACAGGGCCTTTCCACATGGCCTCTCCAACAGAGTATTAAGACTTCTTACATTCTAGCTTGGGGCTCTCAGAATGTTGCAAGAGACAAGAAGTAGAAATTGCAAGTCCTCTTAAAGTCTAGACCTGCAACTGGAAAGCATCACTTCTGTCATATTCTTGATCAGAGCAGTCAGAGCAAAGATTCAAGGGGAGGGGAAATAGAGATGAGTCCTATCAATGAGATGAGTGTCAAAGAATTGGGGCTACCTTTTTCCCATCACATTGATCCTGTGTTATATTTTAGTTTTCGATTTCAGTAATATATTCTTTATTTCATCCTTCTGTTTTCTTTATATATATTCTATCATTACCTACCCCTCAAATTCTTAAGTTGGATATTTAAATCATTAATTTTCACCATTTCTTTGCCTGATAACATCAAAGTGTAAAATTTTCCTAAATTATTGCCTTTCAAAGTTTAGCTATGTTGGTGTTTTACTCTTTGTTCAGTTGCAAGTATTTATAATATTCCATTATTATTTCTTCTATGACCTGTGAGTTATTTGGAAGTGTGGTTTTAAAATTTCAATCATATGGGGTCTTAATAACGTATCTACTCGGGATTTAAAAGGCGTATCCATCAAATACAATGTATGATCCTTATTTGGATTCTGACTTGAAGAAACTTAAGAAAACATGAGATAATTGGGGAAATTTGAACATCGACTGGATATTTGAGGAAATTTTATTTATTTTTAAAGATATATAATGGTATTATGGTTGTGTTAAAAAAAGAGTCCTTCTTTTATAGAGTTACAGAGAAATATTTATGGGTGAATTTGCTTTAGAAAAATTTAGATGGGAGTGGGTGTATGGATAAGAAACGATTGGCTCTGAGTTGAAAAACTGTTGAAGCTAGCTGAAGGGCACATGAGCATTCTATGTCTATTTTATTTACTCTTGTATGTGTTAGAAATTTTTCGTAAGAAGATGTTAAAAATTTATCTCTTTAAATAATGGTTTCTGATTTAATTGCATTGTGGCCAGAGAATGTAGGATAAATACAGTCATGCACTGCATAACGTTTCGGTCAATGACAGACTGCACATGTGATGGTAGTCCCAAAAGATTGGTACCATATAGCCTAGGTGTGTGGTAGGCTATACCATCTAGGTTTGTGTAAGTACATTCTATGTTGTTCACCAAATGACAAAATTGCCTACCAATGCATTTCTCAGAACATATCCCCGTCCTTAAGTGATGCATGGCTGTATATATAAAATGAGTTTTGCTTTATAGATTAATATATTCAATTTTGATAGATGTACCATGTGTTCTTGAGAAGAATATGGAACATCTCTTTCTTTTTCTCACTCCCTCTCTCTCTCTATTTTATATAGAGATACATGAATATCCATTAAAACAAATTTGATAGTTAAAAATATCCATATTTTAACACATTTCTTTCTTCTTGAACTATCATTAATTGAGAAAGATGTGTTTTATTCTCATATTATTAGGGGGATTTGTCAGTTTCTTTCTGTACTATGATTGTTTTGCATTATGTCTTTCAAGATAGGTTCATATTATATATCTAATTGTTAAATCTTATTGGTGATTTGAAACTCTAACCTTAAGATAGTATCACTTCCTCCTAATAATTTTTATCTTAAAGATCTTTCATAATATTAACAGCTCCTCCATTTCTCTTTGGGCTATTTGACAGATATATCTTTCAATAATTTTCTGTCTTTATATTTTACAGTGTCTTTTATATAAAGCATGTAGTTGAAGTTTTCTGTTTGTCTAGCCTTAAAATTTCTGTTTTTTAACTGGCAAGTTTGATCCGTATACATAAATATCGTGATCAATGACATTTAATTCTTGATATTTTATTGGGTGTCCATTAACTTAAAATGCCTAAATTTAATCAACCATTTACACCCTCCCCCTTCTGAAAATACAAGAGTAACAGAACAATATGCTTCCGATCACCCCTTCTGACTTCCATGCTATTACTCTTTAAGATCTATCATTTTATTTAATTTCCCAAATTAGACATTTTAACTATTACTTTATAAGTCAAAGTTTATTTAGATTTACCTACATGTTTATCAATTTCTGCTCACTTTTCTTCTTAGACTTTCCTTCTGGAGTAATTTTTTTTCTTCCAGAAGTATATCTTTTAGAAATTTCTTGTGAAAGTATATTGTTTCTCTCTTAGATTTTGTTTATCTTAAAATGCTTGCAATGTATCTAATTCACTCTCAATCTTGAAGAAATTTTGCTAGGCATAAAATAATGGGTTGATGGTTATTTTCTTGAAATAATTTCTTGAGGAAATTACTTTTATATTTCTTGAAGAAATTATTCTACTGCTCCTGGCTTCCATTGCTGCTATTGAGAAGTCCACTTTTAGACTAATTATCATTACTTTGCAAATGATTTCTATCTGATTACTTTTTTGTTCTTTTACTACAATATATGTAGGTATGGATATATTTCATGTATCTTTCCAAAAGTCTGTCATCAGTTCTGGGAAATTTCTAAACATTTTGTCTTTGAATGTTTCCTTTCCTCCATTCTTTGTATTATTACTTTATGAGATCTTATTCTATTCTTTGTGTCTATTTATCTCTTTTTCATGTATTGCATTGCTTTTCCTCTATCTGCTTGACTCTGTGTAATTTCTTTAGGGCAATCTTCCAATTTCCTAATTCTCACTTCAGCTCTATCTAAGCTGTTTACTCATTGAGAAACTTTCTAGTTTCAATGATTGTTTTCATTCTGAAAACTTTATTTTTAAAAGTTGCCCAATCTTTTTTAAAAAAGTAATTTCTTCTTAAATGCTTGCTTTTTTAAATTTATCGTTTACTTCTTTCAATATTTTATTTAGAGTTATTTTGTATTTTATATCTGATAATTCTACAACTTGAGGTTATTGGGGATCTAAATAGGTTGCTTTTTTCCCCTGCTGATTCATACTCATGGTGGACTTCTTCTTGTGCATTTAGTCAATTTTTATGATGATTTCATAATCTATGGGAATCCTTGGTGTTGTGATTGAAAACACTTTTCTCTAGAGAGGATTGAGTTTGGTTGTCCTGGGTTCTGTTGTTGCTACTAACCTAGGTCCATTTTGCTCACCATCAAGGGCCTCTTCTTAACGTTGGAGCTTCAGATTCTATTCACCTAACCTTGAGGCACAGCCAAGGCTGAGTACCTCAGTACCAACCTTGCCATCAAAGTAAGCCCAGGTTTTGCCTTTTTTGTTTATTCCTCATCTCTCCAGTTTCAATGTTCTCTGGTAGTGCATCGCTGAAGTGTTTCTTTACTTTATTGTGGATCCAGAAAAATATTTTCATGATTGTGAGCTGTAGTTTATCCAATAACTAGATAATTTCAGCCTTAGTATCTTGACATCCAAACTATCTGGACATGCTAAATTCTCCAACCTTCTGTTGGTTGATTTGAATTGTGGTCCATGTTTTTAAAAAATCTGATCTGTCATGTACTACATATTGTAGAAATTATCAAATTTTTCATCTTTTAAGGAAAACCTTAAATATTTTTTCTAAGATAAATACATATTTTACCTTTAAATTTTTTTCTTTAGTCATTTCAATGGTTTTTTGAATACAGGACTGTTGAACACATGGGATAAAGTTAGTGTTCTTCAAACTGGAAATCCATAAATTGTTTTAAGAACAAGGCTTGAAGGTGAAATTCTAGTGAAAAATAGCATAAAAGATGAAGCTGAATTTAATATTGATGGATTGATGAAGACAGGAAAGACTTAATGTTACATTTAGCAAAAAAGTAGAAGTTATCAAACTTTCCCCATAGAAGAGAAAATGATATAGTGAAGTCTATTGGAGAAGGATGGCAATTAGGAATAATACGAATTGAGTTAGGAAGAGACTGAGATCAGGGAAGCCAGATTAAAAGCCCTTTTTCAGTTAATAAAATATGATGGCTAAGGGCTAAATTAAGATAATGCTTAGGGACTAGAAAAGAAAGGCATTGGCTGAGAGACTTAATAAGTTTGGTAGCATCCACCGAGGAGATGAAGGAGAGAGAAGGAAGCAATATGCCAGTAATAATAAGACTGATTATGTTACTACTATTGGCAACCCAAAGATGTAATCCTAAAGGTTTAATATTATTTTGATGCCGTTGAGAATAAACACAAATTGCAAAGCATCTTTATAGTATTCTTGAAAGAGTATCATTTGGGATAAGAAAGCTTGGGTTTTCATGCTAACTCTGCTACTTATTAACTGTGTGACCTACAGAAATTTACTCAACCTTCTTTGGAACTCAGTTTCCTCATATGTAACATGCAGGTGATAATGTGAACCTTCTGGAGTTATTTTTAAGGTTAAAAATATATGAAAAGTTTGTAACATAGTGGATAGGGAAGGTCAGTGGATTGTTTGACCGGGAGTCTTGGCTGGGTCAGAGTTGAGGCTTAGATATGCTAGTCCGTGGAATTAGGCGAATGCCCAACATTCAGCCACATCCCCTGATTTGCATGGTGTCCATGAGTCCATTGGGAAAGAACTTGAGTCTTCCACAATTAGGTCTATACATGCACAGGCGTGTATGGACTTGTGAGGGAAGCAGGGCAAGAAAAAAGTAGACTAGTCAAGTGGTAATGCACAACGGCCATGAACTGAGAATAGAATCACAGGCAAGGGAAAGAACCATGTGTGAAACAACTCTCCATTTGCAAACTCCTAGAGAATCATGAGAAAGGGGAAAAAGACTTAAAGTCTTCTGCTTACCGAGTATGGGCTACAGAAGGAGAAATTGTTAAAATGGTATGAATGAGATCATGGGATGCAAGAGAAAAAGTTGTAATTCTATTTCTGTGGAAGGTCCGATTGAAGCTAGATGCGATATTTTCCAGCTGTGCTTGTTAGATCAGGAACATGAATGAGGGAAACAGTGTGGTCTGTTAATGTTGGAACTGGAATACTTATGCACGTATGTGTATTAAATATGGAAATAGAAGCGTTTATTATAATTAACAACAGGCGGCTGGCTGGGTAGAGAAGCATGTAGCAAAGAAGGTCGGAAAGGGAATGAGGACTGTGACAGAGGAGGGCTGATGAGAGAGAAGAGCATGCCCAGAAGGGAGAGGTAGAGATAGAGGTGACAGAGGTGATAGACAATAGGAAGCGTAATGGCCAAGGAGAGGCATTTCAGAGCTTCTGAAGGGGAAGCAGTTAAGAGAGATGGTGAGGTTTAAGGTGTGGTTTATTATTAACTAAATGGAGTGGAGTAGAAGATTCTAGTGTTGACGTGGTTGAGGAAGTGCTAGAGGATTCTTGTCTATGATCGTAGAGGAAAGATTGAGCGCAGAGGAGTTAAAATCAAGAAGTTAAGTGGGAGAAAAGCGTCATTTTTCATTTAGCAAAAAATTTATTAAGCTCCTCCTATGTGGTAGGCACTATACCGAGTGCTTAGTTATATTGACAAATGAATGAACACAGTTTCTCCTCCCTCCCCGACTGAATTGAGCCATTAGAGCATGGTGGCTGCCCTGCCACCTTCTCTCTTTATATCATAATCTACTGCTAATCAGCTTCATCTCCTACTTTTCTATTTCCCCATCTCCCCAGAGAGGAATTCAATTTCTTCTGCTTGTCTCTTCAAACCAGGTCCAGAGTCTTGCTTATTGGCTCAGTCAGTGCATCTGCAGCCTTTGTGTTAGATGTCCATCTCTGTTCAATCCTCCCCTGAAAAGTAGGGAGGGTTATTTGCTCTGGACATGGCCATGTCCGCTCTGCAGGGCCTGTGATGTGGGCAAGTGTTTTAGCTGACAACCCCAGAAAGCAGGGTCTGTTGTAAGAATTTGTGCTACTTTTTGTGTTAAGGGAGGCAGGAGAGAGTCTAAAAAGAACTGAGTTAGGCGAAGGAGGGAGAGCTCATTGAAAGGTGTGATGCTGAACTAGTTAGCACTACATTATACCGCTTCATGCTGTAGGACTGTCCCATGAAAAGCCACATCAGCTGCTCTCAGGACCATGGATAGTTGAGAAGAGAGAGGAAGTATCCATTTTTCTTGTCTGCCACTGGTTAAAGGTTAGCTCTACTGGCATTTAACTCCCCTGAAATTCCAGACTGCATTGGTGGGCACCAAGCAAGACCACTCACCCCTCAGTGTGAATGAGAAGTCCTGGGCTGCTGAGAGACGCGTGGTATGGCCTTAAAGCAAGGCATTGTCAAGTTCTGCCTGAAGGAAATCATTCCAAACCCACACAGGACTGGTCACTGCAGTAGCCATTGAAACAAAAGACACATGAGGCTGAGAGATGGTGAACTGGTGATAGGAAGCGTTGGGTACAGAAGGCGATGATGGGCAAACTAGTCAAGGGCATGAGGGACTGGCCAGAGGTGGAGGAAGCAAGGGGATCTCATCAGTCCCAAAGCTTCAAACAGAATAATTCAAAGGAAGCCCAACAGATACTTTTTGAACCTCTACTATCTGCAGGGAACTGAACTTATATCCCCATTGGGGATATAAAGCTAAGCGAGAAGCTTTACCAACAAATGGGGGAAATAGATGAGTATAAATTTGTGATACAAGATATCACGTGTTAATGTCATCACCTACACACAAACACGTGCAACAGAAACATGGAGGAGATGGTGAGCTGTGCGGGAGGAGCAGGAGGTTCTCTGTGGAAAATTAAATGTGGCTTTCACTATTAAAGTTAAAAGTTTAATAATAATGTCAGGGCTATTTCTTTATAAAATATCTGCAACAAGCCTTCAGAACAACTTTATGTCTGCATCTTTATTTTATCAAAATGACCTTTTTATATTTTAGATAGTTCATATTTAAAATAGAAATTAAAAATTTAAAATTTAGAAACAACTTATTTTTCCTTTTTTGGAAAATGAATAGTATTTTTTTTTCATGTTACAGCACAATGCATCTGGGTTGATTTTAGACATGATATGCCAGATTTCTTTACAAACTTTCTTAGAATGGAGTTAATATTAAAAGTTGTGTGTGACCTGTACATGTTTATTGTCATTGATTTAAAGATTTTCTTCCTCCCTCCATGTAAAGAGTAAAGGAGAGAATAGGTGAAGAGTCGAATGGAAAGAATGAGGGTAGCAGGAAAATAAAATATAGATCTTGAGAGAGATTAGAAAGATCAGGTGTTAATGTTGGTGGATCAAAATCTGATGCCACGGTCAAGGAATGCTTTCCTGGTCTGAATTCCTTTTCTGGAAGAAATAAAAAAAGGTTGAAAAGATGCTGTAAATGGGACCGACAGGACCCAGACTCTGAGAGACAGAAAGCTTGATGAACAAAGACAGGGCTAGATATGACTCCTGGGCTAGACTAAACGTCACAGTGACTTGATTGTGCCCCCGACCAAAGCTTTGTCTTAATTTCTTAAAATGTGAATGTGTCTCTGAGGGGTAGAGACCTGGCTGGTGGGGCTCACCATTGACTGCAGCCTCATTTTAGTAACACAAAAGCAAAATGTGGCGTAGTGCCCTGTTTGCATTTAATTAAAATATATTTAACACATGTAAATACAATCATATTGCTTTGCAAAATAAAAAATATATTAAAAAATTAATAAATAGTGCAGGCTATTCCACCAGTTATTCCACTCAAAGTGTCCATGGAGAGGGAAATCTTCCCTCTCCTCAAGTGGTCTCACTTCATTTACTTTTTTCAAATTACGAGCATCTTGCTAATTGGAATATGAATCTAGTATCAGAATATGTATATGTGATTTTTTTTTGAGATAATATAGATCTCAAACTCAAGCCAGCTTGTTCACCCAGACTCAGCTAAGGAAGAAGCAACTTGTCCCAATAATGGAGGGAAAATGGCCTACGCTGGACTTGCTGAGAGCCTGTACCCATGTGATTCCTTCCTGAGGGATTTTCAAGGGTAAATTTGACCGGATGAGATTTGCACTTTTACTTCTGACTTTAGAACCAAGAGATAACTTGTACAGAGTTTTCAGATATAGGAAGGTCTATGCCCAGAAGAGTAAATGTTGGAATGGCTTAAGAAGAAAGGGATGTGGCAATATTGAGTCAACGTTCCCATGGATCGCCTTAGCCTTTCTTTTCCGGCAGCAGGAAAGGCGAGCAGATCTCCTAAGATGGAAAAGCACCATAGTTGTTTGAGGATCCAAAACTTCTAGGGGAGAAACTCCTTCTTTTCCCTTACAGTTAGCTTCTCATTTCTATAGCTTAGACATTGCTCAGACTTCATCTTTTGGTCCAGGTGAAGGCGTTTGAGTGTTAACCATGTTCTAGGCATTGAGTCAAGCGCTTTACATAGTTTACCTCGTTAAAAATTCGTAACACTGTCAAGAATTATTCTTATCCCCAATTTACAGTTGAAGAAACCGAGGCTCTGAAGTCTAGGTGATTTACTCAACTCATAAGTGGAGGAGGTAGGATTGGGATGCAGTTAAGTCTAAGTGTAAAGCCTGTCCTCATTTCAGCCTACACACATCCTATCTCTTACGTTTCAGACCCTCTGTCTTATTAGGGTTTCTTAAGGTTGACTTAGGCGCCCTTTGAAGGACTAGGGGAGTTCATTTGCTTTCACCCTTATGTGGGGAGTCTTTCTGAGAGCCCATGAATTATAGGGCTGAACCCCTTCCCACGGCATTGCCTAAAGTGGAATTAGGTGATGGTACCAGCAAGGAGCCTGTGCCCCCAATAGTGGCTCAGTTACATTTTCCTTGATATTTGTTTGGACTTCATCAAAATCTTTTTTCTTATAATTTTGGTAGCATTTAGGTAAAGCCTATATGTGAAAGTGAACGGTTTAGTTTTCCTGATGGAAAGTTTAATTTAGCTCTCCAGTATGTTGCTTTTAGCTTGTTTGTAGATATAATCGTTTACTTAATGAGGACGCAGTCTCCCTTCCAGAGTACAGACTTTAAAATGAATTTCCATAGATTTGCATAGATTCCCTGGGGACCACTATAAAGTGAGCAAAGGAAGAATTGCCCAGCTGTGCATGGATTTAATGGAATTATGAAGCTTTAGGGTGTGGGCTCTGAAAAAAGATATCTAGGGGAAATAGTTACTCAAACTGTTGGAGAAATAAACCATTAAATGAATTTGCTCTCACTCCGAAAGAAGATGTTTTTAGAAGCCAGCATCAGCCAAAGTTTTAAACAACTCATCTTAGGGAAAGCTAGTGAAAATGCTGTGCATTTCAGAAATCACCTGTTATTTCTGAGAAGGGATGTTAATATTTTATGATAGCATTTTTTTGAGTAGAGGCTTTTATTTTAAAATAGTTTTGCTTAAAATGGAAAGAATTAGCAAGTGCCCTGTATCTCACACTGTCAACTCAAAACCAACAGCATCCTCAGATACACTTACCTTTAAATTTTACAGGGGTTTCCAACTTCCTCTGGGCCAGGTCTATGTTCTTCACACCTCAATCCTTGTCGGTGATGTGGAAAGATCTAAGAAGACATGAGCTTCTGGGGCTCAGGGATTTTACTATCTTTAATCTCCTGTGAATCTTTCTTTAGATGGCGGTGTCCCAAGTACTCGGTTTTGTACTCTGTGGCTGGTTCTGTAGGTTGGTTAGAATAACATAATTGCAAGGGAGAGACCTCACAATTCCCTTGGCTTTGGAACATAGCATTGTGAATTATGTCCATTTGAATTATGCTGAGATGATACCTCAGCATTGCCCAGCTGTCTATAAATGCATATCTTTGGTTCAAAGAGGCTTATTCAAGAATATGAAGGGATCGATATTAATTTATATTCTGTGTTGGAGAAACAACCACTGGTGGTGAGTCAATAGGTCCGTCTCTGTCCATGAATATATAAATCAGTCAATAAGTATTTAGTAATATATAGAACACACTCTAAGGGGGATGCAGAAAAGGAAGAAATGTTTGTCCATGGCATTGAGGTTTTAGCATCTATACCAAAGAAACAATAATAATAGCTAACGATTTTTGCACTCGTGTGCAGATTTTCCTTTTGTCATCTACTGTAGACTTCACAATGACTCTATGCCTTAGGCACTCTGATTATCCCATTTTACAGATGAGAAAATGGAGTCACCGAAAGACTAAATTTCTTGCCCCACAGCAAGTGTGGGGGATAGCCAGGGCACCAATTGTGCCACTTTGACTCCAGACGTTATGCTCTTTTTTTTGAATTCTTATTGTGGTAAAATGTGCGTATCATAAAGCTTACATTTTAACCAATTTTTAAATGTACAGTTGGTTGGCATTAAGCCCATTCACGTTGTTGTGCAGCTATCATTATGATCCGTCTCCAGCACTTTTTTCATGTTCCCAAACTGAAACTCTATGCCCGTTAAACAATGTCTCTATATTTTCTTCCCCCCAGCCCCTGGCAATCACCTTTTTCTTTTCTGTCTCTATGAATTTGGCTATTCTAGGTGCCACAAATAAGTGGAATCATATGGTATTCATCCTTTTGTGTCTGGCTTATTTCACTTAACAAAATATCTTCAGGTTTCATCTGTGTTGTATCATGTATGAGAATTTCCTTCCTTTTTAAGGCTGAATGATATTCCATTGTATGTATATACCACATTTCATTTACCCATTCATCCATCAATGGGTCCTTGGATTGCTTCTACCTTTTGGCTATTGTGAATAGTGCTGCTATGAACATGGGTGTTCAAATATCTGTTTGAGTTCCTGCTTTCAGTTCTTTTGGGTATACACCAGAAATTGCTATAACCTATGGTAATTCTATATTTAATTTTTTGAGGAACCACTGTACTGTTTTCCATTGTGGCTGCACAATTTTACATTTCCACCAGCAATGTGCAAGGCTGCAATTTCTCCAAATCCTTGCCATTTTTCTCTACTAGCCATCTTAATTGTATCTCATTGTGGTTTCGATTTGCATTATCCTAATGATAAATGATGCTGAAAATCTCTTCGTGTGCTTATTGGCCACTTGTAACTCTCTTTGGAGAAATGTCTATTCAAGTCCTCTGTCCATATATAAATAGGGTTGTTTTATTGTTATTGAGTTGTAGAAGTTCTTTATATATTATGGATATTAATCTCTCATCAGCTAATGGTTTGCAAATATTTTCTCCCATTCTGTGGGTTGTCTTTCACTACGTTAATAGTGTTCTTTGATGCACAAAAGTTTTTAATTTTGATGAAGTGCAATTTATGTATTTTGTCTTTGTTGTCTGTGATCAGACCCTATGTTCTTAATGACTACACTGAAGCATTTAACCAAGATTGCAGCATGCTAAATTATTTGGTACCGTCCATACCTCCTGATGATGAAACAAAGATGCAGGTCTGTGTTGTTGGGGAATTTGTGAAAGAAGTCGTGATACCTAGCACGTTGTAGATGTGTGTAGTGCGTATTCCTTGATGAGTCTGTTTTTGCATAAAATTTTATTGAAAAGAATAATGCTGAGTCAACTGTGTGGCATCTCCCTGACTTTTCCCATGTATTTCCTGGGCATTCCTTAGGGGAGGGGAGAGATGGGGAAAGGGGATGGGTGCCTGGCTGGGAATGGAAATAGATCTGCCAATCTCGTAGCTGTGGATACCCTGCCAGGACGATGTCTGGTAGAAGTTTTATTCAGCCTAATTTAAAGAGCTGGAATAGCATGTCTCTGCAGTCTCATTCACTACCTGCCACTGCAAGCTCCTTTCCCTTGGAGCTTAACTGAGAGAGAAAGTAAAGGAGGGAAAAAGAATCCTTTCTTTTGCCTTTTCATCTCTGCCCGAGGCGGTACTAAACTCTGTCCTCCTGGGGATTATGGGGTGGTGGGGATGGGCCGAGAACTGAGCCCACATTGTCCACCTTCCTCTGAAGAAGGTATTGCACATCTGATTCCTGTTTCAGAGATTTTTGCTTCTGACCACATACCCTCACATTTCTCTTTTAGTTTTTGGACTTAGGATACATGTGAGATAAAGTGTTTCCCCCATACTGTTCGTGAATTATTAATTCTATGCCTCAGTCTCAGAGGGTGGGCAGGCATGGATACTGTAACAACAACAATCAGTGCAGCAAATAATAAGGAAAGTCCTTCTCCTTCCGATCCAGGTAGATGAATGAGCCCCAGGTGATCACAGTGGAGGCACAGGCTTGCTCAGGCTCCTAACATTTTGTATGTTTCAAAGAATCTTAAAAAGGGTTTGCAAGCACAAGGACGATGGTTTGATAGCTGTCAGGAAGTTTGCAATAAGAAGAGCTCGTGTGTAAGCCCCCCCGGAAGAGGGCACAGCCACAGCGTTAGTGTAATACTTTCTTCCTCTTACAGTGCTTTGGGTAATAGGGCTGAGAGAGGATTGTAATGAAGACGGGAGAGCGTAAGGAGAGACTTCTGGACCCTCCTGACTGCGTTCCACATGACGGTCTTGATCCCAATCAAGACACTCTGCAGTCTAGGGGTCATTCCTCCCTGGAAGGGTCCTGGTGTGCCTGGTCATCTCCAGACTCCAGACGATTTCATCACCTTCCAAGGGCTGCTTTAGCTTGACTTCAATCCTCTTACACAAAAAACTAATGAGGTCTCTGCTACGTATCAAAGGCCAAGAGAAAGAGTTATTTTGCAAGATAACATTAATAATAGTAACTACTATTCATTGTGTTTATACTGTGTGCTAGGTGCTGACATATTTTGCTAAATTCTTGTAACAACCCCAAGATAGATTTTATTATTCCCTTTTGCTCTTGAGGAAATGGAGGCTGGGGAGGGGAAGTGGATTTGCTTGTGGTGACGCGATGTGTGGAAAGCAAAGCCCACAGTCTGAGCTGGTCTCATGGTCCACAGTCCACCCTCCACCTGCTCTGTCCGGGCAGGGACGTCTTCCTGGTCTTCTCTTGATGGCCTATAACGCTTTCCTTCCAAACTCTCATTATAGATTCCCAGAAACACAGGGGAAGAAAAGGGATGCTTTATCTGATATTTGTTCACTGAAATTAGCCACAATTATCACCTCTTGGAGGAGAGATTGTAGAATGACAACATTAGGCTGGGTCCCATCCAAACATTGGATGATCATGTTCTCATGATAAATGAATCTAGTACACACTCTGTTTGGTGTAACTGTCATCTCATCCACTAGCACAGTTTACTAAGGAGATGTTAGATGCAGTTTTCACACTGCTGATGGAAACTGCTGGTGGAAAGAATTGCTACACAGGTGAAGATAATATCATTCAACTGCAATGAGGGGCAATTTGCAAGAGAGAATCGCTCCTGTTCATGCTGAGGCCAAAGGCAGAGTCTTGGCTTCTCATTTTGTGGCAGGAACTACTTCCTGGCATATTTTTTCTTTCTGCAGCTCAGTTGTTGGCTTATTGTACTTGTTTTTATCAGCATAATGATTTTTTTTTGTAATGTCAGTTTCATGACATGATTATTCTCCTGCCAAATCCAGTAATCAAATGAATTAAAAGCATTACTTATTGATTTTTAGAGAGAATAGGTTTATTATGATGTATTCATTCCTGAATAGGCTAATTTGATACCAAAAAAACCTATTAGGGTTAGACAGCCCCTTTAGTAAATATAATTTACCCAATAATTTAGAGAATGTTATTTTCTTAAATATAGTACACATGTCCCAGTTCTAATCATTTTCAGAGGATGCTGACAAAACAGCAAGAAATGATTTGACTTTGCCTGGTGAAAACTATAGTACAGGTGCTTGGCAGCTTCTTTCCTGTCAGTTTTTCTTGAACAAACTACAATCAGGACGAATCTGTTCCACTTAGTAGCTGTCATCACAATCTACATTAGATATAAAAAGGGCAACCATATAAGTTTCTTAGAGGGTCAGTGGACACCAGGAGATGGGGCAGAGAGCATGTTCTCTTGCTGTAAGGTTTTTCTAAAGTTAGTGCTGGGTGGGGCGGGGGGCGGTGTGTTATCATCACCATCATCATTGTAATAATAATAAATATATTTCATCCCAAGGTGGTAGGCATTATTCTGAGAAATTCACTTGTAATAATTCATTTAATCCTCATGGTAACCCTGGGAAGTAGAGACTGTTATCATCTCCACCTTACAGGGGAGGATACTGAAGCACAGAGAGGTTAAGTAATTTGCCCATGATTACACAGCTAATAAGTGGGAGAACCAGAATACCTATCCAAATAGCCCAGCTCCAGAGTTTGTGCTCTTAACCGCTACGCTACATGACAACACTTATTGAGGTCATGCCAATATGCCGTGTATTATGCTAGGCACTGAGACTGGAGAGAGAAGAATTCCTCAAGGGGTTTACAGTCTAGAGCACGTGGATACAAGTCTATCTGCTTTCCAGCTTTAGAGGTTGTGTTTAACGTTTCTGAGGGCAGGGAAAAGATCTCGCCAAGTGTCAGTGATTTGTGCAGCCATTAACAAGAAGCACTGCTCTCCATGATGGAAGTGGCACAATGATGCCCTTCACTCGGAGTTAAAGCAAAGCATTGACAACAACAGCTGCACCAGTGACTGTCTATTGAGTGCTCCCATAACATAGGCATTGTGCTAGACACTCATACGTAGACTCATGGAATGCTCACCACTGGATGAGCTGGGTCTCATCTGAATGGATCACCACCCCCAACCCCACTCCTACCTTCTTGCTTTTGGGTCAGCCTTGTTGGACTTCTTCTCAAGCAGCATTTTGAATTGTGCCTTTTGTCACAGGGCAGCGAAGGATATTCCCTTGCTGGTTTTGTGGTTTCAGCTGTAAGACCTCTCTTTTCACATATAAGCCAGAAATCACACCCCAAACTCGAGCTAGTCTATTTTCACGAATTTTATGGGGAGAAAAGTCAGCTAATTTCCACACTCCCCTGATCCTGTTATTTTTCTTATCACACTTCCCAGCATTTCCTAGTTTCAATTAGGACTGAAAACAATGTACTAAAATCGCGTGAGCGTCCCTTCTCAGGGTGCTCCCTCTCCGCAGAGGGGGACAGCTCTTCATCTTACCAATGAAGAGGTCAAAAGGCTCATCAGGCTTCTTGCTGTTTATTAGATGGGCAGACTCTTAGAAACTGGGCAACCTTTGGAAACATCTAAAATTTGAAGTAAATATTTCAACTAAACTTCAAAAAAATTTCAAGTTTGCCTGTTGATGTCTTTTTTCAGTTTTAGCAGCTAGAACTGTGGAATGCTGAATTGGATGACACTGGGCTATAAATATCCATGATTCCTATTTGAATAGCTTAAAGATTTCATCATAAGACAGTTGGTTCAGTTAGACCCTATGTGAGATGAGAGTGAGAGCATCCTAAGTCAGAAGACTCCCACCTCTACAAAGATCCATCTTTAGCTGCTATAAAATCTTCCACATCAGGATCTGAGAACTTTGGCAATAAAGTTTGAAGAGTGTTTCTTTCTCTCCATCGCTGTCTCCATGTACATAAACATGTGCACACATACACACACTTGCAAAGGATTCACGAAGACCAGAATCAAGGGAGAGGAGAAAATGCAGGATATGCTTATGGTAATTTATACTTTGGTATATTGGAATCAAAAAAAGTTCATATTTCTTTTGAAATCTTATAAATGCTTTTTAAATAAGGAAGTACATAGTTCTAGAGTACTTGAAGAAAAACTTACATCCTCTTTGTTGAGGATGAAGAATGCTCCCAGGGGATATTAGCCATTACCTCTCAGAGGCTTAACCTTCACTTGAACAAATGTCTACATTTGTATAACCAGGTACTAAAATAATTCTCATGTTAAAGCAATCATTATTTACCTGCCACACTATGTGACACAATAGTTTTTAAGTGATTTTATAATTATACTTTTTTAATGCTGTGCTTTCGGCTGCCAAGACAGACCTGCCAATCTAATGTATATTTTTACATAATTTTGTGTGTAAGCAAAGACTAAAAATAGGTGATTTTTAAAAGTTTTTCATCTCACTGTGCCATCCTTAGTAAAATGATAGCTCCACAATGGCTATTATAAAGACATTTTTCACAGGACAACGTTCTATAGCAATATCACGTCCTTGTATGCAAATATCACAAGTGTCTGGATCATTGACAGAATTTGAAAGAAAAAAGAAATGGCCTAAAGCCTTTGGAATCTTTTAATCAGATCTGTTTTTCACAGTCACACAAATGCAAGAACGCATGTGATTTTGTTTTTAAATAAAAACAATTCTTACCTATAAAAGCGCCTGGTTTCCCCCTGCCCATGTGGGAGACAGCTTTAGCTGGGAGGAAAATGAAGTTTATCTTCACAGTGTCTGCTTGCCTTCTTTGCCCTTTGGATACTTGCCCTTTCTGGCTCTAGAATATTTATGGGTCCATGCACTCTTTTTGGAACGCCTCTGATAACCTCATTTATACTTAGATGTTCATATCTGATGGCATGTTATCTTCCTCCCAGGGAATATGTTTTTAAGTCAAAGGGTTAAATCTCTAATGGATGAATATTGAACATCAGGAAGTAAGAGACAAGTTGGGAGATCATTTCCCATGTGTCAGAAATCATAAAATGAATATATATTAGAGTGCACCTTTATGTATTTTGAATTTTTCCATAAAACATGTTTTGCTGGTCCTGTTAGAGAGAGAATGCAGGTTGGATGGATTCTCTATGTATTACATTCTGGTAGAAAATACTTTTGTGTTCTCTTTTTGTTACATTTTATTTTTGCCAATATCATTATCATAATTTTAAAGTTCACATTTTAACCTGTGAGGATTTAGAATTAATTTGAATTTAATTAAAAACAAGGTAGCTCAAATAATATTTTATTTCAATATCTTAGTATTTAAAACATTCAAAAACTTAGAATCTTAGCATCTCTCTGAAACAGTAAATGATATAGATAATGACAACAAAATATTTATTGAACACTTACAATGTGCCAGGCACTGTGTTAAGTTCTTTTTTTTTTTTTATGGTTTATCTCCCCAAATCCCCCCTGGTACATAGTTGTATATCTTAGTTGTAGGTCCTTCTAGCTGTGGCACGTGGGACGCCACCCCAACATGGCCTGACGAGCAGTGCCGTGTCTGCGCCCAGGATCCTAACCAGTGAAATAAGTTCTTTTTATGGATTGTGTTTTAATGTTTGCAAGAATCCTATGCAGTAGGAAGTGACTCCTCTTTACAGAGGAGGAAGCTGAGGCTGAGAGAGCCCCCCAGATTGATTCAACATCCGAAGCTGGTGAGTGGCAGAATGAGAACTGGACCCTGGTTCTGTTTCACTCCACAGCTCCTTGCTCCTAATTATTACAATCTAGATCTAATGATACACCATGCCCATCTTTATTGAGTGCCAACTGCATACCAGGCACTGCCCTTAGATACTTATGTATCTTCCCCCTTAAGTGGCCTGTCCAATTCTGCACAGCTTAGAAGTAGCAAAGCAGGGGCTCATATCCAGGTTTTATGATTTCAAAGTGAGTAGCGTTTCTACCACACACAGCTAATCCTCAATCAAGCCAAATACGATATAACGTAGGGAGAATTCTAGAGGTGGGCTATTTGGTGACAAGTCACCCAGAAAACCCTTAGTTTGACTCTCTTTAAAACAAAGAGAAGTATCTAATTCACTGTTTTGTACTTATTGAGTAAGGCATTAATTTAAAATCATAATGAAACTTTATAGTTGTCATGCATAGTTTCTAGGTTAAATGATATCTAGCCTATATTTTGTAGCATTTTACAAGAGGTTATTTTGGTTTTATTTGCTTGATAGAACTCACAAACTAAGCCCTTCATTGATTAAAGTGATTTATTCATCATTAAAGTTTATCTGTTTAGGGTATTTTGAATGATGGGTGAGGAGCAGGAATGTTCTAGTGTAATGACATAGTAATTGAGAAGTGCTGGTGTGTTTAAAGGGAGAAAGGATTTAAAGAAGTAATTTTCTAGACTAAGGAACGAGGTGAGTATAGCTGTAGAGAGAGAGGACAAATATATCAGGAACAGACTGGTGACCTAAGATATCTTGGGTGGGTCTCATTAAGATGACACTAATTCTCAAACTGGAAGACTGATAGCAACTCCAAGTCACCAAGGTTTGCATAATTCTGCTTTAAATTTCCACGTTTCTCTACACTTGTCTCCTTTGTCTGGAACTATTCACTACCATGTCCCTAGCAGCTTCAAAAAGAGGCCCCCCATTCACCCCGATCTTTTGCCAAGCAGGAGCTCTGTAGTATATTGTCTACTCTAGTAAGGAGCTTCACCTCCAGCCATTGCTGAGCCTGGAGAGCTCTCAGACACAAGGAGCAGGTGAAGCTCAGTGAGTGGGGGACTCTCTCTATGGGAAAGGAAGATAGGAGGTACTCTCTGTGTATCTGGGATACCAGATTTGTGGTGATTTGATCAATCAGATTAATTACATTCCATGACACTTATTTTTTAAGGCAATCACATTTCCTAACGCAATTTTGAAATGTAATGTCCATTGTATTAGTTTCCTAGGTCTGCCATAACAAAGTACCAGAAATTGGGTGACTTAAGACAACAGAAACGTGTTCTCTCACAGTACTGGAGGCTAGTAGTCTGAAATCAAGGTGTCAGCAGGTCCGTGTGGCTCCCTGAAGCTTCTGGGGAAAAATCCTTCCTTGTCTCTTCCAGATTCTGGTGGTTCCCAGCAATCCTCAGCCTTCCTTGGCCTGTAGCAACACGGCTGCAATCTCTGTCCCGGTCTTCACATCTTCACATGGCCTTATTACCTGAGTCTGTGTGTCCTCGCCTCTTCTATGGGGACACCAGTCATTGGATTTAGCACCCACTCTAATCCCCTATGACTTGATGTTTATTTCCAAATAAGGTCACAATCTGGGGCTCCCTGTGGACATGAATTTTGGGGGGATACCAATCAACCCACTACAGACTGTTAGTCTATATCAGGCATTAGTTTGGCACTCACGACACAACCATGAGCAAAAACCAATATGGCGTCTGCCCTCATCGATATTATAGTCCATCATGGAAATTAGGTAAACATCAAGAGTGCTAAGTATGTTAAAGGACAAGTGCCCTTTGAGAGCATATAGCAGGAAAATTGATCATGTCAACAGGTTGGAAAAGCCTTTCTCGATAGTGAGGTTTGAGTTGAAATATGCAAGATGGGTGGCGATAAGTAGGTGAAGAGGGGAAGGAAGAGTGTTCCAGACAGAGGGAAGAGCAAGTGTAAGGGACCTATGGTGGGAAGGAGCGCATTCAAGGAACCAAAATACACCTGCTGTACTTGTACTTCTCACATTTTATAGCATTAAAAATCAAAATAAGCCCAAACTCTGGTCCTTACATATAACGTACTGCTAGATGAAGACAAGGTACTTTGGAGAAATGTCTAACTTTTGCTTTGGAGTAGGAAATACACTAGATATCTAAACTGGTATACTGAAGAGTAAGGAAATCAATGGACTACTGGAGTAGTGTCAAAAAAACCTAGGAGCTAACTTTAACAGGCTCCTACTAACCAAAGATGGGACAGTCTGAGAATTAATAGGAAATTATCAAAATAGACAGGAACACATTATGTTAAAATCCATGAGTACAAAAGATATTGAAAAACTCACTTTTAAATTTTATTGGATGCTAGGGAACCAGTTCATTATTCTGAAAATTAGTAAATAAGAGGAAAGAATCAAGCATGTATTTGTATTTCCTGTGTGAGTTGTCTTCAGGATAACCATAGAGTTGATGAAGAAAGATTTCTGTCCACAGAAGTCTGTCAGCCAACAGATGACAGAGGAATGATAAAAATATCACCATATTTTAAACCCCTCATGAAATAATAGACCTAAGCAATGATCAGTAATGGCCATAAACATCACTAAAAGAGAGACAACTGAGTATTATGTACCTCTACAAACATTTTCCCCCAAATTTGAAGCTGAATTAAATCATGCTTCTAGATCTAACTATAATTTATAGGAACATGTTAAATGAGGTGATAGAAAGGCAGTCAGCAAAATCTTAGAGTATGAAGAACTCTGCAGAAATAAATTACCTGATTTCTTTAGCAAATGTATTGCCAGAAGAAAAATGAGCGAGGAGGGATCTTTCAATTAAAAGACATAAAGGACCTATCAGACAAGTGCAATGTGTGGCTCTTGTTTGGATCCATAACCAAACCAATCTAATGGTAAAAACAAACAAGCAACATTCATGTGTTATACAATAGGAGAAATTCAAATATAGGCTTGATATTTGGTGACATTAAAGAACATTACTCTCTTTTGGGGGGCAAGAGAATAATGATATTTTGACTATGTTTAAAAAGGAGTTCTTATCTTTTTGAGATGCATACTGAAATATTTATGAGTGAAATAAGCTAATAATGAGGATTTGCCCTCAAATATTCCCATTGTTGTGGGGAAGGGATGAAGCAGATGGTGGAATAGATGAAACAAGCAGAGCCCTGAGTCGAAGGGTTTTGGAGCTGGGTAACAGGTGCACGGGAAAATTGTATTTGACTTTTTTTAGTGTTCTCTACTTTTGTCAATGAAGAGTAAAAGGAGGACAAAAAACAATTAGGAAATAGAAAAGAACACTCCTGGGTGAATTCCCGCTTCTCTTTCATGTCATCGTAAGTGTTTTTGTGCTCTGCTCTGGGTAATGCTCACTTCCTCCACAGTGGTCACCAAGGTAACAACTCTGTTGTGTCTTCAGGCAGGGAACAAGGTAGAGTTATGAAGTCAGGATCCTCCGAGGTCTTTTAAGTGTTGAATTACCAAGTACTATAGGAAACTGTGAAAGAAGATGAAGACCATAGGAAGTTGTGAAGAAAGCTGTGTACCTTTTTCCACTTTTTTTTTCAATCTGCTTATATGCTTTCCCAAGGAAAGATAAACCCAGGAGAGGATGTGCGTCACATACTTAAAAATGGAGACCATATTTCTTTTTTCCCTGAGCATAGCCAATTTAAGCTAAAAATTAACTCAACAATAGAAACAATGACTACTTGACTTTTTTAAAAAAAAATATATTAGGTTGACACTACCTTTGAGTGAACAATCAATGTTTGTATAGAACATTGCTTATATCATTTTGAATGCTCTTTTTATTTTCTGAAATTAATTGCTACTGGAAACTTCAGTCAAGTTGGAGTTGATGTGTTTGTACGTAAATCACTTGTGTTCCTTTCACATTGTCTGATGACTCCATAAGTTAGATTTGTTGTCATTTTAGAGCCTAGCAGGAATATCTTTTGGTGAAGAAAAGTTCCTTATGAGTTATACTTACTGCTAAAGGCACAGGAGGACGATGGTGAATTATTGCAATATATTAAGCACATATGGCAATCATAAAGGTAAACAAAAATCATTAACTTTTTAATCAAGATATACTATCAATAAGTGTGCCTTAATAAAATACAACTCGTGGAAATCAGTCAAGAAAGTAAATACGCTGACAACACTCAAATTTATTTCCAGCTCCAACCTTTCTCTGGAGCTCTAAAATGACAAATTGACTTCTGGACATTTCCACCTGGATGACCTTCCCACAAACAACTAAAAATCAATATGCTTAATTGAGTTCAATTCAACATTTATTTATTGAACCTGTTTCAGGAGATGTGTTAGAAGTTGGGGACACAAAGATGACTAAGATCCAGCCTCTGATCCAAAGAGGTCACCAAAAAAACCCACAATTTTTTTTAACCAAAACTTTGACTTTCTTCTAAGTTCCGTGTCTCACTTGATGGCAACACGCAGAGCCTAAATCCAGAAACATTTGAATCGTCTTTGACACATTTTCCCTCCCAACTGGCATTCAATCCATTGCCAAGCCTTTTAGATTCTACTTCTAAAAATTCTTTGATGCCTTACCCTCTCCTTCAGTCCTGCTGTTAATGATTAGTTGTGTGCTTTGTCATCTTTGTCCCAGACTATTGCAATAGCCTCCTAACTGGTTTCTCTGCTTTCAAATTGTCCCCTCCACCCTCCCACCCATCCCCCTTCCCCGTCAGAGTTGTGTCACGGAAACAAAGATTGGATCATGCCACTCTCCTGTTTTAAAACCTTTTCTAAAGGCATTGTGCACCTTGGAAGTCTCCAAGACTTTCTGCAGGGGCCACACACAAGCTTACAGAGGACAAGCAGGTGATACAAACAAGAGACGGGCACCAGGTGGGAGACTATGAAGACCCCATACCCTATCTGAAGAGGTGGAACACTCAGCTCCAGCTTCGGGGGAGTGTTGGAGGGCTGGGCCCACTCTTGCTAAAACTTTTACTTTTTTTTTTGCTTGCTATCAGAAGCGAGGAATCCTGATTTTTACTGAAGTCTCTTGGTTTTAAAATATTGGCTCATAGTTTGAAACCACTTTGTAAGACAAATTATATCTGTGGGCTAGTTTGTGACCTTTGTTTTTTTGCTTTGACCCTCTCATCATTTATTCGTGGCAAACTCCTACTCATTTGTTAGGGCACAGATCAAATGTCCCTTAACCTTTGAATCTTTCTCTAATCCTAGTCAGAATTAATAACTCAGTAGTCTAAACTTCCATCAACCTTGACTGAACTTGACTTTAATAATAAACGTGCTTGATTTACACAATAGGTACTTTAACATAATGGCAGTTTACTGAGGAAAAAATTTGTGCCAACGTCAGAAGAAAAGAGAAACTTTTGATTTTCTCATGCTATTCGAAAGTTATGTAACAAATGAATAAAAACTTCAGAATAAATAACAATTTTTGAAAAACAAGAGTTTGAAATGGGGGAAAGAGTGAATCTGTTTCAAATGCCCCCCTCTTCACCAAATGTACTGCAATGCAAATAAAACATAAGAAGAAAAAAGCAGAGACATAGCTGGACTTATAAAAAGATGGACATCGCCATCGCGCAGATTTGGCACAAATGTAAAGTTGGGCAGGCTGGAAGGCAGACTGGGGTCCCGGTTCCCAGCAGGGATTAATGGTCCTGTGGAGTGCAGGAGGCCAAATGCACTCAGTTCAGTGGGGAGAACCACAACCAGGCTCACTGCTCCAGTGAGGGAGGGAGGAACAAATTACAAATATTTCAGGCATGCAAAGACTAAGAGCATTTATTCTGCCAATGACTCAGCAAAAAATGAGCAAAAGTTATATGTTAAAGAAAAGTGAACCCAGAAGTCAGACATGGGCTACAGAAAACAATGAGCACAGAAAATGATAAAAATATGTTGGTTGACTTAACTATTTAATATAAAAATAACAATTTTTAAAAAGAATAAAACTAAAACCTTTAAAGACAAGATGATGGGGACTGCTTTGATTTTCTTTAATTAGCTAAGAAGTAGTCACGAGGAGAATGGAAACACTGAACAATTGTTGATTTTGTTGAAAAAATATAGATGAGTTTGCTTGATAAAATTTAATGGTTAGCCATTAAAATAGAGACAATCTATAGCTTCCCTACTACGAGAAGAAAAATGAGGAAAATAAAAATATTATATATGCAATGGAAGGCAGGAAAGAAATTAAAAAAAAAACAAGGAAAAAAGAGGATAAAGAGAAGACACAAAATAAAACAGTAGGTGTAAGTTCAAGTCGGTTAGTATTTATAATAGACGTAAGTAGACCAAAGTCTTCTGTTAAAACATAGAATTTACTGGAATGGATCTTTTTAAAGTTCAGCTATATGATATTTATGAGATATACCTAAAAGAAAACTATATAAAAAGAGGTATATTATAAAAACACCAACCTAAAGAAAGCTGGTATAGCCATAATAATATCAGAGGAAAGCAGAATTTAAAGCAAGTCCTTTAATAGACAGGATGACTTGAAATGATGATAAAATGAACATTCCACCAAGAAGGTAGAATTAGGAACTTGTATACTTCTAACAACGTAGCCTTGGGCAACACAAAATGCAAATTGATTTAAAAGGAGTTATCGATTTTGGACCAGTATAGTGACTCATAATCAACACCCAGATCAAGCTATAGAGTGCGTCCATCGTTGCCCAGAGTTCCTCGGTGCTCCCTTCCAGTCAATTCCCACTCTCCCCACCCCATAGGCAACTACTGTTTTGATTTCTATCACCAGAGATTAGTTTGTTTTTCCTAATCTTGAAATTTATATAAATGGAATTATGCAGTATTTATTCTTTTGTTCATGGCTTTTTAGGTTCAACATGTTTTTGAGAACCATTCAAGTTGCTTTTTATATCGATAGGTTCTTATTGTTTGTTGCCGATTGGTGTACCATTGATGGCTACACCATAGCTTAAGTATTTTCCTGTTGATGAACATTTAGATTTCCAGACTTGGGCTATTATAAATAAAGCTGCTGTGAACATACAAAAAAAAATAATTCATACAAATTCATACAAAAAATGAATTAATAAAAGGGGATATTGACTAATCTACAATCTTACTGGATTACTTATATATACCTCAATTAGAAGCAGACTAAGCATGCCAAAAACTAATGAGAATTAGGAAACCTGAACAACACAATTGACAAGGTTGTCATTTAGATGAGTATACACATATGATCATAAAATCTTGCGCCCAACATTAAAGAATATACATTCTTTTCAAGTTTGCATTGAACATTTACAAAAACTGACCCTGAATCAAGTCACAGTGCAAAGGATTCTCTATAATTGATATCACAGAGACTAGAATCGCAAACATTGTAATTAGATTAGAAACAAGAGAAGATAGCTTAAAAAATTTATTTGGAAACTTACAAAATTCACTTTTAAAGATTTTTTATTTTATTCCTTTTTCTCCCCAAAGCCCCCTGGTACATAGCTGTATATTCTTCGTTGTGGGTTCTTCTAGTTGTGGCATGTGGGATGCTGCCTCAGCATGTTTTGATGAGCAGTGCTATGTCTGCGCCCAGGATTGGAACTAACGAAACACTGGGCCGCCTGCAGCGGAGCGCGCTAACTTAACCACTTCGCCATGGGGCCAGCCTCCAAAATTCACTTTTAAATTACACAGAGATTAGAAAGGAAATTACAATAAAAATTATAAAATATTTAGAAATGAACTGCTGCATTTCCTATATGTAGCAGAAATGCTACATTTTATAGTCTTTTTTCTTTTTTGGCTTTTTGCGTTTAAATTTTTAAAAGCTTTGACCTATTTGGAAGTTATAGAGCAAAAAAGATTGGGGTCCAGCTTTTAATTGTTTTAAAAATGACTGTTTTTCAAATTGTACCAATACCATTTGCTGATTATAAATGCAACCTTTTTATATGCATGATTCCCACATGTAGTTGGGTCTTTTATTGAACTCTTTGTTAATACTCTACCAGTAAAACAGTACCAAATTAATTTAGCATTAAAGTTCTATGATAAATTTTAATGGGCTAATTTCACCTTATTATTCTTGGTCAGAATTTTCTGGAATGTATATTTTTCCTGATTAACTTTAATATTATTTTGCAAAGCTTCCAAAAAATTTTAATTGAATTTTGAATTTGCACAGAATTTTTGATCAATTTAGGAATAACTGATATTTTGTGCAATACTATGTAGCCCATCTAAGAACAAGAGCTGTATTTTGATAAATTTATGTCTTTTTTTGTGTTCCCTAGTGGCATTTTAATGTTTTTCTTATGTAGATCTTCTGTAGTTCTAACAAACTGATCAGTTAACAAACTGATTCCTAGGTATTTTCTCTTTTTGGTTGCTGTTATTGCTGGCATCCTTTCTCTTATTACATATTCTTTTTTTGTTTGCATTTAGACAAACAATGGATCTACTATACGTTAATTTTGTAACTAGGTACATTATTGAATTCTCTGGTTGTTTCTAATCTTTTTCAGTTGGTTCTTTTGAATTTTTCAGAATTATAATAAAGCTATCTGAAAATACTGAAAGAATTTCCCTCTCCTATCTTATATATTTGGTCCTTATTTCTTACTCTTCCCTCACTGCATTGACTAGTTACCTCCAGAAAATAATGTTAAGTGAAGATTAGAAGGAGTGGTATTGGTAGCATGCTTCATTTGCTCCTGATTTTAGGGAGAATGCTCCCACTTCTTTCACCATTAAGCACCTCCCCCAGCCAATCGATAACCAAAGGAAGCATGCTAATTAGAAAATAAAAAATAAGATGACAAAATTAAGACCAAATTTGCATGTTAAATCAATACACATAAATAGTATAAACTTACCTGTCATAAATTCGTTGTCAGGTTGGATGAAAAATCAAACTGAGGGCTTTATACAAAGGGTATATTCAAAACCAAGAAATTCAGAAAGGTTAAAAAGGCAGAGAAGGAAATAAGAGGTGAATGCTAAGCAAAACAAGATGGAATTATGATATTAACCTCAGTCTATCAAGGCAGAAGTGCTACATGAGACCAGGAAGTGGACTTTCAGAATAATAAAGGGTAAAAGACCCACAAATGGTTGTGGCTGTTGTAAATTTCAGGCAGCAAATACCCAAATGAGAAACCAAAACTGATACTCAGCCCGGCCACCCTTGTGAGGTGTGTACATCCTACCCCACCATCGGAGAGGAAAACCTTCCCTCTGCGATAAACCACAAAAAAACAAAAAACACTTTGAGTCCCCTCCAGAAATGAAGCCTCGAGGCCCTTTCCTGTAGAAGTTGCTGACTCCGTGAGAGAGCGATGTTATCTCTGACATCTGAAGATCGCAGCAATTCTGGCAGAAAGGATGTGAAGGAAAATGGCCCTTTACCACCAATGGGAATAACAAACAGATCAGCTGTAACTTTGTGCGTTTTAATTCTTTAAATAGTAGCTACATCCTTTACCCAAGAAACAGTTCTGAAGGCTGGACTCCTCTATCAACCTTGCAGATAAAAACACTTTCTAAATGCTTCAACTTTTCTTTGAATTTTCCTTTACTGCAACATCAAGGTATATCAATCATAAAAAGCAGGAAATGTAACAGAAACACATTTGGACAGAAATGGACAAATGTGTACAGAAATGGAGAGAAACACAATGATGATAACATTAACTTACTTTTTTGGGCCCACAACAAACTAGGGAGACAAAAATAAAACAAAGTGTATAACATTTGAAAAATATGATTATATTTGTACTTAAAAAAATATATATAATTATCTTTCTTCCTTTCTTTCTCTTTCTTTCTTCCTTCCTTCCTCCCTTTAGTTCATTTTTTGGTGAGGAAGTTTGGCCCTGAGCTAACACCTATGCCAGTCTCCCTCTACTTTGCATGTGGGACACCACCACAGCATGGCTTGATGAGTAGTGTATAGGTTCGTGCCCAGGATCCAACCTTGGGCCACCAAAGTGGAGCGCATGAACTTAACCACTATGCCACTGGGCCAGCTCCTAGTTTTACTTCTTTCTCATCAATTTTGTCACTGTTGAAGAAAGATAAAGAAGTTAGTGCACTTAAACTACCTTCTACCACTAACTCCACACTTTGTTTGTTTGTATTATATTATATTGTTAAATTGATAATATTCATAGTATTTCCATAACCATTTTCCCACATGTTTATTTACTGCTCACCACTAATCCCTTCATGGTGGGTTCTCTAGTCATCTCTTATTTGGCTCTCAAGTAGTTTCCTTTTTTCGAGAAGCTCTTGTGGGCTCTCTCTCCCCTGAGTTTTCCAGCATTTGAAAGCGCCTGCCCAAACCTGGGTAGTGCAGACGCCGAGAGTTTAGGCTGCGGGGCAGACATCTTAGGTTTGAATTCTAGCTTTGCCACTCACTGTGTGACCTTGAGCAAGTAACTGTGCTCTCGTTTCCTTATTCTTAAAAGAGGGACCCCTATAAGTGCTGTTCATTGTGTTTGTTGGCCCCTCTACAACCCACCCCAGCTCCACTCGGGCACTGCTCTGCCTCATTCTGTACCCCAGGAGGAAAACCACTGCTCTCTGCACCAGCTGGGCTTCCTGGCCCACTAGCTTCCAGCCGGATTGGGCCAATGGGAAGGGCTGACAGGAAATCAAATGGCGGGGGAGGGGAGAAAGAGTGGGTATTATTTCCTTGCTTTCTCCCCACTGCAACCCTTGTAAGGACTGTCCCTGAAGCTGGCCACTCTTCCTCAGCTGCAGCTCTCACTGGACTTCCAGAACACTGCTTTCTTCTTTTGTTCCCTAGTCCCGAGAAGGGTAATGGTATTCCACTGCTACGTTCTCCAGGTATCTCGATGGACCTTGTTGTTCCTCTAAGCTTGCCTACCTTTCTAAGCAGTTCCTTTGTTAAAGTCTCTTCACTTGAAATATCTGGGGTGAACTGTGTTGCCTGCCAGAATCTTGACTGATACAGTCCATAGGACCAGGAATGACCCTGGAGATGGAATTCTCAGACTGGGTTGCTAATATGGTAGTAGATTCATGGGAACACAGGACCTGGGCAGTAGGTGGCCTGCTGGAGCATCCTGATCTCTCCAATTACACTCATAATGGTAGGAGATGGAGAGCCAGCCAGGTCAAGGCATTGCAAGATCGCCAGGCTGATGTACTACTCCCTGACATTATGACAATGATGATGACAAATGCTGCAGGGGATGTGACTTGCTTCTGACTGTGCCAGAGAGCTTGTGTAAAAATAAATATATTGCTTTACTTTCGATTCAAGACAAAGTGGAGAACCAGACATGTTCTACGGAGGCATTAAGAGAATCGCTTCTTGCCTTGAGCTGGAGAGCAGACATGAATAAAGATCAGGCCTAAAATCGAACTGCTCAGCTGCAGAATTACAACTCTAGTTAAGCATGCAACCTTTGAAAGTCTCTTGTGCTAAATTTAGATGACTGGTTGAGAAGGAAGGAGACTCTGAGCCTTCAGATAGGGACCTTTGTGCAGACACGATATGAATCTCCGAATCACCCTGAACCTCCTTTGCTGTTGCAAAGAGTCTCCCCTCCCTGTCTCAGGATGTCTCCCTGTTCTTTCACTGACACCTTTCAATGATACTCCCTGAGGCAGTTGCTCTGCCAGGGCATGCCTGTTTGTCTAGATCCACCCACAGGGCCTTTAGGCCCCTAGCGAGAGTTCAATCACAGCCTGGCACAGGGAAGAACTGTACATTCCCTTCCAGGGGGAGAAAGTAAATGAGCCAAAAAACCTGTGGGTACTTTTCACTTCTTTGAGATGGGCCGAAACCTGGGGAGGACCTAAGAGAATGGATTCTAAGCATTAGACCAGGGATTGGCAAATTTTGGCTTGTGGGCCCATGGCCCACCACCTGTTTGTGGATGGCATGCAACCTAAGAACGATTTTTGCATTTCTAAATGGTTGGAAAAACGAGTATTTTATGTCACGTGAAAATCATATGAAATTCAAATTTTGATGTCCATTAATAAAGCTTTATTAGCACACAGTCATGCCCATTGGTCTGCGGGCGCTTTTGTGCTGCAAGGGGTAGTCATGGCAGAGGCTGGCTCTCACAGCTGGAACTGTGTATGACCTGTCCCTTGATAGAAAGAGTTTGCTGAGTCCTGCTCCATAGCATGGAAATGATAGTTGGAGGTGCTGCCATTGAAGCGGGATCCCAGTTTTAATGGGCATAATGAGATTCTGGCTAGGCGGAGGCCAGGTGGCGATGATTACCATCAGAGAGACAAAGTGGGCACAATTGCCACACTAGGCAGGGTCAGAGGGGCCAACTGTTTTGACCCACTGGATTCGGTGGTGGTGGTGCATTGACCATGGGTCTGTAGGAATGAAATGGATGTAGTCTACTAAGATACTGATTGAGCTATATGATCTTATAGGCAGAAACGTGATTAGACTCTCCATAGAGGGAATTCACAGGCTACCATCAACTCAACCAAGCCGGGTCAGACCTGGAGAGGTGACTGAGGGGAAGCTGGACCCCTGTGGGGAGTAACATAGCCACAAATGTATACTGTAAATCTTTCTCTAAGCATTTCCACAGGCCATTGATAGGGTGACTGTGCATTGGTGAAAGGGAATTTTCCAGACCTTCCATATATTGTAAGATACTGACCCTGGGTTGAGGGTGATCACGAAGTACCCAATATACCATTGTGACCCACCAATCAACATGGGGGCTCATGGAGGTTAGATAGATGGAATTTTTTTCACAAGTTATTATTATGAAATAATTTCAAACACATAGAGAAGAATAAAGACTGGTTATAGTGAACCCTATGTACTCAACCTCTAGCTTCAACACTTATCAATATTTTCCTATGTTGTTTTATCTAACCACACTAACACTTAACCCCACCCCTGGGAGATCTCTGAAAAATCATCATCCATAAATCTTTCGTCATGTACCTCTGATAAGGACTTTTTAATGTAACTACAATATCATTATCACACCTAAAAAATTAACAAAAATTCCTTCATATTATCTATTACACAGTCCATGTTTCAATTTCCCCAAATGTATTAAAAAATGGCTTTTTCAGGTGATTTGGTTGAATCTGTACCTAAATAAATTCCATACATTGTACTTAGTTGAAATATCTTAATCCTCTTTCATCTATAACAGCTCCCCCTCCCTACTTTTCATGACATATGGTGAAGAAATTGAGTCATTAGACCTGTAGAATTTCCTTAGAATTTCCCTTATTCCAAATTTGGCTGATTGCGTTTTCATCAGATCATGTAATTAGTTTCTCTTCCCCCTCCAACTATCCTCATCAGGCCAAAATTGTAAACCAAGAGGAGTGCAACCTCCCTGGGGGAAATTGTGGAGATTGGGGCCACATTTCTGCTTAACGTACTTGTGTGGTTGGTCCAAAACTTAGATGGATCTTGGGGAACGACAATGGTGGTTATCATAAACTTAAATAGTGACATCATTGTTGCTGCTATTTACATATGGCATCTTTCGTGGAACAAATCAACACTCTCCCTGCTCCTGGTTTGCAGCTACTGACCTATCAAAAAAATTCATATGGGGCTGGCACCTTGGCCGAGTGGTTAGGTTCGCGCGCTCTGCTGTGGCGGCCCAGGGTTCGGATCCTGGGTGTGGACATGGCACTGCTTGTCAGGCCACGTTGAGGTGGCGTCCCACATCCCACAACTAGAAGGACCTGCAACTAAGAAATACAACTGTGTATGGGGTGGGGGTTGGCGAGATAAAGCAGAAAAAAAAAAAAGATTGGCAACAGTTGTTAGCCCAGGTGCCAATCTTTAAGAAAAAAAAAATTCATATATCCAATAGTAAAGTCAGAAGCAATTTTCATTTTTATAGCAAGGCATATACTATATATATATATATATATATTTTTTTTTTTTTTTTGGCTGAGGAAGATTTGCCTTGAGCTGACATCCACTGCCAATCCTCCTCTTTTTTTGCTTGAGGAAGATTAGCCCTGAGCTAACTTCTATTTTGTATGTGGGTTGCCACCACAGCACTGCTGACAAGTGGTATAGGTCCACGCCTGGGATCCAAACCTGTGAACCCAGGCTGCCAAAGCAGGGTGCACCGAACTTAATCACAGGTCACAGGATGGGACCCTATACTATGTTCTTAATGGACTACGTCGACTCTTCTGCTTTCTGCTAGAGGCACATTGACCATCTTGATGTCCCACAGAACGTTATACTGATGCATTATATTGATGATGTTTTGGTAATCGGATCTGGTGAGTGGAAAATAGTGAATGACTTACACCCCTTAGTAAGACTTTTGTGCATCTGTGGGTGGGGGATAAACCCCATGAAAATTCAAGGATCTGCCATGTTGGTGAGTTGCTAGAATTCTAATGGTCTGGGGTCTATCTGGATACTCCTTCTAAAGTGAAAAACAAGTTATACCTTGAACTGCACACCACAAATAACTCTTGGCGAGCCTCAGTGGATTTTGGGGGCACTATGACCATCTTTGTGTATTTTACTCTGGTGTGTTTACTGACTTGCTCATAAGGCTGCTATTTTTGAGTGGAGACCTAATGAGAGCTCCATAGAGGATTCAAGCTGAGGTGTAAGCTGCCTTACCACTTGGACCTAATGATTCTTGCTGTGTATACAGCCTTCAGTAAGCCTCAATAAGAGGATCACTGTATATCAGCTCTCATGCCCTAGGATTTTATTTATTTATTTTTTTGTGTGGAAGATTAGCCCTGAGCTAACATCAGCTGCCAATCTTCCTCTTTTTGCTGAGGAAGACTGGCCCTGTACTAACGTCTGTGCCCATCTTCCTCTATTTTATATGTGGGATGCCTATCACAGCATGGCTTGCAAAGTGGTGCCATGTCTGCACCCGGGATCCAAACCGGCAAACCCCGGGCCGCTGAAGTGGAACGTGTGGACCCAACTGCTGTGCCACCGGGCTGGCCCTCATGCCCTAGGATTTTAGAGCAAAGCTCTGACTTTTTCTGCTGTTGCTATTCTCTGTGTGAGAAGCAGTTCCAATTTTGCTATGGGATCCTCAAAGAGATGGAATAGCTGATCATGAGACACCAAGTGACTATGAAACCTGAGAAACTCCTCATGGTCCGGTGTTTTCTGATCTGCCATATCATAAATTACATGGCAGCAATCCATCAATAACTAAAACTGGGTCTGGGTCTGAGCGGGTCCAGAGCGCCAAGTAAATCTGAGGAAAAGGTGGCTCAGACTCTCAGGTATCATCATTTTCTCCTTCATCACCTTCCTTTAACTCACACTTAACAGCCTTGTGGGGAATTTCCTATGACCAATTAACAGAAGAAGAAAAGTTGAAAGCCTGGTTTACATGTGCGTGTGTATAGTATACTGGCACCAGCTGGTAGTGGAGAGTGAAAATATTTTTACAGACTTAAGAGCATCTCTATGGTCAATGGGGAAGGAGAGCTTCCCAGTGGGCAGAACTTTATTAGGACCTCTGGTGGTCTACTCCCTATAGAAAGAAACGCAGCTTAAAGTATGGATCTGCATTGCGTTGAGGTCTTTTACCAATAGGTTGGCTGACTGATCAGGGTCTTAGAAAGAAATGATTGGAAGGTTGGTGACAAGAAGCTCTGGGAAAGAGTGAATGCCCATTCAAAGCAGACTCTCAGCAATGAGCCGGCGAGTGACCTGTGCTACAGATGTCAGCCGCCTATACCAGCCACCACGGTGCTTGCTTGAAAGATTCATTTATGAAGTGGGCACAGCATCAGGGATGGAAGATATGCATGGGCTTAACAGCATAGACTCGCCCTTACAAAGGCTAGTCTGACTACTGCTATTGCTGAGTGTCCAACCTATCTACAGCACAGGCCAAAGCTTTGTCTGCAATATGGCACCATTCTCTAGGAGAACCAGTCAGCCACCCAATGGTAAGTTGAATATGTTGATTTTCTGCCATTGTGGAGGGGGGAAGCTATCTTTACAGGATTCATATTCTGGTTACAGATTATTTGCCTTCCCTTCCCACATTTTTTCTGTTAGCACTACTGTCTACTATTGAGGGACTCACACAATGCCATGGTGTTCCTTACAACATCATCCCCAACCAACAAACTCATTTCATAGTGAAAGGTGTATGGCAACGAGCTCAGGCCCCTGGAATTCACTGGTCCGCCCACTTACTCATGAGCTAAGAGCAGGTAGACTAGCGGAACAGAACCAATAGAAAACTGTGTAGGCTGAGTTACAGTGTCAGCTCCAAGAGAGTGCTCTGTGATGTTGTAGTGATGTCCTACAGGGAGTAATCTATACTTCACGTCAGTAACATTTGTGCCCCCTAGCCAGACTATATAACCTGGGAACCAAGGAATCGAGTTATGAGTGACTCTTTCCATTTCTACAACCTTGGTCTTGCTGAGTTGGGAGTCTTATCGCCTCGGGGAGGGGTGCTTCCATTAGGTGATACACTTGTGTGGCACTAAATTCGAGAGAATGCCCCCTGGCCATCTTAAATTCTCTGAGGCCCTGAAGCAATAGGCTGTGATGCCTAATCCTTGTTACCAAAGGGAAATTGTGTTCCTTTTACGGAGGGCCTGGGCGGGCTAGGGAGGCACTGGGGCAGCTCTCGCACTTAACACCACCTGGCCCACTACATATTTATTTAGTGTTCCACTAAACTGTAAGGACCATGAGGATGGGACCATCTTGTTCATTGCTGTATCCCTGATTCCTGTAGTTTAGTAGTTGCTGAAGAAACTATTTGCTGAGTGAATGAATGTGCACTGGTGGCTCTCCCAACTGGGAGTTAAACTATTAGCCTCTGGAGTCTGGGTTTGTATCTAGGTTCCATTAATTCCTACCTCTTTGACCTTGGAGAACTTGTGACCTGAACATTTCTCTGCTTTAGTTTCCTCGCTACCACAGGTCCAAGTGTCTTATCCGCAAATCCCAAAAAGTGCGAAATGCTCTGAAAACCCTAAGTTTTTGTATCTTTGGCACAAACTCATCTGCGGGCAAAACTTGACCTGATTTGAATTTATATGAGCTATTTATAGAATTAATTTTTCCAATTCGTGTGAATATTCATAGATTTAATTGAAAAATTTAACATGTTTGAATATAGGATGCTTCTCCATGACCTGTGGATTTTGTGTCTTATATGGCACATGTATCTTATTCCTTGTCTGAAATCTGAAAAAAAGTCTGAATTTCAAGACATGTTTGGCTCCAGGGTTTTTGAATATGGAAGTGCGCCCCAGTAAGAGGACCTACCTTATTGGGTTGCGTGGGTTCAATGAATTGGTATACATAAAGCGCTTAGTGTCTACCACACAGTAAACAATAAATGCCAGCTGTCATTCCTATTAGAAGACCGTCTGTTTGCTCTAACATTGTGGGAGTGAGATCTCTTTAACTCCTTTCTTATCACGTTGGAGACCAGTTTGTATCTTTTAGAGCTTATCCTGGGGGCTGGTAAGGTGTGTGGTGCTTGTTTTCTGTTGTGGGAGGCACAGGGAAAGGAGGGGGCTCATTAGCCTTGTGGGAAGCTGTGCTCTGTGAGCCTGGTTTCTGCTTTCACTACTCCAGTTTGGTTCGAAGTCCTGCCCAGAGTTTACCGCACCTGTGCGAGGTCCCCTCAGAGGCCTGGGGAGACGCACTTTAGAGCGGATCCTGGAACCTGTTCTTTACACAGAGACAAGCTGCACCTTCTTCACCTGCTTCTCCCCGACTGCTGGTCACGTTACCAAAAATTAGGATGACATTCGTGGGCTGGACCCACAGCCTCATCACCTGCTGGGAAGAAGTGGTACTCCCCAAGGTGCCTTGTGGCTTCTTCACCCTGGGCCTCTGGCTCCTTCAAAGGAGCTTGTTTCGGTCTCTTCTGTTCATGTTTTCTTGGCTTTGGGTTTGCTTTGTTTGTTAGATACGTATAGATTTTTGGATATAATTAGCCCTAGGTCATCACGAATAGACTGCCTTCTCTTTATAGCTTTGTTCTCAGCTGGAAAAAAACAAGGCACAAAATAGACAGTGAGCTCTGGAGATTCTTTCTGACACTGGGGAGACACACGTAGATTTCTATGTTTCTCCTCTTTGGACGTTCTATACCTTTCGTCTTTTTCCTACTTCAGAAGTATGTTTTATGTGTATATGATTTTGTCTTCTTTTTTTTTTTTCTTTTTCTATTAGTATCTATACCAATTTCTGGAAAAATCTGTCTCTCTCTCTCTCCGTGCTTCTCTCTTCAGCTATGCTTTTCACAGAGTAGGCATAAAGCTGTGTTTCTTCTTATGTTTGATTGCTACTAGTTTATTTTTTTGCGTCTTGTTTTCCTTAAAATTTGTAAATTTCTTTAGTGTGGTGATAGAGAATCTGTGATAGTTTCACTCTGCCAACTTACTCTGAAAATCTCATCTACTACATTATCTTTTACAGCATAAAGATATGTTGCCCTATAGCACAGTTCATAGGTATTAATGGATAAGAGTAACTAGACATAAGGCAGTTAAATTTTTGCATGCAGAGGGAGTCAGAAAAAGCCCCTAGAATTAAGCCCAACTATGTACCACCATGAGATACTGCCATTAATTAAGGTGCACCAATTCCATACATTCCAGTTTTTTCTCTTCCTTTCTGTTGGATATAGCAGATAAAGTCTTTTTTTTTTTTTTTTGGTGAGGAATATTGACCCTGAGCTAATGTCTGTTACCAATCTTCCTCTTTTTGCTTGAGGAAGACTATCCTTGACCCAACATCTGTGCCAATCTTCCTCTATTTTGCCTGTGGGATGCCACCACAGCATGGCTTGATGAGTGGTGTGTATGTCCATGCCCAAGATCCACACCAGAGAACCCTGGGCTGCAGAAGCCAAGCACGTGAACTTAACCACTACACCACCGGGCCGGCCTCTAAAAGTCTTTTAATGACTGGCATGCTCAGAAAATTGTGTTTCAATTCTTCACTTCAGTACTCATGTATAGTATAGCCTGAAGAGGCTGCATACTTTAAAGCATACACTCCATACGTTCGTTTATTCTACACATATTTCTTGAGCACCTACAATGAGCTGGGGGCCTGCAGATAGAGCAGAAAAAATGAAACAGATGGAAATTCCCGTGTTCATGGCGCTTACATTCTATCAGAGAGAAACAGACAATAGAAAAAATAAGTACATTGTGTAGCTTGTTAGAAGCTGTAAGAGTGATGGAGAAAAATTAATCCAGGGAGCCTCGCAGACCTAGAGGCAGGGGGAGCAGTGCAGTTGCCCCTATTTCGGGAAGATCTCCTGAGCAGTTGCCATTTGAGAAAAGATTTGAAGGATAGGAAGAAGCAAGTCATGCATATTCCTGGGGGAAGGAACATTCCAAGCAGAGGGACCAGAAAGATAACATTTTTTCCTCCTCCTTTCTGCTGGATAGAACAGATAAAAGTCTTTACTGACTGGGCTGCTCCGAAAATTGTTTCAATTCTTCACTTCCAGATCCACGTACCGCCTGAAGGGGCTGCATACTTTAGAGCAATTATTAACATTTGTAGTCGAATTTAAGTATTCCTTTTGGCTATACAAGAACGAGTATGCATAAATTAGTAACTGTCAATAAATATATGTTGTAATAAATTTAACCTAGTGCTTGTTCTTTCAGTTAGCACGTGTATGTGATTGGCTAGAAACCCAAGCAGAAGGCCTGAGTGGTCATCAGAGAGGAGCAGCCAAGAGTTACAGAAGATCTCCCGGATTCTTTCCAGGAAACTTCCTTCTTCATTTCCGTTTCTGTCTGGTTCCCTCTTTGAAGAGTCAAATAGTGGTCTGGGTTTAATTGCGACTTCCTCTCTAGTCTCTGCATTGATCTCTACTTCATAAAGCAGAGGAATGTGATCTGAAAGGAAACGAACTTCTGCTTCAATGAGCTGGATGGTTTTATCAGGTGATTTCAATCTGAAAGTAAATTGTTCTCTGGAGAATAGATGCTTATTGCTGGTGTTATTTTGAGAAAGGATTTAACAAATAACTTTCAACATATGCCCCGTTCTATTTGAAAAAGACATAACAAAACAGTATTTGGGATCTAGAACAATGATCTAAAAATAGCTGAGAGATGTACTCCTATTTGGAAAAAAAAAATCGCCATGAAATGATTTTTGCTTCTTATTCTGAGCATTGCGTAAAGCAGAACCAATTCACAGCAACTAAAGCATACTCTCAAAGAGAAATCTCAAGTCATTTTCTGCTCAGGACCCTGGAGACCTCATTAAACTGCCATTACAAAGAGACCCGCAGCACGCGGTTTACGCCTGTCTGCTAGGGAGTCAAGCAAACGGCACCGAGATTGCTATGCAGATATGTCTATGAGTTGCCAGATATAGATAAGCCCGGTGTACCCCACTCTATGGAATTAATACTTTTTTGAAAAATTGTGTTCTAATTTAATTACATGTTGGAAGTTTTACATTAGTGATTCTCAAAGGGCACACACCCTGAGCAGATTTATCAGAATCTCTGATGTTGACAGGTCTTTTTGAAAAGTCCCATATAACCACCCCACTCCTCTGCTGCTATATCCTTTGAAGCAGAATGGGAGTTCCCCACCTCTCGCTTCCATGGAGAGTAAGAATCTCCGCTGTGGGGAATTAGTGTTCTTGGCTGGAGTCTACAATGGCCCTCAGAATTGTTGGAGTGGAGACTAAGTTGAGAACTCCGAGGGTGTTTCCTCTTCTGTGGTCCTGCAGGATCCAGTCTGCACTGCAGTCTCTGGCAGATTCGACAGGGCATTGGTATTCTCTGTTCCTATATGTGCGCCCTCCTCCTAGGAGCGTCTTGAGGGTGAGAGTGGCGATTGCTTGTTTTGTAACACCTCGTACACAGCAACTGCTCAGTAAATATTTACTGAATGGATGAAGGACTGGTTTTAAAGAGGCTCTATTTCAAGGGATCAAAGTAGTATACGACCATCTCAGTCCTTAAGGGATTTAAAATCTAATTAGTAGAATAAAGCACACATATGTAAGGGGGAAAACAAATCTTGGGTTAAAATACAGAAGTTTTAAAGAAGAGCAAATTCTGTTGAATGAGAGATCATTTTATTTGGCTGAGCACCTTGATGCATTTGCGTATGCAAATGTAGGTCTGATGCAGATTTGGAGAGTAAGGACTGCAGCGAATTGAACTGTGCTACCAAACAGAATGAAAAAAGTTAAAGTTTTTAGAAGGTGTTCCAGAAGGGAGTGGGGAGGAACTGAGAATGACAGAAGCGGGTGAGTGAGAGAAGAAAGAGAGAAATCAAGGAGGTGAAGTGAAGCTGGGGTGCTACATGGGGTGAAATGGCCAGTGAAACCCCCAATATGAATCCCCAGATTTTAATATTGATTGTGTCGCCTTTTTTGGATTGTTGTGATGTAGACCCCTGCTCTGTGGCCCCAGTTAGTCAGTAATGACTGTTGAATGTGGATCCGTGACTACAAGGTAGCCACATTCCTTGTAGAATATACATACCTTGGCTGCATAGATATCTCTGTGCCACTTGCCTATGTATACACACACACACAGACACATAATATATATATATTATATTATATATTCATGTTATATATATATACTCACACACATTTCTGAATGAATATGGTACAAAACAGTAAATGACTAGGCATTTCTGTAACTGTGATAAATGTTTCTTCTATTTTCCAAACTTTGGGTTGAGTCTATCATTTATGTAAAATCTTATATGAGTGCTGTTTATTTGCTTATCATTGGTTGATTTTGTTTTGTTGACATCAGGGAAAGGGGCTGAGTTCCACTTCTGGATTGACCGGAGGCAGAATAGGAACAGCCTTTATAATAGAGGAAGATGACCCACACTCTGAGTTAATTGCACAGAAGAATGGGTTCAGAGTCAGAGATGACTATGAGCATAGATGCGCCCCAGGAATTTACCAGAATCTTGTGGTGTGTTAAAGACAGGCAGGAGTGGGGTTTGAGATACACTTAGAGAGGTCTTAATGGATAGAGAGGCTCTAGCTAACGTCTGAGTTACAGATACATGAAAACAAGAAAGCAAAATTACAACGCAGTGTTTTATAAATGTCAGATGAATGACGGAATAGATAGTAGAGAAGTTCAAAGTGGGGGCAGTCGTTTGAGCGGAGGCAGATAGAAAGGTTTTTTCTTGTTCTTTTTTTAGAGATTGGCACGTGAGCTAACAACGGTTGCCAATCTTTTTTTTCCCCTGCTTTTTCTCCCCAAATCCCCCCAGTATATAGTTGTATATTTTTAGTTGTGGGTCCTTCTAGTTGTGGCATGTGGGATGCCACCTCAGCATGGCCTGACAAGGGGTGCCGTGTCTGTGCCCAGGATCCAAACCGGTGAAACGCTGGGCCACCAAAGCAGAGCCCGCAAACTTAACCACTTGGCCATGGCGCCGGCCCCGAAGGTTTTTTTTTTCTTTTTGAAAGAATTAGAATTCAGTTTGAATCTTGTGAAA
The DNA here is from genome assembly GCF_037783145.1 of Equus przewalskii. Lineage (NCBI taxonomy): Eukaryota > Metazoa > Chordata > Mammalia > Perissodactyla > Equidae > Equus > Equus przewalskii. Next base: position 19,338,217 of record NC_091862.1, read on the forward strand.
GAGAGAAGTGAATTCCTGATAAGGGATTATTAATTCATTCAACACATGCCACTCATTTATTTGGCTCCTAGAATTTGTCAGGCACTACGCTGGGCTGTCAGATATAAAGATCCTTTAGACATGATTCTTGTCTTCAAGGAAGACAAACCGAAAGGTGAGAACAGTTTACTCAGCAAGTGACGATGATATGTTATAATGTGATGAGCCTACATTGGTGCATGAAGAGGATCCTGTGGGAGAACACACACGGCCATGGTTCTTTCTGCTTGCGTTGGTTCAGGGAAATTGCATTAGGAACTTGCCTTTTGAACTGGGCCTTGAAGGAGGCATAGGCTATAACTAGTTAGAGAATGAGCAAGGGCGTCTTAATCAAAGGGACTATCGTGAGCCATGCTGGAAGACCTGAAGCACATGGGTATGTAAAATACAGCGAAGTCGGCTTGGCCGGAGCACAGGGAGTGTGTCGGGAGAAGGCTGGAATGTCACCTTGGGGCAAGGAGGTGAGAGGCTCGAATGGCATTATTTATAGACAGAAGGAGCCTTCACAGGTTTCTGAGCTGGAAAGCACGAGCAAATTTATTTTGGGAAGATAATTGAATTTGGGAGGAGGATGGCAACAAACAAGGAGAATTTGATGGCTAACGCTTGCTCTTTAGTTGGTACTTACGCTGCGCTAGGTACATTCTAAGTGTTTGACGCCTGTAACTACTCAAGACCGTGCAAAGATGTAGGTCCTATTATTAACTGCATTTTACAGATGAGAAAGCCATACAGGTTCCATAGCAAATAAGTGGTAGAATCAGGTCTGAATTCATTGGTCTGACTGCAGAGTTTATACTTTTAAATGATACAATGAACTGCCTTTTAAAACTACAAAACAAAGGCAAACTTCAAGGTGGCCATCATGAGATGCTAACGTAGGGCAACGTGTACAGGATGGTAAAATGAGGATGGAACCCAAACCACCACAGGAAGTGTGGGAGAAAGAGGTGAGGAAGATGAATCAGTTTCTTGTTTGGATTGCCTGATAAATGGTGAAGCTATTAACCAAAAGAGACATACTGATTTACTCAGAAAATAAGAAAAATGCAGCTTTTCAATAGATTGTGATCTTTATGCTCTCAAGAAACATTTAACCAAATGGTGGCAGCCCCACATACCGCTATTTCAGTATGTACAGACACATTCACGGAAATGCTGATGTTACAGCTGTCAGATTAAACTGAAATCTGTGATACACATGCCAAAAATTCAAATACAAAGGGAAGGTTCAGTTAAGCAATCAATCACTCCATTGTTCGGGGTCATGTAACAACATCTGGAAGACTGACTGAGTCTCACTTTTTATATAGTTTCTTTGCCTTTATGTCTTTGCCACATTTAAGAAATGAGGCCAACTTCAGAGATATGTATGCAAGGAAGCAGGCAGTAATAGCCTCTGTGGCTGTTTCTGGATGGTAAAAACATTCTTAGCCCCTGGCGTGTGCATATATATGGCTGAATTTCATGAAATAATAAAAATAATAATGCTTCCTATTGCTATAGTTCTTTACATAGTTTTCAACACTTTCTGAGGAAAAAGATGCAAAACCCAATATGCATTCCTAAATGATTAGTGATACGGCACTAAGTGTGACTTTCTAATGTTTCTTTATGTGTTTCTTGAATGTTCGTAACGTATTCGGAACTGAAATGTAAGGATTAAAGGGACTTCAGTAGATTCTAATCACACACGTTTGTTCCTTTTATATTTTCTAAACCAGGGAGAATGCCAGGATATTTTATTTCCTACAGGCTGAACTATTTAGAAGACATCTTCCCTTACATGTTGCTAACACGCTTTCTACTTATTTAGAAACTATTTAGTTTCTAAATTTGTTTATTCACTCAGTGTTTGTTTAGTGGTTTCTGTGTGCAATAGTACAGTGTGGGAAGTCTACACTGGAAGCCACTGGAGGACAGGGAGCCCATCTGTTCCCTCTTGATGCACAGCCTGGCTCACAGAGGCGGACAGAGGCGTGCTGGATGAACGACTCTGCTTGCTGACAATATGATGAGTAACCATTTCTGATTCCTATGTGTAGATATATGTAATATACTATGATACATGATAACTGAGGAAAAAGATGCCTTTGTTTTACATCAAATATTCAGGAAGGGGCAGAGAAGTTAAACCTTCATCTCTATGACATTTAAAGAATAGCACCAGATCATTGTAGTTTTACATAATGATATCATCAAGAGCTACCAGCTATTGAATGTCTGCCCTGCCGTGCACTTTACAGATGAAAGTGCTAAGCTTTGAAAATTTTTTATTTAATTTAATATCTACAGCAACCTAATGAGGTTGTAATATTATTCCTGCTTCATAGAATAAGAATCCAAAGCTTAAGGAGATTGAGTAACTTTCTGGAGGTCATACTATTAGGGACTTGAAGGCGGTGTTCTTTTCACCCACCACCAACAGCCATGTCTGAGCGTTAATTACATCTCAGGAGACCCAGCAAGATTTGAGGGATCGAAGACCGAAAGAACTTTATGGAACCAGTCCTACAGTTAGAATACAGAAGCCATTTACACATCGTTATGAGTTAAGCAAAGCCCCCAAACACTGCAGTTATGATGGATATTTATTTAACTCCCATATATCTGGACTTAGCCACTTATCCATTAACTCATTTAATGAGCTTGGGGAAGGTAAATTATTTGCAAGTACTGTTTGACAAAGTACAAAAAAATAGTGAAAACAAGCCATATTTGTACCAATTTACTTAAAGTCTGTTTCTCTCTATCCAGTTCCACACATAACTATTAACTGAGCATTTATAATGTGCAATTTTATTGTGCTAAGCACTATGGCAAGGTTTAAAAAACAGCAACCAAAAAAACCCATGGTTGCTCCTCTCGTTGAGTTTGCCAGGGGAAGACTAGACTAGTTGGCCCCTGCCTTTCTCGTTTTGCTTACCCACAAAGCATATTTGTTCAGATATCTTCTAGCATCTTTACTCAAAAAATTCTAAACTCGAATTGCAAAGCACTGGATAACTCTTTCAGTTTGGAGCAATATCATAAAATTTAATGAATGAAACCACCACACAATGGATACACCTAGGGCAATATTTGAGAAAGTAAGCCAAGAGATTGTAAGCATGGTTACAAGTGTGGTAACACACAAAATGCTGAACAAAATCACCTGAGAGGAAGCCCAGGCCTGAAATAGAATTAGAGTCAGGAATCACCTGTAATCGGTAGAAATTTCATAGGGAAAAACTTGAACTTATAAAATTCAAGTTCAGGGGCCGGCACTGTGGCTGAGTGGTTAAGTTTGCACACTCTGCTGCAGGCAGCCCAGGGTTTCGTTGGTTCGAATCCTGGGCACAGACATGGCACCTCTCACAGTGCCACGCTGAGGCAGCGTCCCACACACCACGACTAGAAGGACCCACAACTAAGAATACACAACTATGTACCGGGGGGCCTTGGGGAGAAAAAGGAAAAAAAATAAAATCTTTAAAAAAATTAATTAATTAATTAAAAAAATTCAAGTTCCAATTTGGAACTAAATTTTTAAATACAATCTGGGTTTGTTGGTTTTTTTCATGAGATGCCATTTTCCTTAGATACCAAATACCTAAATTTGTCCACATCCAGGTAAACTTGGGCAAAGTAATGACTATTCTGGTCATATACTTGGTCAAGTCAGGGTTTCTCTTGCTTCCCATTATAGGGTTGTGTTTAAGTTCCAGGAGGTTTCCAGCAGGACCTCGGCATTAGTGAAGAGTGAGGCTCTACTCCTTGAACATTCTCTGTCTACCTTGGTCAACGTCATACGGCTCACACTGTTGGGTTTTGGCATCTGCTCCTGATGTCCACAGTTCCTGGATTCCAGGTCCAAGACTCTGAAGTTTCCTCTCTCAAACTGCAAGCCCCACTCCCAACCTTACCTACTTCCTCTTTGAGGGGTTGCGAATTGTCTTCATTAAAACACTCTAGGGTGCCCACGGCTTTGTCAGCCTGCCTGTAGGCTCTAGCTGGCTTAGTCAACAGCGGCCGTTTTACTGCTCTGGCGCCATGTTGGATGGAGCCTCCTTAAGGAAGTCTGAAGCCTCTCTAGGCTACACTTTGGGAAGGGAGGTGGGCATCTTGTCTGTTCAGGGATACCAACAAACTTATCTGGCTTTTATATTGTTTCCACACGCTAGGCTGAGCTCTTTTTGAGGGCCACGGTACAGGGCCCGCTCTCTCAGAGAAACTTACAAGAGTTAGCTAACTTCATTTCTTTCCTCTCCATTTCTGGACATTCTCCTCGCTAGCCCAGAATCTTTTCCCTTGGGGAGATTGGAAAAACCTGTAGAGGCAACTATCTTTTCACCCTCTTTTTTTTGGTCCTTCAGGATTTCTGCTCTGTGTTTAAAGCCAAGCTTTTGGTACTTAAACACTTTATTCTTTAAAAAAGCTTGATGCTTGCAAATCAAAAACACCTTGGTTTTCAAAACTGTTGTTTTTGCTCTGAGTTCCAAAATCTATTTATAAACTCAATTGACTCTTATGTTCTCAGCTCTATCTATCTTTCCACTGAGGAAACAAGTGCCAAGTCCTTGAAGGACAATCAGATAAATGCTGAAAAGAAAATGCTTGGTATAAGTATCTGTTTGAGTCCCTGTTTTCAATTTTGGGGAGTTTTATACCTAGGAGTGGAGTTCTTGGGTCTTATGATAACACTATGTGTCACTTTTTGAGGAACTTCCAAATAATTTTCCACAGCAGCTGCACCATTTTACATTCCCACCACTGGGAAAGTGAAAGTTTCAATATCTCTGTATCCTAGCTGACACTTGTTATTTATTTTTATTATCACCATCCCAGTAGACGTGAAGTGGTATCTCTGTGGTTTTGATTTGTTTTTCCCTAGTCACTAAGGATGTTGAACATCTTTTCATGTGCTTATTGGCCATTTGTATTTTTTTTTGAGAAATGTTGATTTAAATCTTTTGCCCACTTTTCTTTTTCTTTTTTGCTGAGGAAGATTTACCCTGACCTAACATCTATGCCAATCTTCCTCTATTTTGTACGTAGGTCACCGCCACAGCATGGCAGCTAACGAGTGGTGTAGGTCCATGCCTGGGAACTGAACCCAGGCTGCCAAAGAGGAGTGTGCTGGACTTAACCACTAGGCCATGGGGCCAGCCCCCTTTGCACACTTTTTATTTAGTTTTTTTTTTTTTGCTTGTGTTTTAGTGGTTTAAAAAAATATATTTTGGATATTAAGTCCTTATCAGATACATGATTTGAAAATATTTTTTCCCATTCTGTAGGTTGTCTTTTTATTTTCTTGATGATGTCCTTAGATGCAAACAAGTTTTTGAATTTTGATGACGTTCAATTTACCTATTTTTTGTTGTTGCTTGTGCTTTTGGTGTCATATCTAAGAATACTTTGCCAAATCCAAGGTCATAAGATTTACTCCTATGTTTTCTTCTAAGAATTTTACGATTTTAGCTCTTGTATTTATTCTTGATCCAGTTTGAGTTAATTCAATTGACCATGGATGTATGAGTTTATTTCTGGATCCTCCATTCCATTCCGTTGGTCTCTATGTCTATCCTTATACCACATCCTCTCAATTTTGCGTCATTTTGAACAGGGGAATTGCTCTTAAATCTTTCTGCTTTATTTTCAACTCTATCTTTTATGTATAGACTTTTGCCTGGTAACTTCAATTTTTGTCCCTGGATTTTCAAAGCCAAACATCTATAATGCAATAATGTTGTTCTCTCTCTCTCTTTCCCTTTTGAAAAAAGAAAAAAAATGTGGCTCTTTCAAATTACATTCCTCTTGTCTTTCAAGACTATGTTCTCCACTAGGATTGTTTTAAAATCTATCTAGAATCTAAGAATTTTTAAAACATCTCTGGACTGGAGAATATCTGAATACTTTTGTGTTGTTTCTTCCTGTGGCAAAAGAATGGACTGTAGAGCAATGGAGCCAATTTCAAAGGGGTGGAAGGGGCCACCAGAAACTTACTGGGGGACAGGGGAAATCTCAGTAATTATAGTGAATTTTGTCCTGCCACAGTCACTTGCATTTCTTTGGTGAAAGAACGTATGCATAAAAAGAAACAATCTCTTTAGAACAGACTGAGAGTTTACAAAAAAGAATAGGAATGAGGAGGAACAAAGAAAAATAGTGAAAGAAGAAAGTAAAATCCAATATACAACTGATGACTAAATATTTTCTCGGATACACTTGTAAACAGTGTCAAAGTTTTTAGTATGAATCTAAAAGCATGGCATTGCATGTCATATGAAATTTAATAGAGATGAAACTTAACAGGGCATCATGGTCAAGAAACTAGTAATGAGGAACAACACCCACATTTGACTGAACCACTTGGGCAGAGTTGACATTCTAATAGTAGAACACTATCCATCTGCTTCTCTAGGGAGCCTCAGCTTGCTTGTTAGCCTATAAATTGTCAATGGATTAATTAGCACCTCTGTATCAAGAACATGGTCTGAGGTCTTATGAAAGTCTCAAGATGCAAACCGCTGAATTTTCTCAGGGCACCTGTGATACTTTTAAACGACAAATCTGAATTCAGGGTAACACTTGCTTTGCATTTTTAGGTTAAATAAGGTTAAATAGCATTGGAAGCAAGAATAATGAAAAGTAAGATCTTCGATATGCACGAAAGATATTTACCTGGTCATGTACAATTGTCATTCTAACATTACAAACGTGCTGTCTTGTCCACCCTTATCCTTTTCTCCACCCCTGATGAGACTCTGCGGGAGGTGTCTCAGAGAATACCGATGCAAAGATGCGTCTACTTACTTTTGGAGAATTTGACTCATTCTTTGGCTGGTCACCACGTAGAGAGAAAGAAACTGCTATAAGTCTTAGAAGTTTATTAAAAAAAAAATATATATATATACATATATATATATGTACATCTATCTTGGTCGGGGAGGGCAAGGGAAGGGGAGGGGAGAATTTGAGGACAAAAGCAAGAAATCAAGTAATGGTTGTCATGATGCAGACTTTCCATTATTTCTTGAATTTTCTTAGAAAATATTGGTCTGGAGCAGAGGTTATTCCCTTGAGTCAATACATCTTAAGAAGATTAATAGATAAACTTTGGGAGTGCCCAAAACTACCTGAAACAGTATGAAAGTAGTTTTTTGCATTTGTGAATTTTTCTAGGTAGAGTGGTCATAGTGTTCTTGAATCTTTACAAGTGTATCTGATTCAAAAAAGCCTGAGAACTGGTCTAGAGCAAAGGTGGCAAATAGATAGCATCTTAAGCACCAAGATGAACTTTCAAATAGTGGTTTCCTGGAGTACTGTGATGAGGATTCTAAGGTCCAGCAGAACAGACTGATTAGCAATATTTGTCAAATATATGTGTGCTGGAAGAAGGGTTTGCTGTCCCTAACTTAAAGTGAGTTTTTCCAGAAGACTCAGCAAGTCCTGTGTTCTTAGGATTATTTAAGAAACATTGCCTAGCATCTAAGGAGAACGCAAAACAAAAGACAAATTCAGCTTCATCTGTGACTGAGTTTTAAATTCGTTTTTAAAATACTTGACCATGGATTTAGGTTGTTAGTTTCCCTTTCTTCATACTTTGTATATTGGAACCATTTGTACTCCTTGAGTAATACTTAAGACATGTATAAATGTAGCATCAAGTCAAAAATATTCCGTGGTGGCAAATCCAGTTTTTAAATGCATGAACATAGCTCCTGATTAATTTAATAGCAACTGTGAGCGTGCATTAAAGACCAGAATTTGGCTCTTTGCGTCTCGGATTATGAGGCAACAACATGGATAAAATATGAAACTCTATTTTTAGGAGAGTCATAATAGAAATGAAATGAGCTCTACAGTTAATATCGCCTAAGTCACCATCTGCGGATCATTTGGGTCCTCTGGGAAACGTATAAGCATCATCCTTTGTTCACTCAGTGCTCTTGGCTGCCTCAATGTCAGAGAGTAATTCAGATCTCAAGGAGAAGAGAGCTTCTTATCCTCACCATCTCTTCATAAGGGTAAGGGGGGAGTCGAGAATGGACAAACATAGACACAGCTTGCCTTTATCTCAGGGTATCGCATCTTTCATTAACAAGAGTTCTAAGAAATGATGTAACACTACAGGCACTCGCCATTCTTCCCACTTCCCACTGGTGAAGGTGAGCAGTACAAGCATTACAGAAAGGCTGTCACTTCCATTCACTGAATTAACCATGAGCTTAGTGCATTTTGTAAGTAACATGTTTAATCAACACGTTCTTTGCTACGTGCCCTGGAAGAGGAGATCCAAGCCCTTGAATTGAGGCTTCAGGTGACCAACAAAATTTACGGATCACAAACTGGGGGCAAGACATGGGGCTTGGTGGTGGGGACACAGACATGAATCAGTTATGGGTTCTGCCTTCAAAGCTCTTTCAATCTAGTAGGAGACCTAGAATGTATTTACTAATCACTCTAGTAGGAGGTGGAAAGCCAAGTACCATCAGAGAGTGCAGGTGAATGATTACAAGAGTTCAGAGGGAGGGAGGACGATCTCAAATACACTCAGAGGCTGGCCAGTTCTCCCAGTTTGCTCACTGGCTTTGCTCCCTCAAGCCCATGTGTGCGTGGTTATGGGGCAACTCCTATTCTGGTCAGCCATCTGCGAAAAGGGCTGTCTGCTCAGCTGCCTGAGTAGCCAGAGAGCATCAGCACTCATCTTCTGGGCTTTGGTGGAGAAAACTGAACTCGACATGTTTTTAGGTATTACAGGTATTTTATATAAATTGGCTGTTTATTTAATACAAGCACTCTTGAGTTTGTCTTCATGGCAGAGTATTTTAATGATTCATTGTCTTAGTAAAGTGTCATGCTAACTTTATTTTCAGTGGAGCTAAGAGTTGACTCTTTTGGAAATATTATATATCTGATACAGTCAAACTCTGCTAATTGGAAGATGGCAAGCGAAAATCAGAGAATTGTCAAATACTTGGTAGATCCCTTAACATAAAAATGTTTCCCCCAGTATATAGAAATGATTAACATTCAACAGCAATCCCTAGCAAGTAAAACAGGATGATTAATTATAATTTTTAACAGGAGTCTTACATAATATTAAAAAAATAGTTCTTAAACATATAACAACTTATTCCTGGACTCAGAAATTGATAGCCAAACTCCATGGAAGGAATTCTTCATTTCTTGAGACTTTAAGAGGATCATACAGAAAAGAAATTGCATACCGTGTACCTAAGAGTGAACCAACAACCATGATCTTTTAGCTCCAGGACACTAGGAGGAAAACCAGAACTTGGGGAGTTAATATCCACTCCACCCTCACGTGTATGTTTGTGTCATTCTCCTCCTTGTTTCTTTTGGAGGCTAGCTCCACCCCAGACTGACAACTTTCACGTAGCTGTCATTTTTGAGGAATGCAAGCAAACCAGTTAGTAGAGTGAGCTGAGATTGCTGATTGTGACTCCTGCTCATAATGACCTTTACATCGTACATTTATGTTGGGAAACTATTGAAATGAACAGAGTCAACAGTCTGCAAACAATGTGGTATAATTTGGTTTGGTTATCTTTGACCTTCTTTGTATGTCACATTTCATTATTTAGCTGCTTTTGTAAACAGAATCTATTCAACCATTCATGCATGGACACAGCAAGAAACAGGTTTGCAGGATGTTTGACAGCTCAGGGAAGTGATGAAACAGTGCTGTCAAACAGCTACAAAAGGCCTAAGAAGTCCTAAGTGAGCTGTCATCAATAAGTGATAACATTGCTGTAAAATAGCAAATCAAAACATTTTGGATGTGAAAACACCAAAATCGTAAATTCCTAGAAATCTTAGAACTCAATCCCTTGGAAGCCTAAGGATTTATTCAAAAACTGAAACTTCCAGAGACAAAGCGGGAAATGCACTGATGACTTCGATTTGGATCCTCATTCTGTTGGTAAGGCTCTGTGATGTTGGAGAAGTCATTGAATCTTTTTTTATTTTCCTACTCTGTAAAATGTCACTGATGATACTCTCTACCTACCTTTCAGGGTTGCTGTGAGAGTCAAAAAACAGAATGTGTGGAGAAGGGTTTCATACACTCTAAACCGCTGTGCAAATGGTAGTTATTCTGTCTGGCCTTCCACATAGGGAACAGGGGTTCAATAAGTCCTTGAAAAGTAAATGAAGTGTGGGCCTAACATACTTGGAGCTTTGAAACCTTAAAAAATTGTGTTGGTCTCAATAATTGTCATGATAAATTAGAAAACTAGTTTAACATATTTGCTGGAGAAATGAATGGCAAAAGGAATCATAACATAATTTGATTTCTCCAAACATCTCTAATTATTCATCATAGATCAGAATGTCATTCTGACATGCAGATTTTGAATAAAAAATATCATCTTGACTTAGGGATGTTTTGACCTAAATCTAAAAGCTAGTTCTTTTATAATCTTAATTTCCTTTTCTTGTGGTTAAAAAATAAATAAATAAAAGATAATTTGACCTAGTCAATACATTTTCCAAACACCAAACCACATATACATTATTTTGCAAAGCACTTTGGAAAATATGACTCCTGCCTTTAAAGACTGGGTGTGCCCTAAGCAAGGCAGGGCATATACATTATAAAAGAAAGTTAATTCAAACAGCTAGATGGGTGCCAAGATGGGGGTTATAGGAGGTCATTCAGGGCAGGCAGCAATATTGAGGTATAATTGACATATAACATTATGTTAGTTTCAGGTGTACAACATAATGATTCTTTATTTGTATATAATGGGAAATGATCACCACCGTAAGTCTCATTAACATCCATCACCGTAAATTGTTGACAACATTTTTTTTTCTTGTAATGAAGACTTTTAAGATCTATTCTCTTAGCAACTTTCAAATATGCAGCACAGTATTATCAACCATAGTCACCATGCTGTACGCTACAGCCCCATGATGTTTATTTCATAACTGGAAGTTTGTCCCTTTTGACCTTCTTCATCCATTTCCCTGCTCCCATGAACACCTTTGCCTCTGGCAACCACCAATCTGTTCTCTGTAACTATAAGCTTGCTTTTTGTAAGATTTTACATATAAGTGAGATCATACAGTATTGTCTTTCTCTTATTTCACTTAGCATAATGTCCTCAAGTTCCATCCATGTTGTCACAATGGCAAGACTTCATTCTTTTTTTAAGGCTGAATAATATTCCACTGTATATATAGACATATATCTATATATATACCACCAAATATGTGTGTGTGTGTGTATATATATATATATGTATATACACACACACACACCACAGTTTCTTTATCCATTTATCCATCAATGGACACTTAGTTTGTTCCCATATCTTGGCTATTGTAAATAATGCTGCATTGAACATGGGGGGTGCATAGATCTTTTCCGGTTAGTGGTTTTGTTTCTGTCGGAATAATACCCGGAAGTGGAATTGCTAGATCATACGGTATTTCTATTTTTAACTTTTGAAGAACATCCATACTGTTTTCCATAGTTACTACATCAATTTACATTCCCACCAATAGTGTATAAGGGTTCCCTTTTCTCCACATCCTGTCCAATACTTGTTATTTCTTGTCTTTTTGATAATAGCCATTCTAACAGGTGTGAGGCAATAGCTCATTGTGGTTTTGATTTGCACTTCCCTGATGCTTAGTGATGTTGAGCATCTTTTCATGTACCTGTTGGCCATTGGTGTGTCTTCTTGGCAAAAATGTCTATTCAGATCTTCTGCCTGTTTTTTAAGTGGATTGTCTGGGTTTTTTGCTATTGAGTTGTATGAATTCTTTATATATCTTGAATAGTAACCCCTTATCAGATAGATGGTCTGCAAATATTTTCTCCCATTCTGTAGGCTGTCTTTCCAGTTTGTTGATGTTTCCTTTGCTTTGCAGGAAACTTGCATTTTAAGGGAAGAACTATGACTGTTACGTTTCTATGAGTATTTGTTATTTTTGTTGCCACAGTTTGTTTTCAAATTAGATAATTTTTTTTTTCAAATGGAAATGTCAGCTCTTGACTTAAGTATTGCATTGTGATTTTCAAATCTTATTGATATTAGCATTTAGCCTCTAATTCATGATATATTGAGATATACATATCCAACTTCATTTACTTATTACTAACTTTTGCCACATTTCCCTATTAACGTAAATTCATTGTTTAAAACTCAGCATGGCCTCAGGTGAAATTCCACACTTACTAAAGAATTAATCATGGCAGCCCCCACCCAGATGTTCCTCTGAGATTCAGCAGGTGTTTTGCTACCATTTTCAAAGTACTGATGGAATTTCAAACTGTGAAAGTCCAGCGGTGTATTCATTAACTCTCTCTGGGAAAGTAAATGCAATATGATCTGATTCTATTTCACGGGTGCAACCTTGAATCTGTGCACGTTTATTCCAATTTTGAGTTGTTTTGTTGTGGTAAAATCACTCCTGGTTTTTCACTGACAACTCAAAGCAAGTGTTATTTTTCTCAAGAGGTCCGTGGCAATTCCATTTCCCCTCCTCAAACTGTGCTCCATTGGCTTGCGTGGTTGCAAATGGCAGCTCTCCATAGGGACGCCTCACCTCACTGCTCCAGCAATCAGGACTCTCTTCTCCAGTAATTCTAATAATTGACTGTTTCTTACATTCTACACGACATGACACATAAACACCTGGCAATAAACACATATTGCCAGTTTTAGGCAAATCACTAAAATCAAGCATCAGGGACTCATTCGGATGGGGAAGGAGGGAGTAAAATGGAAAAATACAAAACGAACCTTAAGAGATTGAATCTGAAAGGGTCAGAGGCCTCATGCCAAATCAAATTCATCTTGAGAAGGTTTGTTCCAGTTTTTCTAAGCTCCCAATTTGTCCCTTTTTCTGTCCTGGTTCTTTGTAGGTTTGTCACGTTTTCTCTCTAATCTTCCTCTTCTCTCTCCTTCATGACTGGCTTCTCTGAGGCTCCATATAGCCTTGCTTAACTTGCAGAGAGGAAAAGTATTTAATCAGCTGATTTTCCTATAACGACAAAAAACCAGTCCGAATTTTTTAATTGAGATAATTTTTACTCGACGTGACCTCTATGAGGTAGAGGGTTATGTTTGACAAGAAGAAGCTTTGATCTGAGTTCTAGTCCAAGTTAGATGATGTTGGACCTCAGTTTCTTTATCTATAAAGTGGGACTAGAAAGACATAATTCATGGAGTTATTGGGAGGATTAACATCTTAATGTATGCCAAGGTGCTTTGTACATTATAAAGTGCCAGATTAAATTTATTATATTTAACAGCTAAAAGGAGGCAGGCTTAGCTTACACGCAGCCTTTGCTTGAAAAGAGGAAGCCAGGCACTTCCCTCGGCTTTATTATTTACATGAGAAGTAACGTAAAGGGATTTGCTGGAAACATCTTATAAATAGGACAGAACATACTGGTTCAAATGGAACATTTCCCTGAGAAGTCTCTCTGGGGCGGGCTGGTTCTGTTGTTAAGAAAACATCGCCCATACTGGTTTCTCCTGTCACAGCTGGTCAAGAGACAGAAAGAGACTTTACAGTTTATCTCCCATTGATCTGGTTTCCTGAATACACTTGCTCAGTTCCTGTTTACAGGCATTCTCTTTAGAAGATTCGGGGCAACTGGAGTTTATGTAGTTATATATACGCCCTGATTCTCTCTTCGTGGATTTGTACCTGCCTGTTAGCCACACAGTGTCCCTCTGTCAGGTGTGTGCTGGGCATATTGATGGCTCCAATAACGGGAGCAGGAGGCCAGGCTTACAAGCACTTGACCTGCTTTGACTTGGCTTCTGTGCCAGTGTTTACCCGCCTGCCAGCGGCAGCTCAAGCAATAATGTTGTCTTTGAATCTGCTGCTGTCCCCTTTAACTTTAATATTTTTTTAACAGCTTTATAAATTAGGACATTTTTCTTCTTAGCTGAGCACATTGCTAACGTCTACACATTATCATTTAGTTGAAGGTGTAGAGAGGATTTATAGCTAATTATTCAAGACACCCACCTTATCTTACTCACTGCCACGCAGCCATTACATCCAGGGGCAAAGCTTTTGGAGGAGTCGATTGATTCATCAGGACTGCGCTTTCATTTATTCTTTAGACACTGGGTCCCCGCAGATGGCCTCTTTACCACGCCTACTTGAATAAGGTTGTTTTAAGTAGTGTTTTGAATAGTATTTCTGGAACCTGACTCCCTGGGTTTGGAATCACAGTTCCATTTCTTACTGGCTTGTTGATCTTGTATAAATTAATTCCTTTCTCTCTACTTCAACCTTCTTATCTGCAAAATGTGGATAAAAGTAATATCAAACTTGTGTTTTGGGGGGAGAGAAGAAATGAAAAAGTCCTTATAAAGTGCATATCAGAGTGCACGGTATGCAGTAAATACTCAATTAGCTTGATTATTATTATTATTTAAGAAAACCCAAGACACAGAACACAGTGAACATCCCACTGAAGTAGAGAGCAGGTGTCCTGATCCGGATGTCTGAACTCTTAGAAGTCTAAACTTTTGCTCTTTTTCTGGGCTATAGATTTGGGATGCCCAAAGGTGTTCCAGTCACTATCAATTAAGACTGTATTCAAAGCTTTTAAGTGTTTGGTGGGCAAAGGGGATCTTGAGGGAGCTTATGATTTGGATTGTGTTTATGAAATTAACAAGTTAATTCATCCAGTAAGCGTGGACTGAGGGCTGTGGTGTACCTGGCTCAGACGTGAAGAATACAGGATCCCTCTTTCTTTGGAGACTTCTTGCTCATCTTTGAGACACATACTCTCCTGATTTTCCTCCTTCCTCACTGGAACCATTTCTTTGCTGTATCTTTATTAACACACCAGGTGGTTTTCAGCTTTAAACACAAGCTACTTAAGATGCACTGATGATTCCCACATTTACATCTTGTCTTGATTTTTTTTTAAAGACAATTTTTCTAGAGCAGTTTTACGTTCACAGCAAAATTAAGAGGAAGGTACAGAGACTTCTCATAGACTCCCTGCCCCCACACATGCATCACTTCCTCCATTATCAACATCCTCACCAGAGTGGTACATTTGTGACAATTGATGAACCTCCGTTGACAGATCATAATCACTCAAAATCTATAGTTTACATTAGGGCTCACTCTTGGTGTTGTATATTCTATGGGTTTGGACAAACGTACAATGACACATGTCCATCATTATAGTAGCATACAGAGTATTTTCACTGCCCTAAAAATCACCTGTGTTCCACTTATTCATTCCTCCTCCTCCTTCAATCCCCGGCACCCATGATATTTTTTTACTGTTTCCATAGTCTTGCCTTTCTTAAAATGTCATATAGTTAGAATCGTACAGTATGTAGCCTTTTCAAATTGTCATCTTTCACTTAGCAATATGCATTTATTACTTTTCATAGCTCGATAGCTTATTTCTTTTTACTGCTGAATAATCTTTCATTGTCTATATGTGCCACACTTTCTCCATTCCCCTCCTAAAGGACATCCAAATTTTGGCAATTATGAATAAAGCCACTATAAACATGCATGTGCAGGATGATTGGTAGACATGTTTTCATCTCCTTTGGGTAAACATCAACGAGCATGATTGCTGGATTGTAGGATAAGAGTGTGTTTAGTTTTGTAAGAAACCACAGGCTGTCGTCCAAAGTGGCTGTACTATTTTGCATTTCCCTGTAATCTTCTGGCAACTCCCCGTGGGATATTATATTAACTGTGTGCTTATTTGCTTTGGGATTATTTCTGCCCTTATCTAGAATGTAGGTGCCGCAAAGGCAGAGGTTGTCAGTTCACCTCCGCATGCTCCTAGGACAACCTGCGTGCCTAGGTTCACATGAACTCTCAGTAAACATTTCTTAATGAAAGAATGCCTCCATCCAGGGCACTGCAGTGTGGGCTCAGACACTGCGTTGTCATCACTTCCTTATGTGCCCCCCATTTCCTGGCTACTTTCTCTTCCTTAATACAGAACTACCACCTCTAACGCTTCTCTAGGGTGAATGAGACCACACGTGCAGTGGGTGCGGGGAGGCGGCAGCTTCTCGGAGACTCTTTGATCTGTGGGTCAGAGCCGTGGGTTTGGGTAATCCTGTTAGGAAGCTGTGCTTACTCGGAAGGTTTCAGCTTCTGATTTCCAAAATCATTTGCACCCAGAGATGAAGTCTCCAGGCTGTGCCATCTGGTCTCAGCGCCAGGTTGTGAAGAACACCCTTCCAGCTGGATGCTCTGCGCGCGCGTGGGGGCTCACGGGAAGGGAGGTGGACTTGGATGGGTTTCTTTGTGTGCAGACTCTTCCTGTTCCTCGGGCAGCTCTTCCGCTTTGAGTTTTGTTTTGTTTGTGCTTTCTCATCATTTTTCTTTTTCTGAATGCTCGTAAATAATTTTTGTTTACAATTTCATTAAGTAAAACTTTCCATTCCAATTTTTATTCTCTCCAGTTTTCCTGGCTCATAGAAGGGACAACCTTTCAGGGGACAGGAAGTGAGAAATGAACATTTGGGGGAAAAGTAACAGTGAACCTCCTACGATAAAAATCTTCACTTCCTCTGAATTTAATCCTCTATTTGATATAAAAATAATTTTCAGATATCCTGTCCCTACAATGATATTAATTACTAACATTTACGTGCAATTATTATGTGCTAGTCACTGCTAAGTGTTTGACATCCCCACAATAATCCTAGGAGGCAGGTTTTATTATTCTCTCCATCTTAGAGATGGGGAAGCTACAGGGAGGAGGACTGAGACATTAATTGACTTCCCAAGGTTATCTGCTAGTAAGTGGGTTGGCTGGGACCTGGACTCAGATGGCCTGATTCCAGATCTGCGTTCCCAGCCGCCAAACTGTGCCAGAGTTTCTGTAGAGCTAACTGATGTTCTTGTGGATTTTAGGTGAAATATTGGTATCATATGAACTTTTCTGGTTCTCTTGAATGTAAGCACGTATTTTATGCAAAACTTTGTTGAAAAGCCTTTTAAAAAAGCTCCCCCACTTCCTTAGATTAAGACACAATTCCTTAACCTGGTACTTGAAGAACTACCCACTAAAAACCATTTTGTCTTCCTTATTATTATTCCTTTACTTTTTCTGTCAATTTTGCCTCTTCTATTTATAAAAGCACCTGGAGAATTTTAAAAAGTGTAATACATTGGAAACGTAATTTAAAAATTCCATATCATAATTAACTTATATTTTCTAGATGTGGTGAGTTGTGATGATCAAAATAGCAAGTATTATTTGAGGATATTTTTGATGCAAAATACTGTTTATATATGAAGCTATTCAATGTATCATTTCTAAAAGAGAATTTATATTCATTTTAATTTAATGCCGCTATTAATGAATTTATCATGTGCCTGTTCTACGACGATTATTGTGCTTAGAATTCTGGGGATTCTAAATAATCTATGACATGGTCCAAGCTATAAAGGAGCTTAAAATCTTATTAGACAGAAATGTTTATAGAAAATTATAAATTACAAGTTTGTAATTAAAAATTACAAAACAATTAGGGGCTGGCCCTGAGGCATAGTGCTTGAGTTTGGCTTGCTCTGCTTTGGTGGTCCAGGTTGGCAGGTTTGGATACTGGGTGTGGACCAACACCACAAGTCAGCCATGCTGTGGTGGTGACCCACATATAGTGGAGGAAGACTGGCACAGATGTTAGCTCAGGGCTAATCTTCTGCAAGCAAAAAAAAGAAGAAGATTAGCAACAGATGTTAGTTCAGGGCTAATCTTCCTCAGCAAAAATAAAAAATAGAAAAAAACCCCACCCGAAACCATTAAACTACAAAAAATATGAAGCAAAGATGTTTTATTTGTTTATACTCTCAAATTTTTTCTAAAAAAGATTTGAAATGTCTACGATCTAGTATACTATTTTTACATCTCCTTCTATAGATTTTATTCATTCATTCAATATTTACTGAGCAAATATGTGTAGAAGATGGCCATAAATTTTTTCAAGGAATCCTGAGGTTCTGTGGAATAGAGTTTGACAGTGATTTTGACAAATAATAAAGATAATTCAATGTTTGGAATATCAAACAAGATTATGGCTTCTGCTTCCATTAACATATTTTTAGACTGGTATTATAGATAAAATTTTTTTAAGTCAAACAGTAGACACATATAGGGCACCTAAATTAGTCATTGGGAATTTAAAAGACTAAGATACTTTTCCTGAACTCAAGGAAGGGAAAAAAGGGAGAATCCACAATTGATTACAATGCCATGATGAGTGCTAAAAATAGAAGTAAGCAGCAGGTAGCAGGGGAGATGGAAGAACACACCTAAATACACCTGGGAGAGGTCAGCAAAGGTTTCTGGGAAGATGAAACCTTAAAGGGGAAGAGAGAGAGGGATAGAGAGGATTCTGTCATGGAATTGAGAGAAAGCCTGGCTTATTTAGGTTTAGGTTCACTGTAATAGTGGGGAGAGAGTGACAGAGAGTTTGTGTGTTTTGGGAGGACTATTATAGGGAATTATTTATTTAATTTAAGTTCTCAGTGTGAACCACAGAAACAGAAAATTATTTGAGTCACTATTTTCTTGGTTCTCCCAATGATGGTGTATAACTAGTATTCTAGATGCTGAGGAGAAGTTAATCCACTCGTTACACACCCTAGGATGCCTAAGGTATTAGGGCTTAAGTCTTGGAGTAGTTCCAGGTGAGAAAGGCTGAGGATGAGTAAGATGGACAAAGGCGACTGTCGAATGTGACTCTTGGGTGTAAAGTTTTTGAATTAAAATTACTTTTACTTTTGATTTTGTTCTTATTTCTTCTAGCATTTCTTCTAGATTTTGGGATATTGTTCTCTTGAGTTGCTCTCTCTCCCTTTCTTCCTGTCCTTCCTTCTTATTACTTTGAAGTAGTCCTCAAATAATTGGCCAATTAGGGCATTCTCCCCTGTGTGGGCCAAGGGTTTCTGTTCAAGTCTTTAAACCTTGGTATAAATCCTGTTCTGTTGTCCTCATTCACATCCTCTGCGTTAGATTTTAAATAATTTTTTTATTTATATATTCTCCTTTTTCTCCCCAAAGCCCCCTGGTACATAGTTGTATATTCTTCATTGTGGATCCTTCTAGTTGTGGCATGTGGGATGCTGCCTCAGCGTGGTTTGATGAGCAGTGCCATGTCCGTGCCCCGGATTCGAACCAATGAAACACTGGGTCGCCTGCAGCACAGCGCGTGAACTTAACCACTCGGCCACGGGGCCAGCCCCCTCTGCATTAGATTTTAAGCAAAATTTTCACAGCCAGAATCAAAGTCATGGAATCCGTCATGGTAAAGATGAAGGGTAAATTGGCCCCAGAGAGGTGGTATTTAGGCTGATTTGAGAAAAGACCTTCTTTTCAAGGTGACTGATTTTCCAGAGTAAATTTCTTTAACAATTTTCCAGGCCTTTAAAGTGAAAGAAGCTTTTCTTCCCTCTTTTTTTTACTTTTTTAAAGGTTAATGTCTTCAGATGTCCTCAAAACAATGTGCTTTGTGTCTCCTTATACATTTTTGCAGTTCTGGTTCACTTCTTACGTTGCTAGGTAGGGAGTTAATCGGTGTCTCTCATAAATGATAAGCCACTCATTGGAGAGCAGATAAGAGGCAGCTTCCGCACTGTGACTCCGCCAGCATGCTTTCTGCCAGTCGGGACACAGTCTTCCATTTCGAAAGCTTCCAACCCTTTGTTTCAGAGGCCTCCTGGCACGGATTAGGAACAGGCAGGGCTGGGTCCACAAAGGTTGGCCCAAAAGTTGGCATCTGCTCCTTACAGTTCTGCGTACAGGCCAAGAAAGGCAATTCTTCTGACCTCCTTTTGGTTTGTGCCGTATTGCCATAAAGAGAAAAGATTTGCTGTGTAGGAGAGATACTTGTTTCTTCATCTGAACCCTGAATATGAGTTCTGCACAACACACAGCATTATCCAGGAAACTGGAGCCCAGTGATTTTTTTTTGGAAAAAATCAGGGTAAAGGTACTAAATTTCATGCCCCAGAAAGATAGTTAGTGTAGTCATCCGAGGAAGATGGTCAGTTAATTAGATAGGGTCAAAATTCCGAACAGTCACGGCTTATTTTCATGACTGCCTTGTGTGGACCAGACCGCATCTTCCTCTAGTGTCGTTCCTCAGGCTATGCTTTGATTTAAAAAAAAGTGGGGGCGGGGAGGCTTTGCCAGTTGAATAAAGCCACTGTTGGAGAAATGAATACAAAATCTTTTCCTCTTACTGACAGAGAAACAAACTGTTTTCTCACACAGATTATCTATTGACATATTATTAGATGAAAAAGGTTGAGTTCAAAGGGCCACAAGACTGACCCATCATGGAGATTCCTATGTCCCTATGTATACCTGATTTGCTTTCATGGGCCTGTTGCAGTGAGGTGATGGCCTGCCTTGATGTAAAATGAAATCTGCATCCCTTTGTTTTTATCTTGACAGTTTCTGGTGCCACCATTGCTTTTTGGTAAATCTCATTATGTGATCTGAGCATCTAAATGAAAGGTTCTTTTCTGCCAGTGTACTGAATAAACACTACTCCTGCTTCTGGAATCCTTATGAGCTCTTCTCTGCATCAAACAGCTGCATCAGCTTTATCGGAAATGAGTTTGTTCCTGGGCTGGTATTTCTCAGTGAAGGGCATGTTTAGCATGGTGAGGCTAGCTAAGAAATCACTTTGATAAGTGACACAAAAATCTTCATGACAGCACATTTTCCCAAAGTCTCCTTTCTTTCTAAAGCAGGTAAGTTAGATCCTGATTCTCCAAATATTTACAGTAGTAAATTGTATGCTTTTCACTTTTTGAAATTTCATGCTGCACAATTCTCCTGCCGTTATTGGGACCAAATCTCATTTTCCCATTTCAACTGCACTTTCATTCAAGTCATCAGGAGTTCCATATAGAAATTGAAATAGGAATCAAGACTCTTGCTATTAAATAATTCTTTTGTGACCCTACCTGATGTTTAGATATGGAGCAAATTCTAAATGAAAGGCTATATTCAAACATTTCAGTGAAACTAATAATGCCACTATTTTAAGTTATTAACACGTAAAATTTCATAATATGTTTTCTTTAATACATTGGCTTAAAATGTTGAAATGATACCCCAAGGGCAAATTATTGTGATTTTATTTATAACAACTGGGAGCTGTATCTTTTTGTGGCTATGATTCACAAAAATATATACAGCTCAGTGGTTCCATCAGATGACTATAACTTTCACATTTTCACATTTGTAACTTGTCACATTTGTGTGATTCTAGCTAGCATTTATAAGCAGCAAGGATCTTATACTTCAAAGCGCAGAATCCTTTTTATCCACAAAAGAACCCAATTAAAGAGTGTAATAAGATTTTGAAAACTGAAAAAAAAAATGCTCAGGCCATTGACTTATAATGGTTCACATAACAGATCACATTCAATGAGGCATGTTTGAATCCTCGTTTTCAGTTCTAGGCTATTATATCTTGTACTAGATTTTAGAGAGGCGGAGCGTGATGGCGTGAGAAATTAACAGGAGGTGGACACGGGGAGGGTCTGTAGAGATGAGAGCTCTCCAACTCCGAAGGGCACGATCATTCCCAAGGCTACATTTCCCACGGAGACACGACTGCTTCAGTGCCACCCATCCAGCTTCCAAGCTGACTTGTACACTACCACTTTTCCCACTGGGCCCACAGCCTCAAACTCATCACCATGCAATTTTAATTCTTTGGTTTGAGCACACAAATTGGTGTCTGAAAGCATATCAGAACCTTGATCTCATGATTTCTCATTTGGGTCACTCACCACTTTCAGTGGCCACGTTTGATGGCTATTGACGAAGAAGTCCAATAGTTTGGTGGAGATATACAATTTCATACATCCTCACTTGATTTTCTTTTCTCCTTCACTTTCAATGCATTTTAGTATGCAAATGGAGCTGGGGTTCAGGGAGTTCCTACGGGCATGCTTGTTTGAGAAAGTCTGGTTGGCTTGTGGACCACCATGGAACTAAAATGAGTACAAAGTCATAATCGCTGCAATCTGAACTTAGGGTTTCTTTTTCCCTTTTCTGTTAAAGGAGAAATAATATCTTATCTACCTATTGTCCGATGTGTTTTGGAAAATAACATGCGATAATACATAAAAGCAAGTTTCTAAAGGCTATAATCAAATGGAATGTCATCATTTTTAGTATCATTATTGTCATAGAGGCCATAAAACGCACAGCTGGCTAAGCACTTTTACTTTCAAAAAATGATTGTATGAGAAAAGAAGTCATCCTGATTCTCCTCCCTTCTTTCCTATATTTCCACTGGGAACCAAGAAGCCGTGAGTGCTGTGTAAACCTCTTTCAGATTTGGTTTAGGAAAAAGAACCCAAAATATAGGGATTGAGGTGAGCATGTAAATGGCACAAAATTTTCTATACCCATGCTATGTGCCTTCTGCTTTTGTAGCAAAGAAAATAGTAAGTAACAGTTACCACTTACAGATTATTATCCCTCATACGCTGTCCTATATACTTTCTCTGCGTTGTCTGAATTCTTACAAGATTCCTGACAGCAGCTGCTATTATTATTCTCATTTCAGAGATGAGGGGATGAAGCTCCAAAGGGGTTAATTAGCTTGCTGAGTCTCCCATAGCTAGTGGATAGTTATCTTAGAAAGAAAGCCTGCATTATGTGAGAAGTTGCACTTTAAGATATATTCTCATTCCATTTTTCTTTGTAATTATATGAAAATAAACTACAGCATCACTCAATATTAGTCTGGAAGGATCTGAAATTAGACAACAGCATTTGGTTAGTGGATAACCAAACACAGCTGTTGGAGGTGTGATGTCACAAAAACACAGAAGCATCTAGGGAAGCTGGAATAATTAGTCAATAATGATTAAGACACTGGGCATTTCCTAAGGGAGTATTAACCAGCTGGACGGAGTTGATGGACCAAACCGTGCTATGGGTCATTAACTACAACAGTCATTATTTCTGGGAAATGTCTTATTCTGAAGTTAATACTCTGGCTTGTATGTGCGTATTTAAAGTGAGCGGCTTGATTCTTCTTGTGCTGGATGGGCTGGAGATGCTATGACAAGGGAAAGTCTATGAGAGAAACTGATTGTAGTTCCCTAGAGCAAAATATGAGAGCAAAATTATGTATGTGTGGAAAGGGAAGCATATTTGAATATTTAGACTTCATTTCTTTGTCACAGGAATTGGAATTTACATATCATCCCTTTTTTCCCCCACTCCAATGGGAAAAATAATATCCTGCCATTAAGATCAAATAAGCCAGTGTTCACCTGCAGAACTCAGCAAAGCAGTGCTGCCAGGGCGATGCTGAGCTGAGATAAAGACCAAAGATCAGGCAGAGTGCGGAAGAGGAGGGAGAGAGGGAAGGGAGAAAGGCAGAATTTCAAAGGAAGTCAGCAGAAAGAATTGGCAAAATGGAGGACAATAAAGCAAAGATGTGTAGATGACCTCAGAGAGAATTCTAGTCACTTGAGATTACCCTCTTCTCTCATTCTATCAGCCCCTTGTACATTTGCTGTCTTCCCTACCTATTGGTTTCACATTTCTCACAGAATCTGTCATCATTCCCACCGCTGTCTTCAAATACCCCAGCCCACTCACCATCATCTGGCTCCTCACCAGATCGTTTCCATTTCTAATGGAGGCCAAGATCTGAGCACCCCATGCAGGCTGGTGGCTTGGAGCCTTTCAAACCAGTGTTGTTTATGTAATGGTTAAAGAGGAAGGAGGGGCTGGAGCCAAGCTCAGCCTGTCTTCTGTTATTCCACACAGTTCCACCGTGTCCCCAGACCTGCACACCCCACTTGGCAGAGCAGCAGCTCTGCAGGTCCTTGGCTTCCTATCTTAGAAAGCAGTTTAGCCAACTTCTCGTGTTATTACTTGAGCATGAGCCTGGCTGGCTGAGGGAAAGATGTCTCGCTTTTCCCTCCTTAAGAAGCAATCAAATTTGCCTCCCCGTCATATATAATACTGTGGTCTCTCTTTGAGAGAAGTTTAGGTAAAAGAATTTTCTCCAGTGACATTTTAATGCCTCATATAGATTGAGCTCTTGGGAAGCTTTAAGCTCTTCTCGGTAATTTTACTAATCACATGGGAACTCCCTCACCTTCCGTCATTTCCTTCCTCTTTTCGAATCTACTCCCACCTCATATCTCTTTTATACATACACACTTATAAACTTAGTTCTTTAAAAATCAACTCTAATTTGTCATGTATGCTCTTGATTTCATCCTTTTATATCCTCCAGGACTGTACTTGATCAATTACAAGCTCTATTTCTACAAACATTGAAGCTATAGTCTATAATCATACTCACTTTTCAAAATTAAAACGTTTTTCTCTTGATCTTGTGCCCTCCTGTAGCTATAATCCTGTCTTCTTATAAAGCCATAATTTAGATACTACTATTAATAATAATTTATATTGATTATCAAATATTTTATGACCGTCTCATAATAGTCACATGTAATTAGTGTCATTTCCCTTTTACAGATGGGGAAACTGCCATCTAGAAAAGTCAAGTAATTAAGTCACACAGAAACTAAGGGGCTGAGCCAGGATTTCAACCCAGAATTGTCTGGATCTATAGCCTTTTAACAGTTATAGTGTTCCTCTCTGTACTTGCCTACTTTCCAGACCCTGGGAGGAGAGTGATGACATTCTGTTCATACCGTCTGGTAGCCAATACAGTGACACTTCTCGGTCTTTATTGGTCTTGATTATTCTGCAGTACTTGGCACCATGAAACATTCTTTTCTCATGGTTTCTATGACACCATTTTGTTCTGGGTATTTCTGTCTTTCTTTCTGTCATTTTTTTTTTTTTTTAAAAGATTGGCCCTGAGCTAACATCTGTTGCCAATCTTCTTGTTCTTTTTTCTTCTCCCCAAAGTCCCCCAGTGTATAGCTGTATGTTCTAGTTGCGGGTCCTTCTAGTTCTGCTATGTGGGACGCCACCTCAGCATGGCTTGACAGGTGGCACTAGGTCTGCGCCCAGGATCTGAACCAGTGAAACCCTGGGCCACCAAAGCAGAGTGCGTAAACCTAACTGCTCATTCACGGGGCTGGCCCCAATGTTCTGCTTCTTATTCTCATCACTCCTTCTCAGTCTCCTTCATTGGCAACTTTACTTCTCCTACCCTGTGAACATGTGTTCCTCAGGTTCCAACCTTGATGCCAAGGATCTCATGTATGCTCACACTGCCAACTCATCATTCACAACTCTATCTCCAATGTAGACTTCTCACCTGAATTTCAAAATATTGTATCTATGTGCCTACACGATATTTACACATGGGTGTTTCACACAGAAACTAAAAATGCAACAGCTAGAAAGTTGAACTTCTTCCCAGGACTGCTGTTTTTGGGAATGTAAATGGCATCATTCATGCTCTTTTTACATCCCCAAGCTCGGTTGACTTCCTAGACACCTTCTTGGTCCCCACAACTAATAAATATGCTCCATATCTGCTAAGGGCTGAATGTTTGTGTCTCCCTTAATTAACATGTTAAAGCCTTAATCCCCAAAGGGATGGTATTAGGAGGTGAAGCCTTGGGAGGTAATTGGGATTAGATGAGGTCAAGAGGGTGGAGCCCCCAGAATGAGATTAGTACCCTTACAAGTCATGAAGGGACCAGAGCTTTCTCTTTCTTCCATGTGAGGAAACAGTGAGAAGGCAACTGTCTGTGAACCAAGAGGAGGGCCCTCACCAGGAACCTAATCATGCTGACACCCTGATTTTGGACTTCCAGCTCCCAGAACGGTGAAAGATAAATATTCATTGTTTAAGTCCTCAGCCTGCACTGACTAGGACAACATTCTTCCCATTTTCTCCAGTACACCCACTCTACTTTCTTCAGACTTTTGTTATCATTCTCTTGAACCATTGGCCTTCTTCAAGAATCTTGTCCTGCTCCCACCCTACCCCTACAACCTCTTAAAAACTCATCCTAGAAACAGTCACCAGAGGTAATTTTCTAAAATAAGCACCTGATTATGTCATGGTAGGCAAAAGAAACAGCATGCGGAAAGCTGTAGGTGTATTAATACACCTAGAAACGTTTTTGGGTAACTTCAAGTACCCAAAAGTACTCATCCCTTTGTCTAGCCGATCCATACTGTATACACTACCTGCTCATTAGTCACTTAGTAGCCATCTGGGTTATCAGAATGACTGTCATGGTTTCACAGTGCTTGTGTTCCAGTAACCCTTATTTTGCTTAATAATGACCCCAAAGCACAAGGGTAGCGATGCTGGCAATTTGGAGACACCAAAGAGAAGCCATAAAGAGCTTCCTTTAAGTGAAAATGTGAACGTTCTTGACTTAACCTGGAAAGAAAAAAAACTGTATGCTGTGGTTGCTGAGATCTATGGTAAGAACAAATCTTCTCTCCTTGAAATTGTGAAGAAGGAAAAACAAATTTGTGTTCGTTTTGCTGTTACACTTCAAATATGTATGTATAGGAAATATGGTATACGTAGGGCTTAGTGCTATCTACAGTCTCAGGCATCCACCCGGGGTCTTGGAACATATGCCCCAGGGATAAGAGGGGACTCCTGTATAGAGAAAAACCCTTAACTCCAGGAATTTCATGGATTGCTTCCCAGTGGCAATGAGTCTTTTAGTAGAAACTTCAGAGAACAAGAGCTAACCACTTATAGCAAAAGTAGTAGAAATGGTAGTTGCAAAGGTCCAGAGGTGCTAATGATCAAGACATTACTTACGGCTGCTTTATTTTTACACACTTTAAACACCTAAGGACACATCCAATAGAATGCATCACATTGAGATATTTTCCTCTTGGCACCGAGAGAAAAGATCATTGAGGAATCTTTCCTAGATACCATTATACACTTCATTGGAAAGCCCTTGCCTTTTCCTAGAGTGTGGAACTCTCCTTATTAGTATACTAAAAGGCAAAGTAATTTCTTTGAGCTAGAACAAAAAATACCCTGTTCCTGTTTGCAGGATGTTTCTGAAATTTCTCACCCTCTGCTTTGTAGAGTCTGAATAGACGATTGTTGAGTAAATAACATGTTCAAATACTAGAGTGGATGTTGGTGGTGGAGCCCGCTGTTCAGAATGCCTTGGGAGGTTCTTGCTGGGCTGTATGGATTTATTTTTCTCTACGTTGATCCTAAAGTGAGTTTGAAATCTCTTGTGAAACTCCTGTACCAAATAGGCCTCCTGGAAAAAATGTTTACCAAACCCATATCCAATGTAGATTTCTACTACTTTTGATGGTTACCATGGTGAATTTTTCTAATATGCGTATATTATATATAGAAGTTTTAAAACATCAACTATCACTCTCATTTACGTACTCTCATAGACGGATGAACTTTAAACTCTAGACTGAGAATTTCTCTAAATTTTCCAAGTATTCCTTTAGGAGATGCAAAGGTTAAGTTCTGTTTTTGGGTGTTATGAATATATTGGATTACCTCTATTATTTTTTATTAAGATATAATTTACAAATAATAAAATACATGTCTCAAATGTTCAGATGTATGAGTTTTCACAATTGTAAAGACCCATGTAATCACCACCCAAAGCAATATACAAAACCTTTCCATCACTCCAGAAGGTGGCTCCTTGTTCTTTTGCAGTAAATCTCTTCCACTCAAAGAGGTAGGCACTTTCTGAACTCTATTAACATAGTAATTTTTGCTGTTCTTGGATGTCATATTAATGGAATCATATAATACATTCTCTCTTATGTCTGCCATCTTTTGCTCAATATAATGCTTTTGAAATTGACCCATCTTGCTGGGTATATCAGTAGTTCAGAACTTCTTATTGTTCTCGAATATTTGAAACTATGAATGTATCACAATTTGTTTAGCCATTTTCTTTTTTATAAAGATATGGGTTGTTTCTAGTTTTGGGATATTGTGAATAAATCTCTAAGTTGTAGATGTATATTTTAATTTATTTTGGGTAAAAACCTTGATATGGAATTTCTAGTTAATAGGTATTAGGAGTAGAATTGCTGGGCCATAGATCACAAGCTATGTATTTAACTTTAACAGAAACCACCAGACAACTCTTCAAAGTGGTTGTACCATTTTACTCTCTCACCAGCGAGCTGCAGTTTCACTACATTCTCACAGCGTTTGGCATTGTCATTCTTTTTGTGTTAGACATTCTAATGGTTGTAAAATAATGTCTCATTGCGGTTTTAATTTATATTTCCTTCATGATTAATGATGCAGAGCACCCTTTCATCTGTTGATTGCCCATATGCATATCTTCTTTTGTGGAGTGTCAAACCTTTTGGCCATTTTTAATTGGATTGTTTATCTTTTAATAATTGATTTGTAGGAATCTTTATATATTCTGGATATAAACTCTTTGTCAGATATATGTATCATGACTATTTCTTTCCACACTCTTTGGCTTGTCTACTTTTTTACTTAAATAGGGCAAAAGTTGTTATTTTGTTGAAGTCCAATATACAAATTTTCAATGCTTAGTGCTTTTAATGTTCCTTCTAGAAAGTCTTTGCCTACTCAAAAATTATGAAGATATTCTCCCATAAAATCTTCTAGAAGCTTGTGGTTCTAACATTTACATTTAGTTCTATGACCCACCTTGAACTAATTTTGTGTTTCGAATGAAGTAGGGCATAGAAGTACTTATTTTTCCTATTGCTGGAATCATTTTTACAAAGGATTCCCCTTTCTTATTGACATGACTTGTGCTTTGTTAGAAAATAATTTTCTTTGTATATGTGCATCTTTTTCTGGACTTTTTATTCTTTTCCATTAATCCACAAGTCTATCCTTCCAATAACTCACTGTCTTGATTTTTTCTTTTTTGAGGAAGATTAGCCCTGAGCTAACTGCTGCCAATCCTCCTCTTTTTGCCAAGGAAGACTGGCCCTGAGCTAACATCTGTGCTCATCTTCCTCTACTTTATATGTGGGATGCCTACCACAGCATGGCTTTTGCCAAGTGGTGCCATGTCCACACCTGGGATCCAAACCAGTGAACCCCGGGGCCCCAAGAAGCAGAACGTGCGAACTTAGCTGCTGTGCCACCAGACCTGCCCCTCACTGTCTTGATTTTTTTTTTAGTTATATATGTTTTAATGGCTTCTCAAAGCAATCCCTTCTGAAGATCTATTCATTAATTTTTGGGCCTAGTACCACCGTACTATTTATCGTCACTTTATAAATGTTTTAATATCTAGCATGGAAAACTCTCTCATTATTAGTTTTCTTTTGCAAAATTTCCTAGATATTTTTGTCTTTTCTAATATGTAAATTTAGAATAATTTCATTACTCTCTTTTTGGAATTCTACTTGGGCTATTTTAATTTGGGAAAATTAAACATTTTTACAGTATTGAGTCTTTCCATACACTATCCTGGTGTTTTTTTTTCACGCTTTACTTAGGTATAATTGACAAAAAATTGTAAGATATTTAAAGTGTATAAGGTAATGATTTCATATACATATACATTGTGAAAGGAACTCCATCCATCTAGTTAATTAAGCAATCTACCACCTCACATACTTACTTTTTTTTTGGTGAGAACCTTCAAGTTCTACTCTCTTAGCAAATTTAAATTATACAATACAGTGTTATCAACTGTAATCTGTGTGTTATACATTAAATTCTCAGATTTTATTAATCTTATACTGAATCACTGTCTTGATTACTGTAATGTTACAGCAATCTTGAAATTAGATAATACATGTCTTACAATTTTATTTTTCAAATTGTTATGGCTTCTGAAAGGTTTATGTTTCCTTGTAAATTTTTGAATGGTCTCTCAATTGCTCCAAAAATATCTGAGAGAGTTTTTATTAGGATTATGTTGACGTTATAGATAAATCTTGGTAGAAGGGAAGTTTTCACAATATTGAGTCTTCAAATCCTTGGACATAATATACTTTTCCAGTTACTTAGGTCTCCTATATATCTTTAAAATGTTTTGTAGTTTTTGGTGTAGTGGTCTTGCATATCTTTCATTAGATATGTTTCTAGATATATGGTGGTTAAATGCTAATAAAAATGGTACAGTTTTGTGAACTCATAGAGGCAGAGATTAGAATGGTGGTTGTTAGGGGTTATGGGTGGGGGAATAGGGAGATGCTGGTCAAAGGATACAAACTTTCAGTTATAAGATGACTAAGTTCTGGGGATTTCATGTATATCATGATGACTATAGTTAATAATACTGTAGTATATACTTGAAGTCTGCTAAGCAGGTACATCTTAAGTATTCTCACCACGTGCACACAAAAGTTAACTGTGCGAGGTGACAGATATGTTCATTAGTTTGTGGTAATCATTTCATAATGTATACGTATATCAAATCATCATGTTATGCATCTTAAATATATACAGTTTTTCTCAACTGCTCCTCAACAAAGCTGGAAACAATGGTACTGTTTCGTAAATTTCATTTTCTATTTCATTGCTGGTATATAGAAATACAGGAGTTTTTGGTGCACTGATCTTGTACCCTCCCGTCCTGCTAAACTCGCTTACTGATTTTAGTAGTCTTGTGTGTGTTTGTGTATTCCACAAAGTTTTCTCTGTTCTAAGGCATGTCTTCTGTGAATAATGACAGTTTTCCTTCTTCCTTGACAATCTTTATGCCTTCTCTTTCTTTCTCTTTTCTCACTGTACTAACTATGCCCTTAAGTAGAACGTTGAATAGAGGTTGTAAGAACAGACATCCTGTCTTTTTTCTAATCTTAAAAGTGTTCAATGTTTACCACATATATTAGCAAAGTTTTTTTTTATGTCTGTTATCAACCTGAGAAAATTCCTAGTTTGGGTTTCTAGTTTGCCGATAGTTTTTTTTCCTAAATAAGTTTTCAAATTTGTCTCATGCCTTTTCTGCATCTATTGAGATAAGGGCTTTTAAAAAAATTTTCTATTCTGTAAATCTGGAAGTTTTTCATTCACTTACATGTAATGTAATTATTCATGTGCTCAGAGTTCAGTCTATCCTCTTTGCATTAATTTTCTCTTTTATTGTCATGTCATTTGTTCCTCTGTTCCACTTTTATTGCCTCCTTTGGAATGAATTGAGTATTTTTCATATTTCAGTTTATCTCCTCTATTGACTTCTTATTATGTATCTTTGTGTCTTTCTTTTATTGATAGCTAGAGACTACAATACACAGATTTAACTTACCACAATCTATTTTCAAATAATATTATAATGCTTTATAAAAAGCTTAAGAATATTTAACAATAGAACTCCATTTGTCCCTTTTCATATACATTTTGCTCCTGTTTTCATTTATTTTACTTCTACATATTCTAAAATCTCCACAATACAATATTACTTTTGTTTTAAACAGTCAAAAGTCATTCAAAGAAATTTAAAATTACAGATGTAAAAATAAACATATTATACAAACTTTCATATCTACTTGTTGATATATCTTTTCTAGTGCTCTCTTTCCTTCCTAAAGATCCAGGCTTCCATTTGGTATAATATCTCTTTCACCTGAGAAATTATTTTAACATTTTTGGTTTTATCCTGTTTTAGTTTATCGCAAAGTATCTGTATTTTGCCTTCATTTTTGATAGATATTCTCACTGGACCTAAAATTCCAGCATGATTTTTTTCTTTTAGCACTGCAAAAATATTTTGTTTTCTTCTTCCCTGGGTTGTTTCTGATGAGAAGTCAGTCTTGATTCTTATCAATGTTTCCTTGCATGTAATGAGCCTTTTTCCACTCTGAATGCTTTAAATTTTTTCTCTTTTTCTTTTGATTTTAGCAGTTTTGATCATAGTGAGCCTAAATATGTTTATTTTTCTCTTTATCCTGCTTAGGGTTCACTGAGCTTCTTATTTCTGTACATTGATATCTTTCATTAACCTTGAAAGACCTTTAGTCATCAGCTGTTCAAATATTCCTTCTGTTTCATCCTCTCTTTCCTTTCCTCTAGGTTTTCCAGTTAGGGCACACAAGTTAAAATGTTTGATGTTGTCTGCAGAGATTGGATGTTCTGTTTCATTATTTTGCACTGTTTTCTCTTTGTTTTTTTATGTTAGGTCATTTCTATTTATCTGCCTTCAAGTTCATCGATCCTTCCTTTTTCTGTGTCAAATCTGCTCCTAAGTCTATAAAAAATTCTTTATTTCTTATATTGCATTTTTTATGATTAGCATTTCTATTTTCTTGTTTGTTTCTCTCCACTGAGCTTCTCCAGCTGTTGATATTGCCTACTTTTTCAACTTGATCCTCTAACATATCTATTGTAGGTGTTTAAAAACCTCTGATAATTGCAACTTTTGGGCTGTCTCTGGGTCTGCTTTTATTTTATTGTCTTTTTCTTCTCTTGAACATGAGTTGCATTTTCTTGCTTTATTTTCATAACCTGTAACTTTTTGTTGTATGCTAGGCATTGTATATAAAAGTGGATATTGAAGTAAATTATATTTACACTTAGAGAATGGCACAGCCTTCCTTTTCAGGCTTTGTCAACCTAATTGCAGTTGAACTGAATATTCACCAATTTGCTACTGGTTTAATATGTTTTGAAGGAACGATCAAGACTTTGACTTCAGTAGAGCTTGCGACTTGAGCTCCAGTGACGCTTTATATATCTTTTTATGCTTCAAAGCTCAACAGTCTGCTTTCCCAGCCACTGGAGTTTCTCTCTGCTTTAGAGGTCAGCTGTCACTTGGGACTCGCTAGCGAATCCTCTTTGCTTTATAGGTCCACTTCTGACTTTACTCAGCTTGGGAGATCTCTCTTGACCCTGATGCCCTGCCCTCAAACTTTGGAGGGCCATTGGAACACACTCGATAAACACCTGGAGTGCTTTAGAGATGTTACCTGTAGTGCTCCTGACTCTCTTCCAGCTTTCAGTGGGCTTCTGCCTGAACCAGGTGTAGGCAGGCCTAGAGTACCTCAGAGGGATTTCTCCCTACTCTCTTCTCATCCCCAGTCTTTGACATGCCACCACATGCATTAGTGAAGGCTCCTCGGAAAATGCTGGAAAGTGAATGCAAATTTTCTCTGTGCTTGAAGTTCCTCAGGATTCTAGTCCATCTTGTTAACTCACATGTGGCTGTTAATAGAGTGTTACAATTTGGCAGGTTTCTTCTTATCCCATTTGTTGTGAATTTCTCATCTCACTGGTGTGCCAGAACTAAAACCACCATTATCTCTTCTCTCCTGAGAAGGGCTTGTCACATTTTGAAATTTAAGTCATTTAGATTCTTTACATCTCAGCTCTTGGATGGATTTAAGGAAGACTATTTTTAAAAAATTTTTGTTGTGGTAACATTTGTTTATAACATTATATAAATTTCAGGTGCACATCATTATATTTCATTATATTTTGACTTCTGTGTAGATTGCATCAAGTTCACCACCCAAAGACTAATTACTATCCATCACCACACACACGTGCCTAATCACCCCTTTCGCTCCCCTCCCTCCCCTCTTCCCCTCTGGTGACCACTAATCCAATCTCTGTTTCTATGTATTTGTTTGTCGTTGTTTTTATCTTCTTCTTATGAGTGAGATCATACAGTATGTGGCTTTCTCCCTCAGACTTATTTACTTAGCATAATACCCTCAAGGTCCATCCAGGTTGTCACAAATGGCTAGATTTCATCATTTCTTATGGCTGAGTAGTATTCCTTTGTGTATATATACCACATTTTCCTTATCCATTTATCCCTTGATGGGCACCTACGTGGCTTCCAAGTCTTGGCTATTGTGAGTAATGCTGTGAGGAACATAGGGGTGCTTGTATCTTTATGCACTTGTGTTTTCATGTTGTTTGGATAAATACCCAGCCATGGAATAGCTGGATCATATGGTAGTTCTATTCTTAGTTTTTTGAGGAATTTCCATACTGTTTTCCATGGTGGCTGCACCAGTTGGCACTCCTGCCAGCAGTGTATAAGAGTTCACTGTGCTCCACATCCTCTCCAACACTTGTTGTTTCCTGTCTTGTCAATTATAGCCATTCTGATGGGAGTGAGGTGATATCTTATTGTAGTTTTGATTTTCATTTCCCTGCTAGTTAATGGTGTTGACATCTTTACATGTATCTGTTGGCCATTTGTATATCTTCTTTGGAGAAATATCTGTTCAGATCTTTTGCCCAATTTTTCTTGGGTGGTGAGGAAGATTGTCAGCCTTCCTCTTTTCTGCTTGAGGAAGATTGTTGCTGAGCTAACATCTATGCCAAACTTCCTCTATTTTACGTGGGATGCCACCACAGCGTGGCTTGACAAGTGGTGCTAGGTCTGCACCCAGGATCCAAACTTGCAAATCCTGGGCTGCTGAAGTGGAGAGCACGAACTTAACCAGTATGCCACTGGGCTGGCCCCTGCCCATTTTTAAATTGGGTTGTTAGTTTTTTTGTTGTTGAGATGTATGAGTTCTTTGTATATTTTGGATATTAACCCCTAATCAGATACATGGTTTGCAAATATTGTCTCCCAATTGTTAGGTTGTCTCTTTGTCTTATTGATGGTTTCTTTGTGCAGGAGCTTTTTAGTTTGATGTAGTCCCATTTGTTTATTTTTTCTGTTTCCCTTGCCTGGTCAGATATGGTACCTGAAAATATGATTCTAAGACTGATGTTGAAGAGCGTACTGCCTATGTTTTCTTTTAGAAGTTTAATGGTTTCAGGTCTTACATTCAAGTCTGTAATCCATTTTGAGTTGATTTTTGTATATGATATAAGATAATGGTCTACTTTCATTCTTTTGCATGTGGCTGTCCAGTTTTCCCAGCACTGTTTATTGAAGAGACCTTCCTTTCTCCATTGTATGTTCTTGGCTCCCTTGTCAAAAATTAGCAGTCCATAGATGTGTGGGCTTATTTCTGGGCTCTTGATTCTGTTCTGATATTAGCTGTGGGATTGTCATATATGGCCTTTATTGTGTTGAGGTGCTTTCCTTCTATACCCATTTTATTCAGAGTTTTTATCATAAATGGATGCTGTATCTCGTCAAATGCTTTCTCGGCACCTGTTGAGATGATCATGTGATTTTTATTCTTCATTTTATTTATGTGGTGTATCACGTTGATTGATTTGTGGATGTTAAACCATCCCTGCATCCCTGTAATAAACCCCACTTGAGCATGATTTATGATCATTTTAATGTATTGTTCTATTTGATTTGCTAGTATTTTGTTGAGGATTTTTGCATCAATGTCAGTGATACTGGTCTGTAATTTCTTTTTTTGTATTGTCCCTGTCTGGTTTTGGTATCAGGGTAATGTTGGTTTCATAGAATGAGTCAGGAAGCTTCTCCTCCTCTTCAACTTTCTGGAAGAGTTTGAGAAGGATAGGTCTTAAGTCTTCTTTGAATGTTGGGAGAATTCACCAGGGAAGCCATCTGGTCCCGGACTTTCATTTTTTGGGAGGTTTTTATTACTGTTTCGATCTCCTTAGTGGTGATTGGTCTATTCAAATTCTCTATTACTTCTCAATTCAGTTTTGGAAGGTTGTATGATTCTAAGAATTCATCCATTTCTTGTAGATTATCCAGTTTGTTGGCATATAGTTTTCATAGTGTTCTTTCATAACCCCTTGTATTTCTGAGGTGTCTGCTGTAAGTTCTCCTCTTTAATTTCTGATTTTATTTATTTGAGCCTTCTCTCTTTTTTTCTTGGTGAGTCTAGCTAAATGTTTGTCAATTTTGTTCATCTTTTCAAACCAGCTCTTGGTTTCATTGATTTTTTTCTATTATTTTTTAGTCTATATTTCATTTATTTCTAGTCTGATTTTTATTATTTCCTTCCTTCTACTGATTTTGGGCTTTGTTAGTTCTTTAAAGATGATATTATTGTCTGGCTTTTCTCATTCTAAGGGTGGGAGGGAGACACAGTCTCATGCTACTTTCTAAATCCTCTCAATTGTCCCTTCACATCTCTCCTTCATCCTAGTGTGCCTCTGTATATTGCAGATACTGGAAAACTGCAAACTACAGTTAAGACTTCTTTGTAGCCAAGTTTCTAGGTGTGATTTAGGTTTGGCTGGTTAGATGCACTCCCATGAGATACAAAGGGACAGAGTGATTCAGAGTTTGTCTTTCTGTTACTTCTCCTTTTTCTTGCTGTCAAACATGGTCGTGGGGGCAGTGGGTACTTCTGCGATGGTTAGCACAGGTCCATGTGACTCATCGTTAGTTTTGTGGTTGTGGAGAAGCTGATGACAGGATATGAGCCATCTATTTATCTGTTATGTGACTGGCTCTGAATTGATCAATTCTGTGGTAGTTTCCTGATCCACGGACTGTAGTTAAGATAGTATCTTTCAGAGTTAAAGCTGCAGAAGTGACTTCCTGATCCTCTGGCTTCTCAACAGCTGCAGAGGTGGCAAATGTCTTGATCATCCAGTGTTACAGTGGTGTTCTGAGAGTCATTAGTTTTCCTTTGCTGTTTTTTTTTTGAGGAAGATTAGCCCTGAGCTAACATCTGCCACCAATCCTCCCTCTTTTTGCTGAGGGAGACTGGCCCTGAGCTAACATCCGTGCTCATCTTCCTCTATTTTATTTGTGGGATGCCTGCCACAGCATGGCTTGACAAGTGGTGCGTAGGCCCGCACCTGGGATCCGAACGAGCAAACCAGGGACTGCTGAAGCAGAATGTGCGAACTTAACCACTGCGCCACTGGGCTGGCCCCGAGAGTCATTCTTAAAGGCTATTTAGAGCCTGCTTCTCTGTGCTTCCAATGATTTTGTAAGAACCTTGAAAAATACCTTTCTGCTTAAAATACCTACAGTAGTTTTTCTTATCTTCAACTGATTCCTGACAGAGTGTTAGTATAAACTTTTTCATTTCTGTTGACTTTTATCATTTACAAAGCACTTCTACCTACATTATCTCATCTGATGCTGCTGCATATACTATGTTTCATTGAATCTAACATACTGTAGATTACAAATGCGCTTTAGAGAATGTACCACTATGGGGGCCGGCCCCATGGCCAAGTGGTTAAGTTTGCATCCTCTGCTTTGGTGGTCTGGGGTTCCCTGGTTTGGATCCTGGTCAAGGACCTCCACACTGTTCATCAAGCCACCCTGTGGCAGCATCCCATATAGAGGAACTAGAATGACTTGCAACTAGGCTACACAATTATGTACTGTGGCTTTGGAGAGAAAAAAAAAAAGAGGAAGATTAGCAATAGATGTTAGCTCAGGACCAATCTTTCTCAGAAAAAAAAAAGCATAAAAAAAATTACCACTGTGAAAGCAAAGCATGATTCTATTTAGCCATGACAAAATGTTTTTAATCACCTAGAAATTTTATTTTATGCGTATTGTAACTGTACTTTGAGTCTTTCTCTTAGCCCTAGATGAGTTCACTAATTATTCTCTACGTGACTTATAACTTGAAGTATCTGCAATAGGTGTGTTATCACAGCAGACAGGTAATAGAACTAAGTAATAGATCAAGGAAATCTACCTTGGTCTGTGTTATGCTTGCCCCACATGACTCCCTGAGTTTCAGTCCAGAGGCTTGCAAACACGGATTCAGCAGAGAGAGAGAGGTGTTAGAGCAAAGGGACTATGTGAATATAGCCAAGCAGATAGGTTGGGAAGGTGGTGACAGAGTCATGAGCAAGTACTCACCTTAGCAGTTGCTTAGCTCTATGACTCCTGCAGTCCAGGGTGGGGTGGCTTTCAGCAGTAGGTTGGTCCCAAACACTAATGTGGAATATTGAAAGCAACCATACAAATTGCAACCATACAAAATGCAAATTGAGATGCATCTCAATTTCAGTTGCTAACATCGAACAAAATGTGCATCTTATAATCAAAGAATGGTATTTTTATTACCGTTATATAAATGAGGAAATCTAGGCTCAGGAATTTTAATGATTAATAGTAGCTAGTAAGAAGCAGGGTGCCAGGAATTAGGCTTGAGTCTTTCCAACCTAAATGCCACACTTTTTAGACCCTGCCATAACTGCTTCATATATGTAAGCTACAAATCTGAAATCGTAAACTTAAATTTTCAAAGACAAAGTCCAATAAAATTTGCCTGGATTCTGTGGCAGTTCCTTGTTACTTTTTCTTAAATCACTTAGACAAGAAATTCTCAACCTTCAGGGCTCAGCTCAAAACGCTCAAATGGATGAGGATCTGGAAAGTCATTTTCCTCGAGCCTTTTCATATCTTTGAAAGACTACTTCATCCAAGGCTATGGGCGTGTGACGATATCATCCCACAGCCCAAAACAGAGTCTATTTCAGTGATGCCTTGAATTCACAGAAAATGAAACAAAATCCCAGATAATGACAACCGTTTTAGAGTCTATGGACTCCAGGAATCAAATCAAAGGGCTCCGCAGCATGTCACCGAGAAGGATTGACTCAAGAATGAAGCGGATTTCATGGTACCTCCTTACAGTAGAGACGAAGCGCTGATTTGCCTAACACGTCTCCTGTCCTGGCTATGCTAGGTCACCTCTAATTACTTTTCCCTTTCTGGGCTATATATAGATAAATGCTTGGGATATGAAAATGCCTTGTAGGCTGGTTATTTAACTGCTACAGAATTGATTTCATGAAGGAAAGAAAAACAGATTAGAGTCTAAGATGTAAATTGTGCAATGTGACAGACTGCAGTGTGTTGCTCAAGTCTGTCAATAGAACTGTCAGCCCACGGTTTCTAGCTGGCTGCAATGGCTCCATGGAACATGAGAAGAACACAGTTGACAACCCTTAGAGCAAGTGTAACTGCTCTTGCCTCCAAAATAGCAAGAAATGGTGTATTTTTGTCTTCTTGTTTCTCATGCTATCCAATATATTATATATTATCAAAATAATTTTAGACTGGAATAACTTCCCTGTTTGCTCATGAAATATTCATCCTTTCTTTGTGCTTTTTATTTCCTTGTTTCTTCCTCAAGGAAGATGGGTGGAGATGATATGTTCTGTTTTGGACACTAGAGAAGCAGATTCCATATTCTCGCTGTGTCCCATGGCTACAAACCAGAAAACACAGAAAATCTATTTTTTCTGATTTCGGTCTTGGAAAAATCTTGCCATTTCAGACAAACTGGAGGAAAGGATAACCAAATAACAGAAAATAGACTAGTACTGCTTTAAAATTCATTTATTTAACATTCGTTTGTTCAACAAATTTCTATGCTGCTGTGGATTCAATGACGAACAACACAAAGATCTTGTTCTCGGCTTTCTTTCTTTCTAGCTGAGAGGCACATCCAAGGTCACTATATGTGTCCTGAAAGTATATTTTAAACATATTTTTCTTCATTGTTTGTATGAAGGTAGGGTAGTGTCTTAGTCTGCTCGGGCTGCCATAATGAAATGCCACAGATTGGGGGGCTTAAACAACAAAAATTTATTTCTCACAGCTCTGAAGGCTAAGTTCAAGATCAAGGTGCTAGCAGGGCAGCTTTCTTTTTTTTTTTTTTTTTTTTTTTGAGGAAGATTTTTAGCCCTGAGCTAACATCTGCTGTCAATCCTCCTCTTTTTGCTGAGGAAGACTGGCCCTGAGCTCACATCTGTGCCCATCTTCCTCTACTTTATATTTGGAACGCCTGCCACAGCATGGCTTGTCAAGCGGTGCCATGTCCACACCCAGGATCCAAACCAGAGAACCCCGGGCCCCCTGAAGTGGAAAGTTTGCACTTAACTGCTGCACCACTGGGCCAGCCCTGCAGCTTTCATTGTGAGGTCTCTTCTCTTGGCTCATAGGCATCCACCATATTGCTGTGTGCTTCCATGGCCTTTCTTCTGTGCGTGTCCAGAGAGCGAGAGGGCTCTCTGATGTCTCTGCTTGTAAGGACACTAATCCTATTGGATCATGGTTCAACCCTGATGAACTTATTTAACAGTACTTACTTCCTTCGCGGCCCCATCTCCAAATACAGCCACACTGGTGTTAGGGCTTACACAGACAAATTTGGGGGACTCATGCATGCAGTCTATGACAGGTAGACTAAAGAGATACGGTGTGAGGATAGTCAATGCTGTGTGTGTTGGTGGAGAACTGTTGTATGAAGATCATCATTGATGGCCTTTCCAATGAGGTAACCTTTGTGCAGAGAGTCAAATGAAGGGGGTCAACCAGCTGGACAACTCAGGAAAAGTGTTCTAGGGATTGGAACAATAAGATCCAATGTCCTGAGGCAGAAGTAGGCGTGGTGTGTCTGAGGAGCAGCAAGGAGAGCAGAGGGTCTAGGGTGAGCAGGGGAAGACTGGTGGGAGATGAGGGCAGGGAGGTTATGGGGTCCAGCGCCATAGGGCAGTGCTCTCAACGTGATCAATCTTCATGCTCCATTATATAGCAAATATTTTGTAAAGACTGCTTTTTTATTCTGAAATAAGATTCCTGGAAAACATAATCTACCTATACAAATATATTTAGGAAGACCTTATAGTAGGCATTATATAACATGTGCAACATAATAGCTTAAAACGGGCACTAAATAAAAGTTGACAAAACTTTGTAGTGTCTTAATGAAGTTAAAGCACTTGCTTTTCTCAATTGCTTGGATATGAATATTCCTACTGAACCTATCAATATACTTTAAATTGTATACGTAAACAGAGAGCATAAAGGTAAATTTATGTTAGGATATAAACCCTTCAAAATTTCTGATGAAGTGAGGTCTGAATTAATGGCATTTTCCTGAATCAATTTCTTTGCATGGTGCTCAGATACACACTAATCAGCCCTTTATTGTGTTCTTTACTCATGTGATAGAACTTGTAAGCGTTCATATCACCCCAGTACAGGAGACACATTGTTTTTCCTTTTTGTTGGCTAATGTGAAGCTGCACATTTTTGGCATAAATGGAGGAACAGCCTGTCAAACTAAATGGAACTCTGAATTGGAATTCTGAAGAGAGGTTGGGGAAAGGTATGTTTGAAATGAAATGTACGTATGAAATGAACTTTCTAAACTGCCTAAAAGTTCATGAAAGGTTAGGGAAAGTGAGACTGTGAGGAAAGTTAAATGAGCACAGAACATTCTTGGTCTGGAGCAGAGCCGACTGGACGGAGCCTAGTGTCCTTTGAGGTTGAGGCAGTTCTGCTGTGGCTTCCGGGATGACCTGGATTTGGGATGACTTTCCACGGCTAGGGCGATATTCACCTGCTGTCCGGGAAAAATAGCTGGTGCCTGAACACACAGGAACGTTTCTGGCCTATTCTTCCATTGCCTGATACGCTGGGCTTATAAGAAGTAACATACTTCATAATACCCATATGCCTGGGAACTCTGGGATGTTACTAGGCTTGAGAATGATGAAATGGTATCTAAAATGACTCAATTCTTTCGATTTGCAAATATTTGTTTGGAAATTTATCCTAATATATATATTCAAAAACTTCTAAATGATGACTGATGAACCATATGTCTTATGGTTGATTTTTAATTCTCTCCTCCTCTTCTTAATATCACCTGGGCAGTTAGAGCTTGAAAAACAATCCCACTTCATGATTTGTGGGAATTCAAACCCAACAGCCAAATTTTCATATCTCTGTTTCCATATATATATATATATATATAAAATATCAAATCTAATTATATATTATAATAATTTATATTATTTAGATTATTAAATTTATTATATATTTATATATAAATAATGTAAATTATTATATAATATATAATTAGATTTTATATGGGCAGCTAGATTAAATTGTGACTATGCTTTAAAAATTAAATGTAGTTTAATTAGTGGCTTCTTTCCTGTCAGGATTTTATATTTTGGAGTTGGAGTCGGAGGCTTTATTCAAT
Organism: Equus przewalskii; assembly: GCF_037783145.1. NCBI lineage: Eukaryota > Metazoa > Chordata > Mammalia > Perissodactyla > Equidae > Equus > Equus przewalskii. Next base: position 19,379,996 of record NC_091862.1, read on the forward strand.
GAAATGAATATATAAGAAGATATGTTAAACATTGAGTACTTTTTTCCCTTCAAAAATTAGATACCAGCTCCATTGTAGCTATAAAGTTCATTGTAAACTTTGGTTAAAAAGTTGCAATCACGTGGTTGAATGCCACCTTTTGCCTATTCTATCTAGATGCATCATATGCTTTTTGGACTTATGGAACAATTTCCCATGGCCCTCGTGTCTTGGGTTGGCCAATGGCAGGCTACTGGGATCAGTTATTTCTCGAAGAGAAAATGGGAAGGACAAGGCTGGATATGCTTTCCAAATTTTTCCTTCAAAACTAATAGGACTGAGTTACTCCTACTGCCTTGAAAGGAAGGAGTGAAGGGGAGCAGAGAGGCTAGGAGAGTTACATGAGTTGGCTGCCCTCCCTGTGGAAGGAAGCCTGCAGCGTGGGCAGAAGCAGCCCTCCTGTCACGAGGAGGAAGCCTTTCTGCCTACAGTTTGTGAGTCGTGCTTATGCTCTGCCGACGAGTAACGAAATTATGTGGTCATCCAGCCGTGGTCGTATTCAAAGAAAGGCAGAAGATAACAAATGGATTCCTATTAGCAGGGATGCAGTGACTTCTCCTTGACTGAAGAATTAACTATTAGAGGCAGAAAATGTTATTTCACAGAGGTTGAATCCTGATGAACCGAAAGATATTCGAAGTACTGAAGATTTTACCTTGAGGCCATTCTAGCTTGAACAGGCTTTGAATGGATCAGCTGGACCAGATGCATTTTTTTTTTTTTGCTTGGTCATTAGATTTTTGTATTACTGCAGTGACAAATAAAATAAAAATCATTTCAGAAGAAGAAGTTCATTAGACTTCAGCATTTTGATTATGAGTAACCTACTTTTTACTGTGATTTAAATATGAATTTAAACACTGCCAAACAGAAAGAGGAAATACTAAACTTCTGGTTACTTATGATGTAGGACTAAAACCTCTTTTTTAAAATAAGTGAAAAGAAAGTGAACATATTAAGTTTTGGAGATCAAAGCTTTAATACATTAAAAGTTGATATATAATCCCAATTTTATCCCATTAATAATAATGTTGATTAGCTCAATTTTGGAGCGTAATATTTTTTCCCTTATATCTGTTATTTCTCATGGCTGTGTTCCATGGCCAAAGGTTTTATTCTCCTAATCTCATACAGATATCTCAGAATGCGTCTCACTGGTCATAAGAGGACAAAAAAAGAGGAAAGGGCAGGCATCATGTGTAATAGAAAAGCATGAGGCCTGGAGTTGGTTGGGAAGCTTACTCTACTACTCTGGGTGCTCCTTCCAGCAGCCACAGAGCTTCTCAGGGCCGGAGTTCTGTTGGGTAAGGCTTTTAGTAGCTCCACGAAGTAGGAATAACTGCCATCATCGGATTACGACTGTCAAAATTAAAATGGCCAGGTATGTGACTGTGCTTTCCCAACTCTAAAATGCCAAATAATGGAGATGATGTATTATGAATCCATTATTGAAAATTCAGCATGATTCATAAAGTGGGCAAGATGCGTTAAAACACCCATGCTCCCAACGTGGTATAGTTCACTTGCGTTAACTTCATAACCAACACGGAGAGTAATAACCAAGAAACACATTACTTGAAAATTATTGCCAAAAACACTAGGTACGTAGGAAACTGGGATCACTAAGAGGAAAACCTCTGGGGCAACTTTGATGCTGCTAATTGGCCACTGGAACCATTACACACTTAGCTATGGTCTTCATAGGTGGCACGCAGGGTGGTAGCATAGAAAAATGTTAATATGATTAAAATTGAGCAAGAAGAGAGAAATGCCAGTGGGTAGCGTTAAGTGTAAGATTTTTTTCTAGGTACTGTCAGGGAAATCCTTGTGCTTGCTACTCTTCTAAAAAGAGAGAGGAGAGTAAGTGAGGGAAAGCATGCACACCATTTTATCCTTCAAAAATGCATCTTTTCGTTCATACGGAGTAATCAGATACCACTGACTGTGCCTGGCTCACAAATCATTTGCAAATTGCCTGGCCACCACTCACCTTGTTTCATCCTTGTCTACACAGTTGTCAGCCATCAGAACCACCTACAACGGCTTCCACTCAAATAGCAGGGTTACTAACAAATCTCCTCGAAGTGAAAATAAATGTGCGCAGTCGGGTAACACCCTGTCTTTCTCCCCCTTCCCCACGGCTGGGGCCCATCTGGCAGGAAGCATCATGCTGTCCAGATGGTGGCCACTTCTCTGCTCCTGCCTGAGCACAGTCTCTGCCAAGGCACCGAGCGCCAGTTTTCCGGTGAGAATCTGCTTGCAGGAAGATAGTTGCCTGGATTATGTCACCTCCTTTGTAGTCTACAAACTGGGGCTATAGTGAAACAAGTATGAGGGCCAGAGAAGAGGGAGGGGGCAGGCAGAGATGAAGTTTGTATGAAAAGAGGGAATTATCTGGGAAATGGGATGCACTCACTCATCTGTGTAAGCTTCGGTAAGTTATTTGAACTCTCCGGACTTGAGATATCTCATCTCTAAAATAAAACAGTTGAACTGAATGATTATCTGTCGCTCCTCATCTCTAACATTTCTAAAATCTTGTGGCCATTTAGTGTATATGCTTCAGGAGGGTGCCTCTGAGTAAGATCCATTCTGCATTACAGTGATGACTATACCATGGCCAGCCAGCAATTTGGGGTAGGAATAAACAAGTTTCAGAAATATGTGGGAGGTAGCTTCTTTATAGCAAAACTAGGTCTGCCTGATGAAACATTTCAGTGAGATCCTAATTTCAGACTGTCACGTTCTTTAATGTTGAGAAGAGTTTTCTGGGCAAGTGCAGATTTCGTATCTAATTCATATTGTGTTTTTGATGCAGGAAAATATGATTTGCTGGGTTTCTACTGTAAATCAGGCATTGAGGACATTGTGGTGAATAATTTTGAGCCTAATGTTCATGGAAGAGGCGGTGCAATGGCCCACACCAGCCAACCGCAGGCAATCTTTCCACAGAGTGCCAAATTATTATATACGCCCTTCAAATATTTTTACTGAGGTGGAGGCCATTCTGAAAGGCCCTCAGAAGGGTCTTACCTCATCTTGTCTCCCTACTCTGGCCATCAGAGCACTGGGAGAGCGCTGGGCAGGTTCTGCACCTGTCCAAGCTTCCGAAGTTCCAGAGGGGGAAACTGAAGCAGTGTCATCTGGCTCTGGGCTCTGGTTCAACTCCACTCTATGCGGTGTGGCTATAAATATTTCTTTGTAGATCCTGTTATCTACTACATAAAAATGTAGAAATCGAGAAAAATACTTGAAGTAAAAAGAGACCGCTGCTTTGATATTGAACTTATTCTTATCCAAATTATGAATCATTCCTCCATCAATATATATTTAATAACTGTTTTGAATATACAAGAACACTGAATATTATGTCATGATCTACCCACTTTTCCGTTCCATTTAAAGTTTCAGCTTGAGAGGGTGGTGTGGGTAGAGTTTTTCAGAAAACCTTTGTTTTTTCTCTTTGAGTATGTTGGAGTTCTGCATATAATTCTCTATTAAAATGGGTGACGGTCTTTTGCTTCCTATACTTTTCATAGGACAGACGTTTGTTTTCCCTGTGGCATATACTGTGTTGTGCACAGGAATAACCCAGGACAAAAGAGTCATATAAGGCTTAAAGCTAGGGACCTTCAGGTGTCTGGGTGTTTTCGTCTCTACTCAGGCTGCCACAGGCTGAGTAGCTTAAACAACAGAAACTTATTTTCTCACGGTTCTGGAACCTAGAAGTCCAAGATCAAGGTTCTAGCTATTCACTTTCCGATGAGGATTCTCTTTCTAGCTTTCTGATGACTGCCTTCTCACTATGGCCTCACGTGGCCTGTGGGGAAAAAGAGGGATCTCTCTGGTGTCTCTTCATTAAGGACACTACTCCTGTTACATCAGTGCCCCATCTTTCGGAACTTATTTAACCATACTTACTTCCTTAGAGGGCCCATCTCCAAATACGGCCACACTTCAAAATATGACTTTGGGGTTGGGGGGGGGGCAGGATGCAAACATTTAGTCCATAACAAGAAAATTAGAGATTCTCAGGGGATGCATAGTGTAGGATTGCAGGTGATATAGCTTAGTGGTTAAAGAGTATAGTCTGGATTCAGTCACATCTTAGCTTGATTTCTGGTTTTGTCACTTACTGTGTGACCTTGGGCAAGTTCATTTGGAAATCATTTGTTAAATATATTTTGAGTATCTGCTGGGTCCTATGCTGGGAGCTGGTCATAGAGCTGTAGATATGACAGAAATAAACAGTACTGTCCATGTTAGATCCCTTGAAGAGTAGATGGAGCATGGAAAGTATTTGGTAAATGGTAGTTAGTTTCTAAGATTTCCTTGTTGGTCTGAGTATAGAAGATACAGGTCTTTTTTTGTTTCTACTCGTTTGGAATTCCCAGGAAGTGAGTCAGTCTCCCAGTGGGACTCTGCTTTTGCAAACATTATGCAGTTTCTACAGGCAGAATTGACATCTCTAAGGTTTCTAAGTATGTGCATGTATGTGTGTGTATGAGGGGGCATGTGTGTAGGTGGGAAGAAAAAGTCTGGTCTAAGACCACATGAGAAATACCACTGGATGTAGACTGCAAACACTGGGCACTGACTGGTGAGGCTTAACCGTCGCAGACTGTTCCACAGGAGTGATGGTTCCCTGATGGTCTCTTGAAGTCACCCACTGTCTCTGAAATTCTTCCAGGTATAGGATAAGCTACAAAGGGCTTCTCTAATTGGCATTCTATCTGGATTTGCCCAGTCTGCTTTGTGGGGTCTCTTCAACTCTGGGATTATCAAAAAGTCAGGATGTCAATGTAGTAACCAATCCAGCAGGTAACATATTTCTCTTCCCCACTCAACAAATAAATGCATATACTTATGTGCGCACACTTATGTGAGCTTGTTCAAACATGCACACACATACATATATACTTTTTTAAACCTATGATGGGGATTTGGAGGTATAAGAGCATTGAGAGGGTAAATATTAATTTTGTTTTCTTCTAAGGAAGAAGAAAGTTTCATCTGTGTCCTCTTATTGTTTAGAATCACAGATAACATCTTTTAATTCTTTATTGACTTTTAAATTAATTTGTTATCAGAACAATCTAAAGGCATCTTAAAAGCTATCCTCTAGAATCTTCCATTATACTCCAAGTACAACCACTGATTTAGAGCTTTGTCAATCACTTGAAGTTAAGTTAATTCTGGTGCCATCAGAATGTTGCAGAAAGAGCAACTGGCTGAGAGTTGAGAGGTTGGGTCCTAGTGTTTGGACAGCCCCAAGCCAGTAAATACCTTGAGAAAGACACCAACTGCTTCTCCTAGAAGAAGGCTTTAATCTTTCAGTTCAATTCATCTTTCTGGGACTTAGTCTTATTTGTGAAGTGAAGGTGTTAGAGAAGATGACCTGAAATGCTCTTTCTATTTGATCCTTAAAAATCTCCAGGTGAAAATGCCAAAGATATGCTAAGTGCTTTATATGCATTTTACCACTTAATCTTCATGATGACCCCTATCACTTACATTTACAAACAAAAGCCTAGAGACGCTTAAGAAGTTTGCCTTGAGATCTCAAGGCTAATAAGTGGTGGCCATCCCCAGCCTAAATTCTTAGCTGTCATCCCAGTCAATAAATTAAGATAGCCTCCTATGCTCAGATTTGGCTGTGGCACTGTGAGAGGACACCATCACACATAAGATAGATTCTTCCCTATTTCTATGAGTTAAGGTCAAATTTGGGAAACAAACATACAAACTACACAAAAATACATGAAGCAATTTAGTTCTAACTATGTGTTGCTATCTAAACAATAGTTTGGTAAAAGGAGAAAGAAGTTTAGGCTTGAAATCTCCAAGATGGGGATGGGATTGGGGAGGTCTTCAAACATGGGTAGGATCTGAATAAACAAAGGAGACACAGAGGAACCCTAGACTGTGAATATGTCAAGAACAAAGGCAAGATGGTACAGGCAGTGGGGAGGGTTTGTGTGAGTATGAGGCCTGCACTGGGAAATTAACTTGAAAGATACAGAGCTGGTCTAGGTATAAGAGACCTTTCAAACCTTTGGAAGGGAAGTTAGGAATTGTGGGTGAGTTTAAAGCAGGGAAGGAACCTGAGCATATAGGTTTTCATGGGTTTGGCCAAGCAGTGTATGCAGGGGACAGAGAGAGAAACTGTGGTCGATTTGTGGACTTGGACTAGAGAATAGGAAAAGGAAAGAAAAGGAATTCCTTCTGAATGATGTTTGAAGGACAAAATTAGACTTTGGGACAATTTAGTTATAGGAGATACAAGAAAAGAAAACATCAAAGATGATATTTTTTATCATTTATTTTAAATTTTTTACTGGATTTCTAATAAATGTTAACATTGCCATATTATTCTGTTTAAGAAATAAGAAGGAATTTGTGAATGAAGGAAAACAAAGAGGGGAGACCTGTAGAACATTTTGGGAGCTGGGACCCACTTAATGGAAAAGGACGTTTGAAGAAGAAAGATATCTAATATTCAGGTTTTTTTGCGGGGGGGGGGGGGGAGGGTGGTGGTGTGCATGGACATGTGCATTGCTATGATATAAACTCCTTCTGTTATTCCAAAAACTTATGTGAAATCTGCTATACATAAAAGGATTTCTGAAGGCTTCTTTTTGTTTCTTTGTTTCCTTTTTGTTTTTGGTGTAAATGGTGAATTACTCATATGGTAGATATTGTGTAGAACTTAACAGTTTATGAAGACTGTGAGATGAACCATACACTGAGCTAATCTAGCAGAAATAAGAGTTTGGAGGTAGGTCATAACAAGGGAACCTACCCTCCCCACCCAAACACACGTTCCCATCTTACCTCCTACTTAAGGCTTGCGTTAGACTTTCAATACAACGTGGAATGGAAATTAGTCCAATCTTACCTAGATTTGAAAGGAAAAAGATGACCATAGCTGATGAATGCATTACATATGGAACTGTAATCAAGAAAATTAGAAAGGAAAGTCAAATCTATTAAAAGCAATCTAAATGAAGTGGGACGGTTCTAGTCCTATGAGATCCATTCATAGCATAATTACTAATGGATTGGTTTATTTAAATTATCTTTTATGTCCCTTTGTAAAGCTTCATGGAATCCTCAAAAATGAGGAAGCTGGGACAGAGACAAATTCTTTTAGAGCACTTTCTGCCAGGTTTTCAGGAAACTTTGTATTTGATAGTCGACATTTATTGAATACCAGTTACCTAAATTGGGGCATTATGCTTGGTGTTAAAGGAACATTGTGGTCTCTGACATTGAGACACAGAGTTTGCTTCAGACACATGGGGTCATTTTCTATTGTGAGAGAGGATATTATGAATCTCAGCTTCTGAAAGGACCTTAGACTACTTGTGCTACTCTTATACTACTTAACAATTCTTATACTACTAAAGAAACTTACACTCTTTATACTACTCTTTTCCAAATCTGCAATTTTTTCTATATCAAGAGAAGATGTTCCAGCAGCACACTTTAGCTTCTGTTTTTAACTTAAATCTGAAAAAATGTCTTAAAACTTTTTCAACTGATTTAGAAAGCTGGAAAAATTACTAAATCAGATTCGGATTTGCAAGCTATTGAGTTTTATTCCTATGCTTCATTGGTAAATATATTCTCCATGACCATTTGCCCAAATGATACATTCAGTACAAGGCAGCTGTACGATTTCATTTGCAGAACAAAACTATCATAGACTGGCACAAGATTGAGATTGTCTAGTCTGACCATCATCCCCACAAATTTTTCATTCATTCTAAACCTTCAAGAAGGAGAAACTTGCTCCCTCAGAGGCAGCCTAGGACATCATTGGAAAGCTTGGACTATGTAAAAGGTTCTAAATTGAGTTGAAATCTATCTGCCTGTAACTTCTGTTTATTTATACAAGTTGATTATTTAGAAATACAAACAGAATAGGATAATCCCATTTCATAATAGAGCCCTGAAATATTTGAAGCTTTTATCATGTTTAACCAACTCCCATCCTTCTCTTCTCATTCCCTGTGTATCCTCTTCCCTCAGCTAAAAGTGCCCATTTTCTTCTTCCATTCTTCATACGATATGATTTGAAGGTTCTGTCATCGATTAAAACAAATTCAGTGTGCCTTTACCCTTCTTCATTGTCATAATTAAGACACAATATTTCAAAGGTCATTCATTCATTCAAGAAAATATTTACTGAGTATCCCATAAGTCAGGGCACTGTGCTCGATACTGGGGATAAAGCAGTGAACACAATAGATTAAAATACTTATCTTCATGGAACGTACATTTAAGTGGGAAGACAGAAAATATTTGAGATAAATAATATAAAGTAACTCAGTGATAAGTGTTTGGAGAGAAAAATACAGCTGGATGGAGATATAAGATGTAGGTGGGTGAATGGTATTATAGTCGTTGGCTAAGATGACCAAGAAAGTCCTCACTGAGAAGGTAAGTATGTTAGTCTGGGTCTCCAGAGAAACAGAATCAATAGGATATAAGGATATGTTTCCCCTTCTATCTATCTATCAAGAGATTTATAAAAGGAATTGACTCACGTGGCTATGGAGGCTGAGAAGTACCATGACCTGTAGTTGGCAAGTTGGAGACCCAGAAGAGCCGATGGTGTAAACTCCAGTCTGACTCCAGGTCCAAGTCCAGTTCCAAAGGCAGGAGGAGCTCAAGGACAATCAGGCAGAGAGAGTGAATTCTCCCTCACTCAGCCTTTTTCTTCTATTCAGGCCTCCAATGGCTAGGATAAGGCCCACCCCCATTGGGGAGGGTCATCTGATTTACTTGATCCACCTATTCAAATATTAATCTCATGTAGAAATACCCTCACAGACATACCCAGAATAATGTTTTACCAAATATCCGGCCACCCTGTGGCCCAGTCAAGTTGACACATAAAATTAACCATCACACTAAGATTTGAATAGAGACTTAAGAAAGTGAAGAAATGAATTATGTGAGTATCTGGAGGAAAAGAATTCCAGACAGAGAAAACAGAAAGTTAAAAGGCCCTGAGGCAGAGGCAAGGCTGGTATATTCAAAGAACAGCTAGGAGATCAGTGTGGCTGGAAAAGGATAAGCTGGAGGTGAAGAAGATGAAGTCACAATGCGATCAGATTATTAAGGACTTCAGCTATTACCTTGAGAGCAATGAGGAACCATCAGAACAATTGGAGCAGAACAGTGACCTGATGTTATTTTTAGCAAAAACATTCTGGTTGCTGGTGGTGTTTAGACAGAAAGCAAAGCAGCATGAGGACCAGTTAGGGGGCTATTGTAGCAATCTAGGCAGGACACAATGGTGGGGTGTGGACCATGAGGTGGCACTGGAATTGGTGAGAAACAGTTGAATTCTGGATACTGTTTGAAGCCAAAGTTGACAAGATTTGCTAATGGATCAGATGTGGGTTGTGAAAGATGAAGTGGTGTCAAGGATAACTTTAAGGTCTTTAGTCTGAGTTTCCATTTACTGAGATAAGAATGTCTGGGTGAGGAGGTGGTTAGTGGATGACAATCAGTTCAGCTTTAAATTTGTCAAGTTTGAGATGCCCAATGCCATCCAAGTGGAGGTTGGGGTTGGAGATAGACATCTGAGAATTATCAGCACATAGATGGGATTTAAATAGAGGAGGTTGGATGATATCACCAACAGAGACAGTGATGTTACAGAAGAGGTCAAAAGACAGCCCTGAGACCCCTGGGTGGATGACCCACACAGAATCAGAGAGAAAGCCTCTTATCTTCTTATATATCCTCTTGTTCTAAAGCCCCCTAAGATCACTTTAGTCGTTAGGGAAGCTCCCCCATACTGTGAACTTGTACTGTGCTTTCTATTTCTGACTTTTCCCATTCCATCTTCTGAGTTTTTCTTATGTGTGCTACTGCTAAATTGCATCCTCTTCTCCCTGCCACCCTGATCTTGCATAAGCACATGGACTCCCACCAAAATTTGATTTGAATGCTAAGACTGATGATACTACACACACACACACACACACACACACACACACACACACACACACACGTCAAGAGGATACAAAAAACGTTTATTACTTACATAATTAAAGTCTCTTAGGAGATTAGGGCAGGCCTCTCAAGCAGGTCTGAAATGGCTTGAGAAAGCAAGGAAAGGAGACTGGCTCCTGGTTTTTATTTTGGTTAGAGGTTGGGGCTGTGAGGATTCCCATGCCCAGGCAGGGGCTTGTGTGGTTTGAATCTCTTGTCCAAGCTAAAGAAAGGAGCACCCAGAATTTCTTAAAAGCTTGCCCAGATGTGGGGAGAAACGGGAAGAGAGAGGGGTGAAGATTAAAATATGTCAGTAGTCAAGCATCAAAAAATAGAGTCAGACTTCTTGTTATTATCCCGTTTTTGTGCCATTAATATTTTGGACTTGCATTCTTAACTCAGTCTTGTTAAGTTCAGTCCATTTTTCCAAGCCACCAAAATCCTTTTTGGTCCCAATTCTGCTGAGTAGTGTTTTTCAATACTACCAAGTCATTTATCATTGGAAAATACAATGACTATAACCCCCAAATCTTTAATGATTAATAAAAATGTTGAACATCGCAAAGCATTGTTGCATCCATCTCAGCTATTTCCTCCAGTTTGGCATAAACCATTAATGTCATTCAATGTAGCCAATGGCTGACTCCCGAAATTAAACTAGCATCCAAACCTGATTATTTCAGCTTGTCTCAAAAACATTCTGATCAAATCATGAACAACGTGAACCCTCTTGTGTAAGGCCAGATGACCTACCAGATTAATAATGATTTATCATATCAATAATGCTATCAAAAGAGGAAATGTGGTTGTATTTACTTTTTGGTCAGCCACTCAGAATGCTGCCAGGAAACAACCACACCTCTCTGTAGATTTTTGAGTTTGCCGTTTTTGTTCTTTCATCTATTTCTAGTCTTCTAATACTGTTTTTAGTACCCAGAATCTCAATTGCAAATTATTTTTGTAATATGGTTTTTAATTCCTCATTATCAGCAGATATGAATTCATTTAAGTGCTGACCAATAAAGTCTTTACCCTTATTGGGCTTCAATTTCTTCCTAATAGTATTTAGCCTCAAATTCGTGGCTTCTCTTGCTCCAAATAAAACTATAAGTTACTTTGGTATTTTAATTTTTTTCTCAAATCTCAGCTCACTTGGGACCTTCATCTCCCTGACATGAGTCTTACTGGCCCTACCATTCTCATATTCAATGTTCATTTGTTCATTCATTCACTCATTTGACAATGCTTCTTGACTATTGCCGTGTTCTTGGCACTGCATTACCAAAATGATGAACAAAACAGATACGGATATTTCTCAGTTGTATTTTTTTCTTTTTAAAATATCTGTAGCTACAGTTTTTTTTGGTTTTCTTTCCACTTTCCTCCTCATTTTATCATTTGCAGTTGCTCTCAAAATTGCATTTTTGAGAACATCATAACACTTTTGAGTCATAATCTCTTTAGGAGTCTCATGCCATGAATAATGCATATCTTTTCTCTAAACATTTTGAAGACACTCACATAGTCTAGAGTGTACGATTCATGCTCCCTGGTCTTCTTTCCCTTGGAAAAATAAAATCCAAGATAACACAGTCAGTTTCTTTTAAAGTCCATATTACTTTGACTTTACCAAGTAATTCTTCTTCTTGTCAGAACTAGGTCCCAAGTGGTCACTTCCTCCAGTTGTTTCCTTGTTTCTTTAGCGATTAAATTATCATTAATGATATTCAAGCACCTGTTACATGGTTGGCTTTTAGCCAAATAAAATGTTTAGTCTATTCTTGGACTGCTGATAAGGACAGGAATCTCCCCTCTCTTGTTCACCCCTAATTCCTGCACCATGGCGGGTGCTCCATAAGGACCATCATTTTTATTATTACGTACTCAGTGCTCTCCAGGGCACTTCCGTTTTCAGGAAATGGAGATTTCCATGCAGATATTAATCTTCTTGACTTTTAGCACTACTCATTTCTCCTCTTCAAAATCTGTTTCTTTTGAGAAAGACAAGTCTTTCTATCATCATGTTCTAATTTAGAGGGTAATTTCATCACATTTTAGAGATTCGTTTTTAATATATTCATTCATTCAACTAATATTTATTTAGTACCTATATAATAATAGCAATAACAATAACTAAGCTATTGAACGTGAACTCAGTCACTTTTTAAAGCACTTTACACAAGTTAATGAATGTCATCTTTAGAATCCAGCTGAGACACAGAGATATTAAGAAAAATTTCCAATGTCACATAGATTTTAAGAGGAGGAGTGTGGCAGTATTCTGGGTACTGATGATTCAGTAATGGACAAAATGGAGAACATGCCTTTTCTTAGGGAATTTACATTCCAGGAAGGAATGCAAATGGTAAATAAATAAACAAGATACTCTCAGGTAATAGGTACTATGAAGAAAAATAAACATTGGAATTTGATGGAGAGCGACTGGAGAAGGATAACAACTTTCATGAGATGGCCATGGAAGGTCTCTCTGGAGAGGTGGCTTTGTGACTTTCAGCTGCGAGTAAAAAAAAAAAACTGAACACAAAATACTTTAAGCAATGGAGGAATTTGTTATCTTACATAAAAAGATGACTTAAGGTAGAAGGACTCTAGGATTGTCATTTTTTTTTTTTTTACTCATTTCTTGTTTTTCTTTTTTTTTTTTTTTAAGGATTGGCACCTGGACTATCAACTGTTGCCAATCTTTCCTTTTTTTTTCCTGCTTTATCTCCCCAATCCGCACCCCCCCCCCCCCACCCCCGTACATAGCTGTATATCTTAGTTGCAGTTCCTTCTAGTTGTGGGATGTGGGACGCCGCCTCAACGTGGCCTGACGAGCGGTGCGATGTCCGAACCCAGGATCCAAGCCCTGGGCCACCGCAGCGGAGCACGCGAACTTAACCACTTGGCCGCAGAGCCGGCCCCTAGGATTATTTAAGCAAAGGCTAATGGTTGTAAGAGAACATCAGTTCTTACATGCCCATCTCAGCATGTGGACTAGCTACCTCCTTGCTTGCAAGATGGTTGCCTTACTTCTACGCATCCCATCCTTGCACACCTTAAGCAAAGTCCGTAGGTAAAAAGAGACAGTTTCTTCCCATAGATCTCTTTTTTATCAGCAAGAAACTCTGTTCCTGGAGACTTCGCATAACATTTTATTGTCCAAAATTTTGTCACCTGCATGGGAAATGAAATGACCATGACTGGCCTACAGTCTAAGACTTAGTATAATTCAGATTCGGCACCTGGAGCTTGGGTTTTGGTCACGTTTCTTAAGTACAAGAACGACCAGAGAAGGTGAAACAACCAAAAAATTAGGGAGAAAAGAGGGAATAGATTTGGATAGAAAACCACTAATGCCTATACTAAGCTGAGTCCTGAGGAATGAGGAGTCAACTATGTGAAGGGCTAGGGGAAAGAGTATTCCAGAGAAAGGAGCAGCAGGTGGAAGTCCTTGAGAGTAGGAACTAGGTCAGTACGTTCAAAAAACAGAAAGACATGGAGTTGAAGCACAGCGCTACAAGAGAGAGGGGCATGGAAGGAGGTGAGAAGGGAAATGTACAGTGTTTAAGAATCTAGGTTCAAGACTCCTTTTCTTTTGGAACCTCGCCTCTAGTGCTTTAGGTTCAAATAACAGAACTGCCATTTATTATTTATTTGGCTTTGCACACATTAGCTAACCTATCTGTGTTGCAGTTTCTGTGTCTTTAAAGTGGGTATAAATAATAACCCACTACTCATGGAATTATTGAAGGATGAAAAACAAAACATAAACAACAATTAGAACAAGGCCTGGAATATGTATGTGCTAAATAAATGTTAGCTTATTATGCTATTATTATTATGTCATTGGTTCAGAGTTCAGATCATGCAGGGTCTCGTAGACCATACAAGATATTTTGATTTTGTTCAAATTAAATTGTAGAGTCATTGGGGTTTTTAATGCAGGGAGTCAACTAATATGATTTGAAATTTTAAAGTTTTTTTTTTTCTGCTGCAGAGAATGGGGGAGGGGAAGAGTTCATGCAGCATAGTCAGTAGGACTTTGTCATAACTTACATCAGGTAGGTTTGATTAGGGTGAAAGCATTGGGGAGGGAGACAGAGCTAGCAGAATTTGTTAACAACTTATATTTGAGTTTGCGGTTAAGGGAAATAAAAGATTCTGAATATTTGACTTGGAAAATTGGGGAAATGGTGACATTCTTTATTAGGGGGGTCTGTGGGATTCACAAAATTGCCAAAGGGATGGAACAAAAAGATTACGAACATTTGAATCTGTTCTTCCATGTTTCTTAAGAGAGTTTTTCCTTTCTCTTTCCTATCTTTTAGGAACTCACTTTCTTTCCATTTACACACTTGATCTGATAATGAAACAATTTGTGAAGATAATCTTTGTCAAACTGGTTTACCACAGAGCAGAAGTGAGAACATAATGAATTTAACACTTGCTTGTTGAATATGTCCCAAGCCTTTCAAGGCCCAGCTGTTCAAAATTAGTAAGTGACTCTCATGAAAAGTGATTTGTAGTTATTTTCGTTTTTATTTCCCCTATCTTTTCCTTCCAGCTGTTAGAGCCTATTTTTTCCTGTAGGTGGAAAATAATTTTAATTTCTTTTGTTCTCAAAGCCAAGTTGAAAGGTGGACAGAATGGCCATTTCAATTTAGCCCTATTGTGTTCCTTTAACATGGTCCAGATGGCCTTCAATGATGGGTAGATACATGCCCATCTTCCATGTCTCCCTCTTCTCTAACGATATCCTGTGAGCATATAATCTATGTAGGCATCCAGCTTTGTATACCACAAGGAGTTTTCTTTCTTACATGTTTTGCTGAAGACCAACAGCATTGAAAAAGGAAATTCATAAAGTTCTTGCAAATGACTCAAACCTTGTTGTCTTTTGAAGACAACAACAACAACAAAACCAAAACCTGTTAAATATAGCTGTTTATTGGCAAGGACCACTTTGTGTGTGTTTGGCTCAGCCAGTACTGTAGCTCAGAGGATGTATATCGTTGCCCAACATACCTAAAGATGACATCATTGACATGCCACTAGTATTGGGCACTGAAATTATTTTTCCAGTAGTGATGATGAAATGAGCTAAACCAACCCTTTCTGCTCTTTGTCCTTATGGTGAGAATTACTGTTATCAGTCAAGATCTTTTTGGTTGCAAAATACAGAGATCCAACTTGAACTAGTTTTGGCAGAAAATCTAGGCTTCAGCATCAAAAGAAGAGAGAGAGCAATTTTTACAAGGCAAGGAGCAGTTCCAGGAGTCTTAAGGATTGACTTTGAACCCCATAGCGCTCCTTTTCTTTCCATCTCTCATCTTTTTTTTTCTTTTTCTCAGCAGAACACCTTCTTCCACAGACAGCTTTAATGCTGTATCTTTCCAGCTTTAGCATCAGAAAGGAAAAGATTCTACTTAGTTCCACATGGAAAAATCCTAAAGAACAGTGGTCAGGTTAGGTCAGAAGTCCAACCACGGTCCAATTGCTAGGACCAGGGAGTCAAGGCAACAGAGTAAGATGGTGGCCCTCAGACCATGAATCTAGAGTAGGTGAAGGGGCAGTTCCCCAAAAGAATGTGGGATGCTGTTCTCAGAGGAAGAGAAGGCTCCTAGACAAAAACAAAACAAAACAATTAAGAAACACAAACAACACGTGTTTACTAAAAGAATCCATTTGCAAGATAGCCGGCGGGAATTAGAAGGTAACTCAGCACCTAGGGAATAGAGCTCTTGTCCAGGAGTGGCACACACTCTTCTTAGTTTTCAGTCCCAGATAGTTAAACTCACTGGGTGATTTTCTTAACAGACTTAGATATCTGATTCAAGATCAGCACGTTTTCAGCAATCAAATCTCACTGAATTGTTTTGCTTTCTTTATGTCTTTGTTTTAACTTAGAGAAGTCTATTTTGCTTTGTCCATGGTGCTTCAGGGACTTTCCTTTTCAAGAAGCCATTGACTATATAACCTATCTGAACTGCTTTGGGGTTTACTCAGTATTTTCTTTGTATACTTACAGCTTGTTGATAGACTAGAAAAGAATTATTTGGAATGAATAACAGACATATCTAGAAGGGATTTTATTTATAGCTTGAGTAATCCCCATTTTATAGACAAAAATGAGACTTGAGAAGGGTAAGTGATTTGCCCAAGGTCACATCTCTTATTACCAAAAAAGCCAGTATTAAAATCCCAAGACCACCTGATTTAGTTTTGTGTCATTTCCACTGCCTCAGGCTCAGTGAAGACAAAGTGAGAATAAATTCAATAATAACAAATGTGAAGATCAGGTTGGATCATCCCAGTCACTTTGAAGAACACTTGCTGCCCTTAGGACTTAGAGTGTAAAGATGGCTTGATAGGTGAGGGGCAGAGAGGAGGGGGCTTGGGCCGAGAGGTGCTTGCTTCCCTCGTGCAGGCAGGACCCTCAGTGTCAGGAATGCTGTGGGGAGCATATATACAGAGACAGGGACAGAACATAGATTCCTCTCTTTCCTTTCGACTCAGGCTCAGTTGGATTCTACTCATCGTGCGTCTCTCCAAGCAGCCTCTTTTTGATTTGTCACTGCTGTGGCAGCAGTTATGGTCCCTCTCATTCTCTCTGCCTCCCAAACAGCCTCCTTCCAACCCATCATCACCATAGTGATCTGTCTAAAATGCAAATTGGATTGTGTTATGCTCCAGCTTAAAATAGTTCAATGTTTACCCCTTCCTCCAACCACACAGAATAAAGTTCAATTCCTTCACCCCAACGTTCCTCTCTGCCTCTTCAGTCACTATACCTGCCAGCCTTGGTCCCTGATTTGTTAAGATTTTGAACTGACCAATAATTAGAACTCCTAAAGATTAGGGCTATGGAGCCTTATTCCTCTTCGTGTGTCTAGTAATGCCAAAATATTTATTGAACTGAATCTCTTTTGAATCTAGACTAAGTCTAAAAATCAGAAGAAACAAATCCACTTAGTGAATAAGTCAATATTTTGTAGATAAAACTGTAACTATAAGTCATTGCCCTTATATTTTACTTTCTTAGTCTTCTGAAACTAGATTCACTGCCATTGTAATATTATAAGCAACTAATTAAGTAAATGGAATTTGAATTTTGCAATCTGATTTGCAGCTTGAGAGAATAGCTTGGTGCTTAATGCAAGGCAAAATCCTACTAAATCCAGGCAGAGAACTTTTCTTATTTGGTTTTTGAGCTCTGGGACTAAGTTTTTGCCTTTTGGGATCTCTTCTTATGCCGTTCGGTTCCAATTTCAGTTTTGAAAAAGTGTGAATGAAACAAAAAAAGAGCAATTGTTACTAAGGAGCTGAAGATGGTAAGCCCTGGTAAACACAGGAATGAGCCACTGCTGGAGGACAGATGTAATTCTATTAGGGCTATCTGGACGGGCACTCACTGACTCCGATGTCTGGGGACCTCCCTAGAGATGGAGAGTGCTGTGTTCCTCAGTTATCAATTAGAAAGTTAAAGCTGAGGCTATCCTTTTCATTGAAAAAGTGAAGATTAATTTGAGGTTGTTAGTGATGTGTTTCTTGACATATATGTGAAATCGGGGAAATTTTTGCGTAAATTTACTGCTCTCAGATCCCCCTTAAATTAGAATCCATAAAAGATTCCTCTGAGTGCTTTTATGTAGGAAAGTTAGGGATCTAGAAAAAGATAGTCTAATTTAGTAGTGTTAACTCTGCTCTAGGGAAACTGAACATTTTTGGTTATGATCAAATTATAGAGCGAAGATAAGCTTGGAAGATGAGGGGAAGCTTTGACAGTGGGCGTATCCAGGTGTCAACTTCACCGCATCAAGTACTAGCTTTGCTGCAGCAGGACTGATGCTGGAGCCTGCCTTCCTATACTAACTGCATTGGTCTAGATTGTCCCTGGAACTAGGTGAGGCTGGGCTGTCCTGGTCAAGCATCAGGGACTCTGAATGGGTAGGAGGCAGAAGCTGAGGTCCTCATTTCCAATTCGTTGACTTTCTCTCTGTCCCCATTCCCCAGACTGTGTCTGGCACACAGGGACAAATCACAAAAATGTATTGCATAAATCATAACTTACCATTTTCCTCAGATATGTAGTTCAGAAAACAGAGCTTGTTTTATAGAGAGGTATTCAGAGGAATTCTTAATTTTAAAGACATTTCCCCTCCTTCCTAAAGCACCCCCCCCCCCACCATTGGCACCTGTGACTTATTATCTTCAGGTTATGAGCATCTCCAAGATCAAGTCCTCATCCTCCAACTCTCTAGATGCCTTCTGCTCTGATGGCTTCCACACACATCAGGGCTGTGGCGCCCACACCTACAGTTCCATCCCTAAATGTTGCCCACAGGCATGCCCATATTACAACCTGTCTAGTGTAATATTCCTCTGGCTCCCCTCTTCTTGGCCCATTCTTTATAGTTCTGAACTCCATTTCTACTGAGCCCCAAGGTTATTTTCAAGCATCCAGGCTTACCCTTGGATTCATGTGTTTACTCATTAGACATCTTTCCTTATATCCAGTCAGTTAATATGTCCTGCTCATCTTCCTTCAGATTCTTTCTCATTACTGTTTCTTTTTCATTCCTCTGTAGTCACCCTTGCCCAAATCCTTTTTGCCTCATTATTACAGCCTTTATAGGTTATTACAGCCTCCTGCAAGTTTTTCCTGTCTTCACCATTCACAAATCATCCGGCATTTTGATGTAGAATACTTTTCCCTTAACAGATTTTCTCAAGTTACCAGCTTGCTGACTTATATATGATTTTAGGTCCCACTGTTTGCCAAAGTGCTTTTCAAACCAGTGGATGCTTTGTTCCTGCAAATATGTGAAGCTCCATACCTTTTCTATGACTTGGTTTATGATAAAGCTCTTGCCTGGAAACTCTTACTTTTGCTCTCTGCCACCTGTCGGGGCTCAGGTCAAGCATCTCTTACCACTTTGATGAAATTTTACGTGACGATTCCACTCTTCACTGATCACATCTGCAACCTCTGGAAGCTGTGCTGTTTTAGATGGTTTACTCTTGTTTTACCTGTAATAATGTGTTGTAAATTCCTTGAGATTGGAGTCTTACCTCACATGTCCTTGGGGATCTCCCCAGCATGAGCCTACTTGTTTACATTCTATGGGCTTAATAAATATGTGCTGTGCTTTAAAAAATACTCTTGGTACATTCATTTTGTCATTTCTAATTGCCAATCACTCGATATTTAAAATCCTAAAAAGATACCAATTGTTATTTGCTGGTGTTTTGTAGTCCTTGTATTTTAGGATATTTTGGGTGGACTTCCCAAAGTATAAAATGGCGGAAGAGAAAGGATTCCTTCTGTGTTTTACTAACTTATTCTGCAAACATGCCAAGCTAGTGTTAATTCTGTAATCCTCTCTGTAGAGAAACAATTGGCAGGGATGATTCAGTATCCGGGAATTTTATAGTCATCGCTTTTATTCTTACATTTCTATACTTGAAAACAAATAAACTCTACTAATTGCTCACATATCCAGAGTTTTCAATGTCGATCCTTAGTCACTCGGTAGCAGTGGTAGAAGGAGTAAGTAATAGTAACTGGAAAGGTAGAAAAAGCAGAACAGTAATACTACAATAAAAATGGTAGCAGCATCAGTAGAAGTAACAGTAAAGTCCACCATATATGTGTGTATTGTGTACCAGGCACTGTGCTGGTGTGATGCATACATTATTTCACTTATCTTTATAGAACTCTGTGGGGTATTGTTAGTCACCATTATAAGATCAGTAAACTTGCTCAGAGAGGCTGATAACTTGTCAAAGGACTACAGTTAGTAATTGGTAGATATGGAAACCAAACTCAAATCTGTCTAATTTCAAAGCCAGACTCCTATAATATGACTTAACTTAGTGAAATCAATAGAAAAAGCCTTTTTTAAAAACTATAAACTTTTACATCCATTTGTTGGGGTCTTCTTCTATGCCATGGCTGCATGAAATTAGTTGAATCGTGAGTTTTCTGAAGGTACTGATGTATGGTCTATGCACAGCTGGAGAGTGCATTTGAGCAGTTCAGAGATCTAACACAGTGACGTCAGCTTTTCAACTCCATCGCCCCTTCATCAGGCATTTAGGTTTGAGTTTTCGAGATATTTATATGCACGTGAACCAAATGTGCAATATGCTGGAGCTTATCTTAATCTTCACTTTTCCAATCTGGAGTAATAAGTCCATTCAAAAACTTACGTGAGAGTCTTGGGCATTTCATAATATAAAGAATTTACCAGTATTTTTTGAGTATATTAAAGACCGAGATTGTGGCACTTAAATTATTGAGGCAATCCTAGCAGTAATTTTGTCATTTTTCCCTTATTTAAGATTTCAGTCAGAATGTGCTCTTTGTGGTACAGCTGCTGTGTATGTTGAAGCTGTAATGTGTGAAGCTGATCCTTAGTTGAACCAGTTGCTGTCTGACAAGTTTGAAGCTATTTGCGGTTCATTTCATAGTTCTATGTGATGTGTGCATGATTTGCTCTTGGCACTGATTCAGAAGATGAAAAACAGAAACATTTAACATACAAATGAAAGAATACTTTGGGTTGGCCTTTTGGAAGCTTTAAAATTGTTTAGTCATTTCAGGAGTGTGTGCATTTTGTTTTCACCGGAACACACTGGTTGAGCGTTAAGAGGGGTACAATTATAGAATTAGTGTTTCTCTGACTTCACCTCTCCCTACTCTTGTGGAGCCTTCAATTTCCCTTTACAGGAGTCTCTAGGTGGTGTCTAAGGATACTCAAGAGCAGTCTCTCTTTCTAGTTTTGGTGCCATGATGATGAGGATGGTGCTGGAAAACTTCTGCGAATGTGCCTCTTGCCTTTGACAAAACTGCAGCTTCCAGTAATTGTGGATGCCAAAGCCACAGCTCCAAGAAGTCAGAAGCTGTTCCAGTCTTTCAAAGCTGAGCATCTGACGCCCTTACATTGTGCCATGTGTCCTATTAAATGGAGAGTCTTCTTTTTCTACCTGAGATACGTACTCCCCAGTCCCAAATCAGAGCCACTTGTGTTCCTGATGGCTCGCGGACACTTCAGTTTAGTCGCAATCATTTATCCTAGACTTGGGCCAAGTTTATGGGCTCTGGGGCTGAGGACATATCTGAGTATCAGTTGGATATTGTACTTGAGATTGGTCCTCTTCTTCAGCCTGAGGGTAAGTTCCTTTCCAAGAGACACTTAGATCTCTTATGCAAATTAACCTCTGGACAGGAGTTCCAGAATTTTCCAGATTTACCCTTTGGATATAGGCGAGTCTTAATGTCTTCATAAGTTAGGTCTGAGCTAATTCTATATGCTATTGTCAGCTAAGCATTCCTGTGCCCTATATGTGTTAGCAAAAAGTGCATCCTTGTGTGAAATACATTAGTCATTATGTTCTAGTAAATGCAAGAAGAATTTAAGGTAAATTTAAGTGGTCTTCGCGATAGTTTTCTCCTTCCTCCCTTCTTCTCTTCCTTCCTCTTTCTCTACTTTCCTCCTTTCCTCTTTTCTTCCTTCCTTCCCTTCATCTCCCCGCCCCTTCCTTTCTGTATTAACTTGGTTTCCCTGTGTGGGAGTAGGGGTGAGACTTTGGGACAAGTCGAAGTTTATCTACCTTGGTCACATTCACAGCATTGCTGTATTAGAGATCTTATGCCCTCTGACTTTTGTTGGCATTTGGTGATAACATCCATCATTATTGTTTCAAATCTATAACAACTCTACTTCCAAAAAACACTGCCCATGCCCTGCTAGTTGTCACAGGTAAATACTGCTTTCCAGTTCAGGGGAATGCATCCTCGTTTTCCATCACGGTCAGATCACACAATACATTTTGCGTTGAGATTCTTCTCAAGTTATGAGGTTTGGGATTGTGATATGCTGCGTTGCACCCAGTCTTTATTTCAGTCAGAAAATCAGCATTGGAAATCTGAAGTGGCTGAGTTGTGGCATTTTGTGAATATTTATCTACAAAGTTAGAATGTTTTCAACAGAAGGATTGACTTAACTGAACATTCGGTATTGAGTAATGAGCAAACTCATGTAGAAAAAGGAATTGTTATGTGTCAAGTACCATTCTGGATGCTGGGGTACAGTTGGGGATAGATCAGCGCTGGCACTCCTGCAGCGTATAGTGCAACAGGAAGACGTTCATTAAGCAGGTAACTATGAACACAGGATGTCTTGTGAGCACAGAGATGGAGGATCTAACAGAAAGCTTGTCCCCTCACTGTGAAATCTTAAGACAGAAATAATGTGGACATTTTAATTTTGATATCTAGCAGCAAATATAAATATTTGGTTACATGTACACTATTTTAATCATGAAAATTTTGAAATGTAAATTATTTTTAGATTGAAATGCAATGTTCTCCTGTAAGTACCTTTAATTTGTTGTAAGAATTAATCTCTTCTTCTTATATGGACAACCACATCATGAACAACAGCAAAACATAAAAATATGAAAAAAAGAAAAATAAAACAAACAATAGAATGAGCTATTGGAAAATAGTTTTGTAAAGACTTGTTCCCTAGTCTCATCTCTACCCCTACTTCCCATATCTGGTGCCTCTCTTGATTGCCTGTTATTTAGTGAAATCCTACATGAACTTGACAACTGCAACATAATCCTTAAAAGACCTTTTAAATACACCTAATTTACAATTAGAAAGAGATCAAGCTTAGGCATCTAAGTGAGAATCATAGACTTATGGCTGGTATAGCCTGGCCAACCCTTCTGCCTCACCAGTGTTTAGAGTAGCTTGCCACCCAGTGTATTGTCCCACATGAAACATTCAGAAATAGGCTCAGCTATTTGAGAAAGCCATCGATGACTATGGCATATGGGAAGATTTAGGAATAAAATACTGAGAGAAGGCATTATTCTTCAGTGCATTCAAGTGTAGGCACATGGCTCAGTTTCAGACTCCTTTACTAGGAGTACTTAAATTAAAAAAAAAAAAATCCATGCAAGAGAAAATAAAATCTTTGTTTGCTTTTGGACAAACGCCTGACTAAACAGATGGACTTTGCCTAATGCCCTAGACTGCCAGCTCATTTGTGTGCTTTGGACCAGAAGAGAAAACATTTTCAGAGTACTACCACCTTCAAAGAAGAAACACTGTTTTATTACCTGCTACATCCAATTCTAGAAATTTTCATCAGTCTACGAGAAGAAAAGCATCCGCAGATCAGCAGACTTGAGGTTTCTTAGACTACGCAGGTTAATGATCAAGACCTTCAAGTGTACGTGGAGGGAAATCATTTGGCAGGCTGCAAGGCACAGGTGTGAAGCCAATACACTACGCTAATTAAAAATTTTCTAAGTGATATTCAAACAAGCTGCAAATATTGTACATCTTATCAACTTAGTCCATTGTCACTTACATTAAATGAAATAATAGATTTCGCAAGGCAAGCAGCACTAAACAAATACAAGGTATTACAATTGTATCCTTATGCAGGTAATTCATATGGTAGTTGCGTCTCTGTTTATGTCTTGGAAGAAACAACCATGAGAATGTAATGGTCCCATAGTATGAGCATGCATTTGCCTGATTAAATTAATTTTACAGATTAAAATAATCCCCCTCTCCCATTCTTTCTGAAGCAGTGGACTACATCACTTGCTAGTTACCCCAATTGTAAAGTTTTTGTGTCCCAGGATGGACCACATACTATTATTAATTTGGTGATCTGGGAAATCTCACACCATGCGTGAGTACGTCAAATGAGTGTCTTTGGATGAGACAACTGTGTCTAGGAGGCAATCTTTGTTGAATCTCTGTTTTGCCTTCCCCAGGGCACAGCCAAGTAGGAACTAGCTCTTTCTAGGACCTTCCCTATCCAATATCCTATACAAGTATTTAACATTATTGTAATAGACAGTGGCTTGGAAGTCAGAGACAATGGAGCTTGTTTTTCAGCCCTGTCAGTTATTACCTGTGGTCTTTTGACAAGTTGTTTACCTCTCTGGGTGAGTTGACTGATGCATATAATGGAGACTGAGAAGGAGCTTGTCAGATGGGTAGGAGGAAAAGTGAGGTAGGATGATGTCCCAGAAGCCCTTGTAGGCTGTCTCCTTGAGAATTGTTGAATCCTCAATCCTGACTTTCCTAAAGATATTAATGTCTGCTCTATATAAATTGTGTCGAATGCTGCCAAATGGTTGATGAAACATCAATCAAATGCTTGACCACTGAGAAATGAGATGGATGCTACCGGGGAAGAGGAGCCAAAAGAAGTGCTTTTTTTCCCTTTTATGTTCGAAGAAATAACAGCTTTATTATTTTGTATTGGGAATCAATCAATAAACAAAGAGGGAATAATTGATGATATTAGAGAGAAACGAACAAAACACTGGATATTGAATAGGATATTAAAGGTAGGTGAGTTGGAATATAATGTTCAAGAGAAAGTACAAGTCTTTGCCTATTATCCTCCACAATCTGTCCTCAAGTAAATTAGTTTTGTTTTGTTTTTACAAAGTGCAGTTTCACCTCTGTGCTTCTATGGTCCCCATTTCCTATGCCTGGAATATTTCTAACACTCATTGTTGAAGGGTAACTCTTTCTTCAAAACCAGTGCTAAATTTTCTCTTCTTAATGAAGGCTACTCCAACCTCAGAGACCATCTAGAAAAAGCAGCAAGTATATGCTACTGCACACCTAAGATCATAACTAAAGTTGGAAATGAATTTGGATTTGATTTTAGTTACCTTGTCAGCTCAGCAAATATCATGTCCTATTAGTTTACGGAATTTTCATTTTCTGTCACAAGAAAGCTTTCCAACTGCACAATTTACATTTAAATTTATTGAAATGAAATAAAATTAAAAACTCATTTCTTCAGTCACATTGGCCACATTTAAAGTGCTTGTTAGCCACATATAGATAGCGGCTACAGTTTGAGAGAATGCTGATCTATAACATTTCCATTTATTGGAGAAAAGGCTGTTGGATAGCACTGGAATCATCTTTAAACTGGTCCAGATATAGTTAGGACACTCCCGTATACGATGCTTGATGTCCCACAGTGATGCAGAAACAGATCCTGTTCTTGCCCCCAGGGAGCACACAATCCATGTGAACAAGACAAACAAGTAAACATAGACACTTTTGAACACAGAGGTGCTTCTAACTAGGAAGTATCTGCAAGCTTCATAGAGAATGCATTTGAGAAGAATTTTTAGAAGGAATAAATTTTTGGTTAGGGAAGGGAGCGATCATTCCTAATTGAGGAAACAGCGTGAGCAAAATCATCGGAATGTGAGAGTGCACATGAGGAAGTTTGTGTGTGTAAGCATTTTAGGTGATGGCTTGATGCTATTGAGCTGTATTATGCAAAAAAATTTTAAAAACCCAAAATAAAACACACTCTCCCCTCAAACAAATGGAATGCCCCAATTCTGTCTCAACTAGTTATCCTTCTTCCCTTGAAATTCCCAAAGGGACCTATGGGAAGCAAGATGTCATTGATTACTTGGGTTACTGCCAATGCTTGTGTTGACTTCTGATGAGGCTAATTTGGAACATGCAGCTTATAGTGAAGGCTAATGATAATCCTTCTATTTTCTCTTCACAAATGTAAATTTGAGGACATTTCCATACTCAGGCCAGCTGTTCTGTAAAGTGAGCTGAAGTGACGCTGGCATACTTAGGCACACAGGTGAGCAAGGGAGATGAGCCAGATCCTCAGTCTCAGCATGTGGAGGAAATAGGAAGCAGACGAGTTCCTGGGCTGGACATTGGCGATGCCCTTTTCCCTCGGAGTGACCTCGTCCATTTGTAATCATGACCCAAGCGGTGTTCTAGCTTTTGTGTATGTTTTATACATGCAGAAACCTTGTTGAATGATCTTACATATTCTGTAAAGTCTAATCATCTATTTACTGAGGTTTTCTCTAGGTAATCATGCAACCTGAAAGGAAAAAAGAAAAGGGAATTTGTACTTGTCTCCTCAGTCTTTCTATTTTTATTTATTTTTTATTTTATTATTGCCTTGGCCAATACAACACTGCATAGAAAAGTAATAGTGCAGTTTTTTTTTGTTGTTGTTATAGCTGACCTTAGAGGAAAGATTTTCAAAGTTCCATTTTTAAGCGTGATGCTCACTATAAAGACGTTTGTAAATACATTTTCTCAGGTTAAGACAGTTTCATTCTGATTATAATTTAACAGCTTTTTAAAACCAGGGATGAATATTGAATTTTATTACCTGCTTTTGGGCTTCAAAAATATATTCAGGTGATAAGATGACTTTTCTCCCTTAACCTGTTGATATGGTGAATTTTATTGACAGATTTTTCTTATTGCTTAGTCACTCTTGTCTTCCGAGAAAGGATAAAAAATTACATGTTTGTAATCATAGTTTTAATATGACCTATTGGATTTGATCTGCAATTTTTTTTTAATTGAAGTAAAGTTGACATACAATGTTATGTTGGTTTCAAGTGTACATCATAGTGATCTGACATTTA
Source organism: Equus przewalskii (assembly GCF_037783145.1). NCBI lineage: Eukaryota > Metazoa > Chordata > Mammalia > Perissodactyla > Equidae > Equus > Equus przewalskii. The sequence continues at coordinate 19,406,528 of NC_091862.1, forward strand.
CATGCGTTACAAAATGGTCACCACTATAAGTCTAGTAACCAGCTGTCACCAAGAAAGTCACTACAATGTTAACTATATTTCCTATGGGGTATATTACAGCCCCAAAACGTACTTATTTTACAACTGAGAGTTTGTACCTTTTATCTCCTTCACCTATTTTACCCAACCTCCCACTCCCCTCTCGTCTAGCAACCTCCAGTTTGTTCTCTGTATCTATGAGTCTATTTCTATTTTGTTTTGTTGTTCATTTGTTTTGTTTTTTAGATTCCACATATAAGTGAAATCACATAGTATTTATTTTTCTCTATCTGACATTTCACTTAGTATAATACCCTCAAGGTCCATCCATGTTGTCATAAACGGCAGGATTTCAGTCCTTTTTATGGCAGAGTAATATTCCATTATATATTATTATAAACATATAATGTGATATATATATATCTCTCACATGTTTATCCATTCATCTACTGATGGACACTTAGGTTGCTTCTGTATCTTGGTTACTCTAAATAATGCTGCAATGAACAAAGGGCTGTACATATCTTTTTGAATTAGTATTTTTTTCCTTTGGATAGATACCCAGAAGTGGAATTACTGGATCGTATGGTAGTTCTATTTTTAATTTTTTGAGGAACCCTTGAACAGTTTTCCACAGTGGCTACAAGATCTGCAAATGTTTTATTTGGCTACTTAGGCATATTTCATAAGTAAAATTAGGCAATGAGTTTATTTTCTTGTGTTCCGACGGTTTCAATATCAGGGATTTATTGGCCTAATAAAATAAACTGAGTGGTTTTTATTATTTTCTATTTCTCTGGAACGGCTAGTATAAATTTGGGGTTTGCTGCTCCTTGAATTTTTGTCCATTAAGTTTTTTTGAACCAGATTCCTTGATGTGGAAATAGACTATGGGATGCTGGGAGAAAGGGGAAATTTTGGTCACTGTTTCAATTTATTTATTTGGTTATGGGTATACAGATTTGCTATATCTTTTTGAGCCAATTTTGGTAATTTATATTTATTGACATAAATATTGGTATCCCTGGCTTTCTTTGGTTACTAATTGCCTAGTACATCTTTTTTCCCACTCTTTAATTTTAAACATCTGTGTTACTTTATTTCAGTCATTACTCCCGTAAATAAAATGTAACCAGATATTTAAAATACTGTCTAAGAATATGTATCTTTTAATCCATGACTTTTAACCTCCTCCTTTAAACATCCCATTCAAGATACCCAAGAGCTTCTGGAGTGTGATTTTTCTCTACTTTATTTCTTTTTAGAAACTTCCAGTAGCTAGATATACACACCGACATCATCTTATGGGCAATGTCCAAGTGTAGTGAAATTCCTCATGGACTGAGTCAAGCCCATTCCTTCAATTATTTTAGACATATTGATTTACTTATTTGTGATGTGTTTGGACTTATTTTTGCCAACCTATTTTATACTTTTCTTTCTTTATTATAACTTTTTTTCCTTTCCCTTGCTTTTTGTGGAAATGATCCCTTTTTTTAATTTTAAAAATTACTCAATTTCCTCTACCAGTTTCAAAGTTCCAAATTTGACTTCTATATTTTAACAAGCATACCTAAATTTGTACTTTTCTGAGATATTCTAAAGTCAATAAACATCTTTTCCTTCTTCCCAAACTAGACAGATTTTTACTTTTGTCTCAATTCCCTTTTCTATTCCCATCTGTCAAGAACTATGAAAGGCCTAGAATTTTACTCTTTTTGTAATCTTTTTGTGGCAAGTGAACTTGCCACAGCTTCCTGGATGTTAGCAGAAGACACAACCTGTGTCAGAGATGAAGGACTTTGTTATTCACAATAATAGCAATAGCCAGAGCATCAGCAATTCCTTTTCCAGTTCCTGGAGCTCCAGTTCCCAAAGAATGACACCAAGAGGACCAGATGACATCTGTACACAGAGTGGGTTGCATTACAGGAGAGACACTCTGAACTTAGAGAGTACAAACCTTTTATAATGGGTAGTAAGCTTGAACACCCTTTGCCCTGGAAGAAGACACTGTCTATTTTCCAAGGCTGTAAGGAAAACTGCCCTTTGCTCCAGAGGGAGATGCTCTGTGTATCTATCAGTTAGTGCCTCTGCTTGCAAGACATGCAGAAATGTAAGAAACCCATAGAGAATCATCTCCCAGAACCATCTTTATTTGTATAATCTTATTTGCTATTTTTAAACACATAAAAATATGGATATAGTTAATGTCAAAATAGTGGATTTGTCATATTTTATCAACTTATTTCCTCACATCTGCTTCTGGCATTTTGTTCCTTCCTGTTGTACTTTTTGTTCTTGTTAAATTATATCTTTAGTGGTGTTATCTGTGGAAGACTGTGGCTAATAGACTTTCTAGATGCTTTATTTTTTTAGGTAATTCTTGATTTGTAGTTGAACTGGGTATAAAATTCTAGACTGATAGTTATTTTCCCTCAGCACCTTTAAGATATGCCATTGTTTCTTCCGGTATCCACTGTTGCTCATTCGAGTCTGCCCTCAGTGTTAGGGTTATTATTTTATAGGTTTGCTTTCCCCTTTGTAGCCTTTTTGAATTTCTCTTCCTCTTTGATGATCTGTAGTTTCACCACTGTCTCTATTGCTGTACACTTTTTTAAAAAAATTCATCCAACCTCAGCATTCACTGGATTTTTAAATCTGAGAAATCAAGTCTTTTTATCAGTTCTGTAACATTCTCAGCTATTGTGTATTTTAGTGTTATCTCTCCTGCATGTGCTCTACTCTTTACTCCAGAAGTGCCTATTAGAAAAACATCTGTGCTTTTTATTTATCCTCTTTATTATTTAATTTCTTTTCTACATTTTTCATTTATTTGTTTTTGCAATGTTATGGGAGAGATTCTTAATTTTATCTTTCAATTCAATTAAATTTATGTTAACCTATATCAAGTCCACCATTTAGCTCATCTGTTGGGATTTTCATTTTAAATGACAACATTTTATTTCTATAATTTCTATATTTTATTACTGTCTGCTTTTGTTTCACAATTGTCTGATTTTATTTCACAGGCGCTAAACTCCCTTTGAAAATTTTAAACATATCTCTTTCAAAATATTTTTATATCTATTTTCTCAAATATAGACTTTCTTACTCATATGTCTGTCAATTGTCATTTACAGCAATGGAATGCCTTTTATATTTTCTAATTATTGCACAGTTTTGCTCCCTGAGGCTTGATATTCATGTAGGTTTCAGCCTCCTACCATTTGTGGGGTGCATGATTTTGTTTTCAGGCCTTCTGTTTTTGTCAGTGCCCCAAACCTCACACCCCATGCATGGTCCCAGCTTTCATGAGTCTTTTTGTTTCAACTTTTGCTTACCTCTGTGGAACATTCTTTTGTTTATTGCACCTCACATTTTCTCTTTTTGGCTTTGGAGTCAATTAGATACTTTTTATTTTTAAAAATTATCTCTATGATTTTGTATATTTTGAGAAGAGAGTATATTGTGTCACTACGTGTATGATTGGCCGTATTTATCTTAAATTACTCCCTAAAGAAGATTTGCGATGAAAAAATGTACAATAAAAGAACCATCAGGGCCAGCCCCAGTGTCCTAGTGGTTAAGTTCGGCACACTCCACTTCAGCACCGTGGTTTGGTTCCCCAGCAATGACCTACACCACTCATCCATCAGTGGCCATGCTGTGGTGGCAGCTCACATACAAAAAGAGGAAGATTGGCAGGAGATGTTAGCTCAGGGTGACTCTTCCTCAGCCAAAAAAAAAAAAAAAAAAAAAAACACCAGGGGCTGGCCCAGTGGTGGAGCAGTTAAGGCTGCATGTTCTGCTTCGGTGGCCCAGGGTTCACTGGTTCGAATCCCGAGTGCGGACATGGCACCACTTGGCAAGCCATGCTGTGATAGGTGTCCCACATATAAAGTAGGGAAAGATGGGCACGGATGTTAGCTCAGGGCCAGTCCTGCTCAGCAAAAAGAGGAGGGTTGGCAGCAGTTAGCTCAGGGCTAATCTTCCTCAAATAAACAACACAACCAAACAAACCAATCATTTGAGAGGAAAACTAGTAAATAAAAGAATTTCCAGAAGACAGGAGACTTAAATGCATTTGTGGAAAGAAATAATGGGGGAACCAGAGAGAATAATTTCACAAAAGATAAGAGAGAGAGAGAATCATAGAAGAGACTGAAGGGGATGATATCACAAGTCTAAGGGAGCCTTTTGTTGAACTCAAAAGATGAGGACATAGATTTGGCACAAGTGAAGCTGGGCAGACACTTCAGACATCATTCAGTGAGGTTACGCTAAGCCATGGTCAGATGATCAATTCTTTAGAGGCAGAACTGTGATTATGTCTGTATTGTTTTTTTTCCCCGCATTAGCCTAAAATTCAACTCAATTCTGACACTATCTACCTGGAGTTAGTGTCAGATCCCACAAGTTAAGGGCTCAGTCCCACAAGACCCTCTCAGCACAACCACTTCAGACACCAACTGCAAGTTTAGGTTGTAACCTGTGCTTCTGACCAACTGGCTATAAGACAGAGATTCCCATGACCCCTCTTCCAGTTTGATAATTTGCTAGAATGGCTCACAAAACTCAGGAAAACAGTTTATGGAGCAGATCACCAGTTTATTATAAAAGGGCACAACTCAGGAACAGCCAGATGGAAGAGATGCATAGGGTAAAGTATGGGGAAGGGGTGCAGAGCTTCCATGCCCTCTGGGAGAGCACCATCCTCCCAGCACCTCCATGTGTTCACCAACCCAGAAGTTCTCCAAACCCCTTCAGCTGGGATTTTTATGGAGGCTTTATTACGTAGGTGTGTTGATTAAATCATTGGCCTTTTTTGACCAAATTCAATTTCCAGCCTCTCCCCGCTCCCCAGAGGTAAGGGGGTGGGGTTGAAAGTTCCAGCCCTCTAATCATATGGTTGGTTCCCTTGGGAACCATCTCTCAAGCCCCATCTATAGGGGCTATCCAGGAGCTCCCAGTTATCTCATTAGCATACAAAAAGACACATCACTTCAGAGATTCCAAGGGTTTTACGAACTGTGTGCCAGGAAATGGGGACAGAGACAAAACATGTGTTTCTTATTATGTCACAATGTCAATAAGCACACAGATAACCTGTCTCACAGGGGTGAACTCTACCAGTTCAACTCACAAGAAGTTGGTGTGTAAGCCAGAATACCAACGTTTTACAATGGGTAATATACACGCTGCAATGACTGGAATGTTTCTGTGGGCTGATCAGCATATTCTCTCTCTATAAGAAAGTTTCCTAGGAAGTCAATTATAAACAGCAGGTTGGTGGATGCGCACAGAATCAGAACAACAGTAAATTGGATGGTTTTAATGGCTATCAAGCTAGGGTGGCACAAAGTACTACATAGGAATTTACCTGTCCAGAGAATCGGCTAATTTGGATTTGTCGGTCAGGGACAGCTTTACAGCACAGGGTCACACTGTCCCTTGATGTCAGGTTGCTATGCCTCATGCTACTTGCTCTTATTTACTTATTAAAATGAACAAGGACAAACCATCGCTACAACCATTAACAGAATTTTTAGAGCTAAAATTCCTGCCTCCATTTCTTCCTACTGATACTTACTGTGTACAGGCTGTATATAAATTCGCTCACCCAATCTTCACAATGATGTCAAGTATGTACCAATAACCTTATTTTACAGATGAGAAAACCGAGGCATAGAAAAGTTAGATAAATGGAGCAAAATTACATAAGAAGTAGTTTAGCTTGAATTTAAAATCTGTCTGTCTCCAAATCTCATGGCTTTATGATCCAGTTGATGAACTACAAGCCTACATAGGCTAATGATTTTCTGAGAGGATGCTGGGGGCGCTGAGCCTGGATGTTCCTGAAACACTTGAGCCACTCATTACAGAGGGACCTTCCTTGTACAGATGACTAATCTCGTTAATTACACTTCTCCCAATTTCATTCTCAGCATGCAAACTAGAAGTTATGAGGAGCATCTTGCTGACACCCCCATCTGCCTTACTAGAATATCTCTGTAAGTGAAAGAGACTCATTTACTTCTGAAACAGGAGTCAGAAGGAAAGGAAAGGGAATGGGTGCAACAGTGAGAAACGGGGAGAGGACAAGAGGGAAGTCAAAGAAGTTTATATGCAGTAATTTATGTGTTCTCAGTGAAGTAGTAGCTAAGGTCATCCTTTCACTCTGGCCATGAAAATTCCATTTGTAAAGTCAGTGCCTTTAGTGGTGTTGATGAAGTTTAGACTAGGCAATACTGGGGAAAGAACAGGAAATAAACTTATAGGTGAGAATAAATTTGTAGAGATCCAAGAGGCAGAGACACAAAATCTACGGTAGTAATACCTAGCGGCGGAGGAAGTTGAGAGAGCAGTCAGTGAGTTTACGAACACAGAGGTGCCCAATATGCATGGATAGCTGTTCTTGGATTCAAAGCAGAGTTCTGGACTGGAGTCATGGAGTTGAGAGTCATCAGCTTGACCAGTACTTGATACTTGAAGTAAATGCAGTGAATGAGATGGCCCAGCCAGAGTGTGAAAGCAAGAATGCAACAGGACAGAGTGGAGTCTTGGAGATGAGGTAAGGTTTGGGCAGGGAAGGAGTATCCTGCAATGGAGACCAAGAAGGAGCAGCGAGAAAAATGGAGGAAACCCACAAATGGAAGACAAGGAAATCGATGTTTAAGGTGGTGGACATAGTCTGTGTATGTCTGATTCATCATCATAGGCACTTTTTAAGTAGTACACACACATAATAAGTCTGGATGAAATAAATAAATCAATGATTTTATTTTATAACAAGTCCTTCAAGTAGCCATGGAAAGAACACTGATTTTTACAGTTATGAACCCTAGGCTTAGTCTTAGCTATCAGACATTCAGTGTGAATTTGTGACCCACTTTCTCTCAGCGGAAATATTTGTGACAGTGTTTTATATACAGAATGGCACTATACAAAAGGAGATTTTTATTTAAAAAAAAGCAGTTTAAAGTAAAAAGCTTATTTATTTATATTTAAATTTTATTATTTAAAAATTTATAATTTGTGATAGGGAGAGATTTTTTAAACTGTGGTTTCATGGGCCAATGTGGTGTAAATAAGATGACAGTGGAGATCACTTCTATCTTGAAACCCTAACTGGGTTTTACATCAATAAAAGTTTAATTTATATAAAAATTATATTTGAGAGAATATTTTATTCTCTATTATTGGGGATATTTCTTTTTGAATTTCTGTTCATTTTTGTTCTATATATTTAAAGGCAATGTTATAAGGTGCATTTAAGATCATCTTCCTGGGAAACTGCCTCCCTATGCTATTAAAAGTGACGATTGCTTTCTTTATCTCTAATACGGCTTTGCCTAAAATCTCTACTGCCTGATATTAATATTGCAACAGTAACTTTTGTTCCTTTAGTATTGTTTATCTTTTCCTATTTATTAAATGTAATCTGCGTAGTCGTGTAGTAAGTATGTTTTGTGTAAACAACAAATAACTGTTTTTTTTTTTAATTCTATCTTAGAGTCTCGGTTTTTTAATGGTTGAGATTCATTCATTTATCTTTCTTGCAATCACTGATTTGGATTCATTTTGACTACCTTAGTTTATCTCTTCTATTTACCATGGGTTTTTGTTGTTGTTTTGCTGAGGAAGATTTGCCCTGAGCTAACATCTGTACCAATCTTCCTCTCTTTTGTACATGGGTTGCTGCCACAGCATGGCTGACAAGTGGCGTACGTCTGTGCCCGGGATCCGAACCTGTGAACCCGCACTGTCAAAGCAGAGCGTGCAGAACTTTAACCACTTGGCCATGGGGCCAGCCCCTTTTGTTGTTCTTTTTGCTTCTCTGTTTTTGTTTGAAAACTTATTTTTGAATGATTACTTAGCTTTTATAAAAATGTAGACTGACACATATTTTCCCATTGTCTTGTGGTTTCTAGTTTTGCTCCTGTAAAATCTGTAATCCCACTAATTGTCATGCCTTTTTAGGTGATCTCTGTTTCTCCAAGTTACTTTTAAGATTTTCTCTTTGGTTTTGTATTCTGAAATTTAACTCTGACATGCCTTGGTGCAATTTACTTTTTTATCCTGCTTAGGATTTACTATATTTGCTTAAATTGTGGACTGCTCTTCTGTTCTGAAAAGTTCTCCACTATTATCTTTAAATTTCTACGTTGCCAGTATCTATTCTTCTTTCTGACACTCCTATTGGAAGTATGTTGGACTTTCTCAATTTGCTCTCCATGTTCTAACTTTGCATTCGTATTTTCTATTTTTTGTTGCTCCGGGTAATTTTTCCAAACTATTTTCCAATTCACTTGTCTTCTTTTTGGCTATGTTTATGCACTGTTTTACCCATTTCTTGCATTTTAGATATTAGTGACAATGTTTTTTTCATTTTTAGAAATATGTTTGAATCTTTTAAATCTTTTTCTAATCAGCCTTTTAAAATAGCATCATTAATTTTGTTAGTGCTTTATTTCAAACTCTTATTTCATTTTATTTTTGTTTAAAGATTGGCACCTGAGCTAGCAACCATTGCCGATCTTCTTTTCCTTGTTTTTCTTTGATTCTTTTCCCCAAAGCCCCCCAGAACATAGTCGTAGATTCTAGTTGTGAGTGCCTCTGCTTGTGCTATGTCAGATGCCACCTCAGCGTGGTCTGATGAGCGGTGCCATGTCCGTGCCCAGGATCCAAACCTGCGAAACCCTGGGCCACCGAAGCGGAGCACGTGAACTTAACCACTCGGCCATAGGGCCGGCCCCTGAAATTCTTATGTTTTTAGTTACTTAAATACATTTATTTTGGAGTCTTTTTGTATTATTTCAATGTACCATTAATTAGCATGCTAATTATCCTCTTGAATTTGCCAGCTTTCTCATAGTGACTTGTATGGTTTATAATTTCTTAAAGTTAGGTCACCTTCACAATTATTTATCTGCGGGAGTCGTACGTGATCTGGGTTCTTTACCAAGTATTATCTTTGGTTGTTTATCTGTTTACTTCTGTGAGAAATACTAGTTTCCATTGATCTAGGATTAGTATGTTTTTTTAAATTCACTTCCCAAATTGAGTGTCCTGGGCCAATTGGGTAGTACACATTTAGATTTCACACCTAATTAGACAGACAATTTTAATTTCTCTTGGGAAATTTAACTTTTCCCTATCCAATGTTTTGAACAGACTACAGCTTCCTTGCCACTTCTAGGCTCCTTATCATGGAAAACAGCTATTTGAGGGTCCTGGCTTTCTTTAAATGTTTTATTTCCGTGTCTCATGTTGTGGGATAACCTTTTTCGGTGAAGATCTCTATTGGACTCTGATGGGTTCTTTTCTTCCCACGGGCAGAGGCATCTCTTATATTTACTCTTTCACTTATGAGCCTCGTATTTCCTTTAAGGTTAGTTTTGTATTTTAGAAATATTTACCAAGTGTTTCTCTATATATTTGGAGTGGAAGTAGTATCTGTAACAATTGAAGCAGTCATATTCTCAAAAGAGATAATATGTGTAAGGCTAATTTTAATTAATACGTATCTTTGAAAAAATAGATCTATTTTGAAATACTTTACAGTTTAGTGCCTTTGTCTAGGTAATTTATTATTTCCTGCCCATTTTTTCTGAAATATAATGTAGTTTAAAACTTTTGGAGTGGGTTTCAGGAGTATACACATGGCTTTATTTTAATGGAAAAATTTCAACCTTGGTAGAATATGCTGTAAAATTTGCATTAAAACTACACACTTTAGCACCAAATCTGAGAGAAAGTAATGTACTTATTCTTCTGTTGTTTTTCAGACCTTGTCTCATTGGACCTTACTGGGGATTTGACACTGCTACCCACTCCCTTTTCTTTTTTGTGTGGTAGCCCCCTCACCCCACCCCTATCTGCAATTACCTTCAGTCAACTGTGGCCCAAAAATATTAAATGGAAAATTCCAGAAAAAGACAATTCGTAAGTTTTAAATTGCATGCCATCCTGTTAGCACGATGAAATCTTCCTCCACCCTACTTGGGACATGAATCATCCCTTTGTCCAGTGTATCCACACTGTATACACCACCTACTGGTTAGTCACTTAGCAGTCATCTTGGTTATCAGGTACCGTTGAGGTACAACAGTGCTTGTGTTTAAGCAACCCTTACTTCACTATATAATGGCCCCAAAGCACTAGAGCAGTGATGCTGGTAATTTGGATATGCCAAAGACAAGCCGTAAAGTGCTTCCTTTAAGTGAAAAGGTGAAAGTTCTCAACTTAATAAGGAAAGAAAAAAAATCGTATGGTGTGGTTGCTAAGATCTTTGGTAAGAATGAATCTTCTATCTGTGAAATTGTGGGGAAGGAAGAAGAAATTCATGCTGGTTTTGCTATTGCACCTCAAATATGTATGCATAGGAAAAAACATATTATACATAGGGTTTGGTACTATCCGTGGTTTTAGGCATCCACTGGGGTCTTGGAGCATACCCCTCACCCCAGATAAGGGAGCGTATTGTACTCAGTAACACCACATTGGTAATATTTCTTGGTTTCATCCTGCTGTTTCTCGCCTACCCGACTCTCGCTGTCTCCTCTTATTGGACGTTTGTCCAGCCTTTCCTTCCTAAACACCTACCCGCCTCCTACTGCACACGCACCCGCTATGTAAGGCTGCTCCTCTGGGAGGCAGCGCCATAGCACAGGTGTTTTCTCGTTGGAGAAGGATCAAATGAGTGGAAGGCATTAACATCAGCAGCTGGGGTTCCGCAATAAGCTAGGCTGAAGTCTTAACCCTCAGCATCTGTGGATGAGAACTTAGCGTGAAATCAGTTCTTTGTAGATGTAATCAACTTAAGATGAGGTCCTTAGGGTGGCCCCTACTGCAATATGACTGTTGTCCTTATAAGAAGAGGAAAGTGCCCTGTGAAGCCAGAGACACACAGGGAGAACGTCTTGTGATGACAGAGGCGGGGGCTGGAATGATGCCGCTGCAAGGTAGGAGATGCTAAGGATTGACGGCTTCTTCCAGGATCTAGGAAGAAACAAGGCAGGATTCTTCCCTACAGCTTCAGAGGGAGCGTGGCCCTGCCAACACTTTGATCCAGGCGCCTGGCCTCCAGAAGTGTGAGGTAATGAATTTCTGTCATTCTAAGCCCCCCAGTCTGCAGCACTGAGTGACAGCAGTCCCAGGACACTAGCACAGGTTCCTTTTGGCAAAGAGAGCCTTCTTTTTCTACATTAAAGAGCATTGAAGGCTCTTAAGCCCTTGCACACGGTGAAGATCACAAAATCCTGTTCTCTGACTTGAAAACCTTTTACAATGAGTATCAGCTTCCATTTTTGTCGTTTTTTCTCTCGTAACTGGTCATCCTTGCTTATCCTGCAGGAGAGAATATTCTTATTCCGTGAATAAATGAGATAGCCCATCCTTTCTTCACATGGTCTGGATCACTGCAGAAGACTTGCTTTGGGCTGCTGTACCCTGTCTACCCCACTGTAACATCTCTCTACCCCCCCAGCCCTGGAGTTCAGTAGAAAATAGAACGCTGAGATGATTTAAAAAGATGCAGCAGGTTATTATTTTGTTCCTGTTAAGTTTTCCCTTAAGATATTTTCCCCAGCTTATCTGTTTATGCTATAACCGTAATGAGTCAAACAATAACCACCCCATTTTCCTTGGAGTCCACCACCTCTATCCTTTAAAGAAAGTGTGTGCTGACCTCTCCGAAACTCTTTTTAGATTATAGCTCCCACTACAGCCTCCCACTACCCTCTGGTAGGCATGAACCCTTATGGATCACTTTAAAATGACTTGGAGTGGGAGAAAAGTGGAATCATCCTGCTCTTCTCATGAAGGTCAAAGTGACTGACTGCCTCAAATGATCACACGTATTTTACTTAGTCATTTTTTCCAAACAACTATGAATATATTTCTGATTTCTTTTTTTCTCCCTGGCCTCCATCCTCCCACTTACCACCTTTTCTTCTGAGTTTTGTCCTTGCTGCCTCATTCACCTACCTACCTCCAATCAATTTCTAAAAGAAAGCTTTGCATAAAGGACATGCCTATTAATAATAAGGATTGTATATGATGGAAAGCTATGGCAGGGAATGAAAGCTGTTTGTCAAATGTGAGTCTCTTGGGAGGGGAGTGTGCCAAGATGGGAAACTAAACATCCTTATATCTCAGAGCATGTACCCTCTCTGCCTTAACTTCACTTCAGACCTCTCCAATTATCGCCTTGACAGGGCCTCAGGGCCTCAGGAGGAGAAAGCTAGAGTCAGGCTCCCCTACTCATCACATCCTCTTCCAGCACAACTTGTTCCAATTATCCTTTTTGAGAAGCTTGTATTAGTCCTTTCATTTTGTGCACAAGGTACTAATTGATGAGTAAACTTTCAGGGTCTTCCTCTTCCGCGTGGGGTCAAATCCTGGCTTTATCAGCTGTAAACAAGTTCTTTAACCTCTTTGAGCTCCACCAAATTTCTTCTCTGTAAAGTAGGAATGGTAATAGCTACCTTGCTGAGTGGCTGTAAGGATTGAATGACATCACTCCTGGCCTTGAACAAGCACTCACCAGAACAGGTCACTGGTTATTGGCGTTGGTATTGTTGATAACATTTGGCTCTATGCTCATTTCCAGCCGGCTGTCAACATTCTGCTTTATAACAGATTCTTGTGTAGACCCATCAGGAAACAGAAATCCTTGTCTACCTATGAACAATCGTGCTGTTGCTTTCTGAGATTTCTTAAATGCCATCCACCTTTAAGAGGCGGTGTTGAAGGAGCGGAAGATGCCTAGTTCCTTTCGTCTGTTGTGTGTCTGGGAGGCCTTGTTGACGTGGGAGTGCAAAGACTGACTTCCTTGGCAGGTAAAAAGGAATCAGGCTGGAGCTGGGATGGAGGGCAATGAGGCTGTAGCCGTGAGTGGGCCTTGTGAGGAGGTGAGAGCACACGGCACAAAGGCACGGGTACCAGTGCTTTGGTGCCAGAGCTCCGATGCTCACATGCTTACTGATGCATCTTTTCCCCCAACACTTCTGTGAAGTCGATATTATATTAATCTTACAGATGGAGACCCAAGGTGCTGAGCTTGCTGTCTCCAACGTCAGCCAACCAGCTAGTGGGAGGGAAAAGGTGATACCTAAGGAATTTCTTCCATCTTCCATATAAGGACAAATGTTAATGGTACTTAAATAAATGACTCTATGTCACTCCAAAAGGAATTTAAAATTACATAGAAATGAATAAGCTTTCCATTTACACTGAAATGGGGGAAATTTCTGTCCCTTTAAATTGAAAATTTAGAAAATTATCGAGTTATGTTTTATGTGTTATTCGTCAGTTGGTGAGGGAAAATGCCAGTTAAATAAATTAGTTTGAATGACCCATAGTTTATCCTTTTGTAAAATTTTTTTCTTTTCTTACATTTCCCTTTCCTACATCTGTTAGCAGGTTTTATGGAGCCCATGACTTTCTCCCACCCTTTTAATAATACTGTTTTTGAAATAAAGAGCAAGAGAAAGCAAGTAGGAATTCCCTTTTCAGATGCTAATTTCTTTCTGTCTCTATTTAATCAGTGGTCTGCTGGTTTGTTAACTTCGTCTTGTCATGGGATGAACGTGAAGTAAGTCTTTATAAAATATATTATTGATTTTACCTAACTCTCAAAGTCAATATGAAAAATTATATAAGCCTTAAATATCTTGGGCTTGGAGAAATGCCAGGGAAAAATTCAGAAGGAACAAAGGCTATGTTTAACCCCTGTTTTTACTGTCTCTCTCTAGTGTACTGTGGTCGAAGGAGCAGGCAGCTTGGAAATAACATAATTGCCCTGAATTCCAGAGCTGCCCCTTCCCAGCTATGAGAAATTGGGAGTCATTTAATTTCTAGAAACTTCGATTTCTTGCCCAAAATATGGTAGAAGTTGTAACTTCTACCTCATTGGCTCATTATGAGGAACAAGTGAGATAATATGTATAGTAGAACTTTGTAGACCACATACAGTGATGGTTAATGTTATGTGTCAACCTGGCTAGCCCATGGTACCCAGATATTTGGTCAAACATTATTCTAGATGTTTCTGTGAAGGTATTTTTTAAGATGAGATTAACATTTAAATCACTAGACTTTGAGTAAAGTATATTACCCTCCGTTATGTGGGTGGGCCTCATCCAATCAGTTGAAGGCCTTAAGAGAAAAGATTGACTTTTCTGGAAGAAGAGGGTATTCTGCCAGTAGACTGCCTTCAGATTTGAACTGCAGCTCTTCTCTGAGTCTCCAGCCTGCTGGCCCACTCTGCAGATTTTGGACTTGCTAGCCTCCAAAATCCCATAAGCCAATTCCTAAAATAAATCTCTCTCCATATGTATATATACACACACACACACACACACACACATCTTGTTGGTTCTGCTTCTCTGGACCCTGACTAATACACATACCATTATACAAACCATAAAATATTTTTTATAATCATCTCATTTTCTCATTAAAATATTTAATTTTCCTTCATTTCTTGTTTTCTATTTCTGGAAAGGGTATAACTCCTTGATAAAGAAATATTTTTCCTTTTATTCATTTTTCCTTTTATTTTTTGGTAAGCTTTATTGATTTATATACAATAAAATTCACCAATTTTGTGTCCAATGTGATGGATTTTGACAATTTATATAGTAGCACAAACCACCGAGATCGTTATACAGGACATTTCTATCACACCATAATTTCCAATTGTCCTTTTGCAGTCAATTCCATTTCCTAACCTTCTGGCCCCAGTCAACCACTGATTTGCTTAGTATCATAACAGTTTTGCTTTTTCTGGAATTTAATAAAAAATGAAGTCATAGAGTGCATAGTCTTTGCATTACTTGACGTAATACTTTTGAGAATCATCCATATTGTTGCATACATCTGTACCTTGTGTTTTTTTAATTGTTGAGCAGAAGAGTAATCGCGTGTTGTTTATCTGCGACTCAGCTGATGCATATTTGGATTCTTTCCATTTGGGCTACTATGAAGGAAGCTGCTGTGAACATTTGCATACAAATCTTTGTATGGATCTGTGCTTTCTGTTCTCTGGGTAAATATACAAAAGAGGAAATGCTGGGTCATGGAGTAAGAGCATATTTATCTTTATAAGGGGTGGACGAACTGTTTTCTAAAGTGTTCCCATGTGCAGTGTATGAGGGTTTGAATTGCCTCACATTCTTTCAAATACTTGGTGATTTCAGCAATTGTAGGGGGTGTGTAGTATCTCATTGTGGTTTTAACACGCGTTTGCTAATGGTTAATCATATTGAACGTCTTTTCTTGTGCTTATTGCCATGTATATATCTTCTCTGCTGAGCTTTCTATTCAAATCTTTTACTCACTGTAAAAGTGGGTTATTTTCTTGTTATTAAGTTGTAAGAGTTCTTTATATATTCTGGATACCAGTCACTTAATAGATTTATATTTTGCAAATATTTTCTCCTACTCTGTGAATTGCCTTTTTTTTTGCTTGAGGAAGGTGGTCCCTGAACCAACATTCGTGTCAGTTTCCTCTACTTTGTATATGGGATGCTGCCACAGCATGGCTTGATGAGCAGTGTGTAGGTCTGTGCCCAGGATCTGAACTGCAAACTCCAGGCTGCCAAAGCAGAATGCATGAACGTAACCACTATGCCACCTGGCTAGCCCCTGTGAATTGTCTTTTAATTTTCTTAAAAATATCTTTTAAAAAATAAATGTTTTTATTTCTATGAAGTTCAATTTATCAGTTTTTTGTGCTGAATAAAGAAATTTGGCCTAATTCAAGGTCACAAAGATTTTCTTCTGTTTCCTCCTAGAAGTTTTGTAGGATTAGTTCTAAATTTGTAGGTCTTTAATGCATTTTTTGTTATATTTTATATGTGGTGTGAGATAAAGGTGGAGTACATTTATGCTGTTTTGACCTTGGATGTCCAATAGTTCAAGCACCATTTGTTGAAAAGATTGTCGTTTCCCTACTGAATTACCTTGTCACCATTGTTGAAAATCAATAGACCATATACATGTGAGTTTATCTCTAAATTCTCTGTTTGGTTCCATCCACCAGCATGTCTATTTTTACACCATACCATGCTGTTTTGAATGCAAAGGTAGTGAAGCAAATCTTGGAATCAATGGACTATGTCCTCCAACTTTGTTATTCTTTTCCCAAATAGTTTTGGCTAGTCTATAGAAATTTTATAATCAGATTGTCAATTTCCCCCTCAAAAAAAGGTTGATAAGAGTTTATTGGGATTGCATTGAATCTATATTAGTTGGGGGAAATTATCTTTAAAATATTGAGTCTTCTTTCCACCAAAAAATGTTAGAACCAATAAATGATTTCAGGAAAGTTTCAGGATACAAAATTAATATACAAAAATCAATTGCACTTCTATACACCAAGAGCAAAGTATGAGAAAGAGAAATTAAGAAGACAATTCCAGTTAAAATAGCATCGAAAAGAATAAAATACTTATGAATAAACTTAACCAAGGAGGCAAAAGATCTGTACACTGAAAAAAAAAAGACATTTATGAAAGAAATTGAAGAGAACACAGATAAATAGAAAGATATTCTGTGTTCATGGATTAGAAGAATTAATACTGTTAAAACGTCCCTACTACCCAAAGTAATCTACAGATTCAATGCTATTCCTATCAAAGTTCCAATGGCATGTATCACTGAAATAGAAAAAACAATTCTAAAATGTGTATGGAACCACAAAAGACTTCGGAGTTCCAAAGCAATCTTGAGAGGGAGGAATGAAGCTGGAGGCGCCACACTTCCTGATTCAAAACTCTATTACAAAGCTATGGTAATCAAAACAGTATGGTATTGGTATAAAAACAGACAGATTGATGGAACAGAATAGAGAGCCCAGAAATAAACCCATGCAAATATGGTCAATTAATTTTTGACAAAGGAGCCAAGAATATGCAATGGGGAAAGGATAGTCTCTTCAGTAAGGTGCTGGGAAAACTGGACAGCCACACGTTGCATCACTGACAAAAGTCGACTCAACATGGATTAAATACTTGAGTAAACCCGAAACCATAAAACTCCTGGAAGAAAGCATAGGGGGTAAGCTGCTTGACATGGGTCTTGGCAATGAGTTTTTGAGTTTGACACCAAAAACAAAGACAACAAAAGCAACAATAAACAAATGGGACTGCATGAAACTAAAGCACTTCTGCACAGCAAAGAAAACTCAAGAAAATGAAAAGGCAATCTATGGAATAGGAGAAAATATTTGCAAACTACATATCTGATAAGAGATTAGTATCCAAAATATATGAGGAATTCATATGATTCAATAGTAGAAAAACAAGTAACAATTAAAAAATTAGCAAAAGATATGAATAGACAATGTACCCTTGGTAGAAGGGTACAAGCTTTCAGTTATAAGATAAATAAGGTCTGAGGATCTAAAGTATAACATGGTGACTACAGTTGATAGCACTATTGTTTAATTGAAATTCGCTAAGAGAGTAGAACTTAAATGTTCTCACACACATGAAAAGAGGTAAATACGTGAGGTGATGGGTATGCTAATTAACTTGACGGAGGGAATCCGTTCACAATGTGTATGTATCTCAAATCATCACATTGTACACTTTAAATATCTTACAATTTTATTTGTTAGTTATACCTCAGTAAAGCTGGAAAAAATATTGAGTCTTCTGATCCACATACTATATCTCTGTGTTTATTAGGGTATGCTTTAATTGCTTTCAGCAATGTTTTCAACAATAGTGTATCACTTTTATGCATATTTTGTTAAATTTCATATTTTTGATGCTATTGCAAGTGGTATTTTAAAGTAAACTTTATTTTTAGAACAGTTTTTGATTTAAAGAATAATTGAAGATAGTACAGAGAGTTCCCATATATTCAGCACCCATTTTCCTCTATTATTACTTTTTTATTTTTTATTTTTTTGCTGAGGAAGATTCTTCCCGAGTTAACATCTGATGCCAATCTTCCTCTTTTTTTGCTGAAGAAGATTCACCTTGAGCTAACATCTGTGGCCAGTCTTCCTCTATTTTCTATATGAGCTGCTGCCAAGCGTGACCACTGACGAGTGGTCTATGTCCGTGCCTGGGAACCAAACTCTGGCCACTCAAGTAGAGTGTGCTGAACTTAACCACTAGGCAACCAGGGCTGGCCCAATGTCTATTATTAATATTACATTAATATGGTTTATTTGTTATAGTTAATAAACCAATATTATTACATTGTTATTAACTAAAGCCCATACTTTATTCAGATTTCCTAAGTTGTAACCTAATGTTCTTTCTCTGTTCCAGAATCCCATCCAGGAAGCCACATTATATTTAGTTGTGATGTCTCCTTAGGCTCCTTTTAGCTGTGACAGTTTCTCAGACTTCCCTTGTTTTTGATGACCTGGACAGTTTGGAGGGGTAGAGGTCATGTAGTTTGTGGACTATCCCCCAATTGAGATTTGTCTGATATTTTTCTCATGATTAGCCTGGAGTTATGGGTGTTTGGGAGGAAGATCACAGAGGTAAAGTTCATTTTCATCACATCATATCAAAGATACATATATGGACACGACAATACTGTCGATGATGATCTCAATCACCTGACTCTAGTAGAGTTTGTCAGTTTTCTTCACTGTGAAGTTCTCCTTCTGTCCTTTTTCTGTACTGCACCTTTTAGAAAGGAGTCACTCTACACGATCCATACTTAAGGAGTGGGGAGTTATAGTTCACTTCACTGAGGGTGGAGTTATCTACAAAAATTATTTGGAATTCTCCTGCACAGGAGATTTGTATCGTCTCTCCGATTTGACTATTTATTCAACCATTTATTTATATCAATATGGACAAATGGATATTTATCTTATACTTTGGATTAAAATCCAATACTATTCTATTTGTTTTGTTGCTCAAATTGTTTCAGCTTTGCCCAGTGGGAGCTCTTTCATTTGGCTCCTATGATCCTTTGCCTGTTTCTGTCATTGCATTTTTTTGTTTTGTTTTGTTTCGAGCATTTCCTCACTTTCAGGCACCATGAGATGTTCCAGGCTTGTCTTGTATATTTCTCATCCCGGTTTCTAGAATAAGCCCTAGAATAATGAGCCTTAGTTCCTTTTACTGAAGAACAATATTAGGAACAAAATCTATATACTAGGTGTGCTTATAAATAATATATACTTAAAAAATGTAGTTTCCAATTGTTCCTAGTTTATAGACATACAATTGGTATTTGTGACTTAACCTTGAATCTTATTAGCTCTGGTAATATTTTTGTAGGTTCCTTGTGATTGTATACATAAAGAGTCACAGTGGGGGCCAGCCTATGGCTGAGTGGTTAAGTTGGCATGCTCTGCTTTGGCGGCCCAGGATTTTGCCTGTTCAGTTCCTGGCACAGTTCGTCAGGCCATGCTGAGGCGGCATCCCACATCACACAACCAAAAGCACTCACAACTAGAATATATAACTGTGTACTGGGGGGCTTTGGAGAGAAGAAGAAGGAAAAAAATTTTTTTTTAATTAAAAAATAAAAAGAATCACGTTGTCTGGAGTATAGACATTTTTCTTTCTTCCTTTTGAATCTGTATGCCTTTTGTATCTTTTCCTTACCTTCTTGCAATGGCTAGGATTTCTAGCATGAAATGAGCAGGGTTAGTTTAAGGAGAGTGGTGTGAGTAGACTTCCTTATATTGTTCCTAATTATTATGAGAAATATTTAGTTTTTCATAAGTACGACTTTAGTTGCAGGTTTTTACAGATGTCCTTTACAAGACCGAGGAATTTCTCTTCTATTTCCAGTTTGATAAGAGTTTTTATCAAGATATGTTTTAAATCTTATCAAATTCTTTTTCGGCATCCATTGAGATGGCATATTTCTTTTTTACACTTTTGATGTAGTGTATTACGTTTATTTGTGAATATTGAAATAGCCTTGTATTTCTAGAATAAATTCCACTTGGTCATATTATATTACCCTTTTTGTATATTATTGGATTCATTTGCTTATAATTTACTAAGGATTTTTGCATCTATGTTCATAAAGGATGTTAGTCTTCAGTTTTTCCTTTCTTCAGCTTATTTTGGTTCTCATTTGCTTTCTTTTCTTAATGTGAAAACTTTGATCGTTATTTGAGACCTGCTTTTCTTACATTAGTGTTTAATGCTATAATATTTCCTCTAAGCCCTGCTTTAGCTGCATGTCATACATTTTAATATTCTGTTTTAACTTTTATTTATTTCAAAATATTTTCTGATTTCCCTTGTTATTTCTTCTTTGACTCACAGGTGTTTATAAATGTATTGTTTAACTTCCAAATATTTGGGGGATTTTTTTCAGATATCTTTCTGTCATTTTCTAATTTAATTCTATTGTGGTTAGAAACCACACTTTACATAGTTTCAATCTTTTAAAATTTATTTAGAATTGTATCATGCTACATACTATGGTATATTTCAGTATACGTTTCACATGTATTTGAAATGAATATTTATTCTGCTGTTATTTGTTGAACTGCTCTATAGATATCATTTTGATCATATGGTTTGATGTCTTGTTCATGTCTTCAAAATTGTTACTGGTTTCCTGTGTCTTGTTCTATCAGTTATTGAAGTAGGGATGTTGAAATGGTTAACTATAGTTGTGCATTTGCAATTTCTCCTCTCAGTTCTCTCAGTTTTTGCCTCCTGTATTGCAAAGCTCTGTTATTAGGTGCATACTCATAGAAATTTTATGTCATTTTGATGAATCGAATTCTTTTTTAGAATAGAGTATCCGTCCTGACCCTGATAATATTCCTTCCTCTGCAATATACTTCTCTGTTATTTCCTTTATTTTTTTACTAATATTTGCATGATGTATGATGCATCTTGCATGATGCATCTTTTTCCATTCTTTTACTTTTTGTCTTTGTATTTAAAGTGAGTTTCTTTTAGAGGGCATATAGCTAGATTTTGCTTTTTTATTCAATCTGAAAGTCTCTGCTTTTTAATTGGAATGTTTAGACAGTTTAGAGTTAATGTGATTATTTATAAGATTTTTCATTACATCTACCACATTACTATTTGTTTTCTATTTGATACATGTGTTCTTAATTTCTTCCCTTTCTCTTTCCTTGCCTTTTTGTGGATTTATTGAGTTTTAAAAAATGTTTCCTTTTTACTCTGTTGTTAGCTTATCAGCCATGTATTTTTTCTAGCTATCGCTATAGAATTTACAGTGTAACTTATCAACATCTACTTTCAAATGATATTATATCATTTCATGTATTGTGTAAGAAACATAAAACGGTACACCTCCGTTTTATTCCTCCAGTCCTTTTTGCTATTGTTGTCCTATGTTTTACCTAGACATTTGTAACAAAGCCCGCAAAAATAATTATTTTTGCTTAAAATCAGCAAATGCTCTTTAAAGGGATTGAAGAAAATGAGGAAAAATATGTTTTTTATTTACTATTTTCCTTATATTTATGTTTTTGAGTAGATTCAAATTACCATCTTGTATCATATCTTTTTGTTTGAAGAATTTCCTTTAACATTCTTAAAGTGGTGTTCCAGTGAAGATAAATTCTCTCTGCTTTTGTTTGAAAAGGTCTCTATTTAAACTTCACTTTCGAAACATATTTTTCTGACTATTATATGTGAGCAGTTTTTCTTTCATTATGGTAAACGAGTCACTCTGTTTTCTTCTGACGTATAGTTTTTGATGAGAAGTTTGCTGTATTCTTCTCTCTGTTTCTCTGTATATAATGTACCCTTTCTCCTTTTGGCTGCTCTTAACTATTTTCAGTCTTTAAAAAAAAATTGGTTATGATGTACCTTTACATGGTTTTCTTCGTGTTTCTTTTGTTCTTTTGCTTGGGCTTCGTTGAGCTTTTTGGATCTGTGTGTTTAATTTTTTCATCAAGTTTGGTCAATAGCTCTCAAATATTTTTCTCCTCCCACCTGTTTCTACTTTCTTTCTGGAAATCTCAGCACACATATATTAGATTATTAGATATTTGTCCCATATGCCACTAGAGCTATGTTAATTTTTCTTTCATGTGTTTTTAATCTCTATGTTAATTTCTCTTACTATATCTTCAAGTTCACTTCTCTTTTTTTCAGCAGTCTCTAATCTGTTGCTCATTTCATTCAGGGTATATTTTTATTTCAGAATTTGTCTTTTTCATCTTTAGAAGTTTGATTTGAGTCTTTTAAAACTAATCTCTTCCATTTCTTTCCTCATATGTATAATTTCTTCTACTTCTTTAACATGTGGATTAATAGTTTCTTTAGTATTTTTATCTGCTAATTCTATTTATTTCTGGGTCTCTTTATTGATTGATTTTTCTCTTGGTTGTGGGTGCTATTTTTCTGCTTTTTTGCATGTCTGACAATTTTTTATTCGATACCAGACATTGTGAATTTTCTATTATTTGGTGCTTAATTTTGTTGTATCTCTTTTCAGTTAGTTTTACTTGGAATCAGTTAGATCATTTCAAGCTTACATATGAGGTTTGCTAGGATCAGTTCAGAGCAACTTTAAGGCTAGGGTTGACTTGTCCTCAGTGCTGAGGCACTGTCCATCTGAGAAATGTACTCAGTGCCCCATGTATTAGGAGATCTTCCCGTTCTGTCTGGTGGGAATTCACATTATTCCTAGGCCTGCGTGAGATATGCTTATTGTTCTTCCTACTCCATCCTAGTGGGTTCTTTTTCTCATTTGTTTCCTCACATGAGCGGGCTGATGAGTGCTTAGCTAAAATTTGGAGGGACCCCTTCTGTATATCTCTGGAACTCTCTTTTCTTGCTTTTCAGTATTTTGCTCCACAATTGCTAGCTGCTCTGGCTTCCCTTAACTCTAAACTTTATCCTCTCAATTCTACAAGACTGCTGGGTTATTTTTGGATGTCCCTCGCCTTCATGGCTTGGAAACTCTTTTGAGGCTGTAAGCTGGAGCTGTGGTAGTATTTACTTCATAATCCTGTGCTGCCTATTGTCTAATATGCAGAACACTTGTTTTATATATTTCATCCAATTTCTTAGTTGTTTAATTTGGGTAGGTAAGTCTGATCCTTGTTATCCCAATATGACCAGGTGTAGAAGTTACTAATTATGATTTTATGACATTCAGTCTTTAAGAGTATCAATTCACAGCCATAAATAAATAAATAAATAAATAAACAACCTTACCACAGTGTCAGTGTGCTTGGATTCGAATTCTGGTTTCTCTACCAATAGCTCTGTGATCTTGGGTAATTCCCTTCTCTCATCTTCAACAGTCTCCTTTCTGTGAGGAAGTATTGTGATGTGATACTTTCCAGATCACCTCCACGTAGCTCTCTAGCTATGCTGATGCAGAGCCTCCAGTCTTAGGGCATGGAGATTACAGGGCTCTCGGACACATCCTTGAGAGTCAGAGAGGACAGGTTATGTCGTGGCTGATGTGGAGCATCCCTGTAGAAAATACAGGGCGGGGCACAGAATAAAGTCCTTTGCTTTAATGATATGGGCAAAAGCCAAACTCCCAGGGTCACCAGTTTTCACAATTCAGCACCAGAAAATGATATTCAATCAATATCTGTGTGTGCCATTTTCTGGAGTTGTACAGCACAACCCTCGCTGAAGTGCACTGCAGACCTGAAAACACTGGGCTTCAATTAAACAGAATCCTTATTCAACTGATTAGGACTTAGGTGGAAAATAGGAGGACGTGTCTCCTCTCAATAAGCCATCGTTCTTGTTTCCTCTAGGTTAATGAGACAAACTCAAGATGGTCACTGAGGTTAGAGAGTTAAAGGTCAAGAGGAGCCACTCTTTGGATGTGCTGGGGGAGAAGTGAAATAATTGTCCATCTCTCTGCATGATGAACCAATGTGTGAGGTTATCACAGGTCCTAAAGCCAAACTGTACAAATTTGGATCTTGCCTCTCCCCCTTACTAGCTGTATGGTCTTAATTCCTCTATGCATCAGTTTCCCTATCAGTAATATGGGTATAAAAATCATGTAGTTGTTGTAAGGAATACATATATGAGTTAATACATAAAGAAATACATAAAATGAACTGACACATAAAGTCATACTTGGAAGAGTACCTAGCACTCAGGATACATTCAAATGTTAGCCATTTTGTAATTATCTTTTTTAAAAACTATTGATAGCCTGTGAGATGGGTCCCATGCAACCTCAGGAACTAAAGAATTTTCCTTGGTTATGTCTGTTTCGGTTCCTTTACCTCCATTATCTGTGCCCAGTCCTACAGGGCTTTGCTGCCAGCTAGGCTTCCAAGATGCAAGTTGAATCGATAGAATAATCCCCCATGATGACTTAAGATGTTTCTCCTCCCAGGAACATTTGCATTTTTATAGGCAACTCTGGAAGATAGAATAACTTTCTGGTTCTGATTAATTATTTGCTGTTTCAGGCCATTCAGGCAGGGCTGCTATACTGCACAACTCCAGGGGGTGCCCTGCTAGGCAGTTAATGCAGGAACTAATTTGGTACAGTGGATTTCAGACCCTGCTCACTGGAATCTCTAGGATTATGGAGGGAATAGAGAGAGTACACGAAGGACCCTATTTCTCCCTACCATTTGCAGGATCTTTTATCTAATTTCCATATAGGACATCTGTCTACTTTAAAAAGAAGGTTTGAAGTTCATGGGTTTAGGGTAGGATACTTTTTTTTAATGAATGATTGATAGTAAGATATTTCTCACTAGGAGGGCATCTAAATCCCTGTGGCTTTGACAAAACCATCCTGATTTGGGATAATGTATGGAATCCTCGTGGTCAAGTAGCCAGTTACTGTTTACAACACATGCCTTCTCTTTATCTTTGCCAGGTGATCTGGACCCTGTGAGGCTCAGTGGAAACCAGGCGTCATTGAGTGATTGACACAGTGAATATTGAGACAGCCGAGTTTCTCAAACGCCGACACTCTCCTGAATTTCCTCTCCACAAATATGTTTACTTTGCAAAGCCAAAGGGATTTGCATGAAACTTTTTTTTCTGCTTATGAAAACAACAGAACAAAATTCCTTACATTCTCTCTGTTTTCTACTTTGACCTTCAGGATCTTACCTTTCAGTCTTTTGTTCCACATTCACACAAATGCACACCTTTTAAATATGGCCAATCGCTGTTAGAACTGGAAGAGGTCTTATAAAAGGCATTTTGAACAAGGTCCCACCAGGGAAGAGATTTTTTTTAATCATGTGTCATAGAAGCCAACATTTTAAAGCGTTGTAAATGGAAATATATTGTAAAATTTCTTTAAAATACAGAGCACATCTTATAGAGACTGGCATCTGAAAATTGCCTGAGTTAAGTTACATAAAATGCCTGAGGTGGTGTAAGGTAAAGGTTGAGTCCCCAAGTAAAAATGACAGGAAATATCAGCAGTGGAAGGATTGCAGGGGTGGAAAGGATGCCTGCCCTACCAGGTATTGTCTTCTTTCATCAAAGGCCTTATTTTCTCTTCCTGTGAATAGATCTAATCCCCATTCACTTTTCTCATTCAATCAATTATGTTTACTGCTTCTGATACTTTCTCTGCTTCACTGGCCTCCAGTCATGAATCATTAACACAGAACACAACAAGCCCTTATTAATTTGTATCCGGGGATGGCTGGGCCAAAGAGCTGAGTAGGTCGTTGGTTGTGCTTTCCAGATGGAAAGAGATCAAGAACTGGCTGTGATCCTCAGTCCTGATCAGTCCTTTAAACTGATTCAAAAGGGAGCTATGTGACAGGGGCTTTTGGGGTAGTGAACGGGGCTGGGGTGTGCATGGGCTGTAGGAAATTTTTGTCTGTCCTCCCAGTCTTGGACTAAAAGTTGGTCATTTCAGTCCCTTACCTTAGATATACACATTGGTTTGGTCACAGGCTAAAGTCCTCTAGCCAAGGCTGTATGAGGCCCATCAGCTGGGGAGATGACTCCTTTGAATTGGTGGTGACCGTGGGCTCATCTTAATTAATATGCTTCATGGGGTTACCAAGAAAGAAGCAATCCAAAGTGGGATACTTGTCTGAGACAAAAGCTAAGAAGAATATACTACATGGACACGTGGGCTTTGACATTTTTTGTTCTTTACTCTCATCCTCCACCCTTTAGTACAGTAGCCTAAGTGGCTCTTAGCCTTGACCCAAGACAGCACTCCTTCAGAATGGAGCAAGACTGAGACTACTTGAGTACCCCTAGAGGGAGAACCACACAGCCAAGACAGGTCAAGTTTGTATTCATATCAAACTCAAGACAGTATGGTCAGATAAAGGGAACAGCAGAACTCCTTTTCCTGCCCGTCCCTCGCTTCCTCCTCAGGGCTCACTTCCCTTTCCTGTTCACCTTTTAGGTAGCTCAGTGCTCTCACACATTCTCCTTCTTGCTCTTTGGTTCTATTAACTTAAGTCAATTTGTTGTCTTTTGCTCTTGGTTTACGAGTGAGTTTTACCATGGTTACCATTCTCAGAGAGGGCCCTCACATTTCAGTAATCCTTTATAGCACTGTTGAAAGATGATTAGTGTTCCATAAGTTGTTAATAGGTGTTCTAAGAAAGAGGGTTCTGCCATCAAATGTCTTCTACAAAGCTATGTTCTACACGTATATATATTTTTTACTCTTAAAAGTGATCAAAACTGATCTTAAACAGATTTAAGCAAAAGGCGGGGGGAAGAGTAGTTGGTAATTTCTTGACTTATATAACTGGGAAATCCAGAGGGGGAGCTGGCCTCAAGGACTTCACCAAGAACCCAGACTGTGTCATCATGTCTTCCGTGTCTCTCTTCACTGGCACCCCTACTCTCGAATCTTTTAGCTGTGCTTGTACCTGTGAATTTTGTAGTTTTCTTGTGTGGATGGCTTTCTACCTTGCACTGGAGTGATGGTGGTGACGGGAGGAAGACATTCACAGAGATTTTCAGGCTAACACCATCCCAGTTTAGTGACTTCCTAGATGAAACATAGAGCCTTTATAACCAGGAATATGTATGGAAAATCCCAGGACAGGCTCTCGCTTGCCTGACTTGGATTGTAGTCTAAATCCAGGCCAGCCACCACAGCCAGCATTACTGGGGTACTGTGATTTGTTACGATTTGGTTCCAAGGCCACTTCTTGTGACCAGGGAATCAGCTTATTATGATTGGCAACTCTGCCAGGAATGGGTAGAAAGTATAAGGGGAAGTTCATCAGAGGAAAGAGGTTATTGTAGACAGAATTGGGAGACACGATGCTGAGCACATAAAAACAGCAGCTGTCCCTAAATACCTTTGCACATTGAAATCACTTGGGGAGATCTAAAAAATACTGATGTATGAGTCTCACCCCCCCATGATTCTGATTTAATTTATCTGGGATGTGGCCTGGACATTGGGGTTTTAAAAATTCTCCTGGGTGATTCTAATGTGCAGCCATGGTTGAGGACTCCTTGTTAATTGCTTTTCCAGGTCATCATTTTACAAGGTACCAAAGATTAATCCTTCTAAATCTCAGTCCTCTGTTCCAAATAAAGCCCTGACTCCAGATGAATGTATCCAAGAGTCACTAAAATTGAATTCCAAACTCTCTTTCCAGTCTTATCTTCCACTACTATTTTATTTCCACTTTATGTTCCAGCAAATTGTAGGGTGTCCATCGGTCCCCAAACATCTCTAAAACACCTGCAGTTCCCCATGTATGGTCATCCCATTTCTTGAGCTTCGAACAGAGCTGCCCAGTAGAATTTTCTGAAGTGATGGAAATGTTCTTCTACTCTGTCCACTGTGGTAGCCACTAGCCACAGTGACTATTGAACACTTGAAATGTGGCCAGTGTGACTGAATTTTTAACTTTATTTCAGTGTACTTAATTTAAATTTAAATAGCCATGCCACAACTTGAAGGACCCGCAACTAAGATACACAACTATGTACTGGGGAGATTTGGGGAGATAAAGCAGAAAAATAAATAAATAAATAAATAGCCACATGTGGCTAGTGGCTGCTTGGATAGGGCAGATAAAATGCTTTATCCAATCCATCTCTGTCAACATTCTGTCAAAATGTGCAGGGTTAATTTTGTGTAACCCTCCTGTCCTGACGTTTTCTCTGATTTCTCCAGCTGAGAAACTTCACTTCTTCCTGTTAATTACCGAGCACTCTAATTGGACCCTAGCAGTGGCCTATTTATATTGTCCCATATTGTTCTTTCTGTCACCCCTGCCCCACTCCAGATGTTAGAAATTTCTTGAAAGAAGCGACTGATTAGAGGGTTTGTGCTTAATAAGCATTTGTTGAATAAATGCAGACAAAATTGCACCAACCACAAACGTCTGTATGCACTGCGGAAGCACAAAGACGTATATATTGTGAGGCAACAGACAGATGCACGTTAGCTTCCTCTTTTCGAAAGTGTTGCCAGTTAGATGGGAAGGCACATGTCCTGACTGTGGGCGAGAAACTGGGTCAGTAGAAGAGGTGGGAGAGAATGACTAATCCATAAAGTGACCACAGAGGGTTAGCCTATCTTATCTGGCTTGGAGGCAAAAATAATGGTGGAGATGGGAAATACTAATGATTTTCATTAAAGTAAATGAGGGGGCGTGGCCACTCAGCGTACACTCTCAATTAACACTTCATGAAGAATTCTGCAATCAGTCCTGGTAAAATGCGTAGTTATAAATTTGTCATGACCCACGTTTTTTTCCAGAATTCGTTTGTAAAATGATGAACTCTCACTTCCTAAATTTTCCACAGATGCTACCGTTGCCGGGGAAATGTCACTGTTAGAGAATAGAAAACTATTATTCCAAAGAGTATTGAAGACTGACTGAATCAGGTCTGGAACATTATGGAAATGGTAAGATAAACTCAGGTACTCTCTGGTAAAAGGAAAATTCTTTTTTCAAAAGTGTAGCCCCTTCTGAATTATGGCCAAATGTCACGGAATCATTTTCAGTGAAATTTTATCTATTAACAGCGAGGAGAAGGGAGGATGCTCTGCGCTCCTCCGGGAGCCCTGCAGCTGAGGTTTCTCTCCCCTGAGATCCATGGTAATGGAAGCAGCTGAAGCTGGAGGTCATTAACATTTTGAGAACACCGCAAACTGACACTGTGTAATGTTATGACATTTCTTCCCAAGACATTTAATCTCCTTTAATCAGTGTTTATGTTGAAGATACTTCATAGTTATTTGCTTTCACATAAAAATGGAACACTTTGGCATGTCATTAACATAAGAGTAATTTACTTATTACTCATTGCAATTATTTCTAGAGCTCTCTCTCTCCTGTCCTCTCCTCCATTCCTCTCTCCTTCTCTCCCTCCCTCCTTCCCTTCTCCTTTTCTCCTTTTTCCGTGTCTTCATTGTTTCTGGCTTTTGTTTTCAATTGTACTATTTTTGAAAGTGCTTCCAGTTTTTCCTTCTGCAGATAATCTTCCTGGCAAGTTGGTAGTCTTGGGGTTTTCGTGCCCTCTTCTTGGTAAACTTCAGAGC
The DNA here is from genome assembly GCF_037783145.1 of Equus przewalskii. Classification (NCBI taxonomy): domain Eukaryota; kingdom Metazoa; phylum Chordata; class Mammalia; order Perissodactyla; family Equidae; genus Equus; species Equus przewalskii. The sequence goes on from NC_091862.1 coordinate 19,435,976, forward strand.
CTGGAAGAAAACTAACCTCACCTCTCTGAGAAATGCTCATGGTCCCCATTGTCCTTGGTCAGGAACGGCTTATTCTCTGCTGAATGGTGCTCCATGGATGACTTAGCTGAACATCATTTTCTTCTCCCTTGCTTTCCTCCTCTCACTTGCTTCGGATATTGTTCTGAGCTTCTAGCATCTGTCTTCTTGCCTCCATTTCTCTTTCCTTCTTGTGTGGGGGTTACTTTATCTTCCTTTAAAGCTACTTCAGCTTTTCTTCCACCCTCAAAACTTTTCACTAAATGCAAAACTGATGATTGTTGACTTTTTTTATATCAGAGAGGGAATATATTCCTTAGCATAAACAAGTGGTTGCACATTTCAATCCATGAATTAGGCATAATTTTCCTTATTTTTAAATAAATGAACAATTTCTATTATAAATCTCTTATTATGCCAAGTAGGCAAAACCTAATTTCAGTTTAGGGAAGTGTTTCTCAACCTTGAGATCACTGATATTTTGGGCTGGGCCATTCTGTGTTTTGGGAGCTGTTCTGTGCACTGCAGGGCGTTCAGCAGCATCCTTGACCTCTGCCTACCAGATGCCAGTAGCACTTCCTGTTGTAACACCAAAACTTGTCTCTAGACATTGCCAAATATCTGCTGGGGGGCAAAATAGCCCCACACTGAGAACAACTGTTCCTTTCTGTGGAGTTATGTCTAAGTTCTAGGGCAAGATTTAAGGAGGGTGGAGAAGGCCTTTCCTTGAAATCATTCTTCATTTGCATAGACTTATCTGAGGGGTCCCTATTCCCATTGTGACTTTGGGCCCCTGGTGCATCCACCATGATCTGACGAAGGGCTCTCACAGCGGCTGTCTCACTCTGCTGTCGGGCACAAGGGCTGTTCCTGCGTTATTGCAGGATGCTCTGTGAGGTGGCCTCAGGTCTGTCCCGGTGCCATGCTAGGGAGCCAAGCTGATGGACCAGGAATGCAAGCATCCTGCTGACTCCAGACTCTCCCCTGGGGCTAGGGGCCCTGTTCCGTCTGATCTTGGATTCTCAGTTCCCATGGGGAGGACTTCCTGCAGGACACAGAGTTCAGGGCCCACTGTCATCTAAGGTCTGCTTACGCTGTGGCAGCTCTCGTGCCCCATGGTCCTGACCATCTTTACGTAGTCTGAGGACAAGCTCACCTGGCTCTTTATCTGGTTTTCCAAATATAATATTTTATGGCCTAGAAGTTATGTGCTTCATAGTTATACTTTTAACACCAAAAAGATTTTCTCTGCTTCTCTGCTGTATTATCCCTTCCTGGAGGCAATAAATTCTGCTGAGGGAATGGGTAGAAAAGAGGATACAAGAAAATAAGAGAAAAAAGTTTTGGTCAAAATTTCAATTTATATAAAGAAACAGCATCGCTTGCTTATTCCAATGCTACAATTCTGTAGGAATAGAAATATTTGGAAATCTAGATGAAGAGCCATCTTATCCTCAGCCTACAGAAGGATGGTTAAGACTGTGGGGAGCCAGGAGATTCACAGGGAAGCGAAGAGCTTAGATGACGGCGGGCTCCTGAGCTGGGGGGCTGTGCCAGGACTCCCACGGTGGAATTGGCAGTCCAAGATGACATAGTGTAATTTCACCTGCATACTACGGTTTTGCTTTCTTTTAATGAGCCAAGAGTTCCTTAGTAATCCTCTGCGTTTCTGGTCATCTGGTGGTCATTGGTCTTTGCAAGACCTTTGGTCCTCTTTTCTAATTTCTTAATATATATTTGGTTTATATTCATTTACTTTAAAGCATTAGTGCAAACCATGCATTATTTTTTGTAGTTTTAATTTACATGCATTGTCTTGTGTTTCTTATTTTTTTCACTCAACACTCTGCATTTAGCATCTGGTGGGTCTAAAGAGATATCTCTTTTTTGTTTTAATTTGCATTCCTATGATTACTAATGATATTGGGCATGAATCATATATTTTGTTAAAACTTTGGGTTTCTTTGACTATGAAGTGACTCAAATATCCTTTACCCATTTTTAAAATTTGGGATTTCTATGCTTATGCATGAGTTCCTGGTATAGTCTAGATAATAATTTCTTTGTGATTTTAGACACGATAAATATCATGTCTCTGCAACATCTTTGTGCTAACTTTGTTCACAGAAATTCTTAATTTGATGCAATTAAATCCATTAATGATGCTTTTGGAATTTTGTTTCAGAAGTTCTTCCCTAACCCTGGGGGACATTGTCTTCTGCCTTTATGATTTCCTTTGGTTTCTTTCTTTTCTTTTTTTTTTAAAGATTTTTTTATTTTTTTCCTTTTTCTCCCCAAAGACCCCGGTACATAGTTGTATATTTTAGTTGTGAGTCCTTCTAGTTGTGGCATGTGGGACGCTGCCTCAGTGTGATTTGATGAGCAGTGCCATGTCCGCACCCAGGATTCGAACCAATGAAACACTGGGCCGCCTGCAGCAGAGCACGCGAACTTAACCACTCGGCCACGGGGCCAGCCCCCCATTTGGTTTATTTCTTTAGTATATTGGATCCCATCTTTGTATGTGGTAATAGGTATGGATTTTTCTCCATAATAAACAACTTCCCTATCATCATTTACTAAACAGTCTGATTTGCGGCGCTGTCTTTATTATGTAGTAAATTTGAGATATGAGTCTATGTCATCGCAATCCTGATCTGTAGGTCAATTTGGGCTTTTTGCATTAATATCATACTGTTTTAAACATTATGACCTTTCAGTGAGTCTTAGTAGTTGTTAGGCCAAGTGTTCATCTCATTTGCTTATCATGGCAATATTGTCTAGAAACATAATTTAGGGTTGCTTGTAAGTAAATAAATATAGACTGTCAGACCACACACCACTTTTTTGGAGGCTAAACCAATGGAGGTACAGTCATGTGTCACTTAATGATAGGGACATGTTCTGAGAAGTGCATCATTAGGCGATTTCGTCATTATGCGAACATCATAGAGTGTACTTACACAAACCTAGGTGATCTAGCCTACTACACACCTAGACTATATGGTACTAATCCTATGGGACCACCATCAGTATATTACGTGGTCCGTCATTGACTAAAATGTTGTTATGCTGCCCACGACCGTATAAGTCTTAGGAGGTGTTGGGCCTTTTGCATTCTGGGGCAGAGAACGCAAACTGAGTTGGAATCAACATTAGATTCTGGGATAGGAACTCGGACTTTGGGCTACATGGCTTTTAAGCCACATGATTAAAAAAGCACTAGTTTATAGAAATTCCAGAATTCAAAAACATAATAAATGAATTTAAAGCTCAATGAAAGTGTTATATAGGGTAACAGAAACAAATAAATAGAAAATTAGTAAAGTGTAATATAGATCTCCAAACATCTTATAAAACACAGAAGATAGACAAATAGATGGAAAATATGAGAGGTTGATAAGCATGGAAATTGAATAATAGGGCCAACATCTACATAGTCAGAATTCATGAAGAACAAAATCTATATAATTTTGTCTATATAAATTCATGATAATAATAATAATAGTAATGTCCAATTTGTGGAGTGAAAACAAAGCAACAAAGAGCTAAATGTTTGGGCAACAATAGCTAGGAACTGAGAGGAAGGGACTGGAGTTATGTTTGAAGGTCATCGTATTCTTGGGCAGAGGATAAAGGTACTGATCACTGTCAGACTTTTCTAAGTATGTACATTAAAATTTCAAGATAATCACTGAAAAAGAAAGATTGAATGTTTATATCCCAAAGTTGTAACAGGAAAAAATGGAAAGCAAAATGGAAAAAAATCAATCTGAAAGAAGACATGAAAAGAGGAAATAATCACAAAGTTTGGGACAAATAGAACGTACAAAATAGGGTGATAGAAAGAAATCTAAGTATATGAGGAAACACTGGAAACTGACATAGATTGTCAGACTACATGCTTTTAAAAATTCAAGCTACATGCTACGTTCTGTTTAGAAGAGACATACCCAACACATAAGCACACAGAGAACAACCAAACTGACAAAGCTATTAGATTGAAACCTCTGAAGTTGCCAATTTTGAGCTACAAAACCAGCAATTTTCCATGGTTCTAACTAATATAACAGTATCAGAAACATAGACCTTAAGACAGAAAACATCATATGAGATAAAAAATATCATTATATATTATTACAGGTTTGAATCCACTAGGAGAATGAAATACCTCTTAAGAATACAACAGCAAAGATTAAAAATATATAAAGCAAAAAACTGACAGAATTACAAGAAGGAACAGAAATATCCGGAATTGCAGTGGGATATTTCAACACATCTCTCTTAGTTATTGATAACTGGGCCAATGGCTATGTGAAACGGTTGAATAACACAGTTAAGAAGCAACATCTAGAAGACAATCTATTTCTCTATCGGGGAATGGACTTAATTTTCTAGACCACAAAGAGCATTTTTGAAATCAATCATATTTAAGACTATGAATCAAGCCTTAATAAATACCAAGGGACCTGCATCATAGAGATAAAAAGTTTGTTGACCATAAAGCAAGCAAACCTCAACAAATTTCAATGAACCAATATTATGCAGACCACGTATCTGACCGCAGTGCAATTAATCAAGAAATCAATAACTAAAGAATAATTTTTTTAAATCCCATACATTTAGAAATTTAAAAACATGTGTTTGAATAACTCAGATGAAAAGTAATATTAGAAAAGAATTAGAGCATATTTAGAATTAATAAAATTATAATTTTAAAACTACTTCTCAACCTTGTAAGGATGCAGGGTAAGCAGTGTTTAGAGACAAACATATAGACTTCAATCCACTTATGAGAAAATAATAAAGGTCCCAAATCAATAGCTAAGCATCATCGTCAGAAGTTAGAAAAGGAACAAGAAAACAAACTCAAATAAAATAGAGGCAAGCATATAACAAAGATAAGAGTATAAATCAGTAAAATAGAAAACAAACATGTTGGAGAGAATCAATAAGCCAAAATTACTTCCTTGGAAAGGAAAAAAATATCATCAAACTCTGACATAACTGATGTACAAGTAGAAAAGATAGAAAACCCAGATAAACAACATGAGAAATCCCAAAAGAGCTATCATTAGAGACAAAACAGAGATAAAAGATAATAAGTAAAAAACTCTGGAAAACTTTTTACCAAAAAATTAAAAATTTAGACAAAATAGACAAGTATAAGGAAAAAATATAACACAAAATTCCTTCAAGAAGAAATAGAAAACTTGAATAGATCTATAACTGTAAAAGAAATTGAATCAATAATTAAAAATCTTCCCGGGGCTGGCCCCGTGGCCAAGTGGTTAAGTTCGCACACTCTGCTGCAGGCGGCCCAGTGTTTCGTTGGTTCGAATCCTGGGCGCGCACATGGCACTGCTCATCAAATTACACTGAGGCAGCGTCCCACATGCCACAACTAGAAGGACTCACAACTAAAATATACAACTATGTACCGGGGGGCTTTGGGGAGAAAAAGGAAAAAAATAAAAAAAATCTTCTTTTTTTTTAAAAAAAGAAAGAAACCAAAGGAAATCATAAAGGCAGAAGACAATGTCCCCCAGGGTTAGGGAAGAATTTCTGAAACAAAATTCCAAAAGCATCATTAATGGATTTAATTGCATCAAATTAAGAATTTCTGTGAACAAAGTTAGCTCACAACGAAGAATATACAACTATGCACCGGGGGGCTTTGGGGAGAAAAAGGAAAAATAAAATGTTAAAAAAAAAATCTTCCCACAAGGAAAATACAAGGTCAAGATAGTTTATAAGGGAAAGCTATGAAAATTCAAGGACTAAATATCTTCAAGCTTATGGAAATTCTCCCAAACCATGAAAAAAAAAAAGCAGCATACTTTCAACACATTCTATAAGGCTAATGATAACACTAAATCCAAACAAAGACAAAGAGTTATCGCTGGCAAGTTCTGAGAACTCAGATACATATAGAATCATAAATGAATATTAACAGGTGAAATCCAACAGTGTATTAAGAAAGATAAGGTATCACTACTAATTTTTATATATCCCATGCATACAAAAGTGGTTTAGCATCAGATAATATAGTACATTAACAGATTAGGGGGGAAATGTTCTTATCAATCATTGCAGTGAAATACTTGATAAAATTCATAAATAAAATTAAATCAATCAAGTAAATAATTCATAAATAAAAACTGTTGAAAATTGGGAATAGAAGGCACATTTCTTAACCTGATAAATGCACATATCAAAAATCTACAGTGAACATTGTACTTAATAATGAAATATTTTAGGCATTTCTTTTGAAATCAGGAATGAGACAGTTGACCACTATCACTATTTCTGTTGGTTATTGTTCTTGACATTCTAAGTTGTGCATCAGAGAAAAATAAAATAAAATATAAAATGATTGGAAGGGAAGAAACAAAACTATCATTAGTTTTTTGCACAGTAAACCCAAAATGACATACCGTCAAATTATTAGAAATATGCTAACTTAGCAAGGTTCTTGAATGTAAGATTATTATCTAAAAATAACAATAGAGTTTAAAAATTAATTAAAAAGATGATTTAGCATTATAAAAAACAACATATAGGAATAAATCAAATAAATCATGTGCAAACCTTTACTGAAAAAATTTTTTATACTACTGAAAGACGTTAAAGAAGATAATGTGTGTGCTGTGTGTATGAAAATAAACACGTAACAGAACAGCTTCACAATTAATGATACTCAAAAGAATAAAGATGACAATTCTGATCTAAAGATAAATCTGACCTACAGATTACTCAAAATACCTGATGTATTTCTCATGAAACTTTCTGAACTAAAGCTAAAATTTTATAGAAGATTGAATGTCCAGGTAAAGAGAAGATACTCTTGCAGTAGAATACAGTGTGTATTCAGTAGAATACAGCTTTCCGGATGTCAAGATTCAGACAGTGTTGAAACGATACAGGGATGGACCGACACACCAATGGGAGAGTGCCCGTAAATAGACCCACGTATACACGGAATCTTGATAAATGACAGCGGTGACACTTTAGACCCACAAGGAAAGAGTGGACTATTTAATAAATGGTGCTATGATCATTTGGAATCCATCTGAAGAAAGAAAAATTGTATCACAATCTCCAAACAAATTGAAGTGAATGAGAAAGGAACAATAGTATTTTCTTACCAGGTCAGCACACTTTCTCCTAAAGGAACATAGTAAATATTTTAGGCTTTGTGGATCATAAGGTCTCTGTCACAACTCTCGACTCTGTCATTGTATTGCAAAGCAGCATAGACATTATACAAAAAAAATAGGTGTGGCTGTGTCGCACGAAGCTTTATTTACAAACACAGGCAGTTTCCTGCAGGCTGTAGCTTTCTGATTTCCTCTTTTAGAAGACAATACAAGAGACTATCTGTAATCTCAGGATAGAGAAAGACTCTCCCTGCAGTGTTATTAAGGTATACTTGGCAAATAAAATTGTATATATTCAAAATGTACAACGTGATGATTTCACATACATATACATTGTGAATGATTACCTGCCACAATCAAGTTAATTAACGCATCCATCACCTCACCTAGTTAGCTTTTTGTGTGTGTGTGGTGAGGATGCGTAAAATCTACCCTCGGTAAATTTCAAGTATACAATACAGTATTATTAGCTATAGTCACCATGCTGTACGTTAGATCCTCAGAACAATACTCTCTGACCACCATCTCCCCATTTGCCTCAGCCGCCAGCCCCTGTAAACCACCATTCTACTCTCTGTTTCTATGAGTTCAACTTTTTTTTTTTATTCCACATATAAGTGATACCATACAGCATTTGTCTCTCTCTGTCTGGCATATTTCGCTTAGCATAATGCCTTCCAGGTTATCCATGTTGTCAAAAATGGCAAGATTCCCTTCTTTTTTATGGCCAAATAATATTTCATTGTACAAATATATCATATTTTCTTAATCCATTCATTCGTCAACAGATACTTAGGTTATTTCCACATCTGGGCTGCTGTAAATACTGTTGTAATGAACATGGGTGTACAGATATCTCTTTGAGATACTGATTTCATTTCCTTCAGCTTTATACTTAAAAGTGAAATTGCTGGATTATATGATAGCTCTCTTTTTAAATTTTTGAGGTGCCTCTGTACTGCTTTCCATAATGGCTGTACCAACTTATATCCCCACCAACAGTTTTCCCTCCTCACTAATAATCCATCTGTTCAGATTTTCTATTCATGACTTGGTCCTGGTAAGTAGTGTGTTTCTAGAAATTTCTTTCTTTAGGGTCAGTGAGTGGAAAGTTGTGTTCCTTTAGTGGTGTCACGTTTCCTTGATTTTCCATGTTTCTTGAAGTCTTGTGTTGCTGTCTTTGCATTTGAAGAAGAAGCACTTCCTCTGTCTTGACTGACTGGGTTTGGGAGGACATCTTCACCGTCAGTCAGGTTTAGGATTCCAAGGCTTTCTAAACCTTTTCTCTGGATACATGGCTCCACACTTCTGGTTCCCTCTTGGGGGAGAATTCTTAAGATTGTATCCCTTCTCTTGCTCCCACAAAGCCCGATGCTGTGAGCTTCCTGTTTGTTTTCCCCAGGGAAGTGCCCGGAAATGCTCAAGTTTGTTAGCCTTCTCCCAACCCCTCAGAGCCAGGCTAACTTTCTGCGCTTGCTCACCGTCTCCAGATTGGCTCCTGCTGTCTGCGGGAGCACACCTGGAGGCTGGCCACTGGGAGGAGGAGAGGGTATGAGTGGGGCACATAGAGCATTGGGGGTGCCCATGGGCCAGTTTGGGGGTCCCCAGCCAAGGCATCCCCAGCAGTTCGTGGGTGGGTTTCATGATGGAGTCCATTAGTCTGCAAGTAGGAAGAACTGTGAAGCTGTTAGTACTGTCCCTGAGATTATTCCAAACCCTGGCTTCTGCGCTTCCTGCTTTTCCCAACCCCTCAGCCCTGCAAATCACCTCAGTAATCTGTTTAAGGTGAGAAAGAAGTGGGCCTCTTGGGCAGTGTCCTGCACAGTTGGGAAGCCGGAGTTCACTCATACATACTCACCTCCCTCCGTGGGAGAAAGTCGTGGGTGAGGGCGAGGGGGTCTCTCCTGGCACCGAGCTCTGCGGCCTAGGGGGAGGGGCTACACAGGCAAAAGGAAACTGTGCCTCTCATCTTTGTCAGTGTGTCTATTCTTGGATTTTCTTTTTTCTCCAATGATGGGCTGGAATGTCTCTGCTGGACTCCTGACTCCCACAAGGTACTCTCATCAGTGGGTGACTGCCAAACTTGAAGTTCTGTGGGGGGTCTGAGGGTAGAGAACTGTTACACCGTCTTGCATGTCTCTCCAAGAAGGACTCTTAAAGGAAGAAAAGTGCACAGGTGAGAGAAAATATTGAATAATCAACAGTATTAAAAAGAATTTCTGTTTATCAAAAGATTTCATAAAGAAAGAGAAAAGACAATGCCCCAAAATGGGAAGAGAGACTTGCAACACAGAAACAGATTAAGAGTTAGTATTCAGAATATATAAAGAAGTCGTAGGAATTAAAGAGAAAATTAAAAAAATGACCCACTAGAAAAATAGGTAAAAGATATGAACAGAGTATTTCACAGAAGGGTAAACACAGTGGGCATTAATTATAGAAAACAGCAATAAATTTATTAAGGTTAGCGCAATTTAAAAGCACAATGAATTACCATTACATGCTTGCTCTATTAACAAATATACAAAATCTGACCATACCTAGTGTGTTAGTCCATTTGGGCTGTTATAACAAACAGCTCAAACAGTTTGTAAATAGCAGAAATTTATTTTTCCTAGTTCTGGTGGGAAGTTCAAGATCAAGGCACCAGCAGATTTGGTGTCCGGTGAGGACCCACTTCCTCATAGATGGTCACCTTCTCACTGTGACCTCATATGGCAGAAGGGGTGAGGGAGCTCTCTGGGAACACTTTTATAAGGGCAATAATCCCATTCATGACCCAGTCACCTCGCAAAGGCCCTACCTCCTAATACCATCAGCTTGGGGGGTAAGATTTCAACATATTAATTTTGGGCGGATACAAACATTCAACCCATAGTATGTAATGATAGAGAGTACTTGAATCAAGGGAAACTCTTAAATGTTGCTAGTGAGAGTGTACACAGATACAACCATTATGAAAGACAAGTTGGCGTGATTTTGTAAAATTGAACATGCGCAGTCTCCATAACTCAACAATTCTATTCCTGCCTACACCGTATATCATAAAGAAATACTTGCTCATGTATCCAAAAGAGGACTATCTGCATCAGCATCATAACAGCAACAAATTGGCAACAACACAATGCCCTTAGGAAAATGGATGGACAAATTATACAGTATTCATATGATGAAACACCTATTCAGTAGTGAAGTTGAACTACAATGATGTGCATCACTATGTGGGTGAATATTAAAAAGTAATATTGAGTTAAGAAAGCAAGACTCAAAAGAATGAACATAAGATGTCAGGTTTATAAATTCCAAAAAATAAACAAAACTAAAATATATTAAAAGAAAAGGGTGTGGTGAAAAATTAAAACTCAGGGGCCAACCTAGTGGTGCAGAGGTTAAGTTGGCATATTCCACTTCTGTGGTCCGGGGTTCTCTGCTTTGGATTCCTGGTTTGGCCCAATGCACTGCATGTCAAGCCATGCTGTGGTAGGTGTCCCACGTATAAAGTAGAGGAAGATGGGCACAGATGTTAGTTCAGGGCCGGTCTTCCTCAGCAAAAAGAGGAGGATTGGTGGCAGATGTTAGCTTAGGGCTAATCTTCCTCAAAAAAAAAAAAAATTAAAACTCAGGCTAGTGAGTTCTATTGGTGTAGAGTGAGAAAGCAGAAAAGGATGATGAAGAACAAAGAAATGGTGTTAATAATATTTTCTTTTTTAATTGGTGGTGGTTCATGGGTGTTTGCTTTACTTTTTAAGTGCATAAGTTGCATATATCACATACATTCCTTTCACATATCAAATATTCCAAAATAAAAAAGTCCAAGGCAAAAACCCTTTATCTCTGTATTAAAATGACACAAATTGGTCAACATGTGCTATTTTTCCACACATTCTAAATAAGCCCTCTTTCCATGAAAATCATTTTCTATCCTCTTTACCCCTTTTTTCTTTACTGTATTTATTTTTTATCAAATTTTGTTTTACATTATATTATTTTACTTAAATTTTTTAATCTGTTTGATCTTTCTTGATGGTAAGATCCATGTGCCAATTATTTTCCATTTGACTCCCTTCTACCATCTTCTGTTCTTGTCGGCTCTGCACTATGCTCTCAGAGGCTGAAGCCTACATCACCTTGACTCGCTTGCTCTCATATTTCCAGTTGAGTTTAGCCAATGGGAATCCCTGGTAGGAAACTAGACTGTGGGAGGAGAGAGAGATGGGGGAACTTCTTCCCTCAATTTCCTTGTCCTTGGGCAGAATCCCTCGTGACCACATCTTCTTCCAGGAAGCTCTTCCTCCATTGTCTTCAAGTCCCATTGGTGTCTGTAACATTATGTCCCCCATGCTCATTCGACATTAGATGTGGCAGTGGCTTCTCACTCTTGCTGGTCTTGGGGTGCCTCAACTTCCCTTGTTTACACCCTAAACCTTTCCCAAAATACATAATTAGCTCTTTGATTAAAACCATCTAATTTGGACCAGCTGGGGTAAATTTTTATTCCTGCCAGAATCTTGTCATACATTTGGTCGGTCTCAGGCACTGCTGTTTTCTCAACATCTAGAAAATTACCCAGCACACTAGTAACAAGAAGAAAGAAAAGAAAAAAGTGAACAAATAAAAAAGACAGACTCATAATACCTTAGAGTTTGAGAGGAATTGTGATGGACGTGTGATTCAACTTTTCCTGTTACAGATGTGGAAATGGGGCCTTGAAGAAGCCAAGTTTACTGGAAAGGAAGTCTGGGCCCCTGCCCACAGCACTGGGTAGTTATAGACAGCTTCTTGAACAATAACCCATCAAGGACAATTACCACACGATTGTGTCCCACCTGCAGCAGCTGATTAGGCCAGGGCTGGGAAATTGACTCCAGAATTATTGGCTAGTAGCAGCCTGTGAGATAGCTGGCATGAGAATTTTGCCCAACCAAAATGATGGTGATTAAATAACACTCATCAGATTCCCTTGCTTGGAGGATTTGAATGCAAAATACAAAGAGAGTGTTCCAGTTGGTAACGAAGGCTGATGCTGAAAAAGATGCAAATGTCAGACATCAGAGACGATAAAATGGCAGTAGTCATGAGAGACGATGAGTATGTAGGGATTGTGAATTCATTCAAGTTCAAATCACAGATATCATGACGAAGCAGAAGCTAAAAGATACCCAGCTGTAGAGACAGAGAGAGGAGCTGAGTCATGATACCGGCAAGAGATTGTCTAACTAGAGAGTGGCAAGTTAATGTTGATAGTAAAATGCCTGTGGATCCTTTTAATTCCCAACATCTATTCCTTTCCTCTGAGGTCCAGAACATGCCTGCTTCTGGGGTTAGCAAAGATTCCCTTAGTTCTTTTTTCCATATATGTTTTTACAACAAACCCTCATTATCTGAAGTTCTAGCAAATACAAAAAAGTGGAAAAACCAACGCTCTATCTCTTTCCACCACATCATTCACATGAAGTTATCAGTCAAATTTGAATCTTATTTATGATTCCTTCCTAGTCCAGCTTAGTTTAGAAAAGGATCAAAATCCGCTCTTTGATAGTTTTGCTATGCAATGATTGCTGTCTAATATTTCTTTTCTTTCACATTATATGTGTGAGTTTTGCAAAACATCGGCAACAATTAGAAGGTAATCTAAAGGGTAAACTCAAATTTCCCCAAATTCATTATGTATATATTTTTTACAGATGATCTAAATTTTAAGCAGAGAAATAGAAAAATATAAATGTCTGAGGGTGAAGATTACATAAGAGATCAGTTATTTCATTCTTCCAAAATGTCAACCCCTAATATCCAAACTCCCAAGCAGGATTGCTCTGAGAACAGAACCTCAGGTGGAGAAGAATCTCCATAGGGGACAAGACAGAGAATGAAGCGATGGGGCATGGAGCAGACACAGCACTCAGGGCAGCAGCGTCAGGGCTGTGTCAAGAGCAGCCTGGCACAGAGGAATACATTCTTTCAGACAGATTCATAAAGGGGTGATTAGCATGAGAGAAATGTAGGGATGCCATTTATCTTGATTGTCCCAAAGCCCTTGACAGAATATTTTCTCTGAAATTCACTCTGAACGAGTGAAGACTCGTTCACAAAAAGTGAACTCAATTTGCCTTGAAAGTTAGCTGATGAGTCCAAAATAAAGAAAAAATGATAAATAGCAAATGCATCTAGTTCCAGGAAAGTGGCTGAAAATCACAAAGAAGTTGATATTATTTTTTAGTCTTCTCACATTTTCAAAAGTTGCCTGAAAGTAATTTTAAAAAAATATGTGGGAGTTAAACTTACCATGTGTTAGGTACCTGAGTGCAGTGGCCATATATTCTGAACCCAAATGAGGAAGGCTTTATGTTGCTTCTGGGTGCAGGAGATGGAGAGATGTCATTTGGAGGATAAGTTATTAGAATTTCCTGCATGTTCTTTATTGTATACGGGAATTTCAGGACAAATTTTTTTTCCTGAGGAAGATTAGCCCTGAGCTAACATCTGTGTCCATCTTCCTCTATTTTATATGTGGGACACCTGCCACGGCATGGCTTGAGGAGCAGTGCTAGGTCCACGCTTGGGATCTGAAGCCTCAAACCCTGGGCCACTGAAGCAGAGTACGTGAACCCAACAGCTACAGTGCCAGGCCAGCCCCAGGACAAACTTTTAAATCAAGATAAGTCTAGAAAATTCTGGACATAAGTTATCAAGCAGTGCGATATGTGATTCCTGATAACAAGGAGCTTAGAGTCTAGGATAAAGGAGTCGAAACATGCTCACACACACTTTAATCGTGATACAATGATGTCGGAAACCTGCCAGAAACATTGACAGAGCGTATTAACTTAATTTCCAGTTTCTTTGATTCCTTTTTCCTCCCCACTCCACCCTTTCATCTTCTTGCTATCTGAGAAATTTTAAAATGTAAATTGGATCATGTCATTAACCTTAAAACCCTTCAAAGACCTTCTGCTACTCTTTGAAAATAATTTAGAGATCTTGTTAATCATCGTGTTTTCCACCTACTCCATCACTTACAGATCTGGCACATTGTAGGAACTCAATATCTGCTGAAAAAAATTAAAGGAATGAATGAATGATAAGTACATACATACAAGGTATAAAAATATTGCTGAATATTTAGCCTGAGTTTTCTTCTGTTTTTCCTTTGCGATGCCTCTTTCTAATATAGTTGTAGGAATGTAGTGACAACTCCCAACAATAAAAATGATTAATGTGGCTGACATACAACACAGACTTGAAAATATCAGGTTGTATTTTTAGTGCCTGTGTCTGATTGGTTCACCAAAACCGAGGATGCATTTCATTTTGACCACCTTACAACTGTTAGGCCCTTTAAAAGGTTATGCAAGTTGTGATCTGCACAACTTCAGGAGGTACACAGGGGTACAAGGGGAGCTTTCACGTCCGTGAGAAATCTGTGAGTTTTCAGGGCCTTGAAAGTAGCTACTTAGCTTTATTCATCTTTCTATTCCCCACGGTGTCTATTGCTATACCTGAGATTGAGTTGGGGATCAATCTGTATTTATTTGTTTAATAGATCTGTCATAAGTGTTCTTATACGTTCTCAATTTGAAATAATTCCAGCTTGCAAACTAATATTTTAATAATGCATAATTGGTCAGTTTATTTAAAAAAGGGAAAGTAGAGAATCATAAAAATTATTCCCATATACCTTAAAAATTTTAACTTTTAAGGCATGAAGTGTGCATCCAATCATCAGTCTTTTGAGATAGCGTTCAGGCCTGTTCTTTGAGTCCATTGATGAAAGTTCTGATTTATCTTTATTACATTAAACCCAAGCATACCGATCTTAACTAACTTAGGGTGTGACTATGGCTTTAAGATGAAGGAGAGCAGCCATTATATTTGTGAATCAAGGTCCTTTGTACACCATTCATTTAAAAAAGTGATGACTTGAAGTGGTGACTGAAGGTGGTTTTCTAGAGCAAATGGAAGAAGTGTGAAATTCAAATATACTTGTGAAATTCACAATCATTTACGCTGTGATGCTAATGGTGTTGATGAAAATAACTCTTGCTTATAACACATTTAAAAGGGTTTTCAGGAACATTATCTCATTGGAGCCTCATATCCTGTGAGCTCAGTACTGTAGGTAAAATCATCACCCTAGTTTCTGAGATAAGGGAACTGAAGCCCAACAAATTTAAGTGATTTGTCTAAAAGGTTTTACAATATTAATGCACAACCATAACTCAAATCACAGCACTTTAATTTTTATTTTTCCCTGCTAAAGCTTGTTGTACGTTATGTTGTCTTGAGCAGAATAAATTGTCTTCCTTCAAGAGGAAAAAAAGAGAATTATTACTATTCTTCCCTTAACTTCATTACTACGTGCTTACTACCCTAAAAATGCATTTCTCTGTATAGGTTTGTCTTCCCTACAGCCTGTCTTCCCTTCAACCCTACAACCTTCTAAGAGGAGATGAAGCCAGTCCTCTTTCTCTAGAATGTGTCTGGTGACATGTTAGTGTGGCTGAGCTGAATTTTAAGAGACAGAGCTTTACCCATTTTAGGAATAAGAATACATTTTAGGAGCATATTGTGTTATTTCTAAACAAAATTTTCTATCTTGCAAAAATGGAAGAAAGAAAAACTTGGAGATTTGAAGAGGAAAAATTCAGTGTGTTTTCAAGAGAACCTCAGGATATGGTGATTCATGTTATTATCTTCACATTCACAGTTCTTGCATTTACCTATTAAATCTATGGTTCTTCTATTTCTAATTCATTATTTTATTCTTTATTTTTGATTAATTCCTTCATGCTGATTTCTTTATATTTTAATTATTATTTTTCCAACTACTTGAGTTGAACGTTCATTTATTTTATGTTTTTTGAAAATATTGAAAATGTACAAGGTTTTGAATTTGTCTGAATATAGATTTGATATGTCTCACCAGCCTTTCTTTGAAAATTAAGAATAACTTTATGTATCTTTTTCTGATTGTAAAATTCATTCAAAACAGAAAGATAAGGACAAGAAAGTAAGAGTCATTCATGGTCTTAGTGATAGAGCAGAGGTCTGCAAGCTACACCCCACAGGCCAGATCCAGCTCAACAGATATTTTTGTAAAAACAGCCTTGGGGCTGGCCCAGCAGTGTAGTGGTTAAGTTTATGTGCTCTACTCTGGAAGCCCGGGTTCACTGTGTCGGATCCTGGGTACGGACCTACACACTGCTCATCAAGCCATTCTGTGATGGTGTCCCACATACAAAATAGAGGAAGGTTGGCACAGAAGTTAACTCAGGGCCAGTCTTCTTCACCAAAAAAAAAAAAAGTTTTATTGAAACATCGTCATGTCCGTTTGTTTACATGTTGTCTATGGCTGCTTTTGCACTACAGTAGCAGAGTTAAGGACCTGTGACAGAGACCAAACTGCTTGCAAAGCTCAAATGTTTTACTGTCTAGCCCTTTACAGAAAAAGTTGGTTGACTCTTTGACATTGGTCTTAGCAATATCTTTTTGAATATGTCTCCTTAGGCAAGGGAACCAAAAGAAAAACAAACAAAATTGAGCTGCATCAAACTAAAAAGCTTCTGCATAGCCAAAGAAACCAACAACAAAATGAAAGGCAACCTACCAGTTGGGAGAAGATATTTGCAAATCATACATCTGATAAGGGGTTAATATCCAAAATATATGAAGAATCCATACCATTCAACAGCAAAAAGGAAAAAAAAAACCCAATCAGAAAGTGGGCCGAGGCTCTTAAAAGACATTTTCAAAAAAAAATATACAGATGGCCAACAGGCACATGAAAATATGTTCAACATCACTAATTATTAGGGAAATGCAAATCAAAACCACAATGAGATATCACCTCACGCCCATCAGAATGGCTATTACTAGAAATACAAGAAATAACTAGTGTTGGAGAGGATGTGGAGAAAAGGGAACCCTCGTACACTACTAGTGGGATTAGAGAAACAGATGCAGCCACTATGGGAAAGAGTATAGAGACTCCTCAAAAAATTAGAAATAGAAATACCATGTGATCCAGCTGTTCCACTTCTGGGTATTTATCTAAATAACATGAAAACACTAATTCAAAAAGATATATGCACTCCTATGTTCTTTGCAGCATTATTGACAATAGCAAGACTTGGAAACAACCTAAGTGCCTAATGGCTGATGAATGGATAAAGGAGATGTGGTATATGTATACATATACCACATACCGTATATATATACAAATAGAATGCTACTCAGCGATAAAAAAAGATGAAATCTTGCCATTTGCAACAACATGGATGGACCTTGAGGGTATTATGCTAAGCAAAATATCAGACAAAGAAAGCCAAATACCATATGATTTCTTTCATATATGGAAGATAAAACAAAAACAACAAACAAATGCATAGACACAGAGATTAGATTGGTGGGTACCAGAGGGGAAGCGGGGAGAGTAAAAGGGGATATTTGAATGGTGATGGATGGAAACTGGACTTTTGGTGGTGGACGATGTAGGCTATACAGAAGTTGAAATATGAGGATCACACCTGAGTTTTACGTAATGTTATAAACCAATGTTACCTCCATAAAAAAATAAAGAGGAAAAAAATTTTGATGATTTTTGACTCAGGGAAAATCAATAACATTTTGGTCTCTCTATCTCAAATTTATTCATCTTTGATGTCACAATATTGATCAGTCTCTCTCTCTTTTTATTGTCTATGGTAACTATCGTTAGTGGCCCCTGTAATGCCAATTCTCTCCCTTCTTTCTTGTTTTTAGAACCTTGACTGTTTGAGGGAATCAATGTCCCAGGTAAAAATAATTAATATTCTAGACTCTCTTCAATTAAGAGTGATGTTGGGATATAGGTTTGAACAATGAGGGTTCATGGATTACTGATTTCTATAGAACATACAAATTTAGCAGCTTAAATAACAACTATTTAAAATGTCGAGACATTTCTGGTAATCTGGGTCTGTTTTAGCTGATCAAGGCTGGGCTCATTCCTGTGTCTATGGTCAACTGGGGGGTTGGCTGGGGGTTAGCCAGGCCAGGAAGGCCTCCAACGGGACTACTCAGCTCTTCTCTGTGTGTCTTTCATGTCCCTACAGCTGCCTAGCTGGCCTTGTTCCCATGGCGGCATGAGCCGTGCAAGAGAGAAAGCAGAAATACGCAAGAGCTTTTTCAAGTCTCTTCTTGTGTCACGTTTACTACGTACTGTCCTGATGATCAAATCAAGTTATATGGCTAAACTCAGAGTCACAACCAAAGGGAATGGATGTGGAAGATGTGAAAAATTGAGTTGAGAAATGCAACTGATTTACCAGATAGATAGAGACAGAAGTCCATGGACAGGGCGTCCTTTCCCAGTAAAAAGAGAAAGTATTTCTTGTGCCTGGAATAGAGATGTGAGGTTTGGTAGTGTTGTCACCATCTTGGGACTATGAGCTGACAAATATAAGGACAAAGACCTATCTATCTGTTAATTATGGTGGAACAGAAGATTGAAAGATCCTACATTCCTGACGGCATTTTTGAGCCTCACGAGTAGTTGTAGAATAAAACTGTTGTAGGAGACAAATAAGTCCTTACCTGCTTCTCTACATAATAAAGTAAGTTTTCTGTTACATATTGCCAACTATTTTTAGTCAATAATATATTGATGTAATTTCTTATTAGTACATATAACCTAGCTCATTTTCCAAAATGGCTTTTAGCATATGACTATACTGAAACTTATTTGATCAATCTCCTCTTGAGAGACATTTATTTCCCAGATTTTCACTATTGCAAATAATGTGTCAGCGGTCATTCTCGCACATACATCTCTGACCGCCTTTTCAAGTGTCTTGTAGCATACACTCCTGCAAGAGAGATTTTGGGGAGAACGAACATATTCACTTTACATTTTTAAACATATGGTGCAATGATCTTGCAGGAAAATTGGCAAAACTTACCCTCCTATCAACACTTTATGATTACTTTCATTTTTCCACAAGTGCTCCAAAATTGAGTATTGGCAATCTTTAAAAATTTGGCCATTCTAGTAGAAAAATATATATATTTCATATTTCTTTTCATTGGTAGTGTTCGAATTTATTAAGATTGACTCCTTTTCACTCATTTATTTGTCATTTATATTTCTCTTATACATTCCCTGTTTGTATCTTTTATGCGTGTTTGTACTGGTTTGCTTATTTTTTTCTTACTATTCTTTTACTTTCTGTCTATACAACACAATTCCTGATCTTTTTTTGTTTTATACAATGTACGCATATTCTCCCAGTTTATTTGCCTTTTTCTTTGTTAACGTATCTTTGCCATAAAGAAGTTCATTTTTGTTTTTTAGAAAAAATCTTCCAGCTTTTGATAAGATTTCTAGGTTTTGTTCATACCTATCAGTCCCTTTCTTAACACCATGAAAATATTTTCCATATTTATTCCCACTACCTTTGTGGTTTTTAAATATATCTAAGTTTTTAATTCATTTGGCATTTTTACATGTGTATAGTGTGGATAGAAATACAATTTAATTTTCTTGCAATTAAATGACTATTAGTAAAATCGATCTTTGATTTGTGTGTATGTGCATGTTGTCTTTGTCAGGTTATAATACGAACTTATTTTAGCTTTGAAAAAGTAATGGGACGATTTCATCTTTCTTTCCATGATCCAAAAACATTTAAATAGTATAAAAATGATTTCTCTAAAGATTTGCAAAGATTTTCTATGAAAACTGGCAATTTGGGGGAATAACTTTATTTTACTTACTGGTTTTGGTCTGTATAGGTTTTCTATATTTTTTGGATTTTTTATACCATATTTTCCTAGAAAACTATCAGTTTCATTTATGGTTAAATATTTATTTTCAGAGTTGTATAAAATCATCTTTTACAGATTTAAAATTTTTTTGTATATTTTATTATTTGCTCTTTTATATCCTAACGAGCATTTGTGCTTTTTTTCCCCTGTTTTCCTCTTGATGGTTACCTAGTGGTATGTCTTTTAAAATAATTTTTCCACTCTCCTGCAATTTATTTTCATATACATTTACGGTTCCAACTTTTGTTTTCTGTTTTCTAATTCATTAATTTCTGTTTCATCTTTATTCCTTCCTTCATTTTGCCTCCTTTTGGGGTTTTCTTGTTGCGGTATTTTTTCTAAGTTCTTGAACTGAATGCTGTATTTAATTAATACATTATTATTTTGTAGTGTGTTTAAGGCTATAAATTTTCCTGTATGTACAGCTTTGATTATGTGTAATTTTCCTTTGTGTACAGCTTTGACTACATGTCTTAGTTGTGAAAATGTTTTCATTTTTAGTATATGATAATTATTCTGTAATGTGAACTTTTATTTGCTCTTTCAATAGTAAATTTTCTGGGAGGGAGTTTTTACATTTTTAAAAGGTTGATTTGTTTGCTTTACATTTCAATTCTGTTTATGTTATTATTTGCTAGGCTATTGAATTTTAGGTCAAGAAAAGTGATATGAATTATTTGAATTTTTGGTATCCATCAATGTTTTCCTTGAGGCTTAGTACATGGTCAGCTTTTTTTTTTTTGAGGAAGCTTAGCCCTGAGCTAACATCTGCCAATCCTCCTCTTTTTGCTGAGGAAGACTGGCCCTGAGCTAACATCCGTGCCCATCTCCTTCCACTTTATATGTGGGACGACTACCACAGCATGGCTTGCCAAGTGGTGCTGTGTCCACATCTGGCATCCGAACCGGCGAAGCCCGGGCCGCTGAAAGGGAACATGCGCGCTTAACCGCTGTGCCACTGGGCCGGACCCTATGGTCAACTTTTACAAATGATCTACAGATACTTTATGGTGAATTCTCTATTTTTATGGCAATATGCAAAGTATATGATACCATAAATATATATATATATATGTTCACATATACTTTTATATCTATCTTATTGTGTTTTGCCATAAAATAGATATAAACATATATTAGCATTATATATAGGTAACTATATTCATATATATCTATCAGAATTATTATGTTACTTAGCATTATCCTTGAATTCCCTTTGTCTGAAGAAGGTCCCATGATGCTGTGAGAGCAGATTTCTAGGCCCCCTTCCTAGAGATCCTGGCTGAGTGAGTCTAAAATCCAGAGCCTACTGCGGGTGAGCCTGCCCCCTGCTGAGTGGGGGACTAGGCTGACTCAGGGGGAACCCCTGGGCATTCAGATCCTTTCTTGGACATTTGGTGTTGACTTATGCAGCTCAGTTAGCTTTGTTTAGCAGCAGCAAAAGTGACTACATCTTTTTCTCCTCCCCCTTTCTGATCTTCAGGGTGTTTCACAGAGTTAGAGGTATTATGATGTATTGAACTCTGTCCCCTTTGTCAGTTTTGTTAAAAATTAATTGCTTGTGCTGTAGCTATTTCCTCTTTCATTGGGATGAAGTGTTCGCAGTTTACATTATTTTGCTGTTTTGGTGGTTTCAAAGAGAGATCATTTGCCCATCTTTTCTCAGAAGTTCTTCTTTAAAATTTTTCCTTAATTCTACTACTTATTCTATTCAGTCAATGACCTTGTCTCGTCTGTTATCTATTGCTTTATAAAGTCTATGTTTCCTTTAATTTTCTTGAGAGCGTAAAGCATTTACTCTCAAAAAAATCTAGAATCAATTTTTTCACTCTAGCTTTGGTAATCTATAGTACTTATTTCCTCATTTTTAAATACTCTCCTTGCATAGTTTTTCCACACTCCCTACTTTATTGGAATAACACAAATTGATGTACATTTGATGCCCCTTGTCCCCACATAGTGTGGTTTTATTCTCGGGTTCACTATCTATTTCCCAGGAATTATTCAGATCCTTCTCTTAAAATATAAGTTGGATAAGGTAGCTTTATCAGACATCAGATAGTCCACATTTCAGGGATTCAGCAGCCAGAGAATGGTAGAAGGAAAGTTGAGCCCCTTGTCAGTCACAGCTGGGTAATTTCATAAAATTCTGTGACGTTTTCTCAATGTTTGAATAACGGCGCCAGGATCCATTTGGGAAAGGCAGAGACTATCCTTTCCTGCCAAGGGGCATAGACATCAGTCATGAATTCACCTTCTTCGTGGTGAACCAATCTCATTAGTGAGAGGGTGCTTGAGAGGAATGTCCCATGGTCTGTGGACTTTGTGTTTGGGAAGCTGTAATGTTTTCTCCAGCATAGATATCTGCCATTATTGCTCTTGGTTGGGAGCTGTGAAAATGGCAGAAATTCATTTAGTCTCTTTCCCATGGTCCATCCTTATCTCCAGGCTCTGCCTCTTTAACAGATGTTTTTAAATTTAGAGATGGCATGTGAACACAGGCAGTCCAACTCTATAGCTTGGGTTTTTACCACTTTGTAAAGCTTTCTTTCTAATAATATTTATTGAATGCTGATGATAGAAAGCCATGAGCTGACAGGACATCGTAATACAATTTCAGGGATAGCACAGAATTTTTAGATCTACAGGTAATACATAAGCCTCATTTAGCCAAAGTGCTTCCTACTCCCTCACTTTTATGGGTCTCTCAATTTGTACACTTGCTGATATCGCTCCCTGCGCATTCTCTCGTGGAAGTGCATATGGACACCATAATAGCTAAAAGGCACTCAGCCAGAGAGAGCAGAAGAACAGGGATATGAACCGTCCACAAATGCAATAATCAACGCCTGGATAATTGCACATTGATTAAATAGTATCGTGATTTCTTTGTTCATTTTCTAGGAGATGTACCCAAGACTTTCAAGGAATAATTTAAGGTAGGATAGTTGTTTTGTAGCTTTTTCTCTAGGCCTACTCTTTTAGGTGCCTGCTAATGATATGATTAAGATGAAGCTGTTAATTGATCAAATACTCTGTTCAGTTTTTCCTTTTATTTCCTAACTGAAGTTGATATTTTTCTAGGGTGCAAGAGCACCATGAGTCAATTGGCTCAGGCAAGCAAACAGAGCATTTACCTATAACTACTCAGCTAAAGGTCAGTTGCTGGGATTTTGCTGTTCATCCCTACGCAGTAAATTCATTTTTTTTCTCTTTTCTTTAAACTTGACACCAGTATGAGGCAGTTCAAGTTCCCTCTGCTGTTTGCAGTGATTGATTTTTGAAGCAGCGGAAACATCCTTTTACTGCATGAAGATTTGAATCTACTAAGGCTTGTGGGGACACAAAGCATTTATCCCAAAGCTTGTTTCAGAGAGACTTGGGAAAAAGTTTAAAACCTACCCATACAGCTATGCAAATGCAGTCTAACACCCACAGACTGCCAGGGATGGCGGACACAGAGTATCTAACCCCTAAACCCGATAAAGTTCATTGGTGAGGTTCTCTTGACTATGCTGTGCTCACATCCAGCCTTTAAATTCTTTTCAATCTCCCATAGGCTAATGGCATACTCCATAAAGCTAAGACCAAATAATCCAATAATGCAAGTAAGCAGGTAAACAAACACCTGTTGACGCCCTTGTGTAGAGCAGCAAACCATCCAGGCAGCCCTTACATTTCTTGACTTTTCCTGCCACATACACAAAAGCTCTCAACTGTCTTGGATTTTGCTATATTGCTTAGTTCCTTCCCTTATTACACAAATAAGAAAACTTAACTAGTAATCATAATTATACTTGTTGCAAATACTGAATGGAAGTAGAATGCAGGATATCTTGATCTGTCTTGAACTTGGCTTCTTGATTTTGATTGTATCACAGTCTGATTTCCTTTATTCCCTTTGGATTTCCTTTCACTTCCTGGTCCTCCTCTGCTATGGAGATGCTACAGTATAAGAGCAAATACTATTTAATAAGAACTTACTATGTTCATAGGCATTTTAGGTCATGACATTTAATCCTCTCAAGAACTTTAACAGGCATTTATAATCTCTTTCAGAAATAAAGAAATTGAGGTTGAACTAGAAAGTCATGGAGCCCTTATATGAACCTATGACTTGACTCAAAAACCCATCTTCCTTTCAGTTCTCTCTCATTTAGAGTAATCATGGAAGTTTCAACTTAGATAAAAAGAAGAACCCTCATGGAAACAGTTTGCAGGGTTTGGGCAGGATATACACAAAACTGCCATAGACAATTTCATTTAAATATTTTTCATGTAGGTTCACATTTAGGTTTTTAGAAGCTTTTCTTGCTAGATTTTTGCTTTGTGCGACCTATTTCTATGTAGCATGACATGAAAGGAGTGAGTTAATATTCAAAATCTAATGACTCTCGTATCAATAAATGCAGATGTCAAATCCAGATAGTACAAGTCCCTATGATATTGGAAAGGAGAAACAAAGAGGCAACATTTATGTAAAGAGTATTAAAGAAATTTCCCCAAACTCCAAAAGCAAAAGGGGATCTCTATTAGCTGTATAAACAAGAATGAAAATTTGAGCAGTTCATACATTGTAAATCCAGTCTGTCCCTTTTCCAGGAAACACATGGATTCTCTCTCCAGGGGGTGACTAGCTGTGTGGGGATTAGTCAGTGTCCGTGTTTCTTCTTCCCCTTCTTCCTTTTTTTCTGCTAAAGAGTTTACAATTACCTGCACGGTCGACCCTTGGTATACTTGGGGGACTGATTCCAGGAACCCACTCATACCAAAACCAGCAGATGCTCAAGTCTCTTACATAAAATGGCATAGATTTGCATATAACCCATATACATCCTCCCGTATGCTTTGTCATCTCTAGATTATTTATAATACCTAATGCAATGTAAGTGCTATGTAAATAGTTGATATACTGTATTGTTTAGGGATTCATGACAAGAAAAAAAGTCTGTACATGCTCAGCACAGATGTAACCATCTTAGACCTTTCAATCTGCAGTTGGGTGAATCCATGGATGCCGAACCTACAAATACAGATGGCCAACTGTATTTGGAGGTCTCCTCTATAATGATGTGACATCTGGCATAGGAGGTAAATAGAAAAGGAAGGTAAAATTAACATTGGGAGCAAGTGAAAAGGTACTCAGGACTTTCAGAAAAGTAAAAGAATTGTAATAACTTTATATCCCCAAAGTAAAAGGAGAACATTTCAAGAAGGGGCTGATTACTGGAGTCAGATGCTATAGAATGTCAAAGGTAATGAGAACTGAGAAAAGGGCCATTGATTTGGATGATTAGGAGGGCAATATTCTCTTCTGATTATACTATTTTCATATTTTAGTGATAGAGACAAAAGCTGGATTCAAAGAGTCAAGAAGGGAGAAGTAAAAGGGTTACACCCATGTGGACTGTGGTTATATTTACTCTATTATTTCATCATCCTGATATTTTACTTGATATCCAACTTAAGGTCTGATCCAAAATTGATTTACGTGCATATGTGGTTACCGACATTGAGATGATTTAAAATAAGTTATAGAAATGCCTTTTCTAACTAAGGCTAATTTTTTCCCCTCAAAGCTGAAAAGATTGCATTATTATAACCATTTTGAGCAGAGAATTTACTACACAAGGCACAATGTCCCTGGGTATGCTGACTAAGTAACCCTGATTAGAAGGAGATTGATGGTTCAGATACAAGAGGTGAACTTGGAGTAAAGAAAACAGCAAATTACAAATAAGATGCATTACCTACTTTGAGTTTTTTTCTTTTTCTTTCCCCTCACTCCCTCCACATCTATAAAACACAATAAGCTTAATAGGGTTAGGTGTTCACAGTTTCCTTTTATGGACTGTCAAACGGAACAGACCCAGAAGTTCTGTAGCTGTAGATTATGCTCCAGAATAAGGTAGGCTGCATTTCTACAGGTGACAACACTGATCCTACCACCAGGTGACCTGCTTTAAGGAAGGTGGCAGTCAGACTTCTAGAGCATGTATTCATCTAGTTAGAAGTAGGAACTAATAACAGATAGAGAAATGACAATGACTAAAAATGAGGCTTTCTGATGGCTAGGGAAAATTATTCCAGTTGACCAGGGCATATTGACTGTAAATCAGGAGATCTGAATTCAAGTCATGGTGTCACTTATGTGATCAGGAAAAGTTACTTCTCCTCTTGTGTTTCTTCCTTGCACAGAAGAGTAATCACATGATGACATCTGGACCACCATCTTACAGAACTGTAGATAGAGAGAGCCAGCTGTAAAACCTGAAGCAACTACATGTGAAAACTGTTAGTATTTATGTTTTGGTCTCCCCAATGCTTGAGTTTATATGTCACTTTACAAATATTTTCTGGACAGATGTGCCAATGTTAGTGACCGAGAACTCTTTAGAGATCATCTTTTCATTTAATACCTCAAAAACCAAAAACATGACCAACCCAAGAACAAACAAACAAAAGAACTCAAGTAAGAGAGAGGTCATTTGTCAAGTAGTAATTTATACAGGTAGTGAATGGGAAACTCTAGAAAAAGCCACATTCTTGGACTTCCAGACTTTTGCATACTCATACAGCGTGATCAAAGCAGGTACTTAAAGATTAGTTATGTTAACGAGAAAATAAAAATAAGGGCCATCTTTTTCAAACCCAGGCAGGACCATCTTTCTGTGAAATGGACCCACAGTCTAACATTTTGTTCCCCCATCTCTCTTCTCTGAGGACTGCTATCCGGCTGCATTAGGAACAGCCATATTAAGCCCTTATCCTACTCCCTTGAATGGGTCCACAGTTGAACAGTCCAGAGACTGTTGGGTGACTGCCCCTAACAAAAGCCTTGGGCATTTGCTGTCTGAATTCCTAGGGTATAAGTGATGAAGCTGGGCAGCTGTCAGTGGCCGCATGTCCTGCCATAAATTTCTAGAGACCTAGGGAGGTGGTTTGGAGAGAGAAGAGGGGAGGAGAGGACAGGAGAGGAGAAGGAGAGAAAGCTATTGTACAGAATGGAAAAGAAACCAGTGTGAAGCTCAGGTTGTTTTAAACTGAGTTTCAGGCCAGACTACTTCCAGCAATTTCTTCACCAGGCTAGGTTTCCTCCTTGAGGTTCCCCGTTAGGATGCTCGTTAGCATGTGGACTTGGGTCAGCCAAACTGAGTTTGAATTGAGACACACTTACTAGCTGTGTGACCTCGGGAAAGTTATTTAAACCCTTCATCTGTATAAGGCGACAGACGATCCTTACCTTGTAAGATCTTTTTAAAGCTTAAATAAGACACTGTGTATAAAGTGCTTACTCCAGGCTTTGTACACATCAGACACTTACTAAATGGTGCACCTATTAGAATCTCATCGACTTGTGGACTTGGAGAATGCTAGAGCAGAAAAGATTCCTTCTTAGGAACCATCTGGCCCAGTGATCCTCATAAGACCCTTTGGAGTCTTAAGAGCTTTGTAAAGGGACTGGGGGGTGAGGGACAGGAAACTCAGGGGTAAAGGGGTCTCTGTACCTCAACTCCTACTTCAAACAGAATGCCTCTATTTTTATCTGTCATATTTTGGGCTTCCTACTTAAAAAAAAATGATATAAGGAAAGAGTCTGCAAAAAGAAAAAAAATATGCTAGTGCAACTTCTTAATTCTGTAAGTGAGGAAACTGAGGCAGTGAGTCAAGCCCTTTGCTTCATTGCCCATCTCGTCAGATGATTCTGGTGAATATACAAACTCCTCACTAATATCAGCAAGCCCGAGGGGTGTTTGCATCCAGTCATTGGGTCACCTTCACAGATAATTTCCCCAGCTACAAGGCTATAGCCCAGAGTGGCTCCGATCTGCCTTGTCTATTCTGAGCCACCAGAGTCTGGCTGTAAGTTACAGATGGAGTCACCAATTGGATCAATCATCTAAAACTATGAAGACAAAGTATAGACAATAGAAAAAAAATGAGAATGATTCAATCCATCCTGTGGAATAAAAACTCTATACTGTTCCTGCAAGTTAATCTCAGCGTAATTAAAAACAAGGAACTTGGACGAATGTAAAGCAGGCTTTGAAATTAACTTCTGTTTCGTATTGGAAATTGGTAAAATCCTTAGTCATGTACCATTAAGGGAATTGTCTCTCCTATGGTCCAGTCTCGATGTCTCTTTATCATTCACATTCTGCTCATATAATTCATATCCAACCCCAGACTGGCATGACATTTTCACTTTCTTCAATCAAGCTTTTAGTCATAATTAGAGTGAAATTTTAGTCTCTGCATCTGCAATTGCTCAAAGATTGTACTGTAAATCAACTGATTTCTAAGAAAGCCTCAATTCTGAAAAAATGCCTGTTGCCAGTTAGGAAATAATCATGATTAAGATGACATGAATAGGCAGTGTTTATAGAGTACTGCAGCGCTTTATCCAGATTACAGACGGACAGGAAGGGACCCACTCCCAACACACGTACTGCAAGGTTAGACCAAGTTCCTGATTTAATTAGCCAAGGATGCAAACCTAATCAGAAAGGAGGTAGCCACACAGGATAGGAGCAGAGGCAGCATATCTCAGCGTAGCTTTCTTTGCTCCCTCAAAATCTAACAGGAGCCCACAGCTGCCTGAGTCACTGTCCACACAAAAAGGACAAATGGTCCTTTATGCCATGCCACTGTCCTTTAATATTCAGGGTTTACATCATTTTCTGGAAGCACTTATATAACAACCTATTTGCCTCTTGAACCAACTCAGTGTCTACAAGATCTCATCTTTCCCCGAGGAGCAAGCAGTGTCAGAGCCTGGATGCTCCAGAATGGGATCTATGGTTCTGAGTTTCCAGGGTTTGGGGAAAGCTCATTTTCCAGTGAGTGCTCACCAGGTACGCCCACTCTGTGATGCTCTTTCATGCACTATCTCTTCGAATCCCCCAGAGCTATTGCAGGTTCACAGTCATTATCCAAAACCTTTGGGCTCATATAAGTTTTTGAATTCAGAAATTTCAGATTTCAGACAGGCTATATGGTGCATATACCATATATTTAATTTGTACCATCCCCAGTGGGACCTGAGGCACCACCCCATAAATAATCACTTTATCCATATAAAGAATATGAATTGGCTTGCCACAGTTCAGTCAGAAATTGATGCAAATTACTTTGTGCCAAATGTATGAAAAGTCATTTGATCCTAAGAACATTTTGGATGTTGCAATGCAGATTAGGGTTTGTTGACCTATATTTCTGTCTTCCTCTTGCAATTGAGGCTTATAGAGTTTGAGGAACTTGTCCAAGGTCACAACTAGTAAGTGATGGGGTGAAAATTCAAACATACGTCTGTCTATATTCCAAGCTTCCATCTTTAATAACAGTACCATAACACAACCTTGGCTGTCTTTCAATTTGAGAGAACTTTCCATTTTCTGACTCTTTCTAACAGGGCCTGGACTGGGGAGAGGAGAATGAAGCACTCATCTTGGGTGTAAAATGTAAGGGAGTGTCTAAAAACTCAGTAATCAAGATAAATAGTTTTAAAATGCAAGATATTAACAATTAAAATTAATGCAAAAAAAAACCCTCTGATGAACAAAATATAAAAATTTAAATCAAGATGTGATCAGTGTTATCCCAATATGGCTCCGTCAGGCCTCCTCTCTAATTAGTGTCTGAGTACTGCTCTGCTCTTCTCTGTTTTCACTGCAATAGGAGGAGGATGATGTCCCGTTCCTTTTGACAGGAAGGTTGACTCCAGAATGAGGCCCGGGAGAAGCAGTTCTCCAGTGAACAAAATTCATGAACAACACACTGCTTCCTGATTACCAAGATTAAAAATCCCTTCCGGCCACAGAAACCCAGACATTATTGTTGAACTGTTCCATCCCAGCCTCAATTACACAAAGAGAAGGGACATCATTTTTCATAGATATTTCAACAGAGTTAAGGGATTGGATGGAAAATGTTTAAGTTGGTCTACTTTCAAGTTCACGATTATATCAGTCAAGACCCATAGGAAACAGAACCCACCCCAATGAAGAAAGTTTAATGAAGGAATGACTTCCTAGGTCAGAGAACAGGAAAGGTGCTAGACACCGAGAGACAAGCAACAGAAGCCAGTAGTGCCCCCGGGTCTAAAGGGAAACAGGGAGAAAATGGTGTTCCTGGAGTCAGAAGGAGCTTGAGCAGTGAGGAAGAGGGCTGCCAGCCAAGACCAGTAGTTGCGGAGGGGCACCATCCCAAAGCAGAAATTTTCCCAAGCACTCACTCCCCCACCCACTCCAGTCTCCTGTGAGGAGGGCCTCCTATTGGCTGGACTGATGGGGAGCAGCTGGACTGGAGCTTGGCTGGTGCAGCGGTATGGATCAGTCTCCTGCAGCACAGAGAAAGGCATCAAAGAGTGGAGAGAGGATCTGGGGCAGGAAGAAACTGGTAAGAAAACACACAAGGAGTTTTGTTCATTGATTTTCACAAGCTCAGATACCTATCAAGATACTCCTGTCTGTTTAGTGACACAGCTAAAAGAGCTATTGCAGGAGAGATCCCAAAATAGTTACCACTTGATGTTATCACTCTCACTTAAAATTAGAATAAACACTTATATGCAAAATTGTTATTGATTACACAGTATTATTCCCACTGTACAAAAGAGATACTGATTTCATTCTCCTTTTTTTAATCATAAGAAGAAAATTTAAATTGCATATAGAAGAGAGGTGTTTATGCTAATATGAGTCCCTGGCAATATGACTTAGATTTTTTTTATTCTGCCATTCAAAACAGTAAGTGAAAGACTAGAAAAGAAGGCATTAAAGATTTTAAACACTAAATAATCCTTCTGAATCAGCATTCAAAGACAACGGAAGGACTCACTGGGGATTTAAGTAAAGTAGCTATTTTTGTACATAATTTTAAGAGCATGATTAAGGAGTGATGGTCATATATTTGGTATGACTCATGGCCACTTACATGGACACATTCTCTAAATATATGAGGAGTCTAAGCTGGGATAACAATAGATTCATTTTCCATACACATGGCTATGCTGGGATATTATTTACTCTAGGATTCCAATGAGTAAGGAGGAGGTGGAGAATGAGAGCAAGTCTACCTGCCCCTGAAGATGGCCAAGGAGAGAGATTCTACCATGGCAACAGAACTCTTAGTTCTGATGTCTTTTCACACCTTCAAGTTTTCATGCCATAATTTAAGACCAAATTTCTTGGTTGGTATCTGCTAATGCCATGCTCTTTCAGCTGCTGCTGGGCTCAGTTCCTCTGGGGTCATGTGGATCTTAGTAAACTCCCTTTTAGTAGAGTTAGATGAAGTACTTGAAGACAATATAAGTCATTGCATAGAAAACGCTGTTAAAATTTTTTCCTACAAATTATATCAGATAAGCAATGTACCTTTTTTTTTTTTTTAGAGGGGAGGATTGTCCCTGAGCTAAGGTCTGTGCTGATCTTCCTCTGTTTTGTGTGTGGGATGCTGCCACAGCATGGCTTGATGAGCAGTGTGTAGGTCCGTGCCAGGGATCAAACTGTGAACCATAGGCTTCCAAAGCGGTGCACGTGAAATTAACCATGATGCCACTGGGCTGGCCTCACAATGTACATAATTTTGCAAGTGGTTTTCAGGCTGTCTATCTTATTGGTAGGGTTTAGTTTCATGCTGAAAGCATTATTTCCTCCTTTGCATGGATACTTAATCTTATTTTAAATATTCAGTTTCTTTTTCTGCTTCAGCTTTTGTCTTTCCACTTTAATAGAATTCAACATTTGCTTTTTTCCTTTTTTTCCTTCAGAGATTCACAAAGAAAGAGATGCCAAGGCAAAATTTCAATACCAAGGCCAAAACCAATTTATAGGGAGATGCTTATGCATTAATTTATGTATAGCCAATGTTTATTGTTTGTTCTATACATAGCATTAGTTTATGTGCTGAGAATTTAAAGATAAATAAGGCTTAGCCCTTATT
This sequence comes from Equus przewalskii, assembly GCF_037783145.1. Taxonomy (NCBI): domain Eukaryota; kingdom Metazoa; phylum Chordata; class Mammalia; order Perissodactyla; family Equidae; genus Equus; species Equus przewalskii. The sequence goes on from NC_091862.1 coordinate 19,467,898, forward strand.
TTCAGAAATATCAAGTCTAACAAGGGTAACAGACGTGTAGAGATGATTTCATCTAATGTGTTAAGGATAATAACAGAAGTATAAATACATTTTCCTGAAAGTAGGCATTCTGAGCCAATATTCACAAACAGTTGATAAAATAAACTCAAATACTTGTTGTTTTTTCCCTAGAATGTTTCCCAAAGCCTTTATTTCTAAGACTACATTTTTTTTACCTGCTCTCCCAGTTGTGTAGTGTGGTGTAGTAGGACGAATTTCTATATTAGAGACATTCACTCTGACGACAGAATGGTGTGTCATTTGTATGGCATAAAGATGGACACTCTTGATTGCAACATACACTTGAAAGATGAAACCGTGCAACACGGCTACTTTGGAATTTAGCTCAGAGGTGATGTAGCCAAATGCTCAGCCTTGAAAGTCTAAGAGTCGTGGGTTTGAATTTTGGTTCTGTCATTTACTAGCTATGACACTGTGCAGTTTATATGAACCTGCCTTTGAAGGTAGGCCTTTCAATTTTTTTTTTTTTTTTAAAGATTTTATTTTTTCCTTTTTCTCCCCAAAGCCCCCCCGGTACACAGTTGTGTGTTCTTCGTTGTGGGTTCTTCTAGTTGTGGCATGTGGGACGCTGCCTCAGCGTGGTCTGACAAGCAGTGCCATGTCCGCGCCCAGGATTCGAACTAACGAAACACTGGGCCGCCTGCAGCGGAGTGCGCGAGCTTAACCACTCGGCCACGGGGCCAGCCCCAGCCCTTTCAATTTTTAAAATAGGGATGAAATACCCATATAACAGCATGGTAGCGGTGATCAAATAATACAGTATGCGTAAAACAGCAGAATGCCTGTCATCTAAGCATTCAATAAATGGTTATTATTATTTATTGACTCCAAAAATTTATTTGCACCATACATTTCTTCCTTCTAAAATTTCCTCTTAGGGGAGCACAAGGATCATCATTGCCTACTAAATAGAGTTTATAAAATTATAAACCCAATATACACCCGAATACAATTACAGAATCATGAATTTTTTATAGGGAAATTGACCACACCCATTGCGAAGATAAAAATGCTGAGATTTAGATGGCTTACGTGACTTGCCCAAGTCTCTCAGAACCCAGGTCTGCCCATTGCATATACTGCCTTGTACCTCGGAATACAATCATCCTCCTTGCTCACCCCACCCCGGCTCTCCTTGTAGTTTCCATCTGCAGTATAAATATCCTTCCTCTCATGCACATTTCTGATTCATACTCCTTTGACAGTGAAGCTGAGCTGTTCTATCATTGATGAAGTGTGAATGAGATGCTGTTATTAATACAAACAGTAGCACCCTCTGGGTATCATGCATTTATCAGATCAAGCATCAAAATATGAAACTACGAAAACAACTAATGAAAACAAAATGAATATTGTTAGCTAAATTAATGCTGTCATCTTCCCCAAGTGTATCTTCAAAATGAAATGGTCCAAAGGCAAAAATAGAACAAGCTGGGAACACTTAGTTCCATAGTGTAGAGGATTTGAGACATAGACTTATTTTCCAAGGTGTTAAATTGCTCAAGTGTCAGTGGTGAATGATTACTAGTATGTGAAGACCCCAGAAAACTCCAGTGTTCCCCTTCTCTGTCTCTCTAATAAAATTACAGCATAAAACAACAACATGAATCTGTATTTTGGAGCTTGACTCAGAGATACCCTTTCTGCCTCCTGCTCTGGGAGTTTTAAAGCCACTGCCACTGTCCCCTTTCAGTGCCAAAATATTTGTTTTAGCTGCCTTCTCAATTGTGCTTCAGCTGGAGCAGGAACACCAAATCAAGAAAGCATATTGCTGCGCAAGTTTACTTGTTGAAACTAATAATGCTCTTGAGAGTAGTGAAGTTAGTCTCTGTACCTATTAAGCTCATTTTCTCCCCTTTCGAAGTCAGTGCCATTCTCTTAGTGCTTTGTCCATTTGTGGTCAAAGCTTATGTAAAGAAACACTCTAGAGTTTCTGTCGGGTCCAGGCTTGCTCATTCATCTTGAGATTTGCTTTGGTGTGACGACAGAGGTGATTTCAGTACTGTTGGTTCAAGGGAGTTGTATCATCAAAAAGTGGATGAGAAAGGGCTGTTGATGATTCCTTTCTGTTCTCTACTGTCCAACATGTCTCAGTGAGAATGGGATTCCACCAGACGAACTCTGGGTGAGAATAGGTAGTGTGATTCCGCTTTTAAGAAAGATCAATGTATTTTGTTACTGAAGCTGATAAGGCAGCTTCTCCTATAAATGCTGCCTACAATCCACATGTACAGAATTCTGGCCAATGAGATTAGACCAGATGCCGGAAAAATGCACGCTGACCAGCTTACCAGCTGAATCATTCTGACTGTCACTCAGGTCATAATGATATTTTGCTTGAGATTCAGGATTGCAGAGCATAGATTCTATAAAAAGCAAGCTTTGTTTGAGGAACTGATCTGAAGATGTGACAATGTTAGTGGCTTTTACTTCTTCCAATCCCAAACGTTGTTTCACACCTTATTTGCGTTGCACTGAGAATTTAGAGGTAAACGAGATATGGTCTCTGGCATCTGGATGGTCACAGTCTAGTGGGAAAGCTATGGACAGGTGTTACCCAATAATACCAGAGGTCTGTAAGGTCAGAGGGAAAGAGAAAGCGCTTCCCTAGTGAAGGTTGCGGTGGGAGAGTGGGGCAGGGGTGAGATTCCTCAGAGGAGGTAAGACAGCGATCGACACCTGAACCAATCTTTGAAGAATAAAGAATTCTCTGAACAAGGTGGAATAGTGTTAGAAACAGAAAGCATAATGGATGCAATGGATGCTATGGATGGAAGCGTCAAAAAATGGCTGTTTTGAGGGCTTTTTGAAAAGTTTGATTAGTCATTTTGCTTCCTGGTGTTCATTTTACCTGGAAGAAAATAAACTAGTAGCACATGAAGAATAAAAACATAAAGCAAAGCAAAACATATGTTCCTTTAGTCTGTAGGGCCTAAATATGTGTCATCATAAAATCGGTACGTTCAGGCCACACGAGCTATGACTGAGACACTTTCTGAAACTGTTGCAATATTGCAGCCATGTTCTTGACTATTACCGTTCAGTCACGATTGGAGGTTAGAATTGAGAAAGAGATTTTTATATTCTGATAAAAGGATAGAATCTCATGCCCTTTCACAACTGCACCATCTTTGCAAATACTATTCCGTTATTATTATTTCTTAGACGACTTGATGCTGGGTCAAATTGGGTATGAAATTTCATGCTGAAACTCCTGAATGTGAGTCTCAATCTGACATCTGAAATGCCTCAGAAGTTTCTAGTCAGTAAGCCTGCATAATTTCATGTTACAGAAATTAAAGGAACGGCCATTCGTACAAAGGACGTTTCTAATTTGTAGAAAAAGAGTTCTCTGCTGGGTCAGTAGAGTATAGGAAATATCAGTTCTGGGTAATTTCTCTGATAAGATATAGATACTCAGGCTTAGAAAGTTTTACCAAGAAACTCCCTGTAAATTCAAAGACGTAGAGTGGGGGTTATGTACAAATAAGTTCTCTGAAAATTCCCCATTCAGAGACCCTTAAAATGCAGTCTAGAAATGAGACCTTTCAACTACTCACATAATTTGGCATTAGATGTCCTGCTCATTAACAGGGAAGCTTAAGAACTGCTTGGCTAACAGGAGAGATGTTGCGGTGTTGGTGAACACATCCATAAACAGCACGAGTGTATGGATATTGGGTGTGGTATATCGTTAACTGATAAAGATAACTTTCGTGACATTTTTCAAAAAGACTTTTTCCCAAAATCATTGAAAGAACTACGTGTTCTACAGCAATTTAGCACTTATTGAACATTTTTATTTTGTTCCTATATGTTAGGTGCTGCATTAGCATTCAACAATGCAAAAAATTGTTCTGGGAGGAGGCAATCAGTGCACAGTTGCTATGACCAGAAGCTGTGTTGTTTTGTACACAACTAAGCTTCCCTCTGTCATTATAAATGAGCTATGAAAATACTTTTTGGGGAAAAATCAACCCCACAGAATCTAAACACTTTATCTGTGATTCCGGTCCATTCTTCTCTTCTCTTCTTTCTCACAACCCAGATATCTGCACCCCAGCAAGTGTGAGAGTAGTAGGACATAAGTCAGAGAACTGTTGGGGGCAGAAGGTGGGGACAGATCATGTAGAATCTTGTAGGCCATGTTGGGATTTTGGTCATGACTTTGAAGGACATGGAAAACCATTACAGAGTTTGAAGCAGAGAAAAGAGCAGTATGATTTATCTTTTAAAAGGATCGGGCTCACTACTATACAGTAAGACCAAACCATAAGACATGAGGATTAAAAGAAAGACCCCATTTAGAAGGCTATCGCAATAATTCAGGCAAGGAATGATAGAAGCTTGAACTAGATTGGCAGCAATAGATGTAGAGAAAAGTTCTCAGGTTCCGGAAATATTTTGAAGGTAGAAAGAATAGGATTTGCTGATGGATTGAATGTGGGATGTGAGAGAAAGAACTCAAAGGCAAAACCACTGATTTGGGGCAAAAAATTTGGAAGGATGGAGTTGCTATTAACTGAGATGGAGAAGATGTCAGGAAAAGCAGGTTTTGATGGTGAAGTTCAGCCATTTGTTTTGGCCATGTGAAGTTTGCGACATCTAATATATATCTAGGTGGAGATGAGAAGTAGGCAAATGCAAATAGGTGTGTGTTTCAAGAGGGCTGAGCTGGCCATTTAAATGTGCAAGTTGACAGCACAGAGTAGGTATTTAGAGCCGTGGCACTAAAGGAGATCACCAAAGAATTAAATACTGGAGCATTCCAGTATTTAGAAGTTGTGGAGATGAGATCCTAACAGACACATTGATATACACAGCTGAAGTCAATGTTCATAATTATGTCAACTGACATCAAATCAAAGAAACCAAAGACAGTAGAAAAGAAATAGGATGAGTTGAATTGTAAAGTGAAATAATTTTTGGTTACATGGCTAGACGATCTAACCTAGAGAATCCACTTCACATCTGGACCAAATGATGACTTTGCAAAAAGCAGGATGCTTTTTTTAAAAATGCTTAAATTTGGCACAGTGAGTCATAATTAGAAACTTGTTAAGTTCAGTCAATGCTTATTATTTCAGTAAGAAAATGGGTAAGCCTGACTTACTGCTGTTGCTGCAAACTAGAGATTATAAAGAAAAACGAGGAAAGTATGTACTTAACTGTGTTTCTGGCTTTGTCTTTATAATTTGCTTGTTCACAAAATTTTGTTGAGGGCTTTTGCCTAAAATAAGCTCACATGAATATAACCTGCGATTATGGGTTAATCCTTGACTCTTTTGGTTTCACTCATATTTCTTCCACCCCACACCCAAGAATCTGTTATGGTAACTCTACCGGAAGTGTTGATCTTAGAAGAAGCCCCTGACTTACCTCTTCAAAAAAATCAAAGCCCTTTATTAACTGCATAGGGTCCTAAGTTGACCTTTACCTCATACTGATGAAGAGGAAGGCAGCTAGTAATGAGAAAGTCAATTGAATCTAAACTATTAATAACTTCTAACATATTTTCTGCTCATAAAGAGTGTGTTTTGACAGGTCAGTTGTGTTTTTATTCCAGAAGGCAGTTGCCATATTGTCTTGGTAACATGAAACTTTTCTAGGAGTAATTGACCCTAATGATTTAATGTAAATTATGCTGAGTTGCCTAAAAACTAATTCTAAAAAAAAAATAATAATAAAAGCAGTATATTCTCCACCAGGAGACTTGGAATATATCTTAGAAGGCAACTGCTGTTCTTGAGAAGTGACTAAGTAGGAACTTTTGGATTCTGATTGTCTTCTTCTGAGAGTAGCTAGGGATCTCTTGAGTCCCTCACAAATCTCCCAGACCTGCAAAAATAAGAGTCCTGTAATCATTTATGAAAAGCACTCACCAAACACTGTTGTTCTTACAATATCTCTTCATTAAACTCGGCTGAGGAAAGAATTTATGGGCAGCAATCTTAGGCACAATGTCACCGTTGCTTATCTTCGTTGGAAAAAGATCCATTTGAGAATGTGGTTCAGACACTACAGCTGGTCTCCATTGGAGTGCTCCAAAGTTACTTACCAGGTTTCTTCCCAAGCTCAGTGGTAGGGAGCAGTCAGTCCAGCTGACTTTCTTATAGGACATTTGTTTCTACAAACGTGCACAACAGTCTCTATCTAGATCGAGCTTAGCTTTGGCAAAAGAAACCAGATCTAATTTTGGTGCACCTGTTCTTCACTCATGTTAACCACAGAGAGGCTGGGGCTCACTGTTGAAATACTGTCATTTAACACTCTTGTTGATTTAGGGGGAATGTGAGTCCACATAGTTAATAAAAATAATAATGATAACCCCACCCAAATAAAACCCAACCTAGATTTTTCTCAAAGTTTATTTATTCATTTCCTGTTTTACTGCTACTCAACCCAAAAGTTGTGATAAGAGATTGAGATTAACTAATATGAGCTTTTAATTTATATCTGATTTGTCTGTCATATGATACATCTTAGATATTAACTATATTGTTATTGCTTTGACAGCATAATCACTTTTCACACTTTCTCAATAATCACAGACACTGATGAGTAGAAATATATGAAGAGTTCACCTAATTTCTCACAGTTTCAAGGAAGACTGGATTTAATCTTTTCCAGAGATATGTCCAGAGGAATTCTCCTAATGTCAGTGAGTTATCTAATTTCCCTTAAAAATAAAGACTCTTGATGTTAGGAGAATCTTCCTCATTATTGGCCTCTCAGAGATCCTCCAGTAGTCTCCACTCCAGCCCCATTCCACCTCTAAGAAGGTGGCTGAGATGGTGCAATGAAGATGAAGGGCGTATGCTAAGCCACATTTCCAAGACAGCAATTTCTCTCCAGCACATCATGGGATCTATTTGCACTTAGAAGAAATTGTATATTACTAAATTGATGTGCTGATTTTATTTTTTTAAATGTATGTGGAAATCAATGCGTAACTACTAAAATATATGCCTCTCTTTGTACCACCTGAAATCACCTTGCATAATGGAAAACAGATCTATAAAGTGTTAGTTTGGCCATGCCCTCAGTGCATCAATCTCCTTTGCAGGATAGCTGTGGATTGTCAAGTTTCTTAGCCTCTAAGAGTTCTATCTCGAGCATAATTGTGTTTGCTACAAAGTGAGGATGCTGGACCAGATAAATTCTAAAGTCCTTTCCATCAGTAAAATCTTCAAGTTTCTGTTTAGTTCAGTCTCAACTGAAGGCAAAGTGAGCAGTCCCTGAAGGAACCTTGCACGTGTCAGAATACCATCACGTGCCTTCTCTTTAGCCTTCCCTGCCCTCGGCTAGATGTCCTAGTTAGAACTTTCCTTTCGTCTTTCACGTACAGTATTTCAGCTTTCCCAGTGACACCTTTCTGGCTGTACTTGGAAGGGAAAGGGGGTGCTGAAACTGACAGTGCGACTAGCACTGTGTAAATCACTCAGGCAGAGAGCTGCCCGACATCCATGAATGGATGGCAGAGTTAGCAAGAAGAATAGCTGGGACGATGCAAAAACCCCAAAGGTGTGAAGTCTCTGGCTTTTTTTTTTTTCACTTTAGTTTCCCTTTTTATTATTATTTTTCTTTCTTTCCCGTATACTTATCTGCATGTTCCAAGATATAATGGGATCCTTTGGCAGTTATGGAACATAATTTGTTAAGTCCGCAAGCAGACATCTTCTGATCTGTTGAAAAAGCTGAAATGTGGACCCTATTGGTCCAGAACTTCTTATTAGCATAACGAAACCCTCCCAAGACACTTGGAGCAAGTCTGATAAAAGGATAGGAGCTGTGGATTACGGAGTTAGCATTAATCAGTAAAGTCTACCTCACTTACACTTTTGGACGTAGACCAACCTAAGGGTGAGGAGGATAATCAGGAAAATCAAGTTCTTTGTTTTGTGTCATGAATTACTTGGCTGGGAAGTTGTCTTGTTAGAACGTGTCACATGTGTCCATCATCCTGCTTTTATACTGATCACACACAAAAGGGAAAGCTGTAGAACTCAGGCATTTGCAGTACGAGAGAGAAAATGGGATGCTGTCATAACCACAGATCCAGTGCATGGCTGGGCAGGTGTTAACATCTTGTGGAGGACTGTATTTTCCCATGGACCAGGCACGTTGCATGCTTTTCTCCACAAGCTGGGTGCGTTAGGCCAAATATCTCCAACCAGAGAGATGACTGTCATCATCAGATCTAAGCAGGTAAGGGCATCATCCTCAGACACACGTCCCACAGATAGTCTGAGTTCAGTGTGCTTACCCGGACTCACTTCTGCCCTTTGTGTCAGCCCGTACACACTGAGCTTCTTGGTCACTGCAACTTGCTGCATGTCTAGATTTTCCAGCAACTGTAAATCACTGTGATTTTTCAACATTTACGTAATCATAGATTCTCCTGAAAAGGGAAAATATTCACCTTAAAATCCTGCCTATCTGGCCACTCTTTCTGAATCAAATGTTTGCAAGTCAACTTTATGTTTTCTTTTGATCCAAAATGTATCCTTTTCTATGTTGCTTTACTACAAAGGAATTTAAAAAGAAAGAAATTATTTTCCACTTCATATTTCTAGATAATTTATCTATCCATTTTTTTAAACAATTTTTTTTAAAACCTACTATAATTCAGACATTGTTCTAGGCATTGGGGATACAGTGGTGAACAAGAATAAGCATTTCTCACTCACAGACTTTACATGTCAGTTGTGGACTCACACCATTAACTTATTTTTTGGAGTATTGCAATTAAGCTAGTCTTCATCTATTTGGAAACACAATAACCTGTGAGAATATTAATGGACACTGATTATTCAGAAAGTAATTGCCTACCATGGAGAATGCCATTATTTAGAATTTCATGGTGCATGCGTGTTGTGTGTGTGTGGAAAGAGTGTTTAAACGGTGTGGCAAAGATTATCAGCTATATTCACAAGACTATGAATTTAAGTGAGGGTTTTCTACTGTCATTAAATGCTAATAAATTCCAGTAATAAATTCATCTCAGAAGCACAGAAGATGCAACATGTCTATTCATTTTATGAGTTTAATAATTATATGAGTAGTGGAATTAGGTGAGAAAAACGATCCCCCGTAAATAATGAGTGAAGTGGATTTCAGTCAGCAAGAATGCCAAAATAGTAATTTTCTCTGTTTAGCTTTGAATTTATTCTAAGAAACCAAGAACTCACAGTTCACATCATTTTCCTTCATAATTTCATTGGAATAACTGGGGAAGTCACTTGTATATTTTACTATCCCTGGGAAAGATATTTATCAGATGGTAAAGCTATAATCAGACACTAAGTGAATTTCTTCAAATTCTAGAGAAAAGGAAATAATCACTAGTCTAGCAAAAAGATGTCTTGACTTTTTCTTCTTGGGGAATCTCAAGTGAACTCTGAGACTATAAACATCCACTGAAGTTGGTAATTCAGCAAATCCGCCCATATAGATTTTTGTTAAAAGCATCTCTCTTGAACTAAAACACTGACTGTAATCACATTCATTCATGAGTGTTCGCGCTAACTACTGCATAAACTTGGCTTGTGTGAGTAAAGATGTGCAAAGCACAACATTAGAGGAAAGAAAGGGCCTCCTGGCTTTTGTATGAATATGGGACACTTATTTTAAGGTGAAACATTTAAATATCAGAGAGATCTTTTAGTGAAATGGCCAGTTTTGCGAAAGCTTTCTTTTCTCTTGTCCTTAATTGAGGATGAAACCCTGCTTTAACTGAGTGGAGGCAGAGGTATGCAGTCCAATGTGCTACAACCATTTAAATATGGGATTGAATCGAATATTTGTCTGAAAGGAGTTATATTAGTATTATTAATTATTATATTAAAGGAGTTATATACAGAATATGCAATTGTGATTGCTACCCTTCTAAAAATCAGTGCTTTGGGAGATAGATAATTCCCAGAGTGGGACAGCTCTCCACCTGTGATCCCAAGTTGCAAAGAAAATAGATTGTTCAGACTCAATGATATTATGGGAGAAAGGTCTGGTGGCTGTGATAGCCATCCTGGCAGTGCCCTTTGAAGATTCAGATGGGAGTAGCAGCAGCAGTCAAAGGAAAGGCTGGCAAGATTAAAATTGATGACCATATTACATATTATACTGAAGCTCATACATTATACTCAATGAAAGGAACCATGCAATACAAATAGGAAAACCACAGTTTTTGCAGATTCCTAATTATATCTCTTTTTTCCATCTGTTTCTATTCCAGTCCCTTAACTCATTCTGGTAGAGAGAGAAACAGGTTTCTTTAGGACTTAGGATCTAATTTCAGGACTTTTAAAAATATAAAATGTAATACAAATATGAAATAACAAATTCTACCACTATTTATTCAAGGGTCACAAGGACCCTGGAAATATGAGATGTTGTGAAGGTTGTACAATAAAAGGAGAAAATATGATTTCTGCTCCTAGGTGTTCATATGAGACTTTTGGCTTTGATATGCCAAACACAGTGCTAGGGGCTGACAGGTTTGGAGCACACAAGAAATTAATTCTTTACTCAAGGATGGAAACGGCTCAAAAGATATCATCTGTGGAAGGAGCTATATTTTTTCCAAGTTCAAAGCAAATAAACAGGTGAATAAACAAGGCACCTGCAAGTTGTAATCAATGAGGTTACATGACAGGGAAAGAAAGGCAACTTTAGTTTAGGGTCAAGGAGAAGTAAGTCTTGTGAAGACCTGGTATTAAGGAGAATGAGAAACTCAATGCGGAATCATTGTTTGATGCTCCAACAAAATCCCATGCTCCAAAGACTGGCTATGGAAGATCAAGGTGTTCTCTGTGCTGTCAGCAAGATTTTCTCTAGGGCAGGGGGTCATGTTCTTAATCTCTCCTCAACCTTTGTCCCACATACATACTTATTTTAATATACTTTTATGATTTTTTTCTACTTCGATTCCTCATTTCTCTCTTCATTCTGGGACTTTTAAGCTATCAAACCTGGCCTCCTTAGTCTCCCAGCTTCCCTTTTCCCTCCAGCTCATATCAGTAGTGCATATTATTGCAGAATAATCTTGTGTGTTCTGCCCGGAATGCCTCTTGTAGCTCTTCTGACAATCTCATCTTTCAAGGTTCAGCTCCAATGGTTCCTTCTCTGTGCAAGTCTTCTCTGATTGATTCAGACAGGAGATGGTCCCTTTCCCTCTAGACTACCATGGCTCTTTGTAAACACTTCTGTTATAGAACTAACCACAGTTTGTTGAAATTCTGTGTACATCCTGTTTCTTTACCTAGACTATAAGTTCTTTAAGAATAGGGACCTTCTCACCAGCACCTGGTTCAGTGCATAACATATAGTAGGCTCCTAACAAATATTGAATATTTACTAACATTTCAGCATCCACTGAATAAAAGAATGCGTGACCATCAGAAGGACTGATTGTATGAGAGCTCCAGGGCTACACTGATTACCCTAACTAGCAGAACTGCCTTAGAAGTAGGGATATTCATAAGAAATTGATAACGCACTTTTCAAGTATGGAATCTGCTTAGAAAGTTGAGGAATAAAAGCAGAAAATCAATACTTGAGAACAGGCAGAAAGCTAAAATTTCTTGATGCTTTAATGATATAAACCTGAGTCAGAAGAAAGATCCTAAAATTAAAGAATAGAAGTCACCTTAGAAAACGCTTAGCCAAACTTCCAGAGAGAACATAAATGAACTTTCTCATGGCCTCCCACAGGGTTATTGGCCCAGGACCAAACTCCCAATCCTGTGCTATTTTCTCTCTTCTCACTGCTGTGACAACTCCATTTCCGACGCTTATACATCCAGCTTAGAATGCAGATGATGTGTTTCTCTTCTTTTTTGCTCTCATGAATAATTTCAGCAGCTCCCACAACTGCTTTCGTTGCCCCACTGAGTTCACCCTTGCAAAGGACATCTGGTCATATAGCAAAGAGAATCGCCCAGTACATTTTCAATATCCTTTCAGTCAATCAGTCAAGTTATTTACTGAGCAGTTGCTGATGTGACCAACACAGGGCTAATATGATAGAACTGGCTGCCTTTGAGCTCAATGCATCAATTAAATAGCACTTTGCATGATTTTGACTTGGCATACCTCGGAGGACAATATTTTTCAAGGCCACTGTGAACTCACTAACGGGAAGCTCACCCGGTAATTAACTTTACATGGAATCATGCCTTTTGGCCTGATCCTCAGTGTAGGCTTTAAGACTGTCAGTTACAAAGCATCCAGGATCAAATTCTGTCCTCAGATGTTTAAAGACCATGTCCATCTGGTCTTTATATCCTATGGTGGAAACTGAATGCCCAGAAAGCAAAAGAATGAGAAAGACATTCTTCTCAATATGAAGTGCTGTATGTTTCACTGCACTGAGGACCGGGGACCAGGACTACGATGAGGAGTTTGTAACAAATTTTTCTGATGCTTTGGCATTCAAATACCCTACTCTCTGTGACTCAGGCTTCAAGTGAAATACGAAGAGATGGATTAGACTTTTGGACGGTGGGCTTTCCTGTAATTCAGTCCACTAAGTCCCACTGCTTAGGCGCTAGGCACTGGGCCTGAGAAACGGCTACCACAGGGGAGCTGGTTGGCTGGGAAGGAGCTGGGGTGCAGGGCCTAACCACGTCACAAGCCTGGACACCCTTATAATACAAAAAGTTGTGTTTACCCCAAATCCAAATTTACCTGGGCATCTTATGTTTTTGTTTGCTAAATCTGGCACCTCTAAATCAGGATCTTCTGTCTGTTGGTTACTTTCAGGCCAAGAAGAAGCTTTGGGTGTTATTGTAGGACTGTGGGTTTTATCCCGCAAAGCTATGTGACTTGGTCATAACTCATCTGACGGTAGATATTTAGCAAGGTCAGGCTCTTGTGAAATACTTGGATAGGAAATTAAATGAGAGTAAACTTTAGAGGGAGTATTGCAGGCTGGTTAAGAACATGAATTTGCAGTCAGGCGGCATGAGTTTGAATCCAAACTCTCCCACTGCTAGTGATGTGACTTTGGTCAAGCTACCTAACCTTCCTTAGTTTCTCCATCTGTGAAATGGGAACAATAGCGTCTAACTTAAAATTGTTGTAAAGATTAAATGGACCAATATATATGAAGTGTTTGGCACATCAAAAGAACTGTATAAATATTAGTTATTATTGTGGATAAGACCCATATAAATTTCTGGGTTTATTTTTATTTTAAAAATTCACCTTAGACTGCTTCTATGTAACATTAAACTCAAGTCACCTATTTTGAATTAATTCAGAGCATAAAAGGGATACTTAATTATATGTTCCTGAGCATTTATTTGTTTAATTAAGCAATGTTATACATATTTTAGTTGCATGACCCTATACTTAAAAACATTGGGGTCTCTGTGCCTTTCAAGTCTTGTCAACTTCTACTGTAATATCATGCCAGAGGAATGAGAATGTTCCATGACAAAGATCCATGGAAAAGTAAGAACTTTTAACATTATTTTAAACATAAATAATGCAATCATAAGAGGTAAGTGACTCCGCGAAGCCCAGGTAAAGTTTACGTTCAACGAGCCTGTCTTAAAAGGAGCAGTTATCTCTGGAAATTGCCAAGAAAATCTGTGCTATGATATCAATGTGGGATCAGAAAGAAGAAAATGTGAGACAATAAGTTCATGAGCTTTTAATAAGGAAAGTGGACTGAAAGTTTGCTGAGTAAGAAAACTCTAGACATTTTAGGTAATGTCACAAGTCCAATTCAATATAATCATATCATTAAGTTTAAAAGTATAAATATAATTTAGAATTCCTTCTTTGGTCTGTGTATGAAGACTCATTCTACTCCATCTTTTAGTTTTTGACAAACCAGACATAGTGACTTTTTTCAGCTTCAATTAAAACAAAAAAGAAAATGAAAATATAATTTCATTTACATATAAATGTTATAAATCCAGTTATAGAGTGATTGCCACTTGAAATTGGGACAAAATAAGACATCTCAAAGGCTTTGGAAAAGAGAATTTTGAAGAAGACCTACTTAGAATTAAAGGTCCAATGACCACTGCTGACCGACCGCATTTACAGCCTCAGTCTGATGCCTGCGTGAGTGAGGCAGGTTTTCTGCCCTTGGCCCGTTGTGGTTTGTGGATGAGTAAGAACTTCAGTTCTTACACAGATAATTTCAGCAACAGTGTTTGCAAAGGACCCCTCAGCATCATGTGAGGGGTGTGTTTAAGTCCTGAGGTCCCTGGGGAAATCCCTAGTGATGATGCTTCTGAGGAGGGATGAAGATTCCTGGTGCTACTGTAAGAGCTCCTGGGGAAATATATAGAGAAATGGAATAGCCCTTTATCACTTGCAGAAAACCCTTCAAATGCCGACTCTCATGCTAACTACCAAAGAGACAGAGTTGTGGGATTGAGAAACTAACCAATTTTTAAAGGAGTAAGGTTAAGATCAATACATATGAAAACAAACACATCTCATAGAAGGGCTCATTGGCTGTTTGCCTGTTTTCATGGCTGGTCCTTTATCCTGTGCCTCACAGCAGGATTATTCAGCCCTATATTTCCCATTGAAATTAGTTCGAATGCTTTACCTTAGAGAAACTTGATTTGCTTCAACCCAGTTTTTGAAAAGAAAACAACAGCAACAATAAAAAACCCCTAACATATATAAGGAAAGTTTCTTTGGGCCCTTGAGTAAGACATTTGACCTATTTTTAGGTGCCAAGAGAGAAAATGATGAATACTTAATGAATTTCACATTTTTTTTGTGTGTGAGTTGCACTATTTGGAATGGACTGGAAAAAATTTGAAGCAAGCTGTTATTGCTTATAGCTGGATAAATGTACCAACCTAATTCTTTGGTTTTATCAAGGTTTATAGAAAATAAAGATGGTTCCCTATCTACTGATACTCTCTGGAAAATTTAGATGAGTTCATTGTTTAATTTCTTTTCCAAGGTTCATGAAACCACACACTCATTTGCTTGTGAGCCTGCACTTGAACTTGGACTTTCGTAAGCATGTTTGCAGAGAAGATGACTGAAGCAAGAGGCAAATTCTGCAGGCCAGATGGCTAGGGACAAGAACAATGTGAGACAAGTGGAAGAGTCAGAAGGAACTCATGCTCACATAGGTGCTCATAGTGAAAAGCTCCAGGAGATGGTCATTGGAGCCCAATGAATCTCTTATAGTTTATTATAAATATGAATGTTAGAGAGCTTCTATTTTGTTCTGTTCTCTAGAGCAACGCTATATCGGACCAGGCTAGCCAATAAATCTTTTCATAATCCTAAAATATCTGAAATACCTTGCATTTGCAATACAATATATCAAAATTCTTGAACTTTTAATCAATAAAAAAGAAAGGTTAAGTGGATTTTTATTTATCTTGACTTATAAACTTATATTGCTAACAAAATTTCAATTTGAAACTCAGTATTTTTTTTTGAACTTCTAAGCAACTTTCCTCTTGTCCTCCAACTCTCCTGGTTTATGAGGCTGAGTTTGAAGCTCATGACCTGAATTGACAGATCTGTTTAGTGTGGTCCTGTGAGGTGGGGCAGTAGGGTCAGGTACACTAAGGGTTATGGAGTAAAAGATAATTCGGAAGAATTGCTCAGCAGCTAGGAATAGAGGTGAGTGAAAATTATGCAATGGGTTTACAGTCTAAAGGGAAATTATGGTAATTCCAACCAAAGTCTCCATGGGAGGTTTTCGTTTGTATGTTTGGTGTTTATAATAAAGTTATCCTGGATCAGGAAAAACAAGAGGGTGAAAATAACCAAGAAATTAAAAAGAAATAAATGCTAGAATTTTCTCTTTTATGTATGAAAACATATTACAAAGCTTTAATGATGAATACGGTGACATTGTTCTAAGAATAGACAGAACAATGGAATGAAATAGAAAGTTTAGAAACCAGCTCTGATGTTTACAAAATGTTAGAGCATAATAAATATGAGCTTCTAAACAATGAGAAAATGGCAGATCATTAATACATGGTACTGGGATAATTAATTACCATTTGGAAAATAATAAGGTTCTAAAACCTCATTTGATATGTCAAAATAAAATCCAAATGGAAAAATTATATGAAAAGAGTGAAAATACAAGCAAATGACAACAATAGCTGTGTATTTTTGGTGAGGAATTTCTCTCAAAGAATAAACCCTTTCCTTGACCCCCCAAATAAAGAAAAATACAAATGACCTCCCCACAAAGTTCCACTAAACAATACCACATACGAAAGTTAAAAAATGACAAATTAACAAAAATCTTAGTGACATCTGAGAAAGCATTAGTAGCCTTAAGACATAAAGAGATTTTATAAATTTATGAGCAAATGAACATAATTTTCCATAAAGGCAGAAACCAACACACCATCTCCCCCTTACTCCTCAGCATTTGTTTGCCTCAATCCAGTCCACTCTCTGGCACGTTGCTAACACTTAGTAAAAACTTGTTCAGTGAAAAAATGAATCATTGAAAAGATAAATATCCCAACAGAAAAAATAGATGACGAATTGGAAGACAGCATTACAAAAGAAGTATAACGATTCATAAATATATGATGAGACTCTCCAGCCTCATTAGTGATCAAAGAAATGCAAATTAAAACGCCATAACATTGTCTGTCTTTTAAGTTAGTCAAAGTTGACACAGTAAATAGTGATTGAAGAGAATAATGAACCAGATGGTGAAATTATAAATTCTTTTAAGCTAGAACTTTAGTTATATGTATGAAAAATTTTAAAACATCTTTATCTTTTAATTAAGAAATGTATTTTAATGTAACATCAGAGACATTCAAGATTTGAATATGAATGAATGAATGAAGTTATCCATTGCTTTATCATTATTTTACTAATATTGGGCTTGATCTACTTGTCCATATTGTAGGATTATTTAAATTAATTGCAATGCATGTGTTACAGGAAATAATATGCAGCCATTAAAACTGTGTTTCAGCTATTACTTAGTGATGCGAGGAAATGATTAAGACAGATAATGCGAAAAGAGTAAGTTAAAAAAAATTCTAATTCTTGAGTGTGGTTTTCATGGGTGTTTATTATATCATAAAATTAAATTCATGAGTTAATTCAATTCTGTGCATCTGAGATCCAAAGGGATAGACAAACAACACGTGCAATCTTGCCATAACTCTTTTCCAAAGGTTTATTGTGTATTTTATAGAGAAAGATTTTTAGGGAATTCATCAAAACAGTTACAGTGGTTATATCTGTGGGGTGGGATCAATGATGATTTTTATCTTTTTAATACTCTGATGTGTTTTTTAAAACTCATTTTGTAATGAAGTTGCATCATTTTTATAGAGAAAAAGAGTGTATTTTAAACGAAAAGTTGCATTCCTCCTGGTTGCTGAGTGCTGAGTAGAAGATTGCAGAGTCCTCCAGGGAGAAGAAGGGAATCTCAGAGACATAAGCCTGTCTCCCCAGAGAAGGTGGGAGATGGAGGGAAGCAGCTCGCCTGTGTAGTCTGCTGGGAGAAAGCCTGGTTGCTGTGGATCAGGGCAGCAGGGCAGGAAAAACAGTCCACAGGATGGGGGTGCTCTGCTCTGCTCTGCATCAATCCAGCCCCAGGCTCCCTACATCTCTTGTAAGGACCAGGGGAACAGGGTAGCTGCAGGATAAGGGAGACTTGGGAGCCCTGGGAATACAAATTCTTCTCAGAGCAGCCTAGCCCAGGCAGAGGAGCCAGACCCTATGAAGGGGATCGAATAGTGTCCACCATACAAAAAATTCATGTCCACCTGGAACCTCAGAATGCGGCCTTACTTGGAAGAAAGGTTTTTGCAGATGCAATTAGATAAGAATCTCAATGATGGAATCATCAGACTGTATCTTTATAACAGACAGGAGAGGGAGTTTTGGATACTGAGGCACACAGGGAAGCAGGCTGTGTGAAGGTGGAGGAAGAGACCAGAGTTATCCAGCCACAAGCCAAGGAACACTGGGAGCCATCAGAAGCTGGAAGAGGCAAGGAAGGAATCTCCCCCAGAGCTTCCAGAGAGAGCAGGGCCCTGCCATCACTTTGACTTTGGACTTCTGGCCTCCAGAACTGTGAGAGAACAAATTTCTGATGTTTAAGGTCACCTATGTTGTCGTAATTTGCTTGGGCAGGCTCAGGAAACTGATACGCTCTGTGAGATGACGAGGCCAAGTAAAGCCCAGGAGAGGAGGGGGGACTCCTGAGCCCTTTAGTGGTGGAGTCCTTCATCACTACAGTTGACAACCAGGACAGTGCTGTCCCCAGGACTCTTGCTCTGCCTCCTTCTCTAGTGTTCGTGGCACTTTGCTTGTATTGTCTTCCTAAGTCATGAGTCTTAAATTGAGTGGTGCCTTTAGTGATCTCATCAAAGAGGCTAACACATCTTTCTGAATGCTTACTTCTCGCATGAATTTGAAAGGTATTCATCAGATATATTTAAACTAGGCACCAGGTACAAGGATGGTCCTCATGGTGTTTTAGCAAAAGGAGATCAGTTTTCCTATTAATTTTGGTAAAGCGTTTTTACATGGCCTTTGGGAAGAGACAAAAAGGAAATCTCTAAGGGACTTTTGTCTTTACCAAACTTGGCTGTGAAATGGGAATTTTGAGATCCACTGGCCTCTTCTGAAGCTGGCTGACAAGGCATGCCAGTTGAGCTTAAGCCTCCACTGAATGTTAGAAGATAATTCCATGCAATTTTTAATAATTTAGAGAGAAGAATAACTACATAGGAATTTCCACTGCTCTGTGGTCATTCTTTCCATTTCTCGCAGGTAAATTCCCAAACCAGACCTGGTGTAGGCTTTGGCTTTATTAACAATTCAAGCTATGTGAGATTTCAGAAAATTCTGATGTCCGTATTTAGGGTTTAACACCTTGAAAAAGATCTTAGTAATGAACCTTGTTTACAGTGTAACAGGGAACGATATGAGCTTCTAACTTTGCAGTGGAAGTCACTGATGCCAAATGGACCCTGCCACCGGTAGTTTATTTATGGCTGTGCTATAATCTTTAGCAGAACACAGAGAAGCAGCTATTGCTGATTTAGTTATTAGGTAGAAGCACAAAGGGTTAGGAGCTTCTCGGGTATTATTCATTGACAATAATCTGGAGCCTGCTATGAACAATGCTGCATGCTGTGCAAATATAGCAAGACTGCCTTCATAAATAATGCCAGAAACAGTAGCTGTGCCAAGGCAGATAGAATATATTGGTGGCAATATATTAAAGTCTTAGGCCTCTGGGTTTGCTTAATTGTACAGGCTGGCTTATCCCAGGCAAGTGAAGAGAATTGCCTTAGCTCAAGGCAGGTTTTGGAGTCCATCATTCTGCCCCCACTCTGCCATCTCCCAGGTTTAAGATAGATCCTTTGAATAATGGTGCAATTTGCTTGACTCTCACTGAATCTTATCTTCTTACAATATACAGTGGCGATGTTCTTCTTATTTTGGTGATGGGAATGGAATGTGTTTTCTCTTGTTGTAATCATCTTCTACCAGCAACAGAAATGGAATTTTAGCTTGTCCAGAGGTGTCAACATTGTTTATTTTTAGGCTACTTATATGCATAGGAGGGAGTGGTCTAAACCCTTTGCTTAATTTATGCAAAGTAGTATTATTCACACTCTCTCAGGCTACAGCCCTGAGATGGGAAAATGAAAGATTACTTCTTGGGTCCAGAATGTGGCCATGTAGCATATGTTTGAAAGATAAGAGAAGAGGTTTCTATGGGATTACCCAAGACAACGGTGATTTGTGCCCAGAATCATACCAATGACAATGTGGCAGGCAGAATAAGGGCCCCACAAAGATGTCCACATCCTAATCTCTGGGACCTGTAAATATATGACATTACATGGGCAAAAGGGACTTTGCAGGTGTGATTAAATTAAGAATTTTTAGATGAGGAGATTATTTTGGATTTTCCAAGTAGACCCGGATAAGTGAAAGAGGAAGGGGGATCAGTGTCTGGGTGACATAGCATGGTAAAGACTCAACTGGGCACTGCTGGCTTTCAAGAAAGAAGGGGGCCATGAGCCAAGGAATGCAGGCGGCCTCTACGAGCTGGAAAGGGAAGGTAATAGATTCTTTCTTAGAATCTCCAGAATGAATGCAGCCTGGCCAATATCTTGATTTTAGCGCCTTGAGACTTGCCTTAGACTTCTGACCTCCAGAACTATGAAATAATAAGTGTATTGTTTAAGCCATCAAGTTTGTGGTAATCTGTTACAGCATTGATAGGAAACTAACATAGAACACATAAGTAATTCGTACTGACACTTCTATAAGAAAGTGATCAAGTTCACTCATTCAGTTACATTAAGAAACTATTTACTGAATGCCCACTACGTCTCAAGCACTATGCTTCGGCATTGTTGGTGCATCAGTGAATGATGTATGACCATTCATTTATTCTCAAAATACTTATTTAGTCCCCACTATTCGCCAGGCACTGTTCCAGAAGATACACAGGAGAATAAGATGGATGAGATCCCCGTCCTCACATAGCTTACACTTGTGTGGAAGAAAGCAGATAAAGAGCAAGTAAATCAATAAGGTCATTGCAAGTTGTAAGTGCTATAGAGAAAATTAAAACAGAGTAGGTGATAGAAATTAACTGGGGAAAAGCTCCCTAGATCAGCTGGACATGGAAAGTCTCTCTGAGGAGGAGGAGGCGACTTTTGAGCTGAGACCTGAAGGACAAGAAGGTGGCAGCCTTGACAAGCTTGGATGTGGAAGATAGGATGCTTAAGGAAAAGGAAGAGCAAAAGCCTTGAGACAGACACTAGCTCAGCAAGTGTGAATAACTGAACCAGGCATGTGAGCAGAGTGGTGCGAACGGAGGGAAGGCTGTGGAGTGACAGATCACTCAGGGCTTTCTAGGCCACGATAAAGAATGTGGATTGTGTTCTAAGAGAAATGGGACGCCAATGAAGGCGTTTCAGCATTGAGTGGCGTGAGCTAATGAGTGTTACAGATTATTGGATGACCTTGAAATAATTAAAATGCTTTCGCAGTATTATTCGAATTTTGAACTGAAGGGAATTTAGAGATCGTACAACTTGATTCTCTCTTCTTAATGGAAATTCATACCTACATTGGTTAATTCACTTGCCTGGGACACATCTGTCTCTTGTCTCTGTGCTTTTCACTGTGCTACTTACCACCTGCACACAATTTTACTAATTTTTCTTCAGTATTGATCCTCTCCTTTCTCCCTCCTTTGAAGTGAAATCACTCAGGGACCAAGATCTATGGTACAGATAATAAAGAAATTCTCACAACTAGTGGAGCTGGACTTGGAAATTAGAAAGGTTCCATGAGAAATAGACTCTCTACTGGGCTCTTCTTTGTGCCTTTATGTTTACAGATGTCTTATTCTAGGCCATTTGTATTGTTTTATAAATAAGTTGTTTCTGGTAAAAAACTTGCATAACCTTTTGATTTTTTCTTTTGATTTGGCAAAGGCAGAAAAGGATGGCACTGAAAATTGGGTGGTTGGCAGTTGCTAGGCACCAAGCAGACATTCAGGAAGTGGCAATGAAACACAAGAAGATTTAAAAATAAACAACCATTTTAATCTTTAACCACAATTTCAATGAAGTCGATTAAGTTATCTGATTACTAGTATTCTCCAAACAGACATTTAACAAGAGAAATGGGATACTATTTTTGAACTTGCAGGACAACATCAGTTGTGTCTACCTAATATAGTTGTTTTTCCTCCTAATGTGTCTGTCAGGTTCACTAAAATTTGCTTTTATAATTTTCAGGTTTAGTGATTGGATGAGTAGTCAGTTGTTTGCAAAGCAAAGCAACATTTATGTTGTTTAAATTTCAGTAGTGTTGGCTTGAATATCTCCCTGAAGAGACCCTTGTAATCTGGGTAGAAAAGGAGTAAATAATTTATTCATTCCATGATCCCTGCTGGTTTTTTCTATTTTCATATAGAGCTTCATGCTCAGACCTTCAACCTTCTGATCCTCTGAACTAGTCGATTCAGACTCTGAGATGTCACCAGCTGCATCCTCTTTCCTCCCAATTATTCCCTTTGCATTCATGGCTCCTCTGAGAGAAAGACGCAACCTCTCCCCTAAGCTTTGTGGAGCCTTAGCAATCTCTGTCATAAATAATGTCAGCTTTGTGTACTACATTTTGTATCCACGGTCATAAACTACAGCAGTAAATGAGATAGACCTAACTCTACCAGGAAGAGCAATGACCTGATAATGTGTTACTTCGCAGAATTAGCAACACAGGGTGATGACACAGGCAGCATTGTGCAGAAGCTGAAAGCACAGCCTCCAAAGCAAGAATGCTTGGGTTTGAATCTTGCTCTGCTATTTACAAGCCATGTAATCTTAGGCAAGCCATTTATCTTCTTTGTTCCTCTTTTCTCATCTTTAGGAGGGAGAAAATAACAGTAACTTCCCCTCTCATTGTTCAGATGATTAAAAGGGGTGATGTTTGTAAAGCTTTTAGAAAAATGCCTGGCATTGTAAATATTACGTAATTATTTGATAGCACAAAATGCAGAAATGAATATGGGAGTGCTCTCTCTTTAGTTATAGTATTTTGTCTACTTTTTCTCCCATTTTCTTAAACTGCACCCAGAAAAAGGTGTTATTTAATTGTTTCCAAAAGGCAGGCCTTACGAATTAAGAATTAAACACATCATTCCTATTGATAGCATGTCAGCCTTTGCTTTGCAAGTTTCCATATACATGGATTTCAGTTACCATAGTTTCATTAACACCAGTTCTCCAACAGTTCAAATTTCAGTTCCCACGGCATATTTTACTGAATAAGTGTGTATATTGCAAACTTCCTGCTAACTCTTCAGTTCACAATCACTAGTCAATAACAGATGCCCATGATGATCGGTGACCATTCATGTCACTTCCATCAAAGTGTCGCAACAATTGGTCACCACATACTTTTATTCAGTTCCCATACAGACAGCAAAGCTCGTAGCTGTGTTGCTTCCTTGTCTCCCACTAACAGACCTACACGATATTTTACACAAATGGATAATCAACCAAGCAAATTGGCCAGACAAAGATGACAGTTCAATGAAGAAACGAGTGGTAGTGAATTGAATGTACATACGTGGAGATACGGGCGAAACAGCTGGCTGAGGGCTTGTTGACACGGGCCCATTTGAGAGACTGTGGGTGTGCAGTCAGAGGAACTGAGTGAGAACTTAGCGAAGGTGAACTTACCAACATAAACGAGGAAAGGTTTGTGACAAAAACGAGAAAGCTGTCCTAGAGAAAGTGACTTCTTCACATTAAAAGAACTCTCAGAAATATTTCGCAATATTGAAAGAACAAAGGCTAAAACGTTTGAAGCTGATCAAAACTTAGAGAGAACTCTGACAATTCCCCAAAGTGGGAAAGATGCTCCTTTTGTATCTTAAGTTACACAATGACAAGGAGAAGGCAAGCACTGTTAAAATCACTCTTGATGAAAGTACAAAGAAATAATTTTAATTCTCAATGGTTCTAATATTTTAAATTACAACATGCTAAATAAATAATTTTTTACTCCTTTTTACATTTCCCTATACATTTATAAATAGGTGAAAAGCATTTTTAAAGTTTTGACAAACATTTTTAAAGGTCATGGAACAATTGTAACTTTCCTCATTAATCTTTAAGATCCTTTTGTATGGTCTCAGTTTGCACGGTCATTTCCATGGTCCTGCACCTCTGTGCGAAGTGAGGGCAACCTGTCCTTTTTTGGAGGCAGAGCTAATCTAATAAAATGGATTGGAAAGATCATCTGAGCAAAATGATTATGCTAGTTGGGCAAGAGTCTTGAAAACAATAGAGGTTTTATTCAAAGATGGTAAATTATTCTATCCTTGGGATGTTTTTTGATCCAACATTTAATTGCCATTAAATAGTGTCACAAAACTTCATTTATTTGGATTATTCAGAACCAAGGATTCTCTAAATAGGTCAAAATACCTGAAGGCTGAATTCTCATTTCCTGGCCCTATATTTTCCACAGGGCAGGAGTAAAAAGAGTCTTTTCTTCTTCCTTTAGCAGTTCAAGAGAGCGTGTCATTGGACATAAATTATATGCTCAATATAGAACTTGAATTGTGAGAGATCTCACACTAAAGGGCACTGAATGTCAATGTCCATCTGAAATAACACAGCGAGCATTATAGTCATTTTATCCAACTTGAGAAAGAACACAAAATTTAAGGTTTTGTAAGTAGGCATCAATATTATTTTGATATTTTTAGACTCCTAATGTCTTTAGAGTGAAAATAAGCCTAAATAGTTTGGTCACCTCTTTCCCATCCATTCCTAACATTTAAATAGAATAAACTTGTGATTAGAAATTTCTGCAGGTTTTAAAGATTTCTTATATACCAGCATTCTTAAGAATATTCCTTCTTATCGGCACAGATGTTAGCTCAGGGCTAATGTTCTTCAGAAAAAGAATTCCTTCTTAATTCAGGATTTATTAATTTATTAATAAGTATTATTAACTACTAATTAATTTATTAATTCAGTAATATTAATTCTGCCCTTATCAAATTGAGCCTCAATCAAAGAAAGACTTCCTCTACATTTTGTGGAATGGAACTCTGTTTCTGTATCCTCCCTTAAGAGAGAAAGAGTTGGTACTAGAGTCATAAAAAGATTTTCATGATTATCACTCTTCAGGCTGAAATGCTTCAAAGCAAAGTTTAGAAGAATCAGAAAATTTCAGCAGAGTTGGGGCTTCCTGGCTCTGGTCATTGACTCTGTTGCCTCATGTTCCCTTTTCCTGATTTTTTTCCTTGGGAAGATTCTCAAAATTAGTTCTAGCCACACTTTGGCTTCATGCTTCTAGAATTCTAAGAAGTCAGTTACAAACTACCAGAATACTCTACATTCTAAAACATATAAAAACATGTAGGCAACACTTATGACTGCAAGGAGCTCACAACCATAACATGTCCATTTCTAATCAGAGAGAAAGAAATGCCATAAAATATGTTTTATCATCAATTTAATAGGGAAAGTTCAAAAAGTAGACGTCGAGTCTTGTTAGTGGTGCTGAAGGAAAAGAGTCTCCCTCAGTCGTTTGCTTCTAGGAGTGTAAACTAGTGTATACCTGTCTGTAGGGGTATAAACCTGTATAAACATCAATTTAGTAATATACATCAAAATTCAAAATGATGACCCTTTAGACATCAATTCCTCATCTTGGAATTATCTGACATCATCTTGAACAGTTACGAAATGCTGTATGTATAAGAACATTCACTCCAGAATCATTTATAATACCAAACAATTGAAGATGCCATGGAACAAGAAAATGACATTTCTTCTAAGGTGCCAGTAAAGTGAACTTCAAATACTAAGATAGTCCTAAGATAGATCTCCTTACGGAGGATGTACAAGGAAAATGTTATGGAAATGGCTTTGGGACTCTTGAACCCGTCAGGTCAGGTCAAGGATTATAAAGAAGAGTCAGAGATTGGAGAATGTACCTATAAGGGCATTATTTCTAAGAAGGAGACAGAGAGATATAATAGCTCTCCAAGTTGGGTGCCATGGAGAGGAGCACTCGGAAAGGTGTTCCTTGAAGTTGAATGTTGCAGAGAACTTGGTGCCTGGTCATGCCCAGGAAAGCTCAAGTGCCCTGTGGTAGTACAACAAAGTGGTTACGTTGGTATCAGCCACCACTCTATATTGGTATCAGCCACCACTCTATATTGGTATCAGCCAGCACTCTATTTGCCAAGCAAGTAAAGTGTGAGCATTTCCCATGGACAGATGTGGCCTACTGAATAGTGGGTGTAGAATGCAAGATACGGCCTCTTAAAGATGTCCTAACCTTTGGTACCTATAAATATGTTAAGTTACATGGCAAGGGAATTAAAATTGCAGATAGAATTAAGGTTGGTAACCAGTTGACCCTGAGGTGGGGAGATTATCTTGGATTTTCCTGGGCCCAATGTACTAGAGAGTTTAGGCCCAGGAGGTGCTGAAATATAATGCGCTTCTGTCCAAAGGAAGAGAGAGTTTGGAGCATGCCTGGGTGTGTACCACTCAGATTATCATCACTGTCGTCTACCAGGATTTGTGTTGGAGCCTCAGAAAGAAAAGGAAGTTAACAGCACACTCTCGCACAGCTTGTTGCGAGTGAAAAGCATTCCTCCACTTCAGCAGGGGGCCTTTTTGGTGTCCAGGAGACAAGGCAGGGAAGCAGCAAATGACGTTGCAGTAGTCAGTATCAGGAGCAGGAGAAAGCGTGGCGACTTGAGCAGTGTGCTGCAGCCCATGGCAGGGTAGCAGAAGGCTCTGGGGTGGCAAGCTGGGACTGTGACACCATGGACAGGAGTGACAGAGGAGATGAAGGGCATGGAAGCAGCAATGCCCTTGACAAAGGAGCACAATTGTCCCCTCAAAATCAAGGAATTCATCCATCCAAACTTTCAGAAGCACATGGGCAAAGGCCATAGTACCTTCCTTAATGAGTTTGGGGGAATGTGGGGCTGATGAAAGACAGGGTATGGAATTCTGGAATTCTGCTGCAGGGGACTCAGTTAGAAAAATAATGTTTTCTTGGACGCTAATTTTGAACATTCTTCGGCTCTCGTTTAGTGTGATTAGGGAAGATATGTGTAAAATTGCATTAGAATAAAATTATATGAAATAAAAATTACAAAATTTATAAAAATTATATAAAATAAAATTACATAAATTTACATGAGTCTACAATCCGGATTTTAGAAATCTAACTCCTGCTTTATTTCTAGCTTCTCTAGCAAGAGGAATAACTTTCACATTAGTAAGAGTAGAGTCTCTGTGGTTAAGAAAAATATCAAATAAGAATACAGGTGAGGAGATGATCACAGAATATTTCTCTCATAATGAAGAAGCTGCTGATACGGTTGTGGAGCCATTATAAATTATCTTCAAAAAATTATGGAAAGTAGAGGAGATTCCTCAGACTTTTTTCTTTCTTTCTTTTTCCTTTTTAAGTTTTCTAAGAGGAAAAAGGTCTAATCTGGGGTTATATATGTGATTTCAATGCTTAATACACTTTCAAAAAGGATTGGCAGGATGTTTTTTGGATCACAAAGAGCTAACATGGATTCACCAAGAATATGTAATGCAATTCGATGCTCTAGAGTACATTTGTTAAAGTCTCTAAATTTTTTTATGAACGAGATGGTGAAATATGACTTTAATCATAGCAATATAGCTGCTGCCCTCAAACTGAGTATTTGGCCCTGTGCTTTTCAACTTTTTTATCCATAAATTGAATGAAGACAAAGACAGCCAATTTATCCCTTATTTTTTTTTTTTCTGCTTGAGGAAGATTAGCCCTGTGCTAACATCCATGTCAGTCTTCCTCTATTTTGTATGTGAGATGCTGCCACAGCATGGCTTGATGAGCAGGGAGCAGGTCTGCGCCCAGGATCTGAACCCAGGAAGCCTAGGCTGCAGAAGCAGAGTGCACGAACCCAACCATTATGCCACTGGGCCAGCTCCATCTAATCTTTGAATGATAAAATATAGGATTCTGAAAGATGAACATTCTCAATGGGGTAAAATGATGAGTTAAAAATTAATGAGATGCAATGTAGCAGAAACGAATATAAATTACCATATCCATGTCTAAAAGCATAGATGCAAAGTATAGATTTTGGGAAGTTTAATGTAATGAAAATTAATGTAAGATTTTAGTCAGCCAGTGCAAATTAAATAGATGTGGATGATGAAAAGACTTAGATTTTGTTTTGCATAAATGAAAGTCTAGTGCCCAGAACGAGGAAAGTAAAAGCTCACTTTCTCTGAAAGCAGTAGGCCATATCAAAATATTGGATTCAGTTTTGTCAGATTTTGCCAAGACATGAACACACCAGGGCATAATTATCGAAGAATGGCCAGAATCAGAGAAATTAACCTGGAAAATAGAGAACTTTGGTAATATGCAGTAGCTGCACTTAAATATTGGAGAGATGGTCATGAAGAAATATTAGATTTGTTCTCTAGAGTTTCAATTGCAAAAATTGCAACATGGTGGTGAGTTGATGGGTAGGACCTGAGGCTGGAGGGTAGAAAAGGTCCAAGGCATGAAGAGGTAAGCCACGGTCAGGAGTGGTAAGGAGGGTGAGCGATGAGAAGACACAAAGGCCTGTAAGCAGTAGAGAAACAGAAGTTTGTATTTCTGGAGAATCTCTTGGGCTGCACTGGGAAAGCAGAGGCTGCCATCCAAAGAGGATATTTTGAAGAGGGTGCTCCCAATGAGTGGGGTAATCCCAAGCCTTGTGGGTTTTAACTATAAGTGTACAACTTTCGAGAAAATCGAAGCTGCTTAATTGCTTTTCCAGAATTATCTTGTGGTCACAGTTGCTCTTATAATTAACAGAAAGGCCAGGTTTGTATTTCCTTGAGAAAATTTCAAAATTCTAATCCAGAGATAGCTCACACAAAAAACACAATGAATGAGAAAAAGGAACACTGTAATAAATTATAAACTGGAATCTAATGAGCAGGGAAAACTAAGCATAAAACGATTCAAAATTGGCTTGCTGAAAACAGGCTTTAGTTTCTGAAGCTCTAGAAAACAAGCTTACTCATACATAGAAAAACTTGGAATTGAGATATTGTTACCATTACTGTCATCAACAACAGGAACATATACCCCAACACCTCCATGAACACTACCAATATGGTATAATATTTTTTTCTTTTCAAGTAGATGACAGTATAAATCGAAGGGATGGTTGATTCAGAATAGCCAAGGCAATGTCTTGGCAAAGGATGGGTCTGTTTATTACCTGCTGTGATGAAGACTAAATAGCAGAGACCAAAAGACTAAATTTGCTAAGTTGGGTCTACGCTTCATTTCTCAACTAGAATCGTATCACTGTTGGCTTGAACAAGCTTCACTTTCCTTATTACCTTTATTAGTGTTATCAGTGCGTGATTTTCCAAGCCTTTCAGTTTTTAGCAAGAACCTGGGCCGGTCAATATTTGTATGCCCTATTGAGCTAGTAAATGGAGATAAGATGGCATAGTAGAATGAGGACTGGATGAATAGAAGGCCCATTTGAATGGAGTCATGGTTAAGCACGGGAACTCTGGAATCAGTCTGAGTGTTGTCAAGTATTGATTCTGCTATTTACAAGACTATGTGACATGGTATGAATCACTCAGTCTTTCTGTGTGACTTTCTTTTTCCATCAAATGAGCTATTAAGTACCTCAGAGGATTGTTAAAAGGTTAAAAAAGTTGAAATAAGTAAAGTCTTATAGCTGTGCCTGGTACATGGTATGTAGTCAAATGATGTTAGCTATTACTCTTAGTCCTGGCTCTGGCTCAAATAGTTATTATGCAGATCAAGATCATTAACTTCCTTGGGGTTCAGTTTCCTCATCTCTAAAATGAAGACATTGGACTAGATGTTGGCAAATGATCCTTCCAGATCTCCTTAGTTAGTACAGTCATTATTTCTTTTTAATATCTTCATTTATCAGTTATATATTGACTGCCTATTATGCACAAGGGATTATAGCTAGGAATAATGGGCTATCTGTGTATTTTATTGGCCTTCAAGAGTTTATGAAATATAAAGGATATAAGACTTCGAGATGTAATCCCAATGCAGGCTCCATGGGGCAACTTTCATGCACTCCACACTGTGTACAAGGTTCATAGAGAGCAAGAGAGTGGGAAA
The DNA here is from genome assembly GCF_037783145.1 of Equus przewalskii. Taxonomy (NCBI): domain Eukaryota; kingdom Metazoa; phylum Chordata; class Mammalia; order Perissodactyla; family Equidae; genus Equus; species Equus przewalskii. Next base: position 19,497,643 of record NC_091862.1, read on the forward strand.
TAAGGGTGAGGAGCATTTGAGCAGAGGTAATACAGAGAGCAAAAGCATGAAGGTGGGAAAAGAAAAAAGTATGCAGGGATGGGGAATACACCAATTTAATGTGGGAAGAGTTCCTGTAGTGAGAGTGGGAGACCAGCTTGCAATGAAGTTGTGCCACCTTACAGAGCATACTGAAGCCTGCCTAAGCATAGACCATTCTGTGAGTGAAAAGAAACTGTTGAAGATTTCAGAGCAGAATCACGGTCCTGGTGAGAGGAGAGAGAGGAGAATGCTGAAGACGGGACAGTGAGAAAGAGTCCAGAGAAGAGGTGGTGAAAACGACCCACGCTTGACCTGCAGATTGGCGTCCTTCTCATGAACCTCCTTGACATTTACCACTTCCTTGGGCCTCTACTCAATCCTGGCTCCTACACACACCCTTCCAAAACCCTCTGATGTTCCAGCTGGGTAGGTCTCCTTTCCAAAGACCTGAACTTTCCGCTACTCTCTATCCCTTTATGATGCTAAGAAGAATTGGGAACAGTAGCTAGATGCATCTTTGCCGTTGCAACTGCCCCTCCCTGAATGATGTACACAAGGGAACCCTTGCATCTACAAGACTTGTGATTTATCGAGCCACCTACAATTGTGCTTAGGTGCTAATACAAATAAATTCAGACTCTTTCCTACCAGGGGCTTTTGCTTTGAAACCTTCTCTGCTGTTCTGCCCTGGAGAACTCAGTTGGGCCATGTAGAAACCTCAAGATCTTTTCCCCTTGCCCTGAAAGCCTTATGCATAGCCAAGTCCTGGGTAACCCTCTTTTGTTTGTCGGCCCTGGTCCTCTGATCTCTATCAGGTCTCCAGACCTGAAGACGTGTAGCGACAAAAGGAACACCTTGCTCCAAATCCTACCAAGGCTAAGAGGATGCAGGTGAGGAAGGGAGGATTGCTAATCTCCTGATTCTTTCCTCCGAAAATTCCACTGGCCAACGCTGAGCAAGGGTTTGCTGAGCACTGCTGCAGGAGGCTCTTCAAGGTCCTTGATAGAACTTTCATATCTGAATTTCCTGAGGAGGTTAGAGTGCAAAGGCCAGGGTGAATGGAGCAAATGAAACCCTATAACGAGCATGAACTTTGGAATCTGACAGACCCACTTGAGTTCAGATTTTAGATTTACCACTTACTGGTGGCAAATGCTTCTCTAGACCTCTGTTTTCTCATCTCCAAATGGGCACAATACCTGACAGGTTTGTTTTGAAAACTTAGTGAAAGGATATAAGCAAAAAAACACCTACCACATAATAGGAGCTCATTCAATGCTACTCTCCCCCCATCTCTCATGACACTTGGTGCCTTGCTGTTGGTTTGTTATCAATTCAAATTTGTGGCAGCAAAGAATCTGTTATCAGTTATTTTGATAATTTCCTGAAATACATTACCTTTAACAGTAAAATAAAACATGTTATTCCTTATTTAAAATGCTTCAAGCGTTTGACCCCCTTGAGGTACTTTTAAATGCTTTGGAAATCAAACACTGCAGTACCCACATACTACAATCCGCTTTCTGCTTGGTGCTGCACTCATTCTCTAGGAGCTGTCTGCTCAGACGCATCTTTTCTCAGACCTCTCTCCCTACCCCTGGTAAATCACAGCGCTCCTCTGAGCCTTCTTTGAATCATGCACACATCTCTATTAGAATGCGTGCCTTGCAGTATATAATCGTGTGTGACATGTCTATCTTCCTTCCCAAGGCCTTGTAGGATGTCCATTGACCAGTGATTCTTCCTCTTGGGCTTATTATGCTCTCATCTGCCTCAGACTAAGCTTTTAGTTCTCTCATAGCACCCCCTTGGCTTCCAAGGCCTCCTCTACAACAGGCCCCATACAGCTGTAACCTTCTAGAAGTTTCTCTACGCTTTTGATCATTCTGCATCCATCTCCCTTAAAATGTTTCTGCCCTGTGACCCAATCCTAATAGCCAAGCTATGTAACAACCAACCAACTAGTTGTATGCAACCAAGTAATCCAATTAAACAATTTATGCTGAAACATCATCAGGCAATGGTGTGAAATGCACATTACATAACTCCTGGAGTCTACACCAGCCAATGCATCTGGCTAAGGAGACTCTTTCCCTCGTAAATATCACTACATGTTATCGGGCTAGCTCTGGTGCCAAACTGCCTCAGATTAAACCTCTGTCACTTTTTAGCTGTGTCACCTTGAGCAAGTTATTTAACTTCTCTGTGCTGCATCGATAAAGGGAGTTTCCTCATGTACAAAATGGGGATAATAAGAGAAATTACTTTCTAGGGTCGCCCTGTGTTTAACTGATTTAATACACACAATGTGGTAAGAAAGGTACCTGGCATGTAACAGGCCCCATATAACTATAAAGCCTGTGCTACTCCTTGTACCCAAGGCCACTGACTTTAGGGCTGTGATTTGATATCGTGAGAGACCTCACTTAAGAAAATAGTTTCTTAAACCCACCACTCCATAACCATGAATTATGTGGGACAGAGAACTTGAAAGAGAATGTATTCACATTAATCCCTTTTTCTATGACACACACACACACACACATACATACATACATACATACATACATACATACATCCTGGGTGTTGTGTTTGAAAGAACACTGAATTAACAGTCAGATGATCCCTGTACATGTCTTGATTCCACCACTTATTAGCAGTACAAACACAAAGTCTTAGAGATACAGTTTATCTCTAGAAAAATGGAACTGCCTGTCTGCCCAACTCACAGGATGTTATGGAGACCAAATGGTTTAAAAAATATCCCTTAGTAAATTGCGAAGTGCACTGCACGTGGGAGGCGTCCTAGCATTAGATGCAAGCTTTTCCAGGGAAGGCAACTCCTTTCACGGAGTCTGTCAGACATTAAATGCTCACCAGCTCTGTACAATATAAATTCCCTTTTTTTTTTTTTTTTTGAGGAAGATTAGCCCTGAGCTAACTGCTGCCAATCCTCCTTTTTTCGCTGAGGAAGACTGACCCTGAGCTAACATCGGTGCCCACCGTCCTTCACTTTATATGTGGGATGCCCACCACAGCATGGCTTGACAAGCAGTGCCACGTCTGCACCCAGGATCCGAACCAGTGAACCCTGGGCGGCTGAAGCAGAACATGCATACTTAACTGCTGTGCCACCGGGCCAGCCTGTATGCAAATTCTTAAGGAGAGGATGTTTGCACCAGGCCAGGAAAATATTTAACATTTACAAAACTCGCTGTGAATAGTAAAACAGAAACTTTAGGATTTTACGCATTCTTTTGTTTCCATGATGTTTCAAAAGAATGGTTTTCAAGCATGGGGAAGTGTTTTAAGGGGAACTTTTGCTTACAATATCACCTACAGTAATTTTCTGAAGTCACGTGAGTATACGTCTTACTTCCCCTTGTGGTAGGTTCCAGATCTCTCTCACTTCAAACTTTTGCAGCTTCGAAGAGAGAGCAACACTGAGCGTGAGCCTGCAGAATAAATGAATGAATGGCTGAGGGAGAATTTTCTACATTCAGCCAAAGGAATAAACTCAGAATATTCAAAATAATCTTGCATCCCTTAACTATTCATTTCTTAAGGATTTTTTGTTTGTTTGTTTGATTTTTGTTTAAAGGAGACTATCATGGAAACAGCAAGTCTTTCTTTAGACTGGTTGTCATGAAAATTCTTTTACACACAAATTCGCAATGTTAATTGCTGCTTTCTCTGCTGTGGTTTGCTTACTGTTGCAAAATCACAACATATCAAATTCTTGTCTGCCTTACTCCCCTGACAGCGTTCATAGAGAAACACAGAATATTAGATGCTACGTCAGAGGTATGTGTAGATGAACGTTGGTTAATTGCGGAGAGAAAGATGCATTAGTCAAATTTCGTGTTGAGAGCAAAAGAATAAAAGTATGGATGACATCAAATATATCTGACCTAATCGGCATCGATCATGTTCAAATTCAGCAGATAAATCCATCTTCCTAAAATCAATTGAAAATCCAGTAAATGTACAATGTATATAAATCAATTGCTTCCCACTATAAATTTACCTGAAAGCAGCTTCATGTTTAAAAATTGCGGCAGAGAGAGTTTCACGGCTCTAAAATAATTTTCGTGCACAGATATTTGGGACTCAGTTTAAAAATGTCATTTCAGCCCAAGAATATGGCATAAATTGAAATAATATTTATCTTCTCATACAGGTAAGGTCTCACTAGTAAAATTCCACTCCATATGAGGTTCTTTCTGAGCTTAGAACAGTCTGCACTAGCTTATATATTTTGAATTTTAATACTTAAAAAACGTGATTGGGGGGCCAGCCCTATGGTGCAGTGGTTAAGTTCAATGTGCTTTGCTTTGGCAGCCCGGGTTCGTGGGTTCAGATCCTGGGCACAAACCTACACCACTCTTCAGCCATGCTGAGGTGGCAACCCAAATACAAAAGAGAAGAAGATTGGTACAGATGTTAGCTCATGGCTAATCTTCCTCAAGCAAAAAAAAAAAAAAAAAAAAGAGGACGATTGGCAACAGACTTTAGCTCAGGGTGAATCTTCCTCACCAAAAAAAAAAAAAAGAGAGAGAGAGAGAGAGATATTAGGTTTGTGCTGCCATCCTTTGTATCACTCTAATGCTTCCTCTGTGAGCTGTGTCTTTCTTTCCATTGCCAAAGAACCACGTCAGGCCATTGCAAGGCTTTTCCTGTCTTCTGTCACTAAACCTTCTTTCCTCCAGTCCAGAGAACTTTATGGAATCAAGATTCTGAAATCTCTACTTGGATGTGCCACTCTCACTCTCGACAGCCTTCATTAACTTTACAACTGCTTACGGAATAACATCCAACTCCCTCACTTGGAACTGAAAGTGCTCCATGGTTATAACATCTGTGTTTTAAGCCCCGCCCTGAATGTCTCTGAAATGGACCTGATGATACTGTCCAATTGTACTCACTGTTCCAGGCAGATACGCTGCCTTACTTCGTATCATTTGACGCCATTCCTCCAAATTAGAAGGACCCTTTTCCCCTCCTGCTGAAACCCGGTAAACACAAGTTCAGCTCTCAGGTTCTCTGCAGCTCTATTCCTAACCATCACATCCAGAAGAGATCTCTGTTTCCTAGGAACTCACTTTAGTCCTTGTTGAAATGATTCTCGCCGTCTTGCAATGTAATCTTTGAGAAGAGTTCCATATTCCTCTATTTTCCTAAAGAATGGATGTATGACTAAGATCATTTTTTCTTTAAACATTTGATAAAATTTTGTGAAGCCGTCAGGACCCAGAGTTTTTGTTTTTGTTTTTGCGAGATTTTAAATTAAAAATGCAGTCTCTTTAATAGATATAAGGCTATTTGGATTTCCTATTTTGTGTCAGTTTTGGCAATTTATGTTTTCCAAGGAATTTCTCCATTTCGTCTAAAGTTTCAAATTTATTTATAAATCTGTTTTCTCGGCGTGTTTCTATTTGCGTCTGTCTGCTGTTTTGCTTTTGAGCTCACTGATCTTTTCTTCTGTACCCTCTAGTCTGCTTCTCAGCTCATCCAGTAAATTTTTAATTTCAGGTATTACATATTTCAACTCTAGAAATTCTACTTGCTTTTTTAATAGGTTCAATTTCTCTTCTTATTTTTACACGATTTCCTTTAAATCCTTGAATATATTTATAATAGCTGTTAAAGACTTTGTTGACTCATTCCATCACCTCAGTAATTTCTGGGCCTATTTCTACTGATTGACTTTTCCTGTAGTTATGGGTCATATTTCCCTGCTTCTTTGCATGTCTAATAACTTTTTATTGGATGGTGGACCTTTTGAAAGTTTAACTGTTGACACTCTGGATTTTACTGTCTTCCATTAAAGAGTATTGAGTTTGTTTTGGTAAGAAATCTACTTACTTGAGAATCAGTTTGATCTTTTCAATGTTGGTTTTTAAGTTCGGTTTGGGCTAGTCTAGAGCGTCTTTTTACTGTCCAGATGGGTTAGGACTTATCCTAAGTCATGGCCTTTCTCTGATCTGTACTGAATATTCAGAGTGTGCATCGAGGTCTCTTCACTCCGATTGCTTGGAGTTGAATGCAGTCCACCTCTGTGCAAGCTCCAAAAGTTGTTGAATTTATAGTCCTCTGGTAGTTATCTCAACCTCGTGAAGTGTCCCTAGGGATGGACAACTTTGCGTTATACCAAAGTCTCACAGATAGCCCTGAGCAGGTTTCTAGAACTCTTGTTCTGTGCAGTTCCTTCTCTCCATTTTCTGTCCTACTATTTCAAACAGCTCAACCTCTCTGAACTCTGCTTTTTGGGATCTCTGCTTTGCGTGGATTCCCCCTCCCGCTTCTGCCTCTGCCAGAAAGCCTGAGTTATTACGGGGCTCCCCTCTTTCTTGCTTCCCTTCCCTTAGAGATACTGCCTTGCGCTGCCTGTTGTCCGGTGTCTGAACATGTTATTTTCTATGCTTTGTTTAGCTTTCTAGTTGGGTACAGCAGGAGAGGTAGTCCAGTATAAGTTGCTCCATGATGGCCAAAAGTGGGGCTTCATATTCCCAAAACACAATTATTTTAATCAGAATTTTTTTTAACTTGAAGGAATTTTCTTCTAGAAAATGTAATTTCTAAATCAATTTTTTATGTAGCATATGCAAACACTTTTCATTTTTAAATAACCTTTTGAATAAGTTATTTCTGTATAATTTTTAGAATTGATGACTGGATCCATTGATAGAATTGGTGCATATTAAATTTTACTGGCCATGGCCTCTGCAATCTACCATACTAATTTGCTCTGGCAAAGTTTACCAATGACATAATTATGGGCAAAGACAATGTTATCATTCAGTCCTCATCTTATTTAATTTTGAAATTGCTTTTTCCCTTCCCTTCTGAATCATGACTCTCTCCTGGTAATCCTCCTTCCTATTTAAAAATTCCCCTTTGCTAATTTTTCTTCTTCTAATGATGGCTTAAGTGTTTGTATTCTCTAGGGCTCCACTCTTTGGACTTTTCCCCCAACTAGGCTCCCTCTGGGCAAGCTCATTACTCTCTGGGTTTGAACCATCACCTATGCTGATGACTCCCAAATCTGACAAACAAATGCTTTTATCTATCTCAGGCCTCTCCCTCCTGAGCTTGAGATTTATGTGTCTTAACGCTCTACCTCTGAGATGTGTTTCATAGACTTCACAAGTCCGAAACTGACCTCATCACCTTCCACAAACCTACCTCCCCTTCGCATTCTTCATTTTAAACATTCACCAAGCTGTTCCAGCCAAAACCCAAGAGTCATCCTAGATTTGTGTCTTTCTTTCAACTCTGATGTCTCATCATCACTAAATCCTGTAAATTATATCTTCTTAAATGCTCACTTCTCTAGCCTTGATTCAGGCTTTGTCATCTCTCCCCCTGGCTGTGACAATGGTCTCCTAACATGTATTTGTCTGCAGTTTCACACCCTTTCATCACACCCTTCACACTGCTGCCATTGTGAATTTCTAAGGAAATTCAATAATATGTGATACTCACCTGCTCAAAATGTATCAGTTTTCCCCCTTACTATGGAAAAGGGACAAAATCCAAATTCCAGAGTATGGCACATAAAGCCATCTACATTCTGTCTCCCATCTGTGTCAACTCTGACCCTCTTCCTATGCTGCGGAGAAACCAAGACAATTGACATAAATGGCAGGTTGCTTCATCTCTCCATTCATTTGCTGCACTCTACCTGAAATAGCCTCAACATTTCTTTCATTTTCTCCTTCTTTCCCTATTCCTGGCCCCAATACATATTTACAGTACTGGCACATGGGTAGGTATGTGAGGTGAATGAATAACTGAATAAATCATATAGTAGAATTACCATGAATATAATAGGCATTGGAAACTAAAACTTTATTTTTATTTATATATGAACGTAAACATCCTAACATTCTTAAACTCTGTTAGAATTTTAATTGTAGTTCTACTTCCCTAGTTCCAATTTGGCCCAATAAAAACATTTTGACATTCAAATAAACTTTGAAAGAATATTTTCACCTACTATAAAAATATTCTGTTACATTTAGTTGGTTTTAGACCAGAGAAGGCAATGGGGTGAGAATCCTTTATATATATACATATATATACATATATATATATATGTATATATATGCATTACCTTTTCTAATGAACACTTTGCCATCCCTGGTTTATTTATACTTCTTATGATCATTCTGGAGCATTTGCTTTCCATTATCTTGGAATTAAAGAAATGCAGACTCTGCACTGATGGCATGCATACTTGATGACAGTAATCAAACTGGTATTATATAACTTTACTTTAAACAATTTGGCAGACAATTTGATCAGAGGAAATGGAAGAACATGTAAACACAATGCCTTTCTCTTCCTCATCTTTCTTTTCTCTTCATTTATTTATGGCTATACTTTTCACTTACTCAGAAATGCTTTTAGAATAAATATCTGGCACTTCTTGACATGCAGTTTAAGACCTTTATTTCAGAAGCTGTAACCCACGCTGGAAGGAAAAGCTGGTTTAAATAATCAAATAATTTTCTTTTTAATTAAAGGCTTCCCTCCCCTGATCCACAGATTAAGCATAAAGGAAAATCTAACAGGAGAAAATCGAGAGAGATGCATAGGGGACCAATAATATCAAGGAATATTCATATTCATTATCAGAAAGCATGTGAATGGAAACTAACTGCAAATAGACAGGTCAACAGCTTAGTCAGTTCTTGCTGGGAACATATTGGCTATTCTAAGATCAACTGTGAAAAGAAATGTACTCTCACGGGTTGGTTTGAGCCATCTGGAGAATCACTGATGTGCCCTCAGCACACTGATAAATTATAATTAAAGCTCATTCTATAAATACAAAGGGAGACAGAGAATAAGGGTGAGAGAGAAAGAGAAAAAGGAAAACCCTCACCGCTCATTAGTTATACAAGAAAGACATTTGACTGAGCATTTGCTTCCAGTATGCAATTGTGTAAGGGAAAAAAAAAAGAAATGAAGAGATTCTGGCATGAGGGTCATTCCATCACATTAGTTGAACTATACATTTAATAGGAAATGATGATTGTTGCTAAGCTATGACACTCATTAATACGAGCTGCCAGAAGGGATTGGCAAAACAGTAAGAGAGACTTTTAGGGCAAATACCATGAATCTGGAAAGCAGGAGGGGACCAGGACAGAGTGCCAGTCTCCTTCCTTTTAAACTGTGTTGATTTTTCAAAAGCACACAGACAATAACAGCAGGGAAACCTCTAAAATCAACAAAAAGGCAACATTTTATGATAGACTGGCTTGCCCTTTCATGAGCCATGAAATTCTATATTAAAAATGAATAAAAGTCATGATACTAAATCAGATTCTTTGCAGCAATGTTTTGTTTCTCAGACAGGCCTTCATTTTACCAATTACCAGATTCCTCCAGGTGGGATAATATTTTCAAAACACTCACTTCAAGAAAAAGAAAATGCAAAAATACGAAAGTGAGGCTATAACCTTGACAAGAACACATATCCAACCACGCATGACTCTCTGCTTTGTCTTTCAAACCAGACTCACTGTGCAGATATCTCAGTGGGATATAACCTTTAGCAGTAAGAATAACCGTAACACTAACTTTTCAGTTGTACATCCAATAAATTTTCATGGTAATTATGGCAGTTGCAAATCCTTCGCTTTTGGAAGGCAGCAAGAAAAGAAAAATAAAGGGGAGTCTACAAAACTAGCAGAATATGATACAATCCTTGAGTCCTATGAACATTTGTAACTATGGTTAGTGGGGAGAAAAAAGACTTTATAGCTTTGTAATAATAGAAGTCATTCTCATTGATTGAGTCTATGGGCTAAGCCACTGAACTACATGCTTTGCATACATTATATCCTTTAATATAGGTAGTTGTTGTTATGGATGCTTTACAGATGAAGTAACAGGTTCAGAGAAGCAAGCTAGCCGAGCATCTTGGCCTACCCATCGTGTAACTGGGATTCAAGCTCAGCTGATTCCAGCCTTGCGTTCTTGCATTTACACTCCTTGCCTCCTCTCTGAGTCTGACGGATTGTTTATAATGAACAAGGCTATTATATTAAATAAACCTAAATATGACTATAAAATCAAAGATAAAATTTTGAGGTCTAATAACGAAACTAATATTTTATATTAATATATCATTTTATAGTTTCTAAAACATTTTCCAAAAACCTTAGATCATTGGATCTTTATAATATCTCAGTGATGTGGGCAAAGCCGCCATTTTCTCTACCCCACAGGTTAAGAAACTGGAACTCAGAGAGGTTACGTGATTTATCTGTGGTTCCCAAACTTGCAAACTGAGATTAGGATGTGGGCCTCAAGATTCCCTGTCCCAGGGGTCTTCCCATTCTTCTGGTGTCAAGGGTAGTACAGTGCTGGCTACTGGTAAAGATTCATTTACAGATGAGAGTTTTACTATGACTTCCCTAAAAGAGCACTTCTAAGGTATTTAGAATCTAAAGGGCCCATTTCAGTACGTTTGGGTCATGTTTTCATTAGGTCATGTTTAGCCAACTCAATATTCTTCAAAGCCCAAATTTCTGCCTACACAATAAGATAAGTGGTAGTGACTTCAATTATTACTAATAATTACTACTAATTGGTGACATCTGGAAAGTGTCAGCTGAAAAGCATGGATGATATATTTCCAATAAACATAGAGTCACTCAGGAGGAGCAAACCAGCAGTTACTGTGATATTCTGAATGTCTTTAATATCATTCAGTCCATCCTTAGGCTGAAAGAGCTTTCCCCAACATTAACAAATGACTATCTCAAAGAGGGGGTAAATTCTACTTTAGTTGGTAAAAGCCAACTACTTGGCATGTTGTAGACACTGGGTAGTAAATATATGTTGAATAAATTAATGAACAGATGATAAAGTTGACACATTCATTGAAATCGCTTGTTAGACGATCCTTAAGAGCTTTGCTATTTTCTAATGAAGTAATTTACTCTATTTTTAATCTAATCAGAAGTCAGTACATTAATGAAACTATGTATGTGTGTGTGCAGATTATGTCAGCGAAGCAAATGGAAGATGTGAATCATTCATATTATTGTGGCAATACTGGTTACATGTAAACTTGTGTGTGAGATAAATGAGCTACCAAAACTTAAGACAACCTAAATAACTGGAGGACAGGTTATCTAGAAACGTCTTCACTTGAAGTAAATAGGATAATGAAGGAGCACAGAAACAATCACTTGTTTGGGAATTTACAAAGTGGTGTCACGACATTGTGTTTTTTCTGACCCAGTACTTCCAAGGAATGAGACACAGTCCACCAATAACATTGACCAACAGAAGCCAAGTGGGCTGGGGAGGGGATAGGAATGGAGGAGTGCTTGAACAGGTGGTGCGAGTGATTCTGTGCGCTCCTCTTACTGAGAATTACTTGTCTATATTTCACTGTATTCAAAATTATAGATGTACTAATGGAAAACTTTTCCTTATTAAGTTCTTGGCTATGATGTTATAATTTTATAACAAAGATATTAGTTAATCACCACGCATTTTGAAATGTTTGCATACGTGTTATGCATACACACTATATGTGCAGAAGTTCCACTTGTATCTTTATTAGCTGGAAATTAAAACCCATCTGAAATGAATCCCAGTTTTTTTGCCTTCTAACTGCATGATCCTGAGGCGGTAACTGAACCTCCTTGATTCTCAGTTTCTAGTAAAATGGGGAAAGTTCCATATCTCATATAGTTCTTAAGTACATTCATTGAAAAAGCAGGTAGAGTTTCTGGTATGATAACTGACATATAGTACTTGCTCAATAAAATGCTCAATTAAAGTACTTGCTCTTTCCCTCATCTCAGTCAGTTGCTCACAATTAAATTTTAGTAACACTGATTGAGTGGGCAGTTTCAGTTTCTGCTGTTTATTTTCCTTTTAAAACTGGAAGAGGGTCAGCCCTGTGGCATAGTAGTTAAGTCTGGTGTGCTACTTTGGTGGCCCAGATTTGCGGATTCAGATCCCAGGTGCAAATCTACACCACTCATCAAGCCATGCTGTGGCAGTGACCCATATACAAAATGGAGGAAGATTGGCACAGATGTTAGTTCAGGGCTAATCTTCCCCAGGCCAAAAAAAAAAAAAAAAAAAAGAGGAAGATAGAAAACAGATGTTAGCTCAGAGTGAATCTTCCTCACCAAAAAAAAAAAAAAAAAAAACAATAATTAAAAAAAGACCTAGACTGGGGCTGGGGGTTCCACAGCTCCAATATTCTAATGGAACAAGAACCTTCCAGGGAACAATGCATTCACTGGAGCTGGGGACAGAGCACGTTGCAAGGTGGTGACTGTCGGGGGCAAGATCAGAGAGGTCCATGCTCCCAGGTCAAGGCTAGATCTGCCCTGTCCCTTCTTATGGCCATCTTTTGCATATTTTCCTAATCTTCACTTTTATTATCCTTTCTCTTCTCACATATTCTGTCTGAAAACAAGCAGGCTGTCAATCCAAGACATTTTTCTTCTGTCAGTCATTTTTTGCATATGAGAGACATGCTGTTTGGACCATTTCCATGTTAATCATTGGTTGCTACTTGGCCACTTGGGATATGAGTACATTCTCTTAAAGAATTGAACTAGCCCTTCCTCTAGTGGGAAGAATAGAGAATTCAATTCCTTTGCTAACCCAGCCATCTATTAGAAGGGAATGTAAAAGTAAGGATCAACTTTTCAGAATTTTGGTCCATATCCTTGCTCTGAGCCAAATATTACTTTTTAAATGAAATTTGTTTCTTGATTCTTCCCTAGAACTCATGTCTACTCCTCAGTCTTCAAACAACAGGTCATTGGAGAATTGCTCCTATTGTGTCAACTTAGATTTCCCTTTAACCTATGAATCCAGCTTTTGTGCTTGTTTATCCAATTTTCTGTTTCTTCTTTTTCCTTCCCAAAAAGAACTAGCATGTTCTAATGGATGTCCGACTTAAGGTACAAGGGCAGAAAAACTTGATTCTAGTTCATGCCTTGTTGGGATGTGGAGGGGTACAGACTTGCTCTATGCCTCATTTTCCTTATTTGCATAATGGGGATAGGAGTTTTAATATAATTTCCTCCTTTTAAACTTCCACCCTGGACAACTTTCACGATGGTCTAAATGCAAGGGCCATTCTGTCTGAGGCTGTGTGGCTCTGGATGTTCCTCTCGGGTGATGTCTGGAATGCTCCAGGTTCAAGGTGATTGGCCTTCAGACACTGCCTGCAGTGCCATTTAGTGACAGCCCAGGGGACCTGAAGGGACTGTGGTGGCTGCTTTCTCCTGGTTCATCATCCAGTGGGAGCTCCAGGGCAAATCTGATGACCATGATTATAAACATTAAGGGTCTATGCTAGATTGATGGCTCCGGATCACTTCAAGAGATTAAGTAGAAATTTAGCTTTTTGGTTGATATTAAGATTTGACATTCCAGAGTATAGGACAGAAACTCTCACTTCTAGTATTTTCATTATAAAGTGGTAATAACCATCGCAAAATTTTTCTAGGTGCCTAACTGATTAAGGAAACAACCAGTTATAAAAACTTAAACTTATTATAGCCAATCTTTAATTTTCTGTTATCTCAAAATGACCTCTTTCACAGGACTTTGATTTGAATCTTACTCCCCTGTCCTGAAAAAAAATCCTCATCTTTACTCTGCTTGGTAAGAAATTTCTTCACCTTTTTCTATGCTTATCACCATACCGCTTTCAAAATCAGCTTAGCAGAGCGACCATGACCTTTCCAACTGAAATCAAACATCTTCCTTTTTAGCAACAGGAGGTTGTGGCTTTTGGCATGAAATTACCCAAGGTGATTTACTTATTAATTTTAGCATCTTAAAACAGACTCACCCAGGCCCACCTAACTGACAAGTTCCCAGATGCTAAAGAAAAAGCTTATTTCAGAATAGAAATAACAATTTCAAATCTGAGCTGAATTTGCTTGGAGCCTTTTGATTGGTTCCTATCAGATCACTCACTTTACAGTAAATTCCAAGTCCGTGGTCAGAAAATATGTGAGTCTCAGTCAGATAGAAGAGAGCCTTCATAAAAGGAGCCACCAGCCCTGGCATTCCGCTCATCAGTGCAATGAAAACGCAGGCACTCATAAACTGGTTTCGGAATTGTCTTTCTGGGAATATCTGTATGTTGCAGAAGGCTCATTCTTCCGGTGGAATCTTCGGTGCTTTCCTGTGAGACAGCTCTCGAAGCAGGACCTGCTGTGCTGTTGTACTTTAATCACTGTGCGGCCACAGAGGGTAATATTGTATCATCCAACCAGCTGACGAGGAGAGATTAAACATTATTTCAACAGCAATACATTAAAACTCCAAATTAGTCCACGGAACCAGGGCAACCTGCAATGAACCTTTGCAATGTGACTCTGAAGCAAGATGCTGCCAGGTTGGGGACAAGATGGATTCTGAAAATGCCAGATTTTAACTTTTCTGCCTCACTGGGTTCAGTATACACTGCTGACCCAGAGCTATTCGACACAAGGAGAGAAACTAGCAGAATGTCTCTTAAAGCAAGGGTTACTAAAAGGGCTCAAAGGAAATTTATTTGAAATAGAAAGAATTACTGCTCATGGTGATTTAAAATCCTAATAGTCACCACGGGTCTCCCCTGAATGCCAGATCTCTTTGTTGAGCACTTACTGCGTACCGTTGCGACAGAAATGGAAACCCAAGGCCAAGGGCAGCCTGGAAGTCTTTTTTGTTCTTGGTTCTTCCACATGGCAGATCATATTTTTATAGTTGCAGTTCAAGTCTGCCAATTTGCATTAGCATATCATCCGCCTGATTACCAAGAAAATGTGCCTGAAGGAAAAAATCCGAGGGTGTTCATGGTCATTAGGCTTGTATCATGAGCATGAATCAGCAGTTTTGAACTGCACAGCTGGGGAAGAAACAGGCCCGGGAGCCAGCCAAGCGTGCAGGAAAACTCACTCCTGCCTGGGCGCCGGCTTCGCCACATCCGTGGTGCGTTGCATCCGCCTCTGGCTAGCGGAGGGGGTGGGGACACCCAGGGCGCAGAAGCTCCTCGTCTCGCACAGCCGTATTTTCCTGACTCCTTCACCAATTATTGCCAACTGTAGTGGCAAAGAACACATTTGACAGTAGTTATGTATGAACCCTTGCACCTGAAAGAAACAGAAATTAAGGCCAAAAAAAGGTGAAAATTCACTTACTCTGATTTGCTTTGGATATTTTATACCCTTGGTATTTGAAAGCAAAGTCAGTGGTGTGGGTGATTTATGTCACGCATCATAAATGTTTGAGATTCGAAATACTTTTAAATCTCCTCAATGCTGGCAGTAATACAGGTAATTGGCAGTCTGTTTTGTTCCATTACAAAACACCTTTTTAATTCATTCACAGAGGGAAACTAAGGCACAAGCAAGTCAAGTGACTTATCCAGAGAGGGGGTCATTTGATGGTAAGCTGGGCCTTGAACCCAGAGCTGGTTTTTCAGGGCTTTCTCACTCCGCCACAATTAACAAGGCTGTCGGTCAAAACTCTGTACTGCCTGTCTGCACCTGGGGCTGTGGCTTCGGACTAAAGCATTGCATTTCCTGGAGAGTCTGTGACTAGGGACACATGATCGATTGATCCCATCATCAGTTGTGAACCCCTAAGAGAGCTTCATTGCATTAGACTGTTTTCTAAGGAGTCAGAAAGTTGCAAGCAGTTGCCTCCAGGAGTAACACTGAAGGAAATGGGGAGGGCTAGAGCAGACATAGGATGGTGTTCAGAGCTGGGCGTGGGAGTCATGCGGATGCAGGACCCCTGAGTGTTCACCAGAGGAACAGCAAGGGAGGGAGAAAGACAATGCTTAAGCCAGACCCTACTGTCTTCGCAGTTCTGCCAGGGCTGTCCTCTCCCTGGTCTGTGTGGGGTGTCATCTTTCTGTGGCTCTCCCATTTGATTCTGTAATGCTCACAACTCCATGCTAATGAGATTATTTTGATGGCTCTCTACAAAGTCAGAATGTTCCTATTAATGGTAGAATCCTGATTTTCTGACTGTATTGGGCATAAGCTTTTTTCTGCATTGGGGCCCATTAGGAGTTTTTATTTATTTTCAAATCAAGTGGCCATATTTTGGGCCTCTTTTCAAGATGAGCTGAAACCACTAATGTGCACCACTATCAACCTGTATATTGAGAACTGCCTTCATTGCATTTCTTTTTCATTTTAGAAAAGATACTAATATTTTTTGTATGCTTCTAGAATTATTAGAATATCCCCTCATGGTAGCACAGCCGTCTTGGGAAACCAGATTTCTTATTGGGTGACGAGAGAAATAAAATATCATAAAGCTAAAACACATGTACCTTTATCTTGGCTCTAGG
This sequence comes from Equus przewalskii, assembly GCF_037783145.1. Taxonomy (NCBI): domain Eukaryota; kingdom Metazoa; phylum Chordata; class Mammalia; order Perissodactyla; family Equidae; genus Equus; species Equus przewalskii. The sequence goes on from NC_091862.1 coordinate 19,514,018, forward strand.
AGCAAAGCCACTTTGTAAAATGTGATTATAAATTATTGAAAATTTTCTTAAAACAAAAAAGTATAAAGAAAATTCATCCAGAGGAAAAAAACATCGTCATGATTTGCGTACATTTCTTAAGTGATTCATAAAGTAGAAATGAAAACAAAAATATTTTTTTAGATGCTTGTTTGTTTATAAGATATTTTTATCAAAAATAATGTACTGGGAGCTGTAACTGCTTTTACTCAAATCCAATTTAAAATTGAAAACTGAGGTACCATAATGTAGGATTCATCATCGTAAATATTAGGGACTTGGGGACCAATCATTATAGAACTGTTTCATTAAAACTTACTTGTAAGCGCATGTGTGTGCTTGGCCAGGTGTGCTGGATGGGGCAAAATCTGAAGTGAGGTGGTGCTGTTGCTGCATCTCACCTGTAAGAGCTTTTCTCCATCAGGGCACGCCAGCTAAGAAAGTATGGACACGTCCACTAGTTTTGAATGGGCTCCAAAGGAATCCCCAGTTAGAGAAAGATCTACCTGAGTGTGGAGTCATGTGACTTGAGCAATAGAAAGGTTTCTACTTGAGAATGTTTGGTGTCCTCATCTATAAAGTAGAACTATTAATAATATCAACCTCTTAGGATTAGAGTGCTGGTAGAATGCCAGCATGTGTGTGAAAACCCCTTTATAAATGTAGACTCCAGGCAAATGTCAGCTATCTTTGCTAACTAGAGGATGAAGAGGTCGTCATGGCCTGGTGGGCCACTCTGCTCTGATGGAAGTACCATATTGGTCCAAACAAGAAAGAATTCTCAACATGAAGATTGACTTAAACGTATTCAATCGGTGTGTGCGATCTTCACATATATATCAGTAGACAAAAGCAAAATTCTTCCATTTATGTAATGGCAAATGAAAAAATCAGAAAATCTGGGATAGTGTCCACTTTCCTCCACAAATTAGCTGTGTAATCTTGAGTAAGTCACTTAACCTTTCTAGGCCCTGTTTTTCTTATCTATAAAACGTAAGATTTGGATTGGGGCACATTACAGGTTCTTAAACCATGAAACAAAAAGAAATGTGACAGGTTGACCTTATAAATCTCCAAAAATTGCTCATTTAATATAGTTTAGGGCCTGATAATAATCAAGAGAAAAGAGTTCAATCAGCTTTAATTTCTCGAAAATCATGGGTTCCAAATAAGGAATATGATCCCTCCAGAGGAGAGGAAAAAGCAGAAGAGGGACATAGCACCCTGTTACGCAGTCCACAGGGAGGACACACACTTTGCCTGAAGAGACAAATGTTTTATTCAAATAGCACTTTGCCCATCTGAGGAACACTTCGCCTTGTGAAGACGATGAGGACAAGGTGATCTAGAGTTTACCTTTGACAGCCAACTTAGCACTTGAAAAGGAATGGAGCTCCCAGTCGGGAAACATTGGATAGAATTTAAGCGTCGAAAAGGAAAGTGTGATGAAGTATCAGTGATGATATTGGCCTTGTTTCTCACAATCCTGTTGGCTGAATTCACCATCTCTCCTTGGAAGTACATCTTGTCTCCTGCCTCTCAGCTGTGGCTGAGGACGAGGGAAGAATCAGAGGTGGGAAGCAGTGGGAACCCGGAGTGACAGAGAGATGTAGGAAGAGCAGTTATTAACAATCCAGTTATAAGACAGACTGGGAGAGAAAGACTTGGAGACAAAGACTTAAAGCTGAAAGCAGCTGTGGTAGTATCCATCTTGTACAGCCAAAGCACCTGTCCACCCAGAACTCCACACCCAACTTTGTCTTCATTCCCTAGATAATTGGGAGAATACAATATTTTATTCTGTGTCGGTCACATTTTTGTTTTTGTTTTTTGCTTTTGATTTTTCAGTAAGGGGAAGAATAATAAAGGGTAGGAAAGAAAAAGTAGTAAATCATTTAGGAAGAATGTAGAGGTGCCAGAAATAGTCTTTGTGGAAAGATATCATATGATATGTTTATAAGAAGGTAAAGTTTGTTGCAAAGGAAACAAAGAACAAATCAATATGAGGTAAAGGAGGTGCCAAATCATAGGAAAATGGAGAGACAGAAACATTTCTTGACTTATCAAAACAACTCGTTATTGTACTCTCTGTGCCAAGGTCTTAAGAGTCAGTACATTTATTTATATTTGCTCCTCAGACCACGATAACTATTCAATTTCAGCATTCACCTCTCCCGACAGACAAGCATTGCTTTGTTTCTAAAATATTTATGGTACATAATGCACAGATTATATTATAATTAGTCATAGTTTTCTGTAAGTAACTGACTTTTGGGTTTCTCCCACCTTGATTAAAACATTTACTTTTCTAACATTGACCCTAAGATTTTTCCAAATCCTTGGCAACACCACGTTCAAAGACACAGTGTGTGGTGCACTTAATGTCAAATGTACTTGCTGCCAGAATGATCAAGAGTTAAAAGTGAAATTGCACACAAGGGCCAACAGAGGAACAAATTGCCAACTTGCTTTACTTGAGAAGTTTGCTGCAGATAAGTGGATGGTATTCTTCTCTACAAGTGTAAATGGGTACGGTGCTTCATCATCAGACTGTCTTGTGCTTTAGCGGGTCTGCATCCAAAGATAGCTCTAAATGCACATAAATGACTCAGGCTCTGTAAGCCAGAGAGAATGACAGGACAAAGAGAGATCAGTCAATATCTCACAGAGTTGATGCCAAGAGGGTGGAAGTAAAAACTGAGAACAATCTATAGCCAGGACTGGATTTAGAAGAACATTAATAAGGAAATAAACACTGAAAATTCAGAGGGCACATATCCAAGAGGAAGCCATCTTGGCGGAAATGGTGTGGTAAAGGGTGTATGAGAAAAGTCATTTTTCTACACTTGTTATTGGTTTTACTACATTTTTGGAGATCGTCCTGAAGGAGTTAAACCGTGTATCTTAACGTCAAATGGTAACCAGTTAATGCTCATGTCCTCTTGCGCATAGACTGAAGTTGTTCGTACTTAATCAAACTTCTCTACAAGAACAGTATCTTCCACATGTCTTCAGCTTCCTAAAAGAAATTGCTGTAAAAACATAATGAATTTAATGCTCAAATCTCAAATTTGATAAAGAGGTTTGCAGTTTTATCTTTTTCATGTGAGACATTTTATTTACTCTTGTATATTGAAAGGGTTTTCAGTCCCTGGGAACTAGGACCCTCTAAGAAAATACTAAATTTTTAAAAACTTTTTTTTTAATCAGCAGATTATTCCCTATAGACCCTAGACATATGGCTGGCTGAAGTTATTTATTTATTTATTTATTATATTACATAGTCAATGCTATATTTATAATATAAGTGTGATTGGTTTTTACCTGTAGTTTAAACACAACCATTGAGTAACATTTTCCCTAGGGAGCCTCAGCAGTGAGTACCCCACCACTATTGATGTATTTCATCAACCTGACCCAGATACGCATTGGCGATCCCCCAAATGATTGGGATGGTCAATCTCTGATTGCCTGGTTACCCCTAATAGACTCAGGATACACCTCACTGGCCCCAAAAGAAAGAGAACCTAATGTCCTAATTCCAAGACTGCCTATGACAAAAGGGCACACGCTCAATGGCTTAGTCCTGTTAGCACTACTAAGTTCCACCAACAGATGTGAGGTTGGTTCTCCAGCCGGATAAGAGTGGACTCTGCTTTCTTGAGGACCCGTGAGTGCCCCCAAAATTTCACTCTCCTTTCTCAAATGTAAACATCAGAGTGTTCCTGGGAGAGGTGAGAAATTTTAATACTTTACTCTTCTCTTTGGCGAGGAAATCTTCTCTGTCAGAGGTGACATTAATACTTACTTGTGCTTTATCCATTCCTTTTGAGTCTGAGTCTCTGTGTGAAGGGCCAATTGTCTAGAGAGAAAATAGAGCCTGTTCCTGCTCTCTTTATCGAACCAGATCGTTAGTCCGTAATCAAACCAATATATAAGGAAAGGTTACTGATTTCTACCGGGAAAATAGGTCTGTAGCTTGAATAGAAATCTGAATACTCCATCTACTTTGAGGTACCAAAAACTTCTATTTCACTTTTCACAATCCCAAAGCCCTCCTGTTTATACTCCAAAGTATATGTTGACTGAATGAAAGGTAGACTTAAGAAAAAAATCTTGTTTTCTCATCACCTTTATTGTCCGATTGAGGACGATCACCTCATGTTTCACTCATTCGGTTCATCTTTCAACATGGGATTCCATCCATAACAGTTGTTGTGAAATCTCCTGAGCTTATCAACAGAGCCTGGCTTTAGAAGATGCTTCCCTGGCTTAATGGAAAGAAGGAAAATGATCTGTGCTTAGGGATTTAATTCTATTTTCATGGTGTATACCTTTCAAAGATTTCTAAGTGGAAATAGGGATTTTGTAAAATAATTTTTAAAAAATCTTTGTTCTTGCCCATGGGAGATAAGATGGCAGAAGTATGCCTTGGAGCACCCAGGGGTAGAAGAGGCAGGGTGCAATGTGAAGACACCAAAGGAGGGCGTCCTTGAGTCTCCATCAGTGCCTCTTTTCACTGAGCTGCCTTAAAGAATCCCACAATCTGAGGAAAATGTGTGGGCTTACTGTGCAAACGCAACTTCAAGATAAGCCCTCTCTCCTCTTGCAAGCACATGGCTGCCCTAAAGCCCATACTCTGTAGAAATTCTTGTAACTTATAGCTTCCTCACCTCTTTTTTCTGTGTTGTTATTGACTCATGATAAATCCTGAATTCAAGCAGTTTATAAGTGAAGAATATGAATAATGATCATATTAACAATAACGCTGGTTAAGCACTTACTATAAGCCAGACTCTGGAAAGAACCTTTTGTGCATTATCTCCCTTGTTTCTCACAGCAGCACTGTGTGAACGAGATACAATTCTTTTTCCCATAGTCATAGTTGAGAAAGAAAGCATATATAACTTGCTGAAAGTTACATAGTGAGCTGGGAGGTTAGCACAAGCTGGCCAGTGGGAAAGCCCAAGCTTGTACCCACTGTTCAATATTACCAAAATAGTAGGGAGATATTTGAGTTTTTAGAGTCTGGTCCCATGCAGTTTGATGGCTGCTGGGAAATGAAATATGAAAATAGCTTGGCTTGTGCAGGGCAGAAAAATGTTTATTCTCTTTCCTGGGCTATAGGCTGGTGACAGAAAGTAGACCCTGGAGAACAGAAGCACTTGGTTTCAAATAACGTATCTGCATTAAATATTCAGCTTTCCTGCAGCTTTATGGGAGTACACTACCAGAGGGATGGGCAGGCTGGCAAAGGCTGGGGCTTGGCACGGGTGGATCTCTACATCGGCCCTATTGAAGGCCTGATACATTATCAACTGGTGGGATCCAGAAGCGGGGCAGGAGCACACAGTCTCTCAGGAGCTGTTGCTCTTGCCTCCCTAGTTAGAGCACGATGTCAGTCAGACCTGGGCTCTGGGCTGGTGTGAAGTGATCTGGGTTAGCATCACACGGCTAATGCTCTGTAGCACCAGTCAGATGCAAGGAAAATGTGAGCTCTCCAGGTGAGCTAAATGCCAGCACTGGGAACTCAGTCCCTTTGCTCTTCCTTGGGTAGTGGGTGTGTTTATTTCCCCAGTGCTCTCTGGGAAAGAGCCAAGGTCCAGGCCTCTGGCAGAGGAAACAGAGGGATTCGAAGGGAAATTACCAAAAAACTGGCTCCAGCTAATGGTTTCTGCTCACAGATATTTGATCATTCCAAACATAAAGAGGAGGGGCAAGAGCCAAATTCACTTTGCAACTGGAGTTCTTTCGGTGTTCAGTCCCTTTGTAATATACTGTTAATGTGATTAAAATGGAGGCATTTAGACTTAAATGGTTGTTGGAATAAATTAGAGACATCAAAATTGGCAGAGTTTAGGTTTTGAAGAACACCATTCTGTCAGCTCTCTCTGAAATTTAATCACTCCAATATCAAGCTATTTTTTTCACGATGTGAAATTTGGCAGTGAGCAAAATCAACAGGGTCACTGCTTTGAAGAGGAATCTGCTGCATTTTGGCAGAGGATTGATGGAGATTCTAAAGCCTAAGGATGCTTCTTTCACAGGGCCTAAGAGAAAGCAGCTATTAATTATTTAAATCACTGCAGAGGGGGTGAAAGAGATTTGTGTGTGTGTGTTTTGTGTGTGTTTGTGTGTGTGCACACACGTAAGTCAATGTACCCAGAATCTGAAGCCAATTTGGTGAAACAGATTTTTTATGCAATCTGCTATCTTTAAACCGTTTTCCACTGGTCTTTCAAAAATAAGAAGCAGCAAAAATTCAAATAGAAAAATGGCCTTAAACATACATATGACACACACGTGACACACACACACACAGAAAGCATGCAAAGAATGAGAATATGAGAGATGCATCTGTATTTCTGTACACACATGCACGTGTGCACAATGACATTTTGGTTGCCTGAGCAGCAAGCAGAAAGCAACTTGGGAGAGTGGAGCTAGCCATGTCTTGAGGGTCTGACATGTCTCAGGCTATCTTGGGTAGCTCAGAACAAAATCTTTAAAGAAGACAAATTTGAGTGTTTCTTCGATGGCATTTATACCTCAGATGTTTGAGACTTTTATTTTTCTTGGTTTGCCGCTGTGTCCCCAGACTCCTTAAATCTAGTGTGAAAGGGCTGGAAAATAGAGGATTGACTTGTTGGCTTGTGAATTAATAAGAGTTTCTGGACCAACTATTTCCAACACATCTCCTCTTCTTTCAAACACGCACACACTCATACACACACACGCGCCCAGAATTATCCACTGTTCTATATATGTGTGTCTACCAGCTAGGAAATGACATTCATCTTCAGGGTGTTTGAAAGATTTCCCTGCAGGTTATCTAAACAGTAGCTTTGGAAAAAAATATATAGATGGCCACATTCAAATTGTCTTTTGAATGATGCCCTTGTTAGCCATGAAAATAAGCTCTTTCCCACATGCCCTGGGGCAGTACTAAAAAAGAAAGGCAGTGGCCTTAATGAAAATCAAGTTTGGGGACTAGGAGAAACTTAATATACTGTGTCCTTTCTCTGAGGTCATGACTCTATCCTCAAGAAGGTTATAGCAAATAATTTTTAGAGTTGGAAAGCTCCTCAAGGAAAATATCCACTGGGAAGAAAGCTTTAACTATATTACTCCTGCGTATGATAGGGAAGAAAATGGGGCCTTTCGTTCCCCGTGATATATCAATACCGGGCTTCTTACATCGTCAGGCAAAAGACAGTGTGGGATACGGGTTTGGGGATCAGGTTCTCTTCATTCAGGCCTTGATTCTGTCCAGTTTGTGACCTCAGGCAAGTCACTTCCCCTATTCAGGATTCTTAACTGTATAATGAGGATGAACATATCAACCTCCCTACTGTTGTAGTCAAGAAGAACAAAGAAGCTTCTTACATGGGAAAGCATTTTGAAATTAACACAGTGCTTTACAAATATAAGCCATGATGTTAGGAATTTACACAGAGGAAAACTAATGCCTGCCAGGAGAAAGCGTGGAGCTTTCTCTGAGTGAGGCAGAGGCCACGTGAGGAAGAGGCTCCTGACGAGGCAGGAGGGCCTGGGTGCCCAGGTGTGTGGCATGAGAGAGTGCCGTGAGCGCCTTGTCCATCGCCATCTGCTAGGTGCCCACTTGGTTCCAGTGCCCACAAGGTCAACGTGAGTTGACCATCCAGTCTGCTCTGTGCTGATGCCATTGTTGCTGAGAAACTTGTATTTCCGCTGTAGATTGTTTGATATGCTTTTCTATAGAGCCTGAATCCCTCATCTTTTCCCCCTTTAAGTCTTAATGTAACACAAACGCAATTATTTCATCATGATCCAAAGCCCTAGCTGCTTCTCCAGCTGACTGTAACTGCGAGTCTCTGACCTCGAAATCCGTATGAAGCCTGTCACTGGTGAGCGTTCTAACCAGAGCACAGCACTGCAGAGGGTAGTGGGAGAACTCAAGGAAAGGAGCGCTTGTGTTAATCCACGCTAGACCTTGCTAATGGAGGAAGAGAGAGTTGCTCTAAGCCTCAGATGCTCACATGAGCAAGATTCTTCCTGGGGGTAGTGAGCTGCAATGCTTTTTCTAAAAAGTTACCACCTTTTCAAGCTACTGGCCTGCTCAGTCTCCTAACGACCTAGATAGTAGTCTTTCTATAAATAGCTCATCTCGTTACACTCCTGTTTATTCTGTCTCTGTGGTTTTGTGCTTCATCCTCGCCTACTGTGCATAGATTCCTAGGATTAAAGGCAGCTTTGTACTTTTGTCCTTTGGCATAAGCAGAGCATAGGGAGGGAAGGAAGAGGATGAAGGTAATGATTCCCTCTCCACATTCACTAGCACAGCATCCTGCTTACTACCTGGCCCATTGGCCCAGAGGGGCCCGAATAAATGACAATTTTGTCAAAAATGAGATTGAACTGTTAAAAGAATATGAATGATCTACGTAAATTATAAAACCTAAGATAAATGCATATGTATATATGCATATGTATGTATGCATATGCATATAACGTATGTACATACATACTCTGTAGCTATGAATACGTTAGGAACTTTAAATAAAAGGTAAGGAAGACAATGGGTGCCATCTCGTGGAGAGACCTACCACTACATTTTCTAAATTGTCTCTACTTCACACTTTTTGTAAGCCCAAACCAATACTCCTTGGAGTAAAAAACTTTCTTCCTACCTTTCCAAGTTGTTGATCCAAATCGTAAGGTAGCCACTACATAAAAAACGTCATGGCCCCATGTGCCAGGATACACCTTAGAAGAGGAACTGTGTTCATGGAAATGGGTGTTGTGGTGACTCAGTAGAAAACACATTCACTACTGGCCCGAAGTCAGGCAAAAGTCTCAAAAGTTTTGAAATTAAAGAAAATTATGATAAGAGACTCTAGGACTCAGGGCGTTTTATTGGTCACATTGCCTTGTGCCCCACTGATGTTGCTGCAGCCACTAGTCCCCGCAACGTAATCCCCTCACACTGTTCACACACTGTCCATGCACAAAAGCTCAGTCAATCAATCCTAAGGCAAACACTTCTACTTTCTCTCGGTAAACTGGCCTCACAATCTGGTAGCCCATCTACATGTCTGGTCCTATAAGCAGTAGTAATGCTCTACTGGATAGCTGCCTTAGACACGTACACGGCAAACGCCTGCTCATCCTCTGTTGTGTCTAGATATGCATAAGAAGGTGAACTTACCTTTTCCTGGTGCAAACATGGCCAGAGATACAGGTTCTCCTTCTGATGGGTGAGTCTATAGTGAAACAGGGTTTCTGCTAAATGTTATGTGAACACCATGAACTAATAGGAGCTCGTCACTCATCACAGTGGAGGGAGGTGTTTTTGCAGCTATTACACGAATAAGGAATGGAGAAGAGTAGCCACACCAGAGTTAGTGACAATGAGTGAGAAAAGGGCACCATTAGTGAGAGAAGTTTATGTGTATCCTTTCATTCACTCAACAAACATTATGGCGTGATTACAGTGTGCATAGCCTGCACTATGGGGAATGCAAGAGATCAAACAGGCAAGAATCGACAGAATGCCCTGACTTCAAGGTGCTTGCGTTCTAGGGGAAATACAGACAATAATTAAGTAAAATATACTGTTTGTTAAAGGATAATTAGAGCTAAGGAGAAAAATAAAGCAGGAAAGGGGAAGGGGGAACATTGAGGGGGAGAATGTCACAATTTTACATCAGGTAGCAAAGGAAGACGTGGAGAACGTGATATTTGAGCTGAAGTTTGAGAGACGTCGGGCAGAAGGATGTTGGGGCAAAGACCGTGAGGCAGGACTATGCCTGATGTCAAGAAACAGATTTCCAGGTACCAGATGCTAGATTAGGCTCTTTTTCACATTTTATCTCATTATGCCCTCTCCACAAGACTGTAAGGTAGAATGTAATCTAAATCCCATTTTATTTATTTATTTATTTATTTATGTGAGGAAGATTGGCCCTGAGCTAACATTTGTTGCCAATCTTCCTCTTTATGCTTGAGAAGATTATCCCTGAGCTAACATCCGTGCCAATCTTCCTCTATTTTATATGTGGGATGCTGCCACAGCATGGCTTGAGAGGCAGTGCTGAGCCCATGCCTGGGATCCAAACACGTGAACCCCAGGCTGCCCAGGCCGCTGAAGTGGAGCACACGAACTTAACCACGATACCACCGGGCCAGCCCCAGAAATCCCATTTTACAGATGAGAAAGCCAGCACAGCAGGAGGCTGTCCAAGGCACCAAAGCTGGTGATTGGTGGACTTAGGTTGGTGCCCGGCCTGAGCCTAATGTTTCTATACGCTAAGCACCGTAGCTGATCAAACGGGTCTCTCCTGGAGGTTGGGCTGGAGGAGTTGCGGTGGGCTCAGAAGGGAAGTGTTAGGTCAAAGCCCGGAAACACCTAAGGATTTTTTTTTTAATTTTGTAGAAAACAATTGGTACTTTCTCTACAGACTATGTTCTTTTCTTAAGTCCACGTATAGAATTTCAGTGTGTAATCACATCTGATTTTCCACATTTTTGTACTTAAATCACACCTTATAAATAGAATTGAATATTGTAACAGCATATAGACCCATAGCTTCAATTACCAACCCGATGATGCTCCAGCTGGGATCGTTCAGCACTCTTGAAGGGGAGAAATGGGGAAAATAAAGAAACTGTGTGCCCACCATACCACAGAGCAATCCAGCCTTGTTCCACTATTTCAGGTGGTTTGGGTATTAGATTTACGCTCAGCGTTGAGAAGAAACAAATACCAGTAGCACATGCTCAGAGCAGAGATGTACGGAGGAGCACGTTCTATTCGCCCACACCATAGACACAGCCCCACACACAGCTCACATTACCAGTCATTTGCCACTGGGGGCAGGCAGCACAGCCACCGGCAAGCGCTGCCTGCAGCCTGTCCTGTCTCCCAGGAGGGATTTCTTTTGCCCAAGCCTGGGAACAATCTGAGTAGGGTAGTGGTTGAAGGGGACTGTTGACCTGGTGTTGGTGCTGCGTCCTAATGACTCTGCATGTTACATGACTCTCGTTCCAGGCCGGGTAGGGCTGACTTCACCTTTCCCACGGTGAGTGGGACCAACGCGTCCCATGCTTAAACGTGATGAGGTCATTTTCTCACGTTATATTTCCCATTGTTCTTTAGAAGGCGCTTTACAATCACTGGTCTTGCTGTCGTGCAATAGTGTTCTCATTCCCTCAGAGTCACCAGGCTGGTCATCAAGGGTACCTGGAAACTCGCCACTGACAAAGTCACAACCAAAATGTCACAGGGAGAGTCAGTTCTAGGCTGAAGCCTTTCAGAGAAGATTTAATCCTCTTTTTGATATCCTATTTCAATATCTAACAACAGCAATAGAAATGTTTCTGGAACCTAATTTATATTCCTCTTGCTGTTCTTTAAAGTTTCTTTTTTCCCCTATTTTTGAGAGAATAGTTACAATTTCTAAGGTTAATTCATTGTCTGCTTGAAAACCATTAAATTGTCCTAAAGAATCTGGTTTCACCTCACAGTGAGGTCTAGAAACCCCATTTTGTGCTCTCTGTTTTAAAAAGTGATAGATGTTAGACATATCCTGTTCTTTCTCTTTCTGTTTTCTTTTTATTTTTTGGTTTTTATCTCATTGGCGTCCTTCTGTCTCTTGTAGAAGAATCCTCATTATTTAAAGAATCGGTGCTCATGGAAAAGCCTGTCCATAATTTTAGCATGGAGGGTTCTGCCATAAGCACAGCTACAGCCCACCGGTTTGGATGGCGAGATGGTGATTCAGAGGGGAACCACGGTGTACAGGAAAATGATAGGGTAACAAGGGAGAGGCGGGGAAGTGAGCCTCCTCAGAGATGGGAGCTCCAAAAAGGCTATTGTTGGCCCTGCCCCAAACTGAAGTAGTTTCCTTTGCCGCCCCTTCTGGATGGAACGCCTTCCTGTCCCACTCCCTGGGTCCTGCTACCTTCAGGTTCTTTTTCTGGTTCCTCTCTCCAGATTTGCAAATAGGAAATAGTACTAATGACAGCTACCATTACTTGAGCATGTGTGACATTTAAACCCTTCTCATTGTTAATCCTTGTAAAAATCCTGCATTTAGCTCAGAAGGAAAGAAATCCAGAGACTAAGAGATCTGTCCAATTTACACAACTATGAAATGGCAGAGCTGGAAATTAGACCCCAATCGGGCAGCCTCTGAAGCCTGTCTTTCTTCCATACTGTGTATAGAGTAGTCTATGCCTGAGTTACAGCCTGTCCTCGAACCATTGGCATTTTAATCATGAACACATTCAAAAGGAATAAATTCTGAAGTCAGACTGCCAGACCCTGGAGAGGAAACAGCTCTAGATTTTAGGGATCTTCTCAGCGTCCATCCTGGAGGCAGGGTTTTGCCCTCGTTCATGTCAGTTCAACCAGCGCTTAGGGAGCACGTACATCTGTCAAGCCCTGCGCTGGCCTCTGGAAATGATAATGTGATTGCTATAAACCACACTTCCTTCTCTCTCCCTTAATAGCCTACGCCTTCTTTTCTGGAACGTTCAAGCTGTGGAGCAATGTTTTCAAGCCCTTGTTCTTCTTTTTTATTAAAAGTAATTCTTATCTCACCTTAGCAGAATCCTATGATATCAGTTACCAGGGGGATTTAAATTTTTATTTCCATATTCAATTTTGACTGCATTTTTCAAATCTAAATCTGATCTGTTCATCCTTTAGAATTAACTGTAGCATCTGAAAGATAGTTTTTAGTATGCTTGGTATTTGGCTTATGCTGAAATAAAGGATGTTACAGAGTGTAAAATTTATCACCAAATTAAACCACTAGAAGCCTGCAAAGAGTCACAAAAAACCCAAAACCTTTAATTTGGCAAAACTAGTCCGTTTTCCGTGGACACTGACTGATTCAGTTACTGAGGGCATTTTTCTTGTTTCTCAACTTTTTAATCGATTTTAATCCAAATGAGACAAGATCAGTTTCTTCATCTGCTCCCTGTATGATTTTTAGAATTTTCACCTTTTCTGTGGTTCTCCCAGAGTATAATTTACTTGTACATTATTCATCTTAAAATGTAGTGTTCAGAGTTAAAGATGGTATCTCAGCCAGGGGCCCACAGCACAGGAGTTTGTGATGATTGCATTTATCTGGAAACCACTTTTTATGCTGCCTTACATGGTGTCCTCTTGTTTAGCAATTCTCTCACCAAATCGGTGTATATTGAGCTAAACCAGCAAAGATGTTTTCCTCACAAATTCCTTTAAAACCAATTCTCTTCCACCATTAAAATTAAAATCAATTAAATTAAATTTAAAAAGCATACCTTTAAAAATCCTCAAAAGGAGAACTTTCTATTCATGCTCATGAAATTTCATCTTGTTAGTGTCAATATATCTTCTAAGCCTTTGAGATGGTTTTGAATCTTGGTGGCCATGGGGAAGGTGCTGGTACTGATAAAACAAAATTAGCCATGTGATGAAAATGGTTGAATTTAAATGAAAGGTACATAGGGGCTCATTCTACCATCCTATTTTTGCATATGCTTGAAATTTTCCAAAATAGAATGTAAAAAAGCCCCCAAAAAACACCACGCATTATCTTCCTGCTTTTATTAGTCTTAACTATCTCATCTAACACTACAGCAGAAAATTTGCTCAGTGTTTTGCTGAAATCTAAATATATTTTGTCGACGACATTCCTCTTGGTTAATTGTCTTATAAATTTCAGAATTCCCCAGAAATTGGAATTAAGTAGTAAAAAAATAAATGAAAAAGAAATTTTAAAATTTATCCAAATCTCTGTTAGTTTGGTTTCCAATCTTGGCCATAACTTTCTTACATAGAACAGTAGTCCCTTGTAATTTTACCACTGTCATAGCATCAAAATTGTACATTTATGTATATTTTGGGGCCTTAGTTACTAACCAAGTTGAGTCAAAGAGTAGACAGCCCAGGGCATCCACCTATGAGGAGAGCTAAATGTCACCGGATGCAAAGACATCAGTGGAAACATAAGAAGAAGAAATCTTATTTACCAGAATTCCTCTAGGGAAAAGGTGGTGAATTACTTTGATAAGACTCTGGGGATGAGAGTGGAGACTTCTAAGACTCATGCTCAGTTTACAGTAAGAAATCTCTAACCTGATTCTGAGGATGGTGGGTCAGGTAAGGGCAAGGCATCTGTTTACAGAGTGAGTGTTAGGAAGGTCTGAGATCAGGACTGAATTATGCAGAACAGCTCAGCCCAGCTAGGAGCATCCTTCCCTCTTGGCTACAACCCACAGATCATTGAGCCTCTCTCCTTAATGCATGTTAAACAAATATTTTTAAACCATCAGTTAGAAGGGGCAACAAATTACTAGGTCAGGCCCGGGTTTTAGGACTTAATTTGCAAAAGTTAAAATTATAATCAGATTATTGGAAAGTAAAGGAACACTTCACCAACGCTTTCCTAAAGATCTAACTCTCAGTGTGATTTCATTTAATTTTGCTTCAGGAATTGTAACCGTCTATGATCAGACTCAGATTGTCTTAACCATTCAATCTTCAAAGACTTCAGAGGAGAAAATGTGCAACTAAAAAGAAGTGAAAAGCCAAGGAAAATGGACGGAGGCACAGCTCAGGGACGGCACTGGGCACCCCCAGAGTAAAGCAAGACTATGCCTAGCGGGACTTGACCAACCCAGTGTGGCCAAAATAACTACAAGGACTGTTTCCAGTATTTTCCACGAGCACTGTAGACACAATTACTGCTGATACAGAGAACATCAGTTGGCTAACCAGCTCCAGGTTAAGAGAAGGGCAGATATAGTTAAGACAACGGTTAGAAATGTTTAATGAGCTGTTTTTTCTCGTATCTTTCAGAAGGCAAACAGGTGAAACACACGGCCCTGGCTGACTCCAGGTCTCTCTGATCAGGCTGTGGAAAATAAGACCCTCCTCTTGTTAAATAGGAAAGGTTAGTATTTAATAGTTAATGAAGGTGAGGGAATCTGAACAGATAAGAGCTGAGTCTGCGCAGGCTGCAGTGGGACAATCCCAATCCCCTTATCTCTTCTTGGAGAGTCGGCTGTTTGTGAGATATTGTTTTAAGCAGTGAGAGGACAGGAACAGCCTCATGTACAAGGAGAACCACCTTTTCGAAAGAATGCTAAAGCAGAATATATGGAGGGGTGCTGCTTTGCAATTTTATGGGATGCTACAAAAACATACTATATTTTTTTCCAGTGGATTCAAAACACTAATCCCCTGGGAGCTAAACTTTAAAATATGTACAGCTTTATGGATGTCTTGTCAGATTCTTACCTTTTCTCCCTGCTTGCACTACTCTGTGATCTGCATTGCTTTACACCCAAGTGGCTCACAACATTCATATGAGGAGATGTTCTGAGCTGAGCGAAACCCAGGAGGGAATGGAGAGGGGTTAAGCTTTCTTTCATGGAGGCATTCAGTTAGCATGCCTTTGGGTTCAGGGTTATTCCAGGCGAGACAGTAAAGATAAAAGTATCTTGCCCCAATTCAACTTCTCCCCTCCCTTTTATTTCTCTTTTCTGGGGACAAATTTAGCCCAACCTCCCCAATTCCCTAGAAAGTACCATCAACACAGGCCATGATTAATTCCTTCCCTGGAAGCTTTATCCACCCCTCCCTGACAATATCGCCTCCCTATCCACTGGGAACTGATGGAACAAACGCCTCCTGCCCCTGTTACTTCAGTGGCTGTCCAAAAAGTAAGCTCCTCTCCCTCTGTCTCGCCCATCATTTCATTCCCAAACATGTCTATGCTTTTCCTCTTAATACCCAACTTTTCTCTTTTCCTCTCCATCCCCAACTTTTCTTCCGTGCCCTTTCTTATCCTGTACCTACCTCTCCTATGCCCTCAGCTCCTTCACTGAGCATTCCCTTTACGTCCTTGCCTTAGCTGATGCTTGACTCACCTCAGGACATTGTCTCCCTCAGGTAGAGGTCACTAACTCCCCAACTCCAGGAACTTGGGTAGCGTCCTCCTCATCTTCAAAGCTACTTCCAGGCCGTGAGTCCTCTTTTATGTAAAAATCCTTGCTCTTTAGAGCCTTGGACATCCAACTAAATCCTCATCTCTCCTCATCTTACTCCTTTACCAATTTCTGAGGTCTCTCCCTTATTCTTTGGACGCATCAGGCTTACAGCCTTACTCTCCTCCCCAAGCCTCAACTCCATCATGGGTTGCTTTCCTGTTCACATGGATCAGCCATGCAACATCGTGGCCACTAGAATTTTTGATCTTCTGCCACATCCAATAACTTTCACCTCTCCCCACTTCAGCTCCTCATTCTCACGATCCCACACTCACCAAGACCCTTCTCTGATCACAGTGTCCTACACTTTCAGCCTTCTTAACCCATGAGGTCCACCACTTCTGTTCTTCAGCCTCATCAAGAGATTCAGTACCTCCATTATTCTTCTATCTTTCTGTCCATCAACCTCCTCTCACCTTCACTGCTTTCTCATCCAACTAAGACCCCACTGGACATCACTTCAGTCATTTTCTTTTAATGTTCTTACCTGCCTGTCCTCCCATTTCACCTGCCCAGCTAAATCCTAACCTTAGATCAATCTTCCTGTGGGTCTTCTCACTTCTTACCTCTCACTACTGATGATTCTGGTAAATATTATATAGCCAAATGTATTCATGTCACTCAAATTTTATGATCTCCAACCCTACTCTTGTCTTTTCAGTATTTGCTCTAAATGCTGACCCCTTTTCCTCTGATTCCATGATAAGTCACCCATGCTCCTAACGAGCCGCTTTTTGGGTCTGATATGAGTTCATGTCAGGTTGCTGTGTAGTCTCGAGGACCTGGAGACACTCTAGATCCTTTAGATGACTTTGATACATCTGCTATGGTTTATTATGTTTTATACAATGGAGGGTGGTTTTATGCAATAGATTTGTGGTTTTATGCAATAAAGGGTGATTATGTATTTCTCATTTTCGAGTTCACAATGAGTACTTCTCTGTGGTTCTCATCACTACCTATTCCACCATGTGTTGGGAGTCTGCTGTGTTGGAACTTACTAATTAGTATTGACATTCATATTCTTACATACCAGTGAATAACTCTAAAATCCCATCTTGGTCACTTCAATAGGCTTTGACTTCCTGCAGAATTCTCTGCTCTTTTCCATTCACTGATTTGAATTTCCTCAAAGTTGCCACTCGATCCTCATGCATCTCTATGGTCCAGTCAGCCCTAGCTCCATCCCAAGGAAAAAGAGAGGGTTTTTTTTAAGGTTTTATTTTTTAGACCAGTTTTAGGTTTATAATAAAATTGAGAGGAAGGTACAGAGATTTTTCCTACATCTCCTGCCCCCACACATGCGTAGCCTCCCCCATTATTCACATCATTCACCAAAATAGTACATATTTTTTACAAGGATGAACCTACATTGACACATCATAATCACCCAAAGTCCGTAGTTTACCTAGGGTTCACTCTCGGTGTTGTACATTCTATGGGTTTGGACAAGTGTATAATGGGATATATCCATCATTACAATACCGTACAGAGTATTTTCACTGCCCTAAAAATCCTCTGTGTTCTGCCTATCGTCTGTCCTCCAACCCCAAGACTCAGTGCTAATTCTTGTACGAGATTCCATCATGTGATATGTGAATTTCAGCAACTCACTTCTCTTTTTGATGCTCTAATGTCTTCAGGGTGAAATGAAATAGTTGTCACTGCAGCTCAAAATGTTGGTTAAAGTACTCTGACTCTAGGGTAAAATTTAACTGGAAAGCAATTTTTCAATTTTATTTTTAGAGCAAAATTATGCCTCTCATTCATTCTATAGGAATAAATCCTAAAATTTACTTTTTGCATAATTTGGTGTATTATATTCTCTATATTTGAAGCTTAGACATAAAAATTAAGGTTAATGTATATTGCTGTTTAGGAAGAATTCTTGTACTTAATTCCATAACTAGAGAGTTAGTTCTTCTCCCTTCTATTTACTGAACAAAATACCCACATTCTCTTTTTAAATATCTAGATTAAAATACACATCACTGAATTATAGCTAATGTGCATCTTCTCCGTTATTAACTAATTTAGTGATCAGGATTGATACTTTTTCTCAAACTTCAATTTGCTTGCAACAATTCAAAAATAATAACAATAGGTCCTGTGCCAACCATCATATGTTGCTCCAGCTTCAATGATCACCCCCATTTTGAGTATGCATAAACCGAGAGAAAATGAGAAACCAAGAGATCACACAATAAGTAGTTTGGCTGAGGCTAAACATTACTGCTTATGAGAAGTCAGGTTAAAAAAACCCAAACACAATTTCCAACACGTTTCGAACACCTACGTTCCCTCCTTTATGCCTACCAAGCACAGTCCATCCTTCAGGTCCCACTGAATTGACCAACTCTACCAGGTCATGCAGATATTTCCCAGCTGAAGATGACCTTTAGGGGTTGGGTTGGGTCAGTTAGCAAAGAAGAGGTGAGGTCATGGTTGATCTGCCCATGGTGTGTGGAATGAACTGCCCGGAGAGGCACATGTGCTGTGAACAGTAGGAAAATTCTGAGGGGGACCCATCTCATGAAGGGTGACAGGAACTGACAAACATGCCGGATGGACTGATAGGCATGGAAGCTTAGGTCATCTCACCAGAAAAGAGGAAGTTAGGATGATGCATAAGCACAAGACCCTGACTTGAAAGTATATTATTGCTTAACAAGGAAATTTGGAAAAGACACACCATCCTATTTAATGTTATTTGTTTTGAAGCACAAAAAAAGCATTCATATAAACATGTATTCACTTAATCAAATGACTTAGAGTTATGTAACAATGCATGGTATGCAACAGAATGCAAGCAGACGCAGCATTTCTCCTTGAAACAAAACACTCTTTATTTTAATGCTGCAGTTTTTCAACAACGTTGGGGATCTTAATTAGACCTCAGAGTCCCTCATGGAAGGACTGCAATGCATCACGATCTGCTTCTAAACTCCTGTGTCTCGAATCCCTTACCTTGCTGCTAGAGTTATTTTTCTAAAACATAGGTCAGTTTCAGTAACTTTCCTCCTTGAAAACCTGCAACGGCTTCCCACTGCCTGGGGAGTCCACTTCTAGCACAGCGTTCCAAACTCTCCATAATGTCACACCTTTCTGCCTCCCCTGGCGCTTCACCCAGAGCTTCTCTGGATTCATCGTTTACCTCCCTCCAAAGCTTTGCTCCGGCTGTTCCCGCAGCTGGCTTTGTCCTTCCCATTGCTCTGTATCTTAAGAACCTCTGATCCTCCCTCTACTACACCCGCTGCATGAATCCTCTCTTAATACTCCAACTGAAGTGCGCTGTTCCTCCAAGGACCTCCCGAGCTCCGTCACACTCCTGCAGCTGCTGCGCACCACCTTGTGTGATCGCTGTTTGAACTCTTCTGTGATCTCCAATGAGCTGTACTATGATCAGTGTGCTTGACACTTTCTTGAACCTTCTATGGCAGTGGTTCTTGAACTTCAGCAAGCACCAGAATTACCTGGAGGGCTAGTTAAAACATAGATTGCTGGGCCCCACTCCAGAGATTTGATTTAGCAGGTCTGGGGTAAGACCCAAGAATTTACATTTCTAATAAGTTTCTAGTTGCTGCTGCGGCTGGTAGGGAAACCCCTGTGCTTATAAGGACTGGCATAATGCTTTACACATAGTAGGCTCGACAGATGCTTACTGGACAATTGGGTAAGTGATGTGGCCACACTTACTGATTGAAACTTTAGAAAGTGTTTTATTAAGACATTTACAGGTCTAAGTGTCCAAGAATATAAATGTAATGGTTTTCATTTAAGAATATGCAGGCGCGTGGAGTTTATATAATCTCTAAAGGCTGATAAATTTACATGTATGTGTCTTCCACGCAGTTCTGATATGTACTAGGACCCTTGCAAGTGGGTGACAGAGCACACGGTGAATGAAGATCTATCCATAGTGAACTGAAAGGAAAGGAAACTAAAAGTTTTCCTCAAAGACTCGAGACAATTTCTGTAGTTCCCACGGAACCCAGGGAAATGGGAGGGCAGGAAGGTCACATCGCAAGGACGTGGCAGAACCAACTGGAGCTCTGTCTGCCTTTAGTCTCAATGCTCATCCGCGACTCTTCCGACTCCTCCTCAGAAGCAGTAGCATCTTCTGTGGAACTAAATATCAGGAACTAAGAAAATACTAAGTTCAAGCCCAAGACAACAACCAAAACGTCTCAATTTATTTTAAGTGAGTCGTAATGACTAGGTGGCAAATACATGACACCATGCAAGTGCTGTCTGTCCTGCGGGAGTCCCTGAACGCCTCTCATTTCATGCTTCCTAAGCCGTGACATCAAAAGCTGGCCCTCTGCCTGTGATCCGCCCAGACCTAAGTCTCAGTGGCAGCAACTTTTGTGTTTTCTCCTGGAGGAAATGGGAAACATTACAGCTGCTGCCATCCAGAGGTCAGAACGAGTCAATGAAACTGATGAATTAGCAGAGAATTAATCCACACCAGGACGTCCAAAGTAAGGTTTTAGGAGAGAATGATGAATTTCTAAACCTGTTGTGTCTGCTCTCAGAGATAAAAACGAAATACATCTATAGCCTCCGCTGTGACAGTCAAATGGGCTACTCCTGGGCCAGGCAGCCTTCTAGAGTAGAGGTAGTGTGGGAAGGAGGCAGTGCAGGGTGGAGGCAGTGTGGGGAAGAGGCAGTGCAGGGTGGAGGCAGTGCAGGGAAGAGGCAGTGTCGGGTAGAGGCAGTCCAAGGAGGAGGCAGTTCAGGGCGCAGAGCAAGGGTGGAGGCAGTGCAGGGAGGAGGCAGTGTAGGGTGGAGGCAGTGCAACGGGGAGGCAGTGCAGGGAAGAAACAGTGCAGGGAGGAGGAAGTGCAGGGAGGAGGCAGTGCAGGGTGGAGGCAGTGCAGGGAGGAGGCAGTGCAGGGTGGAGGCAGTGCAACGGGGAGGCAGTGCAGGGAAGAAACAGTGCAGGGAGGAGGAAGTGCAGGGAGGAGGCAGTGCAGGGTGGAGGCAGTGCAAGGAGGAGGCAGTACAGGGTAGAGTGTGAGAGTGGAGGCAGTGCAGGGAGAAGGCAGTGTAGGGAGGAGGCAGTGCAAGGAGGAGGCAGTACAGGGTAGAGTGCGAGGGTGGAGGCAGTGCAGGGAGGAGGCAGTGCAGAGGGGAGGCAGTGCAGGGAGGAGGCAGTGTAGGGTGGAGGCAGTGTAGGGAGGAGGCAGTGTAGGGTGGAGGCAGTGCAGGGGGGAGGCAGTGCAGGGAGGAGGCAGTGTAGGGTGTAGGCAGTGTAGGGAGGAGGCAGTGCAAGATGGAGGTAGTGCAGGAAGGAGGCAGTGCAAAATGGAGGAAGCGTAGCATAGACTTTTGTCCCTGGACCAGGTGCATCTGAGTCATCTAGGAAAATGTTCGAAATGCAAGTTCTTCAGCTCTTCTGGGACAACATACTCAACCATGTTGGGTGTAGTTCCAGAAATCTGTATTGTACAAGACCCCAGGTGATTAGGAGTCAGGCTAAAGTTTAAGAACCACTGCTAGTGTTTAGTCATCACTAAATTAGGCAATCCCCCAGACTTCAATTCTTTTTTCAATGACTATCACCAATTCATAGACAAGTAGTGCTTAGAGCAAAATTTTGTAGATATTCCCAGGTGCCTTTTGACATTGAAGTGTCTTAATTTTTGTTAAGATTTTAGAAGAATGCAAAAGCTTGGGTTTTTTATGTTTTTGCTATTATTTTAAAATTTCATTTTGTATTGAATGTATATTTGAGATAAACATTTAAATCACAGTCTGGAAAAAGGCTTTGCTATAGGAGTTTAGAGTTGAAAGCTCACTTGAAATATCATCAGATCTAATCTTTAATTAGAGTTGAGAAAAGAAGCCTAGATTTACGTGACCCCCTGGGATCCCAGAGTGCTGTTCCGTCTGTTGCCTACATTCTGTCTTCCATGAGACATCCCGCTTTCACTGGGTTTGTGCATGACAAAGGGAAGGATAAATATCATAATCAGAAGAAGAAGAAGAAAACAAAGTAAATAGTCTTTCATTTACCTTGGTCATCATTTACCTTACCTTATAAAACAACACCTAGGTATAATATCTTCACACAGTAATCTAGAATATCTGTCTTTAAGTCTCTTTAAGTTTATTTTTTTAATTCAATTTTATAAATATTTTGAGGTCATGAACTATCCTTTGAGACTCTAAGATTTAAGAATCCTATTCTTGAAATATTATCCTTACCCGATATACACACACATACACACATGTCCCGTGATTCTGTATCCAGTGGCAGAATTTTCCCTTGAAACCTCAGGTGTCCATTGGAGCCCAAGTAAGAATTTCTGCTTTCAGAAGCCTCCCTTTAACACCAGGGATGATGAGACATCCTTCCCAAATTATCCTTTTCAGCTAAAGACTTTCTTTAGGAAACTTTTTTGCTCCTCCATGAGTCCCACATAGATAATTGCCACCCTGTTTTCCTCACCTTCGCCTCCAATGCCCCAAACTCACCCCTGCATTTGCAAGTGGCCGGCAGCCAGGTCGATGAGGCAGATGCTCCAGATTGCCCTCCACAGACATTCTACCTCCTTCTCCACCAGGACCCCAGCCCTGCCACACTGCACCGGCACTGTCGGTACTACTGCAGAGTGGGGCAAGGTCTGGAGGCAGTTTTAATATGCCTCGTTGTACCCAAGATAAGCAGAACACACCACTCCCTGCTGTGTGCTGGACCTACAGATGCAGTAGAAATTTTATGCACATTTGGGAAGCTTGCTTATTTTAGGATTTTGTTCAGAAATGAGTCACTTGAGCTTCTCTTTCTCGCTCACTTTCTCCTTTGTGGCTCTCCCAGAATAATAAAATTCCCAACTAGCAGCCACAGAGAGCAGATTAGTTCAAAATTTGTTCTAGTAAAGAAGCTCATGGAGTGAAAGCGCCAAGGGACATGTCACAACAGATTTACAGTTTGCACAATAAATAGAGAGCTGAAGAAGCCCCAAGGGAGGGTTTGAGGTGAGCGCAGAGGATGCCCTGGAGTGGTGAGAATGAGGGGGCCACAGAGTCCGCAGACGCTGAGAAGGCAGTTACAGCGCGGACAATCTCTATGTATACAGACGTTGGAGGACAGACATCATGCTGCTAGCAGGTCCCAGGTAAAAAAGTGAAGATGTTACTTAGGTCAAGTTACTCTAGAATCCGTTAGCATAGGTTGGTTGATTGGCCACATAAACCGCCAAGCAAAATTAAAATGATTTATCATGGGTCCAGATATTTGAACTGGAGCGGGTTAAGCAGTTAAATGGAGGGGCAAGCGGACTCTGGGGCTTTGCTGGGAGAAGCACATCATGGGGATCACGCTAGTGGATAGTGTAGATGGCAGCAGCCGGAGGCCGCAGGAGGTCCCAGGAGTGAGTAGAACTCTACAAATCATGTCAATTAATTTTT
This sequence comes from Equus przewalskii, assembly GCF_037783145.1. NCBI lineage: Eukaryota > Metazoa > Chordata > Mammalia > Perissodactyla > Equidae > Equus > Equus przewalskii. The sequence continues at coordinate 19,537,478 of NC_091862.1, forward strand.
GCTCACTATGCTTCTCAATTTTCTGGGGAAAAAAAAATTCAAGAAGAAAGGGCGATTGCTAGTTAGGTTGAAAAAAAAAATCTGGTCCTATTTGAAATCCTTTTGTGAAATGCTCAGAATGACCTGGCAGATAATGAGTGACTATGTAAAATACAGTTAATTGTTTGAAATACGAATATTATTTTAAAATCTCATTTAATGCTAATAGATCATTTTTCACGAGGGCCTCCTTTTCAATTGAACCATTGTCTAGAAAAATGTCACAGATTTCATAGTCGATAAGCTGTAATACATATGTTTGGAGTAGCGATGAACAGCTAATGGGTTCATTATTCACGACAATTGTACACGCACTGTTTTCGTCGTCATCATCCTCTATAGACGTTAGCTAATTTATCCGCGGTAGGGCTCCTGAGCAGTGCAGTGTTGTTTCTGTTGTTGGGCAGACAGAGGAATTAATGCAAGGTGAAAGGCCTTGATTCTCCAAGGTTCTATTTCTGACCACTGATCCCGCTGAAATATCAAAGACAAACTGTTGACAGTGAGCCAACAGAAAGGCAAAACGTTTGCCAGTTTGATTGGAAAGTGTTGCTGGTGTTTACTTACCCAGAAGCCTTAAACGAAGCAGGGATCTGGAAACAACGACGAGCCCCACATGCATTTCCACTTTACTGCTCCAGCTACAACGCCAGACTCTCCGCCACCTGTGGATAGCACCAGGGAGCTCCCCATATCCTTCCCTCCAGGGAGACAAAGCCAACTTTGCTTTTCTTAGAGCTTGCTCTTCTCCTTCTACCCAGATCATAAGGGGACCTCCTCAAAGTGAGCATTTTCACCATCAGGCCGGTTTGCAATTCTCTCTCTCTCCAGCAAACAATCTTTAGTCGCTTGTCCCTGTGACCCCGCATGTGAATCTTTTTTGCTCAAATGCATTCATGACTATGGAAGAAGAGCTGGCCAGCTTCCTAGCTTCCTAGAAGCAGCAACACGTCACTGCCTTTTCTTCGTGATCGTTTTTTGCACATTTTTATTTGGTTTGCCTAAAAGTGATACAGATGAAATTAACCAGAAGTTAATCTTAGAGGATCTGGTAGCGCCACAGATAGCCTATTAAGATTGCGGAACTCTTGATCCCGCAAGGGCCCAAATCTTTCTTTTGGAGTTTTCCTGTGTTGGCTAATTCAGCTTCAGAGTAAAGAGTCTTGAGTAGGCTGTGGAGGTTTGTACGGTTCCGGCACTTACTAATTATATAAATTTGGAAACTTGGGCAAATCGTTTTGTTTCTTTAAATTTTAGTTTCATCATCTATAAAATAGAAGTAATCCAAGTGAAGTACTTAATAATGTCTACCTGATATCAAGCATTAAAAAATTGTGACTACTATCTATCATTTCATAGCAATCATAATTTGATAAGAATGTATAAATGCATAAAGGAAATGTATAAAAAGAAATTGGATCTTTTTATCAGGATAACAGATTCCTTTGAATTTTTTGGAAAATGTTCATAATTTGTTTTATTTGCTACTCCTAGAAAGAAAATATAACCTTCCTTAAGTACAAACAACTGGCTTGCCTAAGATTTCCTAGAACCATTTGAATTTTGTGACCAAAAGCAAACTAGCTTTATGCTACGTCTGCTTATTCTTATTTCCTTTTCTGAAATTCCCCTTCAAAAACCACTGACACTTCCTTATATTGTCCCTCCAATCTTTCAAGCCATCCCCGTGGCTGACCCTGGACTTTGTCACCATGCCCTTTCTGCCATTTCCTTACAATCCACATAATTTCTGGAAGCTGGGTGAAGATAAAAATGGAGCAGGTCTGTCCACAAGAGATTATAACAACGATTGTGGTGGAGAGGGCACCGAGGGGAGAAATAGTTCATCTGGATCCTGGCAGAGGAGAGAAGGTCTTCAAAAGATGAGTGCCCTGTATTTAGCTTAATTTTCTTTGGCTTTTCTTCTTAGGAACAATTCTGGTCTGAATTATTTCTCTTGAGATGGTGTCAACAGAGAGGCACAGCGGTTGCGAAACTTTTATTAACTCTGGCACAGTCCCGTCCACAGGACAGAAAACTTTTTCAAAGCTGGGAAGCAGTTGGTGGTTGGAAAAAATAGAGTTGTGAGCAGTGGGAGGAGAGAGGAGCGGGCGGGGGTATCGACGGGCCTCAGGAAGCTAAGTGGAGGCATCTCAAAGTGTCCTCTTTCAGGGCAGCACTGGCAGAGCCCGGGACCTTGGGCTCAACATAAGGGTTGGGAAGTGATGAATGTTCTCCATAAAAATATATGAGGAAGTTAATGTTTTTGTTCATAAAAGAAAGAATACAGAGAAGCTGAGGTGGGCGAGGCTGGGAACTTGAGGGCAAGACAAATGACTTTTAAGAATAGAAATGTCTAGTATTCAATTCTAGATTTTTGGTGAAGATGCAAAGCAAATCTTTTCCTTTCCTTTCACATCTCTACAAAACTTTAGTAAAGTCTGCGACCCACACAGGGGCTCTTTTATGTCTAGAAATCAAGGGAAAGACCTGAGGTCAGTGTGTGAGTTAGTGTGGAACAGGAAACACTGATTCATCAAGGCCAAGAAGCTGGAACCTGAAGAATCCATGAGAACCAAAGTTCCAGAGGAAGTCACAAGAATCTTAAGAAAGGCAATGGATTTTCTCTGGGTTGTTGTTTAGAGACTGAGATCAATCTTATAATAATCTCAATGGGGCAGCATGACCCCAGAGGGCAGCTGATGGTGAGTCCAAGGCGCTGACTGGATTTGAAGCCTGCCTCAGCCATATTCTAGCTAGTTAATATGAAGAAGGTACAACTTGGCTTCTTCATCAGTAAAGCGGGAATAATATTTTTGTAATAATTGATTCGGGGTTACCAATGGATGCTAAAGTAGTTAGGTGAAGCATTGTTGAAGAAACAGAAATTCTAAAAGTAGCACCCCGCATATTACTTTTGAATTATAAGGGAAAATGTGTCTTTCCAATTGAGAAATGGCAAGTGATCGTGTAACTGAGACATATACGAGAGATCAAACTGAATGTCACCAATAATAAGAGTGATAATGGTACAAAGGTTTTATGGAAGACCATCCTTGGTTTGGGGAGATCCATGCTGAAATATTTAGAGGTAAAGTGTCATGATGTCTACACCTTACTTTAAAATTCACCATATATATGCCATATGTATATATATATATATATACATACACATACATGTTACATAATGTGCATATATGTGTGTGTATCTCTCTATGTGCAGTCTCATAAATGCATGAGAGACATATATATGTATATGTGTGATATACACACACATATATATGTCTCTCTTTCTCACTTTTTCTCTCTCTAGATATCTTTCCCTATCTCTCTTTCTATATAAATCTATTATACATGTTATATAGATAAAGATATTTATAGAGAGTGTACAAATGGGGCAAAATATTAGCAATCAGTGAATATAAGTGAAGAGTATATGAGTTTTTATGCTACTACTCTTCCAGATTTTTCAAAATAAAATGTTTACTGTGTAAATAATTCAAAGTACTATACCCAGCACCGTGGCAGCTGCCACATCTATGCTCGTTTTGTGTTGATGACCTTTTCCTCTACTAGGCTTGTTCACTTTTCCTCAATCATGATAGGCCCTCATTATGGTTATTTAAATATACCTTGGGTCTAGTTACATTGCCCTAAGAAAAAAGTAGTTTCTGAAAAGACATAAAGCAAAAGGGCAGAGTGTGGTAAAAATGCCAGGAGTGGCAGTAATTGGCTGCTCCACAAGGTTGTTCTGTTCTCCAAAAGGGACATCCCATGGTGTTGCATGTTAAATATTTTACAGAATTAAGAGGAAGAAATCAGTAGTTTGAAAAAAAAAAACAATATCCAGAATATTAACCTTTCTCAATCAATACCAAAATAGAGCAAATGTTTTATCTGAGTGCTGATTTAGTAACGCAAAATCAAGATTATTTTTTCTTAGCGCTTTTCTCCCCAAGGTAATAGGTTTTAGCACCTGTGGAAATGATGAACATTTATTTGGAAGTTGCCTGGGGGGTCTGAATTGTGTGCACAGTTAATTATACACCATTAAAGATATTTCTGCCAAACCAGCTGCTCAACTTAACTAGTGGCCAGTGTGTGTCTTGATTTTTAGGATGAAGACTCCAGAATTCCAGGATATTTTTTTCTTTTGCTGTGCCTACTTCATATCCTTAAAGCTGGAATGGATATAGGAAAGAGACAAGAGGAATATACTCAGTCTCGGTCCCCTTTGGGTCATGATTCTCTTGAATTCCACTTCTGTTGGTGACTTTGTAAATGAATCCTTTTCTTAATTCTATTAATCCTCAAAGCTCTCCTGGTGGAGAGAAGGGAAAAGCAAATTATTTATCAAACCAACTTGTGAGGTGAGAAAACAGGGGGACTTATGGGGAAATTATTTTCTAAACCATGCAATAGAAACTCATCTGGCTTTCTTTTACCCCATGTATATGAAGGATTATGTGAAACATAGGAAGATGTGAGGAAGGAAAGAGTTTAGGACATAGTTTCTGGTAACTAAATAATAGTATTAACAACAACAGCAATATAAGATAGCGTATGTATGTGAAATTGCTATGCAAACTGCAAACTTCTGCCCAAATGCAAGTTACTATTATTTTATTCATCAAAGTTATCATTATCATCATCATCATCATTTTCATTGTCGTCTATGTTATAATGGTGGAGTTCTCGGGAATTGTGAAGGAAGAAGAAAAATGATTTACTGTTTGGAAAAACTAATTATAAGCAAGTTTTGAGTGAAAGCTGACATACTGAAGGTTTTTAAAGACATAGTTGGGCAGGGAGCCAGGCTGGTGTATTCAAATGGAAGATGCAGTAGGAGTGATGGGGTGTGAGAGGGAGGATGGCACCTGAAACTCTCTGATGGCAGCAGAATGGGACAGTAATAGGAATTTGGCAGTCAGGGTGGGAAGAAAATGTGGGAGGATGGGAGGTCCAGTAGCTGGAAGACAATAAAGCCCATAGTCTTAGATTTTAATGGAATTCAGGAAGCCGTAAAGAGCAACTAGGATTCTAAGAAAAGAAATATCATGACAAAGTGATGCTTGGGAAGATAAAGTCTTCTCAAGATTTTCAATAGATTGTGGACAATCAAAAACAGAAGAGGAAGGAGGTTTTTAAGATAGAGCAGATTCAGGGAAATAAAGATCTTGCTTTGATCAGCAATGCTAAGACTGAGACAATGGATGTCTTGAGAGCACAGCTGGGCATATGCTCAAGAAGTAAAGCTTTGTTAGACATTATGTGTGTGGGAACAAAAGAAAGCTAAAAGAAGGCTTTGGATCTAAAGTCAGAAAAGACTCTGAGAGCCTGGAAAGAAAGACAGAACTATGTGAGACTCATATATGTTGGATGAGACTGGAAACCAGATTAACATTAAAAACCGATGCTTTTAGGATTTTGTCACTCCCAGTCATCATCGGAAAACTGCTGATCACTGGCTTCTGCTCTCTAGTTCTCGTTCTCCCAAGTTGCTCTGAAAGAACCTTCTGTCCATCAGAGCTGCAGGGCCCCCAGTGACCTGCTTGCAGGCTCCCTTTTTGGTGTGGGGACAAAGGCAGTGTCAGGGCAGGGACTGTCAGGTGGCTGAGGCATGCGTTTTAGGTCCTACTGTTGTTTAGTTTCAGAGCACTTCAAATAACAAGTGATTTTAAAAATGCCTCATTGATGTAACCTCTGTATTACTGGCTCTTGCCCTCTCCTTGCAAAGAAAGAATTGAGTCCCCTGCAAGGTTCTGTCTCAACTCATATGTGCTGTGTGGCACAGCCATGTGCATTTGTACACAGGGAGGATGCGTGGGATGCTGTAACTATCTGGAACTGCCGTCCCTCTGTGGGGCTCCCATTCTCAACACAGCTTCCCATAGTTTTCTCTCCTGGCTGCACAATGTTGTGGGAAGAAAGAAATTTTAGAGTCCTTTTAAAAAATTTATCTTGTTAGTATATTCTGCTGGCAGGTTACCTAAACAGGACTCCTTATACCATCATATCATAAATTCATCATGAAAGTCATTTAGTGTTTTACATCAGTCCAAAGGCCCGGACTGGAGGACAAATCTGGACAACATACAACACCCACTGTAATTATATAGACTCTTTGTAAATAGAAAGATGCTGTATTTATTTAGCAATGCTTATATAGTTCTTGCTATGCGCCATGCCCTGTTCTAAGTGCTTTATTTAATTCTTTTAACAGCCCTATGAGGTTGATATAACTATTATGATCCTCCTTTTGATTTTCAGATGTGGAAACTGAGGCACAGAGAAACCAGGTAACTTGCTCTAGGTTATAGAGCTGCTAAGTGGGGAAGCTGGGAGTCAATTCCAAATTCTCAGATGCCAGATTTCTGGGTTCTTAACCCCTATGCTAGACTGTCTTTCTAAGTGAAGATGGAGATACGCGTACCTCCAGGTCACACTATTTATAAGCAGATTAAATCCTGCAATTTGTAAACTTGGAAAGAAGCTTCTTATATTGAAAGACAGCAAGCCCTTTCTGCTGTCTCCATCTTCCCGTGTTAGCCCACTTTCACATTTTCTCTGGCCATGGATGAGGGGGAGCTGAGGCATTATGGATATTTTTACAAAATAGAAATGGCCATGCTCCAAAACCCTTAGCCTCCTCACCTCATAGGAACCCCCGGGATCCTTGGCCTCTTGTGGATGCAAAGAAGAGAGACTCAAGATCTGAAGGGTCTGGATGAGGGGTCATCATCCTGTATGTTCTCCCTGTCACGTTGTCTTTGCTTCCATTGCTGTCACATGACCAGTCTTCAAATTCCAAAGTTAGCTGGTATAAATAATTTAACTAAGCCCTCTCACCTCTTCTGGGCAGAGGTTGTCGTGCCAGGACACCATAATGATAATTGACTGGGTTGCTTTTGAGTCACCTGCCCAACTCCAATTTGACCGCACAATTGAACAAAGGTGGTGGGCTGCTGGGGCTTCTTCCCTTGAGCAGAAGGCTATGGGCTGAGCAGTTTCCAAAAGAAGGGATCTCTGGGGTCTCTGGATATGACCTACATATCCAAAATGCATCCATTCCGGCCAATGTGTATACTCACTGCACACCAAACCTATTTTATACTTTGTTACTGCCTTTATTCTTTAGTGTATGCCATTTCCTCCATTGGTAGTCTCTCTTCCCTCACTTAATGGCCTAAATCCTTCCTATCCTTGAACACTCAATTGAAATTGTCAAAGAAGTCTTCTAAGCTTATGCCAGCTGGAGGTGATTGCTACCCAATTATGTACTCCTGCGATATTTTAATTTATGTACCATTTATTTAGTAATCATCATTTACTGCATTCCATAGCCTACTCATGAGTCCCTGTCTCATCTCTCCAACTACATTATATGCTATTTGAGGCTTCATAATAGGTACTTAATAAAGGCCTGTTAATTGAGAGTCACTTCTACTATAATCCCTGGGAACTCACTGGGGTCTTGGTTATCTCTTGTCGTTGAATACCCTGGAGAGCTGCCCCACTCCTCTGTGGTACTAGTGCTATAGAAGAGTATCAAGGACTAACCCAAGAGTAGAACTTTATAAATTAACCAAGGGGAGGGGGACAGCATATACAATTAAGGGAAGAGGCATCAGAGGAGACTCTGACAAAGCGGTACACTGACCTTGATTACCTAATTTTAGAGCAGCAATGATTTCAGACTCCCAGAATCCAGCCCATTCCAAGTAAACCCACCAAAAGACAATGGAGCTAGAAGGGTGGCTTATCAGAATTCTTTTCCACCAAGCTTATGCCACCCTGCAAACAAATATAAAAGAGGAGATTCATGAACTACAACATCAATTTAGAATCTAGGAGGAAGCCACAGGCTATCTTAGTTTGACCTTTAGCACACAGTCTATTTCAGGCTAAATTTTATTAGGAAAGCACACTCCATGATAGGCTTGTAGTGAGAAACAGGATCTAATCAGAGCTGACAGCAGCCCCTAGCCTCAGCAGAACTAACAGCAGTCTGAGCGAGAATCTGGCCTGGTGGGAATCCGAAAGGAAAACATGGTGGAACTACAAGGAGACAGAGTGCCGAGGGCACCCCACGGAGTGACTAGGCGGGCACACTGTAGTCACATGGATTCTACTGGCAACGGTTCAAAGGTTAAATAACTCACTGCGTTGGCCGCAGGAGCTAAATAAATGCTGTTTTGAAGGCTGTCAACAAAAACTCAAATGATAACAGAAGTAGCTTAAATATATGAACTCAAATCAGAGAAATCATAAGAGAAAGAAAAGAGTTTAAGAAACTCATTCTTCAAATTAAAGGGATTAGCATTAAACCATTCTACTTTCTCTAAGGATCCCGAGGAAACAATTTTTAGAACTATGGAGGATGCTAAAAAAACACATCATTTAATTCTGTGGTTTATTTTTCAACATTACATTTGATTGGATAACAGGATATGAGTCTCATAATCATTGTACAAAGAGTAAGATATGAAAGTATAAAAAGATAAAACGATTTCCTCACAGTTAGGCGATGAGTCAGCATGGGTCCAAGTTTTAGAATACAGATCTCTTGGCACCAACTCTGGGAAAATGCTTTCAAACTCTAAAATCCTATAAAAATGGAGAGAAAAATTACCGGTAAAGGCCCATTACCTTTCACATAGTAATCTCTTTGCTCATCATGTTAAATTGATTGTACACAGAGAATTATTTTTATGTTCTTTATTGTTTTCTCTCGTGAGTTATTTTATTAATTATTTGTTCATTTCTGCTCTATGTAACATCTGTGCATGATAGAAATTTAAAGGTTTCCCAGTGTTTATTCCCATATGTAGCCACTTTTGTGGGTTTCTTATATATCCCTCTAGAGCTAATCTACACACTGATAAGCATATATGTACAGTAGAATTATATTTTGCCCCTTATTCTGCATTTTAGTTTTGTAATTACACTTGTACATATGAACTTTTGCATAGTCGCCTGCCTTATCCTTCTTAGATACGATATAACATTTCACTGCACATATTTGTAAGTTAAAGACATATATTTAACAGCTCTGTACTGATGCATATTTAAGCTGTTCCCCATAGTTTGGTATTGCCAGCAGTGCTTCAATTACTGTCCTTGTTCAAAGACATTTTGCATGAGTGGGAGTATATAAGTAGAATCATTTCCTAAAATTGGAACTCACTGGGTAAAACGTTAGGGTGTATCTATAATTTTGATGAATACAGCCAAATTGTTCTCTATAATACTTCTCCCAATTTATATTCATAACAACAAAGAAGGAGAGGGCCAGTTTTCCCACATTCTGGTCAACAAGCATGTTATTTAACTTAAAAAATCATTGGCAATTTAGCCCATGCTAATGTTATCACAATATTTTGTTTTTCATTTTTCCTTTTTAAATGGGAATGAGCATCATATCTTTTATTTAAAAGTTACTTCTATCTCTTTTCTTCTACAGTCAGTATCATTTTAAAAAACTATTCTTAACTCCTATATTTTAATTTAATTATTAATTAATTTTTAAAATTTTTAACAACACCAAATGTATTCAAAATTTACATCTTAGTGATACAAATTGTCATCTACGCACTTAACTTCTCGTAGTTTTCTCTGGGCCTCTTCATTTTCCTCTTCTTAAAGTGGAGGAGTGTATCTTTACCAGAAAAGGGGCTTACTTCATCTTTTAACGCATAAATAAAGTCTGCACTATCAATGAAAATGTCCTATGTGAGACCTTCTGGTGAATGATTGATGCCATCCCTCATGTCTGCTGAAAACCTGCCTGGGTTTGTGCAGGCTGCATTTCTCTAATCTCATTTCCGTGAAAACGCCAGTGGAGAGTGACAGCCTATATCTGGCAACACTCCACTGTGTCATGTGACTCAACAAGGCGGATCAGAGGCAGGCAAAGGAGCTGTGCTGGTCTCTGCTGTCCATTTTATTGACAGAAAAATGAGTCGTTACAAAACAGCATCTGAAATTATAGACCTAATTTAGTTCCTGGTTATTAACCAGCAATTCAGTAAAGCCTGAGAACAGTTTTCATGCACCTGAGGTAGCTGAGTGTTACTGGTTTAAAAACCCGTTTAGTCTAGTCTCGAGCAAAGTCAGGATCTGCTGATTTCTCTTCCCTTCTCTAAGACATGCTGTCTGCAAACCTGGGAAATATTCACCATCTGCAGAGGCGGCTTCTCACAACCTTCTCAACCTCTTTCTTTAGGCACAATTTTGGAAGAAGTAACTTAGTTATTTGGAAGAAGTCACTTAGTCATTTGCTTCCTGATTTGAGGAATTGATTTTGTCTTTTGAAAGGTTTCATTAAAATCTTTGATTTGTAACTTTTGATATCACTGTAGGAAAAGGAGACTGGCTCACAGAGCCACCTATTTGCCTCTCATTATTATCTCTATTGCCATCACAAACATCATTCATGAAATTACTTTTTAGTGCGGAAATAATTAGGGGAAATTTAACAAGCAGGGAGATTTATAAAAAATCTAAATGCCTGTAAATTCTAAAGTGACTATGCTGAATATTTCAGTCTTTAAACCTGTTTTTTTAAGAATGTATCTTAGTAACATTTTTAGATCTAAAAGCTAAAATCAATTTGAGAAAATGAAGAGAATATTCCGATTCTGTCTTTCAATGGAATGCCTTTTATACAAATATGTTTTTAAAAAATAAGGAGCCACTCAAATAATGTGGAATTCTACTCTGAGTTTATGTTGCATATTCCCAAGACTATTAGCAGAGGATGATATTTTCCTCCATATTAATGTCCCTACAGATGGAATATGGCAAAGCAGATGGACCAGATTTAATGGTCTGGTGCCTGTATACAAATTAAATGTGTATAGTTTTTCTTTATGCCAATAACAATCATCTAGACAAGATAACGGGGAAAGATACCATTAAAAATAGCAAACAAAAATAAATCCACAGGAAAGACCTTAAAAGAAGTGTCTACACAAATGGAGAGAATGACAAAACTTCAGTAAGAATCACATGGATAATTTGAATAAATGTCTTCCAAATGAAAAAGCAAAATATTAATTTTCTCCAAAATGATGCTTACATTTAATGCAATCCCCTTTAAACACTTGAATTTTAAAAAAATTTTCTAAAGTTCATCTGGAAGGATAAACAGGTGAGAATTGCCATTTTTGAAAGATAATTGTAACATGGGACTTGCATTGCCAAAGATTTGAACATATTACAAAGCTAAAAAAAAATGTGAAATGGTGTGGTATCAGTGTCAAGACCGGCACTCAGATGAATGAAGCAGAGTAGAAACACCAGAAAAAGACCCACGTAAAGGAGTTTTTAGTATATAATGAAGATGGGATTTCAAATGAGTGGAGAAAAGAATGAAGTATTCAAAACTTGGATGATTGGTTAATTATTCATTAAAAGGTCATGTATTTTCTTCCCTTATACCAGAAGTGCCAACGGTATGCCCATATGCCCAGAGTGGGCCGCAGGCTGAGATGTGACCCCTCAGGGACTAGGGTGGCTGATAAATTCTGGCCTTGAGCAGCCTCATCTGTTGACCCCAGAGTGCCATGAAAATAATCATTTTCTATGCACACGATGATGCAAAATATGGTAGACAACACTGTCTTTTCCTATATGCCAAAACGAATTTAAAATGGATTTAAAAACTAAATGCAAATGAAAACGTAAAAGAACTTCCAGAAATATGAACAAGTATCTTGGGTTTAGGAGGATCTTTAGAAGAATAAAACAGAAGATAGAAATAATAAAGGAAAAATGATATTTGATGAGCTAAAATGAAGATTTCTGTACCTCGACAGTAAAAGATTAACAGAATTAAAGGGGAAATGTCATGCTGGGGAACATGTGTCAGTGTTGAACGAATGGACGACTCCTACAGATCTATAAGGAAAAGATCAATATCTACATATTTTATAAAGGAAAAGGTATGACAGGCAATTCACGCAAGTGATTTTTAAAAACACCACACTATGAAAAAATGTTGAAGATAATCAATAATAAAGAAATGCAAACTGAAACATCAGGAAGATTCCTAAAGATAAAAGGATTCATAACTCCTAGGACTGGCTAGGGTGTCAGGCATTGAGCACTTTCATGCATTTCTGAGGAGTAAGTGAATTGAAATAAACTTTTAAAGGGCAATTTGAAAATAGATTTCTTAGGCCTTTAAAATGTCCACACATTTCAACCTACCAGTTTTAGGGATCTATCCTAAGTAAATAATTAAAGATGGAGTGAAAGTTAAATATATTCAATCAGCATAATTTATAAAAGGTACAATTTAAGGAAATCTAAAAGTTCTTTAAGTAGGGAATTATATAAATTCTGTTACATATTTGCTGTAGATTTCTATTTAGTCATTGAAAGTGTTACAGAAAATACTTACTGATAAAAGAAACTATTCACAATACGGAGCCAAGTAGTAAAATGCAGGATGTAAGAATATGATACTATTTTTCTAAAGCAATGTGTAAACAAATAAAAAACTAGCAAACAGCAAAATGTAAATGATTATATATCAGTGCCAATGGTAGGTAACTTTTGCAGCTTCTCTGTGATTTTTCTGTTTTTGAAGTTATCTGTACTGATCATGCATTCCTTTTGTAACTATTTTTCAAAGACAGATGTTATTAAAATACAAAGATGAAACTCCGTCTCAACTGTATTTATACAAGCAAGACTTAAGTGATGATTCAAATCTCAGCCTCATATTGGGACAACCATCATCAGAAGAATCCGTCTTCTGATTATCGGGTTGCTGTAATCAGGGCAGATTGGCACATCTTACAAGAGGGGATGCTGAGACAGGATGGGGATATTCAGTGGGACCTGTGTGCTAGCCAAGACTCTTCAATTCTAGCTTTGTCGTACATCCCACTGGAGTGGCATCACCTGAATAAGAAGTAGCTTGTACACAGCCAATAAATATTTCATGGTTTATTTTGAAAACTCCTACTCTTATTCACTTACACTGCAGAAACCTTGCATAGTTGATTCTGACAAAAATTGTCATCAAAATTTTAAAACCATCATTTATATGTAAACTACCTGAAAGTTTATGTTTATTTAATACTATATTCTGATCTCATAGATTAGTTAAGAAATAGATTAACTTTCAGGACTATCTATAAGGGGGAAATCCTTGATCTAGCCTTTTTGGCAGTGTCTTTGAAGTGGGATGTGACTTCACGTGTTCATAGATTTGGGGAACTCACAGAATAATGACCTACTGAGATTTATTTATTTTTATCAGATGTAGAAAATTGAAATCTAACATTTTCATGGATATAATTATATTGACAATGCATATTCTTATTTAAAGTTTTGAAAAGTGGAAGAAAATAATTGGATTTAAAGGAGAAAGAGAAGTAAAATATTTAGATATTCCTTATAACTCAAAGTATAAGGTATTCCTTATAATTCAACTTAATAAGTTGCATAACATTGATCAAGGGCAATATGCAATTTGTGGTATTTTTTGTTCTGGGAAAAGCTTAGTGACTTGTAACGCCTTTTACTTCAGATAGGACACTCACCCTCCCAGTAAGCTCGTGGCTGAACTTGAACCTAGAATGAGCCTTCCTGACAAAAGTCCAAGAGGCAGCTTAACGGAGAACGTGGAGTGTTCCACTGCATGAGGGTTTCGAGGCAACATCAATTTGGCCGTGATATGTTTCCATGGTTTCTACACTTATCACTCTCTATCTTGGTAATGAGCACCAATAAAATATGACCCGACTGGATTATAGCAAGAGAAGAATCTGAAAAACACTCCTTTTATAGTTTCTTCTCTTGTGAAACACTTGACTGACTCCTGCGAAGGCTATCCTAAATTTCGCTGGACGGTGCAGTCTGAGGTCCTCGGCTTTCCGTACTTCAGGAGGGTTCCATGCCGCAATCAGATCAATATTGTGTGCCTTGCCTGTGTTATTAGGAGAAAGAGATTTCTGCCTAGGAACTGGAGTGAGAAAAATAGTGCTAGAGAGCATCATAAACAGGAAAATACCCAGTGCTGCCAATGTCTATGAAACATGCAAAAATCTGCATCTCTTATGGATAAGTAACAGATGGAGCTATCAGATAATAGGAAAAAGAAAAAGATAAATTGTAATATAATTGACCCTCCAGAGCTGTTTGGAGAATAGACACACTGCATTCAACTTTCAGCTTGTTAGGGCTGGGTTAGGTGATGGAATGACGGGAGCAGTTTCTCATAGTGTGATGTTTTAAAGATCACTCAGTCACACTTAGGTCCTTTGTGGAAGATTCAACTTCTAGTTATGTTTTCTGTGCCATGTGGGCAGCCCTTTCATTGAAGGAATTCCCAGCTGTATTGCCTTTTAATAAAAAGATGCACCAGGATTGGGAAGAAAAGGCTTGCTCCCTGCATGTTGAGCCGCACACGCCCCTCCTCCACCGCAGCCCACTCCCTCTCTGCTCTCCAGCCCCTGGCTTCACTAGCAGCTGCCTCTCAGCCTCCCTTGTTGGGCAAGAGTGCTTACTAATGGGCCTTCTGGCACCTATCCTGGTGAGTGAAAGTGGCATAAAGGACCTTGTACTTCAAGCGTTTGGCAGAGCAATACAACCGGAAAGCCGAGAGCCCCTGCAGTGCTGGGGCAGCGCTGCTGACAACAGGCACCCTTGCTGCTGGGGCCTTGACTGCTGCTGACGCCTGAGTCAGGCACGGAGCATCCCTGGCAGAAGGTCAGAGGGACCTGTTTTCCCTGAGCACTGAGAAACCCCCTCTAGCAACCACTGATGACCACTGGTGAAAAGCAAGTTTCTTTTCTTTTTTAATAAAATCGAGAAAAAGAGAGAGAAAAGAAATTTAAGTTCAAGGCTAACTGAACAGAGGTTGCACAGTGACCGTGAAAACTCCTATCCATTTTCATGTTCAGAGACATCTTGGAGATCACAGGTTGAGAGTGCAGAATAGAAAAACCACCTTGTTTTGAAATCCTCAAATGTTTACGTCCAGGGAGAAAGCTCTGGCCATGGCCAAGGTATGTCTTCCATCACTTGCTGGTTGTGTCACCTTCAGCAACTTCCTTGCCAGCTCTTTCTTGGTTTCCTCACTGTAAAATGGAGGTAATAATGATTCCTACAACGTAGTCACTGTGAAGCTTAAATGAGATAATCCATCTGATGATGTGGCATCTGATTAAAATTCAATAAATGTCACTTATCAGTATCATAATTTCAGCAGAACAGAATAATGTTTTTCTAATTACTATGCATTTTCTAGCTGTTCTATGCATAGGCCACTTTTATTCAGAAGAAAAAAAATAACCTTCAAGAAGTGGTTTTATTTCTCCAGGGGCTATTAAAATGTCGAGTCCTATTATGAAGACTTTTGCTTTCAGCCCAACAGACTTGCTCAGAAATGGAAGGGACTCTGGGGCAGATGGGGCTGTGGGTTTAATGACATCAGGTACATAACGACTCCCACTTTAGGCAAGTCTGAAAATACTCTCTGCCCTGCCAAGCCAAATGGCAAGCCAAAATCAAGCAAGCTGCACAGCCAAGAAATGCTTTCTGGGCTCTTGGATCTGTTTTCATTAATTCTTTATCAATTATGTATTGCGTATTTATTGAGTTCTATATGTGAAGTGTTGTAGGCTCAGTGCTTTGGGACTATGTAAAAATGTATAAGACAGTCTGGTGACCCCCAGGAGCATATGTATAGCAAGAAAACTATTATATATGCAGAAATAACCATGATAAGAGTAGGTGTGGAAACTACTATCAGAGTTATGAAAACGTGGGAGCTCAGAACATTCACTTCTTTCGAAAAAAAAGTTTGGCTTTTGCTGGATAATTATGCATTGAAGAAAAAGGCACTCAAAGAGGAGGAAATGGCATAAACAAGGTGTTAAGATGCTAAAAATGATTACAGTAATAATGAAAAACAACTAATTTACATTTTCTACTATGTGCTAGGTGATATATGTACACACACATATAATGTATGCTAGCAAGTGTGTCTGAACGTAGGCAAGCGATTAAGCTGCAAAGGAAACTGGGATAAGAATAGGATTTCTAACCCTTAGGTGATGTCAGACCTCCCTAACAGGAATAGGGTTCTCTGCTTTGGGGTGACCTTATGGTCATGGCGCCTGGCAGCAGGTGACGAAGTGAATGTAGGTCTGTTCTGGGGGTCAGCTTCTGGGATCCAGCACCTCACAATAACCCTATAAGGTAGGGAGTGAAGGTACTGTTATGTCCACTTTGCAGGTGGTAAGAATGAGGCACTGATTTAAGTGACTAAACTTAGGGCACCTGCAGATTTCCAAGCTAGAACTATTACCTGAATCTCTCGGGACTGCGTGCCAATGCGCCTCCATTTGAAATCCAGGTTGTGACCCCGTGGCTCTGAAACACCTCATGTTGATTTGAGAGGGGAGGCAAAACCCTAATGTCTGAGAGGACTGTAATAGTTACAGTGGGTGGCAGCAAGCCCAGTGTGCTTGGGCTGCTTGAACGGCATGCAAATTGCAGAAATGCTAGCAGCCATGGTTGTGCTAATATTTATGTGCGAGGAGTTATGGCGATGGCTCTAAGGGACTTGGAAGTCCAAGAACCTGAGTCTTCAGAATGCATAGGTCATAGAATGTCAGAAGTGGGAAAAGCTTTGAGATCACCTAACTTCTTTATTTTCCCAGTGAGGAAACTAAGGCTCTGAGAGATCAGGTGAATTGCCAAGGGCAGATGGAGAGTGAGCGGGCGAGGGCTATTTACTCTTAATCTACTTTATTAGTCAGGGTTCTCCAGAGAAATAGAACCAATAGGACGTATATATATAAAAATAAATATATAAATCATATATATGTATATATATTTATAAACATATAAATCATTTATATGTGTACATGTAAATCTCCATATATAAATCTCATGTATGTGGATATTTATATATAAAATCAATATATACAATATGTATATATGTACGAGAGAGAGATTTATTATGAGGAATTGGCTCACACAGTTATGGAGGCTGAGAAGTCCCTCGTGCTGCCCTCTGCAAGCTGGAGACCTTTGAAAGCTCGTGGTTTGATTCAACCTGAGTCTAGTGCAAAGCCCTGAGAAGCAGGTTGCTGATGGTACAAATCCCATTCCAAAGGCTGGAGTAGATGGGATGAGATGTCCCAGCTTAAACAATGAGAGAGGGGAAAAAGGGCAAATTTCCCCTTCCTTGGCCTTTTGCTCTATTCAGGCCCTCAACAGGTTGGATGAGACCCACTCACGCTGGGGAGGGCCATCTAATTTAGTGAGTCCACCAATTCAAATGCTCATCTCATCCAGAAACCCTCGGAGACAACCCAGAAATAATACTTACTCTGGGCAGCCTGGGGCCAGTCAAGTCGGCACATAAAATCAACCATCACACCACTTCTGATGGGGAATGAGACCTAGGTGCTTGGTTCTCTAAGAAAAAGCATTCAAAGTGGCAACAGATGAGTTGGGAAAAGAATGAATGAGCAAGGAACAGGACAGGGTGGCTGAGCACAGCCTTTTTTTCCCAGAGGGGAGGTTGGCTCTATGAACAAATCCTGGAACACTTGCCGGAGCTGGAAACCAACGTGAAACTCTAAAGTGTCCCGCTTCCACTCTGAAACACTGCCTTCAATTTTACCATGTTGAATTTTACCATGTTCCTCTCCAGACGAGGAAGTAACAAAAGCAAGTGATCTTGAATACGTCTGAATTTTCAACCCAGAGTTACTGAGAAGTCACCCAATCTTATTAGATCTAAGTGGAATTGGTTGGATTAAACTTTCTACATAAGACAAGTGAGGAGTTCAGGGTCATACACTAAAATTTAGTCTTTGAAAATAAATTAATGGTTCAGCAACACCTGAGAATATCATGGTAAAAGTTCACATTTGTAAGACTTTGGGTGAAAAAGCAAACAAACAAAAGATCCTGAGACTTAAGAAAACTTTTAAAACTTCTGATCTATTAAACAGAGAAACATGAAAGTTCCTAGTCTGTTCTTACAGAGAAACTCTGTGATTTACCCAAGGTCATAAAAAACAACAGAGGCCAGAGGAAAGGCACGACCTGGGGATGTCTCCACCCGTCATGCTTAGAATCTGTGCAAAACAAAGGCATGCCAGGTGTTACTAGGTGTTGATGGCAGCAGCATCTTTTTATAAGCACACGGTCTTCCATGTTGAGGTACTTGGGGCAGATATTCTTGGTTCTGCACAGGGTGGCCTGGAGCCGCTCTTGGTTCTGCCTATGTAGGTTAGAGAGACACTTACTGTCCTGGGGAAGAACAGACAGGGACCTGTAGCCACTTGATGAAGGCTGTTGTCACTGAACCCTCCAGAGAAGGTGTATTGGTTTACGTAAGAATTCCTGAGGCTTCAGGGAAAGTAAGGACTGAGGATTGAGCTTTGAAATCTGAAGTTCAATAACTTATATCTGGATGACTTCAAAGTGTGTTGGCAAGGGTGGACACCAAGTTCCCTAAAGAGAAATTCATGAGAGGGGCTGGGGTAAATGGCGGTGGTTGCTTCGGTACAACCAACAGCCTTCCAGTGTGGGCGGGGCGGATGGTTTAGATTACTCAGATCCAGTCTGGGCAGTAGAACCTGGTGTCAGCATTGCTAGTGCATTGACCAGATCTGCTAGTTTTCCCTCTCTGCAACCTACCACCTGACATTCTTGTGTAGGGCGAACACGTTGGAACGAGTAAGCCTATTGTGTTCTTGGATAAGTTGGTAAGAGGGAAACTGAACAAAGTGATGCTGGATATTTTTCTAATACAAAATTGTGGGGACTCAAAGATTAATTGAGGGGGAGCAAAAAATACAAAGTGATGTGATCTTCTTTAATCACCAGCTGAAAAAGTGACTCATCCTGGCTACCCATGAGTTTCAGGAGCTTAACTAATCTTAGATATTTTCTGTTCTGAGTTTCCCTAATTCAATCTTTTAAGGTGCGCATGGACTTTAAATGTATTGGTGGATGTTGTGCTGAAATAGACAGGCCTGGGCAGAATGCCTTAGAACAAGTAAAAGAAGAAACTTTGTGAGTCTCCTTGGAGCAGCTTCTAGAGAAGATCTCTGCTAACTCCCTTCCCATATGTTACGGTGGAGGAGACTTTTCTCAAGCAGAAACGACAGAAGGGACCCCTTTGTAACATGAGCAGTTCTGCAGGGGAAACGGGTCTCCTTGTGACTCTGGAGATAAGAGGCACATTTATGACAGTGCTCTCTGGTCTTCGCAGAAGACACTCCCTTTGAGCAGTCCAGTTTGAGTGTTCACAGAAAACTGTGTGTGAGTAATATACTTCTAAAAATACCATGTTGGCTAGTGGGAAGAGAAATGCATACAAGATAAAGTCACAGCGGAAATATAATAAAAGCCTGATTATTTTGGCAAAAATGTTATGCCTAAGCACGCATGTGCTTCTTAGACTCCACAGATTAGTCCCCATGAAGATGATTTAGGGGGTAGCTGGTTTCTTCCTTAGCTAGTTTATGGGCCTGGAGAATATACACCTCCTCTGACCTTACCTACTAACTCTCTAGTTGGCTTTTCCAATGCAGAAACTCATAGTACGTACTACGAGTTGTGTGACTTCGAGATAGATGGACAAGTTGGTTTTCTCCACGGCCATACCTAGCCTCTGCTCAGCACCTCTTACAGGTGCTGCGTAAGTCAGATAATTGAGAAGTTCCTCCTAGCTTACTCTGTTTTTCCTCACATGATTAGTTTTTTGGTGACTATATTTATCTGTAACTTAGAACCACTCAATGAGTTAAATGACTGGGTGGAGGTGAATGACATCCCACTCATGGAAATAGATATGAAATATGGAATTTATAATGCATGTGGCTAGATGAAAAGACTCTGCAAACCAATTAAGGTTTTGAGTTTCTTATTGAATAGATCTGTGCCATTTCCACTGCCCTTCTCATGCCAAGGGCTGTTAGCAGCATTTCTGGCACATGTCAGCAATGCCACTTAATGTGAATGCCTTAATCATCCTTCCTTGGGGGTGTTGCTGGTGGTTTCATGTTTCTGATGTCCAGACCAGAATACTCGTGAAACTCCAGCCACAGTTCTTCTGTGCTCTCCATGACCTGTGCTATGTCAGTTAGTTTAACACATAAATTCATATTCAGCAGATTTAGAGACTTATGTTACAACTCCTTAGAGGGCCTGACAATGGTATAACCTAAGTAGGTACCAAACCCTGCTATGTGGTAGAGTGCATAATTTGGAGTAAGAAGTGTGTCCCAGGTTCCCCTTTTGTAACTCTGTGACCTCCATCCCATGCATTGACTGTGCCTTGTGTCAGCCTTGGACCTCTGAAGGTCAGCCTCATCCCCGGTCAACCTCAGGACTGCATCACTGGATAATTTGGCCAAGAAATACACCACGAGTTCTCCTGGAGCTTGCTTTGTGCATCATGTTACACTATTGCAATGGAAAACAGAAACTCCTCTGATCTTTCCAGAAGCTGAACTTCTGCACCTGTCAGGGGGCACATCCATGCATGTGCAAGAGCACAATCAGGCTCTCAGGCTCCTTCCCACAGACACACACACTCTAACGGGGGAGAGGCCAAGGACTTTGGACAGGTGTAGAGCCAAGCACAGAGCCACTGTTCTGGTCCTTGGACCTGTGCCAGCCTCTCCACCCCAAGTAGACGTGCAATAATGTGTTTTATTCTTCACAGGCAAAGCAGATCATGGAAATTATTTTATGAAAAGTACCTGGGAGTTTTGCCAAGCTCATTTTTGGTTCATTATGCCATCTATTGTTAATACATTATCACACAATGATCACTTGATCTGATTTCTTTACCCCGTGCACACGGTGGTAGTTTTTCCCCCGATTTTTTTTTTTTTGGTGGGCAGTGTCACTGAATCATGGTCAATGCTGAATTTTAAAATTTGTTCATCTGAGTATTGGCAGAAAGATTCTTTCTGATGAATGCAGGTCTTCTGAGCAATTCTTATAGGTTCACCTTTCAGAAGGTAGAAAAAAAGAAAAGAATTACTATTGTCAACTGAAGACTTGAGAAACTGGGAAGAAATGTGAGGTGCAGTGAAATGGTAAAGAACGTTGGAGAAATTAACCGTGTCATCTTAGAGTTCATAATAAACTAGGAGGAAAATTCAGAGAATAACATAACACAGAGATTTTTACTTATTAGAGAAAAAAATAGGTAAAATTTCATGGCTCGAAGCTTTAAAAAGTAAAGACAGCTTAAAAGGAATTGATGATACCGTCTTAAAAGACTTTGAGTAAAAGACAGTTTAAGAAACTAGTGTATCAGGAAAGGGCTCAGTGTCTACTTTTAGAAGGATTTTGACCAGAAAAAAGGAAGGATCAGTACGTAGAGAAGAATCAATTTTTACAGACCCATAAGATTCAAGCGTGGCCCTATTTTACTCATCTTCATAACTCCAGCACCTACTATAATGTTGGAGACACCACGTTTCTTTCATTGATCCTACAGCTTGAAGAAATTTTATCCCAGGTCCTTACAATGTGTTGCTGATGTGATCCCAGCATCACTGTGGCTAACAATGTGATGAAACACAGAGAGTGCCAGGGGTGTCAAAAGGTGCAAAAATGTTGTGGCGGAGACACCTACCTGACCACCTCAATAGCTAAGCTCTTTTTCTTCTTTAGTAACGGAATTCTGATTTCAGTGGGTGGAAGCAATGCATCTAACAAAACGTACATTTTCCAACCTCTTTTACAGCTTGATATGGCTCTGTGACTATATTCTGGCCAATGAAATATAAGAGCAGGTGTTGAGGTCGGCCCCGTGGCCAAGTGGTTAACTTCGCATGCTCTGCCTCAGCGGCCCAGGGTTTCACCGCTTCGGGTCCTGGGCACGGACACGACACCGCTCATCAGGCCATGTTGAGGTGGCATCCCACACAGCACAACCAAAAGGACCTACAACTAGAATATACAACTATGTACCAGGGGCCTTTGGGGATAAGAACAAAAGAAGATTGGCAACAGATGTTAGCTCGGGTGCCAATCTTTAAAAAAAAGAGCAGATATTAATGTGTTAACATGAAATATAAGAGCAGGTGCTCTGGTTGGCCTGAGATCACTCAGCTGGAAAGAGTGGCCCTTTCGTCTCTGCTATTCTGACTACAGTCCTTAAACCATGTCATTGTCTAAAGGAGGGAAGTGATATGCTGAAAATAGTGAAGGAGAGAGATTGAAACCTGGACTCTTGAGGGTTCCTGGGGGCCATCACACCCACCTCTGAACTGTCTACCTCTAGATTTCTTATATTTCAGAGAAAAAAAACCACTTCTACGTGTTTGATTAAGATTATGTTATTTTGGAGTACCTGCTGGGAAGGTGAACCTAATCTTAACTGATAAAATTCCCAGAGACTATAGATGTATTTCAGGGACTAGAGACAAGTGTGTGTAACTCCCAGGAAAAAAAAAATCCTTAAAAATGAATTCTAAGCCAGCTTGAAGGTCCTTAGGGAAGGAAGCGGTGATTTACAGGAGATAAGGCACATTCAGAAAAAATAATTATTGCTAAGTTACTTTGATTTTTTGGACTTTGTTATGAGATTAGTAGCTTTTATTTAATAGGAAATATTTTTAGAAGATTTACTACTTGGCAGGTGCTGTTTTAAGTACTTGACACTTATTATCTTTTATAATCATCACAACAGGTACTATTAAAATCTTATTGAAAATGGCGAAAGGGAGGCACTGAGGTTTAAACAACTGGTTTGATGGAACACAGTTATTAAGTGATGGAGACAAGACACAAGCTGAAAGAGTGTGCATTCAGAGGTCACCATCTTAACTAGTATACTACACTGTCTTTTAGGGGAAAGACACAGACAATGAGTATACTTTAAATTTTAGTGCCATTGAATGCAATTTCATAACAGCAGGGTAGAGAAAAATGAGATGTGCATTTAGATAAATTCAAGATGCACAACCAATGTCAACCTGGAAGGAAGTCTCATGGTCCTTGTCAAGGTTTCTTACTCAATCCACTCCTTTTTAAGAATTTTGTTAACGACTGTGGATACAGAAGATATATTTGTCAAACATGCAAGAACCCAAGTAAGTTTAGCCTGGAAAAGAGAAGACTCATGGAAACACGGGAGGTCTCATCAAAGGCTTAGGTTATAATTTTAGACCTTTAACAGCTTCCAACATCATCAGTTTAATGTCCCTCAGGGATGGCGGGAATGCAAAGTGGTACACAACCTATAGAGACAATATTTTGCAATAGTGCAATATTTGACAATATTGTGAGAAATTATATATGTATCTACCCTTTGATCCAGAAAGTCCACTTCCAGGACGTTCTTGCACAGATAGACTGGTGAAAATGAAAAAAGCTACAAAACAAATGAGCACAAATTCACAAAGCCATCCACTGAACAGTAATTGCGTATAACTTGGTTTCTTTAACAAATAAAATTGTAAGGAAAAAATACAAATGAGATGGACAGGGGCTAAAGGACACTTAAGCTGTATATTACTAATTATAATAGTAGGCCCTTATTTGTGTCCTGATTCAAACAAGCAAACTCAGAGAGAGAGAGAGAAAGAGTGCACGTGCGTGTTGGAGAAACGTGAGCATTATTTGCATAGTTTAAGATATTTAGGAATTATTTTTAATTTGGAGGAGAAAAGTAACAGTATTGTGGTTGTAACAAAGGCAGAGTCCTCATATTTTAGAGAAACCGTGAATCATTATGGATGACTTTGTACAGTATCTGAAATTTGCTTCAAAACAAATCCAGGGAGGAGGGAAAGTGGATAAAGACGAAACGAAACCAGACTGACCTTAAGTTGATATATTTACAGCAGGGTGTGGCCGCCAGGGGCATTCATTATTTTATTACCTCGACTCTTGCATATGTTTGAAATTTTCCATAATAAAAAGTAAAAAACGACTCTCTCAATTTAACATAAACTATTTTAATTTGCTAAAAAATTTTCAACTTGAAATGTACAGATGCAGATCTTTGAAAAAGGCACTCACTAAGAAGAAAAAAAACTGAAATCTTTAGGAAAGGCTAATTGAATTTAAGCACTGGCCCCACATTTGGTTTGCAGTAGAGCTAAGGAGCAAATTCGGGACTCGGCAAACCTAAACTTAACTTCAGAGCTCCTTCTGCTTTATGGCTGACTTTCAGTCAAAGGGCACTGATGTCAAAGAGCGTGCGCTGTTTTTTGGGCGGCTAAAGGGGAACCAATCAACCAAAGTTATAAAAAGGTATATATATTTTTTTGTTTTGTTTTTGTTTTTTGTTTTTTGTTTTTGGGGAAGATTAGCCCTGAGCTAACTACTGCCAGTCCTCCTCTTTTTTGCTGAGGAAGCCTGGCCCTGAGTTAACATCTGTGCCCATCTTCCTCTACTTTATATGTGGGATGCCTACCACAGCATGGTGTGCCAAGCGGTGCCATGTCCATACCTGGGATCCGAACTGGCGAATCCCAGGCCGGTGAGAAGCGGAACATGAGAACTTAACCACTGTGCCACTGGGTGGCCCCTACAAAGGTATATTTTGACTCAAAATAACAAAAACTTCCTACAATTGAGTCTATTGAGTAGCTCAATAGGATTTTCTCTAGGTTTTGGACAGCTCAGGTCTGGATGAACACACAGGTAGAGACCTGAGGGCCCCCCAAGAGGGATGCTGTAAAGAAAATTCCCGTGTCAGCTAGAAGCCTGCACTAGGTGGCCTGGAAACTCCCTTCCTACTTGATGACACCATCATTCTATAAGGACATGATCCTTCTTGTTTCGACACATAACTCATAACTCTTGCTGGCGGGCTGCCATGCACCACGGGCAACATTAGTACCTGACTTGAAAGAAAAACACCTGATTTTCAGAGACAGACTGATACAGTCCTTCACAAGCTGAAAACTTAAAGAGTTAAATTACTGATGCTAAATAATTACAGTTTTAGTAGTTTGGACTTTAAACATGTATTGAATTCCTAGAAAGTGAAGTGCTTGGACAGACTGTGGAGAGTCGAGGAGGCCAGGCCCTGGTCCAGATGCCAAGTGCCAGGATGGGTTTGGTACCTCCAGCCTCTCCTCCCCACTCCCGTGAGCTGCCCATGGCACACTGCCCTTGAGCTTTTTTTCCTGCATGGAAACCTGCTCCTAGACAAGGTTCTGATACCCACCTTGTACAGCCACGTGGGAGCTTAAAGCAACATGTCATCATACCCAACCATTTTTCTTTAAGCTTTATTTCTAACCAGAGTAAAAAGATTCATTCCTCTTAAAAAAAAGAATTCCTAGTGTCAACAAATAAATCGGGCAAAAGTTGAGGCGGGTGTTCAGAAATGACACAGTATAACCAGTCTAGCTATGCTGGTGATTCCAGAGAGAAACTAACCACATGGTCTATACTAGAGTAAGTCAGGGGCCCTGCTACCTCAGGCCAAAGGAGACCATCACCCAGGAACTGAGTTAGCCTGGCAAGGAATGGATCAAGAAGGATATGGAGCTAGCCTTCCAAAGATCCGTGAGGGAGTGCGTTGTGTTCCTGTGATGCTGTTAGCTTTTCTTTCTCTCTCTCTAGTTGTCGGTGACATGAATCTCGGCTCCATTCTACATGGAGTATTTCTGAGCTAATTCTCACAGCCCCTACATTTCAAGAGAGGAACATACACACCAGAAGGACATTACAGGAAAATTGGATTGCTCGACTGCGAGTGAGATATGGAAAGGCCTTTTCCCCACCAAGCAGCAGACAAAATTGTAACAGTAAGTTGTGTTTGAAATAAAATGGTACATAGGTCAGAGGTGACGCTGCCTTTTGTAAAGCGTGAAATTCTTCCTTCTGTTGGGCAGAATGAGGATAAAAAAAATAAAAAGAACACGAATAGTTTGCTACCTATTTACTGTGTTATGATCTCCCTCAATTCACAAATATTTACGTCTCTATCTATAAATATAGCCATTAAAATTCTTTTTTTTTTCTTTTTGAGGAAGATTAGCCCTGAGCCAACATCTGCTGCCAATCCTCTTTTTGCTGAGGAAGACTGGCCCTGAGCTAACATCCATGCCCATATTCCTCTACTTTATACGTGGGACGCCTACCACAGCATGGCGTGCCAAGCGGTGCCATGTCTGCACCCGGGATCCGAACCGGCGAACCCTGGGCTGCCGAAGCCAAATGTGTGAACTTAACTGCTGCACTACCGGGCCGGCCCCAATCAGATTCTTTAAAAAGCTACATAGTTAACATGTTTTCATGCTTGGTTTAGAGCACATCGGGTTTGTCCCTGGGGAAATATCATCCCCAGCTCTAGAGTTCTGTAGGTTTGACTTTAAATGGGCACCTGCTAGATTTCCAACATGACAGATGAAAGTGTTTTGCATCCATTACTCAATTATATCTCGTCCTTTACATTTCAGGCCACCTTCCATCTCACTCGTCCATCTCCCTTCATCATTTCAGCACCTGGCTCACAATTTTGCTTAAGCCACCTCTGTCAACATCCTTGGTGTCCCAGTCAAGTTTATGATCATTCTGGCAGCTTACCATTTAGCACATAACATTCATACTGAAGGTTTTATAAATATCTTTTTTCCCCTGTACATTGTGCGCATACCAAACTTTTCCGTTCTCATACAGAAACGGTAATGGTGCTCTGCAAATAATGCAAGCTTAGCCAACGTTGGCTGTGATCCAGTGTGCAGGGGGACAGCTTTTATCTGGATTCCCCCTTCTCACCATCCCCACTGCCTTTAATCCTCCTTAGAGTCTGGCATCTATCAAAGTTACGATAGTAGGAGAGGGCTTTTAAAATGCAGTCAGACTGAGAAGGAGAGGTACTTTTATTTTAGAAAAATTCTTGAAAAACTGGCAGGAAGCTGATCTCACTGCAGAATGTCTGCTTATCCCTTTGTCTCGCCTCTACAGGCCAGAACACTACAAGGACCCCGCCCACCTTGCCAATCTCCAAGCTTTCAAAGGTCTCTGTCCAGCGGTGGATCAAACACCTAGTAATGCATCCTGGGAGCAGAGGCAAGTGGAGGCCACAATGACTACTATTTATGTATTATTTTTGATTGGCAAGTGATCAGAAGGGCTATAAAGGGGTTGCGGGAAAGGGTATGCATGGCGAGGAATGGGGTGCTCTGTGGGCAATAATGGGGCTCACTAAGGCCCTGTGACCACAGGTGGAGCTGGAGGGCAGGTTGGAAGAGGTGAGAGAAGTTATTTCCAAATCATCATCATCTTGTGAACTTTGAGTATATTATTAGACATTATTAAATGTCCTTGAAGATGCCACATAAGTATTTAGCCAGCTAACAGTTAAACCTGTACGTCCTGAAGCACGTGGGGAGTGTTGGCGTTCTATTTGTGAATAGCACAATCTCAAGCTCTAGGTGACGCGCAACTTCAGGTGAGGAAGGACTGGATAAGGAAAATGAAATGTTTCCACGAGAAGGTGCCAAAGCAGGGCTCTGGGCCCGCTCGGTGAGAGCCAACTTACTGAAATTAACTTCACGAATAACCAATCTCCTGACTCATTGAAGGATTTGGCTTCAAGTTCTAGTTTAGCTCCTGCCTCCACCTCTGCCTCTTCCTGCCCCTGCCTCTGAACTTGGCCCTGTCTCTCTAACGAAACAGTCTGGACAAACCTCTGAGATGGGGCAGAGGAAAGCACAGGGCAAGGATAAAACTAAAACCTTTTAAACATCTCCCAAATTTGGCAAATTGGGCATTTGGCACATCGTTTTTCAGTAAATTGTTGGTGTAGTAAATTGCCTTGCTTCTTCAAAGCAGAGCTATCTCCTAATTGTCTCTCTCTTTCCTAGCAGAGGCTCCAGTCTCTTTCACATTCAGTTAAAATAAGGAGGGATGGCACCTGTGAAGATGCACACACCCAATGATGTGCATATGCACCACAAGATGACATGTGCACACCGGTGTGCACAGACCAGGTATGGAGTTTGAATTGCGTGTTGAAGAAACAACTTCCCTAAGGTCATCTCTTCCCCCGTGCCTACCTTGGGTGCAAAAATCACCAGAATTCGTGTGTTTAGTCTTTCTGACCATGGTAGGTCTTTTAGTTATGAAAGTTGAGTCAGTTTAAGAACTATTCCAACCTGAATCCCCATGCACAGTCCTGTTCTAATTTTCTTGGCTGGGAATCTTTCCCACTAAGGGTCCTTCCTGAGTCTTTACAAAAGCATCAGTCTACCCAAGGGATATTGTTTGATCAAGTCTCCAAGGTCTAAAGCCCAGTGCCTCCCACTACATGTTCTTTTTACTTTGGCTGCTACACACTCTTATCCTTTGTTGCTTTCATCAGGATCTAAGCTCATTGGAAGGTCCTGAAGGAAATCTGAGAAATTCAAAAGAAAATGGCAGAGGAATACAAAATGGAACAATGAAATACTATTTGTAACCTGTAAAACTGGCAAAGCACACAAAAATGAACTCTATTGGTGTTCCTCATAATTGTTGGTGAAAATACAAATTGGTACCCTGTTTCTGGAAGGGCATTTGCAGACACATACTGACTATCTTAAAATATCTGTTGATCTTCAATTTCTCCCCTAGGATTTTTCCTAAGAAAATACAAACGTATATAAAGATTATTATCCCGGTGATGTTCACCATTGTAAAAAAAAAAATGGAAATAGCTTTAATATCCATCCTTATGGAGTTAACTGAATATATTATGCTACATTTATGAGACATATGATAAAGAATACTATGCAGGTATTAAAAATAATCCAGTATGTTAAATGACAAAAATAATAGATTTTTAACCAATATGTATAATATTATAATACTTTGAAGCATAGCATATATAAGGTTAGGAAAAAAGTCATCAGTTCATACAATAAATTAATTAACAACAATTATCTTTAAGTTAAGGATTATGATAAACTGTATCTTCTTTTTTTCCAGTTCCGTATGGTCCAAATTTTCTACAGTTAACATGCCTTCAGTGAAGTAAGCTTGGTTTTGACCTCTTAGTTTTCTTTCAAAAATAATTTCACGGTTTTCCTCATGACATCATTAAGAAAGGAAAGGGATCAAAAAAGCAGCCCTATCACCCTACCGGAAAGAACTCCCTACCTTTTCTCTCCCTTGTAACCAGCACCCTTCTTTAGAACACGGTATCAAAAAACATCGCCGACACATTTGAGGGAAATTGAAAAACAAAACACACACACCCCTTAAACGGTAAAATAGTAGCAAGACGCCACTGATTTCAAAAGAAGAAAATCAAACAATATTCAATTTCCTGTTCATTCTCTAAACTCGACCTCTGTGTCTGATAGGTCCAATGAATTTGGGAAGGGCCTGATTTCCTCGCTACCTTCCTCCCTCCCTTTTAGAAACAAGCTGCACTTCAGGCAGCAGCAAGGTCTGACGAAAGGCGCCGGCGGGACCCCTTGCTGCAGGATGGGGGAAGAAAGAAATGCGGAGCAGAAAATGATACCCAGTGCCGTTAAGTACCTAGCTCAGTGAAGGCATCTAGGAGCTGCTGGGAAAGGGTGTCTATAATAACTATTATTTAGTCTAAAAAAAAAAACCCCCAAAAACAAAGCCCCTTTTGGAAAACAGGAGCATTGAGCTAGTGTCAGTCGGGTCACAGGCAGCGGACAAGTCAAGCAGAACTAGTGAGCAATTTCCAGGGCTTCACGGGAAGGACGAACAGTCCTGAAAGCCCGTCCTCCGCGCTGGGGAAGCGGGCCACCTGGGCCCAGGGGCGCCCCCCCGCGTCCACCTCTGCCCTGAGTCAGCATCGGCCGGCGGGCGGCCCGGGGCGGAGCATGCGCACTCGGCGTTGCATAATCATCCGGGCTGCCGCTCGCCCGCGCGCTTGTCGTCGGCTCCCCCTGCTGGAGAAACAGGAAAATGGAGCTTTCGCGGACATCTGCTTCTTGCCCTCGGCTTTCTCTACTTTTAGCACAGTATTTTCTCCCTGTGCCACCACCGGAAGGGAATTTTCTGCAGAGAAAGAGAAGCAAGGGACCTTAGCCCTGCAGCACAGAGCATCCACTGGAGCGTCAGTCAGTAGACAGTTTCCGTGGGAGGAAGGGCTCTTTCTCAGCAGTTTCCCCACATGGCTCCAATTCTTGCCTTCAGCCTGTATACTGGAGAGGCCAGGCCTCCGTCTGACAGCAGAGACAGGGCCGGGAAGGATTTCTCAGTGCCTCGGGGAACGCTAAGGCGCCGAGTTTGCAGCCTTCTCTTGCCTTTAACTCCGCATCGCATGATAGAAGCAGAAAGACCCTTAGACCACAGGGATGTCTGTGTCTTCCTGCAATCCCGACGAACTGCCTTTCACTTCTGGAGAATTGCAGGGATCTCCCTGAAAGTGTCGCCGCAGCCCTCACCTAGCCCTAAGAATATCAAAGGGATTCACTCTTGCCTCTAAATTGTCTCCTTGAAAGTTTGATGACCCTTGGGCGTGGGTGGCCTGTGGCCGCACAAATTCCCATGTCACTGTGCACTTTCACTGAGGAGGGTGGTATCAGCTGAGAAAAGTTAATGGCACTGTCACCTTCTCTTTGCTCAGCTTGTGAGAGAGGTGACACATCACCCACCTGAGCTGTGGCTAACGGGTGGAGGGGCTGAGCAGAGCCTGAGGGGCTGGCAGGGTCTTGCAGGTGCAGGACGTGGGTCCCCAGAGTATGCTCTCTGAATCTTAGGGGGCATCTTGCTTTTTAATTTTGGTCCAAGTTATTTACGTTCTCGTTTTCTCATGGTTCTCAATCCTAGCTGCACTTTAGAATCACCCAGGGAGCTTTTAAAAATCACCTATGCTCAGGCTCTGCCCCAGAATAATTAAATCAGAATCTCTGGGGAGTGGAGCCAGGGCATCTGCATTTTTTTAAAGATTCTCAGATATCTATAAGAATGAGCCAAGGCTTAGAACCACTCCCCTAGTCTTTATCTTCTCAGCTCTAGGACATGACCTTATACAAAATAGGAAGTCAGCACTGTTTGATGAATGAATGAGTGAGTAAGGTCTGGGAAGGGTAAAAACAAACGTATACTCCTTTATGACAAATATGCTAAAATATTGTGATTAGTGAGTTAATGAATAACTAAAACTAGACCAGACAATAAAGACAGTCCCAAAACTAGGCGTGGAAACTTCTAGGGTAGTCTTAAGAGGGTGGGTCAGATGACCAACGCTGATGGGAAAAGGCCCCAGAGCAGCCTGTGTTTATTGTTGGTACTGGTCTAGTAAAGTCCTCGCTTCCTCCTTGGAGAGTGGGGGAGGAGGACAGCAGGACAGGAAGGAGTCGGGGAGAGGGGAGGGATTTGAAGTCTCATAACTGATTAGGAACAGAGGATGGTGGTGCTACCGGTGAGTGAGTCTGGCCAAAGCCCTTGCTGAACACACAGAGCGTGTGGAACTTGGGGTGCCCCGGGGTGGTTGAAGCAGAGGGCTAAGGTGCTGTGTGTTTAGGGGAGGCAGGCCACAAGCTCATCAAAGAGACTCAGGAACACGAATAGACATTTGGCGCATCCAGGCGAGTCCAGTCTCCCGCCCAAACAAAGGCGAACTCCTTGAGGCCAGGAACAGTATCTTTCTCCGACTCTTTCTGGAAAGTTTCCAATTCCCTTCACATGTGGGAGTGGACTGGCTTCTCAAGTGAGTTCAAGAAACAGGAGAAGTACAGAAAAATGAAGGACGGCATGAAAATTCAGTGGGATCCCAAATGGTTAAAATGCATGCATGAAGGGTAGGGGAATAGGTGAATGGGGAGCCGGGGGAAGGGTTAGAGGCTGATACAGTTGTCCTCTAGAGCTGGTGACTTCTGGCCACGGTAGATGCTTGAAACTCTCTTGTGGGATGTTTGTGAGTCTTTCAAGGTCTTCTTTCTGGACACCTTGACCTGCAGCTCCCTAGAAATGGGAAATGCCTGTCGCCTGTCGTCTGGCAGTCAGCTGTGACTCCCAGCTCAGCCCCTGGACTCACAGTGCTCCACCCTCCCTTGGGGTCACACTGTGGCTCCAGGCATTCCCCATGGGTAATCATTTCTAGATTACCTCAAGTCAACTCCCCCCATGTCTTCACTCTTGTTTTCCGGAAATCTCAACGCTTTGCCCAGCTTAAGTGAGGGGGAGCTAGCTTTAAGTGAGCTTGGCCCCCTTCCTTCTGCTACCTCAGGCTTACATACAGGCCTCTTACTTTTCAAGCATGTCTCAGAATTTAGTCCAAATGTTGCCCACATTCCAGGACACACCGGGAAAATTCTCCTAAGAGTCTCCTTAAAGCCCCTCTCACTTGGGCTTTAGGTGGGGGGTGGCACCCATCCTTTTCTCCATGATGGGAGGATGTGGGGAACACAATGACAAGTCCAGATATGGTCTCTGGACTGTTCCATCTTAATCTTATGAAAGTTACGAGGGGAGGTCTAACACCTCACTTTAGAATATACGGGAGCTTGACACCTGCTCCAATTTTAAGCTATATCTATAAACTCTTTTATACTCTTCCCTTTGAAAAGTGGAGCCTATTCTCTTACCCTTGGCTGTGGGATGGATTTAGTGACTGGCTTCTAGCAAATAGAATAAAAGGAAGTGGCAATATGAGACCTCCGAGATTAGGCCATAAAAGGCATTGTGGCCTCCTGCTTGCTCTCTTTTTCTCTCTTGAATCTCTTGTTCTGGGGAAAGCCAACTGCCACATTGTGCGGACACTCACACACCCTCTGGAGAGGTCCATGTGACAAGGGACTAAGGCGTCCTGCCAGCAGCCATCCTAGCGAGCCACCTTGTAGTGGACCCCCCACGCATAGTTAAGCCTTCAGATGATGCAGCCCCTGCCGACGTCTTGACTGGAACCTCATGAGAAGCCCTGAGCTGGAATTACCCGGCTAAGTGGCTCCCAAATTGGTGAACCACAGAAATTGTGAGATACAGGAAAAGTCACATTTAAGATCTTGTTGGATCTTGTTTTTTTACCTTTCCCCTCAGCACTACTGCTTCTTTCTGCAAGCATCGGAGTCTCCATGTGAG
This sequence comes from Equus przewalskii, assembly GCF_037783145.1. Classification (NCBI taxonomy): domain Eukaryota; kingdom Metazoa; phylum Chordata; class Mammalia; order Perissodactyla; family Equidae; genus Equus; species Equus przewalskii. The sequence goes on from NC_091862.1 coordinate 19,570,532, forward strand.
GGCTTCCCCTGGCCCAGGAGCTGCTCTCCTGAATGGGCTGCGCCAGAACTGCTGGGGAGTCACTCCCTCCGGGAGCAGCTCTCCTCCAATGGTGGGAAGGGTTGGTGGATAAGTGCCTCAGCTGCCTCTCCTAGTGGATGAGACGACTGAAGGACACACTCTATGCAGTAACTCAGGGGTCCCCAGCAGGATGGAGCCCCACTTGTGCACAGTACCAGCTTGTCCACTGATGCCCTATGGTGACTTCCTTCCCTTCTAGGTCCTACTTTCCCACTCCACTGCCAGTGCTTCCTTGAATCTTGCCCCACATATTCTGGTGTACCCAAATTCTGTCTCAGGGTGTGCTTCTCAGGAAACCCAACTAGATCACCTCCCCTCTGCCCCTTGCACGCTCTTCCCTTGGGGGAGATGGATGGAGCTGCTTAGTGAGTTTGAGAGAAGGAATGGAGAGTGGAGGACTCAGCCATGCTGGGCTCTCTCGTCAGAGATAAGTGTACATCAGTGTGTGTCCTGTCTGCAAGATGCTTACAGTCTCTGTGCATCCAATGTCATGATTACCAGGGTATATTCTGCCTTTGCAGGGGAGCACCTGAAATTTAGGGTTGGCAAGCTCAATGGGGATTAGATGTCTTAGGTGATCTGATTATGGATATAGATCAATCTGTGCCTTCTAACTCAGTCCTTCTCTAATTAACTGCTGTCATGGGCCCCATTTGTCTGATTCCTGTCTCTTTTCTCAAATTGTTTTAGTACTCCAGAAGGGTAAAGAAGAATGTTTTTTATTTGCACCCTAAAATGTCAACAACATGCACAATATAGGGGGTAGAATGAGTAATTTATGAGCATTTGCAAATAGCCTACAAAATTAATTGTAGAACATTATCCCAAGTAGCGGTTTTTTGTTTATAAAAAGAAAACTCAATAATCTTTAGTAAAATACCATGTTAACGGTCCCTCTCAGGTCATCAAGCGCTACAGAAGAGTGAAAGGGGAAAATAATATGGCAGCAAAGCCCGCTTATAAACCGCGCACGTTTGCATCACACACTGTTAGGAGAACTCTGGTATGCGGTTCTGGAATGATGTTGGGATTTTAGCTTTACAAAATGGAATATCTCTTTGCTTATTTGGATTTGTTTCTGGCACAGTGGGAAGCCCTTAGTCATAAACTTCCGGGAATTTTCAAGTCAAGATGGTGTTTAGCATTTACTTCTTAGCTGCATTAAGCTAGGTTCCATACACCCCCACACATCCCCGCTACCATTTCCTCCCTAGAAACAAATAATTAGAAATGACAGACCATTTTTTTTTAATAAAAAGGATGTGGCCCACTCAAAATTTAAATTCTTTTTGAAAGAAAAACAGAACAGAACCACACAGTAGAAACTAGAGCTGAATTTGCAGCTATGTCGGCTTCAGGAACAGAAGCAAGCGTTCAACTAGAGAGAGTTGAAGGACAACTTGGTGAAGTAGTGCTGAGAAATTTACCTCGAACTTGGCACGGCCAGATAAAAAAGATCAATTTCCTGACACAAATGTTAACAATCATGGTGAGTAGAAAGAGGAGTTCCAGCATGTACCTCATAGGAAGCCCAAAAACAGAGGCTTGAGGCATCCCTCAGAAACACTATTCTGAACATTGTATCTGAAGACATACCAGCTGAGAGTTTTCCAGAACCAAACAAAGATACAATTCCTTAGATTTAAAGCTCATACTGAATGCTGATCAGAATAGAAAGAAACAGACACCTATGCATATTCGAGTGAAACTGCAGAACAGACATAACATAATATCTTAAAATCAACCAGAGAGGGGCCGGCCCCGTGGCTGAGTGGTTAAATTCACTCACTCCACTTTGGCGGCCAAGGGTTTTGCAAGTTTGGATCCTGGGCATGGACATGGCACTGCTCAACAGGGCATGCTGAGGTGGCGTCCCACACAGCACAACCAGAGGCACTCACAACTAGAATGCACAACTATGTGCTGGGGGACTTTGGGGAGAATAAAAAAAAAAAAATGATTGGAAACAGTTGTTAGCTCAGGTGCCAATCTTTAGGGGGAAAAAAAAGCAACCAGAGAGAAAAATATTGCATTGCATACAAAAGAATCACACTAAGACTGACGTCAGACTTGTTAGCAGCAAAAATGGAGGCCAGAAGTCCACAAAGTAACATCTTCAAAACGCTCCAGGACTTCAACTGTCTACCCTGAGTTCACTTTGCGGTTAAACTCTCTTTCAGGGGTGATAACTGGGTTAAGAAAGTTTGCCACTGTGGTCTCTCATTGAAATAATTATTGAAGGAGGTATTTATTATTACAAGAAAAAAGTCAGCCCAGAGGAAATAAGTAGAATTCAGACAACGCAGTGAGCAGGGAAAAATTGCTTAGGAAAAGTGGAGCTGTGCATATTCATGAGTTTCGCTAGTCTGTGAAGATGCTGACGTATGACAGTCTTCAGTTATAGACCCTGACATGTCTCCGAGAAAAGGAAGTCCATCACTTCGACTAAAAGTTACAGTTAATGTGGCTGGGTGAGATGACGTTAGAAGCAATAGTGACAGAGAAATAGAAGTATGTTTGTGCTTCTGGTTTTTAAGGAAAAAGAGAGTAGTTTTGTCCTAAAGTAGTGCCATTTTTTCCCCTGAATATGAAAGACCATAGTGACGGAAAAAACTTGGAAAGCGAATTTTACTTGCCTTGGTTTATAATACTTAAGTCAGCAAAAAGCCGTGAAATATTTTAAAATTTTGAAGAACAAAAATTTGGGGTGAACTAAATCTACATGTATCAGCATATATACAGTATATATCTGAGCAAAAAAGTCATTTTGCAGGATAAATAATAATGACACCATGTAATTCAACATTAAAATTGTGTTGAACATGGGTAAGACCCATGTAACCATCACTTAAGTCAAAAACGGATTAACACCATCATCTCACCATCTCTTCTCTTGTCTCTTGACAAACTCTCCCCTTCCTAAAGGTAACCATTATCCCAATTCTAACACTATAGTTTAGTTTTGTTTTCAAACTTTATATTAACGAAATCATTTAATATGCATTCTGTTATATCTTTATCCTTTTGTTCAACATTACATTTGTGATATTTATTCATGTCGTTGGTTTGGGTTCAACTATTCATTTGGAAGATAAAATTCTATGTATCTATCAGCTGCCTGTCATCTGTTCATTTTGAGGTCATATTATGTTATATTGTATCAGTCAGGGTCTGTTAAGCTTACATTAGTAACATAAAGATAGTAAAACACGTGTAAAGTCTCTGTGGATTAACACAAAGTGTTTATTTCTTGCCCTTGCAAAATCCACAGCAGGTCGGGGGACTCTCCATGGCTATCGTCTTCCTCGTATGACTGGGAGACCCAAGCTGCTTGGATTGTATGGCTGTGACATTTCAATACCTGGTCTCCACATTTACTGCCAACAAGAAAGCAAGGGATGTGAAATCACAAAGGGAGCGTTTAATCCTCCAGCATGGAAGTAACACACGCATCACATCAACTCACATTCATTTGTCACAACCTGCCATAAAGCCCTTTTTACCTGCCTGAAGGCTGGGAAGTATCATCTTCTGTATGTGTAGACAGGAGAGGAGAATCAGCTACTGGCGGGCACTAATGAGATCTATCACACATACTTTAATAAAAATAATTTTTAGGGATATCTACTATAAATTATATGTTGTAACCATGATAGAAAAAATATTGGCTAATGTTTGTCATAAATTAACGGTGGATGAAATCTATTTAAGTAAGATAAAGAATTTATCTAACATAAGAAAAAAAGAGACAACTTTAATTACAAAATGTTAAAATGTTTGTTGATTAAGGAAAACCATAAACAAAGTCAAATCTAAGCAAATCAAAATGTAAGTAACAAAATGTTAATCTCCCTAATGTACAAATAAGCTCCAATAAATGGAATGGAAAAAACCCAGAACAATGGAAAAAAGGCACGTGCATAATATTTACAGAAGTGGTAATTAAACTGATAATGATGCTTATGCTGACTAGTAATTAGTGAAACATTTTACCCATCAGAGCTACAGAATTGTTCAGATTGATAATTTACAGTTCCAATGAAGTTATGGGGAAATAGATGTTAGTTTCACACACTATTGGAGGGAATGTAAATTACACTAATCTTGTGGAAAGTAATTTGAAGTGATATATTCAAATTTTATATATGTCAGTCCTATAACTCAGCAATTCCATGTCAGGGAATCTACACAAAAAAGTACTTGTATAGAGCCTGAAGCATGTAAGTTCAAGAATGCTCATTTCAATATTGTCTGTAATAGTACAAAATAAGTGCCAACCTAAATACCCATTAATAAGGGACTGGTTAAACAATTCATAGTTTATCCATTGCATGCAATTCTATATGCCTCCAACACTATAGACTTACTCCCCAAAATGATTGTTCAGTTACTATCTTTTTGCCATAATGCCATTTGAAAATTTATACCACTTTTCGGTGACTTTCATTTTATTTTTTTAGTAGCAGTGCTTTCACCTAAAAACCTACAAAATAGGGGGCTGGCCCCGTGACCGAGTGGTTAAGTTCTTGCGCTCTGCCTTTGGCGGCCCAGGGTTTTGCTTGTTCGGATCCTGTGCGTGACCATGGCACCAGTCATCAGGCCACGTTGATGCGGTGTCCCACATGCCGCAACTAGGAGCCACAACTAAAAATATACAACTATGTACTGGGGGAATTGGGGGAGAAAAAGCAGAGGAAAAAAAAAAGAAGAAGATTGGCAACAGTTGTTAGCTCAGGTGCCAATCTTTAAAAAAGAGAAAAAATAAATAAATAAAATAAAAATAAAAACCTACGAAATAAATATGACCTAAAAAACTATATTTTGACTTTATTATTTTAGACAAGGGCACACTCAAAATTTACTCAATACAAAAATTTCTATGCAGAGACGATATGTGGGACAGATTTCAATTGCTGTCAGATTTGTCTTCCTTTGTATGGGCACACAGAACACGAGGGATAAAGAAGCAGCAACTTCTATGACTCTGGTCTTTTATGCACATGTACTCCTATTTGTAAATGTTTTGACCCACTCTTGTGTTTAGTCTTTATTTTCAAGTGTACTTTGAATTAAAGTTAACTGTGAGCCCCCAAATAGCTCAAAAACTGATAAGTAAGTGTTGTTGTAGAAAGAAAAGTTAGGAAAATTTTAATCATGGAGCAAAGGATGAGTGAAATAAAAGAGGTTGGAAGCAGGAGACAGAAGTAAAGATTCTGCAGTCTTTTAGGATAGTTCACTCTGCTTAATACGCGATCTTGAATGCCTGGCTGAAGGTCGGTTACCTGATCTCCCCCAGTCCTCCTTAGAACGCCTCCCTCGCACCTCTGCTCCACCTGCCCATTCACTGTCTGCCCCGCCTTAGTGAGTACACTAAACTTTCATGATGTTATTGCATTGACTTCCTTCATAAAAAGCTGATTTTGTTTTCCCTCAAATTGTTTCTTATTGCTTATGTAAACTTGGTTTTATTGTCAATCAATTGGTTTTTCTTCGTGAAAATTGTTTTGGCGTCTTAGGTTGGCAGGAAGGAAAACATAGGCAAGAAAGGAAATCCTTGAAAAGAATCATAATTTTTCCCATTAAAATTGATATAAATATTGCTTTTCAATTTAAACGACTTTATAGCTAATGGCATAGTTTGAGTTGTGAATTAAATTTGTTAAGCAGGTCATGAGCATATTAAAGAAATTTGTGCATAAGGCTGTGCAAGGTTATCTGTGATTGGTAAGTGGAAAAAGAAAGTTGCTGAATATTATATGTTATGAACTCATTTTTGTAAAAATGATCTGGAATGACATTATTAATAGTGATTATGCCTGGGCTTCTAGAATGCTAGTTATTAGTTATGAGAGATCTGAGACACAGTGCTAAGGATCCCAGCTCTATAACTTGTTCACTGTAAAACTTTGGCCAACATAGCTCTTCTCAAAAGCTTCACTTTTTTGTAACCTGAATATCACAGATCATAATTATTCTACCTCACAGGGTGGTTGTGATGATTCAACGAGGTAATCAACTGCCAGACACAGTAGGTGGGCTACACATTGTAGCCATTGTTATTATTTTATGTACATCTGTATTGTTCGTTTATTTTAAAATGAACACGTCTTAACTTTGTAAAAAGATTAAAATAGATCTATAAGTTGTGTTGAGCTTTTATTTATTTATTTATTTTGAGGAAGATTAGCCCTGAGCTAACTACTGCCAGTCCTCCTCTTTTTGCTGAGGAAGCCTGGCCCTGAGCTAACATCGTGCCCATCATCCTCCACTTTATATGTGGGACACCTACAACAGCATGGCGTGCCAAGCGGTGCCATGTCCACACCCAGGATCCGAACCAGTGAACCCCGGGCTGAGGAGAAGCAGAACGTGCAAACTGAACTGCTGCGCCCCCGGGCCGGCCCCTGGGCTGTGCTTTTAGAATAGGTTTTCCTATATCCCAAATGACTCCTCTTTCCTCAAGAATTTGAATAAATGTGTAAATTTGGATAAATTTGAATAAATGCTTATCTGAACCTACCGTCGATTCCTGGGTCTAGTGTTTGCGCTGTTTCCACACTCCTGCTACAGCCTGATGGAGATGCTTCTCTAGTTCTTGACTCCCAGGTAAGGTCTTTTCATTTTGAGTACCATAATTTTAAATGACAAATGAAATACGAGTTTTCTTCACATAATGTATAAATACATACCGATCAATACCATTTATTAATTCTTGCTTCTGTCTCATGTGGCTTTTTGTTTTCATGTTTTGAGGGGAGAAGAGACTTGGCGATGAGAACACCTTAATGTGGAAACCCTGAGTTCGTGGTTTCCACTCACCTGTTTGCCAGCGAGGCTGATAAATGGTGCTGGGTAAGGAAGCCGGGAGCTTCTGGAAATGTGACAGAAACCCTCTGTCCACCACCACACCAGAGACACGGGGCCCTTAGAGGTAAATTCATGAGGTTAAGGGCAAGCAAAACACTAAGCTAGACTTAGATTATCTACCCAGTGACAACACTCTGGTGGAGTATTGTCTACACATGAAGTGCTCAGCAAGCGTGGGGCAAACAGGCCTTCTTTTCCTTAAAATATAAACAAATGCGTGTCCTCCAGCAATTGTGAGAGGAGGATGGATGGAAGGTGAAAATTACGAGGAAGAACGTGGGAGAGCTGAGGGGAGGTCATTGAATCATTGCAGGTTTATAAAGATGTGGCTTTTACGTCTTGGCTATTGTGAATGGTGCTGCCTCGAACATAGGGGTGTGTAAGTCTCTTTGGATTCTTGATTTCATGTTCTTTGGATAAATACCCCGTAGTGGGATAGTTGGGTCATACGGTATTTCTATTTTTAATTTTTTGGGAAACCTCCATACTACTTTCCATAGTGGCTGCACCAGTTTGCGTTCCCACCAGCAGTGTCTGAAGGTTCCCTTTTCTCCACCTCCTCCCCAAGGTTTCTTATTTTCTGTCTTGGAAGATAAACACTTGGATAAAGAGAACAGATTAGTGGTTACCAGAGGGGAAGGGGACTAGTGAAAGGGGTAAAGGGTCACATACATATGGTGATGGATAAAAAATTAGACTCTTGGTGGTGAGCACAATGCAGTCTGTACAGAAACTGATAAATAATAATGTACACCTGAAATTACACAATGTTATGAATAATTATAACCTAATAAAATAATTGAAAAAGAAAGATGTAGCTTTTATTTCCCACTTTGTTCATGAAAAAATGTACATAAAGAACTTCCGTTTTGCTGGGAATTGAAGTAAATCGATTTGCAGCATCAGACTTTCTTCTCCTTGGCCTTCCATGGTTCTCCATCCTCAGAGATTGGGAGTTATTCTGGGTGCTCGGTTGCTCAGCCCTGTATCTGAGTGCCGGGAATCATTTCACACTTCAAAAGATCTTTAAATTCAGCATTAAGTTATCTCATAATTGACTTGTCTCCACTCTGTGTTTTAACACATAAGATTCCAACCAAATTAAAGTACAACAGATGGGGAAATTCACTCGAAAAGGAACACTAATGAAGTAGTTTTCCTTTCTCTTTGCAAGCTAGGGTTAATAGATTGATTTCGGATAACCGAGGATGTGTTTCCAATCCTTGGGGTTTGGAACATAGGCACGTGGACTGAAAATCTAAGCAACAGTTAGTGCTTCTTTTGAGCCTGTAGGGAAAGCTCCCCATTTCGGGTGGTTCTTTTTGTGCTCATCATGTGCCATCACCACCACCCAGGTACTGAGTTCTTGTGTGGGCATGGCACTGCTCACTGCTGGCGAGAGCAGCTGACACTACCGGTATCAACCTGGTGCTTGTCAACCCCCTTCCCACACAGGAATAAAGCAAGAAAAATACAGCCAGTCAGGACAACTCTAAACAAACCCCAAATCCCCCAAGGGCATAGTTAACCTTCTGCTATAGCATGATGTCACATCCAGGATATCGACATTGAGACAATCCACTGATCTTATTCAGAACTCTGTAGTTTTAATTATACTCATCTGTATGTGTGTGTTTAGTTCTGTAGAGTTTTATCACCTGTGTAGGCTGTGTATCCACTACCGCAGTCAAGATGCTGAGCACCTCCACCACGAAGGTACTTTGTGTTGCCCTTTTATAACAAAACCAGGCTCCCTTCTCCAAACTCTGACAATCACAAATTGTCCTCCATTTCTAAAATTTTGTCATTTCAACAATGTTATATAAATGGAATCATATGATATGTAATCTTTTGGCATTAGCTTTTTTCACTGAATATAATTCCCTGGAGATTTATCCAAGTCATTGTGCATATCAATAGTTCATTCCTTTTTACAGCTGTGTAGTATTCCATCATGTATGTCTACCACTGTTTGTTTAATCATTCAGCTCTTGACGTATGTTTGGGCTGAATTCAATTTTTGGCTTTTGTGAATAAAGCTCCCATGAACATTCATGTAAAAGGTTTTAGGGTGAACCTGAGTCTTCATTTCCTGAGAGAAATGCCCAAGAGTTCAATTGCTGGGTCACGTGGTAGTTGCACGTTTAATTTTTTTGAGGAATTTCCCAATTGTTTGCCATAGTGGCTGTACCATTTTATATTACCAGCAACAATACAAGAGTGGTCTAGTTTCTTCTTATCCTCACCTGCGTTTAGTGTTGTCAATATTTTTTATTTTAACCATTCTGATAGGTATGTAGCGATATCTCATTGTGGTTTTAATTTGCATTTCCCTGATGGCTAATGATTTTGAGCATCTTTTGTTGTGCTTATTTGTCATCTCTCTATCCTCTTTGGTGATGTCTCTTCCTGTCATTTGCCCATTTCCTGATGGTATTGTGTTTACTGTTGAGTTTTGAGAGTTATTTATACATTTTTTAGATACTAGTTCTTTGTCAGGTGTGTGGTTTGCAGATACTTTCTCCCAGTGTGTAGCTTGACTTTTTATTCTCTTCATATGATGTTTGATTTTAATCTTTAATTAAAATTTTAACTACACTTTTGATAAGACTCAATTTATCAATTTTTTTCCTTTTATAGATTGTGATTTTGATGTCAAGTCCAAGAATTATTTGCCAAAGATCTCAGAGATTTTATCCCCTGCTTTTTCTAAATGTTTTATAGTTTTATGTTTCCACTTTAAATCTACGATCCATTTTGAGTTAAATGTTGTCTGAGGTAAGAGGTTTAGGTAAGGGTTCTTTTATCTTTTTTTACCTATGGAAGTCAAGTTGCCCTGGCACCATTTGTTGCAAGGTGATCTTTCTTCCATTAAGGTGATTTTGCATCTTGGTCAATAATCAGTTGGGCATACAGTATTTGTGTAGATTTATTTCTGAGTCCTCTACTCTGTTCCATTGATCTACTGTCTATCATACTGCCAATATCAACATTGTTTTGATTATGATAGCTTGATATTTAGCCTTGATATTGGGTAGAGTAATTCCTCCTTTGTCAATATTGTTTTAGCTACTTTGGTGCTCATGTCCTAGAGAATCTTGGACCCAAGGGGACGAAGCGGCTTCCTTGACCAAGTACCAGCTGTAGCTGGGTCCCTTCTGCCAGCTCCACAGACCTGCCTCAGTATCTCAGTGAAAAATGGGAGTCACAGGCCCAGCAGGGAAGGATAATGCTTCCAAAGCTACTTATTAGTGGTAGAGCTCACAATTAATTGTTCTTGCCAGTGGTGTCAGCTCATCTGATGTTGTCAGAAGGACTCTCATTCTAAGCCAGAGCAATGAACCTACCTTGGCTGCCTCCTTGTGTTAATTTGATGATCAGAAAACAATGGGTCTGGGTGGTCTTCCTCTGTTGTGTAGGGGGAAGAAAGATGCCCTGCCGCTGTTCCTCCAGTCCTGGGGTCCAAAGCCAGCTCTCCTTCTTACCACTTTCCAGAGTCCTACTTTCGTTACCAGTGGCATCATTTCCAGAGTTTTTAGTTGTGCTTAGTGGGGAGGAGCAAGGACACGACTAGAAGTCAAGATCTATCAAATAGGTATTTTTAAAAACAGATAAGCAGCTGCTTATTTAAATAAAAAAGACACTACTATGTCAAGAGCAGCACTTGGCCATTTAGCAGAATTGAACAAAATTTCAGAGCCTGGAAAATGTGTACCAAATCCCCAATTAACCAAAGTTCTTAGGCTTTATTAAAATGCTTGAACTTTTCTTCTTCCTTTTGACAAAAATAGAGTCTGGGCTAAATTCCAATTTGAATAAGTATACTGATCTTCCAAGTTCCCTTGGCAGTGTCCACACATGCAATTTTCTCCACTTTCTGTCGTTAAGCAGTGGAACAGGACGCTGTGCACACTGGGGTAGATTGCTGGGTTCTACTGAGAGCTGCCTGGAGGTGAAGCAGCTTTCAGATTTATAACACCAAAGCCCGCAAAGCTGTGTATGTGAATCAGCACTCTGTTTTTCTCCCTGATTAAAACCCCCTTATTTTCCTTGCCATTGTTTTTGAATCTGCTTAATACTTCTATGAAAATAAACAGATGTGTTTGCTGAAATAAAAATCACGTGACATTTGCAAGTGCAGCATTTGGATGAGAGTCCTGGCTCCTGCCAATTGGTCTGAAGGCGCTTCGGTCCTTACCTTCTCCTGGTAGTTCTACTGAAGACGCTGTCCACCTTCACTTCTCAGTTGAACACCTTCCAGGCAAATCTCTTTGCTCTTATTTCCGCCTTATTAATAACTTCTGGCCCAGAGCTCTGACACCATACAGTATTTTGTATCTAGATGCAATTCTATCTTTTTTCAAAAGACTCTTAAAAACATAACATTGGAAAGGGTCCAAAACTCACAAGATGTTCAACTCAATCTTTTTAAGGAGGACAAATTTAAACCAAACAATCTACATTATATTTAAGAACCTCTGGAGACATAAATTCCATTGATATCCTTGGCAGATACATTCTAATGTTGAGTGACTTTGTTTCCAGGTAAATTTCTCCAAGTTGATTAGGTATTAATCCATTCTTCAAAGCAAAAAGCAATTTGAACTAGAAGAAAATATCTTACTATCCTTTATTAATTGAAACTAAAAATAACTTTCTAGAGCAGTAGAATTTTATGGGTTATGGACTCCTTTAATAATTGATGAAAGTTACAGATTTCATCAAAATAAGATATATATAATTGCAGAAGACTTAGGGGTCACCTAAAGCCCATCCAGAGCCCCCAGGTTAAGAACCCTTGCCCTGGAGTGTAGGTAATCTTCTGTGAGAACTTCTAAAGTGTCTCTTCTAAATTTCAGAATCCCTCACATAGGAACAAATTCGGGGAGTAGAATCCAAAATGAGGTTTGAATGTATCGATTATGATTCTTTGGTTATGTATAACAGAAACAAATTCTAGTTAGCTTGAGAAAAGAAAAGTCATTGGAGATATATTTGAGTGACTCATAGACTTGAAGAAAAACACAAATCAGAAGGGACAGCAAGCGAGGCAGCAGATACCAATGTAATGGACAGTCTCTGTGAGATGCTCATAATGACTCAGCTTCAGCTCTTCTGTTGCTGCCACCAAAACACAGTAGATGGGGGGCTGGCCCAGTGGCGCAGCGCTTAAGTTCACACGTTCTGCTTCCGTGGCCCGGAGTGCACCAGTTTGGGTCCCGGGTGTGGATATGGCACTGCTTGGTGAGCCATGCTGTGGTAGGTATCCCACATATAAAGTAGAGGAAGATGGGCACTGATGTTAGCTCAGGGCCAGTCTTCCTCAGCAAAAAGAGGAGAATTGGCAGTGGATGTTAGCTCAGGGCTAATCTTCCTCAAAAAAAACCCAAAACAAAAAATAGTAGAGGGGATTCAGGGCAGGCAGAAACAAGCAATGTGCATTACAGTATCCACAGATATCTGGGAATGTAAGAATGGAAACTAATGCTATCCCTTATTTTAACTGCCTTTAATATTCTTATTACGGTCACAATTTTCTCTTTCTTATTAATTTATGTCTACATACAACATATCTATATGAAGTTTGAGGAATCAGGATAGAAACACTGATCAGCCTCCAAAATAGCCATTTCAGATGTGGCCAAAGAGTACAACAGACAAGAGGAAATTCTCAGAAGATGGAAACAGGGGCCATGGCGACGGATTGAACAGAGAGGTCTTCCTAGAGTAGAAAATCAGACCTGGACAAGGATCCTCCCCACTTCTCTGTGGGAGCCTTTGCAATGTCTACCCTGAGGAATTTCAGAATTGCTATGAGGCAGCAGTGGGTGCGTCCCCCATTCTTCCCTTTTCTGAATGAGAGTGTTTATTGTTTGTCCCCGGATCCACAATTATATGTTGGATTTATGGGGAGAGAATGGGCAAAAAACAAACAAAGGGATGCCCCCTGGCTGAAGACATCAGTAAAAAGATACACTGTCATAAGTTTGGAACATTCTCATTTTAATTGTATGAATATGAGCTCCCTGGTAACTTTAGTGATGCACAAATTAAGATCCTATTTGGAAAATGAAGCTTCTCGATTAGACTATGATGTATGTCTTCTGTGAACATTGCAAAATACCATTGTTGACAACCCAACATCTGCTCTTATCACACTCTTTTAAGGGTGTGAATTTTTTTTAAGCTCTGTAAACCATATTTTTCAATATTTTCAGTTGAAGGTCAATCTAATCCATTTTTAAAAATGATCATAAGCATTGATATAGACCCATTTTAACATCAACCTAATAACCCAAATAATGCAAGTAGTGTATTTTATTCAGCTATAATCTACTGACAGACTGCTCTGTGAGGATTTGTGCTGTGGTCTGTGGGTGATTAAAATGCATAATATATGACAATTATGATATAGTCCTTCCACTCAAGGAGAATTTAAGCCATGATGTGATAGGGAAAAGTGTTATAAATGGTCTTAATGTGACAAACCAGTTAAACATTGATGACACAATTGAAGAAATAAAATTTAGCAGCCAAATTTGAAGCATCTGGGATACTGAAGGCCAATGGTTATTGAAATCTTCACATGATAGGTGAGCATCTCATGAGGAATTTTAACTTCCCTTCAGGAAATTTTTTCATGTCTACAAACCACAAATGAAACTCTCTGGATTTTCCCCTGCTTTCTTCCTCTTTGTCTTTATGGAGGCTGAGATGACAAATGCTGATGAATGCTGAATGAAAAAGGGAGTAGTCTGTATGAATGATAAATTGGAAAGTGGGTTTTGAATTCAAGTTGACTATTCTAAAAGCTATTTTCATGGAGTCTTATGTTAATAGTTTAATGATTGCAGATGTTTTGGTGTGAAAACGATGGTCCCTAGAAAAACTTTACTATTTGCCAAAGATTGTATTCCACACATTGTATTGTAAAATATGCAGACTTTGGACACATGCTACACCAGAAGTAACTGAGTTAAAAATTGCTAAGTTCATGGAGAAATACATGAAAATTTTGAAGTTCCTTGAGAAGAAATTACATAAGAACAATTTCGTATGATACTATTAATCAATGGGATGAATGGTCATTGGTGAGGTTGGAATCTTTTCCACAAAGGCAAAAATCATTTTTTCTGAGTTTTCTTTGTATTTGTCTAAATATATCACCCACCTACAGTGGAATTAAAGAGACATCCATATGCTGTCTGAATTGGTGATTCTGAAATCAACAGTTTGATAGACACTGAAAATAAAGTGTCATGATATTATATACCAGATGGGAAAGGGATTTACAGATTAGATGATTGAATTTTTATAATTAACAAAATGTATTAAATGTGTTTGGTTTATTCGAATAAAGTTAGATTTGTTTAAAGTTATGGATTGAATTGATACATACACGATAGAGTGATTTTCTGTATACGTTCGCTGAAAAAATAAATCGTACTGTGTGGTCCCACTGCCCTTTGGGCCCACACCAAAAACAAGGATGTTTAGCCTAAAGTTCTGAGCAAAATACGTAACAAAGCTATTCCACCCATGTTTGGAAACTGTTTTATTTAAGTTAAGATGAATAAAATCTGTTTTGTAATTGATTGGACAAAGAAATGTTCTAACAACAGCTTGAAATGAAGTTCCTTCATAATGTTAATTTCAGAAATGTTCTATGGGGGCCGGCTCCATGGCTGAGTGGTTAAGTTTGCGTGCTCCGATGTGGCTGCCCAGGGTTCAGAACCTGGGCGTGGACATGGCACCGCTCGTCAGGCCACGTTGAGGCGGTGTCCCACATCCCACAACTAGAAGGACCTGCAATTAAGATATACAACTGTGTACGGGGGGGGGGGGGGGGTTTGGGGAGATAAAGCAGAAAAAAAAAAAAAAAGATTGGCAACAGTTGTTAGCCCAGATGCCAATCTTTAAAAGAAAAAAAAAAAGAAATGTTCTGTGAAGGGCACCAAAAATTTTCCTTAATCTAGTGTAAACAGTTCCACTGGAGATATGGCCCAAGCCGGGGTTTATGGGTGGTAGAGCACATACTTTCTCTTCTGAGGCAACTTCCATTACTACATGACTCTTCTTGCCTCTTCTCCCTCTATTTTCCCTTTTTCCAAGAGGCAGTGGATGCTAAGGTTTCTTTTGAATGAGACAGAGACACAAAGTAAGTATCTGTTAACATATCAGAATATTATGTAACATTTTTTATGTGTGCAAATAATCTATATATAGCAGAGGGGCTCTGAGACTAGAAATCGATGTTTTTTGTTTTTGAAAACTTGATTTCTAAAAGCCGGTTAAAAGTTTCTCAAAGTTGTCAGCAAATTTTTGATTCATTTAATGAAGACTGCCCTTTGTTACATTTCAAAAAACACTTTAGCGAATACTTAGATTTTGCAAAAGGGAAACCCACAACCCTGTTCTCCAGTGGAGGCGCTGGAGGCACTGAGGATTAAATTGCCTTTATAATGATGTTTCATTATCACCCGAGTTGCACCCTGGGGATTGTTATTGACTCAGAGGCAGGCCTGTGACTGCAGAAGAGGAAAACTGTTTGCTCTGCTTTTGCAAGAGGCCTGAGAAGGAGGGATTGACCTTGAAGTACTTAGGGGGATGTAAAGAGGTAATGGTAGGAGACTAAGGAGAAAGAAACTGAATGGTGGGCCACGCACTTTGCCAAAGACAGTGGTCTGGGGATTGTAGGAACTGTGATGTGCTTTGTAGCTATACCCCGGTTAACTCAATCAACACGAGGGAGCCTATTTATATGGATATGTATTCCAATAGAGGTATTTATAAGTGTGGTCCACAGACAGTACTACCTTCAGCTTCTCAGCCATCATTACTATTCTTCTAGATGATGACCTCAGCGGGGACAGTGCCATCTCTAGAGAATATTTAGGAAATACCTGGTGGCATTTTGGTCTTCCTAAATGGGAGAGAACTATTGCTATTTATGGGTTGAAGGCAAAGATGATAGATGCCCCCCAAGTTTTGAAAGAGTCACATGCAACAAAGAACTATCTATCTCCTCCATGATTTGAATGGCCCATCGTTCATGTAGTCTAAAAACAAGTTAATGATCCAAGAACCTAACTCGGTAAGATATATCAAACCAAAGTATTTGTTGTACAGTTTTAAAGTTCACTGAATATTTCAGGAATGCAACCATTATGTACAATAAGGGCAGACTAAACATTGTTATCTTTGGAAATTTACCAAAAGGGTTGTTCACCATTTTGGAAAATGTATCACCCATGGCAACCCCATTCCAAATATCTGAGTCACAATTACAAACCACCTGTAAATCAGGCTGCACTTCTCTCTGCTGCATTGTACCTGGTGTTCTATGTACCAAGTATTTCATTTCTAGGGCAGTCACTCCAAGCATTTATAGACCGATATTCAAAGTATCTCATTACAAAATACTTTGATTTTATTTTTCCCTTATTTTAACGTTTGGGCACTACATTTATTTTTTATTAGAAAATACTTTGTTAGTTCTACCATCTTGCTATCTCTTTTTTGTTCTTACCAGTTTTCTTTGCTGTTTTCCCCTTTTCTCTAAACTACTTTTGGATTAATTATTTTTAGTGTTTCATTTCACTAATGACTTATTATCTTTGTTTCATTTTTTACTAAAAGTTTAAGACTAACAATATATTTCGTGAAGTTCTCACAGCCTTCATTCAAATAATATTCTAGGAATTTATGTATTATTTAAGAAGCTACATTGGTATATCTTCATCTCTACTTCCTGTCCTTTGGGTGATTGTTGTCTACACTTTACTTCTCTGTAGATTATAAAGTCCAGAATGCACTGTAACCTTTTTTTTTTTTTTTTAGTTATCATTGCAACTAGTATTTTAGCAGCTTTAGTAAGGTATAATAGAAAAAAATTATATACATATAGGATGTATATCGTGATGATTTAATATAGGTATACATTGTGAAATGATGACCACAATCAAATTAATTAATGCATCCATCACCTCACATAGTTACCATGCTGTTTTTGGTGTGTGGTGAAAACACTTAAGATTTACTTTCTTAGCAAATTTCCAGTACACAGTACGATATTACTAACTCTAGTCATCATGCTGCACATTACATTCCCCAGAACATATTCATCTTACAACTGAAAGTTTGTATTCTTTGATGAACATCTCCCCTTTCCCCACGCTACCCCCCTCCCACTGCCCCGTGTCTGATAACCACAGTTATACTCTCTGATTCTATGAGTTTGATTATTTTAGATTCCACATATAAGTAAGATCACGCAGTATTGATCTTACTGTGTCTGGCTTTTTTCACAAAGCATAATGACTTCTAGGTTCATGTTTTTTACAAATGAAAGGATTTCCTTCTTTTTGTAGCTGAATAGTATTCCAATGGAGTATTATTCGTATATATATCTCTCTCTCACATTTTCTTTACGCGCCCATCTGTTGATGGACACTTAGATTGTTTCCATATGTTGGCTATTGTGAATAACGCTGTAATGAACATGGAGGTGCAGATATCTCTTCAAGATAGAGATTTCATTTCCTTTGGACATATACTCAGAAGTGGTATTGTTGGATTGTATGGCAGCTCCATTTTTAATTTCTGGAGGAACCTCCATACTGTTTTCCACAGTGACCGAGCCAATTTACTTTCCCGCCAGCAGTGCACAAGAGAGGGCTCTGGAGTACTGTAGCAACAAAGTACCATATCTAAAGATGAGACTTCTGCCTTGGAAACCAAGGTTTATAGAAGTCTAGGAATCAGAAGCATAGAGACAAAAACCAAACCAAAACAAAACAAAAAGCTTCATAAACCAGGCTTAACTCTGAAAGACAAAGAAGTGGTTACACAGAATGTGTGATGATTACAACAGAAGCAGTCCTCCATCCATAAACCTGGGAAAGTTATTCATACTATCTGTCCTCCTCATAGTTCATGAAAACAAATCTTTTTTAAATATTGAGAAAAATCTAACTCCATACAAGTTACTAAAGATAACGAGATGACAACGAAGAAATCACATTCAGATAGAAAATGAGAATGTAGCAGGGAAGTGTTCATTAACCAGAAGAAAAATGTAGTATAATGATTCAAAACAAGCCACCAAAAATTACCAAAATGATCAGAGCTTTGGGAAAGTCAAAACTGAAAAGCTCAGAGAAGTGAAACAGTATAGCAAGAAAAGAAGAAAAGAGGAAAGAAAATGAAAAAAATCAAGCAAATAATGACAGCAATAAGAAAGATTTGACAGAAGTGACTGATGATTAAAGATTTATGATTTAATTATAAGGACAAGATATATGCAACTGAATTTTATTTAACTTGAAGAGAATAAAGAATACCAATGTTACTATTTGAATATTCTGATACACACCCATGTATTTTCAAGTGGATAGCTCATATGGCAAAGTTTAGAAACAAAGTAAATATTCATCAATAGAGAATTAGCTAAATAAATTAGGATATATTTGCACCATGGAATATTATGCAGCAATGAAAAAGAATGAATTGCTTGTGACTTGAAGAGATTTTGTATTGTTTGGTGAGAAAAATCAAGATACAGCAAAGTATGTGTAATAAAATGTAATTTTGTAAAACAAGCTATTACGTAATATAAAATATTGATGTATGATTATACAGGATCAGTGAAAAATATGGAAACATTCATAGTAGGTTGTTACCATGTATTACTGGGAGGTCACAGGATCTTGAAGGAAAGTAAAGGCAAAGAGTAATAAAGGAAAAAATGCATGTGTTTACATATTTAATAAGTAAAATTACATATACATAAAAAATCAAATTTTTTAATAATAGAGATTTAAATAAATGAAAAAAAAGGAACATCACCTATCAAAGTGAAACAGCTTTGACTGGTTGAAACATACTATGGGAGTTTTCACCTGAGAAAGTTTTGAATTGGAAGTGTGCTTTTGGGAAAAGTCAATTTCCTACTCTGTGCCTCAGTTAATCCACTCATTGCAGTTTTTGAAAACTGGCATACAAGAACATGTTCTCTCTCTTACAAAAAATACGACACAGGTACACTTGAGAAGGGCTGTGTTTGCGATCACACGCTTTATGTCCGGGTTACTGTGACCCTTTGTTAGGATTCAGAGTTCTAACGCCTTGGGTGGGCTTAACCCACAACAGTCCTTACCCAATGAGGAACGTTTACTGAAGTTCAGCTTAAAAGAAAAAAAAAAGGCACAGGTCTGAAGCATATATTTTAATATTTTAAAGTCTTTCGAGACAAAATTTTCTCCAATAACAATAGCTATTTTCCTCATTATTAACTTTTTCAAAGTCAATCCTGTTGGCTCCATTATGATTTTGTTTTAGTACTAATTACAAACGCAGCAATTCAAAGCAAGTCATATAAATTTTATTACATCTAAGTATTTGGAGGCAATTTTTATTGAAATTAGAAAAATTTATACTCGGCTTCAAATAATACTTTTCTGAGAAAAAATAACAAATTAACATTAAAATGCAGAAATTATTTTTAGGGTAGGAAAACTTCTATTTTCAATTAGCCTAATAGCTTATCAACGAGCGAAGTTATTGATCATTAAAAGTAGGGTCTTCTTCGGAAGAAGAAAGGTAGTATTCAGCAACTCCTGGCTACTTTTTCTTTCCTTTCTTTTTTTTCTGTGCGTCAGGGGCTGGGATCTTCTTTTCCGGCTCCACCTTCATCGCTGCTTCCTCCGCAGCCAGCGCCTCCAACCTCAGGCGCTCAGCTTCCAGCAGCTTATTTCTATACTCGTCCCGGATGGTGAAGATTTTATGTCGGGCTTCGTCTAAGGAGTCCTATTCCAAAACAAAACCCCAAGCAAATAAGGCCCACTAGTAAAGACTTACGTCTCAGGGCGGGGGGCGGGTGGGTGGAGAGAGCAATCCCTTTATCCTTTGCTTATGCCGATAGATTCATGCGGGAAATTATTGAAGAAAGATGAAAATCGGGTTGTGGTCTCAAATGTTTATCAATGCATAAGACATGAGAAAGCAACAAAGAGTAAATGAGATTTTAACAGAATGGCAAATAAAAGCATCAGGAAGAGGAAAACAAAGGGGAAGAAAGAAATAGGCAGAGATTTGGGCAAACTAACAATCTGCTTTAAATGAGTTTAAATATAATCTATATGAAATATGCAGCCCAGTGTGTCTCTCTCAGTGACTGTGCTCGATAAATTACTAGTTCCCCACACATATTCTAGCCCTGACAAAATATATCTGAGTTACACGTCAAGAACTTCTAAATAATATCACCTAATCTATTGGATATCTTTGTTGTCAGTTTGACTTTTGCTCTCATCACTTGAAAAAAACTGCATTCATCAAGGACACCAATGACCCTATATGGAGCTAAATCTAAGATCACTTCTTGGTCCAATTCTTATGTAAGCATACTCTCTCCTCCCAGATCGACGGACTTCACTTGGTTTGCTGGACATCACACCCTCTCAATTTTTCTTCTACTTCACTATCTGCTTCTTATCAGTAGCCTTTGCTGACTTTTCCTTTTCTCCTCCATCTCTTAGGGTGGAAGTGGCCACGTCTCAGATCCTAGGCCTCCTTCCTTGGTGATCTCATCTAACCCTATGGCTTTAAATCTCATTTACACACTGATGAGTGCCCCAATTGTTTACCTCTAGCCAAGATCTCTCTCCCAAATCTCAGAATCACATGTCTAAGTTCTAGTTAACATCTCCACATCTGTCTAATAGGTATGTAAAGATGTCCATTTTGACACGTCATATCAAAAAATGTCAAAAACTGAAATCTTTATCTTTCCTCCCAAACCATCAGGTTTGATGGCAACTCAGTCATTTCAGTTATTTAGGCAAAAAACTTAAAGCATTTCTTGAGCCTTCTCTGTCTCTTATAATACATCAACAATCCATCAGGATATCCTGTTGACTCTACTTTGAAAATATATCCAGAATTCAGTTGCTTCTCACCACCTCTGCTCTACCAGCCTGGCGTGAATCCACGGTGAGCTCTCCCGTGCTCAATGCAATAGTCCCCTCACAGAACTCTCTTCTATGTGCCTCCTACATTTATCTTTTCTGCACACGATACCCAGAGCAATGCTTTTAAAAGATGTCAGATCGTGTTAATCCTCTGCTCTTTAAAACCCTGTCATCGTTCCATGTTTCCCGCAGCATAAAGCTAAAGTCCTCTCAGTGGCCTTCACAGTCCTAATGTTTACCGTCTTCATCCCCCTCCCTTAATTCCCCTCTGACCTCCTCCCACTCTTCTACCCCTCGCTCACTCTGCTCCATGGCGCATGCCTCCTTGCTGTCCTTCCTGGGATACGTGAAGCCTGCTCCGGCCTTTAGGGCCTTTGCTCCAGCTGGTATCTCCTCTGAGTCACTGTGTTCTGATTCTGTTCTACTTTTCTTTTTTCTCAACACTTACCCCTCTCTCTCATATTATACAATGAATTTATGTATCACGTTTGTATTTTAGCACCTATTTCCTTACTAGAATGTAAGCTTCCCAAAGGCAAGGGTTTATCTCTTTTGTTCACGCTTTAGGAGAGTGTCTGGTAGAAACTGCCCAGAAATATATGTTGAGTGAATAAATTGTGGAAATAGGAAGTGTCAGAAGATTGTACACAGGTAAATAGAGTTCACATTTTCAAAAAGAGGAATAATTTTCAAAACTATAGGCAAGAACACAATTTCAGTTCCAGGCAACACTCTAGAAAGGGATGATGAAATGGCTTCTCTAAAAATGTTTACAGATAAGGCAGTGATTACCAAGTGCTCACGCACGTTTACTAAGAGGCCATGGCTTCCTAATTTCAGTGCATTTCTGACACTATGGCCACAATTATGGTTTAATTTGTTGACTGCTTCTGTTTCAAAAATGATATAATGAAAAATAAGAATTAATGAATCCATGCTGGAAGAGAAGCTTCTGGACATGACAGTTTTGTCTTCATCACTGAATTCTTGATGAAATTTTCCAGGGTTTTGCAATTTGCATGACTTCGGTTGAGATGGTGGAAGAGCTGAATGTCAGAATCAGACTTACCAAAGCTTTTGACAGAAGAAGAATACTGTATCTACCACAATAAAAGCGGTTTCACTAAACCAGTTGCACAAGTGCAAGATGATAGCAGGAACATATTTAAAAAGCAAAAAGAGAGAGAGAGAGAGATCTTAATGGTTTAGCATAAAGTAAGTGTAACACATGTCAGCAATCCCTTGAGGATTGCTATGTTTTCTTCTAGTTGATAAGAAACATAAGACTAATCATGTTTGTCTTGAGGTAGCTTCAGTCAAAATTAGGGTGCTTCTCTGTCCCTCACACTTAAAGAATGGGATCTGAATTCAAAACTATTCAAGTTAATATTTCTTCCTTATCTCCTCCCCATCTACTGCATTTGCTTGTCTATTAAACACAGAAAACATAACTGGCAATCCTGAAATTCCCTTTTATCTTATAATATTTTAATTTAAACTATTTTCTCCATGATGAATTGAGTCTATGTAATTCTTTTTTTTTTTTCTTTTGCTAAGGAAGAGTAACCCTGAGCTAACAGCTGTATCAATCTTCCTCTATTTTGTATGTGGGTTGCCACCACAGCACGGCTGATGAGTGGTGTAGGTCTGTTCTTGGGATCCAAACCTGTGAACCCTGGGCCACTCATGTGGAGTATGGGGAACTTATCCACTACACCACAGGGCCAGACCCATGAATCTATATAATTTTAATATTTGTTTATATCTCTTATGAAAGAAATTTCTGTGAAATAGACATCCCTTCCAGGTTCCGGGGATACAACTGTGAATTGAAACAAAGTTCTGTTCACATATGGTCTATATTCTGGTGGAGATAGATTAAAAGTGTATGTATATTTAATATATATACATTTCCATGTTAGAACAATAAATGAATATACATACAGGATAAGTGCTTTCATTATTTTGAAGGGTGCTAATTTTCAAAGGCTAGCTACAGATGATCTCTCTAATGGAGAGACAACAGATGAGAGACATTATAAAGTGAAGCTGTAAACCATTTGGCTCTCTAAAGGAAGGATGTTGCAGGAAGAGCAAGGTTCAAGACCCACAGGTGGGAACATGCCTGGCTGTTGGTGGAAGAGCAAAGTCAGTCTGGAAAAAACAAAAGGAGAAAAGAGGGTAGAATGGTAGAGAAAAAGAAAGGAGAAGAAAGTGGGCACTAGGGTACGTAGAGTCCTAGTACAGACTTTGGCTTTTTTCTTAGTGAAATGTGAAGCCACCAGAGGAGTGAAATGACACCACCCTCCATTTTAAGGATGTACTTTGATAACCATTAGTGCAAATCCTAGAATACTTCCAGTTCTCCTCCAGCCACATGGTAGCATTGCACTCTGTATTGGCCTGCTTGGGCTGCCGTAATGAAGTGCCACAAACTGAGTGCTTAAATAACAGAAATTTATTATCTCAGAGTTATTGATGCTAGAAGTTTGAAATCCAGGTGTTAGCAAGCTTGATTCCCTCACTGAAGCTGTATGTGACCATGTGACTTGCTTTGGCCAATGAACTGTGAATATGCAATGCAAATGAAGGACCCTCTACTGAACTCACTGGACATGTAGCCAGGAGGGGAAATACTCTCTTCTTGTTTTAATCCAAGGGTTGGTAAACTAACGTCTGTGGAACAAATCTGGCTCATTGCCTATTTTTCTAAATAAAGTTTTATTGGAACACATTTAGGTATTATCTTTGACTGATTTTGTGTTAACAATGACACAATGACAATGAGTTATCCATGAGTTAATGAGTTGGGTAGATGCAACATATGGTCGCAAAGTACCATATGGCCTGCAAAGAGACCATATGGCCTGCAAAGGCACAACTATTTACTATCTGGCCCTTTACAGAAAACAAGTTTGCCATCCGCTGTCTTAGGCCACTGAGACATTGGGGCTATTTGGATAATAGGATAAAACTGTCTTTCCTGACTGACACAATCATTTTGGCTGCTGAGCAGAGACTGCTCTGTAGAAAGGAGAGAGGGAAGCCGTGAGACAAGTCAGGAGGCTGTAGCAACACTCTGAATGGAAAAGAATGACAGTTTGGACTAGGATGGTAGGGAGAGAGAGAATGAAAAGGGTTTGAATTTGGGATCTATTTTCAAGGTAGTGCTGACAAGTTTTATTAATAGATGAGACGTGAGGAGTGAGGGAAGTCAAGGATGTCTCCGAAGTTGCTCTTCGAGCAACTGAGAAAATGCAATTGTCATTTACTAGGATGGAGAATAGTGGTGGAGTGTTATGTTTGCGCTGAAATGAGAGGGCGGGCAAGACTTATAGAATACAGATTTGGATAGCTTCAGTTTGAGGTCCCTATTGGACAAACAAGAAAGGATGTCAGATAGGCGTATTCCACAGATCAGCCAATCCTAGGAAGGACGTGGAGAACCCAATCTCACTGTGGCTGAAATGTTTGCAAAGTCCTCTAGCCTTCAGTGTCTTTGGGAGTGTGTGTGTATGTGTGTGTGGGTGCTGTAGGGGGCAGGGAGGAAAAACAATAAATCTTCATTCTCTATAGTGGAAGTCATTCCTATACATTCGTTGAATTTCCCCATTTCTAGTATAATACGTCCAATTTTAATTGTTTGATCTTTCATACTACAGAAATCTTTTTTTTTGGGGGGGGGGGAGCTGTGTCTAAATAAAACACCTTTAATGTTCTGCTGGGGTGGAGGAGTGACAGTCACCTGGCTACAAAAAGTTGAGGTGGCAATCCACAATTCTAACGGCTTCTTAAATAGTTTCAAACCAAACCAACCCAATGATTTTATCTTCTTCCCACTTCACCTTCACTTCCTAACATGTGTGGTGCCACCAATTTCGGAGCCTTTTGGGGATTCTGTGGAGCAAACTTGGTTGATTCCTAAGAATTTTTCTACTGCCAGCTCAGGATTTGGCTGCCTCAAGGCCGTTAATGCAATCTTCATCCAGCTATTTTCCAGCTCCACAAATATTTCGTCGTTGTCTTCTCTCTCTTTCTTCCCATTTTGTGGATAGATTCCCACTACTGCATTTTAGAGGGATTTCAGAGAGTATGTAAAATTAGATGTGTATAATCAATTTACCACCTTTTCTGAGAAGTTGGGAACTAAATGTTTTCAAGACCTCTTTTGACTTGGTTACTGTGTGATTCTATGATATCTTTATAAAAAGAATTTGTCAACTGTGGTCCAGGCGTGCACTTTAGACTCACCCTCATCTCGCCATACATCTCCAGGACTTTATCCTTCGACTTCACTCGTTCTTCCTGGTCAATGTCTCGAATGCTGAGGATTCTCGCCCTGTACTCTCGAAACTGATGGACCTCCTCTGCTTTTTGCATCGCTTCCTGTTGGTTTAGTTCCTCTGTTTGCAGCATAGGCTCAGTATTTGTTTTCCTTGATATGAAAACATCCAGAGAGATACATAAGTCATTTGGGAACTCTGAAATGAACTTTACTTTAGAACTCAAATAATTTAAAATCATACCAACGGTGTGGTGGACTGAATCCAACCAAACATTAGGAATAGGAAGAATAAACTATTAATTTTAGATGGGCTATGCTCCATTTATTGGATCATTGATATTTTAGGAAATTATTTTATGGAAATATCAGTAAAATTAGATGTGCCATCTGATGTGGTGTTTGTGGAACCGGTGTTTGAAGCTATGAGAATATTTTGCAAGTTTTCCTTTTTAATTGATGAAGGTAAATAGTTTTGAAAATGTTTCCAAACTTACAAATATGCTTGAGTAACTATCTCTCTCTATTAATCTTATTGTCTAGTTCTTAAGAAAACTGACTCTCAATAAATAATAGCAGCAGGTATGATGGGAATTTTCTATGATTCAACTCACCTTAATGAGGCTACAAATTAAATCTTTGCAAAAAACGTTTAAATGCTTTTATGATTGATTTAACAAAACATTTGCTAAATTTGAGATGTAAAATCATGCACTTCTAAAAATGTAGATACACTGAAAATATATTAAGCATTTAATTTCAAATTTTAGTTGTTTAGCAACTGCATATTGGCAATGTATCCAAAATTCCATGAACACAGATGTCTGTGTTAATCATGTTTATTAAAACTTACCGAACATATTGAGTTAAGTCCACACATTCTAGCTCTTTTCGAATAAGTTGAGGAGATATTTCCAAAAGAGTTGGGGATCGTGAATGAGGCCCTGTTAAAAAATAAGTCCTAGGCTTTCAAAAATGAATCAACGATGACTAACGAAATGACTGTTACATCTCAGTTTAATTGAAAAAAATATTTTCTGTTAAAAAACAACCATTGAGGGGCCAGCCCGGGGGTGTAGTGGTTAAGTTGGCATACTCTGTTTCAGCGGCCTGGGGTTTGCCAGTTTGGATCCTGGGCACAGACCTACACACAGCTTGTCGAGCCATGCTGTGGCAGGTCTCCTGCATATAAAGCAGAGGAAGATGGGCACAGATGTCAGCTCAGGGCTAATCTTCCTCAGCAAAAAGAGGAGGATTGGGGGCAGATGTTAGCTCAGGGCTAACCTTCCTCAAAAAATCAACAACCGTTGATTGGACTTACCTTATTTGATATGATTTTAATATGACTTTAATAAAATATAATTATATTTCATATTTATCCTCTAGCTGGTGTTACTGTACTTAGAGAAGAATGAAGGAGATGACAAAATGAATACAGACAAAATGAATCAACCCCATAAGATGAGTAACAAAATATTACTCTATAGTTAAATGAAGACAGAGATGGAAAAAGTCGTACTTGAGGTTACAAAATTTCATTGTAAGTAGGTTAAATGAGCCAGTATTCAGAGTGCTTATTCTAGAGTGAAAAGATATACTAGGGGCTATGGGGGTGGAATGAAAAAGTGTTTAAGACACAGTATCCTACCTTCAAGAAACTTTTAGTCCAGTGGAGTGGGCTATATATGATAAGCAAGCACTGAAAATCAAATTAGCGGGAGCTTTTTACTCCGTAGCCCCATATGAACCCACAAGAACAGATTTAAGAAAGAGACTTAGAGTCTAAGATATTAACCACTCAGCCTTTCTAGACCATTTAATCTCTTTTTTTAAAAAAGAAATTCTTTAAGTATAATTAGAATAGCGTGAAATTCACCCATTTTAAAAGTCTAATTCACTGCTTAAATTTACAGCGTTGTGCAACCAGCACCAAAAATCCAGTTGCAAAACATTTCCGCTATCTACATCAAATCTCTTGTGTGCTTTTAGTCACTCTCCATTCCCACCACAAGCCCCAGGCCACCATTAATCTATTTTATGTCTCTATAGATTTGCCTTTCCTGGACATTTCATGTAAGCAGGAACGGTAAAATTACATTTAACCATCTAGGAAATTGCCAAATCATCGTGTTTTGATTGTTGTTAGCTTCATGATAAGTTCTGAAATCACAAAGTAAAAATCTTCTCCCTTGGTTCTTTATCAAAATTATTTTGTTCATTCTTGGTCTTTTGCATTTCCATATAAGTTTTGAGGTCAGCTTGTCAAATTCTGTAAAATGTCTACTAGAATTCTGATGGGGATTACACTGAATTTATAAATCAATTTTGGGAGAATTACTCTCTCGCTACACTTAGTCTTCTAGTCAAAAGCATGGACTGCCTCTCTCTTTATTTAGATATTTTAAAATTTCCTTCAGTCCTGTTTGTAGTTTCCAGTATACAAGTCTTGCACTTTTGTTGACTTTATTTCCATACATTTATTATTGATGCTTTTGGGAATGAAGTTGTCTTCTTATTTTCATGTTTTGCTTGCTCATTGATAATATGTAGAAATAGGAGTAATTTTTATATATTAATCTTGTATCATGTAATCTCACTGAGCTCACTTAGTTCTAGATGATATTCTTGGTTCTTTACCCCTGACTCCTTAGGATTTTCGGTATATAGAATCAATTTGTCTGACAACAGAGTTTTACTGCTTCCTTTCTGATATAGATGTGTTTTCTTTCTTTCTTTTTTATCTTTTGATTGACTAGCCAGAACCTCCATTAAAATGTTGAATATAAGTGGTTAAAGTGGACATCTTGCCTTGTTCTTGATCTTAGGCTGTTTTGCTACCAAGATCGCCCTGTTCAATTTTTGACTGATTTGTTGCTTGCTCTGACTAGTATCCCAGTCTCAGGCAGCTGTGACGTTAGCCATTCCATTGTTTGCAACCAAGGTCACTATTATTTGCGACAATGCCCGAGGGCATGGAACTTTTCCATGGAGCCTCAAATCAGGTAAACCTCTCCCAGCATTGGCGCCAAGGCTGCTCTTCCTCATGGCTAGTATGCTACAGACCTCGGGTTGATGAGAGAACCTCATGTTAAACACTTAGATCCTTGCTGTCCTTACCAGCTGTTGTAGACTGCCTAATGGACCTCTAAAGATGTCTTACATCCTAAGCTCTGAAACCTATAAATATGTCCATCCGTGTAAATACGTCCACAGTCCATCCTTACAAGGACTTTGCAGATGCAATCAAGTTAAGGATCTTGAGATGAGAAGGTGATTGTGGATTATTCAGCTGGGCTCAATGTAATCACAAGAACACATAAGGGAAAAAAAGGCAGGTAGAAAAGAAAGGATCCAGGAAGGAGATGAGGTGATGGGCGCAGAGGAAAGAGAGATGGAGGGAGCGAAAGAGAGACTAAGAGACAGAAAGATTTGAAGATGCTCTGCCGTGGCCTTGAGAGGAGCGCAGCCCTGCCAACACCTTAATTTGAGAATTTCTGCCCTCCAGAATTGTAAGAAATGTGTGCTGTTTTAAGTGACTAAGTGTGTGCTTATTTGTTAGAGCAGCAACAGGAAGCTGATACAATTGAGTTCATTTGTTTTTGTTGTTCTTATTTTTGACAAATATTTTTCATTTAATTGTATCCTTTCAGAGCTTTGAAATTTTCTTACTCATTTTTTTTCCAGTTTATCATTGCTTTTTCGGGAGAGGAAATGCCAGGTTATCACTCTGCCATGCAAGATGCCCCATCCCACCCTGACTAGTATTCACTCCTGCTTTGCACAGGTGGTTCTAACAGCCTCGGCAATGTTGTAAAGTGCTTAGTTTACAGCAACTTGCTAAAGGTGATCATTCATTCAGAAATATAATCTGATGTAGGCCTTTAAAAAAACATAGAAAGCAATAACATCCAAATTAATTTTTCGTTTTTTCAAAAATACATGAAGTCATGATATACGTGAATAAACAGAATATAGTAATACAAATTCCAACTCTGCTCCATCATTAAAACATGAATTCTAGGGGCCGGCCCATTGGCACAGCGGTTAAGTTCACGCGTTCTGCTTCTCGGTGGCCCAGGGTTTGCCAGTTCAGATCCCGGGTGCGGACATGACACCACTTGGCACACCATGCTGTGGTAGGCATCCCACATATAAAGTAGAGGAAGATGGGCATGGATGTTAGCTGAGGGCCAGTCTTCCTCAACAAAAAAGGAAGATTGGCAGTAGTTAGCTCAGGGCTAATCTTCCTCAAAAAAAAAAATGAATTCTATTGTTTTTCATTTTATCACATTCAATAAAACATTCCTGAAGTACTGACATTTTATAATATGACTCTTCTAGAAACAAGTGGCCAATAACTTTTCTTTTTTCATCATGGTTACCATGGGATCTCAAATTTCTAAAGTTAATTTGCTTTTCTCACAAACATATCTACTTTTGTTGGGTATATTTCTGGCATTTCAAACTTGAATTGTTTCTATAAGACACCAATTCTGCTGACTCTAACTGGAAAGAAAATGTTTTATGATTAATTAGATGTTTGTGTTTTCTTATATCTTGCCAAATAATATATATTTAAACAGAGGGTGGGAAAGAGGTAGAGAAAGTTAATCTTCATGTTTATCTACAAAACCTTGTTGTATCAGAATACAGTGTGAGTGTAGCATGAAGGTCTCGGATTTCTGGAACGGTGCAGCTCAAAGCATATGTGTGTGTGTGTGTGTGTGTGTGTGTGTGTGTGTGGACCATCCTCCAACAGCAGACTTGTCCTCTGTGGGATAAGCTATGAAAGTGAGAGGATGCATTTAGAAATATTCTTATAGCAGTTGGTCACGCACTGGGTCATTTTACTATATTTACAAAAATTTCAGTTTGCAACAGACTAGAGAAGAAAACTTCCTTCCTTGCGGATAGTGTGAGAACTGCTGTTTAAAAAACATAGTGAAGAATAGTTTAACTGACTATGAAGCCTGGGGAAAAGAAATTGGAAACAAAAACAAAGATCACCTGTAACCTCTGGAAGAGACACTTTCTAGAGGCCTCCAAAAAAAACGGGGAAGTTGAAAGTAATGTTTGGACCCTTGACCTTGATGATGGCTTGATGTTGAGGAAGAATGTTTAGGAGTAAAATCCATAATGGTGTTATTTATATGTCCTCTGGCATTATGAGGAAAGTTGTTGTAAGTTACCTACTATATGAAAATGGGAAGTAGCAAGAATAAGGTAGCTTTGGAGGAGTCACAAACATCTATGACAACGTGGAGATCAGACCACGTAAAGCTCTCACAGGGTCTATAATCTCCTATGGGAGATGCTTCTCCAGGAATGAGGACCAATTTGTGGTGGACCAACAGCAGAGGTGGGAGCAACACATGGAATTGCAGAGCACAACTAGACAACTGGACTCATGGTTCTCAAGCAGGACTCCTCCTATGACTGTAATCCTGGGGCACATGGCAGGGTTTCAGTGCTATAGGATGTCCTGGAACCACGCAACAGCACACCCCTTCTTGGAAAGAGGGGGAGTCAATTTTTCTTGATGGTGCATAATTCAACTTATCATTTTATATTAAATTAAAGTTACAATAAAACACATTTAAGAATGTTTTGAAGTTGGCCTAGGTACTCCATTCCCGCTCGCTCTTCCCTTTCCTCCCTGCTTCCTGCCCTCTCCTTCCCACCCAAAAGCACACTCTTTTACAGTTATGTGAACTCCACTGCAGATGTCTGAAGACTCGGATGGCCAAAGGTGTGAAGAAATGAGGAACAGGAGAGCTGACGCGGAAGCACAGGCCTCAGACCCTCACAACACTGGTCTGGGGCTCTGGGAAAAAATGACGGCTACACCATGATGGCGGTGACGTGCTATCCGAGGCTGGTGTGAAGAATCGTGATTACATTCAACTTTCTCAACATAAAGGTGACCTTGTTAGCAAATAAATAAACAATTTCATAGCACAATTTAATTATATTTTCATTTACAGATCTTTAACTAAGCGTGGGAGAAAGTTTGTGTTTGATAAGAAATTCCAATGTGTGGAGTCAAAAGAAGTGAAATTTGTCTTGATTCTATCCAAAATGTTTCAGCTTCCTGCCATTAGGTGGGTCATTTATCAATTCCTTCGTTTTTGAGGCAGAGAGAGCAGTATATGCTTTTTCTAGTTCATAGAGGTTCAAGTGAGATAATATATGCCAAAGCACTCTACCAGTAAAATATTAATACAAAATTATAAGTATTATTCTAATACGTTTTAGTGCTACTGTCATGTGCATTATTATGAAATGAGTGCTTACTTTCAAAATATTGGTTCAAAAATATCAGAATCTCTTGTTAGTAGAGTAAGAGAGCCCTTTGAATTTTGGGATTTTCCTCTTCACTATGGAACTCACTTAAAGACATGTGAAGACATATTTGAGCCCTAAATAGGTTTTGTTTTTTTTTTAGTGAGGAAGATTCGTCCTCAGCTAACATCTGTTGCCAATTTTCCTCTTTTTGCTTGAGTAAGATTGCCCCTGAGCAAACATCTGTGCCAATCTTCCTCTACTTTGTATATGAGATGCCACCCCAGCATGGGATAATGAGCAGTGTGTAGGTCTGCACCCGGGATCCAAACCTGGGAACCCTGGGCCACTGAAGTGGAGCATGCAAACTTAACCACTACACCACCTGGCACGTCCCCATAAACAGTTGTTAATTGGAAAGTTCTCAGACTGGTTTAGCAACTTTGAGAAAAGAACCATTGTTGGCGTTTCTGAGGATGCTTCTTTCCAAGATAGCTTTCTTTCCTGCCTGGGTTCTGAACAAGTAGAGAAAGAAAGAGTAAGATTTTATTACCGACATAGGTATAACCGGAGGATGTAGCTTGAAGTGAGAGGCAAATGAATCAAGATCACAGAACCCCAGAACTGGCCGACCCCTTCCGCCTCCCTCAGCCATAGGGAGCGCTTCCAACTCAGAGACCAGCAGTGGAGTCAGGCGACCCACGGGCAGCCCGATTTATTCTTTCCAAATGCATCAATCAGATAAGCCACTTAGCCCCCTTGGGGACAGAAAGTCCAAGAGTTTCTTAGGGAAA
This sequence comes from Equus przewalskii, assembly GCF_037783145.1. Lineage (NCBI taxonomy): Eukaryota > Metazoa > Chordata > Mammalia > Perissodactyla > Equidae > Equus > Equus przewalskii. The sequence goes on from NC_091862.1 coordinate 19,602,787, forward strand.
ATCCTTCCTCATGAAGGCCGGGAATAACGAAAGACATTTCTCTGTAACACCTTCCGTTGAGGATTTAGGTTCATTTCAGCGAGTAAATATGAATCTATTACTATACAGAAATGAACCAAGTCAATGAGGCTTGTACACCACTGAAAATTGCTTTCTTCCAACATTTTAGAAACCAAATATTTAAAATTTGTTATAAAAAGGAAAAAGAAAATCTATCAGGCAGCATACTATAGACATAACAAAACCGGTCTATGTTTAGTGAATATGCATGAATAGTGAAATACATATACTGTGTGTGAATAAACGTATACACATTTACTCTGAATCTCTGTATATGTGATCACTGCAATTTTATTTTCAGCATTTGCAGACTCAGAAAAGTATACAAAAATATACCTGATACTTTTTTTGGCCCACTCTTATGAATACTTTTATCAGTATTTAATAATTAGATCCTTGAGCTGATTATCAACTCTGATGAGGAAAATCAAGACGCATGAATAGAAAACACGTATTTTTCTATGTTAGAACCCTAGCCATCACGTATGTCTAAGTTAGTATCTTCTAGGATTTTTATTTCAAAATATGCATTGATCTTACCAACAAGAGCAATACTTACCCATGTTTTCCTTCCGCTGGCTCTGCTCTCGCTCCTCCTTCCCTCCTGGAAACCCTCCTCCACTTTCAGTGTTCATCGATTTTGCCAGATCCTTCAAGCCCGTGGTTAGTTGCCACTTCTTCCATAGCATACTCCCTAATGCTGTGCTCTCTTTTGCCTCTGAATTCAAGGAATACTTTGCCTCTGGCTCTTTTGTGGCACCTGCAGATGTTTCTACCACGACATGACATGTGCGTTACGGAAAAAATTTGCATTTGGTGAAATCAAATGCAAAAAATAACAAAGCTTATGGGAGCACAGATTTGGAGCAGAAGACTCAAAAGCTTTGCAACTTCTAACCAAAGCAAAAACCATCATTGGTACCTCAGAAGATGACATGGCTGGCCCAGGCATCCACTGTGTCTGGAAGCTGCCTCAGGTTATGAAAACATCACATAAAAATACAGGCTTTTTGGAGGGGAGACGTTACAAATGGAAATGGCATCTCTGAACCATTGGGCTGCTGTTAGGGGACCCCTGGAGGAAGGGCAACCTTCCCCATGTGAGAACTATGCGTGGATGGGGTTCTGCTCTCTGGGAAGGGAGCCCTGTGTGTAGGCACTTGTCTAAAATTGTCTTAAAATAGACCTGCAAAGGGCTCATGCTTATAAAATTGCAAAGCTGCAAGATATTTTCTTAACATTATAATTCTATTCCCAATGTTCCAGATCCTTATGCCTACAAGAAACTGCACAAAACTGACCACAGCTTCCACATTATACAGACACTTTCCCCTATTTATCAATTGCAGATGATTTAATTGGTGCAATATTCTGCTTTGAATGAAAGGTACTGATAGGTTAACACTTAAGGGCATAGGGAAATCTTGAAATGAAAGACAGACATTCAGAAGTTGAAAGTTGGTTCTTTAAAAATATTATTAAAATTGGGGGCAGCCCGCTGGCAGCATAGTGGTTAAGTTCGCGTGCTCTGGTTTGGTGGCCTGGGGTTCGCGGGTCTGGACCTACCACCACTTGTCAAGCCACGCTGAGGCAGCATCCCAAATACACTAGAGGAAGATTGCCACAGAAGATTGCCACGGATCTTCCTCACACACACACACACACACACACACAAAATCTAAATATATAATTAAAATTAAGGCACCCCTAGAGAAGGACTGATCGAGAAAAAAAGAGGTTAAAACAAAATGTATTCCAGGAAGTTTAACTTATGTAAAATAGACAAATTTCTTGTAAAACACAACTTATTCAAGAAAGGCAAAATTAATTCATGGTGATAGAGGTCAGGCTAGAAGTCATGCCGAGGAAGGAAATGGCTGAGAAGGGGAAGGAGGTGGACTTTCGGGATGTGTTAACTGTTTTATATCTTGATCTGAATAGTGGCTCCTGAGTGTACACGTATGTCAAAACTCCTCACGCTGTGGAATTGAGATTTGTGCCTTTATTGCATGTATGTTGTAGGACAAGTTCAGGCTCCTCTGAGCCCTCTTCTCCATCAGGCCTCATCCTTGGCTTGCAAAGAATCTGGGTTTTAGCAAAGAACCCTGCTAAACCAGTTTACAGAAAACTCCCCCACTCTTGATATCCAGTCAAGCTCCTCTTCCCTGAGCCTCGAAGCCTAACCACGTTCCTCTGAGTGATTTCCTAGCCCCTCCCTCTCCCTGCCTATTGGCTATCACCCCCCACTGGTCCCTGTGTATTCAGAGGTGAGTTCAATCTCCTTATTGCAACCATCTTGACTCCTATTGCTAAAATCTGGAATAAAGTCTTCTTGCCCTTCTTAACAAGTGTCTACGCAATAGTTTCTCTTTTAAATACAACTTAATATAACGTTTCTAAAAACAGTCATAGAATCTTAATCCTAAAGGACAAGAACTATCTTCTATTTGCCTTTGTCTTCCTAACATTACATTAGACTCTTTCTGTTAGAGGAGTGAGGGCTTTAGGATTTTAGGAGTTGGGAGTATTTCAGATCCCAACTTTGTCACTATTTAAATGTATGACTTAGGAAGAGTAAGGTGATTCTCTGAGCTTTGCTCCCCTTATCTGTAAAATGCGAATAGTAACGTCTACCTTATAATTGCTGTGGGTTAAAGTGAGAGAACAAACATAACGCACTTTGAACAGTGCCCATCCCAGGATCACAGGATTAGGGCGACAATTGTTGTTTGTACTCTTCATATAAAAAGTTAAGGGACAAGATTTTTATAACAATTACTGAGTTACACTCCTGAAGATGTCAAAGTAGAGAAGCATGATTTGGGATGTGAATGTCTTCAGCCTCCCAGGATAGCCCAGCATGGCGAGAGATGGAGGCAGCCACACAATTGTGAGAAGACACCGGGGTGGTGGAGACCTTTGATGGCATGCTAGCTCTGTCTGGGCATCTTTGGAGTTTAGCAAATTACTGAGGAAACTACTATGTGCCTGTGTCCTTACTGGTAAGCTGGAAATAATAGTATATATCAGTGGGGTGATGGGAGTATTGAATGAAATAATTGGTATTTCACAATTCCAGGCCCACGGCAATCACTCAATAAAAGTAGTTAGCTTTATTACTATGATTCTTATCGCTATTATTTATTGTTATTGTTATTAGAAAGGCACCAGATTCCCAGTAGTAGGCCTGCCTTCAAGTTCACAAGTCCTAAGTAGGACGCATTCTTATTTCTGGTTTCATTTTTTTCTTAAGTGAGGAAAATCTTATCTACTTGGGGAAAAAGTAAACATCTGCCTGATAAGAAGAACACGTTTCAGAATCTATTGTCTTACAGGATTGTACGCGACTTTTTTTTTTTAAAGATTTTATTTTTTTCCTTTTTCTCCCCAAAGCCCCCCAGTGCATAGTTGTATATTCTTAGTTGTGGGTCCTTCTAGTTGTGGCATGTGGGACGCGGCCTCAACGTGGCTGGATGAGTGGTGCCATGTCCGCGCCCAGGATTCGAACCAACGAAACACTGGGCCGCCTGAAGCGGAGCATGTGAAATTAACCACTTGCCCACGGGGCTGGCCCCTGTATGTGACTTTTTATAATCCTGCAAAAAAGTAGATTCTGAAATGTGTTCTTTTTACCAAGCATGACTTGTTGACTATCTTCTAAGAGGTGCACGGAACAGCTCTGTGCTCCAAGGCAGCTGGGCAGACTCCACTGACCTTCTTCCCCTGCTCTGGTTTGACTTTCACACACAGGCATGCTCTCAAAATCAGGAATTTTCTTAAATATCCGGCTGAGGTAATGCAGACGAGCCTGAGAAGCCTGAAGAACAAATACTATCAAGAAACAGTAGAGGCAACAACATCTTAACAGGACTCAAAAAACAAACCCAAACAGGAAAATGTGAGTGAATAGGGCAGTATGAACGAGCCTAGCTCTTATTAATCGTCAGATAAACTCAGATTCTGAACCATCCATTATTTTGACAGTTATTTTGAGAATTAGTGAAGAAGCAGTCCTAAGACTAATACACTGGGCCTGATATCTTAGATCCAGCTGCTCCTGAACGTTTTTCATCTGCCTCGATAACCCTGGGTTGGGATATGATACACCTGTAAGCAATAATGTTTTACCAAGGCAATGATCCTTATATAAAATATAGGGGCAGGGAGACGAGGTATGTATGTTCCACAAGAGGAAGCATATGCTTTTCATCTAAGCCTTTTTGAAGCATGTGAAGGCACCTATTATACATTCTTGTGCTCTCTTACTGGGAACGTAAGAGACTCTTACACAGGCATGGACATGGCCCACACTATGTGGAGGAATGAGGTAGCCCACACTTCGGGCTGATTAGTGGCACCGTTACGTGTTTTGCTCTGAAAGTCATCTGGGTCTGAGGAGGGCGACATTTCGCAATGTGTCCAAGTGTGGTCTTAACGTTTAGTTAGTCAACGTCTGACACAGTTCCAGACACCAGTGCTAAAGGAGAGACTGTGTGGTTTCACCAACATGGCTCTTCCTTCGGACCATGCCTAGGAATGGAAAGTAAAAGACCAGCTTTTCAAACTCAGGTGACCTTGATTGCTCTTCCTGGCTCAGCCGACTCCCAGGCTTGCTTCATGGCTCGGATTTCATCTGCTCGTTCGGTATCTTTTTTCACTTCAAAAGAATCTGCTTCACCGTGTTCAGTGACCAACCGCAGAATCCAGTAGGGTTTATTTGGGTCTTCTTGTTGAGAGTGGGCAGTGGACATCTGCTAAAATAACATAAAAACCTTTGAGTCAGATGCTTTTCTCCTTTCCAATGGGTCTATATTTTACCCTATGATCCATAATTTCACTAAGTGTTCACTCAAAAGAAATGAAAATATATATTCACAAAAAGACCTGAACAAGAACATTCATTACAGCCTTATTCATAATAGCCAAAAAAAGGAAATGATATAAATATCTATTAACTGATGAATGGATAAACAAATTGTAATATGTTCATATGATTGAATCCTACTTACCATTAAAAAGTAATAAATTATTGAAGTATACCACAGCGAGGTTGAATCTCACAGGGAGATATTATACTGAGATAAAGAAGCTGAGCACAAAAGAATACTTCTTGTATGATTCATCTGCATAAAATCCCAGAACAGGCAAAACTGTTGCCTGAAGGTGAGGTACGGGATGACAGAATCCACCCCACAGAGGTTTGAGGGAATTTCTAAGCTTAAGGAAATGGTCTATAATCTATACCTTGACAGAGACATGGGTTACATGGTAAATGCACTTGTCAAAAGTCATTGAATTGTACAGTTAAGATTGTTGCATTTCACTCTGTGCAAATTTTACCTAAAAGCTGTAAACAAAAAAAATTCTAAATGACACTTAGGCTAACTCATAGCATCTCTTCATAAAAATGAGGGCAGGAATAGTTGATTATTTCTGAGTCTGGATACACTTGAGATATATTCATTATGAAAGTGAACGACATTTTGAGATTTCATAGGATCACTTTCATGGACCACAGGCTGGGAGCAGATTGCCACAGGACTTGAAAATGTCTAGATAAGTGAGGCCCATTGGTGCCAATCTGGTAGTGGGAAAGGCTTGACTCAGATGTGGTTACTAGCAGTCTACGTAAGCTGGGCAATGTTAATTATCCATCTGAAATAATACAGGTGAGGAAGCAGGGATTGGTGAGGGCACCGAATAAAGTTTTCCCATACAGTTTTATTTTAATGTTACCAAAAAGAGCTTCCAGATTTCTACAATATTCCCCTAATATTCTGATGAGAACTTAAATCTCACAACTGGAAATTCTTCTATTTCTTCCTTTTAAAACACAGTACATAAGCTTTTACCATCTTTCATATTGCTTGATAAGTGAGTTTATCAGAAACTTCTTTGCGATCAAGTTTTGATCAGAGGAGGGAACACTGTGCAGACCCAAGGGTGGGCCATATGTCTTATAAGAATTAATGGATTGAGTTAAGCTTAGTTGTTTTAAATTTTAATAGTTTAATTTTGCTAATGATAAGAATATTTTTAAGTGAATTCAAATAACTGATTTTATGCCAGTGAAAGAGAAATTGAAGCTACATTTAGCAAAATTAACACAGAGGATTATCTTGAAGTTTCAAGGGAAAAAAGTGGTTGATTGGAATTTCACCTATGTTTTTTAATTAAACAATATTGAAATAAGCAAATTTTGAGTAGAAAATTATATCTGGTTCTTTTATATTTCAAATGTAATAGTCCTTTGATAAAGAAAATTCCATTTTTCTTCATCCGTGTAGATGATATTACAATAAAAGGCAGCATTTGGATTGCAGAATGTAGTGAGTGAAAATGTAAGTAATGTAAATTTAAGAAGAAATTAGCTTTTCCAAATGAAATCAAATCAATGATTAAATAAATTCAACATGATTATGGTGACTAAAGTGAGAATATAAAGTATAATATGATGGTTTTCAGTTTCTTGTTTGGCACATATATTAATAAATTTTCAAACATTAAACAATATAATACCAATATCTGCTAGAACCAACTAGCAGAATATTAAGATTCTTAAAGCTTAGTTAATTGCTAATGTCATAAAAACCTAATTCCCATATGAATTCTGTCACCAAAAATACCTTCTGTGCTGTGCAAAATGGTCCAAGCACTGTATTTGTCAGGAATCCTCAGAATTCATGAGTATTTCAAAGTTAACTCATGCTGACCCTCAATTCTTTATTAAATTTGGTGGGTCTCCTGAACAAGTTTCATTTTTGAGAATATATGCATACATTCATCACAATTTTGAAAAGAATGGAAGGTCAGTTTTTAGGTTTGTCCAATGATTAATTTTCTGTAGAATTGTTTTTTTCTTGATTCAGTATTTTTTCAACATTCTTTGCAATATTTTTCACTTTTCTTCATTGCTTTCTATGTACTTCAACCGTTCCAACTGCATCTGATAAAGTTTTTCATTTAGACTTTCATCTAGAGATATGTTTTCACACAATACAGGACTGAATCTGAAATAAGTGTCAGGAGGTAATAGGTTATCGAGTATTACATGGACTTCTATATCTGTAGCACTGTTGATGACATTAGGCTGTGTGGTTTTCAAGCTCATGTATATCATGGTGCTTCTCATATACTCATAACATCCAATGCCCAGGGATGCTATGCACTCTAATGGGACGTCTGGCCAACACTTACACTCATGCATTGCTAATGCTGAAAGGTTATTCAGAAGAAAACCTCCATCTTGATGGGGATCGTTTCCCAAAAGCACACTCTGCACAGTAGCCTGAAGCAGCAGGTGGAGCTCTAGTGGCCTGCCACAGTTTATACTGACAGCCTCCCAAACAGTGAGAGTTGACTTCAGGAGGGTGAGCATAGTTTCTGAACCTGCAAACTTTTGGCATTACCCCACTTTATACCATGGGACTTGATGCTGCTACCTTTGGACATATGGACTTCTTGCTGTTTCAATCATGAGTGCATATCCCATTCTATCCTTAAGAAAATTCCCCACATTTGACGGTCATAAAATGCATGGCTCCAGCTCATTTTGACCATTCCAACAGCAATATTTTGTGAAAACACATGTGATCCTAATTTATAATAACTGCCTCATGTTTGTCCAGGGGCATATGAAACAATCCCAACATGAAAGCTAATATGGCACCTGTGCTTACACCAGAAATGCAATCAAAGAGCTGACAGCTGGCTTTCGAGTGCGTTGAACTGACTTTCACCATATCTGAAGAGCAACTGCATCCCTCGCTCCTCCGTCATCAATTGTGAGAATTCAGATACCTCTTCCTTTCGCTGGATTTGCATAGCCAATTAAGGCCAAAATTTCTGTCACTGCAGCCTGAAGAGTGCCATCCTTAATTTGTCTCAGTCATAATAAATATGGAGTAATTCTTTCCTTGGAAGCCACTCCTTTTCCTTCAGGAAGTTCTGGAAGATGAAAAGTCAAGTTCTTCAACCCTGTTAATGCAGAGCTTTGAATCAGGTGTCCTCAGTGCTTGACCTAACGCCCAAGTTTGGTCATCAAGACAGTAGTCCCCGCTTATCCTCGATGTCTCTTTCTGTGGTTTCAGTGACCCGTGGTCATCCACTGCGGGCTTGGAACATATTCTCCACAGATATTGGGGGACTACTGTACTGCCCCTTGCAATCTTTTCTCACTGAAGAGACAGATGCTATTTCTCCTCTGCTTTTTTGTTTTTGCTAACAGACTGCTCAGGGTTAATCGCCTCTTCCTGTTCTTCAGATTGATCCTTTTGACTGAATCCCATTTTAATTTGGAGACAAGTCCACCCACGTAACCCCCTACTAAAGCTTGTACGCCTTCAGTGGGACAAGGAGGAAAGTCAGCAGTGCTTCGTTTAGTAGAAACCGGGAGACCCTGAGGGACTTGCAGGCTTGTCCACAGCACATAGAGAAGATTCTGAGCGCAGCTTCTTACCAGTCGGGACGCCGGGACATGGAGAACTTGTTTTTACTTCTTCAAAGTTCTTACCTTCAATTTCTGAATTGTCCTGGAAATGTTTATTCTCCTTTTCTGAGACATTTTGCCCTTACATTTGAAGCAGGAATTAATATGGCTTGATAAAAAGTAGAACGATTCTCCTAGTTTGGTGGTCATACCGTTCATGTTATGAAAAGACTTTGCCTACTTCTATCTTCATCTTTATCCATACTGTGACTTTTCCTTTCTGGAAAATTCTTTTGTGTTGATTTCACACTATGTTTTTTCAGAAATTTGATGGTTTGTTTGATGTTTTTCTGTTTTAACCAGCCACTAACTGATATGTTTCTTAATTTTCAAGAGCTTGATTTAAGTTGAACTAAATGTGAAACCATTTCATTCTGATTGCCTAAAACAGCCTTTGAAATAAAGTTCAAAGTACTTTTAAAATGGGACATATGAATGCTCACTCTTATAAGACTCTTGGGAGCAGAAACGCTAAGTTTCAAAATTCCAGTATGTAAACTATGGTTGTTTGGAGAGTAACAGTGCTGGCTGTAAAACTCTGCTTCCCTTTGGGTCCATTTACATCTTATTTTGCTCGTATGAAAACCTGTGGTAGACTGATGTCACGTATCCTCCCATAATGTTTCGGTGAACACAGGAAACGCATTTGCTTGCTCTTCTGCTTCGCACAAAGGCTTCTTGCATGATGAGATGCAGGATGCAACCGCTTCTGCAGCAGCGGCAACTTGCCCTTTCCCCACCGTGGACATTGACTGGGGTTGGCCTGCGTTGGCTGAGCTCCCAACACTAAAAGAAGAGCAGCAGCCCGGGGGCCACCCCATCAGGTCCATCCCAACCCCAGCAAGTCAGGTGAAGCTTATTTACTTCACAGTGTTTTCACGGGTAGACCCCAACTACAAAATTAAATCCTGGAAATGCAAGTGGACAGGTTTTTCCTTTACCCAAGTCTGGGATCATTGATCATCATCTCTTCTCCTAATTTGTTAATTTTCCTTTATTGTCCTTTAGTAGTGGTACCAACATCCTATTCAGTTAATCCAGCTGCAAGCCTGAAAGATATCCTTTGTTCCTTCTTGTTCCTTACCACCCACTCGAGACTGATAACCACCTACCTCGTTTGTTTCCTAGACAGTTCTTTATTTGTCTCTTCTTCCTTTCTTTTGAGTTATACCTAGTAAGCACATGCTCTTTCGCCTGGACTTCTGCTGCAAGTTCTTGAGTGTTTTCCCCATTTCTAGTCTTTTCCCCATTAAATTCATACCCTTAAAAGCCATCGGGGTATCTGAAATGTAAATCTAATCACGTCAATACACTTCTTAAACCCCCCACATCCCAGCCCTGCTTAGCCTAAGAGGCGATCACAAATGGTGGGAACAAGTTGTCCTCATAGGCATTTTGTTTTGAGTTTAGTGGTTTTATTTCCTTAAACGTTCTCCGTTTTGTTTTTTTTTTTGGAGGGGAAGATTCACCCTGAGCTAAAGTCTGTTGCCAATCTTCCTCTTCTTTTTTTTTTTACCTCCCCAAAGTCCCACTACATAGTTATATATCCTAGTTGTAAGTCATTCTAGTTTTTCTTTGTGAGCCCACCAAAGCATGGCTACTGACAGATGGGTGGTGTGGTTCTGTGACTGGGAAGTGAACCCAGGGCACTGAAGCAGTGAGTGCCAAACTTTAACCACTAAGCCATCAGGGCTGGCACAAGTTTAGCGTTATTTTTTATTTTTTGGTGAGGAAGATTGGCCCTGAGCTAACATCTCTTGCCAATCTTCCTCTTTTTGCTTGAAGAAGACTGTCGCTGAGCTAACATCTGTGCCAATCTCCTTCTATTTTGTACGTGGGACATCACCACAGCATGGCTTGATGAGTGGTGTGTAGGTCCAGCTCTGGGATCTGAACCTGCAAACCCTGGGCTGCAGAAGCAGAGTGCATGAACTTAACCACTATGCCACCAGGCTGGCCGCTCAGTTTAGTGTTTTTAAATAACTTGAATTTGAGTATCTTTAAGCCTGTGCTTACATTCCTCAAATTTGCCACCTACATCCTCTTCCTTACCTCTAATCATTGTAATTACCTAAGTGACCATGAAGGAATTTGGAATCATGACCTCTGGGCTGTACATAGAATCCAAGCCTTCTAATGAGGCTTAAAGGCCCTCCTCCATCTCACTTTCACTTACTTCTCCAGCCTCATCTCTCATACTTTAGAGCTTCAAAAAAAAAACCAGATTGTGTTGGTTTTTGCCTTATGATATGTTTGCTGATTGACTCGGTTCAGGATTTGACTCCTCTAGGAAGAGGCTGGAATAGGTACCTATTCTTTCTCTTTTCCTTTTTTGGTGAGGAAGGTTGGCCTTGAGCTAGTATCTGTTGCCATTCTTCCTCTTTTTTTCTTGAGGAAGATTGTCGCTGAACTAACATCTGTGCCAATCTTCCTCTATTTTGTAATGTGGGATGCCACCACAGCATGGCTTGATGAGTGGTGTGTAGGTCCATGCCCAGGATCCAAACGCACAAACCCCAGGCTGCTGAAGTGGAGTGTGTGAACGTAACCACTATGCCGCTTGACCAACCCCGGTACCAGTTCTTTCTAATACTGCACATACAGTATCCAACATTAAAACTCTCTGTTAACCTTCAGTCTCTTCCATTAGATTACATACTAAAAGTTCAACTATTGCTTTTTGATACTAAACTAGGGAAGGCAGCCTGCAGACAGTATACAAGAAATGTCCTTATCTAGATGGTTGCTGGAATGAGGGAGATAGAATTTTTCAGTTTTGTCCTCAGGAGAGATGGGCAAGTAGGGACCCAATGGACCTATATGTATTAAGTGACTTCAATAAGAAAAAGTACCACACTCACCTGAGGCTCAAAGCGAGGTGCTTGTTTTTCTTTGGCTGTCTTTTCTTTCTCAGATGACTTTTCTTTGCCTTTTCTTGTTGTTTTGGAAGTTCCTGAAGATTTTTGCCCCTCACTGATAGCATGGGAATCTGGGCTTCCCAAGGTAATTAATTCCTCATGTTTTTCTCCATGAGCTAGAGAGAGATGAAAATGGAAACCAGTGAGTCATAATATAACAATAATATCATGTCCGGTAGGAACAGAGGAAGTGAGTCAGAAAAAGTGTTAGTCAAAGGGGTTTGGATTTCTTTTCTTTTTTTAAACATTCCTTTCATAAAGATTTGTGTGACTTCCTTTTATAAAATTGAGAAATAATTCGCATACCATAAACTCACCATTGAAGTGTGCAAATTATTGTGTTTTGGTATATTCATAAAGTTATGCAAATATCACCACTAATTCATTTCCAATCTGGATGATTTCAGTTAATTTTCTTGCTTAATTGCCTTGGCTTGTATCTACAGTACGATACTGGATTCATTTATCTCTGCTTTAATATTTATTATTCCCTTCCTTCTATGTGCTTTGGTCTTAGTAGGCTCTTCTTTTTCTAATTTTCTAAGGTGGAACATTAAGTTACTGAGATCTTCCTTCTTTTTAAATGTAAGCATTTATAGCTATTAATTTCCCTCAGCACTGCTTTCACTGCATCCCATAAGTTTTGGTATGCTGCATTTTCTGTTTCATTCATCTCTAAATATTTCTTAATTTCCCTTATGATTTGTTCTTTGACCCATAAGTTAAGAGTGTGTTGGATATGTTTGTGTATTTCCCAAATTTATTTGTTAAGGATTCCTTATTTCCTTCCTTTCTAATCAGAAAAAATACTTTGTATGAGTTCCATCCTTTCACACTTATTTGGACTTGTTTTATTGCTTTACATATAGTCTATCCTACATAATGTTCCAAATGTACTTGAGAAGAATGTGTTTTCTGCTATTGTTGAATAAAGTGTTCTATAGATATCTGTTAGGTCAAGTTGGCTTATAGTGTTATTCAAGTTTTCCATTTCCTTTTGATTTTCTGGCTAGTTATTCTATTTATTATTACAAGTACAGTATTAAATTTCCAAATATTAATGTTTAATCGTCTATTTCTACCTGAAGTTCTGTCAGTTTTTGTTTCATGTATTTGGAGCTCTGTTTTTAGGTTAATATATGTTTATAATTGGATTGACTCTTTTACTCTTGTAAAATATTCTTCTTTGTCTCTGGCAAATGTTTTCTGTATTAAAGTCTATTTTTTCTGGTATTAATATGGTAACTCCAGGTTTATTTTGGCTACTGTTTGTATGGTATTGTTTTTTTTCCAACTTTTGGTTTTCAAACCATCTATATCTTTGAAACTGAAGTGTGTCTCTTGTAGACAACACATAGTTAGATCACATTTTTGTTCCCCATTCAGCCAGTCTCTGTCCGTTAACCAGGGGGTTTATTCAATTCACATTTAATGTCATTACCAGCACAGTAGCAGTTATGTCTGCTTTTTTATTATTTCTTTTCCTATGTGTCATATCTTTTATTTTCTTCTATTCTTCTATTACTGCCCTCTTTTGTGTTAAATAAATATTTACCACTGTACTATTTTAATTCCATTGTGTTGTGTTTGTTTGCTATACGTTTTTGAGTTATTTTCTTTGTGGTTTCCCTGGTGATTACAATTAATGCCTTAATTTATAACTATCTAGTTTGGATTAAAACCAATTTAATTTCTGTAGCATACAAAATCTTTGCTTTTCTATAGTTCTGTCCCCCCTTTATGCTGTTTTTATCACAAATTTCATCTTTTGCATTTGTGTCCATTAACACAGATTTATAATTATCCCTTTATGCTATTGTCTTTTGATATGGATAGGAGAAAAATCAGATTTACACACAAGAAATGCATACATATTGAGTTTTCTATTTATCTCTGTAGTTACCTTTACTGGTGCACTTAATTTCTTGATATGGATTCAAGCTACTGCCTAGTGTCCTTTTGTTTTAGCCTGAAGATTTCTTGTAGGGCATGTTTGTCAGTGGCAAATTTTCTCAGTTTTTGTTTTTCTGAGAATGCCTTAATTTTTCCTTTATTTTTGAAGGATAGTTTTTCTGGATATAGAATTCTTTTTAAATTTTTTTTTCAGCTCTGAAAATCTTATCCAATGGTTTCTGGTCTCTACAGTTTTTGACAAAAAATCTGCTGCTAGTCTTACTGAGGATCACTTACATACGACAAATCATTTCTCTATTGCAGCTTTCTGGATTCTTTATCTTTGTCTTTAGATAGTTTGATTATACTGTGTCTACCTATGGATTTTTTTTGAGTTCATCCTATTTGGAGTGTGTTTAGGTAGCTGAATTTCCAATTGATGTTTTTCATCAAATTTTGGACATTTTCAGCCATTATCTCTTCAAATAGCCATTCTACAACTTTCTCTCCTCTCCTTCTAAGATTCCCATTATGCATATGTTGGTATGCATGATTGTGTTCCACAAGTCTCTGAGGATTTGTTCCTGTTCCCTTTTCTTCATTCCTTCATTTTTTAAAATGTTCCTCAGACTGGGTAATCTCAATTGATTATCTTCCTTCCTGGGAAGAAGGCTTGTAACTGAGGTGGTTTTGAGTCAGCCTTGTAATTGAGGCCTTCCAGGATACCACCAGACAAGTCAAATAATAATAAGTCTTTGGGAATGAGACTTTAAAACAGACCCAGTTTAATTTTACTCTTTCTGATGGCTGCCAACCAGCATCAGAAATAGAGGATATTATTTTTCAAGGTTACTACCGAGCTGGAGACCAGTGGATGCGACTAGGGCAAGTTAACATGACATGTACCTCACTGTTTTTAAAGAGATTTGGATATTTTTCTTGAATACAGCCTTTGCTAATTTCCAGAGTTCCAAAAAAGTTGATTCTGATCATTTCTGCCAGCTTTTTCATTGTTTTTATGGAGAAGCTAATTTTCATAGTCCTCACTCTGCCATTTTCACTGATGTCCCCCTGGATTCGTTTGATTATCTGAACCTCGTGTATTACCTCTGCCTGTTGTTTGTCTGGGGCAGAGTGCTGAGAGAACAAAGAATTCACAGAGGCCAGGTCGCTCACGGTTCCTGGAGAACTTGCCATAAGAGCATGGAATTACAAAAAGCTCTGTGGAGGAAGGTGAGATTCCATTCTAAGAAGCTCAGCTCTTGAGTGCAATGAGTATGACAAGTCAAAAATGGACTGATTTAACTTGTGAGCAGAAAAGTGAGAAAAATGAGACCACAGAAAGAGAAGAAGGTTATTTAAATAAGAGGAAGGACAGGACGTAAGGGTAGAGATGATGAGTTATAGAAACTGGATCAAGAGAAGAAGAAAGAAGAGTTGAAAACAAAGATTTTTATAGGAAGCCACACAGTAAAATCATCTTTTATCAAAAACCCAGGATAAACAGTAAGAAAGGCTGCAGAGGACACATTTTCTCCTTGGTTTTTTGGTATCATTGGTCAGCCAAAAACTTTGAAGTTGAAGAAACATTACTTGCACGGCAGTGAAGCTTCCTCTCAGAGCCTCCTCATGCTGCCCTGCTTCACACAGATGGTACGGTACCACACCCTCATGTTAAGCCCAGTGTGAGGTAACTGGGCTTCAACCAGTCTCAGTGGCCGCAGGCGCCATCTCAGCTTCTTGCTCCAATAAAATCCAAGTCCCAGAGATCTCAATGCCAGCAGAGTCAGTAGTTAAGTGCATTTTAGAGTCTCACTTGTGGCCAGTACTAGGAGAAAAAGAACCTCATAAAAACTGGAGTAGGGGGCCGGCCCGGTGGTGCAATGGTTAAGTTCGCACATCCGATTCGGCAGCCGAAGGTTCACTGTTTCAGATCCCGGGTGCAGACATGGCACCACTTGGCAAGCCATGCTGTGGTAAGCGTCCCACATATAAAATAGAGGAAGATGAGCATGGATGTTAGCTCAGGGCCAGTCTTCCTCAGCAAAAAGAGGAGGATTGGCCGATGTTAGCTCAGGGCTGACCTTCCCCCCAAAAAATAAAATAAAAAATAAAATAAAATAAAAAACTGGAGTAGAAGAACTCATTCTTTTCAGCTTGGGCTGCCAGACAACTCTGGTACCAGTAATGCTGTGCTTACTGTAACACACAGATTCAGTCTTGATGAATGTATAAATCACCCAGGGAGCCTGTAAAATGTAGATCTCAAAGCCCAGACCCCAGAGATTCCAAATCCTTAATCTGATATGGGGGTGAGGAATCTACAGCTTTAAAAACTACTAATTCAAAAATTATGAAAAATGCGGCCCCCACACTGTACATTCATGTAGCTGGCAGAACTGTAGAGGAAACAACTATTGGAATAAACTAACATATCTCTTGCAGAGAGGAAATGCTCAGGGAGTATCTTTTGATAAAATGAATTCATAAAAATCTTCAGCATTATGCCTTTCGGTTTCCTCTTACGTCATCTTACATGTACCCAGAATACACTAGACAGAAATCTTCAGTGGATAATGCAACTTATAAAAATTACAGAAATGTAATTTTGAATTTATGATTAAAATTCAGTGCTTAGATTTATAAATACAAGAATTAAAAACTGGTTGGGATTTGAACATTAACACAATTTCTAAACTAGAATACTTGTTTAGGACAAAGTGTACGTTTGCCTAACATAATCACACTGGGTAAATATAAACAGGAATATATATACATATATGGTATTTAATAATGTTTTGTTTCATCAAAGACCTTGAATTGAGAATGATAAACAAAGTTTATATGTGTTTTTGCAAAGAGATTAGATCCTCAAAGTTGCAGTCCAGTAACACTAAAATGTAATATATTAGCAAAAGGACTTTAAAATAACGACATTGCTAATTTCAAGGATATCACTAAGTACTACTGGCTCAAGGTCCTCCAATTTCTATTTCCTTAAGTGAAAGTCAGCTGTCTTCGTAAGCAAGTTTTACTGAAACTTAGATATTGAAATGTAACTAAAGGTGGCACTGTTGCCTCATGTAACCAGAAACCAAGCTTTGTAAAAATTTTTGACACAAATATCTTAAATTGTACATAGCTAGATTTCAGGCCTTACTTTTTATTATGGGTTATACAGGTGAGAATTTTTGAAAAAAACAATAAATTACATATTTTATTTTTCATAGAAATTAAATGTTGAGTTTAAATGAATAAATGGGGCAACATTTCCACGGACTTCAGGATGCACGTAAAATTTTAAATTACAAGGCTGGCCCCGTGGCATAGTGGTTAAGTTCAGCAGCCCAGGTTCATGGGTTCAGATCCTGGGTGAGGACCTACACCACTCATCAGCCACGTTTTGGTGGTGACCCATATATAAAGTGGAGGAAGACTGGCAACAGATACTAGTTCAGGGCTAATCTTCCTCAGCAAGAAAAGAGAAAAAGAAATTTTAAAATTAGGTCACCAATGTGGTAATGAAAAAAAATACTTGACCAATTTCTTCTTGATATAGTACTTATAATTGAAACTAAGCTGTTATAATGTGAAGACATTAGTAACTTAATTTTTCTAAAATATATCATACCCTAAAAATCAAAGTTTTTAGGTTCTGTGTTGTAAATATAATTGGCTCATAGAAGTTGATATATTGATATGTTTTAGTTTGAACAAAGTGGCTACCTAAAAATCCACATTTATAAACATGATATCAGAGACATGATATTAGAGACTATTTCAAATTCAAAAGTTGCTTAACTTTGAAAAAGATTGGCCAATATATTCTTTCAAATAGAAAATCTTCCTGGGTCATTTTAAATAAAACTTAATTCTGAATTTCATTGCTTGCTGCTTTTAGCAATTAATGTATTATGCAATGCAGGTGTAATTTAATTTTAGCAGAAGCTCATTCACACATAAAATTGTCAAATGTAATGTCAAAAAAGAAGACATATAATTATTCCTGAAGACTTATTTTCTAGTTGGAATACATGATAATGATAATACCATTTTCTGAGTGCTACTAGGTTCTGGGAACCTTATATATATTATCTTGAACCTTCCCAACAGCCTTGAAAGATAAGAGTTATTATTCTAATTTTATGGGTGATAAATAACCTGTGTTCAGGCAACTAAACCTAGGGTACTTTATCTGCTATGCTGTACTTCTCCATTTAATATTGACTTTCTTTTAAAAACTTAATTCATATTATTAATTTTGTACCATTACTCAATTCTATGTTTTTACAGTATTCTATTTCACTCATTATAATACTGTGTTCCTTTCACATATTAATATTTTTCTTTTGTTTTCCTTTAAGATTTTAACATGTATTGATTAATATACTTAAATGTATTAAATATGATAGCTTGTTATAGTGGTTTGTTTACTGGAAATCCATCTGTGTTGGACAACTTGAACTTGAGAAACAAAAGCTCTTAAGGAAAAATATAACAAAACCCTTTACACAAACTTTTATGTTCACTGAAGAAATATAGACAGCTCCCTAAATAAATACATGTATCAAGGACGCAATAAAGATCTGAAATTGACACTACCATATATATATATTTTTTCCTTTTCAAAAGCCCTTGCTGGATCATCAATTCTGATTCAAGATCCTAGTTCTGGCAGTCACTAGCTGTGTAACCATGGGCAAGTCACATAAATGGTCCGTGCCTCAGTTTTCTCATCTGTAAAATGATAATGGTAACAGCATCTGCCTCATAGGTTGATCGTGAGGATTAATTGGATCAGTATATGGAAAGCCCTTAGAAAGCATCTGGCAGAAATGTTAGCAGCTACTCCCAGCACCGCCGTCACGACTGTGGCCACACTGCTGGCTGGGACGTCTCTCCAGAGCCGACAGGGTACTGGAAAGGTGCTGGGCTCTGGCAAATCAGATTTAGGTTAAAATCTTCACTTTGCCCCTTCTAGCTGTGTAAACTTAGGCAAATTATTTACAAAACTGAAGCCTCATTTCTTCATCTGTGAAATCGGGGTGGTAATACCTACCTCCCAGAGTTTTTATGAGAATTGTAATACAGGAAAATACTTAGTAGAGTAAGAGGCACATGATCGTAGTAAAAGAAACCATAATTGTATTCATTGAACTTCTAGGTCTTTCTAGAGTTTTCTTTTTGTTTACATAATAAATGTATATTCTTTTAATTTTTTGATTAAAATAGCATGTGCTCATTTAAAACTTCTGGCTTTTACCTTTTTAATTTTAAATTTAATTTTGTTTTTAGATCCTGGAAAATGTAAATGAGAAAGTAAGATTACTAATACTTCTACCGCCCAGAAATAATCACTTGAACATTTTTGGTAAATACTCTTCGTTTCTTTTTCCGTGCACACCCCTTTCCCTCTCCCATCCACTCATGTATTTTTGAAGAGTGGTGGCAATTTAGGGTTGCCAATGTCTAACAGTAGACAAAATCCTCATATTAACAATAATGCATTTGTGTGAGCTAAGCTTAGGCAGACATTTCTGAATCTTTCTTCTCCGCCATTTCTGACCTAGAAGGAGAGGGGAATGGCCTTGCATATCCAGACATGTGCACAGGGTTTTCCTTGTTCCTTTGTTTGTCATGCTCATCTGACAAGAATCAGCCTCTCTTTGGCCACACCTGATGCCTGGTGGGTGGTCCTGTGGGTCAGGTGTGTCTAAAACGGGCTCCTGGGTCTCTTCTGAGACACATTCTCCTCACCACTCCCACTTCCAAGGCAACAGTTCATTTCCCTTGCTTGGTATTCTTCAAGACTTCATGGTACAAAGTATTCCCCCTGACCCCTCTATTTCAAAGGGTCATTTCTTCTTTTCCTAAATACCCCAATTTACATAATTTCACATAATTCACACAGCTTACATACATTGGAAACAAATTTCTAATTACTGAAGAAAATATACACGAAATTTTAAAAATATACATTTGACTGGACTTAAGGTATTTTAAGATTTTTTGCACCTTTTTAGACATTAGAAGTTTACTTTGGAGAGATGAAAAGAAAGCAACTCATTCACTCTTCTAACAGCGTTGTACTACATGGTGCGATCTTTCCCCGAAAACCTCAAATGTCACTACAAACATTCCCTCCTTTATCACTGCATGTTCTTGTATCTCTTTGAACGTTATTCAGAAATAGGACATTATTCAGAAATCCTGTGAACAAGATCCTCAGCTGAATTTAATAGAGATTGTTTCCATCGTTTTCTTTTCATGACTTATGCTAAGATTATTTATTGCCTATCTTGTGGGATCTGAGTTCACATTTATAATTGCTATAAACAGCAGTAGCGTGACTATTTTTAGCTTATCGAGACAGGCATAACAGAATATTGTAATATAGAAGTCAGAAGTATAAAGAACCACAGGCAACTCATGGAAGAGCCCACATATGGAAAAAAATGGGGTTTGATGCTCATTCTGATCTACTAAAATCCTTGGTACTCAGAAATGTAATGTAAAATCTACTGATACTACGAATTTTCCTTGAAAAGTAAAAAAAGAAATCAGAATAGCTTAGCCGAACACATATAATACACACATGCGTACACACAAAACTCTGCAGTTTCTCTATTATTTTGATGTATTTCTGTAATTGTCAATATTTTATTTGCACATGGATCTTTAGCATAAAATATTTAATCCAATAGGCATCAAGCACATACTGTCTACTTCTTTACGGGAGGGGGACACAAAGCCACCTGATAATTTGCACCATCCATTATTTCAATTAGATTTCCATTGGTTCATATAGACAAAGAGACCTGCACTTTTCTGGCACCGTAAGAGGTGTTCCTTTGGACTACAGGAGGTGAAGATAATGACTAACCTCAAGGAGACCTAAAGTGACAGCTGGCAGGAAAAGAATATATAGTGAGAGAGAGCATGGGAAGGTGCAAAGGGGAAAATAAATAAATAAAAAGTAATGGCTTTTCCCCCTTTATTTTCCATTAGAACGTTGTAGGTGTGGATGGTCGATTCCAAAATATTTAAAGAACTCAAATTCATAGCTGTAGGTAATCCGTAAGGCAGAACTAGAGACAATTAATTAGGTGGGGTCAGGCAGGCTTCCTGGCTGAGGACCCAGAGAAGAGCACTGACTTGAAGCACGAGCTCAGGGAGCCTGCCACAAGGGCAGTGAGAGCAGAAGCCAACGGCCTTGCATCCCCGAGGGGCAGCTCAAAGGACGTGTTCAGGTCGAGAGGTGGCCTGCAAGGAGTTTTCAGTGTCCACATGACGTTTATTCATACATTAATTGTGTTCTCTTCGTGTAGACAAGAATTCTAGATTGAAGTCTTGCCTGCTCCATATTTCAGATACTTTCAGTGGTGCTGGGCAATGGGGGTGTTGCCTGCTGGAGGGGAGGTTGAGGCAGAATGAAGAGACACCTCAGCAAAATTCATACTCCGTGAGTTTACCTAGGGCATGCGCGAGAGGGTGTCTGCCCGGCTTTACGTGTGTATCGCCGGAAAGCAGCAGCACAGCCACTGGTTCAAAGAGCAAATTTTGGCCCCGGGGGCACCTGAGCTCCTGCCCTGCAGGTTATGCATACAACAGATAGGAACAGCAAACAGGGGGCCAATATTGGCTCTGGTGCTACCCCTTTCTCTGTGGGTGTCCGTGTTAGACGATGATAAGGATCACACACTTTCTTGCTGACCCTGACATGGCCCCAGAATCTTTTCAAGACAGCAGCCGGGTCACCATTACAATTTAAACTCTCCTGCTGTCCCTGGCATAGCACGTTCATGCATTTGTCTCCTAAACTTTTACTAACAGCTTCTCTCTGGTTCAGGAGATACAACCATGAGGCTGAGGCAGACAGAATCCCTGTGCCAGAGAGAGGGGTCCAGCGGGGGAGGCAGATGGGTGAAGGACTCCCGCAGAGTGCCATCTGCTCTAGGGTCACACACTCGATTCATCTAAAGTGGGGACTCTCAGTGTCATTTACTTTTATAAATTTTCTTTGAATTCTATGTCCTACACTAGAATCTGTTCCTTCTAATAAAGGTTCAGCTCAATAATAATAATTTTCTCCTAACTTCGGTAATAAACAAACCTCTATTAACTCCTCAAATGGTCAGGTCCATGCAGATAGTACAAGCAAGCAAACACGTGAACACAGTTTTCGACAATTAGTGAATACGGGCAACAGTAATAAAAGTGTCCTTTCATTCACTCACTCAACATACATTATGGCGTGATTACAGTGTGCATAGACTGCACTACAGGGAACGCAGGAGATCAAACAGGCAAGAATCGACAAAACTTCTTGGCCTAAGGAGCTTGCATTTTAGTAGACAATAAATGAGTGAAGGAAACTGCCTGTTAGAGGATGACCTAAGAATTTGTATCTTGATCAGAGGTAGGATGTGCAGGCATTAAAAATTCTGGAAAATAACAAAGCAAGCTTTGACGGTGGTTCCCATGGGTATCTGAACTGGGATTATGGAATCCAAGAAAGAATGGAGGCTTTTACTTTTTACGTTATGCCCCTTGTTTTAAGACTTTATTTTTTTGGAGAAGTTTCAGGATCGCAGCAAAATTGAGAGGAAGGTACAGAGATTTCTTCCCCTACACTCCCTACCCCTAACATGTACAGCTTCCCCATCAGCAACATCCCCACCAGAGTGGATGATTTGTTACAATTGATAACCCTACATTGACAATTCATAATCATCTAAAGTCCATAGTTTACCTTAAGGCTCACTTTTGGTGTTGTACGTTCTATGGGTTTGGAAAAATGTGTAATGACATATCCATCATTATAGTATCATACGGAGTATTTTCACCTCCCTAAAACTCCTCTGTGCTCCACTTACGCATCCCTCCCCCACTTCAACTCCAGGTAGCCAGTGATCTTTTCTTTTTTTAAAGATTTTATTTTTCCTTTTTCTCCCCAAAGCCCCCCGGCACATAACTGTGTATTTTCACTTGTGGGTCCTTCTAGTTGTGGCACGTGCAATGCTGCCTCAGCATGGCTTGATGAGCAGTGCCTTGCCCACACCCAGGATCCGAACTGGCGAAACCCTGGGCTGCTGAAGCAGAGCACATGAACTCAACCACTCGGCCACGGGGCCAGCCCCCAGTGATCTTTTTACTGTCTCCATAGTTTTGCCTTTTCCAGAAGGTCATACAGTTGGAATCACACAGTATGTAGCCTTTTCAGATTGGCTTCTTTCACTTAGTAATATGCATTTTAGGTTCTTCCATATCTTTTCAAGGCTTGATAGCCATGTATATACCACGGTGTATTTATCCATTCTCCTACGGAAGGACATTTTAGTCACTTCCAAGTTTTGGCAAATATGAATAAGGCCGCTATAAACATCCATGTGCAGGTTTGTGTGTGGATATAAATTTTCAATTCTCTTTTTTCAAATTTCATTCAGATATAATTGACATATAACATAAGTTTAAAGCGTACAATATAATGATATGATATATGTATATATTGTGAAATGATTACCACAATAAGTTTAGCTAACATCCTTCACCTCACAGAGTTACAAATATTTTTCTTGTGATGAAAACTTTTAAGATCTGCTCCCTTAGCAACTTGCAAATATAGAATACAGTGTTGTTAACTGTTGTCACCATGCTGTACTTTACATCCACAGAACTTAATTATTTTATACCTGGAAGCTTGTACCTTCTCACCACTTTCATCCATTTTCTCCACTCCAGTCCCCTCTCTGGAAACCACCAACTGCTTCTATGTTTCTGAGTTCAATTTTTTTAGAATCCACATATAAATTAGATCATGCAACATTTGTCTTTCCTGTACGACTTATTTCACTTAGCATAATGCCCTCAAGGTCCATTCGTGTTGCTGCCAAAGACAGGTTTTCTTTATTTATATGGCTGAATAATATTCCATATGTATATATACGCAATTCCTTTATCCATTTATCCTTTATGGACACTCAGGTTGCTTCCATGTCCTGGCTGTTGTAAATGATGCTGCAGTGAACATGGGGGCCCAGTTATCTCCTTGAGATAGTGATTTCATTTCTTCCAGATACATGCCCAGAAGTGGAATTGCTGGATCATATGGTAGTTCTATTTTTAATTTTTTGAGGAACCTCCATATTGCATTCCATAGTGGCTGCACCAATTTACAACCCCACCAACCGTGCCCAAGGATTTCCACTTCTCCACATCCTAGTCAATACTTGCTATCTCTTGTCTTTTTAATAATACTCATTCTAACAGGTGTGAGGTGATATCTCATTGTGATTTTGACTTGCATTTCCCTGAAAATTAGTGCTTGTGAGCATCTTTTCATGTACCTGTTGGTCAGTTGTATGTCTTCTTTGGAAAAATGTCTATTCAATTCTCTATCCATTTTTTTTTTTTAATGAGGAAGATTTGCCCTGAGCTAACATCTGCTGCCAATCTTCCTCTTTTTGTATGTGAGCCACCACCACAGCATGGCCACTGACAGATGAGTGGTATAGTTCAGCACCCAGGAAGTGAACCTGGGCTGCTGATGCCAAACTTGACCACTAGGCCACAGGGGCTGGCCCCTCTTCCACTCATTTTTTAATCAGATTAGATTTTTTTACTATTCAGTTGTATATGTTCTTTATATATGTTGGATATTAACCCTTTATCAGATATTTTATTTGCAATTATTTTCTCCCATTCCATAGGTTGCCTTTTCATGTTGTTCATGATTTCCTTTGCTGTGCAGAACATTTTTAGTTTGATGTAGTCCTGCCAATTTATTTTTGCTTTTTGTTTTGGTGTCAAACACAAAAAATCATTGCCAAGACTGATGTCAAGCAGCTTACCCCCTATGTTTTCTTTTAGGGATTTTATGGTTTCAGGTCTTATGTTCAAGTCTTCAATCCATTTTGAATTTATTTTTGAGTATGGTATAAGATAGGAGACTAGTTTCATTCTTTTGCATGTGGCTGTCCAATTTTCCCAGTACCATTCATTGAAGAGACTTTCCTTTTGTCATTGTATATTCTTGATTATTTTGTCATAAATTAATTGACCATATACGCATGGATTTATTTCTGGGCTTTTGATTCTGTTCCATTGGTCTATGTGCCTATTTTTATGCCAATACCATACTATTTTGATAACAATAGCACTATAATATAGTTTGAAATCAGAGAGTGTAATTCCTCCAGCTTTGTTCTTCTTTCTCAAGATTGCTTTGGCTATTCAGGGTCTTTTGTAGTTCCATACAACTTTTAAGATTTTTTTTTTCTATTTCTGTGGAAAATGCCATTGGAATTTTGATAGGTACTGAATTGAATCTATTTATGGCTTTGGTTAGTATGGGAATTTTAAAAATATTAATTCTCCCAATCGATGAACATGGAATATCTTTCCTTTATTTGTTTTCAATTTCTTTCATTGATGTCTTACAGTTTTCAGTACACAGACCTTTCACTTACTTTGCTAAATTTATACCTAGGTATTTTATTCTTTTTGATGCAATTGAAAATGGCATAGTTTTCTTAATCCTTGTTTTGATAGTTCATTATAAGTGTTTCCAATGCAATTGATTTTTGTATGTTGACTTTGTATCCTGCAACTTTATTTAATTCATTTATTAGTTCTAACAGTGTTTTGGTGGAGTTTTTAGGGTTTTATACAAATAATATCATATCATCTGCAAATAGACAGTTTTAATTCCTCCTTTCAGATTGTATGCCTTTTATTTCTTTTTCTTGCCTAATTGCCCTGGGTAGGATTTCTAGTACATTGTTGTACGCAAGTGGCAAGATTGGCCATCCTTGTCTTGTTCCTGATCTTTGAGTATGATGTTAGCTGTGGGCTTGTCATATATGGACTTTTTATATTAAGGTAAGTTCACTCTATATCCATTTGTTGAGAGTTTTTATCAATGAATAGATGTTGAATTTTCTCAAATGCTTTTTCTATGTTTATCAAGAGGACCATATGATTTTTATCCTTCATTTTGTTAACACTGGGTATCACATTGATTGATTTGCAGATGTTGCACCATGCTTGCATCCCTGAAATAAATCCCACTTGTTTATGGTGTATGATGCATGTTTTTGGGGGGAGTGGAGGAAAATAGTCCTGAGCTAACATCTGTTGCCAGTCCTCTTTTTGCTTGAGGAAGATTGTCGCTCAGCTAATATCTGTGCCAATCTTCCTCTATTTTATGTGGGATACTATCACAGTGTGGCTTAATGAGTGGTGCTAGGTCTGCATCTAGGATCCGAAACTGTGAACCCCAGACCACCAAAGCACAGTGCACAAACTTAATCACTATGCTACCAGGTCAGCCCATATGATGTTTGACCCTTTTAATTACTGAATTCAGTTTGCTTGTATTTTGTTGAGGAATTTTGCATCTATGTTCATCAAGGATATTGGCTTTTAATTTTCTTTTCTTGTGGTGTCCTTATCTAGTTTTGGTATTAGAGTAATCCTGGCCTAGTAAAATGAATTTCGAAGTTTTATCTTCTATTTTTTTCTTTTCTTTTTTTTTTTTGAGGAAGATTAGCCCTGAGCTAACATCTGCCACCAATCCTCCTCTTTTTGTTGAGGAAGACTGGCCCTGAGCTAACATCCATGCCCATCTTCCTCTACTTTATATGTGGGATGCTTGCTACAGCAAGGCTTGACAAGCGATGCATAGGTTTGCATCCAGGATCCGAACCAGGAAACCCCGGGCCACTGAAGTGGAACCTGTGAGCTTAACTGCTGCACCACTCGGCCAGCCCCCTCCTCTTCTATTTTTTGGAAGAATTTGGAAAGGATTGGTATTTATTCTTCTTTAAATGTTTGGTAGAATTCACCAGTGAAATCTTCTGGTAATGGACATTTCTTTGTTGGAAATTTTGATTACTGACTCAATCTCCTTACTAATAATTGGTCTCTTCAGATTTTCTATTTTTTTATGATTCAGTCTTAGCAGCTTATATGTTTCTAGATATTTATCCATTTCTTCTAGGTTGTCCAATTTGTCAGCATATAATTGTTCATAGTAGTCTCTTATGATCCTTTGGTATTTCTGTGGTATCAGTTGTAATGTCTCCTCTTTCATTTCTAATTTTATTTGTGTCTTCTCTCTTTTTTTGGTAGGTTTAGAAAAAAGTTTGTCTATTTTGTTTATATTTCCAAAAAGCCAGCTTTACTTTATTTAACTTTTGTATTTTCTTGTTGTTTCTATTTTATATTTGTTTTCTGATCTTTGTTACTTCCTTCCACCTATTAACTTTGGGCTTAGTTTGTTCTTCATTTTATAGTTTCTTGAGGTGTAAAGGTAAATTGCACATTTGTGATCTTTTTTCTTAATGTAGGCATTTATTACTATAAACTTCTCTCTTAAGACTGTTTTTACTGCATCCCATACATTTTGGTATGTTGCATTTATATTTTCATTTGTCTTTAGATATTTTTTAATTCCTTCTTGGACCCATTGGTTGTTCAATAGCATTTTTTTAATCTACACATATTTGTGAATTTTCTAGTTTTCGTCATAACTAATTTCTAGTTTCATACCATTTTGATTGGAAAAGATGCTTGATATGTTTTCAATCTTCTTAAATTTACTAAGACTTATTTGTAGCCTACTGTATGATCTATCCTGGAGTATGTTCCACGTGAATTTGAGAAGAATGTGTATTCTTCTGCTGATGGATGGAATTTTCTGTAAATATCTCTTAAATCCATTGGATCTAACATGTCGTTTAAGATTGATGTTTCCTTATTGATTTTCAGTCTGAATGGTCTATCTCCATTGTTGAAAGTGGAGTATTGAAGTCTCCTATTATTATTGTATTGCTGTCTATTTCTTCCTTCAGTTTTGTTTATTTTTGCTTAATACATTTAGGTGTTCCTATGTTGGATGCATAAATATATACAAATGCTATATCTTCTTGTTGTATTGACCTCTTTATCATTATGTGTGACTTTCTTTGTCTCTTCTTACAGTATTTGCCTTACAGTCTATTTTGTCTGATATGAGTATAGCTACCTTGTTCTCTTTTGGTTTTAATTTGCATGGAATCTTTTTCTATCCCTTCACTTTTAGTTTCTGTGTGTCCTTAAAACTGAAATGAGTCTCTTGTAGTCAGTGTATAGTTGGGTCTGTTTTTTCTTTTATCTTTTAGCCACTCTCTGTCCTTTGATTGGAGAATTTATTCCATTTACACTTAAAGCAATTATTGATATATATGCAATTCTTGTCATTTTGTTCATTGTTTTGTGCCTGTTTTTTGTTTCCTTTGTTCCTTTCTTCTTTTCTTACTCTCTTTCTTTGTGACTTGATGTTTTCCTATAGTGATATGTGTAGATTCCTTTTTCTTTTTCTTTTGTGTATCTAGTATACGTTTTTGCTTTGTGGTTACTATGAAAGTTACATAAAACATATTTATAACAATCTATTTTAAGTTGATAACAATTTAAAATTGAATGCATACTACAACTGTACATTTTTACTCTCCCTTCCTCTCATTTCATGTTTTTGATTTCACAACTTACATAGTTTTAACTTGTGAAATCACTAACAAATTACTTTATTTAAATTTATTTTTCAATACTTTTGTCTTTTAACCTTCATACCAGATTTATAAGTGATTTTCTCACCACCATTACAATATTTTAGTACTCTGAATTTAACTACAGTCGTGTCTCACTTAATGATGGTGATACCTTCTGATAAATGCATTGTTAGGTGATTTCATTGTTGTACAAACATCATAGAGTGTGCTTACACAAACCTAGATGATGTAATCTACTACACACCTGGGCTATATGGTACTAATCTTATAGGACCATTATTGTATATGTGGTCCACTGTTGACCAAAATGTCACTATGTGGCACAAGACTGTATATGTTTACTTTTACCAGAGAGATTTTATCTACAAACGTCTTTCTGTTACTAATTAGTATCCTTTTGTTTCAGCTTGAAGAGCTCCCTTTAAAATTTCTTGTAAGGCCAGTCTAGTGGTAATGAATTCCTATAGCTTTTACTTGTCTGGAAAACTTTGTATCTCTCCTTCAATTTTGAAGAACAGTTTTTCTGGGTAGAGCATTCTTCATTGGCAGTTTTTTCCTTTAAGCACTGTATGTATATCATGCCACTCCCTTCTAGCCTGCAAAGTTTCTGCTGAAAGAATCTGTTAGTAGTTTTATGGGGGTTCCCTTGTTAACAAATTATTTTTCTCTTGCTAATTTTAAGATTCTCTCCTTGTCTTTAACTTTTGACAATTTAATTATAATGTGTCAGTGAGGATTTCTTTGGATACGTCTTATTTGAAACCCTCTGGGCTTCCTGGATCTGGATGTCTGTTTTCTTCCCCAGGTTAGGGAAGTTTTCAGCCATTACTTCTTCAAATAAGTTTTCTGCCCCTTTCCTTCTCTCTCTTCTTATAGTGAGATCACATAATGTGAATATTAGTCTGCTTGATGTTGTCCTATAAGTCCCTTAAGCTATCTTCACTCTTTTTTGTTTTTTTTCTTTTTACTCCTTTGTTTGGATGAATTCCACTGTCTGGTCTTTGAGTTTGCTGATCCTTTCTTTTGCCTGCTGTTGAACCCTTCTGTTGAATTTTTCAGTGCAGTTATTATATTCTTCAGCTCTATGATTTCTGTTTGGTACTTTCTTGTATTTTCTATCCCTTTTTTAAAATTCTCACTTTGTTCATGCATTCTTCTCCTGACCTTGGTGAGCATGTTTATGACCATTATTTTGAACCCCTTATCAGGTAAATTACTTATCTCTATTTCAATAAGGTCTGTTTCTGGAGATTTATCTTGTTCTTTTGTTTGGAACATATTCCTCTCTTTCTTCATTTTCCTTGACTCTCTGTGTTAGTTTCCTGCATTAGATAAAACAGCCACCTCTCCCAGTATTGATGGAGTGGTCTTTTGTAGGAGATGAGCCTTATCATTCAGCCCAGCCTGACTTCTTGGTTGTCTCTTCAACCTTTGTGATTCTCTACTCTGCCTACTTTGTTCTTAGTGACTCCTATTATTGAGCATGTACTGAGACCCATCAGTGTACTAAAGGGGAGGATCTCAATCAGCACAAAGATGCAGGCTGATTGGAAGCCAAACCCCCAGACTGTAGCTTTCAGAGTATGCAAATAGATCTCTTCCAGGGAAAGAGCAGGAGATGGGCACTTCTGTCTGCTCCCTCTGTGCTGAGCCCTGAGGGGATAGCAACTTAAGAACCTTTTCTTTGTTTGTTACCGTCCTGTGAGACTCACAAACACAATCCTTGCTGGCCACCAGAGCCAAGGGATCAAGTGATGCATCCTCTGAGTGGCAGCTGCAAAAGCCAGGGCACCGGACATGTGCACAATCTCCTTCCAAGGAGACACCACCAACATAGAGCAGGCCCAAGGGAAAATGTGGACAGTGTCTGCCATCCTCTCTTGTCTCTAGGGAGGGTGGCAGTCAGCCCCTAGATGTGAGCTAAGTTAGAAGCCTGATACTCAGGAAGCAGCTTTTAAACTATGCAAACAGTCCCTTTTTAGGGAAGTACTAGGAGATGGGCATTTCTGTCTGCTGTTCCTATGCCGAGCTCTGGATGGATAGCCAAAGCATCCTTGTGAGCCTGTTAAGACCTATCTCTTTGTTCACTGTAGTCCAAAGGGTTCATGGACACAGGCTTCCTTGGCTTTCAGAGCTAGGTGTTTTGAGCGTCAGTGCCTCAGGTGGAACTGTTAGAAGTTGGGGCACTAGATGTTGGGTCCAAACCTTCACTTTGAGAGTTGTGAGCTCCCTTTCAATTGGATGTCACTGTGCTGGGGGTGGGGTTTATGGTGAGAGTATATCTCGATCTCTCCTACATGTTTTGATGTAGTTTTTGTTTGTTTGTTTGTTTGTTTGTTTGCCCAGCGCATAGGAGTTGATCAGCCAGTTTCTGGGTTTCCTTAAGAGGAAATTGCTTTGTTTTGTGCCAAGGAAGACTAGCCCTGAGCTAACACCTGTGCCAATCTTCCTCTATTTTCTATGTGGGTCACCACCACAGCATGGCTAGCGAGTAGTGTAGGTCGGCATCAGGGATCTGTTTTTGTGAACCCAGGCTGCCAAAGCAGGTCATGCTCAACTTAACCATTGCACCACAGGGCCAGCCCTGCTCCTTGTGTTTTTGTGTCTGTGGGAGGAGGTGAGTTAAGGAGCATCCTATATCACCATCTTGTACAAGAACTGTCAATTCTCAACTCTTTTGGGTAAATATTAAGGAGCACAACTACTGGATTATGTTGTAAGTATATTTTTAGTTTTGTAAGAAAGCACAAACTGTCTTCCAAATTGGCTGTGCCATTCTTCATTCCCACCATCAGAGCATGAGTGTTCCTATTGCTCCACGTCCTTGCCAGATTTTGGTGTTTTGTTGTGCCCTTTCGTATGGTGTGGCTTTATTTTCTTTTAAAAATAATGTACATATGTTGTTTTTAAGTTTAGGCAACATGGTTTAAAATTTTAAAGAACATGAATTGAAAATACCCATTCCTTCAGATTCAATTATTTTTTTGCATAATATGTTATAAAGCTTAGGGGTAGACGCCGTTTGAGATTTCTGTTTTTCTAAAGCATCAAGCTGTCATGTTCTATTCGGGAATATTGAGGGTAGTTTATATTTTAAAAAAATAAACCTGAATCTTCACTCACTAGGCGATTCTCCTTCTTTTAAATATTTTAAGGACTGGCTTTGGGGTTATACACTCTCAACAACTTGGACAAATATAATTCTATAACTAGAAAAGTTTTCTGCACATTTCTTAGGTAATCACTAAGTAATTTTTACTAACTAGACAAAATGTGCTTAAACTAGGTCTAAACAAGCATGTATTCTTGGTTCTTATAAACTAAGCACTAAAGATTATGAAATATGTAATCAACTAACACAACAGGAAATGCCACTGGCTATAAAATACAAATCATAGGCAATAATGTTTTAATAAGTACATGACACTTACTATTAAATATTTATCTATAATATAAAACGCATGAATAATATTAGGGTGACATACCTTTGCTATCACTTTTCTCTAACTCTTTCAGTGCTTGAACAAACGTCAGTTGACTTTCAGTGAGAGGCCAGCTGTTATATAACACCAAACACTGTATGATGTACTTGTAAACCTGGGAAATAAAAAGCAATGTTTAAGCACAAACAATAAGAATAACCATAGTATGCACCTAATAATTTATTACTTTAGGCACGTAATAAGTGCATATTTCTGTGGATCATACAATCATAATTTAATTTAAAACTGCCAGATGGTCTCCAAAATTCTGTAACATAACCATCTATAAAAGTTTATCCTCACATCCCCACCAACACCTGCCACTATATAGCCCAGTAATTACAATTTTTGCATCCATGTTTATAAATTAAATTTATTTATTTAACTTTTGTTACTCTTCAGTTTGAAATCAGAATTACATTAATCTCTTCAAAAGGATTGGGAAGTTTGTATTGTTTTCCTGTTTTTCAGAACAATGTGTTTCTTGACAGTCTGTTAGATCTATCCCGTAGAACCAGCTGGGCCTATGGCTTTTTGGAAAGGTAAGACTTTGGTGATCATTTAAGTTTTCTTATTCTTTATTATTTCATATTTTCTATTTTCTAGTGAAGCAGCTTTTCCTCCCCTTACCGCAAGAACTTAGCATGTCTTTTTTCTGAGTTCGACATTTGCTAGCATAGAGTTGTGTGTAACACTTTAAGTTTAGTTTTTAAAAACCTGTTATTTGGAGTTATACCTTCCACCTAATTTTTTGTTCTGTGTTTGACTTATTTATATTTTCTTTCTCTTTTATTTCTTGATTGATCTGAAAAGAAGCATGTCTACTTTATTAATCTTGAAAGAGCTGAGAGTATTGATCTTCCCAAGTTTTGTTCCCCATTTCATTAATTTCCACCTTCATTTCATTAAAAGTTTTTGTTCTTTTTTCTTTGAGTGATTATTTTGCTTTTTTTCTAACTTTTTGTTTCAGTAGTTTAGCTCATTCGTTTCTACTCATCCGTGCTTTCTGATAAATTAATTTAAAAGTCAACATTCCACTGAATGCTACTTTAGATGTGGCCTACAAATGTTGACTTGTAGGTTTTATGGTTATTGAGTACTTTGTATTTCATAGTTTCTCTTTTGATGTTCTCTTTAAAGGATTATTTGGTATGTTTTGCTTTGTTTCCACATTTATGAGATTTTAGTCTGTTAGTTATTAATTTTTATATGATTGCATTATTTTCACATAACGTCTATACAATATAGTTTGGTTTTTATTGAGGCTTCCTGTGTGTGCTATGAAAAAGTGTATTCTCTGTTTATTAGGTGAAATGTTCTATATGTATATTTAAAGGATTAAGCTTATACCTAAGTTTTTCAAATTCTAGTGAGCACACATATTTTGTTTTTCAGCTTGATCTATCAGTTTCTGAGAGGTATGTGCTAAAATCTTCAAGTATTTGTTGTTAACATTTCTTTTTCTCTGTAGTTCTGATAGTTTTTGCTTTTTACTTATTAAGTCTGGGAAATTCGGTTCCTCTATGTTAGTTAAGATCATATGTCCTTGTTTTATTTTAGGCTACTTATAGTTGTATTTTATTTTTTATCTAACTTTAAAACTTTATCCTTTTAACTGATTAATAATCCATTTGTATTTATTGTAATTACTGTCATTTAGGACTCATTTCTGGCATTTTATTTTCATTTCTTTTTATTTATGTATTTATTCTTTTTGGTTTCCAATGGATAGGTCATATTTTCTTCTGCTGCTTTGAATTTTATGCATTGTCTTTTATTTCTTTAAGTTAAGGCACAGACAAATTAGTTTTTATTAATGAGACATTTTCCAAAGTTATACAGCCTCTTATAATTCATGTAACATAAGATAATTACATATACATTATAGGGTTAGTGTATAGATAAAATTGCCACATATTTAAAACCTTGGCATAGAGGAATGTTCGATAATGTCTAATCCTTCAATTCTGGTTATACACTGGGGCATTGTATATAGAAAGTATTATACAGTGACAATTTTTACGAAGAGAAATGTAATTTATGTTAGATTTTTAGGAGCAGTACCATTGAATAATTCTTTGAAGTATAAATATACCTGCTGTGGCGTACTAGCATTTTCTTCCACAGTGGGCAAACTGACAGATTCCTCGTCCAAAATAGGCTGGCCACTGTCCACCACTGCACTTCCAGGTTTGCCCTTATAGGACTTCTGACTTCCTGGGGCAGATTTCTTCTTAGCTAACAATTCTTGCTCTTTCTTGGGTGAAGCATGGGTTAAAAGAACTTGCTTGCTAGCTGAATAGGAGAAATATTACATTTAAGTTAAAATATATGAAAGGTGTAGTTATTACTAATTGTGTTATTTAGTTATATCCTTTTATAAAATGCTCAAAGGAACAGGTCAATTTGTTTCATTTTAATGAGATAAAAACCAACATCATTGGTTTCTTGGAAATGTTCTGGTCTTAAAGAAACTTACTATGATAGTATGTGACTTGCATAGAGCAATGTAAATTCTGAACAAACACTGATTGCTAAAAAAATATATAATACTTCCAGAATTTCTCATTCATTCTATGTCAACTGAATGACACTAAACTAATACCATACACTCTGATTTCTTCAGTGTTTAATACTATGTATTTGTAAGTTGTGACACTCATAAAAGACTTTCATTTTAATTTCTACATTCATTATTTTGTAATTAATGGATAATATAAGTACCATTGGGAGGGATAAAAATAGAAATGTGCTGAACTGGGGCTGGCCTGGTGGTATAGTGGTGAAGTTCACGTACTCTGCCTCGGCAGCCCAAGGTTTGCAGATTCAGATCCTGGGTGTGTACCTACACACTGTTCATCAAGCCATGCTGTAGTGGTGGTCCACATACAAAATAGAGGAAGACTGGCACAGATGTTAGTCCAGTGACAATCTTCCTCAAGCAAAAAGAGGAAGATTGGCAATGGATGTTAGCTCAGGGCCAATCTTTCTCACCAAAAAAAAGAAAAGAAAAAAAATAGAAATGTCCTGAATATTATTAATTAATCAAACATGTATTGAGGGAATTCAAGTGAATGGCACAGAGAAATTCCAATGCTAGACATGACAGAATAATGGGCATTGGACTTATTCTCACACCATAAAAAATGATAATTGCAAAATGTATAAAGTAACTGTTTTAAGCCGTTGGACAATAGACAGCCCAGGACTGTTATCCTTGATAGAAGAAAAACATACAAGATGATCTCTCCACTTCCCCAGATTTCTGCCTGTGAGCACCTTCTCAACTGTGGCACAGGGAGTCCAAACAGTGATAGCAGTTTTTCCAGGTTCAGGAAGCTAAAGATTGGCATTTGGGGCTCCTGAGACAACTAAAATTTGTAAAGCAGGGTACGAGAGAAGAGGCATCAAAATATGCATAAGGGTCCACTTTCGTCTTTAGCTGAATTCTAAACTTCATTTGTACAAACACCTAACAATTTCTGGCAGACAACAACTACTCTGAGATCATGAGCGTAATGGAGATTCTGAAGGTTGCTCAATGTTGACAGACATTGGAGCTCTGTCAAATGAAGGAAATTTAATGAACATACAGGGCATTCAGTTGAGACTCAAGAAAGGCTATTCTTTAAGAGTAAATCTACCTTAACCCTGGAGTAATGGAAACTCTAGACTTAGGAGTTAGAACCAAGTCTTGATATGATTAAGCTAAGCTGTCAATAAACTTCTTGCCAGAATGAAATCAACATTCTTTCAATGAACAGAGTATAGTCTTAGCAATGTATCATGTGCAATGTACAGCACACAGTCAGCTTGATATAAGAAGAAGCAGGGAACATGACCATGAGTTGAGAAAAAAAAGTCAATAGAAATAACCACATAGCTGACATAATGTTGGACTTAGCAAATAAGGACCTTAAAATAACCAATAAAAATGTGTTTAAGGATGTAAGGGAAAAGGTCAACATAATGAAAGAAAAAATGGTGAATATCAACAGAAAAATTAAATATATAAAGAATCAAAACAAAATTCTAAATATGAATACATCTGAAACAAGACATTCCTGGATGGACTTAGAAAGCACATTGTCAAATTCAGAGGAAAAGATTAATAAACTTGAAGATAAGCAATAGAAATTACCTACACAGAAGCAGAGAGTGAAGAAAAAATATTGAACAGCAGCTGAGTGCCCCACGGTATAATATTGTAGTGGGTGAAATAGTGACCCCCTAAAAGAGATATGTCCACCCAGAACCTCAGAATGTGACCTTATTTGACATAAGGATGTTTGCAGCTATAACAAAAGGATCCCAAGATGAGATCAATATAGATTAGCATTGGCTCTAAATCCAATGATAGGTGTCCCTACAAGAGACAGAAAAGGAGAAGACACAGAGATGCACAGAAAGAAGACGCCATGTGAAGACAGAGGCTGAGATTGGCAGAGTTATGCTGTCACACGCCAAGGAATGCCAGGAGCCACCAAAAGCTGAAGAGACAAGGAACGACTCTCTTGCAGAGACTTCAATGGGAGTGTGGCCCTGACAACACCTTGATTTTGGACTTCTGCTTTCCAGAACCATGAGAGAATAAAGTTTTGTTCTTTTAAGCTACACAGTTTGTGGTAATTTGTTACAGCAGCCCTAGGAAATTAATACAGATATCAAGTCATCTGATATATGTGTATTCTTAGTCCTAGATGGAGCTCCTATAAAAATAAAATACTTTGGTATAAATTTAATAAAGTATGTGTAAAATCTGTCCATTGAAAGTATAAAACATTGCTGAGAGAAATTGAAGTTTAAAATAAATTGAAAGATACACTGTGTTCACAGACCAGGAAACTCAATTTTGTTAAGATGCCAATGCTCCCCAAATTCAACACAATCCCAACCAAAATCTAAAGCTAAAATTTTCAAGAAAATGTGGCGTTGGACTAGGATTAGATATTTAGATCAATTGATCAAAATGCACTCCCAAAATAGACTCATACACACATAGTCAATTGATTTTTGACAAAAGTTCTAAGGTAATTCAGTGTAGAAAATATCAGCTTTTGAATTTATAGTGCCAGAACAACTGGACATCCATATGGGAAGAAGAAGAAACTTGACCTCCTACATTACATCATACACAAGAATTAATGCAAGATGGGTCATAAACTAAACATAGATGCTAAGATTATAAAACTTTTAGAATAAAGCATGAGATGAAATATCTATGACCTTAGATTAGGAAAAGATTTCTTAGATAAGTACATAAGTACATAAACTGTACTAGTAATTTATTTTTAATGACAACTTTGACTTCTTCAAAATTAAAAGTTTCTACTCTTCAAAAGTTGTTAAGGAAGTGAAAAGGCAAGTCTTAGACTACGACATTATATGTGAAAATTATATATTTGATAAAGGACTT
The DNA here is from genome assembly GCF_037783145.1 of Equus przewalskii. Classification (NCBI taxonomy): domain Eukaryota; kingdom Metazoa; phylum Chordata; class Mammalia; order Perissodactyla; family Equidae; genus Equus; species Equus przewalskii. Next base: position 19,639,596 of record NC_091862.1, read on the forward strand.
GTACTCAGAATATATAAAGAACAAAGACAACCCATCAAAGACATGGCTGTAATGTGCAAATGGACACTTCATCCAATAAGTTATACAGATGGCCAAGAAGCACACATAAAGAGCTCAGCATCAGTGGTTAGCCAATTTAAACCACAAAGAAATATAACTATCTACTCACCAGAATGACTAAAATCAAAAACATTGACAACAATACATGTTGGCAAAAATATGGAGAAACCAGAAATCTCATACTTTGCTGGTGGGAGTCTAAAATGATACAGTCCCTTTGATAAACTTTTTGGCAATTAAAAAAATATATATATACCTATGTCAAACCATGTCACATTAATTCAACTCCTGAGTATTTATGCAAGAGAAATGAAACATTAAGTTTCAAAACAAAGACTTACACAACTATGTCCTTGGCAGCATTAGTTACCATATCCTAAAACTGGAATAAACTCATATGTCCAAAAGAAGAATGGATAAACAAAGTCCAAAGGAATGGAGTAGCAACAACATGGATGTATCTTAAAAACATTATGCTGAACAAAAAATACCAGTGCCAGGAGTATTAACATGCTTCCAGTTCCACAAAGTTCTATTACAAGCAAAACTACTCTCTTTTTTTTTTTCTTTTTTTTGAGGAAGATTAGCCCTGAGCTAACATCTGTGTCTATCTTCCTCTATTTTTTTTTTTATATGTGGGACACCTGCCAGCAGTGCCCAGGCCTGTGTCTGGGATCTGGACCTGCAACCCTGGGCCACTCAACCGGAGCGCGTGAACTTCACCACTCTGCCACCAGGCGGCCCCAAAACTACTCTCTTTTGACAGCAATGTGAACAGTGGTTGCCCCTTCAGCAGGTGGGGAATTGAATGGAAATGGCCTTAGGGATCTTTCTGGGTAATTGAAATGTTCTATATTTTGTTAGGGGTGTGGCTCACACTAGTGTATGCACTTACCCAAACTCATCAACTTAGATTTGTGCTTTTCGTTGTTTATAAATTATACTCCAATAAAAAATTTAAAGATAATGACACAGTGTCCCTATCCTTGTGAAGTACCTCCTTCAGTCATTCATTCACAACCCCTTCTTTACCAAAAATGTGTGAAACATACACAAAAAAAGGAAAATTTTCCTTAATATAAGAGAGTCTACAAAACAATTAGAAAAAAATAGCTAATTCCGATAGAAAAATGAGCAAACCACACAAAAACATTTACAAAGCAGGAAATATAAAAGGAAGATATATAAAATGTATGAAAACATGCTTAAACCTCACTAACAATAAGTGAAATACAAGTAAGAGTTTTAGCATTCAGATTGACAAAAGTCAAGAAATATGATAACTCAACTGTCATTCAGGGGAGTATGGACAAATTTGCACAAACTCAATGAAGGGCAATTTGGCAGTACACACCAAAATTAAAATTGCATGTACCTATGACCCAGTAGCTCCACTTCTAAGCATTTACCCAATATATATGCACATACAAGTTCAGAAAAACAAATTTTTTAAGGAAAAATACAGCACTGTTTGTATAAACAAAATAGAATTATCACAAATCACTATCAGTGGGAGACTAGTTACACTAATTATGCTACATTATTAACAAAATTGAGCCATGTACAGCCATATGAAATAAAATGTTTTACCATTCTTAGTCCATACTAGTTCCTCAAACACCCAACTGCTTAGATCATAAATTTTGTGAAAATTGCAGATTTTATGTTAAATCTACAGCATGAGTACTGGTATAAAATTTTATTTCTGAAAATTACATGAGATATACAGGCATTCTTTAAAACTACTGTGAGATAATACAAAACCTAAAAAAGCTTCCATTTTACAATTTTTTTGCTGGTTCGCTTCAGAGCCTTCCACATCTTTGCAATGGAGTTTATTTCCCCTCTGGTGTCATAGAATGTTTGCCTACAGAATACATACGATAGTCTCCCATATCCTGTTCCATTACAAATATAAGACACACACAAGCACACACACACATCCACATATTTCTTTTTGCATGTACTTTTGGTAGGGATACTCCAGAAATACACATAGTAGAGAATTCATAAATAGATATGTTTCCAAGAGAAGCAACCGGAAAGTGTTTAGAAAGAAAAAGGAATTTCAATGTCTGCTTATATAATTCATAAACACAAATTAATAGCATCCCTTTAAATATGATATCCTGTCTTAAACCTAAATAAAGAAAATATCCAATGCACAATAACAGCTCTATCAATCTCTATGGAGAAATTTTTACATCTTTTCTATGAAACATACAGTCATGAATAAATGGAAAGAAATAGCCTTTACTTGTATGTAAATTCAATACTGTAAATGTGTCGGTTCTCTTTAAATTAATTGATCTATACATTCGAGGTAATCAGAAGGAAAACAATGACAGAGTTTTGCACAGTTTGAGGGGAATTTGAAAAAATTGTATTAAAGTTTATCTAGAAATATAGATATGAAACTCATAAAATGCTTTTAAATGTTTATGCATAATTCTCTTGTAAATGGTAATTTTGAAGTGAAATAATGAACTGTATGACAAACTAGAAAGAGTGTTTATTTCTACAAATTTAAATGAACAGATTTGGAGAGAAATGTGGGTGGAACTAGCTATTTAGGGAAAAACATGAGGTCGTAAATAGCACAGGAGAGTTGCATTTGGTGCCTGCTAGGGTTTAGAATTAAGATATTCCTGCACTAAAGAAACTATGAAACCCATATAGAATGGAACAGAGAAAAGCAAACAAGTCCATCTTGAAGAGAAAGAGTGATCATCAGACTAGCAAAGCTTAGTACTCTCATGGTCTTAACATAGCTGAAGAAAATTCTCTAAGTGGCTTGCAGGTAAATTTGAATGAAAGACCACAAAGTAGTAATGTGAACTGAGTACTGAAAATGACCCAGGGGGTATTCAGGGATGAAAGGCAAATGATGGGAGAAAAGAGACATGATCAAAAGAACTGCTTAATTTGCAATTTTGCCCAAGCTCAGCCTTTCTGGTATCATATAATGCATTCCCACCTCCCTGTGTCTAACACACTACATTTGCGCCCTAATTGTGCCTTCACAGTGTGGTGTCTACTCAATTCTCTGCTCCTCCAGATTCTTATTCATATTGGAAGAGTCTATCCCTGAGCTACAATGACAACTCACACATTGTTTCCAGGGTTAGTAGGAGAGGATAAAAAAGAAACATATGAATAGAACATAGGTAAAAAGACTTCTTTTAGTAATTTGCTTATACACTTAAGATAATCAACATAAACAGCATTGGGAATAACGAGAGTTCAGACGGGTGCTAAAGTTATACAAAGGTCAACCAGAAGATATAATCAATTACAAAAATGAACCACGATGGCAGAATTCACAGAAAGCATGTTTATCAAAATAAATGTAAATGTATTACGTTACTCCATTTTACAAACTAGAATCTTGGATTAAGTAGAAAAAAATACCCATTTGTAAGAGAAAGATTGAAAAATTAAATGGATCAACAAAATCTACAGGCAAGCGATAACAGAAGAATCAGTGTTAACATCAGACAACCTACAAAAGTTGAAGAAAGACTGCTTTATATTCATTTAAAAAATACAACACATCAAAAATTATGAAGCAAATGTGGAACTTCATGCAATGAGCAAGTAGCATAGGAATACGTAAAACTAAAAATATTAGAGATAAATATTTACACACTTTACAATGAAAGTAGGCGATAACATATGTTTCTCAGAAGCTTACATATCAATAAGATAAAACATAAATGACAAATCTTGAAATTTTTCTTTTTTATATGCTTTCTTTTCTTTTGAGGAAGATTAGCCCTGAGTTAACATCTGCTGCCAATCCTCCTCTTTTTGCTGAGGAAGATTGGCCCTGAGGTAACATCTGTGCCCATCTTCCTCTGTTTTATATGTGGGACACCTGCCACAGCATGGCTTGATAGGCAGTGTGTAGGTCTGCACCTGGGATCCAAACCAGCAAACCCCCGGCTGCTGAAGCAGTGTGCGAAAAGTTAACCACTACACCACCTGGGTGGCCCCTTGAAATTTTTAAACATCGCAAGTAGCAAGTTTTCCTTTTAGTAGAAAGAGTGGGCGTATATTTAGACATCAAACTATTTACCTCCAAAACAGAGCATAACTTCATAAACCTCAGTGTAACACTCATCAAAACTGATTTGAAGCAGGCCACAGGAGAAACATCAATCAAATCCTCAAAATAGAAAATATATAAGCCACTCTCTCTAACTCCACAAAATTTAATCAGATATTGATAACAAAAGATTAACCAAAACAATTTTATTATTTGGAAATTGTAAAAATATTATAAACATTTAAACCTAAAGAGAAAACCAAAATTAAATTATAGACCATGCCAACTACAACAACATTACATATAAAATTTTGTAGCTTGCTATAAAATATAACATAATACATATAGCTATACTTAGGAAAATGTACATCGTTTAATTTGTTGACTTAAACCCAAGACTTAAAACACCAACTAAACTTTCAACTGGTGTAGCTGGCAAAAAAAAAAAAAAAAAAATTAGACTAAATTTAAAAAGTAGAGGGTAAATTTTAAATGAAAAACATGAATATCGATAAATTAGATTACAAAAATAAAAAGCCGTTACACTTGATTAATGAATCCAACAGTTCATTCTAAGAAAAAAACAAGGAGACCTCTGAAAAGTCTAATCAGGAATACATGTTTTAAAACACAAATAAATAGTAATATTTAAAAAATGATTATAGAAACATGTTCAGAAGAGATTTCAAAACTATAAAAGAATCTTATAGACAAATGCATGCAGATACCTTTGAAATACTAGATGAACTGTTACTTTTAAATAAAAATACATATTGTAAAAATGAAAGATAGAAAGTTTGGAAATTATTAAAAAGGAATTAAAAACAGGGAAAAATTTATCCCCTGAAAACATCAGAATTAGATAGTTTTGAGGTCCAATCTGATAAACTTTACAAAAAAACAAATTACTCTTGTAGTATTTAAATGGCTTCCCAAATCAGAAAGTTTCCAAAGTAATTTCAAGAATTTGTCATAATTCTAACTTGAGAACCTGGTAAGTGTAGCGCATGGAAAAAAACACATAGAGATGTACAGTTATTAATATGATCCAGCAAACTACATAAAACAGTATATTCTAAACATAGGGGTGTATTAAAACATCATAGACAGAGAGGTTTTATTCCAAGAATGGTACAAAATTAAAATTTAATTTATGAAATTCAAAGGGGGTAAAATTTGATGATTTCTATAAACAACAAAAAGATAATAAAGTTCCAACCCATTTAATATGAAAATTCTTAGCTTTCAGTAGAAAGAACATCCTTAAGTTTTATAAAGGGCAATTATTAGAAGTCAACAATAAACACGATACTTCCTGGTAAATGCGTAATCTTTACTATTGAAGAAAAGGAAATGTATCATCATCTCTCTTATTTAATGTGGGTTTGGAGGTCCCAACCAGTGCCACAAATAAGACAAAAGTTATAGTTTTAAGAAGAAATACCAATTGTCAAGTAGATGAAATCCCAGTTTTGTGTAAAATGTAATTCCAAAAATGGAAATGGAGGCACAAAAGCTAAAATTAACTATTTTTTTCTGGGTAGCATGATTACAAGGGATTTCTTGCTCTCTTGTTTATAATTTTTTATGTTTTCAAACTTCCTACCTTGGCCAAGTGTTATTTTTTTTATTGTGAGGAAGATTGGCCCTCAGCTAACATCTGCACCAGTCTTCCTCTGTTTTATGTGGGATGCCCCCACAGCATGGCTTGACGAGTAGTGCTAGGTCCATGCCTAGGATCCCAGCCTGTGAACCCGGTCCCACCAAAGCAGAGCACGTGACACCACTGGGCTGGCCCCACAAGAGTTATTTTTATACTCAGAAACAAGTTACTAAAGAAATTGAAAGTATATCTCACAGTATCACTGTTATCCATTATTTTGGAAATATTTTTATTTTATTAATTAGCGACTTGTGACTGTTAACATTGAAAATAATAACTTTAAAGATCCTGTTAATTTGCTAAGTAGAATGTTTTCTAAACATAATGGATGGGGAATAAAAGAAAAGTAAAAAATTCTTTCAAATTAATAAAAATGCTATCTCATTCAGAAATCTGAGAAGGTTCATGTAACGACAAAGTCTTTAAAGTACGATTATAATAAATCTATTGAATTTCAGACTGATTTGACACACAAATGCAATAGTTTTTAAAATATTTTACTATACTATCAAGTTTTAAAGATTTAAATGTTACTTGCTGTTTTATTTTAAGGAAAACGTTTCTAAAATCAGTTACATAAACATAAATACCTATTTATGAATGTATATAACCCATTTAAAAAGATAGACTTACACTGGGAGCTCACAGTTTTTTCATTTCCCAAGATGTTAATTGCTGGGATTAAGGCTTGGCCTTTCCCGGTGGAGCTCACTATAGTTTCTTCATTTTCTAGAATCTGTAGCTTGATGAATGCATCTGGTTTGGAGGTACGTACGTGTACTGTAACAGGATGTGGTAAAGCAACTTTAACCGAATACCTATAAAAAAAAACCATTCAGCTTTATAAGGAACGTAAAGGAAACTGTGTAATTTGCTGATATAATTTATAAGTAAAACCACTTTATGAAGTCAACTAAAATCCTGGAAATATCTGTGCTGTTATAGACTTTAGCCAAAGATCCCAATATGCTATGGTAGAGTGAAATAAGTAAAGTACGTTTATTACCATCAACTCCCAAACAGGAAACACAACTTTTTGTTTCGATATAAGCCCTCACTTATGAAACTTGATACATCTGCAAACTACTCTCACACCAAACTTTTCCATTGCCCCTTCCTCTACAGTTGGACAAGGCATGACTGGCAGAGGCAGGACCTTTCTAAGCCTCACTGCTAACAATACTTTCTTTGATTTACAAAAACACAGAGAAATCAAAGGTAGTACCTTTCCCTGTGCTTTCACCCTTTACCATACAAGTTGGGAAACTCTTGCCAAAAGACTGGAATCATGCGGTCTAACTCCATCCCATCTCCTCCCTTAATGCATTCAAAGAGGTGGTGTTGGAGTTTTTTTTTCCTATTTTAGGTGAATCCTTGCAAATGCTCAGGATCCTATCGACTTTCAACTTCTCTAGAGATTTGCTTTTCTGAGTATCCTCTCTCCTGTATCTTAAATCTTCCTCTCCATTCCTCCTTGTCATTGGTTTTTGTACAAATGCAGGTCTCACTCATCTTAAAAACAGATCAAAACAAAAAAAAACAAAAAATCTTGAATCAACTTTGTAGTCCAGACTCGGCTCTATTTCACGCCTCCCCAGCTCCCCATCTAAGGAGAGTTGTCGACTCCCACTATCTTCATCTCATCACCTTCCACTGGCTCACAGCGCTCCACTCTACCCCCACCCAAGATGCTAAACTTACTCTTGCCAAGGTTTCAAGCAGTTTGTCACCACCCTACAGAAACTTCAGTTCTCATCTTCCTTGACTCGTCAGGAGAATTTCACAGGGTTGGATCAACCTTCATTTCCTAATTCTTTAAAAACTCTTCCCCTATGAGCTTAGCAACTTTTGTACCTCCTATTTTGCGTTTTTTCTTTTAGACTTCTCTCCCATTGACATTCCCATAAATGTCAGAGCATCTTAACATTCTGTCCGGGATCTGAGTCTCACTGCACAAACTTTCCTGGGCACTTCCACAGGCAGAAACAACAATGATCCTCAAATCTGTGTCTCCAGCCCAACTCCATTTGCAGTGTCACTTGGACATTTCACTGGCCTACCATATTGAATGTCTAAAAATGAATTGTCTTCCTATTGCCCAACCTACCAACGGGATCGTCTCTGTGACCTCTATCCTGGTAAAGGATACTTACAGTCCAAGACTTCCAAAGTCAAACCCCAGGAGCCCCAATCAACCCAGGCTGTCAAGTTTACTTCCCCCACGTCTTAAAGTCCTTTCTCTTCTCTCTAGATCCACTGCCACCATGGTTATGGGTTAAATTGCATCCTCCTCAGAAAGCTATGTTAGAGTCCTGAATCCCCGGGTCCTTGCAATGTCACTTTTTTGGACGGGTCTTTCAAAGGGAATCAAGTTAAAATGAGGTCATTACGGTGGGCTCTGATCCAATCTAACTGGTGTCCTATAAGAAGGGGAGATTTGGAAACAGACGCAGAGAAGATGCCATGTGAAGATGAAGGCAGAGATCAGGATATAAAGAATGCCCAAGATGACCAGCAACCCACCAGAGGTAGGAGAAGGGCCTGGAACACATTCTTCCTCACAGCCCTCAGTAGGAACTGACCCTGCTGACACCTTGACCTCCGACTTCCAGCATCCAGACCTGTGAGACAATCAGTGTCCGTGGTTTAAGCCACCTACTGTCCTAGTTCGTGGGACTTTGCTATGGGACCCCTGGCGATCCAACACGCTGACCGACTTCAGGTGGCCACTATCACACCCCTGCACTGTTTCAAAGCTTCCCATCTCCAGTTACACTCTCCTCCATCCATTCAACACACTGCAGTCTTCTGAATGAGCTTTTTCGTTTTTTCATATTCCATAGCTTTTACGATTTAATATAATTTCACAATAATACGGTTCCAACATTTTTTCTGTTTTTAGAAATTATATTTAAAACATTTCTTTCAGTTTACGGTTTAGAAACATAATGTTTTGACACAAGTCTATTAATGCCATTTTTTTAAAAATCCTTCAAAGCATCTCGCTGCCTCTAAGGTAAAGTCTAAGCGGCCTGTCTTATGAGGCCCTCAGGAGAGGGCTCTGCGTACCTCTCTGGCCTTACCCCCTGCCAGAGCACCCTACAACCCCACCTTGCAAACAAAACAAATGTCTTTAGTTTCCTGGAAATGCCACATCCTCTTTAATTTCTGAGTGTTCACATAGGCTAGTCAAGCACCTCCTCCTCACCTGCCCCCGTCTCAGCCTGACAGCTTTAGCTTCTAGGACTAATTTAGGTGTTAGGCTAAATGTCGCTTCTTAGTCTATTAGTTTCCCTGCTAGGTGGTATAATGGTTTCCTACCATAGCAATTAAAATATTTCATCACAATTGTTATTTTTGGTTACTGATATGTTTTCTTCCTTCTTTCTTGCTTTCTTCCTAATAGGCAATAAGCAAATATATTAAAAGAAGCAGGCAGATTAAAAAGGGAATCCTTCACCCCTTCTATGGCCCTCAGTGTATGTGTTTTCTTGCAGTATTTTCTCTAAATTTTTACCTACATATAAAATATATAAACAAATATAAATGTAAGAAAATATACTTGGGATATACTGTATATATTGTTCTGTAATTAAATTTTATTGCTGATTATTTTTCATTACAAAAACATACGTATGTTTTTTAAAGGGAAAAATGTTTAAAAGTATGAATAAATAAGATTCACAGGGAAAAATCAGCCAGAATACAATAAATTATTATTTGTTTATATATTGTCAAAAAAACTTAGATTTTCCTTTTAAAATTCAATTTACCAATACGTTCGGAATCTTTAAAACATACGATTTCTTTAATAGAATAAATCTTTAGACAATAATCAGGAATTTACTTTACTGTTTACAGTCAAATATACCCATAACATATATATTAATTCTATAGAAAAAGTAGAAATGGAAATTTGTATCAATAGGGAATAACCAATAACCAAGTAAATTGTTATATATCTGTATGAATCATTACTAGGAAATCATGAAAAGAGTTCATAAAATGTCTTAATGTCATTGGGAAATGCTTAAACTATAGTGTTAAGTAAAAAGGACAGGTTACAAAACTTTAATTATAATTTTAATAATGTTAAGCTGTAACTAGGAAAAACACTATAAGAAAATACAATAGAATACTAATAATGATTGCTTCTAGGTTTTTTGATTATGCATGACTTTCACTTCCCTGATAATATATTTATACATTTTACCAATTTTCTGTGAGAACAATATATATTAAAAAAAGATGATAAGTATTTTAACTCATTTAATAACAATAAATATTTAATGAAGGCCAATTATGCACCAGGTACTATGCTGGGTCCTATATTGATAAGACATGGTTCCTGCCTTCAATAAATGTTAATTCTGTTAGAGGTTGATGTGAAATTAACCAGCTAAAATTTAATATGTCACATTCTCAAAAAGAAAAAAGAACTATATAAATACGTCCAGGACAAACTAAGTACATTCAGAGGTTTAAGCACAAAGGATTAGGTGGTTGAAAATCATCATTAAAAGTGATAGACTTTGCTAGGTGGAGGAACGGAGATAGGATATCACAAGACAAGAAGAAAGACATGAACAAAATAAAATCACATGGCATATATGTCAGGAGATGGTGCCTGATTCCATCATAACAGTGCACGGTGTATCTGGTGGCTGGGCAAGAGTGTTGAATATCATGCAATGTGGTTCGGATTTTATTTACAGGAAACAGACAGCTGTCCAAGATTTTAAAGAAGGGAAATCACATATTTAAATGTTTGTGTTAGAAAGGTAACTACTCTGACAGTAAAAGTGGATATGTAAATGAATAAGGAGAGAGAGTGAGAAAGAGAGAGAGAGAGTAAAAAAAGGGAATATAATGGAATCATGGATTCCAGAAACACAGCATTTCTCTAAACAAAATATCATGAGGCCCTACAGTAGTGGTGGGACACTGAGAATAGAAAGGAGGGCATAAAGATGAGAGTTATGTGAGAATTAGATCAAAAGGACTGATTAATGAAAGAGAGTGGAGCCCATGATGAAGCAATTCATGGAGTGTATATTTCAAGGATGACAAGAGGGTGAAGTTACCAGATAAGGAAAAACCCACACAAGAGAGCAGTGATGAAGCAGAACAAGGAGAAAGTAATAAGAGGAAAGAATATAATGAAGAATATTTGACAAAAGTCAAATAGGATGAGGACTAAGAAAATATCATTATCATTACTTGCAACAACATAAGCTTGAGCCTATATAACACCTATATAATCACATTTCTCTCTAAATTAATTGTTTCCAAAAGCATGTAGGAATTGATATTCAAAGTTGACAGGATTTTACTCAGAATTTATTATTTTTAATAATATTAGTATTTAAAATAAGATATTTAATAAAATAAAAATATTAATACTATAAAAAGGAATGCATTTCCCCTTCTGTCATTTACTTACCTGAATAAAATTTTCTTATCGTTGGGTATGTAGTAATCTCTGATTTCCTTTATGGTAAAGGTGTTGCATGGAGAGTCTCGAGAGAGGCACGGGAGTGGATTATAAGGACCAATGAGGCGCAGTTTCCATCGTGAGGATGATACATACGAGTCTCCAGTATATGCTTCACCCACGAATGTGTATCCTTTCTATAGGGAAGAAGAATTACACAGGAGGAATTTACACTGTTCCTAGTCTCTCAAATGTACAATATATGGATTCACAGTAGTAAAATGCTTTATTATCTTGCTATACATAAAGATTCCAAGATCTCTTGAAAAATATAAAGTCATTAGCATCATGTTTTGAAATCCCTTTTAGAAACTATCTTATATGTTTTCAGAAAAAAATCAATAACTTTAGACACACACCTTACATCCTTCACAAAGATTAACTCAAAATAGATTACAGACTGAAATGTAAAATGCAAAACTATCAAACGCTTAGAAGATAACCTAGATGACCTTGGGTATAGCAATGACTTTTTAGATACAACACCAAAAGCACAATCCATGACAGAAAGAATTCATAAGCTACACTTCATCAAAATTAAAAACTTCAGCTCTGTGAGAGAAAATGTCAAGAGAATGAGAAGACAAGCCATAGAGTGGGAGAAAATATTTGAAAAGGACACATATGATAGAGGATTGTTATCCAAAATACACAAAAACACTTGAAACTCAACAATAAGATAATAAAAATAAACTAAAAATAAAACTACCTGATTAAAATAATCAGGTAAATAATCAGGTAAAATAATCAAAATAAACTACTTGATTAAAAAATGGGCAAAAGATTTTAACAGACATCCTACCAAAGAAGATATACAGATGGCAAATAAGCATATGAAAAGATGCTCCACATCATATGTCATCAGAAAAATTTAAAGAAATGAGATACCATTACATATCTACCAGAATGGCCAAATTCCAGAACACTGACAATACTAAATGCTGACAAGGATGTAGAGCAACAGGAATTCTCATTCATTGATGGTGGTAATGAAGAATGGTACAGAGACTTTGGAGGATGGTTTGGTGGTTTCTTGCAAAACTAAACACATTCTTACTACACAATCCAGCCATTGCGCTACTCAGTATTTACCCAAAGGAGATGAAAATTTATGTCCACACAAACACCTATACATGTATGTTTATAGCTGCTTTATTCACAATTGCCAGAACTCAGAAGCAACCAAGATGTCCTTCCAGAGGTGAATAGACAAATAAACTCTGGTACGTCCAGAGAACGGAATATTATGCAATGCTAAAAAGGAATGAGCTATTACGCCATGAAAAGACATGGAGAAACTTTAAATGCATGGTTTTAAGTGAAAAAAAAGCCAAGTAAAAAGTTATATATACTATATTATTCCAACTATATGTCATTCTGGAAAAGGCAAAACTACGGAGACAGTAAAAGATGAGTGATTGCCAGGGGCTGGAGGATGGGTGATGAATAGGTGGGGCACAGAAGAATTTGAGGGGGATGAAAACACTCTTTGTGATACCATAATAACATATACATATCATTTTACATTTATCCAAAACCACAGAATGTACAACACCAACAGCGAACCATAATGTAAACCATGGACTTCGGGTGATAACGATGTGTCAGTGTAGGTTGACAAATTTTAACAAATGTCCCCTCTGGTGGGGGATGTTGATAATGGAGGACGCTGTGCATGTGTGGGGCAGGGGGTGTATAGGAAATCTCTGTACCTTCCTCTCAATTTTGCTGTGAGTCTAAAACTGCTCTAAAAAATAAAGTCTTATTTCAAAAAAAATCCCTAAAATGACTCAAAAGAGCTATTATGTTTTTTAACCTTGGAAGGAATCTGCATAGCCATATAAAGGACTGGGGGGGGGGTGAGGGGGTGGGGTGGAGAGTGGCTGTGTAATCACAATCTTCTGAAATATCTAGGGATAGAATAAAAGCCTAGTGGGAAACTAAGAAAACAAGCTGGTTTGGTTTAGGAATAGGACTAAATGAGCTCCTTAGAACCTTTTCCATTTTAAGAGTTTGGATGATTTTATGATTTTTAAAAATGAGAATTTCCAATGCTTTCTTTTTGTCATACTTTCTTTGGAGAGAAGAAAGAAGAGAGCTGAGAGATGAATGTTCTAGAATAAAATTTACACGTACCTTGTTTTTGGTATAAAGATATGGCACCACTTTTTGGAATACCTTTGGCACTTGTTCCATTGTGTCATTATTAACAACGTGGAGCATGCAAACTGGAAGTGTAGTATATACTTTGGGAACCAAAATCATATCTTGAGGAAACAAAAATGTTTCTCTGTAATTACAAAAGCATGGATTTTTCCATTGACACAAATTGTAAAGAAAATTTGAAATTAGCTTCGGTCCTAAGAAATTTTAAAAGAAGAATTTAAAGTTCCAAATAAACTGTTTTTTAAAATCATTATTATTAATATACTACTTTGTCATGTAAATGCAAACTCTTTAAGAAATCCCATTTTATAAGTAATTTATGACTTTAATATGCAATTACTTGGAAATTAAATTATTTCTTTCTATACCGAAAGGACATCATTTTATTATATTATGTTTATCATACTCAAAAAAGATTCTAATAATTAACTTCACATTCTTCATATTTTATTTAAAGAAACATGGAAAAATTTCTGTAATATCTCATTTATGCATAGCAGATGTGTAAGTAACTTTAAGTTGTGAAAGAAACCTAAAAGTTCATACTTTTACTAATATCATAAATAAAACTCTACACATAAAAATATTGCATGCCATTTAAAGGGGCCGGCCCCATAGGAGCGTGGTTAAGTTCGCATGCTCCACATTGGCGGCCTGGAGTTGACTGGTTTGGATCCTGGGTACAGACCTGGCACCGCTCATCAGGCCATGCTTAGGTGGTGTCCCACACAGCAAACTAGAAGGACCCATAACTAGAATATACAACTATGTACTGGGGGGCTTTTGGGAAGAAAAAAAAAAACAGAGGAAGTTTGGCAACAGATGTTAGCTCAGGGTCAATCTTCCTCAAAAAAAGAATATACATATATTGCATGCCATTTAAAGATGGCATCTCTTGCCAATATATGATAGCCTCACCTGAATACTATAAACCAACTATTTGGTGGCTGGTCAGGATATGTCACGGTATAGTCAGCAAAAGCAATCTTTGTTTCTTCATCTTGATAGCATGGATAAGATTCCATAGACTTGCATTTGCTTTTAAACATTAGTCTAGAAATGTAAAAATAATTTAAGTACCAAAGGCAAAAGGAACTTTTAAAATAAATTTTATTTACTAAAAAGAAATAGGCAAAAAATAGCATAAAATATCATAGTCCATTGTTGGCTGGATTGAATCTCTGATCAAAGGAGGGGCTGTGGGGCTCATGGTGCATGGCATCAAAGTAGGAGAGCCCATTCCAGTTCAACCATAAAAGATGTCTCTCAAAGGTACCCAAAGTTCTCTGAAGTTCTTAGTCTAGGGAGAACCTAATTCACAGTTGATGGAGTAATTGAAGTGCATAGGTGGGAAATCACCAAAGTTCAAGCAATAAGGGTGGGAAAACTAGAAGCAGGCAAACTAGCAATAAAAATTCAGAGGTGGGAACCAATGAAGGTCTGGACTTGACATAGAGAATTGATACTGGAATGGAGTTTAAAGTAAGGAATGGATTTGGAAAAATTAATTAAAAAAAACAAAACTAAGATCATGAACAAAGGGAGACTGCCAGTTTTCCTTCTAGGGATTTCTAGTTCATAAGGGAGTGGTGCATGCGACTGGTTAAAAGAATTATGGGCTGAGGTTTCTCTATGTTTGCCCCCTGGGAGGCTGTGGAATATTCCAGAACATGAAGGAAGCGATGTGAGGGATCCTCTGGGTCCTATCCCTCCAACTGTACCAGGAACTGGGTCTAGACTCAGTAGCACCAGTAATCTAGAGTCTTTTATATAATATCTCCAGTATTAGCTGGAATGGGAGCCATTATGGCCACAGAAAACGGTTCTCTATCAGAGGTCTAGACAGAGCTGGATATGTTCTTGGTTTCCAGAAGGCAGATGGTTTAATCGTCCTGTCAGTGGTCCTAAACTCTAACTTTCGTCTTCTCTACACCATGAGACTTCAAGAAACTCTGTTTCGCTTCTCAGAGGTTTTCTGCTTAGCATTTTAGATAAGAGCAACTAAGACAAACAAAAAGTAGTAAGAACCGTAGAGACGTTTCAGATAAAATATTGTGGGAGTTCAGAAGCAATGGTGTGTTTCTAGCTGCAGTGCTTAGGGAAAACTCAATGAACATGGTAGCATCTGAACTGGAGCTTGAAGGATACCAAGATACTGCGATAAGAAATATCGTTATTCTGTTTTACCTTAAGAGAGAAATTGCATACTGTTCTGCATTCAGTTCCAGGACAGCCCAAACTTTCTGAAGAGTGTCTGCAACACTGGTATTTTCTTTTGTGTCTAAAAATAACAACAAAAAATAGCAATATAAAAGCCTGAAGGTGCCTGAAAGATCATCTTGTTGAAAGCCTCCTTTTACAGATGAAGAAGTTGAGACTTGTGATAAGGAGGTATCCAGAGTCACAGGCTTTATTAGCAGCAAACTCATGTTCAAAATATAGACCTATAACCTCTAGTTGAGAGCTCCGTTCACCATGTTATGCTGTTTCCCTTCATCTTTAGTTGAAAAATCATAAAATGTTCTTTGATCCAATTGAAGATACTCATCAAAGAGTTTACATCAAAAGATCTTTTATCACACTAAAAATTCCTTATGAAAGCTCTTATATCAGAAGAAGTAATCCACCCAATTTTTCTAAAAAGCAATGGCTAATAGGATCCCACTAAAGCTCAATCTAAAGCATAATCCACAATGGCTTAAGAGCAGATGATTTGCCAAGAAAAATGCAAATCCATAGTAAGTAACAAATTTAACATGTCAGAAACTGACTTTTTTTTCTAATTATCCTAACAATTTCCTCATAGTACTTACCAGAATCTGAAATTGGTATCTTAACATATTTACTTCTCTACTCTCTGTCTACCACCACTCTAACACAGGACTCATTAGAGCAGAAACCCTTCCAGTTTTCCTTATTTCTATGATGCCAGAATCTAGAAGAGTGCTGTTCACGCAAGCCTTATTCGGTAAATATGTGCTAGTGAAAGAATTGCAAACACTATTAAAACATTATTTTGTTCGAGTTTTTGTCTTTATAAAGAGAAGGAAAATCATTTTATGAACATAATTTTTACAGCATATATGGACAACCAAAAGTATATTTTACCATATATTTAATTTGATGAATTAATAATTATTTTTTCTAATAAAAAATATAAAAACCAGTCACAGTAATATTTTTCTGTCACAAAACTATGCAATGCAATTTGTTTGTTTTACATTTGAGTATCTATAATTTTTACTGCTTAGATGAACATTTTGATGGTTCTCACTAAATGTTTCGAATAGACATTTTTACAACAAAAAGTTTCAATATGCTCAAAGAATTCTATTGGAGGTAAAGCTTTTCCTAAGAAAATGTCGACCAAAACTGCAGAATGAAAATAATTGAATAAAATTTTTGCCTCTGCAGTGTTTTATTTTAAGCTGACAAAATAGATCTTTTCACAAAATACTTTATTTCATATATTATTTATGAAATATATAAATATAATATATTTATTAAGTCAATAATATTGATTTGATAATAATATTGATTATTTTCATATTATTGATTTAAATCAATAATATTGATTTAATAAATATAATAACACATTTGAAATGCATTTTATGCCTTCTAAATGTATGTCACTGTGGACATATGTGGGAGTTTCTTCATTCAGTTCATTCATTCGTTTGCTCATTCATTCTCGCATCTCTTTGAAAAATGGTCTAGAAATGTAAAAATATCTATGATCTAGCTGGAGCTGACTCCTGCTGCATTCGGCTGTGTGCTGGAGCTGTATAGAGGAAAAGACCAGTTCCCTATTTTTAAGGAACCTCACAAGAGTTTGGGAAAAAATAGCTGATCAATCACTCACTCATTTATTCATTCAGCAAGTATTTCTTGTGAGCTTACTCTGTGCCAGGCACTGCACAAATTCTGGGAACAAGAGAGTGTGTGTGCTGTCGTGCATCCTGACCTCAAGGAATTTCAGTACTTATAAGAATTAAAAATAATTAGCCAAGTCATAAAGCAGGATGACTCTAAAATAACACACAAACGAATATTCATTTTCATACACACAAGTCTATTTTATAAATGATTGAAAAATTATACCTGGTGTCCTAGCTTTCATAAGCAATCTGACGTAAGACCCTCTCCACATGGCTTGAATTTTAATTGCTGCTGCTACTTCCTCAGGAGAATACTCTTTATCACTCGCTGGCACAGAATATTTAACGTCTACCCATTCCGCTGGAAAGGGAAAAACAAACTTTGGACTGAAAGTTATATTTATTCCATTTCCCAATTTTCAATGCCTTTCACTGCTAAAGCCTCTGACGGAACAATGCGCCACAACGACAGATGTCTCATTATATTTAAGACGGCCCTCTGTAGCGGGTCCTTTTTCAGAATGTAAACATTCTGGAGAAGGAAAACACACTAAATTGACACCTTAGCAAACTACTATTGATTCTTCTGAGAAAGTCTCAAGAGATTTCTTTCAAAACTGAAAGAAAATTTTACAATGGTAGGAATAGAGCATCGAGACAAGAGGAAGAGAAGGTTCTTTGGATCGGAGAATCTTCCCAGAATTCCTCAAATCGTACTGTACGGACTGGCGACTTTCCTATTTTTTAAGGTCCGAAACAAATGAACCAGGGGAATTCTGGGCTCCTCCGGAAGTATGGGGGCTCGGCGACACATGGCGGAAGTTTGGAACCCCGTGAGCATCCCAGGGCACGGCTTGAACGCCACGATGCTGATGCAGATCTGTTCAGCCTGCTCCACGAAAGCTCTGAGTGCACTTGTCTCAGAGTACGTATCTTACATAAGGCTGGGAAACCCCACGTCTAAGTACCTAACATTAATCAGTACCTAAAGAAACATCTTCCAAGGAGGAATCAAGTAAGTCCAAGTCCAGAACCATGGCACGGAATGCAAATTTGAAGTTTGCAAGAGGTTTTGTTATTTGAGTTTTTTTCAGTAAACGCCATAAAGAAATATGAAAAACCTGAAAAAGACAAAATACATTAGTGTGTATATATTATATACATACAATTTTTTTTAAGATTGGCCCTGAACTAACATCTGTTGCCAATCTTCCTCTTTTCTTTTCCTTCTCAACAAAGCTCCCCAGTACGTGGTTGTATATGATAGTTGTAGGTCCTTCTGGTTCTTCTGTGTGGGACGCCACCTCAGCATGGGTTGACGAGTGGTGCTAGGTCCATGCCAGGATCCAAACCGGTGAACCCCAGGCCACCGAAGCAGGACACGTGAACTTAACCACTCGACCACGGGGTCGGCCCCTAGTATATTTTTTAAACCGAGAAAATACCATTACCTTGGTTAATACTGTTACCTAGGTTCTGACCTAGAGGTAAGAGAAACTCTAAAATAACTTTGAATACTCTAAAAATAAAAAAATATATATTTCTCAGATATATACACAATCTAACAGATACTCTTCAAAGTCCCACTCACTCAGTAATAAGGCAAAATTATTTATCCTTTGACTCTTTCTAATTTAATAAAATTTAATCACTACAACAATGTTTATAATGTACCCTCAATCAAAATATAAAAATAAACTGGTTTAGGAGACATATCATAAGATAGAAAATATGGTCCTTGTGCTTAAGCATGTTAAATACAATATTTCATTGATTTTAAGATGCCGTCCATTATAAGACACACTATTATTTCATGTGCTACAAGAAAGAAAATATGGTACTTAGAGCTTTTAATCACTATCTTAAGTATGTACTTCCTATTGAAAAGCTCTTTTAGATTTATTTGAATGTAGCTTTTTCATCATATATCACACTGAAACATACATGAAAAAATAAGCCGCATAAGTTGGTTAAGTATTTCAAAACTATTCACATTCAAACTCCTATTCTTGTAAATCACTTTTAGAAAATGCTTAACATCTGTGTCTTCCTATGCAATTTTGTCCTTCATGTTGTCAAAAGCTTTGAAGACGCATCATTGCCTAAAGAGCGTTTGAGTTTTGTCCCTGGGGTTTTTCCCAAGGTACTGACCCCCATTCAATAAGTGTTGATGCTGACTCATTCTTGATCTTACCAAAGAGAACTGACAGAAGGTTTTTAGACAACAAGAACACGTGTTCCTTCTTCCAAATTTTTTCATGGTTTTTATCCTGAAATGCTGAGGATTCCATTTATCCAGTCATGCCACTGAGAATAGCAACCATGTGTTGATAGCTTATTTCTTTTTAGTACGGAATAATATTCCATTGTCTGGGTGTGCCACAGTTTATTTATCGATTCACCTACTGAAAGACATCTTGGTTGCTTCGAAGTTTTGGTAATTTTAAAGCATCTATAAATATACGTGAATAGATGTTTTTATGGACATAAGTTTTCAATTCCCTTGAGTAAATACTAAGGAGGAATCTTAAATGTATGTTACTGAGTTAAAGAAGCCAATATGGAAAGGCTACATACCGTATATGGCTACATCAAATTATATGACACTCTGGAAAAGGCAAAACTATGGAGACAATAAAAAGACCACTGGTTGTCAAGAGTTGGGGTCAGGGAAGGACGAACAGGTTTGGTACAGAGATTTTTTAGGGCAGTGAAAATATTCTTCATGATATCATAGTGATGGATACATGTCATTATACCTTTGTCAAAACCCATAAAGAATACAACACCAAGAATGATCCCTAATGTAAGTTATGGACTCTGGGAGGTGATGATGTGTCAATGTAGGTTGGTCAATTCTAACAAACGTCCCAAGTGGTGGCGGATGTTGATAGTGGGAGCTGCTGTGCCTGTGTGGGGAAGGGGGTATATGGGAAATCTGTACCTTCTTCTCAATTTTGCTGTGAACCAAGAAAATAAAAATAAGAAAATATTAAAAAATAAAATATTTAATAAAATATTTTATATTATATATTATAATGAATATATATAATATTTTACATATATTATATAATATATGTTATAGTTATATGAATACAGTATTTAATAAAAAATAAATCTGACCAGGTGTCCTCTGTTTTCACTTGTTAAACCTGGCAATGTTACTCTCCAAGAGGCAACTGACCATGTCTGAAGTCATTTTTAGTTGTCACAACAATGTGCTACCTGCAACTAGAAGGTGTGGCCAGCCATGCTGCTACACATTCTACAGTGCATGGGTGAGCCCCACAACAAAAGTCATCTGGCCCAAAATGTCAATAGTGTTCAGGTTCAAAAACATGGACCTAGAGGGTACCACAAAGTCTCTTTGTTTCAATTCCTCCAGGCTTTCTGTGAAGCCAGGATGCTACTCAGCCCCAGCAAAGGTACAAGTTTTAACTGTCATGAAGTTAATGCCTCTGAGGACAACTATCTATCAGTGGGAAAAGAGCTGATGGATAAGCGTCACAATCCCCCATCCTTTAGCGGGACCTTCTGAGTGATGTCCTATAAAGTTTACCAGGACCCCCCTGGATGATTGAGCCCCAGCAGCCCACAGCAGTAGATATCACATCATTTAATGAATAATTTTCTCTTTCTCATCTCATTCTTCCCACTCCCTCATTTCTGCTTCTGGAAGTCACTTCCCAAATAGTCTCTGACCAAAATACTTTCTCAGGCTCTGATTTGGGGGGGGTCACCTAATATAAGATATATCATTTTGAATAGAAAGTATCCTCCTGGGAACATCATGTCCCGAGCAGGCTTACCCTGAAGTGCTGGGCAGTTAGCTCCTTGTCACGGAGGGGCAAAGGGTAGTGAGCTGTTTGCAGATCCCTCAGAGCTCTGGGAAGTTTGCGCTTATCTTTGAAATGAGCGATCACATTTCCGACAGCTTTCAAAATGGTTAGCGACTGCTCTGCGAATCGGTAGCTCTCCTGTGAAGACAGAGCATAGCAGCCAGTGTCACTCTCATTTATTCAAGTGTAAATCAGTTTACAGAAATTTAATTTCTGTGGTTATAGTAAACCTCTACTCTATGGTTGATTCGATAGTTATTTCTGGTGGACTTATGAGATCAAAGCATCTTGCTGGGTGCTGTGGCCTCAGAGATTTAAAACAAGGAACCCAATTCCTGCTGTAGTGGGAACACATAGGAAGAACAACTACCCAATATTGGGGGCCAGGGGAAACTTCTCCACTGGATTAATATCCAGAGTTAGTTGTGAAGAATGTCCAGGAATTCTTCTGACAAGAATTAGTCAAGAATTAGACAAGAATTCTTCTGTGCAAGAACTAGTCTGACAAAAACTGTGCAGGGGTCAATGACCGAGGGGCAGAGAGGAGTTCAGAGGGAGAGCAATAAAGATCAAAAGACAAGAGTTTGAACTAGCATGGGCTCTGGCTCCCTCTTGCTATCAACTGGGAGGAAACAATAAAAGCAAGATAAGGATATGGAAAAAAGTATGGAAGTTCCTCAAAAAGTTAAAAATGGGCTACCATATGATCCAGCTATCCCACTTCTGAGCATATATTCAAAGGAAATGAAAACAGGATATTGAAGAAATATCTGCACTCCCTTGTTCATTGTAGCATCATTCACAACAGCTAAGATGCGGAAACAAATGAGCATCCATCAGTGGATGAATGGGTAGAGAAGATGCGACATAGATAGAGGAATGTTATTTAGCCACAAGAAAGAAGGAAATCCTGCCAAATGTGACAATATGGATAGACCTTGAGGGCACTGTGCCAAGTGAAAGACAAATACCGCATTCTATCACTTACATGTGGAATCTAAAAAAAAAAACAGTCCAACTCATGGAAACAGAGAGTAGAAAAGTGGTTGCCAGGGACTGAGTGGTGGGGGAAATAGGAACAGGCTGGTCAAAGGGTACAAACTTTCAGTTACTAGATGAATAAGGTCTGAGGATCTAATGTATAACAAAGTGACTATATTTGATAACATTGCGTTGTATAATTGAAACTTGCTAAGAGAGTACAACTTAAATGTTTTCACCAAAAAAAAAGCTAAATATATGAGGTGATAGATGTGTTAATTAACTGGGTGGTAGGTATCCTTTCACAGTGTGTATGTATATCAAACCATCATGATGTACACTTTAAATCTCTTACGATTTTATTTGTCAATTATACTTCAACAAAGCTGGAGGGGGAAAAGAAATTTCAATAAATCTGTAGTTAAAAAAAAAAAAAAGAAGAAGAAGAAGAAAACCCTGAGGAGTTTGCAGATTATCTTGATTGGTGTGTGTGGTGGGGGTAGTTAGTTGCTGGTGGAGGAGGTGCCCAAAGCAGACAGCGCTTGGAGGTGCCATGAAGAGGGTGAAGTTGGAGGAAAACTTTGTAAAGCCTTTTTTTCCCCCTTTTCTAGTGGGCGTCATGGTGCAATCAGGAGCAATCATTGCTCCACAGTTCTCTGCAGAAATTTCGAGGGATGGCCCAGCAGCTATTATGCCTAGACAGCCCAGACTTCCTGATGGAATGAGAAGCTGTCGAAAACAGATATAATTGACGTGCCACCTTAAGGCATCTCCATTGTTAGTACCGTCAAGTCCATTCCGACTCCCAGTGACCCTGTGCACAGCAGAGCGGAACTCTGCCTGGTCTTTTTGTGCCATCACTCTCCCCTTCCAGGGCTCTATCAGACAGTGCTCTGCTGCTTTTCATTGGGTTTTCATGGCCAATCTTTTTGGAAGTGGGTTGCCAGGTCTCTCTTCCTAGTCTGTCTTAGTCTGGAAGCTCCGCTAAAACATGTCCACCATGGTGACCCTGCTGGTATTTGAAATACTGGTGGCATAGCTTTCAGCATCACAGCAACACGCAGCTGCCACAGTATGACACGGACCAACAGACGGGTGGTGTGGTTCCCTGACCAGGAAACGAACTTGGGCCATGGTGGCCGAATCTTAACCATCAGACTACCAGGGCTGGCTTCTCCATTACCTCCTCCCTAACTCCCCAAAGCCTAGGGAAAGACTATTCTCTGCGGTGTTTCTCCCTGAGGTGAAACCATAACCAGAAAAGTTGTCTGGTCTCTTGGCGGCTTTGGCATTGGGAGTGATCAAGTACCGCTCTGAGGAGCTTGAGTCTGTCTGCTCTTGAACCAGCCCATCCCCTTTTGCTTCTTCATTAGAATTGAAGACTACTGGGGCTTGGCCTTGAGCCCTAATAATTTTTATAAGATGGAAGAGTTGATAACCCCAGGGAAATATGAGTTCACAGACCAAAATAACTAAACATCTAGACAGTTAAATCACCTAAAGAAAGAAACAAACTAGATAATCTATGCTATCTAAAGTAGATTTTTTTAAAGAAAAAACAAAACAAAAATTTAAAATACGTAGGGTAAACATAACTAAGGGAATAAGGGAAATCTACTTATAAGGTGGGCTTCCTTCTGCGTCCATTGAGGGAGAGGGAGAAGACAGATGAGAGGTGGTGCAGCAAAGAGAAGAGGCAGCCATGGGGAATCCTGCACAAACACTGCCTCGAAAGGCAGGAATGCAGGAATGGAGCATGTCCGAGCCACAGAAACACAGCTTAAGGGAGCTGGCCTGGAGCCATCTTGTTGCTATCCTGGCCAAGAAGTTTACTGGCTGGCTGAGAGGATCCCATCTCATTAATATGAGGACGTGCTACGTGGAGATGGGTTGAGGGAGGGGAGTAAAGCTCAATCATGCGGGGCAAGACCCTCCAAATGCACCTGCCCCAAAAATGCACCTGCCTACATCTCTAAAGAGGATGTCCTTTTGAGGACAACTAAAACCAGGACAGGACCTCAGGGGAGATGCCGGCCCCTTGTCTCTTCTTTCAGATCCTGTCAGAGCAGAGGAGCAAGAGAAATTAAGGAGAGACAAAGAGGAGAAAAAGGAGATGAAGAAGCAACAGAACCTTCTCTGGATCCTCTGCTCCTGTATCCCAGAGACAACCACTCCGAATTCCTGAGGCCAAGGAAGGGTTAAATGGAGCCTACGATACCAAAATTTTAAACTACATTGAAATGGACTGTACTGATGCTTTATACCCCCCAAAAGACCAAAAATACTATAGGATCTACATGGGATGTTAACAGATGTGAAAGGGGATTCAATGGAGCAGAGGTGAAGGTAGTTGTTGGAGAAAAACTAAAATGATTTTATTTGCATCCCTACAGAGTTTATTGTACCTGTCGTATGTGAGAATTTCTTGAAGAATATACTTAATAGTTTTAAAAGGGAAAAATGGGTAAGTTGAATCAAAAATAGGAATATGGTTTAGCTCAAATTCTTTGAAAATAAGGCACAAAAGAATTCACAGTTGCTAAAATATTTACCGGCTCGAAGTTAGGTAGCACGACATCTTCATCCCCAACGACGAAAGTCATCATGCTGCAGATGTTTATGGAATGCCCCACCGGGGAGTAGGCAGTGAAGAGCAGCATGTGCCTCCTAAAGAGGATGGCGGACATATGAGGACCTGTTCCTTCACTGTAGTCCTTGCCTCTGTTAGTTTCTTGATGACATTTTGCGCTCGAAGTCAAATGTTAGTAAGAGTTGCATTCTTTAACATAGATATAATAAAGACCTTCGAATTCCCACTCCAAAAGAACCCTCAGAGACCATGGAATGTACATTTCACTAATTACGTCAGACAAAACTAGTGACACTAAATGACAAACTTGCACACGCTGGAGATATCCCCATACACTGAAGTCACATTGCAAAACACTCATCTTGAATTTTCCCTGACAACAGCAATAATTCATGGTGGTATAGGGCTTTGTAGACTTCATAGTCATTTTCTATCACATAGAATTAGCATGATTGATCTTGGGGAATCCAGCAAAAATATTTCTTTCATCTGAAATATGAGGTAATATTTTGATTTTTATTTACCAAAATCAAGAAAACTTTTTGATTATGTATATTTTCTTTAAAGTGGAAAATGTGATTGTTTAGCAAACTTTACCTTAATTAAAAATAAAATCTAGTAAAACAAACTACAGGTAAAACTATAGATTGGTTGGTAGAGGAAAATGCTATGTTTCCCAATCTATTTTTAAATAAAATCACAGTTCTTGCTAAAGAAGATAGTAAGATTTCCAGGAAAACAAAAAGGATTTTTGGGGCCAGCCTGGTGGCATAGTGGTTAAGTTTGTGCACTCCGCTTCAGTGGCCTGGGGTTCGCAGGCTTGGATCCTGGGTGCAGACATAGTACCACTTGTCAAGCCACACTGTGGTGGCATCCCATGTAAAACAGAGGAAGATTGACACAGATGTTAGCTCAGCGACAATCTTCCTCAAGCAAAAGGAGGAGGATTGGCAACAGATGTTAGCTCAAGGCCAATCTTCCTCAAGCAAAAAGAGAAGGATTGGAAACAGATATTAGCTCAGGTCCCACCTTCCTCACCAAAAAAAATTTTAAATAAATAAATAAACAAAAAGAATTCATAATAAATTAATTTATGGAAATGCAAGGTTAAATAAGTTAAACCGTATTCTTCACTAAAGAAATTACCAGACTCCTTGGCAACTATGAATCTTCTAGGAGGAGATTCAATGTACAGCGTTTCTTCAGTTTACCTGTTCATGGAATTATTTTTCTCAAGAATCACAATGATAGATCTGTGCCTTATGAAATCACTTCAAGAAACAACATCCCAGATTCCGTATTGTTTAATTATTTAGTAGTTAATAGTTTCCAAGTCTTCAAAAAATTCTTAGTATGGGAAAAAGGAAGCCATTCCATACCCGACAGGCAGGCGAACAATGGTAGCCTTGGTGGCATAGGTATGAATCTTCAGAACCAGATTGCCTGGCTTCAGAGATTTCCAAGAAACTGTCTCAGCTATAAGTAGTCCAGGCTCTACGGGAGGGCTGTCTTTTGTTAAAGCTTTAGGAAAAGTGAAAAATATTAAAATTTGATTGTGAGAGTATAGTTGGCCTTCACTGGTATTGCTTTCCAGTAACAACATTAACAGTAATAATAAAATCAGGAATTAGAGATATTCTAAAAATGTTCATTACTCTTGATAAATCACTATTGGAAGTGATACTCAGGTGGAACCCAGACCTTCCTCCTTTGTCTTATTTTCCTCCTCATAATCATCCCCTTGGGTGAGGAAACCAGGAATGGGAAAGTTAGGAAGAGGAGGACAGACAGGAGCATCTCGGGGTAGTATGCCATCGCTTTTATTATCTACAGCTGTAATGACACTATCCCTCTAGTTGCAATTTTAAAGGAGGAAAAACACCACATCTAGGAAAATAAGAGATTTTCCTAAGATATTTGCAAAGCTAGGTCAAAATACCCTATTGTTTACTTAAGTTTTGATCTTTGATTCTTAGCTTTGGCCATGTGTAGAAATAGCAAATAACAAAAATTTAATTTTAATATCAAGTTTTTCTCTTAAAAAGAATAAAGAATATGGACCATGCTTCATTAGTAGCTGAGGGCAATATATTCCTTACCCTATGTCCACATAACACTCAAGCTGAGGACATAAGGCCACAGCATGACTTGAAACACCTCTACGCAAATAGAATGTTCTAGGACATGGTGTGGCTTAGGAGGTATTGGGTAGGTAGACATACTATGCTTACACCACTAAAGTTTGGAAAGTTTATTCAGCAAGCATTTATCACCCACCTGCTATACACCAGACACCATTCAAAACATTGAGGATATTTTGGTGAAAAATCATAGTCCTCGTTCTCAAAGTTGGGAACATTCAATATGAAGCATTCAGCAAATATTTAGTGAGCCTCTACAGTGCCAGGTACTGTTAGAGTTAGAGGTAAATACTTTAACAAAACCGGCCAAAGAATTAAGGAATGATGCTTTGTGCATATGTGCATGTGTGTGCAAAGGGTTGGCCATAGAAAGGAGCAGGACAGTCCATCCATTCAGATGGGAGGGTAGGCTGACCAGAGCTTGGGAGAGTTGCTGATGGAAAGATGAAGCAGACCATTTCTGCTGTCTTCTGTCTCTTCTGTGGAAACAGCAGCAAGGTCATCAACTGACAATGAGTGAGGACAAGAGTGGGTGTCAGAGACTGCGAGAGAGAGAGGAGAGTGACTTCAAAGTTCGAAATAGTTATCCTTGAGAGTGAGACTGGGAAACATGAAGGAACTAGGGAAATGGTGGCAAGCTTAGAGGCTTTTCTGAGATCTTTGGTCCCCAATTTAAACTGGGGCTAGCTGATATGACTGGTTTTTTTCCCCCTCTAGTCACATTCAGCTGCTCTGATGCAACCGCAGTTAGGTGTAGAGTTCAATTGTTGGGTTCAACCAATATTAGGATTTTGCCAGGAAGGTAAGATGAGAGGGTAAGAAGAGCAATTGCGTTGTGGGTACAATTACAATGGTGGATCACGGAACCCATGTTGGGAATGAGAGAAATAAGAATGTGAGGAGAGGGATGGAGAGAGAAAAAGTGGCAGAGCCAGTGGTGGTCCCAGAGGAGTCAAAGAATTGTAGGAGCGGGAGTTCTAGGGACAGTGAACTGGAGAGTCAGGGGATGGTGGTCAGAGAGCTTGAAATTGGGATGATATAGCAAATGGTACAGTAAATTCTAAAGTATATTCATGAAAGTAGGGGCCCAAGGTGGGATAGAGGAAAAGATCTTCAGAATTGTCAAATCAAAGAAGAAAGTATTCATGTTTTTTAATAGATTTTGAAAGAATCAAGAATAGCACATATAGGTGGAAAGAAAAACAATGAGTAGGCATGCCAAAGAGGTGAGTACACGACTACAGCAAGTAGGGGTGTAGGTGCCAAGAGAGCATAACCCTTGATGTCGGAGAAGTAAGACGCTCATAGGATGTGGTGTAAGCGTGACTCCCTCACAGGGTCTGGAGAGGGAATATGTTCCTTCATCCAGAGTCTAAAAATCTTCCTCTGCATTTCCCCTGGGCTGAAAGTGAGCCAGGCTTTAAGACTGTAATTTTCTAGAGCCCTCTTACCTCCAGATTCTCCCCAGCGGACCAATGCAGAAAAACAAACCAGTAGTTCAATAGGTTTTAGACTATCCACAAACAGATAGTAGGACACACGTTCATCCGAGAACTGCAAGAAATCAGACCAGCCATTGTACTTAATATCAGTCTATTAATGCTATATTTCTCACTTCTAAAAATAATGCAATACCTAGCATTAGACACCACAATAAGTACTGTACAGGTTCAATGATATGAAGAAGATCATACCAGGTGAATGTTGGCAACAGGCTATGGAAGCTGGGTCCGCAGGGCCTGTGTGAAACTGGCTGCTGTGTCAGAGAGAGTCACAGCTCTTCTCCATGAGTAAAGAAAAAGGATACGCCTGTTCCAGAAATCACACATAGAGGAGGAGACTGGGCCGGGGCCGAGCAGTGCTCAGAGAACGGGTCCCTGACAAGTAGACAGGCCGCAGGGTAGCTTTGGTAGAGAACAGAAGTGTCTAAAGAGCGTGTTAAAAGGGATTTTGCAGAGTGGCATGTGATATGAACCTTCTGTTCCTTCTTTCTACGAGATCTTCAGAAGTATATCCATTGTATGCTAATCACCAGACTGGATTTTTGTTCTGGAGATGCAAAAGAGCCCTGAGTAAAACCAGAAGTTCCCCTAAAGGAAAACCACATAAGAATTACATGAACATGATCTCAATCCATCCTATGTGGGTACTATTGGTATCTATAATTATAGATGAAGGAACTGAAACACAGAGAGGGTGAATAACTTGCCAAAGGTCACAGAGCATGCAAGTAGCAAAGCTGAGATTCAAAAGTAGAGATTCAAAACTATCTACCTGACCCCAAGGCTGGTATTCTCGACTATTATGCTATCATTGCCTTTCCAATTCTCAGTGCTTCAATGTGATTTGACTGATGGTATGTGGTAAACGTGTTACATGAATTTAATTGTAGTTATACTTTAAAAGCTTTCCATATTATTTTACAAGAATATTTAAATAGCCAGTTAAAATATGAAAGAAAAATCTCTAGTAGTACTGTGAAGAAGGAAATATTATTTCATTATGACAAGATTGCTAGCAATGCCTGATACAATGTAATGATGTTTTAAGTGATTGCTTTCCCCAATATTTTCCTATAGTTAGCATTTGGCACTTTATTTCATTTGTTTCCTTTTAGCTGCAACATGTGGGTGATAGAGACAGTTGTTTCAAATATTCACTATCTAAGACTATACAGGCCCCTGAATTTGCCAGCCCAGCGTGCTCGCCTGAGGAGGAGTTTCTGCACAGAGCTCATTTGCTGTCATTTTTAAGAGTCTGAGAATTTGGGGGTAGAGTGGCCCTGGAGACCACATAAGGGCACTCTGCCCTGGTGCCAGCACAAGGCACTTTTGAGAGCGCCCAGCCCAGGTCCCACACTGAGCACCAATGGATCCTCTAAGGAGTGGGGAGAGGAGAGGTCTCAGTCTCCTTGCCCCCAGTTCAGCTGACAGCGCCTGTGGCCACTAAAATCAGGAATACCTGGCTTCAGTCCACAACCCATCCTTCCTTTCAGCCATACTAAAGGCTGTTAAGTTTGGGTTCCAAAACCTTTAAGAAAAAGTTATTGTTTGCTCACAACATTGATGCTAAAAAAATTTCAAAAGAGTGAAGAGACTCATATAGGGATGTCATCATTTTATTTTGCCAAGTTGGGACTTTAAAAGGAAAAAAACCCCCTATATTTACCATCACTTTAAAAAAAATAAGATTAGAATAAAGAACAGTTGGCCATTTTCCAAACACAGACACATAGATATTAGGATGGTGATATGCAAACTGCCTTTAGTAATAATAAAGACAGCCAACATTTATTTTCGCCAAGTGATAGGCATTCCTCCAAGCATTTTACATACATTATCTCACTTACTTTTAAACTGTAATGACATAGGTCTTTTATTATTGCCATTTTACAGATAACAAAACTGAGGCAAAGAGAACTTAAATAACTTGCTCAAAGTCCCACCCCAAGTGGAGCCTGGATTCAAAACCAGGCAGCTGGCCCCAAGATCCTCCTCTGCTTCTCCCAAAGGTGTGCTCAGGAGAAGAGCATGGGCGCCACGTCAGACAGCCAGTTCTCCTGATGTTTGCGCCACTGCCTAGTTTTGTGATCCTGGGCTATTTACTCCGCCTTGATCTGCCTCAGTTTCCTTACCTGAAAAATGATGATAATAATAATCCTTTCATAGGGCATGCTATGAGGAGTTCATGTAACAAAGAACCGAGGCTGGCAACAGAGTAAGCTCCTATAAATGACTGTCATTTTATTATTGCCAATTGTTCGAATATATAAATATGCCCAAGTTAACTATAAACCATATACTACTCTCATACCGTACTCTGGGCTCAGTTACTCTAAATGAACAGTTTTGTTATCTTTGTAAGTCAAAGCATTCCTCTGGGTGTTTTACAGATAGATTTCAGCACTGGTTGGACCGTTTCTGGCCCCTTCTCCCGGGGTCCAGCCACTACCACAGACCTGATCCTTACTTTCCGATCAGGCCACCAGATACAGAGAGCACCTTTGAGGATGCTCAAAAGGTTTCTCTGCCTGCATTTTCATCTAGTACAAGTGCGATGGGAAAAGTCATCTCCAAGACTCCTTGCTTCCCCCAGCTCTGCATACTGCTGGTGGAGGTGTGGGATTATCACTGGGCTTGGATGGCCCCATACAAGCAACATGCAAATTTCAGTACAATTTAGTTTTCCAGAATACGTGTTATATTTTTCCCCCAAATTCCACTCAATGTGAGATTTGTTAATTCATTCATTCAACAACTTTTTATTGAGTTCCTGCCTCATGCCAGGACCAGTATTGCAATTGAACAAAAAGACAGAGTCCTTCTACAGATTTTGACATCAAGTGGGCAGGGAGGTGGAGGGGCACAGAGAAGTAACTAGACAGGATGGAGGGAGGTAAGATCTGGGTGAGGATGAGTCATACTTGGTACATACGTGCCTCACCCAGACCCTATGGACAGGGAAGGAGGTCTCAGAGGGTCAAGGACAGCCATGCTGCTCTGAAGGGCTTCTAGGCATTAGCCAGGTGGAAACAATAAGCATGAAGGGGAATGAACTCTGGCCAGAGGGAGGAACACGGGCAAAAATAACAGAAATGGTAGTGAAAACGTGCTCATGTTGTAGGAATTGCACGCAATTTGGTGAACACTAATTGAAATCAAATATAATAAATTTACTTGTGCTTCTCTTTCATTAATTCATAAATCAAAATTTTCTTAATGTGAATTTATACAATAACGCAGCTCAGAATTGAACTACTATGACAACCAGATGGATCACATTAAGGGTATGAGGTGGCGAAGTCTTGCTCATTTCCCGGAGAATAGATTAGTAGAAGATCCTAATAATTATTTTTTTAGATACGATAATGTTACAAGTTTAGAAATGCTTGATAAATTTGAAGATGTTTTTCACTAGCATGATTCTACTAAAACTTTAAATATAAGAAGAGAAAGAGAAGAGATCATAATATTTTTACCTTGAATTCTGTTTTTTGAAAGGTCAAGCAATATGAACTTGGCCTGTGGAAAATACATATATTCCTGAAAAACATTATTTAAAAAGGATTATTGCCATTATACACAACAGACTAGTACTACACGTTAAGTTTCTTAGAATCAAATAATTACAGGCAGAACAAGTTAAAGACACATGAAAGTTAAAAAATAAGAACAATTCAGAGAGAGAAAATTGGTTTCCAGGGCTAGTGGGTGAGGGAAATAGAGAGAGGTTGGTAAAGGGTGCAAACTCTCAGTTATAAGATGGAGAAGGCCTGAGGTTCCATTGTGTAACATGGTGACTACAGGTGATGACAGTGTACCGCAGAATTGAAATTTTCTGAGAGATTATATCAACACTAGACTAATATTGGCTTAACTCTCTTAAGTGATAACTAAAAATTAGTAGCTTCTATATCCACTATATTCAATACACACAAAAAATTTATACTTACTGAAAGCATACACAAAAGTCTTCAAAATCTAACCATATTTCTTTAGAAACACCATTATTTATTGCTATAAGGTCCTCCTGTGACTTTTCCTGTGACTCTGTCACCTGGCTGACCAAATCTCTTTCTAAACCGACTCCCTCAGCTTGATGAGCTGCGTCATTCATTCCAAGGTCTGTTAGTTCATCTGTGCAGAGTAGAAGGTAAATATGTCAAACACATCTATGTTGTTAAATATGAAGTTATTAAGATACGGAAAATTGTAGTGGGAAGCTCATAGATCAAAGTCTATTTTGAAAAACATTTACTGATACAATCATTTACATGCAGGCCTCAAGTTTGTGGCGGTCCATACAGAGACACATTTTCATACACTGGGGAGAATTCAATCATCACTTATCCTCATAATAGAGTGTTCAGAAGTTTTGAAATCATTTTCATAAGTTTGTGCACACATTCTTTAGAGATTATAGATATAACAGAAGTTAGCTAGCTTTCGTACTTAAAATATGCTATAGACAGACAGTCATATAAGAGGGGATGGCTCTGACAGCAGAAGAAGAAAGAAAAATTTGAAAGTTTTATTGCAATAAATGCATTTCTGTAAGCCACTTAATCACTCCCTATTGTTAGTGATTCTGTGATCTTATTTTATGTTTATCAAGGAATGCATAAAGTTCTCATACACTTTGTGAACCCCAATTTTATATATACACATGCCACATACTTTTTTGGATTTGAAGCTTGGCCAAGTTCTTAGTTAGGAACTGAGGAATTCGTAGTAGTTTCAGCACTTTGATCACAGCACGCATGCATTAAAACACATGAACTTTACTCATGGGCCTTAATCAGATCATCTTTTATTTTGACTTTAAGCTTGAGTTTAACAAGAGAGATTATCTGATTTTTTCAGCCCAGAGCAAATTAGACTCAGCACATCAGAGGAGTCACTGGAGAGAGGCTGAGAGCCAGGAGAAGGGAGAACGAAAAGATCTCAAGAAGCAGAGAGCCCTTTGTGCTTTGATGTCTGTGAAAAAAATCATGAGATTACTAATTTACCTTTTCCAGATGTAACTTGTGAAGCAAGATTACCCTGTGAATTGAAAGGAATGCATTAAGAAACCACTTATAAATTTAACAAAATACTACAGCTTTCTAAAGCATCAAAGTTTTTAAAAGAATTAATAATCTTTAAACATTGAAGAAATAGATTTCTGCAAATAATTACTAAAAAATACAGTAAAACAGAGAATTTATTTTTAACCTTAAAATTCAAAAGATGTGAATTTAATTAAATAATTGGCTGAGGGTTTAAGCTTATGACATTTAAACAAAGAATATGTGAATTTATCATATGATTGAATCTTATAATAAAAGTCAAATTAAAACAGTATCTCTAAGCAGATATATTACTCATTATGAGGCACTTGTCATTAATACAGATTGAGTATAATGAGATTATAATTCACAATTAATCTACAGAGCCTAGAAAGACTGGTTTCAAATTATAAAAGTTGTTCCTCAAAATTTTAACAGGGAAATTAAGTTGAATTTACATGTACAACTGAGTTTTCTCTGTGTAAAAGATAAAATGGCACAAACTCATAGAGACCAATAATGGGTGATGTCAACAATATTTTGGCTCAAGTAAAGCGGATGGAGCAGACAGGAGAGGAGAGATAACTGGATACTAAAGACTAGTGAGAAGCAAGCCCAGCCATGCCTTAGGACCCCAGAAACAATCAGTAGGCATCTGAGAAGGAGAGAACGAGATTTGGGCTGACAACACAAGATTGGGATGTATGTCTATATCAGGAACAGACAAATCCCCTCTTCTTCTCCCTCATTCCTTCCGGTTTAGCACTGAGCCCTCTTCTGCCTAACCAGGACACTAAAAGTTGCTTCAAGTGGAGAAAGTAATTGAGAAATCTCCGGACGTGAGTTCACAGATACCATGGGAAGCAGAAGAGGCTATGTACAGAGAGGAGAGGAATTAAGCGAAAGACCGCACGCTGAACCTCGGAACTCCCAGCTCCTCTGTGCTGCTGGGCTTCAGTGGACAAGTGTACATCAACCCCGTGACCCCATTCAACCCCACCAGGGAGATTAGAGGACCCTTAACTGGAGAAGCTGATCACAGACAGGGAAACTCCCAGGGAATCTGACATTCAGAGCTAATCTCACCCCCAAATGAAGCTCATTCATTCCCAATTACCTAAATTACAGTCTCCACTCGACAAGCTGTATCCATGTTATAAAGCTGCTCCCAGCAGCAGCTCTTTAATGTCAGAAATTCCTTAAATACTTGTGTACAGCAAAGTGTCACCCGACAATCAAGGAAAGATTCTTACATGAAAGAAAGAAAATAATGGATGTGGGTGGGGAAGTTCACAGAAAACAAAAACAATAATATGGACAGCAATTTTTAAAATTAGCAACATCAGAAAGATGAGAGGATATTCATCTATCAAATAAGATTCTACAAAAATATAATCAAGAACAAGAGAGAGCTCTGAGAAAGTAAAGTAGGAAAAGTGAAACAAATTCAACAGAAAGCTTGGACAGTAAGTTGATACAAAAGGCTAAGAGACTAAAATAGAAAACTTTTAGAAGAAAACAATAGGTCAAAAGCTTCATGAAATTGTATTTGGCAATGATTTCTTGGAGATGAGACCAAAAGCACCGACAACAAAAGTAAACATAGATTAATTAGAATACATCAAAATTAAAAACTTCTGTGCATCAAAGAACACAATCAATAGAGTGAAAATGTAACCTACAGAATGGGAAAAATATTTGCAAATCACATATCTGATAAAGGGTTAACATCAAGAATATAGAAAGAACTTCTACAAAGAGCAACAACAAAACTTGACTGAAAAATAGGCAAAAGACTTGAATAAATCTTTATCCAAAGAAGATATAGAAATGGTAAACAAGCACATGAAAAGATACTCAACATCACTAATCATTAAGGAAACGCGGATAAAAACTACGAAGAGATATCACCTCACACCCATTAGGATGGTTACTATTAAAAAACGACAACAGGAAATAAGAGTTAGTGAAGACATGAAGAAATTGGAATCCTTGTGCACTCCTGGTGGGAATATAAAATGATACAGTCGCTATGGAAAACAGTATGGAAATTCCTGAAAAAATTAAAAATGGAATTACCATATGACCAACAACTCCACAGGTGGGTATATACCCAAAAGAATCGACAGCAGCATCTCTAAGAGATAGTCGTACACTCATCTTCATAGCAGCATTATTCACTCACAGTGTGTTCATCGATGGACGAACGGATAAACAAAATGTGGTATTTACATACAATGGAATATTATTCAGCCTTAAAAAGGACAGAAATTCTGACACATGCTACAATCTGGATGAACTGTGAAGATGCCATACTAAGTCAAATAAGCCAGTCACAAAAATACAAATACCGTATGATTCCACTTACATAAGTTACCGAGAGTAGTGAAATTCATAGAGACAAAAAGTCGAATGGTGATTTTAAGGGGCTGAGGAGAGGAGGAATGGGGAATTGTTGTTTAGTGGGTATAGGGTTCTAGCTTTGTAAGATGAAATGAGTTCTGGATATTGCCTGTACAGTAATGTGAATGTACTTAATATTATTGTACTGAGAAGAGGAAATTCCCAAGGAACTGTATAAGAAAATTCCCTACAACTGAAAAACACAAATTCCAGGTTGAACGGGCTCATGGAGAACCCAGTGCAGTTCACATAAAAAACTCATACCAAGGCCAGTGATTGTGAAATTCTATTATTCTAAGGATGAAAAGAAGGTCCAAAAACTTTCCGAGAGGACTGAGAGTCACATGCAAAGGATCAAGAATCACAGTGTCGTCTGTACTCTCCAGAGCAGTGCTGTGCTGTACACATACACCATAGAATCCAGGGTCCAGAAAATTAACACATCCATCACCTCACGTGATGAACATAGTTCACTCTTCTTTGGTCGGGGGGGAGTGATGTTCAATAAGTTTAAATAAAAAGAGAAATGCTTGAAAGTAGAAGACAAGGGATCGAGGCAGAGCTTCAAAAATTCTGAAAGAAACGACTTGCAAACTAGAATTCTATATCCCACCAAAATATACATCAGGTGGGAAGGTGGGATAGAGACATCTGCAGGCATACAAGTTCTCATAATTTTCACTGCTCCTACGTCTTTTCTCAGGAAGTATTGCAAGGTGTGCCCCATCAAAGTTAGAGTATAAACTCGGAGAATATACTTTCCAGAAAAGAGGAAATCTGTCAGAGGAAAGAGGTGCAAGCTTCCATTAGTTTGAACTGGAGCAAGAGGGCAAAGGATTCCAGGGGTGACGTCTCCAGGAAAACAATTGGCATTTATAGAATATCTGATGTGTTTGACTGTGTGGCAAACGGTGTTTAGAGGGATTTTATTTTTTTGGTGTTTGGGACGGCCTACCAAGGTGTCCTAGAAGAGCAATCAAATGAAAAAAGGTAGGAATTAGCTTCTACAAAAAGTTGTATAAGAAAAGTTGTATATGTCATGGCAATTACCTCAGTGGTAATAATCTTTACGTAGCTAGGTGCACGTGTATACAGGGTCATTCAACAATGGTCATGGTGCCATCGCTTGCAACAGTAAGAAACAAGAAGCAGCAAATGTAGTCAATAACATTGTGAAAGATGAAACAAAAATGGCAGGCTAGTCAGATGATAAATACCTTCAACCAGTGAAATGAATGAACTGTGACAGGCAACAAAAGAGACGAATCTCGTCAACCATGTTAAGTGAAAGAAGTCCCAGAAGAATTCATACAAAAACCCATTTAAATAAAATTATTTAACAATTAAACTAACCTAATATTTTTAATAAATATATACATAATTGGCGAAATTAAAAGAGTATGGAAGAGTATGGAGTTGGGGCTGGCCTGGTGGCACAGCAGTTGAGTTTGTACGCTCTGCTTTGGCAGCGTGGGGTTCGCTGGGTCAGATCCTGGGTGCAGAGCTGCACACTGATCATGAAGCCATGCTGTGGCAGCATCTTACATACAAAATAGAGGAAGTTTGGCACAGATGCTGGCTCAGGGATAATCTTCCTCAAGCAAAAAGAGGAAGATTGGCAACAGATGTTATCTCAGGGCCAATCTTCCTAACCGAAAAAAGAAAAGAAAAGAAAAGAGTATAGAGTTGACTAATACCAAACTCTGAATGGCAGATAGAAAATACAACCCAGAAGAGACATGCAGGGGACTTCCATACGAGATGACTATTCCATTTTCTGATCTAGGTGATGGATACGTAAGAAGCTTATTTTAACAGTATTCTTTATTCTGTTCAGATGCACCTTATACATTCTTTTTATGTACAGTATATTCCACAGTTTAAGAAAAAATCTTTTATAATTAAGAATTATAAACATGAATGATAATAGTAACACAGTTACCTGAGACGCAGTTGCCGTCAATTGACTTAAGTCTGTCTGGCTGAGGGTGGCAGTTTCTTCATTTTCAGTAAGGGAAAATAGACTAGATCTTGGAGCCACCCCTTTCTTAATAAAAGATTTTACAAACTGACTAATGGAAAAAAACAAAACAAAACTTCTGTTACCTTAATCTCTTGTTTGAAGTTACCGATAAACAACTGCTATATTTTTATTGAGATATAATTGACATATAATATTATACTAGTTTCAGGTGCACAACATGATTCAACATTTGCATATATTACAAAATGATCACGACAAGTCTAGTCAACATGTTAGCGTTCATCACCACACATCGCTACAACTTTTTTCCTTGTGATGAGAACTTTTAAGAACTACTCTCTTAACGACTTTCAAATATGCAATACAGTGTTATTATCTATAGTCACCATGCTGTACATTACACTCCCAGGACTGACTTATCTTATAACTGCAAGTTTGTACATTTTGATCTCCTTCATCCATTTTGTCCACCTACCCATCCCCTGCCTCTTGCAACCATCAATCTGTTCTCTATATCTGAGTTTTGTTTTGTTTTAGACTCCACATATATGTGAGATCATATGGTATTTGTTTTTCTCTGTCTGATCTATTTCACTTAGCATAATGCCCTCAGGTCCATCCATGTTCACTCAGATGGCAAGATTTCCTTCCTTTTCATGGCTGAATAATATTCCACTGTATATTAAGTAGCTGCAGTATTGTCAACAATAGGAAGTTCTGATTTAGTTCATTTTATCATTCTCATTTTTTACAATCCGCAATGATTTTTTGCTTCTTGTTAAAAACGTTGAATTGCTTTCCATTTTACTGAAGAAATATTCTCTGTCAGTCAGTGCATTGGTGTAGAAAATTCCTGGACACTGTTTACTTTAAAGCTATGGTCATCATCTTTGGATATTGGGAATTTGACAACATTTAGAATTGATTTAGCTAAATATCAGAGAAATGTATCAGTGAAATAGGACTCCAAGTCAAAAATTTAATTATGAGCCTTGAGTGCTTAAGTTTATAACTGAGACATTCCTACTAGCTACCCAAGCATACAGTATTTCCTTCCAAGTAATTGCTGATGTGACCCAAATCGCCATTCCCTTAGCTAGACATTTATAGGGGCAATAAAAAGGCATTTGTTATAGTATATATCTTTTTGGTAAGTGTGTTTCAAAGATAAAATTAAATTTCATGTATACAGATTTCCTAAACTTTCAGATTTTTCCTTGCTGGAGTTCACACAACTTAATTCACCTCAAGCTAAACCTCTCTGATTTACCTGAAACTGCCACTAGAGGGCAGCACAAACACATTTGTGACGCTCTGATTCTCCCAAACCAGACCGGGAGCGGAGACCGGGCAAATGCGGCCTGTAGGGACAGTGGCAGCGCTCTGAAGAAAGGCAGCTGCGATAGCAGTCACTTTCAAGGGCTCGCCAGGAAAAGGGCTCGCGCTTATGCTGACCGGAGAACTCTGACTGTACAGCAAAGGGCGACAAGGGATGTGTCTTTCACACGGACAGGGTGAAATGCCATTCACCTATCTTTGCTTTGGGCTGTGCCAGATAGAATGAGTATCCTCGGGAATTCACAACAGAGCCAACCAGTGAAGAGACTAGTTGGATCCAATCAAATATTGGAGTCACCTGGATCTGGGTTACAGAATTCCATCCACTTTAATCAAGGAATAAAGCTGAAAGGGGCATAAGGCAATCAAGAAAGAGAGTAACCCCGAGAGTTCAGGTCATGAGACCAAACCATTTGTGGTCCCTGTTGGTGTAGAGATTCTGGAAGTCTGAGTGTGGCATTCTGAGCCACAAGAAAGTTTGTCCCGGCGGCCCGCAGCTCCGGTTCTTATGACCCACAAAGTCTCTGATTCGCACGCAATCTCCATCAGTTGACAGATAATCAAAAATTAATCAGAATGGTAAAATCATCATCTTAGTGGGTAGCATTAAGTACAAAATTAATTAGAAAAATTATGAGGCGTTAACATTTTTATGTGAGGTTTAGGAAAATTCTGTGTATATGTGGTACTTTGCATTTTTAATATATGAAAGAATTTAGCATGTTACATAATCCAACAAATTAGGCTTTCAAATATATATCTTAATATTTAATTCTAGCTTTATTGTTAAATTAAAAGGGATAAGAAAATTTTGGTTTGTAACAACTGATAGTATTATAGGAAAAATTAAGGTTCTCAAAATAAATGATTTTGATTATTTGAACTTTTATGATGATTTAAATACTTGGAAAGATTTTATTTGCTGTGATTTTTGGCTTTTAAAGTACTTACATTTTGCTAACTAAATTTATTTAAAACTTTCATGGAAGTTGATAGATTTATGTATAAGATAAGATTTCTTATAAGTTAAAATGAAAGTTTGAGGAAAACTGGATTTACAATTTTATAACAGTAACAAACTTTTCAAGCCAAAGTAGCAGTAAATTGTCTTTTCTGTTTATGAAGCTGTCCCTCACGGCTGGACACTTCTAACGGCCACCGTCCGTCTCCCAGCGCTGCCTACGGTGTCTCCTCCAACACTTTTCAGTGTCCAATCGATGCAGAGAAATGACAAGAGCCTTAAAGGGAGAAGATTTGAAGACTCTCCCTAATGTCTTCTACTTCGACAGAGGCCATTAAATGTAAATTAACCGGCTGTGATGTCAAGAGGCTTTAAAAGTGGCACAGTCCAATGGGCAGACTTCTGATTGAAATTTTGACCGCTTTTCTTCATCAGCTTATATGCTTATATTCCTCTCATAGATTTTGATATATCTAAGAGAAGACTAAACCATACCTAACGGCTGTTGTATGTGTGACCTATGACATAGGCCATCCGAAAATTTTAATAAAGTTTTATTGAAATTTAAAATACATTCAAAAAGGACACAAATCATAAATGTAAAATGATGAAAAATCACCAAATAAACATGGCCATATTACCATTATTCAGATCAAAGGATAGTAATATGACCAGCACCCAGCAAGCCCTGCCAGATGCACCCCCCCCATCATGGCCCATACTCCTCACCACAGATAACTACTGTCGTGACTTCCCACACCATATTTTGCCTTCTGTTTTTGTTTTCTTAGTGTATATTAATAGAATAATTAAAAACAAACCATGTACTGTCTTTTTTCTTTTAGGAAGATTAGCCCTAAGCTAACATCTGCTGCCAATCCTCCTCTTTTTGCTGAGGAAGACTGGCCCTGAGCTAACATCCGTGCCCATCTTCCTCTACTTTATATGTGAGATGCTTACCACAGCATGGCATGCCAAGCCGTGCCATGTCCACACCCGGGATCCCAACCAGCAAACCCCAGGCCATGGAAGCGGAATGTGTGCACTTAGCCACTGCACCACTGGGCCGGCCCCCAAACCACGTACTTTTTAAACCAGATTTCTTTGGTCTATTTTCTTGTGTGAGAGTCATCCATGTTATTTTGGCAGCAGGATTTCTTTCACTTTATATCACTATCTTATTACATTACATTTATCTCTGGTTTTACTAGGCTGTAACTATCCGGTCCCCTTCACAGCAGCTGGTTGCAAAGTTTGTCCTCAGGTAAAGCTTCCATTGAGGGCTGAAGTGCAGCTTTAAATTGGGAGATGACGCGTGGGTGATGGAGGAAGAGGGGCAGGGTAGGACCTCAAACCCTTCCCCCAGGAAGAGGAAGAGCCATGACATCCAACAGGAGAGTGACCTGCATCACAGCTGCCGGCAAGCTCTCCCGCCTCCCGCACATCGCTGACATCAGGACTCCCGTATTCAGGGCTCTAATCATTTCTGCAGAATAGGTTCTTTGAGGGTTTTACAACCATGGAATTTGGGACATACCTTTGTAATGCCAACGATTACATTTTATTGTAATTATTTACTTAGATATCCAGCTTCCCCCAGAAGCTGATATCGATGTGGGGCAAGACAAGTGTGTTATCTTTCTACCTTCGAGTGAAATAGACTGCCCTGTTGTGTTAGTCCTCTGGGGCTGCCCCAACAAGATGCCATGGGCTGGGTGGCGTAAGCATCAGCACTTTTTCCCTCACCGTTCTGGAAGCTGGAAGTCCGAGATCACAGTGCCAGCGTGGTCAGTGTCCATGAGGACTGTTCCTGGCTTGCAGACAGCTGCTGTCTCACTGTGTCCTCACGTGGCCTTTCCTCAGTACATGGAGAGAGAGAGCACTCTGGTCTCCTCTTCTGAGGACACTAAGCTTACGACCTCATTCAACCGCACTCACTTCCTTAGAGGCCCCATCTCCAGATACAGCCACACTGGTGTTAAGGCTTCACAGATGAATTTTAAGGGGACACATTCAGCCCATAACAATCACATACAAAAGGTGGCTAGAAAAGGTTTGTTGAATAAGTGGATTGGTGAAATCATAACCTGTACCAGATCAAGGAAATATCCTGTAGTATGTTTTATACATATATTTGGCCTTTTTCTTAAATGAAAATTCTTCAAAATGCCCCCATTAGTCTGTTCTTTTTAACCACGCAAGTCACAAAATACTTCTTTTGAGAGCAAGATGCATTTGTGGGAAAGAACGCTATGTACTTACGTTTCTGTTGGAATTGGAAACGGAGTCATTCTATAATTCAAAAACGGACTTGAAATCTCAAGAAACTGCTCAGGCTTCTTTATTACCAATTCTGAAAAGAAACAGGCAGTGTGATGTACTTTTACGAAAATCTTCCAAGATTACACGCCGAACTTAACATTTAATGCAGTTCTCATTAGATTACTATTTACCCAGCAAATTTCAATAGAGTTAAATAGGAACGTACTAGGATACATATGGTTTTTTTAATTGAAAAAGCTTGATAGATTCGGCCACTTTTAGATTTCTTTAATCTCCTCAGCTGCTTTCCACATTGACAACATGAAACAATGAAGTCTCGATGAAGAAAGTCAGCAATGTCTTCAGGAGTTACTGCTCGGCATTTGCTGCTGTTTCAAGTACAGGATTGAATTTCTATACAAGTCTTTTACTAAGACATGTGTTCTCTTAGTTAACCTCTACCCCACATTGCTCAGGACATGAAGAGGAAATGTGGACAAAGGCATGAGATGGCAGTGGGAGAACAGAACAGGCAACAAAGTCAAGCTCATGAGTAGAAAAGAAAGCAGGTCAAGAAAGGATCTGTGGGCACTCCTGAAGGAGTCTGAAGCTGACCTACCAGTGAGAAATTCTCAGTGGATGTGGGACACAACCCATGCACTAACATGGCGAACACTGAAATTAAACATTAGGGATGATCATTTCAGCAAAAACTCCTGCGACGGCGGAAAGGATGCCCATTGGAGGAAAAAAAGTGAGGCTCTGACACAGTGCATGTGACTTTTCTGTGCTTGTTCCGTGGCAATCTCTAAATTGATCTTCTATTAATTTTCACTTTACTAAACCCAATAGAGAGAAGAAAGACAACTATGGGGTGAGCCTCGAGGTGGGGCACTGAAATCAGGGAATCCCGCCAATCCTTAGGTTTTCTTCCCCAGCTGACGAAAGCAGTCACTTACATATAATTACACGCCAATCAGCAGCCAAATCAGGAAATAGCTGTATGTTCAATACGTTTTCTTTCATTCAGCCCCTCCTTGGTGCTCTGAATGAACAAGTGTTTTAAGCGTAGCTCTATGCATTTAACTAAAATGTAGTGTTTAAAAGTACGGTCATGCATTGCTTCATGGTGGGGATACATTTTGAGAAACGCATTGTTAGGCAACTTTGTCATTGTGTGAACACCATAGAGGGTACCTACACAAACCTAGATGGTGTAGCTTACTACACACCTAGGCTATATGAAACTAATCTTATGGGACCACTGTCGTATATGCGGTCCATCATTGACCAAAACATCATTATGGGGCACAGGACTGTAAAAGATTTTATTTCCTTTCAGCATCATATCACACTCTCTTGGCACCAACAGCCCACTGCAGAAACTCAAGGGATGTAAATAAATGACTAAAATAATGGGGCAGGAAGGAGAAGGTCAGAGAGGTCTCAACAAAAAATGAATTGATCATTTCTCCTCTCCATCCAAAGCAGACATTTCTTTCATCTTTGTTCTTTTCTGGCAAGGAGAAAGCATGTTGTGCTAGAGAAGTCTTTGCTGCCAGCTGTACTGGCTGCACCAGTGTAGGCAGAAAGAAAATGTGAGAAAAATGACACGGTTAACAGTTGTTATTTATATTTTTAAAATGTGGAAATTGTGGCTGGAAGTAGGAGGCAAGGAACAGGTATGTATTCCGATCGATGTGGTTATCTCTGTTTAGGATCCTAAGGACCACTGGGACTTATGTATTACCCTGTAACTGAGATATGGTGCTCTTGTCACCTGCAATGAAGGATCAACAATACTTAAATTGGTAGTAGGGACAGCAGCAAGCACCACAAATAGGGGCACAAGCCATGGTGCATGGGACCAAATACTTAAGCATATTTATAAGCTTCAGAGTGACTGCCTGCAGGAAACTAGCATGAGGGATGCTCACTGTGGCTTTGCCTTCATTGTTCATTCAAGTGACAGGCTGTGAGCACAGCCCCAATGCAATAACCTCTAGAATGCAATGTACTGTTTCTGGATGAATACAATTAGAAAATAATGAGATATTAGCAAAGACAGAGGTAAAAATGCAAAAGCAATGAAATGAACACAAAAAAATTACAAAATAGCTTTTGTTATTATTAAACATAATTTAAGCTTTTTAGAATGAGATATATATATATTTATATTATATACATATGCAGACACCTACATACGTATATATAATCCATAGCACACCAATTCTCTATTATCCTTCATTAAAAACTGCAAGTACCAAATTAGCTACGGAAAGGATATACATATGTTGAATAAACATAAATTATGAGTTGTTCTGCTAGGCTGAAATTTTTTAATTATTAGTGTTTTTTTTAATCCTCTCTTCTCATGTTCGCGATTCTGCTTTAAGATTGACTTTTCATGTATTGTCTCACTCATCTCTTCTCTTGCCATCTTGGTCTGTCTTCCACCCAAACTTTTGCTCAT
This sequence comes from Equus przewalskii, assembly GCF_037783145.1. NCBI lineage: Eukaryota > Metazoa > Chordata > Mammalia > Perissodactyla > Equidae > Equus > Equus przewalskii. The sequence continues at coordinate 19,684,424 of NC_091862.1, forward strand.
GGGAAAAGGAGTAAGAATGAAGACTTGTAGAGAAAAAGATCGAAGGAGTGAAGAATTAGACACGGACGGTGAGGAATTTAGAAATGAACTGTGAGAATAAAAATAAGGCCTGAACAGTCCCACGGCCCCACTCTCAGCCAGCGGGAGCCTGTTTATTTCTGAGGACAACTGCCACTCCTTGTGGCTATGTGACAATATTAACACAGGAGCCAATCCAGGGCAGAAGTTCAACTCCCAAAGGAGTTCTAAGTAGAAATCAGTGAATTCAAAGATCATGTCCTGCGGGGTACCCTAGAGTGATTACCACAGTAGAAATTCACTCCAGTGGCTCAACGTGTGCTATTCAAGTTTCTATAGTATTTGCTACAAACCACCTTTTTGTCACAATAACAATAAAAAACCATCACCCAAAGAATGTCCTCGATACGTCCAGGTCAGCTTAGATGTGAATCAAACTTCTGAGATGTGGAGAATTAATCTCGAAAGACATAAAATTCGGACATAAACTGAAATGCGGGCTGTAGGTGTGACGTTGAGTGTTTTGCCTTGAGCCTTATCTTTCTTTACAAACGGAGCTATCAGCCCTTTGTAGGGAGAAATGTTAATTAGAAAGCTTCTCAGATGACACGAGAGCAGTTACCTTGAGGCTCATCTGTTATGACCCTTTCTTTTTTCTGACGGAAGAGTTTCCAGGGAGGGACAAGAGGTGACTTTGGTGGTGCTATTAGCGGGCAAGACCTGGTTCTGGTCACCAGCACAGGGTGGCTACAGATGTGGGAAAGCCCGTACTCTCTCAGCTTCTCCGCAGAATCGGCCTAAAAGGTGCAAGATACATTTAAAAGGATTCTTGCAATTGCTTCATGCATTTAAAATAATACTTTTTGTCATTATAAAAATCCTATCACCACTGTAGACATATAGGAGTACTAAAAAATAAATAACAACCCATATTCCCACCTTCCTTAACATAAGCACTATTAACATTGCATTTCTTTCCATCTTTTCATTTTTCTTTTAATTTTTTCATTTGCCTATTTACAAAATGAGAACCTAGAAAGAGAAGGCACTTTTTAGGTCTAAATGTTTAAGATTCTATGAGATTGCAAAAATATTAGTGTATCAGTTTTGGTCCAAAGTTAATCGACCTTTATTTTTATAGGTTAAAGCTTTGATACAGGAGCTTAACATGTAAAGTTGTTTTTTTTCCTTTCCTTTTCTTTTTCTTTTTTGAATCACTAGCAATTGCTACACAGTGTTCAGAAAAATCCACTGCACTCTGTATGTCAGGTCAAGGAGGAGGTAAGTGGCTGCCTTGAGTACAGTTTCTGCCCTCCCTTCCAACCAGCCGCTCCCCACAGGAAATCCCCATGATCTGATCGCTCCTGACAATGGGGGCATTCACAGAGGACAGAGGACAGAGGCTGCCCTGTGTCCTGCCAAACCAAGTCGTTTCCCAGGCAGATGCTTCCCATGTTGCACTGTTCAGATCTCCTGAAGCCACTTGGCTTTGGAACAACTCAGAATAGTATCTAAGCAGAACTTCAGTTACTGATTGATGGCTGAAATGTGCCAGGAGAAACCAAAAAGCATATGAAAGTTAAAGTAATATATACTGCAGTCAAATTTTGATGTTCATAGTCTAAATGTTGAAACGTTTAAAGTAAAATAAAACATTAACTACACGAAAGTCAGTTTTGCCAACAACTATTTTTCTTCCTAGTGATTTTGCATCATTGATTTCTATTCGAATAGCAACGCTTGAAAATGTAAATGTATAAAGCCATTATTTAAATTAGGACTGGGAATCCACTTATCAGCCTCTTCCAAATTATTGCTCAGCTAGAACACGCCTTGCTCTTGTGACCATTCCTCCATTGCTCACGCTGTGCTTCTGGGAGGCAGAAAAGAGGGGAGGCATCCGTGAGATGCGACAGTTCTTCCTGAATCTGGGGATTAATTAATGATTGCAACAATTCATTAATAACTAGAAGAAGGAGTTAATCAGTGCACCACTGAGTCCAGAAGAGCCATTTAAAAGTGTTATACATAGGAAAAATAAAGAGAAAAGTGATTCAATGTTTCTTTCAAAGAGGTCTAATTAAAAAGCAGAGAAAATTGTCACATACTTTTTTTATCCCTTTTGTGAATGTTAGCAATTTACTGAAAAAATTCAGAAACCTCTGGAATTATGCCTTTTTTTATAGGTATTTTAAAATCTAACCCTTTTCCCACAACTTGCACTCTGTCGAATTCTAGAAGTTTCCCAACATTTGAAAGTAATCTTTCAATGGGAATTTATGGGAGAATTTACTGATATTATTCAATCAGACAATGTCTCAGTCTCGTAATAAAGAGAGTACATTACTGTCAAATTGTCACTTAAAAAATATCCGAAATAGAAATCATGTCCAGAGTAATATTTATAAATTGAATCATTTCCAGCTAGTTTACTACACCTGAAATTTGGTCTACATATCTCAACTCCTTCTTACAATGCAACCAAAGTTGTAGTCTATTCCCTTTCTTTTTTAAGCTGTAGCGCATTGGAAAACAAAACAACCTAAAGCATTTTGAAATTGTAAGGCATTGGCTCAAATAATTAAGTATGGTATTAGCACTTACTGTATTGTTTAGATAATCTGCAAAAGTACTAATTTGATTTAAGGTATATACGCCAACTTCTCATACATTTTATTTCCAACATACTACATAATACTTCTGAATGCTGTGAAGTAATGCTATTCATAACAGTTATAGTTTGATACTGAGAACTTTGTTAAAGGATCTCAGATTTCCCTAGATTAGAGTTAGAGGCAGAGAGAGTTTGAGAATAGGAAAACATTCTGGTGAAATACTAGCCGGCACTCAAGAAAAATGTTTGAATAATTCATGTGTCAGACATAAATTAGAAGTTTCCTTACACAAGATTCTTTTACTTCTTTATCCCATCCCACCTTAAATATTCTAGAAGTGGGGCTTTGAGCAAGTGAGAGGGCTTTCTTAGAACTCCCAGATCACCCATGAAATGAATCTAAAACCATTTAGAATGTCCAATAGCAAGAGGATGGGGGATAACGTGGGGTAATTCATGACACCTTATTTCTTCCCAAGTATTGTTGCTTTTCTTGTAGTCTTTACCAACTCTTTAATGCTAAGTATTGGCTTTACTTTATATGTTGGTCTCATTGTCTTTGGGGCTATAATTTTTAGAAATGTTCTCTATTTAACAAAATCCCATTAGAACAGAATTTTTTTCTATTGATTTATATTTAAAACATTATATCTCCATTATATTGCAATTTTTACCAGGAGAACTGGAACATCCTAACAGCTAATGTAAAAGAATCAACAGGCAAGTTAGGGAAACCGTGAGACTATAGTCAGTTCATTACAGCCTTGAGGTTCATTTAATTACTGTTACAGACACTCGCTAATTCCTGGGCCCCTTAAGCCATTTTCAACCCCCACAGGGAGGATTTATAATACTCTTTATGACCTGACTCCCTCCCATATCTCAAGCTGCCTCTAAGACTTCTCCCCTTGCAATCTGCTCAGCCTCCAGCAGTTCCCTGAACCCAGAGAGTTCTCCACCTCCAGACTTTTCCAACGTAAGCTTCCCTCTGCTTTCGAGCACAATTTTTCCCATTTACTAGGCTAACTTCTTAAAGCCATAGCTTACACAGTTCTTCCTTTGGGAAGACTTCCCTAGTCAACCATTGGACAGAAAGATGTGTTTCTGCTATGTGTGTCCCATATTCATTTTTCCACTCATTCATTCATTTGTTCACTCATCAAACACACAGTATTTGAACGCTACATCTACCATGTTCCAGGCACCTTGCATGCCCTCTGTTATAGCAATTTTCTAACTTTATTACTGTTGCTTGTCTACCTTCCTCAATGGACTTGAACTTTGTGGGGTAGGACCATGTTAATCTTACTCATCATGGTATCCTCAGAGCAGAACTCATTGTTTAGCACATAATAGGTAATCAATCAATCAACATCTGTTGAATTAATAAATAAGCATGTGAGTTTTTTCATCTTTTAAATTCAAAATTAATTTTGCGTTTAAACGTTAGTTTTTAAGTAGGGCAGTCAAAAGATCAAATAGATTATCTTGCACTCTTTTTTCTGTAATGCATTCATCCCATCCTTATATTTTGTAGTTTTAAAAAGTGTGTCAGTACTTCCCCTACATGAGACCATGGCACTCCACGAAGCATGGCTCGTGTCATTTTACAGTCCACAGTGTGGGAGCATTCAGTCTCTCTGGAAGATTTAAGACAGCACCTAGGCCACTGCCATGTAAAGAGTTTAAGAAACAACAACAACGAAAACCAAGGCTGAGATGGGCAGCTTGAATCTTCACGAGAGACTCAAGTTGGACATGGAGGCCTCAGAAGCACACTTATATTCAATCATGACTAAAAATAATTAACTTCAAATTAAAACAGAGAAATTGCCACTATCTCTACATTCATAATGTCTTAACAGTATTACCCCTGTTATATGCCAGACGTCTGCAGGAAAGAATGCTTTCTATCTAAAAAGGAAGAAGGAGGAAGAGAAGGAGAAAGAAGAGGGCGAGAGGGAGAAGGAAGATGGAATGACAACATTATGCCCCTTGGTTAAATCATCTCGATGACAAATGTAACGTACATAGTAAAGCGCAATAATCATTCCGTTGGGGTATTTACATCTCAACCAAATTTCCATTGAACTCAACTGTTTCTAACTAACCAAATGAACATTTGTATATATAAATATATCATTGAACCATCTAATCTTCTTATAATTTAATGTAGTGATTGCATAACATATGGAATTCTATAAAAAAGTGCTAGATGTCTAAAAGTCCCCCAAAGGGTTAGGATTCAATAAGTTCCAAATGCAATAGGGCATTTGTCTAAGTAGATTGAAGAGTAATCTTTCAATTTCAAACATGGGCTTTGCCCTTTATAAGAGAAGTGGAAAAATTTCAAAAATGGCCTTTGCCCTTTATAAGAGAAGGAAAAAAATTATTTTTATGTCCAAGAACAAAAGATAACTTTAAAAAGGATGGGAAACTCATGCATCACATGCAACTACTAAATATTATGTTGCCAAATATTTAACATCATAGACGAATGTCACTGATACAGTGTCAAGTGAAAAAACTTGTTTCCAAATAGAATATGAAATTGAATTCCAAAGTGTAAAAAAGTGTGTATTTATGTACACACACACACACAGACACACAGATTATATCTAGAGAATAAAAGACCCAAAGGATATATGCCAAAATGTTAACAGTACCTATGTCTAGGTAATTATACTATGAATATTTTAATTTCATTTCCTTTATCTGTATTTTATAAATTTTCTGTACACTTTTAGACTTATTGGAAAAAATGAATTAACATTTTTTGGGTGTATTATTTTAAGATACAAGGAAGTTATAGCCATGGTTTACCAGCTCTGGATGTGAGTTCATTTAAATCATCTTATGTAAGAAAATATGTACAATCTGTTTATGGAAAGGTGATTTATTCTTATTTAGAAATGATTTTTACTGAAATATATAATTTATGTATCTTTTATTTTGCTTGTAATGGAAGGAATTGATAAAAATATATGAGACTACATCCTTTTTTTTTTTTAGATGGAACTATTGCAATCATCTAAAATAATTTTGGATGTTCTAAGTCCCTGTGTTCCACTGCCTAATTTTAAAGATAACGAGACTGAAATCCAGGAGTAAAATTTTCATTAAATTCTGGTGTACCTTCTATCACAACAAACAATCACACACACACACTGTCAATGATAGGGTTGCCCGGGCTTGAGTGCTCACCATCTTCTCTAAGGAGAAGATCTTCTTTTCAAACAAATAGAGAGGTGTAAAGGTAGCATACACAACCATGTGAGGGGCCTGCATTCCTGAAGAACCTGTAAAAACAAACATACGTTGTGTCATGGGAATTCTAGCCAAGATGGCTCTGTCGGTGCGTCATCCCAGACGGTTCAAAGTCCTTCATGAATTTATCGTTGCTGCCGAAACTCAGGTAAATGACTCTAAATGTATTTAATAAATGTTAAATCTCAAATGTGCACCTATTTCATAGAATGTCTCACTATACGATATTCATAATCGTGCCATTAATTGCTTAAGAAATCATTTTACTTCACTGTAAAAATGTTACCACATAAACTCACTAGCTATCAGTCAATGTAACTTAGAATGGTCTATAAATGACTGCGTTAAAAGGAATAATTTTAAAACTGAGACATTCTGGGGGCTGGCCCCGTGGCCGAGTGGTTAAGTTCGCGTGCTCCGCTGCAGGCAGCCCAGTGTTTCGTTGGTTCGAATCCTGGGCGTGGACATGGCACTGCTCATCAAACCACGCTGAGGCAGCGTCCCACATGCCACAACTAGAAGGACCCACAGCGAAGAATGTACAACTATGTACCGGGGGGCTTTGGGGAGAAAAAGGAAAAAAATAAAATCTTAAAAAACAAAAACAAAACAAACTGAGACATTCTTTAGCTTTCATAGGTATAATCTTTATTTTGAATTTAAATAAATCCAGGAGTTTCTATATTATTTCAAAGAGAAAGAAAACATAAATAAATGAGTCCTTCCATGAAGAAGGGAAAGATAGTAACTTTGGAATGTTTAATGTTTGTAGAATTTGCTTCTGAGCATCCCTTATTTATTTACGTGTTCCTTAACTCCCTGACATTATGATATTTGATTCAGCATGCTTTCGCTCTTTAAAGATTCTGGCCAAAATAAAAGAATTTTTTTTCCTTTATTGTCTTTATTATTAATTAAATTTTTGTTTTATTCCTTTACAAATTCAAGCACTTATATTTACCTCTATTAGATAATATATTTATTGCAGAATAATACCTTTAGAGCTGCAAAATATAAATTTGATATGAGCCTGGGATCTCTCTAGAATGGAATAAGATGTGAAATATGCCAAACTTATAAAAATATATTTTTACATTTAAAACTTAAACTTTGTATATTTTTCTTGGAGCAGCGATCTGAACCCAGGCAGTTTTACTCCACAGCCCAAACTCTAAACCACATTCTGTATCTTGAAGTTAACCATAACTGAGTTTGGTAGAAAAAAAGGCACTGTTACCTTTTTTTGTTTTTACAAAGAAAGGAACTCAAGAGAAAGGTTTAGTTTCACAAAGAAGATTAAATATGAGGAATTTTGGGAATGTTATGTCATCCACTATCAAAAAAGATCGCTTAAGGCATCAACACAAGAAAACAAGTTTTAATATAGAAGTAAAAATACGACTAGTAACTCCTTTCTCTACCAACCCACCAGACATGTTTCCATAAAAATAAAAAGACATAATTCTTAAAATGTCCTCACAAAAACATAATAATGTATTAAGAAAGAAGACAAAATAAAAAAACCCCAACTAGATAGAGCATAGTGCTGGAGGTAAATGGATGTACTTTCAACCATGTAATGAAGGATGAGCTGAGAATGATACCTACACTCTGGAAGCACCAAGATAGATGACCTGATATGAGGAATATAAAGTCTTCGAAAAGGATTTTATATATGTGTATATATATATATGTTATGTAAATATATAATTTACTCATATAGAGGGGGACATACTAATATATATTTATACTAATATATAATTACATTTATATATTCATGTAATCTATATTAATATTTATGTATATTATATATAACATATAGCATAAAATGCATTTTATGAAATACATATTTTATATATTATAATACATTCTATATGGTATATCTTATATATAGCTTACTAATATCTAACATACATATTCATTAGTATATGCCCTCCTTCCTGTAAACACTTCTCCTGTGACGGTTGTACCATAAGAAGTTGGCCAACCTTGGCTTCTGTCTCACATGTGGGCTCTTGCCCCAATAGGCAGACCCATCTGAGGGCCTCACAATTGTGGGCAACCTTGGACGAGCTTATTTAGATATGTCTAAACAGAAAACACATTTCTATGCTCCAGAGTTTTCCAACATTTTAGGCAAGAGCTAGAGAGCTACTGTTGGAGGAGGCTGAGAGCTTACAGTCTGACAGAGACAGCAGAGAGTGCTGGACGTCTGACGAGGGCCGGGAGCCGTGCAGCGACCATTTGAATTTGTCCTTTTCCTTTTCCTTTTCTCCATCTTTACTCCGCTTCTTCCCAAGGTCTTTCGCATCTGCTTTCTCTAACACATTAAAAAAATGTAATCTTTTAGCTACAAAACCTCAAACTATATTTCTTATTCAGTTGCTGTGTTGAAGAAAAGGTCAAAACAATAATGTTATTTAAATGTAAAACAATTGACACAAATTTCCCAAAACACTACTCATCTCCAGTTAGAAACGTTAAAATAAAGCAAGAGAAAACTTTGAAAATTGACATGTGTTGTGAAAGACAGGCAGCATTATTTATTATTGATTACACATATTTTTATGGTAAATGGAGATGATCATTTAAATATAATTTATTTACCTAAAATTATAGTGTCAGGCTAATTTTCTCATCTTAAAAAGAAAAAGCAAAGCACGTACTTAAAGTCAAGTCCTAAATGTGAAGCCCTCTCAGATGGTCCTTATTTGGAGCCTCCATCTCAAGGAAGTACAACTTTCTGTCTCCAGGAGGTCTTCCGGTGCAGCCTAGATGCCAACCAACATCCACAAACCAACATCTTCTTGCCAACATGACTTGTGTAGTAAAATTCTGCACCATTTGAATTTCTATTCATATTTACATTTCTATGAAACATGTCGCCTTCAACTCAAAAAAAAAAAAATCCTCCAAGATTTTTTATTCCCTAACAAGGTCCTTCCAATTCTGAAACAGAAATTTCAGATTGCTGCCATTTCGTTCTCTCATCTTCTGCTAAATTTGTAATTGCCATTGGTCAGGTTGTTCGTCTTTTAAAAACTTGTATAAATAAATACTATGACATTAACACCTGGTAATGTTCCTTAGCTTCTAAAGTAAACCTGTCTATATCTTAGCTTTTACAGTAGATTTAACATCAAGGTTAGATACAAAAGTGAAGATAACTGTCACTTAAATCATAAGATGAGACATTTAACTGGGAAACTAAGATTTAGAAAATAGGTTATCAGAATTTCATTTTGTAGGTTTTCCACACATATTTGACAACTCAATAAAATTAATTTTGGCTCACAATATATGATTTCATGTATGATTTTAAAATAAGACTATAAAATCCTTCAACCTCCTATTCAGAATTCAGAATTTAGAAATAAAATAATACATAGTAAAAATTATAAATAGAAAAAATACACTATTTCACATAGAAATTTGGATAGTATGCAACAACGTTTACAAAAATGTGTTTTCGCCAATGCCCTAAATAAATGTGTCCCTCCTCTGTCATTTCATCCCACCCATCTAGCAAACCCCACTCTGAATAAAGTTAGCAGCTGAGTCCTACAGCAGACAGCCTCCCCTTAGTTCGGCAAACCTCTGCCATATGTATTTTATATCACCATGAGAACCTTCGTCTTCCACCTCCACCTCACTCTCAGTTCCAAGATAGGCTGCCGATGAAGAGAGAAAAATAGAAGCCTTTTGTCAGAACCCCTCAGCTTCTCCCTAACAAACCTGTTCGCCCACTGGCATTTGCGTCTGTCCCCCTCCATGCCCGGGGCCCACCAGGGTGAATGAAGAGACTGTGGCTCCCCTGGGTTGGTCCAGTCCCTCCCTCTGGGCTCTCTTAATGCTGCTCTTCCTGCCTTCTCAGGAAGCTTACACTATTGCTGTCATCTCAACCGAATTCTCTCAATCTTCTCTTAAAAATACTCAGTTCCCCCCCAATACATGAAAAATATTAATATCCTGTATGAGTCCACATAGTCCGTCTCAGCTTCCACTTTGTAGTCTCCTGTTCTTCACAAACTTCTAACAGGGTTGTTTGTACATTATTTTGCGCTCCACTTACTTCTTACCCCTCTCCAATACGTCTTCCACTCCCACCTTCCACCATTGCCCAAGGACCTCAACATCACAAAATCCAACAGAGAATTTTGAGTTCTCATCATATTTCAACTCTTACTATTTGACACAGACTATCTCTCTGCTTCTTGAAACATTCTTTTCCTTTGACTTCAACAGCAACGTGCTCTGCTGGTTTTCTTCCTGCTTCTCTGGCCATCCCTCAGCCTCCTCTGCCAGCTCATCATTTTGTACCTAGCTCTCAGATGTTTAGCTTTCAGGCTCAGTCGGAAGCTTCCTAATTTTCTCACTCTATGCTGTCTTCTTGGGGATATCATCCTTAGTTGAATTTAGCATGTATTTCTCGATGATTCCCAAAGGTATATCACCGGCCTAGAACTTCTGACATGAAAAGTCCACCTGATTTTCTTAAAAGGCACCTCAAATTCAATGTGCTCAAAATCATTTTGTAGTCTCTCCTCATAAAGTCATTCCTCTTTTAGTCTTTCTCATCTCAGTTAAAGGTATCACATTTTTTACTTTTCAAATATTTTTCAAATCGTTCACCTTATCTGCTTCTCCACTCTGACTACCTTACTTCCCTGCTCCAAGCTACCATCGTCTCTGACGTGAGCTGATGCGACAGTCTCCAAACTGCTTTTTCCATATCCACTCACGTAACTGAGCCCTGAAAGGTCCCTGTCGCCACCCCCACCCCAAAGTCTTGTCTTCTCAGAAAACCAGAATATTCTTTGAAAATGTGAATCAGATCATGACTCTACTCTAAACTCTTCATTAGCTGTCAATTGCTCTTATGATAAAGATCAACAATCTTAACATGACCTAGAAGAGTTGATATGATCACTCTCCTACCTACTTCTCCACGTTCTTCTCAAACTACTGTATTCCTCACATCCTCTTCTCCAGTTAAACACATCTTCTACCATTGGTCATTCCTCCTACTGCCCATGACCTTTATATCTGCTGTTCCCTCTACTTGGAATGCTCTTCCTTCCACGCTCCCTCATCTTCCTCTAGACAGCCCTCTCTTCTTTGCAAACACAGCTCAAAATTCCTTAGGGAATTCTTCCCTGATGTCCCAGACTAGATCCCCCATATGAACTCCCATAGTTTCATATATTTCCCTTCAAGGCTCATGTCTTAGTATATGATTATGTTTTTTAAATTAATGTTAGACTCTCTCACTAGACAATAAGCTCTAGGAATTGAGTTCCACATCTGATTTTGTTTACCAAATTATCACTAATTCCTGGAACATTTACTAAGGTATTCTACTAAGCAAGTAGTATATTTGAATGGATGGATGGATTGATGGATAGATGGATGTTAACTTCTGATACATGAGAAAAGGCTTCTAGGTTCAAATTAATTCAGATATACTGGATAAAAAAATTGATTAGGCTTCTTTTTATTTGCTTTCTTTCATAAATTAATTCATGTTAGGTCATTTCAAAAAGGGCCTATAATAGGCACATATCACTCACACACTTGATCTTGGTGTATTTTTGAGGAATATTTACAGTAATAATTTATGTACAATATACTATGGGCAATGCTGGTAGACAAGACCTTGATAAAGAATAATTCAGACAGAATATCAATTTTTTATAAAACAAATGTTCGAAAGATCGTTATAGATGTTATCAAAGTATACAAAAAGTCTTGGTATTTTCTAGTATATTTAATTCTATTTACTGTACCAGCATTATTGTTCACATGCACAGCTACATGAAATACTTTAGAAAATATAAATTAAATAATTACTCAATATATTTCCCATTTTAAAAAGAGAAATAATCTTACACTCAGTAAAATAACTTGAAATTGTATTTTTCAAATTTGTACTTCTACCTTACAATAAATGGCTAGCAAATCATAATCTAATCTGTGTCCATTTCACATTTCTTGAAAAAAATGGTATAACCTTTCTCCTCTGCTATTTTGGTCCATTCCACTCTACATATAAGAAAGATGTGATTGATGGAAATTGAAAACTTAATGTCTCTTTCTATGTTAATACTATATAAATTTAGTATCATCAAAATATATAATTGCCTTTGATTTTTAAAGGCAGTAAAATATGGAATATAATTAACATATAGTAAACACTATTATGAATTCTAAAATCTTAGAAAGGAAGGATCTAAACCATTTTCACAACACCTAATAAATGATAATGAAAATAAAGAATCATTAAATTCAGAAATGATTGTAAAGTGTTTATATACAATATCCGTATTGAATAACATTGTGATATAAAATGTCTTACCCTTTGGAATTTTGTCACTTTTTTCAGGTGTCTTTAGTGTTGTCACTGAGCTTTCAGGTTTGAATTCTTTGCCATCTTTCACTTCCTTCGCTGGTTCTTTTAATTTGGTATCTACCACTGTTATTTTGCTTTCAGAGCTGGACTCATCTGACAGCTTAAATTCAGGCAATATTTCTTTCAAGAGCTCCCAAACTTTGTCCTTATATCCTGGGCTTAGATAAAACACATCAACATTAATTTCCAAATTAAGGTCTTTAGTTCACGTCAAGAAATTACCGACAGAAAAAATCAACTTGCTATTTCACAAGACTAATTTTAATAGTTACTTCAACTTTTAGTTAAAAAACACCCTTATGCATTCATTCATTCAACAAGCTTTGACTGAGTGCCTACTGTGTGCTGGGCTTTGCTATGCGGAGACTAAACATGGAGTTCTAGTTCAAGATGGTGACATAGGAGGATCCTGAACTCATTAATTCCTGTGGACACACCAAATCTACAGCTACATACAATTTCCTCTGAAAAAAAGCAAAACTGGGCTGAGCAACTTCTACACACTTGATGAAAGAGAAACAAACCCACATCAATGCAGGTAAGAGAGGCTAAGACACAATGTTGCCGTAAACGCTGCTCCCAGCACGGTGACACACAGTTGGAGGAAACTCACAACTCTGAGCTTCTCTCTGAAGAGCAAAAGGTTTGACCTCACATCTGGCGCCTCAACTTTTAAGAACGGCATTTGACAGATGAGCCTCCAAAATGTCTAGCTTTGGAAGCCCCTGGAGCTTGCATCCACAAGACCCAGGAGCTATAGCAAACTCAGAAAGAGTTCTTATAAGCCTCGCACAACTCACACACCCCAGGGCCCAGTGCAGAGGCAGCCGACTGAAAAGGATCCAAACTTCCTGAAAGAGGCTTATTTGCTTATCTTAGAACATTGGCCTGAGGGGCTGGTTGCTAATTAAACACACATCTATGGGCCAACAGTAATCCTCTTTAGAGATCTTGGAGGGTGGGCACTATCTTCATGCTCTCCCTCTGCCGTTGTCTGGAGTGCCGGTATTTCCTGGAGGGGAGTAGATATACACATCTGGTGCCCTAAGTTTTACATCTGGCGCCCTGATTTTTGCAGCTGCTGTCCAGGAGATGCCTCTTGATCAAGTGGCTCCGGTGGTCAGTGGAGCTTTCATTCATGGGTCCTGCAGGACAGTTAAACAGCTCTTAACCAGCTACCTGCCCCCACAACAGGCAGAGATGGCAGACTGAAAGGCATTCCTAGACTTTCTGTGAGAGAGGCCTATTAGCTTATCTTCATAGCCATAGCCTGAGGGGCAGACTTCTAATTAAACTCACATCTAGGAGCCAACTACAATCCTCTCTGGTAGGAGCCATTTTTGTGCTCTCCCCTTGGTGTCTCCAAGAAAGGAGCTTGTACAAACATCTGGTGCCTCAGGTTTTGTGTTTATGACCCAGAGAACACATCCCTTGCTAGCATGGCTCTGGTGGCCAGTGGGGTTTGAGTTAACTGGTTCAATGGGCTGGTAGCAAAGAAAGACAGTTCTTAATTGGCTATCATCTGAGGTGTTAGAGCAGACAGAAATGCCCATCTCCCGCTCTTCCTCTGACTTGTTTCAGTCTATTTGCATACTTTAAAATTTGTTAGCTCAGGGCTGGCTTCCAATCAGGCTGAATCTAGTTGCTGACTGAGATCCTCCCCTTTGGGACACTGACAGGTCTTGGCAAACCGTCAACTACTGGGAGGCTCTAAAAATAAAGTAGGCTGTGTGGACCATCACATAGATTTAAGAGACAACCAAGAGCTAGGGCAGAGTTGAACAAAAAGGTTACTCTCTGACATGAGCCCACTTCTTCAAGAGCAGGAGAGGTATCTGCTTTATCTAATGCCTAGAAATCAGTACAGAGAGTCAAGGAAAATGAAGAAACAAAGGAATATATTCCAAACAAAAGAACACATTATAGGGACCCCAGAAGGGGAAGAGAGGAAAAAGGGCAGAAAAGTTAACTAAAGAAATAATGGCTTAAAATTTCCCTAATCTGGGGAAGAAAATAGACATCAGATCCAGGAACCGCAGAGATTTCCAAATAAGATGCACCCAAAGAGATTCACATCAAGACATTGAAGGATTAAAATGTCAAAAGATAAGGCAAAAAGAGAATCTTAAAATCAAAAAGAGAAAAATAACTTGTTAAGTATGAGGGAACCCTCATAAGACAACAGCAGATTTGTCAGCAGCAACTTTACAAGCCAGAAGGGAGTGATATGGTATACTCAAAGTGCTGAAAGAAAAAACTGCCAACCAAGAATACTCTACCAGACAAAGCTGTCCTTCAGAATTGAAGAAGAAATAAAGAATTTTCCAGAAAAGCAAAAGCTAAAGGAGTTCATCACCATTAGATTGACTTTATAAAAAATGTTAAAGGAACTTGTTTAAGCTGGAACAAAACGATGTTAATTAGTAGTAGGAAAACATACAAAAGTATCAATCTCCCTGGTAAAGGTAAATATACAGGAAAATTCAGAATAATTTAATGCTGTAAAAGTGGCTAGTTAATCATTTATAAAACTAGTATGAAAGTAAAAGGACAAAAGTAGTAAAAATAACTTTGTCATACTTGTTAATGGATATACAAGATAAAAATAAATAAATTGCAAAATCAAAAACAAAATACTTGGAGGGGGGAGTAAAATTATAGAGCTTTAGAATGCATTCAAATTTACCTTATAATCAACTTAAAATATATTGTTATAAATATAGGCTGTTTAATATAAGCCTCAAGGTAACCACAAAGCAAAAACCTATAGTAGATACACAAAAGATAAAGAGACAGGAATATCAGCATACCACTATAGAAAAATTATCAAGTCACAAAGGAAGAGAGCAGGAGAAGAAGAAAGGAACAAAAGAAATACCAAACAGAAAACAAGGAACAAAATGGCAATAAGTACACACCTATGAATAATTACCTTAAATGTAATGGACTAAATTCTCTAATCAAAAGCCATAGAGCAGCTGAAAAGACTGAAAAAAAACCAAGACCAATATGTATGCTGCCTAAAAGAGACTCAGTTCAGACGTAAGTACTGACTGAAAGTGAAGGAATAGGAAAAAATATTTCATGTATTGGAAACCAAAAGAAAGCTGGAGTAGTTATACTCATATCAGACAAAAGAAACTTTAAGACAAAGACTGTAATAAGAGAAAAGAAGCTTATTATATAATGATAAAAAGGTCAAT
This sequence comes from Equus przewalskii, assembly GCF_037783145.1. Lineage (NCBI taxonomy): Eukaryota > Metazoa > Chordata > Mammalia > Perissodactyla > Equidae > Equus > Equus przewalskii. The sequence goes on from NC_091862.1 coordinate 19,699,935, forward strand.
CCAACAAGGGAATATATTTGTAAATATAAATATTTATGCACCCAACATAGGAGCACTTCAATATATAAAGCAAATATTAACAGAACTGAAGGCAGAAATAAACAGCAACACAATAATAGTAGGGGACTCTAATACCTCACTTTCACCAATGGATAGATTATCCAGACAGAAAATCAATAAGGAAACAATGGCCTTGAATGACATGTTAGACCAGATTGACTTAACAGACATATATAGAACATTCCATTCAAAAGCAACAGAATATACATCTGTGGAGATTAAAAAACATGCTACTGAACAAGCAATAGGCGAACAAAGAAATCAAAAGAAAAATACAAAATACCTTGAAAAATGAGATTGGTAATATAATATACCAAAATTAATGAGATGCATCAAAAACAGTTCCAGAAGGCAAGTTCATAATGAGAAACGCCTACAACAAGAAACAAGAAAGATCTCGAATAAAGAATCTAAGTTTAGGTCTCAAGGACTAGAAAACTAGAACAAACAAAACTCAAAATTAGCAGAGAGAAGGAAATAGCAAAGATAAGAGCAAAAATAAATGAAATAGAGACTAACAAGACAATAGAAAAGATCAGTGAAATTTAGAACTGGTTTTTTGAAAAGATAAACAAAACTAGCAAATCTTTAGCTAGACTCACCAAGGAAAAAAGAAAGAGGATTCAAATAAAATCAGAAATGAAAGAGGAGATGTTAAAACTGGTACCACATAAATACAAAGAATCATAAGACAATCTATGAACAATTATACAACAACAAATTAAACAACCTAGAAGAAATGGATAAATTCCTAGAAACATACAACCTACAAAGACTGAATCATGAAGAAAAAGAAATTCTGAACAGGCCGACTACTAGTAAAAAGATTGAACCAGTAATCAAAACACTCCCAACAAACAGAAGTCCAGGATGAGATGGCTTCACTGGTGAATTCTACCAAACATTCAAAGAATTAATACCAATCCTTCTCCAACCATTCCAAAAAAGGGAAGAGGAGGGAACAGTTCCTAACTCATTTTAGGAGGTCAGTATTACCCTGATACAAAAACCAGACAAGGACACCACAAGAAAAGAAAATTATTGGCCCAAATCCCTGATGAACATAGATGTAAAAATCTTCAACAAAATATTAGCAACCTGGAGGCTGGCCTAGTGGTGTAGTGGTTAAGTTAGGCACATTCTGCTTTGGTGGCCTGGGATCGTGGGTTTGAATCCCAGGTGTGGACCTATACCACTCAATAAGCCAGGCTGTGGTAGCAACCCACATAGAAAATAGAGGAAGAAGGGCACAGATGTTAGCTCAGGGCCACTCTTCCTCAAGCAGAAAGAGGAAGATTGGAACAGGTGTTAGCTCAGGGCCAATCCTCCTCACCAAAAAAAAAAATATATATAGTGTGTGTGTGTGTGTGTGTGTGTGTGTGTGTGTAAGCAATCTGAATTCAACAACACATTAAAAGGATCATACACCATGATCACTGGGATTTATTCCAGAGATGTGAGGATGGTTCGACATCCACAAATCACTTGATGTGATACACCACATTAACAAAATGAAGGATAAAAAATCACATGATCTCAATAGATGTAGAAAAGGCATTTAACAAAATTCAACATCCATTTATGTTAAAAACTCTCAACAAAGTGGATATAGAGGAGTGTATCTCAACATAATAAAGGCCATATATGACAATCCCACAGCCAATGTCATACTCTACATTGGAAAGCTAACAACTCTCCTCTAAGATCAGGAGCAAGACAAGGATGCCCACTCTCACCAGTTTCATTAAACATAATACTGGAAGTCCCAGCCAGAGCAATTAGGCAAGAAAAAGAAATAAAGGGCATCCAAATTGGAAAGGAAGAAATAATGCTCACTATTTTCAGATGCTGTGATATTATATATAAGAAACCCTAGTCACCACCAGAAAACTGTTAGAACTAATAAACAGGTTAGCAAAATTGCAGGATACAAAATCAATATACAAGAATCAGTTGCATTTGTATACACTAATAATGAGCTACTAGAAAGAGAAATTAAGAAAAGAACCCCATTTACAATTACATCAAAAAGAATAAAATGCCTAGGAATAAATGTAACCAAGGAGGTAAAAGATTTGCACATTTAAAACAATAAGATGTTGATAAAACAAATTGAAGACATAAATAAATGGACAGATATTCCATGCTCATGGATTGGAAGAATTAATAGTTAAAATCTCCATACTATGTAAAGTCATCTACATATTCAATGCAATCTTTACCAAAATTCCAATGGCATTTTTCACAGAAACAGAACAAAGAATCTTAAAATTTGTATGGAACTACAAAAGACCCCAAGTAGCCATAGCGATCTTGAGAAAGAAGAACAAAGCTGGAGGCATCATGCTCCTATTCAAACTATAACAAAAAGCTAGAGTAATCAAGGCAGTATGATATTGTCATAAAACCAGACAATAGATCAATGGAATGGAATATAGAGCCCAGCAAGAAACCTATATACATATGGTAAATTAATTTATTACAAAGGAGCCAAGAATATACAATATGGAATAGACAGTCTCTTCAATAAATGGTGCTGGGAAAACTGGACAGCCACTTGCAAAAGAATGATAGTACACCATCATCTTACATCGTACACAAAAATCAACTCAAAATGGATTAAAGGCTTGAACGTAAGACCTGAAACCATAAAACTCCTAGAGAAAACATAGGCAGTAAGCTCTTTGACATTGGTCTTGACAATGAACCATAATCCTTGAATTATTAGGTCCAGCTCCAACCACTCTCCAGACAGCCAGGCCTATGTATACAATCGCCTAATAGATGCTTGTCCAAAAACAATCAACCAATTAATAAGCAAGAACATCCTGCCACTACCTTCTACTTATCGGTCAAGTTAGAAAACTGAGGATGACCAAGTCTCTCTCCTTGAGACACGCATCAAATAAAACACTATGTCCCTTTGATCCTGTCTCCTCTTACTGCAGTACACGACCTTTTCTCCAGCCTTGTCACCACCTCCTCTCTAGAAGACCCCACCAAACTCCTCTGGAATTCCGCACAAGCCAGCCCCCCTGTTTCAGTCCCACCACTGCTTCTACTGCTCCGGGTGATCGCAAGACTGTTATGAGAGGATCATCCTCCTGTCTAAAATCCCTCAATGACATTCCATCACTGTCAGAAAGCTGTGAAAATGCCTTACCATGGCATAAAAGGCCTTTGTCTACTTTGCTCCCCTCCACGCCCAAACTCACCCCTCCTCTAGAATCCAGCCGCACATAATCTAGTCACGTAGAACCATGTGTGCTTCTGGGAGTACACCCTTCTCTCTTGCGCTTCCATGTTATTCTTTATTCTCTGAGCTGGCTTCTCTACCTCAATCAGCTGCACTGATTTCAACCAATCCTTTGAGATCAGTTCAAGCGTACTTTCTGGGGGAAGTAAACTATACATTCCTGCTCTGAGTTCCCAATGAATCTTGTACACTTTTATACTTCTAGTACAGCCTTTTAAAATACTTTTTAAACTACTCAATTGACCAACATCTCTTGAGAACATACTGGGTACTAGTCATTCAGTATTGTCATTCTAAGGCACAGATGGCACAACACTGAGCAAGACAAAAAGGGTCCCTACTCTCATGCACTTTACCATCCCAGTGGATGGATACGAGAGAAAGAAAGGATAACAGGCATTGATAATTTCCATGATGAAAATGAATAATGGACAATGGTATATGACATAACTTGGGAAAGGAATAATTTAGACTTCATGGTCAGGAGGCCTGTCTGAGGAGTTGATATTTAAGCTTGGAGAGACCTAAATATTATGATATACCAAGCCAAATGAATATCTGATGGAAGATCGTTCCAGGCAAAAACAAAGAACAGCTTGTGTAAAGACCATAAAAGACAATGAGTTTAGTATATTTGAGAAACGGAATGAAAATGTAGTCGGCTAGCTAGTGGTTGCCAAGACAGAGATGAAGTCAGGGATGAGGTTGGAGATTGTGCAAGAGTCAGACGGTACAGATCCCTAAGGCACAGCATAAAGATTTTAAAATTTCATTTGAGTGTATTGGTTAACTACTGAAAGGCTTTAAGCAAGGCAAGTGATATGATCTGATTTATGTATTAAAAATTATTCCGGGGTTAACCCTGTGGCCTCGTGGTCAAGTTCAGTGTGCTTTGCTTTGGCCACACGGATTCAGTCCTGGGTGCAGACCTACACCACTCGTCAGTGGCCACAGCCACACTGTGGCAGCAACTCACATACAAAATAGAGGAAGATTGGCACAGATGTTAGCTCAGGGCTAATCTTCCTCAGCAAAAAGAGGAAGATTGGCAACAGATATTAGCTCAGGGCCAATCTTCCTTATGAAAAAAAATTATTCTGATTGCCATGTAGAGAATTAACCAGAGAAGGGTAAGTTAGACACAGGAGGACCAGTTGTGAAGCTGTTGCATTGTGCATGTGAGCCATGACGGTGAGTCGATCTAGGATGATAATAAGAGAGATGCAGAAAAATGAATAATTCAGAATGAGTGGAGGAGATGCTGTTGACAAAGATCAGTAAGGAGTTGTATGTGAGAGGTAAGGAAAATGAGTGAACAAAAATTCCACCTAATTTTTTTTTGCTCAAGTAACTGGGTGAACAATGGTGTAATGTACTAAGATGAGGCCTTCTAGGAAAGGTACAGGTTTGGGAGGTTGAGAATTAGTTTCTTTCTGGATATTTTAAGTTTGAGATAAATTTTTGATGTCCACATAGCTACATGATTTAAGTAGTGGTGTATAAGTACAGACTAGAATGCAGGAAAAGGTGATGAGGCATGACAATGCGAACTGGTAAGTCACTGTTAGCTAGAGTGCTATTTAAGGTCACAGGACAGGAGGGAGCTGTGCTGTATCCCACCATTCAGTGGTTGAGCAGGGGTTGAGGAACCATCCAAGAAGGCTGAGACAGAGCAGCAAATCGGACAGGAGAGAAATCTAGAGAGTATGTTGTTGTGGAAGCCAGGTGGATTTGCAAGAGGAAAGAGTTGCTCTTGGTTAAATGCTAGGTTGCCAAGTAAATGGGTCAAGAGAGGTGACCCCTGGATTTGACAATGTTAAGGTCTTTGTGGACCTTAAGAAGAGTGGTTTCAATAGTGTGGTAGAGAAGGAAGCACAAAGAATCAGGCAGGAAGCTACTGGGAGGTGAAGAGATACAGTATGTATAGACCACTCACTCATTAAGACTTTCTCTGAAGAAAAAAAAGCAAGATGAACTGGTGACTTGAGAATAATAATCAGTTTCCTTCTGCATCTGTGATTTGCTCCGATGCCTGAAATGCCTGCTAGTTATCATTGGATCTCCAGTGCCTGGCAGATAGTGGGCACCCAATATATTTTATTTTTGCATTTAATCCCACAACAGTTCTGCAACATAGACATTACAAACCTAGTTGAGGTTTAAGAGGTTGTAAAATTTATGCAGTCACACAACTAGCAAATGATAGAATCAAGATTCAAACAGATCTTTCTGAATTCAAAGCCCATTTTTTCCCCCTCTACAATATAAAAAAATGTTACGCTATGAAAGAGAAATATTCAAATATGATAGGATGAGACTATATAAATTCTTAGACAGTTAGGCTTAAATATGGAGTGGTGGGGTGCTTTATTCACCAATCAACTACACCAAGAGCAGAGACGTTTGCCAAGAAAAGAGTCATCTCTTCATTTGAAACTGTCAGACTTCTAATATCCACGCAGACATGTTACCAATTGTGTTTCTAGTATAATACGGCAAGTTAGAAGGTCTTTTTTTTTTTTTTCCAAATGGTAAAATTGTACTAATTGTAGAGCATAAGAGGCAAGGCCCACAGTTGCAAATGGAGCAGTGTTTCCCTTTGGTACTCCTGGGGGAGACTGGAAGGGAAAGAGTTTGCTGGAGACGCCACAAAAGTCTTCTCACCCTAACTGATTTTCACATGGGGAAAAAAATCGGTAGTCAACACAAGTTTGAAACTTTAATTCTCCTTGACCCCTATAAAACCATGACTACAACAGGCCAGGTCCCTCAGGGGCTTTCTCTGCACACTCTAATCCTTCCTAGGAACAGAAACATCCCGCCCCTCAACATACCATGGCTTTGGTGACTGGGCTCCTGCCTTCAACCCCTCCTCCTTCCTTTCCTTCAAACCAACAGACGAGGAGGCTCACATTAAGTCAGCACTTTCTCCGGGAAGCCGTATCTGACCCCTGCCTGCACCTTTGGCAGATAGTTGATTGCGCCCATATTTCAACTTAAACTTTTCTTGACCATCACTTATATACTGTTTCATGACGCTCTTTTCATTTAAAATTACATATATATATATACACACACACACAAATTAACTTTGGAATTTTATAGTATAATTGTAATTTAAAATTATATGAGGAATGTGGCAGAATGTTCATAAGAAAAAAATCCTACAAATTATGACCTAGATCAAAGAAAATATCTATCTCTTACTTTTTAGTTGTATTTAGAAGAAAACTGATAAGTGTGAATGTCTGATTTAGTCTCATTTATTCTTCTTTAGACATTTTCCTGTTTCCAGAGTTTGCTTATTAACTACCACACATATTTCTAGATTACATTAAACAATCTAATGAAAGTCGTCAGGGAAGGGAAAGAAACTTTCACTAATTATGTCTCTACCTTACAGTAGCTACTTTTTCTGACACACTCGCCCATTCACTTAATCTTTAGAACTATAGATCGTAGGTCATTTTATCCGTTTTACATATGAAGAAACTGGGGCCCAGAGAAATTACGTTACTTGCGAAATTCACATAACTTGAAATTCAAAGTGTAAGGATGTAAGTCTAGCTATATAGTCCTGAATCCAAAGCTCCAGCTTTTTCCCCTGATATCATTTTCATAAGCAACCATAAATTCATGCAAACTGAACATCTAAAATCTTTCAAGTTTATTATTAATTACTAATGTAGTCTCATAATTATGAAAGTATATGAACACTTTTCAGTTTTCATATATGATTTCACTGTATGATTCTAGAAAGAGAAAATTCACAATTCTTAATTTACTAATTTTCTAGTTGTGAATAATTCTGATCTCCTGTTTCTTTACCACTCTCTGTTAGACTTCTGATGATTTCATGTCTCTGGTGTCTTGGTTGACTACTGGGCAGGGAAAATTAAGGCAAAATTGTAAGTATTCCATCAACATTGAAGATAAATTTTAGAAAAGTCCATACTTTTGAATCCAATTCTCTCTCTACCTCTCTCCACTAACATTGCCCATATTATTTCAGAAATATTCTCTTTTCTTAGATATCTGAAAAGGACTCTTCCATGAGAAGATCTAAGAGGGTGCCATCTGGACCTTTCCTTAACATGGAATACACCAGATAAGCTCTCCTTCAGGAAAGTGGTCCTTCAAAGATGACATCTACCCTCCCATTTTTTTTCCTGCAAATATTTTTATTTGGATCAAGCAACAGCTGGCTTAGCCTGCTGAAAGATGCTTTAAATGGTAGAATCCATGTTACTAGGGCCTGTCTTCAATCTCCTCTAACCGGGACCTTGGGGAATGGTAGCTTTCCAACCTCAATCCAAGATCAGGGATGATCCAAATTGATAACTCTACCATGGATTTGATCTTCTTGTGAAAATCAGCATCTGAATTGATAATATGTTCAGATCTATTGATGTAATTCTTTTCTACACACCTTAACCAGATTAATTTCCAGTGGCAACGGCAATATGATCGAATTGTATGTCTGTAAGCTTTATGTATGAAATAAAAGTATTTGTGAATTTTTAAGTAAGCATTACATTAAATGGTCTCTCTTTTTTGGACACGGATCAGCAATCTCTATATATCTAGAATATAGGAGAGAAAGACTGTGAGCTTTGGACCCAGCAAGACTTAGATTTAAATCTTATCTCCTCCAGGTATAATACGCCCAGCTCTGGGGAACTGAACCACTCCAAGCCTCAGTGTCCTCATTTGTAATGACATATACCTAGCTGATGGGGTCATATGGATGATTAAACAAGATAATCTTCTCAGCACTGTGGTTTTTAATGAGAAATAATATATCAAAGTGTCTAATGCCTAATAGGTGTTTTATTATTAATTATTTCCTAGTATGTGTGGCCAATTAAAACTTGCCTTTGTGTTTGTGTATTGAATAAGTGTAGTAGCTGCATAAGTGTACAGGGATGGCTGTAAGCATTTTACCATAATAAATAATTAACATTGTTTTAATATTTATAATTCAGATATTTAAGAATTAAATTGACAATAATGCAAGGAAACAGAATTTATCCTGAAATTCTGAAGGAATTTTATATAATACTATAAAATATTATTCCCCCAAACATTTTGTAAAATTTGACTTTTCTTGAAATTTTCTTAAAGAGTAAGAATATTTTAAAGAAAATTTAGTGTGCAAGAAATAAAAAAATATAAATAACTTAATGGTCAAACCTACTGGAGAGAAATGACTTCTGGTAGCCACCCTGTGAGAGCATGAATAACCGTGAACTCGCCCAGTTCTCGCCTCTCGGCTGCATGGATGCTGAAAGAGCAAACGCACAGTGGCATAGTTAATAAAACTTGAAAACAGAGAGAGCCATATAAGGAATAGGAATCTCTAATAAACAGTGATATAATAGTAAACGTAGGGGTCATACTGGTTTTACATCATAGTACAAGAAAACACTGTTCCAACAGCCAGACGACTCATTTTCTTAAAGCACTTAAATAGATCCAATGATCAAATTCCATGCCTATTTACAAAACATACCTGTAAGCTTTATTTTTAAAATATGTAGATTAATATTAATGTCACATACATAAACATATTCGTACATATATTATAAAATATGTAAATATAGATATATATTTTATATATTCAATATACTATCCTGTTGTTCCTTTAAAAATAGAACAGTGTCTTTCATCTTTCTGATTTCAGTAAGTATTCTAAGATGCCTATGAGGCTGTGTATTAAGTCGGTCTCATACATGGGAGGTCAACATGGGCATCAGACATTCTTAATTAAATCCTTAGATAATTTCAGAGGTTGTAATTGACCAAATATCATTCTTCTCATTTCAGTCCTTTTATTTTTTACTTTTTTCTGAAGTGATTAGTCTATTTACATTAACACACATAAATGTCATCTCCCTATTCTGTGCGGGAGTCACAGGGTTAGTCAACCATATGCCAATGGTGGTGATTGATGGTATTGACTGACGTATACACCCTTTTCTTCAGAAAGAAGCCTTGCTATCTTAGTCACACGTTCCATCATTTATAAATTTGCATCGGTTTGGTGTCTACAGATTATGAATTTGATGTGCCCACACATCTCAGGGACAACAAGAATCTATTGGGATAGCGCACGGTCTAGTCTAAACTCCCCTTTGGATAATCTCACTTAGGAAGTGATCGTGCAAACCTCACAGAGCTAATGCTTTCTCATTTGTATATCTCACAGTGATATGAAATAACTACTATATATTAATTTTTTAATGTAGAAAGTAACTACTATATACTATAAAGTATGAAAATAATCACTATAAACTATAAAATCTGAGAAAAATTTACTGACAATTATAAATTGTGCCACATGGTGCTGGTTTCCACTAGAAAGCCTGAGAAATGTCTTACATTTAGTCTCATCCTTTATTTCCAAGCTGGATTTATTTATTTAAAAAAAAACAATAATTCTATTACTCAAGTTGCTATAAAATTCCACTGACCTATTGCTTTAAGAAAGATGAAACGCCTCTCCAATTATCCAGCTCATGCATTTAATGCTTCACTGGACTTGCAGCCCTAATTCCCAGAACTTCTAGTTAGGTCTGAGAATTAGGAATATTAGGAATCTTATTTTCTTTCCAAATCAACAAACATAGTTGTCACCACTGTGAATACTTTGTAATACTCTAAAAAGATCTCGACTGAGTTTTTCAGAAAACCTTGAAATTAAGGGTTTGCAAGCTGAGGGAAGCAAATTCCCAATAGAAAATTGAGGGTTGCTGAGAGAACAGAGAGATGAAGAGGACGGGTGGGAGTGGCTGTTTTTGTTGTGTAGCCCTGGGAGACAAAAAGGAAGCCCAGCCAAAAGAAAACCCAGGAAAAGCAAACCGGGCCTCTGACTGATAGTGCTACGTTCACAGAAGGGGAGGAAGCTGAGCTTTGAGCAAACAGCTGAAGTGGTCTGTTAAAAAGCACGTGGGTGTGTTCTGTTGAAAACCAGATGCTGTGACACACTGCAGGAGGGAGAAGGGGATCAAATTCAAGCTGGCCCAGAGTATGTGAGAATTCTCCCACTGCATGTGATACAAAGTGGCCATGCGTTCACAGCTCAAGCGTCTAAGCTTTTTGCATTGCTAGGGCCAGAATGGAATGACCACAGATCTCTCCAAGTGGAAGCTAAAAGAATAACCGTAGCAGACAAGTGTCATAGGCATTGGTGCATAAGCCATGCAGGAATACAAGACACAAGCAGATTTCACACGAACATTCAAGAAATGTGAATAGTTTTGTCATGAATGTATTAAAAGGGACCAATGTTGGGGCTGGCCCCGTGGCCGAGTGGTTAAGTTCGCGCGCTCCGCTGCAGGCGGCCCAGTGTTTCGTTGGTTCAAATCCTAGGTGCGGACATGGCACTGCTCATCAAGCCAGGCTGAGGCAGCGTCCCACATGCCACAACTAGAAGGACCCACAACGAAGAATATACAACTATGTACTGGGGGGCTTTGGGGAGAAAAAGGAAAAAAATAAAATCTTTAAAAAAAAAAAAGGGACCAACGTTAACAAAAGCATCAGAAGTACGCTGACACCCTTCAGAACAGTTCAGGTTTTTCAAACTTAGTAAATTCTTGCTGCATAGACAGAACTTAAAACTTTAACTGGATTCCAGTATACATTATTCAGGATTTAGATGAACCAATATTTTCCCGTACAAAACAACTTCTCCTATTAAGCTGACACATTATTTGCTCTGATTGACTTTCCGTTCACAGTAAGAGAGCACTGGATACAGAACAAAGTTTCAGTGCTTTTTCTAGGGGGAATTTTTTCTTATTTCTGGCTAATCCAATACTTCAAATCAGTGGCTTTGACATATTCATTTTTATATTAGAAAGTACACATTGTTTGGAAAGAAAGCTTTTAAATTAACTTTTAAAAATTAAAGCTATGCAATATAGATTCATAATTGTTGTTTGCCTTTTTGTTTTTATGCAAGTAAGCGATAATTTCTCCTTCTACGTACTCAACATTTGCCAGTTTAATGATAGCTTTAGACAGAAGCATTGGCCAGAGTTCAAATTCACAGGTTGTAGCTGGAAGCAACAGATTGTTATCTTCATCAAAAGGCAGAAAGTCATCAACAGTTATCTTTCTCCAGCAACCCTACAAATGAGAGGAGAGGAGTATGCCATCAGTGACTTATTTTCTCTCACATGTTATTACACACTGCTGATATTACTGTTTACTGTTTTACATTTTATGTTAGCTTCTTACATCTAAGGACTGACATATTGGTTTTCAACACTGCTCTGGCTGACCATTTTAGCTTATTATTTTAATTAATATAATTACAGCACATCCACATCTATGTCAACAGCGTCATTATTTATGAGATCCTGTAAGCACATTCTTGGGTGCCCCATGCTATGTAATGCAGTAAATTAAAATGTTTCAAATAGCATAAACAAAAATTATACAACCATGGATGAGTTTGGGCATAATTAAATAACTTAATATAGTCATAATGCAAATTCCCCAAATATAGCTTTAGTAATTATTGTTTATCCTAATAGGCTCAGTGATCTTATACCTCCAATTATCGTATTACCCCTATTATTAATTAATGATCAAATTTTTTGACATGAAGTTAATACTTTAATAAAATCATTATATTTCCCTGTATACATATTACTTGATAATTAAATGCTTGAGCCAAATGATAACATTAATGATCGTGAACTCGAAGATTTTTTTAAACTTTGGTTTTACATGTGAAATTTTCTGGTGATTTATTCCTTTGCATAAGATATATTTTCGGCAGTGATGCAAGCATTGTGAACCCAAAGCTCTGCATAACACATGGCCTAAACCATTGAATTGCTTATAGTCCAGTGACGGAAGGTATATACGCAAACAATACAAAATATAATATGTTCGAAGTGCTTTAGGACCAGAAAGGAAAGTGTGACTAATTTTGCATGGGGGAAGTCTTCATAAGAAGGTGACATTTGTACTAAAGATACAAAGGACAATATATTTTTCCCAGGTAGATAGGAGCAGTAGGGTGAAAAAATATTGTCTTTCTATGACACTTGTAACTCTGAACTCACATTGCCTTATTTCGCAGTTATACGTCTTTTTCTTTCTTCCCTAAGAGATGATGTAGGACAAGACAGGGTCAAAGGCACAGGTGCTTAGCCACCTCCTGTTCTGATTCAAATGAAATGACCCAAAAGAATACACAGTGAAATGAGCCAGATACGAAAGGACAAATATCGTGAAATTCTAAGTGGAATCATTTCCATTTACATGAGATGCCTGGAAAAAGCAAATTTATAGAAACAAAAAATACCATAGAGGTTACCAGAGGCTGGGAGAAGAGGGGAAGGAGAAGTCGTTGTTTGATGGGTATGGAGGTTCTGTTCAGGATAATGAAACAGTTGAGGAAATAAATAGTGGTGACGGTTGCACAGCACTGTAGAAAGACACAATGCCTCTGAATTGTACATTTATAATGGCTAAAATGCCAAATGTTATGCTACGTGTATTTGACCACAATAAAAAAATAGTAAAAGGAATCCCCTCCCTACATTTTGATTTTCAAAAAAATCTTTAAAGGGGACAGCTGGATTTTTATGAAGGAAAAGTTTTAAGCAGCCAACAGAACTTGTTAGACCAGTTCAACAAATATCTCCTGCTTCCAGAGGATCGATGATAACATATTTCAATGAAGAATGCATTGATTACTAAGCACTATTGAACTTCACACTTTAAATACGTGAACTATATGGGATGTGAATTGTAGCTCAATAAAGCTATTACCAAAAAAAATGCACAGGAATGAATGCTCAGTATTAAAACTCTAAACCATCATTTGACTGGTATTATAACAATTTTCTTGGAAAGTTTTTTGATTCATTGATATTAACACATTGGTTGGTTGCATCCTTAAAAAATAAAATATTACATGTATATATGTATAAATAATTTATCTGAGACCTCATTATAGAACATTGAATTGTTTTTGCATTTAGTATTTTTTTGTTATAGCATATAAATTATGTATATTGGACATTTTTCACTGAGTTTACTGTGTTAGCACCATATAATTTTGAAAGACCATCAAAATGTTTAAGTATAGAATGTTTATGAAGGAAGATGCCTCCTTTGTTAATATAAATATAAATTACTAAGATCCTTTAGATGGTTTCTTTCCCCAGTGGAGTCAATGGACCGAACCATGACTTCCATCCTCCCACTGCAGTAAAGAGGAGGTGCCCTGCCCTGGGAGAGCCTCTTGGAGGAATGAAGTGGCACACTTTCCCCTCCTCAAGTTGTGCTAAGGAGATTATCGGGTGGAGTCTTATCATCTGGGTAATGAACAAGAGTGGCAGACAGCATAGGACTGCACAGGCTTTATAAACTAAACCACCTTTGAAACAAAGCCCACAAAAGTGAGCCAGGATGCACATTCTCAATCAAAACAGGTCGACTACCTGCTAAAATGGAAATTTTAATTAGGAACCAGAGTCATAAAACATCACACTAACAATGTCCAGGAAACTGTCCAATATTATCCATCATATCAAAGCCCAGGAACATCTCAATTTCAATGAGAAAATACAATCTATGGACCACAGCACCAAATTGATAGGGAGGTTAGAATTTTCAGGTAAGAAATGTAAAGTCTTGTCATAGAAATGCTTCAACAAGCAGTTACGAATACTCTTGAAACAAATAGAAATTCTCAGCAAAGAAACAGAAGATGTAAAAGAGGAAAACATGAAAATTTTGAACTTAAAATTGAACAAACAAACAAACTTGTCACTAGATCAATAGTTGAACACAGATGGCAGAGAAATTAGTGAAGTTAGATCAATAGAAACTATAAACAGCAAAGAAAAAACAGATTTAAAGAAAGGATATGAGCCTCAGGGACCTGTGAGACAATGCAAAAAGATATAACCTTTAATATCTTTGGAGTCTCAAAAAAAGAGGAAAAAAGAATGTGGGGCTGAAAATATGTTTGAAGAAATAATGGCTGAAAACTTCCCAAATTTGTCATAAAACATAACACTACAGATTCAAGGAGCTCAGAATACCCCAAACAGGATAATTCCAAAGAAATCTACACCAAGACATGTCAAATTCAAACTTCTGAAAACTCAAGACAAAGGAAAAAACCCTGAAAGCAGCCCGTGAGAAAAGACATGTTACCTGTAGGAGAACAGCAGGCTGCTCTTCAAAAACCACACAGGCCAGAAGGAAGAAGCACACTGTTTTTCAAATGCTGAAAGAAAAGGACTGTCAACCCAGAATTCTGTACTGAGAGAAAATATCCTCTAAGAATAAGGGCGAAATAAAAACATTTTCAGATAAAGGAAAGATAAGATAATGTGTCACCAGGAGATCAGTTCAAAAAGAATGGAAAAAGGGAATTCTTCAGAGGTAAAACAAAAGAAAAAAAAGAAAGAAAATGGAACATTAGGAATGAAGAAAGAGCAAAGGAAAGAGTAAGCTTATGGGTAAATGACAGCACATTCTTCTCCTATTGAGCTTTTAAAATTATATTTGATATTTAAAATTTTTTTTAATTTAATTTAAAAACTTTAAAATTTTTTAAAATTTGACTTTTTGATGAGGGTCTTAATATGCATAGAGAAAATATTTAATATGACTATACTATAAAGGAGGGATATAAAGGGACCTAAATAGTGGTTAAATTATATTCCAATTTAAGTGGTAAAATATTGATATTAGTGGACTATGATAAGCTATGTATGTATAATTTCATCCCTAGAGCAACCACTAGCAAAAAATCATATAAAGAGATATACTCAAAAACACTAGAGATAAACAAAATGGAATCCTAAAGAACATTCAAGAAACACATAAGAGGATGGAAGAAGAGACAGATACGAAAAGTAACAGAAGTAAAAGGGTAGACAAATAATAAAATAGCAGACAAGTCCCAATTATATCAAATATAATTGCACACAAATCAAAATACAAGAGCAATTTGAATATACTTATCAAAATTAAGAAAGTGCATATGTTTTGACAGAAAAATTGCACATGTAGAAATCCTAGGAAAATACAGTCACGCAAATGGACAAAAATTTATATACAAAGAAGCTATTTTACCCCACTGTTTCTACTGGTAAAACACTGGTCATAACCTATATGTCTGTTGATATGAAATTAGCAAAATATGTATAGTTATTGTTACACTCAAACAATGGAGTAGAAGGTACATCAATATCTATTAGCATAAGAAATGTCCACAGTTAGGGAAAAAATACAGAACAATGGGCACCGTATGATCCTACTGTTGCTATAAATTCTATACAGTAGGTTTACATATAAGAACAAAGTTTAGGAGGATATACAGAAATCAGTCACTACGTTGTCTGTATAGGTGGAATCATGGGGAACTTTCATATTCCACTTTGAAAATTTTAATAGTGTTTGAATTTGGTTTATTAAGAGCATATATAATGTTAATAATAATGAAATAAGACTAAAAATAGTTCCATTTTGGAAAAAAATAATTGAATGATAGAAAAATAATTTGTCAGGGTATATATCTTGCAAACAGTGTTCTTCGAGTTCAAAGATCAAAAATGTCACTGGGTGGGAGAGAGTTTGTTTGAAACGTCGAGATGTGGTCTCTGCCCAGAGACTCTGACTCGGGGTCTGTGCTGGGGCATGGGAAGCACCATAGGAGATGTTGATGCTGGTGGTTTTCTGCACTCCATAGTTTAAGAAACTGAATTCTATAATAATATTGTGCTTAAAAAGTATAAAGGTCAATCAAAAACAAATGCTGGGGTCAGCTGGGTGGCATAGTGGTTAAGTTTGCGAGCTCCACTTCAGCGGCTCAGAGTTCACAAATTCAGATTCTGGGTTCAGACTTATATGCCACTCATCAAGTTATGCTTTCAGAGATATCCTACATACAAAATAGAGGAAGATTGGCAGAGATGTTGGCTCAGGGCCAATCTTCCTCACCAAAAAACACAACAAAAACAAAAGCTAACACATTTTTCATACCAATAGATTGATAGCAACGTGGGAAAATTGTTGGTCCCAACGTGTGTGTTTTCTCTGGTTATTCAGAGACAAATGACAGCATTGGGACACTCAAAGAAAGGCTGCCAAGATTAATACAGACTTCAAGTGGAGAGAGAGAACTAAATTGCTTCTTTCAGGGGAGCCAAAGGAATGCTGAACTTGGAAAGCACCTGCCTGGCAAGACTGTATGTGGCCCAGGAGCAGCATTAATACTGCCAGGTGCAGGAAGAGAAAACGTCTCTGTTTTATAACAATGTCCTTTATGCTGCTCAGTGAATTTTTACCTGGCTGATGTCAAAGAATCTTGAGGCTATTTACTTAGAATCCAAACTGGAAATAGTAGGAGTACTTTTACGGGGAAAATGATATGCTGGTGTGAAGATCTGAACTTTAAACATCATGCAGAGAGGCTGAGAGCTTGGTTTACTTCAAAGAAGTGATTAAGGTAAATACTTCAAAGGACAACAAGAAAGAGGGAGAAGAATATATGTACAGTTGACCTTTCATTTCCACGGGTTCTGCATCCTGGATTCAACTAACAGTAGATCAAAAGGCTTACAATGGTTGCTTGTGTCTCTACTGAACACGTATAGAGTTTTTTTTCTTGTCATTTTCCCCTAAACAATACAGTATAACAACTACTGACACAGCAAGTACATTGCCTTAGGTATTATAAGTAATCTAGAGATGATTTCAAAGTATACAGGAGGATGTATGTAGGTGAAGGGGAGGAAGGCATTTCCTCTACCCTCTCTGGGTCCTCCTGGCTAAACAATGAATTAAATTCACATGAGACAAAATAATAGGAGAAAATTAAACAAAGCTTTATAACTTGTATACATGGGAGAGACCCAGAAAAACTGAGTAACTTGCCAAAATGGCAGAAGCTCTCACCTTAAATACCATCCCCAGCTAAAGACAAAGGAGGATGTTGGGGGTGGGGGGAGTCAGTTATGGGAGATTACCAGAAATGCACAATAAACAAAAGTAAGATTATTATGCAGATTTAAGTCCTTGTCTTCTGCACTGATAAGAGTTTCCAGAGATAAGGTCATCCCCCTTCTTCCTGGTGCAGAGAGGAAGACACCTTTACAGATGGAGATTTCCTTTACAAATGCAAATGTCTCTTACAAAGGGTAACTTCTGCTTTTCAGAGTTTCTCTCGTGTCTGCAGTTTTTAAAAGTAACCAGACCAAAATAATCCTCATGCCAAAGAGACACATCTTGGGGTGGCCAATTCCAGTCCCCCACATAGGTTTCATGCAAATATCATGCCATTTTCTATGAGGGACTTGAGCATCTCGGATTCTGGTATCTCCCGGAGGTCCTGGAACCAACTCCCTGCAATGTTCAGGGAGGACTGCAATAAGGCAGAGAGGAGAATCAACAAGAAAAAACTAAGAAAACATCCAGAAATTGAAGAAGAAAAACAGTGGGGAGGAGACTGAAGGTACGAGATGCCACAGAGCAAGGAAAATAAAGATAGGGCAGGAGATGTGTCTCTGGTAAGTTACACTGAGTCAAGCAGTAGAAGGTAACAAAGCATATTTTTACGAACATGTTCCTTAAATGTTTGCAGAGAAAAGCAAAGGATACTCATGTAAATACTGATCCAGACTTGGAAGAGAAAAGAACTAATTAAACTGCGTATGTCTGGAAATGGACAAGAAAAAAATAACGTAATTTATCTTGTCAGAAAGAATTTACTCTAATTCTATACTAACCCTCATACACACACAGGTGTTGCCTCAGCCCTACCACCTGGGAATTAGGTAGAAAGAGGTAGAAATTTTGACCCCTAGCCCAGAGGGAACAGATTTCTACCAACCAGAAAACCAGGCAGCCACTTGTCACATGGCTACAGCCCTGAGACGGCACAGTGCTTGTTTTCTGCCCTTTAAGAATTGCATCCATCTATTTATTATCACTGTTGTCATTATCCTTCTGTGTCCTTTGGAGCACTGCAATTCCAGTTTTAAAGGAAGGACCAAAGCATAGGAGGACCAGCAGAAGAGCATTGTGATCTGGCTTGTGTATTCACCTTATGAAAAGAACTGCAGATTGGGCCAATATATAATATAAGAAATACATATTTAAGCAAAAGCCCTCAAAAAATAAAGCATCTAGAGAGTAACAGCTTCTTACATATCTTTACATATACTCATGAATACACTAAGTGGCTGGCGCTCTGGATGCTCCATCTTTGGTGCTGTGGAGAAAAATGAAGGCGGGCAGGAGAAAGGGGGTGCCTGGGGTCTCAGGAGGGTGGAGAGTAAAGGCCTCAGAATGTGTGTCTTTAATACTAAAACCACAAGGTACTCAGGCATTGGCTAGTGTGTTCTAAAACAAAAAGTTAATTATCCAGGTATTCCATATGTAACCAAATTATCATTCACCTAACAATCATGTAGAAAGGAAAATAGAAAGATTGTAATATTCAGTTTCCCAAAATATACCACATATATATTCTAAGTGAATAAAATTCTAGACTGCATACTCCATCTGACTGAAAGATGAATCAAAATAAAATAGTCAAGAAAGGGAAGCTGTAGTAGGAAAAAAAACAATGAGGAGGACTAAATCCTTTTATACACAGATTAAAGGATAAATTATTATAAATATGTGTTTAAAGATAAATGGCAGCAAAAATGTGTATTCAAAATCACATATGCCAAGAAAATGATGAAACAAAAGAGTATTAAGTGGATTTTGTCCTAGAAAGTCAAAACAAACTGTAATTCATAACAATTAAAGCAATGTGGTATTCGAATAGGACAAGGAAAAGAGTAAAAGAAAATAGAGTGAGAAACAAGCACAAGTCCACATTGGAATTTAGTGTCTGATGAAAGTGGTTTTTAAAATCAGTGGGTGAAAGGTAAAACATTCAATATATAATGCTGGTCAACTGGCTGAGATTTTGGAATAAAAAGTAAACCAGGTCACACAACCAGAAGAACCTACAACTAGAATATACAACTATATACAACTATGTGCTGGGGGGCTTTGGGGAGAAGAGGAAAGAAAAGAAAAAAGAAGATTGGCAACAGATGTGAGTTCAGGTGCCAATCTTTAAAAAAATAAAAAATAAAAATAAGCCAAGTCTTTATTTCTCACAGTAGATAAAACAAATTAAAGACCCAAACAATAAAAAAAAAAAAAGTCTAAAAAATACTAGATAAAACTAAGGGAGAGTATTTCTTATATTCTTGAGATAGTGATATCCTACTTTAAATGACAAAACAGTCCTAGATTCTGTAAAGAAAAACAATGATATAATTGACTACATCAAAATTACAAGTCTCAGTTGGGCAGAAGATGCAAAGCTAAAACATGAATTACAACAGCACTTCCTCGACACCCACGTGCATGAGTATCTGCAACATACAAAAGAACGCTTACAATTCCAGAACACAACCTGAAATAACCTGTTTTATAAGTAGGCAATTCAAGAAGTAGAGAAGGGATGTACAGATCTGACGGGATGCTAGAGGACAGAGCATCAACATGGGCAGGAACTACCCAAGTTTGGGCAAAGGAAACACAGCAAGGCCACATGCAGGAGCAGTCAGAGCACGGGCAGCCATCACCATGTGTCCTCTCCATCTTCTCATCCTCACTCAAGAACCCTTGTTGGGCAAGTGAGCACCTGGTAAGCTGATCATATGCTTTTCCCTCAGCTCTCCCAAGGGGCAAGAAGAGGAATGAATCAACTCTTTGGCTTCCATAGTAGGAGGTGGCAATGGGAAAGAGAGAAGGGATCAAAGAATAAACTAAAGAAGGAAGGAAATTAATGATCTTGAGATGCTATGTGTCAGGACCTTTTCTACGTTCTTTTACATATTTACCACATTTTATCTTCACCTGTACTTGTCAAGACATGTTACATGTCTATTATCTTGAGGGATGTGCTCCTTTGCCTTTGTGTGCAAGCGACTCTGAAGGGCCCTTGTAGCCCAACAATGGATCTAGAAATGCTGAGGGCTAGTAAAACTTTCTCTCAGCCTCAGTGAGCAAGACAATAGCATGCACTTGAGCAATGAGTGCCAGCAAGCTGCCTACCAAAATGATTCACATGGACCCAGTTGCATCTCAGTGCTCAACAGTCTAGCAGCATCCCCCACAAGCCGTTCCTCAGGTGAGATCAATGAGGAAGCAGAAGAAGCCACTGGACATGAGGTTCAGTCTTTCTCACTGCCACACTCCTAGCCCTCTTCCCTCAAGTGCTACCTTCTCTAAAGTAGAAGGTTAAATAATCCAATGAGACTGAGATTTCCAAACTGGACTAAATGCTTTTTTTTTTTTAAATTTCTGAATCCAAATGGGTTTGGGGTTGTGCGGAACCAGTACAGTTAAAGAGAAATAAATCACATTTTCTTTGTAAAATGAAATGTAGTCTTAATAAACGTTGGCCTCTATCCAGAAGGAAATTTAAAAAGAAGGAAAGGTGTCAGGAAGCAGGGAGAGGAGAAAGAGACAGAGAGAAGCTAACAGCGTTGGTTTAATGTTCTGCTGATGCTGTTTGGAAATTCTTAATAATTTTGAATCTCCACCTCAAGTTTAGGCAAATGTGAAAAAGTGGGGACCAAATATCCAGGCATCTGATCCCCTCACTCTTCCCCAGTTTATTGTCTTTCTATAATCCCTCAACTCTTATCCACTTTCTTAATGCCATATACTCCCCCTCACTCTTCTGTGCATATTTCAATCTTTCAAGCCTAGTCCGCCAGGTCTGCCTCCTGATTAGTAAATAAAGAAGATAAAGGAATTGAGGAAGTTATTTTCTCTCCTGACAATTTTTGACTTTCAAGGTCTACCTTCTTGCTGTATCAAAAGAACAAAAATTCTATTTCGAATATCAGAGGCTAAGGTTACCTTCTTTACCTTTACCTTCCTGCTATAATGATCCTATTAATTCCTGAGCATTGGCCTTTTGACATTCCCTATCCTTGGAAGACAGATGACGTGGGTGCGTTAAAGAAAAAGTCATGCTCTTAGAAATATAGAATGGAATAATTGACTTTTCATACTTTTGCCACTCCTTCAAATGTTCAAGAACATTCTTTCTCAGTGAACAGGACCAGCTTCCCAGGTATGTGACCTGGGCAGTCACCTGGGACCCCACACTCAGAAGGCCCCCATGCTTGGTTTAAAGTGCTGCTATCATTGTCTTGAAATTTTTAATAATTTTGGAACAAAGTGCTCTGCAAATCATGTAGCTGGTCCTGCCTGTGACTCCGGGTCTTTAGAAAGAGCATTCCATCATTAAAAACCCAAAGGTGTTTAGTATAATCCACCATTGCTAAAAGTGGCGTGAGTCTTCTTTGCCATATTAACTGAGAGATTTTTAATTCTCCATTTGTATTTCCTGGTTTTCCATTTGCAACCTTTCAGGCACTGGTAAAAACTTTCTGTGTCATAGTAAGATTTGTTAACATGAAAACAAATCTCAAGTTTAGGACAAAAAACAAATGGGATCAGGGCCCTCAGTAGCAGCAAACACCGGACTATGCTCATGTACTCCTTCCTGCCACGACCCTGATGCCACATCACAGAGGAAAGCTGGGAAGAAAGCCTTGTGTATCCACCTGCCCACCCATCCCACCTGCCCGAGAGGGCAGAGGCCACAGAGGGCTGCCCCTCCACGGTCCTGGCAGCACCAGTTTAGAATGCCCATGGGACTGGTGTCACAGGAAAAATAAATGTGTTTCTTTTTAATCCCAAATTACATGTGCAGGACATTTCCCCCAGTAGCCATGTGACTGATAACCTGCGTAAACTGCAGCATCTTGTATCAGCCTAGTTAACAGCATGTAAGACAATATATATTTCAATATGAAAAGCACAAGTTTTAATGCACACGCACAGGAACTTGCTTACCATCCAGTAAAGTTTCACAACATACTTTCCATAACTATTGAACAGAGGCATGTGGCCCTTTACAGCCTTGCACAGAGAATATATGTGTTCCCAGGGCTTCCAGATGAGAAGGGGGGGCTCCCCTACAGTCCCTTTAAAATAATTGCTCAACACGCCAGCGTTGAAGATCTTCCACACAGCATAGATTTCACTGATAATCCATCGCATCAGCTAGAGACAAAAACCGTCAGTGTTAACCAGTCATTCTTCAGGTGTCGGCACTGTAGGGGGAAAACCAGTCAAAAATCTACTTCCAACAGCAATATTAGCTTCTATGTGTAATGTATTCCACACTTTGATTTCTGACTTATAGAATAAAATCACAGGTCTTGCTTTTGTTTTCAGGACATACAGTCAGAATACAAGCTAAAAGGTCTAATATTAAACAGACTCTTAGCTAAGAGCTGCCTCCCAGAGCCCACTGTCGGCGAGCAGACCTCCGTTTGAGCTCTGTGTGAGCGTGTGGGAGGGTGAGAGGGACACTGAGTGCTCCTGAGAGCAATGACGATTTTATTTTGAAATTAACTCTATAACTGAGCGAGCTGCTCTTCTACAAATGTTGAGAAGTTTGAGAAGGAAATGATCTCTTTGATTTTATAGGAAATTAGACAAGAAACGAGACGTGAAAAAATTAAAATTCCACACACACTTAAATATACTCTGTCTCGTATTTCCTGTGTTCATCTGTAGGTGCAGAAATGCTCCACGGAAACGGCCCACTTGCAGTGTTTTTAACAGGTGGTGAGGCACTGCGGAGGGCTGAGACTCTGAGTAGAAAAAGACCAGGATTTCAATCTTTGTTCAGATCCTTCTGCTCTTGGGCAAGTCACTTTAGCCTCTCTAAGTCGCAGTTTTTCACCTGTTAAATGTAGGTTATACTAGCTATTTTTCAGCATTTTTGTGAGGAATAGAAGTGATGTGTAAGAAATCTCTAGGTCACAGTGCTGTTAAGTAAAGCCATTATTAGCCTCAGGAGTACCGGATTCTCTCAAATATTCATCTCATGTTTTACTGCCTGGCTTGTAAGGAGATTAAATACTTGAGACTGACCTCATAAGATTTATGTTTTTCTCAAGTTGCGTTATCTAGGAAATTTCTTAAAGTTTGGTTAAGTTGAAAACGGCAAATCAGATATCCTCCTGTATATCTGGACATTTTACTATAGAATATTTTCTACTCTTCTTCCCGTGAAAAATAGAAAGCTAATGTCTGTATATGTTTAGTATTTATAAAATAAGCATATTTTAAACTAAAAATATATCATATGAGATACTTTGGAGATAATTTTATGCTAATCAGTGGAACCTGGCTGAAGAAATAAATATTTCAATTTTAATATTGGTCAAGATATTAAAGATAAGAAAGACAAAGCATTTTGATCAGTAACGACTATGCCCCATTCCTCTGACTAGGTCTCAGGAGAAAATACTCAAAAGGCCCCTGTTTCTGCTGTAACTACCTTAGAGGAGTGGAACAGGTCTGTTTCCGATGGATAAAACCCATGCGGAGAGGTGAAGAAGTTGTGCCCCCGCAAAGCAGGACTGCTGTGCTGAAATCTGGCTTGTTTAGATGAGATGTTGCAATCAAACTACACCCCAGGATTTTCCCCACATTAGCAAACCGAACAACATCCCAACCTGTAGCTCTTGGCCACCATGTAGGGCAAGACGGGCAGCAACTTTATGTCAATTGCCAGGCACATGGGTCTGGAGGAGAAATGCCCAGACTGTGAGAACCCAGTTACCTGGGCTGGAAAATAAGGGCAGCACTAACATTTCGCACGATTTGCAAGCTAAATTCAATTAAAGGGACTTCTCTGCCCCCTTTGAATGTCTGGCATGTAAAATGCTCCGTTATACCGAAACTTAAAGGACAGCAAGGGGGGACTGAACCTGAGAGGGAATCGTCCAGGCAGGGCTGCAGGGCACCCTGCACCGAGCTTTGCTTCCTTCTTCTTTACATACCTCACTGCAGAGTAAATGCTCATTTGCTGAAAACAAGTCAAACAGGATTTCATTTTTCACAACTACGGGAACCTGAAATAAAATTTAAAAAATCAAAATAGATATTACTCCTTAGGAAAAGCAAAGGAAATGTAGCTTAATGTAATCAAGTTTCATGTGCTGTAAATAGGCCAAACCTCATTTCATTTCTCGAAACCAGAGGAATTAGAAAAAATAAAAATAAATAAATAAAATAAAAAATAAAAATAAAAAAAATGGAATTAAACAAACAAAAAAATAAGCACGTTATTCCATAAGGCAATCCCGTGGGAGGTGTAGGGGACATTAATTTAATAATTTAATGCCTATAAAATGTAGCATTTTAATATACAAATAAAACACTTTAAGATATAATACACGCAGATAAACTTAGCATGCATACACACACATTTCAAAGTGATTTGAAATTTAAATGAACCACTCAAGTTAAACCTGAAGCTTAGTTAACATCTGGTAGCTGGAAAAATATCTTCATCTTGGATGAAAAATATTAGCTGTGACAGCTTTTAAAATTTTGCCCAACTTTAAGTCCTGTCATTTTGTTTAAAAATTAATTTGATGGTCATCACTGAATTGGTATATATCTGAAGTTGCTTTAAATATTTAGACCAGGGAGCAATAAACATAAGAGGGGAAAATATGACTTATAATAGTTTGAAAAAAATAGTTGCATTCACATCAAGCTTATGTATTTAAGCATAACATAAAAATGGTTTTGATTAGTGAAATAGATTTTTTATAGAAACTAATGCCATATATTAGTTTCAATCATCTGTACAACTAACACCTTGAAAACTCAATACAATTTTTACGTCTGAGAAAAATTTACCTAAAGCTACCTGGAAGGCCTGAATTGACTCTTATGTTCATAATTTATAAACATAGTAAGTTTTATCTATATATTCTGGTTTGACTGATTACGATGCAACACTTCTAAAATGCTCATACCTTTCAGCAAGTACCAATGTGCGTTAAAATTTATTAATTATATATTAATTATAATTGTTAAAAAATGATCAACGAGTTATGATTAATTATAGATTAAATAGGTATTGGATACCTAAAGTTTGAAGTTAATAGGCACATGCTGATAAATGAAAAGGAGGAACTGACAGTTTGTAAAAAGCAACAAACATTAAGGCAGAGGTCTCTACAAGGGTACTTTAGCATCTCTGTCCCCTGTGCCTACACCTGGGGCAAGACAATCTTCAGACATTTTACATCTGCTCAACATAATTAACTCTCAAGCGCCTGGGCCACCAATAGCTGGTGCTCAGAAATAAGCAGATCTGAACGCTCATTCTGTGATCAGGGCTTGTTAACTCCTTGGTTGGCCGGCCCACGTTGACTCTGATGTCTTATATCCATGCTTTTAAGTTTTTTAATAACTTAGCTTCTCTCGGACTTAAATCAAGTCCTTTGACATCATCTTCTGCTTGGAGAGGTCTAGGACATGCTTCTAGGCTGGACTGTGCTTTTTAATTGTGGTTTGCAATTATGTAATGATTCATGAAATCATTTTAGTGGGTCAGGACTATATATATGGAATATAATAGAACAGAGTAAATCTCACATAGAAAGGTCATTATTATTTTTCAAAACTTTTGTCTAGACTTTATACATGTCCATATTTAATGAGTCTCAATATAAAATGTTTTTATCACTGTGGACCTAAACATTAAAACTTGAAAACCACTATTCTATGACTTTTCTACTTAGCTAGACTTTCAGTTCTGGCAATTCTGGTCCATATTCCAGAATGATGGATCAAGAGAAGGAGTCAGTGCAGAGGGAGAGTGGAGGTAGATGGATGGCAGCCTTACGACAAATGTAAGTGAAAGGATCATCAACAACAATGAATGAATTTATTTTTTAGCACAAGTGTATCTCTCAGAATTAAGGTATGCTAAAAAAACAAAAAGAAATGATTTATAAAACTTTTCTACTTATCAAATTTACAACACTCCCACTTCATGGAATTTATATCCTTTATGTGCATGGAACACAAACTCTGCACTTATATTGAGCAGTGCCTGAAAATTATTAATAACACATTAATATTTTTTGTTAGTGCCCTTGAGTCAATTCCAAATCCTAACACCCTTGTGGACAGCAGAGTGGAACCCTGCACAGTCTTTTTGCGTCATCCTCTTCCCTTCCAATGCTCTCTCAGACAATGCTCCACTGCTATTCATAGAGTTTTCATGGCCATTTTTGGAAGTGGGTGGCCAGGTCCTTCTTCCTAGTCTGTCTTAGTCTAGAAGCTTCACTGAAACCTGTCCACCCTGGGTGACCCTGCTGGGATTTGTAATACCGCTGGCATAGCTTTCAGCATCACAGCAACATGTAGCCGCCACAGTACGAAAAGCAACAGATAGGTAGTGTGGGCCCCTGATGGGAAAGCAACCCAGGCCACGGCAGTGACACTGCCGAATCTTAACCACTAGAGCACCAGGGCTGGCTACATTAATATTAAGGGCATTATACTAACATCACAGAATTTATATTCTTCATGTCAATGTTACGTACCATTATAAGTAATTTAAAGACTTGGGTCATGTATACTTGATTTCTTTTATTTAAAATGTCTTACAAGTAGGCACTCAATAAATTCTCTGATGGACAGAGATGTATCTTCTTCTTTTTTTTTTGTTTTGAGGAAGATTAGCCCTGAGCTAACTACTGTCAATCCTCCTCTTTTTGCTGAGGAAGCCTGGCCCTGAGCTAACATCGTGCCCATCTTCCTCTACGTTTATACGTGGGACGCCTACCACAGCATGGTGTGCCAAGCGGTGCCATGTCCGCACCCAGGATCCGAACTGGTGAAGTCTGGGCCGCCGAGAAGTGGAACGTGCAAACTTAACCGCTGCGCCACTGGGCCGGCCCCAGATGTATCTGCTTATTTTCTCATTTTAGTAAATATTTTTGAATTTAGGATTATCTGACTTTCCCAACTAGTAACAGTAATTGGAAAATACGGTGAATAAATTGTGTTTTCCTGCATTAGTAGCAGTGCTGATAAAGGCTAAAGCTTTTAGGAGCAAAAATCATTTTGTGTGGTGACAGACATTCAATGAATTCCATAACGTATGGAAGAATCAGCTTCATTACAACCATTTGACGAGCACTGAGTAACTAATTTAGCTTACTGGTTTTCTATGCATTAAATGAAAATAACAGGAGATTCAAAAAGGGAAAAAAAGCATTAGTGATAATGAAATCCTTGGAAACACCAAATATATTCAAACTAACATAGCTATTAGAAAGATAGACCAGTGGGTCTAAAGTTGTAATGTACGCTAAGTGCTATCTATAATGAAAGTTTCTTGGGCGGTGTCCCAGTCAACATGATTCAAGTGTCTGTGCATGGGGGTCCAGAAATGAAAGCGGCCCTTGGAAAATGCTTCAAGAATTCCTGGAATAGAGAGATCCAAGTGCAAGTCTCTTGGGCTGGAAAATTACTGCTAATATATACCACACAAACAAATCTTCATGCCACATAAGTTCCTGCTAAGAAGCAGAAAAGAGACAGTGTCAGCAATCAAGGAATAACTTCTCAAAACATTTTAGGCTGTAATGTGACATCACAGAGAGAAGAAGAAAACTGGAGGCTCTATGCAAAATACTCTGTTGAAAACCAGTACAAGAAATATTCAACTGTACTGACATACATTTATTTCTACACTAAATGCCAAAAAGCAATTACTTTTTCTTACCAAATACCACAGGAAAAAAAATTACCCTAAATTGTTTTAATAATGAAAGATTTAATAACTAGGATATTATATCCCATAGCTAATATGCATTTTGTTTAATAGTAAAACTATTTCTTACCCGATTAATTAAAAAATCCTGTGGACGTTTCCAGGAATAAATTTTCAGTGATGGCGGTAATTCAATCTTTCCTTCAGGATCTTCAAAAAAATGCTATATAAAAAAAATTGAATTTTTTATCCATATGGTTTTATTAAAATAAAAATAACTGAATCCTAATAAAAATTAATAAGTGCATAGAATTGATCAACAAATAAGCATTTATAGAGCAATTTGCATGTTTGTTTTCAGAGTTAATTCATGGAGTTCTTGGAGAATACTGAAGTTATTACATGAATTAGGTATTGTGGGAAAACAATTTTGGATGGGCCAGATATGGCCATATTTTCCACTGAAAATATTGGGGTTTTTTACCTGAATACAGAAGATTCAAAAGTATTTACTTGATTTTCAGCTGTTAGAATCACAAAAAGGATTATACGTAAATGAAATTTTTACCTTTGTTCTGACTTTCTTTTATTAATTGTTTCAATTAAACCTGTTCTTTTGAGATAATTATAGATTCACATGCCATTGTATAGATAGAATCATATAGTATGTAACCTTTTGGATTGGCTTTTTTCCCCCTCTCTGCCTAATTCCCTGGAGATTCAATTCATTCAGGTTGTTGCATGCTCCAATAGTTTGCTCTTGTTTATTGCTGAGTAATATTTCATGATATGCATACTTGTTTGTTTACCATTTGTCTATTGAAGGACACCTGGGCTGCTTTCAGTTTGAGTCTATTACTAATAAAGCTGAAATGAACATTTGTGTACAGATGACAGGTTTTTGTGTCAACCTGTTTCCATTTCTCTGAGATAAATGTCCAAGAATGCAATTAGTTCATTAATTTTTGAGCCCCTAGTGTGGGTCAGATCTGGAGAAAGAATTATGCTCAAATGTCTACTCTCAAATGCCAGCAACCTAGGAAGTTTGAGAGACCTCAGGTAGCTACTATGTAGAAGTTCTCATAGCTCATAAGGGGTGTGTGTGGGTGTGTGTGCACGTGCATGCACACGTGGGGCAGTGGTGGATTCTTACAAGAAATAACAGGAAAAGTCCTAGGAATACCAAAAATGCTCAAAGAATGTAAACTATCTGTATGGAAAAAAAGGGTAACTAAATTTCACCTGATATAATGGGGACGGGGCAAATAAATACTGCTTTGTGATTTTCATGGTAATCGTATTTTTACGCTAATGCTAGCATGGCCTGAGAAATGGGTATATTTGAGGGCAGTCACAGCTTTAAAAATAGTCAGTGTCTATGAGTATCTGGAGAATCTGTCTTTTTGTCTCATTTAAGATACTGGAATAATTTGAGTGAAGACAAAGGCAACCCCAACATCTAGTCAAAATGCCCAAAGAATGGTTCTTGAAAAATAGACTGAGCTCTCCAGGAGCTGTACTAGACTTCTGGGGTTCCCTCACATTGTTTTCCTTGCAAATATTAACTTAGTTATTTTAAAGTCCCCTATCTGACCATATCAAAATCAGAGTCACCTGTGGATCTGTTTCTGCTATCTGATTTTTCCCCTTGGCTTTCAGTTGTGTGGTTCAGCTTCTCTTCATGTCTGTTCAATTTTGATTGTATGATCTACACTGGATACATAAATTTATAAGGCTCTAAATAATGACGTCCCCCCCCCGCCAGACAGGAGCACTTCACTCCCTTGCTGCAGGCAGAGCACAAGACGAACTCGACCCAGTCAACACTGAGTCTCAGGCTTTGACAGGGCTGGTATAATTTTGGTTTGCCCTTACTCAATGCAGAATGCTATAGCCATGTTGGGGAACTAACTGAGAGGCTGCAGTGTTTATCAGGGTCCCTTCACCTTAGTGTACCCTGAATTCCACTCTCTCACCATAGCATCATGACATCTTTTCTCAGTTATTTAGCCTCCACGCTGCCGCTTTTTACTCATTTGCTGGCAGCAAAAGCTTTATACACACAGCTTAGGAGTTGGGGGTCTTGAAATAAAATTATATGCAAAATTTTCAGATCACTTCTGTGTATTTTGGTTCAAGCTCTGACTACTTTGGCAGCACCAGACAGCATCCTCTCTCCCTCAGCCCAGAGAAACTGACACAAGCCCCAGGCCACTACTTTCTTCTTGCCCTCTAATTTCCACGCCTTGAGTTAATAAATGTCCCTGAGAAAAAATAAATAAACAAGGTGGATGTGGGGTTCATCCTGGTGTAATTCCCTTTTCTCCAGGATTTGAGACCCTCACATTAAGTTAATGGTAATCTTTCCATGTCATTTTGCTTTAGGTACATTTCTTATATCCACCTAACAGTGCTTCATCATATACTCTCAGTTTGTTCACCCATCATATACTTTCATTGTCGCCACTTAACTGAAGAAGTGAGACCTGCCTCTGGACTTAGGGGGAAGGGTTAGCTCATCTGAGGCTGATTTCCTGATCAGTGGCCTCGCATTTAAAGAAGCAGCCTTCTCTAATTCCAAGGAAACCTGGCGTAGTTCGATGCTTAAGGCAACTAATCCTGGTAAAATATGGATGTTGCAAATCACGGCTAAGAGCTCCTGTGCCACCATATCACAGAAATGTAATCACAAGGCTTGGAGCAGAGGGCCTGTGGCTTCCCGAGCCAAGAATGCTGACGTTGTGGAACAGAACTGGGGGAGGGGAGCA
This sequence comes from Equus przewalskii, assembly GCF_037783145.1. Classification (NCBI taxonomy): domain Eukaryota; kingdom Metazoa; phylum Chordata; class Mammalia; order Perissodactyla; family Equidae; genus Equus; species Equus przewalskii. Next base: position 19,730,686 of record NC_091862.1, read on the forward strand.
AGATTCCATCCTAGACGGTATCACTTTGCACTGTTGTAATAACCAGGGTTTGAGCTTGTGCTCTCCTGCCCCGTGAAAGCTGTGATGGCAGAATGGGGCGTTGGCTAAGGTTCTGCAGCGTCACATTCTCTTGGAACAGCTCCTATTCACCTCAGGAGTGGGGCTGTTGCTTTCTTAATCATGAAGTTTGATACAGTTCCTTAGTCCAAGGGCTGCAGTATCTATTTTGGGGTCTGATGTTTAGCCAGCAATATTCCTATATGTTGCCCCCAAATGAAATGGGCATCAGGTGACCAGCACATTTGTTTCTGCTCCTGTCTTAATGGTTTTCCTACTGTAAATGTTCTTCCAACAGACTTCCCCTTGTTTTCATAACACTGTTAGAGGAGGTCATTGAGAGGACATGACCACCAGTTGACCCTCGAACTGGACACAGGCAATCAGAGGCTTCTCACCCCTCCCCTGTCCTTGGAATGTACGTTCTGCCCACTGTTCTTGCACTAGGAGCCACTTCAAGTATGCAACCTTGAGAGAGTAATGTCTTATTGAGACCATCTGGACTGTGTCTGTGACTGAACCCCATTAAGGCCTCTACGTAAACTCATAAGATTCTCGATGGGGAGGCGCAGAGATTTCGTCTTGCGGCCGCCCAAGACAAGCCTCATGCGGAAATTCCCTTGCTTATTAAACCTGCCACCTACCAATCTGGAGTGGTCTGCCTCTTGCTTCCGTCTTACGTTGCCCTCTATCTATGGGGGGCCAGTTTTGAATTTCACCCCAGGAATTCCTGAGTTTGCAAATCAACAAACACTGATAAGTCCCAGGATTTGATACCCACCTTTCTGGAGATCTGCAAGAAGTGTTTCTTTATTTTTATTCTTTTAAGGAAGATTAGCCCTGAGCTAACATCTGCTGCCAATCCTTCTCTTTTTGCTGAGGAAGACTGGCCCTGAGCTCACATCTGTGCCCATCTTCCTCTACTTTATATGTGGGACGCCTGCTGCAGCATAGCTTGCCAAGCGGTGCCACGTCTGCACCCGGGATCCAAACCAGCAAACACCGGGCTGCCGAAGCAGAATGTGCAAACTTAACCACTGTGCCAAAGAGCTGTCCCACTGCAAGAAGTTTTCATAGTCATCCAATAAAGGCACGTTTGCACTCTAGGGCTCCTAAAACGTTATGTTGTATACCCTATTTCCTATTTCAAAGTTTTCAGGCACTTCTGCTCTTCTCTGTAGTTTCTTCACACTTTGGAGTGACTCATCTCTACACCCTTTCCAGAGGCCAACTGCTCAATAGAGAGTTTGCACAATCTGTCTTCCTAACGTAAATTCACACACAATCCCCATAAGTTTTGAATTGCTGTTAAAATATGTAGAATATGACCATTTTCACTTGAACCCAGAGAGCTCGAAATCCTTTTGCATAAAAAAGTTCCACAATAACTCTAGGCACAGTACAGAGAATGCCTTCCCTCGCACACTGCTCATCTGAAATTGTTCAAGTACTAACAGAGAAGCAATTAGTTAAATTTATCGAATATCTCTTATAAACTAATTACTGGCATGGATCATGCAGCTTGTGATTCCGTATTTTGTAAACAAGTACAAATTTCAGAAGTACCATTTCAGAGTGCTTTTTCAATTAAAGACACAAGAGAGCAACCTAACCATCCTGGAAATTTTGTTTGTGTTTTAAAATTGTATTGTGTTCTGGGGGCCAGCCCACTGGCACAGCAAAGTTCGCATCTTCTGCTTCAGCGGCCCAGGGTTCACCAGTTTGGATCCCGGGTGCAGACCTATTCACAGCTTGTCAAGCCATGCTGTGGTAAGTGTCCCACATATAAAGTGGAGGAAGACGTGCACGGATGTGAGCTCAGGGCCAGTTTTCCTCAGTAAAAAGAGGAGAATTGGCAGTGGACGTTAGCTCAGGGCTAATATTCCAAAAAAAATAAGTAAATAAATGAATAAAAATAAAATTGTATTGTGTTCTATAAATATTTTTGTTTAATGAATTGCTGCACCAGTAAGTAGGTCATATTTTAAATGCAACCCAGACTCATATCCTCAACAAAGAACTTTTTAGAAATAGAGTAACTATTTTTAAATAGGCAAAAGAACCTAAAATAATACAACTGGAAAATGTAGGTATCCCATTCTCAGCTTCAATCTCAAGGCCACATCATGTTTAAATGGCTGCAGGTAAATGAAGGGTAACTGAGATCTTTACCTAAGCGTCTTGGGAGGGGAATTAGGAGGGATTCAATATTTATCTCACAGTAACATCTCTTTTAAAAAATCATCTTTCCTATAATCACCACCGTCTCTAAATGCTTGGTTCCCAACTCTGCCCCAAACCACTAGCTAACCTGTCCTATCAATGTGCCATTTATTTAGTTATGACTCTTTCGTCATCTCTCGCCTCCCGTTTACTCAAATGTGATTCACCAAATCTCAGGGCTAAGGCTTGGAAAGACACGGGATGATGTGCGAGGCCAGAAAGATGATATTTCTGTCTTGGATGGAGATTGTGGAGAAGAATTAGTACGTTCACATGTAACAAATCTTATTCCATTATAAAACTAAGAACCAAAACGAAATCCAGTCACATTCAAGTCGACTTACAAATATGGGGCTTTTCCCCATTTTGTCCTTTTCTTTTCCACCTTTGCCTGCGTCCCACTTTTCTGCGTTTATGTCAGCTTCACTCCATTCTGGCCAGATTGGGAATTTCCCCTTCTTCTGTTCGACGGAACTAGACTGCGCATTGCTGCCCAAAGTGTACTGACTAGAGACAGAGGGGGAAGGTGGGTTAGCATTAATTCAAATCTCTGAGCAAAAATATTGCATTAATACCAATTAATCCAAGGTTTAATTAGCTTGTCAGCAGTTACGTTAAATACATTTTTCAATACAGTAATACCTGTGGCCAGACAGCTTCCACGTGTTAGGGTTCTAAAGACTGAAATACCCCAAAAAGACTATCCCGTTAACAAATTTTGAGAATTAGTGTCTACTTACTAATGCAGGACATCCGTCATAAACGTATAAGATGCCATAAAGGGGAATACTTACATACAATTCACACTTAAAAATCCTTTCCACATTTAATAGTAAAAGCATTTTGAAGATCAGTAGAAATATAATTTTGATTTTTCCCAGTATAAAAGTGCTCTGTGATCATTATTTTAAAAGCGAATTTAAATGTACAAATCAGATGAATAAGAAAGGCAAATCCACTTCATTCTAGAAGCCACTTTGTTAACAACTATCCATCCTCTCAGACTAATATACAAGGATATACATCTTTTCTTCAAAAATGACATCATTCAGCAGATTTTCTTTTATAGACTCTTTTTTCCACTTATCAGTATATTGTTAATAGTTCCCATGTCAATAAGTGCCAGGAGCCGTCAGCCTATAAGTTAAGCCTCTGCCTTGTGACACGGTCCGGGAGAGAGATGAGGGGACGCACGGCGACCCTCAAGGGAATCTACCAGGCTGCCCCTGCAACGAGTCTCCCTGGTACTTCTGACTTTTCTGCTTTTGCTCACTCTGTTCTGCACCTGGGGTTATTTCAGGGGAAGTCAGCCCGGCCCTGGGAATGAGAATGATACAATGCAATATTTTAGGGAAAGTTCTAGGGAACAACATCTTCTAGGGAAAGAACGTTCTGATTCGTCCCTGGTAAAGAGAAATGGGCCGTGGCCCATTGAGTCAGGAGGCCGCTGGGGGTGGCCTCCTCGAAGTAAAGGATTGCAGAAGGTTGACTTCTCCCAGGGCTACACACAATCCAGATACAATTGACTATTGTTCACCTTGCAAAAACCCACTTATGTGAGCCAAAAATATGTACTGGGACTGTTTCATGAAATCATCCTTGCATATCCTGAGCCCTATATAAATCATACATACACAAAATAAAGCTAGCCTTGGACTTGGACACCAAGCTCCTTGTCTCACTGCCTCCTCCTTCGCCAACGCCATCCATCCCTCAGGAGACCCTGTTCATGCTGGGGCTGGACCCCGGCAAATAAGTATTCATCTAAATAAGAATTTAATGATTGCATAATATTCTATTGTATGAATATACTGTCTTTTGTTTAACTAAGGTTCTATATTTGGAAATTTGAGAGTTTTGATTTTAAAAATTTTTCACTATTATAAAAAAGACTGTGATGGCTATCCACGTTGCAAACTTTTGCAGATACTATTAATTATTTCCCTAGGATAGATTTTATTAAGGAGATTTACTGTACCAAAATACATGCATATTTAAAGTTTGTGATATATTTTGACTAATTTTCTAGAGAAAAGGTAGACTTCTTAAGTGAGCTCATCATTAGTATACTACGTGTGAGGCTAGAACCCTGCTCTAGACCCTGGGAGAAGCAGTGAACCAACCAGACTAAAATCTCTACCCTTATAGCGTTCATACTATAGCAGGCAGGGACAGAAAACAGCAGCATAAATTAAATAAAATATATAGTATACTAGAAAGTGCAAATGCTAAGGGGAAATACAAACCAGGGAAGGGGAACTGAGGAGTTAAGGTTTACAATTTTTCATACATTAAGTGCCTATAATAGAATAATACTGAAGTAAATAGTGAAAGAAAATAAAGGATTAACCTATGTGGAAATCTGTGGAAGGAATGTTCCAGATGACGGAAACAGCAAGGACAAACAGCAAGGAAGAGTATTCCAGATGTGAAGAGCATCCTGGCCTATTTGAAGAATGAGCAGGTCAGTGTGGCTGAAGCTGAGTGAGTGAAGAGGGAGGTAAAAGGAGCCGATTTCAGAGGTAACAGGAGACGCAAAGAGAGTCATCTAAACCAAGAGGAGGACATTGGTTTCTAGTCTGAATGAGACGGGAAGCCAAAGGAGGGTTCGAGCAGAGGTGTAACGTGGCACGACTAACATTTTATAACCGCTCTTGCTGCTATGTTGAGAAAAGACTAAGGAAGCAAGAGAGACCATTTAGAAGACTTTGGAATAACAAGTAAGAGCTGATGGTGGTTTGGTAACAACAGAGGGGGCAAGAAATGATCCCCTCGTATATGTTGAAGGTAGAGGAAGTAGACTGAGTGGTTATTTCCTGATAGACAGGAGACTGGGGGATGGGGCAAAATTGAGGCAGGGAATAAAGCAGCATTTCACTTTTGGATGAGTTGTGTTTTAGATGTTTATCACATATCCATGGAAATACTGATAGGTAGGTAGATGTAGGATTCTGAAATCTGGGAGAAAGAATCAGACTAAAAGTGAAAATTGAGAGTCACCAGCATTTAGATGATATATAAAGTATAAAAACTAGATGAAATCTCAAAGAAAATTTAGATGATATTTAAAGTCTAAAAACTGGATGAAATCTCAAAGAAAATGACTATCTTAAGGAAGAGGCATTCTCAGGAATGTTATTCAAAACGCCTAGCAACCGGTAAGGAATGAGCATTGACCAATCTAAGGAGATGCTGGCTTCAACGCTGGGTCAGTGTCTTCAAGGCCACCAGCTCTGCCAGACATTTATTCTTTACTTTAAGTAGTGGGGTCAGGGATGTAAGGTCCTCAGGGTGGGTCAGGGATCCAGGACAGGAAGCAGAAATATCTTATTGATAACGTGATTGTTAAGGCTATTCACCAATCAATATAAAAATATTTCAATATTATAATAATCAATACGGCTGTATATTTGCTCTGGTACTCTCTTTCATATCAGAGAGAGAGAAGAAAGAAAACTAAGAAAAGCAGTCAGTGATTGTGGTAGACAGAATAACGGTCCCTCAAATATATCCACATCCTAATCCCCAAGACCAGTGGGTAGGTTACCTTCTATGGCATAAGAGAGTTCTTAGATATCTTTAGGTATCTTGAGATAGAGAGATTATCCTGGACTATCTGGCTGGGCCCAATGTAATCCCAAGGGTCCTCAAAATTAGCAGGAGACAGAAGAAGTCAGAGGGTCCTTTTGAATACGGAGGAAGAAGGCCAAGGAATGTGGGCAGCTTCTAGAAGCTGGAAAAGGCCGTAAAATGGCTTCTCTGCTCCAGCCTCCTAAAGGAAGGCAGCCCGGCCAACACTTTGATGTTAGCTCAGTGAGACTCATTTTGGACTTCTGACCTCCAGAATTACAAAATAATAAATTTGCACTGTTTTAAGCCACAAATTTGTGACATTTTGTTACAGCAGCAATAAGAAGCAGTGAGGTAGGAAAGACACAGCAAAGGCTGACGCCTTGGAAGCCAAATAAAGCAATTTTTTCAAAAATGAGAGAATGAGCAACAGATCCAAGCGCTTCCGATAGATCAAATAAGAGGAAGCATAAACAAATAAAGGCTGAACTTAGCAACAAGAAGGGTAAGTTCTCTCGAAAATTTCCGCCTTCTGGGGGCAGACGTGGGAGTGACTTCCCTGAACAGCCTATCTCATTAGCAACTCTCTTCATCCTTTAGATTGTTTCATTCTTATAGCACTTGACATTCTCTCACTAACCCTTTACTCATGCGCTTACTGTGTGTTTCCACAGGTAGGGCTTGTAAGTTTCACAGTGGTGGGAATATCCGGTTTTTGTTCATACCCTCCATCTCCAGCAATTAGAACAGTGCCTGGACAATGCAGGCAATCTCTCTGTCCTTCTGTCATCTATTTCCATGAAATAAAAGAATGAATGTCTTTATTTTATATTTTTATCATTCCTAATTAGAACTGTTTCAAATTTTTATATTGGGGTAGAGATTGACCAGATGCTCAGCAATCTTGTTTTCCATTTCCCACATTTCCCATACTCCTTTGCAGTTTGGCTGGTAATTTGTGATGGTGTTTTGGACAATAGCATGTGAGGAGATGTGTTGTAGCCCACCTTTAGGCTCATGGAACATTCCGTGAGACACTTCTCACTCTCTTCCTCCTTGATGCATGGCTCAGTCCTATGAGGAGAACTTTGAAAGTGGTAATAGTACAAGATGGAAGGAGCTGGGGAAGGTAGCACATGGAAAGCCACCACTAAACTCCGGATCAGACTCTGGTTTGAATGGGGACCATCCTTTGCTGTAAGTCACTGAGATTTGGGGGTTGTGGGATATTGTAGCCAGCATCAATGATTTCCCACTTGCTACTTTGTTACTGTAGCTAGTGTTGATTATTAGCATTGACTGATACGAAGGGTATAATTCTTTTCTCAGGATTTGGATTTCTTCTTTTATATCTTTAATAGTTATATACATGGTAAATTACTTACAGACTATTTTTCTATTATCTTAAATCTGTGACACTTCATTCTCTTGTTTGTTGTGACCTCTGCCTATCTTTTGCTTATTATGTTTTAGGATGCTTTTACTATGAGCTCATCCTTTTCAGGGTTTTCTTTCCCTCCAATCCCCTTCCCCTAAGGCAATCCTGTGTTGAAAGAATGTGCTTTCATTGTAATATTGCTTTCTTCTTTCAGAGACCCCAAAAGAATAAGCTATCCAGGAACCCATAGATTTTTTAAAATCAGATCTCAAACTTATGTACGTCTCAGTTGAACAGTTTCCATTTCTCAAGTGAGATTTTTTTTTCAGCCAGATACCAGGCAGAGAAAATGTAGCTTTCTTTTGACCTCTCTGTGCTTGGGTGGATTTTCTCATTCACCATTTTTAAAAGAATTAAACTCTTGGAAAGCCATGTCTTTATCTAAGGTTGGAGGACCGCCTTTCCTCATTTGGGCTCAAGACTGTCCTCTATATGATAAAAGAAAGGATTCCAAATTCATGAGACTGGAAAGCCTTCCCTAGAGAAGCAGCAGCTTCAGCTTAGAGCCACGACACTCTGACCATCAGTTCCCTCTTCATTTCTGGATCCTGACGATTTTCAGTTCTTTATGTAGGCATTTCTGGGTATTATTATTACTTTTTAAATATTAATCCACCATCTTGCTGAAAAAGAAATCCTGAGAATATACACATTGTAAAGGAGTGTTCCTAAGCATCATATGAGAAAATATAAGAGAGAAGGAAGACTAGAATAGTTTTCAGGGAAAAAGGGAACTTTTTCATAACATTAATAGAAAAATCAAGGCATAAAATAGAACGTTATAGTATTCTGTTTTATTGAGTGTTGGTACAACCCTACATATAAAAAAGAAATTAGTGATTTTGTATCCTTCCAAATCATGATAAAATTACCTCATTCAGAAGCTCAAAATCTTAAAGGCTATTTTTGTAAAAGGAAGATCTAATTTCTTTAAAAAAATAAGAGCTCTACTGAGATTCTGTTTTGCTTTCCTCTGCCTTCTGTCAAGTGGAAGTAAATGTTCTGGCTCCCTGCCTTAAGCTGTTAAGCTTTATCACTAATTGGCCTACTTTCCTTATGACATGTCAAGTTTGTTTTCATCTCTATTGAAGATCACTTAAAAAGGCTCATTAGAGGTATGGTATACCAGCCCAATAGCTCACCTACAGCGCTACACACACAATGTAAACAATGCTTAAATACGCCAATGTCGCATATCCTGCAGATTTCAAATGATCATATACAAATGTTGCTTCTGAAACTCTCATCACAGAACGCCTTTGAAGTTCACTGCCAGAATGTATCTACTGCTCTGGCATAGTTGGGACCTTTTTAATATTCAAAGCACATTATTCCTGGTCTTATCAGTTCTGAGAACAATGTAATCTATAACACAAAAGAAACTCAGGACTTTTGAAGACTTAGGAACCAGTAATACTGGGAAATAATGTTGCCAAAATTTAGAAAATTCAAACATGCAAAGAAATCAAACTTATCACACTGAAAAATTAGGGGTATACACAGAGGTATATTATTCACATAGCAATATATCCAAGTAGTAGTAAATGATTTAACTAATTAAAATTGGAAATGGTGTAAAAGATTTCAAAGATAAATACGTTCTCTAAGAATATGGCTAAATGCTCTCTTCCCACAAAGTGAGTCTAAACATTCCATTGAGATAGGAGGAGTGTCACTGTCCCTTTTAGGAAAGGCTAGAAATCTGTATACAAAACATATTTGTGGAAATTTATGATTTTTTAAAAAGTTAATAAAGTCAGTGGGGAATGTTTATAATATAAAACCTGTATATTCCAATGCCAAGTGATATTTCGAAGGAAACTAATGTTTGGAGGGTGGAAAAATTTCAGATAGCCGGGCATGAGGCTGATTTCCAGAGCAGAAATGTAAAATAGGAAGGTGCTCCTGGGGAAAAGAGAGGAAGCACAAAGCAAGTAAATTTATAACAGCAGGCCAAGTCAGACAGAGTAGTCGCACATGAGAAGGCTCTATTAAGTAAGCAACAGACACAAATGTGTTGATAATTATTATATGTATATTATACATATAATATATATATAATGTATGTGTATTCACGATTGAAGTAAATTGATCATGATCGAAAGCCACTGAAAAATGTGAATGGGTGGCGGCCAGAGGTGGGGTGGGGGGTGGACAAAGTGAGTGAAGGTATCCAAAGTTGCAGACTTCCAGTTCTAAAATAAATAAGTCCTAGGGATGTAACATACAGCACGTGGCTATAGTTAATAATACTGTATTGGATTCGAAAAGTGTTAAGAGAATAGATCTTAAATGTTCTCATCACAAGAAAAAAAATTTGTAACTATGTATGGTGATGGATGTTAACTGGACTTATTGTGATCATTTCACAATATATACAAATAGCAAATCATTGCTTCACACCTGAAACTAATAATATATCAATTATATTTCAGTAAAAATAAAAAAGTCAGTGGACTCATTACAGAATGAAGCTGTACGGTGAATCAGAGGCTGAAACAGTGTCTTCCACAAGTAGGTATTGGAAATTGGATTTGAGCAGTGGCAGTCCAAGCTTAACAGTCTATAAGTCTATTTGTAAAAGAAGTTGAATTTACCCTGTGTATTTCAGGAGGCTAGAAATAGGCTTTCTGAATGAGCAAGTGGCTAGAGTTACTCATGAGCTCCTGGCTTTGAATCAAGGCTGATATAACTCCCCCTACAGTTTATGGTATAACAGGCGATGTGTCACTTTCCTGCGGTTCCCTGAGGACGCAGACAGTCTGGCCAAAAGAGAAAAGATGAGGACTGGGGGGCCTCTATCACCATGCAGGCGGTATCAGGAAAAGCACTTCCCACATGGGAGGAAAGCTTCCAACCTCCAACGCTGAGACGTGGGTGGGGGCAAGGGTAATATAAAATATTTCAAAATTCTTATGGCAAACATGCCCACTAATTAGACAGGACTCTGCTCTTGTATTGGAACAGAGGGCTAGAGGCCCCCTGCTGGTCCGTTGACCATTTAGTATCTCAATTGTGGATAGGTCCTGGGGTTCTCAGAGAGACACCAGAGTTCAAGGAGAGAGAAACATTCTTTAGGGAGCTCAAAAAAACAGCTATTTACAAACCGATAAGGAAATAGTTCAATATCATAACAACTATCCTGTCCTTTACAATAGTGCATCCCAATTGGATCAGCAAACGGTAGGGCGGAATCATCCTGGAAAGCCATCCAAACCACATGGCAGAGAACAATATGCATGAGTTTAAAATGTTTACAAAAGATGAAATAAAAAACTAACATTATAAAGCAAAAGAAAAAACTTCAAACTATGGAGGACAGTCAGTAAGTATACAAAAAGAAAGAAATCACATCCAAGGAAAGAGAAATAAGGTAACAAACTTAAAAGGGAAATGAGTATGTTTAGAATTACCAAAAAGATAAAGGAGGGAAAAGTTCTGTTTTGCAATTAGAACAGGAAGATATTAAACAAACAAAAAATAAGACCAAATGAATAAAGTGACATTGGAAAATTCTGGTAATGAAAAATTCAGATGTTGAAAAAGTAGATTAAATAAAGCTGAAAGGAGAAGAGGACTAGTGATTTAGAAGGTAGCATTTTATTTTATTTTATTTTATGGAGGAAGATTAGCCCTGAGCTAACTGCTGCCAATCCTCCTCTTTTTGCTGAGGAAGGCTGGCCCTGAGCTCACATCCGTGCCCATCTTCCTCTACTTTACGTGTGGGACGCCTACCACAGCATGGCTTGCCAAGCAGTGCCACGTCCACACCCAGGATCTGAACAGGTGAATCCCTGTTGTTGTTGGAATGTGCGCACATAACCGCTGCGCCACTGGGCCGGCCCCCAGAAGGTAGCATTTTAAAATCAAGTGTTTTCACAGATAGACAAAGAGATGGAAAATGTGAAATAGACAAGTGGATAGATTGAAAAACCCAGAACTATGCCTAATAGAAGTCTGAGAAGGATAAAATTGTCAAAATGGGAGGAGTGGGGTTTGGGGAGAATTATTTGAAGATAGGACTGCTGAAAATGTTCAGAAATGATGAAAGACATGTCTTCAGATTGGAAAAAGCTCATGAAGCCATACAAAGGATAAATGGGAGGCCAGGGGAAAGAAACCTGCATCTAGATATATCAGATGTAATTGTAGATTAATTATGAAGATAAAAATCTATCTATGAAAAGAAATGAGAAATTATCTGGAAATAAAAAATTGTCACTCAAATTGACAGCAGTTGTAGACACCAGAAAGCAATGAAGTGGCATCTTCACAGCTCAGGTAAAATAAACGTCAATCTTGAAATCAAGACCCAATTAAACTCTTATTCAAAGTGAAATAGAAACATTTATCCTAAATTAAATGAAAACATTTTAACACTGTGAGTTTACTGTAACAGATTCCCTTGAAAAAGAAAAAAAAATTACTGAAGGATTTCTCTCAGAAAGACTGGAAATGAACCAGAATGAAACCGTAGGCTACAAGCAGAGATGGTCAACAAATGAGTAAAATTATAAAAATATTTCCCGTGAACCAATAATGATAATAACTTTGTGCTTTTAGAAGTTATCAAAAATAGAAGAGATTTATTTTTTCCTTTCCTTCAGAAGGGGATTCTGAAGGACACTAGTGTGCCTGTATTTTCTTTAGGAATAAGACTGAGTAATTGTACACTTTGTAGAAAAGTATTTAAAGATAAGTACATATTTTTAAAAATTAAGGATTGTCTTAGTCACTTTGGGCTATAACAAAGTACTATAGACTAGGCGGTTTATAAACAACGGAAATTTATTTCTCACAGTTCCGGAGGCCAGAAGTCCTGCAGTGGGGCGCCAGCGTGGTCAGGTTCTGGTGAGGGCCCTCTCTGGGTGATGGCCAACTTCTCAGTGTGTCTTCATATGGGAAGAGAGCTGACTAGCTCTCTGCTCTCTTCTTATAAGGGCACCAATTCCATTCATGAAGGCTTCACACTTACGACCTCACTACCTCCCCAGAGCTCCACCTCCAAATGCCATCAAATTGGGATTAGGATTTCAACATACGAATTTATGGGGGACACAGACATTCAGTCCACTGCAAGGATGTTCTAAGAAATAAAATATAAAACTTCCAAACTGAAGGAGAACAGAAAAAATGGACCTGACATTAGAGGAAAACTCACTGTAAAATATGTCTTAAATAGAAGGGAAATTGGGAATGCAGAATTCTTTTAATTGGATCAAATCAACCAGTATGTCTGGAGACTAAAACATCTTAGAGAAGCAAATTTCAGAGTGAGAAAGAAATCTCACTCAACCAACAGTTCGCTTATTTCTAACTAACATTTATTGAACACCTGCTGTGGTGCTCCTGCTGTGACAAGCACCGTGCTAGATGATGGAGTTACTATGTATCTCGGCTTTTGAATTTATTTTGGGATGCAAATTGGTAAACAGATAATTTCAGTATACTGCGGTATGTGCAGAGATGAAAGTATTCACAGGTGGTGAAGAGGGGGTATTGTGCCCAAAGAGAGAAAATTAGGAGAAACTTCCTGCAACAAATATTGTCTGAGCTGTCTTGGAGGATAACCAGAAATTTTCCAGGTTGAAAAAGGAGAATGGGCATCAGCAGGAAAAGAGAGCAGCGTTAGAGACAGCACATGGTCAAGAAAGAGCAGGGTGGAAGTGAAGAAGTGTGAACTCTTCAGTTCTGCAGGAGCGAACAGTACAAGGTGGGGGGAAATGAGGCTGGAGAGAAACACAAGGTAGACAGGCAGCTCCCCAATGAGGACCTTGTTGAGGAGCTTGAATCTTATTTTCTAATCAATGTTGACTTTGTCCATTACACGGAGACAAATACTTTATTCTTAGATGTACGTTATTTAACATTTATCCATAATGGACCATTGGTTTAAAATAGGAAGACTGAAGAACACTGAGGTTGAAATAAAACTTAAAAATGAGCACAATGATAATTATGAAAATGTGATTTAATATAATCTTCATTGGATCTGGAAGTTGTATTCTTTTAATTAAAAGTCTTACATCAAGATGTCTCTATAACATCAAAAAACAATTTTTAAAAAGATACTACAAATACTGGTAATTATATTCAATTTGGGGCTTCTTTTTTTGGTGAGGAAGATTGGCCCTGAGAGCTAATATCTGTTGCCAGTCTTCCCCTTTTTTTCTCTCCAAAGCCCCAGTACATAGTAGTATATCCCAGTTGTAGGTCATTCTAGTTCTCTGTGGTATGCCACCACAGCGTGGCCTGATGAGTGGTGTGTAGGTCCACGCCCAGGATCCAAAGGGCAAATCCTGGGCTGCCGAAGTGGAGCGTGCAAACTTAACCACTTGGCCATGGGGCCAGGCCCTGGGGCTTTGTTTTTAAGGAAAAAATTCTATCCACACTTGCAATATATTATTTGTGGATACATCCTTGTGAATACTGCTTTAAAATCTCTCATCTAGGGGACGGCCCGGTGGCGCAGCGGTTAAGTCCGCATGTTCTGCTTCGGTGGCCCGGGGTTCACCGGTTCAGATCCCGGGTGCAGACATGGCACTGCTTGGCAAGCCATGCTGTGGTAGGCGTCTCACATATAAAGTAGAGGAAGATGGGCACAGATGTGAGCTCAGGGCCAGCCTTCCTCAGCAAAAAGAGGAGGATTGGCAGCAGTTAGCTCAGGGCTAATCTTCCTCAAAATAAATAAATAAATAAAATCTCTCATCTTAATATTTAGAAACAAAATGAAAAATTTAAGTAATAAACCTGAGTGATATCACATCCATCTCAGGTGGAGTAATGGGAATTGGATTTACCCTCTGCCACCTGAGACAAACAAAAACCTGTGCAAAACACAGGAAACAGGTGTTCAAGATACAGTCATTAAGTGATGAAGGACAGTGGTTCCTGAGAGAGAGGTAATGAATGAAGCGAGCCCTACAATTGCCTCAGCTTATGGTTCTAAGAGAGTTTCCAGTGCAGAGGCCACACTGCAGGGAGGGTAGCCTAGGGCTGTCCTAGTTGATTCCTCGAGTAGAGGAGAAGGAAACGAGAGCCTGGGGGAGAACAAGGAAGGAGTTTGCAGGGCAGAGTACAAGAGGGGAACTCCTGAGATCTTCAGAGGATCACACGTTCCATATAAAGTTTAGGATGGATTCTTCTATTTCTGCAAAAGAACACAAATCATCAAGATTTTAATAGGAATTGCATTGAAACTGTAGACTGTTTTCAGTGGTTGTGACATTAAGATATCTTCAAGTCTTCCAATCCATGAACATGGGATATGTTTCCATTTATTTACATCTTTAATTTCATTCAGAAGTTTAGTAATTTTTACCATACAAGTCTTTCACCTTCTTGGCTAAGTTAATTCCTAGGTATTTTATTCTTCTTGATGCTATTGTAAACGGAATTCTTTTTGCAATTTCTTTTCCAGATCATTCATGGTTTGTGTATAGAAATGCAACTGATTTTTGTGTGTTAACTTTGTATCCTGTTACTTTGGAGAACTCATTTGTGGAATCTTTAGCGTTTTCTAATTATAAGATCACATTATCTGCAAATGGATAATTTCACTTCTTCCTTTACAATTTGGATGTATTTTATTTCTTTTTCTTGCCTAATATCTCTGGCTGGAACTTTCAGCACTGTGTTGAACAGAAATGATGAAAGCGAGCATCTTTGCCTTGCTCCTGATCTTAGAGGAAATGCTTTCAGTCTTTCACCACTGAGTATGATGTTTGCTGTGGGTTTTTCATATATGGCTGTTTATGTTGAGGCAGTTTGCCTCTATTCCTAGTTTTCAGAGTGTTTTTATCAGGAAAGAGTGTTGGCTTTTGTCAAATGCTATTTGTGTATCAAGTGAAATAATTATGTGGCATTTTCCTTCATCCTGTTGATGTGGTGTATTACATTGATTGATTTCTATATGTTGAACCATTCTTGCATTTCATGAATAAGTCCCACTTGGCCATGGTGTATAATTCCTTTACAATGTTGCTGAATTCTGTTTGCTAGTATTTTGTTGATAATTTTTGCATCAGTGTTCATAAGAGATATTAGTCTGTAGTTTTCAAGTAATATCTTTATCTGGCTTTGGTATCAGGGTAATGCTGGCTTCACAGAATGAGCTAGGAAGTGTTCCCTCCTCTTCCTTTTTTCGGTAAAAGTTTGAGATAGATTGGTGTTAGTTTTTTTTTTTTTTTTGGAGGAAGATTAGCCCTCAGCTAACTACTGCCAGTCCTCCTCTTTTTGCTGAGGAAGACTGGCTCTGAGCTAACATCCGTGCCCATCTTTTCTAGTTTATACGTGGGTCGCCTACCACAGCATGGCTGCCAAGCAGTGCCATGTCCGCACCCGGGATCCGAACCAGCGAACCCCGGGCCGCCGAGAAGCGGAACGTGCGAACTTAACCGCTGCGCCACCGGGCCGGCCCCTGGTGTTAGTTCTTTTTTAAAATGTTTGGTAGAATCCACCAGTGCAGCCATCAAGTCCAGAGTTCTCTTTTGTTGAGAGATATTTAGTTACTGATTCAATTTCCTTAATAGTTACAGGTCTATTCAGATTTTCCATTTCTTCATGATATAGTCTGGTAGGTTTTGTGTTTCTAGGAATTTGTCCACTTCATCTAGGTTTTCTAATTTGTTGCTGTACCATTGTACATGATACTCTTATAATCCATTTTATTTGTGTAGAATTGGTAGTAGTGTCTCCACTTTCATTTCTGATTTTAGTAATTTGAGTTTTCTATTTTCCTTAGTCTGTCTGGCTAAACGTTTGCCAATTTTGTTGATCTTGTCAAAGAACCAACTTTTCATTTCATTGATTTTTCTCTATTATTATTTTATTCTCCATTTCATTTATTTCTGCTCTAAACTTTACTATTTCTTTCCTTCTGCTAGCTTCATATTTTGTGGCTGGTGACAATAGGACTAGTCCTGGCCCTGTGTGAGTCCTTCAATCCTTTTGGGTACTTTGTTCTCCTGCATTGTGTAGTTTCTCATGCACGTGAGATTTACAAAAACAAAAGAGATGACTGAAATATTTGAAATGAAAACTAAAATGTTTGAGAAAAAGTACACAAGCAGTGTATTAATGGTAGATTAGATACTGGTGAAGATTAGTGAAGGTGAAGAGGTAGCAATAAAAATGATCCAAAATAAAACCAAAAAAATTAAAAATGAACAGCATAGTGAACTCTGGAACTCCTTCAAACAATCTAAGTGTTGTTGGTGTCATCAAAGGAGGGATTGGAGATAGAAAAAAAACAATTTGAAGAAATTATGCTCAAAACTTTTAAAATTTCAATGCAAGCTACAAACTTACAGAGTCAACAATTTCAATGAACCCCAAACTCAAGAAACATAAAGAAAATCATGTCAAGGTACAACATAAGCAAATGGCTCAAAAGTAGTGGTAAAAAGAAAATCTTAAAAACCAGACAAAAAAGACACATTACATGCAGAGGGACTAAAAAGGAAAACTGCAAATTTCTCCTTAAAAGTAATGCAAATGAGGGCTGGCCCCGTGGCCGAGTGGTTAAGTTCGTGCACTCTGCTGCAGGCGGCCTGGTGTTTCGTTGGTTCGAATCCTGGGCGCGGACATGACACTGCTCATCGGACCACGTTGGGGCAGCGTCCCACATGCCACAACTAGAAGGACCCACGACGAAGAATATACAACTATGTACCGGGGGCCTTTGGGGAGAAAAAGGAAAAAATAAAAAAAATCTTTTAAAAAAAAAAAAAGTAATGCAAATGAATGGGCAACATCTATAAAGGACTAAAATTAAAAAATCTGTCAGGCTAGAATTCTACATCTAATGAACATATCCTTTAAAAAATAAAAGTGATATAAACACTTTTTTTCTGACATAAAAATCTGAAAGCATTCATCAGCAGAAAATTTTCACTGCAATAAAAAAAAATAAAGGAGGGCCTTTAGGCAGACGAAAAAATGATACCAGAGGGAAATATGGGTCTATACAAAGAAATAAAGAAGTAGTAACTACATGGCTAAATATACAAGTTATTTTATTATTTAAATATCTTAGTAATATAATTAACTACTTAAACAAATAATGTAGTATAGGGTTTATAACATATGTAAAAGTCAATTGTATGAAAACAATAGCATAAAGGTGGGAGGTAGACATATATACTATTATAATGTTTTTATATTAAATGTGAACTGGTATAATGTCAAAAGAAACAGTGTGATAAGTTAAAGGTGTATACTATAAGCTGTAAAGTGACCACCAAAAGAACAAAACAACGAGATATAGCTAAAAGCCAACAAAGGACATAAACAGAAACTTTTTAAAAACCAAAATTTATCCAAAATATGGCAGAAGAAAGAATAGGAACACAGAAAAGAACAACAACAACAAAACAAACAGCAAGATAATAGATTTAAACCTAACGATATTAGTAATCACATTAAATGTAAATGGTCTAAACACTCCAATTAAAAGGGACAGATTGACAGGCTGGATAAAAAGCAAGATCTAAGTATGTGCCATCTATGAGAAATCCATTTTATATCTAAAGACAGAAACAATAGAAGGATGGAAAAATATGTACCATGCTAACATTAATCAGAAGAAATATTTTTTAAAATGTAGATTTCAGAAAAAAGAATATTACCAGAGATTAAAAAACTGTGATTTTGTAATGATACAAAAGAAAATTCATTGAGATGTAATGTAACAATCCTAGACTTTCATTAAAGCACGAAGCAATAAGAGAGAGAACTACAAGAATCAATAAGCAAATTCATAAACATAGTAGAAGATAGCAGTACTACTCTCAGTAACTGATACAACAAGCTGACCAAAAATCAGTAAGACTATAGAAGAAACAGAATACAGAATATTATCCATCAAAATTGACTTCACATTTATAGAACACTCCACAACACCAGAATGTACATTCTTTTCAAGAACACACATTATACTTATCAAGATAGACCATAACCTAAGACATAGAATGTCTCAATATGTTTAAAGGAATTAAAGTCATACAAAGTATATTCTCTGACCAATAGAATTACACTAGAAATCACTAACAAAAAAACCTTGAAAATTCCAAGATATTTGGAATATAAATAAAACACATATGATTAACCAATGTGTTAAAGAAGAAATCAAAAAAGAAGTTAGAGTGAGCCGCCCCATGCCCAATTGGTTAAGTTTGCATACTCCACTTCAGTGGCCTGGGGTTTGCCAGTTTGGATCCTGGGCATGGACATACACAGTGCACATCAGGCCATACTGTGGCGGCATCCCACATATAAGAACTAGAATGACCTACAACTAGGATATACAACTATGTACTTAGGCTTTGGGGAGGAGAAAAAAAAAAAGAGGAAGATTGGCAACAGATGTTAGCTCAGGGCCAATTTTACTCACCAAAAAAAAAAAGTTAGAAAGTATTTGAATTGGATAAAAATGAAAGCACAACATAATGAAATTTACAGGATGCCACTATGGCAATACATATAGGAAAATTAATAGCACAAAATTCCTGTATTAGAAAAGAGTCAAAGTCTCAAAACAATGTAGTCAGTTTCTACCTCAACAATATAGGAAAAAAGTAAGTTAAATCTAAAGTAAATAAAGGAAGAAAATAATAAAGATTAGAACAGATAAATAGAAATAGAAAACAGAAAAATGATAAAGAAAAAAAATCAATGAACCCAAAATCCACTTCTTTGAGAAGATAATCAAAATTGATTAAACTCTAGTTTGACTGAGCAGGAATATAAGAGAGAAGACACAAACTACCAATATCAGAAATGAAAGAGAGGACATCACTACTGGTCCTACAGACATTAAAAGCATAATAAGAAAATATTACAGACAACTATATGTCCGCATGTTTGATAACTTAGATTAAATGGATCAATTCTTTGAAGGACACAAACTAAGAAAACTTACTAAAGAAGAGAGAAATTGGATTAGAGATATTGAATATCCTTGTATATATTAAAGAAAGTGAATTTATCATTAAAAACCTTCCCACAAAGAAAACTCCAGACCCAAATGGCTTACTGTTGAAGTCTCCTAAATGTTTAAGGAAAAAATAATACTAATTGTACACTATCTGCTGGCAACAACATGAATGAATATCAAAATAGTTATCATGGGTGAAGGGAGCCATACAAAGGGTGCACACAGGTTATGACTGCACTGACAGAAAACTCTAGACAATGCAAACTAACCTATAGTGACAGCAAACAGGACAGCGGCTGCTTGGGGCCTTGGGTCAGGGAGGGACAAAAGGAAGGGATCACCAAGGACCAAGGAAACTTCCCTGAATGGCAGATCTGATCAGTATCTTGAGCGTGTTGATGTCTTCATGTGTGCAGATGTACATCAAAACTTATCAAAATGCATCCTTTAAATATGCACAATTTACTGTATGACAAATTCACGTCCATAAACCTGCTTTTAAAAAAGAAAGAAAAAAGAAAACAAGCCTGGGGATTTTAAAAGGCAAATGAAAGAAATCCAAAACTTCACTTTGTGAAAGCAATAGTGTCTGTTCATATATACACACATAGTTAAATTAAATCTACATTCTATGATATATTTGATTACTAAGTCATATGCAATAAAATATATTTTATCTATGTATTTTGTCTTTCTTGTATACCTATTCCTGGTAAATTAAATACCCTGCATAATTTGGAATTGGAAAAAAGTCAAAATTATCTTTATATATAATGAAAGTAGTCCACAATTGTATTAAAATATATTTTATAATCCAAGTATTAATGAAACAGTAATAAAACAACTTTTTAAAACTTAGAAACACTAATCATACACTTTGCAAAGATGACAAAGTGATTTTTTTTAAATTCTTGAATTAAGATTATACAATACAATAAAAAATGTACAAGAATTGAAAACTTTCAAAGAAAACTTTAGCTGGTACAAAGTCATTAAAGACTTCAGCAAAAAAAACACAGAATGGGATTTACACACACATGCACACTCCTATGTGTGCTTTAATTAGATTATTTTCACTGTAAGTATTAACACTTCAACAAACGGAGGGTCTGGAGTTTTGCCATTGTTGTCTTCAAGCATGCTGCTCAGTGTGAGGACATGATTTTGCTCACAGTGGAAGGCAATCTATTTATGCATTGTGCAATCAGCATGCCTTCTTGGGCATATCAGTGTCCGCTAAAACCCTGAAGGAATCAGAATAGGAACAGAATTACACAATTGACTTAATTTGGATTGGGGCATTCTGAGCCATACTCTTCAGAAACATCAAATATGTAAGGAAATTGCAATGTTTTTTTAAGGAGATTGGCCCTGAGCTAACATCTGTTGCCAGTCTTCCTCTTTTTTTTTCCTCTCCCCAAAGCACCAGTACATAGTCGCATATCCTAGTCATAAGTCCTTCCACTTCTTCTATGTGAGATGCTGCCACAGCATGGCTTGATGAACGGTGTGTAGGACCCAAACTGGAAAACCCTGGGCCGCTGACGTGGAGGATGTGAACTTAACCACAATGCCACCAGGTCAACCCCTACATTGTAATCTTAAAAAAAATTCTTAACTGAAAATAGTTAAAGCCTGGTTGTTATGTTGACCTTGGATTCTCTTGGTTTCATTAAAATTATTTAATTGGGCACTGAATTTTAAAAGTTCAACATTTATCTACTTTTTAAAATACATTGTGCTTGGGGGAATACAAAGACCAGTAAGACTCAGTTTTTATTTTCAAATAACTTAAAATTAATGAGAATAAATATACACAGTAACAAAAATGCAAAGGCAAAAGGGAAAGGACTAGAACAAAGTGCTTTATCAGCACAGAAAAGGGGGAAATGGCTTCCAACTTCCAAATCAATGGTGGCTTCGTGGAAAAGCAGGTCTTGAGATATGGATGGAATTGGTGGTAGGGTGAAAGGAACTACAAACAGAGAAAAGGCATGAGAAGAAGCACAGAAGCAGGACAGTGGAAGAATGTAAACAGTATGTTAGTATTTGGTCGATACAGACTAGGAGGGAGCTGAACGTGGTGTGGCCCTGAGAGCTAGTTAGCTCCCTCTTTCTCTCAATTTCTGTCTCTCTTCCTCCCTCCCTCCCTTCCTTCTTTCCTTTTTTTCTTCAAAGCAGGAACATCCCACCAGCGGAATGCTCTGCTAAAAATTTACTAACAGTATAAAGCAAATTATACATATAAAGCAAATTGGACAAGAAAAACCTTTGACTGAAGGCAAGGACATTAGAGTGTTTTCTCAGTGGTTCTACCTGCAGTTAATATAGGCCCAGACTAGAGAATGGCAGGGAAGAAACCATTTGAAGGGAATAATCTAAAGGACATGGAAACCAAGTGGATGTGATGGCAAAGGGGAGGGAAAGGTCAAAGATGACTGAACTTTGGAGTCAAGTGTCAGAGAAGATGGTAAGAAGACTCTAAAATCAACAACACAGGAAATATAAATATATGGGAGAGGGAAGGATGACTTCCATTTTGGACATATTTAACTTGGAGCAGGAGAGCACATTCAACTGGGTTTGTGCACTTGAACTTGAGTTCCGTTACATGCTAAGGACCACAGATGCTACGTTAGTCATCTTTAATCAGCAATGATTGTTTCAAATTGATGGGGATTATTTTGGGCTGGTTACTTTTGAAAACTACAGACAGGAAAGAAACTCTGAAAAGTGGAATTTGCTTGCCCTTTGATGGAGACATTTGCATTTGTAAGGGAGGTCTCCATCTGTGGGGGTGTCTCCCTCTCTGCACCAGGAACAGGAGGGGATGACCTTATCTCTAGAAACTCTTAAAGGGGAAGCATAGGATGTCCTGACTTAATTCGATCTGATTCTTATCTAAAGTTATAGGACTGCCCAATAACCAGACCCCACCTGCACCATTTTAATGACTTTTTTTATACATTCTTTCCTCTGTCTTGTAAAGAGATAACTCACATAGCTATGCCTTATAAATTTATCTCTAACCCTCAACACACAGCAGCTCTTCCTGCGCGTGGGTCCTGTCCCCATGCTATTCCACACTATTCTCTGAATAAAAGAGCACTATTGCCAGACCTCGAGAGTCCAAGAAATCTTTCTTTCGACACTTTGGCTCGCCAAGCCCACATCAAGATGATCAAAAGGTTGAGAAGAGACGCAAGAAGAAGGAGAGGAAAGGAAGAGCAGTGGAGAATGAGTTAATCTAGGGGGTAGGAGAAAAGAACATGGCAGGGGCAGGTCAGAGAGGAAAGAGAACTCCAGGAAAGGACAAGAGGGGTGAGGTTTGGCTGGAGCGACACACGGTCCCCTGTAGGCAGCTGAATGCTCTTGAGAGACAGGAGGAACAGGAGAGCAGAATAGGAGGCAGCTGCTTCTGCTGCTCGGGGCCCCAAGCCAAGGCACACAGGCCACTAGGAACTTAAGCTTCTGCCATTTCCCAGGGCCTGACACCTTCTAGCAACAAAGCTGATATTTATAAAGAGCACAAAGCGTGGTATGCAAATACATGAGAAAGTATGCTAATGACTTTAACCAAAATCCCTGAAAGAAAGAACAGGTCTGCAGGACCCACAGGCTAGTATGTGCACAGGTTCCAATATACCATTTTTTCTTTTTAACACAACTCCAACTATTTTCATCATAACCTCATTCTTTGTCTATGGTACAAACCAGTCCTAAATTCCTCCTTGACTCTGACCCAAGGAGGAGGAAACCTGTGGCTGGTCTCTAATTTCTAGTTCATTCCTTAGACTAGTAGGCGGAAAGGGCCCTGTTGAGGGGGCAGCACAGCCTTCACCTTTGACCTTGACCTTACCTGATTCAACTCTCACTGTGTTTCTGGCTCATACCTGGGGCAAAAGCAAGCAAAAGAGTCCACAGTTCTTCCTGCTTCCTCTCCTCTGGCCTGTGTATCTACAAGGCTTGATGACCTATAACCTTTTTCGTTAATTTATAACAAACCTAGATATATTTCCTTCCCTCGGATTCAATGGATAACTCCTGAATACGCCCCTAAGCAGTACCACTCAGAAACAAATGCTGCAGAGAGGCCGAGGACGACGAGAACTGAGAAGCTCTGAGTTTATCCCGGCCTCAGAGAGTCTCTGCAGACGCTGTGGATGGAAGCCACGAACCCGGACTGAAGATTGAGAGGTGAAGAAATAGGGGAAGAAAGAGCACATTGGTATTTTGAGAACTTTAACTGAAGTAACATGTGTAATTATGATATTTATCAGGTCAGAAGGAGGGGATAAAAATAATTACAAAATATTTGGACTACGGTATTCATTTTTACACCAGCAAAAAAACAAAAACAGGGGCTGGCTCGGTGGCATAGTGGTTAAGTTCGCCGTCTCCGCTTAGGCTGCCAGGGTTCACAGGTTCGGATCCCGGGCGCAGACCTAGCAGGGCTCATCAAGCCATTCTCTAGAGGCATCCCACTACAAAATAGAGGAAGTGGGCACAGATGTTAGCTCAGAGCCAATGTGCTGCGCGCGCACACACACAACCATAGAAAATACGAGTATCTGTTTACTTTAAAAATGAACATATGTTAATTCAGCCATACAATTTAGCATGGCTATAGCCTCAGAACACGGAATTAACTAGCCTGGAGCTACCCCGGAAGGAATGTTGATAAAATTTCAAAGCACCTAATGGGATACTTCTTGTGACTACATATACACATCTTCTTTGTCAAGGGTGAAAGTGAGAAAGATTAGTAATATTTCTATCCAAGCTTTCACATTATACAGACGATATATCAAATTACAGAAATCATATCAAAGGCATATTTTTAATCTGTCTTGGATACAGTTTTTAGTCATTCTATTTTACATTAAGTAGCATAATCAGTTTATAGATTATTTAATCCCTTAATTTAAATAATCTGTGACCTGGAAATGTCAAAAGTGATATTAAAGTCAATTAAAATATTTTTAAATAATCACTTCTGATTGAGATAACATGAGTTTGCTCATCTAGAAGCATTAGCAAGGATGCTATTAGTTTCAAAGTATAAATTTGATTTTGTTTTTAGGTAACAATGAAGTATGAATTCCACAAGTTTGTAAATTTAAATCTTTTCAATCTAATGTCTCTTCCGCTCACAACGCTACACAGTAACTTTAGAGGGAAGCATTTCTCCTCCAAAACTAAACTAACTAAAAATTGGTTGGTTCAAAAAAAAGTTTTCATGGTCAGAGATGATTCTTAAACCATGTCAAATTTTAATGAATTATTAAATGCTCAGATTAAGATTATCTTAAAGGGAGAATTGATGGCAGATCCCACTAAAACTAAAGGAATACTTCTCATTAAGCAGGGCATCGGGGCTGAGATATTTATATTTCAAAATATGCAACAGACATTTCTATAACCCCCCAATCTGTGCCAGGTGTGGCCCTGCGTCCCAGGACCACTGGCAGGGCCACTTCCCTCTCGGCTCCCACAGTGTCTCCCTTTGGTTCTGAGTCAGAGGGTTTTATGGCTGAGCTCCCACACCAGGTTTCCAGTCCAACTCAATTAAATCACACACACATTTAGTAAACACACATTGTGCCAGGCCCTGAAGAGAGAATGTAAAAATAAATAAGGCAGGGCATTCAGAAACTTGTCACTGAATGTTATTTACATGTTTTTTCCTTCTCTTTTTAGACATAGCAGCATCGCCATCTGGGCACCATCGGCACACATTGCCACTGTGATGGAAGGTCATAAACTTGTCTTTTGACCACAATCACCTTCCAGATGGCCTCTGCGCCCACTCACGGCCCCTTTAAAATTGTTCCCCACTGTCATCGAGAGTTCTCAGAATCAGGCATTTCCCCGTTATCTCAGACTGCCACCATTTCTTTCTATCCAGATCCTCAACCCAGCATGAACTCCATGCAGACAATTGTTGAATTATACCTCAGAAGTCATTTTCATATTTAAAGCCATCTGTGCTCCCCACCACACACAGGTCAAGTACTTTCATCTGCTCCCCCGTTCTGCTGCATACTTGCCTTCGATGCTTTACGTGCCAGTCCATTCCACACAGGCCCTCTGACCAGCCAACCTGGATGGCTTCCTGTGCCCCAGACATTCCCATTGCCTACACTAACCATCTGGCTAAACTGTGCCCTTTGAAATTGTAGAGTGGCTTTTAGAGGGAGGTGATGAAAGACCAGGATCCAGTCGGAAATGATCTTCCTCTCCTCTAACTCACACTGCCCTCGTTTTATTTAATTTATTTATTTACTTACTTACTTATTTATTTTCATACATGCAGCTCTGGTTCATTCCTTTTATTTATTTATTTATTTTGAGGAAGATTGGCCCTGAGCTAACATCTGTTGCCAATCTTTCTCTTTTTTTTTTTCTCCCCAAAGCCCCAGTACATAGTTGTAAGTCATTCCAGTTCTATGTGGGATGATGCCACAGCATGGCTTGATGGGTGTTGAGTAGGTCCGAGCCCAGGATCCAAACCAGCAAACCCTGGGCCACCTAAGTGGAGCATGTGAACTTAACCACTCAGACATGGGACTGGCCCCCCTCATTTTAGAAATATCACGATTTCTCTAATCTAACCCCCGGCCAATGTGTGGTTCCTTCTATTATTACCCAACAAGTTCCCCCTGACAAATTTGGCATTACCGTATATTTCCTAGTTACTTCTGTTTGAATCTTGTTTCTATTCCCCCCAGATTGCAAATCCCTGGACAGAAGGTACCATGTTTCACTATTCTTTTCCCTCCCAGGCCTATCCGGAACTTGGGCACGGGAAGTGCTCATTAAATAGTTAGGAAATGAACAGAAAGAAGAGGCTTTCCTCTAGAGAAGTTTCTGTCACCAGAGCTCATCTTTTAAACTGTGAATGCTGATGACCTTAGTTGTTGAAGGCCACACAGGTCACCTGGGGAAATCACAAAGTCCCGTGCAAACCCTGGGATGCTTCCCTTCCTGCTGCTCCTCTTACCTCTGTCTTTCTATGTGGAGCTGTTAGGACAGGACCCTGAGCTATAAGACATCTCCCTACTGTGTCTTGCTCTCTTTTTTTTTTTTTCTTCTTATCTCTGGAGAAAGAGGACATATTATCCGCCAACCACTGTTGCATGTTATTGAAGCAACCGTGTCTTGGTCCTCAGATAACCAGAAACCCACTTGATTTAATCCCCAGTAAGACAGTCACTCTTCTACTTTCTGTTGCTTTCCTAGCATTGTTCATGCTTCAACTTTTGTAATACTCCTGTTTTCAAATTTTTGTATAGACAAATATGTTGACCTTGTTTTGAGAATTCTATGAAATTTAGATGTGCTTTTCAGTAAGTAAAGATTAATTAACTAGAGCATTATGAAATATATTTCATGCTGTTTTGGAAAGATGATATTTCATCACCATTAAGAATCTGGAAGGTTGCATAATTCTTGTTAGTTTAACAAATTATCTGTTTGCTTGATCTTGGTTGAATGTACTATTGGAAGTGGAACTAAATTTTGTGACTAGAAACTCCTCATCCCAAACTGCCCATTAAAGTTCCACATATTTTAGCATTTAAAGTGTAAGCATTGACACTTCTAATAACTATTAATATTTAAGTTACTTGCCTTCTTTTACCTCTTTTGAGTTATCCATGATCTACACAACAACTTATATTTAGTACTTCTAAGAAGATCAAATTTTTGTCTTGGTATCACTATAAATCCTGCCAGTGGCATCTAACTAGTGGAAGTATCTTCGGAGTGCCTATTCATTTTCAGATTGATTAATTTAGATTGGTTTATAATTTCTTTCTTTCTTGTTTTTTTTTGAGGAAGATTAGCCCTGAGCTAACATCTGCTGCCAATCCTCCTCTTTTTGCTGAGGAAGACTGGCCCTGAGCTCACATCTGTGCCCATCTTCCTCTACTTTATATGTGGGATGCCTACCACAGCATGGCTTGCCAAGCAGAGCCATGTCTGCACCCGGGATCCAAACCAGCGAACCCTGGGCCGCCAAAGTAGAATGTGTGCACTTAACTGCTGAGCCACTGGGCACCCCCCTGGTTTATGATTTATGAATTCTCATTAGTTATTGATAATGAGTCATACTTTGTGACAGTTGTTATGACAATAAAAAGTATTGTTCTCAAAGATAAAATTTTAAAAAGATAACTTCAACTAGAAAAATAAATCAAAGTTTTAACCATTTAACTATAACAAAATTCTATCACTTATTATGGACCCAAAAATATCTGATAAAGTCATGGAAGTTTGGAGCTGGAGGAAAAAATAAATCAGAGAAGCAAAGATAGGGCATGTCGGATTGGGAGCAATTTTAATTAGATGGCCCTTCATTTAAAGAAGAGAAAATTGTACGTCAGAATAGAAAACTGATATGTCTAATGTCACAAAAACTTGGTGCCAGAGTGGGCCCTATATCAGAGACTTCATCCTTCTTGATAGAAAGAAATATAGAATTGATAAAATAGAAATGGGTTATGCTAATGTAAAAACTGACAGCTCCATTTACCTGGTGTAATTTTCTTGGCGTAATTTATCATATTTACTTATGAATTTGGTCACAGCTGGATGTAGATGATTCTGCTTTCTCAGGTGTAACAGCTCAGGTTTTGAACTTTGCCGACAGCAGATCAGATCAGAAAGGGAGAGAGAACTGGGCATCAATCAAATTCAGAAGGAAGGAAAACCAAGCTAGGTGACTAAACCATGAACTCACTTAATAAGCAAAAGGTGAGTGTTCATAATGTGCCAGCCACCACGCCAGGCAAAAGGCAGACATGGTCCTTATCCCCAAGCTGACACATAATTTTAGGAAATAAAAGAGATAGGCTACAACTGGCAGCTCTAGGAGAATAAGATTCTGTAGGGGGTCCATTTTCAAGGCTCTGAAGACTTTTTCTCCCATTTCCATGTCCAGGACCATGTTAGAGCTGGTTGCATTTACTGGATGTGTAACCACAAGGTGTGGTAAAATGACCATAAAAACTGACTCTAAGTGTCCCCAGTGTACTTTGAATGACAATTATGCTGGAGCCTTGTTAGACTTTGATCTCTAGGTCCCATGCTGGGTGACACCTTATTTATCTTTCAATCTATGACTTTGCCTGGTATTTATGATTAGTTCTTCAATAAAATTTAGAAGACAGACTTGATTTATAATGAACTTCTCATCTGTCATATAACACTACAGCAAAATCTAAGGATGATGTTTAATGCTCAATAGATAGTTTCTAGCAAAGCCTAGATTTTATATAACTATTTGCCTTTTCTATTTTCATAAATATACACATAGATTTTTATTGATATAATTCAACTCAGATACTTTCTAGAAAAAATAAACATGTTAGAAATAACATTATCATCTCAAAAAGAAATAGGAAATACTGGCAAGGAAGAGTTAGCATCTTACCAGCAGGGACCTTATCTCTACCGTGTGACACAACCACCACAGGACCAGGCCGCCCACTGTGTTTTATGGTATCTGGTTTGATCAGTTTCTTTACAGGAATTAACAGTTTCATCTCTTTCAGGATATAAACTCTTCAAAGTCAAAGATTTTCCCCAACTCCTTAAGAGTTGTGAGCCTTGAATGTGCGTTAATTATAACCATCTTTGATTAAGGGTTTTTTTTTTTTTTTTGAGGAAGATTAGCCCTGAGCCAACATCTGCTGCCAATCCTCCTCTTTTTGCTGAGGAAGACTGGCCCTGAGCTCACATCCGTGCCCATCTTCCTCTACTTTATATGTGGGACGCCTACCACAGTCTGACTTGCCAAACAGTGCCATGTGTGCACCCAGGATCTGAACCAGTGAACCCTGGGCCACCGAAGTAGAACGTGTGCACTTAACTGTTACGCCACCAGGATGGACTAAGGCTTTTTTTTTTTGTGGTTATTCAAAAATTTTTTTGCAACCCTGTTATAATCTCTTATTTAATCACTGTCATTCATTAAATAAGCATTTTTGAGTGTCTATTATGTATGACCCAGGGATCACTCTAGGTATTAAGAATTCAATAGTGTATAAAAAAGGAAAAATCCCTCCCTTCATGGAACTTACAGTCTATTAGAGAGACATACAAATAATCATAATTTTTCAAAAGTGAAATATATAGTATGTTAAATGAGCAAAAAAATTAATGAAGAAAAATAAAGCAGACCAAAGGAAAACAGGGAGTTTTTTGGTTTGGGCAGGAAAGTGAGGGTTGTGATTTTAAACCAGTTGGCCAAAGATGCTGACATGAGAAAATAGCATTTAGGTAAACACCTAAAGAAGGAGGGAGGAAAACACATGGATATCAGGGAGTAAGAGCTTTCCAGCAGAGGAAACAGCAGGTGCAAAAGCCCTGAGGTAGGAACAAGCCTGAGGAGTTCCCGGGAGCGGAGAGGAGGCTAGCATGCAAACTAGGGGAAGATAAAGTCTGAAAAGTAGCAAGGCCTGATCCTGTAGCCTTGTAGGACTTGGACCTGTAAGAATGGAAGCTATCAGAAAATGTTGAAATTGGCATACACTGGTATGCAGCAGGAGAGAGATCCTGTTAAAATCACTTATGTATGTAATACAGTATCTGAAATTTAAGTGAATAAAATGAATGGATTATCTGCCAGGTAGCTGGAAGCCTGCTTATAAGTGAGGACAGGACTAGGAACAAGAGACTCCCACATAGAAGAATGCGTGTGGGAGAGGAGTTCACCGGGAAAGAGTTTAAATACTAGGGATCAGTAGACAGAAGTCCAGTGTGGTATACTTCTGTCAAGGAGGGAGATGAAGACGCACTCACAAAATGTCAGAATCCAATCAGAAAGAATTTACTGTGGCCCCCCCCGCCCCACCCCAAGGTACAAGGGAGAAGAGCATGAACCATCCCGCTGAGGTGGGTTTGGCAGCTGGAACTTTCTCATAGTGGAATAAATTGTAGAAATTTTCTAACTTCAAATAATAGCCCAAAGTCTGTGCAATATACACGATAACATAATAATAATAAATCACTATAATAAGTGGGTATTTCTATAGAAAAACAAAACCAAAGAAGAACAGTAATGAGGTACATACACAGACAAGACAAACCAGACCCCACGAGCCAGCGTCTGTACGCTTTCTTGGCGTGAACATGAGTGACATGGACCGTATATTTATATAGGCTTAACTTCTTAAAACCATTTGATGTCTGCTATGATTGATTAAAGGTCTTTAGCTGCTGGGCCGGGACAGATATAAACCGGGGAAACACCACTGACGTGGAAGTTTCACTCTGTTATTTTCGGGGCCAGGCAGACGGGTCCCTAACTGGACATCTCCGAGCCCCGCCTCCTTTGTAAGGAAGCTGGAAGCCTTCTGCGTGCCTGGGGGGACCACGAAGGAGGGGGCAGGGCGGGAGCTTCACGGATGGCAGAATCTCATCCCATCCCGGAGAAGCGCGGCCAAGCGGCCGAGGCGGGGACACCAGGGGCTCTGGGAAGGAGGAGCGTCGAGGCGGGCATAGGGCACGAATGGGGCAAGAATCTGCGGGGAGGCCGGGACACTCCTGCCCTGGCAGAGTTTGCTACAAGGAAGCGCCCGGGACGAGTGGGAAGGCCAAGGGGTGAGGCCAGGGGCGGGACGGGCAGGCGGAGGGTCCTTACTCTCTGTATTTATCCGATCCGTGCGCCGAATTGATACGATGCACCTCTTTCTTTTTGGTTTGTTTGGAGGTCATGGCCGAGGCGGACCCAGGCAGGGGCTGAGCGCGGAGCCACAAAGCAGCTCGCCGGCCCCGGCTGCGCGTCTGCGGTTGCCAGGCGACGGCGGCCTCTGGTCCGGGGGGGCGGGGAGGGGGCGGGGAGGGGACGGAGAGGGAGCGGGGAGGGGGCGGGGAGGGGGCGGGGTCGGGGCTCCCACTGGGGGGGCCGAGGCCGAGGGAGCCCAGGTCTCCACATCCGGTGGAATCCTAGGGCTTGGCGTCAGGGGAGGCATCTGGCGCCCGGGGCATGTTCTTGGCAGGAGGATGGATGGGCAGCTCTGATAAACTGGAGCCCGTCTACCAGGCCTACTCTGCCTGGCTTTGCCCATCGGAAGCATAGACGTACATCGACTCTGTCTTGGATTCTCAGCTATTTGAAGATGGATACTCTGCGAGGTGCCCTCTCCCCGGTGTTCTCTCCGCCGAAAAGTTCCTTCAGTAATCACTAAGGACACATTATGGACACGCTCAATTTGCCACTGGCTTGGAGGGCGCGGATCCAGAAATACCCACAGTGAGTTCAAGGGGATCCGTGCAGGGGAGGCCGGATCGTAGCACTCTTGGTCCTTTAAGGATCGAAGACGGTGATGTCTGTGATTCATCAAGTCGGTTGTCTCTGTTGTTCATCTGAAAGGATAAATTCAAGTCGTGGAAGCGAGTGGCTCTTGATACACTCTCTTCAAAAGGCACTGGAGCCACCTTACAGGTTTCCAAGCAAATCGAGACCTGTTAAGGCTCCAGCCTGATGCTCAGCCAATCCACGGTGCTGTTTATTAGCTATGTTGCCTTCAGTAAGTTCGTCCTTCTGAGCCTCAGTTTACTCATTTGTAAACAGGACATGCTAATACCTAGCTCACAGTTCTGTTTTGAGAATAAATAAGATATATGTACAATGTTTAGCACACAACGAAAGCACAGCAGATAGGGGCCCCTGTTTCAGAGACGACAGCTCAAATGCCTTCAGGGAACAGGCAGATTAACATGAATGAATGAAGATGAGAAATGCTTAGACTGGAAAAACTTTAAAACTCATTAAAACAAAACAAAATATGCTGGTCCAATACAACCTCACTTCAGAGAGATTTGACCATGCACAGGCCTGAGCTTTAGGACTCCTATCATTAGTTGGTTTCTCCCCTGAGCCTAGAAATAATTAACAATCTTTAAATAAAGAAATCCCCTCTGCTCTTGGGGCTGGGCACTGCTCAGAGGCCTAAGTGTACAGGGAGGAGCAGCCTTCTGCAAAGCAAGTTGTTCAGCTGCTCTGACAAATGAAGGCCCAGCCCTCTCCACTCAACCCAGCCTTTGCTTTGTCAGCCTATCCCAATCTAATTATTACTGGTGTTGCAAAGATGACAGTCAGACAGCAACTTCATTGTATTTCTATATGCAAGATAAATAACCTCCAAGTCAGTGTTAATGTTGTGACTGAAGAAATGCCCTACAACCATCTCCTATATATGTGAAGACAATGAAGACATCTTGAGGGCTCTGCCTCATTTATTCCAGGATTGAAATTTCCACAGAAGTCTCCTAAATGAAAGCAGAGGGCCAACCTTCAAGAAAATACCATTTAATACCAAATCTTACCAGAATAATCAAATACATAGCCATACGCATATAGAAAGACTATTGGGTAAAAATAGAACAATTTTAAGCAACTAAACTACGGACAGGTGAGTTTCGTCTTGAGCCAGGGCCACCCCTGAAGCCCTTGTTAATGGTTGCAAGATGCCAAGAGCATTAGAGAAGAAAATCAAATGATCTACACCCACCTATATTTTATAGACGAAGAACCCCAGATCAAGAGAAGAGAAATGTCGTGTCAAAAGTTGCGTGGCTGCTTCCTGGTGGAATTCAGACTACACTCATTGACGGGCGGAGCACCAGTTTAGGTCCAACATGTTATTACCCCATCCAGAGACTGCTTTCTCATCTATTACATTAGAATAAAAATAAGAAAGTTGACGTCAGAATTGAACGAGATAATAAAGCATTTTTAAAAAAATTATCAAGTGCTGATTAATTCCTAGTCCAGTGTTTTTTTCCTTTATTATGTTATGCATGCATCACACATACATGGACTCTCTCTTCTTTCTGGACCTAAACTCTGGTCAGGCCATGCTTCTAAGAGGCAAATATATTCCTCTGTAAACTGTAAGATGGTATTTGTATGTGCCAGTGCGAAGAGGACAAGTGGCCCTACATCTATCTCGTTTTTCACCCCATCTCCTAAGGTATGGATGGTGATCATGGTCAATGTCATTTGGAAATGTTAACAATAGCTGTGATTTCTTGAGTTCCTGCTATATGCCAGGCTTAGGGAGGGCTGCCAGCTCCTTAGAGCATAGGGTTTAGAGACAGACCTGAATCTGAATACCGACCCTTCTTAGTTTCCTCACCCTGGGTAAGTTATGCAAACTGTCTGAATTCCATTTTCTTTATTTGTGAAAAGGGGAGAATCATACTTACCTCAAATACTGTGCTTGGAACAACGTAAGTGCTGAAATAACAATAGCTAATGTTATCATTATTTACAGGTAGAGAAGTGGAAGTACAGGGAGGGCAGGGGACTTTCCTGACATGAGGCAGGTGGCAGAGTGAGGTTAGCCTGGCTCCACAACCCTTCCTTTCTGCAAATCTCCAGGCTGACTACCCTTGCTGTCATCTTTCAGAGCTGACCCTGAGCACAGCAAATGATTGCTCTGTGACTCAGCTTAGCGACTTCCAGGTTCTCTTGCTATTTAAAGACTTTCAAAGGCTGAGAAACAGGGCTTATATTTTATTAGAGCTACTCAGAATGGAGCCTCTCTCCAACCTATACTTAAATTTTTTTTTTAAGGAAGATTAGCCCTAAGTTAACATCGGCCACCAATCCTCTTTTTGCTGAGGAAGGCTGGCCCTGAGCTAACATCTGTGCCTGTCTTCCTCTACTTTATATGTGGGATGCCTGCCACAGCATAGCTTGCCAAGCGGTGCTAGTCTGCACCCCAGATCCGGGCCTGCGAACCCCAGGCCACTGAAGTGGAGTCCGCAAACTTAACGGCTGCACCACCAGGTGGGACCCATACTTAATTTTTTGAGGAAGAGTTATTTGGCTTGAGGCAGCAGTAACCCCTGCTCCATGGGGAAGTGGTCAGAAATACTCACTTCTCCATGTCAGCAGAAATGGAACAGGCAGGGGCTCTCTCTTTGGGCTGCTGTGGGATCTGCTGAAATGGGGAAGTGAGCTTGGTAACCATCTCTCCACCCAGCAGTGGGAGTCCCAGACAACTGGAGCTGGGCAGGGTAGGGCAGGGAGAGGGGCTGGACTTCTGTTTCTTAATCCACAGCTCTGGGCAGCTTCAGACACTTGGTCCCACAGCCACAGGAAATTATACAGACGATGCCACTCAGCCACATCTGCAATTAGGCAAGTTACAAAGTTGCCTAGAATTTAACCAGTCAAATGAGAAAACGTACCTTCGGCAGGCTCTGCTTATGATTCAGATTAACTTCCTTTCAGGGTCTGTCTTTTGTCTCTTTTCTTTAGAAATTAATATCTTTCTTTATTTTCCACAGAGCTTTATTTTTTCATCTTTTTAGGTTCTTATATTATTTGGCTTTATTTTCAGTATTCTCAATCACTAGACTATAGGTGACTTCGGGCAGGACCTGTTCTATTCCTCACTAATTCAGTTCAAATTCTGCAAGCCCTTCAACCTCTAATAATCAGAGCTCACATTTATTGAGCACCTGCTGAACGCTTGGCATGCTGCTAAACTCTTTTTCCGTATTAGCTCACTTAATCCTTATAAACACCCTAGGCTTGTGTTATTGTTACAATCTCTCTTTTGTAAATAAGGAAACAGGCAGAGAAGTTAAATTAAATTAAGCAGGCAGGATTAAAGTTCAGGCAGTCTGGCACCAGATCCACGCTCTTTATAACCACATTATTCTGCAGTATTCGTGTTCTCTCTGACTCTCTCAATGATGACAACCCTGTGAGATGTTACAATCAGCCCATTTTATAGAGAGGGAAAGTGAGCCTTAGAAAGGCATAACGACATGCCCCAAATCCAAAGTCCAGAGGGAGTGGAGCCAGGATGTAAATGTGAGCTATTTTATTTTATTTTTATTGTGGGAGGAACACTTAACATGACATCTACCCTCTCAACAAATTTTTCTTTTTTTCGATGAGGAAGATTGTCACTGAGCTGCCATCTGTTCCAATCATCCTCTATTTTGCATGTGGGACACCGCCACAGCATGGCTTGACGAGTGGTGTGTAGGTCCCCACCCGGCATCTGAACCTGCAAACCCAAGGCCACCTTTCAACAAATTTCTAAGTGTACAATACAGTTTTCTGAATTGTAGGCACAATGTTGTATGGCAGATCTCGAGAATTTATTCAACTTGCACAACTAGAACTTTATACCTGTGCACACTCTTAAGTCTGCTACATTGCCTCCTACAAACAGAGGGAGTCCAGATAAATGTTTACCATGTGGCATTGAAAATATCATTATTAACTGAAACTTAGATTCAGTTTTGTCCCCTCATGTTCAGTCTCTTCAGAGTCCACTGATCACGGAGGATTTGGATCCTACAGATACGAAACCAATTGTCCCTGCTGGAATAATCCTCATTATTCTGGGTAGAAAACCTTGACTTATAGTTTTAATTGTCTTTGGAAGGAAAATTGAAGTAGAGATTCCTAAAAATTGGGAAAATAAGGAAATAAGGTATTTTCATGATACTAGCCAAAAAATAATTTCCATTTTGATACGCTGTTTCAATAGGAAGCAATAGATTTCCTGATTGTAATAGAACACTCCATCAGGATGCAAAGTAACCTGCATTATTCTCTCCTGTGCAGTGAATGCAGTGGTAATAATCCAGATCTCCCTTCTGGACAGAGGCGCTCACTCCTCTAGAGGAAGCTCCCTCACGCAGACCAAGGTTCTGCTTTCTCCCTGAGAGCTTCCTGCATCTCACTAGTGTGTGCGAGGGCAGAGGTATAATTGGGACAACTCTGAAAGGTCCATCTCTCTCTAGAGCTCCCTTATTATTGGTGGAGACCTCTGTTAAACAGCATTGCAGTTTAATTTCTTCCACCCAATCCTGCTTGCCTTACACTCAGAGATGTTACTGAGAACACACTGGTAAACATCGTGCGTGCACATCTTAGAGCGTGAGCGTCTGTTTCCTGGCCCAGAACAGTGGATATTAGGTATGACTCTAGGAAGCTGACTCTAAAATGAGATTTGGGAAGACATCTGCTTCAAACAAGATGAAGTCACAGGAAGTGAATTTACCTTCTCACGTGCAATAACTAATAAACTGAATGAAATATGTGAAGACATTGGCTATAAGGCAATGAAAGGCAGGAATCCCCAAGAGATAGAATACGAAAAAGGTGAGCTTCATAATTGTCCCAGCTTACTATAAAGCCCTGGCACAGGGTGGGGGAACCCAGGCACAGCCTGATGCATCCCTGATTTGGGGATGAAGCTGGAGTCTAGGTGGGCTAGGCAGCTGAAGTTCCCAGAGCAGAGTATGTGGAAGAGAGTGGCACAGAGAGCAGACCCTCAGAGAATAGGCCTTGAATGTCCGTGCTGATCTGCACATGCAGATAAAAGTGAGGAAATGCCCTGAGGCCATGGAAAGAACCACGTGAAAGTATTAGAAAGAGCAACCTTCTCAGAGCTGACACTGGACCTGTTCCCATCAGGAAAATAGTGCCTGTTCCCACCCACGTGACTGGATAAACCTCATAATTCACAGGGAATGGGAATTTTTGTCCCCTCAGTAGCAGTGAAAAATTCACATTACACTAATGCTTCACTGGCCCCATCTAGCAAATCTTATAAGCAGGACCTGAAATGATCAAATTATTTCCAAGTCAGTAACAGCTTCTCTAAACAAATCTTAAGAAAATTTATAGGACTATAAAATATCCAGCACCCAACAAGTAAAATTCAAAATGACTGATATCCAATAAAAATGACCAGGCATAGAAAGAAGCAAAAAAATATGTCCCCTTAAAAAAGGAGAAAAAAAATCAACAAATTGAAAATGACTCAGCAAAAACATGGATGATAGAATTAGCAGACAGGACATTAATATAGTTATTATATCTGCATGCCATGTTTTCAAGAAGCTGGAAGAAAGATGGAATACTAAGTTCATCTTAAGGACATCTAAAACTGCAAATGCAATGTCTATGTTGAAAAAATACACTGGATGGGATTAATGGTAGATTAGACCTTGCAGAAGAACAGATTAGTGAATTTGAAGACATGGCAACAGAAACAATCCAAAATGAAATATACAGACAAAAGACTAAAAGAAAAAATAGAAGAAGAATAGAGCATCAGAGAGTTGTGGAAAAGCTTCAAATGGATAATACATGTGTAGCTGGAGTCCCTGAATGAGCAGGGAGGATGGGGGTGGAGGTTGGAAGAAGAGAATAGGGAAAAAATTATATGGAAAAATAATAATTGAAATTTTTCCAAATTTTATAAAAACTATAAGTCCCAGAAACTGAATACACCCTCAGCCCAATAAACGTGAAAACATCCATACTCAGGGGCATCATAATCAAATTGATTTAAGTCATAGTTAAAAGGCAAATCTTAAAATGGGGCTTGGGACTGATCAACAGGTAATGAGGAGCCATCACTGGTGATAGATGGAGCATTGACAGCCCTGACATGGAATTGCAGTGCAACTATTCAACTTTGACCTGTGGGAAACCAGGACAGGACATTAGTGGAAGAGAATGCACTGACAGGTCTATCTCAGGTCTAGCAGAGGCTCAGGGAGATAGTAATTATCAGGACTAAGAAACTGGATGGCTGTCGCCATCTCAAAAATATGAAATATAGTTATAATAATTGTTTTAACGACTTTATTAAATTTATTACCTATGTCATTTCTAGGTCAGTTTCTGTTGATTTATTTTTTCTCCTGGTGGGATGTATTTTCTTCCTCGTTTGCTACATTTTTAATTAGCCACAAGACATTGTGAATTTTGCCTTGTTTGGTGCTGACATCATATACAATGAATAAGAATGATTGGTTTCTTTTGTAACTTTCACTTAATTGTGCTTATCTGGAGGTTTAGTTTATCTGGAGATTTAATTTTTTGCATTGTGTATTTCTTTTCTTTTTTTTTTAAATATTGGCCCTGGGCTAACATCTGTTGCCAATCTTTTTTTTTTCTTTTCTTCTCCCCAAAGCCCCCTAGTACATAGTTGTATATTCTAGTTGTAAGTCCTTCTAGTTGTGCTAAGTGGGACGCCATCTCAGCATGGCTTGATGAGCAGTGCGAGGTCTGCGCCTAGAATCCAAACTGGCAAAACCCTGGGCGGCCAAAGGGGAGCTCGTGAGCTTAACCACTCAGCCACCAGGGCTTCTCCTGCATTGGGAATTTCTAAATAGACAAATAAGATTTGGTTTCTGCCCCTGAAGAACTCATAATTTTGTGAGGCAAACAGAAACTAGAACTGATACTCACAAGACGATGCAATGAACGCTATAGGAAGGATGTGAAGTAAACACTGGAATATCCAAGGGGATGTCCTCAGTGTGCTTGACTGGAAATAAGTATCTAGCTGAGGTCAAGGACACGTAGGCAGGGACACAGGTAATTCAGATGTGGACCATGGAGCAGACCTGGGCAACTTCTGCAGCACGAAGTTCTGGAGCATGAGAGATGTGTTTTGAGAGGCCAAGGAAGAGCGAAAGAGGAGATGAAAGAACATTAGGGTTAACTTCCCTGTTTTCTCACCTGTACAAAGAAATGCCACCAAATTAATTTAAAGGATTCTGTACAGAGGCTGGCCCTGTGGTGTAGTGGTTAAGTTCGCACGCTCCATTTTGGCTGCTGGGGTTCGCCGGTTCAGATCCTGGGCGTGGACTTACACACCACTCATCAAGCCACACTGTGGTGGTGTCCCACACATAAAATAGAGGAAGATTGGCACAGATATTGGCTCAAGGACAATCTTCCTCAGCAAAAAACAAACAAACAAACAAAAAGATTCTGTACAGACAGCATCACATGAATTTATTGACACGTAGATTTGGGTTTCAACCTAGCTCCATCGTACTAGAAGGATGATGTTAGGCAAGCTATTCAGACTCCTTGAACCTCAGTTTACTCATCTAAAAAATGGTTATAAGTGGATTATTGTGAAGATTGATTGAGATGCATGTATTAAACAATAACAAAGCAAAACAAAATTTAGTGTTCTCCTATGAAGCACCCCTATATATCTATATAAAAGTCCTAAAATAACTTGGCAAAAACTGAACTTGCAAAGAAAAACCCAGCAGAATGTTGCATCATGATGATCTATGAGGGCTTCAAAGAGTTTCAAGACTTTTAAGGAGATTAAAAAAACTAATTTGAAGCATAATTTTAAAGCATTAGAATCAAAAAGAAAAAGGCAAATCTTCATGATTATAATAAGGTATGTATTTCCCCCCAAATCCTTCACCTTATATATCTGATTCAGATAGTTACAAGTCATTCTCTCTTCAGAGTTAATTTCTAGTAATTCTTTACATCTATGAAGCTCGTTCAATTTTCCACACGTTCATATTTCATATATATCTTATGCATGCTATTTATACAAGAAAAGTTAATAGTTATAAATATATCCTACTGTTTAAAAATGCAGATGTTAAATCTAATCAGAAATGTTGTGCAGATGAAAAGTTTAAAATATTCTTTTATTATAAAAGCCTTAATTTTGGAATTATAAAAGTATAAAGATAAGTAAAAAAACCGCTAATCCCATCTTCCATAAATAACCACTGATAATGTTTTGATGTATAGAGCCTTCTCATCATACATACAATATTTTATAAAATTGAGATTACGCTATTTGACTTTTTTCACTTAGCTATGTTGCCAATATTTACCCATGTCATTTAACAGTTTTCTACATCATGATTTTTAGTAGCTGTGTAGTAAGCCATCATAGGATTATGCTTAACCCTTGTCCTCTTGTTGGACTTTTAGGTTCGTTCCTTTATTTAATTAATGTGAATAACAGACTGATGAAATCCAGGGCAGTGGAGACGAGCAGCAATGGGGAACAGGAGGCCTGACTCAAGGACCAGCTCCGAGTGGTTTCGGGTAAGTCACTTCACCTCTCTGAGTTCCAGTTTCCTCACTTAGAAAATTTCGGGCTGAACTAGATGAAGTTCCAGATCCTCTTTAGTGCTAGCATCACTCCCAGCACCTCCAGGATTAAAGAGCATTTTGGCCGGGAAAGTCTTGACTAGGGCGCTGCAGTGGAGAACTCTGAACAGCTAGAAGGTAACATCAGGGCCTGCACTTTGTGGGTTGTTTGCAGAACTAAAACAGTAAGAAGTGAACCGTGGCACCGGGAAAAGTGAGAAAGCATCAGAATACCTCTGATTCTGCCAGCCCCTTCCTCTCCTGAGAGCTCAGAAGGATTGACGTGCAAACTTGCCATCCCTCTACACTCCAAACATGCGTTGGTCAACTGGAGGATGATGTTTACAAGTGTGATTGGACATTTGACACCTTTTGTATTTGTGCATATTTTCAGTTTCATAAGCAAGTTTTTAAAAAACACAGTTTAAAAATGCACATTGGTTTAAAGATAACTCATTTAAAAAAGTTTGCTTTATCAGGAGTCATTTTTTTTTTCCAATGGAGCTAAAGTTAAAGACTGGAAGAGGAAGAAAAGTATTGGATAATAAAAGTTCTATCTAATAAATAGATACACATTTTTTCATTTAACAAGTATTTATTGAACAGATACTATGTTTCGGTCCCAGTTCCAGGCATAGAGAGATGTAGAGAGGGTACAAAACAGACAAAGCCCTAGTCCTCATGAACTTGCACGTCTAGGAGACAATAAAGATACAAAAAATATATCATGTTGTTACGGGCTGTCAGATGGGGATGCCTACCAAGCAGGAAAAAGGAAGTAGGACATAGGAAGTAGGAAATGTGGGAACTAGGGAGGAAGCATGCTATTTTATGTCAAGGGCACAGGAATGGCCACTCTGATAACGTTACTTGAAGAGAGCCCTGAAGTGTGTAAGAGATCCAGCCACGCAAGCTCTGAGGAAAGAGTGTTCTAGGCAAGGTCAATAGCAAGTAATTTCTTGAGGTAAGAGGGTATGTTTTTTATTCTTTGCCACCTTGAGGAGAACAAACAGAACAGGGAGAAAAGTAGTAAAAGATGAAGTCAAAGAGACAACAGAGAGGCGGATCCTATACGCTCCTTCCAGGAACCTGGCGTTTATTCTGAGTCAGATGGCAGCAATTAGAGGAGTTGGGGCAGAGAAGTGGCGTGATCTGATTTAGGCTTTAAAATGACCTTTCTGGATGCTTTGTTGAAATATATGTTGGTGGCTGTTGAAGGATGAGGGGGGCAGGAGATGGGAAGACAAATTAAAATGCTATTGTGGTAATTCAGAGAAATGCAACATTGCCTACACTAGGGTAAAACTGTAGGAAGGTGAGAACTGGTCTGTCTGGTGTATTTGAAGGTATAGCTAAAAAGATATGCTGATAGATTAGGGTATGAGATAAAAGGGGAATCAAGGATGATGGCAAAGATTTTGGCCTGAGTAACTAAAAGAATGGAACTGCCATCATTGAAATCAGAAAGACTTTGGAAGCAGGGGTTTGGGGAGGAAATTTGAAGTTTAGGTTTGAACACGTTTGGTTTGAGATGCCACCTAGAAACACAAGCAGAGAGTTCACAGAGGCAATTGGAGATACGAGTCTGGAGTTCAGGGCACAGGTCTGGGCTAGAGATAGAAATTTGGGGGTCATCATCATAAGATGAATTCCCTAAATAACTTTAACCATCCCATATAAATATTTTTTAACATTAAAAGAATGTACGGAAAAACTCAATTAAGTCAGAAAATGATTAATAAAGATTTATGCTTGAGTCTCCCTGCAAGTAAGATCCCCT
Organism: Equus przewalskii; assembly: GCF_037783145.1. Classification (NCBI taxonomy): domain Eukaryota; kingdom Metazoa; phylum Chordata; class Mammalia; order Perissodactyla; family Equidae; genus Equus; species Equus przewalskii. Next base: position 19,772,609 of record NC_091862.1, read on the forward strand.
TGTTTATTATTTTTAAATCAATCTGTGCTGCTTAGATGAAATCCCACTTTAGAACAATGTCTTTTATTGCTTTAGATGATTACTCTAGCTTATGAAAATCATTGCTCTGGTGTTCTCCCTCTACACAGAGCAGCTGTCAACTTCAATGAAATTTGTATCGGAAAGGAGTGAGGTTTCACAAGCAATCATTGATTGTAGAGCTAGAATGGCGTAATGACTCCTTTAATCTAGGGCTTCATCTTACAGAGAAATGAAAAAACAGAAGTTCAAAAGGCAGAAGTGGCTTTCCAAAGTCATTCAGCTAGGACACTTATTAATTATTTACTTAATGCAACAAATATTTACTGAGTACTAGGTGCTGGGTGATGTTCTAAGGTTTGGAAATCAATCAATCAATAATAAAAATAAAGACTCTGTCACATGGAATTTACAGTCCCTTTAGGGGAGCTATAAAACAAAACAAATAGGCTGGGGCCGGCCCCGTGGCCCAGTGGTTAAGTTCGCACTCTCTGCTGCGGCGGCCCAGGGTTTCACCAGTTCAGATCCTGGGCGTGGACATGGCACCACTCATCAGGACATGCTGAGGTGGCGTCCCACATGCCACAATGAGAAGGACTCACAACTAAAATACGTAACTAGGTACTGGGGGGATTCGGGGAGAAAAAGTAGAAAAATAGAAAAGATTGGCAACAATTGTTAGCTCAGTTGCCAATCTTTAGGAAAAAAACAAACAAACAGGCAGATGTACAATATGACACATGATTGATAAGTGCCATGAAGAAAAAAGAATCAGGATAAGGGTAGGGTGCTAAATAACTTATTGTCCAAATTGGGACACTTTTTTAAATAAAAGGAGCTGAAAACTAGATGGGATGTCAGGTCAACAGGCATAAGCTCGCATGTCCAGTCCAGATAAATGAAAATGTAAGGTCATCCAAATAAATTGGATCAGGGATACTGAGGGAATGAGTCAGCTTTATTTCACATAAAGTGGTCAGGAGTATGGTGACATAGTGACATCTGAGGAGAGACCTGAAGACTATCAAGGAAGGACACACGCATATATTTGAAGTAGACTGTTGCAGGCAAAGGAAATAACAATGAAATGTCTCTGAGGAAGGAGGAATCTGGAGAAACAGCAAGGAGGTCCATGTGGTGCTAGAGAGCAACCAAGAGGAAGAATGGTAGGCGATGAGGCAGAATGATGCAGGAATTTTTAGGCTATTAAAATTATTTCAGTGTTTATTATGCTTGATAGAAGAAGCCATTTGTTGGTTATGAAACAAGAAGTGGCAATATCTAATTTTCATTTTAATAATAATAGTCTGACTGCCCTACTGACAATAGATTGAGGTGGGGATTGGGGATTAAAAACAATACCATTTACAATGACAGCAAAAAAAATATGTAGTAATAAATTTAACAAAAGCTGTACAAGGAGTCTACTTGAAAATTTTATTGTTAAAATTAAAGAAGACAAGTATATGGAGAGATACATCAAATTCGTAGGTTAGAAGATTCAATATTATAAAAATGTCAATTTCCCAAAAATTCCTAGGTTGGGTGTATTTCCAGTCAAGACTCAAGCAGTTTATTTTTTGGTATAAATTAACAATCTGGTACCGATAGTTATGTAGAAATGCCAATGCCCTAGAATGATTTTTAAAAAATTTTTAATGGAGCAAATTTGAAAGATTTGCATAATTTTAAGAATTATTATAAAGCTAAATTAATTATTTATATAGAATAGAAAAATAGATCAATTAATCAAAAGAGGAAGTCTAGAAATAGGTACATATACAATGAAATTTGGTAATTTTATTTTTGCAAAGATGCCAATGAAATTTAATGTGGACAGAGAAGATTATATGTGTTTTTCGACATATTGTACCAGAATAACTGGATATCTACATGGAAAAAAATGTGACTTGACCCACCCCTCACTCCTTATACAAAAATTAACTCAAGACTGAATGTAGATCTAAACAGAAAAAATCAATCTAAAAGACCCCTTAATGAAAATATTAGAGAATATCTTTGCAAGCTTAGAGTATTCCAGGTCTTCCCAGAACACAGAAATCACTAACCATAGTAACAAGTTTGATAAACTGAACTTCATTAAAATTAAAAACTTCTGTTCAAAAATAGTCATTATTAAGAAAATTAAAAGGCAAGTCTCAGTGGGGTAAAAGCATTGCAATATATTTACCCAACAAAGGATTTGTATTTAGACTATATAATTTCTAAAATTCAATAATAAAAAACAACAAACAATAAAAATTGACACAAAACTTAGACATTTACAAGGTAAGGTGTATGAATGGTCAATAAGCACAGTTATTAAGGCAGTGTAAATTACAACCCAATGAGATACAGTGAGTAGATACAGTTCTACTACAATTCTGAAGTTAAAAAATAAAACTAATTATAATATATTGGATTATTTTATGTCAACCTGGTCAAACTGAGGACTACGTTTCCCAGAATTTCCTTTTCTGTTTCAGATTTGGCCAAAAGAGGAACTTGTATATGATTTAAAGCATATACAGGAAACAGCGGCCGTTACTCTCAAAAGCTTGTCAGTGTCAGATTTAGTGCCACACAGGTGCTCATGTATCCACTGGGTCACAAGACGACCTCATTTTGCCCAATCGTCAAACTCATCTTACAGGCTAATCAACAGCAGCCCCACTTCTTTCATCAGATGCTTGGCTGTGGACACGAAAAGATGGTGGCTACGCAAAGGTGGCGACTTCCCATAGAGCCTGCCATGAGCTTCCTCTTCTTGGTCCTACTGCAGTGGCTGGATGTGCTTGTTTCCCAAGTTTCTCTGCAAGCTCTAACCTGTCGTCCTGCACCAGCACTTTAGGTAGACTCATCAGCGACTCTTTTCCTGATCCTCCAACGACCCTTTCATTTACTCCATCTCCTCTCACTTTTGTGTAAGGTCTAAATCCTGTAAGAAATGCCTTATTCAGCCACACTCATCCTAGCTCTGCTTCCCTGACTAACCCTTGATTACCACACTTCTTGCCAACTCATCTGCATTTGGATCTGATTTAGATAACTAGATCCTCAACTCTGAGTCCGATGCCATTATTGAAATGAAATTTTGGGGAGTTCTGGGATGAGAATGATTATATTTTTCATGTGACGAGAAGATACATGATTTATGGTCAAAGGCGAGCTTGCAGTAGCTTGCAAAAAGGCCTCAAATACTTGCTATTCCCTGTAGCAATACTCCTTTCCAATGTGCCTTTCAGTTCATCCCCTTAAAGGTGAAGTCCGTTTCCCCACCCCTTAAATATGGTCTGAGCTGCCTGACTTTTCTTGGCTACTGAGAGATTAGCAAACATGAACCAAGCAGAGCATTGAAAAGTGAAAGTGTATTGGCACTTGCCTTCTCTTGCTGATTTTGTAACCTAGCTGCCATGTGGATGAGTCCTTACTAGCTTGTGAAACACACAAGGCCAAGTCACACCTGTCATCCCAGTGACAATGAGGTAACTACCAAATATACAAATGAGGCTATCCTACGCCATCCACTTCCAATGAGCTGGCTCAGATCGGGGTTATTTTATGTCTCTAAGTTACATAGACATTTGTTATGAAGCAGAAACTAACCAATACAAATGTCAAATGTTGAGAGGATGCCAAACAACCACAACTCTAAGTCATTGATGATAGGAAATGACTGGAAAACTATTTGGCAGTTTCTTATAAACACATGCCTATCTTAGTATCCAGCAATTCCAGTTTTAGGTATTTACCTAACAGAAATGAAAACACATGTTCACACAAAGATTGGTACAAGAAAGTTTACAGCAGATTTACTCATGATAGCAAAAAATGGAAATAACCTAAATGTCCATCAACAGAATAAACAAAATGCTATATATTCAGTAATACCATTCAGGAATAAAAGGAATGAATTACAGGTATTTACATGGATAAATCACAAAAACGTTAGGCTTAGTGAATGAAGCAAGATACAATAGTGTTTACTATGCAATTCCATGTATATGAGGTTCCGGGAGAAATATATAAAGAAAGAGAGAAAAGGGAATGACGGCATATGCAAAGATATGATTATAATGACAAACCATGGAATTAAGCTGGGTGTGGAGAGAAACTGAGGACATTAGGAGCTGATGAACAGTAAATTGGAGGTAGGATCTAGAAAGCATAGGTCCTGGATGGGTTGAAATGAGATAGAAAAAAAAGGAGGTTTTTTGTTAGAGGTTTAAACGCTTGACATTGTCAGCTTGGTTTTTATTTTGTGTCTCTATGATTTTTTTTTCTCTTCTCTCCCCAATATTCCTGCTATGGTTTATGTCCCAGCTAAATATTAGTTAACTTCATAGGCCTTTATGAGCAAAGCAAGCAAAGATACCACAATCTAAAAAAATGGTCAGCTTTGGACCCCAGAAAAGCGTAATAAAATAGTTTCCAGAATTGACAGAAAAAAGTATACTATTACTAGAAGCACAATTATCAAGAATAACAATACGACAATTTTAGTTTAAAAACAGCTTCCCACTCCCTAAATATGCTCATCTATACATGATCACTTGATTCTGAAGAAGAGCCCTTCCAGGTAAACAGGGCAAGGGTGGTTATCGTTCTGTTCTTACTGATTCAGATAATAAGGGGAAAGTGTGTTGGCAACTTGCTCAAAATTATACAGCTAGTAGTGTTTCCTCAAAGCCATGTCCAGAAGACAGTTTTAACTCCAAGTGCACTGTGTTTCTTGGCGGACTAGATTGGAAAATGTGTTTTGTCAATCCACACAAATGTGTGTTGACATTTAACTCAACTCTGGGATATGAGATAAAATTTAACAACCTGAAAGAGACAAGCTAACTCAATTTTATGCCACTAATTCATTCTGACAAATATTGACAAAAGACTCAGAAACCAAATTCAAAAATTAACTCAGAGATTTCTATTCCTCGTTCATGGAATCTAAAGCTTTCTTTAGGGTAACTAGGTCTTTGGGGGTGGCTTGCTTTTGTTTTGTTTTAATCTATTTTAAAAACGTATCAATGACAACATAAAAGTTCAATGGAAAAACTCTTTAAATTCTTAATATTCTTCTGTTCTCGTCTTATTAAAAATAAATCCTAAGTAAAAGTCTTGTCTCTGCGTGAAGTTTAGAGAAGGGAGAGCATTTTCAATGTGCTAATTTGGACGTACTGAGAGATCTTTCACACACTTTTTGTGTAGGACCCAGTGGAATGTAAATTTGGTTTTAGAGAAGAGATCGGGTCTGAAGGCAGTCTTTTGAATCGCTAAAACTTCCCTGAGGAAGTTCTGGGGAGACCATTAGATTACAGGCCCAACTGTTGATGTGGGTCAAGTTTACTAAAACTAGTACTTCTATTCACTCTGCCATCTGTGACATCTAACTTTTAACACAACTTAAAATACATCTTTATGCAAGATGATTGTTTTATCTATTGCTGCATAACAATCCAGCCCAAATCCAAGAGTTTCAAACAAATCCAAGAGTTTAAAACAATCATTTTCTTACTCCTCAAAGTTCTGTATGTTGATTGGGAAACGTGGGTAGTTCTAGTCCTGGATGCCAGCTGGGACGACAGTTACTGGGTGGCTCTACTGGGTTGAAGCATCCAAGATGGCTCACTCACATGGCTGCCAGTTGATGCAAGCTGAAGGTTGGGAGCTCAGCTGGGCATATTGACCACAGCACCTCACATGGCCCGTCGTGTGGCTTGGGCTTTTCATAGGATGGCAGCTAGGTTCTGAGAGGCAGGGTTTTAGCAGCGAGCGTTCCCAGAGGGCAGAAGCAAAGGCTGCCAGTCAGTCGTCTAAAGGGCTAAGCCTGGAACTGGCGTGGTGTCACTTCTGCCATAAGCTACTGCTTAAGCAGTCATGGGGCCAAACTGGATTCAGATGGAGGCAAAAGAAACACCACACTCCAAGGAGAGAGCTACAAAGAAATCGTGACCATCTTTAAGCCACTTAATCTCTTCTTAACAATAAAACTAGGGATTACATAAAAGATTTTTTGGGGAAAAACATTTTATATGTCATTTCTTCAATATTTATCTCAATGATACGCTAGTTATGTGGCAAATAATGCCACATTCATATTCAGATTGTAGTCCGCATTCTATGCTTTTCTTTGTTGGGGATTGTTTACTTCTTTCTGTAGAGTGCAACTTTAAAGGCACAACTTTAACAAGCATATCTGTTCCTTCATGACAGGCTTTTTCCCCATTTACTTATGTGAAATTAAAGTCAGAGCTGTCAGAATGTCTTTCAGATCATAGAGCGAGATCTCTCCATCACTAGGTCATATTTCGCCCTCCAATCATCAGCTGCATCCCACACGGAGCATTAAATGTGTGCACCTGGGTGACCTCTTTCATTATTTATTTCCAATTTCTAGCCTCTGCACAGTAAAATTATAACTGAGTGAGAAGCAATTTCTGTTCAGTTCAAGAATCTGTTGAAATCATTCAAGTAACTTGCCCATAGCAACAGAAAGATGCCACAATGTCATACTTGCAGTTTAATGCTGAACTCTGCAAATTGCACAGATATATTTTTCTTTTTCATAAAGGTAAACAGTTCAAATATCAGAGCAGGTATGCTCCTATATCAGCAGACTCAATATACAAAGTTTTAAATTACAAACTAAATTTGAGATTTAACGTTTTCTTTTTCATTAGCATTTACCACTTACTGGAAAATTCGTTTTTTAAATATCTCATCAAATGTATTATTGTGTTTAGCATAGAGGAATTTACTGATTATATTTCACAGAACCTACTCTATGACTCTGTGCTAAGACTCTACAACTGTCCTGATCACTATAGCTATGTAGTAAGTGGTAAAATCAGGAAGTGTACGCCCGTCTACTTTGTTCTTCTTCGAGATTGTTTTGGCTGTTTGGTGTCTACTGCATTTCCATATGAATTTTAGGATCAGTTTATCCTTTTCTGCAAAAAAGGCAATTGGGCTTTGATAGGGATTCATTTAATCTGGAGATCATTTTGGGAACTATTGTCAATTTAACAATATTAGATCTTCCAATCCATGAACACAGGATGTTTTTCTATCTACTTAGATCTTCTTTCATTTCTTTTGATAATGTTTTGCAGTTTTCAGTGTACAAATCTTACACTTCCTTGTTTAAATTTATTCCTAAGTACTTCATTTTTGATGGTATTTTAAATGAAATTGCTTTGTTAATTTCATGCTCATATTGCTTGCTGCTGTATAGAAATACACCTAATTTTTGTATGTTGTACATTGATCTTGTATACTGCCACCTTGCTGAGCTAGTTTATTAGAAACCAAAGCTACTAGTTTTTTATTGAATTCTTTAGGGTTTTCTATACATAAGATAATGTTTTCTACAAATAAAGATAATTTTACTTCTTCCTTTCCAATCTGGATGCCTTTTAATTCTTTTTCCTGACAAATGCCCTGGCTAAAACATCCAGAACAATGTTGAGCAGAAGTGGCAAGAGTGGACATACTTCTTTTGTTCTGGAAATTTTTAGTTTTTCACCTTCAAGCATGAAGTTTGCTCCAACCTCTATGGAAAACAATATGCAGTTTCCTCAAAAAACTACAAATAGATCTACCGTACATCCAGTAATTCCAATTTTGGGTACATACCCAAAGGAAATGAAAACAGCAGTTCCGTGAGATATTTGCACTTTCATGTTTATTGCAGCATTATTCACAATAGCTAAGATATGGAAAGAATCCAAATGCCCACCAATGGACGAATGGATAAAAAAGATGTAATATATGTGAACAATGGAATATTATTCAGCCATGAGAAAGGAGAATATCCTGCCATTTGCAACAACATGGATGGACCTTGAGCACATTATGCTAAGAGAGATAAGTCAGACAGAGAAAGACAAGTACTGTTATGATATCACTTACATGTGGAATGTAAAAGAGTCAAACCTGTAAAAAAATAAAAAAAGGGAACAAAACAAAAATGGCAGTTACCAGAGGATGGGGGTAGGGAGTAAGATTGATGATGTTTAAGGGTACAAGCTTGTAATGAGTACTAAATAAGCCATAGAGATCTAATATACAGTATATTGAAAATAGACAATAATATTGTACTATAAGTATGTAATGTGATAAATATCATCACAATGGCAATCATATTACAATATATAAATGTATCAAAGTAACATGCTGTACAAAAAAAAAAGCATGATGTTTGCTGTGGGTTTTCAATAGACGGCTTTTATCAGATTGAGGAAGCTCCCTTCGATTCCTAGTTTGTTGAGTGTTTTTATTAAGAAATAGTGTTGGATTTTGTTAAATGCTTTTTCTGCATATATTTAGATGGTCATGTGTTTTTGTTCCTTTATTCTATTAATATGGTGCATTACACTGATTTTTTTTGTTGGTTGAACCGATCTTACATTCCTAGGAAAAATCCCTCTTGTCATGGTGTATAATTATTTTTGTACGCTGCTGGATTGGATTTGCTAGTATTTTTTTGAGGATTTTTGCATCTTTATTCATGAGGGCTACTGGTCTCTAGTTTTCATTTCTTGTGATGCCTTTTTCTACCGTTGGCATTGGGGTAATACTGGTTTCATAGAATGAGTTAGGAAGTGTTCCCGCTTCCTTTGCTTTTTTGGAAGAATTAGTGAAAGATTGGCATTAATTCTTCTTTAAATGTTTGATAGAATTCACCACTGAAGCCATCTGATCTTATACTCCTCTGTTTTGGAAGTTGTTTGATTGCTAACTCAATCTCTCTACTTGTTATATGTTCACTCAGATTTTGTATTTCTCCTTTAGTTCAGATTAATGCCAACCTAATTTCAATAACACATAGAAACTTTGCTCCTATGTATCTCCGCTCCCCCAGTCTTCCTACTGTTATTGTCAGAAATTACATCTTTATTCATTGTGTGCCCATTAACACAGATTTTTAACTATTGATTTATGTAGTTGTCTCTAAAATCAAATAGAGAAAAATGAATCACAAACAAAAAAAATACATTTATACTGTCTTTTACATGTACCTAGGCAGTTAGTTATCTTTATCAGTGTTCTTTATTTTTTCACGTGAATTTGCCTGACTGTGTAATGTCTTTTTATTTCAGCCTGAATGACTCTAGCAAACAAATGACTTTAGTATTTATTATGGGACAGGTCTGCTAGTGATAAACTCTCACAGTTTTTATGTGGGAATGTGTTTTTCTTCTTAATTTTTGAAGGATAATTGTGTCAGATATAGAATTCTTGGTTAAAAGTTTTTTCTTTCAATACTTTGATACGTCAACTCATTGCCTCTGGTCTCCATGGTTTCTAGTAAGAAAACACTTAATCCTATCAAGGATCCCTCGTGTGTGATGTCACTTCTCTCTTGCTGCTTTCAAGATTCTCTGTCTTTCTCTTTGGACAGTTTGATGATGATATGTCTAGGTATGGGTCTCTTTGAGTTTATTCTACTTGGAGTTCATTGAACTTCTTGGATGTGTAGATTAATGTTTTTCATCAAATTTGGGAAGTTTGGACTATGATTTTTTCACGTATTCCTTCTGCCCTTTTCTGTCTCTTGTCTCCTTCTGAGACTCTCATTATGCCTATGTTGGTATGATTAATGGTGTCCCACAGGTCTCTGAGGTTCTGGTCATTCTTCTTCTTTTTGTTTTCTTTCTGTTTCTTGGGCTCAGTAATTTCAATTATCGAGTTTACTGATTCTTTCCTCTTCCTGCTCAAATCTGCTGTTGAGTCTTTCTAATGAATTTTTCATATCCTTTTTATGCTTTTCAATTCCAGATTTTTTATTTTTTTAAAAAATAACTTCTACTCTTTATTTCTACTCTATATTTCACGAGCCATCCATCTCATCCTTTCTTTTTGTTCATTATGCATGGTTTCCTTTAGCTCTTTGAATGCATTTAAAACAGCTAATTTAAAGTCTGTCTAGACAGTCCAACAGTGTAATGTCTAAATTTCCTCAGGAATACTTTTTTTGTTTCTTTGCATACATTGTGGGTTTTTTGTTGAAAACTGGACACTATGACTATTACAATGGGGAAACTCTGGAAATCAATTTCTCTTTCTCCCAGCCCCCACCTAGGCTTGTTGAAGTTGCTGGTTATTGTAGTTGTCGTTTGCTTATTTAATGAATTTTCTGAACTAACTCTGGAAACCATGTATCCTTTGTCACATGTGGCCCCTGAAATATCTGTTCTTAGGCTAGTGATCAGCTAATAATTGAGTAGAGATTTCATTAAATGCCTGGAACCACAAAATCTCCCAGTCTTTGCCAAGAGGTATGCCTTCAATACTAAACCACAGCAGTTTACAACTCTATATTAGCCTTTACCTTCTGCTTCCACAGAACCTTAAGAGCTAGAGGTGAGAGCTTATGGGCTTTACAGTTCTCTCTTGAACAGACACACACTGTCTTGGGAATCTGTGGGTTTCTAGATTTCTAGGAATTTGTCAGAGCTTTGCAAAATTTTTATAGATGCCTCATTCCTCAGGCTTCCCTCCCAAGCTTTTTGGATAGTCTATCATTTGCCCCACTGTTATGTATTGCTTCAGGCAGCAGGGTCTAAAATGTTTGCCTGTTAATGTTTTAGACAAAAGTCCCCAAATAGCAGTTTTAGTACTAAGCCAGTTTGGAGTCAGGTAAAATAATGACTAGCCTTTTGAGATGGTCTTCCAGGGAACCATCAGATAAGTCAAAACAAATAGTCGTGTCTGCATCTTTTAGTACTGAGAATACAGGCTGTTATTTTCAAGGCTGCCTCTGAGCTGGGAATAAGGAGTGAGACTAGGATAAATGACAATGCAACAAAGCTTGCTGTTTATACTGAGATTCAGCCATTGTTCTTAAGTAAGCACTCCCTGGGTTGCTATAAGCCTTTGAACAAATTCCAGGGCTTCAGAAAAGTAAATTCTCAAAATTTTACCAGTTTTCTGTTCCTTTTGTGGACGGCCAGAACTTTGGACTTCCTTGCTCAACTGTTTTTGCTGACCTCACCTCTGTAATATTAGTATTTAATATTTCACAAATTGCTGCTCACCGAATCTAAGTCCTTATTTTTATGTGGATTTTTTGAAATAGTTTTCTTGGCTGGCGTCTCTGATCCCAATCACAGCTCCCTCTAATCCAGTGATAGCAGTCCTCAATTTGTAGGATAAAGTCTAAACTCTTTGTTACGGCACAAAAAACCTTGCTCCTGACTCGTCCCATGAGCCACAATACTTTTACTATTCCACCCTGGGTATTCCTCACGTGTCCACTCTCTCTGACCCTGACTCTGCTTACGGAGTGCTGCTGCCTGGAATTCTATTTCTTCCCTTCTCCTCCACTGCTCACATCTGTGTAGCACCTCATGCAAAAGGCTTTCTACACACACAGGACAGTTTGGGTACCTTTCCTGGGTGTCCAGACAGGCTCGTACCTCTAACACATACATGCCTCATGGGATTATTGTAAGGATTAAATAAATTAGCACATATAAAGTATGTATTAAAGAATTATATAAATGTATGTTATTATTTTTATCATCACACTGAATATAATTGTTGGCTTACTTCTCTGCCCACACTAGACAGTGAGCGGCATGAGGGACAAGATTCTATTACTTCTTGGTAGTCCCAGTTCCTAGCATAGTGTTTGACACATATTTTTCATATGTTTCAAGACATATTTTTTTAACATTTTAAAATCCTTGAAATTTGGATGTATCTTACAATTGAAGAAGTTTACAGTTGCTGTCAGGCAGGCAGGAAACACGACATGATTGTCATTGCGTGAGCATAACAGTACTTGGTCACAGGCATAGGTGATTTCCTCATTCATATCCGAGTTTTATGGATTGTTGTTATTAAGTGTGTGGAATTTGACTGCTATTTAATAGGTCTTCAAAAAGGTTATAGCATAATTTTCTTTGAAATAAGTTACTGTGTGTCTAAAAACATGCTTTGCAATAGCAACAAGCATCAGGTTGATATTAATGAAGCAAATATTTGTCACAGGAGGAATAACCACAATTTCTTTCTTTTTTTGTTTTTTTTTTTGCTAAATAACCAGCCATCCAGTTCTTTATTGTACCTAAGAGAAGAAGACACTTACACGGAGCTGAAACTGTTACATCTTGCTACTGAAATACATAAAAAGAGACTGCTTATATAACTGCAGCCCTCAGAATAGAAGAAAGAAATTCCAAGACAAAAAGAAGCTGGTGTGATCAATTTTTGAAGGATTGTCATTAAGACATAAAACATCAAATTGTCAGGACCGTTCTGCTATTCTAAACTTTCGTTCACAGGCAACTTGATAGAGGATAATATGCTACATTATGTTATGGTATGTTGTGTTATGATTTGAGAAGTTATATTTTTTCACAGGAAGATCAAAATAGTGATGTGTTCCACAATATCTCAGATTTGACGCAATGCTATAATAGCTGCGTTTGTTTCACAATTGCAATAGCTGTAATCTTTCAGTGAATTTGTAAATGAATGAGTTAATCATAACTGACTCTGCCACATACTGAATTGTCTTTGACAAATCTGTTTGAGCCTCTGCGTTCTCACTATAAGGATGTTGATGTTATGTATCTTCTTAATGAGTAAGGATTAAACACACACACACACTTTTAAAATAATAGTGCCTGCCACATAGTAATTGCTGACTGTGTTTATTTCCCTCTTTCTGACCACGGAGTAAGCCTTTGCCTTGTAATCAAGCCTGAGTGGGCTTCGCCAGTTTATTAACCAGCGGTGAATTACTGACTTATAGATCGATCTATCCAGTTTTAAAATGAATTCAGACTTAGCTGACATCAGAGAGGATTTCTAAATTATTAAGCACTGTATTATACAAATACAAAGGGAGGATACTTTGTTTTTTAGTCACTTGAAATTTTCTGTCTTTTAAGTTCTTCAGAAGCAGGAATCTGTTTTTTTACCTTTCTGGTGTGGTTTGGGTAGTCATGACTGGAGGATGGGACTACTCGACTGTCTTTACTTGTCTGTTGCTTTCCCAAAATTAGGGCTGGGCTCAGAGTTGCTTGTCTCACCTGCGTGAGGACTGACAAAGAAAGGGCCAGCCACTCTTTTTGGAGCAGAGGTGATATTTTTATTTTATAGAGCAGAAGGTAAATTAGAATTTCAGTAACAGTAAGGATCATAATCTAGAAAGCAGTTATTAGAGTGTCTGTGTGTCTTAAAGGATTTCTTGAAAAAGACATGTAGCGTCACTGGCATTAGAAAGTCTTTTTAGGGGCACACATTATTAAAAGCAGGTGAAATCATCTTTTAAAGTACTCAGCACAGTTCTTGGCACGTAATAAAAACAACCACCACAATAATAAGTGATCTCTCATTGCTGAATCAAGGACGTACATTGCATAAGCTTTTATTTCTACCATTCCAAATAGGCTGTAGTTGATTTAGCACTTAATTTTCAAAGCACTTTTCAGTAAGTTACAAAATTATGTTCCTATATAAAGGATTTGTATGTTTTCTACATCCATGATTTTATCGGATTATGAAAGTAATACCCCGGTACCATTCTACTTCTAATCCATTATTTCCAATTGTTTTGCTCTTATAAACATTGTTCCAACGAATATCCTTGCAACATGAAATAAATTTACCTATGTTCAAGCATTTCTGTAGGATAAATGGCACTGTGGACATGCAATGTAAATGGCATTTGTAATTTTGATAGTTATTGTCCATTTGTTCTTCATATAAATTTTGTGAATTTGCTTTCTCTTCTGCATTATGAGACCCTGTTTTGCCACACTGTTGTAGTTTTTGGCCAGTCTAATAGTCAAAACATGATATTTTAGTGTAGCTTTGAATTTGCCTTTTTGTGAGTGCGTTTGAACATCTTTTCATCTGTTCAATAGTCATCTGTATTTCCTCCTCGGTTAACTGGGCCTGCTTGTTCTTTTTGCTTATTTTTCTATTAGGTTGCTGCTCTTTTTGACTTGTAGGAGTTCTTTAAAAGTCAAAGACAGTAGCAGTTTAACTATAATATGGAATACTTTTCTTGGATTATCTTTCAAGTTTATTTATGGTGAGTTTTGGCAATGTATTTCTTTATTTTTGTGTCATTGAATGTATCAGATTTTATGATCTTTGTGTCATACTTAGAAAAGTTTTCCCAATTGCAAGATTTTTTAAAAGTTGCATGTTTTATCTTAGTAATTTTTAAATTTAAATTATTAATCTATCTGAAATTAATTTGGATAAGTGATGAGAGTCAGGGATCCAATGTTTTCCCAGGGTGACTCCTCTGTTATCCCAACACATTTTATTAAATAATCAAATTTTCTTTGCTGTTCTGACATAGCATCTCTTCATATAATACATTTTCACATGCTTTTAGATTAATTTTTGGACTTTCTAACCCTTTGACCTGTCTGACTATTCTTATGCTAATATCAACTTTATTTTTATTTTTCTTACAGTTAGAGGTGTATAGAATACTCATTTCAGCAGAACATGGAATGACCTAAGCCTTTATCATCATCACAGAAGGAACTTTTGGTATATATAAGTAAATATAAAATCTTTTCAAAAATTCAATGGTCATAATTTTATTTTATTAGTCAAATTTTAGAAGTTTTGTAGTGCAAAGAAACTATTTCATTATCTTGAAAAGTATTGTTCATTGTTCCATTTCAAAGTCCATAGATTAAGGACAAATACCACGAGCAGCTGGGTTGTTCCTGTCTAGTACAATGTGTGATGCTAAACTGAGGTTCATTTCAACTGGGGTTAGTGGAATGGTCCTCCTCTCTCTCTCTTTATATATATATATATATATGTTTTTTTTCTTTTTTTTTTTCAGTTAGCCTGTCCAGTATAGGATACCCATGATGACGACATTGATCCTTTTTTCTTTCAAATAATAATTAAAGTATGCATATATTTCCCCTACAATTTCTGGACTTGAAGACTTGGCTTATGGTGGTGATGCTATTTCATCGATGCTGTATCATGAACTTAGATGCTTTCAGAATAGTTTTAGAAATAGATGTAGATTGTTACCCTTAATGCTCACTTCTAACATTTTCTTGCATTTCCATATCACATTATTCCTGGAGAAAACTTTTTCCTTAACCCATGGACCTTGAAATGCAACAAGGAGCAGTATTTTTCAAAATAACAAAATTGCCTCAATTTTCATCTGCATCTCAGGTATATTGGTTCCTCATCAATGTCAGTATTTTCTCTGGAGTGGAATGATAAATGATGTTGTAGCAAATATCACGTTAGAGATATATGCACTCCCGGGCATATTACCTCAGCTGCTTCATCAGCAGGTCCCAGCAAACTCATCACATTCTCTGCAAGCAAAGCTTCCTTTATGCTACTTAATAACAAGGAATTTTTTTTTGTAGTTTTTATTCATATTCATTTTTCACATGTAATAGCGTCTATTCTATCTTTCTAAACATCTCATATATGTTCAGAACAGGCAGTTCCAACATCTTGTTTGTCATATGGTTTGTCTTTGAATAAAAAGAAATTATAAAAATGGCTCACAGTTTTTCTACTTGTGGTCAGTAAATATTACTTTACTCAACACTATAATTACTTCCTGATCATAAGAATGTTAACAAAATTTTAAACCTCTCTTAGTTTCCAGTATACTTGTTCTATTGTCAGTGACAATTTCACGTCACTTTTCTTTGCGATTTTCTGTTCCGTAAACATATCTTCAGACACTTTCACTGTGTTGATTCTGTGTGAGACCTATAAATCTCTCTGCTAGTATGTAAAACAGAAGCATTATTGAATTTATTAATGTGCCATGCTTTCAAATTTAATATTCCTGCATGTCCAAATGCCTGAAAGACTCAGAGGAGTACACAATATCACTAACAGTTAAAAAATTATTTTGCACGGAAAAATGCAATTCAGAAAAAAAAAAATCTTTCTTCAGTAACGTCTTCTAGAAAGAATTTTTACTACAATTCATAACTTTGGAAAGTCTAAACAAATTCTCCTCTTCAACTATTGAAAATCATTGGAAGCCTATACCAACCTTTTCAATGACCTTGTCCTTTAAATTCTTAGTTTCCATAGACTCAAAACTAGAAAATTGTCTGGTTAGAACATTCTAGCGTTCTGTTTTCAAATTTGATTAATGGCTGGGGCCGGCCCGGTGGCGCAGCGGTTAAGTTCGCACGTTCCGCTTCTCGGCGGCCTGGGGTTTGCTGGTTCGGATCCAGGGTGCGGACATGGACATGGCACTGCTTGGCAGCCATGCTGTGGTAGGCGTCCCACGTATAAACTAGAGGAAGATGGGCACGGATGTTAGCTCAGAGCCAGTCTTCCTCAGCAAAAAGAGGAGGACTGGCAGTAGTTAGCTGAGGGCTAATCTTCCTCAAAAAATAAAACAAAAAAACCCAACAAATTTGATTAATGGAAAAAATATGTTTTGAATACTTGGTATTATCCTGACTTGTTTTTTCTTATTATTTAGATTCTTTATTATGTCTTGCTTCAAGATCATCTATTACAGATGTCATTGTACATGATTTTGGGGGTTTTGTCCCCTCATTTCCACAAGGAGCAAGGTTAACATTCTCTTTTTAATTTATCTTGAAACGATTTGAAGATTTCCCAAGAGGAAACTTTTCTTGAAGGACTCTTGTCCTAAATGGAATCAAAAAACTAAAACGTAAATGCAGCTCTTAAAGGATAGTTGGCTAATGTTAGGAATACTAAGTAGAAAATTGAACAACTCTGCAATGATCAGAAGTCTGCGGTTGAGAAACCTTTTGCTACGAACAGCAATGTTCTTGGGTTCAAATAGAGAAATCGTGAGACAAAAATATGCTTTATTCAGCCTCAAGTTTACGTAGCTGTAAGAAAGGATATAGGATAAACAACACAGAATGCTTACAAAGGCATGACCGTGGGCTTGTAACCCCCAGGGAGTTTTCAACATCCCAGCCTTAGGATCACAGGATCCTAAGGGAGGCGGCTGAGCGAGTGCGCTCCACCTCCTCTCAGAAACCCTTCAGCCTCGCTTCCTAGCTTCCTACCTACTCATGCGCTCCCCTTCCGAGTTGCGTTACTAGACCCTATGCCTCCACATGGCTGCTTCTTCAGCACTGCTTATCGTTTACTCATGTAGAATATTGATGGTGAAGTCCAGTTGCTCAGTCACCTACACGGTCCTCAGTTGGATTCCTATTTATCTTGGATTCATTGTAGGCACACTCCTCACAATTCCTGAGTTAGTGCTTCAAGGAGGATTTGACCAAGGGTAAAATCATCAGGTGTCACCGAGGCTGGAAAAAAGGCTACCGAACCAAGAGTTATCTCTTTCCTTGCCAATAACCTACTCAGTCTCATATTAAATTTTTATAAACATTACATTAATAGTTATTCTGCATCATAGTACGTTTTTATAAACACTTATAGCTTTAAAAAGGACACAATCTTTTTTCCTAAATATACTCTCCTAATATTGGTATTAACTCTCAATCTATTTCTGTCTTTAAAGGATATTTATTAATAATTGTTTTAATATGTAAAATTATTTTCATAATCATTAGTTATGAGATATTTAAACATGATAGAATAGACGTTGGTACATACTAAAAAGAGAAGCTGAACAAAAATCACAAAAAATTCATATTAAGAAACCTAGTGTTGTCAGTAATTAATGGTTGCTTGCAGAGAATGTAATTAGTTTGCTGGAACCTGCTGAAGAAGTAACCAATTAACGTGCTTGAGAGTGCATACATTTCCTACAGGATATTTGCTATAGAAGTCATTTAATTTTTCAACTCCAGGGAAAATACTATTTTTTCAAAATAAAATTATCTTAATTCTTCCCTGCATCTCAGATATATTGGTTCATCACCATTGTTGGTATTTTCCCTGGATGTTAACTGTTGAGGACAATAGCTAAATTTAAAAAAAATCATATTCAGGAAATATCCACTTATTCCTATTTTTCGAAAGTTGTATTAATTTTTATATAATTATTTTTTAGCATTTATGGAAAAATCATGTTGTCCTCTTTTGATTTGCTTTTACTAAATAAGCAAATTTCATTAATACCTTTCCTAATAATCTTCATAGTAAACAACTGTATAGACCAGCGGGGGTATCTTAGACTGATCTTTATTGGGCCGTAGGTTTCATTTGCTCATTATTTATACAGGGTTTTTGCACTGCTCTAAGGTTGGCAGCTAGTTTGCTATTTTTGTGCACTCTGTCAGATTTCAGTATAAATATTACGCTAGCTTCATGTATATATACTTTTTAATCCTGGGTAAACTTCATGTTCTGCTCATTTTTATTATAAAGGGCTTTCTTCCTAGCAAATAACATTTCTTTGATGATTGAGAGCATCAATATGTATTTATGGACAGATGAACTCACAACAGTGTGTTGCTTCTTTCTTAATAGTAAGTTTGGGATGATAATAATGCACTAGGAAGATTGATGTCATGGAGTTCATAGAGACTGCTTCCTGCTTCCTCCCTCCACTTACGAAAGGTCCACTCCCTTCCTCTGACTCCAACACAGTGATAATGTAAATTTGGGTGTTCAGGAGATCAGTGTTCCTTACAGCCCTTGGGACTCTCTTTGCGTTGTCAAAATTACTTACCTTGCAGGACTTCTCAGATCCCTTAATCACTAGTAACTAGTCTTGCTCTGGTTACAGTATGACAAAGGCTATTCATGAATTGGCTGGTAAGTCACTGTCATCAGCTGCTCAACTTTAGTCAAGCAACAAGTTATTTGTTACACTTCAAACCCAACTTCCTTTAAAATGAAGTTTCCTTTGCTCTATACTTTGGAACGGTTTAAATGGCATTGGGAAGATGAATTCCTCAAATGTTTCATTGAGTTCCATGGGATATATTCTAGAGCTGGTATACTTTTTAGGGATTGTAGTTACAAGGAGGGCTGGGCTAGGTAAAGATGAGATTTTTGACTACTTATTTCTCAAATATAAAAGTTAAGATTATTTTTCTCCCTGGGGCAGTTAAGGAAATTTATGTTTTCCTTTGAATTTATTTTCACAGTGTTGAGCAAAGTTTTCAGTTAGGATTCTTTTACTTCCTCATGTAAATGTGATTATTTTCTTTTTACTGCGATTTTCAGTTTTACCTATTTTATCCTCTACCTCCAAAAAACTTTTACAATAATTATTATGTTTTCTAGTAAATAAACTTCTGCTGTTTGCATTAATGTCTCCTTCACTGGTCTTCTAAATTCTTGTATTGAAGGTTTATTCCATTCACTTTTATTCTCCAATCCTTTAGGAGTAAGCATTTTGATTTTGGCATTGTTATCTGCAGCTCAGTGGTTTCTATATATGCTATCTTTGTCATAGTTGTTTTCTAGATATTCTGCAATTTTGGGTTCAGTTTTCTTCTTGGCCTGAGATATATGTCTGGGTTAGTTTTTCTTTGGTTGGTTTGATTGTGTGCATTCTGCTGTTTTTTGACCTTATTGTTTTGTGATGAATATTGTAAACACTATTTCTTTGGGAATTTGAGGTTTCTTTATGGCTAGTCCACAGTGACTTTTGTTGTAGTTTTCTCAATGATTACTGGAAAATAAGATATATCCTTTGGCAGAGGTAGTATGCGTGTTTGCAGAGGATCTATCTTATCTTATTTCACATTTGACTGAGGAAAGTTCAATTGAAGTCTCATACTACAATTTTTTCCCCTACTACTTCCTAGAATTTGTTTTATGAAGCCCATTTGTGTAACGTTTAAAATTGTTACATTCTCATTGTGGATTCCACTGTAATAACGTGTTCTCCTGTGTCTCATACAGTGCTATTTGCCCTGTATTCACCTGGTTTGACACTTGGGCCCTTTTTTGGTTTGTTTGCCTTGCCCTGGTATGTCTCTGCCCAGCCTGTTATTTTCAAATTATGACTCACTTTGTTTTAGCCTATTCTGAGCATACCAATTTCAAATCTCCATTGCCAATTCTCCCTCTTATTTTCTCTGATAGTTTTAAAATTTTATTTCCTTTTCTTTCTGCAGTCTTGCGTTCTGTATCAATTATCATGTTTTTAGCAGTCTATTCTTATTCTGCTTCAAATTTGACCTTCATTTTTCTGATTTTTTTCCAACACATCTACTCCTTTCTCTGACCTATCAAAGAAGAGCTGATGTTAGGGTGTGTATTCATTTCCTAGGGCTGATGTAACAAAGTACCCCAAACTGAGTGGCTTAAAACAGCAGAAATTTATTGTCTCAGTTCTGGAGGCTAGAAGTCTGAAATCAAAGTGTCAGCAGGGCCATGTTTCCTTCAAAACCTGTAGAAGAATTCTTCCTTGACTCTTTCTAGTTTCTGGTGGTTCACTGGAAATCTTCAGTGTTCCTTGACTTGTAGATGCTTCGCTCCAGCCCTGTCTTCACAAGGCATTCTCCCCATCTGTGTCTTCACCTGACCGTCTTCTTATAAAGACATCAGTCATATTATTGGGATCCCACCCTACTCCACCGTGACCTCCTCTTAACTAATTACCCTACAACCACCCTGCTTCTAAAGAAGGTCTCACTCTGAGGTGCCCGAGGTTAAGACTTCAATAGGTCTTTTGGGGGGACACAATTCAACTCGTAACAGACTGTACCTGCCCCAAGTTCTTGATTCTGATCTATCCCTTGTATTTTAACAATTGCTCCATTTAAAAAATTCTTGGAAATATGGTGAGTTATATAGCTGCTCCTTGGGAAAATTTTTCTAGTTAAGTGTTCATCACTTTTGGCTCTCGTTCCACTTGTTTTTTCTGATATCTTTGTATAAATTCTGATCTGGTTATAAAGTTGAGACATAGCTAACAATGTCATTTCTCTTAAAAATTCAAGTGGTCTTGTTATAAACCAAAATGCTTTTTAAGAAGCCAATGATCATGTTTATGAAATAGGACAATGATTTTAAGTTCAATTATAATACCTCATCTTTACTTCATTTTTTTAAAGAGATATTAATTTTCCAATATTTAGGGTTTATACTAATGCTGTCTTAGAAATAATAAACTCCAAAATTTTAAAGTGACTTCTAAAACAAATGTTAGAACAGTGTTAACCAGCCATGACATATTGGATATTTTATTTAAAACTGGGAGGCTGGGAACAGAACAAAAAATTACACTTAAGGACCTAGTGAGAGCTGGCTAAAATCTCTTCCCTAATAAAGCTGACTGAGTGGGTGGAGAAGCTCATGGGTAATTTCATTTGACAGACCTGTTTCATTTTCTCTTTCAAGTCCACTATTAACCTTGGTTTGAAAAGAACAAGAAGGCTTTAAAAATGTACTTACAAATATGTCATTTAGTAAAGGTTAAAGACAGACTAACTCTTTTATAATGTGCAGTTCCAAAAATATCACTACTAAAAGTAGGCATTTGGAAGCTTGTCCCACTCGTTAAGGAGAAAATAAAATATCAACTCCCCTTCTTCATCTGCTGATTTAATATATTACATGGGGAATTAAAGGAGAGGAGAACACCTTTAGTCGTCTCCCTTGAATTGTCAGTACAGGATTTTGGTGCTGACATTTCGATGGTAGTTCACGCCCATGCATGACCACCACATTGAGTAAAGGGTTAGTTATCACATCAGACTCTGGCACCCCAATTCAGGAGGGTCTTAAACGAGTTAAAAGAGTTGGGTACAGGAGTGGATTTCATATTCTCTCCATTCAGCTTAGCTTGATTCATCCTAGAGCTATCTTACAATTCACAGGCAGTCAATTCCTCTTTGGGGCCCTTCACTGAGTTGTGAAATGCCTTAAAAGTCTGCTACAGAGTGAAGTTTTTATTTCATGTTCCCTTTATAGTTACATAAAAATGTATGGTGAGAAAACACTGAAATATTTTAATAGATAAATTTAAAATATCAGAACACAATATTTTAAACTTAACATTGATTTAGCAATCCGTCTTCATCTTATACTGCAATAGGTCTTTAAATGCTTAAACATAAATTGATTTCTGGTTAGCAGTGACTATTGTTTCAGAACATGATATGCTTAGCGTTATATATATCTGAGGAATGGCTTATGTATCTATCCTGTTATCGGTTCCTATTTTAACCATAATTCATTTCTGTACAGAGTCTACTATTACACATATTACACACCATTAGCAACACACCGTGAATTTATCATTAAATCATCACCTTGTTAAATAGGATTGGATAGAAATAGGCTCAAGTAGTACAAAAAGTCGAAATTATATATTCAATTGTTAAAGATGTTATGCTATGAAAAATTAGATTCTGCTCCCAGCTGTTAAAATCATTCTAAATCAAACCAGTATGAAAGTACTACAGTACTTTACAGCACTAAATTATTTCAGTTTGTGTCTGTCAGTTGTCACACTGTGGCAGCTGCGTGTTGCTGTGATGCTGAAAGCTATGCCCCCGGGATTTCAAATACCGGCAGGGTCACCCATGGTGGACAGGTTTCAGAGGAGCTTCCAGACTAAGACAGACTAGGAAGAAGCACCCAGCCAGCCACCTCTGAAAAAAATGGCCATGAAAACCCTGTGAACAGCAGCAGAGCATTGTCCGATAGAGCCCTGGAAGGGGAGCGGATGGTGCAGAAAGACCAGGCAGGGTTCCGCTCTGCTGTCCACAGGGTTGCTAGAAGTCAGAATCAACTTGGCACTAACAAGTATCAGTTTGTAATCAATAAAAGAAAACAAATCCATAGAATTTCCTCTTTAGATTACAGATAGACAGTGAAGCTGTATGTTGAATTGAAATTGAAGCCAAGTTCAACCAATGTTATTATGAAACTTCACTTAAAGCAATCACTGTATTCTTTAAAGTTCTGTACGCTCTCAGATCACAACTTCACAGCATGACTAAAGCCATACTAAAGACTCCACAGCAAAGTTTTCATAAAGGGAGGCAAATGGCAGCTATAAATTTAATGTGGTTCAAAAAAAATCAGCAAAATAACCATACTACTATAAGACAGCACTACATGTTAGAGTGAACATATACATAACCTATTTACCTTATAGTATATACATTCTTAAACCTCTAGAGCAGGTTTGACAGTAGGAAGAATAGTGAAAGACACTGGGTTTGATTTGGGAGATGCTAATGGCCTGGTAGGACCACACCAGATGGTATTCAGGTGACTTTTCGGTGGCAGTAGATTGAATTCCTGATATGTACATTGTTCTAGCAGCATTTTATATGTAACTCTAGCTTATATCACCTCCTCCTCCCACCATGCTCACACTACTTGGAGAATCAGAAACAAGGAGAATGGCGGCTTCATGTATTCATCTTTCAAAGCAAAGTGCTGTATGAAAGATATGGGTAGTTCATATGGTTTCACATGCATATAAAGCCTCTTCTTTAAATTACACGATTGTCTATCATTCAACACTGGCTAGAGTGGGCAGCAACAAAAATTCACCCCACGCAAATGCAGATGTCCATTTTTAACTCTGAGTTGACTAATTCCAGCTATTGTTCTTAGGAAGGTTAACTGATTTAGCAAGTAAACTAATATATGAAAGATCCAAGAAGGGCAAAATCATAGGTGATGTTATTAAATGTCGTAAAAAAGTAAAGCTAATTCAAAGCCGCTTTTATTTTTTAAAGTATTATGTTGCAAATGGGAATGCTCCTGTTCATTTCAGGGATAGCGTAGGAAACATACTGACTGGTGTAAAACGAACTGTATCATAAAAATGTAAACATTATCTTAAAAGCTCAAGTCGGCCGTGACCAGCATCCACAATTCTAGCCCTTACCTGAGGCAATTGTAATCAGGAGTTTGGCGTTAATCTTTCTGAATGGTTCACACAGCCTTTAAATTCTTAATACGTATTTTTATGGCAATGTTACTGTACTGCTGTATCTCCTTGTATGAGTATGCAATTGTCCATTTTATTTTGCCCCTACAGATGAGCATTTAGATTGCCAATTCTTTTTTTTTCACATGTATCCCCAAGCCATGCTCCCGAGAACAGGCTTCTCTATATTCTCCCTTGGACGCGTAGGCAAATGTTTACCCAGCGTTGACAGAAAGGACAAATACAAATGAAAAACAAGACTTAATTCTCCCTGTTGAAAATAAGGGAAGTGACTCTCCCTGTCCCGACCCTCTCCTGCCCCTTTCCTGAGAGTATTTATATTTGGAAACTTGCAAGTTCTTTCTATGACTCTTTGATATGTATGTAAATCTTTTTTAAAGCTAAATGAGCCTCTCACCAGCTTTCTCAGGGACCATCTCTTTGAAACGTCATTATAAAGGGACATAGAGCCCCTATCTCCTAGTTTCTGTGGAAGGGGAGGAGCCAGACTTTGGGGGGAGCCTCACACCAACTTACAAAACGACCTCCTGCCATCAAGATTTAAGTTTGCTTTTCCTTTGGATAAAGCCAACAGGCTAACACAGATGGTCACCCCAGTGACCAATTACCATTGTTGCGATGACCACATTCTGGCTTCGTGCTTATTCAATAATAAAACTGCTTTCTTTCTCTTCTACTTTTGTAGAGAGGTTTTCTGGAATGGGAGGAGATTTTGTTTTCAGTTATATTTCCCCAACAACTGCAGCTCCCCTTCTTGGCAAGACATGGACCAGGAGCGTAAAGAGCACAGTCACGCGGGAGAGCAGCTTAGAAGTATCTATCAAAGCAAATCTAGTTAACAACAGACTATGAATATCTGTTTTCTTATATGGTCACCAAAATCAGGGATACAATCAAACTCATATTTTTTTTGTGAATCTGATGACACTTTTTTTAGGTTTCCTGGCTATTAAGAGTTGATGCACAAATTGCCTCTTCTGCAAAATGCTGGTTTTACATTCTTTGCCCATTTTTACTCATTGTCTTATAGAGCTTTTCATCCTCCTTATTAATCCTCACCCAGCTAAATGGATTGCAAATATTTTTTCTCTGTTGCTTGCTATAATTTTACTTATATTGTCTTGCTATACAAGATATACTGATGCAACCAAACATATCTATTTTTTCCCTCTTTGGCTTGAAGCATTTGGGGATTAAAAAAGGATTTTTTTTAGCCTAATGTCAAAATTTTTTCCATACATGCTTAAGTTTTGGCAGTTTTATTTCTTGTTTTTAAATCTAAGTTATTAATTTCCAGATTGTATCATTTTGGGGAACTCAGATAAGTGCGATACAGATACAACTTCCTTTTTCCAAATGGCTGGCCAGTTTTATCAACAATACTTGTAGGTTCGTCCAGCCTGTCAGAAACCTTAAGCTTCTATTTTCGTCAGTGGATAAAAGCAAATTTATACTGCTTGTCCACTGTTTAAGGTGTTCAGACTTTTTAATAACAGTGACTTATAAGTGGAAAGAAAAGTGCTATATTTTAAGAACGTTCATGTTTTGTCTAATACCATAGATTTCAAACTAAACACTTTAACTATTGCTATTTTCTATAGGGGGTTTTCCAAATGAACATTACTGGATAGTTTTGAAAGCGGATTTCTGAGCCCCATCCCCAGAAAGTGAATTTAGGAAGTCTGAAGTGAGGCTCAGGAATTTTCATTAAGCAATTAATGAATAAGGAAGCCAAAGTATTCACTTCTTTCTTTAACCATTTACATAGCTTATCCTAAATTCAAATTTTACATTCAAGTTACAAAAACAAATTGTACTGAGAATTTAGGAGGAAAGCAAAACTATAGGAAATGTGTACGAAATGATACATAGTATGAGCTCTGTCACACGGACACACAGAACCCTGAGTGTTTACTGAGAAACAAGTATTTATGGTACCATGTGCTGATCCTCAGAGAAGATAACAAATATGGTAAAGATGGGCAAAGAAAGTACAACCTTCCTGATTTTGAATCCACTGCTAAATCAACTTAAACAGAATGAATTTCCCATAAAAATGAAAGTCAATATATAAAAAAAGAAGATTCCAAGCAAACTTCAGTCTCTTTCAGTGACTACCTAAAATAAGCTTTACAACATTTTGGTTTTGGCACCAACATTTCATAATATTTACACTACTGGACTTCGGAATTAAAAAAAGGTTAAGAAGTTGTACTTTGTACCTTGTCTAGGGAAAATTTTAGAGTATGACACATGCTTCTTAGAAAGCGAGATTTAATGCAATATTTTTAAAAAGTTGACAGATAAATGGCAAGCAATAGGTTATACTGGAGTATAGGAGGAAGTCATTTGGTGTAAACCTAATTCGGCCTGACCTTGTTTTTCCAAAAGGGCCTGACGTGGCCATTCAGCATGCCTTGTATGTCTGATTTAAGCATTTGCTATGTCCCCAAAACAAGAAAAAATGGCTTTAAAAGTGCAACTTCCCCCACATTGGCATTTCCTTAAGGATGAGCATCTCTCCCCAGGCTAGGAACTGATTGCTGTGCCCACCCTGTGACCGCCCAGCTCCAGACAACAGACGTGTCTCCTGCTGTGTCCATCAATTGCTGTGCTGACAGAGCAGTCTTGTGACTACTGTAAAAGGGACATTTCAATCATATGTGATACACGCTCTTTGAGGATATATAACCACTCTGAACACCCTACTTCTTTGGTGCCCTTCTTTCCTTGGGGAAAAAAGGCCCCCGGGCTATATGGTCCTCACATTTGCCTCAGAATAAACTCACCCCAGATTTTCATTTATAGATTGGTTATGGATTATTGTCGTCACCAAGTTAAAAGGGGTTACATTAAATGATAAGTATTACCTAAGTAAGGGTCTTCTTTCTACCCCTTAAACTCAGAAAGCCTGAGTCTACAGAGAACACATGTCCAGAGAAGTTTAAGAGTTTATTTACTTCAGTATATAACATATAAACACATTTGTGATTCCTAGCCAAGGCTTAGGTTTAAGGAGAAGAACCAGCTAGGTTTTATGACCCATGACAACTACTATTTATTCCCAGAACTCATCTGTCACAGCAAATGCAATTCCTTGCTAGTTTTTGTCCTGTTCTCAAAAAATGCACGGATTTTTCCTATCCAAGTTCATACTTAACATATAAGACAAAATTAGCCAATGCCTCATTTCACATTAGCTTTGGATCACGTGACAAACACCTTTAAAATTCCTTTGAAAAAGATACGTTGAACCTTTCACACGATATCATTAAGTCTCTTAAAAATAAGAGGAAAAAGTGAACAAAGTTTCCTGAGGCAGAAAAGTCTACCCCATATTAACGTTCTAGAACTATATTAATTCAAACTAAAAGTTTCAGTCAAAACATTTATTCTTTTCCTTAATTGGGTGAAACCGTGATACGAAGATTGTGAGCCTGCCTTAAATTTCTCATGTGTTACACTTTGTGTCCAAAACTTTATATAAAACCACACATGACTTTCTTTCACGATGCATACTGTAGCAACTCAGATTTAATTGTATGTGCTTTGAAATAAACTCTCTCAGATTTGAAAAGACCAGCTCCAGTTAGAGCTGCACAGTAATATCAACGAGGACCTCAGTTACAGCCGTGAACACACAGGAAGAAGAGAGAAAGGACTAGAGAGAGAACAAATGCTCATTTATATGATTTCCAACTGGTAGCAACCAGATCCAGAACACTAGCGTGGTGTCAGTGCTCCTTGAGTAATTAGGAAGGGTAATTTGAATGTGCTTGAGTGGAATAACCACATGCCACACTAGCTAGGACTAGTTAAATTATAATATCTAAGGATAACAATTTTACGTGAAGTGCTAAAGTTTGGAATAGAAAAAAAATTGCTAAACAGGAACTTCGAGCCTTCTGCAGCTAACAGAGTCTAAAAGCCTTTCTCGGAAGTGACGATGGAATATGGAGACAAAAATAGACTCATAAAATTACTGTAAGACTGCAGGTGAGTTTTATTAACACCTCTGTGTTTTCACTAAAGGCTACAACCTAGAAGTTGTACCAAATCCTGAGGAACCCTCATTTAAAAAGATGTTTAAAAGGATGTAAACATTCTCATGAATACAATGGCAACAAGAATGGAGGCCTCAGTGTTTGTTCCTGCATTAAGGTATGGAGCCACCAGCAGGACCACTTCACCAAATGCCCTGTTTCAGCTGGGCTCCCAAGGGAGCCATCACTGTCATTTTTTAAAAGGCGAAAGATTTATATGATCTGAAAAATAACCAGAGTATTCATTTTAAAGCGCAGCCCTGGGAAGATTCACAGAGCAGCACAACCGCCACCTTTAATCCATTCTCAGGAATTGGCTCCAAACTGAGGCATCGAGTCAGGCTGCATTCCGCACCAGGGAAGCAGGAGTCATGTCAGCAACACTGGGATTTGCTCGCTGCTGGCGGGGTCTCCTGGTCCAGTTTAATTTTGCTTCCATCGTTTTCTTCATTAGGAAAGCTTTGGTAGTTCTCAAGAATATTCTCCACTAGGAACCGGGCTGCTTCATCGATGTTTATGTTATCCTGTAATATGAGAAACAGGACCAAGTCTTAGGATTAATTCTTAGGAGAAAACATTAAGAGCATTAACGGGAACTGGGGAACTTCATCAGAGGGGGCATTGATCAGCTCCATCTGAAGTGCTTGCTCCCTGAGTTCAATGCTATCGAGTAATGCGGCTAAGGACCCCTCTTCTTTTTACACAGATCCATCCTTTCTGCTGTTCCGGTTTTAAACTTTGCCACTCAGGTTCAAAGAACTATCTCTGTGGTTGAAAACGAATCTTCACCCGGCTCTGGGTTGCCACGCACTTGAATGAAAGCACTAAAAGGAAAAAATTTCTGCCCTTGAACATCTAATTCAAGTATCCAGGATACATTGTGAAGAGAAACGGCAAAGGGCTCAGGCCACATCAAATATGATAAATACAACATGTTGCTCCCCCATCTCTGAGTAATTATGACTTTTAGTTGTCATGTATAAATTAGTCTGGAACAACATTGTTGGCATGATGTCCACTAAGGATAGCCTAAGGAATCAGCAGCTATTACATGTGTGTGACTGATTTATAAGTTGTCATTAAATACACAATGAGTATTTAACATTTCATTTTTCAATAATTTCACATGTACAAAAACATTGCAAAAATAGTAAAAAATTCTTCCTATCTTCACCCATATTCCTCAATCGTCAACATCTGAGATTAACTAGAGCACAATTATCAAAACCAGGAAATTAGATAACGTCACTGCACCAGCATTAATCTCTCCAGTCTATTCACATTTCACCAACCGTCTCAAGGTCCCGTTGCTGATGCAGGTGAGCAGCTGGATTTCGTGGTCCCATCTCTGCAGTCTCCCTTAATTTGGGACAGTTCCTCAGTCTCCTTGTCTTTCATGACTTTGACACTCCTGGCGAGTACTGGCCAGAGACCATCCCTCAGTTTGGGTCTGTTTGATGTTTCCTTATCATTAAATTCAAATTATGCATTTTTGGCAGGAATACGACATTAAGTGATTTGCCCTCAGTGTACGAGGAGGCACATTTGCTTAAAGTCAGGTCTGTGAGGCTTCTCTCCCAAAAAGTTACTGTTTTTCGCTTTGCATTTGGCAAGTACAAATATGTAAATATCCTGTTTTTCACCATATTTTTTCCCCACTCATTTTAGCATTTTAGCTTCAATTAATTCTCCCTAAAACCATTATTACTGTGGTATTCAATGGTGACTTTCTACTTCCATCATTCCTTCTACTTTTATTGGTTGGAATTCTACTGTTAGGAAGGGTCTTCACCTCTCTCCCATTTATTTATTCATTTGTTTATTCATATCATGAGCTATTATTTTATCCTATGAATTAAATCCATTACAATATTATTTACTTTGTTGCTCAAATGGTCTTAGATTTTGGAGCTACTGTAAGTAGGCTCCTGTGGCTTTGTGACATGTCTCCATCACTTTGTGAGTGAGCCCTGTGCTATTTATTCAGGCATTTTTTCCCGCATCAGCACAAGCTTTTTGCCTCTACTCTCAAGGTAAGTGTTCACTTTAATTACAGTATTGATCTTTGAATGTCCAAATATCATTCAGCCCCCACCATCCCCATTATATAAATAATTACAATGTTCTCTAAACGCATTTAGTAGCAATCGATTAGGGACAGAAATTTCCATATTATAGTGTAATTAGTCACACTTTTTCCTATTAGAAATCTATTATTTGCTATAAGAGTAAAAAGATAAAATTCATGCAATCAAAACTGTGTTTCAGCTACATTCCTATTGGAATTCAGATCGCTGGAATTCAAGCAAAAATCAGATTTGAAAGAAGCTGCTGGCCAGCTCAGAAGTATAGGTTTTGGTGACACTTAGGCAGTACTTTAAGCCTTGACTAAAATGTCTAACCTGAATTTTATATTACTGTTATTCTCTTGGAACATCTTGGTTTATTACTAAGGAAATTCTGCAGATGGTGCTTCTAATACATTTACAGGAAAGCACAGCATACCTGAAACTTTTACTCTTAGCCAATGTTTCCTCCTTACTTCTACATGTAACCCCGTTCATAAATTTAACAAAACTGGAGACTTACGCAGTCTCAAGCTACAGGTCACATGATACTATCGTTTACGACTCTTTCCTCTCGATTCTGGGGACAAATTTGGATTTCTTACCTAAATGATTAACTCAAATAAAACCTAAAGAGGAAATTTTATCTGTAATACATACATCTCTTCCACCAGATTTCATGCTCTAATGAACATCTACACATACCTACTAATTTTTTTCCAGCAAAGACAGGAAGTAACGTAAATCACCTGACACACACATAGCAGACGGCATGGCTTCCACAATAAGTTCCTATAAGAACCCTTTCCTCTGTGATCTCTCCCCTCTTGTCTAAGTGCTGGTGCAGCACCTCTGGGCTTCATCTCTTTTCCACCTCTACTTTCATTTATAAAACTAAATTTGAAGATGGTGGAATATGTTTATTCAAACAAATTGCCTTTAGCTTAGGAGTAAACACTTCTGCCTCCAGCAGACACTATTTTTTCCAATCATTCCATCATCACTCAGTATTTCCCAAGTAGTTCTTTTGTGCGGTCTCTCATAGCTTTGCTTTCATTATCCTGATCATCAGTGGCACCAAATAACCTTCCACTTTTTGGGTGGGTTTCTGGTAAGCTAAAAGTAGTAAGTGGGTGATTTGGAAGAACAATACTTTCTTAAAATATATACAAGAAATTCACAGAAGGCATCCTAAAAGCTGGACCTGTGTTAAGATTATACCAAATTTATAGTTTCGAGGGGCTGGCCCCATGGCCGAGTGGTTAAGTTTGCACGCTCTGCTCCGGCGGCCCAGGGTTTCACTGGTTCGGATCCTGGGCACAGACGTGGCACTGCTCGTTAGGCCATGTTGAAGTGGCGTCCCACGTGCCACAACTAGAAGCATTCACAATTAAAATATACAACTATGTACTGGGGGATTTGGGGAGAAAAAGAAGAAAAAAGATTGGCAACAGTTGTTAGCCCAGGTGGCAAACTTTAGAGGAAAAAAAAATTATAGTTTCGCGTTTGTCACCACAGAAGTTCTCAAACCTTTCGTCATTCTTACATAAGTCTGATTGTCATCTGATCTCTAAGGTGAAACTTTCAATGCACATAAAGAAGTACACTTCGCCCTCAAAATTCTGTGCTTGTAATTTTCACTTTTTTCTTCTTGTATATCTAAACTGTTAGGATTCTTCAACAGTCAACTTAAATTTTTCTTTTTCTGCAAAAAACATTTTACCCAGCTTCCTAAAATGAATGAGAGAAAAATTTCCCACTCTACTATTCATGAAGAAGCATGTCACAAATGTTGACACCTCTTCCTCTTGTTCAAATTCCGTCACACACAGTTAAGATGAAACTCCTCAAACATCATCTGACTACAACTTCTCTCTGACCTTTACAACACCTTTGTTAGTCCTGCACACACCCGGTATCTTCACAAGGCGCATCTATGTGTCTATAGCTCGGTAAGCCTTTTGTAAAAACCAAAAATGCTTGTGCCTGTCAACACACTTCGTTCCCCATAAACTCCAGTTGCATGAGAAATGCTTCATTTAAAGACTCAAATTCACAGAAAATGTCACTGTCCTTTGCTCTAAATCATAGCTCATTTTTATTTTAATGTAAAATCTACCCTTCTATTCACCTCTCCACTAACCAGTTTTGGAAGCCTTCCTGCTGCTGACTGAAAGAAGCTAAAACACACCCACACTAGGCTTCCAAGGACCAGGCACACAGACCCATCTAAACACCGAATAGTTACAGCTCAGATTAACAAGTCAACAGCAGAGCCGTTCTCACCTTTGCAGAGGTTTCAAACCATCCAGTGAAGCCATGTTCTTTGCAGAACTGGTCCATCTGGGGAGGGTTCTGGCCACCTTCCTTTTTCTGGTCACATTTGTTAGCTAAGAGGACAGCAGGAATAGGGCTGCCATTTGGAAGATGGACTTTGCTATCCAGATCGCTCTTCCATTTTAAGACTGCCTCAAACGTGGAACCTCTTGATATATCAAAGACTACGAAAGCCCCGACAGCTTCTTTGTAGTATACTCGGGTCATGTTGCCAAAACGCTCCTGCCCTAGAAATAAATATAATAAGAGATGAAAAACCCATAATTCAGACAGAGTCTATACTTCGATATAACCCCTCTGAACCCAAGAATAATGTTATAAACACATATCTCTCATTCCATAACAACAGATACTGGTAGTATTAAGGACATATGCACAGAACTACAACCCACACTGCAGAAGGGGCTGATCACATGGTCTGAGTACATATTTAACTAGTTCTATGTTCTGTGCATGTACAACACATTCTCCATAAACATCAAGATGACAGTACTTAAAGCTACAGTTCTTAAAAGCTACCATTTTCCTCCTCCACCCGCCTTGGTCTAAGAGCAAAGAAGTATTAACAGAAAAAAGGAAACTGGGAGTGGAGGGAAGAAGAGACAAGAATAGAAGAAAATGAAACTTGCAGGAAGCAGATAAGCATAGTGGGTAAAACGCTAGTCAAAAAGATTAGGACTAGACACGACATAAAGAGCTCATGTTTTTTTTCCTTCCCATCTCTAGCCTATACTCGCTCTCCACTCAATACGAAGACTCCTCTCATCTGAGGCAGACATATGCAAACCTACTATTTTAGAACAAAAAGTGGCACAACTGGTTGTGTTATGAAAAGAAGGATCAATTACAGAATTCTTCAAATATCACTGTAGTTTTAAAATAATTCAACATTTTATACACTTTGGGAAAAAACCTACTGCTTAACACACCGCATAGGACTTTGCAAAGCATTCTCTCACTATCTGACATCATACTACTCTTTGACACAGGAAGGACCCTTATCTTCATCTGACAGACAGGAAAACACAGAGCTGCTTTGCCAGGAGCACACAGCACCAACTAAGGAAGAGTGGACTTGAACCTGAGTCTTCTGACTCCCACGTGCTACAGAAATATGATGCCAGCCATTCTGAGCTATCTTGCAGTTGCCTTGACTTCTAAATCTTGCATCTTCAGTCTGTCAAGTTGCCCACTAGAGTGCTAAGGAAAGATGACTGGCAATCAAGACAAATCTAAGATTTATAACTCTCTGACCAGTGATAAAAACATTAGGGCACTTTCCTACTAAAACACATGATGAAACACATGCTTTGTCTACATTTTATTAATAGTCACAAATGAAGAGCTACCCCCAAATTAATATGCTTTCTTTTCCAAATTCTACTATGCCATCATACAATTTTAGATGTTGCTTAATGGAATAATGGAAGAATACAACAGTCAAGCTTAAGTGGATAAACTTAAAGTTCATTTGTTCTGTGACAACTCCTCATGTAGGCTTATCTGAAGCTATATTATGATAGTCCAGAGGTCTGAATTTTTTTCTTTTGGTGAGGAAGCTTGTCCCTGAGCTAACATCTGTTGGCCATCTTCCACTTTTTGCTTGAGGAGGATTGTCGCTGAGCTAACATCTGTGCCAATCTTCCTCTATTTTATGGGGGATGCTACCACAGTGTGGTTTGATGAGTGGTGTGTAGGTCTGCCCCCAGGATCCAAAGCCGTGAACCCCTGGTCACCAAAGTGTAGCACACGAAGTTAACTACTACACCAGCGGGTTGGCCCCCAGGGGTCTGAATTTTATTATAACAAATGGTCACATATGAAACCCCACTATCATACTCATATTTTATTGGTAATGTGAATCTGATCAGCCAAGTATACAGTTTATTTGGTCACAGTGCCGACATTTGTAAAAAGTTAACATCATACAATTTTCCATAAACATACATTTAATAATCACAGAGGATATGCCAACTGTTCAAAATCAGTATCACTATTCTGCAAAAAGACTAGGTAGATGCAATCAAGTGGTTCCAACTCCAATTTTAACTAGAGAGCACACACTACCAACGACTTCCATTTTTATGAATTTTAATTATTAAATATGAAATGACTACGGCAACAAGGGAAATTAGCTTCATTCAGATAGTCCAGATTACAAGATTATTGCATAGTTATAAGAAAGCATTCCTTTGGACTATCCCTGTGACTTAGAAGAGAGGATAGGGTCCCAAGTCAGTAAAAGTACAGAAATCCACAAGTTAGAAAGCGCTCTCAAGCTTCCGTGACTGTTGCTTTGTTTACTGAATCATTTATAAATCCCTAAAAATATTTCTACCAATTATACTAAATCATATTCAAATTTAGACTCATATAAACTTCCTAGCAAAGCATACGAAAACCAGAAATGTGTATGACAAGGAATTTTTGAGAAGGACCTTGTGGTTTAGAAATATCAATTAATTTTCTTTAGGTTCCAAAGCTAGGATTGAAAACTCCCTTACAGTCTCAACATCAGAGTGTGCTTTCTAACAACCACACAATATGGCAACTCATCATAGCGTCAATTACACTGTTAAGCAAATGAAAAGAAAAGGTACAAACTGGGAGAAAAAATGCAAATCCCATATCTGAGAAAGGACTTTTACCCAGCACATATAAAGAACTCTCAAAACTTCAAAGTAAAAAGATAAAAAATCCAAATAAAAAAGCAAGCAAAAAGATTGGAACAGACACTTTATCAAAGAACATACAATGACAAATGAGAAGAAGAAAAGATGCTCAACATCATTAATTATTAAGGAAATACAAATTTAAACCACAATGAGCTGCCCCTTCATGCCCACAAGAATGACTAAAATTAAAAAGTTTGACTATACCAAGTATCGGTGAGAATGTGGAGCAACTGGAGCTCTCATACACTGCTGGTGAGAATAAGAATTTAAAATAGTACAACCACTTTGGGAAACAATTTGGTAGTTTCTTAAAAACTTAAACATACATCTACTATACGACCAATGCATTCCACTCCTAGGTATTTGCCCAAACAAAATGAAAGCGCATATTCATACAAAGTCATGTTCACAAATGCTTATGGCTGATTTGCTTTTAAATGTCAAAACCTGGAAGCAACCCAAATGTCTATCCACATAGCAAAGAACAAACTATGGTATATCCACACAATAGAACACAACTTAACAGTAGGAGGAAGAAACAACCTATGGATAAAAGTAACAACATAGATGAATCTCAAAATAACTATGCTGAGTGAAAGTAGCCAGACCAGAGGGCGAATGAGCAAGACTCTATGAGTTCATTTATGTCAAATTCTAAAAAATGAAAACTATAGCAATCTAGTAAGAGAAAGCAGATCAATGACTGCCTTGGGCATGGCAGGCAGATGGATTACAAAGGGGCGAAAGGAAATATCTTTGAGGTGATGGAAATGTTTGCACTCTTGATTATAGCGATGTTTCACAAGTGTATACATATGTCAAAACTTACTAGATTGTACATTTTATTGTATGTCAACTATACTGCAATAAAGCTATAAAAAAATAGTATCTACCTCAGATGATCACTGGGAGGGTTATATGTAAAATTCCTATCTGGGAGCCTTTTAGGGCAGAGTTTGGCAAACTACAGCTCATGGCCAAATCCAGCTAAATAAAGTTTTATTGGCAAACAGTCCCTCTCATTCATTGATGTGTCATCTCTGTCTGCTTTCATTCTACAACCGCAGAGTTCAGTAGTTGCAACAGAGAGTAAATGGCCAACAAAACCTAAAAATAATTGCTATCAGGATCTTAACAGAAAGTTTGACAATTCCTGTTCTGGGGGTTAGAAATAGTCCATAACTTGAAATGGAAGTGGCATGCACGAAGGCATATACTTAAGGTCTGTGTATGTAGGTTGTACTTCAAATTCAAAACGTGTAAAATTCCAGGTCCACAGCAAGCACTGAATAAATGTTAGCTAGGAGTATTAGTAAGTGCTCCATAAATGTATTGCATAATGAAAGCCTGAGAATCCTTTTCAAAATGGTGCCAATAAACATGGCAAGGCCTTAGACTATCAGCTAGTCATGTGCTGAAACTTGTAGTGGTGAAAAGTTTGCAGAAGAAAATGAACTTGAGGAAAGTACAACGGTGCTAGAGAAGCAAACACCAAACACCCAACAGTCAAGGAACCTCAGGCCAGGAGCTTTCTCTGCCTAACCGAGCCAACCGTCTTTGACATCTTTAGGGAGTATCGAAGACCCTTCCAGCTCTCAATTTGAAGTTTAAGTTTGTGTTCGATTAGATGTGTTATAACCTTAATGTCGAAATGATTTTCTAAAGATTCTGCAATCATCGAGTCCAGACAGCAATGGGGATCAAATGTAAATAATCCAGCATGAAAAGGCCAAAGCCCATGCATTTAGGAAAATCGCTTATTGTCCAAAAAGAATAGTAAAACATACTTCCTATTTTACTGAGGTTGTAATCTCTTTTTTAAAAATTCTGGACCCAGCCCCGATGGCCTAGTGGTTAAAGTTTGGCGCTTTCACCACTTTGGCAGCCCAGGTTTGCTTCCCGGTCATGGAACCACACCACCCAGCTGCCAGGTGCCATGCTGTGGCAGTGGCTCTCATAGAAGAAGTAGAAGGACTTACAACTATGATATACAATCATGCCCTGGGGCTTTAGGGAGGGGGAAGAAAAGAGGAAGACTGACAAGATGTTAGCTCAAGGCAAATCTTTGGGGGAAAAAAAAATCCTGAAGTGACCTGTTAGTGCTTCAGAGATACTCCTGAACTGGTAAAAACAAGTAAGAAACAAAAATTTCTAAAACACACTAAGTTTAATTAGGAAGTGGAGAAAGACAAGATGGATTCATTTAAAATAATAATTTTGACACATAATGAAGAGTTGTTCTCCAAACACATAAATAAGGTGAAACCTAGATTTAACTAAGTGGTTTCAAAGGTTACCTTTTTTTTCTTTTTGTTGTGAGGAAGACTGTCACTGAGCTAATAGCTGTGCCATTCTTCCTCTATTTTATGTGGGATGTCACCACAGCATGGCTTGATGAGTGGTGCTGGGTCTGCGCCCAGGATCCGAACCTGCAAACCCCAGGCCGCTGAAGCAAAGTGTACAAACTTAACCACTATGCCACTGGGCTGAAGGTTTAAATACGTACAAATGTTAAGCTCTTCTCTTGTTAAACTTAATTTACTTTTGCTACTAGAAGAAGAGTTGCATCCTGTATCTTTTTTATGCTTTCTCCCTGGGTAGTTTTAGCTATTCCCTCATTATTGTACAAAACAAAAAACTCCAGTGGAAAACAAAACTAATGCTCATGAATAGTCCGTTATCCTTCACTTTGAAATGCATAGAGGATCACATTTTTCTGTTCTTGCTAAATTAGGAGTGGCCACGAAACTACTCTTGGCCCATGAAATGTGAACAGAAGTGTCGCTTCCAAGCAGAATCCCTTAGCTGCCAGTGTTCTCCTGCTGCAGCAAGGCCTGAACCCGAATTCCGAGATGACCGCATCCTAAGATGGTACAGTCTCTGTGAGCCCGGGTCTTCAGGCGGCTCCAAGGAAAAACTGCGCTCACACGCCACCCCCACCTCACCTCTGCCTCCTACTATGGTCACGTAGAAAGAGTTGGGGAATAATGATTTTAAACCACAGAGACTTTTAATGTCACTGGAACCACAACATAACCTAGCCTTTCCTGACTGATACAACTCCCAAATCTCGTTTTACCTCATATTCAGATCTGATCTCTCCAGAAAAATAGGTTTTAGGTTCCTTCCACGGACCAAGTTCTGTACATGGTGCTGGATAGGGGTACAAATAATGAAACAAGAATATGATTCCCTCTCCTAAGGAGCTTACAGTCTGTTTGAGGAAATATATAAACTGATACCACAACGTGTTAGGTGCGATCAGAGATATGAAGAGCATATTATGGTATCAAACAAGGGGAAGCTATTTACTGAGGTATACAAACTAATCTTTTTAGTCTTTCTGAAAGACATTACCAAAAGATGCCATTCAAATGCTAACTAGTCCTGAAAATGCAGTATCTTCATAAACTGTCTTTATTCCTTTATTTCCACACTGTGACCTTCAGGGTGGACGTAGCAAGGCACACGGCCATGGGCAGTCAGCCTGGCCAGAGCTGCGCTCCCATGAGTGGATTAAACGGCTTCACATGGAACTTCTAGATGCAATTTCTCAGGCGTGTTCTGAGTCACCCCCGTAAGAATTATGCATCCTACGACCTCCCCTTTCACAGCACATCAGGAGTCAGCGCTTCTGAGGTTTAAAAAAGGGCTAAGAATCAAAGTAATGGGAAACACTTTCGCATTTAAGCTAGAATTGCATTTGAATTCTACAGAATCTTACACATATTATTAAAATTTTAGACAAGAAATATAAAGTATAATCTCTGAGGGAGGCAGCCAATCTCAATCCAAGAAATCTTTATTACTCTGGAATTCTACTTTCCACAAACACATCACTAAAATGTAGGAAATTCCTGCCAGGCTGAATGCCCCTGGATTGGGTCCCAGGAAAGGAGTGGACTGGGTAGAGGAGAAAGTCCGCAGTGATTACATACAAAGACAGCTGCATTTGTTTCGGGGTGTGGGTGTGGGTACATGTGGGTGTATATGTATGTGAGTGCACGTGCGTGTGGAGTTTAGGCTAACAGCAAAATGGAAATTCAGGAGAACCTGGGGGAATCTTCCTCTTACTGGGTCCATAGAAGGAGAAATTCAGGCAGGTGGAAGAACTCCAAGCAACACCATCCTCTTTGATCAATGTGACGGCTATTTCTTACCGCAGGGGCGGGGGCCATTTTCAGACTTTCCTGACAAAATACTTAAATGGACAATATTGTAACCAGAAGAAGACACCCAAGATCATCTAGTCCAACCTCTCTTATTTTATAGATAAGAAAACAAAGTCCCAGGGAGATGTAATTACTCCAATTTCCTAGGTTGACCTGTCATCCAACGTGCTGTCCGATCTGTTAGCAGAGTATCTTCCAGAGTACACATTGCTCCATATGTCCCTGTGCTTTCAAAGAGATCCAGGGCAGTATCATCAGCCTCGGAGTGACTTACAGATAGCACAGCCCTATTAAAAAAGGTAAACCCCTTCTCTACCCCCGCCAGTGCTCTACCTGGCAGCCAAGGGAAGATGCCCCACTGCTGAATGCATTAGTTTACCCAG
Organism: Equus przewalskii; assembly: GCF_037783145.1. Taxonomy (NCBI): domain Eukaryota; kingdom Metazoa; phylum Chordata; class Mammalia; order Perissodactyla; family Equidae; genus Equus; species Equus przewalskii. The sequence goes on from NC_091862.1 coordinate 19,812,115, forward strand.
ATTCTAGAGCGAGACTTTCTCATCCATATTGCTGTGGACATATCGCCAGCATATTCCAAATGACTGTAAAATGTTTTATCCTCTAAGAAGATGTGTTATTTCCTTCTCTAGAAGAGGGAACTTTTATTATAACTTGGCATCTTGGCAATGAGAAAGGAGAAAAAGACCCGAGTTCTAGTCATCTAGGCTCTAAAGATATTTAAAGCAGCAGGACTTCTTACATACCCAAATGGAAGAACATTAAGGTACATAACGTTGGCAGAAGGATTAAAATGCTTATCTAATATTTGGGAGTATTCAACACTAATTACTTCGAAAAGGAGTTGAGACAATATAATTAATGTATTTCCAAGAACATGTATTCCAATTAAGGAAAAGAAAACCACAGAATAGTTTGCCTTATCTCTTTATAACTAATGCAGATTTTCAAAAGGAAAGTATTTCCCCTCGTATTTGAAATGGAAAGTACTGCATTCTGTACTGTTATCAGAAACACAGGCCAGAGACACTTTCTCTTATGATTTTAATCACTGCTTTTGGTTAGCTTTTTAATGGTTGTCTCAATATTTTATGTTCATGCCCCCATTTGATAAATCATCTAAATGTCTCTCTTTTTTTTTCTGCTTTATCTCCCCAAATCCCCCCAGTAAATAGTTGTATATTTTAGTCGTGGGTCCTACTAGTTGTGGCATTAAATGTCTCAATTTTGTTTGAAACTCAAAATGTAAATTTCCCACTGAAAAATAAATCAAAGCAATGACAATTGGTGCTTAGTTTCCCAAGTATAAACACTTACCCCTTCCACCCACTGAGAACCACTGAGCTACATATTCTTACTCACGGTGATTTGGTGAAGATGTATAGATTTTAGCCAGTGTACGGAAAGTCCTTTAAAACAAAATCCTTAAATCTCACTGTGCATTTCACAGCTGAGGCACTCCTAACAAGCTTGTGTGGCTGATAGTTCAAGACCCAGTCAAAATATATTTTAAGTTGAGTCATTGGTTCTAAGAGGATAATTATCCATTAAAAAGTTTTTTAACTCAATATCAGTAATAATGTGATGTCATAATGGGTCTTGGGTTTTATATGCAAGAGGCTACAATTGGTAGCCACACACACTTTGCTATTTTTAGGGCATTAATTTAAAGACTCATTATACGTACTTTATCAAGCCATGATAAACTTGCCCCAGCATTACCCTTTAACATGCTAAAATTATAGGCATTGTTAGAAGTAAAACAATTTCTTACATTAAAGAACCACCATAATACTAACCGATAAAGCAATGTAACTAAAACAGACTGTCTTGCTAATTGTCCAAGTTTTTGCCCGTCAGCTTGTACAATTTTCCAAAAAATGAGTGGGCGTACTATCCTCAGATAAAGTAGATTTAAAAGATAACGCATCAAATTAGCACCACCTGAGTTTGGATTTGACTTGCATTCAGTTTCATAGTTTAATACTGTACTGCTAAGAAAGCAAAAGGAGTCACACGATTTTACGCAATTCCATTCAATCATCTGGTTTTCCTGTTTATCATACATGAGAGGGAGGCAATAGCATTAACAGTTAAACCTCTGCAGTCAGAAATATTTGGATCCATGCCCTAACTCGACAAGCTATAGATGTATAAACTCTGGGCCAATCCCTTAACCTTTCCGAATGTAAGTTTACTCAACTGTAACTTGGGAATAAATCCCATTTCTCCAAATTAATGTAATTATAAATGAGAATAAAAGCAAAGTGAATGACAGTGACTAGAAGACAACTTTTAATTAATGTTAACCATTATTATGAGAAGGTCAGTGACCAAAAGCTTCCAACTCTGGGATTCTATACTTACATTTGGAAATATATTTTCACCTGGAAAAATAAGCATTATAGGGAAAGACAGGCACAGTTGTTATTTAAATCACGTACAAAGCATCATTTTTACTCATACCACCACCTTTTAAGATTGAGATTAAATCTGTTTGTCAAGCAAACACGTAACAAACTAAACACTGAAAAAATTTTAAAAATACCTAAACTTAAAGGAAAATAAACTTCTCTGAGATGGTAGCAGTGATACGACTAAGCAGTCCTCAAAATTACCTATTCCCAGACACATGCCAATTCAGACTCTGGAATTTTCTTTTTGCTAACTTGAGACAGCCAGGCTTTTGTGGTACTTAGGTCACTCTGTAAGGTCTGTCTACACAGCTATTTACATCTCCTGTGGTGACGGTCAAAAAAAACAGCTGACTTTAACCAAAGGAGTAAAATCAAATCTTTTTGATTTGTGTCCAAAGTCATAATGCTCATGTCCCCACATACTTCCCTCCAAGTGAGGCTCTTGGGATAGCCACACAGACGGGGAGGAGGTGATGTGGAACCAGAAGGGAACTTAGAGTCATGGAAGGTGAGCGTGAGGGAGCCTGGGGAGAGCAGGTTTGTCCCAGAAAGTGGGGACGCCTGGAGTGCGGTGAGAGGATGGGTCTATTGGCAGGTGCAGCAAAGCCAAGGACAGAACAGCCGCTCCCTACTTTATTACAATCAGATCACCCACAGTGCTCGGTAAATTGCAAACTTCCAGGTACTACCTCTAGGAATTCTGCTTTGATAAGAATGGAGGATTGCTGGTTGTCTACTCCAACATGCCTTTGCATAATTTTATTTGCCGAAGCAATGTGTCCAATTAAAAACAAAAGTTCTAGATTTGCTAGCTGCCCTTGCAGCAAGACATGCCCATTGGATTGGACCACAAAGACAAACAACACGGGCAAGGAACAGCTTAGTGGTGAAACGTCAGCTTTGGTCCATGAAGACCTCATGGTTCTGCTCACCAGCCTTGGCCTGCCCAACCACAGACTCACTACGTGAGAGAATTAACTTGTCTCTTGTTAGAGCATGACATATGGGGACATTTATCAGATGAGGCCAAATCTACTAATACAGTTGATGCCAAAGAATCCGCATTTTAAGTACCTCAGGCGAGTCTGATGGAAGAGGTTCCATAGAATCAGACTAAAAAGCCCCAACATATTTAGCCTCATTTCAAAAAGCAATAAAAAGTTACTGCAGAAGATGCTTAAGGGAAATATCTGGATAGAAGTGAGAGAAAAGAACAGGGAAGAAGAGAATGCAAGGTCATCTGTCAGTTAGAAAGACTAACAGAGATCCTTAAACTAAATGCCCGCTCTCTATTTATTTTTATGTGGTTCGTCTCTCTCAAAAGAATGAAGAAATTATATTTTCCTAGCTCCTCAACTGTAAAAAGTGCAAAAAGCTCTTCAGAAAATATAACTGAATGGAATTCTAAAGCACCCTTTTCCTGATCTTTTATCTTACCCTCCAGAAATCTCCACACATTTCTATGTCTGCGTTTTTCTGTCCAGGAAAAGGTCTCTACAACCGTAAAACAACTTAAACTTGTCACTTAGCCCACTCTCTATTACTTAAGTGTTGATTAAGTGTGAAATCCGCACTATTTCAAGGATGTGCTATTCCTGAGCTACAAATGTAAGGCCTTCAAAGTTTTCCTCTTTGGCAGAACACTTTCTCTCATCTCTCAGTCTATTTTACTAAGTGCCTAGGAAATGTATTAAGCATGTTTTTTTGTTTTCTCTATTTTAGGATACTTTGACATCTTGAGGCCTTGCAGACCAGGGGAGGGACTGCCTCTCCCAGGGTTAGCTAATTCCTAGAGACAGCAACTTGCTGAGAGCACGTCTTTGATACGCAAAGCAACCAATCCCCAGTCCAAACCTTCACGTGCCTCCTTAACCAGGCTCCTGCAGTCCAGGGCACTATTCTCCTAAACATAGGGTGCCCTGATTTAGGGTGATTCTCCTGACGTAGGGTGATCTAAAACACCCCATTGGTACTGGACAACCAGGGACCATGCCTGTAGCCCAGGACCCACCGACATCTTTCAAGCTATCCAATTCTAAGCTTGCTCAGCTTGCCTCTCCTTTCTCACCCATTCCTTCGTGCAAAAAACACAATAAGGCTCCAGCCTGTGCTCTCCTCTTGTTCCTTCTGCCTCCTGACCCACCCTAGTGCTTCCCCATGTGACCCTGCATGGGCTCCCTCCTTCTGGGATCTGTAACTGTCGTTTCAATGGCAATCATCTGACAGATTGGCCTCTTCATACCCGCATGAAAGCAAAATCCTGGGCACATTTTAAAATAGAATAAGAATCACTGAAATTTCCATATCAAAAGCTTAAGAAAATTGGAAGGTCAGGATAACATATACATGATGTATAAAATTTCTCCTGAAATATATTTGAAAACAACACTGCATCTCTGGAATAATGCACGGCTGACGGGCTTAATTAGTGAGATCACAGAGTAGACCAGGCAAACAACTGTAATTATGACCTTGCTTTTCTGGGGTGTGCTCTGCAACCAGATACCAATAAAACGGCTGTCTCATCTTCAGAAAACTCCACAGTTTGGAAAAAGTCTTTCAGAATACACAAAAAAATGATGGAGCCAACCTAAAAGTGTCTATCTTGGAAGTACCATGCTTCATAATTAAGAGGAGCATAATAACGGGAGATTCTGGATTGATAACATAAAGAGATGGTAATTACTACAATGGGTATAAAATATGAGTCATAAACTCTAATATAGGGATGATCAGAATATTTGAAAATTTAGACAAGAGTTAATGCTACTGTTTTGACATCAGTGAACCAAAACTCTGCTATACTCTTAAAAGCTTATTGTTTTGATATCCAGAGTCATGAGACAGTGCCAGTGGTTGTGTTTTCTTGGCTAAGTTACTACACCTCTCTATATTTAGACTATGGGATCTCTAAATGTCTGTAATTCAACTCAAACGGTAGAATGATCAGGCGAACGGCTGGGAGGAAAGTCAAGTTTTAATATTTCTTATCAATGCACCATTGTCTATATGGTTAACCTCAGCATCTTTCAGCTTACATGGGCTCGTGGAGGCAACTAAAAATGTTAACATATTCAAAAAAAGGAAAGGCAATGGGCATATCATTATCAGGGCAATTTCCATGTGTGGTAACATAAAAACCCTGTTAAGCTGGCCATCCTGCCCGGGCAATTGTGAATGCACAGTCCAGACTGAGGCACCCAAAGCTGTCTCAGGACTCAAACTGAGGAAGATTTAAAGACGTAACATGGGACAGTAGGCTTTGCTTGTAATTCAGCACAGTAGTTGAGCCTGAATAAGACCAAGGATGGCAAGACTGTACAAGAGTCATATGTAATAAAGATTGAAAAAATCCTTTAAATGAGTTAAGTAACTGGCCACCAATAAGCACTAGGAAAGTTATCATAGTATTCAGTGTTTAAGACAGACTACAAATAACTACATAGACTAATTCCTCCAAGCACTGCTTCTTGATCTTTAGAAGAAACTTGAATAATAATAATCCCTGACTGACACATACTTTGAAGGTCAAAAAAACATCAGAGGTCATATTCCAGATTCTTGCTCATCAAGGGTCAGAGGAGAGCTTTGAAAGACAAGAAGAGACTGCTAGGTATGGTAACTGACAATGCGCAAGATGGAACAAGGAAATCAGCAGTAACATTCTAATTTAGGATGGGAATCAAAAAAATAAAAAGTCAATCTAAGTATAGTTTATATCATTTATAATGTCTTCTAAGCATGGATTTTATGCTTTGGTGAATAACATTTACATGAACTTCAGAGCAGATCACTCGATTTTTTCTCTGGTCCAAAGGATTGTTGCTCAGATTTTTATAAAGAAATTTTGATCCTAAAAAGTGAAGGGTAGCAGAATATGCCACCCTTAAAAATGTCACTTTAAGGATTACTTTGAACTAAAGGCACTTTGAAAGCAGGAGGTGAAGGAAGGGCATTCTCCCCTCTTTTTTTCCAGAAAGCATAGATAAAACTTCCACGTGAAAGATGTTCTCTGTACATGGGAGGAAGGAAACATTCTCACCCAGCAGAGATGGGGAGTCGGAGCTGAGAGAACTCTGTACAAACAAACCTCGTTAAAACAACTCTCATCTTCCTTTAGCCTCCTCATATAGTTTACTTATTTTTCCACAATTGCCTCTCTTCGTTCAATTGCAAAAAAAAATGGCCACTTCTTTGGGTCTTCATTTGCCTTATGAGGGCTCTCTTGTCACATAAAACTTATATTAAATAAATTTGTATGCTTTTCTCCTGTTCATCTGTCTTGCATCTATTTAATTCTCAGACCCAGCTGAAAACTCTAAGAGGGTAGAGGTAAAATTTTGCCTCCCTACAAAAACAAGTCACTTCAATGAATTCATCAAGATTAAATGATATCTAAATGGACAAACTTTTTTTTTTTAAGATTTGGCTTAGACCAGCCATTCAACCTACCTGGAAAATTCTATAGCAGCTAAAAAGCTTACAACAGGAAATAAGCCAAATATTACTTCACCTATAACATGCATTAAAAGGAAGGTCATAGACATCTCTCGCTACATCTTAATTTAGTATGCATTTATTAAACTATCTTTAAAATTTTATCAGACTTCAAGTTATGTTTTGAGAAGCAGTCTCAAAGCAGGTATGAACTAAGAGACAGCAATCACTTAACACAAAAATTGCAGTAAAAGCATCTGTATTTTAAAGCTACATTCATTTGATAGAATGAGAAAGGACTCGTAAGGCCTGTACCCAAGAGACATTATGGTTCTAAACTTGAAGAGTTTAGCTTAAACTGCTTGGCGACATTTACAGAAAACATTTGGACAGCTCATGCCTGCCCCACTCGCCAAAGTATGACACGTCTTCAAGTATACAGAGTCCACATAATTTCTTTACCATTCCCATCTCTAAAGTAACAACAAAAAAAATTAACTAGTAATAACACCACACCTTACATTAGTCCTATTAAGAGGCTGGCTCCACCCACTGTTTTGCAATCAAGAAATATTTCTGTCCTTTGAGAATTAAATTTGATTCAACTTTGTTACTACATAAGGCAAATATGTTCAGCCGCGGGGGAACTTTCTGGAGTGGCCTTCAGTTTGCCTTCATTACATCATTCCTACTTAATTCAAATGGTATGAGCTAGGATTCACTAGAAGTTCAAATATTCAAACCAAACATAGTTAACGATGGAGGTCCCAAACTTTAAGTTAAAGCCAAGTGGTCTCTCAATTTCTTTACATAATGAGACCCCGTCTCCGAAAACATTATTTATAAGATGAGCCTAATAATTTCCAGTAACCTCATAACTTTACCTCTAATCTTGTTAACTGCTGGTGTGTACTTGCTGAATGGCATCTAACATCCATCTAACGATCCCTTTGGGAGATCTTAAGGTTCTGCTTTCCTTCCTTGCAAAGTTCAAGCTTTGAATTTAGGCAAAAGTGCAAGGACATCCCATCCAAGCAGATATACACCAGGGTATGGTAAAGACTCAACATGTCCCCTTCCTGGCTGCACAGGTCTTTTGAACGATAAAAAGAGAAGAGGTGATACCCAGGAGGAAAACTCTTATTCATGATTTGCTTTCCCAAGTGTCCAAATGGAAGCATTTTTCCTTGAAGCTTAAAGACACAACTGTGCCATAAAAATCTAGTTATGCTTACTCATTTACCTGCCTGAAGTGGGACCCAATCACAATGTAAGAGCTAAATTCCACATTATTTTATACGAAGAATAAGGCAAAATCAACAACACCCCAGGCAGGGGTTTAAAATCATCTTCATGGAAACCCACGGCTACACTGAAGCTTCCTGGAGAAGGACAACCACATGGTAAAGGAACCTTTAGAGCCCAGGACTTTGTCAAGAAGCAACCCTACTGTTCTAAGTGTTCTGCGAAACAGAAGGAAGTGTTTTGAAAGAAGCCTCTGGCTTCAAAAGATGACTTTTCAAACGAACTTTTGTTTTCCGTAACCAAAAAAAAAAAAAAAAAACAGTTGAGCCCAAGGCTGATTATACCCTTTCTCTGAGGGATTGACGTACATAAATTTATTCTCATATCTGAGGTCGAGAAGTCTGCTCTTAAATAAATGAGTATATAGGTTATAATTTTTTAATAGGTGCTTTCACATGTAATGAGCTGTTGATGAAAAGAGCGCTACCCAACAGCCAGACTTGTGTCCCCTCCCACTCTGCTTCCAGCTGGTGACCATATCTTCGGTTGATGCATCTGTAGGATGGAGGATGGTCTGTCACTCCAGCCCTGAACATGCTCGCATCTAAATGCTCTATTGCAGACCGACCTTCTTAACACGGATAATAACTGAACAGGGTAACTTTTGGTACCACTTCCAGATTTAAACTTTCCAGAAGTTAACATCTTTTTAAATGCCCACATCCTACCCACTACATCAGAGTTCAAGTTTTCATAAATTAAAACAAGAATATGTACCCTCTCAAAGAGGAATATTATGCTCCAAATTGACAATTGAAAGCCAATGGCAAGGAAACAGTATCTTTTGGGAAGAAGGGACCAAAAGTGGGGCCAGGGGTTGGTTTACAGAGAGAGGAAGGGGCAATAAGTTTCCAAGAGAAGCTTTCCCAAATCTTTACCTGGGTGGCCTGATTTAGAATGAGAGCATAGTATTTGAAGAATGGAGTTTCCCCCACAAAGAAGGGTCTCAGATCCAAAGTGGGTGACGAAAAACATTCTGAAAAGGAACCTGCTTTCTGTCAGGCCTGGTTGTGTCACTGACTAGGAGTGTAACTTTAGGTAAGTTATTCAAACACTCCACGTCAGTTCTCATCTGTGAAATGTTAAAGGTGAGAGAGAGGAGCGCCTCCTCCCTCTAACTCTTCCTCGTGTATGATAAGCTTGTTAGCCTTCAGAGTTAAAACTTCTGGAAAAGCCCCCCTGCCTCTCTCACCTCCTGTCAGGCGAGAGAGCGCTGGAAGAGGGCCTCCTTTCCATCTCTTAAAAATAAGAGGGCTTTCTGGAGACTTCGCAGAGGCATCTGACCAGGGTTATTTATTTATGCATTTGATTGTCTTGCTTTTTAAGTTCTTCCACTCCCACTGCCCGTTCCACTGTCCGGATCCCACTGGAGTCCACCCGACCACGTCCCCTGCCCTCTCCCTATTTCGTTCAGTCTCTTTCTTCCAAACGCACACAGGCAGGCGAGTTCAGGCAGAGCAGACGGAAGGAAGGAAAGGAGACGGAGGGGTGCCCAGCCGCCCCGGGCTCTCTCCAGACGGCTGGGACACCCGGGGACGCCCCCTTCCCGGCGGCCGCCCGCTTACCCGCGATGTCCCACAGCTGCAGGCGCACCAGCGTCCTGTTGTCCCAGTTGAGGACCTTGAGGGCGAAGTCCACCCCGATGGTGGCCCGGTAGTGCTGGGAGAAGAGCTGGTGCACATAGCGCTTGATGATGCTGGTCTTGCCCACGCCGAGCTCGCCGATGACCAGCACCTTGAAGAGGTGCTCGCGGGTCTCGGGCCCCGCGGCCGCCCCCCGGCCCGGCTCCCCGGCGCCGCCGCCCGCCATGCGCCCCGGCCCCTCGCGCCGGCCGCCGCTGTCGGCCGAGCCCTGGCTCCGCGCCGGGGCCCCCGCCCAGCGCGCCCTCGGACCCCGCGGCCGCCGTCCCCCGCGCCGCGCCGGCGACACCGCCTGACCGGTCACAGGACCCGGAACCGGCCGCCGCTCGCCGCCCGCCGCCCGCGCGGGGCGGGGACAGGGCCGGGGAGGACCGCGCCGAGGCCGCTCCCCGCCCCGCCTGCCTCCGGGAGGGCCGGCCGGCACGCGGGCGCCTCCCATCCCGGCCGCCCTCCTGGTGGCGGCGCCGCGGAGCCCGGCCGCCCCCTGCTGGCCCCGGGGAGCCGCCCGGAGCCCAGGCGGTTGGAGGTCAGCCTGAAACGGCGCTGAGCCGGCTGGTGGAAGCCCGGGGTCGGAGCGCAGAGGGGCGGGAGGGGCTGGTCCAGGGGCCGCCCCAGCCCGGAAGGCGCTGGCCTGGGCCTCAACCTCCTCCCCTGGATCTGCCCGGAGAGAGTTAACTCAGAGATCACGGCTTTTGATGCGTCCCTGGCGGCCCACTGTGGAAGCCGTGGAAGGAGTGGCAGAAGGACTCTGAAATTGACCAAAGGCTGATAACACTTTAGTATTTAAATGAAGAAGTATTAGGAAGAAGACGCAGGGTCTCCAAAACGATCTTATTGTACTTCCCTAACAAACACACCAAAAAGCCTTTTTAAACCTTCATCCGGGCGAGGCTCTGAGATAAATCCTGGGAACTAATTGAAAAGTAGTAGTTGGTACTGAGGCTTCTATTTTAAAGAAGAAAGATAGGAAGCCTTACCTTGCTGGCTGTGTTTATAAAATCGAGGGCTGCCCTCCCCCCCCCCCCCCCCCCGTAATATTTAGAAACACCTGGGGCTGGTAGGCTCTGATAGCTTTCCTAAACTGAAGCAGCTGCTTACCCTGTTCTCCTCACTCTGACAGTCGTTGAAAAATGTTTTTCAGAGGTGGAGGCGTTTGAAAATTTAGAAGTCAAGGTGGGAGTAAAACCTTTTCTAGAATAGCAATTGGAAAATCACAGATATGTCTCTAAAGAAGTTTTATGGCCAACCAGCATATGGCTTTGATGTTCACTCAACCAGAGAGAGCTTCCAGTATCTCTCCAGCTTGGGGAAGGAGCCAATCCTGATGATTGCCATCGCGCGGGATATTGTCCCATACATACATAGTAATTACCATGGGTTTTTATGGGTTCCTTCTCTAACCCTCCCAGGTTTCCACTGACATAAGAAATAAAATTGTGGTTCTAAAAACCATATGAGAATGATTTAAAATTAGAAATCGTCCCAGCTTGGGACCTTCGGTTCTCCAACTTGAGAGTTACGGGTTTGTTAAAACAGATTACTAGGCCCAAACCCAGTGGTGTTCTAATTCCGTAGATCTGGGGTGAAGCCAGATAATTTGCATTTCAAACAAGTTGCTGTGGGTCTAAGAGCACCGTGGTTTGGATCCAGTGCTTGCTTCTCAAACTTAAAAGTCCTTATGAATCATCTAGGATCTTGTAAAAGTGGCCGTTCTGATTAAGTATATGTGAGGTGGGGCCTGAGTTTCAGAATTTCAAATAAGTTCCCAGGTGATGTGAATGCCCTGAGGGGACCACACTTTGGTTAGCAAGGGTTAAGATTAGAATTCGGAAGTTCCCACATTTGCTTTGCATCTGACTCAGCAGATGTTCCGGAGTGAATTTTGGGTCCCCCCAAACTTTGTACGTTTAAATCCTAACTCCCGGTGTGATGCTGTTAGAAGGTGGGCCTTCCAGAGGTGCTTGTCATGAAGGTGGAGCTCTCGTGAATGGGATTAGTGCCCTTAGACAAGAGATTTCAGAAACGTCCTTCACGCCTTCCACCATGTGAGGACACAGCAAGAAGACAGCGGCCTATGAACCAGTAAGTGGGTCTCACCAGACACTCAGTCAGCTACTGCCTTGATCTTGGACTTCTCCGACTCCAGAACTGTGAGAAAGAAATGTTTGTTGTTTAAGCCACTGTGTAACCATGCTAATTTATTAAATCAGCCCAAGCTGACTAAGGCACCCGGGGGGGCTAGCTAGCTAACTTACCCAGACCTTCAGTCTTAATCTTTTAAAAGGAGAGCCCAAGAAGCTGTATTTAAAACAAAACAAAATAAACAACTGGCAAACATTATGCGCAAACTTGACTTACAGAACCACTGATTTAAATAACACCAAGGAGTGTAAGTAAGTACCCAACAATGTCTGCTTGTGCAGCGCTAGAGTGGAAAAGGTTGAGAGTTGGGTAGGGAGAATGGACAAGTCTTAGAATCCGGGGCTATTTTAGTGAGGAAACAAGTTTTTTCATAGATAAAATGAAGAGAAAATATTACGAGTAACCTGAGACTTGTGACTGTGAAAATAAGACTCTTTTAAACCAACATTTCCATTTACTACGTATAGGAATGGCCTGCTTGGAAAGCCACGCTGTGACGCTCTCTCGCACGTTTATTACGCCTTCTGTACTTGCTACGCTTTCTATCTGGAAGACATTGCAAACCATCACCCCACCCCTGGCTCTCCCAAGTAAACTCCTCCTCATCATTCAAGGGCTGGATCCAGGGATTACCTGCTCTTTTCACTCCAAATTTCCCTGGCAGGTTTATCCATTCATTTATTTATTCAAAAGCTTACGATTGTGCCAGGAAATGTTCTAGATACTCCAAGTACAATGATGAACGGTGTAGATAACAGTTGTGCTCTCACAGAGTTTATACTGTAGTAGAAGCAAGATAGATAATTAACGACCAAATAAATGAGATAATTTTAGATATAGATTTCATGAAGAAAATAGAATTGGAAAATGCCATTTAGTGAGTAATCATTGAACGAAGAATAAAAGTTACGCTAAGTAGCAGGCCTACTCTCAGGGGAATATTGAAAGTAGGTGTCAAGTTTCGCTTGTTTCCCACATGGATAAGCAATTGAAAAGACCATCCTTTCCTATGCCTCTGCAGGACCACCTTAGTCTTAAATCAAGTGCTCAGGTAAGAATAGGTCTGTTTCTGCTCTCTCTCTGCTCTTCCGTTAGTCTATGTGTCGGTACTTGCACCAATTCTTACCTGCCTTAATTACTGTCGCTTTATTATAAGTCTTCTTTTCTGGCAAATCATATCCTCTCATTCTGTAGTTCTTTTTCAAGTTTGTTGTAGCCATTCTTGTTGATTTGTTTTTCCACATAGATGTTAGAATCAGCATCTTAATTTTCATAAACACACCTTCTAAGAGTTTTGGTGGAATTACTTTGGATCCATAGATCAATTTGAAGAGAATTGAAAACAGTGAGTTTTCAAAAATATTGACATGGTATGTCTATCATTTATGTAGGTCTTAATATCCTTTAATAATATGAAGAGGTCTTGAATTGTTTGTAGTTGGTATATAAAAATAAAGTTAATTTGTGTAGAATGAATTTAGGTTTAATGACCCTGATAAATCTAAAAGTTTACTTATAGAATTACATTTTCTGTGTACAGAAACGTATTTTCTTTCTTACTTTTAATCTTTATATATTTTATTCCTTTTTCATATTTTATTTCACTGGCTAGGACTTCCAATATAATTTTGAATAAAAATGGAGATAGTAAGCAACCCAGTGTTTGAGAGAAAATGTTCAACATATGCCTATTATTTTATTTTAATAAACTTTTCATTAGTATTATATTAAAATAGTTTTATATTTACAGAAAAGTTCAAAGATAGTACAGAGAGTTCCTATGTACCTTATACTTAGTTTCCCCTGTAGCTAATATTTACATTAGCATGCTGCATTTGTCACAATTAGTGAACCAATAATTGATAAAACTAACTGAATTCCGTACTTTATTTAGATGTTCTTAGTTTTGACCTAATGCCCTTTTTCTGTCGGCCAACACTTAAGGAGTGGGGAGTTATGCTCCACCCCCACTAAGGTCAGAATCTCTACATAAATTATTTCGAATTCTTCTACACAGTAGATTTATCTCTTCTCTCCCGTTTATTCATCTATTCAATCATTTATTTATATCGGTTTACCTGGAATTGATGTTAGAATAATTCTGGACTTATAGAATGAGACAGGAACTGTTCCCTCTGCTTCTATTTTCTGTAAGAGATTGTAGGAGACAACGTATTATTTCTTCCTTAAGTATTTAGTAGAATTCACCAGTGAAACTATGGGCCTGGTGCTTTATTTTTTGGAATTTTATTAACAAATGATTCAATTTCTTTAGTATCCATTTAGTATTGATATTCAGGTTATCTGTTTCTCCTTGTGTGAGTTTTGGTAGTTTGCGTCTTTTAAGGAACTGGCCCATTTCATTTATGTTATCAAATTTGTGGGCATAGGCTTGTTCATAGTATTTCTTTATTATTCTCTTCCTGAGCTGGGTAGTGATGATTCCTCTTAATTTACGATGTTGGTCATTTGTCTATTTTTCCCTTGGTTAGTGAGGCTAGATGTGTGGTTTTACAGATTTGTTTTCCAAGGAGCCAGCTTTTGGCATTACTGATTTTTCTCTATTGATTTCCTATTTTCCATTTTAATGATTTCTGCTCCAATTTTTATTGTTTATTTCCTTCTGCTTGCTTTAGGTTTAATTTACTTTCCTTTATCTAGTTTCTTAAGGTAGAATATTAGGTTTTATATCTTTTTAAACATGAATTTAATGCTATACTTTTACCTCTATGCACTGCTTTCACTGCATCCCACAAAATTTGATAAATTGTGCTTTCCTTCATTTAGTTCAAAATATTTTAAAATTTATCTTGATCCTTCTCCTTTGACCCATGGATTGTTTGTACGTATGTTAATTTTCAAATATTTTGAATTTCCCAGCCCTCTTTCTGTTACTGATTTCTGGTTGAACTCTAGTATATCTGAGAACATAGCTGAATGATTTCTGTTCAATATGGTAGCCACTAGCCAAATGTTAGCAATTTAAATTTAAATTAATTAAAATTAAATGAAAATTTTAAAGTATTTCCTCAGTCACACTAGCCACATTTTAAGTGCTCAATACCACATGTGGCTAGTGGCTACCGTGTTGGTTAACACAGATAAAGAACATTTCTATTATTGCAAAAATTTCTTTTCTTCCCCCAGCCTTATTCAGATAAAATTGACATATAACATTGTGTAAGTTTCAGATATATGATATGATTTGATACTCTTATATATTGCAAAATGATACCACCAAAGCACTAGTTGACACCTCCATCACATCACATAATCACCTTTTGTGGGTTTTTTTGAGGAAGATTAGCCCTGAGCTAACATCTGCCAATCCTCCTCTTTTCACTGAGGAAGACTGGCCCTGAGTGTACATCCATGCCCATCTTCCTCAACTTTATATGTGGGACGCCTACCACAGCATGGCTTGCCATGCGCTGCCATGTCCACACACAGGATCTGAACCGGCGAACCCCAGGCCGCCAAAGGGGAACATGCGCACTTAACCGCTGTGCCACCCAGCTGGCCCCTACCATTTTTTTTGTAATGAAAATATTTAGGATCTACTCTCTTAGCAACTTTCAAATATATAATACAGTATAGTTAATTATAGTCACTGTGCTATACTTTAAATCCTCAGAACTTATTCATTTTATTGCTAGGAGTTTGTACCCTTTGACTGACATCTCATTTTCCCCACCCACCGCCCCGGTAACCACCATTCTACCCAGTTTCTATGAGTTCGGCTTTTTTAGATTCCACCTATAAGTGATATCATACAATATTTGTCTTTCTCTGTCTGACTAACTTCACTTAAAATAATGCCCTTAAGATCTATCCATGTTGTTGCAAATGGCAAGATTTCCTTCTTTCTCACAGCTGGATAATGTTCCATTGTGTATATGTATACTACCTCTTCTTTATCCATTCATCCAACGATGGACACTTAGGTTGTTTCTATATCTTGGCTATTGTGAATGATGCTGCAATGAACATGGGAGTGCAGACCTCCCTTCAATATCCTGTGTTCGTTTCCTTTGGATACATTCTCAGAAGTGGGGTTGCTGGATCATATGGGAGCTCTGTTTCAGACAGCGCTGTTATAGAACATGACATAAGAAGATATCTTTATGATTTTAGGATAAGTTAGAGTTTTTGAAACAGTCACGAAAACTCTTAGTTATAAAGGAAAATATGCTAAGTTGAATTACATAAAATTTTAAAAAGTTTCCCCGAAAACAACCGTTAAGAGAGTAAAAGATAAGACACACTTGCATAGTCTAGGGTTCTGGCAATGTTAGATTTTTAAAATCTAGATTCTAGATCCTAGATGATGGTGATATTGGAGATGTTAATTTTGTGATAACTCATCAAATTGTACACTTACGACTTGTGCACTTTTCTCTATGTAAGATGAACACTAATAAAAACGTTTATTTAAAAAATTAGAAAACTATGAAGCATACATATGAGTGACCAAATGGATATATGAATAGTTTCTAAATCAACTAGTAATAGCAATATAAAAAAAATGCAAATTAAAATAACAAGACAATATTTCACAACTATCACATTGGTCCAAAATATTATAGTGTGACAAAATTAAGTGCTGCTGATGATGTGAAGAAATGAGCATTCTTATAACTGCTGATGAGAATGTAAAACTCCTAGAATATTTTGTAGAACATTTTGCCAATATCTAGTAAGGTTATGTGTGCACATGCCTAATGTATTAGTTAGGGTTCTCCAGAGAAACAGAGCCAATAGGATGTGTATTTATGTGTATATGTATGTAAGTGTGTGTGTGTGTGTGTGTGTAGAGAGAGAGAGAGAGAGAAAGAGACAGAGATTTTAAGGAGTTGACTCACATCATGATTGTAGAGGTTGACAAGTCTATAATCTGCTGGCAGGATAGAGACCCAGGAAAGAGTTGATGTTGCAACTCAAGTCTAAAGGCAGTCTGCTAACAGAATCCCCTCCTTCTTGGGGGAGGTCAGTCTTTTTCTTAATGCTTTCAACTGTTTCCATGAGGCCCATTTAAATTATGGCGGGAGATCTGCTTTATTCAAAACTTACTGATTTAAATGGTAATCTCATATGAAAAATACCTTCACAGCAGCATCTAGACGTATTTGACCGATATCTGGGTACAGTGGCCTAGGCAAGCTGACTCATAACATTAACCATCACATCTGATAATCCAATATCCTCATTAAAAACAAAAACAAAAGCAAAACACAGCCTTTTACGAATAGTCACAAGAAGTCATATACAAAAATACTTATCGCATCATTAATGTAACAGGGAAAAAGTAGAAACAACTTTATCATCCCTCAATCAAGAGGAATGAACAAATAAACTATGATTTATTTATATAGTGAGATAACATACAGGACATAACATACTATGTGAATACATGGGGCAATCTCAAAAATATAATGTTGAGTGAAAAACGTAGGTTTTAAAATTATTTATGTGGTATGAAGCCTTATGGCGTTTGGAAGACAATTTGAAGTTACTTTTTGGTTTTCCTCTTGTTTTGTGAGATCCTTTTTTTTCTTTTCACCTCCCCTCTTGCCTGCAGGTGTTTCCTTTGTTTCTCAAATAAACCACTTACACTTGAAATGTTGTCTTCAGATCAACTTCTGAAGGAATTCGAACTAAGACATGTGACATGCACAATTCAACTATGAGCTAAAAAATATATGTGTGCAAATGTAGTTGATAGAAAATACAGTACTTCAAAAGGATCTTGATTTTTCCTGTAAGTAATAATGTCTCTTTTCACATTTTGCTTTATGATCTAGGTCCTTATTCTGAAATCTTCCCCAAACTCTCGAAAAGATCTATAAAATCTCTCACAAGGTGTCAGGTATATATATCAGGTAAATTGTTACCTCCATTATTTTCCATGAAGATTTTCCTCCTGGAGCTTTTCATGGTTTTTCTCTAATTTGGACTGAAAGCTCTTAGGCTGACTGCACAGCTGTTGTTCTGGAACTTTCCTTTGCCATCACTCTGGATTTTTTTCTTCACTTCTTTTGTATGTTGGAGCTCTGACTTCTTGGATCCCAAGTCTATCTCATCTTACTGGAGCATATCCTTTGATAGCTTTCTGAGAAAAGATGCTTTGGAAGTAAACATTTTTGAGTCCTTACATGCCTGAAAATACTGTTATTCTACCCTCACATTTTGTTTAATGTTTGAATAGTTATATAATTCTGGATTCGAATTTTAACCCTCTCAATTTTAATTTCAAAAGCACTTATTTATTGAATTTTTGCTTTCAGCATTGCTTGATTAAGTCCAATGCCATTCTGACTGACAAGTTTTCATATGTAAACTGTTGATTTTGTCTGGAAGTTTGTGTCCTCGTTATTCTTGATATCCTCTTTATCCAAGGATATTCTTGATATTCATAAAATTCTGAAATTTTTGAAAACTTGGCATGGAACTTTTGTATTCATGGGGCTCTTTTAATATGGAAATTTATGTCACTTGAGTCTGGAAATTTTTCCTGTATTATTTCTTTTCTAAATTCTGCCCCTTAATTTTCTTGTTTCTCTGTTTCTGAAACTACTATTGGCTGGTTATTTAAACTTCTGGATTGTCTCGTTTGTTTGTTTGTTTTGATTTTTATATTTTTGTCTTATATTTGTCGGTTATTGCTACAATAAAGTTGTACAACAAACCTCTGAAGCACTCAGTGTCACACAAACACAAGCATTTATTTTCCTGCTCACCAGTCTGCAGTTGGCCGGTGTTCTTCATAGCTTGGCTGGAGTCGGCTAGACTTGGCTGATCGGGGTCATCTGCTCCGTGTATTTCTCATTTTCCTTGGACCAGCAGCTTCTCAAATGGCAGATGCTCAAGAAAGCAAATAGAAACTCAAGTGCCTAGTAAGACTTTGGTTTGGAACAACGCACTGTCACATCTACACACATTCTTTTGGCCTTGTAGCCCTGGCTTACGATCAGTGGAGTGGAAAAATATCGTCTACTCTGTAGGGAAAAGGAGCAAATATTTTCTGAAAGATAATCCAATTTATCACTTTTATGTTATATTTCTCTCTCTCTTTTTTTTGGTTCTTTCTAAATGATTTCCTGTTGAATTTTTTGCAACCATATATTTTTGATTTCTGAGAACTCTTCTTTGTTCTTTTGTCTTTTTCCTAAAAACATCATTTTCTTTTTAAACAAAGAAATATTTTCTCATATCCATCTGAACAATTGATTGATTTTTCTCTCTCCCTCTCCCTCTCTTTCTAAATTTTTCATTTTGTTTTCTACATTTCTCTTGGAGCTTTTTTTTTTCTTTATTATGTCTGTGTCTTACATATTGGAGGCTATAAACACCTAACGATACTTCATTGTTTCAAGAGTGAGACACTATCATTAATTGAAATTCTATGGGTGTGGGCAGGGATTATTGACTGGTGGATTTCACTGTAAGATAACTGCATGGGAGATCTGTAGAGCTTTTTTTTGGCTGCTCAAGTTTCCAGAAATTATTTTCCAGCCTCCTGTCTGAGAGATAGAAGCCTGGTTAGTAGTCAGAGAATGTGGGAGTCTCAATGTTCAGCACACAGACTTTCACCCACTCCCCCTCTTTTTAGGATGGCACTTTGCCCTTCATTCACCATGCTTAGTGTCTTCTCTGGTGTAATTTCTCCTGATAATAGACCTGATATATTTCATAGGCATGTGGTTGGTTAGTAACCTGCTGTACAGGATTGCAGAGAGGATCTCACTAAGTAATTCAATTTTAAAGTCACGTTAAACTAACTTTAAACTGTTTATAGTCTACCTTAGAACTCTACCATTGTCTTCAAGGGAATCTTTATCTCTTGTTCCTGAGTTTTTCCAGGTTTGCGCTATGAATTACATTATTTCTTGTAGGCGCCTCCCCTAAAAGTGCCTAGATTTCTGCATTCTCATTTGTGTTATGTCAGTTACCACTCTTTGTGTGGTTTCCATATTCAAAATATTTGTAGCAATTTCTCATTTCCTGTTATCTCCTTTCTCAGTCTATTTGATCTTTTGGATATTTTAACTTTTCAGATTCAGCTGTTGTCATGTTACTGGAGTTATAGTAGCAAGTGGAGATAAACACATGTGTTCAATCTGCCGTGTTTACCCAGAATGGAGAAGGATATTCTAAAATTCAAATCAAATCATAGCTCAACTCTGTTTTAAAATAGTCAGTAACTACATACAAAATTCAGTTTGAAGTCTACACTTTGTAAGATGGCGCTTGTCTCTCAACAACTCCACTAGTACTCTCTCTATCCCCCTCATTACTGAAATTTGTCCTGTTTTTCTAGGATACCATGTTCTCTTTTATCTTGGGGCATTTGCTCTGAATTCTCCCTTTCCTCTCCCTTCCTTTGAGTAGCTCCTAATAGCCTTCAGCTCTCAGCTTAAACATCACCTGCTCTTTCCTCTTCCCCCAAGCTTAGGAAGGATGCCCTTTTTTCCCTCTCCAATGGCATCCTGTGCACTGCTGGTCACTTTAGCACTGCATTATGGTGTGAATTTGGTACTCTGTGTCCCCCTTTACATTACAAAGCTGGGCAGGGACTTAGTCTTCTTCACTATAAGGACATCAACGCTCAGTTGCTATATAGCAGGTATTCATTAAAAATTTGATGAATGAATATTGAATGAGCACTAGACTATTCCACGAACTGGATTCACATCCTGGCTTCATCCATGGGCCGACTTTGTGGTCTTTGAATAGAAAAAGAGCATAGAATTTGGAGGAAGTGGTGAGCCCAATTTCTGGCTCTACCATTTCTTGTTTGATTCCAGGAGATCCCAACCTCTCCAATCTCCATTTTCTCAGCTTTAAATGGAATTAAAATATATGATCTGCTTTCTGCACAAAGTGATATATAGGTAATATTTAGTACATTTTACAAATGCATAAAATATGCTAAAACTCAACCTTACTTTAAGAATCTATTAAATACCTAGTACTGTGTTCTCTGCCAAGTTCTTTGCTGTGTATGTGTGTTTTCTGTGTGCCCATCTGTTTAAATGATCAGCCTCTCGCTTTTTAAAGTGTCGATAGTAATGTAACATGATTAAGAGCAAAAGAACAAAGTGCCCCTATTAGCATAATTTTAAGTAGTTATAAATGTATTAAATATTTTAAATGTGTCAGAGAATTAAATTTTATAATATTTTTCCATAGGTTATGTGTTCTTATTTAACCATTTTGAATGTAATTCTATGTTAATTTCATATAAATTTCATCAGTTAATGGAGAACAGCTTGGCAAAATATAAATGAAATTCCAGCCAGTTTGAATGATTCTCGTTAATGCCTTCTGTTTCCTCATTGTGCAGGATAATCTAATATTCATGAGATCATAGAGCCAAATACAATTATAATCTCAAATACTCTTCTCCCTCCATAGGAGATTGTATTATATATTTCAGGCTCTGTGGAGGCCCTACGCTGTGTGGGGGCACGATGCACTTTTTAATTATTTCTTCACAGAGCTGGTTGACATGATCATCCAGAAAATGCAGAGTAAACAATTTTATGACTGATTCCTATATTGAATTGAATATCCTCTTTGAAGCCACCAAAGGGCATTTTTGAATCAGTTTATCTGCAATATGATTTTCATGTCTAAACTAGTCATTGCAGTGTTTATTCAATAGCCTTGACATTTTTAAAGGAAATAGAAAAGATAGGAGAAAGAATATCTAACAAATGCCTCTTTTCTCTGAACCATTCAGGAACATCCTTTGAGAAGATGTGAATATTACACGTCTTGGATTCCCATGTCTTAATGGGAATATCTTCACGGTCTGATGGAGACTTTTACATAGAATGAAATGGCTTGGAAGGCACATTTCAGCCTGTGTTATTGTCATATTTTTAAACTGCTATCTATTTAAATATATTTTGAAAAGTTCAGTCTCTTCTCTCCGCAGTGCTGTGGATTCCAGCCCCATCAGTCGGTAGCTTAAAGGGAACAAGTAGACCATTCTCTTGATTATCCAGGTGTAACCATTTGTGGATTGGAACTGTTTGGCCGCAAGAGGGCAAGCTTTGCAAATTCACTCCTGCTGAACAGTGACTGAAGATGTCCTGGAACTCATAACTAATTTACCTAGAAGTTTCCTTTAGCAAAAGACCATGACGTCTCAGTAGTGGGGAGTTCAGTGTATGTGGTTATGGCATTTCAAGTCAGTGGGAAGATCAAGGGGGTTTCAAGATTTAGGACACAGTATTTACATGCATGTTAGGGGTGGAAGGATTATATGTTACAAAATGCCTTAGTCACAATTTCCAGACTCTGATCTTTGAAAAGAAAACCGTGAGACCAGAACTAGTATATTTGTCATAATTAGACAGAGATACTTTGAAAAGCAGGATACTGGGTCAATAATTTCCCTTTCCTTTCTTCCACCAATTAGACATTAAAATATTTATTGAGGGCTTGTTCTAGTCCAGGAATTGTTCAAGTTGGTATAAAGTACTCAATGCAACCATTATTCTCACTTTCATTAGTGTAGTGGCCAGGTAAATCTAATTAAACTTCATTAATAAACAACCCTCAGACTGCAGTCACTCCACCTACAAAAAGTTTGTTTTTGCTCATGTAAAACCTGGTGTGGATCTGGGAGGGTCTCTAGGCAGCTGTCTGCCGTGTGATGCCCTGGAATCCAGGCTGCTTCCATCTTGTGGTGTTGCCATCACAACCCCTGCTTCTACAATCACGGAACCAGGGTTAGAGAGGACTGGACAGTCTTGCACTGTCTGTTAAACGCTTTGGCCCTGAAGTAACACCTGTGACTTGTATTCACAAGGCGTTGGTTAGAACTAGTCAAGAAGGCCTGTCTACGTATAGAGGAGAGAGGAAAGCATAAGCCCATTGTGTGCCTAAAAGGACAGGAAACCAGAAGTTTCTCCCATATGTAGATTACTGTTTCTAGAAGACTAAACAGAGAGTAGGCAAACACATTTATATTATGAGAGAGAGGGAATTATTCCAACAGTTATAAATACATTAATGTGGTACTCCCCAATTATGTATAAAAAAGCTAAAACTCAGACAATTGTCTATTGGTAAATAATTAAAGAAAGTGTTTTACCTATCACGTTTTTAAGTTTGAAACAAGGTTTTAAGTTTGAACCTTGGCACTATTGACAATTTGAGCCAGATGATAATTCTTTGTTGTAGGGGCTTTTCTGTATATCATATGATGTTTAGCAGCATCCCTGGTCCCCACCCACTTGATGCCGGTAGCCAACACCCACCCAGATGTGACAACCAAATATGCCTCCAGACATTGCCAAATGTTCCCACCAGGCCAAAATTGTCCTAGATGGAGAACCCGTTGGTTTGAAACCACTGGTTTGAAGTATCCCCCCCATGTCATTTTCAACACCAAACCTTAGAGTTAACGCAGTAAATATGCTTGCATATATACCTTACAATATATCAAGCACTTTACATGGCTCCATCTCAATTGATAAAATAATAAGAGAATATGAGGAAAGTCAAAAAGGTGAAATGCTTTGTCCATATCACAAAGTGAGTAAATGGCAGGGAGACAAGGAAATCTAAGTCCTCTCGCTCCAGATTCATAAATATTTATAAGTGTTTTTTGAGTCCCTCCTAGGTGACAGGAACTGTTCCAGGTAGAGAGGATTCAAAGATAAAAGGTCTGGTTCCTGCTCTCAGGAGACTCACAGTCTAGTGGATAAAAGACAAATTAACATGAAATTGCATGGGAGGGAGGCTGGCCCAGTGGCACAGTGGTTAAGTTCACACGTTCCGCTTTGGTGGCCCAGGGTTCACCAGTTCAGATCCCGGGTGTGGACCTATGCACCACTTGTTAAGCCATGCTGTGGTAGGCGTCCCACATAAAATAGAGGAAGATGGGCATGGATGTTAGCTCAAGGCCAATCTTCCTCAGCAAAAAAGAGGAGGATTGGCAGAGATGTTAGCTCAATACTTACATGGGAGGTAATTTAACTAGGTGCTCTAATGGAAGGGCTTATAGGAGGTACTTCACCACAGAACTATGAGAAAAGCAATAGAAACGCTACAACAGAAAGGAAGAAACGATCGGAAGCAGTGGAACACAGAGAATGTTGAATTTTATTTCTAAGTCACGAGAGAAAAAGTGAACTGAAATACAGAAAACTACAGAGCAGATCAAGAGGAGAGAAAAGAATGCGACCCTGAGCTGTGAGAAGGGAAAAGAGTGAAAGATGTTGCTAAGCCCTAAACATGCAGGCAGGTGTTGTCTGAATAGTTGCAAGAAGCAGAAACCCCCTCACTTCATAGTGTTCTAGAATGTTGATTCAAATGAATCCCATCGAGCTCAAAGGAGAAATCCTACTCCAGAACATTATTAAAACGTGTTTTAAAAAGCCAAACTGTACATCTCTGAAGTAAAAGAAAAGTGAATGAGTAAGAATAGTTTTAAAGGGCATCTTTCATATAAATGACAAGCAATATAATTTCTGAAAATGTGGCCTGCTGGCAACTTGCAGGACAGTTCTTTTGTCCAAGCTTTGAACTGTGATCACTTGGAATAAATTTATTTTGCCTTTTGATTTGACTATGTCTTTTTATTTTTTAAAGATTTTAATGTTTCCTTTTTCTCCCCAAAGCCCTCCAGTACATAGTTGTATATTCTTAGTTGTGGGTCCTTCTTGTTGTGGCATGTGGGACGCCACGCAGCATGGCCCGATGAGCAGTGCCACGTCCGCACCCAGGACCCGAAACGGCGAAACCCTGGGCAGCTGAAGTGGAGCGCGTGAACCCAACCACTCAGCCACAGGGCCGGCCCCCAAGATTTGACCATGTCTTAATATTTAAATATCTCAAACATTTTTCAGTTTAGGAAAGATTTAAAAAATGTGGAGATTCATTAGCATAAGTGTGAGTCTCTGTCAGTAAATGATTTAATAATTTGACCTATTAAATGACGAGAAGCTATATAAAGGGTGCTAGATAGCCTTTTCTCTTTAAAACTTCCGTGATAAGGGGGATTGTTATTGAGTAAAACATGTTTTAAATTGCTTGTTTGGAAACCAGAGAGGGTGCAAAGATTATTTTTTCCAACAGGAGCATCCAGGCCCTCAGTGCTCTTTCCTCTCCATGTGAATCAGTTCACTGCTCTCTGAGCCTTTACTCATATCATGCTGTTCCTTCTGTCATCAGTCTTCACAACTAGCAAACAGTGACTCATCTCTTTTCCTGTCCCTGTATTATCTCACCATCTCAGGCTCACTCTGCCCTCCAGGTGTGTCCTGCCTATCACCTAGTTTGAAATCCTACTTCTTTTTTATTGTCCTGTTCAAACCCTTACTCCTCCATCCAACTTTTCAAAATTAGTCCCAACTTTCTGCATTCTGCTCGTTAGGCATGGGTCACTATTGACAATTAGAGCATTCTCTGTGTTGGTTGAGGGCAGTAATTCCTCGCTCTAACTCACCCCCATCCTAACTTCCCACTTGCTCCCTGCCAAGTAAAACATACAGTGGGAGGGGCAGTGTCTGCATGTTTGATTTGACATATCAAGCAAGAGTAAAATTTGAAAAACCAGCATAGAGGGAAAATCTATGGGCAGGTGGAGCAGTGTAAAGAGAGGTGGAGAATTTGGGGAAAGAACTGAGGGGAGAAAGTTCCAGTTTCTTTGTGACTTGCAGTGGGGAGGAGGTCGAGGTGTGTAACTCAAGATGTCGCCTCCTAATTACCCCAAGGAACTCAAGGGAGGTTTCGGAAGCATTTAATTGTTTCTCCAAATTGTTTTTTTTTGTTTCATTTTTATGTTAAGAGATGCAATCCCTAACCACCCTGAACCAGAACAGCCCACCGCAAGAGCAGGGCCCACACTGATGAGCTGAAAGGCAACAACTGAGACCGCACCAGCAAACACCCACCTCCCTCTGTTGAATATTCATTCCCCATTTGAAATAAAAGGCCCCTGCTTTGCTGTGCACAGGGAGAACCATGACTTTGGAAATGATTCCACATGGTCTCCTATTTGCTGCAAATAAACCCTACTTTGTGTGACAACTCCTTCTGGTGGAGAGTCTGATTTTAGCTCACCAGGAGGCAAACTCACTTTGGTTCAGTAGCAAAGAGGGACACCCTCCTCTGGGTTGAATCTCCCAGAGGTTCCCCCATGGGTGCCTGGGAAGTCCCCAGGAGACAGGCTTCATGTGATACTATGATTTATGATAAGAAATATTTATTTGGTCTTGTCCCAGTTTCTGGCCCAGAGCTCCTAAACCCTTGGAATTTCTTAAGTGATAAGGGCAGTAAAGGTGTCATTTGTAATGTTATTAAGGTGACTTTTGGAAAACACCTAGGGATGGGGCTGGTTGCCAGGGGAGCCAACCAGGTGATGAGAGGTTTAGGACTTTCAATTCTGCTCCTGACCTCCTGGGAGGGGAGAGATGCTGGAGATTGAGTTCAGTCACCAATGGCCAATGATTTAATCAACCATGCCTAAGTAATGAAGGCGCCATTAAACACCCAACAGGAGAGGGTTAGGAGAGCTTCCCAGTTGGTTGGTGAATGTGTGGACATTAGGGGAGAGTGGCGCAACTGGAGAGGGCACAGAAGCTCTGAGCTCTCCCCATACCTTGCCTTATCTTTCTCTTCCATCTGGCTGTTCCTGAGTTATAAGAAGCCAGTAATCTAATAGGTAAAATGTTTCTCTGAGTTCTGTGAGTCACTCTAGCAAATTAATTGAACCCAAAGAGGAGGTTGTTAGAACCTCCAATTCATAGTCAGTAGATCAGGGGCTGGCCCAGCGGTGCAGCGGTTAAGTTTGCACGTTCCGCTTCACTGGCCCAGGGTTCACCGGTTTGGATCCTGGGTGCAGACCTATGCACTGCTTGTCTAGCCATGCTGTGGCAGGCATCCCACATATAAAACAGAGGAAGATAGGCATGGATGTTAGCTCAGGGCCAGTCTTCCTCAAACGAAAAAGGTATAGTCAGTAGGTCAGAAGCACAGGTGACAGCCTTGGCTTACAATTGGCATCTGAAGTGGGGAGGGCAGTTTTGTGGCACTGAGCCCTTAACATGCAGGATTTGACACTATCTCTGGGTAGAAGGTGTCAGGATTGAGTTAAATTGTAGGACACCCAGCTGGTGTCAGAGAATTGCTTGGTGGTGAGGGCAAACCTCCCCAAAACACATTGTAATTGGTGACCAGACCCTTGTTTCTCCTGCATCCAGGGAAGGCATGCCTCGAGCTATGAGAAGGGAGGGGGAAAGGCCTCAACCAGGCCTTCCTGTTTAAAGGTTTATTATGGTGTCCCGGTTAGGAGCACAGCCCGGGGAGGAGATCTGAGCTCTGCCATTTCTAGCTAGACTATTTTGAACAGTTGCTGACACTTTTTAAGCATCTTTAAGTCTATCCCATAGAAGTTTTGGAAGCATCTAATGAAATAAAACAGGTTGAGCAGTTGCACAATGCCCGCACAGGGTAAGCACTCAACAAATGAGGAGTTCCTCCTGCCTCTTGCAGTGTGGCGGGGTGGGGGTGGGGGGTAGATGGCTTTCAGGGGGGATGGGAACTAGGACAGCTTGAATAGCTGATCAAAGAACAGACTTTGAGTCATACAAAACTAGATTCACGTCTAGTTTGATTCAGACCTAGACTAGATTCAGACCTGCCCCTTGAAAATGTGGGACCCCAATCACGCTAGGTAACATTTATGACCCTCAGCTTTCTCATCTTTAAAAGAGCCTTAATAGCACATATCTCAAAGGGGTCTTGTAAGGATTAAAGTAAAGATTTGACATACTGTATATGTAACGCTGAGCATAGTTGCTTGTATAGAATAAGTCCAATAAATTCTAGCTGATGTTATTAGGACGCCAGCAATTATGTAGGCTTTTTGTCCTTGAGTGAGCTTTCTCAGGAAGATGATCTATGAAACAATTTAGTTGCACAAAAATATATCGTGTTCTTATTATGGGCCAGGCACTTGGATAGACACTGCTATCCAAGATTCACAGAATAATAAAACATAATGCCTGTTTTCAAAGTATTCACTGTCTGATGGGGTGAGCAGAGATGTACTTATAAACAGGAAAATGGTCCAGTTGCAAAATGGGGGGAAGAAGGAGTTAATTCCTATTATAGAGACCCACAAATCCCCAGGAAGCTGAACCTTGTAGGACTAACAGCATTTCAAAGGCAGAAAATTGGAGGAACGGTACCTCAAGAAATTGGAATAGCTGTGCAAAAATGCTGGATGTGAAAATGCTTCCAGTATTTGGAAAATAACTAATTTGGGGTGCGTGTGTGTGTGTGTGTTGTGGGTTACTGTAAATAATCATGTACTTGATTCTTGTTTTTGTTTTTTTCTTTTTGAATGATGGGAACAGTTTCTTTCAATTATATATTTCACACAGCCCCTCATAGCATCTTGCACCAGGTAAGCTTCAGTGAAGTGAATTAAATTGAAGATGCTTTCTCATTAGATTTTAATTTCCCAAATATCCTAAAGTTTATTGCCTTTTTTGCATGATAAGTTTATTTTCTAGAGCCATTCCAATTAATATGCTTAGGTGTCTCCGCTGACAGTGTTTCAGAAATAATAATGGCATGAATTTTTAAATTTTCATAGCAATTTACTTGGCTTTATATAGTTCATCCTTCATACTAGAGTCTGTAAAACTACGTAAAAATTTAGCCACCACTCAGGCTTTTGGTTCTGGCTGATAAATATGAGGTTTCTCTCTGTCAAAGAGTAGTAACTAAGGAAAGCCTGCTCTGTCTCTGAGTGAAAGGACCTAGAGGCAGAGTCTGGAGGAGAGGTCATCTCCCCAGCAAAGGAGGCAGCTGGTGCAGAGATGCAAAACTGCTAAAATAGGAATGAGCGAAAGACTGGTGACCAATGTCCTCATCACTTGAACTCAGCTGGACCATTCAGTTCTGACATATATTAATGAAGAGGAAATAGGGGGAAGAAGATTGAGAAAGAGGAGGAGCGGGGCGTGATAACGCTGTTTGTTTTGGGTGTTGCGCCGGCAAGACCACGTCTTAGAATTAGGGGGATGGAGGGAACTAATCCTCAAATGCCTAAGTCAGTTTTGTTTCAGTAAGAACATAAGTCAGTAGAAATGGATTATGAGATTCAAAGGATTATTATTTCAATGTTTATTTTGTATTACTCATGAAATACTGTATTGTCAGCTGACCTTGAATTCCATCGTGCTCTCTGTTAGGTCGTCAGGTTTTTCCTCACTGCTGGAGCATTCTCTTGACCCCACACTCTCCTCCAGCTCCAACCTTGTTTCATTTCTTTTTTATCATTTATAGAAAGATAATTTACAAAAGCTGTCGATAATTCTCCCACTTTTATTCTCCCATTCTCTGTTGTAAGGATAGCAGTAATCTTCCCGTGATTGGTCCACTGGTCAACTCAGTTCTTACCTCACCAGAACGCTCACTGCATTTGCACAGCTGAGGAGCCTCCTTATTGACACATTCCATTCTCTTCCTGCTGGGCCATCACTCTCTGGTGCTTTTCTTCCTGTGCTTATTTTTTCTCAGACTCATTTTGTTATTTTCCATCATCCTTGATACCACAATATGGTGGTGTTCCTCAGGGATCCTTGTTCTTTTCTTAATCTACATTATTTCCTCAGTGAAATCATCCAGTCTTATGGTTTTATATATCGTCTGTCCTTTGTTGACTCTCACATTTTACATCTGACCTGTGCTCTGACTCCAGACTTTCATATCCACCCACCTCCTCACCATGACCAAAATCAAACTCTCAATTCCCACCACACAGCTTATTTTTCTAAAGTTTTCACCATTTCATCCTGTCATCTCTACTCTTCTGTTGTTCAGGCCAAAAATCTTGGAGCCATCCTTGACTCCATTCTTCCTCCCACTCCCCACATCAAATCCACTAGTCATTGCTTCATTTAGTATTTTAAAAATATTTACTAAGTGCTTCCTATGTGTCTGGTACTGATCTGGAAGCTGCAGATGCGGGAGAGAATAAAGCAGACAAAAGCCCTGCCCTCAAGCTCTTTAAATGACTCCAAAATGGATTCACAATCAAGCCATCTTTCATCTCCTATACATCGCCTCCACCACCCTAGATGAAACCACCTAAGTCTCCCTGAGTTATTGCGATAGCTTCATGCTTCCACTCTTGTCCCCCATCATCTCTTCTCACCATACGAATCAGAGTCCATTTTGAAACATAAATTAGACCACGCCTTTTCTCTGCTCATGACCATTCAATGGCTCCACTTCTCACTCAGAGCAAAATCCAAGTCCTTAACAAAACCTACAATGCTCTATGTGATCCGGATGCTGCTATTGCTCCCATTTCCCCTCCAGCACCCTCCCCTTCTCTGACTTTGCTCCGGTCACATCAGCCTCCTTGCTCTTTTCCAACACTTCAAACAGCCCACAACACACTATCTTAGTTCTTGCTACTTGGCGTATTCCCACACATTAGGTCGTCCCTCAAATGTTGCTTTACTGAGGAGGTCTTTCCTGATCTTTAATATAAAAGAGCATTCA
Organism: Equus przewalskii; assembly: GCF_037783145.1. Lineage (NCBI taxonomy): Eukaryota > Metazoa > Chordata > Mammalia > Perissodactyla > Equidae > Equus > Equus przewalskii. The sequence goes on from NC_091862.1 coordinate 19,842,072, forward strand.
TACCTTCATCATTCTCTATTCCCCTTTCCCTGTTGTATGTACTTAAGTATGTCTGTGTGCACATCTTGGCAGTCTCTTCCATTTAGAATGTAAGCCTTTCAGAGCTGGGATATTTTTTTGCTCGCTGCTGTATCTCCATCTTCATCTCCTAGAGTAGAGCCTGGACCATATTACGCACTCAATAAAAATTTATTGAATTATCTCCAGCCCTGGCATTCTATAATAGGGTAATTTACAAGTGTGTTGACATAAAGTCCCTTTTGATCAAGGGTCTGCATTTATGAGCCAGCTAACACTAGATAGTGTGCCATTTACAGCTCAAGAGCAGGAAAACTCAGCTTCTCTGTGACCTCTTAACATTCTGTTCTACCCAAATTCAGTGTAAACTTTCAAGTCTAAAAATTAAGTATCCCATCTCTCTGTTGTGACTAGTTTTCCATATGTGCTAAACTGTTAAACAGAGAGCCGGCTGTAAATATGCAGTGACGAAGCCCCTGGGAGGTGGTATGAGCAATTAGCATTCAGTGGTTTATGGCTCTCTGTGTCAGATTAATCACCTCGAAATTAGGCATGTGGACAAACTATGAAGTCAGGGGAGCTGTGTATAAGGGAAATAAATACATGCTCTTTGATGCTTAGATATGGAGGACATCATTTCAGTCTATCATGAAGGCTAGAGCAGTTGAGAAATCTTAGCCAAAAAGAGTCCTTATGCAGTTATTCTCAGAAAAAACAAAAAACAAAGAGCCTGAGGACCCTGAAAGGAATAATGTAAATAAAGGACAGGAGATCCTTGCAGTAAGATCACTGGTCCTTTATCTAGCTTCCATCCCCCTGCTCATCCCCATCTAAGCCCCTGCCACGTTGACTGTTTCACCACTCTGTCTTCTTTGATAGCTCTGAACTTTTATATCTATTTCTTATGCTCGGTCTGCCCTTGCCCTGTAACCTATACACTACAAATTCTGCCTATAAATCCAGTTCTGATATCACCTCCTTGGTAAACTCTTTTCTGAATCCTTTGATAGATTTATTTGCTTTTTCTCCTCTGTTGTGACATCCATTTGTACCTGTGTCTACTACAGAATCTCACTACATTAACTTGCTTGCGACTTTGCTGCATCTCTGTTGGCCTCTTGAGGATAAGAAATATTTTCATTATACCTCCACCGACTAACCTACTGCCTTCTTATAGTGAAATAACTTTCTCCTAACTTGAAATGTTTCGGACAACTTTGTTGAAATTAAGAAAATAGCCTTGAGTATTATGACTTCTATAAAGTGTATTTTCAACTTCCAAAGATCCTGGAATGTTGGCTAATGCCAAGTGGTTCATAAGAAACAGGATACAGCAGAGTAATCTCTTTTCCTATCTCAGATACACAGACCAGTGTAACAACATTTTTTGCGTGTGTTAGTGCCTCTTTCAGCACCTTGCTTAAAATAATATAATGCCTTTTCATCTATGTTTCTGCTGAAGAGCCCAAAACATCATGTTGCAAACAGCTCAGTCCTCCTCATAAGACTCTCCATTGAATAGGAAGGAAATGGTTATTTCCAGCTTGTTTTCCCTCTTATATTGGGTTTACGGATGGGAGAAGGAACGCACTGACTGGCAGAATGGCTTACTCAGTTATTCACTGCAGTATAGCTAGAAAATAACCTATTTTATTTTTCTTTTATTTCCCCTTTAGAACTTCTTTTCTAGTTTCTGTACCTCTCTTGGTAATATCTAAGTATTGAAAAAACTCTTAATTTCAATGCACTGTAATTGCTCATTGATTGTTTTTCGAATGTCTGAGAAGTAATCTCTTCCTTTTTTCCTAACAGAATGATGTTTTTCTTTTTTCCTTTTTTTCACCATGACCAAATTCTGCTTTGTGTTATTACCGTTATTGCTAGATTTTCCACTCTACGTCTCTATCTGGCCTTATTGTTAGATGCTTATTGACTCTGTCCCTAGAAGAAAGTGCTTTAAGGACAAGGACTGTTATTCATTTTTGTAAACCTCTAATCCTAGAAGGCACATCACTCTCGTTAAGTGCCACCCGTGGGCAAGACCATCCTTGGATTCTTTTGGATCTTGATGAGATAGAAATTGCAGGACATTAGAAGAAAGACCAAAGACCTATATTCTCCCTTTATTCACCATTACCCATGATGCTAAATACCCACAGCCAGTCCCCGCAATGTTTTCAGCCTCTGCTGCAGGTGAGATTCTGCACCTCAAGGTGGGTGCAGCTGCCTTGGAAAAGGCAGAGTTTTAATCCTCAGTCTGCAGCCAAAACCCACAGAGAAGCTCGCTAGTAATTCCAGCAGGGAGAGGGTGTTCTCGTCACTTCTATTTACCTTCCTCTGGAAAGAATCTGGGAGTCCATGGTAGCATCCAATTATAATTTCCTATTACCTTATTTGAGCTACAAAGGGACAAGCTTTTCCCTAATATTTATAGAAACATAAAACACAAGCATGCATGATTTCTCAACAAAAGATCTTTACACAGCTTTGCAGACATTCCTTTTTCTTCCCTCGCTGCAGATAGGCAGCCCAGCTCCCGGCAGGGGTACATGGACAGTACCTGTTAACCTCCGGTGTTCCTGTGAGTCGTCACAGGACTCAGGTTCCATGTAGCGGATTTCCACAGCATCTCTCTAATACGGCACTTGATAAATATTGATAGAATTCAGTTATTAATCTTTTTATGCTCTTGCTCCCTCTGCTTCTCAGCTTACCACCGAACTGAGCTCACCGCAGTAGATGGCTCAGGTGCTTAAAGATGTTTGTTAAATAAAATTCTGGTTAGCCTCTGGGGCTGGCCCCGTGGCCGAGTGGTTGAGTTCTCGCGCTCCGCTGCAGGCGGCCCAGGGTTTCGTTGGTTGGAATCCTGGGCGCAGACATGGCACTGTTCAAAAACCATGCTGAGGCAGAGTCCCACATGCCACAACTAGAAGGACCCACAATGAAGAATATATAACTATGTACCGGGGGGCTTTGGGGATAAAAAGGAAAAAATAAAATCTTTAAAAAAAAAAAATTCTGGTTAGCCTCTTCTAAAAAGCTGCTGAAATTAATGACTGGAATGTACATTTTCTCTGTCTAATTTGTTTTTTTAGCATGCACGATGGCTTATACATTCTGACTTTATTGTGATTTGTGTTTCAACCTAAGCAAAAAATCACCCATTCCTTTCCCTACAGATTCAGTTCCCCAAGAAGCCAATGGCGTGTCTCAGGCCTTCTACCCTCCCCTGGAGATCCACATTTTCTTGCCAGAATATCTGGATACATTTTGATAAACTTTTGACCTTTTAATTTTGTCCTTGTCTTCCACAGCAGGTATAAGTGTGTTTGAAGGCAGACTCCAGACCTTAGCGTTGTTTGGAGATTAGATGAAATAAAACAACTTATCTCATGGGCCATAAGTCCAGAGATATCTAGATTATTTGCAAATGGAAAAGTTTCTCACTGGATTCACCAGTAAGCAGAATTTGATATCATTGCTTTGGACAAGCACTCCAGATTGGGCCAGAGGTAGCCCCTTTCTCACTTACCAGAATTTGTGAGGTCATCTTGAGCTGTGTAGAAAACAGTCACTTCTCCAAAACTTAACACTTAACATAGTGCTTCCTGAACCAATGTACCGCTAATTCTACTCTTGAAATGAGGATGGAGAGGTGACCAGATTCAGATGAGGCTGTCCAATTCTGTCAGTGATTTATTGCTCTGTGATGATCTCCGAAACTCTCACTTGATGCTTTGAGAGCAGAGCATGCCATTCATCCCTTACCAGCAGATCACTGACTTACAAATCAATCTTCAGTGTCTGGGGAAATGTGGGTCACTCCTTTTCTATATATAGTAATAATAATAGTTATTATTATTAATGTTGGACAGGTGATTCATGGAGCAGCATTTGAAGTGGAAGACAGAAGCATTCCTACAATTATATCAAATTAAACCTCAACACAATATAAAAATGAATATTAAATCCTTGCAGGAGATTCTGGGATAGCTGCCACAATAGTCAGAGTAGATTTTTGGTTAAAACATTTTTGTTTTGCTAAGGAAGATAGCCCTGCACTAACATCTGTGCCAATCTTCCTCTACTTTGTATGTGGAATGCTGCCACAGCATGGCGTGATGAGCAGTGTGTAGGTCCATGCCCGGGATCTGAACCTGCGAACCCCGGGCCGCTGAAGTGGAGAGTGACACTATGCCACAGAGCTGGCCCCTGGTTAAAATATTTTAAGGCACAGATTGCAATTGATTTATTGGGGTGAGGGCACTTATTTTTCTGTTTTAAAATCCTAGGAAAACTGCCTTCAAAGTCAATGCTGTTCACTTGGATGCAAAAGGCTGCCTTTTTCTGCACTTTTCTGAACTATCAATATTAAATCACCTTAATGAAGATTATTTTAACCTGCAAAATCATCCAAATTACATTAACTCCAACAACCATTTGAATTAATATCCTCTGAATTAGTTCCCCCGAGAAGAGTTCAGGAAGTGATACCCAGGCACCTCCAGCTTGAGCCTCTAATGTCTCTGTGCCAATTGCCAAAGTAATTCCATCTATTTTAAGTGGTTTGGGTTATGCTTGATTAATGATGGTTAGTGTTCTTTATTTAGAGCTTCATTGATAATTACCCGCAAAGAACATGAGGGACACACTACAGTTCTCAACCGCCCCAATGTGATGAAAAGCTGAGGGCTCCGTTTCACTGCTCTGTGCTAAGGAGAACCCAGGCTGGGGTTAAATAAGTAAGTTAAATAAATATAATTTATTTAGACTATTTCTACTTCTCAGAAGTTGTGAAACTAAGTCCCAGGACAAACGTTTTGGTTGTTGACATCATCAACTGTTTCAATCAGAACTAAACCTTTTGCAATTAATATGTTTTTCCCATTTATAAGAATAAATTGTGGTTTCATAAATATGGTCTTGTCCAAGTCCCCTGGATATTATTTTTCTACTTTAAGAATTATTTCACATTGTTCTTTCTTCATTTTAAACTATCCAAGGACAGCTCTCAGAGAATCTCTTACATATCTGTGAATGTTTCTGAAACTTGTTCCTTTTTTCTGTGGAAAAGACAAAATGGGAGACAACTGGGCGAGAGAGGAGGGCTTCTTCTATCAGCTCTTCCCCTCCGTTCTGGTCTGTCTCCCTCACTGATTCTTCTCTTTCAAGTCTCAGCTGCAAACTCTCTCCTCCGTCTCCTGTAGCTCTGTTCACAGTATTGCTCATGGTTTGTCTCAGGAGTCATATTATTTTTAGTAGCTCCATCAGGGGCTTAGAGATACAGTTTGAACAAATGCTACAATTCAAACAAAGAAAATCCTACGGATCTTGGGCTTTCTGGCTTCTGACACTGCAGCAGAGAGGCAGATGAGAAGGAAGGCAATCCAAATCTCACCATCATCTATGATGGCCCGGGAGGGCATCGTATCTTCCATTTTACTGGATCCTGAATGCTTTTCCCCATAGGAGGGTTCTGGCACGGGTTCGTCATTGCCTTTTCCTTGCGGGAGGTTGGCCATTCTTCACACAATCTATCTCAGGAAGAGAAAAATCTTCAGTACAGGAGGTTTTCTCCCACAGCTGTCTTCCAGATATGTTTAGAGGCGGCAGGAGCAATAGATTTGCCTTCTAAACAGCAGCTTGTCTGGAGTATCGTACAGCCAGCAGAATCTCCCTTTTCTTTTAAAATAGAAGCCTTTTCTCTGGCAACATATTATAACCTACTCCAGCGATTCCCCTCAAATCTTCTATTGAAGAAAATGGATAGCAAGTGGAACAGAGGTGCTGGCGAGGGGAGGAGCAAGGGGACTGCCGTTTAGTTCTTCAGGGAAAATAAACACGCGGTCTGCAGCTAGAACGTAGAGACGCCATCATTCTGACACACAGTGGCTATTGTGTTTGTTGGGAAGAAGACTGTTAGGAGCTGAATGTTTGTGTCTCCCCACAATTCATATGTTGAAATCCTAGCGCCCAATGTGATGTATTATGAAGTGCGGCGTTTGGGAGGTGATTAGGCTATGGACGGCAGAGCCCTCACGAATGGGCTTAGTGCCCTTATAACAGAGACCCTGAGAGCTCTCTCCCATTTCCACTACGTGAGGACACAGTGAGAAGATGGCGGGCTGTGAACCGGGGGGAGAGCTCTCACCAGACACTGAATCAGCCCGCACCTTGATCTTGGACTTCCCAGCCTCCAGAACTGTGAGAAATGTGTCTTTTGTTTATAAGCCACCCAGCCTATGGCACTTGTTGTAGCAGCCTGAAAGGTTTGGACATAAAGAATTTCATGTACCGCAGAATCTCTCTGTTACTCCCAGAGCTGTTGTATGGTTTGATACCAACATGGCGGTGCATAAACTCTCCCTCTTTGTATAAATATACACACGCACCAAACACAGATATATGTATTTACACTTTCTAAAACAGGACTCTCTATTCAGAAACTCTTGTCTTTAATGGTGAAGCCCTTGATTAAGGGCAAGATGCAACCAAATTTCTTCAGCGTTTTTCCCTGTTTATGTGTTTAAGACAGACCTCCTCCGGGAATCTTGCTGAGAGGAATCCCCTTTTAATTATGTCAGAACTTTCTGTAGCCACCAATCTAGCCATGTTTTTGTAGTATAGCCATGTGCAAATGTTAATGTAGAGTCTGCGTCTTTCTCCTCTTCCCCCACTCATATTGCTCAGACCATAGAAATGACAGACTCTTATAGAATCCCAAGTCAGATTGGAATAGAGGATATAGAAGCAATATGGCATCTTAGAAACTAGTGTGCATTCTAAATAAAAGGCAGAAAAGTGTTAAGTTGCTCATTCTACTCAAATGTAGAAAAAGAATAGTGTAAATAATTAAAAAAAAAAGCTGTTTTTCTACTTGCTATAAATGATGAAATATAACTGTTCAGTTTAGTAGGTGAGCTTAAGGAAAGTATGCAATTTTGAAGATATGTTGACAGTTGCTTCCCCTTTTAATAACCTAATTAAAGTGTATCTAGCACTTGGATGTGCCTCTATCATTTTCTAGCATAATTTTTCTTCCAATTATTAGTTTGAATCATTGGTTTCTCCTCCTCCTTTATTTCTTTCTCTATAGATCTCATTGCAAAGCAACAATAGATGGTACAATCATTTCTCTGGCTAATTATTTCAATAGAAAATGGAAAAATGTGTTTCATAAAAAAAGGATACTGGATTACTTTCTCCTGTAACGTTAAATGTTGAGGCTAATTATATCTAGATAATTCATGTGGGCACAGGAGTTCACAAGCAATAAGATTGAGAATTGTTGAAGGTGTTTTTCAAAAATATAGCACAAAAATTGGAGTATTGTATTTCAAAATTAAGGTATCTCAAATTGTGGACATATTTGTGTATTTGTACCCACACACACTTTTTTTTTCTCCTGAGGGAGATTAGCCCTGAGCTAACATCTGTGCCAATCTTCCTCTACTTTATATGTGGGTCACTGCCACAGCATGGCTGATGAGTGGTGTAGGTCCATGCCCAGGATCCAAACCCATGAACCTGGGCCACCAAAGCAGAGCACCCCAAACTTAACCACTACGCCTCAGGGCTGGCACCCACACACATGCATTTTCAGAAGATCTAGGCAATACATATTCTGTGAAGTCTCCTTTTCACTGAAGGTTTAGCTTGGTATATATTTTTAGGGGATACGATGATCATTTGACCATTAATTTTTTGTAACCTATGCCCACTAGTAATGTGTGTATCTTTTAAAGCTATATCTAGCATTAAGTTTTCATTTCAACATTTGCCATTTTAAATTAAATATGGATAAATTCTCAATAGGCAAACATTTGTCAAGTGCTTCTTCTGCCCCCGGTACACTCCTTCTCAGATGACACATAATTTAAGGAACTGGGAATGCCCTGCCTCTAACGGATAAGATTGATGCAAACCTCTATAACATTGTTCACATGAAAAACTGAGCATGGATAAGAGATTCGCTTTACACAGTGTAGCTCTGGAGGCAAGAGTATTTGTTTTTATTCAGCAGACATTTATGAGAACTTTCCATGTGCCAGTCACTGTCATAGGTACTGGAGATACCAAAGTGCATGAGACATTTCTCTACTCTCCAGAGCAAACTGTCTATGGAAACTCAAAGAGGTCAGAGCTTCAGGGAAAACATTTTAAGTCCAACACAAAGACAGATCCCTAACAATTAGAACCAGCCACAATTCTAACAGTCTTGTGAGCAGTCATCACTAGGTTTCGCTGGGATGCTGTAGGTTGGTATGGAGTAGCAGAAGAGTCTGGGGCAATGGACTTAGAAGCCGTTTAATGCAAGACATGAGTGAGTGGAAGAACACCTGAGTGCGGACATCAGGCCATGGTCAGTAGGGGGAAAACAAGTGGGCACTGGAGCTAGGTAAGGGGAAACCCAGAAGCTGAGTCAGCAGTGAAGCTAGAGGTGATTCAGAGGAAGGACCTGAGCACTTCAGGCCATGAGTGATGAAGGTTGTTGGCAAACATGGCTCCCAGTGAAGCCTGTGGGAGATGCCTTTTTAGTATGAAATTAAAAGACCCACAAAGTCCCTGACAAAGGACCATGAAAATGCCGAAGTTAATATGGTAGCCATATTTAGCAAATCAAAACACAGGTCATCCAGTTAAATCTGAATTTCAGATAAGCAACAAAGATTTTTAATAGTTTCTTCAGTTCTTTTCTTAAATTTTTCTTTCTGTGCAACAGATAGTTGTTAGTGATGATTCCAGAGGCTTCTAAAGGGAAGATTAGAGGAAAATGGTGTCATTTTGAATGAAAAGCAAACAATTTGAGGTCTTCTGAAAAGAGAAGAAATCTCCAATGCAGTTGTTTTTACTGGCCGGGAGCCTGGGAGGAAGTTGGCCCTCAAAATACAGGTTTGGTCATTATCAACACATAGATAACAGCTAAAGTCAGAGGAAGAGAATGCCCAAAGTTGGCAAAATGAGACAGGCAGTAGGACAAAGCCCAGGAGACATCAATAATTATGAAGGAGACTAAGTTGAGAGTCTCAATAGTTAATCAGTTGTGTGACATTTGACATGTTTTTTATCTGTCCCAGGCCTCAGTTTTATCATTTATAAGTTGAGGAATACAATATAGGATTGTAGCACAACGCCTGAGATAGCTAGGTAGTCAATAAATTTAGCATAATAGTCTGTGCGTAGCCATTGTCTTACCTTCTCCCCTGCTTTACGTACAAAGTTCGGTTTATTTTACACCTCGGTGGTTGTTAAGGTTTTGTTTTGGTTGATCCCTTCTGAAACTGATGCGAGTGTGCTCTCTCTTTCCGGAAAAATGCATAGGAAGAATGCAAAACAAAAATTTGCATGCAATGTCAAGGGGCTCATGGGTCCCCGAAACCTAGACCACAACTCCATCTCTGCAGCGTCTCTGAAGGAAAGAGACATCCAGATCACGCATGCGTTATCATCACTTGGATTCTGGGGCCCCAAGCCTAAATCCATGCCAGCTTTGCAGGCTGTAGCACAGCACCAGGAGTTCCTACATTTAAGACAGAAGTAGATACCCTTGTTTTCTGTGGACATACATTGGGTAAGAATAGGCAAAGTGTGAAAAGCTTCTGCCTTTTATTTTCCAACTTCCCCATGTGGTAACAAGGCAAAGGACATACCACCTTTTGATCTTCTAGCACCGTCTGTGATGTGACTTTGGCCCCTTTGGTGTCCAGTAGCAGACCGCTATTGGCTTTTCTCCTCCCAGTGTTTCTTTCTCTCTCTAGCTTTCTTTTATCCTTTTCCCTTTTATTCTAGAATTCTCTGGTTATTTCCTTTAACTGAACACAAGATGGATGAGAAATGCAATTTTGGTTTTCTGCTATCTTTACTGAATACATTTTATCTTCCCTATTTGGAATTTAAAATAGCCACACTTTTATACCCTTCACTTTCTCCTTTCCTTTCCCCCAAAAAAGAGTGCTTCCACTTTATGGGCAGACTTGGATTAACTACTTTTTCCCAATAGTTTAGTTCTTATTAATTAAAAAAAAAATTCTTCCTTCAGTCTTATACCTGGTTTTTCCTCTAAATATCCTCAAAATTTCCCATTGAACACTCTCTTTAAAAACCATCTTTAAAAACCATCAGACACTTACTCTGCAACATTCTTGTGCTGGATGTTTCTTCGTTTTCATTTTCTAATTTTTAAAATTTTATTTTCTTTGGTGAGAAAGATTGTTCCTGTGCTAACATCTGTGCCAATCTTCCTCTATTTTGTATGTGGGATGAGGCCACAGTGTGGCCTAATTGGTGGTGTGTAGGTCCACGCCCAGGATCCAAACCGGCAAACCCCAGGCTGCCGAAGCAGAGGGTGCGAACCTAACCACTATACCACCCGACTAGCCCCCAGAATTGTATTTTATTTTATATTTTTGGTTTTGTCTTTCGAAATAGAAATGAGTTTGCTGGGGCTGATTCATTCTAATGGTAACCAGAATATTTTTTTAAAGATCAATGTCCCTCAGTATTTCCTCTTTTATGACTATTTTGGAAGTTGGTGGCTGCTGTCTCATATCTCTCTCCAGATTGTACTTTTCATCTATCAACAAAGCCAGTATCTCTATGACATATGGTGAGGAATGACCTTGAGTTTTTTTAATAGATGAAGTGCAATCTCCATTTATAAAATTCTTTTAACACCTCTGCATATTTATAAGCCTGTTGACTTTGCTTTTGTCATCAGAAGCCATGTTCAGGGAACAATAAAGATTGTCATTTTAAACTGTGTGTACACAAATCACTCGTAGTGTGCGTCAAGCCATCTGCTCTGCCCAAGAATCTTTTTCCTTTTTCTTTTTCTATGCATAACTATGAGAAGACTTTAAAATGATAATGTTTCATGCTACCCATTTCCTCTGCTGCAGTTTTCATTAGCCTGTCTTGTGAAAAGATTACTTCTGATGAACTAGGTACAAAATTCCAGCCTTAGATTGATCCTTTCCCTTCCATACATTGCTTGTCATTTAAACGAGTAGATCTTCTTCAAATGTTACACAGTGTCTTCTGGAGCATGATTAGAATTTCAATAAATCTGATAGCTATTTGAAATCTGTATGGATTAATAAATGCAGAGCCTGCTTCTTTCAAGCAGTTGGGCTTCTCTATTGCTGCTTCATGTAGGATCAAGAAACAGCAAAATAATTTTAACAGTTCTGATTCTGAATGGAAGTAAGTACCTATCAACATTGTATAGACTTCCTCCAACCCCATTAGACAGACTTCTTCCTCTCTTCTAATCCTGATTACCGAGCAGAATTAAACAATCTATGGTGTGAAATTACAGTCACTAAACTTTATATAGTAAAATTACATTTATTCTTAACATCAGCATTCTTTGATAGTAAAAAGCAAGATTTTTCTTCTCTCAAATTCTTGGGGAGTAGTTTTGTTTATGACTTGAGTCATCTTTTGAAATTCCTTCCTTCTGACATCCCAGAGGAAAGGAAATGTATCAGGTATGACCTATATTCCTATAGTGCTCAGCCAACTCATTTGTTTGTTTTCAAATGGGTAGGACTGTCATCTCAGCGTCGAGGTGGAGTCAGAAAGATCTATTCTTTTGTTACTAGCCTTTGAAGAAAATCCCACCTGTATCACCCAGATATTAAAACAAAAACAGTAGTTTTATTTCAAGTGATGAATACTGGAAAACTTAAGTTATAACAGAATCCATGTTTTCCCCAGGAAGCAGATGTATTAAAGCCAGTAACATTCAGAATTTATGGGCAAGAGTTTCTAGAAGTTTCCAAAGCCAGTGAATCCTCCAACACTTATAACAAAGATATGGCAAGGACATGTGGGATGTGATGTCAAGGGTCACTAGAGACTGGGGAGCCTGGGCTCTGTTGGTGCATGGCTCTTCCTGTCCTCAGATGCCCTAAATTCTCTCCCCCACTTCCCGCATCTGTCAAAACCACTTCCTAGGATGGGCAGTACTATATTAACACAGTTATGCTAACATATAACTAATCAAAAGATTTAACCTAGGCTAGGATTGTTTGCATCATAGAAGAGGAGTTCCTATAAATTAAAGGAATTTTCAGGGCTAGGCCTGAAAGGAATCACATTTTCACCGTCAATCCACAGACCATCCGTGTCATGGCAGCTAGTCTGACCATCTAAAGGCGTTTCCAATAACCAGAACGAGGGACACGGAAGGTAATGTTTCTAAGTGGGATATTTCTGCTAGTGCTTTCTTTTGACTCCAGATGCTGTTGAAGGTCCTTGGCATATAGACTAGTGAGCCAATGGTAGACCAGCATTTCCTGGAGATCACAGCACTGCACTTACTATGATTTTATCACTAGAAATTTTTTAGAGAAATCTCTATCGTTTTTGGATTTTGTTTTAACAAAGTCACAGGCTGAGGAGGATTACAAGGAGTCTTTTCTGTCTTCTGACTACTCCATGTATAATGATGATGGACAAAGGAAACTAGCATGTTAAATATTCTATACATATTTGTTTTCATCCTTACAATGACCACACAAGGTAGGTTCATTTTATACACAAACAAATGGAGCCCAGAGAAATTAAATAATTTCTCCAAAATTCTTTAGAGACAAAGACCAACACAGGTTTCTGAGTTGCCGTAACCTGAGTTGATCTTGCCTGAGAGTGTCCAAAACAAAGACTTGCATTTCATCCTGTCATTGACTTTCCAAAGGCTGTAGCTGGATGGGACCTTATTGACACGCTGGTCCATTGCCTTCACTTCACAGATAAGGCTGGAGGCAGTAATTACCCAGCGGAATGTCAGGCTCAAACTAGCTCTGATTGCTCTCTATGTCAGAAACCACTGCCAGAGGCACATTTTTCTCCATTTCTTTGTTGAGATCCAGGAATTCTGAAACTTGGAACAATGAGAACCTGAAATGTAAGATATTTAAGATAATTTGAACTAGAAAATTTTTTGTCTGCATTCACTTCTATGAAGCCAGACTACCTGGGCTCATGGCCTGGCCCCATCACTTAGGTGCCTTTGGACAAGTGTCTCTCTATGCCTCTGTTTCTTTATGTGTGAAATAGGAATAATAATAATAGTAAGCTGTTTCATAAGGTTATTGTAAGGATTAAATAAATTAATAAAAATCTACCCAGAGCTGAAACATGTGATAAAATTAGCAGACAAGGACATTAAAAAAATTACTACCAATATATTCTACGTATTCAAAAAGTTAAGTAGAGACATAGTGACCTGGAAAAGAAAAAGGACATTAGGTAAAAACTAAGAAAAACTGAATAAAGTATGAGCTTTAGTTGATAATTATCTACCAATATTGGTGCATTAATTGTGCCAAGGGTACCACACTAAAGAAGGTGTTAATAATAGGGGAAATTGGATGTGAGGTACATGAGAACATTGTGTACTATCTTAGCAATTTTTCTGCAGATCTAAAACTTCTAAAAATGAAGTTTATTTTTAAAAAATAAGACTTTTTAATGAAAAATAAATCAGTCAATAAAAACTCAAATTTCCTACCCTCAACCCCTCCCTTTCTTCCCCAAAACCCACCGAGGGGCCAGGAAAAACAAGTTATATTATCTTACAGTGTCCTAAGAGGGGCTGATCTTTATGCTGCTGTCTCTCTGGTCTCCAGAACCTCCAGGGAAGCCGGAGTAATTTGATTTTCTCTCTTGTTCTCTTTCTGTTCTCTTCCTGTAGCTGGAGGTCCCTGAGTGAAGACGAATTGTTTTTTTTTGTTTTTTTTTTTTTTTAACTGTACAGTAGAAATTTAATATGAAATTTTAAATTGACAATAATTACTTTCCCCCTCCTTTTGATCCCCTTTACCACAAAACAGAATTTTCTACTATTTTCCCCTTCAACTATCCAACTCCTTTGCCAGACTCAGGTTTTCAGAGCTATTTTTTTTTTTATTTTTTTTTTTATTTTTTTTTTTTTATTAATGTTATGATAGATTACACCCTTGTGAGATTTCAGTTGTACATTTTTGTTAGTCATGTTGTGGGTACACCACTTCCCCCTCCGTACCCTCCCCCCACCCCCCCTTTTCCCTGGTAACCACCGATCAGATCTCCTTATCAATATGCTAATTTCCACCTATGAGTGGAGTCATATAGAGTTCGTCTTTCTCTGACTGACTTATTTCGCTTAACATAATGCCCTCGAGGTCCATCCACATTGTTGTGAATGGGCCAATTTCGTCTTTTTTTATGGCTCTTAGGGTCTGCAACGGTGTTATGGGCTTTTCCAGCGGCCAGGGGTGGGATCACTTATATTTGTCGCTCCGTTGCTGTCGGCACCCACCAAATCTCACTTGTCCTCTATGGGTCGCAGGAGAGCTATTGGCATCTTCTACAGTCTGTGGTTAGTACACCTAGCTATGCTGCTTTTGCCCTGGGGTCTTCCAGCCTTGTGGCTGGCGGCTGGGTGCCTTCTACTGGTGCTGTGCAGAGGCTTTCCCTAAGGCTTCTGTGAGCCTGTAGGGTTTCCCCCTAGGCTACTAAGCTGGGTCTCTGGAACTCTCTCCAGCCCCAGTCCTCTCCGAGATCTCCGGCAATCCCTAGCCTCACCGGGTGGGCAACGGCAGCTGGGGGTCGCCCCGTCCTCTGGGCTTCTCTCCGGGCCTCTGCCGGGAGCTCTGAATGCTCAGCGTGGCCCCTCTGCTACCGGCAGACAGAGAGTTTTGTCTGCTGCCTGGCGGAGCTCCGGCGCTTCCCCTCCGGGTCACCGGACCCGCCTTTGAAAGTTCCCCCGCCCCGGTCCTCTCCGAGATCTCCGGCAATCCCTAGTCCCACGGGGCGGGCAACGGCAGCTGGGGGACGCCCCGCCCTCTGGGCTTCTGTCCGAGCCTCTGCCGGGAGCCCTGAATGCTGGGCGTGGCCCCTCTGCTACTGGCAGACAGAGAGTTTTGTCTGCTGCCTGGCGGAGCTCCGGCGCTTCCCCACCGGGTCGCCGGATGCGCCTTTGAAAGTTCCCCCGCCCCGGTCCTCTCCGAGATCTCCGGCAATCCCTAGTCCCCCGGGGCGGGCGTCTCTCTGGGACCCTCCGGGCGCCCCGAGCACCAGGCTGGGTCTCCCCGCCAATGGCGGGGAGAGACTCTCCCCGCGGGCTCAGGTGTGCAACTCCAAAGTTTCCCTCTGCGTTTAGGAGTAATTGCAGGGGGTTTAAGTAGGGTTCTGGTCACCTGTTTCCACCGTCGCTCCTCTGTTGTGTTCTCGCTCACCAAGACCGAATTGTTTTTAAACGTAGGTAACACACCATTTCATCCTAAACACACCATACAATCAGTTCTGCTCTGTCCTGGCCACCCCAGCAGCCACTCAGTGCTCCCAGGGCATCAAACTGTAGACATTAGTTCTCTTCCTCTGTTTTGTCTTTTTCCTTAGTCTATATTGCTTGCTTTCTGTTTCAAAAAATTTACATTGATCCCATTTGCTCTGCCACCAGCCCTGCTGAGATAGAGTACAGGGCAGGTGGGAAGAAACTCACTCTGTGAGCATCCAAACCTTGGTCTCACCCCTCCCAAATTCCCCTCTTTCCCAACAAAATTCTCAGTTCTCTACTTCCTTCCTAGATGAGTGTGAATTCTTACACACTTCATTTTGCTTTTCTTTCTACCTATGAATTATAGTAAAATTGTCTGTTGAGAATGAAATTATTTCTTCCTATGTGTAAGGAAAACTATTAAAATTTACAAAATCCTTTTCTCTCTTAACAAACTCTGGTTTTAAAGACTATCGTCATAATAACAACTCAAATGAAGTAGACTAAACAACAGCCACTCGGTTTTAGACTGTGCTCACATCACTCCTCTATGAAAATTTTGAGTTCCATAGTTTAACCTTGATGTTTAAGGCACTGCGAATGGGAAAAAAAAAAAAAGTACTCTGCTACCGAAAGGAAAAATACATTGGAAAGAAATTACAAAATGTTTTCTGTATCAAACCTTGAAAAGGAAATACTATTTTATTATAAAAAATTATATCTGAAACAAGATTCTAATACTTTGGAGAATTAAATAATGCACATGCTGTTGGAAAGTTTTATAAATGCTTGCAATTTTGTTGTACATATTTATGTTATAATGAATCAGTTGATGATTTCCTGAAATAAAGCTATATTTTATATAAGACAATATTCAAGTTCTCTTATTAAAAAGGAAGTGGGGGGCTGGCCCCGTGGCAGAGCGGTTAAGTTTGCGCGCTCTGCTGCAGGTGGCCCAGTGTTTCGTTGGTTCGAATCCTGGGCGCGGACATGACACTGCTCATCAAACCACGCTGAGGCAGCGTCCCACATGCCACAACTAGCAGGACCCACAACAACTATGTACCAGGGGGCTTTGGGGAGAAAAAGGAAAAAATAAAATCTTAAAAAAAAAAAAAAAAAAAAGGAAGTGGATAGGGGCTGGCCCCGTGGCGAGTGGTTAAGTTCGTGCACTCAGCTGCAGGCAGCCCAGCGTTTCGTTGGTTCGAATCCTGGGCGCGGACATGGCACTGCTCATCAAACCACGCTGAGGCAGTGTCCCACATGCCACAACTAGAAGGACCCACAACAAAGAAGCTACAACTATGTACTGGGGGGCTTTGGGGAGAAAAAGGAAAAAATAAAATCTTTAAAAAAAAAAAAAGTGGTTGAAGTAATCCTCTAGGTCCTCCTTAGGGCTTTAGTTTTATATTTTCAAGGCTCATTGCCTTAACATTATTGCTAATGACAGAAATGATTTTCACCTGTTTGCAGAATCAGCCTAACTGGATGAACTCTACTACCGGCAAATTTGTGCTTTCAAGATCAGTCTATTTGTGTTCTTACATTATATTATATAAGGAATTATATAGATAAGGCATTTAAATGGTACACTGCTCCAGGACTTAGGAGGTGACTGATTTTGTACGTAGAAAAGCCTGATTTTCAGAAGATGATCTCCAGTCTGCATCTTTCTTCTGAGCTCCAACCTTTATTTCGGGATGCCTGCTGGATATCTGTACTTGGCTGTCTCATTGCAAATGTCACACACGCGCGCACACACACACACACACACACTGTTCTCTGGTAACTTCAGGTTACTAGTTATGTCCAGCACAAGTCATGGTCTTTGATACCAAGGTGACTTTCTCAGGTCACTGTCTTTCTCTGAATTCCCTTGCTAGAATCGCACTTACTTTTAGGTCATCTACTTTACCTCTCCTTTAAGATTTAGTTCTGGGGAACCTCTATCTCCCTATTCTCTCCTCCTGCAAAGAAATGTAATTCCTTTTTTACACATCTCTCTCAAGGCCTGTGAGATCCTGGAAAGGAGAAGCTCTGATTTATTAGCCTGTGGATAAACTGCTATGCTAGATATGTGTGTGTGTATGTGGGGGGTGTGCATGTGAGTGTTTGAATGTACATGTGGGTGTGAGTGTGTGTGTGTTTTGCAGAGGTCCATGTGTTTGGAGGCTCCTCTTGGCCAGGACTGGTTGTGATGAGTTAAAAATAAGAAGACACAAGAGATTCGTGTTTCTCTGTAATCGAGTAGTAAGTATTTGGGGATTGTTTTCTCGGCTGTTGGAGAGAAAAGGTTTGGAAGATTATAGAGGGGCCTTGGGAGAAAGAAGGCAACCAACAGCACAGCAGGAAATCAGGTCTAAGGAGAATGACTAGAGAGCCCATGCCACCTTTCTGAACAGGGATGTCTAATACTTACTTTAAAATATTTTTCTGTGCAATGCTACTACCCAGTCTTGAGTAAAACTTATGTTGGCAGTGCCCTGGGAAAAGAGGAAAGGACTAGATGATTGGTTTGGAGTACAGCTATGCCAACAGAGCAGGAGAGAGAAAGTGAAATGCTGAAGGGGCTGACCAAAAATTCAGCGAGAACAGTAATAAAAGTGTGACATGTCTGAGAGAATGTAAAGATTTCCTGAAAGCCTTTGGAAATTTTAAGAAGCGCGCTAGAGTTTTCACAAAAGTTGAGATGAAGTATCAAGTCATTTTATTGGGTATTAAAGGAAGATGACCCCAGAATGTTGGAAAATTTGAGGAGATTTTAAACATACAAAGTTTAAACAACTTTAGCTTTGAAATAAGAAAATAACATATTAAATTCCTTTTTTTTTGATGGCAAAATATCATGCTTTGCAAACTGCAATTTTTCTCTCCACTTCAGAGAGAAGAGACCGTTTCCATGTTTTCAAGGCTGGCATTTCCAAAATACTCACACTTCTAGAGAGGAACAGGTCTTGTTCAAACACACACTATAGGATATCAGGCTTTGTGGCCCACATATTTGGGGCATCCCAATTTCTAAATCTCTAGGAAGTATATTTAGCAATCTTCAGGGGATTATTTACTCTGGGATTCATGATAACAAGGAAATCATTGTTGGACAATGAACATATCCACGGTATGACAAACACTAAATAAAGATCACTAAATATTTATCTTAAATATATCTGTATTTCCATACATGAATAACGTATATTTGAATATACATCTGAATATATATTTGGATTATATATTTGAATATATTCAAATATGTGTATTAATGAATGTATATATATATATATGTTTTCTTAAATCTAACATCAGATCCTTAAAAAAAGAAATCCTCCAGTATAATGCTAGTATTGATTTAGAACATCTGGGAGGCTCAGCCAGCTGTGGCTAAAGTAAACCTGCCCTCCAGCTCATTTTCAGTTTTTCTTCTTTCATCGTCTAACTAGTTTACGAGAGTTCCGATTTCTCAACATCCTTGCCCTAACTGGTATCATGAGACATTTTCGTTACAGACGTTCTGGTAGGTGTATGGTGATAGTGATTTGTGGTTTTAATTTGCTTTTCCGCGATGACCAATGATGTCGAATACTTTCTCCTGTGTTTAGTGGCCAAGTGGTCAACCGAAGTGAAAAGCTTCTTCAAACCTTTTCCCATTTTTTTTCCCACGCAGTTGCCTGCTTTTTTGCAGTTGTTTATGTATGCCAGACAAAAGTGCTTCTTTAGTTATATATATTACCTTAAAAATACTTTGTCTGATAATATTAGCTAGCTTTAATTTGGTTAGTGTTTGCGTGTCATATTTTATTGTTTTTTATTTTTAAGCTTCATATGTCCTTGTATTTATATTGTGTCTTTTATCCATTCTGAAAATCTTTGTCCTTTAATTATAATATTTAGACAATTTACTTGTAATTTAAATACTGATATAGTTGAGATTAAGTCTACTTTCTTACTATTTGTTTACTGTGTTCCATCTCTTATTTTTTCCTTTTAACAATTCCGCTATGATATGCCTGGCTGTATTTTCCTTTGTTTTTATCCTACTTGGGGAATACTGATTTTCTTGGATTGAGGGATCCAAGTCATTCATCAAATTTGGAAAATGTTTTGCCTTTGCTTTCTCAAATATTGCTTCTGTCTTGTTCTCTCCTCTCTTTATATGATTCTCGTTACACATATGGTTTTTTGTTCTTTTCTGTTTATTTTTTTCCTTTTACTCTGTTTGCTTCAGTTTGCATATTTTCTATTAGTGTTTTTCAGTTTACTAATCTTGCTTTCTGTTGTGTCCTTTTTGAGTTTAAAACTATCCAATTAATTCTAAACTGCAGATATAATATTTTCACTTCCAGAATATCCACTGATTTTTCTATTGCTTCGAATTTTGTGTTGAAATTCTTCATCTATTTCTCTATTTTCTTAACACATTAATCAGTTATTTTGAAGCCCTTCTCTGTTAACTCCAGTACTATGCTCATTTCTGAGTCTGCTTCTGCTGACTTGTATTTTTTTAACTATCAGTTATTTTTCCTGAAACTTCAATAACTAATAATTATTGGATGCTGGAGATTGTGGACAATCTAGTATAGAGCTTATGGATTAAGTTGTACTCTTCTGAAGAATGTTAAGTTTTATTTCTCAGGCAGCTTGACTACTGGTATGTCACCTTTGTATGCCATCATTGATGCTAGATTTTAGGCTTTGTAGGGCATGCCTATTTTAATTGTGCCTCTACTTCTAAGATCTGAATTTTACTCTACGTACATGCACTTTCTGGAGTCTCATTTCAACCCGATTGTGTTCCTCATGCTCTCTCCACTCTTGTTAGGCCAAATACCAATGTCTTGTCCACACCTAATGAGATCTCGTCTTTGCTCGACTCTCTAGTTTCCCAGTGACTTTTCTCTGCCACACCTCCCAGAGTTTTACCCTGTACGTTCTCAGCTTAGAAATTATCTGAGGGCCTAATAAGAGTTTTTCTCTTTTTCCCTTTTTTTTTTTTTTTTGAGGAAGACTGGCCCTGAGCTAATAACCGTGCCCATCATCCTCTACTTTATATGCGGAATGCTGGCCATAGCATGGCTTGCCAAGTAGTGCATAGGTCTGCAGCCTGGATCCGAACCAGCGAACCCCGGTCCACCAAAGTGGAACATAAGAACTTAACTGCTGTGCCACTCGGCCTGCCCCCTGAGAGGAATTTTAATTTAGATTTTCTTCCTGCTCCTTCTGTGCTGTTTTGACTCATGCGATATTGTGGCCCACAGTCCCAAGTTCCTTGTCATTGCCAAGATTCAGTTTCTCTTTCCTTCTGCTCACTTAGACAATTGCTTTCTATTGGGTTTTACATACCTAAGCTGCAGTTTGGAAATGCCCTCGAGTTAAAGCCAGGATGAACATGAGGCTCTCTTCGTAGGGTTTCTTTCTATCAAGCATCACAGCCTTTTACTAACTGCTATCCAGAAACCACCAATAATTTTAATATAATTTACCCAACTTTTATAATTGTTGACTGTATAAGTTCAGTCAATACCGGCGTCTCCATTGTGGATGTATTTCTCTTGGTTTCTTTGTATCATTCTTTTCATTCTATTTTTGTTTCATTTGACTTATTGGTTAACTGGTTTACCTTTTGGAGTTGTTGTCCTAGACATTATAACATACTTTCTTGACTTCTTAGAGTAGAATGTTTAAAAAATGTAAATACTAATTCCCAGGCAATACAAGAATCTTACATCAATTAACTCCATATTTTCCTTCCCAACTTGGTGTTATTTGAATGCTTCTTAACTTTTTATATATTTTAAATCCTACAAGCCTTTATTATTTTTATATTTCTAATATTTATTTACATCTATTCTGTATATTTCTCATCACTCTGTCATCTATTTCTGCTCTTCCAAATGTAATGATTTTTCTTCTCCATCAAGAACTCCCTGAAGTTTTTTTTTAAGTATGAGGCTGTTGGTAATGATTCTCCCCAGTTTTTCTTGCTTAAAAGTATCTTTGATGTGCCTTTATTTTGAAGAATGTTTTCACAAAGTTGACAGCTAATTCCTCTCTGCATTTCAAATTAACGATTTATTGTCTTAGGCCTCCATAGTTTCTGTGGAAAAGTCAGGCATCAGACCTACTGTTCTGTTTTTAAAGGTAATGTGGTTTTTCTATCCTCTGCCTGCTTTTAAAGATTTTTCTCTCTACCTTTGGTTTTTGTCAATTTTAATATAATATGCCCAGGTACAGTTTTTTCTTTGATTTATACTTCTTGGGGTTCACAGAGCTTCTCTAATCTGTGGATTCTCATTGTTCTTAAGTTTTGAAAAAATTCTCGGCTATGATCTTATCAATTATTGTCTCTGCCTTTTCATACTCTTCCTTCTGTCTAAGATTCCAATTGCACATTTATTAGGCTTTCTCACTCTCTCCTATAGGTCACGTAAGATATTTTCTTCTTTTTTGGTCATGCTTTAATGTGTATATTTTCTAGTGACAATTGTTGGTTCAGAATTCTCAATTCTGCTGCATCTAATTTACTATTAAACTTTTGCCCCTTTAAAAAGTCTATGTCATTTGCTGTATTTTCAAATTTTGTATTTTTCATTAGA
This sequence comes from Equus przewalskii, assembly GCF_037783145.1. Classification (NCBI taxonomy): domain Eukaryota; kingdom Metazoa; phylum Chordata; class Mammalia; order Perissodactyla; family Equidae; genus Equus; species Equus przewalskii. The sequence goes on from NC_091862.1 coordinate 19,863,945, forward strand.
GTATTTTCATACATTTCAATTTTCTATTGAATTTCTCCATCTTGTCCTCTTATTTTCTTGAACATATTAACCAATTATATTAATGTTTATAACTGATAACTCCAATACCTATATCAATTGTGGATCTGTTTTTAACGTCTGTTTTTCCTCTTGGTTTTTTGGTCCATTATTCCTTTGACATGCTTGATCATTTTTGATTGAATGCTAGATAATGGGTATATAAAATTGCAAATAATTTGAGGCTCTTGTTGACAGTGTCTTTTTTCACAGAGGGTGTAGTTTGCTTTCAGGAAGCTATTAGAGAAGGAGCAGGACATATAAGATTCAGAGCTGGAGTTCACTTGGTGAGGATTAATCTATTTCTGATTGGATCTTATCCTTAGAGTATATACCTTTCAGGCTCTGAAATGGAGGTCAGAATGTCCTTGATTGGCCCTGAACCGTAATTTTTGTTTTTATGATCCCACAAGATTGCTGCAGTGTCTACTCAGCTTGCTAACATCTTAGTCACCATGTCTGCTTGTCCTCTTAACCTCTCTACCTTAAAGTGCTTAAAAATGCATTATGTATGTTACTCCAGGATCCTGTTAACTGTATACATGTTTTACTAATGCACTTCTGAAAAATTGGTAAAAACTTTTGCTGAATGAAGTTAGTTAGCTTAGAAACTCTATCCTGCTATTAGAATGAGGGTCTTAGTGTCCCTGAGCTGACCTGATGATGATGATGATGATGATGATGATTATTGAGGTATAATTGACATGCAACATTATGTTAGTTTCATGTGCACAACATAATGATTCGATATTTGTGTATATATTGCTAAATGATTACCAGGATCCTAATTTTTTTTTTACAGTCTTTATTTATTTATTTATTTTTGGCGAGGAAGATTGTCCCTGAGCTAACATCTGTGCCAGTCTTCCTCCATTTTTGTCGTTGGATGCCTCCACGGCATGACTTGATGAGCAGTGTATAGGTCCACACACAGGATCCAAACCTGCAAACCCTGGGCCGCTGAAGTGGAGCGCACGAACTTAACCACTACACCACCGGGCCAGCCCCAGGATCCTAATTCTTGAAGTCTTGGCTGCCTTGGTATCTCTTCAATGGTATCAAACAAATTTTTTCAGCTTTTCTATTTATTTATGGTAGAGGCCTTGATCTTCAACAACTTATTGTAACATTTATAAGAAAAGCAGCTCTAAAATAGTTCTTATTTTTCAATTTTCAGTATCTTTATTTTCTTAGAAACTGGACACAACTAATTCTTAGAAGCAGGCCGCTCCTCAAACCTTTAACCCTTATTGTTCAGACTCTTGTGTTTTAACAAACTCTACTGCACTATTTGTAAATGTGAGAATGCATTCAAGAACTGGGAAAATAAGTTTAAGAGATTGCACCAAGTTTACTCAATATTGATAGAACAACATAAAATTATATTCTCTGTATAACACATAGCTTTTGATATTGCAGAACTTTGACCTTCTTATAAGGTAACTTACATAACATTACAAGTTACTCTTTGCTTTTTTATCCCAAGCAAGGTGAAGTATTGCAAATAACATATGGCTCCCATAAGTTTTCACTGAGTATTTAAATCAGCTTAAGAGATAATCCTTTCTACTAGATATAGGTGGACAAGAAAATACCACTTCAGTCTCTGACCTGAAGATGATTGACTTTGAAATATCAAATCCATCAAGTTTCTGCAAATGGAGCACCAGGAATAGACCACTGGTAGCTTTTTCCCTTAAGTCTTTTACCTGAGAAATTCTATGGGAAGTTTTGGTGTTGACCAAAAGAAGACACAGGTTTATCATTAAACTTCATTTTAATGAGTCTCAAAATTCTATGACAGATGTTGGTCAAGCTCTTCCTATTTAAAAAGTACTGATTTTAAAATGTAACAACTTAAAACTGCTACACAATAAAATGGTGGACAAAACATTTCTTTCCTTCTGAATGCTTGGCAATGCATTTATATCATTAACTGGTCTTTTACTATGAAACTTAAATGGCCAAATGAAACAGTTCTGAGCCATACTTCCATAACTAATCATGACTGTGAAGTGTTCTAGAAAATATTAATTTAGGAGTTTTCTGAGCAGCCTTGATGATCTTGCCAGCTCCAGCAGCCTTCTCGTCTGCTGCCATGAGGACACCCATAGCAACTGTCTCCCGTATATCATGAGCAGCAAAATGACTCAAAGGAGATAGACAGAGAAGCTTTCAACACACGTAATTTTGTCAAGAACCAGCTCAATGATGGCAGCATCACTAGATTTCAAGAATTTGGGTCATCTTCCAGCTTCTTATGGGATCAGCAATCTTCTTCCTCAGCTTGGCAAACTTACAAGCAATGTGAGCATTGTGACAATCCAGGTCAGGTGCATAGCCTGTACTGTTTTGGCCTGGATGGTTCAGGATAATCACTAGAGCAGTGAAGCCAGCTGCTTCCATTGGTAAGTCACCAGCCACATTGTCACGACAGATTTTTAACAGACAATTTTCCTGACATTGAAACCCATATTTTTCCCAGGCAAAGCTTCACTTAAAGTTTCAAAATGCATTTCAACAGACTTTACTTGTCATGTTGACTGGGGCAAAGATAGTCACCATGCCTGATCTTGAACACGAGTCTCCACTCAGCACATAGGGACTATACTAATACCACCAATTTTGTAAACAACATGGAGGAACAGACAAAAGGATTTATCAGTTGGATAAGTTGGTGGCAGGATGCAATCCAGAGCTTCAAGCAGTGTAGTTCCACTGGCATTGCCATCCTTACAGTGAATTTCCATCCTTGAACCAAGGTATTTTGGCTCCAGCATGTTGCCACCATTCCAACCAGAAATTGGCACAAATGCTACTGTGTTGAGGTTACACCTTTACTTTTCTTAATGTAGGGGCTGACTTCCTCATGTCTGTTCTAGCTGTAGAGTGGCTCATTAGAATCCGTTGTGTTAACATTAACAATTAGTTGGTTCAAAACTAGCATGTAAGCCAGTAGGGCACACTGATGGGTCTATCTATTCTTGAAGATACTAGCTTCAATTTCACAAATACCAGCAGCAACAATCAGAACAGCACTGTCAGCCTGAGATGTTGCCCGTGGTCAAGTTTTTGATAAAGTCTCTGTGTCCTGGGGCATCATTGATGGTCACATACTTGCTGGTCCCAAGTTTCCACAGGGAGATGTCAATGGTGATGTCATATTCACACTCAGTTTTAAGTTTTTCCAAGACCCAGGCATATTTCAAGTTGCCTTTCCCATCTCAGAAGCCTCATCCTCAAATTTTTTGATGGTTATTTTGTTGATCCCATCACATTTGTAGATCAGATTGCCAGTAGCAATAGACTTCCCTGAATCTACATGTTCAAAGATGGCAATATGATATGAATCTTTTTCTTTCCCATTTTGGCTTAAATTCATTGATTTTTTTTTATGACATCTGTGTTCTGGTGGAAAACTCATCACAAAAACAAACGGTTTCCAACTTAGTAAATTGTACCATGGTTAGGTAGTCTACTCTGTGTGTGTCAGAACGATATTGTCATTTTCCATAAGACACTACAGCCTTGTTCTCTGAAAGTATGCATTTTGTAAACTGCTTTTAGGAAAACATGGTACAAGAAATCTTATTACATTCTGTTTTTTATATTCTATTAATATAAATTATAAAAATGGAAGGAACAAAAGTAAAAGAAGTTTTACAGTCTTTATGTATTTTACTAGAATTTGTTTTTGCCTGACTAGCTCCAAACCAAAAAAGGGGAAGTGGTGTTTGAAAGTCATCACCATCAATCATTCTATGCAATAAAGACAGAGGCGGCCCCCTCGAGTGTTGTGTTAAGAGCAGGGCTCTAAGATAGAGGCAGAGGGGATGAGATTTCCAGTTCTTCTCAGACCTGTAAGACCCTTCAAACAAAGGAAACTCATGAGCAGAGGACTATGACTTTGGAGTCAATGCGGTGATACCTACTTATTTCCTAATATTATCATGACTAGAATAGGAAGGAGTCTTTCTTAAAAATAACCTTCTGACTGATACTCGTTCTGCAATTATTACTCAATGCCTTATAAAAGTAAGTTCTCATTATTAATGTGGGGTCTCACAAAAACTTTTCCCTAAAACACACATACTCTAGATAAGTGAGCAAGTGCTTATTTTAATGACAGTGAAAATGTCCATTAAATTTATATTTATTAAATCCTATTTATATAAATATAATATTTTTAGTAAACTTAATCTAAGTGAAACAGTGAAAAAACCAAATACCTGAAAATGCTTAAAGACTGCTGTGAAACGTGTTACACAATCAATGAGAAAGGATTATACAGTATGTGGTTCCTCCAACTGTTGATTAAGACACCCTAGAGGTCCATAGAGTTATTGCAAGGAGCCAAGATGTGGACTAATGTATACATCACAATTTATAGGCTAATAAGAATAATCAACCCACTTCTTTCATTTTTATTTTGCTCCAATTGTGATTTATACGCTATACATTTATACTCAATTATTATTGCTGTGTATTTTCTCAGTCAACAAATATACTTATGACTATTATTATGGGGTAGTCTGTAATATTTTATATATTTTAAAAGGTTCTTATAATTGAAAAGTTTAAAATTTGTTGATATATTAAAAATGTTATTTTACATCCCTGATGCTTTTTTTCACTATGAATGGAAATTTTAAAACCTACCAGGGAGAAATATAGTGAAGGTTGAGGGCATTCAATAAATATTAATTTCCCTATCTGTCCTTCCCTGCATGCACCAAAAACATGGTTTTCCTCTGTAAGACAAATTGTCAAGTTAAAATCAAATTTATCAATTCTTAATTTTTTTACAATTCTGGTTTCTTAAACAAATTAGTAGAGAAAGAACTGATAGAAAAAGTCAAACTGTTAGCAGAAATTACTGTTGAAGAGAAGCAAAAGAATGACAGTATTATAATTTAGTAATATAACTGATAGTTATAATCCTAAGCCTAAACATTAAAAAAGTCCTTAAAACAAGAAGTGATAATTATGCAATGTGATATAGGTGTCGGTATTGCTACAACGGCGATCATATTACAATATGTAAATGTATCACATCAATATGTCATACAGCTTAAATTTACACATTATATGTCAAATGAATTTCAGTTAAAAAAATAATTTATGTTTATTTCTACTGAAAAACAATCAATCAAAAAAGTAAAAGTCTGAGTAAGAATAGAAGCTTTAGGCACATTCTTTCCTTTAATCCTTACAACAAACTTTTATGTTGTAACTGTATATTAATATTATTTGCATTGTACAGATGAGAAAACTGATGTACAAGGATGTTAAGAAATTTGCCTAAGGTTACAGAGCAAGTGGTGAAGCTGGCTTTAACTCCACTTCCTTTCATTAAGGAAATCTTGCCCAAATCTACTATGAGAGGTTGTCTTTTAATTGATTTAGAGGCGTTCTGGGCAACAATATGATCTGAGATCCGAGTTGGAAAGAGACAAGGAACTCACTCCTTTCCTCTCTCACCCCAAGAAAACACGTCTGTCTTTCTTTCCTTGTTCACTGAACCTGAGCTTTGAGAATTTCCTCTCCTCCTCTTTCATGGTGAGCAGCTTCCTTTAAATTTCTTCCAGCCCTGTTGCTCTGTGAATGTCCCCACTTCTACAGACATCAAATTGAAGAGAGCCTAGACAGCTCTGGCTTTTCTGATATAGTCAAACAGCATTGGTCTGTCTTTCTGATGAAATGTTTATTTTAGAATAGCAAAGGGAAACTCTCCAGAAGTGTAGAGAGAAATAAGACTTCCAGGGCGCATTTGCCAGCGTAATTCTCTGAAGTGAAAATTGATCTATGACAGAGCACTGTAACTAAGGGGCAGTTACATTGCTAATTCCCCTGAGGCATGTCAGTGGCATAGCCTGGTCTCTGAAAAACAAGTCAGCAGGGTTAAGACTAATGTAGCCCAGACTCTTTCTCTTTTGTTTGTTGAATACCAGCTTAGCTGGTTTGCCGTGGTTGAATAGGTGTGCTCAACTATGAAAGTGTACTTTGTCGGTGTTGTTCTTCATGAACTTTCTTAATTGCACATTCCTTTCTTGAGAACATTACTGCTGCTTGAAGCCACATTCTGCTACTTTTGTGAGCACTGATTAAACATACTCACTCAGTAACCATGTGTATACAGCATTTTACTGAATAAATTGATGACTGAGGATAAATATATATTTGCACAGGCAGAGAATTTCAGGAATAATTGGAGTCTGAAACCATAGCTACTAATGCAGAGAAGCCCTTGGAAGAATGGACTATCCAGAGAGTAATCTGTTGATTCAGAGCTGCTCATCTCTCCATTTCACTTCGCATTGGTGTTGCTTGACATTAAAAATCCTATCAATGTTGTGCATGTAGTCAATTTTTGCTATTATTTGGGAAATGTCGATACACCATATGAATCACTTTTAGAGTAGCTGTTACTCGTGTATACGTGGTTTTTTTCTACTTTTTCTATTGTGACGTACTTAAGAAAAATTCTTCCTTTCACTATATTGGTCTAACTTTTTTTCCCCTTTTTTTCCCTCAAAGTAGGAGGGAGAGAGAGAAAAAGAGAGATTCACAAATTTCATCTGTGATGATGTCCTTTTATTTCTGCAATTCAGGGTAGGAGAAGTGTGGCTCAGAGTCCTCTTGACAAATGAGCATCATACTTTGAAAGTCTGGCCCACTTACTCAGGGCCCTGGGGTTCTCTTGTAAAGTGCAGTGTGCAAAGGCCATGATGTGAGGGAAGAGGAGACTTGAGACAAGACTAGAGAATATACAACATAATGACAACAGATAAAGGCCAACAGGTGAAGTGGAGCAGACAGTTGCTGGGATGAGGTGTGGAAATGAGATGTGACTGATGCAGTGAGGCCGGCTGTGTCTGAAGGAGAGAAATGGGATTTTGAAGTAGCAGGCCAAACCCTTGACCTCACCAACTTCAGCCACTTAAGCAGTGTGGCAACAAGTGGAGTGCCTGGTTTATCTGGCCTGGGGTGAGACCCTGCCACTGAAGACCCCCACTCTCTATCCAGAGTGGATGCTCCCCTAGGGAAGAAGTACAAATTCTTCTGTCACCAGTTGACATGCTCACACTTGTAGAGATCACAGACATAAACAGGGAAGTTTTTCCTTCTTATTTTTCTTCAAACACAACCACTGTAGATCATCTTGAACAAAGAGAATATGAAATTCATATGTAACTTTCACAACTCTCAGTTTTTTATTAAACAAATGGTATGAGAAGTGGGAAAGATTCTTTGTTTTCCTCATGGGATTATTCAGTTAGAAAGGATATAAAGCAATCCAGCTGTGCAGGAAAGCATATAACATATTAATATGACCCTGAGTACTTGGAAAAGAGAAATATGCCATGAAACAAAAACATGTTTTCCATTTTTCTAGTCCTGTGCATAGCATACAAGATTACATTATCTGTAAATGTTCTCTAGGTACCAATACTTTGAGAGCCGGTTGGATTTGTTGTCTTGCTTTTACAATCCTGCAATCCTAAAAGGTTCCTTGTTACTTCTTATAAATCAAGAGTAACAGTATATCCATGCTTCTTAGAGACAGGAAATTTCATTTTATATTCAGCTGTGAAGTGCATAGGTAATAAACAGTTCTTTGGGAGAACGTAAAGAAGTGTCTAAGGGGCATACATGACAGAGTAGAAGAAAAATAATGCTCTGTGAATTTGCATCCCAGGAAGGCCAATAGGTAATTAAGGTTGCATTTCAGCTCCTTTTAAAATACATAATTCATTTAGTGCCTGTAATGCTCGCAAAAGTACTCTAATAGTGCACTGGAGAATGAAGTGCTCTCTTTAAACTTGAAATCAAGGACATGGAAATATATTTCAGTTTTTCTTAAAGCGTGACCTGAATAGAATCACTTGGGGCTCTTGTTAAAAGTGCAGATTCTTGAATCTTTCCCCAAAATAATCAACTATGGAAAATAACTTATAAAAGAAGAGATGACAGGCGCTGGCCCCGTGGCCGAGTGGTTAAGTTCGCGCACTCTGCTGCGGTGGCCCAGGGTTTCACCAGTTCGGATCCTGGGCATGGACATGGCACCACTCATCAGGCCACATTGAGGCAGAGTCCCACATGCCACAACTAGAAGGACCTGCAATTAGGATGTACAGCTATGTACTGGGGGGATTTGGGGAGATAAAGCAGGAAAAAAAGAGAAGAGATGACAATATCTAACACTATCTTCCTTAGATTGGTCTCACAAATTTATTAATATAATTATTCAGCAAATGTTTGTTAAGCACTGACTAAATACTTGGTATTTTTAGGCTTGGAATTTGAAGATGAATCAAATGGTTCTTGCTCTAGAAAACCTCAGTGTTTCTTGGTAAGGAGACAATTCAAATTAGCACCATTAGTGATATAATGGAGATGTCTACCAGGCAAAGTTGGACTAAGAGTTGTGGAGGAGAAATGGAGGACAATGCACGGTCTCCAGTAAAAAAGAGCTAAGTTCAGAGAAAGTCAAAGGTAGAAAGACCAGTTGGGAGACAATCACAATTAATCAAGAGAGAGATGTGGATTGATAAGAGGGGACACACATCTTTCCTCCATCTTTTGGAAATAGACCTCACTATTCCTTTGGGAAACTGCTCCTGGCCTCTCTCTCACCAACCCACTCCCCCAAACACACACACACACACTACAAGATTTTGTTAGAGCTATCAATCATAGTACAGGGTCCAAGATGTAGGCCCATGACCATATTGATTGCCTGTCCCTCCCATTATTAGTTTCAGTGGGCTAGAACTCAGTCATGACAAAGAATGTGAGAGAAACAAAATAATAATCAAAAGCTGAAACCACAGAAATTTCATAGGAGCAGAATCATCAACAAAAGTATAATCTAACAGTAATTTTAGGAATATCTTAAATAATATAAGTAGCAATTGAAACCATGACCAAGTTAAGACCATTCTGTTAATGTTCTTTTTCCCTTTCTTTCTTCTTTTCTCCCTGTCTCTCTTCCTTTCTTCTTTCCTTGATGTTAGGCAGGGCCAGTAATGGTGTCTGTGTATCTGTACAAGGATGATGTATCAGAGTTGGGAGATGAGGGGAACCTGGTAAGCTGGGACATTGCATATGTAGGGGAGGAAGACATTTTCCTCTACTCTTCTAGGTTCTTCTGACTGGTCTAAGAATTAAATTGATGTGAGACAGAATAACTAGAGAAAAGAACACAAGTTTAATAACATGTATACATGGAAGAAACCCAGAAAAACTGAAGAACTTGCCTAAATGGCCAAAGCCACCACCTTAAATATCATCTTCAGGTAAAGACAAAAGAGGATGTTGGGGGTAGTGGTTTGGGACTCCAAAGGGGAAAAAGGAAATTCACATGGAGATGGAAAAGCAAATGTTTGGTAAACAAATGTTTACTATGCCTTGCAAAGACAATGGAACATGGAGAGTACGTTGTTCAAATGGGCCGTGCTAGGTTCCTACCAGTCTACTACACCTAGTTCATTTTATGCTACAGTTATCTATGGGGAGAGCTTCCTGAAACAGACATTCTATCTTAAATTCTCTTAGGCAGTTAGGGAGAAGGTCAAAATTTCTTCTTGTCTTTTGTTCTTAAAAATAATCAAGCCAAAGAGACACTTTTTGGGGTGGCAAATTTTGCTCCCCCACACCTACATAGGGGATTGAGCAAATAAATATATTGAGGATGATGGAGCTAGGTTTCCCACCTATGGACAAATAAATACAACTATGGAACAGAGAAAGATTTAAATGAACCATAGACTCTGTGGTGTAGAATGGAATAAGAGATTTAATAGAAAATATAAATAAAAGGCACAAGTCAAACGTGAAATCCCCAGTATCAATGAACTTACCTTACATCCAGACTTTGATTCCTACATACTCCTTTCCATTAAAAGAACCAAGCCTTCTCGGAGAAATGGCTTATTCAAATCTGGGGTAAGGAAAGTAGAAAATGAACTTGGAACATCTTCTTGGACCAAAAAGGAAGGAAGTGAAGAATGAATGAAGAAAACAGATTAAAAGGACACATTTTCTAGCCTGAAGGGGCTTCCACTGTCCAAATCTGGGAAAATTTGAGCATGAAAATAAATATCCATATTGATGGCTTATAAACCATTGAACTAGTATACATAAATAAGTAGAGTTAAGAGAAACTATTTTTTTTACAATTTAATATCAAATAATAAAAATATAGAAAATTGTCACTTATATCCACTATAGTAATAATTAATTCAGTAAATGCTAAATCTAATAGATGAAAGTTGGCTGAAAAATAAGATTATTTGCAAGGCCCCAAAGTATCTGCATACAAAATGCTTGTTAATTGTAGAGTAATGTTACAGAGGAGAATACTGGCAGACACTATATTTATCAAGAAATCAAATTACTGCCATTGGTAATGAGACAAATTGGCATCAGGTGCCACCTGATAGGAAGCAATGAGAACATCACCTCACTTCTGAGATATTCTTGCCAAAAATGCACAATCTGGTTCACTTCAAGGGGAAACATTAGACAAACCTATGTTGAGAGACACTCTACAAAAGGAATGCCATGCAGCTCCAGAAATGTCTAGGTCATGAAGGTCAAGGAGATACTGAGCAATTGCCCCAGACTGAAGCAGACTAGAGAGCCATGACATGTGGGTGCAATATGAGATCCTGGAGTGGTGCTTTTGTTTTAAAGACATGACTGAGACAATTGGCAAAATTTGGAAGGATCTCTGGATAATGGGTATATTGGTATTTCTTTGTAGTAATCTTGCTACTTTTTGTATGTCTGATATTATTTCAAACTTCTTAAAAAAAGTCAATTTACAAAGTAAAAATTAAAGCATTACTCCCCCAAACTGCAGTTATCTCTAGTCATCTCCTTGTGTGCCTCAAGAGGCTGCTAGGCAATATGGTAACACAATTCTTGCCATACTCCTTTGTTAAAAGTTGCTCTAAATAATCACAAAAATTTGAAAGGAGGTATTTGATCAGACGTACTGAGTATGGGACTAGATAAGCAACATAATAATAGCTTATCCTTCCTGAGCATTTACCGTATTCTCATACCAACTCAAAGAGTTAAGTATGTTATTAGCCTCATTTTCCTGATGAGAAAACTGAGGTTCAGCTAGGTTGAATAACTTGTCCTAAGTCATAGTTCTAGCAAATGATGGATCAGAGGTTTGGACCCAGGCAGTCTGCTGCTGTGGCTTCTACTATTAGCCACTTTGGGATGCTGCGTCCCATAGGTCTAGGTGAGGTCAGGCTCTTGAAAGGTGGTGCTGGTGACAGATTTGTTGTTCATGTTCGGTGGACTCCTCACTAGTTGGCAGGAGGTAGAGAGACAAACTCTTCTCTTGGCTCCTCTACCCTGGTAACAGAGGAAGGGCAGGACACAAAGGCACAAGTCAAAGAGGAAGGAGACAGAGGACTCTCCTTTTCCAAAGGGGCTAGAGCACCAGGCAGGGCAGCTGGGCAGAGTCCAGAGCGGACTTCGAGGCAGTAGCTTAGACTCAGACCCTGCACCAAATGGGAGGTCAGGATCACTGGACTCTTCTCAGGAGCCCAGATCTTTGCTTTGATGGGGAGGCAGCCATGGACACTGAGGAAGATGTGAGAGCCCAACAATTGTGTTGGAACCTACAGAACTCAACAGGGAAGCCTCTGACTCAGTTGCACATCCCATTGGACAGGGACCATGGGATTTCCTGCTGCATGCCCTCCGTCATCTAGGACTGGCTCAGGAATGAGTCCTGAGGCTGAACCTAGATCTAGCTGCAAGGACCTGGGGAAGACAGGAACTGGGGTAGCTGAGCCTGATTCACAAAATGGCTTATAGTCATCTTATTACAGTATTCACTTCCCAAGAGAGGGCAGCTGGGGCCCCCAATTTTCCTCAAGTACAGAGTACTTTTTCCTCTTGTTCCTTCTGTTACTGTCTTGTTCTTGGGACCCTCCAGGGATGCAGCAATGAAACTATAGAGTATTTTGGTTATTTTGAGTTATATAGCACAGTCAGCAACTCTCTTTTGAATGTCTCATTTCCCTTTTCCCCCAGAAAGAATAGTTAACACAGACAGGCAGTATTTAGAGTTCTTCATTCAAAGTTCTTATTTCTCCAAATATTCAAACATATCCCTCTTATTTGATAGGTTGGCCTATTGAAATAAGCTGACTAATCCCGAGATCAGCATTGGCCTCCATGGCAGCCACATCCCACACTCTATTTCCCACAACATTCGCAAGATTCCCTTCTTCCTGGCTTTCAGATTCAAAGTCAAATAAAATGTCAAACTTACAATCTCCTGGAGCGTGAACTCACAGGGGTTCAGTAGCAAGTATATTGTACTGGTTGCTTGTTAAAAGTTCCCTCAGGGCAAGTGAAATAAAAGAAATGCTCAAGGCAAAAGTATAAATCTAAATAAAAGGACTTATTCTTAAGGCTGATTTTTAAAGATATTTGCAACCAAGGTAAAATCTAGACAGACAACTTTTGTTGAGAATAGCAATGACGTCTATAAAGGCCTGTTTGGATTTAAAGTGCAATGGCCAACAGTGTAATAACAATCTAAAGACTTTAAAAACACAAATTAATAATGTCTGGAATATTTTGTGGGAGAAAAGAAAACTAAAGGTATTGAGGAAAGCAATGGGAAATAAAATGAATAAATCCAAATCTTATTCTAAAGCAGGCTTCAGGTTTAACCCTCGACAGGATGGCTCAAACACTACTCCATTGCCCAGCACCAATATTATTGGGCAGGGTGAGGAGATGGCTTTAAGATGTTCCATCTATTTTCCTGTGTTCCCTGACTGGTTTCTTCTTCAGAAAATTTTCCAAACTGTCTGCATCCTCTGTCTTGGAAAAGTCAGAATAAGCCAGTTAGCCACAGACATGCCAAACACAATTTCCTTAGAAAAATGTGCTAATCTTGCCTTGATTCAGTTAGATGACTTTTCTCAGAGTTGAGAAGCATGGCCAGAGGGAAGCATGCATTTCCTTTAATTAAAAAATAGCTGTGAACTGAAGGAGTCATTTAACCATGTGGAACCAAGCAGAGAGACTAGAATGTGTTATCTCCAACAGAATAGCAAATTACAAATTAATGCAAAACATTTCATGGGGTGGGTAGATCAAGGATTATTTTATGAAATAATATATTAGGATCACATTTCACAAATAATGTGATGTCAGGTGCCTTGTTCACAATCCCCACAAAATTTTCTTGAATTGTTTGCAATCTGTCTGCCTCAGCAGATAATCCCCAAATCTTCCCAAGACAGATCCTTTTCTTAAAGGCTGAAGTCACTTGAGACTCAGAAAAGTCAGAGATTTTTCATCTGTGAACTCTGGGTCTGCCACTAGCTATGAGACCATAAACAAACCACACAGGCTTTCTGAATCCTGTTATGTTTTTCTGTAAATGAAAGGCAAGAATTTAAGTGAAGTAATCAGAATTAAGACAGTTTTGTCCTTGCATGGAGACAGACGTAGATTCCTTGTCTCTCCCCTGTCTCTAATCCAGGTCATCTCCCACACCGATCTGCCAGCCTAGATGACAAGCCACCCCTCTGACGGCCGTGCTAGTGTTAGAAGTGCAGTTGGAATACCAGAGGGAAGCAACTTGATGCCCAGGGCATGTCTCTCCCATGGTTTAGGATATTCTGTAAGATCACGTGGTGTTTCTGTGTAAACGTGCACTGAAAATGGCCTGCCCGAGAGTGGAGCGCAGCGGGACTAGCTGATCTCAGAGGGCTTGTTAGGGATCTCGGTGCTCAGCAGTTTCCAAACTTTAAGATTCTGTAGATAAGCAAAGTTTCAAAAAAAATAGAGGAGTCTAAGTATAGGGGTGCCAATTTTTTTAATTAAAAAAATGCAATCAAAACCAAAAAACCATATCATCTTTATTGTCATTTTATAATATAAACTGTTTTAACACCAAAAGCTTTTGAAAGACATACATTTGGAGTGGAAAAACTTTCCTTTGAATGAAATAAATTTAATACTATGATAAATTTATTGTGCTGCCCATATTTGATTTATTTTACTACAGACTATCGGAAACTCTGTGAAACCCAATGGGTCTGTGGGTGGGCATGTAGAAACCATCATTCTAAGGAACCTATGCCTTACAATCAAAAGCTACTGTACTGATGGAAATCCCTGTCGTTAGCTGTTAGGCTTGGTTATAAACGCATTTTAAAAGTTTTTTTTATCTATCTTGTATAAAAACTCTTTCCTCTGTTATTATCTGATCTTGGTTCATGCCATTTGCGGCCAATAGTGGAAGATTTGTCTTCTAAAGCACTAGAAATGCAACTTAAGCTAGCTTCTGCATTTGTGGCTGTGTCCAGAGATGCCAGTAAATAAAACTGACTAAAACCAAATGTGTTTTTTAATGATGTGACTTTCTCAGAGATAAAGAATCTATTGTGTAAGATGCAGTCAGTTCTCACAAGGCTAGCCACAGCCTCATACAGCATCCTAAAATTGCCAGTTTACCGAGTTGGATAGCTGTCTCATTAAGCCCAAGTGAATAATATCACAATTTGATTAATGTTCTTGATGCCGCTTTCTTTGCTAGTCTTCTTGTTATAAGATTGCTATACAAATGATATGTATTGTGAATTATGTTTCAAAGTGCTACTGTCTTTCTATGACTGTAAAAATGAAAAACAAAAAAGAGAGAGAAAGAATTGTGAAATAATAGTTTTACAAAACTATTGAAAAACCTCCTATAAAAAGATTTCCATTATAAAGTAGATGCTAGTAAAGAGAAAAATGAACCTTAAATACTGTGATATAGCATATCAATAACGAAGGAGCTAATCTGGACTCTCCCAAGAGTAAACTGGGGATTCACAGAATTTCCTAGAAGACCGTGTGTGAAAATTTTAACATCTTGTATGCACCACAGGTTTTAAAGTCTTTTTTCTTATTGTAAGGATAAGATATAATATTGTAAGAATACGTAAAAGTGAAGAATGAAGCTGATGAAATTCAGGTATTGGGGTAATAATCAAATAGTGCTTAAAGAAAAGAACTTTTAAAATTCTGTTATTTATTCAATGCACTGCTGCTCTCCATTTTCCTTACAAATCATATGTCATTCTGCAAACACTCAATAATACACAACTATTCACTAATAAACACTCTGAAATTACCTACTTATGCTAATTACTATTTAAAGACAAATCCTAAATGCCTAATGTAGAACAAATCCATTTATTACCTAGCAATTATAACCAGTTTCACATGAATGATTGTAACCGAATGTCACTGAATAGTATATAATACTACTCCTTTTCCCTCCAACTCTAACTTGCCAGTGGTTTATCTGCATTGCTGCCTACCCAGTTGAAGGATTTATTACTGTACAAAACTATTTAGGAATGATTGAATCGAATTCAAATCTTAACCATTAGTTGGAAAGAAAACCTGGAATATCAAATCTGAAGTTTTTCCCCACAATAAGATCTACTTTTCCCTAATAGGTTTAAAAAGTCATTTAATAAACCATACAACCTCATGAAATTAATAGGCATTATCATGAGACATTTGCCCTGTTGGGGAGCTAAGAATCCCATGAGAAAAGCATGCTGACTCACTGCCCCTGTATCATTTTGAAAAGCAGTAGGGAATTAAACTTGAATTTTTATGAAGAAAAATACTTCTAATGGAAAATGAATTCCATTGAGCCAATTTCCTTTCCCTACACACTGCCCTCATTAGACGAAAGAACTTAAGTTTGGGTGAGAACTCAAGAACTGAACGCTGTAACAGTAACATGAGCTACAATAAAAGAATGTGGTGGAATCTGTTGTTTTGATTGTATCTACATGCCAATAATCATGTTAACTTCTGTTTCTAAACTTCCACCAGTGTATCTTCAACCTCACTTGTTACCCAGGACCTCAGTTCCCCATTCCAATTTCCTGTTTAGACACTGTTCTACCAGCACTTAAAATCGGTAGACAATGTTGAATTTATTATCCACCCAAATCAGCTAATTCTCCCAATCTGCTTTTTAAAGGAGCCTTGCCAGTCTTTCAATTAAGTGCAAACCTTTTACCCTGGCCTTTAAGAGCTTCCACATTAGCACTCAGTGTGGCCCTAGGTCACTAGCGGAATTTTCTAATGTGTTGCCGTGTTCTAGTCATTGTTACTTTTTGTTTTGTTTTGTTTGTTCTTTGTTACTCACACGCTTAATAATCTATGGACTTTTCCCCCAGGATGATGCCCATTTGTTCATAAACCTGACATTCTTTACATCATTTTAGAGGGTTCAAGAATACCTAAAAACCCACAAATAAATCTCTCATGAGTTGTGTTTTCCAGGTTAAGCATCCCTCTGTTCTTCCTGTCAAACTACGCCATTTGATGTTTCTTTCATATTCATTGTATTTTCCTCACACCGAGCTCTGGTTATGCTGTCCCCCTCACTAGCAGTCCCCTCCCCATATACACTTATTCTTCAAAGCCTATCTAAAATATCACATCTTCTCTAAATATATGTTAGTTGAGGATTTTGACTATCTAGCATCCATTTTCCCTTATGCTAGTATTAGTATTCTTATTTTGGTTAAAACACTCACCCCTCCCTCACGTAGTCCATAGGCCTCCTCCAAGACTAGTTTCTGATTGACTTAAATCAACAAGAACACTCAGTCTCTTTGGCCATAGAGGTTGGCTGATGAATAAGCACACGACTGAGATGTTAGGAGATTTGATGGGGGCTTCTGAGAAAGTAGCTTCATTATTCTTTGATGGAGATATTCTTTTTCTCTTGGAAATTAGAAAGGAAGCATATAATCCCTCCATAGCTGCTCCTTCCATCTTGTTATGTACAAGGAATACAAATTCAGGCTTAAGCAGACACTGCAGGAGAAGGCAAGAGAAATTAGGTCTTGAGTGACATTGCTGAGCTGCTGGACCATGACTGACCAGAAGCCTACCCTTTTTCAGGATTTTAGATTTATGTTATTCAGTAAATTTCCTATATCATTTGAGTTGTTTGAGTCAGGTTTCCTATTGCTTGCAACCTAAAGATTCGTAAAGTATGCACTTCTGTTTTGTGTTTTTCTTTTACAGTGCACCATAACATTTTGTTGGTTTAATTTTTAGGTCACTTATTCTAATCTATATTGTAATAGTATATATGTCATATTTCCTATTAGACCAGTAGTTCAGAGCTTGCAAAACTATATATCAAGCATGTCTGTAACATCCATTTCATCTTGCATGGGACCTTGCATATCCATTAATCCTTTATACATGAAATGTTAACTTCAAAATGCTTCGGACACTGTGCTAAGCACAGAGAACATGCGCATAGTGGGAGGAAGGTTATCTATTGGTAGCTAGCCACCCCAAAACTTAGTAGCTTAAAAGAACGGTCATTTATTTTGCTAAAAATGTGTAATTTGATCAAGATTTGCCAGCAATTCATCCCTACCTGGTATCAATTGGGCTCAAGGAATCGCTTCCAAGATGGTGCACTTGCTGGCTGGCAAGTTGGTGCTGGCTGTCTGCTGAGAGCATAGTCAGAGCTGTCAGCTGGGGGCCTTTATTTCTCTCCATGTGGTTTCTTTCCTGGTACTACTTGGGCTTCCTTATATTATGGGGGTTTGGATCCAAGAGCAGCTGTTACAAAACACAGGAAGTGGAAGCTGCTAGTTTCTTAGGCTTATAGTGGAACCTGAAACAATGTTATTTTTACTCTAACGTATTGGTCAAAATAGTAACAGAGCCTGCCCACATTAAAGGGGAGGAAAAATAAATCCCAGCTATCAGTAGAAATGTCAAAGTGTTTTCAGCCATCTTTAACATGCAACAAAGATATATAAGATATAGTCTTTCACCATAAGGAAATCAAGCTCAAGGGGTAAGCAGACATGAAATAGCAAGGGCTTCAATATAGACACAGTTTTGGAATGAGTTGTTTTCCCCAAAATGTATATGTTCAAGTCCTAAGCCCCCACATGACTATATTTGTAGATAGGGCCTTTAGGAAGGTAGTTAAGGTTGAATGACGTCATAAAGGTAGGGCTCTGTCTGATAAGGCCTGTATCCTTATAAGAAGAGGATGAGACATCAGAGATCTGTCTTTCTCAGTGTGTGCACAGAGAAGAGGTCATGTGAGGACAGAGGAGGAAGGCAGCCGTCTAGAAACCAGGAAGAGAGGCCTCACCAGAAGCCAATCCTGACAGCACTTTGATCTTGGTCTTCTAGCCTCCAGAATTGTGAGCAAATAAATTTCGGCTGTTTAAGCCAACCAGTCTGTGGCATTTTGTTATAGCAGCCTTAGCTGACTAATAATGGCAGATAGATAGATAGATAGATAGATAGATAGATAGATAGATAGATAATAGATGAAAGAAAGAAGAAAGGAAAGGAAGGAAGAAAGAAAGTAGCACGTCCTTTGCCTGGAGGAAGGCTGTCAAGCTGCGTGACTCCAAGAGACAATATTTACGTAAAACACATGTGAATTATGAATCGTGACCGGCAGTTTAAATAAGTTGTTTATCAAAAGATGAGGAAAGAAAGGCATTTCAGGCAGAAGGCAGAACTTGTCAAAAGTTATAAGTACATGAAACAAACATGGCATTTTCAAGAAACTTCAGGTTGATTTCTAAGGTGAGAGCAGAAGGCATGCAGGAGTGTTTGTGCAATAAACACCTATGATCTACAATGAATGACCTATTTTTGTTTTTGTTTTTTTATTGCCTTAGGCTAGTTTTGCTAAAAACAAAACAACTTCAGGGTGATCCAGATTCCCCTCCTTTCCTCATTCTCTGTGTTGAGTTGGTCTCCGTCTTTCATCTTTTCTTGCGTTACAATATCTACCACTTTTTCATGCTACTTTCTATTCCTACTAGCACTTTTTACTCGCAGTTGGAATACTGCATAACCCCTAAGTAGAGAGAATTTACTCCTACTCTGTCCCCACTTCAGACCCAATTCAAAGACTAATTTGCTCGAGTATTTTTTAAAAGTGTTTTGGCAATTAATGTGATTATTGCTGACTTTCCAGTGGACTGATAGAGGTGAAAATGAGCTTGCAAGGTCTTGAATATGAAGCGAGCTTTTAAGCAGAAGAGGATTTGAGTGGCTGCTTTTTAAAAGAATGAAACGTGGCAGTAGGTGATTTCGATTGAGCTATATTTGTAAAGTGAAAGACTTAAGAAGTAGTGTGCCACAGATACGTCCAATCATATGCTTTTTTGGCTCTTCTTTGGGAAAACATAACTTTTTCATATCTACATTCTGAGCAATATGTACACCCTGTTCCACTTATTAAGCTATTTTTCTCTCAAGGCCAAATCTACCTGCCAGGATGGAACAATGCATTCAATCAAGTCTTCTTGATTGATAGGAAATTAATCAGCCTGAGTCTAATTTACCTTTATCTTTCTGAGTGTTTGCATCACATGCAAACCATATGTTTGCTTTTCCAACTGGACCCTTGTTAGTTTCCTCGTTAGTAAGCACCATAAGGGGACTGGAAGGCTGCAGGGGAAAGAGCAGACACGCCCCTTCCTGTTTGCTCCCTGCCCGTCGCTGATGGTTCCGGGTGAGCATCGCTCATCCTGACGTCTTCACTCCGGCAGTAGCAGGGCCTTCCTGCAGCAGCAGCTGAAACCAATTCTCAGTTTTTCTCTGTTCTCCAAACCAGCCTTGCAACGCCTACTCAGAGACACCAGCACCTGTCACCTCCTCAGAGGGCTGTCCCAGGCCACAGCCTCGATCTTCTAAGTTTCTAAATTTTAATAATTCCAACCTCTCTCTTTCTTTCCTTTGTGCCCTGAGCACTAGAGGTGGTAGCTGCTTCCTGCAGTTGCTACCCCTGTAATACCTCAGCTTTCTCTTTTTACCCTTTCAGTTGCTCAGTTAATTTTTTTCCCTAGTTAACAATTATTTGTATTAAATTCTCACTGTTCGAATAAGTGGTATATGAGACAAGGAGCAACCAAAGAAGTAGAACCATTATATATATATATATAGAAAATTTCCAAGGAATTGGCTTACATGAATGTGGGGACTGACGAGGCGAGACTGAAATCTGTGGGGCAAGTTGTCAGGAACAGCAGGTGGGAACCCTTGGGCATGGGCCGAACTCACTGTCCATAGGTGGGATTTCTTCTTCACCAGAGAAACGTCAGGTCTGCTCTTAAGGCCTTTCAATGGATTAAATCAGGTCCACTCAGATTTAACCTCCCTTCCTTAATGTTGACCCATTATGGACTTTAATCACATTTACAAAATACCTTCACAGCAAGACCTAAGTTAGTGTTTGATTGAATAACTGGGACTGTGGCCCAGCCAAGCTCACACAGACAAAGTCCATCACAGTTGATGTGGTTTCTGTCTCCCCACCAGACTCTGACCCATATGGACTCTCGTCTATTTGTAGAAGCTGGATTCTTCTGGCTGAACAAATACCAAGAAGGAAGAATGACTGGGAGGATTTCTCTCTCCCAGTCCCCTAAGAGACTACCAAACTAGACCACTTGTGGATCTAAAGTGCTGGCTCCAGCTCTTTATGTTGGAATATTATAAAGAGTGATCAATATTTAGGAAACCTGCTTCTTCTATTCCTGCTTTTGGCTTCTTGTACTTAATTACTGTCCTTAAATTATGAAGAATACAATTTAAAGTTGTATTGAACAACAAAAATATTGTTGATAGAACAGTGCAATAAATCAAGCCTTTTTGATAGATAGGACATTAATCAACCTGAATGTAATTTACCTTTATCCTTCTGAATGTTGCTTCAGATGCCTACAAATAGGATATGCTGTAAAAGTTGATTTTTTTCTATTCACTTATTGTTTTGATCTCAGGCAAAATACTTGACGAGTTCTTTGGTCTTAAATTACCTTCCCTGTTTATCTCTTGTGTGACTGTGAGGTTCAAATGGGATAGTGTATTTAAAGATGCTTTGTGTACACTGGAGGGCATCCTCTTGGCTTCAGGAACATTAACTAGGACTTTGAAAAAGTGGAGCAGATAGTTCTGTTTTCTCTGCTCTAATATTTTAACCCATTTTTCTATTTCCAACTTGAGAAGCTTAATGGTATCTCTGGATTTATTTGTTGGACTTACGATTCCAATAAAAGTCATTTGAGAAATCATTTCCTTTGGAAGGCAGTTAGAAAGAGATTTATGACTTTGATTTCCCAGATTCACTTTTCAGAGTCATAGACATGATGTAGAGAGATTGTTCAGCTCCTCTTAAGTACCTAGAGTTGCTAAGTAGCTTTTATAGAGCTGGTGAGCCAAAATAGACCTGAGAGACCAAAGGGAGGCCTCACCTTTCCTCCATCCCATCCCTTACCAATGCTCTGAAAATAAATGCACTTGGACTCTGGGTGCTGGTTTTAGTCCATCTGGCCCTCATGCTGACATTACTTCCTTTCCTTTTCTTTGCTTTATAGTGTGGATCAATTGTATCATTCCATATAACAGTGTACCAGGAGATAGGAAAACAAACTTTTTCATAATTTATTATTTCTGCTTGAATTCCTACATGTCATTTAATCATTTTCCTGATTGAATGTAAATATATTGAAACTGTAAAGTGTAAATTGCCTTTACAGTTAACTGCTTAGTCTTCTTTCTTGAAAAAGAACCTTAACAGTTATTTTTTTCTTCTTCTTCTTCTTCCTCTTTTTTCTTTTTTGCTGAGGAAGATTTTCCCTGTGCTAACATTTGTTCTCAATATTCCTCTTTTTGTATGTGAGCTGCCACCACAGCATGGCCACTGACAGATGAGTGGTGGTAGATCTGTGCTGGGGAACAGAACCTGGGCTGCTGAAGTGGAGCGTTCCAAACTTAACCACTAGGCCACCAGTGCTGGCCCAACAATTATCTTTTTGTATGTGTCTGTGTGAGGAAGATTGGCCCTGAGCTAACATCTGTGCCAATCTTCCTCTATTTTGTATGGGGGATGCTGCCACAGCATGGCTTGATGAGCAGTGTGCAGGTCCACGTCCAGGATCCAAACCAGCTAGCCTTGGGCTGCCAAAGTGGAGTGTGTGAACTTAACCACTACACCACAGGGCCAGCCCCTAATTATCATTTTTATTACTTAATAATTTAATACTTTAAAATATTTTAACAATGATTACTGTTACCTTAGAAGAACATAAAAAGAAAGAGAAAGTCAAACTAGAATCATAGCTTTATCTTTCTTATTTTGGCTACAAACCTCGGAAAAATCTGTATTTCACTTTCAAAGTTATTTTGTATCAACAATTTTCTGGATAACACAAATTATTTCTTTTAAGTTGATCTTTCATTTAGAGTTATATCCTTTTCAGCTTGGGAAAATATATATTTTCTCCTCTGACAATATTTTCCCTTGTTATCACTGGGTAACGTTATTTCATTCATTTTGAAAAGAAAAAATATTTTATCAGATACCCAGGCATACCCATGTACACGTGGCATTCAGTCTCTATGGGTCGGGAAAGACTGGGACAGAATGAGTGAAAACGTGTCAGTTTTCCCATTAGTGATGGGCTTGGGGCTAAAAGGCCTCTTTCCGGCTCCCTTGGTCAGGCATGCATCATTGGAGAGTGGGACAAAACATTTCCATTGATTTTTTTTTTAACCCAGAAGTCATTTCACTATCATACATGCGAACAGACAAAGCAACGTTCCTTAATACTGTCTGTGAAATAGAATCACATGCAGACATTAAGAAGCACGATACAGTTCTACATATAATGTTATGAAGTCCCTCAGACAAGTGAAAAAGCGAAGCACAAAGCAGGGTAGATGGCATGGTCTCATAAATAGAATACAGCAAACTAATCAGTGATATGTAGACTAACTCTTAAAGGGTAACAAGATCTGGATAAAGTTGATCACCTTCAGGGAGAGCTATACCTCTGGGCTCAGTTTTCACCGTGAACTGTTTTCTTGTTGTTAAAATGTAACATTAAATAAAATGTTACATGAAAATATAAAGAATATTATCCCCTATTATCATCATTCACATTCAGTAGTTATCAGAATTTTCCACACTTGCTTCTTACTTTGTTTCTTTTTTCTATTTTATTTTTGAATTATTTTTAACGTATGTTCTAAATATGTCGCCTCATCAGTATGTACTTCAATGCACCTCACTAAAAATAGAGATATTTTTTACTTGCATGTCCACAATACCATTCTCTCTCCTAATACAACTTTTTCTTAAGATGTTATTTTTTAGAGCAGTTTTAGGTTCACAGCGAAATTGAGAGGAAAGTACAGAGATCTCACATATACGCTCTGCCCCGACTCATGCATAGCCTCCCCCATTAACAACATCCCGCACCAGAGTGGGATGTTTGTTACAATTGACATCGTACATTTGTTACAACCTACATTAACACATCACGATGCACTACAGCCCATAGTTTACCCTAGGGTTCACTCTTGATGCTGTGTACTCTACTCGTTGGGAAAGTTGTATAATAACATGTATCCATCATTATAATATCATATAGAGTATTTACACTACCCTAAAAATCCTGGGTTCTGCCTGTTCATCCCTCTGCCCCAAGCCAGGAACCCCTGATCTTTTTACTCTCTCAGTAGTTTTGCCTTTTTTAGAATGTCAAATAATTGAAATCATATAGTATGTAGCCTTTTCAGATTGTATTCTTTCACTTAAAATATGCATTCCTCCATGTCTTTTTATGGCTTAATAGCGCATTTCTTTTTAATGCTGACTAATATTCCATTGTCTGAATGTACCATAGTTTATTTACCCATTCACCTACTGAAGGGCATCTTGGTCGTTTCCAAGTTTTGACAATTATGAATAAAGCTGCTATAAACATCCATGTGCAGGTTTTTGTGTTGACGTAAGTTTTCAGCTCCTTGGGGTAAATACCAAGGAGTGTGATTACTGGATCTTATGGGAAGAGTGTGTTTAGTTTCAAAAGGAACTGCCAAACTGTCTTCCAAAGTGGCTGTGCCATTTCTCACTCCCACCAGCAATGAGTGACAGCTCCTGTTGCCCCACATCCTCACCACCATTGGCTGTTGTTGGTATTCCAGATTTTGACCATTCTAATAGGTGTGTAGTGGTTTCTTATTGTTGTTTCAATTTGCATTTTCCTGATGACATGTGATGTGGAGCATATTATAGTATTCTTTTATTTTTTTTAAAATTTCCATGGGATCTATAATGATGTCCCCTCTTAAATTTATGATGTTAGTAATTTGTATCCTCTCTCTTTTTTCTTAGTTATCCTGGCTAGAGGCCATCAACTTTATTGATCTTTTCAAAGAACCATCTTTTGGTTTTGGCATTTTTCCCTATTGATTTCCTGTTTTCAATTTCATTGATTTCTGATCTAATTCTTATTATTTCTTTTCTTCTGCTTACTTTGGGTATTCTTTGCTTTTCCTTTTCTATCTTCTTAAGATGGGATACTTCGATCTTTCTTCTTTTCTAATATAGGCATTCAATGCTATAAATTTCCCTTAAGATCTGTTTTCACTTCATCCCCAAATTTTGATAATTTGTACTTTCATTTTCATTTAGTTCAAAATATTTTAAATTTCCTTTGAGATTTCTCCTTGGACCTGTGTGTTATTTAGAAGTGTGTTGTTTAACTTCCACATGTTTTAGGATTTTCCAGTTATCTTTCCATTATTCATTTCTAGTTTAATTCCATTATGGTCTAAGAGCAGGCATTATATGATTTCTATTCGTTTTAAATTTTTTAAGGTATGTTTTGTGGCTCAGAATGTGGTCTATCTTGGTGAATGCTCTGTGTGAGCTTGCAAAGAATGTGTATTCTGCTGTTGTTGGATGAAGTAGTCAATAGATGTCAATTATATCCAATTGACTGACGGTGTTGGTGAGTTCAGCTAAGTTCTTAGTGGTTTTCTGCCTATTAGGTCTGTCCATTTCTGAGAAAGGGGTATTGAAGTCTCCAATCACGATAGTGAATTCATCTATTTCTCCTTGAAGTTCTACTAATTTTCACTTCATGTAGTTCGATGATCTGTTGTTAGGTGCATACACATTAAAGATTGTTATGTCTTCTTGGAGAATTGACACTTTAATATTATGTATTGCCCTTTTATCCCTCATAACTCTCCTCGCTTTGAGGTCTGCTCTGTCATAATTAATATAGCTACTCCTGCTTTCCTTTGATTAGTGTTAGCGTGGTATATTTTTTTCTGTATCCATTTGCTTTTAATCTATGTATCTTCATATTTAAAGTGGGTTTCTTACAGACAACATATAGTTGGGTCATGTTTCTTGATCCATTCTGACAATCTCTGTCTTTTAATTTGTACGTTTAGACAATTGGCATTCAAAGTGATAATTGATATAGTTGGATTAATGTCTACCGTATTTGTTACTGTTTTCTTTCTGTTATCCTCGTTTTTTGTTCCTATTTTGTTGTTCACTTTTTCTGCCTTTTGTCTTTTAGTTGAGCATTTTATATGATTCTTTTTTCTCTCCTTTCTTAGCATATCAGTTATACTTCTTTTTCAAGCTTTTTTTTTAGTGGTTGCCCTAGAGTTTGCAATATGCTTTTACAACTAATCCAAGTCCACTTTCAATTAACACCACACCGCTTCACAGATGTGTATCTTATAATAATCAAATAACACTAATTTCTCCCTGTCGTCCCTAGTATCATTGCCATCATCCATTTCATTTATATATAAGCGTATATATGGATATATACGGCTATATGATAGAATACATTATTGCTATTATTATTTTGAACAATCTGTTATCTGTTAGCTTAATTAAGAATATGAAAAATACACGTTTTTGTTTTACTTTCAGTTAATCTTTCTTTGATGCTGTTTCTTTCTTCATGTAGATCTGAGTTTACGACCTGTATTATTTTCTTTCTCTCTGAAAACTTCTCTTAACATTTCTTGTGAGACAAGGTCTACCAGCAACAAATTTCCTCAATTTTTGTTTGTCTGAGAATGTCTTCATGTTTTCTTCACTTTTGAAGGATTATTTTACAGAATACAGAATTCTAGGTCAGTGGGGTTTTTTCTCAGCATTTTATTTTACTCCACTCTCTTCTTGCTTGCACTTTTCTCAAAAGAAGTTGGATCCAATCCTTATCTTTATTCCTTCCTAGGTGAGATGTTTATTCCCTCTGTCTTCTTTCAGGATTTTTTTTTAATCTTTGATTCTCTGTAGCTTGAAAATGATATGCCTAGGTGTCTTTTTTTGGGTATATATCCTGCTTGGTGTTCTATGAGCTTCCCGGATCTGTGGTTTTGTGTCTTGACAATCATTTGGGGAAATTGTCAGTCATTATTCTTTCAACTGTTTCTTCTGTTCCTCTCCTTCTTCTACGTCCATTACATATATGTTGCACCTTCTGTAGTCATCCCACGGCCCTTGGGTGTTCTGTTCTGTTTTGTTCTCTTTGCTTTTCAGTTTTGGAAGTTTCTCCTGAGATAATCTCAGGCTCAGGGAGTCTTTCCTCAGCTGTGTCCGGTCTGCTATTAAACCTTTCAAAAGCATTCTTTATTTCTATCACAGTGTTTTTGATCTCTAGCATTTCCTTTCGGTTCTTAGGATTTCCATCTCTCTGCTTGCATTGCCTGTCTGTTCTTACATGCTGTTTATCTGTTAGAGCTCTTAGTAATCATAGTACTGTAGAGCATAGTAATCATAGTTGTCTTAAATTCCCGCTCTGATAATTCCAACATTTCTGCCCTGTCTGGTTGCGATGCTTGCTCTGTCTCTGAAAATTGTGTCTCTTGCCTTTTTATATGCCTTGTAATTTTTTCTTGATAGCCAGACATGCTGCGTGGGGTAAGAGGAGCTGCTGTACCTAAGACTTTAGTGATGCGGTGCTGGGCTGTGGGGGAGGGGAAGCCTTCTGCAGTCCTGTGATTAGGTCTCTGTCCTTTAGTGAGCCTCTGCCTCTGGACTGTGACTTTCACAAGTGGTTTTAAATTTTTTCAACTTTTTACTCGTTTTACTTGTTGTCAGGGTGGGGCGGGGGACTTCCAAGCTCCTTGTATACAGAGCCAGAAACAAGAAGTCGACAATAACTTTTGATATCATGCAATATTCCAGCCCATTTTCAAATGTCTTCAATTATCCAGAAAAAAAGTCTTTTAAAAGACTTACCCATTTCTTTAAATCGTGATGACCTAAGTAGCATTAGGTCATCATTAGCAGTAAGACATATTAACCTAGAACAGTATCCTGTACCTTTTTATTTTTCATGCCCTTAACTTGTTGAAGAAACTAAGTCAGTTTCCTGTAGAATGTCTCACAATCTGGATTTATCTGCTTGCTTCTTGATAGTGTCATTTAATTTGTTCCTCTATCCCCCATAATTCCTGAAAACTGGCTGAGGCTCAATTAGATTCAAGTATGTTAGTTGCTTATGCAAAAACTAAGTAGTATTTTAAGAATAGTATTTCAACAAAAATACTTTATGGATTTATTAAAGGTCCAGCTCTGATCCTGGCTTTGCTAGATGCATACTCAAATGCCTAGCATTTGCAAAATGCTCCATGATGCTTCCTTCTCCTTCAGGATCCTGCTCATGAAGGAATATAAGCATTTGGAAAATTCTGGCAGTACTAGCTAAAAAGCATTCATTCCTGATCATTGTCAGAGGGGGACTTTGAAGGTCTGAAATCCCCTTGTCCCAAACATATCAAACTTGAATATTTGAGATGTAGCAATCAAATGTCTAGAAAATATCAGAAATAACTAGGCTAAAACTTATTCACTTATTTATAGGATGGCTGCTCTTTCACTTTACGAGTCTTAGTTCCTCCCATCCCCTAGAGCTTGCTAAATAAATTAGCTTTTTTGGAAAGCACACTCACTTTTTTAAAAATTCATGTATTCATTCACTGAGTCAGATGTTTATTTATTCATTAATAATGCTGGGCTCACTTGGTGCCAAGTGCTATTCTAGGCATTGGGACGGAGACAACAAATCTCTACAATCATGTCAATGTTTTTCAATTCAGTTAAAAGTACTCAGCATTTAATATGTGTGTATACAATGCGCAAAACACTGAACATGGCTTTACTGTGACACGAAGATGTGTTAGACATGGCCCCTGCCCTCCTGATGTCTCTCTCAGTCTAGTGGTTGGTGCAGATGTACCCACGTTGTTCCAGAACAAGCTATGCTAGAACAGAGAAACAGATGACATTGTTTCTATTGCTATAAAGGGGTGACTGAGACTATGTCTAACTAAATTCTCCCAGCCTTTCATTTCATTAAAACCCTCATTTGGCTTCAATAAAATGCTAGAAGTACCTAGCATTGTGTTGATAAGTGTTTTGTGCATATGTTGTAAAAAGTTGGATGTGGCCTGTGTTCAAAATGGCATTCATCATGAAGCTAGCATTTTTTTAAAGTACTAAGAGTAGTTTTTATTTGAAGCATGACAGACTGGTGAGTAAACCTCTGGTCTGTGCCCCCACCCCCAACTTGATATACAATTTTTATTTAAAGAGGAAAGATAAAAATAAATAACTCCCTATTTCTATTCTCCAGGGCAACCATTATTTTATGCAAATAGTATGTATCTATGGGTAAATGACCATAAACTTTTAGTTTTACTGAAAATAAATTATAGACATACTGTTCTGCATTTAATTTTTTTGCCAAATAAAAATTGTGTGTACTTAAGGTGTACAACTTGATACACCTGATACAACTTGATATACATTGTGAAATGAATGATTGCCACAATCAATGTAATTAACACACCCATCCATGTAATTAAAATATCTATCACCTGACATAATTACTTTTCATTTGTGGTGAGAATATTAGCATCTACCTTCTCAGCAAATTTCAAGTATACAATAAATAGAACTAAACAGAAATTCTGGAGCTGAAGAATATGATGAATGAAATGAAAAATGCAATGAGCATGTTTTTGGAGCGGGAATGGTTTGCTTCTTTTTCAGTGGCGCTTTATCACTTAATTCAATGCTCTTGAGAGATAAGTGATGCTGTTTACTTATTTATTTATTTTATTATGTGCCTGTTTTGTTTTTCTGTTATATGCAGTTATCCCCCCCTCCTCTCCCCTCTATTCCTGAACCGCATTCAGTGAGTGGTGGCAAGCTGGGTGAGCCTGTGGGAAACAGGTACACTTCACGTCAAGGGCATTGCCAGAAACCCATTATCTGGGCAAATATTGCAGTGGTTTTTTACAGAAGCCTGACCACGGACTGGTAAGTTTTTGAATGCAGAGAGTGAAGGGTACTGAAGAAAAATAGACACTCAAAGTCCTGGATCTCTATTTTTTGTCTAGTGTAGAACTTCTAATCCACAGAAGCGGGTCTTGCTAGGCATCTGACATAATTAGGCAAAGACAGAGGCAAGCCCAGCTCCCACTTTATTCTCATTAGTTGGCGCTACCTGACGCTGACTTAGCAATCGCATTTTGGACCTTCTGACTTGGAGCACGGTGTGAAAGAAACAGCCTTAAATATACCAGAAGGCAAGTGTTTAAGACCTGGCTTAGCCACTTCCTAGCTCTGAGGACACGGGCAAGTCATTTTGCTCCTCTGAACCTCACTTTACTTGAGTGCAAAATGGGGCTGAGAATACTTTAAAGGGCTGTTGTGAGAATCTCATGTGATCATGAAAGAAAAAGAAGTCTGAAAGCTGTAAAAATTGGGTGTCACAATCCATCTGCTTGTTATGTTTTGGACAAACTTTCTTTTTCAAATAAAGGTTTCGTTTGTTTTTATGTCTAGAAATGTTCACCTACTAGGAGTTAAAATAGAAATAGACCCTTCCCTTTAGCAGATTTGAGTGGGAACGGATGCAAATGCAGGTGATGCTGATGAGGCTACAGGCTGAATTAAGGTAATCCCAGGTGTGGGCACTCGTCTAGGAAGTCGCAAAGGGCCAATGAGTTTGGAATAACAAAGGAGTTATCACCTATGAAGTTAGAGCTCAGAATCTGCAAGTTTGAGGGAAGAATAAGCAGAGGAATGGGGAAAGGAAAATAGAATCTGGCATCAGTAGGAGAGAAGAGAGGGAGGGAGAAAGAAAGGGAGAGAAAGGGAGGGAGAGGCTGGCCTAAAATGAGGATTTTAGAGGCTATCAATAATCTATAGACTTAAATCACAGTTTCTCAATGTTAGCTGCACTCTGGAATCACCGATGACACTAAAAATACTGATGTCTGGGTCCCATCCCCAGAAATTATGATTTAGTTGGTCTGAGGTGGTGTTTAAAAAGATCTCCAGGTGATCCTAATCTGCAGCAAAGCTAAGAACCCCTGACCCGGAGCAGTGCCTCTCTAACTTGAATGTGTGTGCAATTCACCTTGAGAAACGCAGGCCTGGAGTGGAGCCTGATATCCTGCATCCCTAAGGAGCCCCCAGGTCTTCACATGCTCCCAACAAGCTGTCTCTGATTTCTGGAAAGGTATGTGAGGTAATTGAAAAAGTGATAAAATGATGATGATGCTGATGATGTCAATGACAGCTAACATTTAATGAGTGACAAATATGTGCCAGGCACTGCTCTGGGTGCTTCCAGGATTAACTTGTAAAAATCCTGGGAGCAACTCCATAAGGATTGGTATTGTTATTAACCCTGCTTCACAAATGAGGGAACTGAGGCTTGAAAAGTTGGGTATCTTACCTAAGTTTAGAAACCTAGTAAATATCTTTGAATTCTGGCAATCTGACACTAAGCTTGTGCTGTTAACGACTCTATTATCCTGATTCTGAAATGATTCAGTAGCCTTAATTTTAAATGTGAGGCATAGCTCAGGAGAGAAAATCTGAAAGGAGGAGGAGACCCTGCTCGCATCTGCAACACTGGTGCAGATATAAATAAGGTTACAACCTACCCCTGGTTCATGGCTTTTGGCTACGGGAACAGCTGAGAGGAGTGGCATGAGAATTGTTGCAGACAAAGCATCAGTTCTTTATTGTGGGTAAGGCAAGGGACACATTTTGCCGAGGTTCACAGCTATCATCTCTACCTTGACTGCTCAAAGGTTTAGGCAAATTTAAAAATCCTGATGTATAGATCATACTTCACAACAGATAAATCAGGCTTTGTGGGAGGAGGGCCCAGATATTAGCATTTGTTAGAGCTTCCTGGGCATCGAAATTGAAGCCAAGGTTGCTAATCAGTGGGTTTGGAGTGTGGGGTCCTGGGAGGAAATTGACTCCACTGATGACAGGGTCTAAATGTCACATTTCCTGGGCAGCCTACTCTAGTAGCTGGAGGTATTTTGTTTGCTCTGAACTGTCCTGGCTTCTTTCTACCTCTCTGAGACCACTGACCACATTCTGCTTTTAAGATGGCTATTTGTGCATTTATTCAACTCTCTTTTGAGGGCAGTATAGTATAGAGCAATACTTCACATAACGTTGCTCCTTAGACAGTGTCCCCAAGAGAAGTCATCTTAACAAGAGTTTCCATGGTCAACCCAGTGAACATTGTGTACGTATCACTCTCAGAGAGTTGCAATGAATATTGCATTTAAAAGCCATAGATGTTCTGTAGTAAGGAAGTGTTTTTAACTTTGCTTAACTGAGGGTTTCCAAAACTGTTTGAACATTAAAATACTCTTGATATTCTGTTTTTACACACAAATTTTGGGAGGAGAAAATTCTACTATAGAAAAGAGAATGAGTTTATGGAGTAAGATCTAGCTACAAATCTAAGAAAAAGTAATATCAAAACTCATAAGGTCGTTGTGAAAGATTAAATCAAATGAGATAATAAATAATAAATATAATAAAAATAAAGTAAATGACATCATTTATGTACATGTCTATTATAGTTCCTGATGCTGTGGCTTCTTTTTTTTCATATTTATAGTCTCAAGAGTACCTGGGACAGGTCTTGTATAACACACACATGCACACACACACACACACACACACACAAACCAAACCAGCCATGACCCACGATCCCAATTATATTTCTTCTTTCAAAAGAGTAAGAAAATTCCACAATTCCAAAGTGGGTGTCAGAAGCAATAAATGCCACCTAAATTGACAATCTCTGCATTTCCTCTATTATTAATGGTTATAGAATAAGAAGAAACTGTTGAAGACAATCTCCCTTTGAAATTCAACATTTGTTTTTTTTTAATTGATTGGGCATTTACTGGGCAATTAATATGTGCAAGGTCCTCTGGGAGGTGAAAATATTGATAAGCCCTGGTCTAATTATGGACCCACTGCAGTGCCTCTTGCTGCACGGTTCTGTCGTCCGGACAGCCAGCTGGGCTAACAATGCGGCAGACGCAGGCAGTGGTGGTCATGCCTGCTGAGCAGGGGAAAGGAGCTGAACTGCACCAAAACTGGCCACTCCCACTTTTGTGTTCCTGGACATTTTGTAAACGTGTCTAGATTTGGAATTGCCTGTGAACTCTTAAAGCAGAGTGCAATGCCTGGCTCTCTGTCAGCTCTTTATAACCGGCTCCTTAATGAATCAAGTATGGGATTCTTCATAGATAATACAAGAACCATGTGTGGAACATAGATTAAGAGAAAAATGTATACATCTCTTTATGGGGAGGGAAATAGAAAGAATAAAACCAGTGATTTTGTTGCTGTCGAGGCTACGTAAAGTTCATCTTCCAACACTGCCTTATTCGGTATTCAGTCTAAACCCAGCTCTTGTTGGAGGATATTAGTTCCGGTTGGCAGGTGAAGAGGAATAAAAATGAGGGAAGAAAATTCTTCATTTCCTTAGAGTTCCTGTTTAATGTTTAATGGAGCTTTTCTTCCTCCGTTCTATGGGGCTTCCTAGGCCATGATGGGTGAGCTATCAGTTTGATATACAAAATGTGAGCCAGGATTATAGGTAGGAACAGGAATTTTTTTTAAATAGACTTTTCTACAATTCTTGAGAATTGCTTCTTCCTCTTTTTTTTTAATCCAGTGTCTAGGCACAGACTCTTAAGATGGTGATTCTCAAACTTGGCTTCATAGTAGAAGCACTGAGACACTAGGCCCAGGTATGTTTTATTTGCTTTTAATCTCTCTGGGCGCTTGTAAAGTACAGCCTGGGTTAAAAACCCCTGCCTTGGAGGGACTCCGCTATGTTTTACATTCATTGTTGACAACTGATTTTATCTAAACCTGAGGGCTTGAAAGACCTCCATGACACCGGTTGTCTCTTTCCAACAGTGAGTTTTCTTCTCCTGGAAGAAGCACAGTTGAAAATCATTAGATTGTGAAGCTCCTATCCAGTCCCCTGATTCTTAGTAACAAACCACTAAATGTGTAAATATTATGATGCCCATTTGTAACATAAAGCTCTCCGGAAAGAAAAGAACCTTAATCTCAGGGGCTGGCCTGGTGGCGCAGGGGTTAAGTTCATACATTCTGCTTCGGTGGCCCTGGGTTCACTGGTTGAGATCTGAGGTGTGGACCTACACACTGCTGCTCAAGCCGTGCTGTGGCAGGCGCCCCACATATAAAGTAGAGGAAGGTGGGCACGGATGTTAGCTCAGGGCCAGTCTTCCTCAGCAAAAAAGAGGAAGATTGGCGGCAGATGTTAGCTCAGAGCTAATCTTCCTCAAAAAACCCCCCAGGATTTGAGAACCTTAAATGACACAACAAAGTAGCTGTTGAAATTTTATCTCACATCTCTAGAAGAAACTGCTACAACTTTCTGAGCAGTTATGTGGTCAAATTGGGCAGTGGTGTGTGCATAAATACCCTTTTCTAACTTTACTTTTTAATATAAAGAACAATGGTATTTGCTAAGGAATTAAATTCACTGATCCTTCAGACTTTATTTCCAATATCTGAGTGATCCTGTGATTTCCTCTCCTCCCTTCTACGTTGGCAATGGGGGTGAAGTTTATTTTAACATTCAGCAGCGGTTCAGGACTCTTTCTAGACTGTGACTGAAGCAGAATCAGCTCGAAAATATTTTTTAAATTTTAAATATACAGAAATGGTGTTTCTTAAGCTTTTGATAAACATTTTTGGAGGTAAAATTAAAACGTCTCGTATTTATGTTGGTTGTAAGGAGGAGGAATACACATACTTTTGATCTGAAGTGAAACCGCTTTATACATTATACATAACGCTCTGCAGTATCGTTATTTTAACATACACAAGAGCCAGAGAAAAATGAAATTTGTCATTCAGTTTTACCTGCCTATGCCAACAGAAATGGTAAACAGCAAGATGATAATCAGGGCAAACTAAATCTTTCATGAGCACATATTTTTCTGTAGCTTAGCCTTTATATTTAGGGAAATTTAGAACAGTCGGATAGGAAATGGAAAGTGGATAATATCTGGGGTTTCAGACCTCAGATCTAGAGATTCAAACCTGGGGGGGAAAAAGAAGCCATAAAAGGATCAACAGTCTTTCTGAAGGTAGAACAGGCTGAAATAATAAAACATTTGACCAGATTTTACTACCTCTGAGAATGGGTAGGAATTCTTTTGAATATCTGTGCAGCGGAGAAGCTAATCAGAGAAGCGAATTAAATAATGCCGTAAATCACATCCTCCTTGTGTCTTGGGAACAGTCGTGTTGACCCACAGGAGTCACTGGTGTTGCAAACGTGAGTCAGTGGTCGGAGCCACTTCGTAACTTCCCTCTGTCTGGGTCTCTGGCCCGGCACCTCTGAGGTTCACTTTTGCTGGGGAAGCTGTAGCCACTTTCTCCATTACAGAGTATGCTTTTTATGGGAGAAATGAAATGTATCTAATCAAGTAATAAATAATACCTATTTCTACAGGAGAAATAGATTGTATTTTATCAAGTCAGATATTACCAGTTGAATGAGCAGAAACTGCTCACTAATTACGAGTCTTGTCTCACAGAAAAGGATTTCATGCTGTCTCGGGCTCTGTAATAATCCTGTGGATGGATGAATTTCACACACACCCCCATCTCATAATGTTTTAACTAGTTATTGAACAAGTTGGGCTGTTGGAAGAAAAGTTAATTTGTATTTAGTTAAAAATTATAAGAAATTTAGGAACTTTAATGATGTTTTCAGTCATTTAAAAGTGCTTCCCTCCATCACAACTACTTATGGTAAATTAAATACCCCATCATGGAAGGATTAAGGTTATTTTAAGTCATTTCTAGTTTCTTGGGGTGGCAGAGCCCTCCCTGAAGGCCTGGTGGCACTCTTTCCCACCACAGTGGGTTTGATAAATGGAAAGGATTGGTCACAAAAATCTGTGCTAAATATTTCCGCCATGTGCTGGTCTCTGTGGCTACGTGAAAGCAGATCCTGCATTGTAGTGAAAAACGGAAAACGGAAAACAAATCAAAAGACTCTGTGCCAGCAAGCACTCTGTTCACTGGGTGCAAAGGGCAAGGAGACTCAGGTTTGCATAACTTCTTGTTCAGTAGGTGAGCCCTGGATTCTGGCGACCCTTTGAATTTCCTCATAAGGTGAGCGACCTTAGGCAAGCTACT
This sequence comes from Equus przewalskii, assembly GCF_037783145.1. NCBI lineage: Eukaryota > Metazoa > Chordata > Mammalia > Perissodactyla > Equidae > Equus > Equus przewalskii. Next base: position 19,899,421 of record NC_091862.1, read on the forward strand.
TAGTCCATCTGAGCCCCACTTGTCTTATCTGTAGACTGAGGATGGTAATTGTGGCAGAGGCAATGAAATGTGGTCACCATTTCTGTCCTTAGGCATTGAGATGACTACATTCCCCAGCCTCTCTTGCAGTTAGATTTCGGGGGACAAGTGACTGGCTCTAGAGCCAAGGAGCCGTGGGTGGATGTGAAGCCATCCACTTCCAGTCTGGCTCTTACACACATCTTGTAGAGACCTCCAGTTCACGCGTTTCCCTTGCTGCGGTGACTTTGAGACCACATGGCCTAGCTAGGGTTGCTACCGGGATGAAGGACAGTGGCCCAACCTGCACGTGATTTTATGTGCACGTGAAATAAATGTTGCTTTATGAAGACACTGAGATTTCCCTCTTGCCCCCCATTCTCCCCTTCTTCTTCCCTTTCTCTCTACCTCCTCCTATTCCTCCCTCCCTCCTGCCTTTTCTTGATACTGCAGCACAATCTAGTATACCCCGATTAATACAGACTTCACAACTCCTTCACACAGCTATATAAATTAAACAATATCAAGGATACAATGCTGGGGTGTAGGGGCACATAATAAGTCTTTAATACATTTACTATTATTTTGTATAATTTAAATTCGTTATTTTAGACATTAAAAATGCTGAGGCTTAAAGAAATTAAGTGACTTACTCACAACCAAATAGCTGATTTTGGGTACAGCTAAAAATTTCCAGTGTAGGTTTCTTTCAAATATGTCGCCATCTTCCCCCTAAACCAGAGGTGCCACTTCATTGAAAGAAACATTTAGATACATTGAGTCTGTTGAGCCGAATTTATTTAAAGAAGGTAGCTAATATGTTGAAGTTTTAGTGACATTTGAACAATTTTGATCTTAATCTTATAATTGTAGGTGGCAATCATTAGGAATTTTGCTAACTCTCTTTGTATCTACTCATGAAATTTTTCACATTTTTGAGGAGAAAGGTCATTCCCTCTCTAACTTTTTTTTCATTCTAAATTCTTTTAGTAAAAATTTTGGAAATAATAATTACCTACTTAAAAAAAAAAACGAGTGACCCTTTTAGAAATTCCCAGTAAACCTGTTACTTTAGAATGGCATACTATTTATTAAATTGCAGAACATAGAATATAATTACTCTAAATATTTTTTACTGCAAGTAAAAGTCCTATCTTAAAGGATGTTACAGAGTGAAATATAATGTAAAATATATATTGTTTGTCAGGGGATAAATAACAATTATTATTAAATAACTGATAACATAATCTTAGAAAACAACCTAAAGAAATATATGTAGCACGAGCCTTTGGTGTGAAATAATTTCTCACACTATTATAAGATTCAAAAATTATAAATAATCTAAGTGTCTAACAATAGGGGAATTGTTCAATAAATTACAAGATTTCCATATAATGAACTTCATGAGTATTTCTGTTAATGTCAGTAAGAAGTGCTTTTAATACTTTTAGCTTGTGAATACTAATTAACTCACTTTAATGATTTACCCTAAGCCCAACACGCCAGAAGGCAAATACTCTAGCATTTCCCAATTCTGTGCAGTCTGAAGGGAGAGCGCTGCCGTTCACATAATTTGCACGCAGCCTGCACCTCTGCCGTCCTCCATGTCGCCTGATGCTTTGCCTGTGGTTGTTGCCTGCAGGTCCTTCACTCGTTCCTATGGAGGATCCCTACGTCTCTCCACAGCCGTCTTTCCAGTTCTGCTCCTGGCTGGGACTGCCCATGTGGTGGCACTGACCCACGCTTGACCGCTAACATCCTTTGAGGCCCTCTCCTTTGCTGTTGCTAAGAGCTCAGTACCACCTGCTCTGATCTCTGCTATTGACGTCCCCTGTACCATTTCAGCACACTGCTATAGGCCGGCCTTCTGTTTAGCTGTCCCAAACAGGCATTCTGACCCTCATGATCTACAGGGCTTATCTTTCTTGTTGGCCTACAAGGCGATCCCTGCCCTTTCTTGTGGCTTATTCTAAATTTTATCTAGGAGGGTAGAGGGTGAGGACCGGAAGACTTGTTAAGTCCCTAGAGATCCATTCTTGCCATTGAGCCACACTGGCCCTCTCCACCCAATGCCTGATTCTTACCCAGGTTTCATTCTCTTTTCTCATGACTTCATTTGTTTTCCCTTTCAAGTCACCTATTTCCCCTCCCCATCACCTGGCTGCCACTGGACCCTCCCATCTATCAGCTCTGCGCCTATATAATTGAACCTCATTTGAGAACCAGGCATAAATTATTCCCCAAAAGGGTGCCTGGATTCAGATTCCATGGGGATAGGAAACTTTGCCTAACTCCATCAGCAGGTGATTGCTCAGCTCTAATCAAGTAGAAATCCTTGCTTAGGTCATAATGCTAAATGACAACAGCAGGAAAAAAAATTATAAATGAAAGATGATCCTAATTCTGTTAAAACCAAACTTACTTGCATGAGAATCATTAGAAGGACAAATCAAAATATCTCTTGGGGGCCAGCCCGGTGGCTCAGCGGTTAAGTGCGCAGGTTCCGCTTCAGCGGCCCGGGGTTCGTGGGTTTGGATCCCGGGTGCAGACATGGCACCACTTGGCAAGCCATGCTGTGGTAGGCATCCCACATATAAAGTAGAGGAAGATGGGCACAGGTGTTAGCTCAGGGCCAGTCTTCCTCAGCAAAAAGAGGAGGATTGGAGACAAATGTTAGCTCAGGGCTAATCTTCCTCAAAAAAAAAAATTATAAAAAAAAATCTGTAATGTTAATATTTGGAGGATGGGACTATAGATTTTTTCTTTAATTCTCTAAATTTCTACCATGCATTTTATTACTTTTTTATGTAAAAGAGACACAGGGGTCAGCTCCGTGGCCAAGTGGTTAAGTTCGCATGCTCGGCTCCAGTGGCCCAGGGTTTTACTGGTTCAGATCCTGGGTGCGGACATGGCACCGCTCATCAAGCCATTCTGAAGTGGCGTCCCACATAGCACAACCAGAGGTGCTCACACTAGAATATACAACTATGTACTAGGAGGGCTTTGGGGAGAAGAAGAAAAATAAAAATAAAAATAAAAGATTGGCAACAGGTGTTAGCTCAGGTGCCAATCTTTAAAATAAAATGACACCATTTAAGAAATCATTGCAAAGAAAGAATCTAGAGGCTAATAACAAATTTATTTAAAGGACAGTTGGTTGCACTTTTTCTTTTGTGATTTCTCTTGCTATAAAGAAATAGTGGTCTCTTGGTTGATTCTAGAAGAACCATTCTCACTTCAAGCCCTCCAATACACCTGTGCCTTGCCTTCCACAGCTCTTTGTCTTCGTATCTTTATCTGCACTGGTGTGTGTATCTGTGTGTATGTAAGTTATTATCTATCTATCCACCTATCTCTCTCTCTAGCTCCATAGCACACACCATAGCAGATACTATTGGTGCCCTGCCGCTCTCAACACTCACCTTCCTCATACAGGCCAGCTCTTGGGTTTCCAACTGCTGGCATCTGCCTGAGGGCTTTCTCTAGAGATCGGAGCCTCACTGGAGATATGAGACACACTGGAAGTAACTGGAATTAACATGCACCTCCCTCCCCAGCAGCCCTCAACTGAGACAGGAATTGGTGATTAAATGCTCCCAACTCCCTTGCCCGTTGGGAAGTGGGGACAATCATGACGCACGTTCTGCACTGTCTCCCAGAGTCTCCAGCAGGACTGAGTTCCACAGTGATCACCTGCATGGTAAGCACCCATATTGGCTGCTTATGTTTCGCTGCCTCATTTCCCTACTTTCTTATAGGTGCTTCCGAGGATCTCTTCCCCAAAACACAATTTGTATTCACATTCTCCTCTAAGAATCTTTCTGGGAAAACCCAATCTAATAAAATATTCACATTCATATCCATTTCCTGCAGTCCATATGCAAATGGCTTAAGGGTTATAGTTGGCTCTGAGCTAAGCATGAGCTCAACATGTGGCAAGACTGCTAACAAAATTAACACAATCTTAGGCAGCAACGCTAGAATAATGGTTAAAGAAAGTCAAAGTATTTGTGTGGTCTTATGTCTACTTCTGGATGCAATATGTTTTAAAGGATATTAAAAAATTGGAATTTTGACCATGGCCTGATTAGGATTTTAGGAATCTAATAACAAAGATAACAGTTAAAGGAAGTGGAGCTGTCTTGAAGAATAAACCACCAACGAATGGTCTAATCGCTGTATTCAAGTTGTTGAGGGGAAGTAGTGAGCACAGTGGACCAAATTTGTTTGAACTTTTTCCTAAGGGCAGAACTCTGATAGAGCAAAAGTTAGAGAAAGGCAAATTTTAGTTCGGTAAATGAAGACTTTTCTAACAATTAAAGCTTTCCCTTATCAAATACAAGATCTTACTCTCTGGAAATATACACGCAAAGGGCCAAAATCACCTAAATCCATCCCATTCCTTAAAATAAAACAGGCCACACGTGTGAGCGTTTGTGGGTCTTACCAAAAGCTCAGTTCAGCCGCAGCATTTTGCCTGTGGAATTCCAACCATCGACCATCCTGTTGCATGCCTTGCTGGTCCTACCTGTTATTTTCCTGGTTCCTCAGATACCTTCATTCTGGATTTTTGCCTTAGTTCTATTCTCTGGCCAGCTTCGTGGATTAACCATGTAGTTTTGAACTTTCTTTCCCAGTATCCGGGGCTAGCGCCTCTCTCTGTGCACAATGGCAGGCAATAGGCATTGTACCCCCAGCCCTTCTCCATGTCCTACGCAGTTGGTGGTGGCTTCTCACCTGGCCCCACCTGACACAGGTAGAGGAACAGGACACACGGGAATAGAATCCTAAATGGAGTGAGAGCTTAAGTGACTTCTAAATTTACTTCCAACTCTATGATTTTATGGTCATTTTCCTTTTAAGTTTTGTTATCCTCATTCTTAAGTTTCATTTCTCTTGTTTATTAATTTATAAGCCTTGCTTCCCAAGCTGTCCTGAGGAAATCAAGCCAGTTTCCCGTTTAATAGTGTCATTGCTTCAACTCCCTAACTAGGCTCTCCGTTTCCTTCATGTTCCCAAGCCTTGGTGACTGGTTTTGGCTTCTGCTTTGTCTAAAGATATGTACTTCTGCAAGGAAGGAACCCCCTGTCCGTGCTTTCCCATTGGATGACTCTGCCCTCACTTAAACTGTCCCGTTTCCGCAGTCTAGGTCTTACCCGCCATTCTCCTGCAGAGGGCGCTGTTTCCCTCATCGAGCACTGCCTTGCGGGACCTCGGCCGCGCTCAACCGACACTGAGTATTCCCGCCCTTTCTGCAGGAAAGGCAGACCTGCTGCCCAGTGGGACAGTTCTTTCTGATGCCAAAAGGAGAGCTTGTTTTTCACAATGAAAACATGTGTTGTTCCAGTTGGCAGAGTCAAGATCAGTAGGTAGAAATGCAGAACTCTGGACCCCATAGGGATCTGGGAATAAATCTTCAGAGAATTGAACTGGGAAAACTATACGGTGTTAACAATAATCATTTACTTTCTCAACAAACATTTATTGAGCATTTCTACCCTGAAGGCTCAGAAATTAGAAAGAAAAATGGATCTCAAGCAAAAAGGAACTTACAATCTGTTGAGGGAAAGAGACGTGTAAAGTGTAATGCAGTAGGGGATACGAATAGCATGCTATGAAAATACAAAAGGAGGAGTAGTCATAACAGATACCAACTCCCACACACTCTCCTGGGCTCTGGAACATGAATTCCCAGGCTTTGTACGGGCTTAGGATGGAGGTTGAATCTCTGCCGGACCCTTTATGAGCTGAGAGACACTTTGGGTAAGTTATTTCAGTTCCTTAAAATATCCATATGGGGGCCTACTGGTGGCGTGATGCTTAAGTTTGCACGCTCCATTTTGGTGGCCTTGGGTTCACGGGTTCGGATCCCAGATGTGGACCTACACACTGTTCATCAAGCCACGCTGTGGTGGCATCCCATGTACAAAATAGAGGAAGATTGGCACAGATGTTAACTTGGTGGCAATCTTCCTCAAGCAAAAAGACGAGGATTGGCAACAGATGCTAGGTCAGGGCCAATCTCTCTCACCAAAAAAAAGGAAAAAAATCCATATGGCAGTAGTACTGGGAAGATTAAATGAGAATGAATGCAAAGAACCTAGCAAAATGTTTGGCACAGAGTAGGTTAATAAAAACGTTGCTTCCCCTCTCTTTGATTCCCTCAAGATTAATCTCTGTAGAAATAATTGGGGAAGTTACTTATACATCATTTGTGGTATCTGGATCCCAAGCTCAACCTCTCCAAATGTCTTCCTTATGGTGAAGCTTCTGAACTTTCTAAGTGGAGGCCCTTATGACTTACCATAATATATAGGTGCATCTTTGGACCACACACCTGAAACATTATCCTTTCCTTTTTTTATTATTGCTTTATAGTTTCTCATTCTTTCTCTTATGACTTTTCCTCCTGAGACACCAAGCTCCCATTTCATGATTTCTCATTCCATTTTCTGAGCACAAGGAAGAAACACTGTGTCAGCCCTGATTCTGGTAATTTCTTCAACATCAGTCTTCCTTTATGGAGCTTGCTCCTACCATCTAAGAACATGGGGTTCGTGGATGTGGCCCTTGTACCACCATGTTCTCTCTTTGAATGACCCTTGGTGGATGCCTTACTTTGCAGGCATCTGATGCCAGAAGATGTGACTGAAAGAAGCTGCCTTGTTTTGAGGATCATTGAAGTGCAGGGGAGTAGAACTTGGGGTGAGTAGGAGGATATCAGCACGGTAAGAAACCAGTTCCCCTGCAGTGTGAGCCAAGGACAGAAAAGCCTTGTAGGGAACAAAGAAAGGAAGATGGGGGCTTCCAGATGCTTCTGTCTAGAGCTCTGCTGGACATGCAGGAGTTTGTCAAGCCTTACACATTCTATCAAAAAGGTGAATGACAATGTCTGCCATGGCATTGAAAATGTAAATTTTATATTTCATTTCAAGCTGTTCAAGCTTGAGTTACTACCTTCCTCATAATCAAACTGTTCTCTACCTTGTCACCTACCTGGTCTGTAGATTCTGTGTGGTACTCTCCAGCTTTCACCGACGACATGTTCTGAGCAAAATCAAACCATTGCCATCATTTCTTATACCAATCTATTTCTATTTTTGTAACTCTTACTAAGTGCAAAGAAGGGACGTACACATTTAATAAATAGAAAATATTTATTATACAGCATTATCAAGATTATTTGACAAAAGGCAGTAATGAGTCAAAGGAAAACACTTTTACAAGAAGCTAAACAACTTGGATAAGCACATACGTTAAGGTGAAGAGTTTCTGCCCTTCTGGTAGAGGGTACATAAGTGTACATTTCCAATTTTGATATAAGAGCTAATACTCTATTATATTCAGGAAAACTTTGAATCATGATAAGAGTAGGCATTCAGAGTAATAATGTGATCAACATTGAATGTGTTTGCCAAATGTTTCAGACAAAAACCTCAAAACAAACTCACATCTTATATTATTTGAATAGTAGAAGCAGTTTTCTTCACCTATTCTTACTTTAAAAAAATCTGAATGCACAAGTCCTGTGATAGCAAGGACATGTTTGTGGCATTAAGATAAAAACATGATCCACTAATAACAGGTATATGCTTTGCCTTGCTAGTTTGCCGATTGGTAGACCATCTACGAAGCATTGGAACCATTCATTTTCCTCATTCTACTTTATCACAATGAAAATATGGAAGTGAAATCCACGTTTCAGTCATGAGGTCTTTCTACCAAAGGTGTTATAAAATAATTTTGTAAAGGAAAGGCAGTCCATTCTTGATATGGAACTGACTAAACTTGACAGTAGAATATGGGAAGACATAAAAAACATGAGTCTCAAACATTGGAGTTGATGTCAAAATCTGAATAAATGATATACCAGGTATTTAAAGATTCTAAGGTGGTTTTTAGCTGAGAAATCAACATTTCAACATGAAGGAAGCATATTAAGATATGACTGTAACATAAGACATAAACAAGATATTTAAGGGGGTAAGATTCATTCCATCAATAACAGAAGAAATCAAAACAGCAAGAAAAATCTCTTTTATTGGGCGTAAAAAGAGAGAGCAAAAATGAAACAACTATATTACATAGACATGGATATGACACACAGCAAATAAAAATATAAGGAAAAGTTATGACAGTGAAAATATAGAAATAAAATTATATGTAAATAGAAATTAAAAGAAAGCAAAAGGTGATGAATAAATAATTTGAGAAATTATTACCAAACTTAGAGGTTAGTATATGCTTTAAGCACATGGAGCTTAAGTAGCTTTGGAAAATCATTAAAAAAAAATTAAAGTAATGCAAGATAATCTGAATACTGTCATTTCAATCTAATGTTTTAATAATGATGTATGCAAGTTTATAAAATGTATCTTTTTATGGTTACCCACAGTTTTTGGGGACTTTTAATATAACAAATTTTCAAACCACTTCATTAATAATGTATTTCCATCATTAACATCATAAAATACCTGAAAAATAAGTTCCCTCTTAAAAGAGGAAGGACCATCGAGCAGCATATGGAAAGCATTGGCCCACAGTACTCAAATCTTCAAAGAGCTCATGGAGATATTGGTGGCAATGGTATATAAAACATTATTGAAACATAAAAATATCTATACTATATTGGAAAGACAATCTTCTAGTTGCAGTTAGATTGACATTACATTGCACAAATTTTATTATCCACGTGTATACAAGGACACAGGACACATTCACTCGCTAGCTAAAGGGACTTCGGCGACAAAAAGAAACAACTATTTGTCATTTAAACCAATACTTTTGCTATGCGTACACCATTAAGTTCGAAGATGGATTTGTTTGTAGTACATAGGAGAAACAATGGCACCAAATACACATACTGCATCTTGGAAGTTCAACTGGTAAGTATTATTTGCTACAGTAAATGGAAGGTAACGATTTTGCCACTTGGTTTGTTCTCTTGAACTGAAGGGCAAAGGAGAGCCCCCTTGGCACAAACACAAGTTAATCCACAAAAGGTCCTCTGCCACTCAAAGCAATCTCTTGTTCTGGCCATTTTTCCAAAATCACCAATAAGCGAGTATCAAATTTGGGAAGCTGATTGTGCTGACCGGTTTTGTTCAAAGCATCCTGCTTATGCATTGTCTTGCCCTCCTTCCATCTTCCCTTAGCACTCCTGATGAAGCACTTCTTGGTGATATTTTTCTCGTATTCCTGTTTCCTCAGTAGAGGGAAACCACAGAGCAGCAGGGTGTCCGTGCACCTTTCTTCAAGTGTGACAGCAAGGCTGGCACTGGATCGGGTGCAGTGGGTGAAGAAAGGCCCCTATTTTGACCAGTTCCCGTGTCTCCTGAAGACCAGGAGTCTGTGGGCCCAGTAGAGAGAAGGGCTTGGGAGAAATGAGCTGCGGTCCCATCGTCTGTTCTCTGGGTGGTTCCATCCCTGCCCTCCTTTCACCCACCTGCTCTGGCTCCACCACGCTCATGAGGAAGACCATGGATACCATGAGGTGAACTAAGGGTTCCCCTGGATCATCCTCATGTGCTATCCGTTCCCAAACTGGCCAAGTGTGTGTGGGCATGTCTATCTATGCACAACTGTCCAAAAGAGATTACTTTTGTTTATTTTATTTATTTATTTTTGCAATAAATGTTACATACTATATGGGATTGTGCTTTGTCAGAATTCCCTTTCTTCCCAGAGAAGGCTATGAGTAATTCAAGAATCGGAATCTTCCCCTGGATCACTTCTTGCTTGCAGAGTACAGCATCTTTCCCTCCGGCCGTACTTAAGGCAGCAGCAACGTTCTGTTCCTCCCTCCTGACTCGCCCTCCACCCCCAGCCTATCCTCCCAGCTTTCAGCTCATCTCCGGAGCTGCTGGTGCTCCGGGCTTCTCTTGCTTTTCCATGTGGACGCCTCCTCCCTACAGGGTGGAAGAGCTTTGTTTATAGTCCCTCAGGATGACAGAGGCGTAGGTCACGTTGGGAGGGGTGCAGAGCACCGACTCGGACACGGGGGAGCTGGGCACCGAGCTCCCAGAGGCCACCGAGTCGCGGAAAGGCGACGGAGGCGTCAGGGCGGGAGAATCCTCTGGGGTCGGTTTGCTGGCCACCTGCAGGTCCTCCTCTTCCTCTTCCAGTTCATCTTCCTCCGTGTTCCCTTCCCGCTCATACAAGTACTCCTGGAGGAGCTTAAACCTCTCGCTGTCGTCCTCGTCCTCATCCTCTGCTGTGGGGGAGGCGGGCTCCTCCCCGAAGGTGCTCAGCTGCAGTGGGAGCATTTGCAGGTGCTGCGGGGGCGCAGGGGGCGGGTACAGCGAGCGCATCCCGTTCCCTGGACCCCCGGGGACTGAGAGCACCGCGTTGAAATCCGGGATCGCGGTGCTGAAATTGTTGACCACTCCCTGTAGCTGATCCATCAGGGATTTCTGAGGTGGCGGTTGCTGCTGCGGCTGCGGTGGCGGCGGCGGCGGCTGCTGGAGGGGAGGGGGTAAGCCCTTGGGGATGGCTGGGTCGGCCAGGAAGAGGGGGGTCTCCTCTGTGGTCAGGTGGGGCGGCAAAGGCGGGGTGCTGCCCGCGGTGGGCACGCGTCGGTGCACCACCATAGAGGGACTGCTGGGAGGGCTGAAGCCAATCGGCCGGGCGTCCTCCTCCTCCACGTTGTAAAGGGTCTTGGTGCTGGTATCTGAAAAGGTAAGGCTCTTGCCGGAGCCTTGGTAACTTTTAGTGAGGGGCTTGATGACGGCTGTTTGGTTGCAGGCCGTCTCACTGGTCTTCACGTGCACAGAGAGGCGGTGCCACATATGCTGTCCCTTGGGCACCTGTCTTCCACCTGGTTCAGACCATGACACAGACTTGCCATTAGAACTATGAATAAAATAGAGATGGATTTATTTACAGATATATCATGCACACAGGATAAAATACACAGAAATCACAATGCAGTTTGACTCCCCCGTCAACCATATGCCTGTCCTCCACACCCCCCAACCTCTCCTTATTACATATCAAATGCCCAAAGCTGCAGCGACCACAGGTTCCCTTTGAAGCTGCAGCCCGTGATTCCATCCACCTAAGCCAAGGCGGGAAACTTTGACCCTGAGAAAAGTTGTATGGGAGTAAAACCAGACTGTTGGAGAAGTAGCTGTTTTCATTTAGGTCTAAGATTTCACAAAGTTATCAGACACATACACACTAAGGCAACGACAACGTTATTGCTTGCTGCAAGGCTTTAAAAGATTCCAAAATTGATGAAGGAAACAAATTAAAATTAAAATCTTAGTTACACATGGACAACAGAACATGACTATAGCTCTTGCCTCCCATTCTTCTTAGCCCCTGGGACAAATTAAGACCCACATATAAAGCTAGTTTCATTGTCCTGTGGGTTACTAAATACACCCTCTCAGTTGCCCATTCTGATACGCAGGTATTTCCTATTACCAGAGCTGCATGGTCATGCACATGGCACCTGTACGGAAGAGAAAAAAAAGCAGATGACAGAAAATCCCAGACCCATGCTCCATTTAAATGTTTCATAACTCTAGATTTTCTTTTTATTTCAAAGCATTATTCCTGACACATAGAATGGATCACAATTCACATAAAGGCCCTGATTCATACCAGCTGGCGTGGGATTTTCACACTGGGAATGTTTAACTAGGTGTGTCTGAAAGGAGAATGAACCAGACGCCCCACAAAATACAGATGATATCCTGCTTTAGTTCGGGCATAGTTTGAGGCAGATGAGACAAAATTAAGACCCAGGCGAAGCTGAAGTTGCTGAGACAAAGACCCTCCCTGATCTTTTCCTCATTGAGCCTCGATGAAGAAAAACCTCAGCACCCCAGCAATCCTCCAGCCTTATCAACTTTCCTCTTGGTGGGACCCTCATAAAACCAGGCAAAGAGAATGAAGATCTCTCTGAAGAAGAAGAAAGAAAATGAGATGTACTGGGTGCGTATACTACAGATTCTATTCTGTGTGTTGTACCAACTTTGGTCTTACTTTTGGACTCGGCTCATTTTCTGTACAATGTTTAGCAGATGGTGGTACCTTGCCATAGCAGACTATTAATAACAACACTGTTAATACTTAAATCAGGAAATAATTTTCTTCTTCTTTTTTTAGGAGTTTTTTTCCCTCTGTATCCATGAAAACAACGAGAAAGCAACACAATAATAACACATTTGTGACATTAAAAGGGATAGGGAAAATGAACATTTTTTTTCCTGGGAACTTGTGAAATAGACTGTTCCATAGCATAGTCTTTTATTTAGAAAAATATAGAAAATGATCAATAGTTAAAACATAGTGGTTAATTTAATAATTTTGCACATATAAGAATGGATATTTCAGAAATTGTATGAAAGTGTTACATTTACGATGAGGGTAATGTGTTTTATTTTATATTTTATAATCTTGAAACTGAAGTGAGCCAAATAAGTACAGATTCTTGTAAGAATTCTGATATATATTGTAGAAAATTCAGGATATAAAGGTTCTAAAATAAATATAACGGCTAAAATTTTAATCTCATCATTTGGGAAATTAAGTAGCTCCTCCATAGAACTGATAATCTATGCTGTATTTTTAATTGTCTAAGAAAAATATCATCTCCAAATTACTATATAAAAATAATATTTCTCTTAGTATATGCTTAATATATTCCCTGAGAATGTATAAGTGCTTATAAATGATAAATTACTGACTTATCAGCTTCCACACTATCTTGTTAGGGTAGCTGACTCTCTTCTGAGTTGAGCAAAGTGAAGCATGGGACGGTGGTATTCCTGGGTGTCAACCAGCCAGCCAAAGCAAGACCAGAATCCATAGATCCCCTTCTGAGTTTGAAATTCTAAGTACACTTACCTCCCACTTTCGTCTTTCTCAATTTCCTCCATCCCCCACTCTCCTTACCCTGTTTCTCTCTTTATACATTCCGTATGCCTCTTCCAGAAAGTAAAAATCTCCTGTTTGCCTCTTGCATTGCTTAAATGTGCTTTACCATATCATTCAACCTCAAAGATTTGCAGTCCTTTCAAGTGTAAGGGAAATACTTTTTCCTTTTTTTCCCAAATGCCTGCCCCTCAATGCTCATTAAAAAATATTAAACTAAAAGGCTGTCTTGTATCTTTATTTGGTTATTTGTATGTGTGTGTGTGTGTGTGTTTAAAAAACAAGTCCCTTGACAGCTAGTCATCAAAGTCAACCAGCAGACGCAGACAGCCCAACAAAACATTTCATATGCTAGCAAAACGGCAACCTCATATTCCTGGGACTGACTTCACTCACTCTCTCCCTCACTTGGGTTACTTTCCTCATTGTCCAGGGGTTGTATATCGGCCTCTTTTTATTTACTTATTTTTTGGTTTTCGTTTGTTTGTTTTTGAGGAAGATTAGCCCTGAACTAACCACTGCCACTCCTCCTCTTTCTGCTGAGGAAGCCTGGCCCTGAACTAACATCTGTGCCCATCTTCCTCTACTTTATATGTGGGATGCCTACCACAGCGTGGCATGCCAAGCGGTGCCATGTCCGCACCTGGGATCTGAACCAGTGAACCCCGGGCCACGGAGAAGTGGAATGTGTGCACTTAATTGCTGTGCCACTGGGCCGGCCCCTGGGCCTCTTTTTAATTCATGCACTTCCATATGTTAAAGGTATTATTAGTGACCTTACAGACAGATATAATCACAATTTAGCTGTGTTTTAATACAATATAGTCTTTATTCATGTGATAAGAGATTTTCACCCTGACTGCCAAAATTATCAGCTTTCCTCCCCTCAGAGTCTTGCTCCAGATTCGCTGTAAAGTACTGTTTAATTAGGAAGCAGTTCTAATGCCCCAAGGCACTTATCATATTAAGAACATTAGATTAACCTTGTTTTTTTCCCAAGGACAAAATAAACTGTTTCCTAAAAACGAGAGATAGTGGAAGAAATGCATCATTTCATAGAAACTGCAGCAGAGTATAAACTTTGGTCCTTCTGGATTGTTATTTCTAACCCGTGGTTCATAGACAGCTTGACTGGTCCATAAATCTATACATGCTTTACGCATTGTTTTTAGACTGAACCAACATGTCTTTGTAGATTATGTGCTACTATTTTTAAACCCATGTAAATGCTGTTATGATAAAGTGTGCTGATACAAGTGTAACTAAATTCTAAGAGGCCTGGTTTGTGTTACAGTGGCCACTAATAAAAGTCCAATTACTATCATAGATTCCAGTGAAGGTTTAATAACTATTTTAGTGTGAAAATGTTGGGAACCTATTGCTGTAATAGTCAGAAGAAAAAAATGTATAAAATATGGGGCAGCAAAAAGGAATAAATGCATTATGAAAATGCAATATTACTATAAAATAAGACTTTTATTTAATCCTGGATAATGGAATACCTTATGTCTCAGCCACCAGCCACCACTTCTTTCTTCTATTATTTAATTTTACTCGGTTTCCTAACCTTAGGAAAAGCAACCTGGTCTGGAAACAACACATAATTGTCACACTGCACCCCATGCTTCTTGCTCTAATTTCAAAAGACAGACGTCACGCCTACAACAATCTCATATTTGAAGATCAAATTCAGTAGCATTTGGTGTAAATACCTCGGGTGGCTGAATATATTTTTTGATATTGACGTTGGAGGAAATCGCTGCTAGGCCCGAGAGGAACTAGATACACAGAGGATGATGTACATTGATAGTGTGCAGAGCTCAGCAGGCCTGGGGCGGCCGTTCCAGCCACGACAGCTTGCATCTTGCTTTGATTTTTCTTTCATTAAATAAGTATCACAATCCTCCCAAACAGAAAACCCAGTATTTACAGCGCTTGAAAGAATAGTTGGAAGTGGGTGGTGTAAACAGATTAGTATATCTTTGGCATTCCAAGTGGTCCTGTCTGTTTCATTTGTTTCAATAAGTACTAGTTACATCTGCAGAGTACACTGCTGTCTGCTCCAGAGAGGTCTCAAATGGGAATAACAGTGGGTGGGTGTCTGAGATCAGGAGGGAAGCATCCTGCACAAGCTGCCTAAGGGGAAAAGCTTACACAACACCTGTCTCCCTTATGTCCAATTCAATTCTTTGCCACTAGGCTTAATAGCCTCACAACAGACATAAGGGTGGCATCCAGAGAGCCCACAGACAAGGCAAGACCTTCATGAATGGAGGGAAGACTCATGCCTTGGAACTGAGGAGGTTAGCCTTTGTTTTCTCTGAAAATGCAAATGGCAACAGGAAATGCTGTTGAGTCACAGCCTGGAGAGAATGGCTCACCAAGTTAAGAAAACAAACCAAAGCCATGGGCTTGCTGGCATTTCCTGCGGCCTTACAGCTACAGCTGGGATATAAGACCTTGTAAGGAAGGAGTGGGGCTGCCCCAACCCAACGGAGACAATCCAAAAGGAATGCCACAGATGTGCCTTCCAACTCTCTCCCATCTGCCTGCTTCAGCGAGCTGGTACAGGATGCAGAGAGTAGTGATTCATGTAGAATGTCAGGCATGAGGACTATTTGAAACCATCTGAGTCCCACTCCTGTTTTTCTAGGCAACCCCAGGTTAGTTTTCAACACAAAGGACTCCCACTGACTCCAGTTCCACTTCTTGAAAGCTTTCCTGGAAAAATCTGCATATTCAGTATATATTCTCTGGCAGCCTATCCAAGCTTCATAAAATTTCTCACCTTTTTGACTCGCCACCAGTTGTAAGGTAGAGAATCTCTGAATGTGTTATTGAAGACCAATCTTTTTGATTACATGAGAACTTGGTCGTTTCTGCTGATACTAAATCTTGAATATCATTGTGAATTTTACCCCTCTTCTGTTTGATTCTGACCTCATCATAAGCTACTCAGAGAACCAGTTGGCTTGTTGAAATTTACAATAATACAAAGTCTAAATATACAGTCCTTTTTTTCCTTCTATGCTCCATGCTGCCAGACCTATAATTTCCATAGCAAGTCATCTGATGCTCTTCAGCTCTACCCGGAGTCCTCCCCAGTTCGCCCTGGAAACACAGGGCAGTTGCCTTGCTCTGCTGGGATTATGCCTCAGAGGCAGGATAGATCCAGGCAGACCATAATGGTCCAGTAGGCAGCTTTATTTCCATCCCTAGTCCCTTTGCCGGGCTTGTTCACAAAAGCTGTGGGAACTGAATGTCACAGAAAGAGCATATCATTTTTTTCCCCCAGGAACAACCAAGGCTAAAAATAGCCAGTCTTGGGCTATGGTGCACAGTTTTTAAGCTACCAATCTCTTCCTGATCTTTTGTCATCTCCAGAAAGAAAGCTTGAATGGATCCTATTTAGAAAGTTCTTGACAATCAACCTGTTAGCTTTGTTAATTGTTGCATTATTCTTGTCACCTCTCAAGGATGTACCCTCTTTCACTCTTTGCTTTTGCTTTTAGGCACTCACCTTTAAGAATGAAATGTTAGGTGACTCTCTTCTCTCTCTGGTCGTGCTGTCATGACAAGACAAGCACATCTACTATTTCCATCAATCCCTTCTGACAGGCAGCCAGCAGCTGTCATAATCAGGGTCTCCTTGCCGTGTCCTTGGTCACACTCAATCCATGGTGCAAGAAACACTCAATGCCTTTTGACTTGGAAGAATTACAGACTAGAGTGGTTCTGATCTAGATGTACAGAGGCCTCCCAACCACCACCTGAAACATACTGGCATGGCTGCCCTATTTTTCCTTCTACGAGTCAGCATGATTTGATTGAGACCACATGCTTTCTATCTGGGCTCTTTAAGGGAGTGTCAGGACACAGACTTCCCAGTGCACTCCAGTGAGTGAAGCGAAGAGACACTGTGGCCCCAGTCACTGGCCCCCATGACCAGGTTCAGTATCAAACATTTGAACAAATTGGGCTCTTCTCATCTGAAGAGCTATTCAAGCCACAGACACCTCATCAGTGGGCTCCCTCCTGCTGCAGGAATGTGTACCTTTGACTCTCCCAGGAGTTTGAAGGGCTGTAAAGGAACAGCTGAAAATGACCACAGACTCCGTGCACAATGAATCGAACATGGTCTATGTTCTTTTGTTCACTTAAAGAGACACTGTCAAGATCTAAAGGTCAAAAATTGGACCAAACATGCACCGTTTTTATCAGATGGGGAAAATCTGATAAAAGCACTCAGAATTCTGTGAAAATAACTACTTTTCTTTTTTGTAAAGCTCACTTTTTGTGGGACTCACAAAACTTTTGTTTTGCGCTCCCCGGGGTGTAGGGGGCACCCAGCAGAGGCTCGGGCTGGTGCCCACCCCCTCAAACGGACATTATGGAACCCTTCCCTAAGTTCAAGTCATGGCCTTGCCTTTAATGCAGACCGGATCATTTCAAACATTTGTGCAACAGCAAAAAAGGCAAAAAAAGAAAAGAAAAGAAAAGAAAGAGCTGTGTTTGCCAAAGAGAAGCTGACAAATTTGTGAAGGGGGAAAATTCACTTTCGAGCTGTGAGTGGGAGTCACAAACAAAAGCGAATCTCCAGAATCGGCAAAGGTGTTGCATCTTGCATCGAAGCATAAGAAAGCAAAAAGACTAACAACTTGACAGTGTCCTTTTAAGAATGATGGACAATCAAATTAAGGCAGTCGTGCAAACCATGGCACGTAAATGGTTCCTCCTTCTTGAAGGCATGCACCACATCTGTTTCCGTGTTAGAAAGTGGAAAAACCCAGGAGAGAGAAAGCAAGGGGCAAACCACTATATTCTCCATGCAGCTTCTCTTACACATTCACTGCAGTGTGGGGGTTTTCAAAGCTGCACATGTGCCGACGGACATTGGCTGGTGGGCGAGAATTCTGGCTGCCTCTTCCTGAAGATTGAAAAGAAAAAGACACCCAGTGAGTGAGTGGTTATACATGTGCACAGATATGGCGATTACACCACTCAGGTGGTGCCTGGGCCTGGAGCGGGGCCTGGTCTGACTTCTGAGCCTTTCTGCACGTCATCTCCACCTCCACGTCCTATATCTTCCTTGCACTGCCAGGCTCATTTCTGAAAGTCACAACAGTGGAGTGCATTCTTTCTTTTCCCTGGTGGGACCATCACTTTCCAAGTGGCAGATGCTTTTTCTGCTGTGTGTGTGTCTGTCCCAAATTGGGTCTTTCCCTCCACTCTTGACATCTCCCTTTCTTCCTGGTGGCAGTGGCCTCCACCACCACTCACATTGATGTACTCTGAATCTTCCCACCCCTCTTAAAGGACGTTCATGGATTTAAGTCTTACACTGTGTCTTTTAATTGCATTGCCTATTTCCCCCATATTCGGTTACCATAAAAGAATTGCTATCGCTTCATAGAAAGTCACATTTATCACTTGGCCTTCACAAGATGGAATGCATCTAATGGTGGAGAGAAGGGGAGTGGCAAGAGACTGGAGGAATCTGCCACAGGAGGAGAATGTCATTGGATTCCCTGGTTGGAGGTCTCCTTATCTAGCACAGAGGGTGATCTGGTTAAGGCGAGAAGAGCACTGACTAGAACTGACAAGGCTAATGCGGCAGCCGCGGGCAGTTGGCCTTTCCATCATCTGTTGGAGTGAGGATAAGTGGGTTTCCCATGAGTTAAGTGGCACTTCAGAAGGTGGTGGATAAAGCCATCTTGTTGTCGTTCCACACAGGAGGGCTGCCAGTCACAGAAAAGAATTTCAGGAACAAGATGCTAAAGGTGAACCATCAGCAGGTGCTATAGGTGGCATGCATGACGTTGGTTGAATTGGGCGAAATCTCCCATATTAGGGAACCCTGCAGTGGTGAAGCCACCTCTAGGGCTCCCTAAAAACTCACAAATGTTCCCTATGAATCAGCATTGGGCCACCTACTCTAAGATTCTGGTGACAATTATCCAGTGTTAATCAGAAGAGGACCATAAGAGCTCCGGGGAAATCAAAGGCCTTTGCCATCTCTCCTATCTCTTTTTCCCATCAAAGCAGACAGAGGAGGGGAAACTCAGAATAGGAAGGCAAAGGAATCGCAGGAGCAGACCACGCCTCTTCCCATCCCAAGTGTTTCAGGCTGAGGCCTCACACATACTGGGAAGGAGAGACGTGAGTTTGAAGCTTGAAACAAGAATACACGGGAATAACTTTTTAATACCTGAAAGCAAGGAATCTGATCTGAATGTAGAAGGTGAGACAAAAGATTTTCCACGGCACAGTTGAAGGTAAGAGAGAAAAAAATAAAATTGATCCATATGTGTATTTCTACCAAGTTTGGCCATTCAATCAACATTTGAAAGTACACGATCTACCCAGGACAATTTGGAATCCTCATCCAGAGATAAATACCTGAAACGCCTGGGTGTAACTTCATTACTACTGCAATAATCCGTTTACTTAAGAAAATTAAACAAAGAGATAATGTTTGCTCTTGAACTTGCCAGAGTAATAGATCCTTGACATTCAAGACGTCCACAAAGATCATGAAAACATTAGCAAGTAGATGGCCAGGAATAAAAGGATGAGGTTTGAATATATAAATGAAGTTATCAGTAGGAAAGAACATTTAACCTGTCAAATGATGTTAAAACAACTTCATTTCTCATGAAAGAAGGCAGAAAATTCACTCAAAGTGTTTGGCTTTGCCTTGCTAAACTGCTGGCATCCCCCTGAATCCTCTAATTAATTCAACCTTTAGATAATGTCCAGATGTGACCTGTTCAATGGTGCTGGGGGACCAGGACCCTGGCAGGTCTGCTTCACAGCCCTGTGACCAAGACAGACCAGGCTGGGTCCCTCATCAGAACGGCCCTGCACTTGGGGTTTAGTGCTCCATGGTCATCCTTTTGAAATTCCTAATCATTTTATCACTTAATTTGGGTTTTGTAAGTGATGTTCGTGGGAAAAAAGAGGATGCACTGGGGGCTTGTAGCCTCAGCTAACATATGGTCCTGTCTCCCCAACTTCCCTGGACATCTGGATGTTCTGCTTTGTGCTCCCCGGCCCCTGGGACCTGATCACACGCAGGCTTCCACTACCCACCCCTTTCCAAGGAGCAAGGCCACCCTCTGCCTCTGGCAGGGGCCTCTGGTCATGGATGCGGGAAGATTGGACCAGGGTCAGGGTCAGGAGTATGTGTCCCGCAGCATCTGGAAGGAGGGAATGGTCGTGGCTGTCTCCTCCTTGAACCGGCAGGGCCACTGTGCATCTGGCTGGCAATACTGAAGGAGCAAGACTCTCATCCATCTTCCATGCAGGTACCTTGTGGGGCCCTGAGATGTTGCAATACCCTTGGGGGTCACCGGTCTACCATAGATGGAGCAGCAGGCGTGTGGGAAGGGAGATGCCTGGTTCAGTTTCCCCATGGTATCTGCCCAGTGACTGGCTGGAGGCAAACCTGGCAGCCTGAGGGCGTCCCGTGCTCAGAGTCTCCGAGTTGGGGCTACCACGCCTGGCAAGGTCTACACTTGCTGGGCGAGTACCTCCAGCAAGGGAGCACAACATTAAATGGCAAATAAAAAAATACCATGACAGGTCAAGAGAGAGACAGCAAAAGAAAGGAAAAGGCTTTATATTTTAGTACCTTTAACATTTTTCCCTCTGCATCTTCAACCAGGAGCCCCATGTTTTCATTTTCCACTGGGCCATGCAAATGATATAGCTGGTCCTGTCTGCTGGAATACATGTATGATGATAAAGACCACGGGAACATATTGACAGCTTAGAGACCCAACATGCTGATGTTAGCAGAGGTGCACAGAGTGTGACATGCCTGGAATGATCAGGGAGGTCCGTGGCCTCTGTTGCTGACTTGGAATTACTCCTGCAGTTAGTGGACAGTTGTGGTTCCTTTGGGGGTTTCAGCCATGTTGACAGTCGAACTTCACAGAGTCACTCTCAGCAATCCTGAAGCCACCTTAATTAACTATTGATTGAAATAGTTGAAAAAAAATGACAGCTTCTCCTTCAGGGTGTCATTTCTTTAGTCTCTGATTTTCCCTTTGGGTTGAAATGAAATGTAAATGACCTACGCATACAAACCTTACTTTTCTGAAAGGAGTGGTTTATTAAAGGTTACAGACCACACCTTGAAAAGTCTGATGCCAGAGTGGCCAACTGAATAAAAACTGAGAGAAGGAGCTTGACTTAAGAGTATTTTTAGCAACTGCAAAACCACATCTTCAACCAGCCACAGATTCGGCAAGCCAGAGTAAAAGATTGGAGGGAAAATGGAGCATATGGGGGCTTGTCAAATATAAGTCCCAAATCTGTGCTTGAATCTTTTGGCAGAAACTGTGGATTTAAAGAAACCTGAGAAGTTTCCTTAGAAAGATGCCTCTTTAATTTCTTCTGAAAGCGCAAAGTTTCTTTCCTTCCTTCCTTCCTTCCTTCCTTCCTTCCTTTCTTCCTTCCTTCCTTCTTCCCTTCTTTTTGTAAAGAGTCACTGCTTGTTATAAACTCACGGATTGTCCATAGCTTCTCCCATCTATTGCCATTCGCCAAATAATTTTCCTTTAAACAAGAGATTCTCTCTTTGGGTGTACTTGGTTCCATACGACTTTATATTAATGTCTTATCTTCTTTACAGCAGGTCACCCATCAGTTTCTATGCTGGGAATTATTCTTTACATGAACTTGAGAAGTTGTTACAGACAAGTTCTACTCATTATAGAGGAGCGATAAGATCCCTGGACAAGGACTCAGGAGACCGGGCTCTCTCCAACTCTGCATTTGCCTCTTTCAGACTCGGTTTTTTCATCCATAAAGAAGGATTATTGAACTAGTACATGTCAAAATGCTTCCAACTAGTAAAATGCTATCGCAGCTTAAGGCATCCACAAGTGCCCTTCCTCTGAAGGATGGAGGAAGAGAGGCAGAGACAAGACACAAATATTTTAAATCTCAGTGAGTATTTAGATTAGATAATTCATAATATCTCAAACTTCACTTTATTTTACTCATGGAGTTTAGCTACTCTCCTTATTCAAGAATTTCAACAACTTCTGGTAGAAAATAAACTGCTTTCTCTCTGGATTTTTTTTTTTTTTTTGCGGGCAAAGTTAGTGATGTTGAATGGATATGTCAAGAGCAGGTAAAAGCTGAGTACAGAGTCAGATTAGCTGCTGTGCCTGAAGTTGCATGTCTGTGATAGGTTTGGAGGTAAGCCTACTTTTAGCAAAGATGAAATGGTCAATACAATTCCAGGTGGGCAGTTCACCATGGAAATAATATGGCAGCTGTTCAAAGTAATCATAAAGATTGACAGCACCACTCAAGACCACTTTAGCAGAGTATGGTCTATCTTTTTTTGTCGTTGCTACAGATAAATAGGGTAATTTGTGCCCCTGATTGCTTTCCAAAGCCAAATGCAGTTTTTTCTATTATTTGAATTTAAATATTTATTTCTTGACGTTGGTTCCTCAGATTAGAGAATGGAACTCTGACGGTACATGTAGGCCCTCTGTAAATGGTAATTCCTTCCACTCTTCCTTTTAGCACATGCACAGCTAACATAGTACAGTAAGGCTCTTTATATAAACACACAATGCAATTTTTCCATATAAATGTAAAATATTGCTCTATTTTAAAATTCTGAATTCTAAAGATTTCTAAGCTAATAAGAGACTATAGAGAATGATTTCATAAAATTCAGTTTAATTGGCATCATAGCTTTGTCAAATACTAACATTTTGCCTTATTAAAGTACTCTTTCTTTTGAAAACATTATGTTTAAATTTGAAGCCCCCTGCATAATATTCTTAATACTAATCCTCTTCTTTTCAAGAGAAAATTTGATGTGTAGGATCACTTGGCATATTTTAATACTTTTACAACATGCATATTCATATGTGTTAATAAATAATATATGGTAGAGTTTAGCATGTTATTAGATTTTATGTACATAGCATCGTACTGTATTTCAATTCAGGAATTTGGCCTTTTTCAAAGTACTATGTTAACAGATATAACTCTAGTTTACTTACACTAAGTTGAATAAATACCAAACTACAAAAATATAATCAATTCTCCTAATGATGGCCATTTAGATTGTTTCCTACATTTTGCTATTTTAAGCAGTACTGCAATAAACATTCTTGATTGTGTCTCCTTGCATACATATGGGAGAGTTTTTCTCCGGTATGGACCTAGAAGTACAATTGGTGGATTGTGTGAATACGCATTCGTCTTTCTTATGTATTGTCAAATTGCTCTGCAAAGTGCTTTGCACAATTTACACTAGTATGTGAGAATTCATATTATTCTTTCCAATTCTGTCTGTTTTTCGGACATCTTTGAAATTGACTTTATATTATGAAAATTGTCAAAAATATATAAACATAAAGTAAATGCTAAAATGAATTCCCAAATCCCTATTACCCAGCTTTAGTAATAATATATATATGTGAATCTTGTTTTAATTATACTTGCCATTTATTTATTTTAAACTAAATCTAAAACATTATGGCATTCAATCCATGAATAATTCAGTATATATGCCTACAATATCAGTACACATTTTTATAGTAAAAGGAAAAAATAATATCACACCTAAAATACATTAATAGTAATTCCTTAATATTTGATATTAAATTTTTTGATATTAGTCACTATGTGAGTTTTCCTGACTGTCTCACACATTTTTATTTTACTTGTGATTTTCAAATCAGCATGCAAACAAGATCTGCACATTGCATTTTGTCGACAAGTCTCTTAAGTCTTTGAAATCTATATTGTAGACTTCTCCTTTTTGCTTGCTATTTGTTGAAGAAATATTGATTATATTTCCCAGATTATGGATTTTTACTGATTGAGTCCCTGTAGTGTCATTTAACATATTTCTCTGGAACCTATATTTCCTCTGAGTTGACCGTTAGATCTGAAAGCTTGGTCAGATTCATAACGGATCGTATCGGGAGAATAGTTTTCAGGAGTGGTGTTTACTTCCTCTTATCGCAGACCAGGAAGCACATAAACTGGGTTGGGTATTGATCACATTAAGGCTGATCAGTGGGTTCAGGTGTTACAGCCTGATGCACACTTTTTAAAACTCCCATTAGTCCTTTAGCTAACGGTTTTAGCAGTCATTGATGATCCTTATGTAGTTCAATTATTTCATTACAAAATTACAAAACAGTGATATAATTCTATCATTCCTTCTGCATTTGTCAACTAGATTCTTTACTAAAGAAGAACTTCCCCTCATCAGCTACTTGGTTCCACTGAGGTAAAGTTCAAACAGAAAACACAATCCAAATGGATGATTCTTCTCTTTTCTTTATCGATGTTCAGAATAACGATTTGGTTTTCTAACATCCTCCAACACTGATCAGTGTATCATCTGTAGGTCTGTTTCTATTGTCTAATCTAATTGTTCCCCTTGGTTCTTTGGTTACGTGGTCTTGATTCTTCCATGCCTAAACGTATTTTATATCAGATAGGACATCGTATGAATATGGAATAAGATTCTGCAGAGGCTTTAGATGGTGTTATCTCTGCTAGAGTTGCTTCATCACTTTCTCTGCTGAGTAGAGGGGACAGATCCACTGAATCCTGTCAGGAATGGAGCTGAGTTGAAGTTAGTTTGCACTTTGTATGGGAGGCCATCTACTGTAGGCCATGTCCTTTCAGGACTTCCATCAGATCATCTGGCTGCACACTAGTCCGTCTCATCTGATGGCCCTCTGTCTTCTCAGCACTAAGAGACCCTGAGATTCTGGCCAGCTTTTCAGGGATTTTCAGTTTAGAGTTTGGCCTCCTACCACACACAACTTCAGAATTAGGCAAATGTCTTAATGGGAACTTTGACCATGTGTTTGAACAACTTTGAGTCTTCAATTTTGTCAGTCCAGTCTTATGTAATTGCTAAAAGTGTTTTCTAGTTCTCTCCACAGGCAGGTCTGCCTCCTCAGCATTGAAAAACTCCATGAAAATAGATTCGATATGTCAGAGCTGTCTGGCTTATCTTTTAACCTTTCTGACCCACCAACTGCAGACCTCAGCAAATATTTTAAGTGAGAAGCTGGACATGCATTGAAACCTCTCATGGCTTTAGCTTTATCTCTTCAGCCTCATGTGGCCACAAGATCTCTTCTGCTTGCCTCCCTCCATCGACTCTGGCTGCCACGCCTGGATTGTCAGCCTCTGGCCAGTGCCCAGAATTGGCAGAAGCCCCCAGGGAAAATCATCTGCTCGCTTCTCAGCTCTCCTCTCTCTAATATCTTAGTCTCACTAATCCTCATCACTTCAGCAGCTCCCTGATACTGTAAGAAATAGTTTTTATCTTTCATACTGCTTTTCCAATTATTCTTGTGGGAGCTCTTCTGCTACCGTCTATTCCATTCTACCAAGAAGCAAAAGTCTTCTTCCCAGATTTCTTAATTTTTACCAAACTAGTGGTTGTAAAATAGTATCTTTTTCCCTGAACCTAAAGTTCACAAAATTTGGCACATATTTCCTTCAGAATTCTAAGATGTTTATCAAGCTCTTGACCCCGTTGCAGTGTATATCATGTCTTTGCATCTCTCCTGAGATACTTTTCATTTCTTCTTATATGTTAGTGACATTAATTGTCATCTCCTACGGTAAGTAGGCCACGGATCAGAGGGTGAGATCCCTGTGACTTGCCCTTATGTGTCACCTTATCCCCCTTTTACCTCTCCCAATTTTTGGAAATAAAAGTAAACCATATAATTTCTCATATAAACCAATTATTTTTAAGAATAAAGGAAGTGCTCTTAAAAATTATGCCATGACAAAAAGAATAAACTGAGACTTTCCTGGGTACACAAAGACTCATGGTCACCTATTTATAGTAAAAGTTGAATGAATGATCAGATAAACAAAACACAATGGAGAAATATTCCTAATATGAAAATAAGCCAGAAATATTCCTCAGCTGCTTCATCACTTTGGTAATTGCAGGGATATCAAAGCGGTTATTATTTTTTTTTTTTAAAGATTTTTTTTTTCCTTTTTCTCCCCAAAGCCCTCCGGTACATAGTTGTATATTCTTCATTGTGAGTCCTTCTAGTTGTGGCATGTGGGACGCTGCCTCAGCGTGGTTTGATGAGCAGTGCCATGTCCACGCCCAGGATTCGAACCAACGAAACACTGGGCCGCCTGCAGCGGAGCGCGCGAACTTAACCACTCGGCCACGGGGCCAGCCCCCAAAGCACTTATTATTTTTAATACTAATTCCTAAATTAATTCTAATTGCATGTCATAAAATCTCCAGCGAAATTTCCATTGTAAAAAATTGGTAAAAATTATGTATGTATGTATTTGTGTGTGTAAAAACTAACATACATGTAAAAATGTTAATGATGTTTTTCTCTGTATATTTGTAGAATTGTAGGTAATTTTTATTAGCTGTTTTGTGCTTTCCTATATTTTCCAAATTGCCCACAATGAATATTTATCACTTTTTCAATATTAAAAATAAGGAGCAACTGCTATTACAAAAAGAAATTTAGCGCAATGTGTAATTCAGGAGTAAAATTCTCTCTCCTCTTAGCTTTACCCCAGAAAACTAAAGTATTACATGGGAACTGTGAATATATTTTATTTTGCTGAAAAAAAGATTTAAAGTAAAAATTCTAAAAATATATATTAAAATAGATGAGGAGCTACTAAGGAGATACATCAAATAGAAATTATAGAATTGGGAAATTCGTACTAATATTTTGTATGCAAACTAGTACTGAAGTCTTTCTTATTTCCGAATTCTATAACTGAGTACATTTAGCCTCTAGGCTGTAACTAGATTGCTTTATTGTACGTATATTTTAAATATTTCTTCTAACACATAGGCATCTTTACTAATGAGAAAGTAAAAGGTCAACCTTAGAAAAAATCACAAGTTACATAAAAGAGAAAAATATCCTGCTGTGTTTCCAGATAGACTTTAGGTACCAACTACTAAAATGAATCTTTTTATTCTTTTACTCTGAATTATCACAAAGGTGGAGAGAAAAAGATGATCAAAACAACTTGCCAACAGCTAAAATATTCACCTCAGGATGTTTTGAAAAACTAAATTATTACTTTGGTAAAAGCTTAGAATTAAATGTGTAATGGAAACAGAAAGGACTCAGATCACTTAAATCTAGAATTTTGTGAGGCTTCTGATATTCCTGGCCATAGCTCTAATACCAATGTTAGATATATGTTTCTACTGAAGTTTACTTTATACTATCATTTCTCTTTAAACACAGGCACTAATATCCTCATGTCACCACCCATCAAACGTGAAGAAGAAATGAACAGGCGGTTACCATACACTGTCTTCCACAGTATTAGAAGTATGGTCACCGTAGCCATGAAAGAAATCTTGGTCATATCACAGCCTATCGAGAAAGGGGAAGGAGAGATAATAAAATTGGTGTAAGAGGACTTCTGCTTCCAGCTAAGATGTAACACCTTTGGGTAAACCAAATATCTCTAGAAAAAAGAGATAAAATATCTTTAAAAATCATTTAAAGATATTGGGAAGCTGTCATTGCAAGCAGAATCCAAGAGACCAATGTCAGCATGAAGAGAACTTTAGAGAGGTAAGCAGATAATCTTCAGGCTACTTTTTCCTTTGGGACATTTGATGATTCTCGGTCTCAACAGGGGAACAGACTGAGAATCCAAGCAGAAGGTCTTAACTAAGAGGTAAACAAGCGAGAAAAACTTGATAAATTCACAGGACTATAGACACAAAGATTTGAGTCCAAGTCTTCCAAGGCAGCCAGGACTTGAGGAGTCAAGAGCCTGGAAAGAGGGAGGTAATGAAAAGTGAGACCAACACTTGGTGGGTTTCCTCTAGAGAATTTTGCAAATTTTAGGCTGCACAAAGCAAAGGATACAAAGCTAAGCAGAATGCTGCTGAAAGTCAGCAAAGTTTTTGGAAGTCTCATAGCACTAAGAATCAAAAAGGAGTTAGACATTTAAAGAATGAAGGACCCCGTAAACAGTTGGAACCCAGTTCTTAGTCAGGACCCCTGGATAGCTGTACCATCGGAGCAGGATGCACCAGGTGAAGCAGAACAAGCTTTACGAAACTAAAATACACACTCAAATCGGCTCAGTTCATAATTGGAATACAACATAAAGGAAAAACATATGGGAATATATCAGTACTGATTGTGCAAAACAATAATGGTAATGTAACACAGTATGCAAAATATGTTTGGAATTAAAGTGCATGACAAAAACAGCACAAAAGTTGAGACCAAGTAAATGCAATTAAGGTGTTTTAAGATCCTTGCCTTATTTCAAAAGTGATAAAACTACTATA
Organism: Equus przewalskii; assembly: GCF_037783145.1. Lineage (NCBI taxonomy): Eukaryota > Metazoa > Chordata > Mammalia > Perissodactyla > Equidae > Equus > Equus przewalskii. Next base: position 19,927,652 of record NC_091862.1, read on the forward strand.
CTAATTTATCTGAGATTGCAAAAGTTTAGGGACTACTTATTGTAATCTCTAGGGCAACTATAAAAAGAATAATAAAAAATATAAATGTCACAACTTGATGGATGGGAAAATTAGATATTAAAATAATAGATGAATCCAAAGAAAGTAAGAAAGGAGAGAAAATAGGACACAAGTGGAAGTAGTCATTCCAGTGACACAAGTAGAAAATAGTTAAATAATAGATATAAACATGATTATGTCAGCAATTATGTCAAGTGTGAATGAACTAAATATTTTAATTAAAAGTCAACAAAATCAGACTTACTAAAAAACAAAATCTAAATCTATGTGCAGTTTATGAGAGACATTCCCTAAACGTAAGGACACAAGTGAAAATCAAAGGATGGGAAAAGATATAACATGCAAGCGCTAACTCAAAATCAAGCTGTTAGCTACATCAATATCAGACAAAGTAGATTCTATTTCCTGTGGACTATTAGAGGAGGACAAAGGAGAATCTATATCAGAAATTCAAGATTGGATTAGTATTTGATAATAATTCACCATATTTCCCCATGTTCACAGAGTAAGAGAAAAACCACGATACTTCAATTGATCCAGAAAAAGAATTTGACAAAATCCAGTGCCTACTCATAACAAGTTTCTCAGCAACCTGGGAGTGTAAAGGTATATCCTCAACCTGATAAAGGGCATCTGTGAAAAACCTGGAGATAATATCATGCATAATGATGAAAGTTTGAATAATGGCAATGACCTAGATTGGCCAAAACAATAATGAGAAAAAGAATGAAGTCAGAAGGCTTAACCTATCTGATTTTAAGACTTTATATAAAGATTCAGTAATCAAGATGGTATGGTATTTGCATAAAGATAGATAAAGATATCAATGGAACAGAATAGAGGGTCCATACTTGGGGTTATGCATGTGTGGTCAGTTTAATTTTTATATGAGCAGCAGCGTCATGCAATGAGGGAAGAAAGTCTTTTCAAAATTTCGAGCTGGGAAATCTGGATTTCCATTTAAAAAAAATATGAACCCTCATCCCTTCCTTACAACGTACATAAAAATTAGCTCAAGATATACCACAGTACTAAATGTAAAAGTCAAAACTATAAAGCTCCTAGGAGAAAACATACGAGAATATTTTTTGTGACTTAGGCGTAGGCAAAGATTTCCTGGACCAGAACACAAGAAGCACTAACCATGAAAGAAAAAATAGCAAATTGGACCTTATCAAAATTACCATCTTCCGCTCATCAAAAGACACCACCAAGAAAACGAAAAGTCAAGTCACAGACTGAGAAAAAATATTTGTAATGCAGACATGTGACGAAGAACTCATATCAGGATTACAAAAAGCCCTACAAACCAATAATAAATTACAAATGACCCATCAAAAATAGGCAAGAATTTAGATGGACTTTTCTAAAAAAAAGGTATATAAATGGGCAATAAGTACATAAAAAGACTCTCAAGATCATTAGTCATCATAAAAATGCAAATTATAATTGTAATTAAATACTACTACACACTCATTAGAATGGCTGAAATATAAAATGGTATAAAGACAAAATGGGTCTCATATATTTTTGGTAGGAGCATAAAATGGAAAAATCACTGTGGCAATCTGTTTGGCAGTTTCTTTTAAGTTAAACATACACCTGCCTTATCCAGAAGTTCCACTGCTAGGCATGTATCTATAAAAAATGAAAATATATGTCCACAAAAATTAGTTTCTGTGTGTTGATTGAGCTTTATTTTTAATAGTGAGAGTTGGAAACAACCCAAATGCCCAACAACCCAAATGCAACAGAATAGATTAAATAAAATTTAGTATATTCATACAATGTAACACTACTCAGCAATTAAGAGAATAAACACTGATCAATACAAGAACATGGATAAATCTCAATCTGTGTGAAAGATCGGGGACATAAAATAATATCTAACGTACAATTTCATTTTTATTAAGCTCAGGAACAGGTAAAATTAATCTATGGGGATATAAAAATCAGAAGAGTGGTTGCTTCTAGATGGAGAATGGAACAGATCAGAAAGGGACATGGGCAAACTTTTTAGGGAAATGGCAATGCTCTATATCTTGATTGTATGTTGGTTACATGGGTATATTACATAACTATATAAATTGTATCAAACTGCCATTAATATCTATGGATATTGCTATAATTATGTAATTAGGCTTCAATAAAAAGGGTACAAAATGAAAGAATAAAAAGGATTAGAGAGAAAGGATTAGTCTAAATATTGAAGTTAGCAAGAGAAAATTCAATATATAGATATTAGGAATCCTTGAAATGGACAAAAAGCTAAAGCTGGGAAACAAATACTGAAGACTTTAGTTTAAGTAAATTTTCCTGAAATTTAAAAATATTTGGAACTACACACAAAGTAGTAGATGCGTTAATACGTGTAATCTGGTAACTGTTCAAATATTATAGGCTTTGGAGCCAAACAAGCTTGAGATGATTGCATATCTCTGCTGACTCTAGGTGGATCTTAAAATTGAATTTTTTGAGCAATCTTACTGTTACTTTTATTTTTACCTCATAAGTATTTTTCTTTGTTCACTGTCTTCACCCCCAACTGTCAAAGCCCTAGGTCAGGCCACTAGAATCTCCCACCTGGACCCTGCAGCAGCCTTATCCCAGAGCCTCAGCCTCCCTTCTTGCTCTCCTATGAATCCTCCACACTGAGGGTGGGGTACTAGTTCTAAAATGTGCAATTCACTGATTACAGTGCACCCTTGCTTTCTGACTTTAGTGGCTTTCCATTATTCGGAAGACAAGATCCAAGCTCCTAAGACCTCTAACTAGGTCCTGTATAACCCGGTCTTAGCTGACCCTCCCAGTCTCTTCTCACCGCACTTCCCCTCCTTCTCACCTCCAGCCATCCTGGATCGACTTCGTTTCCCCCAGCCATCAGGGTTTTTCCTGCTCAAAGCCTTTACCGCTGATTCCTCAACTGCTCTACCCCAGTAGCCCCTTTCCCTTCCTAGCTATGCCTTCTCCTCCTTCAGAAGTCTTGGCTTAAATAATACTTCTTCCTGGGAACGTTTCCAGTCTCCACGCACTGGGACTGGTTAGATCCTTCTAGTGACACTCCTGTAACACCTTGTATTTATCCTCAAAAACACTCACTGCACTTGTAATTACTTGTTCAGTGTCTGGTCTTCTGGCTAGATTTCAATTTCCACAGAGGCCCGATCTGTTTTGTTCACCGCAGTGTTTGCCGCACTTGTCCCAACGCATGGCACACATTAGGGGCTGAAAATCATTTGTTTATTCCTGCTTCTCTTCCCAATCTTAAAAGGTGTGCACCAGTCCTTGAAACTGTTCCAACTACCAGAGCAGAAGTGATTTTACAGTAGGATTAGCCCTGGAATAACTTTTAGCTTTAAACATTCGGAGCTAAACAACTATTTCTTATTGGAAATTACCGTCAGCCCTAAGGGAATCTTTTCTTTTCCATTTTCCTAATATGCTGTGGTCTCTCTTGCCTCCCCATCTCCTCACATAGTGGTCCTCTGCCTAGAATACCCTGTCTGTACCTTCCCCCACTGTTGGTCTGGCTTCCAGCTGATGGGAACCATTGTTTACAGCTCCCTGACTCTGTACTGGAGACCCTTGCTATATGCCCCTGAACATGCTTTCCATCCTCGTCACAGGACTTCACCTGTCACATTGTCACTGTCAGGTTTCTTGCTGGTGTCCTCCACTTCACTCAAAGTTCTGTGAGGTCCCAGACCACGCAATATTTCTTCACCAGAAATTGTCCACAGTTTGTGAAATAGTAAGCCCTCCGTATTCTTTCGTGAACAAAGGACTAAATTATGAAACCTTGCTAGAATCGCTCGAAATACTACCGCTTGCAGTAAGACGCTGTCAGAATCAGTGGCTAAAGTCGCAGGGCTGCCTGGTGACAGATCTACAGCCATGCTTTCTGCTCCCTCGCCCCTACCGCTGCCCCACGGTCGTGTTTCTTTTATTCTACTTTCATGATGCGGGTCTTCATTTTCGTTATTGTTGTTAACACTTTTCCTCCCCCCCACCATCCTACAAGCATCTAAACCAAATAGCGTCAGCAGTGCAGAGTTCGATCAAGCAGACAATGAGGTTAATTCCCACAGTGTTTGAGAGCGTTTACGAGGAGTAAGATAACAGTGTATCTTTTTTAATTGGAAAATCAGGGAAAAGAAAGTATTTCTTATTGCTATTGATTTACTTGAAGCAGGTGTTTTTCAACACGTGTAGCAGCATCTCCAGGGGCTCAGCCTAATTCCGTCAGCAGCACACTCCTCGTTTATCCTGAAGGTAATCTGCACAGAGCGGTCGTCAGGTTGCCTTCAAGTATAGGAGGTTTCCCTTCCCTCTTTGAAATGAAATCAAATTATAGACACATTTTTGGGTTAATTTGATTAAAAATTTGCTGATTTTCTTTTCCTATTCTATTAACCAATGTTAACAATAAATAATATATTTCTGCTGGCTTATAATTTATGATGTATTTTAATTCATTCAGAAGACAGTGTCCTAATGATCTATTTTCCTTTAAAAAGCAAAAGAAAACCTTTCCCCCCCTGTTTGTTCATCTTGAGGCAACTGAGAAGCACTGCATACCTAGGAATCTCTATAACAGTAGCAAAGACAAGGAGTCAACCCGGTGGGGTAGTGGTTAAGTTAGCGTACTCCACTTTGGCAGCCCAGAGTTTGCGGGTTCGGATCCTGGGCGTGGACCTAGAACTCCCGTCAAGCCATGCTGTGGTGGGATCCCACATAAATTAGAGGAAGATTGGCACAGATGTTAGCTCAGCAAACATCTTCCTCAAGCAAAAAGAGGAAGATTGGAAACAGATGAGAGTTCAGGGCCAATCTTCTTCACAAAAAGAAAAAAAAATTAGCAAAGACAATTTCCAGTTTTTAAATCTGTTTAAGTGTATGCCTCATACCTTCATAATAAATGCTATATCAAAGCTAAAGCGTTTTCTTCCTGGCATATCTACTGGGATTTATAATAGTCATTCTAGCCACTTGTAAGTTTGTAATTTCTCTATGTCAACTCTTCTAAATAAAAAATGCTGGTACTTAGAAGTGACTTATTCAGAGGCCAAGGAAGAAAGGATTGGGTTTGGAATGGAGTTGGGATTATTGGGTATGGACACATGCAGGGCTTCTGCTCATGTCACAGTTGCAGCCACTTCTCTGTGAACTGCCTGCCTGATCCGACCCACGGGCGACAGGAGTGACGGGCCTCTGGAAGACACTTTTATACTTTGTGACTCCACCCTTGTCCATCACCACTTGACTTGGGATAGCCACCTGAGCCAGGCTGAGCCAATCAGGTTCTCTCTGTGTTATGTAGAACCACGTTGGTGGAGGGGGTTGAAGCAGTCTCTCTGGGCAGCTGGACCTGTAACAACATGTAAACTCAGGAGCGCTGGGATGGTTGTCCTTGGACGGACCATGAGGGCCCAAGAAATGGAGAAAGCAGATCTATCAGGAGAACATGAAGGAGGTATGCAGGGAGACAGGAGATGACATGGAGGCCTGGAGCCTTTCTCCTCGGGAGCCCAGTACCCCATGAAGCCTAGAAGCATTCCGAACCTTGTTACCACGAGATACCTGGAATTATTCCTTATATATTTCTATATTCTTATATATTTCTTTTGCATAGGCTAGCTTAACTTGGCTTCTGTAATTTGCAGCCAGAGAGGTCTAGTTCATAACCATATAGGTTCTGTTCTCATGATCTGAAGGTTCCAAATCCACTGGTACTTTTTTGTTATTTTCTTCCTTCTGCAAGCTATTAATATTTGTGCTCTTGAACTAGCTTTACAAACACAGTGCTCACCTGGCCTGCGTCCCTTTTGAGTAGGTAACGTTGGGCACTGAGGCTAACAGATGGAATGCAAATGACCTCATCTTTCTTTAGCTGTGGCCAAGCACAGACAGGTTGCCAAGCCTTGTCAAACAGGGTGTCCTTCCTCACGCACATGTCACACAGAGTAACACTTGCATGCTTCCACCTTCAACAGCTCCTCGAGCCTTCATCGCAGGGCTGTTATGAGCTGATAATAATGATGATGCATATACCCAGTTTCCAGAAGTCTCTTTACATGAAGGTACAATGCACAGCTTTATATTAGCATGTGAACTTCCATATACCCTCCCCTATTTTTGTAATTTGAATGTCACTAGCTAACAGTTATTGAGATTTTACTATGTGCTAGGCGCTGGGCTACACTCATTTAACAGGTGACCAGGAAATAACATCCATTATATAGAGTGGGACCTTGCAAAAAAAAAAAAACACACCTACACTCAAAGTTCCGACTCTAAATTTACCCATCCACCTGGATCACCACATTATATACCATCTCCTATCATTTCACTCACCTGATTTTATTGTGATGGTGTGTTATAACAATAAACTATGATGTTCTTGATGGCAGACACCAGGCCTTTTTGGTTTTATTGGACACATGAATGAAAAATACATTACTGAGGTAAACAAATATAAACAGCTATTAGAGCCATAAAAAGAAATGACTTTATCCAGAAAACAATGATTTTAGTTCCACTTCTTTCTTTTATAAAAATGACCTTGACAGTACACTCTTTGACATCTGCTTTAGCAGTATCTTTTCAAATACCATGCCTACTCAGGCAAAGGAAACAAAAGAAAAAACAAACAAATGGAACTATATCAGCCCCAAATTTTCTACACAGTAAAGGAAACCATCAACAAAATGAAAATACAATCATCAATTGGGAGAAAATATTTGCAAATTATGTATCCAACAAGGAGTTAATTTTCAAAATATGTAAAGAATTCATACAACTCAACAACAAAAAAAGCGAATCCAAACGAAAAATGGGCAGATGATATGAACAGACATTTTTCCAAAGAAGATATACAGATGGCCAACAGGCACATGAAAAGATGTTCAACATCACTAATTACTAGGGAAATGCAAATAAAAAGTATGATGAAAGATCACCTCACACCTGTCAGAATAGCTATAATTAACAAGACAAGAAATAACAAGTGTTGGAGAGGATACAGAGAAAAGGGCATCCTCATACACTGCTGGTGGGAATGCAAACTGATGTGGGCACTATGGAAAACAGTAAGGAGATTTTTCAAAACATTAAAAACAGAAGTAACATATGATGCAGCCATCTCACTACTAGGTATTTATACAAAGAAAATTAAATCAACAATTCAAAGAGATTTATGCATCCCTGTGTTCATCGCAGCGTTATTCACAATAGCCAAGATGTGGAAGCAACCCAAATGCCCATCAATGGATAAATGGATAAAGAAGATGTGGATGTGGTCTATGTATATATGCAATGGAATGCTACTCAACAATAAAAAAAGACAAAATTGTGCCATTTGTGACTACATGGATGGACTTTGAGGGTATTATGCTAAGTGAAATAAGTCAGACAGAGAAAGATAAACACCATACGATTTCACTCGTTTGTGGAAGATAAACAAACACATGGACAAAGAGAACAGATTAGTGGTTACCAGAGGGGAAGGGGGTGGAGAGAGAGTGAAAGCGATAAGAGTGCACACATGTATGGTGATGGATAAAAAATAGACTATTGGTAGTGAACACAATTCAGTCTATACAGAAACTGAAATATAGTGATTTAAACCTGAAATTACACAATGTTATAGGCCAATATGACCTCAGCAGAATAAAAAAAAAAAAAACAGCCTCGAACTTTTCAAGCCTTAGTTTCTTTATTTGCACAATGCTGTAATATGTACCTCCCTGGACCGTGATGGATATTTATATAGAATATGTCTGCGTTCAGTTTAGAAACTACATATTATTAACATATGAGGATAAAATATTGTTTGAGAACTTGAATACGTATCAGTCATGCAAGTTTATTTGAATTTGAAAGAAATACAAAGGATGACCTATATTCAAAAGGAATTTCGTTCTTTTTGCAGCTGTAGCATAATCTGTGACCCATGGTCTCAGTATAGAAGTTGAAAATGTAAAATATAAGTAACAAAAGTGGCCATTTCTGTGTTATTTGCAGAATGAGTATACTATTTACAAGAGGAAGAAACCAGGAAAGAATGGTGATGGCAAATTTGCCTCACCTGATGGGGGGCAAGTGGTGTCCATCCTCTCTTGACCTAATGTCATTCACCCTTTCCCTGCACTTAGTCCCGTGGCCTCTCTGGGCGGCTTCTCACATCAGCGACTCCTTCAGGTACAACTTACTTATCTGTTTTCATTGTAGTTATAGCTAATGCACTTTTAGGTGATAAAGTGTTACATCTTTCACGGAATGAAGGCATTTTGGCTTGGTTTATCAAGGGACATAAGGCTTTACCTCAAACAAAATCCTCATGCTGTCAGGCTCAGGCACTGCAACTGGCTGTCAGGGAAAGATCCAAGGAATTCTAGCCCATTCTAGCAGGTACCTGCTTCATCCCCACCACGTCTGGCTCTGGATACACAATGCCCTTCTTTCTGCTACAAGCAACCTCTACTTCTGAGCTGCAAATCCTCTAGCTCCAGCAAAAATTCCAGGAAAGTACACAGTACTTTCAGACTTTCCCTCATTTATCCCTTCTCAAATCTTACAATCAATGTTTGTAAGTCCAGAGGTCTGATAAAATCAAAAGTAAGAGTTGTATTTTCATGTTTTAATTAAAATTCCTATAAGTTCCCTGCCTGATGTTTTCATTCTGTTTTTAATGTCAAACAACACACGTGTAGCTAAGTGAGAACAAGCATTAACTAAAACCAGCGTGTTCTTAGAGGCGGCGCTCCACTGTCACAATTGTCAGTGTCAGATTGCCCTACTGTAATGCACAGTTCTGGGTCAGGCTACTGAGCATGAACTAGATGATTTCTCTTTTATATTTTCAGTTTTTCTTTCTGTGTTGCCTCCTTTCTCAGATATTACAAGCAAGCTTAAATTTCTCCAATTACACGTTGCCTCCCTCTTCCCCAGCCTCCTTAAATGCTGTCTAAACTTTTTATTCCTTTAATGCCATATGGCTCAACTTATTGCAACAGAAATTCTACCCACATCACACCACTGAGAACAGTCAAGGTTAACCGTAGAGTCTCCAGCCTTGGGGATCCCAAAGATCCCAAGTTTTGTCTTCTTGAAACAGTCTATTATGGACCAAATGTTTGTGTCCCCCTCAAATTCAGATGTCGCAGTCCTAACCTCCAGTGTGCTGGTACAGGAGGTGGAGCCTGTGGGGGGTAATTAGGGTTAGATGAGGTCATGAGAGTGGGGACCTCATATGGGATTAGTATTCTCATAAGAAGGGACACCAGACAGCTCTCTCCCTCGTCTTCCCTCTTTCTCTCTCCCCTCACGCTTGCACAGAGAAGACAATATGTGAGCACTCATCTAGAAGGGTGCTGCCTGCAACCCAAGGATGAGGTCTCTCCGGAAATCAACCCTGCTGGCGCCCTGATCTTGGACTTCCAGCCTCCAGAACTGTGAGAAAACAAATGTCGTTTAGGCCACCTGGTCTGCAGGATTTTACTACGGCAACTCAAGCTGACGAGGACACAGCTTTGGTTTTCATGATACTCAATCCTCCTGATTCCCCATTCCTTCTGATTATATTTTGTTAATTGCCTTCAGATTTTCCTAATTTACCTTATCTCTTAAGCACAAGTGTTCTCTAATGTTCTTCCTTCTGCTTTCTTCTTGTCTCATGTCATAACCACTCTTTGGGCCACTTTAAACGTTCTGACAACTGAGCCTTCAAATCTAGAGCTTTGGCTCAGACCTTTCTCTTGAGCTCCTGACAAGTTTCTAGATACCTTGTGGATGCTTCTATGTGGATGCTTTGCAGCATTTTCACTCGAGAAGGTGGAAACCCAGCCCTTCAACATCTCCCCAGTCCTACTCCTGTAGTCACTATCTGTTTTTATGGTAGCTGCGTTTTTCCAATCACCCAGGTTAAAATCATCAGAGTTGTATTCTATTTTTTATTCCTTCCTACCTTTCCCCAAACCTTTCCAGTTCTAATGAATCGAGCTCAGAAAACTGTTTCATATGCATACATGGGTTTGACTTTCATTCCACTGCTCTAGTTTAAAGATCTTATTTTTAACCTGTTATTTGGACTATTGTAGCACTCTATCAACTAGTCTTTCTATAGACAATCTCTTCCCACAAAGCTTACACATGATCATAAAACTTCAGAAAAATCTTTAATGCACTTGTGGTTTATATAAAAAGTATCCAGATTTCTTCTTAGAACATTGATCCTCATCTATAATCTGTCCTCTTTCTGCAGTTACAAATTTACCCACCACTATACCTCTCCACCTACTTCATTCATACCAGATTTCATGTCATGGCATGAAAGTGCATTAATATTTCTGAATCTTCACTTACATTATTTTCTGTATGTGAAAAAGTCTCATCATAGCATGATTTCGCCTGTTGAAAACATTCTTTAAGGTCAAGTTCAAATGCCACTTTTGTTAAGAAATCTTTCCCTATTCTTCCACAGATGCTTTTCCATTGGCTGGGCATAATGTCTTTCTTTCCTGGACGCTCAAAATGTTCTCCTGGTCCCCTATTATGGCATCTAACCCACTAGATAGTTATATTCCTGAGCATCTCCCTTACTATATTGCAAGACTGGTGCAGTCAGTGCCTGCCTCTTCTATCTTTTCTATCCTGAATATTATCTAGCATCATATCAAGTATTTAAGTGCCTTTAAGCTTATTGTTGAAACAAGGATTGAGTGAATAAATGAATGAATGAAAGCTCGATCCTCCATAAATGTTACTATCAAGTAGTAAAATTCTCTGACAAGTACTTCAATAAAATCTTCTGATATTTATTATAAAGTCAAAGGAAGAATTACAGTAACTTTTAAGACCATTTATTGTATGACTAAGGGAAAAATAATTTCAAAATGACAGATTTTCTCATTTACAAGGTAGAATAGTGAATGAGTTCCTTCTGTGAAAGAGAATATGTTCTGTCTGTTTGATTGTGATTATCTATTGGCTCACTATCATATTTCCTTTCAAAATCAAAGGAGGAAAGACAAATTAAAATGCTTACCCAGGGCCTAATCACTAATGATGCAGGCTTGACTGGTGTACAAAAAATGTGTCTAGTAGACCAAGAAGAAAATTTCCATTGAACATCTTTCAATTAATGTTTCACTTAGCTTTTGCACTCAATAAAAACATATTTTCGAATGCGTAAGAAACAATCACAGGAATATCCTAATAGTCTATTTACGTAGGAACCTATGTTTTAAAACTACTTCCTTGCATCAAGCCAATGACTTTTTCAGTGATTGTAACTGTTTTTAGTTTTGCATACAGTTATAATGCAAAAGGTCATAGGAGCACATTGTCACATTTCAGCTCCATGTACCACCAAATTGTTTGGCACTCATTGGGGTTATTTATCCAGAAAATAACTAGAAATGTTAGTTTGACATTTAATCATTGATATAACCTGGTTTTTTTTACGGCAGCATGTCATTTGCATAATATTTTATTTTTTCAGTTGCATAATGTTAACTCCTTTTGCTTTAAAAGGAAGTGATAAATAATTTGGATCTAAATAATTTATTTAATTATGAATTTCCATGGATTGCTTGTTTTTTCTATTGCCAAGAAGGAGAATTTTACCAACATCTTTATATTACGTTAAGCCTGAATATTTTCCCATTCAAATACATTAACAGTTAAAGAAATTAGAGATGTCAAAGGCAATTATACTATTCTATTGTTCTTCCAGGGTAGGCTTATGCTTAACAGGACTTGTAACTATAAGTAACTCAAGAAATCCAACATCCAATTTATTGATTAAACTCCTCCTAAATTACATTTCAGAAAATATAAAGCAAATGCCCAAACCTTTGGTTGTGTCAGATATTTGGCTTGCAAAAGTAAAATAACAAAGTGAAGTAAACTATGGAAAAACAGACACACAACTTTTACCCTCCTGTGTATCTCCAAAACAGCCTGTTATGAGAAGGTAGTTGGCCTTGCAACTCCTCAGAATCATACTCAAACAGATAGAGCAGTTGGAAGCTCTTCATTACAGCATCTGCTCTGTGTTTATAGCTGCATATGAGGCTGCTGAGTGCCCTCAGTGCCCGTAAATGCAGGAATCACAAATCCAGAGTGGTAATAAACTCATTGGTAATGTGTTCTCCAGAGTCCTCAGCCCTTGCTTCATTTGGCAAAACTCTTCTAGATTTTTGTTGCTACAGAAAATATTAGATTGTTTGTGGTCTCTGTAACATTGGAGACAAACCAGGAAAACAGAAAAGGTCAATAAAAAAGGTAAAAACATAGGCACTCCGATTATTGTTACATTTTAAAATTACAGTTTCGTAGAGAGTTAGAAGAGAAGCCGCAGCAGAATAAATGAGAAAAATGAGTAAATAAATGGTTGTTTTCCACAGAAGTTTAGCTTCAAATGCCCTCTGTAGTTCAGCTCAGCTGTTTGGTACACTTGGAGAAGATACTGATCATATTAAGAAAGCTACATGTTATAATTATTAATTAGAAGTGTATGATTACTGTAAAAATATGGTGGTGCTTGATAAATTACAGCTAATAGATAAGCAGTTTACTGGTAAAACCAGCACTTCCTAGACAGTAAATTCAGTTTAGAAGAAGATGGTTTTTCTCTTAAAAGCAGGAACCCAAATGAAATTAATTTTTAAATTCATAACAGTGAAGGGAACATTCTCAGCCTACGAGGAAAGCAGTGGAAGGTGTAAGAAGCTGATCAGAAGGTACAGTAATGCCCGGCTGCTATGGAAGGGCTGAGCACTGTTACCGTGACGTCAGCTGACTCCAGCAGCAAGCGCTGTATACTGTTCACTAGTCGCTGCTCTCTTGGACAGGTGCCCATGTCTGTCTGTCTGTAGAATCCCTGAGAGAGCTTTCAAAAATGCATATTCCAAGGTACCAACACAAGTTATACTTATCACATAGGTCCCCTCTTTTCATTAAATGGTTAGGAGAAATCTTTCAGAATTGACCCATGACTAAAAATCATATGAAACTTTCTGAAGAAACATAATAAAAGGAGAAAAGTTAGAAACGTGGAGCTGGATGATGGTGGATGATGGAACGGAGCCTTCATAAAGCCATATGGGATGTGATAAGGGAAATCTCTTAGCCTCTGCAAACATTCCAGCTTGAAGTGTGTTTTCTCCTTTCTTTTCATTTTGTCTCCGCTCATTCCTTCCCTCTTAATGAAAATTGCTATGATACCATTCTACATCTGGACTCTGTGACTGTGCTCTGTTTTGTTTTTTTTCTCCTGTTGTTTTGCTTTTTTGCTTGCTGATAACTCCCTGCCAGGAGGCTGCTACTAAGTGGATGTTGGCTAGCATGAAAAGCCATGGCAAGGAAAAAAAGATGACAAAGCAACTTTTATGATCAGCATCTTATGAAGAACTTGAAACTGATATAGCTTTAAAAAGTAGGCATAAATTATTAGCTTCATCCTTAATACTGCAAAAATTTAGGGGTCTTTATTTGAAATAATAACTCTACAGATTTTAAAAATATATTTTCCCATAGATTCCTTCACCTGTTCTTCAAACCAATTATATGATTCTGTAAAAAAATGCCTAGGGTGCTGCTTGGCAAGTAAAAATACAAAACCCAGAAGTTTAAGGAATGTAGAATTTTTGACATATGTTAGATGAGAAATTTTGTACCAGTTAAGACCTAAGCAAAGAATGGCTAAGTGGAATTACACTTATGAGTCACACAAATGCACAGTGGCTTAGTTTCCTCACCTACAAAATGGTGGAGGATAACACCCATCCCCCTTACCCTGCTGACTCATTCAGGTGGGTGGAATAGTTGTAAAACAATGTATATTTTTAATTATTACTATTAAAATTCTTCACTCAAAGGATTGTTTCAAAAAGTAGAATTAATGCTACTAATGAATAAAATTGCTTAAGTTTTGGATAATAGAATTACCTTTAGAACCCCAAGCATCCTTACCGTTTTTAAAATTGTAGATGTTACATGAAATTTGTTTTCATGCGTCTTAGAAAGAGATGACACATGCAAATTTTAACATATGCTGCCTTGCAAAACAGAGTCAGGAAGAAGACAGGAAAATGTTTATTACACAAACTACTCAGAAGAATTACCAGAATAGAAATAATCTGGACCTTCATGTTTACTGACTCTCGAGTTCGGGGCTCATCAGCTTTATCTGATTCCTTGTTTCCTTGGGTGTTTTATGGCTAGGAAACCATTCTAATCGTGGCCTTGCAGTAGAGAGAGCTCAATTCATGTGTAGCATTGTGGACTGTCTTTATTAAAACATACATTAAAGTTTAATAAATAAGAGGGTCATGGTAAGACAGTTGCTTAAGGGAACTCGCTTTAGGACATACTTGGTGCTCAGTGGCAGTCAAATTTTGAAATGATCAAATTTCCCCAGGGGCTTAATTTTCTTCCTCTGCACCCCAGAATAGTAGAGATGTGGCTCTAGAATAATGGTCTGAACAAGAAATTAGAACTAGAGTTTACATCTCTCACCCAGACCCCAGAGATGTGTTGGTGCTCCATTGAGGGAGGACTCATGTGAAAGGAAAAAATTATTGACAGAATAGAAACTGCAGCTTCTAGGTAAGGATAAGAATATGCTTAGCTGGCTGTTGCTTCATCTCCTTGCTCTTCCAAAAGAATGAAAACAAAAAAGACTTTTAAAATTACATTCCTACTGCAACAGAATGTGAGATTTGAAAAAAGAGAAAAGATTAGAAAGTGAAAAACATTGGAGGAATGGAAGAAAATGATTTAGACAAATAGAAGAAAATAGAAAGGATGGAGAGAATGAGAGAGAGAGAGAGGGAGAGAGAGAGAGAGCAGGAGGTGAACCCAGGTCAGATAACTCACTTGGCATTCCCTGACCCCGATTTCTTCCTTCGGAAAATGTTGAGGAAAGTGTTGGAGCGGCAGGGCAGCTTGCCATCGCCAACGTGCATGCGGACTACATCAGATGTGGTGAAGGCACTGCGGACGTTCCTCTCGGGCTTGGCAATAATGATGTACATCTTGGGAGTGAACATGCACCCCAGGGCCACCGTTACACTGAGGCTCACTGCAAAGCAGGTAGTGATGATCTTGTAGTTGCTCCCAAAGTAAATGGGCACAAAAGCCAGCCAGATGATGCAAGTGGTGTACATGGTGAATGCAATGTATTTGGCCTCATTGAAGTTGGCGGGCACATTGCGGGTCTTGAAGGCATAGTAGGTACAGCTCATGATGAGGAGTCCATTGTAGCCCAGAGGGGCCACCACACCCAGGTTGCTGGTATTGCAGATAAGGTAGACTTCCTTGATACTTGGGTAGGACAGAATGGGCATGGGGGGCTCCATGATGATCAGAGTTATCACCAGGGTTAGCTGCACACTAATCAAGATTGAAGCAATGATCACCTGGGCCCAGGCGCTCATGAACCTTGGCTTCCGGGTGCAGATCTTCTTCTTGCTGCCAGCTAGGATGCGTGCGATGCGGTTGGTTTTGGTCACTAAAGCAGAGTAGCACATGGCAGAGGAGAGGCCAACCAGGAGGCGCTGGAGGTAGCAGGACGTGGTGGTAGGTTTGGCAATGAGAGTGAAAGGGCACACATAACCAAGGAAGATGCCAGCGAGGATAATGTAGCAGAGCTCCCGACTGGAGGATTTGACCACTGGTGTGTCCCGGTACAGCACAAAGATGAGGGTGACAAACAAGGTGACAAGGATGCCCAGACAGGAAAAGGCGATGGCGATGATGGATTCTATATTGCTCCACTCAAGATAGCGGACAGGAATGGGTTCACAGCCTGTGATGAGAAAAATAGTTTTAGAATGACTGCAAGATTTCTACTGATCAATAACAACAACGCTTACTAGTTAGCAGAGACGTAGCTATATTTGCATCTTCCATGATTTATGTTATCTTAATGCTTTTAAAAAATGCTTCACTAGGGCCAGCCCCATTGACAAGTGGTTAGCGCTCAGCTTTGGCAGCTGGTTTCACGGGTTCAGATCCCCAACATGGACCTACTCTACTCATCAGCCATGCTGTGGAGGCATCCCACATACAAAATAGAGGAAGATTGGCATAGATGTTAGCTCAGAGCGAATCTTCCTCACCAAAAAAATAAATAAGAAATCACTATTACACAAATAAAGACGCATCACTGTCTTCCCTGGATAATCATGTTCCCAACCTAATCTCATCACAAACCTAATGTGACATACTTGAACCTATAAAAATAATCTTTCCTTTCAACACCAGCATTATAAATGGATGCCACTCTGTGGGTGGAATTTGATTCCACACTTTCAGAAAAAGAAAGAAAAAGAAGGAAGTTAAAACTGTGTTTCCAGTGAAGGTTAAATGGTGATAATGTAATGGAATAAGTTAGTAAGAAACGAACTGACAGAATTTTTATTTTTATGTGGCTATTGTCTAGAGGCAAGTCCAGACCAAAGACAAGTATTTTTTGGCCAGCAGAGTATTGTAAACATAAATTTCATTCGAATTCTTTAGAAGAAGCTGCACTTTCATATTTAGCACATATTATATTACTCACCTTAAATATCCCCCCTTCAGTCAAGTATGATCTGTATGTGTCATATGAGGGTCTGAGTTATCAGCTTCTAATAGACATACCGAGAAAGGATGAAAGCTCCCCTCACCATCTCTTGAAAGGAGAGGAGATGCTATGTTCTTAAAAGCTTGCTTATCCTTCCCTAGAGTTGGAGAACAAAGCCTGTTTTGTATTTCAGAGACAGAGAGAGTTTGGTCCGGTCCTGGAGACAATCCCTTCGCAGGATTTTGTGTTTGGTCTGGGCCAATATTTCCCAAATTGTGAGAGTAAAAATATTTCCATAAATTTAGGAAGAGTTTCATCGTTTTGCAGCCATGGGAATAAGGAACCATCAGAACCTGTTTTAAACCTGTTTAGTCAACAGCAGCTCCCCCCATGCCACCCAGTCGCTGTCAGCCCTTGCTTCTGATAATCAGCCAATCCGAAACAGACTCCCTCATAAAAATGAGCACCGGCCATTCCCAGGCACTCACTCCTGCCTGATCAAAGTGGCCTCGCTCCCTTGTGTCTCTTGGGTTTGTCTCTGTCAAAGTCTCAACCTCTTCCTGCAAGAACTTCGGCCTCCTATGGAAAGTCAGATTTTAATCCTAAATCTTCTCATTTCCTCGATAAAGTTTAGAAAGATGATTAGATAGATGGTAGATAGATAGATATTTAGTATAACAATGACCCTTAGAAGGGACTTTTGATATGACACAATCAAGAAATTAAAATATTTAAGAGATGCTGTGGACAAACTAGGGACTAAACTACTAAATAGTCAATATTCAGCTCCTTTAACTGGGATACGGAGCTTGCTAAATAAAATTCCAATTCCAATGTAGGCTTTGTCAAGGCCCTTGTAAACTTCTGAAAGCTACCCTCTTTGTATTTCTCTTTTTCTATGCAAGTTTACCTGGTTTTGTAAATGAGATATTCTGTTCTCAGACTTCTCATTAGAAAAGAGTACCGTAGTTTGAATTTCTAGAATATAAGTCAGAAATATGGAAGTTGAATGAAAACCCTGGTCTGGAACTAAATTAAGAGCTATAATTAATAATTTTCTGAAATTTCAGGGATACAGGCAAAATATTATCTGCAGAATTTAGGATTTTTATTAGATATTCGCTGTCCTGCACTATAGACATGTACCAATTAATTCAGTTAATTGTTAGCCTCCTGGAGGAAAATGTTTAAATGCCACAGATAAAATTTAAATAACCCAGTGGTATAAAATTTTAAAAAGTAAAAATAAAAAATACATTACATAAGGAAATTTCAGAAGCTTTTCTTTAGTCAAGATTCAAATTTATATTTGAAATTTGAAAGATTTGAAATTGTATTTATATTATTCAAAATTATAAACTAAAGAAAGATGAAAGACTTTAGAAAACCTTCAAACAATTCTAAGGCAGACTCAACAGCTGACATAAGGACTATATCTTCTTTTTCTGTAAATAGACCCAGACCTGAATTAGGGGAATCAAACAGAAAAAAAGAGTTAAAATGTAAAATTATCAACTTAGAAAATATCCGATACATTTCCAGATAGATTTAGAGATTAAATAAGCTAGGAAACAATATAATTATATATCTTTGGGTAAAACAACTAAAAAGACCTCTATTCTATGATTTGGGAGCCCGTTGTTAAAAGAACTATAGACACAAACAGAAGTACCATTTAAAAAGCCAATGTCCCACATTAGCTCAAATTAAAAGGGACAACTACCTAAAATCCGTCCAATGACAACTCCATGGGAGACACTGGCACCCAAGAACTCCCTGTCTTTCTTCCGAACTAGGAAGGGAAGCATGACCTCTTTCTTATTGATATAGGTGACTTTATGTCTACCAATAATCTCACTATTCATAGAACATCAGATACTTTGGTTTAATAAAACCACTCAATTAGTGAAAATCTTTAACAATCTTATGCCCCAACCTATAACTGGTATTTTGAGATTATTATTGGAAGAATACATTATTCTCTGTGGCACAAAACCCATAAATTTAATCAGTAGGTTTACTTCCAGACAAGATATATTACAGTTCCTACACATGATCAAATTATAGCTGCTCTAGTCATGAAAATATCTACACTATGTATAATTTAGGAAATTATCCAAAAAATAGCTTTTGTCTCAGAATCCCTGTGGATGAAACTCCACAGAAATAGGAAGATGGATTGGAACAGAGCACATAAGCACACAGTTTGTCCTAGGCACCTAGATTATCATAAATCTTTCCTTTTTTGTATATATATATGAAAATGCTACACCATGATCTAGACGTATTAACTCAACAGCATAGCACATATCAAAGAACCATTGCTCATTATGGTAGACAGCTTCTAAGATGGTCCCCAATGATGCCCCTCCTGGGATTCGTGTCCATGTGTTATCCTCTCCCCTTGAGTATGAACAAGGCCTATGACTTGTTTCTTTTCTATAGAGTACAGCAGAGTTGATGGGGTGTTGGTCCCAAAACTAGGTTACATAAGATAATGACTTTCATCTTGGTAGCAGATTCTTGCTGGCTCTGATGAAATGACCTGCCGTGTTGCTGATTCACAAGGCGAGGAATTGAGAGCAGTCCCCACCCAACAACCAGCAAAGAACTGAAGCCTTCAGTCTAACAATCTTTGAGGATTACCTCCTGCCAACCATCACATAGGTGAGTTTGAAAGTGGACCCTTCCACAATCAAGCCTTCAGAATAGACCCCATCCCTAGCTGACGCCTCAATTTTAGTCTCGTGAAAGATGATGAAGTGGAAGACCCAGTTAAACTGTGCCAATATTCCTGACTCACAGAGAGATAATAAACGTGTGCCGTTTTAAGCTACTGAATTTTGAAGTAATTTTTTACACAGCAATAGATAACTAATTCACTCAATAGAGCCGACCTCTTAATTCAATAGGCAATGCTTAGTCTTCTCTCCTAAGGATAATTGCCGGCATAAACTAAATTGTTCAAAATATCTTTAGGTTTTGTACAAGGTGTTTAAGTCTAACGTTACCATACATAATAAATCCCTACTATTAACAGAAACATCCAACACTCTACTAGTTAATTAGCTAATTATGAATTGTTGTTACTTCCCCTTCCATATTACTACCCACTGATGTGATGCTCATAATGCAGCAGCTCTAGAAACATTAATCAATGGTGGAGAATCTCAGAATCGAGTTGATGTCATTCAAGCAGTGTCCCTACCCAGGAGGTAATGATTAACACCCCAGTACTAAATCTTGACTTAATATTGTTTTACTTATAGTGAAGATAAAAAGGGAAACTACTAGGTTTAATACACAGTAAGTAGTCTAGTCAGTATTATAAAATGCAATACTTGACCACAATCTAAAGTTTTCTAATAAGTGAATCATGGTCTTCTTGTGGCTTAACAAATCGTCAAAAGAAAAGAGCAGATACATAAACTAATAGCTGGTATGCTTTCAGAATAATTCACTTATTTAACATCATATAGAAATAACTTTTTAAAAAGATCTTCAGGCACTCTTAGAAAAATAATATTAATTTCTTGATATATTGATGTTATATAAAATAATTGCTGCCATAAAGGTTGAGACTCACAATAAGAAAGATGCTGTAAAAGCTATAGACACTATAAAAACACCTCAGAAATATAAAAGAAATATTATAGAGATTATCACGCTAAACTGACGAGTCAGCAGTCAGCTGGCAGCAAATAATTTATTAGTAATAACAAATCCATGGAGAAGTTCAAGGATTCAATTATAGATACAAAAAATCTGGCCGGAAAATAGATTCTTAAAAAAAATGCCAGAGTGATTGTGTTGCAAGATCCATGAGGATAATATCTGATAAAACCAGAATGGCTATCTGGTAGCACCAGATAAAATATCCAATAGATGTTGGATAAAATCCTGATGGAAAAAAAAGGAAAGAACTCATCCGAGTAGGGACAAATTAGCCCAAAAATTAAACACTAATGGGAAAATATTTCCAAGATAGCAGATATGGCAAGTTCCTGCTTCATTTGTAATTAAATTAATCTGGAAAAATTGTAAAGATAGGGCCACTGACTGATATAATTGCAAAAGGACACTTTGAATAATGGCAAATGGATTGTATACTGTTGTCTGCCTCTGTGGTTTATGAATATGTACCACTTTAAATAGTGTGTTTATTTTCTGGAGGATTGAAGCTTTCCCCTGTTGAAAAGCCACAATACTTACAATGGTTAAAATAGACTAGATTTTGTGGTCTTAGCTAGCATGTTCCAACTTACCAATCTAGTGATATTGGGACATTTTCACTTGAATATTTATTCATGAATTTAAATTACCCAAGGCTATCTTCTTCCCAACTCTCTGGATAAGCAAAAAGGAACCTTAATATTGCTGAAGATTGCACCCCTTAGTCATTTTAAACTGAGGTTCTGCAGAGAGCCTGCAGAAGCTGAAGATCCATGGAAGTTGACTGTTAACCCAAGACCCTTGGAGCAGACTGATGACTACACAATGGTCTTCTGTACAGGATGGTCTTAAGAAGATTCTTGTATATATCATACTCTCCTTTGTATACTCTTGCTTATTCATACTTTCTTCTTTACTGATTTAAAGCTATACAAATCTGAGTTTGTCTTTAATGTTCTCCTTACTCCTTACTAATAATAAGTACTTGCCTAAGCCTAGGTTTTACTAGAGACAAATTACTCCAACTCGATAATTCATGTATATCAAGCTATCATTAGGTATGTTACACTAACTTTTCCAGTAATGGTACTCTTCGAATATGCAAAGATTGCACGAGTTCGGATATATGAAAGGATTCAGAAGGCTCACAGAATGTACTCATATAATGCTTTTACTTAAAGGCAAAACATGTAGTAGAAACGTAAGCACCAAGGGACCAAGAGATATCCAGGTGCAAGCTCTCTAGGATCCTTATTCCCACAAGGGCATACCTCACCTGTGGATTGAGCTACCAAAATCTGCACCATGAACATTGGCTTTAAGACAGCTCAAGGCAGAAGTTCCTAGTGAAGATTTTTTTATCAACCTCAAGCCGTATAGCCAAATCAGTCTGTCTAATAAAATATGCCAGGTGAAATCCATCAGTAAACAAACCGGCTTTGGTTTTCACCAGTGAAGTTTCAAACTTCAAACTGCACATCATAAATTTCAATCCCCTTAATGTAGCCAAGAGTCAAAGACAGATACTCGGCCATCTCCATAGATAATCATAGAGTCTTCCAAGACTAGCTGTAAATTAAGTCCATCCTACATGGTGTACTACACACAAATGAAGAAAAACATCCTCATGCTAGAGGGGGATATGAGTATTCTTGTGTTGTAACAGTAGCAGTTTGTCATAACAACATCCTGAAACAAGACACCTACAACTTCACTATGATCGCTTATCTCTTGTGAAGATCCTAGATTCGTTTCCCTGTGTGGAAACCAGGCTTTTCAACGCCCACCCAGGACCACCCAGAACAGAATGCCCTGGGGATTGGGACTGCTCATTTACGTTTTGAATAAGCTTCATAAAAGGTTTTTTTTTATTTTCCTTTTTCTTCTTTCCTTTCCTTTCTTCTTTCGTTTTTTTCAACATCCTAAATTTGAGAAGCACTAGATTTAATATCTTGAAGAAATAGCTATAATATCTATATTGTTCATATATGTAATGTAATGCATTTTTTGTCCTGTTTTGAGGTTTAGGGAGAAGAGTTGTCCAACCACCAGATGTGATTGGTACCCCAAGACTGGAAGAGAGGGGGCTACCTTGAACCAGTGGTGAAGAGTGTCTGGAACCTACCTGACCCCCAGCAGCCAGAAGGAGAAGGCTTTCTGGGAGTTGTGCGTACCTTATCTAAAGCCCTGAGAACTTAAGGACCTGGCGGTGTCCCCGGTTAGAGCTACCCCAGAGAACCCAGAACCACCAGACAAGTCAGTTTCCTTCAAGTGGATTACAAATTACTGAGCAAAATCCAAGAGAAGTGGTAATAACTCTGATCTGAGGACCAGGGGTTACTCCTAATTTTTGAACCAAATATTGACTCACGTGTAAGATCCAAATGCATTGGAGGCGGATAGGGTTAATATAGAACTTCTTTTTTATTAAGAAAATTTAATATGATCAAGAAATCAAGGGCCACAATTATTCTACCCAAAGTGTCCTGGGACAGTTAATAACATTTACAATAATATTTTATGATTATATAAGACTTCATCAAAAATGCTTTCTTTAATGTTATTACATTAATATTAATTAACTACGTGGTGAAATTCTATATATTATTCAATGTTCAGCTCAAATATTCCTTCCTTTGTGAAGGCTTTTCTCTTCCCAGGGAAAAATAATTGCTTTTTTCTCTGTGTTCATACAATATTTTGCACATACTCCTGCTATATGACTTATATTATAATTGACTGTTTACATGTCTAGTTTCGTATGAAGCACTTCCCCCAGGATATAAACCTTGTTTCATTCACCCACATCTCCCCAGTTTCTCAAAAAGATGCCTGGCACAAAGCAGGTGGTAGTATTTAATATAAAATTAGATAAATGAGTACATAATATGAGAGGTCACAGCAACTGTAAGGATGGAGAAAAATAGTTAAATTAGTTAATTTCTATAACTCAGCATTTCCTATTTTTTTCTTTTTCTTACTTTTTTTTTGAGGAAGATTAGCCCTGAGCTAACATCTGCTGCCAATCCTCCTCTTTTTCGCTGAGGAAGATTGGCCCTGAGCTAAGATCTGTGCCCATCTTCCTCTATTTTATATGTGAGATGCCTGCTGCAGCATGGCTTGATAAGAGGTGCATAGGTCCACACCCGGGATCCAAACCAATGAACCCTGGGCCACCGAAGTAGAACGTGTAAATGTAACCGCTGTGCCACCGGGCTGGCCCCTCTTCGTATTTTTTAATGATAAAATTGACGGTATTTTAATGATAAAATTGACTGGCTTTCTGAGGAATCCTTTTATACTAATTGACTTTTTAAAAGCAGTAAGTAGCACTGGATTTCATATAATTGGTCCATGAATTGTTAAACTACTGTCAACTTGTGTATCACAGCAGAAGAGATCCCTCTTTAGGCATCATAAGAAATAAAGTGTGAATTTTAATGCTGAATTAAAATATGCATTTTTCCAAAAAGAAAATATAAGAAAGTTATCAACAGCTTCATAAAGCACTTCCTCTAAGAAATATACCAATTTTTCTTCATAGCTAAAACCCAACATATTCTAATGAAAATAAAAACTCACTTATAAACATGTTTTTATTCATTAATATTAGAGTCTTTGGAGCATATATGGAAAGTAGCTATTTCATAAAATGATTTTAAGCATACTGTAACAAACTCTACCTTCAGTAATAAACACCAAAGAATAATTTCCCAAAGAATAATTTCTTATTTTAACTAAAAATTCAGTGCAAAAAAAAATCCACCCATGAAAACAAAACACCTACTTAAAGGCAATGCATTTACACCTCTGAGCATTTCTGCTGATTTTTGGTACTCTGAGCCTGTGGGTTTTCTCTTTTCACAACTACTGCTACCATGGTAACAACCAACAGCGCATTGCCGTGTACTGCGCCCTCGCTCTGAGCCTGACACGGCACCAAGTAAGTGGCAAATGAAATCTCATTTTCTCTTCATGTATAAGACTCAAAGGGAGGGAGAAACAATAGGCGTCATTAAAACCAAGTAGAAATTAGTATGAGAGAGGTATATTCTGCAAGACCCTAAACGTAAGATTCTCAAAATAACTTGGATATATGATCCAAAAGAAGCCACTTATCTGTTGTTATTGGATAAAGGCAGTTTGAGTTGTTGCTTGGCTCAACTCATTTGAATGTCAAAGTGACTTTTACATATATGATGGGTGATAGTAGACTAAATTCTTTAGAAAGATAATTGCATTACCATTGATCTACTTACAGTCAAGGAGGATATTTTTTATTCTTTACTAAGTCAAAGAGCCCTAATCAATGGAGGTGATCATTTGGCAGTGGGCAGACAACCTACCCACAATGGAAGATCTCTGGGGAATAAAATATATGACTTTGAATTCCATTACTATAACACACTAGATCTTTTAAGAAAGTTTTTGTATTTTAATGTTTTAAGATAGAATGGAAGTTCTTTTTCATGTATGAGATAAGCTCAAATTAAGGTGAAAATGGAGCAGTAAGAAAAGTTTGGGGAAGCCTCAAAAAAAACGTAGACAAGAGAAGAACTCTTGTAACTCAAAGCCAGGACTTCTGATTTCTCAGATGAACCTGAGAGAGAACCTCTTCCTAGTCAGCTCTGATCTCAGTCAAATAGCAGAGAGGACTGAGGAGTAAGTCCACTCCAGTCCCCAAACACAGTGGGTGATCAAAGGGGACCTTCTCACTCAAGATAAAAAGCCCAGCAGGAAACACACACTATGAAGGAGGATAAAGATGTGAAGAGAGACACACATGAGTGCAAAAGGAGGCTTGTGTCCAAAAAAGAGGTTGGAAAAGCTTCTCCATGCCAGTCCATTGCATGCAACCATGAGATAAATGGCATAGTGAGAGAGCATTAGACCCAGCTACAGAACCCCTGGATTCTCGTAGTAGCTTCTCTATTAACCAGCTGCATTGACCTGGAGGAACTTCAGTCGGTCCCTTCTTCTTTCTAATTCTCTTGATAGAACAACATTTATTAGGTTGCTAGTATGTTCAAGGCACCAGGCTATGAGCCAGAGAGCAATGTTTCTCGAAGGATGAGTCTCAGAACTAGGCTGTGGGAATCTCCATAGGTGGGTAATTCCTGGGTAACTTTTAGGCAGATTAAAGTTGAAAACCAATTTTCAGCTAAAGAATAAAAAGATGAGTGAGATACACTTTGTACCCTCAAAACTATTCTGATCTAATTCCATTTTCTTTACAAAATGCCTTTGTACTAGGTGATTTCTAAAAACTTTCTGATACTCAGACTAATTTTTTTCTAACAGGATTAACCATTTTACAAGGTACTCTCACTTAATAAGTATAATTTTAATTATGTGACCTGGTTCTACTCACCCAGTCACTTTTGGTGTGCTTTGAATAAGATACACAATGTCTTTGTTTTATACTGTAATTTGGGTGTAAGTCAAAAAGTAAATAACCATCAAGAACATTACCCTCTCTAATGATTTTCAACAACACCAGGGAGGTGTAGGATCAGGAGTCAGTGAGTGAGGTTCTGTTTCTAAATAATTTCATGACCTTAGGCACACAAGTCTGCCTCTCTAGGTGTCAGCTTCCTCTTTCCCAAAGGAGGAATTAGGTTACTCAGATGACAAAGTCTCTATGGCTCTATTACTATTAAAATTTCTGAAAAGTGTTTGTGAAACACCTCTCTTGTGTTAGCTTGAACCACGGTCTGTGGAAAACAAAACTCATATATCTGAAAGGTGCCTTTTAGGAAACTTACAAACTCATGTAATCCATCCATATGAGTCCCATTGATTTTACTAGTAAATCATTCTTGCAATCATTTATTCCTCTCCATTTCTGCTGCAGCTGCCCTAATCCACACTCTACGAAATTACTCATTTGGACCAGTGCAATGGCTCCCCAGCATCTTTCTATAGTCTAGTCTCACTACCCTCATCCATATTGCTGCCAGGGGCATCTTTCTGAGACACAGACATCATGATGGTTATTCACCACTTTAAATCCTTCAATGGTTCTCCTCTGCTGAAAGTCAAAATACAAACTCTTAGGAAAAGGTCGTGCAGATGCTTTTTACCATCCACTTCCAGTGTACTCATCCAGACTCATTTCTGAGCACTTCTCTACTAGGCCCTAGTGTTTGCCAACCAACATCATATAGTTGTTCCACGATTTTCCCTAAATGTACTATATGCTTTATATGCTTTCACATTTCTTACGTTCTCTACTCTGTCTGGAATTTTTTTCATCTCCTTGTCTTCCTAACAAATTTTACAACATTTTATAAAGGTTTCTATTATATTAATAACTATTTTATGTTATGTATTTTTTCCATGTTTCTTCCCTGGTAGATTTTCAGCACAATAAAATTGGAGGCTGTGTTCCATTTATCTTTGTACCTTTGGGGCCTGCAATAGTGGCTCATACATAGATGTTCAAGAAATGAATAAATAATGTAATATATATTATAATATATATATTATATAATATATATAATAAATATATATTATAATAAATTATAATAAATGTATGTCACCTCATAAATTAAAGTGACTAGAAATATGTTCAAATAAAATTTTAAAACTGAAAAACAGAAGACAACTGGTATACTAGAATACTCTTTTGATACACTTTCATTTAGATTTAAATGAACTTTCCTTTCAATATAGATCATGGAAAGCTTATAAGGAGTTTCTGTGTACTCTTTGACATGAGCATTAAAAAATTCACACCGTAAGTAAATATTGAAAAAGACATGAGCTAATTGCTCACATCCTACACACTGGGCACACTGGAAAGGTCAATAGTTGGCGACAGTGTTTACAAGTGAGGGAGCTCCTACCTGTTAGATCTGCGTTGGGCCACCACCCCAAGTCACAGGCTTTGCAGGTGAACTCATCTTGCACGTATTCATTCTCTTTGCAGCCCGTACAAATCCAGCAGCAACTCACTTCTCCTTTCCGTATGACCTGTAACACAGGGATGTTTCATATGCCTTAAAGATGATGTCTCCAGAAAGTCTTCTATTTCAGATGAGGATGTGATTTCATATTACGATAAAAAGAAAAAGGGTAACTTTTCAAAAAACTCTATATGGCAAGGAACCTTAAGTACATGGATTGGAATATACCTGATGACCTTAAAGTTCAGATGTGAATTTCAATTCATTCCATGCTGGATCTGGAGGCTTTTCAATAATAATTTCTTTTATAAAGGGAATTGGCTACATTATTTTTTGTAGAGTTAAAAAATGAAACAGTTGAATTTTATCGTTATTTATATTAATATGTATTAATTATTCTCAGAAAAGTAAAAATACGTTTTTCTTTTCTGAAAGAGCAAGTAATGTTTAATCACAAAAGTTCCTATGTAACAAAACCTTATAATTCATAAAAACTGAAGAATTGTGAAATTTTTGTTGTAGTTGTGAAAGTCTGAGCAACTTTATGTATCTGAAAACAGAATGAGGGCTAAGAAATAATCCTGTTTTTGGCCTTGTGACTTGCTCTTGTGAATTCCAGAAATCACACAAATTGTTGGAAGAAAAATTACTAGTCCAAAATTACTGAAGAATTGCTTATTATCTGAGCAGTTTAAACTTTCTCCCATTTTCAATTTGTTTGGCAAGCACTATTTCACTTACACAATACAAAAGTAAACATCAAAACACACTGCCTTTAAAGTGAGTTTCTTGTAAACAGCACATAATTAGATCTTGCTTTCATCTCCAGTCTGACAATTTTTGCCTTTTCTTGAAGTGTTTGGTACATTTACATTTATTATAATTATTGGTGTGGTTGGATATGAGTCAATCATCTCTTTCTTTTTTTCTATCTGTCCCATCTGTTTTTTGTTTCCTTTTTCCTGTTATTCTGCCTTCTTTTGAATTAATGTGAACTTTTTAGAATTCCATTTTATCCCCAGTAGTGGCATACTAGCTAAATAAACTTCTTTGTTTTGCTTTAGCAATTGCTGTAGAGTTGACAATGTGTGCCATTAGCTTACCAGAGTCTACATTCAAATAATGTTACACAACGTCATGCATAATGTAAGACTCCTAAAGCAATATTCTTTCATCTCCTCCTCCCATCCTTTGGGTTATTGTCTGAACACATTTTACTTACACATATTTTATGACCCCCCCCCACAATGAATTATTATTTTTGCTTTAAATAATCTTTAAAATAAATTTTTGAAATAAGAAAATCATATTATATTTTATGTTTAGCCACATATTTATATTTTCTGGTGCTTTTATTTTCTTTGTATAGACCCAAATTTCTATGTGGTATAATTTTCTTCTGCCTGAAGAACTTTCTTTAACATTTACCGTAGTGCTGATCTGAGAATTATGACTTCTTTCAGCTTTTATTTGTTTGAAAAGTCTTTATTTTGACTGAATTTTTGAAAAGATATTTTCACTTGGTATGGAAGTTTAAGTTGACAGTTTTTTTTCTTACACTCAGCACTTCATGCCATTCCACTGTCCTTGGGAATAGAATTCTAGGTCGAAATTGATTTTTCTTTCAATACTTTAAAGATGTCATTCCTTTCTTGCCTCACATGTAGTTTCTGATGAGAAGTCTGCTCTAATTTTCACTTTGTTCCCCTGTATGTAACAGACCTTTTTACTGTGGCTGATAGCAAGATTTTTCTTTTTATCATTGGTTTTAGCAATTTAATTATAATGTCTTCTTCTTTTGTTTTGGTGAGGAAGATCGGCCCTGAGCTAACATCTGTACCCATCTTCCTCTATTTTGTATGTGGGATGCCACCACAGCATGGCTTGATGGGCAGTTTGTAGGTCCATGCCCAGGATCTGAACCTGCAAATCCTGGGCCACAAAGGTAGAGCATGTGAACTTAACCACTATGCCACCAGGCTAGCCACTGTAATGTTTTCTTTCTTTTTTAAATTTATTTTATTGTACTAACATTGGATTATAACATTACATAGCTTTCAGATGTACATCGTAATACATTTCAAATTCTGTGTAGATTACATCATGTTCACCACCCAAAAACTAATTATAGTCCATCCCCTCACACGTGAGCCTAATCACCCCTTTTTCCCTCCCCCTCTCCCCTTCCCCCTGTGGTAATCACCAATCCAATCTCCATTGCTATGTGTTTGTTTGTCGTTGTTTTTATCTTCTACTTATGAGTGAGGTCATATGGTATTTGACTTTCTCCCTCTGACCTATTTCGCTTAGCATAATACCTTCAAGGTCCGTCCAGGTATCCCACTGCTGGGTATTTATCCAAAGAACTTGAAAATGCAAAGGCGTAAAGATACATGCACCCCTATGTTCACTGCAGCATTATTCACAATAGCCAAGATTTGGAAGCAACCTAGGTGCCCATCAAGGGACGAATGGATAAAGAAGATGTGGTGTATATACACAATGGAATACTACTCAGCCATAAAAAATGATGAAATCTGGCCATTTGTGACAACATAATGTCTTCTTTACATTCATCTTCTTTGGGATTTGTTGGGCTTCATGGATTTGGGTTTACATTTTAATTAAACCTGAAAAATTTTCAGTCATTATTTCTTAAAATGTTTTTTTTTCCTGGCCTGTCTCTCTCTCCCGTCCTTTTGTGTCTCTAACTGCACTTGTGGTCTACTTCCTGATAGCATGCTGCAAGTCCCTGAGAGTCTGTTCATTTCTTTAAGTTTGTTTTTCCCTCTCTGTGCCTCATTTGGCTATTTTTTATTGCTATGTTTTCAAGTTCACTGATCTTTACTTCTATAATGTCTAATATCCTGTTAATCCCATCCACTAACATATTATTTCTTAAATATTTTATTTTTCATTGTATAAGTTCCATTTTGTTATTTTTTTGTATTTCTATTTATCTTATGACATTCATGTTTTCTTCTAAATCCTTTACTATGTACTTATAGTAGGTATTTTAATACCTTTGCTAATTCCATCATCAGTGTAATTTCTGGGACTATTTCTACTGCTTTATTTTCCTTCTAATAATGTGTCACCTCTTCTCACTTTGTTGCATATCTAGAAAATTGTGACCAGATGCCGGCCATTGTGTTCATAAGGTGTAGAGTGTTGGTTTTTTTTTTCTTAAAGAAGTATTGGCCTGTGTTTTGGCCGGCAGCTAAGTTACTCATGGCTCAGTTTGAACCTTGTTTTTAATCTTTGAGGGCAAGTTTAGAATAGTCTCTCTTCTGGCAATAGTTTAGCCTCATTACTAAGGTGTAACACCTCTGAGATCTCTGCTTAATTCCTTGTGTATTCAACAAAGTACCTCCACTCTGACTTGTGGAAACTGGGACAACTCCTGGCCTGATGTGAACTTTGGGAATCCAGCTCTCCAGTAATCGCTCTTTACCTGGGCTTCTTGAATTCTGCCCTACTCATGTGCAGATAGGTACCCAGTCAAATACTCAAGGGAACTCATATGCTAACTTCTGGGATATTTTTCCGCATAGATTCTACCTCTCTCTTACCCTAAAAGACAAATTCTAGCTGCCGTGGCCTTCCTAAACTCTGATTTCTGTCTTCTTAAATTAGCAAGATCACCAAGTGCTGTCTGTGTTCCTTCTCGCTGAACAACCATCAGGAAATTGCCCACAGGAAGAAAGCCTGAGTGAGTTGAGGGTTCATCTTGTTTGTTTCCCTTCACTTCCCTGGAATCAAGGTCATGCACTGTTTCCCAAAGTCTGAACATAGTTATTTCATCTATTGCATCAAGTTTTCTAGTTGTTTACAGCAGAAGGCCACGTCTAGACTGTTCTTCCCTCACGGCTGGAGGCAAGTCCCTCCCTACCACACTAAACATCAAATGTTCTCATAGACTGAGTCAGAAATTAAACTAGAAATATATCGTACCTGGAAATCATACAAGCACTAGCCTTTGTGAAAATGAAATTATCTTCTCACAGATCAGGTTGAAATTTATACCACTCTTTTAGAATTACACAAAAAATGTCAACTGACAGTATATTTTCAGAAAATGTAAATGGTTTTCTTTTTCTTCTTTTTATTTAGAAGGTAAAATCAAATTAAGTCTTTTTGAAAAAATTCACACCAATCCTCAGAATAAGCTTGGGACATTTCCATTTCAAATGATCGATTTTTCTGAGTGATATGAGAAAAAAATTGAACTAATAAATGAATGCTACTTTCTTATTTTAAGTCGTATAAGAAGGACAGTAAGAGCTATCACAAAATACGATATCTTTCTTCAGATATCAGCTTTATCTTTTCCTCTCACTATAAAATTAATACAACTTAAATATTAATTAATTAAAATTTCTCTCACTATAAAATTAATACTGCTAATTAGAGAAAATCAAAAGATGATAATGTAAAACACATTTATTAATGCAGGATTACTGGTGAAGGTAGACTCTTTGAGTAACTGGTACAATTAGCTTTTGAATGAATGATTAAATGAGTGAATAAGTGATGAGCTTATACCATTAATAAATAACGAAAAATGGAACTGCTAATTGAAGTTTTTGTTTATTACTCCTTCTTTATTCAGCCATAACACATGTGCTTTTGCCCACGATGTCTATGATATGCGATTTGTCTTTTCTATCTCTCAGCCACCACTCCAGACTCAAATTTTGTCACTTTACACCTGAATTCTGGTCCTTGTCTCCTAATCATAAAATATGCCTTTAATTTCTTCTCACTCCAGAGTAATAGGCACACAACTGCCAAGATCATCTGAATGGCCTCTGGGTTCCTCAAGAGAAGAGACCAAGCCGTATGTTTATTGTTTTCAAATCATAGTCATTAAGGTACAGAAATGTACCAAGAACACACAGTAGATGGCCAATGAATGAGTGTTGAATTGAATCTTTTTCAAAAATATAAATAGGCCCCTCAAGGAACTCTGGTGCCTCCCTCTTCCAATACCTTTGAAATATAAGCTCTTCATCAGGCATTCACTCAGTCCCTGGTCCTTGTTTCTGTACGTAACTTTGTCTGCTATTAAATTCTTACATAAGTCTGCCAAATAAGCAGGGACAGCCTCTGCCAAACCCTGCTTATGTCCTCATTGATATTCACATTACTGTTTGTTTGTTTATTTACTGTGGAGGGAGGTTTCAAATAGAGTAGGTACATCTTTGAATTTATTTTTCAACTAGCTTACTCTTTACAAGGATTATTCTGGCTGCTATATGGAGAATAGACTTTAGGGAGAGTAAAGAGAGTGAGAGAGAGTCCTGTTTGAATCCATGGCTCTAATATGGAAAATATAGTACATAAATATATTTTAATTAAAGAATGATCATTACCTTCCATTTAGAATGTCATCTTTGCTTCATCCATCTATATGTTACTACTTTCAAGATCAGACACAACATCACAAGCTCCTGAAAGTATTTATGGGACAGTAAGCCCTTTGAAACATGACCTTATTTGGAATTCTCTAGGAATTAAAATATAGTTGGTATTTTATTACTACAGTTAGCTTTTGTCCTCTAACTGTTTCACATGTATATGGTAGACATGTTTCATTCAGATACAGTTTCTTTATAATTCTTAGGTCATTTTTCTCTAATTTATGTTCTAATCCCTAAAACATCATGAATATTTTTATTAGTTTTATATTTGTCATACTCACTGGTATTTCTTTTGCATAAAGTATACACTCAATAAGTGCATAAAGTATTTTTTTTCATTTTTGTCACAATAAAACACTTTTATGATAGCTCTGGGCCATGATAAAAGTTTTGATATTCACTGAAACTGCCCTTGAAGAACCAGGCTTACTGAGCCATGGGGCCTGTCTTGATTCTTTCACATCCTGATTATGTGGTGCTATGTTTATTGTCAGGGAGACCAGGTGACCCACTGCTACGCACAATGCTGACTCAGTCACATATACGCTGTCCGAGTCTTAAAGTATTTATGCCACAGGCAATCAAGCGTTCACTTTATGACTAGGTTTCTGAAGTAACTTGAAATGGAGTTTTAAATTAAAGTTTTATTTATAAAAAAGATGAAAGAAAATAAACAGCATCAAGAGAATATAATGAAGGAAAAGTAACTATGAATCGAAGGAAACAGAGAAAATTTCCTTCAGAAGGGAAATGCCTGAAAGACTAAATGGAATCAAGAAGCTGAGTCTGCCCTAATTAGGACCATAGGAGAGGCAGCTGCAAGAGAGAAGAGCTAGCCTTGCCGCTTGTGTCCCCACAAAGACCTGTATGAGAGCTTGACAACAATCAACTCTAATTGCTGATATGTTTTTCTCCAGCCACACTGAGTTTCTCAAAAGAAGGGGCCATGTTTAAGTTTTCTTTGCATTCACAGTGCTAGCTTAGTTCTTGGCACATATTAATTACTCAATAATATACGTCATGTGCTGCATAACCACATTTTGGTCAACAACAAACCACATTTACAACAGTGGTCCCATAAGACTAGTAGCATATAGCCTAGGTGTGTAGTAGGCTATACCCTCTAGGTTTGTGTAAGTACCCTCTATGATGTTCACATAATGATGAAATCATCTAATTACACATTTCTCAGAACGCAGCCCCATCGTTAAGCAACGCATGACTGTAGATGGATGTGATATGTCAGTTAAGATTCAGTGCTCTCATTGTCATGGCCTGGGCTCGTTTCCCAGTCAGGGAGCCACACCACCCACCCATCAGTTGTCCTACTGTGGGTGGCCGCATGTTGTTGTGGTGCT
This sequence comes from Equus przewalskii, assembly GCF_037783145.1. NCBI lineage: Eukaryota > Metazoa > Chordata > Mammalia > Perissodactyla > Equidae > Equus > Equus przewalskii. The sequence continues at coordinate 19,961,643 of NC_091862.1, forward strand.
GACAGCTATGCCGTCAGTATTTCAAATACCAGCAGGGTCACCCAGTGTGGACAGGCTTCAGCGGAGCTTCCAGACTAGACAGACTAGGAAGAAGGACCTGGCTGCCCACCTCCAAAAAAATTGGCCATGAAAACCCCGTGAATGGCAATGGAGCATTATTGGATACAGTGCTGGAAGGTGAGAGGATGCGGCAAAGAGACCAAGCAGGGGTCCGTTCTGCTGTACACAGGGTCACCAGAAGTCAGAATTGACTCAATGGCACTAACAACAACAATGTAGATTGAAGAAAAGAAGAAAATAATATAGAATATGATATAAACAGAGGAAATGGAAATAAGGAATTCAAAGAGAATAAAAAATATGGGGAAATTGAAGACAGCCTTATCAGAACTACATAAAAATATCATTTTAGGGAAATCGCTACATTCTAATTTATTACATGGAAGATGTAATAAAAATGCTGTAGGAATATAAAATGGTCACAGGGATGGACATACATTGAAGGGGCTATGTGCTAGGCGCTGTGTCCAGAATTACACTAACCTTCACCATTGCTCCAAGGGTGGAGTTAATTAGGTACATTTCTCAGATGAGGAAACAACTGCAGAAGGGCTCAGTACCTTGTGCAAATCTCAGGCACATTATTCCCCAAATCTAGGCTCTTCCTAGTATAACAACGGCTGCCAGGGCAATGACATGTTATGCTCAGAACCAAAATTATATCTCAGAGGTTGGCAAACATATATTCAATTAATCGACCTTTGTTGTGTGGCCCACTGTGTCAGCCATGGTGTTATATATGGGGATAAACTAATGAAAAGACCTGATCATTGAGGTTAAGGAGCTCACAATCTAACATATGTGTTAAGTATACTGCCAGTAGGAGGAATGAAATGCTTATGGAAAGCATATACATTCAATTTTTCATTCATTCACAATATGCATTTAAAGTGCCTACAATGTGCCAGGCACTATGTCAAGGCTAGAACAAAAAGATACTATCGTCATCCTTGAGAAGCCGTTATTCTACAGAAGGGCTTTGAGAAAACTAAAGCAAGAAGAGGAATAGGGTGCAGGGCAGGGACCAAGGAAAGGCAAGTGTAGCACCCAGGGACCAAATTTAAAGAGATACTTACCCTCGGGGTTGTGCAAGTACCCACCCTACACTTCCCAGCCTTGAGAGTGAATGCCTCCTTAAAATCTATGTCCTAGTCACTTGCCTCATTCTAGTCCTCCCGGATAGGGAGACAGCTGGAATGGGGAGGTGCAGCCTTGCCGATGGCGGCCGGGTAAGTCTTCACTAAGACATTGCCGTTTGAGCAAAGACTTGAGAGAGGGAAAAGGAGTCAGCCCTGAATATGTCTCATGAAAGAGTGTTCTAGGCAGATGCCTCTAGGAGCCAGAGCAAAGACCGGGCGGTAGAGTACCCTGTGTGTTCATACTTCCTCCTCTATTTTTCTGTGTGTATATTTCAATAAATGTTTAATTACAAAAGCAAATGGGCCCTGTTTCTGCCACTGCCACTTCCAAGACGTGGTAGCCGTGCTGTGCTCCTGCTCGGCCAAATATCACGTGCTTTAGAGCAGCTTCTGTCAGGATCTGTCCCCAAAAGCGGCAGAGAGTCTTGTCCTGAAGCTTAGGTGACAGCAGTAATTTCATGTTTTCACATCTACCATAAGATACAAAAAGGAATATTTTGCTTTCAATTTTTTAAAAATTGTAGCCAATATATTTTTAGTAGCTGGGGCAGATCACATCATCATGTAATCACAGACTTCTCAGATAAGAGTTTTTTATATTCCTGTGGACAATTTATATTCAGAATCTGCCATCCTGCTGTGGGATTTAGAAAATATTACATAATGGAAGAACTATATCATTGTTTTACTGGTGGCCAAAATGGTTACATTAACTATGAACAATTTAAATGGGTAGTTTGTTTTGGTTCGTGACAAGAGAAAGCCCAGGTGTATGGGACACTTGTAGTTGATGATGTTATGACTAACTTTCCTAGCTGGTCTTAGGGCTATGTGAGAGTTGTCTTATTCTTTGAAAACATAAGCTGAAGTACTAAGGTAGGAAGTGTTGTGATATTTGTATCTCACTTTCAAATGGTTCAGGGAGCCAATAGGAGAGAGAGAGAGAGAGGGGCAGGGAGGGAGAGAAAATACAGTGAAAGATTTATAATTGTTTAATGCAGTTAGTAGATACATGGGTGATCAGTGTACTATTTGCTAATGTTTCCCTTTTTGTTTCAAAATGAGAAAAAAGGAGGAAAGTATTAACTAGATCAAAATTATGAGAAAATAAGGAGAAAGTTGAACAAGAATAAAAATACTCCTTACAGATGTGGGAATTATTCAAAGATAATCCATAGTTATTAGGCATGAAATAACTTTTCAAAAATCTCATAAAGCTCCAGCCAGATGGGGCTGGATGGGCTGGGTGGTGGGGACAGGCCATGACATACCCTTGCAAGCCACGTATGTGATCAGAGCGATCAGATGATGATCGTTTGCATCATGGGAATATTTGCTTGAGGTAGATTTCAGTCTAAACCAATTCTCTTGCCTCCAAATTGAAGACAAAATTCCTCCCCATACAGCCACGGAGGGAATGAAACATACTCAAGCATTTTGAAGCACGTGCACTGGAGGAGAATGAAACTATTTCCAAATTCTATGGCCCAGCATATAAAAACAGAAATAGCTGGAAGTATAAATAAATACAGCTACAACGTGACACAATTTGAACTCTGAACTTGGAGCAATTGCAGATGGAAAATTGAGTATAAAATGGTCTGTCCAGCATGACCCACAATGTGACCTGGAATAAAAGCAGTGAGTGAGCTACTCAGGTTCAGTGTGAGAGTGAGAAGAGTGGAAGGGGATGCATCATATATGCTCTTCCCACCCCCGTTTCCCTGTCCTGTTAGTGTCTCTCGTTTCCCCAACCCTAATCACAAGCACTGAGATCAAAGGAGTAATGTCTTCTCTGGTGGTAAATAGACCAGGAAATGGTGTTATAGCATGTCTTTAGTTAATTTATATTTTAATGAAAAGTTTGCAATGTTTCCATCATCACAAAATACATGGAATGATAACATTTTTCAAAGTTCATCTATCTGATTTCACGTTATACAATGTTTCATATTCTATCACATTACTGAAGTTGTTTTTCTCCCTGAGAGCATTTAATTGTGATATTGGCAGGCGTGTTGTAACCTGGAATAGAAACATTATGATGCGCCTATGTTTTCTTCTCAACTTTGCTACTGAATAGCACGGACCCAAGACACATCTATTTCCTGTAGCTATTTCTTCATAAAGTAACAGGAGGAATTGACAGCAGATAAGTATATGTTCTAGAATATCAAATTTATCCTTATCACATTCTTTATCTTATCGTTAGGAAAGGTAGGGCAGTACTAATTCCTTGACAATTTGGGTGAAGAATGAATATCCAGTCTTCCAGATTATTAGCAATTGTATTTTTAGGTGAAAGATATTACTAGAAATCATAAGTTTTCTACATTGGTAACTTCTCTCAAGTAAATTTACCTACCAACATTAAAAAAAAAAAAAAAAAAAAAAAAGCAGAGACAAACTCCCCTAGCAGCGCTACCTAATAATTCTTACGGCATTGTTAAATCTAGGGACACTTCAAGTTCCAATTACAGGCCAATGTAAATGATCTTTTAAAACAGATTTTCTTAGCTTCCTTCCATCTTTGGAGATATGTTAGATCATAGTGAAATGATGATGTCCCTTTGACTTTGACAATCAACAAATCTGTTGTTTGGCCTCTTTGCTCACCCAATGGGAGGGAAAACTCAGAGCGATATAAGAAGCTGAAGCTGCACAAGGGGCTGTCTGGCAGTTTAAGTTAAGCAAGTTTCTGAGGTCCACACTTCTAATGCCTTTTGAAACTGAACCTTCATCTTTCCAATAGAAGACGCCAGCAACTAGAATGAAATCAGTCTTACCTCATGAATGGAAATTAGTTAACCCAATGCCAAAGTCCATAGTTGGTATGATACATATATAACTGGGCTTTTCTATACATATATAGGGTGTATTTTACTATATGACAATATTGCACATGTAAATGAGGAAACTTTATGATATAGTCCATGTTCACCTAATTTCTCCAGAATTATGTCTTGACTGGTCGGGGGAGAATAGAAGGAATTAGTGATCTTCTCCATGCTCCATGCCCGACCTCCCAGCCCCAAAACTATCATCTTGGAGTAAAAAAATCCAAAGATGAACTTAAGGGAAGAAAAAAATAGAAAAGAGAAAAGGGGGGAAAAGAAAGACTAAAGGCCAGCAACGCAATCCACAGGATTCTTTCCTCGACTTCTTTGCCGGTTTCTTGTCTCTATCCAACTCTCTCACCCTCCTTCACAAATACTGCTTCCTTAACTCCAGATCTGTTCCCTTGGCATTTTAAAGTGGATTTCTATTTATAATCTTTTTGTGGACTATTGAGAAAATAAGGCCTGGCAACTGAAATTTGCATTTGTAGAAAACATGTCAGTTCATATAATGAACGGTAGTTGAACAACATGTGGCTGTGGGATGATAAGAGCCTTGGGTTGGCTCCAAGCCCAGCTTTGGCACTTTCTAGCTGAGAAAGCTTGGGGCAAGTGACTCAACTCCTCTGGGCCTCAGGTTCCTCATCTATGAAATGGGGACAATAGTATCTGCTTTAAAAGAGTTGTTTCAAGGAATTAGTTAAAATGATGTCGGTTAAGCATCTATTATTATACTTGTACAAGAATATGCCTGATAAATGTTAGTCCCTGATCTCTAGTGCCTCCCTTCTCCTTCCTTTCACTTTCCCCTCCTTCACCTCCCCAGCCCTTCTCACCTCTTTCCTGCCCCTCACCACACCACTGAAAATGGCAGCAGGCTTGGTGTGGGAGACCAACGCACCACGTGCCAGGTCCTTGTGTCTGCTTACAGATCCCTTGTCTACATTTTATGTGCTGCCTCAGATTCTCTTTACCTAACCTCTCTTTTAGGCCCTTGGCCACTGGCCCTTGGAGAGTTCTGGAACCCCTGCCTCATCCTATCACTGTTGCTTCATCTTCTGGCATCTCCAGCTGTCTCTCTCCCGTGGAGTAGGCACTGCGTTCCAGAACTGCTTCCACCGTACCCCGCACAGCAGGAGCCCAGATCAGACTGCATGGGATCCAGAGACTTTTTTGTTCCCCTCACTGTTTGTAAATCTGAAGAAGGGTCACGTAATGGGACATGGACTGTGGCTTCCCGAGCAGCTGCCTAAAAGGGTCAGGTGATGTTACTTCCTGTGAGCAAACTTTGACTACAGGAAGCAGAAAATAGCACGGCATAGGTTTAAATAGTCTGATAGATCTGTCCAGAAATCTCTGTGAGGCTGTGCTCAGTGAAGCAGTCTCCTGCTCAATGACGCATCGCCACGGTGGGGGTGTTTTTCCAAGCCCCATATCTCCCTTCCCTTTGCCTTCACTCCTGCTTCTCTGGGATGGTATCTCCCGATAATGCAAGCACTTAAGCCTTGCTTAGCTTTAAGGTTTCAGAGGAACCTGAGCTAAGTACCTGCAAACTACATTGCTTTTTTGCCAATGTCTTCTGGATGGGGTCAGCAAAATGGAAGGACCCAAAGGGAGACTGAAGAAGGGGAAAGGAGAAGTCACTTTAGGGGGCATCTCAGGTAGTAGCTGTGACTTCTCCTTGTGTCCCTCTAGCCCGGGGTGGGACTGATTCCTGCTGTTGCTCATCTCTGAGTTGCCTTGGTGCCCTCTTACTTTTATAACCAATTTCTTATATTAAATTCCCTCTCTCAAACCACCTGGCATGGGTTCTTTTTTTCCTGGCTTAACCCTGACTAACATAACACACAAAAATAAAAGTTTGATTTTATTTACCTTTGTTCTCAGTATGATTAAAATCAATTTATGCCCCCTAAGATACTACATTTATAAGATAGTTATATTTCTAAAATCAATAGCATAGGAAAACTGGACTTTTAACTACTTCAAAGGAAATTACCATAAGAAAGTGCTATGGGTTATCATAAAAGAAGTCAAAAGATTATTTTAGCATTTCAGATGGCATTTGATATTTAAAATGAATAATCCTTTCCTAAAGGTCATGTTTCCCAGCAAATACAAAAGAAAGGCTACAATCATCTTGTAGGCTGCCTCCTTCCCATCTTTGCAGTGGCTACCCAGAGATCTGACTCTCTGCATCCTGGGCCTGGTAGGTGGCAAATTGGTGGTGTGAGAACATAAGTGCTATTATTTGGTAAATGAGATTCAGATTTCATTTGTTTCTGTACCTCATATGGTACTTATGGGAAACAAACAAACATCCCCCCGCACCTCCACTCCAGGTGCTATTGAGAACAGGCATATTTTTCTCCTGCAGGGTACACGATACTTCTAAAAGTGGACCCCAAGAGATTTGCATTTATGCTGAGTGCTGTGTAATGGCTCAGCAATGATTTCTGTGATCTCTTTTGGTAACACTGCACGGGTGTAATGCAACGTGATGCCAGAAATACTTCAGTATCAAGGCATAGAGATGTATGCAGCAGCCTTTCTTCTGACTTGTTGGAGGGGGCAGGCCTTTCTTCTGGAATGTACAAATGGAAATACACATGGTATGTCAGCCTCCATTCATGGCCTGCCAGCAATCAGAAAAACAGAAGGGAATTGTGAAAGAGAGCTGGAATGCAGTGAATCTTTGAAACGATCTGTTTTCTCTTGCCAGGCTTGTTTTCTTTTTTTTGGTACTCTGAAAAACCCAACTTTGTAGTTCCATACATTGTTTCAGCAGTTGTCTGCACTATAGACTCTATGCTACCACCCACACTGGAAAGGAGGCCTGAGCTGAACTTGTGAAACCATTTGAGTCACAGAAGTGCATGAGCCCAGGGCTTCTGGACTGTCTCTATCATATGACTTCAGATCTCAGATGTCCTGGTTTTCCCCACCATCCAGAAAATATGACAAAGACAGAACCCAGTGGTCTGGCATCTCTTGGCAACAGTGAGGGAGGAGTTTTCGGCCTCTCAGTTTCCGAGGATATATTCCTACATACCATGAGACAGCCTCATGTGAAAGAATTCCATCTGGACAAGAATCTGCAATGGATTCTTGGAGAGAAGCAATGCCGACATACAGCCTACACACACTGGTTTGGCTGGAGCCATTCTTATGCTACTGAAATTCTTCCACACTGAGTGGAAACGAATGGTGTCTCCAAGCCTCCCCATGGCCTCACAGTGCCCTATCCATGTAGGATTCCTCACCAGTCTTCCCCTGATCCAACAACTCAAGGATTAACTGTGGACATGGCAGGGGGCTCCAGCATCCTGTCATAACACTGCAATGGAGTGCATCCTGATTGGTTAGTTGTCATGACAATTATTAAATATTTTTAATATCACATCTGCAGAGAAGGCACAAGATATTTAAAACTAGGGTGAGTTGCCTGAGAAATTTGTTTCTTACCCAAAGTGACTGGAATTACTGAGAGCTTGAGTCCACCCAGACAGCTCTTCTCAGCTGCCAAAAGATGACGCCGGTTCCAGATCACCGACCTTCCCTGATCAATGGAGATAAGGCTTTTCCAGCTTCTGCACCAGCACTTCCACACAGGACTAGACTCTTGCCCTAAGGACCCCTAAGTGTATGTTTCAGGGCATCTCCCCTGCATGGCTGGTTCCTCAGATCCTGAGAACGGCAGAGCAGAAGGCAGCATGGCAAGAGGGCTGTGCTGGGGGACATTTACGTGACAGCCTGTCTGCTCCCAGAGATGAATCACAGAAAATTAGAGATGGGAAAGGCCTAGAAGGTCATTTAATCTACACGCTTGCCAGTTCACAGTCACTCCCCAATGCTCCATTTCCTAGTGCCACATCCAGCGAGGTTTTAAATAGCATGGGACACGGAGAGTGCTGTTTCCACTCCTTCTCTGAGAATTCTCCCTAGCACTAGAATTCTATCCAGCCAAATGCTCAATATTTGATTTTTATTTACTCTAGCTTTATGTATCAGCGATATCATAATCCCCACCCCAAAAAAGCTTCTGAGAATAATTAGAAAGTGGGGACTCTCTCTTGGCTGAAAAATACCAGTTTCAGGAAAATCAAAAGACCTAGTGGAGAAAAGAGAAATGATAAGCAGCGTTTCTGTCTTACCTCATTTCAACTTCTTTTATTTCAGTTATATTCTTATTTAGCATTGTTCAGCTTCTGCTTTCTCTAACAATCACTAGAACGATGACTAAGCAGTATCGTTGGTCTTGGTCTCCCTGTTTACTTCTGTTTCAAATTTTAATTCAATTATTATTCCCCTTGCTTTCTACATTGTGTTTAAGATCCCAGCTCATCATTGCGATTCAAATAAAAACTATTCTAAATATTCGAATAGCTTGCCTATTCCATTTCCTAATCTTTGTTTATCTTTTCAGTTTTAGCTAAGCACAAGAACAAAAACTGTTAGCCTGGCACATCCTTTCTGGACAATCTTGTTTGAGAAAAGTGTGTTTTGCTTTGCTTATCCCCAGGCAGGAGGCTCCTCGTGGACACTGGCTTACCTTAATCTGACCCTTTAAGCAAGGCTCACTGCACACAGACCGGACCATCCCGCTCTTGTTCATTTGGATTTTGTAATCATCGATGTTCAACACCCCTTCATGCCAGGTTCCGACATGTACATAGTCATAGCGGTTAGCTTCAGTGTATTGCAGATTCATGATATCGTACCTACAAAGAAAACAATGTGTGTCTTGGAGAATGTGGGCATGATATAGAAAACAAAGAAATCTGGCAAATACATAATAATAGAGACAAGGGAGATAAAAGCTAGAAGCATCTCGCATCCTAATGCCAGCTCCTGTCAATATTTTAGTTTATTTCTAACGTTTCCTCTGATTTTCCAAAATGTATGTTTCATTCTTCAGTCTCTGGGTATCACCCATATTTGCTAAAGAATATATTACTCTTGTACTTTTCTCTCTGCATGTTCTCAAAAAAAAAATTCAATGTGTGCTGAGATGATCATCATCTCCTTCAAATCATTATTCACTAAGTTATTCTTTGAAAGAGTAACAATTCTTGAGAACATTAATTTCTTAACTTGATTACTTTTATTCTACTTTTTTCTTTTTCACATTCACTTGTCATTTTCATTACACTGGATTAAAAGATGTGAGTTTTACCAACCTTAGAACTTATGTTAGGTGTTAATAGAGCAAGAAATCTGAGAAATGCATCTTTAATTAACAAGGATGTTGGGAATTTAACATCTTGACATTTAAACTGGTCTCTTCCCTGATTAGGACAAACATTTTCAAATTCAAATAATTGGTGTCAGTTATCTCAGTAATTTCAAATGTCATAATGCTACACAACAGGAAAATCTATGTTTAGAAATCTTCGCTGCAGTCCGAGAGTGTGCTGAGGGGTCAGACTTCACCATTTCCCAGTGTGGGCAGTGGAGAGCCTTCTTGTATGTGATGGAAAGAAAACAGCACTTATCAGAATGTGTAAGCTTGAATCTCTTTTCTAACATTTTAACAGTAGATTAAACTACTTAGGAATGTCACTAAACTCTTTAAGGTTCGTGGGGTTCTTGTGGGGATTTATGAACACAAAGCATGTAAAAAACTATTTCACAATTGGGACAAATGCATATGTAAGGCAATATCACTATATCCTTCATATTTATATTACTAAGAGTGCCCTAAAATACTCTGGTTATTTCCATTACAATAGGAAAACTGGAGAACATCTTTGTATTGGCATAGCCATTTATCTCTCAATCATGGAAAACGCTCTGGCATTCTTCAGTCTTCTCTCCATGTTGTTATTTACTCAACTATGACTTATGTGGCAGTTTCCCAAAAACATATGTCTGACTCTCCCTTCTGGCTCTGCAAAGTGGCCTTCCTTTCTGCAGTACCTGCGCAGAGTTCTCACCCTCCTGCGCTAGAATATGAAAAGCATGGTCTCTTGCTCTTTGTGCTTCACCCAAAGAAATAGATAGCAATGAACTAATGCTTACTCTCCTTCTTCAGCTCTCTTCCCCCTCCCCTCAACGCCCCTACCTAATGCATCCTGGAATTCTTTCTCTCCAAACCTCATTCGGACTCGGAATCCTCCTTAGCCCAGCCCTCCAGGAAGCGACCAATCGACCTCAGTTGACATCTGAAACCCATTGGCTATATCTGGCCTAGTTCTTTATCTAAACAACTAATGTCCTTTATTGACTTTTCTGCCTGTTCTTAATGTGCAAATGCATTCTGTCACCCACAGGGTAGCTAGTGGCTTTTCCAAATCTAGATTCTGGCAATTTCTATAAACAGCAGTCTCATAAAGGGAAAAGGGACTCTGAGAGAGTAAAGCAAGTTTTTCCCTTACTTTTCCAGGAGAACAAAACTTACTTAGAGTGAGAAGCGAGAACGGTGCACCTGGAGCGCGTATTTCATCTCTTTGCTGTTCTGACTTTTGGCTAATAAGAGGGTTCTTATTCTCCTTGTTGCTAAAACGTGCCAGAATGTTCTTCAGTGTAGCTCTCTAGTGATGTCCAATGGGTCTTAACTGTGGGCTGATGGCCCACACTCATCCTGCTGGTCAATGACACTAATTTATACCTCTAATATTTTTCCATACTAAACTTGTTATGATTATAGAACCTGCTGTTCAGTATGAGTGGTTTCCTTTTTCATTTCTTTTAATTTTTATGTTTTACTCTGTATTACATTATTAAATCTCCTTATACATTTTCCATGAAGGCTTATGTGTAATGCTTGCGTTAGAATATCTTTTCCCTGAAAATCAGCTTCCTAAGACTTTTATTTCAACTTTCTCATTTGCTTTTCAATAGGAAAAATCAGTTCACACTTCATTAGCATTTAGAAACTAAAAAATTCACAATATTTTAGTATGAAAACACATTTTTTAAAAGTCCCAAAAGCCATAGGAAAAAAAATACTGAAAGATACCAAGGGAAAAATACTGACTTACTATGAAGAAGCCTTCCTGTGTGCTGTGTGTGTTAATGAACACTGCTCTTTTCTCTTGACCTCAGAGTCCTTTCTTGACAGGTTGGCATTTATTTTGGAATATCCTTATGCTATAACTTACAACTTTACAGCATCCTGTCAATGCATTCGGTTTATGTTGCATGATGATTAACTAAAATAATTATAAGAGGCATCAAAAACATGAATGGTGGTGTGACCGGAGATGGAAGCAGAAGGAGGTGGTTGAAACAGAAATTGAACACAGATTAAGCTGACCAATTTCAACCATGAGGAAATGGTCCTCGAAAAGAGACCCAGAGGGAAGCTCATGATTTAAATTTGCAATTAAAGATGGAGGAGAAACAAGCTGAAATTGTGTGCTTATATTTTGGATAACAGAAATAGAGAAAACAGGCTGGAACTCATATCTATGGAGCGTCTAAATGCATCTGGCCATGTGCTAGGCACATTATGCACATTATCTTATGGAATCACGAAGGAAGGTTTCCCTTCCAACTCTGATCCTTTACAGGGCCTAGTCTCCAGTGGAACCCAGGATTACACCAGGGGTTTAAAAGGGAGAGCAATCAGTATTCTGAATCTCACACCCACTTCTTCCCAGTACCAGTTCCTAAGTTGGGGGCACCTAGAAGCTTTCCACTTGCCCAGGCCCTGGATCATTCCATCCATCCCACTCACATTTCAGTCTAAATCTGCTCCCACCTAACTGGCAGCTTGGAATGAATCTGGTAAATTCATCGTTTTCATTGCTGACGATTACTTGTATCATTTATCCTTCCTAGAGCTATTGGATTTCAACAAGGAGAATCCAGTGAGGCCCCAAAGGGCACTCTCTACACATAGAAATTTAAGTTGACATGAAAGGAAGAGATATGTGGTGAATTATTTAGGGTCAAATAGTCTCTTAAAATACCTTTGAAATGACGTTAAGAAGGTTGCCGATAAGTTTGCCTAATTTTAGGATTAGCTAAAAGGCGGCACGATGTGGCCAAAAGAGCTAAGCCGCAGATTCAGACGGCACTGCCTCTACTAGTTAGTCTCTGCGTGACTTGAGGTGAGTTTCTAGTTTCTCTGATACTCAGTTTTATCATCTGCAAAAGAGGATAATGACATGCCTATAGCAATGAGGATTAAAGGATTTGCCGTTCCATGTTAACACAACATATGCTTTCCTAAAATCTCTCATTCTGCAAAATCATATACTGAAAGATAAGAGGGCTTATAAAAAACAAAAAAAAAAGGATTGCAGGCACACGGTACAGCAGCCAAGCCGAGGGCCTTTTTCTTTCCTGTTTCAGGTTTTAATTCTTATTCCACCACTCTGATTATCCCTTGCCTAGGAAAATTCATGTGAATGAACACAGCTACTCTTTATACTGACATCGTTCTCTAGTACCAACTACATGGGAGCTAAATGGTGTTATAAAAACAAGCATTGCAGAACAGACTGTATGTAAAATGACTTGGGGAAAAATATACATACACATTAGTTAGGTTTAATTTTCCTTTGCTTCTTGACTAATTCTTTGGAAGCCATAGAGACTAAATGCCAGAAAGAAAATTCTTCCCTTTCTTGTTCAAGAGATATGTTAGCAGGAATATAAATTAGCCTGTGAACAGCGGATATGTGTGAAGGACTTGGTTTTCTTCACATATTAAGCTTTTTAAGCAAGTGTAATATTAAAATATTTCACAACCAGTGTGGAATTGGGACCAATCAATCAGAAAGATGCTGGCAGTGCCAGTGAGGGTCCTGCTGGTCAAGAGCAATCTCTTTAGTTCTTGGGCTTGCAGGGTGGTCCCAGCCATTCTGAGGGAAGGGCCAGGGTGATAGCTGGGTAGAGGTGGCACTGACAGGATGCAGGATTGTGGGTGTTTACCAGTAAGTTTTTCAACATTTTATAAAATAATTTCCATCTAATATAAGCCGGGTCATTTAGCTATCTAGTTGTACCTATCTCCACGACGCCCAGAAACCATGGAACCAAAGGGGCCAGAGTTGCCATCTGGCTAGCTCAGGAAGGATCACAAGGTCATTCAGGGTCCTTATGGAAAAGATTGCTTTACCTTCCAGGAGCATCTCCTTTCTCATCAAACCACACCTCCTCTCCAGACACACCAATGAATGTGGACTTGATGAGGAAGTCCAGGAGTTTGCTGCCGTCGATGGGCTTCATGGCATCGCAGAGGCCCACATGGCCCGGGCAGAGGGCGTGGTGCATGTTCTGCAGCCCATGCGCCATGGCGTAGATGGCGTTGATGACAAACCCCATCTTACTGTCCTGGACATAGTTTTCTTCTAAGCTTTCATTGCCTGTAACATAAAAACAGATCACTACCAAGGTTGCAATAACAAAGTCTAGGCCCGCATGTTTAATTCTCAAATGCTTTTCAGGGCTCTCAGAAGAAGGGAAAGCCAAGAGTACCTGTTCAAGCTCTGTACTTGTCACTAGCTGCAGTGCATTCTGTTTGCAAATGGTTTATTCCATTTTATTTTCTAAATTCAATAATGGTTTTATAACATATCATAGAGGTGAAAATAAAGAACTTTCAAATATTGCAAGGAAATCCTTAAGGAACGATTAAAATAACTTTTATTCCTTTTTGGTTCACAAAGACGTATTAAAAGTCTCCCTGTATCATGGTATTGCTTCTTTTTGGTGATGAAGTTTGTCCTTGAGCTAACATCTGTGCCATCTTCCTCTATTTTGCATGTGGGCCACCACCACAGCATGGCTTGATGAGCAGTGTGTAGGTCTGCACCCAGGATCCAAACCCATGAACTCTGGCCACCGAAGTGGAGTGCATGAATTTAATCACTATGCCACAAGGCTGGCTTCTGGAAAAGCATTTTTGATACCCTCTATGACAATCCATAATCCATAGTAAGTCAATTTGTGCATTATCTAAACTTTGGTATTTTCTTTTGATGATTCCACTAATTTTATCATCTCTAGGGCCACAAAAACCCAGAATAAGAAGAACTAGGTAATCTGAATCTCTTCTAATATATAGTCTGCACTACAGAAATATTGGAATCAGATTTGCTAATTATTAGAAACTCAGGTAGAATGTTTTTTGATGGAAGAGTCATATTACATGTGTAATTTTAACCTTTAGCTTTTACCTATGGATTTCAAAAACCCTGCAACCATTTCTACCTATGTTGCAGATGATCAAAAGTTCCCCAATTACCAAGCAGTTCACACGAGCAGTATTGCATTAGATATGAGCTCCATATCAGTAGTCTAAACTTTAGGACTTACATATAGATGAGAAATTCAGGGACCAACGGAGTTTGCTGAAATAAAGGTAATGGATTTGGAAAACAAAATAAATTTGGAGCACATCACTGGCATGGTTCATGTACTTAGGTTCAGAAATTTGCTTCTCTCTGTGGTGGGCTTTCCCTCCCCACTTGACTGACAGTGAGGGGTCCACACGAGATGCTCAAGGTGCTGGAAGCTGGGAAACTGGGTGAGTTCAGCCACTTATGGGGTTGAGAACAAGGTGAGGCCAGCTGACCTCTTTGTTTCACCCTGAATAGGTCACTGGACACTAAGTTTCCTGAGCTGGAGAGTAGCAGGCAGGCTTTACGAGGTTAGAGAGCTTAGAGTGTTTAGAAGAAACAGTACGGAATTTTGACTTTGATGTTGAGCTTGAGATGAAATAAGACATTTCTAAGGAGTTCTGTTTAAAGGCAAATCTATTCAGCTATAGTTGAAAATGTGAAAAAGACAAACGCCTATCTATCCTAAGAGTGAGATACAAAACATCAGGCCAGGTTGAAGAGGGGAAAAGTCAATTTTGACCCACCTTCCGGATCACTTAATAGGAAATTGTTAAACGTGTGATTTGCTAAAGTAGTATTTTCCCAGTTGAAAGGACATTTTCCGAGAGGAAATGTGGAGTAAGAGGCAGAAGGGGCATTTTAAAATCAAACTGTACAGAATAAGTATAGAAAGTTGTATAAAGCAGAAAGCAAACATCCTCCTTGCAAAAACTGCAGTCATTGAAACAGGCTAACTTATGTCTGTCACCCTGAGCCCCTGGCTCTCAATGTTGATTTGCTTTTCCTCTCTTTTATATTAGGATATAAAAGAGATAAATTAATGCCATCTGTCTGAAAAGTTTTCAACAAGCCCTTAAATACTGCCCGAAACCTTCCAGTGCTGGAGTTAAGTGTTAAAGCTGCTGGAATTAGAGAAATTACCAGGAGTTAAAGAAAGAGAAAAACTAGACAAAAATTGGGTGGCAAATAATCTTCAATGCAGCAGCCACTGAAAGGGTTGCAGTCAATACTAAAACCAGCCGCTCGAAGTTGCAGCTATTAAAGTTGATCCCAGGAGCAAACTGTGGGAAAATACAAGAATAAATGCCTAGCGTTCTTGACCAAACGGAAAATTCTGTTAGGGACAAGCCTCATGGCCGCTGAGTTTGTTGTTCTTTTTGTTTTGATAACTGCTATCAAAGATTTATTACATATTTTAAAAAAATTATGTTGGTGTCCCCAGTACAAATTTATTTATTTATTTTTTTAATTGTAATTTTTTTCGGATGTACATCATATTTCAAATTCTGGATACATTACATCATGTTCACCACCCGAACACTAACTATAGTGCATCCCCTCACATGTGACCCTAATCACCCCTTTTCCCTCCCCCCTCCCCCCTTCCCCAATGGTAACCACCAGTCCAATCTCCAATGCTATGTGTTTTTTTTTTTTTGTCATTTTTATCTTCTACTTATGAGTGAGATCATATGGTATTTGACTTCCCCCCTCTGACCTATTTCACTCAGCATAATACCCTCAAGGTCCATCCATGTTGTCACAAATGGCTGGATTTCGTCATTTCTTATGGCTGAGTAGTAGTCCATCATGTATAAATACCATATCTTCTTTATCCATTCGTCCCTTGATGGGTACCTAGGTTGCTTCCAAGTCTTGGCTATTGTGTATAATGCTGCAATGAACATAGAGGTGCAAGTATCTTTATGCCTTTGTGTTTTCAAGTTCTTTGGATAAATACCCAGCAGTGGGATAGCTGGATCATATGGTAGATCTATCCTTAATTTTCTGAGGATAATCCAAACTGCTTTCCATAGTGGCTGCACCAGTTTGTACTGCCACCAGCAGTGAACAAGGGTTCCCTTCTCTCCACACCCTCTCCAACATTTGTTGTTTCCTGTCTTGTTAATTATAGCCATTCTGATGGGAGTGAGGTGATACCTCATTGTAGTTTTGATTTGCATTTCCCTGATAGCTAATGATGTTGAGCATCTATTCATATGCCTGTTGGCCATCTGTATTTCTTCTTTGGAGAAATCTCTGTTCAGATCTTTTGCCCATTTTCTAATTGGATTGTTGGTTTTTTTGTTGTTGAGCTGTATGAGTTCTTTGTATATTTTGGATATTAACCCCTTATCTGATATGCGGTTTGCAAATATCTTCTCCCAATTGTTAGGTGGTCTTTTCGCTTTGTTGATGGTTTCCTTTGCTGTGCAGAAACTTTTTAGGTTGATGTAGATACAGCATCCATTTATGATAAAAACTCTAAATAAATTGGGTATAGAAGGAAAATACCTCAACATAATAAAGGCCATATATGACAAACCCACAGCAAATATCATTCTCAATGGAGAAAAACTGAAAGCTATCCCTCTAAGAACAGGAACCAGACAAGGATGCCCACTGTCACCACTCTTATTTAACATAGTATTGGAAGTCCTAGCCAGAGCAATCAGGCAAGAAAAAGAAATAAAAGGGATCCACATTGGAAAAGAAGAAGTGAAACTGTCATTCTTTGCAGACAACATGATTTTATATCTAGAAAACCCTAAAGAGTCCACTAAAAAACTTTTAGAAATAATAAAGGAATATAGTGAAGTTACGGGATACAAAATCAATGTACAAAAATCCATTGCGTTTCTATACACTAACAACGAAGCAGCAGAAAGAGACATTAAGAATACAATCCCATTTACAATCGCAACAAGAAGAATAAAATACCTAGGAATAAACTTAACGCAAGAGGTGAAAGATCTGTACACCAAAAACTATAAAACATTGTTGAAAGAAATCGAAGAAGACACAAAGAAATGGAAAGATATTCTGTGCTCTTGGATTGGAAGAATTAACATTGCTAAAATGTCCATACTTCCTAAAGCAATCTATAGATTCAATGCAATCCCTATCAAAGTTCCAACAACATTTTTTACAGAAATAGAACAAAGAATCCTAAAATTTATATGGAACAACAAAAGACCCCGAATAGCCAAAGGATTCCTGAGAAAAAAGAACAAAGCTGGAGGTATCACACTCCCTGATTTCAAATTATGCTACAAAGCCATAGTAACCAAAACAGCATGGTACTGGCACAAAAACAGACACGCAGATCAATGGAACGAAATTGAGGGCCCAGAAGTAAAGCCACACGTTTACGGACAGCTAATATTCGACAAGGGAGCCAAGAGCATACAATGGAGAAAGGAGAGTCTCTTCAATAAATGGTGTTGGGAAAACGGGACAGCCACATGTAAAAGAATGAAAGTAGACCATTCCCTTACACCATGCAGAAAAATCAACTCAAAATGGATTAAAGACTTGAATGTAAGACCCGAAACCATGAGACTTCTAGAAGAAAACATAGGCAGTACGCTCTATGACATTGGTCTGAGCAGCATATTTTCAAGTCCCATGTCTGACTGGGCAAGGGAAACAAAAGAAAAAATGAACAAATGGGACCCCAGTACAAATTTATGAAGCCATAGTTGTCTAGTGGATGCGTCCTTCATCACACTGAGACCGTAACTGTTCTTGGATTTCTCTGAGATCAGTATTCTTTTTGATCCTTATTTAGGGCAATCATGTAACTTATTGTCCAAACTGGGTTGCTTTTGAGAGTGAAGTGAATAATAATTATTCCACAAACACAGGTTTACACAAAGCAAACTGGCCACGGGTCAAATGGTGACAGGTTTCTTGAGCCACAGTGTCCTCTAACTGTATCTATTTACTGATGTTATTATGGATAAGATTTATGTATATATACATAATATAACATACGTAACAACAAATGTAAATATGTATATGCAATATACATATATATATACAATGAAAGTAGAATATTCTTGTTAATTTTAACCAATTTTACATTTATCTAATTTTAACGGTAAATATACACATTAATAATAATACCAGCTACCATTTTTTTTGTGTTTGTTATACACAGTACTCAAATGATGAGCTCATGATAATCCTGCCAAATAGACACTAATCTCACCATTTACAAGTGAGGAAAGAGCCATGGTATCCGAATGCCGCCTTGACCCCTGTTCTGTCTGTGACACTCAGCGGCAATGTGGGCGCAGATATAGAAATCTACAGAGGAGGAACTTTTCTGTTGACTGAGGACAGGGCATCCTGCTGTGCACTGTGTTATTGTCAAGCTGGTTTGTGGCTTCTCCCTCGGATTGTTTCCGATGCGCACACCTGTCTGTCAGACTAGAAGTACTGGCACCCAATGTACTAACAGCAAACAGCCCATCCTGTCAGTATTTACCCTATGATAGCCAGGAGGCGATGCATGTGTTTTCAGGGAATATTTGTAATTCACACCCCTTTCCAAAATAAACACAAACAGCTTGTGTGGTTGTGTAAATCTGAAGTGAGCACATGCGCTTCCCTACCTCACCAGTCCACTAGGTGTGCACACGAAGGGGATGCTGCCATCCGTAAGAACTTTCTCCAGCTGCCACCCCAGCTCAGTATGAACTAGCATTTTGGAAGGTGCAACATAGAGTTAGAAATCATCTGGGCTTTACAGAACCATTTTCTTTGCCATAGCAACTGTCCCAGATAATGTTGCAAGGATCTATCATCGAACAAACAGAATGTGTTAACAGGTTTTTGTGTTCTCCAAAGATCCTATATTTTCATGACAGTGAATAGAGAATTCAAACTAATAATATTGTCACTTGGTGGGAAGGTGAAAACGCTTTGCTTCCCTGGGGCGTAGTGCCTTTTCATATCACTAGTGTCAGAGTTATTAGTGAGAAGGGGATTTTATGATTCATTTTCTGTGGTGCATTAACCGCTACAGACCTCTAGGGTATCATTAAACCATTACCTTTTCTAATATACTAAATGGAATCAAATAATTGTAGTTGACTATGTTTATTTACCTTCAGAAGAATACCTGCCTAACTACTTCACAGTGGATTGTGAAAATAGCTACCTTGATTCTAAATAATAATCTTGTTCTTATTGCAAAATCACAACAAAGACTATAAATTGCTGCCTGAGTGCGGTGGCACACAGGGGCTGCATAGGGGTAGGAACAGACTGTGTGCCTTCTGAAAACAGGAAATTCACAGCGGTTGGGAGAAGGGTCAGCAAGTCTATCCACTGCCGTTTAGGATGGCAATTCAGCAGAGTGGTACAGTGGAAAGAACTCTGCACTGGGCACATGAACACCTGGGACCTGGCAGCAGTTCCACTATAATATGTCAGTAATACATTTCCAACAAGCCATGACACTTAGACAAGGGTATAGACCTCCTTGGGTATCAGTTTCCTAATCTATGAAATACCACAAAGAGATCAGATTATCTTTCTGAAGATGTCTTCCCTCTCTAAAGTTTTTTTGTTTCTCCATTTCTACATTTATTGGTACTTGTCAAAGCCAATCATATAGTTTATCATTTTTAACCCTTACACCACTGTATGAGATAGGTTCTATTATCATCGTTTTACCAGCAAGAAGGCTAAACACAGAGGCAGTAAGTCACTATTGGGAGAAATGCTCACCTTTCCCTTCACTTCATGCTTCTTTGTAAAGAGACTGCTATTGAGTCATAACTCAGGCCTCTTATCTTACCTAATGGGAAGAGCAGTGATTCATCCGTTTGGTGTATTGAGAAAAAGAAACAGGGCATGCTCAGCTCAGCCTCTTTCTCTCTCATTGGTAGTCAAGCACTTGACAGCATTCAAAGGTTCTGACTCGTTCTCCAGCTGGTTCTCCAGCTGGAGGTAATCGTAGTTTGTAGTTGCCCAACTGGGCCAGTAGGCTAGAAAGGTTAATTTATCTAGTTCCGATGTCATGTGTTGAAAAGTCTATTATGGCCACAAATCTCATCCATGTCCCTAATCCAGTTTGGATTTTTGTTTGTCAGTTATTTTTTTATTAACTTTTAAAAACTTTTTTATTATGGTATCATTCACATATGGTAAAGCGCAGAAATCTTTACTGTGTAGGTCAATAACGGTAACATCCATGTAACTGCTGCTCAGATCACAATATTGAGCCAGAAGGCTGTCATTTATTTAAAGCTTCCTTAATTCATTCCAGCAATGATTTGTAATTTTTCAGTGTGGAGATCCTAGGTCTTTGTTTGTATGGTACTACTACAATTGGTGTATTTAAATTTTTTTTAAAAATCATTTCTCGCCAGTATACAGAAACACTATTATTAATATATGTACACCAGCCTTGTATGCTGCAATCTTACTGAGTTTGCTTATTAATTCTAATTTTTAATAAATTCTTTTGAAATTTCTATGTACGCAAGCACATGACTAATAAAACATATTTAATCTCCATCTGTTTGACTCCTGGGTCTACTTCTTAGTCGGATTCAAATTTGAGTAGGAAGTACATCGGCTGGCCCACTGAAATCTCAGAAGCCCTGAATTCAAGACCCCACAGCTAGCAAGGACAGAGGCAGCGGCCTCCAGAGTGAGACCTGCTCCCTGCCAGTTGGCACTATGCACAGAAGTAGCGGCCCTACTCAACTGACGGAGAAGTCCCCTAACAGACAATAAGACATTTGTTATCACAAACAATCAGTTTGATGTTTATTTGTTCTGAGATTTTAGTAATATTGTCCCAGTTTGAATGTCCAAAGTGGAAAACTGTGGAAAATAGATTGAAAGAATGTTGAATGCCAATAGAGTTCTTTTATTGTTGCGTGTTCTTTCTATTTCATCAGTGCAACCCCACCAGTACCCATGTAGGTCTAGTTATGTTGCCTTTTCAAATCTAGACTCTCACCATTAACTTCGAATTACAAAGAAGCAAAACAAGAATTCTTGTGTCTCATCATAAAACAAGGAAGTATTTTGGGAAACATCGGTAAAGATAACTCTTCCTGGAAAAGATATTTTTCTGATTTCTTGGCTCCTGTAGCTCTCCACTGCTTCTTTTTATCTGACAGCATTATACACTCAATGCATAATTTGATACAATCTCAATTCAGATTAAAAAAGAAAAGGCTGTAATTATTTTATATTGTTAACATATCAAGCAAAGAAAATGGAATTCATATTTCTTTAAATTACCTGATTATTAGATCAATTGAAGAAAGAATAATCAGGTCATTTTTTAATAATGACCTCAAAGGATCGAAGTGCCCTCCATTTTTCTTGAAGGCCTGGGCCATTTAATTTTCTTTATGCTTTTCCAGGAAGAATTTGTGATAAGATTCAGAGCAATCCAGCCTTGTCCATGCCTGAGTCGAGGATCTGTGAATTTTTTGTTTCCTCTGACTCTATATTTTCCTCTTTCACTAAAAGGTTTTCTCTGCTCACATCACAGAAAAATATAACCCTTCCATTATTTTCTGTTCAGTTTATTAAAATGTAAATTAACTCTTATGTAGGATGGAATAGAAGAAAGGAAAGATCATTTAATTGAGTATATGTTATTATCACTGTTATTATTAGTTGAATTTCCATTGCTTAAACCCACTTGGTTTTAACATATGTTAACAATACAGACATTTTTCTAAACATATCATCACAGTCCATTGTTAAGAGAAAAGTCCCCAGTTATATGACACATGGATGGCAGGCTTCTTGCGAATTGATGATAATGGATGGTAAGCCTTCAATTCCTTGAAAATACAATTGAATTTTAGCTAATTCATATTTCAAAAAATTATGGTGTATGTGAAAAACAAATGAGAACAGTCGCTGGTGTGTTTAAGTGATGCTGAGGATCAGTCAGTAACATTCAGCTGAACTGCGGGGCTCTTTGTTTCTCTACAGAGAGAAACAAGGGCGGCTTGCCGTGTGCCTTTGCCTTATTATTGATCTGGCACAAACAGTGTCATGGAGTTATAAACCACTCCCCATGGAGTAACTAATCTTTGCAGACCTTCAGTAAGCATTTGGCAGGTAATCACAGAGATGGAGTATGTTACAGAGAGCCGGCTGCTTTAGTCAATGTCAGAGTTAGAGTGTTGTTAAAATTGATCAGGAACCAGCTCCCTTCTCAACAACCTGCTGAGTCAGAGTCCTTGCCAAGCCTATTCCTCTTGGCTTCTCCCAAACTCTAAGAAGGCATCTCTATGCTCCTAGCATCACTTCTACTTGTTTATGGGTGATAGGAAACAAGCGTTCTTTTACATATGTAAGGGAGCTCCATGACTTAATATTATTATGTCGATTTTGAGTTCCTGTCAATGGTTTGTCCTTTTTTAGTATCTTATTTCATGTTGCAGTGTTTAGATTGCACTAATAGGTTAGAGTGGATTTTGCAGAAATATAAGAGCTATTTGTGAAAACTCTACTTATCTCTGACCTATTTAATTAGGGTCTAACATACTATGTTCTGGTAACCAATATAGGGCTGTGTTTATTACAAAAACAAAACCATAAAAGTTATATGGCATTTGCATTGTACATCCACTTTTCTGAGGGGGGAAGATTAGCCCTGAGCTAACATCCACCACCATTCCTCCTCTTTTTGTGAGGAAGATTGGCCCTGTGCTAACATCTGTGTCTATCTTCCTTTATATTATATGTGGGAGTCCTGCCATAGCACGGCTTGACAAGCAGTGCATAGGTCCGTACCCAGCATCTGAACTGGCGAACCCTGGGTCCCTAAAGTGGAATGTATGAACTTAACTGCTATGCCACAGGGCCAGCCCCTGTAATCCACTTTCATGATTGACTTCTGATTAATACAATACAGTATCTATAACTGAACAAGATACTATACATAAAAAAGTCTACTTTGGGACCCATTAAAAAATTTCATATCTTTAAGCCTTTTTCCTGGAGTTCATATGCCAAGTAGACAAAATATGAGCCTGGGATAGAGGCCTGCTATGCTCTGGAAAGAACCTGGGCCATGGGTTTATGACCATGCTTGCATCCTCTGCAAATGAGATATACTGTGCATTTTCATCTAAGATTTATTTCCCCAGGGTGCTATTAGTTGATATTTTGTCCAGACTTACCAGCCCATGTAGACCACAACGTCTCTCCCCAATGTTGCAATTGTTAGGGTTTCTTGAATGACATATTGCCTTTTATGTGGTGTCTCCCAACAGCATCTCTTGAAAGAATCAAATTCTAGGAATTCCTAAGGGCCTGAAAAGAACTCATGGCTAGTAAGGCTTTAGTCAATATCTGTCACAGAAACTAAAAGAGTAGCTCCTAAAATTAATGATGTCAAGAGTATATAGGCAAAGAGCTGTTAGCAGGCTCTGTCGATGAAACAAATACAGGGTCCAGACGTCATGCAAATCTGCTTGGATATGTCAACCACTCTGCTCAGGTTGTGAAAGGCATATTCATGGGACCAAGAATCCCAAATACAGATTCTGTAGGAAGGATCTCCTTGAGAGGTCACAGAGCTGATCCAAATCTACTAAAATTATCTTCAGGAGTGGATTATAAGCACCATTGCCTGTTTGGTTAAGTTGTTTTTCATGGGGTATGGCTTAATAATTCTGAAATAGCTCTACATGTATAGCAAGGTTGAACAAATAAATAAATAGATGGCAGACGGTAGAAGCCAAGTTTATCACAGTGTGAGTGGAAGGTTACAGATAACACAAAAGAGGAAGTTAGAGTAAACCATGGGTATGGAATAGAGGTGAAAGCATCAGTGTGAATTTGTTTATGAATTTATATAGAAATAACTATATGTTTACATGTGGACCAGTGTACATATAATTCCCCGCTTTGTCCACTGAAGCAACAACACCCCAATAGCAATAAGCACACTCAGTGTCCAGTTCTTGGTTTCTAATAGCATTCTCTAACAAAAGAGTTCAGGGATCTTTTGGAGAAATAGCCAATTGTAGGGCTGACGTAAGAAATGTTCAAGATGAGCCTGGAGCATTTTGCAGTGCCAGAAAGTAAAGAAGTGCTTAAAAGACAAAACAATGGAGACACATCAAAGGGACACAAGAGACAACTGAAAAAGCTCCCAATGGCTGAAGCTCAAATAATTTGAACAACAAAATAAATAAAATAGAATTGGCTTATAACCAAAAGCATAAAATGTAAATACTCATGAGTCCATGCTGATATAAATAAATGATTAAATAAAAAAATAAATGAGGGAGAAGAGACATATCTCCTGTGCAGAAGAATTCCAAGCAATTTATGTACATACTCAAGAAGTATGCTCACACTCAAGAAGGTGGAGAATAATTCCCCACCTCTTAAGTGTGGGATACACTTAGGGACTTGCTTTCAAAGAGTATGGCATATAGAGGGGGTATAAAAAGAGAGAGACTCAGAAAACACTGCACTAGCCAAGTGATCAGTGTTAACATCATCAGTGTTAAATCATTACATGTACTCTTGATATGTCATGGTGAGAAAGACACTTCACTTCTGTGCTCTTCCTCCCCACAATGTATAATCCCAGTCTGACTATAAGAAATACATCAGCCAAACTCAAATTTAGGGACATTCTACAAAATACCTGACCAGTACTCCTAAAAATTATCAAGGTCATCAAAAACAAGGGCAGTTTGAGAATTGTCACTGCTGAGAGTAGACTAAGGAGACATGGAAAACAAATATAGTATGATACCCTGGATGAGATCCGGGAACAGAAAAAGGAAAATTGATGGAATATGAAAAAAATGGAGTTTAGTTAATAATAACGCACCAATGTTGGCTTATTAATTGTAGCAAAAGTAACATAGCAATATAAGATGTTAACAATAGGGGAAACTGGGTGCAGGGTATATGAGAACTCCTTGATATATCTTTTCTTAAAATAATTTTCTTTCTTTCTTTAAAATATAAACTTTATTTTTTAAAAAAAATGTCCAAGAATTAGCCTCAAACCTCGTCCAGCATCAGGTAGTAAGAGAAAACATGATTGAATGCTTGCTATGTGACCTGGAACATAATTAGGTGTTTTACATACATTCTCGTATTCACCTCACAATGATTTATGAGATGAGTGATATTACCATACCTAGCTTATTAATGACAAATCCAAGGATGAGTGAGTCACATGACTTGTTCAAGCTCACACAGCTGGATAGTGGTGGTAGCTAGTCTGACATCCAGCAGGGACGACTCCAGAGTTCTCACTCTTAAGTACTATGTTGCTCTGTCTTTGGCTTAGTTGCAACCCAAGAGTGACATTACACTCAACTGGCTCATGGAAAGATGTGATATTTGCTGCCACATTAATAAATGTTTGTGTGTGCAAAATGAAATTGGCCCTTAATTGTAAAGCATATATATCTATAAAGAGAACTTCACACATTTCATCACATGGTGAGGTCACCAGGATTTATTTCACATGAATGATATTGATATATAGGCAGAATTTTCTGCATGGTTTTTTCATGCAGATGCTCCATTCATTACTACATAGAGGAGGTTAAAACCAACAGACAAAAATTGTTTGGAAAGAAACCTACTACTAAGAATCAATATTCTAGATTCTATAACCCTCAGATTGACCTAGCCACAAGAAACTATTAACTGATTCCTGAAGGTTTTATCTGACCGCCCCAGGGTCGCTCATTATGGACACAATTATTGTCCATGCACTTATAAAGCTGGAAGTGCACCTTTTGTTCTAGAGGGAAATAACCACTGAAGGTTAAGTCGAGAATCTAATTAAACAAGCGGCCCTTGAGGCAGGGGTACAGTCTTGTTGGTAATGTCGGTCTGGAGCCCACACGATAAGAACAAACTGTGAAGAGGATCTAAGGTTCCATGAGGAACTCTCTGAAGCAACCCCCATGTTCAACAGCTCTGGTTAACTTAGACCGCTAACCTAGACTGTCGTGGTGAGGTCTTGACAAGATGACCTCGCTCAAACATCAAAACGCACTCATCAAAAACACCCTTGAGGAACATATGGAATTCAGCATCTCTGAGCCAATATTTCTGTTGACTGTGGGACTTTTTAGGGCCTTATGGGAACTTTGCTGTCTAAGACGCCAGGTGTTACACCCTTTTTGGATGATGCCTCTGTCATGAGATTCAATCCTACTGAAATAACTGGGCAATATATCAAGATTTTTCCCTGATGCCTTCTAGTTATTCTTAGATGCAGATATATGAGACAAACACATATGTGGCCAAGATGATTCTTTGTCTACAGTTATTCCTTATTTATTTTTGTACCCAGAGTGGACTTTTTCAAGTGTAACAAGACAATTATCTTCAACTAGGACTTGGAACATAGGTGAAATAGGTGTGCCTCCCCACCTCTTACGTATCTATTCGATTCTCAAAAACATCTAAACAAGTAGGCAACTCTAGAGAGAAGGAGAAGCACAGAGACATTGACGCCCACTAACCACTAATGCTTAAACTGTGAAAGTAGAAATGATGGACAAGGTTAGTCATAACCAAGGATAGAGTGAAGGAAAAAACGACGAATACCCACAACTCATCATAAAGGGAGGAGAAGTCTAGGTTGATGTACTAGATTTATACCAAAGCCTGTGTTATTTGAGGGCAATCCTGGTTCTGAGTGTAAACCAGATGGTTGCAGTGAGAGTATAACTCTTTCTTACTGTGTGTGTGTGTGCATGCTTGCACATGCTTTGCGTTAAATAGCTGTACATGTGCATTCAAAGCACTATACTATTTTGAGGCCTGATATTTTGCAGTATTTGTCAAATGAACTTAACACAGAAAGAGGAAGCCTCTTTCTCATTAACACAGGGCATGCTGAGCTGTCACAGCACTCTGAATGAGGTTAGAGATATGGCATTGGTCCCCCTGCACTGATTTC
Organism: Equus przewalskii; assembly: GCF_037783145.1. Classification (NCBI taxonomy): domain Eukaryota; kingdom Metazoa; phylum Chordata; class Mammalia; order Perissodactyla; family Equidae; genus Equus; species Equus przewalskii. Next base: position 19,988,698 of record NC_091862.1, read on the forward strand.
TCACACAGCTAGGAATAAAAAGGCAGCAGCAGAGATGAATTCCATCCTTAACTAGGAATAAGGAAGCCAATGTAGAGATTAGTTTGCTGAGAAATGAGCACTAGAACCAAGGCATGCATATTCACCCTGTATATGCTCAGAAATATTTGGGAAGGGAAAAACAGGGAAGAGATTGATCAGCATGACACTGCCACCTTGATCAAACATGGCAGCTTCTTCTAGTGGCAAGGTCAACAGGAAAACCATTAAAAGCATCTTCTCTAAGAGCGCTTGACATTGATTTTTCATTCGTGCCCCCGAAAGCTCATGAAACTATCAAGCGGAGGCAAGCATGACTTCTCTTTGCCTCAACAACTGCTGAATCAGAATCAACAGGTATGTCTACAACTGTTCACATACACTGGAACAGAATAAAAATACCTTGGTGGATTTTTTCAAGTTTTGTTGGTCCAGAGAAAGAGCCTGTTTTGTGTGCCAAGGCATATTGTGGTTTATTGGTGAGTTTATATAGCCCCTGGCTCCCTTGAATGCGATGGAAATCAACATTTTTGAAGCCCAGAGTAGCTTGTGATGCAGAGAGCAAGGAGAGCTGAGGGCCATTTTGCTGCTAGAAATCCACCACACACATCCCCTATTCCTACTGCTAATTGCAAAACCACCATGGTATTGTCAGAATAGACTCCACCTGCAGTGGAAGCACACCTTGCTCGTCTTCATGCAATAATAAGAGTTATTTAGACAATCTTCTTATACATTATCACAATTGTTCTCATAATGAATGACTGACAGCTCAGCTATGGGACGATGATCTAACTGCGGCTTGATTGTTATTGATGGTGACTAGAATACATTTAAGAACATTCAAAAGGAAGTCTTGAATAGGATCTGATGACTATAGCTGTTACTTGAGATTATTGAATAAAAACTGTAATATAAATGAAGTGTCTATTTAATATATTAGTCAAATTAGGAGCTCTTAACATCTGTAGGAATAAAATAAGAAGCTGTGTATAAACATAAAAAAGAAAGAGGGGGAAGTTCAGGCGGTTATTTCAGTCTCAAGCAGTAAGTGAGAATGTTCTTCAAATTTCCTAAAGGATAGAACCAAAATTATGTTCCGTTTTAAGCTTGTGAACTGAATTTTTTGGACAAGAGAGTTGTCCAAGGCTCATAGCCATTTGATTCTCTGATGGGATGAAGAGGGATGAAGATGTCAGTACCCGCAATAATAGGAATTTCTAGTAATTTTTAGAATAAAAATAAAATGAGAAAGCCAGCTCATTCATCTGTTATTCAACAGAATAAGAATTTAGCACTGCAGTGTTTGAATTCTCATTTTGAAAATCTCTCACTCAGCCATCCGCGACACACGTTCCATATGTCAAACTCTGTGCTGTTCGTATATTATAAAGAGTCAAGTTGTGTGGGTCCAACTCTAAGGCAAGGATTTAGAGAAGGATCTCAGGGAAGCTTCCAGCAGGAGGCTGTACATAAGACTGCTGTCCAGCAAGTGTAAGATACAGAGTAAAGAAAGGGGAAGGAAGCGGAGGGGCCTTCCTATGGAGCAGAAACACTGATAGAGGTGCAAAACAGAGAAGAGATACCAAGTGTGGTGGGGGGGGGGGAGGTACAAAGGATCCAAGCCTTTAGTAACTTAGTTAATAAAGATAAAAATAATAGGTATAATTTATTGAACTTTAAATAGCCAGTCGGAGGGTTTTAGACTTGAAGCAGTAAGTCACGGGGAGTCCCTCCAGTGCTTTCAGCATAGAAGGCTCTGGTTTCTTCCTGGCACCATCACTCCTTCTAGGTCTAAGCTCCCAGTTGGCTGTCCGGTCCACAGTGACTGTTCTAAACATGCATGAACTCATGAGTGTTACAGTAAACCATAGACACCTCTGAGGTCCTGAGGAGATGGGTGAATTAAGCAAGCAAAGAAATCAAAGTTAACCTTCTCCTCTTAGTTGGGTATTGGGCTCCAAACCAAATTCAGAATTCAAACAGGCTTGGATAGGCCACATAGAAGCCTTGTTAGACCTGCCCTTATTAGACCCAAGTAATTTCAACCCTGCTCCATCTTTTCCATCCCCACCTAACCCCAAACTCTCCTGCTCTCCAAATCTTCAACCTTGGAGCTTGGATTTATCACCATTGAAAAAGTCAACTTATAGCTACCTAAGAGAGCCCGGTAAAATGCGGCCTTTGTCTTCCATGGTAAAAATACACCAGCAATTGGAAAAATAAATTATGGTACATTCAGACAATGGAAGATTATTCAATGCTAAATAGAAATAACTATCAAGGTTTGAAAAGACACAAAGGAAACTTTTTTTTTTGAGGAAGGTTAGCCCTGAGCTAACATTTCTTGCCCATCTTCCTCTATTTTATATGTGGGATGCCTGCCATAGCATGGCGTGACAAGCAGTGCATAGGTCCGCACCTGGGATCCAAACCAGCGAACCCCAGGCTGCCGAAGTGGAACACGCAAACATAACCACTGCGCCACCGGGCTGACCCCCAAAGGAAACTTTTAAATGCATATTGTTAAGTGAAGGAAGCCAATCTAAAAAAGCTACATACTATATCATTCCAACTCTGTGACATCCTGGAAAAGGCAAAACTAGTGAGACAGTAAAAAGATCACTGTTGCTACGAGCGTGGGGGGTGTTCAGTGAATAGACCCAGCACAGAGGATTTTGAGGGCAGTGAAAATTCCCTGTATGATGCTATAATGGTGGGTACAGGACATAATCTATTTGTTCAAAACCATAGAATGTGCTCTACCACGAGTCAAACCTAGCATAAACTATCCACTTTGGATGATAGTCACGGATCAATGTAGGTTCATCAATTAAAACAAATGTCTTACTCTGGTGGGGGATGTCGATAATGGGGTAGGCTATGCTTGTGTGGGGCCAGGGGGTATTCGGAAAATCTCTGTACCTTCCTCTCAATCTTGCTATGAACCTAAAACTGCTCTAAAAAATAAAGTTTTTAAAAATTTATGTACCAGCACTTGTCTAATACTTGCTGTGTTGTGGATTAGGAATATGGGAAGTTTTTACTTTTCCTATTCGCACACAAATGTTTGTGTCATTCCATATCTGATCATTTTCTTGGCATGATTCTTTTGCAGTAAAATTGCTCAATCAAGATATTTCTTTAGAGTCAGGGTACATATTGAAAAATTGTCCTCCAGAAATGTCATACCACTTATTCTACCATCAATTGTATATTTGAGTGTGATTTTACCACACCCTGATCAACACTACATACTATCATTTTGTAAAATATTTGCTGCTTTGATAGTTCAAAAATAATTCCTTCTGTTTGCTGCAGTTACTGGGGAGAGTAAACCTTTTTCTTTCTTGTAAATTGTGTGTTCCTATCTGTTGCCTAATTATTTTTAAATTAAATAAAGATGTTTGTTAAAGTATTTTCAAATAGTTTAAATTTTTTCACTTTCATGAATTTTGTTGTAAATAAAGACAAACTATAAGTCTGATTTATCAAGCACATCACTGTGCTGTATGTTAAGAACAGGATTTCCTGGCAGAGAGGTTGTTGGAAGCAGTGCTTTCTGAATTTATGCCGTCGCACATAGGCCCACATTCTATGAGAAGGCCAAGTTGTGTACAGGCAGGATTCCCAGGGGCTAGGAAATTGGCTTAATATCTCTGGCCCTTACTTTGCATATTTAGTTTAGCTCCTTTGTTCATTTTATCTTATGAACATTTGAGCAACATCCCTACCAAGTGAAGTAATTTTATTGAAGCATTCAATTTCGTTATTAGTTTGCCATATATTGAAGTATTTAATAGCATTTGATGGCCTCTTAGGATTTTACAACATTTTGTAAATTTTTTTTTTCCTGAGTAAGATTAGCCCTGAGCTAACATCTGTGCCAATCTTCCTCTATTTTATATGTAGGTTGCCACCACAGCATGGCTGACAAGTGGTGTAGATCTGAGCCCAGGATCCACACCCACGAACCCGAGCCCCCAAAGTGCAGCTTGCTGAACTTAACCACTGTGCAATGGGGCCTAAATTCTTATTAAAGGAGGAAAGGTAGTGGAAGGAAATAGGCATAGAGAAGTAAAAGCAGTCCTAGCATTCCTAACATCATGCAGACATCACCAGGCAGAACGTAGAAAATGAGAGACTGAGCGAGGCCAAGACTGGGAAGAAGTGGGCTGCCAGATTCTGCAGCAGAAACCTAGTCCAGAGTTAGAAGCCTGTACCCAAGAAGCATCACCCGGGCCGCTCTATTGGACGTGTCTGGAGGGTGTCATTCTCAGAAAACACAGTGATAATGACACTCCCGGGGTTGTGCAATGTGGAAGTCCTTCCTGGAACTAGAGCCAGGGATAGGCATATAAATTCAGTAGGAAAGGGAGAGCAAAGCTGGGACCTGGGAAAGAGGAAGTAATGGAAGAGTGATGCACATGCCTTCAACCTAACAGTGACCAGAGTTGGCCCTTTACTACGGACAGTTTCCAGGGCAGGATTTCTCTCTCTGGAAAGGGATTACTAAGAACAAGTTTTTAAGGAACTATGGTACTATAGAAGCCACCAGGAAAGGGAAATAGACACAAAAATATAGACAGTCAGCTATTGGATCTGGGTTCGAGGTGGGGAAATGATAAAGCCAGGAGCTCAAGACTAAGAGGAACAAAGTGACTCTTGTCGGAATGAGAGATCTAGCAAACACCACGGGTGCCCTGCCCAGATCACCTTACCAGCCGAAATGCCCATATCCCAGTTGCTGCAGTGTTGCTGATAACAACCCACAGCTGTCTCCTTTTATGAAGAATTGCTCTCAGGCAAACTGGAGATGCCTCATCAGGAAGGTTACCCCTTCTCACCCTCTGCCGCATTGCAGAGCCGCATTGCAGAACTCAGCCAATGACCGACTGATTTGAAATTCAAAAGGCTGGTCCCCTTGCTAACTCTGTGGTCAATCTGCATTCCAGAGCATCCTTATAGGATCAGACTGAAGCTTCTCTCCAGCTGAGCCGTTGCTTAGCTTATTCCCCAGCTCTATGCTGCTTCTCTCCCTCTCCTTCTCTCGAGAGCATATGTCAATAAATCATTAGGAAAAGAATCTCCGCCTCCAGCTCTGCTTCTAAGGAACTCAGTTTAAGATAGGACGAATGGCTGGTCATCTACTAGACTATAGTTCATAGGCTCAAGATTCTAAAACTCTGCCCAACATTCCCACTCCACATCAGGATTGATCATGGGGCACTTTTCTCAACTATTATCAGCATTGGACCCTTTTAAGCTATCTGCTAAAATGAAGATTCCTGGGCTTCAGCATAGATTCACTGAACAAGAATCACCATTTTTGAGGCCTAGAGTACCCTGGGAGAGTCTCATGCCCTTTAAAGATTAGAATGATGTCCCAGGACTTGAACGAGGAAAGGGTTATTGATAAAAATCAAGTGGGTGGGGAAATGAAGACAAGAGGGACCCAGGAGCTGGGAACTAGGCTGAAGGAGAAGTTGAGATGCAATGCATAGCTAAAACAATGTCACGAAATAAGAGGCATCTCAAAAGTTAAAGCAGCCTCCCCAGAGAAAGATTCAGAGCTGGAAAATATCTTCTAGAGAATTATGTGTCTGTTGTTTGTGTTATTTCATTGATCCTTAGGGCTCCTACTAAAAAATGGGCATAGAGAGGACCTCCACTTAACAACTCGTACACATGATATGGAGATAGACTGAAACAATGTTCCAGGTGTTTTAACCCAGTTGGAAGAAAGGGTATTACATAAAAAGAAGTTATAATACCATTAATACCTTCCTGGATGAGTTTCAAAAGCCTAGCCAAGTTTTGAAACTTTACAATATTCATGAAGCTATAATGAAGGTCAAGAGGTTTCAGACTTAATCTGCAAGATGTCAGTCAATGAAAAGGATTTCTTATTAGATTTCTAAATTATTCCTAACTGAAAGCAGATAGCACCTATAAAACTTCTGCAGTGGGAGGCCCATATTTGCTTTAAGAATGAGACTGCATAATGGATAATTTATCTCATTAAATTTTGGCTGAATTTCAAAGGGAAAAAGACTTTCAAACAAAAAGAAATTCTCTACACAGGAATTCATGCAAGGATGAAGTCTAGTCATATATCACCAGGACTGTGGAATGGCCTTGGGCTGAGAGAAAAATAAGGTTGTCAAGACAAAGGCCTCAAGCTTAAGGTGATTTATTAGTGGGAAACAAGACATGATGGAACACTAATAGCATGTGAAGATGCAGATAATGATACATTGGGTGCTTTCCACCTCATGTAACCATGCTATTACAGCATACCTGTTTTCCCTGGGACTGTTCCACACCTGGCCACACATAAGTTGGTGGGAAGCATATATGGAGAGAGAATCGCAGATTTACATTGTGGTCTTAGCTTACTCACACTGATCAATGAAACCGTAAGTCACTGGCAAATTCTGGCCTTGGCTTCCCCGTATGTATCCAGGAGGATAATAAGGTCAATTTTCTAGATATCAGATGAGGAAATTTATGTGGTATTTGTGTTGTGTGGCTATGCACAAGACAGTAAACCTTTCTGAGTCCAGATTCTTCATCTTGTAAAATGAGGAAGGATGATCCAGGCAAACTCCAGCATCGCGAATTTGGATTCTAAATATCCCCAGATTTGTATATAAAGGTCATTCATAGGTTGAGAGTGAGGCCACTCAACTGCCCATGATTGTCACTGGCATCCTGGGGACTAGCAAGGATGACTGAGAGCCGAATTCTTTCTGGCCATTGTTTTTCACTTTCCCATTCCCCAAACCTTACACTGGGGCCAATAATTCGGGTCAGATGTACTTGTATTTCACTTCTCTGCTGCTGTTCACTTCCTGGTAGAATCCTAATTAGCAGGGAAATGGCTGAAAGAGAAGGAAGCCAAAGGGAGGAAGAAGAGAACATCAGCCTGAAGAGCAAGGATTTTATAATAATAATGTGTGATTTGACTTTTCCCCATTGCATACTTACGGAAAATAAACACTGGAGAGAGAAAGAGAATATCAGAGATCTTTTGGCTTGAGCTGGGCAAAAAAATGTGATGAGTAACAAAACGTGGATATAAGAATCAGCAACCCAGAATTTAGGCTTTGGTCTCTGGGTTCCTTAGGCACTTGCGGCCATTGCAGCCACTGTCTGCATGCACACGGGGAGGAGCTTAACTCCTTCCTGGGAGCAGCACATCCTGAGGGACAGGACTGATCTCGTACCAGGCAACCTGAGTCTCCTACAAGCCAAATTCGACCACATGACGACAGATGATTCAGCATCTATGTTTGCCCCATGACTACCAGGAAATGTAATAAAATCTGTTTTTAATTTCTTTCCTGACCATTGTCCCAAAGAACCATAACAGAAATAGGGGGAAAAGACTTGTTACTCATATTAGAAGAAAATGCAAAAAAGCCAAAAAGCATGTATTTGAGGCAAGTCAGTGTCATTTAAATGACAGCAACTATTCTTCTGAGAGGTTATATTTCAGGCATATTAGATGGCGGGGGTTGCCAAAATCATTAAACTGAAATAAGAAAGTATCTTTTAGGAAGACAATATGTGCTGAAAATGGATAAGGATAATAGCTTTGAACTTGCTGTGGTGGGCGGAAGGACCCCCTACAGATGTCCAAATCTCTGTAACCTATAAATGTTAGGTTTCATGGCAAAGGTACTTTGCAAATGTAATTAAGGTTGAGGGCTTTAAAAATAAGGAGATTATTCTGGATTATCCAGGTGGATCCAATCTAAACCACATGAGCCTTAAAAGCAGAGAACTTTCTCTGGCAAGAGTCAGAAAAGCGTGGCAGAAGGACACATTGGAGAGCTTTGAAGCATGTGAGGGACTTAAGCCATCCTTGCTGGAGCAGTCATAACGAAAGCATGAAAAAGTCTGTGGAAAACCTATTGGAACAACTCCTGGCTGACAGGCAGCAAAGAAACAGGGACCTCTGTCCTACAGCTGCAAAGAACGGAATTCAGCCAGCAACCTAAATGAGCTTAAGAAGGATTCATCCCTCGAGACTGAATTGAGCTGTGCTATACTGAGGCTTCCGACCTCCAGAACCGTGAGCCAGTAACTGGCTGCTATTTTAAGCGGCTAACTTTGTGACCATGTGTTAGAGCAGTGGTAGAAAACTAACACACCTCTTATTGGCTGATACACATAGTGTATTAGCCTCCAGGCAACTACAGAAGGTAGATAATAACCACCATCCCCCCCCCCCCCGCCCCCTGCCCACAAAGAAGACAACTAGCTTTCCTGTTTCATGAAATCTACCATCACAATAAATACTGTGGTAGCCTAAGGGTACTTCCCTCTGAATACTTAAGAAATAAAGAAATGCTCATTTTTCTGAAATGGTAACTGGACAATATGCTGTCTCCATTCTTGTCCTAAGATTTTTTTCTGACTTGCAAGCTATCATATATTCTGAAAGCCCATTTTTCTACCAACCAGCTGACTTTAAGGCCATCCTTCAAGGGCAATTGTTGGCCTGACTATATTTTTTTTACTGCCACTTGCCATAAGCTTAAAGTCATCTTCAAAAATAAACATGTTTGAGGTTAGAAAGCTTTCTTTTAAAAGAAAATGGGACAAAAGTGACATCTATTTGTACTCTGCTTACCTCCCTTTAGACCTTATAAAGAGGATATTAAGACCTTCATTCTGCAGCTGAAGAAACTCACCTTGCTCCCATAAAGCATAAGCAACACACTAGAGAGAAAGCTAGTGTCCTCCTTGGGGTCATGTGCTCCTTTCTCCTCAGATAAGCAATCAAATGAAAGTTGGGACAGAATTCCCAAAGTCTCAGAAGCAATAAAAATTCCCTGAGCTGAGCATCCTGGAAGACTGCGAATGTATCTGACAATTTGAAAGACGGAGAATTCAACAGAGCAAAAAGAAATAGCAAAACTTTATGACAAACACGGAAAGGACAGGAAGATTCAAGAATTATGGTAGGTAAATAACAGAGATATCATATGTCATGTTTAGATAACTAAAATGGCTTTAAATATATTTATAGCACTAAGACAATATTACTAAATATTTGTGTAAGAGCATCAAATAATTTGTCTCACTTAATTTTAATCTTTGCCCTGTAACATTAGTATATACTTCCCATGTTACAGATGAGGCAACTGAGGGCTTCAAATGTTAAATTTTTTCCAAAGGCACACATGTCAAGGAGTAAAGCCAGAAACCGAATAAGGCTCTACTCATCCTCCTGTACAGACCTAGACTAGAGTAGAAGTCATTGGTTCATGTGTGTATGGTGGGGGAAGGATATTTTAAAGGAGCTGGAAGACAGTAGGTCACACTTTTATTTTCATTGTCGCAATGCTTTAATTAGCAATACTGTCCACAGAGGAATTTTAAAGCTAGAGAATAATATAAATAATTGTGATTACAGAAAATCCCATCTGGATTCTGGAATATCATAATTGCATACAGAAGGTAGCCTCAAACTTTTGACAACATTACACTGTAAACAGATGTAGCCAAAGAAAATATGACTTATTTTTATGAGCAGCTGCCCCTGACCAAGATGAATAAATACAGTTTGAAGCCAAACAAGACAGAGCAGCAGCTATCCCACAATCTGAGAGGTGCCTGGAATACTTGCCTATCAAAATCCACCTCCTCATTTCTCTGCCAGCCTCAACAACTACCTGACCTTTAGTCTTCCTACTCGAAGTCCCCCCATGGAGATTTCTCTTCAAGTAGCTATGCCTAAATTCCTTTGCTTGTCTTGCATGAAAGGAGAAGCTAGGTAAAGGGTAGGGTCGGGTGGGGTCAGGAAAGTCCAACCTGAAACCATCAACATGTCATCTACTGAATTATCTTGTTGTCCCTGAAGAATACAACAAGATGTTGGGAAAAGCCCTTCAGGAACAGCTATTTAGAGGAAGTGCTCAACCCTCGAATGAGCTTGCATAGCTGCATTGCATTGACCCCACTACCATCCCTCCCCCCCCATACTTGAAATGCTTTTAGTCATCATGACTTTGACCTACCTTAAAGATGCTATAGGAAAAAGCCCTAGTAAGCCATTTTTAATTTTCCACAAATGTGATGTTAAAGAAAATGTTTAGGATATTACAAAGTGGTCTCTTAATGATGGTTCCAGGAGGAAGTTATCTCAGGACTCCGTATCAGGAAGAGCTTCATTTCTATGAAGTATTAGCAACTGGTGTGTTTGTATCTTTAGGACACTGTGGTTCAGAGCCATATTGGTTGCCCATCTCGAGCCACAGAACACATATTTTGTCTCTAAACATGTATTTTGCCTCTAAACACAACTTTGACTTTATCTGATTTTCCCTACCCTTATTCTACAAAATTTTCATGTTTTAAAAAGTCATATTGTAACTGTCACAGCAAAAAGGAGCCTAAGGAGACATACGACTAAATGCAGTGTGTTATCCATTGGATGGTATCCTGGAACAGAAAAAAGGGATATTAGATAAAAATTCAGAAAATCTGAATAAAATATGGGCTTTGGTTAATAATAATGTATCAATATTGGCTTATAAATTGTGGCAAATATAATGCACTAATGTAGGTTGTCAATAGCATGGGAAACTGTGAGGCATATGGAATCTCTATAATACCCTGTACTATGAACTCCTTTCTTTTCATCCTTCCCACAATGAAAATGAGCCCCAGTTCCAAAGCCTTTAAACAAAGAAGACTTCACTAGTGGAAACACGAAAACTCAGTACAGTAATACCTGATTATTTCTCAACCTTACTTTGCTTAGGAAAGAGAGGCATTTTGTCAACAAGCCCTTCTGTTTGATGTCTCTCTGTCTTGGAGTTCTGAATCTTTCATTCACAGTCTTAACAAAAACCACCCACAATTAATTTAGTAAATAAGAAAGAAATTTCTCTTCATGTTTGCAGAAATTTTCCAAGGCATTTTGACATAGCAATTTTGCCAATTAAAGGTTTGAGTTCAAAATTCCAAAAATTCTAACTATGTATTGTACGCACATGACTCTTGCCCTAATGTAAAGGGCTGTAACACTAATCCTGGATTAATAGTTTCACAGGTTGTATTATTTCTCACAAACATTAGATGCTTTCCGTTGGGATGGATTATATGTCCTCTCTCCATTGATATTTGGCTGGACCATAGAACTGGCTTTGGTCAATGAAATATTAGTGAAGTGTAATGTATAATTTTTAGCAGAAGTTTAAATCCAGATCACATTGGCCATGCTCTTTTCCCTTGCCACAATTATTAATGCTCCAGGTAGAAGCTGTTCT